>NC_072025.1:5343276-10265776 GCF_027791375.1 Indicator indicator
CCAAGCTATCCACTTTCCTCAACAAGAGATTTTTTTTTCATCCAGACATGAACCTGGATCTTTTGAACTAATTATAGAGCATACAGACCCTGAGAAAAAACTCAGGTAAATGAGCAACTACTGCACTAAAAATATTCCATACCTGCACATGGAAGAGCTCCTCAGTATTCAGAGTCTATTCCAAAATTCAGTTTGTAGGTGGCATGATGACAGCAGCAGAAAGACATACAGAAAAGTAGAAGTTAATTCTGAAAAAAAAAAAGAAGAGGAATGGAAATGTTATCACACACACAAAAAAAGTCTCAGAGGCGTATCTCTTTTCTCTCACTTATCATGTTAGTATAGAAACACACTGTCACATCAGCAGTTTTTAACCCATACTCCCCAGACCACTGGCAGTCTGGGGCAGACAGGAGAAGAAAGTCTGCAAAATAACTACAAGAAAAGAACACCAGAAAACAAAGAGTCATCTGCACACTTCATGCACTCTTTTGAGGGAGGCACGAAACAAAATGAAGACCCCCATAAAAAGCCAGTTCAAATTCAGCCACATTTTTATCACAGTGACACCACAGTGTGTGGTGTATGACATAGTCTTTCTGTTGTCTTCCAGACAGTTCGTTTGTCCCTGGACAAGCAGAAAAACCTGCCCTAGAGCAGTGTTACATTCCAGGATTTGACAGTTGGACAGCAGGTCCAGCTGAGCATACCACATACTCTTGGTACATAATGTATGTGATGCCACAGCACATAGCTTGCTTTGTCAGTTCAAGGGAGTACAGAGCCATGCCATGGCTCTGCTGCATCTCTGCAGAGGTGTCAGTCATCTACCTACTTCATGTCAGTCTTAACTCCAGCCCTACACACAAAAGACATTTGCTGCCTGGGTCTGCCTGCTATTTCCCAGAGGACAATACAGACTGTGGTGTTCCCCTCCCCAGCAACAGTGTCTCGGCATGACTAAGGAGATTAAAGCAAATTCACCGTGATGGAAACTAAAGCTTTGGAGACAGAATTATCATGGAGGAGTCTTGTAGATGGTTCATGGCTTACATATTGAGGAAACACCGAGACATAGTGTGGGGCTCATTTTCATACAGTCTGGAAAGCAGCCCTTCAAGGATTCAAAAGTAATTAAACAAACTCGTAGAAAAAAAAAGTATCCATTGTGAATGAACACAAAAAGACCGTCTTTGATTAAGGTGATCCTTACATCACAGATTACTGGAGACTGGGAAATACCTGGGGAAGGATCTCTATAATTGAATTTTGTTCTTCCATTTTTTGGTAGGCATTCACTACCATGGAGAGGACAATAGCCACTGTGGGGCCACTCTTCCACCATTATTACAGCAAAACACAATTGCTGTCAAGAAAAGCATTTATAGGCAAAGGACAAACCTGCTGGAGCCTCGAGAAAGCACAGAATGTCAGTATCTTTTGAAAGAAGGCTCCCATGAAGGATAAGGATAAAAGCAAGCCGTGAGTGGATTTGCAGTCCTGCTGAGACATTTTTATGACTTTATTAAAACAAGTTCAGAGCCTCCTTAAAAGTGGGAAGAGACTTTATAAGCACAATGAGCAAATGGTCATAGAAACCACCCTGGTAATAAAATATTTATATCAGCTAGACTATTTTAGGTGAAAATCACAATATGAATTGACAATAAAGAATGGAAGCCTAAAGCAACTTGACATCTAATTGTTTGCCATAAATATTCACGAAGAATCAAAGTGAGGGGAAAAAAAAAAGGCATAATCCTAAACTACAATAATCTTCACCCCAAAATTCACCCTGGTGAGTTATCATTCTATTATTTACTCTGTCTTCACCTTTGGCCACTGCTTCAGTAAACCTGTGAGAAAGAGCTGTTATATTGCCAGGTACAGTCCCTGGGCATCACTCTTATTAAGGTTAGAGAGGTAACTGAACATTTTGTTTTGTTTTGACAAAATGGTGGATGGTGCTTTATAAAGTGTTGCCACCAATAACCAATAATAATGTAACACATCATGAGCATAGCTAAATGTAAATTTCAGAATCAGAATGAAGACCAAAATGCTGCAACAGCTCTATGAACATGATCAAATATTACATTATTGCACATAAAAAGAGGATAGCCCAGCCTTCTAGTCAATACTGGAAGAGAATGCTTAAAACTTCAGTTCTGCCTCTAAAATTGAAGAATAATTTTTTAACTGTCTCAGGAAATGGGATAAGGTGGACAACTCTAATTCTATCCCATAAGGACCAATAATATATGATACATCATCATGCTACAGACAGACTGACTGACTGAGTGAATCAAAAAACTCCAATCCAGTTCAGTTCACTAGCCACTAAGCAATACACAAAATCTTCTCTGTACAAAATGTTTGGATCTCTTTATCTCTATTCAAAGGACAGGAGATTAACATAGTAGAAGGGGCAGACAAGCTGTATAAGACACCTACAGCTGTAAGGTTCACCAATGAAAAGACAAAAGGATCAAGGGGAAATTTCTGCCTAAAGGATTTTATTGTCTTCCTTTGGGATTTGTAGCAAAAAAAAAAAAAAATTGAATCACAAAGTCCCCACCAAAGATGACAAGCTAGGACTTGTTCTGTACTCCTACTATCCCTGTCTTGTTTCCTGGAATAAACTAGTAGAGATGAAGTATATGAAAACAAGGGTAGCATAAGGTTTGTGTCAGTGCTCTGGCACATGCAGCTCTTTTCCAAGTATGGACAATTTTTCAGTGACTCAAGAACCAGAAAGTCAAGGAATGCTAATCCAGATCCTGGAAAACTTTCAAGGGCTCCAAAGCAATTCTCTTTTCTATCACAGTTTGGTATCAGAAGGAATTTACAAACAGATCACAATGTCCAGTGGACCTGGGGTTTCCATTGGCAGCATAGCACAAAAAAAATCAACTTCTGGGTCAGCTGACAGAACCCCAAAGGGAGCTGCTGCTTTAGACACTCTTGCTTCTGGAGATGCTGCAAGGATCTGCAGACAGGCATATGTCAAGTATTTGATAAGATTGAATTCCAGAAGAGAAAGGCAAAGAAAGTTCCAAGTGCAATACCAACTAATCACAAAACTCAGCAATATGAGATGAATCCTGAGTGCTGAACCTAAGTCACTACAATAAATCCTACCTTATCATCTGCCACTCCGAATTTACTGGAAGTCCTAATTTAGGATCACGTTTGCATCATGGCATTGATCTCTAGTTACTTGTTTACTAAAGAGGCAGTTGGAACTAGACTGAAGAGATGCTACTTTCTGCCCTTCGTAATCCTGACTCAAAATAAACAGAAGAAATTAAAATCTAGATCTTCCTCAGCAGGTCCTGCATGCCAGAGCTTTCTAATGTCCCCCTAGGTCCAAAGCCAGCTGTCTTGTTCCCTTGTTGACTGTGTTTTAAAGTGCTGAGGTGTCTTAGAAATTACCAGGCCATTTCCTGGGAGGTCCTGTTTGATGCACTGAAAGGACATTGGCTCTCTGGCAGGGAAGAAGCCTCTGGGCTATGCTCCCATCATTCCTATGGCATCAATTCCTACACAAACATCTGAGCTTGGAAGCAGTGTTGTGCTTGGAAGCACTGCTGCCATGGTAGTACAAAGCTAACACAAGACCACGGATCATGTATTTAGCCAGCTTCTTGAATGGATTTTAAAGACTATCTTGCTTGCTATGTTATTCCAGTGGTTAAATAGCACAGGACAGAGGTATTAAACCTTTAGTTAGTGCCTTCCATTCTAATCATATTTTCTGTTCTAGTCCAGTCTTTGGAAGGAAGTGTCTCCAAGAAAGCCATTTTCTAGGCAATTTCTTTTTAAAATATAAAAAGCAGGGATGGAGAAGAAGAATCTTGCTTAAAAGCAGCTTAGAAGGAAATGCTGGGATCCACAAAGGGATTCAGAAACATGTGGGCTTGGGATGAAAAGAACCAAGCCAAGAGCTAGCTGGCTACTTCCAGCTTTCACACCATAAATCCTTACATTCCTTAATGGTCAGCCAGCTTTCACATGTAGAAACAAACTGAAAGAAATTGAATACAGTAGGATGCAGCAGACAAGATACAGCTTAGTCAAGGGCACACTGTGTCAGGGACCCTTTCCTACTCTAGCAGCAGCTCAGAGAAAATCTGGCACAAGGCCCAGCATCTCTGTAAATCAATACATCTGTTTATTTAAACCAAATGGCTGGCAAGGATATCAAGCTTTGATTGTTGTAGCCATTTCCAAAAGGAAATTAATAACATTTCAGGAGATGACAGCAAACCCGTGTAAGAACAGAAGAATTCTTTCCAACGAAGTTTTTTATTCATTATAGAGCATGCTTTCAGTTCACTGCTTGAAGCCAAATAATACAGTCCCCATTATTAGCAGAATTGATTATCATAAAGCCTAACAGACAACCAGACAGATGTTCTTCCCCAAGTGTTCCTGACAGCAAAAAGTTCCTAAAGATATTTGTAGTCATGAATGACATGAGTTTAAGCTTCTTGGTAATGTGTGGGAATCAAATCCCTAGATTTAACTGCCAAGTGTTTTGAAGACTGGCACAGGCATATGCTGGTGCAGTGATACATAATCCATTGGGTGAGAAGCCAGACTTGGGATGACTAGCCCAGGGCTCTGTCTGTGCACGGGGGTAAGTGCAGCAAGAACACTAATTTTCTGCAATGTGATATCTCACTCTAATCCATTTTTTCCCTTTGTGGCCATGGTGGCAGATACATAAATCTTGCTTACAAAAAAATAAATAGTAAAATCCCAGAGAAGGAGAATTTGCATCTTTAACTTCTTCTCTCACCCTACCCTGGGTCACACAACTGTCAGTGTTTTTTGATTATTTTTTTCTTTGTCTTGTGGGGTCTCTTTAAAAGATAGGTTTTCATTGTACAGGTGCTCCCTATCTATTTTCAAGATCGTCATTCATTTTTTGAATAACCTCCTAACAGATGCAAACAGATACTCTTACAAAAAGGCTATGACCTTTGACATTTTTAAGCTATGTTGTCACACTTTATTGGAAAGAATTTAAGATGACGGGTCAGGATAAATTTGAAAACTTCAAGTGAGCACAGGGAACATGAGACTGAGTCTCTTCTTTTTACACTAACAGGTTTGCTTGACAGTGGGTCAGACTCAGAGCCAGTACAAGAGGACAACACAGACACCACTTTGGCCAACTGTTACAAAAATAACATGAATATTCATAATTATGTGCTAGGGGATTTCTGATTTCAGTAGCACCGAAATATCAAGAGTGAGAAAGCAGGAGACTGAGCAAATTATTCTTTGCCCTGCATTTTGTCACAGCAGTTGCAGAATTCACAGATTCCAATATATTCATATATATATAAAAAAAAAATCTTTGATTCCTGACACACAAATATTTGTCTACAAATAAGGTAAGAGAAATGAGGTATCTTCACAAAAGACATTCTGAGCTGAAAGCAGGAAACGTTAGTAAGTTAAAAACAATTCTAATAGTAAGGGCCAATAATCTGCTCTATAGAGACAGGATACCTTTCATGCAGCGCTGACTCACTTTGGGAACCATGAGGACCACCTTGCTATTTTTTAGTCTAGCTTTGCAATGAAATAACACCTGTGTGACAGAGGACTGCAAACTGCTAAAAGATGGCAGAAGAAGAGCTCTAGTATTGTGATTTATAGGGCACAACAGCCAAGAGGCAGCATTAGGAAGTTAAGTGTTTGGTAGATCTGCCATGCACTTCTGCACTTTCACATATTGCTGGAGTCTCTTGGGGAACAGTGATGATCCAAAAACTGGTCCTTCAGTTCCCAGTAGAAGTATAGCTCAGAGGCTCATGGTGAGAGGTGCCAGAGAAACAGTATTTTCTTCTCCATTTTCTTTTTCTATTTCTGTAATGTTATTAGTAGAAATTTTGGACAATTCGTACAAACATTTTCTTCTGGTGTTTTAAGCTTGATTATAGCCATTGCAATCTAAAAGAGAGCACTCAAGACTTCACCATAAGTAAGGGTGCTCCAGCTGCCAGCTTTTCTAACCTGTTTCTTTTCCCTTGCAGGAGTTTCTACATCCATGCTGATGGGAGGATGCTCTATTGCACCTGTGCACAGCTAGGAATGTTGAACCATCAACCACTGCCTCACAGAGGCTGTAACTGGGGTCTGAATTCCATCACTAAATGATTGCTCTACCCTACATAACACATAGTCTGCAAACACATGCACTACATAGCACAGTCTACTGCTGCATTTTGCCTTCTCTAACTAAAGCTTCAGTCATGGATTAACCTTGGACTGTTTCAAGAAAAGAAGATGGAACAGGAAATAAGGTCTCCATTGCTTCAGCACTGCCTGTGCTTGGCCTCAAAATCACAGTGCTCCCTTAAGTAAAGCCAAAGCTGTATCAACAAACAAAAAGAGATTAGAACATTAGGTGATTAAGAACAGATATTTGGAATCTGATTTCAGATACCACAGCATTGGTCTGAAAACAAGTGAGACTACTCCTCTGCTTGGCACAAAATCATAGTAATGCTAGTGAAGGCTAACCTTGTCAAGCTTCATGGTAGAGAATGCAATACCTTCCCTGCCCAATACAGTAACACATAATTAAGTACAATAATGCATCATTATTTCTTATATTAGAGACAAGAAAGAAGTCTATACTTCTTTCTAGGGTGGAAGGTATGTCCTGAAGAATCTGTCTGCTGCTTTCAGAAGTCTACTCCCTCAGGAAAAATGTGCTTGTTCTGGTCTTTGGTGGGGCTGTTGCAATATTCTTAACCCTGTAATCAACAATGAAGTATAGATGTGACCTTACTGCTGCTCTGAAGATATAGTCTTAATGATATTGTACACAGAATCAAGCAGATGCAAAAATCAGCTTCTCAATCCTGAAAAGTATTTATGATCAACAAGAACATAAATTACATATATGGTATCAGGAACATCGAGTGATCTTGGCTACTGAAACACTGAGTAGGTTCTCACATTTTCAGCTTCTTTCCTGACACTGATTTTCAGAACATGTCACACCTACCATGCAAGGGTACTTCTACTATACCTAGTGACAGGGGCACTATACAACTCTGAGAAAGATCACATCACTCCAAACATGTCAGACTGAAAATCTCAAATCTCAGGGTCTGACTAGCATGGTCAAAACCATACTGTAACTACAAATCAACAGCTTAAGGGTGGTTCCCAGATGAAGGACATGCATATTTCAGTGTTTAGACAGTGCAGTAGGACACACAGCAGGCAACATGTTACCCATTCATCTTTGCTTTGAAGTAAGCACATTGCTTCTATTCAAACAAACAGGAAAGGAAAAGAAAGAAGCCTGGAACATTTTAACATTCATGTTCATTAACTAAGGGACCACAGGCAATTCTAGCCTGACTCTTCAGAAATCCAGTTCTAAATGTAGTACAAGCATATCCATCTTGCTGTCCACCTGTGTCTACACTCAAATTTCCCTTGAGGTTCATGCTCTGACCCTGCAAGACATTTTGTAAGGACTGTTACAAAAATAAGAGCAGAAGACTCTTAGCTCAATTCAAGTATGTTTTCAATGGAAACAAGTTTATTCTTCCACCTATTGAGTAGCTGAAGTACCATAGCCAAGAGCAAAAGGACGCTATCTGCTTTTTAAATGTACAAAATGCTGCAGGGTTTGGCAAGCTCTCTATTCCCATTTCTATCACACTTCTGTTTGCTTTCTCACTCTTTCGTCACTTCAGAGATGAATGCCAGCACTTACAACATGAAACTCAGAAGTCAACAACCATGGGAAATCAGAGGCACTGGACTGTGCACAATATGCAAATTGCTATTTTCATGAGAAACTGGGGCCCTGCCTCCTTTCACAGGCAAAACAATGCAGCATTTTCAAAGGCAACAGGCAGAAATTTGCTTACTGACAACACAGCTTTTTATGTGCTATGGAACTTGTGGAAGACTTGTAATGGGATATAATGTTGCTCTGCCTTCAGGAAATTCCACCACTGCTGAATGGCAGACTGCTTTGAGGAGGGTGAGGGGGAAAGAAAAAAAGAAGAAAAGAATAGGAACTGGCTTAGCAAAATATTACTTCTGGATTCTACACTAATAAATGGATCAGAAATGCACAATTGGAGCACAGAAGTACTGGAGATGTGCACCTATATAGTCTCTACAGAGAGAGACAATGTATGGGGATTGTACAGAAAAACTGCTACTAACTTACATAGTATAAAAAATAGCAGCATCTGGCACAATATTTATGTGGAAGGTAGTCTAGCTTTCCCAAACTTTAGTAAAAAAAAGTTACATAGAATAATTGATCATAATTTTGAAAACCATATTTCCTTGCTTTTGAAACTAGTATTTCTCAACAGGAAGATTTTCAAATTTGGAGTTCTTGCACTGGAAATTGTCTGTTTATATTTCCTATAGCTGAAAAAGAAAGTAGACTTCTCTAGCCCAGGGCACTTACTTCCATATCAACTGCCATGCACTAGTGTGTTTCTTGCCAAAAAAAAGCATTTAAAAAAGAATGTTCACTGTACTTTTTAAAAAATATGTTGATTAAAAAAACAAACAAGCCAACAAATTAAACAAAAACATCACTGTTTGTAATCCACTATCCCTCTGTCTCCTACCCTTTTAACCCAGAGCTACTTCCTAGGCCATTTACTTGTAGTTCCCTTCATAAATGCAGGAAACAAAGAATCATTTTGAGCTAATGATCAGCTAAGTCTAATCTTTATCCTCCTAACTCTCTTAACAGTTGATCAATGATCAATACAAATGGTTATGCTATTGCCCAGATAAGCAATTTTTTTTTTTAAGTGGCTGAAGATTGTGTCAGATCCAGCACACTCTTGAATCTATTAAACAAGAAAAAAGCAGCTCTCTATTTCCAGTGCAACAGTTCAGAAGATATTTTGGATCTCAAAGGTGGCATGTACTATTCTTTGATAGGTGTTGTATTGAGCTCTGTAAAGCTATATAGTGTTTTAGGATGTGAGTCATAATGGCTGGTGGTGGTTCTTCCAACATTACCACCTCTATCTTTCTGGATGAAATCTGATGCTTTTTCACCAATGTATCTAACTCAGTTTTCACACAAGCATTATGAACACGGTATGTGGAGGTGTCAAAGTCAAAAACAGAAACCAGAGCTGTCTATATTTGTTTGCAGTACCCACATTCATGCTGCTTTGAGCTCTCTAATACAGGAGCTTCAAGAATGAAAGCTAAGTGCCTGGAAATGGAGCTGCAAATTCGACACTAACCAGTTTGAAAGGACACAGGCAGCTTAGTCCTATGTGTATAGTTATCTTCTTATTCACCAATGAAATAATTGGATAGTTTTTTTGCTGAACATCCATCTTGTCAGTGTTAAGAGACTAATAAAGACAGCAAATGGCAAGGGGGGATTACAGGACGTGGTAACATGCATCAATAAATTTTATAATTTGCAGAAATGGCAGCAATTTAGGTGATGCTAATGAAAGATTTTTCTTACCACTTCATAATCATGTTACTGCAGATCATAACTACAATGCCTGCATAGAGAAAAGATCCTTTACATGTAATGATATTCTGCCTCGTCCACTGTTCTGGCTGGATATAACACTCATCTTGCCAGTCTTTGCAAAACTTAATGGTGTGTCCATTTGCTAACTTGAAGGCTGGATAGTCTAAATATGGCACATCTACATATCACAGGACTACACCTGGAGTGTGAAATTAGTTTTGTGAGCAGCAGTGTGTGAGTAGTCACTGACACAGACATAGTCTAAGTTTTACAAAACACTGTTAAAAACATTTCCTTTTGTCCATGGTGAACAACAGTCTGCAAGTCTATCACCTCTGGATATGAAACGCAGGGAGGCTTTCAGCCCTAGAGACCCAAACCCTTATGACACTGTAACCACCCATCTACCCTCAAAGGAAGCTGTTAGAGCTGCCTGTACAGTTTTCCATCAACTGTTCAGCAAGAGCTTAAAAGTTTTAACCTCTGTGGACACCATGAATGTGACAAGCAACCAAATACTGCGGTGACCAAAACACTGCCAAAAGGTGACCAAGTATGAAAAAAGAAAAAACCAAACTATTTTAGGGGTCATAAAGGAGAAAGACAGTTACCAGCCAACAGAAATCAGCTGGGATGCAGCCAAAGTGGCTTTCAATTACAGCAAAGCAAGGCTTTTTAAGAACACATGCCTAAATTTCCTTTCAAGAATATTTTGACATTTGTAAAAACATTATGCATGCCATACCTGAAGCAGTTGAGAGGACTGATTTTTCACTCTAAAATTTCACATATGCACAGTTGCACAAAAGGCTTTCTATTTTGGAGCTATTAATAAATTTCTCTTACCTCTTAACCCACAGCCAGTCTCTAGGGTAAGAAAACACCTGTAGAGAAGTCTTTTGTGTAATATAACCTGTTGAATTTATCAAACTGCTGACTGCTTCAGAGAGTGGACTTAACTTCTTAGCCATCTGGAGGGGCCCAGACAAGCTTGAGAAATGGACCCATGTGAACAATGTAAGGTTCCACAAGCCCCAGTGCAAGGTCCTGCACCTGGACTGGGGCAATCCCAAATATCAATACAGGCTGGGGGATGAAGAGAATGAGAGTAGAGCAGGACTTGGGAATACTGATAGATGAAAAGCTGGACATGAGCCAGCAGTGTGTGCTCACAGCCCAGAAAGCCAACTGTATCCTGGGCTGCATCAAAGAAAGCATGGCCATCAGGTTGAGGGAAGTGATTCTGCCTTTCTGCTCCAATGTGACCTCATCTGGAGTGCTGTGTCCTGCTCTGGAGTCCTCAGCACAAAAGACATGGGCCCATTGGACTGGGTCCAGAAGAGGGCCATGAAGATGACCAGAAGGCTGGAGCACTTCTCCTGTGACAAAAGGCTGAGACAATTGGGATTGTTTAGCCTGGAGAAGAGAAAGCTCTGGGGAGGCCTTATTGAGGCCTTTGAATGCTTAAAGGATTCCTATGAAGAAGATGGGGACAGATTCTTAAATTAGGGTCTGTTGCAACAGAACAAGGGGTGATGGGTTTAAATTGTAATAAGGTAGATTAAAACTTGGTATAAAGAAGAAATATTCTACATTGAGTGTGGTGAAACACTGGCCCAGGTTGCCCAGAGGGATGGTAGGAGCCCCATCCCTGGAGACATTCCAGGCCAGGCTGGATGGGGCTCTGAGCAATCTAGTCTAGTTGAAGATGCCCCTGCTCACTGCAGGGCAAGTTGGAGTAAATGATCTTTAAAGGTCCCTTCCAATCCAAACCATCCTATGACTCCATGCTGAAATATGGAGCTTTAAATGTTGTAGTAGCAGATGTTTGACGAATTAAAGGAAGCACCTGACAAGTTCTCCAGTGAGGTGGTGTTCAAGTTATCATGATGAAAGCTGAAGAAGACATGATGGGAAAAAGACAGGTATAACTCTGTTGTGTTCTTCCTTCCCTGGCCACATCCACTTTTTCTTCAGAGGCAGGAGCTCACTCTGATAGGCCTTTTATTTCTGACAGAGTAGTCATGTTGGCTAGCACTCTGCATATTGAACTTGGAGTGTTCCAAACCAAACACACGAGCTATCACAACCTGAACAAAGGAGGTAACACTTTCCAGCTGGGGCAACAGCTGAGTAGTAACATTCTGTGGGTTGGGCACAAAGCAACACTTACATGACAGGCTCACTGACGAGTTTCATTTGTCCAATTTTTGAGCTTACTGCTGGTAAACCTACATAAAAAGAACATGCTGAGGAAAAATATTTGCCAAGTTGGAGCCAATTTGGGTAAACCAGAGCCCTTGCAATAAAGCCTGAAGCTGCAGCAGGCAATATATGTTCCAGTCTGAAAGCCCAGTGAATCTTCTCTTTCATCCTTCTAGCCCGGTCATACCACAGGCACTTATTTTAACAAGCAGTTGGAGATACACATTTAAAACACTTATTTGCCACAGTCAAAAATTTGGGGATCAAGGCTTCTCATTTAATGCTGGAGAATGACTCATTGTGCCTTAAATGTCTGACCTGTTGAGGTATTATTTACTAAAGATTTGTAACTAGTAACACTAAATAAACACATGTATCAATTATAAGAGGTGTTTGCCGTGCAAATGCAGGGAGGGGTCTCAGATTTCCAGTAATTCCCCTTCACCCAGTTCTACATGCTCATCAGGTCTTTATTATTACAGCTCCAGGGATTCCACACATCCAGGCCCTGATAAAAGAGGGATGGGTTAGTGATGAGACCAAAGGGAAGTGGAAGCCAGTGTTCCAGCATGCTTCTCTGCCTGGGGCTAGCATTAATTCTAAAGCCTTGGTATCAACTCAATCGTGTTTTTATACAGTATGACTTTCAGCTACCTAACTCATAGGTACCAGCATGCCAGTAACTCCCCTTCAGAAAGCTCTTACTACAATATACCTGCTGGTCACAAATCCATTAATTAACAGGCACTGTTTTGACCTCCTCTGATACTTTTTCCATTACTGGAGAGCTATAGGTCTAATCAAGGACCATTGTATGTGCATCATTTGGAAGCTTCTCGACTGTGATGGTCTGCTAGATCTTCAGCCTGATGAGCTTAGTTCTAAACACAATCATTTTCAATTCTAAACGCAATCATTATTATTTGCCATATGCTTTGTAAAAGCAGTGCGGCAGGGATCCTGCCTTGGAAGCAGTAACTCATTTTGTTCTCTAGGAGGTTCTCCAGATGCCAGGGCTACAGATAAGAGTAGTAAGCTTTTGGACAAGGATCTTCCCCTTAGTTCTCAATCTCTGCTTAGAAAAGGCGAGGGTCAACCTGAAATAATTTGCTTTGATAGTCTGAATATGTTTGCACAATGGCTATTTACATTACACCTGGCTCATAACAACACAATGAGCTACTTTCATTATCACTAAATACATTACCAAGCTTGAAAGAATGTAGTTGTTAAAAATCAAGGAGGATCCCATAGCACTCTGCTGAGAGCAGTAATTCTCCCCTGGAAAGCATGTGTGTTTTTAGATCTCAACCTCCAAAACCAATTTGAACTGATACAGGAAAAGGGGAACATGAAAACACTGCAACTGGGCATTAGCAAAGACTATTCACACAGTCCTCTGAACTGGAAGGCTGACATTTCTTTTACTTGCTAACTCAGCTTCTTAGTTTGCTTTCACAAAACCTAAAACTCATCTGCCAAAATCTTCTGTAAGGGTTATGTTATCTCCATCCAAACATCATTTATTTCCCATAACGAGCTTACAAAATACCAAGTATACCTGACTTACTTCAATGTAAGCACTTAATGAAAATGCAGGTTCTAGACAAAAATTTTGTGTCTTAGGAATACAATCTGTTTTGTAATTAGTGCCTCCCCACTAACAAGTGGCCAATGGTTCACTTTGTCCTCAATATATCTAAAAGGTTTGTCACCTAAAAATCTTAGGCAAAGCCTAACTTAAGGGTCTGTGCTGTGTTTTTAACAAAGGAAGCCAGGAAGTGTACCTGATCCCTGAGTCTTTCTGTACATGGAGAAAGATACAGCATATGATGCGATCTCTATTGCATTTGGCAAGGAACTGAGTTGCTGAAGATCTGGACTTCCTTCCTTTACTTGTCTGCATGCTTGTGGATTGCATCACCTCACTTCTTTTGACGATTAAATAAGTTACATTTACTGTGTTTGCATAAGTTCCTTGAGGCAGATCATCTCTGCTCAGTGCTTCTGCCCTGAAGTAAAGGTTTCTGTCCTTTGTAATTGATTACCTCTGTGTGACCTCTTGCCATTTTGCTACACAGTTCACCATACCACCACCCAATATGCACAAGAAAGCACAGGGGATATTGAGAATGTGCCAGAAGGACAGGAAGAAACATATTAAATACCTCATCCACTAAAGTCACAGCAGTAGTCATGAGCTTACCATGGGGTTGTTACGACCTAGGTGGAAGACCTGGCACTTGGCCTTGTATAACTTCATACTATTAGCCTTGGTCCATCAATCTAACCTGTCCAGATCCCATTGTAAAACTTCCCTACCCTCTAGCAGGTTGACACAGCCACCCAGCTTGGCGTCATCTGCAAACTTACTAAGGGTGCACTCAATCCCCTCATCCAGATCCTTGATAAAGATATTCAAGAGGACAGTACTGAACCCCAGGGGACACCACTAGTGACTGTGTGCCAGACTGATTTAGGAATTTCTGACAGAGAATGTTGTGGGAGACAGTGTCAAAGACTTTACTAAAGTCCAGGTAGACAGCGTCCTCAGCACTGCCCTCATCCACTAGGCAGTAGAAGGAAATCAGATTAGTCAGGCAGGACCTGCCCTTCATAAACCCATGCCGACTGGGCCTGATTGCCTGGTTGTCTTGATTGCTGTGTGCTGGCACTCAGGATGACCTGCTCCATAACCTTTCCTGGCACTGAGACCAGATCCTTTCTGCCCTTCTTATAGATGGGCATCACATTTGCCAGCCTCCAGTCAACTGGGACCTCCCTGGTTAGACAGGGCAGTTGACAAATAATTGTGAGCAGCTTGGTGAGCACATCTGTGAGCTCCTTAGTACCCTTGGGTGTCTTCTGCTGCTCCTTCTGCTTTTTGCTGTGCTTTTATGCAAACAGGCTAAGGCAACTGTGCATCTTATCTTCTCTTTAAATTCCTTACCTCAGTTCCTTATCTCAAACCATGTATTTTTGATCTGTAACTTTCCCTCCTGTCTGTGTGGGAGGAGAGGAGCTTGAAAGAGTGGTCTGTGTTGACCCAGGACGCAAGGTATGACAGAGAACCTTAAAGTCCCTTATCTATATTTATTCTTATCTCTGAGCAGTGTTGCTAGCTAATTTTATTAAGCACTGGCCTTGCTTGAAGCAGCGTAAAGAAACAAGATGCTTAAGCAGCATTAAGACCAAATTTTCATTAAATGATTTTACAGATCATTAATAAACATCCTGTTCTGCAGCATGTAGATGTAGCTGATTTCCTTGCTAAAACATTGTTTTCTGTAGTCCTTGCACCTTCACTCTGGAGTCTGCTAGTATGAAGTAATTATGAGTTTTACTGACTATGATTTTTCTAATTACAGCCTTTGGTGTTTAAATTTCTAACCTGAACTGCAGTGTCTCCATCAGTCTTAATTTCTATCGTCTGAAACAATTGTGGCTTGTTTTCTAACCTTCTTGAGAATGTTTTTCTACTGCATAATGCTCTGGCATCTAAATTGCTCTCTGAGTTACTCATTCCTGTTCAGATTTTCTTTGAGTTATTACAACAGCAGTTCAGGAACCACAATGCCAAAGCATATGGAATTTCTAGAGAAGGAAGTAACTACACCAAAATTATAAACAGTTCTTACTGCATTCCTGGACGTGAAGCTAATCCATTACTGAACTCTGGAGGTACATTAAAAACAACACAACGTTGAAAAAATACCTGTTTTCAAAGCTGGAAAAAAATGTGGGCAAATTTGACGGATTCTGTAAGACATCTAAATGTGCCATGTCATGCAACTTTCTACAGCTTCTTCAGAGGAAGAGCAAGAATGGAGAACATTTCAAACTTGTTTCAATCTATGTCTGCATTTTGAGTCTTTTTAGTTTGCAGATGCAGAAGCTGTAAAGAGTCAGATTTTTTTCTGGGAATATGTGCCTGCTTCATGTTGACACTAGCAGATATAAATAGCTGTGAGCTGTATCGATTGCTATTTTCAGAATGGACAGAGTCAGGCACAGTGCTATGGGAGCAGGAAAAGGAGGCAGCATAATTAGCCCAAATGAAATATGAGAACTCCTTCATGTAAGAAAGACTGGACAATGTCTTGTAAGGAAACGCTAACCCATGCAACTTCTCACAGTGAGGTAAGATCAACAATTCTGCCTGGAATCCCAGTGCTCTGACATCACCAACCCTTTAAATCACAGTGAGCTGGGAGAAAGGAAAATGCTGGCAATGCTTTGATGACATCCCAGAAAATGGCCTCCTCTTGTGACTTGCCTTCCCTAGAGGATACAGAGGACAAAACTAACTCCCTTTTAAAAGGAGGAATGCTACCTTCCTATCCATGTTCTCCACTACTGTTTTCTCCTTTGAAAGCAAACGTATCTAACTACTCCTGCTTGATGCATTACTGAAACAAACTTCCAAACAGAGGTTCAGTAGCAGTATAAGAACTGAAATTTCAAGAGAAGATCTCAAGCTCCTTCCTCACATTTCCCCAACTTCCTGTTTTCTTTTAGCAGAGCAATGCCTGTTTATGGCTCTGTATCTCCTAGTCAGAACCCGGGAGCACATGGAAGTAAAAGGTCCTGAAAGACAAAAGCTAACTGAATATAGATGACTTAAGGTTTTAGATATGGTTCCTAATGGGTTTTTATTTAATAATTATCCTCCATTGCTTCTTGCACAGTGATGTCTATGCATGCTAGTTCAGAAATCAAAATCCTACGTTATGTTTGGTGCTGCCTTAAAATACGTGAATGAATTTCAGCTCCAAACACTGTTTTAGTTACCAGGGAAAGACTCAAGCTGAGGTTTAGTGAGAGTAGCATGCAAACAGTAGCATTCTCATGCTGTTCTTCACTTCTTCTTTTCTATCATGAAGGAGGACATGGGGAAGGTAAATCAAAAGGGAAAAGTATGCCTTAAGTACTGCTGCTTCTGAAGCCTGACAAGCAGAGAAGTAGTTTGGCACAACTGATGCTAACCCAACAGGCTGATGTTCATTGCTGTGTTCTGCCTCCATGTGCTTTACTGGGAAGGGCAATGAGATGGAGGTGGCAGAGAGCCAAGGATGAATTCCCAATCCTAAAACCAGTTTTCCATCAGCTGTGAGAGCAGGCTGGTGGCACTAAGCGCTCAAGGACTTTAATCACAGAGGCAGTAAAAAATGAGGTACTGTCTATGTTAACAAATTTCTTACATTTTCTGTAAGTGCCTCTGCTTCTATATCCACCTTTCACATTCTACTTTATTCCAAGGCTGAACACTGGAAAACTGTTCCATAGCTCCCTGTGTGTTGCAGGGGAACACTCTTTAATCTGCAGAAACAACATATGTTGCAATACATTTGCTGTAAAGCCATCCCCAGAAAGCTAAAACAGTTATAGAGCCATCTCTTCAGTCAGGATCTGTACAGCGTTTAGTACTATACAGAGGTTCTCTCTAATCCCATCCATAGAATTTAGAACCATAGAATTGTCAGGGTTGGAAGGGACCTCAAGGATCATCTAGGTCCAACCCCCCTGCCATGGGCAGGGACACCTCACACTACAGTAGGTTGCCCACAGCCACACCCAGCCTGGCCTTAAAAACCTCCAGGGATGAGGCTTCTACCACCTCCCTGGACAACCTGTTCCAGTGTCTCACCACCCTTGTAGTATAAAACTTCTTCCTAACATCCAGTCTGAATCTACCCACTTCTAGTTTTGCTCCATTCCCCCTAGTCCTATCACTACCTGACATCCTAAAAAGTCCCTCCCCAGCTTTCCTGTAGGCCCCCTTCAGATACCAGAAGGCAACAGTAAGGTCTCCTCAGAGCCTTCTCTTCTCCAGACTGAACAGCCCCAACTCTTTCAGTCTGTCCTCATAGGAGAGGTGCTCCAGCCCTCTGATCATCCTCGTGGCCCTTCTCTGGACGCTTTCCAGCACCTCCAGATCCTTCTTGTAATAGGAGCTCCAGAACTGGATGCAGTACTCCAGGTGGGGTCTCACCAGAGCTGAGTAGAGAGGGAGAATCATCTCCCTTGACCTGCTGGCTATGCTTCTCTTGATGCAGCCCAGGATGTAATTGGCTTTCTGGGCTGCAAGTGCACACTGGTGGCTCATGTTGGGCTTCACATCCACCAGCACCCCCAAGTCTCTTTCTTCAGGGCTGCTCTCAAGCCAGTCACTGCCCAGCCTATATCGTGCTCGGGATTGTCCCGACCCAGATGCAGGACCTTGCATTTGGTCTGGTTGAACCTCATGAGGCTGTCATGGGCCCACCTCTCCATCCTGTCCAGGTCCCTCTGGATGGCATCCCTTCCCTCCAGCCTGTCTGCTGCACCACACAGCTTGGTGTCATCAGCAAACTTGCTGAGGGTGCACTCAGAGCCACTGTCCATGTCACCAACAAAGATGTTGAACAAGACTGGTCCCAGGACTGAGCCCTGAGGGACTCCACTTGTCACTGGCCTCCACTTGGACATGGACCCATTGACAGCCACTCTTTGGGTGCTGCCATCAAGCCAGTTCTTTATCCACTGAATGGTCCATCCATCAAACCCAGACTGCACCAGCTTGGAGACCAGGATGTTGTGTGGGACAGTATCAAAGGCTTTGCTCAGTGCCAGGTAAATGATATTGGTTGCTCAGCCTTCATCTATTAATGTTGTGACCTTGTCATAGAAGGCCACCAGGTTTGTCAGGCAGGATTTGCCCTTGGTGAACATGCGCTGGTTGTAACCAATCACCTCTTTCATTATTCTTCTCTCATACAAACTAATGAGCTGTAGGATGGCTAAAAGAGAGGTTGGATATATTCCTTACAGTCTCTAGGTAGAAAGCAGATACAGTGTTGATGAAGTTTTCTGCACCTAGCTGGAAAATCTAACACAAGGTCACAGAACAGCTGTAAGTTTCTATCAGGAATGAATGCTGTGCATCTGTGACAATGCTCTGCTTCAGCAGCATCCTTGTAAATGAACTCCTCAAAAGGTTAAGTACAGACAGAGCAAAAATGCAGTGTAACAGAGAAAAAGCAGCCCAGAGGCTTTTTTCATCAGTACTTTCAGGGATACTGAGGAAAATTAGCATCTTGTAACATCATCCACCATGAGCCTAAAAAGGAGTCCTCAAAGTCTGCTAAGAGCAAAATAATAAGAAGATATGCAGTTTAGACCTTTCCAACATCTTGGAGAACTATGCAGCAGAAAACTGTTACAAATGTCACTGTCACTGAGTTTGTCTGTTTTTATGTTTGTCACTGCAGTAAAGCAGAACAGTCAGTGAGTCCTTGAAGATTTATGCTCTTTCTGGGACAAAGAAGGCTAAGTGCTTGAACTACTGAACTCAGATGCCCCCAAAGCAACAACAACTTGTGCACTCAAAAGTGGCCAGGAATCAGGTGTGAACTGGGATGATCCAGGAAAAATGGTTCAGAAAAAACCCCAGGAGATGGATTTCTAAGGTGTACCTACAATAGAGACCAAGAAAAAAAAGTCATACAAGACACTAAAAATGATTATTCTGGTACCACTTGGAAGAAATCTTACAGGACATTGTCTTCACTCAACTAACACATGCAGCTTCCCTGTGTTTCCTTTCCTGTTACTGTTTACACATTATAGAGGACAGCATCTTGATGCTGTTTGTGCTGACAAATGTCAGGTGGTTCCTCTCTGATGACCCACCCCTAACCTATTTAGCTCTACCACAGGTTCCTTCCACAGAAGGGAAAACAGAATAGCATTGATCATCATCTGGCTGAATTTACAGTTTAGTCATGAAAATCAGTAGCTTTATTCTATTCTATAGCAGTAATATAAAATGTTTTCTATATTCTGTTCTAATTCACCGCACATAATATGCTATTCTCTGCTGTATTCTATGGCAGTGGTCTTGTGAAGCTGTCAGCTCTGTTCCCTTATGTCCACACAGCTGAGTAACTTAAAAAGATGTATCAAGGAGGCTATTCCAAAGGTTCACTAGCCAGGGCTGGGAAAAGAAAAATCCTAACTACGAACTATTTCCCATTCCTTTCCTCTGGATCCACTTCCAAACTGCATATTCATATCTAAACTAAGACATTTCAGCAGGCAGAGCAACACATTCCCTCATCTGCCCTTCCTGCCCAGGGAGCTGAAAGGAAAGGAGAACAACCTTCTGATAACCTCATTCCCAGCTTCCCCTTTGAGCTCATAGTTAAGCCTGGATCAGCTGGGCCATCTGCAGAAGTGGTAACTGCTCACTTGCCAGAACACCTCTGACTTGGCTGTAATATGACACACTGACTATTGGCTGTAAAGCCACTGGCTCAACTCCTGAGCTGGAAAATGAATGTGTGAATAATACCCAGCATTTTTTGCTTAATCATTCAGCTATGTAGACACAGTATCCTTACAAGCCAACCATTCTGGCCAGAGAGAAAAGAGAAGACTCTTCTTTCTTAAAATCACAGATAGAGATGTTTCCTCTAGCAAAATGAACGTTCTTGCCTCAGACAGACACTTAGTATAGTAATTTTAAAGTTAATTTACGTGGTCAAGCAATAGCTTTGAAAGGAAACCTAACCCACAGAAAGTTAGCGAAAATGCAAAATAATCTAAGAACATTCTTCAAAATGAAGGCTAGATCAAAAGAGAGATTCTACAGGACAGAAAGGGTCTATGAGCAGTCAGTGGTCATCAATGAAGCAGATCAGTTTAATTCATCATATAATAATATCTTCCAAATCTAAAACAAATTTTGACTCATCAGTTTGAAAATACTTAAAGACAACACAAGCATGTTACAAATTGCAGAGTTTTGGAGTGATTTTTAGATTTTAAACTTGATTTAAAATTTTTATTTTAATGTGTTGTTGTTGTGTGGCTCTTTGTTTGTTTTAAATCAACTTCCCAAAACTAAAGAAGAAGTCTCTGGAAGGGAACTTGGGATATCTGCTTTGTTGACCCCAGTTTCAGATGGCCAGTATGCTCTCTGCGTTGTTTATATTTCATATAAAGTAATGCATTTGAAAAGCAATTGAAGCTCTACCTGAAGTAAAAAAGGGAAGAAGTGAGAGAACTTTTGAATTACAAGTTGTGATGAAGAAGTAAATTTACCCTGTTACATAGCTCCAAAGAAATTCCAGTATCATTGCCATCTTAAATTAAACATATATCTCAATATATAATCCAAAACAAATTATGAATAGCCGAACTAAAAGTATTCCAGTAAAAGACCCTGAAAACAACTCAAGTTCATACAGCCAAAGTATAGAAGTGTCTCTCGAATCTGAGGTTTAATTTACAAGTCAGTCAGAATAATTGCGTTGGCCTCCTGAAAAGAGGACAGACCTGTTACACACCAAGTGACAGGATTTAGAAGTACAGCACATTAGTAATCACTCAAATAGAGACTTGTCAAAGGAGACCTGTCACAAACAGAAGCAGCTAATCTAAAGCTGACACACCTTAAGAAAAATAATTTCTGTGATTCACAATTGAACTATGATGCAACCGCAGATGCTCTGTTCCCAGTTCATGAGTCTCAGCTATACTGCACAAGAAGAAAGTTTCATATCTTGTGCCACTGCTTTTTCAATTCACTGTAGTTTATAATGGTAGTCTTGGAACAGACTCAGGACCCAAGAACAGGCTCTTACAGATGAAGTTCTATCTATGATAGACTTTCTAAGATTTACAAGCATTTTGTCTCATCTATCTGAGGAAATAACTGGAACAGATATTTGAAAAGTACCTTACATAAACATTAAAATAACTCAGTGATGTTATCCTAGGATTTGAAGAACAGGAAGAATATCAGTCTAAGGAAGACTTAGAGGAGGCTAACCAGGTGTGATGAATTGGCAGCAAAGTGGCTAATAATTTTTTGATGTGCAGATTTGCCCAAGAATTTCCACATAAGATTCGTTTTCCCAGGAAATAAAAATATACATACCTTACTCTCCTCTGTGTCAACAACTTAAGTTGCTTACATGATTTCTGAAAGCCTCCCCATATATCTTTCTCAACTTCCACAATGCAGTATTGATGTAGTTTTAATTAAAACCTTCCTTATAGCATTTAAATCTCTCTTTAATGCAGAGCATGTCTTACCGATTATATTTGAATGACATAGTGTAGTTTCTCTAAGCAGTATAATTGCATTTTCGATTCATCTCTTTGTTTATTGGAGTTTCAGTCTATGCATGCTGTAATTGAGCTAGTGAACAGAGTAAACAAAAGTGCTTACTGCAGGGAGGCTGGAGTAGATGACCTTTAAAGGTCCCTTCCAACCCAAAGCAGTCTATGACTCTATATGTCTGTCAGTATTTAAAGGCACCACTCTGCTCAGTAAATGTGCATTTCCTTTCTCCACTTGTTCAATAGTTCAGTAAATTGTTAACAACTGGTTTCCCACCTATAAGATAAATCAAGGCTCTGAAAATAAATATTTGGGGAATTTGGATCCATTTTAGGTCCACCTTTGCCCACAGATTTTCAGATGTATCATAGATGTTAGGCATGGCACTCTAGGTTCCTCTCTTTCCTCACTGAAGCTCATGCTGTGCATGCTAGGTCACCCCACTGAGAAGAGAGACCACCACCACTCATACGGGCATACACATAGAAGGATGTAGAGCCACATCCTTCTACCCATCCCATTCACTTTTAGTAGGGTGGTTCAATTCTTAATCAAGCAACAATGATGCCCATCTTGGTAATTCTTCTGCTACGAATAAGGCTGCCTCCCACTGGTAACCTTGTGCCAGCATCATCCACACCTCTTTCCTTGTGACCTTTATCCTCTGCTGTAGTTTGAGGAAGTGGTCCACACGCCCCAAAGGCTGAGAACAACAGATCCTAAGTAATTGGTCCCTATTGGCAGGTTTTGAAGATGTTGCTTAGTACAAAACAAAACATACCAGTGAACTGTGCACAGTACCAGATCTCAACAACTGACAAAGGAGAAAAAAAAGAGATCTCATTATCTTAGAGTTTTCTTTGAGTTTGAGGTATGTAAGAACTTGAAGAAAAGGCTTCATTCCTAGAATGCTAAACGCTAAAAAGGTGACTTGCCTGACAGCAGACCCTGACTGCATGCTGCACTTCTACAAAAATACTCCTAAGCTCACAGGCACACTGATACAGGGCTGCATACAGCCCACTCTGAATCATTGGTGTCTTTGCTTGGACCAATACATTGGGAAGGATATTACAGGGCTGAGCTAACACACAGCCAACACTCTGGTGTTATCAGGAATATGTACTTACAGCTATCACCCAGATCTTTACCTCAAATGGCCACTTGCTAAGGAGAGTAGTAATGAGTGTAGAACAGCAATGAGGATTCAGTTTCCTGATGTCACAACTTTGGGTTGTGGTGTTTATTTCCATTTGGTTGGGGTTTTGTTTGTTGTTTTTGTGTGTGTGTAGTTTGTTTATTTTCGGAGTGTTGTTTGGGTTCTTGTTTTGTTTCATTTGTGGTTTTTGTTTTTTAAATGAATAAGGTGCAAGAGAAGAACTGAAAGCAGGCAGAGCATGTATCTGTGACTGTAGTATAGTGGAAAGTGAGGAGTGGGATGGGACCTGTTCAGGTCAGCATACCTTTGCTTTTTAATTAACCTTTTGTTAAGAAAGCTATTTTCTACTCTGACTCTGCACACCTTCAAAATCTTTCACTTACTTTTAGCAAACTGACCTCAACCTTATATGGAATTCAAACAGCTCACAAAGAATGCATTAAACCTCTTGCCCCTTCTCTTTTTGAGGCAACTGTTCTTTAAGTGCTTAGCAGAACGATGCTAGAGATTCTTTAAGAAATGCAGGAAAATTTCAAGTCCAAGGTACAGACTGGTTTGTAAGTAAGAAGGGAAAATTCAGTTCTACTGTCTAGGAATCTTTCCAAAAGCATATTTTTTACAGTGGTAAATAAAACATGCTTTGAAATACTAAAAGGAGGAGTCAATTTTAATCAGGGGTCCAGTATCATGAAGTTTCACAGTCTAAGTTTTAGGGATACAAAGAAGATGACCTTGAACATCACTAGGTTAATCCGTTTCTGGGAAACAGATTGTAGGATTGCTACACAGCCTGATACAGCATATAGCTTGTGCATGCTGAATTTCACAGCAGCAAGATCATAGGGCTGCTCACCCCAGGGGCTTCCCTGGGAAATCCCTGACCACGGGATTCATTTCTACTAATGGAGTCATCAGCAGACTAGATTTTTAGGGTTCACCCTTGTCAATGCTAGTGACTATCAAGAAAACCTGCAATCTGAGTGCAGGAGCTGACTGGTTGGGCCCAGCAGAAGATGTTGGCAGGGCCAAGCACTGTCTACTGCCAGGAAAGGGGATCCCATTTCACAGGTCTTTGCAACAAGACCCATGACAGCTCAGGTTTATGACTACAGTCTGAAAAAGTTAGGGCAGCCAACTCCTACCCAAACATGAAGAGTTTTGACTACAGTAAGCTCACCCACACAACTTTCTTTTTTTCCTATATGAGAGAGCTTTTGCAACAAAGTGGCTTTTTTTTTGCACTCACACAGCGAATCAAAGTAATGCTGTATTCACCCAGAACAACTTCTACCTCACCTTCACCAACTGAAGCAGGTTGAAAGAATAAGCGAGCCTGACTGAAACTGAGCCTTTTCAGAAGGACTTGTTTGGACTTCATATTGATAAGCAAACCAGAGGTACAAACACATCCTAAATTGCCAGATAAAAAATTCCATATCAAAATAGGATGAAGCTGAAGCCCTGTGTGTTTATGTTTCCAAGCAAGACACGCACTGTCTGAGCATGCACGTTAAAGGATATGTGTCCTTGGCCTGTAGGTACAAAATTCCCACGAATGAAAAGAATAGAATTCTTTATAAACTGGTGAGAAAAATATCTACCTAAAGCCTCTCCTTTTCAGCCCTTCCTCACAATTAGTCTTTCAAACTGAAAATGTCCTTTGCACTTTGACAGCCTGCCTAGGAGACATTGCTCTGCTTTCCCCCACATTGTAGTGATTGGTACATAGCAAAATGCAGCCTATTTGGCACACCTGTGGGAGCAGGAGGTCATTTTACTGAGGAGGCTGGACATGCTTATTTCAGATATGGCATTCCCTAAAGCTCAAAGTAACTTTGGAGATGGGATTAAAAAATTCACCTCTTTGTGCCTTCCAGGTAGATATCTGATAGGGAAAGGTTGCTCAAACAGTGTATGGAAGGAATAAAGTTTAGGTTTTCTCGCACTGCAGACCAATTCTTCAGTTCTGCGCTCCTCTCATTAAGCAGGTATCAGCCCTCAGTGCTCTGACTTAGGGGGCCACTCATAGAGGAAACAAAAGTAGAAGCTTGACACAATTTGATTTCAAAGTTCCCCCAAAACAAACACTTTGTAAAGAACAAGAGACGGTGTACTGAAGTAGTGACTGAAGAATCGGTTTCTCTCCCCCTGTCACACTGTAAGATAAGTGAAGGCACCCTGAGCAAGATTCTAATCAGTCCAAATAATTTGGAGAGTTCAGTAGCAGACAGTGTGCAGAGATGCTCTCCTGTGAATTCTGTTAATATTAAATTTTTATCATGTCAAAACCCACCACCCACTGATACCACAAAGCAGTGAAATGGCTTAAAGCAGCAATCAGCAGCTGTCAGAGCTCCAGAACGCCATAGGACACAAGAAGCAAGCTGGCAAAAAAGCCAACAAAGAAGTGCAAAAGCAGTGTTTCCTCAACATTTCAAAGCCTCCCAGGAAACCTGTATTACAAATTTCTTAACAAAAGTGGAAGCTTAGTGTAAGCTTCAAAATTCAAACCCAATTTT
This sequence comes from Indicator indicator, assembly GCF_027791375.1. Taxonomy (NCBI): domain Eukaryota; kingdom Metazoa; phylum Chordata; class Aves; order Piciformes; family Indicatoridae; genus Indicator; species Indicator indicator. The sequence goes on from NC_072025.1 coordinate 5,368,782, forward strand.
TAGAAAAATCCCAAATGCTGGGAAACATTAAGAACTTGGGAAATTGCTTGGGGCCTGCTTGGGTCAGAAGTTGTTCGGCAAAAGAGGAAAGTGGTGATGAAAAGGCAGCTTGAGCTTGCCTGAGATTTGGTGTTGGTTTAGGTGCACTCCTGGTTTCAGCACTTTTCTATTCCCTCAAAAAAGGAAATTGATGTATTAAAACCAGAGCTGCACTTTTGATAAAAATGTCACAGTTTAAATATAACACTGGAGGTGCTTCCACTGAAACATACATACTGAAAATACCTTTTCTACTTGCAAAGGCTGCCAGTGCAAGCTGCTGCCCTGAATGCATATCAGAGGCATTGTTTATGCAGCATGAGGTCACTGCGGAGGTTGTCTTAATTCTTTCATACAACTTCATTTTATTTGCAGTATGACATCATGACCATTTTAATGGCATGAATTCCTCAATGGGGGAAGGCACTAGATCAGTATTGGAACTGCTCTCCAAAACCAGTCCTCACCACATGGAAAGGGATAGTGTTTCAAATACAGGTAATGCTCTTTACTGAAATGCTCTAAGTTGCACAATAGGAGTTTTAATGGATGAATAGATAGCTATATCTTCCTACAGCTTTGTCATAGTAAAAAAGGAAGATAATAAGAGAAAAGGTGTCCAATTTTTATCTTCTAGGCTTTCTCTATCAGGAAACTACACATCTTCTGTCTTCAGAAAGCTGATATAACTAATTGTTATGGGTTAAATTGAATGTGCTCATGATATTCAATACCATGCTCCTGTCATGCCAGCTTCAAATCAAAAGTGCTAGCTGGAGCAAAGTATCATGGGGCTTGAAGTTCAGCTTGTAATATGAGAGGCTTCCTGTTCCGGGGACAGCACAGGTAAGCACCCTGCAGTATTTGCAGTGAGTATTCAAGAAACTGGTCTGGCCTAGAAGTAGTAGAACAAGTCAACGAGCAGGGAAAGAAGTCCTTTACATGGCAATTCCAAGCACAGGCCAGAATTGCTCTGCTGGGGCATTTACCAGGGATTTGTCACAGAAAAGAGCAATAACTATCCCATTTTCACATGGTACATTATGAAGCAGTAAACATCTCTGCATCTGACAGATAATCTCACATTTTCCTTTTATTCCTTCCTTCATTGTTTTGCCAGTTCAGTGTCTGCTGTGCTCCTTCTTTAGAGGCCTGTGTTTGCTCTACTGCAAATAATATCCGTTCAGCTAGACAGAAGAGCAGCAGCTGTTTCCATCTTGCAGCAGTCTCCTGTACTAATTTTTACAGAGCTGTGCTGCTGTTTCTTTGTGCTTTTTGTCCTGTTTAATTACACAAGAAATAAAATCACGACCTTGAAAACAGCCTCAGTTCATCTCATGCCCAGTTCATAGGATAGGGATCTGCCTAGAAATGTGCCCAGGATCAGGAAAAACTCCAGCATGCACTAATTTATAAAGTCAGCTCTGTCCCAGTAGCCCACAAAACTGTTAACAGAACCTGCCCCCACTTACAGAAGTCTCAGTATAGCATATTGTAATTCAGAAACTTACCTGCTCTTCTGTTTCTGACACAGCCCTACCCAAAACTGAAGGAAAAAGGCCTGAATCCAGTCCAGGAGAGACAGAAAAGGCAGAAAGAAATTGTGGCCCAGTAGACTGATTTTTACCTCACAAAAGGGAGAATAACTATGGGAAGAGAAGAGGTTCATAGGTTCCTAGATTCATAGAACGTTTTAGGTTGGATGTGACCTTAAAGATCATCTAGTTCCAATCCCCCTGACATGGGCAGGGACACCTTCTACTAGACCATGTTGGTCCAGGCCTCATCCCACCTGGCCTTGAACACTGCCAGGAAGGGGGGATCCATGACCTCCCTGGGCAACCTGTTCCAGTGTCTCACCACTCTCACTAGAAATAATTTCTTCCTAATATCCAGTCTAAATCTGTCCTGCTCAAGCTTAAAGCCATTCATTCTCTTTCTTCCTGTATAGATAAAGCAGACTATTGTGCTTTTGTAGAGGTCAGAGCTCACAGGCACAGGGAGATTATGAAATAGCCTCACAGGCCTTGACTGCACTCCAGAGACTCTTACCACAGTGGTTTGAAACATTATCAGCCTCATCAAAATGCCCTGCCTCTAAGCCAGCGCTGGCATCCTCCACAGCACACAGAGCAGAAGTCCAAGCACTTCAGTGGCTCCAGTGTATAATTCAGCTTATTTTTACAGAAAAATGAAAGTTAGTGAGACACAGACACCATCCTGTGAAAGGGATGGGCTCAAGCATAACCCATCCTTTCTGACATCTTTGTGATGAGCGCCATCAGCTTTGGCAGATGGGCAGAGTGGGCAGCAGGAACAACTGTGGCTTATGAGGTTTTGGTGAGGTATGTCCTTATGTTACTTTAGTGAGATGAGTCAATGCTTGCCTGTCCAAGCCTCCAGCCAGGCCTTGCAAGGAGCAAAGACCAGAACCTAACTCACCTGGAGTCACCTCTGAGACACTTACCCTCAGGGAATTAACAGCTGAGGTAAGATTTTGAATACCAGACATAGAAATCCCATGATTTGTTCTGTATAAACTTGAAACAGTGGCTACTTGCCTAGCTTTCTTCCCTTTATGTGCTCTTGAGTAACTTGACTGTGTCTCCTTCCTATGAGACCCACTATTAAAGGCCCTGAACTTTCAGAGAGTTTTGACCACGTGGCCACATAAAAAGTTGTACTTAAATCACTTGCAATCCCATGCTCCACAAGTGTATATTCACCTAGTTAACTAGCTTCGAAAGAATGCTGAGGAATCCTCAGACTTGGTAGAATAGTCATTGAAACAATATTAGGTATTTATCTGCTGCCCACTGTGCAAATCTGATTAAAGACTTGTCTAATGTCAAGACCAACAAAAAATAAATCTTTTCACTAGCAGATTAGGGTTACTACAAACAGTGTCTATGTGGAAGATAATCCCTTTCTGCTATCTGTAGAATTATGGAACACAAAATCTCCTGCAAATGCAGAGTAGGCTACAATTTTGACACCAAAATACAGTGGGGTTTTTTCATTATTTAGTACAATTTTACAAATAATTGTGCCAAAACATGCCCACATACAGTTCCACTGACTGAAGTAAGTGAGGTAACGACGTAGAGCACTGTAGGAAAAAAAAATTAAAGTATCATGTGAAGATAGCAATACGCTCATGTATTACTCAAGTGAGGCAAGCAATCATCTCTGCCTAGAAAAGGGCCTATCAGCCTTCCAGCCTCTCTTTTAATATCCTCAAAAGCAGGGCCATGCAATGTGATCAACCTTGCTCCATGCAAACCATAGTCTAGTGCTATGTGTACTGCTTTTCCATCAATGTACCACTGCTACTCAGAATCTCTGGTCCAAAGTTTGCATGGGGAGACAGGTAAGCGCCAGTCTTAAAACCCCTTGGATAGTGTTCTGCCTCACAGAAGCATAGGGGTGGCTTCAGCAAGAAGCTGAAGGACCTCTGGGAGGATGACAGATTATCCATATGGCGGAGGTAATAGAGAAGGTGCCAGCAGATGGCACTCCAGAAAGTGAGCAGCATTCTTGGGCTCATCGGAGCTGCAGCTTCGCTGTTCGTGTGATGCACTACGAAATACTGGCATGCAGGCTCTAACAGGCCCCGTATGTGTCTAGATTGAGCTCATGCGAAATCAAAAAATAAGTGCTTTCAATCTTTCACATCTTTTACCAGGTATCTAATTTCTGTCTCCAGTTTCGGAAATCTTTGCACATGTGCTGCATGTGATCAAAGCACTCTGTAAAATAGCCTCTTTCTGGATTTAGGGCTGAGATTTTTTTGCAGTGTTACTGATAAGCAGAAGTACTACTTGCCCTATTTTTCTTTGGCTTTTCATTTTCTTGTCTGTTCCTTGGGTCCTGAAGGAAATGGAATTTGAACGGTTACAGGTTAATAGCTCTTTTTAAAGGAAAGCTTTGCAGTCCACTATTTACTAAGATCACCATAAGTAGATTACTCCACTACTGGTTTTAGGAAATGAGTCATCTCCCATAGATTGCTTTTAATTAACATCACTTGATAGGTTCTGTCGACTAGAATTTTAGTATTTGAGTCTAGGAAATGCTTGTAAGGAAAAATCATCTCTGCCTGCTTCTGTTGCTGAGATTAACCCTCCCCAGGTCTACCAGGTCTAAAGCTAAGCTTTTATTTGCAGGAGCTGCAGACTTCAGTTGATGAGAAGGATAAAAGTTATGCCTTAGAAGACAGACTTTCAGTAAGGAAGAGAGTCTTGTTATGCCTGAAGCGAACTTTCTTCTATAATTTATACCTGGACCCTATGTTTAAGGTTTTCCCCCCCCCCCGCTTCCTTTTTACACAATGACTAGGTTGAATGCATCCAACATTCTTACACTCTGGAGTTTTCAGAGTGCCTGAGTCATACTTTTTGCCAGCATTTCTTTGGTCTAATATGGGCAGGTAAAAAGAACACTGTCAATGCCGAAAGCATTTTCCAGACCTCTCCCTGTAAGGCTTCAGAATGAATATTAAAGTCTGGGCCAATGTCCAGTGCACTGAATCCACGTGAACTAAATGGAGGATTTAAACAACGTTTCTGCAGTTTCAAGTGTATCCATAGCACTATGAGACTGAGTGTGGCACACTTGTGAAGCTCTTTGAAAGAGTCAAATGCAATTTTCAGTATAAATATAGTTGCAGTGGTTAATAACTTAGCACTTAAATTGTCTGCTGAAAGCTTGGTATACCAGTAAACATGACTATTTTTCCTCTGGTCTCAAAAAATGATTTACATTGCTAATACGATTTCAAAATATTTTTGTGGTTTATTTTGTGGGTTTTTTATTGTTTAATAACTTGTGGAAGTAGGACTTAATTAGGAAGCTGACATTTGCATACTGATCTATTCCTTCTTGAGAAAGCCAAAGAAGTGAGCTCTCCACACATGCAAACATGCAGCAGCTCTGGCTTCTAGCCCACTCTGACATGAGCATGCACGCACAGAAAAAAATTATTGCTAGTTTCCAGAGATTTCACATACTACTGATGAATGTTTTAATTATTTGGGTTTAATTACCACAGCCGCAGTTGGGATGTACTTGCAGATGACTTTTCATCCAAAATCTGCAGCTGTCCTGATTGAGAGGACAGTTGTAAAAAAAAAAAAAAGGTTCTGTAAGTCCTACTGGATTCTGTAGAAGAAGAACAATACATAGTAATTCTATGCTGACAAAAAAGATGATGTACAAGATAACTGTATGCACATTTCCCCAAATACAATTTTCTTGTATAATCAATGATCACATGTGGATTACGGATTGAGCTTTAAGAAGTTAGCCAAAACGTCACTTCGGACAAACTGTAGCTTGACTGGAAATCATAGTGAAGAGGAGGAGTGCAACACTTGATTCAGAAGCTGACTGTCCCTGGTCTAAATTTGCAGCAAAGTTCATCATTTCCCAAGGTAGAAAAGGAAATTCAGGTCTTCCAGGACATTAGGTTGAGTTTTGCCCTTGTTTTTTATTAATTCCCTTCTGACCAGAAGTGGCTCCAGTTAAAATAACCTAATGACAAAGGAAGAGCACTGATTCTGATCTTGCAAACTAATCCATGCCACGATGACTTCAGAGACTTCAGAGTAATTACTTCCAATTTATTTTGAGTAAGTTACTTTAGAATTAGGCCCAGGGTGTCCATGACTTTATTCTTCTCTGGGATCCTGAAGGAGCAGGTTTTTCAAAACTGAAACAGGCATGTGCAGAAGTTGGGTCATCCCTGGAAATCAATCCCACTTCAAAACAATTGTAGTGGTAGAAAAAGAGTTTACAAGAAGGTGTGGTTCATTTCACCTATACGTTTTCCCCTCTCTGAATGCTGTAAGTGTGCCTGACTAGATTAAAGCTGCTATTGGCCACATACATAATTTGGTGTTTATTTTAACACAAATGAAAGAGCCTCCACAAATGGCAGCTCACAAAATCATCAAAGCAAGTGAATGGCAAACGTGCACATAAGGGCACAGCATCCTTTGATGAAAATCAGTCTTACCGAGACAGCTAAGAGTCACACAGCCCTCCTTATTGCCTTCAGGATACTAGTGTGAGTGATAGGGCTTGGCAGGCAGCTTCTGAAGAAAGACAAAAGCATCAGACTGAGCTCAGAGCTGCAGTCCTGGCAGATATAATTACATAGCCATATTTGGGATTTCTCACTGGGTCAAGGGTCTGGCTGCTCTCTCAAGCTGAATAAGGAAGTGTGAACCAACAGTGTCTTGTGTTGCCCTTCTCGTATTGGGAGTGTTTGAAATCTATTCCTAGGCAATAACAGGAGTCAAAACCATAGCAAAATACTGCAGTGGAAATTTTCATTTTGACTGCTTTCTTTCTCTTCCTACATGAAATTACTTTTTTGAAGGTATTTCTCCACAGTAGTCTGAGTGGAAAACGGCAAGTGTCAGAGCAATCTAGATTGCATCTCAAGTTACACAAATATCCTCAAAACCTCCTGCTGTGGAATAGTTCAGTGAAAGCAAGAATGCAGTCCTTTGTAATTAACCCCTCTTATAAATTGCAATCTCACACCTTCCCACACTTCCAGTCTTACCTTCCTTCTTAAAGGACTGGGGAATGCACTCTTGTTCATTTAACCAGGCATTAATGACAAATATTAACTTATCTCTTTCTAATGTCCTATTTCATGACCTTTATTTTTAATATGTCTCTTAATAATGGAAATACTTTTATTCCCTCTGAAATTCATCTGGTATTCCTGTTTCATACATTGACAGTCATAGAATGGTTCGGGTTGCAAGGGACTTTAAAGATCACCTAGTTCTAACCCCCCTGACATGGGCAGGGACACCTTCCACTAGACCATGTTGCTACAGGCCTCATCCAACCTGGCCTTGAACACCTCCACAGATGGGGCACCCACAACCCCTCTGAGCAAGCTGTTCCAGTGTCTTGCCACCCTCCCTGTAAAGAATATCCAGTCTAAATCTACCCTTCTCAAGTTTAAAGCTGTTCCATCTTATCCTATCACTACAGGCCCTTGTAAAAAGTCCCTTCGCAGGTTTCTTGTAGGCCCCCTTCAGGTACTGGAAGGCCTCTATAACATTCCTGGAGCTTTCTTTTCTCCAGGCTAAACAGCCCCAACTGTCACAGCCTGTCCCCATAGGGTAAATGCTTCAGCCCTCTGATCATCATTGTGGCCTCCTCTGGACTCGCTCAGGTAGTTCAATGTCTTTCTTATGCTAGGGGCACCGGAACTGGCTGCAGCACTCCAGGTGGGGTCTCACAAGAGCAGGGAGAATCACCTCTCTCATCCTGCTGGTCACACTTCTTTTGATACCTCCTGGGACACATCTGCCTTCTGGTCTGCAAGTGACCATTGCCAGACCGTGTTGAGCTTTTCGTCAATTGACACTGCCAAGTCTTTCTCCTTGAGACTGCTCTCAAGCTACTCTTTATCCAGCCTATATTTGTGTTTATGATTACCTGACCCAGGTGTAGGACCTTGCACTTGGCCTTGTTGAATTTCATGAGGTCGACTTGGGCCCACCTCTCAAATCTCTCTTCTCTCCAGTATGTCAGAGGACTATGCCACCCAGACTTAGAGAGTTTAATCTTAGCAATTAATCAATTTAATGGGTATTTTTACAAGAAATAGAAGAAACCTTATACTGAACTATCCATCACAGTTTGTATGAAGAGGTGGACACCTACACAATCTGCTGATCATGTGAAGGTGGAGTGCAAAGAAGCATGCAGATCACATATTTCTCTAACAGTCATATTCTCTGAATTTAGGTTTCCTCAGCTTTAGTATTGAGAATCCCACTACTAAGAACAGCTCCAGCCGTCTATCCTTGGGCTTGCTGCAGCTCATATTTTGAAGAACACTGGGTTAGCTGAGTGTAAAGCCACTGGAATATTTGGAAAATATTACTCACTGATAGCAGCAGGTGTCAGTAAAATGGCACTGACTTGTGCTAGCTATAGAGATTCAGTCCCATAAATCTAAAAGCATGACTGAGGAAAGCTGTTTATGCATGTACATATATATGCATGTGTGTACTGACAGTCAAGTACAGTTGTAGCTACACTAGCAAGTAGAGTGCTGTAACAGTAACAGATTCAAAGAGCAAGTCATTTGGCACTAGGGACCAGAGTTTACCCTGTATACAATTTAGGAAGTTTTATTTCAGACTTTCCCCAGCCTGGTATGGACTTATGGTCTGACCACATGATTTCATCTAAAAGGTACCCAGTCTGTGTGTCTCAAGACTACCCAACACCACAAAAGCACAGGAAGTGAGGTTAACAAAAGATTCACATCAAAACTACAATCCCGAACAAAGTAAAACACGTCATGCATTAAGTTGAATTTGCTGCTGATACTCATTCCCATGCCGCTGTCACACCAGCTTCAAAATGAAAGTGCTGGCTGGAGCAAAGTATTATGGACCTTGAAGTTCAGATTGTAACATGAGAGGTTTCCTGTTCTGGTTGCTACTTTTGGGTTCTGAGTTTTTGGGTGTTGGCTCTCTTCTGCAGGGAGGGTGGTGAGATGGATGCGAGTTGTTTTTCTGCTTTACGTTGTTTGTTTTTTTCCTGCATTTCACTGCACTTTTTCTGCAAATAGGCTAAGCTAAGGTAACTGTGCATTGTGTTATCTCATTTATATTAAATTCTTACGTTATCTCACTCTCATTATCTCAGCCTGGAGATTTTGTGTGTTACTTTTTCCTCACTTCTGTGTTGGGGGACACAGGCATGTTAACTTGTTACAGCACCTTAACCTGTTACAAATGCTAATGAAAAGACATGTTTTGTCCCACTGGCAGTGCGTAGTGCAAATGGGTGATATCAGTGCTGTACCATTCTTCTGGTAACTGTTTGCAGAGAAATCTTCAGTACTATGAGACGCCAGCATCTTCTCTACCTTAGTAATTTATTTTACACATATGCAGTCTGACTTTTCCCCTTGTGATGAAATGGCATTTCAAGTTTATTGCTTACTAGCACAGCTCTAAATCATGTCTAGCTTTCTTGTGGCACCTGAAATTTGTAATACCACACTATAAATGCACTGTGCTGCCTATTGTCTGTAGAGCTGAAAAACTGTTTTCCAGTCTTTTTTATGAACAGTCTCTTAGTCAGCTTGGTCAGTTTTTATTTCCCACTGGCCTGCAAATTAGAGGGGAAACCAAAATATGCTAAGTTGATGCTAAAATACCATGACATACTTCACTGATTTACTAGGGAATAAACAAAGACAGATCTTGCCTTTTATAGATGCAAGCTCCTCTGTGCCAGAGACATATAATCAGCCTTTGCCAAAGTTTAATTACACACAGTATTTGTGGGCCTTTGGAAGCACAACCTCAGTTAGCTTCCATCAGAAAAATAAATCTGTGTTTAACTATCTCACCAGAAGAATTTTTCCATCATGGACAGGCTGTCATAAAGGAATTAACTGTAAAGTAATATATTCCCTATGAATACAGATGCTCTCTCTCCTCTCAAGAGACAGAATATATATTTTTTTAGATAAAATCCCAGATCTCAAAACTGCCAGAATGCTCCAACAGTCAGGATCCACAGCACTCAGAAGTGGGAAGAGAGGGAAGTTACTAACCCTGTATCTCAGGACACAACAAATGCAACAGTTTACTCTTGATTGGAGCAGATGATTCCTGCTGCACCTAGGAACTCTAAATTAAGGGGTTTATTGCTCCATTTGGAAAACACTTCTTTTCCTTCTTATCACCACTCTGCCTCAGATGCAGATAGAACTGATGCTGTGCCTTAAATTCAACTATCCAGGTTTTCCAAGTACAACTGAGTCATTGCCAAAACCTTCAGCTGACAGAGTTTTCTGGACAGACAGGCAATCTGAGTAGCTCTTTTTTTCAAATGCCTCTTTCCCAGCTCCCTGTATAGTAATTCGGTGGCTAACATAAGCTACTGGACAGGGCTGAGGTTTGGCTGTTCAAGAGGCAAGCGCAGGATCTGGCAGACAGCAAGATGATCTAAGTTTTGGAGTGCTTCTTTCTGGCCAATGGAATGAGCTAGAGAATGCAGCTTTAATCAAACAACACTAGTCTGGGCCTAATTTAAAGCTGCCTCGCCAGCTCACCTGGCAACAGCCTTGCACATCTCCCTTATTACAGCAAAGCAGATTGTACCACTGTGCACTGACTGTGCCCACAGAATTACAGTGACAACTATCACTGTGGATTTCTGCTGCTGAGGTAAGAGCACAATTGGAATGCTAGCTATGGAGGTATTAAAGACAGTCTTTGGGTGTATGCTGTTTGAGCTATCAAAATATTATATGATTTATAGAATTCTAAGATACCTCTTAATCTGGAATGTTTTAGTTCTCCACATTCTGGTTTTAAAGTATACAGTCCCCATTACTTAAAACAAGAACTCTGGCTGCTTTACTAGTAAAGCTTAACAGTAGCTTTTAACACATACTTACCTCTCCACATCAGTCATGTGATTTCACCCAACCATGTACTTACTGGTTTTAGGAATTTTTCCCACTGAGAAGCTGCCTCCTGCCTTTGTTCACATCAATTCCAACAGTTTAAGAATATATGATTCTCATGCAGGATGGGAGCCAACTATTACAGAAATTATATAGTAACAGATGGTGCTGCAGATGGGAGGATTAAGTAGCCCCAAGCACTGTCTGGCCTATAAACAAGGAAAAAGATGTTCTTGCAGATTATTTGACATTTCTCACTGGGTAACATTGTGTTGCTGAGCTCATGGTTTATATTTACATGTGTGCTCCTGTGATCAGACATCCACACTTATCCAGGAATAGCCCCTAACTTCTGACATTGGAAACTTAGTTGCTAGTCCCTACATTATTCGAATCATCCAGGGATTTGAGGCAATGTCTCCCATATCTAAACCAACTGATTTAAATGCAGTGCTGTTGACTGTACCATTTAATTGTAACCTTGCAACGTCAAAGTAATGGCTAATTACGAAGAAAGAGTCCCAAACCTGGCAAATGACAGCAGTGAGAAGGAGCAGAGGAACTGGAAGAAGTGACAAGCTCAGCTGTTATTAAGCAGCGTCAGAGCAAAACAGCTTCTCGGTAAGAAACTCTATCTTTCAATGCATTTCCAAATGTGTCAGCTGTGCTAAAGAAGGGGTATATTTGGTCAATGCAGGAAGGCCTGAAGATCAATGCAGGAAGTTGTGCTGCACCACGAGTTTGCATGGCTACATTTTCTCTGTTATTGAAATCGCTTCTGTCTGTCAAAAAAGCAGGAGTTACCAAATTTGGCCAGCAGCCTGGCATTTTGCCTCTGAACCCCACCACTAACAACATGGGGCTTGAGCAGATTTCATCTTTGTATTTTCCAAAATCTGGTTTACATTTTCCTTTTCTCTTTCAAGAGCAGGTACTAAAGGGTTGATTCAATGGATCTCCAGGATGGCAGTAACTGGCATGACCTCTGTTAAGGTGACCCTAATGAGGCCATTTCAGTTTACACTTGTTGAATGTCACGCCAGAAGTCTTACCCCCATTTGGCACACTTGCATTCCTGCCCTCTGGATGACTTATGTTGGTGTGAAGAGTGAAAAGTGAAAGGAGAAAAAACCCCATCTGGCTACTTATATTCAGAATCAGTCATTCCTAATTTATTTATGTTCCCAAATAATCCATTCTTGCAGGGGTGGGGAATTTCCCTTGCTTTGAACTCTTAACCTTATGGTCCAGAACTGTCTGAAAATTAAAATGCAAGGAACCAAGAATGTCATGGCTTTTTGCTTGTTGGTACTGGGATATGCAGATCCCCTAATCCTGGCAGAAGGAACATATATCTCAAGAGAGGAAACATGCAGACAATTGGTATCCTGCAGTATTTACAACTAGCAGATTAGGTAGCTGCTGTGTCTGGAAATATATTTGAAGCACTTGACACCAGGCAAGTGCCAGACAAAGTGTATTAGTGAGCTGTGGATGATAAGCGTATCTCCAACAGCAGTAACTGCTGTAACTTACCCCACACATTCCTGTACCAATTAATGTCTTAACTGTACACACATTGCCTGAAGGATCTAGGGAATTTGACAAGGGATTAGCTTAGGTAACTTGGTGTTATTTTTGTTAAGATCCCACCCGTACTATATCTTCCCTCTATAAAGACACGCTTACCAGCGGTGTCTGGTAGGGAGTAAGCTTCACTTTGTTACTGGTGCCTCCAGGTTAAGTTTTTTAATCTTGACAAGTAGAAACAGGGATAACTTCTGAGTAACAGTGAAACAGCAGTCTGTTCCCTCATGCTGACATCTAGCATTCTGTGGAAATGTTTCCAGTACAGTTGCCTAGATAGAATGGCACTGGGCTTTTCGTTCTTTTTCTGTAGAGATAAAAAATATGAGTACAAATTAGAGGCCACTTCAAACTCCTTCAGAAAATATGGACAAAACAAAAAAAAGGCAAGTCAGTTGTCCAGCATAGTCCCCTGGGATGTCTCTTCTGCAGGCAATTGGTTGGTGACATTCCAGGTGAGATTCATATTCACATCTAGGCAAAGCTCTCTAGGAACTAGACCAGTGCAAGATCAAAGCACCTCTTAGTCTTTAGTGCAATCTATCTCTAAGTGTTATGTGCACTTACCCCATTTACAAATGGGGTAGAAAGTATAGAGGCCAAAAGAGTTGACTGAGGTCATACAGGAAATCTGTGGGAGGATGAGGTATTGAGTTGGCTAACACTGTCTCCTGGGTGAGATACCATCTCCAGTGTGGCACTGGAGGTTTGTCTTTGTCTCTACAGTGCACTCTGAAAGGAGACAAGGAGAGTCCCTGTTGACAGTGAATGCATCCAGTGGACACATGAAGGAAGGAATTAAAGGAATTGTATGGGAGCGTTCACAGCTTTGATCAGTTTGTTTATAGTACTGATAAGATGCTACTAGAGAAAAGTTGGGAAACTGAAAACATGGGGGCTCTGAAACCCTTTGAGATGAAAAGTCTTGGTTCAAGCTGTATGATATTTTTTATTTAAAATGGTATCTTCTCCAGGTTTTAATTTTAACATACTTTGCATGCAGGAACTGCTGTGCTAGAAGTGGTATTTCTGACATGCCAGCACCTGAAGAACTCCACACAGAGCAGCAGGCCACACCATTGCTGCTAAGGGGAAGAAATGTGGCAAGAATTAAAGTAGCAATTTTTCAGCTTGGAATTCTGCCAGAACACAAACACCACCACCAAGCTTCTTACAAAGAAGAAACTCATTAGACGTTTAGTTGCAAAATATGGCAAGATTAAAAAACCCTAACACAATAAGATTTTCATGCTTCAAGGCAAGGCCTAGGAATTTTCTGACTATGCAATAGCTTGATAATAGTCACAAGACCATTCAAAGTTATTACTGTGCATTCAGAAGTCCTACCCTGGGCCAAGACAGAGCGTATCTCTCAGCCTGAGACATCACTCCTTTATTTCTTGCAGAGACAAAAGAGTATCCAAGTCTGACATTTGACAGACTCTGCATCTATCCTCTTCCCCTTCAAAGTTTCTAGGCATGTCAAGAGTCTCCTGGCAGAGCTGCACAGAGCTCTGGAGCATGTCCTGGAGTGTCTATATCAGACTGGGTAGCACAGGGCCAGATCAGACTGCTCACAGCTCTGTCACCATTGCTACCTTCAGCCTGGGAACTGAGCGTTTGAAATTGAAGACTTCTGCACTGGTGCATCATGCTACCGGAAATTTCCAAACCCTGCTGGCATTTCTATGTAAAAAAGCATAATCTATTTTCAGATTTATCTATGTATCTACCCCAAAAACAAGGCAATCTTGCAAATGTCTGTTTCAGCGAAGTGGCAGGGTTAAACCTGGAGATGGCCACAAAACTAAACATTGCTGTGACAAGAGAACATGTGACACTCTTTCTGTGGTGAAATAAGAATTTATTTTTCTACAGTCAGCCTTTCCCTACAGTTAAAGAGACTACTGTGTAGTTTTTGTTCAGTTTAAAAGAAAACCAAACCAACTAAATGAGAAACCCCAGCCCATCAAAGAGTGCCTTTACAGGCCCAAGTGCATCTTTTTATCTGGTCTTAAAGGGTGTAGAATCTTTTTGGAAAGCTATTCCCTAGTATCTGACTATATCATCCACCCTTGGAAACAGGCAGCCTTCAAAACTGCTCTGGGTCATTAACCTTTTCATCTGCATGGTTCTTATGAGGGCCAAAACTCTTCAGGTGTAACATTGAACCTACCAGTGCCAGCTTGTAGTTTTGGCTCAGCTAAAGTAACTCTTATCACAGAAGGTTAGCAGTGCAGATGGAGCGAAGTTAAAGTGTGATTCTCTTTCCTTAAGAATCACAGATTAAAGCACAGAACTCACCCCAAAATAAGGAAGGGAATCAAAGGTATGTGCTTAAAACGTTTAGCTCACGGATAAATCACTACAAGATTTGTATTTTTTCTGAAACACGTGGTTGCTGCCTTAGGTGTGACACCAGCCTGCCTTGAGGAGACAGCAGGCTCGATTGAGGTGTGCCTTTCCAGAGGACTGAGAAGGGTTTGCATTCTAATGGGAATGTAGTCCCAGAATCAGAATCACAGAACACATTCAGTTGGAAGAAACTTCAAAGATTACCCAGTCCAAACCTTGACCTGGCACTGAAGGGTCAACACTAAACCACATCCCACATACTGCTTAAACACCTCCAGAGACAGTGACTCCACCACTGCCCTGGGCAATCCATTCCAATGTTTGAGAAGCCTTTCAGTGAAGAAATATGTCCTAATATCCAGTGCGAACATTCCCGGTGCAGCTTGAAACCATTTCTATAGTCCTGTCACTTGACACCAAGAAGAGGCTGGCCCCCTCCTCGCTCCAACCTTTCTTCAGATAGTTGTGAAGAAGTCTCTCCTCAGCCTTCCCTTCTCCAGACTGAACAACCCTCAGAGGCCATGTGCTCCAGGCCCTTCACGAGCTTCATTGCCCTTCTCTGAACATGCTCCAGCACCTCAATGTCCCTCTTGCAGTGAGGGGCCCAGAAGTGAAAGCAATACTTGAGGTATGGCCTCACCAGTGCTGAGTATAGGTGGATGATCACCTCCCTGTTCCTGCTGGCCACAGTGTTTCTAATACAAGCCAGGATGCCATTGGCTTTCTTGGCCACCTGAGCACACTGCTGACTCATATTCAGTTGATAGTCAACCAATACCTCCAGCTCTCTCTCCAAGTTGCAGCTTTCCAACTACACATCCCCAAGTCTGTACGTACCATGGGGTTGTTGTGACCCATGTGGAGAACCTGGCACTCGGCCTTGTTAAGCGTCATACAATTAGCCTTGGCCCATTAGTCTAACCTGTCCAGATCCTGCTGTAAAGCTTCCCTACCCTCTAGCAGATTGACACAGCCACCCATCTGCAGATTTACTGAGAGTGCACTCAATCCTCTCACCCAGATCACTGATAAAGATACTCAAGAGGACAGGCCCCAATACTCATCTCCAGGGGACACCACTAGCAACTGGGTGGCACGGATTTAGCCCCATTCACTACCACTCTTTGGGCCTGGCCATCCAGCCAGTGTTAAATCCAATGCAGAGTGCACTTACCCAAGCCCTGTGCCATGAGTTTCTGAAAGAGAATGCTGTGGGAGACAGTGTCAAAGACTTTAGTAAAGTCCAAGAAGACAATGTCCAGATCACTTCCCTCATCCAGTAGGTGAATCACCTTATTGTAGAAGGAAATCAGATTAGTCAGGCAGGACCTGCCCTTCATAAACCCATGCTGACTGGGCCTGATTGCCTGGTTGTCTCGTGAGTGCTGTGTGATAGCACTCAGGATGACCTGCTCCACAACCTTTCCTGGCACCAAGGTCAGATTTACAGGCCTCTAGTTCCCTGGATCATCCTTCTGGCCCTTTTTGTAGATGGACATCACATTTCCTAACCTCCAGTCAACTGGGACTCCAAGTTAGCCAGGACTGTTGACAAATAACAGTGAGTGGCTTGGTGAGCATATCTGCCAGCTTCTTAAGTACCCTTGGGTGGACCCACCAACAATTCTCCTAAATAAGTCAAAGTTTGCCCTCTGGAAGTCCACAGATGTAGCTCTATTGACTCCCCTCTTAACTTCACTATGAATCGAAAACTCCACCATCTCATGGTCACTTTGTCCAAGACAGCTACCAGCCTTTACATCTCCTACTAGTCCTTGTCAGTTTACAAGCAGCAGGTCTATCAGAGAGTCATCCCTTGTTGGCTCATTCCCCAGCTGTGTTATGAAGGTATCTTCCACACACTCCAAGAACCTCTGGGAGTGCTTCCTGTCTGCTGTGTTGTATTTCCAGCAGATACCCAGCAAGTTGAAGTCCCCCACAAGAACAAGGGCTAGAGATTCAGAGACCTTCCCCAGGTACCTACAAAACACTTCATCAATCTCCTCATCCTGGTTGGATGGTCTATAGCAGACCCCCCTCATGACGTCTGCCTTGTTTGTCTTTCCCCTGGACTCTTACCTATAAACCTTCAACTCTACCATCACTGTCATTGTCATGCTTGAGACAGTCGAAGTATGGCCTGGGAGTGATCAAGCAGGGAGCAGACCTCTACCCCACAAAAAGATGCCCCAACTGAGCTGCCTCTGCCAATGCACAGAGCACAGGGAACAAGCAAGAAAAGCTATCATCCAGCAGAAAAACTATTATATTATTGCTCTGATGGAAACATGGTGGGATGGATCCCACACCTGGAGTGCTGTGGTGGACTGCTGTAGGTTCTTCAGAAGTGATAGGCTCAGGAGAGGTGGTTGGGTGGCTCTGTATGTTAGGGAAGGCCTCATCCCTAACCCGGGCCCCAGGGAGGCAGCAGACTTCCCTGTGGGATGGGTCAGGTTGGCAAATCAGACCCTCTGTCCCTCTCAGAAGGGAATCACCACCAACAATAACCCTTCTCTTTTCTTTGGTAGAGGCAGCCTTGATGCCTTCGTGTTGACTGCCTTACCTTTGGTAGCTCCTTGGGAGCATTTCCACCGTTGTCCCTCAGAATCCAGAGCCCCACACCTGCTATGTAGGGGTAACTGGGAACGTGTGGGAGGGCACAGGGGAAATCACCTGCTTCCATTCACTCTCATTGTGAGCTCTGATGATTGAGCCTGCTTTGGGGAAAGAGCGTGACACCTCTAGTCTGACTCACACTCCCTGATGCCTCTCAGCCTGCTCACCTGCTCTTGGAGATCTGTTACCAAGCTGAGGATCTCTTGAGATCCTCTACCTCGGCACACCTCCCACAAGCGAGCTCTGTGCTGCCCTCCTGCACCATTGTCACAGCTGAGCCACTCTGCAACCTGATGCTTGCATGGTTGCAGGCCTTCCCTCAACCTCAGGCTGGGTAGTTGCATCAGTGGTGGTGGGCAGCATGTGAGGAGGCCATTGCCTTCTGCCAGGTAGAGACCACTGCTTCTGCACTGGGGCTGATCTCCTCAGTGAGAGACTCTTCTCCTTCCGGCGCAAACTGCCGTACCCCGCCCCACCCTCTGGGTCACCGGTGCTCCCGGTGGGTGTTTAACTAACCCGCGGAGACCGCGACACCGCCCACACTTCGCCCGCCTCTCTCCTGAGAGCCGGGGGAGGAGGGAGAGGGGTTTGGATTCCTGCGGCGATTTGGAAGGAAAAAGAAGAACACGCACCGCGCACCCCCCCCCCCCACCCCGTCTGCCTAGCTTCTGCCTTGTCGAACACCCGCGGCGGCCCTGTCGGCTCTGGAGGCCAATCTCAGGACCGTACCTTGGAGAAAGAGAATTAAGACAGAACTTTTCATGGCAAAAATCTCTCCCGTTCAGGAAAATACTGTACTTTTATTTACTTAGAAAAATCCATCTGGGGTCCCTGGGAACTACACAACAAAAAGTATCGAGCAGCAACTAGAAATGTGGCTGTTATGAATATCTGGAAGCAGACATTTTTAAAGCTGACTTTTAAAGAGACACCTTATGAAAATACTGAGAGAAGCTATTTTAAGCAGCTTTGTTTTCCATGATTTTAGGGTCAGATGAATAGATTTATATACATTTGCTGCTAACTTTTCTTGGTCTTGTCTCCATTACTTAACCTTTTTAGCTTGGAAAGCTTTAAGACTGCTAGACTTAAATTCTGAATTTTCCCCTTCCCTTTTTGAGCGCTTCAGGCTCACAATATAAGGCTCTGTTTCTTAACATTCCTCAGCGATTTGGTGATCCCAGTGAGTTGTTAAAAACGCTTCCACAAAATCATTCAACATGACATGCTGCTGCTCCAGGCCTTCTCCCGCCCTTTTGGAATGACTCCCTCTTTTCTTTATACATCAAATCTACCTGAGAAGTAAGTTTAACCATTCACACCAATGATGAAAAAAAATTACAACACTTGAGTGGTTTAGCTGCACAAAGTGCAAAGTATCTCAGGACTCAGGTGATTCAGAGATTACTACACAGTAGTATCACTCGGAGCAGCCCCTCTAAATGTTGTCTATGTAGGCAAATGTAATACCAACAAGTTCAAATCTGAAAACTGAGAGGCCATACCGGGTGGTAGAGAAGTGCATAGCGATGGACCTTAGTTGTCTTGAAAGTTGTTTTTTTTTTTTTCTGTTTCTTTTTTTAATTAGTCAGCATCTCTTTAATGTTGCTTGCCAGCTCTGAAGATTGAAAGCAGAGCTTTCTAATGCATGTTTAGCAGCAGCCCAGGAATGCTAGCAGAATGTGAAAGCCTTCTCTACAACCAGACAGACTATGAGAAGTGGCCAAATATGGTACTGCTTCAGCATCCTGAAATACCTTTGCAGATGCATGTGGCTGAGCAGCAGCATCACCACACACGATTACAACAGAGAACATTTTTGATGCTGCATTTTTACTGCAAAAACTACACACAGTTGCCCTTTTACTCACCCTTCCCCCACCCTTTTTTTTTTTTTTTTTAAATTAAGGGGTGTGATAGCTAGAGGAGGATTCTTCACCACTAGCACAGCTGAGCCCCTGCCAAAGGCTTAGTCTGTTGGCATACATGAAGGAGCAAGTCTACAAAGCCCTGCTTTCGGGGGAGTTTCACAACTTGTGCAGAACTCCCTGGTGCTGCACGATGACAATTGCTGGCACGCAAGTTGCCAGTTAAAGGCCATTTGGGGAATGTTCAGTGATTCACTGTGGACAGAGCAGATAAGTAAGAACAGAGAAGATGTGTTTTGTGGAAATGCAGTCCCAATTATTCTGACAAAATTAATGTCTGCTTACCTTTTCATACCCATGATTCGTAACTCAAAGAAGAATCAACCTTACAGAAGGCACACCTAGACTTGGTGTTAGCGTCTTCCATTCACAGAGCTGGAATTCTGACAGCAACATAGCATAGAGGTATGTAAATTAGTCCTAAATGAGAGATTGAACACCAGTAACAGTCATATGAAAAATAAAATACTCAAGAGGAAGACCTTTCCTTCTGTTATAGATAATGATACAGGTTAATACAATCAAGAAATTTCCCATCTTGCTTCCTTTTTGCGGTAAGCACGGTTAATTCTGAGTCAAACATAGAAAAGAATGATAATGATTAGAAGAGTTTAGTTTGAATTTGGGCCTCAGCATGACACTATTGTGAATAGATGTTGTTTAAAAAATGGTTTCAAACAGAGCTGTCTGCATTAATTTGGAAACTAAATTAAGAGCAATTACTTTGTTGACCATTCCTGCAACGCAGTTCAGTGTTTTGTGCCAAAACAGGTGATTTCCCCCAAATCTGTAGACTCTTGAAGAATGCTTCTCTAATTTAAAACAAACACATACATATATACACCTTTTCCCAGATTATATGAAAAGTTCTCCGCAGATATAGGAAATAGTCTGCTTTCTGTGTCCTTATGCCTGATGGATACCAGTTGTGCTTCTCTGGATTTTAGAGGTGAGTAGAACTCTCCACAAGGAGGCAGGAAAGGTGCTTAGCTGTGCTGCTGAGAAGTGTGAATAATCATTGTGCTGGATCTGAATTGTGGGCTATTCCAGTCTATGTGTAAGGGGGGTTGGAACTAGATGATCCTTGTGGTCCCTTCCAACCCTGACTGATTCTATGATTGGTTGATCTACATCACTAAAACGTCTTTTGGGGATATAAATAAAAAGAGGAAGCAAAATAACGTAAAAGATACTCTAACAAGAGGCACAATAAACATTGAAGTTTGTCCTATTTTTCAATTATTAAGTCATTGTTTTTACTGAAGAACAGTTGAGAAGTGATGCCAAATTAACTCTTTGCTCAAATTAACCTTAAATATCTCTCTTTACTGAGACAAATGAATGCTGTTATCTACATTCGGTATGAAAATGGAGGTAAAGTTGCCAAGAGCCACGTAACTCGATGGTAGGAGTACCTCAGCTCTCAGACTTGAGGGCTACAGATCATTAATGGAAGTTTTGCACAATGAAATAGTGAAAGTGCAATTTCTGCTTTGTGGTAGCAGCAAGTATGAGGGAAGCTTGGCATATTAAGGCAGACACATAAATTCCACCCAGCTCTTTGTTCTTTTGTTTCTCAACATTTCTTGAATTCTTCCCACTTTCTGTGGTTAAGAATTCTTGCAGATGTTTTAGATTTCTTCTAAGTGCAGTTGAGCACTACTTAGATTAGTTTTTTAAAGACAATATGCAATATAATTTTGTACTAGGCTTCATTTTCCAGAGCCTTATGTTCCCCTCTGCCTTTTGTTGTCATATGCTACCCATTTTAATAATGCGCTTGTTAACCAGAAATTATTCCATGAATATTTTCAAGCTTTGATCATCCTTTCTGGCTATAGATGTTTTGTCTATCTCTGTAGTAGAAGAATGCTGTGCTGAATTGTGGTCAGTGGTATACTTGCAGTTTCACACTTTGCCTGAAGAAAAACTGTGATACTGTTCAGCATTGCTTGTTGAAGAAGTAGTGAAAGTAGCTGTGGTGTGGGATCAGGTGATGGAGCACAAGCAGCAGCTTTTCTAGGCATAGGACCAGCTGACATCACAAAACACATACAGGAGAAATCAGAAACACCTCCTGGAGAACACTTACTGCTTCCACTGCATATCCTTACAGCTGGACAGTGCAAACAGCATCTGTGGCTGTGAGTTAGATATGCAGGAGCATCATACATCTCTGTGCTCCCTGTCAAGGATGAAGGCTCTGTCTTTGTGCTCTGCTGTAGCCCAAACCTTGCCTTGAAGGCTCTGCAGGTTTCAGACCACCTCTGTGCCACGTTGGTGGTAACAAATCAAAACAGATTTAAGAGGAGGCAAAAAGCCTAGAGCAACATTAGCAAAGCTAATTTGGCTTGTGAGGCTGACTTGGGACAGTAAGCAGCAGCTGAGAGAAAAATCTTTCAGAAATCCATTGTTTTCCTACTTTCTTCTTCCCTCCTTCCCTTCAGTTTCTCAACTACTTTCAAGCAGAGGAAAGTTAAGTACTCCCAAGCCGGAACATGAGTTAGGAGTGATAAGAGTTTTTTCTGTTATATTCAGTTCACAGGCAAGAGAAAAATGGAAAATGAAAAAGTGAAGCTTCACCTGAAATAACTTCATGAACAAAAAAACCCCAAAAAACAACAACAACAAAATCACTTTCTCAGCAACTCACCTCTCTTCTGTAGGCAAAGTGTGAACAAATGCATGGGAGCAGGAAACGTTTTCCTTTCAAACACTCCCACAGTGATGAAGTGCAAGGACAGCAGAAGTGGGTCATTCATGCAGCCATACAGGAGCTGTCAGCTCTAGCAGGCACAGCTGCGTGAAGAGACACTCTGTAGAAGAGTCTGGGGACAGCCTTCAGATTCACAGTCAAATCATCACCACAACAAGTGGAGGGAGAGCCTGAGATTGCACAGCACAACATATTTAGGTGTCTGCAGTGACAGTAGTTTTTTGCTATCAATAAATTGCAGCTTGTCTGTCACAGCAAATGCCTACCAGGTGGGAAGTTTCTTTCAATCCCAGGATCTACTTTCTGGTGAAATAGTGCACTGCAATTGCAGGACAAAGCTTTTAAATTGTCCTTTATGGTCTGGTACACAATCCAGAGGTAGCAGATACTGTTCTGTCCCTCAAAAGAGAGGAGTCTATACAGCACAGAGAATATAGAGCATTTGCAATGCAAGAGGCAGTACTGGTTCACATAAAGTTGTAGCCATACCAGCACTCCAGGGTGCAGTTTGCATGTAGAGTGAGTGGTTGTGTAAGAAAAGTTCACCTGACATATTTTGAAGGCAAATAGGATCAAGAAAATCTTGATGCTGATTTTTCTTCAGTTAGCACAGGCCCATAAGTTAAGAAAGGTACTAAGCTGCTAGCAAAATCATCTGGACTCTCCCTCAGCCATTTCTCTCCATGGTTCCTGGAAGCAGCTGTTTTAGGTGATGTTTCTAGAGTGGGTGTGCTGCTAACTCATTCAAATGGTAGGCCTCCTGCAAACTTTTAAGAGGTCTCTGCTTGGAGCAGGCATTATTTTCCAGACCTTGTTCAGTGTTACTCTGGGCACTGGTCTATACCCTTGACAAATTCCTGACTGAGCAGATTATAAGTGCAGCCAGTGACCCAATAACCTTCATTTTCCTGAGATGATGCAATGGCCAATTCATGCTCAGGAAGTACAGCAGGCTGAGCAGAACATGAAATGAGCTGCTGAAATTCCCAAGTCAGCGTTTTGTTACCATGCCATTGAGGGTAAGATTTCAAAGTGCAGAATGGTCCTTTAAGTTCTCTCTTTTATGAGGTCAGGCTAAACGCTTCCCTTTTATATATGAAGAGAGGGTGATCTTTACTAGAATCCACACTGGGTTTGCTTGCTTTGATTTCTGCTTTTGTTGAGAGCAGGAAATGCAGCTCTCAATAGCAGTTCAGGATTTGCTGGAAACTAGCCCCTAGAAGAACAGTGGGCTGCAGAAGCATTGAAGCAATTTAGCAGCAGAAACTCTCTGCTGCAATCACATTATTTCCAGGCTCTGTCACTCAAATGCCTTTCCTATCTACTTAGCCCTTAACTTCAAGACTCTGTGTTTTATTTGGGGCAGTGAATAAACATGAATGATGGAAGAAAAGAGCTATAAAAAGTTGACCAAGGTGTGAGAGAAGGGTCAAAATTTCCACATAAACTTGTGAGGTAGTGAAGGGTACGTTATAAACACCCAGGACTGTACGAGAGGAATCCTGTAAGACATTATATAGCCCTGCTTCCATCTTCTTGATTTAATGAGCTACAGTTAGCTCGACAAGAAGAAACAACTCCGAGCACATCTACAGGGATCTCCAGGAAAGCATTACAAACTGTATTAAAACTGGTAGATTGGATCAAAGTGCCAGAGAATGTTCTCTATTGGTGGTATTTGCAGTAGCAGAGTAATTAACTGGATGCACTAGTACACAGGTTGGGTTGGCTGCAGACACAAGCAGGGACTGGAAGTCTGCACCAGATAGTGCTTTGAAGATACAGCAGCCAGCAGAAGTGCCTTAGTAACTAACTCCAGCCATGTATTGCCATAGTTGTGCTTGATCTTAAGAGCATGTCTCACATCATGCATGCTTGAGATTCATGCCAGCCCTACTAGGCTGGAAAACTGTTCCCAGAAAGCTCAGATCCTTTTCCACAGACTGCAGTAATCTGGACAATTGTTTAGATTAAATAGTTTAGGCTGATTAACCTCCAACCCTAGCACTAGGTTCCCATTACAAATTTCAGTAACACCCTGTAAGGGACAGAGACAGAAGGGCCCCAGAGCCAACCCTTACTGTGACTGTATAAGCCTGTTTCTCATTCTTGATGTCAAAAGGAGATTGATTTGTAGTCCCCTCTAGCCATAATTAAAGACTAGTCCAGAGAATTCTCTTCCTGCCTGAACTAATTCAGAACCAATACATGTCGATTCCTCTTATGCCAACAGTATTGTGAATTCAAATAGCTATCTCCCAAATATGCACTTACCTTCATGCTTTCTTTTATGCAGAGGAGCCCTATCTGCTCTCACTCTCCCTTTGGCACTTTCTCTTTGGCTCCCAGGACAGACTCTGCTTCCCTTTAATTTCAGGATTTCTGCCCTTTGAAATGCTGTGCTTTGACAAATCGAGATTTCTCATTGCAGAAGAGTTTCTGTAGGGAGAAAATGTCATCAGGACATTCAGACCTGGCACCTAGAATTAATTCTGCAGGAACCAGCAGCTTTGCAAAGCTCCCTGGGCCTCTGTGGAAGCAGTTAGGCAGAAGAGTTGCCAAGTAGGTTTTGAGCAAACAGCTGCTTTTTCTTTGAAAATCTGAATGAAACAACAGAGAGTCACTGCCAATGGGCTGTGAGAAGGGGCTGGACGTGAGATTGGACAAACACTGCTGCAGTAGAATTTTCCAGGGACCATATAACACGTGTGGAAACAAAGCTGAAATGGGATGCAGGGTTTCTCCTTAGTGCTGCAACATTAAGAATAATCTGTTCTTAGTCCAGAGGGAAACGAAATCAAAAGAATTTGATCCTAAGTAGTAAATAAAAAAATGTTAGGCATGTTCTGGATGTCTGTGTTACTACAGGGACCAGCCAGGGATGAGTTATTTGTCTTTCAGCTACACAACTGTTAAAGTTCTAAGAAATGAAGTCATGGCTTTCAACATGCCCCAGTAATAGAATGCATTTCTGTTTGAGCTCTGAAGGTGGCCTAGACTCTCAGAAATGCATGGATGTCTCAAAACCCACCACCTACTTGTCTGCAAGATCAAAAAGGACCAAAGCAACATCTGAGTTTACCTAATTTAAAACATGATTCTGTAATTCACCATTAATAGTGTTGTTGCAGGTGCAATTTACCCTCTCAACACTGACATTTTTACTGACAGGATGCAACTACGGACAGTATAATCCCAGAAAACATCTGAAAAAAAAAAGCCTCAGCTCATCTGCTTGCTGTCTCAATTTACGTATTTTTAGAGTTTCACTAGGAATTTGAAAGTAGCCCAGCATTTACCTGTTTCAGGAAAATCCAAGCATAGCCCCCCCTCCTCCCCTTATTCTGTTTCCCTTTTGCACCATGGTAGAGAAGCAACAATCTCTTTCATTGTGTCTAGAAAAGGCTGGAAAGCTGTTATCTCATATTTGGCCCTCCCTGCTCTTGCTCACAGTGATTTTTTTTTTTCTCCAGCACAGGATTTAAGACTTGCTTGTGCTGTTTTGGCTAGCTCCATTCACACGTATCTGAAATCATGCTAAGTATCTCAGTTCCACTGTAATGTGACCCAGCAGACTTCTAGAGACCTCTCTGAAAATCCCAAAGCCACTTCTTAACCTGTGCCTGTCCTACAGTCCCAGAAGAAAATAACAGGTGACTTTCTGTTTTGTATCTAGCAGCTCTCCCCTCCACTCAGAAGCAATTACTATATTAGGAACCATCCACTGTGTTAAGCTTGGAGGAAGAAAGATGTGAAAGAACCAAGTAAAAGAGAATACCTGTTGTCTTCATCAATGGACATCATGAACCCGTTATGAACCTACACAGGGATCAAAGAGTGTAAATTTTGCTGCTTTGAAACAATCTTTGTAGTGGGGAAGTTCTGAATAGACTTTTGTGTCTCCTGCTCTTAGTTTAGATTAATGCATTTAGTCTAGATATTAAGCATATTTAGAGTTTTTCCAATTCTAGGAGAGGTGTTGTGGACACCCTTGAAAAGACATTTTTGCAGATCACAAGATCATAGACAAGCCAAAATATGCCTGAGCTGGTCAGGTAATAAAGATCCACTCCCCTGTGAAAGAGATCCAAGATGACTCCCAAACAGTCAAGAAACTATCCAGAAAATTCCTCTGTGGCTGAACTGCTGGGCAACAGTTTCTGAAAGCATCACAGGCATGTCACAGCTCGTGATTACCTTGAGAATTATCCAAAATAACTGTATTATCACCACCAAATTATAGAGGATGGCAACTGGACTGCAAGCCAAGCAAAACAGAATGACCAATGAAGCTGTTTTTCTGAGGTCTTCTTTCTGAACTTGTATTTTTTCTCCCCAAAGTTTTAATATGTGGAATCTTGGTAACACAAAGTCCTAAATCAGAAGAGATCAATATATGAGGTCAGCAATAATAGCAACATGTTCATATTAAAGTTCTCACCTTCATTTTTCTGAAGCAAACAGAAATATACTCAAAAGTTATGTTGGCAAGCAAACATTTAGCTAAAATCACTACTGATTCCATGAGGCAGTAGTTCAGTCTAGGCTTGAAGAATATACCCATTTTGTTCCCTAACACACCTCAATCTTAGGTCATAACTCAGTGACTGGGTTGTCAACTCACTAAATAGGTATTTAAATTGTTGGTAAAACAATGTGCTTTCCTCCCCTGTAATAGATTAAGCATTTAACATGCATTGAGCTGCTGAAGGTTTCACACCAACTGTGCCATGCATAGCCCTTTTTTCTTTTTTCTTTTAAATAAACTGTTAGCATTTGAGACACAGTGCCATTTGAACTGATCTACCATTTTAAAAATGCAAACAAAAGATGAATATGTAGAAGAGACAAAATACTCATGCTTATGTAGCTGAAGGCAAAGAATAAGTAATTCTAGAGAGACTGGAATCATTTGTGTGGCATTAGTGTCTCTGCACTCTACATCTCATGTAGCTGCTGATGACTAGAAGCATCTCTGAGTAAACTCCAAAACTGGTTCTGTGGGTAGAAGTGTCACACTAAGGCTTCAGTGATTCAGGATCTTCATCATATTTTGCAGGAAGGAAGCTTTGGTAAAGGAGGAGATTGATTTAAATAAATTGCAAGAGGTTTGTCCAAAGGATTAATGCTGTTGCTTCTCTTGTAGAAAAAGCCTAGAAAAAAAACACTGGGGTAAGTCCTGACTTAGTGGATGAGAACTGAGGCTGGTGCCTTAATATAGGTGGTTACAACATAAGGCAAAACCAAGGCACCAAGCAAAGACTCTTGCACATCAGATTCAACTCTGGAAGACAGGATGTTTGTCTAAAGCATTGGCAGTGAAAAATGGTTGTTCTTGGCACAAAGCACAATCACTGTTTAATTAAGTCCCTTTGCTATACAGTCACCAAAAAAGAATGCATTTGATTTCTCTGGAACTGACAGACTGCAGAAACATTAACATAAAATATGATGTAGACCAGTTAGTAACTAGATGGGATTACAAATATTAACCTTTTTCTGGGTATGGCTATTACTGGCCTACCTAGTTCTTTGATCACAGGAACTTGCCTGGCTATTGCATTCTGTGCAGCCTGCTCTGTGGATTTGAACCATCTCCCTTCCTGGAATGTAATTTTCCATCTGTGAAACAGGAGTGACTCATTTGTGGTGCTTTATGAACCACAAAAAATAAATGGTCTCTAAGAGCAGAGTATTCTTATTGATACTTGAGACCCACGATGGGGAAAGTTCTAACTAGAATCAGGCAGTTAAGCACACAGCCTGTGCATTGCCTCTCTGAACGTCTAAAACTGTCATTTGAGAAATCTCTTAAGCATGGCCTTAATCCCATTTAGGTCAAATTGAGGTAACTCCATTGCTGACAGAGTATGAAGGACTGTTCGTTGTTTTGGGGTTTGTTTTGTTTTACATCCTGTAAGTATGTGCAACAGCATTTGCTGAACTGGGACATAAATATCTTTTCTGCTTCAGAAGCAATGCTGATTAAAACTATTATCCAGCAGGACATCCTTAATAAAATGCAATGTATTTATGGTCCAACTGGAGAACGTATGAGACAGTGCAAACATTTATAATACACCCACTGCCCCAGAATCTGATCACTCTTTCCAAGACTTATATCAAATCAACAATATAGTGATTTATGTTCCAGTAAATATTTTAAAGAATAACTCAGAATATACAATGCAACTTGAATGCAAAGATCATCAACTATAATGCTGGAAGAAACCTCTGTGTGAACCTTTTCGCTTGGGTCAGTCACATCTTGGAAAACACGAACAGCCACAAAGACAACTGATTTTGAACAATATTGAGAGAAGATGGAGCACAGTTGAGACAGTTATTGTAAACCAAAAGCCTGGAAAGAAGTGAATATTGATCTGTGTGCCATTGAAGATTCCAGCCAATATAATTTAATTTAGCACTTTAAGAGCAAGACCTGTATTAAGAAAATAGCCAGCACCATTTTCTCACTGTCATAGAATGGTTTGGGATGGAAGTGACTTCAAAGAGCATCTATTTACAACCCCTCTGCCATGGGAGGGGACACGTCTTACTAGATCAAGTTGCTCCAGGCCTCATCCAACCTGGCCTTGAACACTTCCAGGAAGGGGGCATCCACAACTTCTCTGGGCAAACCTGTTCCAGTTTCCCCCACCCTCACAGTAAAGAATTTCTTCCTCATATCTAATGTAAAACTACCCTCTTTCAGTTTAAATACATTACCCCAATGTGATTTCTTTTCCTTCAAAAAGCTTCTGAGGCTGCTAAATTAACATTTGCTTTGGTACCATGAGTGAGTTTTCATCTTTACAAGTTTTGAACTTAATCTTTATTAAAAATAATAACATATAAACAACTTTTAACTTTATAGCACTACCAGTTATGGGTAAACATGACAAAAGAAACCTTCCTCACCTCTGATAAACTCTCACAGTAGATACTTTAGGAGGCTAAGAAGTCACCACACTATCGATTTTAAAAATAAATAAATATACTTCAATAACCAGTAAGGAAATAAAATAATGCTTGTTATAGAAGCTTAACATTATCCAAATTAGGCATGAATAAACCTCACATATTAGTATTTCTCCTGTCACAGTAGATATAAGTGACAGACTTGCACAGGTGAAGAACTTAATGTCAAAAGATGCTTGAGGAAGAAAGTAGTGTTCATAATGTTTTCAACCTAACTGAAAACCGTGCTGCATGGAAAGTAAGAACAGAAAGACAATTTCCCAAATGCTTTTTTCTAGTAGTTTAAAACACCCATTTAAAAATATTTTTAAAGCTATTTTAAAGCAGTTTAGCCTAATACGTGCCTAGGGACTCTATAGCCACCATTAAATATTCAGTTAACCAACCCTAAAAGAAATCCTCCTTCAATCTTTTTTCTGTCATGGAGAACACATGGAAGAAACATGATAAGCACATCTGGTGGCGAATCCACTTGATGAGCACAGAGAATGCCACACAGAAACAGCCCCTGCTACTAGCAGCACCAGACTAGTTGTAATGCAACTGATTAGCGACAAGATTTCTGGCATAGCTCTCCTATGGAGAACTGAAGCAGCCTAACTGTATGTACATGCACAAAGTTACATCTAACATGAAAAAACAGTTGAATGAAAAGCAAAACTAGCCTTCCCACCAAAAACACCACCACCACCACACACCCAGTGCCCTTGAATAACTGGTGTTTGACTTCTGTATGTAGTTACATAGGTGTGGTTAACTCATTCTTTTTTTTAAAAAAAAAAAGGCAGTCACTGACATCTATCACAAAGTGTTTAGTTTTGTCTGTGCAGGAGAGCTTTAAATAGAACATCCTCCTCTGTCACCTCAGAATTCTACCTTTTCCCAGCCTTGAAGGTAGATAGAACTTCTGCCTTAGTTTGCTTACGGAGCAAAATAATAATTTGCATGACCACCAGTGCAACACAAGTCACAAATATCTACAATACAGAAGAAAGAAAAGGAATTCTTTTAAGGGCTTACTGTTGGTGAAGACAGTCTAGTTTAGATCGATTCTCTTGTTGAATTTCTCTGGTGCTGAAACAACACAACCCAGAACTCTTCCATAGTGTTGAGTCCAGCAGTGTCCCCCCATGAGCACTGTGCTACTGAGCCAGATGGAGTCTGTCCCTCTGTCTACCTCCAAAATAATTTACCAGACATCATTCCAGGTAGTAAGGTCAGGTAAACCAGCACTTTGTTACACACTTGTAACTCACACAGCCAGTTTTCTGCATTTGGCTTCAGAAACTTTTTGTGACAGAAATGTGTTGTTCATTAGCATAAACAACCACATGTTTAATGACTATTACTGTGAAGTAGGAAAAGCAGGAGTTTTGGGCAGATAATTGTCTCTGTTAATCATGATGCAATTACATATGTACACCATCTCTACAGTATATGGCAAAAATTGAAAAAAAAAATCCAAACCCAGAGATTAAAAAAATGTAGGGAAGGTAAATGTAGCGATGGCTCATGCCATACGCATGGAGTGAGTATCTTCTTGGTTGGACTGATTAAAAGCAGAACTGTGCTCATGAGCTTAACATATTTACAGTGAAGAGGTTTCTAAGATTATGTATTCATCCCATCATTAGGAACCAAGTAATGAAGATATGGGAGACAGATGAAACAACAGTCTAGCCTTCAATTTTTGTTTGTAACCTTTTCTTGCTTTGAAGCTTCTGATGTAGACAAATGATAAAAAGATCAAATTATTTTCTGAATAGCTGGGGAAACAATACTAGACTATTTGTACACAAGCAACTTTGAGGCATTTTGCTTTTAATTTGTATACAATTCCTTAAAGTGAATTCCACAGGAAGACAGGTGAGATACAACAGAGCTTGTTTACCATTTCACAAGTTAACAGAACAAAGTAAACATCTGTCCTTCTTATTAACTACCTTCCGTCCTTTACTCCAACTTGTCACTTTCTGCTGCAAGTTCCCATGCCAAATAAATGCATGGACCTGTTCCAAACTCCACTGACATTTGCATGTGGACTTCAGCGGGACTGCAAATTATAACAGCAAGAAAAAATTGAAATGGAAAGATTTTAGGTGAGCTTATGTTCTCTTAATGCTTCTCAAATGAAGACCCCAAATTCAGAGTAAAAAAAATACTTCAGCTGTTGAGCTCAGCTACTCATCTGACTGTGGTTCCTCAATGAAGCACATAGCTAAGGAGAAAAAAGGGCATTAAATCAGAAATAGAAAGGTCTCAAAATAACTGTGCTAAATTCGTTTTGGAAGTCCATTTTATCTGGAACACAATTTGAGCACACTCTTTCCTTCTATATACTGATGAAGTCTTCTAGCTATACCATTTCCATACATAGTTGCATTCGACCAGGTTTTTGGCATGTTTCAAACTGGAAAACACCATCCTGATCAAAATATATGACAACAGCATTATACCTACAATAAAATACTGGCATGGTGCTAAGGACAACATCATCTTTCTTCATGCTTTTATGAGACCAAATGATGAGAGTTGTCTTTATTTAAGTCTTACAGCAATAAACAGTAACTTGACCCCCTGCTAAAAATTTACAGGAAGCCTTTTCTTGGTGTAGGAATTCTTAACATGAAGATTCTGTGGCACTACTCAGAGTAAGAGGAACTTAAAATTGCTTGTCTCTGATAGAAAAGGTTGGTATATGCACATAAGCCTACACATCACAGCATATCTGTCAATGCCATTGATTCCATTTGGGATTTGCCAATTTTTTCCTCTCATGACTGTGGATTCTCCAGCAACTCTTCTGAGTCTGAAATATGTCTGTGCCAGAGAAGAGACTCTTAACAATAAAAACCTTTGTACACTTTAATATTTATTAATTGTCTAGTAATTTTTTTTGCTATATATTTAACACTAGTGTGACAAAATTCCTGATAATTATAGCTCATGCAGGTAACTTAAATGCAGAGTTAGCACTATCTAAACTGGTAAAATGACCACTAAAGGGGGGTTACTGTTGAGTCTACAAGACAAATATTTCAGCAGCAATGACAACTAGTTGGGTATGCATATAACATAAAAGGCTCAGCTGAATTTACTTAGCAGGTATCTAAATGACAGCACAGCCTTCAGAAGGACTGAAGTGGCAATGTCCTCTGACCTAAATAGACTTGACATGATTGTTGTTTCAAGAGGCCTTGAATAGAGTTGGAGGCATGTTGGAAATTGGTGTTAGGAGAGATGTTTCTGTAGTTAGTCAAATAGTCTAGGCTTTTGCTAGTTAGTTTCTGTAATTTGTGTTCTTTCTTTGACAAGGTAAAATGTGTCGCCAACTCTACCCCTATTATTATTGTTCAGGTCACAACACATATTGAGAGCATACTGTACCTTTCTGCAGCTGAAGACAAAGATTGCTGACAGATTGCTGCTATTCCTTCTCTGCAATTCCTTGGGGAGTACATTTTCATCAATACCAACTATGAAAACAAATTCCCTAGAGTCCAGATTTTTAAAAAATATACTACAGAAAACGTCTACTTGTAAATCATGTATTATTTTCTCCTACAATACCCACAGGTTTCAAAACAAAATAATTACAAGTGAAATTAAAAGAAAAACAAGAGTTGTTATAGTCTTTTGTTGTACTGGGCACTTCCCTTTTTTGACTAACATACATTCTAACAGAAATCCCACAGTACGAGACAGATAACTTCAATTCAGAACCAAAATGCAAGCTATTCTGTCCAATGCTAGAGCATGTGTATGTGTGGGTAATACTGTAAAAGTAGTCACACATTAGAGGTATACCATTGAAACAGCATTTTCCTTCATGAACCTCCTAGTAATGAGGCAGTGACAAGCTTTCCATTTCTTTGTTTTCTGAGCTCTTTAACGAATGGCTATTGCCATATTTTGTAAACCTAAATACTGCACAAGCAGAAGCTTGTTGGTATCAGGTAAGGAGCAATACTACTAGTGCAAATAGGTGCAGAGACACTTCCTCCAGTTTTGGGGGGAACCAGCTATATTACACTGAAAGAGGACAGGCATCTTCTTTGAACCCACACTCAGGTGTGTTTCTCCAGTCAGACATATACATCCTTCTCCATCTTGGTCTTCTTTTTACTAAGGTAGTTGGGGTAGAACCACCAGCTCATGTGATGTTTATCATATGAAAGATTTCTTGACTGCTTTCCTATTAATATTACAAATGTTTTATAACAAGTCAAGGAACAATAAATACCTCAATCATCAGGAAAGTGACAATAATACTGACTTAGTGTCTTTAGTAAAAAGTGAAACATTCTCTCCTGAGATATAAGTCAAGGAAGGAACAGGAATGATGAACCTAACACTGTACCATTATTTGATCATCATGCATCTCAGCTGACCAGATGAGAAAGGTCAACTGTTTATTGCCCTCTGCTCATCCAAAGCTATGACAGGCAGTTTATTTAGGTAAGTGCTTGGCATACCAGAATGTTGTCAGAGCAGTTCTCACTGTACTGTCCTCCTTTAGCTTATTTCTTAAAAAAAAAAAAAAAGGGGGGGAGGAGGGGGAAAGAAGAAGAAGAAAAAAAAGGAAAAAGAAAAATAAAATCTCAGCAGGTTAACCTTCATCTTCTCTCAGCTCTGTGGGTAGAAATTTGTATTGCTGCTGGCGGATCTGAGCCAGTTTTTTCCTTGCCTCTTCCAGCTCTCTCTCCTTCTTCAGCATTTCTTCTTGGGCTGCAATGATCTAGAAAACAGAAGCATAAATTATGACAGCAAGGAATACTGTCTATAAAGCAACACCACATTTCTGTGATAGTTTTTCTCTGCTTTACTTCTTGAGTGATTGTACTAACCTGAGCAATGCCACCAACAAACTTTGTTTTGACCACAACGTCATCATCCTCTGCTTTCCCAAATGCTGCTTTTTGGGCCGCCCTGACAAGATTGTCTGATGCTCGCTTGACAGCGTTTCCTGCAGCCTTTGAAAAAGACAAAGGACATTTTATAGCAACAAAAATACATAACTAACATGGATTCATATGGGCATCAAAACTAAAACATCTTTGCTTGGCTACACAAAAAAAAGGTGTATTTTACTTTGTTTCTTCCCAGAGAAAAGCAAATAAATATTTCACAATCTCATACAGAAAGAAAAACAATTCCCTACAGTTTCAAATAAAACACTGGATAAAATCCATAATACTGATCAAATTTGAGTTTTATTTGAGGAAGAGAAAGAGAAAATGAAAGCTAGTGTATGAAGAAACATTTTAAGGCAATGAAATTTTAAAATCAATGAAGTTTCCCATGAGGGCAAATTATCCACTTAGCCATAATTATCTCACATTTAAACTTTTATGGCCCAAAAGGAACACTGGCCACAACCCAGTCTGGCACTTAAACAAGTACTTTACTTTACTGAACATATGCATAATCTTGCAGAGGCCAGGAGGATACTCATGTGCACCCAAGTTAGGTGTGCCTACCTGTTTGCAAGCTCACTGGCAATCTGACTGCAGAATAACTGCAGAGAAACCAACTGTACTCAGTCGCTATGAAAACGTGTACAGTAAAAATTCTCCACTCTTACTCTTGTGGCTTATCACGAGCATGAATCTACCAATATTGCACCTAAACCAGAGCATGGCACAAGTCAGTCAACTTCTCAACATCTTTTACAAGTTAAGAATGAAACCAGCAGTGAAGTGAGCTGTAGCTGCTGCTGAATAATGACAAACGCACAATCACTTGATAAGCTGAAGTGCCCCAGAAACCCACAAGGAAGAAAAAATTTACCAGATTTCTGAAAATTCAAGAATTTTAGGCTTTGATGACACAGTGCTAAAACAGCATTTACACAGCACCACTCGCGGGTTTCAGTAATTGAAAATGCTGATACCTGTAGCCTCCTCATGGCTTCAGAGTCATGATCAGCCTTCACTTTGCAAGCCACAAGCAATTGTGCTGTAGAAGCTGCCACTTGCTTGGCAGATGAGATGAGCTTCTCCTCACTAGCATGGCCTTGTACTGAGGCATTAGCTGCTTCACAGAGATTGCTGGTTGCAGCTGCCACCATTCGGGCCTAGGAGAAAGCAAAAAAAGTCACCTGTGTATTCTCACAGGGTATTATTTATTCATGTTCCTTAAGAGAAGTCATTACTTACAGCAGAAATAAGTCCCTGAGACCACTGACCATCATCAGCTGCATTTGCAGGGATTGCTCCAACCTGAAAGAACAGTTCAGAGATGGCTTACAATGGACAAGAAAATATGATTGTTTTGGCTCAGATCTATACAAACAGTACACCATGAAAAAAAGAAAACACCTGCAGCTGGGACCATGCCCAGCGCACACAGGAGCAGAAAACCCAACTGAAAGTTAGTTCTCAGAGTGTCTTCCAGTACACATCTGCCTGCTCATGTAGCATCCAACTTGCTTTGCTGCCTGACTTGCCTTAAACTTGGAACACGTGGAAAAGTCCCAGACTCTGGATTGCTGCAGCTGAGACTCTGGCCTCAGCAACAGTATTTTGGTTGGGATTAACTTCTTCCCTTAAAGACTGCAGTATTATTTGCAGGTTCTCCAAGCAGACAAGAAACTACCAGTAAAAGTAATTTGCTGCAAAAATTCCCGATCTTTCAAAATGGCTGAATACTGTACAGCAGGATGAACAGATCTGCTAACATGGCACTGTATTTGACAGGTGTGCTTCTATTAGAACAGCAAGCTACAGCTTTCCTCAGGCAGATTAAAGTGATTTTAGCAGCTATCTGAATTTGGATGGAGTAGGATACAACTGCTGTTAGCCTCAGCCTGAAAGACACAAATAGAAATGTGCCTGAAGGAACAAAGAAGCCTAGAATTACCTGAGGGAGATTCAGGGATGATACCAGGATATAAATACATTCTGTATTATTCTTATCTGTATAGCCTTACAGTTGAGGGAAGTAAAGCAAGCTGTATATCATAACGAAACTAAATAAGAACAGGTCTTACCACATAAAAGCAGACTGCACAATAACGTAAGAAAGGCAGGGAAGTAAAAATTCTCATTTACTGGACTGTCTCCACAGCCAGATGGGTATTAATAATATCTTGGTTTATGCATTAGTGATAAGCTCCATAGCTACAGCTTATGATGGGTCTTTTCCAACAGTTACATCACTATTGCTCTGAAATAAGTGCTTTGTGCTCCTGCTAGAACTAAAAGCACAAGGTCTCCAGGAATCCTAGCTGAACCATAGTGCTTTTGTGACAGGATCTATGACACTGTCTTCTCAGAAGAAAAACCTAGATGATAGTAGAAACCACAACTACACACCACCAACAATCCTCTAACACATTATTCTCACAAGCAACATCTGATGGATGTTCAGATTTTAAGTTTCAAAGCATACTGACTGGGAAAAAAAAAAAATCACAAAGACCTGACCAGAACAAAAGGAGCACACATTATAAACACTCATTCTCCTGGTTCCAACAATGATTACAAGCACATCCACATAAATGGGCTCGATTTGCATGCAGGTCTGCCCCCTCAGTGAATCAGGCAACAAAACACTGAGAGCATAATTAGTGAGGTCTTTGCCTTTCTGGTCCAGAGTGGTTCTGCATACTGTGACACTTGTTTCTGGATCTCCAACTGTCCTGTAGGGCTACACATAATTAGGTTGAATCACAGATCTTCACAAAACGAAAAAAAGACAACCCACAAACACCAAAAACTCCCCACAGCTGAAACACTGATTACATTTATGAGGTTTAAATAAATGTAACGGTGGTTTCTATAAACAGAATCAGGCCAGGGCCATGTACTGTCACAAGCAATGAAAAGATTTACATTTTCATTAGTCATTCCCAAGCACCCTTCCTACTGTTCTAATAGAGAACAGTTAGAAGACTGGATTACCTTTTTATGCTTGCCCCCCTCTATTGTTACTGCTTGTCCCATTTACCCACCTTTCCCTGTGCCACCAGTTCTCTCTGGGCTGCTGAAGCTGACTTCACAAGGGCACTGGTAGCAGCTGCAATGGATTTAGCTGCTTCCAGGATCTGTTCTTCAAAATCCAGAGTCTCATCTGCTTGCTATAACCAAGAAAGGACAATGTCACACATTATTCACCTGAAAGCAATTTTATTTGCAGGATTGTGGGTATCTACAAAGTGAGACAATATTTTGGAACACATCAGTAAATTCAGTAAGACCTACAAGACAATTTAAACAAAGAAGTTTCACGTGCCCTTATATTTGCTAACACACGAATCTAAATATCAGACAAGATACTTAAAGAATTGCCTTCAACTTTCTAGTACATTACTTCCACTAGGGCTACTCCAAACTACAGCCAGAAAAGTGCAGGTCTGAAAAGAAATTCTTGTTTTCCATACCAAGATTATCTTTGTAGTGTTATAATACTGGCTTCCAGTGTTAGTGAACTAGGTTGAGCATTTTCTAAATACCGAAAGACTTAAAGTGTTAAAGAGCAGTGATTAATGGGTATCATCTCAGTTACCTGTACTAAGAAACGCAGAGACTTAGTGCAGAGACTTAATAGCTTTTTGTAAGAGCTGTCATTTCACAGACACCAATATTGTGAAGCATCCCAGTTAAGTAATCTTGGAGGCAAGAAATTCCAAAGATCTGTCTGGCACACTTCAGTTATCCAAATGTGTCTTTCAACAAGCATGTGTTGAGAGATCAGCTGTTCCTAATGAGGATTCTTGCTATTCAAAATGCAAATCTTTTGTTCCATAAAAAAACAACTTCTGACTTTATAATTATTTAAATACTGGAAACATTTATGTATTTAAGAACACTTTCTAGCTTCTGAACAGTTAACAAAATAGAGAGAAATGGTTATTAAAATACAGGCTTCTTCCAGCTTATGCAAGCACAGTATTGTGTCAAAATAACTAATTTTAGGAACACCAGCTAAATGAGCTTTGAGTCAGGTAACTAGGCACTTCATTTACATGTCTAAATGCATCCAGCTAAACTTAAGTCATGTTTAGTTCTCCTGTTAAGTGTAATCTGATGAAAGAGTAGTCAATTATAAAAGATAATTATGAGTAATTATGTATCATTACAAAACGGCTCATCAAGCAGACCTCAGTCCTAAAGCACTTCACACAACTGCCACACAACAAACAAAGTCCATGAGAGGAAACCATGGCATCCATAGATATCAGAAAAAATTATCTGAAAGTAAAAACGGATGTGTTCATAGAGTTGTTTGGCACTCTAAAAGCTTTTCTTATCCTTTGGGAAAAGCCATCTAATTCAAGGAAAGGTAGTTTTCTGGCCTTGCTGTTGGGCTAATCCCATCGACTGAAGTACATGGCTTTGTAATAAGAATATAAGAAGTTGTAAAGTGAGCAAGTAATATTCCACATTAATTTTTGGCCATGCTTGCAATGTAATATCATGACCATCGTTACTTAAGAGATCACATTGGTGGTTTGTGAAAAAACAGCCATCAGAAAAAGGCTGAAGAAAAGTAGTTGTTTGACCTCAATGCGCCATAGTGAGTGGACTAAATATTGCACAAAAGTGCAAAGCAAAAATGTCTGCATTCAAATAGAATGCAGGGAAATCAAATCTTGCATTAGTCTACAATGCTATTGTACAATGGCTGGGTCAGCTTCCATTAAGCAGCAGGTAAAGCCCACAGGAAAACAGATAGCTAAACCTTAGTATCTCATCAGACAGCAGATATTTTGTCTGCCCTCTGTGTACTAAATGCATTTCATTCTAATCATACTGAAATCTGGGGTTTGAGGAGAAGAAAGCACACCAAGATTTTCAAACTTCCAAATCCTACATTCCTTATCTCGCAACTTCTTTTTTTTCTGGGGAAAAAAATAAAATAAAAGAAAAAAGGCTTTCTATTGACAATTGATCCCTTCTGTGGAGAATTTGTTTTTGAAGCAACCTTACATACTCCATGGAACTTCTGTAGAATGTGCATCTTAACTTAAGAAATCCTGTTTTCTAGTCCTTCCCTGAAGTTTTCCCTTCAGCAGTCTCAAGAAAGACATCTAAGGGCTGGACACTCATCTTTGAAATGGGGATGTCGGTCCATTTACCTGCCCATATTCTCCAAGGAGCATTCCTTAGCAATAAGGACATGCCCAAGACTAAGCACAGCAAAGAGCCTTACAACAGGAGGAGTAACTCTTCTACCTATTCACACTATTAAAGCATGTGTCCTTAAGTTCATGCTCATCAGCAGTGTGGGCACAGCACAACACGTCAGTTTATGGCTATCATGAGCAAAGTTAGGAGCAATGGTATGATACATGGCAGAAAATGTCTTGAGAGACATTTAGCTGGGTTTCTTTAGAAAATCAGATCCATGAGACAAGCAATTAGCTTCTCCTTTCTCAGGTAGTCCCATGAAGACCAGCATCTCTTCTTCCACAAGCTTAAACTAATAAGGTGTTATTGACTATGTACAAGTATAAATGGATTGAAAACAGCCATCAAACAGAAACCAAATTTAGGCTAGCTACAAAGTCTGCAGCATTAAATATCCTGAGCATGTTGATTGTACCATTCAATATATACATGTATATTTTTTTTTTACATTTTTAGATGGGTTTGTTCTGTATTTTAACCAATTTTTTTATACTATCTCCATTATTAGGGGTAGCACAAATAAAGTCAATAGGAGAACAAATGAGCCCCCAACTTCATTGCTAAACACTGGAAAGAATTAAAAAAGACAAACCATCTTGTTTTGCAGCAGCTTTCATCTCCTGTTTCATAAAGATAACAACAATATGGGTAAGTTACTGCACTGTGCCATGGAAAACACAATAACCATTTCAGTGAAAGTCGGTTCTTGGCACTGCTGCTGCTCACTGTCATAAAAGGCTCTACAGAACTTAAAGGCCCCTCTAAGAGCACCTCTACTGATGAAGGAGCCCTTCATGTATTTATTTTAAGCCAGGTTAATTAGAATTCTGCAGGAAGTCTTCTAAACCTGCTTGTGTGTCAATGTACTCCTTCATATTGCCTTCTACTACATTAAAACCCCCGGAGACAGGACAGGACACTGTACGAATATGTTTGATATATAGTTGGATTAAATAACAACCTAATATATCAAACATATCACACAGAGTCCTGCAGAAAAAGGCATCCAGGTTTGATTCATCTTGGGGAAAAAAAAAAAGGACACTGCTGGAAGTTAACAGCAGGGAACTCCTACTGACTACTAAAGACACTTGTCTTTGAATGCACAAGCCTGCATAGAAGCATGAAGAGCATACCAACAGAATCAGGTAGGTTCAGCAATGCTCTCTGCTGCTGTACCTCATCTATCACACCTTTTCCTTAAAAGTGTTTGTTTTCCACTATGAGTGAAGTATGTATTTATCTTCTTTTAAATGTCTGATTTTGGGTGGCTGTTTTTTTTGCAGCCAGTGGCATATTTGCATAACAGGAGGAATATGGGGTTGCAGTTTAAGACATGTGACCCTCCAAAAATGAAAAACAGAAAAAGAGTCCACACTCAGGAAAAACGTTGTATTTAAAGAAAATATGATGGCCAAAACTTGCTTGATAAGGAATAAAGATCTCATTGATTCACAGATCATTCCCCACCTTGAACACTACAATGACAATACTGAACATTACGGGAAGGAGTAGTAGCACCTGCTTAGGACAGTCCTCAAAGTGCTGGCAAGATACCAGCTCAGAAGACAGACAGATACTAACTGGGTATCAATGGGGCAGTGGACTAAGCATTTTAGGAGCACATTCACCAGCAGCCAAATGACCAGGATTTAAAGCAAAGAGAATATGCATCATACAATAAAACACAGGCAGCAGTTAGCACGTCTGTGCCTTTTTAGAGATTGCTCTCTGAGGTGATTCCCAGTAGTGCAAAAATCTCATGCTTAGTCTAAGATTTCAGTCTAAGACATCAAGGGGGTACAATAGATGCAAAAATATGAAGAGGAAACAAGGACAAGAAGAATTAAAAAATACTAAAAGTATAAAAATTACTAAAGATAGTGAAACAAATGAGAGAAAACCCTCTATCTTCAACTATTGATTTTTCCCTTTAGAGTTGACAAACCAGAACAGAGCAAGATGAAAATTTCAAGCCTAAATCAGATGACTCCTACTCTCTGCCCCAATAACAGAACCTTACCCAAAACCACAGAATAAACTACCAATTCATGATGATGATGATGATGATTTCCTGCATGGAGATTATTCTGAAATTACCAACTAAGGACTTCTCTGTGAGTTTACTTGATGAAAATTACTGTGAACCAAAGCAGGATATTGGCCTAGCTGGGCCCGCAGTGTGTTCCATTGTAGAAGATAACTACTATTCCTACCTTTCATAGACTAGGCATAAGGAAAATCAGTACTATCAATCCCATGACCTAGTCTAAGCATTCATATTACAACACTATGACAAGCATCAGAAAGACAAAGCCTGTTCAAGCAGGAAATCCTACCCTGGGAGGACGTGAGCTACAAGTCCTCAGGACAAAAAGTGCTATTTGAGTCACTCTGTAATCTTCCTAGTACCTTTGGTATGTGTTTAAATCCATATTATGGAAGGGATTAAACATCTAATAAAGGATGTAGAACTTGTTTAAATATGAAATGAAACATCTGGATATGCATATTGTTTCAGAAAATGACAACTAAACAAAGCAATAGATCAGGGGCAGGCTGGATACTCAAATGAACATGTTAAATGAGGAGCAGGTGTAAGGTCTGTGTTCACTGGAAAATAACAATGACCCTGGAGTGCCTTAGAGGTTGGAAGGAAACTGCTCCATGGTTACTAGGCAACATACAGATGCTGTTGTGCAGTGATTGTATAGAAAAGGTGATGGAGGACTCTTCCTCTCCTTAGACTTAGCATGTGTCCTCTGCTTTGAAGAATCCCATTATAAAGGACCATTTTTCTTTATAAACAAAATGGATGCACTTGTTAAAAAATGCAGAGCATTTCTTTTTCATGAGATAATTTATTCCCATCATTAAGCAAGGGGAGGGTGTGTGAAAGGGTGGGAAGATTGAAGATTGAAGCTACCAAGAACTATTTCATCTGATGTTCCTGAATGACAAAATAAAACCCTGCACCAAAACAAATCACCCAACACTTCAAGAATGTTCTTGAAGCTCTACTTTTTAGAAAGACTTCTCATTAACTTGACTTAGAAAACAGTTTTGCAACTACAAAGCACCAAAACCAGGGAAATTGATACATGGTCCTGAAGTCAATTACACAACCAAGGCATGATTTTCACTTTAAAGAGATGCATTCTAGGCAACATAGTAATTTTTTCTAAAACCTGCCTGTTACTCTACAACAGGCAAAAAGTAGCAATCTCTGTGATCCAGTCATGTGAGCTATGCATACAACCGTAAGTACCAGCAGTTTCACATACTCCCTTTGTACCACACATGAAAATCATTGGCTTAATTTTACAGACTATCCTCAGAGACATGTTTGAAATGACCTGGCAACATGCAACACTACTTGCTTTCAAAATGAACTGTAGTTTCTTTTCCTTCAGGAAAATTAAAGAGATGGATGTACGCCACATCAGATTTGATACTGAAGTAGCTATTCTTCTAGCATGGCAAAAAATGCTGTTTTTAGTTTTGGAAAATTTTGAATGTCTTTTGCATTCTGCTGAATCCCTTCTGTGTTCCTGCTGCTTTCTCCTGCTATACTACATACA
Source organism: Indicator indicator (assembly GCF_027791375.1). Lineage (NCBI taxonomy): Eukaryota > Metazoa > Chordata > Aves > Piciformes > Indicatoridae > Indicator > Indicator indicator. The sequence goes on from NC_072025.1 coordinate 5,411,183, forward strand.
ACAGATGAGAACAAAGGGTCTTCAAAGGAAACCACATGAGAATGACTTTTTGCATCAGTAAAATGTACTTGGAAACAGAAAAGAATAGTAATGACACTGTAACTCTTAAATGCATTTCTAATGCTTGGCTCTTCTTCCTGCTTGTTCATGGCTGATGCTTGACCCACTCCCTTGAACAGCATCTTTTTACCCTCTTCCTTCAGGGTTAATTCCCATCCAGTGCCACGTCTGGTTAGTGGAACTGAGACTGATGCATGTTTGATTCTTTATACCATTCTCACGGACAGTAACAAAGCATACACCAATATATGGGCTATATGCATCTTCTGCTTTATTAACTTCAAAGAAACAATGGAGATGTATACTCACCTTTGGCTTGGCTCTTGGTTTCAGCTGCTCTAATTTCTTTGCTGCAGCCTCAATTGATGCTGCAGCCCCTAGTAGCTCTGTCTCTGCAATGACTGTTGGGTCTTCTGGATCCACCCACTCTGTCCCTGAAATTAAAGGAGATGAAGACAATAACTTTAGCGCTACTGTGAGCTGCCATTCAAAGAGGATGATTTACAATCACACTTCGGGTACACATCAGAATGCACATCACTGAACGCTTATTTGAGTACCATAATGGCATAAAACCACTGGAGTTTATGCCACTGAGAGCAAAATGTAAGTTAGTGCAAAAAATATTTACTAGAATTATTCTGTTCCAAAAGTAACTGTGTAAGCAAAGCAGCTTCAGAAAGAGATACCATCCATACTGGGAACAAAACTAGCTGTCATTTCCTTTCTGTTTATCAGAACTCTTACTAAGATGGTTTCTAACTTGACCAACTTAAAACATACACTGATTGTATGGTGAAGAGAACATGTTACAGAAAACAGATACTCATCCACAGCACACTTCCCAGAGTGTATTTGGCAGTGGTTAGAGATGAAGCTAGCATCAGCTGAAAAGGACATATTAAAGGGCATGCAATCATGGGTGACACTGTTGTGGGTGTCTGCTACAGACCACCAAACCTGGTCAAGTGCAGAGTCCTGCATCTGGGGAGGAGTAACACCAGGCACCAGTAGACTTGGGGCTGTCCTGCTGCAAAGAAGCTCCATGGAGAAAGACCTTGGAGTCCTAGTGGACAGCAAGTTATTCATGGAACAGCAATGTTTATCAATGCTGTGCGCAAGTGATTATCAGCAGAGAAATTAAAGAATGGAAGTAGGTGGCTCCAAGACACCCAGAACATACTTTAAAGGGTCTTTGTTAGTTTCTGGGTTTGTTTTAAACTACAAAAAATGACAGACCATCATCCCTGGAGTAAAAGGCACACTGCACTGGTAGCCAGGCTGCCCAACTCACCCTTCATTGCTTCTGCTGATTGGATGAGCTCTGTAACAGCACCAGCCACCCGCTTGGAGAAGGAGGCCAATTGATGCTTTAGTTCTGGAGTTGGTTTCTGAAGGATCTAAAGAAAAAAATAAAATATACCAATGCATATTAGTAAGGATTCCAGAGAATGCTAGAACACTGGTGAAAGATTTATTTTACACAGTGAGAGAAATACAATTGCCAGTAAATCACTAGGAGCAGAGCAAAGGCTTATACTGCCAAGTCTGATGCTCACTAAGAAAGTGGCACTTGCTGACGATATTGTCTGGAAGTTCCTAGCACTAAAGCTAGGGTTCTCCACAACACAGGTGTGTGTGAGTGTGTGAGAGCAATATGCACCTTTAGCACTACATTTTCTGGTATTATGGGCATTTGGCTTAGTCTCTCTAAACTGCTGGAGAAGAGCCCGTTTCCTAGTACTATTAGTGAGTGTTTTCTTGTGCCCTGCCCCTAGTTAGGTGATTAGATGAATAGTCCCTTGAGCAATCAAGTCAGTTTTGGGCCACTTGCCCAATGCAACCTCTGCACAAGCCAATACACTGGCTTAAGAAATCTTCGATATTGCATCTGACACCTCTTGCACCTAAAAAGTATTATAGAATCACCTTCAAATGATCAGCTGCTGAAAATAGCTCCTTGGCATCCCTGTGTGGAAACACCTATGCATTCATCCCTACTATAACTACCAAAGTCATGACTGAATTTACCAACAATTGTATCACAAGGTACCACATCGACTAATGAAAGATTTCTAATCTGAGATGATCCATGTTTCTGGAGGCTGCAAATTAAATGAGATTGTAGATCTAGGGGTTCTGAACTACCAGAAAAACAGACATCAGGAAGCAACTGAAACCATCTTGCTATTGTTTTCTTTTACCTGACCAAAATAAATCCAAGCTAGGATGTTAAATTAGCAAGATTACAGTTCAAGTAATCACAGAAACAAATCACTTGGATTACATCTAAACTGTATCTCTGCCACAACTTCCAAGAGTTAGAACCCAGGGGAAAGAGGGCAGAAGTCCCAAGAGCAAAAAGCCTGACATGGAACTTGTTTCAGTGCTCCTCTGAAGGTGATCTTTTTTCACCTACTTTCCATATCTTGTTTATACTCATGGAGCACAGCACAGGTGCATGATGTGTATGTGACTAGTTCTAGATAGATGTCAGCCAAGAGTCAAGATGAAGTTACCATTCCATACATATTTTTCCACGCAGGCATTGTGCTTTTCACTTGTGCTTGTAATCCAGGCCAGAGTCAATTTTCTAAGGCAGCAAACATTGTCAGGGAGAGAGGGGGGCATTTTCTCATGGCTTTAGGGCTCTGCAATTAAAGCACCTTAAGGTAAGAAAGGCCTATTCCACTTTATTGAGGGAACAGGCCTTTCTTACCTTAAGCCTCTTTACTTAAGCAGATAGAAAAAATAAAATTAGCAAAAACTGAGTTGAGACTTTGGCCTGTTCTGGCATACAGTTTGAAACAAGTACTATGGCTGAGTTCAAGAGACCCAATCTGAAAAATTCCCCAAAGTACTTCTAAACTACAAATAGATCACTGAGTTTCCTTTAGCTTGCTTTTCCTGAATAACAAAACTGTTCATAATCTTGTGACAAAGTGATAAAAATATTAGCAGCCACCACAGAAAGAAGTCAAGATTATTCTCCTTGGAAGGGATCCAGCATGTGAATTCAGACAACTCCTTACCAGGAGAACATGTTCCAGGAGTTCCAAGTATCCCAGGGTACATTCTGTTCCGAAGCGCAGGGCTCGCTCTCGAACTTCTTCACTCACATCTGGATGATATGATGCTTGCTGAGGAAGCAAAACAATGTTAGTACCCCAAAACTGCTTCCACAAGAGAAGGCTGACACAGAGAAGACATGAGAAAGGAAGAGATTTTCATTAAGTACAAATGACATTTGAGATTGAGGGCCAGTTGTTTCTGTTATAAAGGTGTAAGCAAATCATGCTCAAAAGACCAGCAGAGCTCTAGTTCTGTGAATGGCATTGGGGACATTTGTTCTTTTATCAGCACATCTTACTGTCTGAGTGTGCACCTGCAGTCTTTCTTAGTGCCTCTCCTCAGGTATTGTCAGCATTAGTACTACTTCTTTCTGCCAGTTGACAAAAACTAGATGAACTCCCAAAGAACCATTTGAAAATACAGGAGGATTTATGATTTCTTCTAATGAAAATATATCATTTGGAAAACTCTTGGGGCTGGAAGGGCTCTTGGGTTGTGTGTATACTGTTCTACAAGGCAAAGGTTTCGCTATTGGGATCTTTTTTTCACTAATACCACCACCACCAACAACAATTAAGTGTAGTTTTGCCACCCACAAATGGCTGCTTACATCTTCCAGGTTAGAAATACACTAAACTTATTTTTTTGTTGTAAGCCTGTACAGCCTACCACCAAGGAATGAAACCAGAAATGACTATCTGGTTTAGAGACCAAAGCACAGGGCTGACACAGAAGCCTTTGGGCCAATCAGAGGTCAACCACCAGTCCAATACATGGGTCAGATGTGGGTCCTCTCACTTATCCTTCTTCATTCAACAAGACGAAGATAATAGTTTGTTCCTTATAAAAAGCTTTGGAATCAGCGGAAGAAAAGTGCTACAGAAGTGCCAGTACAGAAGTTCTGCATGAGAAACAAAACCAAAACCAACCAACCCACCGAAAAAAAAAAAATCCCCAAAGCCTTAGCTGCTTTCTGTTATCTGGTAACACATTGCCAGTAAATGCTTATTAATGGCTTTAGCTTGACATAGACATGTACACAGCAATGGGCTGTACTGTTTAATTACAGAGAAGAAGCAATAGACTCAGTTCTTTGACTTCTTCAGGACTTTTACTAATTATAATGTATCATAGAAGCCTGACTAATGAAACCATTTAATACAACAAGTGAAAACTGCACCTTCTTCAAGCGTTGTATTTTAAAAAAATAAACGTCTAAGAAATAGTTATTGAACATAAATGCTATTTTTTCACAAGTGAAACTTCCTAAAAATCAGCATTTCCTTTCACAGAAAAACTCTTTCCACCTTCGCAGCCTCGTATCTTTTGTGGTGTTAAAGCACAATTTCATTGCTCAATTGCTCTGAGACCCTCCTGCGACTCGCAATACCCTGAGCAAGCGCGGCTGTGACCTGGGCTATGGCTCCCTCTGCCGGGAAGCTCTAGATCAGCAGAGCATAAAAATGGCTCTTACTAGCCACCTCCCATCTCCTTAAATAATCTGAAGAAAAAGGAGATGGGAGAAAACAGAGCAAACCGGATAGGATTTTCCCCATCTTCAGCATGCTTCAAACAAGCTCCAGAAGCCCCCAGAAAGCAGAACAGCTTATTTTTCATGTGTTTTGTGTGAATACAGTGTAAGCACCCTAATATGCTGCTTCTCCACTTCAGTATTATTGTTTTATATGCAATTAGAGCAAGCATCTGAAGGAGATGCTCTGAGCTAGTCAGGCTCAGAAAGTCAGTGCTGTTGGAAGGGACCTGGAGAACTTACATATTCCAACCTCCTGCCTAGTCAACATTATGTTCAGACTAGATCACTTCCATCTTTGAAATTAATTATGCTCATTGCAGAATAACTGGAAGTTCCTATGTTTCAAGTTTTCACCACTGTGTTTTGTTTTCCTGTCATGCACTCAAGTAAACAGCCTAACACTGTCTTCTCTCCTGGTAGATCTTAAAGGACTGCTGTGAGGTTCCCTCAAGCTGAAGAACCCCCAAGCTACAAGGTTCTTCTCTAGGCCAAACAGGCAGTTCTTCAACATCTCCTCACAGGGCCTGTGCTCCAAGCACAACTGTCTACTGAGTTTGCACCAGTTTCATCAATGCCTTTCTTATTTTGGGAGCCACAAATACGTATAATCAGAAACTGTTACTATCTTAGAGCCTGCTCTAGCCTTCAGTAGCTGCAATTACAGTGTTTCTACTGACTTTAATGAGAGTTGTCTTCGTTCATTACATCCCACAGTAACCAAACTCATTGTCCTTTGAAATGACATCTAATTCTAAGTGTACAATTACTAATGAGCACTGTAAATTCCTATATATCAGGAGAAGCACAAGCATATATGTATAATTGCTGGTAAGTAAAATCCCTTACATGACTTGCCTTCAGCAGCTGGCAATGAAATAGAATTTAAATTTAAATTCCTGACATGGGGGAAGGCTAAACTATGTTCTATACAATCCTAGCACAGATCATATACACATACTTTCATCATTGCCCAAAGGACATAAAAATCTGATTATTTGTCATTCCTTACTGCACAGTCTAGCTTAACCTTACTGGAATCCCCTCCAGCATCTGTCCAGTCTCACAAACCCCAAGCTGCATTGCACAGCACAGCTGTTCCAGCACCACGAGGCTAGGACTGCTGCTCTTAGCACTGAAGTTCCATGTCGGTCATGGAAATGCCTTGTGCAGTAATCAACCTGTACAAATTAATGGCATAAGATTTCTAAATATGAGCAAAAATTGTAGAAACATGATTTTCTAAATGAAGTTTGGTACAAACTGTGTATTTAAAAGCCTTGTTAAATGACCTGGCTATTTCATGGCACATTTTAAAAAGTGCGAACAATTAGCATACCTGAGACTTTTATTGCTGTTTGCCCCATTCAGGAAAGGCAAATAAGACTAAACTAGATCTTACTCCTTGTCAGTGTATCATTACAGGCAAGGAAAATTTTCCTTCTGTAGATAGAATGCTTTGTGAAGGTAATTCCCTGGGAGATCATTCCAGACCTACACTGTTTAGTTTGCTGAAAGCAGCGTCTTGTTGGCCACTTGCTCTGCACAAGCTCTGAAACCATCAAATTAACTGAGAGCAAAAGTAAACTTCAAAAGATGGATGTTCACAATTAAATTTCAAAATCATGCACTGGGCTATAGATCATGTATCTGAGTGTCTATATAACGTTTTTTGAAACGGAGGACTCTGTTCCTGAGAATTTACTGCCTGTTTGGAGAGACAAACAAAAATGTGTCTGCACTAGCCACTTCCAAATGAGGAAAGATGTTTAGTTTTCCTCAGCATCTGAATTCAGGCCTGAATTGATTTGTCAGAATACTGCACAACTATGAACTGATCTCAGCCTACTTTAGATGTTTTAATTAGCTGGATTGTAGTTAAGACAAATTAGGCTACATTAGTTCTCATGTAAGTAGCACAGTTGTTTTACTTTTCCCATGCATTTTCTTTATTTGGTTTGCCTTCTGAATTTATGAAATGGAGAGGTCACAAAATGGGATGGATCCATGCAAAGTGGTCAAGAGGTGTCAGACACTAAAAATCCTGTCAGAAAATTAAGTCAAAATAAAAAGTCTCATCCAATAGTTTTGTACAAATCCAGTTCTAAGTTATATAACTTGCACTTCTATAAGAGGATCATCGTAAAACCAAAATTAATCCTTCCACCTGGGCAGTGTTAGAATAAAAATTAATCTGGGACTGATGCAGGCAGCTAGGTGTTGACCAAATGTCAGAAATTACACACTTCAGAGAGCACCATTATCCTGCTGTCATCTTCCATACACACAACGGCAAAAGTAAATATGTATAACTTACAGGAAAAAGCACTTTTGTGTTACTGCTGAAGACCAAAAGGAATGAGATCTTTATAATCCCTCCCCCCCCCCCCCCCCCTTTTGTTTCTTAATTCATGTCTAGGTATTTTTTATCATGAGAACAAAGCCACATGGCTTAGTAGCCATTTATATGACACATTTTCCCTCAGTTGTTGCAAGTCAGTTTTTGCAAGTCGTCTAGTTCAAGCAAGTGTGGAAAATAGGGTACCAATATATTTATATTTATTTTTAGTGTAAAGGCAAAACACATTTTTGAAAAGCACAGAAGAAATTGAGCAAACCAACAGGTTCGATTAGGAGGGAAAAGGGCTACTAAAAATAGATCTGAGTGTTTCCTTTCACCATTCTTTTCACTCCCCCTAGAAATACTGAAATCATATTTGTGACCACAGGATTACTCATGTATTCCATTACTTGCACAAATTGTTTGTCCTCCAAGTTAGAATACTGAAAACTAGGACATTTCAGGTCAAATAAAATTCCCCATTTTCATAAAAACAAAATAGTCAATATCAGTTCTGCTACTTTTTTTTTTTTGTGCATAGCACAAAAAAAAATCCTGAGAGACGTTCCCTTAAAATTATCATAACCATTAACTTTTTCATCTGAAAGTAGAGCATTAATACAAAGAAACTGAACAGAAACTATAACATTCCAGGGGCTTAGGGGAACACAAAAAAATAAAATAAAATCAGTTTTAGGCAAGGAAGTGAAGCTTTACCTTACAAGCTGTTAGCATGTCAGCTACTGCTTTGCGGCTCAGATTTGCTGTAGCAATCACATCCTCCTGTCTGCATGAGTTCCCAGCTGCAACAGCTTTGGCAGTTGCCATGGTGATTCCTTTCGTCATCCGGATTGATTCTTCAGGTGATGATGCCTTTTCTGGAACCTCGCTTGACTGAAACACCTAAAAGTGAAAGCAGAAGGAAGGTATGATAAACCATTCAAGTCAAAGCACTATAACCATGAGAACAAGACAGCAAATGGAAGCAGCCTTTGAGCAGCAGGAAATTAGAAACATATTCAGAGTACTTGAATATCATTCCTGCTTGTCATGAGCCTGGTGCTGATAAGCCTGCTCACCTATAGACGGCAGAGAGAAACAATAACCTGAGGGAAGCATACAAAAAGGTTAACCCATTCATCTCATCTGCCATTTAACTACTCAGATGACAGTTTGCTACAGGATCAAAAGAATTACAAGAATTACTATTCATTTAATTATACTCTTTTTTTTTTTCATTCTGACTGCTGGTCTGCACAATGAGGAGATCCTTCCCCTGACAGACCATCATCACTGCTCAGTTTCAGTCCCTGAACTACAAATTAAGTTTGGCGCATTTTCATGAGCCTGTATGCCATCCTTGATTCCTCTTGATCCTCCCCTAGTACTTCACTTTTCTCCCCTTGAGAGAGGTAATATTATCACTACCATACCATTCCTAAGCAATGCTGACAAAAGGAAGAGGAGGCACATTTCAGTGAGATACCAATCAGACTAAGAAAGTAGATGCAGCAACACACAATCCTTCACTGACAAATGTGCACAGGCTTTAGATCAGTTATGCAAAGGAATGCAACTTGGCCAGGCCTTCATGAGAATACATGACAGTGATGTGCATACAGAATGCTGCTGATCCAGTACTGAATTAGGCTGTAGACACTGTATGAATTCCCAACAACTATATACACATATTAAAATAGAAATTAAACAAACACCCCAACAAACTTTTCCCCCTGCTGCAAGAATTACTTCTTCGTTACAACAGCACCGCTCTCAAAAAGAAAAATAGAATTTCTGTGGGGAGCTTGACCAGGCAGCACTGTCCAGTGCAGTTACAGTTTAAGAATTTTTATAAAAATTGACTGTAAAGGAAGGGGGGGAAAAAATCAGTCTTCCTCACAAACATGCAGTTGTTACAGGAAATGGCCTCAAGTCTTGCCAGGGGATATTGAGATTGGAGATTAGGAAAAATTTCTTCACAGAAATGGTTGTAAAACACTGAAACAGGCTGAGTAGGGAAGTGGTGGAATTCCCATCCCTGGAGATATTTAATAGCCATGTAGATGTGATGCTGAGGGACAGGGCTTAGTGGTGAACTTGGCAGTGCTTGGCTACAATTGGACTCAATGATCTTAAAGGTCTCTTCCATCTAAAAATGATTCTATTCTACCTGTTTTATGTATTACTTTATGCCAGTGACCTGCACACTAGTGAAAAAAACCCCCTGCAACTCCAGCTGGAGGCTTTAGTTTTATATCTTAAAGAGGAAAGAAAGCAATTTTCATTGTCTAACACCTACTTTGGGACAGAGTTCCATGCTACTGTTAATTCCTGCTTAGACAGAACCTCAGATAGCAGGCTGCGTGTCACTGGTAGTATCATTTCACAACACAGGAAAAACAGAAAAAAGACTAAACTGCAGGTGCAATACAGATGTGATGCTGAGGAGACATTATCAAAGCCAGGATCAAAAAAGTGTACAGCACTGGACTCAGTATAGTAAAAGCTTAGCATCTAAAGAACAAAGAAGCAGTCACTTCCAGGTTTGCATATGACAGTATCATCTCAAATCTCGAAGTGGGGACTGGTAACAGCTGAAAGTAGACAGGCTAAAGTGGCATTGTCATTGTACTTTCAGAGATGATTTGCAACAGGTAGAGAAAACCAAACTGCACTCAGCATGCTGCAAGGCAGTAAAGGACAGCTTGAGGAGGCGGCCCTGGGCAGGCTGGTTTGAAGGTAAGAGCATACTTTCAAAAACTGCTATGTATGGCCACTTTGTTCTGTACCGTGAGTTCCTGTTTGATGTACTCAATTGTGGCTTCAAGAGCTCTTGTCCCTCGTGTAGCTTCATCTTCTACTGCTTTAACAGTCTTCAAAAGTGATGTGACATTTGTTACCATCACCTAAGGAAGACAGGGGTGAAGACAAAAATGTGATTCCTTCCTCTCATTTTTCAAAGACAGCAGTGCATGAAATAAAGCAAATTAAGCTAGGTAGCATTATTACTTCTAATAGACATAAGAAGCTTCATGAACTGTATGTGTCATAGGACTAAATACCAGCTCTCCTGCTGGCCAGTTTCTGAATGCTCCTTGTGAGCTGCAGAAACGTAGCACAGCTGCAGAGCTATACCAGCTCAAGTGTGAGTGTTCTGGCAAAGCAATTTACATTTCCAGGCCAAGTCTCTTATTCAAATTGTGTCTCTTGTTCCTGCACATCTTACACTGCAGGATGGAAGAGACGTGATGCGAGGTATAGTGATCTTTTTGAAACTTGCACAGTATAATCTCTGGAATCAGACAAAAACCCAGGTAAGCAAGCAGTCAGACACCAGCCTCAAGCCCAAAAGCACATATAGAATCAGCGTTACTCTTCCAGTTATAAACCAAATAGTCCTGATACAGAACAACACAGTTGTCACTGCAGTAAGGACACCTTTCCTTATGCCAGTATGTTGAGATACAAATTATAGTTACAATGAAGAGACAGAAATGCCTGCTCCTTGACAATTGTAACTTAAAATAGTGTTACCTTATTTTCCTGTATCATGCCAGGATGACAAAGAAACAAAGAAAGAGATGAGACTTCAGGCAGTCAGGAATTACTAAACCCAATGTTTCCCGTGTGTAAGTGTGACTGCACAGGTACTTCCAAATAAAATGTAAGAATAAGGTTTTACCTTGGCAGCACCTTTCAGCTGGTACATGGATGGATCATCTGCTGGTTTGCTGGCAGCTCCTTTGGTAGCACCAATGAGATCAGAAAGAGCCTTTGCAACATCCTTGATAGCATTGATCAAGACAACCTATAGCAATGAGAAATAGCGGTAAGCCTCAGGCAAGAAACAGTAGCCTGGATGAGGCGGTGATTTTTAGAACACAGCTAAAAAAACATCTACTATTGCTACACAAATTTTATCACCCTTCCTCTAACCTAATAGCTCATATAGAAGTGAAGTATTAGCTCTTCCTGAAAAGTTTACTTAGCTTTTGACAGCTTAGAAGCTCTTTGACCATGGAAATAAGCAGATGAGACATGGGACAGGCTGGTGTGATTCTTTGTTTTCTAACTGCCTACAATGCAAAGCAATTTTCAGCATAAGACATCTGAAACTATCACACCAAGTAAAGAAAGTGTTGCTGCTACGGAAAAAAAAAATGTTGTGACAGTACTGTGTGCTCCAGCTATTAGGAATGCTCCATTTAAGACACATGATGCCCCTAATCTACAAGTTCCCCATATTTACTTGTGCACGATAATTACTTGTGCACAATAGCTTTTATTCTAAGTACTGCATTCTTGGCTTTTGCATATATAGAGAAACAATGTGTGATAAGTGTTTTGCAAATGTTGCTAGTTTATGGAAAAGCAGAGAAGTGCTTCCAGAAGTACTTTTCTAGAGAGGAACAGGCCAGGCTGGATGAGGCTCCAGACAGCCTGATCTAGTGTGAGGTGTCCCTGCCTATGGCAGGGGGGTTGGAACTGGATGATCCTTGTGGTCCCTTCCAACCCTGACTGATTCTATGATCTTGAAAACTTAGTCTGTAATACAAGTCAAACAAAAAGAGCACACATCTCTTTTTAAGGCCACTGTGTAAACAAGCAGGCTTTTTCTAAATGAGCACAGGCACATCTACAATATGCTTGCCAACCTCCATTTCACCAAGATCCAGAGTGAAGAAATATTTGAGGTAATCTACATTGGAGGCTGAAGTTACTAAGTTAAATAAAAAGAGAATGGTGAGAGCATGTTAGCCTACATAAGGAACACACAGTGTTCCCAGTATAACTGGGTGAGAAGCTCTTTAGAAGAAAAATGGCATGAGTCACGGCTCCCATCAAGACAAATGCTTAGCCAAAACGTATCCTAGCTGGAATACGCTCAAGAAAAAGAAAGCAGAAGTATTGCACAGAGGCTTGTCTAGCTCCATGCAATGCTTTAAACTCTTGATTGTACTTGTGCTGGTTTTAGGGCCTTTAAAATTTTTCACAGATCTTGAGCAGAAAGTAATAAAAATGCAAATAAATCACTATTTAAAAGGGAATCACTATGTAAAAAGGAAAAATAATGATTATTCTAAACAAATCCATTGGAGGGAAAGATCCCATAAAATTTAGTTCTCAAAACAATCTCTAGCAGGGTGTTCTCCTCTCTTCTTCTTCACTGGAAAGATAACAACTGGCTTACTGACCTTGGGCTGCATTGCTTTTATTTTTAGCTAGGTCTAACGTATCTCTGCTTCTTTTCTCTCTTATTTTTGGCCAGGGGGGTCAGGGAAGGGGTAGGCAGAGAGACAGCTTTCCTGGCTTTGGCCAGGAGAGTTTTGTGCTGGTTTTGTTAATTATAAATATGTGTAAATATTGTAAATACTGTGTATTTGTATATATTCGTTGCATTCTGTTGTAGACTGTAGTTTTGCTTGTAAATATAGCTCCATTTGCTTCCAAACTGAGCTAGTCAGGTAAAGTTAATGTTGGGGGGAATTTCCAAACTCACCACAGTATTCTAAAAAGAGCAATGTCTGATTAAACCCAGGAAAGTCCTAGAAGAGATGAACTCTAATATATTGCTTAAACGCAGAAGTCCCACAAAGTCTTAGCAATTGAAGACTGTCTCTCAGGAATATAGAAAAAAAAAAAAAATCTTAAAACATCTCACCTGTGTTTCAGGATCATCAGATCCCAAGCTAGCTGCTCCTAATTTGACTACTTCTGCAAGCTGAGTGATGGTGTTAGCTGATGACTGAGCAGCTTGGGCCAGTTTGTCCTGACTGGAGGCAGCACCAGAAACCAACAATTTTGTATCTTCAACTAAAGCTTTTGCTGTTTTCAGGATATTTTCCCTGCAGAATAAAAAAAAAAAAAAAAAAAAAAAAAAAGAAGCAGGGAAGGAAGTGGAAAAGGAGAACAGGAAAAAAATCTTGTTTTCAATGTTGCGGTGACTAACAGCGACATAAAAGAGCTGATGAAAGTCATCATGCCAATGTCCACTCATGAAAATATACCACAGGCATGGCTGCAAGGTTACAAAGAAAACAAAACACAAAACCAGACTATTAGAACAGCAGCACTATATTATATTTTTATATTTTGGGCTAGACTCCAGGCAGTTTATTAAAATGAGAACAAATGAAGTAGGTCAGTGGCAGCAGAAAAGACTGAATTTTAACGCTGAAAGAAAATCTGGTTGTGCTGTGTGAAAGGTAACAACTGTCCAATCTCCGTCATAATCAGCATTTTGTGAGGAAAGGAATTACTTTTTGGGAAGGCAGTACCAGGAATGGCAAAAGGAACAGAGAATGTGACTGAGTCAGAGTTCTCCCCCTACCATATATGTATTTTGACATGCCAGGACAACAAATCCAAAGCAACGTTTGGGTAAAAGAAGAAACCATTTTGAGTAAGTGCTTCACAAATGAGTCAATTTAACTGAGAACTAGAACCATATTCATGTAGAATACCAGCCTGGAAATTGATCACACCTGTATGAAAATCCCTGACTTTCAGTCTGCAGAATGGCAGTCTCTTAAACACCTTTCCTCTTCCCTGAGCAACTGTCAAGACAGGAAATAAATGCTGACCATTCAGGTTTTGCACAGGCCAAGCAGGCTGTGAAGCAGTTAAGTCAGTATCTTGGCTGTGAAGCTCTGAAAAGGAAGTAACACTCAGATGCAGCAATCACTTAATGGGATGAAAAATGCTATGAGATTATTTTGTTGCAGATGCTACTTGAAGGGAAATGAGCATATCTTTGCCAACAGGGAAAATGGGTGGCATATCTGTGTCATTTCCATTACTGCTGTCCACAAGAGCATTACCCATAAGCAAGACAAACAGCCAGACAATCAATAATACCTGTAGGAAAAAAGTATATAGAAGATTCCTCTTTGATGTCACAGCTAATTTTTGCTACAAGAATAACAGCGCATGAAAGACTTCTGCCAGTTCCATTGTGCCCCTATGCACACTTCCACCTTGTTCAGTGACACTGACCTGTGGTCTGCAAATGACTCGTTGTTCTCTGCGTTAAGTGTTCCAGCAGTGGCAAACATGATAGTGGTGTCTAGATCTGCAATGATCCCAGACACAGCACTAGCTGCAGTAATACAAGCTTGTGTGCCTCTGTTTCCTGCTTGAAGGGCAGATAAAACTAAGGAGACCTGGAAACAACATAAAGCAACAAGTGGTCATAGAAACAGGGCTTCATGATGGGACACTGCATTAAGAGAGCTCTTAGCTTGACTGGAATCAACATTTGCAAACTTGACTCAACTTCTCCTTTCTCTTCCTTGCTCTATTTGTCAAGTAGTCATTGTACCAACTGAAGTTTGTCTCAGATAGAAGGGACTTCAGCTAGGAAGCCCACGTCTCAGGCAGAAAAAAAAGTGATCTGTTCACCACAGGATGAAGCACATCAGTTAAAACTTCCCTGGAATACTAGTCAGAGGCAATGTGGTGAACTTCAGCTCAGAAAATGTCAGAGCCAAGAGCTACTGCTTTTGCCTTAATACCACCAGCCTCAAGCACCTCCCACATCCTGCACAGTACACTGATGTAAAGTTTAACATCGGAGAAGTAGAAACCGTAGCATGGTTATATTTATAGAGAATCATAGAAATACAATATATGCCTTTATATCTAGCAACATTTTTGATCACTGTAAAAGCCAGAGATATAAATTTCATCTAGTTAATGTTGTACTAACTAAGCTCCACAGCTGGGATGCTGTTCTCATGGTATACTATGGTCCTAAATTCTGCTTTTGGACAAAAGGTTCCAGAACTGGGGATGTGTGTACTGACTACTAAAAGTGCAGTTCTTCCTGAAGATCTGCTCAGACTCAAAGTTGTCCCTGAGCAGGTTGTCCTTGTGATTTATTACTACTCTCCTTATCAGCTTTAATTCTTCCTACATGAGACTGTCTACCTCTGCTTAAGTTTGGAATTGATACTCCTGGGACATGGCACAGCAGAAAATTTATACAGCTGCAAGCACACTAATGCATGCTGAACAAGAGATGTTTGGGTGAAATCAGAAGAAACTGACATTTGACTCAATATTCATGCACAACAAAAGGAGACCGACAAAAAGGTTCAGCAAAGCTGAGCTACCCAAGCTGTCTGTTTGAAGCTGACATTTCCGAAGACCAAGATATTTCCAGGCAGTTGGAAGATGCAGTTCTAAGACCATTATCTTGGCCTAGTGTTAAAAGGAAGGATATTGCTACATGAAATCACATCATTGACCAACCTCATCTTGGTAACTGTGGCCATCCATGGGGACTTAGTATTTCCAAGGCAGTGCCTCATTGGGCACAAACGCTACCTCGTGTCTTTGAGATTAGTTTTGGACCAGTCTCTGGTGTGAGGCTGAAGTTATATGAGACATGAGCAAGGGCTAACCATGGGCTAATCTAGCAAATGAACTTCACCGAACACTTGCAAGAAAGAACTTAGTATAATTCAACCAATGTTGTACTGTATTGGGAAGTTAAGAAACCCATAAAAACCTGAACCCAAATGATTTGACTAGCTTTCTCCCTGGGCAAGTTTGGTAGCTGACACAGAGGGATGTCCTTACCTTTTCTGTGACAGCACGAGCACACTCTATCAACTCCCTTTTGGTGTAGCTGTCTGTAGGGCAAATCTGGAGAGCTCCAGCCTTCTGCACAAGGAAGATACAGCCATGGCCAAGTTCTTGCACCCGAGTTCTGATCTGGAACCCTATCTAGATGGCAGAGGAGGTACAGGGAAAAAGGAAGCAAGAGCAAAGTGAATAAAGAACTGTCATGCTGGTATGCTGTGTCAACACAAACAGGAACATTCTAGTGAATCTTTATTACCAATATTCTGCCCACTGTTACACTCTGCAGAGATCACAAAAAAAGGACAGAGATAGTACCATCTACTCCTGGAGCACAACCCTACAAAAGGCTTACTGATGAAACAGAAGTTCTAGTGAACTGGAGCCCAGGGAAGAGAAGGCACAAGGTGTGTCCCCAAATCAAGCATATGTAATCCAAGCACAGACAGCTTCACCACATCGGAATAACATGGCTTCTCCCACAACAGTGTCATCAGTGTGAGCTGTATTCTAGTATGTACAATGAGTAAAAAGTACACATTATTCTACATTTCAGAAACTGTGTCAAAAAGTATATTACTGAGATTGGTTTTGCATCTCACACCGTCCAGAGCTGATCATGTACATGTGTAAATGTGGAAAAATCTTGCTCTCCCTGCTCCTGATTTAGTAATGATCCTACAGCATAAGCTGTATGGTCCCTGTTTAGAGACACATGATAGTTTTTTGTACCTGCATGTACTTAGGCACATCAGCATGTATTGGGATTAATAAGTAGGCAGAATTACAGCCATTAGTATCACAAATAGAATTATTTCAACTTCAGGCAGAAAGTAACGTGCAGAAATTTAACAATATCAAGCCAAATGCAAGCTGTTGCTTTTTGCGTAGCTACTGAGCACCAACACTTCAGTAGTCTATCTGCTATGCAATGTCATTACAAAGACACAAACTCTTTGAAGGTCTTGTATCTAGATAAGGTGACACATCCAGTCATGGCAAGATACCCTCTAACCACATCTCAAGGAAGATTGTCTAAGCTCCATAACCAGTGGCACGCAATGAGAAGAGAGAGGCAAAGGGATTTCTGTAATTGTACTCGGAGAACACACAGCAACTGCTGTAACAGATTCATGTAGATGAGACAAAGAATCCCTGTTCCTCTGTCAGCAGGAGGTGTGTCAGTCTGTGTCAGGAACCTGCCTCTCCTGCATCCTATTTCCCCACTGAATTACAAAAGATGTCTCAACAGCGAAAGATAACTTCTGCTCCTACAGGTTTCCTGCATCTCACTTTCAGGGCAGAGTTAAACATGAAGTTGCTTACAAGCAAGAAAGAAAAAGATGGATGAACGGATCGATCTCTCTCTCTCTCACGTTGTACACGTACAGATATATTTGTAATTCACCCAAACATGACATTGAACGAAAGCTGTATAGTCAACAATTGGGAGTTTTCTGTGTATTTGCAAATTGTCTGTAAGTGAAAGCCCCAAGTAATCTAGGAGATTCTGTCCTGGTCTCTCGAATTGTCCAGTATTTCAACCTGTTTCTTTCTGAAGTTTGACCAAAGTTTTGTCAAGAGGCTTCAGTTCTTTAACTGGGTGATTCTTATAACTAGACATGTAGCATAAAAAGCCACACTTATGACGTAAAATGTTACATCTCTGTATAGTTCCTACAGGTTTTTAACAATCTGCCCCTCCTAGCATTCCTAGAAAAAACTTGTTCTGTAAACAACTGCATATATTGAGAACAAGAGGAGGGCTGAAGAGAAACAACAGCAAAACCAGTCTGAATTTCTGAATGTTCACTGGAAACATTTTGCAGTAAATGCTAATTCCTCTTGTTAGTTAAGTGCCCACGCATGAGCAATGCTAAAACTGAGGTGTGTTACCAGTAAATATGTTCTCCCTACTACTATGTGCAGCTCTGCCTCACTGTATAAATGCACAACAAATAGAGTATATTTTGAAGAGGAAAAGCTTGATATCAAAAATGCAAATAGCTCTCTCTCCACAAACCATAAGGAGGAAGCATCACTTCTGATACAGAGGTAAAGAACTCATTGCTCTAAGATTTCACAGGATGTTGAAGAGAGACTACACTCAGCTCCTTTCAGTCTAGCTCAGTAGAGTTCTTGTCTGGCTGCATTTAGTTTGTGTTTTAAATTTTGTTTTCAGCAAAAATAGAGAGAGATTATACAAGTGAGAGACATGAGTGGCCAAAGCATGCCTATGATGACAACTCTGTTCATGTCACGGATTCAATTAAGGATAGTTGGCCAAATGGTATTCTTCTGGGAACAGATCTGCTGTCCCGTCCCACATTCCCAGTGACAGTCTGCCAGACATAGTGCATCTGTTGGTCTATCAGACAGAGCACATGCAGCATAGATAGCGCTTGTGTACAGAAGCGGCTAATGGCACAAGGGCAGTGGAAACATTCACTGCTTTCATTTTAGAATCATAACAAAGACAGTGGATAGCAGATTACCCAATGGGCTTGGAACCTATTATCTGATCAGACAAGGGGTGTATCACATCTGGCAGTGGCTGCAAGCATGGTGCTGCAGTTGAGCGAGCCAAGTGGCCCTTGCCCCTTTGCTCTGTATTTGCTGTACCCTCTATGGTAAAAGAACACCCATGCTGACACCACCGTGTACAGAGAAATAAAGAGGCCTAAAAACTGCAGACCTCCTCTGGTTCTGCTGTAGCTGCAGCCATTCGGCCCTGGAGAGCCAAATGCCCATAGTCATTGGTCATTTGTGATGCAAGTCCTCCCAACTCTTCCGGGTTAGTAACCGACTTAGTCATCTGAAAAAAGAACACAGGCAAGAGAAAAAAGAAAAATGACAGGCATGAGAATAATTTGTTAATACACTCCAGCTTACAAGCACACTCAGTTGTTTGGCCATATTGATGAAATGGGATAAACAGCTTGCCATGTAAGGACCCATCCTCCAGCAAGAACTGGAGAAACCCCAAGCAAACATGCTTTAGTAGTCACATGAACCAGGCACTCGCAGAACATAGGGCGTAATCAAAGAGCAGCAGTTAGAGCTGGGAACTCACTCTTTGACACAGCAGGGGACTGGCCAGTTACACAGTTACTCAGACTGGGTGGGGAAGCAGGCTCTGTGTGTCACAGCCCCCTTATTTGTCATAGGTGAGCTTGCTGACATCAGGAGCATGGAAATGGAAAAAATCTCATGACCAATGCAGAACATGTCCAAGATATGGGAAGAGGATCAGGAAGAAATAGGTAGGACTACACAGAATGCCTCGGTAGAACATCAGTATAAACAACCAAACCTTTCTTTAGAAAAAGCCTACCTTCCATCAGAGATACTTCTTGTGTCTCCAATTTGTGTTAGTAAACACCACAGAATTCCATCCTTGAGGTACAACTAATTTTAGACAAATTTATACAGTTTGGCAATAAACTGCATTGTCACAGATTGCAGAATCATCAACATGTCTTGACTGTAACAGCCATCAATTTTGTAAAAAATCTGGTCTGTAGCATACACAACTATTCCCCTCTTAAAAAAAAAGCAGCAATGTAAGTACTCTTCAAAAGGCAGCATAAGTGTGAAATAAGAGTTCAGGAAATCCCAATTCAGCAAGTGTCCTTTCTCGGTTTGTCAATACCAGCTGAATCACAAAAATGCAGAAAAGAACACTCAGAGATGTTGATCTGCATTTGTTCCTAAGTATGACAGAAGTCTGAAAATATTGGCAGTATTTCACAGCTAAATGGAACAGTGAGTGGAAAAGGGTAACCTGAAATCAGCAATAAACGTAAGATGGTATTTTGGTGACAATTAAACAGGCTGCTGAAGAATGACATAGGTGAAACGTTTTCCTTATACTTATAAAAAAATAAGTAAAAAAGTTTTCTGTAGAAGAGCCACAAGCCAATCCAGCACTCCTTCTGCAGAGGGCCAGCCCTGTGATCACACTGCTAAGATCCAAGAGTCATGGCTTCTTTTGTTCCATTACCCCTATGGAGATGAGGCTATTGAAAATCACCATTATAAGGAGTTTCACAACACTGTGCAAATCATTGCATGTTCTTTATGTAGGCAGGAGAATTTGGACTTAATTCTAACCAAATAGCTTACCATTTCCTGCGCTGTTACAGCAATGGCTTTAGAATATTTCACCACAGTGGTCTGATAATCAACAAATGTTCCCTTAGGATCTGGAGGTGTACCTTCATCCAGCTGCAAAAGAAAGGAAAAAACATGGCAGAAATTAGAGGGTCATAACGCACAGCATCTTTTACAAGTAATAATGAAATTGTATTAAATATTAATTTTTATAATCTCCTCTCTTGAAATCTGCAAATGAAACCATGCACCAGTGTGTCTGGAGAAGCGAGAAAAGACTTCAGCTCATGTTACAAGCCTGGAAGATGCAGAGAATTTACAGTGCAGAGTTTTTGTGCACACAGTCAACTTCTAACACAAGGTCAAACCATCTGTTTTTCTCAGCTAACGTAGAACAGAACCTGCGATGGTTACAAAACAAAATGTTCCTGCAAGAAAATAATGCAAGATTCCTCTGTGGGTGAAGACGTCACACCTGCACAACTTTAATTTGAGACAGCAAAGCTAAATATTTGAAGTAAGCTCATTTACATTTGGCAACTATACATTTTCAGTTAAGTACTTGACAAAGCACAGCAAAGCACTTCAGACTTGGATATCTTCTCTAAACATAGTTTGCTTCAAGGTTGGCTAGCCTGTCAGTTAGGACACTAACATGGAAGATAAGTAGGAACAGGAAGCAAAATGAAAGGCCAGTTGACCTACAACGAAGTTAACCACCAGCATATCACTGAATAAAAATACTTTGTAGTGGTTCTATCAACAGGTACCATGAAGTTAGCATGAGCACTACTGCCCATATCAGTTTGCTTTCATAATCTGCAAAATTCAGTTATCTTTACTTTTCCTGACACAGAGCGTCAGTCAGCAGCCATCACTGAAGTGAATCAACAGCATGTTTTCCAGCTCCCTGTACTGTGGATTCGCTTCCAAGTGCAAAACCAACAGGCATCTGGATTACTATGCTCACCTTGCTCATTGCCTCTGCTATCGAGTCTACCATACCTCCAACCATGCCCACTTCACTTGCAGCTTCATTTAAGGTAACCATGATATCATCCACAGCCTCTTTCATCAGCTGAGCCGCCTCAGTGATTGCATCATGAGTATGGGATGCCTGGAAGAGAGAAGAGCAGGAAACAGACCATCAATGAGCATTCTGTGCACAAATCGGCGCACAAATCCAAATGAAAATGTGGTAGTAGGATTCTACCCCACTCACAGGCTGCTCAGTAAAGGGTGTGAGTCACAGTACTCCTGCCCTCTCCCTCTGCTCCCCCCACCTCTCTCCAATAATTCCTTAGTTATGCACAGCAACTGTACCTTGGGATTTCCTCCCCCTTCTTTGGCAGCATACAGCATCTGTAAGGCAGATTCAGCTAGTGTCTTGCTCTGGTCCAACACGGTCATCTGTTGCTGATGATCTAGTGTTTTGGATGCCACACCAACAGCAGCTAAAACCAAGGGTTCGAAGTAGCTTGCCAGCTGTGTTACCTGAGAAAGCCAGGACAACCCCAGAAAGCCGTTAACCCTGTTTCTCAGTTACAACTCAGAGGAACAATATTCCCTGACTACCATCAGACTGTGGATTAGCTCCCTGGTCTAGCGCTTCTGTGCCATACAGTGTTTAGCTTTTATTAAGTGCCTGTGTCATTCTGCATCCCCTCACCATCAAATTCCTTGATAAAGTCATGTGTCAACTTCCATAGATGCACACAAACTGTCAAGGTCAGATGAAACTCTGTACAAATCTGTCACAGGAGCTGTGCACCATACAGGTGCAAGTGTGACAAGTGTTTCCTCCATGCTAGGGAAGAATTTCTCTATCCTTGTTGTGGAAGACACAGAACAAATGCCACTGCACTGGATTTGGACAGCTCTGTTCAGGCACTACCGTGTTCACAACCTTTGCTCCTTAGCCTCTCAAGCCCTCTTCATTAGTTCCAGTGCAGACCTGGACAGTTCTCTGGTGTGTAAGACACTATAGTGGGCACAAGAGAAAACACTACCTCCAAACACAGTTTATCGCTCCTGATGCATGAACACCTCCCAAAGACAGCCAGAAGACCCAGCCCTGCATGGTTTATTGCAGCTAAAAGGGAGACAAATGGGGAAGTTCTAGTCTACAACCCGGTTGCTGGTATAAGCCAATAGGAATAGGCATGCTACAAAGACCACATACCAAGCACTTTCCTCACGTAATTACTTCAGCTCAGTAGGATTTGGAAAATCTAAAGACAGTCCTGCTAGCAGCTTCTGTTGCTGCATTTTAGTCTCCAGAAATATGTGGAGTCAATCTGTTCTGTCTGCTTTGCTCAGTTCCTGGCTTGATTCACACTTGTTCTTCAGAAACATCTGCTTTTGGCTATACACCTATTCTACAAAAGTAAGTGAACATTTTTATATGAATGAATGTTTTTACAGCCTACCTGCCATCTGCAGTATCTTGTACAAAAACACAACAGTGTTTGGTTCCTGTCAGAAACCCATGAGAGACTCTGCTTTTACAGTTCATACTGGCTGTGAAAACCCTGCACTGTTTTGAGACAATTACTCCATAGAACAGGCACAAACAGCGCCCTGGTGGGACCCCATGATACTCCTGAAGCCTCAGAAGGTCAAGTGTGTGTATATCTTAGAAATGCTCAATTATTTTGCACCTCAAAGGGCTAGGCAAACTGAGAATCAAAACTGCAAAGAGCTGAGAGGTTATGAACTATTTGACAGCTATCTACAGCTCTATGGAGTTGCTTGGATACAACTCCTGAAGAGGTCTCACAATAACAAAGTGATTCCTTTTCTGATGTAGAAAATGTATTTATTTTTCTCCCACGAATATATTGCAGGATGAGGAATTACCCTCTAAGGAACTACTAAAATCTTGTAATGGCCACAGTAAATAACACACTTCTGGTACATGTGTTGGAATGTTACATTTTGGACAGAGATATAATAAGCACAAGTTCTACCATACTTACACTCCACCTAGCAGGGGGACATGGTCACAAGGCAAATACCTTGGCAATGGCAGGACAGTACCTTGTGTCCAAGCTGTGCTGCCTCTCCTCGAGCTGCAGTAGCTATGGGATCAATGAGGTGGCCAATTTCCTGGACAACGGATGTTAGCTGTTCCTGTAGAGCCTGATGTAAAGAGCAATTGTAAGTTACTATTATGGCTGCTCCCGTATCAAGTTCTACCATACCATAACAATGGCCCGCAGACCAACTGACACGCTCAGAATGCTCTTCAAATGATCCCCCACAGCAGGATGCAGAAATCCATGCTGTTTGTTTTCTTTATATTCTTGCTTGTTTCCCCTCCTTCACTAAGTTTCAACACCAAGAGCCCTGAGACTGACCTGCTTCTCTTTAGCTTTATATGCCAAGCCTGGGGAGAGAGGAGGAAGGTAACTCCAGCCTACTCACGCTGATAGTAGCAAACTCAGGAGGAGGTGTCTTTTGTGACTGTAATGGGACAATCCCCCTGCTCCCATCAAATGATTCTTGCCTTGCCAAAGATTTAGTATCACTGCTGTGGTCAGAGGAACCAGCAGGAGCTCTGATCCAACTACGAAGAAACACTGTTCAAAGCAGACAATACAGCAAAAGACTCTGCTGTAAACTTTGAAGCTAGTAGAAGAAATTCACAAAAAAATATGACATCTCTGAGGGACAGAGAAGACTATCCTCCTGAATACTATCTGTGCAACAAGAGCATAAGAAAAGCATATCACTGGGCTTGGCAAGACATAAACACCGACTTTGAATTCAGAGGCACTTAACATCTTGGCAGCCACTTGGGATTTAGCTCACTCTCATGAAAGGCAAAAGGAAATAAATACTAATTTTGCACTTTGTTACATTCTTGTGCTGCTTTATAACTAACTGCTTTTTTTCAGTAACATGTACTTCATTTTAACATGGTGCACAAGATGACTTCATTATTCAGACACAAAGACTTAGATCTATGACCTACCTCCTGTATAGCCTTCATTTACTTTGACATGTTTCTAGCATGCAGTGTTACAGCAATACACAAAGATGTGATTTCAGGAAGCAACAGTACAATGAGACACTAAATGCCAAGCTGAGAATCTGATTGTGAGTTCTGACTTTTCATTGGCAGTCTGGCAAGATGGCCCTTTCTCAATGAGAAAGGCTGAAAAAGGACAAGATTGGCCCCCATTCCCATGGCTGGGAAGCTTTTTTTAATGAGAACATATCAACATCAGTCCCAGATTGAACTTATTTAATGACAAAACAGACACTAAGTAAAATGGCATTGACATCAGACTCCTAGCAACAGGGTAGTTTCAGAAATATCCTGACTTGCACACAGCAAGGCACCAGAGAAATAGTAAGTATTGGTCACATCAGCACAGGAAGTCAGACAATATGGGAGTGGAGGTTAGGAGTAATCACTGTCACCCCTACTTTTGCCTGGTGATTTGAGTGTCTTGCAAGAAGTGATACATTTTGGCCAGTGTGTGATTTTGCCTAGAAAGATTACAGTAAGAATACTTCTCCCCTCACTATTAGTAGATTGTGTCAAGCACTCAGCTCCAAGTCTTCAAACAGAAGGAAAAGCAGCAGGGTAAGTAAGGCTGCTCAGCGTGAGTAATGTCTGTTCCTGTGCTATCTCCCTTACCTCAAGCGAGATGTCATCCCTGGTGGCCAGGTTCTGACTGACAGCTGCAAGGGAGGCCTGCTCAATGTCTCTGATGCATCTGTTGATCCCATCAATGGAGAAATCACATTCTCGCTGGCCTGGGGCCTTGTCCCTGAAAGACAGAGATAGAAAGAGGTAGGAGGGGAAGGAGGTAGGCACTTTCTTGAAAGCACATAAAGCACATGGGAGGAGAGCAGCAATGGCATAAAGTTAGCTTTGTTCCATCTACTGCATTTTGATGTATGTACAGACTGCTCAGCACACTTCCATACACACATTCACACACTCTTAATAATCAGACAGGAAAAAAATTGTTGCCTAGGAACAAAAGTGCAAATTCAACCTCCTTGGGATGGCCAGACTGGCCCAATAACAAAGGCCAACATGAAAACACAACAGACACCACGGGAAAAATATTCATGTTCCTGTAGTTTGTCCAAAAACACTTCCCTGGGTAGCAGGTGTTACAGCCAGTCCCAGGCACCTGTTATTGAAGGTCAGATTCCAAGTACTTTAAGATGATATGAACTTTGCAATTTCAGTACCATCATTATCAAAGAACAATGAAACTCTAAGTACTCCTTAGTTTAATGCTTTCTAACATTTTGGTTTTATCAAGAGGTACAAAGAATCACACATGAAAATTTTCATTAAGAAAAGGACAGACAGGTTTTGTCCAAAAAAGAAAAAAATAGAATATTCGGTTATTGCTACAGTGTTCTTGCAACTAAACAGAAAATTAATAGAAAAGGTAATTGATGCACTGTCTGACCCACCTTAAATAAATGGTGTTTTCCGTGTACTATATGTTGGCACATTATGGAGATGGAGGTAATATTAGTTATATTTTTTTTATTCTACAGCATTCTCTTTTTACCTTAAAATGAATCAGAGTTGGAAGGAGTACAGAATACAAACACAGAACAACCTTGTGCTGCAGAGTGCTGCAGTCATTGATTCTGATTAAACACCCAATGTAAGTGGGGGATACTGCGTGTCACCGAGTAAATTGTTTCCATTACTAAAGAACATCACAGTGCTAATTTGCCATACAGTGTATTCTTCGTGAACGGCTGCTCAATTGCTACCACAATTTTGTTCCTACAAAAGACATACCTGATAGAGGTGATAAGACTCTTGATAGAATCTGAGACAGTATGGGAATGTCCAGCTAGTACAGACCATGTAGGAGGGTCTTTTGGATTGATAGCCAGAGAACGAGCAGTTTTGATCAATAAAGACGAGCTCTCTAACATTGTTTTAGCAGAAACTAGAATTGGCTCCTGTGCTTGTGATCCCTGTGGTCAGAAAGGTACAAGAACATGAAGAAATTTTAAATGGTTATTGAAGTTTCTGATCCTAAAGATGTTCTATTAACAGCATTACAACAGCCTTATAATTTCTTCTATCAGACTGTTAGAGATACGTAGTACTAAAATCATAGCAGTCCAGCCTTTTTCGCTGTTACATACTTAAAACACTTTTAAAGTTTAGAAATCCAGCTGTGTAGTAGGGGAAAACTATGACACTTATCTAATGACAGAATACAAAGATATCATTGAAAACAAAATTCGTCAGAAAACCTGCAAGAACCAACCAAAGATGCTATTTTCCCCAGAATTAATTAGACTACAACACTCTGATTGGGTCATCTCCATATCTAGTTTGTCATCAGCAATCTGGTAAACCACAAGCCTGGAGGACATATTCAGATTGCAGTTATAGCCCACAACTTTAAGACTGGAACAGTTAACTGCATCATCTGATACTGCCAGGTGGAACACAGTCTGCCAAAAGCAGGAAGGAGCAGCTGAAGAGTCAATAAAAATACACCAACTCTACTTCAAAGCTTTTATGAAGCTTGAAGGATTTATTTTATTATTCTCTGCCCACACCTGTCCTCCCCCCCATCATCAACAAAAATCCACCACCATGAAAACAAACAAAAAAAACAAGCCAACCAACCAAAACAAAATGAACAAACCCCCAAAACACACACAAACAAACACAACCTAAAACAAATGAAAAAAAAACCCAAACAAAACCAAACTCCCAACAAACCCTTTATTACTTAAATACTATTCTGAGAGGTTGAGGATGGATAAGTCAGGAAATAATACAGAAGCTCACAGAAAGTTTTTCTTCACAGAAAACCTGCTTTTTGTCATCATTGCTGCAACATTTTTGCAAGGGAAAAACCCCAGCAATGTCCCTTTAAGCCTCTTTAGAACTAATTAGGTTCTATATGTTACAGCTGATCACAAGAGAAAATGGGATATTTATGACATGGAAGAACCCAGCTAACGAGATGCGTGAATTTCCTGTGTAGTATTGATTCACTAGCAGGTGACTGGCAGCACTTCCTGCAGCCTAACTAGTTCTATCCTACCATGCAGGACTGAGGGTCAGAAGCTAAGTGAAAGACAGCAGAATGCCTGCTGAACTGCCAGGAACACAGAGATATTTTGGGTTCAGGTCATCGCACTCACTTCCTCTCTCCCAAAAAATGGTGAATTCAACATTTCGAGCTTGAGGGTGGAAGAGCAATATCCTGCCTTACCTCTGTGCTAATCTGTGCTGGTATGCTGACAAACTCGGGATTTGAAGCAAACGCTGTCAGATTTTCCACAGCTTCTATCAAAGGTGCAGTAGCAATTCTGCACTTATTGCGGTTCTCTTCAGAGAAATCGCCATCCAGGGCCTGGAAATAAATCATGACTGAGTTCAGTCTGAATTAGTTTCTTTGCAAAACTGAAGATAGATGAAATCTTCATAGTTGTCAGCTGTTATGTGTTTATGACATTTGAAAGTCCCTCCACTACCAAGGCTGATGTGATCCTTTCAGTGTGTGTCATTGACCCTAAATTTAAAACTTTTCTTCACAAGACTGAATAAAGGTTTTCTATCATTGCACTCTGATGACTCTCATAAATTGTGTCTCAGCACCTTATTCTCCCAACAGGTGGAAATGGTTGACAAGGTGGTTCTTTCCTATGACTGATTTAAACAAAAATTATTTCTTTTTAAGCAAACCGTAATTCATTGCTTTTAGTTTCACACAAATCAACCTATGTCTTTCACAGGAAATATTTCAATATGAAGGATCTACTGTGTTATGCAATGGTGCCTTGTAGTACTAAGAGCACATTTTTAAAGACTGGCAGTAGCAGCTCAGCTAATGGCTTCCAGAATGGTTTAGAATCATGAGTCCTCTACAGCTTAACAAGTACTATTTCTGCTTGCATGAGGAAAAACTACTTCCTGCCAAAGTGCAGGCAGGTTATTGGGAAAAGATTAGGCTTAATAGGGGACAACTAAACAGCAGCAACACAAACAGCTTCTGCTTGGTTCCCAGTATTATTTGTTTCTTTATTTTTGTCTTATAAATATGGCAAAGCTGTCTGAAATACTTCAACAAACCTCCAGATACTGAACAATGTAACACCATTAAAAACCTTCACATTCAGTTGTTGCAAAGTAATTCTTATGGTGCAAGCTCACTAAATACATCAGACAGGTATTTCCTATGGGATGAGCCAGCTGCCTCTCTTAATTCTGTCCAACTCTTTCCATGTTATCTATAGCACAGCTATATCACTGAACATGTTTTCCACTTCAGATCTTCAAAAATGTAATTAACTATTCCTTAAATAACACACATCACACGAGGTAAAAAGATACTTCTAACTGTTTTGTCTCAACAGAATAAAAAAAACACAAGAGAAGGAAGCACAATCAAGGAGCATTTGTACCTTGATAGTTTTAACCAGGTTAGCAGTGCTGTTTGCAACTTCCTTGGCAGACTGCACAAAGTGTCTCTTGGCAACAGGATTTGCTGTCTTTGATGAAGCAATGCGACAAGCATTGCACAAAGCAGAAGTGTGTTTGGCCACAATTGTGGCAGCTGATAATACCTGCAAAAATAGATGACACAAAACAAGCAGATTGGCAAAGGTAACAACAGTCACCATACTCTAGCTCTGCTAAGTTGCAGTTCAAAGTCATACGACACTTTGAACTCCTTTGCTTGGTCACAAATAAAGTCAAGATGTGTCCTAACAACAATGGTCTCACTGCAATCCTCTGGAATCACCTGTGATGGGCTGCTTGCTGGATCGACCAAATTCTGGCAAGCCATCTGGATTGCTTGATTGGCTCTGGCAAATTGAATTGGGTCAACAAGGCCCTGCTGACCAGCCTGACTGTTGGGATCCGAGATGCCAACCAGGTAAGCAGCCTAGAAATAGAGAAAGGAAGACAACAATCCTAAAACCACAAAACTAAATCCATCTTGGTTCTTTGCTAAGTTTGCCATATGTCCTAGCACACTGTGGTCACAGACTATCCAGAAACCATACTGATGATACCCCCCACAGCCAAATCTTTCACTGACGAGGCTGTATCAGCTCTAAAGAGTTCAAGTCATGGAGTTATCAGAGCAGTGAAACCACAGTGACCACTTCCAGACTCTAAATAGGTGTAGTAGCTTCTGAATTTCAGTTATTCTGAAAGTATCTGAAGAACTGAAACAGACTGCTTATTATTTAGTGCTCCTTATGAATTTTTACAAACAAAATGAAGCTTGATTTATCCATTGTAACTGTGTCTGAGGTTTGTGCCCTTTGCTATAATAAAATAGAGCTTGAGCTATAAACAAATTCTTTGTGCTGCAGCTTTAACATTTACTTCATCCTCAGAAAAGTGTCCTTGATGTCATTTCCTTTCCTCATAACAGAGTGCCTGTTACTGCACTCTGCTGCTTCTGCAGTCCAGCTTCTGTGGATCTGCACAGAGCATACTGAACAGGATGAGGTCACTATTTCTTTGGCCACAAGGAAAATCTATACATCTTGGATTTACACAACCACAACATGAGCTTGCTAAAAAATAAAAACATATGCTTGCTTTACAGACTTCGGTAGCTTACCTGAGCTGCTGCCTCTGTCAGGCCACAAAGAGCCTTGGATGCAACTCCAACGCATTCTCCAAAGACTAAAAGATCTCCAGTTTTTGCATTCTGGGAGATGCCAGCCATTGATTCGCCAAGAACCTCAGAAATTAAAAAACAAAGTTACCTTCCCAATATGCTTCCCTACCACTCAAAGGCAAGTGAGTCCTGGCCTTGAGCCAATTCTGGCTTCCAGAACTGCTAGCTAGTTAATGTCATGGAGTTGTGGTGTAAGGGAGAAGGCACACTGATTAACACTGGACTGACACACCACTATAGCACAAGTGACTGAGGACATGAAATTAACCCTCATTATCTTTGCTATCATCTACCAATCATCACAGCCAGCCTGATGCTAGATACAGAGACTGCAGAACATGACAATGAGTTCTGCAGCTGCTGTTGATATACCCAGGATCTTCTTTGACCCCAAACCCACTGAAACTCAGTGGAGAAAGAAAAGCTTCAGGGAGACCTTATAGCAGCCTTCCAGTACCTGAAAGGGGCCTACAAGAAAGCCAGGAAGGGACTTTCTACAAGGGCTTGTAGTGATAGGATGAATGGGAATGGATTGAAGCTTGAGGAAGGCAGATTTAGACTGGATATTAGGAAGAAGTTATTTACAGTGAGGGTGGAGAGATGCTGAAACAGGTTGCCCAGGGAGGTTGTGGATGCCCCCTCCCAGGAGGGGTTCAAGGCTGGGTTGGATAAGGCCTGGAGCAACCTGGTCTAGTGGCAGGTGGGTTGGAAATAGGTGATCTTTAAGGTCCCTTCCAAACCAAACCATTTCATAAATATATGAATTAAATGCAATTGCATCTAGTTTGCTGGAACATTCTTAATGTCAGAGTATACATGAATTCCCCCTGTCTCCCACTGAATTCAGTTTATTTTCTTTTGAAATTCAAAATAAAGTCTGAATGCTGTAGAGCATTGGATGTAAGATGACACACACATCCATTAAGTGCTTTTTTTCTTTTAGAAAAGATTTAAGATGATTCCAACATGTCAAATAAGGGCACCAAAAGCAAATCCTCAAAGAAAAAGGTACAGCACAATATGTTTAAAAATACTTTTGACATTCCACACACATTTTCTGATGTGCTGGAATATCTGGCCTGCCCAGCCGTTTCTCTAAGATGTTCTGCACAGAACAATACAAAGTATTTCATTGCCAAGGCTCCCATTTACACTTTGGGCCATTCGAATATAGCTGCAGTCAAAATGTGTCATGGAAGTACGTCATGCTTTCTAATGCACAGAAGAGGAAGGGGCAGAGAGAGGGAAACCTGAACAGCATTGCATAGCGGTCACTTGATTAAAAATGTCTTACAAAGGCAATACACCTTCTAAGTACCTGTAGAAGACCTATCTCAGGCTGGGTCTTATTGAGGAACGGAGCCTGAATTTTAGCTATAAATACTCTGCTGTGTTTCTAACATATTTGGTGTGGAAACATCCAGCAATCCAAACACACTTTACATCTGGCTCAGAGGTGGGAAAAAGAAATTACCTTTGAGTTTTCCATTACGCCTTCAATGCAATCAAAATATGAGAGATCACTCACAGGTTCATTTGGGTTATCCAGCATTCCTTTAACTGTCTGAAATAACATAAGGATTATTGACAGCCTGAAATACTGAGCTGAGAAGAACACAGACCATCACAACTGTCCTGCTTATGTCAGGGTACTTGTACAACCTTGTCTGCGCCAAGCAGACAAAGAGCTGCACTGAAGGCACACACAGACAGGTGTGCTACACATTAAATGTTGCCCTATGTTAACTGAACAGTGGTAACTACACGTCTGTGCACTGCAAAGTGGCTGGAACCATAGGCTAGTGTGGATTTCCTCGTGTTTGTGATGGGTAATTTATGGTCAGGTAGGCATGCTCAGCTGACACAACAAAATCTGGTTTCCTGTCAGTTGTCAAAGGACTAAGACATGTTTTCAGTATCATTTTCAATTTCAGAAATTGAATTAAAAGAGTGATAGGAAAACCAGCTACTTTGTTGAGTATTGTCTAGAGACACAAATGATGGTAAAATCAGTAAGTACAGGAAGAAACTAACATCTATATCTGATGTTTGCCTTCCACCTGAAAGAAATCTAGTTATAGACTAGCCTTAGACTTTTCTCATAATTTAACTCCTGATATTAAGATACATCAATAATATTAACAGCTCAGCTATTGCTTTTTAAAAGTTATAGTCTGAAAGCCTTACAGTGATTGAACTGTGAGGACAAGGTAATGTGAAATCCTGTCTAGAAACCATTTCCAATTGCCTCTCATCTCTTTCTCAGTTCTCACAGACATTGCAGCAACTCTTCATTGATGTGCTCCATCTTAAAATAACAACTAGTAAACAAGACAGAAGCCTTCAGAACATAAGGAAACAGAACAGCAAGATAGAAGCCAGCACAAATTTCCCACTGACACATATTTGCTATTACTGTAACCCCTTTGTTAATCCCTTCCGCTGAAATTCTGGGCAAGCTTAGTTACTGCCTTGGCAGTCCTCCTTAAAGAGTTTTCCAGAGTCTAAAGGCTGACAGTCTGTCAAAAACACTTTCTACAGAAACAATACCTTCCAGTACTTCAAAGAAGCCTTAGGAAGACTAGAAATAGCAGGTAATGAATTGGGGAAATATAAGGAAAAGATAAGAACCTTTTACAGGACAGAGAGATTGCAAGTTTAAACTGCTAAGAATGCTTTCCCAAAATTTGATAGGTTTCTCACGTCACTTTGATATCAATCTTCAGTCTGATTTAAGGACTGTGTGTTTTGCCTTACTTTCTCTTTTCTCAGAAATTAACCTAGCTCCATACAGCAGGCTTTTCTTGCTGTTTCTCTCAGGCAAGTGTTTCCTGAAGCTCAAAGTTTCCCAAAGCCTTTCCCAGGCTCTGCTCACAACCTGCGTGACCCATCTTATTGGCACAGCACTCTCTGCAATGGCTTCTTAAGTCTGTTCTGCCTCACATTTCTCTTCTAGACTCTGTTTTCGGTGGCTCATTATTTGGGAATTCTCATCCCTGCTGTTTTGCAGATCTTTCCCCATCAGTCTTTCAGCAAGTCCTGACACATGGTGCTTCATTCCCCCTGCTTGCTCCACTCCTATATTCATCAGTGACTTCAAGTAGCCATTATACTACAGCTCAAATTCCAGTTTTCTCGCTCATTATCTGGACTTGCTGCCAGTCCCAGATAATTGGAGAAAGAAAATCAAGGTAAGAAACAAACAAACAAACGTTTGGGGCCCATTTTTATTTGCAAGAAGTCTTGAAATGTAGTAATACCTCCAGTTCTCTGAGCGCATTGTCACATTCCTTCTGCCCAGGAGCTTGCTGGGTGCACAGCGTGATGAGCTGGTTTATACTCTCAGTCACAGCTCTAGGGAGAGTAGAAAGTAAAAAAAAATGTATTTTAAAGTTAAACCCTTCCTCTTATGAAAACTTTTGTTTCATTAACTACATAAAGATTTAAAACTTTGATGTTCTACTGCATTTTTTCTTTTCTGTA
The DNA here is from genome assembly GCF_027791375.1 of Indicator indicator. Lineage (NCBI taxonomy): Eukaryota > Metazoa > Chordata > Aves > Piciformes > Indicatoridae > Indicator > Indicator indicator. The sequence continues at coordinate 5,444,025 of NC_072025.1, forward strand.
TTCAGGTATTAGCTGTATGTTCAGCAAGCTTCATAGGAGCAAAACCATGCTCATCAATGCATTTGACAGTGATCCACACCCCAGAAACCTATCCCTTCAGTGCAAACAACTCAGTAGTTAGTCCAGAAGAAACAAAAGCTTCATCTGACACGAACAAGTATGTTGGGTATCTGTTGCAAAATTTTAAGCCACGAGGCTGGCCTCTGTGAGAAGAGGGGCAGCTCTGTGCTGGACACAGCTGGTTCCAGACTGCTTCAACAGACCCACTGCTGGACACAGCTGAGCTCAGCAGCAAAACTGGTGGCACCTCTGTGAAATGACATGCCATCAGTAGGAAAGGGCAAAACATCACCTGACAGTGAGCCAAGGCCAACCCACTACACTAGCACAGTGACATAACTTAGCTGTTAAAAGGTATTTTAACACTTCTGCAGTTCTGATATTAACTGAATCACTTAACAGAGTTTTTGAGCTTTGCAGATGACACAACACGGTCTCACAAACATTGTTACTACATACCAGGTACCTGTAACCAAGGAATACACCCAATGTACAAGCATTAATCTTTGTAGCTGTAGTTTGGAGGATGATATTATAAGTCACATCCACATGATCTCAGACACTCATGTCATTTAGCGCTAACACTTCTGGGTGTGATGTCTACCTGTCCTTCAGCAGTCCCCTTCCAGTTTGGTATCTGAACATTCCATTTACAAACTTAGGTAATGTGAATAAAAAGTTAATTCAGGAAAAAAAATGAATTGTGAAAAGGATTTGAGGAAGTGAAGGAGAGGAGGTTATCCAGTCAAACACTGAAATGCAGTGTTATTTTTCACATAAACACTGAGCACCTTGACTAACAAACAGTGTCCACAAGAGGAAATACAGGCTATGATTGAGAGAATGCTTAACGTAAGGGTATTATACACCAAATAAACATAGAATCTAATCCTTTCATTGATCATTGTTCTTGATTAATCCTTTCATTGATCAGTGTTCTTGATCATACACACTGTTAGTGACAAGTCACCACAACATGATTTTAAAGCACATTTTACAGAAAAACATTATTCAGTTTCTTTTCTTTGCTAGGGATTGAGAAGCTGAATGTTAGCCAGTGCCTTGTCAGAGCACAGACAGTGAAAAACCACTAGTAAAACACACTAGTTCCTTTCAAAAACCAGGTCAGCTCTTTGACTGCTGGTTCTTATTTCCACCAAGGGTAACAAATTACACCAGTTAAGGAACTACTCTATAATAAACAGTTTCCCTGCAGCCTACTTTCATTTAAATAGAACTACAACTTCCAACCACTCAGTTAACTGTCAACAGCAGAAGAATATACAAATATGTTATAATTATTAGAGAGGAAAGCAAATATCTCAGCAAAACTGAAAGCAAGCAATGCATCCTTACCTTGCTGCTGCTGCTAAGAGATTCTTGGCATTAGGAGCTCCAGGATCAACAGACAGAGACTTGGCAGCTAGTAAGAGCTTGCTGGAAGCCATAGAGATGCTCTTGAGGTTACCTATTACTTGAATCTGGTCCTCTTTACTCTGGAAAGCCACAAGAACATAATGCTAAGTGCATTTTGCAATAAAGACAGTGTGCTAAACCCCACATTTGGAAACTTTGTTAATCCACTTGAAACCACTGACACACAGAAGATCATAGTCTGGAGAAGGATGTGGACCAAAGCCTCTGTTCACCCAGACAGGTGCCTCTAGCTTCACTTACAGAACAAAAAAAGAAACCCATATAACAATTCACTTGGTTTCTAACAATGACAGTATTCATAAAGGAGCAAAGGAGAAACTTTACTACTTGTTGAACAAGGCTTTTGTTGTCGAGACTCTCATGTGTCTCTGCCTGGCACAACTGATCCACATTACTCAGTGTATGCTCTCTGTATTCCAGCATCCTCTGTGCAATCCACAGGCTCTCTAGCACTGTGATTACTTACACAGAAAGATCCCTCCAGAAAGCCCTTTAGCCCAAGAAAATACTTTTCCATAGGTCTGTTTTGGTAAGCACTGATTCAGGTGTTCTACTAATTATTTTAAGCCACCGCTTGCAAAGAGGAACCCTCATATAGGTACAAGCACAGGGAAGAACTACCTTATCATAGCAAATAGCTGAGAATATGCTCTTCTGCCAACAATCAGTAGAAGTTAAACTCTTCTTTCCAATAGTCTGTTCAGGGGTTTATGTAATAAGGCTGCATATTACTCCGATGATGTTGATAGCTTTTACTCCGTATTTACATTGTGCTTCCTTCCCAGCCCAACATTTTGCTGGGCATCCAAAACAGTTGGTACTGCTTCTGTTCAGGCCAAGTAATTAGGCATAGATAGAAGGCATTCCCTTCTGCAAGGCCAGTCATTAACAACTAAGGTGGTTATCATTCTGTGTGTCAGCAGGATAAGCAAATCCATAAGGGTCACAAGGTCATCAGCATCTGGAATTACCTTTTCAAGTAGCTATTTGCAGTATCATTTCTACCTGGCCTTCATTGGACCACCTCAAATAAAGCATTCTAAGTCAGTAAGGCCCATGGCTAAAAAGATAACCCAGTACTTCTACTCAGCTTCAGAGACTCATCTGATATTTGGTGCTTACATCATTTCATAGATCTGGAATCTGAATGATTAAGGTTTGATGGAGAGTAATCAGCCTTCTTTGTTTGTTCTCTCTACTCAGTTCTATCTACAAAGCAGTTCCTCTATAAAGACTGTATATAAATTACTTTCAAGTCTGGCACACTCAAGACCTTCTGGATAGTTCTCTTTTGGCAATCATTTCTCTAGGTTTGCAGATTCCTCCTACTATCCAGGGCAAACAGTCTGCAGATATTTTTTTGCAAGTCCTCCTAGTTCTCCCAGTACGTGACCTTTTTTATATGCTAATATCTCTTTTGCTAAATCACCTCAATTAGTGTAACTCAGTATACCTAAACCCAGGAAGATAAAAAGACAGAGACACCTCCCACTTCAAATGAGTACCTAGACTAATAGGAATAAGCTGAGTGATTTGTGACATTACTGAGTTCATCAGAAGAGAACACCACGAGATTTTAAATCACTATACAGAAGTCCAAGGCCGTACTGTCAGAATGATGGCATTTTTGACAGCCCTCTTCAAATGCTTGCTCTCCTCTGCAGCAGGCTGACAGTAGAAAGCATGATAGAGCTACATGAAATGCAAATGCCAAGTTGACTTCACTCCAGATAAACAGTTATGGATGACTGCTTCATAACAAACATCACCTGTCATGTTTGAATAGGCTCATACTAGCAGATTGTAGTGTGCTAGTAGATAACCAAGATACTGCACTGCAAGATAATTCTTGGTCCCAATCAGCATGTTGAAAAAAGACTTACTTGTGCTTGGCCAGCCATTTCAATACCAGCGTCAAGAAATTCATCAAAATCATCACTGAATTTTCCAGAGGCTGCAGCCAGTTCCCCACTTTGGCCCCGTGTAGCATGAACAACTTCTCCTGCTGACTGATTCAGGTCTGCTGCTGCCTGGTTCAGTTCACTTTGAGCTTCTTGAAATGACTTAGAACTCACAGGTAGCTGTAAGAGATCAAATGCCATATTTTATTGTCTGTCACATCACACCAACCCTTCATAACTCGCAAATTCTCCTTGCACAAAACAAGTATAGATGCACCAAACATTTTCTGAATGACCACAGTGCTCCTTAAACCAAACTGATCACTTCTAGGTGGAAGAAAAACTGTAATTTTCTATTTTCATATTTTTAAAAATGTGAAGTCATAGTTGGCATTTTCAACAAATGAAACACGTCGATCTATAACAACTTTCATCTTGCCTTCACAAGCCACAGACACATTTAATCTTTTCCAGCATTTCTGCTAAAGTAGCAGCTATTTATAGTTGCATAAACTTAAACAAAACTTTTGAGATATACTTAGGGCAGATTACTAAGTAATAAGTTGACACATTTCTATGTTAAAAAACATCTCACCGAATCAACTAGGAGTTTCTTGCTAGATTCCCCAATACTCTTCAAGGCCACATCCACATCCTTTTGTCCAGGCAGACAATTAACGCAGTTATTCAAGGAGTGAGACACTGCTTTTGCCACCTACAACACAAACATGCAAATCCATGCCAAGAAAGGCTTAACCAGGCACATTCTATAGCCAGCAATTCCTACATTCCAACTCCAGTGAGTCTATTTTTGAGGCTTGTGACTTCTTTGGCTTGCTCACCTGCAGCCTAGGAGTAACAGTTATTTATGTTAAACTATTTGATAGGAGAGTGTGGGCAAGGCAGCTCCACAACTGCTCCTGACACCTGGAAAAAAAGGCTGCAGCACTGCAGTTAAGTTAATGCCCCTGAAGTTAACTACGCACTAATCACAAAAATCCTTTGCATGTTTCTTTTTTCAAAGGCCTAATTAAAACAAGTAACTCCCCATAACAATAATTATTTGAAATACAGGTCAATTGTAGAAGTTTTCAAACCAGTAAAAAAAGCTTGTTACTACTTAAAATCTTCAAAAGCAGTGGTTCCACACATGTAGAAAAGGTGCATTCACTCTTTGAACATAACATGAATACAGATCCTTCATTTGATAAAGAGCAGTTTAACAGCTGGTTCGTTTTTGCAGTCAAGCATCCTGCTCCAATATGTTGTTGGTAAAAGCATTTAAAGGCATCTTAGTATAAGCTCCTTTTTCAAAGGATGACTGAAATATCAAACTTTGCACCATCTGCATTGACATAAGCATGATGTTACTATGACAGCTGCTGGAAGAAGTAGAAAGATGACATTCCTTGCAGCCTTATTTTCTGTGGTTCTGTCCTTGTTTAATGCTGCCTTCTAAGAGATTTCATTGGGTGTTTGATTCATGGCACTCCTCAAGCCACAACTTACCTGGGCTAATCTCTGCTGGCTGTCTGCATCCCCTGGTGCAGCCAGCGCCTGCTTTGCCTCCTGAATAAGCATAGCAGATCCTTCCATGACATCCCTTGCTGAATCCAACATTGCATGTGCGGCCACAGGATCAGTAGTAGATGCTGCAACCCCTCGTGCTGCCTGAGCCAACGTCTTCAAAGCCTGAGCAGTTTCTCTGGCAGCAACTCCTATGTTCATATTTCAGCAAGGATTCTATTAGTACTTCTGAAGACGATCTTTGTATTTTATGACATGAATTTGCAGGTAACGATCTCATTGCAAAATGCAGTTGCAAAGCAAATCTTCCTATGTGAACACATTTGAAATACACAGCACTGTCTGCCTAGAGAAACAACTGCAGTGAAGCCATAAAGCAAATATTATACCCCAAAGACCACATTTTGGGCACAGTTCTGAACAGTGGCTATGTCCAGTGAAGCACTGAGAAAGAAGAAAATTTAAAACCTGTAAAAAAGAAAAAACTTAATGCTTCAAGCTATGGAAGAAAGTGATTGTCTACAAGAACAGTGTACATGACTTCAGATCCACAGCAGTTCTGTTGCTTCTGAAAATGCAACTCTAGATTTTTTTGGAGAGCAAGAGACATCATTCACAACATGAGTTTTTGTGGTGTGTCTAGTGAGCAATATATTATACGTATAATAATAATAAGATGTACAATTACAAATAACGGTCCCTTGCTTTATCTGAAATTTAATTCAGCCCTTACCAAAACCCAATATAGTTTTCTAAGAGACCTTAATTAGCACATTGTCAAGTCAACAACATATGCAATTCATGTAGGTGGTATATTGACTGAAAATGTTAAAATTATGCTTTCCTATTGAAAGAAAGCTACATAAAAAGTGCACATTTGCTGTACAAGACCTCTAGCTTATCCATATTTAGGCACTAAAAGTAATTGGAATGTTCTAATATCCCTACTGGAATTGTTTAGAAAGCTAGGATACCACAACTAAATACAACTCACAAAGTAGCTGTGTTGGCATTTTAACACCAGTGCCTTTTAATGTTTTCTCTTCTGATCATCTGAACATTTTTTAACACAGAAACTTGAGAAGATAATGAAAAGCAAGTGATATGTCAAAATAAAGCCAAGCAAGGCAGAGAAATAGTACTGCCTACGCTGCACTTACGACCTGTTTGACAAATCACAGAGAATTTTCTGCATTCTTAAGGTAAAGAAAATTTCAGGAAAAATACCCACATGTTTTGCTTTCTTTATTTAGAGCACTAGCAAGCATCTTTTAAGTTCAACTGAATTTAATCACAGCATCACAAAATCATAAGGTTTGACTGTTTTCACTGAGTTCAGTGCTGCTTTCATCCTCTATAATGACTTTCAGTACAAAGTGAAAAGAAATGTATTGTGACAGTTTCAGACAAGAGGGAATTATTAAATAGTGAATATAAGCTGTGAAGAATTTTTATGACAGGGTAACAGCAGAGTTCGGTGCTTTCTTGAGCATGCAACAGTTTCTCCATAACCAGAGTGTAAGACAGAAAATGGATTCATGAGCTTTGAAAAGGAACTTTGTAGAATTTCCCAATGAAACAGCTCTTATAGCTTGATGTTAAGGGAGCTACCAGGTTAAATTCTTCAGTACCAGCCGCAATTATCAGTATTTCTTCACCAGATACTCACTACTAACTTCTGCCTAACTATGTGATAGAACTGTTAAGATAGCCATCTTAATGCAACTGCAACCACTTTAAGTGTAAATCCTGTAGTTCTTATGCAATTAAATCTAGTGGAGTGGCAACTGCCATAATGCTGGTAATGTCTAGTAAAAGATGCAGCTTTAGACTGAGCTATCCGAAGTTTGTTTGCATCCTATACTTCAAAAGAAACCATAAACCATAAACCAAGGACCCTTTCAATCTTCTGAAAGGACGAAGCAGTATTTCCAGTGGCACTGGCCTTTACATTGCATTACATTGTAGTTCTGTCCTTCAGAGTTTCAGTGGCATATATTTACAAAAACAACAGATGTCTCAATCTGTTCTAATTACAGACACACAGCAGACTGCAACCTGATTCTTCGGTAAAGCACATAATTCACATTACCAATTACTAGTAAGCTGTCAAAATTCACTATCAGCATTTAAAAAAAAAGTGAGTAATACCTTGATTTATGTAGCTGCAATAAAAGATATCTTCTATCAAGTATATTATGGAAAGCAGAGGTTTCACAGGGACATTATGAATAAAATACTACCTGTGTAGTGCTCGTTGCCTTGAGCAGCACAAGTTAACAGCTGGGCCATTGATGAACCAACTGCTTTGGATGTACTTCCCAGGTCCTGAGTGCACTTCTCAAGCTGTGAAAAATTGCAAAGCACATATTTCTTTGTTTAAGATCAGCTAAAACACACTTGGTTTTTTTTAGATAGTACTAAAAAAAAAAAAAAAACTTCATTCAACAAAAACCCAGTCTTTTGCCTCAGCTACCCGATACATACACAGCTTCTTTGACACCTGACTAGCATGTTTTCCTTGAAGTAAATTAACATATTAGGTTAGATTAACAACCAAACTAATTTATAATTAGAAATGGAAATAAATACCTTCATCTGAGAAGGGGGGTTTTGCCAAATAAAACATTTTGTTTCCTGAGAAGTCTTAGAATATTGAGTTTTTACCTTTGTCACTACTGAAAACATTTTATTTTCTTTACAAGATCAAAACATTGCTGCTACAAATTGTCATCTGTACAACAGAGGACAAGGTCCTACAGTCCTATGAGTAATTCTGATACAGAACATGCTTCTGGCATAGCAAGAACATATCCCTTTTAAAGGGAATTGTTATCTTATCAAAAACCTGTCAATGTCGTTGCTACCCCAAGCCTCATGACTTGTTTTGCCTCTAACATTTAAAATTTTTAACAGCAGACTTTTTTTGGTTTTCAATGAAGAACATCCTTCCTTTATTACAGTTTCTCCTGGGAGAGGCTTTAACTGTCCATCCACAGCTGCCATCTTTGCATCCTGCAATTCACTTTTGAGCGTCTGGACTGTATTCAAAGCAGAATCAATTTCCATTGGGCCACATGCTTCATGAGCCTATTCAGAAATCAGATCAATGTCACTGTTAGCTGTATGTCACTATCAGAAAGAGTAAATGCTTCAGATATAACCTCCCACTGAAGTCCCATGACTTTAGAGCCATTATGGGCACTTTAACTGTTACACATCTTGGATTCCAAACTCCTGTACAATATTCTTAGCTCATAAATAGAATAACACACTGTTAAGAGCCACCAGGGGAATGAGATGCACTTGTGTACGCACACCTTCACACCAGGCAATCCAGGTACTGACAAAGTAATTCACACAAACACACAAGCGGACTTTCCACTGATTTTTTTTTTTCCAAAGCTGTATCTAGTTTAGGAATCTGTGCATGAAACACAGATAACCTCTGCTTCCCTGAACTTCAGAGATAACAGCTCCAGTTCAGAATCACACCACTGACCACAGAAGTGCCATACCTGGTTTCTCCTCAGCTCGTCAGGGTGCATGACGTATGCTCCCCTTTCCCTGCTCTCCTTTCAGATGTAACAGCAGCCATATCACCCAAGCCACCCTTGCTTTAGCTGATTAAAACTAGTGTTTACCTACCTTCTGGGAGGCAGTTCGTAGCTCAGCTAAGCTGGTAGCAAGATTCTTTGCACACTGGCTTAGCTGCATTGCTGCTGCTTGATCAGTTACAGTGGGGACTGCAGCTTTAGCAGATGCCACCATTTTACTTCCAGGCTGTTCAAAGAAGAGCAGTGAACAGAACTGGTTTTACTAGCTCATTTCTTTAAGGAAGGCTTATGATTCAATAAGCCAACTGCTTCACCCACTCATTTCTAGATTTCCTGTAATTACAATTTCATGGACTCCCCTGCCCCTTAACCACACACCTTCTAGATTCCAGCCTTTGATTGATATACTGCACTCTGTCATAGCTCCACATTGCAGTGTCCTCTGAAGCAGTACTCATTTGTGCTTCACTAGTATGACTACTTCATTGATACCAATGTCAGTCTGAGGCCTTGGAGTGCTTATATACTATTTAAGAATACTGAAATGTGCACCTTTGCTATTCAGCATCCATGTGGTACAAGTGGGTCCACATGGCACAGACAGCAAATTTGTCTCAGTGTTTCTACCTATTAAACTCTGCCAAAATTCTAGAGACTGAAAACTGTAATTCAAGCAAAAACTCTTCACAGGGTTGGCTGCTAATACGCTTTGCTGATTCTCACCATCACCATGGTACACAAATCCAGCCAGAGAAAAGATGATTGACTTTAATGCCTCCAGAGAGAATCACATGGCAAAATCATCAAACAGAGCAAGAGTGTGGTTCACAACACCTGTGGCTGTATGGGACCCTATATAGCCACCTGTGGCTATATAAAAACCCTGATAATAAAAAACAATGAAAGAGTTCATTCCCCTTCCACATTTAAGGCAGGACTAACTGGTGCCAAGAAATTATCATGTCATTACACAGAGAATTGTTTTCTTCTGTTTGTTTCTTGTAACGTCAACAATAAACCAAATAGTTTTGTTATCAGTGCTCGATGTTTTATTTTTTAAAGATGTTTTTGAAGCAGCACAGTGTCAGATTTTGTATTTTGCTCAAAACCTCAACCAAGACGCAGGCTATTATCTAAAAATCATGGTACTATTGCCTTGTATTTGTGAAGAACTTTGGAGCCTGTTGCTGCAACACTAACTTTACCTTGACTAAGAAAGGTTACATCAGCATCTCACGTATTCAGACCTCTGCTTAAAAACATGCTGAATTCTCTTCACTTTTAAACTCTCCTAGAAAGCAAGTGCTAAAATAATTAATGTTTCTTCTCCGCACATTTCTGTTTTCTTATTACTTTTATCCTCGAATTTGTCAATTTTCACTCTCCACAGACTCAAAATTGTTCAGCTATCGGAACTAAGGAATTAAATTTTCCTTAGCTATGGCTCATAGTTAGTGATGAACTTCTTTACATGGTTCTTAACAGTTTACTGCTTATTTATCAAAACCAAAACCACATAGAACTAAAAAGTGCTTTTTGCTCTAATGGAATCAAGCACAATGATCAATTCACTTCACCTGAAGGAAGTTCTGGCTGGAATTTATTAGAGCAAGCTGGGCACTGAGGTCTTCTGCCTGAGCTTGACTTCCTCTTACACCTTGCACCAATTGAGGAATGTGGTCTGCAACATTCTATAGTAAAGAAAGTGAAAATCTGTGAGTAGATAAAAAACTCCAAACCCTCTGACTCTAAACCAAACTCTCTTCCCACCACCCTTAAAGACAATCGGTAGTATTCATAGGTACAATGCTTTTGTGCCTTGACAGAATTCCATTAGGACTCAACCAAACTGAATTAATGCATGATAGGAATTTTCAGAGACATTCTACTTATATACATGTAACCCTTCAGCAGTACAATACCAATGTATTTCCTGCCCCTCCCCCCCTCCCCCAAGAAGTGAAAAAGTAGGTATTGGGTCCCTATCTAATAGATCATCAAGATCAAATCAGAATGAACTGCAAATAATACAGTGAATCAGCCTGCTTTTCATAAAATACAAATCATACTGAAATAGAGGCTGCCTACAACATATTCTTGACATGTACTTGAGCTACCTTATTTAATTCCAACATTTCTTAGCATTACCACCATGACAGGAAATAATTGCTGAATGTTAATGTGGCTTTTAATGATATTGCCTTCATTGGTTTTGTTCTTGTTCCCCACATAACTGCTCTTCCATCCAGAAGGAAACCCTTTTGCATTCTATTGTCTTTTTCCATTTTTTGTTTGAATGAAATTTCTTTAAAATCCCTGAGGCAACATTAGTCAGAACTAGAAATTAAGCTGCCAAGTGTAGCTTAAACACAAAAGAGAACAGCTTCTCACCAGACTCTGAATTCTAGCTTTGAACTATAAAAATATGCTTGACTTCAGGCATACTCTGAGATCTGTGGTCTTGGCAGCTTCACTTGCAAGCTAGGAATCACATTAACCCCATAGTAAGGTCTGCAACTTATTTTTCACAGTGACATTTAAGGCCCCAGTTGCTTGTAGGCTGAACATCAGAATAGTAGGACCCATGTTGCTAGTTACATAACCAATTACATAACCAATATATTAAATCAGGATTTCATTCCATTATAGTATAAATGGCTACTCCATTCTTCACTGTAGAAAATTCAAGGGCTATTTTCATTCCATAGCAGACCTCAGTCCCATTTCACTGCGTGCATCATTCAACAGCCTGTTTTGACGATCGTAAACTACTCACCTTCTGAAGAGCACACTTGTGTGCTGAATGCTCACCAGTGTGCAAATTTCTGAGACACTGGGCCCCTCTGCACAGTGCTTCTAGCACAGTTCTGTAGATACAGTCCTGCTGATAGATGTGCAGCAAAACTTTTACTGAAGCACTTGCTTCAGGTGAATTGCTTGTTACTCAACAGATACACACTGAGGTATACAAGCATGTCAATCCTTTCAAGTAAGGTGTTGGCAGGTGTATTTGTAACAGTCAAGCACTTATAGTAGTTCAGCTTTACAAAGCTCTCCACACAGTAATGCACAGTAAATGAAGGTTCTCCAGAATCCATACAGATGAACTTGTGTAGTGTTGGTTTTTAAACAAATCAGCACTATTACAGAAGTATTATTATAGAAGGTGCAACAGTATTATAGAAGGTGACCCTCAGTTCCCCATACAGCAGAGTTCAAAAGTTATTTGTCAGTGGGTTGTAATAAGTTTACCTTACAGCTCTGCACAAGTTGCTGGTGGGCTGCTGTGTTCTTATTTGAAACAGCTGCATTCTGAGAAGCTGCAATAGTCTGAGTAGCAGCAGCTGCAGCTTGTTTAGCTGCAATCTTTGGAGAAAAGGAAACAGAATTAAATTGGTGATAAAAGTCTTAAGCAATTCAGAGGATGAAATACCTATTATAGGTAACTTTGACAGTAACAGCTTCAACAAACTAATGCACTATATCTCTTGATTAATTTGACTTGCCTTAAGGTAATTCAAGATTGCTCTTCCCTCAAGATGAAAATGATCTGAACATTTCTCTACTTCTAACTTGCCAATAAAGAAAAAGGTTCAAGTAGAAGGATTCTAAAGATCTTACTAGTCCATAGCTTAGACTGCTATGCTATGGCCAAAAGAGAAGAGAAATGCTGTGATCAATTAGTTCCTTACAAAGAAGGTTAGAGAAAACAGGCGAAGTACATAGAGTGCTTTACATCGCTACCTTAACACGTCTGACTAAAGACTCAAGTGAGCAAATTTCTACTGAGCCTGCTCTATGGCAAAAGCAAAGATACTGAAACGGTGCAGAGGTACAAAATACTTATACTACTTAGACTGAAGGCACTGAAAAGACCTTCTTCAAATATTTAGTAGTGCTATTACCGACCTCACTCTATTAAAAAGTTAAAAATTCAACAATTTATCCAAGGTAATAAGCAGGTTATACACTACTTTTCTTTAACTGGCCCACTAAATACAGCCAAGCATGAAGTATTTAATCTCATCATTACATATTTCAGTCCTTTGTAAGGCAGTTCATATAACAACAACAAAACAAAGTCCTTTCTATAAAGCTTTCTTGCATGCAGTTAAAAACCAGACACATCAGCCTTTATTTCCTGAAATATTCAGGATTTTTGGTTCTAGGCAGATATAGTAATTTCAATGCACTTCTGGAACATGGTTACATACTTAGATCTCATTTTTTTCATCTCTTTGCACATGAATCCTACTACAGTAAAACTGCATTTGAAAACTAGGAATTACAAAAGGCTTCTTTTTAAAATCTGCCTTCTCTGCATTTTAGTTGAAAATAGGAAGATCAAACCTTGCCTAAAAGACCAAGTTCAGAGATATTTTATTGTTAGCACAGTAAATTGCCTTTGTCCTCCTTGGCTGTGCTACCAGGTATGTTGCATCTTTCCAGTTTCATTTCAGCTTATTTGAATCTCTGAATAACTTACCAGTTTAATTGGCTATGTTGCAATTCAATATACATTTATACAGAGGTTTACGTGAACCTCTGGGCACATATACTAGTAAAACCATCAAAAGATACCATGTGTAAATGATAGATCATACCGATAAATTAAAACAGTAATGAAGTAGTTGCAGCTCAGCCGTTTGAATCCTCAGTTGTGTACTTTTATGACTAAGCCTCCATAACATGCCTTCTGAATCCAATTCTTACCTAATCTTATTACATCTGTCATACAAATTGCTCCATTTTCTGAGGACTATGGCATCATATACTAGCATCTCTAAACCCAAGCACTGCACTACCTGGAACAGAGCTCACAATGCTCTCATTCTGTGCTTAGAACTTTTCCTGAAATATGCATTTCTACTGCTTTGAATTAGCTAAAGACATTAATTATCAAAAAGGAATAAACTGAAAATTCAGCAATATCTAGTTTCCAACCTCTAATCTGTTGACAATTTTCTTCTTGATGGCATTCTGAGCAGCAGCGTTTGTAGCAACCCGCAGTCCCTCTGCTGCTTCCCTCAGACGCTGCTGTTGATCCTCATTTTCAGGATTCGCTGCTGCTCCCTGCACAAAATTTCAGAGCACATAACATGAGACTCAGTAAAAGTTTCTGGACAAAATATAGCTTACTATCAAGGCTTTAGTTCCACATGGTGTTTTCTACATCAGCCTTTATTTTCCTTATATTATTCTAACCAAAGTTAGAAGAGCATGAAAATGTTACAAGACTTTGAAGCGGAATATTTATTGTTTGTGCAAGGTTGTTACTGTATGTGTCAAGTACTTTGAGGAAGGGAATTAAACATTTCCTTCATGTGCTGCTTCAAGTGCTTGGGAAAAAAGCATCTGTAAACTGTAAACTGCTTTCACTTCTAATCTCCTTTGATAAGCATGGATTTTGAAAAAAATTTACCATTTCTTAAAATTCCCTATTCAGTAGGCCTTTCAGTAACTGCAGTCCAAACCTTGAGATTTAACACAGTACATTTTCTCCACTTGAAGTCTGAGAGAAGTCAAGGATATGCTCAACAGCCAGGTATATGGGCCTTCTAGAGCCCTGGCAGAAGGGCTGCACCTCAGCTGTAAAAACGTTTAAAAACGTTGGATCTGGGAAGCAATTGAAAGAGTTTATTCCTCCCCCTGGATTTAAATAGGTATCTAGCATGGGAAGGAAAGGTTGAGAATACAGAAATGGCAGAGGGGGGTGGTTAGGAGGGGCAAAATGAGCAGGATTCCGAAGGCAGAAGAAACTTGCTAAGACACAGCTTTAACAGCTTTTGTAAGAGGTATTTATAAGAGATTGCTTTGCTGTTGCATTTGCATCGGTAGACTGGTTAAAGGCTTTGCATCACAATGGCTATGGCTGGTGACAACTTCCCTAAATGGCTTGAGTCATGACCACCCTGCACAGAGAAAAGCAGTTCAAGATTGGTTTTTAAAACAAAAAAACCCCATAGGTAACCAGTATTTTTTTTCCCCCCTGAACATACCTAGGGTAAATCTCTAAATGCAGAACATCTACAGGAAAAGCAAAACCACCTTTACTATCAGCCAGATCCTATCTATAATGTCCCACATATCATCCCTTTGTGTACAACCATACAATTTTAAGCTGACAGTTTATTTTCCTGGTACCTTTGCAGCTTCAACCATGCGGGCTGTAGAATCTGCCAGGAGCTTTGCAGCAGCCAGAAGCTTCTTAGAGTTGTCCATGTCAATTTCTGCTTCAGCATCTGACCTCATGGCATTGACAAGATCAGAAGTAGCTTGAGCCAATACCCTGGCCTGCCTTACCATTTCACCTGTGGTATACAAATATATATTCACTTCCCTTCTCTCAGCATTGCAGTTTCAGTTTCATAAGTCATCTCAACAAGCTGAAAAATCGAGTTGCATTTGCTGAAGTATTCTTTTGACTTGAAAATCATATACAAGTAGTTCATAACGTCAAGCTTCATAAACAAAATCTTGTATCACCACACAAATGAAAGAAACTGCTACAAAGGAGATTAAGAAATAATATAGCATTTGCTTTCTAGATAGCATGACAAAACCCACTAAATCAATGCGTACAGTAATTTTGAATGTACAGTTCAAAGAAACTCCTAGCCCTGTGAAGATTAATAGTTTTGCTTTCACATTACAGCCAAGATTTTGATCCTTGAATAAAAATTACCCATCTTTCACCAATTCTTCTTTTTGGGCAATTATCTTCTATCTAATATGAACTCAATTAAGATCTGTCAGAAGGGACTCTGCACCAATTAGGTAGTTTTGGCCAAAAATAAGTTGTATGCTTAAGATACTGGAGCCATGCTCTGATCATGGTGAAGTACAGAGATAAAACCGCAATGTTTCTGAAGCAGACACATACTCTTCCTAGTGCAAATTAATTTGGTCATTAAAACATACACTTGAACTCCTTCCTAACAGACTTAAACCCATAAAGCCTTTGACTTCCTGTAAATCACCAAATCCAGACATGCTTGGATCTAAGACATTTTTTTAAATGCTCTTTAAAAAGCATAGGAAAGAAAACAAAAGAAGTATTTTTCTCATGTCTGAAGGTGGCTTATGGACTTCAGAATTCAGTGTCTTCTTACTAGGCTCTTCTAGTCAGGCAGAGGCAAGAAAAAACTTTAGGCTAGGAAAACTAAACTTTCACAGCTGTTATCAACTATTTCCCAGTATACAATTTTGCAATTAACATTTCTCCAATAATGGCTAACTGAGCTCCCAGTTCAAATGTTCCACATAAAAAATAAATCCCTTTAGATGCAGGAACTTACCAGCATCTCCCATGGAACTGAAAATATTCTCTGTGACACACATGATGGTATCTGTAGCCTGGTCATAGCGTCCAATGGGCTCTCCTCTGCTGGCAAACTGGCGGACGTGCTGCAAAAGGTCATTCAGGGCTTGGCTGACAATGCTGGCAGCTGCGCTGACCTGCTTCAGTAACTCAGTGTCATCTGTGGCAGCCTGGCAGGCCCTCACACAGTTCTCCACTGAGCGGTCTACCAGTTTCCCTGCCTCAATCAGTTGTTCCTGACACACTGGAGAACTGATGGTGGGACTCACAACCTGCATGGGGAAAGGACACAAAGCATTCAGAAAAGGCTTATTTGCCGATTTCCTAACTCCTAACAAGTAAAACAAGTACTACATTAGTTTTAGTTCTTTAACTTAAATAGGTAGCTTCAGGCATACAGACTATGAATCTGGGCTCTGCATATCATTAATTTAATCTCAATTTAGATTCAGAGAATGGAGATCCCTACTTGGTTTCGTGCATCTTCAGCAGCTACTGAATTGAGAAAACACAAGACAGTGGCTCTGGAAGGCAGGCATGGGCCAAACTCCTCCAGAGAAACTATGTCCACTGGTAGACTTCTGTACCCTGGAATTCCATACAAAATGGATTCCTAATTGGAATTGGTCTTATAAAGGCTTCTTAGAATAGTCTTTTGTATGTTTAATTAAAAGGAGTGCCTGGCACAAGCCAGAAAACATTCCGCTACTAAAGCTACAAGACAAGTAATAAAGTCCATAGCCTCTAGGTTAGAAACAACCCTCTGCCATTTTGTTGAGCATTTAGCAACAGGAAAACTGTGCGTATCCTACAAGGAAAACTGGGTATCTTATGCCATATTGAAGAAATTAATAATCAGTTAGAACATCAAATCCAAATAATGAAAATTCATGTATGCATTACAAAAAGTCTTTGCAGCCAGAGACGAAAAAAGTAGGAAAATACTGAAAATTTAATGCCTAATACTGGCTACTAATTTTCATATAAACCTTGTAGATGTTTCACAACAGTTGAATATCTATTTCCCCACAAAAGATGACACTGCAGACTTGAAAAGCAGCCTCTAAGCAGGAAACACGAACTGCTTAATTTTTTTAATTAAATGAGTATTTTATTTATTTAAAATAAAAAAGGCTGCAGAAGATGTAAAGCTCCAACTGCAGGCTTCAGAACTTGAGGTTTTATCTCAGCTTCCTTGTAATTTGCTTAGACTGAAAATCAGTACTTGGCCAAAAGCAATAGTTCATTAGAATCACTGGACTTCTGTAAATTAGTGCAAATACATTTCAAATCAGTGACCATCAACTTTATTTTCAGCAAGAACACCAAATTTTAGTTACTTAATTTTACCTGAGGTAAACCCATCCTAATTCTAGGCTTTATTAGAGAACTTAAATAGTCCCCCAGGCAAGCTGTGCTTCTTGAACTAATATATTTTTATTTTTGTTTTATTGATATTAATATCTCATCAGATGGGCTCTGGGGAACTTTCTCTGGAGATTTCTCTGCAGATCCTCTGGGCTCCTGATTGCCAGTATTATGAGTGATAATTTATTAATCAATGACTTTGACATTCCATAAATCTAAAGCTATGTTGCTAACACAGCACACTGCCTGAGACCCTTGGAAATGCACAAAATATAACACTTGAAACGCTGCCTCCCCACCTCAGGAACACTGCTAGCCTCACCTTTGCACAAGCCACAAGCTGGGAAGTAGAGAGTGCACACTGTGTAGCAGCAGCAATAACCCTGTTCTGCAGGACTGTATCCTCAGCAACCTGTGCCACATTCTTGGCCTTCAGCACTAACATGGCAGCAGCGTTTGCAACAGCTTTGGCCAGACTCATCAGAACATCCTGGTAAAATAAAGGGAAAAGTCAGTCTTATGATCAAAAAAGTTTGTACTTTGTATAAGGTAACATCAAATCACCTGAAGGTAAGAAGTCCGCTTGTGTCAAAACTTAAACGTTTGCTTTGTGTATAGCAGCAAACATGAATATTAGTGTTAAAACTTGAGAGTTTTCTGTTCTGACTACAGCAATTGCACTAGTTACATTATCAAGTTATTGGACTGAACCAGTATGGACTGTCAAATTTTGAAGTAGCTTAGAGTCCACAAGAACAAATCTGCGTTGCAGGTTGCAACGTGCTTGCCTTCACCTCCTGAGAATGCACTATTAGTATGAAACCATCCAGCTCCTATGCAATCAGCACTCTGTGATTGTACTACTAAAAACAATTTCATAATAGATTACCCTCAGTTAGCATTGAGGAACTTCAACTCTAGCATTTCCTAACTGTACTTTGGGAAGCTTGGTTTTATGCAGTGGCTCTCTCATTAATGAGTTGCTCATCTCTGACGGTGACAAGCAACTCTCTCATTACCTGGAACCTTTCATCTGTTTCATTCTCTCCAATTTGTCTCAGTAGCTCCCCACTTGCTTGCCCAATGCTTCCAGCTGCCGTCAAAACTGTCTGTCGAGGCTGGAAAAATATAATGGTGAAATATATTAATTCAGACAAAATGAGCTTTACTTAAATTTCAAATTTCCTTAAGGAACTTCTGCATTAGCATGCAATCAATGTGACTTTAAAAAAAATTATTACACCACAGAAATACTTTGGATAAGTCTTTGCTTTTCCACGCACACAACTGCACATCCGTATTTCAGGAATTTCATCTGAAGTGCTCCCACCAGATGCATAAAGAATTTTGAAAAAGATGAATAGACATTGCTTTAATAATGACAAAGATAACTAAAAGATAGGCAGTCAACTGATCTGAAACATCAGACATCGTGTTCTTCAGAAAATAAATACCTGAAGACATCCAAGACAAACTAGTTGCAGACTCCAACTTATAATAAACTGATCAAGATAGTCTATACTGATTAGTACTACTCTCATTTCTAGAAAACTACAACAGAGGGGTTAACTTTTTATGTGTCAAAGTAGATAAAGACGGTAAATAAGAAAAAAAAAAGGAATGAGGATCTCTCCAGTTCCTATTAAACAAAGTCACAGTACTATTTGGAATTTGTTTCTGAAAGAGAATAGAGCACCCAGATAAATCAACTATTTATTACACAAATTAATAAACCTCCTCTTGTAACACAGAATATTCTGATATGAGGGTACAAGATTTAAAGGCATATAGAGAGAGACAGATGAAGGAATACATAGTTGTCAAAGGAACTGCTTGCACAGGGGACATTATGCAGCACTGCGCGGGTGAGGCTTACATATCTCAAAAAAGCCAAAGCCATGCACTTCGAAGAGGGAACCTGAGAAGTTTCCATCTACTTGCCTCTCCTGAAGTAGGTTGCACAGCCTTCAGCAAGTCTGAGACAGCACTGGCCAATGTTCGAGCAGCTTTTAGGAGGTCTTCTCCACTTCCAACTTCATCATCCATGAGAGCAGCAAGTAGTTTCACACCTTTAGACATCTCAGTGAGGTTGGAAGAGATGGTTGTAATTGCACATCCCACAGCAGTGTAATCAGTGTCAACTGGGTCCCCTGTTGAGCAAATGTTTTTTCATGATCAGATCGCTTTGTGCTTAAAAGGAAGAGGCAGCTACCACAGACTACATTGGTGAGAGACAAGAGAGACATTTCAATATGTGAATTCAAGCATTCAGGCAACGCCTACTAAGTAACTTCGTTGTGAGAGCCAATATATTAAAGACTGCTATAATTCTTCAAATTCCTACATCTCTTCTTCTACAAGAGTTTGTCTTCTAATAGAATTTCTCTTCATTCAATGCAACTTGCTAAATCCACAGTTTGAGCTATCTTTCAAGTCAAGGTCATGTAGTATTGACCCCTTTAAGACACTCACCACTCCTCCAGCTTCTAATTAGCTGAAGAAAAAAAACAGTCAATAAACACGCAATCTGTCTCTAGCAACTGTCAGATCAATATGCTGTTTTGTAATAACCCTGCAAACACACTGTATCCTACTCTGTTAAATAAACAACATTTTACCTCATCAGTGGTCATACCTTCAGTGTAAGAAATAAAGTGAGGATACAAAAATCACATTGGGAGGGACAGAAAGCTTGTTCTGCACATCAGTGCACTTAGCTACTGGAGCACTACAAAAAAAAACCTATTCAGCAGTTGTCCCACACTCTGTCCCTATGTTACTTGAATTAGACTGATACATTACTAGGAGATTGCAAGGAAATCCTTCCCTTTGAAATTTACCTGCTGTAAGGTTAACAACAGAGGCAGTTCCTGCAGTGATAGCATCAACCTGAGAGTGTATTTCATGTTTTGATTCATCAACCTTGTTCTGAACCCATACTCTTGATGCCTGAAGAGCAATAACAAAAACAAAAATTAAGGACTGCAGTGAAGTTCAGTAAGAGAAGATGTTATGTAACTTTCTTGGTCCTTCACAAACCTTTAAAAGTGAAACAGAGGACAACAACAAAGCCTTTAAAGTGAAATATGAAAGGAAGCATTTTCTTCTGTCAAATCATTCACTACAGAATGGCTGTCACATTTCAATAGCTGTCCTTTTAATGTAAGTGCCATAAACAGTGTATCCATGAAGGCTGAACACTCTTGACTGACTGTGTCCCATAAACAATAGCCTATTGATCTATGCTTTTGCCCTGACCTGGATCAGGAATGACAGATTCGTATTTTGTTCTTATTTTTCAAATATCCAGGATCCAGGTGGGCAATCACTCCCACCATAAATACTGCCCCGTGGTTTGTGTTTAATTGTATACCTGTACATGAAATAAATAGGATTCCAGACATCGTTATGCATGGAAGCCCGTTATATCTGTTCCTGGAAGACTGATTACAGTGAAGTGGAACACTGTACATGAATTCTCTAAAGAGAGCACACTTTAGATCCAGTGACAACAACTAAAAGGATCTTTAAAGCATTAAGATCCAGTTTCTATGAGGGATTAGAAAAACTCACCATGTCCTGCCCCAGAGGTGGTAGGTTATCAACTTCACTGAGGTCAGCCTGTGCCTGTTGAACAGCATGCATGCTCGTATTAATAGTCCCCATCAAGGCCTGCTGAGCTGAGGTCTGAAAGGCAAAATGAAGAAATGGCTGTCTGCTACGTTCCAAGTGGCACTTCAAGAAGAATGTTACATATGCATGACGAGACAGTAAGTGACAACAATCCAACAGACATACCAAACCATTTCAGATAGCGTTTCCTTGTTATAATGCAGAAAAAAAAAAAGCTAACACTCCTCTCATACAGTCTTGATTCTGCCTGTGCCATTTTATAGTCCTCTGTAGTTGCACAGTTCCACTTCTGGTGGCGTGTCATGATCTTGAGCATTGATTATATTCTCTGTGGCTTGTTTTGGGCTTTGGATAGTTTTTACATTAAGTCAGAAAACGCAGCATCAGCTTTAAGCCTGCTAAAAAGTTCCAAATTGGTGAGCTAGTGATAAGCTAAATGCAAGTCTTTCTCTTAAATGTGCTTACTTTTTGTCAATCTTGAAGCCTTTGTTTTTCCTAAACCTTCAATACTAGTTTAACTGCTTAGAAGTAAAGAGAAGGCTGGAAGAGCCAACTTTAAAGCAAGTAAGGAAATAAGTCAAAACATGATAACCTAAATATTTCAGGGATGCTCAAAACTTACATTCACTGAGACAGCTAGGCAGTCACTACTCACTCTCTTCCTCCTGGCTCAGTAACACTTGTACTGTTCCTGACTACTTGCAGCATAGACAAGTTTCAAATGCAAAAAGAAAAAAAAAAAGTTTCAAATACAAAATAAGGCGGTTTCTCACAAGGGGTGGCATATGTCCTCTGTGCATCTGACCAATTGTGACTTGTTGCTGGGGAGAAGGCATGATGCCAATGTTGAAAGTCTCTGGGCCACTGGACCCTGAACGCATAACAGCTGGTAGTGCCACCGAGCCATGCTCCACCTTGCCTGTTCGGTTAAACTGCTGCTGCAAGATGGTAGATCTAACAAAACACAAAAACAAAACAGAAAAAGACAAATCCAACACAGAGAGAATTAGTTCCTGCGACTCATGTTCTGTTGGATTTTCTTCCTTTCTAACCATTTTCTAAGATACTAGAAAATAAAGTAATTTGGAGCTTTTAGCAGATCAAATACTAATAGCACTAACGAGCAAGCACTGAGCAAGGAAGGCAATATGCAGTTTTGGTATCTGTGCTACAACAGCTTTGCCCCTTTAAAATGTATGACAGACAGAACCTGAACAAGGTTTATGAGATAATGATTGCTTTGGTTCAGTTCTATCATAGGCTGCTAAACAGAAGCATAAACCCTGTGGAGATGCCTCTTGCAAGCAATCCCTAAATTTGGAATAAAAACTGGCATTCTTTCTTCCTCTTTATACACACATGCACACACAGTACTTGCTAATAATCTGGCATCTTACCAGATAATGGACTGGGAGGCAAGATACTTTCAAGAGTAATGAACGTTACTGTCATCCACAGTCATGAACCACTTGGCCAGATATACTGCTCATACTTAAATACGGTTCAAGTTTTAACAGCTAGAAGCATTGACAGAAATTCTGGCTTTAACAACAACAATCTGCTAGGGAAAAAATTAATTTCTATTGTGAAAAACCTTGTATTCATCTGTTACAAGTTTCGGACTTCTGTGCACAGTACTTCGCCAACAGTGTATTCTGGAAGTGATTTGGAAAGGGCAATGCCAAAAGAAAGATCATCCAAACATATGTGATCTGTCAAAAGCTGAATTTTCACATAAGTCCACATTAAATATCAAACAAGTCTATCTCCCATAAACCATATGTTTAACAATAAATCAGACAAACTTTTCACATACACACTGCTGACACTGCCAACCCTCAGACCTCCAAGAGGAGACTTGAGTGGCCTGTTACAGCTTATAATGTCACGAACCCATTTCTATTCCTTCAGCGCATGGAAAGGTTTAATATTCCTTTTCAAGAGTATGGCCAGTTCTACGGTTTTACTTTTTGCTATATTAGGGACCCTCCCACCAAAACCACTGCCTGAACTACCAGTACCAAATCTTAACATTGCCCACCTGATATGTCTGATGGGTTTGCCTAAAGTGACTTGGTGAAATCAGCCAGCTCTGCTCATGGCACAGGGTACATTTGACCTGACAGGAGTCAAATTTACTAGAAACCATGGACCTAGTGGATACAAGCAACTAAAACCTTGTCAGTCCTAGGTGCCTGCATGAGACTCAAAGATCTAATATGATATTTTCGGGTCTGTACTATTACCTCTCCCCAGACATCAGCATTTTACTGAATTATAGTCTGAGCTCCCTTGTCCAAGGGTCAAGTTACCACAAATGGTTGCCTTAGCCAATAATTTTGAGACAAATACCTGCTCTTCAATCCTCAAACAAAGCTAGAAGACTGCCTGGGCACTCTCTTTCCTTCTATTGAAATGCCTTGTAGGAAACAATTCTTTTAACAGTGGTAACAATACTATATTATTTGTATAAAGCTGCCACTGCTAAAAGGTGTCACTCTTAAATAAAAAGTATTTCTTATTGTATACACTCACTTCTTAGGTGAAACAGATTCTTCCAACATGGTTGATTCCTCATCACCTTCAAGTCCAAATCTATCTTTACTTTGTTTCTAGAATGGGAAAAAAAGGTTAAACAATGTGTATTGTTCCCGTTTTCTCTCCATCACTTACTTGCCATTAATCAGATACCTAGTCAAATAAATCTTCAGTCTTGTCTGATGCTAAATACCGTGCTTTTTGATGATGCGTGACAATATACCCTCCCCTTTAGAAGGGGTGCCCTTCACCAGCTAACAGGCCAGATTCTAAACCCTGGCAGATTAAGCGTATAAAGGAAAAAAGCCTATTGGTGCCTTTTTGAACAAAAGTATAAACAAAGTGCTGAGATACTGCCTTTTCTCACACACGCACAAAAAACCCCAAACACACCAAAGTTCTGAGGACCAAGTGATACGCAACAACAGCAAATCCCAGCACAGACAGGATGTGCACCATCCCTTTTCACACTCTCTTCCAAGTCAAAAATATCAGACTGACTCAGACAACTAGAATTCAGCTACAAGTCATATTCAGAATCCTAAAATATTACTATATGATGCTACTTACCGCTAGGAAATACATATGCATAGTAAAGATGAGAAACTGAATACCATACCCATGCTTTATAAAAACAGCCTATTTCTGCTTGTGACCTAGCACAAAGATACTGTCTGCTTTTCACCTCATTACATGATTTGTAGGCTGAATACGTAAGTATAGAGATAACAGGAACTTCTAATGCACATCCAAACACACAGTTCCCCCTCCAACTTTCCCCAAAGAATTTATTCATACTATAGTTTGAGTTTATGCATGAACCAAAATCACCTGTTTCTAATCAAGATTGTGCCTTACTTTGATATTAAAGTAAAAAAAAAAAAACTATCTAGATTAAAAAAAAAAGAAAAAGGTAAAACTTAAGTTCAAGGTTTCCTCTCAACTGATTAATGATCTATTGCTGAAGTCGTAGGACAAGAGGGGATGGGGGGAGGAGTGTTGCATCAATGTTAAAATACCAACCAACCAAAACAAAATAAGCCACTAATCCACAAAAATGGAAAAGAGTCAGAGCGCTCCAGAATGCACAAAGAATTAACACTATGTAACTGAGAGCACTAAACCATACTCTGAAGCGTGCATCACAATGTGGGCTTGACAATTGAAAACTGCATGCTTCTCTTAGCATCATGAAGCATCATGGGTGTTTATTACTTAACCTGTTCCTAATCCATTCACTTTAAAACTAGCTGTGTCAGCAGATTGTAAAACGAAATCAAAGGACTGAAAAGGAGTAGAAATATATACATCTGTAATCCATCAAGACAGAGAGGCTGCTTTCATTTGGCATTAGAGACCAAAGCTACTTTTGAAGCTCAAGGGCTAGAACTGAGTTTTAAACCATCTATAGAAACCTGCAGTTTATTTAACATTTATTAAATCTGAAACTGACAGCCTCAGAGAAAAAGGCTTGTGCTCTGATGAATTCTGGCAGTCCTCCTCAACCTCTGATTTCATAATGCCTGGTGTTACATCCTACATTGTTCACAGGAACAAAGGCAATAAATTCTCCTGAGCTGTTTGGCTTTCTGTCATTCCTTTACTATTAAAATATATTACAGCAAATAATGATGTCGTTCAGTCAAACCTTAATAAAGTAAGAATTTGTCAAGGAGCAACTAGTGCTATTTGAAACACCTCACTTTTCTATACAATGTGCTTAAAGTATGGCCACTCAGCTCCAGGTTTGGTAACAAAACTGCTATTTTTTACTGTTGCTCTTATAAATTGTGAATATTTTGAATGCTGGAGATGTTAATCAGCCTCTCCTCTCTCCTGAAAGGCACACTCCTTAAATCCAAGTTTCAGGACAGAATGGCTTCTTCACAAGCACTGATTTTATCTCTCTCATTGCACAACTGAGTTAAATTCTTTGCTTTACTGATCACAGTGTTTTTAAACCAATATAAATTATTTTTTCTCTCAGCTTTGATGCACTAAAAGCATGAATTGTTAGATAACTATTGTGTAGCCCTTAATGTAGTTTTAAATGATGGTGCCAGGGTATCATTTCTTAACATCTGATTTGATGCTTTGATTCGTAGCTCAGTATCTATAGCTGAAGCTTTGGATTCTTGATATATACTCACAGTCAGCAGTTCAACTTCCAGATCAAAAAACAAAGCCCCAGCATGCTGTACTGAGCCTGACCCACACTACTGCTATAGTTTACAGCTTTGATACTTTTGAGAAGCCCTCACTGACGTTAAATGGAAATAGATCAAATTAAAGGTAAAAATAAATATCATCAAAATGTAAAACATAATACTGACTTCACGAGAGAAAGAGTACTGTAGCTTGCACACATTTGAGCTTTTGTACTGCTGTATAGTGATTTTTTACATCATCTTAATACTATACCTTCTTTAGGATGATATCAATGTAACCTGCAATTAACTGAGAGATCTGTTCTCCTTCAGTGGTCTGCACTGAGTAATAGCTTTCCTGATATTCACCAAAATCCTGATGGAAGGAAAATAGGAAGCAGGGGGAAAACAAAAACAAAACCTCTTTGAAAATGGTAAGCAAATAAATGAAGAAATATACCAAATATAAGTGAGAGAATTCACATTTTTAAAATGATTGTATAGACATTTTATTACATCCAACAGTAAATGAAACTGCTTCAAGATTCTAAACCAGTGTATATGTGGAGTGAGGATGGAAAGGGGAAGGACACTTTTTATTGCAGTTTAATTATGGAGGTTTCATCAGTAGAAATGCCAAAGCACCAAGAGATATTTAGTCTGCCTTCATCAGACTCAGACTCTGAAGGATTGAGAGATCTTTGGATTTTTATTCTAAAGAATAATCACTGTGCAATTGGGAAATGAGATGTACATGATCAAAGTGAATATAATTTTCTAGCCACTGCCTCTTGCTCTACCAGTTTAAACAACCTTTTCATATCCAAAAAACTTTTGTTGCAGTGGTCTCTTGTTAACCAAATTAACAAAACATCACATTCAGGGTAGTCCTTTAAATCCATAATTATCAAATGCATTCATGAACCTTCCAGTTTTGTTTATGTTCTTATCTTTCAGGTCACAAAGTGCATTATAAAAGGCAAGCAGCATAAGGGTTTAAGCAGGTGTGAATAATAATGATCTCTTAACTGTTTTAGTGGTTAGGCACAGGAGAGTGGGGTTTCTTTGAAAAGATATAAACAGTACCTTTGAAGAACTGGCCTGTCTCGAAACATCAAAACAGGGAATGACTCTAGACACCACTAAGGACCAGTTCATTACTTTTTCAACCCATTGACTTGGACAGAACAAGTTACAGTACAGAAACTGTTCTGAGTACAACTCAGTCTTCCATTCTCCCTGCCACACAGATCTCCCTTCCTGTGAATATACATAAAAAGAGTACCATACCAGAGTGAAGCTTTTAGGGGAGGCAGCCCAGCGTTTTACAGTTGTTAGTGGCCATTCCTGCAACACTTCCTTAGTCTTCTCATCTACACGCATCACTGAGTCTTTGGTGACACCCAGCAAACGAGGAACCAGCTTGTTTTTGCCTTTCATTTTTTCCTGTAACAAAGTGTGAAAGATTGTTTTTCATTCAAATGGAGCTTCCCATAGAAGGAAAAGCATGATGCACTATATTGCCAAAGGGATGCAACTGGCATGCAACTTAAAGGACAATGTAAAACCATAGGTAATTTGATAGACTTTTAAAAATATATTAATGGGAAAACAAAAAAAAGATTTTTACCTACTGTCACACAGGGCAGCTACTCTGTTAAATCCCCACTGAATTAGTGGATTGTTCTAAACACGTATGCTTGTTGTTTTTAATATTTTAGTGACTGAAAATTACACACCATAACTTTAGTATTGTTTCTATTCACAGCTTAGCTCAACAGCTCTGTTAGAGAGTTGGGACTCCTTCTGCCAGTAATGGTGCCTATTAAGGAGGCATTTTCCATTACATGCAGGCAAGATGCCAAGGTAATTCTTTCACAGCATACCTCTGCACTCTTTTCACCTTGTACCTGCTTCACTAGAATTTGTGGATGACTACGCAGTTTATGAAAAGGCAACATATCAATAACCAGGTACTTAAAAAGATCCTTTACTGTAACTGTGGGAACCTAAGAATGAAGATGTTTGCCTAAGTTCAGCCTCCTCTCCATTCTCTATGAGTAATACTGAATACTCAGGCACTAAGGCTTCAGTCCCATTTCCACAACAGTACCTTGTTACCACATTATTTCACCCGTCAGACCCATGCAGCTGATGAAATTATGCTCCAGATGCCATTTTTTAGCATGCAATTCCTATTATCATTCAACTTCTAAACAGGAACAAATGAGTTCTTTGTGAATGTTTTTCTGAAGACAGTACTTTTTTGGCAATCAAAAGAAGAAAATATGTCAGTTTATAAATATCAAATCAAAACAGACTTCATTTTCTTTCTTGGAGCAATATGACAAGAATCTGAACCAAACTTATAGTTCTGTCCTATGTAGTAATTCATACTTTTTTCCAAACACTGCTTTCATACACTTTTGCTTAGTGTAGAATTTGAAGTACAACTACACAATATGGTCAAACCAAAATCTACGTGACCTTAACCAGAAAAAACGACACTCCATAGGTCCGCAGGGATCGGGCTAGCTTCACATACTTGACTTTGGCTTCTATTTCAGTCATCTCACCACAGTTTTTGTGCTCCTGTAATGAGAGTTCAGTATCACTTGGGCACAAACAATGCTTTCTGAAAACAAACAAAAAAGATGTTATAGATTTACCTGTTTACAGATATTTAGTTTGTATCACTACAATTACAGTATTTGAAAAAATACTACCTAGAAACTTTAGCGAGAATCTAGCTCATAATTGCTCACACTGCAAAACAACCAACTCGTGCAAATGGAACACTCCTATCTGACCATCATCCATTCTATCAACTGCCTCAGATAAAGCACATTCAAGCCACTTCTGAAACAGCTTAAAATTGTAGGTATTGCTGCAATTTGATGCCATCAGGTTTCATACAATTAAGATGGCTTTACTTGTCTTTTTAAAGTTAAGCAAATATCCCAACACCCATATTTTATTTCCAGGAACAGACTATTTATTCCTGCTTTGTGTCCAGAACTGCTGATTCACAAGAGCCTCACTCCTTGTAAGCAACCATTTCTCATCTCTTGTAGGTGTTTCCCATGTTTGATTTTTTTTTTGCCAGTTGCCATGTTATCCAGGTTTTTTTCACTTCATGAAAAGAATTCTACTGGTGAGGAAGAAGAAATAATTTTCTCAACCGTTCATCCTGACATACTCATGTAGGTGTGTATTATAACTATTTATTGATTTACTTATTAATAAACTTGACTGCCTCTAAACAATGTCAACTACCAATATTACATATTCGAACTTCAATTCAGCATCTGCTCTCCTACCCCAGACAAGTCTGCTAAAATTCCTATTGTAGTGTCCTGCTATTTAAATAAAGGGATTGCCTTTCACAGTCCATCTTACCATCACATTTTTCTGAACTGTTGGTGGCCACTTCTTTCATGCTACTGATGGCAGCAGGGGGAGCAACAAGAACATGGGAAACACCCCTACTCCAATTTAAGTTACCATCATGACAGCATTCCAAGGTGCAGCACAGGTAGGAGCAACTGCAACTCCAAACCCCAAGGATATAAACTGATCATATCTGTCAAGTTTAGCACAGAGAACACAGCCAGGATCCCAAATGTAGCCATTGCAGATGGAATATTGGGTGAAAAGCACCTGCCAAACTCAGTAATTTCGTAACTCAGGAAAACAGCTGATTTTTAAAATAAACAAACAAACAAAACTCCCAACAACCCCCTCCCCCACTACAAAAATAAAAAGCCAGCAAACAAAAAGCCAAAAAAACACCCAAATAGCTTGCTTATTCTATCCTGCTGCTGCTTTGCTCAGCATCAATGCCTTTACTGACCAACTTCTTGTTCATGTACTATGGTGAGTAATGAATCAAACTTCTCATAGATCATATTTGACATGGGCAAAAATCATGTCTATGAATAGCACTCAGAACTGAATGAATTTTTTTTTGCTTTAACTGCAACATCACTGCCACCAGCTGCAGGTATACAGAAAACTGTCAGACATACTCATCTACAAGGAAACACTACAAGCTCCATAGAGAACAGACCTACTGAGACACAGAATTCTGAGACAGCCAAGTATGCAACCTATTCCTGCACTTCAGCTCATCTCTCAAGCTGAGCTAACAGATCACTGGTATGTCTTTCCAGAAAGCTGATGACTTCATTGTAGCTGTGGACCTCAGAATTTTTCAACTTGTATTGCATTGCAAAAAATGTATTTCAGTAGCATGGATAGTTAATGCCTCTGCAGCACTTCAACTCCGAGATCACTTCCAACAGCATGAATGCATTTTACACTCAGTTGCTTTGGTCTTACAGTTGTGTGTTTCCCACACACATTACTGAACTTAAGCACTAGCTAGCAGAATTCCATATTTCTTGAAGCTCATGCTTAAAGAAAGAAGGCATGAAATTAAAACTGGTTTTCCTAAATGTGCTTCTATTTTAGTACAAATACACATCCTTACATTCAATGCAACTGAGAAAAAGGTCCTAAGAATACTCAATATTCACTCTCTCCCCTTCAACAAAGTACACTGAATAATCATCAATGAAGAAAAAAGGATCGGGACAAAAAATCTGCTGAAGAATGAAAACGAATGCTGTCAGATTCTTTACACTTGATTTTCTATTAGTTATATACTTCAAGTATATAGAGAACATCCACCTGTGAAAGCTTGTATTTTTCTTAAAAAGGAAGTGAAATTATAGTAGGTTTTGCAGCCTCAGAATTACCTGAAATATTCTCTTTTCAGCCCCTCTTTGTTTGGTATATTCTTTAGGCAGGAATTCTTTTAGGCTAGGAAAAGAAAAAGTCCACAGTTAATGGTGCCTTCATGAGGAGGGATGCTTTCCATTTAGTCCCCCAATCTTCCCCAAATGGACAGAAAATAACTACACAATGAAATAAAACTCTGGCTAAAAAGGATGAGGATACCTTCCCTAATTAAGAAAAACACTCTAGTTACATCCCCATGTAATATCTGTTAAAATATCTCTTGTTTCAAAAAGTCATCAAAAATAAGTAATAGCTGGGAAACTTTCCATTTTTAAACTATATGATGTCTCTCAACAGCTCAGAGGGGTTAATACCTAAATCCTAATGCACTCCTCAGTCTGGGGGAGAAGGGTACATCAAAGCCTGTGCCAGCTCTGTGTCTGAACTCAGACACTGCTATTACTTTCCAGTAGCACTAATTTACTGACATGTGGGACCAAGTTCTTCCTCTGTGTTTCCCAAGAAGTGTTAGAACACAAATGTTTTACTGAAAAACTGCAAAGTCATTTAAGTGGACACCTAGTAACAGCCACTATCTTGAAAACTAAGTCATAAATAACTGGTCCTAATCCCTGCAAGCCTCAGATACTAAGGGTCTCAGAATACAATGTTAACTAAGGAAGTTCAGCCTCAGTGATAGAGTTTAGTCAGAAAGAATCTTTAAGGACCTCACCTGTATCACCTTTCATTATTTTTCAGTCATTTGAACTGAAAGGATGAAATGCTAGTAGTAAATACACTGAAATTATTTCAGTGCTATCTACAATCAAGGCATTTTCTTTATGATGCAAACAATAGTTTCACTTTAGTTAGCACACTGTTTGAAGGATTTAGCAAAACCTCATAGAATATTACCAATTAGTCTTCTCTAATCTTTAATTATACATTATTACATGGACAATGAACTCAGCTTAAAAAAAAAAAAACAACTGATCGCAAACAGTGTTTATTTAACCTCATTCACTCTGAGTTTGTCCCTACAGTTCTTAAAACAATTACACACAAGTGCCCACATACTGATGGTTTTTCATTAGTGCAATGGTATATGCCCTGTTCTTGAAAAAGACAGCTCAAGACAGTAAAATAGGCTGCTCACAAAGTAGGGAATAAAAACAGAGGTGGGCAATTTTAGCTGCTCCATTCCTACCTCCATATGAATAGTATGAATTCCTTATTAGTTATTCTCTCAGCAAATTTAAACACAGTGTAGTGTACCTCTGTAGGTGCAATGCAAAACTTCAGCTATACAAGGAAGGAAGGGCATGAAGATGAACTATTTGCAATTTGATAGTTTAAGAGCTTTCACAATTTACTTTGGCATGAGCTTCAAGGACATTCCAACAATTAATACCAATGTGTTAAAAAAAAAAAAAAAAAAAAGGAGAGAGTACAAAAGATCCCTCTATATAAACATGTTTTCCACATGGTAAACTACACTGAGATGTTCCTAAATAATCCTATGAAATACTAACACTGTTCTGCTACAAGCCATTTCTGTATGGGCTGACAGATTAATAGTATGGTTTGAGTTGAAAGAGACCTTAAAGATCATCTAGTTCCAACACCTCTGTCATGGGCAAGGACACCTTCCACCAGGCCAGATCACTTCTGAAGGGAATCTGTGGCATGTTAAAGTTTCAGTTGTGAGTGAATGGACATCTCTCAAATATATTTCACATATTGAGCTATACCATACATAAAACGTAACTACTTTCATACTTGAGAAGGATCAATGTTCATCCACCAAAGAACAGGAAATAGTCAGATGAAACTTTAAAAAGCTCAACCTTTTTCAAGAAAATAAGATTCATCTGGAAGAACAAGATGCATTTTCAGGAAAAAAAAAATCAGCATTGATCTACACTATGTATAGTGTTTATAATGAGTCAGGAACACTTGGCTGGTTTAGGCTCACAAAACAAAAGAATGAAGTTTCACAAAAAGGCTGTCATGAAGGCTATGTACAGCCAAATGCAGACACTAAACTATAAACATGAACACTTGAAATTAGAAGGCAATGACTATGCAGTTAGGGTTATGGAGCAGGCTCTTTTACAGAGGGGAAAAAAAAAAAAATCAGAAACTGTTAACTTTATGATACTGATAATACAAGTGATATAAACTGATATATTATATAAATCAATTAGAGCAAGCAATCATTACACAGTGTCCGGTAAGGCTTGATCTTAATAAAAAGCCCATTTAAAAGAAAATAAATCAACAGCAGAGAAAATTTTCTGCAGAAACAAGTGAGGTCCTAAATTTTGGGAATCTGGTTCCAGATGATTTCCAGTGGAGTAACATTCTCTTTCTAATGTGCAGCTCAGTTATTCATACCTTTCATTTCTCTTAGGTTTAAAAAAAAAGAGAAGATTATGCACTTCAACAACTTCATTCTGTGATCAACTTCAAACTCTCTAGCATTGCATACAAAGTACAAATATCATCCAGCCTGCAGCTTCAGTTTACCATAAAACACACTTATTATATGGAAGCTTAAAATTAAAAAAAAAAAATTTACACAGAAAAGACCAATTATAACACCTAAAAAACTCAAGGGAAAAGTAAGCACCTGAATTCTGCACAGCAATTTGCAAAACCTGCTGGTTAAGTTTGAGGGGATTTATTGCTTAAAAATTTAACTCACCCCCACTGTTGGAACACCTAATTCTTGTTACCATTACAAATGTCATAAGGTAATATCCTAATAGTTTGCTGCAGGAGTACTCTTGAGTGAACGGATGGAAAAGGGAAGAATAAGTAGGCAATGGACAAATCCCAGAGGAAGTGTTGCATAACTGGTCACAATTCTAGGGAGAAAGAACTAAGAGTCCACTGAAGTTATTACACTGAGTCCCCATGAGGAAAGGTTCATGGGCCAGTCAATAGCAGACAAACACGACAAAGAAAAGCTGATTATTAATTGGTACCTGAGGACATGTGTTCGTGTGGTGAGTTTGCATAACTGAACTGCTACTTTAGGAAAATCTTTCAAAATAAAAACAATGTTTCAAACAAAATACTGCAGCACTGCATATTCCAAAGCATGCCACCTTTATAAAGTGATTCCCTGAGACATAGTAAACCCCAGATTCAGGCTCACAAAGGACTATAAGAGTCAGCACTGAGCATTCACCAGTGGAATAGGACTGAAATCAAATATGCACCCATTATTTATGCATGCCATTAAGGTATTTATGAGCCTCAAATGTAGGCAAGGCTTGATGGGTTGTCCAGTAAATAGCTTTCTTTTACCTACCTACATTCCTTTCCTCAAACTCTGTGCCTTGGGTAATTCCACTGCAGGAAAACCAATCCAAAAATCAAAATGGGCAGACAAATGAGACATCTAAATTTCAGTCAACTTGCCTGGCTGATAGTAATTGTAAGTATCACAATAAAGGTCAAAGGATGAGCTACCAGTAAACAGGACTCCTGCCCACAACTGAAACAATGAGCACAATTCTAGATCTCCATTCATGCAGTGCCGTGAGAGGGTAAATTTGAACTGATTAATGCCACTAAAAAAAACTGGAAAATTTAAGCTCTGCACACAGCAATATTAACTTTATTCAAATGACAAAGCATCTTGCTATTTATGTACCTTCCTAGCAAATCAAACATCTGTGACATTGGTGCACACTTTTTTCACATGTGGCATTACTAAATGCAAGCAGAAGTAGACTTCTAAGGAAGAACAAAATCCAGTTCTCCCACATTATCAGGTGATTGGGAAACCCAGCTGCATACTTAACTAGCAGCCTGGGGGGAGATGGTGTCCAGTGCTGCCTGATAAGCCACAGCCAAAGGTCTCCTCATCAGCTGGGGTTGCTAATTTGTGCAATACAACTCCTTACAGAGGGATACTGCTATAGAAAACACAAAAAACGTGGATCTGATTGCCTCTACTTGGAGTGCTGAAACACGTTTAGTCTGTGACAACTCAACCTTAGTTACACTTGAGGTCACCCAAATTTAGAAGTTAGAAATGTTTACTCTAAAAATCCAGGTTTGTGTTTGTGTTCTACGTGAGGTCCAAACTGGATCTGTGCTTGGAAGCCTCCAAATTCACAGGCCTTCTCAAAGGAGACAGGATGGGAACCATTCAGAATGTCATCACGAGCCTATAGGAAGTAAGCAAAGGCATGTCAGAGACACCCAAAATAACTATTCCATCTCCAAAATGTTTTAAAATGTAATTTAGAGCAATTCCATTTGAACCATCTGCAAGTATAGAAACTGAACATTCCCTTTCAATGTTTTTTTTTTACTTTTAAAAAACCATAACTGTAACAAAGAGTTTAAAAGACGGATTTTTAGACTGCATTAGAGACAGCTGCACTGGAGCATTCAGTTATATATTATCTTTTTAATAAAACTATAAGCCTTGCCTTGCTAAGGTATGTAATCTCACTAATTGGTGGAAGAGAAAGATGAGAAGTGAAAAACTGGGTGGAAGACTGACCTGAGATTCTATATTACAGAGAACGTATCACTTAGAGAAGAGGATGGGATGAAGAACTGAAAAGAACAACCTAAAAAACTGAAGACACTCATGAATTTTAAGGAAACCAGGACAAGGATTAATAGTCACTAATTTTTGGTTGAGCACCCATTATTGGATTGACAGTATTTGATTAAAAAGAATCAGCAAAGCCTCTGCACTATCACATGTTCTTGCAGGAACAGACAAAAATACAGAACAGGAGTTCTAGAAGATGTTTCAGCAACAAAAAAATCTCTACTTAACCAACGCAGCTTTCCTTAGAAAAGGTAGAATTTCTATTTCTGGTCCACATACTGTACCTGAACGTAAAGCAAATTAAGCTGAACAGGATCTCTTGAATCTACATTCTGGTCTGAATAAAAGAACTTCCGTCTCAACAGTAGTGTTTCATTTTCATCAACTCCTTGCTCTCTAAACGTTCGGCTATGATCTAGCCAATTCACTGCAACAGAACCACAGACATGAGCACTGTTAAACACACATCATTGTCAGTGTTAAAAGCTGTTGTGAAAATCATGTGATAATTGGCATTTCCACACAAGGGGGAAACTTGGGGGGGGGGGGGGGGCGAAGCTGCTTTCATTTCTGTTTCTAGCCAGCGCTGAGAACTGCTGAGAAGCAAGAATTTACCACAGCATAACTCAATTAATATTGTTGAAGAAATTACTACAGCAACATTTTCATACTAAATTTACATCTTTAAAACTTAATTGCAAAAATTAGAAGTTTACCACATTTCCCTCTAAAGCCAATTGTTCTGTTTACTTTCCTTATGCCTGAAAACAATTTAAAAATATTTTCCTGTCAGTCACTGTTAATTTTAGTGCTTTAATTTAAACCAGAAAAAATGATTGTCATGACTTTACACAAAAACTAAATAGTCTCTTAGTTCATTGGCACTTTCCATTTACACTTAAAATTTATCCCTTCAAAACGAAAACTACCTTTGGATGGCTTTCAGTAGGCATCAATATTTAACTATCCAACTTCAATGAAGGGGAGAAAATGGTCATTATAGAAATGAACCTTCACACTTCAGTTAAAACCACCCTATCAAAAAAGCAACAAAAAAAAAAAAAACACTTGAAAAGACCCACTGACTCTCATTGCTACAGGCAGCAGCTTGTCTGTTTTCATAATTAAAAAAATATTCAGTAGCAGACAACATTATATATAAAAGGATGCAAAATAGAGGTAGGGATCAACTGAGACACACTGAAGGATCTGCAAATGCATCCCTGTAGAGTTTTCTTGAACCATGCTGTAGAAAGATATTAACTGAAGGAATACGCTGCAATACACTACTCACAGTCATCATCTGTATGAAGCTTTGCCTTCAGTTTTTCCATTTTTCTTTCATCACGCAACAATGTTCTATCTTTCTTAAGTGTTCCTGAACTCTCCTCTTTCTTCTCTTCTATGCTCTCCTGGATTAAGGAGTATTCCTCATAATTTGTTATTCCTGAAATGATAAATAAATTTTTTGTTACAAACACTGGGTATGTACTAGATGCCAGGTCGGGTAGAATATTTGTTTCTCTATATTAAAATGCTTATGGTTTATTTCAAGTATTGTAAAGGTATTTCTAATTAAATGCTAAAACGGTCTTGGAGAAGGAGATCCTAAGAATAATCTGCAACTTCTGCATTCAAGACACCTCTCCAATATCTGGCATTATCCTCCAGAAACATCATTCCTTTGTCATATGCTGCATTTGCCACTTGCAGAAAGATATTAAGGGCCTTTTTGTTAATCTGCCAAGAGACACTGCCAATTTAAAACATGATGGAATCTAAGACTCCGGAATGGAGACACACCATCGTAAATTTCATTACATGGATGTCTACAATCACTTCCTGAGAACTGAATCATTTCAGCTTGCCCACAACGTGCAGAAGAAATGCGATAGAGCAGGCTGAGGCACAGAAATCATGTGAAATGTATTAAGTATTTTTTTGGTTTTAAAACTCAACTCTTCCTAAGAGTTTTACATGAAACTGAATCGAAAAGCAGTTTGTAAGATTTAGTATATGTGCTAGGTTACTTTTATTTCTTTGTTCTTGTTTCTTGCCATGGTTTGGTAATGCAGGCATATGTGCTATAGGAAAGCAAATCAAACGCTCACCTACATGACAATACTCACAAAATTAAGTCAAACTACTTTTTGAAGTAAATTAGATACAGCACGTAAAAATCAACATAGGAACGCTCAAACAAAACTGAAATGGATTATTTTAAATTCAGCCTAATTCACTTTTCAAGTAAATTAATCTTAGTCAAATTAAGGACACTTCAGTTCTAAATAAGAATTATGCAAAAGTTAAAGACTATTTAAACCAATCCATGTTGGATGCATGTTTATAGTTAAATATGAATTAGTTTTCCAAAATGTCTCTATTTAGATAAATACAAAGACAGACTATAACCAATATGACACATTTCTGACCAGCTGCTCTGGATGAGTTCCAGATGTCATTTCACACATGATACAGTGCTGTGATCAAATCTTAATCACAGAGACCCAAACTTTGGTATATTGCAAGGTTAACAGTATTTATCTTTTACCCCATTAAAATTAAGTATAAATTTAGTTTTAATTCTCTATCACATAGCAGAAAACTGTATGTAAATGTAACAGCTTATAAAAAAATCTTTAACTGTAATGTCAGAAAACTTTGTGTCTTCAACTGCTAAATACTGAGGTCTAAGGATATCGCTAACTCTCTGACTTTCATAAAACCTGGAAAAAAGATTTTAAAAAAACGTTTGGCAAATGCAAACCAATAACAAATTTAAATATCTTCTTAACACGTGCCAATTTCTATCCTCAAGATGCAAATATGGCAGAAAAACAAATTCTTAAGCACACGGGTCCCAAAATCTTACCTATCCTGCTGCAAATAGTAACCAGCAATTCACCAACTGTTTTAGAATCATCCACCATGACTGTTTTCACTGATCCATCCAACATACGTATTTTCTGAGGCCTTTGTTTCTTTTTGTACTCCAATATATCCTAGGAAGTAAACAATATTTTTTTCTAAATACTTTTGGAAGCCACCAGAAGCCAAACCACTAACTTAGATACCTGAAAGAGGACTTCTTCCCTACTCCCCATGCCTTTTGGTTGAAAGCAAGCTGGCTGTTACATGCGCAAGTATAACCTTATCTTTAGTACGCTGGAAACTCAAACTATAATACAAAATCACCTCAAACAAACCCTATTACAAGCCTTTTCATCTTTCTGTTCATCATTCTGTGAAGACACTACACGGCACCACAGTTCAGAGTGACAACCAGATGCAGAAAAAACTAACTACTGAGGCACAGCAAAGAAGAGAAGTGGATCAGTTTCAGGAACCGACTCAAGACCCTCCTGCCCCTCCAAATGCTAACCTTTTTTCTTGCTGCTGGGGAAGCAAGTTTTCTAAAACTATGTTGATGAAAGAAGCAACAGACATGTGCCATACCCCATTTCTCAGCATGTAATAATCCAGCGTTCTTCCAGCCTCCAGCCATATACCTTTCCGTGGATCATCATCTGATAAGAATAATCCATAGTCAGAGGCTGTGGAACAGAAAAGACAGAGATTCACTGACAAACAGCAAAGCCAATAAAGCCAGCATGGTTTTAATCAAGGTTATTCATCCTCCACTACACTTACCTTCCATTCTTGATGAACTTGGATATAAAGTTTTTTTCAGTGCTTCAGAAAATATGCAGCTTAGCAGCAGAGAGCAGGCTAGATCAGGCCTTATAGAAGACTTGAAAAAAGCTTCTCTAAGCAAGAAACATGTCACATCTACTGTGTAATTCATATTATGTTTGCAATTACTTCTCCAGGATGACCTTTTTTAAATGCGCATAGGTTCTGCTTCAGAACGGACTAATCAAAACTAAAACCAGTTTTGGCTTAACCACAGTAGTTCTATTTAAAAACTACATAGTTTGTTTTCAATCCTTCACATATTGACGTTACGCTAAACTTTGGAATCTTTTTGGTAGATGCTTCAGGTTTAGGTATTTAAAGAAATACAAGGCTTCCAGAATTATATCCATTATAACAATCTCAGGAAAAACTTCTATCTATTGCAGGCTACACATGTCAATTGATTCTTTCAGAATAACAGGTAAGTGATAAAACTTAGTCTTCAAAAACTAAACACCAGGTGTACAAAACGAAGGATTGCAGCTGTCAACTTAAGGCCTATTCATATGCATGCACTATCACAGAGTTCATGTCAATCACCTTAGCCTGATCTGATTGCAGTTCTACAGTTTAAGCTGAAAGGTTTTTTTCCACACAAGCTGGCCTGCACACAACCTGTTACAACAGCTCAGTGTGAGGACCATACCATGTTTACCTTGAGCCATGGGTTCAGATCCTCCGATGAGAAAGCATTAAAAAATAGCTACTTTTTTCAACAGTGTTTCATCTCTAAATGTCTTGCAGAGCAACACTTCAAACTTAGCAGTACTTACATTATATGCTTAATTTACACTTAATTAATATAAGGCAGCATTTCAAAGGAAGACTCCTTCCAAAAAACAACTGAATATGAAGAAACACTTCTGCTCACGTTAAAACCCACCTATACATACAGTGATGACAAATTCAGTGCAGAATCAGTTACGTAAAATCTTAGCATTTGTGTCTATAAATAGGTTGTGACATTTAGAAGCACACAAAGCACCTTGCACAGAGAACAGAATTACCAAGGGAGCACAACTGCTCTGATTCTCACTTCAGGGAGATGCACCTGAGTAAGGAAATAGAAGCAGTGTGCAGATTACATATTAATATCAAGGCCACCTTTATGCTAGCTTGTAAGCTTGTTGGAGAACTCAGGGTGCAGGACAATTACATTTGCTGCTGTGCAGGAACTAGTCTGATCAGTCTGTACTGCATTGCTCTGAGCATGAACTAACATGTAAACACATACATTTTAGCAGCCACAAAGGAAAAAGGATGTGTTAGTAACCTTATGTGATGGTTTAAAACTGTCTCTTGAATTTTTCTTCTCAAAGTTCAAGCAGAGAAAGCAAAAGAGTCACTATTGGGTGTAAGAAAGCAAAACGATTGTTCTAAACACGTCCATTGGATAGACAGAAACATTTAAGAATCTCTACTCAAAACAAAGCTGGGTCAGTCGGGGTCTGAGTTCGCAACTTGCTGGGCTTCTGTCCGCTGCTCCTTCTTCTCATCTGGCTGAAGATAACACACTGACCTTGGCGAGCTAAGTTAACAGCCTCTCTGCTTCTTAACTCTCTGCTTTCTGCCACGGGGGTCTGAGGGGAGGAGGCCCCTAGGAGAGAGGCCCCTTGGGAAAAGCCCCTTTGGGGGGAAGCAAAGGGAGCTTGGTTGTGCTTTTCTGTTGATTGTATATATTTGTAAATGTTGTGAATTTTGTATATTTGTACATATTCATTGCATTTCATCATAGATTGTAGATTTGCTTGTAAATACAGCTTTCATTTGCTTTCCAGATTGAACTAGCCTGGTTATTGTCGGGGTGGGGGGATTTCAGCTCTCACACTGATACACCTTGTTTCTGTTTATCACACAACTTCATAAAGTAGTTTGATGGAAAAGTCCTATTGTATAATCTGAGGAGAGTTCCCAAGCTTTACTATGAAGTTCATGATATTTCAGGATATTTATTACTTAACTTCTCTGAACACAGCAGTGATTCAAAATCACTGCCTTGAGAGATCCATATAGTAAATATCCAAAGCTCATATTTGAAAATTGAAGCTCTATAACTAGATTTCCTAAGGACTCCTACAAAGGACTTTCTAAGTACAGGTAAGGTTTTCTAACAGCTCACACAAGATATTCCAAACAGCTCTAAAAGTTGAGAGCTCTGCATAAAACTGAATTTTCGACAACTTCAACTGCATTTAAACCAGAGCTTTTGTCCAAGTGAAGACTTACTTAACAGTCTGCATTCATCTAATCTATTAAATAGGTGCTGATGATTAAATTTGATTAACACATAGCAGCACTGTGAATATGGCACACACATGGTGATGCTTTTTGTTACTAACCAGTTTCAAATGTTTCCTTTTACACAGGAAATGTCCATCCATTATTTTGTAATATACGTGGTCCCTTCCTTTGCTGAGGCACAAAGTATGTCTGCCATTTTCCTAGAAAGTTTTTCCATAAACATTGTTTTAAAAAGATGATACCACAAAACTTGTTCTCCAAGTGAACAAACTCTATCTTACAGGCAAACAAGCAATTTCATTAAGAAGTCAAAGTTCCACAAAAAAATATTTTTCGTAAAAAAGCCTGTCAGGACAGAAGAAAAAAGAATGCATCTGCTTTTTGTAACTGAAAAACCTGTCTGCAATTTTGTGCCTTTCACTCCAGAACCTTATCATTTCAATAATAAAAACAGACCTACCAACCTGAAAGACAATG
The DNA here is from genome assembly GCF_027791375.1 of Indicator indicator. Lineage (NCBI taxonomy): Eukaryota > Metazoa > Chordata > Aves > Piciformes > Indicatoridae > Indicator > Indicator indicator. The sequence goes on from NC_072025.1 coordinate 5,485,253, forward strand.
GAGGAACAGAGGAGTGTAAGAAACCACAGGTCTATGTTTATTTTCAATTTAGTCAATGAATTGACTACATAAAAATAGAGGAACTCACCTTGCCCTGTTTGAGCCTCTGGCACTCGTTCACGAATAACTCTACAGGCATCATAGACTGCAGTGGATGGTTCAAATTGCATTGTCTTCACTACATTGCACTGGCGGACACAGATCTTCAAGGAAAGAGCTACCATGGTGTCAAGTCACTTGCAAGTTTCTACCAAAATATCTGAAAAAGTAGCAATGACATCACTGATTACAGATTTCCATTTAGCGTTTTAATACACTCAACCTTCCATTAAAACAAAAAAATCAGTTCTGTAAAACTGTATGTTTTCAAATGCAGTTCTATGTAATGTCTCTATAGCATCATTAAGCCAGAAACTACCCAAAACATGTGTTTTTCTTGGTATATTGGAAATTCATTTTCCCAAAACTTCTGTACACATACTTAAAGGTTAATGCTGAGGTACATCAAAATCACAGGATCATAGAACTGTTAGGGTTGGAAGGGACCTCAAGGATCATCTAGTTCCAACCCCCCCTGCCATGGGCAGGGATACCTCACACTAGATCAGGTTGCTCAGAGCCACATCCAGTCTGGCCTTAAAAACCTCCAGGGATGAGGCTTCTACCACCTCCCTGGGCAACCTATTCCACTGTCGCACCACCAGAAATGGTGCACAGGAAAACAATTCACTTACTGGGTATATCACTAACATATTAATGGCTGACTGAAAATTTCTTTCATCACACCTTTTTATCAGACCATTTAGATTAACTGATAATTTAACATTTTAGAATAGCTACTTAAACAAAAGCTGGATTTTCTTAGTACACAGCTTCTCTTCTGCAAAGAAGCTGCAAATGCTTTTTGTTTTGTTTCCTTTAGAGACTTAGGTTTGTCTCAAGTGTCTTCCCTTACCATCATAACACTGCAAACCACTATTCCATCATTAGTCTTTCCACAGTGATCTCCAAAAACACTTCAGAACTGAAGTCCTTTCTGAATAAACACAATCTACCAGAATCCTCAAATCTTTTCTGCCTAGGTTTATCTGTGTGGTTTCAGAGACAACCAAGGATCTTTTATCCAAAAAAAGATCCTAGGAAACGAGTCCATGAGTTATCAGCTTCCTCCAACACTGAGTTTCTTGAACTTCAGAGAAACATTTTCATGTGCCTCCTCCAGATTACCCTCAGGCTCTAAACCTCCCCACTTGGCTTTCAGTAACAACCATGATGGGCAGCTTCCATCTCCTGGGTAACAGCCAAACTACAGCAGCTGTCTTTTCTCAAAAGAACTAAGAACTTGGTCAGGAAAACAGGCTGAGATCACAGAGGAAAACAAGGGAAAAATACCTTCCATGTTCCCCTTATCTTCTATACATGCACCACATTTAAATATTTCTCTGTGCAGGTAATGGACTCTTTCTGCTTCCTAAAATCAGTCAGTCTCTAGAACGGCTGACCAAAACTCAAAGGGATCCTGGAAATTAAGATGATTTTGGAAGGATAGGTTTGCCTGCCTTAAAAGTCTGATTTTCTGTGAGTAGGGAATTTCTAAATCAGACTACAACTGATCTGTACTTGCAAGGCTAGAGGATTGAAAAGAATAACTTATGGATCTGACAGATTTGGGAGAGATAGTAGCAGCTGTGAGCTCTTAAAGAACAACCGATATATCATCAGTGAGAGAACCCAGTATCTGCAGCTACACAGCAGAGTGTGTACACTAAGGCCTCAAGTTGAGTTATCATAGATCCAGGAAATCTGAACAAAAGACAATAACCTGCTCATAACCTCATGGAAATGTTCAAGGCCCTAAGCAGCACCCTGTTCACTGCTTCCAAGGAAATATAAGGAAAAACTCTAAATTATTTCACTTCTGGGGAAAATATTTCTAGAACAAAAGATGTTCTAAGATGTCAAAATTTGCTTAGACCAAGTTTTCTTCCAGTCACTCCAGAAATCGAGGTCAGTCTGCTTTATTTGTTCCATGCTTCAGAAAGCTGTCTTGTTGGGTTGAATTCAGGACTTTTTTTGTTTCAGGAGGTACCTGTCTAGCTACTGGAAAGAGGGATACTAGTGACTCGAGCTTTAATCAGGAAACTTCTGTCTTTCTGACCATGAAAACAAACAGCACCAACAAGGAATTTAAGTATGTTTGGTTGTTGGTAAACTTCTCTGCTGCTCTAATAAATGACTTTCCCAACCAGCTTCTTGAAAAGCCTTCTATAACAGAAGTAATAATGAGTGATCTGCTGTTTGTGGATTTGCATATGTTAAAAGCGTTAAGACAGATGACACCTATACTGATCGAGGACAGAGCTGTCAGCAGTATTTGTCAAACTCATTAAGGAGTGCTGAATCAGTTTGGGATCCAACTCCACATTACTTTAAGAGTTTATGGGTCAAATCTGTATTTATGAATATCAGTCTCAGCTAATATACAGAACATGCCTCTGTCCCAACAGTATCTTCCTCAGACTATCTAGCATAATAGGACAACTACAGAAATTCCATACAATATTCCCCAAGAAACTAAATCATCAGCTCTCATAGACTGGGAAGGTGACACTGATGTACCAGCTACCTTATCAGACTAAGGCAAGGGGGAGTGGAGTTACCTTGAGAGGCATTGTACAAGAACTCTCAAGAGACAAGTAAACAGGGTAACAGGCTGTGTCTCCCAGTACTGATGAGGACAGAAGTTGGAATCATGTAATTGCAACAAGAATCAACTGTCATCAAGCTATAAGCATACAACAAAACCAGCAGAAAAATTACTTACCAGCTGCATGGGAGAAATGAGATTTAAAGGGGAGACTAGTTAGTGAAGACTGACCTTCTTGATCATTCACATACCCACCTGGCTTCATTTGTACCATTCCATTAATCTGTGGTGTCTACCAGCTGATAGGGCCATGACCTTACCTGTATATTTTGAACTACACTGCTAAGCAAACAAAATTTCAGCTTAGTATTATCTCTCCTAAATGCTCTGAGGATGTGAACACTTCTATGCCTTCCATTTCACACCCTTGTCATAGAGTGTTTGCAGTAAAACACAATCCAAAAATATCTGCACTTCTAAACTAGGCAAATGTAGAACAGCTAACACTGGCAATGCCAAACATGAGACTAATTCTACCCAGTTAAAGTTGCCACTGCCAGTGCTATGTTTAAAAGCAAAGCTCTGCTATGATTTAGTAGAGGTTGTCTCCCTGGAGATGTTTCTTAACTGGTTCATTCAGGATTGAGCAAACACAAATCTAAGTCAGGAGACTGGCACAGACTGAAAGCCTGCATATATATATGCTAGTATAGGTAAAGTTACCTATTTGTTGGTAAGTCTGAAGGACAGGATGCCACCCAGAGGGACCTGGACAGGCTGGAGAAGTAGGCTGAGGAGAATCTCATGAGGTTCAGTAAGGCAAAGTGTAAGGTACTGCATCTATGTTGGGGCAATGCTAGGTATCAATACAGGCTGGGGGATGAGGAAATTGAGAGCAGCACTGCACAAAAGGACTTGGGGGTGCTGGCAGATGAGAATCTGGACAGGAGCCAACAGCATGCACTTGCTGCCAGAAAGCCAATTGCATCCTAGGCTGCGTCAAAAGATGCATGGCCAGCAGATGGAGAGAGGGCTGATGATTGCACAGGCATGGAGGGTAACAACACACATTTTACTACAAACTCACAACACTTAAACTAGGTGGTCCTTGCTGCTGTTAACATATGTCACATTGCTTATTTCCAAGGAAGATTGCCCTCTCTTTGGTGCTCCATTGCTATTTATTTGGAACTCACTTATACCATAATTCTCTTAAAGGAACTGAATGATCCGATGTATGTCATAGCATGGCCTTCATCATCAGCTTCCTTGATGGAAAAGACACTGAAGATGTCATCACTGGTCAGATGCTTTGCCATTCCACTGAGACTAGTATGGAGAGATGCTTCAGGGACTACTAATTCTCATGTGCAACTATCACACTTGTAAACTGCACTGGAAACTGTGTCTGGTCAATAAATTTGGAAGGGAACAGTTTGAACTCTTCTGGTGGCCAGAAAGGAAAAAAAAGAATACTCTCAATTTCCGCTTCTGAATAGCTCAGAGATAACAACAAAACCAGTAAACCAATAGTTTAGAAGTTGACTTTCTAAATGACCACAAAAATATCAGCTTAGGGGAGTACAAAAGCAGTCTGACAATCTCAGGCACTGCATGCTGTCTGGGGTGCTAGTCATGAATCTTGAAGTTCAAGCAAGCAAGCAAAAGAAAGGATACACCTTCCTTTCATCACTTCCATCACACTTCCTTTCATAATACAAGGAACTTAGGATTGTACAACACAAACTGTTTATTCTCCATCAACATGCCCCAAGAAAAGCCCTACCTAGCAAGTAATAAGCAAGTTTACAATTAAAACCTTCAGGAATTTCACTAGAAAGTCAGGGCTTTTATCTGTAGTGTGCAATAATGCATCTTAAAACAAACTACCTGAAAAAAAAAAACACCACCAAAATAAAGACAAACTAGGACAAGCTTTGAAAGGCTACTGTGAAAGTAGGCTTTAATCAGTAGTAAGCATTAATCATGCCATTCTCAGTTCACACAGTACAATTGCACAGGGACAGTATGTTTTACTGAGAACCCAGGAAGGAAGTACCCTCAAGCAGAATTACATAAGAGACAAAAATATTTGAGTCTAATTAAGAATTGTTTACAGGACAGTCAGCTTATTAGTGATTCAACTACAGCTTGCTAAATTTTTAAGTAAAAAGGTATATTTGCAAATGAACTTGCTTGAAGGTATCTTTAAAAGGAAGTATGGAGTACAAGGGACTACAGAAGGGATGTCACTGTTCCAAACAGAGCTGAAACAGCCTTTAGGTAACAGAAGCAAAGCTCGACTGGAACTACTTGTAACACAAGTCATTAGCCTCAGAAGCAGAAGCCTCCAATATGGCAGTCAATGACAAAACTCTGAAGGGGCCTCCTTTCAGGCTTTTGTTCTTACTTTGCAAGAACACTGCAGGAGAAAGCTGAAAACGGGGACAATGTGTTTCATAGGAACCAGAAGTGAATCAACATTATTTTGCTAGGTTCCTCCCCAAATGAAATGGAGATGAGTCTCTTATAACAGAGCTCTTTGGAGGCTGATAATAATGAGGTTCACAGATCCTAGGAGTATACTAAAACAGTAGCTGAGATAAAGACGACATTTTTGTTAACTGGGGTTTTATTCAGTTTTGTTGTTGTGAGATTTTTTTGGAGGGGTTTGTGGGAGTGGGTATGTATGTGCTTTATTTTTTAAACCCAAGAGAACTGCTTGTGAGGTTAATCCAGGTTCATCACAAGAACTTTGCAGCAGCTTGATTACAGTGGGATATATACTTACGCAACCTCAACTACATTTTCTGATTTCTGGTAAATTCCACAATAAGAAGAATAAATTATGATTAGAAATACCTTTTTTTCTGTGGAAGAGTTAAGCTGATAGAAAACTGATTTTCCAAATCAGCAGATTTGCATATTTGAAGCATTTAACTCACAGATTCTAAATTACACTAATACACTAATAATGATAATAGGCTGAACAGCCAAGTGAGCTGTTAAATCCAGGCTTCCACAGTTCTGTATATTCACACTATTCTGACCTGCTGAAATGCTAGAATGTTTTGAAGGACAACTTTGTGTCTTTATTTCTAGGTTTATAATCTTTGAGCACACTCACTTCAATGAGGTTTGTTTTTTTTTCACTGAATTAATTCAAAGCTGCCACTCCAAGTTCAGAATTCTATCTCCCATTCTTGGTAACTGCTCCAAAGTAGCATGCAATAAACCAGAGCTGTTAATTTAGTCATTGAATGACAAAGTTAAGATATCACCTCCTGGGTTCACCTCCTGTGGTCTAAATATTGCTCTGCGTTTCCTCTTTTATTTTTAGGTGACAAGCATGGGCAGAGTTTAGAATGAGTTTTGTGCAGAAATATACTCTGACTAGTCAATACACCACCAAAGAATCTTTTTCTTCAGATACAAAACCAGTATTGCTAAGTTCCAGATAAAATGTCATGGTAAACCATAAGGATTCTTCTGCTGCTTTCCTCCCACCCTCCCAAACATCATCTCATACTGCCCTGGAACATTTTGATTGTGCATCCAACAATTACTTCAGAAATACTCCACTTAATTACCTACATTAAGCAACATGAAGCCATCTAATGGTCTGCTTGTTTCCTGTAAGCTTTATAAACAATCTTCATTACTTGTTAGGGAAGCTAAACTATTGAATAAAATAAAATCCACTTAGCTACTGAAATGACAAATAAATTCATATTGATCATTTTGATCAGCATCATCATCCAGAACTAGATGGGGTAGACAAATCTTCAGAAAGAGCTTTGCTACACAGAATAGGAAAATCAGTAGAGTCAAGAAAAATTAGTTTTTGAGTTTCATAGAATCGTTCTCTGCTGTCATTGATGTGATCTGAAGTGGTGGACTTAACCAGTCCTGAAATTGCTTTTAGTTTTGCTTGATCAGTTGATCCCACCAATCATTTAATGCAATTATTTAGAACAGTTCACTTAATTGGAAGTAAGGCAGAAAAAATTTAGACATTTTAAAGTGTTTTTGCATAAATACAACTAGAGTCTAGCAAGTTAACATTCTATCTACTTAAACAAGTCTAGAAGAACTTGAAGTGGGACTGCAGAGAACTGGTAGACAAGCTGACCACCAAACCATCATCTTCACAATGAACCTCATCTGCTTATCCAGAATCTTCAGAAACTGAGGATAGATTCCTGACTTGGAAAACCATTATTTCTTCTAGGCCCATTTCGAAAGCAGGATGGTTGGTGAAGAGCTCAGTTGTTTAGCAAAAATTGAGGTTGACAGCTCAGGGACTGATTGGCATTTGTATTAAGCAAAGCACGGCAAAACAGGCCCTAGTCATAACGTTATAGCTACTCTTCAGGCAAGCTAACTCATATTTTCTCTGTTCAAGTACATAGACTGCATTAAAGTTCATTCTGAGTTAAACAGGCATATATAGGAAGATGAAGTGCACTTGAAAACTCCATGATTCAAAATAAATCTAAGTGCTTGAGCTATCATTTTCATTTAAATCTTCAGTATACACTGCGAAACACATGAATATACATGATAGCAAAAATCACTGTCACAGGAAACGTTTGCTTCCATTCGTGTAGATTGTCTTAAGATGGTGATTCAAAAAAAACCCCACCACAAACAAAATACCAAAACCCAAACAAATACAGGTACAATAATAAAATATTAAATCACAAGCAAAGCATGTTCTGCTGATAGTGTGACTGATGTATTTCCAAGGACTATCAGATTATTTTATATTTAAAATTCCTCTGTCAACAGAACTCCACTGCCATCACAGACATCATCTTGAAACAGAATAAACCACAGAACAAAGGAAACATGTCAAATTACCCAGCTGACATTAAACCCAAATTAGGGTAAACTGAAAAAAGCCCAAGAGTTAAAACTGCAAAAGAATAATCAATCTAACAGCCCAGCTGGTAGTAGTAGTTTTAACAGAATTTGTTGCAAGCAAATAAATTCCCTGTTGGACTTCCAATATGAACCACAGAACATATGGTTATAGGCCTGGAGTCAAAATGGAAAAACCTCACTAAGTGCTTTCCAGAGATACTTTTCAGACTTGGAGATACATTTTTGGTATCACTTACACAGAGTGTTGAAATTTAACATTAATTTCTCCCTGCATAAACAACTGGACAAGAACAGTGATTCTACTGACTCAACACAATGCAACTTTCCTCTGCACAAAATATTACTGAAGAGGCCTCAGACAGGAATTACAGCATAGGGGATTTTAACCAAAAAAGATACATAATAATTCACTGGCCAAAGAGACACTTGGAAAAACAACCCTGAACAGATACCAAGTGAACTATGCAATATATGATCTGCAATTCCTCCCTGCATCTTTCAATACTGCTTGTTGGAACTTCCATAAAGAGGCAGGTTGCTGAGGATCAACGGTCCACCAGAAAAATTTACTAATGGAAGTTCTTCAACGTTGACTTTACATAGCTATATCCGTTAGAATTACCCCACATGTTGCTGAACTGATTCTTGGAACAGGGTAGGGTGTTACAAGCCACAACACTGGACACTTGGCTTAAGATCAATTAAAATATATATGTGTTTTTCAAATGTGAGCTATCCCTTTTATTCCCCCATAGCAATTGGGCTAAATCAGGCTTTCAAAAAGGCAGGTAGAGAAAAGAAAAAAGAGGAAGTAAACCAATCAAATCAATTTGAACAGCTTAACACTTCGGTTTGGTTTCTTGGTTTTTTCCATTAGCATAGTCATAGAATCATAGAATGGTTTGAATTGGAAGAGACCTTTAAAGGTCACGTAGTCCAACGTCCCTGCAGTAAGCAGAGACATCCCCAACTACATCAGATTGCTCAGAGCACCATCAAGCCTACAGTGAACATTTCAACACACTTTTTCTTTCTGCTTAATTAACATTTACTGGAGAATTTAAAAGAAAGCAAATCACTATTTGAATCTAAACTATAATTAATTCAATTCTGTTTCTGCATCTTAAGTACACTAATCTTGATCCTCTCTGCTGTAGTATTATCAGAGAATTTTGCTCACAAGCAATCACAATTTGGATCAACGAGATTAACAGAATTTCTTTATAAATCATCATTCTTCATAAATTTTCATATAATGAGAAAAAAGGTTTACAGAAAGATAGCAAAAATCAACAAAATATTTGCATATTGGCAAAGACAGCAATGCTAATCCAAGATATTCCTCACTGGAAAGGTAATCACATAGACTTGTTACAATTTCATTGGATTCTGGCAAATGCAGTATATGGTTCAAATGATGCAGTTATGAAACATGTCAGATCAAAAGAATTACACATCATGCAATCTCCATCCAACATGTTTAAATAGCTACCAGAGAAAAAAAAGTTCCCCTCTTCTGACCTCCATCATCTACTTGACATTTACTAAGAATGCAGTTACCAATGACAGTTTACAATACTTAGAATACTGATGGATTTGTAGACTGTTCTGCAGCAAGCTTGGATGAGCTTAGTGCAATGTTCCTTTCATGTACTCATGCTAGCAACTGAACAGAGGAGGAAGAAAGGAAGGAGTAACAGGGTGTCTCAATGCTTAACCATTTCATGCTGTCTCAAAGGCTCAGTGCTAGCTGGAATGATCTTTTTAAGCATGGAGTTCCTGGGGAGAGGTGTCAGGTTTTTCTGTGCTTTTTCATTACTAATTTTCTAATTTGCTTTGTTTTTTTAATAAGAACACTTTTCAACAGAAGAAAGAAACAGGGAATGGCTAGTCAAAAGGACTTTGAGTAAAAAATATGTAGGGGGTAAAGAGAAAGAACAGAGAAAAGGAGTAAAACCTATAGCAAGAGCCTACAGAAGGCTCAGCTATTGCCAGAATCACTGACACTGATGAAAACAGGAAAGCTGAATAAGAGCAGTGCACTTGCACCTGTCAAATCAACATCTGTGACATTCTGTGACACAGCCACAAACCAGGAGAACACAGAGAGGCACATGAGAAAGCTAATGTACATCAGACTGAGTGTTTCAAGCAAGCACCACAGCATTCATTTCACTCCACCTTTAAGAGTAATCCACAACCCCAAGGTAAGAAGCTCACAACTACTAGAAGAGGGCAAGGGGAAGGGGCAAGGGGATTACAAGTTAGTGTAATCTTTATAAAATTTTCTGAACATGTTTAAGCTTGAGAAAAACCTTTATCCGCAAAGAGATCAGGATCAAACCCCAAAGCAGATGCTACTGCTCCAACAGGGACATAAAGGACGAGATAAACCAATGCTGAACTTCTATCAGGGTGTAACAGTGTGCACAAATATTACATGTCCATTAGATTATAGTTAGCCCAGCACACTAAGGTCAAACCTCCTCCACACCAAATGTGTTCAGAAAGAGATTCTGGCAATGATCTTAGTGAAAAGCTCCAAGTCGACTTGGCAGACTTCAAATGTTTCAGCCTCAATTCAGATATGGGAAAACAACCTACAGTTTACAACTACAGATATAATTTCCTACCTGAAGACATGAGGTTCCAAGCTAGGGATTCCACTTGTTTCAGCTGAGATCCATCTTTGACAGTTATCATTTTGGCTACCTAGAAGGTACTCACCAAGACTAAAGCCCTCTCCAAGACTAAAGATTTTTATATTTAATGGCTATTTAGATGGGAATCAGAGGAATGTCATAAATACAGGCAGTCAGAAGCGTTTGAGGCGGTCCTCCTATTCAAGCAACTGAGCTGCTTATCAGGTACAGACACTGAATTATTCTCCCTGTAGGGCTTCTACCTGCAAACAGATTTTCCATTAAAAAAGGTCTTATGCTAAGGAAGGCTACAATAAGTAGGGCAGCAAGATTTCCCAGATGGAAATTTCACAGATTCACCAATGATTCCCAATATATAGTCTGAGAATACCTCCTTCTCAGAATACTTCCTTAAAGGAAAAAATCACAATAGAATGACTTTATGGCAAGAACTTTAAAAGACCTAAAAGTAACGGCTGAACAGCACTTTTTCATTGCAATATATTGAAATTTATGTTTCTCATTTCCAAGCTTCAGAGGAGAGTTCCATGTTAATTTCTGCAGACTACGTCACACAGCCAAATTCATGTAGTTTTCACTTCTTTGTATTTCATAGTGTTCTTAGCTCTTACTCTTGTGACTTTTCCTACTGACTTCCACTGCCAGTTTCAGGTACTCCTGAAAATAAATCCATGGAAGGCAACTATACTTGGATAAATAATGTGCAGGACAGGTATGTAAGGAGATTCACTCTTTCCATCACAGTGTAAAATCTCTCCAGTTCCAAGTAGCTACAGAATCATGGAATAGGTTGCCATGAGATGTAGGCTCAACTTGTCCCCCAGGAGATGGGCCAGCACTTCTGAGAAAGAGAAGACTCTTCACAAGGTCTTGATGTCATACATAGAATTTTCTGTTCATTTTCTTTCAAATGTTTAAATGATTTTTGAAAGCAATTCCTAACTTAAAGGGACAATAAGCCCATCAGAATCCCTAAACTGCTATTAATACTGGCAAAATTCTGAATTATAAACCTGTATAAAAAGACATGGAGAGATGCACTTCTAAATATAAATCCATATCCATCTTTATCTGATCCCATCAAGGTTATCTTCTGCACATAGTGTTGTTTCTGTAACACCAAAGGACAATGTATATAGGCAAGGGTTTAGGCCAATATTTAATAAAGATCCATTAACTGTTTTGGTATCTATTACCAAGTGAAAAGGAACAAATAAACCACAACTGTAGAAATACACAAGATATTCACAATCAAACTAGTAAAGAACTCAGCTTTTTGAAAAACTCATCTGTTAGTAAAAACAAAGTGACTTAAATGGCATAGTGTTAAACATGTTATTTACCAAGTCTCAATCTTAGAAGCACCACCTGGATTTGATGTACTATATTTCCAGGTTTGTGCATACAAACATGCCAACATTACATAAATAGAGCATATCTATGTGTGCAATAGCATTCACAACACATCCCTCAAAATCATGGCTTTTAGGCAGCATATCACTGAGAAAGTTTCCAGCTGAAAAGGGACTGAAGACAACACACAATTCTCTACTAGGTTACCCAGTGCAATAAGTACACTCAAGGTCAAAGCCCTCCTATCCTACTCTTCCTCCCTCTACTACCATCACTGACTGAATAGCTGACTACTTAAATTTACACAGTCAGCTATAAGACCTCAGCAGTACACATCACGCACTTAAAATACAACTTCCTTGTAGTTCCTGCGGGCTCAGCACTGTTAATCAACTCCAGTTTCCACAGACTGCTCATTGGATTGCTCATATTGAACTAAATGTTTGCAGTCTGATTAATAATGCAATACTTCAGAAAGCTGAAGTAATCCTACCCACGGCTAGCAGCAGCAGCATGATACAGATATTCAACAGAAAATTTCGAAATGAAACTTCAGCATAATTGCTGATACTAATGGTATTACATTACTTTTAGGGGGGGCTCCTATCACAGTTCATAGAAGAAAAGCCACAAATAATTTATTTTTGCAAGGTATTTATCTAAACATATTTAGAATTAAGCATTGTGCTAAATCTTCTATTATTATGTACCTGAAGGATGTATAGCATTCACCCAGCATTACACAATTTACACCTACATGGGAATTCTTATGCATAAACATGAGACTCATTGACCTACTTTCCAAGCTTTCCACATCTCTCTTACAGAAATGTTCCATTACAAGGAAAAGTCCTTTTATGCTGTTGAATTTTATTTGCTTCTGCAACTGCAGTCCTTTCCCTTCAATATTTTCCCTACTCTAACAACTAGGCAAGACAGGAGTGAAATGTTATCTTGTGCAATACCTTTCTTGCCTAACCACACATCACTATTTTCCAATACACTCTGTATTTTGCATTAAAATATCAAATAGGTTTCTTAACAGTTTCAAGGTCTATTTATATCCTGTTCTCCTGGTATAAAACATTCAAAATGGGGAAAAAAAAGCACCAAAACATTGAAATTAAATACTGAAAATTGCCAAGCAAGCCAGATATTAAAACCAGGAATTTATCCTGCTTTAGCAGGAGCTTCAGTTTTACTACACAGTCCTACTTGCTTACTGTGTGCTGCGTCACCAACTCCTCTGCACTGGAGTGCCTCTTCTTGTGGAAAGCATGCTAAAATCACAGATTCTGTGTCCAGATTCACAAATGCTACAGCAGTCGCTTAAAGTGCAACTTCAACATTTAAGTGACACTATTAACAAAACCTGAAAGTAATACACTGTTTAGAGGTTAGGACACTTCAGAAAAAGAAACGTGGACAATGCTATTGATCTGCTATCATCTTCTCCCCTGAGAGAGTCTGCTTCCCCACTCATTCTTTGTCAGAACCAACACATGACTTCATCAATGCCTTCTTCCACTAAGCATTTAATTAATGCTTTTCTTGAAAGTTTCAGCTACTTACGAGTTTCTCACATTAATGAAGACAGCTATATTTTGCTGAGCCTCATTAATATTAACACTGGAAACTCAGGAGAATTGAACGGGAAATTTCAAATAGATGGTTTGATGCTATTTTAATGAAAGAAAGAAGATTAAATACGATTTTTAATTCATTCTGAAGAGAGCTGGAAAACTTCTCACCTGATTCTTTCTTTCCCATAAATAATTGTGTCAATAAATTTCAACTTATTTGGATCACATTAAAAAAAACAGTCTCAGAATAAGTCATTTTAACAACAAAGCCATTTACTGTATTCTCACTTGAACTCAAGTTCTTACAGTGTTGATACAGGAATTCAAAAAGCACTCGTTCAATAGACTTTTCACCATTGTCATCTTTTATCCATGTGTTCCCAGAACTCACACTGTTCTCACAGTGTGTTCTTGTACTTACAAACTCCACAAAACCTTTTTTGAGAGTTTTAGTTCACAGCACAGAGGCAGAGGAGATTAAAAAGCTTTCCATCTTGGGGAGAGGATTTTGAATATTGAAACCATCCAGTACCCTAAAATCTCCGTGATCCAGTGATCAAGTATGGGAACTTAAAACCATGTCATCATTGGTTACAACATGGTTTACAGTTACTGCACAGGTGCGTGCTTTAAGTTACTCCCCCTATGCTACCAGCACACAGCAGTGACAAGTGGTGCCCCTAAGGAGTCTGCACTGGGACATGCACTGTTTAATATTTTTATCAATGATATAGACAGTGGGATTGAGTGTACCATCAGCACGTTTGCAGATGACACCAAGCTGAGTGGTGCTGTCAATATGCCAGTGGGATGGGATGTCTTCCAGAGGGACCTAGATAGACTGTAAAGGTGGGCCTAGGTGAACCTCCTGAGGTTCAACAAGACCAAATGCAGGATCCTGCACCTGGGTTAGAATAACCCTCACTATCAATTCAGGCTGGGGTGTGAGGTGATTAGAAAGCAGCCCTGCAGAAAAGGATTTGGGAGTGCTGATGGATGAGAAGCTGGACATAAGGAGACAGTGTGCGCTTGCAGCCCAGAAGACCAACGGCACCCTGGGCTGCACCAAAAGAAGCACAGCCAGCAGATCGAGAGAGGTGATTCTGCCACTTGGCTCTGCTCTGGTGAGACCTCTCTTGTAGTACTGCGACCAGCTCTGGAGCCCCCAGTACACAAAGGACATGGACCTGATGGAGCAGATCCAGAGGAGGGCCACAAGAATGATCAGAGGGTTGGAAAAGCTCTGCTACGAAGACAGGCTGAAGGAGCTGGGGCTGTTCAGCCTGGAGAAGAGAAGGCTCCAGAGAGACCTAATAGCAACCTTCCAGTACCTGAAGGGGGCCTACAAGAAAGATGGAGGAAAAGACAACAGCCAGAAGCACTGGTGTACTGCCAGCAGAAAGGAGGGAAATCATTGTGGACTTGGAGATTCGTTCCTGAATCAGACCAGCATGAATGAATTGAAAATGCTTCCTGGGGGAATCTCCCTTCACAGTTATGAAACTACGAATACTCCCAAAAGGACCTGCTTTATCTGATTAACAAATAGCTACCAATCCAGTACCATCAGTTGTATATCATACATAGTCTAACCACACAGAGATAACACTTTTTTCCCCTCCAAATTTCTGAAATCCAAAACTAATGAATATCTTTAGCCATGTTATTTGATATCACAATTGAAAACAGTGAACTGACAGTGAAATAAGGAAAACAGACATTGCAGGAGAACTTAAAGCAGTGTTAACTCTTAAAAACACAACAGTTACAGGCAGTTCTTGCTAGGTGGCTTGATAAGAACACTCCATAAATGTTTAGTCCTAACTGTATAGTAACAAGAACAAAACAGTGTTTCTAACCACCCAGCCTTCACTTAAGTGTGATATTTATTTTATTATAGGTGTGAGTCTTAACTATTTACTCTTCAGTGATTTTATTTCATTTAATCTTATCCTTAGTATATCTGATATAATCTGACATGCTGCCTTAATTATAGGCTGCTTTGAAAGTTCACTGAAGACATTTTTTTCAAAGATGGAGAATAGCAGGTCAAAATTCCATTAGCGACCTTTTAGTATTACAAGCACTATTTCCAGATGAGCAGTCAAAGCCAGAAACACATTTAGAACAGTAATGTGTGCAATGTCAAAATAACTCCCAACAGATGAAGACTCTGGAACAAGATTTATCGACATTTTGCCCAAAGCTAGTCTTACCACTTGGTGACATTCTCTTCTCAAAGCATTACTATGGTAATGCATTTGTGAAGTTTTTCCAGTACTGATTTTTCCTTGTTCTTTTTCCCCACCTCTCAAAGGTTTTAAGATGAAACAAACTTAAGTCATCTTCTCAGCTATTTGTTCTCATACCAATGAAAGGCATGGCCCTTTTTCCAAAGGCTCAGAGAACTCATTTATTATATCATCATATTCTCCGATCTCCTTGGAAACTGTTTAAAAATAGTCAATAGCAGTAATGGTCAGGATAGACTTTTAGCTGTTAGTTGCAATGTTTATTTGGAGCTTTGATATTCATGCATCACATGTATTTTTCAACTTGATATCTCTGTTCATAAACACAGCTACGGCTGTATGAATTTCATGCAGTCTTTAAAGAAAATATTACACTAACACTGGCAGGAGATAAAAGGTTTTCATTGTTTTAGGAGGTTTTATGTCATTATATGCATAACAAAGAAAATTTAACAGAACCTTACCTCGATATTTAACTTCATTTAACAGAAAATAAGCTTGTCTGAAAGTACTGCTTGACCATGTGGAATGCCTTCGTTAACCAGCCCTGTAACACAATATGCAAACAAGTTACTTCCTTATCCCCAGTGTATTCATTTCTAGTTTTAAAGTACCTTCTGTCAACATATTGGAAAGGAAGCAACTCAGGAAGTTGCTTTTCTCTTTGGGAGCTGAAATTGGCATTAACAAAATGAACAGCTTTAAGTTTAAGAAAATAAAATTCAATCTAGGCTTCCAAACTACTCACACTTAAAAGCTTAGCATAAATGAACTCTGAGTTTGTACAGGTAGTTACCTTGAAATTGTCTAATCACTGAACAAAAACACTTGCAGCATAAGTCTCAGTGCGAACATGAACAGTTACATTGACCTCTAAAAAAATGTATTTGACATTAACTGGGCTTTACAGTCTCTGTCCACAGTAACTTAGCACAAGCCCCTCTGGGCAATTTTTCTTCACAGTGAACCCCCTTCTGAGAGTACAATTGCAGAAAAATAAAGATAAAATTACTGTTTTGTTTGTAAAAGATGACAGAAACTCCCTTTCAAGGTTTTGGTTGTTTTGAGGAGGTGGGCTTAATTGTTTCTGTGGTTTTAGGCTTTGTTTTTTAAACTGTTTTATTCTTTTCCCCTGGATTGAAGATTGAAAACTATCCATTCCTGTTCTGCCCCTCCCCACGCTGCTGTGAAACACAACCTTCTCCTTAAATATCTCAAAGTTTAAAAGATCAGTCACTTTTCAGGCACAGTAATACGTCTGGACAAACAGAAAACAGAAGCCTGTATCTTGCTGCTAGCAAAGGCCTGTGTATGGTCTGTGTGTGTAGACTGTACTTATGGAAGGTTCTTGTCCTTGGAGAATGCTTACTGCCACCAAAAAATTCAAAGTTCTGACAGCTATCGAAATATGACACTAGTTTATATATCAATTTTAAAAGACCAAGAAGTTACCAGAGGATATAGCTAGCTAATAAGGAATGCCTCTGAGCTGAGAAAAGCTTATAGAAAAAAAAAATTAAATTATTGCTAATTTTAACCAAAGTTGGCAAAAACATTTTTAAGATAATAAATTCATCATTCAATGAATTTTTTATTCTGGTTTGCCTTTTGTCCTTTCAGTGGACTTATAAGCAACATCAGCTCTCTGGCAACACAACTGGTAACTGCAAATTAACTCATTTGCTGCAGGACAGGTGTATGAGGACAATAATTTCAGCAGCCAAAGGATCACCCACAGCTGCATTAAAAATAGCATTGCAGTAGTTTGCTGCTTTGAAATTCAACCACTAATCCATACTTACTCAACTTTTCAAGGCCTATCTAGCCTCCAGTCATCCACAGGAGGTGTAACTAAAAGGTGTGTCACCAGCCTGCACCTCATGGATTTCCTGCTAAAATTTAATGTCAGGATAAAAGCAAGTTCAGTGCACAGAATGTCTGCATACCGAATACATTCCCTCAGGCAGCTCTATCAGTGGAGAAAGGACTTGTAATGCAAGTATTCGTATCACAATAAGAAACCAAAGTCTTGTTCAGTCCAGGCCATGAATTTGCCAGCCACCTGGCTTCCTGGAAGCCGTAACTTACTTCATCATACTTGCACATACGTTAAATTTCTAACATTTGTTTCAAATGTGACTGTGAAGTATTTTAGTCACAACACTGACACCTTTTTTCTTTTTGGGTCCTTTGCTGACAAAGACAGAAACCCTTACAAATCTCCATGTTCTGAAAACAGCAAGTACTAGCTGGATGCCTCTTCACCTCTACTCTGAGCCTCCATCAATTAAGGCTGACATTTACTTGTCTTGCATCAAAAATGAACGTCTGAAGAGAGTACCACATCTAGGGGACAACAAAACCTGACATTGCAGATAATGAAGTGACTATCCCAGTGTTGCTTCTTTGTACTTACACCTAACAAAGGTCCCCAACACCTGCTCTTGTGAGTCTTTAATCAGAAACGTGACTGGGAAGGAAGAAGATGAAGGAACAGCTCTTGTAACATCATGCATCAAGGGAAGGAACAAATGCACATACTGCCAAAAGAAATTACTGAGTAGAACGCCATCTTTCAAAATTACAACTTAATTTTAAAACGTGGATTTCCAGTATCTGAATATTTAACAGCAGGAAAATGAATTTTGTAAAGGCTGAGAAAAAAACAAAAATGGCTTCTACTATGTTAGATTTTAAAACCAGCTTGAACAAATTTGACTGTGAAAGAATGTTCATTTTTCAAGTGGATTAATTACTGCTGAAGCAGTCATATATATTTTTACTTAGCAATTGCAGCTAAAGAGAGCCTAAAAGCTATTAATCACTGTTTGTTTTTTCTATTGTCCTCACTTCCTGGAATGTAGTCAAAGAGGGAACTCAACCACCCAAAAGCCCAGTCAGCACATCAGCTGTTCTGAGCCCTACATTTGTTCACAGCATGATTCTACTTACATTCTTAACTTATTGTAGCATGGGAGCAGTAAGTGAATAAAGCACCTAATTGTGGAAGTCAACACAAAATTCAACAATGCTTTCTGAATATTTGGAGTATTTTTTAGCATAAGTGGTTTTGTTTCAAGTGCTAGTAATGTTATCTACAGAATAAGATGATTAAATAAAGAAAAGCAATAAAGTATACAGTGTGCTTTGTCAATTCCATTACAGAATCCTACCCTGTGAATTACAGGTAAATTATAGTTTTTCCCTTTATAGATATTTCCTAGATATCCTGCATTCTGAAAATTCCTGGTGATAATATGACTGCATTCATGAGTATATGGATTACAGGCTCACCAAGACTTCAAGAATTAACTTCATCATCTTCTTATACTACGTCTTTTGAATGCAAAAATACTTCTGTCTACGTATTTCTGTCCATGTATTTCCTTTGTATTTATGCAAATTTCATTTTCCTATAATAAGTTTTCTGTGGATTTTTTGTTGTTGTTGTTTGGGGTTTTCATAAAGTTTTTTTTCCCTTTCTTTTACCTTTTTTATTTTTTTAAAAATCATTATTTTCTTATTGTTGTTAATCAAGCTGTAAAAACCAAAAGCAAATCAAAAAAACACAGTCCATTACACAAAGCATGGATTCCTATGTTTTAATCCTGTTGGCATTCATTACATTACTCCGTCAACCCTGCTAAATGAATCCGCTAATAGCTTAGTATTTTAAGCTATAAACAGGGGAATAGTTGTTTGGGGGTTTTCTCCCCCAATATATTGGGAGGTTTAGTTCCATCATGTATGTTCCATGCTTCAAAACTGTCTGTTCCCTGCACACAATAAAGATACTGAATGGCCATTTTAATCTGGTGCAAATTTAGATGTTTTGTAGTGTGTCACTTCTTTCACTTCCTATTTCTTCCACTTACCACTCTTTCGTTACTTTCTTAAAGACTATAGGAGCATAAATTACTACGAGGATATGAAATACACAATATTATGAGGCACAAGTATCTTAAGCACAATCTTCAGAGAAAAAAATCCCTGCTACCAGCCCCATGTCTATAAAACAGAGTTGAGTTCCACCAAACAGACTTAAGGTAAGGATGGAGAAATATGGTCTATACAGCCACTCACAGAACACTGCCAAGAACATAGTCCACAGACTATACCCAAAAGCAGATCCTCACTTTCCTTCTAAACTCTTCTCAGCAACTTACTACTTAGATTTCTTTACACCCTGAAACTAGGTTTCAGCCACGTACTAAAAATACCCACAGCAATACAGCTCCTATCCTCATTTTAAGTGTTCCCTCCATTCTCCTCTTCTGACATTTCTCTAATCCCTGATCAGCACAACAAAAGAAATTACACTTTTTAAGATAGGCAAAGAAGGTTTACCAAAAATTAAACAGTAACTTATTTCATTGTTACTAATATTACCACTACAGAAAACACCACATCAAATATTCAAATTCAGTCATACTTGGCAAGTTCTCTGAAAGATGTTTGCCTGGAACAGTATATCATCCTGGCATCAAATTGCAATGCCTTTCCTTTGATGACAGAAAGTAAGTTTGACTGATTCACAGAAAGGATATGAAGTCCAAACAGTCATGCTCTACTGCTCTCCTAAGAAACCAGGCACTAGAAACATGCCATGCGTCAAATCCACCTATTCTGTATGACGTGACTGCCACTCACTCTCTGAACACCACTACAGGAAGTAGTGCTCATTCATCCAGAGAATGACAAACATCAACCACTATTAAAATATGCCAGACTTGTGATGTCTGCAAGGAGTTAACTTCAAAATGTCATCAATAGTTCTTCAACTATTATAAAATCTCTGAGTCTAGATTTAAGCATAGAATATAGTCTTTTAAAAGTAGACCTAAATACATGTTTTCAATCGTGTGGCACAATGCACACTAATTGAAAATTATGAAAATTATTTCACATCATGTAATGATTTGAAATCATAGAATCATAGAGTCAGTCAGGGTTGGAAGGGACCACAAGGATCATCTAGTTCCAACCCCCCTGCCATGGGCAGGGACACCTCACACTAGATCAGGCTGGCCAGAGCCTCATCCAGCCTGGCCTTAAACACCTCCAGGGATGGGGCCTCAACCACCTCCCTGGACAACCCATTCCAGGCTCTCATCACTCTCATGGTGAAGAACTTCTTCCTCACTTCCAGCCTGAATCTCCCCACTTCCAGCTTTATTCCATTCCCCCTAGTCCTATCACTACCTGATAGCCTAAAAAGTTCCTCGCCAGCTTTCTTGTAGGCCCCCTTCAGATACTGGAAGGCCACAAGAAGGTCACCTCGGAGCCTTCTCTTCTCCAGACTGAACAGCCCTAACTCTTGTTATATAACAGGTGTTCAAAAATAACTATCCGGAACTTTGTTTACCAGGTACCATTCACACTAACTCTTATTTCTGACCTTTTGCAGTTTGGAATCCACAGTAATATCAGCCTTTATTTCCAGCCAGACAACCTGTGAGCTGGTAACACCTCAGCAGTAAACACAACTCCATAGTATCAGAAAGAAACTCCTCAGCATAGGCCCTCTTTTCTTCCCATGCTATGATACTGTATATCCTGACTTGTGCTCAGGTCAAAATTAACCAAATTCCTCATCCATATACGCTGACATGCATTACAGTATCAATTATTCAGCTCCACTGCAAAAATTCACTGGTTCAGAGGAAGCTGTTGAATCTCAGCAGTACCACAGCAATATAAAAAAAAACCAGTGTATTTGCATCATATTCATGAAAAAGCATGAATTCAGCTGACATAAGTAACTAATATTAAAAAAGGGGCACTTCCACTTTTTATTTACTGCTAAGTCAGGCCTCAAACCCTTCTCCTAAATAAGCATCTTTTACAATAGCTTCACATTTCCCTTCAAGCTATTCATCCAAGAAAGGCATATCAATCCATGGTAACACCAGCCCTGCTCCGAATCACCATTCAAGCTTAACTCTTCAGGAAAATACATTTAACTTGCAGTTTCACACACACCCCCCCCCAAAAGGAATTAATCAATCCAAACAATAACAAACAATTCAGCTAAGCTTACAGTTGGATCAAACAGAAATTTACAGCACAAAGCACAAAACACAAATGACTCTCTACTGCAATGGCTACCATTCCTATGTTTCTCTCAAAAAAAGTTAAAAAGAAAATACATGAACAAGAACATTTTAAATAGCTTGACTATATGCACGGTGGGTTTTAATGCCATATGAAATAAAAATATCACCAGACCCAGATCTTATGATAAAATCCCTGCAGGAAGGGTAACAAAGGTGGCTGGTTCCACATGCAAACAGTTAAGCTAACTGAAATGAAAAATCTATTGCATTGCTAATATTAATTGAAATATGTCACTTTTGAGAGATACTACAAGGTTATGATCAAATTAGAGGTTTTTTGTAATTTAAACACTTTCACCATGAATGTTGATATGAAATTCCTATGCAATTTTGGCTGAATACCTGCAAATAAAGCAAAGAAAGTCACTGGCAACATGAGTATTAGCTTCAGGAATTGAGATTTCATGTCCCAGCATGAGCTGAATAAACAATAAAATAATAAAAGTAATCATTCAATGGACAGACAAAACAGAAAGAAACAACAACAAAACAAACACAAAACTAAACCCATAAAACATAAGGGTTTTTGTTGGTGGTATGATTCCTTCACAGTACATTACCAGGAGAGCACACCTGCCATTCTAATGGAGTAATTCTCAAGCTGCTTATATTTAACATAAAATTGACTATTGAGCTAAATGTGCTCACAACAGAACTAGGGCCCATTTACACTGTAGCAGACAAAGCTCACAATTTACCTCTTTGGCATGCCTAACAGGAAGTCTGCCAACTTTCCAGGCATATTCCTTGAAAGCTGGGCTGCTCTATATTTGCAACCGAAGTGTAGTATAATAATGGTTCAGAAGTGTTGCAAATTCACTTTCAATAGAAATAAAACTCGTGTTTTTCAGTTTCATACTATCCTTGCTGTTTTACTAGACTGAAGAGATTTTCTCACCTCAAAGTGAGCCCCCTGTCATCAGCAACTGTTCTAGAACTCTCCAGAGAATTTCCAAGATAGCATCTTCTCATTTTCTTGAGCTTGAAGATCATCTTCCCAACACAATGACTTGTTATCAGGATTCCTATACAGTATTACAATCTTAGAAATCTGTGATTTTTAAATCACTTTCAATGCACTTTCCTCTCCCAATTAACAGTTGTTTATGCGAATGAAGCTGCATCAACCAGCTGAAGAAGCTGAGTGGCTACCTCCACCATTAAAGTTTTGCTGTATTCTGGTAGGAAGAAAAGTATATATAACTGGAGGGGAGAATGGAATTTTAAAAGGTAGCTTTATTCCCTATTACTTATTATAGTTCATAAGTGACTGAGAACTTAGTAGTCCTAAAGAGTGTACATTTAACTGTCGTACACTATACCAGATGAAGATAAAGCAATTCTCTTTCTGCCTGATTTGTCTTGGAGGACATTTAGTTAACATCTTGGAAAAAAAAACATCTTTAACTACGCAGCTGCCAAATCAATTCTTTCTCATTAAAATACACTTTGAATTTCATAAGGTCTTCCCACAGACATAAATCTTTCAGTCCCAAGCACTTCCTGTCATTTTAATTGCTTCACTTCAAGTCCCCCAAAGAACTAAAATGGAGTTTTGCAGTGACCATGGACAGGCTGAACAGCACTTGTTGTGTCCCAGGGGAAAACACTGGCTGGAACAGCTATTTAAACAAAGGAAGAAGGAGAGACAATGGTGAAAAATACATAAGAAATACATGCTGTTTATACTCTTGATTGAAATCAAACATGAGAAGTTCAACCTTCTTGTCACTCTCACCTCCCAGTAAAAAGAACTAGACCAAGCTTTCCAAGCCTATTTCTGGACTGAAACAGTGTTTGAGCTATAAAGAACTTATAGTTATGTGGTCTTAAACTAAGTGTGTTTTATATAAATAATTTATATTTATTTGATAAGGTAAGAAGCAAGTAAACTCCATCACGCTTTGGCACTGAAAATCTTGAACCAAATCAGCCAACTGCATACACGGGTTGTCTAACCCCAAATACCTTATTTTTTCAATCACTCCCCATACTGGAGCTGCTTCAATTTCAAATCTTCCTACCTCATTCTGGTTCACTTTGGAAGTTAGCATGGATAAGTTTCCTCTATATACTAGTCCAAACTTCCATAATCTGTCTGTGAAGAAACTTAAAGTCACACTGAGGCACTTTGTGAGACAGAAAGCATTGTTTGTCTTTGCACTCCAGTAAGTTACTTAAATACTGCAAAACTTTAAGTACTCAATAATCCTAGTCGCTTAGAGCTGGTTTCAGCTGCAGGCCTGCAACAGTGATGCTGCAAACAATGCCCTTTATCTATCACTGAGAAGTACACTTAGCATGGTTGCCACAGTACAGCTGCAGGGTGGCATTGTGGAGGGGAAAGAAACCAACCAAACAAAAGGACCCCCCCTCGTCAATCCCTCACCCCCCCAAAACACCAAACCCAAACAAACCAACACCCCCCATACGAACATATTTCAGCAACAAGTCAAGCTGTTTGTATGGAACAGCAGACTGACTCCTACCACAGAAGAAACCCCAGAAAGAGATATATTTACTCATTTTCCATTCATTGTCCTGGAGTTGAAGCCAAAAAAACCAAACAAATCAAGTAATTTTCCTATCTGGTCTTTTTGAAATAGATCATTGTGACACCAGTCTGCACAGACCTATAGCTTTAGGAAGGAAGAGGTAAAATATTGCTATCTTAGATCCAGTACACACTTAGCATTTCAGTATTTTCAGAGTATCATAGTGTGGATAGCCAAAGTTAATTCCAAAGGTTTTTTCATACACTGCCCAAGGGAATTATTCCATTGCATTCAGAAAGCACATCTGAAGTGTTTATTGCTTCCAGATTTTGAAAGGAGAAATTACTGCTGTAACTCAGCTGAGTTGTCTTAACAGCTCTGCTAAAGCCTCTCTGGTTTTCATCCCAGAGTTCTCACTTCATGTTTCCTGTGTATTAATTCTTCAAGTATACAAAGCTCATATTCAAGTTTTAGGCCGAATAATCCATTTTGTAAGGAGGATGAGAACAACCTAACCCTTGGATTGCAGGCTACTTGAAACACGTATAAAGTATTTGTAAACTTGAGTTCCTGCATATAATGCCCCCTAACCTTTTTGCCATTCTCTGTCAAACGTCTAAAACACTGCATTTAGAATTTGCACTAGAAATGAAAAGTGATAATCACAACACACATCCAGTTCTTCACTTAATGGTTTTGTTGGCTCAAGCTAGCACATAGGTGACAACTGACCTCACTGTCCCAGACATATGAATTGCATCATATAACACATATCCACTCAAGAGAAATTAAGTTTATGCATAACATTCAGATCTGAAAGACCAGCACTGTAACAGTTCAGCTACCAGCCAGACCCTAGGTCAGAGATTGGATACCAGACATAGGTGCAAGAAGTCTGAAACTTCTGCCGAAGCAGCTTTTGCTCTCAGAAGTCACAGACCTTAAAATTATAGTACAAAAGCCTACAAAGAATACAACTGATTGTCAAGTGCAGTAACTAAAATACCTGCTTAGGAATAAGCTGCTTGGATGCAGACGAAGTGAGCACATCCATTAAAACAGGGGCTATAATGCAATTCTATTTTGGTGCATAGCATTAGCAGGTTAATCGGCCTTCATTGCTACATTTCTAAATCTGCATTTCAATTATTACATGGATTTTATCATTAAATCCTCCTCATCAGGCTTTTAAGTGACATAATCCAATTCTGTCATAGTACACTTTAGAAGCTCTGAAAGTTCAGAGCAGCCCAACTCAAGGATACAGTGGATACAACTTCAGAAGATAGAAACAATTCTGAGGTATTACTGAGCCTGGTATCAGTCAATAATTATCTGCCATAATTAAAAGATCACATTTAAATATTATTTAAGTATTTTTGAGCTAGTCCCTTGAAAGCAGACACTTCAAAGAAAAAAGAACACTTCTAGAAATTAACTACCTTTTTATTAATTTCATCCCAGAGAAAAGCAACTGCAAAATATCCTTTAGCATCACATTTTAGTTCAAGATAATTCAGACCTGCTTTCTGGATTGATTTTCACTCCAGCTGCTCTCATGAATGATTAGCACTCATGTCTCCTACATCTATGTATTACTGGCTCTCCAGACAGCACTTTGCCATATGAACAGATGGACAACATGCTTTTGGAAGGAATTCTAGCCAAGAACATCCAAACCTTCTCTCTGGACTGGCACTGGCAAGACTATGGGGGAAGAACTACACCTTCTAGTTGACATATTTTCCACTTGCTCTGAACTTGCAGCTGGCAAGCATTTAGCAGGGACAACTTTTTTCTTGGTGAGAAATCCACACAGGACACATCAGTCGAAGGGCATGGAAGATGACGGATCTAGTCTTACACTTGGAAGCACCACTATAGGATTAAACAAAAAGCTAAATGCATTATGGCCTTAGTGTAGCTTAAAGAAATGCACAACAAGCAGAGGAATTAATTTTTATCATTGGAAAATAATCACTTCCAGGACATCCAATTATTTTGAAACATTTCTGAATTGCTGGAGGGAGGGTATGTCTTTTTGTCTCAAGTCTGAAGAAAACTTACAAATATCCTAAAACTTCCACAGCGTGAGAGAAAAGGTTCATCTCTTCTGGCACGGCATTCTACCTTTGTGTATCTTCGCAGGCACACAAGAACCTGACAAGATGGAGAACAGTTTCCTCTGATTGTACAAATTCTTAGGAACATAGATCCAGAAATGAAAGCTTAAGAAATCAGAGCAGCAGAAAAGATTTTTCATAGCAGTCAGAGAGCTGGGGAAGCAAGTAAAAAGCTGTATGATGCACATGCTGGGTCTCTGAGCTTTTAGATCTTATATCCAAAGAACACATGTGCCTGAACAGTTTGTGTTGGAAGGGACCTCCAAAGGTCATCCACTCCAACCCCCTCTGCAGTATTCAGGAATATCCTCAACTAGATCAGGTTGCCGAGACCCTGTTGAGCCCTACCTTGAATATCTCCAGGGGTGGGGCCACAAATACCTCCTTGGGCAATTCGTTCCAGCGTTCCACCACCCTCCTTGTCAAAAACTTGTGCCAGACATCCAATCTAAATCTACTCCTTTCTAGTTTGAAACCATTGCCCCTTGTCCTGTCATTACAGGCCTTTGTAAACAGTCCCCCTCCATCTTTCTTGTAGGCCCCCTTCAGGTACTGGAAGGTTGCTATTAGGTCTCTCTGGAGCCTTCTCTTCTCCAGGCTGAACAGCCCCAGCTCCTTCAGCCTGTCTTCGTAGCAGAGCTGTTCCAACCCTCTGATCATTCTTGTGGCCCTCCTCTGGATCTGCGCCATCAGGTCCATGTCCTTCATGCATTGTAGGCTCCAGAGTTGGTCGCAGTACTACAAGAGAGGTCTCACCAGAGCAGAGCAGAGCCAAGTGGCAGAATCACCTCTCTCGATCTGCTGGCTGTGCTTCTTTTGGTGCAGCCCAGGGTGCCGTTGGTCTTCTGGGCTGCAAGCGCACACTGTCTCCTTATGTCCAGCTTCTCATCCATCAGCACTCCCAAATCCTTTTCTGCAGGGCTGCTTTCTATCACCTCACACCCCAGCCTGAATTGATAGTGAGGGTTATTCTAACCCAGGTGCAGGATCCTGCATTTGGTCTTGTTGAACCTCAGGAGGTTCACCTAGGCCCACCTTTACAGTCTATCTAGGTCCCTCTGGAAGACATCCCATCCCACTGGCATATTGACAGCACCACTCAGCTTGGTGTCATCTGCAAACGTGCTGATGGTACACTCAATCCCACTGTCTATATCATTGATAAAAATATTAAACAGTGCATGTCCCAGTGCAGACTCCTTAGGGGCACCACTTGTCACTGCTCTCCATCTGGACTTCAAACCATTGAGCACTACCTTCTGGATGCAACCATCCAGGCAATTTCTTATCCACCCATCAAATCCGTATCTCTCCAACTTGGTGAGCGGAATGTTGTGGGGGACCGCAGCAAAGGCATTGCAGAAGTCCAGACAGATCACATCCATAGGTCATCCCTTGTCCCTTGACATAGTCACTTTATCACTGAAAGCCACTACGTTGGTCAGGCAGGATTTGTCCCTAGCAAAGCCATGCTGGCTGTCTTGAATCACCTCCCTGTCCTCCATGTGCCTTAGCATGTCATTTAGAAGGACATGTTCCCATGATCTTCCCAGGTACAGAGGTGAGGCTGACAGTAGTCCCCAGGGTCCTCCTTTCTACCCTTTTTAACAATGGTTGTAATGTTTCCTTTCTTCCAGTCACCAGGGTCTTCACCTGACTGCCATGACTTTTCAAACACCATGGAGACTGGCTTGGCAACTACCTCAGCAAATTCCCTCAGGACTCTGGGATGCACCTCACCAGGTCCCATGGACTTGTATATCTTTAGGTTCCTCAGATGGCCACAAACGTGGTCTTTGCTTATGGAGGGAGGGACTTCATCCCCCTGGTCTCTGTCTTGCAGGCCATCAACATGAGGAGAGGGTTTTCCAGCTAAGACTGAGGCAAAAACCATTGTTGAGAACCTCAGGCTTCTCCTTGTCCATTGTTACCGGTTCACCACTGAGGCTTATCAGGGGGGTATGCTTTCTTTAACCTTCCTTTTCTGGTTTACGTACCTGTAGAAGCCTTTCTTGGTTTTCTTTACATCCCTTGCCAAATTCAGTTCCAGCTGCATCTTGTTCTTTCTGACCTCATCCCTACACAACCAGGCAACATCCCTATGCTCTTCCCAGGATGCCTGCCCTTCTTCCACCGCCTGTGTAGTCCCATCTTGCCTTTTACTTTGATCAGCAGGTCTCAACTCAGCCATGGTGGTCCCTTTCCTTCCTTGCCTGATTTCTTATACCTGGGGATTGAGATCTCTTGTGCTCTGTGGAAAACATCTATAATGTGCCAGCTCTGTTCTGCTCCCTTGTCTCTGAGGGATGCTCCCCATGGGATCCTACTTACTAACTCCTTGAAGAGCTGGAATTGTGCTTTCCTGAAATTTAGAGTCCTGACTGTGTTTCTCATCGGTCTCATAACCTTTAGGACAGTGACCTGCACTAGCACATGATTGCTGCAGCCCAGGCTGCCTTCAACTGATGACTTCACTTGCATTTGTGACCACCAGGTCAAATAACACATTCCCTCGGGTAGGGCTGTTATTTTCTTGTCTTAAGAAGCTGTCATCTAGTCACTCCCAGAGTCTCCTGGATTGCTTATAGCTTGCCATACTACTTTTCCAGGAGATGCTGGGATGGTTAAAATCCTCCAGCAGGATGAGAGCCTGTGATTGCAATGTCTCCTCAAGCTGAAGTAAGAAGGCTTCATTGATAGGCTCCACTTGATCGGGTAGCCTGTAGTAGATCCAACCACAAGGCTCTCTTTGTTGTCCCTATCCCTAATTCCTACCCATACTTTAATTATGATACTGAAATTCTAGTCACAGGAAAAACAGTAAAAAAAAGATGGAAGAAAAATAACAAAAGTGAAGGTTTCACTTTTTTCTTCAGTATAAAACGTATAATCTCTACAATCCTAACCTGGTTGTGACACAGGCAGCAGAGAGGACATGCAACAAGTGAAAAAAAAATCCAAACCACCTGACAAGTAATATTAACAGACTAAAAATAAGAGTTAAAAGGAAATGCCTCTGTACAAAGAAAGTGTGTATAAGGCTGCTGTACCACTACTAACAAGTAGATTTAAAAACAAATAGAATGCTACTTATAATAAAATCAAGATAGCATAAAGTATGTAACATCAATAGCTGTATCTGCAAGGAAATGTGTCTGAAGAACTTTCTACCTTGACAGCACTGGTTCAGTTGAACCAACAGGTCACTTGCTGCTAGAATCCTTTGCACAAATCAGGCTTCAGAGAACAAAGGGATATCCAAGCATGCTCACCTGCTCAGCCATTACAATTCTGGGACAATAAAACAGATCTTATGAATGTCACAGATGGAAGGAAATGACATCTGCAACACACTGAGCTGCATTACTGAATTACTGAAGTTATATTCTACCTCCATGTCTTCTTTCTTGGTTATAAAAGCCTTATTTGAATCCAGTTTTCCAGAACAACCCTCCACTATAATTGCAGATTACAATTACAGACAATATAATTATTTCACAGAAGGCAAGGCGCACAGCAATACAAGCTTGAGTACATGGAGAGAACACATAGTCAACAACCAAAACACATTTCAGCCACATGGTCAAATTCCAGCCATGACCTTAACCCAGTACACAGTAGTAGGGTGATAAAAGCTAAAAAAATACATGTTGAATTTAGCCCAGAGAATAAAGTCTATGTTTCTGTCGCTATTAAATCTAAAATCAAAGTTTTCAAAGATACCTTGCTCCAACTTAAACACTGCAGCAACAACAAACCTTCAAGTTTGCAGGGCAGTTCAGTGGACTACATGATCCAGTCCCCCAAGGAATTCCTCCTCCCACACAAGCTGCAAATTCAGCATTCCTGTATTACAAACTGCATGAAATTCAATTGCAACCACTCAGGCTGTCTATGACTACAGGAAATTGAACCACTAATCAACATGTAACATTTTATGCAATAATTTTACAGAAATCCACAGTGATCACTCAATTAATATTCAATTAACACATTTCACTATGTAAGTTTCAATACAATTTCAACCATTTCTGCCATCAAATTAAATAGATTATTTTTTTCTTGTGTGCCTAGCAACATTACATAACGATGTAATGGCATCAGCCACCTACAACTGCTTCAACTCTGACACCTTATTACTTCAGCATTTGCACAGCCCCCACAAATCCAGTATTATCATTCATCCCAAACTTATTTGCTTTACATAAACTTTGCTATACCAACACCTATGCACCTAACAGTACTTCAGCAGAGCATACTAATAAATTAAAAGTAAATTACACTACCATAAGAAAAATAACCGTATACTTGGTGTAGCTCGGAAATATCAAAGCCCTCCTTATTTACAAAACATACTTTCTGAATGCTTAACTTCTGGCTATGCTGTAAAGATATATTTAGTTGCTACACTACAGCGCATCTCAGATTACACAACTGTTTCACTCTAAAAAGCAATGCATGTGTTCATGAGAACTCTTAAGTGTAAACATGCAAGTTGTAATGAACAGATTGTGTAGACTGGGTTAAGCCATACAGAGAAAAAATTTAGACAATACATGAAAGAACTTGGATGTCTTGCTTGTCACACTTTCTAGCACTCAGAGGTACCTGCACTAATTCCTCAGTTTAAGACAGTAAGAGATTAATTGCTCTCCCTTTTAGTGGAAATAGTCTTTCCAAACTAGGTTGAGATAGAAACTCACACATCACAGCTTAGCCTTGTGGCTCCTCACAAACCACAAGAGGAAGACCATCCTGAGTATTCCTTTTGCACATCTAAGAAATCTTTCACATCCTAACATTTCCAAAGTAAAATACTTTAAAAGGACCAGTAATGAACATATAACCTTACGAGCCAAGGGTGGAAACCAGAAGGCCAATGTGTAAGGATACTAAATATCAAGACCCTCTATGCATAGCGTCCTCTTCTGGTGATAAGAACCTTGAGAACAGCAGCTCAACCACAGGAAGCTGAACAATCTGTGGCTGTCAAAAAAAAAAAAAAAATCATCATAGGCCACAGCTTGTGCTGCCTTATCAAAGTTCCCCATGCAGTTCTTTAACACCACAGAAAAGTCACTGATTTACCCACCCATGCTCAGATTCTCAGTTGAACCAACTTCATCTTGATGCAATGAGAATAAATACAACCCCTCATTTGTAGCTAAATCAATGTTAGCACTATTTAAGGGAATCCTACCCATGTTTAATTCCCAATAGAAAAAACAACCAAAACTCTGTGTGACATATTTAATTACTATCAACTCTAAATCATGACAGGAAAAGTATTCTGAGTGTAGAAAACAGCTTATAAAAGATTTTAAAAAGAAAAAGAGGAAAAAAGTGCTTAAAATTACAAAAAAATTACAGAGTTGTCACAGTAAGGAAACTTGACATTTATGAAGCTGTTCCCACAAAAGCCTTTCGGTAGCAAACAGGCAAAAAAGCCAAGTCAGGCAATTCAGGACACAAAAAAGCACCAGGTGACTTTGGTCCCACACTCCAAGTCATAGTATCATCTTTTTATCTTTCCCTAACAACTCTTCTTCTTCTTCTTTCTTGTAACCTAGGGTATCTCTTCTCAGTTCTCAAACAAAAGTAGCAGGGTGGAACTGTTTTTCAGATATTTTGGTGAAAGAAAATGGTAATGGTATCACAGAAGGAAAAAGAACACCAGTGTACATCCCAGCCATTAAAACAGCTTCTAGAACTAGCCCCTCTCAAGTTCACATATTTTACTTGAATTCAGTATGCTATTTTATAATCCTGTTCAAAATGAGAGAAATGCCTCATTGCAAACTAAAAATTAAGATTCACAAATATACAAAAGTAATCCATTCCTCAATTTACATTCAGCTTCCTTGCAAGAACCTTACAGAATAATATACTAGTTTGCTTACTCAGGCAGGGAATGTTTTTTTCATGGCAAACAATGTCTGTGGCTGCAATGCAGACTCTGTTTCAGGTTTAAAGTTTTCTAAGAGTTTCTCAAGATCTTGTGAAGATCTGATCACAGCAGCTATTTATGAAGTTCCCACTCAAAGCAACAATTGCAGAAATATGGGAAAAATCCTAAGCTGCAGAGCCAGTTTACACAGCTTTTGCCCTCTTCAGCTGGCTGCCTCACGCTGTGGTGGGTTGAAAATTCCCCCCCAACATTAAATTGCCAGACCAGCTCAGTTGGAAGCAAATGAAGCTGCATTTACAAGAAAACTATACTTTAAAACGAAATGCAATGAATATGTACAAAATGTACAATATTTACAGGTATTTACAATTTACAAACAGTACAAGAGCCTGCCTGGACAAAACCGAGGGAGCCAGCAACAGCTTCCCCCTCCCGGCTCCCTACCCTCTTGTACACGATAGAGGAGAGAAAGAGCAGAGGGTTGTTTAAGATACTCAGCCACAACAAAGAACGCAGCCAAGGTCAGCAAAGCCAGAAGAAAGCACAAATTAGTGTCTCCCAGAGCAAGGAAGTCAAAAAGAGAGACAGTTAGTTTATCTAAGTTTTATGGAAGATATGTGTCCAATGGGATTGCTTAGACTTTATCATTATTTGCCTTTTCATACCCAATGGTGATTTATTTACATTCTTGAACTTTCTGTTCAAGATCTGTGGAAAACTTTCAAGGCACAGCTTGACTGGCATGCAAAAGCCACAAGTCATTGATCTCACAAAGGAGGAAGCCTAGCTTTTGGACAGCAATCAAATCTTCACTTTAAAAAGGGTAAAATGGCTCCTGCTACAGAACTCCTTCACACAAGGTAAATTTTTTTTATAAGGCTGAAAGGGAATGTGCATAAGGAACTCCAATTACCCAAAAATTGGTGAATTCCTGATTACGAAACTCCACTCATATATTCTTTATCTTACACAGTTTCAGACAAAAGCTTATTTATGAAATGTTGAACACTCCAGGTCAAGAAAGAACTACTTCAACTCTATTCCCTTCTCTTATCTAAGTAAGATCTTTCTTTAAAGGAAAGATGCCTCTTGATGAAAGGGCCCTACGGATCCTTGTGGCACGTGAGTAATTCCTTTCCACCATTTCAAATATCACAGCCAATGACCTTCTGAATACTGGAAGCCTGTTAGCTCCGTTTCTAGTTCCTGTACACCTCAGATTCCAGGAAAGGAATGATGCTGCTAGGAGAATATATGCAGTCATGATATAAAACCATATTTTCTATTATCTGCTATGTACAATAATTTAGTACTGTAGGTACAGTATACTTGGTAGTTCATTGGCTCATGCACTTAATTAAATAGCCGACTATACAATTTTAATATTCCTGAAGGGGCAGATTCATTTAAAATGCGATTAAAGTTGCACTCTAAAATTAGACGATTTTTCTCCATCACAGAAGTATAGTCTAATATAGAAGTTATCCATCTTGCAAGCATCAGGATATCTTAACTTTGGACTGTATTATTTCATTACCACTAAAATGTTTAAGCTCTTCTTCTGACTCCCTTTAGCCATAAAAATGCATCTTGATCATTTACTTAACTTTGCCAAAGCAGCTATTTTGAGCTCAATATTTCTTTACACATTTTCATAAGATAACTAAGTCCACATCTATTTATTTATTAAGATAATAGCTTCTGGCACATCCTGAAATTAACCTGCCAGACCTGCTTATGTATTTATTTTAAGTATAGAAACCACATACAAGAAAAAATACTTAGTAGAAAAGAATATTCAAACTGAAGTTCTCTCACAACTTTAGTGAAATGAACACACTCTTTCTGACCTTGCAGACCCAGATCTGAATGTCAAACATTTCCAGGGAAATTACAAATCCAAATCACTTGAACTACTCCCCACTCAAGGCAGAAATCAGCGAGCCATTCAATAAACCATTAGCAAGCCCATCAAGGGTTTAAACACAAGTTACAGGCCCAGAAAGATATCAGATAAGCAGAATATGCAGCCTGGACCTGTCACAGAAAGCGTTAGCAAGCCCACCCTACACAGGAAAAAAGCAGCAAGGGGAAATGAACAGAAGCGTCAGGCCTTCCTACTTTATATGAGGAACAAAGGGGTTCAGAGTGCACCAGTGAGCCAGATGCATATAGTTAAAATGCATACCATTTAAGGCCTGCTTCTACTCTGATTTAATTTGTTTTGTTAAAATAAAGGTAAGGCATTGTTCTTACTTTAATATCAGGACAAATATTTCAAGGCCTAATCCAAAGGGCCTTCCCCTACTGCCAGAAAAGGCAAAGGAACATCCATTTAGCTTTGCAGCAGTCTGTGCACTCTCTTATAAGCTTTACATTTCCTCAAATATGAACTGACACAACTTTCTCAGTCATAGTACTGAGGATTTCTGCGTTACGCTATATAAACCGGCTTTGCATCTCAGAATGCAATTTATTACAGCAACACTGAGCAGTTTCCACAAAGTTCTGGTATGTCTCACAAAAGGAACCTTTGAACTGTGGACCCCTTTTAACACAATTCATCAGGATAGTAAGCAAAAAAATATTAAACCAAAAGTTGCACATTTTGTAGTCATAACATCCATCCAACTATCGTACTTCCAAATTATGCTTGTCAGCAACTGACAAAAACACAACCTGAGGCTGCAGTAAGTTTTAAAAGAAGTTAAGCCACAAAATATTGGCAATCTTCCCAGATTTCTGTTGGAACAGTAGTAAAGGACACTTTGGCACCACTGCAGTATCAGTGACATGAGACAAATCCTACCTATAACAAAAAATGTTTCAGAAGCAACTTCAACTTTTCTTATGACCTGACTTTGCAAGCCAAAAGGGGTATCATCAGGACAGTAACCCACTAAAGCAATCTTCAGAGTGTTCACATTTCAAAATCAAGTCATGTCAAACTCAAGTTAGTATTGAAGCAATTAAATGCAACTGATACTAGGAATCAATTGCATTGCACAAGACAGCCATATCAATGGACACAAGAATGTCATTGGGATAAAAGGAGTGGATTTTATTTATACCTAAACATTCTTGTGCTTGAAAATAGCCCCAAACAAAACAGTAGGAAAGCTAAGCTGCCATATCACTCCTTATTTAAAAATTACTTTTAAAACAACAAAAAAAAAGGACTTGTCACATGATACAGAAATCTCCTTTTCAGAGCAGGATAACTGATGAAGACATCAATAGATTCTCTCAAAGGGAGATGTGCAGTTTCCACATTTGAACTGCATTTTGACACAATTTGTTCTTTCTGCCTGTAGTCATAGTAAGTTGAGTTTATAGTAAAAAATAATCTAGCATTTCCCATTTTTGAACTGTCACAGCATGAAATCCTTGCAACAAAACATGTTCACGTTTCTCTAGCACCCAATTATTGCAGGATCAGGTGTTCGAAATACCATGTAGTGTTCTTCATGGCACTCTCACTAAGGAGCACCTGGATCAATTGCTCTTCAGACAAACAGTTTTTCCTTTTCTAGTGCTCTTACTACAACATTTTTTTACAGCAGCCATTACCTTAATTTTCCATTCCTCTACATATAATACCATTTCCTCCTGAGTATTTGTTCAAATATGATATCCCTAGTCTTGCCAATTACTTTGCAACAACAAAACAACACAAGGCAGCAAAGGCACCCAACCAGTCTCCAGAAGCTGCTCTTCTGAGGCACCCAGACTCAGCTGTCTGAAATGAGACATGAAGCATTATGGTCAACTGTTTGTTGACGAAAACATATTGGAGATAACAGCTTCTATATGGCTAAACTACAAAGGTCTTTTATCATGACTGCTAATGCTCCAGCTAGAGAGGTGACCAGGAAGGAAACCCTACAAGAACAAAGGCAACAGAACTCACTAAGCATGAAATCAGTGCAGAAACCAAGTCAGCTCCTACAGCTACAGTGCTTCAGTCCCTGAGGCCAGCCCAGACACTTCAGGAGAATACAGAAATCTTATGGGGCACTCCCATGACACTTAGAACACTGCTACAACGCAAATCTTTCTATGCATTTATCACATCCTAGTATACTAATAACTTGTCCAAGTAATTCATGTGCTGAGAACATTGGCATGAGGTTAAACACCGCATATACTACACGATGTCCTCGAAGATTAAAGTTCACGGTATCAAACTCCAGACTGTCAAATAAAGTCTTCTCATATTCAGTTATTTTGAATGCTTCACTATATTCTTCCTCCTCCTGTTGATACAATTTTGTAGATTATGCAATCAAATAGTTTCCCTAAGACTTTAAAACTGTAAAATCACAACAGCTATTGAAGAGACAATTTTATTAATAGGTTGTTCTCCTTTCTTTTTCACATTTTATATTTTAAGAGATAGAGATGCAGTTTTAAGATAACAGTGCCTAAACTTTGATTATTCATCAGCTGCATATACTAATCATTAAGAGCTAAGTGGTACAAAAAAGCTGCTACTAGCCACTTGTTTTACAAGGCTTCTTAAAGCACATACAACATTATATTAACTAGTACTGTCTGTCTTCAAAGTATATAGAACTTTAAATGACAGCAAAATATTCCCCCATACTCTTATACTTACTGATTCTTTCCTGCCAATCTGAGACCTTCAAATACTGGAACAGGTCAACAGGACAGTCTAGTAGCAAGCAAGACCTAGATGTTAACTCACAGTGGAGTACTGATGGGAAAAACAAACAAACAAAAATCAAAGTTGTGGGGGAAAAAAACTTTAAATATTCCACCTAAGTAAAGAGGTTAGAGAAAAAAAACAGCATGTTATGACACTGCTCTTCAGAATGGCAGACATATCACACCAAATAACTTAAAAAAAATCCCCAGTAACTTGAAATGTGCAGTGAAGTCACCCATACTCCAGTCCTTCAGAGTTAAGTTAATAAGAAACCAGGGCAGCTCATATTGCAGAATTTAGCTGGAGTGACCTGACAGCAACAACTGCTAGCCAAACATGTACGAGCTATGGCAGATCTACAGTGTTTGATCAATGCTCCTGAGAATGTGCATATTGGAGATGTGTAGAGAAAAAGGAAACTCTTGATAAATAATTTTCAGATTTGCAGTGTCACTACTTCACCCAACACTTCCTTGTAGACAAACCACCATTATGTTCAAGATAACTATGGCAAAATACTATAGCAAATCAGTGACTCTTCAGGCACCTAGAAGGTTCTGGCACCAGAATCCAGTTTCTCTTTAAATGCCAAAATAATTTGTCTTCACCGACATCTCTGAATCTGAAGGTCACAGTCTGAGGCTGTCTAAAACTACAATATTTTGGCCAAATCCTAATAGAGTATCTTTAAGAAATGCCATATTTTACATACTTTTTTAAAAATATTGTATTTTGTTCTCATGCAACTCACCCATTTCAACCTTGACATCTTTAGGTTAAAATTTCACATAGCAACCTTAGCAAAAAAACTCCTACACTAGAGGCAGTAAAAAAGTAAATACATAAAACACAATCAGAAGAAAGCTTTTCAGTCTACACGAATGATACAACATTGGTGCTAAGATGTTAATTTGAGGAGAAGAGCACCGTCTGTAACTGAATTGTTTCTTCATGGATCTCATCTCCGTTTCAAATAGCTGTAATACAGATTACGTGGGGCTAACGAAATCATACTTGTCTCTGAAACTTCCAAAGGGCTCACAACGCTTTTAAGAATTACACGCTGTGTTTAAAGAGCATTTAGAAGCTGCTAATGGTGTTATCCAGTGATGCAAACACATACATGCATGCAGATATACAAGATACACAGTGTATCTTTTATTCCTAACTGGTTTCATTACTCCCAACCTCAGTAATGAACATGCCACTACAATATGCTGCTTGAGGTTATATAGATTATTTCAGAAGCTGTTAGCCTTTTACACACAAAAAAACTAGGAAATGAAGTAATTTCTGGGTTTTGAAACTATAGCACCCATCATTTAGTACTGTTGCTCCTCTATGTAGTAAAGCTGGACATTTCAAAAGGTAATCTACAAATCCTAAAGTCCTGAAAAATATTAATTTTTCCCATTGACTAAAAACATATGAATGTATTAATAGCTTTTCTCCAGTTTTAAGGCTCAGTATAAGGAGGTACTTGATATATACACAGATGAGCAGATGAATCTAAAACCATTTCATCTCAGGATTTTAAAGACAAGGCCAATGATAATCTAAGAAAACTGAAGGCATGTCATAAATAACTGGGGATTCAAAACAAATCTACACTGTAATCTACTCTTAGGTAGCTGTGTTTGCTTTAGTCCTTACAGGAACCATTATGTGCCTGCTGACACCAGACAGCAACTTCATTTATTCTCCTGCAAATTTCCTGTTGCAATTTAGAAACACAAAAACACAGTGGCACAGAGAAGGCCTAAACTACCCTAAAAAACCTCTCTCTCATATACCAATTGGCTCTCATATACCAGTTGGGGTTGGACTCGATGATCTTCAGAGTTCCCTTCCAACCCATACCATTCTATGATTCTATGAAATAAATGTCTGCAAATGTACATGAAAACTGGATATGACTCATTTACTAAAGTAATGCCAACTACAGACCAACTTACAGCTCATTGATTTGATATTTAGCATTGTTTCCTCATGCATCAATCAAGATATTTTGCATCTCTTGATGATTTAAGGCAGACTGGATCATCTCTCACCTCTGTACTCAACTCATGCAAATATTGAACAAATGCTCTAAATGCTGTGCAACTAGGTTGATTACATAGAACAGCAGAAGCATCTCTCTATAAGCACTGTCACTTTATTTAGTTCCTGTCCTGGAGGAATAACTAATGATATGTTCTGAAGATATTTTGGCACTACAATACCATATGATCCTAGTGCCCCCAAGAGAAGCTGTCAGTGCATCCATTCTGTTAATATGATGGGGAATGAGAGGAGTTGTGGCATGGGGCTAAGATAGATTGGAATACTCAGATCTCCATATAAAGTGGCTCAACATGATGCCTATTATTTAAACATGTTTTAATAATAATAATAAACATGTATTAATTAAAATGTTAAATGCTGAGCCAGCTCAATCTGCAATTGCCTATTTTACTAAAATGAAACTGTTTTAAGTAGCTCAAGTACTAGTAAACTGTTTACTCCCTGAACAGCCAAAAGCATTAGAAGCAGTATCTTCCATTCTCACCATGCTTTCATTCAGCGTGTGTTTTTTATGGTGCAGAAAAAAGTCGCCAAGAAATGTCACAGCAGCAGTTAGAGTTGACTATCACTTAAAGTAAGTTGGACCACAGCTTTCCCTTACTTAACTCCAGCAGCCTACGTACTCATTCACACACATAACTGGTTCACACTAAAACACATTTCTGCACCTGCTTGACCTTGAAGCTGCCTTTCAGACTGGTCTACTAATAACAAGCCAGGTGACATTTTCTTTGCAACTTCAACAGGCTATGTCACACACATATCCTTTTTTTTAGCAATGTAAAATAAACTTTGCACCTCCATGTCAAAGAACAAAATTATTCCAAGCACGGGAAATACATTTTTGTCATCTTCCACAAATGGAATTCATGGCTTCACATTTACTTAAAAGGAAAACACTAAGTGATGAACTAATTAGGTTTTTCTCCCTTAATAAATTTGACAGCTAACCACAAAAAATACTGGGTTTTTCAATGCAGCAGAATGTTCCAGACTGGCAACAGCCAACCTTGAACATCTGCTTTGCAGGTTATTAAAAACAGCAGCTGTCATTTCCATCATCAACAACAGTTTTCTAAAACATCCACCTTGCAAATGTGGCCTGTCTAAATTAAAAATGTTAAGAAAAGCATTCCAAAATCATTCTATTTTAGTTTGTCGCTATCTTTAGCCACAGCCCAGACAAATACTGCTGATCTATCAGAGATACTGGCTGAATACCACCTCTGAACACCAAATGCCATGAATTTTGAGGTCTCAGTACCACAGCTGCAAGACTCCAACAATTCACAGGACAAGAACTGGAGAAAATGCAATACTGCCAGTATGTTGTGGTATTGGGTGAATTCACTGCACTCTTGAGGAATTCTTACAAGAGCAGTTGTTCTCAAAACAAGAACCTATCATGTCTATATTTTTAAGATACAGAACGTGGTATTATGCTACAAAATTCCACAATGAACATCAAGATTGGCCTTCTTTTGCATATGTGGTGCCCACCACATATCAGGGAAAAGTAAGGACATGCAGTGTTACTGCACTTCAATATTAGCAGCAGGGTGTAAATAGTACTGAAAGTATATTCAGATTCTTCCTTTGTGACAGACAGGTTGAATCTAAAGATGCTCCAGTTTGTGCATGTCAAAGTCCTTGCTGTGCTGAGTGAAAACTACTGCTCAAATACAGCTTGTTATAGAGGAAGAAAACATTGCCAAGGTACCAATAGCGATAAGCTATTAACTCAAAAGTAATTAAGATTCATCTCAGGGAAGTACAGATGAGTAACACAAAACTGGTTTCATTTACATGCAGTTCAGCTACCTCCCAGACTGATAAACGTACAAATATTCTGATCTGTAGTTGTTTTCCTCAATAACAAAATATACAGCTGCTGGCTCTACTTCTAAATCTGAAAACAACCTTCTATCAGTGTAATGGACTTCCATGTGGGTCCAAGATTTCTAAGCCAATCAAATGCAATGTCACAGCCAACAAACATGGTCAGCATTACCAGAACACAATACAGTTAAATGAACTGGAAAAGGTTCTGGTCTGTATGGGAACTATAAAGAAACGTGCAAGCTCCAAGAGACACAAGTTAGATTTCCTGCTATCATGTCAAGCACTCTTCCATGACACCCAAAAATGAAAGGGCTGCTGGTAAATGCATACCAGGAAAATTAGGGAAGACTTTCCATCCTCAGGTATACGCACATGCACATGTAAGATGTTCTTGGCAAGCTGTTATCCAGTGAATTCAGGTTTACTACTCTGCTCTTCAAAGCACAATGGGTTCTGTCCTTAATGATGCTACCTGTAATGCGCTTGTATATTATCCTCTTCACCTCTAGTGTGGTGTGTTACTATAATGCATCATGGCACTGATCAGGCTTGTTTCTTCTATTGATTCAAAGCTTGTACTTCAAGTGTGTGTGTGTGTGAAATAGATATAAAAATAAGTTAATCTGTTACCTTTTACACAAAGTTGGCCCTCAAGTGCAGAAAATAACAATTAACTTCTAATTGACAAAATTTAATGAGTACACTGGATATTTCCAAATTAATTTCAACAGGACAAAAGTCAATCTATATTTGCATGGTTTGATGTATTGAATTACATTGCACAGTAATTATTGTTATCCAAGTTATCAGACACTTCAAAAACACACTATGTGAAAGTTAAATTAGGCAGAAAATTCCACCCATGAACGCAAGCATACTGAGGTAACAAAACACAACTGAGAAAAGAAAAACATAACTGCTTGGAATTTTAATTGCATCAACAAATTTCCGACCACTCAAATTCTGATGCACAATGCTAGCTGCAGAAGCCTGTGGCAGTATTATTTGATCTTACTAAGTATGTCATACACAATTAACTAACTGCAAGACTATCAGGTCATTTAACCTTTACTTAAATTATCATTTCTAAACTTCCCCAGATCAGAACACTAAGTTGTAATTGGTAACCTAACAATACCACCAGTATACACAGCAGTCCGTTCAAATAGATCTTAAAACACTCAGGTTCCCAAGAGTGGCCAGTATGAGCCCAGGCAATAAAATACTCTTCAGAAGCATCATCTCTTCCAGAACAGACACTGGAAGAACCTCACAAGAAAACTCAGACAACAACCTCTTAAAATACATGGTACTCTGAGGCAAATAATTTAATAACCGTCTTCCTGAACACCACAACTTTGAGGAACCAGAAACTCCAAACACAGCAATAAAGCTACTGTTAGCGTGACACAAATTCTTTACAATCTCGTGGGTAAAATCTGCAGAGTAAAATGCAAGGCTTGTTATTGCTTCCAGACATTCTATTAACATCAAAGATCTTTCAGTTCTAACTCAGTTCTTCTTGCAGCTTCGCTTGATACCTTTTTGCAGTTCTGGACATCCAGCTGGTATTACCCTGCTCATTTCTCTCAACAGATAAATTCTCTCTGCAGCACATAATAATAAAACTTTTTCAAAATGGCACCACAAAACTTCTCATGTTCATTTGGCTACCATTTGAAGAAAAACAAACACAGGGTTGTTTGCTTGCCTCATATCCACTTTCCCTTATGTGTACCAAATGAACTCGGCCAAGGCAGCAGCGCAGTCAGTGCCTCAATTAACAAGTTACCTGATGGTATTTAAAAATTACTTCTATCAAAATCACTAATGTGGAAACTGTGCTGTAACAATGACTGCTGAGTCCTTTCCCCTTGTGTTAGTACTCAAAACAGGTGTCTAAAGTCTACTTCTCCCACCCTCTCCTCCCATCTGCTGCCTCTGTCTCTGGATGCAACGAAAGCAAAAAGCAGATTCTCAGATCTGCACTCAAAGCAGCAGCAATATGCCATTCATATGACTTTATGCAGGGTTAGAGAAAAATAATTTTGTTTACTTCTCAGTATTTAGTACTTCTCAGTATTTAGTACCTTGTGAAAAGACCATTCATTGCTGTTACAATGCCCATACATTTCAGCACAGGTCAGCAAGCTAGTAAAAAAAAGATTACTCATAGTGAAAGATGACATTTGAGAGTTGTTCGTTATTTATTCCAATTGGCCAAAATAACAAATTGGATATGATATAACCTTCAAATCTTTTCAAGAGCTAGTTTTTCTTCATCTGAAAATAGGTTGAGCTTTTTGTAGGTAAAGGACCTGTCTCTTCCCATGTTTACTGGACAGAGTCAAGAGAAGAGGAGAGGGGGAAGTAATACTAAAGAAATCAAATAAAACAACACTGATTCAGAAAGCCACAATTATGTACAAGGATGGCTTTAGAAATAGATCTCTCCCCT
Organism: Indicator indicator; assembly: GCF_027791375.1. Taxonomy (NCBI): domain Eukaryota; kingdom Metazoa; phylum Chordata; class Aves; order Piciformes; family Indicatoridae; genus Indicator; species Indicator indicator. Next base: position 5,528,313 of record NC_072025.1, read on the forward strand.
AAAAAATTTGCTCCCATGTGGGGTTTCCCCCATCTTTGAACTATCCACTGTCTCCATCAATTCTTACTTGATCAAGTTTTTGTTTCCTGATATTCATTTTGCATCATACTAACTAAGAGGAAACTGTCCATTACACTGTTTAATTGCATGCTACAACTTAGTTTAAAACTATCAAAGAAGAAACTGAATCATGTAAACTGAACTCAAATAACTATTACCTTTCTAGAGGTCTGCTGCAGCAAGACAACCAGCCTAATGATCTGCATGGAAAACAAGAGATGAATGATGCCAGCAGTAGTCAAACATTGCTGCATAACCTGAACTCACTTGAAGGCATTAAAGAAAACAGCACCTGTAATCGCACTCCAGAAGAAACCGTTTTAACCAAATTCAAAGTAGAAGTTCAAAATGCTGGAGGACATTAACAATCTCACCCCTAGCAAACAGGCTACTTCTACTAAGAAAACTGTATTCTCTGTGAGTGCAGACCCTGTCTCAGTCAGCATTGCCACAATCCAATCCTTCTCTTAACCCCACTATCCACTTTTTCCCATTCCCACCTCACACTTGCACTCAACCTTGCCCATAGCAAGTATTTGGAAGCAGCTAAATTATCCGACTTTGTCTTTATCCCCATCCTTTTTCTCTACAATATTAGTTTCCAGCTAGGCTGAAATTTCCAGCCCAGCTCTGCAGTCAGGCCAATGCTAAGGTTCATACAAGGGAAGAATGGAGGTAGAGGAAAACAGCACTAATCTTGGTTCAGTCTAAATCAATCCACCCTAAAATTGCTGTAGGCTTCCTTCCACATACAGCGCTTAACAGGATTCAAGTTAGACCCGAGAGACTCATGGTAACAGAAAAGACAAAGGTCTTCTCTTCACAGCAGTCCACATTACTTATTCCAACACTAGGATAACATGGCCTAGGCAGAAGGCTGCATAATCCAAACATTTCTTGTGCTTGATGAAGGATGAAGAGTATATTCAGAACAGGTCCAGCAGCCCTAGGGTACCAGGAAGGCCTACACTGCTGAGCTAGCCTTTGAAATCCTTCATGATGGGGAAAATACCCAAGCATAGATACTCCAGAATCAAAAAATAGCTCCAAGAGGTTCTCCATCAGATTCAATTATTGCTTAGAGTATATCAAGAGAGATTCAAAGATAGGTTCTCTCTTTCGCCGTTTTCACAGCACTGCAAAAGATAAACCCTCATAGGCAGGTTATTTTGCACAAGAAGGAGCCCAAAGATTTATCCAAATATGCCTAATAAAGAGGTTTCATTATCAAAGCTTTTACAAAACCACAACCAGTTTTCAGTTCATATTCCAAGTTAAGAGTAGCACTTACGGTAACATCCATCAAAGGCAGAAGGCACAAGATTATCACCTTTTAAAAAAATTATCATGCTTATTTACTCAAAATTCACTCATTTCATCCATTTCAGCACAAGCCATTTACATTATATAGGCAATGGCATGAGAGAGAAAACATAAGGATTTCAGACACTTAATTACAATGCTTATAGGAGACTACATGTGGAAAGAAATAGTGTGTTTTGTTAATATCAGGTTGGATGTGATGGTCACCTTTACTTTCCACATTTCTATCTGAAATGTAGGGTAGCTTTCTCATAACTGAAGGAGCACTGAATATGTGAGTTCCTACATTTCAAAGATCCTTGTGAACACAGGTGTGTGGTACATGGTACAGTTAGACAGCACAGACCTTCACAAACTCAAGGAAACAAACAGTTTGGCTTACAGCAAACCCACTAATTTTTGCAAGCTACATTGCTCTGGAATGACAGCTGGCTTTGTCTTCCATTTCTCACTTACACCATTATTCTTAATAAAGGCCATATATATTGCAGCCAACTTTATTTAGCTGCCATTCATTCACAATAAATAGAGGCTTTGTTCACAAGTTTGAAATACAGAAAGAAGGCCTACCCCACACACTTGACAAGCAAGCAATCTTGAATGCAACAGCATAGAAGTCTTCAGCTATTAGTGATTTAATGTTTACAAGATGAGGGTTTGTCCAGGAGCTGTCAAGTTCAGTAGTTAATACAACAGCAGTTCTCCACCTTAAGGAAGTATTGGATATAGCTCAAACACACATCCTTGGAGCACATAACTGATTGTTTGTCTACTCAACTGTCAGATCACACTGTCTTGAGCCCAGAATGCCAACCGTGTGCTGGGCTGCATCAAAAGAAGCACAACAAGCAGGTCAAGGAAGGTGATTCTTCCCCTCTGCTCCACTCTTAGAAGATCCCACCTGGATCACCCCTACTGTGATCAACCCTGAGGCCCCAGCATGAGAAGAACATCGAAATGTTAGAATAGATCCAGAGACAGACCACGAAGATGATTAGAAGGCTGGAGCACCTCTGCTATAAAGGCAGGCTAAGAAGGTTGTTCAGTCTGGAAAAGTGAAAGTTCTGGGAAGACATTAGGACAGCCGTTCAATAAAGGGGGCTTGTAAGAAAGATGGAGAAAGACTTTTTACCAAGGCTTGAAGTGACAGGGCAAAGGCAAGCATTTTAAACTAAGAAAGGGTAAGTTTAGAGTGGTCATAAGAAGACCTTTTTCTTCTTTTTTTTTTTTTTTTTTTTTTTTATGATGAGGGTGGTGAGACACTAGAACAGCTTGCTTAGGGAAGCTGTGAATGCTGCATCTTTCAAAGTTGTCTGAGGCTCTGGGCAATGTGATCTAGTGAAAGATCCCCATGGCAGTGGGGATGAACTATATTATCTCTAAAGGCCCCCTTCAATTCCAAACCATTCTATGATTCAATAGTTATTAACCGGCATGTTGACACCAACTTGCTGCAGTGCAAAGAATCAGAAAAGCCTACCGAAAAGGTTACATTCTGTCCTGGTTTGTTGTTGTTGCTTCTGCACACCATTCTGATTAAACTGTAAGATTAAAAGGTTTATGCCTTATTTCCTCTGACCATTTCAAAATTCCCACTAATACTTGCTTAAGAAATTCTAAGTAATGAACTGCTCCCTCCCAACATATCAACACATTGCATGTTTCAAAGTTTGAGCTTTAAACAGTATGACTTGAACACAAGATGTGAACTGAATTAAGAGTTAACAACCTACACTTGGCCAAATATGTATTTTAGTAGGACAAATGATCAGCTAGTCAGCCACACAACATATGTAATTAAATGGTTGAGGACGGTTAGTACTATTAATATTTAATGATCTTATTTAATAAAAGTATATCTTTTACTAATGCTTCACAACTATTTTTTTAAAGAGGTTTAAATATGTTGTCTTAAGAAAGAACACACAACAAACCATGACTATGTTACCATTTATTTCAAGTGCTTTGCTTCCATAATAGCTACAGAACGAGAACCACAGTTCCATAAGAGAAAGCCACATGAACAAAGAAAAGTGCTGTCCTTTCAGGTTGTATTATACACAAGATTTATTTTCTTCAAATTTCAGGTACAGTAGTGTTTCACCATCAACCACTTCTTAACTCAGAATTCTACATATCCCACATCAATGCATGAAGCACACAAAATAGTACATGGTGGTAACTATCAAAAGAGTGTTTTCAATAGATTTTGTGGCATCTTCAAGTGTACTAACTCCCAGATACAAAAAGGAATTAATAAATCATTTTATCACAGCAATTTTACCAGCTCATGTCCTCAAGCACATAATTTTTTGGAATACACCCAAATTTGTTGCACTATGTGGAGAGCTGAGAGTACACTGCAAGAGATGGTTTGAACCAAAATAGAAAGCCATGAATGGGGATTGACAGTAGGGAAATCCCCTCCCTTCTTGCTACTTCTTACTACTATTTATAACTGAAGGCAAGTAAGGTCATTTCCAATTTAAAAATCAGTTCTCAAAGCAAATATTTGTGAAAATTTACAAACCAAAATCCAACAGCCAAAATCCAAGAAGTTTATTTTCAAGTTTTGGGATAAATATAACAGAAGGTAACTTCAGAACGGATGCAATTTTGCCTTAAGTATACATTGTTTTCAGCACACCAAAAATGGGCTGCTCACATTTCAGGTGCAAGTCAAGGTTCAGCAAGATCTTACCATTTCCTCTATTTTGCCACCAAACCTCCCTACAAGTTCTTCATTCAAAGTGTCATTAATATTCAGGCAGCTGAAATTGACTCCAAGTTACATGTCACTGCAAGATGGGTTCAGTTACATCACTGAGTACAGAAAGAGAAATATATCCCTAGGCAAAATGGATCAAACACTTCAATCTTTCCTGAATTGCTGACTATCTCAAGACAAAACATCATTAGGCATATAGCTCAAAAAAAAAAAAGGTTTGATTTTTAATATTCACTGCAAGAGATAGCAATTCACTCATCAAGGATATGTGGAAAAAAAATACTGAAACAAGTGTTCTCAGAAGCCGTTTTCAGAGAATCATGCCAGTATCTTGGATATTCAAGCCTGTAATAGAAAGACATGCTTCACATGTTGTTATCCTAAAACACAAACAGCATTAAATACAATCTCCTTATTCAACTATTTGGTTTATTTTTAACTCACTAACAAATATTTTTAGAAGAAAACATGGTGATCCACTTTAATCATAATTTTGGGTATTTTTTGTTCAGTGATACTATAAATATCACTGATTCAGAGTTTCAGCCCTACAGGAAACAAACCCCTTACAACAGTAAGATTAGGCATGCCATTTGTCAACTACACTTAAAGTACCATCAGCCAGATCTCTAATGACCATTTCTGGAAGCTGCCTTTTTTTTTAAATAACGCTACAATTTTTTACATATTAAGTTTCAAAAAAAAAAAGTGTATACTTTGCAAAATACAACTTTTAAACACTACTAGTAATGATGTGAAAAATGTACTCTTTGAGTTTCTAAAGTATCACCAGAATACAGTGATTTAGATTTATTTCCATAATGCTCAGTGAGTATATGAAAGATTACTAGAGAACTGGATGTGAAAGAAGGGATGAAGGGATGCAAGTTTAATAAAGCTTTGAACTTGAGCCGTAGGTCAAAATATGCCTGCAAAGTCAGTATTTCAAATTAAATTCCAAATCCAAACCTGACATTTGGGCTCAGGAACTTAATTTGCTATGGCACACATAGTTAGCTCACTCTTGCCCATCAAGGTCTCTGCCTTGACCTTTGACAGAGCAATTACATGCCTGTAACACTTCTGAGAAGGGTAAAATTCTGATCACTCAGCCAACCCTATCTATGCAATGCATGGAAAAAAACTGGTCCCCCTAGGCTCTCATCTTAAATTGCACTGTTTGCAGCTTAAATTAAGGACTTCTATTGTAGCATACATAATCACATCAATTTTGTTCATATGGCTACCCAGCTCAGATGCACCAAAGTGCCAGAGTCCATAGATTGGCTACACGGTGCATGGATAGAATGAAGTATCAGATGTCAGTAGAACTTGGCCTTGACCTATCAAACCCATTTTTTTCCAACAGACTGTGCAGAAACCAGAAATGCATGCCAGTAATTAATCCATACAAAGTATGATACATCATCATTCTAGGTAACAGAATGCTGCAAAAATAGTTGCAGATTTCATTACATGCCTACACACCTTGGCAGCTTAAGCATCAAGACTGGTACTGGTCTGTGACCAATCACATTAAACCACTTAAAACTGATACCATGTCTTTTTATTTATCCTTAAGAAGTCACAAAAATCGTCTCAGATTACTGACATTCTTCACAATAAATGAATATATAATTCTTTCTGATGGATACAAGAGGTGGATTAATTTTTATGTATGGGTCATAATACTTGAAGTAGTCAACTGCCAAGGCCACAGGTTGTACTAGTGCCATTTAGAAAGATGAGATGCATCATATACTTGCTTATTTTACACAAACGTTCCCTCAGAGACATTCTCACGTACAGTTTTCTATAGTGCTTCAAAGCTTTGACTCATCTTCTGTGTGCAACTGAAAACTTGTGTTCAGTAGAAGACACAAGTATATATGAACAGAAAACCCAACCTCACCATCTCATTAGTAATCTACACTGCCTTCAAGAGTGGTAACCATTATACAGCAAGGTTATTCGTTGGACAGTTTAAAGGTGGCCCAAACTACTATTTATAAAAACACTTCTGGAATAATTTATAAAGAGTAATTCATCTCTACAAACCTCTACAGAAAACCTTTCTGTACTTGAACACCTACAATTACAAAACTGGTTTATGTTTTATGGTATGTACAGTTTTCTGCATTGCCTGAAGAAGCACATTTTGAAGTTGAAAGCCTAAACCCAAAGGGCCTAGATGTAACCTAGAATACCAAATATATTTTCCTTAATTTTCAGGAACCCATAGTCACCATGGGAATTCAAATAATAACTATCTCCATTTTGCATTTCCAGCTTGCACAATTATTAACAACATCTTAAAGAAATACTAAGTGCAAAGCAATTGGGTAGGTATCTCATTGGGCCAAGAACTAGAAACAGCAGCTCAGAAGATGCAACCAATTTAGTGTGAGAAGGTATCAACATCAGCACACACTTCATGACAGTTTAGAAGAGTGCAAACCTCCCTGTCTACACTATGTTTTATGTAGGACTAAACATAAATTTTTATATATTTGAAGTCATCAAACAAGCAGACACCAAAGCAAGACAACTGAGCCTGCATGAGGAGAGCATACATGGGGAAAAAAAAAAAACTGTTTTTTTTTTCTGAGTTAAGGATTTCAAAGTTCCTTTTCCCCTCTACCTAAGCACTACCTTTTGCCTGTTTATTATTTTTCTCTCAGATAGTCAAGAAACAGTGCTCCTTTGTTGCAGGAGACAAGTATTGCAAGACTTGCCCTAAACAAGCCAAAATCAGACATATAGAAATCACTATCTACCAGTATAAACAAACTTAAATTAAGGTTTATTATACTTGTAAGTTACACCCAATAGACTTCTCCAGAGACTCTCAGAACAATTTAACACTTCACCTTATTTCTTCTAGGGGGAAAAAAAAAAGAAAAATCAACCACACTCTTCTAAAATAAATACTTTTTTCAAGTACTTCAGTTGTTTTATTCATTCATCTAAGAATATACAGTACTGTATAGTTCATCTGCAGTATAACAGTTATACCAACAAAGCTTACAGAACTGTAAGCACACTGGGTCTTTATCTCTCTTGAGCAGAGAGCAGCCACTGTGTACTGGACAGATAATTTAAAGCTTTACATAACAGAGAAGACTTCTTTGACAAAACAGCTGTTATTATCAAAACCCTTCTAAGGGTATCCTCTGTACACAAAGGATCTTGATTGGTGCTCTAAAGCTACCTTTGCGATTCATGTATTCCACCCTCACAAAGATGGGAAGCTCTTGCCTTCCCTGTGTAAATAAAAGCCTTTCAAATCAGGCATATATGAGAATGCAACAACAAGTTAGGTAACCTCTGCATATGTAGCCACTTAAGACACAATCTGGAGCAATCCATGTCCTCTGATGCCAGACTTAACTCTCAGGTCAGTGCTTGTTGATGGTGTCTTTGATCTCTACTTTATTTCTTGAATAAGCAAATAAGCCTTCAGTGGAAACAAAAGGATGCTGGAAATGTGCATTTTGAGTCTTCGAAGTTCTGCTCTAAATCCATGCTAGTTAATTATTAGTCCAGACTTCTGTTTTCCACATAACACTAAAGCTTTTTTTGTTGAACACAGATTCTTTGCTACAAACCCTTGAATCTTGGGACTACGGGACTTGCACCAAGATAATGCATATCACTTGAGTTTCAGTTCATTGTTCCCAAGACACTCATTACCCAAGCAGAGTATGCCTAACAACAACCCAGATTCACCTGTTTATAGTCTTCACCAAGATTTATAATTTAATATTTTTTTCTGCAAATACTTCAGTTTGGCCCCATCACCCACGTTCTGGAGAATGAGCTGGTGTCCTGCAAACACTCCATAAACCTAAACAACAAGAAACTTTAAGAAGAAGCAAAGGCTGACTCCATCATATGCGCAGTTGTTTCATCAATGCTGGTCACTGATACACTGACACTGATCAAAATACAAGACTAACAACGAACGCTGTCAAAAGATTGCATTCCAGTAGCTACTAACAAGACAGTCACACTCCTTAGGCAAGCTTGATTATACAAATGCTAGGCTTTCACTAGCTTATTACCTATAAAGAAGGATTTCATGTTGCTTAGTTGAATATCCCTTGAATACTGTTGGAAAAAAGGCTTTTCTAATTCTAAGCTACTTGTAGATATTTTAAGTATGAATTGCTTAAATTTCAAATAGCAAATTCACAAGCACAAGTATTTCAAACATCTATTGAATGACCAGGAAGAAAGAAAAGAAGTGACTTCAATTAAATGATAGAAGTCCAAAATGAAGATAAATTTGCATCAGCATCCTGGTTCACTTGTTGCATATAAGTTAGGTCCCATAGAACAAATGTAAAGAAAAATGTCCCCAGTAAAAAGAAAGCTCAGTTGGAGATTTCTTCCAGAACTTCAGAAGGAAAAAATAAATAAACAAAAGAAAAATCTATTAAATATATCAAGAAAGTGATGGTACCAAATACCCACACTTCTTCTAGAAAGTCTATTCCTATGAAGAAATACCTGCTTTCTACATCTGATCTTGGTAGTACTAAGACTATTTCACAAGTAGTAATGCAGTTTTGATTTAAATAATGAAAGATACACCTTAAGTAAGAAATTTGAAATGAGTATATAGTTCAGAAAAAAAGGCAAATAGTCAATACCTCACCCCTGTAAATCTTCAGTCTTTATAAAGCTGTAACTAATTTTAAAAAATATGTTTTCTCGTTGCTTTTTGTTCTTTTCTGTCTTCATTCTACATTTTTTCCTTCAGTTTTGACAACTGCCTTGTAAACAATTTTCAAAAAGGAACTCCCTGCTTTATTCTTCCTTTTTACCCAGCAGAATGTTATCTGCAAACCCACCTTGCTTTCACATCTTCTTCAGGGGCTAAAGCAGTACTTCATTCCGTACAATTCACATATCAGCCACAGAAAGCTGAGCTGTACAGGAAGAGATACACTTACTGGGTGAGTACCAAGGCAGTACTGGTGCCTGATAGCTGATGTTTAGCAGGTACTTGAAAATTATCTTTAAGGGTAGACACTGTAGCCTAAGGCAGGAAGAGAACTATGTTGTGTTGGCTGCTGAACAAACTACATAAGAATTGATGTCCCTTCTTAGAAGTCCCAAACAAAAAAAAACCACAACCAACCAAGCGAAACTTCAATCATTTTGGAATGCTCATTTCTAAAAGTTTAACTTGTATGACGTATGGCCACAACTTGCAAAAGCATGCTTACAAACATTTGCACGCTGTCAATGTGGGTCATATTACTAAATGCCATATTTTCAAGTACAAGAATATGACACAAGTGAAGACATGGAATTTTAATCAGGGAAATGCACAAACAGTCTAGGGTCCTTGGCAATTGCAGTCTTGCTCACTACCCTCTGGACCTGAAGACTCACTGTTATGTCAGATAATCAGGTGCCATGACAGAGTTTGCCTTGGCTTCAAAATCCCTGTGCATCAACTGATCTCCTACTCCCAGTCTCGGTAAAAGCCCCTTGTCAGACACAAGTTAAAATCAATAATCTTCTCAGTTTGCAAAAAAAAATGCAATTATGAAAATGCTTTGAAATACGGATTTATATTTGCTATGAGGCCATTGCTTATTGTAGGAAAGCCCACATGGAACATAGTATTTCAATTCTTAGTTTTCAACCTAAAGTAAGAGGGTATATGGCATTTTTAATGACACAAACATCAATCTTTGAAAAGAAAATATAATACCATTAAGTAGGAACATATTATTCCTGCAAAGATATTCAGTCATTACTGAGTCACTCTCATGGGCTGGCCTTACAGTCATTTTCAGTAGTGAACTGCTTCCTCAGGGCACATCTATCCTTGTAACTGGTAGCAGGCTTTATCTGTGTTAAATAGTCTCCAACAACTGCAGCATAAATTCACCTTAACCACACACTTGTACCACAATCAAGGTATTTTTCTGCCTCATCTCTTTGCATCCAGAGGGCTGCCATTCTGTTGGGAATGTTCATATCAAGTCAGCCACAGCTCTGACATGAAATTTTCAGGAATATATTTATTTTCTACTCAGGCTCTCCCAACAATTTAATGCTTTGTCTTGTGGGTTTCCTTACAGAAAAATAAGAGAATTGTGAAACTCGAGTTCCATGATATCTTATTTCACGTATCTTGCTTTTTGTTAGGCAGAACAGATGAATGTTTGGACAGCACCTTGATCAGCACAGCGATTAATACAAAAAAAGGTTGCTGAAAGCCTTTGCTTTCAAGAACTATACATGAAAAACCATAATTTTAAGAGTAATGTTGAAGGAGAATTCACTGGAGAACAAACAGTACTTTATTAAACCTTCTCATGGAGCAATTTCACTCATGAAATATTTGCATTAAAGCTCAGGCCTACGCCACAAACCAGGCAGCAATAAAAAAGTTGTTAGAATACCAAGTGACATTTCCTCCTCAAGAAAACTAACAAGAAATTTGCGTACTTGGGCTTTCTAATTGTACTGTGCCACTAAATGGTCACCTACTGAACGTAACTGTTCTTTTCCTTATTATCATCAAGCTCCAAACAATTCTTTTCCACAATACTAAGAGGCTTTTTAATGATGTTGGATGGTTTGCTGTGATTGCCACAATGGGATTTTTCAAAACTGGACCACTTTCTTTCAGGGACAGCCACACACAAGTGGCTAAGCATCTCCCTGTAAAAGGAATGAGGAGTCAGTTTTGGACAAAACAACAGGCAGTGTACAAACAGGAGAAGAGAAAGACTGAACTGTCTTAGTTCTCCAATTATCCCTGCAGCTATGGATGCAAGTAACACCAGTAACAGACTATCTTCCTGCTCCTGGAAAGAGGTCATTTTGCTTAGTCTGGCCTTTTCTTTCTTGGTTCTCTAAGGACAGCCAGAGAATGAAACATCACTCACCCATAAAGCACCTGTGAATCAACTTGAACTGACCCCTTACAAAACCATGTCCTCTACATACAAAGGCCTCAGAGAAAGCATGTTAGATCCACCTGCAACCCCCTGTGTCTCTGTGGCTGGGTTTATTCTGTATTTAATCCATAGTCTGGTCTGTCCAGTCTCATCATGAAAAGTCTAGCTAACTACGCTTTCTTCACAGGTTTACATCTTCTCTACATTCAATTATACTTCTCCTTGGCTGCTTTTATGTCTGGTTAGTATCACAAGCAGTCCAGCAACAATTGGGCTGATCTGGGCCTTATTACTGCAAACACAGCCACTGAATTTTTAGAAATTAAAAATCAAATATTTTTCAGGGTTGGTACACACAAGACCTTGGGTTCTCACTTGCGATCTATACATCCTCACCTGTTGAATATCACATTTCCAAAGAGTACTTCAAACAACACGAGTCATCTCATTGTCCACAGCCTTTGCTTTTTTAAACTGAAGCTAGACATTTATCTCCTTCTCCCTGTAAGAGTGCCTTCAGTGATACCCTTTTGATCCTTTTCCCAGATGGTTCAGATACCTCCTGTTACTCAAAAATGGGAAAATTACAAAACTTTCAGGGGATAGGGAACTATAGCATTCAAATTCTACTTCTTGATGTCATTTATTTGTATATTCATTTGTAGCCCCATTGCTGAATTTTGCCTCTGTCCTGGTATTTCAACATTTTTATTGTGTCTAAGCATCATGTGACTCAGTCCTATACCATCACAACATTCCTCCCACAATCCGCCCCAATAGATTACCATAGGTCTTCTCTTCCACAAGGATTATCATTTCTGTCATACATTCATAACCTACCTTTGCTGCTTCCATGCTTTCTGCCAAGTGCCACCTTGCTGTTTCTGGATACAAAGCATTTGGCACATTCAAACTGAACAAAGGTAAAAGGTGCTTTGACATAAATGCCTTTAAGGTTAATTAATGTTTCCACTTGCACAGATTAAAGCCTGATGTTTACTATCAGTAAGTTTTTAAGACTGTTTTATGCTTACATATTTATGTAATGTCTACCTAATCACTACATCTCACATTCCAGAAAAATCACAACTTTCCCACTAGTACATAGCACCATTGTGAACAAGCCACAGTTTAAACCAGGCTTGAGGTAGCTGAAACAAAGAATTATTTACCATAGGACAGATACGAACTACCAAGAAAGGTAAGAGAGATCATCATAGGAAATTAAACAAGAATATGTAATATGAAAAGCATCACACAACACTGAAGGCCCTTCTAAGCTTAGAAAGTCAATCTATTGTTTAAGAGGTTCTCACACCACTATTCCAACAGCTTCAGCAAAAACTAAACACTTGGATATACTATAGGAATGAATCTCTCTACCACAGCTGAAAAACAAGTATTCACAGGATCATAGAATATTAGGGGTTGGGAGGGACCTCCGAAGATCAAGTCCAACCTCCCAGCCAGAGCAGGACCATAGAATCTAGCACAGGATGCACAGGAATGCATCCAGATGGGTCTTGAAAGTCTCCAGGGAAGGAGACTCCTCAACCCCTCTGGGGAGCCTGTTGCAGTGCTCTGTGACTCTCACAGTGAAGAAGTTCCTCCTCATGTTGAGGTGGAGCCTCCTGTGATGTAGTTTATATCCATTGCCCCTTGTCCTGTCACAGGGTGCAACTGAGCAGAGCCTGTCCCCTCCCTCTTGACACCCAGCCCTTGGATATTTATAAACATTTATTAAATCCCCTCTCAGTCTTCTCTTCTCCAGACTGAAAAGCCCTAGGTGTCTCAGCCTCTCCTCACAGGGCATGTGCTCCATTCCCTTAGTCATCCTCATAGTCCTCCACTGGACTCTCTCAAGTAAATCCCTGTCCCTCTTGAACTGGGGAGCACAAAACTGGATGCTATATTCCAGGCAAGGTCTCACCAGGGCCGAGTACAGGAGGAGAAGAACCTCCCTCGATCTCTAGGACACACTCTTCTTAATACTGACTCATGGAGAACTTATTATCTACCAGGACTCCCAGATCCTTCTCCACAGGGCTGCTCTCAAACAAAAAAACTGAACAGCCCATGCAGTACTACTGATTCTTTATCATCTCAATTGTTATTTGCTGTAATTTAGAAGATGGAGAGCCTCCTGCTTATTCCTAGGGTGCATGTCACATTTTCATGGAAATAAGAAATCTCAACCCTACAAAAGTTGCCAGATAGAAAGGCACAAGGTTTGTTTACAATCCACTTCAGTTCACACTTTCAGCCTGCTGCCCAAACACAGAAAGATGAGCTACCTACTGGGAATGCAAGGAAGGCAGATTCAAGTGCCAGCCTGACCCATCTTGGCAGAAATTCAACTGGTCGCTGCCAAGAGAAAGGACTACAAGTAAGAAGTCAGCACTGTACTACTGTAAAGGTATTTGAAAACGAGACTTACTGTTGTATGGTCACCCTCACCTTGTGAAGTCAGTCAGTGCCTTTTCTAACTTTATGAAGATGCTTGGGTAAAAAGGCACTGGAGCTTTGAGAACTGGGCAGGGGGGAGATCTCCAGGGATAGAATCCCAGCTTGCAACTGAAAGTGGAAAATACCAAAATGTTATCACGATTGCTTCAAGTACATAGGCTAATTCAAACTCAATTCCAAGATAAGCATGTGTGTATACAACACACCCAGGGAAATGGGTCTCTGACACAACTGTGAAATAGATTTTAAGCAGCATTAGCAGGGACAGAAACCTAGAAAATCTGGTGTTCACAATTACCAGTCTGGCATCAAAACTAACCACAGGCTCTGCACCACTGTTCTTATTCCCAGGCATACCAAAGGCACAGCTTTACTGCACCCAGAAGGCCACAATTCTCTAATTGTTGTTCAGACCCAAGATTTTGTGGAACAGTATAGTACTTGTGCATCAAGAGTAGCTTGGGCTACCTTCAAAACAATCCGACATTCTTTTTGAAAACAAATAGACTGTTTAATCACAAAATAAAAAAAATAAGCATAAAAGAGGGTAAGACACAGCATGACATCCATAATCACAACAATCTGATCCACAGAGTTGTAAAAGCCTACATTATTCTGCTTAACATAGCCTTTGGAACTTGGGAGCTAGGCTATTCTGGAAACAAAAAACCTCTGCTTTATCATTTATCATATCCTGCCCTGCAAGGCTTCTCAGTTCAATTCAATTTATACTCCTATAATCATGTGTGGTCAAAAGCAGAATTCCGGAAGCAAAACTTCTGCATTCCCCTTCAGGTGCCAACAAACAGAACTACCTTGAAACTACAATTTCCAACTATATACCAGTAGCATTTGTCCCAACTGACACACCAAAATCCAAAAGTAAACAAATGAAACCCAATATGCAAAATGCTGCCTATTAAGACAGCCTCTCCTAATTTGCAACAACACTCAACCATTTTACTTGTTGTCTCAGTTCGCATCAGCATTCTATTGTCTGCAGAAACATGCATAAGCAGACTCACCAAACATTTTAAAGATTCAAGAGGAGAGAAAAAAATTTTGAAAACTGGATATGGTGGTCTGTAAACACTTTCATACCTCTTTTCTACTTATGGCCTGGTGCAAAGGCAGCATTTGGATAAGGACTTCTTAGCACGAAAACACATTTAAAAAAAAAAAAACAACAAACCAAACCCAAGGATTCCTACGCATTTGGCAATTTATTGAAATCTCTGAAGTTGAGACAGGACTAGGAGCTGAGAATTACTTCAAACAGTGTTTTCAGTACTTCAGCATTAAAATTTTGGCTTGGAATGATGCTTCAGCAAATGGTATTGCTCACATTTCACGAGCACACAAACTGATATTCCAACAGCTCTCTGACATTACAATACCACAAGAAGGAATAAAAACAGACGTCTGTACTACTCTCTTACTGTGGTGACTTAGTACTGGCAGCTGTGAAAGCTGCCTAGACCTTGCATCTGCACAGATTTAACAAATACCTATTATACACATATATCATATAAAAATTACACCACCCAAATATTAATGCTTCAAAACATCCTTGCTGTGCTGAGTCAAATCTTTGTAGAAACAATACCAAGTAAGAGAAGGTTTTCACGGCAAAAAAAATTAAGTTATCATGAAGATTATGCAGTTCAAGCTATGTCACAGCCTTAAAGTTGTTTCAAGCCCACTCCTCCCTCTCCAAAATAAAATACTTGGATCTGTTGTAGTGGTATTTTGTAATAAAAGTTATAAATATAACTTTAAATGCATTTCCTAATGTAAGTAGAATTCAGTGATTAGATTAGCTGGCAAATGATGAAAGAAGTCTCAGTAAAACTGTAAAACAAACCAAGTCCAGAGCAAAATTACTTTAACCTTTGCAGTTCAAACATAAGTTAGTCTCTCAATATCATCTACACCTAACCAATCTATTCATCACACATACCACAAAAAAATCTCTTGCTCACTCAGACACTACTGCAGTGCAATGGCAACATTTCAAATCAACTTAAATTAGGCTGCACTACATTCCATTACATGATATCATGCAACAGATGCTACTCTAAGAACATACAGGCAACTATTCAGGGTAAAACGCTGTAATTTGAAAGGTTAAATGAATGGATGTCCTATATAAAATTACTGTCATCTTGATCAAAATTTATATTGCGATTCGGAACTTCAATATTGTCCAAGTTTGTCACAGTCCAGAGACTTAGACTGGCCATCAGAAAAAACTATTCCTATTTTACTTAAGCTTAATAACTTTGACAACAACAGATAAGATGGACGAAAACTCCACTTAACCCTTCATTTCTGCAGTGACCAGTGAGTTAAGAGACTTGTGAAATGTGCTTGCCAGAGGCAAGAAATCTCTCCCCCCCTCCCTGCCGAGCTTCATTGTAACCTTCAGTCTTAAAGTACTGACTTGAAAATTTCATGTGTTGAAAATTAAAGCAGAAAAGTTATTTCACCCAACCTAATTCAGAGTTAACTTTACTAACAGCTGTACTGCTGGAAGAATGGCTGACCGTTATCTCAAACAGATATGAAAGCTTTCCATACATATTACAATATTTAAGGTATTTAACAGTGACAGCTTGTAATCATACTTGTAACACACTGCCATACACAAGTAAGCAATGTTTACATACGCAAGAGCCATCTCAGAAACATGACACTTGTTTGATTTTTAATCATATGGGCATTTTCCCATGGCTGATGGGCTCTCTTGATGCACAGCTCCTGATGTTTTTTAATATGCTTTCAAACTCAGACCTAGCTTAATACAGCTCAAAACCCAGCTTTAAAATACAGGGTTGCAAAATAAACTTTAAAAGATTCATATGGACACGGGCAATTGGTTAATTCGACAGTTGTTTCAGTCAATGAACATTCCCGTAATCTTTCTAATTTGACATTGCAGCAGCGTTTTAACACACAAAAAGTAAAGCCTAAGTAAACTGAAGTAGTCGGTCAGTAGAACAAAAGCACCACAAAAGGTGAGCACAAAGACATCAGAGGCCCCAATTCCCGGGCAGGTGTTCCCACGCGGTGCCCAGGCAGTGGCACTCTGTTGGTGCCCTCTAGTCATCCGAAGGTAAGACTGTATCCTGCCTGCACCCCACAGCCATCTGCTAGGGTGACACGGAAGAAAGAGAGCTGCAGGACACGTAGGGTACCCCAACCCACAGCGTGGACAGGCCCTCTGCAAGCACACACCGCCGTCTCATATCAAGGGAGGTTTTGCGCTTCAGCCAGAAGCGAGGACGAAGCCCTGCTGCACCGAGGCAGGTAGCCCTGAGCCGCTAGCCGATTGCAGGCTGCCAGACCGGCCCGGGGAAGGCGGACGCCACGAAGCAGTACGGTTCACCCGCCCACCCATCCCTGTCCGCGCGGCGCAGGGGCGGACACATCCTTCCCTTCTCTCCGGGGGGGCCCTATGGGACCGGCCTGCGACCCGCTTCCAACCCGAGCCATCCCACGGGTTCGGTGTGAAGAGGTGGATATATGCACAGATGGATGGAAATAAATGCACGCGTGTACACATGCGGAACGATCGTCCTTGGGAGGTCGTCGCTTCGCAACGTGTTGCGAAAAAGATTTTTCTCCATCGCGGTCGCCTGTAGCGTCCAACAGCTCCGTCCCTCGGGCAAACTCACCCCCCGACCCGACCACGCTAAGCTCCCCCAGACAGGCTGCGAGGAGCCAGGAAAAGCTGGACGCCGTAGCACCTTCCTCCTGTACACCAACGCTATACAGCACGGGAGAAATCCTAAAGGACCACGCTTTCCCTCGCAGCCCAACCCGGCTCCTGACGAAGGAAAGGTGAACCGAGGACGCTCTTTCCTTGCTGGGGCTCAGCCCGCAGCGAAGCCCCTACCGAGCCACGGCAATCCGTCTCCCCACACGGCATCGGGCCGGGCTATTATAGTTCTCCCTGGAACCGGCAACTTGTTGGGCGGGCAGCACTCGGTGCGGGCGAGGCTGCGCCGGAGAGCATCTCCCGCCTCTCGCCGTAGAAACGGCCACCGGCAGCTGCCGCCTGCCTGGCTGGGGGTAACGCAGTGCCTGCAAGCGAAACCCAGTGGCAGCTGAGTCGCCCCAGAGAACGGAGCGGCTCCGCGCTCCCGCCGCTCAGCCCTGCGCTGAGTCTTCCCCCTCTCGGCGGCTCAGCACGGACCAGACACTCCATGCAACGTGCAACAGCAGGGCACGACAAGGGGGTCCTCGCGGGCTCCTACCGGGAAAGGCGTTACTGTAGCACTGCAAAGCACCTAAGCCCCGCCGCTCGATCGCTTCCTTCCTTCCCCCCCGCTCGCTTGCTGCCCGCTCCCGCCTGCTTCGCCGCCGCCCGCAGCTGCCGCCGCTGCGGACTCCAGGCGCAGACCCCCGCCGGGGAGGGCAGGAAGCGCGTCATCATTCCGGGACCGCTCCACCGCCCTTCGCCCGGCACGGCACAGCCCGCTCCGCCGCCGCGAAGCCCACGGCGCGGGAAGCCCGGGACGTCGGCCCACCAGCCCAACCTGAGCGACCCACGGCTCCCGCCCTCCCGGCTCTCCGCTGCGCCAGGAGAGCGGCGGGAAAGGAACCCCGCTTCAGCTGGCTCGCTGGGCTGAGGGCTAAGGGCTCGCCTTACCTGGGCATGAGGGAGAGGCACCTCCGGTGGCCGCGGCCCTCGCCGAAGCGACGAGGTGGCGTCGTGTCCGCTCTGCCCGTCCACGACCGCAGTCACCGGAGGGACCGACGACTCCTCAGGAAGGAGAAGGAGGAGGAGGGCGGCTGCAGGAACGCAGCATCTTTTACTTGGAAGGGAAGATCAATCTGCGGCCCTGGGGACGGGGGCTGCAGTCAGCTTGCTGTGGAGGTGCGAGGCGCCCGCCACCCAGGCTCCTGAGGCAGCGCGCGCGCGGCCTCGCGCCTCCCGCCGGCGCTGCGCGGAGGCGCGCGGAGCTGTGAGCTCCCTGTCGCGGCCGGCGAGCTCCCTGCTGTGACAGTCTGCTGAGCGCGCGCGCCTTGGGCTCAAAACTAAATGCGCGCCTGCAGCACACCTGGGCTCAGACCCCACTGCTGTGCAGCTGGGGCAGCTTTCCCGACCAGACGACTAGGAGGCGCGGATGTCACGCAGGCCCCGTCAGCATGCGCACTCCCACCTCCTGCTCCTTGACTAGAGACTTCAAGCAAAACTCTGTGGGTAGAGATGGTTTCAGAGTTGCAAAAATGCTTAGATACGTTCAGTACGCTTTGAAAGCAACCCCAGCTGCCTTTGGATTCTGTTGTATTAGGCACTTAGAAGTAACACCAGTAAAACCTAGGCTGCTGCAGCAGCAGTCAGGACTTTAACACAGCCCATATCATTTCAACTGTTCTAGTACTGTAATGGATTGTAGGACTGTATGTTCCATACCAATATATAGGGAAGTGAATGTTCCCCTGTACTCTGTACTAGTGAGGTTTATGAAAGGCAAGTCCTACTTTACTAATCTGGTCTTCTACAATAAGGTGACCCACCTAGCAGATGAGCTAAAGGGCTGTGGACATTGTCTACTTGGACTTTAGTAAAGCCTTTGACACTGTCTCCCACATCATTCACCTTCACAAACTCATGGCACATGGCCTGGATAAGTGCATTCTGCATTGGATTAAACACTGGCTGAATGACCAGGCCCAAAGAGTGGTGGCAAATGGTGCTAAATCTGTCTGGCCCCCACTCACTTAGTGATGCCCCCACTAGTGTCTCTTCAATATCTTTATCAATGATCTGGGTGAGAGGATTGAGTGCACTCTCATTTACTTTGCAGATGACACTAAACTGGGTGGCTGTGTCAGTCTGCTGGAGAGTAGAGAAGCTTTACAACAGGATCTGGACAGGTTAGATCGATGCGCCAAGGCTAATTGTATGAAGTTCAACGAGGCCAAGCACCAGGTCCTCCACATGGGTCAGAACAAGCCCATGGTAAGCTACAGACTTGGGGATGCATGGTTGGGAATCTGTGACTTGGGGAGGGACCTGGGGGAATTGTTTGACGGTTGACTGGATATGAGTTAGCAGTGTGCCCAGGTGGTCAAGAAAGCCAATGGCATCCTGGCTTGTATTAGAAGCACTGTGGCCAGCAGGAAGAGGGAGGTGATCATCCCCCTGTGCTCAGCACTGGTGAGGCTATACCTCATATAGGGTGTTTGATTCTGGGCCCCTCACTACAGGAAAGACATTGAGGTGCTGGAGTATGTTCAGAGAAGGGTAACAAGGCTCATGAAGGGCCTGGAACACATGGCCTCTGAGGAGTGTCTGAGAGAGCTGGGGTTGCTCAGTCTGGAGAAGAGGAAGCTGAGGGGATACCTCATCACTCTCTACAGCTACCTGAAGGGAGGTTGGAGCGAGGAGGGGGGCAGCCTCTTCTTGGTGTCAAGGAACAGGACTAGAGTAAATGGTTTTAAGCTGCACCAGGGGAGGTTCAGGCTGGATGTTAGGAAATATTTCTTCACAGAGAGGGTTTTTGAACAATGGTCTGCCCAGGGCAGTGGTGGAGTCACCATCCCTGGAGGTGTTTAAGCACTGTGTGGACCTGGCACTTAGGCACATGGTTTAGTATTGACCCTTCAGTGCTGGGTCAAAGGTTGGACTGGATAATCTTTGAGGTCTCTTTCAACTAGATGTATTCGGTAATTGCTCTTCACTACTACCTGAAAGGAGATTGTAGCCAGGTGAGTGTTGGTCTCTTCTCCCAATTATCAAGGTATACAATGAGAGGAAATGGCCTCAAGTTTTTCCAGAGGAGATTTAGTTTAGGCATTAGAGAAAATTTCTTCAGAGAAATGGTTGTAATGCAGTGGAACAGTCTGCTCAGGGACATGGTGGAGTCCCCATCTCAACAGGTATTTAAAAGCCATGTAGATGTGGTGCTGAGGGACAAGGCTTAGTGGTGAACTTGGCAAGTGCTGGGCTAATAGTAGGACTTCATGATTTTAAAGGTCTCTTCCAACTAAAAACAATTCTATGATTCTATATTGATAGCAGTGTAAGAAAAGAAATAGTTATGGAAACTTAAGTCCCTATATGAATTAGTTTAATATATACTGAGGCCTCTGTCAGTAAGACAGAGACAGTTGAAAATCATGTAATTAGAATATTTGAATCTGATTTAGCTGAAATACAGCCATTAGTAAATATTTTTGCTTGTAAGCAGATTAAAGAGCTGCATCATTCTACAGACAGTTTTGTTTTCAAGAATAATTTTGCTGCAATAAATTAACCTTAAGACACTGAACAATTGTGCTGTGACACAGTCCAATGTAGTTATCAACATAGTTCATGGAGGGCTTGTTTAAGACATGCTGTAGTTACAAAACCTAACCAGGTTATCTTATACGCCGGGACTATAAGGTGTATAAAAGCCTTACAATATTAACATCTGTAATAGTCACTTCAGCAGGGGAACAACTCTCTGCCCCGTTAGTAGAATCATAGAATCAGTCAGGGTTGGAAGGGACCACAAGGATCATCTAGTTCCAACCCCCCTGCCATGGGAAGGGACACCTCACACAAGATCAGGATGGCCAGAGCCTCATCCAGCCTGGCCTTAAACACCTCCAGGGATGGGGCCTCAACCACCTCCCTGGACAACCCATTCCATGCTCTCATCACTCTCATGGTGAAGAACTTCTTCCTCACGTCCAGCCTGAATCTCCCCACTTCCAGCTTCATTCCATTCCCCCTAGTCCTATCACTACCTGATAGCCTAAAAAGTCCCTCCCCAGCTTTCTTGTAGGCCCCCTTCAGATACTGGAAGGCCACAAGAAGGTCACCTTGGAGCCTTCTCTTCTCCAGACTGAACAGCCCCAACTCTTTCAGTCTGTCCTCATAGGAGAGGTGCTCCAGCCCTCTGATCATCCTGGTGGCCCTTCTCTGGACACGTTCCAGCATGTCCATATCCCTCTTGTAATAGGAGCTCCAGAACTGGACACAGTACTCCAGGTGGGGTCTCACCAGAGCTGAGTAGAGAGGGAGAATCACCTCCCTTGACCTGCTGGCCATGCTTCTCTTGATGCAGCCCAGGATCTGGTTGGCTTTCTGGGCTGCAAGTGCACACTGACAGCTCATGTTGAGCTTCCTGTCCACTAGCACCCCCAAGTCCCTCTCCTCAGGGCTGCTTTCCAGCCAGTCACTGCCCAGCCTGGATTTGTGCTTGGGATTGTAGAGTCTACACAGGGTTCGCTTTGTAACTTGCAAGTACTTGACAATACACCTGTTTTACAAATGAGTTACCATTATCATATGTTACTAAAGAGATACTGTTGCATCTGTTAGTGGGAAAAAAAACCAATAACTAAAGTACTTCTTGTGGTTCAGAGGCAGTTTTACAGATACAAGTTACTTGTGAACAGACGTAACATTTTGTGTAAGGAGCAGTTTTTTGTTGTTTTTCCCTGGCCTTTTTCTCAGGATAATGATAAGCTTCTAACAATGCAGCTTTCCATGTTTGGGACACAAATCAGCTGTTGGGTTTTTTCTCTGTTTGCATTGTCCCAAATACAAGAGGGTCAGAGCATACACCTGGGTTCTACAGTAACTATTAATGATAATACTGTTGCAACAATAAGCAAGGTATCCTGTCAATGTCATTTGAGTATCCATATTTTGTTATTTCAGTAATGAAAAATATCCATATTTTTTTCTGCAGTACAGTGGATATAGAGAGCAGAAGTGTAACTTCCTGAATCCTTTACACCAAAATTGTCAAAATTTGCAGATAGGTGCATTTCCCTTGGAGAGAAAAATACTCACAGTATAGGTGAACCTGAAAGCACTTACAGAAATATTATACTCACATAATCCAAAATGTCTTCAATGTTTCTGCAGAAGTTTTGGCCTTTCATTTCTTTTCTGTTCACTCTGACACTTATTTCCTGGAGTATGGTCAAACTGATTTTACCAGTCATAGTTCTGGAGTTTGAGATATTAATATCTGCATGGTGTAATAATCTCCTGAGATAAAATCAGACTCCAGCTGCAGTTACCAGCTGCGACGTGTAATGTTTATGATTTGTTGTGATTGGAAAAAATAACATTTTTTAATAAAATATTTAATATTAATTATAGGTCTTATTTGTATTCAAGGAATAATTTAAAATTAAGACACTGTATTGGGCATCTGACTTCACTTCTGAGGTTACATTTTCCTTCCATTCCAGCTGTTCTAACACTTTATCTTTACATCTCCTAATTACTAAACCCCAGAGCTTTAAGGGCAAGTGTAGTTTGTCAGAATAAGACCTACAACAACCTTATGTATGTATATGAAGTGAAATGGGACTGGTGTGTGAACATAGGGATGTTTAGTGGTTTGCAAGTGGGGCAGTAAGATCGAGGACATTTTTTTCCCTTTTGGCTCCAGAGGCAGATGTTAAGCAATCCCCTCAAAGAAGAGGCATGAAACATCTACACAGACTATCCATAAACACTTTTTTTCCCCTTTCGTCTACTTGACTAACAACTATTTAGGTGTTCCTGAAAAGACTACTAGTTTGTTTGGGATTCCTGTGCTCTTCTCTTATAAGATCATTAAGACTTTACAGTTTTCAAAATCTGGTGCAGCTGTCTATTGACTTTATAGCTTTCATTTGTGAATCAACTTAGCCCTCTAGATAATTTCTGCTATTTGGATACTGAGCTGATTGTTTTCTGATAGTTATTTGTACACGGACTTTTTGTTTCCTCTTTGACTGACTAATGAGTTTCTTGACACTGGACTAATTCTTTAGATTTGCACAGTAACTTCCAGTAATTAATTTGTTAGAAAAAAACCTCTTTAGATTGCTACCCTTAACAAAGAAATTGGGTAACTGAAGGGATCATGTCCCTCTCATTTTAAACAAGTAGGTTTGTGGTGTTTGCGGTCAGGCAAAGTTATAGCAATCTTGTCATGACCTTACTTTTTTTTTCTTTCTTTTTTTTTTTTTTTTAACAGCTCCACTAATTTTAGTCATGATAAAGGCAAGGCGCTGATTGATGTCTGTCAGTGCAGGATCAGCTGATTTTATCAAGTTCTTTTTTAGCTCTGCAGCTATGTTACAGTCTAAAATGCAGTTTTTCTTTGAGATTGTATTTCTGTTGTGTGGCAGTTTTATCTACACAAAATCAGTTAGCTATTTCTAAATGAGAGACTTTAGAGAGTTAACATAAGGAATACTCAAAAAGTCCAAGACTGCAGAAAACAGAAGAGATATCTTGGTACCTAATATCAGGTAGTTAGAGCAGTTTCAAGAACTCAAAGAGAATAAAGAATAGTATTGTAATTCAGATGAGGTTCCCACAGAAAATGTCAGCCCCAGCAAAGATAATGGGACACAGATTTGGCAGTGTGGGAGGTCGACTAAAAACAAGAGCAGTACCCCTCTCAGTTGTGTCCCAGATAGTACTCAGGAATGGAAAGGTCATAAACTGGTCCCCTAGTCATTCAGTCTGGCTACACTCAAGCATGATATCTGTATCACCAGAAAAATTCTGACTCCCAAACAGCAGTGTTTTTCTGTAATGCTGTCCTTTAGAAGGTAACCCAAGTTTCCTTTGACTACAAACCCCATGTGGCTTCTGACAAATGTATTTTAACATTAATGTTTGCAGCTTAACTCTGATCGGACAAACACTTCCAGGTTTTCAAAGCTGCTATGGGAAGAATCAAAGTAAATAGGAGGACTGCTGTTACTTAGCTAAATATGTGTTTAGCTAAACATGTGTTTAGCTAAGTAACAATTCTCAATAGAACAGTAAGCAATACACAGTGTTTGGATTGCAGATACTCCTGGATATACATATAAACACGCTTTTCCTGGTTGTTTTTAAAGACAGCTACTAAATTAGCACTAATACTTAATAGTTTGGCTCTTTAATTTTTGTTTGTTTGTTTGTTTTTATTGTCCATATCTAAGGATGAACCATTAAGTTAACTGCACAAAGTACACATGGAAATACTGTATTACAGTTTTGAAAATAAGATTTAGTCTTCTAAACTGCTTGGGTATTACAGAGTGATCCAAATCAGATGTGGCTTATATGGAATTATGTTGAACTTTTTGCTTTTTTTGAAATTCGTATCATGCAGCAATAGTGGTGTTTTTTCAATTGCCTGTATTTTAATGATGCTGATAAAGCACTGGAGCAATGCCAGGTATTTTAGGAAACACATTGCTGCTTCTCTGGCTCCCCAGATGTTGCACTACATTGAGTTTATAGCTGGAATAAAGAAAATCTTTTACTGTATATTTTTAACTATGGTGATTCAATGTTATTGGAAAATCTTCACCTCTAAAATGAGAGATGTTGTTAGCACCTTGTCTTCAAACAAATCACTTGGATAACAATCACTGTAATGCATGTATAACTGTTTTCTTTCTCTTTTACAGTCTCCTTCAATGACTGGCAACAACCGAGTCTCATTTTTATGCGGCTTTATTGTTCAGAATTACTGATTAGTTATGATTTATAACAGCAAAAGTCTGTGATGCTTTAAAACAATGAAACACTGACTTAGACATATTTAAATGAATCAAACAGATGCATTGTCTGAGTCTGTGCAGTACTAAAGGAGAGAGCTATGGCTGAGACAGGATTATTTCCTGCTGGAGGTTTGCCAAAGAAAAACTGGCAGTGGTCATACTATTCTTTACTGGAAGCCTCTTCTAATGTGTGTGTTTAATAAAGCACTAAGATCTGGGCCCATAGAGTGAACTTCCTGTGTACAAAGAATATAACTCTTCAAAATCAATATTTATTTGCAAACTTTTAGCTCAAGAAAAAACATCCCAGAGTACCAGCTCTGGGGCCATGTTGTGCACTGCTTTAGGTTTGTGGAGCCGAAATACTAGATAAGCTTTGTTCCTTCCCATACCTCCTATTCATTTGCTGTGTTCTCTTTATGGCCACACAGGGAGTGACATGGCATGGCCCCAGGATTCTGCAGGCAGCCAGCACTACTGCAATTATTGATCTCTGTTGGAGAGCCAAGGAATGAAATCACAGGAAAATAGAGCTGTGTCTTGGGATGGTTACCTCTAAGGTAAGGCACGTGGTAGGGCAGAGCACAGGAAGACATCAGTCAGCTTGGCTGATGGGAAGCTGCCTACACCTATTCCTCAGTCCATTTCTCCCTTCTCTGTATTTCTTTTCCTCATCCTTGAAACTTACTCAATACATAGCGTTTTGAGTTAGTACTGTAAGCAGGTGTAACTTGAGTGTGGGGCTATGAGCACAGGCAGGTGGGCTTGAATGTTCTGCAAGGGCTTGCAATTCTGGCTTTTCCCACAGCAAGAGGGAAGTTCTGCTGGGTGCTTAGTTCTGCTGGCCTTTTGAAATATTTCTTTTCAGGCCCTCTGAGAATCTGGTTGGATTTAATCCTAGATATTTGGATCCTTGTGTCTCTTCTTGGTTTTCTTTAGTATGTGAACAAAATCCTGAGGCCTCCTCATACAGGAGAAGCAGTAAAATTCTTTTTATTTTTGTTAAGCAGTTTACCTACATGCAAATATAGGTTATTATGTAATAGAAATATGCTAGACTGTTTGCTCACAGTATTCTACTGTATTGCTGACAAGTACTCACCTAACGTCTGAGGAAAAAGAGAGGTGGATGGTAAGTTAATCCTTATGGCTGGTGTCAATGCTTTGATTAGTCTGGGGAACTCTGAGAGATCCCAATATGTGGATGGAATTTTGCTCCATAAACAAAGTGGCTGCACAGAACTAGACAATCTATAGCTTAGCGAGACAAAAGGAGTTCCTATAAAGAGGGCAGCTGGTTCTTTGTAGTCTGTCTTCTACAGTAACGTCTTAACTCAATTTATCCAACTCTATCCAAATATGTGGAGAATGCAATATTATAAAGACATGATGAATTAGATCAGCTTGTACAAGGACTGTGTGGGAAGGAAAGAGCAACTTCCGGCATTAAGTGGGAGAGTATAATTATATGTAACTCATAACTTTTGCATAACATATCTTAAGGATAAACGTGCAAGTGGAGTCCTCTATCAATGCTGAGCAAGCAACTTCTATCTGCACACATATTAGGATGGCCTATGTTGGCCTATGGTTAACTTTTAAAATGAAGTCCAGATCTTGTAATACTCCTTTTTGCAGTGGCATTTTAGAGATATTTGTGCTAGTGCAGTTATTTCTGCTTCTGCCTCTAATCAGAGCACATCTGTGCATATCCAACCAGGTTTATGAGACTAACATTCTCAACCAAGTAATTAATCATTTATGATTATCAAATTCATACATAATCAGCTTTTCACCCATAGGAATCGCAAATTAGATCTTCCCTCAGTATAATGAAAAATTAACACTCTTCGTATTAAACCACTGACAGCACGTAATTACTATAAGAATATAAACTACATGGAATAATTTTATAAAAAAAATAGATCAGTGCATCCTCTTTTTTCCCCACGTATCCTTATCTTAGTCTGCTTCAAAAGTAAGCTGCCTTTTCTGTGAATTCATTGATAAATCTCTTGACTGTTGTGGTCTCTTGTTGATATATTAAGTCAATAATGACTGAACAGCCGTTTTTAATGATAACAGCAGTTATTAATGGGAACTGCACTACTTTTGTCATGCCTGAGGTCTGGAGGGAACATAAACATAACAGCCTCTTAATTTTATGCTCAGCTTTGAGACACCTTTATATGTTCCTGGGTTTTGGAACATTTTAGTGTTCAGGGTTGGTCTCGCATATGTTCAGTTGCCCTGTCTCCTGCTGGGTTGTGTGAAACTAAGGGTAGCTGGCATTGCTCTTTCTCCCATCCTCTCTGTCTCAAGTCCCTCCTATTGCTGTAGGAAGCCACACTGCCAGCCCTGTGCTGCACTTCAAAACCCTTCTCTGGACTTTAGCCCCTGAAAGGGAGCATTTCCATCCCTTTTCCGCTGCCTGTGTAATGCAAATGAACTGGGGTGCCCTGGGGCAGCTAATGTATGCAGATGTAACTACATGCATTAGAACAGAGCTAGGCATTCTCTAATCTTTTCCATTTTAAAGATCTCATAACAGAAGAGTCTATTAAATCTACTAATTGTAATCAGGACTTGTGGATTTGGCAGCTTTCCCTTACTCCCTAACCAGCTTTACCGTTTCTGCCAAGCCACCCCTTCCTTTCCAGGGTTGACTCAGCACTTTGCAAGGCTCAACCTGAGACAGCTTGTACCAACTTTGGAAAACAGACTCGTGGATTTCTTTCCACAGATGTAATGAGTTCTGCAGAATGGTCTGTTCATCTTCAGTTGTATTCATCACCTCAGGGGCAAAATCCACTCCTTCAGTGCAGACTTAACATTCTCTCCAGAAAGCATTAGTCTTCATTGTAGTATACGCTTTCCCTCCTCATCTTGCAGGAAGCTCCCTGAGAGTGCATCAAAAGCATCAGCTCTACAACTTTTATATGGATAAATCCTTGGTGCTTTCCTTGCTGGAATCTATGTATATGAATGTAAACTATTATGCATTGCATTTCATGGTGAGTTGGTAACAAAAAGTGTCCCACAGCAGAGGAGCGACACAAGGTCTTGTGTTCACAGAGTATGTTTTGGGATTTTTCAAGTACACAGCAAACCTTTCTTAACTGTGAAACAGGAGCTTAGACTTCCCTGGGGCATGTACCCTAGTGGAAACTTGGTGCATACTTAGGTCCTTGCATACCATTCTATACCTTCCACTATGCCTATCTGGCTTTACAATTTGGTTTGGTCTGGTTTTTAAAGTGCCATTGCAACAATTTGATCATTCTGATAAAGCACAAAAGAAGTACATTCCCTTTTAAATGGAGGAGGTGTGTGTGCAAACATGTGTACGTGCACCTCCCTGTCTAACCATAGAAAAGCAATTGGTAGCAGTGACCTTGGCTGTTTGGGCAGATGTGAAATTTTTTAACGTAATGCTGTAGATTTCAGTAAGAGTTAAAATCTTGGCGAGGTGGAAGCTGGCACATACTGTATGGCCATAATTTTCTATTTGAACCTTGCAGGCAAGATTATTTATATAAAAATTATTTTTAGTGAGATGAGGGTATATACATAGGTAGAGTTGAGGTTGGGATTCTTCTTTAGTTTTGAATGAGGCTAATTTCCTGGTGCTTGGCAGGGCTAAATTTAGGCACAGGCAAAGGAGGCAGCAATAGGGATGGCAGAATGGGCCCTGGCAGAGCCCTGAAAACCAGACTGACAGCTGCTGCTGCCAGGAGGAGACAATAATGTACGAAACAGCAGCTATTTTGGGAAAATGGTGCACATGAGCCTTTTCTGGATTCCATTTACTTTTTTTTTTTTTTTTTTTTGGTGGGAGAAAGTCAGCTCTGGATACAACCTAACCTAGATACTTCATCCCTAGGGCAGCACATCTGAGTTTGCTTATGCTGGTAAGAAGCCTTGAGCCAGTTCTGGTAGCTGGCATGCATTTGCTGTGCCTTCCAAATAAAATGCCACCTTACACAAATCAGATACTGTCTTAAAAAAAGCAACCTTCAGATAAAACTGCTTTATGAATGGTAGCAGATATTCATGGATGTTTACAGACAGATTAAATACTTGAAATATTAGATACGTGAAATATTTCAAGATTAGCAGAATAACTGAAGAAAAAGTCATCTTTTACAGCAGAGTAGCTACCTCTGGACTCCTAAAAGGTATGAGGACAGAAGTGTCAAAAGGGAGAAATACAGGGGAGTTGTTTTAGATGTCAGTTGCAGAGAAGGCTCTCATATTATTGTGAGGCATTATGGAGGGACCTAGAAATAGACATTTCTGAACCGGTGGAGGAAGAGATGCATAAAAACAGTCTATGAATAATCATTAAGCATTGCTTCTACTTTTCCACAATTCTGTCCAGAAAAGAATCTAATGTCTTCAGTTGTTGCTGAGTTAAATGAATAGGTTTCTCCAGTGGCACACATCCAACCATTTCTATCTTCCTGGCTTTGTGAGGCGGAATACTCTTCCCTTGCTCAGAAGCGTGATCCCTTCTGTGGCCACTAAACTGGCATTTCACTAAACTGGCCACAGACCTGGATTTCTGTGTAGGAGTCCAGACTGCAGATTCTTGCACAATTTTAGGTGTAGTAATTGTTGGATTTGGCAGGAGTGTTGCCATGCTGTGACAAAAATGAGTCCTCCTTCATTAATGCACTTAGAAGATTGACAGTGAAGAGCCACAACACACAGCATTCAGTATCCATGTGATGAAATGTGTAGTCAATTGATCTACAATTTACAATGCCAAAAAAAAAAAAAGAGTCACTTTAAAAAATTTATTTCTGACAGAGTTTCAGTAGTTATTGGCACCTTTAGATCCCGTTCCTGCTTGTCATGATTTTTTTTCATTGGCTCTTTCTGCCACTCTGACAAAGCACTCTGTCATTGATTCTTTCTCTATGCTAGCGTCATAGTTGAGAGTTGTGAGTATGACTTAGTAATTAAAAGGTCAAATCGGTTAGGTCTCTAGGCATGTTCTCTCATGGAGGAAAAAAACATTTGGTGGGTGAGGATCAGCTTTCTAAAGATACTTGCAGCCTAAAAAGTCGAATAGACCCTTGTTGCAGTTTTGAAAATCTGCACAAGTCCTGCTAATCTGCACCCTTATCTGTGAAAAATCCATCCTTTGCCTATCTGTATTGTGTCTGTTGAAGATGGCACAAGTCCTGCTGAAGTCCATGGGGCAGAATTTTGCCTTATCACAGCTTGCTTATGAGCACTAACATCATTGCTTTCGTGACAATGAGAAAGTACACAGAGGAGTGATGCAGCAGAGCCCTGTTTTGTGGCTAAGCAAGCACTTAAAGGTGGTGCTGAATTAGGGCCATAAAATGTGATAGTCTCTGCTCCCTGGCCTTCCAGACATCAACTGTCTGTCTGTTTAGGGAACCTTAAAAATGGCTGGCATGGTACTGAAGCTATATCACACGATTTATAGTTCTGTTTTATCAAGTATTTTTCAGAGAGCTAGGAACTGCAAGCTGTGTGACAACGTCTTGGGCTATTCCATTCACTGCTGCTGAGGTTGCCAGGGTCATTTTATGGAGTTGGGAAGTTGCAGTATTACAGCAAGAGGTACTAGATGGTACTATTAAATGTGACAGTACTGCCTTAGTAATGATTTCAGCATTCCTTCAATGAGATGTAACAATGCCACACTAGAAGTTTGATACAAATTAGAAACACAGCTTTCTCAGGAATGTGTTGTATACCTTAAGTATTCAATTTTATCCTGCCACGAATTTACCCGAGCAGTTCTACTTGAATTTTGCTGTTACTTTATACTCATAAAATTGAAATGGTTAAATATTTCTTAGCCATTTAGGGGGGAAGAAGCTTCTTTCTTGCAGCAACAGAACAGGCTCTGTGGTGTGCTTTCCATTGTCAGTGCCAGCCTTTGCCTTCAGAGGCTGGTACATGAGCTTTGCAGATATCCCAGTCTCTCCCGAGGAAACATGATTTTAGTTTCTTGTGCATTGTGCATCTTTGAGGGTAGAGGAAGCAAGTCAAAAGGGAAAAGCAGGTATTTTCCTTAGGTTCCTTATTGAAGGTAATGATTCACTAAGATGTGAGTGAGAGATTTCTCTACCTGTTACCTGCAGGAACTGAACCTTTCAATCATTGTCAGCTGCAGCTCAAAAATAACAGATGTGGGGAAAGCATTTGTAACTGCACTTTATTTACAAGGTGAGGAACCTGGAATCCATTTTGTAGTTACCTTCCATCGACTTGTTAACATAATGTAGTCTTGTGCACTGCTGTTGCACAGACTGATTTGCACAGAGTTGAACCGAGGGGAAGAGGAGGGGAAGGCTGTGCAGTGCAGCTTTACCAGCTACAGTGTGGAGTCAGCAGTGCTGTGGTGGTAACCACAGAACTTAGTGCCCTAACCACACAGCAAAAAGGGTATGTGCCACTTTGCCTAGGAGACAATGAAAGGGACATCACTGACACCCTCTGATTGGATGTGGTTGAGCAGTGGACTCAGAGGATTTGCCTCTGTAGATAGACTTCAGTAGTGCAGACTGTAAAAGCACCCGAGTATAAGTGCAAGCCACATAATTTAGTTGCAGTTTTGAAATCTCATTTAAAGAATCTCTTAACAAGTGCCTGTTCACGTCACTGAGTGCCTCAAAACACTTGCAACTCTGTTACTACACACTTAGTTCTTTTGTACTTTGCCTCCTTGAAAGCAACCATAAGCACTCCGCATTGCGCTATATGGCTTAAATCTTACTGAAGCAGAGCTGAAATCCCTCTCATCTTAGAGTCCACTCAGGTGTCAAAGCCCTGGCCCCTGGTGTAATCCAGGTTGTCCCAGTGCAGGGAAAAGGTCCAGCACTACCTAGCCCATCTCATGTGACTGGAGTTGTGCAATAGCAGCGAGTGCTGGGAAAACAAAACAGCTACTAACTGATTACAGTTTGAAGTAGCAAAGATATTAGACAAGAGGGTAAAAAAGGAAAGGGAGAGCATGGCATTTGATTTTTCTATGCATTAGTGGCTGTGGAGGGAGTTGGTTACAACTTCAGGATTTTGCAAGGAAATGTATACTGCTTCTGAAAACTTGGCCACAGGGCAGCAGTGCCTACTAATTGCACAACTCAAAATCCCTTTCTGGCTCTTGGACAGGTTTTGCAGATGTTTCTTGTGTGCTCACACACAGCTCAACAATTTAATGAGGGAACAGCAAGTATTCTCCTACCCAATGCTAAAGTACAGTCCTTCTACCGGGGAACTGTGCTTATCACCAACTCCCTTTTTCAGGTGTTGAATATTTAGGGGAAAACAATCCCAAAATAAAACCAAAAAAATGCCATGAAGCAAAATGCTTTTCATTTATACATGTTAGATGGAACCATGTCAACACTGAACAGCTCTCTCAAGTTTTTGTGGAGATTTTGATACAGTGGTGCAGAGTAACTTCTGCACCCAGAGCCCAGTTTGTACACCTCAAGCAAGAGGAAAGACCCATTGCTTCAGTGTGCATCAGCTATGGGCTTCTGCAACAGCACAGTTAATTTCCCCGCCAGATAAATCAGATCTGTTTGTCACAACAACAATCTTAACTTCTAGTAATCGATATCTGCAGGTTTACAGCTGACTTGAAAAAAGATGTTAAAATTAAATTGACATGTATCAATGCTGTTGAGAAAATTATGCCCTATTATTGATAAATGCAAGGATTGACTTGTGGGTCAGTGAACTGAAAAAATACAGAAAAGATGCATTGTATATCTTTGTCTCTCTCACTTTTAAATGAAGGATTCAAAATAGAGCACTGAGGATTTTCTGTTTCACCTTTTGGTGGGTTTTCAATGCATTGGTTGCCTTAACATTTTGTATAGCATCAGTTTATAAAAATTCCAGTTGCTGGCTTCCTAAACGTCGTTAAAATCAGAAGAACGTTCAAAACAAACCCAACAAAATAACCATAGGGTCAAACAGATGTGGTTGTGAACCTATCTAATTTGGGGGACCCTTTAAATAAACTCATTAAATGTCTGATGTTTCACTGACAAAACTTACATAAAACATTGTAAGACTACCTGAGATCTCGAATTTTCTTCTGTTTGTTTCATGTCCTGATATCCTGCAGAAGAATTAAAGCATTTAAAGAAAGAACAAATTAATTCCTTCTTTTCCTTTACTCTGAATTTGAAAAATGGAAAACAACAGCTGTTCTAGAGCCAAAAAAGAAATCAAAAGCATGTAGCAGGTGGTAGCATGTATGCGTGTCTAATTGCCTTCTAACAGCCTGCTAGCCAGTTACTAAATAGTGAGGAATTTCATCATGATTCAGGCAAAGAAGGAGAGAAAAGAAAATGGGAAAGTAAGAGAAAGTTTTAGCCCAGGAAATTAGCATCTTTATAGAGGAGAGTAAAAAGTGTCACTAGGAGAAGCAAGTTGTGTCTCTTTCTTTTCTGAAATGTTTTCACTAGACACTATCTAGAGAAACTGCCTATAGATGCCAGGAATACTGGTGAAGTGATGGCATTTGCAATACAGGGCTCAGTATAAGTGAATCAGATGGCCTTTGGCAGGTAATATGCAGGCCATGGTTGAGAGACTCATGTAAAGCAGTGATACGTGTGCATCTGGGGCTCTTTTCATGTACTGTGCTCTCCACATCTCTGCTCACACCTGCCCTTTGAAGGATCAGTGATGTGAACCTACCTCTTCCTCTGTAATATCCTAATGGCAATTCATTTCAACTGTGAATGGACTAATTCCACATAGCTTTCTCCAACCCCTGTCCAGAAAAGAGAATTTATTTGGGTTTCTGTGGATGACCAAAATCAAGGTATTCTGCCTCTCATCTCTAACAAGAAAACCTTTGGATTGAAACAGAATGAGAGTATCTGGATGAGCACAGAGAAACTTTGCTCTTTTAAAACAAGGAAAAAAACCTGTGCACCTCAAGGTGTGAAGTACAAGAAATGAGAATAAATTCAGAGCTGCAAAATGCATGGTCTTTCAATTAGGAGCAAGTACAAAACTCTGCACCCAATGTGAGCTGTTTGTGGAGAGTAGCTTATGTGTTGCAGTCAATCATGAGATCACCATGAGCAGGCCTAAAAAAGGCAAATATTGGGAGATCTGCTTCCCTCAGAAACAAGAAATATTCCTGTTTTTATACAAAGCACTGGTGAGATCTCCTAGGGCAGGGAAGGATAGGACTATTGTCTTCTACAAGAGACTAAAAGACCATGAGGTTTATCTGTCAAAAGGCTGAAATAGCTGTCCTCTGTAGAGCATAAGGGAGTGAACACTGGTAGGAAGGAAGAAGGGAAAGAATGATGTGAGGTTCAGGACAATGTCAGCGTAAGGGCAGATGAGCCTGGACTGGCTGTGGATAAGTTGAGCCTGGACAGATCATAGTAGTGATTGGGATCTACAGAACAGCTTTCCTCTGGGAGAAGTAGAGATGAAACCTTACTGCCTTTCATGATGAAGCAGTTTACAGTGATAATGGGGAACTGGATAATGCAATGTTTCCACTAGGGCATCATGCTGAGAGCCCAAGGAGGCCTCTTCCAGCCCTGCATTCCTTGTCTGAAAATGGCATAATCTGCAAACTTGTCTTATATTGTCTGGGCTTCAGAGAGAAATTCTTATACCAACAGTAGATGCTGCTAACAGGAGAGGGATCTCTAGATCCCTCATAGTCAGCCAAAGCCTTATCTTGACTTGGGTGCCACTTATGAGTCAAACATCTGCAAGAATAGGTTTAGAAAATGGATTTGATATATTAAAGAAAGATGGATTTGGAGATGGCAAAAATCTGATGGGCACTTCTAGGAGAGGAGGAAAATGGAGTTCTGGAGTACATTGCTGTGCTAGTTTAACACAGTCTTTTCCCTACAACACAGAAGTAACACCAACAAAAAAAAATCTGGGTTGAGATAAGAGTTGAGATAAGAGTTTAACATAAAAGAGGTAAGCACAATTAGCTTAGCCTATTTGCAGAAAAAGCACAGCAGAAAGCAGCAGCAAGCAAAAAGCCAGTGAGCTAAAAACCCAAGCCAGAGAGCTACTCCCTCATCCCTCCCCATCCAGCTGCTATCCCAGCAGAAGAGAGACAACACCTAAAAACATGGAACCCAAAAGCACCAACTGGAATAGGAAGCCTCCTGTGTTACAATCTGAACTTCAAACCCCGTAACGCTTTGCTCCAGCCAGCACTTTCGTTTTGAAGCTGGCGAAGGCAGGATGGTTTTGAATAACAGCAGATTAAAACTCAATCTATGTCATTCTCCACCCCTTATTCTATACCATCTGTGTCACGCCCAGCAGCAATTGGCATCAAACAGCACACATTCATTGTCCATTCTCATTCAAAATGAGATTGCAGTACACAGAAGACTGCTCACTGCAGATGCTCCGGAACTCCACCCTATTCCAGCACAGTCTGCATTAGTCCGTGACCAGTCCAAATGGTGGGGTTGTGTTTCCATCCATGGGGCAGTCAATTCCAGTGATTCCTTCTGCCCCTCTGAGCGAAAGCAAACGGTGGCTTGTGTTCCAGTGCTCGGCTTCCAACACATCCAGGAGTGGAGATTCCCTTGTCACACCAGAAACAGAGATGGGTTCAACTTCAACTTGCCAAGCCATCAGTCCCAAACAGTCTAATAAACCCAGCTGTCCCTCTCCTCCATCTGTTTGGAGGCAGGGCCTCACTAATTCTGACTGGAATCACTTGCATCTTGTAAAGATGCTTTGCAGGCCCTTCAGGAGGATCAGAAGGAGTATCAGATTGTCTGATCTTTTTGGGTGACTTTCCACTGGAAACTGAGGCAGCATTCTGTGCTAGTTTAACACATCAGGGCAGAAGATAGAAGATGAAGCAAATTGGAATGAGGCAATGCTATCTGCTAAATGTTTTACAAGATTTTATGAGATACAGTGTTCCAAGTGTGCTGGATTAGCCTTTCTTTGACTCATATTTTCTGGTGTTTCAGTTGCATAGAAATGAAACTGATATGAATTATGATAAATGGAGTTATATTCTGACTAGCACCAGTATAGATGAAGAAATAAAAGGGTGGCATGGGAACTGTGGCCTATGAAAGGATCAGTATTGAAAAAAATATAATGAAAATGAAAAAGACATGAAATTTCCTGTGGGGGCTCTGAAGAAGGAAATTGCTACTGTTCTTGATATTACAGATTTTAAATGAGATGTTGATTCAAAAGAAACATAAAAGAAATGAACAAGTATATACCAGCAATTCCCTTGCAAAAGAACTCTCTTAAAGCACTGTATTTTTGTGTGGAGGTCAAGGTGCCACCACAAACCAGGATTGATAGGAACATTAATGTTGGAAACTCTGGGGTCACAATTGCTAAGTTAGGTCAAAGCTGGCATGTGATATATTTGGCATTCTCTTCTCACTTGAGCAGTGCAAGTCTGAAGTCAGCAGGATTATACAGAGGTGAAGCCAGCAAGACAGAGGGAGCATTAGTCCATTTCCAGTTGCTGTCTCCAGGGTCTGATGGTAATTTATTTTAATGCTGAGCTTTTCACTTACTCCCCCCTAAAGGCATAATGTGTTTGCATCTCCTGTAATCAAATCACTCTTCTATCTTATTGTCAGCCATTCACTGATAGCAATCCTCAGTTCATTCTTTCTTTAAATGTTATCTTACCATATAGGTAAACCATAAATGATTTCTTTGCCTGGAGGCCATGAAGTGCTACAACACAGAAGTAACACCATGAAATGCTTCTTTAGAGTTTCACTGGGCAGCACACTGAAGACGCTTCTCAAAAATACTTGAAATCAAAGCATTCAGCATAATAATACAAGCCAAACAGTCTGCTCTTCCCTCGTTTGCCACTTTTCAGTAGGTGAAATGTGCTCATGTATAGTCCCGATAAGATCATGTACCACTGAAACCAGGGCTTGTAGCACTGTAACTGTCATAATAGCAACCTAATTATCAGTGCGATACTTAAAAAAACAAGCAAACAAAAAAGAAATCTCCAAACCTGTAATTCATATTGCAATTTTCTTTTAGAAAAGTCACTGAAGCCCAGGGTTCCTGGAGTTCTCTTCAACTCCCAAGGTGTTCTGACTCGGATCTAACAAACAGAAACCAGAAGAAATATAAATTATATTCTTAGAGGAGGGCAAATTGTTGACAGGCTATGTGGGGCAATTCTAATGACTTTCAGACTGCCTGAAACAGCTGGTCTTTGAATGGACCAGGTGGGTAAAGTATCTAGGGGCTGAAACTCATTTGACCTGACTGTCACTTTAGCTGCTGTTGAATGCTGTCACTTCAATGCTTTAGGAAAATCACTGAGTATATTTTCATTATTTACCAGCTTCAGCTGACCACAGTAAATAGAGAAAAAGAGCAGGCAGCACTGGAAGGAGGCTTCTGGAAGCCTCCTAGCTCAATATTAGTAATATTGGAAGCCAGAGTACATTTGCTGGCCTTCAGTTTGATGATGAATTCTGCATAATTAAAAGCAGCAGAAATGAGTTGATGGCCTTCTGATCCTGGCTGTACTGTCTGAATAGTGCTTATGAGGCAGACTCTGCTATGGCACAGAAATGAAAAGCAGTCTGTGTCCTGGAGGCCAGAGATGGGATTTTCTCTGTGAAACTCCAGTTTTCAGGTGTTTTTAGCTCCAGAGACACTTGGGAGGGGCTGGTCCCTACCTTCCCTGTGTTTGCATAACTGAGCATCTGGATATAAATGGATGATGCACAGAACAAGACTGCTGGCCAGGAAGTTTCTTTCATCATTTATTCAGGTGGGAGAAAAATACAGAACCTGCTGGATCACCTGACTGGTTTCACACTCAGCTCTGGGGATGGTGCTGCTAGGCATGAAAGAAGACCTGTGCTTCCCACAACTATGTCCTGGAAAAGGTATTCCCTTATATCCCTTCTTTCTTCTCAGTGACCTGTCCATGCAGCTCCAATACTAGAAGAAGCATCTTCCAGAGTTTTCATTGTTGGGTTGGTTTGGGGTTTTTTTGAGACAAATGAAGCAATACTTTGTAAGTGCTAGAAAACAGGAAAGCATCTTTTACTTTACATGCATGGGTAGGAAAAAACCACAAATGTCCCAACAACTGATGTGTGAGGTTCTGCCATGGTTTTGGGTAGTGTGAAGCCTCAAGTAAAACATATACTGCAAGTAAATTGCAGCCTGTTTTCTATTAAGTGTTTGGGGTGGAGGAGGTTCTCAGCACATAAGTGCCATGTGTTCCATATTGCCTGCTCCAGCAGGAGGCTGCTGGCCCTGGGGGATGAGGGAGGGAGGCTAAGGTTGGATTCAGCTTCGAGCTTGCCAAAGGGAATGAAAGAGGATGACACAGCTAAACAATGAAGGTTTAATTTTGTCCTCCCCACTTAAGCAAAGCTCCATGTAACAATTTTACAGAGTGCCAGAGAATGTTATGGTCATGTGAGCTTATTTCTACTTTTTGCCATGGGAATGTGTGTGATGACAATAGCTTCAATTTGTGGGGTTTTTTTAATATAGTAATATCTGGCCATGTGTTCAAACTCTTTGTGTTTGGGATCAGTCATTGAAGTGTTTGTTTTCTCATGCTGATGGATTCCCTGACTTGGGATGAAGTTAGTCAAAGAAAATCCTTGCCTTTCTCACACTCTTCTGGCAGGCTGCTGTGAGGCAGTGTTGTTTTCCAAGCACTTATAACCTAGTTTGATACACTTCTCTGGTTGTAAGATGTAAATTGATAACAGATATTTAATGTCTGGGGGGGAGTGGAGTCAACCACTAAATCCCCCAAAAGCTGCTTCTTTATCCCAAAGCATAATTACACTATCCTGTTACTTCTTCCAGTTTTCCTTTAAATTAAATTTAAACCAATCAAATTCCTCCTTATAACAAAAATGTCGTTATCTGTTTTCATCCTGTCTCTCTGCTTCCCCAAACCAGCACCTCAACAAAATCCTGAGCCTTTTCCCAAAGTTGCCTGAAATCTACAGGGCTCTTTACATTGGCTCCTAGAATCAGATTATTCTTACTAGTATGAGTTTCATTAATAGATTTTTTTTTTCCCCCCACCACTGATATTCCCAGTTACTTTTGTGCTCCAAATACTCTTTGGGCAAAAAGAAGTCTGAGATAAAGGGGTAATCGCAGAAGATCAGGATGCAGCTTTGCAGGGTCAGGGCTATTGCAGGCCCTGTTTTTTTAAATGGAAAGTAAAAATGTGGAACACTTTCTCATATACAACAAAACTACAGCCTAGCTGCTGAAATGCTGGGTTCTTCTAAAATGAAATTTTAGAATGAACTGTCCTTCTGCCCACAGAAATGCTCAGGACAGAGTCCAAGGATGACAAGTCTAACTGAGCTTTGCTTCAGAGGTACTTCAGTGTACCAAAAGCAACATCTGTTTCTTAATTACATGCTGCTGATTAGTAATACCATTCAGAAATGTATTCCATTTAAAGATGTAACTCTCATGATTGCATGTCCTACCTATCAAGATATTGAGGTCAATCCCATCAGTGTACACCTTCACACAGAAGAAATCTTCAACTATATCTTACTACTCAGAAGATACTCTTTTGTTGTTTATGACTTTTCTTTTTAATATTGAATCTGCAAGGACTAGGTGAAGCTGCCTAGACTGGCTGGCCTTAAACTTACTGCAAAGACAGAATATCTCCTTAAGTCAAGTCGAATCATAAATAAAGTCTATGTGGAAGCTGATATAAACAACTAGAGTCACTGTACGTGATCTGGAGAGGAGGAAGTCAGCTGGAGGCTGCTATTTTCAAGTGCTTCACAGACATGCTCCCCCCACTTCCCATCCCCTCTCCCCTTCCCCTCCCACCCTCTCCCCTCTTTTCCCTCCTTCCCCCTCCTGTTTTCCCCCTCTCCTCCACTACACATGCATCATAGGATTCCTCCACCTGGTAGCTCCCACAGTAGAATTCCCAACTAGATCTGGAAAGTGTCTCCCTCTTACCTTCCATTGCAGTGTCTGTCTGGGAATTGGGGGGGTGGGGCCTGGGACCAAGGAAGGAACACCCGGAAAGCCTCCACACATGACTCCTTGGAGCTACATTAAGTTCTCACAGCCCATGGCAGTACCACAGAGGCCTGAAGCAGCTGCATTTTTTATTAGGGTTGAACCTAGAAGCTCTCCTCTTTCAGTGACACTTCAGTCTTTGTAGCTCATGGCAGGGGAAACACAGAGAAGTGTTCTTAAACTGTTAAGCACTCTGAATCAAGAGCTAGCATGTTTTGACAAGGTGAATTATCCTTTTTCAAGTGTCCTTGCTGCCTCAATCGTTTTCATGGGCCTTATTTGTACTAGCAGGTTGCTGCTTCAATACAGCGTCATCTGATGCATTTAAGATTCATACGTACTGTACCTGTGGGACAAACTGCAACCACTCAGGAAGCCCTAAGAACATGTATTTCAGGTGCATTAGGGCACTAATCATTCCTCTCATGTCAGTTTGTTTCTGATCTGTGCTCTTTGGGGAAGAATCTTTTGTGTGTCTGTCTGGGTAGCAGGGAGAGGTTTTTAAGAAATACTTGTTTAATAAAACCTGACAGTAAATGCTTTGTAGTGCACATGTCATCCCTGTCATGCTTTTGCAAATCAAAATCACTTTTTAGCAGGTTTCTGCATGACTCTGGAGTGTGGAGTGCCGCACAGTTGTAGAGGACTCTCAACATGGCTATTTGTGCAAATCATGGGCCACGGCATATGGTGTCTAACTGTAGAGTTTTTGCCTTGTATCATGAATGAAGATGGACGTGCCAAAGAGTTATTCTTCCTCTAAGTCCTAGGAGCTATTATTCCAAAGCCCTCCCGACGAGCGCGCCGGACTCCCTGCGGCGGCGCGGCCGGCAGGGGGGGCCCCGGCCCCGCTGCGGCCCCTGTCCTGCTTGGGGGCCCCGTGCCTGCTCCCAGCCGCAGTCGGCAGAGCCATGGGGGAACACGGCGGGACACTTCCGGCGCCGGGTCTTTGTGCCAAGAGGGGTGCAAACGACCACAGAGAAATAATATCGGCGCAACACTTTCGTCCCGTGTTGCTCGGATAAGAGATTCCTTCTGTCACAATCCTGCCAGCCCCTGGCCAGCTCCCAGATTTTCCCGTGTTACTGGAGTCGTAATAAAGCCCTGCCACAATTTGTATCCCTTCCGGTTTAAAAGTGGTTTATTGCACATGCAGGAAGCCTTGTTGGCAGCGTGTTTTAATTATGCTCTAAAGCTAATCAAGGAAAGAGAAACCGTTTTGAACACAGGAAGCTAAACAGCTAGTCGTATATTTGAGTGCCTATTTCCATGGGGGTTGCACAAGTACGCAACTGTTCCTGAACTCCAGGCACATCAGCAATCTGGTGAATGGCTATGGAGTGCAGTCTTTATTAGGAAAGGGAAGAGGAGGATACACACCAGCCAGGGTTAGGCACCTGCTGTCTTCGCAGTCACTAGAGGGAGAGAGGCAATTGCCGTCAGGAGACTGCAGCACCCTCTGGAAAAACCCTAGGTCTTCTCACTAACTGCAGAGGAAGCCTAACAAGGCTAAATGGAGATTAGCTACCTAAACCAGGGTAGCTACTTTATTTCACCACTGCCTGATGGCACTACTGTGGACTTAGTATACCTGAGGCTAATTGTCATGATTGCCATATCCAAATTACTTC
This sequence comes from Indicator indicator, assembly GCF_027791375.1. NCBI lineage: Eukaryota > Metazoa > Chordata > Aves > Piciformes > Indicatoridae > Indicator > Indicator indicator. The sequence goes on from NC_072025.1 coordinate 5,570,009, forward strand.
TATGAACCATTGCTGGAGGCAATAAGGTTCACATTAAAACTTTTATATCCCTCCTTTTTTTCCCCTCCATTTTTAGAGTCAACTCTTTCTTTGGTATTAAAAGCAAAGATGTATATATTGGAACAAAACTCACAAAGTTACACAGTATGTAATGCATGACATCTAGTGCTGTATTGCATGGTCTGAAGGGGTAACATCTACATGGCACACATTCTGCTTCCCAAAGGAAAGCATCCCATTGTCTCCAGTAGCTCCTCTTGCTATGCTGCTGAAAGTCTCATTAGCTGGGGACAGCACAAACCCTCTCTGTAAACCTCTAAATCAAACTGGAGATTATTTGAATCACAGCAAATAAATCCATGTAAGTAAACTGCAAAAGCACTGTCAACGAAAATGCTACCAGGAGATTTGGGAATCTTCTGAATTTTTAAAAAAAGCACTGCAGAGAAAATGTCCTCTGATTTGAATCACTAGATAATTAGTATGAAAGTGAAGCTTAACTGGTGTAAAACGAGCAGGAGAGAGAAAAGCCTCAGACCCAAAACACCTACATTCCCAGATAAATATTTCAGCAGGTTCAAAATGTTCCCTGCCCCTGTAACCCACTTGGTTTGTTTTCTGTGAACATGTTTTCCATGTCAAACACTCAGTAAATGTGAACTTTAGCTCTTCTGCAGGAAAAGGACAGAAAATGATTCATCCCCTATTGCTGTGTTGCAGGCATACTGCTTTTAACTGAGTATTTAGCCAACCTGTTCGGCAGGCCTTCCTGGCTTTGCAGTTAAGATTCCTACTTGCAACGTGCAGGACAATTACAGAGTTTGCAGAGGTCTGTTCAAGTTCTTCTGCATTGCAAAACGATGGTGAGAAAGTTCATGGATCCCACCTGGCTCTGCGCAGTGTCTGTTAAGCATCATGCATGCCTGTGCTTTTGACACTCCATTTCAAGGGGACTTGCCGAAGAATTTTGTGCCTTGTCTTTCTCCTCACTGGATCTGCGTTCCTCGTTCTGTTTTTTCTCAGTATCAGTGACAGGACACCGAGTTAGGGCTCGATTGTCTCTTGTTCTTTGTGGGGCGGAAGGGAGTGAGGGGGTGCACGACACACACTCAGATGCGGAAAAGCAACAACGCTCTTTTCAAATCAATTTAAAAACCCACAGTCCCCACTTCTTATTGCTCTGGTTCTGGAAGCACCGAGACAATTCCGCTTTTGTCCAGGGTTTGTAAGTTTATCTCTGACCACCTCGGGCCGCCTCTGTAAATATGTATTCATGAGAAAGAAACTGGAAGGGCATGGACGAGGGGTTGCCTACTGTGCGGTTGGCTTTGCCCACCACTATGAACGCGGGGCCGAGAAAGGGTAGCCCTGTCCCGCCACGCTCGCAGGCGGGTGCCGGGCGCAACTTGGCTCCGCGAGGCCACACAACCCACAGAGCTCCGACGCCACAGGCGCATTTTGCAGGTCCCTCCCTTTTGCTCTATACATGGTCCCGGTGCGCAGCTCGGCCGCCGGTCCGCAGGCAGTTGTGGCACTGGTGCGGTCCCTCTGACCTGCTCCTCTCCCGTGGGCACAGGGCCTGGTACAGCCACCCCTCCCTTCGCCGGCGGCGCGGGTGGGAGGTGCCCGGCGCCACTAGAAAAGGGCCGGCCCGGGGCCGCCCACGGTTGTCCGGCTGCAGCGCAGACGGAGTGAGTGGTCGGTTAGCGGTGTGCGAGCGAGGGCTGCTGGAGGAAGCGGGTGGCTTGCACTTGACAAGGTACGTCCTCTACTATGGGGGAAATGTGGTGGGGTTCATCTGAAAGGAACGTTTTCCCGTGGCACTACTGAGTTATCTCTTAAACGGTTTAGTTCTAGTCCTGTGGCAAAATCCATTGGACTTCCCTAAAGATAATATGCTAGGAGGAAGGTGTTCTGAACCTGTGGACTGACGGGGTTTATGTTAGTCCTGCCTCCATTAGCATCCTCTATGCCTTCCTTTGTTGTAGTGTGTCCAAGAAAAATGCTCATGTATTTCTGCATCTCTGTGTGTCTGCAGGTGGATTCGTACTTAAAGCTTTTCCCCTTTGAGGATCTCCTGCCCAGCTGCAGTGATGTGGTTCTTGGAAAAGATCAGAGCATCACATGAAAATGGAAACCTCTCTAGCTCCTCCTTCCTGGGACTGCCACCTGCCCAAAATCTGCCTGAAAAAGCCCGACTGGGGAGTGCTACTTTTCCTAATGTGCTCACTCCTGACAGAATCCCTGAATTCTGCATTCCCCCAAGGCTGACCAGTTCCAACCCTGTTAAGGGTACAGGTTCTCACCAGGACCACAGTCTAGAGGATGCAGATCATGATTTTTCTGACTGCAGCCCCAACTCTTCCTTGCCGCATCTCATTCAGGTGGAAAGTGCTGAAGAGATTCCAACCCTGGAGGAAGAAAGCACCAACTCAGACCCACAGTCCCAAGCAGCACTCTCCCTGCCTCACTTTCCCAGAGCTCCCACTTCCTATGGCTTCTGCACTTTGCTGGAGAGTCCCCACACCAGGAGAAAAGAGTCCATCTTCCACACTGACCCATATGGTGCTCTGCCCAGCTTGATACTGTCTCGATCCAGAGCTAACACATTCAGTGGCAAAGGGAGTACATCTAATCCCATTGCTATCAACTTTGCTTCTGTGAGACTGCCTCCCAAGCATCCCTCTCTGCATAGGCAAGGTGCCTGTGATAGTGATACTGCCTCCTCCAGCGACTCCTCTCCTTTCAGCTCTCCACTTCTCAGCAGGTCTCCTCCCAGATCCTGCTCCCTGATCAAAACACAAACTCAGGAGGGATTCCTCTGCCGAGCACTGAAAGCCAAGAACAAATCCAGCATGGCCAGGAACAATTCGCTCTCTACAGAGGAAAGCAGCTCCACTGATAACAGCCCCAGTGTTATAAGGCGGGCCTCAGAGGGGCTGCTTGCCATGCGGAGCTTTAGCACATCCTGTTCTCCCATCTTTCCCCTGGATCTGGCCCGCAGCCGGGAGAGACTGGTGGGAGAGAGCACTGTGGTTATGGACAAGGGAGGCATGTTGAGGCTGTCAGCTGAATACTGCTCAGAGAATGAAAGGCTGAGGATCCGCCTGATCAGCGCAGAGGGTTTATATGATGACTCTGTAGAGCCCAAAAACATCAACTGCTGTATCACCTTCTCCCTGGTGCCAGGGAAAACACAGAAGCAGAGAAGCACTGTTATAAAGAGAAGCAGAAATCCCATTTTCAATGAGGACTTCTTTTTTGATGGCATTGCAGAAGAAGAGCTTTACAGCCTCTCAGTAAGGATGAAAGCAATGAATAAAGGATGGAGTATGAAACGGGATTACACCTTGGGAGAACGGGAATTGTCTTTGATGAGTATGTTGTCAGTGTAATACTTCAAATATACTGATTTTGTCTTCTGAAAGTTTTCTACTAAATAAAGTTTTGGGTGGACTCTTTTTCTTTTTTGTTTTTAGGAATACTTGAAAGTGCTGTGTTGCTTGGTATTGCTCTTATGCTCCTATGCTTCATTTCGCTGCTTAATACTTCCAACTCTGTGAGGTATTTGCTGTTGCATTAAAAGGTGGCTGTACAAGAGGAGAGGAGGACAGAAGGGCTAGTTTACCATCTGGATAAAGGATAAGGCAGTTACCCAGTCAAAGCTGATCTTATCCCTGGCTTTCAGGGTGTGGAAGAGTTGTTTTTCACTCAGTCTGGTCCCTAAGCAGGTACACAGTATGTGCATGCAGTGCACTGGCACTCTGCACAGGCACAGAATTCTGTTGTAGCTCCCAGGTACTACATCAGTTACCAGACTGTTTTGACAGCACTCACATTTACAGAAATTAATGATTTAATGGGACCTATGTCTGGGGAGGGTAGAGGAACATCGTGGAATTTGTTTGAGACGTAGCCATTCTACAATGTGGGGGCAGGATTTGGACTCTTGAAGCAGATGTAAGTTTGTGTAGGGAATAACAAGATCAGGTCCTGAGCAACAGCTAAAAAACACTGCAGGCTGGGCTGTTTATCTCACCACAGACCTACCAACACTAAAGAGTGAGTGGCTGCTGCCTGGAGTTGCTACTGAGTGGGTGATTACTGTAGCACAATTAGTAGCTTCATTTACCTTTCCCTGGTTGGTTTCACAGCTGTCAGGATGAAGTTGCCAGGTAATGGTGGTTTGGTCAGGAATGTACCCTAGACCTATAACACTCAGCAAATCAAATACTGAATCCTTTCTGAAACTGAAGCAGGTGGATTTAGATATAAATACAAGGGCAAAGGATAGTTTGGGATCTGTGGATTGAATTCCTGCTTCAGGTCATGACTTGCTGCATACCTTGTTCAAGTAATTGTGCTATAATTAGGATCATCATTCTCTATTCTATACCAGCAAGTGGTGAGTGGCAGAGGTCACTTGCATTGCTTTAACACCACCAGAAACACAACAGTGCAGTGCTCCTGCATGCTTCAGTCCATCTTCTTCTTTTTTTTTTTTTTTTCCTTCCTGAGGTGGACTGGGGAATAGGTAAAACATAGAAACTGCAGTAGTGCAAGTGGGAGGAGGCAGAAACTTAGTATTGAAAGTCCAGGCCTTCCGCAGCCTCCCCTGATTAAATTGCATGCTTCGTTATGTGAAGGTAGATAAGCCTTAGTGGAGGAACAATCCACACAGGCATGGGGCACAGAAAAGGAAGGTTTTCTTGTGTTCCTGGTGAGGCTCTAGAAACAGGGCCTGCCTTGTGCCTCTACAGCTTGAAAGCTCTTTCAAAAGATTTCTACCAGATCTTCCCCTTACACTATTCTGTCAAGGGTATAACTGCCTGGAAATCAATGGACTATTTGTGGCAGGCTCTGTTTTTAGGCTTTAGTACCCCAGGAAGGACTTTTTTCCTTCTGATAGCAGAAAAAGCCCAGACGATGGGAACTGTCACTACAGGTGTTCAGAAATGCCCACAGCTAATCCTTGATCCAGCTCACGTGTGATGCCACTAAAAACAGAATCCTCATTCAAAGGACAACCTCTATAGGAGAATAGCTGGGTCTATTCCCAGAAGCTGATTAAAATCAAATGGAATAATAATCCCTTTGTGCTAAAGGAAAGAATTAAATATAATGAAAGGTTGTGCAGCTGTAAGTGATGCACTGACACTTGTATCCTTGACTCTGGGCAAGCTGACTGTAAGGGAAAACCTAAAGAAAGTGGGTAGAAGTAAAATGAAAAAAAAAAAGTTATTTCAAGGAGGAATCAAAAATGCCGCAAAAAGTTAATCTTATTTAACTGGTTATTTCAAGCTGTGTCCTGAAGGAAGGCAGAGGTTCCCTTTTCAGGCTATCACTCATCCACCATCACATTTTAGTTCTGGAGACTTAAGGTCCCTTCACAGGTATACCCACATGGAGAAAGAGACTGAGGTAACATGGAAGAGAACAGATACATTTGTCAGAGGATCACAGACACACTATTGTGGACATCTATTTGTTCTGATATGTGCCATGCCAGTGTTCTGCTGCAGAGACAGAGAATGATGGAATGGTTGAGGTGGAAATAGGCCTCTGGAGACAGTATTGCCTGACTTCTGCTGAAAGGAGGATCAGCTCCAGCAGGTTGCCCAGGACCATATCCACTTGTGTTGAGAGTGTCTCCAGCCTGCTTGGGAGCCCTACTCTAGTGTTTTACCAACCTAACAATAAAAAAGTTTCTTTCTCCTTAAGTGGAATTTCATTACCTCTTTTCCTGTTATTTGATACCCCTGAGAAGAACCTGTCTCCATCCTCTCCACTCCCTTCAGAAGATATTCATACACATCAATCAGGTCTTCCCTGAGCCTTTGCTTCTACAGGCTAATGGGCATAATGTAGTTATTGGCATAAAAGAGAAGTGCTTGTGAAGTCTCATTCTTTGGCAGGCATGGAAGGAGTTAAGTCCTTGGAGAAAGCTTTCCAGCTGGGCTCATTTAGTCATGTGTTCTAAAAGGTGAAGGCTGCATCTTTGGTTGGTTGAAAGAAACCTGAGCTGTTTTTAAGGCTCTTCAAACAATGACTTATTTCTGAGAAAGCCTCCTTACAGAAGTTTGATGATAAGCCTGTGTGCTAGAGGGTGACTTTCTCCTTCAGCTAAAAGCAGCAAGAGACTTGCAGGCTTACTTCAAAGGCAGAGTTTAAGCCTAGCAGTGACAGCTGAACTTTGCCTGTATTTCTCCGGTAAATAACCTAACTTCAGGGTTTTCTTGATTGTTTTGTTCTTAAATAGAAGAACTTTGAATTATTCAGCCTACATTAGTCAGACTAGGGACTAACAATGACTACAAAAGAATGAAAAATAGGTAAATAGGTTTGGTGCCCTCCCTCTGTTTTTCTTATATTAGGTCCCTTCTGAGCTTTGGGGTGTTATCAGGGGGTTGTTTTTACTAGGATTGCAAAACCATAGCACAATGGAAATACTTCAATTTGCTTGACCATTAGAGGACATGGGACTTGTTTTCATGTGCTGTTGGAGGCCAGCTAAGCTGTAAATGGTGAACTCCTACACTGCTGCCTGTGCCGCAGCTGCTTTCCAAAAGCGTCAGCCTTATTGGGCCATTACGTAAAGCACCTGCATAAGCAAACAAGAAGGCAACTGGATACTTCCGCCTGGAAAAACTCCTGATGCATCACTGCCTTTGGGAGAGTCAGCAGTAAGGAGAAAATCCACCTCCTGGCACAAGCAAACAGCCACTCAGTTAAGAAATACTCTCTTTGAAACTCCTCTGAATTTCTCAGATACCCTGAAAATATGGTAATGTAAATGGTTCCCACTAGCAAACTGGTTTGGATTAGTCTGATCACCTGTATTCAGTGGTGCGCACTGGTTGGAAGATCACCTCTTAATTTCACTTTTAAAAAAACCCTGACGGTTGTTAAAGGAAAGTAAGGTCTTTCTGCCAAGATCCTGGACTCATGTTTTGCTAAGCAAATATTTGTTTCAGCTGCACTGTAAGTGCTACCTGTGCTTTTTTTCAAGCCCAGTTACTTTAAGCATGCCTCTTCAATTCTGGACAGCTGTTACTGTAAAGTGGGTCTTACGTTTTTCTTTCTGGAGATCCACACAGCTTTGTTGTCAATGTAGTGAAGTATGTACAATACAGTTCCTCTAATTGTGGTGCTTTTTAGGTAAAGTTCAGGAATAACACCAAGGGAAGCAAATATTTATGAACTAAAAAGCCTAACAGGACAGATGCGTAGACTGAGGATTAGGCAGCACAGAGTCTGCAGTATCAAATTCCATTTATTGCACCACTTGTTCTAAGCTGATCCCATTTCTGAGACTGGTTCTGGAGGGGCACTGCTGAAAACAGCACCTACACTGCCCTAGGTGCCTTCTCTGTGGGGGTTCCTTGGGAAGACTGGTACTTCTGTTCCTGCAGCTTGGCTTTGCAGTCAGCCATAGTTACTGTACTGAAAGACTGAACATGTGATGGGGCCTAATGGACAAAAATTCTTCTAGTTTTTAGTCTAACCATTAATTGCTGTGAATAGCTTTGGGTATCTTCAGAGAATTGAGGAAAGTACAGCTGGATGAATGCATAAATCTGTGAAAAGTCTATTTTTGGGTTGCTAAGATACTTCCCCCAGGCTGGGGAATTTGTCCAGGAGAAATCTGTGTAAATTGGATTGCTCAGCATCAGGACCTCTCTGCAGGACCACAGGGCATACTACAGGCAGTGTGCTTGCTGGGCTATCTCCGTGCTTTCTAGCAACCGCTGCCTGCTTCAGAGATGGACAGCTGTCCTGCATCTAGCTTAGAGGACTTCTAGCTTGCATGGGTGGCTGAGTCGTGGGGCATGATATTTGGCCAAGGTAAGAAAGGTAATGAGTCACATCTGCTGATGGCTTTTTGCAGCGGGATGTTTGATTAAAACAAACAGTATTCTTACACTCACAAAATGAATGGCAGAATTACATGTTGGTTTCCATCACTGTCTGCTATGAAAAAAAAAATATGTATAAGGTCAATCTGCATATTTAAAGGAGATGGCATTTCAGTATAGACTTCATGCTGATGACTGTCCCTGAAATGTACCCTAACATCATTAGTAGTAATGGTTTAGAAGAAAAGACCAAAATTACTCTGCACAATCTGTCCTCATAGTGGAGGCAGAATGCAGACTCATGTTGCAGTGTCTGGGAGCTAACCATCCTTGCATCAAGCTGTCGGGTACAATACACAGGTGGCAGGCGCGGACAGAGCTGCCGATGCCCAACAGCAGACCTCAGGCTGGTCAGTGCACAGCATTGTGCCACCTGTGGAGTGGGCAAAAAGAGCTACAATCACCTCTATGCATTGGTCTTTTGTGCCTCCCCCAAGATTGCTAAGCAAATAATGTGGTTTATGCTGCTGGTTCTTTGCATTTAGGGGATCCTTATGAGAGAAGAGCTTCCAGTAGATTTTGTTTGGTTTTATTTTTTTCCTCCTGTCAGAGACAGAAATGGTTTGCTAGGTTGCTGGTGGTATATGGCAACTGGGCTGAGGTATTAGGAATTGAGTGCAGTCCCAGAGATGAGAGGAAGGGTCCAGTAAACAAGAGTGAAAAGAATTTAGAACCTCATTTGAGCAGAAACCACCACAGGTGACCAGACAGCTCTGTCTTCTGATTTTGTTATTCCTTCTGCTATTACTTTTCTATTTCTGGCTACAAATGTTCTAATGCTGCAAAATTAGCTATCCTGAGTGGTACAGTGAGAACCTGACCTTGTCAAGTATCGTATGTTCTAGGCAGGAAAGCACTGAACAAGATTTTCCACCTTGTTTCCTCTCTGTTAAATCTTACTGATTTTTCTTCTTGCATTTCTCAGCCTCATCAGTGCAAATCCAGGAAGCATATGAAGGAGCACAAGATGTGAGAGAAAGTTGCTGAAAAACCTTAGAGTTGCTTCTTTTCAGTGAGAGGGTCAGCTAAATTTCTGGGTCGTCCTTACCCTGCTGTGTTGAAGACGCAAGTACAGGAAAGCAAGTCACAGCCTGTCTGGTTAAAACTGTTGCTGTGAACCATAGTAGAGGTCACACAACTTTAGTTTTTCATCCCTGCATGCCATGGATCTCATATGGCTACATCTCATTGTGTTCTTCAGTGGCCTGAAGGAAGAGCTTTTGCCTGTATTGACATAATAGGTGAGAAAGACATTGAGAAACCCACTCAGGTAAGAGTATTGAAGGTACTAATTTTCTTACACACAGAGACAAAGGATGAGATGAGGTAGCTTAGAATGGCACTGCATGAATTCCTATGATTATATCTATTATCCCTTTCTGAAAGTGCACAGTTCCAGAAGCTGAAGCCATTTAACTTCAGCACTTGCTCTGGTTTTGGTGGTTGGTTGTTTGGTTTGGTCTGGTTTGGTTTTTGGTCAAACCTTCCTGTGCTAACAATTAGCTCTTTCCAGCAAGCAACAAACCTGACATTGCCATGCCAGTTAATATAATAGCAGTAACAGATGCTGTCTTGAAATGCCAGAGCCAACTTAAGTTTGTCTGAGGTTTCTCTGATTTCATCAGATGAGATAATTTATATAATTGTGATTCTAGAAGATACCCTGGTGGTAAGCATATGTTATTTGACCCCTTCTGGCAGCCCAGTGAGCCAACCTGTCAGAATGGCTTTCTGCTGAGATCCCAATCATTAAATTTTACAGGAATTGGGCACTGGGCACAGCTGGCTTTTGGAGTGCTGGATACCAGAGCTGCAGCTGAGCAGGAGGCCCCAGCACTATTGCTGCATGTACTTAGTGTGACAAAGGTTTAGTGTTAGAGGCAGGCTCAGCAGGACCTGCTGCCCAGACTGAGGCTAAACTCTGAAGTCAGGGGGTGGGAGGTGGGGAAGGGAATCAGTTATTAAAGCTTGTTAATGGCAAATAGCTGATGGTGAGTATTGGCAAAAAGCAATGTCACCAATGATGAAACAGCAGCTGTGGCAAAAGCTGACTTTCACACCCCTAGTTGCCTTCATGTGAGTAGCTCAGCAATGCAAGATTGCCTCATTTGATGCAGAAGTGAGCAGTCCTTGGGACTTGCACACCTTGTCTGCTTTCAGGGCATAGGACTGGTAGAAGTGACAGTCACCTCCATCAGGAAATGACCCTTTCTGAGGGGCTCAGAAGGTGACATCTGCCAGACTGATGTCCTGAATTTCCTCAAACACAAGACCTGACTAACCTTACTCTCAAAACAAGGTTACAGCAAAATATAGCCTAGCCCCAAGGTGTGTTTATAGGGCTCTGATACACTGCAAGTTTGCCCAGTGGCTGTGTTTGCCCTGTTTGTATCTGTTAAATGATGTAATTTCTTCAACTAATGTGAACTGTTTAACTGACTTTTTGAAATTAATTTTCTTTAACAGTACAGGTCTAAGTCTTACTTGTTAGGAAATGGCATTCATTTATGAGAAGCTGCATACAGCAAGATTACTGAGTAAGGGGGATTTGTGCACCAGAACCGAAATTATGCTCCCCAATTACCAAGCTTCCAGGTAAACACCTCCATCCTCTGCCCTTGTCCAGAGGTAACCAGTCTTCTTGTACCCATGAAAGAGCTTTGGATGATCTTGTTGTCAGCAAAGACAATGAAGTACTTGGCACATTCAGAGGTAAGTGGCACCATTTGAGGACAGAAGGCAGCTGTGGGCAGAAGTGGGGCACCCCACAAGTGGGGTGCTGTAAAGGAGAGGATCCAAGTAGGTGCAACTGGCTCCAGAAACATCTCCTCAGACAGGATGACAGAGGATGCAATGCACCTGAGAAATCATATTGCATTTTTATTTTTAAGATAAAATTTCTGATTTCTGTTCAGAAAAGTTCCTGAACTATTCTACAGCTTTATTGCTTATTAACACAGATGCCTTTGTAGCAGGATGCTTTGTACTTCATTTAGAAAAATCTGAAACAAAACCATTAGTATGAAAAAGTTGGTAAAACTGAGAGCTATTCCCAACCCATTGGGAGCATTGGACATCATCCAAGTCTGCATAAAACTTAAGCATAAATGCCATCCAATAGTTTCGTAAGACTTGTCCTAAATATTTCAATTGGAAAAAAGTGGGCACATCTAGTAATGAAGACAAAGAGGTATGTGAAGCATCTTCCTTTAGCCATCTGCTTTAAAGATATATTACTAGGAATGAATGGGTTAATGTTGCCTCAGGGATGGGACTGGGTGGAAGTTACAGGACAACAGACATATCCAGCTGGCAGGAATAATCTGTGACTCTTGGAAATTACTGCATAGGCACAGGAGAAGATGAGGCTTTGATGCTGGAGGGCCTGTGGAAGCAGAACACTTCAGAATTGCATGAGTACAAAGGGATATTTAATCTGTGGGACCTTTTTAAAGGTCAAAATACAGCATGCTCTCAGGAAAGTCACTGGAAGAAAAATTAATCAAGTAGAAAACCAAAATGCAGGACTAGGAGTATCAGTGGGGTGCTAATCTGCTCCACTTATTTATATTTCCACTCTGTGTTTAACCAAATTCTGTTTGAAGACTGAGTACCACTCAGTTCACTTTTTCTTGATAAGAACTCCCTATTTCTAAAGAAAAACAATCTTTGTTATGGCATTGGCCCATGGCTTTTTCTCAACTTCAGAGCTGCAGAACAGTTGAGGCTACCAGGGACACAATTATCACCTAGTCCAACCCCTTGTTCGAAGAAGGATCAGCTACAGCAGGCTGCTCAGGACCATGTCCAGTCAGATTCTGACTATCTTCTAAGGATGGAGACTCTATAACCACTCAGGGCAACCTGTCCTAGTGCATAACCACTGTCAGAGTGAAAACGTTGAGGGTTTTTTCTCCTCTTGTTCCTCTTGTCCATTCTGGTAGCACTGAGAAAAATGTGGCTCCATCTTTGCTTCCTCAAATCATACTTCCCTTGTTCATTTTAGTCAGTTTCACTTTCCAAATACAGATTACTTTCCTGGACATGTTTGCTAATACTAGAAATGTAATATAAGAAGTCTGGTTCCTTTTGACTTTCTTAAAGTACTACAAATATATGTGGTCTGCTGCTGCTCACATTACATGCAAAGAAAGTTTTAAGTGACAGGTATACATATGTCAGATGTGTTGTCATCAGTATAAAATGCAAGTAGTGGAAAACTACTGTGACTTAAAACCTGAAAAGCTTAAAGCCTCACATATTTGCCTGTAACAAATACTGCAGTATTAAAGCCTCCCCTTCCATTATTTGCCTGTAATGCAGAACTTGATGTTCACAACTGAAATCTAAAATGAATAGTGTGGGCCATAAGAGGAATGCAAGGCAACTAATGGTCATGTTTCTTAATGAAAACAGGTGTTTTCCAACAATGGGGAACTAGAAAGTCTATAGAAAAAGAAGTACCCAAATGGAATACAGCAGAGAGGTGAATCAGACTGTACTAAAGTCTAATAAACATCACTGCTGATGTCAGCAAAGATCTCAAGCTATTTGGACTGTGGATTGCAGAGTTAAAATATGAACATCTGTGAGGGCAGGAGCTTAAATGGATAATGAATGTGCATGTTACTGAGAAGCACCAAGATTTAGTGCATCTGTGGTGGAGCTGATATGGGGCAGGGTGGGAAGTAAGTTGCTTCAAGTTGTGAACCTCTGATAGGCATAAATATTTAGTAAGTGTGATGCCAAACACTGGAAGATGTAAGTATCATTTTCCTATGGTAAGAAAAGACTTTTTCACCTAGAGAATGAGAAGTGTGTATATGCAGAGTACAAAGTAAACTTTGTTAGGAACTAATTTGCTTGTAGCAAGGACAAAACAGCATAATGAGAAAAGTCTTAAGACTTCAGACACATGAGCAACATTCAGAGTAATAGATACACAAAACTAGGTTCCCATGTGACTGTTAGTTCTCACCTGTAACAGTGAATTACTTGGCAGCTTTCATAACAGTGAAAGTAAGTGGACTGGTACCTTGCTTAAAGGAAATCTTGCCTGGATATTGCTTGATCTGCTAAATAAGATGCTGTTAGCTATGGCTTCCCCTTTTCTTGAATTGCAAATGAGGCTTAAAGGGGAAATAGTGCAGGAAGATGAAGACAGAAGTAGTCTGAGAAGCTCTCACTTTGCTCTCACTTGTAAGATTTTTCCACCACAACAGAGGGTGAATTGCCTTGTCTGTGTCTAATCTTAGAGTCCATCTAGGGGAGCCAAAACCACCTGCGTTTTCAGGAGGCAAATGCTCCAGAGAGGTGTTTCTGTAGATGTCTGAGGCACTGTGCAGCTGTCAATAAGCAACAGCTCATCCTGATGCTGCAAAAAGGAAGCTCAAACTGCATGGACTGCTTCTTGTGCCTGTGAAGGGTATGTAGCCAGGAGGTCTAGTTGGAATACAGGCAAATTAAAGGGAGCAGTTTGGGAAAAACACCAAATAAGGTGTCTCTTGAAGACACTTAAGTTTCGGTTGTTTCGTGGTGGTTGTGGGGATTTTTTTTTGTTTGTTTGGGTTTTTTTAGTTTTGGTTGGTTGGTTTGGTTTGGTTTGGGTTTGGTTTTTTTGGGGCTCTGGTTCTACAGCCTGCAAATATTTGCCACTCATTTACTGCCTAAAGAGAGAAAGAAGTCTGATCTGATTCAGGCCCTCTTTGCATTAGGTAGATAAATGCTGTCATTGCTTGTTCAATCGGTGTTGAAGGTGGCCCCAGCAGAAAACCTGAGAGTGAAGGTACAGCTACCTGCACAGTCTTACCTGTCCCTTTCAGGTTGTCTTTGCATGTTCTAGGTAAAATGTTTCTTTTGAGAATACCTTGGGATAAAAGTTGTGCTACAAACAATGCTGCAGAGAAAAACACAGTGACTTGTAACACAACTCAAGTGAATTATGATTCTGGCTCTAAACCTTTTTCAAAAATTCTGGTTTTAGGAAAGGATAGGAATATTATCTTGGTATTTTCTGCATTGGGTTTGCTGCAGGGGGCTTTATGTTGTACCATCTGCTTGAAAAATGAGTTGCAGATTTCGTTATCTATGGTCTGTGCCTCAAAACCCCTCAAGTTTCTGGGGAGAAAGGTGCCCTTTCAGTGAATACCCCATATGTTGGGCATGCTGACACTGGGAGAAGCCTTTCTAGGCAGCCACCCCAGTGCTTTCTAGGGATACAGTGGTTGCAACTTATGGCTGTTGCTGCCCTTCAAGATGTAACAGGAGCTGCTACTGAATGATTAGCAGGCACAGGCAGGCTTACAAGCAATGGCTACTAAATCAAATTATTTGTAATGAACAGAAAACAGTCAACAAACTGGTAGTTATTTCAAGGGTAAATTCAGTAATGACATAGCTGCTTTTCAGTGCAGTGTCTTACCTAATGCATTGTTAGCTGATACCTTGCTCTTTTATCAGCTGCCACTGTTTCCAAGGTAAGTCCCCCTAAGCCTTTCTCCCAGACTTTTAGAACATCACTTCCATATTTTTCCTGACTCTTCTCTCATGGAAATTATTGTCTTTTTTCATCTCCCTCTTTTGTATACAATCAACTCTTCCTTTCTCCCCTGCTTGTCCTCTGTCAAAAATCTTTTTCTGCTAAGGACAAAGCAGACTGCCTATTTTCCTTTACCTTTCTCCACATCTCTACCTCCTCACCCTCTTAAGTTTTTTTGCCTCTTTGCAAGGGCTTTGTTTACCATTGGCAATGTTGTCTTTGCTCCACCCCATTTTGGGCCTCCCACTCCCTTTTGGCCTTGGTAGTTCTGGGAGCAAAGAAGAACTATCAAGTTCTACATAATGTATTTTTCCATTTGGGCTACTAAAACTGGGTCATTTCCAATTGTGATATGAAACAGATGTCATGACTCCTAAGTGGCTCAGCACTGAATCACTTATCTCCCATTTCCAGTAGGCAATTCCATCCAAAGTATGGACTGGTAATATCTGAGCACCTGTAGAAAACCTGAGTGTGAGCTTCAGTGCAGATCATTGTTCCTTCATTTAAATCTAAAGCTACAGGTCAAGGGCAATATTGGTAATACAGTAATTAGTAATATAGCCCAGTTAATCCAGCTCTTCTCTTGGAAACATCATACTTACTACATCACAGCCTCACAAGTCATAACCCTTTAGTAATGGTTGGACACAAACTGAAAAACTAATATTTTGTCAAGCAGACTGCTTCCAGCTATTACTTTATGTAATATCTCTGGACTTGTAAGTTGTTATACACAGACCCTGAATCACACAGACCCTGAATAAAATAAAAGGGCTGGCTGATGAAGAAGAGGTAATTGTCTTCAGTGCTGATGTTACCTTCCCTGGAAAGGTTACATCACACAATGGCTGGGGTTTTGGTTTTTTTCCCTCCTGAGCCACTTGCTGCCAGAGCAGGCAGCCTGCTGCTGTCACAGGCACATGTCTGCTTTGTCTATGCCTTTGGCTAGCTTTGACTCGATTAATTATTTCCAGATACAGTGCCTGAGCATTCACCTTTCATGTTGCACCTTATTTTGTGCTTTAATTGTAAAGATAATAGATGGATTCTTTGCTGATGGATGCTTTGACCCCCAGCATCAGTGAGTCTGGCATCTCCCCTGCTTAAAGTATGCTGACAAAAATAATTTGGCCAGGCTGAAGGCTTGCCTCTCTGATAAATTACCAGTGCATAGTGCTGTAACTAGAGCCTGTTTAATAGGTCAGTATGTTTTGTGTTTTGTTTGAGGGTTCTCTAATTAGATTCTTGTCTGTCATATGCAAGAGCAGAACAGTCATTGCTCTTTTTTTGTCTTTTTGGTTAATTTTCTTCAGTAGTTTCCTAAATTGAGTTTCTTTCTTCAAGGTAATGCCAATACACAATCCAGAGTGACAGCAGTTTAAAAGTGAAGACAGGAATAGTTTTATGCTTTCCTAAAGAGTGACTCTGAACCCTAATTGCAAAGGAATTTATTAAATAAACATGCATTATTCTGTGGTACATGTGATACAGTGAAGTCTTAAGAACAGCTTTTGCCTAGGAAACATCAGAAGAGAAAAGCCTATAGCAAACTTTGTTGTTGTTGTTAGGTGAGGGTTATTTGAAGGGACTGGACACTTCAGATGTGGGCTATATGCAGAAAACCAGAGTAATTTAAAACTGGCATCTGTGTATCTAGACTTAAAAATAGCATAATTTTCAGCTTACTTAGCCACTTATCTGTCATGTTGTAGAGATTGTGAGACATAAAAATAGGGAAAGTAGTGTGTACATGCCATAGTTATCCCAACAAAATGTAAGTATAACGACAGAAATATGAGTCTATTGAAGGGAGGCTTGGGCCTTGAAACAGAACATTAACTATGTCCCAGTGAAATATCTGGGAACAATTTTATAACAAAGCTAACAAGATTGTTTTCTATCTGATACATTATAAGGAAAGCTAGGGATCAACCTCAGCTTAGTTCACATTTAATGACATGAGCAAAGCTACTGAATTGTCAAAAGTACCTCAGTTCCTCTGGTGACTGATTTGGAAAATGCAGATAGGAATTACCTGCTTTAGAAAGAGCTGGCAATACAATGCAGCTTGGTTAGTCTGTGGTGCTCTTAGACATTGAGTAGCCATAGGTGCTAGCAGGCTTGTTAGCTACATAAATGTGGTTAAACTAACACAGGCCTGTGCTGCCATGGTGATGTCAAGCTAACTTTCCAAGTCAGAGAAGGAGGTGGACTTCCTTCTGACCCCAGTTTCTGAGCCTCTCTATAGTGGCACCAATAAATGTTGCACATATTAATGATTGATAACTGTGACAGAATTCTACTCTGTGCACATGAGTGGGAAGCACACACCCAGGCTCTGCATCCCTGCACAGTGAGTATGAAGCAAATTCATAATTTATGCTGCTGCTGAATCAGTCCAGGCATCAGTGCATTGTCATGATTAATTTAACAAAGCTTACTTAGAAATGACACTGCAAGTGATAGCTAATGGCATGTTGTTTCACTCTTGTAAGCACATATTAGATGTTAATTTTAAGAAAGAACAAAGGGATGAAAGCCTGTTTTTCCAAGTCAGTTTGACAGATAAAATGGAAGGTTGCATACTTCTCATTTCTCCCACAATGATACATAATTGCCCAGGTGTTGTGTCAGCTTGAAGCTGCCTCAAGCAGCTTTTGCCTGCAAAGGAGGGGGTAACAGCTTCCCCTCATGCAAGATCAGGGACTGAAGATCAGTATAATGTGTCATCAAAATGAATGCTTATCCATCTCTTTCGTGAGCCCACAATGGTTACAGACATCACCTTGCTAGGCTGCCAGAATCACTAGGCTTACTTGGGATGCTTTGGAGTTAACTATTGCATCACACCTGCAGTACTCCACCTCTGCCTCCTTATCTGCCCTGCTCAAATGTATTGAAGGACACTTTGCAACCCTAACTATGTGCTGTCAGCCACTTAACTCCATGAACTGCTGATGTTGCTTGGTGAAGCTCTGACTTAGCAAACAGATTCTTGATGGAAGGTTGGCAAAACCCTTTTGTTCAGCTGCTCTGCAGTTAACATGCTTCCTAGACTGCAGTAAAACTGTTGAACATTGGACCTGCCACATAAACAAATGAACTTGAATATAAAACTGCTTTTATCCTGTAATTTAATGTTTTCGTGGGGGAAATTGCCAAATCCTCATCTCGCATAAACAGATATATGAGTCATTACAGTTGAGTATATTTATTATATGTGGCAGTTCTTTTCAAAACACACATGTTTAAACAGATGGCTTATGTTGACTATTAATGCAGTTCCTGCAATTAAGTTCAGTCTGGATGAAGTAGACAGAGACTGACATTCTATTGACATCAAAGCTGGTGTATTGCATCTTCTCCTCACGAATGTTCAGATTCAGATCTGCTACTACAGCCTTACTGAAATGTCAACTGTGATAAGTCATGATGTAACTGAAGAGGACAGATAAGGTACCTGGCATCTTGCTAATTTACTTTTTGGCTGGGAATTGCTATCTGAATATTCATGTTGTTATGTTTTAATGGGGAAAGTCCATGTTTGAACGAATCACCATAAATAAACATAGCAAGAGAGTGAAACTTGACTTTATAGATGTGGTGGGCTCCAAGTGCAGGCAAGTTAACTTCCACCATAGGGCAAACCCAAGTACATGGTGATGCTGTGCTCTTCTCAACATTGCCTACTGAAGCAGCTGCATGGTTCATAAATACTTTTGTCAGGTTATGGTCCTGCATGCAAGGCAGCTGTGCCAGAAAATAGAAATGGGCATCTACCTGGTGAAGTGCAGTGTTGTTTATGCAGAGTACTGCAATAGTGACTGGCAAAGAGAGAATGTGAGGGCAGCTCAGATAATACAGCCCAGACTACAGAACTGAGGCTGCTTTGGGGCTTTCTGACCTACAGCCCATTTCATTGTGATTAACAATGCCTGACAGGTTTCTCCTCAAAGAATTTGTTGCAGAGCTCTTGAAACTGATGTAAATATTCATTCCTGTAGTGAAGAGTTTCATGTCTTAGCTGTGTGCTATGCAAAAAAGAGTCTCCCTTTCTTTTGAACTTTACTAGTTTCATTTAGTTATCTGGTAGTCCTGCATTGGAAGAAACACTAAACACTTGCTCCCTATTCACTGTCTTTTGCCACTCATGATTTTATAACTCTGTTCTATCACCTGATGTGTTTTGTAGCACGAGGAGTTCTATGCTATTTGTGATATGGATATATTTCTGGTATACCTATCTTAATCACTTTTTTTCCTCTTATTACCTTAATGATACTTTACTTACCTATCTCAGTCAATTACAAATATACCTCTTGCAGCAGGTAATGTGTTCGCCCTGAAGCTGGAGTCTCATGGCTGCATTTCAGCAAAGAGGATCTCCTGCCCTCTGTGACCTGTTTAGGTGTTGATTGTAGCTTCTGGAGTGACATAGAACAGGTATGGTAGGCTTAGTGAAATAAGAGTAGCTGTTTAAAATAGCTTAACAAGCATGTCATGTCTGTTAGATACTGCCTACCTTTTCGTCTTTCCTTGATGCTCTCCCAAAGCAAATCTCATCTTCTGCTACTTCTACTATATTCCTCACTTAAATTTAGTAGTAAGAAAGCCCCCCACAACATGTGTTTCACATAGCTTGTTGGATAGAGATGTTTTTGAATGTTCTTTCCAAACACGGATGCATGGGAGTAGCTTTGTCACAGCACAAAGCAGTGTAGCATTTATGCTATTTTGGTATCTGCCTTAGGAGTGCCTGTGACAAACATTCTTGAAAGACCTCCAAGTGTCATTGTGTTATGCTGGACAAGGCTGAGGTTGAAGCAGAACAAGGTCCCTTTTATTTCCAAGTTTGGCACATTGTCAGCATTCCAGGGCTAGTGCTGAACAGCAGTGAAACACTGCCTCCGTGCTGAAATACCACCATCAGTTGGAGAAGAGAGCTCATTTTCAGTCACACTAATGCAAATACCAAGCCAGTCACATGCAGAAATTTAATTAAGCCTGAACAGGAGGAGAAACTTGATAACTACAACCTAAAAAAAAACCCTAATCATCCCTCTTTGAGTGGTCATTGCTGGAACTAAAAAACCCTGCAGCATTTCTGGGAAAAGCCTTAGCAAAGCTCATTCAGGAGCATTTCTTGTGATTTGTTTTGGACTAGTTTTAACAGAATTTACACAAGAATAAAAGGGACAACTAGATCTCCCATTACATAAAATCCATTGCCTTTCATTTCAGTGAATACACTGTAATAAATATGAACTTTACAGTTACTACTCTAGCACTCTAGAAAAGTATTCTGTGAAAAAAACAAACACCCAATCAAGCAACCCCCCAAAAAACCACCTCACCCCAAAATCCAAACCCACCCTTTCAGAAAGCCAGTGAAATTGCCTGGCTGTAGTAGATTTACTCTCTAAAAAGCTATAGTTATCATCTCAGTTGACACAGAGCTCCAGGAAGGAAGTCTTAGGCCCAAAGGGATGAACAGACTGAATGTTTTTTTTTCAGTAAGGTGTAACTACAGCAACGACCAGGCATGGCTATTAGCTCTCTACAGAAAGAGAGAAGTAAAGTTAAGTCCAGCTTGATTAAATATTTGTGAAGCTGATTTAACATCCTTGCACCAAGTGAATGATCTAAGCAGCTGTGTAAAAATAACCTAGGAAAACAGATACTTTCTATAACTTTTGTTGCAAAATGGCTCCAGAGCCCAGGTGCCAAAACCAGTAGACAGCTGACTAGAATTGTAGCTCATAACATGGGGTATGCTGGTTGCTTGACACTTCTTGTTTTCAGAGTTGTATTTCAGTCATTTGTAAATTTGTCAAATTATAAATGTTTGGTCTTGTTTTCTAGCCTGAATGTTAACTTTCTGTAAGGATGGAGTTTAGGAACAAGATCTTGTTTTTTAATTCTTGACTCCAAAGCCCTGGAAAAAATATTCAAATACAGCATTGGTATTGCTCTTGCAGCAGGGATAGACCTCTTGGTGGTCTCATGCAAGCTTGAAAGCTTTGTTGAATTGTAATTTGCACATGCTTCATGCAGACTTACATCTCAGTAGCTACAATCTCAGTAAGTCTTACCTGTTTTGTGCATGCTTGATAAAATTAATTTTTTCTTGTTTCTATTCAAGCTCTGTGTGCATAAGCCTGACTTAGCCCATGCATGTAGTTAGAGTCAGATCTTCCCCATCAAAGCTGCTCTGGCCCCAGCACGGAACTTGTCTTTTTTATGCTTTCATTGATCCTCCTGCTAGAACTTGATGGCTGTATAAGGAGTGAAGGCCAGTGGGGAGGTAGATGTGTCACCTCAGGGAAATGGCAAGACATGGCAGCTCTCTGCAGGAGTGCAGTCAGACTAGGACACGAGGCAAAGCAATGGAGATTTGGGAGGCACTGTATCTACACTGGTCAAGGTAAGGAAACAAACAATAGCAGCAGTTTCTCAAGCAGCAAAACCAGTTTATTGGTTTTGAGGACAAAATATCCCAGGTCAGTAGACTTTATTTACTTATTTAATGTATTTTTATTTACTTATTTAATGTATTTTCTGAAAGTTAGGTTCTAAACCAAGCTATTTTTAAAGAATAATATTAATCATAGCATAACTGCTATCATAGCAGGAAGCACTCAGATCTTTTCTGGAGCACAAGTTTCCCAAATTATTTCTGAAGGATACTGGGAGAGGGAAATGGTCAAAATGCTGCGAGTGGGTGGGGAAAGTGGGTGGCTTAGAGTCAGAGATAATCTGATGAATACTGCTTGCTACCCATGAATGCCTGCAGGTAACATGCATTCGTTTAAGAAATTTTCTAATCAAAATTACGGAAGAAAATGAAGGAAAAATGATTTCATTTTCACTGCCAGTATTTATTGAATTTTACCCCCTACTATGTTAAACAAATGATACAATTTTGCTGGTGCCTTGTTTTCAGCTTTCTGTTTTTAAGGTTATTGGCATTTCCTCATGCCATGAAAAGGGAAAACTAATTTACTAAGAGACTATAGAGTAGACAGTTTCTGTTGGCTTAGGCAATGACTCAGATTTCGTCTGACAGTAAAGACCAATCTCTACTTCCTTTTGGCTTGTGAATAAACGTTTTTGTGTGACAAACTTTCCACAGCCACACAAGTAAATGGAGGAGCCTTACATATAAAAGAAGCAAGTAGGAGTGCTACCCTTTAAAAGGTTGTGTCATGCTTCTAAACAGCAGCTATCAGTCTAACCCTATGACTGCTGAGCATTGGTAGGATCCCGGTGCTGTGCTTCTGTGTACTGTGCTGCCAGATATAAAGATAAGGTGTTTCCCTGGCAGTGGCCTTAATAAACTAGGAGGTCATAAAGCTTGATGTGAATGTTGATCAGATGCTTGTTTGGGTTTGTTTTGGTAGGGTTTTTTTGACTGTGGTTTTGTTCTTTTGTTTTTACCCCTCAACATTTGGTGCAACTGAACAGATTTTGCTTTTTCCATCTAGTGGCAGTCTGCACACAACAAAGCAACAACAGCTTTTTGCCTTGCTCTTCATGTAGAGTATGAACCATCATTCAGAGAAGGATGTCTCATTAAGCAGCTTCCCCATGCTGTTTTTGGCATACTGGAGATGACCTCTTTCTTCTCTGTGTCCTTTGGCTTTGGCAGCTCAGTGCTGCAAGCAGGATATGCACACCTTCAAGGGACAAAGCAATTATTTGTTGCCTTATGCATACAGTTGATAGGTGGGAGTAAAAAGTTCCCAGACTAAGGAGAGAGCTGGCAGGGACCTGGCAGTGAGAGGAGGGATGACCATGTGCTTATCTTATGAATTACAACATGTTGCTATGCACTTGAACAGTTAAGGAAATATTCCCTTTCTTTTATAAAAGCCTTTGATGTGCTTCCTGGAAAAAGAAACAGTTTTTAATCTTGTTTACAGAGCAAGACTTATCTGTTTGTAATTCAAGTTAATGAAAAGGCATGGAAATTTATTTGGTATTTCTGGGGAAATTTTTGGCCTTAAAAATTGGAAATCAGATTACTGGGTGCACAACAGAGACATACTTAATAGAGGAAATATACATTGCTGAAAATAAACTTCTACAGAAGAACCAGAAATGTAAAACTTTGGAACTGTGTTGTTGAACACTCTCATTTTTGCAGGTTTCTAGGTCTTGTCCTGTTAGAAAGCGTGCTCAGATCCTCACTGTCTGGATGAGCATGTTCCTTATCTTCAACCGGGGTCACCCTCTGACAGCACTGGCCTCACTAGCTCTTCTCCCACTGTAACATTTATGACAGCGATGAAGAAAAGCTGTATCCCTGTCATCCTTCAATTTGCTAGGCTAACCAATCCAAGCCCTATTCTTCTTCTGTAAAATATGCATTCTAGTGGATGCATTTTAATTCATATTTCTTGACAAGAAGTGACCTACTTTAATAAGAGTGTTTGTTTTGAAAAGCCTTAACTTGTGTAACATTTGAGACGCACAAAGGGCTATTAAATATGAAAGCATAGTATGTTGTGTGCTTTTTCTATTATTTTAAATGAGAAAGGTCAATATTAACACCACAGAAGCACATCACATGAGATCATCTACGGTAAACTTAAAATGAACAATATTATAGTCAAACCAAAATGACAGTTGAGATTAGACCATGTGTTACTGATGCTATCATCTTAGTTCACCAATTTATGAAGTCATAAAGTTAGTAAAGTATGTAATAAAAGTGTGTGCCCAACAAAGAAGAATCATTATTTGTTAGTTTTGCATCAGGTGATTAAAAGAGGAGGTGTTTCCTTCTGGTAAAGGCCTACCTGTATTACAGGACTTCAGCAATCTGGGGATTGCCAGTGCCAGGGTTTAATCAACAAAGGACATTCCCTGGAAGAGGAGATAAAACCTGTGTAGTTAGTCTTAAGGAACTGCAGTGATCTAAGCAGGCCCTTTGCAGTTTTCTGCTTCAGCTCTTCCTCCTGAGAATTTCATTGCAGCAGAGTAGTTATTACTTTCCTTTATCCATATCAGCACAAACTTTGTCAAGGATTTTCCAATAAGGTTAATTTCTGGACCAGTTTTAGGATTAACAACAGTAGGCCAAAGTGTGGGTATTTTAATTACAATATAACGAACAGGGTTATGAGCTAGAGTTTGCTTTTCAGCTAATTATGGAATTTCTCTACAAAACAGTACTGCCTGATCTGTGCTGGTGTACAGGTTAGTTGTGAGCTTTGGACACCAGGTGTGTGGCCCAGACCTCTTCAAGTGGGAAGTCTTTAAACTTAAATCCTGTTCAGAGCTGATCTTTGTCACTCTATGCTACCAAAGAAAATCTCAGAAAGGATCCATCAATCTTTTTTTTTAGGTTAGGTACTGACAATTGTACAGCTGGAAATATGCTATGCTTTTTTTTTTTTTTTTAATCTGAGAACATGTAATAACTTCTATGCCAAATGTATTTTTCAAGGTAATTCTTCTGTGTCTACTGAAGCTTCCCAATTTCCAGACCATCTGACCACTCATTTTCTTCATTAAAAAAATAATTGTGAAAATAAATCCTACAATGTTGGAAATGTATCTTTCTAAGTTGCCATTTCTTTCCTTTACAGCAGGTAGGTGGGTTGTATTTTGGTGTTTGATCTATTTTAGACCCTAGTCTAATATTTTATGGTTATATATTATTTTTGATTCTTAAATATTCAGTAAAAAGTATTTTAAAAAATATTTCATAAGTTAAAAAAGGTCTTAGTGCTTAACAGCACTTAATACAAAACATAAAAATTGGAAAAATATTATTTTTCCAGTCATTGCATGAAAAAGTCATTTATGATTGATGTTGCTGATGGTATTATTAATTATAATATGCTTTTATCCTTTCCTGACTACACTAATTCCCAGAAATATTGTAAGTGGTGCTTCTGCACACAGTTTAACTCCCAAGTAAACATATCCATCTGCTCAGTGTTTTCCTTCCTGCATAACTTTTACCTCAGTGGTAAAAGCAGCTGACTGAGGGCATTAGGCAAGAAATACATCTGTTCCTACAGACCGTCTTGTGATAATGAAATCGGAAATCAGGTGATGTTGCTTTTATCACACAATACCTATGTTGACAAGCACCAGCGAGATTTCAGGGATCTGGGTGACAGGAAGCTGCAGTGCCTACTGCCTTAAGTACCTAAGTGACAAGAAACATCTTTGTTTACTTGTAGATAGCTCTACTTTGGAGGGTGTTTCAGTTTCAAACTTTTTTTGTATATTCTCAAAGTAGATAATATTTGATCTAATGACACCAAATTGTCATTAAATCATTATGATTTTACTAGTAGGAAATATTTTTTGTGTTCTCAGAAGTACCATCATTTCCAAATGTGAACATTTTAATGGCAGAGATATAACTAGAGTGTTCATATGAAGTTTAGGATAGTAAATGGAACCTACATCCAAGCTCTAACAGACTTTTGAAAGGTCCCTTTTACACTGGTGATGAATTTCAGAAATAGGATGCTAGCAAAATTCAGCTCGTCAAATGTGTGTTTATGCACAGTACTTTATACCTCAAAATCTCAATCTGGCAGTTTTACATCTGAGAATTTTCTCAAAGGAACTATCAGTTTTACAGGCCCCACAGCCTCTATAGGGAAGAAATCTCATTGCAGATCAGACAGTTTCAACACCACAGTTGTGATTTGTGTTACTCTTGTGTTATACTAAAATAGTGAATAGAGAACCTGGGTTGCTACTTGCTGTAAGGGCAAGTATTTGTTATGCTCATATCAGATTTCTTCTCATAAAGTGAAAACAGACAAGCCACAGAGAACCTGTTTATGTGGGCAGTTGTACCCTACCTACATGTGCTCAGCTGCCTTGGTCCTCCCTGGAGAACACTGCCTCACCAGAGAGTTAGCCAGCTCACAGTTAGGGTTTTGTTTCGAGGCTGTATGTCTCCATACCAACTCCAGCTTCTCACACAGAGACAACAAGAGGTTTTTCTTCAGGTCAGAGTATCAGGAGATATCTTTTAAAGTGAGGACTGACTTTTCTAATCTTGCTAAATCCTTCTCATTTAATGGGGAATCTGCTTTTTAAACAAATGAGTGTTTCATTTAAACCCACTGTAAAACGTCTCCTGTGTGTTCTAGAGGAGACAACCCCCCCCCCAAAAACAAATCAAAAAACTCCAACACAACACACAAAAAAACCCCACTACCCAAATAAACAGTGAGAAAGCAAACAAACAACAAAACCCCACAAAAAAAAAACCCCAAACAAACAAAAAAAACCAACAAGGACTGTCTCCTTCTCAGAGTTGCAGGAGAAAGTTGAATGTAGGGACAAGCCACTTAGGTAGGTATCTAACCAGCACAGAATTTCTCTCATAAAGGTGAATGAGTTAAAAAAGGGCAGCATGGGCAGGAAGGCTACAGATGCACTGGAGATTTCCATTCAGAGGTTTCATAGAATTACAGAATTGTCAGGGTTGGAAGGGACCTCAAGGACCATCTAGTTCCAATGCCCCTGCCATGGGCAGGGACACCCTCCACTAGATCAGGTTGTCCAGAGTCACATCCAGTCTGGTCTTAAAAACATCCAGGGATGAGGATTCCACCACATCCCTGGGTAACCTGTTCCAGTGTTTCACCACCCTTATGGTGAAGAACTTCTTCCTAATGTCTAATCTAAATCTACCGTCCTCTAGCTTGGATCCGTTCGCCTTAGTCCTATAACTACCTGATACCCTAAAAAGTCCCTCACCAGCTTTCTTGTAGGCCCCCTTCAGAAATTGGAAGGCCACAATAAGGTCTCCTCAGAGCCTTCTCTTCTCCAAACTGAACAACCCCAACTCTCTAACTCTCTCAGCTTCTCCTCATAGGAGAGTGCTCCAGCCCTCTGATCATCCTCATGGCCCTTCTCTGGACACGTTCCAGCACATCCATATCTTTCTTGTAATAGGGGTTCTAGAACTGGACACAGTACATTTAGTTTAATATTTTAATCTGGTTTTAATCCAAAGTAAGATAAAGAAATGTCTGAACAATAGTGA
Organism: Indicator indicator; assembly: GCF_027791375.1. Lineage (NCBI taxonomy): Eukaryota > Metazoa > Chordata > Aves > Piciformes > Indicatoridae > Indicator > Indicator indicator. The sequence goes on from NC_072025.1 coordinate 5,596,494, forward strand.
GTTTTGATCAAGCAGCAGAATTCAGATGGATCTGTGTGCCCATGCAGTTAACCCATTGTTATGATTGGGTTTTGGTAATATGGTTCTTGATGTGTCTGTAGTTCAGGACTGCTACTTTGAATTCTTAAAATGCATAAACCAAGAGTTTTGTCATTCAAACAATCTGATTTGCACAGACTCCTGCAGCACAGCAGGTAAGTGCTTAATTTGTGTCCATGTTTAATATTTAACAAAGTGCTTCTTTGCTATAGTAACAACAGGAAAAAAGTACATATGGTTCACTGCTGTCAAAAAAGACGTAGAAGCATGGTAAGCAGAGGCTCTTAATTTCTTACTCATCTGCCAGATACAACCTTTCACCTAAAAAACCCAATCACCTGTAAAAGGTAGTTGCTATGCTATTATTTTTATTAGGTATTATTAAATAGCTTTTACTTCCTTCTGATAAGGGACAGCTTACAAGGCATACAACAGTTTAAAATACAATTTGTATCCATAAGCTTCAACCTTTCCAAATCACGTATGCTGACTGCTCAGGGGGTTAATGTTTCATGAGAAAGAGGTGCTTATGAAATGAGGCTAAATCTATAAATAGTTTTATTTTTTAATTCTGGTGTTTAGGGTTGTGGAATATGCTGAAAATGAAGGCTTTGTGTTTCCCAATATTTTCTACAACTAATGAACAAATTATGTAGTCTAGGCCTGATTGCCTTTACTGCATCCTGAGCAGGATGCAAGAGGCTGTGGGGGTAGATCTTTTTTTACCTAGAGGTCAGGAAAACTAGAGTACAGCTAGAACTGTCAAAATGCTAACTTGAATAGAATGCTGTACTTGATGCTTTAGCTACCCTAACATTGCTCTCCTGCACATCCCTACCTTGTAAGAAACCTGAAGTGAAACTTTAGAGTTCAGCCTGTATTTACACTGCCCAGCGTTTTCCCTGCATCTGGTTGTCCACTTTGCCAGTCCATGTCCTATTTGTAAATCATGTCAGCTCTTGGAATTTTTAGCTATTGCAGTTAGTGTCTGACAATTCTTGTAGAGTGCAGTGTTTTCGACGTTGGCCCCAGGGCAAGCACACAGTGTTTCTGTTTCAACTACATTGCACTGGCCTGTCAAGCTTGGTCCAGCTGCAGCTAGAGGTCCCTCGGTGTGATCATTGGTCTGATGAAGGTACTCTTAGTATGTGCAGCAAGATGAGAAACTCTACAAGCTTTTGGGGAGCAAAAGACAAAGAAAAGCTAGTTTGTTTCATCTGGCATATGCCAACTTCATGTCCTGGTAATGAAGTCTTTTCCTCTTCTTGACCTTTCCTGACTTTTATAGCAGGACTATCTTATAAAGGATTGTGGAGTTGTGTTTGTCTTCAAATTCTTGGAGCTGTTTACAATGTTCATATTCTGTCTACACCCACAACTTTGCTGAATATATGGCCTCAGCAGTCAGAACAAAAAATTTTAAAAAATCTAGGTTTATTTGGTTTTAGTTGCACATCTTCAGATGCCAAAAAGTGGCAGGAGCTTCCATAGGTGTACTTTCCAAAGACAGCAAGCATTCAGAAGCATTTTACAAATTTTCCTGTGGAATTCAATGATTTTACTGATATGTTTACCTGCAGGACAAAATTACATCATATCCCTGTCACAAATGAAAACTGTTGTACTATTTCACACTTATTTTTATGTTCTTTGGCAAAGTGAAAGGTGGTGATCGCTAACCATGACACTGCAGTCCCACTTTCTGATTTGGTATTCCAATTTACAGCACTGAAAAATTTTGGATTTAGCACAGTCTGAGTATTAAAACTGATGTCTACAACAATTTTACCAACTGTTGCTATTTAAGTTTCCAGTGGAAATGTAGTCTAGATTTCACTAAAGCAATACCAATATTTACATGGAGCTCCTATCTGGGTGGCAGCACGGCAGGACTGGCACATTGCCTGTGGAGAGAAAAGCTGCAGTTTTTAGCTACAACTTTAAGTATCTGATTGGTGGAAGAAGCCAAAGAATACCAAGTCATAGAGACGAGGGGAAGGTCAAACATAAGCGTGAAAGGGGAGGCAGAATTTTGGTCTTAAAATCAGGCTTGAGCTGCTTGGTATCCCTTAGCAGATGAAAAGAACTAAAAAATAAAGAATTTATGGGCAGATATTATATGTTTAAGTACAGTATTTTGACATGTTATGTATTGAGACCTAACCTTCAAGTGCCTTACTTGTGAGATGACCGATAACTTGCCGCTTACATTCATGTACATACATACATCTGTGAGAATCCTGGTAAAACGAACACCCAGATTGTGCATGTAATAAAGCTGGAAAGGCAAGTGCATTGAAATATGATAAGCTCTGAAATTAGATAAGCTTTAAAAATGCTGCTCAGAGATTTGTTCTCGTACGAATAGTTAGTCTCAAAATAAAGTGAAAATATAAAGACCGTATTCTTCTGTTATGAGAGATTACAGTAACCTCAGGCTGTCTTTGCACTCTTGCTGGGATGAGTGGAGAGGTGCATCTCTAGAACTAGCAACTTCCTTTCTCATAAGTATGCCCTTGCAGTGCAGTAGTGGATTGCTTGCAGGGTCTGGAGAGCTCATGACCCACTGGGGAGAAGTCTGCCTAAGTTCAGCTCTGAATAATGGATTTTGCATTTCTTGTAGCACGCAGCCTTGTGTGCAAGAGGAACCCTGTGCCAACTTCATAATTAAAGGTAAAGGAGAAAAAGAACATATTTGCATTAAGAAGCATGGATTTGCAATAACAGAAGAATACACAGAAATAAGCCTGTAAAATACACTCTTGGTATGGATAGTATTTTAATTTATTATCAGATTCCTTCTGTGCCTCAACTTGTTGAAATGGCTGACGTAACTAGTTGCTGAAATTTATATCGAAGTTGGCAATTTCTGCAGCCTTCTAACTGTATCTTTCTTGCTTTTACTGTCAAAGGGTCAACTACCTTCTTTTTCCTTCAACGTAAATCTCTTTTTTTTTCCCTCTACTCTGAAACTTCCCTCTTACTTGCCTGTTCTTCCTTCCCTCTTGTTAGAACTAGATCATCATGTAGGAATATGGGAGATCAAGTCATATCCTTCCCCTTTCTGTGTAGAATGACCTAAATGAAAATGTATTGTGCTGTGTAACTAGTATTGATTTTCCTTTTTCTGTATGTGTGTGTGTAATTTTGTTGTTGTTGACTTCTGCATGTGGGCTTTTGAAGACATATTGATGAAATCGTGCCCCTTTACAGAATGAGAAATATCAAATGCTAAGACTTCTTGGTATGTCTAAATTCCCTCTGTCTCCAAAAACAGAGAAGTTTTCCAGTAAACCTTCCCCTTTTAAAAGTGTCACAATCTTTAGGCTCAGTATATTTTCATCAACAAGTCATCATGGACCACATTTTCGTAATTTTGGGGGAACTTCCAACAAACACATATCTGAGCCCAAATTTCTATTTGATTAGTTAACAAAATTAAGTAATAGGGTTAAAGAAATTACCTGCCTTGTTGTAAATGGGAATACAAGCAATGTATTAAATCCAAAATCCTCCAGTAATCTATTTAATTTAACAGTCTAACAGCCTAACACTCTAGCAGTCTGACTATCAACCCATATTATCACATCTGACTTTTTGTTATTGCTTTAAATGTTTAATACCTTTTCTTTCTTTATGATAACTATAATGTTAGGTACTTATATATCATTGCTCTATTTCCAGATCTATTCCTGCAGGAAAAACCTTCCTTTAGCAAATTCGCCTTGCTAGGACTATACAGATATCACATCACATGAAAGATAAATATTGCCAAGAAGAAACATTTGAAGACAACAGCTCTTTGGAATAATACCTGCTGTGTAAGACTTACTTTTGGAAGCTGTTAAGCTCATCTTTATTCAGAGGGTTTGTTTTTTTTTTTTGAGTTTTTCCTGTGACTTAAGTGCTAGGTGACCTCCTGGATGACTGTGCAGTTGCTGCAATGCCTTAGCAAATGAGTTAACCTATATTAATGTATTCAGCCTCCACTAAATATCGTAGGGCATCTTATAAATAGCTACTCTAAAAAGTAAGTGACCATAAATGTTTTGTATTTCCTGTTCTGTAGATTTTTTTCTTTTGTTGAGGAAAAAAACCCCTCTTACATTTTATTTTTCTGAGTTTATGGTAAGTGGGACATTTGGAATTTTTCTTCACTGTATTATTTAAAGACTGGAAATTAAATCATAGAATCATAGAATCACTCAAAGGTAACATATTAATTAAAACAAGTACATTTTATTTTAACCAATTTTCTTATATAGCTACTGGCTTTTTCATCTTCACAGCACATTACTGAAGAAAACACTTGTGATTCTCATAAATACCATCAAAAAAGCTCTCATGAAAAATTAAGTTACATTCTTCTCATGATATTACTTAGCTGTCTCAGGATAAAATATAGTAATGTAATTTATATTTCAAATCACAGTTTATGTGCATGGGATCACATAAACTGTGATTTGGATCAAGTCTCTTGGCTTGGAAATTTCATGCAGAAATGCCAATTCTAATTAATAAATCTCTTAGATGCAGATAGATAAAGGAAATGATTCTTCAAAGCCCCTTGAAAACCACCTGTCACAGTCAGATATCTATGGAGCTATCTTTATTTGGTGATACAGCATTCTTTCTTACCGAGTGGTGTCTGCACTATGCTGTTCTTGGTTTTTGAAATACACAAAAGCTACGAAAAGCTTTGGGTCTTGGCTTTTAATAAAGAACAGTCAGTGGGAATGCCATTTTTTATCTAGATTTCTCTGAAAACTTGTTCACAGTAGCCAGTGAGGATATATTTTACTGGAGGAGCATGAAAAGGGGTGCATGTTTCTTTCTTTGGAAACAAAGGTGGCATTTTTATATAGAGGAAAAATATAATCATGTTGGAATTTAGATAACATATCTAGAACATATCTAGATAACATATCTAGATCTAAGAAACAAAGTTGGGGTTTCTCTAGATGATTGATTTTTCACAAAAACAGATTGACTTTGTCCCCTTGTAAAGAATGCCTGTATTACTAGCTGAAGTTAACACTGGCTTCATATACCCACGTGCTTCCGTTTTTGTATCAAAAATGTTGCAAAATTTTTTAGGAGTGATCTTATTACTTAGCAGCTCTCTGCCTACTAAGTAACAGCAGTTATTCTAACAATTTTGCTAGTCTAGTTCTTGTAATTTGGGTGTTTATTTTAGTATTCAACATAATTTTCTTTTCCCTTATCTTCTGCAAATGCACTCAGCATTAATCAAATCTCCAGTGCACTACTATAAACAAATTTTAAAACAATGCAAAATTAAGCTACAATACAAATTTAAAATCACGCAAGTAAATAAAACCAATACAAAATGCTATTATTTCTGCACAGTATTTCTGTCCTTTAGAAAAGGCAGTATGGCAAAAACCATTAATACTGCTCCCTCCTTCTGTTAAGTACAAAAATATGTGCCTTTAACACGTAGTTCCTTCTGAGACCGAAACAATCAAAAATTGCACCAAGGGAAATTCTCAATAGCTAAAAGCAAAAAACCCCATCTCTCATAATCAGAGTGGATGAGGAACCAGTTGCTCAGAGAGCCTGTGGCATAACCAGTTTTGGAGATTTTAAAAACTTGTCCAAAGGTGTCTCCTGACAACCTGATCTAACTCATCACAAAGTCCCCACCTCTCTGTAGGCTTTGTACTGAGAGTTGAAGCCACATTATCTGGCTGATTTCCCAACTGCTAATAGGCATACACTGTGTTTGGTGAGGTACAGTGGATAAAATTTGCCATCTGTTCACTTGCCAACAGTCAGATGGCAGGAGCTGGAGATTTTGTAATATTAATGCAATAAAACAGGAGAAGAAAGCTTGGTTATTGAGCTATCAATCTATGTACCCCCCTCAGAGCAGCATTAGAATTGCTATAACCATTATTTAGTTATGCATGCAAGACTCTATAACTGGCAACATTAAACAAGAATTTGTTGTGTCAATGTGTATTTCTATTAATAAACCTGAAGCTTTAAAGCTTTCACTGATACTTTCAATGCACACTTCCTGGGTTTTCTAGGCTTAATTTTTTTGTAAAGGCTTCCCTACAAGGTTTGAGCAAATCTTGACGCATAAATAGCAAACCCACAAAGTTAAGTGTAACAGTGTTGTATTTATGATTCCTTTTTAGTAAGTATGAAGTGATGAAATCATCAAATCCTCCTCAATGAAGTGCTACAATAATACACAAGGAGCCTCTATACATCAAGCAGATGATGTTGTTTTTCACGAATTTCAGCAAGTGAAGCTATCAATTCATATTTATCAAACCATGTCTATTCAATGATGGTATTCAGAAAAAATGGGCAGAATGCATGGTCTTTTCCCTGAAGCACATGAACATTATCTGTGTATTCAATGAATGGTAAGCAAATACCAACATTTCTGTTTGTCCTTTCTCTGTTCTAGCTACAGAACTCATACGTCATTTAACCATATTTGAGGTTTAGTTGTTTGGCTCCCCCCCATTTTGGGCTGTTGACCTTTTTCATTGAGAACACACAAGGAATAGCACCTACCAACAGACAAAGCTGCATTAGTGTAATTTTTGAGTGGAACCTTATTGCCAAGGGAGATTCAGGAAGACTAATAGAATTGTTTGATAACAGAGGTGCAAAAAAAGATATCTTTATTTTTCAGTAATGTATCAATACTTCAGGTAATCACACATGGCTGATAAAATTTCTGTTAAAACTGCCACCTTAATGGCTTTTTACATTGTTATTTCCCTTCAATGTCCTTTTATTTTTTAAAATCTCAGTAGGTTTTGCTGACACAGGATATATAACAGAGATGTAGCTTGCTGGATTTCTTTTCCAGGTAAAATCACATTACTTCAGGAGCAATTTTTTGATCTGCTAAGTCACATATGGATGTTTGTTAGCAAAGCATGTTTGTAAGTGGCAGTAGAAATTTAATTTACTCAAATATACGCTGTAACATGATGATTTTAAAAGTGCAGAGTCTTCAGATTCTTTAGGTAAACACTTTGGTCAGTTAGAAAATTAACCACATATAAACTATCTTGTTTTTCAATACCCTTTATAGTAGCAATTAACTTTTCTTTTTTTTTTTTTTTTCTTTCCTGTGTAGAAATTGTTATGATCATTATGAAAAGCAAAGTGGAAAACATTGTCTTGGATATGTTGTGTAATTGTTATAGAGAAGTTTTTAACAACATTGATTTGCACAACTGTTCTTATATTTACATACACTTAAGAACATGAGCTGCCACTGTTTAGCCAATACTTTTGATCAAGCCTTAGTTATTCAGCTGAGGTTTGTATATACAAAAGCAGAATAAGTTAATGCATGTTAAAACTTTATCCTAACAAAATTACAAATGAAAATTGTTACCTAACAGAGCAGCAGTTCACAATTTTCTGTTTTCTTGCATCTTCCCAACGATAGCAATGGCTTTGAAGAGCCAACACTGCATAAAATAAGTTAAAATAATAATAATTAAAAAAATTATAAATTGCCATTTTCTGTAGTTTTGATAGTTCACCTAATTAGCAATTTGTCTTCCTAGCTGAAGCTAAACAGATCATAAAGTGAGAATTCAGTAATTCTTGACTAAAATTTTCTCCTCTGCTTCAAACACTAGCATATGCAGAAATCAGGTGGTGAAGATCTTTTAGGGCATTATGGAAGCTGTATTAACGTTCTACCTAAGGTTAAAAAAAATCAGGATTTTGAGTTTGAAAACCAAAACCAAGGCATGAAAACAATCAAATTAATGCTATGATGCTCAAATATTGCAGGAAATGCTTTAGTCAGAGTTGCTTTATTTTAGGGTCAGTGCAACCTCTTCTTGTAACAGAACCAAACCTTCCAACATTATTGCTAAGTCACTGGCTAGAATATGCAAAAGCTACAGTTAGATATGTAGAGACCTTAGCGACCTCTGCAGTCACAGAGAAGTGTGAGTTGCTATCCCACAAATTTAGAGTACACATATCTGTCTCTTATCATGGGGAAAAAATGCTAGATAATGAATTTTTGTGTGTTGCATGCATGCTCTGGACTGGATTTTGTGTTCTACCACATATTTAGCAAGCTGAAAATGCATCTGACACATGATTAGTTGCAAGAGGTCTCATGTATGTGTTCATTATTCAACAGATCTGAGCAGAGCTCTTAGCATTTACCTCAATGACAGAAATACAGGCTGCAACAGAATCAAAGGGTCAACAGTTGTTGATGGGCCTTTCCTCGATTAATTAAACTGTTTGTGATTTTGTAACATTCTCTAGGCTGTATCAAAATCAGAGGGGTAACAGCTGCTGATGGACCTTTCCTTATTATCCTTAAACTCTTTGTGATTTTGTAACATTCTCTTGCACTAAATTCCGCTGTATATTTGTATGCTGCTTAAAGCAGTATTTATCTCACCCTGTTCAGTCTGATTATGTTCAGGTGACAATATTTATTTCCTTTCTGTTATGCATTTTTAGATTGAATGTGTAATTATGAGCTCCAAGGTGCTGTTTTTCCATGAAGAACGTTGAGATAGTCCTCTGGAGATTTAAAACTTGTGTTAACATCGCTACCTGCAGTTTCACCATAGAGTAGCATGTTCTTTCTTGCAGGACTACTAACTCTAAAAAAAAAAAAATCTTAATTTTACCATCGATATTCCTGTGTTCCTTTCCTAAGTTTGCATGTCACTTGAATAGGTAGATTAAGATAAATGAGTTTTCTTATGAAGGTTAAGCACAAGCCAAGTTCCGTCTAATCCCAGCTCAAGCGGCGCAGGTGTCCACCCTGGAGTCCACATTCGTCATGCGCACAGCTGAACAGGGCCGCGAGGCCCAGCGCCTGCTCGCACAAGGCGCTAGGCCGTGTCTCAGGCACTTCCCGCCGAAAGCTGCGCGCCCGCCTGGGGTACCACGGAAGTACCGTGCCACACCGCCAGGGGGCGCAGTCTGAGAAGAGCCTTTCCCGCCGCCGCCACGCGCGCGTTCACCACCGCGGCTCTGAGGCGCCGCCAGCTTGCCCTGCCCGGGCTTTACTAGCCCGGGTCCCCTGCCCGGGCTTTGGCCTCGGGAAACGTCCCCACGGGACAGTTGACTCCTGGGGCATACGGCGCAGGCCCCTCAACCCCTTAGCGGAGGCGCCAGCAGCTCCGCACCGCCCCTCCAGCCCGGCAGGCGCTGGGCCGCGCCACGCCCCCACCCCGTCACCTGACTGCTGGGGCCGCTCCCGGCGCTGGTTTACGCCGAGCCTCGCCTACCCCTCCTCTGTTTTGTCCTCACCTCCCCTGCCGGTGGGCTGCGGCTGGCGTGTGGTGGGGCCCGCCTCCGCCATGGTGCTGGAGTCGGTCGTGGCGGATCTGCTGAACCGCTTCCTGGGCGACTATGTGGAGAACCTGAACAAGTCTCAGCTCAAGCTGGGCATTTGGGGGGGTAAGGAGCCCCTTCCCTTTTCCGCCGCAGCACTCCGGGGCTGTTGCCGGGCTCTCGTACCATGGCGGGGAGTGTGTCTCTCTGGCTGCGGTCCTCCCGCAGGGATTGGTAGGCTATAAAGCCGCGGTCCTCTCTGAGGGGCGGTCGGTCTGTGGGTTTGAGGTCCCCTGTGAGGACAGGGAAGCTGCAGAGCCGTGGCCCTCCGTGACAGACGGTCGGTCAGTCTGTGGTCGCGGCCTTATCTCCCCTTTCCCACCGTGAGGGGCCTTGAGAGAGACGATTGGTCACTCTGTGGCCATGATTCCTTGTGATGGACCGTCGGTCGTTGTGCCGGTGGCCCCTAGCCCCCTGTTCCTCCCTTCCCCCTCCCTTCTCGGAGGGGCGGGCAGTTGGGTCGGTCTGTGAGTCTGTGGCTCCCCGAGGTGGCGGCCGGAGGCTCGGGCTGTGAGGGTCGGGTGTGGAAGGTGGGCGAGAGTCATGTGCAGTTACAGGGCACCGAGTTCCGTGGGGAGAAAGCAACAGTAGGGGCTCCCGTCTGGGCTTGGGGACTTGAATAGCTTCCCCGCTGGGGCAGTTGTGCCAAGAGGCTAAGGTACAGCGTGAGCACACGTTCCTAGCTTCTGAGTGCTCTGAGGCAGGAAACCATCGGCAAGCAGAAAAACCACACAATTTTCTTTCTTTTATTTCTTGAGAATATACTGTGTGGAAGCGTGAATGTGCTCTTAGGTCTGTCAGCCGCACACACTGGAGTGTGGGGTGGCTTATGCTTGGCGGCCCCAGGAAGGCTTTGGTTGCAGAGCAGCTGATGTGGTTCTTGGGGAACTGTCCTTCACCTTTCACCTGCTCTCAGAGAACAGAATCAAACATTGCAGTTAGATGTGCTGTAGGCATGCAAAACACCCAGTTGAAGTATTGTCTAGAGAAGGCTGGCCTTTTTTAGATGCCCTCCATATATATGGAATGAGGCTTTTCTCATCATCTTATTTTCGTTTTAGCCATGGTAGTAAGTGCTGTAAAATTTAGTAAGTATTTTAAAATTTATGGATTATTAAAAAGAGAATATAGCTCTGAAAATTCTGACATTAAAGCAGAAAGAGGTATATTATTTGTGCTTTCCTCAGGTGTAATTCTGTGTGCCAGTGTTCCTTCTGGAAAGCTTGTTATGTTGCCTGTGTCAGGAAAAATTAATGTACTTGTGAAGACAAGCATGCATTTTTGTGGCTCTGTAGTTCATGATTTTTCTGCTATGTAAAACTCATCAAAAACAAGGTACAATTTGCCTAGTCTACCGTACTCTGAAAAAAACTGTAATTATCATTCATAACAAAGTAAATAATAAGAAAGATTTCCTCTTATTGTAAGTACATTTAGTAGAGTAGAAACATACAGACATCTAAACTGGTGATATTTCTGTCATTTCTTCCACCATGAATTTTTGAATAACCAATAGTTAATGACTCTTAAAAAAACCCCACATTTATTGTGCTATTCTGTAACTGCAGTAAGTTTTTCAGATTTTAACCATGTTTACTTGGGAGAGTTGTAGGACTGTTTCTTGTTCTAATTTACGTAATAGTTCAAGTCACTTATTCTGTACATCTTTTTCTTCTAAATAGGTAATGTGGCACTTGACAATTTGCAGATAAAGGAGAATGCGTTAGTGAGTATTCTAATAATTTTGAAATTGTTGTTATGGGTCTAAAATTTGTCATAGTCTCATGTTACACAGTATGTCACCTTGACTGGTTACTGGAAACAAATCTGTGGTTAACTGCTTCTGATTCTGCCCATGTTATGGGAACAGGAGAAAAGAAAAAAGAGGCTATGGTTGAAAAGGTGTGTTCCTTCAGAAGGGAAAAATAATGTTCAAGTTGTCAACAGAGATTTTGAAGTAAATTTCCCAATTCATGCATACCTGTAGGGCCTGTTCTAGTACTTAAAGCTTGAAATGATAAAACTGTGGTTCTGTTGCCATTTTGGTCATCCAGTACAACATAAAGGATTTAATTTCTACTGTGAGTGCTACTGTATTATCATAGTTCTGTTAAGTTACAGAACTTTTTCCTCACTTGTATGTCCACCCAGGAGATGTTTGTATGTTTCTGAATGGTTTAGTAGAGCTAATGGGTTTGTATAGGCTTGTGCAGCTTTTTTTTTCCCCCAGCTTTAATTGAATAGGTGGGTTTTCAAGGCCTGACTTCTGCAAATCGATTGATTGAAGTCTTGTGAAAGACATTGGTTCCTTTCTCAGTTCTTGGGGTGGGGATGAAGGGAGAAAAAGTTCATCCTTCTACATCAGCTGATAGGATTGAAGCTTTCTAGGTAAATTGATGCTTGTTAAAACTAGCAGGTATTAAGATGTATACCTGCAGAAGGTAAATATAGTTATCCAAATGATCCAGTCTGTTCCTTTTAAAATATTAATGACAGAGTGAAGGAAACTCAAGAAAGCACCCATATACCTGTCTGGAAAAAAGTGGCTGTTTTTTATGGTCTGTAACTGAGCTAATGAACACCCATACTAGTGAGACAATCTCAGTGCAGTCTTCGGTGTGCCTCAGGCTTCACTGAAGAGAACAGACACAATTCTGCAAGTTCAAAACAGGTTTGATTGTTATGACTGTTTAATCTTAATTGTTCTGAAGTTTCATATTTACCTGCCAATTCCATTCGTTCCTGATAACTGTGCTTTAAAACTCTTGATAAAATATCTTTGTGATCTGGTAGTTATAAAGGAAGGAAGGAAGTCTTATCTGTTTTTTCAACATCTTGTCTTTCATGATGACAGCAAGGTTGACTACATTTCTAGCAGTTCAGACTTAAAAAAAATCCATAGTCATGTATGTGGCTGACCAGAGCTGTGAGCGAGATAAATTCAAGGCAAATTCAAGTGTGCTTCTGCCTGCTTTACAGTTGCAGTATTTAAATATTTGGTTGCTGAGTCCATTTGATTTTATTTTATTTTTTTCTTGCTCACAGTAAGAGAGCTTTTCATTACAATGGAAGTTTTTTAGACCTCAGCTAAAACTTAGGCATCAGCATATGCAAAGTTAATTTCAGAAGAAGAATTTAAGATTTCTAAAATAAAATTACCTCATAATTATTTACAAATGCATTCTTTGTCACCTTGCGAAAATAAACTTTTTTTTTATCTCAAAATATACTAGAGAACAATACATACTTTTACCTTTGAGACTTTCTTTTGTGTGACTTCAGCTATAAAAATACGGGATTATAATGGGGCAGTTCCTATTAATGATCCTTTATTGCTTTGTTAAAAACTTGTAGTAGTGAGAATACTACAAAATTTCTGATTGATTTCTTGACGGATTTCTTTTTTCTTCTGGATCCTGTTTTTCAACGAAAATAAAAAATTCATGGTGACAAACTGGCCTAAGATCTTTAGCAACTTGTAATGTTTCTCACATTAGTTGTTGCCATCGAAAGGCTTGCACTCTGAGCTTCTTGTCAATTTGTATCCAGTTGGTCACAACTCTTAACATCTTCAAAGCTAATACAGCCTATTTCTTCTCAGTTATAATCTTGAAGTATTTTAAGTAAATCATCTTATTTTCATGTTAATATCAAACTCCAGTGCTCTGATGGTTTTTAATTTGTGTTAATCTGTTGTCTTTATTCAACATCTTTAAAACATTTCTAACCTATCCTTCTCCTGAAAACTAAATGTTCCAGCTCAGACTCGTGGTCCTGTCCTTTCAGCAGGACAAACAGAGCTAGTCTACTGCAGAATTCAGCTGGGGGTCATAAATGCAGTATTAAATGAGGTGTATTTAGTTGCTGGTATCCACTTCTACATGACTGCTCTTGGCTCTATGAAGAGCAGAGATGTCTGCTAAAAACTGAACTAAACATACTACTAAAACTATGGAAAATAAAAACAGAAGAGAGAAGTGGTTAATATCCATTTCATGTGGGAAAATGTATTTGCTTTTTATAATCTTTGAGAGTAAGACTTCACGTATTTGAATTATGCTTAATTTGAAAAGAATACTGAAATGGAGTAGTTTTGGAATCTTGATGTTTTAACTCAGTTTCAAGCTTTTCCTCTTATTTAGTTTTTTCCTACTTCCTCTTTACTTAGTCCATGTTTGTATATCCTTGGTATTCCTGTGGTTATATTTGTGGGTTTGCTGTACAGTATCTAGGAGAGATACTCTGTGAGGCTTTAGTTGATGGTAATAATTGTTCCCTTGTAACATGTTACTCATCTTTATGAACCTATTGTGTTCTTAATGTTTGTCAGGCATTTTGCAGAGAATTTCTCAGCATCATTAGTGAGACTTTTTGTATGTTTGTAAATACTAATTGCTATTATCAAGAAGAAAGGATGTATGTAGCAAATGAACAAAGATTTAAAATTAAATTCTTATATGTAAAGTATTATGTTTTAGTAACCATTGGAGTGAAGCGTTTTCATACTTACAGGGGAGAGTTGTCAGATATATGTAAATGCTTTGGTTTTAAGGCTTTCTACAAGCCTAACTGTATTTGTGGATTCTTGTGTTTGTGTGAATATTGTGAATTAATGAAAACTCTGTCACATGAAGAACTATTTCTGTTATGGAAGTTCAGTTTTGGAAAAACAGTTTTAACAGAAGTCAAGACAATAATTTTGCTGTATAACCCATCTTATCCTTAAAATTCATGGATCTGTTTAATACTTTTTTGTCTTTACAGAGTGAACTGGATGTACCTTTTAGAATAAAAGTTGGTCAGATAGGTAAGGTGTTTTGTGTGTGGCACGTGTTTTTGCTGTTTTTGTGTCACTGTGAGTGTTAAAACGCCTTAAGGCCAGTCCTGCATTTGAATTTCTTTCATCAAGCTTTCTAGAATTATCCCTGTGATCGCATTTGCCATTGAGACTGCCACAGAAGTCTAATGTGACTGCAATGGATAAATCATAAGATGTTTTCTGGCAAATCCTGTTTGTGTAACTTCATAGGCTGGTATGAAGAACGTGACTGAAAAGTCCTTCCCAGATATGTGCATGATCAAGGGGGCTGTTTGATATAGGCAGAATATGTGTGGCTTTCTAAAGGATAGATTAGAGAGATGAAGAATTTAAATAGGATTCCTGAAACTGACAAACATGCCAAGGGTTCAGGAACTATGGTTGTGGGTTTTGGGTGGTTGTTTTTTTTTTTTTTTTTTTTTTTTTTGTGTTAAGAATTCCTTTCCCTGGTGGCCAGCATTGCTTTTTTTCACATGAAACTATTGTTGGAAACAAGTGTATTTTCTTCTCTGCTTCCCAGAGAAAATAATTTTCATCTCAGTGAATTGAACTACAGTCATGATCTCAGGTTTTGATCTGAAGTCTTCTGACTCAAACTTGTATCTTCTTCCTTATATCTATTTTCTCTGCATGTATTTTATCATTTCAAGGGCTTTGTAAAATGTTAGTACCATATGCTTTCTCCTTACCTTCTAAGGGGTTTAGGCATCAAGGTGTAGGGCTAATACTCTTTGGTGCTGGAGACTTTGTTTGAAGTAAGCACAGTGTAGACTTTTGTGTGGATGTGACTCTTAATCTGCTTTGTCTAGATAAACTCACTCTGAAGATTCCTTGGAAGAATCTCTATGGAGAGGCCGTTGTTGCAACTCTGGAAGGCTTGTATCTTCTAATAGTTCCTGGAGCAAGTACGTAGACTTGTCAGCAACTCAGTTAAATACAGGAAAAGAAAAATATCTAAGGGTACCATGTAGATGAAGATCTAATAGCAAGCAGTTCATGTTAGCTGCCATTTCTACATTCTGTCCCTCAGGGAAATTTCTAGACAAATGCTATCAAGTTAGTGGAAGAATGGTGGGAGAAAACCATACCTGTTGCTTTTGTGGAAATCTTTGGCTCTATCCATTTCAATTTCAACTCAACAGTCAGGTTTCCTCTGAAGTGTTCTTATCTTGAATCTGCTTTTCTGGCATGGTTTAGACCTTTTGGCAGCCGCATGATGCGGTTCTTTGTTTGAAACTTGTCAATCAAAAGTAATAATTCCATTGGAACTGTGTTGTGGGTTTTGGTTTGTTTTTTTTTTTTCTCCCCTCAGAAATCAGAACCTCTGATATAGTAAGAAAACTTGCAAGCTTCTAGAGTGTCAAATATATGTGCAGCTTAGAAATCTGCATTATACTGCACAGGCTGCACTTAATGGTCCAAATTTCCATGGGAAGATTCTCCTGTGAAGTAATACCTAAATGTTGGAATGATCCTTCTCTGTCTTACTGTGTAAAAACAACAATTTCAGAGGCTGATTGCAGCTTTCAGCAATTAAACCTGGAACAACCTGTATGTCAAACAAGGTGTTCTGCAACATAATGCTTAATATGGTGTGAACTGCTTGATTATACCTTTATGTGACTTGAAATTTAGAATTAAAACTCTCCCAACTTGGTTTACAGGCATTAAATATGATGCAGAGAAGGAAGAAAAATACTTGCAGGATAATAAACAAAAGGAACTGGCAAGAATCGAGGAAGCCTTGCAGAAAGCAGCAGAAAAAGGTACTGCATTAATATGATTCCTCCACTGTAATTTGAGAGTTTAACTGTGCTATGAAAAAACAAGTCAATCCCAAAATAGGACCTTAATACATTTTTGGCTTTTTTTTAAAGCGTCTAACTGACTGACTGCTTTTTCCTCTAAAGCTTGAAAGATATGTTACTTGTTTTGTTTATAATTCGATTATCCATTTAGCTTCAATTGGAAATGGGAATTTGATAATATGGTATGTCTTTATCTTTTTGGGTTTTGTTTTTTCTCTTAGAGCTTTAGGATAATAGGATCAAAGAAAAACTGCATTGCATGAGGCAAATGTTATTTTGCTTAGAGCTTCAGTAATAGATATTCAGTAGTGTTTTAGAGCTGTGTGTGACAGGTAGCCCTTTGCTTAAAGGGTGCTTTAAGGAGAGTGGTAAGGTTTGTAAACTTTAACTTCAATACTAATGGTTCCTTTTCAGTTTCTGCTGTCCTTTCATGATGTACTGCATTTTTACTAGTTTGAGAAATGAGACTCTCCGGTTCAGGAAATAATGCATGACACAAGGAATTGAACTTGAGCATAGGAAACTTTATTTACACTTTTGATCTAGGTCATTAAAAACTTTTAAGCTTTTGATTCAAGGTTAAAATAATTGATCATTTCAGTCCAGTTAACTTGATTTATGGCTTTTTGTGGTTTTCCGTGTTTGGTGTTTTTTTCCCATAAAAATATTTTTAATAAAATTATGCTACAGATTAGACTTGTTTGTTCAGAACCAACTGTACGTGGTGGGAGAAAAAGCTATTAACTAAAGTTTGTTGAGTGGTAGAATGGTGAAGATGCTTCTCTAGGATACCTGTAAATGCTGTAAGTCACTTACTTACCTTAAGGAAAAGTTACGGAAAATTAAATGATGCTTAGAAGACTTGGAAAGAGATATTTTGTAGTCTCGTTGCTTGTTTAACTGTCCCCTGAGAGAACTCTCTACTGCCTTGTTCCTGTTTTGCTTTTTTCAGATGTATTCTTGTCATTTCCTTCAAATAGCAATCAGGCAATGCATTTACAGGGAAGGAAGAAGCCTTCCTTTATTTCTTATCTTCAGCATGGCAAAAACTGTTACGAGAACTAAGACAACCTATGTGAATGATTTTTGCAGCCACTATTTCATACTGGGGCAAAGGAGTATTGTTAGAGATTTAGGCACAAAGGCTCTGTAGGGCTTGGTTGTAAAGCAGCAGTGTTGCAGCCTCTATTCTTTGTACCAGTAGTGATGGGATAAAGTGATACTATACCAACAAGAATTTAATCTGATGGACACTGCTTGAGAAATTTCAGTTCTGGAACTTCGTAGAGCTAAGAGTGAGTCTGTACACCTGGGACAGCTGTGGGGTGGTGTGGGTTGTTTTTTTTTTTTTTTTTTTGGTTTGGTTTGTTTTTTTTGTTTCTTTGCGTTTTTTTTGGTCCAAAGAAGCTTACTACATCCAGCATTTGTAAGGATTTTGAAGAAAAAAAAAAAAAAGAAAAAGCATAGAAATATGATACCTCAGTAGCTCAACTTCTTGTATAAAGAACTACAATAATGAGAATTATATGTATGTTTTGCAGTTTTAAACTTCAGACTTGTTAAGGGAAAGCTAGAGGAACATTCAAAATGGATTATTTTAAACTGTAGTTATCTTGTCAGTCATACTGCACCATGATCCTTCTGGATGTTTTCCAACTTGAGATGCTATGATTCTGTGCTCATAGCTCAGTGGTAGTTATTTTTGTTTCTGATCTTGTACTAGAGTATCATACTTTGGAGGACCTGTATCGTTGTACTAAGAAATTCTTTGCTTATTTGATACGTAAGGGCCTATGGTGCTTTACTGCACCATAAACTTCTATGAAATTCAGTTCTTTCTATAGGCTTTTAAGAGCACGCACGGGCTGGTAAAAATCTAGGCAATATATTGAATAGAAAGCTAGCAGGGTTCCAGAATTCTCACTTACCTTCATGTGTTTAGAATCTTGATTTCATACCTTCATTTAAGAGTCTTTTAGCATAAGCTGTTCTAGCAATATTTTGTTTTAGACATTTGCTCAATATTCTAGTATTGAGCAAAATGATGATGTCACTGTGTGGCTAGTGTAGAGTGATGTGCGAGTAACAACAAGCTGAAAAAACAAGTCGGTTAGTGATAGGACTGAGGGGTAATGGCTTTGAACTAAAATAGGGTAGATTCAGACTAGATACAAGGGAAAAACGTTTTAGAGTGAGGGTGGTGAAATGCTGGCGCAGATTTCCCAGAGAGCTGGTAGATGCTCCATCTCTGGAAACATTTAAGGTCAGATTGAATAAGGCTTTGAGCAACCTGATCCATTAAAGATGTCTCTGCTAGCTGCCGGGAGGGGTTGGACTGGGTAAACTCGAAAGGTCCTTTCAATCCCCAAACATTCCTTGATTCTCTGTTTCTTTTCTGTTTTCTAAGCTATTAAAATCTGTCAGTATCAAAACTCGTATGTGGAGACCAAAGTTTGCAGCTCTCTTATTTTGCTGGTTGTAAGTAAAATGGAAGTTGCATAATTTCCCTGTGTACCTAAAAATTACTCTGGCTGTCAGATATTTAATGGAAATACTATTGTCATGTGAATTTTTTACACTTGATATTAAATCAGGAGCTGATTTTCTTTTAAACAAGATGTATTGTTTTTGGTTATTTGCTGCCATGTGGATCAAGGCACTCATTCACAAGATTCCTTGTATGGGTTGGAGAGTCTGATTTACAAGGACTACAAGCCTGGTGGGTATGCATGGTTAGTTACATTTTGCACGTGTTTGATAGACATGCAGCTTACATTACAAAGCTGCCAAATGGTGAAATGAGAGAACAACACTTGTTTGGTAAGCATCCACATATTGGTGGTTCTAGAAATAATAATTAAATGACTCAAATGGAAACTGTCTTAATTGAATTGCTGTTCAGCCCATTTGGAAAGATTTCCTTAAGCCATGTTGAGTTCAAGAATGTTACAAAATGCTGGCAATGTTCTTCTGTAGTTTTAACACATTAGCTTTAGGTGTCTTTATTTGGACTGCTGTCTGGTTAGGCAAGGAAACAGTTTTCACTGAAGGTCAAAGAAACTGTTACTATGTTGTACCTGCTGT
The DNA here is from genome assembly GCF_027791375.1 of Indicator indicator. Taxonomy (NCBI): domain Eukaryota; kingdom Metazoa; phylum Chordata; class Aves; order Piciformes; family Indicatoridae; genus Indicator; species Indicator indicator. The sequence continues at coordinate 5,615,622 of NC_072025.1, forward strand.
ACTTTTATCTTCATGAACCAGATTTTCAGAAATTTTGTTTTTAGCCAAAATTACTGGCATTTATCTGAGAGCTTAAAATCATATGTTTAGTCTCTCTACAGAGAGGAAAATCATATTGCCTTAGTTATGTCATACATGGGAGTGGAAGCTGAGAAGTGCAAACTCAATACTAAGTAAAGGAAGCAGTCTTTTAAAAATCTTTTATAGAGGGTGACTTGTACTGTTAAAAGGAATTATAAAAAAGAAAGCTTTGTTGGTGTAGTTTTGCTTTTTTATTGTTTGATGGTGGGGTGATCACCTTACCTGCAAGACAGGTTGAATCCTGGCAGGTACTTTCTTTGCTATTGTTTGAACAGGCATGCAAGTTACATAAAAATAAAGTTGTTCCCCATAGTTAAGTACACTGTTGCATTTCTTTCCTCCTTGCTTTAATGAGATAGACCCTTCTTATGTAACTTTAAGAGGTTGTAGCATACAGGCAGCCCTACTGCTAAGTTCTTTTACTCTGTATGTCCAGAGAGGGGAAAGAAACAATGCAACTCAGCAAACTGGTGTTCTTGAGAAATGTGAAAATTTAATTCATGAAATGGTTGTGATTATGTGGTTCATAATTCATGTGTAGATACTAGAATTTAATTTCATATAAAGCTTTTAAAGAGTCATCTTTTTTTGTATGCCCCTTATGCAGGTACTTCTATTGCTCTTTCAGATCACTTTCATACCATACTGTTGATTAGCACACAAATCTTATGTAAAAGTGGTTTGGGGGGGTTTCCATGTACACCTCAAATATCTTAACCTGCAAGTTATGCCCTTGTATGGTAGAAGCTTCTTCTCGATTTTAACATCGATGGTTTTTTTATTTCTTCCCCCCGCTGCTCCCATATGTATATTATTAACTGTTCAGTTATGACAATTAGGCCTTTGCAGTAACTAACTAAAAAAAAAAAAAGGGGCAAAAAACCCACAAGAACCCAAAAACCCCACAAACCACAACCAACCCAAACAAACCCAACAAACAACAAAAAACCCAACACCTGGATTATAGAAAAAATTTACTACAGTTTCTGATAGGCAGTTGTGGCTCTGTTTTTAGCTCTCTTGTATATCAATAATCTGGAATTAGGTTGCGCAATGTACTCATGAAGACATCTGAGTATGTGCTTGCTAAGAAGCCTGGTGATTAGTTGCAATTCCTCAAACTCTTGAGATGTTACATAAGGAATATATTGAACTAAATGTAAATTAATTATATACCGTGATCTAACAGTTGGTGGGACAATTGATCCCACAGAAATTTGGATACTTAATCAAATGTTTTTACTGTCTGCTTAGTCTGCTTGGGCCTTGAACTTCAAAGACATTTAAGAAACCAAACCCTCCAACCCCACCAAAACAAGTCCAAACAAAACCGAAAAACACTATGAAAGAGAGGCAAAGCTTCAGTTGCTTCATTGAAAGTGAGTTTAGATATGTAAATTATGAAAAACAAGATTCTGTGCTATGAGAAGTAACTGATTGCTTCCTTAACAGATCTGAAATGGTTTAAAAGCTTCTAGTGAGATCTTACTAATACATTCTGCTTTAAGACAAACTAAACTTTCTTCTGTCTTCTGCCTCTTCTTCTGCTTTCTAACATTTCTGCTTTGCTAACAGGAATTTTATACTTTTCCCCAAAAAAAGCATGCACTGAAAAAGGACATAAGCGTAAAAAGTATAAAAAGCATTTTAAGAGACCCTTTAAAAGTCATGATCACTCAAAAGGTGGGTAAAAGAGATGGCTTTTAACTTTTGTAAAGACTTGTTTTGCTTTGTTTCAATTAGGTTTTCTTAGTCTTAGATGTGCATCCACTGATACTTTTTTTCTTACATCCCTTCTTTATGACAAGAGGAAAGCTTCAGAAGGCTCTTGTTATTTATTCATTCTCTGAAGAGAGTTCTTATTTTTGTCTATTTAGATAATTGCCTGTTTCTTCAACTTGTGCTAATCTGTAGCATTTCCAACCAAAATGTATACATTTGGTAGGCTGATGAGTGGCACTTAACTGTGACTGTTGGAAGAACTGGATGGGGAAGAGATGTCTGTCTAATTTATAATAATGTTCCAGTAATAGCCATATAAAGTAAATCTGAAACTGTTCGGATGACATAGCAGTGAACAGTCTTTTTAAGCATGTTTGAGCTTTTGTTTGAAATAGCTAGCGTAGTGTTTTGGCTACTTTAAAACAATGAAATAGATGTTTTTCACCAAGAGGATAATCATTGTCCATAAGTACTAAACTGTGCAGGTCGTTGGTATGAGCATGTGACTAAGAATGGGTTGCCACATCCCATGTAGTTGTGTTATTGCATGTTTGATCTTGGCAACACAGACTTGGAATTGGAGTAAAAGCTTTGTGGGGACCCTAGATAAGCTTTGTAAGGCATCAAACTTCTATCGCTGCTGGTGGCTGCATCTGGCTGGAAAAAGGAGTTGTCTGTGTGTACTTGAAGGTCATGAAACTTTGATAAGCACTTCTGCCTTTTTTTTTTTTAATCAGTATTGTGTTGGTTTCTGTTGGGAGTGCGAGTTGTGAGAAAGTTATTGATAGGAGGAAATGTGAATCACATATAAAGCAGTATAATGGTTTTGTTTCTTATGAGTTCTCTTTGCTTGAAGTTAAATGCTCTTGACTAATTGACTAAAATAGTGTTACATCATGTTCAATACCCAAGTCCTTTCATTTTTAAGGAGTTGCTTGAACCTCTCTTAGAGCTTAAAAAAATAAGAATTCCTTATCTTTATAGCAAGACGTACAAAGTTGTATCTGTGATGTTCAGCACACATGGCATATTAAAAGTTACAAATAGTTAAAGTATGCTGAGAAGTCAAACTTGGAGCGCAACTCTAAGCTAAGTAAAAACCTGTAGCCCTTATTTCTATTTGGATAGCCATGATTGTTTCTTCAGCTTGAGCCCTCTGTAGAGTTTCCAATGAAGATGTAGAAGCTTGGTAGGCTGATTAGTGGTGGTTGTTGGGATAGCTGCTCTGTAAGGTGGACAAAACAAGGTAGCCTATATTGAGAGAGCTAGAGAACAAGCATCTCATCTAGCCATATTTTAGTCTGAGATAATATTTTTAGAGTTATGCCATTAAAGAATGAGGGATTGTAAATATTACCCCACACCTCTACACTTCTACATTTATCTTGGGTGGGATGCTGAACTTCTCTGGATATGCAGCTTCTGCTACCCTATCTTGTTTAGCATGAATTCATGTATCACTACATGGCACAGCAAAGTGTCCAATGCTAACCTAGCTTCAGTGGTCACAGTGTAAGTCCGGTATAAAAGAAATGGAATATTTCAGAGTAACTTGGTTTTCACTTACAGTGTGACAGCTTTTTAACTTTCTCAGGGAGTGTTGTATGAAAGGCTGTAATGGACTGGTCTCTTCCTGTGCAAGCATCATCTTCACCTGGTTCTTGGAAAGTATTTGGTGCTAAATTACAAAGTCATACCTATTTGATTGTTGAAATCCTAGTTAATTGCTGAGGGACTCTCTTAAGAGAGAAGCTTGTATCTTGGAAGGAGTGGGGAGAAGTACATTAAACAAGAACTTGCTGTAAGCTAAGCAGTTTTGACTGAAACGTATACATTTCCTCTTCCACTGAATGCTGACTTATTAAAATTATTGTTTTAGACAAACCAAAGGAAGAGAAGAAAGATACTTTCTTAGAAAAGCTTGCAACTCAAGTTATAAAAAATGTGCAAGTCAAAATCACAGGAATTCATATTAAATATGAAGATGATGTAAGTATATGAAACATACTTTCTTCATTTTAGATTGAATTCCACTGCAGTTGTGTTTGTCTAGTCCATAGAGAGAAACTGTTACTTGTCATCTTGAAAAAGTTGCTGTGATTTCTTCTGCATCTCTTCAAACAAAGTATCTCAGATAGGACTGAAAACCAGAAATATTTTGGATATGTGAAATAGATATTATCTCTTTTGCCTTGTTCACTAAATGTGAGTGGTGGCAGTTTGTCATATATTAGTGTGTGCAGTAGATGTACAGAATTTTTCAATATTTTGGATACACTCCACTGATGGAGTTATGAATGAATTGGAAAGCAAATAGCTGAAAACACTTAACTGCTAAAAGAGAATGTTTATATGAATGAAACTAGTATTATTCTACCCTGCTTCCATCTTCCTTTAGGGAAATGATAAATTTATAAATAACAATAATAAGTTATAATGGAATGTAAAAGCAGAACATTGGATATAGAGTATTTCTCAAATCTATTTTGGGACTATTTTCAGAGACACTGAATTAAAAAAAAGTGGGAGGAATGAAAGCTATAAAATAATATAGTTTACTGAGGTGTACTGTCCTTCTTAATTCTTTCCTGTGTGGATATTTTATAAGTTAAAGGCAAGTTTTCAGCTCAAGTCCCAGGTCTTTACCCTACAGCCATATTAGTTAGTCCCACCTTGGGGTGTTCCAAGAATGCTTCAGCTACAATAATTCTTCAGGGGAAGATCCTCAAAAAGAAGTCAGGATTTCAGTCAACTTCAATTAAATAATACAGCTCTCATTTGCAGCAAGAAAAATAAATAGCTGTTATTTTTTTTGTTTTTGTAGATCACAGATCCTCAGTGCCCTATTTCCTTGGGAATGACATTGGGCGAGCTTAGTTTACTGGTAATGTCTGTGTGCATATGTCTTCCTAAGTTTTTGATTTACCGTTCTTTGTTTTACTGTTCTTTGGAGTAGCACAGTAAGAAGAGATAATGCAAGCATGCATACAGCTGAAAGCAAATTCATGCAAATTGTATTTGAAGTTTGTGCAAGCAGAAGGGAGGGTGATTGAGCAACTTTACAACTGAGTATGTTTACTTCCATAAGGCAGGTTGTTTCCAGGTGTAAGAAATAAATTAGGACTAACATTACATCATGATGATAAAGAATGTGATGTATTGAGAAATGGGGGAAGAAAATTTTGGCTAAACCCTGTTTTCCTTAAGTGGTAAGGATTTTGTGGGTAGGACAGGCATTGAAAATTAAAACAAACTAACAGGTTTCGTGTTGGATTTTGACTTTCATGTATGCAGTCTAGAGACTGTAATCAAATAGCACAAGTATAGGATAAAGCTAGAAATATATTCAATAAGATACACAGAATGACTTCTATCATTTTGAACTTCTAGACCACAAATGAGAACTGGAAACCTTCTATTCTGAATGAAGCTGCAAAAATAATATACAAGGTAATGTGCTGCTTGTTTGTGGTTTTATTGAGGTTTGTTGGTTGGTTGGTTGGTGGTTTTTTTTTGTTTTTTTTTTGTTTTTTTTTATTCTGCACAAGTCAAGAGAAGACTGAGAGAAGTAACCTGGGTTTTTAAATAAAATTTGCAAAAATAGTTTGCATTGCAAATTTTCCATGTTTTCCTAGATTTTGCAGTGTATTGAAACAGAAATAGAGCACAAATAACTATCTTTATGTAGAGCATAATTTTCATCTCTGGTTTAAGTATTTTTTCTTAACTGTAGACTCTGATGCCTTCGCTAAATGCTTTACACAGCAAGTCTGCCTGGTAACCATCATTTCAAATAGTGTGTCAATTTGTTGTTTCCTACTCTAGCTTGTATGCCTAATGTAAATAGATTTATGGTACCTAAGTGGTCTCTCTCTTCTTCCTGCTTTCCAACCCCATGCTGAAAGGAGTATCTGAAGATCCTACAAATAACCGTATAAGAAGGGTTTAATACGCTGGTTTCTTTATTAGGCCAAATGTTGGTTTTGTGCACCCTTGCCACTGCAATCCAAAGTCATGTTTAGCATATGTGCATTATCTTCTGTGCTTTAAGAACTTGCTTTTGAGGAATTCAGTTTTCACTTAAAAAATAGTATTGTAAGATTAAATGGAGCTCAGTGCTAATGGTGGGTTTGCTATCTAGCAAATGGAAATTTAAGTTCATAGAGTGGGTCAAGTAATGACTGAGGAATTTGTTCAATGTTTTCTTTCCTGTGCAGCTTTTGTGCCTGGACAGCCTCAGTGCTTATTGGAACATAAACAGCGAAATGTATTATCATGGCTCCCGTGAGCAAATACTGGTAATGTAAACTGTATTTAACAATACTATATTCTATAGCTGGTTTTGTACTAAAAACTTCACTATACTGATTTCCACCCCACTTCTCACGCTTCCTGTCAGCATTATTCTTACAGCTGTTTACCCAGTCGTGTTTACTTGAGTATCTGAACTGTATGAGCTCTTACATAGCTAGTGTAATGAATAAGGCAATATTGAGTTAATAAACAGACATAGAATTTAAATAACTAAATCACAGAACAGGTTATCCAGGTTCCCTAAGCTGACATGAACCAATACTGTGAAAAGAGAGAAAAGAAGAAGGTGTTAAAGGAATTTTTTTTGCTTCCTAATAAACAAAAACTTACATATGTAGGTGTCCATTTTCAGATGTAAACAGAGAAATAAAAAGTTGCAGGTAGCAACACTTGTTATAGAAAGTAGCTTAGGAAAAATTTTCAAGAGCTTTGGTAGAATGAGTAATATGGATGAGAGAATGAATATGCTATGCTTGACAGACAGAAGATGGTTATAGCTTTGTATGTGGGATGCATAGTAGGACTGGATAATATCTTAGAATTACCTGTTTGTGGATGTTTTCCTTGTATCTCAGTCTGAAGTGAAATGTAAACACAAACCAATACACAGTTGGAATTGACTGCAGCAAAAACTTTGGTGCTTCAAATGTGTCATTACAGTACTATCAGATCCTTTGTGAATCAGTCCCTGACATGCTTGTGGACAGGTGGCTGTATGGGCTTACCTGACACTGTCTGGCAGCTTAGATCTCAGTCCTCTTCAAGAATTCAAGTTCTTATCAACTATGCTGCAAGTCTAGATGCTGGTGTGGTTTTGTTGAATTTAAGTTCTGTATATCAGGAAGTACCACTTTGTGTTCCATTATCAAGGAAGTTTTTAATGTGTTCTTCCTGAAAGAATTCTACAGCCTTTCATGACTGTAAAATGGGAGTTGCCTTTTCCAAAGCCCTGTGGCATGTCTTGCATGTGAACTTTCCTTTGAGTGCTGGGGGAAAGCAATTCTTAAGTCTCATTTCATGATTATGCTTCTTAAAATTGTCATAGCATTCAACTGGCCTGTGCTATTTTAAGAATAAACAGGGAATTCTTTAGCAATTCTGCTACTTTCATACATTAGTCTTCACACTTCAATAATATGTGTATATGGCTGGTTGTGAGATTAGCTGGGCTATATTTTGTCTCATTTAGAGTTAGCTTTTATTACTACAGATCAGACAGGAAGTAGATTGAAATAAAAATATTTTTAATGAGACCGTACCTCGTAAAATACAAACCAGATTTGAAATGAAGTGAGCAAAGGATTAGATTAAAGAAATTTGAAGTTAAAAATATTTTCTGTGTAAAACCAGCTGTTAATATGGACAGGTTTTATGAAATGGGATGGGAACGTTTGCCTTCGTGTAGGTGCATCTTCCTAACAGCAGGGCTCCTGCTTTAACTGATTGTGCTACTGTAGTTCTGGAATCAGTGATTGATAGATGGCATAATGCTTCTTTACAGGATCAGCTAAAAAGAGGAATTCCACGTAGTGATCATCAGCCTCAAGACTACCAGTATAGTAAGTAAACTAGAAATTAGTTCACGTAAACTATGCTGAGCATGTTAGTGTGCAACGGCCTAACCTGATCATGCAAGCATGCTCATACTAAATTTATTTTATGAATACCTAATTGTAATAGAACTTACCAGACTTGTATGCTTTTTGGCTGCTGCTGGGCTTTCTTAATTTTTGCTAAGAACTGCATCCTGATTCTGTGGTTCTTGAGTGTACGTTGTATTGATACTAAGTGCTTGATGTGTCAGGCAGTGAAAAGAAGTGCTTTAAGATCTCTTCCCATACTGTAGTTAAAAACATAAAATTAATCTCAATTTTTTTATGTCTTTAAGTTTTTAGACCAGTGTCAGCCTCTGCAAGACTGTTTATCAACCCACACGCAGAAGCAGAATTAAAAACTCCCAAGCTTGATTGTAATGTGGAAGTACAGAGAATTGCCATTGAATTCACTAAGCCACAGGTAAGCTGATGCTGAATCCTAACGCTCTGTTATTTGTGGGCCCTTTGTGGACCAATTGTATTCAGCCCTTACAATAATGTTCCTTTCATGCAGAGAATGGAATGATTTCTATGAGTAGCCCTTATTCTATAAAAATATAAGTTAATGTTGAGGCTGTTGATGTGCCAAGATACAAGCAGGAATGGGAATGAATGGTGTATACTGCTTTTGCCAACAAAGGCGGCTGAAGCTAGCTCCCTAGCAATGTTAGTGTCTTCATTTATTCAGTGAAAATTTGCAGTTAGTTTGCTAGAGAGCTTTTTAGTTTTTATTGATGTCAGAGTATATCTGAGTTCTGAACAGTAAGGTTACAAATGCAAAGGTAATTCTAAAATTGGAGAAACTTTTTTGACAAATGAAGAATATACATAGTTGGTTTGAGAATGCCTGAGGCTTTGTGCTGAACAGGCCAACAGAAACAAATAGTTTTAGTTCTGCAAGGAAATCAGAAGTTTATACAGTAGTATCCTTTGAGAGCAGTGAATATTGTTGGTCCACTTTCACATACTAGTAAAAACAAATAGGCTTAAATTTTTGTGTGATTTGGAGAATAGTAAAGACCATGGTGTATGTGTACTTTAAGCACTATGTGCAATAAAATATAAATGTCTACTAAAGAACATGTTTTTCTTTGTTTAGTACCTCAGCATGATAGACCTTCTGGAGTCCATAGATTGCATGGTTCGCAATGCACCATACAGAAGATTTAGGCCAAATGTATGTCTCCATAAAAATGCCAGACAATGGTAAGATAGTATGTTCAATGTTCAAAATTTTGATGTTACCTCTAGAAGTGAAAATATAATTTCAGAAAGACCAAAGGAAAAAATTAGCAAATGTTTTACAAGGGAAACATGTATGTCAACTGATTTTTGTAGGTGGAAGTATGCAGGCAACAGTGTTCTTGAAGTTCACATCAGAAGATATACACAAATGTGGTCGTGGAGCAACATAAAACAACATAGGCAGCTTCTAAAGAGTTACAAAAACTTGTACAAGAACAAGCTGACACAGAGTAAACTGTCAGAAGAAACACAGAGGCAAATTCAGGTGTGTGGGTTTTCTTTTTCTTTTTGGAGGATGTATGCTTTGGTCCCTCTGTTAAATCCTTAAATATATGTGGTAGTAATCAAGGTTGGTGGTTTCCCAAAAGCACAAGAATTCTGTGGAAACAGCATCTTAATCCAAATTTCAGTGTAACCTGTTGTGGAAATAAAAGAAATAAAGAAAATAATAGTGAAATACTACTTAAATAAACCCGTTTTGGTTGTGAATGGTTGCACTTGGATGCGTTTAATGAAGTACAAGACTTACCTACTAAAAAACAAAACAACCAACCAACCAAAAAACCCTAAAAAAATAGCAAAACTGCCTAACACTGGGTTTAATCTTCTAGTGAACTTCTTGGGGTATACCCTTGAGAAAAAGGGGCAGATCTAGAAAGAAACTGGAGCATAAATATGAAGGAGGTGGTAGAGAATTTGTAGTGATGAACCTTTCCTAAGTATGATTGAGAGGCAAATGATTCCATCATGCGCTTTTACAGGACCTGGAAAGAAAGCTTGATGTCTTCAATATAATCTTAGCAAGACAACAAGCACAAGTTGAGGTAAGAAATAATTTTTGTTCAGTAGTGTTGTCAGACTTCGAATAGAGTGGTTTTGTCATGATAGTATCTTAAAAAAAAATTGGTGCTGATGAGTATGATAGGATAGGGAGGCAAGAAAGCAAATTTCCTGTCCTTCTAGGACAAGAGTAGATCGATTTCCAAACTGGAAACTAGTTGCAAAAACCTGCCAGTGTATGTGCACATGGTTATTGCCCCCCACTTTGCATCATTCAGTTAATTGTTGAAGTGCGATGATGTAATGATGCTCTTTTTTCCATTGACAAATGTCTTTAACTGTATTTTATATTTTAAAAATAATTTGTTACACTTAGCAATGAACTTCAGGTTACAACATAAAGAGAAGTGTTGTCTACAGTTAAGATAAAAACTTTTAGCATGCTGAGGGCAGCGTCAGAGTAGTTCTCTTGAAGCGTGCTACTAGTTGTTTTCCTAACATGAAAATGAACCTTTGTAGTCACATCATATAGTTACTGTTGATGCCAGTATAGCCTCAGTGTTTGTCTGCACATCCAGAAAGTATGTGAAAAGAAGATAAAAAAAATAATAATGGTGTGCTTTATTTTTGGGTTGTTTGTGGTTAGACCTTGTTTTTTTTAAATGCAAAGTAAAACCAGAGTACAAATTAAAGGTTTTGAATATGTGTAATGGTACAGGATCAGTCTTCAGATTTGTTACTGCCAGTTTGAAGGGATGTAATTGCTTCTTGTATCCCCCTAAATACTCTCATTTTTATGTTCTTTCTGCCTTTTTTGTAGTATAAATTCTGCATTTAATGTGCAGGAAAAGGCCAACCAAAGCTGAAGTAAGAGGTGCTGGTTTCCACAAACACAGAAGTGCTCCTCCACTCAGATCTTCTTTTTGCTTCTGTGTATTGAGTCAAAGTGCTCTTAATCCCTTGCAGGCTGCTGTTGCTGTCCATCAGTTAAATGTCTGTTCAACATGCATATACACATTATTTACAGAAAACAAAGTATGGCAATTCTTTTAACTATGTATTTTAATGTCTGGTTTGTAGACAATTAGGTCAGGACAAAAACTACTGAAGAAGAAAAGCACTGAAGTAGAAAAAAAAAGCGGATGGTTTGGTGGTTTCTGGGCTAAAAGAGAATCTAGGAAAAAGGAAGATGAGGAATCACTTGTTCCTGAAAGTAGGTATAGACTGCAATGCACTGAACTTCTATGGAAACTTCAAATTTTTATACACATTAAGAATAAAGTCATAGTACGTTTCACTTCCTACTATGCAGAAGTAGAGAATATGACATAGTGCAATGCAATATTGATCCATTTCATAGCATTAGTTATTGTTGATGAGTGTAGAGCTGGCAAATAATGCATACTTAAGAAATGGCCATAAGCATTTTGAAACCTTGGTAAGGAAAAGAGTATGGAGCTTAGATCTCTAATGTAATAGGTGACAAATGGAATATTGTCTTCTGGTGACTTGCTGTCTGGACTAGAGTTTTGTTCTAATAGTGCTCCATCATTGGAATTATGACTACTCTTGTAATATAAATAATATTGGTTTCTGTGCTGTGTATGTAATGCCACATACAAAGACTAGTTTTGTCTAAATAAGTTTTTATGGATTTTTGGTTTTTAGCTATTGATGAATTAATGACACCAGAAGAGAAAGCTCAGCTTTTTACTGCTATTGGATATAGTGACAGCTCACATCGCATTTCCTTACCAAAGCAGGTAAGCTGTAAAATGCCATCAGTTGAATTCTGGTAACTGAACAGTTGTTTATATAAAGGTGAACATTATGAAATGGTTATTTCACATTGGACCCAATGTTTATAACTTTCAGGAATGCTTTTTTGAGAAGGATCATGTTACACTTCTATTAAAAATTTTGTCCTAATGATTAATATTAGGCAGTTTCAGTTGCAGTATTTTTTTCTGCTCTACTAAGGAAAGAATAAAACAAAAAAATAGAAACAAACCTACAGGTTTGTGACTTTTTTTGCTTGTTAAGAAAAACAATAAAAAATAAAAAGTTGCAGGTATAGTATTCTTAAGGGCTTGAAGAAAGAAAGATAGAAGGCAGACAACTAAGAAAATGCGAGATGGTAAGATTTCTTTCCGAATAGTTACTTTCTGTGAGCACTATTACATCGTTTTAAATCTTGACATGATTGGTGGTTCTGCTTTAATTTGTTCATCACTTAGAGAAGCACTTTTTACTTCAAGACTGTTTCCTTCAAGGAAGATGTTGTCTTTTTTCCCAGAAGGCCTTTCCTCTGCACAACCCAACCCGTTTTAACTTTTCAACCTTATATATTATTGTTAAATTATAATAACCTTACATATGCCTTACACTGAGAAGTTCAGAATTAAATGGTAGCATGGAGACTATTGTATGAATTTCTGCTCCTGTCAAATTGAAAAAAAAGCAAAAAAGCTTTACCAACAGAGGAGAAAAACAGCTCAGTATTGGAGCTTTCCTTTTTAATTTGTCTCGCATGCTTTCCTTACTTACGTGGGTAGAACAAACTTGTATTTTTAATTTGGACAAATGACATGTAAAGGTGTTTTTATTCCTCTCGGTACCCTGAAGAAGAATGCAGGCTTCAAATTCAGATTGGAAGTATTATTTGATTCTTATGTTGCTGGTTAACACAGTAATAAAATGGTACATATGTCAAGAAGCCAAAATCTTCTCTTGACAAGGTCAAGACATGACATTCAGTATCACAGATGATCAAAGGCATATATGCAGTGCCTTCTAAAAATCTAGTTATTTAATGGAATTATGATGGTTTTGTTTATCTTGCTAGTGCCCTAATGAGCATAGTTTAGCTGTGCTTGCTTTTATGGTTAAAAAAAGCATCCCCGAATCCTGAGAAGAGATACACACTATATCTGCTCCATGTTTTTTGAAATACACTCTTTTGTTAAAGAAATGACTGATAAGGGTTGAAAGAAAAGTAGACACTGTACTTTGCTTCCGATGTAGAGATGTTTCTTACCTTAGTCAACTGGAATAGCTTTAAATACCACATTTTTTTCACTTGTTGATACCAGGATTTATGAAAAATTATTCATACCAGGATAACTAATATCAGTTTTCTCTGTCCTTCTCACTAGTATGTTGCCCACGTTGTGACACTGAAGCTGTTAAGCACTTCTCTTACAATTAAAGAGGACAAGAATGTGGCAGAAACTCTTAAAGTACAGATAATTGATCTGAGTACCAAAATATTACAGCGTCCAGGAGCACAAGCTATTAAGTAAGTGGATTGTTTTGTTCTTTTTGTAGAAACATCTTCCTCTCCCTCATGGCTTTTAAAATCTTTTCTTGGGTAGTATATTATGTTGCATATTGACTTCTATATTTATGGGCATTCTTCACTTGCACTGTGGTGAAAAGTTACAGTCACATAATTTGGTGAATAACATGGAATGGAATAAGGAAAGGAATACTATTTCATAGATTCACAGAATGCTTTGGTTTCGAAAGGACCTTAAAGATCCTTTAGTTTCAACCCCCCTGCCATGGACAGGGACACGTCCCACTAGACCAGTTTGCTCAAGGCCTCACCCAACCTGGCTTTGAACACCTTCAGGGAGGGGGCATCTGCTACCTCCCTGGGCAACCTGGAACCAGTGTCTCATCAGCCTCACTGTAAAGAAATTCTTCCTAATATCCTTAAGGTCTAATCCATTCCCTCTTGTCCTATCACTACAAGCCTTTGTAAAAAGGCCCTCCCTGGATTTATTGTAGGCCTCCTTCCTGTGCTTTCAGAGAGGGCACACCAGAAATAATGAACACAAATTGCTGAATTATATGGTAAATTAGTAAGAATTTGTCTGGAAAATTTCAGTGCACTTTTCATGCTTTCATCTGCAGTTCCTTCATGTTCTGACTTCGTGCATGGGATCATCTCATCTACTGACTCTTGAAATAGCTTTTGCTAAAAAGCATTTTTGCAAATACTGAAGGTGCAGCCTGAATGTTCCACAAAAATAAAAAGAGCTTTGAGAATGTTACATAAACGCATGCCATATAATTTAGTTGACAGAAACAGCAGAAGAGATAATCTTTCTTACTGTAAGTTTCTGGAAAAAATGTACTTTGGTTATCACAGTGGAGCCAGGCTTGTGATACTGATGCTCAAACTGCATTGCATGCTGAAGTCAGGGATTCCAATGGTGGAGACCCAGGACATGAAACCAGTTTCATATCTAATAGATACTTCTAAGTGTGAGTGAAGTTAGTGTGGTTTGATGGATTCTTTCAGAGGCATGTTTATACTGATTCCACTTAATGCTGTTGTCGAAGAAGCTATCGGCAAAGAACACCCATTTGCACCAAAACAAGTCCATAGCTCATACTTGACATTAATATGTAATAGTTAACATTCCTACTCTTTTCACCTGTAGCATAAATATTCTGCCTTTCTTTTTTTTTTTGATACTGTTTCACTTAAACATGAGCCAAAACCTATATTCAGTCTACCTTGCAGATAACAGAAGGTAAACAGGATATATCCCCTCTGTTGCTGCACAAGGCTTACCTCCTGTTTTATTTTTCCAGTTAATGTAACAATTTCTTAACCATCTAGTATGTTAGTCCTGTGAAGCTAGTCATGTTTGGCTTTATCAAAGACTTAGGTTACTTACCTTTCCTAGACGAACAACTGTGTTCTGTATTTTAACTAACTTTGTTTAACTATTTGTCATCCTTAGGGTCGAAGCAAAGCTTGAAAACTGGTATGTTACAGGCCTGAGACAAGAAAACATTGTACCGTCTCTTGTGGCTTCCATAGGAGATAGCAAGTCTTCTCTACTTAGGATAGAGTTTAATGTTAACCCAGAGGATAGTACTGCTGACCAGAGTCTTACTATTGAGTCACAGCCTGTGGAAATAAAATATGATGCAGTGAGTAGTAACCCAAACTCTTATCATGTTTTCCAATTCTTTCCTCTGTCCTTATTTTCTTTACTCTGTCAAGATCTGTTTTTGAGTTTTTACTGAGTGACTTATATGTACATTGATAATTCTTGTCTGTCTTTTTTTTTTTTTTTAAAAAAAAAAAAGAGAACAGTAAATGCAATGGTAGAATTCTTTCAGACAAATAAGGGTATGGATCTTGAAAGGTTAACATCAGCCACTTTAATGAAGCTGGAAGAAATCAAGGAAAGAACTGCTACAGGTAAGATAATAACAAATCTCACTTAAGATGAACCCTTGGGTGACTTAAAATGGTTTGGTAGGATCTCCTAAACACTTTGATTGCTGGCCAAATATTAGGGTGGTTTTTTTTTTTCTCTTGAGTTTTTCACTTGGAGGGTTAGTGGATGTTTTGTGGGAAGGGGCATTGAGTTTAGTGAGATATCAGTAGAGTGTTAGAAAAATTAAGCCTTTTCTTAAGATGCATTATCTCTCAGATAGCATCTCTCTTGTGTGTTGACTGGCAGAAATATTTCAAGCATTTGAATCTCATATCCTTTCCTTTTTACTGAAGGATTAATTCATATCATTGAAATGCGGAAAGTCCTTGACTTGAAGATTAACCTGAAACCTTCCTACCTTGTGGTTCCACGGACGGGTTTCTATCATGAAAAATCAGATTTGCTGATTTTGGACTTTGGTACATTTCAGGTATATGAATGATCTGTCTTAGAAGAAGAAAATTCTCTTTTATCTTAACATAGTTGCTATCTGAAACAATCTTGTTTTCAGTACATAAAGATGATCATCTGGGTCAATGTATTTTAGCTTACTGTATTTCTTACCAAATTTGGATCAGCAACTTGACCAGTATTTAGAGCTGTTGTCTTTGACATAATTGTGCTAGTTCATCTTCTGAGGGAAAAGTTTTTATTTTGTAATCATCATTGTGAAAATCATTTCCTTACTTCAGCAAAACACATGATCTTTTGTTCCCTTTTTCTGTAAAATGATAGCCTTTTATTAACAGAAGAGAATTTCTCTTTTAAAGTTTATAAGTTGATTGTGTTGTTTCTAAAAAAAAAAAAAATATTATGATAATTAAACTTGAGTTTTAGCTTCCTGGTTAAATACTTCTTATAGTGGTACTCCATGAGTAAATGAATAAGAAAAACACTTTGTGCATAATTTGAATTTAAGTGGATTGACATGTGACATGGGGAGCCCAAATATCAGCCATAAACTATGAATCACCTTTTTTATGCTCACTACAATTAACAGCGTATGTTTTTATGTTTTAGGCTTAACTCTAATCTTGTCCTTTGTGTTTAGCTGAACAGCATAAATCAAGGCAGTAGTCAAGCTTCTAGCTTTTCATCTTTAGAGGAGATTATGGACAAAGCTTATGACAAGTTTGACGTGGAAATAAAAAACGTGCAACTTCTTTTTGGAAAAGCAGGTAACAGAACAACTTAGTTGCTGTTTACTTAAGAAGTTGATGAAGGTTACCTACCTATAATAAATATGCTTTTAAAGAAAAAATGGCAAACCAAAACCAGTAGCTAACTACAAGATCATTTATAATACGTCTTGTATTAAATTGAAAAAAATATTCATTAGTTTTCCTTCAAATAACTGCTTGCCTTTTTGTTTGGACTTCTGTATCACCTCTTCACTTCGATGCAAGCAACATAAATACATAGAATTTCCATCAGGTGCAGGAGAATACAGATGAAATTTGCATTAGTACTTCATTTGGACTTGAATTTGTGAGTCAACAGGATGCTAGGTTACTGTTTTGTATTTATCTATACTTTAATTAAACCAATTATCAAATGATGTCTTTCCATCTAAACATCTGCAGGTGAAGACTGGAAGAAGGCTCGTTTTCAACATCCATCAACTTTGCACATATTACAGCCTATGGATATTCATGTACAGTTGGCAAAATCGATGGTGGAAAGAGATACCAGGATGGCAAAGTAATGTTATGTTGAAAGTATTTCTTTTTAATTAGTGTGAATTTAAAGAAAACTATATTTTCCCCAAAGATTTGAAGGAATTGAGAAATGAAAAGTACCGTATTACTTTTTACAAAATCAGTTTTGAATAGTTCCCTGCTTATGGTCACTGGTTACTGACTATACTGTTTAAACTAAGTCTAGGTCTGTTTTCAGGGCAGAAATACTAGCTTTGCTGTGATGTGATATGATCTTTGTATAGGAGTATAGATATTGGCAAGAATTAAATCAAGAATGGGTATGTAGTTTTTGATTCTGGAATATAATTGATTTTATTGTTTTGTTTAAAAAAAAAAAAAAAAAGGTTTAAAGTGTCAGGAGGCCTTCCTTTGGTGCACATTCGACTCTCTGACCAGAAAATGAAGGCAATTTTTGATTTGATTGATGGCATTCCGTTGCCTCAGAAGTCATCTGTGTCAGTTCCAAGCACAAAGGTAAGCTGACTGTAGGTAATAAGACCAAATAAAAAAAAAAGACACCTCTACAATGATCATTGTAGGAATGATTTCCTGATAATGTCTATGGTCTTTTTTTTTTTTTCTTTCACTTGAAATAAGATAAGTGGCCAAGCTGGATTAGGCAAAGTGTCTTCATTATGACTTTAATCAGAACCTGATGAGCTTTCTTAAACAAGGTTAGCTTAGCCTTTGTCCTTGTCCTGTTAGTTCAATATAAGGTATTGGCAAAACTGACTTAAGTAGTGTGGGCCAGGCACGGTGAAACATGAGTCATCAGAAGAAAATGTGACTGAACATACCAAGTTATACAAACTTCCGAGTAGTAATTATCTTCCCCCCCCTTTTTTTCTTGTTTTCTTTTCTTCTCTTTCCAGGTACTGGCTATTCCCAAAATTCCCGCTGTTAGTAAGGTGTTGTGTAATACACCTCAGTTTTTAGCAGAAATAGTGTCAGGTAAGAAGTAAGAGATATACCTTTGTGTAAGTGGAAAGGCTGTAACTTATGTAACATATAATGTTTGCAGGCTGCTCTTGATCTTAAAGCATGTTATAAGGACAGTAGAGATAAGAATGACTGATCATCTCTTAATGTCAGGTGCCTAAGAATATTAATTTAAGATGCTAATGTTACCTCAGAAGAATAAATCTGATTTAAAAAAAAAAAAAAACAAATACCCGTTTTTTAGGGATTCATTGATTTTTCTTAGCAGAAAGTATTGGGGAACCTGTTGTTTCCAAATTGACTTAAATCCAAAAATGGATTCAGCCAAATACTAAACCTGTGGCTGTTGGCACTTCAGTATGCATATTTTGGGGTAGGGAGATAGAAAAGGTGCATAGTATGCTTGTAGGATGTGTCCACTTGGGTAATCAGACAACATCTGGCAAAAATAGAGAGTTACAGACTTCACACTTGTATTGTTTTGAGTGGTTTGCATTAAAAAAGCTATTATCTTTCTGAAAATGAAGAAGTAGAGTAACAAATAATGAATTACTGTACTGACACTATGAATTGGAACATTTACTTCTGTGGCTGTTCTAGTGGAACCTGGAAACTTGTTTTCTGGAGGTTACTTTATAACCGTTTTTCCTTACACATGTTCTTGAATGTGTACAGCTACACTAGTGCTTTAGTTAATACAGCTTTGCTTTTCTTCACTTTTCATCCAAAGGGTAAGAAAGCAGAATAGTATATAAAATAGTATATTTTGTCAGATTACGTTTAAACTGTTCATACAGTTTAAAATTTCATTCGAATGGGAAAGAGAGGGTGGGATATTTACTCCTCTTTCTAGAGAACATTTACTAAGGGGGAGTTGACCTCTCTTCTGTAGAGTCTGAAGAAGAATGTTTTGATTTTGAGGAAAGTTCCAAACCAACTGACGAATCACTAATTAAAGGAGAACTACAAGATAAAGAGCCTGACAAAGAGGAACTAACAGACCTTCAGCTGAAGTTTGAAATCAAAGAGGTATAGCTCTTTAATTCCATATTTGTCTTCTACATAAGGAATATTTTTTAAAAAAATTGAATGTTTTATTACCAGCGCTCTCCAGACTTAGCGGATGCAATAATATAGCCACAAAACAAAAAAAATCGTGTGTATGTGTACATATTTGCATGTATGGGTTAGATATGCTTATAGATAAACACATACTTCCTCTGTGTGCTTATATTAAAAGAATCATCAAAAAAAGTCCTTACTGGAGGATTTTTGTAGAAATGATAGTTAGCAAGGCATATAGGGACAGGGAGTGGGAGATTGGCGCTGTAAGAATGAAGTATGTATCCAGGCAGGTGACTTGGAAAGATCAAATCCAAAAGTATTTCTGTGATATTTCTAATCTCCCACCATTATTCAGTCAGTTGCTTTTTTATTTTCACACTTTAACTTTGTAGCAAAAATAATACATCCAGTAAAGGAAGCAAAACATTAATTTTGTGCTGTTTTCATTATTGGTTTGAACAGTGAGAACACTACATGTCAGAAGATGGTGTAACTGTATTTCTTGCTCATCCAGGTTTTAGTAGAACTCACCAGGCAAAAGAAAACTGAGGAAACGGTGCTTGTATTTGATGTAATGCATCTTGGGACAGAAGCTACTGTCAGAACCTTTAATTTAGCAGCCGTATCTTATTTAAAGAAAATAAGCTTGGATTACTATGAAACTGGAGGTAATAAGCAATGGATGCTTACAATATACTAGTCTATATGTGTGTGTATATATATAGCAGTTAGTCTGAAACTGTGGCTCTCCGGTCTCTTGTGCTCTCTGTAGTCCCAATATTCTAATTTTTCAGACCGTGTATTTAATATACAACTGTTCATTGGCAGTGTTTGTCCCGTTGGTACTGTCGATAAACTATGGACTGCCACTACAATGCTTCCTACGTTAATAAATACTTAGTGCTCCATCTTTGGATGGAGAAGGGGTATGGTCTTGCTGTTTTGGACTTAACAAAGAGAAACCTATGATTTGTATTTGGTTGTGCAATGTATCTTGATGCTATTAAAAGTTAATTCTGATCTTCAAGGCACAAATTCTTTGGTTCCCTGAAAGAACAGAAATTACCCTAACTTTTGTGTATTTTATGTTATATGTTGCAGGTAAGAAAGCACCCATTCATCTAATCAGCTCCTCAGATAAACCTGGCTTGGACCTTCTGAAGGTGGAATATATCAAGGTATAGATAAAACTTCTGAAATTTATGTTTACAGCAGCCTTAAAGTCTTAAATCTACTATTCAGATGTACTGGATTGTTTTGTATCTTATGAAGAACACAGTGAGTGGTTGGAATTAATATTAACCTTCATGCAAATCACTGTTTTCAGGCAGATAGGAATGGGCCACACTTCCAGACAACTTTTGACAACACTGAACAGATGATTCAAGTGAGTGCTTGTGGATCTTATTGCCTAGTTTCTTTTGCTTGTTTGCTTAGAAGGGAGGAATCAATAAAGCTATTTTAATTTTCCAGTTCCCTCCTTCCCTGCCTCAGACTTGCAGCAGGGAGTTAAAATATACTTGGACGTTTTTATACAATTTAATATAAGAGCAGTGTGATTGCTTGTTTCTGAATGATGACAATAACAGTCTTGCTAGTTCATCTCGGTAAAATTCAAAGTAATGTAAGAATGCATCTTCCCATGTATATGAGGGCATGAAGTTACAATGCCCAGTATGGGAAAATGTAGTGAGGTCTAAAAATTCTGTTGGCTAAGTTTAATAAGTCCATTTTTGAGCGATTAAATTATTCTTTGGTGAGAGGAGGGCACAAGGGAGCATGTTGTAATTCTTCACTCTGAAATATGACTTAGGAGCTTCCTGCCATACTGCATTTTCCTCTCTATCACTTTTGTCATAGATACTAGAATGAGAATTTGATTTCATAGCAAATATTGCAAGATAGGGAAATGTTTTTAGACTGCATGTACCTAACTTTTCAACTTCTGACTGTTAAACTAATGATGGATTTTGAGTCATATATGTAATAACTTTATGGCATTATTTTGTCTGCCTTTTTTTTGGTGTGAAGACTGAATTATTTCACTTGCCAACAGTTTTAGAATCATTTTGCTGAGGAAAGGTTCCTGAAGCTGCAGCAGGGCGTATCAGTTCTACTACTACAGTGCTACTGAGATGGATATACATACTGAGTTGACTGACTTCATGCTATGGGACAGTGCTGATGATTAGAGAACTAAACTTTATATACATAGTTAGGTGTTGCCTTACAACTCTTCAATGGGACTTCTCTGTCTGGAGGAATTTCATTTGTTCTCTTTTCCAACCTCAAGCCTATTCAAACACATAATTGTTACTAAGCTACACAGCAGGCCCATGCTTGCATTCATCTTTTGGACTCTGTTAGTGGATTTGTTGAGAACTACCTTTATACTGCCACTTGCCTCTTCATGTGGTATTGTGTTATTGCAGAGCATTCAAGAGGGAGTCTGTAGGATAAAGCATATTGCTTGAGAAGATTGAACCCTGGTTTAGTTTAGACTACCTTGCTCCAAGTGTATCTCCTAGTCATCTAAGTTTTCCACTCATTTAATATAATTTTCCATAATGAGTTTTTCACTCAATGCTTCTAAATTAATTTTATATCACTTTGCTTTTATACTGAGATTATAGGTTAACTGTTACAACTGTTGAGTAGTTAGGTTTTGTGTTCTCTAAGCTTGCCATGTTTCTGCTTTATGAAAAGCTTTTTTTTTTCCCTTATGATGTGATGCTGGTATGACATGCAGCTTTTCTGGTTCTAAGAAACTGTCAGATCCCATTGGGTGCTTTTGCATGTCAGTCCAACTCTTTACATATGTAAGTTCGTTTTTTGCTGTGGGGTTTTTTTTTTTTTAGTGTTTTTTTTAGTTTTGGTTTGGTTTCTGTGTCTTAATGGAGTCTCATGTTTTCAACAGGTAACTTTTTCATCATTGAACCTTCTGCTGCATACAGAGGCTCTTATGTCTACAGTGAGTTTTCTAACAGTTGTTAGACCATCAGACAATAAAAGTAGTGGAAACATACTAGCCAAAGAAGAAAAGCAAGATGAAACTTTATTAAGGAAAGGTACAGTTGTGTTTGTCAAAACGATTGTTGTGAAAAAAAACAAACAAACCAAAATACACAAAACCCAACAAAACAATCAAATCTGATGAGCTTTGTAGCTTGGGTTGAAAATCAAAGCTCATGTGATTGTGGCTCACCAGGCTGGAGGACTGATACTCAAAAAAGCAGTAAATGAAACAATGACTATGGTCATAAGTGGTGTCTTCAGGTGCTACCCTAATGACCATGTTGCTGTTCCTGTACCACTGAAACAAAAGATGAGTTTCTATCTAAATAGACTCAGAGGGGTTCAGCTGCACTGTCTTTAAATACTAAGTGTGAAACTCAAGCATCAGGTGAGCTGGAAATGAGGCATCTAGTGAAGAATGTTCTGAATGACTTAATTTTAAATGGCCTGGGTGGAATCTGCACACTGAAAAAGGGGCTGCTGCTGTGGACAGTTAGTACAACTCACAAATACCTGAGCTCTTGATTTAACACTTTGCTACTCTTGGTTAGTGAAGATGCAGACCATGAGTGAGGTCTGATGGCTTCTGGTCTTCCCCTGTAGGCAGTTTCATTTGTGTGTGACTTCACCTTACTTTCCCCAGCCTTAACACTTGCTGTCTTGATACCTGGGTGTTGACTGCCTGTAATAGGCTTCCAGGGTTTGACACTTTTTATAAACTTGAAGCTTAAGAGAAAACTTGATACATCAGAATCTTTGAATAGGAAATATTGAATAAGCTGAAAAACCCCACCACTGTGAACCTATTCAGTTATTGACTTAGTGTTAAAAATAAGCATACTGTGCAGTTTATTTCCTCTTGAGCCAGCAATTGCCCATAATTTAGAAAAAGGTAAAACTGTTCCAATAAAGAGTCATCACTAGATAGGTGTAATATCAGACACAGAAAACAAATTCTGCAATGTTTTGCCCTTTATCAATAGAGCTGTCTTGAGAGAAAAGTGTGTTGCTCTAAGATGGGAGTTTACAGACTTAATTATGGTAGTGGTGATGAAACAAATCATAGGAAGCAAAACTAAGTCATCTGAATGTCAGAGGAAAAACCCCAAACACTCTCAGGAGTTTAAGTAAAACTAGGAATTATATGTACCCTTTAAAATATCCCCTTCTCTTATTTCTAGTAGCTAGACCTTCCAAGGATAATGATGCTTTTGACTTCAAGCTTTTTGCCAAGCTGGATGCCTTCTGTTTAAATATTTGTGATGAAAAAAAGAATATCGCGGAGATCAAGATACAAGGTACTAAATTCTTTGTTAGTAGTAACTTACCTAGTAGTTTAATTTCAAAGCAGTAAGTCTCTGTCCAGAACTTAAACTTTTTTTGGCGATGTTATATGGTATTTGAGGAATTACTTCTAATTATTTTGTTTTGGATATGGGGAGACTGAAATTCCTTGGATCAAATAGAGCTCTGTTATTTACAGTCCATTCAGCAAGGGATGTACTATGACTTACTTCGTTAGGAAACAGAGGAGAGAATCAAGTGTTAAGTGTTACTTGTAGATTTCTTAAAACCTTTAAGGAATTTATCAAACTACTAAGACAAAAACTGGTTTCCTGTCTCCCCATTTTGAGTGTTTGCTAATGTCCAATACTACACTTTCTCTCTTTATTCTTTACAGGTCTAGACTCATCTCTTCTCCTTCAGCCAAGTCGCAGTGTATTCTTTGCCCGACTTAAAGACATAGTTGTCACAGATGTTGATTCAAGGACCCTTCATAAAAAAGTATTGAACCACAAGATTTTAAGTTTTATTTGATTCTTGGTTAGCTTGGTGTTTATACAAGTGAAATACATATTCCACTTTTTATAAAACGTTTGGTTTGTCACAAATCTCTCTTTTCAAATACCATACATGGTAAAGCATAATTTTCATTTGAGAATGGATGTTTAAAAACTTTTTTGTTAGTTAGGTGTTTTGGTTTATTTATTTGTTTTTTAACAAATACAGCTTGCATATCAGGTAGGCTGACAATACATATAGTTCTTCTTTGTGTTAAGGACCTTTTAAATAAGATGCTGATGGCTGGTATGTACTGTTCATCTTTCTAGGCTGTGTCTATAGTAGGAGATGAAGTTTTCAGTTTCCATCTGTCATTAGATCCATATGCTACTGAGGGAGAAGCCTACACTGACATGTCTAAAGTGGATGGTACCGTGTCTCTGAAAGTAGGCTGTATTCAAATAGTGTGCCTTCATAAATTTTTCATGTCTCTTCTGGTAAGTCTCGTTTTCCTTTGTATGTTTCTGATATGTTCTCTTCCTTGTGTCCTCAGTGTTAGTGGTAACTTAATTTTCTTAAAGATAAAGGATAGATTTCATTTTTCTTATGTTTTATTAATAAGCTTTGATTTAACTACTGCCCTTTTCATTTCGCCAAAAAGCTGAGTTCATTGCAAACATCTTTGAAGTAATATTAGAGGCAAAAATTTCTGAAGGTTAGATGCTGTGAGGACTGCAAATGAATTGCTGTGAATACATTCATCAAGTATCCTAATGTTGGCTTTTTCAATAAATAGTGGGCTTTCTGTCGTTCAGTACTGCTTTATCAGGAATTAGTGTTCACTGAGGTCAAAGAGGAACTCTTAAAATGTGTCCCAAAAGCTAGTGAGGTAAAGGAATCTTTTAGCTAATGAAGAAAGAAAAAGTAGACAGATTTAAAATGAGTGGATTGTATTGGTTGATATGACATGAACCTCTGTTGGGCGATCATGACAGAAGTCACTCAGTTGTCTTTCCCCTGGGAAAATTTAACACAGTAGGCAGCAAAATTGATGGTTGGTGTTGGTTGTGGTTGATGTAAAATGACAGAGTAAAAAAAAAGTTCTTTACAGACATTTTTCTTTTCAACTGTTTGTTCTAGACCTTCCTGAACAATTTTCAGACAGCTAAGGAGACACTGAGTGCTGCTACAGTCCAAGCTGCAGAAAAGGCTGCTACCAGTGTGAAAGACTTGGCTCAAAGGAGTTTTCGACTTGCGATGGACATTCACTTGAAAGCACCAGTCATAGTCATTCCTCAGTCCTCAGTTTCCCCCAATGCTATAGTAATAGATCTTG
Organism: Indicator indicator; assembly: GCF_027791375.1. Taxonomy (NCBI): domain Eukaryota; kingdom Metazoa; phylum Chordata; class Aves; order Piciformes; family Indicatoridae; genus Indicator; species Indicator indicator. The sequence goes on from NC_072025.1 coordinate 5,640,439, forward strand.
GCTTGATTAAGGTTCAGAACCAGTTTTGCTTGGTGTCTCCAGAAGGCAGTTCACTTCCTCCAGTCATTGACAAAATGGATGTGCAGCTGACAAAGCTGAAACTGTCCAGGTAAAGTATACTTCACTAAGTTATACCTCGGTTACTTGGTAATATGAATACTATATAGGATATTAATCTAGCATTCCTTAGAAACTATGGTTGCTGACAGTATCAAATATTTAGTTAAAATGCAAACTTGTTACCTTAAGGGTGAGTAAATCAGTACTAAAACAGGATACTGTTCTGGTCAGGAAGTTGTTGAAGCTTAAAGAGTTGAAACATTAGAGATTTAAAGATGTTACTTAGAAAATGTAATATATGACTTGAACTTTTAACTCCCTCACCATGTGCTCTGCTTTTTTTCTCTTTTGCTTTAAGAACCTCTATAGAGACAGATTTGTTACATACAGATATTCAGATACTTCACCCTATTAATTTAAGCCTTTCTGTGAAACGAAATCTGTCTGCAGCTTGGTTTCACAAACTACCAGTTTTGGAGATCACAGGGTATCTGGATTCAATGAATGTAAGTCTTGTGAACAAGTGTTGTGAAGCTTGTGATAATACTTAATGTAAGACTAAGCTGTATGTATTTCTGGACATAAAGTTGCAACAAGCTGCGAAGATCAAGTAATTAATTGTAGAGTGACTTTCAGGGGTGCCAGCAGGGTTTGACCTACCTGTGTGAATGTAGCTACTTGAAAGTATGATACAAACCACCTGTACTTCTGGGTACATCTCTTAAACTGAGAGAAAGCAGAGAGGCCTAAAGGGGATGGCAAGGAGTCTTGTTTACTCCTTGCCATAAGGCAGGGCCAACTTAAATATTTTTGTGATGAGTTCTGAGTGAGTCTTTTTTGGGGCTTTTTTTTTTTCCCTCTCCTTTTAAAAACAAAAGCCTGAATCTTCTTGAGAGAAATTTAAATTTATGCAACTATCTGCCATAGTAACTCCAGCTTCATAACTTTCCATCTCCCTTGAATAACCTTAAGATATTTTTTTTTGGTGGTGTATATATAAAGTTATGTAAATGCTTGCAGACACATATAGATATATAAAGTCATATAATTATTGGCACATCTTGGATGAAAATGGAATGTCATGAAGCAGCACATTATTTGTAGGAAAGTATTAAAACCGTGGAATGCTAAATAAAGGCTGCAGTATATACTGATGCAGCTTTAGAAGTCATGACTTTCTTTAATTTTTTGATCCTTTAGTAATAAGTGGTTAAAAGAATTTCATTGTGTTGTTTAAGGAATACTTGTAAATAAGCCTCTTCTTGCCAGAGAAGATTGTTATGCATTGCTAGCTAGTAGTAAGTTCAACAAACTACATGTTTTTAATTGAGCACTGTGATCTCCAATTCCATAGGTTGTGTTAAGTCAAGAGGATTTGAATGTCTTTCTGAAAGTGTTGATGGAAAACCTTGATGAAGCAGAAGGAAAACAAACTCATGCAAAATCAGTACTGCAAAAGGAAGGTCAGAGATGGAATTTGTTTGTCATGAATATTAAGTGTATTAGCTTTCAGTACTAATTACAGAATTTATTATCTGGAAAGCAAGCTTAGATTTGAGAGTGTGATGTATAACTGATTAAACACGTCTTAATTTTCAAGGGCAGTGTTCATGCTTTAACACTTTAGAAAAGCAGAAACGTTACAAGGCTAAATCTGGTAATTGTGTTAGTGAAATTGTCAGGGAACTAGCAAGGTATTGGAGATGTCAGAGTCGTCTTTTTGCCAGAACTTGCTTTAATTTCTGTTTTTTACTCTGAGGAGAAGGATCTGCTTGTGGAAATGTTGATAGCCTGTCTGAGGTGTACATAAACCATTTAAATAAACGATAGAATTGGATCTGTTTCTTGAGTTAAACAAATGGCAGCAATTTTCACAGTTAACCAATTTATTGAATGCTTCAGATAAAACCAAAGAAATGGACAAACTGCTTTTGACGCAGGAGAAAGGTGTTCCAGGAGGAACGCTGTCTGAAAAGAAAAAAGTAACATTAAATGAAGATGTAATCAATATGCTACTTAATTTTGAAATCAAAGAGGTATGTTTCCATCTGTAGAATATCTACTCAGTGTAATGCTTAAAATCTTCTATAAATGAAGAACTGTAACGTTGAAACATTTGTGCCCTTGTTATTTGCATAGCTTGAAAGAATCAAAGGTTGATTCATGTTGCTTTCTGTTCTCTACTGCCCTTCCTTCCAGACCAGTGTTATTTGTATTGTTTTTTTCATAATCAAACTATAGCAATGCATGGGGTCTGATTACAAAACTAAAGCATAGCTTGATAAGGTAAAACTGCCAGGCCAGCAAAAATAAGTTCTAGCCAAATTAGTAGACTAAGAACTTTGTTTTGTTGTTGAAGTAGTTAAAAAGTGATCGGTTGCTTGGCTAAGGGCAGCAGAGGTGAAGGGAGTGAAAACTTGTAACAACTGGTGCTTTAGGTTCTTTGTAAAAGGGAAAAACGTCTACATAAATACGACTTTTGAAGCTTAGCTGAGAAGATGGGATGCTGTTACACCTGTTCATGATAATATCTGGACAGCTTTACTGAAATAGTGAACTTATTTCTCTTTCTATATTCCAGGTTGTAATAAACTTGATGAAGCAGGTTCAGAAGGAGAGACATCCGTTACATGTTCTAACTGTGCTACAGCTTGGAACTGAAACCAAAATTAGAAATCATGAAGTGGCTGCAGCAGCTTATCTGAAAAAAATTATGATGAGATGCATTGAGATAAATGGTAAGTCTTCTAGAAGACTGATGTGCAGTCAGTACAGTGTGTGCAGTCAGCTTCTGTAGCAACAGGATAGCCTGGTAAGAAATAATAATTGGGGGTGCAGAGGGGCAGAAGGTTGCAGTCCTCTGAAATTTGATTTCTATTAGTATGTTTCACCTCAAAGCAAGGCTTACTTCTGTTGCTAGAGTTAGCTTGAGTTAATTTGACTCAGTTGTCTACTTTGAGTAGGAAAGACCATTCCCAGAAAGTATTCTGCCTGTTCAGAGCATTTTGACCTTCTGAATCTGTGTTTTATGACCAATTCTGGTTGTACTTGAAGTCCAGTGTACTTCCTTGACTGGTCACGTAACAGTTGATGCTGAAGTAATAATTGAAATGGCCATGCATGGATTCTAAGTAGAAAAGTATGGTGTAGAATATAAAAACTTACATGGGAATGCAAAATTAATTGTGGGAATGCAAGTAACATCCCATTTTTAAAGTTCTTTTCAAGATGAGAATAAGTTTATTTTGGCTAGTTTAATTTAAAAAAGTCAATACAGGTATCATAAGATAGTATTTAATCAGCAGCTTCTTAGTTTAAAGAAATGTATACACAGTTCAGCAAGAACAGTATATAACTGATATATGATTAAGAATTAGATTGTGAGGGGAAATAATTCACAGTTTTACTTCTTTATTTGCAGACTCAAGAGGAGATCCTCTTTGCATCATTAATTCCTCAAGTGAGACAGATGAACATCTTCTGAAAATGGAATACATTAAGGTTTCAGTATCTTTTAACTAAGATTATATGGGGAGTAAAGTATGGTTTCCATACTTAGCCTGTTAGGTACTTTTTTTTCATGTTTAAAAACCTGTATCATATGTGCATAAAACCTACCTACCTCTTATTGCAAAGACCTGTTTTGCAAATTACCATTTCATTTCGCTTCACTTTCCACTGTTTCCATATAGTGCTTGCTTCCTATTTCAACACAATTACCACAATCCCACGTAATTTGTATTCCTTCTTCTCCATGAAAAACAGAGATTAGCACCTTTGTGAAACTTCAGAGGTGAGATAGCCTTTCCCTTCATAAGAGATAGGTGGCTCTCTACAGGTGAGGAGTGATGTGTTGGTAGGTAGAGCGCTTGAGCTTTCAGTTAAAAAAAAATTTAAAAAGTAGTGCCCTTCAAACACTGCATAAATAACTGGGAAACTAATTGGTTTAGAACCAATGTGCTACTCATACGTTAATTTATAATGCCATAATTTTTGTAGAGGAAAAACAAGTTAGTTTGTTCTGACAAAGTATTAGCATAAATTGATCTAGTTTATATAGATCTTAAGTAAGAGAATTTTTTAACTGACCAGTTGAACTTCAAGCAAATACACGCTGTGAAATGTCACCGAGTAGAGCCTTGTGAGTAGCTCGTTCTCATTGCCTCAGTTGTGTGCTTTGTTTGGAGAACTGGTTTCCTCCAGCTTTATCACTTCACTTTGTTTTCTTTTGCAATGGGGATAATCCCTGTGTGTGGTAAAGTAAGTGAATTCAGTTAATTCAACAGAGACTGACTGTGTGCTTGGGCCTTTTTTTTTTTCCTCCATTAGGCTGATGCTGGTGGCCCAGATTTTGTAACTACTTACAAAAGCACCAAGCAAAACATCAATGTAAGTACTGCAAGTAGTTAATTTTTATTTTTAAGCATTTCAGATAGTAATAGCTGTGTAAACTTGTTCATTGCCTACTTTTTATCTTCTCATTACAAAGTAAAAAAACAACCAAAAAGCCCCCAACCGAACAAAACAACAGAAAAACCCCAACCAATAAACAAAACCTTTCCAAACTTCAAAATACAGCCCCAAAACCAAATCCCTGGCTCTCATCATTAACACTTACAGCTTTATAGTCAACTACTTCAAAGAGAAATTCAGGAGCATAACAGGTCTTTTTTATGCAAGTATTTAGGTGTGGGGTTTCTTTGGGGCTTTGGTGGTGGTAGCTTCCCCCCCCCCCCTTTTTATTTTTTTTAACTAGAGGCTGTATATTTTTTAAGTAATGAATTTCCAGGGACATGTTTTGAACTGAGGACTGTGGAATACATGTTATTTTTGGAGTGATGTGCTTAGCAGTGTGTGACATTAAGGCCTTGTGTTTCAAAGCCTGGGTGTTGACTAACAGTGAAATTGAGATGCAAGGTGAAATGTCAAACAAGAATTCTCGCAGTTCATATGTTTAATCAGTTCATTATTTACTTCTCCTGTAAACAACTTTTTATGTGTAGTTTTCCATGGCTTCAGTGACTTTGGAAGTAAGCAGCTGGCTTCTAAAATAATTTCTTTAAAGCAATGCTGGTGGGTGGAGCTTGCTTCTTGACAGCCATATGTGGCATTTGAGGTGGCTGAACTACTTTAGAGTCAGGAAAGCTGACATAGTTAAATACTGAGTTTACTGATAAATTAAGCTAAGAGTTGTTTTGGGCTATGAAGAGTTGGCCAGCTGATGCTAGGTTTCACTAAGTGATATTTGATATAGTAACTGCTACTTGTATACTGTCTGGCTGCAAATTTTATATCTTGTTTTGTGGCATCATGCAGAACTCAACATCCATGCATGTGATTCAGAAGATGTCAACTGAAGTTCTCAGTAGTTCATAATGAAATGCTGCAGAGCTAAGAGAGCTGCCTGTGAAAAAAGACAGCAACATGAACCACTGATTTTTTTTTTTTTTTTTTTTTTTAGATAGGTATAGTTTCTCTATAGTGGTTTTAAGCTTCCTTTCCATAGTGTTAAGTTGAAGGAGATGGAAGAGTGAGATACTTGTAAAATTGAACAAGATGCCTTTTTTTCTCACTTACATCAGTTCCTCTGAGTTGTTATGCAATAGACTGCTACAAAATAACAAGGTTGCTTTGTATTTTTGCCCTCATTTTAGGTCATCTTTTCATGTTTGGATATAGTACTTCATACAGAGGCTTTATTATCCATCATGAGTTTTCTCACATTCAGTGTCCCATTGGGTGGTCTTCCCAGCCCTGATAAAGCATCTGATAACAAGCCTCAAATAAAAGAACAAGAAAATGGAAGTACTCTTATACCAGGTACTAGAAAGGCCATATTTCTGTTGCTTAATACCATCCAGCTTTTGGTTTCACAAGCTACCATTTCAGGTGAAAGCATCATAGTCTATTTGGTGGAAAAACAAGACATGCATAACTGCATGTGGGGAGAAAAAAATCTCATTAAAAAATGGGCAGATATTGATGAGAAGAGAAAACATCTTGATTGCTGTTCACTTGTGTTAGTTGGTGACTGTTCTTGTGCCAGAAGAAGGCTGTGTTGTAAAAACATCGGTTTCACATCTTTGCTAATAATTAGCAGTGATTTCTAGGGAATAAATGTGGGTTGTTTTCTCAGTGCTTCATATACTCACAAAAGAAATCTAACATTTGCTTTAAAAAAATGACTTATAATGAAGTTGTGTCTCTTGTTTTCTATCCAGTGTCTAGTAATGCAGCCTATGATGATGATGTCTGTGAATTAAAACTTACTGCAAAGCTAAATACATTCAGCATTATGGTGTGTGATCAGACCTGTGGAATTGCAGACATTAGAATACAAGGTAAGAGGTTTTTATTTAAATATCAAGAATAGCTGGTTGTAGCAAGAAATATATGAATCCTCTCCAGTCAGTCACTTTTCAAAGGCGAGTGTGTACACTGTACATGTCTCTGTAAAATATAGTTAAGTATATTTAGAGCCAAAATACCTGTGAGGGAAGATAATGTTTGGCTTGGAAAAAGAAGGCAATTATTTTCTGTGGAGTAAAATTAAAAGAAATGAAGGCATTATGTTATACATTTTTCATAGCTATGTTCTGTACTATTCTATACACTGTTGGGAATTTTTAGTCTTAAGGGCAACTCATATTGGCATGCTTGTCATGGGTAGTAAGGTCATGGCTTCTGTTTTGTACTTAGCATAGCTTTTTGTGTAGTGGAATTCTGGACTCTAAGTTATTCTTTATATTCAGTAATAAATAATGCTTCTTTTCTACAAAATATGTTTACTTAATAAACACACTTCAGCACTTGCTGTGTTCTTTTTATCTCAAATCAGGAATGGATGCATCTGTAGCCATGAAACCTAGAGAGATTAATGTGTTCTCCAGACTTGAGGACATCATAATTACAAATGTTGATCCAAAAACAATCCATAAAAAGGTGATGTGTTTTGCAGATGAACATAAATACCTAGTTCTTTATCTAATGGCAGCATTGTACTTAATTTGCTCTGTTGTATAAAGCTAAGTGCAATGTAATGTACCAAATATTAAGAAAAATGTCATTGGTTCGTTTTCTGTATCTCAGAGAAGCAAGACTTACTTTCATTCAATATTTAGTTAGTTTCAATCATATTAGCATTCATGTGTTAAAGTCTGAGTAATGTGATTTAAATATGAGAAGGGCTATAGATAACCAAGTGAGAAGAGGCATACCATAAAATGTTTGTTTCCTTTTGTGCCTAGCTTATACGTGTCCACATATTGCTGATAAGTTGCAGTTGGTTTGTTTGTGGTAATATTTTTTGCTTAAAGTCTTAAGCAGTAATTCTATCACAGATGACTGCCTGCGAGTATTAACTATGTGAACTAAATCTTCTAGGCTGTCTCCATAATGGGAGATGAAGTGTTTAGATTTCACATCTCACTTTATCCAGATGCTACTTCAGGGGAAGCCTATGCTGATATGTCAAGAGTGGATGGTAAAATGTCTCTGAAAGTGGGCTGCATCCAAATAATTTACCTACACAAGTTCTTTATGTCTCTCTTGGTAAGACATTAGTTTTAGTGCTTTTCTTGACGTTAAGTGTTGGGGAGTTTTTGTTTGTGTGGGTGTTTTGTTGGTTGGTTGTTTTGGTTTGGTTTTGTGTGTGGTTGGTTGGTTGGTTTGTTTTTCTGAAGTAATCAGCTGTTTGTGACCTGTACTGGTGAGCTGATGTAAAAGCATATAGAAATATTTTGCTAAAGTGGTGTCACATCAGGTATGTTGATAGCAATCAACACAATGAACAATTTCATAGCTAGTGTATGAGTTCAACCTTTTTCTTTTCTGAAATTTGAATAGTTGAACTACTAGCTTCATGTTTGTGCCACAGCTGTACAGTTTTTCTCATTTTTTTTTTTCTGGGCTCACCTATTTTGCAAGGCTTAATTGCTTTCATGGAATGCTCACTTTTTTCACTTTTTTCAACAGAACTTCCTAAACAATTTTCAAACAGCACAAGAAGCCCTGACCACAGTCACTGTCCAGGCAGCAGAAATGGCTGCTTCCAGCATGAAAGATTTTGCAAAAAAGAGCTTCCGCCTCTTAATGGATGTCAACTTGAAAGCTCCAGTTATAGTTATTCCTGAATCTTCAACTTCATGTAATGCTTTGGTAGCTGATCTTGGCTTAATCAGAGTTCAGAATGAATTCAAGCTGGAGTCATCAGATGACTCTTCTCTTCCTCCAGTCATTGACAACATGCTTGTGCAGCTAACGCATTTGAAATTGTCAAGGTACTCACGGAGTTTCCTTCTGACTTGAAAAGTGTTTATAAAGAAAATGGATTGATGTTCCATGTGCAGCATTGTTCCATTATTTGAAGATGACAGGCAATGAAAACATACTAAAAGCAAACAAAAAACCTGCACTGCAAACTAAATGTAGGACTACTTTTAGATAGGGATGGATTCATAATCTGTGGAACTTGTTAGAACAAAAGGAACTGATAGGATACTAATTGAGTTCATCTTAAGTGTGTAAGTGGGTATTTGTGCATGTAAGCACACATCATTATAAATTAAAAAATATGTATACCAAGAACTCAGATTTTGTTTGATTTGTGATATTTTTGGTGATTCTGCATCTACTAAATATTTTTCTTCTGCTTCCGCTGTCTTTTGGTAGGTGCATTGTATCCATGGATTCTCAACGAGATTCTGAAATTCTGTGTCCTGTGAGTTTGACTTTACTGGTCCAGAGAAATTTAGCAGCAGCTTGGTATCACAAAACCCCAGCAATTGGTATTAAAGGAGATCTAAAGCCAATGCAGGTAATACCATGGCAAATCAGAGCTACATGAAAAATTACTTACATTCTCAGAATAGCATGAAGGCTAGTTAAGGAGCTTTAAAAGTGGTTGCAATTTGCGTTCTTCATAGAATGCTAAGACTTCCAGCTTGACTGTTGAGTTTATATATCTCTTAGAGTTTGGGTATTGTTTAATAGCTTTGATGCAGATGCATCTAAATGGATTAAAACCTCTATTTATTTTTCTGTGTGTCTTTTGGAGGTATCCATTGACTCAACATCTGGTAGAGTCATTGAAGTTGAACTATGATTTAAAATCTTGATCTCAGATTTTAAATTGCTTAATCTGTAGTATTCTGGTTGAGTATTTAATAAATTTATTACAATTTAAAAGGTTAAATCTTGGTCTCTAATATATAACAGTTTCGAATTACGGTTGATATATTTTCAGAGGAAGGGATTTGCTTTCTCCTACATGGGTTTTAAGGTAATAAAAGCAGGCTGGGAACCTGTTAGTTGTTCATGATTTCTGTTTCGTTCTTATTTGTGCTGTGGCCAGATGTAGCACTGGTAAAGCAGAGAGAAATAAGATACTGAAGGACTAGCAGTGAAAAAAGCTAAATGCCAAAAAATTCTAACTCTAGGTATTATGGGCCAAGTGTCACTTACTACTGATTACAATTTCCATGATGATGTCATGTCACAATTGAAGTCAGATTCGTTAATTCTTTAAAGGCCTGCTGAGCAACAGTTGCTTTAGCACATAAAATGTAAATCTTGGCTTATCTGGTTATGTTTCTGGATTACTGAATGGTTAAGAATGGCTTAAGATCATCATTATATTTAGCAGGCAAAGAGCCTTTGAAAGGCCAGGAAGTGTTTAACATGAGTGTTAGTTCTTTTTGTAACTTCTGTTCATAAGTAACAAATGATATTTTAGGGTGTCTTGGCCAGGATCATTTTGACTAGACAGCTTCTTCATGGTAGAAGTGATGTGTTTTTTCTTCTCAGCATTAGAGTACTGTGTTGGAAAGAAATATTGCCACCAAAAAGCAAGTTGTGGGTTTATCACTTTACAGATTGCGCTCAGCGAAGATGATCTAACCGTTGTCATGAAAATTTTACTTGAAAACCTTGGAGGGGCTTCTTCCCAGCCAAATACTCTGCCAGAGAACACTGGAGATAAGCAGATAATTAGAAAAGGGAAAGTTCCAAATGAATCTGATGTCTGCGAGGGTACGTTCAATTAAAAAACTGAGTATGTTTAGGGAGACGACTGTCTGCGAATTCAAGCATCATATTTATCTGAAGCACTTAAAACGTGGAAATAACTTTTTTCTCTTTATTGTTGCACATGTGTATTTTGTCCATGGAAAGTTAAGGATAATAATGAAGACACATACCTGGAGTGTAAGCTATTGATGATAAAAGCTTTGGTAGTGTGTTTTTTGCATTTTAGCTTTCGTAGTATGGTGTTCTTCAGCCTGCATCAATGACTCTTATCAGTTGCAGATGGTTTAAAGAAGAAAAAAGCCAAACTACCTACAACATAATGTTAACGCACAATTATGTAAAAAATCAAGAATGTTACTGGTATTGAAGGAAAGTGTTAATGTAAACAGTGTGTATCTTTAGATGAAAAAATCATTATGACTTCACTAAAATCATTTTTTTTGTCAAGACCCTAATATTCTAAATGTAGAAAAATTACTATTCAATCAATAGTTGAATTACTATACTATGAGAAGAAACTGGAAGGAAGAGTAGAGGAAACTCCTTGAGCAGTCTTGGTACTTTCTGTAGCTCTTAATTAGAGCAAATGGATAACTGCACTAAGTTAAGGACTGCCATTTTTAAGGTCCTTAAACCACTGTGTGTAGTGAATAGCGTACAATGATACTGAGTAAATGTATGAGTTTTTCCAAGTAGTCTTCCAGGTTCAGAGCTTTTACTCTTTCTGTTACTTTCTGATTTTAGTTTGAAACAAACCAAAGCTATCAAACAACAACCAACAACAACAACAAAAAAAAGAGCCAAAACCCGAACAACAAAAAAATCCCTTCAAACCCAATGTTCCAAAGAAATGTGAAAATATTTTCTTTTCCTTTCACAGGTCCTCTTGTTCTTGGAGAAAAACCCATTTCTGCAGTTCAATCTTCTGAAGAATGTTATGCAGCACTTAAATTTGACTTTAATTTTGAGTCACTTTCAGTAACTCTCTACAACAGTGATAAAAATCAGGTTTGTGACAAAGCTTTTACCATACATATGGGGGTGGGGATCTTGTGCTTCTCAAATGGACAGAATTCAGGATAGTAAAACTAAGTTTTGTTGGTTGTGTTTGCTTTGTGCTGCTTGCCTTATGGAGCTAATGTAATTTGTCTTGGAACTTCATGGTGTTATGAACAGAGAATGTTCTTTATTTGAAGGATGTAAGTCCATTTTTCACAATCACACTTAAGCTAATAAACTAAAAAACCAAAACCATCCACTACTATGATGGGAGTGGAGTGATCTGGTAGGAGGTTCAGAAGAATTCTTCTTCAGTCACATGTTCTGAGCAACTGCTAGAAATGTGGTGAAGAAACAATTTTACTGCAACTCAACTTAGTCTTTTTGTTTTCTCAGTGAGTTTCTTGGACTAATTTGTTTGATTGGAGGACTGAGGACAGCAACAGGCTAATGAGATCCTTTAGTTCATGGATCAAAATGAACATGGCTGGCAGCAATGGAAATGTGCTTATTAGTTTGTTCTGTGATAACTAGTCCTACTATTTCTCACCATGTAGAAATCTCTGCTTTCGCTGCATAGTGACAAATTACGCCTCGGTGAACTCCGGCTGCATCTTATGGCATCATCGGGGAAGATATTTTCAGATGGCTCAATGGGTATTCATGTTGAACTCAAGGCATGTACCCTGGATGATCTCAGAGAAGGCATTCAGAATGTGACTGCAAGGTAAATTTAAGCGCATCAAAAGTGAGAATACTTCATGCAACTTGAGAGACTCTTTCCGTTGTTCTTTAACTTGACTTCCTGTAGGATTGATGAAGCTTAGCAAGGCTGTCGATTGTTGCCTTTAATACAATGGGCTGAAGCAATAAAGGAGATAATAGTGATAAGCAAGCTACTGCTTCTATATATTGCTTTCGTAGATTATCTAAAACAAAAGGCATACCTGGGAGGCTTGAGTCTTGCAGGAAACTGTGTAGAATGGGTAAGAAGAGAGCAACCAGCCTCAGCTAGAGGTCCATGTACTCAAACTTCAGTCTGATTTTTACATGCTGTAGGCTTAGTTTCAAAACTGTAGCACACAAATTTCACATGGAATTTACACTTCTTTGGAGAAGTCTATACCCTCTTACTTATGCAGGAAACACTGATTCCTGATGTTGTAATTTTTCTTTATGAATGGTGTGTGGAGAAAAAACAGTACTACTTACTCATAGTTTTGTGTTTTTTTTTTTTCTAAATCTTTGTGTCATGATGTTTGAAATATTTCTTATTAAACTTGTTTTCCAGAATGATAGACAAGAAAGATGACACAAGTGACAGTTGCATGATAGATATAAGCTACAAACAGGATAAAAATGGAACTGAAGTTGTTGCTGTCCTTGACAAGCTGTACATATGTGCCAGTATGGAGTTTTTGTTGGCGGTAGCAGATTTTTTCGTTAACTCAATGCCAGCATCCTCAACTGAAAAATCTGCACAGATGCAATTAAAGCATATGGCTTCTGGGAAATCCAAGCCAGAAACAGGTCTGTAAAACTGATTTGCAGCTCCTCACTCCCTCTCCTAATTTACAAACTTCACACTAAAAATAAATAATACAAAAGTTTTTAAGATGCTGTTTTGCTATCAAATGTAAGAAATGAGTTTACTCTTTGCCGTGTGTAAAACAGCCACAGCCTTCCCATTCTTTTGAGGAACTTTGCAGAGTGAGGAGTGAACCTGAGGTTTTATGAGTTAACATAGTAATGCTAGCAGTTCCCTTCCTCTTTTCTTGTTGTTGGAGATACTTAGAAGTCCTGTGAAGAGTGAGGGAAACACATTCCAGGAAAAAGGCATTTGTAGGGGCTGCTTAGGGCTACCCAAATGTGTTGCAGGGTGCAACTCACGATGCCTAGCTTTCTTTGGTTTTCCTGTAGTGCACCAGGCTGCAGCCTGACACCTGCTCTGTTGCAGAGGTGTGATATTCTGATAAATCCAGCAAGTATTAGGTGTGACTAAGTCATATAATGAGTCCCAGTTTGTAGGAGGGTTATACCCCACTATGCTGCCTATCTTTGAGAACCAAAATGACTTGGATAAAGTAGGTCAGAAAATCTTTCTTTTAACTGAGATAAATATAATGCAGTTCTCCCATTTGGAGATTGAATGGATATTCAAACAAGAACTTAGTTTGGTTTCTAGTATTAAATCTGCATTCTGAAGAAGTTAGTTACTTCAGCTTTGGAGTCAGAAGATAACTGTTTCCAACGTGACTTTGTAGAGCTACTTCTTAAGTGCATAGAGCTAACAATGTCTGTATTTTTACAGTGCTGAAACAAACAAGAAATTGGGTAAAAATAAGTAAAAATGAGATATTATGTGTTCAGTTTCTATGTATAAAGTTATGTAGCAGTTTTTATGCATCATTTAGGTATTATATGCATATGATAACACATGCAAACCTTTAATATTGATGGAGTTGTAAAATTTATCTTCACAGAAATGTCTGTGTGGCCAAATATGACAGTAAAAGCTGTGATCATGGATCCAGAAATTGTGTTTGTTGCTAATTTGACCAGTGCTGATGCCCCTGCCTTAAAAGTTTCCTTCCAATGTGACTTTTCTCTGACATCTGGGAAGGTTGCACAAAGGATGACTGCTCAAGTGAAGGCCTTTAAAGTGCTAGCCTGTGCCTTTCTCAAAGATAAACAGGACAAGAATGTTACGATGGTAAGAAAGCTTGGTTTTCATAAAGAAAAACGTAATGAGAACTGTTAGCAGGTTGGCATATCCATAGCATTCAGAAAGTTCAGTTTCCATATCACTGATTATTATCAAGATAGGAGGTCTGTGGTAGGCCATTTAATGGTTGATGAGTAGGTGCTAGAATGTCTTGCAGTATCAAGATCAGCATGTTTGCAACTTCATGTGCTCATTCTTGGCAGGGAGTGTTGAGCCACAAAGCTGGCCTGTGTGGTTCATCTTTTCTGCATTTACTATGGTTAAGGATTCTGGTTTTTTTTTTTAATTTGTGTCAGTCTGCTGTTTGTTGGGGGGTTTGTTCTGTTTTGCACACCTTATGTCAAAAGCTTTTATTTCAATAACATTGAACCTTCCAGTATGGAATTGCTGTTGTGCAACTTTGAGTGCTGGAATGGAGCACATGAACTCTGTCGAAAGAGGGCTGTTACTCTGAAATGTGGTAATTTTAGCCTGTAGGACTGAAAAGCACAGGACCATTTGAAAATATTAGATTACAGATGTTAACTTAATAATTATTTTTTGCTCAGGTGTTACAGCTGTGTTCTTTGGTCATGGAAAATATGATGCATGTCTCAGGGTTACAAACTGTGGTAGTAACAATAGAAGAACTTACTGTAAAGGTAAGGTTGTTACTAACACTGCCTTTGGAAGAAGAGGTGTTTTTCTCAAGCTGTAGCTTGAGGGATTTTTAAGTTTACACATTGGTATTTAAAATTGTCTCCATTAGTTTAATCCCAGAACTAGGTATTTAGCCTTTTTAGAGCTGCTGTGTTTTGGGAAAAAGTAATTACGTGTTTCTTGTTTTCGCAATCTCTTGGCCAAAAAGTCCTAATTAAAATACTTTAGATGCTAGGATTTCTATCACCAGTTCTCTGCAAATTCATGAAGCAACCCTTGCTCCTGCAGACACCACCACTAGCTTTCTCTTCAGAAGCTTATAAGCAGGAACACACACAATTACATGTAAACTTCAGTCTGTTAAAATGATTTCCAGAATCATACACAATGTGCAATACCTTGTTCTTAGTAGGTAAATTAATCGTGTCTGTAGAAGTTTGAGTGTAATTTGTTCATTTCTACATAACAAAGTTCAAAAATTTGTTTTTGTGATCTGAAAACTGCTCAGTGGTGAAATCTTAAACTGTAAGCAATAGTACGTTTTTCCTGTAGTATAAAACTTTTGGCAGATATACTGTACTGCTCATTGAGGTGGTGGTGTATTTAACTCTGCAAACATGCTGGTTTCAACACCTTAAACATCTCAATGATTTCACATTTTGCAGTGCAGTAGACAAAAGATGGACATTGACTGCAGTTATGGGGGTACCACATATCACTAAGGGTGGAATCCCAACCTAAGAATTTGGTTCATGACCCTGAAAGATTCTGAGGGAGGAATTAGGACGTTTTCTAGGAAAGGACAGAAAAAGAACATTGATTGGATTCTGTTTCGTTATCTTGGAGTTTAAGTTGCATCTCTTACGAGGACCTTTAATGTTGTGTACCTATATGAAGAACCCAAGGGTTATTTGCCATTTCCATGTGTTGTATGTTTTGAATGTTTATCAGTTTTAAAATGTTTTTGAGTTGTAAAGAGTTCTTTTTTTTCTTGATTCAAGATCTCACCAATAATTCTCAACACTGTGATGACCATCATGGCTGCCATAAAACCCAAAACAACAGAGGAGGGTTCTAGAGGAACAACTGAAGTTTCTGACAATTTGTGGCAAGTGAAGCCTCTAGATCAGTGCAATGCTTGGTTTCTTGGTGTTGATATAGCCACAGAAGCAACAGAAACTTTTAAGGACCATGAGCATGTTCTGAAACAAGAGAAGTTTGACATTGTAGTGAAATCAGTTCAGATCACTTTGGAATGTGGTCTGGGACATCGGACTGTCCCTCTCTTGTTAGTGGAATCTGTGTTTTCAGGTGTTCTTAAAAACTGGTCCTCACTGGTCGAGGTCACTGCTGATATGTCATTGGAGGTATGTAGAATCAAACTCTTGGCAGTTTAAACCACTTCTGTACATTTCTTAATGTCCAAGGATTTTTCTTATATGCTAAATTAATAAGTTTAAATTGTACTACTTTTAGGTCTTCAGTAGTCAGGCAAATAGGACTAAGCATAGTGTGGTTTTTACAGAAACTTTGCAATGAGCAGTAGATTTTAATGATGATTTCTACTGTGACACATTCTAGTCTTCGAACTTTCTCTGATTTTTGCATGTACACTTTTTATTGTATGAACAATGAGCTTATCTTAGTTGAATATCCAGATTAACTCTTACTGGTCACTATTTTCTTTAGCATTGTGTTTATTTGTAAGATAGAATTTACACTCTTAACTCAGTCTTCCCTGCATCTCTGTAATCACACCATGTTTGTTTTGCCAACTATTGCAACTCTTCCTCAAGATGTGGTCAGTTCCAAGATGATCTAAGTCTCTTTCTGAGGCAGCGTGTTCATCTCATACAACCAGATGTGCTCTGTGCGGTAGATTAACCATGTCTTACTTCTATTTTGTCAGTTTACCAAACGTACCTCATACACCATGCTGGACTGGATATACAGGCAGCCTTCTTTCATTGCTAGGTGTGCACAATGAGTTGGGAAGTTATATGCCTAATCATGTGCAACTGGAAGAAGTCACTGTGATTCCAGAAGGGGGTGTGGGATGAGGAATATAGCTCAAATGTAGTGTCCAGATCTATTTGGCTCTCACTTTCCCTTCAACCACTGAAAATCTGAATAGAAGTTAAAATATGGTTTAGGCTATGAGTTAGATGAATTATTTCAGGGGAGCAGTTTGAGACTGAAGTTTGCTCAGACAAATTATTTCATAGTGCAATGAAATAATTACGACATTGAAGTTGTGTATCTCGAAGTCATTCTGTCAAATGGTGTAGGAGAACATGCAACTGCTTTATGTTAAGATGTTAAAAAGCTAAGTTACTGGACTGCCTGGTTGCTCTAAAAGCAAGCCAGGTAGTCAGCTCTTCAGAAGTGATGTCACTTACAAAAAATGTATGATATATTATACTTCTGCATATTTGTTTTTTGAAGCCATTAGAAGTTCATGCTGGACTGCCAAATGTGATATGGAGAGTGATTGTTTTCTAATTGATGTTTTTCACGCTAAATGCTATTGGAAGGAACTCAGTCCTTTGTCTTCTTAGATGCATTATTTGGTTTTGATTCTTTCTTTAGATTCATTATTACAATGAAGCCTATGCAGTGTGGGAGCCACTCATTGAACGAATTGAAGGAGGAAAGAAGCAGTGGAGTTTAAAACTGGAAGTATGTAAACATACTTGAAACTATGTGGAAGAGTTTGAATAGTTCGCTTTTTTATAAGTTTTATGTGTCCTTTTAAATGCTGTTGCTTTGAGCTATACAATTTCACATGGGAAAAAAAATAATGTTAGTTGTCCAGGGGATGGGAAAAATGCATAAGCACACAAACCGAAAGGAAAGAACTTATTTGCCTTCAATGCAGTTTTTATGTTGTGTAGGGTGTCTGAGATTGCTTACAAAGGAAAATAAGTTTTCTTTTGCTTGCTGAAATTGTCAAGTACGGGTCAAGTTTTTATCTGTTGTAATGTATAAGAAAGAAATCTGTGTTCATAACTGCCTAATGAAATTTTTGTTTTAGATGAAGACTAACCCTGTCCAAGAGAGAAGTTTGATGCCTGGAGATGATTTCATTGTTCTTCCTGAGCCACAAACTGCAGTTCATATCTCTTCGAAGGATACAATGAATATAACAATATCCAAATGTTGTCTTGCTGTTTTCACTAATTTAGCCAAGGTAGTCCTAACAAGCAGAAGGTGCTGCCTTATGAGATTGTTTTTTTTATGCGTGTGTTAGTAGGAAGTCCAAATACTTTTAAATAAAAAGTATTTCTCTTCTGCCAGTGACAAGTCTTATCTAGCAGGACTGAGGAGTTTTGCTCTGATTAGTATTTTAGAGTTAACAAAGTGGTGCTAGCTTTCAAAAGAAGCAATTTCTGCTCTGGATAGTAAAAGAGAAATTTGCTTCCCTTCCATCTTTTCTCAATTGAATACTAAGAAAGGTGTGTATTTTAGGACTGATACGCCAACTGTGGAAGCAGAATGTCCAGTGTGTTTAAAATATTTTTCCCCCTATTTTTCTTGTGATACTTGGTGTGCTTGTGAATGGCCTATGCTTTCTTCCCCCCTTTTTTTTTTTAATAGGGGAAAGACATTTTTGGTTACTAAACCAAACTGATTTTTTCACCATGTGATGTGTGACTAATCTGAAACAAGCAACAGTTCTCTAAATTAGTACTTTCTTATGCTGTAAGCCTATATCAGCAGTCAGTTACCATGTCTTTTGTAATCAAACAAATGTTTGTAAGTATAAGTTAACATCAAATATGAAGTACGTGGTGAATATGCTTGGGATTTATGTGTCCCAAATCTCATTTTTCTGTAAAAAAACCCAAACAACTGTTAAGAATTCCCTATGGAGTATGAAGTCTTACTGTAGCATCAACATTTGCTGTAAATCATAGAAAAACAATGAACATTTCTGAAAGTAGCTTTTACTTCCCTGAAATACTACTATATGAAGCATAGATACTGCAACATATGTTGTACTTCACTGTTTTTGTTTTTTTTTTCCTTTAAAAGACACCTGGGGATTGTCTTTTAAAGCCTTTATATAAATGTTGTTTTGGCTATGTTTGTGTGACATACATAATATGCATAATATGTTGATAATTACAGGCATTTTCAGAAGGCACTGCATCCACGTTTGACTATTCCTTCAAAGAGACAGCACCTTACGTAGTGAAAAACGCCCTAGGTGTTCCACTCAGAGTGCTTCCGAGTGCCAATTTTCGGATAGCTGCCTCAGCAGAAAAAGAAAGCATAAGCAGTATAGAAATTGGTCAGAGCATGGAACTGGAATACTCTTTTTATGAAGCGCACCAACGAGGAAAGTTGTCTACGTTGTACCGCCAAGAAAGCTCACTCTTCTCTTTAACTTTAGGTATTATGCTGTCTGTTATGACATGTTGAAAATGGGAAGATGGGGGAGTCAATACATGGTTAAATTCAGTGTGATCTATATTCAGTTAAAGTTTATTGTGTTGAAACTACTTCTGGATACTGATGGCAATTAAACAAATTCAACCAGCTACTGGACTTGTTGAAAGGATGTGAAGTTCCTTCTCTCCAGTTTCTCAGAGAGAAAAGGACAGTATTTTTTCCTAGCCCTTTGGATGAAATGGAAGGCATTCTAGGGGGGTTGTTGATAGACCATGTTACAGGCCCTTGGGACATAGGCCTGTTGATCCAAACTCCTGCTCAACAGAATCTTTATTTCCCAGATCTCTACTACCATTTGGCTTTCTGTAGTTCCTTAGCTGAGAGTAGTTATGATTTTTCTGTGTTTGCTAGAGAATACTCTTAAGGGATTAGGAGATAGCATACCTAATTACTAATACATAATCTGGTTTTTATTTTTCTTTTCCACCTATCCTATATGAAGGTACTTGGCGATGATGCATTTTCAGTGTTGCCTTTTAACTAACCAAATATCTTCATTTACTATTTGCTGTATGTAACATGCTATGTTTAAATCTTAATCTTAATTATGGTCCTGAAGAGTATTCTGACCTTAAAGCTTACCTTCAGTGGTGCTCAAATACCATTTTTGAGATGCTTTGGCCAGAGACTGCTTTGGACCTGGTTGTTGCTGGGTTTAGAGAAGCTGAAATATTATTTAAATAGGAAATGATGATGTGATTTGCCTAATTAAGACTTTTGTATGTTTTTCTATATTAGAACTTCAGGGATATAAGGAAGTGGTAAACGTTCCCATAGCCAAACCAGGTCGACGACTGTACAATGTAAAAACCAACCTTGCTGATCGTTCAGACTCAATCATTGTACAGATAGATGCCACAGAAGGAAATAAGGTTATTACTGTACGATCTCCTCTGCAGGTAAAAATACAACCCAAGATACTCAAAGCCTGAAAGCATTGATCTGATCTTGTCTGAGTGACTTCACTTTTCTTCCTTAATGCATTTTTTTTGAGATTGTGCTTTTCCTAAAAGTTACTTAAAGGCAAATTAAATATGTTACTTGGTTTGTTATATAATTTTTTAATCTGTATTCTGTGTGTGTGTACTTTTTATGTGACTTGTCATCATAAGCATGTTTTTCAATTCATGGAACTTGAAAGTAGCCTCATTTTCTCATATGCTTGCCTGTTGCTTCTGAATTATTTGTTGCTAACACACACAGAAGTCTGTTTTCCAGAGGAGTTCAATTAAATCTAGTCATGTTGGTATGTGGCCCTGAGCAGACTGGTATAATGGGAGGTGTCCCTGTTCACTGGTGTTGGACAAGGTGACCTTAGAGGGTTCCTTCCAACTCAGTGCAATCTGAGAATCTGTTTTCCCTGTTGCCATTCATAGTTCTGCCTTTAGAAATTTGTCCTGTGGAAATGTAATGAAAATTATTCATTTTGATCCTAGATCAAGAACCATTTCTCGATTCCATTTATGATCTATAAGCTGGCTGTAGACTCCAAGTCACTGGAGCCAATTGGCATATCCAAGCCAGAAGAGGAATTTCATGTTCCTTTACATTCATACAGGTACACTTTGTGTTCTCTGTGGGGCTGATCTTTGTGAGATGGATGCACAGTGCAAATACAGCATTACTGTGGAAGCTTAAATTTGCACTTGGAACTTTTCCTGACAGGACTAAAATCCCAAAATGCTACCTTTATGCAATTAGCATGCTGGAGAAGTCCTCAGAATGTTAGCAATTAGTTGAAAATGGGTGAAGTTCACTGTCATGGCAAAGCTGTTACAGAGCATTACCTTTCTTCTTCCCATAGGTGTCGTCTATATGTTCGACCAACAGGAATGGTAGAGGGTCAGTTTCGGGAGTCCACAACTTACATTGCCTGGAGGGAAGAGCTACACAGGAGCAACGAAGTGAAGTGCTTATTACAGTGCCCAGCCACTGTGACAAATTTCTTGCCTCTAATAGTCAGCTCAATGGCTGTGCCTGATGAACTAAATTTTATTTCACCTTCTGGAGAGGAGTGGGATCCTGCCTACATTATCCACCTTCACCCTACACTGACTGTGAGGAATCTTTTACCATACTCCTTGAGGTATTTACTTGAGGTAGGTGATTTTATGGGTTTATTTGTAAATCCTTTAGTTTATTTTCTGTAAGGCTATATTTACTTAGAAGTGGAGGTGACTGTAGTATAGAAGGTACTGAATGTTGGGCTTTGTGTTTTCTATTGTAAACGAATGAGTTGATGGATGAATTCTGGGAGTTTTGGAGATTAAGTGATTTTGATTTTGGTGTACCAGGCCAGTTCCACCTTGATCCTTGAAATATGAATCCTGGATCTGATTGGTTTTTCCCTTTTATTTTCTTCAGAGATCCTGTTCGTATTATGCAAGACATGTTTTGTTTCACAGGGGGAGTGAAGCATGTGAAATTTTGGGAGCTTTTCTTCTCTGTGGAAAACATACCTTTTGATTCTGACACTAATTCTTTTCTGAGGACTATTGTGAGATCTCCCTTGTGCAAACTGGAAGATTTCTTTGGGGGATGCTCTGCAGACATCGTTATCTTCTTTCAGTGTTTTCAATACCTAGTATTACTTCATGAAAACAGAGTGATTTTAGTAACTAGAAAAAATGTGAGGATTTGGAACTATCATCCTAGCTCATTCTATTCTGTTCTAGTTGTGTAACTGGCTGTGGCATTCATTTAACTCTGTTTCACTTCTGTCCAGCATCCTAATGGCACTATTTCCAGTTTTCCTTACTTTCATTGGTACTTTGGTATTCAGATTCACAGAATGTAGGACAGAGTGCTAATGCCTTGACTGAGGAGCTCAAAACTAGTAATTCAAATCCATTTTTGAAGTTGCTGTATCTGTAGATAGGTATATGTTGTCTTCATATCTGTGGTGGATTGAAAATTCCCCACCAACATTGACTTTACCAGACTAGCTCTATTTGGAAGCAAATGGAGCTCTATTTACAAGCCAAACAACAATCTACAATGGAATGCAGTGAATATATACAAATATACAGCATTTACAATATTTACAGGTATTTACAGTTAACAGAACAGCACATGGACCCCTCCCTGGCCAAAAGACCAGGGAAGAAGCTGTAAGGACTTCACCCTCCCTGCCTTCCCCCTGACTTCCTTGTACAAAGGGAAGAGAGAGAAGCAGAGAAAGTTAATACCAGACAAAAGAACGCAGCCAAGCTCAGCAAAGCCAGTTAGTATATCTCCCCAGTGAAGAAGCAAGAAGAGAAGAAGAAAAAATTGTTTTGGGAAGCAAATCTTATGGGAGATATCCCTCTAATGGAATTGTTCAGAATAATCATTATTTTCCTTTTTACAC
Source organism: Indicator indicator (assembly GCF_027791375.1). Taxonomy (NCBI): domain Eukaryota; kingdom Metazoa; phylum Chordata; class Aves; order Piciformes; family Indicatoridae; genus Indicator; species Indicator indicator. The sequence goes on from NC_072025.1 coordinate 5,662,692, forward strand.
CCAATAGTGATTTATTTACATTTTTACTACTTTCTGCTCAAGGTCTGTGAAAAATTTAAAGGCATAGCCTAAAACTACCATAATAGTCTTCAACTGTAATCAAGCCTGACCACTATAGAATACAGTAAAATATACTGTTTCTCAGTTAAAAAATAGGAAAGCTGTTGTTGACGAAAGCTGTGCTACTGAACCTTCTAGCACAACTACTGGATTTCTGCCTTGGGAGTTCTTTAACATGAAAAGTCTTGACTGTACATATGCAGTACAGTCCAATTCAGTGTCACATCCAGTATTGGAAGTATATTGATAAGAATTCACTGCTAAAATACATTGGAGATCGTGGAGGTGAGAGGGACGGAACAGAGAAAGGGGATACATTAGAACTAGTTTGTCTTCCTGAGATACAGAATGTAGCAGTCTACACTGTCCTGCAAGCCAATTGCAAATTGATCCTAAATTATTCATAGGATCAGGCTCCAATAAAAGTGAATGGAGATTGGAACTTGTGCTACTGAGATATCTGGAAGGTATGCATCTTGCAACAGAAGAATAAAATGTCAGTTTTTGAACACCTAAATTTTATATATTAAAATCGTAATTTGCCCCTTTTAATTTTGCTGCAGGGAACAGCAGAAGCTCATGAACTGATGGAAGGGAGTGCTGCAGATGTTTTCCATTCAAGAATCAATGGAGAAATAATGGAGCTTGTGTTAATAAAATATCAAGGCAAAGATTGGAATGGGCATCTTAAAATTTATGATGGAATGCCTGAATTTTTTCCTGTGTGCTTCACATCCAATTCTGCAGCGGCGATGACAGTGGATATTTATGTACACACTAGGCGAATTGGAAGCCGTATCATCTTGTCTGTGTTCAGTCCTTACTGGATAATCAACAAGACTTCCCGTGTTCTCCAGTATCAAGCTGAAGACATTCATGTGAAGCATCCAGCAGACTACAGAGATACTGTTTTGTTCTCCTTTAAAAAGAAAAATATTTTTAGTAAAAATAAGGTATGCATGTTTTAGGCCATGGTTGTGGTGGTGGTGGTTTTAAAATCCTGTTCTGAGGGGGAAAACACTCTCACACACATATACACATACACTCACAAATACAAAAACACATTTTGTCTGAGGAAGTTTTTGGGAAGTATTTAAATCTATAGGTTTTCATTTGGCTGCTGCTTTCTTTGTGTTAGTTATACTTCTTGGACTAAGAAGGCAAAGCAGGTAGACAAAAGTCTACTGCAACTTTTTTTTCTGATCTTGCGCTGCAGCCCAATAGCCAACTGGAAGGTGGCTGATGGTATAGTGTGGCTAGGTCCTGAAAACTCACTGGCTACCCTACTAGAAGACTGTTCCTTAGGGACAGGACTTGAACATAGATACATAAAGTGAGAATGTGGATTCCATTTATCATCAAAAGGAAGGCTGCTCTGAATCTTCCTGTAGAGGCATTTTCCACTGAGAAATCACAGGCTTGCATTTCACTCTGATAGGTACTTTGCCATTTAAAATGCATGACGTAGATACTCTGTTCTATGTTAAACATTTTGTTTTGATGTGACATTTGCAAGGCCAAATGGTGAGTTCTGTAGCAGCCCTTTTTCTGAAGCAGCCCTTCTTCCATTTTAAGTAGCTCTGGTTTTTACGTAGCAATATTTGAAGAAACAGTTTTGACAAGTTATTCTTTTAATTCCTTCCCATCTTCAAGTTTGTGAAGCACCACAAAGTTTTAGCTATTTTTCCTCATCTGTGTACGCTGTCATGAACACTAGAGTCAATGAGGGCTCCTCTCTTATGCTACATTTTGCTGTAACATCTTTCACAGAACTCGGACACAGAATAAGAATATCATCAGTGAGAGTACATGCTTCAGCTTAATTTACAAAAGATTTTGAAAGCACTTGAGTGTCATCTTTATGCTGATACATGTGATACAATTGCAATCCATAATACATGCACCATAAAATTAAAATTAACTTGTTGAATTGCTTTTCATGTTGTTCTTTTTTTTGTGTGTAGATCCAGTTACGTATTTCAACTAGTACCTGGTCCAGTAGCTTTTCTCTTGATACAGTAGGAAGCTATGGATGTGTCAAGTGTTCAGCTAATAACATGGACTATCTGGTAAGATAGATTTGTCTTTTGTGGAACTCTCTTGGGGTTCTTCCAGCTTGGTGACTTTTTTTCTTTAGGCCTTGATTTCACTACTTTGGCTGATTTTTTAAATAAAGGAAACATTTAACATCTAAAGTAATGATTTCTATGACCCAGCTATTCAGGTCTGCAGCTGGAGACAAGTAAGTTTCACCAGCAGACATTTCAGTGTATTCATAAGCATGTGGTTTATATAAAAAACGGGAACACTGGGCTGTATGAAAATGTAGTGGTGAACTCACATAGTGGAGATAGAGTTCACATTCAGAATTGTTTGCAAGTATTTTTATCTTCACTCAGCGGCCTTGTCTAAGACTACACTTCCGCATCTAAGCACAATAAAAAATACGCTTAATAATATGCAGAGATGTGAGGACTTGTTTCCATGTACTCTTTAACTGATGTCTGATGATATGATTCTTTTAGGTTGTCTTTATTTACTGTGGAGGATTTCCTATTGATTTTCCTCACAAGTGCTGCAGCTAAGAAATGCTACAGCTAGAACTGTCTGTTTGCCATTGTTTCAGTTGGGCTGCATAGTTGACTGATTTTGCTGTGTTCCATTTGTTTTTTTCAGAACAGGAGTGATGTGATTTGTAATTTCAGTCACGTTGTCTTTTTGTTCTTTTCATCCTGATTTTTCTCTTAATTTTTCTGTTGATTGCTCAAATTATCCTTGTTCAACAGGTTGGAGTTAGCATCAAAATGAGCAGTTTTAACCTTACCAGAATAGTTACCTTCACTCCGTTCTACACAATTGCAAACAAATCTTCTCTGGAGCTAGAAGTTGGAGAAATTGGTCCTAATGGCTCTCTTCCAACTAATAAATGGAATTATGTCTCAGCTTCAGAGGTAATGTTTCAGTGTGTTTTCCTTTGGCTGTTGTTGTAGACAAACAAAGGGTATCTAGCTGTCACTTAGGGAAAAGGCAGTTTTCTTTCAAATGCTCTGCTACTTCTGATGGTCTGACATTGATACTTCACACCTCAAGGCAACTTGAACAGCACAGGTTGCGTATGTTGGTAAATGAATAAAGTTCAGTTTAGATAACTTCTATATGTAGATCAGCAATGTTCATCAGCAAATACTGGCACGAGAACTAAGGCATTTAAAATAGTTTTAGTCACACAAATACTATGTAACTGCTGGCTTACTGTATTGAACGTATAGGAACAGTTGAAGTCATAGATTATTTTCTGTTTCACAGTGTCTTCCGTTTTGGCCTGAAAACTCATCTGGTGAGCTTTGTGTGAGAGTAGTTGGTTATGAAAGCTCATCCAAACCATTCCTGTTTAAAGCCCAGGATAACGGTACTCTGCTGAAGCTGGAAGAACTGGTGAGACTGCCTTTGTGTGGTCTGTTCTTGATAGTGCATTGTAGCCTTATGGTATTGAACTTAGGAAAGCTTGGCTCTCCAGGATCATCAAGATTGAAAACTGGTACCTTAAAGTGCCTTCAACAAAACTTTTCATCTCAGTGATCAGTTTGTTAACATGCTATTGCTATATCTGTCATACCGCGAAAAACATTAGTACGCTTGTCTAGAGTAGCCTTGCAGATTTTTAAGGAGTATGCAGTTTTTAAAATACAACTTTCAGATTTGTAACACAAAATTAAGTAAATGTTTGGCTACACTTCTCACTGAAATTAGACAAAAGGAGTTGTTTAAAATGTTATAGCGTAAATATAATTTTACAATGAAGTTAAATCAACAAGTAGTTTCTGAATGCTGCTGATGTTTGTCTTAAGGCAGTGACCAGTGTGTTTAAGCTTACTGTTACCAAGTCAGGTATATTTCCATTTTTTCAGTTATAAGAGGCTGGGGAAGGGACCAATCTAAAAACAACAGTTTAGTCTGTTCTGACTTGAATTTCTGCCTAGAACCAATACTGAACTTTGTCTAATTTTCTTTCCAGAATGGGGGCTTACTGGTAGATGTAAATGTTTCTGAGCATTCCACTGTCATCAGCTTCTCAGATTACCATGAGGGAGCTGCTCCAGCTCTTATTGTTAACCATACTTCGTGGGACTCTCTCAGATACAAACAGAGGTAAATAAAAGAAACAATTCACCATTGGTTGATTAAGCAGGGGGTGTCTTTTGTGAAGAGAGCAGTTCTTTTGGTACCTTGAAAAATAGAAGAAACCTCTCTCATGTTCATTAAACAAAGTAATTTGTCTGCTTTTAAATGGACTTTGTAGTTTGAGAAAGTAGATGAAATACAGGTATTGGTTCCCCAAGAGCCTAGCTACAGCTGGACTTGTTTGGTGTGGATAGCCTAGGCCCTTCAAGCCTTACCCTAGGAGGCTGGAGGGGTGGAGTATATAGCGCTGTGAACTGCTTGCACCATTTTTATCAGTGGTTTTAACCAGTCAATGCTGCTGTCATTTCACTCCTTTTTACCTGCAGTGGATTACAAGAGGAAATGGAGTTGAAACCAAAGCAAGTATGCCTGTTTGCATGGACAGATCCAACTAAACCAAGAAAACTGACTTGGGGCTACTCCCAAAATTTTGGTGAACATGATCTGCTTAAGGTAAATTTCAGGAGAGCAGTGCATTGCTTTAAGCTGGATTGTATATCTGACATCATTCTTAGCCAACACTTGCTGCATGATAGGAGTGGAAGTTGCTGGGATTTGTGAGACTCGTGGTGTGTTCTGTAGTTTGTACAGTTCTGTTTACTGGAGCTGGGTGTTCTGTTGCTTCCTGTTTCAGTATTGTGCAGTGGCTCATGTTTTGGATGGCAGTGTGAGGGGGAGGGATGTAGTGGTTTGACTTGCAGGCTCCTGCTTGCTGCTGCTTTCTGCTGTGCTTTTTCTGTAAACAGGCTTGAGGTAGTTGTGCATTATGTCATTTAATTTTTATTAAACTCTTTTGAGGTCTTTATCTCAGCATGAGTTTTTGTGTGTTACTTTTTCCTCACATTTGTGTTGAGGAGAAACGGAGTTTAACCCATTCATGGCACTTTAACCTGTTATGAGCAGTAAATGCTGAACCAAGCTAGAACTTGGACAAGATTAAAATGATCTGGGAGAAAGCTTCTTCAGTAACTTTGAATTTGTCTTGTCCTGTTACAGACTTTTTAACCTACGCTTCAGTAACAAGGTTTTTAGGTGATTAGAGAATTAGAACTGGAGGATTGTACACAAACTTCAGCCTGCATTTTCTCCATGTTTTTCTTGGATATGAAAGAACAACGATCAAATGTGTGAGCTGTGGCTGAATCTTGCTATTTCAGAGGTTGAATAAAGCACCCGTTTTCCAGTGGTGCTGCATTCAGCTGAAGTATCTTCTCTGAAGAGGGAGAAAACCTCTGGCTATTTTGAGTCTTGATTCCTATAGGAAATGTGCACATGAAGCAGAAAATTGAGTTACACTTATGATTGTATTGGACTTCTGAAAAAAAGGTTTTTAACTGTATCAAAGATCTTAATTACTGTTTGCTTGTACTGTTGCATGGTGTGTGATTTAATGCCTTCTTCCCCAATCATCTACGATTCAAAGGCTTTCTACTTTCTATGAAGGCTTTTTTCCTAATAATTTCCAGTACTTTTCTGATTCACAAATATTGCCTGCTTTTCAAAAGGAAAAAAAAAAAAATCACAACCCCAAACAATACCAGTGTGGAGATACAAGATGACACAAAATCGGTGTGATGTGGCAAACTGAATAACCAAGAAAAATACTGAGTTCTGATTTGTATGTGTGCCAATAAACTTCATTGCTTATGCATCATCATCATAAATTTACTCCTGTATCATGCTTATATTTAATTTTTTTTCCTGCAATACAGGATGAATGTGGCCAGTTCCCTTACAACTCAAATACTCAGATACATTGGGTATCTTTCTTGGATGGACGTCAGCGAGTGCTACTTTTCACAGATGATGTTGCATTGGTTTCTAAAGCACGGCAAGCAGAGGAGCTGGAACAACCTGATCAAGAAATAAACTTATCTATCCATAGTCTTGGACTTTCCCTTGTTAACAATGAAAATAAAAAAGAAATCTCTTACATAGGAATTACTAGGTACTGCACATGGAAGCCTAAACATTCCTTTAATGCTGCCAAAATTTGGCAGCATATTATAATTTTACCAATATAATTGAGTCAAAGCGGCCATCTTTCAAATGAAATTAATATAAGTGAAACCTTTTCAAGTGAAACTAAGTTTTGCTTTTATTCTAGTTGATAGATTTGAAAAAAAAATAGGATTTAGCTGTCTCTTTTCTTGTATTAAAAATGTGAACAATGGTTTGGGTGGTTCTTTGAGTCTGAAAAATTAGAATTGTTCCTTTTTACATGATTTGAATGCGTAAGAAAGGTTTAAATATTTCTAAATGGTTAGCCTTGTTATTTGTCTTGCAGTTCTGGTGTTGTTTGGGAACTGAAACCGAGGCATAAGTGGAAGCCATTTAATCAAAAGCAAATAAATGTGTTGGAACAAGCCTATCAAAAATACCTTTCTAAGAGTGCTTTTCAAACTCCAGGTTGGCATAAACTGGACAGCAATACAGAGGTATGTTTTGAGGTTACAGTGTTTAAATGATTGCAGAACATGCAGCAGTTAAGATAGACTACTCTCTTGCTAAGCAGGGATAGGTGCTGTGTTAAAAGACACTCAAACAAAATGCAAACTTCTTCTGGAGTAGTTTGACATTTTATACAGGGAAGATTTTTTTTTTTTTTTTTTATATTGAGGTAATACTGAGACTTTTCTCCAGACTTGTATTATGATATATTTGCCAGACTTGTTTTGTGAGCTAATAATCTCAAAGAAAATGGTAGAACAGGCTGCTTGGCATATATATTGGTTATGAACTGGTATTATTATTCATGTAACCTGAACTCTTGGCAGAAATCTCTTTTGGCTTCTTATTAAGCTGCAGTTCTGATGTCTTGATATGATAAAGGAGCCTGTAGCATTCAACTCTTGAAATAAACTCACCTGAGCTTTTTCAGACATCAGTTATATACATGCCTGTATTCCCATGCATGCATTTAATGCATTCAAATGGCTAAGTAAAATAGAGGCATTTTATGGTATTGTAATCAGGCTTGGTTTTTATCATACCTTTTCATTTGAAAAAACATATATAGCCTCAGTTGTGTGAATCCTTCTGCTTTGTACATTATGGTACTGCATATAAAGTACATGGTATCAAAACTTTGTATCCAGAAGTCATTATGTTTGACTGGATAAAGAAGTGTTTTTCCTTTTGCTTCTCATAAATTAAATGCTTGAGAATGAGCATCAGCTGGGAAAGTGGTCAGCTGCATGTAAGTATATTTGGTTATGCCAGTTTAATATGTAACTCATGAAGAAATGCCTACTAAGATGACAGAGAGGTTGCCACTTGGGGTAATTGAAGTTGCAGTGCAATGTCCTTACCAGATGAACTTGGGGTATTCATTACTTTCCAAGCAGGTAATTGGATTGAGTAATTCAGTAGCCATATCATCATGAGAATGGGGTGTTTATTTGCTGGTCTCTTTAGTAGTAACATAACATTTGATTATTTCTCTAATTAAACTGTATGTTACCTCAGCTTTCTTATCTTGCTAGGTGAATTTTAGTAAGTTTCCAATGGAGATGCGTCTCCCGGTCAGGTGCAGCATCCGACGAAACTTCCTGTCAGGAATTCAGGTGGAGTTCAAACAGTCGCCTCATCAAAGAAGCTTACGGGCTCAGTTGTATTGGCTGCAGGTACCATCTTTAATCTTGTTTGGTGAACTAAACAGACAATTAAAGGCTTATTATATTCATTTATATGAAAAAGTATCTTTGGATCTTGCCTGTGTGGTGTTCTATTCACTGTTTCAGTGGCAGAAGTGCTATGAGTGCTCCATTGATGGGTAAATACTACAGAACTGCCATTCCAGGGTTTTGCAAGTAGTACAGAAAATTTTCCTAAAACTGTGGGCTATGTAAAGCATGGTGCTATGATGGAAAGGTTATTTCTGGAGAGGTGTTCTGGTGTTTTAAAACAAAGAAAAACCTCATCCTTTTTCTAAATTTCTTTACCACAAATTTTGTATAGTTATGTATGGTTTGGGTTCAAAGGGACTTTAAAGATCATCTAGTTCCAATTCCTCAAGGGTGTCTTCCACTAGACCAGGTTGCTCAAGGCCCCATCCAGCCTGGCCTTAAACACCTCCAGGGAGGGGGCACCATGGCCTCAAGAGAATGTATCTAGGGAGTCTGAGATCTTTAGTATGAAAACTACTTGTCCAGTAAAAAATAGATAATGCAAATGTAAAAACTGAAAAATAATGTGCAATGATATAGCTACATGTAAGCTTCACAGTGAATTAATGTGCCACAATTGCTGCTGCTTGGTGTACTCCAGTCTGTACCAAGTGTTACTAAATAAACCAATAGAGTGTTTGAGCAGGTACTAGTGAGAAGTATTTAGTACTAGAGGAAAACAATGTTGGGAAATCATAATCATCATTGTCATCTTCGTTTACTGCCCTTCGGCATCCCCCAGGGGAGGGCACTCAGTAAAAACCGCTTTTCCTGGCCCTTTTTCCCTGATGGGGAAGAGTTTCATCTTTTTAACTCCTTTTTTTGCTTTATTTTGATGGTAGTTGTTGTTATTATAGTCTATGTAAGCCATGACTTGGACACTCTCTAAATAAATATGAGTGTGAAGCTGTGCAAGCATCCCTTGTGCAGTAATTGCAACCATCTGACCTTTTGTATCTAAATAGGTTACATTACAAAATAATAGAATTTGAAAATACGTTCTTCCTCTTTTCTTCTTTCTCCAAAACAAGATTGTAGATTGTGTTCAAAAAGAACAATCAAAGTTTCTAAACAAGTTTTTCAAGCCTTGTATTTGTCAAGATATTCCAGTAATTATGCAATATTTTTTTTAGGTTGATAATCAATTACCAGGATCAATGTTTCCTGTTGTGTTTCATCCTGTAGCCCCTCCCAAGTCAGTTGCTTTGGATTCAGGTAAGAAAAAGCCTTTACTAATGCCAGATTTATTCAGCCTTGAAAGTAGTAACTTGGCAATTTATTTTTTTTTCCACACTTTTCTTTCTGTTTAGAACCAAAACCCTTCATTGACATCAGTATCATCACTAGATTCAATGAATACAGCAAAGTACTGCAATTCAAGTGAGTTTAACAGCGTGATGTAATACAGTTGTAGAGATTGAACACGTTAGAGGCGAATCTTGTTTTGAAGTTCACATTCTATATGAACACCTCTTGATTTCGGATTGAATTTTTTCATGTCTCCAATGAACAAGCATCATTCCAAAAGAAATTTACTCTTAGAAAGTAAGAACTGACCACATGAAGGGACTGTTATGCAAATTCTTCAGTAAGCAGAATTATTTCCCTCTTGTACTACATGATCAGAGTTGCATGTCTGCCTGTTTGCTGTGCGCTGCTGGCTTTATTTGGTGCTCTGACAGCTTATACAGTCACTACTGTAGCCCATTACAGTGTGTTCTATTGTGAAATGTATGTGGTTAAGTTAATATGTCTTGAGTTGTTGTACTTAAAATGGGATGAAAACATTACACTGATTGTTTTGAATGCAAGTATCTGTACCCAACCAGTATGACTACAATATTTGAAGGTGATAAATTTTAATAAAATAAATATTCACTAATAGGACTTTTTGAGAGGCAGCTGGATAAGAGGAAGAAGTCCATTGTTCAGGTAGAGAATGTGGAATCATAACATATGAATATCAGAAGTATTTGGTTAATATTTTTAGGTAAATTTTGAAAGTGTTAAGAAATTAATAACTACAGTAATGTATAGCTTTGTGAGACTAGGAAGCCCTCCTAAATGTAAATAGCTGATATTGTAGATTGTAAGTCTTAATATACAGCACTGCATAGGAGAACTTCAGTTATGCAGGATAAGCATGTGATATTTAAATTCAGCTTTTCCAAGTGTACACTGTTTGTTTTCCCCATTTTAGATACTTCATGGTTCTTATTCAGGAAATGGCACTGAAAATTGATCAAGGTTTTTTAGGAGCACTTAGTGAACTTTTCACTCCATCTGCAGACCCAGAAGCTGAAAGACAAAGGGTAATATATGAGAGAACCTGATTTTTGACAAAACAGGGCCTTTATGGTTATAGTGTTGTGATTTTCTGAATATTTTAGTTTAAATGAGTGAATATTACATTTTAAAACTGAAAAAAGGGACATGGTAATCTAATTTTCAGTGAAACAGAGTATTTCTGTTAAACATTGGCTTTGAGCGTAACTAATTGACATGGTTAAGTAACTGATATTTGGGTATGGGTAACTGTATTCTGCTCTTTTAATTGATGGCACAATTGTTTCAGCTTCTGCTACAAGTTGTTAAAGGTGGTAGATTAAGCTTAGGGCTTAGGGAGTGGACTTGTAACTGTCTGATAGTCTACAGTGTCAATTGTCTATAGGGAGTGGAACGAACAGATATTCATGTCAGAAAATTAGTTATTTTACTAATGTGTCTTAACTAATACAGAATTGATGCCTTAGATGATTGATAAATTGAAGGGGATATCAATATAGCATAAAATGGAAAAGTTACTCAGAAGTTGCTGTGTTGGAGATGCTGGGGTTTTGTGTTACCCTGGTTTAATGAAATGCATTAGTATGATTATCTGGTATATAAAAATAATGGTTCTATTTCCAGTTTTGGAGGAGTTGACTATTTAACTGCTTAGTCAACTATTTTGTTACATTTAATTGTGAGTATTTCTGCAGTTTGTATTTTTGTATATATGTTGTTGTATATCTTGCATATATGCATATATGCTGATCAGATAAATATAATCTTTTTTTCTTTCTTTAAATCAGTCTAAATTAATTCAGAAAGATGTGGATGCACTTAACACTGAACTAACGGAGTCTTCCCTAACAGACCTGTCAATGCTCAGCTTCTTTGAGCATTTTCATATTTCTCCAATTAAGGTATGCAATGGAGATACTTGTTAATAAAATATGTCACATCAGTGGGCTAGGTTAACAGTTGGACTTAATGATCTTAAAGGTCTTTTCCAGCCTAAGCATTTCTCTCTTACTTTCTTAACTGTAAATATATCCTCATATCAACCTGAGTAATGGAAACTTTCATGCTGTCCTTTTAATGGGGATTTTTCTTATGTTCTTTAGAACTTAATACTTTGGAAGTATACACAGGCTGCTTACCTGAACCAGTTTAAAATTTAGCTTATACTGGGAACTAAGCTCCACCTATTTAACGTGTTATTTCTGTCATTGTTTACACAGAAGTTCAGAGATGTAGAAAGTTAAACTTCTAGGGCAGTTTGACCTTTCTCTGTATGGAAATAAAAATTCATGTTATCAGAGTAGTATCATTGTGGATTCAGACATGTTTGTTGAAATTATGCATTTCCTCAAAGTGAGTAAAAATACACTTATCACTCTTTCATCCCTGTTTCTTCACCTGCTCACCCACAACCTGTCTGGTGTATGCCTCTCTTGTCTTAATTTACCAATTCTGTCTTGACAGCTGCATTTGAGTCTGTCTCTGGCTTCTGGTGGAGAAGCATCAGATAAGGGGGAAGAAATGATAGCCATTCATTCTCTGAATTTGCTTTTGAAAAGTATTGGAGCTACTCTAACAGATGTGGATGATCTTATTTTCAAGTAAGCTATTTTTTTTTTCTTTATTTGCTAGTACTTGGAATAAAGGTACTATACGTTCAGTACAGTCCCTTTATACTAGTTGGCTGACTAGTATAAATGTATACAGCCTTTGGGGAAAGGGAGGAATGGAGGGAAGATGAGGTGTGAGCTTCTTTTTAAGAAAATAAGACTTCGGGATTACCTGAAGGCAAAAAACAACTAGAAGGAGGAAGGGCATCTATAACCAAGACATGTTTACTTGTCTTTCAGACTTGCTTTCTTTGAAATTAAATATCAGTTCTACAAGAGAGACCAACTGATGAACAGAGTTGTTAGACATTACAGTGAGCAAGTAAGCTTATTTAGTGTTTGTGCAAGTGATTGCTTCTGTTCTTTTTTTATTCATATTTTTCTTCACCAAAGTTTTCCAATAGCTATTCATATATATACTGCATCTTTTGCCTAAGGCCTCTTCATTCTAATAGGAATGCTTAGTTGAGTGCTTTAATGCCTTATAAAAGACTTAACCAGCCTTGGGTTCTAATGTGGAACTGCATATTACAACAGCTAGTAACACTGCCTGTGGTTTTGGTTTTTTTTTCCCCCTCATCATTTAGCTCCTGAAACAGATGTATGTTCTTGTCCTGGGGTTAGATGTTCTTGGAAATCCATTTGGCTTGATCAGGGGTTTGTCTGAGGGAGTTGAAGCTTTCTTCTATGAGCCGTTCCAGGTATGATTTCCTGTGTATGAGTAGTAGGCTGCTTGAATGTACTGGTAGGGTTGTAGCTTTGTTGTTACAGTACTCTACATTATGAACTGTTAAGATAGCAGTAATTTTTTTTTTTAATGTTAACTTCAAAGAAATAATATGTTCAATTTTATCATCAGTGTAAAGCACTTGCTATTTTTTCTTGAAAGAGATGCATAAATGTATAGTTTCTGTTATTCATAATAAGCTTCATTTTTTAGGGTGCTGTTCAAGGGCCTGAAGAATTTGCTGAAGGCTTTGTAATTGGTGTTAAAAGTCTTCTTGGGCACACAGTGGGTATGTAACCTTGGTGGTTTAATATATTAAGTTAGCTCATTGATTGCTTCTAGATGTTCTTTTTTTTCTTATTTTGAAGGGAAAGTCATATTTTTCAAACGTCTGTGTGGCAATTTTTGATGAGTGTTTTAATTTGTCAGATAATTTTGCCAGTATTTGTGGTACAAATCATTTATACCTAACATACCTGAGAGCATCTAAACATCTGTTTTGTAGACTGAGCAAGCAAACTGAGAAACATTGTACATGTAACTGAATTTGTAACTTGTAAATTAATAAGGAAAATAATTTTAATGGTTCTAAAATGCCTGGAGAAGCCTGATAAGTGTTCTTAGGAACAGCTACTGTTATCTTAGAGTTTTATTTAGTAATGTGTTGCATTAATTAGAGAAAATATGATTCCATCCCGTATGCTACATAGTGTGTCCTGAAGCAATTTAAGAGTTATCATTTGCAGTCCTTATGGATCTGAAGCCAGATTCCAAAGTCCTCATGGGCAATATTTGGTAGTCCCTCTGTGTAAATTCGTAATAACAAAACTTAATATGAAGGGAAATCACTGTGAGCTTGTGGCTTCTTGTGTGTTGTCCACTGTTAAATTTGACAGAGTAACTTTTGCTTTCTGCCCTGTTCCATCAGGTGGTGCAGCAGGGGTGGTGTCCAGGATCACTGGTTCTGTTGGAAAAGGTTTGGCTGCTATTACTATGGATAAAGAATTTCAGCAAAAAAGGAGAGAGGAAATGGGTCGGCAGCCAAAAGACTTTGGTGAGAGCCTGGCCAAAGGAGGAAAAGGCTTGTTACGGGTATGAATTGGATGTTGAGAGTGTGACACACTGACTCTTAATCCATTCTTAAAAACTATATGCAAACAAATTAGATATCATCTATGAGTTCCTGAACTGAACAGAAGACAAACAGGCAGTTAGTTTATAGGAGACACCAGCTTTATTGTTTGAGATTGTGTTTTAGCCAACCTGAGGAATTGAAAGGTAGGTCTCAGAAAACAGAAGTGTAGGAGGGAACACCAATTTATCCTGTGAATTATATAAGAACCCATTGTTACTCATGTTCGACAAATGTGTTATCTAATTAAAGTAGCTGGACCCTTATGTTACCTTGCAGTCAATTCTGTCATTAAAGTCTTTGAATTATGGGCTCTGGGCATGTGCTGCATAGTAGTAATGGCTTTCCATATGCTGAGGTCTTACAAAAACTGCTAGGTTTTCTTAGTTTAAAAGAATGTGAACATAAAGTAAGTAGAAAGTGTATAAAGTAGTATATTAGATTAGAGACTAAGATTAAATCTAATAAATTCTATCACTTTCCACTCGAAAATGGTCATGTATTTTGAAGTAATTAAGTAATAAACAGTGTGGAGTTGTTTCTGATAGTGTTAGATGAAGATGTGGAAGTTACCTCAGTGGATTTTTAATGACTTGAAGGCAAAAGAATAACTGCTTGATGTTTAATTCATCTTGACTACTTGGTGTTGGTCATTCATGACTAGGAATTCTGGCAGCTTCCTGTTAGTAGTACAAGTCAAGTAGTGGCTTAATTATTCCAAGACTGATTACTGTACAAAAGATTTGTTAATCTTTCTTGCCAGCCTAAATATTTCTCCAGACATTGCACATTTTCTCCCTCTCTTCTTCCTTCAGTTAGAATTTTTTTTAGGAAATTTACAGTTAAAAAACAACTAAAAAAATGAAAAACAACCCAGCCAATACTGAACTGGTTGCCCACATGGATTATAGCATTCCTGTTTCTAAGTAGGAACTTAATTATCTTCTTCATTTTAGGGTGTTGTTGGAGGTGTGACTGGCATAATCACTAAACCTGTAGAAGGTAAGCACTAAGGTTGCACTGCCTAAATGCTTTCCCAATAATTTACAGTTTATTTTCTCATTTTGAGAACTATCAATCTAAGTGTGGTAATGCTAAATTGCAGCAAGATTATATTTCTTATTCGAATGTGACCTTACACAATGATTTACTCAAATACAGTTGTTACTGGCTTACCACCATTTCAGCCTTTGCATTATTTAAGGTATGGTTGTCTTTGTAATGTATTTTGTACTACTCTGGGTATTGATTAAAGCCAAAGGTTGGAGGAAATGTAAGAAGTAAATTTTGTTTTATGCCTTAAGATTAGTGTTTGGTTTTTGTGAAGACTATTGTTTTATCAGTATGGTAGATGATGGGAAAAATCCAAGAGGAAATGCCTTTTATTCTTGTCAAATCGATTTAGATATTGGAAATTATACTTGTGCATCTTAGAGCCTCAGATTATTTTGTTATTACTATCAATCTAGAAAAACTCATGTTTTGACCTACAGTCCATAATGGAAGTGTGAGAAGGAGAATCTAGTTAACATTTCAGTTATGCTGGCTTTAAAGGCTGGTAAGCTATGAAGTGAACAGCAAGGATGTATGAACGCACAAGGAAGCAATGTGTCAATTTTTTTAAGTGGATTGTATGTAATCAGTTGCTGTAGCCTTTTTCCACTATAAAACAGTTCTAGTGGAGCCTGGAACACTAATGGTTTAGCTCTGTGGTTAATGTCTTCAGGTCATTTAAACTATTTTTTCTTTTAAAGGGGCTAAAAAAGAGGGTGCGGCTGGATTCTTTAAAGGAATTGGAAAGGGGCTTGTAGGAGTGGTAGCCCGCCCAACAGGTGGCATTGTAGATATGGCAAGCAGTACCTTCCAGGGAATCCAAAGGTAAAGTGTCAAGAGGAAATTTTGAAGTATTCTCCGTATGTTGGATACCAGGTGGTGAAGAGACACACAATTATTTCTGTTAAATACAATATGCAGGAGAGAATATATGGGGTTGAGAGATGCCCAGTAGCCTGTAATGAATGCATTTCATGATGATCTCTTGAGATTGCTGCTTCAGAATACATTTTGCAGTGTTGTAGAGTATAACTAGTCCATTTTCTCCTTTCACTTGCTCCCTTGATCAGGGATTAATTAAAAGATCTTGTATAAAATTTACTTTTGAGGTAGGCTGGTATACTGCTGAATGCAGATATCTAAACATAATTTAACCTTACTGTAAAAAACCAACTATGGAAATTTTCGGAGAACAGCTTGCCAGTTGGAAATTCATTTAGCACTACAAGTTAGGAGCTTCTTTTGTTTTAAAGAGACCTTTGCAAACTGTATTAATAAACATAAGAACCCTCAATAAATTACCTACTGTAGTGACTAAACATCTCCAGGTTATTCTGTAGCTGTCAAATTGACTAAGGTTACTTTGGATTTTTTTACTAGCACTGTGCCCTTGCCATTTACATCTGAATGAAGTGAAGTGGGATATGTGGTACGAGAAAGGGTAATTTAAAACAGTATTTGTTAGTGAAACTCAGAATTATAGTAAGCTTACCAGAATACTCTTCCACTCTCTATGGCAGGGTGGCAGAATCAACTGAAGAAGTATCTAATCTCCGTCCTCCACGTTTCATTCATGAAGACGGCATCATCCGGCCATATGATAGGGTGGAAGCTGAGGGTTATGATTTATTTGAGGTATGATTTCCATTATAAATACAGCTAAAATTCTCTGACCTAGAGGGATTACATAAAGGATTGTGTTCTTACAAAGCTGCTGGGGATCTGTAGTCATCATTTTCTGTGGTATTCTGCAAGGCAAACCTGTGTAGCAGAGAAGACCCTATGCCTGTAGTAAACTGAATGTAGCAAGGAAACTGCAGCATTGCTTTTAAATGACCTTCTGCAAGTTATGTTCTGTAATGCCATTGGAAAGAAGTGTAGGGTAAATTATTAGTAGGATTAAGGTTTGAATATGTGGAAACAAATATTTCAATAGTTTTAATGTTTTGCTTAATGAAAAAGCTGAGACTGGTTTACAAAGTAAGCAACTTTGGGAAATCCCTTGGGTATTGCGTGATACGAGTAGTTGGAAAAAAATTAACGAATTCTCAAAATACCACCTTTTGGTATTTCCTGATGTTGTTTTTAATAAGAGTATGTTGTAGCTACAGGCATTGTGTGGACTTGTAGCCTGTCTCCACATCTGGATATGGCTAACATGGAGGATGACTAACAGTTGTTTTCAAGTCTTAGATAATTGGGACGCAGCTAATTTGTATTTTAGCCTGCACGCTCTTAAAACCTAGCTTGAAATTCTTATTTTTGTTGCTAAAACAGCTGTCTACATTAATATAAAAGACCAAAACTTGCGTATTTGCTGCTTCTGACTAGATGGTTTTTTCATCTTTATTTCTTATTCTGTTTCTAATGTTTTTCTCCTTTCTCTTTCTCCTGGCATACGCAGGAAGACTTGGAATAACAGAGTAAACGTTTTCCATATTTCTTCTCTATTTCCGTTACAGTCTTTTATCTGCTTTAAGTATTTAGATTAAGGGCATGATTGCATTTAACATGTCCTCTCTCCTGCATTGCTATCTTCTCTGTGTAGCAATTGAATAAAACAATGTTTCGTGTTGTCCAGGTTAAGAAAACAAGTGAGACTGAAGAGACAGGGAGGGTTTTCTTCCTGTATGTTTATTTTTCTAAGGATGCTTAACTCTTTATAAATAGCAACAACAGAAAGCACTTGAAAAAAAATCATGGTATGGTAGATGCTGAATTGATTTGTTTATTGGCATTCTGTTAGAGTTGGGGCTGTGGGTGAAGGGAGAAAGCAACGTTTTGATACTTGTGCAAAATTTAAAGTAATCATATGGAAGGAAATTTTCTTCTGTTACAATGCTGGAAATTTCATGATAGAGAAATATTGTTTCTGTACAAATTCTAGGATTACTTAGTGGTTTCTGTAATATGTCATAGGCCTGTTGTATATAAATCTGATGAACCACTAACACTTTGAGTTACTACTATTACATCTTTATGAAATTTTATTAATTAAAAAGTACAGCCAGCTCAGTTTCATTTACAGAATCTTCTGCAGTTTTGCTGTTCAACATACTTAAACGTCATCTTGCAGCTGTTAATGTGAGTTTACATGCAGACGCACACATAAATAAAAATACATACTTCTATATTAAGTGATGCCATGAATTTCATTCCTAATACATCTCATAAATGAACAAGCTAAGTTGAAGATACTCTCAGAGCTAATTGTTTGCATGTCATGCATTGAAAATAAAAAATAAGCAGTGACATCTCTCTGCAGCTAATGCCTCTTGAGAATTTAGTGGTCAGTAATCAGCTTTTTTTTTTTTTTATTTTAAATTAGAACATTTAGTGAATTTTTATCTTAGCTGATAAGCTTAAAATTGTAGTGGGATTTTTAAAATTTTACTTTTTGCACTATATTTTTTCCATCTATTGGGAAAAGGCAGCATTCTGAAAACTGGACATAATGCATTTCCTGCACATCTAATTGCTTGTGTTTTTCTTGGATCCAAGTAGTGTAGATTGGAATTGTATACTAACCAAGAATGAATCCTCTGTTTAGTTCACTTGGTACAGATTCTTCTTTCTGGAACTTACTTGAATACAAGTTTGTTTTGGTTTTCATTTAGGCTTTTGGTTTGTTTTGTATACATTAGGTTTGGTGGGGGTTTTTGTTTGGGTTTTTTGGGGGGTTTTTGTGGTTGTGTTTTCTTTTTTGGGGGGGGTATTTGTTTTGGTTTCTTTCTTTCTTAACTGACTGATTTTGGATATTATGCTAGACATTAATGTTTTTGAATCCAGTTATGACCCAGATTGTAAGTAGTTTAACCAGAGTCTTCACCCTGTCATCTGTTTTAAGGAGCTTCAATGCATCTCTCCGTTAGAAAATAAATACGCAGCTACAAGGCTGAAACCTTGAAAGGCTGCCTTCAGGAGTGGGTGATTCCTGTCCAGTGGTTGGACAAAAAAATTCTTGAGTATTCTTGTATATCAAATAACATTGTTAGATGTTGAAGCTTGACTTAGGAGGAAAAAATGTGTGGGTCTTAAAAGACAAGTTACTTTAGTCCACTCAGAAGAGGGTTTTGGAGGTGCAGAACGAGGTCAGTAGCCAGATGGTGTAGCTAATTCAGTTGTGTATCTTGTTTATGCAATGCGTTTTCCCAGAGGTGCTGGATCTAATGTACTTGGGCTGTACGGGGTGCTACGCAGTCAGTTAAAAAACCTTGAAAGTCAGCTTTGATGCCTTGCAGGCCATGTCTCTAGCTCATGCAGCAAGGCTTAGTATACAGACTGCATTTTGGTAGACATAAATGCACAGCATATATAGCTGGAGAAGTCAAACAACAAATATGGCATCACTTAGGAGGTTTGTCTTCCAAGGAATAAGAAGTACTTGGGCGTTTTAGTCTTTGTATGAAGATTGTTTGCAGCTGATGAGATTTGCAAGAACAGGTAATTGATGCCTTTCCTTTTTAATTTTGTTTTAACCTCTTAATATGCAGGTATTGCTGCCTGCTCAGTCTTCTAACCCCAGCACTTAGGGTCTGACATGATGCAATTCATACATTATTCAGTGTCAGTGGTGTTACTTGTTTCATTTCCCAGTTAAAGCATGGAGCTTTATAAAGAATGCAGAATGCTGCATGAATAATTGAGACATGGTGGTGAGACAGCGTTGTGTGGCAGAGAGAATACTATGCCGGGTTTCAAGAAACTGCAGATTCTATTTCTGGTTGAGTCACTGTTCTGCTGTGTAGATTAGCACTGGTTCTTTCATTTCCATATAAAATAAGAATGAGTTGAACTTCATTAAAGTGCTCTAGTATTCTCATAAAAATAAAAGCTTTTGATAAAGATGCCTGAAGAGTGTGCAGATCATGGAGTAATTTGAATCAAGTACAACCCTCTTTTTACATAATGCTGCCTTTTTAGATAATGCCACCAGCATTGTGCTGACGTCTATCAGGTGTATTGCGAATAGCTCTGAGAAATATTGCATCTTTTAGGCACACAGGGCTCAGTAGGAGCTATAACTTCAACAAGATATTGCATGTAAAATCTAAAAATACTATCAAGATTGTTTCTGAAGTTGTGAGAAGCAGGCTTTCTCTCCTAAGCTTTGAGCTTAAATAAAGGAACATGCTTATGAATAAATCTGTTTAAATATGTGGCATGTCTCATTTCTGCATATGCAACAAAAGGGTTTGGAATATGGATTGCAGCCTTTGAATTGCAGTCTTATATGGCAGTGGGGTTTGTATTTCTGTAATTTTTACTTGTCTAAAGTAGCTGTGGTTCAGGTATAAAATGTGAGTTTGTATTTTGATTTTAGTCATACACTGCCATCTTTTTTCAGATGTTTTGAGGAGACTCAGATAAGCAGTCTTTCTGGCAGTTTTGTTGCTTTCATGTATGTTTTAACAGTTTCAGAAATTCCTAAGATGGTCAGAAAGTGATATTTTTTTACAGAAGATGTGAGCTCTATATTTTTGTTTTCTGGAAAATGCTGAATTAAAACGTTTTTCATATTACCAGGGAAGAAATCCAGGAAAACACTATGTCGTTGATTAATGTTGAACATTAATCCATTTCTGACCTTAAAGGATTCTTGGTGTCAGTTGCAATGTATGATGATGTTTTCAGACATTTATCGAGCTTTTAAATATAAGAAAATAAAATGCAGAAAAATAAATGTTGAAGCTTCTTTGATTCTGATGTAAGCTGAGCTGACAAAAGATCTTTCCATTTTGGTTACTTTAACTGTATAGAGTTCTTACCCTGCACTGTTAATCATAGGTGCATAAATGAGGTGTCAAGTTTAGCTTCTGTTGTCATTTTAGCATTTTTATAGATCCAGCGATGGAAATACAAAAGGAAATAGAACTTACAGGGAATAATTAAACTTACTGAGGTTTTTTGTCCTCCTTCATTATTTTTTTTTCTTCAGTAGTTTGTCAGAAACAACTTGAAAAATTTATTGTTATACAGAGGCTGAATTCCACAGTCAGAGCTGTAAAATGAAATAAATGTCATCTTACGTTGTCATGAACAATGTTAAACAAGTTTTGGGGCACCTGGTTGCACGCATTTGGTAAATATTGATCTTGTGACATGTTGTTTAACAACAGAATAGGAAATCTGAAAAGCATAAAATAAAAACAAAATAATGAAGAACTGGAAAAATATATCTAGGGAGCACTTGTGTCATGGTTTAACCCTGCAGGCAGTTAAACACCATACAGCTGCTTGAGCACTTCTTTCTCCCAGCAGAATGGAGAAGAGAACTGGGGGGAAAAGACAAAGTAAAATTCATGGGTCAAGGTGAAGACAGATGAATAGGACAGTGAAAGAAGGGAAAATAATGGTGATGGCAGAATTAGAATATGTGAAATGGTGATGCACAATGCAATTGCTCACCACCTGCCAACCAATGCCCAGCCAATTCCCGAGCTGTGACCCCAGCCGGCTTTATATACTGAACATGATGTCATAGGGTAGGGAATATCCCTTTGGCCAGTTTGGGTCAGCTGTCCTGGCTGTTTATTCCCAGCTTCTTGTGGTCCCAAGCCTACTTGCTGGTGGGGTGGTATGAGAAGTTGAAAAGTCCTTGACTTAGTGTAAGCACTGCTCAGCACCAACTACAATGTCAGATTTTCACCATTATTCTCATCTTGCATCTGAAACATTACTGTACCAGCTAACTGGAAAAAAAACAACAACAAACGCTCTATCCCAGGCAAACCCTCTGTATTCATAGTTTCTCAGCAAAGCTGCAGTTGTCTAACAGAAACACAAGTAGTTAGATCTACACTTTCCTATACCTTTTTATTTTGGATGCTGTGTAAGAAAGTCTGCTGAATGCTTTGAAAGCCTGATCCTGAGTTGCACTGAGTATTTGCAACTCTAATTTCTCAGGGTTTGAGTCCTGAGCTGATGCCTTTTGAAGGTGTCGTTGCAGCATTTTCACTTATCAATCAAGTCTGCGGTGTGGCATGTAGCAGAATGAACATTGCTAGACAATTATTAGCACAGAAAGGAGACTGAAGCTGAAGGAATAAGTCTGATACTGCAGTGTCAGTGTTCCACCTTTTGAGTGGAATGGATGAGCCTTTTCAGTGACTCAGCTTTCAGGAGTGAGAATGCTGTGACAGCCTGTCTTTTAATAACCAGTTCAATGAGGTAACTTTTTCAAAGTCTTTTGAGTTGAAAACAATGCTTTGAGTTTTCTTTTTACAGCCCCCAAATTTTCTATTTCTGTTTCAGAAATTGCACATCAGAAAGCTGGAAAAGGAGAGCTATCGGTACCACTGTGCACTTCCAAGAGGCAGAAGAGCAAACCTTATTGTTACCAATAGGTATGAAGTTTGGAAGGCTTTCTAAGGGCTTGTCTTGGTTTCAAGTGGGGATTAGATATCTGGCTAAGCTTAAACTGTTTGCTGTGTTGTACATATGTACTATTTTCATCCATTTTCTTCTTCATTTTTTTAATAATGAATTCTGTTTCCATATGGAAACTCCATTCAAAACTCCCCCGTTTTGTATTAGTGTGCTAGTTGACATTGACACTTCGAAGTAATTGAAGGAGCAGCTAGCTAGCAAGCATGAGCAGAAGCAACTGTTAAGTAGATCTAGTAGTAATTGTGTTGCTGTGTAGCTAGTATATGGCTATTTGACTACCTTCATCTGTTAGGGACTGGCTTTGAGGAACTGAATTGCATTAACTGATGATCCTCTAGTATCCAGTTCAAGCAAAGGGTTTAGTTTGGAGGGTTGGGTTAGGGTTTTGAGTAAGTTGGCCTGTGCAAACTGTGCAATATCATAGGTCATGTCTGAATTTTAATGACAAGGTGATTTTCTCAGGGTATATATTAAGGAAATAAGGTTCCATTTTGTGTAAGTGGATACTTTTATTCCATGTAGAAAATGGCTTGTCAAACAAATTCTTAATTTGGTTTTGTGGGTTTTGCTGACAAAGTTTAGTCCTAGGGAGAAATGGAGCATTAACTGTTTTTTTTTTTTTTTTTTTTCTTCTGAACAGGAGAGTGATATATGTAAAAGAAGTGGAAATCTTAGGCCATTTAACAACAGAATGGAATTACTTATTTGAAGACTTTACATGCCATCCCTTTTGCGAAGCAAATGTTCTAAAAATAACTGTTTTGGTAAGAAAAACTTGAGCTGTCTCTTTATTTAACATTGTTTGGAGGTTCAAACATGCTCTTAGCTTATTTATGGTTCTAGCTGCTAACTGTGGGACTATGAGACAGGATTTACTTAAGATTTCTTGGAAGTATTAGTTGGGTTGTACAGAGGCCACACTGAAACCTAACCTGAAGTTGACATTCAAGCCAGGTTTTGCATTCTTGTTTTAAGTCACATTTTTGTTCTCCTCTGCAACAGGATCAAAGCATGTTTCAGAGGAAGGACAGTCTGGGTCATGAATGTGTAAAGACAGTTCATTTTCAGGATGAAACAACAGCACAGGTACAGTCTTCTTTTTTCTCTGTCATCTCTTTTCCTTATTGTTACCAGCTGTTGAATCTCGGCACATAAAAAAAGATAGTAATGTCCAGAGACCCGACATAGAATAGGCTGATGTTCCTGAGGACCATTTACCATGTTTCCATGTTGAAAATTGTGTTTAACCAGGGGAGTGATGCAACAAGATAGTCTAAAGCATTCAAGAGATTACATACAATAATAATTTAAGATTGAAGTTGCATTGTCGTATGGTTTGTGTATTACAACTCATCAAAGGAAAATAATTCAAATGCATTGTGTACTAGGTTGTGTGACTGTAGTCTCTAGGATTCAATATAGCTCTAAATTCGGATACTGTCATTATTTTGAAATCACTGGACTAACCCAATAAGTGTACCTAGTGTGAAAAAGGCATACTTAGCTTCCTCCCTGCTCCAATCCCCCACCCTCCCCATACCTAGGTTTTCTACCATTTACCTCTTATATGTTTGTTCATATTGATGCTGGAGAGGCTGTTTGATTCTGAGGAACATTTATCTAGTTAAGTGTGAGTAACATCATTAATGGTACTACTTGAAACATCAGAGCAGATTGATAACAGAAGCTTTTTCTGGGTTGAATATTATGTGTGAATCAGAAGCTGTGTATCTAACCACTGCCTATGTAGGTTTTAATGTCTGTTGAATGAGCTATTTCTAGTAGCATCTTATGAAAGAAAAAAACAGATTGCATGCCTTAATTTTCTTTCAACATGTTGCTTTACAGAGGATTTGTTGCGCCATTCAGGAAGCCCAGGCAACAAGAAAACAACAAAAGTTGGTGAAGCAGGCATCACTGCAGTTGAAGAAACCACAGACACTATCTTGATAATGGCAGAATTTGCTGACTTTGACCTTTGGGTTGAAATTTTTCACTAAAATTCATTGGAAGCAACATGGAAACATTGTGCAGAATGTAGAGATAAAATATCTGAGGTCTTCCTTCAAGGTTAACCAGCCATGAACACTTTATTTTAAGAAGGTATGTTTTCTAAAACTATGGGTTTCATTATTCTCATCTATGCAGTTAAGTTTAAAAATTACAGCTTCTGCTAAAATGTTTCCCCACTCTGAAATTTTCTGCACTTTTTTGTCTCAGGAATTCTTGTAAATGGATTCTAAAATAAAGTGATTGCACTCAAAGCTTCTGGTTTACACACAGGTTGTAATTGTACTTCTAGTGTTTATACAGTGTACTTACAGTACCAATTGAATCTAATAAAAAATTCCTATCCTATGCACAAAAAAGCATACACAATTTAGCTACTGTAACTTCATCCTTGTCTCCTTAGTATTAGAGAATACTGCACTAGGGCAACATAAGAATGAATATGAAAGAAGTAGACTATTTTTGTCTGGAAATGCTTACTGTGGAATGCTGCAAATGAAAATCTGCACTTAAAAAATGGAAAATATTATTCACCTGTCAGATGCATCTATATGGTTTTGGTTGTATCACTGTAGCTTAAAGACTTCTCCAGAAGGAACGGCATGCTAGTTTTAGACAGCATTGTATGTCAAAATCTTACATCAAAGTAATTAGCTTTCCATATTTCAGTATATAGTTACTCCACTGGAAGAGTGCCATCTCATTAGGCTGAAAGTCACTTTTGATACAATATTTTTGTGCAGTTTCTCTTCCTGAACACTGTTAGCATTCAATTTAGCAAGCTATTTAAGCACATTTGAAGTGCATGCCTATTTCTTAATGGTGGTACAGTCCCAGGAACTTCATTTAGCAAGTTCCATTCTTAACACTAGGCCCATACATAACTAAGTGTCTGGGTCAAGGGCTACATGAGCAAACAGATTTGAGTTCAGTGATCAGTGAACTGAGAGCTCTTGCTGTCAGCCTTTAGCTCTTGAATAAGATGTAGTCCTTGCATCCTTATTCATAAAATTGACTCTTTACAGCTTACCTCACTTGGAAAGAATTATTTCTGTTGGGTTTTTTGTTTGTTTTCTTTTGGGGTAGTGGATAATAACTGTAGATATGAAGCCAATAAATAAAAATGGCAGTATTCTTGCATAGATCTATTCAGGAAGTGGAGCAATCATGAGAACTCAGTCTGGATTTTTAAACTTCCTTAATAGTGGTGGATTCTGTTAATATACTCTAAACCTGTATCTGTGATCTCACCAAAACTAGAAAGTTTAAGGCATTTTCAAAGTAAGCTGCCAAACACAGAAATTTTAGGGAGCATCTGCAGACATGATTTTATTGCTAATATATATGCACATTGCTCTTAATCCAGTTTGCACCACATTTTTTCCATCATAGCAACCTTAAATTCCGTATCTGCTGTTTTCTAGGAAACTATGCTCAAACATTAACTACAACTGTACGTATTTCAAGCCTGTGTTTAAAAGAAACAATCAAAGCAAACAAATAAATTTTTATATGCAATTATTTGTTGTATGATTTTAAATATGTTCTAAAATCTTATATGCTGTCGGTTTGCCACATGTCACTGGCACTACATTAAAAAAAAAAAAATATATTGGTCACAATCCAGTGCCCAGGGTCCTGAGTCAACCCTGGGCAGCAGGGAGGTCATGCTAAGATTCAAAATCTCCTTGGTGTAAATTGAAGTGAACCAGTACCAAACAGCTGGTGAGTTGGGTTTATTAGAGCGACTGAGAACTCTTGGTAATGGACCAGAGCAGAGGAAAAAAGGAAAGGAAAAGGAGAGGGAAAAACAGAGTTCAGAAGGAAGAGTCAAAAAAAGATATCCTCAATCTGTAGATCCAGTGACATTTTCCAGCAATACTCCAAGTTCTTGGTGGTGGGTGTGTATCCCAGAAGGGTCTTCGTGGTAAATGCAACACCTGGACCCCAGAAGTTGGGGTGCTTTCATACCCTTTTTGTGGTAGGGGAGCGCAGCCTCCCCAACTCGCAGAGAGATGTGCACTACCAATCAAGGTACCAATATTCTTATGTTATTGCTGGCAGTAAATATGCTTTTATTGCAGTAGGGTAACATAGTGATTACTCTAGGTATATCTTAATCTTGGTCTAAGCAAGGATTATTTTTATGAGGGGATCTTGGGTTACTCAGAGCATTTAGAAATAAAATGGTTTTAAAGTGAAAGCTGACTAGTGAAACCTTTTGGAACTATCTAGCCTCTGTTTGACAAAAATATTATTTCAACAGCTCATAAAGTCGCATTTAGTCAAATCCAAGCATGAAGACTTAATTTGGAATAGATGCCAGGGGACTGACCAAGAGAAATCTTCATGTAAGAAACAAGCAGAGGGATTTGAGAATCAATGTATACAACTTCAGATTCCACTGAAGAAATCAAAGCTTTAGTCTCTTTAAAATTTCCCGGACAAAGGTATGCTTGTGAGGGTGAGGGCAGATACTAGTTAAACATACAATGCCACGTAGCACGTGAAGGGTAGGCTGAAGATTTTTGAAAAAAAATTTAAAAATTATACATCTAGACATAAAATCAAATTTATTCCAAGTATATGAATGTTGTTCACTTCACTAATGATCCTAATGCAATTCCCTTCCTTGGCTTATGGATTTCATTTGCATAATCACTAAGTAACAATGATGCAAATGCACATCTCCAGACTTCAGCATTTGTTATCTCTGTGCTGCACTTTCCTCCTGTTGTAGAGTTTTCTAGATGTTTTTCATCAAATGAGATTGTAGCTTAGTCTAGTCACCTGACTTGTCTGCAGGAGAAAAGCTTAAATATGAAGGAAACAACTCCTGAAAGGAAAGAGTTGATGTATGAAAAGGACCATGTGCATTTAAAACTTGATACAGTTCATTGTATCCTCACCCTTCCTACATGCCAACAAGTAAACTTCTACTTCATTCTTCATTAATTAAAGTAAGAATGTTCACATTGTATACTGATCAGGTCTTCAGATTGCAGTAGAACAGAAGCAGAGAGAGGTGAGAGCAACCCCATAATACTGGCATAGTAGGTAGGGAGTGAAGGAAAATACAATCAGGATTGTGATAAATTTGTAAAATGGCTAACTCCTTAGAGGTAAAGAATTGCTAAAAACACTAAGTTGAGCTATTGAAATCCTGCTACAAATTCCTTTTACATTAATAACTGGGAAAATACCTTGTTTTGTTATGAAGAGTAACTGTGCTATTTGAAAACAACTGTGTTGAATATTAACAAGGAAAATAAATAAGTTTTTGTTTGGATTTTCGGGGCGGGGAGGAGGTGGAGCACATGAAAATTCTCCTTACTGGTAATATGACAACGCTCCAATTCCAGCATTCATCTCGTGTGTGTCCGCACTGCTGTGTATCAAAGGTAAGCACAGTAAGAATGTGTAATTCTGAAAACAATGACTTGCCAAGCAAGGAAGCTGCTTACATACTGTATAATGTAGTATACTTCTAGGGATTTTAAACATTTCCCATCAGTTATGACATAAATTTCTCTTGTATTTAATCAAAGCTTTATAAGTAAATCACTGAGCTGTGCAGGTCTTAGTCTCAGCTCTGATAAATGTGGCCCTGAATCTGCCCTTGACTTGGTTGATGTATGAGGACTGTATTGTGCTTATAAAGCTTCCTCTTTATTGTCATCTTTGCCTCTGGCTGGGGTTTCTATTTCCCTGCTGGAAAAAAAAGTGCTGTTGACTTTTAAAGAGCTATGACATTGGGCTAAGATGCTCCTAAGGAGTCAAAAAAGAGTCCTACCACTGATCCATAGGGTTGTTGCTGGTTAATATTCAATGAAAACAGAACAGAAAGTATCTTCAAGTCAGTAACTTACACTTAAGCAACCCAGCTTTAGACCTTGTCCTGTCTTCAAAGGTATGTAATCAAATAATGAGAAAATGAACATTTAACATAATGACATTCTAACAAATATTTGTATGATCTTTCTGTTTTATTCTTTTTTCTTTATAAGTGTATCGGCAGACTTGTCATGGAGACATTCCTGGAGAAACTTCTTTTAGATTTTAACCCCAATTAGTTAACTTTCCTTTTTCTTTACACTGTTAAGACATTCTTCACACTTGAACAGAGCACACCAACCTTGAGTAATTGATTACTTATTCTGATAAGCATCAAAAGAGTGGGCATTCCCTGAGGTTTTGTGGAATTAAAAAATCAAAGCATATTACTTAAATCAACTTTGAGTTAATTGCAGAGATTTTTTTTTAATAAATGTGGTATAGCAAAAATCTGTGAGAAACTGGATAGATGAATATATCTAGGTTACAAATGTGATGCTACTGTAAATTGTTGTTTCAGTAGTTACCCACGAGGTGGGGGAATGCATCTTTGTATTTTACTGCTGCTGTCTTCACAGCTTTCCTGCCCAGACTCCTACTGCCTGGATAGCACAATGCTAAAATCATGTAGTTGATATGGTCAGTGCAGAGCTATAAATCAAGAGGCTGTCAGAAGCTTTACAAACTGCAGATCCAAGCTTGGAGTTTTAGAAGTGTTGAAAAAATGCACTACAGTGATCGTTTACATGTTATATGTTTCTTCTACGTAATGTGATAGGAACTGGTGCAGACTTTCATGAGCATGAATTTCTGTGGTGGGTATTTTTGAGTAAAAGCTTTTCCATGTGGCTTTTGCTCAAGTGCTCATTCTGTTAATGCTACTGTTGAGTTGCAAGAATTGATCTGAAGATGGCTGTGTAATGTGCAGTGTTTTTCCTCTTTGTAGCTAATGAGTTCAGAGACATTCTAAGGCAGTTGAAGAGGCCACCACAGACCTGCTTTAACAGGATTGCATACTTGTTCTGTGCACTGTTTAGCTCAAGTTAATAAAAATCTAATTTTTAGAGATTCTGAGAGATTACTTCATGATAGATATTATATCTATTTCAGATTAAAAAATGGAAACCAGCAGTACTATTCTGTATTTCAGTGAAGACTGCCACTGCAAGCTGCTGCTAAAGAGAACTCAACTTCTATAGCTCAGTTGTAGGAGCGCTTCTTGCCAATTCCATGAAAGAAATACCTAAAACAGGAACTAGGTAAAGCTATCTAAATGTTTTAAAATAATAATTTGGCCATATCTTTTTACTGGCAAAAATGAGAGAAAATCTTGCTGGGAGAACATATGGGAGAAAAGAATTTTCATTGTAGGGGAACTGAACATTTTAAACCAGATTATTTCTGGTATTACCAGGCAGAGAGAGCTCTCTATGCTAGCTTTCAAGGGCTGCTCAGTTCCACCTGCCATACCTCACAATTTCCTAACCCTGTGGCATTTAGGGCTGGCAGGTAGGGATTCAGAACTAAGGAAAAGAAAGGAAAAGGAGAAAAAGCACTTGTTCACTGCTAGTACTTGCAACAAGATTGTTGCCTTACTTCTTTTCTTATCCCTGCCTAGCTACTCTCATTCTATCCAGAAAACAAGACCTTGTGACTTTGTGCGTCATCTTCGTGGGTAGCCAGGAAGTAACACATGGATTGGTTTTTTTTTTTTAGTTCCATTTGGCCTTTTATTCTTGAAATTTTGCTAGGCATTGTGTCCTGGGTTAATACGTACACTTTTTCAGGGGGAGCTTCATGGCTTCCATTGCCACAAAGGGCAAAATATGCTGGCTAGGATGGCACTGAGACATTTTAGATGTGCTGAGTGACGAATTCTGTATGGCTTCTCATTTCTTTCTAGCAATTTCTGTGGAACCTGCTTGACTTAATCTAGAGATGTTTGATGAATTTAGGAGCTTAGAATGAAGGGTAAATGGGGAATAAAAACTGGGATGGGTAAACCTCTGCAGGCCAGGAATTTAGAGAATCTTGTTCTGACTCAAGTACTTGCTCCCTGTGATCTGTAGTCACAGTGTTTAAAACTACGACTTAGCTGTCATAACAGTTTGCTCCTAAGAGATTCTTTAGAAGTTCCTGTATACTGAGATAACACTAATTTTTGCTGTAGGTAAGAGTGCATGGAAGATTTCTTCAAGTTTCTTCTGTAGATGTCTCAGAATATGTTCTGTTTCCAATAGTTGTTTGTTTTCTGTTTTCATATTTGCCATTTTGAGTGTAAATTGTACTTGTATATAGGGCATGCATTCTTGATGCTGAAGGACGTTTCAAGTCTTGAGGTTTCTGTGCATGTGACTTAGAAAATAGATCTAACTTACACTAATATGTTGAAGTACTCACAAGATGGCTAACATGGTTGGGAGGTGGGGTTTTTTTGTGAGCACAGAATTTCATTTCCAGAGGTAACCATCTATCTTCTGGTATGCCCTCCTACATAGAGATATACAGAATCATAGTTGTCAGGGTTGTAAGGGACTTCAAGGATTGTCTAGTTCCAACCTCCCTTGCCATGGACAGGGACACCTCACACTGGATCAGGTTGCTCAGAGCCCCATCCAGTCTTGAAAACTTCCATAGATGGGGCTCCCTGGGCAATCTGTTCCAGCACTCCCTAATATAAGGACTTTAACAAGCTTGTGATTCTGTGACCTGGGAAATATGTAATTTAGCTGAAAGTGCATTTAGGGCCATGTTTGTAAATAATAACCATTAAGCTGTATGGCTAAAGTGATGTTAAAGCCAGTGAGGCTGGCAGTCTTACTAGTGGGCTGTGGCACATGGAAAAGGCCACTGTGTGACAATATGAAGCATTTAGCAATAGTATTGATCTGTGGAGTTCAAGGCAGTCAAAGCCACTTATTCCTTTCTTCCCCTGTCTTGATTCTTCACAACAATCACAGAATCAGTAAGGTTGGAAAAGACCTCAAGGATCATCAAGTCCAACCTGTTAATCAAAGCCCTGAATGAATGCTTTTCTCAGCAAAATAGAAGGCAGCTTTGAGTTTCTCACAGTGGCAACGGTTGCCCCAAAATTCAGCTCTCTCACTACCTGGTGGATATGTATAGTATATACTGTTGGGTGATTACAGTCCAGGAGATATTAATGTGCTTGACACAGTCCATTTGATTATTCAGAGGACACAGCTTTAGCTGTTCTTCAGCTTCTTATATTATGTAGAGTACAGAGATGTCTGCTCAAATATGTACTCTTTGTAAATTCAAATGAGTGGTATGATGGGAAGAAGTTAAAGTGGTACCAAATGTCTAAACTTGGAGATAAAAAAATGGGAGGGTGAGAAACAGAGATGTTAAATATGACTCTCTGTGTATATATTAAGTACAGTGATACCAACACCTAAATTCAGTCACCAAAATTATGAGTAGATTCATTTGGTAAAGGCATATTTCACTTTAGTGTGCTGGATTATTTTTCTGCCACATTATCAGTCAACTGATAATTCCCTAGAGAGGGAAAGAGAAAGAGGAGAAGTAAATGTTCCCTTTGGATGATGGCAAGCTGTTAGCTTGGCTCAGCTTCATCCCAAAAGTTAGCAGTGCTGAAGAATTAGCTGAAATTAGAAGATGTGGGGTTTCACCTGGACTAAGCTTTTCATTGGAAAATGACAACTTTCCACAGTCTTTCCTTTTTTGTAGCTATTGACAAACTTAAGTACTAGAAAAGAAAATTTAATTGTTTTTTAATGTATTTTTGAAGTGTTACAGTATTGCCTGATAGGAGGTATTGCTGTTCAAGTGGCTTCATTGCCTCTGTTCCTTTCTGTGTGCTGAGGTCTGTCACCTGTTTCTGGGGCAGATGAATAATGCTCACATTGGCATAGTGGAGCCAACAAAATGCCCCAAAACCAGAGGCAAGAAGCAAAGAAAGGAATGTGAAACTCTAGCAAAGATACTGTTGGCAGACAGGCGATTGATTACCAACAGATACATGAATGTGTGACACTCTCAAAGGCCTATGCCAGAGGAGCAGCGAGTAGGCAGTTAAACCTCCAAATCCTTCCAATGATATTAGTCAAACAGATGCCAGTGTGCAATAAATAGGGCATGATTTAGGATCCAGTTACCAGTGTACCTAGTGAAGATAAATTGGAATAAAAGCCTTGCAGGGATGTGAGCATACCTACACATTTGGGATCAGGGCAGCTATCCACTTGCCATGAGATTATAGTGCTTTCCAAGGAGTTTTGGGAAGAAAGACCTCTTAGCATTTCAAGTTTATAAATATACAAGGAAAATGGTGTGAGAGCACAGCATGTGTCTGAACTGGGGCCACCTGAATTTCTAGCAGTTCAGTCAGGAGACTTATTGTGCATTTTCAGTGGAACCTGAAATAGATTCAGTTCACAAGATAAAAAGCAGTGCAGGCAGAATAATAGCCTTGCCTTTTCAACACAGAGGAGTGTTTCTGCTATCGGTTTTTCTTAAGAAAACATGCTCCTTTTTAGGCATCCAGGTGGAGATCATAGCAAAAGTGAATGCATGCATAATATATTGTTAAACTGTTCCATCAGGCCTATTCTATTACAGGTGATAAGAGCCTGGAAATAAAGTCTTCAGGGGAAATGCATTTCCATTTGGGAAAAACCTTTATGATTAAGACAATTGAAAGCCCTGCTTTCAGCATTCACTCCAGACTGAAAGTGGAGTGGGGTAGGGAAGAGAAAGAAGAGCCCCAGTCTTGCATTTCTTCAGTAAAGTTACAGTAACTCTTATAAGTCACAGGGGAAATTGCCTTTTTGCTGGAACTTTCAAATGTTAAAAATCAGAATGTGCCATATGCTAGTGAGTGCTTCTTTGTATGGTCTGCTTTAGAATAGAGTGATAGTGTTAGAATATGAGATGACAAGAGTTTTGTCTTTTACGATCTTATCAGCTTGTACAAGCAAAGCGACATAGAAGATGAATTAGCTGAGATCTCCAAAGAATGCTGACAAGAATAGTCTATTATGGAGGTAGAAACTACTTTCTGCTTGGAACATGGGAATGCTGTCAGAGTAGTAGCTGTATACAACAAAACGCATGGAAGTGATGCTCATTCAAAGGTATATTAGACACTTGATAGGCAATACTGTAGCCACTGATTACAATGATTTAAAGTTTCCTTTCACAGCTGGTTCATGGAGGCATTTGCACTTCACTGAGAAAGGATGAGCTGGAAATTGCAATGCTAGTTTAGGGTAGTTGTGCAGTTACTACTTCTCTCCCAGACTTCTAGCAGCAGAGTTGTCATGGGCTCCTCAAAGCCTCCCCCTTAAACATTTCTGCTTCCCATATGGCAAATAGGATTCCAAAGCTTTTTGTAAATGACTGGTATTTGATGTTTAAATTTGTCAAGTAATCGAATGCAATGCTTTATAAAAATCAGAAAATATTAATTCGTTTTCACACAGTCATTTCAGGGGATGCTTATAGGCACACCAAATAAATTGTATCTCTTTGTATACCTTGCCCCTCACTTCAGTAACAATTACTTGGAGAGCTCCTGTGGGGTACTTGAAAGTACAACAGTTGCTGTACAATATTTTAAACAAAATACCTTAATTCACTGGAATCTTAATTTCTGGTATATATCAAACTTGTTTTAATTTTTTTTTCCCAAGAAATGGGTTTAAAGACAGACTGATCTTTTGCTATCCAGACATCCTACTCAGTTTGATAGATCTAGTTCCTTACTCCAGTAGCACATAATGCTTATAAATGTTGTTTTTTTGAAATGTGAGTGGGTTTAGTCCTAGTGGAAACAAATGTTTAAAATGTAAGATTTCTTGCAAAATGGAATGATGAATGCATTGAGACAAAACTCTCTGAGAGTGCACACAAATTAAACTGGCTTGTTTGCCTTCTGAATAATGTTATGCAAAAAGAAAATTGGGAAAGAGTTATTGTTAAATTGAAATAAATGGAATGTTTTAATGGCAGGGGAGACAGATTAATTAAAAGCATAAATACATTGACACAGACTGACTTGAAGACAAGTTGCTCAAATTCAGTTAAAACCTGAAACCAAAATGAGCCTTTTTTCTCCCACTTCTTCCTTCAGCTAGGAATAGTAACATGGTAGGTAGAGTACCAGTTTCCCACATTCCAGGTAACCATATGCTGATGAAACTTTTTTTCTTTCATTGATTGTATCATGAAACCTTTAAAAGCTGGGTTTTAAATTTAGCTTGGTCCTGGCATGTCATCCTATCAAGCCTTAGAAAATATTTGTCTGCTGAGTACCTCAGTCTTCTCATGCTACTGTAGAATGCTGAATTCTCCTCAAGATACCAGTGTTCTAGAGAGGCTGGAGCTGTATTTCTCTTGTGTGGGTGTCTGAGCATTTGAATTGGACATGTGTAGGGACAGCAAACTGCTTAAACTTTTTCTTCTTATTTGTGACATATTTCTGTAACAGTCTGAGAATTAAACCAGAGTTCTAATCTACAGAGGAAGTTCAGATGGCTAGCCATTCCTTTTTACAAAAGACATAATGCTTATCTGGAGAATTTTCTTAAGAACTTTAGAAGGATTGTAAATAAAAGCAGTGAATATTTTTAGACTATGTTTAATTTGAGAGGTATTTACCTAGTGCATTCTGAAGTCTGCATTGAGTTAGTTACTATTGTGGAGCTACGATTTTAAGAAAATGCCTCAGAGTTTTTCCAAAAGTTTTGAAAAAACTTAAACTTTGAAAAACAAAAGTCAGTCAATCTGTGTGCTTTATTTGTTTTGAACTTTCAGCAGTACTGTTGATGCCAAACTAGTGAGCACTGATTATAATACCTCTAATCTGTCTCCTGGCTGAAATTCCCTTTCTAAGGCGTTTATTTCATATATGGTATCAGGAAATTGGCTTTTGCTCTGATTAGGCATAGATGCCCCCAGACTCCTAGTTCACAATGAAGCTTGTAGCATTTGTCTTGTGCAGAGTTTCTCCAGATATGTGCTCATTAGTGAGTTGTCACGATGCTTAAGAGCTCAGTGGCTTTCATAGCACTGGCTGACTTAAGTTCCAAAGGTTTTGTGAAAGACCCTCAATTACAAAGCTTTCTGCTGTTGACAGTTGAATATCTATCTCAATTTTCTCTTTCCTTCCAAAGAGACAATGATTTAAGATTCACTCTAAACGTAACGTAAATGATCGATGGTAGCTGACAGTTGCCATTGTTTGTTTGCCCAAACAGGTTATTATGTGCATGAAAGTCTGAACAATTAGTCCTGGGTTCAGCTGTCCTTTAGGCTGAAGCTAATTCTGTAGGCAGTGCTTATTTTTGTTGTTGCCCACTTAGGTGCTTTTTAATGATGGAGACTTCAGGAAGTATCAGCACTGGCAGTTACAATAAAGAAGCTGCAATACAAAGTTGTAACTAGTTTACAAGAAGCTAAAACTTTCTCTCCCAAAACAATCCTATGGAGGGAGTGATACTGTTAGTGATACTTGATTATAAAATTATTAAAAAAAAAAAAAAAAAGAGTTTTCCTTGGTTTGGTGTTAAATTCCCCACCCCCCAAGATCTTTGTATTCCATTTGTATTCTATGTTAGACCATGATGTCTTGGCAGTGACTCATTTAAGGAAATCCAGAAACATTGAAAAAGCAAACAGTCTTTCCTTCTGGTCTGGTTTGTTTTTTTTTTTTTTAATTTGAAGTACCATAGAGAAGTAACTGCTAAGTAGTTACTTTGCCATAGTGATTTTTATTGGAAGATGCTTTAGAATGTAAATTCTGTGCATTTGAAGAAAGCAACTAGGCAAAGGAACAAACATATAAGTAGTTTTACAGCACTATTTGATATCAGGTGTTCTCTAAGGTTTCTAACATCCAGGTTACTGCATCTGTAGAATTAAATAAGAGGTCTATGCCAATACCTGGAAGCTTCTATTTCTCATCTGAAAAGAACTTGCACTGCTTGTTTCTTAAACCCTTAATTTATATGTCTTTTTTAATTATATGTGGTTTTGGCCTTGTAATTTTTGGTTTCATTTCACTTTTTATCCTTCCCCTACCTAGTAATTAGATCAAGATCATTGTTACAATTACAATGTGGCCCATGCATACACACACAACTCCCCTTCCCCCCACAACCCTAACCAGAACCTCTACCAACTGCCTAGCCTAAAGCAGTAAGAGATGGATAACGAGTAGGCTTAACATACAGCTGTTTCTTTTTGTGGAAAACATTGTTTACAGACTGTAATGAAAATTTGAGAGTATTCCATAAGGTTGTTAGCAGTGACCTCATTTTAGCTGCTTTTCTTTCATTCTTCTCTTGTTTATCTGCCATTACATGAACTCTGCTAGTAGACCTTCTGGAAAAAAGATGAAATACAATTTCTATAGGCATTGTTATGAAAATGCCTACAGCCTTTGGGTCTATGCTGCTGTTATAACCTGCCATTTCCTGATCTATTCTTCAAGTATTTAGTTGAAATCCTAAATGTTTAAGTGACTATGAGAGGATGCGAACACCCAGCTGTGTAATTGCATAGTTCTGGACTGCCAATCAAAATGAGTATTTTGAGAATTTAAGATCCTCTTCTCCACAGGTGATTGACATCAGTTGCTTTAACATGGTGGCTCAAGTCACACACTGGGTAAATCCAGTGACCAGTTTTAGTGCACAGGAAGTCAGAGTGTCAGGAGAGAAGAGATTGCATGCTGCGATTTCAAACGGCATGACACAGGCTTGTATCAAGTACAGATCTGTTAGTAAGAGGATACATACCAAAGACGTTTGACTCTGTAGTTTCAAAGAGCTGCCAGGGTAAATGCAATGACATAGTCATGGAAGACTGAGATTCGAAGGCTGAGAGAAGACTTTTTCTATGTCTACAAATATCTGAAGGGTGGCTGTCAGAGGGATGAAGCCAGTCTCTTTTCAGTGATACCCAGTGGTAGGATGAGGGGCAATGGTTGTAAGCTCAATCAAAGGAAATTCCACCTTAACATGAGAATTTTTTTTTTTTTACTGTGAGGGTGATGGAGCACTGGAACAGGCTGCATAGAGAGGTTGTAGAATCTCCTTTTCTAGAGGTCTTCTAAACATGCAAGGACGTGTTCCTGTGTGACCTTCCCTAAGTGGCAGGGCTTGATCTCTGGAGGCCTATGATTAGGAAGAGCTCTAGAGCTCAGAGGCCAGAACAGGTTAGAAGCTTTGGCATTGTTTGGAGAGCAAATCTTGCATTCTGCTGTCAGGGCCTGAATGCTGCAGGAAGCCCTTAGCATCAATGCTGTGTTGGCTGCTGGCCTTGCCTCACTTGGTACCTCTTTGATGGTGGGTGCTTCAGGGCTGGAATGGAGCATTGCTCTCTGGTGCTTATGAAATTTCAAGTGTGTGGGTGAGCACACTTTCATTATATCAATGAATGGTCATGGAACACCTGACAAAAGTCCAACAAAAGGTTTTTGTGTCCATATGCCTGCGATGTTTCTGTGTCTGTGCAGATCTAATAAAAGCAAAAATGCTCAGTTTGGTCATCAAGTCCCCATAGTCTCTGACCTTTTCTAAAGAACATATATTTCATCACAAGTACTTCAAGATGAACAAAACCTTTTCCTCTTGGAACTACTTTGCTAGTGAGAATTGAAATAAGGGCATTTAAATAAACAAGGGACCTGTAACTCTATGGCCCATGTTCTGCTTAGGCAGATTCACAGACTGTGTGGGGTTGGAAGGGACCCTCAAAGGTCATCTTGTTCAATCCCCCTGAAGTGAGCAGGGACACCTCCAACTAGATCAGGCTGCCTAGGGCCACGTCGTATCTGATCTTGAATGTCTCCAGAGACAGGGCCTCAACCCCATCCTTGGGCAGCTTTTTCCAGTATTTTACCACTCTCGTTGTAAAGAACTTCCTTCTTCTGTCTGACCTAAATCTACCCTTCTTGCTAATACTGATTTTCTCAGTACTACCTGTCAGTGACACTGCCACCTGCTGTGTTTTTAAATGAAGATACAGTAAACACTTCTTTCTTCATTCTGGAGGATTAATTCCTGGGACCTCTTTAGGACTGCTGTATTAATGGCATACTCTTTTAATACTTAGGAATTCCACATTCCTTTTCTTGGCAATTATGAAGTAAAGCATATAGAAATAGCCACGTTTTTTACTCTAAAGCCTATGTTATTGCTGCTTATTAGCCCAGGAAATAATTTCTGCAGTTTGTTGTCCAGTAGTAATGTCAGAGAGAGGGATGCTGAAGAGCACAACTAAACTTACACAAATGTAACTTCATTGCAGAGACACTGATTTTTTTTTTTTAATTTATTCTTTTAAAGTCAAACAGTGCTTATTTTCTCTCGTCTTTATCTACTCTTGAATTTGTAACAAAAATTTCTAGAAAAAGTATTTTAACTTGACTGTTCTGGACTTTGTTGGAAATGATGGCAAATAGAGCCTCTTATTCAAATTACAGCACACTTAGTTCATCCTTCATTGTGCTAGGGAGAAACAATAGCTTTCATACAAACTCACTTGGTGATATTTTTGAGATACTGTATGCTTTACATGGACGTTTTGAGGAGAACAGCTTGTTTTGAGTTTGCTACAGTGAAATTTCTTGTTCTCTATTATTCTATGAATAGAATGCAGCTAGCTGGTACTCTGAATTTAGGCAAAGCACTCCATAGCTGATTTGAGAAATACTTGTGGCCATTTAATGTCAAGTGATATGAAATACTGTGTTATCTGTAAAGGTCTGCATTTGGGTTGACTATAAGTAGCAGCAGTGCAAGCTGTCTTAGGGAGACAACGTGGAACAATCTGTTGGTAGAAAATATCTTCTAGGCTGGCTCCTGCGTTAGCTGCAGGAGAGGAGCTGGCAGTGAGGTGTCATTTACAGGGATTAAGGAGTTACGTTTTTTGTTTGTGGTGTGATTTGTTGTTGTTATTTTTTGTTTGTGTGTTTTGGGGTTTTTTTTATGTTTGGGGTTTTTTTCATGTTGGTGTGTATTTCACAAAGCCCAGTTAGTAGATGGTAACAATTTGAATCTCAGTGAAATGAATAGTTAATTTTAAAGCAAATCTGTGAAAGCAGGACTACATACTGACTGAGCTTATAGGAATACGGGCTTTAGAAAAACCCATAAAGAATTTCCCTATTCCATGAGAATGGCTCGTAAACTATGCTTTGGTAAAGTTGTGGCAGCTGAATTTTGTGTAATAGGACACTGCAGTAGTTTGGAGATTTCAGTACTTGAAGTTACTTTTCTTTGTGAATAATTGCTCTGTTTCTGGTGACCAAGATATTCTAACAGTTAAAAGAGAAATCTTTCTAGGAAGATGGCAGGTCCTGCATGTACACCAAGCACATCAGAGCGTGACACTCCACTAGGTTGGAGACTATACAAGTCTTTAAGTGTTAAGCTAAATAGCAATGAAAATGCACTACTTAAGTGTCAGAAAAGTTTTTAGTATTAGCTGATGCATCATCTGTTTCAGGCAGAACTTTTGAATTTTCTGTTATATTGCAGCAGAAAAAAAGCACTGTCAGAATTTTTATCCATTTTGAGTACCTCCAAACTACTCACTTGGGAGATATTGAAATGGCCAGGTTCCATGTCTCTGACATGTTTGGCTTCCACCCTTTCTGTTTATAACTTGATATGAACTTATTTATGTCTTGGGTTTGGATAAAAGTGAAAAGGGGTGCTATACCTTCAATGCAGTTTTCAGAATAATCTCATGAATTCTGAAGGGATCTGTAGCTGTATGCTTAATGCCTGAACAAGGCTGACCACCTCCTAGTGCTGCTGAAGGTTATTCAACTAAACGCAAACTCCTTTCCCCCCCCCCCCCTACTGTTCTCTGGCATTTGAGCTACCATAAGCTGATCCAAGTCTGAGACCTGAAACTGCACTACCAGTGTTGTTTTCACAATAGAGAGGAATAACAGAAGTCAGGCATAATGTTTAAACTGGAATCTGATGGTATTGCTATAGTAGAGGCCTTCCAGAACCTCAACTTGAAAATCTGCAACAGCTTTAGTGTCAGTAGCAGTGGGTCACTAGGAGTTGGATCACTGTGTGCTTTGTACCTTACAGAACTGAGAAGAATCATCTTTCCCTGGTCCTTGCAGGCTGCTTTTACTGCACAATTCTTCTGCTTTATATTCATAGTTTTTGCCACTCCTCTACTTCTTACTTATCCCCCTTGAACACTACTTCATTTTTGGCTTCACTATTCCTTCAGTATTCCTCAACTAGCTGTCAGAAGGCAGCGACACACTAAAAAAAAAAGCAGTACTGCAGCAAAGTTTGAATTGATAGCAGGTACTGGCAGATACCAAATGTGCCAGTTTCTGCTATGTGAAGGGCCTCGTGAGTAAACACTCTTGAGTGCTTCAATAAGTAATCATCTTGCTGCTGGTGCTGCCTGAATTGTTTCCCACCTTATTTGTGTGGTTGTGGCAGCACCACTGCTTATGCAACTTTGCCTGTGACAAAAGCAAGTAAATGTTAAAAAGCAAAAAGTGCTTTTTAACCTGGGTCAGTTTTTTTCCTTGATTCACAGCCTGGCCTTGCAGACAGTTGTATCAGCACAACCACATGGGCAGCCTGAGGGCAGGAGCAAGCAGCCAGTTGGAACCCCTTAAGTCAGTATGATTGTGGAAGTCGTATCTGGAAGCATACCCTAAGCAAGGCCTGTTCAACTATGTTTTGTGAGCAAAAATACTTTTTGGTATGTGATGAGCTGTTTTCCTAATCTGACATGATTAGTAACACAGGAACTGTGTATATTCTTTGTAAGTGATGCCATATATCAGAGAAATACCAGATTTGTTTCTTGTTCTGTTAGTGGGAGCATACTGCAAGACCCCAAAATTAATTACATAAAGAAGCCAGAAGATATGTCTGGAAATTCAAGGATCTAGCCAATGAACTGGAAGTATTTTAGTAGACAGACACATCAGGCAAGCTGAACCATGATGATACCACCCACAAAAATATATTACATTTTGCAGTGTGAAAATTTGCAATATGGCATACCTTTTCATGGCAAAGAAATGCAGATCTGGCCCTTCAAATGGATGCATTCCTGTGCAAATTGAGATGAATATGCATTAATGTGAGGAACAAGATGGGTGGAACTTGCTGTGAATTTTTTTTCCTTGCATGTACCAGAAATCGTATTGAGTGGTATTGATAATTCCAACAAGTCCAAACAAAGCTGAAGAGCACCAGTGCTAAATGTCTTCTAACTGGTCTGTAAGGTAAGACAAAGCATAATGTAATAGCTGACTGGATGGCAGTAACATAAGATGGCAGTAGCATGAAGACTAATCACCTGTGGTCACAGCACACCATCTGCCCGTCCAGCACACAGTTTCTTGTAGGATACTTGCCATAGATGATTTTTGGGAATGGTTGCATGCTCTGATGTGGGACCTGGCAAGAGACAAGTCTGATCTCTGATTAAAATCAAATACATATTTAAAATTTAAATTAGGTTGCTAGGGTGGCAGAGGTAAATAACTTGGAAATGTACTTGTACTAATCTATTATTTAACTCATGTTCCGGATTCTTGAGAAGCTGTTTGTGTGTATGCAGAACTGATGTATGTATTGAAGCTATTATGCAGTGATATTATCCCAGTAACTTTTAGCCTTGCTGAGTTGCAGCATGCTCATATCTGTGCCATAAGTCATGTTTGACTATCAACTGAAAAAGCAAGACCAATCATTTTGTTTCTGTTCAGCAGCAAATCACACTCAGAAGGCTGTAGCAGTTACTGTCATCAGTTGTCCTCTCTGCTCCTTTTCTTGTCACCACACATACCAATAAAGGCTAATGAAGATGTGGCGTACACAGTATTCTACTTTCTATGTTCAAAACTGTTTTATTAATAGGGTTTTATAGTAATGTGTCAGATGCTAATTACCTGCTAGGCTAGCCCAGGCTGTTTTCAGCTGTCCAGATTGTGTCTGTAGTTTAGTTTCTGGGGGGAAAACAAGGAAACTGACAGTTTGTTTTCGGAGTCCAGCAGGGAGATGTTGGTAAGCACTAGTTTACCAAACGAGAATGGATTTTGTTACTGTTGTTGAAACTTGTGGTTAAGTTACTGTGCAGTCACCACACCTTAATCCATCCCTGGTGGAAGTTGTTCCCCCTTAGGGATACTGAATGATAGGAATATGTCACAATGACTAGCGACAGTTGCAAACAAGAACAAGGAATAACCATCCCCTACCAAAAGGTGTCGAAAGGATTGGCTTATTTCACAGCTGATACCCTGTAAGTTAGGTGATGCAAAGCTTTGCGCAATGCTCTTTGGACTGTAAGGTAGCTATTAACAACGTGAGACCAAATACTGTGGCATAGAGCTGGTAATCTATTTATGGTCTTACTGGGAATAAATGCTACCATCTTATGCAGCAGCCAGCACCAAGATTAAACCTTAACTAGCTGTGCAGTGGTTTAGTATCTTGTCCGTGTGCCTGCATGCACTCTCGATTAATGCTAATAGGAGTTACATGAAAAATCAAGAAAGGCTGGAACAAATAGTTGTTCTGATGTCCCAGTGCTCAGACAAACGAATCTTTTAAATCTAGTTTGGAGCCTAAACTCAATTCTATTTCTCTGCTTGTATATGAAGGAAGCACACTTGACTCTAGAGAGGTCAGTTGGAAGGAATAGATGAGTCCTTGCATTCACACTCCATTGTAGCTTTACAAAATGTTCCCTCTTCTGAAAAAAAATGGACATAGAACACAAGGGGAAGTCTGCTTTGTGCAGATCTGAGGCATGCCTCTTGAGGCTTTCCCTTCTTTCTCTCCCTAGACGGAGATTTAAGGAAAATGCAGAGTGTCTCTTTTTTTTTCTAATTCTTTTTTTTAAATTCTGTTTCCAATGAGCAAGACAAATTAGCAATGCTGTCAGACATTTCTTTGATATGGCCTTGCTTGTTTACAAATAATCTATATGATCCTACTGCCTTGAGCAAAGGAATCCAGTTCAGTAAGGACTGCATGCACTGACAACAGGTATAAAGAGTTGGTGCTGTGCCCTTCTATATTCTTTTGTGTCGTATAACGTGATGCAAAATTATAATTTTTTATTATTAAATTGCTATTATTATCTGGCTCATCATTATTATGATGAGCCTGATAATGTTTGTTGTAAATGAAATATTTAGTGTTGGCTGTTTAATACAGTGTTCTTCCACACAAGCATGAAGACCTCTTCTACTTCAGTTGCACAATTGGAGGGAGAAAGATGGTTTCTGGAAGTGGACAAGGGAAGGGAACTCGGTGTCCTAGAGCCTAGTTGTGCCAGATTGAAAAGCTAAGTAGGAAAGTTTCTGAGGAGCTGCACTGGCCTGATAAGGACATTGAAGTGGACTTGAGCTATGTTACAATTAATACACAGATGAACCAGTGATTCAATTAAACTAAGAGGTGAAGTATAAGGTAATACTACTTGCTGCATTTGCATGCACATTAGAATTAACCCACATTGCAGAATCACATGCCAGAAGTAGAGAGAACGATATGAAATTCTTACTCTTTCCTCTTTTGAATTTAGTGGTAACACTTTTTTCTAACCTGTTGGAATTGCTCTTTACTATCTTCTGTCTCATGGCAGACAGCTGCAGTTGTGCAACTCATTAAGGAGATGTTACCAGAAGATATGGGGAGGGTTCTCTTTTTTCCTGCAGACAGAAACACTGTCCCAAGTTCAAGTTACCACTTGAATCATGGAAGCACACTGAGGGGCTGTAGTTGTCTGATACACTGAAGAAACAAAACCCAGGAGATAGCCTGAGCCTATGAGCTCAGAAGTATAGTTTATAAGGTATGCCAGATGTTGTCACTGGTGTAGTTGCAAAAGGTAGGAATGAGAACTAACCAAGAAAGTAATTATTAAGAAGTCCTTCAGGGAAAGTCACTAGTCCAGGATGGTAATTCAGAGCTGGGATGAATCATCTTTCAACATAGTTACTTCTTTCTTTTATGATTAGTTTAAATAAATCTTGCCTGATTAATTTAAATAAAAATTCTTCAGGGTAGCTGTGGCACAAGGAATTTATGCTTTAAAAGTTAAACAATAACTTAAAATGCATCTTTTGCATTGCAGTTAAAAAATTCAAAGTATGAAATATTGGTCACATACCTGCAAGGTGCCAGAACTATGATTCTTGCAGGAATCTCAGACCAAGATCTGAAAATCGGTCTAATACATGAGTATTGTTACCATCTACCAATGTATTACTTGGAGTTCTGAGGTGTTGGTTAAACTATCATTTATTTAAATCTGTATTTGTATTTTAAAAGTGATTGAAAACAAGATACCAAAATTGAAGAAGTTATAGTCCTCAGTTGACATATTCTATTTATAATTTGAATAATTAGTTCTTAAAAGAAAAGCCTTCATTTGGCTCAGATTCAAGCTGGATTCATATCTTAAATGTCATTCTTTAACGTGAGGGTCCAGTGGTGTGAAAATGGAGTAAAATGGA
This sequence comes from Indicator indicator, assembly GCF_027791375.1. NCBI lineage: Eukaryota > Metazoa > Chordata > Aves > Piciformes > Indicatoridae > Indicator > Indicator indicator. The sequence continues at coordinate 5,707,159 of NC_072025.1, forward strand.
AAAACGTTAATTGACTATGTGGCTTGGAATTTTTAACTTGTGAGTAGCCAAAATTTCTGAGCAAGAGCTTCGTCAGTGGCTTGACTCCACAAATATTGTTAACAAGTGGGAATATGCAGTATATACAATTTGTTTAAAAACTTTTGATTTCTTATCTCGCCAGTTAGCTCTTTATGTCAAATACTCAGAAGCTTTTTTCTCTGCTGTATTATGGCAATACATTAAATTTTATGGAAACAGGAAACAGCTAACCCAAACTTTATGCTTCATGATTGAGAATCTTAGGTCAAAATACTCTTTGTGACTTCAGTTGCTATTTTGTAATCATTACCATATAGTTTTCTCCCAGATATGTTCTGAATTTTCAGACATGATAAATTAAACATCTGGTATGGTCTGGCTTTAAGAAAAGCTGTAAATCTGTGTTAAATAATGCCCACTGTAAATCTGTTTGCCTTTGGCTTAGCCTCTAGCTTGAACACTGTCCAAAATTTGATGTTACTCAAGGAGAGCATGATTTCCAAGGGTTTTGCCATGTTAATGCTAAAGCATTTATATGCAATGTGTTTGGGCTGATCACAAACTTCAATTGTTTGTGACTCCCACAAACAGCGAATTTCCCTAGCAATGCTGAAATGGATTTCCCAGTCAGTGAGGCTGCACACTTACTGTGGTGATGCATAGCCTGACTGGTGTGTCTTTGCATAGTTACTTTTGACTCTAGGATATTTTATCTGCCTCTGTGTCAGCTGACAGGCACAGAACATCTGAGGGAGAGTTTCCTATCTGGAAAGCTCAATTAGCAGATGATGTCCAAAACCTCAAAAACTCCAAATCCAACTCCTCCTCAAAAGCCAGAACCAACACTGATTTCCTAACCTGGGCCTTTGGGTTGGATTCTGTTGAGTCAGTTAACATCCCCCTTTTAATCGCAATAACTGAGGAATTTTTCCGTTGAGCTCTGTTTAGCACTATTTTAGTGGTCCTTGCTTAAGTGAGCTACAGAGGTGACATTTTGCCTTAACTTTGACATACCGCGATTACATCGCAAGTCTCTCTGCCCCCACTATTTCATTTGTTTGTCTGAAATTTGGCTTACTTTCACAAAGGGACATAATGATAGTCATTAGTATTGGTGAGACGCAGAAGCTGCAGGTTTCCTTAGAGCAAAGCCCCTACTAATGCTGGCTATTTTTCCAGTACAGTGATATCTTCACTAATGCAAGGTCATTGCCATTTTCTTTCCTTTCTCCCTGTCCCACTGCATCCCTCAGCAGGTCAACTCAAACAAATAAACTAAATTAAGTAAATGATCTTTCCTTTTCAGCTGCACTTAACGTGCCGTGATGCTACGTAATTTTATAAGTGCCATTTCTAAGTGATGGCTGCAAACAGCAGGGGATCTGAATACAAGGTCATCTCTGCCTACATTTCTTTACAAAGCTGCCATCCTGGAGTCTGTTCTCTTAAAGCATGCTAGCCAAAGGCTTCTTTCCAGTGAAGCTGGAGAATGGCTGTGCATGTTGCAATGTATTCTGCAGGCTAACAAAAGTGGTTTCCATTGAGCTAATGCAAAGATATTTATGGAGGTATGGACAAAGGCTTTTTAGGCTCAAGAAGCTGTCTCCTTTAGGTTTCCTTTATAGCTGATTAAGAGATCCAGCTGATACTGATGCAAAGAAGGAAAGCAGCTGTTCCTCAAGGATGCGTTGCCCTTCAGCCCAACTTGGGCTGCACCTGTGGCATCCTTGCAGGAAGGTTTTGAACTGGAGCATGCTCTGAGCCTGGGGAGGTAGGACTGCCAAGTGACCCACAGCCTAGCAGTGGGCTCTGGGCAGAAGGGGCAGCTATTAAAAGGACCAGACTCTCTGGGTATATTTTGACACATAGTGAAGAACTAGATATGATTTCAGCTACTCTGTCCTGTTGAAATGGACCAACTGTATTCATTGCAACCTAGTGGCCTAAGAATGGAAATGCACTGAATACGGAAGTGGCATTATGTAGATTAGCCACTCTTGGCTGAATACCTGAGATATAATTTAGATATCTTCTTGGTAGAAAATACTGGGTCACTGTCTGGATCAGTTTACAGGGCTACACAAATTTCCAGAGATGGAACAATGCATTCTCATTCTTCTCAAGACAGCAGCAAAATACTGTATGATTTGGATGGAAGCAATAAATCATCCAGAAAATCTTTTTATCTCACAGCATAGCTTTTGAATTGCATTAAACTTGAAACATTTAAATTGCATTAAACATTAAAAAATTGCTTGGAGGTCAAGGAAATACCTGCACCATTGATTACACCTGTTTCAAACTTTTTGTCAAAATCATTCAAACAAAGGCCTGTTGAAAAGGGAATATTAGCATCAGTATAAGAACTGGTCTTTCTCATGTAATGACAAAATAAATGGCTGGTAATCCTTCTGTGTTAGGTGAAAAAGTAGTGGCACTTTATATTGTGCTATATTTCTTAAGTGTTCGCAGAGCGTTTAGTTAAAATCAACAACCTAATAACAAGCACTGTTTTCCCTTACTGTTGTGAGGTAAACTAGTTTGAACAACTTTTGCATGAAACTCATATAACTTTAATGCCATGTTCAGGCATTGTTTACTTGACAGGCTTGTAATGGCTACACTGCTTGAGCTCCTAGGAGACAAAATTTGTTTCATACCTTGAGGGTGCAAAGTCCCAGGGCAGCAGATGGCCCTATGATTATTATTTCCAACCTGTCTTACCTGACCATTCCTTCCCTGTATGAACAGCTGTTTCATTCACTTCAGTGCAGCCCAGCCCGATCGGCTATTTTTCTTCTGCCCTTTTCTTTGCACATAACATAAATCTCTTCTTTCCTTTGACCTGGCCTGCAGTTCCATCCACCTGTGCCTGCCTTAAGCAATGTCAAACTCATGCCAGATCTATTTCCTTTTCTAGATAAATTCTTCTCAAACTAAACTTTTTTTTTGCTGCAGTGCTGAATGGATAGGAACAGTCTGTTCCCTTTGTGGATACTTGCTTTTTGACTGCTTGATGAAGATGAATTTAGTCAGGGTGCTCTGTTTGGGTGTACTCAGTCCACTGATTGAGTGCTGTCAGGCTATTGGTGTTAACCAGTGACTGTGCCCAAATTCTTCATCTGGTCTGTTTTCAGCTGTGCAAAGCACTTCATATAAACCAGTAGAGTTAATGTCTTCTCCAATATTGCAAAGGCAAATATTCAAATTAGTAACTGTTAAAATTAAGGTGTTCCCATGCAGTTTCAGTTTGGCCTCATTATGGGTAAAATGCACTTATGAGGTGCGCTAATGAGGGACACTCAGCTCTCAACAAATGAGCGGTTCTTTGGTGTTGCATTATATTCTTACTGCACTGGATATGTCTCATGTCCTATTTACTGGGCAGTACTAATACTGCTGAATATGGAAAGAGTAATTTCTGTGAGGACATTCGTCATTCACATTCAAGAGTTTATTTTTGAAATGCCGCTTGCAGACAAGGTAGAACCATTTCTTCCAGTTTATGAATGGACAGCTGGGGTAGGTGAAAGTTCAATACCTTACTGAATGATGACGTTTCTAGATCCTCAGTTACCATGTTACTTGTTTTCCAGTTCTAGGGATACCTCTTGTAGTGATTAACAGTGCTTAGATTCTGCAAATCAAGTTACTCAAACTGGACTCGCATAAAATGAAGAATAAACAGAAACCACAGAGCTCCTGCCTTCTGTAATTTGTACAGCTTCACAGGTGTGTGGGGACAGAGTCAGCAGCAGAATCCAGAGGAGAAAGCATGACATGAAGTCTATTCTTTTGCTTATGATATCTTTCTTCCCAAGCTCTCCAGATTCTCTCAGAAAGAGAGACAGGGCAAGGGGACGCTATAGGTGTCAGCTTTCTTTCCCATGCTATTCAGTATGTTTCCTGAGCACTGTCTTTTCACTCCCTTAAGTGAGACAAGGCTCCTGTGATTAATGACTACCAGATGATGCACACTCACAAAGTGAACTTGCTGAAATTGACCAGACATTCTAATTTTAAGTATTTCTTCAGTTTGAGCACTTTATTTCATAGATCTGATGCTCCTTTGATCAATGTTTTTTTTTTAAGGTTTCATTCCTATGGAGTTAGGTTTTGTACGTTTCAGTCCGTTATCATCTCCCTCAGTAGGTAAGGAGAATCCTGCTGTGGTGTAACAGAGTAACTTGTAGCATAGCAAATGTCTGTTGTTGTTGTGACTCTGTGTCTGTCTTTTATTGCTTGGATATTTTTTTCCCCTTAATCAAATGCCTTGATTCAGAACCAAGTGTCTGGCTTTATCCTCTTTGAAACGCTGATAGCAGTTCCTTTTAGGTAACTTGAAATGCAAATAAGGATATATTTGATACAAACTAATCCCTGAAAGGACTTGATGAAGTGCTGTAAGCTTATTTTTCTGAAAGCTGAGTCAAGTCCCACTTCAACATCAAACTGTTTTCTAGCACGTTCTACACAAAATAATGAGTAAATGATACTCTAAAAAAGCATCACCAGACACATTTCTGATTATGTTCTGTGATTCATTTTTTAAGTAGAAATAGTGTTTTACTAGATCTAATTGTCAGTCACAAGTAAAAATATGTATTCCCAAAATAGGAATATTGTATGGCAATTTGAAGATCTAAAATATGGTAGCCTTAGAAATATTTTTTTTTTCCTGAAGAAGTCTCTGTAGATCAACCACCTTAAGCTATAGATATGTAACTACAGGTATATTCTACCTGCAGAGCTGCTTCTCTTTGCAGGCAGCAATACTTCCCAGGAATGTGAAACAGATGTATAAAAGGGGATATCTTAGATTTCTAGGTAACTGTCCCTAGGCAACTACAGACACAAAACCTGCAAATTCTTTAGTATTGAGAATATGTCTTAATACTCTTCCTTAATATTTCAGAAGTTAAACATTTTAGCAGATAATAAGACTATTTACTTAGTAAAATTTGGTATGACATCTTGACTCAAATGTATATCAACTGTGCACTTCATCTGGAAGCTGGTGGCAAAGTGTATGTATGTGTATATCCTTTATGATATACACACATCTGAAGTGAAGTTGCTTCAGATAGTGAGCCTTGTTTCTCCCAGTCTTGTCTGTAAACACTGATAAAAGGAGAAAATACTCTTTAGAAGTCTCCCTTAGATGTCTATTTTTTTCTTGGGGAGCAGCTCTGACTTAGTAACATTGAACCAAAGAGGGAAAGTTAATGTTCATTCTGCCTTTTAGCCAATGGAAATAGAGAATGTAGACAATGTGGACAGTGCATTTGTTAAGCATCCTAAAAGCTACTGGGTTTGCATTTATTGGGTCTTTTCAACCTGAGAGCTCAAAGAAATGCCTAGTCTCAGGGAATAAAGTAGATAATAGGAGATCTTTGATAGAACTGTGAGTACCTAGATAAAGAAAAGTTAGATGAAGTACAGAGCTGATGCCTCAAAAACAGATGAAAATATTTTTATTTATTAAATTGCTTCTACAAACAGAATATAGTGAGACGCTTGACAATTCTTCAGTGAAGTTATCTGTCTTGAAAGGGTGTCTTTGTAATGAAACAAAACATGATTTGTTGCATCTGATTTTGAAAGATGAGGATCGATTAAAGTCTCTATGATGCTGGTCATTTCCTAAGCTGCTGGAAGTGATGGAAATTGTAACAAATATTTCTGGTATTTCTCTTTATTTCACACTGAAATGGACGCATTTCACTGTGGAGACTAGATACAGTGATTGAAATCCAACCAGGAGCAGCATTTGTCTTTGATTTTACTTTCCATGCTGTTCTGTCTTACTCATATGTAGGTGGGCAGAATGTTGAGTATAAGATGAAAGTTGCTAGTCTGGTTTCTCTTACATTTTTTTTAGCAAGTATCTGCTCCCTCTCTTGCTCCCTCTTAATTCCTTCTTTTAAGGTAGGGGTTTAAGGGTGTGCAGTTAAGTCCCAATATTACTTATAAAGAAAGTGATTAGCATAGAGTGGATTTTGAGCAAGAAACTTCTACTGTGGAGAGAGCAACTAAAAGTTTAGGCACGTTAGACCCTGTCTGTGTGAATGCTGTTTGAGGTAGTGTTCCACTTCAGAATACCATGTGTAGTGGAGATCACTCATTCCATGAGAAAGTACATTGGGAAGTCATCTGTAACACTTTACAAAGAGGGCAGATGGATCCATATACCCTGCAAAAAACATGTGATGAGTTTGTCAAGAATTCTTCTTGCAGCAAAAGAACTGGAATGGTTTCACAGTGTGAAAAAAGTGATTATCCTAAATAAAATCAATTTGGAATTCATTCTCATTACTCATAAGATCAGGCTGATAGTCAGAACTGACCAGGTTGGGTTTTTTTCTGCTCATCTGCTGAGCTAAACTGCCAGTCAGGTATTTGTGCCTCCCAGAGGAAGAAAGCCCACCCTTTTTGTTGATGTAGTCATTTAATATAGCTCTATTTTGTAAATTGCATTGCTACTGGACAGCAATTAGGATAAAGAGAAACTCGTAACTGAGACGTACACACAGAACTCTCTCTTAAGACATTGTTGATTTACACCTAGGTCTAGTGAAACTAAGCTGATCTGATGCCTTTACATCTTGACTTTCAAGTGGTTGTCTGTTTTCTTGGGCTTTTGCTAATATATTTCAAAAGCATCATTAACTATCTAGGGTTAACACGTTATCATACTAATATATTTTAGAGTTCTGCAGTGACAAACATAGAGCCAGCTTTGTCTTTTGAGGGTGCAACTGAAAGACAGAAAATAGAGGACTGATCCAAATATTTTGTTGCAGTGGTTTAACTTTGCAGTGTGAATTTAAACCTCTTTTGTATTCCATCTATATTGTACAAATACGCTGGTGTAAGGTCGTGTGGTAAGAATGAAGAAGGAAAACTTCAGTGTTAGAAGTAACATAAGACATGAAATGATGAGCATAAATGATTATTAGATGACATGTAATAAAAGCAGGACACCAAACTTAATATTGGGGTTGTGAATTAATAATAATAATTGATATTAATGGAATGATAGGTGTTCTCAGGTTTTGGAGAGAAAGATTTTTCCATCTGAATTGAAGGTCAGAGTGTTTGCCCTTTTAAATGCCAGCTCTGGCACTGTTGTACTGTTTCAAGCTTTCATTGAGTAGGGAAAATGTGTATTAAGAAGTTTTGGTCTTTTGTACTTTCAACAGCAAAGAAAATTAAAATGGAAAGGTTTGTTTTGCCTGTGTGAAACTACTTCATAAACTGACACCTGGAGTCCTGGATTTAATTTGTTACCCTGTCTTATACAATCATAGAAAAAGACAGGGAATGAAATGCAAGAATTGTTTTTAAATTGTTGTCTAAATAGCATCCAACTAATATTTAGTCTTGTTCACTATTAAAACCAGAAATAAGCTTGTTGTCTGCAGAAACCTCTGTGTGAGAGACCATACGTCAACTGCCTTTGGGTTTTTTCAAAGAATAATTTAAATAAACGAGAAGTTAAATCCTTCCCTAAGCTTTCTTCTTAAGCTTGTTTTTCACTTAAAAATATACAGAAATTTGCTGGATCCAAGTTCTACCTAGATTCAACCTTGTGTTCTCCTCCTTGCAGCAAAACCTGTCCATAGCTCTGTGTTGACTGTGTCTGTAGAGAAGTCGGTATTTCTCTGAGAAGCTGTGCTGATGTACATGAAATTATGTAGTTGACAACAGTGAAGTGAATGTTACAAAACATACCAAATATTTCCTATCTACAATTATTCTTCTAAATCCAGTTCTCTCCAATTAGCCTGGCTTCTTTCCTTGTTTGAATATACAAACACAGAATATCAGAGGTTGATAAACTCTGGCAACAGTTGCACAATCATTTTCATCAAGTAGTTTTTGCCATAAAAATAGCTGTTCATTATTGCTTTTGGGATATTTGAGTTAGTTGCTGATTTTCTGAAAATTTTTTTTTTAATGGAAGATTCTAATTTTTTGAGGTTCTTTTTGGAGAGGTTCTCTTTGTGCATGATGATAAATGATTTGATACTCAAATGTGCAGATAAAATGCAATTGATTACACAGTGTTTTGTGGTTCAGCTGGATGCATATCAATCTTGCGGCTGCAGGGCAAGACAGCTGTAAATCTCTTAGAGAGTTACTGAACTGGATTAGTCTTTTTTCTAATTTAAAAAAAATTACAGTTCTGAAGAAATTGAGGTATCTGTAAGAGCCATGAACTGTGAGTTGAAATATCATCCTGTTCTAGCCATATAACATGAGGATATTGTGAAACACCTAACTGCAGGTAATTGGTATCAGGCAGGTTTAACTGCATGTATGCCTTGACTCTGGGGAGGGGTTTGCAGAACATTGCCTTTTACATTAAGCCCAGTCTCATCAAACAAAACCTGCCAGATTACATTGTGATTTCCTGTTATCAGTTGTTGACATGCTGATCTAGATCAGAACATGTGTAACCCAGGCTGTTAAGGGTTTAAATTGTCTCTGTGACAGTTCATAGAAAGTCAATTGAGGTAGCACTTTCCTCTTCCTGTATTTCTTCCCATCTAAAATGTACTATTTCCCTTTATAAAGTCTTGGGTTTGTAATCCTGGCTTGGCCTTGTGTGATCATCTCTTCCATGGTAGACATGCATGTAGAAGGCAGTTAGAGAAGGAAGCTTGGGGAACTATTTTACTTAGTGTTTGTCTAAGCGTTGGGATCTGGATTCTGGGGTGTGTGGTGGTGGGGATTATTTTTTTGTTATTATTTTTTGTTTATTTGTGGGTTTTTTTAATTATTTTTGTGGGTTTTTTTCTCTCATTAAGATCAGTTCTTACTTCAAATACATAGGAAGTCAGCTTAGTTATCGGAGGCCATCTAGCATCTTATATTTTGGAACTTTGAACAATTTCTGTGGGCTGTACACTAAAGTTTCTGCCAGCTTCTGGAAGTCTTGCCTGTTGAACAATGCTGTTCATACTGCTTCCTTTTACAGTCTCATTTCTGTGTGTCAACTTGATATTACAGAAACTCTCATGTTGACAGACTTCATGAAGATTATTGCACTGCCAAAACACCAAATTCTGCAAATTTTCTTGTAAATATTACCCTTTCTTTCCAGTGCTTCTGAGAGTCATCCAAGTCATGGGTTCTGAAATTATGAATGTCTCCCTTTTGTTGGTCTCCTTAAACTACTCTATTGAGTCTACACCAAAAAGTGGGTCTTTTTGGTTAATGAATTACTAGGTTTTCTAACTTTTTATGACCATTCATTGGGATTGTGCTAGTGGAGTAAGCAAATAAATGGTGTGTTCACCTGTAGTTTGCACTGACAGCAGTTCTGGGAGCAATAGAAGAATGTATTTTGTGCTGAAAATAGGAAAAAAAGAGCAGCAAAGACTGGCTTACACTGCCAGAATTCTTGGAAGTTTAAATAAAACCAGTAAGCTTGTTTGCAAAGGTGACAGGAAGAAATTATCAAGCATATTTACAAAAGCCCTGTCTTTTTCTGACAAAGAATTACCAAGTTTTGAAATTTTATCATAAATGCCAGTGTAATTCTCATCTGCTCTTCTTCTGTTTGCGTTTTGCAGATACCAACATATGTCTGTATAAACGTGGCCCACCTACTAACTCATCAGTCCTCCAGCCTGCCCCATAACTTGTAGCACTTACATGATGATGTAACCTGTCATTAGCTTGATCAAGAGTGGCTTGTGACCTCACTAAATTAATGACTCCAGCTAGAAGAACAGACCAAGTAGAGACTGAGTGGAAGCCAAACAGAAATGCATGTTGAGAAAGGATGCAGTGGATGGTTTGGGGAAAGGGGCTTGCATGTCCAAAGCTGTCTCCATGCCTGTGTTGGCCCATTGTGGTAATCCTGACTAACATCTGCTAAGGAGGGCGTAAATATACAGGGGAGAATGGTATCTTTATCACATATCCTTTCTAATGCTGACTAGATGTTAGATTTCTGACAAATGACTAAATGTGAGTTTTGAGCTTTACAAGTTTCTGCTGGCTTCTCCTTTTTCTTACCCATGGGAAGTAAGTCTGAGCTATTGAGTTTCATATTTGGTTATTAAATGTTAAATTGTTTTGCTTTACCCTTCACCACATTTCTGGGTAGTTGGAAATAAGGGTTCATTTTAGAATGCAGAATGCACCTGGATTGTGAGCTTCTCATCTGTGGCAGAGGGATTACAAAGTGGTGCAAACATGTGGCTTGACAATAAGCCAGTTTATGTCACCTAGAAACCTGGCTGCTCATTCCTTGCTCCTTCCAGTATTCACATTTCACCTCTGTGGTCTTGCCACATAGTAAAATAATGGAATGTTGTTTTCACGATACATGCTACTGTTGAATAAGGAAGAGGTTGGGGAATGATACAGTAGGTATGTGCTGTTCTTACAGATCAGTAGCTGGTATCACAATACCTTTGGAGTCTCTTGATTTGGAAAAGTCTGTCTTTAGCCATGTCTTATCAGGACAGCGGTTTCAGGGTGGTACTTTGGAATCTATGTTGAACAAAAGGCTTACCAGAACATCTAAGGAATCTCCAAAATAGATGCTTGTACTTGTGAAATAGATGCTTCTCATTTTTCTATCTCAGTAGGATTGTTTCTCTCTGAGGGATAGAGAGTTTGTGGTATCTGACATACTGTGCTCCTAAAAATATATTGTTGGGACCCTGTTAATGACCATTGAACTTGGTTGTGTCTCCTGGATGAGGATACTTGAGTAAAATTGCATTCTTACTAAAGAAATTCCACCTGAATATTTTCCTTAAATTAAGGTGCAGTTCTTAAATCCCTAGCACCTACCACTTTAACATGAGGGCAAGGGTTTGGATTCCTCTAGGCTCAAATTAATCACAACAAATTACTTTTAGATGTAAAATACTGTGCAGATAATGATGTGATAATATACCTCACCTCCACCACTAATCTTCCATTGACTCCCTCAGTTTTCTGCTATTTTTCTTTAAGGTAAGGGTCCCAGACTCTACCTTCAGTTCAATCTGGTCAGATTTGTCTTGTGATTGAGTAAGAGACAGGATAGCCAAAAGACTGGGCTAGTGCATCCAGAATCATTAATTCATTCAGTCAAACAAATGGGAGGCAAGAGAACAAGAAACAGTGACCAATTGGTCACATGGCAGGGGATCTGCCCTGGAGCATGAAACACACTGAGTTCAGCCCCTGAGCTGGATGGTCACAAATGCCATAATGATTTCTTAGCATGGCCCTGGCTGTGGGTAGCTCATGCCAGCCTGCTGAGCAAGCTTGGCCGGGCTTCTTGAGATTCACAGATAAGATTTATTCCTGAAGCCTGACCTACATGAGTGTGTATCTAAATGTGTGAAAGCTGTGATTTGATGGCAAGCAATGAAAGGTCATAGAAAAAGCAGGCAATGCATTTAAATCAAAATGATGAAGCTGGGTAATTTCATTAGCAACAGTTGTATTTACTGGAAGTCACAGATGGTGCAGTTTAGCTTATGGCCAATTTGTTAAGACAAAATAAGTATAAAGAAAGAAATATTCCAAGTGAGAGGTGGTTAAAAATTAAATAGGCACCAGATGGCTCAAGATTGTCCTTCATACAAATGTGGTGAAAGAAGACATAAACAATCCAAAAGCATTTTTGAATGGGACACTTACAGGCTGGCTAGGCCTTTATCAGAGCTAGGTTTAAAAGCAATTAAACTTCTCTCATGTTGTAACATCTGACATTCCAGCAAAATCTTCTACATGAACTTCCAAAATATTTTCTATCTGTTTAAACTGACAAGCAAGGTAAACTAATCCATAACCCTTTCAGCCTTCAGCTACTATTAAGTAATCTGAGGTTTTATTTAAAACAAGGAGGAAAACTGTTACTGTGCAGTGTATGTTTCTGCATCTAGATGTGTGCTTCTCAATACACAAACCTTTATGCTGAGAGAAATAGTATTATTTTACATTTTGCTTGCTTTGGGGAAATGTTAGGAATTGTTACTGACTACTGATGGTAAATCAAGGTTACAACCATAGACTTTATTCTAGGGATACAAGTTCCTGTTCCAGGTTGCATCACAAATTTTTTTCCTGGCTCTGCAAAAACTTGCTTTCTACATTTATACACTTTGTCCATACACCAGCACCTATGGTGAGTTTTGGAGGTCACAACCTATTAATATTTTTTTGCTTGTTGTCTAGAACTGCTAGGAATGGTCATGAGCACTGATGCCTTTGAACTCTCTTATAAAATGGTTAACGATACTGATTGATTCCCCATGTTTCTAGGTGGCTACCATGATTTTATTATATATTGTGCCTTGGTTCTGTTTTCTGTTCATGTACAAAACATACTATTTCTTACACTGGTAGGTGTTAAGGAGTTTGTATGTTTTTGTCCATATTGCATCTATGTGCAAAACCAGTGAATATAACAGGAAGGAAAAAGAAGTGTGGAGGGGAAAGTAAAAATATTATACGTGATTCCAAGGGAAAGAAATCAGCATAATGTAACTGAAATGTGCTCCCTGGTTTTATATGGAGCACTTAATATAGGTGATATGAGACACAGTGGAAATCTCTGTAAAGCAAGCTGCATGTATGGAACTGGTTTCTCAGGGGTGGGGGAGGAAAAAAATTAAAAGCAAAGGAACACAGCCCTGAATGAGAGAAGCAGCTGGAGATTGTGTTGACTAATTAATGAGCAACCTCCACTTAAGAGCTTTTACGCATCCTGCACTAGTTTTGCACATTTTCTACTGCATGTTACAGTCTCTGGGTAAGAATGCTGTGCAAGTGGTGCCTGCTTTCAGGGAAAAGGCTGCACTTGAAAAGATGGCTGTACTCACTGAAGGGAAGTGAAAACATTTACCCATGTCCTGGAAAAGCCTGGAAGAGTAGAGATTTTAAGAATTCTTAAATCAGATGAAATTTCTTAAAAAATAAAATAATCAGAATGACCCACAAAGTTTTTCCCACACGCCAGTAACAGTAATGCTTGTTCACCTACCACAACCTTGCCAGAGATATACATTCTTCCATGAGGAAGATTTTGTCTGAGCTGCCAGTATTGCATCTATGCCCAGGAAGGTGATTCACAGTCAAGGCTTCGTGTTGAAGAAGATCATCCAAGTTAGGTTAATGATGATTTTTTAATTTTTCTTTCAAGACAAAAATACAAAAATGGTTTTACTGACCTTGACTAGAAATAGCACAGACTCTTTGTTGTATCTCTCTACAGTACTTGCTGTGTGGAAAGAGAAAGGGGGAAGGGTTGAAAGGCAGCTAGGAGAAAATCTGGTTCTTTCAAGTCTGTCCTCGGAAAACTTTGTATTCAGCTACTGTCTTTCAGTTATTGCTTCCCGTTGGAAAAAAAAAAAATCTCAGTGCCCAAGCATGAGCCTTTACTGTGTTTCTGAGAATCTGTCACTTTCTGCTTGGAGTCAGACCAGCTCTGATTGTACTCAAGTAGTAATGGTAAACCCCAGCAGTATCTACACTGGTAAATGCTGACTCTCTGTTCTGCACATACCACAACACCCTGCATAGCTCCCATCACCCTTACTGTTCCAGCAGATGTCCTAGCTCACAGGCATGGTTCTCTTGAATGCTTGGAGACAAATGCAGATTGTTCTGAACTCACAATTAACTTGCTTACAGGGTTGAAGACTAACCCCTAGTTACAGAAGTAGTGCTGAGCGCTATTTGCCATCACTGATGTTTGAAGCTAATCATGTTCCATAGTTAGGCAGCCCCTTGTTGCTGATATCCTTTGTCAGCAAAGTGTAAGGACAGTAGCACAGGTGTAAAAAAGGAAAAAAAGACTTAAGGGTGATGGGTGGAGGCTTTGTAGATAGTTGAACAAATGCTGATGCTCTGAAATATGTATCAACTCCTTTTTAAATGTAGCAGAAACTTTACAGCAGAGAAAGTATAAAGCTTGCAAATTACGTAGGAAGAACTTTGTAGCTGGACTGAAGTTTCAACTCTATACCCAGTTTTCTACTGGATCAGTTTTGTGATTAAGCAGGTCAGATGTGTAAGTTTAAAAAAAAAAAAAAAAAAAAAAAGCTGGAGATGAAGTTATCTTAAAATTCATGTGAACTATGTATTGTGCATATCAGCAGTAGAGAACTGAGGCTTAGTGTTAAATAGCTGGTTAAATGCTGTTTGGCAGTAGGTATGACAGCATTAGACGTGGTGGGCTTCATGTGTATTACATTCTGTCTATGAAATCCTGTGTGCTTCACATTGTGTGGGGGTTGTTATCCTGTGGTAGCCAAAATAAGGCAGAACAGCTCTCAAATCTCCTATTTTTGTTACTGCATCTTTTAAAATTCAGCAAACTCCTGTAGCTAACTAGTTTTATTGTGTTCTCTTGAAGTTTATTACCCGATTATGAATAGTTTTAACGAACCTAGGCCTTTAAATGTTTTTGTAATGGAGGTTTGAGCTTCAAGTGTCTCTTGTCTCTCCCAGCAGGGCAAAATAAAGTAAAATTCTTCTTATAAAGACCAAAGACAAAGATAAATTGAGAACTTTGTGTATTGCATTGAATGACCTCTTCACAGTCTGTGGATTTGCCTGCTAATGATAGTGTTTGGATTGTGCAGTTGAACCTTAAGAATATAGAAACTCACATCATTGTTGTAGCTGTTCAAACTGGTGGTATGGTGGTATAACAGTCATATAATTTGCCAAGAGAATAACTCCATTTAAATCTGCTAAGTTGAAACCACCTGAAAAGACTTATTGGTCCAATTCATCATTCCCAGAGGTGCTTACAAGCAGCATGCTGTGGCAGAAGCGCTTTGTTATAGCCAGAAGAAGGCTCAGAAGCGTGACTGAGGAGCTCAATTTACATGAGTTATAGGAAAGGTTTTTTCTGATTACTTTCCTAGCATGTGGGATGTGTGCATGTAGCTGGAAACAACAGGGGATTTTGTATACATCTCATTTAGAGATGTACTGTGTGGATTCTTGTGCAAGGAAGTCCTTTCCTGGCTAATGTTTAGTCCTGCAGTAATTGTTCTTCTGTTCAAATATTCACTTTGAAGACTTGGGGATTTTGGGGTTACTGGTTCTGCCAATACTGGTTACATCCAAGATGCTGAAGTTTTTCTTTCCAGGGCACAAATTTACCCTTTTATCTTTTTTTCCATTTCCTTAGCAGACTGGTACTGATTTTATCCCCTGTGGTCTTCAGGTATCAGCTTTGATGAATGTTCCTGTAGGGTTTACTGACCTCTAACTTCTGGCTTTGTTCTGTTACTGAGGCTCTACCTGTATGCACATCAGCTAAGTAATCTGTAAAATGAACAGCTATCCTAAGTGTCAGGTCTGTTAGCTGGTTAACTTTCAGTAGCTTTGTGTTCAGCCTTTATTATTAATACGTGTAGAAAAAGTATCTTGTTTGAAGTACAAATTACTGTACAGGACTTATCAAAACTCCACCATTAAATGCTTGCAGTTCAGATTTTCCTGTCTCTAGGGCTGATTCAAGACTCAGTTATAGCCCATAGTTCATTGATGAACACCTTAGAATTAATAACCAGTCTGGAACTGGGGAAAATGTTTAGGAATATGTATATACACACTTGAGATTGACAGCTTTGGCAAAAGCAAGTTCACAGTACAATTCATAGGCAAAAATTTATTAACAACATAGACAATTTTCCATAGCCAATAAAATACAGACTTGATGGAATTGCAGCAGCTCTTGGATGGAGTGAGATGGAGTCAGGAAAGAAAAATTCTTATCAGTTGAAACTAAGTGGGAAGTTAGAAGTAGGTAGAATAGGAAGGCAGTTTGTTACTAGGATGTACTGGCACACTCATATATATGCTCCTGTGAATCTGGTCTATATCTCAGGAAAATTGATGTGTCAAGGAGAAGAGCTATAAAGAAGCATTTGGATCCAAATTCTGGAGAGACCTTGTTTGCTCCAGGATCCCATGGGGATTTGCGAAACTGTGCAAATACAGCTCAGTATGATTTCCAAGTTCCTTCACCTATTTGCACAACAGAAGAGGACATTTCTTTTTCCTCTCTCAAATTGTATGCTTTTTTAATTATTTGATTAGTTTTTAAATTGTTTTTCTCCAGTGACTTCTTTTGCAAGATGAGAAGATCAAATCATAGTGACAAACTATGCAGAAGGAGTTGTGTGGAAATGTGTAAGCTGGTAGATACAACAGCAAGTACAGCAATTAAGAACTGTCAGACATCCATAGAAAGTGACATTAATACTTAGTACTTTAAGAGCAAATTTACATCTTCTAAGGGCCACACTATATAAACACTAATTAATCTCTAATTAACTTATCTATATGTATTAGCCAATTAATCTCTAAATAGTTTATTTGCAGATTTTTTCACACTGGGAACTAATTTAGGTGAGGCATAAACCTCTTGGGACTAGTTCTGATCTCTCAAAGAGGTGTAAGTCAGGAGGCTGTGTAAATCTGTGATATTGTAGTCATAGGGATACAGCAGTGAAAAACTGCTTCAAGAAGTGTATAAATAAGGCTCTTTATGAGTTCAGGGAGGTGTGCTATGCTATGGAGAGAAGAAACATCAAAATCTTCACAATTAATTAGCCAATGTCAGTGGGGGTCGATTATAGCATTTGGTTAGGTTTTGAATGTGTTTCTTTACAGGGCCACATACAACTTGCAGAGCGTTAGCAGGAGTCTATGAAAGTGCTGACCAAGCCTGAGCTGGCAAACTTACTGCTAACACACCTGTTGAAGGTAGAGCTCTCAGAGTAATTGAACGAGAGCAAGGAAGAATAAAAACATTTTTGATGTGGAAACTTTCTTCTCTCTGCTCATGCCACTCGTCAGGGCTTTAAATACCCTTCAGAGGGATACTTCTGATAAAAGTTTGGCCTAATGATCCCAGATCTTAAGGTCACTAAAAGCTTAAATCAAATCTCAAGCTTGCTTGCAGTAAAAACATGTCTGGCTTTCAAGGGTGGCAAAGGTGCTGTTTGTCCTAGAGTTGTCTTACCCTGTACCTAGACTGCTGTCAGGATAAATGTGAGGGGAGGAGCTCATTTCTCCAGCATTTGAAGAGACTGTAACTGATTTAAATGCATCAGTAATGCCCATTGCCAAAGTTCTCTTTTGCAGAGTATAGGAGAGTTTAAACCATTTTCAGAAGCAAACCTTCCCCAGTGACGGCACTGCCACGGCAGTCCAGCTTTGCCCCTAAGACAAGGGGATGTCTGTTCATTTTGGAGCAGGAAGGAGCCCAGGTGTGGAAGCAGAAGGGAACAGAGTAATTCAGTTCTAGCTTCTGAGAATTTCCAGGAGTATATTGCTTCATGCTTTGCCCATGTAGGTTGCTAAATATAAAATGTAAATATGAAGTCTGAGCCTGGGCAAAACTGTAACATAACCAAACTGCTGTGCAGTTTTATTTGCTATGCCATGAGGGGAGAGAAATCTCTTAGTTCTTAGAAAGTTGTAAAGCTCCTTATATTACATTTTCTGATTTAGTTAAATCCACTGAAGCATTGGACTACTGCTTACTAAGACTGCAGGAAGCAGACTGCCAAATCTGACACCGGTCATGAAACTGATATTTTATTTAGATGTCCTTGCAGCATAGAGCTATCTGACTTCATGTTTGTAGCCTGCATGCAACAGAAATATAAGAAATCGTATACATTTTCGTAGATAGTGTTCAGATTCAGTTGTAATAACTCACAGTTTTGCTTCAGGGCTTCCATATTGCTTTGGGCATAAAGCTGTATTATAAATTACAGCACACAAAGCTGAGTTTGACCTACCAGTTGATGCATAATAAACTGACTTAATTCTGAATATTAACTACATATTGTGGCCTAGAGGTTTTTTCCTCTCTAAGTGTAGTACTGAATTATACAAGAACCTTTTTCTCTTGTGTGAAACCTAAATAGAAATACATTCCAAGTCTTAATACCACACAGAAAGGTGCCAATGGGAGAGTGTTTTCATCCTAAATATTTTTTATGGCAGCAGAAAATAATTTCTGAATATTGCCAAGCACAGGAAATAATTATGGAGGCTCTTCAGAAAGTAAGCATCAGGAGCTGGTGACTATCTGAAGGATTTTGGCAGTTGTCATTTTTTTTTAGGGATCATTAATGTATGTTACTGTAATCTGCAATATTCTTGCCCACTGATACAACTGAAAATGTATCATTAGAAACTGAATCAAAATATGCTCATTTTATAAGAAAATATTGCCACAGAAAGCTACAAACTATTTCTTTAGCTTGCTTCATAACTTACAAAACATAAAGGATCATGAAAACTCTTGAGCTTCCATATTCCTGAATTAAAAATAAATAAATGGATTTCCTCACAATATACTAGAGGTAAATGGTATAGATTATATATAGCACTTTCTGTGAAACGGTTACACATTTGCAGGATTTTTCCAAAAGCAGTGCAACAGTAATATGAGGCACAGGTATCTTACATCATTTATTAATTGTATCTCACACAAAACCAGCTGCTTATTTACTTTTCTGTGTTTATCTTCCAGCTGTGCCTCACCCTAATCAGATTTCAAAGATTCTCAACAGCAGTACAACAGTATCCTGTAAAAACAGCAACATATTTGAAGTGCTTTAACTAGCAGGGATACAAACCAAAGCATCCAACAGTGTTTTCCATTGCTGATGCGTCACTGTTAATTCTCACCTTCAGGTTTGAAGCTCTAGGTCTTGGTGAGCCATCAGCTTTCTCTTTTGGGTATTTTGTCCTTCTGCCCCGCCAAGAGACTCACACTGGGCCTCTCTGCCTGCAGGATGCACACAGAGAACTCTGAGCACGATTAACTGCACACCTGTCTCACTGTACAGTGTAATCCCTGGGGAAACTGTGACCTCTCCCCATGCCCAAATCTATCAGGTGACAGCATCTTCTCAGGGGGCCTTCTTTAAGCCATTAACTGCCTTAAAACAAACAAATAAATAAATCAATAGTTGTGGCAATCCAAAATTCTCAAAAATGCTGACCGGAAGATTAAAGAATTTCAGTGTATATGTTTTTTAATGGCAGCTCAAAAGGAGAGAGGATAAAGAGGCTATTTTTACTTCTGCTACCATCCTGCTTTGGGGAAAAAAGGAATAAAGAGCAAGAACACCCAGTTGATCTGCTCTGCTTCCCTATCCTCCTTGGTAAAGAAGGAGGACAAAAAGCTTCAGATCCCTAAGCCTTGCTCTCTACAAGGTCCATACCTATGGTATCAGTCTGGACAGACAATGACCAGCTTTACCAATGTAATCAGGGGCAGTCTGGCCATTATTTCTTTAGCTACCATAGAGGTTACTAATATCACCCAATTTTTGTTTCTCCTTGCCTGAAACACTTCATGTGAAACAAATTCCTATGGAAGGCTAAAGTGCATTTGAAAAGTTGTGATTCAAGAGTACTTAAATACCAAGTCATCAGAAAATTGTTTTAAGGAAAAAGCTTATTTCAAAATATTCTGAAAATAGCCTTGAATCAGCTTTTAACTCCTTAGATACTTGGTTTCCCCACCCTGCCCAGTAGTATTGTCACTGTAATGTCTTACAATATTTTACCTTGGAATTAAAACCTGTTGTGGTATTATCTCATTTTCAGTAGAGTCCTGGTGAGAAGCATACAACAACAGCAGTACCCCCAATGATTTCCAGATACATACTACATCCATCATAAAGATTTAAAATTCAAACATTAATCAAAACAGTTGCATACTTCCTTCGAGTGATCAGCCACTACTAGCACAAGAACTTTGCTCTAAAAACCAACCAAACCAACCCCAAAATCCCAACCTGACAACTGATTCTGATAGACTTTCCCTAACCCAAACCACCTTACTGTTTTGCAGAAGGGAGAATCAGAGGATAGCTTCCCTAATAGTTCTCCAGCTAGCAGCCAATTTTACTTGACAGTTGGTACTTCTTTCTAGGGCTTGCTCCCATTTGCAGCTACCTTTCTGAGGCTGGATCTGGGTTCTCAGTTAGGTGCTTGACTGTAACGAATTATGTTATTTCTTTTCTGGTCAAGGAAAATTAGGAAATTTTTTTGTTGTGTAACATAACCATGAGGAGAAGAAAAGCTGAAAAATAGATTGTAGCCCAAGTTTTTAACAAAATCCCAAAGCTACCAAGCCTCATCTTTTTTATTTCTCGACTAATATGGAATGGAAAGACTGGAAATGTCTTTAAAAGAACTCCAGAACTCTGCCCTATGTGGGTATATTACACTCAGTGCAGTTTACTTAGCAAGAATGGAAAGTTCTTGGCTTTGCTTTAATTCTAGCTTGCAGTCACAGTTATTTTAAACCTGAAGCTTCTGCCTGGCAAATTGTGAGTGGAGCTCAGCAGTGGCAGAAGGATAAGACTGTAGTGATGAGTTCTTGTCTTGGCTGTTTCTTGCCTGGCAGGGTAGTGTTGGTTTGTTCTTTTATTTATTACACATTGGCAATTGCATTTATAAGAAAATAACAGCTGATATTTATGTGATATCTGAATATATGTAGCTTGTTGCAGTCAGATTTCATCTGTGAATTTCTTTTAAAATGCATGTGTGAGGCATCTGATGATATGACTTGATCTTCTCTAAGAGTGCATTGGAATAGGCTTGACGTTATCTGATATCCTAGATGAAGAGACACAGAGGCCATTCTAGTGTTATGTGGTGCATTGGCTTTTATCTGTGATACCATGAGTCCTTATTTTTGTGCCGTTCAAATCCACAACCTACATCCAGTTCCAAGATTCATGCAATATTCTTTGATCTCCAGCCATGTGATGGATTTAGTGAAGTATGAACTGAGCTGATGTCTGAAGTCATCTCTTACCTTCTGCCTCCTCTCTTGGTAGAGAGGAATGAGCATAATGACTGACACTGGGGAAGTCTGTGCAAATAAAGACTTGATGTTTGCAGAGCTGTAAGGCTCTTTCCCTGCAATTGTTTCCCTGTGCCAGGAGCATTTTGAACCACTTGTTCCTCTCACCACAGGTCCATGTATGCCCTTTTCTGCTTTCCATGTGCTATTCACATACACAATATATTCCTAGAGTTATTGGATTCCTGACTTCTGTGCAAGATGGGTACAATGTGGGTGCTGTTTCGGGAGATAGTCCTCTTTGCTGCAGTTAGGTAGTACCATGACTTGCAGATGTTTTGCAGCAATGTCCTAACAAGCATAGCAGAGACGACTGCTCTTTTCCCTCTTTTCTGGCTGTTTTCCTTAACACTTTGGGACAAGGGTGAAGTCTGCCAGTACTGGTGTAAAATTGTTTCAGCGTCTCTATCTGCTGTGAACAGTAGCTGCCTATCTGGGGAAACCATTTCCACTGGTGTGCTTTAGGTGGAACTGATCATGTAGAAAGTGTGAAAAAAACATCAGAAATGGAATAAAGGAGAGCCTGGCACTGTAAGGAAATCGACTGGAGTTGACACAGCTATTTCTGGGACTAAAACTTCAGAGAGGGGTGTAGCTAAGTTCAAAGCAAGGTGGTTTAAAAGAGGGAAAGATTCTTCCAGTTCCTTCCTAATAAACAAAATATGGAACCTTCTTCACTTGCAGAAGGATCTGTATGGTTTCTGCACACATTTAACCCAAGAATATCTGCAAAAAGCCATGTAGTGCCCTCCACTCTGGCAGAAGGGGCTGCTGGAGTAGAAGCCAAGGTGGCTGTTAGAGCAGGATAAAAGAAATAGCTGTATGCCTTAAAAAAACTACAACCTGCACCACAACTTTTTTGCCGAATGAAGTGTAGCAAAATCCTATAGCAGTCAAGTTGATAGTATATTTGCTGCCTCGTGTTGCCTGTATAGTAAAATCTTTATAAATTTATAACGTGTTGGATGAAAATTGTGTGTCAAGAGGTACTGCAGTTTCCACAACTGCCGACTCCAGTAATTGTTCCATAGGTCTGATTTGCAGTCTGGTGCAGAAGACAAGCCAATTCCTTGTGCAATGCAAGATTTAATTTTAGACTCCCTGCTGCTCTTGTTCTATATCTTCATACTTTATTTTCAGCATCATGTAGGTCTTTTTAATACGGTAGCCACTGAATGGGGGAGGAGGGCTCAGGTATGTGTCCAGATGTCATCTCATGCAGTTCTGGGTAGCACTACGTGCAGATTTTCCTGAAGAAACAACAGTGATTGGTCCAAGACCTCTGCTCATGCCAGAGTACGGATAACTGAGATTTCATACCATTACAAATTAAATTTTTTTTTGGTTAAAATGACTGGAGCAGAGATTCACAGATAGCTGGTAAATTCTCCAGATCTAAAATCCCAGAACTGGCAATTTCTGCCAGTTCACATCCTTCCTGATAAGGAGACACAATGTTCAAAATCAACATTCAGTTTTGAAGTGTAGTCTCTTACCAGGAAGTGGAATTAATGTATGCCTCTTCTTATCTGTCTTATGGTGCTTTGGCATGTGTATTCAGTGATTGAAGATGAACAGTTGCCTGTTGATATTGATTATTCTACCAGCTGGAGGCTGATACTGAACTTCATGGTGATAGAATATGTTGTGGGGGAACGTGGTGCTGACCAAAAGGAGAGAATGCTTATCATGTCCAGCCCCCCCTGTTCAGTCTGGATGACAGCTGAACCTGGGACAGAGCTTGCACTAGCAGAATTGTTGACTAATTCTCACCGTGCCATCAGCAGAGAGATTTCCATGTATTTTTAATTATGTCTCTCAGCTGTTTTGCATGCAGCTGCTGACATGCTGCTTTGGAAAAGGCCATGGGCGCTAACAAGAAAAGATGTGCTACATGGAAGTGGCTTGGCTTGTTGTAACATAGTTGGGATCTAGAGTTAGTTTATAGATATATGGTTTGAAGTACTTGTGCATTCTCATATGAGGCATTCAGTACTGTGTCAGGGATGTCTTCTATAAGGCAAGCAAAGCATCACTTCTCTTCAGATCTCTAGGTAAGCCATTTGGATATTTGTATAGCTTCAAAAATTAATTTTCTTTCTTAATACCATGGATAAGCAGCTTGGTGGGAGAGTTTTCACTGTCATAAAACAATGTTGAATGGTAAAAGACTGCTGTTTTATGGAGTCATCCAGACATGAAGTATAGGTAAAAGGTCTTTCACTCTGAACTCATTAAACTTGCTATATTTATTTTGCAGTATTCATAGATGAGTGGAATGGTTTGGTTTGAAAGGGACCTTAAAGATGTAACTCCCCTGCTATGGGCAGGGACACCTTCCACTAGACCAGGTTGCTCCAGGCCTCATCCAACCTGGCCTTGAACACCTCTGGAAAGGGAGCATCCATGACCTCCCTCAGCAACCTGTTCCAGCATCTCACCACCCTCACTGTAAAGAATTTCTTCCTAATATCCAGTCTAAATCTACCCTTCTCAAGCTTCAATCCATTCCCTCTTATCCTATTACTACAAGCTCTCATAAAATGTTGTTCCCCAGCTTTCTTGTAGGCCCCCTTCATGTGCTGAAAGGCCTCTCTAAGGTCTGTCTAGAGCCTTTTCTTCTCCAGGCTGAACAGTCCCAACTGTCACAGCCTGTCCCCATAGGGGAGGTGCTCCAGCAGTTCCATGTCCCTCTTCTGCCCCAGAACTGGATGCAGTACTCCAGGTGAGGTTTCACCAGAGCAAAGTAGAGGGACAGAATCATTTCCCTCGTTCTGCTGGTCACGTTTCTTTTGATACAGCCCAGCACATGGCTGCCTTCTGGGCTGCAAGTGACCATTGCCAGAACACGTTGAGCTTTTCATCAACTGATACCTTAAGTCCTTCTCCTTGAGACTGCTCTTGAGCCACTCTTTGTTCAGCCTATATTTGTGCTTGGGATTGCCCTGACCCAGGTGTAGCACCTTGCACTTGGCCTTGTTGAATCTCATGAGGTTGTCTTGGGCCCACCTCTCAAGCCTGTCCAAGTCCCTCTGGATGTCAGCTGGGCCACACGGCTTTGTAATATTCATTTATTCATAACAAGATTCTCAGATGGAATGTTTGTGATGTGAATGGAGATGTTACCTTTAAAAAACGCTTCATGATACGGGAAACTAGCCTGTCTACATAGAGGAAAAAGAATCTCATGAATGAGCTCCCCAGCTATTTAAATGCAGAACTAGTATTTCTGAACTTTAAGAATACAGATTAAGTTAAGAATTCACAGCTACAGAACATATTGGATGCATTACATGACTAATTAAAAAATAATAGTGACAAATTCTGAGAGGAAAATTGGATCATTATCAATAGGACATTCCATTTTGCTTTTAGTTGCACAGCATGATTTCAGACCTGTAAGCCAGACTGCTGCAATACAAATTTAGATACACAGACATTGACAGAGATGACAGATTTTAACATCTGGAAAACTGGATAACAACAATTCAGTACATGTAGAAGGATGAAAATTATGCTTTCACTTCTGAGGCATGGCACGAACTCTAGATGAGCAGATACAAATTTCAGTTTGTCAACTATCAAAAAAAAATACTAGCTTGGAGAAACTGCTTTTTGGTGAGTTCTAAAAGAATTCTTATAACACATCTAGAGTTTTTCCCATGTTGCTTGCAACATACATCATCTATAGTAGAGCAAGTGATAAAGTACTATCTGACTGAATGCTAATGTTTTTGAGCTATCAAGCAGTAGATTATCCAATTTGTTGTATACATTGCACATGTGCACCTGCTAATTTGAAATGCTGATGCACCAGAGAGAATCTAGGCTGCCCAAGGAGTCAGCTTTGACCCATTTCTTTGATATATGACTTGTTCTATCTTTGATATTAGCAAAGAAGTTTTCTATTCACTTGTAGTTTGAGCAATAGTAGCTTAAGGCTTGAACACTACCTATGACTTCCACTCTATTGTGAGAATCTGTATATCACACAAACCCAAAACACAGGGAATCTATAGACTTCAAAGGAAAAAAAAAGAAGATAGGAAAAGCATCTTTCCCCCGTTCCTCTGAGGTTAGAACAAAAAGCGATCTACTAAAGATGAGCTCACAAAAAATGTCAGACCTTATATATTTAAAATAGAAAAATGTGACATTTTTCCTAGATTAAAACATGTTAATGGGGAAAAATTGCAGCCATAATAAATATTGTATGAAAAGCTGCCAAGTAACAAAGCCTTGACAAACTCAGGAGAACAAGGAACTTCAGTTGATGCTGCCACTTTATTTTTGTATTATATTCAATCTGCTTTTTCTGTGTGTGCAGAACTTTTCAATATCAGTAAGAGCTGGCACAAGGGGCAGATCAACTCAGACATCCCATTGAGACATGTCTTCCAGAACACTATGTGGGCCCGTGGTGCCATTACCAAAAGATACTACAGTTTTTGTGATCTTCTGAGATCCTATACAGCCAAGGATGGTCCCTACACACATCTTTATAGTTTACACTCTTTACAGCTTACAAAAAAAACCCCACCACGTAGTTGCCCTGGAATTCACTGTCAATATTCTTTTAAGCTTAAACATATGTATTGCTTCTGAAATAAAAAGGTATTAAGATATATGAAATGAAGCAATGTAAATGATAGTGATTAAAAGAGGTCAGATTTTGCAGAAAGGTTTAAAATTCAAACCCTTTATATTAGTTTGTGGGATGTGGACAACAAGGAGGCTTGTGAAATGTTTGGACACAGATGTTTTGCAAGCATTTGGAATGCCACATGGGATCTGCAGGTCCACTCTTGCTTGATTACTCCCACATGATGAACCTCTGCCACAGTGTGACTGTGTGCACCAGGATGCTTTGGTTGGGCCTGCAAACGTGAGACTTGTTTGGGATTTGGGAGGCTGTTTGGGAGGCCACGGAAGATGGCAGCTGTGACTCTTTCCTGGTACATCTTCCTTAATAGACAAAGGAGCTAGTGGTGGGGGCCCTCACAGTCTAGCTGCTCAAGAGTCAATGTTGATCACCCAGGTGTTGCAGCAGGATAAACACCTTTTTTTCACTCCCAGGTTCTTTGGTGAGGCTATAGTTTTCTCATTTCCTCTTGAAGCCATACCTCTTCTATTTCCACAGATGTCTGACTTGAAAATTGCTTCTTATTCCTTTATGAAACTCTTATCCAGCAGAGCTGTTTTACAGGAGGCTGTACAAGTTTGTGGAAGAGAAATCCTTGGAAGGATGTTAAACACATAGAAACTGCTGTAGCTCAGGAAATCCTTGATCTGCGAATCACTGGGGACTTGGCTGCAGTAAGAGCACTCAAAAGAAGCATCAGATATGCCTGTTGTGCATTTATGCTCACCTCTAGGGACTTGCTTTAGGTCACTGTTAACAGCAAGATGCTGTGCAACACAGGTCTTTGGACTAGGTGCAGCTGCTCTGTGGTCAGTTACCTCTGCTGCAAGAATTCCTCCTGCATCCTCCCACCACATTCAAATCAATTTCAAGGCAAAATGTGAGGAAGGCAAAACAACTACTCAGAGGTGAATTTTCAGGAAGACATAAATGTAGCTATCTGATTATAAAAATAACTTGTAAATTGGACAGAGGCAGTTTTCCAGTGATGGCAAAGAGCAATGTTATTAACCTATACAAATTCAAGGCTCTTCTTGCTATCCTGTGCCTTACTCCTTCGAAAATGCACTGTGTCATTTTCATCTGGATCCTGGTTACATTTATAAGAATTGCAATATTTTGCTTGTAAGTTCTGAGACACAATCAAATCTTAAGAAGTTTTCTTTCTTTTCAGTAATTGCTTTTTGCTTTGTACCTTGTACGAGCTGTTCTGGTGGAGTGCTTGAGCCATAAAAGCTACCTCAAAATGCATATTTCAAAGCAGTGACCTACAAAATGTTAAGTAAAAATGGTGCATTTTCTCATCTACAAATGCAGTGATCCACTGGTTACAAAACAGTAAAGATATGGGGGTTCAGTTTAAAGGCATAAAGGTATTGTGAACAGAACAATGAATGTATTAGGATACCTGAAATTAAATTTCTGTATTTTATTATGCTATATAAAAGATCACCTAATTTTTATTTGACTTTACCGAAATTAGAGTAGGGGACTTGAAGGGCATAAAGACTTTATTCTTCCCAGAGGAGTTTCTGTAACTCCTCCCAAAGAGTGTGAAAATGCTGTATTCTATAGATCAGTTACTAGAAAAAATAACTTTTGTCCTGGTTCTTGGTAAGTAATAGTAACCACAGTGGTCTGAACTGTCTGCTATTTTCTTCTGCACAGTGAACATGGAATCCATATTTAAGAATTCACAATTAAGGATTCACTATATTTCTGAATTAAACATGTAATAGTCTGTTCAGTGAAAAGTAAAGCCATCATAATAGTCTTAAAATCCAAATGATCCAGATTCACCGCAGAATGGCTGACTGAGCAATTGTAACAGTTCTGCTCCTATGTGTGAGGATTAGCTAAATTCTGCTAGTTTTATCCACAAAGCTGGATGAATCTGCAATGTTGCTGCCCACTGCCCTAGCAGAAAGTGATCTGTCTTGCTCTCTGATTCCTATTTCTCTGGTGTACTGACCCATACTCTTCTCAAAATACCTTGTCTAAAACCCAGAGCTGAATCTCCCAAATCTGTCAGTGAACACAGCCACCTCTACAATATGGAGAGCCAAATTCCTCATTGTATGGTGGGTCATTTGTGCTGTCTTAATAGTGAGCCCTGTTGGTGAGCAGGTATTCAGTCTTGCTATAGAAACGGTCTGCACATTTCACAGACATGTACTTACTGATCTTTATTTTCCTTCTGTTGATACATAATGTCAAGTGGTGAAGAACAGACTGTAAGAGGAAGAGTTTACAGAAGAGTTGGAATCTGAAATATGGATAACTTAGTTCTGTGTCTTGTTGTGTCTATTGGCTTGTTACCCAAACCCAGCAACACTGAAAAGTGTTATATTATGGCTACAAAGATAAAATGAGGAGGAAAGTGGAGAGAGAAGGGGAGAGAAATTAAGCAGCACAGGCAAGGGAGCAAAGCCTTTTGATACTGTATTTTCAGACTCAAAAATTAGATTAATGAGGACTGAACTTCTTAGATTGCTTTGGAGTACTGTACATGATCTTCATCTGAAAGAAAAAGGACACTTTCAATGTAACCTTCACTCTATAGTTCCGAACAAGCTGCTTGCTAATAATGTAGAAAAACTTCAAACCGTCTCTAAATATTAGAGCATCAAGCCAAACAAAGAAAGAATGACTTATTAAGGTGTTAGCACAATGTGAGTGACCTTCTTGATGTGACATTTGTTTGGCATAAGAAACACCTCCAGCAGATGTTTATGAGTCAAAACTATTTAAGAAGAGTTTTCTGTGGAAGTAAGCTGCCAGATCATTTAAACAATGTACAACAGGCCCTCTGCCCATGCGGGCAGCAGCAAAGTAATTTTGATGATATGCATGTATAAGAAAAAGGAGGTGCTTTGCTCTGCCAGAAGTGAAGATGCATGGCTCTTCTCTCCTGGGTCGCTCACTTTCTGTATAGTCTTGGGGAAATGTGTTCTCCTCTGCACTTCTACCTGCAAATTGTTGGGATTTTGTAACATTAGGAGGTTTTTATCACACTGGTTCTAAAACTTGGCTGTTGTCTTTGAAATGCTTTGAGCATCCCTCTGAGAAACAGGGCTGGTCGTACTGTCTGAGAACAAGAACCAGCCTGTGCCTGTCTGAAGGGCGTTCTTGCCCTAAGTGACATTTTCTTCCCTGTGTCAGGAGGATGACAGTGTAACTTTTGTGTTGCCCCAGAAAGAAGCCTGACAAACGACATAATTAGTGCTGTGTAGGAAATGTATTTAGCCAGGATGATTTCAGGTTTGGTGGTATTCCAGAGTGTGTCTGCAGAGGGGAATAAGCCTACCTCTACCTACTGCGCTTGGGGGAAGGGGAAAGACCTGAGCTTTGAATCCTGTGTCAGATCAGTTATTCTCATCCCATTGTCATCCTGCAGCGGATGCCAGGCTGCTAATGAGACAGAAAACAATGGTTTTCACTTCCTGAAAATCTGCAGTGAACCCAAGCAACGCTCTGATTAACATGTCTTTGAACTTGATACAGGTCTGTGAAAGCTCTTTGATTTTTGACCACTCCATTGCATTTGCCTTTTGTGGTGAGAAAACTAGAACTGGTTGGGAATTTTGGTAAATCTGGGTGTGCTGTACTTTGTCAAACCCTTGAAAAGGGAAATGGGAAGGAAGAGAATGGATACAACTTGAATCCATTTAGTTTGCTGTCTTGATCAGAATATGCCCTTAATGAACAGCACATTGCAGTCCTGTGTCTCACAGGTTTTGCCAGTACCCCTCGGGTTATGCTGTTGCCTGACAAATTTGCATACAAAGGAATTTCAGTATTTTAGTAGCACAGTAGATTTTTTCCTCTCAGAGGCAGAAGAACAGAACACAGTTCATGAAATACCATGCACTGTAGCTGTGATACTTCCTTGAATGAAGTTCCATGTCCGAAGGCTGTCTGAGCAGAGTGAGCACTGGTGTAGTGTCATTACCACCTCGGTGCTTTTCCAGCGGTGCTCTGGTTTAACTTTTCCAAGTGTGCTTATAGGGTGATCTGCTTTGATAAACCTGATTTTCCTGGATTTATTTCATAGTGCAGAGGGGGAAGAAGCACTGTTCCTTCAATGAATAAATATGAGATAGCTTCAAGTGATATATCCTTTTTTTTTTTTTTTTAATTATGTGTGCTGAAATGGCTTCAGAATAGGAAGGGAAACAAAAATCTTTTTCTTCATGGAAAAAAAGTGACATGAAAACAAGCTGCAGCACAAAACAAGTGTTGCTTGTGCTACTGCATGAATTGTACCTGCTTCACAGCAAGCTCAGGCATATTTAACCTTTTAACACTCAGGAAGAGGGTTAATGGCTATTAGGAAATGGGGAGAAAACATTTGTCTTGGCATTTCCCTATTAGGAAGGATGGGATGAAGCACCAGGGAAATCTCAGAGAAAATGAGACTGAGAATGCCACAAGTGACAAAGAAATCTTTCCAAGCAATGCAGGAGATTCATTTGCAAAAGTTTGTTCTGAGTTTCCAACAATTATTGACAAATTTGATGGGGTCCTTAAATGTCACTTAATGAAGCTTTGAAAGGACTTCGAGAACTGTCAGGATTTGAAAAAGCCATTAACTCTATGGCTTACTAGCTTGGTTCTGTGCCAGCAGGAAACTCATACAAGCATTCCTAATCTGAATAACTCTCCTGAAGAACATAAATTCATTTCAGCTGGAAAGCTGTACATAGTGTGGGTAGTGTAGTATTATGTATAATCTAAGGTTTGTTTATCAACTTGGATGTTATCTGTTTACAGAGAGGGGAACCCTTCTTTAGGTAAGGTTATTTGGCAGTGAAGAACTAATTTCAAGATCTCTTGCAAATCACTGCTATTAACAGAGAGCTGATGTCATGTAAAATACCTCAGAAGGCTGAGGTATGCCTCTCTCACACATCCTCTCCTCCTTTCTGTAGCCCCCATAGCATGATTTGTGGCTCTACTCTAGAGGTTTCCAAGAGGACTTTTTGCCCACAAACCTCTTTGTCTGTAGCTGAACAGCTGGTTCTTGAAATAGCTATGTCTCCTTTTTAAGTCCAGATGTTACCAATGTCAAAACACCTGGTTCATGAGAATCATCAGAAATGTAAAAAGCCTTGTCCAAACTGCTAGTCTTTTTAACCTTAAGATGAGATGTTTTTTGTTTGAATCCCTCAGCCTGTTAACAGGAAGAGGATTCCTGGAGCCTTATAAACTGCATCCATTTACTACACTGGCTTAAAGCTGGAGCTGCAATTAAAATTAAAACTAAAGAAGTAACCGGGGAAGGAGGGCAGCAGGTGAAATGCTGAATCTGTAGTACTGAAACAGAAACATGTAGAAGGAGTACAAGTCAAACATTTCTAACAATGTAATCCATTCACCTGACAAATATCTTGTCTGATCCATTCTTGGTATGGAGAACTGCATCTGAACGAAACCTCAGACTTAGGTGCCTCCCAACACTTATAGTCAATCTTGTCAAGTGTCCTTAGTTTCCTCTTAAAATATTATTTAACTGTTTAATTTTGCTAACAAAACAACTTTAGGTACAGGGGCAAAGGAGTGATGAAAGAAATTTTTGCCAGAGGCAGAAATAGAAATTGCAGTCCATGAAATCACTGGTGTTGGATGAGCAAAAAAATCTCTCTCTAGCAGTAATGCTCAGGCTGCTTTAGCAATGTGTGTAACTGTCCATGAGTGGAGCTGCTATCTACTTGCCCAAGGCTGAAGGCTGTTCTCAGCCAGGTCTGAAAGTACCTTCAGATTTTACTTTTTTTCCCCTCAGCATTGAATCTCGGTCTGTTTGAATTTTGCTAAGTTCTTGGCCATCACCATCTAGAAATAAGCTGGAAAACCTAAGTGTAAACTAAAAATAAACTTATTCTGCTCTAACCATTTTGAAGAAATACATTCCTAAAAAGAAGTCTTATCAGACTTCTGTTTACTATGGTCAAAATAGCCACGCGTCTTTGCAATTAGAGTGTCCCCACTCTTTCAGCTCCATTTATGGTGAGGATTTTCTGGTACTTCTGATCATTCTTGTTGTTTGCCACTCATAAAGCATTCACTCCATTCATGCCTTCCTCCTTCTGTTCAAAGTGCAAAAAGCCAATCCCCCAATAAAGGAGATTAGATTCATGAATTACATACATAAAATAATTGCTTTCCCAATTAATTTTCTATATAATGTATTTTGCATCTTAGATTTTTTTTTATTCTTTGGGATTGTGTCTTCATTCAGTTTTCTGCAATGATGTACAAGTCTGTCATGATGTAATGCAGAGCCCACAAAATGCTAGTATGGTTCAGATTATTCCTTCCAGTGTAAAGTATTTGGCATTTCATTGCATTTGGATCTTATGTTTGATAATACCGATTGCTCACCAGGCTCCCTCTTAAGAACTTCATACAGTCTCTGTCATGATTAACCCGAATAATTTCATGTAATCTGCTGATTTTGTAACTCCACAGCTCCATTCAGTTTTGATGTAGGAGAAGGAATCTGGGTAGGAACAGAATACTTGAACATATTGGAAACCACGTTAGGAACTAAGTTACCAAGTTAGTGCTTCTCAGCAGTATATGGAGAAGCAGATCCACTTCTGTGATTTGAATTTAAAGTTAAACTGAGGATGTAAGATTTCACAGTCCAAATGTCATTGCTGAGAAGCAGCTCGAAGAATTGAGGACTGTAGTGGCAGCTCATATATATTGTTTTTATAAAATAGATTTTTAAATAGGTGATTCAAAATATCATGAACATCTACATTATTGCATAAGAATTCTGTGTTGTTTTTCTCAAGGCATTAAGAGGGAGGCTGTATTATTCTTTTAGCTGTAAATCCTGATGCTGTATCACTCATTTCCTGCTTTTTTATTCCTTTGAGACTCTCTTTTTTAGCTCATGAACAGTTTGTAGTTTGTGCTGTCTTTAAATTGATGCAAGTAAAGGAATTGGATTTGTAAGAACTATTTAAAATTATATCTTTCCAGTTGAAGCCCAGTAAGAGAAGTGTTTAAAATCATGTTCATATTATCAAAATGGCCAAGATTCAAAGCTAATTTAAAGACCTGATCTGATTCCCAGGGAAGTCAAGAGAAGTACTCATGACTTTTTAACACTTAAATCAGGTGCTCAACTTATTGGCTGGAAATCAGTGATTATTTGTAAGAGATAAATATTTTTTTTTAAATCTGAAAAAAGAAATACTTTGGTGAAATCTGGATTCAAAGTCTTTCTACCTAAAAGCATTGTTCCATATTTTTTAGCTTTGTATTTGAGGTAAAACATTAGTATGGAGCATCTAATCATGCCAAGATCCTGTTACACTAGAGGTACCCTTAGGTGTATGGAAAGCAAAGGGCAATGATTTCATGTCAATGCTGCTTCTATTATTAACTCCTAGGACTATCCTTGTGACTCCAGCTGAGGGAAAGTAAATTCACAACTGTCTTCAGCTTTACTGAACCTGAAAGTGTAACTTCTTTCTATGAATCACTCCGTAGTTTGGTGTATTTCATCTATCAGTATGTGTCTGATAATACCTGAATTGCGTCTTAATAGCTGAAACAGGAAAATTAGGAAGCATCATCTTTCAGTGATTGCAAGGATTCCTGTATACTCCATGTCCACAGAACAAAATACATGCTTTGAAAGCTTGAATGGAGTATCACAACATGTTCCTACTAAGAAAAAAAGAAAGGACATGTACATTACCAAATGTAAGGGAAACAGGGCAGGAAAAGATAATGTCTGCACCTGTTCAGATGCTCTTCTCATTCATTGTTCAGTTCTTCTGAACTGAACTTCTCACTCATTGCACAATTACTGCATAGTTTTAAGCATGGCAAGGTTTGCAGGAGGTCTGATTTTTATTAGGCCAGTTAGCATAGCTGGAAGAGGAAAGGGGGTTTTGTGCCCAAACCAGCTAGATTTCAAGCTCTTCTAGTTAGTCTAGCAGAAGATGGTACCTCTGTTTTTGTCACCGTTGTGCTTTGCTAAGGAAAACATACCAATGTGTTGCTGGACTTCAGGAGTCCAGAGGAACAGATTTTGCTTTATGTCAGTCATCACAGAGAATTCCTAGGGGCATGAATGTGCCAGGGAATATTGCTTCCATTTAAAGAATGCAAAGAATCGCTTACTGCATTGAAATGTTCAAAGTGCACCTATATGAAGAGGGATATATGTAGTGGGTTTATCACTTGGCACTGTGTGTTTGCAAACTATTAAGGATATATAAAATCCTTGAGAAAGTCAGCGCTCCCATGGTGTAAGTATTGGTTTCCACAGAGTTATGGGAAGCCAAAGCAGCACCTCCTCTAGTCCTTCTCCTCCTTCTAACTGATCATCTTCCTATAACCTCTTCTACCCTCCTTCCTTCCCCTGCCCTGTTTCCCCCACCCAGATGCTTTTTTCAGGACCTTGCAGGGAAATACTGTGATCTAAAAAGCTTGAGTGAGTTGTGAAAAGCTTTTTATTACCTGCCAGAAGTCACTTGTCTTTGTAACTCCTGTATGCTCCTCTGGTTATTTTTACTTGCAGAGTGGTTTTTTCCCCCCATTCTTCAGCTGCCGGGCAAGATGGCGTTCATTTGGCTTCAGTTCTGACAAAAGATAAATGAGCTTTGGGCCCTCAGTGATTCACTCTGGCTGCCAGGGGGTTCCAAAATAGCAAACTATTTTTCATAACTGCAATGTGATATGAAGTGAGTTGCAGCAGGTGCTCTAACATATACTACAGCCGTCTGTGGAGTGGGGAATTCATTAAGTTTCCTCATTTGTACAAAAAAGTCACCTTTCTGAGTGGCTAGCGTTCTGTCTTTGCCAGCTGAAGGTGTGCTCTCCTGAAGCTAGAAAAACAATGGGGTTTGCATTGTGTAATAGGTACATATGGAAATGGTACTGTGAGGTTAATTTGTTCATCTTTGAAGAATAATCTTCATTTGGTAGATCAATCTTTTACTTTTCCATTTGGTGTAATCTGTTTTGCTCTTTCACTCAGGCATGCAGACAGCATGGATCCATGATTTTTTTGGCTTGTATCCTATTTATGACTGCATTACAATGTCTTTTGCTCTTATACATTTGCTGGAAGTGGAACTTTTGATTGTAATTCAGGGGAAAAAAATTAACTGTTTAAGAATTGGCAGTGTGCTCTTGATAAAAAGCTTCCTTTCCCAAAGCCACCCTGAAGAAATCAAGTATGCCAGCTAATCCCACGATTCTGTTGATGTCTATGTAAGATCCTGTGAGGATGGGCTGCTAATACTGATGTAATGAAGGGTGTCTTGAAGGCCAAACATAGATCTTGCACAGGTCCTTACCTGAGATCCCAGTGACATAGATAGGATACCATGTAACTACTCAGGGCCTGCAGAATCAGCTCTTGAGAATTTATGCCTGTATAATTGCTCAGACATGGAAAATGTAATAAATATTAATATTATTCTCAAGGAACAGCTTCCAAGGAAGAATTGTGCAGATAAATTTAAACTTATGCATATTTTAATCCATAAAATATAGATCTTTCTTAAAGTGCTGGAGTATTTAAAGCTTATATATAGCCAAGTATTCTATACAAATATTTTCATACTGAGTAAGATTCATGTGGTCATATATTGTACCTAGAGGTCCAGCTACATAGTATCACATTTGCAAGCACGTCTTAACTGAAGCATATCTTTCTTCTCTGAAATATGTAGCACCCGAATAAATAAATCTTGTCAGTGACATAGAGGCTCCCCTGATGTTGTAAATACCAGCATTATGGATTCTGATATGGTTTGGGGTTCCATTTCTGCTTACCCAGCAGGAACTCAGTGATCTCAAGGACCTGCCAGTTTATAAAACTTTGTTCAACAGTACCTGCTCTGATGCAGTAGCATGTGTAATGGATGGGTACACGTCAACACATGGGTTGAATTTTCAGAGCACGCTTTGTTCTTTCTTTAGGATTTGTAGAATGATTTTTCACTGCAAAATTTGGTCTCAGTGGTTCTCTACTGCTGAGGAGCAATGTAGAAAAGAAAAAGCTGCAGCCTAACTGGCTGGGGAACTGAATGGTCTATTTGTAATATTTGTTGTCATTTTCCTACCTCCATGGAAGGCAATGAGAAATCTCTGTTACCAGGATCATCACTCCTGCCCTTTCAAGGAACAGACGTACAATCAGCCTTCCGAAATCCCTAGAAGCAAAGGAGACAAGACTAGATTTCCCTGCTATGACTATAATATGCTATACAAAATGCAGATTAAAAGCTTGCTGAAAAGGGGTAGTGGTGAAGACTAATGTCTTCGAGATTCTGTCACACAATATAAAGCTAAAGGAAAAAGGGGGTTAGTAAAGCAAAGCTATTAAAATATATTCATAAAGTGATCTGTGATGAAGTGTTCATTCAACACATTGAATGTATCAGCTGGAGTTTTTTGCAACAGCAAGCTGTTAGTTACACATTGATAGTACCAACTTTCTCCATTTCTCTACCTCTACCATTTATAATGCTGTATGTTCCCTAAAACTCACAAGGGCAGAATTTGTCTTTTAGTGGATAAGTGAAAGAGTGGGAGAACAATAAAAACAATCTTTGGTTTCATATTTGTCAGTTATCCCTGTACCTGGATAGAAACTGCAGATATGATTCATGATCAAGGCCAGCCTCCACATAGTACAAGGATTCAGGGTTCCTGAGGGAGAGATCTTGACCTTGTGGAAATGCTGTTCTTAACTAATTTCTTTAAGAACAGAATGATGATCTCGTCTTTTGACTCAGAATTCTCAAACTAACTGCTCTTTAGGTCTCCCCCTGCAAACTTCTTGCATCTAATTCAAAGTGTAGAAGCACAGATTTTGCACGATACCCATAAGTGTTTTGACAGATGAGATCTGGCAAATTCTTTCTGTGCTGATTTGCAATGTTAATTATAAGGAAAAAAAAACCCAAACACCTCAAACTTTAGCTTCTGAGATAGAGCAACAAGTTGGAATTCCAGTGTAGTATGAACTGACTATTTAACCATTAATTAGCCATATTGGGAGGAGGGGACATTTCCTAAACTCTTTGCATTAGTAATACCTTTTTGAGATGCAGTTCAGCTGTGTCAGTGGGACATGTGTGGCATTGGGGAGAATCTTTTAAAAATAATTTCTTACTGGCAATTTGCTTGTTCACTGTCAGTTTCTTGTGCTGCACAAGTGGATAAATTAGAACCGCCCAGTAACGTTTTTGTACTATACTGCCTGCAGAAAAACAGTAATAAAAGAATATGGAGCTTTTAAACCATTTATTTATTTAGATATTAATATATATTACAAATAGAGTATATGAAGCTTTTAAACCATTTATTAATTTAGATATTGATAAATACTAGAGATGCTGAAGTGCTTTTTCTTTGACCATATAGCTAATGTGCAGTGTTTTACTTGCATGCTCTTTAAAAAAGATATTACACATATTTGACACAAGCTAAAGCAACAACAACAACAACAAAACAAAAAAACCCCATCATCAACAAAACAGAAACAAAACCCCAACCTGGACTCAGCTTTGGGTTTTGTATTAACAGGTGCAGGAGTCATTATTAGACTTGGAACATTTATTTATCTTCTAGTCACTGATTCTAAACAATCTAAAGCTGCTGATTTCTAGCACAAAGCAAACAGAAATGTTATGCCTACGGTCACTGAAACTGGGATGACAAACTTACAGGGGCAACTTGACTACATTGCCACCTCTTTTCACAGTATTTCTGTAATCTCACCTCTTATTCGTGTAATTACTTTTTTTAAAAAATCCTTTTTGTGTGGATTTTTTTTCACTTTTTTTTTTTTTGCATTGACAGCTAAACTCCAGTTTGAAATTTGATTAAATATATCACCTTCCTGTTTGCAAGATGAGGTGCACAATATTGTTTCTGTCATTGGCTTTGGATGATTTATGCAAGTATACTTAGAAACACAGAATGAATTTAAATTGCCCATATTAAAAAAGAGCTATTTGCAAGCAACCTGTAGAACAAAAACTATTCTAAAATATGGTGATTTCAGATTTTTTATCTCTTTTTCAAGGAATTGTTGAAGCTTTGAGGAAAATCAATATAACCTTCGACTCTGATAATTTATTTCACTGTAATGCTATAGTGTCTTTTTAAAAAACATTTTAATATTATTTATTTGCTATTTTAAGATTGATGTGATGGTTTGTTATATGTCTTTTGAAGAGATATTGTTGCATTTGAGTGATTGCTGTACCTGATTTCCCAACAGTGAGTTCAGATCCCTTCTATTACTATGCGATGTCTACCTCAAGTCCAAGATCTGCTGTGGTCCTAGCTTTCAAGTTTTCAGAAGAAAAACAACAAGATTTATTAGCATAGTGGTGATTACCTGGAATATTTCATGAAAATATATGTGGTGAGGTTTGTTTGTACATTTGGTTTTAGTCAGACTGATTTCTTTGAGAGGTGATACCGACAAACAATAACTTGGTAAGTCCATAACGCAACAAATCTAAACCAGCACTAGAAAATTGCTGTACATGTTGCATGTAGGACACAAGGATTTTTTTCAGGAAATAAGGAGGTTGCTAGCTAGTAAATTTATCCCAGGTTTAACAAGACAGTAGTTTTCTAGCTGGACATCTCAACTGTTCTCATTCTTGTAATCCTTATCTAGAATCTTACAAATTGCTGCAGTCCGTAAAAGGACACCTGGCACAAGCACTGAGATCATTTCCTGCTCCTGCCTTCCTACTTCTAGTATCAGACCTTGTTAGAGAAGGAGCCCTACTTTGACCTTCCTCCAAACAAATAAATATATGTATGTATAAATATTATACATGCATAAATATTATATAAATTATTTATCCCTTTTGCTTTTTGCTTTGGGTTGGTGTTTTCTGTTCAAGGATTGCATGATCCATATGTGTATATATATATATATATATATATATATATATATATATATGAAAAAGCTTTTGAAAATTTGCATCTCCCTTTTGCTGCCTTGGTATCCCTGATCCTGTTGTACTTTGGAGTGCCTATTTCCACAGAGAAATATTAAAGGGGTTTCTTCTGTTCTCACTGGTGGAGGAGTGCAGGCATGGATCTCTGTTAAAGCAGACGTCTCTAAGGATCAAACATTTGGTCAACAACATTTTCTAATAACTGGCTTAGTCCTGAGGCAGATCTGATGCAATGCCCTGAAGAATATCTTTCAACATCATGGTTCAGAACCTAGATTTTGTTTTATAAATTTGGTTGTTCACCACTGTATCCCTGTCAGCAACACTGGGCCCCCTTTTTCCACCTATTGCTCTGTCTATAACCTTTCAGAGAAACACGTGTCATCGTCTTATTTATTATTTGAAAGTAAGAGATGCATAATTTTCTGCACCCAGTTGTGTTCTTAGATTGGAAGCAATGCCACCTGCAGCTCTAAATACCCTCCTTTCTTATTATAACAACATCCTTAAACCCCAGTCATTTTAGGTGTTATCAAAACATGTTATTCTAGAGATGCCTGCTGTAGTTAATGTTGCATC
This sequence comes from Indicator indicator, assembly GCF_027791375.1. Taxonomy (NCBI): domain Eukaryota; kingdom Metazoa; phylum Chordata; class Aves; order Piciformes; family Indicatoridae; genus Indicator; species Indicator indicator. The sequence continues at coordinate 5,746,241 of NC_072025.1, forward strand.
AGGGATTTTATTTGAAAGACGTTTTGCTCAGGCCTGTAACTGGGCCATAAAATCTTAGGCAAGGCAGCCCTTTTTCTACAGAGATATTCCAAACTGCGGGTGAAATCTGATGTTAAAGAAACTGCCCAGCATTACTAAAGTTCCTGACCATAGGAACATCTCCTATTAATTGTTCTAAATATGAATTAACATTGAGATCCAGGGGATGTAGATGTTAAGCAATCTCCTGCAGTGCTGGAAATCTAACCAGAACAGAGTGGTATTCAGATTGTCTGAGAGGACCTTGGCCTCCCAAAAAGAGTGATGTGCCAGAAGGCACATTGTAAGGGAAACAAATTGCTAGGGTGAATAAAGCACATCTGTGAGATGTCTTCTCAGCTTAAGTTCTGTGAATCAAACTGGAAAAGGATGCAAGTCACACCTAAACTGATTAGGTTCAAAACAGAGTGGAATCCAGCGGTAAACAGATGAGTTGTTAATGGCATCTAACTCAATAAGAAAGGTGTTGGGCAAGCAATCAGAAAGGCCATCATGAGTGATTTACCTCCTTTCCCAAAGCTTTGCAGCAGTTGTCCTTTAGTTGTAACAGTGGCAGATAAACCCAAGCCTGACATCTGCAAGTGTTACATGTGTAGATACCTAGGAGATGTAGATGTGCTTCAATCTAGCTCTTTTTGAAAACTATGTCTCAAATCCCTTCTGTCCAGGATACTCTGGCAGCCCTGGCTGTTAGGCTTTGCTTACTAGTATGTGTTACCTGACCAGATTAGGTTGAATCACCTTCAGGTTGTCTAAAATCTTGTTCGGAGAAATTACATAGTAACTGATCTGGGACTCATTGCTTACTTGATTAGCCCATTCAGGAAGTGAGAGGACTGCTGCAAAATATGGACTACTAAATCCCCACTTTTCCCCTAATTCTGTGACTGTGTCAACATTTCTGTACATATGGGTAGCCTTCCATGGCACATGCTGCTTTCCTGCAACACAATTGGGAATATTCAACAAAGCAGTAAAATGCATTCTGCTAGATGGGACCCTCCTTAGTTATTATCACCTCTGTCTCTGGCTGATTGCTGCAATGAGTTCTTTGAACGGGGCTGTCCTGAAACTAGAGCCAAAATACTGCAGAGCAGCAGGTCTAATCTTAGAATCTAGAAGCTCTTCTCTTCTGGCTGTCCTGTGATACTGAAGATTTCACTTTCAGTTACAAACTGCTCCCACACTACCTGAATTGACAATACTTTTGTTCAAAGCCTCCAGAGCTATTTCTGTAGGGCAGCAAGGGGCTATGCGTTCCCAGAGAAAGCCTTTTACCATGAAAGATGTCCTACACAGAAGTCTCTGATGTCATATCTCAGGAAGAAGGCTGTCTTTTCAGTTTTTTCTGCCTCATCAATCTGCATTGTCTAACTTGGTACTCGCAGACCTGAGTTCCTAATGTTTTCCAGAAAGCGAATGAAAGGATGAGGCCACTGTTTGTCCCGTCAGCTCTGCTTTGTAAAGGACAATGTGACAACAAAGCAATTAGTTTTGGAATACATTGAATACGTTTGTAATGTAGTTATATGTTGATAAACACATCTACTCTATGTGTACTGCATTAGTGCATTGTCAGAGAGCAAGAGTTGCCCCCTACCACATATTTTGAATAAGATTTGGGTGGTTTAAAAAGCTTCTATGCTATTCATTCTATTTGTTCTAATAGAAATGTGGATTCAACAAGAAGCAAATTGGCTAGCAGAGTGATTCTATTCAAATGAAAGTGTTATTCCTTAAGAATAAGCTGTGTGGCAAAGCCAGGATTTCTTTTTGTATTGGATGCTCACCTCCAGAACACAGGCACATACTAATAAGAACATGCATTCTGAACTTCCTTCTTCTGTACATCTCAGTAAGAAAAGAGATGTATGCATTGCACAGAGAGAAATATACTGCAGAGTGTTATAATGTCATCCTTTAGTCCCCAGCTGCAGCTGCTATACTTAACTTCTAGTACAAAGCAAATTATAGAGTCCAATGAATTAGAGAGCACTACGGGTCAAAGAGAAATTGCCTTAATATCATGATGGTTCTCTTTGTTCTCAGCAGATGACATAATAAAATATGAAACTGGAAGACTGCTGTGAAGTGGTTTCCTGCCATGAAATTCTCTTTTGTGGAATCCCAATATTATGCCTGTTAGGATTTTGTAGTGGCTGATGACTCCTGGTTTTACCCTTGAGTAGCACCGAGAATGTTGGGGTACCAGAGATTCATGGATTCATAGAATGGTTTGAAGGAAGGGACCTTAAAGATCATCTAGTTCTATGCCCCCTGCCCTAAATGTCTGAGTAATCCAAAAGGAGGGAAGGAGGGTTTCAGTTGTCTCGTTGCTACTGGGTGGGTTATTTTGATTGTTTGTCTAGCAAGATAGAACACAGGAAAGGGCTTTACAGAAGATTCTCAAGGATTTGGGTCCTGTTCTATTGTTCCACCAATGACCTAATATTGGAAAATCCAGACCCCAGAGACCTTCGTGCTCTCTGGGTCTCTGTTTATACACTCATTCCATCTGGGAAGTGCCCCCATCAAAAAAAAAAAAAAAATCTACCATGGTGATATAATGGAAAAGTCATATGTGCTTCTATAAAATTACTTTTCTATGTGTAGAATCGTTGTTTCCATGCAGATATTATGCAGCCATAAATATTCAGTTGTTCCACTGCCAGAAGAATGCAGTCCTTATATTATGAAAAATGAACTCAGGTGTGTAAGCTTTGTGAGATCTCTTTTGGCTTCTTCAGGAGTATTCTTCAACTGGGACCTGTATCAATTCTTTTGTCATTTCTGTGGCTTGCATTGATTCGTGAGCACACACAGAGGCTTACCCCAGGTGCTGATCACTGATCCTGGAAGTGATATTAGTAACAAAGCACACTAACAATCCTCTGGATCAAGGAAGAAACAAACCATAGTAGGAGTTTGCAAATAGAGGTGCTGTTGTGTCCAGCATTTGAAGCATTTTAAGGGAGACTCATCTTCAAAAACTCCTGAACCTGAAGGCCCTGCTCTGTATGTACAGATATGCCTGTTCAAGCTGCATGTATGCTGATGCTTGCCTGGTCTCTGGTGGCTTTTCCAAGTTGAAATTTAAAGGGCTTTCAAATTATTTAAAAGTATACCATCCTCTTCCTGCCCACTTCTCGGTGAAAAACAAAACAGAGGAAACACAGACTTGCTAGGTCTGTTCTCAGTCTCGTGTTCTTTTTATATTGCATTTACTTCCGAAGTCCTACCTGCACTATGTAGGAACTTGGTAGATTTTGAATATTGCTCCTAAGTGCTGCCTTCCTCTCCTTCTCAGGGAGTGTTAGAATATGTGAGAGAAATCTTTAAATTCAAGAGACAGTGCTATTACAAAGTATGCTGAGCAGGAAGACTCAAAGCAGAATGCTCAGCTTTGATGATGTTTTGATCCCCTACTTTACATTATCTTTTTAATGAAAAAAGAAAATAAAATGTTTTTATATAATAAAATAAAATAAAATGCTAAAAACATTTTCTCTCCTTCAATAGGTAAGTCTCACAGTTCTAGAATCACTTTTCCGGGTTTATTTCGGAAGCCTAGCTTCAGATCAACTTATTGTAAGTTGGACTGCAAAACAGGAGGCTGTGTGGTTTTGTTAGATAACCTGAAGGATTCTGAAGAAGGTTGTCCTCAGTGATAAGGTCTGGCGCAAATGGCTGGATCCATCATGTGAGTGAGTGCTGTTTTCTGCCTCTGTGTAAACCAGGCCATGAAAGCTGCTTTCAGAAACAGGGAATGAAACTGAACAATTTGCCTGCTCCAGTACAGTGAAACTATAAAAAAATGTTAGATCCATTTGTTTTTTCCTTTCTCTCTGAAAACACTTAGTGTAGTGATGCTGACTTGCTTTGAACCATTGCACTGCAAAGTAGCTTTGCAAATGAAACATGAATGAGCTCTACATTTTTGCCTGTATAATTTTTTGCATACATTTTTTTGCCACTGTGGTCCTTAAACCTGATTTTAAAATCCTTCCATAAGAGTCCAGGCTTTGCAGAACTGACCTGAAATAAGCTTCTTTTTGGTTCACTCTTGAAACAATTTTGCAGTGCAAATGCTGCCCTCATTTCTGCCTGTGCCACCCTATGACTTTCTCAGAGGTGGTGCAGGTGTAAGTAGTGTCAGAGTTTGAAACCCAGGAGGCTTCACAGCTGGTCCAAGAATCTGAACTCAGAAGTGCTGGCAGTGCCTTTTTGCTCTCTTGGGCTGTGTGGCTAATGCAAGCCTCTGACTAAATAGGGATTCAAGTCCTGTGATGCTTTAGTACAGTATTGTGCTATAGTGACATGTGAACCCAAGGATATAGATAAGTCCCTCAGACTCATCTTGGATCCACAGCACTGTAATGATGAAAGGCAGCTGAAATCCTAACGTAAGCAGAGATGAGACTGAAAATCCATGCAGAGATGATCTGTTGAGTAAGGAGGTGCCATATTCACAGTGTCGCATCTCAAGAGTAAAACTGCACATTAAATATCTAAAAAGCTACAGAAAGACAGCACCTGGATATGTAACAAACTGACAAGTTTATTCTGAGATGACAGCATTATGAATATAGAATCTTCCTCAGTCTGTCTCTGTGATGTTTTCTTTTAGCATCCTCCCATAGCTTTCCAGGTAATCTGGGCAAATCTCTAAGATGGTCCTCATTTGATTGTACTAGATTTCTTTTCTCCCCAAAGCAGAAAGCTCTAGTATTTTTTCAACTGGCTTTTTAATTGGGTGTTTTTAATTTGATTCTTTTGCAGGTAAAATAGATTTTTACAACCATGGGCAATGCCAAAATTTCTGAAATATTTCTGGTCAGTTTTTGCTGCCGATACCTTGCTTTGCAATGACCCCATCATGCCCTGGTGTGGATCTGATTAGCTGGTAGCCTTGTTGGTGTAAAATGGCAGAGAAAAGGGAATATATTATCTAATCCTAATGAGTAGGCAGCCACATAGGGCTGCTGTTGACAGTGATTGACAGGTAGAATCAAGTCTGGACATTTCATTCTTCCAAAGCAGAAGCAAAACAAAAAAACATTGAAGACTTTTTTGGGGAAGAGAGTTTCTATCCTAGAGATATCTCTCTCTTTCTTTCCTCAGTCTCTCCTTGTCCATAGTCTCAGAACAGTGAGCAGCAACAAATCAGTAATTTCAATATGTTTCCCTAGTCTGTTCTTCTCTTTACATTTGCTTCATTTTTTCACAAAATTTGCACTTTTTCCAAACACTTGTTTCTTGACTTTATGTAGTTAACTACAGTGATTTTCTGTAAATGGAAACATACTGCTTTTCATCTTATATTGGTGTAAAAAACAGAGAGGAAAACCTGAACTGCTTATCTTTTGTCAAAGATAAAGACAAGAAGAAGCTATGTGCATTGGCTGCTTTCTCATGTTTCAGCTCCAAGGCTCAGCTGTGCACTTGAACAGCTGGTGGAGAGGGGAGGAGCAGGAGGGATGGCCATCCACCACTAAGCAGTGCCTTAGAGTCAGATATTTGATGTTGTGGCTCTGAGTATTTCCACTATTGCTCTGTTGTGTAGAGATTTGAAAAATTAATGTAAGGTATTGCTCACTGACTCTACAAACTTTCAAGTATATTAAATTTCCAGGATTTCTGTGAGTTTTCAGAAGCAGAAACCTCAAATTAAACTTCTAAGTGATGAGTAAGGGCCTTTCAGTGTATTCAGCAGTTCACACAGAGAGTCAGCTGAAATTGGTGGGAACAGCTAGGCCCTCAGCAGTTTGGTAAATGAGGGCCATTACTTAAGGTATGCTAGAAGTATATTTAGGAGTGAGCCTAAGGGAAATCTGTTTCCCTTCCTTTTAATGATTGCTTTATATATAGAGAGAAATGCAACTCCAATTCTAAAGAGAATGGGAAGTACATGTGGAAAAAAATTCCACAGTAGTTTTATCTTTCCCTACTTTTGTGATTAAAGCTTTAAAAGAAATCACTAAGGTTTTCCTGTGTCTGAAAAAGATGGAGGGTAGCATGTCTGTAATTATAAGCAGCATGTTAAAATAGCTGTATCTCTTCCCATCACCTCTGGTAAGGCTGTGTTTCTTCCTGCAGGTTCCATGAGAAACCTGTGCTGTAGTTCTTCACAGAATGTGCAGGCCTCCAAGAGGCATAAAATTTCTGTCATATACCTCTGTGTGTTTGTATCAACCAGTTTAGATTCTCAAATGAATAAATAGGTGGGAGCTTGAGGCTGCATGGAGGATTAAGGATGAGGGCTTTCTGACTATTGCCTCTCACTTCAGAAACTGTATCCTGTTTCCAGACAACTGGAAAATAAACCCAACACCTTGGTGTGAGAAGGCAAAAAGCAGGGCTTGGAATCAGACTTATTCAGGCTGTTCATCTGTTCAGCTATTGCCTACGATGTATGGTTTGAGATTAAGCATGTTCTGAGGACCTCTATGTCCTTATGTCATGAGGCCAAGCATCCAGTTGGATCTCTGGATATTACAGTACTATATGCCCAAGAAAGGAATTGGGAGAATACTGGAAATTGGATACGTTATAATCTGCTGCTGCTCAGGTGAACCTCCTTGAGCACAGAATGAGCTCTTGCATTTCCTGAAGAGGATTTGCTCCATGTCTGTTAGCACAGTAACACCCACCAGCTTAATTTAATGAATTTCATTAAATGCTTTGCTAGGTTCAGACTAAACATCATTGAAGTTGCAAGTTTTTGAAGAGGCTAAAGCAGTTACATGAAGCCTTTGTGAAACTATTTTGTTAACAGACATTTTTGTTATCTTTAAAAACCGTGAGAATAAAAGAGCAGCTATTTACAAACTTGATGCTGAGAAGAGAATAGAATGGGATCAAATCAATACAGCCTAAGTTTATTTCCATACCTGCTTTATCTAAGATTGTCAAAGCCAACAGCAATGATATCTCCTCAGTTAATGTCACTAGGCAAAGAGGAGCAGATATGTTCCAGCTGTTTGGCCTCAGATTTCACTGTCTCTGCTGGAACACAGCAGTGATCTAAAACCCTGAGACAAGACAGAAGGGCTTTTCAGTTGTCTGAGACAAGTTGGCATGACATAAAATATTGTGGACCTCCTTGTTGAGAAAATAGTAGCCAAAACTACAAGATGGAGTGGGAAGCTAAAGGAATGCAGCTGGAGGTAGCTGTAGCATTGCATATAAATTCACTTAAAGCAGGGGGAAGGATTGAAGGACTTCCTCAGAGTGAATGATTTCATAGATTATTGATTTGGGCAGCAGTTTATTTAAACATTAAAACTCTGAATGAAGCAAGTTACCCTGAAGAAAAATGTGTCAGGTATAGAACTTGTTACAGCTAACTGGTTAGCCTCTGAGGACTTTGTAAACTGTCCAGATATATTTATTATAGAAAATATTTTCTTGAGGAAAAAAATAGACTGTTTCCCCCTCCAGAGTATGCTGTGGTGTTTTCTGATGTGAATGCTTGAATTTTATGGTCTGTTATCATTACAGTTACTGTATGGCTGTGCTCAAGAATTTTTAACAACCTCTCCCTGTTTCCCAGGGAATGAGAATAAAAAATAACAACTCAAAGGAAATAAAAATTACTGCAACTGTAAATAGCAAGAGTTGTATCATTACCCATCCAGATACATTATTATACTTCGTGCTGTCTCTGTGAACTGCCCCACAGTGATACAGAAGCACTTAGAAAGACCCATCATTCAGCTATGGAAAGGGGCTTTAGGACATGGAATGACAAAGCTTATTTCTGCATTTCTTGTGGCTCCCAGGAATCTGCAGATAATAAATCTTCAGACTTCTAGGTTTACTGCCAAACAAGATTGGTAAAATAAAAGTTACATAGTTAGTAGCATGAGAAGTTATGGAGAATACTTACTCTACACTTAGAAGGATCAAATCTTCAGTCCTTCACAGAGCAAAAGGAAGGGATGTAGGAGAAACAAGAGAAACAGGCTCACTCTACCCTGATGTCTTGTCAAGGATAAGGCAGAATTTTCTGTATGCTGGTTTCGGGGTCCCCATGAGTGCTCTGCTGTTGATTTTATCTCCTTTCTATGCAGTCCATATTCTGACACTGACAGACCTAGCTGACTCCCATCAGATGTGATACCACTTGAAGTTGCTTCTGTGTCTGTGTGTGCATACAGGAGTAGGGGAGGTTTGGCTAAGCAATTCTGAATGTCAAATTTGTGACAGCTAAAATCCTGAAATATTTCTATTATTTTCTTGGCTATATGAGTTTTGTGGAGGCTAATGAGCTCATGTAGTCAGCTATAACTGGCATTGAACTGTCTCGCATGTTTTGCAGTTTGTGCTCAAACAATTCCTCATGTCCATTTCTATGGTTACCCTACAATTCTTTTCTTCTTTTTCCTTTATATTCACCTTCATCTCCCAAGTATTCATCTTAACAATGTTGTTCCCATTTGTCAAATATAAGCAGGTTCGTTTCTAACCACTAGTGAACAGCATCATTACTGCCCCCTCAGAACCATCTCCTGGCAGTCTCACAACATCCTGACTGCACATCCCATGGGAAGTGGGAGAGTCCTCAAGTACAGCTCCACTCCAAGAAGCAGTTCTTACCTGAAATGTGAAGGCTGTTTTCATGCAAAAAGCTGGTACTCAAGGTCTAGAAAGTGTTTTAAGCTATGGCTTTTAAAATTATCTCTCTGCCCTCTTTCAAGCTTTGGTCCAGTCCTTTCCAGATGCCTTTGGAGGATATTCAGGCAGCATTCAAAGCCTGGGCACTGGCAGTGAACATCATGCTTTGTGAAGGTAAAAGTTAAGATCTATGTTCTGAAGGGGAAAGACACATTAATTTGTGTGTAAATCTTCATTCATGGCAGAAATATTCAGATAGCTGCTGCTGGCCGAATCTCGGTGGCACTGCTTGCAAACAGACCTGTGTCATGCACATCTAGAACCTGAGACCAGTTTGATCAGTCCAGAAAAGGGTTTACAAAGAGCAGCCTTTTGCAACAGTTGAGTCCTTGTTTGCATTGTTTTCAAATATTATGTGTGTATGTTTTCTTCTCCCACTTTTAAAAGTCCTACAGAGTGAGTAATGAGAGAATAGGAACAGCAAATGGGATATTAGCTCCATAGTGCCTTCAGTTCTTGTGAGTTCAGTGGACAAAAAAAGTGTGTGGTTAGTATTAGATTAGAAGTGCTTTATACTAAAGGCCATCATCAGTAAATTTGCAGATGACACCAAGCTGGGAGCAGGTGTTGATCTGTTAGAAGGTAGAAGGGCTCTGCAGAGGGACCTTGACTATTTAGACATATGGGCAGAGTCCAACAGGATGGCATTCAACAAGTCCAAGTGCCGGGTGCTGCACTTTGGCCACAACAACCCCATGCAGAGCTACAGGCTGGGGTCAGAGTGGCTGGAGAGCAGCCAGGTGGAAAGGGACCTGGGGGTACTGGTTGACAGGTGCCTGAACATGAGCCAGCAGTGTGCCCAGGTGGCCAAGAGAGCCAATGGCATCCTGGCCTGCATCAGGCATTGTGTGGCCAGCAGGAGCAGGGAGGTCATTGTACCCCTGTACACAGCACTGGTTAGGCCACACCTTGAGTACTGTGTCCAGTTCTGGGCCCCTCAGTTTAGGAAAGATGTTGAATTGCTGGAGCATGTCCAGAGAAGGGCAATGAGGCTGGTGAGAGGCCTTGAGCACAAGCCCTATGAGGAGAGGCTGAGGGAGCTGGGGATGTTTAGCCTGGAGAAGAGGAGGCTCAGGGGAGACCTCATTGCTGTCTACAACTACCTGAAGGGAGGTTGTAGCCAGGAGGGGGTTGGTCTCTTCTCCCAGGCAACCAGCACCAGAACAAGAGAACACAGTCTCAAGCTGTGCCAGGGGAGGTTTAGGCTGGAGGTGAGGAGAAAGTTCTTCACAGAGAGAGGCACCAGAACAAGAGGACACAGTCTCAAGCTGTGCCAGGGGAGGTTTAGGCTGGAGGTGAGGAGAAAGTTCTTCACAGAGAGAGTGGTTGGCCATTGGAATGTGCTGCCCAGGGAGGTGGTGGAGTCACCATCCCTGGAGGTGTTCAAGGGGGGATTGGACATGGCACTTGGTGCCATGGTTTAGGTAGTCATGAGGTTTAGGGTGACAGGTTGGACTCGATGATCTTTGAGGTCTCTTCCAACCTTCTTGATTCTATGATTCTATGAATTTGAAGCTATAGCTAGTTTTGGTTAGCTTACTCCCAGGAAATGCTCTTAATGGGATGTTTGCTGTCTAGCTTATGTGGTTCCTTTTCCCTAGCTAGTAGAAAAAACTTCCCTGTCCCAAATTGCATCATTTTAGATTGGACAGCATTACATTTCTGGTTGTGTATTTGTGTAATGGGTACCAGGTCTTGGTGTGCTTTGCTATGGGCATAGCAGCTCAAGGGTTCAGCTGCGTTAAGTACATGGCTTGCTACCATAAACCAGGCTAAAATATGTCCTTTATTGCTAAACAACCATAACACAGTCAACACTGTCTCAATCATTTGTGACTGTCCTTAAAGCTAACAAACCTGGCATTGAGGTTAATTTCAAAGAAAGAAACTTAAACAGGAGGGCATGTTACCATCCTCCTCCATGCCCTGTGCTGAAGGCCATACCAGCACAGTAAAGGTGTTGCAGGGTTTATGGTCCCTGAGCAGTTTGTACAGCTTGGATTGATTGGTTTTGCAAGGTAGGCTAGATTCTTTTCTCTTTCTTGTGGTGCTTCAGAAAGCACAAACTTTTATACTAACCATGATCCCTCTATTTTATCATAATATTATGTTTAACTCTATCCTGATTTAGCTCAGTAAATAATGCTTTTTTGGGAAGGCAGAGAACAGGGAACACCAAAGAAAAATTGGTGTTCCACCTTAAATTTCTGGTAGATATTCTACTGCAATTCCACATTCCCAGAGGTTTTATTGTTTAAATATTTAAACAATAAATATTACTAAAGCTCTAAGAATGATGTCTCATGATATTCAGTGACCTGAAGATAAGCTGTATCAGCTCTCAAGAAGGGAAAGAAAAGAATTGCATGTAGAGGGTGAAGAAATACAGTCGTAGTAAAGCTCTGTAAGTGAAAACCCCTTAAAATTCTTTTATGCTAGGGTATGTTATCTGACAGGCCAATTCTGGAAAATTGTTGTCTTAACTAATTAAGATAGATTTTTGACAGTACAGATACTATATAATCTAAGCAAGTTGTACACAAGCTAATAATTTAATTTTTCAAGGAAAGCTAACTCTGCTGTGCAGAAAAAGACCTGTTAATGAAAATGTCAACATAGCAGAGGAACTGGAAGTCAGGTGCTGGAATACACTTTGTGGCAGATATCTCAAAACTAGCTTGTATGTCTAGCTGACTATGTACAAAGCCTCAGCCCAGGAGAATATGGTCTGTTTGCTCACTGAAAGAAGTCATTGATGCTGTCTTCCTCATGTGAGAGGAATGTAGAGCACGGTAATTTTTTAACCTAAAGGCACTTACTGTTGTACCCTTGCAGCTAGAGTTCTTTGCACTTCCAGTTTAAACAAAGAAAAGGAAAATTATATGAGAAAACATCCTGTGTATTTCAGTGGCAGAGTGGATTTATTGGGACTTCATGGGACACATTACTTATAGTGACTTATTTGAAAGATTCTGTTGGCTTTAGTGCAGACCAAACTCTAGCTCTGTTAAGATTGGCACTGCTGGGTGATCCCTCCTGTCCAGGGCTTGCCTGATGATGCGCCACACCCTGATGTACCCTTTTCAGGACTGCATCCCTTATAATCTTAGATCAAAGACTTAGTGTCTTATAGCAAAGCAGCCTGCATTTATTCCTAGGACATTCTAGGAGATGGAGATTGTAGTCATGCTCCAACAACATGATGTGAACAGGAATGAACAGTAGGGGCTGAGGGCCCTCTGGCTTGACTTTATGTGATGCAAATCTTACGCCTCTTCCTATAGAGAAATAACTGAGAAATGCCACAGCACACTCTGCCATCTCTGGGGAGCAGAATCAATGCTTAAGGTGATTGAAAAGTTAGTTTGCTCTTCACAGTTTTGCTAGTGGCTTAGCACAATACAGCCTTGGAAGAGAGGTTGCTCCCTAAGCAATGTTGGGGAGTTGGGAGGATTTTGTGGTTGATTTTTTAAATTTATATTTTAAAAGTAAACAACAACAATGCCTTGGGTTCAGAACTGTTACAGCAATTAGGTCCTGAAGCAATTAGGACCAGCAGCACTGGCTTGGTTGGTGTTCCAGTGAGGCATACCATGCATGGAAAACAGCCCACCCTGGTAGCATTCTAGCAGTCAAAGTTTTAAGTCTTGCAGATAAGCTGCCAGCAGATATTTTGTGCTTCTGTTGTTCTTTGGAAATTGCTATTTCAAGTGTCCTGTTTTGAAATTTATGGAAATGGATTTGCTCAATCAAAACATTCTGCTGAAAAACAATGGCATATTGAGTCATGTAATATCATTATGTAACTTTGTCATATCATAGATTTCCAATTTAGACATGCTTTCAATCCACATCTTGCTATAAATTTGCAAAATAATTATTTACCTCTTATGTTAAGCAGGAAGGTAAGATCTGAGTCCTTGGTAACGGGGGGAGAAACCCACTGCCCGTTTAAGAGATTCTATCATTTCTCTGCTTTAATACACAGTGAATTAGAATCCTTGTGGCAAGTCCTAGACCAGCAACTAGACTTGGCTGTGCTTGATACTGTGAGTCTTGCTCAGGCAGCCCAGTTCCCCTGCGCCCCAGTTAACAGTTGCCCCAGCACCATTTAGTTAAGTGCAATTCAAATTCAGGTCCATACATAACGAGAATCCCAGATGGCTTCATGCAGCTAGTTTATGATTTTTTTTTTTTAGTGCTCTCTTTAGTGAAGCAGAAATCTTCCTTCCAGTTACACCTGTTTTTTAACCCTTCCTTCATCAAAAAACCAACAACAACAACAACAACAAACAGATGGTGATTTGCATTTCCCAGGGGAAAAGAAGCAGTGAAGGCTAACATTGGAGCTGCTTAGTTCTCCCTGAGTATCCCTCCTCTGACCATGCAGTGCACTCTTCTGGGAACCTAAACCAGCTGCAGACAGGCATTTCTGTAAGGTTTGTGGTTTACTAATCCAGGTTTCAACCAACTAGACTTTCTGAAGTAGAACAGCTGGTGTTACCACTGTTCACAGCTTGCTCCCACAAGAACCCATGCTAACTTTGCACAATAGAACCCATCATATGTTTAACTCTATAAAAGGGTTTGGCTAAAAGGGTGGTGTGAATCTCTTTGAAATAGAAATGTATTAAAATTTTATGCGTGAAAATAGAAAAAACCTGCCTTTATATATTACCAATTTGTTACATTAAATATCATTTTTGTGGTCCATGCTGCATCTACAGCAAAATGCAGCTGTGCAAATGGACACATTATTTGGCTTTTGTCAGGTTGCATCAGTCAAAACAAATGCTGCCTTCTGTTCCTTGGCTGTCTTGCCCACGCCTGTGCCCTCCTGGTTCTTTGCTCTGTGGAATTCCTTTTTTGCTCTCATTCTGTCTGCTACAAATGGTTAGGAGTGGGAGTCAGCAGAAACAGCTTGATTTTCATTCCAACTGAGGACAGCAGCAGGCAGAGCAAAGCAGCCAGGCTCTCCAACCCTTTGCTGGGGTGCAGTGGGGTTCTCAGTAAGCTGGGAAAGCTGACTTAATGTTAGGAGGCACTTTGGTTTAGATTGGGTTTCTCCTGCAAACCTAAACAAATCTGATAACTAAGGAAGCAGCCATGGGAGTTAAAGGCAGGCAGGAGTAAGGGAGCGAGGTACTTCTGCCCATGGGATAGGGGGGCCCATGTCTTTGGCCAGTAGCCATGTGACTGTATCTGACAGTGGCCACTGCCCTGTAGTTTTGATGGTCCCGACAAGTTCCCACCCACCACATGAAATGACCTGAACCATCTCTCTGTTAATTTCACAACATATATGAGGAACCCATGTCAGACTGCAGGTTTTCTCTCAAGTTCTCATTGAAAGGCATTTGAAGCAATGTGAGGAGTAATCCGTCCAAGATACACTTTTTTTGGGGCAATGTGTTTCCAGCTGCTGTCCAGTATTTCTGCTAATACAGTCAGGTGGTGCAACTCCAATCCTACTCACAGGGGAAATGAAAGGGTGAAGCTGTTAACAAGGATTTGGTTGTGCTGGCTAAGCCTCTCAGAGACCTGCAGAGCATGGGGACTGAAGCGCCTGGACCTTTGTCTGTGTTGGAACTGCTTTTTACTGTCATAGTGAAAAAGCTGTAGTGATGAAATGAAATTTAACATTATTAACAATCTCTTTGTTTTGAACTACTGTGCTTCTGTTCACTTGGCATTACCCTGGTCTGGCTCCTTTGCAAGCAAGGGTATCAAAATCATCAGAAAGCCAGTGCTAGTGTGGCAATGACAAGGTTTAAAGTCTGATCAGAAAGTGAGTGACTTCAGGCCTCTAGTTTTGGCTCAACTATTCACTTGATAGTAGTGTATGTGGAGAAATGGAGCTCTTTCCGGTAAGTTTAATCTAATTACACTGGATTGCATAGCAGCAATTGACAGTATTATAGAAATTATTAATGCCCTTTTCTGCTTTTTAAATTCTGCTTAGTTTAAGTTTCTTTGAACCTTTACAATTCAGCAAATAACTAATTAATGGGGTTTTTTTCCATTTTCTGTTTCAGTTTTTTTAATTTTTGCATCGACTCCTTGATTTTCTTCCCTTCCATTTGGAATCCCCCAATGTCATAATTGGCTACCTAAGTAAAACACTCTTCCCTTTCGGGACCTCATAGCTTTCTAATTCAGGATTTCGTTCTTATGAAAAGCCTTTAAAAATGTGATTGCCAAAACATCATGGATAATCAAGCGAAGCAATGAAACAGTCCCCTAAGAGAAAACACACTTCAATTCGTAAAATATTCCCTGTAGATGTCTTAGAAAATGTTCCCTCTCCTCCTGCAATTCCCACTAGCAGTAGGACATGCTTTGCATTGTATATATTTTTCCTAAGTATCAGGCACCTTAGAAACAGCATTCTTTCTCATTTGCATTCTGTGAAGTTTAACCTAGGGGATTTCATGTGGGGGCATTCACAGGCAGAGGCAAGGATGGATACAGACCTGTCTTCTGTGCTATGATAAACACCCACATGGAGTCCTTATTTCTAAGCAACTCCTTTAGATAAATCCAGTAAACCTCTGGCAGGTAGGTGGAAAGATACTCACTTTGGGCTTTTTGACATGGACACAGGATTTGGCCTCAACTGTGCAAGTAAGGGTGTCCTTGCAGGGACTTGGCTTCAGATTTGGATGCACAAGTACACCAGAGTGCCTGACTCTCTGGATATATTTACTACCAATGGTTTTAGAGCAGTACACAAGATACAGTGGCTTGAAATCTAACACTTCCCCAAATCAATTATTGACTTGAGCTTGATAAATTTCTAAACCTGAGTTATTTACCAAGTCAAAAGCAAAATGTGCTCTAGCCACTCATGAGCCAGGAGCTTTGAACTTGTGTCATTCTGTGAAGATGCCTGAATCATTAAAGAGATCTTCTTTATCCAGTCTATGAGTTTTGATCAAGGCCTGGTTTTGGTGTTGAGGAGTCATACTAAATTTGGGGTTGGCTTCCTTTTATCAAGTAAAAAACCTGTTCTGACAAACATATCACACTGTGTTTGAAAATTACTGTAGTCTGTGTACCTGCAAATGCTCAGAGAAGACAATGTAGGACTGACTGTAGTTCTAAAAGCAACAAAAATAATTTCCTTGCTCTGAATCTTCTCATATCAAAATGGCATAATGCAGTGCACTGAGAAGGCCATGTTGGTTGGGTTAAGTTCATTCTATATTTAGATACTTAATTTACTTTAACTGCTTGTTTGAAATTTTTCCTACCAGCTGTGGCACAATTACCTATTAGGGTGTAAATCAGATGTTTCTAAACCAGTGATGCTGTTCTTTCTCTTCTCCTCCAGTATGGTCTGATCCTGATAGATGTCGAGGGCTTGGTTTTGTTTTCTGTTTTCTTTTTTTTTCTTTTTCCAAATGACTCGAGGGCCAATAGTCATGACTGCTGTCATGTAAAACACCATCTGTGATTCTGGCTTGGCTGTGCTGTGTTCCAGAATGTACAACGTGTGAGCAATAGTTCAGATTGTGGTTATGTATTGCTCTTTCATGGTGTTATATGTACAAGACAGATATCCTTAAGGACTTTTCTGTGAGCAACACCCTGAATAAATAGAGCCAAAGCTATCAGTTTAGCAAGATTTGAGGTAAATACTTTGCATACTTACTTAATTGCAGATTATGAATTAGTGAAAATCCCCATAGTGCATCATTTATTAGCAAGCAAATGACAAGTGAACAGATAATTCA
The DNA here is from genome assembly GCF_027791375.1 of Indicator indicator. Lineage (NCBI taxonomy): Eukaryota > Metazoa > Chordata > Aves > Piciformes > Indicatoridae > Indicator > Indicator indicator. The sequence goes on from NC_072025.1 coordinate 5,762,692, forward strand.
AAATGCATGTATTGTATTGAAAGTAGTTATAAGATTAAGTGAATAAAAAGCCACACTAGCTCTGGCCAAACTCATGAGAAATATTTTTCAAGACAGCTTAAAGATGTACAAACCAATGCCTTAAAATCTCAGGGTTGGATTTCTGCAGATGTTGAGTTACTGCAATTTCTACAAGCCAACATCTGCCATAACCTGCAAATGGTTTGGAGGCTGCTAATATTTATTTCATCTCCTATGGAATAAAACAGAGATTAAAGATAAGCCTGAGCATCATTCAGTCCTGATGAGAACAAGAGGCATCTTGCAGGAAGAGGTCCTGCAAGAATAAATGAAAAATGCTTAAAACAAAAGTTACATAAACCCCCTTCTGAAACTCTGTAATCCTGATGTTTGAGAGCAGGGTCCACACTGTCCTCTCTGTGTTAGAGACAGACAGAAAATAACCAGCACCAAAGCAAACATTTGTCTCCCAGGAGCAGTATCCAGCAATGTAATTGCAAGACTTGTATTATGTCTTTATGGCCAAAGAGTAATATTTAGAAAGAAAGAGTAGCAGTTCAGGTCAGAGAAAATATATGCTTGATCTTCCCCAATTCGTCTGTCCCTCTAAAACTATTATCTATTAGTGTCTATTATCTATTTATGGCTTTCTATTATGGGAGCTGTGTTGGTTTATATTTCAGCCTGTCTTTTCTCTCATTTATCTCTTATCTATCAACAGCTATTATGTAGATACACACATGGTATGCCTAGATCTACATTATCCCTGTTCCATAACTGTGGCTCAACTGTTGTAGATGAGATTGACTCATGGCTGAGGGCCCCTGTGTAGGATTTTTGTCTGTTTGGGGACTATAGTGGGAATCTGACCTGGATTAATCAAGCAACTTGAAATGACATGCACAATCTGGCTAAGTGCTACATCAACTATACATAACAGTAGAGGGATGTATGGTACCTGCTGGAGATTAACTAGAGGGAGTAGCTAATATTAGCTAAGAATCATGTAATACCATTCCTCTGCCTCTGATGTGATCTCCATCACATGATGGACGACTGCTGCAACCTCCTTTTGCAGGCTCTATCCACAGCTTGGTCTTATCTTTTTTTCTAAGCTTGGTTCAGTCACTGCTCAGCAGAACCTTGTGCGATAGTAATGTCTTATCCATCAGGACTGGTCACAGTTATTTCTCCCTCTCATTCTAGGTGGAATTCTGTCATGGCAAACGTTTTGGGGAGGATTTTGTTTTTCATATCAGTGTTTGGCAAGAGCCTTCTCTGCCCTGGTGTTCTCCCTCCTTATTTCCCCTTAGAAAGGTGTTGTAGGAAGATGAAATTCCTTATAGGTGACCCTACCCTGAGCTGTGAGTGCCACAGAACTGAGGATCTTCTTAGAAACATGGTGTCCTAGATATAGCTATATATAGATATATATTAACAGTATGTATTTGTAAAAGCAGAGAGAGAGTTAGCATATCTACGTCCAACTCAACTCCATGAACAAGACACTAATTTTTATTTATAGCCTTGAATGTATGTAGGTACATATCTAATTCCAGCTTACCACAACTGAAAGAGAAGTTTTTTATTTATAGATATGTGTACAGCATTTTCATCTCTACAGAATCTCTGAGTTGTTCCTCAAAAAGACTGACAGGTGACAGCTCTGACCAGCTTGACAAGGTGCTTTTGTGTAGATTTCCCAATATTTAAGACTAACAGCCAAACTCTCCACTTTTTTACATAGATGAAAATGTCAGATGATCAAGGTGTAAGTAATTTATGTAAAAGAAAACTTTAAACTGATTTACTTTATACTTTCTTCTTCAGACTAATAAGCTCTGGATTACAAATTCCATCGCTGGGAACCTGCCTTACCTATTTTAAAAATATTTGGATCTGAATACAAAAAGCAAACACTCAGCACTGAGTGAGAGAGAAAAAGATTTGAAGCACTATTAATTTTCTGTATTTTGATGTCTAACCTGGTTTGGGAATTTGCAAAGAAAAGTTGTATCTAGTGGTCCTTTTTGTGACTATCCCCTAGGGCATTACTGTTACAGGGAGGAAAGGAATGGTCCTGGAGGAAGGAGTTTGTAGGGTGATTTTTATCTACCTGCTGATATTTGTAAATATGAGGCCTGGCTGCTTTGGAGAACAGAAACAATGTCTCTTATCCCAGAGTGGCAAGCTGCCATCTGTGGGCAGTCAGGATCTTTAAGTATTGGATGGCAACACAGATTTTTGAGGGTTATGTTTATACTGGCCAGTGCCTGGAGACTGGTCATGTTCTTATGTATGGCAGTCACCTGTGGCTTACAAGGTGCAGCTGAGGGTCTTTGGTACTATACAACTGTACAGGAAGAAAATAATGCTCTTGCTCTGCAGAATCTGTAAGCAAATGTAAGGCAAAACTCTACATGTGGGAGCAGACAGGGTAACAAATAATTGATTCCATTTTCTCTGCTTCTTGAACTAGCAGATTTGTAAACAGCTGGAGATCCCAATTTGATTTTGAGCTACACAGATATAAAGATCAAAAGCCATATTTATGAAGTTTCATTTGCAAATTAACAATAGTCTCAACATAGCAATAAGCTTTGGGTTTAGACTTAACTACACTAAGTATTTGTGCCATTCCCCACCCATACCTGTCCTTAAACCTAGGGCTGGGATTTGTTGCCTGAAGGCTGCTCTGACTTTCTCTATATCTGTGTGTGGTAGCAAGTGAGCTCTGCCAATGAGTCAGTAAAACCTCCTTCACACTTTACCTGCAGGACCAACAGCAGCTCAGAGCTGAGGGTATTTCAGTAACTGTCATTAGCCTATTACAAGTTATACTGGTCTAAAGCAGTTCATGCAAGCAGCAGTAGTGAAAAAGCTAGTTGTATAGAATGCCTGGGATTTGTCACTGCAGAGGCTTTAGGAAGCTCCAGATGTAGTCCTCCACTTCACCCCTAAAGCACAACTGTATGAGTGAATGGTGCAAGGATGCACAGGTAAGTCTTTTGTGTAAACACATGGATAGGGTTTTGTGAGTGTGACAGCATGAAAAATGAACTTGCTGCACCTGAAATTCTCAGATATAGTATCACATATAGTAAACTCTTTTCTCCTCCATGTCTGTCGCTTGCAGACAAATATTCTCCTTCCAGTACGGTCAACTTGCCACCACAGTGGCATCAGAAGGAGAAAGAAACAAGCAGAGCTTGGGGAGAGGATTACTGCCAGTCAATGTCAACAAAACTCACTTCAAAGCATTGCTCTGTGCATTATTAAGGCCAGCAAACTAGATTGTAAATAAGAGGCCTGATTTCCAGCAGACCCTACCTGTGCCATTTGCCTCTGCTCCAAGGTGCCGCTCCTGTTGTGCCAGGTGGCACAGTGAAACATTTTCCTGTACCCCAGCTTCACTGTCCTTAACCCAGACAGTTTCAGATATTCAGTTTCCATGCACTGCTGTACTAACAAAAATAAGAGAGTAGAGATATGGAGCACTTGGGTGAGAGAGCAGCCTGGGAGGCAGAAGTGAGGAGACAAGGCTGAGGTGAATTTTGGCATCCATCTTTACATTATAGGAAAAGTTTGCTTAACTGGAAGATTTAGACTGACTGAGTAAGGTTATGGGTCTTGAGCTGCTTTTGCAATAGGGCAGTGATCTAGGGTGGGGAAAGGGGAGAGACACAGTAGGAGACACTAGTGTCAGCTAAAACTACCATGCATTATCCTGGAGCCCTTCACCTGAACCATGCATGTGCAGCACCTTTCAGTTAAGCAGCCTCATTTCTCTGCCAGTGAACACTAGGTACTGAGTTGGAAAATTTTATCCCACAGTATTTAAATGGACAATGAGCAGCTGGTTGAAAACCAAGAGTCAGACCTGGGAGCAGCACCTGAGAAAGGGTTTGTTCAGTGCAGTTGTAAAGCATCCTTATGTTCTGGGTTAAAAAAAAAACCAAACAAAAAAAACCAACAAAAACAGGAAAGAAAAAAGGAATCAGTTGGAAGGTCTGCAGTAAGCTGGGTGGGAGGCCTTGAAACAATTGTTTCATTGATTTTTCACCTATAACTGTTGTCTGAAGTGAACCTTCATAGTGGAAGGGGCTATTAGAGCTGGTGATTGTGGAAATGCTGTGTTGCTGCTGCATTGGTTTGTATTCACAGTCTTGCTACCTACTGAAGAACAGAAACAATGGGAAAAATACATTCTAGATGGCAGTGCGGGTATATATGTCTTGGCAAACAACTGCAATAAGCCTAGCTTGATTTTTAAAGTAGAACTATTAATTACATGCCATTGTGCTAAATATCGATGAATTTCTTTGTGGTAGAAAATACGTGCACATTTCTTCTAGGCATTAAAGCCTTTCCTCTTTGGTGATGGTAATTAAAAAACAAGGACAATATGACTGGCAGAATGGAGTGTTTTTTTCTAAGACGACATAATTTATAAATTAAAAGCACTGTATCTCAGCCAAGAACAAGCTGAAGGGTGGTCTTCTGAACTATGGCATGAATGTCACCAATGAAAATGAAAGGCAAATGATGAAAAGCATCTTGTTTTCCAGCTAGAATGAGCACTTTGCTAGAATATTTAAATTGCACAGAGATGAGTTTGTAACACTTCCTCACTCACAGGGACACCTGGTTGAGGAAATACCAGCTCCCTAGAACCAGCTCTACAGTCGCTGACACTCCTGAAGATGGAGAGGGAACACCCCAAAGTCAGGAGTGCCCACGTTTATCTGTGAAGGCCTTGCCTCTATAAACAAAACTGGACAAAAGAGAGGGTGCATAAAGGACCTGGTAACAAGTACCAACAAGTAAATATCTTCTCACAAATATGCTTTTACTTCACAAATTAATAATGATCCAAAATCATCTAAAGGCACTTCCCACCATTGCTGTGGACGTGGCCAATGTGTGCACCACACCTAAGACTTCCTATGATAAACACTTATCCAAAGTGAGATGCCCTTTCAGCGTTGATTTAAGGCTCTCTACATTTCTTTTCCCACTAAAAGGAAGAGCTCAGCCCTCCTGTCTTCCTCTTTCACCTCCCTTCCTTATCCTAATATTTGTGAGAAGCTGATCTGAGTGAAATTTAAGGCATAAAGAAAAAAATAAAGGTTTCAAGTAGTTCAAGTCCTGAGTAACAATACTGAGCAGCCTTTTTAAGGGAACAACCTAGATAACAGAGGTGAGGGGAAGGAGAGCAGGTCCACCTCTTTCAAATGTAATATGAACTTGGACTGATTTAAATAAGTAATGGATTAATCTATTCTTAAACAGAGCCCAGTGCCTGAGAGCTGGGTTCATTTAGCCACATTCCATGTTGTTGAGATGCATGTCCTAAACTGCCTTCGGTTCAATGGTTGATCTGGTTGGGTTTTCTAATATATATAATTTTGTTGTTGTTTTTGTTTCTTGTCTGCATTGCACATTCTGTTGCTCGAAAAGTAATTTTAGTTTGTCTGGCTTGAAACCCTGACTGTGTCTACAGCTTTGCATTTTGTTCTCAGATGCTACAAGAGGAGGCTGCAGCTTTGCAGTTCTTGCCACTTAAGAAGTGGATGATTTAGGTGTTTCTGCTCTGCTGTGGCCATGGAGGATGCAGCTGTGTAGTTACTTCTCTCCTTAGATGACACTTTGTTTTTCTGCCTTGTGCATTTCAGTAGCTTAACAATCTCTTTATCTGAAAGTTCAATAAGAGTAGAACTGGCTGAGGGCTTTTCAAACTGAAGAAAAATAAAGCAAACCAAATATTTAATTTTCAAAACTTCTAGTGAAAAACTATGGGTGTCCTAATACCTTTCCCCACATGCTCTCTCTGTTCTCTTTCTCTGTTCTCTGTCCCTTGTTTCAAGTTTTGTTTTTGGTTTGGCTTGGGGTTTTTTGGTGGTTTTGGTTTTTTAGTGTTTGGTTTGGTTTTGTTGTTTGCTTGGTTGGTTTTTTTGGGGTGTTGTTTTTTGGTTTGGTTTGTTGTTTTTTTCTGTTTTTTTAATTTTGCTAGGGACAAAACTGGGGGAAAAAAAGCTACATAGAGGTGGGAAATAAAATGTGTTTCTCAGCTCTCCCCACACAAGTACCTGTCTTTCAATCAGTGCAAGTTAGAACTAGCTGCAAATGCATTTCTGTGGCCCCAGTATGCCTGCAGTGTGTGAGCACCTCTGCCCTCTTCTTGGTATTTTTAGCCCTGCTTTTCTTTGGTATATCTCTGCTCTTCCTCTGCATTATAGGACAAGGTACCTTCCTGTGTGATTTGCCTGTTTTCATTGCCCTTTCCTGACCCCTGGCATCTTTTCCTAGAGGCAGTAGAATGAATTTTACTGGTATTCAAGCTCCAGGCATGACACTGCCATAATTCTCTGATGACACTGGGTATCACAGGAACTGCTGAGAACTCTGCTAGTGCTTTTGAGAGGCCTGATTATGCAGTAGGTGTCTTGCTTTGTGTCTGTATGCTGTGTTACTAAGGGGGGGGGCTGAGCAGGAGACAAGTTAATCTCAGCTCTTGGGCCATTAGAACAGCCAGAGCCTGGATGGCAGCATGTATTGCCTGGGGCCATCCTCCCACTTGGCATCTCCAGCTTGACGTGGCCTCTGCTAATCCCTTTTGGGTTGATTGCGTGTTGCCCCACTACAGAGGAAAAGAAGCATCATCTGCCTTTGTCTGCCACTGCTGTTAGAAGCTTTTTCCTAATAGCAGCTAATGCGACAGGAGTGTTCATGTTGCAGCTATCCTGACACAGGAGAACTGCGTGGGAGGTCATCTAAGAACTGAGTACTGGGAAACTCATTGGTGAGTGACAGATGAAAACCAGCAGTGAGCACTTGTGTTCTGTCTTCTTCCCTAGCGACCACAACTGGCAGAATCCGCCTGACTCCTCATTTTCATTCCCTGGAGGAGAGAGAAGACAGGGCCGGGGAGCAGCCAGAGCTTGCTGCTTCCTTTTTTTTTGTTTTTCTTTTCCTTTTTTTTTTTTTTTTTTCTTCAAGTAATGCTGGTTTGGAAACTTTCAGATATGTCTCGATTAAATATAGAAATAGTGTCGCAGGTCCTACAGCTGTCAGAAGGAAAATGAGAACAGGATGCTGATTACTGAGGAGAGTCACAGTTTTTGCTAGGAAAGTATTTCCCTGAAGTGATGACTTTTTTGGTAGTTATTTAGGTGCTTAGAATGTGCATAGATTTAGAGCACTGGGTTCTTTTTGATGTTGAGTCTTATTGCTTTGTCCTGATCTGCTAACAATAGAAGTGAAGTAGTTGGGGTTTTTGCTTATGATGAGTGAAAAATATTTTTAAAGGGAAGCTACTTACTGGGTTAATCAGCTCTCTGGGTCACTTCTCCTCTGACAGTATGGAGGAACTAACTTTGGTGTGCATGGAAGACATCATTCCTTGTAAACTGAAAATGAGAGACGAACTGAAATCTAACAGAAAATATTTAAACCTGTGACTTTGCTCTGGATGTTTAGAATACATTAGTTTGATTTAAAGTTCTTAATGTTCAACAAAATTGTGTAGGATTGTGAGACACAGGCAGCTAAGAGGTGCTTGGCATGGTGCAATGTAGATGAATAACCTGAGCAATCTGAAGCTTTTGAATCTGGCACAAGATATTCTGTCAGTAATGCTGGGTATTCCATGGGATTTTTCTGCAGAGTTTGGAGATAGCAAATTCTCTTAATTTCTGCCATGATCAGAACTGTCTGCAGGGAAACACAAAATCATCAGACCTGCCAGGAATTTCCTACAGAGCTGCAGCTCTGGATTTTTCCAAGACAAGAGGCTGCGTATGCTTCTGGATATACTGTTGTGTTTGAGTATTTTGATTGCTTGTTTTTAAATCTGACAGTGAATTCAAAATATGTACTTAGGGCAGGAAGTGTCCTCTCCAGGATTAAGTACACAGTTGCAAAGAAAATAAATAAGAAACATAAGATGTAAGTTTTCCTGCATGCTGTAGATCTCTATCACTACAGAGAGGCCCTAGTATTTTTGTGGTGGCTTTTTTTCAGAAAAGTTGAATGTTATGATGAGTAAATAAAAGGTGGCTCTTCCACAGAAGCTGTATTATTTGGGCCTCTGATTTTAGTTTCTGCTCTTGTAGGAGCTGATTCTTTTTCTTAGAGTGTTTTAATGCAAAATTTGAACTAGAAAATGTGACCTTGTTATGAGAATACCTAGCAGACATTCAATATGCCAGCAGGACTAGCCTAGTAAAGTTAATAACTTGAAAATTCAATTTCGAATGGTACTTTGATTTTTCTTTTTCAAAAATAATTTCTCTTTGCAGTAAATTGACATTTAAATAACGTGGCTAATTCTGCCAGCAGACATATTAGAAAGCAGTGATGTTTATGTATCATCCATAAGCGGCTTCTAGGGCAGCTGCCTGGCACAGTGCAAGAAAAAAAAAAAGAAGGGAAAAAGAGGCAACTGAACACTTGAAGTTCAGCTATAGTCTCCTATTTCTCTTTCCTGTGTGTAACTTATATTGTAGAACTCTTCTACATTTCTGTCTGATAAACCGTCCATTGACTTCCTTTTGATTGCTACTGAAATAGCACTGGACTGCTGTTAGGGACATGCAAGGAAATGTACAAGGAGAAACAAACAAGGATTCAGTTTGGATTTGCCCCACTTAAAGAGCACCATAGACAGTAGAAAACTGGGAAAATGCAATAGAGTATCTGAATGTATTTAGAGTTTTGATATCCTGGTATGAGACTTTTATATGCAGCTCAAGTAATTTATCACCAATTTGCTATCTACAGAGGAGGTCTGGTTTTGTCTGGTTTTGCCCTGGTTAGTGGCTTATATTTTAAAAAAATTCTGCAGTTGAAAGACCCAGCAGGCTCCACCTGCCATACTGGCACAACCCACTGGAGCAGCAGCATATCAAACTAAGTAATGCTTTTATAGCTAGCATTCAGCAGACTACTTTTCCTCGCCTGCCCATGACTTTGTGAACGGGGCAGCAGACAAGGGGTTATGTGAACTCGCGTATGCTGGAGCACAAACATGTCATAGCCAATTTTAATCCTTAAGCCTGCTTTTGTTTCGAAGGTTCTTGTTTGCTGCAGGTATCTAAATTTAGCCATATTTTTGTCAGCTAGAACTTATGTTACAGAAAAGAATGCTAGCAAATCTCAGCAATGTCACACTTTATTAGTCATGCAAGCACTTAAAAGCAAGGTTAGAAACACAAAATTCTGGAGATTTGTGGTGGCAGTTGTTCAAAAATGCCATACTGAGCTTTTTAGGATTTACCTTCTGAAAATGGACCAAGTTAGAGCATTAATTTTCATGAACAATGTAGCTTTCTTAAGTTTGGAAAAAGGAATATTTAAATCCTGAAGAAAAGCTTCACTGGACATGTATGCTCCTCTTTCTTTTCAACAGTCAGTGATTCCACCACAATCTCTTCCAGGTTCAAAGGCAGAAAATAGTATTTGCTGACAACCTGCTTTTCTCTTTGGTAACAGCTGCTTGGGTCCTGCAGGTAAGCTCGAGGGACTCATGGCATCCCTTTCTACACTCTTCCTTTCTGCTGCTGCAGTGTGGGCTGGCTTTCTTGATGTTGTTTTGCTCTCTCTAGTGAGGAGGGTGAGAGGGCAGAAGTCACGCTCTGCTGTGTGACCCCGAGTCCTGGGCACAGCACCTCTCTACTGGTGTTAAGCATGAAGCAGTGCTGCTGTTCTTGCTGTTAAGGTCTGTTATTCAAATAGCAGTACCTAAAAATTTATTTTGTGTCTGTTGATGTGCATTTGCTGCAGTGTTCTGTGTCAAAGAGAGAAGCTCCTCACACAATTACACTTATTTTTTCTTTCTTTCCAGCTGTATGGAATTGATGAGGGAATTAAAATCCAAAGGCTCTTCCAGTGTTTGCATCCTAAATATTTTCCCATTTATTACCAGTTTTTTTCTTCTTGTCATCACTGGCTTTTTGAAAACCTGCTAAGAGAATACCTTTTTAAAATTATTTCTTAGTAAAAACATGCACAGAAAGTTCCAGCTGCATACCCAAAAAGCAGAACTATGTTAACATGATATGGAGATTACATCTGCCTTGAGATAGTGCCACTCTGTAAAAACACTCTTGAGCACCCTGCTGTTTTGTCCAGTTTCCTGGCAACCTTTGTGTCCTGTGATACATAGCTTGGGAATTGTCTCCCAATCACAAGCACCAAAGTGGCAGCCATTTGGCATTGGCTTTCTAACATGGTGCCTCAGAATATCCGAAACACCTTGTTTCACACACACAAGGAGTTTCCAGCTATTTTATTAGTGGATACCATTCTGCAAAGGGAATGGTTGAACGGTTACCTAAACAGCTATTCAATAACTACTTGAGCTATTCAAGATCAGAAGGAATTAGGTTTGGAAGCTGGGGTTCAAAGCAAAGGGAAAGAGAAGCAATAGAGAGCCTTGCAATGCAGAACCAGCATGTCAGCCTGAGAGCAGGCAGGGAGGCCTAACATAGGTGGTTTAAGAAGTAACAAAATATGTTGCCAAGAGAAAAATTGTGAGTGGCAAGGTAATGCTGAGAATTTGTAAGCTATTGTCCTAAAGCTGCATTTAACCAAAGGGGGTAAATCCCTGTTTATCTGTACTGCAACTGCTCCAAAACTATTTCAGAGGAAATGAAGTACAGAACCAAGTGTCTTGCCTTTGCTTCTCATCTGAGAATGACATTGAAGTAGTCTGTCCTCAGAGCACATGACAGTCAAGTGGAGCGGTGGTTTTACGTCTGCTGGGAACTTCGACAGTTCTTAAATGAAAAATTCAAGACATTGTTCCTAGCGTTGTCTTCGTTATACTGGCAGTTGAAACAGATTCACAGAGTATTCTAAAATAGAAGATCCTAGAAATATTTCAGGAATGAAGACTTGTCAGTAACAGTATTTGTTTTGGCACCTCATTGGGGGGAGGGTCTCAGGGCTGTTTTTTCTTTTAAACTTTGTTGGCTTTAGTAGCACCTTTTTTGCTGTAGACTCAAAAATGTGGATTCTTTCCTAAAATAGCCTTTTTTGTAGCAGCTAGACAAGTTTATACTAGTTATTCTGGCTCCAAATCACATTATACATTACTATTATTACTGAGAACTTTTCTGGTTTTCTCTGGGCAGGACAGATGTTTTGTAGCTCTAATTTGTACAAATAGCTGTCTGCATTAGTGCAGTGCCTCAGCCGCAAAATCATATCTCTAATTGGAATAATCCATTTTGGATTATTGTTGAATAATGGGTGGGGAATTATCAACCCTGGGGTTTTTTTTCAGCAGAAGTGTACGTTCTCCATTGTAATTTGTTTGTCTGTTTCCTTTCACAAAATATCTAATTCCAAGCTCTTAAAATGTCTACCAAAATTCTAGGTAATAGAGAGCGCTCGGCATCTAAAGAGATAAAAGGTCTCAGAAACAGGGGTCTCTGGATGTCTGGATACAGACTCTGCACAGAGAATGAAATAAGCCCTGTACGGAGTGTAAGTACAGAATGGCCAACTGGAAATAAAGGACACTGTTAAACTGAGTTTATGCCAAAGTCAGTAGTATCAAGAAATAAAATTAAAATTCCACTATTTCAATTTTTTTCCACTTTTCCCAGCTATGGAGCTACAGCTGCTAGTTCTACAAGCTAGTCTGCTACAAGAACAGCAAATGTGAACCATAAACATCAATGAATTGCACTTAATATGGTTCCCAGAACAAATTTCTGAAGGCAGCACAATGTGAAGTTGTGGGTAATTGAAGCCTCGAGGCATTCTTGTCCCTTGATCTTTACCTGGTTACAGAACCTCATCTTCTGATGCCAGATCCCATTAGGATACCCCAAAATGACAGATGGCTCCGCCTAACTGCCAGTCGGCACAGATGTGATCCTTGGTTTTGGATAAACAGGAGGACTCTTTTTTTTGTATGTAGTAACCTAAATTTTCCTGGCCAGAGTGTAGCTGCTCTGTGACAATAATACAGGTTGTTCTCTATAAATTAAGAGCATTATCTGTGTGTGTGTATGTGCATGCATGTCTGTTAAATTGCTGTGAAGCAAAATGACAGATCTGGACCCTGGGAAAACTAACTCAAGGTGTGGGTTTTAAACCATTCACCTTCCCAGTGGAACTCCTCCCATGAAGTATTCTAATGGAGTTAGCTGAAATGAGAGTGTCTGTGTGAGAGGTAATAACATGACAGCAGTGGCTTAAACACACCAGCATAACAGAAGATGTTTTCTTCTATAGACTAGCCCACAGGCTAATTAAAAAATATAGATACTTATTGGCAAATATTTTATTAAATATTATAAATATAAAGGCATCCTCACAAAATCGCTCCTCTTATGCAGTTGGTAAATAATAAATATCAATACAAACTAACAGTTTCCACAGGAAATGGTACCTTGCTGTTAAACATATTCTTCATGACATTTATTATTGCTATTAGTGACTTCTCTAGCTGAGAGTGACAAAACTGTGTAGTCTAGAGGAATCACAGCACAGAGAAAAAGGCATCTTTAGCAAGAAAAAGAGCTCCTACAGACGTGGGTATAGGAATGGTTCTTGGTATTTATGTAATTCTACTCCCTTTTCACATTTAGATTTTGAATGATTTGGACTCTAAATTGAAGTCCTTACATGCCAAAGCATTTGCTCATTGAAGGCATAATTCACCCTATCTGGGGACTGACATAAAACTTCATGGTACACATTCCAAAATCACCAGGGAAAACCTGGTGTTCTCAAGCTCTTTGTTGAAAAGTTGAGATGCATCTGTTCAACTTTCAGAAACTGAGAATCACCTTCATCCCTCAGTCCAGCTTCTCTGTTTGTCTCCACCTGAACAATGAGAAATCAAAGAACTCGGATTCTGATGCTTGCTCTGAAAATTTAGATTCTGCAGTGCAGTGTTGGGAAGGGCAGTGAAACTGGTGAAGGGTCTGGTGAACAAGTCTTATGAGCAGTGGATGAGGGAACTGACGTTGTTTAGTCTGGACAAGAGAAGGCCTAGGGGAGATCTCATCGCTTTCTACAACTCCCTGAAAGAAGGCTGGAGCAAGCTGGGTGTTGGTCTCTTCTTCCTAGAAACAAGTTATAGAAAGAGAGGAAATGGCCTCAAGTTGTGTGAGGGGAAGTTTAGGTTGGATATTAGGAAAAATTTCTTTACTGAAAGAGTGGTCAGGCATTGGAACAGGCTGCCCAGGGAGGTGGTGGCACTTCAGGTGCCCAGAAGTATTCAAAAAACATGTAGACATGGCACTCTGGGACATGGTTTGGTGGCTATGGTGGCGTTAGGTGACAGGATCACAGGATGTTAGGGGTTGGAAGGGACCTCTAGAGATCTTCAAGTCCAACTCCCCTGTCAGAGCAGGACCAACATTTTGACTTGATGATCTTAGAGGTCTTTTCTAACTATAACAATTCTATGATTCTAAGAAATTCCCAGGAGCCATGTCTGTATGCCATTCCTCAGATGGCAGTCACTGCATCTCTACTGTCTGGTGAAAATCTACTTAAATATTATTTTTAAATAATCTGAAACCCTTTCATTTTGCTCTCAATGCGATGAAAAGAGCAGAATGGCTAACTCACAAACTGCCTGTGTGATGCCCCTCATATGCTGCTTGGGGATGTTGGCTCTGAGCAGTAGAACCTGTTCCAGGATGATGATGATGGAAAGCTAAGCTGTAAGGGCAGTAACAAAAAGGCCATAGACCACTAGGATGCTGCGGAAGCTGATGAAAAGTTTCAGTCTGGAAGAATTCTGTGAGGTGTTTGGTAACTCCTGGAGCCGTTACTCAGTACGTTACAGGACCTAATTTTAAGGTTTCCAGCAATACAGTAGACAATGATTAACTCATAAAAGATTTGTAATTCCACGTTAGAATAATTTGCAACACCTATACTGCATTCAGGTAAGGAAGATGAACTTTTCATTCCCTAAGGAAATCAAGTATGGACTTCCCTCAGATTTGAAAGGGAGGAAAGTAGGATAGCATTAATAGCTAATAGACAACCAAAATTGTATTGGTCAGCTCTTCTGAGGAATTTTTTGGACTGAATCCTGCTGCCATGTGAGGCAGAGAGAGAATGTGAACATGATGAGTCTTGAATTTTGTCTCTCAAAAAAACCCCGAAACAAAAAAACCCAAACACATAAGAAAAAGTAGAAAATCTGTTTCAAAATCTGTTAAAAACTCAGTATGTTGCTGATGGCATTTCAAAAGTTGATTTAGTGAATTCAAGATATCCCCTTTCTATCTTTCCTGCCCATTATGAATATACTGATTTCACGTGCACAGTGAATGAAACATCCTCTGGAGTGGAGTAGAAGCAAAGTGTTGGACTCAGTTACATGCTCAGTAGGGCAGGAGACGTCCATCCATCCCAGCTCCAGCACAAGGTGCTTCTTGCTTTAGCGTCTTGGCATCCACATGGTGTGGCTCTGTCTGTAAATTCTATTGTGTTTTCTTACAGCACTTCCTGGGTCATCTTGACAAATTGTTCTGTTAGAGCAGCTAAAAATATTTGTAGCTGGGAATGGAAACTGCACCTGTTCTCAGCATGGTCTGAGTCACTCCTCTGTGGAGTGTTTGGGTGTCACTGTGCAGTGCTGCACACAGCAAGCTGCTGGCTGGCATGGATTTCTCCAGTACCGGCAGAACGGGAGACCAGAGTGAACAGAGGACAGGTGGGGCAAACCAGGTTTGGGGGCATGGTGGCGAACCAGATGATTCCCATGTCTGTGTTGCATATGGTGGGATTTTCCCCAGTTAGTATGTGTGAGACTCCACAGCCTTTGGCAGCCTCTTGAAGAGAAGTGGCACTTCTCCTGCTGAAAAATATAAGGGGATTTCATCTGCAATGTATTATGTGCTGGCCTCAGCTCACCCCATGGAGTCAGTGAGTATGGGGTTCCAGCAGAGGAAGGGCAGGCAGAGTTTGGCCATCCAAAGCTGAGATATATGGAGGTATAGAGGGATTAGAGTCAGGATGAAGAGAAAAGAGAGCAATACCCATTGCACTCAACCTCCTTGCTGCAATCTGAGACAAGAAATTCCTTAATGGTTTTGTGATTTGTTTTACTGGGCTCAGCTGTCTTGCCTAGCTATAGGATTGGTCTCAATGGAGATGACACAGAGGGAAAGTGCTGGCAATGTGCTTGCACCAGCACTGTGCTTCTCTGGTTTTGATCTGGATACTGTCTTGGGGATGGGAAAGATAGGGCTGGATGGGGCAGCCTCTGGAAAACACAGGTCCTACAGGATGAGTCCCAGCAGTTCCTTAAGGGCACCTGCTGTCACACTCAAGCAACTGGAGTGATATCCCGTGGGAAGGGGATGTGAACTCCAGCAATTCTGTGACACAAAACACAGCTGCTTGCTTTTATTTCAATAGAATCTCACTTATAAGAAATCCCTTACTCCTTTCCAGGTTATATCTTTCCCATAAGAAATGCCCACTTACTGGAATGGTTGTTATTTACATCTTTCCTAATTTTTTATCAGCTTCTTGCTTTGACATATTCAGCTAAATGAACAGGGGGAAACTTGCATTTGTTTACTTGTTCTTTCAGAGATAAAACACCTCTGTGCCTCAGCCTTTGAAATACTGTGAATGATGGGTTTTAAAAGTGAATTTAGAAAATATACTGAATTAAATATTAATGTTTAAGCTCTTACAAGGCAATCTGAATAAGCCTTTTGGGTTTTTTCCACAGCAGACTTAATTGTACGTAGCCATCTATGAGAGTTTGATTCCTTAGCTACAAAAGCCGCCTGCTGTTTTTTGGTGGAAAGTTCAGGCCTTCCATAATCTCAGTGCAACAGTGTTGAGCTAGGATAAAATTTAGAGGGTTTTACCCACCAGTTACTTTCCTAAAATGTTAGAGAGTGAAGGTCTCCATGGCTGTAATCTCTGGTGGATCAGAAGAGGTTAAATGCACAATAGTCTCACCAATTACACCATGCAGCTTAGAAAGGCAGCAGGCTGTGGCACTGACTATTCTGGACTTCTTAGTGTAGCAGAGAAATGCCTCTGTGCTGGGAAACTGAGTGACGAGCAGGGTCATCTAGATGCAAGAGACTGCAAAAAAGGCCAGCAGACAGCATGCTCTCCAGAGAGAGTGCAGAGGAATAATGGAGGGGAACTGCACATCCATGCTGACAACAGGAAGAGAAATATCTGTGCAGTTTTGGACTTCTCTGTCTGTCCTCAGAGAACAGAAGCATGTGCTGGGTTTTGGGAACAAGGATAAGAAATTGGGAATCAAAGGCTAAACCTGTGCATTCTGCTAGAAGCAAGCAAGACTCCACTAGATGTCCTTCATGTCCACATAAATGACACCACCAGTTTTCAGTGAAAGGGCTGAAAGGTGTCTGCAGGAGATGAGGGAATACACCTGAATGCGTGGATCTATGAAAACCGTGGGGTTCCTTTCTGCACGAAGGGAATTCATGTATGGTAGTGAGTGGCTTGCTCAAAAAGGTGACTTGTGCCCCTGGAGAAGTGTTTTCTTGGTTAAAACTACTCCTTAGATTGTGGAAAGCAAAACCTAAGGCCTTTGAGGAGCTGGTTTTGGTTTAGATGGCTACTGGGTTTTTGACATAGTTTATAGTATATTATTGGTTATGTTGACTACAGCCAGTAGGAAACTGGAGTAGGTGTTAGGAGTTCCCTAGACAATCTGATGGAAAGCTAGTGTTCACTGAAGCTGTCGTGAAAAGAAGGATGGAGTTTAAATTCCCAGTTTGGACGAGGAAGTTGACAAATGTGTGACTGAAGTAGACAATTATTATTATTATAAATACTCCTTAATAGTTATTCTTTGGGACATAATGAGATGGGCATAATTCTGAGACAGCTTGAGATCTCTAGCTCAGACCAGGGAAAGTGTTACTGAATGCAAAGCTGAGGATGAAGAGGAGTTGAATGAAAATGATGATATATATGGACTGAAACAGAGAATATTAGACCTTTCATGTTTTTCTTCTAGACAGGTTATAGAGAGGGTGGCCTTGAGTATGCTGACGACATCTGTTAATGCCCTGTGTAGTGCTGGTGAGGAGATCATTTATGGTGCATAGTCTATAGATGCTAAGCTGATGCATTAATGCTTGGAGCATTAGCCACAGGAGGGAGGAACCAGCAGTGCACAATGGAGAGCAAGTATCACCAGGAAGACAGAAAACAGCTTTCTTGAGTTGCTCTTCTGTGCTGTACTGGTTCTTAAGCTGCCTGCTTCCCCTGCAGTTGCACTTTAGGTATAACACAAGAACTAAGCTTGAAAAGTGAAGAGAAGGGGTGGGAAGGGAAGAGAAAATGGAAGTTGCTGAGGAATTGATTCTCAGGCAATGCCTGCTCACTGGATTGTCACATACTTATTTTTAAAAGGTTTTTCAGGTCTTTTACTGATGGTGAGCCATTTCTGCATGCTATGTGATCTTAGCATTATTGGGTTACTTCATATGTTCCCTTGCAGTGTGCTGAGTTCCAAGATGCTATCAGTAAGCACAACTTTCAAAAGATGAATGTTCTTTTATGATCAGTGTTGTCAAAATAAATGTTGACTTGCACCTAGGACAGCTGCTTCCTGCAGCAAGTTGAGAGATCACTGTCTGGTGAAAAGCTACATTCAGCACTGACGGAATAGGATTGGAACTGTCTAATATCATGGATTTGAATAACTGTCTGCTATGCCATGCTCAGTGTTTTCCATTGTGTTCACATGGAAAGTACAAATGAACAATGCCAGGCTTCTTGATTTCTGGTGTTTAATGCTGAAGAAATTATGGCCATGTGCTATTACGGTTTCTTACCTGGCTATTTTCTGTTTGAGTGGGGACAGATGAAGAATTTTAGCAGCCTAGGTACCTTAACAATGTGCATAGACAAATTCATGCCAAGTGATATGCTGCATGAAGTGCAAGGGCAAAGGTAGTATTACTGATACCATGGCAAAGGTGTGTGATTAATTATACTTCATAAGAACATACTTTATATACACCAGATTTTGAGTACTTTCATACTCTGTGCCTGTTGATATTTAAAAATGATTGATTTATCTGACGTTATCTGAGAAAACCGTGACTGCTCTGTTCCTCTGTTATGTTACAGGAACAGTATCTCAACTTAATAGAACGTATGGCAATTTGCAAAGCTACCATGGCTATATTCCACAGAATAAAGCAGAAAAATAAAGATGTAATTTTCTGGATGGTATAAAATAGAGGCTGGAGGGTCTCAGAGTAAAGCTAGGTTGAAGAAGATTGAAGGATGGATATGGTAAAACAAGAACAGATGTGGCAATTTGTTTTACAACATAACCATAAAATGCCACTTAAAATGCCTCATTTGTATTCTGTGTCAATGTAATAGATGTAAATCTTTCAGAGAGTTACTAAATATATATTTCTGTTGGCAAGTACGAAAAGCATATGATCAATGAGAGAAACTTGCAGGGATTTTTTTTGTTAGGACAGCATGACTGAACTTCCTGGGACTGGATGACTCAAACAAACCCTCCATTTTAGGCCATTCATTCTGCCTCCCTTTTTGACATTTTATCACTTGACAGTGTTTAAACATTTATTTTCATCTTGCAAGCCATAGTAACCAGCTAGTGACGGGTCTGCTTTTGACACTCATTTGCTTATTGCACAGAGGTCCCATCCATCTCACACATATATGCTGTATCTATAAATAAGGCCTTCTGCTAACTGTTTTGAATGTTCTGCATTAGGAAGAGTGTCACTCCCTATGAATGTAGATATTGCTTCAAGTGAAACCACTGTTTGTCAGGATTAAGGGGAGAAACGCGAAAGATAAATTTCAGTTAAAAAGGGGCTTGTCTGAAAAGACACTACATATACCAACAGAGTTATCAAGGTTTCAGCTTTTTTGAGTAATAACCCTGTAAAAAGTGTGTGACAATATCAGTGAGTCTCACAGTGGCTTGCCAAGTCTACTTGTGCTTCAGCTTGAAATTCAGTTTCCACATAAATTTCAGAAATTTCAAGAAAAAGTGCTGTTGTTGAGTATTTCAGTTCTTCCAGTGAATTATTTTCAGCCTCCAGTTCTGTGGGGGAGCTTTCTCGATCTGTTTCTAATATGTTTTTCATTTAAAGATTAATCAGTTCTCTTCCCTGGGAAGATTATATTCTTTTCATCTTTGGCCCTCTTTTCCACAGGAGCATTACATTAGGAGTCTCACAGAGGGTCAGGGACGTGTGTCACCCATGTTACCTATAGATTAAGAACAAGATCCTTATCATACCTGCTAGTAGGTCCTACCCTCTGTAGTCAAAGCAGAAAACTGGTTTACCTAGCCCAGCCTTTGATTCCAAATAAGAATTCTAGTTTCTGAGCTGTAAGATTCCCAAATCCTGCTTCTTCTAGGATTTCTTCTAAGAAATTGGCATCTGGAGAAGTATTGGCACAAATTATGATTTTGTATATTGTCCCTGGACTTTATCATTAGCTATATTACCTTATCCAAAAATAAGTGTGGTCTTCGTGGTGTTTGGACATATACTTCTCTCTGCCATGCCAGTCTGCAACATTTTATTTAGCTGAACAGTTTTTAGAACACATTTAGTACTTTAGTACACAGAGGTCAGTTTTCTCTTTAAGTTGCCTGCCCAGTGAGGCTCCCTTAATTTGCTGTAAGTATGAAGAGAGTTGAGTGGTTATTTGCTTAGAAGAGGAGGGCAGAGATAGTCTTTTGGTCTGTTAGAACCTAGAGTTGTCCTGTTTGCTCATACTTGTTTGCAACACCGATTCTATTGACCTTTGAAATCCCACTTAAAAAGACTAGCACTCTGAAATTGAACCATTGACCTGTTCTGAGAAAGTTCAGCTCCAAGGCATATGAAGAAGTAATCAAAACTACCCTGCAAAGCCCTTGGAGAGAGAGGGTGTTCACATCCTCTGTGATGTGGTCAGGCTGCTCTGTGTTTACACTGCTTCCTTCGGAAGGCTGGGTGAAGTGCTGAAGGCTCTGACAGGTTTAGCATCACACAGATCTGCACTGATGCCTTGCTCTTGGTGTGCAGCCACATCCGTGGGAGTGTTCCTTTTCAATCCTTCACCTCGTATTTGGCTTGGTAGCTACCAAATGGAATCTGGCATTACATTAGGCATTACTGGGGGTTAATGCCCTTTTCTTAGAACTTTACTACATATTGAGAAGGTATTTAGAGCAACTGTTTGACAGTGTATCTCTTCCCTGTTTTCTCCCTATTTCCTGTTTTACTGTTATGTATTCTGAAAGCCTAACATTCACCTTCCAGAGTACTCAGCTGAAAGTGCTGCTCTGAGGTATCCCAACTCCCAGAAGTGGCATGTGTATTTATTTTCTTTCTCTATCTGGAGGAGTGTGTATTTCTTGGATCTGTTTTCTCTGTCTGGAGGAGTGTGTATGTGTAAACTGCTTTGCTTTACAGTGGTTGGCCATAACAAGTACTGCTCAGGCAAATATACTCTAGCAGATCTGTATGACTGGTAGGCACTGAAATAACAAGATAGTTGTTTGCCTAGAAGACCAGCATGGAGGAAGTCTACTCCAGTGGAGTTCAGACCAATATGTGGTGCCTTGGTCTGTAACCTCATCTCATCTGACACTTTTTTCCTCATTCTCTAATCATTCCTTCCACTGATTCAGTATTCTCAAATAGAGAATTCTCTTGCTTTCACATCTTCTCCTTCCTATATTGACTCTGTTTTCCAAAAGGCTATTGTTTCCCCACATTGCCCACAGGACATTTGGTCATTGTGGCAGATTGTGGAATGTCTCACAGTGAACTCCAACTCCTTTTGCTCACCCTTCATCTTGTTGATCTACCCTGTCAAGGGTGGTTTTGTGCAAACTGATTCTCTAAATATTTAAGCTAAGTAATCTGCCAAGAATGGTGTTAGCCAAAAAATGACACAATAAAACCTAGAAAATAAGTCAAAATGCAATTATCTTCTGAATAACAGCATTAAATAAAATCTCACAGAGCAAATTGTTCACTCCCTCTCATGACTAACAAATTTATTGATGTTAAAGGTCAAATAGCCTTTCTCTAAGTATTTGTTATGATTGGTTTTCATCTTTTTGTCACTAAATAACACAACTAAAGAAGTTAATTCCTCAGGTATAATGGAAGGTTGAGTTGTGGCTGCAAGCTTAGTATTTGGTCTTCAGGTCTTCAGTGAGGTATATGTAAAGTGGCTGCGTCTATGGTATGTGAGAAGATTTGCTCTGAGGAATGACAAAGTTATATTCTTCTAAGAACATCTTTCTTAGCATTTTGATCTGAGCACAACATATCCTGTTTTAGTTCTCCACCTTTTCCAGACACCTTGCTAAAAATCTCTAGACAGAGTTCCACTGTCTGGAGCAGCCACGAGTCTGTTTTGCAATTTTAATAACAAAGAGGAAGAGAGAAAGAACATAAAATCAAGAGAACGAAGTTTGTGGAAACTCAACTTGACTCTGGAGCTACAAACTCCTTTCCTGAGGTTTTCTGGATGGTGTCAGGCAGGTTGATATTCTCTGTGTGAGCCTGTTCATTTGGTTTAGTAAATCTCTGGCAGATAGGCACATATATGCAATTTCAAGCTCAATGGGCTGCTTGAAATGCAAAAATTACATATAGAGCATGGATTCTACATGCTGAACAGGAACTAGGAGTCTATCCAGTGTTGCAGACACTGATCGAATTGTACAGGTTTTGTGACCTGTATGAACAACTTGTGTTTCCTCTGTTTTCCAGTTTCGTTTTCCAGTTTCATTTCCCAGTCTGAAGACCTCTCTATCAGGATCTAGGTCACTCTAGGTAAAGGACCTGAGTAAAAATAATTCAGGGAGTGCATCTGTGAAAGTCCCATACCCCCTCAGTCTCTGTATCTCAATATCTCATCCAGCATGCAATGCACAGTGTAGATGACTGCATCCCAAACTAGCCTTCCACTTTCCCACAGTGTCTTTGCCTTGCACTTCACTGTCATGATATGGCCAGTGCCTGGCCAGTTTGAGATGTCTTCAGAATGATCATCAAGCACCTGGTAATGGCACTTGGCCCTGCCTTCCTTGCCTGACTTCCTGCCTACTTTTGCTTGGTCCTGACATGACAAAGTAACATATGCAGGCAGAGGTATTGGAATTTGTTCAGAATTCAGTGGACAGTAGTGCAGCCTGACAGAGCCAGGGAAATCTTTACAGACAAATCTTTTCTCTAACAAGAAGCATGTGAGATTCAGGGAGGTCAGCAGAAACAATAAATGAGGGTGGCTTCATTGTGATATCTTTCCAGTT
The DNA here is from genome assembly GCF_027791375.1 of Indicator indicator. Taxonomy (NCBI): domain Eukaryota; kingdom Metazoa; phylum Chordata; class Aves; order Piciformes; family Indicatoridae; genus Indicator; species Indicator indicator. Next base: position 5,784,992 of record NC_072025.1, read on the forward strand.
TCACTACTGTTAAAAGATTTGAGACCAAGAGAGCCAAGTACTAGAATCCTTTCCAGACTTTAGCAGGAGAGGAACCTAAGGCTACAAGCACCAAGGCGCAGGGCACTTGCACTGCCAGTGGATGAGGAAACTCTAGCTTTTAGCCACAGCTGGCTGAATTCTTTATGGGATCTGTCATCCTTAGCAGTCCACATTGTTACTCACAGTGAAATATTTGAGATAGTATTTATGCTAGTGCTAGTGCAGGACCCGTTGGGGGCTAGAAAGAAAGGAAAGAACTCAATAAGAAAGTAAAACCAGGCAGGTTGAAGGAAAGAAAAGCGTATTTTTCTTTCGTCCTCTATGTGAATCTCTGGGAAGTAAATGCAGTAGCCTGCTCTGTCCTTGTGCCTTCCAATGATGAGAATTAGCCTGAAGCAAACTTAGCAGAGAAATCACATGCTGTTAGTATTTTCATATTTTTACTATTCCTGGAAAGACTGAAGGCTCGGCATCATGAAGGGAGGAACAATGATGTATTCTGCTTTTCCTCTAGCTAGATATTCCTCAGCAAACTTAAAAATATTGACCCAGCAATTATAGAGCAGATACTGCCTCAAAGAGATGCCTTATCATAACATTCTAACAATTATTCTAATTTTGATTCAAGTGACATTTAAACATGCTTAATCCTGAATTTTTATGCATTATTTTGCATACCGCTGAAAGAAGCAAGCAAATGTACTGTAAACTGCAGATTTTATGTCTTTAATTTTTGAGCCATGTAGTAATTTGTTTTGCTTTCACCACAAAGCTTCATTGGTTTGGCTTATATCACTTTTTCACTAGCTGCTTTTCAAGCATATTCTTAATCTCAAGATGCATTTGCCATAAAACCAAAAGTGCTCTTGAGAAGCAGTATTGAAATGTGTTTCTTACTGTTATGTGCTTTCCATCTTCAAGAAACACACTGTTAATCTCAGGGAAATGTTAATCTTTGGGTGTACACACACAGCAAATCTTTTTTTCTAATTTCATACTTAAAGATAATAGGCTGGTTCACACTGGAAGCAGTGAAGCCTGAAAGTGAAATAGGTTTAAATTTACAGCTAAGCAGTCTATTTTATGTTTTGTCTTGTTTTAAAATAAGATTCATGGCTATTTACATGCAATTGTGTGCACAGAATAAGTAGTTTACGTAGTTATATATCTTTTCCCCTGATTAGAGCTTTTGTTTCTCTTCTGAATCTTAAACCAAAACCAAGGTTTAAAAAATTAGAATGGGAAGACTAAATGCAGAGAGACTGTATCGAAAAGAAGCAAACTGTCAGGAATCTATGAATATAAATAGTTTTTAGCAAAAACATGTTATCAAGGAGTTCTCTCAACTATATTTGGCATTTTTGGAGCAAGAGTGTTGGTGCTTTATTAAGGAACAGCTCCATGAAAAGGGAGAGTTTGCGGAGCCTTGGCCAGGAGTGTCCTTGAAACGAATAGAGGAAATCTGAAAGGTGTACTCCTGCTACTGTGGCAATATCCAAAAACCCATTATTATTTTTTTATGTTTTTGGAGCACACATCAACCAAAAAAGCTGTAAATAATCCACAGGAATGCTGAACTGTCATAAAATTATTTATGATGAAAGCAAAGGCTATAAAATATTCATCTCTCTCTTTTTTTTTTTTTTTTTTTTTTTTTTTTTGTTCATGTAAGATGGTAAAATTAAAGAAGGTGAGCAGCACACCTATTTTCTGTGTCTCCTACTTTCCCTGTTACTGCCTAATCATAATGGGGAAGAGGTGGACTGGGAGCATTCCAGTTATAGTTCTGAGCAGAATTTTATATTGTTAGGTGCCTCAGACTCTCCCTCAAATTTGTGCTTAACCTGATAATTTAGCCTACAAAGCTTATGTTCCCCCTCAGCCACACAGGCTATTAAAGACAGAATTATAGGCTCATCTTTGTGAAGAAGGAGCAGTATTTTGAAGCAGGAGCTCATTACTGTGTGTGCAGTTTGTGCTGTTTCTGCTTTCCAGAACTTTGGTTAGAGTTAATAGGGGCTGCACACCAACAGGCAACATGGGATCAGGCTCCAAGGTGATACACTATGCAGCCACTGAAATATAGTGGAACTGTGAGGTGTTTTGGTTACAGACTTCTTAGAAGTTTGTTCAGCAATTAAGCAGCACCTGCTTTGGGAGGCTTTCCCTTTTGTTGCTTTTTAAAACTGATGACTTAGGTTTTAACCATCATTCTACTTTAGCAATTAGGTGCTCAGCATGTCAGTGAGCGAGCTGAGGACCAGTGTAACACATTCTCTGGCATTAGGGGCTGTAGTTCTCTTGGTAAGATGAGCTTGCCAGAATCTACTTCTTATCTCTGATCCTCAAAGAGGTGTTGAATTCACTGACTGTTCCTTGCTGCACATGCCGTAAATTGCATTCATATAACAAGCTGTAGGCATTAGAGCAGAAAACAAGGTTGAAAAGACACCCAAGAGTGAGATTTGGATAGTCTGCAGCTCAATGCCTAATGGTTTCTTTCTTCAACTAACTCCAACATGGGAATAAAACCCCAACCCAACCCAAACAAACCACAAAATGGATGCTCGCTTATGTGAGTTCCTGTTTCTGACAATTTCTTTGCTGTGCCATTTTGTCCAGAGGAGGCCAAACGGGAAGAGGGGAAAGAGCATGGAGAAGAGGTAGAAGGGGAATAGCACCAGTCCTCGTGATGTGGTATCCCTGCCAAATAAAAAGGATACCACCCACTTTCAGGATGTGGATCAGGCTGCTGCAAGTGCTTATTCAACTGCCAGTGCTGTATTCAGCTCTTTGGATGCCATTCCTCAAATCGTCTCCCAGACCCCAGCTGTAAACATAGTCACTAAATGCATATCTCATAAAAGCACTTCTCAATGCAAATGGCCCCGTTTTCTTTTGTGTGCATGAAGCCTGTTGGGTGTGCATGGGGGTGTGCATCATGTTCAATTTGTGGATGATTGATAGACTGTCTTCCAGACCAGAGGGATAAAAAGAAAAGTGGAAGTCAAAGCCTCTGATTTTTATTTCAGCAGTAGCCAGGCACATACATCTGTGTGCAGAATTTGGCACTCAGCAAATCTAACTTTTGCCAAACCAGCCAGAGTAATTGGTGTAACAAGGCTCTTGTGAAATAGAAACATGCATGGACTAAGTGTTTTATGGAAGTTATTTTTAGGGTTAATTTGGGTTATGGAGTTATATTGGTTGTGATTAACATAGGCTCTTTACTATGCAAATAGTGCTTGTAAAGAGCAGAAACCAGCTGGTTTAGTAGGGTAGTGCTAATGGCCAATGGTCTGGCCATAGTGGGTGTACCAGAAGGATGTGTGATGCTGTTTTTCTGCACCAGACCCCTTACCAAGCTCAATCACTCTTGTGCTAGGTTGCAGAGAGTGAGGAGAGATAAGTTTGAATAGAGACACAGACACTGTATACTGTGGGTGTTTATTTTCTTTTACTGTCACGTCCATATTGTGAGTAGTTCTGTCACCAAGGGATCCACTTAATAGACATTACACTGTGGAAAACATATTGATTGGGGATGGTTATGTGGCAGAGGGATGAAACTGCTTTCTCTAAAATGTTTCTTGGAACTAACACAGGTGTTTAAAGTCCTAGCTGGGCATTTCTAGGATAGAGCATGTAATTACAAAATAACTGTTTCTGGAGTGGTATTAACTAAGTTGTTATTATTCTTTGAAATATCATCATTTTATATACGTTGCAGATTATTTCCATTTCCTGATATTTGTTTCTGTAGGGTGTCCTGGGATTGTACTTCCATTCTTTTCTTTGTAGGCCAAGTGTCTAGAATTTACACAGGAAAAAAAAAAAAGGCAAGATTCATATGAATCAAACATTTAAACATTTCAGGTAGTGCATGCCATATGATAAAATCAGAAGAACTGGATACACTCTTTTTGCATTCAACTGAAATAGTATGCTGCAGCATTTCAGGTACTCATGAGAATTTTATGCTGCCATGGGCAAGGCATAGTATTACCAACTCTTCACTCCCTTAAGGACTGGTGAAAAGGGAAAGGGAAGTAGAATTTAACCCTCTCACAAACGTGGAACAATTATTTTTGTAGGACATGCCACCAGTGTATCAAGTTTATCACTCCCTGAAAGTATAGGTGAAAAAGAAAAATTGGTTTGTTTTCACATAAAGCTTCTGTGACGTTTTTATCAATTTCCAGGGTGTGAGACGGGAAACCCTCTATTTTCCCTTCCCTGAGATGAATAGGGGCATTCAATATCCAGGCTACAACTCCACAAGACATGGCAGAGATCTCTGAAACAGGGATTCAAATAGCACATTTTTCTGTGTATTTAATTTGAAAACTGAAAGCTGTACAGCTCAAGCTGGTCCTGCTTTAAAGCAGTATTTTTTGGCAAAGAGAGAGGATGCATGTGATTAAAATGAAATTGGTTCCTAAAGACTGTTTCAACAGACTTATCAAAAATCTCTCAAAGCTGAGTTGAGACCAAGAAGTATTCCCTGCCACATACTCTTCTTTCATGAGCTTGCTTCCTCCTTGGCACCTGTCTGACTTAGAACCTCTTTATAAAACCAAACTAGTGGCAAAATTGTTAAAAAGAAAGGGAGGGGAAAATAGAAAAGAAAAAAAGAAAAATGTCATTCTTGATTTAAGAAATCTACTCTTGTGAGCTTTACAGCTCAGTTTTTAAATTTCAAATTGTATAGTTACAATAAGCATCTGACCTCTTGAATGATCTGTGTGACCTCAGCCTGATCACACTGAGCTTTGTGTGGCAGTGAGGGAAGATGCGTCACTGCGTGTGTCACCCACACTTTGATGTCTTTACAGATACCTTCACAGAAGCATAACAAGCAGGTAAAAACAATTTTAGAACAAAAATTAAAGACCATCTCTTAGGATGAAAAGAAGAATGCCCAGATACTTTGTCTAGAATTAAGCAGTAAAGGGTGCATTGTACTGAAGGTACAGATGCTTTTAAATTATGATAGCAGTTCTGAGAACAGAGCTAGTCTTGGTCTGGTCACCCCCTGGAAGAGCAAATATTTCTTGCTGACATTGTCAGATGTGGTCCTTGCTGGTTATTCTTTTCAAACACTGCATAACCCATGTTATCTTTCGGCATTGATATCCCCTAGATAATGGCCATCCATACTTTAAAGGCTTTATAGGTAAACTACAGCTATTTAATATTTTCTTTTATAGTCAACCAGTCTTTGCCTTTTCATGAAGGAGACCATAGAGATCAAGTGATACAGCCTAGCACTGCTTTATCTGTTATATGATTGTTATGTTTCCATTTATATCACAGTCTGCTCTGTACTATTCAGATCCAGAAAAAGAAAAACCACCCTACTGCAGAGTTAGATTTTCTGTTTGTAGAAATGCACTTGATAGCAGGGGGAGGGGGTGTTTTCATAAAGTTCAATTTCTTAATAAAACCCAATTTCCTTTTCACATCACAGCCACTCTATGACAAAGGAATTGCAGCAGGTGTCTTTCACAGAGAGAACATAATTGTGAAGCTTGCTGGCATCCTGTCTTTCCAGCACTGACAGCTGGGTGAGGGGCTGCTGTTAGAGGAAAGGCTACAGCCCAGATGTGGGTAGAGGTGTCCACAGCAAAGGAAGCAGTAACAGACTGTGCAGGGCTCAGGTCTGGTGGTCTGTGTCCTTTGCTACTTGTCTGTCACCATGTGGTGTCCCCTCTCCTACTGTGCTACTGAAGCAGAGCATGAACTCTTAATTCCCAATGTGCTCTTGCAACCCAGCCCAGAGGGCAGCAGTTTCTTCACTCTTCTGGTGTGCTTCTGGTCCACTGTCACTGGAATGGTGCTGGAACAGGCTGCTCAGAGAGGTGCTTAAGTCACCATCCCTGGAGGTGTTTAAGAGCCATGTAGATGTGGCACTTTAGGGACATGGTTTAGTGGTGAACTTGGCAGTGCTGAGTTAAAAGTTGGACTTGATGATCTTCAAGGTCTTTCCCAACTAAAACAATTCTGTGATTCTGTCACCACATGAAAGACAATGGGGTCACATTTGCTATGCTCCAGTGTCACTGTGTTGCAGAGCAAACTTTGCAGTGGACAGAGATCTGTGTCTGCCCCTGTGCTGCAGTAAGGAAAGGATGGAATGGCATCACCCAAGAACAGGGCTGGGCATAGACCTTTGCATTTGCTGAGTGAGAGGGCTGCTTCAGGCAGCCTCAAGCTTGCAACAGGACCCTGCACTTCCTCCCACCATGCACAGTCCTCAGTTCTGTGCTTCTAAGAGGGACAAAACAGTGAAAGAAATGGTTAATTCTCTCTCTAACTTTTGCTTCCCGAAGTGCTCCTTATCACATTCCACTTAAGAGGGCACAGCCTGACACCACAGTGAGATGGGCTGCTGTGATACTGCAGACCTGGAGCATGTAAAGGTCTGGACGACTTTCATCTTCGCAGCCAATGTGCAGCTTCAAGAAAAGGGCACCCTGCCATGGATATTGTACCTTTGCCACTAACACTTAAAACCCTTGTTGAAGCAGGGAAAGCACAATAGTTTAAACGAAAGATTGTCAGTAATGTGCAGTAGCCTGCTGGATATCTGCTTGATTTTACCTATGTTCTGCATTGGAATAAGTGGCAATTTCAGTATTTCCCTTTCCAAAATGCATTTCTTGTTCTAGTGAAAAGATCTCAGGTGCTCATTCCAGGGAGTTGATATGTTACAGTGACCTCTGAGAAGGTTGCCCTGGCCAGGTAGGAAATGATTGTTCCTCCAGCCATGTTGGTACAGGTCTCATAGTTTCATGGCTTTATTTTTGGCTCATTACATGGAACATTGAGGCTACTATGCTCAGTGCCATGTCTGTAGCTGTCCTTTCCAAATCTTGCTGATAAAATCTATGAGCCCAGAAAGAATTACCATCAGTGTTTTGAAGGTGTCCTGCTGAGCTCTGCGCAGTAACAGAGAGCAGCTGCTGTATGCGTTGATACTGTTTTCCCCTGTTTAGTAACCTTTGATTGTTGCTGTCAGTTGTACAAGGCTTATAAAACCTGATTTCTAGCTTAAACTGTGTGTGCATATCTCTTATTATTGTTTGTATACTTAGGTAATCACTCATGTTAACAGAGAATTTCCCTTGTTCTTCCAGGTCAGAGACCCTATAGTCATTACATTAATTTGAACAGTTTAAGAATTATCAACAGCAGAAACAGAAAACACCATTTGCTTTCTTTAAATAAACAGCTCATCTTCCTGCAACTTCAATACCCTCTGCTTATCTCTCACCATAAATGTATGCTGTCTGTGAGCCCTAACCCCCTGGATGTTTCATAGTTCTTCAGATTGCATCCTTGGCAACAGTTCTGATTTGCCGCCTGTCATTAGTTAGGTTGTCCAAGTATCTGAGATCAGATGCAATGTGTTAAGAAGTTGATGGAGCAGACACAGTTTTAACACCATTTCTAGAGTAGTTGCCTTTTGGTAAATCAGCAGGAAAAAAATCTTTTAAAAAAATTATCTTAATCTTCAATAATCTGGGTGTTGATAGGTTTCAGCAAGGTCCTGATTTATGTGAGTTGGTTTTAAGCCAGCATGATATCAGAAATGTTAGGGAATTGTATGGGATGTTTTTTGCAGTTCTTCTATTCTTTTAAAATATTTTTTCCTTTATTTGTATCTTTGCATAAATACTTGACCAAAAAAAAAAATTGGTCTGAACCCTTGCTTTAGGTTAACACATTCACTTTTCCATGCCAAACTGCCCCAGTTTCAAAAAGCTATGAACTCCTAAAAGCAATTTAGCACCATCATACCAGTGACAGATTTAACTCTGGACAAATCCATGCTGAATTTGTTAATCTGTCAGATGGACTTTTCAATGTACAGCTTGCTCATTTCTTACTGCTTCAAATAAACACAGCTGGTGCAGCACTATTTGCTTCTGGTTTATGCATCAAGCTTTACCTTCTCATTTGTGTGTCCATACCCTTAATCTTCTGAAAATATTTTCTGAATGAGTTTCCTGTGTTTAATTTGTGGCTATTTTTCATGTGTACAGTGTTTTCCTGCAGCGTTCTAGCTTCTAGAAGATTCCTGCCTCTAGATCAGAGATTCATGGTTAAAAGGGGCTACAAAACCCTGCAGTGAGATAAGCAGGGTCAACTCAAAAGAGACAGAAGGTGGTAACAAATCCAGCTGCTTCCTCTTGCCTCCAAACATCCACCAGCCTGTCAGTGCATACACAGAGCTGAGAGCAGGGCAACTCTGTCCAGTTTTGCAGCTGACTGAGCAGAAGCAAATCACTCCTGCTAGCTGTGTCCATAACAAGTAGAACATCATAACTGTAGCCCAAACCTGCAGCAGCCTGTCCTGAAGAAGAGCCTAGTGAAAGCGTATAGAGTTAATGCTTCCTCTCTACTCCGCTGATGGCATTTCTGATGGGGCTGTCAGTCTGGAGGGTGATTATTTTGAGTGGCTTTTTTCATTCCTAACATCTGCCTAGCAGAAACTGCATTGATCCATGCAACTCAGAAGCTGCTGAATAGCTCTTATATGGAAAAAACTCTGTAGAGTGACCTGAATTTGAACTACACACCTGAAGACAGAAGGCTGTGTTTGGGTAACATTTCTAGACAAATACTGAGGAAGTTCTACACCCTTGTCGGCTTTAAGTTAAATCTTTTGGTTTGAGATATGAAAAGTTAACTAAAGTAAGTTCAAAATATGATCCCCTGTCCCTCCACACCTACACACACATACAACCTTTTCATCCATCAGCTTACATCTGACCTTTCCCCTTGGCTAATTGTGCTTTTATTGTACACCCAGAAAACAGTCTCTGGACTGGGCTGCACAAATTGCATGTGGAGTGTTCAGATATAAAGATACAGAACTGAGGTTTAGAGATGTAGAATGCAGCAGAGGTTGCTGCAGCCCTTTGCACCAGAGTGACATCTGTTCACTGTAGGCACGTGTATACACTATGGCATTTTGAAGTTGATCCAGTGAAGTGTTTATAGAAAACCGTATTTTTGCAGCCAGGATGCAAACTTGCAGGGACATTTGAGGTCTGATTAACCATTTTGTTTTCTATCATCTACATTCAGAAGATACGTTCTTTTAAAAACAGTAAGTGAGAGGCATATATTACAGTAGTAGGGTAGTTTGGATTCCAACCATTGATTTAAAGCCAGCAATTTAAAGGGAGCTAGTGGCTGGTTTTAGTATAAGACACAAACTCCACCAAATAAATATTAATAGCCTGTCTCCTCCCACCAGTTACTTCAAAGCAATTGGATGTTTTGAGACAAGTATTGAATTGTTATCAAAATGTCTCAATCTCTGAACTCAGACTTTGACATTTTCTTTAGGGAGTATGTTTCTTTAGCCTGAAATATGGCATTGAGGATTCCACTCAGTAACTTCCCACTCAAGTTATAGATTTTCTGTCAGAAAAAATAAAATCATGCCTGTATACAGCTACAATTAAAACATATGGCTCTGCTTTGGCATCTGTTCTTTTTTTTCTATTTAAAGACATGGAAGTGTATAATAGAAGGAGTAGTTCTATGACTATAGTTTTTGTTAGGGATTTTACACTGACATTACTACAGCCCTTCTTTAAGAGCTGTAAAAACAGTTCTTTATGCTTTGGGCTCTGGATCATAGCTTCTTCACAGGAGCTGTAGCATCTGAACTGAAACATGTTCAATTAAATTAGATCTGGAAAAGGTATTCAAGTTTGTTATGGAAATGCAGCATAATTAAGATGAAGACTTGCACAGCCACACGTACAGCTGGAGACCCCTCTTGCCCCCATCAGCTTTCTTGGAGATAAGCAGTGTTATACTGTCCTCAATACCTGCCTAGACTAAATTTGGAGAGCAGAAAAAGTGTCTGAAATGTGTAACTTTTCCTTCTGAGCCATACACTTTACAACTCTGTAAAGTATATCAGTTTCCAAATAAAGTTGGTTTCCATTTTGATGTCATTTTTAGTTTTCATATTCCAGCTTCTGAGTTATCAGATTGAGTGTTACAGTGTTATGGAGGCAAGTATGGAAACGATCTTGGTTGTTTGGCAGTACCTTCACATTCCCTGATCAGACACTAAGTGCCATCTGATTACTTGGACAAATCACAGCAAAGAATATAGTTTACAGTTGGATTATCAGGATCCACAGAGCAAATTATGTGCTAACATATTCATCACATTCAAAGGTGAATATATTTGAGGAAATCATGATCTTCATATTGACAATCATTGAACCAAAGTAGGTTGAGTTTAGTGAATAAGTTGCTTATGAATTATTTGTTCAGCTCTGAAAACGATGAATCTTTTAAAAGTAGCAGGGATTTTTTTTTTTTTTTTTTAATGAATAGAGTGCCTTGAAAGCATCTGGTCTGGATGTAGCTGGATATTCACATTTGTCTGGAGTCTTTTTTCAGCAGCAGTCTAATGAGAGAAATAAAGCTTCTACCGCCAAGTGACAAATTCTTCCACTAAAGTTGTTAGGACTTTGGCCACTGATAAACAGGAATCTCCTACAATCCCCTAGAAGTCCCTGCATGATCTCTGGGTCCCTCTACACAAGAAGGACGTGGACCTGATGGCGAGGGTCCAGAAGATGGCCACAAAAAAGGGTCAGAGGGCTGCAGCACCTCTCCTACGAAGACAGGCTGAGAGAGTCGGGGTTGTTCAGCCTGGAGAAGAGAAGGGAGACCTTATAACAGCCTTCCCAAAGGGGGCCTACAAGAAACCTGGAGAAGGACTGTATACAAGTGTATGTAGCAACAGGATGAGGGGCAATGGTTTTCAAACATAGAAAGGTAGATTTAGAATGTACCTTAGGAAGAAATTGTTTACTGTGAGGTGGTGAACACTGGAACAGGTTGCCCAGTAGGTGGTGGAGGCACTCAAGATCAGGCTTGGTGGGGCTCTGAGTAACCTGATCTAGTTGTGGATAACCCTGCCTACTGCAGGGGGCTTGGGCTAGATGACCTCTAGAGGTCCCTTCCAACCCAGTTCATTCTAATGTTCTATGATTCTGTGATTCTATGATCTTAGCAGTCTGGGTAGAGTGGGAATCAATTCCATCAAACAGGTTTCTGGTGCATATAGCTTCATAGGACACAACAGAACAACACCAACAACAGTGATAATAGACCCATCACCAGAGGCTAATAGAGGCAAGCACTGGCATTAATCTTTTTTTAATTACTGTAGTGATCTGCTTTCCTTCTGCAGGATTCAGTGATCCAGTGATTTAAAACAACCGCTTTAGGGCTATCAAATACTGCAGAAAGAGGTGAGGAACCTCATGCTTTGTTGCCTTGGGTTATAGTTCAAGGGAAAAACCACAAGAATTCTGCACAGTTGATGACAATGACTGTAGGAGTGCTTGCCCAAGACAGTAGCCACTCTGTACTGGAGACATGGACCAGGCATACAGCTCCTGTAGGGAAATTCCTACCTTAATCTTCCACTGTATCACACTAGTGTGTGGTACACATTGTTTCTCTGTGGGTCAGTTAAATCATAGAATCACAGAATGTTTTGGGTTGGATGGGACCTCTAAAGATCATCTAACTCAATTTCTGATTTTTTTTCCCCCCCCTTCACCTTTTCCTTGCCCCTTTGATTAATTCAGATCTGTTCTGGATGAGTTGGAGATACTGTGTAAGTCACAATGCCAAGCTCTCTCATCAACAGATTTGTAAATACTTCACTAAGAGTTTCAGTGTCTTTGTTTCTTATTTTCTGTGTTGGGAGGCCAAGGCACTGACACATGACATGACATCACTGAAGTTAAGGAAACCAAGCACACAAGACATCCCCCCATCTCCTGGGCCTTGTTCATGTCCTCTCCCCATCAGACTATCATTGCCCTATACTATTTAAACCCAATGACTGCAGTCTTTTTTTTTTTTTTTGAAGGTTTCTTTTGTCCAATCTTCATAATCTTCTCTTTTTCTTTCTTGCAGCCTTGTTCCTCAGACAATTTTAAATCCATTTGTATATTATTCCAATTGTTTATTAAAGCTGAATCAAAAAAAGTTTTCATTAAATGACACTGTATATCTATCTATCTATCTATATATCTATATCTCCACCCTGATTTCACATTTGAAGATTATAAGTCATGGTGGGGTGTTTTTTTATGACAGCACAGTTTTGGCCCTCAGGTTCTTAAATGAGCAATGTCACTTTATAGCTTTTAATTTATGTGTTTTGAGTGTTCCAACCTGACATATTTTGAGCATAAGACATACAATGAGTGCTCGACCTAAAAATGTAGATTCATTGCTGTGACTCAGAGAAACAGAATTACCATATCCGAAATTCTTGGTAATCTGTCTTTCCTAGGGCACCTACAGTTTTTACTGTCTGCTCATACTGACTTCTCCCTTTTGGCCAGCTTGAGCAGTCAGCTCCTCGGAGCAGCAGAGATTTTCATTATATTAATGATTAGAGATTATATGATGGGTGGAGACATGGGCAACAAACATATCAGAAGTCTTTTCAAACGATCTTTAGATTTCTAGCTGTTTGTTGTTCTTGCAAAACATCTTTCTTTGTTGTGAATGCACAGACTTCCCGGAAGCTTCATCCCTTGCTACTCCTCAGGGAAAATCTTCTTCCTTTGTCTACTATTTTTGAAAGCTATTCAAGATGCTGCTTTATGTATTTTGTGTACAACTTCTTGGAGAGAAGTTAGGAGATTATTTACCTGGATGCAAACTAAGACCTTAATCACTCCTACTTCTTTTGGCCTTGTAGACATACATTTTACAGTTGCCATCTTTTGAGAAATAATATTGCTCTAAAGCTCAAGATCTGAATTATGCTCACCGTGCTGAATGCATCAAGATTTTAGACAGTTGAAAGGACAGTTAGTTTTATTAGTTTTGACCTGCCTTCAGAGTAGAGCAATTTTGACAGTGGATATTTTTTAAGGTAGCCCTGGTGATTTAGAAGGAATCAAAGTTAGACGTGGGAAGTGGGTGGGAGTTGTAGGACAAAAGGTCATAATGCAGCTAAAGGAGAAGGATGAAAAGGGAGGATCATGGTGGGAATTGCTCCATATTACTTTCCAGGGAAAGGTTACATCTATATGGAAGCTGTCTCATGAAAGTGTCAGGGAAAGAGTGAAAGAGAAGAGAAAAGTAGGCATTCAAAGGGCCAGGAAAGACTCCCAGTTTGAGACTTGGAGAAGAGGATACTGTTCACATACTAAAGTGAGACGTTAGCAGGAAGGTGGAAGGAACACAAAAAGCCTATGGAAAGAGCTGGAAGCATATTTTTGTTTAGCCTGCTTTTCCAGTTTAAGCTAGCAGGGATAGGATTCGGCTTTGGATAGAAGACTAGAATCCCAGGAGCTTGTCTGAAACAGCTGGAGGAAATGTGGAGGAAGTTAAAAAGATATACAAAATGGTATCTGTTAACATCTTGTTTTCAGAGATCAGTTTTGGGCCTGTAGAGGTCTGGATAGAATATCTGTTTAAATGTGAGAATTTGTTTAAATGTGACAATTTGTTGAATGATAAAATCTCTCCATGCACAGCTCTACTTTGTCATGGTAGCTATAGTCCTGCCAGGTGATTTCAGTCATAGAGTTCTCTAGCTTTTAATCAGAGTTAGAATTAAAACTTTTGTGTGTGATACTCCACAGAGCAGAGAACCAATCCTAAGATTTTTTTGACGTTTGAAGAATAATAGGTTTGGTTAGATTTGAATAAGCATAAAGATGTTATTTCCTCAAACAGCTTTGTTCATGGTGGCTGTAATAAAAGTGGTTTGCCCTTTAAATCCATTTTAGATCCCAATTCAGATATTGAAATTAATTTATCACAATATTCCCACACCTCATATTATCTTTATGTGAGCATGCTGGTGAGAAACATTTACTGGAAAGAGTATTTGCAGAGAGAAAATTTTAGATTCATATAGATTCATTCCCAAGTACACGTGGGAACCAGCTGCTGGATCTTTGTGAAGAGCAGCACCAAAAGCACTAACCAGTGATTGTGTCATGAGAACAAAACCTGTGATTTACCTGAGAGCTGGAAATCAAAGTAACTATACTGAGTAGGGAATTTCTGTTATTAACACTTCACAATTCATATCCTAACTTCTTATTCCCTAAAAATAGTATTAAATTTGTTTTAAGAATGAAGGAACTGATAGAAACAGCCAGCAGCTATTTTGCCACAAGGGGCTGATACCATCACATTATTTTCTCAGTTCCAACTACTTTGTTTAGACAGCTACCACATAGACTTGTTCCTCAGAAAAAAAAACCCAACAAGAGGCATATCAAGCAGAACGAGTAAAATCACAGAAGGGCATTCCTTTGTCTTTTTTTTATGAAGAGAGAAACTATTCTCACTTGAATCAAATCTTCAGTTTTGGCCTCAAGTCAGTATTATCTTCTCTCAGTGTTTTTCCTAAGCAAACCCCTGAGTGCCTGCTAAACCCAGACTGCCTGTGCCAACATCTGATTCAGGACTGCTACTGTCCCTTAGTGTCTTGGGGCATAGGATGGGCTGTGCCTGGGATGGTGCCTAGGTCAGTCTGCATGCGTCACTTAGCTTCCTGCTCTTTCTCATCATAAGTAGAATCAGAAATTATTTTACCAGCTCTCAATTTTATAATTTTGTTTGCATTTTTGCAAAATGAAGATAGTCCTTTCGCTTATTCACACTGCTGTACCACATGACTCATGTCAGATTTCCTGGAGAGGTATTTATTTGCTTAACTCTAGTATTTAATGATAGATGTTCCAGTTCCAACTTTTTTTCTGTGAGATTGTGCTCTGTAAACACTTCCTTTGTTGCAAGTGAGAGAAATGTCTGGCGTATGTCACTCTAAAGCCTTTGGTATCTGCCATTTTCTTGTAAAGTTTCAGGTAGATGTTAGTTAAGTGAATGTTGGAAGGAGACTGCTTCTGCTTCTTAAAGAAGAAACGCTGACAGTGGAGAGAAAGGCTTCTCTGAAGCCCAGTGTGTGTGCCCCTTACACAACCAAAGCCAGAGGTAGCAGGGAAGCCTGGCTTCATTAGGTCTTGCAGTCCTCAGTGGAAAAGCAGAATCTCTCACCAAGCAGGGCAACCTTTGTGACTAAGACGACTCTTTCTCTGAAACTAACTGACAACCACTTCAGATTGCCCCAGGTCTGTACCTTATTTTACTTACCCCTATACTCTGAAGTGTTTTGAGGAGTATTTTTCAATCTTTTTGGGAATTGTGGGGAGTTTGATGCAAAGACACTGCATTTTTCCATGTTCTAACACCTGGTGAAACAAGGATGGAAGTACAGGCTTTCAAAGCAATTTTGGAAAATGTGTAAGTGAAGAGCTAGCATGCTGACCCACAGATAATGTTTGGTAGAAATGGCTGGTGCAACATGCTTTGAAAATCTTTTGCCTGCATGAATAGTACTTTTTGCAAAACTATGTAGAGTTTAATAACCTGTAGGATTTCCTGTCTCAAACTGCAAGCCTTAATAGCCTATTTAAAAGCCTTAAAACTTCTTAATTCATTCTCTTCACTCTATGCACAGTAAATCCTGAACAGTATGTTGAATGCTACATAGAAAGGTATTGAGGGCAAAGGAAAGTTCCTATGCAGATTCTTCCACTGTGACCTTCAGAGCATGGACACACTATAGATTCACTCTGTCCACAGAAGGAATAGTTCCCCACTGGGGAACTGTTGTTCAGACAGAGAGTGGGGCCATGTCCTATAAGGTCTACCAAGGTGAAAAAGGCATTTCCCTGTGGAACAGACAGAATAAAAGGCTCTGACATATTTTATAGATTACTTCCCTTAATTTTTCCAATTAAGTAGTACAGAAATTGTCCATATTAACTTAAGATATAGAGAAAACTTTTATATGCTGGTATGTTATAACGGGAGTAGAAAAACCTTTCAGGTAGTTTTCAGGGTGAAAACAAATTTCCGGGGCACAAACCCCAGTTATTAAATGGCATGAAATGTCTCTTCTTTTGGTTCCCCCTATGGAACAATCAAGTATGTAAATACCTATCTGCTGTTATAACTCCCTCAGGAGCAGATAAATCAGGTCAATGTTGACTTCTTTAGTAAAACATTATCATTATTTGACAGATGAGAAACTGAGGTACATAAGATCTCCTGGGTCTCCCTGCAGTTCCTCATGCATTACATCATGCTGAGTGTCTTCTACAAACGTTGATATTTGCAGAATGGAAGCCTTCTCTAATTAAAACTTTTCCTCCTCTCCTACACACAGGAAAACTACAACTGCCAATGGGGCTACAGGAATGGGAATTGTGAATTGCTCAGTGCAGTGAATTTGCATAATTTGGGTTTTTCATTCCATTTCAATATCTGAGTTCCATTATCTGAGCTGACTTGGGGTTGAATGCCTCAAGCATTTCATGCACCCGAAAGCAACATAAAGGCCATAGTTGTGATCCTTAGGGAAATAAAAGCAACATACTTTCTGCAGAAGGATCACAAGTTTCTCTGCAAACCAAGGAGATGCTTGTGACTTGACAAAAGGGAGAGGTATGGGATAAAAATCTGTTGAACTCAGGGTCATGATTCATTCGTACGCTTCCCAGCGGCTGAAATAGCACACAAACCAACTGAACCAGAGCTCCAGCTGCAGAGCAGGGAAGGGCCAAGGGACATTCCCTTTCTCTTCACTGTTGTAAATGAGGTTTCTGTCCCTCTAACTCTGCTTTCTTGGTTCTCCCAGAGAATTCTCAAGACCTAGGTACATATTCTGTTGTGTCAGAGAGAGAAGCAGCAAGCAATCTCTAAAGGAAAATACATAAAAAAAACTTTACAGGCATCACAACAGCTTTGCAAACAGAATGGTATAAAGCGTACCAGGCTGACATGTCAGCACCTCCCCAGAGGAAACACTAAGAAAGAATTCTACATGGAGCATTTTTATATCTGAAGGAATAATGTGGGATAGAAATGGGAACCATGTTTTTAAGCAGGCAATTTTCATGAAACTTAAAAATATAAGTTTCAAAGAAAACTCAAGTAAAGCCACAGTCAAAGTGATTCCCTCTCTTTTATTGAGTAAAATGAGGAGAGTGAACCTTCTGCTAAGGCAGCATTTACTGGCATTGCTGGGGATCAGGCAGCCCAGAGGAGATCAGGCAGCTCTGATGAGAAGGGAAAAGTTGGTGAGGAAATGGTTAGACATATTTTGTGGACATGAAGCATGAATGTGCCTTTGTAGCCAGACAACAGG
This sequence comes from Indicator indicator, assembly GCF_027791375.1. NCBI lineage: Eukaryota > Metazoa > Chordata > Aves > Piciformes > Indicatoridae > Indicator > Indicator indicator. The sequence goes on from NC_072025.1 coordinate 5,802,255, forward strand.
GAAAATAGCACCTTGGGATGGAAATACACAAGTTAAGTGCTTTCTGGTGCCCTAAGTGCACAGGAGCATGAGACTAGGAGGTTAGTAAACGGGCATGGGGCACTTAAAGTTGTGTGTTATCCCCACAATCTTACATGATGTTCCCTAAACATACACCTGTTCATATCTATTTGAAATATCCCAAATCAGGCATCTTTTGCAGGAGAAAGGAGGTAGCCTTCAGGCTCCACAAATGCAGGACAGACCTCATGGTATCACTGCAATGCGCAAGAGCACAGACAAATTTAGAAGGGGCAAAGAAGCTTCTGTTCCCCATGAGATACCCATGCACAGCACTGCTGCACCTCTGCAGCTCCGTGAGTGCACAGCCCAGACCCAGTTAAATGTTGTGAGTTTCCAGGACAGAAGAGAAGCTGCAGTACTATGCAGAAGACTGTCTGCTGCAACCTCCTCACTGCAATGCAATACAGCAGGCATGGGCTGCGTCCCTGCTTTGTCATCTAGTTCAAGAAGCAGCAATATTCCTCTGCCCCCATCCCATGTTATTGCAACAGCCTCATCTGTGCAGTTCTACAAGGAAGCATATAATGAACATGTTTTCTGAAAGTTACACAAATTAGGTAAATTTTACAAAATATCTAGATCATACATTTATGCTGGCTCAGTTAATTTTACTGAAGGTTCAGGGACGTGTACCCATGTGAGGTGACATCCACAGCAAGCTCCTTTATGCCTCTGTGAGTAGAAAATACATTTGTGTGGGCTAGTGAACCAGGATGAAGTAATTTTCTAATACTCCTGCCAGCAAAATAGGTGTTTCTTCCTTGTGCCATGTTATTCTTACGTTTGTCCCTGCTGCTAAGAAAAAACATAGAATCATAGAACCACAGAATCAATCAGGTTGGATTGATCATCCAGTCCAACCTATCACCCAACCCTATCCAATCAACTAGACCATGGCACTAAGTGCCTCATCCAGTCTTTTCTTGACATCTCCAGTGATGGCGACTCTACCACCTCCCTGGGCAGCCCATTCCAATGGGCAATCACTTTCTCTGTGAAGAACTTCCTCCTAATATCCAGCCTATACCTCCCCTGGCACAACTTGAGACTGTGTCCCCTCGTTCTGCTGCTGGTGGCCTGGAAGAAACCAACCCCCACCTGGCTACAACCTCCCTTCAGGTAGTTGTAGACAGCAATGAGGTCTCCCCTGAGCCTCCTCTTCTCCAGGCTAAACAACCCCAGCTCCCTCAGCCTCTCCTCATAGGGTTTGTGTTCCAGGCCCCTCACAAGCTTCGTTGCCCTTCTCTGGACACGTTCCAGTATCTCAACATCTCTCTTGAATTGAGGAGCCCAGAACTGGACATGGTACTCAAGGTGTGGCCTGACCAGTGCTGAGTACAGGGAAAGAATAACCTCCTTTGTCCTACTGGCTACACTATTCCTGATGCAGGCCAGGATGCCATTGGCTCTCCTGGCTGCCTGGGCACACTGCTGGCTCATGTTCAGCCTACTGTCAACCAGCACCCCCAGCTCCCTTTCTGTCTGGCTGCTCTCCAGCCACTCTGTCTTTTATAAGGTCTTTGTTCAAAACTTCCTAGAGGTGATGTGCTACAAACAATGCTGGAGAGAACCTAAATGCTGCCTAAAGATGTCTGTCAGTAAAGGTTAAGAGCAATATACTCAGTAAAATATAGGTTAGTTGCAAGGTAACTGTGGCAAGGGAAACTGGCATTAGAAGGGCAGCTTCCAAACTGATCCAACAAACTAATTTCTGTGGGAATGCTGATGTTATCTGCTGCAGCTGGCTGTGGTTTGTACTGTAAAATATTTCAAAGGAAAGGTGGACTTGGTGCTTTCATACATGAGGAAAAAAAAATCATGAGCTGGATTTCCACATACTGAATTTCATATCAGTAGTGTATTATCTGCAATTGAAAATCTGCCCTTTTTCCATTGGAGCAAATTATAACGAATCCCATTAAATGCTGTTACAGATGTGTGGGAATTGGAGGCTGCCATGAGCACCTTTCTCTTCTGTGCAAACTTGAGCAACATGAAAACTTTTAACATACTCCTAAAAATGTCACTCCAGATTTGGACAAAATTTTACCTCAGTAGATACAAGTTTCAGGCTCCAGTGGTGGCAGCAGTGACATCGTACTACTTTACAGATAGAATTTTCTTAGTTTACTGTAATAACTTTATCCAATGGCAACAAACTAAAGTTAAAATGTCCAACTTAGAATCCAAGATGATTATAGTTTCACTCAGTTAAAGACTGTCAGACATGAGGGCAAATCTGTGACCAGTGTCATGCACTATGGTAATAAACTATAAATCTCCATTTTGTTTTATTTTTATTTTATTTTATTCTATTTTTGTAATTAGGAAGAAAGAGTCTATTTAAATCAACTCATTCATGCTTTGTGCTGAACAATGAAAATACTGTAGTAATTTGTTATTGCACAACAATTCAAAGCAAATAATTCATATTTTATTCTATGAAGGAAATAACTAGGAAAAAAAGGATTTTTTTACACAGGAGAGACAATCAGTATTCAGCTCCTTACATTCTTGTTGGCTTAGTAATATTTGTCTGGATCAGTTCTTCTGGGAGGATGTGTGAGAGCAGGGTAGGAGGATAGTGAGAGATCTGAAATGCAGAAGCTTAGGCAAGCATGGCAGTAAGAGCAGGCAAAGCTCTAGGTCAATGGCTGGCAGATGGCTTATGAGCTGAGGAGGCTGCTGGCAGATGGTATTGACAGTGTGGACAAGATAAAGATTTTGGCTACAGAATGGGAGCTTTGGAAAGAATCTAGAAGTCTATCTTTCCTGATAAGAAAATTGTCTGATTTGGATGCACATCACATCTTGGTTTTTTTCTTGTTTTTTCTTTTTTTTCTTTTACCAGAGAAAAGATAGAGAGGCTTTGCTGCTGTAGAAAAGAAAGTGTGTCTGAAAGAGAGAATTGTGAGGTCTGTCATTTGGTCTAGCTCCCAAATTCTGACCATTCAATAACAACAAAAAACTCTTACTATGTGTAATTGCTACGTAATTATTTGTGATTACTAGTCTGATTCCTCTGCTTCTCTCACTGTTACTGAACTAATTACGCCTCTTATGCAACATTAGCAAATTAAATCATTCCAATTATCCACATTTATTTCCTTGTGCTTTCTCTACTGCCACAGTTCCTTCTCATGACCCTGTGTGACGGTGCCTGTCACGCTTTCCTTCACAACCTACTTTCTTGTGGACAATTAACGGGTGCTGCGGCTGGGCCTGGCTTTGCGCCAGGTTCTGAGCCCAGCAAATGCCTGAAATGGGCACCAGTGCACCTGCAACTCGGAGTGCTACAGACAGGCAAGTGACAAGGTGACAAGGCATGTACAAAGTTAGGTGTGTACCCAAGAATTCAGCTGCTTCAGAGGCAGAAATCTCTCTAAAAGAGATTTGGAGAGGAGGGAATCACTTCAAACAAAGTAAGAAGTGTCTTTAAAAGTCATTTTAGACACAAACAAACAACTCAATATGAATACTCAATTGATGTTCAGTTTGGTGTTTTTTTCACTTTAGAACGCCAAAATACAAAAGGCAGTGAACCCTGAAGCAAGCTGAAAATATTGTAGGAAAGTACACAGCCTGCTATGGAAATGTTTGTCAGCAACGAAACTCTGAACTGTTTTACAGAAATAAGAATTAGTGATTTTAGAAACACTTTCTCACTGGTGTAGGAGGCCACCATCAGAGCTAGTGCTTTGCAAGACAGGAGGTAGCTCTCCATCAGGCACTTAATGGCCCTTAATTACCCTGATGAACATTACCTGGGGCTTTTCCACATTCTATCCATGGGCCTAGAGGGTAGTTTAAGCATAGCCTCGAGCCTTTGGTTCTGGTTTGAGCTCTGTGGGAGGTGTGCCTTTCCCCATCTTAGCCATAGCTGTATCTGTACCCAACCACAGACCCTACTGGTCTGGATCCTTTGGAGAGTAGCTGGCCTTCAATAAACTCTGGTACTTGTGTGAGAATGTGGCTTGAAGCCTAAATATGGGATCTGGTCAAGTTCTAGAGAGCTTTTAGAACAAGCAAGTTAGTTGAGCTTTTAAGAGTGATGGCACAAAAACGGTTGTGAGTTCCAGCAGTTGAGTCCAGCCCGTCTTTCCTTTGTGCCAGGAACACACACCCTCAGTACGGGGCCAGAGCTGCTCCCCGTTCTGAGGTTCACTGAACAGCAAATGAACTTGTTTCTCCTGCTGCTGTGCTAACAGGTAAGTCAGTTGTCAAAGACTTCCACTTATGGCTGAGGAAGTTCTTCTGTTCTCCCTCCTGAGGAAGCAATACTGTGGCTGTTAGGTACTGCCTCATGGTTATAAAATACCAGTGGTACTGTTTCATGGGAGTCAGGCCCCACTGCCTACCTAGAAAATATTCTACTTCCGCTGTAGTGTAAGAAAATGTTACAATGTGAAAGAGAAGCTGCAAAGCAGAGGAATGTTCCCACTCTGCTAAGGACTGGCTGGCAGTACTGGGTAGGAAGCTTCTGTCCACCTTTGTGGGCTGGCTGTGGGAATAACCACCTGCAGCTGCTGCCCATGGCACCTTCACTTCACCTGAGTGAAGGCTGCACTGTGCAACTAAGGCTTTGCGTGCCACAGCCGATGTGAAAGATAATTGTAAGATCTCTGGATGCAGCTCCTATCTTTGTTTTCTCTATTTAATATGCTGAATAATGTCTGTTTACTTAAATACAAGACTGTAAAGAAGCTTTTCTCGCTGTGGTTGCAGATGATGTATGGTTGTCTGCTTAGGCCTCTGAACTGTCATGTGAACAGATGCATTGAATTTCTTGTTACACATTGCTACCTGCTGTCACACCTTTTTTAACTATAGTGTTTATTTCTATGAATTTTTAGACAAAGCTATTTTAAACAAAATCTGTATGTTTTGCATTTAGCCTTAGGAAAAAAGAAGGATGTACTCCCATTAAGAGGGCCCATGTAGGAACAGTTAGACTCAAGACAGATTTAAAATATATTTTTTTCACAAGAATCCAGCGAGCACCGGGAGAGAATTTGGTATTCTTTACTCAGGCCTTAAAAGGGCTGTGAAAGTTTACAAGAGGCTACAGAGCAAGTCTCTGTTTAAGACTGAGCATAAAAGAATGAAGCGGGGTGATGACAAACATGGAGCATATTTGCATGTCTCAGAGTTACCTGAATGATTTTTATCCATATGCAGAACTGAGAGCAGATGAAAAGGGTTGGTAATTAGTTATTGGGGGTAGGCCCTTTCTTAACAGATAAGGGCTTTGCTTTATGGGAGGGCTAGCAGCAGACATTTAACTTTTTTAAGATAATTCCTTGAGGAACAATGATAATGCTTAATGTATGCCAGTAGGTTCTAATCTGGACTTCTTGGGACCCTGCTCGACAGAACATCCAGCATTGCTGAGTGACAAGATTATATTGTGAAAATCCCTACATCCTGCAATACTTTGTCTTCAGAAAACTTGACCATGTAGTGCATTAGCACACAGTGCAATTACGTGGTGTTAGTGTTCATCTCTGGTCTGCCACTGCAGTGCAGTGGTGTTCGCTTCTGTATTCCAGTGCACAGAGTTTAACTGAGTGACTCAGATTGTGCTTGCCTGTATGGTGGTAACCCTCCTCATCCTTACCAGTAAGAAGCATGGTATGGTTGTTTGTAGTGACAGGTGATGGATGAACTATCTTGCAAGGATCTTTCCCAGAATTTGACATACAGAGATATGAACCTGCAGGCTCATGAATAAGTGAGTTTTCATCAGCCAGGCTAGTTAGCTCTGCACCAAGCTGAGAAATTTTGCACTTCCTTGGGCTTCCTCCTAGGAGAATGTAAATGATACAGAAGGAATTACTTTTATGTCTTTATTTGTAAACACGGTGCTTTCTGTCCTTTTGGATGTAAGTAGCAACTGCAAGATTTAGAAATTAGAGTCACAAGGAATACTTAGAGGGTTTCTGCCAACTGTTGTAGACTGTTCTAATTTGATGTTAGTGGAGGCTGCTTAAGATTAATTCTGTTAATTCTGGCAACTAGAAAGTTTAAACACAAGCTTTTAATTACTTAAATGCAAGCTGGTGATTGAGCTTTATGTAGTAATAGTCTGCACAAACAGGTGAATTTCAGTCAGTGCTTACTAGTACTGTACAAGATGACAGATACATTCTTATTAGTGGAAGCTAACCTCGTAGTGGGCATATCAGTGTTACAGCAGCTGTTAGTTCTACACTTCAATTTTTACCTCTTTAATGAAACATTCTGGCAGTTATAAAATGTGCCCTGCCAGTGATTCTGTAGTGATTCAGTATTCAGCTTTCGAAAAGTTAAGTTTTGAAGTTCCATAGTTGTTAAATTTGCTGGCATCTTCTTGACAGAGATTCTTGGTGTTAACTGCACTTCTCAGGTACTGCAATTCTAGGAGCATGATTACAATGTTTAGTGTGATTCTGCCATCCATTATCACCAACACCACCTACTTTTGCAGAGCTGTAGCAGTGGGCGTAATGCTATCTAGTTCAAGTTATTGTCCTACAATTCTGTACACAGGACTTGCAATAATGTGGGTATATATTTTAATTTAATTTTAGGATTAGTACCCACACTACTAACTCAGGAATGTTTGGAGGTTTGTTTTGGGTTGTTTTGGGTTTTGGTTTTGTTTGGGGGGTGGTTTTTGCGTTTTTTTGTTTGGTTGGTTTGTTAGGGGAATTTTTTTTGTGTGTGTTTTTTGGTTTTGTTTGGGTTTTTTTTTTGCAGAGGGCAACTACCTTCACTTAGAGAACTGCAACCCTTCCTTCCCATAGCATGTGTGGTTGCATCAGAGTGGCAGTGTTTGGTCAGCAGGTAATGCTGTTCACAGCACGCTGAAACCTCTTCACCTGGTGAAGATAGCATAGAATTTGGTGCTGTGTAGACATCTGTTTCTGTGACAGCCAGCTTAATTGCTGTGATCCTAATGAATCCTCTTTTCCAGTTCAAGGCAAGATGAACCAAATAAAATACATGCGTCTTTCAGAAAGACATTAGGGAGAAGAGCAGATGCTGTCTGAGTGCCAGAGCTTTGTAATCTGAATGGGTATGATATAGGAAAATTGTTGGTAGGTCCTCTCAGGCATAAAGCAGTATTTGTCAGTCCAATCATGTTACCATACAATGTTACCATACGCACCAGAGATGATGGCAAATTCTCTGTAACTGATGCTAAAAGATGCAAATATTTTCTGTATTTTGTACACAGTGATGAAAAGTTGTGACAGGGACCAAAGACTCCTTTTACGATAGCAGCCATCTGGTAAAATAGAAAGACAGAATATTTGTGCAGGATGGCTTACAACATTAAGGTAGACAAAAATGCTGCCAGACTTGCTCTTGTTGCTCCTTTCTGGTCAAGCACAGTCCTGTACTCTTTTATCTGCATACCAGAATGACTGATAACCAGCCTCAGGTCACAGCTGATCTCATATTTATTAGCCAATATTTATTTTCAATTAAATTGTGAGCAGACTTTAAGTCATGTAAGGCACTAGAGTGCCCACACCACTCAAGGATTAATCCATAAGTACTTGGTTTCTTAACCTCTTTATGACCTTTGGTGCTTTTAGAGGGGATGAGGAGAAAGCTCCTGTCTCTTGGCTACTCTCTGTTCCTGAATTCCTCACAACTCATCCATCTTTTATCATTCTTCCTCTAGAATCTCTGTGCAAGTCTTTCAGTCTGTCTGTCACGATTCATCGTTGATGCTCAGCAGCAGTTTGCAGACCTCCTCTTCCACAGCCAGTCCAGCTTCCCTTGGTGGGCATAGGTACTTTCTTTGGCACAGAAGCAGGAGGTAGGACACCACATGTGTACTGTCCTGGCTGGACTAAGTTTCCCTTAATGAGGCCAGTTATTCTGTGATAGGTGCATATATAATAAGAGAATTTAAATTTCAAAACAACTTTAATTCCCTTACAGCTAACCTCAGAGGAGCATGACCTTAAATAACCTTGGCTAGATTTTGAGCTGTGATGTATAAATAACCTGCAGAGCAATACACAAACACATAAAGCTCATATTCAAGTTCAAATAGCCCTATTTTAGCACTGTGACTGAGAGGAAGTAAAAAACCCAGGATCTTCTAATTAGACAATTAGTCCCTCTGCAGGGAGGGACTGTTTCTCTATGCAGGGATTAATGTGTTTACTGTTTACTGCGTTTTAATGTTCTGTCCATACTACCATAGTACAACGGAAGTGGTAGCTTCCTTTGACCTAGTAAAAGATGAGGATAAGATGCCCAATGATTTAATTAGATCTGTCAGATGTCATTAACTCTATTAAACATAGTACTTGGGATGGCTGGATGGAAACAGCATTTTTGTGAACTTTCTTACACCATCAGGTTGAGTATAGCAGGAATTTTTTCCTTTCTTCCTGTGGAGCACATCTGTGAAATCACTTGAAGTTGCCTTAAAATTCTGTGCTACTGATGGCTGATATTCAGCCATACAGAAACAAGACACCAGTCTCTTTTGAAAACTAGATTGAGACAGACTGGATACACTCCACTCTCAGCTACAGCATATAAAATGCAGTAAAAATGGAGGAAAAGAGAAGATAATATTTGCAGTAGTAGTTGTGTGTTGCTAGTATCAACCTGCTGCAGGAAGATTATTTCCTTAATTTTTGTCCTGTGATTGTCTTCAAGCCAGGCTTGCTGTAGGACAATGACAGACTAGCTGCTACTAGAGAAGGGAAATCTTAATAAGCTTGGCTGGAGGCATGTGACCTTTTCTTCTCAAATGTTAACATCATTTTGTATTTTGTTACTTCAGACTTTGATTGCAAAGACAGGTTTGACATGAGCTTACAGGCTGATACTGTTCCCTGCTCTATCTTGGGAGCTCAGGGGCCATCTTATGGCCTGTTAGGAGAAGTCTCTGCACCATATGTCTAGCTCCAGTATTTCAAACTAGGTTAAACCAAAAAATCATGAGTGGGTTAGCTTTGCCTATAGAACCTAGGATGACTCAAGTCAACCAACTCTGTCATCAACAAAATTTTCTTCGAGTAGTTGCAGCCTGAGGAAGCTCATCCCCAGTGGAACACCCAGGGGGCTTCTGAAAGGGCTGTCAGCAGAATATCCAGTTTAACACCTCCTCCAGACCCCATGTCACATCATACGCTTCTGCCCCCAAACCCAGACAGCGCCACTAAAGTTCTGTTGTCTTTCACCCTGTCGTTCAACCTGCACAGAAACCCTGAAATGAGTCAGCTCCCCTGGGCATGTACATACTGTTCTGATCAGCAGCCTGTTCAGGCAGTTGCCTCTCTGCACCTGAGAGGACATGCAGTCCTGTTCATGGGGCTGGCACAGCACCTGCTCTCCTCTTCAGGCGAGGTTCAGCTTGCCTTTGCAGAAGGGATGAGGAGGCTGTCAAGACACTCACAAAACACCCTGCCCTAGCCTGTGGGTTTAGGCCAATCTTGTCTCTTATCTCCATTATCTCAAATCATGTGGTATGTTCTCAGTGTAGCAGCCAGATGTAAGGAACTTCTGGACAGAAGAGGTAGGAAGGAAAGGAGACTGGTGGGGGTAATGAGAGCTTCTAGTGTGCTGCCTTTCTTCCTCTGTTCTGGATTTGTCTGAAAGCACAATGAGAGATGCTGCTTTCGTAACTTTGTTCCGACTGGGTTCATTTGAATGTACAAATGTAGTGGCTGAAAATATGATTGTGAATGGTGTTAAGTATTTATATGAAAAAAAATGTGGGGAGGTGCTGCAAGGAAGAGGTGAGTGCTGAGGAAGTCAGAATCAGTGTACACAAAAGACAGGAAAAGCTGAGGGATGATTTTATTAGTTACACAAGATACTACATGGAAGTTAATGGGATTTTGTGGGGTACATCAAATGTGTTTCTTTTTTAAACAAACCTTGATGTATTTCTGATGATCATTTGATATATTATTGGTGTTCACACTGGGAAGACTGGGATATGTTTCTGTATCAGCCTAGATAACAGAAGCTTCTGGTGCTATCTGATATTTTTGATTACATTGCCATAACCTGAAACATCAAAACAAGCTTAAGAAGCCAGAGGCATTCAAAAGATTTTTAAAAGCTAAGATTCTGGGCAGAGCTGCAAAGTTTTTAGATTTCATTGCATAGTTATTTTCTAAACTAGAGAGAAAGAGGTACTTCCCAGAACTGTATTTTCACTTAGGCTACTTGAAATGCAGACCAGCATTAAAGATATTTTGTAACTTGCTCTAATATTTGGCTTTTAGAAGAGAGAAAAATATTCATCTGAATTTGGGTAGGTTGGGCTGTTTGTATCACAAATACTTCTTAAATTTAAAATGTTTTCAATGAAGTTTACTTCAGATAAGATTTACTTGGATTGCATTTTGATGTTAACTAAAGCATTTGGAATCCCCCAAATACTATCATAAATTAGGACATTAACTAGGTAACTCTTAGGAAAAACAACAATACTATTTCAGTAGCTGTTGAGTGTCCTTGAAATGATTTAAGAGAAAGAAACGGAAATTTTGAATCCTAACTGCAAAATTAGCTTATACTATGTAAAGTATTTGTGATAAATTCCTACTCAGAATTCAAATAGCTTTTCAAATTAATTCATAAATAGGCACTTGTGCAGTGGTGGTGGGTACATGAATTTTCTAGGAAAGAATGCAATTAGTACTTGTGAAATAGCCAGTTACAGGTATCAAAATGATTCTATTTTTCATGTCTCTCATACCAGCCAGGTGGTCTTTTGTAAATTCATATTGCAATATGAGATGTCTGTTCTCAAGCAAGATGGGACCATTGCAAAAGCATGTCAAGTGAATCAGTGTATATTGCAGCAGTATCTCAGACAAAACTGAATTTTGCAGAGCTTTAATTACTAGTTAACTAGATTCAAGATGGGTCTGTATATAAGCTAAACAATAGACACAAAAGAGCATTATGCGTAACATAACATGCCTCTAACCATTGTTTGTTCCACTTGATTTGAAGTTCCACATAACGAGAAGCAATTTGGACTGGAGATTTACTGCATCCCTTACCTTTAACAGTTATGCATACATTTTAAAATTATTTATAGTCATTATTCCAATGAGAATATAACTACTCCTAAGTTGTTTGGGTTTTTTCTTTTTTTCCTGAAATCTTTTTTGATATCTATTTTGTTAGAGTAGATTGGAGTATGAACTTACTGCTTTTGGCAGCTGGAAACGAATAAATGAAGTTTCTTACTTTGAACACATACATACATTATTTACCTCTAATGATTTCAGACACAACTTAAGCTGTATCTCATTCATGTATATGCATGTACATGTTCTGTAAGTATTTTACCATCTGTACGATCTCTGAGTTAGGCTGGACAATAATTGGGCAGTTACTGGGCCATAAGTAAAGCATCTTCTTTGGGATGAGGACTTGAGTGTGACTTCTGCATGCTCAGTATGAGGTCTGTACTTGAACATATGGAAAGGAATATCCTTTCCAAGTTTTTCTCTTTAATATATAGCGTGGTACCATGAGGGGTGTGGAACAGCTCGGGTGTTGGTACGCTGTAAGAGGGAAGCTGAATCTCACTGGTCTGGCTTTCTGTCACCCATTCTATGAAGAGTTCCCAACTCTGGCACTGGAAAAGCACTGTTCCTTCTAATTTCTAGATTAATAGTGGAGTATTTTGTGTTGTAGCAGTCAGGAGGGTACCTACATTGGCAGTGGAGATACGTGTTCACGTGCTGTCCCTTGCTTACAAAACAGGTAACCCAGGTGCTTTCGCAATAAGGCAGACTGTCAAAATTCTTGCATCTGGAGAGAGCACCCTTCTCACTCTGCTTATACTAGCTCACAGCACATGACTCTGGCAGGGCCCAAGTAATACGCAGGGAACACACTGTAGTGAACATGAATGACAAACAACCTGGGATTTTGAGTCATGCAAGCTATTGCTGACAATTCCCACATGCAGTGAATTAATAAAATGGAAACTTAATTAAATCACAACCTGGGCATCTTGTCCCTTCTTCTCAGTGTCCAGAACAAAGTACATCTCACAATGCAGATGTTGCAGACTACAATATGGTATCCAATATTTTTCTACTAGTAAATAGTCAACTGAATTAATTCCATGCTAGGATGTATTATTTTTTTAAATTAACTTCAGAGGAATGCAAATTATGTTTGTATCCCTGTGCAAGCAATTGTAGCAATACAGTAGCATGTATGAAAGAGCCCTGTTGCTTTCTGCAGCCACTGGGTGTTTATTTGTGGAACACATGGCACTTGCAGTTCATTAGAAAATAAATTTGCAATCCACATTTGAAATTCAGTAATATCTTTCATCTGGAGAAGAGAAGGCTCTGAGGAGACTTTATTGTTGCCTTCTAGTATCTTAAGGGGGCCTACAAGAAAGCTGGTGAGGGACTTTTTAGGGTGTCAGGTAATGATAGGACTAGGGGAAATGGAAAAAAAATAGAAATGGGTAGATTCAGATTGGATGTTAGGAAGAAGTTTTACACCATGAGGGTGGTGAGACACTGGAACAGGTTGCCCAGGGGAGGTGTAGAAGCCATCCCTGGAGGTTTTTAAGGCCAGGCTGGATGCTGCTCTGAGCAACCTGATCTAGTGTGAGGTGTTCCTGCCCAAGGCAGGGGGGTGGGAACTAGATGATCCGTGAGGTCCCTTCCAACCCTAACAATTCTATGATTCTGTGTACTTGCAAATATAAATAGTCTTCTCCAGAATAGCTCTCATGAATTTCTGAGAAAACTGCCAAAGAAAGTGGGTACGAAGGCATATTTTTCAAGAAGGAAGGAAAACTGCTTCAAAAGAATCTACCCCATAATGTATGGAGGACCTGGTGAAGCGCTGCTTCAGTTCATCCTCCCAACTTCTTCCAGCTTTTCTCTCTCTTTCACTTATTTCCTCAAGGGGCAAAGAAACGGCATAGACAATTGACCAAGAAGTGACACAAAAGGAAAGACAAAACTGAGTGGGGGACTAGAAAATTTTGGTAGTGAGGCTTTCCTGCTAGGGAACTGTAAAGCTCTCATGGCAGCAGAGCAGGCTAGGGAGGACACTTGTACAATAATAAGGATACAAGTGAACTATTGGAATGTTAAAGGTGCAAGCTGCCACAAACCATTGCAGTAGCACATTCTCTCCCGTGCTCTCAGCATTTGTCCATACGCTGTGATATTTCATCTTGGGTCTTTAATCAGTAACAGCAGCATGGAATAAATTTTCTTTTATTGCTGAAATGTGTGGAAAAGTGCAAGTCAGCAAGTGATCTGCTACTTTTTGTTCTGCTACTGCTAGTGGGGCAGAATGAGCAGAGAAATGGCAAAATTCTTGTCGCTTTGTAATTGTTTCAGCTTCTGTGCTGTGGTCCTCTGTCCAGTTCCAAAGAGGATGTTTTGCTGGGTTTGGGGCAATCTTTCAGCAACATTAGCACAATCTAGGGATTGGGAGCGTAAACTTCTACCTACTCAACTAGGTGTATTGAGCCATATGCTATTTCAGGATAGCCTAAAAAGAGTTTCATAAAATAACAGAAAGTAAAACAGGTTGTTTAACTGAAAGTAATCCATAAACACTTACTATGTATAAATCCAGGAATAACTGAGCTGCTAGAAGAAAGATCAAAGAATGATTTTTACCTTCACCATTGGATTCATTATAAAATGCATGATTCATTACACTTTGAGTGTCATATCTCCTAAATTTGCAAATTAAGCAGACATCAATTAAAAAAAAAAAGTATTTTATTGACATAAAATAGCAAGCTGTGCCAAATTTAGAATATGAATGGGAAACATCTCATGCAGGGATCTGATGAAAACATAACTGTGTTATGCTCTACACTGCTTAGGTGTGTGTAAAACTACTTGCATAAATGTGTAATAAGGGTCCCTGCTTTAAGTGCCTTGCTTTCTCAGATTCTAGCACAAGGAAAGGCAGATATTGTTCAGCAGGTGGGACTTGCATGGGTGGTAAACTAGACTGGTCCAATTCTCTCAATACTGACTGTGTTGGTAGCTATATTGGCTGAAACCCAACTGTTTCAGGCCCAGCCAGAACCACTCCATGATGAGAGATGACATATCATTGTCTTTTAAAAGTTCTGACTAGAAATTTATTAGCCTGAAATAGAAAGCAAACATGATCATTTTCACTCTGGGAACAGGTCATTGGAAAAAAATAATTTAAAAGTCTGCCATTTACTTAATTATTTCCTGGCAAATGTCCTTAGATGGGTATCCATACAAGGTGATAAATGTCAGATCATGTTTTGTAAATGCTTTCTCTTGATGTATGTTTGGATCTAAATTAGATATGCTGAAACACATAGCTATTCTTCCTCAGCTGCTGTGTGTCTTGAGAAATAAATATATAGTTTTGTGATGAGATGTCTCTATGGATGCACAACCTGAAGGGTATCAGCATGAAGGAAATCACAGAGGGGTATATTGTCCTGCTTGTATTGAGAGCAGTTCTGGCAGACTCTTAAGGCATCGTTATGTTCAGTTGCATTAGCTTAAAGGAAAAACTGTGCTCTTAAAAGGGCTTGGAGTCTTTTGAGTGGAAATGGCTTTGTATAGAGAAATGCAGTGTGAGACAGATGTATCCTCTCCTCTAGGCCACTGTTGTGGGCATTGAGGGCCCAGGTCCAAACTTTGGGCTTCACCCCAGGATGCTCTCTGTGCAACTTTCAGCTGCTGTTCTGCCACTGGCTTCAGGCTTCCTGGCAAACTCTATACCAGGACTGGATTTAACCATCATAGATGTATTACTGGCTACATGATGTTCTTAACACAGTCCTTATGCCACATACCTGGTGCTCCAGAGATAACGATGGTGTCTACTTGCCAGTGTAAATCTGTAAGGAGTTTGCTGCTGGACTGCTGTCCTGTGGTTTGGCCTGAGGAGGGCAAAGGCAGCACCAGATGGGGCTTTCTCACTGGGACAGCCAGAATTTTGGTGACGTGGAAAGTAATGCCTTTTCTAGCAGCTGTTGGCAAACTGGTCTTGAAGGAAATGCTAGCTCTGTTTGGTATAGCTCAGTCCAGGAGGGAGAGATGAACATTTTGGAAGCACCTTATGTGAGTAGTCTCCTGCATCTACAAATAGGTAGGATGAGGTAACTTATCCTCTAATGGATAAGTTAACATGGTTGTGGGAAACTCTTAAACAGCACAGTGGGAAAGAGTGTCACAAGTGACTCGAGACAAGACACCACAGACTGGGTTTCAAAGATATGCAGTATTTAATTACTGTGCTGATCTCAATATAATTACAGTATCCATCCAGTGCCCATGGAAAACAGTTCAGTTTGGAAGTGCATTCAGGGAGGTCTGGATCCGGATGCAGTTTACACTCTTGTTCAAGTTTGCTTAACAATATTATTTTTGAGGTGTGACTAAACATTAAATATTTGCATAATGTCTTTTACCTGGAAAATTCACGTAACTACTGAAAATTAATTTAAAGCAATTTAAAGCTTTAATTGATCAAAAGCCCATAAATGTCAAAAGCTGTGTGTGTTTCTTTCTAAGTAGCTGCAAGGCATATGGTTTAGGTTATGAATTTTTACAAAAGGAAGCTCAGGCTGGTTGTTAGGGTATCTCATTGCCCTAGGTGACAGAGTGCTATAATGGACATGGGCACATAAAACATTGAGAGAGAAAGCAGGGTGTGTGTTACAGTCCCTCAGCTACTCTCTAGTACTTGTCTGAGTGCTGTTTGTACCCTGCAAAAACCTTGATGTAACAGGTTTCCTTTTGAGGGGAGAGCCTGCACAAATTACTTTCTCCAGTTATGCTGGAGAGGCCCATGTGTTTTAAGTTCACACCCGTTTACTTTGCAGTAATTGATTTGCATAGTGAGTCCTGGTTTCTGGTATTTGTAACACAACTAGTTTGTGTATTTCAGAGGAAACAAATTTTGAAGATGTCCTGTTACCCTGGGATGATGCGAAAATGCTTCCCCCCCCCCCCCCCACCGCCCCGGGAATAACCTAACTTTGGTGACTGACAAGCCTGACAAATATTATGATGTAGGCATGCTAATATATTTTAGTGTTTTTATTTTTAATCTATTATCACTTTCCTTGCTACTGTTAGACCGTTTCCTCCCTTCTCCATGGGTAGGAACTTTGTTGTGATTGCAAACAATAAAAATCATTCTTCAAGGAAAGAAAACGTTTTTCCTCTTGTGAAGGATAATCTCTTTCTATGCTGACCCTTCTGCTTGTAGCATGAAAGATTACTGGAGGATACTGGAAATGCAACATCTCCAGCAGAGAAAACACTTTCAGACCTGTAGTTACAATCATTTCCTACCTTGAGAAACCTGTCTATTCAGGCAATTCATTGTTAAGGTGCCAGTGCAATTATATGCCACAGTTAGTAAAAATAATTTTAGATATTAACAAATTGCTTTTAAACTTATTCTAAGGCCATCCTATTTTAGTTTTGTGATAGAAATAAACTGTCTGATCAGCACAAATTTAAAGGAACATATTTTGCTTTGCTCTTTTAACTGTCATAAAGCACATGAGAACCTGCAGGTCTTCTAGAGTATGTATCATGTCCAGAAAAGTTATGTAATGTGGAAAACCCCATTAATGAGTGTGTTTATGCCTTCTTTTTTCTACTGGTAATCTGTTTCAATCACATGCTGTGAACAAAAATTGTAAGACAATTTCTTTCAGTTGAGGAAATTGCCAGCCGCTCTGGATGAATTTTTTTGAGTAGTTCTTAAGGATGGATGCAACAAAGGTGAACACTTCTATATCTAAATGGGACTTCGTGCATAGTATACTCTGACAGAAATCCCGCAAGTTTCTGATCCCATTAGGGAAAAATTGTGGTCTGGGCTGATGTGACAATGTAGTCATAGGCAATCAAGTTGTAACTTAGTATTATAGTCTGGGATCAATTTGTTTTCTGTACATTCTAATAGTTTCAGTTCTATGTTAGATATCTCATCTTCACCAATTCTCTTAATATTTGTGCCTCTGAAGCAAACAGACAACATAAACAGCATTCAACAGCATTCAATCTAAAGGCATTATTAACAAGAGGAAGAAGATAATCAGAAGTCTAGACAATTCCACAGCACAAAAACCAAGGTGTGCTGACCTTCAACCAGAGAAGGTGCTGTTGATACAAACACCTGATGGGATACTGAGCCTTTGACAGAGACCACTGCCTTCCATGTTAGTTATGTTGGAAAGCAGAATCATTGCTCTATACCGGGTGACTCCTTTGGCTGGCAGGATGACAACTGCAACAGACTGTTAATATCATGTGCTCAGCTTTACTTTTTCCCCTTAGGGTACTGCATATTTAGCTCAGCTGGTAAAACCCAGCACATCTATACTTGATCTGCATTTGTCCTCGTAACTACATGTGCTCAGCAGTGCGCTTTTGGACTAGTGCTCTCTAGCTGTATTAGTCCTTTAAGTGCAAATACTGCTGCAGCAAAGATGAATGTTTTGTTATAGTAAGTAGAAATAGTTTGAGAAAACAGATTATTTTTCTTCTTGGTTGCATGCTACTACTATGCTAATAGATGTCATTGGGCTGTGATGCTCTCTGATTTCTCGTATTTAATTTTGGGTCCTACCTCAGGGGAAAGGATTACTAGGTACTTACCAGACAGGGCAATAGCACTGCTTCTTCCATAATTCACCATGTGTCCAGACTGAACTGCTTTAATTATAGCTTGTTTCTCATTCACTGCTGCATGCCAAGTTGCACCTTCACCTTTCAGTCCCTTTTGGTACCAGAAGTGGTACTCTTACTTCTCCTAATGTCTCCCATGCATCATGATGTATTTTTAAGTTTTAATGCTATTTTACATCATCATACTGCATGATTTTATGTTATTATCTTCAGTTCCTGTCCTAGCAACCTTCTCTTTGCAGTATTGTGAGGTGGGTTGTTTTTAGATCTGCCATTACTGCACATTGTCCAATGGATTCTGGTCTGGTTTTTTTCCTTTTTTTCAGTCCAAGTGTGACACTTTAATCAGGCTTAATACACAGTCTGTTGTTTTATTGTTAATCTGCTTGTAATCCATCACTGATGGCTACCTTTGAAGTCAATGATATTACACAAGAATGCATAGAATATCTCCTAGTTGCTTGTCTTTTAACAACTGTAGTTTTCTCCACTTCCTCCTATAACCATTTTTAGGTGAGTTTTGACCTGTGTAGTGAAATAGTGTTCCAACTTCTGCAGCCATGGGATAAAATATCTTAGCTTAATCACATCAACTGGTGTCCTTCTGACACAGACGAGGCACTTGAAAGACTCCTACATGTACTGTATGGATTGCAAATGCTCATGAGAATGTGTTTTCATTAATATTCATGGAACACTCTCATTCTGCAAACCCTTGTGTGAACAGTATTTGTCAGAATCTACTTAGTATACCTTAGTCTCCATCAGAAGTTTAACATCCTGGGCCAGTGTTTCTTTCACGGCTGTAACAAGTTATTCATTTCATCAAGCAGAATGTTAGCAATATTTTGTGTTTAGATGCGTGTCAGCCATAGGAAATCATGGATAAGCCACAAGATTGGCTTCTCTGTGGGAGTTTGTCTGCTTGCACAAAACTTCTTCAGCTAACTCTACTACTATACAGCTATTATCAAGTAGATGTATTTGGTGCTGACAGCTCCTGACAGGAGAATGCTCTATTACATAGAAGTCAGAAAGCAAAAAACCCCGAACGCTACAACATGACAGTCTCTTATGCCCAGAAAGCTACATATTGGACAAGAATCCACATAATTAATATTAATTGTAATAAAGTGTGACAATCGGGAAAGAATAACAGGAGATGCAGTCCATAAGTCAAGACCTCAGTAGAATGGAAGAAATAGAACCAGCCAGAGATGGATGATGGAAGAACTCTGGTACTGAATAATTTATGGAAGAAAACAGTATATTGCATGTGAGATCTGGAGCCTTTTAAAGGCCTATGAATAGATGATAAATTTCACTCAATTCAGGTAAGTAAGAGAGAAGGAGGATGGAAAATATACATGTGATATAGCATAACTATAAGCAAGAGCTAAAAACTCATATACTTCCCATGTCAGGAACAAAACAAAAAAGTGCCTAAAAATACATCTAATTGGGTAACTTGTAAGAAAACAAAAGCAAATATGACCTTCTTAACACCTTTACCTTAAAGGCTTATTAGCTGCATGGTTTGGCATTAAAAAAAAAATAACTACTTCTGGTTTGTTAACAGCATGTGCATAGGGTTTTGAAACAAAGTATGGAGCATAAATACACAGGGAAAGTAGGTAATATATAATATAATAAACAAAAGTGTTAGGGTTATAATATGGAATGAGTGTGAGAAAGGAAATTCTATTTGATACTTCAGTGTTATGACCTTAAAACAAGGAAAGTAAAGCTATGAGGATCAGCTAAAAAAAGGTATTTTGTGTTGAATGGGGATTCTGCTGTAGATGGCAATGAGTATATTCTGGGAAAAACATACTTCTGTAGAGAAACAATTTAACTTAAAAAAAAAATATAAAAAGATTGAGTTTTATGGCCTGCCAACAGGATTTAATAATGAACCTTGATTTCTGATAGCCTTGGAGAAGTCAATTAACTTTGCCTATCAGCCTTGTCAGTGATCAGCCAGGCCAATGTTCGCTTCTGTGGTTAGTAAGAGACTTAACTGGCTTTTACAAGGATCTGATGGATGTTCCTGGGCAGTCCCTTTGATCTGCTCAAACAGAACAAATTAATAGTTATTGCAATATGTAAGTGGGAAACAAGAGAGATTTTGTTTATCTATGCAGTTATCAGTTTGCCCATTTACTCCTGGCCAGTGAAGCTGTTGATTTATTCTTATCAAGAAGGCAGAAAGTAAGAGATAATCTTAGATATGAGAAAAGTTAAGCAGGTAAACTCTGGTCTGAATGTCCCTGCAGTGGTGTGGATAGCAGGCTTTTGGCTTGCAATCCACCCAGAGATAGCAGCTCACCTTGGATGGTGGGAGTAGGGACTGCAGAGGGTAGGCAGCTCTGAGGCTGGCAGCGTGGAGCCCTGTGTGAGTAACAGGCCTTTGAAGCCTCGTTTCTTTGAGATCATCCCAGGACAGTTACTTTTCAATGCAGTTATTGAAAGAAGTGTGCCATGGGCACAGTGGGCTTGTACTGACAAAGCTGGGAGGGGGGGGTGGAACTAACTTGGTGTTCTGCTGCAACTTTTCCTAGTATAATCAAGAGTTTTCATGAAGTCTGAAATGTATTGATGCAGTTATGATATGTCCTCTGTCAGATACTTGGATAGTAAACTAAGTTTATTTTACACTGTCCTCCCTTTTCTGTTTCTGATGTGACAGATTCGTGTTAATGTACATAGTTGCACCGCAGAGGTTGTCACAGGGAAGTGAGAAGTTCTGGCAGCTGAGTCAAGGGCATTTGGGAACTATCAGTGTTGGGAGTGGTGTGGGAAATAATTTGGAAGCTGGGTATGATCACGTTGTTCCAGCCTTCAACGCTGAAGGAACAAACAATATAGTTTCAACTTGCAATTCAGCTGAAATGCATGGATAGTTCACACTCTGTTATTACTATTGTTTTGACTTTCAACAAATCCAAGATAGTTGTGCTGAATGGATTCTCATACAACTAATATTTTCTTTATTATCTCTAAGAGAATTAAGAAGAAAATTTTTTCCATTGTCTCATCTGGGGTTGTAGCTAAGTGGGAGTGCTGGCCTATTGGGCTGCCTGCTCTAACACCTAGGAACAATACAGCAAATTCAATTTTTTTTTCTTTTTTAAGCTGGATACTTTATTTTTGCTGAAAGATTGAAAATTAACATTGCAATTAACTGTGCAGAGTTATTTTACCTGTGTGCTATACTAGGTTGGATATACAGACAAAATGTTTAATAGCTGTGGTTTTTAAGCAAGCATTTGTATTTGAGAGAGTTTAGGACAAGTAGTAGATTCCTTTCCTGCCTCATATTCTGCAATTTCCTGTGGTCATTTCTACTAAGGAGCTGAAACTTCAAAGTATATAGAAATACTATGGCTAGAAGGCAAAGAATGAGTCTCTGCCTAGGGAGTTGGGAAGGCATTCATAATTATGGCAAGGTTGATCACTGAAGTCACTTGCAGATGTGATTGCAAGAGCAGATGGGAAAAGGCATTTAGCTGAAGAAAATCAGTTACTCTAACTGAAGTCTTTTTTTTCTGGAGTGTGCATTAATCCTAGCTTTAGGTGGAGTTAAGCTTTTGAGTAACCAATAGGAGTTGGCTGGCAAGATAGCCTTTTACACGTGTATATGCTAATGTAAATGTCATGATGCAAATTTAAGCACTCAAGAACATTATGTGGATTTGGGAAAATCCCTAAAATTTTAATTCCATAAGCAAAATATTATTTTGGCAGCACATGACAGAAATAATCCTGCTCCCAGATGTTTTGCAGCTGAGACTAGTTGCACAGTCGTCTTCAGAACAACTCTAAAATCACACAAAAGCTTCTTGGAATATGAAGCAATTCAATTATACAATGAAGCAAAGAACCATGGCTGAACTTTTAACGTTGCGGTCTTCTGGGGAAATGTGATGGGGAACAGAGTCTTCACCAAGTTTTGAAGAGGACAGAGTGCAAGAAAACTCTTGAAACTGAAGAAGGGAAAGAATCTTCTGTAGCTTTTATATAGATGCCATGATATACTGTATGCTGTCATTCTCAGGTTGAGTGCTGACAACTGACTTGGTCTCTGTAGCTGGTATGGAGAAGCCTGAACATTCAGGCTGTTTCTTGGGCATTAAGATTTCTGTATCCTTCTCAAAAGAAGAAAAGTGAAAAATTGAAAAATAATCTTACTACACTTGGTTATATGCCTGCTTTGTCAGCAAGTTCAAATACAAGTAGGTTTTTTTACGTAAAATTTAAGTGTTTACTTCTATTGACCTATGTTTCAGTGTCATAAATTGAACCACATATGAAGTGTTCATTTCTGTTCAAGGTAATTCTTTACTGTGGCTTTGTGTTGCATAGATTTTGTTAATGTAAAGCTGTATTAAGCAAGTCTTGTCCTCTTGAGAACCTGCAGGCAACATGTTACAGACTCATTCTGCTGCCTTTTATCAAGCCATAGTAAAAGCTGTGACTATTCTCTTAATGTGCTTCAGAGGTGACCTTGGAAACCCACTGCTGCTGCTGTAGTACTCCACTGTCCTCAGGAGCTGGTGCAGGGGGGTGGGGTGGGGTGAAATTAAAAAAAATTAACTTGGCAGGCAAATATGCCTGTCCCGCTAAGTGAAGAAAAGCCATGCCAGGGAAGACCATCCTTGTGCCAGGTCATGCTTGCACACGGCCCCTGCATGTGGAGATGTGCAAAGCACTGAATTTAACAAATTTGCCCAGTAATTTGGTAATCAAATAGAACAATGAGATGCCAGCTAAACTGAGTGTTTTCTAAAAGCTCTAACAGTAAAAAATCAGGGAATTAAATACCGGATTTTTCAGTCCTCCTAAACAGCGTTCATGGCCCTGGCCTAGTGTAGCCCCTCACAACCCCCACCGGTCAGTGAGTGCTCGGTCCCCGGCAGTAGCCCTCTCCACCGGAGGGCTGCCGGGCTTCCCGGGCACAGCCCCGCTGCTGGTGAGGCTCAGCGGCCCTGGGCTGCGCCGCGGCGTGCAGCGGGCAGCCGCGCCCTTCGGCTCGCTCGGGCTGGCCACTTCATCCCCCGAGAAACTGCTGTCGAGTTGCTATCGGTCCGCTTGCTGGGTCTGATGGAGACCGCCAGTGTGAAGTGCCAGCTCTGCCGTGCTGGGGCTGCCCTGAGCTTCCCGGGCACAGCCCCGGTGCTGGTGAGCCTCACCAGCCCGGCCTCAGAGCCTCAGCGGCCCTGGGCTGCGCCGCGGCGTGCCGGAGCGCTTCCCACTGCGGACGGAGTACTGCTACCTGCGGGCAGCAGGCAGCCGCGCCCTTCGGCTCGCTCGGGCTGGCCGCTTCATCGCCCGAGAAACTGCTGTCCAGTTGCTATCGGTCCGCTTGCTGGGCCTGATGGCGACCGCCAGCGTGAAGTGCCAGCTCTGCGGCTTCCGATGATAGGCACTAGCGGGTCCGGGGCAGGATGGGCTGGGCCTGTCTGCTGTCCACTGTGCCTCCCCTCCCGCCGCGCAAGCCTTCCCTTTGGCCTGCTGTGAGACCTGAGGGGGCCTCACCAGGGTTTGACTGCTTCTGAACTGTAGGAGCAGCTTAAAAACTGCCCTGTAGCTGAGCAACCCAACTCCCTGACAGGGCTTCTCTCCATGTAAGCTGCTTTTTGGTATTTTGACTCTTAAATAGCAGCTTGATTACTTCTGTGATGTCTAAGGCTATCATCACCTTGCAAACTACTTCTGCTCTTTTATGATTAATTAAAGTAGCTGTAGAGGGTGAGTGACTTCTTGACCTGTGCTGCTCGGTGTTACATGGCTGTTCATATTTGATTGTGGCTATTCTGTGGTTTCACTAAGGTCCTATTTAACATCCTCCTGACAGCATGGCAGTTGTCCCAGGAAAATGGCATAGTGTAACAAAAATAAAGGGAGAGATGTATGCTACATGTGGTGGTGACACTGTCACCTGGACTGTCGTCACTGGTGACAGGTTTCAGATGAGTCCTCTTTCTTAAACCTCTCTTTAGATGCTTGCATTCCTGTAAACTATGTTTTACAATAAACAGGCTTGGTTTTTTTCACTGTTGCAGAGTAAAGCATACTTGAAATCCACTGTTCAAGTGCAAGAGGGGATTTTCTCTGTAGCAAGAGTCTTGTGAAAGATGGCAGTTTTCACTGCAGACCAACACGTCCCACTTTTGTGAGCAGATTTCTCCTGGAATGCTTGTGCATGGTGAGTAAAGTTGTTAAGCAAGAGGAGGGTATGGAAATAAAGCCTCAGACTGGAAATATGATGACATAAGATTTTTTTAGAAATACTGTTTTAGATAGTGTATATTTTCTGGGTTTGCTTTTCAGCACTATTCTAAGTGTAATTCTAAATATTGCAAATGCTAAAAATTATTCCATTACCCACTGGGTTGGGGAGAATGACAACTTGTTCACACGGTAGTTAATGGTACAAAGCCTAGGAAATTCACTGTCACGTACACCTGTACTTATTCCTTCTGCCCTGGAGTTACCTTTATTTGTTTAATGTGTATGTCATACTGTAGTGCTTTGTACAAAAGCTTTGCCTTGCCACCTACTTGAATTGGGGAAGTGAAGAGAAGGAGGAGGATGCATCTCAGTGTAGCAGTGGAGAGTACTTGTTAAGCATGCTTTATTTTTGGGAGAGGATGGATCATGGTTTAGAGTGTGCTGCTGCTTGGTGGAATTAGCAGAAGCTTGAGGGGCACAACTTAATGAGTGCTGTGGCAGTACTGCTGATTCTAATGTCTTTTGAGTATAGATAATATCTGATATCTAGGACTGAAGAGAACTTACTATTTAGAATTTTTGAAGGTTCACCAGCAATAAAATAAAAATACAAGTTGAGTGGGACAATCCCTGTAAATTGGTGTTTGGTCATAGTCACCAGAGGGGAGGGCTGAATATAAGGAGCTTAGGGTGAGGTTGGATCTATTCCAAATACTTTTTACAGTCTTATGAAAAATTTAAGGAAGTAGCTTATTGAGCACTTTCAAATATAATTATGAAAAAAAAAATATAAAATCAGAGTGCCTGGCTGAAATCTCTTGGACTGAAACAATGAAATTCCTTTCTGCATGCAATTAGATGGGCTGGTTTTTTCAACAGAAGCTGGAAAATTCTAGACTGCTTTTTTGAAACATTGTTAGATAAGAAATCTGGTTTAATGCCATCCTATAATGAATTCTTTCCCATGACCTAATGTTAAATAAAGTAAAAGAATCCCCCAGGTACTTGGAAAGCACTCTTCTCACACACTTCCAAGGTAACATGTCCAAGCTATAAAAGCAATACTTTGTAGTTAAACCAGTGTAACTTTGGAAAGACAGTAGTATGTCCTCAGAAAGGGAAGCCAGCTCAAGCTGTAAGCCTCACTTTTGACCTATGACAATACTTCACATTTCTGTAGAGCTTTCCATAAGAGGATCTCCACATGCCTCACAATCATTAACAAATTTAACTTGCCAGCTGTCTTGAGGTAAGCAAGTACTGTTAGTGTGCTGCTTCTGCAAATGGGGAAACCGAGACACATAATTTCTGCTTTATTGCTTGAGAAAGCACTTTGCAGAACGTACAGAAGACATGCTTGCCTGGAGGAGATTACAGCATAAAGACAGACGTAACATAACAAATGAATACAATAGGACAAAAGAGACTGAGGTGAATGGAAAGAGGACAAAGGCTGGAAGGCCATGTGGTCACTTTGAGAGTAGAATGTAAATGCTGGTGCGATGGCTGTGGCTTTTTATTTTATAAGTCTTCAGATTTCTCAGTGTTGTCAGATTTCTAGAAGCATCATGGGTGCAGGTAAAGTGATGGTAAGCAGCATATAGTTCACGTTGGTAGGAAGAAAGCTGATGGAAAATGTTTCATATACCACAGACAACAAAATAGAAAGCCTGTCATGCTAAGGCTTGAGTGACACTTGGCTGATTCAAACAGTGCTTCGGTTTAAGTGTGGGAGAAGCCAGAAGTCTTTGCGTTCCACTAACTTAGTGCTAGCTGCTTTGCTCAGGCCAGCCCAACAGACTTACCCTAAAAGCTCATGACAACAACCCCCTGGAGAACAGAAGCAACCAGATACAATACCTCTACTTCAAGCTGCCTTTTTTGCATTTTCTGAGTAATCAGCATTGGATGATAGACATTTACTAGACTAATCTGAGGAAAAGGGAATGCTCTTTCTGTGAGATGTTAGAAAGACCTCTGGGTGCTTCTGTAATAAAACAGAAAAAAAAATCCAAATCTATTTAAGTGTGGCAAACTCTGTGAGCTTCCTACTATCTGTGATTGCATTAAATAGTTAAGGAATAATCTGTAAACAGAGTCATGGTGGCTGCAAAGCTGGAAAAGGTTACCAGGAAGTTTCTTGAAGAGCTGTGAAAACCCCTTGCATTAAAAAAAAAAAAAAAGAGGAGGGAATTCATTGAATTTCTCATGAACACTGGAGGCAGTGTAACTCATTCTTTCTGGATGTCAAAGTGTACCACTTATTTTTTGTTACATAAAGGAGTGTGAAAATTTGGATGATAACAATCTAAAATATTTGCTTTATTGCTGCCAATGCTTTTGTAAGATATATTAGGTCTTGCACGAGCAGTTGCTTCTTGTTTTGGTGCCAGCAGATACAAATGCAAACTATATTCAGCAGCTAAAAAGCATTTCTTTATAGAAGCCCACTTTTATTATGATTTCCACTATGATTTTTGTTCTTCTATAGTTAAATGCACAGCATCTCCTATTAGAAGCTAGAAAGCCCTCAACACTGGAGAGAGGGCAGTGGCACTGATGTGCATTTTTCAGGGCTCTAGAAATTGCTATTACTGTGTTTTGTTTGCAACTGCAATGTATTTCTGGATATAAAAATAAATAGACTGGTAGGCCTTCTTCCATAGGACCAGCTTTGAAAAATTGCATGCAGAGAAGGGGAAAATAGAGCTTGACTACTGTATGCTAGAAACTATTGGCTATATTTTGATGAATATTTGTCACTAGCACCACTTAATGTCCAATGCTTATTCAGTTTATGATTTAAAGTCATACAATGCACTGCATAATTGTAAGTGGGAGACATTTGTGCATCTGGTATTTAAATGGAGTATGTGTACTTTGCATTCCAGAGCATCCCTAAACACTGCTGTTAGAATTGTCATTTTAAAAATATGTTTTGTCCTGCTTTTAGAGCACATTTAATCTTTTCCCCATTAATCTGCTTTCCCTAAACCTTTCCCTAATTCTTCTGAAGGATCCCCCACCTGCTGTGCAGACTACACAACACAGTGAATCTAATCATGTCTGGAATTATCATTTTTATCAGTTTAATCCATATTTTTCTGTTATTTGCTTTCCAAGCCTTAGACATTTTATGTGCTGTGGTGAGGAATAGAGCAATTGCAGTGGTTAGTGTCTCTTCAAAAAAAGCAGTGACAATACAGTTAAGATAATCATTTTAGATTATTTTCTGGAATGCAGCATTAGTGTTCCATGAAAGTTAAGCCTGATCCTTTGGTTTATGGAATATATTTTAAACTTCAAATTGTAGATGAGTTGAGAAATGTCCCTGTGTTTGTTTGAGCAGCTGTTCTGAATTGTCCCCAATTGTCTTGATTGTATGCTTCGTATTCTGCTACCTCTCTGATTCTGTTCACATACCTTTTTTATATGAAGTCTTGTATTCATATTTTCTGAAATGACTTACAGCTAGGAACTGTATTCTTTATGCTACGATTTGCTTTCATGAAGTGCAGCTTCAAACATGCAGAGAGAACTGCCATAATTCAAGCAGGTGCTTTTCTGAAACTTGTCTGAATTTACAATGGTCTAAAGATGATAATACCTTTTGGTGTTTCATTCTCTTACTCCTATTACGTCTGCCGCTTAGGGTCATTAGATGCTTGTATTGGAAAAGTCTTCATCTAACAAGGGAACTGCAATCAATACCCTGTACTAATTTGGAAGAGGTCATTTTTGCCATAGACCAAACTATATGGCTTCATCTTGATTCCAAAAATGAATATCTATGGAGGTGCCACCCTGGGTTTTGGGTTTCACCATTTCCTTCATATGTATCAGAGCTGCTTTTTCTCTTCTACTCTTGTCTTTCACTTGTTTTGCTGTGTGGCTCTGGAATGCTTGGCAACAGCTAACTACTTATCTTCATAGAGGTCTTGTACTGCTATATTGGTAAGGCAGTTTTGTAAAAATGTAATTTAGCAGAATTCTTGCATAAACTATCAGACTGTAAAACATTTGTAGAGGGTTATAGTCACTACTATTTTCATTCAAAGCAGGACATTAGGGCTTCAGCCACATTTCATTATCCATTCGAATAACTTTTTTCAATTAATGCTCTCTGTCTAACCACGAGCACTAAATTAATACTAGATTCTCTCTCTGCCTAGTGGGAACACTAAATAGATAAATAAAAATCATTGCAGGATAATTGTAGGTGCTATGGGCTGAAGCCAAACCAGGCCAATTCAGCCTTTGAGCCCTGTCTGTCTGTCTGCCTTTCTTTTTACTTGCCCATCATAATAGGGTATTCAATTATAATCTTTTCTCTGCATGCACAGTGGAGGTTTGCATACAGTGGCCCAGAGGCATTATTAATCTCAATGCATTTTGAGACTGAATGAAAAGACTAAAGGTTTAGGGGGGGAAGGGGGGGAATTTCTCCCCCCTGCAGCTGTATTCATCACTTAGGGTCTTTGTCAGAAATGTACTTTTCTTTCTCCCTCCTCCCATTCCTTGGAGCATAAGCTGGAATTGACTCCAGAAGTTAAAGGACAATGGAAGCATTAGCACAGGGATTATGGATCTTCATGTGCATTGGGGGTTGGGGGAAGAAGGTAGAGGTCTGCTATTGGCAGGATGGAAATTTTCAAGTATGTGGCTAGACTAGTGCTTACCACTACATAGGAAAAAGCAGTAGTGCAGTCTCTATTCACATGAAACTTTGCAGGCCACTGAAAAGAGTACACAAGAGCTGTTTCTATGAGCTGGCAAAAAATAATTGGGTTGTGAGTTCAGCAAAATGGTCAGTAGAAAATTGTTAATAAAAAGAGCATATCTTTGTTGTGTTTTCAAATGGAAGAATTGTCTTTCAATAGCTTCTGACTTTCTCTAAGATTAAATCCATGTCTTCTGGATAGGTTCTGTGAATGACACTTGACTGTGTTTTTGGCTGAGCACTTCCAGGTGACAGTCCCATGGGAACTTCAGAGAAACTGAATGCAGTGGCTGCTACTAAAAGGGTGTTGGGTGAATATAGCTGGATATATTATCTCCATAAACCTGAATCACATTATAGATCAACTCAACATGATTTTCAAGGCTGTTTTCTGCAACTGGAGTAGCTTGAATCAGCCATGGAACATGACAGAGAATTAGCAAAGTTATCCAAATCATAATCCCTGTTTGATGTAGGTTAACCACTCATAAATTTTAGTGGTCCAGATTATAAAACCAATGAACATTGTTCGTTCCTTTGAAGTCACTAAATTCTGATACTTTAGCTTTGGTAGTCAAATTGCTTTGAAGCATTGCAAGTTAAGGGAGCATTATTGTTTCCTCTCCTTTGATGAAATTGATTCACCCCATCTACAGCTAGACAAAATTACGTACAGAGCTTTTTCTAGTTGCATTCCCTGCAGGTTTAACAGATGCCCTTTGGTAACTATACTCTTTAAAAAAATGTAGGTGTTTACTTTGTTTCTGATGTACCAGATCCTTTCCAAATGTAGGCACTAAAATAATTGCTTGGGAAGGTTTTTGAACTCCTGGATTTACCTGGGCATAAGTAAAAAATTTTAGAAAAAAAATCTGCTACTGTGTTGCCCAATTGTATTCTCAGTGATGTTTAGGAAAGCTGCCTTTCTTACATGCTACGGGCCTAATTAACAAGATGGGAAATTATTTTGACAACAAATAAACAAATGGTCCTCCCTTCCCCTGCTCACCCTGTCCTTTTGATAGTACTGATGCAACGTCTACTGAAAAGGAAACAAACACACACACACAAACAAACAAAACCTGTTCTAAATGATCTGTTAGGGTGTCTTTAAAAAACCAAATCAACTCCAAACATACAAAGCCACCAAACTTGTACAATTCCTCAGTGGAAGACTTCACGCCTGCCTACTAGTGAACTGGAATCTGATTTAACCTGGATAATGCTTTAACAGTGTCTTCCAGCATAAAAGCTTTAACATTTCACATCAGGACCTTGATTTACTTACCATCTGCTCAGAGGTCTGTCATCAACAGAGATGATTTCTAGCTCCCTTCAGATAACTGGCATTTGGCAGAGTTCTGCTAAACAGTCTATAACCTTGAAGACAAGGAGTATGTGATAACTCGCGCATATCAGTTAACCTTTAAGTGGCTTAATAGTCTTGTTTCCTAAGTCAAACTGCCAAATATCTCAGTGTGGTCCTGGCTGTTTCTGATTTTTTCTTTCTCCTCCAAGTCAGGAAAAGCCAATGAGACCTTTGAGTGAAGAAATTATCTAATATTTTATTTTTATTCATCATTAACATGCTTAAGTTTGTTTTTCCTTCTGTTTGGGTTGTTGTTTCTTTTTTAACTGTATTTTTTTTTATGCCTCTTGCAATGATGTTTCAGAGGAGTTTGTCTGGACGTTACTGTATTTGTGGAAAAATTAAAAAAAAAGGCTATATTTGCTGTGTTATTCCAGTGAAGTCAAGAAAATTATTAGATCAGTTTGTCAAAAGTCAGGCAGTCAAAACACCAGCTGACCTCAATTTTAGCTTTAATAATAAGTTTGACATTTCAGGAGGCTAATAATACAATTTTTTAGGCTGTCGAGTTAATGACAGAATTAGTCATTAAGTTTAAAGAGCAGAAAAGTGTTTCTGTAGAGGAATCTGCATGCTTAAGAGTTAGTTTAGACTTAGGGTTAGAAATTAAGACAAACTTAAAAGTATTTGATTCGGACTTAAGCATGTAGGGACTAGGTAGACCAGAGCTTCTTTTAGACCAAGTGGCCAAAAGCTTTGTACAATAAAATGCTTTCTGCTATTTGAACAGATATTTTCACACTAACTTCTACAACTGTGTCATTCACAGGATAGCAGAGGTTGGAAGGGACCTCAAGAGATCGTCAGGTCCAACCCCCCTGCCAGAGCAGGATCATTTAGGATAGTCCGCACAGGAACACATCCAGGTGGGTTTTGAAAGTCTCCAGAGAAGGAGACTCCACACCCTCCCTGGGGAGCCTGTTCCAGTGCTCCATCACCCTTGAGGTAAAGAAGTTTCTCCTTATGTTGAGGTGAAATCTTCTATGTTCAAGTTTGAATCCATTGTTCCTTGTCTTATCACTGTGAACCACTGAAAAGAGCCTGGCCCCCTCCACTTGACACCCACCCTCAGATATTTATACACATTGGTCAGATCCCCTCTCAGTCTTCTCTTCTCCAGACTAAATAGCCCCAGGGCTCTCAGTCTCTCTTCACAGAGGAGATGCTCAAGTCCCCTAATCATCCTCGTGGCTCTCTGTTGGATTCTCTCCAGCAGTTCTCTGTCTCTCTTGAACTGGGGAGCCCAAAACTGGACACAGTATTCCAGGTGTGGTCTCACCAGGGCAGAGTAGAGAGGTAGAAGAACTTCCCTAGGCCTGCTGGACACACCTTTCTTGATACATCCCAGGATCCCATTGGCTGTCTTGGCCACAAGAGCACATTGTTGTTCCATGGAGAACTTGCTGTCCACCAGCACTCCAAGGTCTTTCTCTGTGGAGCTGCTTTCCAGCAGGGCAGTCCCTAACCTTTAGTGGTGCCTGTTGTTATTTCTCCCCAGATGTAGGACCCTGCGCTTGTCCTTATTAAACTTCATGCGGTTTGCCTGCACACAGCTCTGCAGCCTGTCCAGGTCATGCTGGATGACTGCACAGCCTGACGGGGTGTCAGCCAACCCCCCCCAGTTTTGTATCATCAGGAACTTGCTGAGGGTACTCTCAATCCCCTCATCCAGGTTGTTGATAAAGATACTGCACAAAACTGGACCCAGTACTGATCCCTGGGGGACACCACTTGCCACAGGTCTCCAAGTTTACTCTGTGCCACTGACAATGACCCTCTGAACTCTGTTGTGGAGTCAGTTTGCAATCCACCTCACTGACCAGCCCTCTATGCCACATATCTGAGCTTTTCTATGAGGATGTTATGGGAGATAGTATCAAAAGCTTTACTGAAGTCAAGATATATGATATCCACTGCTCTTCCCTCATCTACCCACTTCATCATAACTTTATAGAAGGCTATCAGGTTAGTTAGACAGGATCTCCCCTTGGTAAATCCATTCTAAGTAAAGCAGTACATGATGCAGTATGGATCCTGCAAACAAGTAGTAGGCGTCATTTACCAGTGTGCGCAGCAGAGTGGCCAGCTGCCAGGTGATGTCTCTTTCAGTACATTGGGTTGATTACAGGACATGTGGAAGGTTTGTTTGGTATGTTTTGATTCTGTTCAGAATCTGCTTTTGTTGATATGTGGCCTTTCTGACTGACTGGGAGGGAGGATTTTTAGGATAAGCTAGCTAGTTGTTCTCTTCAGACAAATCCAGTTGTTCCAAAATCATCAGAACAGAGAGCTTGTGCTGTGACCAAAACAGTATATTCTGCCTAGTTAAAATCCTTCTCTGGACTTCTTATGATATGGGGACAGTTTCAGTTTGCTTATTGTTCCCATTTGCAGAGATAATAAGAAGTGTAAGTCTGGGCAAAGAATTTAACTCAGATGAGTTTGATATCTACTCTTCCCCCTAATCTTTTAAACAGGTTTCAACCTGCAGTGGTCAAACCACTTGGCTATGGGAGAAACAATTGCTAGAATGTTTATGTCCACCTAAAGAAATCCTTTTCAGCAAGACTTCTCATAACGTTTCTAGCCAGATCTCATGAAAAACTGTCCAAAATAGGTCAGCTTTGCTTCCTTCTGTCAAAAAAAGCAGCATCATTTATAGAAGATTGGTGTGTGAGCCACACATATGAATGAGGACATGTGTACTTGTATGCATGCTGCACCTGGAACAAGGCTCAGTGTATTGCTTTATTGCTGAGGGTTGCATTCGATATTTTTATTTTTTTAATTTTTTTTTCATTTGGTGAAATGTTTGAGGTGATAAGAGTCAAGATATTGGAATCCTTGCCAGCTTGTCTCATTTCACTTTTTCCAGCATTTTATTTAGCCTGGAATTCCGGTGTGGTTAATGGCTTCTTTATTATACTGCTAAGAAACAAACTGGAATGGAGGGTAGCTTTGTGCATACCACACTTTGTATGTGTTTGTATCCTATGATGGAAGCAACCTCCATGTTTAGTGTCCTTTTTTCTAGATACTCCAGCAAGTTAGCAAGGATTTTTCCAATACCCGTTAAATTTAACATCTCACTGCACGGGCTGGTAACTTCTCACTGATGAAGTGAGTGTCAAACTTGTGTCGGTGTGAGCTGAAATACCCCCCCACACCAACAAGTAACCAGGCTAGCCCAGTCTGGAAGCAAATGAAGGCTGTATTTACAAGCAGAGTCTAAAATCTACGATGAAATGCAATGAATATGTACAAATATACAAAATTCACAACATTCACATATATATACAATCAACAGAAAAGCACAACTGATCTCCCTTTGCTTCCCCCCAAGGGGACCCTCCCAAAGGGGCCTCTCTCTCTCCCAGGAGCTTCCCCCCAGACCTCCCTGGACAGAGAAGCAGAGTTAGTTAAGCAGAAAGTTGTTAACTTAGCTGCCAAGGTCAGTACGTGTTATCTTCAGCCAGAAGAGAAGAAGAAACAGCAGCCAGACAGCCCAGCAACTGCCCCCACTGCCGAACGCAGAATGTGCCGAATGCCTACTTTGTTTTGGGTAATAGTTCTTAAACATTTCTATCTATCCAATGGAAGTGTTTAGAACAATCAGTATTTTGCTTTCTTACACCCAATAGTGACTTATTTACATTCTTTCACTTTCTCTGTTCTGAACTTTGCAAGGAAAAAATTAAAAAAGACAGTTTCAAACCATCACAAAACTGATGCAGTGAAGATCTGGTAACAGATTGCTTCCTTCTTTTCCAGGCATTTGACCAATTCCATATAGACAGTTGTTGACAGTAAGTGGACCTGTTAGGGGTGTTCAGTATTTCAAGCAATTAAGTACATTTAGTACTGTCAAATTGGTAATGAATCAGTAGACAGCTGGTTTTGAACAGTGAGGAAAATGGACTAGGGTTTACTTAAGCTCCTGTTGGACAGGTAACAGAAGAAAAGCATAAATAATGAAAAAATCCATCTATGGCCATGATACATGATTTTCAAAAGAAATATCAGACATCTTACCCACACAAAGGGCTACTAGACCTACAGAGCTTGTGAAAAAATCTGAACTGTGTTTACTTTGTGGCTTGTACCAGGGGAATAGTAATGGAAGAAGTTGGCTGTGAGGCTTGCTACTGTGAACCTATGAGAACACATGGAGGAGTAGGTGAAGGATTAAAACCAAATTTGCTGAAGACACAAACTAGCTTTGCACATTAGCAGCTTCCAATAAACATATGTCAAAAGAAAGAGCTTAGTCTAAATAGCACTGCCAATACTGTTTTTCACAACCACAGAGGTAGAGTAATTAGGTTAAAGTTATATAACGACACCAATCTGCTTTTAGGTCTTGGGAGGCCAGTCATGAGTTGAAGCACAAACTATCCTTCAGTCTTTATTTCTAAAGCGGCTGAGTTGAAAAAAGGGACTTTTAATGCTTAATTTGTCAAAATATTCTGCAATAATCTCTTGGGTGGTTGGATATCAGTTTTAATGGCATTAGGCCTGATGTGTTTGTTTTCTCTATTTAAGATGAAAAAATGAATAGCATAACTCTGAATGATGTCCAGGTGCAGCAACACCTTTCTGTATTGCCTTTCGAATTCCTGACTATGCACTAGGACTGCAATTAATTTATAATAAGGTTTGGCACAAAACACCATAATTTGGCTCTGAAAGAGCCAAAATTAGCTTAGCCATGATTAGCCTATGAATGTTTCTATACTGCTAGTGATTGACAGGAGTCCCATGGACTTCATACTACGAATAGATATGATTTAATCCATTAATGAAAGGCACTTTGTTTACTGCTAGGCATGTTAAAATAAGAAAAGCCACTCTGCAAATGCATTGTTCTTGAAACCCTTAAGCTGGTTGATGAGTGCTCAGGCAGTATTCACAAGCATCTGTTTGTATTGTAAACCACTGTCATCTCTGCCTATGCACATGTTCTTTTTCATTTGTGGATATATATGAGAACAATTTATGACCATCTTTCATGTGTACAAGAAATGGCCATTGGCTATTCATGAGATGAGTTTCTGTGCCTCAAAGTGTCTTGTGACAGAGGTCAAATATAGTAGTTCTGTGCTTGTAAAGTATTTAATCTAAGTATTTATAAAAAAAAAAAAGAAATATTAAATATGTCTGTAGAAGTCATACTTTTCTGGTCCTCATCTGTTGTAGAATGTGTCAAGAATGTTCTTTGAAGTTTGGCATATTCTTGGTGAGATTTTCAGAAGACTTAACACCTCCATGGTACTGACTCAAAATGGATGATCTTGAATGTGTAATTCTGAAGATCCATGTAAGCTTGAAGCAAGCTGGAAAGAAAACAGAGTATACTATGATCCAATCTGATTCTCTTTAAGAGTGGTAGCTCATTGGTGCTAGACTCTTTATTTTTATAATGTATTTTCAGGTAAATGTCTCTCCTTATTTCCTTTCACAATTTAATTTTTTTTCTTAATATGTACATTCCATGTGCCTTTTAATTTTTTTTTTATCATTGTGCTTTGTGAAGCTCACTACTGTGTGACTCCTCAGGCAATCTCTCCATCTTCCTTTCACTGTCTGCAAGGTATCTCTTCTGTGTTTCTAAGCATCACCTACACTAATAATTTAAATTGTTCTGACAGTCTTCAGAGGAAGGAATAGGTTACACTGAAGCATCTGTAAATTTAAACCTCTTCAAGTGTTGTATTTAAAACAGAAGTCTCCCCTATGTCAAAGAACAAAAGGCTTCTAGAAGGAAGGCTGGATTAGTTAGCACATTATCATCCCCTCTGAGCTGATGAACTAGCACCAATGAAAAGATTTTTATCTGCAAATGGCTGAGAGAAAGGAAGCAAGACTTAATAGTGGACAGAAATCAATTTCCACTTGCTGATCCTCCTCTGGCCTGTGATTCTGTACGTTATGCATGGATGGCATAAATTAGGGTAACCTAAAGGAGCCAGAATAAATTAGGGCAACCTGTTTCAGGAGTAAAGAACAGTATCCAGGTATGTGACACCGCTCCCTTGTCTATTTCCGTTCTGAGTGGAGCTCTGGCTCAGAGGGAAGAGGGTCTTTCCTGTTCTCCTTTTTTGTTCTAGTAATTTTAGGTGCTAGAGATACAACAGCATAATTATTTCTTCATCATTTAATATTCTTTTGATACACTTGTTTGTATTGAATTTTCTAAATATCTAGCCTTTTTATCAAATATCCTGGGTATGTTTCCCTAATTTACTTTCTCATTTTAAGACCCTGATGATCTCTGGAGCTGCCAGAAGTATTAGATGATTTTGTTAAACATTTGGAAACTGTCCCAGTTTCTGCTTCACCTTCAGAGGAGGTGATCTTCTGTTTAAAGTCTTCTATTGATCTTTTCTCTTTTAAAACTTTTCCAAAATACTTGAGAGCTGACTGAAAACATAAATCGGGCTTATAGAAAATGTATTCCGGTATCCTTACTAAAAGTAGGTAAGTAGAAGGTAATGCAGTCTGGTCATGAACTACCTGCTAAATGAAAAGGACTAGATCTTCTGTCTTCCTGTCTGTTAGTCTGGATCCAAAAATCTCACAGCTCCACTCACAGCATGGTTTCTTTATGGAGGTTTGCTCTTGTGGCAAGCATATATCCTAAGCTTGCGTTAATTGAATTTGGTTGGATACTTTAATAAAGAGAGATTCTTTTTTCTTTCCAAGTAATTCCTGCAGATCACAATCTTTTGCAGTATTTCCAACTCTGGGAATTCATTCTGACATAGCAAACACGTAAAGGTTTTAATATTGTGCAAGCTTTGGGAAAACCTTCGTCATTCAGAAGGCAGATTAAATTCTACCAGATACTTTTTGACTCGAAAGGAGGCCAATCCCTTCTATCACTATTTTGAGTATGTTGATGTTTTTCTGTGTTGTATATTTCCAAGGTGATCAAAATCTAGCCAGAATAGCTAGTACCATCCCACTAAAAATCTACTCCTTAATGTTTTGCATTAGATATTTATACTGTGGTGGTAAATGCAAACCATGTCTTCCTCTTCAGTGAAGGATTAGGTAAGGGAATCTCTCTGCTTCTGGCTAAGAAACTTCAGTGCAAATCTCCGAGTGCCTTAGGGATGACAGAAGAAGATTTCAAATAATGTTGATTCTTGATCAAACTTGATTTTAATGAAAGTGTCTTTTAAAAAAAGAGTATGTAATTGACCTGTCTTTGTTCAGCCTAATATGATTGAGAGTATTAAATAATAACTGACAGAGATGTCACTTTTTAAAGCATACAGAAACAGCTACTGTCAAATATGCAAACACAGAAAGGAAGAAAAACCTCAACCTGCTCTATACTTTCAGCTGAGACGAATTACATCAATAGATCTCCAGCAATTCTGAATCTGTTTCAAAGAATGCTTTCAATATAATAAAAATATACTTTCCTACTGCAATTCTGAATGTCAGGAGTGGTTGGGAACAAGTCTGACTAGAATAATAAATTATCTCTAGTCAACTTTATAGTGGGTGTCAGTGGGCACCAAGCCTATTACACTTACACTGTAAATGTGTTAAGAGGCCCTTGGAGTCCTCCTGGCTTGCTGAGTCTCCCTTGCTACACATAGTGTGCTATGCTTTATGAAAAGGACCCTGCTGCCCAGAGCTGATGTTCTAAAAAAGATAAAACAGTCTTAAGAGTGACGAAAACAAGTTAAGGTAGATGTCTTGCTGGAATCATCTGTTGCTTTATCAAATACTGAAAAATATTGGAAGCATGTGGTAATTTTCTGGAAGTCAAGTAGCCAGGTAGGTTCTTTTCATGAAACAATGAACTAATAAGTTCTGGACCACCTTGTGGAAATGGCCTGACATTGTGGGGAGAAGTTGTTGCACATAGGAACCAGTGCTATAAAAAGTTAGTGAAGGCTAACTGCTAATCATAAGTTCAGGTCTGCTGAAGATGAAGTCAAGTTCTGCTCTGTTAATCTAACAGAAGTCTATAAATCATTAGTTTTGAATTATTCTTGATATAGTTAATACATAGGTCTAATATATGCATTTCTTAGCTTACTTTAGAATTGCAGAGAAACAGTGTCTTTTTGTATTTGACAGAATGAATAATAATGCCAAATAACTGATAGCCAGAAGATGCTTAAAACCTGGCTAGGACAATAAATATTAACTCTAGGTTCATTAGATGAAAACTGCTTGAACTGAGCAATACTTAGTTGATAGTAGTAAATGAAGCATTAGCTGGATTACCAGAGTGAATGTGAGTGAAAGTTTAGATCTGCAAGTTGTGGAACAGGCCTTCTGCTATATTAAGTGCAAATGAGTTTTATTTATCTTGATAAACAGTAGAGAAGCTAGAAAGTAATCAAAAGCTTACAATATGAAATGAATGTAGCAAGCAATTAAGAACATGGCTAATAAAACACAGAGGTCAGTACTTCAAGTGAAATAGCCCACCATAAAATCAATTTTAACACCATGAGCTGCCAGAAAGTGTGGGGGGTTATCAGCTTCAATTTTAAAAAGGTAAACCTCATTCATCCTGGGTTGTGTATCATGGTAGGTCTTAAGAGCTTGTAGCTGCCATATTTTGTGTCATGCAGCTTTCATGCAATGCTGCAAAATTAATGAATGAGATATATACTATATAGTACAGAAATTCTGTAAGGATTCAACTAGTTCCAATTAAACATTGCAGATAAAAGGCAGTGACCATGACTTGTGCCATAAGTAAACAGAACAATTTAATAATCAATTCATTGACTTTGTTGCAACTGATGGTAGGGCTTTACAATCAGCACAGTATGTTCAAATCATCCCTGTCTTAAAAAAACAGAGCAGCAGGCTGTACCTACTGGAGACTGTGCAGAGCTGTGTTGTGCAAGGCAGTCAATAAAGAATTGCAGTAATTTAATCCTGAAGAAAGACAAAAGTGTAAATAGCCTTTTTAAAGTCTTCCTGAGATGGAAATAACAACTGTTTGGCAGTAGCCTTTTCAAATAGTCCAGAGATGATGATGAGATGAAATACTTCTCTGTGGTCTAACATGATTCTCAAGTGTTTCCATCTCCCAAAGATTGAAAACCACAAAAGTATGTGGTGGAGAAATAACCTCCTTTGAGCTTCACAGCCAAGAGGCAGCATGACTGTCATGCTTGAGGAAAGTTTGACACAGGGGAGTGAACATCCTCCAAAAACGCTACTGCTGATATTTGGTTGCATCTGTAGGAATGACATGAATTCTAGAGATGCACAAGCTTATATCCTGCCTGCGCAGAGTCAGCCCTCTCTGGGCCACAGCATCACATACATACCATGTCCCTAGGATGGAACTTTTGATGTCCTCTTTAGATTGCAGAAGGGACTCACTGAACCTTTCAGAATGAGCAAGACTAGACTGCAGTTTTTGCTCAATACAGAACTTTGAGCTTAACTTTTGGGCAAGTTAAGCTCATTTGTGCTGAATTTTAAAAGGTTTGAGAGGGTTTCTCTTAAT
Source organism: Indicator indicator (assembly GCF_027791375.1). NCBI lineage: Eukaryota > Metazoa > Chordata > Aves > Piciformes > Indicatoridae > Indicator > Indicator indicator. Next base: position 5,841,806 of record NC_072025.1, read on the forward strand.
GTTTTCTTCAAAAAGACATTTTCCTTCTCATGCACAGAGTTGTTAGGAGTGTAATTCTATCTGATAGAGCAGTAAGGACTCTTGCAATGACAGTAAGAATTTGACACTATGGTCCTCTAAAAGGAGAAACTCGTACATTTTAAATCAACAATAAAAGGAAAAGACAAGCTACAAAAGAAAATCCTTATTGGGGATGAGTTGCCCTCCAATGTATTCTATTACTGTTAATAAGAAAATTGAGGTAGATCTTGAAATTGTAGAACAAAGTCAATCTTAATCTGACTGAAAAACCCAAGACTGGTTCTCTTGTAAGACCAATTAGGATATGCACTGCAGAAATTAACACCCTGACTTTTCTGAAGGGTAATCTTAAATTGAGCAACTGCTTTACTCTATTACATAATTTTAAAGGACTCTTAGTTGTAGAATCTTTTATTCTTAGAACAGGTAATAATTGTAAACCTGTGAATCACACTTCCACCATTCTGTAGCAGCCTTCAGTTTAGAAATGAGAAGGAAAAAAGTGTGTGTTAAACCCTAGCCTTTTTCAGCTTGTTTGCTTTGTGCAGCTGAGGTTTCTCTCTGCACAGTAGGTTTGTCTGCTTTGGCAATATATTCTCATGCATGTTTTCCAGGGCTCTTGTCTGCAATATTCCCCATACTTCTAAGAGTCTGGCAACAGAAATAGTCGTGCTGCAACTGTGTGGCCAAGCACATGCGCGAAAGGAATGGGGAGTAAAGAAACTGAAATAGTATAAAATACACTTAAGGTGGACATGGTCGCTTGTGAGATCTCTAAAGTAATAAGCTGGAGAATGTGTTTTGCTTTTGTCTGCAAAGAACTTGCCTTTTTCATAGAATGAGCGTCTGTAGAATGTGAGACTTGCATTAGGGTCTAACAGAAAGAGGTTACCTTTCCCTCTATCAAATATGGGCAAAAGAATCTTGTTCTTGAGCCAGATCCTCTTGTGTTGCTTTATGCACCTTCAGTGCTTGCTATCTGAACACAAACAGAATCTTGCAAGGAAGAACTTAGAATCTGTGAACATGTTGAGCTGCTTACATGCTTTTGCAGATATCAGAAAACAGCTCAAAATGTGATTATGCAAGCACTTGAATTTTGTATCAACTCCTTAAGGTGCTGCTTCCACTTAGCAGCAAATTCAACTATCCAAATGAATTGTGGTGAGATCCTGGAGACAGGGATGAGCCTGCTTCAAAGGGCACAAGGCAGCTGCAGACTTCCTGTAATGCAAACAGTGGATGTTAGAAGTCCAACTCTACGGTGTTGTTTCAAGCATTGAGTTTTATCGAAGAGGTATGCATTCCTGAGGTCTGCTTTTCCCTCAGCTTTACCTCAGGTTGTAAAAATCATAGAATGCAATGAGTTGGAAGGGACCTTTAAAGATCATCTAGTCCGCTCCTCCCCTGCAGTGAGCAGGAACATCCCCAGCCAGATCAGCTTGCTCAGAGCCCCATCAAAACTGATCTTGAATGTCTCCAGGGATGGGGCTACCACCACCACCCCCAACCTGTTTCAGTGTTCTACCACCCTCAAAGTAAAGAATTTCTGTTCTTGGAGATACAAAGATGCTCTTGAAAGTTAAATTTTCTAATTTTTAACTGGCACTCCCTAAGTCTTGATGAATCAGGGGAAAAAGACCCTCCTTATATTTTCCCTTTTGACTTCTTTTGAGAGGAACTAAGAGGACAACAGCATCTCTTTTTATCAGAATAAAGAGTTCCCTTTCAAAACCTTCTGCTTAGAAAAATAATGAAGGTTACAGGGATCAAAAGGCTGCAGCTGATATTATGCTAGTTCTGTGACACAAACAATTGTGAAAATAAGGCAACTATTGAAACTTTGAGGCTGAACCAGAAATAGGAGATAGAAAATGTTTCAAGAGAATGAAATGCATCGAAGGTAACTGGAGGAAGAAGAGGAATAGTGAAAAATTGCAAGTGACAAAAGGTGCAGTAAGAAATAAAGGCTAAACCAGAAAGACCAAAAAGGAAGAAAACATATAAAGTGAAGATGATTTTTGTGAAAATAACTGAAATAATTAAACTGTATTGAAATATGGAAGAAGCAGGTTTCTTAAGCATAAAGGTTATTTATAAACTAATTTTTAAATCCACAAATTGAGTTTTACTGGCATTTGTTCTTACTGCACTCTTCTGGTGCCTCTTTGCTTATATAGTTGTGTTTATGGGAATCTGCTCATAAAACAACCTTCTTAATAGAAGCAGACACTGGAAAAGAACAACATGACTACTGTTGTAGAGAATTCGTGAAAATACCTAGATAAAAAAATAAATGCAAAAATGGTCATTTCTTTAAAGCTTGAAGAATACTACCTGAACTGCATATAAGGCAGGAATTACACTCATTGCATGAAAAATAACTATATTTTTAATGATGTAGGAATCTCATGGAAAAAACAGTATATTACTGTATAATCAAAAGCGATGATATTTTCTCATGAGAGAGTAAGAGTAAACAGATGGCTTTTTATTCTGATGTTTCTTTGATAGTTTGGCTTGGTTGTTTTTTTCCTTAGTTTGGGTTCTTCTGGTGTTACTGCCCTATTTTTGCTATGAAAATCAGGTATGGCATTTCAGTACAATTTAACATTCATATTTGACCTCAAGGTAAGCATTTGCTAAAACTGCATCTGCTAAAATGAAATTTGGAGGCTCCTTTTACAGATTGTACTGGAGGAGCTGCTTGAGTTAGTATTTATTCGTTGCATTAGCAAACCAAATATTGAGCTACTAAGGACTCTGAAAAGAATGCTGACTATAAATTGTCACTGAAATCTATAATTTTTCTGAAAACCAGTTCACCTGCCTCAGTTTGCTCCAAGTAGGTTAAGTAGCACCAAGCAGTATAATTTCAATTATCTGAGCATGTGTACAGTCATGTCATTGTGGCGTAATATGCAAGTAAATCTCAAAAGTAAAAACCACCCTTATCTGAGTTTATGTTGATATAAAATTTGTCAAGATCAGCTCTAAATATTTAAGATACATTTTAGAAGTTTGATATTTAAGAGAATCTGGAGAGTTTTAAAGAAGATGGAAAGTATTAATGAAAATATTTTTATAGTTTAGGATTTTCTGGGAGTGCTTTTTTGTAGGTCTGAATTTGGAAGTATTTATTCATTGGTATAATGACTGACAAGTATGTCTTAGAAGTATAATCAGTAAAAAGTTCCTTTAGGGATTTTCTTGTCTATATTGTATGAAAATCAAATGGAATTTAATTTTGCAACAGGGAATGGAAAATGAGGCTGTGATAGCACAGAGGGTAGAGACAAATAAAACTCTTGCTATGGGTGCTCCTTAAAAACCAGAGCTGAGTATATCAGAGCTTGATCTAAAGCTAACTCTCATGTGAAGAGTTTGATAAGTTTTACAGTCTATGCAAGTAATGATTTGGAAATGTTTTTGCACAAGGAAAAAGAAACATTAATGCCTTAGGGTAAGAATGCAAGCAGTTTTGTCTTTTCTAAAGCTCTTTGAAGAATGTCTTTGACAAGGTGCTGTGATGCTTGCACTTGGGTTTTGGAAAATATGAAAAACCTTAGTTCTTGCAGTGTATCTCTTAACTAGATGAGCTCAAATAATTAATTTTGGGATCCTAGTTTTACCTCTTTTTAGAGTTGAAAGCATTTGCATCCAAGTTTTACCACTAAAGGAAAGGATGAGCTGTCCAAATTATGCAATGTATAGAAATTTATCTGTTTGACTTACCTATTAGAGGAGAACTGTCATGACTGCTGTTACTGTATATTGCATTAGTTTCCTTAAAACCCTCCTGAAGTTCAAGTCTGGTGTAGGAAAATGCTTTTATTGTCTTTTCAAGGCTTGTTCAATTCTGTAAATACATAGTGCATTTATATCCATTACAATGTAACAGGAGGGAGGGTATTACCTATACAATTTATGGTTTCCTGACACTTGATTGTAGTAAGAGAATTTTGTATGAACACAGTAAGAGTTCTGGGAAGTATTTCTTCTGCATTCAGCCAGGATTTAAACAAAAATATGAGTAGGAAAGCATTAAGTTGGGAGTGGGTAATCTGCCCTAGAGAGAGCACGCTGTGAGTGAATGCAAAAAAATACTTGTCTAAAGTCAAACTACCAATCTAAACAGATTTTCAATTTGGAAATGTGTTAAGTCAACTGATGAGCTTTTGAGAGGCTCATATCTGTAATACTTATCTTAGGAATTACCTACTGCATATGTCCAGCAAATGTTTTTTTGTGTTTCACTTGTTTGTTTTATTTATAGTAGAATACATTAAGGAAATTTAAATCTTTGTGTGAAGAACCTGAATACAAATTGTAAATTCTAAGTTATAATGTTGCTGTATGTAGCTTGGAAAATCAAGTGTCTTTAGACTCAGGTATTCAGTATGTCATGCAAGTTGTTTGGCACAACACAGACTCTTTCCAGGCAATCTGCTAAACCCAGTTGTGGGATACAAGCTCAGATGAGAAGGTGCTAATATACTATTATAGAAAAATGAAAAATGATGCATGTAAGATTACCTGCTCTTCAATGCAAATAGCTTCCCAGAGTGATAGTCTTCATGCAGAATTTTTCAGAAACAAAACCAGGTAAAAGGTGATATCTAAGCTTTGTGGCACACTGGTCATAAAGAAGTGACATCTTCAGAAATTAGATTTATTTTTTCTTTCCTTGTAATCTCTGGTTGAATAAGTAGTTTCCAGAGACTGCTACTCACTGTTTAGTAATGGTTTTGTAGTGTTATTTAACCACTGAATAGATGGTAGTGATCTTGAACTAAGCAAGACTTTACAAACATAAATGGACAGAACTGTGAAGTCGTATTTTGTGTTTTTGGAGTAATCAGTCAGACATACTTTTACCATCTGCTGGCATCTGTTAATTTGTAGGTTGGTAACACAGCTATTCCTGGAATAGGATTGCACAAAAATTCAAACAGGGCCATAATGAAAAGGTAAGACTTTCAGGGAAAGTTTAATAAAGGTGGGTTCTTGGTAAAAAAATATCTAGTTAAGAAGCAAAAATTTTGTGTGCGATAAAATTAAAAAGCCTGAGGAATGTGGGTGAAGGGAAGGGGAGGGAAAAGTGAAAACTATCAGGTGTGGTTGTGTGCAGCAAAATAGTATGTTCCAACCATGTGTCATGACTGACAGCTTTGTAATTCGTCCTGGTTGTATGTGAAGAGGAGCCAAGTTCAGTTGCTTAGCTTGTAGAAACAGAACAACTCTTTTTCACAGGTCGAAGTTAGTGAGATGGGACCTTGGGCAAGGTCTTTGTGTTTCTCAGCGTTTCACCTATGTTGAAACAATTGTGAAATACTTGCCAAGGCTAACGTATTTCATATGAATTTGGGTGCAAGGAATGAATTGCCTCTCTGCCCTGGAAGAAATACCCAAATGTCAGTGGTTCCTTCCACGACTTTAGCCTTGCCTAGGTAGCTGTCGCTATAGACATGGCAAACTGCATTTTCATGCATGATTTTCTGGCATGTCAATATGCCTAGTTTCAAATTAAGCCTTTTAATTCTGTATTAGTTCAGAGAAGGGGAAAAGATAAGCAGTTTCTGTCTCTCCCATTGCACATCTTTTGTACCCTCCCCAATTCTGAAAAATGTGTGTTTAAAAAAAAAAAAAAAAGGTGTAGCAGCTGGGCTTTTCTCAAGCATCTCTTGAGGCTCAAACTCCAATCAGATAAGAGACATAACAGCCAAAACAGATGTACCAAACTTCTATTAAATTTATTTTCCTCCAGGCCTGAGGACTGGGCTTATATTTGCCTAAATACAGCTATGACAAAGCCTACCTTATTATTTTGACAAGAAACTTAGAGCAAATTTTAATTAAGACTGGTTTGTTTTTTTGGGTTTTTTTGGGTTTTTTTTTGGGTGCCTGTGATACTAATATTCTGTCTGGCATTTCAAACACTTTTTTTTCTCATTGTCATTTCCTCAGCTGAAAGGTTTAAGGCAGCAAAGAGCATAAATTATATCTTATTATTATACTATAAACTTTGAGGTATGGAAGTTCCCCTAAATGTGCCTTTTAAAAACCTCTTTTGTATATGGAAGAAGTAGCATTGATGCATATTTTGAGTAAAATAAAGCTGCTGAATATTATACTTTGCAGCTCAATAATGATTTTCATTACCTATGGTAAACGTTTAGACACTTTTTTATTAATTGTATAGCACTTTTTGTGCATTCTCAAAATTAATATCATAGGGAATATTTTCTGGGACAACTGTGTAAAACTAAGATACAACACAAACCAGGAAAAAATACCAAAGAGTTTCTAAGATGCTGCTGTGTCTGCAATTCTTGTCTGATCTTGGAAGTACACTATCTTATAGCAAAGACTGCTGAAAAGTTGCAGGATGCAACTGGTCATCCAGGCATTCAGACATTCTCATTTCAGCAGATAGCAGCTAGTGGCAGCAGTGGCAGCCAAACGTTTTTGCAAGGAGGATGCTTTTTAGGAACTCTGTGGAGCACAGCCTGTTACTCTTGTGTTTATCTGTGGCAAATCTGCTGTCCGGTGGTGCAAGTATCACTCAACTCAAAAACTACTTGCAATTAGTATTTAAACTGTTGCATTTAACTGCAATCACAGGGACAGAGATGGATGAGTATGTATAAATTAAGTACTGTATATGAGCAAGTAAACTAGAAATTCTGGTGTTTTTAGCCAAAAGAGTTCCCTTCAAAAGAGTAGCGCCATTTAATTGAAAAGTAGAGCTGAGCAATTAAATCAGGTCAAGGCTGTGTCCATTAGATGAGCAAATTTCCTCCACTTACAATGGGCTTTATGAAATGGATTGAACTATGGTCAAATCAACACAAGGTAGGCAATGATGGGAGGATAGTTTGCATCTGAACTTGGGAAGTTTCTCTGCTCTAGAAGTTGTCTTTGAAAGATCAGTGCACAGTGGGGCTATCATCATGTTCCTCTCAGTACTTCTGCTTTCTTTTTGTACACTGCAGCTAGTTTGGTGAAATGTGGGCAAACTGTCTCCTGGCTTCCAGTTGTCGCTGAATTTTGACTTCAGCAGGCGTTGGAAATACATAAGGATGTGAAGGCTGTTGCCATCACAGAGAAGGAAGTTGTTGACTTGCTTCTGAAAAGGCACTGGCTTCCTATTCACAGTTTCTGCTTATTAAGAGTTCAGCAAGTGCTGGGAGCTCCTGGCACTCAATGGTGTGATGGTGCCAATCAGCAAACTTGTGTCTGTGGAAGCAGTGGATGTCCCTGAGCCACTGTAACTGTGGGAACTGCAGCCTTATGCTGCTGTGGGATGGACTATTTTGGTGTTGGGGGGCTGAAAAGGAAAAGCTCAATTGTGACATCCAAGCCAAACCATAACTGATTACTGCAGTTCTCCATGCATGTTCTGGATGTTCTCCTTTAGAAGGGCAAGTATTGGTGATAGTGATATTTGCCTCTTAGTTGATGCCACTCTTAAGTTCACTACCTAATGAAGGCTATTGTTCACTGCTTTTGTAGTGGGAACAAGCTTGTAGGCATATATCTTATGGAGCACTACATAAGTACTAGGTTAGAGACTCATACCATTTTCTTTCCCTATTGAGCTCTGGACAGTGAAGAAAGCTTCAAAAGAAGTTGAAAGTGTATCTGCCTTATGCTCCCCTGCATAAAAGATGTGGACCTCAGGTGAAGGAGGAATTAGAGGCATTCTAAAACTTTTGTGAGAGCTCTAACTGCTGAGCTATTAGATGAAGAAGAGTTCTTCCTACAGCTATTCATAAAAGACAGGTGTACCCTCTGTTTTATGATAGAAAAAGCCTGAGTACTGGAGGTTCAGAGAGTGGGGGCAGCTCTCTTCCTGCAGTGAGGATTGCTCACCTGGTGTCTGCAGCCTTAAGACATCTCTGTTACTACATGTGAACCTCATCTTTGTCTAATCCTCCTTCTGCATTGTAGAGAAACCCTGGGCACCTAACTGGGCACAGGGGATTGTTTTAAGCCTCATTTGACTGAGTTAGACACTGTGAAGCTCAGTGTCGCTGTGCAGAAGCCTTTCTGTGAATTCTGTTAGTCTCATGAGTGCTTTTGAAAATACTTAATTTTTTTTCTAAGCCTGATTTTCAAAGATGATACAGGAGCCTCTGCTGAAAAGGGACTCGAACTTCATGATCTACAGACAATCAGCACTAACCAAAAAAAATGTGGGTTTTGCTCCCTTGTAACCATTCTCAGTATTATTATGTGATGTTCTATCTTGATGTGACCTCTGCAAGTAGTCTTTATTCCCCATTTCATACATTGTACCAATACCTTTGAGAAAAATCCAGATAAGCCAGGAGTAAAACCTTTATTCTGAATAAATGAGACATAATTGAAATTTGTCAGAAAACTGAATGCTCAGAACATTCCCTTAAGAAACAAGACTTTTAGAACATCTGTTGTTTTTTCTAAACATAAACCTGGGTGATATTTATGACGATCTGTAGCTCTCCTTGATTGAAAAAAAAAAAAATGACTGAGTATCAAACCTCTTTTGTATCTTTAACCAAACTTGACCATACTGCTATTAAGGTATGACTTCCTAGAGGCATAACACAGCCATATTAGTGAGATCATTGACGAGAGAACATTTCCTAACTCATCTTAATATAGCTGAGATGGATGCAAATGAGATGTTTACAGCTACTGTTATCTATGAAAAGTGATAAGTAAAAACTGAAGAAAGTAGCAAAACTGAGTGGTTTATCATGATTACCAAAATCCAGAAAGTGGCAGTAGTTTTTTGTTTATCTCCTTTTCAGTAAATCCCTTTTTCTCTTTATGAAGACTAAACTCCTCTGTTTTCCCTCTAGAGATCTTCCTGAGGTTCCAGTACAGAATGCAGTTCTGTCTGCCTCTTCTGGCCTCTTCTTTAATGTTGCACAGAAACTTCAAACAGGCTATGTTTTTTCTTTCCTTTCTGAAAATGCTCAACAGATTAATATATGGCTGTTATGCTAACTTGTGTTTATTTGAGCACATCATCTGAAAGACCCCCACCACAGAAGAAAAAAAAAATCTGAATCCCTTATATGGAGAAATAAATTGAACTTGAGAAAGCTGCAATTTTTAATCTATGCAGCATAATTAAACCCACTAATGAGTTAAAGCATAAATATAGAATCAAATACCATAGAAGACTTTATACTCAGTACTGAAGCATCAGTCAGCCTATATGCCTATAGCCCTATACTTTGTTAGAACCTCTTAAATTCCAAGTGTGATTCAAAGTGACGCTTGAAAGTCTGCAGCTAGACCATCCTTCTTAAACGTGTAAGAGAAGCTTCTAAAAGGTAGGAAGCAGTTGTAGCAGACAAGTGGGGTGATATCCCAGCTCGGCAGTTTTGCTTTGTCCTTCTGAGCGCTTCGGAAGCAGAAAACTTGACAAATAGCAACTCAGACACAACCCAGCCTCATAGTACAGGTCCCCCAATGCAGCTTCAGCTGGACAAGCTACAGTTCACAAGTTCCAGATCTTCAGCTTGATAAATCCATGTGCAGCACAGAAATAATTCTAGCTGAGCTGCTCTTAAGGTCTGTGAGCACCTCCTTAGCCTAATGTGAAAGACAGTGGTTGGTGGGCATGGTAACAGCCATCATCTGGTAAGGTGCTGCTGTTGTGCATAATTTGTTAGGTAGCCTAGACTTGATGCTGTGCCTTGCTCTGTATGTGCAGGTATCCAGATTGAAACTGTTTGCACACATGAAAAGGCTGGTGCTCTTTAAGAAAAGCCCAGCTCTGAGTTTCCTACTCCTTTCCTCCATTTTCACATTATCTCAAGCATCATAAGTTTTGGGAATATTCAGGACATGATGTAAATCTCATTTTTCATTTGTTTGAGAACAACTGTAAAATTGCAGTGAGTGGAAAAACTGCTGGGACAACTCGAGGTGTTTGCTATTGGGTTTGCATTATGTTGCATCTGACTACTGTGTTTTCTGGGCATGAATTTTGCTGTTAATTAGTATCAGGATCCTTGGTATTTCATAGATATCTGTCAGCATTTTAATTGACGAGGCAGAGCACTGTCTACAGCAGGAATTTGTAAACCATGGTCATGGAGTGACATACTTTGGAATTGCCTCTTTCAGGAGTAAGTGACCAAATAAATTTTGGCTGTACTCAGTAGGCTGCATGGTCACTAAAGCTATAGTGAATAGAAGTGCTCTCCCAACTACTAGGCCCTCTCTGAGGAGAAAGTGGGAGAGTCCTGCTGGCACCTCAAGACTGTGGAATTGCCTCTCTCATGAGCAAGCCTGAGGGTGATAGGGCAGCAGTAATTCTTTTTCTTCCTAATGAAGCTAGAGAGGTATGCACAAAAATTGTGCTTTCTCAGGTTAAAACAGGGAGGGAGATAATGCAGAACTAGCAGATTTTTCTTTTCATCTCTTTTGAGTCTAGAAGCATGGCTTTCAGTTCACCATTAGAAGAACAACTGAGAAACACTCTGGGTAAACGCTCAAATGTAAATGCACATCTTTGAATGATGCCAATAACATTGTGGATCCATTTAACAACCTACAATGCTTTTTGGGGAGAACTGCATAAATTTACTAATTATCTTCATCTTTTCAATACGTGGAGAACATACAGCTGTTAATGGGTATCATAGCACTTTCTGAACTGCACCACAGTCTGATCTGTTCTTTTGAGGGAGCCAGTTGCTTTAACTACTTTCTCCTGCATTTAGAGGTTTTGTTTTTCAGAATGTTCATCAGTAGCTGCTACTCTGGGTAGACACAGGCAGTACAAACACAAAAACCCCTATTCTTGCTTGGCTGAGCTGGCATAGCACTCTATAAATCGTTTACATTGGGAACCTGCTGGGATAAAGAAAGTATCAGTGACCAAACACTGAAACATCACCGATTAGTGGCGCTTCAATGGAAAGCATTAAGCACAATCTTGCTTAAATATAAAATAGCTGTATGCTAACCCATTCTGCTTGTTGGGAATAATAATACTGTACCAACTCATAATAATTTCTCTGTAACCAAAAGTAAGTCTGTGGCAGGGGTGAATTGGAACTGAAGCCTTGAAATGATGGAGGTGGTTTCATGCAGGAGCCTTTCTCCTGTTGGCGGGGAGGGTTCATAGGCAACAGACTTAGGCAGCAGTCAACTTGCTGCTGAGGAAGTCATGAACAGCTAGCAACCTCTGCATATTGGGAGGCCACATGCTGTTTGAATGGGTTAGACCAACAATAGTACAATTCAAACTTCAAATTCTTTTCCTAAAAAGAATTTTTTGTTGATAGTTTTTACAAATTTGGGATAAAGCACTTGGTTATTTGAATAATCGACTCATTTTTTTTCTTTCTGCTTTCTTACAGGTAAAGCACACTATTCTGTCTGTTACAATTTTAGTTCCTTCCAACAGCAGGGAAACCTTGGGTCAGATTCATCAAGAAGGATAATCGGGTATTGCATACTAATGAATAGCTGGCTCTTACTTGTTATTTATTCACCCCAGAAATTTAACCAACAGCTTGAAAGCTAATTATTGAATTTCTGTGTTTGTGGAAAACAGTGCTTCAGAAAGTGCGCATCACTGAACACCACACACAAGTTTCTATGTGTGTTCACTTCAGAATAAAAATAAATTTACATCAACCCTGTATGTCCTCATTCATGTTTCTGTTTGCCTGTAGTGGCTTTCTGCCACCACTTAAGCACTTTCGAAGGTGGGCACAGTGTAGATTGAAGACAGTCATGAACTGAGGATCATCTGGATAAAAACTTGAATCTATGTATTTTGTAGTATCACGCATCACCTTGATGCATCTGGGAAAAAGGATTCTGAGAAAGCTGACTGATACCATGGTTAAAGGGTTCCTGGTATGACTGCCTTCTCTTCATACACAGATATAGCTGCTGGGCTTTGGTAGTTCTGAGGTAGCTCTTGAAATTCTGCTGGCTGTATGCAAAATCCTACTTTGTAAAACTCTGAATAGCTGAAGCTATTCCCATTGGGAGTTCATGGCTCAGGTGACTAGGCAGCTTTTTTAACCTGGGATGTTTTTTAACAGCAGAAACACAGCAAAGCAAAAAGGCAAGAGAAGAGTGAGACAAGATTGCTGGTGGGGTGGAAGGGCTGTGATGAACAGGTCTGTCATCTCAGAGGCTTGCCATATCCCTGGTCTGACTTCCTCAGAAACTCAAGCAGGTTGCTGCATCTGCATCAGTCTGCCTGAAATGAACAGAAGGATATTATTTAACTATTTGTGGTCCTTTTGATCTCTTACTTGTATTGGCAAAGCAAGTACCGTAACTTGGCTTGAACTTCTTCACAACTATTACTGAAGTTGTTAACTGATATTTCTAGGAAGGGCTTCTTTTGAACCACCTTGCTGTTTCTTCTTTCTGATGGTCCAGAACTCAATCAGCAAGTACATACAGTGAGCAGTCCAATTACACAGTGTATATATACATATGTATATGGACATACAGTATATTCCAGGATTAGCACAATAATCACAGAAGAAATCATGACAAAACCAATTCTCTGTATCTCTTCTTGGTAATTCCATGGATGTTTGGAGCAGAAGTGCTATTATGTGATCAATCAAAAAAAAGCAGCTCAGATTTCCAACAGTTAAATAGTTTTATTGCAAAATAATATTTCTGGGGAAAAAGAGCAGGGTGAAACTGTTTGACTGTCTTGGTACCACTGAGCTTCTGGAGTTTGAATCAAAACTTTAAAAACAGAGGGTATTTAAAAAGAAAGGGAGTGTCAGACCTTACATTCAAATTTAGGCTTTCGTTCTTCTCAGGAGGAAACTTCAATACTTTAAAAATATTATGGTTTAATGGTCCATTTTCAAAGCCCCAGAGTATTAAGGACCATATTCCTGGCATTCAGGGCATTTGAGCATGTATCATGTAAAACATGTAATAAAGTTTTGTGCTTTGTTAGCTGCATATGTTCTCAAGCCTTACTTCTCCAAAAACTTAATCTTTTTGTAGTATAAATATATTTAGGTCTATTGACATTGAGGTTCTTTTTGCTTCCTGCATGTCTTGTTTGCCTGTAAAGTCTGAGGTGTACATTCTATTAATAGTGCACAGCCAAAAGGGGCACACAGATGTCATTACCTGATATAGAAAATACTGAGTAAATGTATGGTTCTGCTAGGTCTGTGTATGCAGTCCAAAGATACAGAGTCTTCCTTATAAAAGGGTTATAGAAGCATATGCAAGCACAGTCAATTAAACAAATATTCCATCCTTGAGTATTAAAAATAATTATTGGCTTTAAAAAAATATTTCTGGAAACTTTTTATGATCAGTTTCAAAACTGTCCTCTCCCCTTTTCCCTTTTCTCTGGAGTAAGCATTTAGAGAGTTGAATGTTTAGAAAAATCTCTTATCCACAAACCAAAGTTCTGCAGAAAAACCTACTGTGGTAATCAGTACATTCATCTGGGGAAAAAATAGAGCTGAGCTATTTATTTATCTTTAATTATAAGTGGTTAAACAAGGAGAGTAGACTTACAGTTCTGACTGAACTTAAAAAGATTGTGAATGGTGCCAGCTAAAAATTAATTAGTAAGGAATTTTTAATTCCATCATCCCAGGCCAAGAATCCATTCCTTGATAAAGATGTCCCCATGGAATAGAGTTATGAGGTCAGATTATAAGGAACGTAAACTTTATATCACATGAAACTTGTACTTTGAGCACCAATCCACAGAGCATATCTAATTTTTTTTTTTCTTTTTGGTGCTGGAACATAGGCTCACAGCTGACCAGACAGAGACTCAGCATGCCAAGTGAAAGAACACAAGATCCCTGAATGTAACTGGAAGAGTCTGAGGTGGAAAAGTATTAAGAGCTTTTCATCTGAGGTAAGAAATCGCTCTGCTGAATTTGTTTGTAAACCTGAAATGTTAGAATAGCTAATACTGAGCATTTGGAAGATGATTACATGCTGCTGTTTCTCTGTTGCCTACTTGAAGCTGAGGAGCATGAAGTGCTTGTGATAAAAGTTGTATTAATTGTTTCTTGATATTTAAACTTCTTTTCCCAAGTTTTATTAGATTTTGGCATTTTTTGAGGTACAGATAAAAGGTGAGAAAGCCTTAAAATTCCATCATGAAAAACAATGTTGAGCAATAGCTATAAAATATATAAGTTTTTAAATCATTATTATTTTTTGTGAGAAATAGAAATCTTTGGTTCTCAAAATCTGAACTCATCCATTTCAAATATATTCCTCTTGGACAAATTTTGCAACACTAGGGAAAATGATAGGAGACTTCAAAGTTAGTTTTTGTTATGTGTTCAGATTTACGTTCAGACAAGCGAAAAGTCATATGTAGAGCTGCTACAATGTTGTTTTTTTTTTTTTTTCCAAGTTTTTATAGATTTATGAAAACCCACAAATATTAGTAAGGAACTTTAAACTGAAACACATTATGTTCCTTTGTAGTTTTTTCACTCATCTTGCTGTTCTGAATATCATCATAAAGGTCTTATAAAGCTGTATGTCCCAGCAGAGAGGAGGCACAGCAGTAGTTTTCATTGGCATATGTGCCAGGAAAATATCAGTGTATTATCAAGATGATAGATAATTTGAAGAAGAGTAAAATTATCTTAGTGTTAAGCTAGTGGTGTAAATAGGAAATTGCTTGCTTAATCCATTTAAATTGGAGGCAAATGATTGCCATCATACTAAGGTGAAAAAAGCATGCTCTTGCCAATGAAAATCTGTGTTGATTACTTTTGAATAATGGAAGGCCTGTAGAGAAGGAACATGGTTGAGGCTGAAAAATAAAACTGGAAAAACTCCTGTGGACACTTCATTTATGTTTCCATAGGGAAGCATATTCATGAAGGATGTGGAAATGCATAATCTGTTTTATATAAGTAAGCTGATTTTCATGTTAGTTATTCACCACCTAGGATTTTGTCTTCATACATTTTTTTTTAAATTTAATTCTTAATTGTTTTGCCTGAGTTGCTGCTTTATGTTATTTTCAAATGATGGTTAAATGTCTACAGTTAGCAACAAGGATTGCTGAGGTGGTTTGTGAAAAAGTCCCATGAATTGTGGAAGATAGCAAAGATAGAAAGAGACGTACTACAAAATTTGTTGAAATGACAAGCTCAAGTGGAAGAGTACTCTAAGAATCCATGGAGTATGGCAGGTTTTATTTTTGCTTTAAACTTGGAAACATCTGTGTGAAGTTATCATGAAGTCTCCCAGTCACAAGATTCTGTCCTCAGCTAAAACAAACTTTTTAAAACAGAGCTTCCTGTTTTGACTATGAAACCTGTAAAGCAGTTGTTCCTCTAAGTAAGAGAACGCAGTGTGTTTAAATACAGTTGTGAGGATATTTTACATAACCTGGTTTTGCTTTTAAAGAATAGCTTTCTTTTCAAGAGAAGCAAAGACTCTTTCAAGAAAAAGAGGAGAAATGCTTTATCTGACTCGTAGGCCTTGGAATAATTCAGAAATAGACTGCTAGGGTCTTGCATTGCCAGGCTTACTTATGCTGAAATTAGCTATTTTTCTGTGCTTTTTGAATGAGAAGGAAAAAAAAAATCTGATGTTTTGGCATGTAATTTCTGTAATTCAAGATATAAATAAAAACCTTTGGCAAAAGATTTGATAATAGAAGCTGTTTGGCTAACAACCCTGTCCAATTTATTTAAATTAAAAGCGGTTGAAAATAAATAAAGTAT
Source organism: Indicator indicator (assembly GCF_027791375.1). NCBI lineage: Eukaryota > Metazoa > Chordata > Aves > Piciformes > Indicatoridae > Indicator > Indicator indicator. Next base: position 5,857,549 of record NC_072025.1, read on the forward strand.
CAAAAAAATCCACCTTTTTTTTTTTTTTTGCTTATTTTAGAATTTTTTCCCTTGCCGTTACAGAGAGGGTCTGAGTATGTCAATGTGTTTCTTCCTTCCAGCCTTACCTCTGACTTTTAATTGGTGAAAGTTTTGAATATTATGACATGTGAAAACAGCTTGCCAGTGGTCTAAGTGTTTGTCTTGGAACAGCTTCTTCTTACAGCCTAACACAGACATAGGCCTCAGAAGAGTTGTGCAGGAGTCACAATTCTAAGTATGAAATCCATTCTTAATGTTACAGTAAGACATGTCTGTTTAATGCTGATATCCTTTGGCTTTAATGATAGTTGAGACTCATAGTGTACTGTGAGTCTCTTGCTACTGAGTAGCCTACTTTTACATGATATGTGTACTTCTGTAGTTGAAATTGTTTAAGAATCATCAGGTTGGTTATACAAAGGCTACCAAAGTGCTGTCAGTAGCTTTACCGTATCCTAAATGGAATATTTATTTGTTTTCTGGAAAAATACAGAGCTGGGTCAATTTCATTAAGTCTATTTTGGGATTGATTTATGCATCTGAAGAAATGGAAAAATATGCAAGACCCTGGTGTTCCTTTTCAAATATGTTCAGAAAGTGGGTAATTTTTTGTTGTTTATTTGGGTTTTTTAAGGAAGAGGTTATTTTACTTTGAAGCACATCTAAACTTAATTTTTAACCATTTAAAAAAATCAAGGTGCAAAATGCATCTTTAAATTCCAGGTCTCATTATTATTTTATTTAAAGGCATTTTTCCTGTCTTCTTTTGCATCACAGCAAAACCAACTAAAAATATTGCAAAGCTTATTTTGAATGTTGGTACTTTACAGAATATGAAGACACTTTGAATATCAACTTTTTTCCCACACTATTTGAACTGTCAGTTGTGAAAGTCCAATAGTTCTGCCCTCTTCCCTCTCATCTCCAAACATAGGGAAAAATGGATCTTTTCCTTCTTACTCTACCTTTGTTTGTTTGGCATTTCAGAATATCTTCTTTATTAAATTCCTCTTCCATGGATTCTTTTTTCAGCATTGTACTTGAAGCTTCATATTCATCTATTTATTCTGTATAGAATATATAAAATTTGGGGCATAACAATTGTAAAAGAGGCTGTTGTGTTCTTCTGTGGACTATTAAGTTGTCAAAGAGTTAAAACAGACAGAACATGTTTTCTGTTGAACTTTGCATAGGTAGGAGGTGGCTTTCTGTTTTTTCTTGAAATAAAAATATTTTACTAGATAGTGTTTAAATAAATTAAACGAGGCTTCAAATGATGTAGAACCTGACTAATTATTTTAAATGAAATTACAACTTTCACTTCTGCAGTTCTGGCAGTTTTAATGCTTATCTAAGATGTAATGTCTGTGCTGTTTTGGACTGCTTAAATAATCTGATGGTTAGTGAAATTTTTTGGTATATGTTCAGTGAAGGCAATTTTTGTATTTCTAAGCTAGCTAGAAGATCAAGTTCTGTGACCTGGGGAAAAAGGAGACAGATCAGAAGGCGTGTACAGTCATGGCTCCTTACCATGGCAATGGGATACCTGAAGAAAGCTTTCCACCACCCCTTCAGAATGTTTTCTTAGATGCTTGGTTTGATATTGACTGGGACAAGACAGGTAGTTTCTTTTATAACTTCCCCAAACAGCAAATTGTTGTAAGTTAGTGGTGGGGTGAAGTACACCACCTGCTTAGCATCCTGACTGCTGAAAGGAAAGAGTGGCAATGTTAAGATAGATTTGTGTGAGTACTTCACTCATTCTTAAGTGCCAGTGTGGATATGCTGTGCATGACCTCAGACACGCAGAGGCTTTTTTTGGTCATCTTCCTTTCCAGATACTTAGGAGAAGTTAATAGCAAAGAATATTACTTGGCTGTGTTTGAGATTCCTGCAAATATGTAACTTTGTGTTTTGGCTTGACTATGCAGTAGACTTGTGCATGCATTAGACAGTTTCTAGTAACGACACGTTAATGCACAGTAGCTTGCAGCTTTCCTGTTCGTATGACCTTCTAGTCTGATACACTTTTGCTTGGCTTGTGCAAACTTCCTTAATGATTTTGAGTGAAAGTGAGCTTTCCAAATACATTTGCACACCGTCATATTTTAGGATCTTGCCTGATAACTGAACCAAATAACTGACCTTACCTGAAAGAATCATAGTATTTTGAAAGTGGTTATTGATGGAATCCACCAGAATGACAGATGTATGAAACCATATGCACAGTGATCATCCAGACAGTACTAACATTTTCTTCTTAAGGAGATGTTATTTTTTTTTCTCCTTGCTTTAACTGGCTTCAACACAACTACTGCTTCTACGGAAACATGGAGTTTTTTTGCACAGAAAGTCTGTGCAAAAGTCTGATATAAAGGATAGATTCTATAATAAATGTGGCATTTGAAGGAGCAACTACTCAGTAAAAACATGGTTAAGAAGGTACCGAAGCAAGAGCTAGTTATAAAACAACCACCCCTCTTGGGATATTAAGTATGATTAGAAATGGTGTCTCATTTACTGATCGTCACAGGAAGAGCTTCCCTTTTCTTGAAATGAACAATGTGTCTTTGGATCAGGTTTTTCTGTTCCCTGTTTCCCTTCAATGCAGGCTGAACTACTTCTATAATTCAATTAGATTACCGTCATGGGAGGAAGAAGTTGCCTGCAAGTGTATGGAATGAGAAAAAGAGTGTTCAACTTGCTAAGGAAAATAGTAATGTTTTCAACCATCTGCAAGGAAATGGCAGCATGCTGAGGAAGACACATATCTCTGGGATTTTTGCCTTAATTCAGTCACAAAAAGTACTGAACTCTTAGGAACAGGCCTGAGCTGTTGCTGCTTGCTCTTTACATCTGGGGATGCCGATTGTGGACACAGAGCTGCACAGATAAGCACAATTACTTCATTTGTAATTCATACTTCAGTTTTTGTTCAAAAACAGAAAATCCAGTAAGGAATGAATCCAAAGGGCAGGAGAGGGAAGTGGAAATTGAGGCTTAACAAGCAATGAAAAGCAGCTCAAGGTTTACACTGAGTTTGCAGCAGGAAGAAGGAGATTCCACTGAATCTGTGCTGTGCTAACTAGTTAACAAATGCTCCCCAGTCTTTAAAACAAACAAAATTATATCTATGAGTGTAAATTCCAGATGAACTGTTTGATTAGTGTCCACTTGGCTTAGAGATAAAGGCTGTGGGAAAGGGTCCACTGAAACTGCATCCAGTCACAGTGCCTCCCACACAGTTGTCTTATTTCTCTCCTGTTATTTCTTACTTTGTTTTCATCTAGGGTAAGAGAGAATGCTGTTTAAGTAGTATTTAATTTAATTAATGAAGCTGAAAAATTCAGCAGTAATGAGTTCAGGTTCTATACATGTAGTTTACTTGTCTGCCTGTTTTTGCTGAAGCTTAATGGGGTGCATAACTTCAAGAAAGTTGCTTTCAGGTATTATAGGCTGTATGTATTTCTTTACTACTGTAAAATTTAACTATTGAAAAATATGCTACAAACTATGTATCTATTCTTTGTAACCATATGACTTGATGTCATCTTTCAAGATTAATCTATAAGCATGACTACATCAAAATTGTACTAGCTGACTTGGCTGAAGACCCAGTGGATGCCCTACTACTTGCATGAGTCTGAAATTAGCTTTTCTGCATTAATGTTCTCAGCCTATGACCTTTTGCTGTCTCCTTTTCTTGCAAAGATATCAAAATCACCACCAGCAGAATGTGTCCAATGGAAGCAAATATGCCTTAGCCCTGGCAACTTGTGCCGAAGCAGCTTTAACCGAAGAACTTGGGGAAATGTCATAAGGGAACACCGAAGACAGGAAATGCCAACCAGCATCAAAACATCTCACTAGCTTTTGGCGTGTGATATTACCTAAGCTTTTGCCCTCGTGGTTACTTAGTTCTGCAGCAAGATGTTCTCTGTCTGCTAGATTGGAACTAACAAAGCTTCCTAGGAAGGCTTGACAGCCCACTTTGATGTGTTCATGGTGTGCCCAGAGTTCACCATAGGCCAAATCCACAGAAGGGAATGCAGGCTATTATATATTTCCTGAGTCAGGAATATACCTTGGCATTCATTTTGAAATGGAGTATTTCAGCAGCTGTATTAGTAATATATGTAGAAGACAGACTGACCCCCTCAAATTCAAAATCTATAAGCACTGTGGTGAAATGGGGCTGTATTGCAACCTATGATTTTCTCGTGTGTGCTCTGTGTGTTGTGTCTTTGCCATGCAAGTATTGCTGTGTCAGTTCTCTGAAAGTGTCAGTATGATCTCAATATCTTGTCAGTATGATCATAATATCTTGTGTACCCCAGAACCACACAAGATTTGACTGATTTATCTTTTTTTTTTAAATATTCTTTTATCTGCATGGAATCAATAGAATCACACCCGGAAGTGGGTTTTTACCCTCCCATTATTGTTATTTCTGTTCCAGGTAACATCTGCAGCAATTTCTAAAGCCGTTTTTAATCTAACCAAAAATTTCTCCTCAAGTTTTTCAGCATACCTGTCTTTGCTGCTAATGCCATCTCATGTGTTTAAACAAGCTTAGTGAACAAAGTTAATGAACCATTTTGGGGTATGGGTTGGAAGCTAGAATGCCCAGGATGTCTTGGCAGAACAGCCTTCGTAAAGAGGGAGCTTGACAAAAGTCATGATGATTTTCTTCCATTATATAAAGCTCAAGTGAACTGTCATCCATTACTTTCTTTTATTATTATTATTATTTTTCTTATGGTGCTTTCAGGTTTTTTGGGCACCCTCTCTTTTTGCAGAAGAGCTAAGCTGCTTTGTCTCTTTGCTTGTGTAGGTGCTGTGAAAACTCTTAGACTTGTTTCTACAAACATGCTACAGGTCTGTCCTGCTTTAGCTTGTCCTTACTGCTGGTGACTTATGGGACATGTTGTTAAGCAACATAGAATTATTTTTTTTCTTCTCTATAGATCGAGATGTTGTAGGCACTTGTGTTTAGTCTTCTGTGATTCTTCCTTTCCACCCCTCCCCCCAATTTCTTATGAAAAACAAAGCTCTACTGTTATGTTGTGCTATTACAGCCTTCAGTGTCTCACTTTCTTCTTCCTTCTTTTCTACAAAAGTAAAATGAAAAATAGTTTAGTTTTAGAAAAGAGGGAAAAGATACCCTGAATAACAATTGTATAGTTAAGGTAGGTGTACTAAATCTCAGCAGTCTTTAATGGATAAAAGAAGAGGAAAAAGCTACCACACAGTCCCTGATAATCTGAAGTAGTAAAAACAAGTTCTGCCAAACACTCATGTGAATAACCCTTACTGTGGCTAGTAGTCCAGTTGTTCCTAGTGTTGGTGAAAGGCAGTGGTCTGGCAGCTTTGAGAAATGAAGTCTTTTTTTTTATTAACCGGGCAAGTTTCCCAACACACATTGCCTGGTCAGCCTGCTTAAACTCTGATCTGAAGGGAGAGGGATAAGCTTTCAGGATAACAGGCAGTTCAGTTTCCAGTGCTCACGTAATTCTTCCATTTGGAGGCTGCCAATTAGTGAAAAGCAAAGGGAGAGGGTTTGGAAGGAAGTTGCAACGAATCCACCAAATGTGTATCAGAGTGGGACCATCTCACTGCCCTCTGCAGATTGTGGCAAGATCATGCTAAAAGACTGTGAACCTGTCACTGCCAGCATGTGTGACATCAGTACTCCCCACAGCTTCACAATAAAGCACTGGGAGCAATGCACTCCTGCCTCCCTCTTCAAGTCTGCAGTCTAGGAACAGCTTCTGTCAGGGCTTGAGATGATTTCAGTTGTCACTGGTGAAAAACCTTGTAGCCTTTTGTGTCCATACCCCAGGGCTTCCAGGCCTGCTGTAACTGAATACTTAATCATCAGGAACAAGCACTCCTTTACTCAATAGGCAAAGGCTGTAAGTCCTTGACCTCCTCAGATTTATTTGCACTCTGTAAATAAATACAGAATCATTTTTAATGCTCTGTCTTCCACAGCCTCTGCCCACCCTTCTCAGATGTAGGTAGTCAACAGTTAATCAGAATTGTTGTGTGGTTTTCAGGCGGATAACTGAAACTTCAGGACCTCCACATCAACAAACCCAAGACTCTATCCATCCACTACAAGAACTGTCAGTGGTGCAAGATGTAATACAATGTGTGGACAAGCTCCTGGGGCAAATAGGACTCATGGTATGTTTCACAGCTGTTTGTGAGCAGCCACTCTGTGTCAGAGGAGTGCAGTACTGGCGATTAGACTGTGTAATTTGTTCAGGATTTACTTACGAATTTCATCAGGTACCAGCTCCTGAAAGCCATAGCAGCAGTCCTGATCAGCAGAAGGTAGCATATCAGCTGCTTGCATGTGACCCATTACCATTTGGAGAACACTTGCACTGCTATCATTGTATGCTATCATTTGGGCTACTCAGGCCGCATATCCAGGGAGAACAGTTGAAGCAGGCAGCTTTAGTACCTTCTGTGCTGCAAGCAGTAGGGCTGCATGTAACATGGCAGTTACACAAGAGGGATGTGTTCTTCAGCACACTGCTTGTGGAGGCTGTTAGTTAGTTTTAAACCTGGGTGATGGACAACGAGTTGACCGTCACTGAAACTGAACTGCACAAGTGCTTGCAGAAGTCAGACCAGAGCCAGAGGTTTTCTGGCACCTTCCTCATCACCTTTTGTTCCATGTCCAAGTGTACTTCATTTAAGGAGGGGTATTGTCTGAAGTACTGCCTTCTCTAGCTGTATGGCGGCTAAACGCGTGGGTCTTGTGACAATACAGCTGGCACCTGCTCGTGCAGCTTCAAGTGAGCCACTGATGGGGGAAAAGGCAGCTTAGCAGCTCTTCCCACCAGTGCTGAGGCTGGAGCCCGAAGCTTCTCCTGGGCCCGGCGACCCTGTTGGCGGGGCCCCACAGGCGCGTCGAGCCGCGGGTCCCAGCCCAGCCGGAGGTCGGGCGGCCTTCCCAGGGCGACGGCAGCATCTTCTCTTCCCAGGGCCCCGCTGGGGGCTGCGGGGGCTGTGCGACCGCCGATGCTTCCAGGGCGGCCGCCAGGCCCAGCCCGTCCTCCAGCTGTCCCGCAGCCCCGCCGCGGCAATACCCGGGTCTGCGCCCTGGGGCCGTGCCGGAGGGCGGCGATGCGGGGCGCGGGGCTGGCGGCGGAGCGCGGGGGGTGCGGGGGCGGGGGGGGGTGTGCAGCTCTCGCTAGCGCTGCCTGTGGTCACAGCCAGGCAAGCTCACATCCCATCTGGATCACGCTCGCGCTCTCCCTTCTGCTTCCCTACCATAGAGTTGCGCTGGAAACAGAAGATAGAGGGAGTGTAGGAGCTCGCCATCTCCAAGCGATCTACATTGGGAAAAACATGGAGTCCGCTCCGGCAGCCCCCGATCCAGCAGCCAGTGAGCCGGGCAGCAGCGTCTCCGAGGCGGCCACCGGCGCCAGGGACACCCCGGTGAACCTGGAGCCTGCCCGGAAAAGCGATGCGCCGGCTCCCGTCCGCAGGCAGAGCTACTCCAGCAGCAGCAGCAGAGGTAGAGAGACTTGGGGAAGGGGGAGGGGGCCGGGGGAGTGGGATCGAGGGGTGGGTGGGAATAGGAAGAGGGGAGTAAGAGAGAAGAGGGAAATGCAGCAATTTAATCCCCTGGTTTATTGCTGGTGCTTGCTGAAGTCGCGCACGCAAACAAGCCACGCTTCTACAGCCTGCAAAACCTTGCAAACTTTTATAGCTTCTTTTAATTGCTGCAGGAGGAGGGACAAATGCAATGAAAATTTTGAGCGGTGTTTGGTGCTTTCCTGTCTCTCTCGTTTGTTGCCTGTGCTATCCGGATGGGTACTGTGCCCCTGAAATTACATAATTTTATAAATATATAAAGCAACAGCAGGAGTATTGGGATTCAAGAGAACAAACTTTTAAAGCTGCAGTGTCCTTCCTCCCCCCTCCTTTTCTCCCCCACGTCTGTCTCCTTTTGACAGTTTCTCAACTGGTGTGCTGTGGCTTGTTGTGAATGGGGGATCTGTGATTAAACAGGAGATGTGCGGTTTGCGGGTGACTTGAGCGCTGCTTTCCCTTAATTCATTTAAGTGTATCTTAAAATTATTTCCTCGTGGAGCGGATGATCTTGTAGCTGCTGTTGTTTCTTGAAGGTGCACAACTTTGCAGGGGATCTCTCTGCTCCCGTTGATTATCTCATACTGCTCCCCTCGGCCCCCGAATAAAAACCTAGCACACACGAATCCCCTTTTTCTGTCGCTAATTGTCCATCCCTGTCCTGCACGCATTAGGTGTGCGGGTCAGCTCTGAAGGTGGAAGTTTAGGGTTCGGTGGTGCCAAATCCCCCCGGCGGCGCGGAGCGGGCCGGGAGCGCTCGCCCCTGCTCTGCTCCCGCCGCGGGCACGGCGAGGGGCGCCGGCTTCAAACCGCCGGAGTTTGCCGAGACGTGCGAGGGGGAGGAGGCTGCCGCTTTAATTACTTGTAAATAATTTATGAAGCGTTGCTCCTACAGGAGGGGGAGCGCGCTGGAGAGGCTTCGCTCGGTAAAATCACTCGGTGATGGGTAAAAATTAATTCAATAACGCGATGTAATAATACACACGGCTGTTGAAAAAAACGATGGGCGGAGAAAAGTGCGTGCCCGGCGGGAGCGGCAGCCCCCTCAGCAGTCGCCGCCGGCGTTGGGGCGGCGGTACTCGGCCGCTGGCGGTGGGGAGACAGTCTCTCCTCGGACGGAGAGGTTTTGGGTTGTAGGTTGGAATATGGCTGATCATGTGTTGGCTTGTGTTTTACAGTATTTTTCCCTTTTGGCCACACCCCCCCTTCCCAGGCAGCTTCCCACTCAGGGAATCCGCGTACAGTAAGAGCCATAGAGATGACACACGCCGAAACATTTAATTAGAGACGATTTGCGAGCAGGGAGCGCGCAGTTAGGCGGATGCCGAGGCGAGGAGGAGCGGGCTCGGCCGGAGAAGGCCGGGTGGCCACGGGCGTGTGTGCAGGGAGCACTTGGCTGCGCGGGGTATATTTAGAGCTTGCGAGAGTGGATTTGGAATGCAAGCGCCTTATGTAACGAGGTTAATCAGAAACACTGGAGAAAATTTCCTTAATTTGTCGGGGAGTTTTCTGGATGTTTGCGGAGCGGCCGCAGTTGGCGGGTGTTACACAACGTTCCCCTTGCCCCCGCCGCCCCGGCTCTCCGGGCCGAGGGCTCCGGCGGCGCGGGCAGATGGTGCTGCCGGGGAGCGGGGCCGGCAGGAGGGAGCCGGCAGCCGGCTCCGGCGGGCATGGGGAGGGTGTAACTTTGGGATCCTATAAATTATGTAACACTCCGCTGTCGTTCCTGTACGGATGCGAAAAGGAGAGGGGGGAGGTGGCTGGGAAGAGCAGGCGGCTCTAGTGGTGAGGGTGTTTTCTTGACGGTCCCGAATTGTTTAGGCTTTGGCACTGCTAACCTGCTGACCCATATGTCCCTCCTCCCCCGGGATTAAATAAGGAGGGGGAGGGGGCGAGCCCCGGCAAGCACACGCAGGCACAGGCGGCCACTCGCCCAAGCTCTCACTCGCCGCACGCAGCCGGCGCTGGGTTATGTAACAGCCTGAGCGAGAAGCGAAGGTCAGTGATGGAGGCATCCGTGTGCTGCACAATAGCGAGCGCTGGGAGCCCGGGCGCTTGCGGTCCTCAAAGTGAAATAAAGCTCACGGTATTAACTGGCTTCTGGTTTTGAAGGACTTGAGAGGGGAGAGGGGTGAAGGAAAAGGAGGGTGGCAGCGGTTCGGGGAAAAAAAAAAAAAAAAAAAAAAAGAAATGTTTGGTTTTTTTCGGATGATGTAATGGAGTTGGCAGAAAATACAAGTCTACTCCTAGAGTGCAAACAGTAAAAGAATTGGAGCTGGCATTCTGTGTCAATGTTGCATAAATTAGCGTATGAGAAATAAATTGACCTACACACAACACACCAGCTGATTATGGCTTTCTAACAGTTAAAACCTGAAGATACAGAACGATGCCGGAAAACATGATAATAGTAAGATTTTGGCCTCCTTGAAATCAGGACTTGCTGGATTGGGTGTTAGATAGTCCCTATAGATTTTTAGGTCACTTGGATTTTTTTGTTTTGGTTTGGTTTTTTTAAGCTGTTGAAATAGAATTTGATTTCTTGTTTTCTTGGATGTCATCTTTTATTTCTTAGGGCAACAGTGTGACCTTAATGTGTGACCAGTATAAGTGAAAATATTTTTAGAACAGGTACTTAAAAGCTCATATGTTCAGCTCTGTATTCAGTTCAACAATCTACCTGTTTGGGTCATAATTCTGCAATGTATTGTAAACTGGCAGATCTGGACTCTCCTGTAATCTGTATGGAGGATTGATACAGATAAATAGATATGTGTATCTTACACTTACACTTAGATATGTGTATACATATACACATCTTTGCCCTTAAAAATCCTCATTTTTTTTGATTTAGCAAACATATTTAAAAAACAGAAATACTTGTTTCCTGTCCATTGTTCCCAACTTGCGTGGGGAATGAATAAAACAAAATTGAGGAAGGGGCTGTTGATAAAGCAGGGAAAGTTTGCTTTGGAATTAATTCCTGGATTTATCTAAAACACCTTTTAAACGCAGAAGTATTATCCAATGTAGGTCGTATATGGGAGCATTCAGCATACTTTACTGCTAATGCTAATAGTTAAGTTTTTCCTAGGAGCAGTCCAGCGGGTTCGGTCTGTGTGTGTTCTGCAACAAGAGTTTGTGGTTTGCCATGGTTAGTAGAAGGAATGCTTCACTAACCAGTCCTGGCCCTGGACTGTGACTGCGAAGTACCATGCATTTCATTTTGTAGGCTTTGACATCCATGGACTTCTCCCCATGCTGCAGTCTAAGGCTTAATGTTCTGCTAGTTCCCTTAATAGTCACAATTGCATAAACTACATTTCAATAAAGAACTATCACAGAATCAACCAGGTTGGAAAAGACCTCAGAGATCATCAGGTCCAACCTGTTACCTAATACCTAACATCTCATGACACCTAAACCATGGCTCCAAGTGCCACATCCAGCCTTTTTTTTGAACACCTAACTGTCATGTCATTAAAAATGAAAAGTATTTTAAAAGCTTTTAAATCTCATTTTAAAAATGCTCTGGTTATTTCAAGCCAAGCTCTTGGTCTCAGTGGCAGGTCGATGAAGAGAGAATGTCTTGCCAAAAAAAGTTTAAAGGCAGCTTGTAAAATCACTGGAAGATGCTGTGTGAGAATATTTTTATGATGATTTTTTTGTATTTAATAGACATCTGCAGCTCTGTGGCTATGTGGTGTTGTTTTCTTGCTGTTGAGGTACTAAGAGTATTTGCTGTTTTCCAGAAGCCTTTGAAGTAGATTATCATGTCATCTATTCAGCCTGATCCTTTCTCTACTGATGGGGGGGGGGGGGGGGGGGGGAGGGTATGTCTTGCTTTTTGTGTTTCATTGCGATTTGGGTGGTGCTCCACAAGTAGGGCTGTCACATGACATCAGAAGGTTCGTAGTGTACTTCAAAAATATCCTTTGTTGCTAGATTTTTTTCCATTTCTGGATTTAGACTATTCCATGGAGCATTGTTGCAGTACAAAATCTCATGTGTGGTTTCCAGGAGGACTCTGAATTTTATAAGTTCGGATGTTTTCTGTAGATTCTTTGGATTGCCTTTGTTACCATTGAGGGTTATTCTGCGTACACCACTGATTTAGTTCTATTTTGATAAATGATATGTACTCTGAATCCTTTAAAGGACAACATTGTGTAAAATGTTTGTAGCATAGGACCGATAATAGCAGTAAGTTGTTCTCTTAGGAACAATGCAGTTCTCTTATTTTAATAAACTATAACCTATTCTCTTACTTGCTTGGAAGATCTCAGGAGCTCATAAACAAGTATGTAAATACTGTTATCATTCAACCAAATGCTGTAATTTTACTAAAAAAGGAACATGTTTTGTAATGGAAATTATGGGCTATGTGACGATTTCAGTTTTGGGTATAGCACTGTGTTTTAATGGAAAGGGCAATTTCAGCTTTGGAAGGTTGTCTGATTTATTTTTTTTTTCCTAGTATTTGTTTTCTAAGCTACAAAAATTTCAGCTGGGAAAAATCTGGACTCATTTGATCTCAGTGAGAGCTATCCTAGTGAAAAGGGAGGGCGAAGAACATGATTTTAAATTGCTATCATATCTATATTACTTTTGAAATTGGTTCATGAACAGGTGATTCATTTCATCATGGAATATTTTTAAGAGCATGATTTCAGTGACATTTGTAGGAAGAGATACAAAAAAAAAATATTAAAATTGGGGGTGTATCTAAATGCACTGGCAAGTCTGGGTGCTGTGCTTCCTTGCTTCTAAACATGAGGCAAAGGGACTGTCTCCCGTTTGTGAAAGGCAGAGAAGCACAGAGGTGAATGCTGGGCCTAGGTAGTTTACAGGGAGCTGTCAAAATGGAACAATACACTTGATTTAGGGCCTTCCGTTTCTGGACTGCCTGGCAATTGTCACTGCCTCAGCTGTCTGTCCATCCCAGACGCTTTAGCTCTAGGCTCCTGTGCCATCAAAGACTCCATGTCATCTCAGTTCCTTAGGGCAGGATGCTGTAGGGGGGGAAGCAGTGTCAGTTTCTCAGGTGCAGCTGAACTTCTTTCTCTGTCACACTACACTTACACCTGGACCTGAGTTTGCTCGGGAGAGTCTGTAGTTTTCTGATTTTTTTTTTTTTTTTTGTTTTTTGTAGAAGTGGTAGTTCTTAGAAGTAAGTTTTTGGAGAAACTTCTGGGTGTATGGAAGCTTCCACACTTCATACGCAGGTTTCTGCTGTCTGATTTTCTCCTCTTCTACTGAGGCAGTCTTTGTAGCCCTGACACTCACTTAAGGACATCTATTTTACAGAGCTGTTAGATTTAAGATTGTGTGTGACCACATCTGGGAGACAATCTCCTTACTGGCACAGATTCTTGCAGATATGTGGAGAAGAGCCCTGCAGAGTTCAAGTCCTCTACCATCACTAGGTCTGTGGTTAATACAATTCATGTCATAAATGAATCAAACCTAATGCTGGGGGTTCTTAGCTTTTTTTGGCCCAGTGTTATGATAGAGACTTCTGTTGTTTTGATAATTAGAAAGCTTCTTCTCACTCCTTGCGAAGTGCATTCATGATCAGTTAGTTTGTTAGCTTCTTTAAATAGTGGTTATAAAATGTCCTTGGTCTGAACATGAGGGAGAGGCCAGTATTGTATTTTGTGATAGCTGAACTAACGTACTGAACTCTGTTCTCTGATTCATGGGTTAGCACTTGGGCATAGCTGCTGTAGATGATCTGTCCTGGTAGAAACATGAGAATGGCTTGGGCTGTACATCATGAGGAGTTAATTGTCCAGTTTCTTGAATTAAACAGTGTAAAGGTTGTGAATTATTCTTCATACTCTTATCTGAAGTCTCATCAAGGTATGTTTCACTCTTGACAACAACTGTGCTCTTCAGAGACTAAATGTATTAGGGCGTGCACTTCTACAAAGAAATTGTGGGGCTCATTTGACAGCGATTTAATCTTGCAGGTTAGCCTCACTGCATTGCTCATTTGGAAGGATCCCCAGTTATTTTAAACACTATTGGGAACCATTTTGCTTATTACTGAAATGCAGCTACTTCTTTTGTGGAATCTGACAGCAGTTTAATGGTGCTCAGCCATGCTAAGCAGATCAGAACAAAGTAAAGAATATCATACCTGATTGAAACACTCAGAGGGAGTTTAGGTACAGATAATATAATTATCTGCATTGGAATTGGGTCAAACAGCTCTATTTCTGTTGGAAATTACTGGATATTTTCAGTGGCTGTGTATGGTCAAGAAATTGGTTTGAAATGCCTTGCTGAAAATGATACCCCCAGCAGTTAGATAATCGAAAATCCCGCTGCTTACCCTATTGTTGTCACCAGTTGTGGTATGATCAGTGTTTCCTTCGGGTATTTCTAGATGTATTAATTGTTTGGTACCAAGCTGGTATGTGAAATCTTACAAACCAGGGGGGACAACTGGGGTGTTTCAGCTCTTGCTTTGTAAAGCAGGTTCCTGTACAGTTGTATTCTTTGAATAGTGAGGTGTGCTGCTGTGTGTGAAATGTTAACAGAGGTTTTAAAAGTGGTTGTGGGGGATCTGTTGATACTAAGCCAGTAGGGGATGGGGGAGGTGGGTGTCACAGTTTTCTTTTGAGGATATTGGGGAGTATGTTCTTTACCAGTTGTTTTCAATTCCACCTCCCATATAATCTGGTAGAAGAGATTATAAACAGAAGATCTGTAAAGGAACAAAAGTTAAAATTCACGATCAACTGAATGTACATAAATGTTCCAGTAATCATGACCAACTACAGAGTCTTTCATTTGTAATTTAATCTAATAATTTCCATGCACTTCTAACAAAACACACTATGAGGCTGGCAACTTCTGAGAAATTGCTGTGCTGTTACAAACAGTGTTTGAGCTGGCATTATAACAGCATGATAGATGGTGAGATGGAGAACAAAGTTAGCAGTTAAAACTGAGCTGAGAGAAATTGCTAGCAGAATGTGAGAAAGTGGAGTTGGATTATGATAACCTCCCTTGTAGAATCAAATTAAACCTTTTCAAAGGTTTTATTGATTTCTAGTTTATAGTTGTACTACGTATTTACCTCACATGGGTACATGAGATTAATGAGGCAGGTGTAGCGATCATGGAGTGAAAAATCGTGGTGCTGCTGTTCTTTTTAAATGCTTAGTTTTGTACAGAATGTGGGATATTTACAGCATTAATTGACAATATGTCTGTGTGCTTTAGTTCTGCAACTGTTCAAATGGATTGGAAGTGTTTAATTTACCAAAGTGATGGTAATAAACTCCTGAATTCCTATGAGACTGAATAGAGGACCCCCAAACCAATTTTATTACTCACAAGAAAATCCTTAGGAAAGGTGTGCTCATTCAAAGAGGCGGTTTGTGTGAAGAGTGGTATATACATGGCCAAGAAGGCTGCAGCTAATTTTAAAAAAATGGCTGAAAGAATACAAAATGGAAAAAACTCCAACAAAACCCCAGACCAAAACAGTGGTGGACCATTTGCCACTAGCGCTTTCAAGTATGCATCTGATACCGTTGCTATCTCTTCATATATGAGAGCAATTTTTTCCCCTAGTTATGTAGAAGTGTATGCCATATACTTCTGAAATAGAAATACATGTAAAACTGTAGACACTCTGGGGAGGACTTAAATTATGTATTAGTAGAGCTTGACTTGACTGTTTTGGCACTGCAGTGAGGTCTGTTAGATACAGTCAAGGATAAAACCAAGGCCAAGGCTTGTGAAATACAGATTCGAAGTTTTATTTTCTTTCTGTCATGGAAGTGTGAGAGTACTTTAAAGTAAGATTTCTTGTCATAGTTCCTCTTCAAAGGTAGAGGTGGGGCAAAATGCCTTTTTATGAACTGATAGATGGCTGACAAAGTCCGTACCAAATGTAAATCAGCTAGAGGGATGTGCTGCATTATATCTGTTAACTAAGGGCAGAATGGAAACATTAAAAAAATTCCTTTGAAAGAAGTCTTGAAATTTGAGAAGATGGGCTAAAATACATATTTATTAATACTGTACTTGAAGTTCTGGGTTGTTGGGTTGTTGCACAGAGGCCTTTTTAAAATTCTGGTGAAATATACTCTGAACTGTTTATGTCTGACGTTTGCCTAATTCTTTCTGAGATAATACAGGTGAAAAGTAAGTCCGTTAACAAAAGCACAGAGCCAATTTTTCAAGGGCTGATGCTCGGAGGAATAATGGATGAAGAAATACCCAGTGATGTTGTCTCTGTCAATGGCCAGCCAGGCTTTATGCTTTGAGAGTCTTTAAAAACCAAACTGGTTCATTGCCATTCATCACTCTTAGCATTTGTAATATTCTGTATTTTCTGCTAAAATCAGGTGTATTTTTAAAAACTGAAGTAATCTGCTTTTCATGAACATGAATCTGCAAGAGATCAGATTAAGGTCACTCATATGTTAGCAGCATGGAAGCTACCCTTGGCTATTAGAAGGGTTCTGCTCTACTGGCAGAAGACTTATTCCTGTGACAGCTTATGTATGTGTTCAATATTAAGTGTTATGAATGGTTCTTTTGGTGTCAGTGATACTACTTTACTGTACAGAGCAGGAGGTATGTATAGTAAAGATTAAGGGAGGCTTAATCAAGAACTGCACTGTGAACAAGAGTATAAGAAAAATACTAAATTCTCATACCAATGAAAAGAACTTTGGCTAAGAGCTGAATGAACTGTTGTTTCAGGATAGGTAGGGCTAAGTGAGTACTTGTTACTGCTTTGACAGATAGATCATTGCCCTACTGCAATTTTGCTTGCAGGTCATACTGTGGTTCTGCTGCTGGAGAAGAATTTATATTCTTAAGAATATTTGTTAGGAGATGAACAAGAATTTCTCTGTCTACAGAGCCTGAGTTGCACTTGTTTGCTTCTCTATATGGAACGTGCTTGCTATGAATACTTAAAGTTTTATTTTGTCATTGTTAAAATCCTAACTGTATTCCTATAGCAATCAAAAAAAGAAAAAAAACCTTTTCTGTTTCCTGATGGAGAAAGAAAGTGGAACAAATTGTAGGGACTTAACTGTAGAAAATCTAGAAAGCTGACTCTTGAGGTGACCTGGTTTATTGGTATATATCTCTCTTGATTTTGACTGGTTGTAACTAATGTGTTTATGCTGTCTTGGTTGCTTCTGACAGGGTTTGACCATAAATGAATTCTCTTCCATTTTTTGTTTTCTGGTTAATTGCTCTATATCACTTCTTCTCTTCTTAAAGATTCCTGGCTGTAGTTCATGAGAAGTTGACTTTTTTTTTTCTTCCCCCCCCCCCCCTTTTTATTCCCAGCATAATACTGCACCAAAATTGCCATCCCAGGTTAGCAGTGTCCTGGAGATGGTCTACTGTCACTACTAGTATAATATCCAAGACTCTGCAGAAGAGCAAAGGAAGATAATTTTTAATTTTTTAAAGGGAAAATAAAACCCCTCCGAAATGCTAGCAAGTCATTAACTTTCCACAGCAGTGCTTGCATCTCTTAGAAACAGGCTGGAGGAGTTCTGTCACTAAAATCTTTGGTTTCAGTTCTCCAAAGAACACTCTCCATTCAGCATTCACCTTAGAGGGGATGAGGATAAAAGAGGCTGGAGGAAGCCAGGATCAGTGAGGCAGCTAGATTTACGGATAGCCACAGGCTTCCATTTAGCAGACTGTATTTAGTCCCAGTGTTGGGCTTCTCTGTTCTAGCCATGTGCTGAAATGGCTGACTAGGGTTCCCAAGTCCACCTTTCTCTTGTTTTCAGCCCAATTTAGAGACTGTAGAAATAGCTTGTCACAAATCTCTGCAATTTGCAAGTCTCCTCTGAATTTCTTCCACGTATCCTTTCCTTTCTTTGCCACAGCAGAGGTTCAAAGGAGAATGTCTTTAGGGATTTGAGAGCAAATGATCACAAGTGGTGAGGTAGGGACTTGTGCCAATATACTGAAAATATTTTGTTGCATTGCTTTTCTCTGCACACAGTAGAATGCGCACTGGAAGCAAACTGGGCTCTGGAAAGGCAGCAATAGCAAATGTAAAAACAAACCCAGAAAGGAAGTAAATGAAGCCAAAGGGGGAGCAGGATAGTTTTGAGTAATGAACGGTAAAAGAAAGATGTGGCACTTAAGGAAGAAGTGTAACGAAGGGGCACAAAGGCAAGATGACTGATTTGGAGAATGGCCTGAAAAAACACACATTTGGAAAAGACTACAGCAGTGGTGGAAGCTACGGTGTCTGTTGAAGGGAGGGGGATTTACTGCCTTATTGCCTCTGGACAATTCATATATTATATTCTATGATCTTGTCTTTACTATGGAATGTAATAGAATGTATTTTAGTGCATGGTGTGGTCTCAAACAGTTGCCTCACAGATTTGCTTCAGCACCCCATTGTTTCCAATGAGCTCTGACTAAATGCTTTAGCCATAGATGTTGAGCTAATGTGTTATATGAATTATTTGTCTTATCTCAGTGCTGTGAAATTAGAAACCCTTTCCCACAGTGTGTTAAGCAGATTAAACCGAAAGCATGTTTTTATGGTTCAGGAGCAGTGTAAATAATTTTTTTTTTTTTAAAGGGGAAAAGGAAAAAAAAAAAGTTGTGCTCTATCAGAGGGATTGCTGTGAGGAGGCTTTATGAAGCAAATGTATTTTGTAACCTAAATGGTGAGATAAGTTCCAAGCTTCCTTTGAAAAGTTCCAAGCTTTTCTTTGTACTGTTTTCTCTGATGCCTTGAATCAAGGGGAAGAGCTTGGGATTGGTAGTTACTACCAAAATACTGGGTTTTGTTGTCTTTTGTAATTAACTTCCTAGGTAGCTGTGCAGTTTCTTCTTCAAAACCCTGTCAGTGACTGAAGGGCTGCATTTACTTTCTGTCAGACAGTCCCGGGACAGATTTTGGGCTGTTTTAAAGTAGTAAACATCATATTGGAGGCTTAGATCAGATATTTTCTCTGTCGGAGAATTGCTTTAAAAGTAGTCAAGTAATGGCTTTGCAGAGGTACATGTGAAATTGAGGATTCATGTTACCCTGTCCCTTGAATTCCTGTCTTGTGTATCAGTTCCTCTGCCCTTACAGGTAGGATATATTTTAGTTACAGCAGTATTTTATTTACTTCAACTCACTCTAATCTTGTCACAATGTTCCAAGACACTTTATGGGATAACCACTCTCCTACCTGTGTGGTATTTGTCAAGTAAAATGACTTAAGCTGTAATGAAATTATTGCAGAGACAACATGTGCTTAAGATGAAAGGAGTACCTTACTGTGTTTGAGCAATAGCTTAATTAAGGCATTGCATGTTATTGTAATATGTATTTGGGAGGAGGCAAAGGTATGATCTCAGAGTGAGCATTGCACTTCTGGACACAGTTCCTACTTCTGTAGCTTTCTCATTCATGTCTCTTATTTCTCTATATGGAAATAAGAAAAAAGATAGTGTAATTCTACATCGAATCACAGATTGGATTAGGTTGGAAGGGACCTCAGACATCATCTATTGCCAATCTGCCTTCCATGGGCAGGGATGCCTCTCAACCAGACTCATCCAGTCTGGCCTTCAGGGAGTGGGTATCTGCAACCACTCTGGGCAATGTGTTCCAGAGTCTCACCACCCTTGTACTGAAGAACGTCTTCCTCAGATCCAGTCTAAACCTGCTCTCCCTCATTGCCCCTGGTCCTGTCTCTAGACACCCTCATGAAAAGTCCCTCTCCAGTAATGTTGCCCCTTGGGGCTTCCTCAGATCTTGATCAGGGTTGGGAAGTCAGGAAAATGCTGATGGACTATGTTGTATGGAGGTTTAGGTTGAGATATGTTGGGTGTGAGGATAGGGAGATGCTGAAGATTCAAGAGACTTGTCTCATTGTTTCCCTGCCCATGAAGTAAGTTAGCAGCACCAGGCCATTGAAATGCCAAAGAAGGTACTTCAAGGTTGAACTTAGGCATTTACTTCCTACAGAAGGAAGGAGTAGGTAGAAATCTGGCCTTTTTCCCTCTCACTGTTGGAGGAGGTGGCAGCAGCTGTGCCTAAACAGTTTTCCCCCTTCTCCATCATCTGCTCCTTGGTGTCCTTTCATAAAACTAACTTTATGCAAGCACGTGTCCCTGGGATACCTGGTGTGTTTTGATGGCACAGGAAATGGAAAATTCACACTCTGTCACTGATAGGGCTGTGTGAACTACTGCTGTGGACTCTGCTATGCCAGCAGAATGGAGCAGTTAGTGTGTGTTTGAAGGAAGAGAGTAGCAATGGCAGCAGAATTTATTTTTATTTTCTTAAGAATTTCCCTCTGTCAGGCTGTAGTTTGTTGTGCTGGAGCTGGTGGGGGCTGGGGAGGAGAGCAGCTTTGTTTGTCATAGCTGTGTTATCAGAGACTCTGCAGTATAGGCAGTGCTTAACAATCTTGTGTGGATCTCTCTGGTTAGCCCAGATCAAGTGGCAATTATATGGTGCCCAGAGCAGTTACGTAGTTTAATTTCTGTGGAAGGCTTCAGATCCCCTTGCAAACTGTGCACTACAGTTCTGTGTCCTTCTACAAAATGGTGTTGCGGTATGTTATGAGTTAAAACTTTTAAAGCAATAGATAAATGGTGGCGGGGAAGCAATATTCTTTCTTTTGGTCTAAATTCTTACCTATTTTGAGCATTTTTTCATCATGTTTTGACCAGAACATCATAGATAAAGTTGTTTTTAGTCTGTATCTTGTAGTGTCTGATTATTGCAGCCACATGTAAGTTTAAGTGTAAGCAGTTGAAGATTTTGTGTAATGCTAACATTTCTGTGTTATAGTTCTCTAGAAAAGTAAATATTTCTACGTTATTTTCCAATGAAATGATGGTTTTGTTTTTTTTTTCTGTAACTATACTGCTTTTGATTTGTGTTTCTTTCTCATATTTTTCCAATGTATTTTATGCACAGAGGCCTGTAGCTGCTGGACATTACTGAGAAAAAAAAGCCATAGACATAACCCAAGAACATACAGGGCATAATTGAGCTATCTTAAAGCTAAGGCATTTGAAATTTTTAATACCTTTGAATAAGGTAATTTGAATTTTAAACATACTTGAGATTTAAATCATATTAAGAAGCTCTTCTGCATGACTTCCAGCCTTTTATTAAGGGCCAAGCAGCCTACTTGCCTCCTTTTAGAGGTTACATTTTATTTGTAATTTGCCATCTAATGTACAGTTAATAGTCATGTGGCAGTCATTAAGTTTTGCAGAGTCAGGTAGGCTTCTCACACTGGAGAGGTTTCTAATACAGTGTAAAAACAAACTGTTCAAAGCACTGCCATAATTGGTAGCTTCTTCATGTTTTCCTTAAGGACAATTTGGAAGAAAAATAATTTCCGTGGCACAGATATGGTTCTAAATTTGTTTTCTGTCACTGATGAAATTCACTCATGAATATTCCAAATGGGAAGGTGTCCATTCCTTCAAATTTGTTTAAAACTTCACCTGGTGGAACTGTAAGGATACAATGCAGATGTGATGTGTCTTCTTGAATATCACATTTGTTCATCTGGATACAGATGTACACAGAGTTATTGAGGTCAGGAATGGGGCAGAGTTCTGAAACATTTGTGCTGTATGTTTTTTGCACTGCAAAAAGCTAATTCAGTTCATTTTCTCAGGTAAGAGTTCTTACTGTGGCCATTGAGTTAATAAGGGAAAAAAGTCTTGCAAAAGAGCATAAAAACAGCAAATAAACTCTTATTTTAATTCCTTGGTAGCAGTGTTTCATGTGATTTAGTCTACCTGATCAAATTTGTACTTGGAAATAGAAAGGGATCAATTGGGTTTTAAATCCTCCTTTCTTTGGAATGCCCTTCTCCTTTGCATGCAGGGAAAAACATGTGTTTGTTCTTCCATATCCTCTTTGCCAAGTTCAGCCATAGTATGTGTGAGGTCAGTGTGACTATGCCTGACATATTATAGCCAGGAGCAGGTATTAGCAAGAGTGAGTATCTCATGGCTCTGCAGTACTAGGGGACGAAAGGGCATCAGGAGGACTCTGGTTTGGTGGTTGCATCTTCTGAGCTTAAAATGCAGGTACTTGCTCAACAGAAGTTAATGGTATCAACCATCAAAGACTGTTTAATGTGAACTGGAGTTTCAGACCTGAGATGTGAAAAGAATTGAAATGCAGCATGTTATGTAACTTTAGGTGGCTAGTATGTGGTTGTATTATAGAGAAGGATTAAGGGCAAGTTTTATCCGAAGGCGCTTTCAGGAACTGGAAATATCCAAAATATTGTTAGTCATCCTTTCAGCTTTTTATTAACAGTATCTTGCTGAGGCAGGTAATTGTTAAAACTGGTCAGGAAGGCTGGTTGGTAGTTAAATTTTCCAGCAAAGGGAAGGTCACTGTCAAATGGCTTTAGCTGAAGAAACAAGCTTGTTTGGTTTGTATGTTCAGAGAGCACTGGAAAATCCTGTGTTTGACAGGCTTCAGAGTTAAAACGTGTTTGACTACAAAAGTGTTCTAACAAAAGAAGTAACTAGAAAAGTTCAGAAACATGCTAGCATAGGGAAGAGAGAACCAAAGAAGAAATTATTAGCCCCTTAGGAATCTTCTTTTGTATTGGGCAAACGAGGTTTTAGTATATTCAGAGTGGTGTATTCTGGATGTTTGGTGAGAAGGGAGAAAGTATCCTCTAACAAAAGAGAGGCAGATTTGCTTGCAGTGATCAATACAGATGGATTCTCTGTCAGAGGCCTAATGCTGAGATTCTTCTGGGAGAACCAAGCTAGAAGTTTCCCAAACCCATACAGGTTTCTGCTGCCTCATTACTGGTTCTAAATTTAGCTTAGATACACAAATTCGAAAGAGGGATAAAGCCAGCTCTCTGCCTTGGGAGAACAGGAAGTTTATGTTCCCTTGAAGCTGGAGGAGAGATGGAAGCTCAACCATCAGTGGATTATGGAGTTTTCTCTTAACAAAACCCAAAGCAGCGATTACCATAACTGAATATTGCACTGTGCATGATGTACCATGTACTTCAGAGACCAAATTCAGCAGTAGGCTTGAATTGGAGCTTTTCTTATCCCAAATAACAGGGAAAAAAAAACAAACCCAAACCAAACAAACCTTAGTGTGAAGACCTTGTATTGACGCGTCACTCCAACCCTGTTAATAATGTTGTGAACCTCCGTTAATTCCCATCACTGTTACGCCAATTGATTTTCTGCTGCTTGATTCATCATGGTCTTGTCAGTTACACTGAAAACCCTTTTTATATTCAGCCTTTAAAAAATGGTTAGGTTTCTATTGACTCTCTAATTTTTGCATATTTCCTGAGATCACTAATGTCAATTTTAGGACTAGAAATCTGTCTTGAAATTCTATTTCATTACCTCCTCAATACATGCATGTTGTCCTTTTGAAACAGATTGTACTGCTTTCCAAGAGACCAGGGAAGCTTCTTTGTGTTTGAATCTTGCTAATGCAAGTTATTATGTGTTAAATTTGCAGTGAAACAACATTGATTTCTTTCTTTCTTTTCTGTGTGATGGTGGAGAGAAGCAGAAGAGGTTTTGCTGTTAGCATTTATCACACCAAAACGGGCATGGGAGTCACTTTTCTAACACAAGAATTATTTCTAAAAATACACTTGTATTATTTGAACTAACAGTCTGTTTAAGCTTTCGTTTTTCAGCTAAGCAGGTTTCTAAAGAACTCTTCTTTCCAACATGAAGATGGTGGGATCTGCTAGATATGAAAATTCAAGTGAAATATTTATATTCCTGGAGGAAAGGTGCATCTTCAGAGAAAAAATGAACATCTGCCTAATGGATAGTGACACACGTGTTGTATTTGCTTTTCATTAGGAAAATTCATCTCCACCTTGTGGGTCAGTGTGATTTGGGAACCCTCACCCATTTGAATATAAGCTGTCTTATAAATGGGATCAGTAAGATTTTCTGAATTTGAGACTGAGTACCAGTTAGGAAGATGGAGTTTCCAAGCTAGAATGATGGTGTAATTAACCAGCCAATAAAGCATCCTGAATGTGAAGGCTTCTTTCAAAGCATTCTCAGGCAAATCTAAAATAGTAAAGGAAGATTGTGGATAAGAGTAAATTCAGGGGATATGGTGTCCCATTAGAAGAGATCATCTCCCAGGCTGATTTTTTTTTTTTTAATTGACAAAATTGTAACAAATTATGAACTGCTGGGATCAACATGTTGTAATGACCAATTAATGGAAACAAGGAGATGATTTTGTTTCAGAAAATTGATGTAGTGAACATCGAGAGCAGATGTAGATATGCTCATAAATTGCTAAATTGATGGACTGAAGTATTGCTTCTGAAAGATAAACAGCTGGGAAAGAGTTTGAGGAAGTGCTGATTTTTGTCTTAGTAGGATAAATACTGACAATCATAGATTTGTAGAATTGTTAGGGTTGTAAGGGACCTCAAGAATCATCTAGTTCCAACCCCCCTGCATGGGCAGGGACACCTCACACCAGATCAGGTTGCCGAGAGCCACATCCAGCCTGGCCTTAAAAACCTCCAGGGATGGGGCTTCTACCACCTCCCTGGGTAACTTGTTCCAGTGTCTCACCACCCTCATGGTGTAAAACTTCTTCCTAACATCCAATCTGAATCTACACATTTCTATTTTCTTTCCATTCCCCCTAGTCCTATCATTATCTGACACCCTAAAAAGTCCCTCTCCAGCTTTTTTGTAGGCCTGCTTCAGATATTGGAAGGCCACAGTAAGGTCTCCTCAGAGCCTTCTGTTCTCCAGACTGAACAGCCCCAACTCTTTCAGTCTGTCCTCATAGGAGAGGTGCTCCAGCCCTCTGATCATCCTCGTGGCCCTTCTCTGGACATGTTCCAGCACCTCCAGATCCTTCTTGTAACAGGGGCTCCAGAACTGGATGCAGTACTCCAGGTGGGGTCTCACCAGAGCGGAGTAGAGGGGTATCAGACTAATACAAATAATGTTCCAGTAGATTATTATTTTACTGACTTGTATGCTTTGTCTGTTGAATGTGCAATGGTACTGAGATCTCCCTCCACTAAGAATTAAATAACTGTGTTTTATTTGTGCCTTGTGTGGAGTAACTTTGGTTTACTATTTTGCTTTTCTCCTCTATGCTAGTGCTCCAGCCTTCTCAGTCTCTCACCCATAGGTTTACTCCTTATATCTTATTCTTCATTAGTAGACAAATGTTTTTCATTGTGAGTGAACTTTGTGATAGGTTAAAGAAATTCAGATTTACTCATTGCTGTCTGAACAAACTTCTTTCTGACTAGACAAAATTAAGCTCCAGTCTCTTGGAAGACATGTTTGTGTAGAGATTTGACAGGTGACTTTAGCCAGTTGCTGAAAACAAGCTAAGATTCTGAGCTGGCAGTACTACCAATTCTGAATATTTAAAGAGGCATTATCTATCAGTTGCTGGGAAGGGAGCCCCTGTTGCAACTAGCACTTTGGTAGAGGGAGCTGCTAGCCCAGCCATGCCTTATGAGGTACTACGACACAGGAGTTTTCTTTTTTGCCATGAGGCTGACACAAATGCTTTTGTTTTTCTTCACCTACGAGAAAGGGCTGGGGTTTTTTGATTTTTTTCATGTTGTTTGTTTGGGTTGGTTTTTTTTTTTTTTTTTTTTTTTTTTTTTTTTGAAGCCCCACAGGTATAGTCTACATGTCTGTCCTTGGCTCACTGGAAGTGGCAATAAACATATGCAGAGATTTAAATAGCTCGTGGAATGTTTCCTATGTACTTTTACTTCTAAATCAATTTATTCAGAGTTCATGAAAAGTAAAAATAGTGCAAGATTTCTTGTTTACATTCTGCTTGGTGATGATGAATGTGTGATCAGTATTGTGTGATTTGAAGTAGTTGTACAGTGCAAATAACAGTCTTACAAAGAAGCAGAATCAAATTTGTGGGCTTCTAAAGACAAAAAGAACAATATTCCTAAAATAAAAAGGACAACATTGCTGCTAGTATCATTGTTATACTACATAATCAAAACTGTGACATTATAATATACACTAAAGGAATTATTTTGAGGGGAATACGTTGGCCATTACTTAGTCACTTGCTTTAAATAACACAGTAATAGCTATATATATAACATAAAACAAAAAATCAAGATTGATTGTAGACTTTCTCCCTCAGACAGACTAATGTACAGAATTCTTTCTATAGCAGATAAGGCTGCTAGTTTCTAACCTAAATTATAGAGTTACTCTCTCCTAGAGTGATTAGTGCCCTTTAATTTAGATTTGACAAGGAAAGGAGGGTATATTCTGATGCCTACATCAGATTTCCCCTTGATCCTCATGTGGAGGTTATGTGTCTGCCAATGACACTAAAGAGTTCTGGCAGAAATGTGAAAAAATCCCAGTGGTATCCTGAGTGCATCTTGTCTCTGGAAGCATAAATCCTGAAGAGCAAGTGGGAGCTGCTGTTTGGGCTGAGTGAAGGACTATGGAAATATTGTTTGTGTGACAGATGATTAATGGACAAATTAAAAAAAGTGCATAATATAAACTGGGAAAAAGCAGATGGGAGAAACCTGCTCTGAGAGGCTTGTGATGCCTGGAAACCAGATGAGTGAGTAATACACTGTACAGGTTTTGGGGCTGTTTCGAGTATTTACTGTTAATGATAGTTTAGGCTGTGGTGGATAGTATGCATGCGCTTATGAGCATTATTTTGTGACCTAAGTCCAATAACATAAAACACTGTGGTGGAAGGTGTCTACCTAGTTTGTTCACATGGTCCAACTTACAGCTCTTCTGATCCTCAGTTATTCTGTAGTGGTCATTGGCGAGTAAGGTCTGTGGTAACCTGTTTTCACTTGATTTCCTTTTCTTAGTTGTCTGAAAGGCATTAGAAGGGAAGGGGCAGGTTTCCAAGGTTGATAAGCATTATTGTGTTTCACTTTCCATAGTGATAGCTACTAAAGCGTGTTCTAATACTACTCGTCTTCAGGTATGCAATACTGATACTTCTTCCTCATCCAAATTACAGAACGTGGAATAGTCATCTCATGTAGGATTCATCTCACAGTACAGAGGTGTTTTCACACTAGGTATGTGCATCTAAGTTAGTTCTTCAATATTGTCTAACATAAAGAAGTGGGGATTTTGGGGGGGATAATAGAGAAGGGTAACTCTTTAGAAGATTGATGTCCAAATTAGGTCAGAGAATCGCCCTGTGTATGCCTGTTTCTCTTCTTAAAAGCATAAAAATCTGTACGGCAATTACAGTGTGTTAGAGTACAGCAGACTCATGTATTGGCACTGTGGGTGCTTAAAGCTAGGAGTGGGAAAGGAATCCATCTCACCAGAACGGTTTACAGGTAAGAATTAGCCATGGGTATGTTTTAGTGTGTACTTTCTTTCACAACTTTTAGGGCAAGGGTAACTTAAGACCAATTTATCTCTTGACTTTTTTCTTCTAGCCAGGATTTAAAAAAATTGTTCTGAGGTTGAGTATTGGATCTTTGTGTATTTAAATGGCATAATTTTACAATTGCTGAGCATGTCTGTCAACAGAGCAGAGCTGAACATGATTTTACTGCTAGATGTAGCCCTGTGTACTTGTTAATGCCCGACAAGTCCTTTCCTTAAAGCTGTTGCCTTTGCAGACTTAATGCAGCAATCTGAAATCATACTCATAATTCATTATGAGGAAAAAAGAAAAAAAATAGTCAGAACTGTATGTTGAGAATAGGTGGCCCACTGTAGTTAATCTGTTTCAGATCTAATGCCATTATTGATATAAACTGAGACCTTTTCAGATTCCTTTTATTCAAGCATTATGTAATATTTTTCATCTTCAAGTAATGTACATCTGCCACCAATTGGGAAATATTTCAGATGGAGTGAGGAGGAAATACACTTCCAGCTCTATAGATGCAATATAATTTAATTTTTTTATGCTTGACTCTAGGGTCCAGATATGCTTTCATATGCACTTAGGAAGCTGCTGTCAGAATCTACACATTACATAGCTCAGGGTCGAATTTAGCCCTTTAACCCACTACATTGTTTTTTTTTTTAAAAAAACAAACTAACTAAACACACCAAAAATCCTCAACCCCCAAACCAGGCATTCCCACGAAGTTGTTATAATGAATACTACATTTTAATAGCTGTAAGTCTTTATTTAATTACAGTAATTTGGAATTTCACTTTTTATTTACACACATCCCCCCCCAGACATCCTCATTTTAGCTTTTTTCTGAGTCTTCAGAGAGTCAATGATTTTACTCCAGGATCATTCATGGATCAATAGACTTTGAAGATTAGCAGGTCATGGCCAGGTACAAAATGCATGTTGTAAACCCCAGACTCTTATATTTGCTTGAATCCTTCCTCAAAAAGTGAGAGAAGGGGTAGCTTTGAACGACAGACCTCTTTGAATGGATTAATTCCTTGTGTGTTTCAAAGGGTTGAGAATATACCAAAGCAAGTACAAATGTGGAATTAATTTTCAGTGACTTGAGAATTCAGCTAGCTGACACATAGTTCTTGTAGATAAGCCAAGGATGCTGGGGATGAAAGGTAAGACAGTGAAAAAGTCTGAAGAGGAGTGCTGTACATTGAGGGAAATTTTATTTTTTACTATCTCTTCACCTTTTAATGTAGATGGAGTTGCACAGATGTAGCTGCCTTATTAGTGTGCCTTTTTAGGAATATTTTCCTGATTTCAGGGCTTTGTTTTCTATGCAAGACTGGAAACTAGGAACTCAAACCTCAAATGAAGATAAATAGGGCTAATTTGTGTCTGCTAAGAGTGTTAAATTAATCTTCAACTCTTCAGCACTCGATTACAGCCTCTGAAATGGTCAATCTAGACTTTCTGGAGAAGCTTAACTAGGTCCAAGTAGCTTTTAAAGGTCTCTGGCTGTATCCCAGTCCACTGTATCCCAGTCTAATCCCAGTGGCTTCACCTACGTGTACTTGAAAAAGGTGAAGTTTAAAAAGGATGGAAGGTATGAAGTCACAGATTAGTGAACAGTATGAACACAGGTAGATTTCTAAGTTGTGTTTCTTTCTTGTTGGTAAACTTAGCAGAGGATGCTTTAATTCCTTTTCCTTTCTTGTTCTCTTACTCTCAAGGTTGTCATCTTCATATTCCCTTTCATGCTCATTCTTTCATGGTGATTTCAATTTTAGATATGTTTCCCCTCCCACCACTGTTTTCTAATCCATCGGTTTGGGTCATGTTTGAGAGAAAGGCAGGCAGATGCTTCAGAGATAATTAATATATCCCCAAGTTTTGGGAGAACAGGCATGCAGAAGAGGCTTAGTTGCATGCAGTTAAAGGAAAGCACTTATTAGACACTAGAGAATCCATCTAGGGGAGTGAATTTCCAAAGTATTCCTCTGCTGAAAAATACAGTAGTGAAGTTGTGATTGATAACACCAAACTCCTATGAAATCTTACTTTAATAGTGTCAGGCGCCTTGCTTTGTGTGCATCAGGCTGCATTTGTGATGGAGGCTTGGTAACGTCACTTACGTTAGTAGCAAATCTGGTTCTTCATCCACCGGCTTACTGATGCAAAGCAGTTAATGCTTTTACTACTACAGCTAGAAAGGCTATGGACCTGCAACAGCCATGAGGCCCTGTGTATGCTCTCCAATTAGTAAATTACCTGGCCAGGCCTAGCCCACAGTACTGTTGGGAACTGAAAAAGTTTTCCCCAGGGCAATATTATCTGCTTTCTCCTCTTCTGGCATATTGCTGCTTCTTATTTTTATGCTGTGATATCACATGGAAACCTATATTTAGATCAGCATATCCACAGAAATGGATATTTTGGAGGCTTGCTCTACGGATTTAGTCTGTCGTGAAAATGTTTTTGTTATACTGCATTGTTATCAAAGGCATCTTGTGGGCTTTCTCTCATGCCCATCTTTAGGGAAAAGAGATTTATCTCTGTAGTTGCAAGGTGCACATTGAATTTTTAGGGCCATTGACAGTTTAATTCAGGAATGATCTAATTAGGAATCCAGAGAACCAGATTCATCGTATTCTTAAGTATTGGCTGTCCTGAGAGATGTTCTGGCAGATGGTTAGTTCAAAGTGAGTTTACCTTGGGCTCAGTTTCTTTAGACTGACAGCTTTTTTTACTCAATTAAATGAGACAACTGTCAAAAGAACAGACTCTGAGTTGATGCAAATAACTCTGCGGCACAGATAAAGCTTAAATGTGTTCCTTGAGTCAGCTGAAACTGTCAGGTGCTTTGAGTAACTAGTTCAGCCAGCCAGAAAGGCACACTGGCAAGTGGAAGAAAAGGTTGGGAGTTGCCTAAAAATAAAACAACTCCCAGGTTTATCTTTCTTCATTGATTTTACTTTTTGTCACATACCAGTATGACATATTGGTTCCTTGCTCTCACTCTTTTATTCATTTAAGTAGGGAATTCTTACTATGTTTTAATTATCCTCAGAAGTTTATTTGTTGTTAATGTGCCCGAAGTCCTTAGGCTCTGAAAGCATGAAAATAATGAGCTATTATGATGGAGCTGTCAGGCAGTCCCCAAACTAACTGTCCTTTGCACTGAGATTCCAGCCATCTGCAAATAAATTAACATGTTTTGCCTTTTTTCCCCTGGAAATTTAGAAATTCATATGTGATGCTTATAGCTAAAATACAGAGTGTGCTCTTTGCCCTCCCTTGTGCCTCAGGAAGAACTGAAGTAGCTCTTCCTGGTGCTCATCTCACTGAGCAGACAAGACCCAGACTTTCTGTTCTCTCTATTCAGCTCCTGCAGCTTCGATTTCCTCATGAATTACTAGGTTTCGTGAACTTTGTGGGATAATGAGGAAGTCCTGCTGATGTTACACTGCCATTTGGATGACATCTCTGCACCAGGCTTCGTCCAAGCTAAATTGGAATTCAAACAGGTGAAAGTAGACAAAATATTCTCAAGAAGGGTGAAGCAGGAGCCCCTTGTCTGCTGCTAACCTGAAAGTGAGTTGCAGGCATCTGAAAAAGATGGTTGTAACTGGAGTTAAGAACAGCAGACACTGAAGGAAAGAAGCCAAAACCTGGGGTGCCTGTGGAGAAGGCTGTGATATGTGCGTACCTGCTGATGCACTTTGAAATGCATAGTACTTGAATGAGAACTTGTGAAGACTGCATTTTTAATTGAGAAAAGGTGAGGAGGGGGAAGTTGCCTTCTCCTTACATTAGAAATTTCCATATTCAGGAAGAGGAATGGGACAAAGCAGGGGAAAAGCAGCATTCATCTAATGAAAAGCAGATTAACTGCTCTTGGCAAACCATGCAGCATCTATAATGCTTTTTGTGTGTTTTCAAACATGGACTGTGGAACACTCCTAAACTTTCCATAGCCCAACATGATTGGAAATGTTAATGAACCTTTGCAATTTTAAATTCCTATGAAGGGAGCAAAAGGCCCCTGGTGAGAACCAGGTTTGACTTTCAGTATCTAATACTAAGAGAGGGGCTTCTGTCACTATGTTGCTGTCGTCATATTCCAAGAAACATTACATCATTACATTAGTAGACTTCGGCAATTTCCACTGGTTGGCCAATTAAGTGCTTTAATTTTTATTCTTTAAATGTATCAGAAACAGGAAGTTTTCAAGTCCTACCTTGTGTTATTACTTAGGTATGAACCTGGGAATCAGGAAGTCAGTATTCTACTTTGGGCATATTGGTCTTGCCAGCTTCCTGAGCAAATGCTTCCAGTAGTCCCTCCTACAATTATATATTACCCTGTTTCTCCTACTGTCCTCAGAGCACAAGTCATCGAGGAGTGCAATAACAGGCTCACAAAAAATAAATGTAACCACTTAAACACAAAGAAGGTGTAGATTTAAAATTTCTTCCTTACTCATTAGGGTGGGCATTGTCAGGACTTCAGTTACTTGCTTGGCATTTCAGCATTTTTCGGAAAGGAACATTGCGGTCGCAAGTGAAAAAGTCCAATCCAGTGAGTTATATAGGGGCTTTGAGTTTAAAAAACATATATATGTCACTTGATACATTTTCATGAATTTACTTGAAAGTCTTTTTAAACTAGGAGCATTAAGCTCTAATTTCAGTCTCAATGAAAATGCTGACTATAATGGAAGCTAAAGAGAAGTGATGAGAACATCAAAGGCCTTGTTATGTCTATTAGGAAACAAGACACAGAACTGTCTACAAGCCTAGAGGGAAAAGGGAATGATGAAGCCAGGAGTAATTGGAGAGATGGGTGTGGCTTGTGGGTGTAATCAACAGGCGTTGAATGTATGAGGAGTGTCTGGGTTGATATCATCTTCTAGGTGGGCAGGGCTTCTGATGCCAAGCTTGTATACAAAGGCTAACAGCTAGCTACTGTCACTTTTCTTCTGGTTGAAATATTATTCTTTTAGTTCCCTTGTTAATGGGAAAATTATCGGTTCATACTACGACTAGGGTATAAGTATTTACAGCCTGTGCATTTATCTGGCATAAGCTACTTTGAAGTAGTGCTGCAAAGGAGTGGTTCTGATAATGT
Organism: Indicator indicator; assembly: GCF_027791375.1. Classification (NCBI taxonomy): domain Eukaryota; kingdom Metazoa; phylum Chordata; class Aves; order Piciformes; family Indicatoridae; genus Indicator; species Indicator indicator. Next base: position 5,889,690 of record NC_072025.1, read on the forward strand.
AATTCTTGTAGCAAATGTTGGCAAAAAAGATCCACAGGTGTCTTCATGTGAATATAACTTAAGGGGTGAAGAAATTGAAGAGTACTTGATCAAACCTAATTCTGAGATTTTTCCTCCTTATTTCTGAAGCTTCATTTTTTTTTTCTTTGTAGATACATGTTTTTGAAGGGGGAAAACATTAGAAGTGAAAAGTATTATGTAATTCATCGTCAGTCTTAGCCTTTGAATTCTCTTAGTGCTCTGCAGTACTGTATAGCTGGGTCTGTGTCAGACAAGTTTTGAACCTGTAGGATTGGTTTGGCCAAAGTTGCACCATCCAGTGGCTTCTGAGAAACACTTTGGCCAGATGCTATTATCTGTGGGGAAGAGATCTATGCATCTAGAAGGCTCTAGCACTAGATCTTTAGCCACTCATCAGTCTGATTATTATGTGAGATTATTACCTATTATTTGTAGAAGTTATGCCTTTGGGCAACTGATGGGACTTTCAACGTTCGTTCCGGAGTTCAAGTGAAAAACAATGACAATGAACCTGTTAGTGCTGAAAAGCTTGGATTTGTCCAGCCATACATTGTGTAGGTGATGGGAGCATTCTCAGCTGGACCCATTTGGATGTTGGGCTGTCCAGCAGTTCAGTCAAAGCTACTTTCTAGCCTGGCTTGTAAAAATCTCTGTTAAGTTTAGTAAATCCTGCTTTTCAGCCCCAACAAGATTTGCAGTTGGAAGAAAGTGAGTGCATCTTTTTCATAATGCAAAGGGTAAATGACTGTTTCTAAATGTATCACATAGTGTGTATGCTTTGTTGTTCAATTATATAAAACTCCTGTTTTTCTTCACCTTTCCCCACCTCCCTTTTTCAGTTCTCATTGCAGTCTGTTGTACTTTGCTTATGAACAGAATACTATTCGAGTTTCAAGAGACATTCTAATGTCTTTTAAATGTATTAAAACATCTGTGAATGTTATTTTAGTACATGCTTTTGCCATGTCACAATCAGGTTTTTAGCTTGCAGGGTTTCAGCATATTTGCTTTAAACGTTCTTTGTAGCAGAGTAATTGATAGAAAGCTTTGACACATGCTGTCCCTAACCTGTGAACTGTAGGATAAATTGTCATCAGGAGGTAATCAAGTGGAAGTCAATGATACGATCTTCTTTCTCTTTGCGATGTCCTTACTCACTTAAGTTTGAAAACAAGTTTCTGATTAGAAAAGTGGAAACTGTTCTAGCAATGACAGAGGTCAGTTTTTACATTCAAGTAAGCATAAGCGTTTCCCAGCAAAACCTGAAGGTATTTCCTTAAGAGAAGTCAGTGACGTCTGGGCTCTGGCCCAGTCAGGTGGAGGCACATCCAGGCCGGTAGAACAGGGGAGGAATCTGTTGTGGTAGAAATATCTCTTCACCTAAATGAAGCCCTCAGTTGAGCTTTGTGAAATGAGAAAAACAAACAAACAAAAAAACCAACCACCAAACCACCCAAAACCCCAAAGAGACCACTTGGGGGTATTTCAGATTTGTTAGGATGGTGTATGTCAAGACCCTAAACCAAGACAGTAGTCAAGCTCAAGGAGGCTTTTCTGGAAATACTTCACTTCTAAGCTGTTCATGTATTTATTACTGTTCATTTTCATGTTTATTTTCAGATGTTAGTTGTTTGAGCTGTGTTATTGTTACCTGACACTGTTCTATGTCAGTGCTTATTCACCAGCTTCAGCTAGACGTAGCTCAGTGACTTGTTGATAAATGACAAAAGAAGGAAAACAGATTCACAGATTAATGTTAACTGATAGTCATAGGGAAGCACTAATTGCAAGTGCTAAAAGAGTTTCATAACAGTGCTAATAATACACTCTATTCTCATTATAAGGCTCCCTGTTATGATTTCATCACAGTGCAAGCACATACACTTTGGCTCCTCACTGCATTAAACCCTGGAACTGTATTGCTGTTGCCTGCTGTCTGGAATGCATGTGGAGAAGAGAGCCAGCTTCGTCACTAAGCAGCAGTGCTTTCCTCAGGATTTGTTGTTCTTGTGCTCACTCTTACAGTGGCTGTTGCCACCAGGTTTCTGTTGCAGGCAGACTGGGGCCTTGATGTGGGGGTGGCCCATCTCATTATTTCTGTGCAAGAAGGAAATAAAAAAGGGCCCTGTGTCTTTAAATTCCTATTATTTCACGTGGTCTGCCTGGTGATAGACCTCTGTCCTAAACCTGCAGAGTTAAATTTACCCAGAATGACAACTGTATACTCAGGGTTTAGTTACATAACAGCAGTTGCTGCGTTTCACGTTGCACTAATCCAAACAGAGTGATAAAGCAGGCTGTGAAAAAGCTGCCTGGTTTTGGTGTGTTACATAGGCCTGAGGAGAAACAGCTTTGTAATTTTCTCTTCTACAATTCTGAAGCTATTCTCTACTTGGCTGTTTGGCCATCCGGTGGCTTTAGTGCTTTAACCAATGTGTTGGCAGATAGTGTTGCCTGTTGCACAACTTGAAGTTATGAAGATGGGTGAGAAGATGGTTGTGTTTGCAAGCAATGTGCGTACGCCACTGTACATGTTTGGATATTAGTGTTAAGGCTGGTGTGTTGTAAGATACCACAGTGACCAAACACTGCTTGTCTTTCATGTACTGTTCTGAAACTGCTCCTACCCCTGTTCCCCAGCCGCTCTTTCCAGCAGTACTCGGGGGAGAATCCTTGTGCTAGTGTTAAGTAATTACCTCTGCATGCTCACTAGTCCACAGTGGTCAGATCATTTATCATGTATCCTACCATTAACGTGTTTCAGCTCAGCTTTTGAGCCCTGCTGAGAGCAGGCCCAAATGCACTGTTTCTGAGTGTAGGTATTCCGTTCCCCATGGGAGTGTTTGCAGAGCTTTGTTAAATAATAAAGACATTTCTCCAACTTCTCAAGTGTTTAATCAAAATATGAACTCTCCCAGGAGGTGAGGAAAGGCGGTGGGGATGAAGGCAGATGATGTTAAAGATGTGGATTCTTGCAAGGACTTGGATATGGGAGACATCTTGTCCTAGGCTGTATGTTTCCTTGAACCTTCCTCATGTAATTGCGGAACCTCTCTGCTTCTCCCTAGTCCTTGTCTTTTTTTGGAATCCTCTGGAGAAGTAATGGGTTTTGTGTATTTTCTGCTAGCATTGTGCTTGCCACTCAATAAATAAAAATGAATACCTTCCATGCCACATGAAGTGCCTGAAGGTTGGGTGTTTGTACCCAGAATGATCCCTGGAGGGGATTGTATCTTTACCCTGGCAAAATGCCTGTGGTCTGCAGTGGAGCCTGGCAGAGAGCCATTAAAATTTCTCATGCTCCATTGCACAGTGCACTGTTGGGATAACTTCATAAGGCAAGCTACAGTGTGCAAGAGAGACTTGAGCACAACAGTGGGAGAGGCACAAGGCAGAATTGCAGCAATACCACAAGGTATAACTGTCATGAAACTATGCTGTAATCGTTAGGTGATTGGTTTGGGGTCTGGAGGAGAAGGCTGAGCAGCCTATTGAAGGAAGAGCATAAAACCAAGTTGTTGAAAAAATGGAGGTTGCCATAAACCTCACAGTGTTGCTAGTGGAGAAAGTTGGCATATTTGTGCTCAGGCTCTTCAAACGCACTTGTGCTACATTCAGAAATGCTTTCAAATGTCACCTATAGTCAGAGGTGCCAGTTAAAAAAAAAAAAGAAATAAACAAAAAAACCCAACAAAACCCCAAAACAAACAGTTGCAAAGCAGCACTCAGAATGCTCTCTCCCTGTTAGTAAATACAAATTACATAAATTATTGTTAGCCATGTAAGTTATTTAGGTTTTCTTAACTGTAGTCTTCCAAGTAATTTTTATGCACAGACTGTTGAGATTAGTTGCATAGCTATATGCTGGCGTTGGAAATTATTTGCATGGATATATTACCTTTGATCTCTCACACGTCTGTCTTTAGCTTTGGAGCCTTTACTACTTTATCAGGAATTTAGAAAAAGACAAAAATAATTTTCCAATGCCAAATCGGTGCTGCAGTCTGCAGTATAAGAAATTGGTGCTTTCATAGGTGTTCAGGAGCAAAATAGTTTTCTTTCTGCCTCAAGCAAAGCTTAACAGGAACTAATAAGGAGCCATAGTTAGATACTTGAATGTTCAGAGCAGCTTGCTCTTTTGCTACAGGATTTGAAAGCTTCAGCATAATGGATTAAAATTTTTGGTTTGTATTTTTCATTTTGGAGAGACAGAGCTCCATTTGTGAGTATTCCTTAATACTAGTCTTTTATTTGAGAGCTAATGGGCTTATTTTCACTTTTCAACGAACACATGGTGCTGTTCATCCCAATTAGAAGGAGGAGATAAAAAGCACTTGATTTTTAAAAAATTGTTCTTTTTTTTTTTTTTGGATTCCTGTTCAGCTCTCCCACATTTCATAATTTATATTTGGTTTCTTGGAGACTGTACATGAAGGGTCATTTTGGTTACTACTCTGAGAAGACTCATGAGTGTGACAATGAAAAATAATGACAAGAAAAAACATGTTTCTGAATATGCTAGATAAAAACCCCTTCTTTTATTGTGGCAAATAGCTGTTTCCTAGCTTCATCTCTGTACAGTAAATTCCAAGATCTTAAAAAGTAGAAATGGATGTGCTAATATGAATCACTTGTTAAAAACGAAGTCAGTGATAGTACTGTTCTGATTTTTTGAATTGCAAACTTCAGCTTTTAAAGTGTTAGTAACTGTATAGTTACATGGTTTTGCTTCAAAAAAAAACCCAAAAAAGCAGAAGAGGACACTGTATTCTTATTCATCAGTAGAAATAATCTTCTGTGTGCCAGAAGCTCTGGTTTGAGAGTAGTGTCATGAAGTTGCTGTGGGGCTGGGGTTTTTCCCCCTAATGGCTTGAGCAATAAAATGTTTTTCATTTGGTTTATTCATTTATTTATTTTGTTTGATTTTTTTTTTTTTGCTGCTACTTGTTGACTTTTTTCTTTAAACAAGATAAACGTTTTCACCTCTTCATGAAAAGATAAAACATGAAGCTGCTTGTCTCTCAGCTGCAGCAACATTCATAAGGGATTTTAGTGCAGCAAACTCTGTCATTGGTGTTCTGAAGTTTCCTGGAATTTCATGGGTGTCTGAATGCAAATACGCGCTCTCCCTCCTTTTTCCCTCCTGTTTGAAGGTTAGTTTTCTTTAGGGTATCGCTTCATTCCTGCCAATCTGATAAAGCTAACTTAATTAAAAATATTACCATTAGATCATACAGTTTCTTTATTAGTTTAGTCCATGGGGCTCCTTTTCTACTGGGAAATTATTTACTTCAGAACTTGTAAGAGGAGCCTTGGATGGCTTTGTTTAATGCAGCTGCTTTAAAGCTTTCCATCAGATTAATGTTTTTCCAGCTCTTTTCTTGCAGGTGCACTGTGACTGAGAGATAACTCTGATTGCTCAGATCTGTGGCGTTTGCTGCAGAGCAATGCTCTGATTGGAGGGCTTTATAGCAAAGGAGACACAAGGATTTGTTTTGGATGGTTGGGGATGGTTTGTTATTTATCCCTTTTATCTCTTTATTTTCTTTTCTTCCTTCCCTCCTTATTTTTCCTTCCAGATGAAAAAGTTGACTTTTGCTGTATGGACTGTTAGTTATTTTCTTATTTTTTAATCCTTATTTTTTGCTTCAAGGACGTTTTTGTGTTTACTTGGCAGGAGAAGGAGGAGGCTGCTAGACAAATTATGTGACTATCCTTTATTTCTCACTAGTAGCTTTAAGCAATAAGACTGACAGCTTGTTTAGCTTGAAGTCTGGTCTGTAGGCTTTTATTTAAGCTTTCTATTCCTTAAGTTGTTTTGTGGAGGAGCCATACTGTAGTGGATACTGGAATCAACTTTGGTGTCATATGTCATATAGTCTATAGGTATAGGGTGTAGAGGAGCAGAGCAATGTAAATTCTGTGCTCCAAAACAAATTGTGGCATGACCTTCACCTCCATTCTTGTATTGCACTTTCCATCCTGTGTCTGACCTTCCTTATGCATATTCCCTTCCCATGTGTTTCCATAAAGCCCAGCATGAGCCTCGATAGCTCTTTAGACCTGGTACTACTCTGCAGCTAGTAGGTGGCAGTGAAACTCACATTAGACAATTTTTCAGTGCACTTAGTTCTTTCAGCACTGACATGTTTTTCTCTTGCCTCTCTGTCAGTGCATCTAATCTAGAATTCAGCTTCTTGTTTTTAGCTAAATACTTTAAACTCCCTGATACAGACCAGATGAACTTACTTCGATAGCCTATAGAAGGGACTTGGTAATTGGCTGCTGAGCATTACTTCAGTATATGGGTGTCCTACCCTGGGCAGCTTTGCAGTCTTGGCTGACTCAGTGAGTGCTAGGGACAAGCGCAGGACTGTAGGCATCACTCGACTCAACTCTGCTTGAGATATAGTCTAACCTGTTCAGTAATGGTCTTTTGTTTGAGGTGTTTTGTTGTTCCAAACATCTGTATTCTGGAGTATGTGACCTGATTACTTACATGCCTATATTAACCTATACAGGAAGTAGTAGTGCTTGTGTTTAGGCTGATCTCTGAATGTTAACTCAAATCTTTCAGTCCTGCTGAAGTGAAAGTGAGTAGGCTTTGTCCCTCTCATCTTGCCTGTTTTGTTTTCATGGGAAGTGACTGCTGCAGCTTAGGCCATGCTTAATGGTGACATGCAGGCAGCATTATTTTTCAAAATGCTCCCTCCCTCATAATTAAAATTCATGAGTAGTTCCCCAGAGAGCCACCTGAGGTAACAGAGTCTTTTCAGCTCACCATTAATATACAGGAAGACTGAATACAGGCATTTGGCTGTGTTCACTCTTCCTCACTCTTCCCTGGCTGGTTGCCTGTATGTGTTGTGAAACAACAAAACTGAAATCTGGACAATTTATATTTCAGTTGTGATAGGATACTCTCTCTTTTCCTGTCACTTCACATTAAGGACCTGCCACTAATAAAACTAATTAATAACTCTTGGCTCTACACAGAACACTTGGACTCCCTAGTGCTGGCGCTGTGCCACTGTAGCTTTTGAAAGAAGTGCTTCATCTTGGTCAGGGACAGGACGAATATTTCTGCACAGTTCTAATTGGACAAAGTGCCTCGGCATTTCAAAGACGTCAGATTAGCAACTGTAGATACTCTAGGTAGGATCTCCTTTCTGCAGCCTCTGAGGCACTAAGCTGGGAGGGACTATAGCATGTCTGGTTTTGGTGCTGTGACATGAGCAGGATGAGGTTGAGCACTGCATGTTTATGCAGTCCGTGTTGCAAGGCTTTGTCCTGCACAGAGAGAGTCCTTGGGGAAGATGCATGTAATGCTTGCAAAAAGCAGGATGTGTAGGTAGCATAGTTGCTTGTTGGAAAGCGCAATGAAATACTGTCAAAGGGATGCCTTTAGCTGTTCTAAACTAGTCTGATGAGATGATGGCAACTGCACTGACCACATGATGGTCTTGCTGAAAAGTTTCATCTCTATGGAAGGCTTTGTTGGCACTGTGATGCCACTTGTGGGTGTATTTTGGGTTTTTTTTTTTCTTCTCTCTGCTGACATAACTGTGCCAGCAAAATTTTGTAGTGTAAGCTGGGCTGTGCTACATAAAAAGATTGTTCTGGCTTGTACTCTGACCCTTCTCTTTTCCTTTAGAGATACTATTTGCTTGTACATTCTATCTTCAAGACCACTGATATATTTCTGTTCACGTCAATGAATGAAGTAGGTAGCTTTGGGTATCTGGGCTATCATGGTGTACGTGCTTATTCATGAACAGATCATTTAAACAAGACTGGTCTGTCTGACACCTGTGCAAAATGCCCTCAATGCGCAGTAGTTCCTGCTCAGGTAGCTGCAGCTCTTGCTCAGCACAACCTTTCATATGTGCTTCATTCAGAAGGGTACATCCAGTACAACAAGGAATACAATTGATATGGCCAGAAAATCATCTATATCAAAGAAAATGTAATAAAAAAAGATTAGTGTGAATATATGTAAAGAAAACAAACTGCAAATAACAAGCCCAGTTGGATTTTTCTGACTTGGCAAAAACATGTCTAACCCCTTGCTGACATTTTCTCCCACTATCTGAATATGCCTCTCTGTAGTTGGTGATTATTTTTTAGGCTAACTTATTTTTCAGTGCTTCAGGAAAGGAGAGACTTCAAGCATATTAAAACAACCGACTAGATTCATGGCTGGAAAGATCAAATATTGATTTTAATATTCTACAATGTATCAAGCAAATGAGCATCTTTTCTTCATCACACCCACCAGCCTACTGTCAATATAAGGCACTACTCATTTATTACTATTAGTTTGTTATGGCTGTGGATGTTGCTTTACTGACAAAGGTAGATTCTCTGGCAGAACTTGTTAGGCAAGTTAAAGGAAGCTGGAGGGGGTGGCAAAGGCTGGATAGGAGGTGGAGAAGGATGGCAGTGGTGAGAGCACCCACAAGCCTGAGTGCCTTGTAAGACTGAGGCTTTCATAACTTTGCGTGTGCTCATGGTAGGCTAGTTCTTGCGGACATGCTTGACAGATGTTTCACTGAGTTCCCGGTGCCTCTCAGTGCTTACAGAGCCCTGGCAGCCCTGCAGAAATCAATGCTCCTCAGGTACTGGGAAAGGAGGAAGGAGTACTATTCAGCCATAGTAATGACTCTGTTAGCAGGAGGAATATATTGTCAAATATATATGGAGTTGTTACTTTTTCAAGTTCCCTATCCTGTTCATTGTGAGATGGTCAAAGATGTGAAGTGAGTCCAGCTATTTTGTGATGATGTAGTGCCACTGACTCCACTGTCACTGCTTTTGAATTACGCCAGTGGAACTATAGAGAAGAACTGAGCTTCTGGTCTTGTTGCCAAGTAAAACTAAGAGTGTCAGTACGAAGTTGCTGAAGAGCAGCCCCTTGCTCTGCAGGTCCTGAAGAAGTATTAAAATCCATGTTGTACTGTCAGGTGAAAGGAAGAGTCCCTGACTCCCCAGCTATATATGCTTTTCCTAGTCTCATTCTTCCAACAGTTCTCCTTGACATTACACTTTAATCCTTTCCAGAAGAGTGGCCAGTTGGCAGCCTCATGGTCTCAGAAAATATAGTAGTTGTCTCTTCTCCCCTCTGCATGAAAAACAGGGAAGGTTGGCTGGAATTAGAACTGGTAACTTCAGTTCCCTCATTACTGAAAAAGCTTTCAACTACTGCCATCTCCTTCAATTCTTGATTGGATGTCAAGAATAAGAACACAGTGGAGCAGAAGGGTTTTTCTCTCCAGCTCTTTTGCACTGTGTTGTTTTCAGTTACTTTTTTATGAAGTCAGAGGTGCTGTGCCAGTGTAGGATCCGTGAGACCTGACCCTCTGTTCCCTCTATATATTGTGCTGCCACCTTACCCTTGGTAATAAAAGAGTTGCATTTTTTCTTTCAAACTACAGTTGCATTCACAGAAATAGTTAAGACAGTACTGGCTTTCTCATCAGTGTTTCTTTGTAATCGAATCCATGTTTTCTAGGCAAAAAAACCCAAAACCAAGTAGTTTGCCTCTTAACTTAATAACTTCTTTTTAAAGTGGTGGTTTTTGTTGTTGTTGTTTATTGGAGCTTTTTTAAAGGTGTAATCCATAATAATGTGCTGTTGGGTTCTTAAATTATGACTGTCCTGCAAATCACCATGTGGGCAGGGGAAGGCAGGAGAATGCTGCCAGTGATCTGGAGGTGTTTAAGGCCAGGCTGGATGAGGCTCTGGGCAACTTGATGTAGTGTGAGGTGTCCCTGCCCATGGCAGGGGGGTTGGAACTAGGTGATCCTTGTGGTCCCTTCCAACCCTGACTGATTCTATGATTCTATGATCAGCAGTATCTTGGGGTTGATAGTGCTTAAGCATTAGGAGAGAGCATCAAAGGAGCTATGGGTGACAAAATGGGCATTTAAGCAGCACCCAAGGAGGCTCGGTTATATAGATTACAGGAATGAGAAATCAGAGTTTGGGAAGGCTCAGGTACTGCTGAAAGCAAAGCAATGTTGGATTTGAGTTCAACAGAGAGTTATTCTTGTAATGAAAGGGCTTTGTTTCAGGGTATTGAACTATATTGTGTCTTTCCTAGTGATGTTGAGGCACTTTATTCCGGGCTTATTTCTTCTATAACCACAGTCTGATACAATCATTTTCATTTAGAAGTGGTATTTCCAGTCAGAATCTAGGATGTGCTTGGGATTTTTGTCGCTTTCCCAATTTTTGTTTCAGTTGTTTTTAAGGGAAGTATGACACGAATGCAGCTTCAGGAGTGTCTTTGGTGTGCTTGCCTTTAATCTACAAAACCAGGAACTCCATGTGTCACCACAGACTTAAATTCCTGGGTGCACGGGGAACACAGTGCCATGTGCTGCTCTAATTCTTGGAGACTGATATAAGGCAATCAGAAGCCTGGAATGCAATGCCTCGTTGTGCTTTGTAGTCAGAAACAGCAGCGCTTAATACCATAGTCTTTGGAAGGTTCTCTAAAAATGTAAGCTTTACACAAACCCAACTGGTGTATGTAAAAAGAAAACACAGAATCAAGTCCTGACTGCTGCACTGTAGTACACAGATGCTTACCTTTCCCCTCCTGCTATGGGCAATGGCAGCTCCCTGTGACCTTTGCACATGGGAGCGACATGGGCTGTGCCGGCGGTGTGCTTGGAGGGATGGCTGCCACAGGTTCAAACCCCTTTGCCAGTAAATGTGCTTATAGGGAAGAGAGAATTGGTTTGTTTGTAGCAGAACAGTGAATCCTTTACACAAAGAGTTGTTGAAAAGCAATGTAAAAATTGAGGAGGATGTTTCAGTGAGTCGGAAGCCGAAAATGGAAAAGAAAATGAAAGTACTACATAGTGTTCCAATTTGGCATATGGGAGATTCTAAAATATCTTGTTGGTTTTGTTATTGCTGTAGCTTTATTTTGGAAGTTACGAAAAATCATTTAGAGTCTAGTTTCTTCCTAGTATGCCTGTTTAAATGATTGCTTACTCAAAGAGAGATTTTTTTTTTTGTGTGGCTTTAGAGCATTGTTCACTGCTGAGCTTACTTGCCATTTAAACTGATACTGAATTAGTGTTTGGAGGGTGAATACCATTTTGTATCTAATTCCTATTTTCAGCTGTTCTCTCTTTAATGAAACAAAAGTGCAGAATTTGATTCCTGTACATCTATTATCTATAAGAATCCCACTTTTACTTAGTTGTAAGATCCATTCATAAAAAAATAAAGTAGTTCTTGGTTCTGCTACTTTTGATGGTGATATAAATAGACAGTGCTATCTGTATTGTCTAAACAAGTTATGCATGAAAAAAAATACTGGAGTTATAAATCAAGATGGGAGGTTTTTATAAAGTCTTTACCTTAGAGATCATCTCTCCTGTTTTGGGTTCATACCATACATTTTACAGGTAAAATACATCACTTGTATCCACCACATATTCACATTTATCAGTAAATAGTTGATTTGCTGTTGCAGGTCATGATATTTTATGCCTTTGATAATAGAGGAATGGATAAGATCACATGAAGTTTGCGGAGTTTTGTACTTGCCAAAAAGTTCCTGCATTTCCTTTGAGTCTTTCATTGACAGCTATTAGCACTGAGAGTTTCCCTTGTGTTTTATAATGTGGACAACCTGTCAATCTCTGTGATTTCCAGGTAATGTTCCACATGGCTATACAGACACAAAAAGTGTAATTTACCTGATGGAGCTTGATAGTTGCAGCACTGATCTGCCATAGGGTCTGTCAGAATGGAGGTGTTTAAGTGCCAGTACAGTCTGGCTTCAGGTTTTCTTACATGAGTTAGTTAAATAAGGATTTATGACTTCTGATTTATTCCCAGAAGTGCTTCATATAAAATGTAGTATGGGAATTATCTGTTGATAGCCTCTCTCGGTGGTGATGAAGGTTTGGTTTTGTGTAATGTACATTTGTGAACAGAACAAGTTCCAGTATGTTCATCTTTCTGATGAACAAGGCATGGATATGGCTGGCAGGCACATAGCTCAGTCTGAAAATGGAGGAATTTTGGAAGAGAAGCTGTGCAAAAGCAATGTAAAACTGCAGTGGTTATGGGGAACAGGGTAATTACAATTACTTCGGTGTAATATCTACCAGGGTACAATTAACGATGACAAAGGTACAGAATTGTTTGTGTGTTATTGCAATACTAAGTACAAGGCAAAAAGATATTAGGCAATATATGATACATGTATGAACACTATAAAACCCACAGTAAAACCTGCACTGATTTTATCTTAAACTACTTTTCAAGTGTTTGTAATGAATCTCCCAATAACGAATAAAAATGTAATCTAAAGCTAATGTCAGATCTCATGTTACTTTTTTGACTGAAAGCTGGTAGTCCAAGTGGCTTAGGAAAGTCCCACACCCTTTGGTGACCTGATGCTGAAAAAAGATACTTTGAAAAGGGTAATTACATTTATGCCCTATTCTTCATACTTTCTATGCATTTGTCACTGAAAATCTTGCAAAATGGCTCCTTATCCTTCTCTTACATAGAACTCCTCTTCAGAATCCTCTCACCTCAAATGCTCTGGCTTTCCAAATACTTTATGAAAGAGCACAAGAATCTGCTGCTGCAGCTGGGGAGTAACGAAATACCTTCCTGGTATATTGCTTGCTATTCTTGTTACCATCCTGAGATATACTTATTGTTTAGAGCATGCAAATGCTCAGGAAAAAGATGTCTGTCTTAAGATAAAAATGTTTGATGCTCAGTTTCACTGTCAGACATTTGGGCTAACTTAGTGTGCTTCCATTTATAGATATTTGTTCTTATCCTTTTTTCTCTTTCTGTCTGCCTGTCTGTCTTTTTCCCCCTGGGGGAAAAAATATTCAAACATCTGTGTTATGAATTGTTCTTATAAGATTCTACAGATGCTAAATAGTGTCTTGTGTAAAGCTTAAAAATCCTAATTTGCAGTTTGCCATGATATGCAAAAGCATTCGTGCTTCTTTTGGACAGGTTTGTATCTCACTACCTCCAGCATGCTGTAATCCTGTTGATGAGAGCCAGAAAGTGTTAGGGAACCTCCTTCCCCCTTGCCCATTAATTGATGGCAGGGCACCATGCCTGACTGTAAAAGGTGTATGTCAGAGGACCTTGGATAGAGGCACTTTCTTCCTCACTGAAAAGCCCTACATCAAGGTAAACATAGATTTTGCAATTCCACATAGAAATCTATGACAGTAGAAACGTTTGATGAAAACAGTGGTGTCTGTAAAAATGCCACATAAGCAGAAGCGCTTTAGGCTTATAACTATGTTATGTGATTGAATGATCTTAGATTTTTATTTCTTCATTTGTGCCATCTTTTAAAGTGGGACTGGAATTTCTTTGCCAGCCCTGGATTCTGACACATTCAGTCTCGGGGTGAGGATTTATATTCATCAGAAGGAAGTTTTGTAGCCTTCTAGTCAGTATGGAGTGATGTTCATCTATGTGTAGACTTTAAAGTCTTTTTTTATCCATTTAAAATCTGCGGCTTCTTTGCAGTGGTATTTTTTTATGTTTAATTGTTTTAGGTGTCTGATATTTAGCACTTGAAGGACTGCTTCATTTTCCATTTTGCAGACTAGTTCTTAAAATGTTTTTCTACATGTTGAGGCTTTTGGCTGATTTGTCATCTAGATTCTTTTTAGTCTTTGCTGGTGTAAACCTGATGTAAGTCTGTTTTACTAAGCCAAAGCTATCTATTAGGCAGAGACATTTATGATAAGACTGAAGTCCGTTCTATAACTCCCTTCTTCTCCCCATCCATTATGTAAAAGGGATAAATAATGTAGTTAAGTTCTTGCGTATGCATTACACATCAGGACATACATTACTGGTTGCTGGAGTTCTGGCCATTCTGCAGTATAGAATTGCATCAGAATAACCTGTTCTGCTCCTAGTCCTGTCTGACAGAGATAGAACACCTATTTTCCATGCAGACTTCTTGTCTTCATGGAATACAAACTGTGATGACCTGTGATGTGGAGAGAATGACTGAAGGAACAGCTGAAATTGGGTAGAAGGTACTTCTACCATTTGCTGAACAGACAGTGTTTTGCAAGCTCATACTATAACTGGGAAAAAGGAAAGGAATAAGGCCCTGGTGAAGTGTGGAGGGGAGACAGAGACTGGGGAAGGAGAGGAAGGCTGTTTGCTGGCCATTCTACTGCTGGTGGAGAAAAGTATTTAGTTCACTAACAATAGAGATACTGAGAAGAGAATGCAAATGATTGCAAAGTGCCATAGCACTGTGGTAGTCTTGTGCATGTCTGGACTTTGGTGTGAGGTAAAGAATGAGAAAAGGTGTCTTGAGGATGTTACTTAAAATGCTGTGGACTGCAATGCACAGTAACAGGAGTGTGTGTGTCTGGGTTTAGCTTAGCAATAATTTTTTTTTTCTGATTCAGAGAGAGGCTGTTTAAGTGCAATCCTAGAACCAGTTTTGCAGTGCTTACGTGAGTAATACAACTTCTCCCACCTGCCTACTTGGTTCCTCTAGTATTGTTTTTACCTCTTACCAATCCTTCCAAAGCCATCTGTCTTCTAGAGTGCCTGCCTTACAATATATATCACCTCCTCACCTATATCAGCTGAAGCTCAAAAGATAGCTAATACCTTTTAAGTGTCATCTCAGAAACATTCTTTCTGCAGAAAACTAAAGTATGTATGGAAAAGAATACAATGAGAAGATACTGCTGCATTGTTGTATTCTTGGCTGATAATGGAATCTCTGCCTAAATTAACTGAATGAAATGGAAGGAAGTTCTGTCATTTGACACTAGCTACTCAGCATTTTGTGGGTGACATCTGTGCATGCATTGTGGGTGCTGCGATTTTTTTAATTGCACAGTACAGGGAATCTGAATTTGTTTGACCTTTAAACCAGCTTCAGAGACTCTAGGAAATCAGTGTGTTAGAGCCTGGCCAGTCTGCAGTATTTCTGCTCCCCCAGGACCAGCCATACCAGCTCTGTGCCTGTGTCTTGCAGGGTGGTGAGTTCCACATAGCTTCTTACTGAACAGGTTATTTTGGTGTACCGAGTCTTCACACCCTGTCCCTTTAGAAACAGTTCCCTCTTTTCTCTAAAGACCACAGGATGAACGATTCAAGCTGGTGTAACTTAAGATAGATGGGGATTATTGTGCTATGAAACAAGTTGTTAACTTAAAAGATATTACTTCTGTGATTGGTTTTTGGCCTGATTACTTTAGTATCTAAACATTCACTGAAAGATCGTATGCCTTTTCTAGAAGATGCTTGGTGAGCATACCAAGTGTCATCTGTTCAGCAGCTTTACACATTTGCTTTTACATTCTTATTAATACATAGCTATCAATGTGAAAACATGCCATTTCAGAATTTGAAGAGAAGTTTTAAACACAGGTCTCTACACATTAGATTTCCCTCTGCAGAGATGATGATTTGTTTTTTGAATTAAAAACAGTCCCCATGATCTCTAAACTTTATATAACATCTAGGAACACATTTGTCTTTTCCTGTGGTGTAAGTGAGAACATACATGCATATATAAATATATACTGGCACATGTTTTTTGCCTTCAAAAAAGCTTGTGGGCCATAACTGAACAGACTGCTCAATTACTATGCTTGGATTGCTTATTTAATACTTCCAAATTTAAATATTTTGTATGTGTTGGTTTGTAGAAAAAAAAAAAAGTCATAAAGTAAAAAGTGGCAATTAATTTTTTTTTTCTTTCCTGGAGAAATTGCTCATTGGGTGAAGCGTAATTTCTCCAACAAATTGTCATTTTATACTGTACTAGACATTCCTTTACAGGTTTTATAACTGAGAACACTGAATGGGAAATACCTTTTTGTGTAGTACCTTGGTGTAAGAAACTGTAATTCTAGTCTAGCAAAGAAATTTATTTTATTTATGTATTTTAAAAAAATGTTTTTAATGTGGAAGTGCAAATTCATGTGCATCATGTAGGCATGAGGTGAGCTGTTTCACTCAGAATCAGGTACATTATATAATCTCTTGCAGTTTCTCCAAGTTTCTACTGAAGTAATGTTTTATTAATGAAAATAAATAATGTTTTCCAGTATTCCTGAACTCCCCCCTGAGTTTAGTCCCAATAAGCTTTTTGGGCAGTAGAAGTTCTTGATCTGAAAATACCCTTTCTGACAGCTTTTATATGTGTATTAAGGCAGACTAGCTTCTGTCACAGCTCATCTCATTTGCTAATTACTCAGAATTCAGATCAGGTATTTGCAGTAGAGTTAGCATGCTGAAAGAGCATTTCTGAAGTTGTTTTGTACTGGTCAAAAAGGGCAGAATTTAGAAATGCAAAACTGTTCTTATTCCCGTGGACTCGGTTGCTATAGGGAATATGGGGAAAAGGTTGAGTAATAATAATAAAGTGGGAGTAGTATGCTTGGACATAACCTGAAATTGTAGTCTCAGAGTTAGGTGAAACATCTTTCCTTCCAAAGGCTAAAAAAGGGAAGCAGCAGATACATCTCTGACTGGTGAAGCAAACTTAAGGCATTCTATTAAAGAGTCGGAGTGTACACATGAAGGTAGCAGAAATTAACAATGGCTGGATAATGAGGAGAAATAAAAGAGTTATGAATCTGGTGAGACTTATGTAGAATCTGTTCTTCGGATGACTTAGGCTGTTTAGTTGAGAACCTTGGAGGAGTGAGAAGAAAAATTCACAGGGTTGATCTGTTTTCTGCCATCTGGGTGATGACCACTTTCATGCTGTTCCTTTGTGCTGGCTTTTTCTGGTGTTCCAGATTGATCAGATCATAGCTAATTTCAAAATACAGTCCTAGTGTTCACAACATGTTTATTTTTAAGTGATAATTTCTGGTGCCAAAGAAAAAGCTGTGAGCTTTCCCGATAGATATTGCGGGACATTTATAGTGAACGATGCAGATGCTGTCACCTTCCCATCTCCTCTCCCCATTACCTCAGCAAGGCAAAGCCTTGTTAGGTGAATTTTAAGCCATGACAGAGTGAGATGATGTGGTGGAAGGAGGAGTGTGCTTTGAAAAGACAACTTCTTACTCCCTTGCAAGTTTGGTGCTGGTATGTAATTAAGAATCAAGAGTCAAGAATCAAGAAGGTTGGAAGAGACCTCAAAGATCATCGAGTCCAACCTGTCACCCTAAACGTTATGACTATCTAAACCATGGCACCAAGTGCCATGTCCAATCCCCTCTTGAACACCTCCAGGGATGGTGACTCCACCACCTCCCTGGGCAGCACACGCCAACATCTAACAACTCTCTCCGTGAAGAATTTTCTCCTCACCTCCAGCCTAAACCTCCCCTGGTGCAGCTTGAGACTGTGTCCTCTTGTTCTGGTGCTGGTTGGCTGGGAGAAGAGACCAAACCCCTCCTGGCTACAACCTCCCTTCAGGTAGTTGTAGACAGCAGATTAGAATCTTGTTAGGACTTCTGCATCTTGATTACCTGTCTGGGCGCAGTTGTCATAT
Organism: Indicator indicator; assembly: GCF_027791375.1. Classification (NCBI taxonomy): domain Eukaryota; kingdom Metazoa; phylum Chordata; class Aves; order Piciformes; family Indicatoridae; genus Indicator; species Indicator indicator. The sequence goes on from NC_072025.1 coordinate 5,907,211, forward strand.
CATATATGTCAGATAATAGCTCTTTGAATATACCTTTGTACTCAAAGACCATTAGTTACTATACTTTGAAGGAGAAAGATACGAGTTTTGATGCACCTCATTACTGGCATCTTCAGGATGAGGTTTAGAGGGACAAAGGAGCAGCATTGGAGTCTGAGCTGTGGAATTGCTCCAGTTAAAAAAGCAGGATGGTAAGGGCTCTTAGCACTTCTAATTGAAATAGCAGATAAGCTTTTGGAAGTGCTAGAGAGGTATAAATGTTTCAGAGAAGGATAAGGAAAGTAATTGTCTCCCTCCGAAATGCTGTGATAACTTGCTCAACTCTGTGTGGAATTTTGGCTTAGACCATGTTTCTTTGGGAATAGACCTTGAGGACACCTGTGCAGCTGCTCAGAAGCTGAAGGAGGATAGTGGCCCCACAACAGGAGAGGGAACAAAGTGAGCACTGAAACTGTTCGTCACTGTGGTACTTGTTAATGATTCTTCTGGGCAGTAGCAGTAATGAGCAGTTGAAAGAAGTACTTTATGTACCCTAAATAAATTGCTTCCAAGCCTTGTAATTGCCACAGTTCTGGCTTGCAGTAGACCTGGTAATGAATTTTTGAGTGGTGTCCACATGTTGTCCCTGTTACTGTACTTGACATTCTTCCCATTTTGAGTGATCTCATGAAGAGATGGATGTTACTGTCTGAACTGAATATATCTGTTTAACACTGGGAACAGCAGTAATGATGATACTAAAATAATTATTTTCTGTCAGGCTACCTTTTCATGATTGTGGTATATGACTGATAGGTGTGTTAGTCCAGATGGTACTGCCTGGAAAACCCAGTGTACTGATTGAAAGAAAGGAAGGATACAAGCAGCCTCTTAAAGAGTACTTTTATACATGGGAGAAAATAGATGCCTTCTTTTCTTGGAAACGTAGACACCACTGAGGTGTCTTGAATGCCAGGAAATGCCTTAGGTATGATGAAGCTAAATGTCCCTTAAAGGCTTGTGGCATGTGTTTGTGATCAGGATTTAACAGTTTTCACCTTCTGCTACAAAATAAAAAGAAGGAAGTGGCAGAGAAAAGAGAAAAGTAGAGAAATCTGGAGAGACTTTACCTCACTTACATGAGCTCTTCCTATATGTATAATTTAACATGGCACCTTATATATAATTTAACATGTGAAATAAACATAACATTTGAATTTCACAACTGGAACTCTTCTATTTACAGAAATGGATTTTTTTCCATCTGTTTTAAATTTAAAATTGCAGTTTCTTAAATGAACATGCTTCATTACTTAGAATGAATCCTAAGAGTAAAGATTGCATGACACCTTGTGCCCTTCCTAGGACAGTGAGCTGAACCACCATAAAAGGTATATGTTCCCTTGATGTCAGTGTCATGACTGATAAATCACTTTCATTCTGCAACAGTGTCTTATTTATAAATAGCTCTTTAATAGAATGCTTAAAGTTTGCAGTGATGTTTTTCAAACCCCTGAGAATGCTGGCTCTTGCCTTGAAGAGCTTATAGTCTAAATTAAATAGATAACCAGGAAGAAAGGATCAAAGAAGAGAGAAGTGCACAAGAGAGAAGTGGTGGGTAGAGGGGAAGGGAGGTGGGCATAAATCTCAGGAGAGCAAGGTCCTGTTTCTATATTCTTGTGTTGGCTTCTTATTTTTAGAAAGAATGTTGTTCACTGTTGTTATAATTGAAATCAGATAATGTTTTGAAGCAGAGCTCACTGAACAGGCTCACTGGTCTTGATGAATTTTGTAAAGGAACAGAGGGATGTTCTTTTGTGTGCAAGGAGAAGAAAGGCTGTCTTAGATATTAGGAGTAGCATGAATATGCTGCTTGCAAGGAGATTTTACAATAGGTGAACAACTAGTGTCAATAAGCTTTGCTTCATTGATTTTTGATTCATTCCAGCTGAGGATATAACCCAGTGGGAGCAGTTAGGAGACAGTAATAGACCTAGAGAGGAAAAGGACTTCCCCCCTTCCCCCCCCAAACCTGTGTTAAGCCTTTTGCCTTGCAATCTGAAGTGCCCCTTTGCTCCTGAGTGCCTTGTTGTATCATGCACAGCAGAAGCAACTTACTGTGCTGGCCCTCTTGAAGAAACAGAGTAAGGGTTATTCACATTGTCTGTTCCCTGCCTTCTGACATGTAGGTGTTTGATAGACTGCAAAAATGGGATGCTACATTTATTTAAGGTTTCTGAGCAGAGGTGAAAAAATAGTCCAAAACCACCACATTGATTTAGTTTGGTGTGCTGGCAATTTACTGAGTGTGCTGTGCTTTTTGTTTGGTTGGTTTTTATCGGTAAAAAGTTTGCTTTTTGTGTTATTTGATCATCATAGTCATTGAAATTAGAAAAAAAATGCATCTGAGAGTCACTAGGCATTGATCTGTGACTTGCTGTGATATTTATTAGCTGTAATTTATAAGCAGTATTATTTCAAACTGAAGTGTTGGCAATCAACCTGAGCGTTGTTAGCAACCAACAGGGGTATGGTAGAAATTAGGGGAACTTTTCAGTACTTTTCAGACTGTCAGCTGTAGGGGATGATGAGACAAGCTGTTGCTGCTGACAGTGGAAATGAGTTTAGGATCTGAAAAGTGTGGTTTTGCTAACTTGTTCCATGCCCATTGGAAATGGAAAGCAAATGGAAACCCAGAGATAAAGAATTGGAGTTTTCTAGTTTGTGGCAATTATTTTTAGAGCAGTTATGTCATTGCCATTCAGCTGGTCTCATAAAATGGTCAGAATTTATTAACAACCTGATCTGGTTATGGAAACTTTACAGATGCTGGAGTTACGGAAAACTTTGCCTTTTGGTCCATGTGCCAACAGTGATGGCTGTAAAATATTTCCAGTGTATGAAAACTTTTGCCAGTCGAAGAGTAGTTACAACATGTCACACACAGCATCCTAGTACAACTCAAAAGATGCTTCAAACCAATAGAAACAGAAGTATAACCAGTGAGTGTGTTTCCTGAAAAACAGTGCTGAACTCATAGCTCAAGCATGTATCTTGTGGAAGTGTGAGATTTATATCCCATGGTCTGAAGAGTAAAAAATCTCTGTGCCCATTTTCTTCAATGCAAGCAATTTCAGTGTAGAAGTGATGATCAAAATGATTGCACTTGCTTGCTAGTGGGAAAGATGAGTGAAATTGTTTTAATTCTACCTTATAAGCAGACAGTTTTGTAAGATTGGTATTGTACCCAGGCTGTGGATATGTATGGTGCACAGAGGTGAAACACTGTATTGTTAAACAGTAGTGAATTCAGAACATGAAGTATGCTATTGTTTCTGTGCTGTGGTCAAGTTCTTGACTATGCCGCAATACAAACCGTTCCACTTCTCATTTTCTCTTCCTCATGTGCTGGGTTTATCTTATTGCACAGCCATACCTTGGAGTTAGTAAAACATCTTGCCGATGCTCTTCGCTTAACCTTAGTTGGATGAAGGTAACGGTGGTATGACATAATATTTTTTTTATTGATTCCCTTCTTTCTCTCCCTAAATTGCTAAGCCAACACAGAGCAGTAAATAGCTGTTTTAAAAATACCTGCTACGATTAAAAGCTGTGGATAAAAGACGCCCATAATTTTTTTCTCTTGTTCTGCTCACATGGTTGTCAGCTGTTATTGGATCAATTTAACCTCCAGCTAGGAGGGTGGACAAGTAGCACCCTCTTGGATCTCTTTTCATTTCAGGCCATGAAAATAGCTTTGTGGATGGTTTTATGCAGTGCCATGTGCTAGCCAGTTTTCCAAAAGCAAATCAGCCTTTGCTGTGTAACATTTTACGTCAAGTCCATCAGGCCTGCAGCCACTTGTGCTGGAATTTCCTCTAAGTGCAGTAGTAGATTTTGTATTGTAGTGGTGAGACCAGCTATTAAGCTAGTTGGTGTTTCCTCTGCTCCTCCTCCTGCTTTTTTCAGCCCAGCTTGGCTGCCTTTAAATGTGTCTGTAGAAATCCTTACTGCAGCATGTAATGGCAGGGTTAGAAAGGGGAGCCCTGAGCATCTTGGCCTAGAACCAGCCTCCTTGTGGAGCTTGCCCTGTGCAGGTGCAGCTTCCAGCAACATGTCCTCTGCCTCTTCTAGTAGCCAGTCTGAGTGCTGGGGTACTTGCTGCAGGCTCAAACAGCAGAGAGAGGTGGGATTTAGGCCCCAATCCCAGCCCTGCAATAAGCAGTTTCTCTGGTGCCTTGGAACTGAACAAAAGTGTGGCTAAAATGTGTGCTGACTTACAAGATTAAAAGTGATACATTTGTCTGCTAGGCCTTCTTCAAGCTGTGGAGGGAAAAATAGAACAAGCTTAGTTTTTCCATAATTCCCCCCCCCTTCCCGTAGCCCCAAGGAGACTACACGGCAGAGATGTCTTCTCTAATCTCTTCCTCGCCTGCATTATTTTCTTTCCCTCCTCCTTTCCTTCTGTCTCACAGCTCCCCTCCCCACACGCATACACGCAGACTTTTGACAGCACACCAGTTTTATTCTCAGGCTCTCTTTTTAGCCCACATGGGTGTCTAGTCAGTGCCTTAGCCTTGGCTAATACATGAGAGTTTGAATAAATGTATAACAGCAGGTAGCAAGTGACTGTTGACAGGGTGACATATTGACTTAATATCTTGTGTTATGTGATATGAAGGATGTGCCTTTTGGTGTGTATTTTCACTTTAATTTTTTTGTGTGTGCTTCTTAGGCAGACACTTGTAGGCAGTTTTGAGTAATTGTCTGAAATCATTAACATGTTTATTAAATAAGGAGGCAGAGTGCATTATCTAGCGAATCAATTATGTAAATGCACAAAAAGCATAAGAGATTAGTCTTTAACTATTGCTGAACTGCATCCACTTCCCTAAATTATAGATGAAAGTGGATATTTTAGTCACCGTGTGGATGTGTGGTGTTAGGCTCCACTTTGCTCTCTTTGAGCTTAAAGTAACAGCAATTAGTTTGTGCTATTGTGCAGGAGGGCATTCCTGATGTACACTAATGAATACCAGTGTGCATACATTCTTTCTATACAGGGAAACAGATGGTCTGTAGTGAAGAACAGAAGTAATCTCAATTGGAGGGTCTGTCTGGATGACAAGATAAACTGACAGTGAAGCCCTAGCAATTTATTCTCTCATCCAGACACTGGGAAAAAATCTCCAGGAAAATCTGTTAATCTCTAGCATTTCTAGCAGTATATTTTCTCTCTGGTGACTTAGGATCAAACGAGACTTTGCCTCTACAGTTTCACCAATCCTCAACTTCAGAAGGAGAGGAGAATGGAGCTCATAACTTGCTGTGTGTGTGTAAAATTCACCCCTTTCAATTACAGCTGTGTACTGGTGTGTGTAGGGGACCATGCAGTCACAACAGCACAAACTGCACTGCTCTGTTTTAACCCACTGTGTTTTCAGCCATGCTCAACTGGAAAGAGAATGCTCTTCTGTGATTCAGGCAACTGTGACTTATCCACTGCTCTGAAGCATATTGCAGAGAAAGAAGTCTTGCATCTTATGTAAATGATGGGTACACATGCAGGAGTTAGAGAAAACGTTGCTGATACATTTTTAAAAGTAAACAAGGGTCATGGAAGCATTATTCTTCTGTATTATGCTCTCAAGCTTCCAGTAGGAGCTGGGGCCTTCACAGAGGTTTTCACTGTGAAGCAGAGGAGGAGAACGTCTATCACACTGGGGGATTTGCCACACTATTATTTTGCTACCATGTCAGCTTGTGTGTGTCTTCCACAGAGGTGTGCAGATGTTAGACCACACAGGGCATTCAATTTCCCTCTAATGTTGATGTTGCAGATGATCATGCATGCTGGAACTCACTACAACATAGTTGTGCTGAGAATGCTCTCATCATCACTACTGGATTGCCAGCACGAATAATTCAGCTCTTTATTTCCCTTGTTTTCATTCGTTACTCAGGCTTGAGTTTGGTTTGTTGAAGTGACTAACCTCTGTTGGTTTGATGATTCACGTGCGCTTATCAGAACCCAGGGTTGCTGCCAAGGACTGGAGGCAAAGAACTTTCCTTTCTCCCCTTCTTCTGGTACTCACACTTGTGCCCCAGTCCTGACAGGTAGCTTGATGGAGAAAGTATTTGCAGCCTCACCTCTCTTTTGACAGACCATGTGCTGCAGTGACAGAGTCATTAAGCCACGTATGTATTGCAGGAGTTACCCTGTCATAAAATCAGCAATCATGCCATAGAACTTAATATAAAGAATGCAGACTCTCTTCCTCTGTTCCAACTGTGTTAGTTGGAGGCAGCTATAGAATGCAGCTCAGTTCACCAGTCCAGGCAGTCACATGTGTCTAAATTGGCTATTTGTTGTCATTTGAAGACTTCCTAGAACATGTATTGCTATGATGGTGGAAACGTGGAGATGTGGTTGGTGTTTTTTTCTGGAGACAGTAATTTATATTATTGCACTTGAAAGCAGGATTGGTTTAGTTTTTGAGATTTTCATGAAAACTTTGTTGAAAGACAAAGGCTTCTCGGGAATTCTCAGTGTTAAGGTAACAGGACAGTGTGTCATGTTTATTAATTGTCAAAATTAAATCAATCATAACAGAGCTAACACATGTGTCTGGTTTAGCTGAAAGATGAAGATGGAAGAGTTAGCAGGTATCACCAAGGAGCTAAGAGATGCCAGGAAAGATGACAAATGTGCCTGGATGAACTGAAAGGGGATTGGAAAAATCCAGTCCCAGTCATTGCTTCAGGGAAGAAATAGTAAACCTTCTAGACATTGAAGAAATGTCTCAAGTGAACAGGAATGGAGGGGTTTTGCTCTGTGCCATTGTTTCTGTTGACTCTCAGCTGCAGTGTCTGCCTCTTCCTTTTCATGAGAAGTTACCATAGGGGAATGAATGCAGTGATAGCTGAGATTTGGATTTTCGTTCATGATTGAAAAGCAAACTGTAAAATGTTATTGTGCCTTGTGCTGATTCTTTCTGACTTGAGCAGTGTCCATGCTTCAGCACTTGAGACAGACTTGAGAATCTTTAGCCTGCAGTGTTGAAGATCCTTATCCTGCAATGACTCAGTTGGGAACAGATTCCTGTACCTGGGCAGAGAGTAGAAATAAACTAAAGGTTGAAAGGTGGGTGATCCAAGTCCAGCCCTCTGCTTTCTCAGAGACTTTGGGAAAGCAGAGACACTGGTGTGATCTGTGTGACTGTTGTAGTTGTTCTGTGTGAGGCAGGGAAAGGCATTCTGCAGCCATGTAAGGAGGAGTACATAGCTGAGGTGTGCAAAGTGGCTCTGATCAATAGGGGCATAGAACTGTTAGATAGAGAGCAGAGCCTGTATCATTGAAGTATATATTAATAAGAAAACAATATCAATCTATGAAATGTGGTCTTTTGCATATGTTCAGATGGGCACTACATTCCACATCCCCTTGCTTGAGGGATGCCTTTGTCTGGAATATGCAAGTAGCTATTGCTCTGAGGTTTTAAAGTGCAGATTGCTCAATACCCTCTTTTATTACTTCTAGTATCTTAAAAGCTCGTTGGGTTATAATAAAAAGAATAACAAAACCACATCATACTGCTTTTAGTGAAGTATCCCATCCTTTCACAAATACTTGTTTTTCAAAGCATAGAATGAGAACTAAATTCCTGAGTGGTGTCTTTAAAAGGAAAGGTTTTTTAGATAATGAAGAATGTACTTCACGCAGTAATGCTGCATAGGTATGGCACCTCTATTAAAGTTGGTTCAGAAAAGTCTGCACAACACCCCCTCGTTGGTACTATAAATACACCTTTGTGATGAAGCTCAAAATGTGATGAAAATATTTTGATACTGTGTTTTTAACTTTTGATACATCTCTTGGCTTTAAAGATAAAAGGGTTCACTCCTAGAATTTACACTCCTCTGATGTGATTAAAACCAGATAGGTGTACTGTAAATAGAATATGCTCTGTATGATGGTAGGTATGGCTTGGTGTTTTTTGAGCAGAAGGTTTCTTACTGTGGAAAAAACAGCTTTACTTGATGAGGTGCTTGTCACTGTTTTCAGCAGCACCTCCTTTCATCTATTATTCATTTTGGAAGACTTAATAGTATGGTATGGGTGTGGGCTGGTACCTGACACCAGTAGATTCACAGAAGAGTTTGGGTTGGAAGGGATCTTAAAAATCATCTGGACTATAACCCCTGCAAAAATAAGCAGTCCACAGAGCTGTTGGGGGTAAAGTGGAAAACAATACAAATGTGTCTTTGCTTTTTAAAATAATTCCCCTATGCAAAAAAAGAGTGATGATGTTACATGCTGTAAACTCTCTCCAGTAGCCCCCTGCTTAAATGCCTGACTGAACAGACAAAAAGATGAGTTGCTGTGCACCTTCTGCCTGTGTAAGGCATGATGTGAACCAAGACCCCTGTCATCTAGTGAAAGGAGTAGATCTGCCCCCATGGCTTGAATGTCTGGCTGCCCAGAGAGATTGTGGAGTCTCCTTTTCTAGAGATTTTCAAACCTCGCCTGGACATGTTCCTGTGTGGCCTGCCGTAGGTGATCCTGCTTTGGCAGGGGTGGGGATGGGCTGGATGATCTCCAAAGGTCCCTTCCAGCCCCTACTGTTCTGAGATTCTATGATAATGATTTGATCATGGAGCAGTATCTGGGAAGACTGCATCTAATATTTTTCTTTAGCCCATTAACACAAACTGGGGTGTCCACAGTTTCTTCCCCATGGTTTCCTGTGAGGTCTGTAGGGCTGCAGTTGGGTGTGCATGTAATGACTGTGAAGTCCTGTGTGGCTGTGGATTTGTTGCAGTCGCTATGTGCATATAGATGGATGTATTTATAGAAGAATCACTGTGAATGTGAGAAATAAGCCTTTGAAGTGTCAAGCCAAATATTCTGGGGGGAAAAAAGAAGATTTCTTGTCTACATCAGAAGCTTGCTTTTCATGTAGACTTGTCTCATTTTACCCAAAATATCTCCCCACAGGTTAGGAGAGCTGAAAACAATAATAATAATGGGTAAGGCAGGGGGAGGGAGTGTGTGTGTGTGAGAGAGCAGAGTGGGGAGGGAGAGAGCAGAGGGAAATAACAAACATTCCTCCTTACTTAAAGCTTGTTTCTTTCCAGTGGCTTTTTCTCTTACTTACTTCCTGTTCTGTCATAATGCTGTCAGGGAGACAGAGCTGTGTGGCTTTCCCTTTGGTCAGACCCCTGCAAGTGTCCCACTGGCAAGGAGCAAGTGGTGGAGGACAGCTTCCAGTGTTCTCTGAGCAGACTGGACCCCCCCAGAGCTCTGTAATGTGATGCTAAGTCAGGGTGATGGGAAGTCTAAGATGGATGTGTGCCTCTCAGCTCCCAGCATGGCTGCCACCACGAAACTAGCCCATGCCTGACATGAAGCTTTCTGTTTGTTCATTGCTTCCCTCTGGGAAAGAAAAGGCATACAGATGCTCCAGTCACAAAAGAACCAGTCCACTAGTCATTCATTAAGCTGCTACTGTCATATAAGAGTAGGCAGAGTGACTTTTGGATATGGATTAAAGCCAAGGAATGTTACCAAAAGGAGGCTTTTTGCTAAGCAAAATAAAATAGGGATGTTTCTTAAAATTAACTCTTCAGTTGGTGGTAGTGGTTTTGTGCATTGCTTCCGTTCTGAAATCAGGAAAGCAGTTTTATTGAGAACCATTTCAGGTTGCAGTTCTGGGCTGGTAGGCATCTTTGCATGTGTTGCCACTGGGGCATCTCCGTATCTTCAGAGGGTGCTTGCAGTGAGAAGCCCTTGCTGTCTGCTAATACATAGGGAAACAGTATTTCCTTGTCCCAGTTGAAATGTCTAAGTTTTGCTCTAACAGAGAGAAATCTTGATAGCACTGCATACAGTGCCTGTAATACCCTTTACATTGCAAATACTTTGTGGTGCTAAGAATGAGGATATTTGTCCTTCCTTGCTTGTAGGCAATTTTTTACATAGTACTGATTGTTTCCATTATTATAGGTGATCTGTGGTTCATTTTTTTGGTCCTTTTTAATACAATGTGTAGTGCTGAAGAGAAGCAAGAAGGCAAAGGGCTAGCTTAGAAAAGCTAGAATGCATTTTGAATAATTTTAGAGACCCAAATGGAACAAGTGTGGAATTAAGGACTATGTGGAAATGCAGCTTCAAATAGCTCTAAGTATCAATAATTGCAAATATTTCATCTTTTCATGGCCATATTTTGGTTGCACTGGGCTTGCACCTTGGCATTCGAACTGACTTGCACTGCTGTAGGTAAATGTTAACATGCAGTAAACACTGCAGGCAGATGAGCTGGCTGCCAAAAGAAGGGCATTTTTCAGATGTATCACTGGAGTGCTGAATTGGAAGCTGAGAATATGGTTTCTCTGAGAGATTTAAAATATTAAAGAAGCCAGTAGCAATAAATGGAAGGGCACCCATTGGTTAACAGCATTTGGCTGTATATCAAGACCATTTCTGGAAGTAAAACTTGTAACATAAATTACTGAATACTGAATCACTGCAATGTGTTAAGGATTCTTTTTAATTACAGGATGTTAAGGCTTCAAAAATAAAATTCTTCAAAGTTAATCATGAAGTAAAATAACTCCATATTTAGCTGAGCTTCAACTTCATTAAAACTGTTCAAACGGCTGATGGAGCCCTAATAAGTTTTGTTCAAAGATATGACATCTTAGAAAAATTTCTGCAAATCTCACTCTATTATCTTTGATACTCTCTAATTGGCTATAGCAGTCTCTAGGCATGTTGTCTAGTGGATTGCATCTGTGATATGGTGGTGTAAGTGTATCCTGTTCTGAAATTAGCAAATCCAGGATTGCAAGGGCTATTTTCACAGCGGTATTTAAGCCCTTCAGACAATGTTTTATCATAAGGCAAGTACAAAATACGTATTTGGCTTTACATAGATGTAAAACCACTCTCAGGAGTGGAAGATGGGGAAAAAATGGAATAAGCAATGTTCTGACAGTATCAAATCATTAATGAGGGCACCGGTTCCTAAATAATTTACAGTGTATTCCGTGTGCTCATCTGTTTTAGAATTGTTAATATTGAATGTGTTGTTTGTTACATACAAATATTTTTTTCTCTTTTTCTTTTAGATTTCCTTTTTGTGGTATAATTACTGATGCAGTTTACTCTCGGGAGCTGTAAACATCCTTCCTTTCTTCTGCAAAGTAAAATCACTAACTAATTTAGTACAGACTGTCTTTTTACAAGAAACTGTCAGTAGTGTGTAGATGATGGAGAAGCATAGGGCCATAATGTTTATTTTCAGAAATGGGGGTAGACCAGAGATGGACACAATAGGGAGCAGATGCCATAGTGTGCCATCTCCAGGAGTAAGCTAGCTAGTTTTTCTTCTTTGCTTTCTACGTTCTTGTCTCCATCACTGTCTGGGCAGGAAGCTGGGCAGTGTTCAGTGCCCTCTCTCCTCTTTGGGAGCTGTTACTTTCAGGACCATCAGCTCTTCATCCTCCTTTTGGTGTCCCTTAAAGCTGCTTAAAGAGCAGATACAGAAGTAGCATTTTGCCCTCTGCTGGGAAACAGGATTTGACAAATAAATGGTGTGAACTGTTTTGACAACCATTCTGCTTAAAGAAACTGTGCAAGTCTGAAGAAATCCTGATTAGGCTTGGAGAATTATTTTTTTCCCTACTTTGTTTTCTCAGCTGTTGTAGCAATGGTATAAGTTTCTGTTCTCTTTAGTGTGTGATATTTTTCCTTTATGATATCAATTTCTTTTATGTCAGTGTGGCATTAGGAATCATCTGTGGCTATTAGGTTTTGATGAAGTCCTTTCCCCCGGTTCCCTCATAATAATATGAGGGCAATGATTCCTACCCTGCTGCTCTATTTATGAGCCTGATTTGCAATGTGAAAGATCAAATGCACAAAACAGGTCTGTTTTTTGATTTTGGTTTGCAAGTAGGCAAAACACTTTCTGTAATTCTGTTATAATTTCAGTTAAAGTTCATGGAAGGATAATAAAAGCAGTAATATTTTAACTTTGTTCTGAAATTGAGTTAGAAAAAAAATCTTTTCACTGGTGTCTAGACATGCTCCTCAGATGAGCCCCTACTGTTGTGGATCTGACTATTTGCTTTGTATTTATCTTGTTACCAGTGACCTAGACTGATTCACTACAAAGTTATACAATGTTTTCATGAACACAATGCTTCTTCTGACAATGTTTTGCTGGTCAAATACCTTCCTCCACAACATTAGCCATGACAAAATCTGGTTTTATGAAATAATGTATATATCAAATTGTTGGTAATAGTACATAAATGTCCTGCCTTTTCAGTGAAAAACATTGCTGTGCTTAATTTTCAGTTATAGAAATGAGAAGCAGTATCAAGATGAAAAATACCTTATAGCTTATTCCCTCAATCCAAGATTCTCCATCAGTGCTGCTGTTTTACTGAACTTACTCTGAAACAGAGACGCTGATTAATATGACGTACCAACATAAAGTCCTTGTGCTTTGTTCATGGAACTATAAGGTATTACTGTATTTTACTTTATTCCTGTCCCTGAAGTGTAAAGCAGCTTCACAAGACTTTTCAGGCTGTTTCAGCTTTCTTTGATGTAGGAATATTTTCAGCTGTGGTGTGAGAGCCCTTTTGTGTTGAGGTGAATTTTATTATTGGGAGTATTTAGCTGGAATGTGAAAGATACAGTGCTCTCTGGCTGGCATCTGTCAAGGACTGCAGGATTTTTAGAGTGAAAACTGTTGTTCATACATAAAAAAAATGGCATAAACGTTTCATAGAAGACAATGTTATTGAAGACGTTTAGACATCTTGCTTCTGTTCAAATAACTAGTATGTCATAGAAGCTTTATTGGTTACTTCGTAGTTGTTAGGTACTGTGGAGGTCCTTCTTGTTACCACATTCACATTTGATGCTCCGTGAAACATAAATGTCATTCACTGTAATTGACGTAAATTAGCTTTTTCTTACAAGTTGTCATTTTATCTACATCTCTGTCCCAAAGAGGTGTCAGGGATTATTTTACTGTATTTTTCGGAAGGAGCTTCTTTGTATTAAGAGAAATAGCTCAGAAACAGGAGACAAATTAAAGAATAGACCCATGTTATCTCCCTGATGGCTTGTGAAAATGCCAGATATAGGTTTTGATTTTCTGCCCAGCTGAAAAGTCTTGTTTTAAAAAGATAAATTCTCCTATTACTCATTTTTATAATTATAATTAATTTTTAATTTATGGAGCTTGGGATTAAAAAAACCGTAACACTCATGAAGGTTGATGCAAAATCTTTATGAAACCCGTCTTTCTTGAGAGCTATTGTCATGCTCTCTGTTACACACAGGTACTTGTAGGATCAAATTGCATCATTGTTACATAACACCCTCCCATGTCCTCAGTCTGTTTTGTTGTTGTTCATGTGTGGATGTGTTTTCATGTGTATTATTGAATGAAACCTTGTTTAAAATTGCCTGCTGTCTAAGGTTCACAGTGAGGCATTGTGTATTTTTTTTTTTAATACATCTTTTGCATTGTACTTTCCCAGTTGTTTTGAAGCAGCATCCCCCTTGGACAGAAATGGTTTGCTCGATAGAGTGTGGCAAGATGCATTCTGCCAGAGTCTTTGCAAATGGATGTATATGTATGTATATGCACAACCCTGTTGTAAAGTTTGGTGAACATGTCTCTGGAGGCTTTTCTCAATTTGGAGAAGTAGGAGGAATGAATTGAGGGGGTACAGAGGTACCTCAAATCTTTATAGAGCTCTACTGATAGATGCAAAGTATTGCTCTGTGGTTGTGGTAAGTATGTTGAAGGTCTTGTATTCTGTTCCCAGCTCTGCCACGGACTTCTGATGTAGTCATGGACAAGTGATTTGGCATCTCCGTGCCTCAGCTGTCAATATTGACAGGTTACTGATGGTCCTTTGATAGGACCACAAAAGCGTGGACAGGTGGTTGTGGTACGAATGAAGGCAATGAGCTTAATGCAATAATGGCAAGTTTGTCAGGATTATTATACTAATATGTGTAAAAGCAACACACTTAGGAATATTACTTTTTCTCATTATTAAGCTCTAAACTAAAGGGAAATAAATACAACTGTATGGTATTAATAATGTTTTAAGGGGGCTATAATTTAAGGTGTTTTTTATTTTACCATAACTTGGCTGCAGACATTTCTGTGTTACTGTGCTTTTTGAATCTTGAAGATAACAGTGATAACATTCGTGGTTATTACAGGGTACTGCAATGCATGATGTGGAATGTCTTTATTTGTATTGGTTTTATTCACAAGACAAATCCCAGCCCTTGTAATCCTTAACATTCCTCTGTTCTGTCTGTGGTGTGCACTCAGTTTTACTTGTTTGATAATTTGAATGATGAAGATTTAATAATTTTTCTTTGTCATTTTCTGAAGTAAATAGTCAGGTAACAGTGATACTAAATCTACCTTGTTAGAAGATTCAGAGCTGGTTCATTCTGCACAGAGCTATATTGCAGGTATTGCTGAACACAGATTTGAGACTGAAGAATCACAGTAGCTGTGCAACTAGCTTATAGATTAAAATGTGTTGCTGTTCAAAGACTTTATTGCTGCCTTTATTTTTTTTTTCTTCTCTGAACGGGTGCTTTATGTGTATATTTATTGCAACTCAATAGTGGCCTGATTCCTCACTCTTATCAGTGGATGGTGTCAACACAGCAGCACCATGCACAAATGTCTTTTTTGTTGCATAACTTATCCAGGAATACGGGAGCTAGATGGAAACATTTAAGCAGGGGGTAAATATAATTTTCACGTACATAGGGCAGAAGAATCAGTTGTGCTAAGCGGGAGCTAGCTATTTGAGTATGCAGGCACAGAGGCAGAGAGAAGGTACCCAGCCTCTCCAGCTACCTTTCACAAGTTAGTCAACAACTCGTCTGGATAAATAGCTCGTGCTGAAACTGTCCTAGCAACAGCTATGTTTAACAGTGCCGTCTGTGCAGATTATGGAGAGCAGTGCAGGAAGAGCAGTCTTCAGAATGCCCTTTTACATAAACAAGCTGGGAAAGGACTGTTAAGATACTAGTTAAAAAAATTCCTGGGCCATATCACAGGAGGGATAGCAAGTTAGGTGCAAATTAGTGTGTGAGCAGGAGATGGCTTTACAAAAGTATAAGTAATAGTATTGGTGAAAGTAAGACTGGAGAGGAGGTGAAAGATGGGAGTAGCAAGCAAGGGAAGGTTAGGAAAAATGTGAAGTTGGAACCAAGATAAACTCTGGCTTTCAGTGTTTAAGATGACAGAAATTACAGCAGCTATTCATCTCTCCAGCTTGGCTGCATGCAGAGGAGTGTAAAAGTTAAGATCATGTTAAAGGGCAGGTCAGGAGTGTGACTTCACCATTCTGGGCTCCAAATGTAATACAAACACTTGAAAAAGGAAACGAGATGGCCTGAAAGTGTGTTGGAACATAAATCCTTCTTCTTTTCTTTTTAGAAAAACATTATGATGATTCAGCATGAAATACAAGCAGTAACATGCACTGCTTTGAACTGCATTGGTTTTACTTTCATGTTCAAAACAGTTGCTGCATTAAAGGTGGATATCCCTGGAAATTAGGCTGCCTCCATCCAGATGAAAATTATGTGATTGAATTGGATCTCTGCCCTATTCAGTCTCTTTATAATCTGACAATGCCTTGTCTTGGCTGCTGTGAAGGAAGGCGTAAGAAAACCTCCAATGCCCAGTTGGGGAGAAATGTGGCCCATGTGTGGTGTTTTTCCATTTCAGCTGAAGACTGGCTTTTGCCATGAAGTGTTTTGATTTCTATCCCTTCTGCATTTACTGAACTCTATGCAGCGCAATGCAGCACATTCTCAATAGCTATGTGAATCTCAAAACCTTTTTAAAAGGTGCATCACTGATTATTTTGTGTATACAGATCTTCACTCTTTGGTAGTGTTCTAATATTTATTCATGTGGTGACAAGAAGCTTGAGTTGGTCCCTGGCACAGCCCTACTGAACATGATAAAAACATAAGCATAAGAGGTAAAGGTAAGATCAATAAGCAAGGAACTTTTTTTAATGTATGAAGATTCTAACATGCATTATTTTGCAGGTTTCTTGCAGATTAAATTATCATCACAGTTTGTTCCTGTCATAATACCACAATTCTGTTAATTCCAGCATTTTCAGTTCAGAGAAGAATACCCACCAACCCTTCATTCAAGGATCTGATTTTAGGTCATGTGCTTTTGTAACATCACAGGTAAATGGAATTCTCATTTCCCAAATATATTACTCCTCACATCATCTGCTGTCTAAGATACAGAAATAGACAACATGTGGCAGTTTCCAACTCCACTGGGAAGTTGTGAGTTTACAAGTTAAAATCTTCCTACTAGGCTATCAGATGAACTGAGATAGATAGAAGCCAGCGTTCACACATAGACCTGTGCTGGGACTGTTCTCCATGGGAGTGCCAAATGAAGTCTTGCTTCTTGTATATGATTTCTCAGTTGCATGAGTATATATAGACTGCTTTGGTTTATTCTTGGCACTTGAAAAATCTCAGTATTTTTAAGCATTAAAAATTTAATTCCTACAATGTCGTTTTGATACTTTCAGTTGATATGTTCCAAGGAAATGAACTCTGAACCTCCTGGTGTCAAAGAATATCTCCTTACTTGATGTTGGTATTCCATACTACTTGCATTCTTTTTTTGTTATTGTCCTCTACTTGTTCCTTATTATAATGCCCAAAGAGATGATCTATCAGTATCTTAGCCCCCAGATACCACTGCAATTTGTCTGATAGCTGTCACATTTTTGTGTTAAGAAAAGTTGTTCTTTTCCCTGGCAGTGTTTTAGGTACTCTCCACCACCACTCCCTGCTTCCCCTAACACAGCACTGAGCTGAAACTGAAGTTCAAATAGAACTCAGACATTTGCCTGGTAATTCAAATTGGAGGAGAAGCATATAGCTCTTCTCTTTGGAGTGGGAGTTCAAAAGAAAATAGGAGAAATGATAGTGAGACAAGTAACTGACTTCCTCTGATTTACAAATGGTAGAGGGGTTTTCTCTGAAAGAGTTAAGAGTTGAAATGGGTTGATTGAGTTTTCATCCAGGTTTCTACTTGTCTGGGTCACTAAATAAAATGGAAATGGTGTAGTATAGAATTGTTCTCTAAATATAAGAAACCCTCAGCCTGCCTCAAGAGATGAGTTGGAATGAAAAAAGAGGTTAAAACCTTGGTGATAATCATTAGTGGAAGTTGAGCAAACAACTCTATCGCCAAGAGGGGAAAATTCTTTCATATATGAGTGATGATGTGTATCCTAATAAAAGACATCTTTTCACACCTACCAGGAATAAGACACATTCTGTACTTTTATATCTCATCTTGTTTTGAGTAGGAAGAATATCTTTTTTAAGAAGAAAAATGTTTTATTAGGGAAGAGGAAAGGAAGGACGTTTTCCCACATACAGAAGACATTCACAAAACGTTTCCATCAGAGTATGTACAAAAGCAGAGGATAATGCCATATGACAAAAGACAACTGATATTTTTCAGTTAACCTTCAGCACAGGCACGATCTGGTCGTGCTCCGACTGATTTGTGACAAAGGAGACGTGTTTAATAGAGTAAAGTAAAAATGAGGGCCTCTTCATTGCTGGAATTCCAGTGTATCAAAATATTTTCTGCTTAGTTTTAAAAAGAAAGAGTTAAAACTGCAGTTGGAGAAAGAAGATCTAAGGGAGGTGACGAACAGGTGCCCACATTGTACTACTCTTGCTGTGTAATCTCAAGTGGGAGGAATATTCTTGCTGTATTAAAGGTGTGTGTTCAGGTGAGGAAGTTCAGCCAAGAGAGACACAACTTGAGGCTCTGAGTCATGTAGGCGAAATGGGAGTAAGTTCGTGACACAAAATGAGAAGAAGACAGTGTAGGGTTTTCTGGGAGGAACTTGGGGGGATGCAGAATATTTCGGAGGGTGTTGAAGTGGATGCAGTCACCCTTTCTCTTCTTTTTCTTTCCTGGCCTATTGTCTTCCCTGCTCCTGACCTAGAACCTGTATCCCCACCCCATGAGCAGCTGCCTTCTCCTGGACACCTGTATTCTCTTACCACTATCTACTGGGCAGCTGCAAAATGAGAGGAAAGGCACCGTATTGTATGACAGAGAAACACGAAGTGGAGCCTGGATGGGAAGCATGAAGGGGCTCCATAGGGAAAGCATTCTTTTGTGGTTTTCAGGGGCATGTAGTGTAAGGACTCTGCTCTCCAAACTGCCATCTGTCCACCTGCATACAAGAAGTAGAGAAGCTGTTGCAGCTGGAGTAGTTGCTGGCAGATGTTCTTGGCAGTTGTATACTCTGGCTGTGCCTTGAGGCAGCTCTGGGTGTAGAACACAAGTTGTTCCTGTGCTGCCAAGCTCTAGGTGGAGTGAAACTGCTGAGGAAAGGACAGTAGGTACCCACACCTTGGAGCTGGACAAGAACACCATCTCTTTTGAAATACAGTAGTGTTTTGTATGACAGCAGGTTCCAGTTTTCCTTCTGAAAGCTACTTGAAGAGCTTCTTGCCTTTTTAAAAATAAATAAGTTCACAAAGTGATGCATGTCGCTATTCCTGTCCCTGACTTCAGAAAAGACCCAACTGATTATACACAGGGGAATGTACAAAAGAAGAGGGAAGGGGAGGGGTACTTTGCCAATGAGTTAATCAGAACTGTTTTCATAGATTTCAGAAGAGAAACACGACTCTGTAAAGCCTTTGACACAGTCTCCCACAACATCCTTCTCTTTAAACTGGGGAGAGATGGATTTGATGGGTGGACTGTTCAGTGGATAATGAATTGGTTGGATGATTGCATACAAAGGGTAGTGGTCAACAGCTTGATCTCCAGATGGATACATGTGACAAGTGGCATCCTTCAGGAGTCTTACTGGGACCGGTGCTGTTCAATATCTTCATAAATTATACAGACAGTGAGATTGAGAGCACCCTCAGCAAGTTTGCAGATGACACCAAGCTGAGTGGTGTGGTTGATAGGACTGAAGGATGGAATGTTGTCCAGAGAGACCTGGACAGGCTGGAGAGGTGGGCTGCAGGGAATCTTGTGAGGTTCAATAAGGCAAAGTGCAAGGTCCTGCACTTAGGTTGAGGCAATCCTCGTATCAGTATGGGCTAGGGGATGATGAAATTGAGGGTAGAAAAGGACTTGGGGGTTCTGGTAGATGAGAAGCTGGTGATAAGCAGGTGATAAGGAAACAACGCCTGTTTGCATCCCAGAAGGTCAGTGGCATCCTAGGCTGCATCAAAAGAAACATGGCCAGCAAATGAAGAGTGGTGATTCTGCTCTGGTGAGACCTCACCTGGAGTACTGTTTCAAACTCTGGGGCCCCCATCATATGAGAGACATGGACCTGCTGGAGCGGGTCCAGAGGAGGACCACAAAGATGATCAATGGACTGGAACACCTCTTCTGTGAAGACAGGCTGAAAGAACTGGAGCTTTTCAGCCTGGAGAAGAGAAAGCTCAAGGGAGACGTTATATTTATGTTTCAATATCTGAAGGGCACCTTCAGGAAGGCTGGGAAAGGACTGTTTAGAAGGGGTTTTAGCTATAGGATGAGGGGCAATGGTTTGAAACTGGAGCAAGTTAGATTTAGATTGGTCATAAGAAAAGTTCTTTACAAAGAGAGTGGTAAAATACTGGAACAGGCTGCCCAAGGATGTGGTTGAGGCACCATCCCAGGAGATAGCCAAGATCAGACTTGATGTGGCCTTGAGCAGCCTGATCCAGTTGGAGGTGTTGCTGCTGACTGCAGGGGGTTGTACAAGATGACCTAAGAGAGTCCCTTCCAATCCAATTTAATCTGTGAAGGATGTGAAGGAGGGGTTATGGTGAAGTTTACACCAACTCTCCCAGGGGACTAGGATTGGAAGCATTTAATTGTTCTACATATGGAAATATATTGACATTATAATCTAACATCTGCACTGCCAGCAATATGAAACCTGGAGAAGGGATGGTCTCTAGGTGCAGCAAATAGTTGAATGGTAACATGGTCTGAAAGGTGAGAAGGCCTGAGAGGAGGCTGTTCTGAGTTATGCTGTTCTGAGTTATCACCAGCTAGAGACTGGGTTTATGGGCTCATCAATAAGATTAGAAATTTACTTAGGTAGATGAAAGCTCAGTCAACAGTTACTGTGATCTGAAGTCTCTGAAGTAAGCAGAAGCCTGGGAAAAAAAATGATACACTGCTTTTGTTTCTTTTCTTTGCAAACTGCTTGATATCTGAGTGGGAGATGAGACAGGGATGGATGAGGGAAAAGAAAACCTGTGCTTCATTCTGAGACCTTCATTCACTCTGTCTGGAACTTGCCTGGCTGCTATCAAGTTACTGAGGTGCCTGTAAGAGTTTAGTTGATTGAGTGTCATCTGAACACCTGCAGGGTGAAATGCTTTGTTGCTAAATCTGCAGGTTTTAGGAGAAGATTTCTCAAATAATACCATTTATGGCCTAATTAAGATAATACAGTGATAAACTCCTTAATTTCAGCAGGAACTTTCATGCAGGGTTTTCCTTTGATTTGACATGTTCACATGAAGGTTTTGAGGGGTTGGCTTTTGTTTTAGTGATTTACAAGGCCTTAAAAAAGTGGTATTTACCCAATATTTTAAGAAGCAGATTTACTTAGTCCTTCAAGAAATGGTACACTAAACTGTCTTTTTCTTTTAATGGTGTCCCAAGGAATGCATTAGTCTTTGAAGCTGAAGTACTTTGACATCAGACTGGGTGATGAGTTGCTATGGTTTCAAGGGCAGTGTTAGTGCCAGGAAAAGACTGCATCCTTGAAATGAGCACACATGCAGTCCTGGGCTCCTATATATTTCATGACCAGAACTTAGGAAGTAGCCTTCCGCATCAGTGGCTTCATCACAGGGCATAAGGAGAATTTGAAGGAAGATGTGCAGCTGGATTCCTGTTCGTTAATAGCTGTTTCATTCAATTTGAGTACAACTTTGTGTGTGTGCCAGTCTTCAGTGCTTTGATGGAAAGATGGAAAGCTTATGCCCACTGCACTCTGTGTATGCAGGAGGAATTTGAAAGGCAGGTGGAAATCAGAGTGGGAGGGAGAGGATTATTTTGGTGTGGAATAGAATCATAATGCAAGCCACTTGTTTAACTTCTTGACATAATTTTTTTAGCTTGCAAAAATGGCAAGATTTTATCAACAATCACAACCAGCATGTACTTAGAATCACAAAATCAAAGAATGGTTTGGGCTGGAAGGGACCTCTAAAGGTCATCTAGTCCAAACCCCTGTAGTGAGCAGGGACATCCTCCACTAGATCAGGTTGCTCAGAGCTTTGTATATGTACTTCTGTCTGAAGCAGCAGCAATACAGCAGGATGTTTTTAGAATAGAAAATAATTTTTAATAACCCAAAAAGATAGGTTTGCCACCTTGCTTCACTTAGCATTTAAGTGTCTTTAACTAAAAATAGAGCCCTAATCCGTTTTCCCTTGAGTCCTTTAGCCTGCAAGTAAGATCTCGATGACTGATGGATGTTTAAAACAATACATTATTTTTCAGAACTTCATAGAAATATGAATTCCTCTGAGTTATATTTAATGCATATATTTCTAGAGAATATACAGTAGCTTCATTGTGGATATTCAAAACCTGTCTCTGAAAGGGAGAATGGCTTCCACAAGTCTTAATGAGTGCTGTATTGATTTGTAATGAACAAACTCTCTTCCCTACAGACAATCTGTTTCTAGTTAAACAGGTACAGTTATCATGATTGGCTCTATTATATTGTTCTCTGATATTTCAGTTCCTTCCTTGATGCAGCCAGGGGTGATTTACAACTGCTAACATTTAGAGGTGCACTTGG
Organism: Indicator indicator; assembly: GCF_027791375.1. Lineage (NCBI taxonomy): Eukaryota > Metazoa > Chordata > Aves > Piciformes > Indicatoridae > Indicator > Indicator indicator. The sequence continues at coordinate 5,929,108 of NC_072025.1, forward strand.
TTTCTCCCATACCACACCTTTCCATCTTTCCCCCGATAAAACAACACACCCACTCATTAAGGCCTTTTCAAGCTTCAGAAAAGTCTTTCAGCTGGATAACCTGTTGGGCCTGGGCTGCTTCTGCATATCAGATGCTTTTGCAGTGTTGAGAGGTTAGTAGGACTTGGTGGATTCACAGAAACAGTGAGGAATCCCACAGTCCTCTTACTTTCCTTGAATTTTCCTGTGGGGGCTCCTTGATCCTTCTTCCTTCTCCTCTGTTTTCCATTGTAGCTGGTAACACTTGACTTTTCACAGAACAGCTTCTTGTAATTTTGGGAATGCTTATTTTGTTCTTCATGAGTTTACTGATACGTTGAGACTGGCACGGTGAAGGGAAACCACTTGTTAATGAGCAGAGTTCATTTAGAATCTCACCAAAGTGTTGAAGGGATGAAATGGTGCTAGAAGAGTTGCCTAGACTTACAGTTCTGATTCGAGGATTTCCAACTCACAGGAGCTGTATGTACACTGAGGCTTTTCTCTTCATTTGTCACCTAACAAGTTCACTGCATTCTAAGCCAAAATTGTTGAAATTAATATCCTCACTTGTATTACCCAAAGAAACTGTCAGACCTCTCTGGTGGCTTCAGATGGAGTGAGTCCTCTCTCTCTCTCTCTCTCTTTTTTTTAACCTGTGTTTTCATAAGAAATGCATAGTGCAGATACACACAAATTGTGGGAGAGAGGGGTCTGAATTGAATTCTTGTGAGGCCATTTAGGTAATCATTTTTATTTTATCTCTTCACCAACCACTACTGAACAGCTTGTAAAGATCTTTTGAAACTCTATTACTTTATGCATTAGAGACTTGCCTGCTTCTGTCCTCCCCTTTTGGGATTCTCTGAGGCTTTTTCCTTGTATGCTGTGCCAACAGCAGATTTTGCCTGAGTATTCTTTTTCTCATTAACATCAATTGAAGTGAGACGTCAGAAATCCAGGACCATTTGCAATGACAGGACAGTGCCAATGCTCTTCCTTTTATAACCCATAGGAATTAAACTATGCAAAGCATCATTTCATTATTCACACTGTGATAGCCTGCATAAATTACAAATTATAATCTAGGGAAAAAATGTTCATGCTGTCCTTTGTCAAATATCCAAAGTTTAAATTTCAAGAGGAAGCATCAGGAAGAATAAAAAAGTCAAAATAATACCACCAGTGGATTTTGGATATGTCTCTTTTCCTTTGTTAAGGTTTTTTATCACAATGCCACATTAGTCTGCTTAGGCAAGTGAGGATGAAGGCCAGACTATTTATTTCTTTGCTGTTTCAGAGCATGTATGTAGTAGCTCATGTCTTCTAAATTGCTTGTAATGGAGAAATATTTAAGATGTAGAGTTGAAATCAGATCCTTTTTAGAGCCTTATTTGTAAGAGATGAGGTGGAATCATGGATTATATCATGCGCCTAGATCCTACTGAATTGAGCAAAATTCCTTTTCCTTGAACTGGGTTAACATCTTGAGTCTTGTCACCTCTTCAAGCTACAGAAATGGTCAGATGGCAAGAACAGAAAAAAGGAGGAGTCAATCTTTAGTTAACTCTTTGGAGCAGGAGTTACAGTCACATATCTCTTTAAATAAGCACTTTGGTTTAGGGAAAGCTTTTGGAGGTGAAGGGAGATGGATGTCTCCATTACAAAGCAAAGGAAAATTAAAGATGTTAAAGTAATAGCTGAAGTTCAGCTCTTGTTAGAATTTGCTCTTTGGGTGAGTTTTGCAATCAGAGATAAAGAGGGCAGATAGCCTGAGATGCATTCATTCAAAGTCACGATTTAGTATGTTTGTGTTGCCTTACTCTTCCTAGGAAGAAATAAGCTTCAAAATATAGCAGCAAACAGGTTGATTGAGTTAATAAAAGGGAAAGGGTCAGCATATTGTTTAATGGGGCAAACCCTAGGGGAAAAAACCCCAAAACAACGTTTTGATCAAATTTGTTAACATTTGATGGAGTTTGATGTTGGGTTTTTTTGTGTTTTTTTTTTTTTTCTGGATTAATGAAACACATCACATTTGCAAAGTGGCATTTCAGGGTGGTGGCAAGGCAAATTCAGCATGCAAATGATCTGGAATTGTACTCTTCATAGATCCTTTTCTTTGTATCCTAGGTTTCTGGGACACAGGTTTCTGATGTGTCTGGAGCCAAGAGTCAATGGATGTGATAGGAATTGGAATGTACTCATTAAGATCCTGTACCTATTTGTTTGTGCTTGTGCAGAATAAGCCAAGGTAATTTTTAGGAAGTGTGCAGGATGTTTGGAGTATCCACAAATCTCTTCAAGATAGAAGAAAATAAAGGACATTTAACAGTCACTTCACATAGTCCTTCTTAAATTGAAGTAAATTTCAGTATTAAAGATTAAAACAAAGCCAAAACATAACCAAAGGCAGTGTTACTGTAACTCTAAATGTCATATATCCCTTACAGAAAGTCTCTCTCAGATTAATTATAGAACCCCCAGATTTCAAGAAATCAGTTATGGAGGCAGCAGAGATGGCCCTCTAGGGAGAAATCTAAAGATGTTTCATGCCAGCGATAAAATTGTTGAGGAAACTAATTGCTATGGAAGACTTCTTAAAAATAAATAAAATACAGAGAAGTCATGATCTGGAAGGAAGGAGGGAAAATGAACAAGATTATTTGAATGCTCTTTAAAGAATTAGTGGAAGAATAGGGAGGGCTTAGTATGGCTGTCTGAAGCAGATGGCAAATTTCAAAGATAATTATCAGTACTCCTTTGGACTTGCCTCTTGTAACCGCTTCAGAGAATTGTTTCTTACAAATGCAGTCCTTCTGAGCTCTTACCACAGGCATGCTTCAAACAAAATATGTTTTGTTCTTTGCCATTTATTTGAATCTAAATCTTTTTGTGCTATCAAATGTCATAAACTTCTTTATGATAATGTGCCACTGGGATGTTTGGTTGGTTGGTTTTGGGTTTTTTATTTGTTTGGGTGGGACTAGAAAGCCTGTTAACATAGCAGGAGTACCTTGTTGCTTATGTCTGATCTGCAGATAAGAGCAGGGCTGGATTACATTTTGTTTGGCCCCTGCTTTATTTCTGCCGTCCAGCTTCAGCAGCCCAGCTAGCCTTTGCCATTTCAGGTACTGCAGTTTGTGAGGTCCATGGAATATAAAAGAACTGTCAAACTGTGGTGAGGTGCAATCACCATAGGAGCTATAGTCTCAGAGAGATAATCTGATACAAATATAAGTTAAAATTTGTGAAATGGAGTATGTTAAAGTTAGAATTGTTAGACTAGGTGTACCTCTGGACTTTGTGTTCCTTCTAAGATAGTGTTTCTTACTTGCATGATCATAATTACTTTTTAATACTGCATCTGAACTTACTCTGTTCCTTTAAAATCCAGAAAAAATATGGGCATACCCATTTTCAAGAATGTACAAGCACATGGCAGAAGAATTTTTATAGGCTTGTGCTGACTTAGCCCACTAGCAGGGTTCAGGTTTGTGGTCTTCTGGCTGCTGCCTGGGTTATGGAGGAGGTTTAGTAGGCTTTTGCTCCCTGGAGACCAGCAAGAGCAGAATTAGGAAACTCAGTGAGGTACCTTTTGTAACAGAAGCATTGATTTACCAGACTTTCTGAACATCCAGAGTTGTTCTCTCATTAGGTACAAGAGAAAGAGCGTTCTTTGCAGTCTGTGTGCTTCCACCTTGGACCATTTCTGCAGTCAGAACATCCATCCAGCCATGACCTGTTTCTAGAACCTCTCTGCTTTACCTGCTGTGCTGAAGTAACTATGGGGCTTCCTTCTGCTCCTCCAGAGTACAAAGGTACATGCTGTGAGAGGGCAAGAAGAGTCACCTCCTTGTTCTCACTTGGGTTGTGCCAGTGTAGTAAAGAGCAGAGGGGAGGAGGTGTTAATTTTTCTATAGTTCTAAGATGGTGCTGCATCCAGTTCTGGAGGCTGGGCCTATTCAGTGCTGGGCTGATTCAGGGCCTATTCACATAAAGTGTTAGGTTCTCTTCTGGTTTTGAGGTACTTAAGATCTTGGTCAATTTGTGTGGACTTTGGTCAGAGAGGATTATCAGTACCCCTTACCTCCCCCTTTTTATTTCATTAGCTGACATCTGAGCTGCTGAAATGGGATTGCAGACACAATTTGAGGTATAAAGGTAGCTGCCTGCTTCCTCCAAAATGTGCTTCTGATTGGATATCTGTTACCGTTGTCACGACATCAGACCATCTTCTCTTCTCCCTGTTTGTTTGTTTAATTTTAATGCTAACTACTTACAACAAGAACTGCATCAATGTGTGTTACCTCCATGTGGGGAGAAGCCTGAGTGTATGGTGAGGCAGAAAGAAATAGAAAACAATAGCTCTTGCACAGGAGATCTTAGTGTTTCTCTCACAGGGGTGATGGTTGTGAAGATAGAGTAAATGACACTGAGGCAGGTAGAGGAAGAGATATGGGGAGCCCCGTCTGTGTAATGGCCTTAGTGTTATGTAAGGGTGGACTACGCACGGCTGGAGGCAAAACTTCTTTTTGAGGAAGAATTTTCAGGCCTCTGCGAGAAGTGCAAAATACAAGATCTCAGTTTTGGTGCTGTATACAAGGGGTTAATGTGGCTTGCTTCAGTTTCACAGTTAACCAGGGTTCAGGAGTGTGCTCCATCCTAGATAGTCTGAAGACGCTGCTAATTTATTACAGGAATTAGCACCAATAATTTTTTCAGTTTCTGTAATATGGTAAAGGGCAGGTAGTTCAACCTGAGACTCAAGTCCTGTTTGCTCAGGAGCTTTGGGACAACAGTGGGCTTCACCAAAAATAGTTTGCCAGAAGTCAAGGATAGTTGGATTTTACAGATTTGGGCATGGGTTTTTGGTGTGTGCCAGATTTCATGCTGATGTGGGAATAAAATGTTTCTACTTGTATGTTTCTATCTCATCCTTTTAGCTTAAGCCAATCCATTTTATCTTGAAGTTTTATCTATGGGTTATGAGAGAAAGGGCAATATTGGACAACTGTTTGCAAAAAGCATTTAATGTTCCTACTGCTTGATTAACTGTTGTGAATTGGTCAGGGTGTTTGCTAAGGAGAAGCATTTATTTGGAAATTCATGACTGTCAGCATGGCCTTCCTTTATTCCAGGTTTGAATCAGTGTCACAGTCTGCTTCTTTTAACTAGATGCAGTATGTTGTCTTGAGTTATCATCAGGAAGTACTGGTTTGTGATGTGCTGGAATGTGTAAGTATCATAAGCAAGTGCAGTGCAAGAGCATCAGGAGTAGAAATGTACTGCAGTTGAGGGAACATGATCTCATTCACAGGCTTAAAGTTTAAGTTGGTCACCAAATGGTTGGAAGTTCAGAGGCTCTTGGCTTTTTATGCAGCTCCAGTGTAAGACATGGTGTGCCCAGCATGGAGCCTTGAGAAGCAAAGTGTGTGTTTCTGTTGCTTGTCAGGCACTGCCTATGACTGAAGGCACTTTAAAGAGTCTGTGGGTTGGTGGTTTGATAGATTCTGGCAAAGTCAGATTGTACTTTCTGTTCCTGTTGACTGTCCTGTTGCTGTGGTCTTTAAGTGTTTGCAAACCCTACCCTTCCACAGCAGGCATCTGTGCTTCAGAGAAGGGAAGAGAGTTCTAGATCTTTAATTTCTGCAAAACATTGCAATGCAAAGCCACAAGTGGTGGTTTAATCGGCATTTTGCGCATAATAACCTGGTCTGTGGGTCTCAAATTGGTTTCTACTGGGCTTGAGATAAAAAGCTGGGAGAACATTTTCAGCAAGCATTCCTGAGCTTGATACGTGGGGTTGACTGGTAAAAAGGGCAGAATTTTGTATTTGAAATGGATGACCGGGGGGGGGGGGGGAAGGCAACGTGTCACAAACTGTTCTACTGCAAAGAGAAATAAGGCATGTGGTGATGGACAGATTTACGTACCCAGATAGAATCTTCCACTTTTCCAAAAGCAGAACTTTCTCTTTATGCAGTGCTAGTTTCAAAGCTTCCAGCTCCTGCTGTGCCTAGTGGCAGGTATGTTTCCAGCGATTTCCTTTTTATGCCTGAAAATGGGATCATTCTCTGTTCTCCTTATTGTCACCTGGTAGCTGCTCCCTTTCACTAATTTCCCCAAATGAGTTGTGACCCACTCTGAAGACTACAGGATTCATTAGAGGGAAGCATAATAAGGATGTCCTTGGTATTTGAACAGGAAGAAAATATCCTAAAGGCTGCCAGAGATAAAGATCACCCACTGAAAGGATAAAAATGAACAATGCTTCTTGCAGGGAACCTAAAAATACAATACTTGGTTCTCTCACACAGAGTTTAGTTATTGAAATAACAACTGGATCATACAGTGCCAGGATTATTTTGGTCTCAAGAAAATATGAGGTCTTGCAAGTTTAAACAAAACGTTTATCAGAAAAAACATGGTTTCAAGTCTAAACTGTACCCAGAGTTCTGGGGTGAGCAGGGTTTTTTGTGCATGAAAATCTGAGGCTGGAACTTGCAAGATGCCTTTTCAATACTTAACTCTTCAAAAGACTTCTTGAATAGCTTTGGATTAGTTGCTTCATCTTTTCATGTGTATTTTCTGTTGGTAGGTTTTGTGAAAGTGAAATGCATATAACCATGCTTTTCTTTCTGCCTGAGAAAGTGGGTTATAGGTGGGTTGATTGTGGTGTTCTTTCAGTGTTCTGTCAATAAGACATAGAAAAAACAAGTTGAGTACACTGGAGTTTGAGACATGGATCAAACCTATCACTGTTGCCTTTAAACAGGTTGATTTTTATGTGAACCTGTGCTTAAGTCCCTGACTGAGTGGTAGTTCCACATTAATAATTAAATTTTCCTTTCTCTATTGTAACATGAATATGTATGCATAGCGTATATACACATATGCAGAAATGGCATCTACTGAATGAATCCTACATACGATAGGCTGGCTTTTAAGACACTGTAAAGAGGCACAGCTCTGCAAATATTAATTTGCTGTCTATAAACACACAATTTCTCTGCCCACGTTTCTGAGCCCTGCTTCAGATTATAGAGCTGGAAGAGAAAGAAGAGACAGCTTTTACAACTGCAGCCAGTGCAACTAATTATTCCTACTAGGTAAGGATGCATCCCTTTTCCTGGCTCTCTGATGATGGCTTTTTGTTTCTAGCTATGAGCAAATCTAATTTGCAAATGAAAAATTTCGCTATAGCAGAAGTTGCCTGCAAGGGAGTTAAAGCAGGCACATTGAAAAGAATTCAGCAGAACATACAATTGCTTCTTAAAGAGTGGATTTATGATCCCAGTTCACAATTAAAATAACAATTGCTTTTAAGAGGTACCTATTATTTTTAAAAGGTTAACTCTTCCAACAATAGAATTTTAAAGGAATGAGGCAGCTTGTGAGCAAAACGTGTGGTAGGTAATTGGCAAAGCTCACTTAATATTTTTTGTTTGCTATCCAAGAGCTATTCACGATGCCACTGTAACAGTATGTTGTTGGTACAACAAAGCTGACAGTTTTCTGAGATGAAAAGGAAGAGAATGGAATTAATCACACAAACTTCATCATCCAGTCTGGCATAACTGAAAGTGAGTTCTGCTATACTTGAACTATTTTAAATAACTTCATGTTTTATTAATATAATTTTTTCTCTATTAACCTCTTCTGTGTCTTCTGTCCAGAATCCCATTGTGACTTCTTGTCCTTTGAAAGTCTGCCCCTGATATATAGGCAGCTTTAGTATGTACTGGCTGTAGTGTAGAGTAGAGGAAATCTGCGGCAGCCCTGATGCTGTGCCAATGCATACATCGGGTAGCATATAAGATGTGTGAAGCATGGAAATGGGTGAGCGCTAGTTCAGGGAATTCCAGGCTGATGTGGTGATGGCAGTGCTGCCCCTTCTGGGGAGGTCCTCTGTGGCTTGTAATATGCAAAATGGCTAGCTTTTGAGTATTACCCTGCAGCAGCTAGAATGTTGTACATTTTGTTCTTTTTCCTCCCTTGTCCACAGAATAGCTAAGAGAAATAGAAAACTGTAACTGCTTTGTGCTGTGCTGCCTACTTCAATTGTTAGCTGCAGAGAGACTTAAGTTATATGGAGAGGTGCTAGGTTAGTACTGTATTGAGAAACATTTGTCATCTTAAAAAATAATGTATGTTTTAGAAATTTCTTTCATTTGAGGTAAGTGTGACTACATAAGAGTAAGCTTGGGGTTTGAGTCTGAAGACACTGCCAGAGTCCTTGTTGAGAAGAGACCAAGTAATTTGCACTATTTTTTTCTCCGAGTCTGCTTAGCAGTTAAATCTTCTGATACCATCTGCTTCGTTTGACATGACGAAGGAAGTGCCTAGCAGACCTCATGAGAGTGCTGTGTCTGTTGGGAGGAGAGAAAATAGTATTAGGAGTCAATTTTTTCCTTGGGCTTTCACTCAGTCATTATGATTCTGAAGTATTTTTTGCCTCTTCTGTTATTTCATTGGAGGCCATGTTTTGTGTCCATTGTTGGCCAACTCGGCTAAGGAAGAGTGTCGTCTTTCTAAATAAATTGAGATACCTTTTGACTTGCGTATTCCACATTTTGTCAGTATGGTGATATGCTGGTCTCTTCTAGAGAGAAAGCAAAGGGTTCGCAGAAAGATAGCATTGCTAGCTTCCAATGAAATGCCCTCACTCAATTCTTCTACGTTTTTATGTCAAGCTATGGGTCTTTGTGCAGGTGATACAAAATACTGGTCTCATGTTAGGTAGTAAATTGTGTTTTTCTTAAAGGATCGTTTTGATTCCTTCCACTGTCTTTCTCCTCAAGTGGCAAATGACATCCACTGTGATGTAACCCTGGTACGTTGGATATTTGCCCTGAACCTATTACGAATTTCGATTTTTGTCTGGAGCTTGGATTTGCCATGTGAGACAATGAAGGCTCTGTGCCACAGTTCAGTTGAACAGGAGTCCTGTAGGCACACAGTTTAAGTGGAGGCACCATGAAAGCAGGTACTCTTAGCTCGTGGTAGTTGCTGTATAGCTGTTGATACCAAGGAGCCTTTCACAACTGCGTATTTCACCGTTCTTTCAGGTTTTGACATTATTACTGTGTCTCAGGAATATAAATTACATGCAGAAAGAGAAGGAAATGGGTGTTTGAAATATTCTGTTTGGAAAATCAAATGGATGAAACACTCTGAATTCTTTCAGCTGCTGCACTGCTTTAAACCAGACTCATATGTGTTCCTTTACGTAGAAGATACACTGTGGGATGAAGGGATGATTCTGTCTGTGATTATCACATGCAAAATTGTAATCATGGTTTTAAGAAGTTTGTAGCTTTAGTTCACCTTTAACAGGCTAGGAAAACAGCTCCTTTTAGAAAGGATGCAGATTTGCATTAAATTTAAATTTGGTTAAAAATCCTGTCTTTTTTTGAGATAGCATATAAGGAGGTGAACTTGGAGTTGGGGTGAACTGCTCTAGGCCATGGACTGTCCTTTTATTTACATGTACCTTGGTAAGGAGTTTTCTGTAAAGACTGATAGAAAAATAGTGGTGATTGACACTGTCCTAGAATGGTCAGAAGGAAGAGACCTGGTAAGACCTTTTGAAAAGTTCCGATTTTACAAGGGGTGTGTTCTAGGTTAATGTCATACCTTATTTAATGCAAAAGCTTCAAAGACTTCAGAGACCACAGCAAGGAAAGCACAGCTGAATTGCATGCACTTATGATCAGTGCTCTGGCACTGCATTTTAAGAACTATTTTAATGAAAATAAGTATTCTTTATTCCTAGATTATGTTTCATAGTCTGTGGCTTGGTTTTTGAAAATGACATTTCATGGTCTGTGTGTGCTCCAAGGGACCTTACTTTTGAGAAACCAGGAAAGATATTTAACTTGACCTTAAGTAAACTAGTATCACATGCCATAGGCATGATTGTGTTTCTGAGATGGTACAGAAGCAGTTTAAAAGAATAGTTGGAAAAACCTGATTTTTCAGGACACTGAAATCTCCTTGGCATGCTCCTTTGGTTGAAAGCTCAGTCTGACTTTCTTTTTCCCCTTGCCTTCGAGCTGCACTTCTCCAAAAAGTAATTGCTCCTAGTCTTACTGTCACTTCAGTTGATTTCTCGACTGTCTTTTTACTCATCTATCTTATTATAGTGCTTTAAGTATGACTAGACAATTTGCTTCTTTATGTGATGTGGAAATGTTTTATCTTTGCTTTATAAACACTGACAGTACTTTCTAGCACAGGGCATGCCAGCCAGGCTTTTTTTTTTTTTTCAGACTCTTGGTTGCAGAGACATTTTGAAACAAGTTTTCTTTTTTCATAGGCTCTGAACTTTCATATTACAAATAACTGTCTACATGCTAATAAGCTTAAATAAGCTGAGTACATGTTAACAGTATTGTACAGATGGGGGAACCAAGATATGGGAACATAAAGAGGAAGTCTGTGGGAGCTGACCTTATTCTGTGAGAGACCCACACACCATCCTTTTCCTTGTCAGATTCTTTCTTTTTACTTAGCAAGTCCCTCCCTCCAAGAAGTCGTTGGTACATAAAAAGCTCTTTCAGATTCTATGTACCTATATTTACCTACAGCTATGGTAATTTATGATACGATATTCTATGTGGGACTTCAATCTTTGGTCAATCACAAAGTGTTTTCTAGTTTCAGCAAGCAAATGTGGCTTTCCTGGTTGTCTGGCAAACTGCATTTCGGAGGCAGCCGCACCAGGAAGCGAGTTCTGCAAAAAGTACAGCGAGTGTGTGGTGGCATGGAGCTGACTTGCATAAAGAAAGTGTTCCTTCACCTCAAGTACCCTGCAGGTCCTGAGCCTGACTATGCTGAGCTGCACACTCTGTCCTCATCTTTAAATAAGATTCTTCAGTGTCATTTGGTACGGTGGAGAGATGGGTGTTACTTCTCTCCTGTAGGAGTGGATGTATGGAGTTAAACAGTATAGGGAAATAGACATTTACTATTACCATGGCAACTTCAGATGATGATTTATTAAGCCATATTTTTTCCCCATTCGAGACACTGCATTTTTGTTGGTTTGAGCTCTCCAGAGACTGTTTCTTGCCACTCCCTAATATGTCCTTTTCTCCCATTCAATTCTTTCCTTCTCCTTGCTGAAATTGCAGAATAATAGAAATGTGTTTGTTAGCAAGCTTTATGTCAGGCAGAGAAGGCTTGGTGCAGTTATTGCTTTATTAATAAATATGCTACTGCTGGTTACCCCCTTGTACTAGAATGCAATTCAGATGGCTGGCTTGTCAGTTAGGAGCAAAGGTGGCACTGGGGAGAGAGGGTCAGAAGTGCTAATAGAGCACAAGACACTGCAAGAAGAGAGGGAGAGGCCTTTTGGCCCAGCTAGGCTCTGCCTTTTTATTGATCTTAAGTGCTCCCTCTTGCTTTCATTCCTCTGTGACTGTTCCTTCCTGCTCTCAGCCCTGCAGTGGTTGTTTCTGTGGTCACCCCCATCTGACAGATCTATGCAGTTATTAGTACAGCCGTGTTGGAGTTCTGCCCAGCTGCACACCCCCTTTGGCATCTCCTGTAGCATAGAGGAACCTGGCGAGCTTGGCTAAATGTATCCAGTTCTACAATCCTGATGGATTTGCAGAGCTAGAGTGCCAGTGGCTTCTGTAGTCTTGGTTGTATTTGCCAGCCCTTTTGTACCACTGCTGTGGAACAAGGACAGTGGTGGCCTCTGTTGATGTCTACGCCCTGGCATATTGCAACTGCTTGTGCAGTGCTCTGAATCGTACGCAAGCCTGCTTTGTTCAGCCTTTGGAATGCCAGCTAGATACAGCCCTAAGTAAAGTCTCCAGATGCAAATACAGGAGACTTAATAAATTATTCATTTTTGAGCTGCATAGACACAGTTTGAAAATTTTGAGTATGATGGTAGCCAGGCCTAAGCTGACAAAACGAATGGAACGGTTACTGAATATAGAGTCATGAAATGAATCCTCAGAGCAGAAAAGATATCTCAAATATCTAGCATCTCTCTTATGCATTTGTCTTTGTGGGCAGACAGTGATCTTCATGACTCTAATCTCTTAACAAAATTAATCTGCATGTAAAAACCCAAGTCTTGGTGTCGGTGGATTTGTTTATTTTTTTAATTTCATTCTCTGAAGTACAGGAATATCCTCAGGATTTTTAAATAATATAGTTGTGTTACATCTTGATGTGTAAACTAGTTGTCCCCTATCAGTTTCAGCTGGTTACTTGCCTTTTCTCAGTGAGATTTAATGTAGCACAGTTTCATTATAATTTGGTCATATTTATGACATTCTTCTTTTACTTGACTGAATTGTTCATTATGGACTTCCTAATAATTATGCAATTATATTTGTGTTTATTTCAGTAGTGATTGTGTAAGAGTATAAATAGCTAATGCATAGCTTTGTTCTTCAACTATACCAAGTTAATTAAAGTGATTTAAATATGTGTTATGAGAGTGGGGAACGCAGCCCGTCCCTGGGAGAACATTCTGCATTGGGGTTGTTGTTGTGTGGGTTTTGGGGTTTTTTTGTGTGTGTGTGTTTTGGTTTTGTTTTGTTTCATTTTTTTTTTACTCCTGGGTAATCTAGCCTGGCCAGGGTCTAAGCATGTGATTCAAGGCCTTGCTATCCTCCATATAATGGCATAAAGAAATTTGCATGTAAGGGGTTTCTTGAAGTGTGTACATACGTGTTAGCAGCCACAGTGAGGGGCTTTAGGTGTGAAGGGCTGTCTGGAGTACGAAGCTACTTCTTTTTTGAAAGCATCACTTTGCATTGTATGTTTGTTAAACTGGAGCCTTTGGTGTGGAGAATACCATACTTTTCAAGTCTCAGCTGTACAATACAAAAGGTTGCTGAACAGTGTGTAAATTTCACCGCCACCACCCCAAAGGAAACCCAGCAATTTTCTGCCATGCTGGACAGAGTCTGGAAGAAACATTTTTCTATTTCAGCTAAAGTGGTTCTTTGCTATTTTATGTGCTTGCAGCTCTCCCTCCCCCAATTCTGTTGTTTCACCTGTGCTAGTTTTGAAAAACAAGCTAAAATACTTCATCTTTGAATGCTCCTTGCCACTACCTATCAATTTGCCTGTATCTTTTGGATTTTCACACACAACACAAGTTTTCAAGTGTGTTAGCATTTACTTTTACAGAAGTCAAGTGCAATACAAGAGCCAAAATCTGATCACAGACTAAAATTGAAAATTCCTGTTGTAGTTTAGGAGAGTCAGCACAGTGATGATACGAAAACCCACATGGCCCAAATCACTGACTGCTACAGGGGTGCTTTCTACCGTCCAATGCCTATTGGTTACAGGAGTGATTTGATTTTGGCACCTATTATACATCAGTATATATGTCTGATGACAAAAAAAGGTGATAAAAGCAAGTCAGAAGACAGAGAAGCAGGGAAAGGGACAATTAATTTGCTGCCTCTGCCTCTGCTTGACAGTTTGAATGAACTCCCCAGGTAACAAAGTGCCTTTAACAATAATGAAGGAAAATTATATATTAAAAAAAAAATCTTTCATAATAAAAGGAAAATAATAGGGGGAAAAGCAAACAAATGGAAACACCACAGATTGTACAGGAGCCCCAGAGAATCACTGGCTGGATTTTGCAGCAGAAGAGCTGCAGTCCACCATTATTATCATGTCAGAGCTATCACTGGGAATTGTGGCTGCAAGTGCAGAGATGCCTGGGGAGAATTCAGTTTGTATGAAGAGGAAAAACCCCAAACCAAACCCAGCTCCATAAACAGATTGCAGAAGGGGCTGAAGAGGACCTTTATAGTTCTCTGACTTGATTTAATACCACCCAGAAACTTTTGTGCTGTGCCAAGGCCATAGATTTTTCTCACCACTTTTGGTCCTTCCATGTGATTTGATAGACTGGCAACTGTTGTGATAAAGAATACCTCTGACCACACTACTGCCAGAAGCTGAACAGTTAGCGTAAGCTGCGTTGCTTTAGCAGTATTTCCATGAAACTGGAAAACCATTGAAAGGATCTAGTGTAGCTGATCAAGTATAACTAGCAAGCCTATAAGCTTCTATGGAACTCATGCCTTCTGCTATAGGTGTCTGGCTTTGGAAGCATCCTTGGTTTTTCTGCCATCAAGTCCGTTCTTCATGTGTTGAACACAATGGTTGGAGCAGGTAATACATGCAGGCTAACTCTCATGATGCCTTTACTGTTCTTTTAGTGGCATAAGAGCTTAACAATACAAACCTACCCATTTAAGTGACGATGAAAAGAATAATTTAGAGATGGAACAAATTTACTTTGCCTTGGTGACATACTGTGCAATTAATGTACAAATTTTGCTAACTGTCTCAGTCTAGCTCCACAGGAAGGCATACAGTGCATGTTCACTCTTTTGTAATGCGACTTACCAGGCCATTCCACAGAGGGACTCCCTTGGGGATCCTCAGAATTGTCATGACCTGGAGAGGGAAACATGCTGTGGAGCAGAGCACTCTTTACTCATTTCCAGACAGACTGACTGTGTATAAAGTGAGTGGGCATATACCTCTTAGCAATGACCAGTTTCTCCAGTGTACCATATATCCAGTTGTATTACAGGAATGCTCTTGAATCGTGCATGTGGAAGGATGAATTTTGCCTAACAATGTGACATTTTTCCAAGGATTGGAGAGGAACAAGGATTTTGCCGCAAACATTTTTTATTTTTTCCAATGAGGTTTTATCAAGAAGTAAGATCAAACTCGGTCATATTAGGATGAGAGCAATTCATGCAAGATAGGAAAGGATGATTCTAACAAAAGGGAATTATTAATAGGAGAATATTTTACACCAAGGAGATAGTGGGAGTAAAGGGAATTTTGATGTTTTGACGATTGATTGGGTGGGTGGGTGGGTGTGTTGACAATAACAAGACAATCATGTCTTCTTCAGGAACTTACTAACAGATTTCAAGGATTTAAAATAAAATGTGTGAGTTCTGTGAAAAGTACTCTTTTTACAACAATAGGAGCACAGTAAGTCTTTTTGGAAGAAGACCAGAACATAACTTCAGTTACATGCTGACCTTTCAGACCATGCTGTCACCATAGCATTTTCTTTTAAGTAAAATTTTTCTTTTGAAATTTCTAGGAATAAGCACTCAGTTAATATCTATATAATTTCAGTAGCTTCTAGAAACCTTCAGCATAATAAACCAAATTTCCAGAAAGCATTTCCCTCTTTCAAGGGGGACAAAGTCTTTGTAGGACCAAGTCTCTGGTGTGCACGATAATGTATTTCAGCAGCATATGAATGCAGACTCCTTCACATTGGCTTTTTCTGTCCAAGTATATCTTAAAGTGTATTTTTTAGTATAGAGTAATGAACAGTCTTGGTATGAAAGTGTTAATTAAGAGTGGTAATCTGAGTAAAAAGTAGATAAGTCAATGGTGTGGTTGTTTTTTGTGCAGTTAAAATGTAAGCTTAGCTGATAGGTATTTTTCTACCCATAGTGCATATTAAAGCAAGTCCTCAAGTGAATTCTGGCTTTTGTCATTTAAAAAAAAAAAGGGGGGGGGGTAATTAAAAGTGTTGATGGCTTTCTTGGGAGTTTTCTCTGTTTGCAGATTCCAAGTATCTAGACCGTTTTGCAGAGTGTTTTAAAAAATTAATTTGCTAGTAGCACATCACTTTGGTTTTTAGGTGATTTAATTACCCAAATTAGCAGCAGCTAAGCATAAATTTGGAGAGAGCAGCTTTATTGGCACATGTTGCCTTTGCTCTGATCCAGCCCATGATGTCCCAGCACAGAGGCTGCAGAGGCGTAAAATCAGTTCAACCACAGTGGGAGTTGAGCTTTAGAGAGCTGTTCCTTTACTGGCCCTTATGAGAAACCCTGGGGCTCAGCAAATCCAGTGGCTGAGGTGTGGAAGTAGGCAGATACCAGATACCCAATGGCCTAGTAATAACTGCATCATGTTACTTCAGTAGCTTTCCTAGTGTAAGCATTCCTATTAGTAATTATCCATGTCTCCCTGTTTTATTCTCAGGGGATGATAAAAAACGAAGAGCTGTATTCCCTACAATCTTAAACAATCTGCCTCTATGTGTGTGTTTGGGTTTTTCATCTCAGTGTGTAGTAAAAGGAAGCAGATGATTTTTCTTGAATTAGAAAGGAAGGATCTTTATTCAGAGTCATTCTTTCATTGTATCTCATACTTTCACTGCATCAAAATGATTTGTCTTGATATATCCAGCTACCCTAACCTCTGCTCTATTTCTGTCCATTGCTTGAATAGGCCATCTGAAGACCTGCCATGTCATCCAGTGGTTTTGTTTTGCAGTATTACTTTTACATTATGTGGGTGCTGGTTCCATAGGTCAAGCCTTGTGGGCAGGTTTTTAAAGGCCTGTATTGTGAATGTTAACCCATATTTATTTGTACAAAGATGTTCAAACACAGTAACCCAACCCAGTGACTGCTGTGCCTGGGGAAACTTCACAGGATCTCTCAGTCCAGGGAGTTGTCACAAGTTCCCCAGTTCTGGAGGGGTGATCTGCATGTGAAGCTCCTACTGTTTTAAGCACCTGCTTAAAGGTAAGAGGATACCCACATGAGTGTCTGTGTTTCTGGCCTGATTTCTTACTGTCAGTAGCAAATTTTACAAGATACTGTTTGGCATAATGATTCCTATCAGGATGAATAGGGCAGTCATGCTTTCAAACGCTCAAATAAATAACTGCTAGAGCTCACAGAGCACCAGTCCTCCATTTGGGAAATACCACTTGATGACAGAGTTGATGAAAGGTCTTCAGATATCAAACACATCAACTCTCTATATATAACAAAGCATGCTATATATGGCCAATACTCTCTTTGGGAAGACATTCCTTCTGTTGTTCTCCTTTGCTTATTTTAGTCACCCATTTCGTACCTCCTCTTCAACACTTGACCCTTCAAGATAACCAATCTGTGGTGATGATCCATATTTTCTTCAGAGAACTTGGAACCAAAAAGGCTCTTAGTGGCAGTGCTAGGAATTCCTGTTTGTTTTCATTCCCGCTTTACATCAGCACATCTTCACCTTTGTTATAGATGTGATATCTAGATTTGGGAACTTCGGAACATTGAAGTCATTTGCAGTTTATGACAGAGTGCTTCATACAGTCACAGTGGGGTTCAACATTGTTCACCAGGATTGAAGCTGAAGTTCCTCCTTGCTTCTTTCTGTGAGTTCTGCTTCAGCAGCAGTGAGCTTTGCACTAATGCAGCTCTGGCTAACCTCCTTGTCTCAGACATATGTTCATTGAGAACTGGTGTCAGCTGGTGCAGGCATTCAACAAGGATCAGGACTAGTTTCAACACTATTCAATATTTCCGTCAATTGCTTGGAAGAATCTCTGAATCACTGATGCTTTGTTTGCAGGTAGCACAAAGAGCGGCAGAATAGGAGATAAAATAATAGTAGACACTTCACACAGAAAGCTCTGAGTTGTTTTGCCTTTTTAAGCAGAGGGCCTGCATAAATCAACTCACCTAAGAAAAACAAATGTTTAGGTAGGAGAAGATTGTCATGCAAAGCAGAAATAGTTCTTTTAGGTAGCAGGCTTCTAGTGGAAAAGAACCAACCATGATGCAGTACTTGCTTGTATAAATGGGAATGAGAGATGGGGGACAAGCTTTTCCTGCTTACGTAGCTGTGTTTGTTGAAAGGCAGTATGAGAACGAGTCCTGTCATTTAAAGATCTGTGTTTTAGGAGGGAAGTGTTGGGTAAGGTTCAGAAAGTCACCACAAAATATTTGGGATAGGAGAAAATGGTTGGTCTTTAATGACTTGAAGCATTGTCTCTTAAATTTATCACTGAGAAAAATGGATGTCTGTAGGATAAGGGCATTTTAGAGTCTTCAGAGGAAGAAAATACCGGGTACTAAAGGAGTCTTTATCTAATGATAAGAGAGTGGCAAAATGGGAACCAGTGGCTGGAACGCTGGAGCAGGTGAATTCAAATTAGAGAGCAGGTAAAAATGCTCAACTCTGAATGTAATTAAACATCAGAGTGGATTACTGGGAGGAACAGCAGCTGCACCATTTCCTGGAGTCTTCAGATTCAACTTGGATGCTTCCCTGTTAGAAAAGTTTTAATCAAATGCCATTTAGGGTGCTCAGTGCAGGGTTAATGATGTGAAATGCAATGACCTGTGATACACACATCTTAGGATATGCAAGAATAGATCATCCACTCTTCTTTTTTTGACTTTAAATTCTATGAATTGATGGATGTCTGCTAGCGATACAGCTTGAATAACTCTTTGTACTTTGCCCTAATTCTACAAGTCTTTGTACGGATTTTTCTCATTATAATCTTAAGAATACCTTACATATTATTCTCTCAGTCTGTTAGCTACTATTAGCAATTGGTGTGAATCCAGACATTGGTGTTGTAAGAATTACTTGGGAAATAATTCCACTTTCTCATGCTGGATTTTGATAAGGTGGCAGTAATTTTGATTTTTAACTCTACATTCCTGAAGATGAATGAGTCATTCGACATCATTTCGAGAAAATTATAGTACATCTCAGTGGTCAGAATATGTAACTCAGTGCTTGCATATTCAGCACACAGAATCCAGTACCTACTACCTTCTTCTGTTCTCTGAAGATCAGATCTTGGCTGCTCTAGAAAGCCTGTCTGCTGCATGTGGGTCATCCATCTGGACTATGTTTGCTGTGGTCTCACAGTTTTGTGGTTTGTATTTGATGCCACTGTCTATTTCTTCTTCATTGCAGAATGTGAAATACTAGATCCAGTGATTATTTTTTATTTCTATCGTTTATGGGAAAGAAGAACAGCTTGTGAGTGTCTTCACAGAATTCCAGATCTGTGAAGTGTTTTTTTAATGCTATGTAACTTATTACTGGCATATACTTAACACTCAGCACACATGTGGATACCATGCCATTTTATAGGCCTGAGGAATGCTCATTGGGTTGATAGATCCTGGTACCCTGCAGAAGAGGGAGCCTAACGATTAGATGTTGCTCTGCACAGCACTGATGAAATTGGATGCTGATCCTGGCTGGGGCTTGGAAACGTGCAACATTTACCTTGCGCTCAGTGGTGGCAACTAATATTGCTGGAGTATTTTGTAGAGTCGGAAGGAAACTTCACTCTCTTGAATGCTGAAATATATTTGACTTCTGAATATAAATCCTTTCAACAGTAAGCCATTTTCCCCAAATAAATAACCATTCTAGCATAACTGATTTTCTGCCAGATGAATTCATTTAGCTGATTGCTTGCACCGCATTTTGCATTTATACCTTGTTTATTTGATTGTGAAACTGAAACGAAACACTGAGGTTTAAACTATGTGGAGGTTTTTGATCTGTGGCAAGTCTTCAAAAAGAAAAAAGTAAGAGGACTGAGTGAGGGAAGGGATAAGATGAAATGTGTTCTAACTCTGATAATGTTATACTTTGTCCTTCTCTAAGGCTGAGAAGCATTTCTCAGTAGTGCAGAACGTGCTAAGTCCAGTGATGTTGGCTTTATTAATTTAAGGTCTGGTACAGGCTGTGTAGTAATGCTAAAGATTTCTTGTGTATCTGTATTTGAATCCATGAACTCTTTCAAAAGATGCATGGTGAATAAGTTACTGATGCTAAGCATTTGTTGGGAAAGGAATCGCCACTTCCCTGGTGTCTTGGAATCGTACAATAGCAGTATTGTACGCTTTTGTTTCTGTGGGTTTATGCTCTGGTACTCACCTTGTCAGTCTGAGAGTTCCTTGCTCTGAAGTTGGGAAATAAAAATATGAATGCAGCACAGAATTTATCTTGATGTTGCATAGTTGCAATTTTTGCTGATAGAATTGCAGGAAGAATATTGCAAGTTGAGTGCAAGGTCTCTTGATCTCTGATGCTAGCTGGTGGAGCCTCCCCTGCTCCTCTAAACTTTATTTTAGAAAAACTGATAAAATAATACATATATCTTGGAAAAAATACATTGAGCTTCACATAAAATATCTTCTCTAATAAGGTGATTTGCTTAACATGCAAGCAATAAATACCTTCTTTTTCCTGCAGCATTTAACTGACAGTTGTGAAAACTGAAAATAATCCCATTCCCTCCTTGTTTCTTTTTATTTCATTTATGCACACTTCCATTCCGGTTTGCTACAATATTCTTGCAGTGATTTTGGTTAGCTTGGAAATGTTTTATAGACTGTCTGAATACATCTGTCTGATGCTCTCTTGGGAAATGTGATAGATAAATTATGTCTTTATGGCCAGTAAGGAGCTCTGAATGGGAGTGCACTGGTTCAGGTTGGTGCTGCTCAGATGGGCAGAGTTGGGGATTTGACCAGGATATGGTTGTGCTGTGAGGCACCTTGTATCAGGCAAGGTCCTTGGGACCATGGAGATGGCAGCAGTGAAGTGTTTCATCAAGTACAAGGTCTTCCTGTAGCAGGCACTTCATCAATGTTCAAACTGGGCAGGATGAGCTGGGAAAAGGAGTGTTGTGTGGGGAGGTGGTTGGAGCTGACACGTCTTGCTTGGGAAGAGCAGCTGATTTACAGTTGGGTACTGTCAGGACACTTAGAAGTACAGTTGATAATTTCTGCATAACTAATCTGCCTGAAGATAGTAATTTCAGGGCACTTGGAGTGGGAACAGGAAGTGCTCGTCCTTCAGAAAGTAAATTGTCATCCTCTAGAGTCTGCAGAGAGCAAAAGGCAACTTCAGGAATGTTAGTTCTCAGGCAGGTGCTTTGTCTGTGTGGATTAGTAACGGCCTGTGTCTAATGCGGACAACCTTTTCTGTCACCGGTTGTGGCAATGCAGGAAAAGTAGTGTGGGTAGGAAGAAGTGGAGATCTTTTTCCTCTTAGTCGATAGAAAAGGGTATATGGTCTTCTGGAAATTAGAAACATGGTATTAAAGAGTGTGCTTGGCTTTTTTAAATTATTTTTTTAAATCAAATGCTGTTTCTGAGCTCCAAGGGCTGACAGCTGTTCTAGTTTTGCTTGGGGACGTTTTCACAATGTGGATTAATCAATGTTATGAACTGGGTCCATGGGGTTTTGGGAATGTAATTGGTTTCAGATGACACTTTGCTAGTCAATCTGTGAAACAGCAGAATGTTGACACAGCTGAACAATTCCAGCTGTTTCCACTCACCCCTTCTTCCCTCAATGGATGCACCAGCCTCTTCCCTCTCTCTCTTGTCTCCCTTTCTTATTGTGAGTTTGTAAAACAAATTTCTGATCTCCATTTCTGTTATTTGTCCCTCCTTTGGTTTTGCTTCTTCCTAGCATGTTTTCAGAATGCATTATTTTGGGTGTGGGGGTTTTTTTTATGTTCATTTTTATCACTTTGGGCCAGATTTGGTTTGCAGATATTAATTGTTCTGAAGCATGTTTAGATGTTGCTCAAAGGCGTGATTTTCACATAATTTGAGAAGCTTGAAAACACTCTTAGATTTGTTGTGACAAACCCACCTCTTCTTTCAAAAAAGCTAACAAAGAAATGATGGTAACTAAAGGCAGGAATAAACTGGGAGGACTCTGCAGGGATGTACTGTAGGACTTGTTCCCCTGCTTTGAGGCAATGCTGCTGTTGCTTTGCCCTAGCTGATAAGATCAGCTTTGGTAAGGTTGGTGACATTTCTGTGCTGTGCATTGAGACCTTAATGACTAGTACAAAATAACTCTCCAGAAGGAAGTGGTTTCTAAATTGCCTACACCATTTATGCTTGTTAGACTTAAAGTCATTTTTTTCTCTTACTTCCCTTCCCCTGGCCTTCCCCCCCACCATGCGATAAGCATAGATAAGCCCCGAATGTGTCATGCCACCTGTAGTTGAGTTTTTAACATGGTATCAGCTCTTTTCCTGATTTGTGGCAGTAAAGAGGAAAGTAGATAGAGAGCAAGAAAATATGCATTCATTTTCTGTGGCATTTTGCATGCTAACTTAACTTCAGGATACTTTACAGCAGGAACTAGAGCATGGCCCAGGCAGTTCCATTAACTGTGTGCACAAATCCCTACACACAATTCACATACATGGCATTTTGATGAGTAGGCCAACACCCTTGACAAGATGGTCTGGCTATGTTATGGGAGCCTTTGGTTGCTGTGTCTCTTGGGGACAGTTTTTCAGTAGTACCTAAAGCAGTGGTGATTTTCTGGGTTTGGTGTTATTTTCCCTTTAGGAAGCTGGACAACTCTTCAAGGTCCTGTGCTCCTTCCTGTTTGTGTGACTCCTTCAGTGGCAGACTATCCTAATTTAAAAATGATATGAAAAAAAAATCCCAAATCTGCTGGTTTTGGACAGCAGTTAGCTCTGCTAACTTAGAATCAGCAGAAAGCAGTGTGTGGAGCCATTTTAAGTCTTATATGCTGTATTAGAGTAGCATGGAATGGAACGGCTGGTGTACTTTCCACATACCCTTGCTAATGCTTTACCAACAAAGGAGTCTCTTTGACTATTGCATATGGCCTATTTAGAAAAGAAAAAATACCTTTTGAAAGCATAGTAGCAAAATGGTACCTCTCTGAGTATCTTGCTTAGAGATGTTGCTGGTTGAGAAAATTGCAAATTTGTGCACCGTGTTTTTCGAAGTGATGTCATTAATCTCTGCTTGTTTTTTTTATTTATTACTGGGGTATTCAATAAGAATATCCTATCCCGTGGACTTCATATTGGCAGTGGGCACCAGGAGGTTTTGTGGATTACTTGTAGGGAGGGAGACATGAAAGGCACAAACTCAGCTCCTAGATATGTGGATCTTTTGTGTGACTAGCAGCAAGCTGCTTTGCTTCTCCTTTCTCAGAGGTCCTGGTTGCATGGCAGCATACATTTTTTTTACATTTTTCTAGCTTTTTCCCATCATTTCTTCGTGCCCCAGAGATTTTGGATTCTGACTAGCAGTTCAAACCAGTATTGAAATCCTTTCATTGACTGAGAACTAACTGTAAGGATTCTTCATTCCATAATTTTTAGAAACTGTGAGAGACACTGAACTCTGTCAAAGGATTTGCCTATTTTTTTTCCTTGTTATGACTGAAGACCAGTTTTTCCAAAGTTAAAGTTGTTCCAAAGTGGTTGGACCTTAAATGAACATTTAGAGGTGCTTCCTCCTTGTGTGTGTGATGACATATATGACAGTGATGAATTGGATTTTTCATTTAATCTAAATATTTCTTGTAATTTGGAATTTTGTCTTTCTCTGCTGTACCAGCCCATAACTAGTTCTTAGTTCAGCAGCATCTACACAGCTGAGGAGAGAAAAGTGAATTCTAATGCTTATATTAGTTTGGAAATGAAATTACAATGTTTCTTTTAACCTGAGCAGACATTAAATGCATCGAGGACTTGTATATTATTCACTCTAATGTTCTTTTTATCATTCTTCAAACAATCCATAGAGATTTTCTTTTGTACAATCCTTGACAAATCTTCCTTTGTATCCATAGTTCTCTTTTGTTATGGTGAACCACCAAAGGGACTACCTTCTTGTTAAGGCAGATGGAATATTTGCAACCAGTACAGTCTGGAAAGCCCGTCTCTGCTGTTACGTGGTTGAGATCCTACAATCTTAGAGCTGTCATAAGTCTAGATTTTCATAGTATGTCTCTTACTTCCTTGTAGAATTTTTGTGCAAGTAGAAGAGAAGGAATTTGACTGCTGGCTGGGATTTGCAGACCTGCAGATGCTGGATCAGTAGTGCTTGGCTGCCTGACACTGCTTCTGCTTGAGTCTGCTTTTGTACCTGTAGATCTAGTGTAGAAGAGCAGTGCATTCAGTTCAGTGCATGAACAAGAAAGAATAGAGTGCAGGAGACATCCTGCTCAGAAATTTGAGCATTTGGTAACTTCCCCTTTGTGAAATGCTTTATTGTTATCATATTAGAATTTAAAGAATTTACTGGCTATTAGTCATTGTGTTGTACCTTCAGACACGCTGGCAGAAGGAAATGCATCTTAGGCTGTAGTGTGTTGCTGAGTGTTGTGCTTTGTCAGGGTAGTGTCACTAGTTGAAAAAATACCAGAAAGCAAAATTAACTCTTTTGAGTATTTTTCATTACCATCTTTGGCCCTCAATAGAAAAAGGAGGTTTGTCAGTAGAACCTGCTCTGTGTGTACCTGCTATGAGCATATAAAACCCTGTCTTCTCTTTTTACAGCAGAGTACCCCTGCCTTAATCCATTTTTATTGGTTTGTCCATCTCCTCCCAATAACTTACTGGGCCATTGAAGCATGGATACCCTCAAGAAGCCCCTCCAATAATAGAATTCTCAGGAATGGGAAAGATTTCTGGAAAAGTTTCTAATATGAGTCTATTCTCAAATTAGTATTTGGTAATCTGAAGCCATCCATTACTTCAGAAATTTAGGCAGAGCCATTACATCCCAAAGTACTAGTGGTAATTTTTCACTCGCTAGGTGGGGAGAGCAATTTCCCTCTCTGTATGTCTCCTCTTTAGTAGCTGATGAGAGGTATGGTTCTGAGGAGAGCAGCAACCTTCTGTTAGTAGTTGCCCACAATTTGTATCCCTAGGATTTGGCCCTGGCCTGTAAAATGTTTCTGATAGGCCTGTGTCTTCCTGTGTCTTTGTATGCCATTTCTATTTCTTCCTTTTTACTTTTTTTTTTTTTTGTGTGTCAAAGCAGAGGCTGTGGAGAGCCATCCTCATGTCTTTGTTTTATTTTTTTGATGTCTGTGCAACATTACTCTTTTAAAACAAGTTAGGGACCTTGTATGTGTGAAGGAAGCTAGCCTATGCTTTCACAACCTGCTTCTGCTTTTTGGAAAAAGTATGGCAGCAACTTGTATATGCATTCAATGTCATGGTGCAGAAGTTGCTGGCGCCTCCAGCACTTTGATGTCAGTCAGCAGCCCCTGTGAGGGCCCTGAGTGCACTAATTGCCCTGACCAGCCTCACCTGAGGCCTTGGCCTGCACCCCTGCCCAAGGCCCCTGACACTCCTTCTAAGCTCAGGCCTGGTCCCAATCAACAGGCCTTGTTTCCTTTTCTCTTAGAATTTAACACTGTAGTTATATTTAACAACATCCCTTCTGCAAGCAGCAATAAGAAGAGATAATAGAACATTAAGAAAATTTCCATCCTTGATTGTATCATCCTGTGCTGGTACGTTGTTGACGTTGTGGTGTTCTGTGCTGCTAAACCTTTGACTCATTGGAAATGCAGCTTGAGTCACAAACTCCTCTGCTTGCTATGTTTTGGGGCAGGTTTTTTTTGTAATAGCTTTTCCCCCAAAGAGGAAGGCTGAATAAGCATTTGTGAGGAGCAGATATAGTAAGCTGCAATTCCAATTGTTATACAAAGAGGAAGAACTACTGTAGAAGGTAGGAAGCTCTGCTGGCATTTCAGTGTGGGATTCAGGAATTCTAGTGAAAACAGGAGTCTCTGCTGCTGGGAGCAGTTGGGAGTTTGTTAATTTTGCTTCAATTGCTGAGTTAATGCCTAGCTTGTCTTACTAAGAAGGACAATTTTGAGAGGTTCACAACTGAATCAGCGAGCCTTTTAAATTAAAACTTGTTCAGAAATATCAGTATTCTGTTGAAGTAGTATTTAAAATGGTTGATCTTAACCTATCAGATTTTTAATGTGTGAAACCATACCCCACATCTACTGTGGCACCACAAACTCTGAGGAAAAATGATCATCAGAAAAATCTTTGCTTCACTGAAGTTATTACTGATTGATGAAATCAAGGTCAAGATACCACAATGTGTGGGAGGAAGTTGGGTGAGAATTAGCAATTTCATCTAAGGCTTTATATCTCAGCTTGCATCCAAGTTGTCTTTCTTCCTGTGTGTCTTAGTGACTGTGAAAGAGCCATGAGAAATTGTATCATATGTATAATTTCCCCATTATGTGAGATCTCAGGATCTTTTTGAAGATAAGTTCAAATAGATTCAAGCTGATTCAGGAAAGAGGTCAGTTAAGAATTCCTTACTGTTTCGAGTGCTTCAGTTAATTTCACATGCTCTGGAAGGAGGTGAGAGATTGCTCCTAGTGGAGTCTTCTGGCAGGCTGTATAAGATATGGTTTTATGAAGTAAGTTCAGGCATGGTTGAGACAGGATTATTCTGTGTGAAGTTGTGCATAACTTGAAGGCAGCAGCAAATTCTCTCCTCCCTTTTCTTTCCCTTTGCACCTCTACTTTCAAGCTCGTTCTTTCACATCCTTAGAAAGCCATAAAAATGTCACTGATACAGATAGAAATTCCACTGTCCCTGGGAGGCTGGGTTTGCCTGTTAGACAAAACTACCTGTTTGCCTACATCCTGACCCTGCTGGTCTCTGAATCAAGACAGGATCAAAGAAATCACAGAATTATTGAGGCTGGAATAGACCTCTTGAGATCATCAAGTTCAGCCTATGACCTAACACCACCACAATGACTACACCATGTCACTAAGTGCCACATCCAGTCTTCCCTTAAACACCTCCAGGGACAGTGACTCCACTACCTCCCTGGGCAGTCCATTCCAGTGTCTGATTACCCTTTCTGTGAGGAAGTGCTTCCTAACATTCCATCTAAATATAGCCTGGTGCAGCTTCAGGCCATGTCCTCTTGTCTTGTCACAGGTTGCCTGGGAGAAGAGCCTGACACCCCCCTCCCCCCCCCCTTACTTACAGCTTCCCTTCAGGTAGTTGTAGAGTGTGATTAGGCCCCCACCCTGGGTCTCTTCCCCAGGCTAAACAACCCCAGCTCTCTCAGCCTCTCCTCATAAGACTTTCCCTCCAGTCCCTTCACCAGTCTTATTGCTGTCCTCTGTACCTGCTCCAGCACCTCGATACCTTTCTCATGGTGAGGGGCCCAGAACTGCACACAGTAGACCTCTCTATTGTCAGATCTGCCTTCTGGATCCCAGAACTCCTGGGTTAAGCGTGGTAAGTGTGGTCCACCATTTCCAAGGCCTCCACCATTCAGAATGTCAAGAGTCTGACCCAAACCCTACAAAAAATATGGGGCTACTCCCTGCTTTGTTGTTGACCACGCTGGCATGAAGTAATTCCTTAGGGAGTGTGCTGTTTGCAAGGGGGTAGGGTTTTCTAAATGTGATATGGTCATTTCAACTTCAGAAGTAGGGTATCACGTTTCCTACTCTCTTACTTGCCTGTACAGTCTGCTGTGGATATTCTGAACTTCTCTTTAATATGTTCTGACTTTGATTTTAGTTTTCTTTGTTTCATTCTTTGGCCTAGTCTAGCCTTTTGCCACAGCCCATTTCCTTAAATAAAGTACTTGAGTCGTTAGAAGAAAGAGGTGCTGACTTACCAGACAGGTGCCATACCTAGCAAATCCAACCTTTTTCTGTCTCAAAGCACATTTTTTAAAATTACTTATTGCTGAAAGATAATGTGGGTGGCCCTAGGTACCTCTTCTGGAGCTCTCCAGCAGAGCCAGGAGTACCAGCTCAGAGTCCCTCTTAGCTAGCCTGGTCTCTAAGGCAGTTCAAAAGAAAAGCCTTGTTCTAAAGCCAAGGGCCCAACACCAGCTCTAGCACCTGAATCAGAATGGTTTGCATTGTATGAATGGCCTTGTACAGTTTGATTCAATGACATCTTCATCCAGCACACTAAGCATTTGTATCCTCACTTTGATATTCACTGATACTTTTTAGAACTTATATTAAGAAAGGGCTAAATTATTATCCCAGAGAAGAGAAAAGTGTGTTTTCTTGTGTTTCTTATAGATAGTGGTGACCTCTCTGGAGCCTGAGTAAAAAGGATGTACTAAAGGAACATGGCAGGAAGGAGGACCCTCCAAATAAACAGGGTTTATTATTGTTCTGGTGTGTTATAAGCATGTAGGATCCAGTAGTTAAATTTTTGGTGAGTTCATTGATCACAGCTCCCTTGGTCAGGAGCCTGGCACAGCCAGATGCACTGAAGATGTTCTGTTACCATGGAGGG
Source organism: Indicator indicator (assembly GCF_027791375.1). Lineage (NCBI taxonomy): Eukaryota > Metazoa > Chordata > Aves > Piciformes > Indicatoridae > Indicator > Indicator indicator. The sequence continues at coordinate 5,957,046 of NC_072025.1, forward strand.
AGCTGTGAGCCAGCTGGTGTTCCTTCTAGAGTGAGGATCAGGAGTGGATCTTTTTAGGATTGCTTTCAAGAGAGGTTCAGTAACTCCAGCAATACCCCAGTCAGAACCACAGGAGAGCATTCAATGTGTGTGATTGGTAAGAAAGGCAAGAGTAGTTGGTATCCATTAATTCAGATGTTTCTGAGATGTTAGACAGGTACTTACCTTTCCGTGCGGTCTTTTCAAAGGCTGAAGCTATTTTTTTCTTCTTCCCTTTCTTTTTTTTCCTTTTTTTTTTTTTAGTTTGTTTATTGCATAACTCCAATAGAAAGAAATTCCTAAGGCATGAATGCTGAAGAGGAAGGAAAGAATAAGTGGCTCCAAGTTAAATTTTCATGTATTTATGCCTTATTATGGCCTGACAGTCAGAAATAATATTCTTTTCCTTTTATCCTGATTTTCTCTTTTGACTGTGTATTAAAAAACCACCAGCAGTAACAAAGTGTAAAAGATTGAATTAAATCCTAGTTAGAATGACTTCACCTTAAATAGTGGAATATCTTAGATCTCTTTTTCTTCCTTTTTTCTTTCTCTCTGTCTAGTCTACAGAGACTTGGCAGTCTCAGATACCCTTGGGTGTTCAAAGGTAGATCAGTCTGCGGCAGGGCTGCCTTTGATGTTTTCACCTACAAAAATGTCACATCACAACCTGCTCTGTTATTTCACATTGAACGTGAAAGATTCACTAAAAGGTTAATTTCAAGTCTTGTTGAATTTTTATACCATTAAAGTCAATGCCTTCTCAAGGATGCACTTAGAATGGTTTTAGAAGGATGAGAGAAGAGGCTGATCCTCAGTTTCTGCTGCAGCTACACAAGCGCCCAATAACTGTGCACACAGGTGCTGGTGGGTGCATAACCTCTCTGTGTGGGAATGCTGCACCCTCCGCTCCCTGGGGAGAAAGACGAGCAAGAATTGCTATAGATGCTTTAAACAGCCTCACATCTGCCACCTTACCCATTTGTGCATGAGGCCCTAATTTGGTTTCTGTTCAATCCTGGCAAATTAAAACCTCAAGGGAAAGAAACACTTCTATACAAATCTTTTGGGGGAGATTTTGCCAAGGGTAAGGGTAATTCTGAATATATGTTCTGATTTCTGGGATTTAAGACTTACTTCTGGAATGATTTGTATAGTGATTGCAAATACCTAAGTAAAATATATTTTTTTAAAACTTGTTCTTTCCCTCCCTTTTGAAACTTGTGTTTTGAAGAAATGCTATTTGTTTGCAGTAAAGAGGGGCTTTGCCAGGTAAGTAACTGTATTTTCTGTGTTCTCTTAGTACAACCGTAGACTCGTTTTGGTTGGAAGAGACCTTTAAATGTCATCTAGTCCAACCTCACTTCAGTAAGCAGGGATATCTTCAAGTAGACCAAGTTGTTCAGAGCCCTGTCCAACCTGACCTTGAATATCTCCAGGGGCAGGGCTCCTACCACCTCTCTGGGCAACCTGGGTTAGCATTTTACCACTTTCAGCATAAAAAATATCTTTCTTATACCGATACAGAATTTCCTCTCCATAAGTTTATAACCATTGCCCCTTGTCCTGTTGCAACAGGCTCTGCTAAAAGGATTGTCCTCATCTTTCTGATAGGACCCCTCTAAATACTAAAGGCTGCAATAACGTCTGTCTGGTTGCCTCTTTTGTCCAGACTGAACAACCCCAGCTCTCTCTTCATGGCCCTCCTCTGAACCCGCTCCAACAGGTCCATGCCCTTCTCATGCTGGGAACCCCAGAGCTGAGGCAGTACTACAGGCAGAATCTCACAAGAGTGGAGTAGAGGGGCAGAATCACCTTCATGAAATCTTTGGACTTGGTGAGGACACCTTTCCCCACTTCCCTTTCTCCTAGTATAACTCAGATATACCCTTTAATTGGTTAGTGAGCTTTTTGATTTCCTTCTTCTCCAGCCCCCAAAATAATTTCTCCAAGTGAGCAGTGAGAAGTTAGGTAACTCACTCTAGTGAATCACATTTGTGACTTAGGGGAGGCTGGGATTACATGCTTTGTCAAGCTGTGTTCTTAAGAATGTGCCACGTTTCCTACTGTTTTAACACAGGAGATGTCTCTGTACCAGGCAGCTCTGCTTTTCCATGCGTTCCCTAATTGCGCGTGAACTGAAGGTGCAGCTGGAGAGCTGCATGTCTAATTGGTGTGTGAAAGCTCAGGGCAGAAAAAAACAATTAGGAAGTCATGGTCAGCGTCAAGGAGGGCTGTAACTGAGGCAGAACTGGAGTTAAAAAATGGATTGCTACTGAGCTGAAGTGATGAAAAGGATGTATGGAAGAAAGTTGTAAACAACAGAGCAGCTTACGTTCCAAAGGTCCACTGTCTGCAGGAGTTGGTCTGTAGGGACCAAAGTGTCTCAGGCATACCTGACATGGAGCATACCTTCCCAAGTCACTTGACATTTTAAAGAAATGTCTATGGGCTAGCATGGCAAAATTCACTGTGTTACAGGATGTCTCTGATTGCAATCGTTCCCCTCTTAATCAGTCTACTTGATAGCACTGGAACAAGGACTAACTGCTCCATTCAGCTGCCTGGTTTTGTCTCCACTTGCCAACAAAAAAAGAAGCAGAGGTACTATTTTAAATCCACCTAGTCAAGAGTCTGAAGTAATGCAACAAGAGTTCATTTTACTGTTCAAACTGTAATAGCTGCTGTGTACACTAAGTGATAACGAGGCCATTTAAAAATCTTTTTCTTGCCACTTCTGATAATTGGATGTAGGCTTCATAAGTGAGTATTAAAATGTGTATCACAGCAGCTCATTGCTGGTTTGCTGCTTGGCTGAGAGGTAATAAACTGACAAGTTCTTATTCTTAAGTCATGGTCCAGCCTGTCACTTGTACTGTCGCAGATATGGTAGTGTCTGATTGTTGTCTTTGTCTTAGCACTAATTGTACCAATATAAACCTAGGTCATAGATGTGAAAATGGAAAGGTAGCGTGTGGTGTGATGAGCCTCTGTTAGCAGAACTTAGGAGCTGCTCAGTAAAGCCTTTACCTGAAAAGGAGCGATGTGCTGTCAACTGGGAGAAAATGCAGTCCTGTAGGCCTGGTGCTGCTGGGAGCTGCAGGAAGTTTTCAGACCGTACAAAGAGGAAAAACGAGCAGTTCTGAGCAACTAGTAAGCAAGAAGTGCCTGGTGTTGTAGTCATGAGGAAGAGATTCTGTTCTTGTTTGTTTATTTTTTCCCCCATTATCTTCCTGTCAGAGATCAGTCTATCCTGCCATTTTGCCAGACGTTTGCTTACTAAGGTAGTGTATCAGTGTTTACAGAGGGGAACTCTCATGCTGCTGGGAGAAGCTGGAAATGAATGAATTAAAATTGTTAGCTGGGAAACAGGTGGGCAGCCTGTACCGAGGGTGGCCTTGCTAGCAGGTGCTATACCACTGGAATACTGCTCTTTCAATTAATTAGATGTTAAGTGATTGTCGGTTCTGTTTTTTCGGACTTCTGTGACCTTAGTCTCTTTCCCTAAAAACTTCCACCTCTTGCTTGAACTATGGAAAAGAGTGGTTTAGGCAGTACTTGGGTTTCTCTTGCCATGGCACAATGAAGGACTACTGTTTCAGTCACAGCCAGAACAATTTGGGGTTGAGAAAAAAATATCAGAGAGTTTGTTAGGTTTTGTGTGTTAATTTTTGCATGTGCATTCCTAATAATGGAGCTATTGCTCTACATTTTCTTGTAAGGTCATTTAGGGTATTTTTTGGACAAGAGAAAATACTGAACGTGCTGGTATTTTATTAACAAAGATGGTGGTTTGGGTGGGCACTGTTCTGCAGCTTGTAAGATTTTTTTTTTTCCCCTCACTCATGTAAAGCAGCTATCTCTTATGTAAAAGAGAAACTCTGCAGCATATAAGGAGAAGAAACACCTTATAAACAGCTGATGAGATAATTCCCACCTGCTGAAGTAGCTGATGACATTACCCTGATGATGTTAGCTTGACCCTGCCTTGTTCTTCTTTGTCTGATTGCTGTTTGCCTTGTGCATTTCTCTTGGCATCCCTCTTCCCTGCTCCTCCCTGATTTCTTTGTAGCTCAAAGGCTATTTCTGTGGCTGCAAAGGGACTGCCACCTACTCTTTTTGCCTTTTTGCTGCTTGCTATTTAGTGAACGATACCAAAGCTGTGCAACAAGTCAAGGAATGCTTTTGAGCACTGACTTTTGCTGAAGCTTGCCTGTTCAGGCTTTCCCTCCTCTCCCTTTTCCTTCCTCCGACTCTGGGCTGAGAACAGTACATTACAAGTATCACTAGGTGGCATAGCCACCCTGGTGTACTATCCAGGTTAAACCACATTTGTAACAACTGAGCTTTTGATTGAAGTTTGAAATAATTCCTGTCTGAAAACCAGAGAGCGTCTTTTATAGTGCACTCTTAACAATCCCTGGATTCAGTCACAAGTCAGATGGCACACAGGTGTCTGCAGTCAGGCTTATGCAAGTTACAGCTGTCCTGAGAAAGCTGTCCCGGTTCTCTTGAGGCAGGATGGGCAAAAACCTGAAGATTTTGCATACTTCAGGGGGAAAAACTCTGATGTTTCCAAAGTTTCTTGAAATGTTGCTTTACCAGATGCATACCTTAATCTCTCTGTCAAATTACCCAGTTACCATGGAGGTCTGTTTAAGCTTTTTGGAATTTATTCCAGGAAATCTAGTATATAATTCCAAGTTTAAATAAAACACATTACAGTAGGTGCATATGTCTTAAACAAATGCTTGAATGTTTTCACTGGAGAAATGAAAAATAGTGCTATAAAGTTTGTGGTCGAAGTTGAGTGTCAGCTAAGTTGTATTGTTGAGCTGGGACTTTCCTGAGTATTTATTTATGAAACTAGTTGGGGAAACTCCATTTAAAAAGTGTCATGGTTTCTGCATTAATTTCTCATTTAGTAGAAATCAAAGTGTAGGACAGACTTTGAGAGAGGTAGATGGATCTAAGTCAAGTTTACTTTTTTTTTTTTTAATTAGAATATCTTTAGTCCTGAGAATTCAGAAAATTCTCAGCAATTGGTGAGTGTATGTTTTTAAAGTAAACTCAATGAGCTGTTAAGTGTCAATTCACTTCTCTAAATCAAGGTGAGTTTTCAGGCATTCTGCTTTGTTGGCAGTGATTTTAATTGAAGTGTTAGGAATGTGTCTGAGAATGGAGTGTGGGTTTGATTTTATGACAAGGAGTTACAATTTAGAAGTAATGATTTAAAAGAACAACTAATACCTGCTTAAGTATGTTGTGTTATGGGTTGTTTTCATAAGTAGCTGCTGCATTTAAGTGTTTTCAAGTGCAGTGGCAGTTAAAAGATTGCTGCTGCTTGAAAATAAAGCATGGCTTCATCTTCATTTGTGAGGAGTGATGCATGAGACTGCACGATGGTATTACTATTATAGCTATTAACATAGCTTGAAACCTTTTCATATCACCTCTCAAAAGCAAAATAAAACTTTCTTCCAAGATTGCTCATTGAAATACTCCTAGAAGATCAGAGTAGTCTTGTAAAATAGATCTCAGAGCTGTGAATTAAACACAGAGGGTTGGGAATGACTTGCCTATCATAGGGAATTAGGATTTTTTCCAAGGGTCCTACTTTGTCAGAATACTGCATAAATATCAGATTTATTTCCACTCTGAAGAATGAAGGCCACTGTAGCAGCCCCATTTTACATGGAGACAGTGGACAGTGGTGGTGATGCTAGGATAGATTTAGGGAGCCTATGGTATGCATACCCTTAGAATGTACCATTCTCCTTGTGGAAGTATCTGAGATGGAGACATAGGAATTTGCTCTGGATTGAGTCCCATCCCTGGTTCTGTGATAAATAAAGCACCAGAATAATCTTGGTTCCTTGCTTAAAATAATGCTATAGGCTTCCCACACAGGAGAGAGTTAGTTGTTGAAGGGGATTTTTATGGCTCACCCTGAGACTGACGTCAAACTCGCCCACAGCCTGGGATTGAAGAAATTCTGAAGCTGTGCAGACGAGCAGTTCCTTCCTCTCAGGCAGAATAATCACAAGCAAGTTTGGCTCCCTGGCTGTGATGCACTGGAGGTTTTTGCGGGCGGAAAAGGAGCTTTTCTTAAATCACTGTGTGAAAATAAAAGCATCCATAGTGGAAAACCTAGCTCTTCCCTGTGCATGTCCCTTGTCTGTGTTTCTTGTTTTGGTCTTTTGTTTGTGGGTTTGGGCTTTTTACATTTGGGCTTTTTTACACCTTGAAAGAGGTGTTTTTCTCTGTGATTTGTCTGTTCCCCTCTTCCTTATCCTGTCTGGTCTGATTTTACTTCTAGTTATGTACTTCTGTGTGTCCTGGTTAAGTATGTGCATGTAGCTATGTGTTGATTGTATTAATTATCTCCATTGAATTGCTTTGTATTTATTTGTTTCCCCTGTTGAGTAGATACACAAAGCAACTTAGCCAAAAGCATGGTGCAGATCAGTGGGAAAATGCAGGTGAAATCTCATGTTGCTGTTGGTTTTTTGTTTTGGTTTGTTGTTTTTATTTTTCTTTTCTCCTTTCTTCCGTGCCCGTTAAAACTTTGAAAGATTTACAGTCCCTGAAATGCTTTCTCTAAAGTGTTCTTCAACTGAGAAGTTAAGAAGCACACTCAGGAGAATGTGTGTTCTGGATCTTACTAGACAGCCTAAAGTTAAACCCTTTTAGCATTAATCCTGCTGGAAAGAGAAGTGTTTGCTTTAGAAACGTTGGTTTCATCTTGACAGTGAATGTGATGCAAAGAGGACAGGCAACATTAAGCTCAGCCAGACATCCTCTCTTTCATTGGAACAGCATGGAGGAGGTGAGGACAACACCAAGGGCAAGCTTTCTCCTTTCTCTTCTTGCAGTGCAGAGGTCAGGTTTAGGTACACCATCTGCTCCTGCTTTTGCGTTAAAAATTTCCATGTAGCACATAGCAAACCCCAGCTATGAGGAGTTCTTAGAGTGAAAGATTTGCATGGGTGCTGCCAGGAATTGTTCTCACTTGGGATGCCGAATTGCTCACACAAGCATCTTCATAAATTCAGTGTTGGTACCTGTGCTTAATTCGGCTGTTCTTCTTTTGAAGTGCCTGAGTTTCCTCAGGTTTATATTCAGCTAAATCTGATTCAGATGGGAAGGACACCAACTAACTGTCATAGCAATCCCCTCTCCATGTATCCTTCTGGACTCTACTTCTGTAAAAAGTCTTTAACAGCTGAGAACGTGAGGACTTCTTAAGTCTACTGTGAAGTAGATTTTTACCTTTACTTCCTTCTTTGCTGTTGTGTGGGTCTTGGCCTGTCAGAATCAGTTCTCTTGGTGGTGCTGTGCAGTCCCTATGGACGCATCAGTTTTGAGAAAAAACAGTAGAATTTGTACTGGTTACCATTTGATGGCATGATACCATGGATTAACACCATAGCAGATAACAAATAGAATCTGAAGCTAAATTACTTTAAATTATCTCTGTGAAAGCAAATGTGAGGTAAACTTTGCATGCATTGCCTCTTTTATTTAAGGAAAGTACCTTGTAAGTCCCCTAATTTGCTATCTGTCTTGTCAGGTACTCTGGCAAGTCTTTTCCACTTCTGGGCCTGTAGGACAACTTGGAGTTTTGATTTTTTTAGAGATGTCTTACTACAGTTTTCTGAGCTGAAAAGTGCTGTGTGTCTGTGGACTACTGTGAAGAAGTAACTGGAGACTTGTTCTGGAAAACTGACTTATCTGTGCCAACATCATTTTTTTTCCTGCTAGGGAGCTGAAGATGACTAGAAGAAAATATCATGCTTAGACAGAGTTTTTGCTTTGGGTGTACTGTTCTTTTTATTTTGTTCATCAACCATGATGCTGGCCCACTCATCCCAAGTCTTGGAAACTTGTGCTATGTCAGCTAGGTAAAGGGTAGGCTCACAGCAGTGAGGTTCTTCTGCAGTCATGAGTGGGAAACCCCATGTCTGCTGTTCGGCCTTTGAAACAGGTGCAAGCTGCATCAATGTTGAAATTGGGATAAAAGCTGCAAAAGGTAGGTATGTGATTGCTGGCACCAGAAAAGCTGTTCTAGCTTGCACTTCAGGAACTTCAGCTGGAAGTCTCAACCTAAATAAGACAAACATCCTTAATGGTGATGGTTCCAAAACCACAGGTGAACCTGGGTGCATCCATGTGGTCTTTTCAAAGTGAAGTCTTTCTGTAGGATATCTTTAAAATCATTCAGGCAAAGTCCCCTTTGGTAGAAACAAGACCTTAGGGCCCTGACAATAGAAGCTCTTTTGGGAGAGATACAGAGATACTCTAAGTTGCCCAGGACAGGCATGGGCAGAAAAGCTGCAGCAAGAGCTGTGCAGTGTGTTTCTAGCACCCATTGTGGAGCTACTGTTATGCCTTCCCTGCCCCTGAGAGGTATAAATTAGTATCTAGTGGCTGACCTAGCCTGTGCATTATTTTGTCAGAAAAATATGTCCTGGGAAATGTTGAGACTGCTGCCAACACCTTTCCTCCCACCTTCTAAAACTTTAGCAAAGCTTTGAAGCTTCTGTTGTCCATAGCATGCTTGATTTTTGTGAGGAACAATCTTCAAATGGTTGACTTTACTCAGAAGCCATAAAGGAACACTCAGAAATGTTTTACAATATTTTCATTATGCTGTAGGCTGGTTTCATACTCTAAAATTGGTTCAAAATGGCAGGATTACTCTTGATGACTGCTGTGTTACAGTGTAAAAGTTGGGTCATGATTCTACAACCTGTTTGGTGTAGCCCATGTGAAAAATGATTACTTTGTGTATGCAGAGTAAGTCTGTAAGGAGTTCTGCATCTAAGTGGATAAACAGTTAAAAGCCAGATAATTCAGGGACAGCTTAGTTTGCTGCTGGTTTTGCTCAGGCCTTTGGTAGTGGTTTTAATTCTCCATGTTGCAGTTACATTGCTCGTAGCATGAGTACAATAATGCTTGCCCATCTCTCTGATGTGTTGGAAGACATGCAATCATAAACATATGCTGTTTAAAACCCCCCAAGGCCTAGTAAACACAAATCCTGAGCATAAGAAAAACACAGGTGAAATTGATGAGATCAATCCCGGAGAGGGGAATGGCGAGTCTTTAAGGAGGTGTATTTTTAAGATAAAGGTAAGAGGAAGGTATAAAGTAACAAATTCCTTCAAAAGCTGTGAATGACCTTGTGAGATGTCCCAGTGCTGAAGTCAGTTTGGTGAAAAGTAGTATGACTCACAGCCTTCTGTCTTTTCCATCCCTCTCCCAGTTCTTACTGGTTTTTAAGCTGGGAGGAAGACCTCTGTGGTTGAAGGCCTTCAGGAAAATTACATAAGCAAAACTGTGAAAGCAATTATAGGGAAAGCAAAAATCAGCAGCTTCTTGTTAGGAAAGGAAGAGTGTTTATCCCAGGTGAGGCAGACTGGCAGCTACAGGTGAAAGTGGTAGATAAGATGCAGAATCAAAAAATGGAGCTTGGGCTTTATGGAAGCTATTGGTAAAATGCTTTTTGATTTGATGTGACTGGAATGGGTTGGACTTGATGATCTCTGAGGTCTTTTCCAACCATGGTTGATTCTGTGAATTCCATTTACATGTATTATAGTTTAGAGGTTCCCTCAATGCTAGTAACTGACCACCTTTTTAGGAATTTCCTTAGCCCTATTTGTTTAGGATTTTTTAGCTTTTTTCCTCCTGCTTTAGCTGATTCTGACACTGTCACAGCCCATTCTGCATGACAGAACTGGCAGGGACTGTTTTCTGGCTTGTGAAAACCATGTGGTTGCTTCTGTGATTTAATTTTTGTGTGTGTGTGTGTTTGGTTGGGGTTTTTTTGTTTGTTTGTTTATAGAAATAAAACAGGGATTTTTTTTAACCTATTCCAGCAGCTTCAGAGCATGCAAACACTGGTTTATCTTCTTTCTTGGCATGAGCAGTGTTTGTGTAAATGAAGAAAGCCACATGTCAATGATGCCACAAGCAGATAGTTGCAGTATTTAGACACAGGCCTTTTTAACATTCTGATATCCAGGTTAAGTGAAATAAGATGCCACATCACCATGTTACCTTTTGCAGCGCGAGATACGAACGTGATACTTGTCTGTAATGAAATATGTAAGGAGACAACGGGAATGTCTAGGAAGGGGAGATAATGAATTTGTGGTGATATATCTGTAATCAGAGACTAGGATGGATGGAGGCTGTGTTACGAAATTGGTAGAGCTGGTGGCTAAATTTATGTTGTGAATGAAATGACAAGTCCTGTGTAAGCCCATGGAAAGGTGGGAGATTTTCAAAAGAATGTAAATGAGTGTTGAAGAAGGAAGAAGCATGAGTGAAAAAAACAACTTGGGAGCTGAAGGAAGGATGTTACTAAAAGAAAAGGAGCATACTTGGCGACACTGAAGGTAGCTGACAGATTGAGGAGAGTAACTAGATAGGATTGATTCTGAATTACAGGTCTGCTGATACCAGGCTTGGTCCATGTGAGAGAGAATTAGTTTTACAGTGCCTGCACTGCACACGGACAAAAGCTTTTGGCAGTAAAACATCTTTGAGCTTAGAGAAGGATGTTAAGGTGAAAGTAGTGAGCTAGGTCAGTATTTCTGATGTAGAAAAGATTAAGGCTTGACTTGTCTTGAAACAGAGTCAAAAGAGAAGGTGAGATGAAGGAGTAGAAGTAGGCAGGAAGCAAAGATAGCGGGCACTAGAAAGATAATGTGATCAAGTATTGCCACAGGGAAAATAGACATATTGGAGGAAGAAGGAGTTTAACATGTCCTTTATCTTTGGTCAAAAAAGAAGGTGACATTACAGATGCATCAAATTGAAAGGAAGGGAAAGATTGTTATACTTGCCAGTGTTCTTTGAAGAAATAATTAAAGTCGTGTGCAGAAAAACAATGGAGATGGATAGATAAGAGTCAAATGCAGTTAAAAGACAACCATGACGGTAATGCAGGATTCAACAAAATCTGAGAAGTGTTTTGCAGGGAAGCTAGCCAAACAGGAGGAGTGTTTATACTGGCAGAGGTCAGTTTGGGGGTTTTATCATTCTGCCCGTGTTACAGTAGCCGGCAGGGAATGATATGAAAGAGGGGATGAGCCAGATGTGAGACTGAACCATCTCTGACTCAGTGATATCACTACAAATTAAGAAGAGATAGGAAAGGGAGGTTTGGTATCAGAATCAACCTTGTGCTGCTACAGCATCTATTCATATGACCTGTCACTTGGACAGAATTATCATTCTGTGGGAGAGGAAGGTGAGAGCATATCCAAAGAGGCTTTGTTGTTTAAAACCAAAATCCAACAAGCCCCACCAAACAAACACACACACACAACAAAATCCCCAGGTAATAAACAGAAACTGTAGATTGTCTGTGATGGAGAGATTGCTGTAGCTGTGTTGGTCACATAGCATGAGGGAAATGAGGGTTACTGTGAACAGCTAAACCTTTGCAGCTGCAGTAGCAGTCCTGGCTCTTACAGACTGCTTGAACACATGTCATTTATGAGGTTTTAAATTTATGATAGTTGGTCAGAAGATTGGCTTCTGTTTGGAAGTGCAGAGTTATCCCAGTTTCAGTCTGTGATGCACATAGGCACCAACAGGAATTCTGACATCTCCTCAGAGCCTGCCAAAACAGTCTCTCTTGACTTGACTGTTCTACTGAGGTGGTGTGGTGGAAGTGTGGCTGATGGAGCCAGTGATTGACAGTGACTAACTGAGAATAACATTTTTGTCCTCACTGGGATCACTGCCAGCACTTGCTGGACTGAATGGTTCTGGCTGTCAGGTGTTGTGGTCAGTGTGTGCTTCCTGGGCCACTAGTGAATTGTTACCAGCATTCCAAGATGTTTCTAGACTAATTTTTGCTTTCCTTAGGTAGATAAGTCTGGCCAAGCTTGACCTGTAATCAAAAACTGTGTTGTAATGACTATGGAAAAGTGCAAAACATGCAAAAGGAAGGTGTATGTTATTCTTTTATGGCTGGCCATGTGCTAATTGAAGTATTCAGAACAAAGCCCTTTTTTTTTTTTTTTCATATATGTATAGAATATCTGTCAGTTGATTCAGAAACTGTGGTCAGTAACAAGCTAAGAGATCTTGTTACAGTACATAACGCTTTCCCCACTTGCATATGAGTTATGGACATTGATCTGCTGAACAGAGGTGGTTCTGAAATTCTACATGAAAAATACCTCTTCTGCTTGTCTTTTAATTCCCCACATGAGCTCTTTGCACTGAAGTCTGGAGCAAACTCACAGCTTAACAAATTTACTCTTGTATTTGGGCCCTTAATGGGATATTTCTTAAAGAGGCCAATAGACTTGACTTGCCTAAGTGGTGTCTTTTTCCTGACAGCATAGTAAATAGCCTGTCATAGGCAACCACACAGAGGAATTCACTTTGTTTGCCAGTTCAGCTGCTTTGACTATGTTGCAGCTCTCTTAAACTCAGAGCTACAAAAGAAGTACAGCTTGGACTGACACATAAGTAAAGAAACCCTCTAAAACCTTAAAGAAATGTGAGACACCAAGTCCTTATAAAACTTGCAGCCCTTTCTTTTATTACTGCTCACACCACTCACTTTACTGCTTAGAAAGGTGTAAGTTAAGTGAGCTCTCCTTCCTCACTGCCAAACTGCTACTCGCTAGGTTCTCTGGTAATAGAGAAATTGATGTAGGTCTGCTTGATTGCAGCACTGATTTTACAGCCCATAGTAATTGGAAATAAGGCTGGTTGTATTTTTAAGAAGTGTGGAATTCTCATTTGAATCTTAGATTTAGCATGAAACTTGAGGTTTAGCATCTGAATGTGAATTCTGTTTATGAATATTTGCTGTTGCAGTGAGTCAAAAGCTTCAGTGGAGAGGGCAACCAGCACTTCCAGGTTAAGAAGCTAGGGTTGGGGTTATCCTCTTCCTGTGCTGCAAGGAGCATCCTGATAGCCCACATTACCATTTAGTTCTTTTTTACTGCTCCCTGGGTTTGCGGGTTTCTCAGTGTGGGAACAGCTGCCATGTGATGTGTTTGAGTTCTTGTGATAGCAATGTGCAGAGAATTGGCAAGCTCTTGGAAACAAAATGGCATGCTTTATTTTGTCACTAGAAGTATGCTCAATCTGCTATTTGATTCTCTGTAGCAGTTTGATTAAGAGCTCCAGTGAAGTTTTGTGAAAGTGAAAAATCCTCTTTATTCTTTCTCTCCAAGAAAACGAGACGCCCAACATTGTCAAAATATTTGCCTAATCTTGCAGATTCAGATACTCGTAGTTCTTCTGACAGACCAAAACAATGGTCATTAAATGAGAAGCAGATGCAATAAGTATGCAGGCAAGCTTACTAGGATAGACTGAGGGGGAAGAGAGGGGAAGCTGCCAACAGTACTCACTAAGTACTGGAGAATAAAGAAAAATAAAATCTTTTCCTGCCGTTGTACCCCATAAATAATATTTTTTCCTTTAGTAATGTAGGCATTGTGTTTTTCTGCATTGCTGTTTTCATATGTTCTGGTGCAATATTGACTTCAAATCTGGATGCTCCTTTTGGCTTACTTGGATTTCTTCCTTGCCAGGGAAGCAAAATGCCAAAGTAATGCTTTAGCTGTATTTTTTGGTATGTTTTTTGTTTGGAGGGTTTTGTTTATTTGGTGTTGTTTTTGTTTTGTTTGGTGTTTAGTTGGTTTTTTTCCTTTATTTTTCTGATTTCACTCATTGCACAACTGTTATTTTAGGGCTAAAGTACACTGTCCAGGAAGTATCTGTTTAATACTAAATTATGTTCACAGGTTTTTGTGAAACTGGGAAGGTAGAAACTGCTCAAAACAAAGCTGACTCTGACCTTGGGAGCAGTTAATTTTTTTACCAAAATGTGGAGTAGTTTTCATGAGCAGGTAGCTAGTAAAGATCTGTTCTGTGTTTGCAGGACTGCTATGTGGACTCTTCAAGACGTTGGTCCAAGATCTGCCTTGAATTACAGATAGAATTAGAGCTTTCCAGCTTTACAATTGCTGGAATTACAATCAGACCACAAGAATTAAAGATCTGCCTTTAGAAAATAGAACTGAACTATTATTAAGGCCAGACCTTACTGTGGCTTTCCAGTATCTTAAGGGGGCCTACAAGAAAGCTGGGGAGGGACTTTTTAGGATGTCAGGTAGTGATAGGACTAGGGGGAGTGGAGCAAAACTAGAAGTGGGTAGATTCAGATTGGGTGTTAGGAAGAAGTGTTACACCATGAGGGTGGTGAGACACTGGAACAGGTTGTCCAGGGAGGTGGTAGAAGCCTCATCCCTGTGGGTTTTTAAGGCCAGGCTGGATGTGGCTCTGGGCAACTTGTTGTAGTGTGAGGTGTCCCTGCCCATGTCAGGGGGGTTGGAACTAGATGATCCTTGAGGTCCCTTCCAACCCTAACAATTCTGTGATTATTCAGGATCCTTCCTTCAGTGATCTATGTATATTAAGGCTCATCTATGTGATTGTTGTTAGTATTCACATTCTCTTATGTGTCCTTAAGTTATAAGTAAGAGCTGGTATGTAATAATTCTTGATCTTTGTGTTTAAAGGCAAACCCAACCACTGGCAATAGGGTGTGTAATGCTGCAGTTCAAATTCTCTGTCTCCCTGCTGTCCCACCCTCCAAATCCTCGCATCTCCCCTGGGACTGGGCATAAACACATGCGCACACACACTCATGCACAGGTTTTTCTTTGCAAGACCATGAAGTGCTGGTGTTGGCCTACATGTAAAAGTACACGATAAGGATAGGGGTATCAATGTCAAAACCACGTGTTCTTTAGAAAAACAAAAGTAATAGACTAAGCCAAAGACAGAGCGCTGGTGCAATTTATTGCATTACTGACCTTAATTTCAAGAGGAAAGACACACTGGTGTGATGCCTGTAAAATAACCCAGATTGACTTGGTTTGCAAAAACCTGGTATAGATAAGGTGTCTCCTGGTTCTGCACCAGTCCATCATTGTGCAGTAACTCAGATTAGACAGTGATAAGGTCTGTCTGCAAAAGTTAGGCACCTCTTGTGTCAGGGTTTTACATTTTTAATGTGTGCTGATTGTACTCAGGGCTTAAAATGGACTAATTACAGGGCTGTTTGTGGGCTTACATCACACTGATTGTGGCTTGAATTTATTTGTGTACGATGAGTTGTCACTAGAACTCACTTGTATGGTTCATGAAATGTCCTTCCATTTGTCTTGTGTGTTATGCTGTATCCCTGTGTGGTCACACAGTCAAGTGCTGCAGCTGCTTGTAGAAAAGGCATCATGTTAGGTGATGCCGCTGCTTAAATTTTGCTTCCTCAGACTTGGGGGTAGAGGGGGGAGGCATTGCACTGCAGAGTGCCATAATAGGTTATGATTTTCAAAACGGTGTTTTCGCTTGATTTCAAAGGCATAGAGTTCTTTGAGGGAACGCGGTATTGCTAGTCCAAGATTTATGAGATGCATAGCATATTAAACGCTTCCATTGCTTGTTCACAAATTCAGTATTGCCGAACTCTAGATACAGGATAGCTAAGTGCATCTGTCCTTGTATTTGGCGTTTGGGTGTTGCTATAGCATTTGCTTTAGATTCTTTTCCATTTCTTATTTTTACTAGTTTATGAAGTGTTTTTCTACAGCTAGACATATATTTCCCTAATTGCTTAATTAATGATTCTTCTTGGATATGAGATACTTGGAGTCTGAGAACCCGTGATACCTGAAACAGCCTATTTTGTTTGTCTCTGGACAAAAAAAACCCAAACCCAAAAACTCAACCAACCAACAAACAAACCCCCAAGAAACTAAACTAAAAGATACTGCATAAGGTAAAGAGAAAAATTTGCAAGCATCTAGTCAGATAATAGTTCTCTTCCTGTAGCTCCTGTGTTGTTGGAGAAGTGGCTCTTCTGGCCAAGACTTAACACAGTACAGTCAACCCAATGCCCATGTTTAAACATCTGGAAAAAATTTGTACTTCTTGAGAGAAACACAAAAATGTTGATCAGTAATTGTGGTTAGAGAAGACTTTATTCACACGTATGCAGCTCCAGTGCAAAGAGATGATACTTCACTGCATACAGCCTAGTGTAAATTTTGGATCTCTGTTAAGGATTGGCATGTGTCTTTCACTCTGGGTCTGTGCCTGCTGACTAGCAGGGGCTGAAAGTACAATATGTTCAGAAAGAAATTCTGCCTGTAAGTGACCCCACTCTACCTCTCTTTTTTCTTCCCCCTCCCCCCCACCCCTTTAAATGGATCTCTCTAATATGTGTTAGTTTGTTAGGTTTTTTTTACCTCAGTGAACCTTTAAAATGATATGATGTCTCACATGCTTCTGCTGTCTGAAATGCATAACCTGGGTTTATTTTAGTCACTGGCAATAGGTAGCTCTGAGCCTTGAGGGATACCAAGTCCATGAGGGAGGAGCTGTGGTCAGTCCACCGTAGGACATTCCTCATAATGCCCTTTAAACACAGATTGGATGAAACAGCAACCTTTGGAAAAGGTTGGCTAGGTTTGATGGAAATAGAATTATTCTCAGTGTTTACCTGTTGGCATTAAAATACTCCATTTATTTACTTACTGCCTATTGTTTTTCTTAGCGTATCAGTGTTTCTTGTGCATGGATTGATGCATTTGAATACCTTGAAAATGTAGGGAGAAATTATTGAAGCATTGAAAGTGATCTGAATTTCATTCTCAGGTTTTGAGGATTTGAGTGTGTACCCTAAGTTGTCTGATGCTTCTGAATATTAGACCTCTGGTTCAAGTGCCTGAGCTTGGATTCCTGACTACCCTTCTTGGAGGTGCAACTTGTAAGAGAAACTTCATCTTGCTGAAGCTGGGAGTAGAAGTCTTATCTCAAAGCACGAAGACCCTCTCGTTCACCATTTTCTGATTAATTTGAAACTAGAGTTTAAAGCCAGTCAGAAGATAATATAAGAAATAAGGGGAATAAGTGCTTCTGAGATGCTAAATTTTTTTTTTCTTTTGAATTGTAGTTTCTTTGTAGCAGCTTCAGCTAGATTGTAAAGGCACTGTAGCAAAGCAAACTGACTGGTATTTTTTTTTTTTAAATCAGTGAAATTAAGCTGAGGGCCAAGTGGAAGACTTTGGTTCTACTGGAATAACATCTCTGCTTAGCTTGGGGCTAAATTACTAATTCCAGTGAGGGATTTTGAATTTTTCATTGGGTTTAATGTGCAAAGCCCTTAAATATTCTGTCATATTTAGTAATCTGAAACACCAGGACCCTGTGAATCTGTGTCTAAAAGGTTAAATCCCACAAAAATAATGCTGAAGTTTTGCTTTAATATTCTGAACTAAACAGATGTTGCCTTTACTTGAAGCTTTCTGAATTGCTACTGAGCAATAGTATAATACCTGAATATTTTTAATGCAAATATGAATTAGCACCTCCTGAAATGAATATAAATTGAGCTCTACCTCATGATTAGTAATCTATACAGCTGTTAGCTTGAACCCTGTAAAATCTGCTGCTTTACAATTCAGTAGGTGAGAAAAGTGGGCAACTTCAACAATGGTGGAGGCATTGGTGAGCAAAATTAAATGGCCACTGATAATTGTGATAGCTTACAAAGAATGATGTTATTTACAAAAGCTCCTTTTTGCATGAAATCTGATGTCTTCTCCCATGAGCTTGCTTATAATTCATATTCTACTTTAATACGCCTGCAAAATGTGCTTTCTTTCTGTATATGTATTATTTTTAGGATGTTATGTTTCCTTGGTGCATACACAATGAGTCTGAAATCCTGTAGGAACGTATTTAATTTGAAAGTTTTATCCTCTGGGCCTGGTTAATTCAAATATGAGGCTCAGAACAGTGCTGCAGTGCTGGCAAGAACGCGGGAATGGCAAATCATCTGCACAAAGGCAGCAAAGAGCCTGTGTGGCTGCGATGGCTGTGCCAAAAGGTGCCAGTTTCCTGAAGATCTCCCTTCTGAAGCTATTCAGCTCACTGCTTTCCTCTGTCAGTCCTGTGTACTAACAAAATGAACATTTGGCTGTTTTTACTTTCCTTGATACCTTAGCGTTGTTTCTAGGGATCTCTTTAACTGCAGCCTTCCCAGATGTTCTTATCCTGTGGCGTAGTATGCAGCAATGAGCTGCTTGACTTCATTGTTAGTGATGCAATGCCTAGACAGGGTTCTAAGAGGGGTTGTTGCAGTCTTTTAAAGCTGGAAAAAAATGGAACTGTGACCAGTATTAACCCCCACCCTATTTTTTTTTTGAAGATAGAAAGAATACCCTTGCTGAGTCTGTCCTACTCGGAGAGCAGCAAACTGTGTTTGTGTCTGCAGGAACGCCAGAGATGAGGAATTCCAGAGTGCAGCCTGCTGGAAAGCACTGCTGGCTCGGGGGCAGCAGAGGGGAACAGGCCTTGCGATGAGGGCTGCAGGGAGAGAAATGAAAGGCATTTTTTAGAATACCCTGGGCAACACACACAGGATGTTATGTCTGGCTTGGACTGGGCTGACGTGGTGCCTCACTTTTTTTTTTTTTTCCTCATAATGCTGGAAAAATAGATATAAAGGAAATACATAGATAGAAACGGAACAAAATTAAAATGAAAAGCAGGCTTTGTATTTCACAGTGAATAGTTTGCAGCATTTTTACTGAAACTCGGCTGCCACTGCAGCTAGGAAGCAAGCAGCATCAAATTTTCTGCAAGTTTGTAGTCCACTTGAATATCCAAATTATTGTAGTCCCATGCTGTGATCTGGGAAAAGGCACCCCCACAACCATGTGGGGTGGGGTGGGGTTGAGAGATGCCTCCAAGCAGCCCAACTAAAGGAGGATTCCAGGTGTGTGTTAGAAAAGAGGAAGCAGTAGAGTGGAGAAAAGGGATGAGAAAACTTCTGTATTTGGCCAAGGAGCATCTCTAGGCTTATACGTAATGGGGCAGGAAGGGAAAGTACTAAAATGCATATCCACTTCCTTAAAAGGGGATATGCATTTACTGGGGAATTGTGTCCCCTTTTCTTTGAGTACCTTTGAAGGGTAGCGCAGGTCTTACTACTTTTCCATAGCTGCTTATGACAGCTGGAGTTTGAACTTGCTTCCTTTCCAGGAAGGGGATGCACTCAGATTTTTCTCTGGTCTCCCTCATGCTACAACTGTCTTCAATTCAAGTCAGCACTCAGACTGATACCATTCTTGGAATGAGTCTGTCTTCCTTGGTTTTCATTTTGACCTGATGTAAGATGGATTTCTTTTCTGATTGAAATCTACATATATAGGCTCTATGCAGTCTTTGCACGCTGTGGAAGGAACCAGTTGAATGCCAGAATGTATCTTCTTTTTGTTAGAAATCAGAGTGTTTAAAAGCAAAGAAGTGTGGGTACTTGGGAGAAATCCTCCTCAGTGCTATATACCTTGTCAGTGACTGCAGGCTGTCAAATGCTTCGTTTATTTCAGTGTATTAATAATGCAAGTCCCTAAGGCTGATTATTGTCTCTGGAGTCTGTTATGTGCAAGTGCTTTTCTATTCCAATGAATTCAGTAATCAAAGGCCCAGTGGCAGGACCAGTGCTGAGCAGCCCCTGGCTTAGAAAAGATAAGCCATGTTTTGCTTCCCCCAGCCCTTTATTTAGGCTGAGCCCAGGAATTTTTGTGCCCCTACTTGTGATTTTCATATACAGTCCAGATAATAAGCTAAGGTTTTCTTTCATTATTTTGAATATTAACAGATAGTAGAGAATGAAACAGCCGTGCCATTATATCTTCATTTTGCTTAAAAGGAAAGTGCTTTGTCTGAAGAAAGAATGGACAAACATTCATTGGAGTCCATTGCGTTCTTCAGCTTTCAGAAGTTGCATCAATGAACTCCCCCTGCTTCCCTAGGAGTGTACACTGGGATTTCCAGCTCAAATTTATTTTGCTGAGACTTTGGAGTCAAGTTTTTATATATAGTTTTTGATGTAGGACCTAATTAGGCCCTACACATCTTAATACTTTTTGCTACATCTGCATTAAAGATGGCATTGCATATATTTGCATGCAATTTACATTTAAAAGTTAGCCATGCTGTGTGCAATAATCATTTTAACCAAGTACCATTGACAGTCAATATTGTGAATAAGCATACAAAATACCTGGAGTTTATGGGAATAAGCCTACAAAGAAAAAGGGGTGCCTACAGACTTTTTCTCAAGCAGTCTTGAGAGATTTGGATTTCTTTTTTAGCATTATTAATTTGTTGGGATATTCCCCACAAACAGAATGAGCAAGAGGAGCTTAAAGATTAGAGCTCCTGCTTTAACTAGGACCTACACATGTACAAGACTCAAATACCAGACCTTACCCAAGGTTTCAGCATGAACAGTCTGCTCTGAGCACTGTCAGTTAGGATGCTTAGGGGTAGCATTTGTTTCTGGAACTTCAGCTTGGTCCCACTCTGAATTCCAACGGTAGCTAAAAACCAGATCTCTGGGAAGGTCTCAGGTTATTGGATGTTAGGTCTTTGGTTTGCTAATTTGCTTTCAAAAGTGCTGCTAATGGTCAGTGATGGAAGATCCTGAGGTCTTTTTGGTGTTTTTGTATGGAAGCGTGCTGGATTTTTGGAGGTTTCATTTATCTCAGATCAGAAAATGAATCTACAGGTGGCAGGTAGTCAACAAAAGAAGCAAGGTAGGTTACCTTACAGGGCAAAGAATCTGCATGTGCTGACATTTAGGCCAAGCATTTGGTGCAAAAGCTGCAGATTTCCATCTTGAGCAGACAACTGAACAAACACCAGCAGAAGCATCTGTGTTTTACTGAGCAAAACTTGGTTTGTATTTTTTTTGTTGTTTTTGTTTGTTTTGTTTTGCTAAGGGGATTGACAGGATTATGATGATGTCAAAACCTTTTCAGACTTTCTTAAAAAAGTGTAAAAAGAGCTTGCAGTCAGCTGGTGCTTAGGCTAGTAAAGGTCAGACAGAGGCATATTCTTTTTGGAAAGACTTCAGATGTGATTCTCTGAGGTAGAAACTAGGAGTTTGACTTTTGTGCTACAGAAGAGTTGCACAAACCAGCGGAGTCAAATGTTAATTTATGTCTTGGCAGTTAAGTAATAGGAAAAATCAAGTAGGATGAATAAAATCTTCTACAATCTCTCATGGGCAGACAAATAATTTTACTTCTTTGCATTTATTTGTCTGCCTGCTTTCATCTACGTAGACATCACAGGCAGATGAGGGTTGGCAAGCTTATGAATTAAGGATTTGGTTTTGTAATATTGAAGTTAACTGGAGTTTTTCCATTGTCTTGGCCTGATGCCTTAGAAACATGTGTTCCTCTGTTAGGTTGGGATAAGAACAAATCCTCCCTCTGCAATATTCCCAGATAAATGGAAAGGAGTTCTAAGTCATGCATCCTCCTCAACTTTGCATTACTGGTGTCTTTAGACTGTTTCCTCTACAAGTGGAGCACAATTGAACTCATCCAAGAAGCTACTGTTTCTATGGCAGTGTGAAATCAGCTGAGCCAGTACAGCACCATCTCCACCAGATGATACGACTTCATCAACTGGAGTTGCAAATGATGGCTTAACCACTGTCATACTGGTATAACTAACAGGGAAAGAGGATTGCCATGGTCCCCATGCAGTTGATTCAACTATGATTCTGTCTATATGTGTTAGAAAACCAAATACCTTTCATATTAACAATCACAGTGTAGACAAAAGTACTTTACATTGACAACAATGTAAATGTTTATATCTTGATAAACACCTGCTAGTTGACATTTGCAGTTTGTAAATACTTATGAAAATACTGAAGTTAACACACAGATATTTTGCCTCTTAAGAACCTGGCTTCCTCCTGCTTCCCCCTCAGTACTGTGCTTCGGTTTCTCTGAAGACAATGCAGCACATGCATGAGGTATGCAATGCCTGCTCTGCCTTTACAAGTCTAGGACAGCACACAGTCGTGAGTTTTGACTTGGCTCCTGGATCTCTAATCTTGTTTTGTGGCTGTGGAAAAAATTGCCTGAAAATATCTGAAAGAAATGGCTACATTGTGTTTAAGTAATTTAATTCTACATTAACTTTGTGCTTCCTGACATTCACAATTTTTTATAGCTCATCCAAGGCAATCAAAGAGCTTTTTCCATAGGGGCTGTTTTCAGACAAAGGCTTTCAGAGCAGCTTCTCTGTAAGTGCATTCTACATCATATGAATTCTGTGAAAAATAAGTTCTGAAAATTATTTCCATATCTGCTTAGTAAAATATGAGCTTTAGTTTCAAAACCCATGAACTCTGAAGTGTCTCCTCCTTGGAGAGTGCTCTTCTGAGGTAACGTTTCTGCTTTTGTATTTACAGACAGACATTCTAATTATCTGGATGAGGATAATGAATGTGTTGCTTATAACCTATTATATGAGGGTTGAAAAAGCTGGAGGGTGATTGTAGATCCTTCTCTTGTCTTAAATGATGAGAAACTAAAACATAAGAGAAGAATGCAGAAAATAGAGCATAAAAAATTAATGCTTTGCTAATGAAAATCTTCCAGATTAAGCACAAAAAGGAGATGGAAAAGGAAAAGAAACTCCCCCAGTAAACAAGTCGTGCTAAAACAAGTGAGAGATCTGAATCCAACTAAGAATGTTCTATGTATAATTGATGATTAGAATTTACTTTGAATATGCTGCTCTCTTTTCTTTGTACTACCAAAGATTAACTGCACTGTAAACTGTGTCAGGAATTAAATCAGTGGCTTTTGGTTTTCTTTTTTTTTTTTCCCCCAGTCCATACAAATAAAAAATTGCTGTGGTTTTTGTCACCTGGAGACTTTTTTTTTTTTTCCCCTGAACTGTTAGTTAACATGAGTTGTCTGTAGCTGTTGAGATCAGCATTTAAACTGTTATCCATAAAGATCAGTTTTAGCAACCCCTTGAAAGCAATTAGACCATTCATAGTATACAACTAATTGTTTTAGACTATCAGCAAACTCAGGTAGATGGCATGTATGAGTTGATTCATACACTTTTTTTGTGTATGAAATGTTTCCTTCACTTTTTTTGTCCTTCACATTTTTAGTGCTGCAGTGTGACTGGGAAGATTAGAAGTAAAAGCTTCAGAATTTGGTGTAGGATTTAAGAACTAGTAGTGCATCTGCCAGAATAGAGGGTAGGGTGATTCCCAGAAGCTGCCTGAAGACTTCCAAAATTTTCACCACAGTATAGTGAACAAAATTAAGGTAATCTAAAGTTATTCTACGGAAAGACAGAATGTATGGGAGAGGATGAGAGATGCCTTCTAACTTCAGCCATCAAGGAATTCCATTTCTGTTAAGATGGTCAGGAGCTGCAGCCCTGGTGCATGAAGAGAGTCGGAGTGAGCTGGCTACATTCAGCCTTTTGTACTACAGGGTTGGATCTCATTGCGTTCTTTGGCTTTCTTATGGAGTGCTACAGAGAAAAGATGCAGTTTTCTCTGATTGCTGCCTAATGTCTTTTTGCTGTCCATGTAATCTGTCCTCATTTGCAGCAAGAGTTACTCCTGCTGGGTATGGGAGTGGTCAGGCGCTGGAATAGGTTTCTCAGAGAGAGTGTTAGATCTCCATCCCCTGATACTTCCAAACTCAATTGTCTGTGGCCCTGAGCAACTTGAGCTACCTGTGAATTTAGCCCTGTCTTTACTGGACTACAATGAAATATGATTTTCTTTGTAAGACTATTACAAATGATGTGTAATGTTTCTGAATGTCATGTGTCTTTCTGTGAACACAAATCACTGTTCGTACTGCAATTAATGGGTTCTATTTGGATTTGTCTCTAAAAAGCCTTTGGCATTTAATAGCAGAGGAATGTTGTTGCTGTAACACATGCGCTCCCAAATGTTGGAAATACAGTGGCATATGTTCTTTTACTACGTATTTTGAGAATGGCTATTAACTTTTAAAAGGCAGTATTTTAGAGTTGTGAGAAATCATGCACAAAACCTCATCAATCTTTTGTGTTCATTTCATACACAATCTATAGATCATTTGGAAATGATGCTGTTATTTCATACTTGTATTGCTTGGCTCTTTAAACAGAACTATATTTGTTCAAAATGGTTTCTCAGAGCTTGGGGCAATTAACATATGGCTTGTCAAATAGGTGTTCAGAAATGTTTAGCATAAGGTCTCTAATGCAGTCTGATGTGCACTTAATACCGGGTGAAGAATTAAATTTGTAGTGCATTCAGTCAATCCATCCGGCATGCAAATCTGTAAGAGCTGAACGTGTTTGTGGAGGGGACTGTGAGACACTGCATCTAGTATAGCTATAATGGGAAGTTAGGCAAATCTGTAAAATGCTTTTCTCTTACATTTGTGTTCTGAAATGATGGATGCAGGCTAAGATGGGAACTTCTAAAATACTTATGGGCCTGCCCATTGTAAGTCAGGTGGTATTTTAGAAGTCAATTGAAATGGAGGTTTTACATAGCTGTTTTCTACTTTCAGCTTTTTAGTTATAGAATCAACCAGACTCCAAGATCATTCAGTCCAACTGATTACCCAGCCCTAAGCAATCAACTAGACCATGGCACTAAGTGCCTCACCCAGTCTTCTCTTGAATGTCTCCAGTGATGGCGACTCCACCACCTCCCTGGGCAGCGCATTCCAATGGGCAATCACTTTCTCTGTGAAGAACTTCCTCCTAATATCCAGCCTATACCTCCCGTGGCGCAACTTGAGACTGTGTCCCCTCGTTCTGCTGCTGGTTGCCCGGGAGAAGAGACCAGCCCCTACCTGGTTACAACCTCCCTTCAAGGTAGTTGTAAACAGCAATGAGGTCACCCCTGAGCCTCCTCTTCTCCAGGCTAAACAACCCCAGCTCCCTCATCCTCTCCTCATAGGGTTTGTGTTACAGGCCCCTCACAAGCTTCCTTGTCCTTCTCTGGACACGTTCCAGTACCTCAACATCTCTCTTGAATTGAGGAGCCCAGAACTGGACACAGTACTCAAGGTGTGGCCTGACCAGTGCTGAGTACAGGGGAAGAATAACCTCCCTTGTCCTGCTGGCTACACTATTCCTGATACAGGTGAGGGCACACTGCTGGCTCATGTTCAGCCTACTGTCAACCAGTACCCCCAGCTCCCTTTCTGTCTGGCTGCTCTCTGGCCACTCTGTCCCCAGCCTGTAGCGCTGCTTGGGGTTGTAGTGGCCAAAGTGTAGAACCCTGCACTTTGCCTTTTTAAATTCCGTCCCATTGGCCTCTGCCCACCCATCCAGCCTGTCAAGGTCCCTCTGCAGCGCCCTCCTACCGTCCAACAGATCAACACCTGCTCTTAACTCGGTGTCATCTGCAAACTTACTGATGATGGACTCAATTCCCTCATCCTACTGAATAGGATGGGGCCCAGCACTGATCCCTGGGGAACACCACTGGTGACTGGCCGCCAACGGGACATGTCACCATTCACCACCCTCTCTGGGCCCTCCAGCCAGTTCTTGACCCATTTCAGAGTGAATCTGTCCAAACCATGAGATGCCAGCTTTGCCAGGAGCTTCTTGTGGCAGATGGTGTCAAAGGCTTTGCAGAAGTCCAGGTAGACTACATGCCTTCCCTGCATTCACCAGGCAGGTAACTTGATCATAAAAGCAGATCAGGTTGGTCAGGCAGGACCTGCCCCTCCTAAATCCATGCTGGCTGGGCCTGATCCCTTGGCCATCCTGTAGGTGCTGTATGATTGTACTCAAGATGACCTGTTCCATAACCTCACCTGGCACTGAGGTCAGGCTGACAGGCCTGTAATTCCCTGGCTCCTCCTTCTGGCCATTCTTGTGGATGGGCATCACATTGACCAGCTTCCAGTCATCTGGGACCTCACCAGTGAGCCAGGACTGCTGATAAATGATGGAGAGTGGCTTGGCCAGCTCATCTGCCAGCTCTCTCAGCACCCTAGGATGGATCCCATCTGGTCCCATGGACTTGAGAGGATCCAAGTGGCTCAGCAGGTCCCTTACCACTTCCTTCTGGATTACAGGAGGCTATACTGGTCCCTGACTCCATCTGCCAGTTCAGGAGGCCAGTTGTCCTGAAGACAACCTGTCCCACTATTGAAGGTTGAGGCAAAGAAGGTGTTAAGTACCTCTGCCTTTTCCTCATCTTTTGTTACTATATTCCTCTCCGCATCCAATAGAATGGAGGTTGTCCTTGCCGCCTCTTTTGCCTTTATAGAAATATTTTTTTTATTCTCCTTTACGGCAGTGGCCAGTCTAAGTTCTAAATGGGCTTTTGCCTCTCTAATTTTTTTTCCTACATGATGTAGTAATGTCCTTAAACTCTTCCTGAGATACCTCCCCTTTTTCCCAAAGGTGATACACCCTCTTTTTTTCCCTTAATTCCTTCAGAAGCTCCTTGCCCATCCAGTCTGGCTGTCTCCCTCGTTGGCTCCTCTTCCAGCACATGGGCACAGCCTGTTCCTGTGCCTTCAAGAATTCTTTCTTGAAGTCAGTCCAGCCTTCCTGGACCCCTTTGTTTTTAAGGGCTGTTTCCCAAAGAACTTTTTGAGTTAGTTCCCTGAATAAGCCAAAGTCTGCCCTTCGGAAGTCCAGGGTGGAGGTTTTGGTGCTGCCCCTCCTGGTTTCACCCTATATTGAAAACTCAATTATTTCATGATCACTGGACCCCAGGCAGCCTCCCACCACCACATCTCCCACCAGCCCTTCTCTATTTGTAAACAGCAAGTCGAGCAGGGCTGAACCCCTTGTAGGCTCGTGTAACAGCTGGGATAAGAAGCTATCCTCCATACACTCCAGGAACCTTCTAGACTGCCTCTTCTCTGCAGTGTTCAATCCCCACCAGATGTCTGGCAGGTTAAAGTCACCCATAAGAACAAGGGGAAGCAATCTTCAGGCAGCCTTCAGCTGCCTGAAGAATAATAAATCAACCTCTTTATCCTGGTTAGGTGGTCTATAACAGACTTCGACCAGGATGTTAGACTTGTTGGTCCAAATTATTCTGCTCCAAATTGTCCTGTTTAGTTATGTACGTCTTGGTTCAAAACCAAATCATTGTAAAATTTAACATCAACAGGAAATGACTTACAGTACTGAGCTGTCAGTGCATTGCACCTGTTGGTCACCCAGGTAAAGCCTCAGAACACTTTTTTGAGTTGTAGTACTCAGCAATTGCATAAAGAGACATTCTTACTAAAAGTTCAAGGAAGATGAGCTAGCAGTATTAGCAGTTCATGTGTTGATTGATCTGCCTGTTTTTATTTTTCAGTTGTGCAGATTAATAAACTAGTAGTCGTCTTCTTCCTGGTCTGGCCTGCTGTGTCTTTCAAAGCAAATATATCAAAATGCAAAGTCACACAGGACTCTGACTGTGCGCACAGAAAAGGTACAAGTCTTAGTCTGAAGGGCCTTTGGTTTTCATTATCAGTTACGCACCTTTACAGCACAAAACACTTTTCTACCATTCTGATTCTTTTGTTAAATGAAGGGAACTTGGAACCAGATTCTGCCTTGGCAGAACACTGACACAATCAGGACAGAGATGGGTGCATTGGATCTTGTAAATCTGCTCCTGCACATCATGTCTTGGTGTTGTGTATTTAGTCTTAATGTTCTTACATAGGCTTTGAGCTTTGGAAAAGACCTTGTAATCATGTAATGAAATTTCATCCTGTTAACTAAAAGAGGAGAAACTGTGGCAAAGGGCATGGGCTTAGCCATGAATTCATTTATTACGCTACAATCATGCATTCAAGTATGTTTACTGTAGTAACAGGCTGCTGCTAAGGTTGTACTTATCCATAGCTCATCAGGAAGCTGTGGATTAAGAAGCTGTATTAAATGCCTGTAGTGTTGTTCAGAATTCAATGGTATGAGGCTTTAGTTAATTACTTGTGCTTTCTGCCCATGTTTTGATGTATACACTGGTTTTATTGAGATCACTTTAGAGATGGCATGGAAGAACTCTGATCCCTGCACCTTGCATTGGCCTTGGGGCCTTTCCCAGGCAAATGTCCTGACTGATGCTTGTTGAAGCATTTGCAGGTATCCAGGATTGCAGAAGCATAAACAGCCTTGAGGAGGAGAAAAGGTTACAAGCTTACTCTCTGAAACAAGAAAAAACATTACTTTTTGCTTGTTAAAACAGTATAAATTATTTTCCTTCATATTTTCTTTCTTAGTGGATGTTATATTTTCCATGTTTAACAGTAAATTTATCTTTTTGCTGTCAAGAAGCACTGTCAATATAGATATAATGGGTCATTTACATAACAGAAGAAAACCTCAGAAATAGTGAAGACAAAATGTTGTTTTCTTGTGTATTATGAAGTGAGGGTCTGAGACATTCAGAAGGGCTGAAGAATGTCCACATTTTGTCCTGGGACATTTGTGAAGTAGGATCCTGCAGGTCAGAGGTTGTACAGAGTCTTGAGACATGGCCATACACTAAGGGTTCTGTGATCTGCATCCACCTGGAGACAGCAGCATACAGGCTTCATTGCTAGCAGAGATGGAATGCCACATGAATTGCCTGAAGGCACAGTATGATAAAGCACCCTGAGCAAGTAAATGTTGTGTGGTAGAGGAAAATGGGGAAGAGAATTTCTGGTCAAAAGGAGGACAATGCTTTTTTCTTGCTTCCCTTGCTAATCATCTGGTATTCTCTCTTTCAAGTTAGTTTGGTGTTAGAAAGAAGCACTAGGTCAGGTCACTAGGCCATCTGTTTGTCTTTGACGGGATCATTTCAGTAAAAGATAACAAAGATCCTAAAATTATTTGTCCCACCCTGCTGACAATGAGCATATTAATTATCTACACTAAGTCCAAGAGTTTCTCCTAATCTTTTGGCCTTTATGATAACCTATAGCCAGCTGTTCTGTATGTTTGGCTGGATATCCTCACATTCATTCCCATGTGAAGGTATAAGCAGGTACCTCTTCTTGTACCTTTCAAAAACTGCCAGTGTTTCATACCTATTTATGGCCTGATCATTTCTTTTCAAAATTAAGGTGCCCAGATTTCTTAAGCATATGTGAAGTTTTCTACAGTGAAATTTCATAATGCAACTGTTAGGAGTTTGGGGGTTTGTTCCTGCTGCAAGCAAAAATAAGTCTTTGTACAATTTTTTTTCCTTCTGAGTGACAAATTTTGACTAAGGGAATATCTTCCTTAAAAGTGTTATTATGATACTTTGGGGGTTTTATAGTAAGACCAAAATGTAAAAAGAGCATAGGAAGTATAAAACTTGTTCTACTAGAGACTGGGAGTTTGCCTCTGGTTTCATTTCTTTCCTAGCATCAGTGTTCTTCCTTTCTCTTCTCCTTCTCCAACCTTGCTTTTCCTGCCCTCCTTCAAACCACTCTGTGCACAGGGTGCCAAGAGTCATTTCATCCTGGTCAGTGTTTCTTAAGGAGTCTCTGTATCTAGACTGCCTGTACTGGCCTAGAGGCCAGAAGAGGTGAGGCCTGTCTCTTTAGTTCAGAGAAATATCCTGCTTACCAGAGTCTGTTTTTTTGTACTTGACAGCACCTTCTCAAAAATGTCTTCTGCATGAAATTAGAAGCTAAGAGGAGTGCTGTTATATGCCAAGGGAGCAGAGGATGAAGTACTCAGAAATCCAGGCATCTGTTAATAGCTCTGTGACCAGATTGTTACATGACTTTGTGAAAGGCTTATAACCTGGCCCTGTCTCCCTTTCTGCTACTCGAAAATGTGTAAACAATACTTTTCTCACCGTGGCTTCTGTGGCTTTATTGAGGCATAATTAGTAGATGCCCACAAAGCATAGGAAAAAAAATTGCTGTGTTTTTCAGAGTTAATTGCAGTGATGTGCTTAGAGATGCCAGAAGCCCATAGGCTTGCCCTTTGGAGAATGGTCTGTATGGGCTACTGCCAAGTGTTTTCTTCAGGTCATGCATTTATGAAAACTCACAGCCAAATTTCTTCTGTTGAATATTGGGAAAGATTTAAACAAAGTGCTTATCTTACGATGTCTGTATATCGCAGCAGATTAATGATAATCTGGGATCTAGCAGAGGTAGTCTCTTTTCCTCCACCTGGTAATATCCCTTATAAAAGTTAACTTGAATTTCATCCCAAAACGACAACCGATAGATCACCAACTTACATAGAACCCCTTATGCTGTTTTTAGTTTGTTGCAGGTGTATGTGTGCACATAAGATAACTACAATTTCTTATGCATTAATCAGCTTTGTTTGTTAAATTTTCATTTTGAAAGTGTCTTTTAAGCAGATCTGTTGCATGTCGGAAACCTGCCAGATAATGTCTATAAATGTGTCTTTGAGTTATCTATGTTACCTCTGAAGGTTTTTGCTTTGGGTGTCTAGATTCTATTTTGGCACTAGTGTACAGTAGGCAAACTGACACTGTCAATGGCCGTGGCTGAGAATAGGGTGATGAGTGGGCTTGACTTTTGCTCCTGTGTCAAGGCAAGGGTATGTGCAGGAAGAAATGTGCCTTTTTGGTAACCCTTCCCTTTGCTGTTGTTGAGTGTTATTTCATCCCATAGTACAATCCCATCTGCTCTTCACCTTGGTACCACACCTTTCACACTGCTTTTTGATTTGGGACTGTAAGTCCAAATGTTTAGATCCCCACAGGTATTCAGGGATCAGCATTTACCACCTGTATGAAGCAGAGGAAGTACCTATGTAAGTAATTTATATGGATGTTTACTAACTGTCTCTTTAAGTGCCTCTTGTTGGCTCTGCGTACAGAAGGCATTAGCATGCAGTGAGGTATGCCTGCTTCCCTTCCTGTTACAGCTGCTTTCAAGGAGTCGCAAGTTTTTTGAGCAGGTGGATACAGTGAAACGAGGCGGGTTTGTCAGATGCTGCAGGGTGCTCTTCCAATACAGAAGTCAAGAGAGACGCAAACTAATGCAGTGGAGAAACCCATGGAGCTTGCTGTAGTCCTTGTGAAGTAATTTAAGACTAGTCCTTTTGAGTTTCAACCAAAAGATTTTGACATTGATAAAGGTTTGCCACCTGAGGAGACCAGTGTGATGATCACTGCGAACTTCTGGCTACTGTCTGAGCTGTGATGTGTATGAGACTGTTCTTGCTTTCTATATTTGAAGGCAGAGGAAGAATGGCATTGCTGATATTACGCGTATGCTAATAGGGGTAGAAGTGGTTACTTTTTGTGGCAACCACTATATAGGATTTCTCCATACTGAAAAAAATGTAACTAGGACTATAGTAGGTCAAATCAAGCCCCATATCCTGTCTCAAACAGTAACCATATGTCTGAAACATTTAATATCGAATCAGACATAGTCATTTTAAATTCAGCATGAGCATTCTGAGGAAATGGAAACTTCCTTCTTCTTTATGAAACCATTCCTCTGATTTCTTCTGTATTCGTGCTTTTAGCACAGAGGTTCTCTGATGTTCAAGATTAAATTAACAGGATTCCCCCTGCTGTTTCTACTGAATTTAGTTAATATAATGAGTTTATTGCTAAATTAAACAAAATAAAGCCTGCCATGTGGCAGAAATACCAGTGAGATCCTGTAATTTTCACCTAATAAATACTGTCTGTGCTACAGAGTTACAATTTAAAAGTCTGTCAGACACATTAAATTATTTTCCGAAAAAAAAAAATGATTAGACACAATCAGTCATGCAAGCAATGTGCCTGTGACACCGAAGCCAATACTCTAGCACCATAAAATAATTTCCATGTGGCTTTTTTACTTTACCTTTGTATGCTTAAATATTCTGCAAGTGTTACCATAACTTGGATTAAATGTATTGTCTTTGTTGCTAAACCCAAATACTTCTGAGAGGTAAGGGCTTGGACTGCTGGCTCAGTGACATGATTCACCCTAATGTTTAGGAGAACACAAATGGCTTCTGGGAAGGGGTTGGGCCATACCTTGCTTATAGCACCAAACACTGCCTTCCCCAGTTGTCCAGCATCTGGGTTTTTATGATCTCTTCTATCCCCCTGCAGTTCCATCACATCATAAGGAAGTTTTGTCTTTTTTGTAAATAGAATTGTTTTGTTCTACCATCTGTTATGCCTCTGCCGGTAACACTTATTATCCGTAACCTCTCTTATGGGTTTGACTTTCGCTGTGCCTGTCCTTTTTGTGGCCAAACACAGAAGTCAGCTACAGACTGTATATTCTCACGTTGATTCAAGTATCACATGCTGAGGTCCTGGGATGATATCTGTCTGAGACTGCAGGATTTGTACTGAGCGAATGTCACTACAGAGCATTATGCTTCAGGGGTTTTTGATTTAATTTTATACACTCCAGGGTTTTGTTTGTTTATTTGCATGTTTGTTTAGTTTTCTTTCTTTCCCTTTTTTTCCTTTTTTTTCTGTCTTCCCTGCTGTCTCCCCTCCCCCCCATTTTCTCTGATGTACCTGTAGGACCTGGGAAGATTTTTAGCCTTGAGGCTTGTGTGCACCTGGAAAAAAATGCAAGACTTAATTTTGCTTTTTGTTTTACTTGGTTCTGATCTCAGAATGAGATGGACCTACTTGTGGGTGTGTAGGCTTGTTTACATTTTGAGAGGATTGCAGCCCTTGGATTTTGGTCCATCACTAATTGAAATCTCATTAAATTTAATGCCTGCTTTTGATGAATTTAAACTGTTGTTTGGTTGTTAACTTAACTTTGAGACATGGGGCTTTGGCACATCAGTAAAGACTTGCAAAGGCATATGCTGGTGTGGATCAAAACCCGAGATGATTGCATAAGCCCCTGTGAAATGAAACTGCTGAGTTACTGCTGATGTTTGCTCTCAGATGAGAATTTCTTTAACGTTTGGAAACTAATGTGTAGCTAATGTCATTACCATTCTTTCAGACTTTATTTTTATAAAATAGAAAAAAAAAAACAACCCACCATGCCATAACACTGCTTCTGGAAAGTTATTTTTCTTTCTTGATAAAGGCTTCTACAGGTTAAATATATTTTACAATTTTCCATCAGTTGAGTGTCACAAACTATTAAATGTTAACACTAGAAGGTTGCTCTTCCAACTGCTAAACCGTTCAAAACATTAAATGTGATACAGGAAGTTGCTTTCCCAGTCTCCTAAGTATTTCTAAATGTTTGATAGTTTTTTTTGAATTCTTACCTCTCTTGCCCTTCCCAGAAATCCATCTGTAGCTCAGCTGCTTACAATAGTCTTTGCAATCAAGGCCTGTTTAGGTTTTGCTCATGAAACCAAGTGTGAAATCTGTGGACACAAGCCAATCTCTGTCCCATGAGGCTGAGATTGCTGAAGTCATCTCAGAAGCTGAAAGGATATGAAAGAGGAGAATAAGCCTGTGCATTTAAAAAAGCAGGTCTCTGCAAGAGTAATTTTTCTTTACCAATGGATTATTTGCAGGTCATTTCCACGTGATTCAGATCCTCCTGTGAGGTTCTTGACAGCCTCAGTGCTGTAGTGAAGAGAGTGCAGAGTCAGAACAAGGTTTGCTTCTGTTGCTGACTTGTCACTGATCTTCTGGGTGGCCACGGGTGGATTATCCTACCTCCATTTGTTTCAGTCCCCACTTGTAATTATATTTGGACTCTTAATAATGTGAAGATCACATGATAGGAGTAGTAGTGCCAAGTTGGCTTGCATTATGGTGCTTTCAAGTATAAGGTTAAAATCACAAGTGCCTGCTAAATCCCAGCAATACAGAGAAATTTGTAGCATCCTCAAAGGAGCTTGGACTCTGTTTATGAAGCTAAATGTTTTCTTTGTAAAGAAGTACTGCAAATTTGACCAGGCAGGCAGTCACTCACCTTACACTGGTCTAGTGACTAGTTCAAATGCCGCCTCAGCATGTTCCCATTAATAAGTACATTTTTCTGGTGGAGAGCTCCGAATACAGAGGGACTCCTGAGCCTGCTGCTAAATAGGATAGTTGATACAGAGCACTGGAGAATGCTCAGCACTTAGTGCTGAGAGATTAATTTGCTTTTTATTTTTCTCATCAGACCAGGTCTATCAAACAACCTTGCCACTTCCTTGCTATTGCCACAGAAATCATAGTGCTTTCTCACTTGGAAACAGCAGACTCCATTCTGTGTGGTGTGTGACGTGAGTGTTCACATAGGAAACCATAGTGCAGTCTCACAACAGAAAAGTTTTGAATGGTGAATGTTTCGGAAGAGATCTCAGAGCATGGATGCCTGCCTGCTAACTGACCAGAAAGACCTGTAGTTCTGTACACGCAGCTACTTCCATCTCAAAGGTCAAGTTTTGACCCTTGAAAGAAACCTCCTTGGCCCCATGTGATTGGTAAAAAGTGTTCAAAAGGTCCATAGCTCTGTTTCTTCTCTAAGAGGAAGTCTCAGGTCCTTTTCTTTCAGGATTAAGGAGTTTTAGGGGTTTTTTTTGCCCTTGGTCCTTATCCATTCTCTTTCAAGCCTCTTTCTTCCTGAGCCCTTGACAAGGATTGCTCTGTGTGGCTTCTTTGACTGTGGAATTAGGAATCAAAGGCCTTACTCTGTGGCTTCGAAGGTAAAGTTGGGTGAAGAGTACCACTGTTGTTTTCTCTTCACATTTTCTTTGAGGGTTTTGAGTGTTCATTTTTCTTCTCATTCAGGAAAAAAAAA
This sequence comes from Indicator indicator, assembly GCF_027791375.1. NCBI lineage: Eukaryota > Metazoa > Chordata > Aves > Piciformes > Indicatoridae > Indicator > Indicator indicator. The sequence continues at coordinate 5,991,620 of NC_072025.1, forward strand.
AAAAAGTAGTAGGGGGAGCAGCATCAGCAGGTAAAATAGTTACTTGAAGGAGAAAGCCTCCATAAATTTGATGACAGGAAAGGGAAGTAGGCACACGGTACAGGCATGGACTCCTCTCTGCACGCTTTTCCCTGATAAGAGGCTGTTAGCTTAAATGAGGATAGACAGATGAGAGCTTCTGAGCCAAACTGGGCCTCCTGGCAAACATAAGAACAGGCTGAAAATACCACTTTGAGTTAGAGACAGTGATACAGTTGGAAGTGTGACAACCCACACAGATCAGTTTGAGGAACTATGCTGGGGAAAGTGTTGGTTTTATCTACAGTTTAATAAGACAACATGTCTAGCTCTCAGATAGGAAGGATGGAGTTGGTATGAGGAGCAGAGGGCATGAAGAAGAATAAAACTCCTACTCCAAGGTCACCTTTTAGCACAGAGATGGGAGATTGAAGTGAATTTTCTTCCTGCTTTTGATGGCTAAGGGCTGCTGCAGTCCTGGCAAGTCTCTCAGGAATGGTTCAGGAAGATCTGCTGCCATACCTGAGGCAGACACTCATTTATCTGAGATGCTGTGCTCCAAATGCTAACAACCAGCTCAAATTGGCTTATTTTTTCACATTTGTCACATAGCCAGCTGCATTGTCTCAGCTGTGCCTCTCTGAACAGGAAAGTAAAGACCTAGAAAAAGTTTTGGAGCCATTATTCTTATGAATTTCTCCTCATCTCATGTCTTTTTTCCCCCTCTTCAACTATGTTTCTAACCCTCCTTTCCTTTGTTACCTTGAAATCCTGGACATTTCCCAATCTCTTCTGGAGGTAGATGCTCTCTCCTGACAGTATCTTGTTATAATAGTCACTGATAAAAAGCTGAAATTACTTGACTCACATATACTCTTAAATCCCATTGGAGCATCAGCTGCTGTTAAAGTCATATACCCTTACAGCACCAAAGAGGGTTCTCTGCTGGAGTTAGAGGAGGTATGACATAAAATGGATGATGAATGACTCCCTATTGGAGTGGTGATGTTAGTGGTTTGTCTTATGAGCCATCTTTTTCCTACAAAGGAATTTCTGTCAGAGCCTGCACAAGGAAAATTTCAGGAGTTCATGTCCATGAACCCCTGCTTGAGCTGTGCAGGAATGTTGTCAGTAAGAAACACTGCTGCTGTGATCTGACACCATCCCCTGCCAAGCCCTGTGTTGTCTCCTAGGTCTGGGATTGGTATGTCAATTGGCTTCTGTTTTGCACCAGAGGAGTACTTTTGTCACAGAACAGCCACATATCCCAGCACTATACTACCAGGTTCATGTAGTGCACATCACTTCATGAAAAGTACAGGTGTTCTCAAATATATCTTTTAAGTTATATGACTTGTTGCAGATCATCCAGCAGGTTAGTGACAAAGCCAGGAATACTACAGAAACCTTCCTGGGCCCTGGATTAAATGCTTCTGGGCATTAGCTAGAGATTTAGAATGTTCCAAGTCTCCCTTTCAGCTCTTTTTCTAGGGATCAGTAAGAAGCATTTGCAAATTAATAAGTCACAGAAACGTTTTATTATTTTATACAAGGTAGCATGTAGGAAATTTAATTTCTCTAGTGGTGCTACAGTTAGGAGTGCATTGTTTTTTCATCTCCTTAGTAGTTTGTTTGGATCTACATTATTTCTTCTTGGATTGCTGAATAATTTAACCTGTGAATCCAGTCTTTTTTGAGACTTGGAATGTCCACTGATGTCTTCAGTGTTTTTTATTGATGTGATTTGGCTTGTTTCAACCATGATAAAACTAACCATGTTGTTGTCCATAAGATCACTGTGGAGCAGGTAATAGAACGTGTCTGTATTTGTAGTATCAATAAACAGTCATCAAGGAACAATTTTTAATGCCAAATCTGTATCACTTTGTGCTCTGTTATGCTTGCAGCACCCAAATAGGTAGGGTGGATTGGGATGCTGCTTGGGTTGCAGACATCTTCCAGGTTGTGCTTTCTCCTTTTCCACTTTCCAGTAAATTTGTGCATCTGTGCCCTTGTCATGAGCCAGCAAGAGCCACTGCATTGCTGCAGAAACCCTTTTCAGGGGAAAAGTCAAATGAAAAATATGCATAGGAAAAAAATGTGGAAGGCTTCTGTTCATAACGGACCGAAGTCCCTCCACCTTTAGACAATTATTTGCTCAGTTTTTGACAACAAAAGAGGTGCAGATGTCTCTCCTCCCTGCCCGGTTTACATCGGTTGCTCCAAAGTGAGGAAGTAACTCTATAGAGTTTGATGCTAAATGAGGAAGCTCCTACGGGCCTCTGTGGCTGTAATCAGAAATTTGTAACAGATCTTTGGAAAAGAAATGTTATCCTGCTTTTCTGCTTTAAAGTATCATCTTCTATGCTCTAATAGCTAGTGAACGACATGTGGTAGAAGTGACAAAACGATCATACAGGTCATGTTTAGAGACAGCAGCTGTTCAGCTTGAAGAGTTCCTAAAACGGAATAACTAAACGACATCATTTGTAGAATCAAATCCATGCACCTGCATTTGCCATGGAAGATTTAAGCTGCAGGTACTACTTAGCTCCAAGTATTGCAACTCAAACGTCACTCAGTCACACAGTTGAGTCCCAGTTTTGACATCATGTTGAACAGGATTTAGAAAGCTGTTATAGTGACAGCTGATAACAGAAGTTCCTCCATGTGGAAAGTACTGTAAATGTAAGTACCCAGAGCTCAAGAGGTATTGCTAAAGTGAGTCTAACTGTAGAGGAGAAGCAGTAAGAGACTCTCTTGTGTTTCTTAGATTATTTCCATTTAGTTGTGCCTCAGCCACATTGATGTGCTTCAAGTGCCACTTCTTTGCCCTTGAAAGCACCTAATACTTTTCTTTTACGGTTCCTAGCGGCTACTTTGGTTTCTTAAGCTCTTGTAAATCAATCTTTTATACTTTATATAGATAAACTTAGACTGAGCACAAATGAAATGTGCCATTGATTTAAAAAAAAAAAAGAAAAAGAAAAAAGAAACACACATTCTCACCATCTCTGTTGGGTAATAAGCAATTGCAATTTTTGTCACAGGTGTTCTAATTCACATCCCCAGAAGATGATTTTTAGTGACAAAACCCCTAAAATCATAATGTTTTAACCCTAAAGTATTCTGAGTTATGAAATACAGCTCAGTGTTGTTGGATGCACTCAGTAGCTGACAGTTCTCAAGTCAAGAGATGCATCAGGCCTCATGAAGGCAAGGTTTTTGCTCTTTTTGGTAGAGCCTGGAAGAGAACACCCTGTTCTCATTACAGCCCTAATCATTGGCAAGGAGTTGTAGTAGGTGCCAGGGGAATTACTTGTCAAAATCCCTGTGAAAAATCAATTTGAGTTCTCAGTAAAGTCTGATTTTGTTGTTGTCCCTGTTATAATTTCTGGCAAAGGAAATCAGTGCAATTTAAGATTCAATGTGGGAGAATGACGGAGATTAAAAAGATGTAAAATGCTAGTGATGTGGAAACATGGAACAAGCCTGTGCAGCTAGAAGTGTAGGCAAGTACTACATATCAGCAGTATTGCTCATACACACATGGGAAAGAGCAAACCACCATGGAAGCAGAACTTTGGGAACTCCTTACCACTTGACTCGTTTCCAAGTCATAATAATGCTATGTTAGCTCCTGTTCAAGCTGACTTTATGAGGGATTGGTAGAGAAAAACATAATTACCACAAATCTGTAATGGTTCTGTGTATTGTAGGCCTCTGGATACAAATGACAGAAGTATGACCCTTGTGTTACCTGCACTTCAACAGGATGGAAGGATTGTGCTTGATGGAACAGTCTTTTCTGTTTTCTTACAGAAGTAAAATGTGGAGGAAAAAGTTGAAATACTGTAGTTAAGTCATCTGACACAGGAATAGACTAAAGACTTCTGGAAGTCTGATTGTAAATAGGATTATCACAGTATCAAAGTGTATCAGAGGTTGGAAGGGACCTCAAGAGATCATCAGGTCTAGCCCCCCTGCCAGAGCAGGATCACTTAGGGTAGTCCACACAGGAACTCAAAACCAGGTGGGTTTTTTGAAAGTCTCCAGAGAAGGAGACTCCACACCCTCCCTGGGGAGCCTGTTCCAGTGCTCCATCACCCTTGAGGTAAAGAAGTTTCTCCTCATGTTGAGGTGAAATCTTCTATGTTCAAGTTTGAATCCATTGTTCCTTGTCTTATCACTGTTAACCACCGAAAAGAGCCTGGCCCCCTCCACTTGACACCCACCCTCAGATATTTATACACATTGATGAGATCCCCTCTCAGTCTTCTCTTCTCCAGACTAAATAGCCCCAGGGCTCTCAGTCTCTCTTCATAGGGGAGATACTCAAGTCCCTTAATCATTCTCATGGCCCTCCATTGGATTCTCTCCAGCAGTTCTCTGTCTCTCTTGAACTGGGGAGCCCAAAACTGGACACAGTATTCCAGGTGTGGTCTCACCAGGGCAGAGTAGAGAGGTAGAAAACTTCCCTAGACCTGCTGGACACACCTTTCTTGATACATCCCAGGATCCCATTGGTTCTTATGGCCACAAGAGCACATTGTTGTTCCATGGAGAACTTGCTGTCCACCAGCACTCCAAGGTCTTTCTCTGTGGAGCTGCTTTCCAGCAGGGCAGTCCCTAACCTTTAGTGGTGCCTGTTGTTATTTCTCCCCAGATGTAGGACCCTGCGCTTGTCCTTATTAAACTTCATGCAGTTTGCCTGCACACAGCTCTGCAGCCTGTCCAGGTCATGCTGGATGACTGCACAGCCTGACGGGGTGTCAGCCACCCCCCCCAGTTTTGTATCATCAGGAACTTGCTGAGGGTACTCTCAATCCCCTCATCCAGGTCGCTGATAAAGATATTGAACAAAACTGGACCCATTACCGATCCCTGGGGGACACCACTTGCCACAGGCCTCCAAGTTGACTCTGTGCCATCCTCTGTACCTCAGAGGATAGAGTTCTCTTCAGAGCCTTTGACGATGTTATATCTTAAATAGATGCTGAATTGTTATTTTAAATATTATGAAACTATGTGACAGTACATACAGTGTTAAGGGATGTGACCTTGAACTGCTTTGAGAATGTAGTATTCTCTAGGAAAAGCTTTTGTTTTTTCTTCTGGTATTAAAAATAATTTGTGTAATGGAGCTGTGCTGTAGAATTGTTCATGTTGACATTGCAGCTCATGGATTATTCAAGGACATTCTTTCACCAATCACATGGAAAATTAACATTTATGGGAGAAATTAAGTGTAGTGAATATTTTCCTCTCCTCCCTCCTGCCCTTCTCTTTCAGAGAATAGATTCTGCAAAGTAGCATGCAGCTCTGTATACTGCCAGTATGCTGTGGTCAAGGTACCAGCTGGAGCAGTGGCAGAAGGGGAACTTCAAATTCTTGGCAGCATTTGCTATAAAGTCTTTTTAGAAGATTATTAAATTTTTTTTTGCTCATGTGTTGGATTTGCATGGCAAGGGTTTGGTAATGGGGGGCTACAGGGGTGGCTTCTGTGAGAAGCTAAGAACAGCTGCAGCCCATGGGAAGTTCATGGAGGACTGCCTCCTGTGAGAGGTACCTTGTGCTGGAGCAGGGGAAGAGTGTCAGGAGTCCTCCCCCAAGGAGGAAGGAGCAGCAGAAGCAGTGTGTAATAGACAGATTGCAACCCCCATTCCCTGTGCTCCTGTGCTGTTGGCAGGGAAGAGGTAGAGAAATCAGGAGTGAAGCTGAGCCCAGAAAGAAGAGACAGGTGGGAGGAAGGTGTTTTAAATTTTAGTTTTTGTTTCCTATTACTTTACTCCAATTTGATTGGTAATAAAGTTGAGTCTATTTTGCCCATGGTAGTAATTGATGAGTGATCTCTCCCTGTTCTTACCTTGACTGACAAGCCTGTTGTTACGTTTCTCTCCCCTGCCCATCTGAAGAGGGGATTGATGGAGAAGCTTTCATGGACACTTGGCATCCAGCCTAGGTCAGTCCACCACAGCTTGTCATTCAGAAGAAGCTGTGTGACTGATTTAGTAATTGTTTTGTTGATTTTAGCCAAATGAAGCAGTAAAGTTTTACTTAGCAGTGTCATACGAAATAGGAGTTTTGGAAGCATTCACATATATAGTTGTCCTTACTGTTCCAGGGGAGGTGTGGGTTTGGTTTGTGCTTTAACCATGAAAATAGACTGGTTTGTAGTGTAATGAATATCGTGGATCCATAGAAATACTGCTAATGGCAGCAGTCTCAGTGCTCAACCAGCACAACCTGGCTTTTGCTTCTGCGTTCTTCAGCTGCCATCAGTATCCTGCTTCTGTGTAGATACCAAATGTCTGCTCTGAAGAGAAACTTGCATTGAAAGTTTTCGTAGCCTCACCCAACCAAGCATGTAAAAACATCTTAACTTTTACATAACACTTTTTCTCCTCTAAAATTGGATTTGGATCCAACATTTGCAGTTTTTCTGTAGAAGCAAACCAAATCTATTTTGCTTTGTTGTGTATAATATTGCAAGGACTTCCAGGCTGAAACACAGAAGTGGTAGCAGAGGGTTTGTATGCAGGTTAGGAGTTCTTCACATCACTAACTTCTATTACCAAACTCAATCAATGTTTTTGTTCTTGGTACACAAAACAACAGTTAAATGCAAAACTTTCGGTGAACTTGCTCTCTATGATGATTTTCTAGTACGTTGTTTGTTGTGATTTTATGTATACACCAGCAAGAAAGAAAGACAAGAGATCACAGGGAAGTTGCTGCTGTAGGGGTTCAGTTGCAACTAATTAGTTTGTATTGTTTACTGTAACTTTCATCTTTAAAAAGTACATTAGTTTTGTGAATACTTAAGTCCATTGCACATTTGGACTTACATGATGTATGCTGGCTACTGAAGTTTGAATATTAATTCTTTCATGTTTTCAGTCTTTATTTCTTATATATACAAACTGCAACGCACTTCTTTTAAAAACACAGTAGTGCCATAATCATTTAAACACACTGAATTTTGAAATAACCAAAATACAGTTAAATGGCTTGATATTTGACAGATTGTAATTGAGGTTCTGGAAACCAGCTATTCTGTTATCTTCTCAGATCTTGAAGAGCAGTGAAGCTTTACAGTCTAGTAAATTCGAATGAGACATTTCTACATGAGTGGTGTTAGAGGTGTGCAACCAAAAGCAGACAATGGTGTGACTTCTCTTTTAAATTACTAGGTGTTTTGTGTCTCAAGATATTCAATATAGTAAGGAAACAAAGTAAATAATGAACTCCAAATGCAAGAATAAGAGATTGTTCTGAATCTCCAGTTAAAAATGAGAGGATTTTTTAATATGTACATTGATTATTAAGTATGTGGAAGATGCTTTGAGAGGAATATACAATAACCAGCCAAGACCTTGTAAAATTTGCTCCAGATACTTCTTACCTTATGGATTATTATCTCTGATCTTCATTGTGTGTTTACCAGTTGATTTCTGATTGCCAGGATTAGGCAGTGTGAAAACCACTGAATTTCAGTCACTCCTAAAATGTTTTGCTAAAATGTACCGAGCTGGGCTGTTAGACTTTCAGCTTGTTCAGATCCATAATCCAGTGCTGTATAAATGCATCACTCTTCCTAAGCTAGCATCAAGGTACTGTAGGAACAACTGTGCTTAGGCTGTGTTACCAAAACAGCTATGCTTGTCAGTCCATGACCATTCTTTTTGTTAGTTTAAGGTAATTTTAATGTTGACATATTTAATAGATGTTGAGAGATATGAGGACAGGGAGAGCCTATTCCCTAAACTCAGTGCTAAGGGACCCCTCAGTTTCCAAAGCAGCTTGTGTCAGTGGTTTCCAAAGGATACCTTTAACACACACCTCATGCACCGTTTGCGAGCCTCTTTCATGATGTTGTTCAGATCAAAAGGTGGGATCTTGCCTGCAGTTGGGAGCAGCTGTGCATTTCAACCCTGATCTGCCATTGCAGATGCTATTGTGAAGGAACATCTGAGTCTCCTGACCACCTCTGCAGTTCACGATTGATTTTTGAGGTACCTGCTGAACAGAGCACTTCAAAATGTATTTGAATTGAACCTTAATTTAGCTGATTGCTCAGGATGCCTTTAAAAATCAGCTTTGGCTTTGGTAAGAAAGGGTGATGGAAATAGGAAGAATCGCTTACTCTGTTTTTAACAGTCGGAATGCTTTTGCAAATCCAAGCCTGATTTATGTCCGTCACCGACACTCGAAGGGATCTCCATGAAGTTTCTATAATGCAAAAAGAATGCAAGCTACATAGACTTTATACAGAAGCAAAAAAAGGTGCATATAACCCCTGCTTTGATAAAAAAAAAAAAAAAAGTCCCATGATTCTAAGCCTGTGTAAAATCAGAGCAGATGGAGGGACTACAGAGCAAAAATGGACTGGCTGTAAGGAATCAGGAGGATCAGTATTGCAAGAGGAGGAGCAGTGGAAGGAAAGATAGGGAGCATCATAGTATCTACATCTGCTGGTGGCTAGCAGAGCTGCTGAGTATCATAGGCTGCTGCTTCTTGTTTTTTCAGATAATCCATGGGCTTCAGAACTGAAAATATCCTAATTATGAATGACAAAGCTAGTTTAGATCAGATGCAGAGATTTCTGAATTGGATTTTTCTCTCTTTGTGCAGCAGTGTTGGCAATGAAAATGTTTCTTTTCCAGCTGAAAAGAAATGTGGTTGCTGATCAGACAATAATTATGCAATATTTATTAAGTATAGTATTATTTTCAATTAGCATTAAATAAGCAAGATACAGCTTTACATTGCCTGTTTATAATAGTAATTTATCCTCCTGTGCCTGCCTAAGCCACTACTTGTATTTCCCCTGTTGAAGACAGGAGTGGTTTGGAGATGTTTAACGCTGTGACACTGAGATCTGTAGTGTGACCACTACTCTCAAGAGAGCATGGGTGATCACTCATGACTGAATCCAGCTGTAATCTGAATACTTATTAGGAATATGAAGTCATTAGCAAGCTGATTCTTTTCTTGGCTAATAGTCAAGGGTGTAAGTGTTTGTTTAGATCTTGATTTATATTTAATTGATGTTACACCATTTGCAACGTGTGAAAGTATCCTGTGATTTTCTTCCCTTTTCCTCTTTTGGCTGTGCAAATAAACGACAGGGATACCTGTGACAGCATGTTGGATCAAATGCACTTGCTGAAAGAAGGTGTAATGAGTGTAGCTGGGAGCAGACCGGGCCTGGCTCCCTCCCACTGCCAGCGCTGCTAGTGCAAGTCCCAGCAGATAGCCGGTCTGCAGCTGCAGCAGGAGAGGTGGCCAGCAGTCCCTGAAGGCCTCCCCTTGCAACAGTCACCCCCCCGCACTCCCCACCCCAGTTAATCCAGCCATGTGCCTGCATGCTCAGCAAGGGGGATTACTTTAAGTCTGCATATTTTCATCTTTTCTGGGTCCAGGTCAATTTACTGGCTCGGCAACAGCAAGTCAGAAACAGATTGGTGTGGTGTGGTGCAGAAGAAGCCAGCTAGCCAGCTGAACTTTCATAAGAGGCAACACATGAATTGGAGATGTTACCGTGTTTACAGGTTCTCCTGCTGGATGAAAACCAGGAAACCCAGGCAAAATTAACAACTTGTTTTTAATTCCTCACACCCCCCTCCTCCTTTCCTTCTTTGTGGCAAGGTGATTATATTTAAGAGAAATGTTGGAATTTCCATCTTTCCAGTGACACCATATGAGAACCCGCTTAGCACTGAATAGTGACAGCAAATGCTGAAGTGGAAAAAATATTTTCATCCATCTGTACTAATCTTCTTTTACTCCAAGATTTAAAGGGAGGGGGGAATGAGAGAGGAATCAGAAAAATCTTAAAAGCTTGGCTTAAGCTTTTAGCTTTGCCAGCTCATTCGCTAGTAATGAAGAAAGTGCCAGACTTCTGCATTTGTGGTAGGGATATTTGGATTTCATTAATTTGAACAGCGATGTCTGCAGATTTTATTACCAAAAATAAATAACTAAATAATGGCCTCCAAATATAAGCAGAGGAAGAAAAAAGTCATAGCTGAACAGACCTGATTCCAGTCTGTTTTTAAAAAGGAATACACAGTGTACAACTGGAAAAAAGCATAAATTAGTAACTAGCTGTTGACAAACTGTAAAATTTATCTTGGTGATTTCTGTTGCTACATAATTTAGGTCTTTTTATGCCATTAAATCTGTGATCACCCATGTTATTCTCAACTATACAGATCTGTCTTCAGAGCCCTGTGGAATCGTTAACAAATCCAGAAGGATTTAAATGTTGCAACTTAATCTGTCTTTGCTTTTACATTGTTAGATGTCACGTTTTCAAGGACTTTTAAAAATAGGAAAACCTAAAGTATTTTACTCCTTTTAGCATTAAATCAGATCGGAAAGTCACATGTCTGCTTATTCAGCAATAATCCTTCTCACCCCACTGCTATGCCATCCTTGGAGTTATAAGGAAATGCTGTATTTTATACTGGTGTGTCCAAGTCTTCTCTCAAAACTGCAGCTTCCTGTTCAGAACCTTCAGCAAAGAAGCAAAAATCAAAAAGGAATTCTTAGAAAATCAGCTGATACCCAAGAAAGATCTTGTTGTGATATATAATGTATGGCTAACTGCTGGGAAAGAAAAAAAAAATGAGAAAGGTCAATTTCGCAAAAGTCAGTCACCCTTCTCCCTCAGGGAGATCAGCTAAAATTGTTGCCATGTTGTTCTGCTTAAAGGAAAGCCCAGGCAGAGAACCAGAGGTAGGATAACAGGAACAAAAACATCCTTTTGAATTAATCTTTGGCAAAATAAGCCACCACTCCATCTATTATATTCTAAACGTTATTTTACTTTAAATTTTTTTCTCTTTCCACATTTCTGCTCCTTTATTAATGTTAGCTGTGGGGGATTTTTCTGCATTCCGTTCTAAGTCATGTGTATTTCACTGGATATTTCTGCCTCCTCTTTTCTTCTGGGGCAGAACACAAAAAGACTTGCCTTGAAATTGCAGCTTTGAGACTCCCGAGTTGTTGGGGGTTTATTTAATGGTGGGTAGAGATTTCTTCATCCCCACTAAGAAGGGAAATATTGGCTTAAATTTAATGGAACAAAGTAGCATAATAGATGCGTCGGTGTGACACATTCAGACAGACGTAATAAAACAGCAAGGCAGTGTAACAGCTAGCCATACTTCAGATGGACATGAAACCTGAATTACATGAATGTGGGATTGGTACTGATTGGTTTTGTGATGACTTGTTTCTCAAAGTAATAGTCTAGTCAAGTAGTTGTGAAACAAGACTTCTGTATTTTCCCATGTGCACTAAGTACTTGATCTTGAGGATTTTAGCATCTAAAGCTGCTGCAAGTGGTGTGTATAGACTGAGAAGTCGTACTTGAAAAATCTGTTGTTTCATGTTATTTAGCTTAGTTGCAATCTTTAAGTAAAATAAGTGGGATTTTGGGTTTTTTTTGTCGATATCATTAATATAATATATTTTAACTCAGGCAGCTTTGGTAGAAGGCAAAATCATGTGGAATAGCTTATGTAGTAACAAAGTGGGCTGATCTTAGGTCCCAAATTCCTAGAAGTATGAGACTTTGCTATGATGCCAACCCTGTTAAAAAAGGGATACTTCAGTGCTGCAATGTATGTTGGCAAAACAGAGCTCTGGGACCCTATCGATTTTACAGTACTGGATACTGGTTTGAGAATTTGCACTGTGCCACTACTAAGATACACAGTTTACTAAGATACACAAAGGGAATATTTTTCTGGTTCTTTCTGTGTAGTGGGAGATATTAAGGAAATATCTATCTTCTCACTTTGATGCAATAATACCAGCTGTTTAATTTACCCTGGCTTTAAAAGTGTCAATATTTAAAGTGCTGTTAGCATTGTGACCCACAACTGGTGGGCCACATTTTCCTACTGTGTATTTTCATATTGTTTGGTGCAGAAAAAAATTATACCTAATGTAGGATGTAGAATTACCCAGGCTTTCTCTTCAGCTTGCTGCTTAGCCAGCCAGCTGGTCCTACCTGACTATTGTTTTCACAGAAAGAAATAAAATGTTTTCCTTTGAATGTTTGAAATTGTAATTTTCTCTTTAATGTTGTTTTTCTCTGAGGAGGAATGCAAAGCAAATTGTCTTGAAATCCAGTTGTGAGGTTCCTATAATCCACCACTAAGAGGTGGATCACTCACTTAAGTGCAGCAAGGGATCATTAAGCAAGACAGCACTATCACCCTGATTCCTGTACTCCTGAGAAGTATAGGAATAGTTACTTGGAGAGGCACTGGAATTCTTGTTGTTAGAAACCGATAAGGGCAGTGCATGAGGCATCTCTCCAAAGGACACAGGTATTATGGATTCCTGTTTGGGGCTGCATGCAGACTACATGACTTCTTGAGAGGCCCTATTCCCATCCTATTTGTTGGACTCTACACCACCAAATAGAGACCTCACCGCTCCTTTGGAGGCTTGTTGGCTCCTTGGAACAGGAATGTTCATTTTTCTATTTTGTTTTTGTTGCCCAGAGAAGTGGAGTTGCCATCCTGACAAGACTAACACACCCATCCAATGCAAATACCCACGATAGAAATTCATGTGGTCATTTAGAGACTATATCTTACTGTTACATCAGTGGTTCCTTCAAACATCACTTATGCCTAACCTCCATTGGGTGCCACTCAGAGTTCTAAGAGCAAAAACATTGTCATACATTCAGGACTTCAAGATATGGCTCTGCAGTAATAAGTGTAATTGCAGTTGGCAGAATTCATATTCAGGACATAAACAGAGGGGGCAATTTGAGGTGTTTCTGCTTTTATTCCAAACCTGTAGCAGGTGGAATAATTATCTGGGGGGTGTGTGATATTAGCCAGGGAATACAAACTTGGTAGTAATTGCCATGTTGTCTTTGATTAAATAATTGTTTTCAGTATTTGTTTGCCTTTTAAAAGCTTTGTGAACCACTGTTCTTCTTTTGATTCTGAGTCTGTGTCTTTGGGACAAATTGTCTGAAGGTTGATGTTTTGCCAAAATGAACACTAGAGCACTTCCAAAACTAATTAAAATGAGAACCAACGAAAGCCACTTAGCTTTTGAATGAGTCTTTCAAAGAATTTAATGATTTTTAATGCATAGTAATTTCCACTTTAGTTAATTTGATTTAACTAGATTTGAATGAGGCTGTGCAGACAAGCACCAAGACCTACTGATTTTGTAGGACTTGAGCTCTTAAAAACAGTACTTGCAAAAAAATTACAAGGATGCATTTGAAAAAGTTGACTGCTCTTGTGCTTGGCTTAAGAAATACTTAAAAAATACAATTTTTAGCTTTCGTAGCACCTTTGATAGTTAAGCAGAATTTAACATCCACTTCTATTTTAACATCTCTTTCTCATTATTACGGGACACATCATGGTTACTCAGAAGCTGATGATGCCACCGGCTTGGAATTCAGCTCCAAAAGCTGTAGCCCACACATATCAAAGGATGTTATCCTCATGTGCATAACATAATTAAGTTGCTGGAAGGAAGAACGTAGGAGAGCCTTAGTACAACATTTTCATTTCTTGTGCTTGTAAAAATAAACTGGGTTCTGGTTTGTTTATTTAGTCCATGGATGGAAATGCTGCTCAGCTGAAAAGCAAATTCTATATCTCTACATAAATGTCCTGTGTGCTCTGTATTTGCATGGTTTATAGTTGTATGGAAACTTTTTTCACTATGGTGTTACAGGTAAGAATTATTTTAGTGTTTATTATTAGCCTTTGTAGTACCCACAATCCAGGAGGAAGTGATCAATGACTTACTGTGCCACTTAGATCTGGACAAGACTATGGGACCAGATGGGATCCATCCAAGGGTACTTAAAGAGCTGGCAGATGTGCTCACCAAGCCACTCACCGTTATTTGTCAACAGTCCTGGCTAACTGGGGAGTCCCAGTTGACTGGAGGCTAGCAAATGCAATGCCCATCTACAAAAAAAGGCTGGAAGGATGATCCAGGGAACTAGAGGCCTGTCAGTCTGACCTCAGGTTATGGAGCAGGTCACCCTGAGTGCTGTCACACAGCACTTATAAGACAACCAGGCAATCAGGCCCAGCTTGGGTTTATGAAAGTCAGGTCCTGCCTGACTAATCTGAATTTCTTCTACAATAAGGTGACCCACCTACTGGATGAGGGAAGTGACTTGGACATTGTCTACCTGGACTTTCATAAAGCCTTTGATACTGTCTCCCACAGCATTCTCCTTCAGAGACTCGTGGCACAAGGCTTGGGTAACTGCGCTCTGCACTGGATAAAAAACTGGCTGGATGGCCAAGGCCAAAGAGTGGTGCTAAATCTGGCTGGTGCCCAGTCACTAGTGGTGTCCCACAGGGTTCAGTACTGGGGCCTGTCCTCTTGAGTATCGTTATCAGTGATCTGCATGAGGGGATTGAGTGTACCCTCTCTAAATTTACTAGAGGGTAGGGGAGCTTTACAACAGGATCTGGACAGGTTAGACTAATGGGCCAAGGCTAATTGTATGAAGTGCCAAGTGCCAGGTCCTCCTGGGTCACAACAACTCCAGGGTAAGCTACAGACTTGGGGTTGTGTGGTTGGAAAGCTGCAACTTGGAGAGAGAGCTGGAGGTATTGGTTAATAGCCTACTGAATATGAGTCAGCAGTGTGCTCAGGTGGCCAAGAAAGCCAATGGCATCCTGGCTTGTATTAGAAACACTGTGGCCAGCAGGAACAGGGAGGTAATCATCCACCTATACTCAGCACTGGTGAGACCATACTTCAAGTACTGTGTTCACTTCTGGGCCCATCACTACAAGAGGGCTTTTGAGGTGCTGGAGCATGTTCAGAGAAGGGCAATGAGCCTCGGGAAGGGCCTGGAACACATGGCCTCTGAGGAGCATCTGAGGGAGCTGGGGTTGTTCAGTCTTGAGAAGAGGAGGCTGCGGGGAGACCTCATCACTCTCTACAACTACCTGAAGAGGGAGGTTGGAGTGAGGAGGGGGGCATCTTCTCCTTGGTGTCAAGAAACAGGACTAAAGGAAATGGTTTCAGCCTGCATGAGGGGAGGTTCAGGCTGGTGGTTAGGAAATAACTTCTTTACAGAGAGGGTTATCAAACATTGGAATGGTCTGACCAGGGCAGTGGTGGAGTTACTGTCCCTGGGGGTGTTCCAAGTACCATGTAGACCTGGTGCTTAGTTGTTTAGTGTTGATCCAGTCCAAAGTTGGACTGGATGATCATTGGAAGTCTATTCCAACCAGTTGTATTCTGTAAATTGCACTGGAGTAGGAATTTACAGAGCTACAGCTGCTGCATGATAGTGTAAGGAGGAAACAAGGGAGAAGTGCTATAGCAAATGAAACTTGTGGTACTGTGTGTAATAAGACAGGAAATACAGTTAGCTAACATTGGGCTATGGATAAGTGAATAATTGGTCCTGCACATGGCTGGAAAGCCATGCTGTTAATTACTATTTTCTTTCCAAGATACAGAACATCTGCTTGCTTTGTTTAGTTCTAATAGTAAGTGGTTGACAGAACACCTTCTGGGTTGTTTGTTTTGATCCCTGAGATACTTATCAAAGTAATTTCTAATAAGCTATGTATCTGGATGTGACAACTTGAGGATTATGTATTATGTATAAGTTACTACCCTCTCTAGTATTGTTTTGTGTGTCAAACACAAGGTAATAGTGAATAGGTATGGGAGGTACCTAGAGAGATCATCTTAGATATTCCTGTGCCTGAAGGTAGGAGCTTTATCTAGAAAGCAACTGACAGATGTTTGCCCACCTTAACTCCAAAAATGAACATTCCACAATTGTTCAGGTAATCTATGTTACGTATTTGTGACATCTGATTTAAACCTGATGTGTTGCCTTTTAAGCTCAGAACTTTCAGTGTTCTCCTCAGAAGGAGAGAAATGTGATGACTTCTTGTCAGCAAGCTTTTAGTTATTCCAAGACTCCTTGCAATATCTGCTCAGTCTTTTCATATCTAGACCATAAATCAAATAGTTCTTTTCAGTGTTTCCTTACATCCATATTACCCCCTCTTGAGTTTTTTTTCAGCCAAGCAGCATCTTTCTTTCAGATGCTTTCATATTCTCCCCAGTCCTTTCCTCAACGTTTTGTGAAGTTGTTTACACCATTTCAGCTGATTTTTTTGCTTTTATCTTTGCTCAATTACCATTACTGGAATTCTCCTCTTCATTCATGTTTGCAGACAACATATATTCCTTTTTGTGAAACACTGCTATTAAATACTGCTTGTTAAGTGGATGCTTCCTGAAACAACACCCATAGAAGTCTTGGTCCAGCTGGCAAAAACACAACTTCCTATTGTGCTAACATTTTTTCTTCCCCAGAGAACTGTTGTCTTCCTAATATGTTCAGGCTTAGATGGTTCAATCTGATCCTTCCAACATTTCCATAGGTTTGTTAGTGGTCTGAATGGAAATGGTGACTGCTACTTTTTGCTTAAATAGGCCTATAAACCAGCATAGGATTGGCACATAGTCCATGTGCAAGGGTATGTCCAGGGTTGATGTATCTCTACTTTTTCCAACTAATAATGGTAGGATTGATCCCTTGTACACATCTGTCCAGGGCTAAGATAGATTAAGTCATTTGATCTCAATGTGTCTTCTCAAAATAAAATAAGGCCTGTCAGCCCATTTTTGCCCATCCTCTTCAAGGGACCTACCAGTCTTAATTCTGGGAGCCCTGACCCATGCCTATCCCATCTATGACTGCACTCATCATATTGCCAGTAGTCATTAGTGTAACATGCCTGCATGTTGCTTCTTAATACTCATTGTTTAAGTACATTCCTCTGCTCCTTTTTTTTTCTCCTGGTTGATACCTTAGATGCCATTTAGGGAAAATACAACTTCTTCTTTCCTTGGCAGTCTAGGGAAATTATCTTTAGGAAATCACTTTCAATACATTGTTTGGGCAGAGAAATATTTCACAGGTGATTACTCATTAAAATAAAAATATTTGATGTATGTTAGATTGAACTACTCCTTTTGGAGAATTAGGCTCTTGACCTCATTGAGAACTGAGATGGGCTCCTTAACTATAAAACTCAAAGGTGAGAAAAATCAAATCATTAGTAATTAGATGGGAATTAAGTTGTTAAACAGTTATTAAAAAATTGCAGAAATATCTACCAGCTCTGCTACCATCATGTATGGGGAATCAGGCCTCCAGTACTGCAAGGAATAATTTGTGATGATCTACATATATATCATCTCAGTCTCAATTTAGTAACTTTCTTTACTCAATTTAGTAAGCTCCCTTATAGTAGTACAAACCATTTTAGTGTTATCTTGAGGCTTCTCTGTATATGACAGCCATACAAAATGCAGGCTCTAATAACAGTTGGAGGAAGGGCTGCCTTCTTCAGACTGCTCAAAGATGAACTAGGATTGGAAATGCAAGAGGTAAAACTACAGGGCAATTTAATGGTAAGTGCTGACTTGCAGCAGCATCAGTGTTACCACTTAGGGTTGAAGGATGGTCCCCAGAAAATTTTCCATCCTGCTGTTATAAATTCATCTTAATGAACAGCAAAGAAAAGGTTGCAAAGGATGGTTGTGACTGATTGCTGACAAAGTTGTGGTGTACTGCAATTGGAAAGGCTCCTGCTGGCAAAAGACATAATATGTATTGCTACAGGTCACATAATGGTAAATGAACACTTACTGCCTCTGTGGCAAGTGGATTGATTATTGTGTCCACCTCCAAACAGGTCTGGCTTTGTTTTACAAGTAAATATTTTTGCCCCTGCTGTGCTGATCTCAGAAGATGAGTTCAAATACACAAAGCTCAAAGAAAAGACAATAGTGATGAGTACAGGAACTAGATTCAGCTTTTACAAAATTACCTGTCATCTGTGTATATATAAATAAGTGACTGTTTATAATTGTACTTTTTTTTTTCTTGCAAATGTGATTTTGTTTTTCACAGGTCAATGTACCTATAATGTTATAGATAACAGACAATATGTGATTGCCAGGCACTGACTTCACATCATAACCTGTGGAGTGATACAAAGATCTCTGCTGACCATTTGACTTTATTAATACATTTTAGTTTTCTTAGTACGCTTGAGAAAATTACATGTGCAAGAAAGCTGACTTTAAAGTTTTTTGAGTTTGGAGCCTGAAGTGCAGATCTTGGCTTAACTAAAATGCCACATCAACTGCCAGATATGTGAATTTGAGTATTTCCATGAGGAATATTCACTGCTGTCAAACCAGAAAGGAAGGAGGGATTCCCACCACCTGATAGGGATGGCCAGCAAGATTTCTGGAGCGTGGGAGAGATGTGCTGAAATCAGCACAGGCTCTGTACCTCTCAGTCTCATTTTGGGGATATCCCATTTGTATTAGTCATTCACTGGACTGAATCTGTGGTAACTGACTCTAGCTTTTAGTGTGTAAGAGAACTCATTCAGAGTGTGGCATGGCGAAACTGAAGTCCCATTTCTGCCCGATTTGGCACCCTTGTCTCAGGTAACTGCTTAAGCTACTGGATAAAAAACTGGCTGGATCCCTAACTGAGTTTTCTGAGATACTGCTTTCACAAAATTTTCAAGTTTCACAAAATTTCATCTTTCTTCAGTACTGAATGGAAAGTGTTTCCCAAGTCTTCGTGAAATACAGTTCTTTTTTTCATGCCAGCCACAACTGTACCTTTTGGCAAGAGTCAGTTTGGACTCCAGTGTGCACCATGATTTAGGACAAAAAGAAAAGTGGCCTAAAGCTAGTTCTGCCACTCACCTCCAGAGCTGTGTCAAGTATGCTGAGACCCAAGCTCTGAATGTGTTGTGCATGTGCTCTCCCTTTAATTATGTTTGATAGGGGTCCAAGAGATACCATGATTTGATGTAAAAGATTTTCTTAGAACACTGATTTTTTTTTTCCCAGTTAAAGGCATTCATATACATCATTCACATGTTCATTCACTTGTGTATATGCATAGAATTAATATGTATCCAGCATATCCAGGTATATTTGCAGGGATTGAGTATTTGAGCTGTTTACAATAGGGGATTTTGAATTTTTTTTTTAATATTTTTTTGCTTTCTTTAGACCGTCTTGCTCAGGATCTTGCATCATGTTCTTATATGCTAATATGGAGCATATTTCTCTGGTGCAAGTATTGCTTGGTCTGAGGTGCAAACATCCTAGCACTGCATTACTGCGACTGCATGAGCAGCCGATGCTCTTGCTGTGTCGTCACTGGACAGCAGTTTTGACTTTGAAACTCTGTCTGCAAAGTGATTTTTTTTTTTTTTTTTTAAATTGGTTAGGTGAGAACCACAACCTACATCCAAACATCTTAGATTTAATTGCTTTAAAAGGCTTTTCTAATGTGGAATATCTCCTGCAGTATCTATCTTTGTAGGAAACCGGTAATAAATGTTGTGAGGGAGTGGAGATTCCAACAGGCTGGGGCAACCTTTAGAACAAAGCAAAACAAAACAAATGCTTGCCTGGATCTGTGTTAGCGGGAGGCCACTGTTGACCCTACAGCAGTTAATTTGTTTAGCATGTTGCTGCTGTTATGCTAATTAGGTATTTCTTGAACCAAGAGACCATCAGTTCAAAACCACATTCTTAAAGGAAAAAAAAAAAAAAAGGAAAAAAAAAATGAAAGTTTCTTGAACATGAACAATTCTAGGCTGCCTGCCTCTTTCCCTGCACTTGCTTTTTACAGTCACTACAAAGTTCATTTTTTTATGAAAAACGCTGTGGTAGCACTAGGTCAACCTCAAAACCACAAAATTAAAAAACTTGTATTAAACAATAAGGTTTTTAATGCTTAAAAGAGGTTGGCAGCTTTAATGAGGAAGGGCCTCTGCTTGCAAGCTGCATGCTTTAAAGGGATCCTTCAGAGAAGTGGAAAAATAGAGGGAATGGTGGAGCCATTGCCTCTTCAGACCTCTCAGATAGTAGGTTAGGGTGATAAAGTCCTAAACTGATCCTGGTGTTAGCATGACTTTCAAGGTTGGTAGAAATTTGCCATAAAAGTAGAAGCACGTCTGTTCTAAGAGTAGCATGGTACTCATTTGTGTGTGTTATGTTATGTAGTAGTTATGAATAGTCAGCATACTGTGCACATAGAAACTGTAATTTTTAACTCACTTTTCAGTTTTAACAGGTAGGGAAGTAAATTGTTCAGAGTAATTGCTAAAATCTGTGTGATCTATCCTTAGCAGTTCTGTTTCCAGAGACCAAATAATTAGCTCTGTGCTCAGAAATAATCTCAAGGAATAGTATGACTGTTTTAGCATAGCCTCTGTTTTCTGAATTGTGCTTTTAAAAAGAATCTCCTCTTACTCAGTGTATTATCTTACACAGCTGCCTCATGAATCCCAAAATGGCTTTAGTAGTTTCATATCCAGTTGGGCTTTCTAAGAAGAGCCTTTTTGCTGGTGAATATTAATTTATGTAAAGGACTTGGCCATGAGAGAAGTTCCTTCCATAAAACATCAGTTGCCCTACCTATTGGAGGCAAGTGTGAGGCAAAAATGAAGCTAAGACAGCAGCAGCAGTAATTACCGAGGTGCTTGTTTTACCATGCAGCAAGTAATGAAGTCAGGGACTGTAATGTCACATCAACTACATTACCTCATTTTCTCCTCTTGCAACACAGGGAGGTTAAAAATAATGAGCCTGTCTGCCTCTCCCCATACCCCTGAGCACACTGAATCACAAGCACCTTCTTTCTAAAACAAATTTATATCTTACTGCCTCCTTCCAACAAAGACCTGCCCGTGATGAATACCAGACTTCACAGGGTATTTGTCAAAGTGGTGCACCTGTGAGGGTTCCAGCACAAGATAAATTTTGGCAGGCCAAGGGAGTAGAGGGAGGTACTAGGCTAGGAATAAATCTTTGTGTGTTATGCCAGTCTGCAAAGGAGCATTCTCTTGCTAAGAATCGCCCCTCTGACAAGTTATGATAAATTACACTCTTTGTTGACACCTTCATCGTGTTATTTATGGCTCATTAATTGAACCAAAAAGGAGACTTCTAGCACAGCAGGGGTATTGTACAATACTTTTCCCGTAGGCTGGAACTCAAACCAATGAACAAGAAGTGGCAGAAAAAGGTAAAGTAATATATGCATGTGGGTTCTCTCCACTGAAAAAAACTATCTGCTCAGATATACCAGTCCAGAATTGTAGCAAGTGCTCTTAGTCCTCTCAGGAGCATTCATTTCGGTCTTCTGGATGTCCCAGCAAGAGCGTATGTGCATTTATCTTTAATTCTTGTTATCTGACTTGCTCTGTGCATTGCAGAAGTGTGGAACTAGCAAACCCATATGAAGGCAAGCATATAACTTGCCTTTCCTCGCTTCCATAACATATGTCTTCCCTGCTCTTTCCAAGTATCCTATTGCCCAGAGTGAGAGTCTGACATGATAGTGGGTGAAAAAGGAGGATGCTGATGTGTCACTGAAGAAGTATAGCATTTCCATACCAACACAAGATGATATTGTTTGGGCAACACATGCTTAATTCAAAGATGCAATCTTTTGGGAAACCTTTGTGGAACCTAGCTCTGCCACTGCTGAAGGCTAGGTCTTTAGACCAAGCATCCTATTGTGGTAGTATGGGCAGGCATTTTCTCTGAGAAAAAGTGGTATAAACAGGAAAGGGAGAGGTACAGGATCTGAGCAGGTGGCTGTCTGCACTTGTTATGCAAGAGGTGTCTGCAGGAAATGTAGCTGAAAGTCATTGTGGGTGATGATAAAAGAACAAAATCTTCTTCAAAGTATAAATACTGAGGCAGAAGAGAATGCTTCTATGAAGTACTGCAGATTAGATGCTGAGCTGTTTAAAATCGAAATTGTTCAAACAAGTGATGTCCTAAAAGAAAATTAAGTAAACTGATAATTCATTTCCTTGCTGGAGAGTATCTTCTGAAATGCTCACATCTCCATAGCTGTATGGGCAGCATTCCTCATATGCTTGCTGTTTGCACTTCTTGCTTCCAAAGGAACCAGGGCCTTCTGTACTGGCAAGCTTGGGAATTTCTTAAATCAGTCAGTGAGTGGACAGTTCCTTTGCTAGTGTGGTATAGAAGAGGGAATGGTCAGGCTGGGTGTCAAGAGATCTGAGATTTGCTCTGACATAGTTGCTTAAGCAGCTTTGTAGTCACGGTCTAACTTTTTGAACTTTACAGCTTTGGTGTGTCTTTTTATCAGGTGTGAAATAAAGCTTTTCTTTTCTGTTAGCTAGAAATTGAGCACGTGGTTTTGCAGGAATGGAATTTAATTGCGTAACACTGCAATGGAAATGAATTTCTCTTCTGACAGCTTTCTATCCACCCAAGAGAAATACAAGCGCGTGTTGTCGGTAAAGAGTTGACCCTCTCCTTCATGTCACAGCATTATAGGGAAGATCGCTTGGTAGGTGATAAATAGTTCCCATGTACGTAACTCCCTGCTGCTGCTTGTTCGAAGACTGGTTATGTCCCTGAATTGAAAAGTTGCCCTTGTGATGGAAACTGAGAACAGTCTCCATTGCTTCTGCTAACTGCTCTGTCTGTGCAGCCCATGAGTGGTACTGTGTAGTGAATGGGGACTACTCTGCAACCACAGCTGCTGGAGAGTTTTGCTGTGTAACACAGGGATGTTGTAAGTGTGTGCAGTTGATAGGTTGCACTTTGGAGCTAGGTCTGGAAACATGAGGGCAGGCTGTGAAGGTGCAGGGCCCCAAATCCCACTGCCACCTGGCCCTTCTGTTGCTCATGGAGCTAACTCCTCAAAAGCTGCACAAGTCCCTGTGCTCCGGTTTAAAACAGCACCAGCATTTCCCCTGTTAGTTTTGTTCTCCTCCCTCCTATTTATACATTACGTTAATAAAAGAGTTAATGCAGTGTAGTGGCACCGTCAACGTGGAGACAATGGGAAGACTCTGTATTAATAGCAGTGCTCTCAGTTATCTCCCAGGGCGTTTGCGCCTGCGTACAGCAGAAACCGTTTAAGCGTAACGGCCCCGTGCGGGCTGGGGGAGGCCGTGCTGGCCTTCCCCGTGCGGCCCTGCACGGCTGAGTACCGGGGGCTGGGCCACTCTGTGGCGAAATGGCAACTCCTTGCGGTGGCAGCCCTCGCGCGCCCTGCGCGGCAGCGCGAGAGCCGGCCTTCCCGCCGTCGGCAGTGGCCAGCCAATCAGCGGCCTCGCGCGCGTGGAGCGGGTGCTGCGGCAAGGCTCTGACCTGCAGGCAGGCCCTGACCTGCACTGACCTGCAGGCAGGCCCTGACCTGCAGGCAGGCCCTGACCTGCAGGCCCTGCACGCCCAGCCCCTCCTGGCCTGTCCCATCCGGTCCTGCTCGTCCACAGCAGCAGCCCCTCTGCATGAGGGGCTTGCCTCTTGCCGCACCACGGTGCATGGAGCCCCTTTTGCTCCCCTCCCTGCCAGCAACAATGCAGCTTCTCTGAGTGGTTAGTGCTTATTTACTAGTCTGCCAGTAACAAACGCTGTTGATTTATTTCCCTACAGGTTTTTAATTTTTTTTTTTTTCAGATTTATGTAAAAACAATATAATTTGGGCTATAATTGCAACAAAGATGGTCTGCTTCTAGAGGTTATGTTGTTTTGATATAGAGAATAGGGTCATTTTGAGTAAGGGAGAATCAGACCCAAAATAGAAGCTGCTTTACTCTGTTTGCTATGGCAGCCCAACCCCATGATAAATGGCAGCAATCTCTGTTGGCTACTTTTCTGTGCTGCCAGTAAGGATGTGATAGGCCAGCATAGCACCTGGACCAAGAGGGTTTTGCTTCATCAGTTGATTTGCTATCAATGTCCTTCCCTTACCTGCTCTCCAAACCACAGCAAACTAAAACCCTGAGGGGAAACCTGTACACACGCATATATGCCATAATTCCTTCTAAAAGCCTTCTAAGCACCTTCTAAAGACGTAATTCCACACTGGATACGTTTAATTTATAAATACTGAACTATGTTCTTATGTTCTATTCTGAGTTGAAATATAATCCAGAGGTCTGATAAACTTGTTGCTCTAGGATCTGTCCAGTGCTGGAAAGTATCCTTCCACCGTTCTTGTTCAGCCAGGTTTCCCCTTTATGCAGTTTCTTAAATATGAGTGTTGCCTGTAGGCCTTTTTCTGTCCTTCACATCCTAGCTTATATGGCCAAAATACTATCAGCTACTTCAGAAGCCAGGTAGTGGAACCTTGCAGGTTGAGTGTGAGTGAGTAGGAGAAAAACAAATACATAGAAAAAGACAGAAATAAGTAGGGAAAAGAGTTTGCTGTGTGCAACTTTCAGTCCTCAGTTTTGAAACCAGCTGTAACTAGCATGCAGTTCTACTGAACTGGGGCAGAACCAACTCAAGCACACAACTGCTCCCCTGTGTCTATTCTTTGATTGAGAACTCGGTGCTTGGAAAGGTGTCTTTGATTTTGTTGTTTTGTAATTGTGTCTTATCTGTACCATTTTCTTCCCAGTCAGCTGACTTTCAGCTACAAAGGGTATGTGATTTGTTTCTTTTATAGTACTAAACAAATTCAGCATTACAGCATTTGTCAAAGTATTTACTGACAGGTAATTTTCACCACTTCTTAATTATTTTTTTATTAAAAACTGCTTGTAATAATGTGGGCTACATCATTAACATGAGAAACAGATCCATGAATGAGGCACTTTGACTCAAATGATTCCTTGAGGAGCTTTTTCTTCCGTATCAGTCCTTCAGTCTACTCTGGCTGTCAGTTTTCCAGGGTTTTGTACACTTAAGAAATTTTGGCTTGCTGGCTGCAACCATTGATACACATTTACAATGTATCATCTCTGTATGAGGAGAAGGCCCAGTGGAATAACTGTAGTTTAATACTATTTTCAAGTTCGTTTATGCCAACTTTTTTGTATTCACTGTTATGGGACCATTGTGTCTTGTCTCTGTCCCTAATAGGCACAATCTGAAAATGTTGTTGTTTTTAATGAATTTTCTTGTGCAGGCTTTCACTGCTTGAGATAGTTATAAAATTGCCCTTTTGTCATTTTTATTCATTGTGTTTTTGGGACACTTGGGTTGATACTCTGCATATGCCCATTGCTTCATTTCCAGATGTTGATACAAAGGCTTAACCATCACAGCTCGCGAAGACAACACCATCTCTTGGGCTTCAAACAGTGTAAACATGTGAGTAGGCTTCCCTGAATTAATTCTCTCAAATGAGACCTGTGAACTGTAAACAGAAGATAACTCAGAAAAACAGTTTACAGACTCTACATAGCCTAATAGGTCCTTAATTCCTGGACCACTTATATAGCATCTTCTTCTTTATCTCAAATAGTGAAGCTGATTTTTTCCACAGGCTTACACAGCTATGGACTCGATTATCTTTGAGGTCTCTTCCAGCCTTCTTGATTCTATGATTCTATGGCTGTGTTCTGTCTGTGATACTAGTAGAAATCTTGTACTGTGTAGTAGTGAATATACAATGAAGAAGGGTAGTAGCATAGATGTTTGTCTTCAAGTTGAACAATTAATGTTTAAAAACAATTTTTAAAAATCCACTAAAATTCTTCAGTAGGGGGAGTAACATTTGAAAAATTGATTCATCCATAATAACAAATAGGAGAGGGAAGAATCAGCAACTGTAATCAACTCATGGGAGGTAAGTGTCACCCACACCAACAAATGCTGGCTTCATTCTCTGATTTTCTGCACTTATGTTCTTTGTCAATTACAAAGCTAAAGGAGGAGGGAAAAACAATCTCCAAGTCAATCTTACATAATACTTTGTTTTGCAAGGGTTCTACTAATCATGTCAATACTGAGCCTCTAGTTTTTGGTAATTACATTGGAAATGCCCAGTTTGTACATGGTAATTCTAACTATAATTACCATGAAATTATATAGCTACAAATTACCCTGTCATGTGGATGGCCTAAATAAGCATGTAGAATACCTGCTCTGTGATAACAAATTAGAATTACATGGTTGGTTAGCTAGCAGTAATATGAGATTTTTGAAGTGGCCAGCCAAGCTGGCTAGTTATGTGTGTGTGGGTTCCTGATGCTTGGTTTAGATTTTCAAATAATAAATTACTTCTTTCCTGATACTTCCTTGTAGGGAAAAAAAAAACACAAACCAAACAACAACAAACAAACAAACTAACAAAGAATAAATCTGACATGGGTTTTGTTTTTAATGGACATTATACTTTGTTAAATCATTTGCTGGCCACTGTCAGCTGCCGTGTTTGTTCGCTTGTCTGCCTGCTCCTGCTTGTGGGACGTTGCCTATTTAATTTTTATTCAGTTATTTTTTAACTGATTATGTTAGGAAAAGATTCGTTTGCCTTTTTAATGACAGCATTATATCTATTTGCAGCAAAAAAGTAGATGGAGAAGAGAGCTGAAGAGATTGCATACAAGTACAACCTTTTCCTTCCACTAGTTTTTATTTTAGAAAGGGAAAGATCATGTCTGAGAGTCATATACATCACCAAACGGGCTGTTCAGTGCATCAGAAACCCCATTGAAAACATCTATAATGTAATTCTTTCTTATAGACAAAGTAGAAAACAAATTATCTGTCTTTGACACACTTAGTCTCTACATGGTGCAGTGGAGGAGACAGGCACACCTGAAAACCAGAAATGGTAATACCAGCTCATTGGAAAGCCTATCAAGTCTAGAACTGCAACACCCCAAAAGGCAGCTGAGGGTAGGCTCACGCTTCATGCACCGAGGAAGGCTAGTGCCTCCTTTATCAGAGACTAGAGGTGCAACCTCAACAAGTACAACATGGTGATACATAGTTTTCTACTCTAGCAGCAGTGACGTATGTTTGTAGTCATGTAGAAACAAAGATACTTCTCAAAATCGCTTCTGAAATGCTGAAGATAAGATGTGGAGGAGGGAAGTGAGAGAGCAAAACCCTCATGTGAGCGTGGAACTCTCCAGTGGGGGTAGTGGAATGGGAAGAGGGATCCAGGGTTGCCGTTGTGGTTGGTGTGGGTGGTGCTGCCATAAAGACCACGAGGTGGCAGCAGGAGGGAGCTGTAGGTGGGTGCCGGGCTTTGGCTTGAAGTTGCACTAGGGGGCGATTTGCCATGGGAAAAATTAATTGCTGCAATCAGAACATTGTGACTATGGATTTTATTGTCTGACAGGACCTGGTGTGTGAGAAGACTTACTTTCTTTAATACACTTGTTTCATTTTTATTTTGTTGGTTTTACTCTTGAGAGTATGTAGTAGTTTGACGATGGAAAAGACACTTTCTCATAGGACCTGAAGTTTTTATTGACGTGTAGGACTTTCTCCTCTTCCAGTGGTAATTGAATCTTCATGCAGAGGTCCTGGCAACTGTTCTTTTCACCTGTAAGAGTGAATGTGTAATTGAGAAGCAAATGTTTATTGCTTTTCATTCTAAACCATATTCCTTGCAAAACTTGACCTTTTTCCTAACTTGACCTTTTTTCCAGTTGGCTTTAAATTAATTTTCATGCCTTTATTTGTGGTTGCTTTGATACACTCGTAAATAAATAAACCTCTCATGTACCTGAGAGTGAAAATTCTCAGAGATTCACAATCTCAGCTCATTCTTCATATCTGTTTCTTCTGTGTTTCTTGCAGAATCTCTTCCTTATATAATGCCCTTTCTTCTGAAGGATACATGATTATTGAAGCAAGTAGTTCCAGCCAAAGCTTGGCTTGTTTACATGCAACTGCAGTTCCAAATACATGGATTCAATTCACAGTTTATTTCTGACAGCCTCATCTGTTAGTCAGTAGCAGGTGAAAACTAGTAATAACAGCGTATCTCCACAGTATAGTAGTGGATCCTAGACTCATCTTTGGAAATGGTCATCTTTGCTGTCCAAACCTGAAGTATGATACATGTTCCTTTGAACTGCTATTCCAATTCCTTACGCCTTTTGTTTCAAGCAGGTGTGAATTGTGCTATATACAAACATAGACCTGTTTTAAAACAAACAAACAAGAAACACCAACCAAAAAACCCCACACAGATATGATTCTGGGTTTTTAAATTTTTTTCCTTTTTTTTTTTTTCTTTTCTTGCTTGTTGTCTGCTTTCTGCTGTTCTCTTACCTAGGTCCACTATGTATTTTTTGGTCTGTCATTCAATGCAATACTATGCAAACCAATAGGAAGTCCTCAGAGATTATGCTGGGAATATATTTTAAACAAATATCCTTTAAGATGTGAATAAACATGGTGATTGGGTATATTCCAAATTGCATAAGGACTCTGGCTAGCATGGAGTAATTATGAGCATGAATAATTACAATAAAAAGTTTTCCATTCTCAAATTCTCCTTTTGCTCCTCTTTCTGTCATCTCTAAAGCTTCTGTCTTTCAACAGGTGTGGACTGAAAACTCACTGGCAGAGCACTTTCTCATGACTGTTGTTTGGCAGTGGGAACATCTCTGAAAAGTTCTGTGAAAGTTTGTGGTAATTTTGGTTGTAGTGAATGAAAATAATTCGACAATGACAGTGGTTTTTTTAGCTGGCCAGGTGCTTAAACTTTGCATAATTGTTTATATTGTTTCAGTTATCAGAAAAATGTTTTCAGATAGTCACTTCTATTACAGAGAACTTGTTTGATTACCCGAGCTATACTCAAAGCTGTTAAGAGGTGTGCTGAAAAGGTAATTGATCCGTGGGTTTCAATCAGGAAGAGAGTGTAATTTTTTTCATCACTTGTTAGTTTGTTTCGAACTTTTTGTATAGAAATGCTGTTAATTCAGATACCTTCTGATATGTGTATGTAAAAAACCACATTCTCTTTTCTTCTACAAAACCAGTTGCATTCCTCTTACATGTGGAAGATTTCTGTGCAGATGTGTTTTTTTCACTGAATGTGTTTTTAGGACATCTTCTCTTAGTCATAGTTGCTCAAACTCAGACTGTTATTAATGCTTCTGAAATCAAGCAAAGTCCTTTTGAGAGAATCAAGTTACTTGCTTAAGATTACCAGATTTTGTGTGATTGAACTCTCTATTGAGCCTTTATTATTCTTTCAAATCAGTTGTGTGGAGTTTTTCTTCCACAAAGTTAATATTCTGGTGTCTGGAGGTAGATTACATTTTCTTGCTATCCCAAAAGTTTACCCATACAGATTTAATAGAAAACTTCTTAAATTATGGGACTGTGTAAATACCTTTATAAAACATCCATGGTTTAATAATCCCAAAGTAAGCAAAGGACATAAAACGTATTTCCCACTGATGCAGCACTTTCCTGTTCCAGATTTATTCAGCATGGTCTAGTAGTTCTTTCCATAACTTCAGTGCATCAGGAATCCAATTAACACAAATACTTTTGTCATACTTAATTTCTTTTTAATTTGAATGTAGATATCCCCAAATCTAAAAAGTTTCATGGTCTGTTTGAAATTTAGTAAACTGATATAATGAAATTGTAGATTAAGTATGAACAGGGAACTAGTAAGCAAGTTAAGAAAATATTCCCAGTTGGTCTGTAGAGAGGAGTGATTCTGTCCAGCCTCCTGTGAAATGGCATGGTTTGTCTGATAGAAGTGTTTGTTTCTTGATGATTTTGTACTTTATGCCATGCCAAAACCACAAATAGCTTATTTTCCTGCTGGAAAAGATATCTATAAACAGCAAGCAACTGGCATTCTTTATTCACTATAGAAATTGCAGTGTTGAAGCTTACTGGACAAGAGTCTGACAGAACTCTTGTGAACAGCTAAAAAAATAGCAAAATGCATGTGACTGTCCTCTCTCAAATACTGATGCTTTTCATGCACCTCATCTGTTATTTTACAGCAGTTAAATTTTTCTGGTTGTCTCTAGGACTTACCGTCTTGATAGTAGATTATTTTCAAAAGTAAGTGAAAGAGTTAAGGACGTCTACAAATACTGGTCATCTGCTACTTTAGCATAGCATGTTGGTGGCATGAAGGCTGGCATGACTAGGTTCACTGCCTTGCTAGATAAGCAACGCTTTTCCCAGCTGAGAAGCTTTAGAAATGTACTGTAGAGTTCTTACTAACTATATAACTTTCCTGTTTCTGAGCTTGCTAATCTTTTGTATATATTCAAGTATTTTGTTGAGATTTTTCTCAATAAAAGAGATGAGGATTCATATAAGTCTCATCTGTAGAATTTCTTGAAGTTATTTTAGATTTTTAGTTTCTTATGATATGGCTTCACTTAGAGTTTGTTTGCATTCCTATTAAGGCTCTTTTCTAACTTCTGTTCTTCACATGCACACAATTCTCTGCTGAGTGCTGCTTGCAACCAGAAGTACACCTACTAATGTCCTGAGCTAGTCTGTTGGTTGAGTTAGAGAAGAAAAGCCAGTTTTATTCTGTCAAGTAACGAGACCACTTTTCAAAGAGCATGCAGCCTACATCGTAGAAACGTGTTACCTAAGCTAGTGAGAAAGATTCAGAATGGTCTCAGCTTCCTGTAGCGCCATGAGATGTACTCCTGGAAATCATAGCATGGCAAAGGCTTGGCAGATCCTGTAGAAAGAGAGACACAGGAACCTGAGGTAGTTTGCAGAGATGACTGCTGTACCTAATCCAGGGTAGCTCTGTGCTTAGTGAAAGATAAAAGTCATTGGTACTAAGTCTGTAGATAAAATATGCTTTAAGGAGGCTGGAAACTGAATAGCCGCCTACTGATGAAAGCAGAATTGTACACATTTAAAGCTTCACCAACCTATTATGTATCATGAGATGTTTCATTTAAAAACTGGGACAGTGGATTTTTTTTTTTTCTCTTTAAAGTCTGTGTTAGGGAAGATAATCATTAATGCTTCAGAAAATTATTTATCAAATATTCTGAAAGTATGTTAACAGTGATGAATTAGAAAAATATCTGAAGTTCATTATTTATTCTGCACTTAGAAATAGCTTATGGCCTTATGTGAAGGAGAATTTTCTGCTGGTTTTATGCTTTTATGGTACTTGTAGAATAACCAAGGAATTGTCACTGTTTCAAGGAATACTAATGCGTATTTTGCAATTCAGGTAAGTCAGCCAATGAGTTGCCTTTAGGCCTGTGCGTTGCCTTGGCAGGTGTCCAAAATGAGGTTTTAAAGTATATGGTATTTTGAAATATCATCTTAAGGAATCATGTGCTTCAAAAGAATTCTAACTCCTGAATGTAAAGTTAGGCAGGTGATATGGTTTCTCAATGAAGTATTTTTATCAGGAGAGATTTTAAAGAGCAGTTAGACCTCGGAACTTCTAACTGGCTAAAATGTGTGTTGTCAATATCTTTAACCAGTAATGTGAGCTTTTAAAGTTGATTTCCCTTAGGGATGCCTGAAGAAAAACACATCTTGGTATGGAGAAGCATGAAACACTTCAAATGTATGATAGGAATGGAAGTAGGTAGGGAATGTGCATTGCATCTAGTGAGGTCCCTCTGAGCCTTGGCATTCAGCTTTACAATTAGAACAAAACTGTGATGTTGTAGTTGACAGTTTTGCATTCCTTTTGATTACCCTAGAATAGAGAAGGATTTACTAGTTCATCTTTTTGCATCTATTGGCAGTTTCTCAGGAAGTTTAAGGATTACAGCTGTAGAATTTTTGGCTGCAAAAAGAATCAGCCTGTAACAGTGTGTATTGATTATGTTTTTTTTTTTTTTCAGAAGTTCACTTGATTTATTAATGAATAATATCTCATAAAACATTTCATAAAAGATGATATGTAAATGGAACAGCTCATGCAAACTCTTTACAATTTGTCTTAAGGATGCTTAGGCATTAATACAGAGAGATCTTTAAAATATGCAGATTAGGGCAGCAACTTGTGCAAATTAATCAGAATTCTGATTTTCCTTTTCCAGTAGGTGTTCAAGTGTATGAGTGGTGGAGCAGCCAAGATCCTAAAGACGTGCCTATTCCCATTCTAGATACTCCATAAAAATATTGCAAACCTGGTAGCTATATTAGGCTATGTGTAGATTTTTGTATGTGTAGTCTATCAGACAGGAGGAGCAGGTTTATGTGGTAGAAGGTGTTTCAGATTCTGTCATATCTGTATGATAGCGACACTGACATTTTGGAGACTCTTGTTTTGCTGATAAGAGTTTCTTGTCAGGCAGTAGCCTGTTGTTTTTTTTTCCAAGGGAGAACCTGTATGTTTCATGCTCATATAAGCTGTTAAAAAATGGAGGGCACAAAGTCTATAGACTTCAATGTATTTCTTCCCATTAACCAGATTTTGGTTATGGTGTGCATCAGTTTTTGCACCTGAAGTATTTGCCTGTGATTACAGAACGTCTTTTATGTGGTTCATCTGTTCCTGGATTGCTAAGCAAGCCAACAAGTCAGCAATGCTGAACAACCCATAGATTTTAATAAAAAAAAGAAAATAGTAAGAGGTTACTTTTGTTAGATTGGTTGTAACTTACTTTTATTTCTATATTGAGCTCTGCATTTGAAAGGTTCTGCATTGTGGTGTGGACTTGAGTATTCGGAGATGTTAATGATAAAAGTAGATCGCATGACATGTTTTGGGCAAAAATGAATTCAGTCAGCTAAATCCGTTAGACTTGTGTGTGCCTGATTTCCTGAATCAGGGTATGATAACATCTACAACTTTATGGTTTTTACAAGTAGATGATAATTGGAGTAAAACAAGGGGACAACACAATTAGTTGTATGGCTGCTTTATATTGTACTCTGCTTTACATGTGATAGAGTAGAACAATGCACTGGTAAGCTGGCACCTTGTGGTGGACGGAGGCTTTTTGTTTCCAATAGCTAGTCTTACACCATTTCAAGATGAAATTTCCCTTTCTATACAGGAAATACTGCAGGTTCTGTGATCAAGAAAAAGGCTCCAATTCACTGGACAGCCATGTCTTCCCCCCCCTGCCCCCTTAATGGCCAACTTCTGACACAGAAACAAAACGATTGTTTGCTTTTAAGTTACACCACTTACTCATTAATAGTTGTGATAGTACATAATTTGCCAACCTAAAGCTTTTATGTATTCATTTCTGGAAAGGAATTGCTGTGATGAATAGAAAATTGAGTGGTGGAAACTGGACAGTATTTGAAAAACATAAACATTGGCAAAGAAGAGAGTCCATTCATAAGCTAAACATGCAAGTGATTTTCTGTCTTGCTGTTGATTAGTGTTGAGGGCAGACAATCCAATGAAGCTTTGTAAATTCTTATCAGAAAAGTGCTTGGGAAAAGCATGCTTATTATTCCAGTCCAGGAGGTGAATGTGTGTTCATGCTGGCACATACCACTGGTCCATTCTCCATGTGTGGAGCAAATCTTGTATTGTTTCTAATGCTTATCGATTGCAGTTATGTACTTCACAGTAGCTCAGAGTGAGACAGATACTGCGTTCTCGTAGTGATGTAAGCTCAAGTGACAAGTCAAAATAAAAGACTTGTGCAAATAACTTTAGGACAGCAAACATGATGGCTCCTTATTGACAGCATGTTAAATATTAATTTCTCAAACTGTGATATTGAAAGGCTTTGACATATGTCAAGATTCTGACTATTTAAAACCAATCTTCTGCAAAAATTTCGTATAGACTGAAAAAAGCAAATGTTGACTTGTATGACAAGCAAATAAGACTCTAGTCTGTCTATATGTAAAAAAAAAAGTTGGAATTCTACTTCTCAGTGTATTCCCCAGATATAATGTGGGTTATTATTTGAAAATTGTACCTAGCTCAGAGCTTGTTAATTGCCTGTTATTCATGCTAGGCAAATGTTCCTGAAGGTACTGTTAGCAGTGAAATGAGAAAGGAGTCAACGTTACCGCTTTAAGAGTTGCTAAATGCAGTATTTGCTATGAAAAGTAGAGCTTGTATGGAAACAAAAGGGAAGAAATAGAATCTGTGCTTCTGAAGGAGATAGTGCTACTCATATAACCCTTGAGAGAGGGAGGAAAACCCCTTTTAGTGCTGTTGAGAAAAATCTCTCTGACAGATGATTTAGCTTCTGCTAATCCTTAAGGGACTTGTTTTGACGGAGTCTTTATAGAAGATTTTCTCAGTAACTTCTGATTTGTTATAAAAGAGCAATTACTGATTTGTCCTTAAGCACCTTTTTGATGTGTGTCTGTTAATGAAGTTCAAGTACATACAGGAATAAGGAAGAATCGTTTACCGTAAAAAAGCAGAGAGATTTGGATTTTCCTGGCTCTCCAGTTCTCAGAGTCTTGATTTCGGTTAGTGTAGTATGGGGATTGCTCAGCCTTTCCAGTGGCCTATGTATTTTTGTTGCTCTTTCTAAACATGAAGACTATTCCACCTGTTCATAGCAAGGCCTATTATTGAACTTCAATCCATTTTCTAGAAATTCGCACAGGTAAATGAAAAGTCCTGGGTTTACACTGGTTATACTAGTTAAGGGGAATAAACCAACTTTCTTGAAATACCTTTGTGTTGCTTGCTCCTTTTTTTATGAAGAACTTATCCAGCTATATGTCCCATTTCAAAATCAAACATAGTACTGAGTATCCACTGAGAATAGCTTTGCTCTGTCAGTTTTCCCTGTTATTTTATAAGCTCTGTGGTTGTGCACATGTGCTCAGTTTGGAGAACAATCTGGGAAAATAGGGCTGCATTACCAGTACTGTCTGGGTCTAATAAAAAAGTGTCACACTGTTTAGTTAAAAAGATCTTGGATCACATTCACACGATTTCCCATCATTCTCCTGCCAAACTGTCTTGACCCTGATCTAGAGGAACTGTCTATGTAGTTGACACTCTAGTTAATTTATCTGTTGGCTGTGCTTCAGGAAACAAGTATAGCTGTTAACCAGTGTTAATATTAATAGAGTGATTCTTTTTTTTTCCTACTCTGAGTAAACCAAAAAATTATGGAGCATACTGGAGTGATACTAAACCTATGTTGCAAAGGCAAGTCTGGCCTCTAAACCTCTTTATTACAATTACTTGGTTTTAAACATTTTTCTGAATTTACAAACATACTTAATCTAAATTAACACAGTTTGTGCTTGCTGCACAGGCCATCCAAATCATTTCAGTGGCACATTACACTACCTTCTGTGAAACACAATAAATGTGATGTTTGTGCCCTAGAGCAGAGTGTAATTTTTGCTGTAGTAGTAGAGACGTGTTGAAGTGCATGCCTCTCTCTGGTTAAGTTCCTCTCAAATTTTAGAAAATAATCTCCAGTTTGGGGCCTTTCAGAATGACTGCCCAAGTCTCACTCACAACTTTAATTTGTCAGTGACCCAACAGATGATCACTCTAACAAATAGTGTCCTGTTTGAATTGTAGGTCTGAAGAGTGATTACTTCTGTTTCTTTTGGCAAAGGTTGTGGGTGTTTTTGCAAGAAAATATGATTATAATGAAGCATAATTTCAGTCATAAAGACTTTCTGACAGGGATCTAAGGTCAAAGAACCAATAACAGTTCTGCCCTTTGGTACTGTTATTTTCATTCTGTTCTGACTTTCTGCTTTTGGAGAAATAGCAGGTTTTGTTACTTAGAGTAACAAGCCTCATAAGAAACAGCTTGGGGAGCTCACTCTGATAAAGTTGTCTAGCAGTCTCTTGAGGAAAGGAGCTTCTGGTGAAATACCAGGTATTTTTCACTTCTGGCAGTTCCAGAAATGTTCTGAAAAAAGCTGTTCCCAAACTAGTATGGGGAGTTACTGTGATGGAGCTGGAACACAGATATGCAAATACCTACTTCTGAGTAAAAATTGAAAAAGTAACTATGAAGGAAAACTGGCATTTCAGAATCTTCAGGAAGGATTCTCTAATTCTTGTAAGGATGTTAATGTCAAGAGGAGGGGGAGAAGTAGCCTGTATTTTTCTTTCAGACATACTTGCTTTTAAAATGAAGCAGACTACCCTCATGCAGTTTCAATTGAAGCACCCATGAGTGGATTTAGTGGAAAAGATCTAGAATACTGTATGTGCATACTGCATGCTGACCTCATACAGAGACAGGTAAGAGCTTGCTCTGGTAACTGCTTTCCATCTCTACCATTTAAAAAAAAGCAACTTGTGGATGGAGGTGATGAGAAGTAATTCGTAGTCTCCCTGGTGCATGAAGCCTAGCATTGTAGGAATCAAGCAGGGTCCCAGTTCCACAAGCTCTGGACTATACTGTCTCTCCTCTTTACTTGACAAGAATTAGGTTGAAATGTAAGAATAGCTGCAGATGTGTTACCAGTTTCTGTCAAATAAACTGTGGTGTGAATAATGTAGTAGACTCCAACTTAACTATGGTAGCTTCCAGTGATACTAATTAATCTTGACCCATTTGTTTTAAATTTTACCCAAAAGTCACATATGGTTGTCTAATATCCTAAGGAAGAGGTGAAGAGAATGAAACCTACTTTCACCTAGCAATATTGGTAAAAATGTGATCATATTTTTAAATAAGGGAAAAGTTATGGACATTTTAAAGGAAAAAATCTGGTATGTATTATGGCCTCTACAAACAGAGCTATTTACTCTATTACGGTATTCTTGCAAAGAAACAATACACTATGTTTTTGATCCAAGTTATGTGACAGCTTTATTCCTGTGCTCTTGATTCTACCCCTCAAACTCATTTTACTACGCTAAAGCAGGACATTGGGACATACGTCAAATCTGTGCTAGTCGTTTATGATAGGTGCTTTATTACTTCTACAGTTACCCAAATACTTCATGTTCAGAATAGTTCTGAAAGTCAGTTTGCCTGATTTCTCCCTCATACTGCACAGAGACATTTCTCGAGTGTTTTAACAATCCAGCCACCCATGGTGAACAGCCACAGATATTTTGCTTTCATACTGACTTGCATGTTTAGCCAAAGTTCATGAGAACCTAGATTTCAGACTTTTCAATTTTTAGATTAATTTTCCTTCTGTGAAGGAAATTCTTCATAGATGTGCCCAATGCTTAATGACACCAGAAGAAGTAACCATAAATTACATTTCTGTGTGGTTCTGTCCTGAGAATGAAACCCAACTTCCTGACTCCACAGGTTGGTCTGCATTACCTATTTGCCCTTCTGAGAGTAAAGGAAGTGATCGTCAGGGTGTGAGGGAAGTAAGCCTTGCCTTACCTTATCCTAGCTGTTGAGAGTCAGTGTCCACGGGTTTAGAACTGTCTGTTTTCTGCTTCCTGTCCCAGTGCTGGGCTTTTCTAATGCCTGCTTATGGTATGAAGAACAGGATGAGAAAAGGAACTTTTGATCTGTTCTTGCTTGGACTTTGAGAATGTTAATTTTACTTAAATACAGTTTCTTTTCCATATCCTTTCTTTTTTCTTCGTGGCTTTGCATTTGTTGTTTGTGGTGTTCACGACGCTGTTAACAAGTGCAGTTCATGAGGGGCTTGCTGCTTTTTACATTTGTTGCTCATGAAAGCACGTATCCTGAGAGAGTTGTGATGTGTAGTTAGGTTTGAACTTGCAAGTCCCTCACACTGTAGATAAATGGGTTGTTACCGAGTCACAGGTGCTCACAAGCAGGATGGTGAAAAAGGATACAAGTCTTGCAGATTCTTATGACATTTCTAGTAATATGATTGGACAGAGACTTTTGGTCAGTTACTTCATGAATATTTTTCACTAGCAGATCCAAGTTTAACTGGCTTAATATCTATCAAGTTCTTATTATTGTCATTACTACTATATGCTGATTTTAGTTATGTGTGACTCTTAAAAACGTACTGATACCTTTTAACACTTCCACAGCACAATATAATTCTTCATGTATTTCCACGGTGTTTTCAGTTAGAAGGATATTTTTTCCATGGCAAGAAACAAACAAAAACACTGACTTACATTTGCCACATCAAGTACTCATGATAATTGTATTCAGGCAACAAATGAAGAAGTTGTGCATCTACTCACAAATTCTAAAATGTACCTATCACCCTGATATTTATACTAAAACCAAGTCTGATGTATTTCATGATGTAAAAAAGAATAATCAGACTCAAAATGGAAAACTAAATAGCAGTAAATGAAGGAGTCATACCTTTTTACCTCCTATCTGTGCTATAAATAAAAATGGAAGGAATCAGCTCCTTAAAGTTAGAGGGTATAAATATCTGTAAAATTCTATAGTATTTGAGCCTTAACTGGAGGTGCATTTCATAGAATAATCTTTAAACAATGTGTGGGGAAAAAAATTAATTTCTGTTTAATAGATTTGATTGACCGTACTTTCACTGTTTTCTTGCAGAAAAGCAAAGAGCGTTGTATATGGACTTGAGATATCATCCATCATAGATGTTACAGTTTCAGGTCTTTTGATAGCTAATTCTGTTAGGTTCAGTACAAGAGTGGAATGTTAAAGGTCTTCAATAGTTCTCTCCTGCTTATGATACAAAATCTTTTTTTTTTCTTTTTCAAAAAGCAATGCTTAATATCAGAACTCCAGATGTGCTCATGAATGTGCAATCTCTGAGTAGCAAATCACAGAATAGGAGGAGTTGGAAGTGACCTCTGGAGATCATTGAGGCCAACCCCATTGGTAAAGAAGGTTCACCTAGGGCATGCCTCACACGAATGTGTCCAGGCAAGTTTAGAAAGTCTCCAGAGACTCCACACCCTCTCAGGCCAGTCTGTTCCAGTGCTCTGTCACCCTCACAGTAAAGAAATTTTTCCTGATGTCAAGGTGGATCTTTCTGTGTTCCGGTTAGTTCCCATTTCCCCTCATCCTATCACAAGGCACCGCTGAAAAGAGACTGGCCCCCTCTTCTTGACAGCCACCCTTCAGATACTTATAAACATTAGTAAGATCCCTTCTTGATCCTCTCTTCTCCAGACTAGGCAGCCCCAGGTCTCTCAAGAGGCCAAGAGTCTGCAAATGTTCACTATGTATTTGAAAATCTGGGTGTGAGAGCAAGTTTCTTGTGGGGTTTCATTCATGTACACTAACTGCTGAAAGGCTGATGTTTCAGTGAGGTCGTGCTACATGCTTTGTGTACCCCCACACCATATTATTGTCTATGTAAAAATAAACATCTTTACTAATATTGACGTGTGTATTGCCACAGATAGAAGTTATTTATAGGACTGGCAGAGAAGTACTGATTGAAGAGGCCATATGCAGTCTTGATTTCAAATAATTTTCACCCTTTTTACTTTTAATCCCTTTCTATCTCTTGCTTCAAGATGATTCCACTGGTCTGCTCTGTTGAGAATGCTTAATGACATAGCTCAGTTCACAGAGGTCTTCCCTGTCTGTGTCTCTTTCCAAATTGTCTGAATTTCTCCCTGTCATCTATTTAATCTACCAATCTACTTTTTGTCTTCTCAGTTAAAGCTTTCCACCATATATTTTAAATCTGAAACCTTTTGTTATTTTCTCTTAGGTGCATAACAGTGTTATAAAATTCCCTTACCACCTGACTAGAGCAAAGCAAGAAAAAAATTACTTTTGCTGTCTTTATCATGATTGCCAAAAAGTCAGAATGATGAATCTTTGATGTGCCTTTCATAAAATACTCCTTTTTATACCTATCTGTGCTTCTGTAAGCTTATTGTTAGAGGCTCAGGTGTTTATTCTTTAGACAGAGCCACTGTGGGTTGTCAATGTCAAGAAAGTTGTGGGTTTTTTTTAAATTAATTTAAGAGTAATTACTTGATTGCCTTTGTATTTTGAGAGGGCCTCAGATACCCAGTCATCAGATGTAAAATGGATAGATGTTCATATCTTGTCAATTAAGAGTGAAAGGACAAATACAATTTAACTGATTATTCTATGCCATTCATAGCTTCTACTGGAAACCCCCCAAAATTTAATCTCTAAAGGAACAGACAATTGGTGCATTTTCTAGATGAAAGATTACATGGGATCAGGGCAAAAACACTGGAGACAAACTCCGAAGTTACATTTGTTTAGAGATCATTTCTCACTTTACAAGCAATTACTTTCCAGTTCATAGATTATTAATTACACAGGACATAGAAAGGCTGATAACTTTGGAAAGAGGTTGTAATTTGGTCCTTTGCAGAAAGTGATGGGAGTTAAGGGGAAAGTCTTCAATGACAGGAAACTGTTTCACAAGTTTTCATTATTTTTTTTAACCTTGTTCTGCCCAAGAATCATATCTAGGTGCAAAAGAGGTGGGGGACTTGAAAGATGTCTTTGTGAGTGTAGTTGAAAAATGTGGTTGATAAATGTGCATAGTTTGGATGGATGTGCTCTCTTAAAGAAAGTAGTGTTCATAAAGCATTTAATATATCATGTAGACCCAACCTTCAAGTTCTATGGACTTTGTATTGTGAAGTGAGTAATAGGTACAACTTGCTAGGGCAGCAGTTCGACACAGGCCATGTATTTAGAGCACATTGCACTTGAGAGCTGAACTCAAAATCTTAGCAGGAAATTTCCTGGAATCTGCTTGAGTGGCCTTGAACAATTTTGAATCAAAATCCGAGCTCTTAGTTTTGAAAGTTTTTTGCCCTACAGAAGGTCTCTGTTCTGAAAATAGAATGGAGTCAAAATTGTCAAGATATTTATTGAATTGCCAGGCATCCCAAATTGTTCCGTCCCTACAAGTTACTGGTCCTGGGAACATCATCAGAAGAATAGTCAGTATTCCAACACTAGGGTATTCTAGCTGATGTTTTCTGGAAAAGTAATTCAAAATGTAGAACTGCACAGGAATAGTTACTTTTTTAGGTATATTATTATAAACTCTACCCATGGAAAATTAGAGGTCTGAAACTGCCCTATAGTTCTTCCATTTGTTTTATTTTTGAAGTGCCAGTTCATGTTGGTATTCCAGTCATTCTGGTCTTGTTTTGGTTAATATAATATGAATTGCAGGAAATGACTGCTTCTGTGCAGTTAATTTGACAGGAAATGTCTAGTCTGGGGTTTTTTATTATTATTACATAGTTTCAAGATTGATATGAGTGTCTATATGGTTATCATTTCCCTTGTCTAATCATGTAATTACCTTGGTCTAATTTTGAGGGTGGGAGAAGAACTTTCAGAGCACATATTGCTAGTTCTGAGGTCTGTGATATTGTTTTGGTTTTAATGACTGAAATATATAGTGTTTGGATGACTGCTCTTAGCTTTTATAATGAAAAATTTTTTGGCAGCAATAAAGTTTGGTTAGGAAAGCTGCTAAATTAAAAGAGATGTGTGTCGGTGTGAGCTGAAATTCCCCCCCCACCAACAATAACCAGGCTAGCTCAGTCTGGAAGCAAATGAAAAGCTGTATTTACAAGCAGAGTCTAAAATCTACAATGAAATGCAATGAATATGTACAAATATACAAAATTCACAACATTCACATATATATACAATCAACAGAAAAAGCACAACCGATCTCCCTTTGCTTCCCCCCAAGGGGACCCTCCCAAAGGGGCCTCTCTCTCCCAGGAGCTTCCCCCCCAGACCCCCCTGGACAGAGAAGCAGAGTTAGTTAAGCAGAAAGTTGTTAACTTAGCTGCCAAGGTCAGTGTGTTATCTTCAGCCAGAAGAGAAGAAGAAACAGCAGCCAGACAGCCCAGCAACTGCCCCCACTGCCGAACGCAGAATGTGCAGAATGCCTACTTTGTTTTGGGTAATAGTTCTTAAACATTTCTATCTATCCAATGGAAGTGTTTAGAACAATCGTTATTTTGCTTTCTTACACCCAATAGTGACTTATTTACATTCTTTCACTTTCTCTGTTCTGAATTTTGCAAGGAAAAATTAAAAAGACAGTTTCAAACCATCACAAGATGTCAACAGGAATGTTGTATTCCCATTCAGTGTTCTGGTCACAGAGCTGTACCTGTCTTTTTTGTGATGGTAGCATTGAAAGTTAGGACTAAAAAGCAAGAAGACTCAACCAAAACCTAATAATATTCAGGCTTTCTTTTCCAGTATTGTATAATTTATGTACTGTAAATAGTAACAACAGATACATTACCTTGGTAATTAATTTAATGCTCTCTGTCTTAGTGTTTTAGATACTTTATTATTCCTCAGGGCTCGAGGTTGCATCAGAGTAGATATTACAAGAAAAGCTAATTTTGTGGTAGCTCAGTGTAAATAAATGTATTTCTCCCTGCACAAATAAAACCCACTTTCTAAAGGATAGAAATAATACAGTTACCTGAAAAAAATTATGAACCAAACCCAACAATAAGTCAATGTTACTGATTATTTGAAATGTACTTCTAAAATGAGTCTGGAAAGTGTTCTTGAGTAATTAGTCAAAGTAATAAGTTTGCACAAACAAATGACCATGTATTGCAAACAGGATATAATTTTCTTTATTGTTGCACAAGGATAGGATTTGCATCATGGATAAATTCTGATGTCCTTCTGCAAATTGTGTGTTCTGATGGGTACCGCATTTGCCATGGTATAAATATGCAAAATACCTGTTCATAAAAGGAACGTGTGCCATGACACAGAGAAGTGGTTCACGGTTTGTAGTGAGGATGATGTTATATGATGCTCCAGGTGGAAGGTTTTCTGGCTTGTTAAAAATGTTTATGTATCTGCAGTTCACCCAAGAAACACAGTATGACCAGATTTCAGCCAAGGATCTTTAAAAATATATTGGTTAGCTGTGCCTTACGGTATCTTTTTAACTGCATTTGTGTACTTTAGAGACATGCTACACAGTGCAGTACTGTGAGGTGGAGCCTAGTAGGTGAGATTTGTATATATGCACTTGGACATTTCAGACAAAGACTATTCATGTTCTAATAAATTAAACAGCAGCAATGCTACCGGGAATGATTTGCTTGAATAGTCCAGGTAATAATAACTGGGTTTAGGTGGAAGAAAGATTATGCATGAGGCTTGTATAGTAGGCAGTTTCTTTAGGTACATATGTTGCAATAAATTAAACAGCCCAAAAGCAAGGAAGTTCTGTGGAAACTTGTTCTGTAGCTTTATGTTTTCAGTAATAGTTGATTATTTTTGTTAGTGAGTTACCTGCTGAGATTGAAACCAAATGAGACCTTGCTACTATTGCCATTTGTAGAGCAAGGTTCCAATCCTGCATTTGCTTGTGTCTAGACAGAATGCCTCAGTCCTTCTGAGCCCCATGGTCTTCTGCATGAGATAAATTGCAGTGCTGCAGTCTTTGTGCTTTTAAAATGTGCTATTCCACAAGGCTTGCGTTCATTAAATAGTAATAAAACTTGGCCTACTTAAATTAAAGGGATGTCTCCTCTTTTCTTTAAGCAAATGCCTGCTTTCAGGAGCATGTATGACGAATAGAAAGTTGTTACAAAGCTCAAACAGTACTTTAGCTTTTTTTTTTTTTTTTGTCATCTTACCTTCTCTGGCTGAGGGAATACTGGCTGTTGCACTGGTTGACCCAATAGTCATCAGCTTTAATGCAATTGCAGAATGTAGGTTTGTCATATGGATGGTAACAAGTATCTTAAAATTAGCTGACTTGGTTAAAAGAGGAACTTTATAGGCCATTGATAGAAAATACTGGATACATCTCATTAAGTACAATTTAATGTAGGAAGGTTATTTCATTTGGAAAATAAGGCACAGCAGCACATGCAGAATACTGTTACACTGTTTGGCTCTTGAGGATGACAATGTAAAGTAGATGCCAAAGGACATCTCATTATTGTGAAGCAGTGGGCTGCTGATTCTATGCTGGCTGGCTTTTTCACTGCAAGCAGTAAGAAGATGAGCCATCAGAAGTCTTACTCAGTTGTAATGTGAAGTGATTAAATATTCCCTGCTGGTTGTTCGTTTCCTAGCTAAATAAGTATGCTGGGCTCATTTCTTATTTCTTCTCAACTAGCCATACATCCATTTCCACCTTCCTGAAACCTTTTACGGGTCCAGGGACAAATAAATCACTTTTAGTATATTCCCAGGACAGTCTCAACTAAAAAAAAGGATATCAACATGAAGGATAATTGCAATGTTGAGCTGTCATCCAGTCCCCATAGGTACAATGAAAAATTGCAGCCAATAAAATAACATTTTTCAAAATGTGACACTACTCTTAAATTTATCTTCTGCAATAAATGGGTTCTAGAGAGAATTTCTGTCCACTTGAGTACAAACTATTGTTCAAGTGGTCAATAATAGATTATAAATGGATTGTATTATTAATTTGTAATAGAGTAAATGTTTTGCTTCAACAGTCACTTTCAGGAGCTCAGCCAGTAATTTTCTCTTCTCTGTTATCATCTTAAAGATATTTCTCATAATTACAATTTTAAAAAAACCCAGACAACCACACAACCCTGAAAAGTTCATGATTGAAGTAAAGTTGTCCAAAGCCATGAAATCTGATGTTAAGACAGAAACAGAAGTCTTAATTCAGCCTGTTATGCTTTAGTGATCCGTGTACGCAAATCTCCCATTATCTGAATCTTCCTTAGGACCAAGAACTTAAAACATTTACTGTGATTGTGAGTCCCAGCCTAAAGATTGGGAGGTAAGTTCACCTTTGTCCCCATTTTCTAGATCTTGAACATGATGTTAACATAGATTTAATATGAGTTTTCTGTGGTGTTGCTTAACACAGATTCAAAACAAATGTAAGCAAAGTGTATGTCTGCAGTTCCTAGAATCTAACATGACTGTTAGTTATACACTATTTATGCATGTGTATCCCCTGACAATGTGAACCAAGAGCATCATTAAATTAAAGGGATTTGTATTCCCACATGGGAAGGTGAAATGACTGTTCTGTGAGGATATACTGTATAAATATGTTGACATCAACTGGGGAGAATTTTTTATCCTA
This sequence comes from Indicator indicator, assembly GCF_027791375.1. NCBI lineage: Eukaryota > Metazoa > Chordata > Aves > Piciformes > Indicatoridae > Indicator > Indicator indicator. The sequence goes on from NC_072025.1 coordinate 6,036,332, forward strand.
CTATATATTGTGTTTTTCTCAATGGGCTCCAGTGGACAAACTGTCATTCACTTATATCTTTGTATTTTAGACGTTGTTGCCATCTGGTGCATAAATCAGCTGCTAAAGACTTTCTTAAAGAGATTTTTGGAAGCAGCTGATAACTTTTGTGATAGTATTGCAGCCCTTCTTGTCAAGGGTGTTCTACCATTGTTTACTCTGGTCATTATTAATACAGGTGGTCACTGTAGCTCTGAATATGCTACTTTACCAGTTTTACTGCTACACAAACCCCTAAGTTTTAGTACAAGAAATGGAGAGAAATCAACACAGAGAATAAAGTTCTGAATTCTTAATGTGCAGCTTGAGGTCTTCCTGTAATAGAGTAGCTTACTCTATGCCCAGTATAATAAGTCTGAGTTAAGAGGAAAAGCATTGGTGCCATAGATGTGCTATTAAGTTTACAACTAAATTGCTGTACTTAGGATATAACAATTTGAACTACTAAATGCGTGATGGTGGTAACCCTTTACAGCTAATCTCTTTCACTAGTGGGAGGCAGTAACAACCAAAACATAGTGCAGAATGAGAGCAAAGCCTGAAAAAATGAGATGTGACATGAAGCTGAGCACTAGAACATACTGCAGTGTTCAGCAAAACGGCAATGTATCTTAGAATAGTTAATGCCTACAAACTAAGCAGTTTGAGCTCCTGTATGGAAAAAAGCATGTACGGTATTTTAGAAGAGTACAAATATTTTTAGTTGTTTTAAGGAATCTAGTGATGTTTTCTGTCTCTTCTTCCCACTCCCATCTTTCATCTTTAGTTTTCTGCTCTGATCAGAAAATGCAGTGGTTTGGTGTGGGGTGGTTTCATAGCCTTTAAAAAAAAACAAAACCCTATATAGAGACTAGTTATGTTGCTGTTATTAAGGAAATGAGCCATGTCACAAAATGACAGTTTGGGATTCCTTTTTTAATGTGGTATACTACAAGACATTCACCTTTTTGTAAAGGTGAATAATATAAGGGGACCTTAGGATAATAGTCTTATATTGTATCAGAGGTTAAAATTGATTTTGTAGGACCCTAGCATAGTGTCCGTTTGACCTTCAGCTGTCTCTTGTCATTGATGAGGTGAGCCTTTAATCCAAAATTTACTGAGTTTGGAGCTCTGAGATAGGATGTGGTTTAAGCTGTTGAGGACTCTTGTGTTCTGTTTCTTGTAAGTTTGGCTCAGTGGTGTGCAAAGATAACATGTGTACACCCAGGAACGTGCTAGAGAGGTCTAGGAAATGTGTGTTTTGCAACATCTTTGGATTAAGGACAGTTTAGGAATTTACGCTACCACATGCAGGAAGCCAGTTGTTTATTTAGTGCAGATTTAATTTAGTTCTTTGTAAACTAAACTTTGTAAATTTAGTTCTTTGTAAATTGGAGTAAGAGCAGATTGGTGCAAAATGTGATGACTTTTTATGAGACCTTTATGTCAGAACCCTTGGAATTTCTCACTTACTGGTTTGTGTGGAGAGTCATTTCTTCACACAATGTAACTCACAGAGGCAAACACAGGAGTTCATTTTAACAAATCTTGGACCATTTTAAAGGCAAACTGATATCATTGAAGCAAGTTATTACAATGTGGTGAAATACAGAGCTGCAAGAAGTGGGGAAAACAAAAAGGTTGTTTCTGTTGGTATAAAGAAGTTAAAATGGTATCCCAATTGTTTGTTATTGCCAGGACTTTGTGTATTAGAGGATATTGTTTCAAACCCGCCCTCATATGCATGAGAACAATTCTTTTTGAAATTACTTCATCATCAACTTACCAGTACATTCTATCCATCCAAGTTCTGCTTTTAAGTGCAAGTTAGTTTTATTGTAAATGTCATCATGTGTCAGCCTGTTGTACTGCACAAAATTACTAGTTGGACTGGGTCACTTGTTTTCTGTTTCTCAAGCTGTATTCAGAGGACAGTGTCTGTTTTCTATTTGGCTGAACTGTATTTTTCATGCTCAAATGATGCCACTGTTTCTCTTAGAAGTAAACAGTGATAGTAGAAAGTACGTACAATAGTATATGTCAATACTAAGAACTAGTAACATGTATGTCAGAATTGAAAATCATGCTTATTTCCTTGTCTTTGAAAGCAGATTGTTGACCAGCGTAATGGGGAGGGCAAGCTGACACAGGAGAACAATTCTAGTAAAAGTCCAAGGTTTTACCTAGGTACCCATTTTGCTGAATAGATATAGTTTAACTTTTTAAGTTACCATGTGTGCAGGGTTTGGAAAGAATGCTAGTCTTTTTTTTCTCATACCTGTGGTGGATTAAGGTTGCAGTATGGGCAAAGTATCCTATTGGCATCTTAGAAATCAGCTGCCGATATATACTGTGATCAGAAGTTACATGGCCTTCAGCAAATGCTTTATAGGTATATGCTCCAGTTGGAAGAAAAATCGTATTTGCTTTACTCTTTTATATTAAAAATCTCTTAAACATCTTTGCAAGATGCTATGAGCGTTCTTAAGGACAATTACTACAGGTAAGCAGATGTTGAAGAATAGGTTTATGTGCCAAATCCCTCATCTGCCTGTCAAAGTGCAAACTAATTAAATGCCATCCATAAGTTTATTGGTGTAGACCTTAGATCTTCATTTATTCCCCTCTATGGGTGAAAGATAGGACAGAACTGAATGCTAGTTGAGGATTCTGCAGTTAAATGTGTCTGAATGAAAGCCAAATCACACTGTGCATTTCTTGTCATAAACAATCTGAACATAATGTTATCACTGCTTGTTTCAGTCAGTGTTATTTTTTTGTGTGATGAAAAAATTCTGGAAGACTCTCATTAAGGAATAAGAGGCATGCTGAGTTTACAAGCTAAGTGTACTAAGTGGATAAACTGTGAAGGAATCCAGATTATTGTTGAAGAGAATAGATTGTTTAGAAGCTTTGGAAATTCTTTCATGAATATGGTTCCTGTTGAATGACTGAGTGGAAGTGTGTTGGGACATGGTTGAAGGCTCTTTGAAATGGCTTCAAGTTTGCTGCAGCAAATTTTCATAAGAGAAGAGCATGCCAACATAATTGTAGCTGTAGCATTTTTTTCTGCTATGAAGAAGCTAGACCCTATCTTAACAAAGGACCTTCTCAATAACAGGTTTGGTTGTTACTGTATTGGAAGTAGACAGTGAGGGAAAGCAAAAGAAATATAGCCAAGGACTAGTGACTGTCCTTGTACCTGTAGCCTGAGTACAAATCATACAACTATAGTGAGAAGTGCTATCAATTTCTGCAAGCTGGAAAGCAAGACAAGATGGACAAGATGCCTTACAGTTTATTAGTTCACGTGGACTGTTGTGGTCTGCCTAAACATAGTTCAGACACACTGAGGATGTGAGGAATCACAGTGACTGGTAATTTTTCACCCCCTCTGCCTCTGATTACAAAATTAAACCAAATAGTTAATTAAGTAACAAAGACTTGTACTTTTTGGTAGATTATTTTGTTTTAAGTAGATTGATACAGTCACTTCGAGTATGAAAATGTTTTTAGCTTGATAGCTGATGTTTTCCCCAACCACTCACTATCACATATGAGCTTGGAAAAACAGAAAGCATGCTGCCTGTGCACATGATAAGTGTGGCAATCTCTTACTGTTCCAAATACAAAATTTTGTAAACACTCCATTTCTGTAAATTACTATTTTCTGTTGGGGGCATGTGGCGGGGAGGGGGGGTGTGTGCGGGCAGGAGACAGGGGGAAGAGAAGGAAAAATTAAAATAAACCATTTGGTTTTACTTTCCTGTAATGTGAAATTTTCTGGTAGCACTCTTAATTTTCTGAATTTATTCTAATTTTCATTTGTAGCTGTTTTGTGATACAAATATATACTTATGTGTTAAAAACAGTGACTGTGCCTGTGGGATAACCATTGGCTTTTGGGAGCTGCTCTTTTTCTCCTCAGAAAACACGAAAGAAGAAAGAGTAGTTCATAAAGTATTGTTCTTTTCCTTTGATACAACTTGCTCCAGGGAGTGGAGAAGAATGTGATAAACAGGTGTCTCATGGATCTTACCAGACGTTCTCATTACATTCTTTTGGCTGAACAGATGGGTTCGTGATACCCATGATATAATTCTGTTCAGCTGTGGTCTAGCTCAGAAGGACCACTGCACTCTGAACATAATAATAGTCTGGGGTTGTTAATGTGGGAGGGGAATTTCTGCCCACCACACTACAACCACTCAGAAAGACCAGTGACTCTGAAGATAATGGTATGAGGTGATTCAAGACAGTCGTTATGGTTTTACTGAGGTCAAGTTCTGTGTGACCTAGTGGCTTTCTACAATGGAGTGAGGGCAATGGATGTCATCTATCTGGACTTTTGCAAGGCCTTTGACATAGTCCCCCATAACATCCTTCTTTATAAATTGGAGAGATAGGGATTTGATGAGTGGATTGTTTGGTGGATAAGGAATTGTCTGGATGGTTGCATCCAGAGGGTAGCAATCAATGGCTTGATGTCCAGATGGAGTGACAACTGGTGTCCCTCAGGGGTCTGTACTGGAACCAGAGCTATTTAATATTTTCATCAAAGATACAGACAGTGGAATCAAGTGCAACCTCCACTAGTTTGCATGGCGTGGTTGATATGCCAGAGGGACTTGGAAAAGTGGGCCTAGGTGAACCTCATGAGGTTCAGCAAGGTCAAGTGTAAGGTCCTGAACCTGCATTAGGCCAATCCTCATTGTCATTGTAGGCTGGGGGATGATGTCATAGAGAGCAGCCCTGGAGGAAAGGACTTGTGAGTGTTGGTGGATGAAAAGCTGGACATGAGCCAACAATGTACACCTGCAGCCCAGAAGGCCAGCGGGTTGAGAGAGGTTACTCGGCAATTTCACCTGGAGTACCATGTTCAGCTCTGGGGCCTTCAACACAAGAAGGACATGGACCTGATGAAGAGGGTCCAGAGGCGGCCAGGAAGATCACCAGAGGGCTGGAGCACCTCTCCTATGAAGACAGATTGAGAGAGTTGTGGTTGTTCAGGCTGGAGAAGAGAAAGCTCTAGTGAGACCTTATAGCAGCCTTCCAGTACCTGGAGGGGGGCCTACAAAAAGCTGGGGAGGGACTGTGTACACGGGCATGTAGCAACAGGACAAAGGGTAATGGTTTTAAACTAGAGAAGGGTAGATTTAGGCTGGACATTAAGAAGCTCGTTTCTATGAGTGTGGTGGAACACTGGAACAGGTTGCCTGGGGAGATGATGGAGGCCTTATCCCATCTAGTTGGGGATGACACTGCTTGCTGCAGGGGGCTTAGACTAGGTGACCTTTAAAAGCCTTTTCCAACCCAATGCATTCTATGAATCTATGTTTACAAGTACTGGTTTTCTTCTTGCATTGGAAGGGTTAAAAATCCCAGTCTTAAGTAGCTTTTTTATTTACTAGTTTGTTGTATGTAGATCATATTCTTAATGATGGAAGAAAAGTAGCTATAATATATTGAGGATGCTATTGTGATAGTAGTTTGATTTTTAGGCTACACTTTGTAGAAGCAGAGTCTTGTGCAGGTTTTTCATGCATCACATTTTCAGTGGTGCTCAGGAACTGGACAAGGGGCAACAGGCACAAACAGGAACACGAAGGAAAAAGTTCTTGACTTTGAGCATGACAGCACTGTCAACCGGCTGCCCGGAGAGGCTGTGGACTCTTCTTTGGAGATGCTCAAACCTGCGTCTGTATGAATCATACAGTCCACATACACCATAGGGAGAAAGAGATGACTGGAAAACAATCAGTAGCAGAAATGTCAGTTCACTGCCAGCCCATCAGTAAAATGCATGTTTTGAGTTCTGGTTTGGGTTGAAAAAAATCTGGTTTGTGCCCTGGATATGAGACCGAAATTTCTGTCTCCACTCCAACCTCTGAGCAGTTGGTTTTATTGTGTTTTTACTCACTAGTGTGGAATGCATAACAATCTTAAAAGAATGTTGTTTCAGCACAGGTACAGTCATTCTCTTGGCCAACTACTATGTAAAAATGCATCATGAACTGTGGATATTTGAGCATTTCTTTTCTAATATAACAGGCTGGTCCCTTGAGGGCTGCAGTTGCGAGCATAGTAAACTGCTTATTGTCAGTGTGCTGCTGAGAAGGGATCTGTTTTATGCTTCCAGTCAGACCTCTTGCAACAGTGGTTCCCCATTTCTCTATGCATGGCCTGTCCTGAAAGGGATGTAAGCACATGCTTAAAAGCAATAAGGAGCTGCCACACTTAGCAAAAATTTTACTGTGTCCAATGACTATTTACCACACCAGTATCCGGCAGCATGCTGCTGAAAAACATGCTATCACATGGAGTGGGGAAAACAACAAATCAGTGTGGTCAGAATCTGGTATGTTTGCCTTCAGTATTGAATTTTGTTCATCAGTTTTGTACAATTTTTAATTCAGTGGTTCAAAAGAGTTTATTCAGCTGCACTTCTAATTAGTCAAAAGTCACTGATTTTTGGGTTATGCATTTAATGATTAAACATTTAGTAGTATTTTATATGTTGTGTTAATTACTTTTGGGAGAAAGTGTTTGTAGGTGTGAGAAGTATGTGGGTGCTTCCATGTGTGAGGTCAAGATTGCTACCAAGATTACTTAACATCTACTGCATATGGATGTCATGCATGCAAAGCTGAAATGCGGGGGTGTGTGACAGTTAAAAATCTGTCTGCTTTTGGAGGCACTCAGCAAAAACCACTGGTTTCTGGTTCTCTGGGCAGTGTAGAAATTGCATTTGAGCTTAGTCTTTTTATTTGGGACTTAGATTAACCAAAGTTGTAACATACCTCAGGATATAATTACAGTTGTCCAGTTTTGACTTCACTTTAATTGCTATTTGATAGTTGTAACACAACTTTATCCAGTACATAATGTGCTTGATTCTCATTAGGGCTTAGAAGGGGGAACCTTGAAGCTTACCATAGATAAAGAACCAGAGTCCAACAGATCGATTCACATTGAAAACATAAATTCATCTCCTGAAACAGAAATACTGCAGAGGCAACTGCAGATCATAGCACACTGCCACCAAGATGCCAGCTCGACACTAACAGTCAAGGAAGTGAATGGTTAGTGTCCTTAAATGTCTTAACATATTTTCTTTTCTTCTGCTAGTTTTTCAAACATGATTTTTTGTTTCATTCATTAACTACTGAGAACCTAGGGTAAATTTTATAGGCAAATTGTTGTAGCTGGTTGTAACTCATCCCATTAGATTTGTAGTCTTTTGTAGAGTGTGGGATTGTAGTCATGCTGTATCTTGAGATTATTGATTTTTACACTGAATGTGCCTGGACTATTTTAGATGCTAGAGCTGCACTAAGTTCTCAGTGTGGCTGAAAGCATCTCACCTTTAGAGCTGAAGCTAACAGCCAATATTTGGATAAACCTTTGGTCTAAAGTGGATCACAGTTGTTTGTTCTCAGTGATACCATTTGAGCTTTTTATTCTTCACGATGTTTGCTGGTTGGGGTTGAAGGTTTTTTAATGATGAGAGTTTGAGAATAACTTTCAACTTCAGTTACTGTGTTAGTAAAGTGAAAATTTCTAAAAGCATTGATGTAATAAATGAGATTGCTGTCAAGATGGTTGCATATCTTTGTATCAGTAATTGTAGCAAATGTGCCACAGTTTTGCAACTCTTACACTTCTTAGATATAAGCTCGAACTGGATTGATGGATTGATTTTATTATCAGGTATGTTATCTATTCAGATTATCATTTGCTTTTGCCTTTTTGAGGTTTTAGCCTTCTCTACTGTTTTATGGGTTTTGCAGTACTTTTGAATTTTTAAACCCACGCTCCTCATCAACCCTTGTTACTTTGCCACAACTCCCTGCTCCACCCACCCCTGCTGCCCCAATGGAAAAAAATAATCTAGACCATTTTTGTTCTGGTGATTAGTTTCAGGCTTAGAGATAAACACGTGCAATAAGAAAAATAATGAATGGGAGATCACTGATTTTTTTTTTTTTACATGTTTTTTTAATTTTCTATGGAATAAATAATGGCCAGATCTGCAAGAAAGCCAGAGCTGCTATGGCATACAATTGCACATCTAACCATATGTAGTATAGCAGGAGGAAGAGAGTGCATTTGCCTCTGAGGCATTTGATGCAAACCTCTGTAAGATATGATACCAAATTTTGTTTATCCTGTAATTTTACAGTAAAACAGATAATGTAATATTTTCAAATTAAACCTAGGGGTTTTTTTAGAAATATTGCTAAACAAACACATTTCTGCTGAAAGAAAGGTCAAATGCTATGTCATGTGGTGAAAGCCATGTTTGTGCTGTTAGATCATCACATGCTGTCCTGTGTCCCTGGTTCTGTTTTACATTGCTGACCATTAATTTTTAATGACATCTTTTTCCTAGATGTTCATACAGGTTTATCAAATCACAAGAGAACCTGAACTCTTTTGTGAAAATGAGAACTTTTGCAATTCTGGCAAACACTGACTTGGCATTTTTTCCTACAGTTCACTGAGTAGCTGATTCTAGTGTTCATGTAGCAGATGTGATTCTGTAACCAGATTTTTGAAAGCTTGTAGTGCTTGAAGAGGAGTAAGAGAAAGAAATAACTCTTATAATGTGTCTGTTTTGTAATCTGAGACTCTCCATCTTCTCATGTCATTATGTGAGAGCTGTAAAAGTATGGACAAGGTAGTGGAGGGGATTAATCTTGTGGACTTTTAGATGCCACCATTGAAAACATTTACATCTGAACTCTTCCATAGATCTTTGTAGGCAACAGCAAAAAGTGGGCACTTCTAGACCACAATTCATTTCTTCCACTGGTAGACATTTCAAATAAATCAGTATATTGTATTCTAGAAGCCCCTCATGTTACTGGAGCTAGACCAGGTAAAGCCTTAAGACTGGTAGATGAAAGCATTGTAAAGGTCAAACCTTAGTATGTCTGTATTTGCTTCTGCAAAACAGTTTTGTAAAACACTAGCACTACGTTCTGTAGCCAAACTGGAAGTTCCCTTACAGTTTTGGTACTGGCACCCTATGAAGGGCTATGGCAAAGAGGTGACTGATCTGTGTTACAGATTTTTTGCTGGCATGGTTTTGCCACCAAACTGAATTGGGTTAAACCACGTTTACACAACAAGAAAAGTACTTTCGGTGATGTAGCTTCTGTCAGTTCCCTGAATACAGTAAGGTACAGAAGTGAAAACACTCATGGTGGTGTAACTGCCTGTGTGCTGCAGTTTTTGATGGTATAGTACTATTACAAAATAAAAAGGGAAAAAAAAAATCACACCTCTAACCAGCAGTGCTAAATGGGCAAAATTTTCTCAAGTAGGCCTAGACTCATTCGGGAATAGGTGTAATAGAAATCTTACAGTATTAGTCATTCTTCAGCTCTTTCAACCTAAACTGAATGATGTGAAAGTAACTAAACATATTTCCACTGCTCATGGTCTAAATCTAGCTGGAGCAGCTTGTGATAATTTTACATCACACACACACAGAGTGTCGGTCAAATCAAAACATAAATCCTTTTCCTCATTTCGAAACTAATCTATACCCCGTATAGCTATGATTTCTTTCACCCCTCTTTCAGTTATATGTGTGTGTCTTTTCCCGGTCTTAAAAGGAAATCAGAGGGTTGCACAGGAACTGTATAATCCCTGAACATTTGCTTGTATTTATACATGCTCTCCACAGAGCGCAAATGGCCCTTCCCATACTGCTTTGATATAGCACAGTTCAAGTTAGGTGTGGGTGGCAGTGCTTACAGTAGAGCCCTATGACAATTATATCTATGGGAGTTTTCTTCTGTGGTTGTGGGAAGAGAGCTGTTGGAAGGGTTCATGTTTCAAAACCATCGTAATTGATTAATATGGTTTTTCTCCCTTTATCTGTTCTGTTGTCCTTGCAAACAGATTCACAAAAGAGCCTAACTCAGATATATTGACAAAGACCTCATCTAGCTTTTCTGAAGAGCTTAGCAGCCAGGAGGTGGCACAGATGCAATCTCGGTTATATTTTCAAAAATACATGAGTCACATAAGAATATATGTCTCCAAAAATTTGGTCTTTAAGCTGAGAATTACGATGTTTAAAGCAATTTTAGTCTGAAAGCAAATACTGGTCTGAAATGATACTGCTGATATTGACAAAATACTACTTAACTATTAAACAAAATTTTCTACTCTTTTAGGGTCTCATACCAAAAAACAAGTAAAGGAGCTTTGCCTTTTTTACTGTATTGAAATTTAGTAGCTGCAAAATCTGGTGTTAATCTGCTGTTACACTTAGAAATGTCCTTAAATGCCACAAAAAAAAAAAAAAGAGAGAAAGAAAGAAAATTGGGATTAGAGAAATGAGAAGTTAACATTGATCACAATTGTCTTACATAATAAACATTTTAAACACAATTTTAAGTATTTGGGTTTATCAAGGGAATTCCTATCCTTTGGTTTAGTAATCTGACTTGTTAGAACTGGAAGTATCTTCTGCCTGTTCATGTGTATTTTGGCATTGCAGTGCAAGCATAGGGCCTCACTTTGTTTTCAGTACAGTTCATATACTGGAGACATTGCTGATACTGTAATTACTGGTTGCTTAGGATGTAATGGAGACTAAATAGTGACAATGTGCAAAAGTTCAGAAAATTCAGAATTAGTGCTTGTTATTCTAGCAGTTTGGAGAAGCAATCTGGTATTCCCATCAGACTAGCCCTGCATAAAGGACTTGAAGCTACATTACTGAAGGTAAGTGCAGAGTTAGTTCATTGATTTTCAGCATACTCTTAGGCCTGGTGTTAATCCTTACAATACCACCAGGAGATTTTGTGAGGTAATGATTTGACATTTGAAGAAAACAAAACAGTCTCAAGTAGCAGTTTGCCTCCTTCCACTCACAGAGGCAGTAGAAAAGCGAGATTTAAGCCTGCCATCTTTCCAAACACTTTTGCTTTTTTTCCCCCCCTTACTCTTTTTCTTGAACAGATGTGTTTTCCAGTAAATCACATCAAGACCACAACACAAGAAAAAATGCCAATGAGCTGAAATTTCAGTGTCATTAGTGTTACTTAATTCAACTTAAGTCAAATTGGGGTAACATGAGTTTTGGCAGTTTGGCAACGCTTGTCTGTTTCTAGTTAAAAACAGTTACAAGGAACTTGGTTGTATGCTGCTTTTCTATTGGTTGGTTGGTTGGTTCTTTTTGGTATTTTTTCCTATTGCTATGTAGAATCTAAAAGATGTAACAATTCTGAAATATTCTGAACAGCAAACAATCACACAATTACACTGAAAGTAATTTGTCTTGCAATTTTTCTGGTATTTCTTGATGGCAGCAAATACGTGGAAACAGGCAGAGAGCTGGAAATACATGAGCTATCCTATTTTAATTTTGAAAGTCTTTTTTTAATATATATATTTATTTGTAGAGCTGAATGAAGTCTCTTTGTGAATTCCGATTTTACCATCACATATTTTTCACTGTTTGTTACAATGGAATATAAGTTTCCTTTCAAAGATGGCAGTATTGCAAAGGCTGTGATGGGGATCTGCTGACTAAGGGTGAATTAAAGGGTCTAGAGCATAAATTTGGGACTCAGCAGTCTGGTTAGAAGTATTTTTAATTGTGAGGGTGACAAGCAAAGGATCTGAGTTAAGGTAGATCTCAAATGCTCGAAGATCGCATTGTATGGAGTACAGTCAAAAGAACCCGTTTCCATCAGCTGTAGTCCCATGAAATGTTTTTGATGACTGTCTTGTGTAATTTTAAAAAAGTTAAGGGCAACCAGAAAAACTTAAACTACCACGTGTTTAAAAAAAAAGGGGGATTTCTGATGTGTTTGAGATTTTAAAGCTTTAAATTTGTATTTTCAGGGTTTTTTTATGTAACAAGGTAAGAATATGAACATTACTCTATGTTAAGATAGCATAAAAATTTCATTAGTTGTCATAAGCTATACCGGCTTTCCCCCTGAAACTAGCAATGCCAATCTTCTACCTCATACCTTGGCAGAAAATATATAAGGGTTGTATAGGAATTGGTGAGTTCTTCCGGTGTGTCTCCTTGCCAGAGAGGAAACAGAAGTGCTTTTCACCTGTCTCCTGGTGTGTTTTAAAGTGCCAGCAGTTCTTAAAATCCATTCTGTGTTTAAAACAGGAGCAAAGCCATAAAAGCTGCTAGCTACTTTTCATTATGGATATCACATATATGTGAGTGGAGAATTTTTGTTTCTTTCTCTGTTTTTCCTCAAGGGTTTGGCTTGTGATCCAAGACTGCTTTTCAAACACAAAACACACCAACAGTAGGCTGTAAGTTTTCTTTTAATGCAGCACTAGGAAGCAAATTCAAATGCCCCCATGTAGGGTAGAGACATGGGTGAACTCTGGCAGAGCTTGAAATGGGCTTTGCAGTGCCGCAGGGACACACAAATCAGCAGTTTTTTCCTCCACTTTCTGCAAAGATCTTAGGATCAATAATGAATCACTTCACATTTGGTAAGCTGTTTTCCTCCCATATTATTTTTGGGTATTAATTCTCCTTTGGTTTTCTTTGAAATACTGGCAAGTTCTGGGTGGGTTCAGGGTTTGTTGTGGGGTGTTGCTGGGGTATTTTTGGGGGGGGTGGAGGAGATTTTGGGTTGGATGATGGCCTAAAGATATTTCTTTTGGGAAAGAGAAAATGTAACAAGATAAACATAGAGTTAAAAATAACATCTCTCCCTCCCATTTTTACAAATAATTTTTAATTATACTTACCACACAGACTGGATAGTTTTCTGAAGTAGGCGATCTTGCATACTGCAGTTTCTTCTTAGATGATGGATTACATGTTTTCTTTCCTGTCTGTTCACTGCCTGGCACTACAGATACAAATACTAATCAGTTGAAAACAATTTAAAAATGGATCAATGTCACACATTTGAGAAAGTGTCTGAAAGGGAGGAAAGACAACCTGCTTTTAATTCAGTAAATTACCTTCTAAAATGTCTGTCTTGATGCTGTACAGCTCCCCACTCAAAAGAGGGAGTCTGTCACGGTTAACCCTGCCAGAGCTGTGGGCTGCTGACAAGGAGAACATGCTACAGTGGCAACTCTGCCATCTAGCACGGATAAAATATGCTCACTTTCTGTCCTCACGACTGGCTTTATGCCTGTGTCTTGGACAGCTTTTCTAAATCTGTGGAGGAGTCTTTTTGCTTACTCAGAATTTCTGATGAGCAGTTGTGACTGGTGTCACTGATGTAAGTAGCTTGTGGAAGCACATAAAGATTTCTTTGCCCTGTTTGTTCATTATGCTACTGAGAAATCCCTAAAATTCTAAAGCTGTCTAGTGTCGTATCAGCTGTGAGATCCAGCTCTGGGCAGTATGCTTCCAGCCACACCATTTCCATATACTATCCAGCACATACCAAGAACAAGAAAAGCTAGAACAAGAAAAGCTATATGTGCTTTCTTTGTGTCCCCCTTGATCTTAAGCATCTTGGTGCTATATCTCCTTGGTAACTTACTAGTTAAACAGTAACTGCAGGATTCAGCTCTGTGTGTTTGAAAGCCTAGGCTTCACTCCCAAGGTACTGAATTGAAAGCTCTTCCATAAACTTAAATATACATTCCAGGCTTATCAGACTATGAAGGATTTTACTTGGATTTTTTTAGCAATTCTCTCGCTAACTAGGCTTCTTAGAAGTATTCTGTAATCAAGATATAGGTTGACACCTAGGAAAGTTTACTCAGGAATGTACTGACTAATTCAGTACCTTCAGGATAAAATGTGTTTTGCTTTTGTGGCTATTTACTTAAGTAACTGAGTTTACTAGCTGGCATCTGGAGACGCAGAAGGGCCATTGCAGTTGCAGCTTCTGCACGGATATGCTATTGACTTTTTAGTTCATTTGTGTTTTTATAATATAAAGTGAGGATTATGAGATGGCTTTTAAGGACAGTTGATAAGTGCCATTCCATCTTCAGGTCTTAGTTTTATGTGCTTGACTAGTTCCATCAATATAGTGAGGCTATTAATAATTGTTTTGCATAAATGTTTTAATGGTTGAGGCCAGGTGGCCCAAATTTTGGAGTAACAAACTCCCCTTAGATTTTGGGTTTTCTCTCCTGGGCTTGATTCTGTTTGCATGCACACTGGCATGACTCCAGTGAAAAAAAAAACAGAATTGTATAGGAGTCAAATGAACCTCTTGTCCCTAGCTTTCATCTTGACTACCTCTAATCTGTACTATTAATAATTAGTCATTATTATTCTTTTTGTAATGGATGAATGACTCCGTTGTACTAAATCACTGTGGGCTGAAAAATCCACGTCCAAAATCTAATTAAATATTTTGTATCTGATTCTGATTGTACTTGTGTGTGATGTGAATCTGACTCCATGGGTTTATGAGGCCAGAAGCTGTCGCCCACTGTTGGACAGAGTGGAATGATTATTTTTACATTATAAAAAGTGGAATGATTATATTTACATTATAAAGCAAGGATGATGATACAGCAAAACCTGAGAAAACTGCAGGTTACAATGAATTAATCTGTAATGAATGCTATTTGATCTGAACCTCAATAGCATTGTAAGGGTTAAATGACTTAGATTCATGTGAAGGGTAATGCCTACACTTGCAGTACAATGTGTTTCTTTTAAGTTATCATCTCTGAGTCAGTAAAAGTATCATCCAGTTTTCAATAAATTATGTCCTTCTCAATGGAGAGTAGAGGTAAGAGAAATAGAAAAATCCTATTCCATGTTAAGTCTCCCTTTGGCATTTATGTCAAGTGAGGTTTAGTATCAAGAGTTTTTAAAAATAGAAGCCTTTTTTTTCCCTTTCAATGCAATGGCAATACCCACCCCACCTCTGTTTTGAAACACGTAGCTGGTTCAGGATTTAGAAAACTGGCATGCTAAACATGTCCAGGTCTGAATTGCTGTAGTTAACCAGAGCCCTTATTAATGTGGGTAGTAATTCACACCATTATAGCTGGGAGTTTGGGCTGTTTAGCTTCCTGACACAAGTCTAGTGACTATTCCTTTCCTAGCTTTCCTCTTGAGAGCTTGGGGTGGGGAGAAGAAGGAATTAAATAAATCTCCAGGTAGTCCTTATGTCATTATCGGTACTATACTGTAACTTCTACTTTTCAGGCACTATTTGAGTTGCACAGTTTTAATGTTAAGCATCTATTTTGGAATTGTTTAGACATTAGGATCATTGCAAATTGTTTATGGAGATAAATTCTTCCTCTTCAGATTTGCATGTGAATTGAGGGGCAGATAGGAGTTAATGCTTCCTGTAAGAATTATAGGAACACTTTTAAGAGTAAGTAAGCAGTACAAAGTAAGAAGGAAGCAGGGCTTAG
The DNA here is from genome assembly GCF_027791375.1 of Indicator indicator. Classification (NCBI taxonomy): domain Eukaryota; kingdom Metazoa; phylum Chordata; class Aves; order Piciformes; family Indicatoridae; genus Indicator; species Indicator indicator. Next base: position 6,051,704 of record NC_072025.1, read on the forward strand.
GCAATTCCAGGAAAAAGCTGCCCACTTGCTAAATTATGTTTAATGAAGTCCTAAAAATGCATCAGAATCACTATTTGTTATTTTTCTCAAAAGATCGAATAGGATTGGTGCCATTACATTTCCTCACTGATTTGTATCTCACTAATCCAACTCTGATAATATCTGATAAAATAATTGTAACAATGTCTTAATAAAGACTTTAATAATTACTGACAAACATTTTTGCAGGTATGATTTTAGGGGTTTGTGGGGAATTTTAAAATGTAGTGATACGAGTATGTTTTATGCATGGTAAAAGTGGAGTAACCAGTAACTTTTTTAGTAAATACAATTAGATGAGCTTTGTTTTGATCTTGCTTTGTGTGTGTGTGAGATACAGACTAGTCACTTTTTGATGTACTAGTGATGTGTGCAAAAGTATGTGTGAAGAAACATGCACCAAAGTTTGAAGAAAGAGCTTTCTCTTTCTAGACATACCACTGCATTTGAACAGTATCTGGCTGTCACATCTTTCAATACAGGAAAAGAATGGGTTTGATCCTCTCTGAAGCTTTCCAGCTCTTTTAGTGTGAATGGATAGTTCTGATCCTGTTAGTCTGTGAGTAATGTACAAAAGTCTGCATTTCATCCAGGTGCAGAATGAATTTTTTTGAGTTCATTATCTAGCGGCCAAAATCATTCAGGTCCAAGGCCCATCCCAGCTTCAATTTGATTAGGGATTAGAACTGTGTGTTTCAGCAGTCAAGGGAACCCTGGACCAACAAGCAGCTGGCTGTTCTGCATTAGCATCCTCTCTGGCTGCCTCAGCTCGTGTCTTCATTTTGTGTAAATAATTAATCGCTGGACTACTGCCTTTTATATGCCAGTCTTGAATCTTGTGCCTTGAGCATTCAGTCTGTTTTCCAAATGGGCATGGTTGAATTTGTTTGTTTAATCAGTCATCATTTTATAGAAATTGCAGTACTTACCTGAAAATCCCATTCTGAAAATCACATCCCCTGCACCTTACTTAGTAGGCTGTAGGGATAGTAATGTTCTGAAGTCCCTTTAGTGCTTTTCTTCATCAGAGAGACCAGGCTCTATGGTAGCGAAGTGCCATGTGGTCCGTTTGCAGAGAGATGCTTATGTATGGCTTTGCACAAGCAGCTGGGTGATGGTGCTCGTCATTGCAATTTCAGTAGAGACACAGTAAGAAGGCAGCTGCGTATAATATGAGCAAATTAGAAGGTCATCAGTTTACTGTAAATGCAAGGTACAGGAAGGCAGTAATATGTTAATGCATTTTGACAAACTGGGAAACCAAAATACAGTTAATTGATGGTACATGCAAGCTTTTCTCTATAATCCATGGCAGTGTGTGATTTTACAGTGCTAAAGAGAATCTGGCATATTTTTCATCTTCTACATTAACGTATCACTGATTTAAACTCTTGCAAAGGCTGGATGCTGGTGGTGTTTGCTTCTATAACCAAAATTCTCCCCTTTTGTTGTTAGAATGCTCATTTTAATTCTCAGCCAAGTTCACCTGACTTCTGTAAAAATGGCTTAATGCTCATTGGACATGTGGATTTTAACAGCTTCTTGAACTCCTGAGTCTCTCACCAAATGCCATGGAAAAGAATGGTACATACAGCTAAGAGCAGGAAGAAAGTCAAGAAAACAGGGAGACTTTATTTTATTCTTAACTCAGTCTGCATGCAAAGTCAGTTTCTATTTAAGTAGCAGTAAAGAGTGCAACCAGCAGTGAAGGAAAACAGTTGCTTTGACTATAGCTTTAAATTCCGTGTTAAATAAAGTAAGTTTATTGTGAGTCTTGAATACATTATTATTTTTCAAATTATTATTACTTTAGAAGGTTAATGTAAGATTCTGTAATTCCATTGCTTCCTGAAGCTCACCATCCTTTGAGGTGTTCAGAATTAAATTAAAAATGAAGTGTCTCCCCAGCTGGGGCATCTGTACCCAGCAGAGAGCACAAACTTACAAGGAAGCCTTACAGAATGGTATAGAACCACAGAAGACAAAATCAGTGACTTCAGAAAATACCTCTGTGCCAGGACATTCTGTAAATTTCTCTGGAGAAATCCTACAACCCTTCAAGAAACTTGACCTCATTTGCATGTTTTGATTAGATTGCTGTCAGGCTTCTTCTGAATTCCTATGAAGAAGAGAAAAGTAGTTTTGTGGATGAGTCTCAGGAACTTCATGTCAGAATACTTTCTTTATAAATAACTTTATAAATGAAGAGTATGATTTTTGTCTACTGGTCTAAGTCTCTAGGGTAAACATGTCCAAAACAGGTTTTAACATAAGAAGAAATACTCTCCATCTATAGTTTATATTCCATTTTAATGAAATGATGATCCACATCCAAAGTAAATTCCTGAAGTATTTATTAGTTAACTAAACCTCTGATATTGTTGTACCTGGGAAACTTTTTCTTTAAAGGAGGGACTATAAATGAAATCTTAACTTAGGAGCATGGTTCATAGAGATATGTGTGTATGAGAACTATGCAAATATACAACATGCAACTGTATGCTGGAGAATCTTCAAAAAGTGGGGGGAAGAAAGAAGATCTTGTTTACCCCCAAGGGAGTGGAAATTCTAAAAGTAGAAAAATGAAGTGCAAAACCACTGATGTAATACTTAGGTACAAGATAATGGTCTGCACAGCAGAATGGAGCCATTGTGAAGACTGCAGTGTTCTTTGTCCTTTTAATAAGCGTTGTGAGTGTCTTGAATAAAGATTAGGAGAGTGTGTACATGAAAATTAATACTTACACAAGCTCAAAGAGAAAAAAGTGCAGATTGTACTCAAAACTATACTACTTCAACTGCAGCAGCCTTTCTTCAGGATACTTTTATTCATAATTAATATTAGAGTCTCCATAACAGAAATAACGATAAATAATGATCTTAAGAGACTTGAGACTGTAACAGTGGAAGTCAGAACATTGCCCTAACCACAACCTAGTACCTAGGAGGAAATGGGAAGTTTAACAGCTCTCACCCTGCTTTCATTTCTTCATCCTGTCTAGAAATATGTAATACATGGCAGCTCCTCTCCAGATTAAGCCATAATTCGAATGCAGCAGGAATGGGTGTAAAGAGGAGAGGACAATGTATAGCTGTTGTCACTCTAATACCCAATCAATTTTCCTACTTTTGGACTGTTTACACATTGGTTTTAATACAGGCATGCAGCTGGTATGGTAGTTATTACTTGTTGCCTTTTTACAGCTATCAAAGTTGGCACGTTAATAAATCAGTTTTTTCATTTAAATACTATACCTGCTTTCAAAAAGAGTATTGCAATTATTGCAATGTACCCTTTCAGTATTAGCAAGGTAAGTTTAGTCAATATTGACTTAGTTACTTTTTTTCTTTCTGTATTGGATTTTACTTCATACACTTGGATTTTCTGCATCATTGAGGCACTATGATAAATACAAGATAGCTGTCATAGTATTAGTTAAATGCAGTAGCAGAAAAGGGAATTTTAAATGAAAGGTAAAATTAGGTGAATTCTTGCTTTCTGTTTCATACTGAAAAATAACCAAAGTTCCTGGTCATTAGGTTTAAAATGTTGAGCTTTTTTATATAGAAATACAGAAAAAAAAATTCACTAAATTGCAGTGATACATTTCTCTGAAACTTTAAAAATTGACTCCTTTGTTTTGTCAAGGAGTAGGGCTACATAGAATAATGGTGAAGTTCTAATCTCACTTGCTATGGTAATATCACTCCTGTGAAGCTACTAGACAATATGAGCATTGCTTGGTTTGTAGCTCAGAGTGATGTCTTGCAGATAAAGCTCTATTACAAATGAGTCAATTTTCCTTTAGAGAAGCAGTGGTTAATTCTGACTTCACTGAAATCACTACAAACAGGGAGTTTTTTTTTCCCGTGTTTTCTGTGCTTTCACTCTTTTAATGTCAATCAAAACTCTTCTCCTCTTTGTTAAGCTTAACTATGAAGTTACATCATAAGAGAGTGATTTTTTTCCTAATCAGTCATTCTAGTCATAATTTTTTAAAAAACTCTGAATACTAAGGTCTAAAAATTTGTACAGTGGTTGACCTTTTGCAATCACTTTAAAAATCTAACTACGTTGTTTGTTAAAGTGTATGGGGTTTAGAAAATTTTTCACATTTCTTGTGAATGCTGTTGAAATTTATGCTTGAAAATACCATGTTAACATGGAAAGTGGCTTATCCCCAGGCTCATTAGAGATGAGCCATAAAGCTCATAGTTGAAATAGTTGTGCAAGGTAGGTGGATGAATTATGCTGCTTTGCACTCTGTGTTAGAAGATGCTACGGTTTATTTTGTCCTTCTACCACGAAAGGGTAGAAATCATATGGAGTATATAATTACTTTGCTTCCTTAGTTAGCAAATAGCTAGTTATTTACAATTGCTTACTTTGGGAGTAGGGTATCTTTGAGTTGTCAACATAATTGAGCAGTGAAGTAATTCATGTGGTGGTGCTGTTCCTTTGGCTGTTTGAAGTAAAGTTCAACTATATTAGGATAAATCAGAAAGTGAAGTGGCCAGCCTCACTTGCATGTTAGGCTGTAGATTATGTTGAAGTAGTCATAATTTGGATAAAAACACAGTTTGAGCCGTGTCTTGGTTTTCAGAATCAGGCAGAAAATGTTTTCTGCCAAAACCATTTACTTGACTTTAAGTAGTCTCTTCCTGCTCCCACCTCTCCCCAAATAATATAGACAGATGAAATATCGCAGAGAAGCTCAAATGGCAGTAAGAGAGGAGCTTGTTGGTCAATTTTGCTACTTTTTGCAGTTAGAGTTTAGTTTAAACACCACATTTTCCTAAAGTTTTAGAAGATAGATTTTTCAATCTCATCTCAGTTTTACCAGTGTGAAAGCAGCAGTGAGGAAAGTGCAAGGCATGCTGTGGCTTGTCATTTGTAAGAATAAATGGAGCCAGGGGTGTTCCAGAGATGTAGGATACGTTCCTATTGACTCAGACCAGCTTCTAAGAGGATCATAACCTGTGTTATTTTTCAGTTTGAGGTAGAACTGTCTGAGCCACGAATTCAGTCATACACACTGTACATTAAGAGATGCAGTCTCAGTTCACTGTCAGTTGGAAAGAAGTATGACTAAAAAAAAAAATCTTCAACTGCAGTGAGTCATGCTATAGTGGTAAATAGCTTCCTGTCCACTCCTGCAGGTTCAGGGGGCAGAGGATTGAATTTCTGTCCTTGCATAGTTTTGAGGACACACAGAGATATATTTTGAAGCATGAAACCTTTAAAACATTAGATATCAGGTGGAACAAAGATGTGATTAATTTCCAGCAATGCACATCATTGCATTTGGTAGTAAATTTTATTGGTCTCTTCTGGAATGGATGAAGAAAGAATGAATAAATGATGTATTGAAGTGAAACATTTGTATTTACAACTACTATTAAAACAATTATCCTGGTTTTCTACTAACCTCAGTGATAACCCTTCCATTACAAAAAATAAAACCCAACACTGTTCAGGACAAGAGGCAATGGAATACCAGGAATTCTATAAAGATAGTGCAGAACAGCTCCAAAAGCTGTGGGCTGTTCTGTCCTTTTGTTACTTCAAAGCTGAATTACACCACTAGAAATCTTTATCTGTCTTCGCTCCTTATGCCCTCTCATATTGCGTCTATAGTAGTAAACAAGGAAGGACATCCTGAAATGTTTTCTCGTCTTTCTTATTTTTTATCAGCAAAAGTGTTTATTGTAGTAGGGGGTTTGGGGTTTCTACTTTTTATCTGCTACCAGTGGACAGTTCTTTAATTTCTAGTACCTGGGGGAAGACACTGACACATTGCAACAAGCTTTCTTACTCCACTAAGGGTATTGATTTGTATGTGCCTGTTGGTCATCTGTTCCTCTCAAATGCTGTACATTGCAGAGAAAAGTTGTCAAGGATTTTAGAAATCTTACCTATTTGTAGTACATGCAGTGAGCTCAGCTGCATGAAGGAGCAATTTTGCATTCTTTTTACAAGATTTCTGTGAATGGTCAGCATTTCCAGTCAGCCCAAGTATAAAAGTAAACTACGAGAACCAAATACAAGATCTTTCAACAAGCTGAGAATAAGGACATTTAAGGTCAGTCTGCTTCACATCTTTATGCCATTAGTCTTTAGAGACATCTGTAATTCAGACAGTCCTAATATCCTTTGTGTTTCTCAGTTTTACATTTTGGCATCATATTCAGAACAATTTTCCAGAGTATTTAAAGAGAGGAAAATAAGACATTTGGAAAGAGTTCTACAGTTTTGCTGAATTCCAGGGTCCTGTTTGCTTTCAGAAATATTTAAGCAGCTAAAATTGTTTTCTTTTTTAATGACCTAATTCAGTTTTGGAACAAACCCATGAGACTTTTTTCTTCTTGCAATTTTTGTAACATTCAGATATTCAACAGCCTTCAGTTTACAGGAATCCTCTGATTTTTCTTGTTCGTTATGTATATAGCAGAGTATGTCAACAGAAGACTGTTAGAAATTAAGAAGCAATTTTTATGTTTTTCTTTTATTAACTTTACATGGCCTTAAATGAGAGCATTTCTATCTTCAGAATTTTAGAAATTTCAGAAGCTGAGATGTATGTCACATGTGGAAGGATATTTTTTCCAAAACAGTGATCACCTTTTGGTATGTAATGAAAATATATTCCTTCTATCTAAGCTAGCTAGTCTCTTGCTTCCCTTCTCTTTTGGGTTTGGTTTTAGTTTTTATTTTACTATTTATTCCACTGTAGTTTTGTCGAAGATTTTGCATTTCTTGTTAAAATGCAAACAGTAAAGGATTTGCTATTTTCTAGCAACTCTGTAAAGAAAATTCCTTCATTGGATTGCACTCCTAAAGGACTAGCAAGCAGTGAGGTTTACATACAAAATCTTTTCAGTGTGAATTTAATGAATTGAAACTTTCACTGAAAGTTTCATGTGATTATTTTTTTTCTCCATACCTTGACTAATTATATCTGCAATTTAAGGAGGTTGTCTTTGCAGTGTGTGCTTTTATACAGACCTTACTGTGCCCTGTCACTTAGTCTAATGGTTTCTTCCCTCTGTCTCTTTGAATACTGTATGTATTAGGAGCAGGCTTGTCAGTTTATTCAGTAATGGGCTGGAGCCTCAGTGTAAAAGGAGAATGAGGGAAGATCCCATCTTAAATGTACCTTGAGCTGCAGCTTCATCTTGACCTCATTCATAACTCTCAAAGCTGAAAAGAAATTTTAGTTTAGTTTGCTGACCCTCTTTCCTACCTGCAGGAGAGCACAAGGAATCTCTTCCCAGGTCCCACGTGTACATTTGGTGATCCATACTGTTAACCTGACCCCAGCTGCTATTATCCATCTCTAGGCTGAACAGGCAACAGGAGAATTCCAGCTTTAAAAAACTTTGATTCTCTAATCCCAACATCCACATAAAGGTGTGTATCTCAATATTCAAAGGCTAATACTGTTCCTAGAGAGACTCACTGTGATAGTTACAGTGGCTACAGTCTTTGGCAAGACTTATGATACATGCTGAGGAGTCCAAGGTATCCAGGCTAGATAGTTGAACTCGTTTTCTGGCAGTTGTGTTCTCATGATGACATTACGTGTGTTAATAGATCTGATACACTTTGCAAAGTTTTCAGTATACCACATAGAAAGGTCAATTTACTTGTCAGCACAGGCAGCTCAGCTAATTTATAGGTACTGTCAACTTTTTTAATAGATAACAGTTGCATGGAGAAACAAGGTTTCTTTGCCAAACGTAAATATGGAGATGTTGTATACACAGAATCTCAGAGAGAGAGAAGGAAAAAAGCCATGTTTCCTTTGTTTACTACATGTATATTTCTTCATGTAAAAAGGTTAACTTCTAGCCATGAAGAGTTAACATTCATGAGGAGTGTGTGGAAACCTTACATAACTTGTTCAGTATCATCTCATGGGTGTTTCTCTGTACACTCTGCCAGAACTAATTTCACGGTTTTAAAACAACTCAGGGTACAAAAAGAATACGTAATGAGTTGCCATGAGATATGATTGTTTCCCATTTGAGAGATAGAGAGACCTGTAGCTCTCCAGGACTTATTAAGAATCATTTCTCAATTAAGCATGGGATGTATAGCTTAACAAAGGCTGTGTGGTTCCTCTTGAATACATCAAGGTTTGGCTGCGGAAAGCATACCTATTGCATGAGTTTGAGACACTCTTCCCCTTCTTTTTCCCAGCATCTTTTCCTCTGCTAATTTATAAATTCAAAGAGACCATAAGCTTGTGTAGACAAAAACACTGACCTGGCATGGTCTGTCTTATCCTGCATTCTGAGTCCCTGTCATATCTTGGAGTTTGAAAACAGACAAAGCTTTCTGGTACTGTCAAAAAAGTCATCTTAGAGAAAGGAAGCAGCATCCAAACTGTCAAGACTGATACTTGCTCCCTCTCAGCCAGTGACGTTTCACTCCTGAAGCCTGCATAGCAATAAACTACATATTTGAGTTATCAAAAGACTTAGTCTGTGCAAAATGTTGGCAAAAGCCAAGCCCAGGAAGAGAAATTTGGATGAGATGAGTGGTGTTCATTACGAGTAGGTAAGTTAGGTTCTTCTGTTCTGAGAGGGCAGAATTATACAAACCCAATGTTATTCAAAATGGGGGAATGCTTTAGAAAACATACCTGAAGTGCAAGCTAGCAGTTCATGTAGTCTTACTTTGAAAAGCCACCTTTCAGTTAGCAAAACTAAAAAAAATATATGAAAATAGTTTTGACTTGTTGCAAAGATAGTGCAGTGCTTGCCATAACACAACTCTTTCCAGCTCTGCACTTCATGCTGATTTGAAGCAGAGTTAAAGTTCATTACAGTAACTCTGGCAAGGCCTCACATCAGTCTTGGAGGCAAGAAGGCAAAAAAAGAATTAACTGGCTAATATTTGCCCAGATCTTTCCAAACCATGAAGCAAGATTTATTTCAAAGTCTCAGTGCCACTTCAGTTCAAATCAGTTAGTGCAGCTTTAGATGCTAAGAGAAATTTATGAGCATCTTAGACCTCCAAAATACTTCAGTAAAGCAGCTGCGATTACTAGTAAGATTTCACTGATGTAAAAATGTTATTTAAAACAGAAACGTGAATGGATTGAGAGGAATCTTCTCCAACATAGTACATGATGTTACTGTGCAGCTGTGAGACCATTCATTTCAGAGAACAATCTTGAATGAAATAGTGTGATGACTCACTGTATCTTTGTGTTCTAGAAGGACAGAAACAAGGCAAAGATTCCTTGATCTGTTCTCTTACTTCCCTGGCTGTTCTCTAAGGAGCCATAAGGAGTACTCTAAGGAGAATTTATGGATATCCCTTTTGTGGCTTGAAAAGAGAAGGGGGGTTGGTGGGATGGTGCACTAATGCATTGTTTCTGTTCCTGCCAGGTAACAGGCACAAGGTGAGGCTTAAGTTGCAAGGAAGGGTTATACTGTTCTGTCTGCTGGGCAGAAGTGGTGGCATGACAGATGACATGGTGGTAGGATGCATGAAATAATATATCTTTCAAATTTTCTGCAGTAGCAGTGCTGGCAGTCCTGCAAGTTCTTGGAAGAACTCCGGTAACAAATTTCCATGCTTCTTATCCCAAATGCACTAGTGATGAAAGAAATTTTACTTCAGTAAAAATCATTGTGTCCCAATAGGAAATAGTACCTTTTTATAGGAAAATTGTGATTTTTTTTCACCTGCAAAACCTGTCATTTTTAATGTGGGGAAGAACCAGAAGATATGAGGCACAAATACACATTGATTCTCTTTTTAGAAAACCAGTGAGAATAGGGATGCAAATTAGTTCACTGTACAGATCTAATTAATCAGCCTCCCTTCGCTTTTCTTTATTCCAGTTACCTCGAATTAGAAGTCACATTATCCTTTGGGCTCTGTCTGACTTAATGTTTTAGAAAACTGCCTGCTACTAATCTGACAAGGAAGTGAGAAAGGGTCAATACTCTTTGTATTGTAGTTACTCTGAAACAGTGACTGATTTTGGTTACAATGGTATTCTGGGGCTATTCTACTTCTCAGAGCACAGCTGAAAATAAAGTGAGTGAGCTCTGAGACACTAACTGTAACGTATGTTGAAAGAATGTTCTGTAATGATGAAACAAACAGTTCCCCAGTATTATTTTCCAGTATTTTAGGCTGAAGGTGAGGAGAAAGTTCTTCACAGAAAGAGTAATGGGCCAGTGGAATGGTCTACCCCGGGAGGTGGTAGAGTCACTGTCCCTAGAGGTGTTCAAAAAAAGATTGGATGTGGCACTTGGAGCCACAGTTTAGTTGTCGTGAGGTGTTAGGTATTAGGTAATTGGTTGGACTTGATGATCTCTCAGATCTTTTCCAATCTGGTTGATTCTGTGATTATCTGAAGATAGCATCTAGGTCTGATTTTGATTTTTGACCCATCTGAGACTCAGATGTCAGGGCCTGAGGGTTTTTTTGATGGTCTGTGTTGCAGGGCAGTGAGGAGAAGGAAAGATTGTGGTAGAGTAAGCAGAAAATTATTCAGCAGTGCCCTGTTATGTTCATTAAGAAGACAGAGTTAGGCATTGAACTGTTTTTTCAGTCAAATCTTTATTTCATTTATGTCAGTATTTTGTAAATAATTAATATGACATTTTAAGTTGACTTGTTTCCAAAAATAGCTGCAATGCAATAATAAACTGTGCTGCAGTCAAGAGAAAGAGCTACAATACCATGTCCTGTTTTGAAATTATTTTTTACTTATCAGTCAAGCTGAATATTAGTGCTTCTAGGTAGGAGGTTATTAGCTATATTTGCTCTTTGAAGAGAAAAGAGCTCCTCAGAAAAAGGGACTTCGACAGCAAAGATTGATTTCGCAGCAGTAGCCAATTTCCTCAGGGAACAATTCCATGATTGTGTAGTCCAGTGTAGATTTACTCTTTTACCCACTTGGAGGTAGGGGCAAGGAAGCAAAGGTGAACTTCAAGATGGGAACAGGGAAAATTTCTGAAGTCATAGAGACTTCTAACTATTGATGCCAATAGCTGTTTCTCAGAAAAGAGCAGCCAGAAGACCATGCAGGAGAATGGGGCCTAAGTCCTAGCACCTCAGCAAATTACTCAAAAGTCTTGAAATTCCACAAAATCTTTTTCAGGATTTTTTCTTTAGGAGAGGGACACTGAACATTAGCAGTTCTAGGGTCTGTGAGTTTTCTTCCTTGTCTGCTTACATGGGAGGTGCTCGTGCTGATTAAGTCAGGCACGAAACCTCCTTAGTACGATAGAGTCATTGCTTAATGTTTAGAATGTCTGAGGAATTGGCAAAAAAGCATTAAAAGACCACTTGTACACTAAATGGCACGAGCTCCAAGATTTGAAAGATTACATTAAGCTACAGGCAGAAATGGAAAAGAAGTAGTTTATTAATTTTGCTCATTTGATGAACTTCTGTGAGATTTTTTGGCATGCAGCCCACTTTGGTTTTCCTAAATTTTTTTTTTGTTTTAACTTCAAATCAAAGACAAGATAAAGCCCAAGTGAGGATGTATCCTGTAGCAATTAAATGATGTGCAATTCATAACTAACTTTAGTGAAGACTTAACTTTGAAGAAGGCAGCATATTTTAACTTCTAGAGCTGTGACAGCCTTTGCCTGACTAGACTAGTGTGGGGCAATATTCTAGGAAAGCTGGGAATGACTGATCCACATGGCCAGCTGTTACGTGTTCATATGAACACATTCTGGGTACTGTGGGGTCACAGGTGCTTTTAAATAGCACTGAAAGGTTGCCGCTAGACTGAATAAAATGCAAGGTTCCCAGAATTTTTCTTCTGTACTTTTATTCATATTCTAGAATTTCAGAGTCTTTCATACATATATCCTACCTTAAAATTTGACTTATGGCTGTATTCCACAAAAAGAGGAGCCTTCAGCTAAATTTAATTCAGTAAAGAGAACAAGAAAATCTTTTTAAGATGTCTTCTCTAACATAATCATCATGGCACTCTATTCCACTGCCCCCTTTTTCCTTTTCTAAGTCATGAGAAATGTTGCCGTCATGTCTAACCTCTCTTGGCTAATCAATGAATAAGTTTTAATTTTATTACCCCTCTGAAGCTTTAACATTTGTGGAAATAATGTTTAGAAAATGTGTATTTTTTTCTAATGCTGGCAGGGGAAAGTAATTTCTCATTCTCTTTTTCTTTTCCTCTTTTTGATTTTGGGATGCCAGTCTTGCAAATGAATATTTCATTTTTAAGGAGCCATGTTTGATGCCAGTTCTACTTATTTGCTTTGCAGTCACTGCAGTAATGCTTTGTAGCTCTGTCAGTATGTAAATTAAACCAAGCATAGATAGCTTTGTGTTGCTTAATGTTCAGCTGATAAAAATTAATGTGGTGTGAAATGAGCATTTTATCTGACTGCAGATACAGTGCCGGAGTTAATTAGACTGGCAGAGCAAAATGTTATTAAACATACAGGCTCCTGATCATCAAGAGCTGGGTGAACCTCAAAAATGTGGGTTTGGGTGGGTAGTGTAATGTAAATTGACTGAGGCAGGCTCAAAGCAAACATACTGAGAATGGTGAACTACTTCAGCAATAAGACATGACAGACTGAGCAGTAGTGCTGATGAATGCATGCCTTGGGTGCATAGTGTAAGGTACAAGGCAAGCCAAATGCTTCCAGCACGCTTGGGAAGTGCATTAATCAGCATTAACACATGATCTACAGTGTCTTATTGTCATAAACATTGCCACTTCTTAAGTTCAGTATTTGGTGACAGTTAAATGATCAGTGAGCCAAATCAAATAAGGCAGTAAAACATTTAATTCAGCATAAGTTATTTCAGTAAAAGTATTTTCATACATTTAGTGCTTTTGGCAGATTGCCTTGCAGAACTGGTTTTGTATGTCGGTGTTGTCTGTAATCAAAACAAGAAAGCACTAACAATGATACTTTTTAATTCTATAAATGTATTCCATAAATATTGGGTCATTTCTGTTGTCTGAATATGGACCCTATTTTCATATTCACTCTTCCTCTGTTTATGCAGCTGGATAAATTTATGAAGAGAATCAGATACATTAGAATATGACATGAAAAGCTGTATTGGATACGACCAAACATGCCTCTTTACTTTTGATGCTGTCGATAGGTGAGTTTGAGAGACTTCCCCAATATTACTACCTAGGCAAGATGCGGTGAGTATAATGGGTTTAGCCCATGAAATCCACAACACTTTATGGGCTTTGGAGCATCACATTTGTTAATATATAATTGAAGACTTAAGGCTGTGGGAAGAGATGGGAAGCTGTAAATAATGTTTAAACATACAAGCCACTATCACACAATTTCAGGTGTCTGTGGATGCTTAGGACTCCTTAGAGGCAGAACAGATCACATGAGAGAAATACTACATTGAAAAGTTTTCCAAAAGGGCCAGCTGGCATTGGGGGCTGAGAGATGCAGAGGACATTGCTGGGTGGTGAGAGCTCAGAGCCTGCTTTTCTCCTTCCTTGTATCTTTTGAGCCCTAAAGTACTGCTGGACCATCTCAATTTTACTTCCTAGCAACCTCCCTCTTAATCTCTCTTGATAAACCTAAGAGTCTAAGATATTTTACCTAGGACTTTGTCAGGGCAGTACAGGTGATCCATTTTTATCACCTTTTAGTTTGTTTTTAACAGTCCTGCATATGTTTATGCTGCAGTACTCAGCTTTAGAAGAACAGGCCTTTGGTTTTCCAGTTGTTGGTTCGTTCATCATATGCTGCTCTGATGTCCAAATACTCCTCCAAGTTGGTGGTACTGTTTACCTCTCAGCCCTGTCGTATTGCAAATGACTTTCCTGGAGCTTGTGAACTCATTACAGTATAGTTCTTGTGGTTGTCTGCAACAGGTGATGGGTGAACTCTGCTTGTGAATGTTTTTAGGAAAATCTCCTCCTAAAGTCCTATGGCAGGACTCTGAATGACTAGTATTATGTAATGCAAAGTACTTTTGTCATTGAGAGTCCTGCTATACTGCTTTTGAGTATTTCTAAACAGCACAGGAGATAAAATATTAGGAGCGGACAGCAGGACTTCAGTGGCTGTTCACAAAACTATTAAAAAGGAGCAGAGGGTGGTCAGTACTTACATGGAGAACAAATTGATATCCCCTATTAACTGTGTAATTTGCTTGATGCTAACTGTAACTTCAGGCAGAATTGAAGAATTTAAGATTTTTGGCTCATTGTCAAAGGACTTGTGAAGGTGACCAAGCAATCCTCTGAATGTTACTAGAGAGATCCCCCAACAGGAGTCAGGATGTTCTTTCACTGTATATTCCATCTAGGTGTGTTTGTGAGAAAGAGATAGAGAGGATGATATAAGAAGCTCAGTATTTGTATGCATTGCTTGAGCTTCTTTATGCTTTAGTGATTTTCAGATAAAATCCGAATCTCTACTCTGTTTACTTATTTCATTTATAATTTTGCCTCTTGAAAGAAACACTGTAGATTTCCTTCCTATTTTCAAGAGTCAAAATACTTAGAAAACTGAAAGATTGTATTGGTTTCAAAACCCACACTATCGCACTCTCTCCTTCAAATATCATAACTGGGTGTTGCACATCTATTAGATCCTTCAAAGAGTTGCATGTTTCTGTTAGTTTCTTACATGCATGCAGCTGAAGAGAAATAGTTTACTATAGAATTGTTCCAGTTGGAAGAGGCCTTTAAGATCATTGAGTCTGACCTTCGACCTAACACCACCATGGCCATTGAACCGTGTCCTGAAGTGCCATGTCCACGAGTTTCTTGAACACTTTTAGGAACTCCGCCTCCTCCCTGGGTAGCTTCGTTCCAATGCCTGACCGCTCTTTCAGTAATGACATTTTTCCTAATATCCAACTTAAACTTCTGCTGGCACAATTTGAGGCTATTTCCTCTTGTTCTATCACCTGATACTAGGGAGAAAAGACTGACTCCAACCTCAATACTGAACTACTAGTTCAGAATTTCAGGTGTGCTCTCTGAAATTCTTACATGCTCTCTGAGGTGCAGCAGTATGACAAGAACTCTGTTGCTACTGTCATAATCTTGAATTAAGTAATTTACAGAAAGAGCAATATTTGTATGCTTACCTGAAGTGATCTATATGCCGAAGCCTATCAAATTGCTTCATTCACCATATTGAGAGCTACGCAAGTTCTTTGTGGACATGCATTTTACTTAACACTGTTTTCTATATGTTTCGTTCTGTCCTGTAAAGGGTCTTCAGTGCATCTAGAAAGACATCCAATTGCTCAGAACTGGTTTTGTCATTTAACCTAAGAAATCCATCCTATATCCTTAAAGCCACTGTGTAACTTCTTTTGCTTTCAATCTTTCCTTATTGGGAGACTAAAATGATCCCCCTTCCTCTATAGTAATCTATATTTGCTGCCTTTTATTACTGCAATGTCCCAGGCCAAGATGCTGGATTTTTGAAGTACTGATTTCTCTTCCCCTTGTCAACCTCTTCCTTTCTTACGGAATAGCAACCCAAATTAGTAATAACAGAATTTTGTTACACTGCAAGCTATCTGTGGTATGAAATAAATGACACATCTGAAATCTGGCATTTAGGTGGAACTACTGAAATCTCTACTACCTGAGACAGTTTTGGGAAGAGAGAGTGAGGATTTATTTCATTCTCATTTTTGTTACTTTTTTAAACTGTTTTGGTGTCAAGAATTCATAGAGCTGGATCTCAAACTGAAATAAATTAATAGGATTCTCCTTGCAGTAGTTCACTTGTACTACCTCAGGACTTGACTTTGTCCCATTACAGAATTTGAGAGTGTGTCTGGATGAAATAGTGTTTGATGAGGTCATCTGAGAGATGTGGTGAGGTGCTGGAACAGGTTGCCCAGTGAGGTGGTGGAAGCCTCATCCCTGGAGGTTTTTAAGGCCAGGCTGGATATGGCTCTGAGCAACCTGATCTGGTGTGAGGTGTCCCTGCCCATGGTAGGGGGGTTGGAACTAGATGATCCTTGAGGTCTCTTCTAACCTGTGATGGTTTTAAGGCTATGCGTTTAAAATTCTATGATTCTGTTATATGTTGTCCTTGTAGAAGTGATTTGTGTACTGAAGCAAAAAACTACCATCATGATAGAAATAAAGCTATCATTTAGTTTCATTTATTCAAGTGTGTTAGTGACTTCTCCTTTTTATCGTTGAAGGCTTCCATCAGTGATGTAGGTGTCAGGGACTTGGTCTTGAAACAATCCTTTAATTCATACATGGCTGCTGACTAAGTGTAGTTATGAATTCAGGTAATAGTGCTCAGTATCATTTGTGTTTAGACTTCAGGCTACAGAGTATATGCAAGTGTCTGAGATTAATTCACTCCATTCTCAAACTGTGCAAAACTATGCAATGTCTTACTCCGGGAAAAAAAATGAAAAGAAACAAACTTCTACAAAATCTAGAATTCATTAAAAGATTTGAAATTCTGGCTTTGAAATGTGGGTTCCTGCTTCTTTTTGCCTTTGTGGGCTTGTCTCCTAGCTCTGGGGAGGCCTTGAGCTCAGCAGGTTATATAACTGTGACTTGACACCGCAGCCAAGTTACCAGTAGCTCTGGAGTTCAGCTTACTGAACTGCAGCAAAGCGTGAATTCTCCTTAGTACACTTGGCAGTGGTGCTAACTGCATGAAGAAGCACTCTTAGTGGATAAATGGATTGACTTAGTGTTACAGAGCAGCTGTGTTTAATGCAGTGAGCTGTCGGTTACTGACTCCATGCCGTTTGAGTATCGGTGAACGTGCTGAGCAGAGTACAGAATCTGATCAGTAAAATTAATAGCTCTGCTTTGCCAAACTGCATTTAGGCCTTGCCACATTAACTTGGAGTTACTGTACTCAGTATTCACCTCATGGAAGCAGCAGCGAATGAAATAGTCAGCAGCATGTGGCCACACAGTGACTGGGTTGCAGGCTGATTTTTGTTTGTTTGTTTGACTTGTTTTTTCAAAGGCTTAAACTCCAAAGTGGTTTAGTTCAATCTCATTCAACTGAATTGCTCTAAATGAAAGTGATTTTTACAGGCAGGGTTGTGGCACATGTATATGCATGGATAGACCTGAAGTAAATGTTGATAATGGTATCTTTTTATAGATCCTTGGTTATTAGTACTTGAAAGCTTATTTGGAAAATACAGGTTGTGGCTGGTGTCAGAAAGGATTATGCTGATTTTCGTAGGTATTCCTAGAAAAGATCTTTAATTTCACTGTCCCTTGATGTAACTATCTAGTACATTGCAGCTTTTCTGTACAATATTTGTAGTAAAATACATATGTGAAAACTGCCTTTTTTAAAAAATAGGCCTCATCACCTTTATCAAGCTAGTCGAAATAGAAAACACTGCAGTTTATAGGAAAAACTGCTTTAGAAAAGAAGATCAGTAGATACGGGAAAGGTAAGTAATTCTGTGATTTAATAGCTCAGTGTTCCTCTAACTGTCAGTTGTGACCCAGAGGGTCACAGAAAGTTCAGAAGAGACCGTGAAGTTTGTCTTAGCCAGGATTCAGCTCACTACATTTCATTTCCAGCTATGGCTCAGCTCCTCCACTGTTCACACAGGCACTTGGTAAACAGCCTACATACAGTAAGAGGGGAGAGCAAAACTGAAGACTTTGCTCATTGTAATGCAGTTCCATTCCCCCTCTGTCATCTATTCAGTGAAATAAGAGATGGGCTAAGTGACAGCACTTCACAGCAGTGTAAAACAAAATATGTATTTGAGTTTACATCATTCATATGAGTAATCATTTATGCATCTAACAACTTTCTGTGAAAATTCTGGTACTAGATTAGCATTATTTTTTGTAGTTTTCTTTACCATTTTCTGTAAAAATATTGTAAGTGAAATTCAGAAAACTTGTTGCTGTAAGCTGTCTTATCACAAATAGGTCTTATGCATTCATTACCTAAAATCCTTAATAGTTGTTCAGCTCATGTGCTCAAAAGTGTTGTGATAGACACAGAACAGTGCAAAATCAGACCAGATCTCATCAGTTCTGTAGTGAAAGATGGCTTAGGGAATTTGTATTAGAGTTCTAAGTTGAGCCATTTATGAAGTCTTACCTCAAAATTATTTCGTATTAGCAAAAACCAGTTTACTAAAACTTTTTATTGAAAACATTGCAAAACATATACCCTAACTCTGCCTTAACAAGCAACAAGTGATCTGCTGGGGTTCTAATGTGGCGAGCTGTAAAGTATCATTTTTGTCCTTCTAATTTCACCAGGGAATAATGCTTCTTAGAACACCAAGGAGGCACCAGGAATTGCAGGATGAGATACAGAATCTGAAAATAGGGATTCAGTTAGGATAAGCCCCTAAGTATTTGGATGCTGATCTGAGACTGGATCGATCTGCAAGTGAAAACTGTAAACTTAGAAGTTTTTCACGGGAGCTTTATCATCAGATTTGCAGTACCGCCACCTTTGATTCACACTAAGATGCTGTAAACAGGCCGCCTTTTGTTCTCCAGCTTGATGCCTAATCAAATCCCAGAAATGCAAGGACAAGGCAGCGTGAGAGGGTGAGTTTCAGTAATATGGCTGTGGCTTTTTTGTTGGTTAGTAATCTGAAGGATACAGCTTACGGTTTATGCAGGAAGAATCCAACCTATTTTTTCATTAGTGCAAACTTGTCATTTTTGTATTTTTCAGGGGATTGCAAGCTGTGAGAACACATGACTTTTTGCAAAGTCTGAGGTCTGTTTTTGAATTAATACTTGGGCAAATTTGTTGATGCAGATTAGGAGAAACATTGTTTGACTGAACTTACTTCCTTTGCAGCTTATAAAGGAGCAACTTTTCCTTGTTTTTTTGGAAAGTGTAGCTTTTCTGGTTGTATTTTGAAAAGGCCTTTCTGTAAGAAGAAACAAATGAGCCCTTCCCAAAACAGAACTAAAACCATGGCGCATAGTTCCATCTGTTACAGAAACTTCTGAGACATGCCTAATTTAACAAGCCAGTGTTAGTCGAGTGGTAAAATAGATTAAATAAAAGATCTTTGAGAAATGGTATTACATGTATTCCTATAAAATGCAATCTTCGATAATTATTTTGTACTGAAGGAACAAATTCCTGTGGTAGCCATCAATAGAGCTTTGCTGTGTGGGATGCAGGTTGGTGTTAGGCTCCCCTTGCTGGAGGCTGTACTTCAGCTCTGTGTCAATAGAGTCTCCATAGCTGAAGTTTGTAATGGGTCTTGGATTAAATTTAAGTCACTTCCTATTTTTGAGCTCAAATTCAGAAACATGTAAGAGTGACATGACAACTCCAGGTTTGCTTTTGTTAGATTGTTTTAAACTCTTCCTGGTTTAACACTTTGAAAGCCATTTTAATAGACTATAAGCACTGCCAGATAGAGATAGGTGGTGTGTGTATTTTGTGCATGTGAGACTGCAGTTTGTCCAAACTCTTTTAGAAGAAACACAGAGAGAGGAGCATCTGGAATTTGCAGCCTGCTTGTGTCATTTATTTCTAGGGAAATTTCTGGCTGCCCAGCAAAGGAAAGTAGTGTTTACGAAAAGATTATAACCCTTGCCAGGTTGAACCTGTTTTGTACAGATTCTACTGCATGAGGATGTGGGATTTTGGTGATCACTACTTGCTTCCCAGAGTGGATTGAGAATACTGCTATATATGCTGATTATTGTATATTCCAAGTTTTAGCCTCTAGCCAAAACCGAGAACATTTATTAAACAAATATGATAGAATTTTCAATAAGTTTTATATGAGGCCTGAAGTTTATTGACATTTGTGGACTCAGAAAATTTTTCTAAGTCCACCTGCAGGAGGTCAAATGAGCTCCCAGTATAATTTGTTGGGTTGTTTTTTGGTTTATTTTAAATTGTCTTCATGTTCAAACTAAGTTGGTTTTTTCCCCCTTTTTTCTGTCCACTCAAACTGAGCCAATATATTTTCATTCAGATAAAACAGGACATAACTTTTAAAGTCCACTTTCCAATGCAAAAGAATCAAAGTTTGTGAAGACACAAGAACTAGTTATAAAATTAAATTTCCTTCCTCATGTCTGTGTTGCCACAATGAATAAGGTTTGAAAGGTTAGAGAGTAGTGCTTAATTCACTGAAGTGTGACAATTCTTCCATGTCAGTGATTTCAAGCCTGAAGGGGATGACATCCTGTAAGCACATTCATCCATTTGTGTTTATTAAATTAAAGCCTACTTGAATTTTCAACAACAGATTTTCATTAACGGGAAAAGACTATCGCTTTCCACCTGGGACTGTTTTGGCTTTGATCCATTGATCCATTCTTGCACTGATACAAATATTAGAGGTTTGTTTGATTTTGTTTTATTTTCTTCTTGTGCAAGATGAGACAAATAGTGGCAAATGATTTTTTTCTGATCACATTCATATCTACCATATATCATCACCAGCAAAATAGTTATAGAGTGTAATAAAATAACACACAGTGCACAACTCTTGAGGGGAAAAAAGAATCCTGGTTATTATTTCTCTGATATCTCTTCTAGAATTGTGCAATTTTTACTTGATAGAGAGGTGTTGGGGGGAAGGGAAACAGAAGTGAACACTAAAAGGGCCATGTTATGTGATGTGTCCTTTAACGTATAGGTCTCAGTAGCACTCAGATTCCCAGGCAGTGCCTTCATTGTGCAGCACCATGAACAGGCATGAAAGTAACAGCCCTACTTCAAAGGGTATACTGTGAAGCTAAATATCATACAAAGGGAGAGAGTTTTTCAAAAGCTCCCCAGTTCCCTTCTTTCTCTTTTAACAGTAATGCATATTTCAAATAGTTGGGAGATATCTGTGTTACCAAGTCATGCTGTCCCTGTACAGCAGGACAGAGGATTACAGGGAAAGGGTTACAGTCTTTCTGACTACTTGGTGAAGTTCCTGTTTTTGCAGGAAGCTACAAAGAGTTATGCGGAACAGGTTAATAGGTATAAGGGTCCCAAAGACCAGATACTTAAGTTCAACAGAGAATATGTATGATCTAGCTGAAAGATGAGGGTGTAATTTGAGGGATACAGAAATGATTGCTATGGTCTGAGTGTAGCAAAAGTGGTAGAGAAAGCAAAGATTTGGTTTGGAATGTAGATTTGGTAGTGAGTATAAAACAGTGAATCCAAGGAAGAGAAAGCAAAAGGGTTTTCTGAAGGGCATTGGAAGTATTGCCTGAAACTGGATCATTCTGAAGAGCAGGTGTGGTATTCCTCATGGGTCAGATAGAAATCAGTATTTTACTAAGGTAAAAAATGGGGACAATGTGGATACAACATGGTAATGGGCTGATTATTGAAGTTGAAGCTGCAGAGGATGTGTGTGTGGGATTGTATGACAACATAGCCATCAGTGAGTCAGAAAGGTGGTAGAGCCAACAGAAAACAAAAGCCACATGAAAAGGAGGGTGCGTCAAGCTGTAGAAAGCATAGTTTGGTCAAATTACTGGGTCTTCCTGACTGTGGTTAGTATTAGAGGACCTTCTGAGTAGTGTAATGCAAATTGAAAAACATACCAGAAGCCCATCAATGTCAGTAAACATTTCTGTTAGCACTGAAACTACCATATCTAAAATAGGTCATTTAAAAAATGTTTAAAGACTGGGATAATTAGACATAACTTTGAGAATTCAGTCTGGGTGAACTGAACTGAATACTCCCAAACTATTAACCTGTCTTTTTTTAGCTCCTCTTTTCAAATTTAAATCGGATTTTTGTACTGTCTAGTTAAAAAATTGAACTATGTGCTAGAGAAGAACGGTTTGAAGTGCAGTAAATTTGCCACATTATGCCTACCTATCCTTTCATGGCTTTGGCATTAAATGGAAGTCAAAGTATTTGAAGCAGTTTGAAAAACATCTCTGTGCTATGAAGAAAAGGAAAATAAACACAGAAAATTGTATAATCCAATATGCCTCTTAATTATAAATGTTATTTATTCTGCTCAAATATAGTGGTTCCCAAATGTGAAGTTGAGAGCCTGAAATGTGTAACAGCTGTAGTTCTGTAAGCCTGTCTTTCATACTATTTTCCTCAAGTTTTCTGGATTTTATTTTTTCTCCTCCTTTGCATAAGGAGGAGTCACAGACAGTGCTCACTATATGCCAGGACTCAACCTTAAATGTGCACAATTGCTCTCTGCAGCTCCCTGCATCTCTTTGTTGGTTGCAGAGGCAGCTATGGTTGACTAATGCAGGTTTGAAATGGCTGACACCTGGTAGGGCTGGTGCCTCTGTCTCTCCTGTGAGCTATGGAAACGTCTGCTACTACCTTTGCTAGGTGCCTGGTGTTTGGGGGATAGGGTGTGGATAAATCTTGGCAACATCTCTTCTGGCAGTAATGTGTTTCTGTAGCCTCTTTTTGCTGTTGACTCTTAGGCTAGAGCCCAGTTAGGTCAGCAGGCCATCCAGAGACCTGCAAAGTGTAGACTGAAATGAAAGTTTGTATGCGAAGACCTGTAGCAGGTTTTTCAGCCTAAATAAAAAAGGTAGCAGAAACCTTGTACATGGCTTTTGATGATGAGCTTGCCTTTTTCCTCTTAAGGAAATTATGTAATGTAACTTATATACAAAGAAAACCTGGGAGTTAAATACACAAAGGCTGTGCACCAAATGGGAAGCTAATGGCAATCACAAGAGCAAGTAGCTGGTCTTGCAATTGAAATATGAGGCCTTGAATTTCCCCTGTTAGCTACCAGCCTTTTTTCCAGCCAGCCTTGCTGAGTTACTTGTCCTGAATTTTGTAGCACATTTGCACTAGGTACAAATCATCTGAATTGCTCTGAGGAAACCAGTAGCACATCTCTGTCATTTAGTGACCTCTCTTTCACAATGCTAGGATGGAAAGTCAGGGAGCTAGAAATCCTAGCTTTATTCTTCTTTAGTATTCGTGTGACCTCCTCTCTGGTTTAGAAAGAGGGAATTAAAAAAAAAGAAAAAAGAGAGAAAAAAGGCTTTTCCTTTGAGGTGGAGATGATATGCATCCCATAGTTATCTCATTCTTCTGAAGTAAGTTTGGCTTTCCAGTACCATTATTAGTTGTTTTGAAAATGGCACATCTTTGGACATGGGCTACTATATTGTTAAGTGCTAAACCCTTTACTTATTTAGGATTTTAGCTCCTCTGTATTTGTGTTTCTTTTTTCTTAATTACAAATGTTAATGCCAGTTTACAAGATGCTTATTTGCAATCTGTAGTAAGAATATGTTTGTTCATGGTTATTTTTCTAATGCATTGTATTTGCATGATTGGCAATGACTTTATTTTTGCAATCTATACATCAAATAAAATAAGAATGATGGTTTTGAAATAATTTTTATTACTAATTCACAAAACAATGTTGAAAGCGAAGTACAAAAGTTAGGCTTTCTTAATAACTTCCTTAGACTTTCATAAGAAATGGAGAGTTTTGGTTATTAGAGCTAAGAAAGTTAATATTTCACTGGCTTTCTCCCAGGCAACCAGCACCAGAACAAGAGGACACAGTCTCAAGCTGCGCCAGGGGAGGTTTAGGCTGGAGGTGAGGAGAAAGTTCTTCACAGAGAGAGTGGTTGGCCATTGGAATGGGCTGCCCAGGGAGGTGGTGGAGTCACCATTCCTGGAGGTGTTCAAGGGGGGATTGGACGTGGCACTTGGTGCCGTGGTTTAGATAGGCATGAGGTGTAGGGTGACAGGTTGGACTCGATGATCTTTGAGGTCTCTTCCAACCTTCTTGATTCTTGATTCTTCAAAGTCTTGAAGAGGTTGGTCAGTGTTAAAGGGCCTTTTTATAAAATAGGATTGTGGTTTGCATTCCAGACCTCCCCTGAAGCTTCAGAAAGGTTGGATATGATGGGATTTTTGATATAAGTGTGTTTGTTATGCATAGTTTCATATGAAAAAAGGAGACTTATGTGGTTTAAAGACAGAAATGTAGATACCTCAGATATTTAAGGGGACACAACATGGAACTCTAGTGTAAATGAGTTTAGGTGTTAGTGAACTATGAGAAAAGGATACCAGATTACATTTTTACAGGTCAGAAAGGCTTTTGGGGACCATCTCAAACTGGTGTCCTAGGGTACCTTTTGATGTGGGTCAGCTGTAAAGGTTTGTTTATTGTCTGGGAAAGAACTGACATGCTAAACTGGAGAAAGGAGGAAAGGGAATATGCAACAAAAATACCATTTTGGTTTATCTTTTTTTCCCTCTCTTTCCAAGATGGGCTCAGGCTTTGCAGTTACCACCTAGAAGCAATAATGCCCAACTTGGGAAAAATAAGGTTCATTCTAAATGTGTTTGTATTGCTGTTTGGTAGCTGCCTGTTTTTATCCCAGTGTCTGTAGTAAGGCACACATCTATCCAGTCAAACCATGAAAACAAAATTGATGCTGTGTCAGCATCTTGGCTGCAAATAACACTCAAAACAGATTATAGGACATGCTAGGAATACAAAATAAGGTTAGAAATAATGCTTCAGCTGTGAGTTCTTCAGGCTGTGGAAATAATAGAGCATAATTTAGTAGAAGAGGAACTAGGGAGTCAGCATACACAGGAAAAAAATGAAAGGATCAAGAAAAATGAAGGGAAATGGAAATAGATGTGGGGGAAGTTGGCAAGTCCTGTCAGTGGTAAATTATTACACCAACTGTGTGGAAGGATGAGGAGGAGTTTAAAGAAGAGCTAGAAGTCATTCTCAGAGAGATCAGTGACTGATTTTTGTGAGAGCTGCTTTGGAAGTCCTCGATAAGAGAGGAAAATGCACATAGAATCTGGGTATATTTGTTAGCAACTTAAAACTGAGCCCAGATCAGTGCAGGCAAGTGCTACAGACTACCCTACAAATTGTCCCCCCTGTTTCTGCATGCTTTGAGAGGAGAGAGGCCTGCAGTCCCTCATGAAATCACAAAAGTCTGCAAAGGTCTCTTGGCAGTCTTGAATTTCCATTACCTATGAAAGTACTAAAATGGTAAAAAATTAACTTTCGCATGCTTATTTATTTAAATGGTGCTTGCAAATTTTCTAGTGTATTTATTAAAGATATTTTCTTCAGTGTGACCCTTTTCAGCACTGAGGGAGGCTTTATGATGAACTAGCACAGCCAGCACTGTATACTGTAGCAGATGTCACAGGCTTCATTTCTCCATATTAGGTGAGATTTGAACCCATTGTTTCAGAAAGGTACTGTAAAAGTATGCAGCACAGCGTAGGAACTGGGGAGCTGCTCATCACTCACAATGAAACACAGTTTAGGTTTTCTGTGGCTGTTCTCTCTGGATTCCTCTGCCTGGTGAAAGCAGCAAGCTCACTGAAATGGATAAGCACATACTTGACTTTATACCACTTGTTGAAGTGCCAGAGTGAAGAAAGAAGCTGAAAATGTGAAGTGGAACAGAATAATGACAACTCTGACTATTGCTTTGAAAACTTGCTTGAAGTCTGGGTGCTTAGTATCTGTGTTCTCCATCATATGATGAGCTTTTCTAGTGGATATTTCATGTTGACCAAAACAACTATCCCAGCAACTTTCCTCTGTTTAAAGCAGTGTGGGGATCTGAGATTTTTAACAACAGATTGTCACTTCTTATTAATGCAAATGTAAGCTGAACTACATTTTCAAGAAGCTTTAAAGATGGGGCACTGTATTCAAAGCCCTACTCCTCCTTCATTACATGTTTCCTATCTGAGGAGCATTGAGCACTTCAGTTCCAGTCCTGCCAATAATGAAGTAGACAAGACAACAAATTGAGAGGGAGATTGTAAACTCAATCTTCCAACAATGCAATCTCCACAACCATCATGATGCTAAGTTTAGAATACCTAAAATCAGTAAGAAGCCTGGTGGTAGCACTAGCATTTCTGAATAGGATTTGGCCTGTGAGGAGCAATCTGTTAAACAACATGTTACAATTGTCAAGTCTAGATATCACAAAGGGAGGGATTAGTGCACACACATCCACACAGGAATCTTTGATGCTTTCAAATGTTCCTTGGCATCTGAAAACTAGGCAGCAGACACTTCCTGCGTATTTCACAGCAGTCTTGCCTATCTGGGCATTTCAGTGTGACAGTAGGGAACCTTTTGAAATGATAGTGAGACATGTCAGTGCAGCTTGCATTCAGAGTTCTAGTATCTATGGTTTGGGGTTTGTTTATGTGGGCATATATACATACATCTACAGATATTGGGGTGATTAAGCCAAAGCCAGCTAATTTAGGATCAAATATACAATATACAATAATATGCAATAACTGCATAATGGAGGAATTCATGCATTCATAGGTAGTAACAGCAACAAAACTACATTATGGAAATGGAAAGAAGAAATTCTAATCGTGTATCTTCTTTTTTTCCCCCTTTATTTCAAAGGAACGTTGATTAATTTTCTTGATGTAGAGTTTAGGGTAGAAAAAAAATGTATTTCCTTTTCATTTATCACTAATATGAGGAATAGTGATCTAATTCTGTTTGATTTTTATCTTTACTGTTTAGTACAGAATAAGAATAGAGGATTCATGAGCCTAAGGTAAACACTAATGAAATTATCACTGCAAAATAGTTGATCTTATAAACTTAGTCTTGCAGTTGTAAAAATGAGGGGTAAAGTGAAAGGCAAAGCACATTTGATTTCATCTTTGTTCTCTTCTTGCCCATTAAGAACCATTCACCCTTTTTGCTGCATCAGTGGCACAGAAAGTTTAAAGCATTCCTGTCCAAAATAAGATAATTATTATTTTGTACTCATTCCTAAGCATTAAATTTATTCAAATATGAAGGAATAAGGAAATTCCCATTAAAATCATAAAGGTTTTCCTTTTATGTAAGGCAAATACGTGTTGGTCCTTAAATGAGGTCTGACATTGATCCAAATCCATCTATGTAATGATTAACTGACAAATCCACTACAGTATATAATTGCCATATAGCTGGAAAATCTTTTAAATGTATGTGGCAAGAGAAATCTTTCTTGATGCCCTTTTTTGATGGCTTTGATTCTTTGGAAGTGGGCACGTGGCCTACTGATACAATGAGTACAACACAAGCTGTAATCTTGTGGTTTGCGTAGTTCACTACTGCATTAGTAAAATTGTAAGCATAACATATGAGTTGTTAAAGCAAAGTATAACAACATAAAGTGTGAAATATCCTGGTTTAAAGAGCATCAAATAGAAAAATAGGAAGTATAACAAGAATAGGAAAAAGGAGAAAGTGTAACAAACAGTGTTGGCAAATAGTGTGACTAGGAGTCAAGAGATGGTTCATTTCAGAGATCAAGCAACTACAGATCTGTGCTGCGTGAATGACTTTCCCTGTATGCAGTACAAGTAAATGAATTAATAATCAAGGGGAAAGTCTTATAAAAGTATGTTTCAGAGGATAGCTTTAAGTGAGTTTCGTCTCTTTTAGTCAGTGAAGTCTGGTCTCTAATTAGGTTTCTATTCTTACAGTGATGGATATGAAGTACTTTCCAAATCTATTTGACCTTCTAGGCTGGGGAGCAAAATTATTTTCATACTCCCTAATTTCACAGGAGCTTTGCATTTGTTGCCACAGAGAACTGTCACAAACAGGGAAGTTTAAATGGTTGAGAGACCTGCTTAACTTCGTGTGTTAGGTGTGGGTTTTATTACTGCTTGTTTGCCTGTAAGTTCCTCTCCACCCTGTACATCTGTTTCAGTATGTTATCTCTTTGCATTGTGCTCGATGGTTACTCACAGGGAGCCTCTGCACTTGCATCTATCTTCTGCATTTCTTAATTTCTTTTGGAAATACTCTATTCTCTCACCTTATTAATGTTTTAAAAAAAAATATTGCTAAAGGCAGCAGAACAGCAAACTTCATGGTGGAGTCCTGTGTCTTCCCCTGCGAGTGAAAGCTAAATTAGTTCTGAGGTGCTTTCACTCAGTGGAAGTGTGATGAGAGACACCAGCCACCTCTTCATTAATAACATGCCAGTCACATTGGGAGTGGTGTACAAAGCCTGCTGGGAGAGCAGTACCACCATCAGAAGCAGGTAGGAAGCAGAAAATGGGCTTAAGAGAAAGGAAACACAGATGGAGATCAGAGCTTTAATGTTACAGGGTGTAAAGTTGTCTCTGTCTGATAAGCAAGAGTGACTCAGCCTGGCTGGAGGGGAGAAGTCAATGCTAACTTACAAATTGTCACTTCTGTAATGTTACTGCTACTGCTCAAGAATTGGCAGCAGTTTGGAACATAAAGTAATTTATTTTTATTGCCTGTTCACACTTTATTTAGTGTTTTATTTCCTTAGCAAAACTGGGATGGTTCTGAGTTCTGCAGCCCAATTCCAGATACGGGATACTGCTGTTTATGTCAGATACGAGGTGCTGGAAGAACTTGAGCATGATTTTTGTTTTTATGAGATTCCCATAGTGTTTCTGCTTCCTTAGGATCCTGAATTCATCCTTACATTTGAACTCTTATGGGCTAAGTTTTACAAAGCAGCCAGGTAAAGAATATGGGTGGTTGGTTCCTACAGTTTCTTCTTTCCACCTCTTCAAAGCAGACAAGCATCAGAGTGAAAATCTCATAGCCACAACTGTAATATTAATATTTAGGCTTGTATGCTAAACTCCAAGGAGCTGCAGATGTGGCTAAATTAATCCTGACATTCTTCTGAGCTACAGCAAGAAGCAGAGGAGGACAAAGTGCTGCTGCTGGTACAGGAGCTTGAATAGACTTCTGTTAGTCCTTTGGATACATCTGATAGTGTCAGCTGACAGGAAATCTCATGGCTGTTTAACCATAGGTCTTGCTCTTTCCATGGGAAGCTAGCTCTAGTTTTGTACCTGTTTTTTCTCATTTTTTTAGTTTCTGGATTTATCTGTTTCTGTAGAAAAATGACTGCATTAGATCTTTGATGGAAGGAGTAAGCTGGATCAGTTTACAGATGCAGACTGCACCATATATTTTCTTTCACTTTTGTTTCCTGATGCCTCCACAGGTGTATCTGAATCTGTGTCATCAATCTTCAAACTCTGTGACTGGTCCTAAAATTTTTGGATTTCTAGGTTAGTTGTCCAGTGTTACATACATAGGTTGAAAAAAATGTGTAGGTTCGTTCAGGAGAGAACTGATTTTTTCAGATTCTGTGGTCCAGAAACTCAGTTCAGACTGGTTTTGCTCAAAATCTGATGCAGCAAAAGGGCTTTTATTACTTCTGTAGAATAGAATGTTTCTTTCAGGTTATATTTTCCTAAGCCATTCTGTGACTCTCTGAAGGTTCAAATAATAAAAACACAAGAAGCTGAGAACACAACTTGATAAAGTGTTACCACATGCAGTTAGACATGGCTGTGTCCTTCAAGAATCAGTTAGTGACAATTCTAATTGGCAAAACAGCATCGTGAATGTAATTTTCTGAAATCTTTAGACCATGTCTTACAGGGAGGGAACAAATAGCTGTGGTTTGAAGACATAATCTTGGGTCAGCTCCTACAGAAATTGCAGGGACTAGGAATGAATTAGATTTATTATTATAAACAGCAGTAACATCAGATAAAATGGCATTCATTAGATTCATTTGGCTCCTGCTGTCTGAGGAAATAAACACATGGTTCCTTGCATTGGCAAGTACATGTGCACATTAAAGGATCCGTGTTGCCTGTCCGCTCAGGCAAACTCCGATGTGAGTCAACAGGGATTTGTCTTGAGTGTTTTCAATCTATGAGAGCAAATCCCATGAATGGGCAAGTTGCTGAGCAGCAGTTTATAACACTATTCTACTTTATTTCTATGTGAAATGTTCCTAAAATCACAAGGCTGGTTCCCCCTTCTTGAGTGTTTTCATTGTGCACAATCCTTAGCCTTATTGTAGTCAAAAGAAGTTTGAGCAGTATGAAGATTCAGGCATATGTAAAGAGTTGGTTTATAAAAGCTCAGATGTTCAAATTATGCCAATCTCTTGTTACTCTTGGTGCTGAGATACTTAATAAAATGTTTTCAAATGGTGGATGTACTGGTACATATTTTATGATTTCTGCATTAGCTTTTAATGACTTAAGATCACATTAGAGACATAAATTGTGTATTATAGCACAGTGCCCTCAGCTGTCACCTTAAAGTACTATCATCCATCTTAAATACATAGGAGTCTGAGGCTGGAGTTCCTCCTATGCAGAAATTCAAGACACATAATGCTAGCTAGAACTTGGCATTGCCTTCTGCTTAAAAATCAGGAAGAGTAGATGTACAATGTTGCAGTGGTTATGACTAAATGCATGCTGTGTCCGTAAAGAGTTAAAGTCTTGAATGCAAGCCTACTGAAAATATTGCTCAAAGTACCTTGCTCAAATCTCTGGCATTTTACTTAAGCTCAACCATCCATATGACCCTACAGACTGTTCTGCAATAGAATCTATTCTTCATTCCTGTCTCCACTTCCCAACTGCTGCCCCCTTCCCCCCCCCCCCCAAAAAAACCCCACCAAACCCTCAAAAAAACACTGGAGGCATCACCTCCACTTCCCTTTTTGGTATGAAACCATGTGAGGGCTTAAAGATTGTAAGAGAAGTGGTAGTGCTCTAGATTGGTAGATATTTGTCTGTTTTTAAAATTGTATTCACAGTTATTAGAATTAACTCTCGTTCCATGATGATAGCTGTCCAAAACTGGCCTTTTTGCTCAGTTTCTGGCCCTTTACCTTCAGCAGCTGTTTGTCAGATTTCGTGGCTATTGTCATAGATGAGACTGTATGTTCTGGCTTTACATACAAAGAAATGAGTTACAAAAGCTTCTTATGACTCACTTGCATCAGCCAGCTGTATCTAACACTATTCTGATGACGCAGGCATGGCTTCCACAGTTTCAAGCCAAGATCTTTATTGCGAAAGGTGAAAGCATTTATTGCAAAAGCACTTACTGTGTTACATAGCCAACTTATGTATGTTTCTAATGTATACCTAAGGCAGTGTTGTCACAATTTAATTGGTTACCTTCCTACTGACATGTGTTTAAGCAAAGCATACAATTGGTTAATGTTAGCAAACAAACTTTTTTAACATACCCAACTAAATCCTGCCTGGTCTCTCTCTCTGTTACTGATAAGGTGTACTCAAAGACAAAACGTTACTTTCTCAAAGTTGTCCAAAGGTAACTTTCCTCCTACACACTGTGAGCCCCAGGTTTTAAAAATAATGAATATTTGGCCTAGGAAAGTTTTTGGATTGAGACCCCTGGCAGATCAACTGCATCAGTTTACCCGGAATTGTTCAAGGTATCACCAATTCCTGCTGTCCACTCTCCAGACAAAAGTCACAAGCTGGAATTGGTGTTGTCTGATCCACTGCTGCTCTTTTCAGCCCAGCCTACCAAAGAAGATAGACCCTAGTTTTCCATGTATAGTACTGTATTTAGCTGAAAAGTATGGCAGTTTGGGAACTGGTTTGTGAATAAATGAGGTATCCCTGCCTAAATTTCTGTGATCTTCACAGGAAGAGTGGGACAGTAGTGTGCAGATAGAAATGTTCTGTTTGAATCCATGCCTGAGTTTGTCAGAGACATGAAAAGAAAAAGGGGGTTGATTTAGGATTTCAAGGCAATTTTTGAATTTAGTCTGTGAACTTAAATGATACCTAATGCTGCTGAGTTTTCCTGACATAGCTGTGGGAACAGCAGCTGCCACAGATTTGGGGAGAAGGGACACTCCCTTTTGTAGAAGTTAATTGCTAGAGGTAGCATCAGGCTTGACATTACACGGGGCTTGGGGCAAGGGCTGTTACTGGTAGCATCAATACTAGTACTGTGAGGATAAAAAGACTGCAGTATTCTTGATGTTGGAAAAGTAAAACTGTTTCATCAGAATAGGGAAGAATCTGGTGCACTACTGAACCTTGAGTAATTAATAAATTCTGTAGATGGAACTTAGTAATTTTGTAGAGGGTCTTCAGCCACTAGTAGGTTTTGGTACTTTGATTATAGGGCAGGGAGTAAATTTGTAGAATTTAAGTGTCTTGTCTTTCTGGATTATTATTTTTTGTTGGCACTGGTTAGATATCCAACAGTACCAGCATGAAAAAATTACATGTTCTTTTAAAAAAACCTTGGTGACAGATCAGTCTCAGTAGTATCTTGGCTATGTTTCAGTCAATTGTGAATACTTCTTTGACAGTAATGAAGACTTCATTGATTTAGACAATTTATGAATACTGCATTCCTTTCTCCATTGTTCTCCCATAAAAGTCCATTTCATTTTACATGGAGAAATTACGTAGGAGGAGTGCCTTTAGACCAACATTAAAGATAGGGAAATACCAAGCACTCAGTATGTCTCCTCTTTTGGTTTTGTCATTTTTTTCTGTTCCATGCTGTGGTGTTGTGGGGTTTTTTTTCATTTAGAAAGCAGCATAGAATAGTATGTATAACGTTGAGGAAGTCAACATTTAGGATATCCAAAGTTTCTGATGATTAATGTTTTCTCCTTAAGGTACACAGTATAAATATCTGTGAGCAGACTGAACAACTAATAAAGGTGACCACAAGTTAGACATCTGTAATCCAGTAACACGATGAGCAAGTTTCATGATTATATGGTGAAAGGAGCAAAGTAATGTATTTCTTATTATGTGTAAAGCATGTTAATACTAACAAGTTGTCTTAGTTAATGTAGAAATTACAGACATGGGGAAAGGAAAAGCACAACAAATTACAGCATGTCTGTGCATTCGTACTTGCATTTCATCAAAGCGTTATAATGTTGATGGAGAAGAAAAACAAACAGGAAGGAGCAGGAAAAGTAGGTTTGGATTGTACTTCCATCATGACTACCTTATGTTCTGTTTACAACACTTTGGGAAAGGACTGGTTAGTACTTGCCTTTGTGTGATCTTCATAATTTTCACCACAATCACTGATAAAATTTTTATATGGAGAGCTTCTGTCATTTCATGTGTTCTAGAAACAAAAAAAAAAGCCTGTATTTTTACTTTGGTGAATAAAGAGACTAGGTGCATCAACATATTGTGACACTGCACACTTGATCAAATATAGTAAGTAGGTGTTATACCAGACAACTTTTGAGAACTGAGTGTATATATGACTGTATCCGTATTGGTGAAGGAGGCTGAATTTTGTGACATTGCACATCTATGCTTAACACTGTAAATCTAATCTAAAGTATAAATATACAATGGAGTTGTTAGCAGAGCACAGGGGGGGAAATGAAATAACTAATGGTGTTAGGCCTAGATTTACTTGTTGTGATAAAATGTGAACGTTTGAGAGTTTAGATAACTTTTTAAAAGTGAGAAAGTGTCGTAGTCTCTGTACAGCCTGCAGCAGTGGCGTGCAAATGCACACCACTCCTATTTATTGTGCTTACCTCAGCTTATGAAGCTGGCAAAGCACAGAGGATGATATTGTGGCATGTCAAGGTGTAAAACTGAACCTGTTGTTAAACCAAAAGACGTTATGTTAATTTACCTCCATTAAAATATTTGGGATGGAAAGTAGGTCCTTGCATTGGAAAGATTAGAAGACAGATAGGAAAAGGAGTCATTTGGATATTTTTGAGAAGTTGGGCCCAGGCCCAAATTTTATTTATCCAACTAGGTTTAAGGAGTAATTGTTGAAGGAACATTTGGTTTTTTCCAAAGGAAAGGTAAATATTGTGTAGGTGCCTAAGGTGCATAAGAAGTTAGCAGCGATCCCAAGCCAGCTGTGCCAGGTGCACAGTGTGGTAAAACCTGGTTAATGGTCACTTTACTGTGCCGGGACAGCTATCATCAATCAAGATAAATCTGATAGCTACAGATACAGTATTTGTACACCTATCAGAAGACTGTCTTGAGTGCTACAACATGATCCTCAGCAGTAGAAAATTGATAGCACAGGAAGCAAGAGAAGAACCCTGCAGAGTTACTGAATGCCAGAGAGCTGAAATCTATAATGTCGGGCCTCTTGGACTCCATGTAGTGGGTTTATTCAATGTCCCCACCTTAAAGTACCAGGAATTTAGTGCATTTATTACTTTTGGCATTAAGTAGACATTAACAAAAAGTAAAACTCCAGATAAGTGTTCTGTGCGTTTTCTGAAACATGCTGCCAGGAAGACGGTGTGCTCTGTCATTTTCCCTGCCGGCTTCTGCCAGCTTTCAGACAGCAATGGGTGTTTAGGAAGCTGATTCACCTTGATGGCTTATTTTACAGAACATGCCATAAACGGCTTGCTTTGTTTGCATTCTCTCTCACTCTCGTTTACAAGGTCAGGACTGATGTTTTGGTTGTTTTCCCAGCAGTGTTCTACTGACCCATTTTGCCTAATCCCTTGATGTCACTGAAATAAACTGAGGAGGGGGAGATTTCAGAACTCGAAACAATTTCCTCTGCTGTTGTGCTCTGCTGCAAATTAATTTTGTACTATTATGTAAGCATAATCATCTACTCTAATCACATCACAAGATTGGGAACAGACAGAAATAACAGAAGAGAACATTCTGGATAGCAAAAGGGAGTCAGTGGAATAGTCTGTTGGTCAGGACCTGAGCTGGAGCACTTCTGAGATTCTGAGATCAGTGTTACCAATATGGACTTGTGCCAGTTGTCTCATCTTGCACTGCTGAAGACGTTGTAGTCTAAGAGTTGGAGCCTTTTGTTCACTACGGTCTACTAATACTATTAATGAGCTTTATGTTTCTGTTTGAGGCAGAAAGCTGCAAGTGCTGGATTTTCTGGTGAAATTTTGTAGAAAGAAAACCCAGCATTGTTTGATCTGGTTCTTTGTGTGTTTGGTGGGTTGAAATTACCCCCCAGCTAATATGGAGAAATTACCTCCAAAATAAAATTACCAGACTAGCTCAGTTTGGGATGGAAGCAAATGAAGCTATATTTACAAGCAAACTATAATCTGGAAATATGAAATGCAATGAATATGTACAAAATATGCAACAGATGTAAAATTTATGCATTTATTTATTTACAATTTATAAACAACACAGACATTTCTCAGCACCCCCCTGGACAGATCCAGGGGACAAATTGACTTTCTCCCCCACTCCCTCCTTCCCGTTACCTCACACAATAGTCAAAACAAAGATACCCCGGCCAGGCCACAGGAGAGAGAGAGAGAGAGGGGAAAGTTGCAAGCAGAACTGACAGAAGAAAACAGAGAAAGAACTGTTTATGCTTCTGCTCTATATTCCCATTAGCAAGCCAATGAATTATATAGAGCTTATCATTATTTTTCCTTTTGCATCCAATGGTAATTTATTTTACTTTCATTCTTTGCAGTCAGGACCTAGGCTAAAGTTCCCCCTTCAGACTGTAACAGTATATTAACTGTATTGACTGAATATGAAATCTCAAGCCAACACTGTATCCCAGTGGTCATTCTTTTCAGAGAGCAAGCAGATTCATAAATGTGAGTAAATAGGCATATGGGCCTATACTCTTCTCTCTAGAATGTCTCTTTGATTAATGTCACTATCAGGAGCTTACTGGCAGATGTTTCAATAAACCTTTTCTGAGTGCAGTTAGCTCCTTCATCTGAAATGTGACTTCCACATCTTTCATTCAGACGGAGATCAGAGAAAAGACAGCATTTTTCCTTGCAGTTGAGCTTGACATTTACAGGGATATTTCTCTGCTAGTGATATGCAGCTCTGTGGAATCGTTCCCTTTTGCAGCCTGTAACAGAATCATCCAGTGTGAATTGCTTAGGCAGCATTTGGGGAAGTTTTATAGGGAGCTTTGTTTGTACAAAATGCGCAGACTTGGAACCCCGCTTTGGTTGTCTCTTTTTGGTTTAGATGTAACAAAAGCTCACGTTGTATAAATGCAGTGCAATCTGCATTCCAGCATAGCCTCAAAACGAGTCAATGCAGGTGTTCTCTGCAGCGAGCTTTGACCTCCTTAGCATAATTTCCTCTGAAAAAGTAAATGAAAAAGGTGGGGATTACAAAACACAACAATATGTTTGAAGGCCTGATAGAACCTAGGCTGAGCTGTGAGGCCTTTGCTTTTATTCCTGATATGGATTAGTATGTTAGCATCACAGAAGTTTACCGCACTGACTGACTTGTTTTTCTGATCCTCATATGCAATCAGTACCATCATCCCCAGCCCAATCAAAATGAAGCCTCTGAAAACCCATGGACTTTCTCAGATGTAAGAGCAGAATCTGGCTCTGAGACTGGATTCTAAACCTTTCTGATCCTGACCTTTTCATTGGACCTGACTGAACACCACTTACCTTGCCAGATCATTGCAGCAGAGTCTAACCAACACTTTTTGAGTCACTTGACCATATATTCCATTTTTTCCTTCATGTGATTTTTATTCTTCTAATTTTTTCCTTTTATAACTAGGATTGGGAGTATGGCAGATATTGCACAGAAAAAAAGAAAGCAGAAGTGATTTGAGGTACATGAGATTTTATTGGTATTTTACTCAAATGCACACTTTGGTTCTTAAAAAGATTGTCTGTTGCATCGAGCAGTGTGATTTGTCGCAGGGTGCATGGGTAAAGAATTATAATTGTCTAGGATGCTGCCAGTTTAATACCCACAAAATCATTATTGCCTAATTATGGCCTTGTTTCTTTCAGAAATGAATTAGTGGTGGAAAACCAGCATCTTTCAGAAAAGGTAATTGACCTTGTAAACACCTATTAAATCTGAAAGAAAAGAAGTTTCTGAAAGAGGTGGGAGCATAGTAGGGAGGAGACAAGACATCAGATTATTCCTATAGGTACACAAATGATGCAGACTTTCTTGGCGTGAGAAAGAAAGTGGCATCTGAGTGAGATGTGGAAAAATGGGTGTACTTGACAAAGGAATTGCTTCCTTGTAAATCAGTGTCCTTTGAAGTCCAAATACGATTAGCAAACTGGCTACCTTGTAGGTAGTCTTCACAATTGGAGCATGGGAGGCTGAAGGGGTGTAGCGCAGCTCACTAGAAAACAGAGCTGTTAAAGAAAATAGATGTATCTGCTCAAAAAGTATTAATTTCTGTGCAACAAGATTGTTCATTTACTGGGTCTCCATTGTACAGTGAAGGAGATTACCATTTCAAAGGCCTGAGTAAGCTTCTGGCTAGCAGAACCACCAGCATTATTTCATTACGGTATGTTTGCTGAAATTGAATCTTTCTGCCATGGTTTTGACTTTTACTCTGTGTAAGTATAAAAGACTTTATTTCTGGCATGCAGACTAACAAAGCAGTTACTGTTATTTACCTCTGTTACTCAAAGAGAAGCCTTCACAGGGACTGTGCTGCACTTGTCAAAGCCTAACAATATTGTTACTGCTACCTTTAAAAACAATTTCTCAGACTCCAGTTCACATCAACTAGTATGAATGGCTTTTCCAGACAAAACTCTTAAGTGTTGATAGTGAGAGTTGCGCATTTTAAATGGACAAAGTTCTTGCACAGTATCAGTTTTTACTTTACATGCCCTTGAATCCGTTTTATTAGTCTGATTTTTGTATAAGATTATTTTGCCTTTGAGTTTATGGTTTGTGTGTTGTTCTTTCCACCTCCACTGGGAGGTTAAATGTTTGGCATTATTGAGAAGATTTAGTGATCCTTGCTTCAAAGCCTGATGTTAATACATAAAGTAGACCCTTACTTAGATGACCCTAGTGTTCCCCTATGCAAACCCAACCCTCTCTCTCCTTTGTTTTTTGGGGTTGGTTTGTTTGTTTGTTTGTTTGTTTTAATTGCTTAACCTTTCTTCTGAGTTTCAGGTCTATGTTTTGCCTTGGGAATAAATTACACCTACCTGCAGAAAAACATACCTAATGTCAGTGCTGTGTAACTGAAGGCAAAACCACTGAGATAAGACAGTAATGGGGAAATCGTGGGCTTGAAAATAACAGATGGTTTGTCTTCAGCCAAATGCATGAAAATCTCATACACTGATCAACATAACATGGTACATATATCCATTTGTGGATATTATTTTGAAATGAGTGGAAGGAGCAAAGGGCATAGGAAAACACTCTTAGAGGTAATAATTGCAGGTGCAGTCTTGGCTAACTTAACAAAATAGATGAGGAGTAGTGGGTGACTAGAGATTAGCAATCAAAGAGGCAATACAGGCTATGTAAGTGAATAATTAGACCATAGTGGGATTTCTTTTTAATATCTGTGCACATACAATGCCAGGTAGATCACTACAAGTCTTGCGGGATGATTTGGTGTGCCGTTTGTCAAATGAAGCTTTTATGGGAGAAATGGGTCAAACCTTGACTTCCTGTGTTTATGTTGAAGAACAAGGGGCAGAGGTGTTTAACTTCTGTCATTCTGCCTCTTGGTGGGGCTGTGTTCCTGGTAGTTTCTGTTAATCTTTCACTTGCTGTAAAAGCTTTCAGAAATGGGGAATTAGCTGGTCTTACCTTGAACCATTAGGTAGAGCAAGAGAAGAACGGTGACATAGGTTCCTCAGATGAAATGGCTTCTTACGTTATTATGAAAAACATGGGGCTTTTGAAATTATTTTGGCCAGGTTGTTGGGGTTTTCTGTCAATTCCCAAAAAAAAACTGGAATGGTTTTGCTTTTTTATATTCTCATCCGTATTAGATAAGTGATTGAGAAGCTGGCGGAGAGGAGGTTACCAGACAGAGTTAGTGAACCTTGGTCCCAGACTTAACTCTAGTGGGTTTCCTGTTCACTCTGAACATTAATGGCAGGAGGGTATGGAGTGTGTTTTAAAGGCTGTCTAAACAGGTTTGAGCCTCTCTCCCAAACTGTTAACTAATCTCCAGGTTAGACAAGTAGCACACCACACAAAGCTAGAATTTGCCTAGATAAATGGTTACTCTTGAGGAAGTTGGCTGTCCCATGAATATAAGGGTCATGCCCCCTTTATGTTCACTCTAAAATTGGTTCTGGTGTGTATTAAAATAGGCACAATCTTTGCCAGTGGTTAAATGTCTGTCATTTTGTAATAGTCTAATCCAGCTGGTAAATATAATTGGTAACTCAATGCTATACTTATTCCTAAAAGTACCAAGGTTCCTCAGCCATCAGCTCTATCCCTCAGTCTTTCTGTTTAATTGCATCTGGGGAGACAGATTGGTCCCTCTTGACTAAATAACCAAGTATGTGGCTGTGATATGTGAGTGGATCCTGATTGTGTAATGGCAATGATTTGCTAATTTGCTTTTTCTTCTGAAAAGGTCAAATTCTTTTAAATGACAAGTGAATTCATGAAAGTCAAAGCCTATCTGTTACTAGGAAAAAGGGAGAATTTGCTACAAAGATATGCTTTATGTATAGCTCTCTCACTCAGGTCTACTTTGTATTTTATAGATTCGGTGGCTAAAATTCTTTTTCTCCTATACAGAGAGATTTTGATGAGTCTCAAATATTCACATTGGTTTGCTTTTGGAAAGAGAGTAGCTGAAGAGCACACCTTATAACATGTTTTCTTCAAATCTAGCAGTGCTGCTTCAGAGTCTCTGAAGGTGAAGTCAGGTCTGAAAGCATCTTCAAAAGCAAAAGAGCCAGTTACAGCAGGATCAAAGAAAATCAGCTGAAATTGGAAATGCATAAAAACAGTTTAGTAATCTGCAGGTAGCATGCTGAAAACAAAATGTAAATTTATGAGTGGTCAGTTGCTCTGAAGGGAGCTGTGTCATAGGCTCAGGCTGCCTGTAACATGCCTGTTTATAGTCCATGGAGATACGGTATATGTGACTATTTTCATTAGTTATCCAACTTACCCTTACATGCCTTGAGTATCTTTTAGATAGAGAAACCGTGTTAGAAAGTGCAGTATCAATTACTTACTGCTGATCTCATTGAACTTCCTTTGGAATATCCACCAATTAGTATTTATCTGTCTTCCTACCTGACTTCCTTGCTGATTTTTTTAGTCCTTATGCCACAGGATTGCCAGTGAACTGTAAATCTGCACAGGTTGCTCTGCCTTGCAGTGACATTTGTGTGACTTCAGAAATTTTTTTACACAGTAAAAATGTTTCAGCTATAGTAACAAAGCCTGCATTTTCACAGGCCCACATTTTGAGTGTGCACTACCCTACCATACAGTATGTATGAGTTCTTGCATAGGGATGGGAGCCTTCAGAGGAAAGAAGAGAGTTTTCTGTATTGGCCCTTGTGTGTCCCAGTGTGAACACAACAGTTCTCAGAGAGAAGCCAGACAGTCTCAAGAAAATATGCAAATCCTCTGAGCTTTGATAGTCTTGCACTGAGCTGGAAAGAATATCTTACGCAGTTTCTTTGGGTTTTTGTCCCTTGAGCAACTTCAGGACAACTTTAGTAAACTGAAATTCTGATAACTAAGTTAAGTTTGTTTGCTGGGCAAAAAGTAGGTGAACTGTAGTTCAGTGGTTAAAAAAAACCCACAAACCTTAGAAGTTAAATTTGATTACAAAGCAGCTTTATAGCAGGGGTAATTCCATTATCAGCCTGTCAGTAAAGTGGGTAACAGCAAAGGGAACTGTGCTGGGCCTAGGCTTAGGTTGCAGGCTTGGGATATTTTCTCTAGAATAACACCTCTGTTGTTTGTAGAATGCTTTGAAATTCAGGAGGGAGAAAACTCCTGCAAAGAAATGTTTTCATTTGTATTCTCTTCAGTTTTATTTGAGTTAAAGTGTTAAAATCATTGCTTCCCTCTTTTTATTTTGTGCTATGCAGGAAGGCATTGGGACCCTGCTTACTTAAAAAATGTGTGAAAGAATTGGGTTCTAGCTGCCACCAGCATTCAGTATGTTCTGAAGGTTGCAGAAAAACCATCTGGGAGCTGCCACAGTATCTGGAAAGATGAGTGTACCTTCTCAATGGTGCCTGAAGATGGGACTCCCACCATGCACGGGTTTTAGGGAAGAAAAGAAAAGGGGTTCCATATGTTGTTTGAAAGAGGAAGATAAAAACACAGTTTCCTACCTCTGATTCTAGGCTAACTTTTGTTCTTGAGATTCCTTCATACCACTAGTATAAATTTAGCCTATATGTGGCTGACTAGTACTTTAGGCTTATTTTGCAGACAGTTCTGTACTCTGTGAGCCATAGTGGGAAAATTGCTTTTATCTTGAACCACCTCCAGAAACCGAGGAAGGACACTGGGAAACAAATGGCCCTTAGGGGCAGGGGCATCATCCTACAAGAACCCTGTTGCTGGGCATGAGCTGGTTGGGATGCATGTGGCAGGGCAACCTTCACACAGCCTGGCATGTTCTTAAATGTTCCAGAATATTTCCAACAAGGACTACTTTTTTCTACATCAGCTGGGCAGTCCACCTTCCATTTTTGTTTTTTATGCAAACTGGCATTCTAACATTATTACCAAATGTATTTTTATTTTTCAAATTCTCTAACTCAAAGTGATACCTGTTCACTATGATACCTGTTCATCTTTTTGGTAGGTGTGATTAAAAAAAATAATAAATAGGGGAAAAAAATAATAGCAGGTAGGAGTTCCTGTTGGCAGCTATTGCACTTTCCAGATATTCTTATTGCATTCGTGAAAACAATACATGAAAGCAGGTGAGATAATCTTTATTTGGTTCTGTCAGTCACAGCAAAATATTTCGATGTCAGGCTTCTAGCAATAAGAGGACTCTTTAGCCGTAGAGGCAGAGGATTCCTTAGTCTGACTGCAGAGTATGCAGCTGCTTAAGCAGGCACTGCCTTGAGCTATCCAGGGCAGAAGTGTGCTGCGAAGTGGTAATGTAACTGCTCAACTTTTAATAAGGGAAACTTTCAACATCATTAGTGGCATGCTGAGTGCACAGCCTGGGTGGGCATAACAGGGTGCGCTTTCTCAACATTCAGAGCTGACCTGAAGTTCATTTACAAGGTGGCAATTTTTGCCATTTTGTGATGTTTCCAAGTATTAGCTGTTTACTGTGTTTGTTCTCAATTATTTGTTCAATGATGAAAAGAGGAAACCGAAGCAATTTTATGATTCTATGATTAGTTATGACAGGTCATTAATGAGATGGTCTGTGCTTCATTTCACTGCTGTCTAGCTTGTAAGATAAACCACCAAAAAGGAAAAACACTGACAAGTGTGGCAGTTTCCTATGACAAAATCACTACAGCTGCAATCAGTATTTCAGAATAAGATAGAGGAGGTGATACTTAAAATAATAATTACTCTTTAATACCTCCAGTTTCAGCTGCAGTAACAGCTTAAACTGACTTTAGTTTTTAGTATTATCTGAGGAGTGCAACCATCAATTCAAATGATTCAGTGGCTGTATTAAATATCACATTGAAAATAATAATAAGAAGAGAACATTAAATGCGTTAGGGTAATGTGGGTTTTGTATTATTAAATACTGAGTGAGATTGTGCATTTTGATTAAGATAGATTTTCAAAGGAGCGGAAAGGATTGAGGTTTTCACAGGCCTACTCACATTTTAGGATGTTCTGTTCTCACTGATTTTCCAGGGAAGCAGCATTCTTATTTTCTAAATTCTTATGCAATTGTCTTAAGCTATATGGAAAGAATGAGGGTTACATTCTTGCTTTGGCAATAATGCTTTCTTTGGTTAATCAGAAGTAAGTTAACATTAATTACATAGACCACATTTTGGTTTTTTTCCTCCTGTTTTCTCCAGAGGAGTAATGTATTTGTCCAGAGAGTACCTGCCGCTGACCACACAGTGTAGTCTCCAGATGTCTGTGAAGCAGGTGTTTCCCATAGTGTGTAAGGCAAAACTCTGAGGCTCTGTCTTTCTCAAGTGAAGTGATTGTTAAACATGCCTTCCTCCCACAACACGTGCTATGGCAGGAGCCTTAGAGACTGACATCCTTAGATTGGCCCTGACTTGGGAATAATGCCCTCCAAACGTTAATTATCTGAGAATCTAGTGACCATTAAGAATTAATTAGCAAGGTACCTTACAGATACATGAAGGAAGTATAGAAAATAATAAGATAACTTCATATCACACTACAGAACTTCAGAAGTATTTGCTGCTGTTATGTATGCTTCTTCATACCTCTGAATCTAAGAGGGTTTGCTTTTATATCTGTATGTATGGCTGGAATGAATCCAGAAGATCAAGGTGAAAAATAAGTGATGGTTGTAGATGCTTTCCTCTGAGGGTAGACTTAAGACAGACTTATTTTTGTATCTTTTGTATTCCTCCTGAGTGGTTGTAGGGTCCACTTTTTATGCATTCTTACTGCCAAATTTTCTTGCAAAATCACTGCATGTGTCAACATATTGGGTTAGTTTGGAAATAAATTTTAGGTTTGCACATAAATGACTAGCCTTCAAGAGAAAGCACTTTTGTGGGGGCTTGGTTATTTTCTGCAGCTTGGCAAAAACTCTAGACTTGTTTGCAAGTCAATAGAAATACCATAGCAATGTGTACCCAGTTGCCCAAGAATGTAAGTGAGCCCAAGCAGGGGTCTGCTGTGAAATGAAGTTATGTTGGGAATTTAGTTTGCTGGCTACAATAATATCCCACATTTATTAAGTAAAATATGAAATACAGGTGGAAGTCATCACAAAGACACATGGCCAAGTTGGACTGCTGAAGTGTGGGTGCAACACACTGATTTAGATCAGAGATTAATCATGCTCCTAAATAGAAGAAAGGGGAAAGAAAAAGGGTGTACCGCCCAGTACTATCATAATAAAAGGAAAGCAGCGTGCTAATCTGGATGACTGGTGACAAAAAAAAAATCAAATATTTTGTCTTACTTCTTTATAAATTAGAATTAAATTGCTATGCTACCAAAACTAAAATAGTTGTTCAAGAAAGAATGGCAAGAATTAGCTATCAAATCATTGTACATGTGAAAGTTATTACAGCTAAAAAAAAAAAATTTAGATCAGGGTTAATTATAAGATGATGCAGTAGTATAATTAGTATTCTTCCTATGGAGGATTATGGGTCCTTCTAAATGCCCTTTTTGATTGCCTTCTTCCCTTTTTTAATTTCCTTCTTGTCCTTTTTGATTATCTACCCCATGACCCTCAGGGCTCCTAAATGTAATACAATTGAAAGAACATTTTTGTTAGAGATGTTTTTTTTATATAGGCTATTAACCTCTTGCTTGCCACACACTAAGAAGGTCTTTTCTGTGAGAGCTCCGCTAACCACAGAAGGACTCTCTAGTCTCTCTGGAGTTTTTATGCAGTGCAGCTTTATGCCTGTCCTGAAGCAGTCCCTAAGGATCTGTGAGGAACCAATCTGCATGAGAATGAGCAGAGAGAGAAGAGAGAACTTCCTTGGGGTGTATTTTGCAGCTTGGCAAGATAAGATCTAGTGGATCTTTGATATTTCCAAGGCTGCTTCAGTGATCTAACTATGAGCGTCAGGGTTCAGTATAGAAGAATATTGTTAATTATGCTTTAAGATGATGTTAAAAATATTTTTTTATATTATTATTATTACCTGTAAGAGCAATAGGCCAAGATTGTTTTCCAGAGAGTTTGTGGG
Source organism: Indicator indicator (assembly GCF_027791375.1). Lineage (NCBI taxonomy): Eukaryota > Metazoa > Chordata > Aves > Piciformes > Indicatoridae > Indicator > Indicator indicator. The sequence continues at coordinate 6,096,112 of NC_072025.1, forward strand.
ATTCAGTTACTTTCTTCGAATCTTTATTGAGGACAGCAGAAACTAATGCTTCAGTCTGTTGTAGATCCCATGAGAAGCAAGGATTATTTCCTTTTTATTTTTCCTCCAAATGAACTAATTAATTGTATTTTGCTACTCAACAAACATACCTATTTTATGTATTTCTTTTAGGGCTAACTCCTCTTGTAAATTCACTCTGTTGGTAGGGAATGTTATTTTCCCCTGCGCAATCAGATATTGTTAACTTGCGGAAATGCTTTTCAGTCTTCAGTGTACAGTAAAAAAAGATATGTGAGGGCACCTGAAAATACAGAGTGATGGCTGTTGATAGAAATAAGAGCATCTTCTTGCTTACTTTCATTTAGTAAAGTCTAGCAAGGAGACATCCATCTCTGTTTGTAAATTCACATCTATTTCAAGACTGGAATTTCAGGAGTTTGAGAAATGTTTAAGGTCCTACTCATTGTCTATTTTTTCAAAGTAGAATAAACTCACATTACATTTTTGGCACACAAGAAGAGTGAGATCTCATTTTTACTTGGCCAGCAGCTCATCGTAATGTTTCTGTGCAAACCTCAGTGCATAAAAAAGGAAAGCACAATATTCTCTATTTAGAAAAACACTGTTTGTAACCAGTAGACTCCAGTATTGATAATCCTTCTCAGCGTTTGAGGCTTGCATGAGATTTGACAAATTGGGTAACTCAAGCTTCCTGTCTTTTCAGAAAATATCCCTTTCTTCATCTAGTCCATTGAAGAAAAGCATCATGTGCATATCTTTCCCTTCAGTCTCTGTGCGTGGCTAAAAAGATAACATTTAGTGTCATGAAGTTTTCTCTTTAGGACGATTAGCATTTTAATGCTTAAATGAAAGGTCATTGCTTTTCGCTCTGCTAGTAATGCAAGTAAACTGAATTACGCTAGTAATGCATCCCAAATGGAATATTACAGCTGATGGGAGATGGGCAAACATGAAATATTTAGAATCTCTATGTAATATAGACCGTATTAAGATATTCACTTAAACATTTTGATGCAGTCTTTGCATAAAGGTAGTTTTATTGTGTTTCTATGCAGGAGATTTATCACATTCACTTAAGTGGTCACAGAGGTGGCATTTTAGTGCAGTGGCACTAAAACAGACTCGTTAGCATTGGTAGAAAATACAGTGAATTGGATAGAACTTTCAAGAAGGGAGAGTTTTCTAGTCTGTGTCAGTTTGTGTGAAATATTGGGCAAAAATTTTCTTACCCAATGTAATTTTTAAAAATGAGATTAAAAAGGAATTATATGTGGAAACACAGTTAAACAGCAGTAAATAAAGTCTGATTACTTTATCTTTTGCAGTGCCAGCTTTAACTAAACAAGTGCCAATGTTAGCATGAAATTGAGTGTTCAGGACATCATGGATACTTGGGACTGGGCTATGATGAAAGTGGGAAGCGAGTCTTTGTTTTCTGATATAGGGCTACTTCTATGTACCACATTTTTCAGTGGTGCTGAGGTCTATATGCTTTTTGTTGTTGATAGAGAAAAATACTGAACAGATCCTAAGACACCGTATGTTATTAGACTTAAGGATGGGGCCAGGAGAGGAGAAATTAAAATCCAGTTAAAAATCACCAATTCTTTTACGTGTTTAGAGAGCTAGATGCAAGAATACATCATCACTCCTTACTTTATCCAGCATGCAAGAGTTCATATAAGCTCATCTGAAGGTAAAAAAAAAATCAACAAACAGCTCTGAAAAATTTTCTGTACAGAAGTAGCGTTAGATGCAGTGTGGAATGATTCTGAGGAAAAAAATGCCAGCCAAAGGCAGAAAAAGTGGCATAGAGTTACTTTTCTGCATGGAAGAAGATACTGCTGATATTTTAGAAAGTGTCAGTAAGTGCATGTTGCTGTGTCTTTTGAAAATTGCTGCTCCTTTTTTTTCTCTTTTTTTAGCCTACAACTGTTACGCCAACAGAGTATTTGTGTGTCATTGCTCTGAGAATGACAATGCACATTAGGTATAAGTTACTGGATGCCACACTTAAATAATTTTTTCTTGGGTGCCTGTACTCATTTGAAGTGTTATAGAATGAAAAAGAAGGCAAACCATTTTTTAGGCTGTCAAACCTTGGGAGACTAGGTAGGAAGACAGCTAAAAGGTTTTCCAGTGCTGCATCTTGGCAGAGATCTAGGGAGTGATGAAAATTAGTAGCTTGGCAACATCACTGGTAGACTATAAAACCTCTCTATTGGCACTTCACAGTTAGGGGTAGTTAACTATGAAGTTCTGCATAGCTGTTATTTACCTACAGTCCAAATTTAGTTTTATTGCTCATTCTATCCTCTCCCTGCTTCTGTCTCGGAATGATGCAGTACAATGGTCAGTTTGCATTATGTTTTTGAAACTGAAAGAAGGAAGAGGAGTAAAAAGTCTGTTGTTCCTGGAATACACTGATTTCAACTTGATTTCAAGATGAAACAGCTGTGTGTGCAGAGCTCACAGTTTGTGTTTCTTGGGAGTGGGATGCCTTTGCCTTGCTTTACTGGATTCTCTTCTCGATTCCAAAGTAGAAGTACTAATTAAATTCTGCGTTTTTACTAGCACAAACGGGAAAACAGTGGATATTCCTATAAGTCTAAGGATTTTTTTCTTTTTATTCACTGTTAACCAGAACCCTAGGTTTTATTTTCTCATAAAATTGTGAACAGAGACTTTCTTGGTCTAAAATACAGCTACACGTTAGGTCAGGTCTGGTCTATGCATATAGTGTCTTTATTAGGCAAGGCTGACCATGGGTTTAAGTTTGCCACATCCATGATGCTTGGAAAAGGGGTAAGGGACAACATCCAGCCAATCATCCTCTGGGGCTGAATTTTTGGGTTTGGCAAGCAAGACAACTTCATCAATACATGAACACGAATGTTTGGTAGTGTGGGCAAGGGGGGCTAACTTGCAAGTATAGGTGTACGAGGACCCACTGAACTACCTGCTGAGGTGGTTCTAGAAGCTGGTCCTGCCTTTCTGCACTGTGTCCTAAGGCCTAATATCCTGGGTGTCACCTGGTCTCTTGCCAGACGCCGATTCAGTAAGAAATTGGCCTTTTGCTGTTCTTTGAGAAGGTAGTTGTAAAGAACATTAATTAAACATTTTTTTCAGTTTGGGGGGGTTTGCTTTAGTTTTCTGGGTTTGTAATTTTGGGTTGGGTTTGGTTCATGGAGTTTTCTCTGTTCCTTTCTGGTTGGGTTGTTTTTTTCAAATGAAACATTAAACACCTATTTTCTTGAATTGAAAGAGTTGTGAAAATGTGATGGTGACTGGCTTATATTCCTTAAAATGTGAACTTGTAATTTTTTACTCAAATGTTTTCCATGCTTTCTAGTTTGTTGTTAACTAAACATGGTGTGATGGAGCTTTATGAGGCTGGAGTGTTGGGAAGGAACATGTACATAGTTGTTCATCTTCTATGATGCAGTGGAAAAGGAAGATCAGCATTTCACAGGAAAACTGGTCTTTACCTGTATCTTACTTTCAGTAATCCATGCAGAAGGCATGAAGACAGGGTAGGCTAGGCCCAGAGTTTTCTTGTGAGCTGCTGGAAACAAGGATCAAGATATTCAAAGGTCTAGGTCAGCTGCTTGTGCATCTACAAGGAACTGAAAATGAATACCAAGTGTTCCTTTTGGCAGGGCCACTGCAGAATGTGTGCTTTTGGAAAGAAAAGCCTTTTTTGTGGGGGAAGTGGTATTTCCTGTTCTTGGTACCTCTCTTCATGGTTCAGTCTCAGAGTTTGCAAGAGTTCAATTCCAGCATGCTTTGCTTCACCAGTACAGCCAGATGTTTGTGATACCTGGTCTGTTTGCAGCCCTATCCAAAAAAAAAGAACAAAACCCCAAAAAACCTCAGTCAGTGTGTTTGTCAGTGTACTTGTCACTTACATTCTAGTTATGACCCGGACTGTGTTAGCTTGACACGAAATGGGAACAAAATATTGTATGAAAGACAATTTTCCCCAAATCGAAACTCACAAAAGATAAGGAACGCTGCTTAAAACAGAAACCCCAAAAGCTGGGAAATTACAAATTTACAGTTATTAGTCATTCTTTACTGGCAAGGAGAAGCAATAAAAACACCCACATGTTCAAATATGGTGTGGCAAATAAAGTGACTTTTCTTAATAGAGGAGGCAGTAGTGTTAGGGTCTGTTCATCTCAAAAATGAGCAGACAGCAGTGGACTGCCATTTGGAGAAAGTTTTGGCACACACTACGTTTTTCTATTCTTTTTATAAAACCTTGTAACTGTAGAGTTGCTTACCTTCTCTAAATTTGCTCTGGCTACAGCCTGGATATGAGAAGTGGTCTGTTCTCAGGGCTTTCAAATATTCCAGGCCTTAATTAGGGTAAGAAAAGCATTGGACAAATCTTGAGCTCTGCCCAGTTTAACAGATGATGTCACATTTTAGCAAGAAGATTGGCTTGTACTCTGGATATAATGAGGAAGAGTATCCTCCTGGATGAGGTTGTTATATTTAACAACCTCAAGATTTGTTTAAACAATTTGTAAAAATTATTGAACACCTTGATAAGCAGAATGATTTCTGTGCAGTGTACAGAAGCACTCCAGACAGAAAGGTAGGAGGCTGCTAGCTGAACCTTTTGACAAGCTGATTTTTCAGAGATTTTATTTTGTGCATCAAAGAACATGAAAGCCATGTTTAAACTTTTAAAGCCTTGGTATGTTCCAGTTCTGTGGAGCAGCAGAAGGAAAAAGCTTTTTACAGTGCTACAATTCCCTATCCAGCAACTCTTTAAATTGAGATGGTTATGGCAGCTGTTTGTAATTAATGGAATGCATATAGATTTGGTCATTAGTTACTACCTTTTTTCCTAGTTATCATTTGTATTCTGTGGGTCAAGTGGTTATGATCCTGATGTTGTCAGTGCAGTAAATGCACTTTAACCTCTAGAGGGGAAAAAAAAAAGAAAAGGAAAAAAAAAAGAGTAGGCTTTCCCTCTCCCTATTTAATCTTTCTAGTAGCTGAGAATTTTGTAGGAAAAACATTCAAGAACAGTGAGTTATGGAGCTTTTTTTGTAGTGCAGTCATTTAACAACTTCAAGTTGGCAGTGATCCCATCCACCTTAGTCCTCTTCACAGTTTTCAAGCAGTCAGCCGAGAGCAGGAGTGCACTAGGACTTAATAGACTCTAATGTTTGAACTATGGCATTTGCATTTAGCTTCCAGAACTGGTCTTAAGTGCTTAGTAAAACCCTACAGCTTTGATTTCATTAATTAGAGACTCCCCTCCACTGATTTGTAGAAAACATTGGCCAACATGTTCTTTCAGCTCAGTAAATATTTATACAAATCATGTATGATTTTTAGTAATGAATACTGTTCATTTTCAGTACATCCAAAAGAGGCTCTTTCCGCATACTGACAAATTCCTTGTCTGACCCCTGCTGAGCATGGCAATTCGGGTTAGGAAAAGGTAAATTTAGATCTTGATGGTTTTGGAAGGGGTTTTTTCTGAACTCAGTGGTAAATGAAGAAAACCCAAACCAGTGGATAGCAATTGCTAATTTAAACCAACTGGCCAGTAGTATCCTTGAGTATCCGTTAGATAACTGAATGTTGTGCTGTGATGATTTTAGTTAGGAAGGTATCAGAATATATTTATATGAGCTTTTTGGGATGTGTTAACACCTTTCAAACTTAATCCTAATTATCCTCACCTTGAATCCTTGTGAGGCAATATTATCCCTGTAATGCAGATGGGGAACAGAGATAGAATGCTTGTCTCAAGGATGCCTTCCAAATCCTTGCCTTAGATGTATTGATATAACTGCCCATCAGTATGGGAAAATATATCTCCAGCTATTCACACATACACTTTCTGTGCACACAAATGAAAGTGGGCACCACAAAGGAGCTGCTTGGAGAATTTCTTGAGTGTTTTTAATTAGTTGTTAGTGGATTCTTACTTTCAAAATTTCCCCCAAATTACTTTTTTTCTTCCTTCAGTTGTCTCTTTTGTGTCCTTTTTCTTATCTTTTGATTCAAGTACTACTCTTGTTTATGCTGTACTGCTGATGTTACAAAGTAATGTGTTATTTTTATGTGAACTCCCTTAGGCAGTAGTTTTTCTGGGTTTCTCATTCTTCAATGTACACAGTTTGGAGAAATTAGAAAACAAAAATGTGTTAGCTGTTTAAGGATAGATGGGACACCGGGTGCACATCTTCCTGAGAATGCTTGGGTTAGCATGAATATTTGGATTGCAAGAGAATGCTAAACTAACTTTGTCCAGTCTTCTGTGTAGTGCTGATAGGGCTGTAGTAACATCTCTGAAAAAAGTAGTTTCTCAGGTAACAAACTCTAAAGTTTTAGACTTTAGAGCACAGCTTCTTGGAAAAATCCCATCATCCTTTAATGCATACAATAACCTTGATATAACTCTTAATGAGGGTAAATCAGTTCTTTTTAATGAAGCTTATCCTACATTTTTTGTTTAGTTTATTACATGTGTTAACTAGTAGAGACATTTACTGAGAAATGTTTGTTAGAGGCAGGCTGTAGTATCTCAAAAGTGAGCACAATAAACTGTATTCTCTGGCTTCAGGCATACACCCTAGTTCCTGCCCAGCAGATCAATGCACAGTCTTATTTCTCATACTGGTCATATTGAAGTTAATCAGTTTTGTTTGTATGTGGATTGTGTGATGGCTCCACAGAACATTGGAATACCTCAGCTGTGAAGTCCTCTTTGAAAGCAGTGTAAAAAACCCACCCACCTATTTCTTAGTTGGTGCCATATCTCATAGCAGACAAGTTTAAAAGAGAGAAGAATGCTGGACTGGTTGCAGTAAGCATGCACAGTAGTGGCAACTTAGTTTTTTTCAGAAACAAATATATAATGGAAAGGGAATATTCAACTATTATCATTTACTTGTGGAAGCATCCACACTTTCTGCCTGCATGGAACCATATTCCCTGAATGTCAGGGTTTAGGAACTCTAGGTGCCTTAATTAGATGCCTAAAGTTAAAGTATGTTAGAATTCCTTTATGTGTGAAGGCAGTGCTGTAGCAGCTGTCGGTAAGTTGATGTGGATGAGCATGACTGATTTCCTTATGCAGTGAAGTTCAGATTCAGTCTGGGAATCAGCAGGGCTCAGCTTCCTCAGCTAGTGGCCCAACTGAGAGCTGATAGGGGATCCTGCTGTAAGGATCTGGCTGTGTGATCTGGCAATCCTTCCCTTCACCTCTGCCTAGGAATCACAATTCAGCCAATCTGCCTTTTGTGATTTAGTTGATTAATCTTCTATATTCTTTAAAGGATCACAAGTCCACCTGTAAGAATGATCAGGTACAGTTTCTGATTTTGAAAAGTGAAAGCTTTTTCTTAAATTACATTATTTGTAGATTTTTGTCTTCTTAGGAATAATTCTGTGGGTGTTACTGCTGCCTGGGGATAATTGTATAGATGTGTGGTGTGCAAATATAGTGATAAATTCAGTGCAAAAATTACAACCTTATACAAAAAGTCTACAAATACTATTCTGGATCAGTATTCAAGAGGATCAGCTTTGTTGATATTAACTGCTGTTAGATAATATCTTAGATAAATTCAGTGTATTAGTGCAGGGAGTCGGAGAAATCTCCTGAAGCAAATGTATTTTGCTTTCTGGCTTTTCACCTGTGTACCAAATAGCTCCACTCTGAGCTATTGTTGACTCTGTAGTTGGCCGGGATCTTGGCCCTTTCAGCAGAGAGCAATACTTCACTGCTGAAAATGCAGGAAGTCATTTAAGCATTTCAGGTATTTGGATGGGAATTTTCTTTAAAGTGAGACAGCTTGTGAGTTAAAAATAAGTTTCCTTCATGAATGAGCCTGAAGAGCTAAGCTCCCTCTCCCTCCCTACACTCTCCCATTAGATCTAATTCATCCTACTGTGAGATAAAGAACGGTAGCAGAAGAGACATTTGCCATGCTGCAGTTTGTTGGATTAAAGAGAACCCTTTGGTATCAAGTGTTGTCAATGCAGCAACTTCTGTGAGCACTAAATTTACTTATAAGAATTCTTTTTTAATTGCCCCAGGACAAACCCTTGCATGTCATGCTTTTGCCTGGAGAAAGTTTTTATCTGGAAATACTTCTTTTTTATTATTTTTTTTTAGGATGTTGTAGAGGAGGTCTATAGTTTGTCAAGCCAATTGATCCTCCAGGGAATGTGCTGACTTTCAGTATGTATGGAGGATTTTTAAAGCAGCTGAGTGAAATCCCTTCTCAGATGAGATGCTTTCTATTTTGTCAGTTAAGAGCATCCTCAAATCAAAATAACTCAAACATAATCAAATCTCTCTTTCTCAGTCCCTTGCCTTCTTCTCCCAACCCTCTACACAAGCCATCCCTCCAAAATAATCCTGGCAGTGATGTCACTAGAATGAATTTACAGACCAGTGCTCAATTTTCTTCCCTTGAGCTTCAATAGCTAATGTTGTAAATTTGAGCTGTATATGTAAAGGAGTCAGGTTATGCCTTTTTCCCCACCCTGTTTAATTTCCCTGGAGCCCTGAGAATAACTAATGGGGGATTATTTGGATATTTTCATGCCTTTTTTTTTTTTTTTAAACTGCTACACAGCTTCATATTGCTTTCAAGCATTCATAAAAGCTTGTTCTGTAGCAGAAAGTTAAATATTTTTTCTCACTAAATGTGGTTAAAGGTACTTACAGTGTCTGATTGGTGTGGTGGACGGTGCTATAAAGTACAGAATAGACTTTGAAGTAATTTATTTTAATCAAATTTCTCCATGTTCCAGAAATAAATATTTTCATTGTGATGAATATTTTAAATAAATAAAAACACCAATGAATAGGGTTGATCTAAATCTATATTGAGAATCAGGACCCATTTTCACATGGAGTGACTAGCAAGAGAGGAAGAAACAGCCTGAATTTATCTATTTTGTTGGCAGGAGACTGCATTTCATAGAAATTAAGTGAATTTTGCAGTCATTGGAGGAATTGATGACAAAACCAGAATGTGAGCACAGGTCCCTTAAGTCTTAGTGCATGCTGTTGAAAGCTTAACCACCTAACTTCAGTCTGGCAGGTTCACCCATGTTGTGTCAATCATATCAGCTCACTGAAGTCATGGAAACAGGTCTCTTCCCACAGGCTTATGTATAAGAAGAGAGTTACATGACACAGATAGCTTCCATGAGCTCAGCACACATAGGGGAAAAAAAGAGGCTAAAGTCTGAAACGTGTGGTAGCTGGATTTTTGCTTGGAGGTTGTATCTAAAATTAACTTTCATTTTTTCTGTGCCAAGTTGACGTACATATTGAAAGTGATAAATACTTGTTTGAAGTACTCTGCTGCATTCAAATTTAATGTATAATAAGCAATAAACCATTCAGATCTGAAAGAAGAAGTGGATAAGATTAACACAGCCAAGATGATTTGGAACTTGATAGGCAGTGGGCTGCTTTGCAAATCACATTCCAGAAACCTGTGGGTGCTGGACAACTGCATGCGTTGCAGTAGGTAGCTTTGGAATAGTGAGTGCAGCACACATTTACTGTCAGACACTGTAAACAGCAACACACATTTGCCTATTAACAGAGCTGACAGAAGATTGGAGTAACAAGTGCAGAGTCCAAACTGTACTTTTCAGGTGATTATAGCTGTGGGGTGATGATGGGGTTTGTTCACAGTACATATGTCTACACAGTCTCGTAGGACAATTCTTAACATGGTGTTTTCTTCCCTCTATCTACAGCAGATATTTTCCTGCATTTGAGTAGAGCCTTTAAGAGAAACTCTTGATCTCCTAATGGAACATCTTTCATATCTAATGGAAAGGTGCTCATAGATACAAAATTGTGGGAAATATATTAACATTGCCATACAATTACAAACATGCCAGAGCCCTAATGTAAGTGAAAAGTGCATTGGGGTGATATCTGTGCTCTGTAATTATCTTACAATAATAAAAGGGGCCTTCATTCTGCAAAGTAATTATGAAACTTCTGGGACATTGATTCAGCATATTATTTTTGATGTATCTTTCTGAGATGGTAAATACCACTTTTTAGTACATGTTATAAAAAGCAAATGTACTCTGTTATAGTTTGGTTTATGCCTTTATTTAGTGCAATTCAGGCATCTCATATGCACTTTTATTTATATACATTTTAAAATATGCTTTGGATCAAGGGGATATTAACACCTTTTTTTCTCTCTTAAAACATATAAATGTATTATGAGCTGTATTTGAATCCTGGAACATAATTATCTCCATAAAGGAACTAAGCTTTTCTACTAGTCCTGGAGTACTGGTATCTGCTGAGACTTTGACTGTACTGTACATCTGTAGTTATCATAAGCGGTGCCATGAGCACTGCCGAACAGCTGGCACTCTAAACAGATGGGACCAAAAACAGCAATGGCCTTTAAAGAGAAGAGAACTCTAAAAAGTGGGTGTCCATCCAAATTTGGGCTGTATTTGTGCTAGATGAATGCAGTTAGAGGAAAAATAAATTTCACTAATTCTATTTAGATGTGTAGCACATACAAGACAAGACAACCAGCCCTTCTCTTTATTTGAGATATGTTTCAATTTATTAATTCTGTTGTCTTTAAAGCCAAATTACCTAATGGAGAGTAAATGTTATTTGTTTGTGTGTGTGTATGTATGTGAACATTTTAAATGAGTAAAGAGTGGGTTGCCCTTTTTGACAGACATTAAGGGAAGTCATAGTTTTCCTTTATCACTTATAGAAGGCACTGAAACTGAATGAAACTTGACAAATTTCAGTACTTCTATGGTGTTGTAGTATTAAATAACTGTTAAAAAGGAGCAACAAGTGCAGTAAGAGGGAATTAGAAAATTGTCAAACTCCTGTCAAGAAATGTAGTTCACATCAGGAGCAACCAGTTTATTAATTTTGCTGGAGTCGACAGACTTTTCTCCAGAGTGTTCTCCCCTTTCCTGAAATAAGTTTAGTGATTTAAACTCAACTCTCCAGGGGTCTCAGCTCTGAAGGAGTCTGAAGTGTTGAAGTGCTACTTGTGCTATATTCAAGTCTCAAATTTTGCATGAACTTTTAGTACAAATCCTTCCGTCTCCCTATTTTCTCCTCATTCATCAAAGCAGATGAAGGTGACATAATAGAATCTTACTTTCTTTCCTCAGGAGAGCAAAGCAATGAAAAGTTGAGATTTGGCCTCAGTATATTTTGAAATAAAATTTAAAATAAAATTTAAAAAAAGGAAAAGTTACCATGGTAGGAAACTGCTTGAAAAACGTGTAATTTTTGCAACAGTCACTTTCAGAAGAATACTGAAAGGCAGATGTACAAGCACAGTGCACATGAAAGTTTCAGTTGGGTTAGATGAGATAATGTATAAGAAATCAATTTTTCTGGATCAAAAATATTACTTTATACATTCTTGGAAGAACAACTGAGTAAAGAAAATGTTCTTCTTTTAAAAATATTTATGATCTTTCAATTAAACTTAAAGTTGCTCTCCAAGTGTAGTAAGAAACTAGTATCCCAATTTAGTGTCCTTTGATGCGCAATGGGCCAAACTCATCCAGGGTTTTTAAGTAGATGAAAGTCGTTGGGGTGAACCAAGAAATTAAGTCAGCTTAGAAAGTCACCTTCATGATTTTGAAAGGGCTTGCAGTCTCTCCTAGGAGACAGCTGCCATTTTAAATCCTGTAGAAATCTACAAAAGAGCAGTGAATTCTTTGTAGTCAATGCAGAATTATCTTCTCAATACTATCATATGATTTGAAATACCTTTAGGAAACATTTATTTCCTGTGTATTCATGGTGAGATCTTAGCTCATATATGTGTAATAATGTCACCACAGCGTGTTATTACATGAACTACTTTTAGAATGGAGGCCTGAATTTCTGTTCTAAAATCTATGTGAGTTACAGTATGAGATGCAGCATTACAAGTCTGGTCTTTAGACATGTTACATTGCTTTTCTTCTCAGTGATCAACTTGTTGAAGTCATGAACTGATTGTGAGAAGTGCAGGAGGAAATCTTTACTTGGAGAGTTTTTGAATCAAGATTGCTGCTCTGAGCCAGGCAATCCAGTTTATAAATACATGACTTGTAGTTACTTAGCTACTCGTTTTTTGTTTCTGTACCTGTAAACTGCAGATAGTACTTGGTGTTTTGAGGATATATAAGGATTACCTTGATGATGTGAAGTACTGCAAAAAAAGTCAGCATGGTAGCACCAAGGAAAACACAAAAAATATCCATGGTAGAGGGTAGAGTTACCTGTGTTTTGACAAATTTTAGCATTTCCAACTTTGCATGAATGAATTTTTCTTTATTTTCTACTAAATTCCTCACATTTTTGCAAACATTACAACTCTACCTATTGTCAGTCACAGAAGTTACTTGGTAAAGTGTAATTTTACAAGTTGTTTGTAAGTTAAAGTGGGAATTGATCAAAAAAAGTGCTTATAGCTTGCAAGCATGTCACCTTGTATGATATTCCTGCATATTCTCAAAATTTAGCCGGACTTTATTGTGGCTGTATTTGGAATGGAGATCTCCTCCCAAAGCGGCTTGTCTGTCAAAGCAAATGGGCTTGATAAATCACTTGATAGCACCCTTCCTCTGCACCATTTCTTTCAGCTCAGCAGAGAAGCCATATCTATGTTGTGTCAAGGGGGACTGGGGCAGTCAAAATGCCATCTTTCAGATAAAATATATAGTAAGTTCCAATTGCTTTGTAACTTTATGATATCCTTTTTCATCCTTGTTTTACAATCTAAATTGTTCTTTCCATTGCCATCAGAGCTGTATTTCTGAATAGTCCATGGATGCATCTGTGCTTTATTAGGAGTGACCATCATTAGAGAGTTGACTAAGTAGCATTTGTAGTAGGACAGTAGGAACTGCTTCAAGATATTGGAATATGGTACAGGCAAGGTGCCCTTTGCATTGGCATCTTTGGGATACTAGTAATCTTTGTCCATTGTCCTCACTTTATTCAGAAATTAAAACTCTTATTAGCTGAAAATTTTGTTCTGACATAGATGAAAACTGTACTTAATGCTCTAATACTGGGTTTCCATAAGGTCTTCCATCTGCCAGAAATTGCTTCCTGTATTCAATTGCCACTGGCTTCAAGGGGCAAAAACAAGTAGTATCTTTCTTTGGCCATGCAAAAGAATTACTCTTCTTCGAATACATGAATGAATTGTAGGTAATTAGCTCTTATGAGTATACAAATTTAAAGTCTCATAGAAAGGTGTTAGAAGAATTGTTATATCTAATTTTTAATTAGATAAATTTTGCTGATTTAAAAAACTCATCTGTGAATACTCTGTCTTTTCATGGTCATTCCTGAGAACCAGGCAGTTTGGATTGACATTTGAATTGATAATGAGTTTTTGAATTTTTGAAATGATCAGTCTTGATGATCTCTTTATTTCAAGAGAAGTGAACATATTTGACTAAGACTAAAAGGAGGGAGAACACTTGGATGTAACTAACCAACAGGGCACGTTGCAGCACACCTACTAACTAGGTGTTTTGGCTGCCAGCTTTGATTTAAGCTCTTGTAAAAAAAGAGCATATTTGACGTTCCTTTTAATTTATTTTTAGATTTTGTTTTAATTTAACAAATGAGGTATATACATACGTGGAGTCATTTAAAAGTATACTTCATAACATGACTCTATAGAATTTGTTTCTTTTTATCGGGAGAATCCTGGCAGTTTGGTGTCAAGAGTGACACAAGGAGCCTACCTGATGCTGACAAGTCACTGCCATCTCAACTGATACTAAATAAGCTTTAATGCAGATACTTACACAAAGTGGAAATCTGTATGATGGAAGAAATTGACATTGCAACTGCTGATACTTCTTCAAAAGAAGTGCAAAGAAATGCTACATAATTGTATGAGACAGAACTGAACAAAGGTACAGACATCTGTGAGTGAAGACTTTTGATAGTTTTAATTAGACCAGAAGATAAGCTACAGGAAGGGCAGCTGGGTGAGAATTGTGTGGCTCATGCAGGCATCTGTTTTGCAGAATGTAATTGCATTCTATAAAATTAAGAGTATCTTATATGGCATATTAATGCCATTCCAAAGAGCTTCTGCCATATCAAACTATGTAGGGTCCAATACACTATGAACTGATCAATGCTCAACAAGACAGGGTTCTGTAATTGGTAACTATTTGTTACTTGTTTTACTGAATGCTAGGGGCCTAAATCCTGAATTACAAATTTTGTAGATGCACACAGTATATGTAAAAGCAGATAGCCCACTCCAGTCACCAGTATTCACTGGATGTGGTTTCAGAAAATGAATGGATCAGTAACTCACGAACTAAGGAAATTTATTTCTTTTGGGGGGTTGTTCTGTTGCACTTTATGAATGTATATGATCTGCAGAGTTTTGTGATCATATTCTACTTTGGACAATTTAGGAACAGCTTTTTTCCTGCTCATTGATATACTAAGAGGACTTCATCGTTTGCTTCCTGCAGCATCTTTGAGAGCATAGAAGATAAATGAATATATTCTTATGCAAATGCAACAGATTTTATTGAAAGATACTATAGGGAACAATAAGAAGAAAAATATATCTTAAAATACACTCTAAATAGAAAGCCATTATTTTTCATTCCCTGATACAAGAATATCCATGAAATCTTTTAAAATCATAATGCAATGCATTTAACTTTACAATATTCCTGTTGCACAAAATATAAGTAACAAGGACTACAGCTACACATTTGATAGTTGCTGGGGTTTGTTTCATTTTGGTTTGGTCTGCAGAAGTGAAAGCTTTGCCAGCCTGTGTGAAAATGTTCAATTCGTAGTTCTAGCTACCTGAAGGCAACAGAATTGGGGCACTGAGGCTTCTCTTATCTCCCATCTTGAAGGACTTGCCTCTAGGTGAGAACTGGTGTAATCAGGACGGCTGCAGCCTTGTGGTTGCTATCTCAGCCAATATCTCAGCTCCTGGGCCTCTCTCTGAAAATTTCAGTTTTGTTCTAAGGACAGTTAGATTTCCATGCACCTGGAGAAATTACTGAAAACAGTTGGTCTGAGTTACTGTACAGGAAGGTAGCTCCCCCCCTTGATTTTTATTTCTTGATTGATAATTTTCTGGGGTTTATGAAAATACTATGAACTTACTGAGGCCTGGCTCAAGCTTTTAAATGTTAAGTAGTCTGTAGTCTTGAACAAGACAGTCTGAATGGCTTGTGTAAGAGTGGAGAGTAGAATGTTGCTTCAAAATTACCTCCAAAGTATTCTTGGGATGTGGTGCCTGACATTGTAGGCTTGGGAGACCAGCCAGGCAAAGCGTAATTTAATGCTTCAAACTGGAGGATGAAAGCCTTACTACCACTTGTACAACAGTGTGGGCTGTGGGGTGGCCAGCATGTACACATGTCAAACTTGCTGCTTTTACCACTGATGCTGTTTGACTCTTCCCAGTATCAACCATCTGGGAGGCTGTAAAAATGGTGCTCCTTGTTTCGTGTTCATATCTGTTGGGATATTTTCTTTGTCCAAGATCACACTAAATAAAGGGAAAGTAGCACTGTGGTCAGTGACTCGAATGGTAGAGAGGGTCAGAACTGAGAGCTTATTCCCCTCAGGAAATTGCATGCATTGCAGAGCTTCTTGCCCATGTATTTATTGCAAGTTAAAGGAATTGTTCCTGTGCTGGTAGGACAGAGCCTGTAGCTGGAGGAGAATGTTCTTTGAATGTAAAAGGGAGGAAAAAGCATCGTGCTTACAGTGGTGGTGTCTGCCATGCTTGTGACAATGTCACTGTGAAAGCTATGTAAAAAGGTGCTTTGTGGTAGGCCTCACAGGTTAAGTAAAAATAAAATACTAAGAATTTCTGACAGTTTGTAAGGAATGTTTGCAATCTGTTTCAAGAACTATAGGGACTTGCTTGGATTTATGCAATTTTGTACATTCAACTGCATTCTGTCAATGTAACTGTGTTGCTTCACAAGACTATTTTGCAGTCCTTTGGGATTTGCTCAGTCAGTTGTGTAACTAGCAGTCTTTGAAACAAAGCTAGTGCTTGGTTTTCCTATAAAGATTCATGCTGGAAATGCACTTACGTGTAGTTCTGAACTAATTTGATTTGTAATGATTGAAATACAAATGTGGAGCAGATATTTAGCCTTAAGTTCTGTGGAAACATTTGTCATTTAAGAACACAATGGATATTTAACAAAGATTCTTCAGTTCATTTCCCCTAGTCTAAGACACTGTTTATTTGTGAGGACAAAAGTGTTAAATATCAGAGGGACCTGCAGTGAGGCTATGCAAGAATGAAGAAGTGGTATAAGACCATCATCTTTACAGTTGAGTTTTGTTTTCAGTTTTTCCAGATTTGTTCAATATTTAATCTCACATCAGAGAAAAACCAGTCAGCACTCTGTGCCAGCAGTCACATATGATGTCAGCAACTAGCAAATATTTGTGTGTAAGAGAACCATGCCTGAAAGATGACTATTTGGTCCAGTATCAAATAAGTGTTAATCTAAGGCTTCCAAATAGCTAGGAATAGATTTGAAGCAAGGAGTTGCATGTGATCAGGTGTCCAGAATATTAGATATTAGGGGGAAGTAATCTGTTCAATATCAATCTCAAATCAGAACTTAGTTTTTAAATTTTGTACTAGCAGTAAGTGCATCTATAATAAAACCAGTATAATTGTCTCGGCCTTAAACACAGGCACTTGGATAGTGAATTTGTTTCTTAAGTTCTTATTTCTTTTGGAGCGGTTTTGGCATCAGAGGCTTGAAATCAGTTTGAGGTCTGCTAAGAATTTTGACCTAGAGACACTTAGAAAGAACAGAATTCTTCTGAGAATTGTATAGGCAACAACTCAAGATAGATATCTTGTCTATCTTATGAATACTGTGTAACTTCAAAAGAACTGCGGCCATTTGGATTCACAGTTGATGAAAAACACTTGTTTCACGTGGTGAGCGCTTTCCTTTTCAGTAAAAGTTGTGAAAGTGTCTGGGAAAAAGTGGAATATTATTTTTCAGAATTACAGTTATTGTATTTAATTTTAATTTTTTAAGTAAGCCTTTTTTAATTTTAATCATAGTTTGGTTTTGGATTGGTTTGTTGTTGTTTTTCTTGTGGTTTTTGGTTTTGGTTTGGTTTTTTGTTTGGTTGGTTTTGTTTATTGGGTTTTTTTCATAATTATGGAAGGTTTTCTTATTCTTCCATGCCTAATGGATATTGTCCTGGAACTCTTTCTGTGAACTGTAGGCAATAGCATCCATTAACAATTTTTGAAAGAAAATTACTTGGAGCACTTTCTGTAAACGTGTGCTGATTGTCATTAACAGCTCTTCTGTCCTAGATGAGGACACTATTTTGCATCATCATTTTGTTTGGTTAAATTCACACAGGTTGTATTTACAGTTCTTGTGCGTGTTATTTTTACCTTGGTCAATGGTATATAAAGATCACAGAATTCCTTCAAGCCAGAGATGCTTACAGATTTAATATGAATCCTTACCAAAGTTTCTAAAAGAATGAACTCTTTTCTGAATACACTCAAATCTATTATTCTGCATTGTTAGGTTCTCTGCAAGTGCCCAAATGTTACGTATAATCTTCCACCTTAATTGCCAGCTTTGTGTAGTGACAGAATAAAAAAGATGCGGAGCGACAGGATGAAACACAGTGGGATCCAAGCCTGTAATACATTTTTCTTTCTGATTTTACACAATATGTCAGGCAGGAGGCTTAGAGTTTAAAATTTTAACTTTTTCAGGCAGGAGGCTTAAAGTTTAAAATTTTAACTTTTTTTTTTTCCCCACACGAATTCCAATCCATCACAAAATGAATACATTCCAAAACACACTACAACTGTAATGCTGACTTCAGAGGAGGGTTGAAGAAAGTAAAAGATGCATATGTATTGATACAGACACCTATTTGAGCAAGGATCATGTGCTTAGACCATCTACACAGACATACTGTCATCAGACCAATGTCAATCACCTGATTTTGACACCAAAAGCAAAGGAAACACAGATGTGCAGAGCAGAAGTCCTCTAGATTAGTTGTGAGCTTTGCCAGTGATTTATGTGTTTATTCATACAAAATTCTGAGGGAGAGTTTTCTTGAAGGTTTAAGGAAATTGCTCTCAAAAATACCCTCCTCTGATATTTTGCAGAGTAATGTATTCTGCCAGAGAGGGGACATTTTACTTATCTTTCTGTACATCAAAGTATGTTTTTCCCTTGAAATATGGGAAGTTGACAACTGTACAACAGCAGCAGGGATCTGGGTTCATGGAGTAAGCAGAGTTTCATTATGCTTCTTCGTTTGTGTGGGCAACTGTGAGAAATAGCTTATGATGTATAAAATATCTGAGTCTCTTTTTGTACTTGAAGACATTGTTATCTCCATTTGAAGCTGGCTAGTGAAGGTCAGTCAGGCTAACTGCTTGCAAAAGAATATCCTGTCTGTGTTGGTAGATGCTCATTTCAAAGTTCTTTGCATCCAGAAAGCTATTTTTGTAAATACCAGCCATCATGGCAAATTACATGTTGTTAGTGGGAGGGGGAAAGGGAATGGCGTATGAATGCTTTTCATTACATAAAAACTGATTGTTGTTGCAAAGAGCATTGCATAGCAACAATGAAAAGCCTAAGAAGTTAATTTGTTTAAGATTTGTTGATGATCAGGAATGTCAAATTGCAGTGCTGAAGTGATAAATTCTGTGATAACTGTAATACCGAAACTTTCACTCACTGATAGCCATGGCAGTGATATATTGTGGTATTTTCATGACATTTCCTTTGCTTTACTTTGAAGTCTAGCTAGTGAAGCCAGGAAGTCTTTCTGTATTAGCAACACTGAAATTAGAGTTGTTTCTTCTTCTCTTTAGTTTTTTATTTGTCAAATAAGAATGGAAAGCTGGCTGTTTAGGATAGTGCTAGTAGTGGCAAATGATTGCATTTTACTCCAGTCTAGCACATTTATAAATTAAGACCACTAAAAAATACAATTTTACATTAAGTAAGATTTTGGAAGGAATCTCTGTAGCTTCTCTGTGCTCCACTTGCTCAAAGAAATCTTTGTCTTTCAGTGGTGTATTAGGATTAGGCTTTTATTATATAGTGTCTACTCAAATTTGCATAAACTGATGGTCCAGTCCCTGAAATATTTCCAAACAAGAGCAATTCAAATTAATCAAACCTCATCCTGTGAAGAAAATTAGTGGTATATGTTGTACTTGTTGACATAGTGTCTCGAGAGATTGTGTTGATTTCAGAAGAACTGATGAGTTTTCTGCATAAGACTTCTAGGATACAGCTAATAGGAAAGGCATTCAAATGTATATTGCATGAGGGAGTTAGCACTGGCCCGAAGAAAGACAAAGATCTCGTAACTTCCCATTTTTACCTTAAATAGTTTTCAAACAATGTTCTGAATAGCAAAATCATTGGCTTCCTGCTTTAAAAGTAAAACCAATTGCAATGATGTAGGAATGTGTTGCATACTTGCTATATTTAAAGCACTGGTTATAATACACCTAGCCTAAGTAACTGTTTGAATATGCTGGTACATTTTTTACTCAGCTTTTCTAGAAACAGTTACTAGCATGAAAAGGAAGGCTTCTTAAAAATTCACAACTCATTTTATAGTAAGTAAAGATTCCTGATTAATTTAAATCTAATGCTGGCAACATTTCTCCTTGTTCTACCAGATTGCAGTTAGTAATGGTAAAACCACAGGTCAAAGAAAGATGCTTTGGTTTCACTGCAACTACCAATTAATTATGAAGAAGATGCTAAAGAGCCTACCTCTAAGTTCTTGTTTTAAAAGGTTATCTAAAAATATGTGCATAAACCAGCTAAAAGCCCTTACCAGATGGTAATTGGTAATTATTATGGAAACATCTGATTGGAAAAACCCACTCAGATCATATTTAAAAAAAAAAGTAGAAAAATACAAGCACTATTATTTCCATCACTGTTTCATGTATCGGGGGAAGGTAGGCCCTCAGTCAGCGAATACAGCTAAGTCTGTTTTGTGCTGTGGCAAATCCCATTGTGAAGAGGCTGTGAGTAATCAGAAGTGACAGCATAAGCACTTTCTGTTCAAAGTGATTTTACAGAAAGCATTATTTTCTGAGAAGAGTACACATATGGCTCCCATAATGCTGAAAGAGCACTGATGTATCCATTTATTAGCACTAGTGCTGGGAGAGGAAGTTTTGCAAATTGTGTTCAGATTTAAGACCTTTTCCCAGTCTGTACAGCATCCTTAAAATTGTAGGAGCTGGCCAGATAGGCAAGGGTGGGATGAGGGAATTTTAGGATAATTCATGATGATGAAGACTCTGTCAGGAGCTGGACATGCTGTTGAGTGGTCATTCAAGATGTCAAAACAGCCTTGGTGAAAGAACAAATGTTCTAATGACAGCTGTAATTTCAAAGGGTAAGGGAGATCTTTAGAAAAACCTAGAGAGAGGGGTTTTTGTAGTCATGCCAAAGACTACACAAGATACTGTTTGTGCATTTTGACATAGATAATTCCGATCTCCGTTCTTCCCACTCTGTCCCTCTTCCTGTCCTGAGCTGTGGTCCCTGTAATATTGCTTACCTCCTTGACACATGCAGCTGCCCTGTCCCATCCATCTTCTCTGAGCCAACCAATGGTGACTGGGCTGGACTGAAAATATGATAAAGCTGGCTCTTAAAAAATACAAATGTAAAGGATTTATTTGCCCCCTGTAGTAGCTACTTCTTATAACTGAAAGGTTTTTTTTTGTTATGCTTGTTTTCATCATTGCTGACCCTGGCTTTACAGTTTGAGGCTAGAGCCCTAATGCCTATTATGAGGAGTGGGAAGGGTTCCGGTGCTCACACTTGCAAAACTTGGTGATTTGAAACTAAAAGGCCAAGTGTAATTACAAAAAAATCCTGGTGATATTTATATCAAACCTGATAGCTATGTATTTGGGGGGTTGGCTTATGTATTTGTGGGTCTATGCAACTACCAAAGCAATTAATAGTTTGAAAACTGTTGGCTTTGGAAGTTAGCTCTAAATTTGTAAATAAGGTATCTGTATATTTTTCTGAATTACTGTAATGTACTGCCTCCCTGAGTTGTTCCACAACATGAATTCTTTAATGAATAGTAAGCTGAACAATTCCAATTCCAAAATTTCATTACAGGCCTTAATCACCAATGAAATGTTTCAAATACTTGTGCTGCTTCCAGTAACCTCTTTCTCTTCTCATAAAATTCCCCCCAAGGAGAGGGAGGCTTAAATACAGAGGGGTCTGAGTACAGCACCAGTTATCTACTAAAGTGGAGACAATATTGTTTGTATTCAAGCATGAATTCCAATGACATTTAACACAGTTAATTTTATCTCTATTTGGTATTATGAATTTTGCCTCATGCTGTTCACTCTATTGCTTACTTTAAAATGCCTTTTAAATTTCACTGGACCATCATTGGTGATTGACGCCACATGCCTGTCTAGCATAAAAACATCTTTATTACTTGGGAAAGTATATATTTAACAGCTTGCAGATATTTGCATCTGGCTTGAAATTATGGCAAGTAATACTCATCTTGAGAGAGCTGTTCATTTGGTTTTAATGAGCATAAGCTACAGCTTGCAGTCAAGGAACTACTTGAACTTAACAGCATAGCAAATGAATTGTTGTACTGCTCAAATCTGTTCTGTCTGGGTAGTTTGATGTTCACTGGTTAATATGAGTGTGGGAAAAATTTTAACTATAAAAAATAAAAGGGGGCTTCCATAGTGGTGTTGATTTTTTCAGTTTCCAGTGGCTTCAGTTTTAAAACAGCAGCGTATTGATATATTCCAGCCACAAAATTTAAGCAATAGATGTTGAAACATTTATTGATGAGGTATAAGGAGAGTATTATGCAATCTGCTTGCAAAGAAGGGGAATCCTTCCACCTCTAATATACAAAGCATTACAATTTTCATTCCTCTCTTACAGTGGCTGCTGTGCATCTGAAAAAAAATAGCTTAATCATTAAATATATGTTAAAAGAATTTAGTCAGTGATCACTTTGCTAACATTGGTGTGCTTTTTTCTCTACAGGTATTTCTGTAACAAAGAAGACTCATACATGTAAGTATTTTTTGATTTGGCCTTCCCTTATAAATGAAACTCACATTAGGCTGTGCTGTGGTGCTCAGACTATTAGGTGTCTGTGTAGCCTGAGAAGGCTACATTTAAAAATTCTGGTGGATTTTCTTCTTTGGTGCATTTCCAGACCTTACCTGGAACGTTATCTGAATGAATATATGGTGCATATGTGTGTGCATTTGCATATGTATTAAATCAGAGGGCAAAGTTGTGAAAAAAGGCAGAATTCCTTGTTCTAGGATGTATAACCTTACAGCTAGCTGATCAATAACATACCCTGTAAAGAGAAGTAAGAAGAATGTTGTGGGGTTTTTTTGTGTGTCTGTTACGTATGCAATATGATTACAATTATTTAATTGAAAGTCTTCTGTCCCTTCCTATGCATTAATCTGTAAGGTAAATCATTCTGTGCTTGTGCTTAAGGAGCTCTTGATGAAAATTTGGAGGTTATTGTTTTGCTCTCAACCATATAAACAAACAATCCTCATAAATGACAACCTCGGAAATGGATGTGGATGCCTGCATTTACTTATGTATACATTTATTCCGAATCGTCTTCAAAGACATCATTTGGGATCAACTCTCATCTACTCTGCAGTGAGTTAAAAGCACAATTCGAAGTGTTATGATTTGTAGCTAAAGGAGATACTGTGGAGGTTTGGAAATCTAGTAATGCAGGAACTGTACTTGCCCAGGATCTGAAACTGGAATAGACTAAATAAAGCCGAGGCCATTAATCTCATGAAAATCTTCTAGCAAAGCAGTTGTAGGCTGCACAAAATTTACAAAGATAGATGCACTTTCACAGGGTTATGCATTTGAAATATGTTCATTGCACCTTCTAGGGTTAAAGTGGTATCATAATGTCTTCATTTTTATTTCATTCCTGGTTTTAAAATAATAATGTAATAAAAAATCTGACTTGAGATTATGAATCCTTACTGTATAGAGTTGCAAAACACAGCTGCTTGATTTAAGAATTTCAGGTGTGAAGCTGATTTGTGTAAGTTTGCACACACATGTTAAATGTCACAGAGTTTGAGAGGCTCATGGTACTCCTCTGCTTACATGGGCTTGCTGCTTAGTGCATTCTTAGGGTCAGATTCCTTTGGCTGAATGCATATATGGGAGCTACAGATAGGCATCTGAGGGCAGAATTTGACCCTTACATTTCTGGTGAATATTTGAGCTCATGCTGACCTAGATTGACAGCACAGGAGACTGAAGTCCTCTGTATATCCGCAGGCCAGGCATTGTACAGACAGCTTCCTTGCACAGCCTTGCCCATGAGCTCAACCCTGGCCTGGAGCGACCACCCTCTCTAGAGGTGGTAAGTAATTCAGTATTTATGCTAGTTCAGTCTTAGGCCTCTCTTGTATAGAGGCTAATGACTGCACGTGGTGGTGTGTAACACTCCACCTGGAAATCAGCTGAAGTCACCCTATCTATTTTGTATACAGCAATGCCATGTGCTGACGTGCAAGAAGAGTCACATCTCCACTTCCAGTGTTCAATACATTTTGTAGGGAAGATTAAAGAGTAACCACAGACCAAAAGAGCATAGGAAAAATACGCTCTTAAACCTTGCCAGACTGATAAAGTGCTCTCATCATATATATCTCAGTGGATGCTACATTTGAGGCCTACAATGGAAAAAAGATATATTCGTCAGTGATGTTAGATGATTAGCTACTCTTCACCATATATGGCCTTTAATCTAGCTGAGACAGAAATTAGAGTCCTGCCATCTTCTTTGTTGAGAACTCTGTTTGTGCTGTTCTAAGGGAACTGTCAAAGAGTAGCTCCTCCATTTGTTAATCAGTTGTCATGCAGTTACTGAAGCATGAACAAAAAAGTTCCCTGAATAATGGGAAGATAAGTTTGCCCATTAAGAAAGGATTAAAATAGAAGGAGCAATATGCTATAATTAGCATGATGAAAATGCAGGCTACATTTTAGCAAATATGTATGAGGTTTCATTCAGTTTTGGTTGAAGGTCTTTTAGAATTCATTTCTGTTATGACAAATTCACATAGAGCAGGAATTAAAGTAAATTTTTCATCTTTGGCATTTCGGCATCGTGTACAATAAGTATTTTTTTTCCTTATTGCCTAGAATTTTTTCGTTACTGAATAGCAAAAGTAGACATCAAAATTCACAGTTTCAGAATGACTTGGAAAAAATAAATTTAAATAAATGTGTAAATGCAAAAATTACAACTCAATTCTGAGTTGCTAACAACTACAAATGACAAAGAGAGGTTTTGTGTATCAAGTCATCTAGAGTTTGCTTTTCGTTCTGTGTTGGTACATAGAACACATCCAAACTAAGTTATATAGAGTGGGAGTTCTGCAAATACATTTCAGAAAACTGTTCTCACAAGTACACATTGCACACATTGTCTGCGTGGCTGGTTTGGAATGATGTCTTCATCTTCCAAGTTCAGTGTGTAGCACATGAGGATGTTAACTGACTGTAAAGAAGAACTTTGTTTCTAATGATGTTTTGACTTAATTAGTTGAGTGTAATGCCAGCAAGGTTGATACGTTATGCATTTGAAACATGAGATTCATCCTTTTTAGACTTCATCCTAATAGTCATTTTAATTGTGCAGGTTTTGAAATAGGTCATGATCAGTCTCCACTATTTAGTTCTTCTTTGTGTTATTTAAGATTTTGGGTATATTTTACCACCTTCTTGGCATTAGTCTGTGACAAAAGTCTTCTGTCAGCTGAAATTGAACTGTCGTGCTGATGAGAGGTGCTTAGGTCATTTCTGAATCAAACAGTAGTTCGGTATTCACACACATGCAATATAATCCTGAAGAAATAGAGATCTGCCCATGGCAGGAGAGTTGGAACTAGATGATCCTTGTGGTCCCTTCCAACCCTGACTGATTCTATGATCTTTCATTATGTACCTAACGAAATAAAACCTGAATGATATTCACTCTTCTCTTCTTTTATTCAACCAATATTATCCACGTATTCTGCTTCATTAGTTGCTTGTCTACAGCCTGTCTTCATCAGTGTGAACTTTACAAAACCTGCTGGTTTTAAACAAGGATTTTAATACTTTTCCAAGCAACACTAAAGGAATAAATTTTGTCCACCCCAAAATGTAGTTTTTCCCTTAGTAGATTTGCCTTCTGTCTATTTGTAGAATTATTCTCTCTTAGGCTCATATGGCAATTTGTTAGGTTAACCATCACCTTGTATAACCTTTAGTCTAACTAAGTCAAATGGTAGAGGCCAAGTCCTATCTCATCTTCCATACAAAGTGGGACTTCTGGTGTTTTAGTCCTTTTTTGACTGCAAAAAACAAAAGGTATGGCTGACACTTAGGGTTTTTTCTGATCATTTACTTTGCAATGATATTTTTAATACAATAGTCTTCCTCTCCCGCTTCATGCTCTGAATAGAAGAGTACTCAGTTAATGGGAACTGGTGCACAGCTTCAGCCTTTCTACAAATTCAGACAGACATCATTTTATGAGTGATAATAAAGATCTGAAATTCAGGGAACAAAAGGCTGCAGAGGACCTGCCATGTAGTACCCACTGATGTGGGTTTATGCTCAGTCCTGAAGTCTGTTGTCTATCATTTCTGGCATCTTAGATCTAAATCTTGCCATACTTCATGCAGTGAGTTTGATGGCTCTACCAGACCACAAAACTATCAGACAAATAAATCACATTATTGTTGTTCTCCAGATCATTTTTATATCCTGGCCACTGACTTTCTTAAATGAATTTCACTAGATTGCCTATTAAAGTAAGGGGTGGTTTCCCGTGGGTGCACCCAGAAGGCTCCTACTGTAATGAATCTGCAATGGGATGGAACTTTCTTTCTCTTGCTATTTGAATTGCTCAGAAGCTTCAAAGGAGTTTGATTTCATAGCTGGAGTTCATATCTGCATAGTGGTCCAGGTACATTCAGCTATTTGCTATCCCAATGCCTTCCCTTACTCCCACATCAAGCTCTGGAACTGTTCCTACGCTCATCTTGTAGTAGGTGTTGGTCTAGAGAAGTATCCTGACTCTGTATACTTCAGTGGGACTTACTTTTGGGCCAAGTGGTCAATCGATGTTTCAAGTTCACACTGCAGCTGAAAAGCATAATTATACCATAGGGAGATCAACTTGACTGTACGCTGCATGCTACATGTAATAAGAGCTCAGAAGTGGCAGTGACAAAGTTTGGGTGTTTCAGTAGATACTCATTATTCTGACAAGCACATAAGCCTTTGACTGGAGCTTAGAGTGCTCTATCTTCATTGCTACTGCAACATAACTAGCCAAAAAAGGGGGTGTCTTGGTCTTCAGGCATGGGCATGCTCTTAATACTATCCTGAGCAGAGATCCATTCCTAAATCATATCCTTTGTATCTTCACTGAGAAAAGGGCTTAGCTTCTTAGAAACTAAGACCTGATTTGAAGCAGGAGACAGATCTTAAACTTCTCAGATGTCCAAATAGCCTAGAGCTGTTGTTCACCAAAGTTCTACATGCCTACTAATGTTTGCAGCTTAACTGAACTTGAGACCTGAATTTCTCTTTCTCTGATTTTACTTTCCACATTGTATTTATAGCCACTGCTAAAGATTTCTTGAGGTTTGTTAATTCTTTTGCTAAACTGCACTAAAGGGAAAATGCCTGATATTTTTCTGATCTGATTTACATGTAAGTCTACTATGCATTGTACTGTCTACTGGCTAAAGTAAATAAATCATACTCTTCCCTCACAAAATAGGAGCCTGCAGAAGACTGATGGTTAACAGAATCTGCTGTTAGCACCAGGGCCTAAAGAGAGCAGGTGAAAACTAAACCCTGTCCCCTGAGGCCAATAAAATAGCTGTTTGGTCCCCTGTGTGTAACCTCCTAATAACTTTACTGGGCAGCCTTAAGATCCCTTGGGGGCTTCTCTGCAAGAGCACTCCCTCTCTTTGTTCAGATTGCTTATTAAAAATGATTTTATAATGAAGTTGCCTCAAATAGCAGCTACTTTCCTACTTGTCCTTGAAGCACTGTTTGCCCTGGTGAAGAAATCCGAAGACAACTATCTAGGGCTTTTCTCTTGTATAAAACTTTTACTGAGCTACTGCTACACTTGAATTTTTTCCCCCTTTTTTCATGAGAGCCTAAGAAACCTCTTCATAAGCAGCTAGGTATTGTACCTTTTATTCCACTTTGAAGATGTCCCTGTAAAAAGTTTGTTTTGGATGCAAACATCGTCAATCAATCAGTTACCACACAAAACACAATGTCAGTGACTTGCATGTTGCCTGAGAGAGAATGAATGCTACCTTCCTGTGGTGGTGGCCAAGTCACTGAGTATGGGGGCAAAGATGAAAGCATTGTCAAATAATGAGGAGTGGAGGGCATATTTTTAAAAGGAGAAAATGTTTCTGACTGCCTTGGGAGGAGGAGTGCACAGAGTGACAATGCCACCTGTGAATGTGTGACTTTCATGACTTGGGTATTTGTGGAAAACTGTGAATGCTCTGGTTCTTCATTGTAGTTCTGTAGCAGCGAAACCTTTTCTCTGTGGAAGTTCTGATAGTTGTGAAGAGAGACTGGCCCTTTGCCCATGTGGAATCAGCTGTGGGTAAAGCATCAGGAGAACATTTTATTAATGCATGTTTTATGCTCTCACAGAGTAACTGGTCAGAGGTGAGACAAATCTGATGCTTCTAGTCTTCTATTAGCAACCTAAAAGCTTGGCTTCTACCTGGGCCCCAACCTTTTGGCACAGTTGGAAGGAACATTTCATTTTTTCTCTAAGGCTGATAGAACGGGCAATTAAATGCACTGCCCTGAAAGTCCCATGGGGAACTCTGTCTATTAGGTGCACTTGAAGCTAATGTCAGGTCTCTGGTTCTGTTCTGAGTATATGGAGCAGCTTCTATCTAGAAGGGATTTTTGGCTGAAACCACTAGTTACAGATTTACTTTACTGTGAGTTTTCTAGTAAATACCTTAAGACAGGTTTTTCTGTGCCTTTATAGCAACGTAGTGTACAGTAAAATACTGCAAACAGATGAGAATTAATTTTGGCAAATGAAGACCAGTAAAAATTTGCAAAATTTTAATCATCCAGTATTAAAATGTGTATGGAAGGGCATGTGTGTATGTTGGGATTACAGTTCAGGTATTTCTAAACTATAGTTACCTGCCAAGCTCAATTAGATGGGGCAGAAGAAAGAAATTTGTCTTAAATTTTTGCAGGTCTTTATTTGGTGGCAAGTCTTGACCCTTGCCATGCCTCTTAATGCATAGTAATAGAGGTTACAAAGAAAACATTCCTGTCCTGGTCACTCTCTATTTCTTTTTCTAGTCTCTCCCATGGAAGCATAGAAGATGAGTAGAGACATTCTCTTGAAGAGTTCCCTGTTTATTTGGAGGCCTGTGTTTCAAGGAATGATGAAGTGTTGGGGGAGGTTTCTGACATTATGTACCTAAGTTCTGTCAGTGTGGTTGATGGATATTAAGAGATTGTGGAAATTACTCAAAAATAAATATAACTGTTTGTGGTCCTAGGCAGTAAATACATTGGAAACATCTCCACCATTTTCTTACACCCACATCTTGCTTTAAGGATTCCTGTTGGCTCAAACATGCTTTGATCAGCCCTTGAAATATATTGTATTTTGTAGTTTTTAAAGTCTTTTATCTGTAGAACTCTCACAGCTGCTATATGAAGTAATGTTTCCATCTTGATCAGAATAGCCATCCACAGTTTTGGTGTGTTATGGGCTGAATGTATGCTGCAAAATATATTTGCCACACCCTGAGATTTTAATCCAACCCAGAGAGGTGTAGTTCTTCTTAACAGAGTCATAAAGTTAAAATTTTTTTGCAGCTTTTGAGTCATTTGGACACCAGAAAACTATCAGATGAGACTTCTCCAAAACTACTTTTGCATTCTGGATTATTTCTCAATGCAAACAATGTTAAAACAACTAGGAAATGTTACTGCCCACAATTTTCTTCTTTAATGTGTGGGTTGCATGTTTTGGCTTTGAACTGTCTGAGTCAAGGCAGCTCTAACTATACATGCAGAGAAATACCAGTACACTGGAAGCCTTTTGACTACATCCTTTGAAATAGTTTCCTTAGAGGTAACTGTCCTCACTAAACAAGACTTCTGCAAGAATCTGTCAGCTTGGTTCAAACAGTTCCTTAAAGTCACCTCAGTCTTCATGAAAAGATAAGTCTTTGTGAATGGATTGCTACCAAATACAGCAAAGTGTTTGGATTAAAATTAGGATTAAATCATGATCTTTAGGCTTGGTTGTCTGTCAAAGGACAAAGATCAAAGGACAAAGTGTTTTCCCAAAGTAGGTTTATTCCCAAGGATCTGTCACTGCTAGCTTTATTCACACATTGAGAAGAATCTGTCCTTAGGAGCTTTCTGCTCACATTTATTTCACTTCATGGTATTGTTTCTTACAGTGCAATATTGCATTTTTGTTGTCGTAAGGCTGAATTATGATGATTCTAAAGAAAGCTCAATCATATGGTCTTCACCAAGGTCAGCACCTGAACCTAAAAAAACCATGTTTTATTATACGAATTTTGAAACCAGGGACTGATTCCATCATTCCTAATAGACTCATTTATTTGACAGTGCATTGCTAGACTTGTGCAGTCGCCATTCTGAAACAACTACTGAACCTGAAGAGGGCTTTTTAATTCATGTTGATGGCTAACCTTATTAGGACTGTAAAAGTATTGGAAGATTTTTCAGCCTTTCTCTGAGAACATCAGCCTGGAATTATTTACATTTTGATGCCAGCTGGAAACACAAGTTTCATGCAGACAGCATATAAGGTAGCTCCTTATGGCAGACCAGGTAGTCACTCTAACTCATACTGAATAGCTTCTTTTTAATCTTATGACCAATTGATAATATTTGTAAAGCTCTTATTTGAAAAACTACTAGTCAGAGTTTTTCTCCCTCTGAGTCTCCTAATGTGATGAAATATAGCTTAATTGCTTGCCTAAAAAGGACAAAAAAACTTCAAAGGGCAGTTTGGGTTGATCTTGAGGAACTAAAATTTGCAGTTGGAAAGTAGGAACAGAAACAGATTAGCCCAAAATTGAATAGAATCCCAATGGAATTTGGGATACAGACTTCTTAAAAATCAGCTTTCTTTTTCTTTCTTCATAACGGTTGAACAATTCAGAGGTTTCTTGACAAAATGCTATGTCTTTGTGTGCATTGGTTAATTGGTGGGAATAGGGAAAGCAGGAAGGGAGAACAGTGCACACAGCTTTTCAGAAATCCAGGCAAATGTGAGTTACAGTTAAGTAGAAGTAAAAGGTGATTCATGGCTTTTATATGGATTCAAAGATACTTCAGTTTCAGTTTCTGAGTCCATAAATTCCATCTGTGGAATGTGCATGAGGGGTGGGAAGATAGTCATCTGCTTAACTAAACTATGCTCACAAACCAATTGCTTATGCAAAATTCTTTGTTGAACTGAAAGACTCAGAAAAGATGGTACCTGGTGTTATTGTAGAATAGGGGAGGAGTTGAATTTACTGTTGGATTTTAAAACAAAGCAACCCAATTGTTCTGTAATATAGTGATTTCCTTTCAGTCAACTCTATGTGCACTATAAAAGCAGAGCTAAAATATGCATTATTTGGCATATACAGATGTGCTTATTAGTACACGTTCAAATAAGCATCATAACATTGAATTAGCTTTTGTCTAAATATCTTTCACTCACACGGAAAGTTAGTATGTACCAAAATGTGAATATCCTTTGCTACTTTAGCTCACACTAGTTTGAGATGCTATAATTGTAGAACCTAGATTTGGTCTTTAACCACAATGCATCACCTTGCCTTAAATTACTGTATTATCTGGTTTTGGATTCACTGGTCCTTTATCAAAGGAATGCAACTCACCTAAACAGAAGTTAGAGTTTTACAGGGTTGCATCTAGTACTTGAGGAATGTTACTGATTTAAACTTACTGCCGTTAGTGGTAAAGTTCCTGACTGGAATGGAAGTAGAACCGAACCTTCAATGAGTTATTGTAAGAAATATACCAGCAAATTAAACAGGAAGCCTTGACAAAGAGGCTTCGTTTGCCCCAAGAACGAAGACTGTTGTGAGAGCTTGTTGCTGTCTGGCTTAGCTTCCTCTGTGTGTGTGATAGCTTCTTGTTTAAGGTTAAAGTAAGCTGTCAGTTGCACGTTGTAGCAGTGTGACTTGCTAACAACAGACTGGACATACCCTCAAAGCAATTTCCTCTGTTTTTTGGTTGGTTTTTTTTTCTTCTGTGTACCACCGACTTCAAAAGCCAGTGCACAACAGTGATGTTCTTGCAGTTTTCTGGAAATTCAAAGTAGGCTTTATTTAATCTCCGTGCAACAGAGGTAGGGAAACCTCTGGTTTCTGAAAGCCAGTATATGACCAAAGTCATTTAGTGATTTCCTTTTAGATATAGTCATCAGTTGATAACCATCCTTTCCACCAATGTTGTCTGAAGAACTGTTTCGTTATCTTTGTTAGTGTTACCTAACTGATACATAGGTGTGATACTTGCTGCCTGCAAAGACAGCTTTTACAGATAAGGCAAGTTTCCTGTTTAAGCTTTTCTTTCATTCTGACCCGTTTTTTCCTTCTCCTTCCCTATGTTGCTGGCTTACTCCAGATTTATGGCCCTTGAAATAAAGTGGAAGTAAAGGGGTCATCCCAGAAGACAATTTTGCATGCTGTTTGAGGACATAACAGTGCTAAAGGCTGGCCTGAAAATAAAATTCTTGATAAACAGAGTTTTTGATATTTCAAGAAATATTTCACTAAAATAGTCTCAGGTTTTTTCTACCATTTTCAGGAGGAAGGTAAGAAAACTCATTGTTAATTTAAAGCAGGGTGGAGTAGTCCTTCATATAGGACACAGTGACAGGACTTAAAGAGCTGGCCTAGAAACAAGACAGTTCAGGTACAATTCCCACGTCCTGTTAACATGACTTCACCACCTCACTGTCAGCTGTTTTGAGAATAGTTTTAGTATGAAATCCTGCCTTTGATGAAGTGGTAACGTATATCCTCTGGCATATTTCATATTTGGCAAGTAAACAATGTTACCTAAAGAACCGCAGCCATTTCTAACAGGGAACCTTAGAAAAGAGACATAGAGAACTTTGACTTGGGAACAAATACTCGGTGAACTTACTCTTTTTCTTAGTGAAACTAATTCCTGCCAATTCTAGTTTGCCAAGAAAATTCCCCTGTAGCATGTTCATTTGCTGCTTTTCACTGACATGGGATAGAAGGTTCTATGACTGTCACTCCAGCTAGGAACCTGTCACTTGTGTTGCAGATAGACTGCTGTCCTCATTTCAGGGTTAAATCTGGAGTACGGGTCCAGCCCAGTAAGTGGTATTGTATTCTGTGAAGTGCAAAATTCAGAAGACTTACATGTAGCTACTTCTTTTCTTGACTCATGGTATTGAGTTCCTGGTCATGAAATCACAAAGCTGAATGTATGAACGTGATAGACGTTTTCCTGTATGTTCAGGATAAGCCACAAAAGACTGTCTACAAATCTATTTCTGTTGTACTGTGGGTAGGTGTGTGTTCTGTAGTGTCAGATTTGTCTTGCATATACAAACTGACCTAATGGCACTGGCATAGTAAGCCTCCATGATGCTTCTCTCTAGATAAAACTTGATAATGGTCTTTTTGACGAACATGTGTTCTAATTAGCAGTTAGAAATTGAGTAAGTGTTCGTGTAACGTGGACACCTCTTGCTGGTGGCATTTTGGCAATTGTTTAGAGTTTAACATTGACTACAAAAGTTTGTGCTACCTGTATCATTCCATTCTCCTTCTTTTCCTGTCCTTTTGCTAATCCTCACAAAAAATATTTCTCTTATACACTTGTCATTAAAAAATTACTCTGTTTCTAAACAGGTGAATTACCAAACTGCAAGTATTTTATAAGTTGTCCAAAGCTAAAAAAAAAAAAACCAAAATTTAATTCAGTTATCTAGTTCTGAGTGACATACCCAAAATTAACCATTCCCTTTATTAGGTTAGTTCATCATTGCTGGATAATAAATCCAGAAAAAGTTTTTAGTTGACTATTTATTCATTTGTAGCTGAAGTTAGTCTTTTCTGCTTTTAGCTTCTATTGTTTTCCAGGTAGTGATCACTGAACACAGCTAAATGTGCCTCTTTGATGGATTTTATATGGTTGCTACACATTTGCTTCAAAATAGTTTTGAGGTTATTTCTATTTTAATTGTGTTTTTTTTCTTAGAGCTTTGAAGAAACTGAAGGAAAAGAAAAGGCAAAAGAAAGAGGAAGGGATGTAGTCAGTATTTACCTAGAAGTTGTGTCCCAATTTGATAGATCTAATAGGTAAGAAGGAAAAGAGAAGCTTCAGCTGACATAGGTGGACAAATTGTTTATAAATGAATCGCAACAGGAGCTAAGCAATGGCAATTTTTGTATTTCGTCTATTAAAGCTCTTCAACTTCTCTTTCCTTCCAGTGACACACCATTACCTGCATGTGTCATGCTAAGCATGCCCAGATTACAAGATAAAGAGCAGAAGTGCTTAGCCTCTTTCAAAAAAAAACACTTCTAGGATACTTCCTGTGGGATCCGCATGTAACACCAGCTACTGATTTAAATCTAACACTGTCCATACTCTTAGCATATCATAGTCATAAAAACAACCTTTTTTTAAAACGCTTCACTTTCTGTGTGAAACCTTCACTTCTTTAATTGTTGCACTCTTGATTTTCCCCATGAGACTTTTCCCATCAGGGAAAAGAGATGATCAAAGGTGGCAAGTTGTATAGCTTTTGAAAGCAGTACAAAAAAGTGCCTTTGGTTTTAAAGCCAGAAGATCCTGTTCATTGCAGCTGGTACAGCTTCTCCCTTACACTGACAGTGGTACAGCATACTGCATTTAGTCAGTTTTCATTCTGTTCTACAGCTATTAACTTCAGTAAGGTAAGAAGCTAGGACCTTATCAGACTATTTGCCAGTAGCGTAATGCCCTTCTCCCAAACCATCCCACCCATGTGTGTTAGCTCTCTCTACTTTGTGCTATCATATGCAGCACTTGTGTCCATTGGTACTTTTAAATAAATTTCAAAAAAACATCTTTATTCAGATTTTTTAAAGAAGTAAAAAAATTTTATATTAGCTGTTGTATTTGACCCTTCATTGGTTATGTTTAATATAAAAAATAATTTTAAACTTAACAATTTTTAGTTTGTTTCACAGATGAGGGTTGGTTGGTAAGGTTTTTTTTTAGTGTTGAGAAAAGTATTTCCATTTCATTTCTAACCATGCGTTTTCATGGAAACAGACCATTTATAACACATTGTATTTCTATGAAAACACAAGCTTATTAAATGTCAAACAGTTTATGTTTTCATGGCAGTCATCTTGAAATTGGCACATTCACTGTGTCTGTTTTTTGTTGTAAGCTTGAAATTGTCAGATTGTCAGCATTCAGACTTAAAAAGGTCTGAAGTCTCACACATGGAGGAGGAGACATTAGGCCCCTGTTAATTAGCAAGTGGTCATCATTCAGGCAAGTTTGTTTGAGGCTCATATTAAGATAATAGAAACTCCTTAATCTGAGTATCCTCAAGTATTTAAGCCGATAAAGAAGTGGCATCACTGTCAAAGTCAGAGTCATTTGTGCTTACTAAGAGCTGAATATAAATACCAGAGTTGCTGGTGGAGCTTTAAGTGTCTTTGCACATTTAGCTTCATCACTTGGTTCATGTGTTGCAGAAATTGCTTTAAAAAGCAAGGAAGCTGGGAGAAGTGGCTCCAACACAACTAGGTGTACCCTTCAGTACTGGAACTTATGAATCTCAAGGACTATAAGCAACAGTTTGGACATTGCCTAACCATTTGGGAATTGTAACTGTAGATTCATGGGTCACACAGTATGAGGCCAAAAAATTACTTTCAAAGCGGGCTAGCTCCTGGAAAAGTTGTGTGTCTTTCACTATATTTTTGACTCTGTTCTGTGGTCGTCTCTTCTATGTAGCAAAATCAAAGACAACTTCTCATTAATGGAAAAAGTTGTAGTACTTGACTCAAAGTAGTATGTATATTGTAGTTTCCATACACAGTCAGCCTAGCATCTAAGGGTTATTTGTCCATGCTCATGCCTATGTGGAGTCTCACTGGAAGCTGTGAGAAAGCTCAGTTTCGTAGTCAACCACTCTGTAGCTGCTAGGATATCATTGTAAGAACATGATTCTTCCCTTCGCAGATCAAATTGCAGAACTTGATTCTGTCACAAACATCACTTACACATGATTTTCTCAGTTCCGTCCTTATATGTATTTCCTAGCAGCTCAAACCATAGTTAATGACAGACATCCACCTGGTGACAAGTTTAATGATTCGTGAAATCCTAGCCTTCGTGGCACATGCTGGTTATTTATTGTTACACACAAACACAAACCAGACAGTAAATTTATCACTTTCAGATTTAGGTGACCAAAATGGGTGTTTGGTTATCTGAAAGAGGTGGTGAATGTTTGTAGAGATTTACAAAGCAGATGTTTTTCATTTTGTCTCACTGAGGAACAGTGGCCATGTGAAACTGTCTAGAACTCTGCTGGAATTGCCAGTTTTGGGGTTTTTTTTTTTGAGTGTTGACCTATGTGCCTAACTGTCACAAGTATTGTGCCACACATCAGACTACAGACATGTTGGTATGAAGCTATTATTTAATTTTAAAGGATGCATGACAACTATATAAATAGTGCTGAGCCATGATGTCATAAACTTTCGATTGCTTATACTTTCTATTTTCACTGTGATTTTTTTGCCACATAGTAGCAGAATGATTTTCTGATTTTTTTTTCTCCAGAATGGGTTTGCTCTCTGTGTTAGCTCTTAGACTAACAGTATAACAGAAGAAATATACACAAGCCAGATGAGTATTTATTGGAGATGTATCAATAGGTGGTTTTATTAGCATTGATACACTGGGCAAACGTCTTGGTACCTGTTTACAATTTATTCACAGCTGAACTTGGGATAGACCAAGCCTAGAGTCCAGTCTGGAACACTAAAGGCATGTCTATTTTACCAAGTTGTGCAGATGAAGGGGAGCAGGTCTATATGGTAGAGAATTTGGCACAGAGCATCTTACATTGACACTATGCCTCTTTCAGGGCTGGTCTATTTGTTGATTTTAGAACAGATCTAGTCTGGTTTCGTGAAGCCTATTGCAGCTGGAGTGAATTACATACTGTCTGGGAGCACATCTTTCAGTTTCATTTCATTGGAAAGGAATCCTGTTCTTGCACTCTGAGGCCACTCTATGATGCAAACCAAACCGTGGTGAAGTGGTGGGGAGAGCTTCTTCTAAAGCACACTCCACGTCTGAACTTTTTAATGTTGCAGACACACTAAAAAGCTGTAAGTGCAATTTCTGAATGGAACCTGAACTTTCCTTGCAATGTGGTGTTTGCAGTACCAACTCTGCTAAACTGCCTATGGCACATCATCTCCTTGCTCACCTTTAGCCTTTGTGTTCTCACTGAAGTGGTCCCCATAACTGCTGCCTGTTTCAGTCCTGTCACTGGGGACAGCTAACTCCTCTGCTTCTCCAGGAGCCACCCACAGATGCATTATAAAGTTAATAACTTTGTGAAAGGACATGGCTTTCTATAAATATGAAATGTTCCTTCATTATACTGTATAATAAATGTTGAAGGTTATTAATCCCTGTTCAGAGTAACTGATGATTGAAGAATGCTGTTTGTGTTGTTCTTCAGTTTGTAATGAAAATTCAGACTGATCTTCCTTTTTTCCCCTATATTGTATAGCATATCCAGTTGAAGAACCTGGAGTTAATTAACTCCAGTATGTAAGGAAGTGCTGGAATTCCATATTGGTAATACTACCATATACAGAGAAAACATTTATTGGGGTAGAGGGGAGAGAGGACATTGTGTACCCTGTGCATCATGAAAATGATCACTGAAATACAGCTTTTACTGCTCTTGTATATTATTTTTGGATGAATTTCAGGCCCCAAAACTACATTGCTCATTATGGCCCATGTTGCTTCTGTTACTCGCAGCAATGGAGATCCATGAAGAAAAAAGGAAAATATAGAGGTGTTCTATAAAGAAAAAAATTCCACACAGAAACCAATTCTTTGCAGGTGTACAGGTGCAACCTTTTTCTTGTCATTATCTGTGCACATAGAGTCTGATTCCAATTTTTTGGGGTAGTTTATTGTAGGGTGGTGAAGTTTTCACTGCCTTCTCTTACTTGAATTTAGCTCCAGTAAATACTAATGTGGTGTGATTTGTTACAATGTACTGCTTGGCTGAGTGACTCGTAAAAAAAAACCAAAAAACCACTGTGATAATTAGCTCCTACAAGAGAACCTTTGCTTTCATATTTGGATCCATGGATTGTCATTTGCTGCCAGGCTCTGCATAAGTGTATCAGTAGCTCCTTGGCAGTTTTCTCTTTCATACTTTGAACAGCTCAGCAATCTATAGTGCCTTCATGCATTAGTGTGCTCATAGTAAGATAAAAAAAGCATGTTCCTATCCTCTTTTTTTAATAATGATACAGAGAAACAAGGCTGTAGAACCTCCTCAGTTTCTAGAAGGACACGTTTTCCTCTGAGTCACTGTTTTTGTTCTGCATCAGTGCCAGTTCATTCTCTACAGCCAGACACCTTTATTTCTTAACTCCAAAAGTCTCTCATGGTATTAGGCACTGGTTATTTATGCTTAGGTCATCATAGCTTTGGCATTCCTTTTGAAAATTTAGTCTAAGTATTGTTGTCGTGTTCTGTCATTACTGTAATAGTTATATTTGTTGGCAGTAGTGATTCCTTTTCCTCCAAGTCTTTATTCTCAAAAGGGAAGACCAAGCAGATAATACATTGTTGTTGCTTTTTTCAAAACTTCAATATATTATATTTATCTAATTTTCATGTTGTTTTTCCATGGTCTTTTGTACAACATCTTGTTATTAATGTGAATGAGGAGTCATAGACAATGACCCTATTATCGCTCATGTATAAATGTGGTAGTATGTGTTTTTGTTTCTTTCATTTGCATTTGTAATGTTACATTTACTTTTTTAAAATATCTTTAAAGTACTTAAAATTTTTTGAATCATCACACTGGAAATGCTGGTAATTTGGCTGGGAAAGCACTAACAATGATAGTTGGTACAACCCAGAATTTTGTTTTCCAGTCCTTCACATACATGAGCAGTACCAACAGACCTTTAATTTATGTTGCCAGCATAGAGATACAACCCCAAGAACTGCTCTGTAATCTCCTTTTAAATAGTATTTGTAATCTCCTTTTAAACAGTATTTTTCTTCCACTTATAATGAGAGGTGTCTGGTTTGTGCTGCTGCC
The DNA here is from genome assembly GCF_027791375.1 of Indicator indicator. NCBI lineage: Eukaryota > Metazoa > Chordata > Aves > Piciformes > Indicatoridae > Indicator > Indicator indicator. The sequence continues at coordinate 6,134,699 of NC_072025.1, forward strand.
CATTCGTCATTCCTCAGACACCTGCTGCCTCAGTCACATACTTCTTAAATCTGAGTTAACCTTCTAATGTGATCCTGTTTGCCTTTCTTTCTGGCTCAAGCCTATTATTCCCTAGACAAGGCAGTCCAACATGAGTTCAGTCACCTGTGAGGACACAGTGTAGGATTTTAACATCCATTGCTTCTGCTTGCTGTCCCTTGGAGCAGTGGATTTTCAGCACATCTTTATGAACAGAAGAGCAATGTACCTAACTAGCCCAAACTATTCATTATGGTGCTCATGGGTTTACTTTATGTTTTCCCTCCCTGGTTTAGGACTGTTCTCTAATTCATTCTGCAGTTAAGAATGGAACAAATAGCCACAAACTCTCAAGCTCTGGCAGATGATTAATCAAAAATAAAAAAAAAGTAACTTTGGCTGATAATGCTACTCTATGAATTATGAGCTGGCTGTAAGCCAGGGTATACTCCTATTGTGCCCTGTACACATGGCCCATCCTTCCTTGACTCAAGTGCACCAGAAATAGTAAGATTTTTCATCTATTAAAATTTTAACCATTATATTATTGAGGTTTTCAACTCCTTAGTGCAGTGTTTCTGAATTGCTTTTAGCTGGCTACAATGTAACATTCAGGGGAAAAAGAATCTGGAATTCCTTTGTATTTCAGTATAATTTGGCAGTTGAAGGGGGAGGTGGTAAAGTTTAAAGCAATTAGGTAAACAGCTGCATTGCAAAATCTTATTGTTATAAAGAATTTAATTAAAAACACTGGCCACAAAAAAAAATCCTTTGTAGGCCACTGCCAGTGATTACAAATCAGTTCTCAACTGTGCTTTGATATTGACACATGGCCAACTATGGTTATGTTACTTTTACTATTAGTACTCTTTTTTTCTAATGTTTTCAAAGACCACTGTCCTATGCCTTGCTGTGGGTCTGTAGCCCAGAGGTTGAGTAACACTTGGGCAGTGAGGTTTTTTTGGTTGCAGAGTATTACTGATCCCTGCTGCTGCAAATGTATTTATATTATGTGGGGAAGAATCCCAGCTCTGCTTACTAAAGAGAGTCTGGTTTGCTTACTAGTAAGTATTATAAACTGCAGCTCTGTACTTGGATCTGTCAGCTCATCTCTCCAAAAGTCTTTCAGTGCTTAGATGTACTGTTACATATATGCAATTGCTCTTCAATGTCAGTGAAGGATTGCTAGAAAAGCGCTCTACCCCTGGTATAGAAGTGAGAAAGAAAAGAGGCATTAATGGTTGCTGATTCTGATATTGCAGTTTTCTAATTAAATCTTTAAAAAATAATAATTGCTCTTGTAGGTAAATGGAAAAATAATCAAGACATAGAGGTAATCTCTAGGGCACTAACAATTGAAGTTGTTGCCAAGTGTTCCGAAATTTTCATTTTACCCTTGATCAGCTCACAGTGTTTAGCCCTTTTTAAGACTTACTTGGTAGACTTCCAATACAGGAGCCATAGCTTAGATGGACACTCATTGCCAAGAAGTTCATGTTGTTCCCATGTAGTATTTGAAATGACCTTCCAACTCACACTTCATGTTAAAAATTGGAAAGACTAATTGAAGGGACTCTAAAAACTATCAAAAGTAACAAATTAAGTATAAAAGAAAATTTGGTCAGCCTTGGCGTCAGCTTAGCTGTTTTCATCCTGTAGCTAAGCTGGGGTAACTGATGATGGGGTTTTCAAATCATGACATTGCATGCACATTTCTCAGCACACACAAACAAATCTCCTTTGAAAAAAATGACCACCAAACAGCAAAACAAACAAAAACATTAGTTCATAAACCACAGTGTTTCAAAGGGGTACATACCTGCCAATGAGGATCAGTCTGTGTTTTGGAAGCACATTTGCAGAAGTTCATCTGAAAAATGCCAAATGGCCAAATTTTGATCTGAATCTGTCTGTCCATCTGCATAATCATACCTAGGGTTGCCCTTGTTATCATCAGAGCCAAGTACTTCGTGGTTTTAAGTACCTCAGCATCTGAACAAGGCAGAGAAGCACTCTCATCTATAGAAGGAGAATCAAGACATACAGAAACTAAAGCAATACAAATCCTTTTCCAGCTCCCAGCTGTGATATTGTGTGAATATGCCCTAGCCCTCTTCTGGCAAAATCACCCCATTAGCCCTGCTCAGCAGTTCTGACTTTTTTTTTTTTTTTGGGTTGTTGGTTTTTTTCCATTGTAGATTAGGGAGTGGTTACTAAAACTGTCCCAGAAGACATCTTATAAACAGAGTTCAGGGTTGTGTTACTGCTGTGTGCTCAGGGCACTCATCAATCCACTGCCCCACAGCTAATCTGTATCTACTGCTGTATTGCTCACTGCCCTGCAGTCCGAGTGGCACGCAAGGTTTTCCTCCTACCCTGTACAGCTGACAAGGCCAAGCACACTCTGTTGGCTGCTGTTGGAAGCAGTTTTCCTCTTTCTTTAAACTACTGGTATAGTGATGTTTAGTGGTCCAACTAATAGCTCAGTTTCATCCAGCACTTCATATTCAGAACAGAACTTCCCCAGTCTCCTGGTTATGGGATAGTCCTCTATGCTGTGTATCCCTCCTCTGATTTTCCAGTTGTTACATACACCAGCTGGGTACTATTCCTTGTTTTTCTTTTTTTTTTGCTGCTGACAACATCTGTAAATAGGGAAACTTTTGGCACTGTCAACTCATTGAAATTTCTGTGGGATGAAATAGCCACTGCTGAAATTTCCATGTAACTGCTTTCTTCCTTTTAGGAAGTTTTTATTGTGGAGATACCCAGGCTCTAACAAATGTACTGCTTTTAGATAGAGCTTTTATTCAAGCTGCTTTAAGTGAGAACAAGTACTGGTGACTGATACTGCTGCTTAACATTTTTTTAATGTAAATGCTAATAATTTCCAATCAAAACATGTTTTTCTGCTGCATTGCTCACAGTTTGCAAGTTCATTTCCCTCTCCCTTGCTCTAGAATGTAGCAAGTTACCCTTCCCTCCGTCCTCCAGGAAATTCACGCTGCTTCACGAAATACAGAAATTTGTTTGGAAAGCCTGTCTTCCATTTCTTCCTCATTTGAAAACCTTTTACATTATTCTTTAAATATTACTATGCTCTTAAATATGTAATCACTATGAAGGAAAATATTTTCCATGCAGTAGGCCAGGCCCTACTGGTGCAAAAACAGGCCCACTTTATTATCTAGGAAGGAGTCTTGGGGGAAGGTAAGGCTGTGCCTTGTAATGGAGAAAAAAATTAAGTATCCAGAACATTCAGTGCTGCAAAGGAGATCTTTGACAAGTTGTTGAAGGCTTTCTGACTTGGGATTGCTTATCGTTTCATTAAAGTTGCCTCTTGAACTTTGGTATGCTAGTGATAGATATAATTTTATTTTGACTGCTCCATCTTTGCTCACCCTTGTCCTGCTACTTTCCTTAGCAGTCAGCTATGGTGGGCCATTACGATTCACTGCTGCAACTAATGACATTCTGTAATTGCTAACGAGGAAATTACTTGATGAATATTAAAATAAAGTATACCAACTGCAGCATTCTCAGCCAAGATCATATCTTGAGGTTGGAAAGTTTGTATTTTAAGTTTAAAACACTAGCATAGATAAAAATCATAACAATATCACAACAGAACAAGCTCAGTATGTTCAAGCAACCAGATAACCCTCCAGTGGCCTTACCTGTGTACCTGGATCACTAGTAAATACTGTGCTGCCCTATCTTTACTGCTGTTTTAAATTGTGTGGTCCGGGTGTGTGAGAACATGTGCTAAAGCTCTGAGAAACAAGATGTGAAGATGGTGATTTACTACTGATAACTGAACTAACCTTCTGAATGAAGAACACACACAGTGACTATATTGTATTGATCCACCCAGAAGGGAAAGCTGGCAGTATAGAGCCTCTGAAAACTGAGTATCCCATCAAAATCTGCTTTGGCAACACACAATTTTTAGAGTATAAATAAACTATATCTCTTACATTAAATACAAACTTTGTTTATGCAGCACTGAGTGGCAAAGCAGGCCTGATTGGTTTGTAATTTCTTTTTTTCTTTTTTTTTTTTATTTTAAACTTTTAGCAGTCACCTTTAAGAATCTGACCCTTATTCTTTCTGCCAGGGAGATAATTACTCACTCTCAATTGCTATCCCTAGAACCAGTTAATGAATGCTACATAATAAACTGAAGTAGGGCAGCTGGATGAGAACAATGCACAGGTGGGTAAGAAGACTTCATTTGTTGAGAAGATAATGAGTATGAGAACTTGTGGTTTGTCTAAATACCACCCTTGCCTCCTCTTCAGATAGCTCCAGCATTGTTACTGTTCTTCCTCAATCAGTTTTTCTACTTGTTAAGTGGGAAGAGGAAGTTAGTTGGAAAAGGAAGAGAGGTTTCCTCAGGAGAGATTCAAGCAGAAGTTGATACTCCCTCCCTCCCAGACCCATCCTAAACATACTTACTTTCTTATGTCCCTTTGTGCACCTTAGAGGAAGCGTATTCTGCAGGCAGTGTAATCACTGCTTTGCTGTGCCTTGTTTTATCTCTGTGAGACTTACCCCTTCCTGCCTTAACAAAACTGTACCAAAGCTAACCTTCAGAGTTGAAGGCAGGATGGATTCTTGATATATCAGTTTATATGATGTTAGGACTGAGAGACAAAGCAACTGTCTTAGCCCTACTACTGCTGGTCTTGCCATCTGTGTTAGCAGCTGCATTTTCTAGCCAAGTTTTCTTGTGCACCTCAGTAATATGTATCCGTCAGAATGAAGTTTATATCCAGTACACACAGACAAAAGGTAAGTAACACTGCTATCAAACTGAAGAATGTCATTGTATACTTCAAGAATTTCCTTTGCCTGACAGCCTCTTCACCATAACTGCAGTTTCAGAGACTTAGCATGTCTGTATTTTTTAAGCCAATGCTAGGTCATTATGAGATTGATGTTGTGTAAAGTCATAGCAGTAGAGGCAAATGACTCAGTGACAGGAACTACTGAAGATGACTGGAGAGCCAGGCAATACATTCTTTCTATTCTGTTAACTTGGCTGACACACAGAAAGGAAATAGGGTCTGAAGGTTTCTGGCTTGTTAACCAAAGTATTAATCACTTAGAAATTGCAAAATTTAAGTTAGCAATGGTTTCTGATATTCCAAACATTACTTGAATTTTTGTAATGTCCTGTTTGAACTGGAATCAAAATGAAGGTAGATTTTCAGAAATTAAACTCCACTGATATCTGTTATAATCTAAGCACCTGTCTTCCATTGACTTCTTTGAAAATTTCCACCTTAATCTTTCAAAGGCATGTTTAATACTCAACATGGCAGAAGTCATAGCCAGAACAGCTTCCAGCTAGAGATGTGGTAAGAACATTATGCGCACCATTTGCTCATACAGGCACGTACAGGCCAGCAATAGTTCCAGTATCTCTGCCAGAGAGCTAATGAGAACATATTTGGCCATAAACTTTCCTCTGACTTGGGCAAGGGCATATCCAAATTCCAGTTGTCTCATGTCCACTGGCTATAAATTTGAGGTGTCAAAGCAGCAGTGCCAGAATAAAGTGTGATTTCTGAAGGGTTTGCAGTGTGAGACAGACATGATAATTGAGGAGACCTGCCACAGGCTGTATTTTCATAGGCAGGGCTATGTTTTTCTTAACTAATGGGCTAGTTGTGTGTGCTAGGAGCTCGTCGTCTGTGATAGGTCAGTGAGGAAACACAGCTGTGTCCCCCAGGGATCAGTTCTGGGCCCCATCCTGTTCAATATCTTTATTGATGATCTGGATGAGGGGATTGAGGCAGTCATCAGTAAACTTGCAGATGACACCAAGTTGGGAGCAGGTGTTGATCTGTTAGAAGGTAGAAGGGCTCTGTAGAGGGACCTTGACAGGCTGGACAGATGGGCAGAGTCCAACAAATCCAAGTGCCGGGTGCTGCACTTTGGCTACAACAACCCCATGCAGCGCTACAGGCTGGGGTCAGAGTGGCTGGAGAGCAGCCAGGGGGAAAGGGACCTGGGGGTACTGATTGACAGGGGCCTGAACATGAGCCAGCAGTGTGCCCAGGCAGCCAGGAGAGCCAATGGCATCCTGGCCTGCATCAGAAATAGTGTGGCCAGCAGAAGCAGGGAAGTCATTCTGCCCTGTACTCAGCACTGGTTAGGCCACACCTCGAGTACTGTGTCCAGTTCTGGGCCCCTCAATTTAAGAAGGACATTGAGATCCTTGAATGTGTCCAGAGAAGGGCAACGAGGCTGGTGAGAGGCCTCGAACACAAGCCCTATGAGGAGAGGCTGAAGGAGCTGGGGTTGTTTAGCCTGGAGAAGAGGAGGCTCAGGGGTGACCTCAGTGCTGTCTACAACTACCTGAAGGACAGGAGGGGGTTGGTCTCTTTTCCCAGGCAACCAGCACCAGAACAAGAGGACACAGTCTCAAGCTGTGCCAGGGGAAGTTTAGGCTCAAGGTGAGGAGAAAGTTCTTCATGGAGAGAGTTGTTAGACGTTGGAATGTGCTGCCTGTGGAGTTGGTGGAGTAACCATCCCTGCAGAGGGGATTGGACATGGCACTTGGTAACATGGTTTAGTAGTCATGAGTCCTTAGAGGACAGGTTGGACTTTGATGATCCTGAGGTCTTTTCCAACCTTATTGATTCTGTGATTCTGTGTACTTCCCTTTAAAAAGCATGTTTGGAGGGAAAAATTTTACATAATGCAAAGTGCTGTCTGTTCTGTAATAGCCCAGGGAAATGTGGAGAAACACTGTCACACCCAAACCCTCAAAACATAGTGAACCTGTCAAAGGGTGCACTTCCACCAATGCTCATGGGCCTTTGTTCATCCAAAAGTAGAAGCCTTTGTCCTTGCATAGAGTCCTTTTGCCCTATGCAAGTGATGGCATTAGAATGAGAGTTAATTTTATCTCACTAAGGATCTTGGAGAAGCATGCCACTTTTCTCATGCTTTCCTGACTCATGATCTGTCAGACCATGACCCTTGAAGATAGGGAGCCAGAATGAGTGGTAGTGTTCCCTGAATAGGGAAAACTTTGCTTTCCTGCTTTTGAGATTTAACTCACTCCTTCCTAGGCCCTCTGCTGATATATTTCAAGGTGACCTTTAGAACTTGGGTTTCGACTCAGGCAAATCTTGACCAGGAGTCAGGATTGCCAGATTAAATGTTGCAGGACATGCAACTACTGTGTAAAATCAAAATGCAGTATGGAATCATGACCAGTTATTAAAGGCCCCCATATGATATGCCTGGTCTCCTGTGGACTGTATTATCCAGGCCCATGCTATCTGGGAGAGAAGAGGCACTAAGAAAGTAATGGGTGCCTGGAGTTCTTCCCAGCTAAAACGTCAGCCTCTTAAATTGCAGAAGCTTCTCCATGTTGTCTGGGTGCACTCCCAAGGCTGCTGCTGGAGCAGATTGAAGAAAATGGCTATTGTTTTTCTGCTATGAAGAAGCCAGTATCTCCAGCAGCTTGACAGATGCACAGGGACAAAACAGAAGTTAGAGTGATGCACCCTTACCAGGCCAGTCTTTCCAGAAAGCTGATACAGAGCTTTAAAATAATATTGCCCATCAGACCAATGACAACAGTATTGTGGCAGCTGGAAGGGTTTGCTTTAATTCTTGACACAGTATGGCCAAAAGATGCTTTCTGCCAACTTTACTGCTCAATGTCCTATGGCTAATAGGAGAGTTAAGAAAGGAGACTTTTTCATAAAAGCTTCAGATCATAGTGACAGGTTCTCTAGAAGAAGTGTGTTTTGAAAGATGTAAAGCCTGGGACGATTAAAATGCAGAACTACCCAACTTCAGGCTAAAAGCACCTTGTCATCCTCTTACTCTCTCTACTGTATTGTTGATTACTTTTCTTGGTTAATGACAAGTCATTCATAGCTTAAAGGGGAAACTCTCACATCAGGCATACATTGCATTTGCAGCATACTTAAATCTCTGGAAAGACTTCCATCAGCTGAGCAAAATGTGGAATTGTAGGTGTAACAGGGCAAAACGTTCTCTGCTGATGTGCCAGTGCCCCACTCAACTGAAACTCTTCAGTACATTTCCATTATCTGCTTTTTGAATTAAAAGTACAGGTATATCTAAATGGCACGATTCGGTGCTGTGCAAAAGAATAGCTGTACAGCTAGTTTTGGGTGATGGAACCCATATAATTGTAATCTAATGTAATGGCATATGCTTTGGGACAGTCAAAGGGTTTGAAAAGTTGTCGTTTTCACCCATCATTTGCTGACCTTTAGCTGGATGTGGTTAGTGGTGTGCAAGTGTGCCATATGTCCCTGCTGTGTTTTGTCTGTCATTAAAATGGACAAGTCACCTTTCAAGTGTGTGGACTTCTCAGACTCAGTATGTCACAGCATCTTTGACTATTTTCTTGTTCCAGCTGAAACTTTGCTGATAAGTAGGCTAAAGGTGCGATTTGTTTTGTGTGTATAAATATGTTTAGAGCTTGCCTGAATAGTCTCTGGTAGTTTTAGGCTGTACCTTTAAAATTTTCCACAGACCTTGAACAGAAAGTGGTAGAATGTAAATAAATCACTCTTGGGTGTAAAAAGGAAAATAATGATAAGTTCTAAATAATCCATTGGACAGATAACAAACGTAAGCTAGTAATGAAAACAATCTTGTTCTCTTTTCACTTCTTCGGCTCTGGCTGATGCTTCTCCTGGCTTTACTGACCTTGACTGCATTACTTTTGTTGTGACTGGTTTTAACAAGAACTTCTCTGCTTTTTCTCTTGTCCTTTTTGTGTCCAGAGGGGGTAAGGAGGGGGGCAGGGAGGAAGAAGCTATTAGCAGCTTCCCTGGTTTTTGGCCAGGGGGATTCGTGTGCTGTTTATAAATTGTAAATACCTGTATATATTGTAAATAGTGTATATTTTGTACATATTCATTGCATTCCATTGTAGATTGTAGTTTTGCTTGTAAATACAGCTTCATTTGCTTCCAACTGGGCTGGTCTAGCAAATTTAATGTTGGGGGGGGGGGAAATTTCAACACACCACATAGTTATATTGGCTTTTAAAGCCTGCATGGACTTAATTAGTTGGAGTTGTTTGAAGAATTATAAACCTTGGATTTATAGGAATTGTTATTATGTTCTTTCCCTCTACTGGTGTTTGATTTATATCTGCAGGAGTCATTCCCAGAAGAAATCCAAGTAGATTTCTTTCCCACATTTTTCATTTAATTGATGATTGTTTACATGAATGTCCTTGCCAAAGTGAGGTGATTTGGCAGTCCTCTGAAACATAAAAGCTAGGTATATTGATTTAATCTTTTCCCAGAGGAGCTGTTCTTTCTGTGGCAAAGCATCATAGTTTTTGATCTTGTGACTGCAACTTTGTTTACATGGGCTTAATTGAATTTTGTCCGTACTGTAAGTAGGAGATGGCAATTTCATATAGCTCTTCCTTCGTTGAGTACAGAATTTTGGACTCTCCATTTGTAATGGTTTCTGAATTTCCCCAAGAATTCATTCTTCAGAGCTTTCAGTGTGGTGAGTACTGAAAACAGGGAGAATCTGTTCTGCCATTGAACACACAGGTAACAGGAGCTACTTATAGTGTTGGTAGGACCTTACACCCTTGTTTTTGTATGATTAGTACTATACTTAGCTTACAAATATGCATACCTGAATTGTTAGCTTACCAACAATGTATGTTAGCTATATTTATTTCAGCATAAGGCATAAACTGGTAACTGTCTCAGTTTTAAAATTACATGTTCCTGAAGCAATGTGAATATAAAACCAGAGTCTACTGATACAAGAAGTTTGTTGGATTTTGGACCTGTAATTTTTGAGTAAGCTGCTTGTTGTCACTTGAGAATTGAATAGCAGTTGGAACACCATTGCTAAAGTGTTCTTTCATCTGTTTTAGCATGGGTGGGCCCTGATCAGAACAGAGCTCTGGGTGGATCACCAGGCAACTGAAGAGCTCACTGAGGATCTAAACTTTACAGCTCCATCTGCACCATATGCTGGACCTGCAAATAGGCTTGAGCCAAGTACACAACATAGAAATGATTCTGTAACTGCAAATGAAACTGATGATGTTAATCTGTCCATTTCTCCTTTCTGGTCACATCTTTTATTGGTTATTGTTTTTCCACTTTCTTTGAATTCATGAACAATTCTCAGTGATCCTTTTTGTGATCCAGATCGAGCCAAAGTGATCTGTTTTTCAGAGCAGATGAATTACATCTGTATTCTAGTTCTGCATAGTAATTTATCTTGCTTGTGTCCATTCTGCTGGTCTTAATTGGAAAGATGATGATACCAACACAGGTGCCTGTCCCTGGGCTTCTTAATCATATGCCTGCAGAATCAGATTCCAATTCAATGGTTCAAAGTAACTCCTACTGTGAAGTGCAATTTGAATGGAGATAAATCAGGAGTGAACGTGATCCTCACAAATTTAAATTAAAAATACCCTCTACTATTTCGTCTCAAGCAAAATGCTCCTTCCTGACATACCTACCCAACACATGGACACAGTATTAAAAAATGAGACTTCTTTACAGATATTTCTCATTCCTTCTTGCCATGTCAAAGTTAGCAATAGATTTCCTGTTATTTTGTTTTTCTTCTCCCTCGTTCATGCAGGACTCAGTCTTAACTCTTTTGATTGATATAGACCTTTAAGAAACTAATTTCAAATGTTTGATGTTCTAAATATTTTGTGACTCCTGAGAGTATATTGTTGGACATACTGCCGATAATTGAAAAAGTGAAGACCCAGCAGCCACAGGAATTTATGCCTGTTATGGAAAATCTAGCATAATTTCTTTGGTATGGCAATACCAAAAAGTCTGCTGGCATACCCAACTAAAGTACTTATCACCATATAAAGGGAATGCCTTTTAGGAATTGGATTAAAACACAGACATAATATTTTCCATCAATTAGATGTTGAGAAATCTCAGACATACAGTGCTGCAAGTGAAATTAGATACCTTGGGAAACCTATTCCAAGTGGAAACATAATATGCGGGATCCTGACTCAGTCACCACTCCCTCAGTTTTTTACCCTCCCAAAATACATTTGGATACACTGGTAATGTAAATATAATAACAGTATACCCAGTGAATATGCACAGTTCGGATCGTGCCAGCTGCACTAAATGCAGCTGTATACAAGCTAGGAAGTTGCCTATAGGTATTTTTAAAACCTGCCAATAATGCAGATGTACCTATTTCCCTGTTTCCCTATGTTACTTCAAATGTGTGATGCTAATACTCGTGGAATCATTTTAGCAAATGCTGTATTATTTATAAATGGAAAATGACAAGAGTTTAGGATGAGCCTTCTGTCACATTTGTTTGGCATATGGGGATCAGGCATAGGACTGGATAATCATTGGTGTTCTGTGTGTTTGGCACCATGTCATTTCTGGCCCAAAGAGAAGCCACAAGAGATAAATATATGAAGGAACCTACTAGCTTTTTTGTGTGTGTAGAAATATTTTGTGTTTTGATTTACTCCCTACTTAAGCTGCAAGCTAAATAGAGTATTTTTAACATAATCCCTTTACATGCTCCTGCAGCATGGCTCTTTTCAAAATAGTTTGCCCTTAAGTGTTTTGGTCAGTTCTTCGCTAAGGTAGTAAAACTAGTATGTAACTATCAGTACTGCTTGCCAAATGCATTTGAGAGCCTTCCTCCAGAATATCCAGGTGAAGAACTGAACGCTGAATGTTTCAGGTCTGTGGTGCAGCTTGTTTTAGATGTAATCTGAAATAACTGCTGCTGAACACATGGTGAAGTCTTCTGCAAATCGTATGCAAGAGGAAGTGGTTTCTGAACTACAAGGACAGCTTTGCAGGCTTGGTTTGCAGTAATACCAGGTACAAAATGGCCATCCAAAAGGTACCATTTATTTCTCCTGACTTAGTGAAGGTGAGAAGGAATTACTGAAGGAGCCATTATCCTGTTTGGCAGCTCAAACAGCAACATTTTTATTTTCCTAGTTTCCGTATTTAATTGGTTCGATTTGTAAGTCATTCTGATTCATTCTTTCTCTTTCTCCCCTTCTTTCTCCCCTTCTTTCTCCCCTTCTTTCTCCCCTTCTTTCTCCCCTTCGTTCTCCCTTTCTCTCTCTCTCCCTTTCTCTCTCTCTCCCTTTCTCTCTCTCTCCCTTTCTCTCTCTCTCCCTTTCTCTCTCTCTCCCTTTCTCTCTCTCTCCCTTTCTCTCTCTCTCCCTTTCTCTCTCTCTCCCTTTCTCTCTCTCTCCTTTTCTCTCTCTCTCCCTTTCTCTCTCTCTGTTTTTCCAAATCTGCCTTTCCTTTGACTTTTTCTGTTTTCAGTGATAACTGGTTTCTTTATTTGAATTTAGTTGGCAGCTCTGTTGATTGATGTTCTTGGTAGAATAGAATCCAGCTGTCTTCACTTAACATTATTATAATGCAGGACAAACACTTTAGTCTGTGTCATCCATGTAAACAGTCTCTGCTTCTAAAGCTGCATAAATTCATCAAGACGATGCCAGTCTGTGCTTCTCTTTTTGCCATTCTCACAATGTGGACAAAAGATGGCTTGTTTTTTTTTTTTTTTCTGAATCATTGCAATAAACTAGCAGGGTGAGATGCCAGCTAATACTTTAATGAAGTATACCTCAAGGTTGCCAAATAAACAGCTTTTGAGGTGTATGCATATTATTATTGTGGAAAATGTTTCTACTGGTATATTAGATAATAGGTGCAATTTGAAGAAGGAACATGTAGTTCTGTTCATCTCCACTCCCTGTGCATCCCTTGGGTGTGGGCATATAATATTGAAATGTGTAGCTCAGCGCATTTTCAGTTCACCCGGTTGACAAGAAGTTGCAGAGCAACATAGATTTGCTTTCCATCTAGCTCTGGTGAACAAACCCAATAGGTTGTTTTTCTTAAGTGGGCTATTTTTTTCCCTCCATCATAGTTTTCTTTGGAAAAGGCTTATTTTAACACTGTAGTTATAGGTAGCACACCTTTGTAGCCTTGTAACTATTGAACCTTTTTCATGAAGCTTTCTTTGCAGACGCAGAGAAGGAAATCAAAACCTTCCACATGTATGCGTGGAAATACATTGCACGTATATAAACAGTGTCAGCTGGGGAATAGCATTCTTAAGTGAGAGCCCATGTATCTGTATTCTGATGCACTGGGACAGAACATGGGAATTTAATCTGCAGGTTTAAGTTTCTCAGAGGTTGAAAAGCTTCCTACTTTGTGATCTTTTCCTGAGCTTGCAACGGGTCTGTACCACTTCACAGCAAGGCTTCCGCTTTTTGTGTCCAATAGCTGATACAGACCTTCCTATGTGGACCTGATTTTTTTAGTCTCTATAACGTTGTTTCCAGTGTTTCTCTCTAGGGAGGTCAGCTAGGCATATGATTAGTAGAGCTTACAATTGCCTACAGTGAATGAAAAACCACTTGAAATAGCTATGTCCCTTTAAAAATCTGCTTTAATGAAGTATTCTCAAGCCAGGGAAATGCATATAGAGGAGGAGTGTAACAGCTTGCTTTTTATCACTAAAAACTACAGTCTTCAAGACAGGATACCAGACGTTGCTTTTGTTGAACAGGGATTTTTATCTTCCTATCCAATCACCCCCTACCACTAGGCTTTAAAATTTTTGTTTCCCTGGTCAGAAAGCTGGTTCAAGTGCCATACCTGTGGTTTCCCTTGTATTCTTTTCACAGAACTTGGTTTCCATAGTAAATGCTTTTCAAAAAAGCTATGGTTCAACAAAAGCACTGTGTAGTCCTTCATGTTAAAAAGGAATGCTGTCATTAACTCACCGTTAAGTAACTCTTACAACCTCAGGTCTATGGGAATTCTACTCCAAATGTTCCATTATAGTCCATCTGACACCTCATGAAACAGTTCATAAGATCCATTGCTGAGTTTCTGATCTCTGGTCATAGTCTTCAAACAATTTTATTATGCCTAGATTTGAACAAAATATACTAACTGAGGTGGTGAATGAGGGTATGTATTTAACCACACAGTCTAGAAGCCAGGAGAAAGGATCAATATATTTACTCTTTAAAAAAATAATATTTTATAGACTTTCTGGAATAATGTGATGTGAAGCTTTTGCTTTCTCTGTATTGCCTCTTTTCATTTCAAAAAGCTTCCTGTTTTGTTGAGACACCACCACATTTGTCATCAGAATTAGAGAGGAGATGAGCGCACCACACTGTTTCAGGGAGACCTTCGCTCCTGCCTGTCTACCCTGAACATGAACCATAAGACAGACAGCGTGGGATTGGTTTCACAGATACGGAGGAAAACTCCCTTAAGTCAGTAAGACCAGTTTAGAAACAGTTAATTCAGTTAGCAGGAGACCTAAGGAAATAAGGCATTGTCAGTGACAATCCTGTCCCTCTGTGCACATGCCTTTTGCATAGTGATGTGGAACATCTCTTCCCTGCAAACCCCACAGCCACAAACAGAGCTCTGGGCAGAATGCAGCACAAGGAGGAATGCTGTGCAGACACTGCAGGGTCACATCGTGCAGCACCCTACCCAACATTGCCTGGTGCTAACAGGAGCAGCTACAACACCACATTCCCACTAGTGCCCTTCAGCAAAGCTCAGAAATGCCATAAATGAGTAACAATATCCATACCAATATTGATTGCTCTTAGTGATAAGGGGAAAAATAATAACTGGGAAATAAATTAATACCATCCCTTAAAGAGGCAAGATAATGCTTACAAGTTTGTCCTTGTGTTTGACTATAAAGCAGTGTGAACACCAAGACACTAATCCTAACTCTTATAAACCCTCTGTACACCATCTGAGATGTCATGTTGCCTTTGTCAGTCTTTTCCTATTTATTTCTTTATCTTCACCAGTTTGGAAAACAATTAGGCCTATCTCTAGTGAGATTTTTCACCTTACTTAGTAGAGTGAAAAGCATACGGGCATTCAGTTGCTTATGCTACCAGTATCCTTTAAGTTTGTTTTTATGCCTTTGCTGGATTTTGGATCACATCAGTAAACTGTCACAGCTCCAGCAGCAAGCACATATGAAGTGCAGCAGAGTGTTATCTCACAATTTTTGATGATTCTATCCTAGTTAGTTTCACAGTAGATGGAATAATTACAAACCGAGACATTACTGTGGTTATTGGCAGAACCAACTAATGCCAAACAGATATTCCTTAGGTTGCCCTCCTGTTTTCATGTGAAAATGAAAGCAAAAAGGAGAAATACCTGTAACAAACCACCCAAAAGTTTTCACCTGGCCTAAGACCTCTACAAACATAGTGTTTTTTAACCTTGCTTGTACGGTCATTCATGCTCACAAAGTATTTGTGATACACTTCAAAGTTAGATCAAACCTGAGGATCTGGTATAGCGGTACGAACTGTATTCCCATTTTCTCCTGGCAAAGACAGCGTCTTTTTCACTTAAGCAAATGACAGACCTGCCTACTGTTAGTGTGCTGTCTGAAACACCAGTGTGAACTTCTGCTGCTGCCTCTTTCATGCGGGTAGACCACTGATTCTGTATTCATTCTGAGAGGCAGATTTGAGATTTACTTACGTCTTTTTTTATAGGCTTCATACATTTTCCCTTTAAATTTCATACAAAAATTGATTGTATTTCTTCCTTCTTCATGCCATTAAATGTTTTGCCGGCTTAATTTAAACATATGATTGCTTGAAAACATTTGTTTTCTTATTTGGTTGACAAAACCAATGAAGCATTTATATTGCAATGTCTTGGTATGTTTTCAGTTTGGGATCACTAGACAACTAAAGAGGAAAGGCTAGAGTTTGTGAAGGCAAAAATAATGCCCTCATTTCCCCGTATGAAACTGTGCATGTCACTCTTTGCAGAATACCAGCCATAAATGGAAAAGAAATCTCACAGAATAAATGCTTTTATGTAGCTTTGAATGCTATATGGTAAGGCTAGCATCTATATAGATGACCCAAAAGAGAAGGCACGAGTAGGTAGGAAGAATTAAAAGGTCTAGGGCTTTGGAATGGTGTCTCTTTCCTGTAATAGGTCAATGCTCATCTGAAAGCTTACTGCAGATTGGGAGGGTCCATGGGGTTCCCCTCACAGTCTGTTTCAGGGAGATCATGCCTTCAGAACAAAGTGGCTTACAGCCCTGAGGAACACAAAGCACTCAGTCCCGGGAGTGGTTGCTCCTTCATTCTCTTATTAACCATTTTCCTCAGAGATTTTTAGGAGTTTCTAGAGGCTGGTTCATACGTGTAATTTCTCTCCTTTTCCCAGGAGACTTCCAGCATGACTATGTAAGCATGCAAAGATACTAAGGTCTCAGAATTACCTCAGTTTTTCCCTCCTTGTATGATGGAAAAATGCCTAGTTCCAAAAATCAAATACAGCTACTGTCACTTAATAGGCTGGCCCTAACAGCAAGATTTGGAGACCCATGCTGTTTGATCTATGGCATACTTCAGAATATTAGCAGCCTGTCTTTACCACAGGTACTGATAATTCCTAACTTGGAGAGCAATTGCATATACTTGCTAGTTTTTGGAGATCTTTCTTTTGTCTTGTGCATTGGTGAGCATTCCTGTAGTATGCTTGATTTCGAGTATGGAGCTTGCAAGGTTCTGTTAGCACCAGCTCCCATTTGCTGTTTGTCTCCCTTTCACTTCAATACTGGATGGAAATACAGCAGACATACTACAGATACTGAGGAGAGTTAAGAAGCTGTCACAGAGAGTGCTGAATTTTCCTATTCTCTCAAAGCTGAGGCTCAGAAGGAGTTGTCTAACTTTTTAAATTGTTCACAAATGTGCTACAGGAAGAGATTATCTTTAAGGAATTGCTTCTGTCAGAAGACCCTGTGATTTCTACCATTTATCTCTTCTGTATGATTTTCCAAAATCATTACACAGAAGGTCATGAAGAAAAAGGGGATTTTGGGGGGTAAAAATAGTGTGAGTCCTCTTCATTTTTCACATCGAGGTAGGTTGCCTTACCTTAGCAATTTCACACTGGTAGTTCTCCTATTTATTAGCAATTTCTGTTCATTTTTTTTATTGTATTAACTGCATTTAGCAGTACTTCAGAAGCTTACTTCCTCAGCGTTTTGGTATAGATCTCATCAATATCTCTGAACTTCCGTTCTTCTTCACTTGCTTTTGAAGTTTTCTTCAGTTCTTCTATTAGAAGTGATCCAGCTTCCATTCGTCTCAGATATGTTAAAAAATTGTGTCATCTGTTCATTCAGCACATTTATTCATCTGTACAAGAGCTCGTTTCCTTTCCTCATCTGACTTTACCTCAGCAGTGGGCAGTCTGTCACTTTGTCTTTGATCAGTGAATTGTTAAGGTTCTTGCTGCTATAATTCTGATGATGACATAAAGCAACTTAATATACCTTGATCTTGTACAGCCTTTTTTGTCTTTCACTATTTATTGATACACCTCCTATTTTTTTCAGTAATTATTTTCTCATGTTTTTTATTCTCTTGACATGTATCTCATTTTTCATTGTTTCATAGCACAGCTTAGCACCTTTCCAGTTTCACTTGACAATTATTCATCTGTCTTAGGTATTGTAGGATACCTGGGGGTTTTATATGTAGTCCAGAAGAGAGCAGTGCTCCAACATACTGGATCAGTGCTGTTTGCCCCAAAAGTATGAAGCACCCCCTTGGTTTCAGCAGGACTGCTCAGATGTGTAGAGGAGGCAAAATATGGCCCACTGTCAGCGGTGTTCCCTACCTCTAGCTGTCATCCAACTTCTAGCTGTTCATGCCAGATGGCAGATAAATGACACTTTTAAAATAGGAAAAATAGGGGGGTTATTGTAAAAAAAAGTTTGTCTGAAAGTGAGTAATATGGTTAAAAGCAGCAAATACTTTTATAGTCATTAGACACTTCAAAAACCCCAACAACCTGTATTAAAGTTCAAGTGTCTCTCTCATTGTAGCTCATAAAGTATATGCTTGCAATATGTTTACTTTGGAGTCAGAAACTTTGTATTTTAATGACTGGACTATGTGTTAGAGCTGGACTGCAGATGTATGCTGAAGAACATCTGCCATGTGCTAGAGGTAACCTCCCCAGCTATAGAAGCCTTAAAGTCAAGATTAACGGTGTCTTAAATTAGCGTTGATTCTATTAGAAATGTCCTTCATATTTCATGCTCTGGAAAGGGATATGGGGAAAGAATGTCATAATGTTTCCCTGTTCTTTGACAAGCCTTTCAGTAGCCCTGTCAAAGATTCTTTAAAATCTAATTGAAGTAATCAGAAATGATGTGTCCATGTGAAAAATGCTTGGCAGGTTCTTTTCTGTAAAATGTGTGTATGCTAATGAGTTTTAAATTATGATCAAGCACATAGTAGTAGCTCAGATTAAATTACTAAAATAGAAAATGAGAAGGTTTCTAAATCTTTTACCTGTTTTGCTTTCCACAGGATAAAAAATGCTGTCTCGAGCTAAATTAATAAAAATGCAGGTTACAAAACAAACTTTTATGAAGCAATAGATCATTCCCTGTAGGTGGTCTGCCCTATATGCTTTGCTTTGTAATCAAATTCATCAGCTTAGAGTACTGCTCTCCTGCCTTTTAAAGTAAAAGATGGTACTGTGCAGGTGTTCTCCTCTGAACTTGGTGATTATTAGTAAAACAATGCTCCCAAATAATTATCTTCCTTTGCGAGTCAACCATCATCTTATTTTGCTTCTACTAAAGTCTAATATCCTTCAACAGTCACTTTATCATGACTGATAATCAGAATTATGCAAAAGAATTATGTGTGGATTTCATGCCCAGAAACTGTATCATCACTTATTTATCACTCTAAGTAGGTAGGCAGTGTTTTGTGTGAAGTATAATAGTTGAGGCTGTATTGATTTTTAAAAATAGATCATTAAGTTTATGTTATCTTTAAAGTTGAAGCCTTAAAAGCCATAATCAGCTGCTATTTTTCACTAACAGCGTCAGAAGTAACGAATTGTCTTTGATAATTTTTAAGAATGTACCAGTGCCATTGGGGAGGACACCTGGAGTGAAGGCTGCTGGTGTGGCTCTTGAGTTTCATTAGAACAATAGCATTTCATCTGTAAAAAACAGCTTGCCAGCTACTGTCAGAATAACCAGAAAGTGAGAAATGGGAGAAATCAACAGTGGGTCAGAGGGTATGTTTAGACTTGGCAGTATTTCTGTTCTGGTGAACAATATTAATCTGAAGAGGAGCTGGGGAAACAAAATGCAGTATGCACAGTATTTAATACCTGTCTGTTAAGTACTGTGGTGGAAAAGAAGGAGTTGGACTGGTTTAAAAGATGTGATGTGAAGACTAGTTCTAGAGAGAGTCCTAAGACACAACTTTGTCTTAAAAAGCATTAGTGGTTCTAAGCTTGTGTTTTGCATTGAGACACAGAAAACATGGTAGATCTTGAGGTTTTTCTTACAATAACACAAAATATTCTCCAGTGCAAAGCTTTATAAATAATGTATAAGCTCACAGGAGCAGGAAGTATGCTGCTGATCAGACAATGTCAACTTAGATGAATCCTGTCCTGAAAGCTGTACTTTAAATGTGAGCAATAAAACAACTATTGACATGTGGAACTACTGACTGAAATGTCAATAGTTACAAAAAGAGTATTTCATAACACAGAATCATTACTTGGTTTGCTTGACCGGACAGATGCTTCTGTTTTCTGTGAAAGAGAAATAATTTCCATATCAGTTCTCTGAATGCCTAGCACAGCATATTTCTACACTAAAGCTCTGTCACAGGCAGTTTTAATCTGCTGTTATTTCTACCATCCTGCCTTATGCCAGATTCAAAATGAAAGTGCTGGCTGGAGGAAAGTATTATGGGACTTGAAGTTCAGATTGTAACATGGCAGGCTTCCTGTTCTAGTTGCTGCTTTTGGGTTCTAGGTTTTTGGGTGTTGGCTCTTTTCTGCTGAGAGGGCAGCGGGACAGGGAGGGATGGGGGAGTAGCTGTTTGACTTGGGTTTTTACCTCGCTTGCTGCTACTTTCTGCTGTCCTTTTTCTGCAGATAGGCTAAAGTAATTTTGCATTGTATTATTATTATCTCATTGATTCAGTATACTCTTAACTCTTTATCTCAGCTCTGAGGGGTTTTGTGTGTTACTTTTCCCTCTTCTGTGTTGTAAGGAAAAGGCTGTGTTAACCTAGCACAAGCTCAGTCTCAATCACATTCTTGAAAATAGAGAAAATTTGCTTGCTGGGCTTGTGTAGCATAAAAGGGGGTTTTGATACATGGCCATGGCCTGAAACAATTTAAATTTTGCTGTACTTTTTTTTTTGTTCAGATTAATTTTGCTCAACCTGGAAGTGGGTGCAGGACAAATTCAAAACATGAAGCATCCTCATCCTTACCCCTTAGCTCCACACATGAGACTGCCTCAGTTGTTCTCTGGCGAGTACGACTTGGGCGGTTTCAGAGTTTATAGGCAGAAGGGACAATTTTGTTTGGCTGTCTGTAGACTGCAAGCTGTTACACTTCTCTGGTTATACTTAAGTGTCACTGAAGCATTCTGATGATATACCCATATCGTCTTGACTGTTCAACCATTCACCAAGAAAATCACCAGATTCCTTCTTGATGCTGTATCTAGCCAGACAGATTTGTGAAGATGATTCTGAGAAAGTAATCTATCACACTCCATCTTGTACACTGCTCACTACTTACCCTTTCTCCCACCTTGGCCATCCCTGATGATTC
Organism: Indicator indicator; assembly: GCF_027791375.1. Lineage (NCBI taxonomy): Eukaryota > Metazoa > Chordata > Aves > Piciformes > Indicatoridae > Indicator > Indicator indicator. Next base: position 6,155,440 of record NC_072025.1, read on the forward strand.
AAAGAGGGCAGAAAGAGAAACCTAAGGATTAAAGAAACAGAACACCATCATTTGATCAATGTGCCTTAGAAAAAACCAAACTGGTACTTATCCCTAGTATGTATCTGGCTAAAGACCTGAAGGCAGTGGTCAAGTCAGTCATAAATTTGCTGAGGGAAGCGAGGAGGCCTGGAGCATTCTTCCTAGTTCTCATTTTCCATTCCTGTGGGAAAACATAAAAACAGAGCATCGCTGTGGGTACTGCAGTGCTGCAAGTGATTGTATGCACTAAATTCAGGGAATTTGGCCAATTACTTTGTGAAATTCAGTTGTTGCCCATAAAGTTGATTTAAAAAGGTACAGGCCAAAGGCTTTTTAGACAAGTAAGAACTTTTCCAATACTGCTAAGGTATTTTTCAGAAAGGAACCAGAGCCTGTCCATAGTTCTGTTTACTTTCAGCAGGCCTCTAAAAGGCCCAGCACCTGTACAGTGGGCAGCCATTATCTCTGCATCCAGGCATTTGTTTTCATCTGTCACACACAAGACGTTCAGTTGTTAACTGAGCAACTTCACAAGGGCTGTTTCTGTGCTACTGAAGTCCAGACATTGAGCTGATAAGGAGATCTTGTTTATGCCAAAAAATTATTATATGATGATGATCTTTAAACAAGGGTTGGTTTCCTAGAGCATAACTAGTATCTTGCTGGTTTTTGCACTACTGTCATCGCAGCAGTAGGTTTTACACCATCCATTGACTTTTCCCCAACAAAAGGGATATGCTGAACAATACACAGCTGCAATTTTTGGCAAGCAACACTGAGCAAAGATAGCCAGGTAAGATGATGTACGAAAAAGAGAACACTAACAGCTCTCAAACAATTATACTTTTTTGGTGGCATTAATGTTAAGCCATAGAAAGATTTGATAATGTGATCTAAGACAACTTCAAAAGTGTGTAGACAAGGATCTCTTTCAGCTCAAACAGGAACTTGGCAGTGGCAGGGTGATCAGTAATCCGGTACCAGTCACTTCATAACCCTATTTTAGGTGTAAAGAGGACTACTAAGTCCAGTCTGTTCTTTTTCTTAATAACCTTAAAATCTTTCAGTGGACCCACTTGAAGTTGGTGGGAGGTGATTAATTTGCCCTAACCTCATCTTTCTAATCACTTTAATTCCAGAGTTATCTCACATTTTGAAAAGCAGCAAATATGATATCCTTTCAGGGGATTTCAGTGTCGTAGGAAACTGGGTGACAATCCAGTAGACTAGTTCTTGAAAATCTTTCACTGACAACAGCATGCCTAGACAATAATAATGACTCTAGAGTTAGCTTTCATCCAGATGAAGCTCAAAACATTTGCTCAACTCGTAATTTATTTCACCAGCTGCAGAACTGTAGCAGCTGTTTGGCAAAGCACAGCAAGCAGTTCAACAGTTGTGGATAGCAATGCACTTAATTGGAAGTTGTGGAGTAGTTTATAAAATGGTTTGATTAAGATGTATAGCTGCAGGCCCATGTTCTACAGAAGCACACCTCCTCAGCAAGAATTTAGGAAAGTATTTTGTCTGAAGCAAAATGGTATGATTGCAGGGTCAACATAGTAGCAGTTTTAAATAGATGAAAAAGAGGCAATCTAAGGAGGACAACCTCAGTTAGATTCATCTTTGACAGTGTGCTACCTGGAGGGCTAGAAATAAATGAAGACTAAAACACTACTAAATCTAGGGGGGGAATGTGTAAAGGAGCAATAATTTTCTTTTTGTGGCTGTTGTGTGTACTAATTAGAAATCCCATAAAAAACAATTGTCAGTAGGGTGGACAGAATTGTGATTTTTATTTCAAAAACTATTTAGAGCTGCAATTTTCCTACACTTAGTTTTGAATGTATTTGGTAAACAGGCTGTGGTTACTGCTGCATCTGTGAGGTTTCTGGGATGATTATCTTTGTGTAAGAAGACAAAAAGGCAGCAGCGAAGCTTTCTGACACTTGGAACTTGTGTTTTAAACTCTTGTTGCATCTAGAACTGCATTCCTAGCATGAGCTGGGAGCTGAACACTTGATGTTAGGACATGGTTGGGTTGCAGTTGGAAGAAGAAAGGCTTCTCTGTCAGTATCACCTGCTTTTATCCCATTTACCAGGTAGCTGCTATCACCTTCTGTGGGCAGAGTTTAAATCCTCAGAGAAGTTATTTAAATGTTATTGAGAAATTAATTTTCTGTTGGTGTTTGAAGTACAGAAAAGTACTTGAACCTTTCTAAATATTACTTCTGAGATTTCCTAAATATTTTAAAGAACTTCTTCAATTATAAAAACTTAAGGAAAAAAAATTGCATGGCTATGAAAATGTATATTGACAGTCAAAGCCTCTGTTTTTTTTAAGGAAAAACATATGGTCAAAACTTAGCTCTATGATATTTTAACAAAGTGAAGAAGCTGTGTCTGATCAAAATGAAAATAATGGGGGCCCCGGAACACATACTGAAGGGTTTCTTTTCCAATAAGTACAGTTTTCATCTCCATGAGAGAATGCACATGAAGTCATTTCCCTGCAAAAGGATTTGCATGCACTTTTGTATATGATAGTGACAGAGAAGTAGGTAAATGTTGTATCTCATAGTGGTTTGACAACTTCAGCTTCACAACAACCCTATGTGGTTATACCTCCCACCACACTCCCTCAGGCAGGGTGTAATTACATGACCAATTTTTTTCTTCTAAGAGCATTTTTTCCTCTATGCTATATAGGGAAAGAAGTTAGTGCTTACATCCTATATTTATTATTCAAATCTCAAATTTTAGTGATAAGAAGGTCTCACTTTCTTCCTGAATTAAGCCTTCACTTAGGTGAGAATGCAAAACATAACCCAACAGTCTGCAGAAATGCTCTCTACTCATTTTCCACATTAGGACAGCATAAACATTCTTCTCTAATTAGCTGAATTTAAATTACATCTGTTTGGGGATGTCTTTGAACAAGTAGCTAGTAGCTGGCTCACCTTGGAAGCTGAATTTATTATGACTTTGCTCAGTAGTCTTAAAAAGAGGTAGAGGAGGAAAGTTTTGGAATATTTTCTGTCCTGTGTTTAGAATACTCAGATAAATGCAGATTCCCCGATTACTAGTGCTAGCCATCATAGGTGTTTTCCCTTCCTCTGTTAGCAATTTAACACCTTTTTTTTTTTTTCTCTTCCTAGCAGAGGTTGAATAGGTTGCTAGAAACAGTTGTTTCCCTCTGATTGTTGCGGAGGCTTGTGGTTAGGCAAACAAGTTGAACAGCTTTTATATTGATACAAGACAGAACAATTCCTGATAAGGTTACACAATATGTGAACATCTTTAAACTAGCAATCTCACATGTATAGTTCCTGGATCTTGCAGTGTGGTTAGAATTGAAGTTTACACTGTAGCAGACCACTAGTGCTCACCATTTCCCCTCAGTAGTGGTGGGCCTTGAGACTGGCACCTAAAAGGCAGGCAGGAGTACAACTGCCTGGCCATGGGTTTGTCTGTTGTGAAAGGGCAGGAGTGCATCTCACATCCTCAGGGACCCCCTTGCAGTGCCAGATGCTCAGCAGTGGTTACCACAGGAGGAGCGTGTTGTGCCAGGGACCAGGTGCTGCTTGTTCTGCACCAGGTCCTACTGGTTCTGCACTGGGTGTGGTTAGGAGCCAACCAGGCAGGAACCAAGTGCTGCACCCAATGGCAGGCCAGCCCCATCCCAAGCCAGGCAGCCTGCTGCCTGTCAGCACGAAGTCTGAAATGCACATTTCCACTTCTGGAGGAACAGAAAAGCTGCAGTGTGGTTTTTGGACCACTTAACATTTGGGGGCATGTATGTAAGTGGGAGATGTGTGTGCTCCCTGCAAAGGTAGCAGTGGTGACTTGGGTGTTGAGTAGCAGGCTCAGCCACCTTCCTGGGACAGAGCACTGTTTTTTCTGAAGAAAAGGTGGCACAAAGGATGAACACACGCTGTGGTCAGAGTCTACCCTTCAGGACACTAATTAGTCTGAAGTGTTTATAATAGATTTGACAGCTTCAGGAAGACTCTGGATGCAGAAATTGAGGAAGCATTGGGTGTAAGCTGAGGTGTAATTTCTCATACTGTGAACTTGCAATATTTACAGGTATTTTTCAAATGCTTCAGTAACAATCATAACAGAGTACAAGCTTCTGGAAAGTAGGAAGCATTCATGTAATTCAAATAAAACCCTGATGTACAAACCAGTGAAAGCAATTGCATGTTGAGTAAGCTAATACTGAACTAAGTAGTATTTGACTGGCACATTGTGTTGTCATTGATACAGTGAGACTTTTGGTATGGCAATAGTTCAGTAAATTGGGAGGTAATGAATTTTTAGTTGAATTTTTCTAATGAGGCCAAGCCAAGACAGAAACCGAAAGTGTGAATGCATGTGTTTATATACCTAACATCAGTTAGCAGATGGCTTTAGATGAGCTTTTGATAACAATTAATAGACTATTTTAAGTATGTTCTTCTCACTTAAAATGTCTGATGACCAGTCTTCTATAATTTTATGAAGCAACCATTGTAAGGCAATGTAAGAATGTGAAATCTGTGTTTCCTGCTTATTATTGAAGCCATTTAGCACATCAGATGTCATTCCAGATTACCAGTTGCATTTCCGTTGGACTGGAAACAAATACAGATCAGTAATAATGTAATGCTATGTACCTTAAGGTTAAATGTCTTGACAAGACAACTAGCGCTAATGGACTGTGGCATTCTTCAAGCCATAGGTCTGACATTATTTGCTGTATCAGAGTGAAATATTCACAACAGTCTAACTCCACATTACAATATATTAAGACATCATTCTTTTCTGAAGTGAATGCTGCAAATTTTCTAAGTGCATCTAAATGCCAGAGCAGCAGCAGCTGTCACACAGGTCATGAAGAGCTTTGAACAGTACTGTTAGTGGTGTTTGATTCAGTCCAGCATGTCCTGGAAGGTTTCTGTTCAATATGCTGCAACTATGAAACAAGTGCTGCAGATAAAAGTGAATGAACACAAACCCACCTGGGACCAGATCTGCCACTGTCACTTTCCTGAGCAGTATCTCGCTATACATGTAAGTGCTATTTCTAGGTAAGGATGACAAACCCACAGCAAAAACATTGCCAAAGAGATCTGCTAATTTATGTGACTGCACCAGATTACCTCTTGGAGTTTTTTTTAAATAAGGAAGATTTAAAACGTTATTTTGCATTGATGGGACTTGAATGACTAGACTAGAATGGTTAAGTACACCCAGATAGTTTCTAATCAAGTTTAAATAATATCTGTAAATAATATCTTATTAAGAACCCATTAAAGAAGTAGGTAAGAATTAGCCATTACAGGCCATGTGATAACAGATTGTTTCAGTGTCCTCATCTCATGAAGGCCCTTGCTAAATATAGGGCTTTGTTTCAAATATTAAGACATGTCCTCTGGCTTCCGTTTACCTTTTTTTTCCTGTTTATCTTATTCTTGGTCTTAATGTTTCTGCTTATGATTAAATTACTGTGAAATGTTATATCCTGTCCCCTGTACAACAACTTTAACAAATCAATGCTTTATTACAATTTTATATTTTGTGACACTCTTCCAGTGACTAAGGCAGGAATTGGAAAAAGCGGTGGGATTGCTAACACAATTTTCACCAAAGCTTGGGGGCTTTGAGTAGTCTGGATTTTTCCGTGTTTGATCTTGTGCTCTTGTAAGCGTGGCTTTGTGTGTGTCAAATGATGCAAAGCTTCACCTCACAAACGGGACAGACGGGCAGCTGACGTTACGGACTATATGGAAATAACTCCAGCAGTGGTGTAACGCTTCAATACGTTCCAGGGAGATCCTAAGAGAAGGTGAACCTATCACCAAGCACGCTGTTCTGCGTGATCATCAGGCCCAGGACTATTAAGTGTATAGTCGTGTTATGACGAGTTGTAGCATCAATACGGTTATTTCTTACTTCAGGGAAAAGAAAAACAAAAGGTGAACTTCAACAGAGGACCGGGGCGAAGAGAGCTGATGATGCTCTCGGATGTTTGAGAAGCGATGATCGTTATCACCCGCTCAGTTATGCGTGCGGCTGCCACCGCAGCCCAGCCTCTGTATTCCGTTCCGGCTGGCTCCCGTTCCCCCGCGGCCATCACCAGCCGCCCAAGGGCGGGCTGCGGGGCCTGAGCCGCGTCCGCGGAGGGCCCCCCGCTGAGGACGGACAGGGCGGGGGCAAGAGGGCGGCCGGCGGCGTGGCGAGGGCGGTGCTGCCGCGCTGGGCTCGCCCCGTGACCGGCCGCCCGCGCCGCCCCTCGGCAGTGGCAGGGGAGGGGAGAGACGGGACGAAGCGAGCGGTGTAAACAAGGCGGGGGGCCGGGGCTGGCTTGATGTCAGCGGGTCACATGGAGTCTCATATGGGCCGGGGGATGGCGGCACGGCGCGGCTCTCCGCTGACAGGCGGCGGCGTCTGCTGCTGAGGCGGCGGCGGCGGTGGTGGTTCACGCCGAGGGCCCGGACCGCCTACCCTCCCCGCCTCCCTGCCCGCCGCGCTCCGCTTCCCGCCGCTTCGCCCCTGACAAATGATGTGTTTTGTGCTCGCCGCGATGAAAGGTAGGGGCAGCCCGCGGGAGACGCCGTGCCGCGGGGAAGGTGTGGAGCCCGGCCCGGCGGTGGCGGGGCGGCCGGACCGGCTGGAGTTACAGTGCTCCGTGGCCTGCCGCTCTCCGTGCTCCGGTGCCGCTGCTCCGCGTCTCGCTGCTGCGGGGCCGCCCCGTTCGCCACCGGGCGGCCCGCGGGAGCCTCGGGCCGGGGGCGGCGATGCCAGTACCGGTGATTCCGATACCTACCCCGCTAGCTGCCGCCACTGCGAGGACCCGGCCGGAGGCTCCCAGCTCGGGCAGGTCTGTGGGAGCTCTCTGGGGCATGGGTCGGCGCAGTCCTGGGCATGAGCTTCGGGCAGCGCCCGGGACTGCCGTCACCGCAGTGTTTCGGTGCAGGCGGGTGCGCACGGAGCGAAGCGGTAAGCCCGCCGAGCCGCTGCGCTTCACACGGTCGCGTGCAAGTTGGAGGGTAAGGGAGAGCTTAATCTGTCAGCAGGGCTTCTCGGAGGCATAGGTTTTGATTAACGTGCTTAGAGTCGCATGAAACGGAGGCGAGCTGTTGGATCGTTCTACCAACTCTCGTAGAAAATACTGTATGTAAAAGATGGCTCTGGTAAAGGGGAGAAGAACCTGCAGCATCCCGTGGGGAGCTGATGGGACTAAAATGCCGTCGTAAGAGATAGATGCGCGTTTTGGAGAGGCTTTGCAATAAATGGAAAAATCAGAGCCGCTTAGTGATATTTTTTGCAAACTTGAAATTTTCTTTGCTTGCCGGTCCGAGCCCTTAATGGGGGGCAATGATAGAGGAGAGTCAAATGAAGTTTCTAATGAGAAATCAAAACTTTAGTGGGATGTTTTCTGTCTGCCCTGCTCCCTAAGAAAATGAAATCCACAGTAGGGCTTTGTATTGCAGCGTTTTAAAAGTCATAGTTGTGGGGTGTTTTTTTTTGTTTAAAATAATTTTAAACACATGGACCTTTGAGTTTTATTTTTCTTTCAGTAGTAATCTGAAGAGTAACACAGTAGACACTGGAATTTAATGCCCTCACTAAAAATTTAAATCTGTACTATTCAAAATATTTTCATGGATTTTGTAGGTAAAGTTTCTCTTTTTAAAAGAAAAAAAATTACTTGGGTAAAAGGCTGAATTCTGCTTCAGCTGGAGGCTGGTTCCTTTTTTCTACTTCACAGGAGCAGTAGGTAACACGCAGTAAGAGCAGCATAGTGTATGAGGCACGGTGATTTTCAGTTACTAGATCCTTTTCCTCTTGGAGAGAAACCGATGTGAATAAAAAGAAAAGCACAGTGTTCATTAATCATTAGCCATGCCGAATGTATTTGGCAAGAAAATGTAATTGGGTTGCTTCAAATATTGCATCTGTAACAAAAGCAAATGCTTTTTTTTTAAGTGTGAACTGCATGGATGTTTTAGCAGTCCCTTAAAATTGAATGTGTTCCAGTAAGAGTTTTTCACTGTATACCTCACAAGCCTCTTAGAACCATGAAATCAAATAAATAATTTAAAAAAAAAAAAAAAAAAAGGGAATATACAAAACTTACAACGATTTGGAGGGTGCAATTGCCTTGTATGCTTCTGGACAGAGTCTTAAGGTGTATTGTACAAAAGCAGACAGATGATTTTCAGCAACTCAGCTTTGAAATTACCTTTTTTACTCCCTTGGGAATTTTATTTAAGCTAGTGTCCACACATGTAAAATTTTGGTGAGCCCAGCTTTTGGGTTTTAAAGTGTCACCCCTAATGCTTTTCTGATGAAAATACATAAATCGTTGTATTTTTTACAGAATACTTGTGTGATGCATTTCATCCACATTTGTATATGTGCATATATGTATTTTTATATGTGAATTTATAAACATCTATGTATTTATCTATATTTTTATGTATTTATATCTATAAAGCACCTATCAACATATTGATAAACATCTTTGGAACTACTCTGAGATGTTTAGTTTTATAGTATATTAAAACATTTTCTTGGTTTTAGACCCTTTCTCTCATTTTCTGGGCAGGGTTCAGTTGGAGGAAATGTGTTGTCATTTGTCTTCAAGTGACCTCAGACTGCCGTGAAATAATAGATCCACAATCTAATATTGTGAATTCGGAGAAGTAGATCAGTAGCATAGGGAATGCAGCTTTATATAAGCACAAAGGTAACAGGGAGAAAGGCAAAACATGTAAGTGAGTGTTTTATTTCTTCTCGGTGCTGTAATGGCATCTTCTGGTATGTCTGGTCTTTTACAGTTTTGAACTTAAAGTGAAAAAAATTATGACCTGCAGAAGAATATGGGATGTTACAGATTTCCATACTGAATTTACATTTTGAAGTGCTGTTCAGGTGGCCCAAATTGATACCATGTGAAATTAATTTGTAAGTTGTCTTTCATGCAACATCTCATTCCAGCAAATGCACTTGCTTTCGTTCTGGAAGGTCTTCAGACTTCCAGTGTATATACAGGTTGAGCAAGTAAAGACTTTGGCCAGCTGTCAGCACATGGATAAGCTGCACTAGTGCGCTTGAAGAGCTGGAAACAGACTAGCCCAATGAAGAGGCTGGACGTGTCCCTAAGACAGGCTGCGTGAGAGAAAATGTAACTTTGGTTTCAAGCAGAGAGAAAAAGAAGGCATTTTTTTTACCTGTTTCTAAGCAAATAGTGGCAAAGCCTCAAAATTCATAATGCCTAAGTATTTTGTAAATTGATAGATTTTAAAAAACTGCTTACCAACTGTTGTGAGTGCATGTAGAGGATTCAAGAAGCTTTAAGAGAATGCGAATTTCTATGCTTACCAGTAAAAGTTTGCAAAGAAATCACGTAATTTCACCAGCACATTCAATGGTATAGGTCTTACTGTTGTGAGAGTCTTCACTGGCAGAAGTTTCAAGGTGGACTTCAAGGAGAATAGTACTAAAGTGCAATGAATTGGTGAAGAAGTACTCCACGCACGAGTAGAAATGTGGATTCAGCTGTCATGCCAGTATGTAACTGGAGGTGGACCCTAGACAGAGCTAGCTAGGTTCAAAAGTGTGTTATTTTGCCTTTTTTTTTAGTACCTGCTTTATAGAGGCAGGAGTGAATCAGGCCCAGTGTTGGTGAGAGCTGAAGCACTTGTACTGTCATCAGGCCTGGACAGAAGGGTTTGGACTACTGGTAAGTTTTTAAAGTAGGAAAGTGAATAGTATGTAGCAATAGTCTTACTATCCTTCATATGGACATTTCTAAATAGAGATTGCTGGGAAAGTAGATGTAAATTTTCTAAGCTTTTTCTACCCACGTGTATCAAGTTAAGGTAGACTTTGAGCTGCTGAACCTGACTTTTGCTGTGTGGACATTATCAAAGTTGAATATGTTCTTTTGTTGTGGAGTATAGACCAGAGGAGTAGCATGGATTGTCAGTTGTAAGGAAAATTGTTTTGTTTTGTATGCCTGCACTTGGAGCATTGGATGTATAATTAGTTTTCTGACTGACACTGTCTGTGAAGGAAAAGACAGTCATTTAAAAATCCCTATTTAAGGAGACAAATTTTTGGGTTCCTTACTGGCACACATGACTTTGGGATCTTACTGTATTTTTTCTGACTGCCCAAACTGCAGCTGGGCAGCTAAGCAGCATTTCCCTTGCTGCCTGGCTGAAGCACTGCAGGGAGCATGCTTTACTTGCTGCAACCTCCATGCTCTGGACACAGCAGAGCCAGGTTGCTTGGAGGCTGGCAGGGGATTTATGCAGCACTATTTGCTGTGGGTGAGCTTTTCTGAGTCTGTCAAGCCTGACCTTTTGACGTGTTTTTTGTCATGTATCTTGGCACCAACCTTCCAGCACGTAGTAATTACTCTGTTTTTCAGTAGTAACCTGCCTATGGAAAAATCTCTTGCTGTAGGTTTAAAAAGAACGTCACTTTACGAAGTGACGAGTGTTTAAATTTGCCTGCACTGTGGCACTATTGAAAGTTAAATCCAATTTGGCAAATACCCTGGTACAGAACTTCTGTTGACTAAATATTAACAGAATCTGGCCTTTGGAATTGCTATCTGAGAGGCTGTTTTCTTGCTGCCTTAATTTCATAGAAATGATCTGAATGACTGACTTGTACTTAAGACATTTGCTGCACACATTCACAGGGTAAGATTGGTTTGAGGTTTAGTGCTGAAATGTACTTTTTACGCCCTTTAAAAGACTCAAGATTTGCAACTAAAGAGGAAATCTGTCATTGTCTCACTGTGATAATCAAAGGCAGTTGCATGCTCTGTACAAGTTTCAGCTGGGGACACTCCTTTCAAGCATGGAGAGTCTGTATGTCCTGTTTAAGTCAGCAAAAACCGTGGGTGCTGAACATCTCATTAGATCAAACTCTTTAAACTTAATGTACAGCTCTTGCCTAGCTGAAATGGTGAGCACGTTCCAACTGGATGGCAAAACAATCTTAACAATAATTCTTTTAAGATAATTCTGAATAATTGGGGCAAAAGTCAAGTGCTCCATAAACACCAGGCAAAGTCATCTGTACTGTCTTCTGAAAAAAAATAAAAAAAAAGAAAAAAGGGTGAGGCTGTAGCAGTGGGTAGTTTAGCATCACTGGTGTTTGGGATATGGGCACTGCACAAATAACGAGGCGTCATGTTTCATCCAGTGAGCTGATGTTGGGGGTCAGGGAGATAGCAGCTGCTTCAGCATGTGATGCAGGGTAATGGCTTGCAGCTTGGTTCTGCAGTGGGGAGGTGAATGTTTGTATTGGCATTTATTAGTTCAGGGAGTAGCGTCTGGAGACCTTGGTCAAGAACTGAGTCTTCTTTATACCATGTACTTCCCCCAGCATGTATGAAAAAGATTTATTTCTTTACTTGTTCCCCATTATAGAAAGCCCTGCGTGTTTGGGGGTGTTTTTCTAGGTTGAGGTAGCACTCAATTTTAACCTTAAGGGGGTTTAAAACTTCTTCCTTACTTCTCTTGCCTGCAGTACAGTATGAAAATGGTCACTATCATGTACTAATTACTGGCAGGGTTGATAATATTTCATCTTCATTAGACAACAGAGTTCTGAGTTGGTATATATTCTTTTAAACTATACATAGTGAATCAAAACTGTCAAATTTTCGTCTCTCTCCTGACATGCAACTTGAAATGCAGTGTATTCTTTTATTTTTATTTCTTTCTGTGCATTCCCATAAGATAGATTTTTGTAGTGTGTAAAATGTGTATGACAAGAATTAGTTAATTACAGTCAAACTTGATACATTCTAGAATTTTTTTTTTTTTTGCAATGAAAGAAGAAAAACTATTAACCTTTCTCCTATTTATCTGGGAGCTGTAATTTGCAATTATACTGATAGCTCCCAAAATCAAGCAGTAGTTTTCTCCTTTTGTGATTTCCCATTTCCTTGAGGACTGATATCTAAGGGATATGCACATAACCAATGGGGCAGCAACTTCTTCTAAACCTCTCATTCCTTCTTGAAGGTTGGGGGGTTTTTCCCTCTATTTTCTTTTTTTTTTTCCAATAAACATTAACAGTAGAAGGGAGGATTCTGTCCTTCAGGAATAGCTATAAGAAAAAGATGATGCCATACAGTGCAGACCTTTTTTGCTTGTTGGGTGGAAAAAAACCCAAACCAAAAGAAACAAAAAAAACCCCAACAAAACAAAAGCAAAAAACAACAGACTGAAAAATTGAAGCAGAAAGCCTTGTTAGGCGATCTGGCAGATTAACTTTCTTCTTATGCTTCATACTTTTTTTAAAAGGAGCCTTGCCTGTGGTTAACGAAGTCTTCAGTTTGCCCATGTTGTTTGTTGCCTTTTTTTTTTCTAGCTAGAAGTATTTAGGCTAAGAAGTTCTGCAGAATATAGGTTGGCAAACTTGATGCAGCCTCAGGCTTCTTCCCAGTTGCCTCCGCCTTATGTTATGAACGCCAGGGAGTGACTAAGGATGGCAGTGGCTCAGGGGGTGTCGTGCTGTTCCCCTTTTGAGAGGGGAGGTGAGCTGCAGTGGGGAGCTTGCTGACAGTTTGCAAAGCCGGTGTGCTTTGTGGTCCCAGCACCCTGCCCCAAGATTGCCTGCCTGCACAGATCAGGTTCACACAGATCCCCGGCTTTATGGAAAAGTGTAATTAAATCAGCTTTTTCTTCCCTTTTTGATGTCAGGAGAAGGTGAAGGCTTTATTCTGATAGGAACAAATGGATATCTAGAAAAATCGGAGTCCAGTGTTGTGAACGTTGGGGCATCCCTTATATCTTCCAAGCACTTGGCTCTGTGGTGAGCACTGTCTACTCAATCACAAAGCTGAAGCTGTTATTAGCCATACAGTTGCAGTCTCTGAGATTGCTCCTTGCACTCTTTGGATGCAGCCTAATGCAGATCTCTGACATTTAAAGCTCTCACAAGTGCAAGAGCCCCCCCAAAAGAAGTCTAGGCGTAGCCTTCTGTCCTCATCATCGAACTTGACCCATTTATTCACTGCTGTTAGCGAATGCAGCTGAGTGTAGTTCATCTGAACCTGAATTTGCAGTGGTCAGCAGCTCCCACTGCCCTTTACATACAGGCTGACGACTCCACTTAAGCCCTGACTTCGATAACGTCATGATTTCACTGCTTTTTGTGTTCTCTTTCCTATGTGGAGGAGAGTGATGCAGGACCCACAGCTTGTGGCTCTTCTGTTCGTGTGATTCTAGCCTTTGGGCCTTTTGTCATGCTACATACATAGCCATCTAGGCTAAAATCAGTGTGAGAGAGGTATAATCATCCCAGCTTTCATTTTAAGAGCATTTATCTCAAAGCTTAATTAAAGCTACTTGGATGTAAATAAGTCTAACCTCTTCACTTCTGAACAATGCAAATAGAATAGTCAGCATACTTAGAGGGTATCAGCCATGTAATTACTATGTAATGTTTGTGTTCTTTATAATACTCTGCTATTTATTGCCATTGAAGCCCAGGACAAGGAGCCTCATGAAACCAACTGCATGACTTTATTTATGCACTTTAAAAAAAGTTGATCATTCTCAAACAAGGAGGTGGAAAAGTGACGTTAAGTCTCTATGCAGGCAGATGCACTGTGACAAACGGTTTGTCAGAGTGTTCTTTCAAACTGAAGGGACTACAAGCTGGAGTTGTATCTGGCTGATAGGGTACCATGGGCCACATTCCTGTGTGCCAGGATTGCTTTTCAATGGCTCTGGGTGGTGCTGGTCAGAGGTGCTGTGGGCACCTGGCCCAGCTCAGATTGCTTGGGCTCCTACCACCTCTGCTTACACTTGAGATGTTGAGAATACTTTCTGCACTGTCAGCTGAAAATAAGAAGGGCCTTGTCACCATATGCACGCAGTCTGTGCTGTTTGTTTAGTATTGTTGACATCCTACAGAATCTGTTATTCTTGCCATTACTTCAGCTGCACTAAACAAACCTGGGGAAGGATGCAACATGGCCGTGGCTTCTGCTTCCAGCTCTTGCATATGTAGAGAGCAGATGTGTTTGGTTCTGCTGGTGCATTGATCTCTCTGCCCCAGTGGCTAAGGGGCAGGCATCTGGGGGATCGAGTTTTTCTATATAATATACCAAGTTATACAAGTGAGGTAGGATGCTATTTTGAACTGCTTTAAATTATCTCAACAGGTTGTATGATTTGCATGTGAAATGTAATTGAAAGCTACGTTTGTTTTACCTGAGCTCTATTCAGACAGAATTGTCTTAGTTTTAAATAGTCATTTCAGACTAGATAAAGTGGAACAGCGGAAATAGGATTGTGTGCAAGGCCCTATGTTTCTGGGCTCCACTGCAGTTTGACAAGGGGTGAGGCTGTGCTCAAGCATGTGTTTGTGGTGCTGAATTTCAACCTCTTTCTGCAAAGCACCAGAAAAGTCAGAAATACCTCAGCAATTTTCTCTCTTCATCCAAGTATCATTTTCTGCTTAAGACATGGTACAATTTACGTGATCCAGTTAGAAATCAAGTTCTCGTTGTGTTGAGGCACTTAATTCACACCTCGTGTCAAGCTGCCAGGGGTTTTAGGAGTTGATACTATGCTATGTTGTGCTATAGGTTAAGCCTGCCTAAAACTTGGATTAGTTGATGTTTACCTGACTCTAAATTCTGAGAAGTGCTGTGTTGTCCAGCCTCCTCTGCTTGGCCCTGTGCCTAGTGGGTCATGATTGGAAGTGTCATTTATCAGTGTCATTTATCTTCTTCTCGCCCCAAAAGAAGGTTAAGTTCTCTTTAAGCCTTAGGTGGTTTTTGCCTCAAGCCCTTAGTCTAAGTAGAGTGTAGGAAGCCTGTAAAAAGTGGTCATCAGAACATTTCGAACTTCCTTTCTGTAGGATGGCATTTGTGTGCTTTAATTCTGACTTGCATTTGAATGGTAGAAGTTGCTCTGCTACTTTACAGGAGCAGCAGTAGCTGCTTTCTTTCTGTATCAACTGTAATGTTATTCATAATGGGTGCATTTTTCCATTCAGCTAAATTAATTAGCTCGTCGTTGTCTGTGTTTGATTTGGCAGAGTAGTTATTGTGGGAAAACACACATTTTCTGGTAAATATCTAGGGATTGCTTGAAGCTCAGTTTGGGAATTAATAAGCCTATCTTCTGCGCTGCAGAAAACTGCTTGTTGTAGATTGCCATCGGTTTTCCCCCTCCTTGGAGTATCTTCTACTTTACTGTAGAAATGTTTGTGTAGTGAATGTTGTATTACTAACCAATTTCGGAAAACGTAACTGTAAGGGAAACTGTTGCTTGGCACTGGGCCCCCCACGTACATTAAGCTGGAGCACTCTGGGGTTTTGGGGGTGTATACAGCTGCAGGGTCATGCTCTGCCATGCAGAGAGGGGCAAATTGTTAGTGATTGTCTGGAGTAGCTGAGCTTATGCACAGCGTTGTTTTCCTTCAAAGTGACACTCCTTGCAATTGTTAAGTTAAGAGAGATGTATTGTGTTAAGCTTTGGGTAGAGTTTTTCTTGTACCGTGGGTGCATTATTGAATTAAAACAAATATTTGCTTAGCATATGAGTACATAAAGATGTTTATAACTGCTGGATGGATTCTTGTATCAAGAGATAATAAAAAAGACTAGACAGGTTAATTAAAGAGCCAGAGATGTTTCATTTGAGAAACCTCATATACATAGGCGCCTTCTAAATGGCTGAGGAAAACAGGCCCAGAGCATTCTTCTCCTCCCTGATGCTCCCCAGTGATAGCAGGAAAGAGGAGCAGTGGTTGGCAGCACCTGTGGCAGGCAGCAGCATGGAAGGGCACTGGGCTAGAGTGGGGCCAGCAGAGAAAGCTAAATAAAGGCATCGATTTTCCTATTGCTCTCTTTAAGGAGGATCGAAATTCTCTCTTCTGCCTCCTGCATGGGATCCTTCAGTGGAAACTCTGTGAAACCTCTCAGTAACACAGGTGTTGTTCCACCCTTGCATTTTTCTTGGTGGGTTGTTTTACTGGACATGCTAGAATCTGGGTAAGCACTGAGAACTTTTACTTGGACCTGAAAATGCGCTGTTTACAATATTGCTATGGCTGGCTCTATTTAACCAGATTTCTTAAAAGTCTACTGGTACCTTTGGGCATAACTTAGCAGTTCTCAGCCAAAGAGGTGAAGTGCAGCACCTGGCTGCCTGGCATGGCTAGTGCTAGAGTGCTCCCTCCTTTGCAGCTAGCTCTCAACGTGCACTTTTTGTCACTTTGCTACTAGAGATTTATGAAAAAGAGGAATTGGTATCTGCAACAAATTTATTCCATTTTAGATTCTTTTTTCTCTCTTACTGAAAATGACTAAGCTATAATATGGTTTCTTCACTTCAAAATTTTAACTTGAAATTTAAACGTTCCAAGTCGTGCACTTCTCTGGTTGGTGCACTGACAATGTGTCTTTAGCTGGCTTGGAGAGAGGCATCAGTAGCAGTGCTGATTTTGTTGTGGAAACCTAAAACTCAGTGCAGGAAACTTGCTGTCTCCTTGCTGTCACTGTTCCAAAACATTATAATTTTCTTATGGTGTTTTCCCTCTCAACGACAGTGTTTATGCTTACAGAAGGGGAAAAAGAGCCAAACAGAAAGGTCACTGTAAAGCAGAGATCTTTTGAATGGGAAAATCTCACTCCGAAGAATTTCTGCTCTTAGGATTGGTACAAAAGCACTTCAAAATGGACATAATTTTCTATGTCTCACCACTGGGATCTCTAGCATGTACTGGTGGTAAATCCATACTTTATAACTTGTTATGCCAGCACTGATTAGTGTTTTGTCAAAGAAGTGATTAACTTTGTAATTTAATATGCCTTGGTATTGTCAGTCTAAAATTGTATGTATGCATTCTGCATTCTGAAAAACTGTTTCAGAGGCTACCTCTGGCTCTGGAGATCCCTGACCTGTAAACTGCTGGAGGCTAGAAGAGAGGTACCACTACATGCTTGCATTGGCTTTTCACTATTTCCAATACAACTTCCCCTGGTTGCTGCTAGAGTCCAGGCACGAGCCCAAATTATCTAAAAGGAACTGAGGAAATGCGTGCTTGACTGGGTGATCATACTTCTTGTTAAATACAGTCGTATTTATTAGCTAACACTTGTATTATAGCTAACGCTTGTATTAATTTGTAATACTTGAAAAACCTGATTGGATCTTAGTTTTTAATCATCATTCCAGAGGAGTAACACATTTCTTGCGGAAATTCGGAAAACAAGTTACTAAAAAATCTGACTCATAAAGCAAGTGCCTCATGAAATTTGAATGTTTAGAAAGGAAAATGACTGGCAGCTCTTCTTGTAAGCACGCTAGTTGCAAAGAAGTATAAAAGTTCAACATCAAAGAACTCACTGCTTAGTCTGTGGCATATTTGTACATCAAAGAACAAATACAGGACAAAAGGAACTGTATAGAGATACAGTTCAGCCTCGCAGATGGGTCCCCATGGAATGCTAGAGACAGCTGCTTTCATAATGTGAACATTATCTCTAGCACATCTTCATTTCTGATTTGGAGAATAGGTAAAAGTGAGAATTAAAGGTAGTGTCTCAGAATCCAGTCTGGCCAAGATACTAGGTAAGAGCATGTGAACTTCTTTGGTGTTGGCAGTGCAGTTCTCTGAGCAGTGTGACTCAAGTGTATAAAAATGGGAGACAGATGGGAATTATGTATGCAGCACTGCTGTTTCACTGGGTGGGGGAGGATGGGCAAAAGGTACATAAAATGAGTACATGAAAGGTAAATGTGTACTTCTGTGTTAGCTTTTTTATATATTATTATATTTGTGGTCAAATACTGTGTCATGTTCCCAAAGAGAGTCTGCATTCTTGGAGGTACTCAGGCCTCAACAGGATATAATCCTGAGTTTTAGTTGATGCTGCTTTGTGCAGGGGCTGTACCAAGCAGTCTCCAAGGATGCTGTACAACATCAGCTCTTCTATGATTCTGTGTGAATAACTCTTTTATAGTAAAGCAGCTGTCTACTTACATTTTTATGACCCTTTTTAATACAAGACACAATTTGGCCAAAGATAGGACCAGCTCCAGCACAGCAAAAGTTCACCATGCTGATTTTTTTTTTTTAACTGCTTTTTGTGATCTTTTGTAGTGTGGAAGCTGGATGTATTTTTGATTATTTGGGTTTTTAGTAGTTTGTGGTTTGGTTTTGGGTTTTGATCCTGAATTCTCCCTGAAATTAATGAGAAAATTGGTGGGTGTCTGCCTTAGAACTTAAGGAAAGTATTCCCAATTATCTAGAGCACATGTTCTCCTTCAGAACAAGGCAGAGTGAGAAATTGGTCCAGAAAATTGTTGTATTTCTGTGGACCAATTGGTGGTAGTATTGTGTTGAAGGCAGTGGAGACTTTCCTATTAATTTGAGTGTTTCTATTTTAATATTAAAATGTAAAGTAGGTCACTTCAGTTCTTCAGATCCCGTCTTCTTCATCTCTGTTTGTCTGTAAGTGCTGACTGCTTACACGGTATATGAAAATGTTAATAATAAAATCCAGACTAAATTTGAATTCTCCAAAGTTCAAGTGTGCTTGGATCAACGGTTTTAATACCAGTTTCATCTTTTATGGAGATAGTATTGTCAGCAGACTCTTATTTCTTCTGTTGCAGAACTAAAAATAGTTACAATCTCATGGAATCATTAAGAAATACAAAGGCTTTCTGTTAAAAACCCTAGGGAAACCTGATTAGGCATACTACTGTATAATTAATTGATGTGCTACTACACTTAGAGAAGAAATGCATCAGTAAACAAGTCAGAATATAAAGGTCTAAGAAGAACTGCTGGGAATTGTGTGAAGACATCAAGGCCTGAAAATAACAATTTGAGTACCTCAGGAGAGACCAGCATTTGTGTTTGTTGGAAGGACCGAAAGTTCTCCAGAAAGCTTAGGACTTCCAGAAGGCCAGGGGGAGCTGTGAAGGCTCAGCCTTGTTCTTGGAACTTTCTTTTGCTAGTGAAACAGCTGTAAAACACAACAGTATTCTGTACTACTGTCACCTTGATGTTCTGACAGTTCCTTAGACTATATTTTTATAGTTCTAAAACAGCATCAGGTTAGGGGTTGCTACAATGTTTCTTTTATTAATACTATGCTTTAAATGCATTCATTCTAATAATTAAGGTGTTGCTTGAGATACTAAATGGGTCACTGATTTCAATCACTTGTTTGATTTGAGACCTAGAAATAATTTTCAACAGGTAGTGTATAATTATTTCTGGAAAAGTTAGGGTCTTCTGTAATATTCCTGTAGAGAGGTGCAGTTAGTTGTGTGTATAGAGATTAGGGTGGACGCAATGGTACCTGGATGAATTACTGTTCTAGAAATACATTTAAAACTTGTATCAAATACTTTGCTGCTACCCCATCACAACAATGTTGTCTGCAGAAATAATTTCATCTGGGATAGTATTACATGGACCCTCATACGTCCCTGTGGAGGAGGAGGAAGGAGCTAAGACCATGAGCTTCTGGCATTTCAGAAACCTTCATTCTTGGCAATTTGAGGAAGCCATTACAGAGGAAACGGATTCATACTTTTCTGTTTAGAGAAAAATGTAACATAGCTGTTTTTAAGGAGGCCTATTTCTATATCTGTTGCCTCACCCTGTTGACAGGGAGAAATGAGCTGTACTTGAAGAGCTTTACTGACTAAGTGGCTTTGCCTGGATCTTGCAACATACCTGAGTCCTCCTAATAGCACTGCTCACTTCTGCACAGGAGGACATTGGAGAGAGCTGAGGATGCTCAACATGCTGAAACCAAGCCTTTTTGTAGGAAATTATAGTCACTGGTTATAAATAGTGACTGCTGCTCTCAAGTAGATGCAGTGACTGTATGCATACCCTACTGCAAGGTGTGTTTGTACTCTGCTGTTAAAAGAAGGTGGAGATTTCCTCAGTTGAGTATGTCAAGTCCTGACCTGCTTGCTCGCAGAGAGTGTTTGGAAGAGACAAGAGCATTATATTTTAGAAAGATTCATCAAATTAATTCCATTTGTATGCTAAACTGAAGGAACTTTTGACAGAGTTTACTTCAAAATTTAAACCCCCCCCCAAAACCCAACTCTTTAGAGGCTCTCTTTTTTTCCACCTTTAAAATACCTGAACTGTCAATAGCTTGTTATTTCACAGTGTGTGTATGTGCGTGCATGAGGAGAGTTGCCTGCAACTCATAAAATGAGAATCCCAAAATGAACCCTTTCAGTATGCTTGTTCCCCTTCCCCCCTCTGAATTGAGAAATGTCATAGGGAATTGCCAGCAAAAATAATATGTGTTTGTGTAGCATTTCTTGGATTGTTGCTGCATTATTAGCAATTCGGTAACTGCGTTGAGTTCCAATTTTGTGTTGGCAGTGGGTGGGATCTGTTCACGTGTGAAGGAATACTTTGAATGGGCAACACACACACAGATGTCCAACTTGTCTCCTTGGAGCCTAAAGTTAAAAGTTCTAGGAGTATGTATTAAGCTGGCATAAAGCTACGTATCTCACATGGGGAGCACTGCTGTGCAGTGGCTGAGGCTTTATTTCTAAGTTTGAGTAAGTTTTTTTTAGCCAAGCATATTTTCATTGGTGAAAGTTACACAGCTTTTGAGGACTCTTATCTACTTCTAGTGTAAAAGCACCTTAGTAATTGAAATTTCATAGCATGACTTCAAATGTAATCATCAAATACAATGTGAGAGCAGAATTAAATTTAATTATAATTAATTCCAGTTTCCAGAAGATGCTGTCAAAGTTGTATTAAGCTGGATACCAAAATTGTTATCTCTTTGGAAAATGTTCCAAGTCTCCAAACATCTCAATAAAGTGTCTGTTTCACAAAGGACTACTTTGATCCAGCTATCTAAGAGATTTATCCAAGGAGACAAAACCCAGATTGCTTGCTACTAATCTGGTACTTTACAAACGAGATTGTAATTTTTATTGTCTTTACTTGTTTGTCAGAAATTCAGGCAAGTATCTAATGGGATGATTTCTTCAGTAAAAAGAAGTCTTGAGATTCATTTAGTTTTAAGTGCCTACTCATTTTTTCCTTCTGAAACCCACATCATGTCCCAAGATACTTGAATGTTCATAAATCGTGTTAATAGATTTGAAGAAATTATTCTAAACCTACTCTCTGTTAGACTTCTATATTTCTTCTCAAACGTTGTTTGTTGTCGCAAAGAGTATCTCAAGGAAGAAGTTGTCCTTTGGCTTATAGCAAGTGGCCAGAAGGTTGGTGTAGCAGATCCTATTTGCATTTCCCTTCACATTTGTGGAGTTGCCTGCATGCACCAGACATGCTAGTAGTTCCTGTCACCTAATGCAGGCAGGCTGAGATGCTTCTGTGCTACACCTTTTTGATAATATTGTGGAAGAGCACTTCCCGTCTTTAATTCGGGCCAGTAAAGAAATGGGGTCTCTTAGTGAAGCTGTCTTGATTACTACTGCTCAAAAGAATATTCTTTTCAGGATGAGGTCAGAGTTTAGCATGGCCTGGAAAAATAAAAAGCATTCTCATCCAAGAAAAAGTTGAATGCAAATACTGTGGTGTTGTTCAGGGAAAAGAGCACAGAGAAGATAAGAAGAAACCAAAGGACTGTATTCTTGAAGAAAAAAATACCTGTAGCACTGAAGGAATGAAAATAAGCATGTATTTGTTTCCCTGTCTGGTAATGCCATTGCAGTAGTTCCAAATACCTTGTTCAGCTGAATTAAAGAACCTACCTAAATATTTTAAGGCATTAAGCCAATAACTGGCTTTTGTGTTAGGGTAAATTAATTTGGTTATGCAGTTTATCAGACGCTGCTGAATGTTGTGGGTGTTATTACTTAAGTAACCAATTTATTAACTCTCAGGACATTGCATAGTTCTAAATGAGAGAAATAATCTCCAGTTTAGAAGGTATCCAGTCCGACGCTCTATAAGGATATCCTACCACCATCTGAAATGAGGCTGTGCCAGGCAACTGTGTGCTGTGAAGGTGCTGGTGAAACTTCACCCTGACCTCTACACCAGACAGCAGAAACAAGCTTTGTGGCAGGAGTTAAGAGGAGCAAAGTGGACTGGAATCCACCCCAAAGCAGTGGGCACAGGATGTATAACTGGGTGCTCTC
This sequence comes from Indicator indicator, assembly GCF_027791375.1. NCBI lineage: Eukaryota > Metazoa > Chordata > Aves > Piciformes > Indicatoridae > Indicator > Indicator indicator. The sequence continues at coordinate 6,177,612 of NC_072025.1, forward strand.
TAGACTCCTGAAAAGCCTGTGGCAGTCACAGTTAAGTCTTTCATGTCCTTTCCAAATGATCTGATACTAAGCTGGTAAAAGGCTTAAATCTGTCAAAAGTTTGGACTGTAATAACCATCAGCTTGCAGCTGGCTGCCTGACCTTTTTTTTTTTTTTCTGATGCTTGGCAGAATTTGCTTGACCTGCCTGCTGCCTGTGTGAGCATGGCCAGTGCACCTTCTTCCCAAAGACACTGCTGGGACCAGCAGCTCCTCTCCATTATGCTGATGGCAGACCTCTTCCTTTCTTTGCCAGGGAAAAGGGGTCTTTGCACTTTGGTGTTTAGCTGAAGGTTTAAGTTTTGCTTACTGCGTTCAGGAAGCTATTCGTGTTTTCTTTTTGATCTGAAAAGCACCTCAGAATAACATTAGCAGTAGGCAGATCTCAGTAAATTCTCAGTCTTTATTTTCCTTTCTTAGTGACTGCTTTAAACAAACCTTCATTTAGTTTTGTGTAATGAAAACAATTTTTTTGTGTAGTGATTCTGTCAGACAAAGTAAATTGACATGTCATGTAATGGCTTTGTGGTTTGCAGTTCTTTTTCCTTGTTTCAAGTTGATGCAGAAGGTGTATTTTGATGCTGTTACACTGTGACGGATGAAAAAACTTCACTGACTTTTATCCAGGAGAGGGAAGCAAGTTGTTTTCTTTCAAGGGCTGTAGATCAATTGGTGTCTTACAGAAGTAATACCATGAAAGCAGGGTAGAACTCCTCTTTGATTCTCAAGTCTCTCTATTACAATAATGGGCTTTTGAATTAAAGGTTTGTTAAAGCTTGTATCTTTTTCACAGTATTGACAGCCGAAGCAGACTTGCTGAGCCAAAGTTTATATGTTTATCCAAGCCTGTTAAAATGACAATTTATGTCAACTGTACTAATGTCTAAGCTTTAATACCACTTCTATATAGAAGGCCGCTCTTTGATTTTTCAGTGAAGTACATTTCTTTACAATATGCCTTTGAGTTACGATTTATAACTGGATTCATATGAATAAATGCTTTCAGCCAAATGCTGTTGAACTAATTCTATTTTGAAGTTATTAATTATATTTAGCTCATTTTAAAAAAAGAGGGGGGAGGCATCAACTAACCCTATATAACAGTGATGAGAATTGTTTTGTGAAAAGACTCTTGGGCCTCTTAATCTATGAAGAGTGAGCAGCTTGTTGGGTTGGTTGTTGATTTTTTTTTTTTTTTTTTTTAATCAAAGTGTAGCAGAAGCTAGATAATGCATTGCTTACTCTGCAAAGACAATTCATTTTGAACAGACATTGATACACTTAATGCTTTTTGCTTTTATCATGTTAAGGTCTTTGGCTTTGCAGTAAGATCTGGCTGTGCAGCAAGCCTAACTATAGTTTGTGCTTTTTGATAGTAAATCCATTAACTCTAGTCAGATTGGTAAGTTTTCAAGGTAAATTTCTTCTAATGTATGTTTATAGTTGAATAATTGGTTTGCTACATTCAAACAACTTATTGTAAGAAAGAGATGTTACAGTTCAGATTTGTTATAATATCTGTATTATTTGGAGCTTACAATAAAGTGCTAACCTATCATCAAAACTAGATGCAACTGAAAGACAATGGATTTTAATGTCATTTTTCTGAGTCTCCTCATTACACTTTAGTAACAGGATTCCTATTTGGTACTTTCAGAAGTTTGGGAGAGAAGATAATAACCCTAAGCATTGCTGATGATAGTTCTCCAAACACAAACTGGGAAATAAGACTGGAGAATGGTACTTCTGCCATTTCCACCTTTATCCTTCCATTTAGGCTATTCCATTTAGGTGGATGTAAGAATTTTCCTGCTTGGAATTCACATCACCCTGGGATCGCATGGGGTGCACACAGAACTGTCATCTCGCTGAAGTGCTGTGTAATTGCCTGATCCTTTTTCCTTTGCTGTCTAGTTTCTCATTTCTTTCATTTCATTACTTTCATTTCTTCTCCTTCATGTTAACGTTCATCTCTAATTCACTTTCTTGTGTTCTTTTGAAAGCAAACTGCCAGTGCCTTATTTAATCTCTTTATCAGTGTAGTGAGGGCTAACAGCACAACTATACGCTTTAGGCCCTTTATAGCCAGCTGTTTCAGATCACCATGAAAGAAGGAAAGATAGAGCCCACTAGGATATCTGTGTGCTTTACCTTTCTAACACTGCATGCTCAGTTCTTCAAGAGATCTTTGTTCCTTCTGGAATAGTTCCAAGCACACCAGAGGGTTGTGACAACTGGAAGAAGCCATCTCTGCAGATGGACTTTAGTTGTCTCTCCACCTACCAAAATTCATACCTGTTTTGTGAAGCTGTGCTCCACCACCACAGCCCCAAACATTTCTGACTTTGTTAACATCTTTTGGCAGTCTGTGCCAGGGATACCAGCAGATGCTCATTGGAATGCTCAAGAAACTTAGTTTGTTCTTGTTCATTATTTTACTTGGAGAGAGACTGCTGCTCTCAGATTTGTGGTGTTGCAGGAAAGAGATGTGGAATTGCCATGCCAAGCTGCTGCAGCATCTAAAACATTTAATTTTGTACCTTGAGCTCCCTGAACACATGTAATCTGTTCCACTCACAGTTGTGATTAATAAATCAGTCACAGGATAGATTTTAGGAAGATGTCAATGAAACCTCTGCCATGCTTATAGATTGCCTAGTAAATCTGAGTTTGTTAAAATGAACCAGCGTAAAGTAGGAGAGCTGCATGGAATTACTTGTAAACAAGTTGTTTTACAAAACACAGCAGTTGTTGTCTAAATCACATAGGAGGTTTGCAAAACTAGAACTACAGTGAAGTGAGCTGGTAAATTTTGGAACTAAATAGTAGTGAACAAGGTTAAAAAAAAGGCATACAATTTCATATTTCTGTTAGATGCTTGGAACAGGTCCCTCTCTTTCTCTGCATTTGTACATACTCATTTTTGTGTACGTTAGGTCCTCATACAAAACTGATTCCTCATCTCTATTGTAGTGAGCTGACCTTGCCTTTTATTTAAGCAAATTTCAAAACTGCTTTTTTTTCATAAGGAGGACCTAATGCTGGTATGTTTGCTGACACAGGGAGTCATTGAACATTGTTTCATGCCTATCAGGTTGCTTACATCAGTGGTCTCCAAACCTTGAGATCAGACACCCCTATCATTAAAAAATAGATACATTTCAGTATGAACCCCCAACATATGTATATTTATGTATAAATTATATGTATTACTACTGTAGTAATATACATTATGAAACACGGACAAAAGTAGAAATTAAATAATAAGAATAGATATGATGACCTCTGAGCTTCTGTGTAGTAAGGTGTACCTTTATATTGACTACCTAACTCTTCCTGTAAGAGTAAATGGAAGCTGAAGTGAGGGAGTTCCCATGGGAGGCTAGTGGGCTATAAAGTCTATGTAAAGCTGTGAAGTCTGATGAAATGAACTAGATAATGATAATGCCTCAAACAGTTTTGGAAGAAGTTATTTCCAATTTTCATGAACTCATTGCTGTTTCTTGACAAACTACTGACTTATGACAACATGTATTTTTCTGTCATTATGTGGAGCACAATTCACATTGGAAGATGTTTTCTCTTAAGTTATGCACTTCATAGTGTTTCCATTTCCAGCCTTTCCCTCTCCCTTCACCTAGCTCTGGCGTTTGGAAATGGATGTAGCTGATTCTCAGCTAGCATTTAAAAATATTTCAGGTGGTGTTATTGATAGAAACATCTTGGAAATACATTGTGATTCTGTGTGTATAACCCACGGTGTGAACCTAGTTTCTGAAGCAAAGGAATGTCCAGATGCTGCTCAGAAACTACCAGTGTGTAATACCAGAAAAAGCACATTCTGCAAACTGCATCCTTCCTTCGTATTTCTGTGCCCTTCTAGTGGCTTTATCATTTCTCTCTCATTGATCTGCCCTGTGAAATGCATACACCACCAAGCAAGCAGTTTATACTTAGTTCATTTAGTTCATATTTACCAGGTCTTTCATGATGCAAAGCTCTATCAGAAGTCAAAGCCATGAATGCAGCTTCTCTTCCATTGCTAATTAAAGCTAAAAGGAGCATCTGCTTGCACAGTGATCAGACTATATGGAAGTATGTTTCTTTGTCATTAGCTCAGGTATGTGAAACCTGAGCAGGCTGCTTACAGAAATCTAGTACAGTTTTTTAGGCTTGATCACTGCTTTCCCAGAGCTTCACTGCTAATCAAATAAATGTTTCAATTAAAAAAATTCTCTTTCCTTTTCCCTACGTTTCTCTGTTACCAGGTGAATTCCAAGAAGAGTTCTGCCATTTGCTACCTGACACAGTTAACTTCTTTTGTATTGGTATCTTGCTTCAGTTGAATGCAGTGATTATGGAGGGCTTGTCTGTTGTCGTTTACACCTGAAATTACCAAACATAAACAACAAAAAAAAAAAAAAAAAAAAAAAAAAAAGAAAAGTAGAGCTCAAATTTACTTGTAAAAACCTTTAAGACTTTGTGTCCATATGTATGCTTGCTTCTTTCTTGTTTTGTACTTATTTTAGTAAGTACTCCAGGGTTCAGAATGCCATGAAGCAGAACAGTGAAACATTAATTGTGGTAGGAATATTGTCTAGAATCTCGTCCTTGTTTTACTCAAAAATAATACTCAATTGTCTTTGCTGTTCCTGAACAAAGACGTAAGGGATGTGCATTTGTTTGGCTGCAGCAATATTAACACATTTGGGAAGGGTGCCCAGCAATAAATCATACAGTACGAGTCATTGCTTATTGCGTGATGGGTCCTAGCTCTTTGGTAGAGCTGCCTTCAGCCTTCTCCTCCCAGCCTGGCACCCTCCTGCAGGTCCACTACAGCTCTTGTGTATTAGGGCTAGGGTCATTTCCCCACTGAACCAGATGGTAGGAGCTGCGGCTGCTTTTTCACAGCTTTCTCAGATAATCACTGCTAACCTTGCTTAGTTTATTTCTCCTCTCTGGCGATTTGAAAAACTGTGGGAATGTATTGAAGATGGATACCACCTACGAGTGGTATCCACCTGTACCTTGCCACTGCTTTTCTGATGTAACATCTGATTTTGGAGGATCACTAACATCAGATAAAGGGCTAGTAATCCTTTGTTTGCATGGGTTCCATTAAACTGCTTTTTTCTTTTTTGGGAAGATTTTAATTTTTAAGGGCAAAGATGAAAGTAACAACACAGTTTGGTAAAGCTTGTTTTCAAACTGTTCTCGCTCAGGTAGTCAGACATAAGAGCTTTGTCTGCCCTATTCTGGATTGTGACTGTAGTTACTGTCTGGAATAGGTATTTGGCTCTTCATTGCTGCCTCTACAAGCAGTGTAGAAGTATATTGGTCAAACAATTCCTCCTTGTTAAGCTCAGTGTGATAAGTGCAAAATAACTAAGTGGTTTGAAAGGTTTAGTATTGTTGGCTTAATGAGAGGACTCAGAGCTGCACCATCACTAGCAGAACACTACTTCATTGGCTTAATAGTTTGGGTGGTCAAATTTAGCAGTGGCATGTCTAGGTTCTTATGGCAAGGAGCACTTCTCCCCACCTTAACATAAAAAACGTGATTCCAAATACTTAAAAAGTTGCAGTGTTGTAAAGGTATTTCCTCTGGAATACCATGTGTTCTTTTCTCTGTAAAGACGAAAAGCTACATTTGATGGGCCTAAGATACTGAGCAGGCTGGAACTCCACTGAAGCGTAGTGATGGCAAAGTTCTCACCATGGGGACTGTCTGAAGGCACGAGGAAAGCCCTGGTCACATTTTGAGCTCTGTATTGTCTGTTCTGGGGTGTGGGAAGGAACAGACAGCTGATCCTCCCTTATGTAACACTGCATGCAACGTGGAGTTGAGTGTGTTTTAGAAAAGTAATGGAGTTGATTAGTTGGTCATGAAATCATAGGCAATTAAGTTTTTTAAATAAACTTAATAACAATTTCTGTGCATGATGACTTTGAATGCCATTAATGTTGCAACAGAGCTTTTGATGGATTAATTACATCACCTGTGAGCAAACAAGACAAAGACGAAGTTCACTTGAGCTTTGACTGAGGGACTCCAAAATTATAGTTTGTTACCTGTGTTCTGAGGAGTGTCATCAGCTGCTCTTACTCTCAGCTGTTTGTCTTCTAGTAAGACAGTAATGTTGTCACATTTGAAATAAGGCAAGTGAATTCACTGGTGTGCAGCAACTGTGACAACTCCATTTTCCAGTACTGGATTATGGTCTCAAAATCAAAGTCAGAAATTATTATTTAATTCCTGTTATCAGTAAGCTAGTGTGTTTCAAAGAAAATGAAGTATTTGGTGTGTGGGCTAGGTGGTAACTTAGGACAGAAGTTCAGCTCTTGTCTGAAAGCATATTTCAGCTCCTGCTTGTACAGTCGTGTTTCAGTGGCTACTGAAAAATGTAATTGCAGATTTAATAAAAGCTTTAGTTTGTGTCTTTCAGTATGGACTATTTGAATTGATGTGTATTTGAAAATGAGATAAGCTTAAAAGGTTTGATACTTTAAGTAAATCTTCTATTCATGAAGATGATAGATTTGTCAAGTTTTAACCTGTAGCGTGATTCATGGTTTAGTCTCTTCTTCTTTTAGTCTTCTGTCAGTGTAGGCAGAACAAGAATTGGTAATGTTCAGTCCTTTTTCTTGTCATCCCAGTATGAAAACGGTTTTATTTAATGTGTTTTGTGCTTAGATATTGTACTAGTATATGAACAAAAGAAAATTAAGTTACTTGTGGAGTTTATTGCACATTCTAAGCTTAAGCCAGATACTAGGCACTGTATGAACATGGAATCTGCCATCTTGAGATTGCATCTGAAAATACATGACAACCAGCATGGCTTTTGTAGAACTGTCTTTGCAGTCTCCAACAACTTGTAAAGGTAAGCATGTCGATTGTTACACTGTTCCAAGCTTACTAAACATTTCAGGATTTCTCCAGAAATGGTTTGTCAAGGTACCACATACAAATTTTGCTGAACACTGATGGTGGCATTTCATTCCAAATAAAATTAAATGTAGGAGATGCCCTACGTTGTATAAAATCCTTACTATATATTACCAAGAAGTACACATTCTTAAAAAAACAACTTTGTAGAATTCAGTAAACTTGGTTTTCTGGAATCACATGCAGATTCTATCATCAATGCCCTCTTTCCCTGGGCCAGGGCTGCCAGACAGAACCCTCTGACAATCTCTTTATCTGTAGGACTGTCTGTAATGTTAATTAGTAAACTCTTTGAAAAAAAGAGCTTCCAGAAGTTAATTTATGCATAAAACATCACCAAGGGATGTGTTTTACCTGTTTCACAAGTATGGAACTGAAGTATAGCGTAAGAGACTTGGCTTGGGCCACACAAGAAGCCTGTGTCATAGCCAGGAATCAACAGATTCACATTTTATTGCCCAACCACAAGACTTCAGAAAATAAAAAATTGAACAAAAGCAGATGGAGCACTGAGGATTTGAGTCTTGAGTATGGTTTACAGGGTGCTTAACTCTGCCCATAGAACTGGAAGGGTCTGCTTTGGAAGGCCAATAATGCTTATTGCATTCCTAGCAATTTCATTGCAAACTGCCAGTCTGTCTGCAGAGGTTTCAGCCTGCTTTGTATTTCAGTGGCTTCCGTGCAAATCCAGATAGTGCAGGATTTTCACTTCCTACTGAGGTTTTTTTTTGTTGTGGTGTTTGGTTTTTGTTTTTTTTTTTAACCCACTGGTACAGCCTTGTAATAATGATTATTTAGGCCCAATCCCTTGGCCCAGAGGACTGATGAAAGGGAATTTCAGTGTTATCCCTTTCAGTAATTTCTAAAATAATCAGCCCAGTGTCTCAAAATTGTAAGTCAGGAGCTAAAATCCTCAGGCTGGTATTTCACCTTTAAAGCTTTCTTTGACAGATTCTTATTTTCCTTATGTTTGTGTTTGTTTTTTGAATATGTGCTCTGTAATCTAGCAACAGCATAATGAGCTCTTCAGACACAATAAACTCAGTGAGACTTGAAACTACCACAACTGTTTACCTGTTTAGGTATTTATGTGGCTTCTATTGATGTATGGAAGCACAATATGGTATTTAAAGCATCCTTGCAGATAGGAAGCCTTCAATCCTAACGTTCTACAAATATAAATTGAGTTACAGAAAAGCATGTGTCCAGCTTCCTGAAGCTATTTAATCATTTAACTCCTGGTGTTTTCAGTGAGACTTACACGTCTTGCAGAAGTTCAACACACACACATTACTCTGATGGTTAGCGTGACTTGCCCTGGCTTTCACACAGTCCTTGTGACAGCACAGGGACTTGAAGTCAGATCTTCTCAATCCCATAGTAGCAAACCTGCATTAGCATAAGAGGAAGAAATATTTTCTGTATTCCTCTGAAAGCAGGCAGAAAAAGTCAGGGTAGAAGGAAAGGATGGATTTTAAATGATGAAAACAATCTGTTGGAACATCTTTTAGAATCAGAGTGTGTTTTCTATTGCTTTATGGCTCCATGTGCATAACAATAGCACTTTAAAAAGAAGTGTTTTCTGGTACCACTGGTGTGTATGGGCATCTTACAAAATCTGCAGAGTGGTAATTCTGTTGTTCCTATCACATGGGTGGTGAGATTTGATTATAATTTTACCTGCCACCTTTCAGCTCCTGTAAACTTTTTCTTAAACTGACCCCATCATTCTGATGCTGGAAGCAGTGTGGTTTACGGAATCTTGTCATGTTTTGTGTCATGCAGTTGTATCTTAGAGTCAGAAAGTTTTGGAATTGAGAGCAGTGATACAGATAGATTAACGCATTGGTCAACTATCCTTCCACAGTGCAATTACTTTTACACATACAGAGGATGCCTTCCTGTAAATTCCTTGTGACATAAGGTTTCTGACTAAAATTAGGTCATACCTATTTTATTGTAAAGGTGTCCACCCACGAGGGAGCTACAGATAGCTCTTTCAATTCCTTGCAATCAAGTAAGTAGCAGTTACTCTCATTTATCCTCTAAGGAAATAGTCCACCAAAAATAATATGTTGATTCCTTAGCCCCTCCCTGTCACTAATCACTCGGCTCTTGTAACTAGGTACTGACTTGGCCTTCAGCACCAGAGTGTCCAAGTACCTCAGTCATTAATTTTCAACTTACAACACTTTGGTGATGTAAGAAAGTGTTGTCCTCATTTCACAGCTGAGAAATTGACACATCAAATAAATGGCTTGCTTAGTTTCACAGCAATACTGGACATAGAAACCAATGACTTACTCATAAACTATTCTGTTTCTTGGAAAACCAACCCTGTGTTCCTTGTCCTTCTGCTTACTACCCCAGATACCTCCTCTTAGACTGTTCAGTTCTGTGAGTATTTTAACCTCTCGTACGCTGGCATTGCCAAATAAATGCACCCCTGCCTTGTGCAAGCACAAGCAGCATTTCTGCAGTCAGATGGGAAATAAAGCCAGGAAACTGATGCAGGGTAAAGTTAATCCCCCCAAGAACAGTTTCAACCTGAGCCGTTTCCTCATTTGGCTCTCGCAGTACAGCTGTACAGGCACCAGGAAAAGGAGAGGCCAGCTCCATCCACTGCTGGGAGATTTCTGCTAGCTAAAATGCTTATGGAGTTACTGGGGTCAAGTTCATCAAAACTTTTAACCCAAATCAGTTCTAGCTTCTTTCTTTAAAGTGCAGACTGCATGCTTTGAGTTTTCCCTGTGTCCCTAGAACCCTAAGCATGGTGATGGGGCGGCTGAGAAGTTCAGGGCACCAGGGAAGCTTCAGACTAGTTCATACCGTGTTGACTTTCCCTTCGTTTTAGATTTTTCTTGTGTGGCTGCTTGACTCTATATAAGCTCTAACTCTTTGAAATGAAACCGTTTCTGAGGAGTTACAAACGCAGCCAGTGTAGAGCACTTGTACCAGAGTAAGTATGCTTGTAAAGGCAATCACGTAATTTAAGTGTTACAACTTAGTGCCACAACTCGGTGTCCACCACTTTGTCTTTCTGCTTTGCGTGGTTCCACAGAAGACAACACAAAGTGGAATTCTGTGTGTGGTTTTTAGTCTTTAGCTGGAGTATTATCTCCAAGAGGTTTCAGCTGTGAGTTCCACACGAGTCATACATATGGAGAGAACACCCTGCTTTGCTGATCCCTTTCTCAAAAGTGGCATTTGAAGAGCTACCAAATTGCTGTGCCGAGGTGTGCTTTCATCTTCCAAAACAGAGTATGTATTGAATCCTGCTGCTTCATGTGAAGGACTGCCACACAAGGAGGACCTGTACATGTGGGATGATGCTCTCATCCTGACTACATCTGAAGTCTGGAAAACTTTTAAACAGGGACCTCAGCATGGTCCCTGTTTGGGACCATGCTTGGTTGTTGATGATCTAAGGCAGGAGGAGGGTCCCAATAACATTGAGAAGGAGACTGAAAGGAGGAGTTGTCATACTTAAGAAATTGCTACAGAAGTGAACAATACTTTTTTTTTTTTTTTTAATAACTGCTGTTACCTTTTTTTTTAACAGAGAAATAGTATCTTCTCACCTGAACTGTTTGATGATGCCCTGAACATCTTTCCTGCTCTCTTTGGGGGAGAACTCTGCCCCTCCACTGTTCCACCTTTCCTTTTTTTTTTTTTCCATCTGGCTGGTGCATGAGGCCTGGCTGTGAGAGTGAGTGGGTGTTGCAGGTGGTCCTCAGTATCATAAACTTCTTTTGTGAAAACACTCTGGCCTGCACTGGTTGCAGTCAGAATCCCTGTTCCAGCCCAGCCATCTCAGAAGCCTCCAAAGAAATGTGTGTGGGGTTGTTGTATTCATGTTTTTGTTTGGACCTTGCTCAAAGGCTCAAGATTGGGACAAAAATCAGTTTGGGTTTCCTTCTACACTGAATAATCTATCCAATGAATACAGATCGTATTAGTACAGCATAGCTGTAGTAGGAACCTAACAAAACCCAGATTTTAACGCAGTCACTAGTTCCTTTGAAGGAGGGAGTTGTGATCTAGACTAGACATTGATAGGAACATACCAAATAATTACAGGCTTCCTAAAGTAGTATAGCATGAGTAATTGCAGGTTTAAAAAATGTGATTGAGTAGTTTATACCGAAACTTCATCCTGCTCTTTGAAACCAGAATCCATAACTCTTATTGTGCCACAGCAAATGCTTGTCTTTCTTCACATAAGAATGTAGACTTGCTTTATTGTACAGCAAATGTTCTGTGGTACATTATTTAGATTAGCATATAATAGAAACCTAATTGCCCACTAGGGCCCAAAGCTTTAGCTGGTGGAGATCAATGTGCTTCAATTGAAGTCAATGTAGCAATGTTGATTTTCACCCCTTGAGGATCTGGCTCAGCAGCTTGTTTCTATTCCAGGCATTGTTAAAGTAGATAGTGTGTTTAGAATATTAAACCATGGCATTGTCAGAGATAGTCAACTCAATTTATGTGCAAGTGAAGAGAAATAAAGCAGTAAAACCATTATTTTTATCTGAGGATTTCAATTTACACTGTCGATTATTCATATTGACTGATCTGGTACAACAGGGAAATCATGAGCGTGGGGTCATCTTGTTGTGGTTTTAATTTCCTACGTCTGTAGTTATCTAATCCTCTCAGTGTGAGCAAGCGTGATTAGTATTTATTTCTGTTCTGTGTGCCAGTGCCCTGGGCCAGGTTCTGTGCTAAATCCAAAGTGACTCTCCTACTTAATTGGCATTAACTTGTACTGCAGTATTATAAATAAAAACTTGTACTTTCTGTGTAAAACACCCGCAGCTCCCCAAACAGATTGTTCTACGTGATGTTAAGGCTTGTGATGTATCCACTTGTGTTTTTTAGTTGATTTGAAACTTTTTATAGCAATGAACTCTGAGCAGTAGTCTGGGAGACACAGATTTGGGTGTAATTTGTCTGCTTGAGATGCTACCACTGAGATGCTACCATGAGCGTTCTTACAACTGTACTACTGGTTAATAAATTGCTACAGAAAGAACAACAGCTGTCTTTCTCTCTGGAGAGTCGAGTACCAAAACGAACAATAATTCTTCACTTCGTCAAATGGTTTTTACAATCATTTGGAATGCTTGCTTAGAGAAGCTTATTTAGTGAATGCTCCATTCAGGAGCAGGGAAACTTTAGGGCTGAGCTGAGCCAGCAGTTGTTCTTTGTGGAGTTTGTTTCCTTTCTTTTCCAGACCTCTGGCTGCTGCCCCACTTATTTCTTCTTCCATTTGTCTCCTGGGAGCTTTGGATAATCAAAGTTACTCTGCAAGTATTCTGAGAGTAGGAATGGGAGAATTCTGTTTAAAAGTTTTGGGTCTTTATCAAGAACACACTGACTGTGAGTGAGCGTTTTAAAATAGTGTCAAGTTAAAAGTGTACAGATTTGGAGTTGCCTCGCATTCATACCTATTTTCTGATGCATGCAGACACAAGCATAGAAAGAATCATCAGGAATAATGGTCAAAAACCATCTTGAAAGGGTTGGGAGATTGTCATTCACAGTAGATTATTATATGTCTTTATTCAGTTCTGGTTACAAGGCTGTTTTCTTGTCCTGACAAAGTGATGAAGCTTAGCTCATTAAATGGTTTGGATTGTCTTTGGATAACATGATTGCAATAATACAGGTGTTGTTTCTCTTATTTTCTTCTAACTTTCATCAAGCCTCTTTATTTCCTTTATTTACACAAATCCAATATATTTAGTACTTGCTAGCGTCTATCTTTTTTAGGTGATTTGGCATTTAGAACCTAGTGTTAACCATATGAAGCAAGTTAGGTTTTCCCTACTAATCTGTCAAATGCATTTAGCAATACATGATTCGGTCATTTTATTCTGCAATCTCTGGTTCATACCTGTATTCCATCCAGTGCAAGTATTCTGCTTGATTTTGTGGGACAGAAGATTGTCTTCTCCTTATTGTACTGTCAGACCTTTTTGAAAAGATGTCAGTGTTCTCTGTTTGGGTTTTTTGGTGGCCAATTTGCAATTTTTATAAACAAAGTATTAAGGCACATGTCTGGATTTTGATGGTAAATCAGCACATCATTAATCCCTTTGTTTTCAGTACTACATATTTCACCTTCTGCATGGGAGTATTTTCACTTCAAAACGTGGACACACATTGAGCACATGTGGCCAGAGACTTAGGTAACATGAGTCACCTTCTGTTGAGGTAAGGAAGCATCTTAGAACCAGGTGCCCAAGACCAGCATTGTGTTACCTTTACTGGAAAGTGAACAACCATTGATTTTGAGTGTGATGGCCAAACGGCACACCACCAAACACAATAGTGTCTTCTTTTCCCTGAGTAATAAATCGTGTTAGATAATTTGTGATGCAAACTACTGTTATATCTAGAGCTTCTGATGGCATAGCAGATTTTATTACCTCTATAGGCTAGATGAAAAGCTGAACAAACTTTAGGAGCAGCAGAATACATTGGTAGCTACACTGCAGTAGATGAGCTGATGCTTCTTTGCTCAGATCATTTTCCTCCCCAGTGGGGTCAGAGTGGTACAGTTCTTGTGCATTGTGCTTTTTGTTAGGAAGAAGCAGGATTGTGAAGATAATGGGTGAAGGCACTGGAGCATTCATGGCAATAATTTCTAAGAGCTGGAGATAAATAAGCAGGCAAAGTTGAAGACTTACCAGGGTTGGGGGTATTAGCATTTTGAATACTCTCTGCACAGATGCAGTTATCACTTAATTGACTTCACCTTAGTGAACAGTGGAAAATCACTTTGCAGCCATAAAGGAAAAACTTATGCACATAGTCTGTAATGGTTCTGTTCTGATGCACAAGAAACTGAGGCTGTTACACTGTTGATGCTACAGCAGGGAAGGAGAAAGCCTGCTTCAGATCTGCTGCTGCACAGGCCTTGGGTGTGATGGTCAGCATCTTCTTCTTCTTTTACACATTCTCCTGATTGCCTTCGTTAACTTGAATCACAGCTGTTGCCTTGCCTGTCTATTGGTGCAAGGAGAGAAGGTCACCACCAAGCTGAGGGAGTGGGGCCTGTGATCTTCAGAGGTTGATTGCTCCCAGGCTAGTCTTTTCCCCAGAAGGGCAGTAGCTGCTTTAACTGCCATTTTGGCTCGTTGTCCAAAAGATCAAGGTGCAGCAGTTGGTTTGTAGGTCTGTCTGCCATGTGCACCCCTCCTTTCTGAGAGCCAGAGCCTGTTCAGCTGCCCTTTTTGTGAATTCTGAAGCCAGCAGGGAATTCTGCATCCAGGGCTGCAGCGATCTGTGCTACAAATGGGTTTGTAAATGGACAGCTCCCTAGAGGGGTGAGCATGATGCACGGTGTGCCTGGCTGCCCACTGTACACATGGCTGCTGCTGAAGCTCCCAGCTGCTGTGACTGTCCCACTTGGCTGGCCAGCCTGGAGCAGGAGGCCTGACTCATTGATTAGATGGAGAGGGCAGGGACATAGCCAGCTTTTTCCTGCCCCATTCACTGTGTCATCTGTGGAGGCAAAGCAGCAATGTAGGAATCAGGAGAAGGCTGATTTGTTGATTTCATTTCTAAACTTGTTTTTCACAACTGTGCCGGAAACAAAGAGACTTTTGTGGAAAAATAATTGATTGTATGATATTTACAGTGGCTGCTTCCAGACCTGTAATTTTGCAAAGGGCAATCTAGTGTCTTCCAAACAATACTGTGCCTGTATGAAGCCAAAAAGCGAGATGGGTGCTTGGTGCCTCAACACCTTCAGTTTCCTGCCCTGCTGGTTTTCTGAAGACAGACACTATTGTCAGCTGATGTCAGTGAGACACTCAACATATTGGGGTCTTTTTCCTACAAAATAGTTACTTGGTTTGCTTGTAGTCATTATTTTAAAATTTGCTTTCTAAGCATGCTAGAGTTTCATTGGTATTATTCCTTCAACAGCAGTATTGGTTACACCAGGCATTGTTTAAAAGCTTTTTTTTTTTTTTTTTTTTGCACTTCTTAAAAAGAGATTTGACTTAGGGAAAAGAATTAGGAAATCAAACCCTTCCTTTCCCTTTTCGAACCTCTCATTTTTCCAACCTCAAGTAACTATGTGAAAGGGGTTTAACAACTTTAAATTGGATTGTGGAATGTCAGATGACTCTAATAGCCTTTGTACACAAATAACAACAGAAGAGCTGATTATTGTTTCTGGGCTCTGCAATGCACTTATGTAATCATTAATCTTGGCACTTCTTTATCTCCAGCAGATTAGGAGGCCGCTGTCATTTTGAAGACTGCCATTAAGTAGACTTTGTTAGTGTTTAAATATGTGAAGCTTAGCTTTAAGCTTCCTTAATGTATGCACTGGAGATATTCTGTGGTACAGCACTGCAACAGAGCTGTTTTAGTAGGTTTCAGTCACATATCTGCTGCCACAGTCTGACCTCAGACATGGTTTTATATACAGTGTTTGTTAATCAGCATCTGAATACACTTTGGAAGCTTTTTAAGCATAAAGCATTAATATATCTGTTTGAAACAGCAAACAAACTTGCTTTATCTACTACTTTTCAGTAGGTTTAATCACTGAGAGGCAGGAAATTAAATGCTATAAAATGAGTAGGCAAAAGAAAGTGTTTTAATGAAGGTCATAGCACCTAATCTAATTGTGACGAAAGAAGAGCTTTTGCTAGACCTTTTCATAAGCTTGTAATTTTCTAAAACAGTTTTGTGGGCACCTCCTTTTTTTCGGTTTTTTGTTCTTTCACGATCGTTGTCACAAAATTAAGATGGTTTTGAAACAGTGTATGCAGACATCCTGAGGATATAAAGAAGAGCCAAACAGAGCCAAGTTCAGGGACATGGAGTGAGCATGGTTGGTGGGGGACAATACTGTAATACATGATTTGAAGAACATGTTGGGAGAAAAAACTTCTGGCAGGAGTGTTTTTGAAACTGTTTGATGGAATGATGATGATTTCACTTTGTTCTAAGCCAGAACCTGTAAAATCTCCATCTCCTGATACCATCCTGCATGTTCTTCCTCCTAGTGCAGTTTTTGGAAACTGGTCATCGCATTTTCCTCCTGGGCCTTTTTCAAGAGAACATGTGAGGGAGAGGAACAGCATGTGCCCAACTGCAGACAGGCAGAACTGACTGCCCTCCCGTAGCTTCTCCCCCAGTCCTTGGGCAGCTAGAGGGGCACAGCCCAATTTATAGAGATGAAGTATCATCATGCAACTTCATGCAAGTCAACAAAGGACCACTAAGATTATAAAGAAAAACATTCTATCCCCATGAAACCAGAGTGATGCAGACAACAGTCGAGAGAAGGGAAAGGCTGTCAGTTTGAAATAGATCAGAAATGCCTTTTAAAACCCATGTTAGTTGGTAGGTGACTGGCACAAGAGCTTCAGGTGGGTAGCAATTGTCACTGGCAAGAGGTCTGCGTGGCCACACTCAGTGCAGCGTCTGCAGGTGCCTTTCTGTAGACCTCTGTGGTAGCAGGACCTGGTGAGTATGTATGCACCCCACCTGGCTTGTCTTGAGCAGATGGTTAGTGTGTTGGGCAGTGAGTAAACAGCATGATTAGGGGCTCCACACACTTGTACACATGAAGGAAGAGCGGCAGCAAAATTACACTCTGGTCAGTGTTTCACTGTCCAGGCTGTCTTCTATGTAGTTGTTCTAGAAGTGATGTAGGCTTCCACATGCACAGTAATAGTGCTTTCTCTGAGAGAAGCAGAGGCTGAAAGAAGCATCTGTCTTGGAGAGGAAAGCATAGGGATTTGTTTAGCAGCGATTGGACCCCGTATTACAAAGAAGGATGTAAGCTCTTGATACGTATGTACTTCCTAGTGTCTCAGTGTGGATCACTAAACATGTTATCAGCTGGAGGTGATTTGGTTTCAACTTCAGTGACATAAACTTTATGTGCAGATGTATTTTGTGCTCCCCTCTTCAAAAGAGGAAAAGAGGAAAGCTCCCCTTTCAGCTACTGGGGGAG
Organism: Indicator indicator; assembly: GCF_027791375.1. Classification (NCBI taxonomy): domain Eukaryota; kingdom Metazoa; phylum Chordata; class Aves; order Piciformes; family Indicatoridae; genus Indicator; species Indicator indicator. The sequence goes on from NC_072025.1 coordinate 6,194,590, forward strand.
TAGCTGAAGCTCCATTGGCTGAGGATGCAGCTTCCCTTGGGGTGTCCCTCAGTTTCATTAATCTTCTAATGACCTCTGAAGAGGGCTTATGAAGAGGAGCTGTGATAAAGAACACATATGCACTAGCAACAGTATCAATAGAAAATATCCTTGGAAAAAAGTGACCTCTTCTGTGAGATTTGAGGGAGTCTGAGCGTGGTTTGTTTCTAATCACATATATTACAGAAGAGTTGCAAAATTTGTGCTCACTGTTACTGCCATGTGAATCCAAGAAGGAGGTGTTGGAGGGAGTTAATAAATGAATGCAGCTAAAAAGCTTTTTACTGTTTAGAGTTCTGAAGTTGGTTTTGGTTGTTATTGTTCATCTCTTAGATGAATCATCTGAAAATGAAAATTTAAACTAGACATTTAGAGCACACCTTTGTGAGAAACTAATGATTCTACTTGGCATACAGCATCAAAGCCTTCTTAATGACATCAAATTCATGTACAGCCAAGAAGGAAAAAAAAATCTTAAAAATGCAGATGTAGTCACTTCAAAATGATGGAGTTTCCAGACTGGGTAAAAAAACCCTTTTTTTCCTGCAACTTCTGTTCTCCTCAAAGTAAATTCAGGTTTTGAGTGGTTTTCATCAAAGTGCAGCTCTCTTACAAGGAAGTGGCTTCTGCACCAGCCATGTTTGCCTGGCCATAACTTAATCATACAAAATTCCATTTCTGGATATTCATAGTGATACATCCTGCACTTTCTGCAGAGGCCAAACCCTTCATAAAGTCTGTGCAGCCTGGCAAAACATCAGGGCAGAGCTGAATCATGACACTTTGTTTAAAGGGACACTTACAGCACTCAGTTGCCTCTGGTTGTTGCCTCTTCTGAGTTCATTCCATATTCCTTTTTCCAAAATGACTTGCTATCTCTGGGGGTCAAACTACTCAAGTGGAACTGGACCTGGCCAAATAGTAAATTCAAAGGAAGGTGTGTACATTGTAATGGGTTGCTAATCAGAGACAACCTTCTAAGAAGCTGTGTGAGGAATTACAAATGCTTGGTCTGAAGGCTATGTTTGTGTGAGTAGAAGGAATGGTACTACAGCGTTTTCCACAGTTAGCTTGTGCTCTAGTCTCACTGACCTAATATTGCTTTAAGGATTCCAGAGTCTGTCACCTTCTTAATGAATTTACTTGAAATTGTTAATAATTTCCACACCACATTGCAAGAGATTAGCTTTCCCCAGGTGGTTTTGATTTTTTTATTCTGGTAAGGGTAGCTGCCATTTGATTTGTGCTAGTAGACAGCCTAATGAAACTATTGAACTGAGATGTAATTTTGCAAATGGACAGTGCAAATGGAGCTTCTGAACAAAATTGAATGTCAAAGGTTTCCTATCATATAAAAGGGAGTCTAAGACTCTCTGAGTACCTTTGCACCACTGTTCTAACAAGTTACCGAAAGATCTCTCCTTAATGAACACAGTGTAATTCAACTAGCAACTAAGTTCCTCTCATAATCCTGCATGGAGTAACTATAGACTTTGCAATAGGGACTGAAATGATTGCCTTCAAAGTGTTGGTCATTTAAGGTTGTCTGCAACCTATGGAACATAATTCAAGTCAAGGTTATTGTGCTGTGAGGATGAAGTGGTGCTTAAAATTGATGAATGGTTGGTAACTGTGTTTTCCTACTGCAAGCAAATAAACAGAAGTGTTGAGATGTTCCTCTGAGCCAGTATATTTAACTAAGGAAGAGAAACTTGGAGGGCAGTGTTGAATTTAACAGGTTCCAGTCTTCAGAAGGCCAGGTCCAGCACTTGAAAGTAGAAAATATGACATAAAATGGGGATCTGTGCATTAATCTACAGAACAAATGTCAGGAGTAATTTGATTTGCACTCTGAAATGCTACATTATTAAAATATTTATTAAAATCTTTATTTGTATATTCTTCAAGAGAGTTGGGGAAAATTGGACTTCAGTACAAATATATTAAAGGTTTTCAGTACAAGTTTCTTTTTGTTGGGAAGTGGGAGAATGCATTTAGTATTGTCCCACTAGCTCCAGGAAATACATGTGCTCTGATTTGTTTTCCTCCAGATTTCACTTTTTTTTGTTTTCCTTTCCATTAGTACTAGAAAATGAGAGACCAATATATAGACACTAGTGTGGAGAAATCAGTGTAGATTTGCCTTTTCCAGTGTAAGAGAGAACTAAGTTGTAAAGACTTCAGTGTGACTGAGTGTTTAAGGGCATTCTCACTGCCTCAAGGTGCACATGCATCTTGGCCTGCCAGCTCGCTTTCTTTTCTTTGACAGACAAAATGCATTGGTTGGTTCTAGCAGCACACTGGTGTGGTGTAGATTGTATCAGAACTGTGCTTGTGCCCCTGCTTACAGATACTTGTCTTAACAAATGCCCAAGGTTAGTGGCTATCTGTAGGAAGAAATTATTGATATCAAAACCTGAGTGAACTCTATAATCACGTAAAAAATATACAGCATGCTTACTGAATAAATGCCGTAGCAAATTGGAGCAGAAGTTGCTAGGGCTGGTAGTTTCTGTGGTAATACCTCACACCTCTGTCACTTCTAAAACCCTTATTTTGTGTAACTTTTGTCTTGAGCTTTGTACTTGTCTGTCTTGTCTTGATGTGTAATTAATCCTATAAGCCTTGCTCATAAAAGTTTAAAGAAAGAAAGCAGGTGAAACAAAGACAATTGTTAGTCCTGTTGTATAATTCTGTGGCAACTTTCATCTAAGCACTGCTGGAGATTTGTTTGGCTGGAGGTCTGCTCACTTAGTTTCTTGGGTCATGAGACCAAGATCCAAGATTTGGCCGTAAGTACCAGTCACCTAAGACAGCTATAGATAGACGTAGAGATAAATAATGATTATCCTGATTACGTAGATAAGGAAAAATGAGACACTAACCAGCATCTCCGTTCGCACAGAAAATCAGCACGAGAATGAGGATTATAGAATCTGTTTCTTGACGTGGAGTTCAGGGCTTTGGTTAAAAGTGTCTTGTATTTCATTAGTCACATGACTGCAGTGTCAGTGTGTTTTCTTGTGGAAAACTGCTTTTCTGAATTCCTTTAACAAGAACTACATTTAACCTAGGCTTCAAATTTAATCATACTCCAAACTGTGTTCACCATAGCTAGTGTAACTACTCTTGATTTTCAGCCAGAGAACAAGAGGTTAATTTCTGTAACAACGGATAAATGTTTATTCATAAGCACCTGAGCCACCAAGAGAGAAGTCAAAATAGTATGGGACAAAACTGGTGTTTTACGAAATTTGAGAGTCTCTTCCGACTATATTGAAATAACCTAACCAGTCTTCAAATGCTTTGGTTTTGAAATGCATCAGACATCACACAGCAACCCTTCTCCCTTTGTTCTTTTCCTGTTCTTGTTCTTTGCCATTAAGTTTGGTTACTCTGTCTTGTTAGTGTGCCTGTGTGTTGCATCCAGTGAATAAATCTTACCCAGTGAATAAATCTTCTCCACTATAAAAAGACAACATTTGTATTCAGAATTGGTGCTTCAGTTTTTCTTGGTTTTATCTTACCCCCAGAAGAGTTACTATCTTCTCATGCCACAGTGAACATCCGTTGGCATGTATTTCAGCCATCTTGTTATTTGTTTGTTTTAAGGTCATGAAAGTAGTAACAAAACTGCAGCTTTCAGGACTCCCTAGTCTTTGCAAACTGAGAATATGTTAATTGTATGCCCTGGGAAGTAAAGAGAGATTGATTCTCCAAAGAACTACATTTCTGAGCTCCTGGACAACTGAACACATCCTGATTGTTTTGAGCCTGGGCTTGTAGTTCAATGGTTTGATAATACAGTTTGGTCTGTGGTATGGTTTCATAATGTGACCAGAGTCTCAAGCTAGAGTTGTCTCTGCAAGAGAAAAAGGTAAAACAAATCATCTAGTTTTCAGCTGCCAAGTAGATTACTGGTAATCTTTTCCCTCAAAAGTACAAGGAAAATATATCTTTAGTTACTTGGTGATACACATGTTGAAATACCAAGTTGCACTGCTGCGTCAGAATATTTCTGGATGGATAAAGCCATCAAGACTGTGGAGAGTTATAAGGCTGTTATACAGAAGGAAAATAAAATCACTTAGTGTTTCAGACATGACTGAGAAGGGAAAGAAAAAACATCACAGAGTTCCTCTGCAAACTCTACATGGATTTTTAGCATGTGTGTGTGCCTAAACACTCGCAGAAGTCCTAGATTGTTTATGGTGCTATTTCCTTGATGGTCTGTTGGGGGTTTTCAGTAATTTTCTATTGGAATATAACAGAGACCTCACCATAACTTCACAGAAACAGTTTTATCTATTAGAGAATTCAAACCATTCCCCATATAGCTTTCTTTTATTAGGTATTCAGGCATTTTTGTTGAAGCCAGTGCTTCATGTAATAGCAAACTTTTAGCTCTTTAAAATTTGCGTAAGTAAAATTTCTTGGCTTAAAGTGAAACAATAGATATAAATGTCAGTGATCCTGGCCTGAGAATATGAGCTTTTACTGCACAGTTCTCTTTGATGTGTCCAAATCAGTAGCAGAGGTTGAAAGAATTTAGATTAATTCCTAATAGTCAATCTTGCAAGCCCCAGAAGTATTCAAGTTGTTCCATACTATTTATCATGAATCTCCTTTCGTACTCTTTGAAGCCAGATGTTTTTATCATTCTGTAGTGCTGCACAATATCAGCTGACCTACTAAGAGAGATCCAGTTGTGTTTGGGCCCAAACATCTAGTCTTGGCATTGCAGCATTTCTGCCTTGTTTGTTTGAGGTGTTGCTCATACTTTAATTAATACTTTGGTGGCCATGTTCGTTTCTACTCCACCCATCACACCCACGGACTTCAAAGGATTTGTACCAGCATAACCTCAGTATTTATTTTATTTTATTACTAGCATGATTTCCTAAGGAAACAAGACTGGGAGAGGTTGTTTGTGTTTGTCTCATTTTCTACCCAGTTTCCAAAACCCATTTCAGCCAAGCTGGAGAGCATCAGCAGTCCCAGAGATGCGTTCCTACATGTTTCAGGGGAACCAAAAAACATACCCAGAAGGATACCCAAGTAGCATCCCACTGCGGGACACTGCGCAGCCTAAGGTCAGCTCTGGATAGGAGACCCTGTAAAGGAGAGGAAGATGCAAGGCATGTCCCATGTACTGGGAAGGCTTCTAATGGAATTTCAACCTTACTGGTCCTCAGAAATCCAATTGTGAGATGCAAACCTCTAGGGTACCAGGCTTTGTTAGCCCTTCTTGGGAGGTACTTGTTGCGAGCTCTGTCATTACAATCTTCACAGGCCTGCTTGTGGCCCGAATGCTGTCCTGCTGGGGATTGTACAGAGACTAAATACACCTTTCACACAAGGAGTGGGCCGGTAAATTCCACCAGCTCCTGATCAAAACATTTACTGTGTGTTCCAGAAAGGCCTCAGAAGTATGCCAATCAGCCATCATCCTTTAGAAGTACACAGGGTTTAAATATTTTACTCTAGATGAGTGGGCAGATGGTCACTTAACATAGTGTAGTAACGGAATGGGCAGAGTTGCGCTGCCACTAGCTTTCAGTGCAGTAGAACTGCAGTGTCTGGTGAGCTGCAGGTGTTCAGAGGCAAGTAATTTGCAGCCAGCTCAAATTACTTAGGGTACATGACAGAGCAAATTATTTAGGTAATGAAGCTGAAAATGTAGGAAGATTAGAATATTATATAGTAAAATCATTCCTTGTTAATTCAGTTTGTGATCAGATATTATGTTGCTTTAAATACCACATTACATGCAGTACCCTTGTTTGAGTCAATGAATATGTATGAATGTGTCAGTGAATATGTATGCCTCCTAATTTAATCAATATAGTTACAATCAACACTAGCAGTGATGGCTGGCACAAACTGCATCCCTTTAGAAGCAGGTTAGCCCAATTTGTATATGGATCATGTTTATTTCAAAGCCCTTCTGAATTAGCTGCAAAATTGTATGCACTCAGGGAGGGTACAGGCAAGCCACATTCCAGGAGAAGAAAGTTAAACCTTTCCTGCAGTCAAAGAAGGCATAACTTAACCAGTACCCTGAGACCCAGCTGCAGTCTGGGCTGTTGTACCTACCCCACACCTAGCTTGGAGGAAGGTCCTCAGTTCAGCTAAAAATTTTGGTTGTGGTGCTTTTCCTGGAAAGCCAGCGGGTTGGGAGAAGGATGATTAGTTCCCACAGAGGTTTTAAGAAATGGCAGGCTAACAAGTATGGGCTGAAATCTATCTTTGTATCTTTATTGAGTTTAACAAAAAAAAAAAAAAAAGAGTATGTATATGTGGGATTCCTGAATATTGCTGCTTTCAGAGCTGAAAGACAGGAGCTGTGATGGGGGAGCCCCATAGAAATGCCTTTGTCTCAATGGTGGCAGCATACACAGGCCATTGGGAACCTATGTACCATGGAAACTTTCTACACATTTTCCTTTCCAGAAAATGCTAAATTTTTAATTCAGAAATAGCAAGAGGCAGTGCAATTCACCTGAATTTCACCTTCTAAAAGTTAGGCTTGTAATTAAGGTATCATTAAATTCTTTCTCTGGTGAGTGAAGAGGAGACATCTCCACTCAGGGGTTCATCTTGCTTGCCTTGAATAAGATGTCTCATGCCCCTTCTCCATTTTTCTTTCTCACTTTGTCTTTCCCCTTCTTTTTCTCTCTTCTTCTTCCTCTATTCCTCATCATTCTAGAAGCACACAAGACGATTAATTCCACTTAACTACCCAACTTTCAAGTTATCCCAGGTCAGCTAGGTGAATCTCACCTAAAAGGCACGAATGGGGACCAATCTTTGCTTCCATGAAGAGGTCTTCCCAGGATACCAAATTTGAGGTGTCAATATCTGTTACAAATTGGAAAAACCAATATTACTGTAGAGTTTCTGAATGTAGAATTTAAAAACACCAGTGCAAAAGTAGGAGGAGTGGGGAAATCCTTTCTCTACCCTGAGACAATTAGTTCACTAGAAACAAACTATTCATTCAGACGCTAACAGGAAGGAAAAGTCTTTTGTCTGTGGAAAATAATCATGTTAAAAATGAGATATCTTAGGGGATGTCAGATGCCCTTTCTCATGGAGATGAGTTTGCCTTGTAATGATTACTACCTCTGGCCCTTAATGGTCACCTCTCAGGAGCTGTTTCTGTAGCAACTTGTTTGATGCTTGCAGTGGATATCTGTGCTTGAGCTTTCATTTGTTGCTCTTGGTGGTTTTTTTGGGCTTTTATTCCTATTCATTGCTGCTTTTGGCATAGGACATCCTTGGTAGTGTTCTGGAGCAGAGTAATTTCAGGGCGTAGGAGATTCTTAGGCCTTTAATCTGGGAACACAAACTACATCTGTCACCTGGGTATCTGTAGCAGTTTCTAAGCAACCACAAGAGTTTATTTTTTTTTCTGCAATTCATATTTAAGAAATAATTTGCTCATGCATGAATGGGAATCAGCCTGAACACCACCCCAGGAGACAGAAATTGTAAACTGTAATTTAGGCTAATTCTAGTCTAAAGCATGAATTAGAGTATTTTATATAATCTTAGAAAATAAACCATATAAATATATGTAAGCACAGAACAGGTACAATTAACGTGAGCACAGTAGGAAGCTTTAAGTAACTCTGGGAATGTGAGTAACCAAGTTGGAACATATTCTTGACATGTAAAAATATTTCCCACCTGCCTTGTTTGCATAAGAACAAGGTTTTAGCAAGTACATATTTGCATGTCAAAGTTAAAAGTGGGGAAAATATTTTCACCCTTGTAAGAAAAATGCATAATGTTGGCACAGGCAATTTGCATTTAGTAAGTTTAAAGTATTTAAGTCCTTTCATACTATATGGAAGGTGTATGAACTTGTGACACACATTCCACTTCAATGAGTTGATTTTCAAAGGCAACCATGTGGAGCAGTAATTGATCCCAATGTATTCCCATGCATTAATTTGTAACACAATTGGTTATGGAAGTCCCAAGTGATTTATGCTTCTGAGATTCACTCCACTGTCCTGTATCTCAGAGGGAAACAATAAGTTGAAGTTTTAAATACGTGAGTGAAAGTATGTACCTTGGAGATGTAGTGAATTTGAGGAAACCTCAGTTCTAAAACTACACTTGATTTTGCCGCTGCTCATCCACACAGTGGTTGGCAAATGCTGGCACAGCTGGAGCCTGTGAATCTGTGGAGCTGCTAACAGTAAAGCACCCTGGAATATGCATTTGGGACTAATTATGGCACCTTTTAGACTATTATTAACCTAGCTTTAGGCCATCACTTTGAAGACACTTTACATTCCTTCAGAAACACTCTGCAAATGTCCTGTTGCTTAAGAAACCGGGATTGCATTGGCAGGCTTCATGGGTGATTTAACTAATGTGTTGGAGATTGTAGATAAACAAGATCCAATTATACCTATTCAAAATAAGGCAGTAATTATGTATATAAAAGTGAAATGTAAAAAATACATTGCCATGTAGCTTTTGAGTTAAGCCTTGTCACTGCCCTGTCAAAAGAGATGGAGAAGGCTGCTGATTCACTGTAGCAGAGCAGAAAAATAATCATATATTCAAGAGACATAACTGGGAATGGGCAGATCTGTTTCAGAGTTTGCCCACAGGACTGCTCTCTGAATTTGAACTGCGGCTTACACGCATTTGGAGTTCCTGTGAATTTGACTCTGTTTCAGTTTGTTGATGTGGAGTTATGTTACCCTTTCTGCTCCAATCTTTGTTTGTAAACATATGATGCTCTAGTAATAATTCATGTAACACATTAATAAAATAGCATACACTTTCTTTATTTTTCCCCTTTTATTAGTTCACTTCCTGCTTCATTGCATTTAATGTGTTAGCTGAGAGCAAATTGAAATTAAAACAGTTTTTTTGAGGACTGCAGGGAAGAAGTATTTCCTTCCTTAAGTGTCCTAAGTAGACCTTTCAATTTCAGTCTATCATTTTGTTGTGGTAGGGAAGGTGGGGGATTAAAGGTCAAGAAAGCAAAGATCTTTATGATGGAAGCAGAAGCAATTGGTGCCTGGCTCTAGGAAAGTATCTTGAAAGCTGCTGTTTGGAAACTGTCAGGAAAACAGTAGCTGCTGGGCTCTGCTTTCCTCAGCAGAGCATTTTTCTGCTGTCAGGCTCCTGGGAGCAAATGGGTATTCTTGGGAGCTGCTCCAGTCATTGCATTTGATGTTGTCTGGCGAATTGTTTGGAACAAGTATATTAGCACAGTCATTGCTGTGCTAAAAATCTTCTAGTATGCTAGTTTATAGTTTTGCCCTGATCCTGAGCACACAACAGCATTGGAAGATGATTCCTGCTTAATAATAAGCAGTTGGTTAGGGATTAAACGCTATGTAAAAGATGTAAAAGGCAATGTCTGTAAGAGTGGACATAACTTTTTGAAACCAGTGTTAAGAGTACAACTGAAGTTACGTTAATGCTTTACAAACAGCATTAGATGTAATTTGATGTGTTGTCACAGTCTGGATAGCCATAAACTGAATGAAATACCAGCTATCTGAAACAGTGTGACATCTTGTGAATGGATTTCAGGTCCTTACAGGAGATTAACAGCACTTCTGATTGTTAATGTATCACAGTTAGAGACACAGCGAGAGCCATGTTTGTGCTCCTCTTTGGACTAAGATAGTTCAGGAAAAATGATGTAGCCTGATCCTAACACTTTTGAGGCAGAGAAGGTGTTTTCCTGTGATTTTTTTTGGGGGGCGGACTGCATACAGTCCTGTGTTTGTGTGAGCACATGCAAGCATATATAGAATGTGCACTGCTGATCTTCAGTACTGCAAAGCACCACCTCAGCATGGTCCTAGCCAAACAAACCTGCTAGCAAAGTAACAACAGCCATATACTCCAAAAGCTGTTGGAATAGGTATTCATGAGCATGCGAGAGTCCCTTCTTAAATCCATCTGTTCAGATGGGAAGGTGCTATGATTTCAAGATGGATGCAGAGAGTTTTGTCACACATGAAACTGAATTCAGCAGGTATGTTTTATACATCTAAAGTTGAATTTAAAAAATTCAGAGCCTTCATATCATGTGCCCCTGTGGCATCTTGCAGGCTGTGCCAACTCCTTTGGTTTTGGTAGGTTGACTAGAATGCTGACATGTTTTCCTTCTCGGTTTCTTCTGTGGTAGTTAACGCACAAATATGGTACTGGTAATTGATTTTCAATTCCGATATCTGAATTTTTGATTTCTCCTGTAAAATGCACCTGCTGTTTACCTTGTTACTTCTTTAGGTTTGGCCAGTCATGTGAGCTGGATGGCATGATGGTGGCCTTCCTAGTATTGTGCTGCATTCATTTTCAGTCAGGGCAGACTTCAAAATTGCCTTTTACCATCTCACATGAGTAAGATTGGAAGAAACATTTCTCGTGTCAGCTTAGCTCTTTGGCCAAAATGTGAGCTCTCCTGGTTTTGGCTTTGAAATGCTGATTCTAGCCTTCTTGTGGGTTCTTAAGCACCTTCTCAAATGACCCATTTTAATAACCCAAAAGCTATTATATAACGAGCAGCCATAATTTAGTCCAAAGCTCTAGGGGACCCTTGCAGTTCAGCAATGAATAGTTAATGCAGTATAATGTTTAGTAGGTTATTAGTTTTCACTGTACAAATGCTGATCAGGGAATGCTTTTATAAGGTGTTTAAAAGAAAATGTAATTAACTGGTTGCATGCTTATGTTGCAGCTCAAATTGAAATTATTCCATGCAAGATCTGTGGAGACAAATCATCAGGAATCCATTATGGTGTCATTACATGTGAAGGCTGCAAGGTAAGCTTCTAAAATATTAAGTCTTAAAACAGCATTTAACCTTTTGATAGTGATTATTTTCCTTCTTTAAAGCAGAAACATTGTGCTGAAATAGGATTGGTGGATTCTGAAGTATTGGTTTGACAGGGGTTTTAAATAGGGCATTTTTTGTGCCAAGTGCCCCACCCCAGATTTCGGGACACGCCTCAAGTCATACAGCTCTGCTGTGTGCCATGAACTGTCTCTCTGTAAGTAAGCAGAAGAGGTGCAGAAAGATGATCCACTTCTGGCATACTGCAAAGAATCTGTTCTTTGGATTCACTTGAGAGAGAGGGAATTTGTGCCTTTCTTGATTCTCCCTCTCCGGTTTTGCTTTGTAAATTGCTGAAAAGCTGTTTTGAAGTACCTGAGGCCTCTCCAGCTTTGGGGTTTTCTTTTGTAATCTGCTACAGTTACAGATCTGTTCCGTTTGTATGGAAGTACTTGCACAAGCTGCACATGCCTACTGCTGTTCAGCATGCTCAGCTCTTCCTGGTAGCTGTGCCTATTCCTAGCAGTGCAACTGCTGCTGTGTAAGGTTTAGGCTTTGTGTTTTTTCCTGGATTTGTACCTTCAGTAACTAGAGAACAAGGATTGCATTGGAAGCATTTGCATTTTGTTTAGTTTGCCTGTTACAACCAAGAATTTAATCAGACAACGCTAACACTGAGCCAGAATGCTGTGGAGCTAATCACTCCTTTTTATCACTGGTATAGAATTAATGCTAGCTTGGGCTGACAGTGCACACAGCTGTGCTCTACTTTGTTGCTTTCTTCATGTATGTACATGTTGCAAACCCATGCTGATAGGTTTTCTACTGTTAATCTACATTTCAGGTGCAAAGAATTGGTTTTAGTCAGCTCTCTTGACACGCTTGATGCTACCACCCAACTTCCTTGCTTTTACATTATAGAGATTTCTGTTGTGTTTTTCCAAAGCAGGTTTTCCCATATTCATTAACATACTAATCTCAGTCTTTTGGAAGTATTGAAGTATTGATAAAAAGAAGGAAGGGGGAGAAAACCCCAAACTGTTAGAATGGTATGGGACAGCACCTTCAGCTCTTTGTAACTCTCTTGCTATGGAAAATGTAAGAAAGACACTAAAAATGTGGCTGAGAAGCATTTGTCAAATTTCAGCTGTGTGAAGTGGCAGACATTTGCAGAGAGAGTTCTGCTGTATGACCGTCCTTTTGAGTATCAAGTTATGTTGAAGGTCCAACACTCTGAGACTGCCTCATGATCACTGCTGAACACCATTGCCCACAGGCTAAGAGTTAACATAGTGCTAATGCTTGTCTGCAGGAAAGAGGCCTTTCTCAACGTGGCTTGTTGCAGAATGGGAACAGGCTGCCAAAGGACAGGAAAGGTGCCAGCCCTGTTACTTTTGCTTCATCTTCATATAGTTCTTTGGCCTTGCCTTCTCCTAAATCCTGTACTTCCAAAAAGCCCCTACCAGAAGCAGCAGAATGGCTGCACAAAGAAGGAAGAAACACAGCACTCGCATTAGGTAGTAGTTAAGTAGTATTAAGCAGGTAGTACTTAGCACAGACATGTCCATCAAGCATTCCTCCAGCAGTGACTGTACTTTTCCTGGGAGTAAGTACAAATGTGAGTTAGTAGGAAAAAAGTCCATTGTGTACCTGCAGCAGTCAGAAGAACAGATGGTAGCATGATCGTGCAAAATGCACGTTCAGTTCCTTACAGTTTTGGAATTCTGTATGTGTCCAGTTCTCTGGGAACTGTGCAATCCTTGGTCTCCTTCTGAGAATCCCACCAGAACTATCAGCTGGTGGGACAGTGCAGAAGGCAAGGCAAGCAGCTAAGTGTGCTCAGCACACTGAAACCCATCCGAGCCTCAAAAGCAGAGTGTGAGTGAATAAAACAGACAGTGGCCCAATGAACAAAGTGAGGCATCTTCTCCTTCTTTTGGAGTAGCAGAATAAAACTTTCCAGCCATACAATTTCAGGTAGAATTTTAAAGCCAACAAATATCAACTTAGATAACTGACTTATTTCCCTTTCAGGAGAGAAATAACTCTGAAGTTCACTCTCGTCTTCTGCCGGGGGCCAGATGACCTGACCTGCACATAGTGACAGATAGGGGAGTGCTAGTGGGCACAAGTCACAGGAAGAGTTTAAATTATGAAGGCCTAGACAACATTTAGAATGCCCTGCCACAGCTGATGAATTTTGTTTGTGCTGTGCTCTTCCACAGTAATATCAACAAAGTCTCACCCAACAGAACTATTTTGGCTGGTGAAAAAGTTGGCATGGCTTGGCTTCTGCCAAATGAGCCAGGTGTGTACTAGTATGGGGTTTTTTTTTCTTCCACCTTCTCTGTGGCTATGATCTCTGCAGGTTTGAGCATGCTTACATTGCTCTTGGTGTTATGCTAAACCTTCCATTGTAAAAAGTACTTTGCTGTGAAGAGCTATCTCCCAATTGTATGCTCTGACTCCTGGAGCTGATGTCTTGCCCCACAGACAGTCCCAGAGAAGTCAGTGAGGTGCAATAAACCCATCCATGTACATCAGACTACAGGATCAGGGCCTTAGTCATCAAAAGGGAACAGATGTGCTGCTGCCCTATCTAGCCAGACCTGTCAAGAATGATCTACAGGCAGCAATAGCAGCAGCAGAGTGGCATGGTTTCAGCTCTTACGTTTGTCACTCCAGTTTGGTGTTAATAGTAACATTAAGTGTTACTGTGTAAATACTAAAAACGTCCAGAAATGCAATTTATTCAGAACATAAAGACCTATTCTGCAATCCTAATCTGTTATCATATATAAAATCACAGACAAGTTCTTGCCAAACCGAATTTCACTAACCCTCTTGCTCTCTACAGGTTTGTGATCCTTGCATTTCACATAATTGAAAGTTTTCTGACCAGTTTTTGTTATATTGCATTTCACATAAGTAGAACTGAAGATATGTAATGAAGCCAATGAGTTTCTCCTGAAGTTTTCATTACCTACCTTGCTATGAGACCACTGGCTCTGTTTTGCACTAACACTGATTGCTTATCTAACAGCATCAACCTGCTTACCTGAATTTGATTCTGGTTTCAGAAAATAAAATTTGACATTTTTATTTTTTAACATATTATTTCATTTATAAAATTAAATTTTTCCCCCTTAGCAAAATAAGTACATTTTTAGCCATACTTAAGTAGGAGAGCTTCTGTGGCTTATTGTAACCTCATTTTAAAAGAGAGAGTTTGACCATTGCTGATACTCAGTACACAGCATACAATTCACTGTATAAGACTTACTCAGAAGCATGGATGAAGAATGACACAAATGACTCAGAAATAGAAGTTTGTATTCTTGTGTAAGACTGGAGATATTTCCATTGTAGTAGCACTGCTGAAAAAAACTAGCATGGAGCACTTCCTGAACAGTTACTGGTGGGAACCCATTAATACCCTTTTGCTCTGCATTAGGGACCATGCTGAAAAAGGAGACTGGTTGGTACACATGTGTATTCTTTGCTCGTAGCTGAAAGTTGAGTACAGTTCAGCATTGTGAGAAAATTCTGGAATGCTTCAAAAGGACATAACAAAGCATTTAGTTTGAAATTTAATGAACTATGTCCTTTAATTTACAGATGCAGTTACTTGCTTTTGCTGTCAGTAGTGTCAGTTCATGCTGAACTGATCCACAATAGTGTGATTTCTCTCTTTTCTTGGCTGTGCAGAGTTGGTCTCATAAAACCATCCATGCAGGGCATTTCTGGGCATTTCTCACTTTTTCAAAGGTTTGTAGGTGCTGGCTTTGTCTCTTGTGTTTTTTAAGACTTAGAGGGTCTTGTTCTTTGTAACTACAAGGAATGTCTGTGTTTGTTGCTTCAGAAACCAATACCTGGTGTATTGTCACTTCCCATCTTCCATTACTTTTGTTCACTTGTTCCATTCACTCAACTTGGTTTACTAACCAGTTCTTCATTATTGAACATGGTGTGTCTTACTGCTGTTGCAAACTTCTATGTCAAATTCATGCTTTGGAAGCTTTGTTTTTTCATTTTTTGCCTAGCCAATTTAAATCAAAGGATGTTAGAAAGGAGCCATGTTACATAAAAGGCTCATCGGAAGCCTCACCTAACCTGATAAACATGGTCTCACCCCTGCCTTTATTACATATGTAATACTGAATTTTGTTTTCAGTGGCACTATAGCTTTGTTATCCAATACTTTATTAACAAAGTTTATTAAACAATATTGTCACAGCACCCTTGCAACTAAAATGTGCTTATTGTCAAAAAGGGATTAGAAATCCTGTGAATGTTTACCTCTTTCATACTGCACTGCATTTGTCTGGTGTGTCTTTGAAGAAAACTTGCAATAGTTTGCTTTAGAAAACAGTAAAAGAATAACACCCCCACCGATTAATTGTTAATTGCTGAGAATATTGCAAAACTTAATGATACGTGGAAGTCTTTAAGCATTAGCCATAAATCATGGGATTATGAATAAGCCTTTGTTGTCACAGGCTTGCATACAGTCATTCCAAAACGTCTGCCATTAGGATGCAGCAAGGCAGCTGTCAGCTGTTTTCTTGTAATTAAACAGCCAATGAGCAGCTAATTAAGACATATGTGTATACAGAAGTGGAAGTGGGTATGTTAATGAACTGTAGGAATCAATTCATTAAATGAAAATTTGTCAAAAGACCAAACATGAGATCAGCATTTTCAGCCTGTGCTTTGGTGGAAAGGGAGTCTGTTATGTGCCATGGGGAACATCAGGGGGACACAATTGGCTTTTCCCCTGCTAAGGAGCAAGCTTAAGACACAAATGTCTGCAACACTGAGCCACTGAGCAGGGAAGTTATTGACACTATTAATAGACTTTGCAAAACCTGCTATTTACATTTCAAAGTTCTTATTTAAGTTGTTTTTCAAACTGACTTTGCAGATGAAAAGTCCTTGCACCCATTTTCCCCAAACTTGATTTCTTGGCAGTATATGAAAAACCATATATTGTGTTGTGTATATCAATAGGAGTCTGAAATGCAGAGATGAAGCTATGGCTTGCAGCCTGCTCTGCCGATCTTCTGATCCTGTGTTTAATACATCTCCATAAAAAGGGTGGCATGCAAAGCTCAGTGATGCCTCATCAATATCATCTGGATCTTTCTCCTGACATGAGAGGGAGGCAGGGCTCCATGCACTCACTACTAGAGGCCTTGGTTCACACCATGCCCTTGGTCAGATTGGTGTCCCATGGTGACTTTTTTAGTGCAGCAGTAATTTCATTGGTGTTGGATCTATAGGGGTCCACTCTGCCTGTGGCCCATTAGGCAATCATCTGAATACGAAACAATGGTAATGGTTGTGAACATACATGCAATTAAGAACACGTGGCCTGGACTGGTTTGCATAATGCTTCAATGTATACACATATACCACACATACATCCACCTCCTCCTTCCTGATGGAAAAATTACAGCTAGCTCTGTGCCTCTGGCAAAAGTAAGGAAATAGAACAACAGAACATAGCATCGCTCATTCTCTCCTAATAAAGGGTGGGGAAAACAACCTAGGAAGAAACTATTACAGAAGGATCCTGCAACAGGGGCTTCCCCACATGTCTCACAGTGATATGAGAGCCCAAGGACCACCAGAAGGTTCAACAATTGACAAATAAATGACAACAATATAAAAGAACTTTGAGAGTAAAAAAAAAAAAAGACTAGTTTAACTTAATTGTCAGTTCAATCCCCAGTCTCAGATATGTGTATTTCTGAGCTTTCTGGACAAGTTTACATTCAATTCTAAATGTTTGAAGTTTGAGGCAAGGGTGGTTGGTTTTTTCAGCTACTTCTGGTGTTTTAGACCTACCTACATGACAGTATAGAGTTTGTTTTAAAAGCACTCTACTACATCTCTGGTTTGTAAAGTGCAAGTGCTTTTAAAGGCCCTAGTTTCAGGAAGCTCTGCTCTATTGAAAATTTAGCCTCAAGCTGTAACTTAGCTGATATATTGTACACTCAAATGTATTGAGCAGCTCTATCTCTAGGGAGAATCTGGAAAAGCAAAAAGCCCAGTATTTTCTCCATTATAATACTAAAAATAATCCTCAGCTTGACAAAGACCATTTTTACTGAAGAGAAATATGCCATGCTAGCAATATAGACTCTGTGTATGTCTCAAGAAAACATAGACCTTTGAGGTTACTGGGCCAGGTTCACTTTACATATTAATTATGCTGACTTTCAGAATCTCAGTGAGAGCTGAACATGCCATACAGTTTATATTGTGACCGTGTCATTCAGTGCAACTGTTAAAGTCTTTGGAGAACTGAAATTTTAAGGGACAGGTAATGCAGAGATGCAGAACCTTGATCATCAGGTCGATGACTAATCCTTTGTTTCTAGAGAGTAGCATGGCACTCAGATGTGCGCTTGTACTGCAGCGACAAGCTCTACTAAGAGTCCTAACAGCACTGGAAATTCAGTTATCTTCTTAGCTAAGAGTTGGCTCCTCCAGCAGTTTCAGTCATGATGTTTCCAAATTTCTGTGCTGTTCCTTAGGGTGAAATGCACTCAGTCAGAGCTCAATATGTGCACCATCTCAGTGACAATCTCACTGTTGACAAACATTAAAAAAGCAGTTTTAAGTTGAGTTATACAAAGCCAAGGACCAAAATACATGGGTAAGGAACAATGTCCAGGAAAACAGGATTCAAGACAGACATTTTCAGGTCTCCTAATTTTTCTACACTCCATGTTTCTTCATTAAAGCTTTTATTAAAGGGGCATAACTGTCAAAGAGTGGTGCTCACTTCATAAGATCCATAGAATAGTTTGGGTTGGAAGAGACGTTCCAGCCCTTCTGCCTTGAATACCTCCAGGGAGGAGGCATCCACTGTGCAACTTTCCTGTGCAACCTGTTCCAGTGTCTCAACACCCTCACTGTAAAGAGTTTCTTCCTAATCTCCAGTCTAAATCTGCTCTTCTCAAGCTCAAATGCATTCCCTCTCATCCTATTACTACAAGCCCTTGTAAAAAGTCCCTCCCCAGCAAGTGGCTTTATGTCAGTCTTTTGTCATGTTTCTGTCTGCATGAATTTTTCTAGAAAGTTTCTTACTTTCCTGTTGTTTATTTGACCAGGCATCTGGACAGAGTGTGCATGTGCCGAGAATGTGGCCTTCAAATAAATAAAACATTGGTAAAAGTCCAGCTTTAATTAAAAGGTGCCCAGCCTTTCTGAGGAAGTATTTTCTTTGCAGCACTGCTAATTAATCCATTATATGGCAACGTAAAACTAAAATGCTATGCTCACTGATCTCAAATGCCTCTTTAGAATGACTACAGCTTCATGGAATCCTTGTGAAGTAGATATTACACACACACCAGCTTGTGTTTGTACAGTCTGTGGCAAAAAGATGAAATGAACTTCAAAGCAAAACAGCTGGCATAGTGGTTAGTAACATGTACCATTCTGATGGAAAGAATGAAGCTGCAACAACTGTGTAACCTTCCGTGCTACCTTCTGGAGATGGTCTAACCATTGCACTTGACTCAGGAGAGGCATAATATGTAAAATCTATTTCAGCTTCCCCTTGCCTTAGAAAGCTAAATCCTGCACCAAACTGAACAAAACCTTGAATATCAGCATCAAGATAATTAAGAAAAAACATGTCCAAAAATTGTTCTTTGTGGAAGGAACTGCTCAGCATCACACTCTGTATTTTTAGTCATGTAACACACTGGTGAGGCTGAACATCAGATCTTGCCATTGTCATCTCCAAAGAGCAGAACAGAAATATCTGTACTGACCCAGGAAAGATGGGAAATCAAGGAAATCTGGGGTCTACAATTCGTTTTATCTCCTTTGGAAAGAACTGGTGTGCCATAGGTGATACAGGATCTGTAAAGTCAGTGAAAAAAATAGGTAATTTCTTACTTGTCATAATTAATTGTTTTTAATTAATTGCTTTTTAATTAATTGTTTCCTACTAGTTACTGGTTTCTGCTTATTTCTAGGAGAGAAAAAACCCCGAACCTCTTAACTTCCTTTAGTTGACTGTAGTACTTCATTTTTCTATTAGGTATGGAACCTTTTGGAGTCTTTATTTGCTTCTTGACTTCTATTTTGCAATTCTATTTTGCAGGGCTTTTTCAGGAGGAGTCAGCAAAGCAATGCTACATACTCCTGTCCTCGGCAGAAGAACTGCTTGATTGACCGCACTAGTAGAAACCGCTGCCAACACTGTCGATTACAGAAATGCCTTGCTGTGGGGATGTCTCGAGATGGTGAGCTCTGCTAGTGTGTAGAGAACATGCAAAAAGTAAAATCATGTCTAGTCTATGGTGTGTTCCACAATGCTGACAGTTGAAAGATGACCAAGTGGTTTTGTTATACTGCTATATATTCACATAAATACCTATAGATCAGGGCATGTATGAAGTTCTTGGGTTTTAAATTTTTTTTTTCTCCTGGTCATCTATTATAGCTCCCAGTTAAGAGCATTGCCTCTGGTCACTTCTTGAACATGCACTTTTTAGTCTATATTAACACTTTCTTGGTGTGTTCATTCCAATTTAAGTGACTTACTCTAGTTGCAGGTAGCACTCTGCCTGTCACATTGGTACAGGTCAGGACAGATTCACAGTACATTGAGAAGTTGAAGCATTTGGATAATGAACAATGGAAAAAATTGCGAAGAGAAAATAGCACAGTGTTTCTTCAGAGAAAGTTCTGAAGAAAATGTGTTCCAGTGCTGTTAATATTAAGTTCAAAATTACACCTAGTGTAATGACAAAAATCCACCTCTGTAAAATGGGAGCTTATGTAACTCGATCAGAACTGGATTTGCAGCTGATACTGGCACACGTCCCTCATAGATGTAATGAAGCTGACATTGCTTACCCAATTTGAACTCAGTCTTTTCCCCTGCCTCTATGTACATGAGGCCTGTTTAAGGAGACCTCTTTCAGTTGATACTTACTTCTTAAGTTACATTATTTTTTTTTTTATTGGGCATGAAATTAAAAACCTCAAATTGTTGACCATGCCCCTCTGATATGTTTGCTCTCTTGCAGAAAAGCACAAGGTGGTAATTACCTCCCTAAACTATGAGGCTTTTACAGCTGACATGGGCCCCAGAAATCACATAGTATATTATTAGGAATTCCCTCCATGTTGCAAACTAGTTATTTCTGATGGCTTACACTTCATATTAATACTTCTTAAAGTAGTAATAATTATATGGTGAGATATATACATGAACACAGCATCTATAGTTTTAGCAATAATTTACCAGGTAGACATTTTGGTTTGTTCACAGTGAGCTGCACTGACAGCAGGTTCTGTAGTTCTTCCCCTGTGCTATCTGTAAAGCTTGCTTTTGATCCTATGAGACAGATCCCCCCCATGTTTATAACTACGTCTAGGTTCACTTTCAGCCAGCAGGAGCTGGGCAGCTCACCACAGGCCATTATATTGTGCTTCAGCTTCTATTTTTCTGGGTAGGATTTGAATGCTGAAGAGATGTATCTCTTAGCTTTGGTAGAAACATAAAATATTTTTTGTATAGAAGTGGAAAATTAATTAAGCTAAAACAATGACTTCCAATAGTCCATTTTTAGTAGCTTATTAAAGCTGTCTTTTTAAAGAGTAGATGCTGTAGCTATAGTACCTGTAACTGACAAAAGCAATTCTTAGTTCTGCTCATCCTTTTCTGCTTTTGCCTTTTCTACTGTGTCCTTCCATGGAGCATTTAAAGCCCCAAGACAACTGAAATGAGGGTGGTGGGTTTGTAGAAATGTAACATTATGTGTCTGTATTTCAGCTGTAAAGTTTGGTCGAATGTCAAAGAAGCAGAGAGACAGTCTATATGCGGAGGTGCAGAAACATCGAATGCAGCAGCAGCAGCGAGACCACCAGCAGCAACCAGGAGAGGCAGAACCACTAACACCAACATACAATATCGCCACCAATGGGTTAACAGAGCTACATGATGACCTCAGTAATTACATTGATGGGCATACCCCTGAAGGTAGCAAAGCAGACTCTGCAGTTAGCAGCTTCTACTTAGACATACAGCCTTCTCCAGATCAGTCGGGTCTTGATATTAATGGAATCAAACCAGAACCAATATGTGACTACACACCAGCATCGGGCTTCTTCCCTTATTGTTCTTTTACAAATGGGGAGACCTCTCCAACTGTGTCCATGGCAGAATTAGGTAATGAGACAGAAAAGCTTCCATTGTAATTGTCTTAATAGTACCCTTTGGATTAAAGTGACACATGAAAAGCGATGAGGCTGATTTTGTTCTGCTCTTTACCTGTGCCTGGGAAATACGAAAGCAAAGCACCAGTCTAATCTCAGGGCCGTTCTCTTTGCTACTGGTTGAAGAGAATCTAGCTCCAGATAGTTAAGAAAATGTTTCACTGTAGGAAGTTCTGATATTTTCCTTAAGAGGAACGATGTTAAGTAGTACGATTTACTTGAAACTCTTCCTTGAATGATTACAGTAGAGCTGAATTCCACAACTATGACTTGTCAACATCTGAGACTCAAGTTAGAGCGTGCTATGTGAACTGGTTATAAACAAACTGGAACAGGACATTAGAGAAGTAGCTTTAAGATTCTATTAATTACATAAGCAGTCAGGTATTTAAAACTGCTTTTGCTTGCTTACACAACATTTTTGCTAATTATTCTATTATGAAAACCTAAAAATAATTAGAAAAATCAAGTATTTCAAGTTAAATATTTTTTTTGCAAACCTTTTTTTTTAATGAGATGCAAGTATATGATACAGTTTTGCTCAGTATATTTATGTTCTTTTGGGAAATTTTGTGGAGAGGAAGGGACAAGAAGGCTTATGCCCTTTTGTTGCAGTATGCAGTTCTCTGCAATATGATTTATTGTGACAGCCAAAATACTGTGTATGCTTGAGTTCAATAACTTAAATTTTACAGTAAGTAAAAATGAGACTAAAAAAATAGGATAAAGGTTATGCTCCCAGCTTTGTCCCAGTCAAATGGTTGCTCATATTCTCATGGGAGTTACTAAACAATCTACATTAAAGTCACAGGAAAAAGGACTTTTTCTTCCTAGGCCAGGTGTCCAGTTTGGAACACTGGCCTGAAATGTGTGTCATGTTGCTTACCTTTATTTACGTAGTTGTAACATTTAAACCCTACAGAGTATGATTTGGGTGCCCAGGGTTGACATTACCAAATAATGTTTGAAGAATGTTTGTCTTAGAGACGGAGGTTTCAATTTAGAAAGGTGTGGTTGTTCATTGGAAGTATTTAGGTGTGTACTGAAAGACAGTCCAGAACTGAGGCTGAGGTTTGTGAATAATATGGTAACATTTCACCTTCTGTATCCTTCAAGGGCACAGATGTTACGCTGTCAGCTGCTGCTAGTGAGAGCAAATGTTTTATGTACACACGTGTAAGAAAAAGAAAACGTTCTGAAGTACATGAAAGCTTTGATGGCAACCAAAGTATAAACTACCTTATGTTCTATGTTATTGATTGCCAAGGTAGCACATATAATCTGATTTTACCTCAGTTCTATGTTAAAGGCTTTGAACGTAGTATCTTACATCCAACTACTAATGCAGTAGACATGATAATAAACAAACTGATTGGCCCAGTAGTTCAATTTGTAGAGTACTAGGTTTGGGTTTTAGCAAAGCAAGTTTCACAACAGTCCCTCAGAATACTCCCATGTTACTAAGGACCACCATTCTTGTTCATTTTAAGCCTTCCTTTTCAGTGGCCTAACCAGCTGCAGAACTGTGTGATACAATTCACCAGGCCTCTAGCTTGTCACATGCTAAATAGGAGAACAGATGCATGACAGGAGTCACGGTAGAAAAGAGAAAGACAAAGTGGAAGTGGAATTCAGATGTCTAAATGCTATTCACGCTTTTGAAGGTGTCTTAAAGTTTATAGAATCAAGTTTTGTTAATAAATCTCCCTTATGGGTCTTTCAGCTAAGTACAGCAGAAGAAAACAGTTTATTTGGAATTAAAACGTTGTATGGAAATTTTAAATTGTAAGCAGTTAACGAAAGCAGCTGTTCTAAAGCTGAAGAAAAAAGACCCTTGAATCTGTAGTGTGTTATATTTATTATCTGGATTCTCTAATAAGTGTGTTTTCCTAATTTTTTTGGATTATATGAGAGTAAAAAAGAAACCTTTCCCTCGCAGGGAGCCTCATGTGACAGTGTCCCACTTGTCAGAACACTTGACAGGCAGTAACTATCTGTATCTCTTCACTGGAAAGCTTCTGTTGTATAAACCAAAAGCAATTTTAGCTTTTGAAGCTCTCTTGCCTGGCTGTTGCATTCCCTATACATGACACATAGGGTCCTGTATTCAGCGAGGCTGTCCCCACAGACATGCCTGCACTGTCACTCAAGATGCCATCACCTTGCTCATTTGGACTTTTTTTCTGTGTCTTTACTTAATAATGCACTTCTCAGCCCTAGTTTCAAAACTGACGTTATTTTAATAAAGGCAGCAAAGGCCACTTACTGAATGTGCAATGTTTTGAATGCTCCCAGCTTTCACCAATCTTACCAGGTAGTGGAAGGATTCTGCTTGGTGCTGGGGATGCAAGCCCCAGCCCGGTTGTGCAAGCAGGTGCGGGGGTGTGCCCAGAGTGCCCTCTCATGGGTGCACCAGCCCCCCAGCAGCTGGGCTGGCAGCCTCAAGAACCGGGTTTCTGCTTTTTCTTCAGGTCTTCTAGTGGTTTGCATTAAATGGGTTGACTTTCATAAAGCAACATCCAAGGAGATGGAAATGAAAGCACTTCTTGCTAACAGCTAATCCTCTCCCACCCCCTTGTTGCACCTGGAATATGTTCGTTTTCTTATGTCTGAAGGTATCACTTTGCATTTTTAATGTGTGTCGCTTTCTGGTCTTTCTTTTAGAACATCTTGCACAGAATATTTCCAAGTCACACATGGAAACTTGCCAGTACTTGAGAGAGGAGTTACAGCAGATAACATGGCAGACTTTTCTGCAGGAAGAAATCGAGAACTATCAGAACAAGGTATAAAAGAACACCAAGCTGTGGCATGCTTTTTTTAAAGCATGGTATTTCCATAACACACTGTAAAATTCACTTTATCACTGCTTTCTGTTCACTATTTTCAACAAAATAATACACTAGAATCAAAAGCAACAAAATGGCTAGTATATCCTTTGCATTTGTGATTTTTACAGGTACAGGAAAAAGTAAAGCCACTTTAAAGATACTAAAGAGATACTCTCTCTTTAGAAAACAGATAACTCCTAAAATCTGTCTGTGACTGATAGGCATAAGAAGCCAGAGACATTTTTCAATCCTAAATGGCATCTCAACAACAAAAGCTGAAGCCACCAAGTTTTGTAATTTGGTGGGGTTTGTTTTGAGGTTATAAACACAGAGCTGTGTCAGATTTCCAGCCTTCAGCGCCTGGCTGCAATCCTGATTAATTCTACAGTTGTGTCTCTCCGTGTTGCAGTTTCAGAAGAGCAGCACAGTGCTGCTGTCCAACCAGTCGGTACTGTCTGTTTCAGTCGATGTTTATATTTCCAACATGCCTTCCATCCACAAACTACCACCAAATGGCTACTTATGGAGAACTGACTTGGAAAGCACTATTAAAGCACACTGTTCTTTGAACATACTTTTCATTTCCATAAAAAAATATTTAACTCATTAGTTAACTTCATTCTGAATTTTTGTCAACATATAAAAAAAAAATCACTACTTGCATGCCTTCTTTATGTTGTTAACGATATGATCATCTTTCCCACTGAAATGACCAAATGACACTTTCAGCTTATGAAATAAAAATGCTCCAACCTGGATCTCTTATGATATCACTGAAGAAGTCTTACATGTTTGCATTGTCATGCATCCACATGATGCTTTCACTTTGAGTTTAATTCCCCTTCCCATACAAGCAGACTATAGCCAGGAGTGCTGGAGAGAATTCACTCAATTTTTTTAACTCGGTTGTACTTTATGAAAATGGCCTTGCCAAACTTTGATTAGTAATTTTTCACTTTTTCACTTTTTCTTCTCTCTAACAGCAAAGGGAGGTAATGTGGCAGTTATGCGCAGTCAAAATTACAGAAGCTATACAGTATGTAGTGGAATTTGCCAAACGCATTGATGGTTTTATGGAACTGTGTCAAAACGATCAAATTGTGCTTTTAAAAGCAGGTATGTGGGTCAGTTTTAAGGTCTGCTTCTAATATTAATGACTGAGTTAGATGTTACCTGTATACAGTGACTCTATACGCAGACTCTGTATGTATGTTGTACAACAGTAATTTAGAATAATGCAAGGGAAAACCTTATGGCTTGTCTTTGTAGTAATCTACCTTCTTAGTTACTCTGGATAGAATGACTTCAAGTTTACATGTGAAATATTCATGGTGAACAAAGAGAGCAGTGAATGTGTACAGATGGAAGAGTTGGAGTCACATTTTTATTTTGGCTTACTAATATTGAGTAACCTGTTTCAAGAGTAAAACCCAGATTGGTCTGTGAAAGATGTGATAGAAGTAATGCAGTTTGCAAATATTGGACAAAGTTGTCAAAGCTTTGTAAATATAAATCTTAACTGCTTTGACATCAGAGACTTCATTAATAAAAATCATTAGAGTTTATTAGCATTTACTAAGTTGCTTAAACTAAAACTTCTAAAGGGGTTACCACAGAAACCTTCTACCCACCTCTATCAATACTGAATGGAGTATGCAGCATAGGACATTTTTTAATCTTTGCAACTGAAGTCTCCACTTAAATAGTCAAACATACATTGTTTCTGTTTTAGGGTCTTTAGAGGTTGTGTTCATCAGAATGTGCCGTGCCTTTGACTCCCAGAACAACACAGTCTACTTTGATGGCAAGTATGCTAGCCCAGAGGTTTTCAAGTCCTTAGGTAAGGAAATGTTCAAGTGTTGTGTATTTACAAAAAAAAAAAAAAAAAAGGGGGGGGGGATGATTGGGGGAGGGACATAGCTGTTTTATCAAAATTCAGGCTACAGTATTCAAATAAAAGAGTGATAAAGTTCAAACAGCTTATTTTGTAAGCAGTTGGGCTGGCTCTGAGGCCAAACTGATTTCAGGAGCTAAAACACTTTAATTTTATGCAGTGAAGGACTGTTGGTGTTGAAATTCAAGTCTTAGATCAGTGTAGAGCAGTTTGGACACACTTGTTGAGAACCGAAGTTCAGATTTCATATCTACTGTAATATTTTATATATCCTGTTGGAAAAGGCAGCAGATTTTAAGCTAAGTTTGGATATACTGACATTACTGCTTTGAAGATTTTAATAGTGTTTTATAATATGCAAAGTCCAGTTGCTTGCAGGTAAAGTGGTATAAATATTTTTTTTATTAAACCACGCTTTGATTTTGACATTTTTTTGCTGTAGAATTTTGCTGATTTTAAAAGGATGCATTTCACTGGGTATAGATTTGGGATGTAAGCCATTTTGGAGGACAGTGAAAATAAGGCAGTGGAGAGTGCCAGAGAATTACTGAAGTATTCTCTGCCTTTCTAAAACATCTTGTAGGCCAAGGGCAAACAGTTCAGAGAATGCAGTATCAAGTGTGGGTTCTAATGAAACGTAACCCATCCATTGTGAACTACATCCAGAAAATTAGGCTGGGTTAGGACTGTGATCTGCAGAAGAGAGCCCTCTTCCATCAGGTGGCAGTCACCTTCAAAGTAGGGCTCCACTTTTGCAAACTGCATAACAGCATGTGTAACAGCAGCAGTAGCCTGACTTAGACCTGTGTGAACAACCGAATGGATGAAAGGAGGCAGAGTTCCTTTTCTGCATGAAAACCTTTCAGACCTGGTCTTCTCCCTTTGCTCCTGCATGTATCTTGTATGCCTCTCTTCTCCCTCTCTTCTGTGCACTCAGTACGCCTAAAATCAGCACTTTTCAAGTGCACATTTCAAACCTCCAGGCCACAGTGACATGAGAAAGTTTCACTCAGAACAGAAACAAAGTTAAACCAATTTTGACCTTGAAAATGGCTTCAGTTTTATCCATATTTACCCCAAAAGAACCAAATGTGGAAAAGATAGAGTGTGCAAAATCTTCAAAATAGTGGCTGCCAGGGCATGGTAGCTGGGGACTCGTGAGGATGCGGCAATAAGCTCAGGCACAAGTGAGATCTCGCTACCATCGTTCCACAGTTACTAAGATGAAGACTGTCAACCTATGAAGTATTTAACATCTGTTTTTCACCTCTGTCAGAATAAATCAACAACTCTGTAGCTCCAAAGTAGTTTTAAATGTTGTGGCATGAGCTGTACCTTCTTTTTGACAGGTTGTGAAGACTTCATTAGTTTTGTGTTTGAATTTGGAAAAAGTTTATGTTCTATGCACCTGACAGAAGATGAGATAGCTTTGTTTTCTGCGTTTGTTTTAATGTCAGCAGGTAAGAGATAAAGGTTTCTACTAGTTTTATTTGGTAGAGGTCCTCTTTATTTTGAAGTCTTTTTAGTGATAATGTTAGGGCTGTTTGACAGTATGAAATATCCTCTGATTGTCTCCTCCTTGACCAAAATGTTTATTTAATACACATATTAAAATAGTGAATTTAGGAATACATTTCTTAAGTTAGAAATTCTAATGTAAGATCTTGTTTTCCAAATTTTCACCTAGTTGAGGACTCAGCTTCCTTGCAACAGCTTAAATGCATGTGAGCGAGACGGTGTGAGTGAGTGGGTCAATCTAGGTGAGACAGGCAGAAGGTAGCCACTGAATTTATACAGTCAGCTTTCAATGTATGTGAACTTGCAGCTGTAGCAGAATTATCTCAAGCACATGGCAGAATGACTCCTGTGTCACCTCAGGTCTGTTAAGCAGGGTTGCCATTTTAAGTGTGGTACAAAAGTAGCAAGGAAGTTTAGGTTTCTGACCTCGTCATGAAACAGTACACTAAGAATTACTGTGCCAGACATAAAAGTCACCACAAGAATCAGCCTGCATCTACTATAATCATGACTAAAATAGCTTGATAATCTCAAGTAGATATGCACACTACTCTTAGGTTCTAGGAAGGCCTGTTGGGTTGAGTGAAACAAGGTACCTTTGCAGAAAGTCATTTTGTCTGGCACAATACCTAAAGGAATAAACCCTCTGCTTTTGAATGCAGCAGAGTAGACTCAGGATTGGTGGCAGAAGAGTCTGTTAGCAACAGTGGTTTAATGAGGCTATCATAAATACATTCTCATGCTGTTTGCCTGATCAGAAGCATGCTAGCCCTGTGTCTTAGTACGTAAGGCACAGAATCCCACAGTTCTGCCACCACGCAAAGGATGCAGTAGCTAATACTACTTTTCTACTAGGAAGTTCAGGAGCTTTTTTTTTTTGCTTCTTTTTTTTACCTTTTTCTTTAAATAGCTGAATACTTTGCTTTCTGGATATTAGCAAGGAGATCCGCTCCAACTACTTGTTAATTCTGTGATCTATTAATTTTCCATTAAAAGGCTGCTAGCTTTGTTTTGTAAATGCCATGCATTTGAGATAGCTCGTTAGCAAATGATTGATAAATCTTAGATACACTGCATTTTTCTAATTAAGGGCTTTATAAAAGTAATTTTAAATGCACACAAATATACTCTAAACCCTATCAAATTTGAAACTCATTTTCTATATGAAGGTATATAAGAAATGGAAGGAAGGCTGCAAACAGGATGAGTCTAACAGACTCAGTACTTCCTGGTGCACTGTGAATGATGTGTGCAGTACTAGAGGTGTTAACTCCATTTATATTTAGATCGCTCATGGCTTCAGGAGAAAGTAAAAATTGAAAAACTCCAACAGAAGATCCAGCTAGCACTTCAGCATGTCCTACAGAAGAACCACCGAGAGGATGGAATTCTAACAAAGGTAAGAATCATACTATGCTTTCATGACTGTGAAAGTATGTTTACCCTTTTCCTGGTCCATCTAAGAAGGGGAGTGATAGAGCAGACATTTGGCCCCCAGCCAGGGCCAAATCACCACAATAGTATCCTCATTACAGTGTAAAAGCTTTTACACAGTTCATTTATTTATAAACCCAGAATTCTTTGTTCAAAATCCAGATGTTTAGTAGTAACTATGTACTAAAACCTGAAAAAGGTGAAATCAGCAGACAAGGTTTATCAGGGCCTTAAAAGAGCTACTGTAATGCTGGACTGCACAGAAAGCCATGAAAGTTTCTATTGTATTTCTCCTTCATGGTATTTCTGCCACACAGAAAACTATTTCAGTTCTGCAACATGCATGCCTTAACCCTTGTGAAATCTCTGCCTGCATGACAATTAAGTTGTCATAACATACAATACCCAAACTAACCTTGTGTTTCAGTCTTCCATAGGTTCCACACACTGCCTTTTTCATAGCAGTTCTTCCAACACTGATGCCTAGGGAAAATAAAAGAGATAGTACGTACTTTTATGTTAATCTAAAGTATCTTCAGCTAATCTTTCAAAAATGGTAAAGTCATGCCATGTGAAAAGAAAATTAATCTGAAGAACTGGGGAAGGATTGGCACTTCCTTTTAGCGGCAGTTCCTTTTAGAACTTTACAGAGCCATAAAGCTTATGCTTAGCTTCACACCACAGAATTAATTACAATAGAAGCAGAATGGTCCAGCTCAGGCTTTGCAGATTGTCCCCATTTCAAACCCTACCTCATTTACTTTGTTTCCTTGGATACCTTTGTTGGATGAGAGTTGCTTTCATGTGGTTTGATACAAATAATTTAGCCAGTAAATTCAGGGAACACCCTAAGTGTTATTTTTTAAGTACAGATTTTTCTGGCCTGTTCCTTTTCACCGCCTCTGTTGTGTTGCCAGTTCCCTCCATAATACAGTTGGGGTTAAAAGTAGTCAGGACTGCCACCTTCTAATAGAATAACTAAGTTGCATGAATGAAGATCCAGCCATTAAGTACTTATATATCAATCCAGTGTTTGGTAGGGAAGCGAGGAAAGCTAATGATACATGTTCACAGGAACTTAAAGAGAAGATAATTTCACAAATATTATTAATCCATTGCTTAAACAGCTCTTCAGTGGCCTATTCTTTCCCTTTTTTAACTCTTAACCAAGTATCCATGACTGAATCTGAAATACTAAACAACTGAAGGGTTTTGAAAAGTATTTGGGAGAGCTTTAATCCTGAGAGATGGGGAGGCCTGATTCCATGTATGACCATATAACTTATGTTCATTTTTTTACAGTTAATATGCAAAGTGTCTACTTTAAGAGCACTGTGTGGACGACATACAGAAAAGCTTATGGCATTTAAAGCAATATACCCAGACATTGTACGACTTCATTTTCCTCCACTTTACAAGGAGTTGTTCACTTCAGAATTTGAGCCAGCGATGCAAATTGATGGGTAAATGTATCACCTGAGCACTTCTAGAATGTCTGAAGTACAAACATTAAAACAAAAGAAAGGAGAAAAAAAAAGGAAAAAAAGAAAAAAAAAAAAAAGAAAACCAAGACACTTTATATGGCCCTGCACAGACCTAGGGAGCCAACACACTGCACATCTCTTGGTGGTCAGGGTCAGGCGAAGGATGGGAAACAATGAAACAAAGTTGAACTTGTTTTTCTCATGCATATGATTTCCATTATGCCTACAAATATGGACCCTTTTTCTGTCTCAGCTTCTCAATCCTTGACCTCTGTTTACACAGACTGAGGGTACTAATGTCAGAAGATTGTTTTCTCTTGTAGTTCACTGCCCAGACTTATGACAGAACAATCAATTTGTTGATCAGAACAGAGAGTCCACCTAGTAATCAGTGACTGGTGTGCATTGCAGAGATTTCAGCATCAGTTTGCACAACTTGCTCATTGTTTCATGAAGGACAATTTTTTTTCACCTACCACTGTTTGCCAGTAGACAGAACGGCATGAAAAGGGTCCATAGCAATAGCAACAATAGCATTATAATATATTACAGGGTAAATGGGCATGAAGACTATATATAACAAAAGAGATATTGTTTATATATTGTTTTAATTAATATAAAATGTAGTTACTGGTATAGCTTTTCTTGTTGAATTGATAAGGCACTTTCATTTTGCACCTTTTTCTTTAAATTAAATGCTAGCGTGTTCATTGTTGTGTTGCATGTGCACCAGAAATTCAAGTTTAACTGAAAAAGGTTTAGCAGGTACTGGTACATTGGGAGGTATTTATGCTGCTGTTTTCCATGTTACTTTTAAAGAGAGGCTGGTCATATCCTGAAATGGTTACAGATGTTTTTAGAGTTGAAAATAATGACAGCTTTCTAAATTAAAATCGGCTTTTCAAGCTGTTAAATTCAAAGGTACTTTTAGTTTCAAATCTTTCAAACCTGGGTGTTTAAAATTACATGCCTAAATTAAAGTTTAGGTGCACAAGTCAAAAGCCTCATTTTCAAAGGTGCTGAGTTTCCCTGGTCAAAGTAGGCAATTACTGATCAGTTACAAATGAGTAACAGCATTCTTGAAAATCAGGTTGTTAAATACAGTGTATTTCTGCCCACCCTAAACACAGGTTTGAAGGTGTTTACTCAAGTCTGTATCTACAGTGAAAGTATGTGTGTATGACACAAATGTGGAAAAGCAATTTTTATACATAATATGACATACTTTTTGTACTCCATATTGTAAACAATGTCTTCAAACTCCAGCCTATCAAAATCCATAGAGGTTTGTCTTTGACCTACAGAGACAAGACACTGACCCACATTCTTTGAGCATCCAGCAGTTTAGTTTCAGGTAGCTGACCAGAGAAGTCTATTGTTCTCCTTATTTAAAAAGAAGCACTTTAAAGTTTATCGGATGAGGACAGACTAACAAAGGCACAGTGTTGCAAGAAGGCATTGTTTTGTACTCTGTATAATGCCTGGAAATCTTTGCTATCATAAGTCTGCATTCTGAAATTGTGGTTCCCGTGTTATGTAATCAACCAATAAGCCTAATCTTGCTGTCTTTATTACAAGTTACCATCCCCCTTAGGAGGAATACTCTCTGAGCAAATCTGGCAAGTAAATTTAGTTCCAGAGGAAGCAGATTCACAACAAATAACATCACAAAATAAACTGTGGCTATTTGAGCCAGAGGTGCATAATTGTTTGGGGTGAGATGAAGATATCTAACTGTGAATGCCTTGCAGGCCTGCACAAGAAGACAGGAACTTTAAAAAGGGAAAGAGACAGAATGTGCTCCACTGCTTTAATTTCTAAGGATGAACAATCTCTTACGTACATTATAGTCATTGAGAAGTAGCAGGAATGAACAGAAGCACAATGAAGCCTAATTATTTTATAAAGCAGAATCAGATCAGTGGGTTATTATAAGCAACAGGTGTATCCTGGGATTTGAACATGTTTCCTTTGGGGCTAAACTAAGATATTTAGCTATGACACCCTTCTAAAATTTTATAGTCTGCCACATTGGGGAAGCTCACAGCTATCACTCCTCTCTGAGGTTTGAAAAAAGAGGGAGATGAGTATTGTGTGTTTCCCCTTCAAAGCTGTATGTCCCTGGAGTATAGGAGGGGAACACCTGCACCTCTGTGAGCACTGGGATAGAGGCGTGAGAGCGCTTTGAAAAAGGCCACAGAGTCATCCTTTCACACCTCCGTTCGTCCTGCTCCCCAGGAAGCAGCTCACGGCCCAGCACATGTTCTCTTCAGTCTCACTAAAACACTTTTTCTAGAACCATTGTTTACTTTATTGGAGTAGCTGGCATGATACGGTACTTTCATTCTAATGTGTGTTCCTATTTTTAAAGCAACCCTTTTAACTAACAAATGTTTTCTGAATGTGACCAGCCTTAGGTGCTAGTCCTGTAAAGATCAACTAAACTTAATTTCAGTGTCAACTAATTCATAATGAAGTAAGGTCTTAGAGAGTGAGATATAACTCCTACTTCTGACATTAAGTAGACTACCAAGCAAAATACTTGGGGATTAATTTTCAGTCGTGTATTTTTCTTACCTCTTCCTGATGAATATTAGTACTTTACCAGACATCTAGGTGCCAACGTTTTTGTTTGGTATCTAGATCAGCATATTTCCACCCCATAAGTCACTGACAACAGATTTTTGCAGCATTTGCTAATAAAATACATAACCATTAAAAGTCTTCAGATGGGGCCTTAGCTGAAAGCCTTTTGCATCTGAAAACAGCATGTGACATGATTTTCCAGGCCAGAAGCTGCTGTCCTTTTATTCTGTGGGAGCTCCCAAGTACTGGCCCTTTTTTAAAGGAGGTTCTGCATACATACCCCAAGGAACTCGGCTTTCCTGATCACAGCCAACAGCCACTTGGCAACAGAATATTATTTTGGGGATGCAGAATAAAGTCAGTGGCTGGTCAGAGCAATGGCCAGGTAAGAACCCAGTGCAGTAGAGGAAATGCACTCTGCAGAACCTCTGAGACTATGGCCTGGTATCAGATGATCGACCAAATTCAATTTGAAAATATTAGGGGGGGGGGGGTGTCAATGGATATTAACATGAGTATGTTCGTAATTTGTCCAGTTCACTTCAAACAAAAACATGAGAATAGCTGAATATAAAGGAGTAATATATTGGCTTTGAATGGTCTGTTTACCTTGGGTGTTACAGCTATCCACAGAGATGTTGTCTGGCTTTCTAGGAAAGAGATAACAGTACTATGCTGTCATTTGAATCAGCCCAATATACTTTAACATCTCCAGCATTGTCTGATGTTTTAAAAACTATGGGTTAGGTGAAAAGGGAGGCTGTTTTTAAGTTTGGTTGTTCTTTATTAGAGCTTATCTCAGTATGGATACCAAGATAATCTGTGTGTGTATGTGCACCTGTGTGTGTGAGAGAGAGTACATTTGTGTGCGCACATGAATATATGCGTGGGTACGTGTGAGTGGCTGCTTCTAGGCTGTTAAGTGTCAATGGAATAAAGAAAATGTATTCAAATACTTAAGTCAAAAATAGGTGGAAAAAAGATTTATTCTATACAAAGCCTTGTCTGGACCACTTTAGAGAGACTTCTATTTTTTTAACCCTTCTATAAATGTTTGATGGCACTTGAAATACTCCTGCAATAAAATGTGATTTGTGTAAACATTAAAAAAAAATTTTGTAATGTGAAACAATGAAAGAAAGTAATGTAATTTTTCTAAAAAACTAAAAAAACTACAAATGAACGAACTTTGTATTATTTTCTTGATGGAATTTGTCTATTTGTCTTTCGAAAACTTTTTATTTCATTGAATGTGCCATAGTAGAGGTGTGTTTTTCTGTTTTTGTTTTTTACATTTTAGATTAAAGGAATAGCTGTGTTCCGACATTCCAAAATGCAAGATGGCATAGCAGTCATGATTAAAAGGTTTGATTAGTAAGCTTCAATCATTGTTGCTTTTTTTGCACATGTTCTTCATTCCTCTACAGTGCAATATGTACATAGAGCACTTGCGGGTGTAACCTTGATCCCTCAGGGAAAAATACATATTTGTACAGGATTTTTCTTTTTGTTTCTTTTTGTTTCTTTTTTTTTTCTGCTAAGGAATGTCGATTGAATCACTTGTCTGTTGTTGAGGGGCAGCCAGATAATAATCCTAAACCACTGTCACAAAACACTGATTTTGTTTAAATTTTGTGCCCTTTCATTATTTAAAAAAGAAAAATAAAAGTTATTTTCTGACAGTTCTTTGTGCTGATTGGTGAAAAAAAGGGTAAATAGATAAGCACCTTACAATTGACTTAACTGTGAATGACAATCCATCTCGTTATCAACAACAGATGCCCTATCATTTTGGAGCTGGGGTTAAGAGTCAGAAATTAATGTGCTCAGGGATCTTCTAAAACTCTTCAACAGGGTGGCCAGTAGTACTGGTGGAACAAATTACTTTTTAAAACACATGCTAATATTTCTCCCCTTCCCCCTTCCCTCCTGTCCCCCAGCACAAGAGAACTGGATTATTTTCTTTTTAACTAAATGCTTTACGGGTGCCTCATTCTCTTACTCAGTTTTGCAGTATAGCTGCTCTTTGGGCTTGGTTTTGTTCAAAACAAAGTACTCCAAACAGTGCAAAGGTTTTGTAATTACATTTTAGAAAATAAATTAATACTGACCCATTCAGTGAATGAAATTAATTTCAATAACCTCTGGACATTTTTGTAATGATAGGACTATTTCTCCAGCTGAATTTCAGTGTTCTGCAATAGTGGGTTTTCAGTATTTAAATTATTGTCAAAACAAATCAGTTTATGACAGCACAGTAAGAATAAAAAGGTGATGACTAGGTTCCAGCAATGACATCACATAGAAAGGAACACACATCTGCAGGAATACAAGAACAACACTTCACATATTGTCTGTTGTTACAGCATATGCTACACAGTAAAGCAAAACACCTGGCTGGAAAGAAATACTAAGCCTGAAGACATTTTCATATCTAGTACATCAACAACAGCAATTCCAAGTGATTACAATGGCACCAAAACCCAGCAATGTGTAGGAAGTCTCCCAAGTGCCAAATGTAGGATTCTAAAAGCCTGTCCAAATTAGCCTTGGTTTATGGCTTCACATTCTTTTGAACATTGAAGTATATAAGTAAATAAGCAACTACAAACAAAATGAGCAAGGTTTCTCCATCAAACTTGTCCATCTTCTTGCAAAAAAGCATCAGTTCCCCAGTATCTTAGCTTATTGAGGATTTTTTACCAAGTATGCAGTTTCCAAATGTTTAGGTTGCTTAACAAAGAGGGAAACCATTTGTATAGTTGTAGAAGCTGACTGCCAAGTTTAGCTTGGAATGGCCTTCCAAGGCAAACAACTGCTTAGCAAGTATGCTCTCTTGGTCAATTTCTGTTCTGGCATCTTCAGTAGACGAAAATCCCTATTGCTGATTCACAATAGAACCTCTTCTTTATGTACTTACATCGTAATTAAAGATGATGTTAATAGGTACAGTCTGTAAGATGCTCTCACTATATAGTGGGGTGAACCAAACATTAGACTTACCTCTTTTTGCATTGACATAGACATTCCCCAGTCTGTACCTAAAGAACAAAACAGGCTGCACAGTGTAAGCTGTGCAAACAATATGGGGTTTTCTTTCTTTACACATTCCTAAACTCCCCAATGTAGATAAACTACTAATATAAATGTCAGAATTCTACCTGTGCTGATTCAGATGCACAGAAGAAATATCTTTATTTTCCTTAGCTGGAGAATGATAACTAATATTTTTCTTATTATTAATAATTACTTTAAAAGTCATCCATTAATATATTTGACTATTAAGCCTCCTATTTTCTTTATGCTTAAATATTCCTCTCAGTAAATCATTTGATAGAAATGAGGGCAAACGCACACAGCTACCAAATACAACAACATGAAAAAAAGTTTTGACATTTAAATGAATATTTATTTAGAAATCGTTGCAGTATGTGCTTTAATCCTAGTACTGTGATAATAGCTTGCTAAATAATGCTAACTTACTGGACTTGAGGGAAATAATACATAACGTATAATGTACAGTCTATCTTTGGAACTTTATTCAGGTACTAAATAGAATTTTAACATCAAAATAAAAGCTGTATTCTACCTTTTTCATGTGTAATGTTGCTGTTTAGTTTGGGGGGGGTGCCTTTATCATTGGTAGAATATAGCAATAACTTTATAGCAATAAGTAGGCTATCCAAATAAGAAACAAAGCATGATAAAGGCTTCAGATCATATTCATCAGTTAATTTCTTCTGCCACAATATTCACTTTTGTGTCTTCCCTCATAATCTCATTACTCTTCAAGCTGAACTTCACAGTCAAGTTCAACTTGATGTGTGACATCAGACCTTTCTGTTAACATGTGCATGTTTTTGGTGTTCTTTTGTATACTTGTTTTCCTGTAAGTCAGTGTTTCTTAAGCTTTCTGAAAGCACATCCTTCTGGGCTGTATTTATTAATAGGGCTCTCTGTTCTTGGAAATTAACTTTCTTTTTCTGTGGCAGGGAGTGTGAACCAACTGGTGGCATTTCCTAAGTGAAGGAACTGAGCTGCTGCTAGTGCTTAGTAACTCCATGGCCATTACAAACACTTGCAGCCAAGAGGCACCTCTTCCTGCTCTTCCAGCTGAAGGGGCTGAGCTGCACACAGTCAGAGGGACAAGTTCCCTGGACAGTGAGCTTGTCTGCAGCCACAGGCTCTGTGCTGGAGAACTCAGCTGACATGCTTCTCATAGAACCCAGCTACATTTGCTTGCCAGAGTGTTTTGATAACAATCTATACACTCTGGCAAGTTTCAAATTGCTGTGACTTTCAGTTTGAGAAACACTACCCTAAATTACTCCACAAAGTCTTAATGTAGATGCACAAACTTTATAGGAACTTGCAGTCTCTAACACTTAGCTATATCTAATGCAGAGAATTCATAAGCAATACAGTGAATTTTATTTCACAAAAAGGCATACGTACTGTACACCTTTCTAAATCCAAAATGCTCCTCATCTCTACACTGATTTAGAAACAAGTTACAGAACAGTGGTGAATATCTGAAGTATTAGGACATTAACTGGCTGCTTCTTTATATGTAACTGTATTGTCTGCCTGCTCCTTTTCTGGAGATGTGTTTTTGTATTGGATGTTTGGGCCAATGGGAGGCTTCAAGCTACAATGTATTTTCCCAGATTAAATATATTTAACATATGACAAACCCCAGACAAGGCTTTTTAAAATGTATAAAGAACTGCAGTGTTAGGTGGTTTATTTGCAAACTCTTTTCAATGTTGTCCATTTTTATGGCACCTTTAACAATATTCTTGTTTCCAAAGTACGGAAAAAAAAAAAAAGGTTAAAAATACTCTAGCCATAACTGAATGTCAAGCAATAAAAACAAACGACTTTTTGTGCATAGATTTAAAAGAAATACAAGTTTTAGACATCTGCATGTAAATGCAATCTCTTGTTTACTGCTTTCTTAAACTTGAGCAACTGATTCCTTATTTTACTACTAATTTAAGGACTTGTAATGGCCTGTAAACATTTTATCTTGCTCTATTCTTTCAACTCTTAACTTTGTCTCTGCTTTGGAGTCATAATATTTAATGTTGTTCTGCTCACCTCTATACAGTTAACTTTTTGCTTTCATTCTGTATAGATAAAGTTAGACTATAAATAGCCTACACAGTGCAAATATTTATCTGTTTATCAAATACCACATTATGCTGTATAATATCTGTTTTACTATATAATCTATTTTAGACATAGCTGTTTAGAACTAGAGTGTGCTATTTTTGTGTTTTTCTGATGTGTGGTGCTAGATAAGTTACTTTTGTGAACAAAAGCAAACAAACCCCTTTTATTCCTAGACAATACCACCTTTGGGTCTTGTTAATTTCACTGAGTATAACTATATATAAATATATATATATTTGTGTGTATATATATATATATATATATATATACACACACACACATCAACATATACCCAACAAGTACCTGTATCAGAGTACAAGATTTGGGACATGGTTTTCTCTTTAAATGCATAGTGTCATTATATAAATTATTCTATAGTATATTTAATAAGGAGAAAATTACTTCACCAGTACAGATACTTGATATCAAATGTAGAATTTTTTCTACATTACTAACATTATTAATTATTAACATTAATAAAAATGTTCTGTTCAGCTTATCTTTTTGGTTACTAAAACAGTCTGCCTGTCTTGTATTAAGAGAAAAAAAAAAAATCTGATCTGCCAGTATAAAGTAATTACAACATGCTGTCTGAAAGGGAGGTAGCTATTTGGCTTGTTGGGAGAGTTCTGTCGTTACATCTGATATTTATAGATGTTATTCTGCTGGGTGCCTTCCTCCCTCTTGACTTTAAATAGGATCTGTACACACTCGAACTGCAGATGTTACTAGGCCATGCCTACACAATTAACTCCAGTTACTGTAAATAGGAATTTTCTGTAAATCTTCCATGATGGATGGCTAAATTCAGTCCTTGGATATGCTTTGAAAATAATGCATGCATATCCAAGGACAGCTGTTAGCAAGTAAATTTAATTAAGAAGTGGAATTGGCAAAGTCTTGTCAGGTCTGGGGGTTTTGTTTTTATTTTTCATGTATACCTTACCTAGTCATCTACCCCTAAAATATTCTTGTCCCCTGTTCCTTTCATTCTAGATACTGTTTTCATGTTAATTCTTAACAACTATGGATATCAAATATCTAACTAAGGAGGTAATTAACCTTTTAAATATTTATTAGAATTTTTCTGTAATATTACTGAATTTATAAGATCTTTAGCAAAGATTTTTGAGCAATTTATTAAATACAATGTTTCTGTTTACTGCACTTTTTGATAATAGAAGGTAGTGAATTTTAAAGCCATGGTTCTTGGCTTCCATGCACTGCTTTTATACCCTCAATCCAAGGAATATATATATATATAAATAATTTTTTTAAAACAGCAAGCATACTGTTGTCCTAAAAATTAATACAAACTTTACTGCACCGTGGGTATATTTTCATAAGTGGAATGTTTAATTGCAAACACTATCAGGACAATTATAAAAGCCTCTTGAAGCTACAATCTTATTTAAATATAAGCCATGACAATTTTATTTTCCCTTGTTGATTTAAGTCACCTTTTGATACTTTCAAAGAGAAAAGGACTTGCTCTTGAATTTCTATGGACTAACCTGCACATAATGCCAGGAATACATTCTCCCAGTTGTTTTAATTTAAATAGTTTGATATATTTATGCAAAAACATTTGGTTGACATATATTCTCCCCATATATTATGTTCAACGGTAACACGACCCGAATAAATGTGGATTACAAATATACATCCGTTTGAAAAGGAAGCAAGACTTCAAAACCCTCAAATTTCTGTAAATACACACAGGTTTCAATACAATTATACTGTACATGTAAATATTTGCTGTCTGTTATGTGTACAGTATGTATAAATTCCTTTTCTAGCCACAATAAAATGTAAGCCATCAAGAGGAATACTAAAGTGGTATTGTACTAAACCTTTGCTAATGATCTTTACCCAATCACTTAACGTTTCACATTCATGGACCTTTCCAACTCACTCTACAATAGCCTGCTTATATTCAAGTTTGTTATTTTACTCAGTCCCAAAAAAAGTATTTTGATTCATTTTGTAAATATGACTGTAAAAATAAGAGATTTAATGTTGTCTTTTAAATACTCCAATTTTCATTCTAATATGAATGTTGTTATATTGTACTTAGAAACTGTACCTTTAATATTACATTACCTTTATTAAGTGCATTGAACACATCGATTTTAGATGTGCTTTATGTACTGTTATCCTGTAATAAAACTTCAGCTTCTAATGGAAAAAATCTGTCTTATTTTTTTATCAGTAGCATCTTGTTTGGTTTTCTGAATTGCGGTTTATTAGGTTTCTTTCTTAAGGAATGCATCCTTACAAAACCAGGCTGTGCTTACAAGCACGTATGTCAGAGCTACTTATGACATACATCATGTAATCATAGAACCTTTTAGGGTGGAAAAGACCTTTAAGATATCAAATCCACCGCTAATCCATATCACTAAGCAACAACGTGTACATGTATTTTAAATGCCTCCAGGGATGGTGACTCCACCACTTCCCTGGGCAGCCTGTTCCCATGCCTGACCACTCTTCCCATAAAGAAATTTTTCCTAATACTAAACCTAAACCTCCCCATACATTCCTCTCATACTATCAACTGATACTACAGAGTATCAGTTGATACCTACCACCTCACTCCAACCTCCTTTCAAGTAGTTGCAGAGAGCAATGAGGTCTTCCCTCAGCCTCCCCTTCTCCAGACTAAACAACCCCAGGTCCCTCAGGTGCTTTTCATAAGACTTATTCTCCAAGCCCTTCAGCAGCTTTGTTGCCCTTTTCTGGATACACTCCAGCAATTCAATGTCTTTCTTGTAGTGAGAGGCCAAAACTGAACACAGTATTTGAGGTGTGGCCTTACCAGTGCTTAGTACAGGGGACAATCACGTCCTTACTCCTGCTGACCACACTATTCCTGATACCAGCCACGATGCTGGTGGCCTTCTTAGTCACCAGAGCACACTGCTGGCTCATGTTCATCCAACTGTCAACCAGCATCCCCAGGTCCTTTTCCACCAGACAGCTTTATAGCCATTCTTCCCAAGCCTGTGGAGTTGTATGGGATTGTTGTGACCTAAGCGTAGGACCCAGCACTTGGCTTTGTTGAGCCTCGTACAATTGACCTTGGCCCTGATAAAGATATTAAACAGAACTGGCCCCAGTACTGAGCCCTGGGGAACACCATTTATGACTGGCCACCATCTGGATTTAACTTGGTTCACCACCACACTTTAGGCCCAGCCATCTAATAAGCTTTTTACGCAGCAAAGAGTGCAATCTTTGGCAACAAGGAAACAAGACTCCCAAGCACCTTCTAAGCGCCCCTTCTGGTTTACAAGAGCTTTAAGCCTCCTGTGCAAGTGCAAGATACAAGAAATCGGGCTTTCCTAGTGATTTCAGAAGTACTGTTTTGGGCTTGATCTAAATTAGGCTTTGGATATCAAAATTCGAAGTCACAGCTCCTCTTTGCTGTGCTAACTTTGGGAGTACCTGAATGTTATCAGCATGCTTGGTCTTAAGACTTCAGGCATGTAAAATTTAATTCTGCACCTACAGAGAATTACCTCAGTCTTGAGTACCTGATCATGATTTAGAGTAACAGGTATGAGCATTCACCTTTGAACCACTCTAGCTGGAAGCAGCCTTCACCTACAGAGCAAGTCTACAAAAAAAGTAATGAAAGTGATCCCTTTCTTAGAACAGTAACACTAAGCAGTGTCATTTGTTCAACAGGTGCTCCATCACTAAACCAGTCTTTGAGACACTGAAAACCCAGGCTTAATTTTCCCATCCTCAGGACATGACTCCTGCTCAATCTTTCCACTCACTGGAGAGTTTCTAACCACAACAATCTAGGTCAGGCAACAACTATATAAATAATATGTTCAGTATAAAAAAGCAGGTGTTTTTCTGAAGTAAGAGACAAACTGAGGCTTCCCAGGCCTGTCCCTAAAGGAAGCTAAACTGTAGGTTAGGAGGTAGTGGTTTTGACCCCTGACCATTTCATAGGATCACAGAACAGTTAAAGTTAGCAGAGGCCTCCAGAGGTGACAATCAAGGCTAAGGCAGAGCCAGGTTGCATGTGCCCATGTCCAAATAGCTTTTGACTATGTCAACAGATGGTGACGCCAC
Source organism: Indicator indicator (assembly GCF_027791375.1). NCBI lineage: Eukaryota > Metazoa > Chordata > Aves > Piciformes > Indicatoridae > Indicator > Indicator indicator. The sequence goes on from NC_072025.1 coordinate 6,236,710, forward strand.
AAACTCTCTGGGCAATCTGTGCCAGTGCTCAGTTACCCTTACAGTGAAAAGGTGCTTCCTGATGTTCACGTCTGTCATGGAATTAGAAAGATCACATGTTGGAAGCAGCAGCATTAAGAAAAATAAAAACCCAACCAAACAAAAGGCACTGCAAATTTTAGAGAGATGCAGACTGAGGCAGAATTTAAGCTGCCACATCACAATCTGAGATAAATCTGCTAATCATTTGGCTATGTAACTGTTAACCATACCTGAGTTTTGAAGTAAGTACTCCTTACAAGGCAATCTCCAGAACTGGGGTCTGGCTGGATTCAGTAGGAAGACAGAAACTTTCCCACTTCTCTGATATACAAAACAAAAAAGGGCTGAATTAAAATCAAGCAGTGCCTTTAAAATTGATCTGCAAGCACGCTGAAGAGGCTTCTTTGGATTTGGACATCACTCTGATTCATCTTGGTATTTTTGTGCACTTGTGCATAGCACCAAGTTTCTCCTACAACCTCCCTCTTCATTTCTCCATTTTAGGGCTGTGAAGGTGATCACCTTTTCTTGTAATACCACAAATGATTTTTTATAATCTAGACCCATAGGTACTGAGAATACTCGAATTCCACATTTTACCACAGCAGGAAAACAAGGTTTGTGCTTTTGTCCACATTAGTAAGTGGGAAATGACCAAGAGAAACCAGAAGGCCAGGAGGCTGATAAATGCAACCTCCACGAAGTACCTGCTTCAGGCCCTCAGAGATAAGCCACCTAACAGGGGCAGGCCGAGCCACCTCTGCACACTCTTGACTGGGAACTGCCACTCGAAACAACCCAACACCTCGTCAGGGCCGCACCTTATGCAGTCACAATGAAGCCCACAGCTCGGAAAGGCTTTAAGTGCATTTCTTCTCACAGCGAGGCGAGCTGAAGTCGGTACTGACCCAAATCTCGGCAAGCAGCACGCCGCCTGCTCCCGTACCACCACCCTGCACGGGCGCTGCCTGCCACAAGATGGCCGCCACACCCCTCCAGCAGCTGCTCGAGCCCACGTTGCCATTGGCTGGCCCAGGACACCTCATCCCGCGCGCCGGGCACTCTAGTACGCTGATTGGCCAGTGCCGTGAAGCAGGCTCAGCCGGCAGAGACAGGGATCAGGCGAATTCGCGCCCCTGACGGGTCTGTAAAGATGGCGGTCAAAGGGCAGCTGCTGACATGGTGAGTACGTTTCCCCCTTTGCCGCTAACCTAGCGGCGCGCCTGTGAAGCGTGGGGGCTGGAAACACATCCCCTTACGCCGCCGCGAGGAGAAAACACTGCTCAGCGCGCTGGGCAGCCGAGCTCCGCATGCGCGGGGCGGGCCTGCCTCCCGCGCACGCCTTAGTGGTCCAGGCCCGCCCAGTCGTTGGGGTGGGGAGGGAGTGGTTTTATGTTTGTCGTTCTCTCAGTGAAAGGGGCGAGGGGGATGTGTGTTTTTGCAGGCGTGGTCTGACTGTCAGTTTATGTTTGCTCATAAGGCACGAGTCGGTAGTGCACGTCTACGATGTGTGTTTAGGGCAGTGACGTTGGTCTCGTTTTTAATACGAAAAGCCATGCAACGAAGTAATTGTGTGTTTTAAGCCTAGAGAGGTGAGTTCGTTTTGAATTAGGTTTTTTGTGAGGAAGACAAAAGTAGATCTTTCCTCGTGCCTTTCAAAATATTTTGGAAAAATTGACATTGCATAAGCTCTGTACGCTGAAATGGGTGTATTAAAAGTATTTAAAAAGTGAAGTCCATGTGAAAGATGAAATACTTATTTTCTGAAAAATTAAGGAAACATTTTTTTCTCAAAATTCCAGTAAGTTCAACCCTTGGCTTTGATTGGCTTTGATGAATGGAGATGTAAAAGCATATGACTGTCACAATTTTTCTTGCCATATCTAAAATTAATTTCCTGCAACAATTAAATTGTTCTATTTGACCTGTGAAGAGCGTTTTATTGCTGAGAAAAAGAGGGTTTCAATTAGTATATATGTAACATCTATAAAGAAGGAATGTGGAAGCCCTGTGTAGATACCTTTTTTGCCTCTTTTTTAAAATTAATCATTCTGTTCTCTTAATGAGTCTTTCTGTTCTTTGTTTCTTGGAAGTAGATGTGGCTTTTTTGTTGTTTTTAGTGTAATGTTGTTTGACTTTGATTTTGTTTTTTTTTTTATCATCAGGGATACGTCACCAAGAAATGGCAGTGACGTATTTTTCTCACATGAAATTTATGAAAAATATTCATTGGCTCCAAGCCTTTCTGAACTATGGCATTTATCAAACAGGTATATTCCATTATTTTGTACTGTTTGTTGTCATTCTGCTAATACATGACATTAATGTTTTGGGGAAAACCTGCAGGTTATCCAGCGTGCGACGATTTGTTACTGACTCCTTGTCCAGCAGTTGGTCTGTGTTTTATCTATTGTGGAACCTCAGGAAGAAGGAAAGTCTGGGTTGGGACCTTTGGTCTCTCCTGTATTTTCAGGGATGGGGTCATATTTTGGGGGTTTTGAGATGGGCTTTGGGTTATTTTTTAGGGTTGGTGCTTGTTTATTTTTTGTTTTCTGTTACGTACTAAAGAAGGATGAAGTTTGACCTGCACTGTTATCTGATCAGAGTAAGGATCCTGTAAGCCATGAAGAAGACCTAATTCTTTTTAGAAAAGTTTTGCTGTCTGTCCATGCCTTCTCACTTTGTAGAAGGCTGACAATAGTTTACATTGACATCCTTTTTACATGTGTTTGCATAGATCCAGCAGTGACTTAAGTGCTGTGGAGATGCAATGAGTTCCTTGAATGTTGAAGAAACTGTACAACATGTTAGCTGAAGAATGAGAAATGGAATTATCTCAACATGGGTGGTATGAGTGGTGTTGTTTGTGCAGTTTTGATGGCCATTTTTATTTTAATTTGAGGAAGCAGAATTAATATATGTTTCACATAGTGAAAAGCATGATTCATGCTGCTGTATTTCAAAAGTTGGAAAATTTTAGGCTATTGAGATTTTTAAGAAGTTGGTAAGGTGGTAGGGAGCTACAAGTGGTAATGTGTCTTGGTGGATGAACGTTCACACAACAAAGAATGTGGATGGGAGACCAAGGTGGCTGTTGTGCTCTATGAAAAAAGTTCAGCCTGTGGAGAAATAATTTGTTCTAAAGGAGAATTACTGTATTTTTATGAAGTGATACTGAGAAAAACACATTTGAGGGGAATACTGTCTGTATCACATGACTCTGTATTCCCCATCTTTAGCTATGGAAGGCTTTTCTGATTCATCTTTGTTGGAGCGATTTGCTTTGAACTGGCAGAGACAAGCAGCATCCTCACAGCTTGCTGATGGGTGCCCCATAGGATTCCTCCTTTAGATGATGTAGGAAAAGGGTTTCTGGGGTAGACCTGACTGTGCTTAAGAGTGGCATTGTGTTCAGTTGTGTATAGTGGAAGTGGATTTGTAGCCAGAGGAGAAATTGCAACCGGAAAAAGTCAAACTGATGGAACTGTGTTACACAGCCATAGTCAAGAGGTAGAGAAATGGAACTTGTTGGTCCAAATGTGAAAGCAAAAGCTGGAGGAAATTTGTCAGATTTTATATTGGGGATTTTGATAGATACTTCACTGAAGTATATGTTCTCTCACCATAGAAGCTGTGAAGGCAGGTTGGTGATAAAATGAAGGTCAAAAATTTAAACCATCAGCTCAAATAAAGTATAATGGTGTAAATATGGACAGAAAAGCTCTGTCAGATTATTTTGGTTTGCACCCTGATGAAGACTGTGACAGCACTGCGTGCTGAAATGATCTTGATGTGCTGCCATTTCATTTGGTGCTGAATAAAGCCAATTTAAGCTGCTAGAATTTCTTGATGTTCCTACATTTGGCATGTCTGAGTCAGCATCTTGTGGCTGTTGCAGCTTAATTAAATCTGCCAGTTTGTGCCATGAGGATGGACACATTCTCATATTCAGAGAGACAGCTGTGAAGTATTATTAAGAACTATGGCTGTGATACTGCTGGGTCTGAATAACACTTGAGGTGTTTTCTACTGCTGAAATTCTATCTTTAAAATGTGCTTTTTCCAAGGTCAGCAGTTAATGTTCATTTTGCTAATATTAAATATGTTGTCTTAAGAACATTTAGAGCATGGCTAAGATGGCCTTCATGGCCTCCAACAACTGGAATTCTGTTAAGAACCAGCTTCATAGTGTTGCTTCTTTGTTATGGTAGCTATGCCCCTTGCCTTAGCAAGCCTTATTTTTGGCGACTGATTTCAGCATTGTTCAGAAAATGAAACTCTTGAGTTGTATACTATTTTCAGTAATTTATTCATTGAAATCTGGAATTTCTATTGTTACAATTAAGCAGTTTTAGTTTATTTCTGTTATAGTGAAAGACAAGCTTTTCTAGTTAAGTCTTTTTCCTTTGCTATCATAACTTTGCACTCAGATCTAACTTATTAGTCAAACAGTTTCTGAACACCAGCCATCTTTTCATTAATAATAAGCATTTGCAGAACAAAGAAAGTGTTTCATATTTAGATGGTCACCTCAATATTGACCACACAGACAGATATATATACAGCATCAACAAAAACGGTAGAAGAATGTGTTTTTTTCTTTCTATCTTTAAGCCAGTGACAGATCTGCTGTTTGTACTAAAGGTGAGTCTGCCAGGTGACATTTCAGAATAAGAAAATTCACGTGATGTGGACTAGGAATTGGAATAGTACGATTTCTCACCACTGCATTTTGCTGGATTTGAAGTTTAGACTTGTGTGACTGCATTTAATAATTCTGACAAATATTAATATTTATGTAAAATGTGTAAATTCTTTCACTTGGCATTTTTCTTTCAGAGAGGCAAAGAAAAATGCAAAGGCATTAGCAAACTCTTCAGAAAACAGACAGACTTGTGTCATGCAAACTGCAGATCCAGATGAGGTGGGAGCTAAAAGCACAACTGATGATCATCCTTTTCCAGAACCTAGACTCCCCTATCCATTTACCTCTTGTCTGACTGAGAAGGAGCAGGAAACATACTTACATCTGATGACAAAGTTCTCAAATAAAGGAAGGCATTTTCAAGTTAATGCAGCAAATCAAAGAGAATTATTTACCTATCTGGTAAGTGTGCATACAGGTACATAAAACATCACAGCAGGAGTCACACAATCTTTTTTGTTACATAGAGTTAAGGAAAATGTAGCAAAAACACTGCAATTTCCTTTTAACATAGCATTATGAACAGTAAAGGTTTAAAGCATTCAGGCTAACATTCTGAATACAAACGAAGTGTATTTGGTTATTTCATTGGGAGTGGTTGGGATTCCTGAAGTTTTGGGTTGGTTTCTTGATAGTAGTCTAAACAACTGACACAAAGCATAGATCTTTGATGCCTGAACCCACCCACCTCTGAAGACCCCTACATTTTTTAATGAGAAGGAAGTTAAGCGTTGACCTTACAGTGATTTTAGCATTTCATAACGGCATAGAGCAGTCTTGTATAACGTTAGGAGATGGCAACACCCTTTATGGGAACTTTCACCATTAGCATGTGAGAGGCCTGTGTTCTGTGCTTCACACTTGCTTCTTAGTCTCAGCAACATTGGTTAAGTAGCAAAAGACCATGTCTCACATTGGTTGGAAGCAGCATTTTGAGTCCTGTATATCATAATTAATCAGCAGCTATTTTTGAGACATTGCATTTGGTTTCCCATCCTTCCTTGTTAATGCCAGTTCCTTTGTGCTGTAAGAATGGGTATGTCATTCCCAGGCAAATCAGCACCTACTGTATTGTTGTTACTTACAATTTAATTGCTTATGAAGTCAGAGCTCAGATATCTTTGTGGTTCTGTCATGTAAACTTGCCCCAACAATGTCATGTAACCTTGCTTTTTATAAACCACAGGAGTACAATCAAACAAATCTTACTCTTTGGTGTGTTTGTGTTTTGGGGAATTTTTTAAAGGAAATGGTCCTTGCAAAAGATATGTTTTTGAATTAAGTGAAACTATGAATGTATGCAAAGCCTTGCCAAATTGAGCAGCAAGTGGAATCTGGGTCCTACCATCACCTGTACTACGTCTCTGGAAATTTTGTTTGTGACCAGCCAGTCCTCCAGGGTTCCATTCTTTCTTCCTTCCCCCTCAGCAAATGAAAGAAGTAGTAAACAAGGAAACTGCAGAATTCATGAAATTTGCCCAAAATGCTGCAAAAAGCTGTGCCCATGATTATGGTGCCATCTCTGAGGATGCACTACATTATACTGAGGTAATTACCAATCAAGTGTTTAATTCCTTTTCTTCTTAAATAATAATACTGGAATCATGATTAAGATGCATAGGCCCTACTCATGGGATCTGAAGTTCCCTGAATTTCTCCTACATCCATCTTGGAATGAGACACGAGGAGTCTCCCTTTCCTCTATGCTGTGCAGCATGTCTTTGCCCACAGTTTACTGTAGGCGATAAGATATAAGTGAAGTTACTGAATACAATACTGCACATAGATTTACTCATCAATTAAGTAATGATATCTCTATATTTAGGAAGGAAGAAAATGCATTTTAAATGTGCATTGACATTAATAAGCATTAATTCACTAACGGACAGAATGTTAAGCTTTCCTCCACAATAGCATGTTATAAAGTCACTTTAATCAGAGGTTGGTTAAGCTTTAATCATAGTCATCTGCAAGTTCATGCTGTGTTAAATATTCACTTTGATGATTCTAAAATCAAACATGAATACAACTTGATATATTCTTCTTGGTTTAATAGCACATTTCGAGAAAAGAATTCCAGATAGAGGTTCATTAAACTCCCATCAGTGGGTTGACTGCTCTTGCTTGTTTTCTTTGTAATGTCTAGCCTGAATTGAAATGCCCTACTTCTATACTTTTTCTTAAAATTTCAGTCTTTTCTGAAGTGCCGCATCACTTTCTTTCATGGAATAAAACAGAAAAATAAATGTGTTTACTAGAGAGTAGAGCATTTAGTTATAATTCAGAAGGATTGCTCTGTTTCACTCTAACACTTTATGTTACATGCTTTTTCATGCACAAAATAAACTTGTTCTCATACACGTTGGACAAAAAATACTTTTTTTAAAAAATGGGTTTAGCTTTGTAATTTTCTGTCTTTCACTTGTGTCTGGCAGGCACATACTAAGTTTCAAATAATACTTGCAGAAATAATTCATTCTAGTTACTAAGTCAAACCTAAATGCCTTCATTTTTTCTAGTATCTGAATTATGTATTTATTTTAGGATCTAGAGTTGCCATGAAAGCAAGTTTCAACACAAAGAATTTTCCTCTGTTTTTACCTTTATGACTTTTACTGAAGCCTAGTGTAAATTAGGTAGTAACACAAAAAAACACAAGTCCCTCTAAAAGCTAAGATAAACTGTAAAGGAAATAATTAGCTGGCTTAACACAGTTCAGTCTGTAATAAACTTTTTGGCCTGAGCCTGTGTGCATACATTGTTAGCCTTGCATATGAAGGGCAAGGAGAACCTAGAATGTGTTTCATTTCTGATACCTGTAAGGTTATTGCAGACCTGTATTGGTATCGCTTTGTTTTTTAAATACTGTCTCTAACTGGAAAGGTTGAACAAGTTTGTTAGCAGTAATCTGCTAAATATATCTATACTCTGTAGAGAAAGTTGTTCGAATTTTGCTGGGACAGAATCCTAGGCCAGTCATGGGCTGCAGGCCATTAGAATTTCTGAGTCAGCCAGGATGGCTGACTGGAGTTGGCTCACAGGTGTAACCCAAACCATGAACATCACACTTAGTATAAAGGGGAAGCTTTGCTGAGGAGAGTGGGACCTCATGTTTGGACTCCCTGCTTCAGCTTCTGACCCTGCATCTCTTCCTGCTCCTGAGGACTTCCTGTTTAGTGTGACTGTTGTAGCTTTCTTGAGCTGAGTATAAGTTTATATAATTTGTATTGATATGAGTATCAGGTTGGATATTTCATTAAATCAATTTTCATTTCACTGGGTCTTCCCAGTTCTCCCTTTTGCTGGGGATGGATCGTTAGGTGATAGAGCAACTGCTGGAATTTAGCTCCAGAAACAGGCTAAACATAGATAAAATATATGCAAATGCAACTTGCCCTTGCAGAAAAAAACTTTATTCAATTCTTATAAATATACAAATGAATAAACTATTTTTTCCTTTTCTGTTAGGAATTACTACGTGCTTGTATTGGACATGTGCGGAAGTATCCTGAGTTTTACACAATTCAGGAGATCATGAGTATCATGGGAGGAAAGTTTCATACACAGTTGACCTTTAAGCTGGAAAAAAATCTTCTTGTAATGGTACTATCTTGTCTATTGTTTCAGCATTGTTTTCAAATAAGCAGAATTACATCTGGATTGTCTTAGGCAAAGGTTCAGGCTTTTTACAAGTACTGTTCAGTGTTTGGGTTAGAGGTTGTAATTAAAATTGTTAATGAAAACAATCATTTATTTTGGTGGGAAGGCTGTTAACGCCCTTCTTTGTGTGCTTGCAATAAAAATATTACATTAATAGTATACTTTTTTAATGCAACACTGCCTTCATAATACACCTGCATAAATTCTTAATGTTTTTCATTATGAGAAGTGCAAACTTGGGTCAGCACGATTTCAGTTAAAGCTATTTTCTGATGCTGCTTGGTTTCTTCAAGGGTACAGCACAACGTGGTAGAACAGAGTTCCCTGCCATGCCTGTTCAACTGCCCACAGATTATAAAACTGTTACATCTATTGTAACTCCAGAAAAAAGAGCTTCTATTATGCACAGTGTGAGTAACTTTTTTTATTGTGATTATTTAAAGCATGCTTAGTAGAGAAGAGCAATTTGGTCCTTTTCATGTGGTAGGATTGTTTCTTTTTTGTTCGGTTGGTTTTTTTCCCTAATCTTGCATATCATGTAGCATAGGAGCATATATTGTATCCTTATTTGTGTATTTAATTTATAGTGACCTAGTGTCTCTTGAAGAGGCTTCCTCTGCTCCCTCAGTGAAACAAACATAAGAGAGGTCCTTAAATTGGAGTACACTATCTGTCAAACCTAAATAGAATTTTTTATCTCAGTGTTGTTCCTTTCAGACTTCGCAATTTCTAAGCTGGCCTCTCATGTGTATACATATACATACACATGAATGCATGCAGGTATAAAGGCTTGTGATTTAAGAAGGAAGTTGTGAGAGTAAGAAAAAGTGCTTTAAACTATCAGCTTGCTCTGGACATTCCTTTTGCTAAACAGCTAAATTCCAGTTAGGAGTTGAACAACTTTTAGATTCCATTCTACTTTACTGTGAAATATCTGATGTTTGAGCTTATGTTCTTCCACAGAGAAAAGTGAGTATTTGGTTCTGTAGAAATCAGGTTTTGTGGCTGTTTATTTAATTTGTTATCCAGGAATTTAAGGAATTTGTTCATGTGCCAAAACACAAACTTTCAACAAAGGCATTGTGATTGCAAAGACACTTTTGCTTAAGAAAGTAGCACAGGTGGCACAGGACAATAATATATGCCTCAAGAGATGTTATAGCTATAAGCAGAGAATATTTATGATGATGTCTCAGGTGACAGAAAAAAGAACATAGCTAGATTTATCTTATTTCTCTCTCATGGTCCTTGGTGCTCCTGGGCTTCTGTTATCTTCTTTGTCCTTCATGTCCTCATTCCACCTAATAAGCATTGCCAACCTCCTCTTTTACCTGAAACCTGTAATCATAATGCTTAATAATTTTACCATTTCAGTTATGAATTTGTATATTTCAGTCTTTTTATATTTAAGATTCTTTATATGTAGTCTGTATTCAAACAACCATGATGAACAACCAGTTATGATGATACTTTCATGTTAGATGTTTTTCTTGTGCTACTTGTAAGATCTATAATATTTGTGAGTGAATCTCTTTTGGTGTTTTTTCTTCTGCAATGCACTCTGATATTCCTATTCAATCTGGTAGTACTAATTAATAGCAATGAAATGAAATATACAGGTTAAGAATATATATTTTCTCATACTACAAAGCAGGTGCGTATCATTCAACCAAAAACCTTCTGGGGAACTTCCTGCTTTTTCATTTGATTCTGAAGCCTGGTGATGCAGTAGCATTTGTTCCTTGGAGGAGTAGGAGGTTGGATGATAATCCATGTGTGTTTGGGTTTGGAGTTTTTCCTACGAGTTTAAATTTAGCTTTGTGTGTCCAAAAATAACATTTAAAATTTACCTTTTTTTCTGTTTAGGATATTAGTTCAGATTCAAATGCAGAAAAGCTTGCTTTGAAATACGGTCCTCAAGTTGTTTTAAGTAATCATTCGTTATTTACTTTACTGAATAATCATGGACTGAACTACAAGGAACAGTGGGAAATCCCAGTTTGCATTAAAAAGATCCCTGTTGCAGGTACGGTATGTTTTTGTTATAAAAATTACTTTTTTGTCCTTGAAAACACTTAGATAGTCTCAATAAGCCTTTCTGATCTGACTGAAGAACAGGAAGTTAGAACATACAGTAAAGCCAACCGTGGGAATGTAGAAGCTCACACGTGATTTAGCTCACACAATAATAGAGTGGTTTAACTTTGGGTTTAGTTTAAAAAGAAATAAGCTAAGGTTAATGAAAATCATAATTGTAATTATAAGCTCATTTTTTTTTACCTTTTCTGAAAAAGCAGTATTCTGGATTGCAGCTATGAAAAAGATACTTACATGTTTTTAATTTAAGGAATCAAAGAAAATAATAAACACTTCATGCATCTTAAAGGGCAAAAATCTGAAGCAAGTAGTTTTCAGCTATCTGTTGAAAGATTTCAGATCTTTGTGTTGTAAAAACAAATACTTTGTTTAATCCAAGTTATCACTAAAAATGAACTTGAAAAAATCCATTGCTATAGTTTGTCCTCTTTTCAAGGAGGAAGGTCATTTCATAGTTTTCTACCCTTTGTTCCACCTTGTTACTCAGAGTAGTAACAACCTCTAGAGGTATCACCATTAACATTGAATTTGGACATAGAGTGATTTTCCACTTGTGGGAGCAGGGTGGGAATAAAAACCATGAAAGTGCAAAAGGACGTTTAACTGACAAAACTGTGATCCCTGCTCCTTGGAGGAAAAGCAACTGCATGAAGCTGTTAAAATTGTGAAGTGAGCTGATTTCAAGAAGCTAAAAAAGAGGAATTGTGAAGTTTTGTGAAAAAGACAGAGTAAACCGAATTTTCTGGAATTGAAAGGACCTACTTGCATGATAGGATAATGAATGCTATGGAGATCACTCTTCTCAATTGCAACAAAATGTTTTTGCATAAACTGGTCTGAATGCTATAGTTCAGTTGTCCAGCACTCCATCAGTAATCTGAATATAGATTAGATACTCAGCTTCCATTGGAATAGGTAGATTCCAATCTTGCTACCTTTTCTTCTTTTGTCCTTGTAAAATAGACTAGGAGGTTTTTCATGGTGAGTATAATGATTGCCTTGGAATGTCCATGTTGCGTGTGTTTTGTACAAACTGTTACAGCAGACTTGTGTGTATTAGTAAAGGAGCTGTTAAATATTTGCAAATCCTAGGAATTTTGTGGGGTTATGTGAAATTGTGTTATTTGTAAAGATAGCCCTGACTTCTTTTGCATCAGCTTTAAAGTTTTTAAACTTAATTTTTAGATCTAAATTTAACACCTAAAGGGCGTTCCGAATGTGTTAGCAATATGTAGTGTTTCTTGAAGGGTTTCTCCTCTCTCCCACCTTCCTTGTAACTCACCTCTTGCATTAATTTTATGCTTTTTCACCCTAAAACAGTGATGCTTTGCTCAGCATGTGCTTTGTCTTTGTGTAAAATTGGGTAGGACATCACACTTATTTTTGGCTGAGTCTGTGAATGATTCATACATAAGTGGGTTAAGGTGTAAACAAAAGACTAGGGCAGCAGAATCTGGGCTTAATGACATAATGAGTGCTAAGAACTATAAACTGCAGCCATTGCTTTTGGTCTATGAGACATTGTTTTAGGTTCTTCAAAGGAAGAATAAAGATCTTTCTGGAAAACAGAATACATCTGATGATATAATACAGTATAAGGGAAGGTGAAATGCAAATTCTTACCTTACATGTTCTCTTTTTAGAACCTCATTTAAAATATGATCAGCTGTTAATGTGGTGTGTATTGCTGCTGCAGGATCCTAGTAATTGACACTGTATCTGGACATACCTTTTTTTGTTGTTGTTACTGAATGAGAGAATAATTTTTCTGGTGTAAATATGGAATGGATTTCATCATAATTGGAAGTTGAAAGATTTCTTACTTGAATTATACAGCAATCTTTATTCCTTTCATTTCATATGCACTCAACTTCTTTCCATTCTTGAAAAGGTAGAGAACCAGCTAAAGTGGTTTATATTGATTCACCTCTGCTGAGAAAGGAAATGACAGTGAGAGAGAGGAACCAAATCTTCCATGAAATTCCAATGGACTTCCTAGCAACTAAAACATCTTATGTTTCAATTTCTGATGTATCGATGGACAAACCGGCTGAGGACAACTTGTTTCAATGGGATGTATGTAGCTTCACCCCTTCTTAGAAATAAAAAAACACCACCTCTGTTATAATTCCTAAGTTACTTGTTCTGTGACAATGAAGGAAAGTTTAGGTTTCCTGTTTTCTGCTGCTGAGTTAGGGACTCCGTGTTTCCAAATGTCTTGTTTCCTTTAAACACTTCTGTTACATTGGCATCTCAGCTTTAATGTTCACTTCATGAAAATGTATTCTCATTGTTTATCTAAGTGAGCATAGTTCTGTGGACTTTATTTATTTTTCAGCTCCAAGGACTTAAGATATCATATGTAAAACACAGGACGTTTTTTTCAATTACAACGCTAAATGCAACTCTCTCAACAGTCAAAATATGGATAGCAGAACATTTTTCATGTTTCCTTCAATTTGACAATGTCTTGTCTGTGATTTACATATTCTGTTTCTTGATTTGTTTTATTTCTGTTATTTTTATAATACTATTTTTTCTGCCTGTGTTCAGATGTCTTCTGATATCTACGAGCACAGGAAGATTCCACTTCCAAATGACATGGGGATGGACTTTGATGATGATGTTACGGAACTGGAAACTTTTGGAGCAACTGTCAAGCTCTCAAGATCTTCTAAATCAGAAAGTACTAAAGTTCTCTCATATGGCCCAAAAATGGGAAAAAAATGTACAACTCCCATAAACAGTGAAGATGAAGAAGGGAATAACACCATTTCTGAGCAAGGAGCTCCAGCATGTGCCAGTATGCAGCTTTCATCATTGGGTGGCGTTCTGTGCATCAGCCCTGAAGAAGCTTCATCTCGTAAAAGCTTTAATTCAGAGGATGTAGGACTGAGCAAAGCACATCATGTAATGACCAAAATATTGGACAATCAGACAAATATTCTATCTAATGCTGTTAGTGACAAGAAAGAGTCTGATGCTGCACAGAAAAGTGGGACTTGCACATCTTTATGTGGTAGTGACACGGATGAAGAGCGTTTGATAATTGATACAGAATGTAAAAGCACTGATTTTTGCAAAACACCTGTACCAAACACTGTTCCTCATACTCCAGCACAGACTGCCAAATCGCCTTCCTCCACCCAGATTCCATTAGAAAACATGACAGATTGCTCAGATATCATGGATCAGGATAAAAATGCCTCCAGAAAGCCTAAAAGAAAGTTGGCCAAAGAATCTGATCCTGTCGGACAGATTTTAAAAATGCAGACAAAACTTCTCAAGTCGCCCTCTTCAAAAGTTCACGAGCAGCCAGTGGTGAGCTGCAGTAGTTGTGATGCTACGTCTCAGTCTCCAAAACCACTGGTGACCTCCAGCACAGAAACTGTGCCAGCCCCTGCCTCAAATCTCAGCAGCTCCTCTAGAAGTACCTGGACGTCACTTTTTCAGGGAGTGCCAAAAAGTAAGTAGTTATGCTTATTGTGTAAGAACTAAAATTCTGAACTTTTGGTAAAACTTAGCAGAAAAGTATTTTAACTCCTTCATCTGAAGAGTATCCTAATAGCACCTCTGTTACATTTATTTAAAGATGTGACTTACTCCTTTTTATTTTTTTAACAATACCTTATGTTTGTGGGAATTCATGTCTTTGTTCAAATTTCATTTTTTAAATGCATAAGTGACTTCTTGTGCCTAATGAGACAGTTTTTCACCCTAAAAGTCTTAGCCAGATCCAGTTAAAAATGGCAAAATAAAAAATAAACCTACTGCAAGAGCAAAAAGCTGATTAGTTAATGCTAAAGACTGTAAAAGCTTGTAATTTTCTGTTTTATTTATTTTCTATAGGAAAGCTGCCAAATGAACTTCAGATGCTTGAAGAAGACCCTTCAGAGTATAAAGCACCTCAAGATGGCAACCTTGTCTATAAGCTGTTCAGTTTGAATGATCTCTTGTTACTTGTGCGTTGTAGTGTGCAAAAAGTGAAGTCATTGCCACGAAAGAATAAAAAGAAAAAAACCTGCAAGGTACAGATTTTGCTGTTAGCCTTTTGCTTTTGGTTTTTTAGACAGTTGTGCTCAATGGGTACCTCTAGGATTCTCAGTCTTGCATAGTATTTAGGGTTTTGCTCAGACAACTAGCTCATTTAATTGTAACTCTACACAGTGTGTGTCTTCTTAAAGTAAACACCTGTAGGAAGAGAGGGAAGAAAAACTTGTAATTTCTTGAAACCTATTTGATTAGAAGATACGCAAGTGTGATTCTGCATTTTTTTTTATTATTTTTTTTTTTTTACTGTGGCTGCGTTACAATAATGTGCATAAGTAACTGGAGTCACATAAACTAATGTCACTTTGAACTGTTCTTAAAAGTTAATGCAGTAATCACATTTTTGGCCCAGGGCTTTGGGAAACATTCATAATTGTAAATACTTTCAAGCAGGATTCAGCCTTTCTGTTATGCCTAGTTAAGCAGAGAAATGGGAGATAAAATGAACAACAGAGGACACATTTGAAGATAGAAAAAGATCTTATTTGTTCTGCTTGAAAAGAGTATGGTATACATGTTAGCAAATTATTTGTCTTAAGAAATAAAATGCTTTAAAAGCAAGTGTAGTCCAGATATTCCTTGTAACATCAGAAGAAAGACAGCTTATTCTGGAATTCTCAGTAATTATGTGGTATCTCCCTTCCAGGCATTTTGTTGAGGTGTTTATGCTTCATTGGAATGGAAATAGATCTTTGTAACTCTGATTACTTGCCAAGGCTCAGTGCTCAGAACCTTATTTTGAAGAAATACCATCTCTTTGCTATTGATCCACTGCCTATGCCTGTGAATAAATGCTTAGTTAATCAGAAACTGAGCACTGCTGATTATTTTTTTTAATTCTTGCTGAAATTTAGGCTGATTTGTCAATGAGAAGAGCCTTTTAATTTCTCTGTTAGTGTTAGCATGCAAAGGTTAGCCTCTGATTTCAACTGGAAATTCAGGCATTAGATTCTAATTTCCAATGATACTCCAACAAGGAGAATAAATGGCAGGATTCCACTAACAAGTGAAAAAAAAAAAAAAGGCATCGTGAATTTTTTTCTTTAATTCCTGCAGAGGGCAGTAAAGCATAGAAATGGGAACTTCAGTTTAGTTGCATTGATGGGCTACATTTGATCATTTGTAAAAGCTTGCCTGGGCTGCTGCATTTAGTCTATTTTGCCTTCCTCTATGTAGAGTCTCTGCAGCCCAGAGCTTGTTGTGGGGCCTTTACAAAATGTGAAAAATTGCAGTCTGGTTATGGACGTTTTTTGAATAGTGAGTGCTGATTTTTCTTTGATCTTCACTTATATAGCATATTCCAATATTCCTGTTGCCAAAACTAGAATACCAAGCCTATTACGGTGTTGAAGCTCTTACAGAAAGTGAAGCATGTCAGTTGTGGACAGAGAGTATGTTGCATTCTGAATCCTTATTTTATATTGGTAAGTTCCTGTGTGTTTTGGTTTTTTTTTCCTTAAGGAACCCATATATGGGACTATTCATATAATAACAGAAGATAAATATTTATTAAAGCTGTATTTCTTACGCCCTTATTTTAACTTTGGAATTTTACTTTTCATTTAAATAAGTACTTTTGTCTAAAATTTCTGTTGCATGCTGAATGAGGCTATTCGAGCTTAGTTGTTAGAGGAAAATGTTGCTGGATGCTATTCAAGAACTGAATTTATTTGCCTTTCAAAGAAAAATGTACCTGCACATTTAGTTCTCTGAAGTTAGTAATCTTTATGACTTAAAGTGTTTTTTGGTTTGGGGGAAAGTCTTTTGCTTGCTTTTTGGTGGTGTTGTTAATGAGGTGTATACTACATGTATTATCACAGGCATGGTGAAAGTATTTCTTGATTAAATGTGAGCTAGAAATGTATCCTAGTATTTTGTGAAATAATTTTAAATTCATATGTTATTACATAGTAAAATATAAGATGAACAGAGGATCAGGCTCAGGATACTGATTCCTTGACCTTTGAGCTTGTAGTCTTGGAGACAGATCAAATATTACTTACTTTACTGTGAAAACAGGCAATGTTCCTCATACTTCTACACTGATAATATAGAGTCAGGTAAAATACAAATGAATGAGGAAAAGCAAACAAGGTAGGGCTAAACCAAGTTCTGTTCTGCAGAAATGAGAGAAATTGTATATGTTGAAAACAGTGTACATGTGTCTCATATCTAAGGTACTAGAAATAATTTTCTGGCTTTGCAGGAGTGCAATTACTTAACAGAAAAGAAAAATACATAGCAGAAGTTTATTGAAAATTTCTTTCTGTAGCTGGGATATACCTCAGGAGTTCTAAACATTAGATGATCTTGCTTAAACACATTTTCCATGCTTTCCATTGTCCATATATAACTAATCCATGAAATTTAATTTTCTAATATGTGATATGACCTGAAACATCCCTGCCGAAGGGACAGTCTTTGATATTCCTTGTCCTGTATCATGTAGAAGATGGAAACAAGACATAATGTAGTAGAATCTAGTAACGAGTAACATAAATTCTGTCAGAGTGAAGCAGGAAACCATAGATCTCATTTAAAAGAGATGACAGCTGTAATTCAGAGCTCAGAAAATAAGAAGGAAATAAGACAGGGATAAAAAGTAAGGAAATGTTAGCAGAAAGATATCTTACTTGTAAAGGCCATTTGTCCAAACTGACAAGCATGCTAGGAATGCAGTGTCAAGGAAAGTTTCACTAACAAGTGCCCTGTAGAAAATGCTGTGCCTTTGTACAATGGCATTTTAAACATCAGGAAAGCTTTTTATGTCTATTAGGATACATAAGTCCTGTAGAGAAATGCAAAAGTTGCATATAGAGAACGTGATCAGATTATTTTACATTATTGAGAGCTCTGTGACACCAATTATCTTGTAATTAACAAGGTTTTAAAAGGGAAAATCTGCAACAAAAGCATTAGCCAAACCACATTTTAGAATATATTTGGCACTTGCTGTGGGGTGAGTGCAATCCTGTTTGTACAGTGAATGAATGTTCTGGAGTGGGGACAGCCTCGCTCTCCTGTGGTAGAACAAATTCTCTGTATTTTTATGGTTGTTATGGCAGCAGTTTTGGCCTGTGGTTGCCTAACTTTTCCAGTTGTGCCCTGAATTACACCTTTGATGATGGCGGCTTGCATCAGAAATGCTGAGTTCTCTCTTAATTTTTATGTGCAAACTTTGCTCCTTATAGAATTAGAAGGTTTGTGGGAAATCTAATGTATTTGAAGTAATAGTTTTGCCAGTTGCATCCATCTTTTCTCTCTACATTTGATAGAAATTATATTTCTAATTTTAAAAGCAAAAGTTTGCTGTGGTTCTTCTCTGCAAAAAAATCTCACAAAGAGATGATTATACACAGCATTTCTAATTCATGTTACTGTACAGTACTGCTTTTTGCTTTTTAACAAGCAGGACAGTATACTGAATGACACTGACATTTAGCCCTCTGTAGAAAATTTTATGAACATTTTCATAGCATATCCAGAGTCACAAGCAGTGTGAGGAAACAGCAAAAATGCAGAGAGGGCTAGTCTGTCTGTGAAGTGAACAAGCTGAAGAAATCCCTATCTGTCTAATCTCCCATCAGTTACGGGACACTTAACATATGGCTTGGGCAAAAGTTTGCAGAGAGCTGATGTAGCCAACACCCAGTTTATAGAGGCTCTCAGAGGTGTGGAAGAAAGCAGGCTGCATGCTGCAGGAGTTGTCCTGGCATAAACAGGCATCCCCACCTCATTCCTTAGTGTCTGCTTTGTAGATACCTGCTAGCTGTGAAAAGGGCACAAAGCCCTAGGCTGGCAGGCTTCAGTGGCCCAGCCTCCAACACACTCTCTCTGTTCATGTGCTTGGGTGAAAAGATTGTTGGAACTGAGAAGTGCTGGTTATTCCAGTGACGTTTGTTTGTCAGCTCTTGGATGCACCTCTTCCGGAGTCCAAAGGTGTTTTCTTTTGTGTGCTCTGAAGAAGCATTGAATTACAGTGGGCTGTCACTATAGAATCATAGAATCAAGAAGGCTGGAAGAGACCTCAAAGATCATCGAGTCCAACCTGTCACCCTAAACCTCATGCCTATCTAAACCATGGCACCAAGTGCCACGTCCAATCCCCTCTTGAACACCTCCAGGGATGGTGACTCCACCACCTCCCTGGGCAGCCCATTCCAATGGCCAACCACTCTCTCTGTGAAGAACTTTCTCCTCACCTCCAGCCTAAACCTCCCCTGGTGCAGCTTGAGACTGTGTCCTCTTGTTCTGCTGCTGGTTGCCTGGGAGAAGAGACCAACCCCCTCCTGGCTACAACCTCCCTTCAGGTAGTTGTAGACAGCAATGAGGTCACCCCTGAGCCTCCTCTTCTCCAGGCTAAACAGTCCCAGCTCCCTCAGCCTCTCCTCATAGGGCTTGTGCTCAAGGCCTCTCACCAGCCTCTTGCCCTTCTCTGGACATGCTCCAGCAATTCAACATCTTTCCTAAACTAAGGGGCCCATGCACACTGAAGTAATACTCCCAGCATGTAGGGCAGACTCTCTCCCATCACTGTTTAAAAAAACAAAAAGTTTGCTACAAACAGGGATTTGAACTCTCAGCATGTAACCATGTAAAATCTTTTGGTACTGCCAGAGTATGTGATTTAGTCAGGTAGGCAAACTGGAGACTGCAGATTTTTGGTAGTGCCAGGTTAAGAAGCCATACAGGGAAATAAACAATCCATTTTATGAGAGAGCTTCTAGCACCGAAGATTTGAGCATCTGCCAGACCTCAGCATTAAATTGCTTAGGAGTTCTTAGATCTTGAAAAGCTTAATTTGTTTTCTCAACAATCTTTTGTATTGACAAAGAAACATGGATGGAAAGTCCTTTGGACCATGGTCAGTGCCCTGTAATTGTCTCACATTGTTCTTCAGTGTTGTATCATTCTGTGTGGCTGAAGGAAGAATCTCACAGCTCAGTGCAGTGACTCAGAAGTGCTGCCATCTTAGGAGATGAGAAGGAAAACAGAAATGTAACTGTTTCCTCTTGCAGAATGGGCAAGGTGTGAGATTAAGGCAAACTTTTTACTTTGTATGTTCACAAAGAGTGATTGTTTGCACAGAGCCGAGATACTATCATCAAACTAAGTTAAGAGTGCCGTCCTCTTGGTGGGAGAGCGTTTTGCTCAGTTGCTGATTTAAGTCCTCTTGCTACTCAGATAGGAAATCTTGCATCTACAGAGGGAGTAATGTCTGGCCTGCTTCACAAATAACATACTTGTACTTGATCCAAGCAGTAAATAAACTTGTGATAAACTTCACTGATTAGTAGGGACATTTTACCCTAACTGGTATTCATTTATTTGCAAATGAAAAATGGGTTGGAAAGAAGTACTTACTGTATGGGGAACTTACTGAATGTCAAGTGCTTTCAGTCAGACACTTCTCAAATATAAGGACTGTAACTCATATCTTTTCAGGTGAGGGAGAAAAGATAATCAAGAGATGAGGTACATAATCCTCAGACAGTTGAGTAACACAATTCCTTCTGTAATGTACCAGAATAGAAAACCAAGTATATTAAACTTGGAAGTAAACCTTCTGTAAAAGGTAAATACCTATGATCTGTCCAATGAGGAAGCATAGCGATAAGGATCAAAAGAACTTGAGAAGATAGAAACTTCTGAGATTAAGTCGTTGGAAAATGGGATGGCGTACCCTGGGCATCACTAAGATGCAAGATTTGCTGGAATCATGGGCATCTCCCGGGTTTAGAAAGACTACTCAAATATGGGTGGCTGTACTTAAAGCAGCTATACATTTTACTTCCCACCGCTGTGCAACACTGATAAATACCTTTCTCAGTCCTACACTGTGAAAGAGCATAATTTTTTATAAAATGTGTTATGTCTGAAAATAATGCTTTTGCATTTGTTCTCTTTTTAGTGTATTAACTGAAGGAATATTTTTCAGGACATATTGATGCTTTTACGTCAAAGCTGATTATGCTAGAAAAGATCTCTGCAGAAACGTTAAGAGAGAAACTTGGATCGATTAAGTGAGTATTTTTAGCAGTTTTCTTTAGCAATGACTTTGAAGCCCTAACAAGCCTTGCAAGTTACCACTTCTGTGTTTTTATTATTTTTTCCATTTTTTGCAGGCCTTTAAATTCACTAAATATACTTCATAACATTTTGAAGAAAGTGTCTGAGTAAGTGCTCCATTCTTGTCATCATGTTTCGTTGCAACAGCTCATCTTATTTCTTCTGTAGAATGCTTGCCTACTCTTTGATTTTTATTTCTTCAGATAAATCAGATACTTTACAGATTCTTTTAGGCCTAGCATAACATAATGCAGTACCGTGTAAAACTGTATTTAGGATTACAGGTTTTGTATAAATTACAGAAAATAATAACTTGGTTTTTATCAGCTACTTGAGGGAGGAGGCTGGGCACTTTGAGCACAGGGTGAGTTGTAATATTTACAATTTGGGCTTCTGGTTTTTGTTAGTCTCTTCACTTAATCTGAGAAATAATACTGTTTGTTCCCTTCTACTTAGCTTGACATAAATCAACATAAGCCTTTCTCTTGCTTGTCCTTCTTTATTTAGATTCTTCAAGGACTTCAATCTGCAAGTGTCCTTGAACCTTTGAAGCAGGCTACACTGTGTGAAGCATATAAATTTGAATTATAGAAGAGTTTTACCACACTTTGTAATTTCTGTAGCTTTGAGATTTGTGGCTAAGACTTTTGATATGGGCAGTTGGATGACAATTTATTTCCCTGAAAACCTTTTTAATCCTGCATGTATTTAAAGCACCTCTTCTTTGTGTCCCTGTCCATGTATGCATTATCCTTTGTGATGCTTTCAGACATTGGAATGGGCTGCCCAGGGAGGTGGTTGAGTCACCAGCCCTGGATGTGTTTAAAGGCCATTTGGATGTGATGCTTGAGGATATGGTTTAGGGGTGAACCTTGTAGAGTAGGGTCATCAGCTGGACGTGATGATCCTGAGGGTCTTCTCCAACCTGAATGTTTCTGTGATTCTGTAAGGCACTGGTTAAAGAATTCGAGTTTGCCAAATATGGGTGGTTTTCTGTATAGGCTTAAATGCTTTAAGTATGATCCCAATCTGTACAGTGATGACAAATTAATACATTATGAATACCTTATAAATAGAGGAATTAGCATGGATTTATCGATACAGTTCAATTCATGTGGGTTTTTTCCACATTCTTTTTATAAAAGAAGCTGTTTTGCTTTTTCATTAAGAATTTGGTACTGCCTCAATTAAACGAAACAACAAAAACGTTTAAATACTTTTCGTTCTGAACTTTATCTTTTTAGTTTGCAGGAAGGCTCTTACCTGTTGGCTCATGCTGCAGGAGATTCATCAGTTGCAATCTACAAGAGTTCTACGGAGAAGACAACAAGAGCATCATATAATTTACATAAAGCTCATTGTGATCTGCCTACTGTACCTGCTACTCTTTCAGTCCCATGGGTGCCATTAGATCCCAGCCTCCCTTTGCCCTATCACATAACTCATGGAAGAGTTCCATGTACTTTTCCACCTGTACCACAGGACACCATGTTGAAACAGAAGGTCAGTGTCGCACTTGATGGAAAGGCAGATTAACAATTCTGAAATAATCTGTTTGTCTCTTGAATATGTAGCTGGTATATTTATGTCTCATCTTTGGGCCTCTGAAGAGATCCTTTAGAGTTCGGGATCCATTGTCAAGAACAGGAGTGGCTTTTCCCTGAAAAATACTTCAGATGAGATTCATCTCACCAAGCTTTAAGCATTATAGTATTGGAAAACAACATTTAAGATCATTGTGCTCTTAAGAGGGAAATGGAATGTTCTGTATGATGCATCTCCACACCACGATGGGCCTCTGAGATTGTTGAGTTGTCATTTTCTCTTAAATTACTATAGAAGTAAAGACTGATTGCTGCAGCTTTAGACAGATAAAATAAGGTGAGAGAAATTCTACTGTCAGAGTCTAATCCACTGAGCTCTGACTGCAGTGTCTGTGACACCTCCAATGTTCTGTGTTTGAAGATTTTTTTAAGTACACTTTATTTCCCATTTGACGGCAACGTGTTTTCAAAAACATTTTGCATCTTTAGTATCAGCTAACAATACTTCTAGAGGGCAAAAAGAATGTAGCATTTGGCTTAATTAAAAGCTTTGTAGTTCAAAGGGTTGCAGTACAGCTGAAACAGATACAATATTTGCATTGATAAAGATTTTCTTACTTTACCACTATGGTGGTGCTTGTTGTTAATATACCTTAGTTTCAGGAAGAAGCTTTTCATCTGGCTTCCTGCTTTTGCAGTCCTGCTTTCATCTCCATTTGTCCTTCTCATTCGTGTAGATCTCAAAATTCGTTGGCCAGTTTCAGGAGAAATTGACAGGACTTGGAGGTCTAAGATGTTAAATTCTGACCAGCTTGGTGAAAATAAGTAGCCAGGTGTAGAGGAGAGGGATCCAGCTCAGTGCATCCTCTCTAGAGACAGCAATGAAGGCTCACCTGCAATATTTGATCTTCAGAATTGCATGCAGACAAGAGAAGTTATAAGCAAATCATGCACACAAAGAAAAAAATCAGAGCTTTTACATTACTGGGTGTGGGATAATTGTATTGCAAGCAGAAAAATAAAACACCATGAATCTTTACTGAAATTTTTAAATGCTCTCCTCAGTCCCCTCATACCACTCTTTTTAAAATTTTTCTTGTCTTAATTTACTGATTACTGATTTCAGCAGATAAGGTGGAGCAGCTTGGATCTGTCCTTGCTTGTCATTCAAAGCAAAATTCGTGTAGGCTTAACAGTGATTCTGTGCAGCAAAAATAGGGTTTCCTTTTGTCTTTGTAAAGTGTAGTAGCTCAAACTGCCATCGATCACCTGTCTCTGGTTGCTCTGGACTCCTTCACCTTTGAGGATCTTTAATTGCAATTCAGGTGGCTTCCCTGACATACAGGAACTTTAATCCTCATTGGTATGCTGTTCCCTGCACAGTAAAGCTTTAGTAGCAATGTACGTGCCGTGCTGCTTCTAAAATCAGAGCAATGTGGAATTGTGTGTAGAGGTACATATACTTTGTCTAGAGGCATGGGAGTACCTTAATGTAGGAAAACATAATTTCTGTCTTGAACATAAATACAAAATTTTGTGTGAATGTCTTGCTCCTTTTTGCTGAAACTGAACAACCTTACATAGTTACATTCTGCATTTCTTCAGAGCACAGTTAAATCTGAAGAAATAAAATGTTTTAGGTGTTTGAATGTGATCTTCCTCACAGAGGTCATTAGGATAAGTAAAAATTAATATAGCCTAAAAGTCACTAACACTGGGGGAGTTGCCAAAGTTATTTTTTAAACAGAAAAGGAATTCATTTGAGAAGAATTAATTGCATCTAAAGAAACTTCTGACAGAAATGTTGTGGCAATTTTTTAGGAACACAGTCGTCTTTGTCATTTACGCTGGTGATTGAAGTGATGCATGATGTGTAACATGCTTTGGAAACTTCCCAAAGACCCCACTCTCAGCTTTAATCTTATCAAGAGGCAGTACGACTCTTGAAGAGAATTTTCAAGGGTCATTTTTTTCCAGCATAGATTTATGCATCTGTGTAAAAGCCATGGGCTAACTGCCTCTAGCTTAGTATATTCTGGGATGCTTCTTAGGCCCACTTAGGTGTTTTAGCCACATCTTGACTTCATATGAGGACAGATGGATAGAGTTGTGCATCAGTTCCTCATTACGTCTTGCACTTTGTTCTCTGCAAGAGGGAAATCCAGGCACACAGGAAATACAGAGACAGGACTGGTCAGATCTTCTTGGTGTCAGAGACCAGCTGTGCCTGTTGCCCTGTCTAGATGTGACCTCTGAGTCTGGCTGGAACAAGAAGAAGTAGAAGGCAGTTCTCTGACAGTAGTTATGCAATTTTTTCTCAATAATTAATTCTAGTTGTTTGTTTGTTTTTTCTCTCCCCATATGTGTCCAGATGATTGGGGTGAAAGGACAGTCAGACACACCCTTTGAGGGGAAGCCAGTAGCTGTGGAAACAAAAGGCAATCCAGCTAAGCCTGTTCGAAATGAAGGTGTGGCTGCAAAGAAGTTGAAGAATTACTGCAAACAAAGGATGATGAAGAAAAGGTGGAAAATGAAGTACAACAAAATGCAGCTGAAGTAGGAGTAGCTGAACCCTGCTGTGTTAAGTATGGCCTGGAGAAAGACAAGCAAAACAAATGATCTGAAGCTTTTTTTGCACATTTCAAAGGAGCCAGAACAAGTTTGCAGGGGAAATGGCTCCATACCTGAAACATTCTATAAACCTTTAACCCTTTCTTACCTCAGTGGACACACTTCAAGTTAAGATTCCAAATTCAGTCAGAGGGGAAAAAGAACATAAGTCTGTTGCTGAGGTTAGGAAAGAAAAGCATCTTCTGTTGGTCTCATGATTTTTGTAGTAAGATTACAGCTTGAAGAATGAAATGGTCATTGACAGTAATATCTGATATTTTATAATAACACGAAAAAAAGACTTTCCAGCTTTCTTAATTCTTCAGATTTTTATTGTGACATAACGCTACAGATTTTTATTCTGACATATTTTACAATTACTTTGTGTAGTGTGCATAAGGAGTACAACTTGGACTTAATTCCTTTAACACATAGTGTCTACTGGTTTTTATACTACTTTAAAAACACTTTTTAGGATGATGTGACATCCTAAACTTTGGGGATCAAAACCTGTGGCATATTTGAATAATATGTGTGATAAATTTGTACTAAGAATTTAGAAGTACTACTAAACAGTTAAAATACATATTTTTGTGTTTGCCAAAAACAATTTCCAGAAATTGTTCAAATTCTGGCATGTCTTCAAAAATGATTATTGCAGTTCTATACTGTATTACTGAGCAGCTACAGTCTAAATCTCATATCAGGTTGCACACTGATAGGCCATAATGCTTACCTGAGCTACTAAGGTTGGCCTGGAGGAAAAATGATAGGATCAAGACCTTAGTCATCATTTCTAAAATCCAGCCAGACTATGCTGTACATCAGCAGTTTTATTGAAAATCAGAGCCACAGTGACAGAGCGAAGGTAGAAAAGAGAACATTTACTGTCTGTGAAAATGCCAAGCAGCTTGACACGTGGTTTCCTACTGAACATGCATTGTGTGGAAACATTTAAAGTGGGTTTGGATGTTAGTATACAGAAACGTGTTCTGTGATGTTCATAACTAACATGAGTGCTCGTGAGGGAAGATTTCTCTCTAGTACAGGTACTCTGTACTTTCAGTGTTTCATCAGACACAATTTCAGCAGAAACAATCCTTAACTTGAGTCTTGAAAATTACATTATCATCAATTTTGTTTCATGGTTTTTTGATTTCTGCTTGTATTTTCCTTTAAGAGTATCATTTTCAGAAGGGTACATGAATTCTTGAAAGCTACAACAATATTTTCCATTTTTGCCGTTCAAACAACACAACTATTTCTAAATGTCTGAGCCAATTTTTGTGTGAATAATGTTCTGGAGAGCTGTTTGTATGCATGCTTAAACTGCTAACACAAAAAAAAAAAAAAAAAAGAACTTAAAGATATTCTTCCAGGTCTTTAGTTTGGACAAATGAAGTCACCAGGTACACACATCAAGTATTTTTCTGCTCACTAAGCATGTTGTGTTTTAATGTCACAAAAGTAAAAATAAAGCATATAAAGTGTTTACTGGGATACCTGTTTAAAAATCCTGGTCAGTTTGTTTTTTAAAGTAAGCTTAAACAATGAATTGTAAAATACAAAGCATATTCTGATATTTTTTCCCACTGTTAGATATATTTGTAATATTAATTAGTTTATTTTTTCACCACTGCTTCTTTTAGCTCTAGTGATAGGCTAATGACAAGCTTAACTGCTGTAGAGTTGTTTGCAAATTACAGAGTTCTGACTCTCCTAAATGCACTCAGTGGCCTCTCATAATAGGAATGGTTTAGCT
This sequence comes from Indicator indicator, assembly GCF_027791375.1. Lineage (NCBI taxonomy): Eukaryota > Metazoa > Chordata > Aves > Piciformes > Indicatoridae > Indicator > Indicator indicator. The sequence continues at coordinate 6,263,228 of NC_072025.1, forward strand.
GTGAGTCATTTTTGCCAGATAACGAGCTCTGTGTGGGGATTCAAAGCAGTTTTCAGTTTGTATGTATAAAATCTTTTTCCAGGCACATAAGGAATTCAGTTTTTTGGTCCAGTTTTATATGTTAGTAATATATCTTTATGCCTAAAAGATTTTCTCTTATTAACATACTGTTATATTATACTAGCATTCTATTTATGATAGTATACTAATTGTAGTTTCTTACATATTTAGGTAAGGAATCTGGAGTTTGTATACAACATGTGATGGTGTTTTAATACACTTTAATACACTGTTGTGACATGTTGTGAAGATGATTGTTCTCTTTTGTGTTAAGTGAGATTGAAGTATATTATTTTGTTCATGTATCACAGGCAGGAGTACCAAAGCATACTCATTTTAGGGGCAAATATAAATGAAAGTTCTGTTTAAAGGAGTTTGATAAGAGGAAAAGGGATTTATTTCAGAAAGTAACATCTGGAATTTTAAACAACAAAATAAGTCAAAAATAAGTGCTTAAAAATATTTCAGTAAAGCCATAAAATGTGCTGGAGAGTAGTTGCTGGATCACTGGTTCTGTGTAAACAACCCCTGAAGCGACACTTACCTGTGGAGGAGAAAGAAGGACTACATCATGTTATCCAGACCATTTATAAGAGTACTGAGTAATACTGGACCCAGTGTCAACCCCTGAGAAGTTCTGGTTGTGACCTGCTTGTTCATCCACTGACCTAGCCACGGCTCACTGAGCCACTATCCGCTTCACTAAAACTTCAGTCTCTGAGAATATGAGGTTTTCCATGCTATATAATTATTCCACAGGTATTAAGTCTATTTCTCCCCATTCACTGGAGTTAGGAGATTAAATCAATAGCTTCATGCTATGTTCAGGCAGTTTGAAATTAGTTTTGGAGACTACTGGTTGACACATTCAAAACCATGGAACTTTATCAGTTCTTTTTATTAATATGAATAACTGCAAAGGGTTATCAGGTGTGAAGTCTAACTTACTTCTGCATTAAGTGCTTTCAAACTGTATTTGCACTACCAAATCACTCATGAACTGCTTTCATTCCCAAATGCGACTGGATAAACCTCTTCACCTTCTCTGACTGCAAAATCTCTTAGGGACACTATCTATGTAAAATAAGTTAGGAATAGATTTTTCTGGGGTTTTGTTTGTTTTGGGGTTTTTTTTTTGTTGTTTTCTAAGGAAGCCCAGGAGCTGGAAGTGTAGCATACAGGGACCAAGTGACCAGCCAGCCATTCCTGTGCTAGCAGACAGGAGCTGCAAGTGACTGTCCAGCCCCATGCAGTGAAGTTCAGTACTGGACATTGAACCATCTGAAGAGGTACTTCTTTTGCTTCTGATTTTCTCCAAAATAGTTTAAAAGTCACTTAACAGTTCAAACATTGTCTTTCAGGATGTTTAGTGCTGACTTCCATTTAAGCTGCTTTTAATTATATTAGCAGAAGGAACTGCAGCATTTTCAGTCTCTCCTCCTGTCTAGGTTTGACTGGATGTGTAACTTTCTCAGATGCTTCTCTGGTAAGTGACGTAACTAAGCTCCTCTCAACAAAATGCAGCCTTCTTTACAAGTATGGATACAGTCCTTCCCAGAAGCACTGTCATTGCTTGGTAAGTTATATTTCTTTGTGCTAAAAGTGTGTTTATGTCTTTGGTTGCTGTTAAATTGCATTTTTCTGCTGTTAAATTGCATTTTTCTGCTCTTAACTTGCATTTTTCTGCAGAGGCTCTAAATTTTGTTAATTAAATGTTTGCAAAGATACATTCTTGTATTATATATCCCAATCTATTTAAGCACAGAAGACTTGAAGTGCAGACCTATACAGTTTGTCATTTTTTACTTAAGATATCTCTGGGCACAAAATCAGTTGTTGGGAGCAGTTATTCTCAATTTAAAACCTTTCTGTGTCTAGGTTAATGTTTCCAAGGACACATCTGTCTACCTGAGAGCTTGACTGTTTTCCCAAATGGGAAGTCTTGCCCCTGATTGTTAATCTTGCCTCTTCTAAGGTTCTCTGGTACCACAGCTGCTGCCGTAGTGAATTTGCATTGTAGTTTTAAAGGAATCATGCAGCATACCTGGTCCCTCTGAGATTCCCTAGCTCTTCACATGACATTTCTGCCTTCGGCCATATTTTACGTTTCTCTTTCTACACTGAAAGATTTGGCCTGGGTGACCTTTAAATATCCCTTCCAACCTGGAGCATTCTATGATTGTGTAAAGAATTTGTAGCCAAATTCACTCAGATCAGTTCTTCTAGTGTATTTTTCAGAAACTCTTTAAAAGCATATATTAATAAAATGAATATCTTTGTTTAGAACTTCATTTCATAAATTAAAATCAAATTCAGAGTAATGATGCAACCTTGAAAGATTCATGGCTCTTACCTTAATACGCAGACTTCAAAATTTGTTTATCCCATAGTGAGTTGAACAGCATGAGTGCCATCCTGTGCCAGGCCTACTGCAGTTGACATTTCGCTGCATGCAGAAACTCTACTTACCAAGCCTTTCCACAAGCAGTTCAAAATTAAAAAAAAAACCCAACCAAAAAAAAACCAAAACAGGAAGAATGCAAAAAAATTTCCTACTGAAACACATCACTTGTAAGACTATCTACCTGGCAGACATAGCACCTCAGCAAATGATTTAATAGGCTGGTTAAATTTGAGCTTTAAAAAGAAGGGAAGATTGTAGCTGTCAAAACCACACTGCTTGAACTCAAGTCATTCTCTAGATGCTGTGATGGCATTATTGTGTTAATGACTTCTTTAACAGTAGTAGCATTAGGACAATAAACCTTAGTGTTGAGGATCTGTTTGAAAATTATCTGTAGTTGTACTATCACTACAGACTTCCATTTTATTTTCTTAAAGGTTAAAGGTTTTGTGAGCACTAGCTTGCTAGCACGCAGGACACAGCAGTGAAAGTTACTTACCTCAAGTAGAAGTGTTTACTGAAGGGTTATTTGAAACAGTAATGAAAACACTAGGTATTGCATGTACTGCTTCATGCTAACCCAGCTGCTTTTAATATATTTTTCTGGTTCGCTAAAGGAAGAGAGCTCTGCTTTTAGAATTCAAATTATGCTTCTGACCTGGAAAAGCAAGTCTTAGCTTGCCTGGAAGAAACAAATCTCTTCATGACAGCCATTCCTTTTCACTCAGTCAACAGCTTTTTTTTTTTTTTTTTTTTAAGTCAAGTTACTTTGCCTTACATTTTATTTATAGCTATAAGATGACACCTGAAAGAGAAAAAAAAAAAGGCCTCAGTGTAGACAGTTTATATTTAATCAAGAATTTGTGACATTCTTTTGTGTGGCAAGGCATCATTTGTTCCCCAGCTAGTACCTCAGCTGAGCCTAATTAGGTAATGAACTTCAGATTGTTCAGAACTTAAAATTGTGGTTTATGTTATTTTTTACTAAAATAAGGATGATACGTTTTAAAACAAAAAGAGTGACAAATTTTCCTGCGATTTCATAGAATCCTTGATTTTAATTGAAGTTTTACAGATTTTGAAGTGTTACAGATTGCTGTAGTACTAGAATGCTGATTTCTGTCAGTGAACTTTATTTTGTAAGAGATTTTTAAATTAATTTTGATGGGCCATTTCAGAAGTGGCATGATGTTGAATGAAGAGGAGACTCACTTTTTGCAGCATGCAGATTTGCCATAGGAACCTGTTGTTCAGGGATTATAACAGTAAGTTTAGATGGTGCTGCTTTAGATTCCTTCACACTTCCAGAGTTATTCCCCAGGATTCTCAGGGACATAAATAAGGTGTGGCAGCCTCCCCTGTTCCTTGGCAGAGGCTAGGCAATTAATCCAAAACCATGGGACTGTTTGTGTTCTGAGTCATTAAAGTGGAAAAAGCACATAATGGTGGGAAACAATGAAGCAGAATAGATGAACCCTTTTAACACTATTCCTAGGAAAAATTCCCTGAGGACTTCTGGCAGCTTCCATCTTTCATAGCTGTTTCTGTCTGAAGTGATTATTCATGTTGTTCAGTTCTGGATAATGTCAGGGGCATGCACTGTTAGTATTTCGTACAGTGTTTTCCATCGTGGTTGCAGTCTAGGGAATGTTATTATAGAGCTGGCAGATGTGATTGTTTCAAGTACTGTGTCATCTTCAATGGGTTCAAAATCTCTCTTAATGCTATAATATATGTTGGTAGTCTGTTGATGCTAGCAATGTTGTGCTGAGAAAGCTGAACTCATAGTATCATTGAGATGTGGCTTTTTAATCTGTTAAGTGTATATAAAACCAAGGACAGTATAGCTCTTAGGTAGATTAAACTATGATTGAAGATATGATAACCTGAGAACAGAAAGTAAAATTACCATCTTTAATGTTTGGCTACGCTTTACAGCTCTTGTTTTGTCTCAGATTGCATGATCTTGGGATAAAAAGGCAGTTGGCTATCAAGCAAAGCATCAGGAAGTCCCCAAGAGGCTGAGGGAGTTGGCTGAAGCCCAGTTAACACACGTAGTGACTGTTGGTTATATCCTGTGGCTGTTTCATTGGGATAAGAGGATGAGTTTATTCATGCTGCCAAAGCCAGTAGATAGGATTTGGCAACTGTGTTTCATTTATGTTTATGTATGTATCTAGGCAACATCTCCAAGCCGCAGCTGGATAATTACTTCTGTGAGGCACACTGAAAAACCAAAATGCTAGTGATTCATGTTTTAGCTTAGAAATCAAATTGGGCTGCAGACACTATTAATACTCTTGATGTCAGAGGAATTAAATCTCTGTCCTTTGGTACATGTGCATCTGAATTGCTGATACATCATTTGTTCATGATGCGTATTCCTCGGTGAATTTCTGTGCCACTTGACTACGTACACCTCCTTGGCTTACTCTGTTAAGCATGCCAAACAGAAGGAAAGAGGATGCAGTAGCCTGGACTGAGCCATGAGGCCTGCTGCACCTTTGAAGCTTCTGGCCCATATTGCTGCCTGTGCCAGCTAGATGAGAGTAACAAAGGATCTTGCTTCCGAGTGTCTTGACAAAGCATAGATGATGCCGTGTTAACGGTAAACAGTTGGTGCAATGGGATTCCACCATGGTGACTCAAACTTGATGGGTTGTGGCAATTGATAGTGACTTTAATTAGGCTGTATATATGCCCTGAAACGGCTTTCTTTGTTATTAGCTTTTGTGCATAGTTAAGAGGTTTGGGGGTTGGGTTTTACACGACTGAGTCCCGTAACTGTGGTATTAGATAATATTTTGGTTATTTACTCTTTTGTATTGCTTTAGATCCTGAGTTACCCAGGAATCTGGTTCTTTGTGGAGGCAAAGAATCCACTCCTTATGCCCATAGGCTTAGAGTAAAAGAGTCCACTGAGATTGTGAGGTGAAAGGATAAGAACTGATGTTATTACACTGGTGAGGAGAAAAATCTTTGAAAAGAAATTGAAGTCTGAACTAAATTATGGCCTGATATGTGAAAGTGGTAGAGAAGGGATACTGAAGAGCATACAGAAATTAATTTGCAAATAAAGAGTTGAGAAGCAGCTGAAGACAAATCCAGTAATAAAGCAGTATCACTGTAAGATACACAGTCTAGGTGTCCAGTTCCTAACTTGGATGTCATATTCATAAATATACTGCCTCTCTGTACTCCAATTGAACTAGCAAATGCCTCCTACTTTACCTATTATAATGCTTCATTTGTAAAATACACACATAACAAAATATTAGAAACCTGGCTAGCACACAAGATTATTCCAGAGATAAGTCTAGCTCTTTAAAAAGGATTAAAGTAAATGAAATTCTGAATGGAGAATAACATTTGTGCAGGAATGTGCATGTAGTTTAGGAATGAGATTACACAGAATAGAGTTGATCCGAGGGCTTAGATTGTTAGGTGGAGCACCTAACAAGATGTCTGGTTCTCTGGTATTTATTAGATAAAAGATGACATTGGTATTTTGGTATTCAGTCATTGTTTTCAAAAGCACACATTGGGATTACAGTTCTGCAAGATTTAGAGTAAATCACTATGGATGTTAAAAAACTCTGTTGCATTTCCCTATGCCCCAACTCCCCCCTCAGAAAACCCAAGCAAAACAACCCCGAAACAAGTTAAACACTGGGACTGTTTACAGTTTTACTAATGTAGTCTAGGTGTGCATTAAGGAGTCCTTCCTCCTTTCTTCTCTAGCCATAGATACAATAATTTGCCAAGCTGTTATCCTGGGAACCCAACAAGCATGACTTTTAAGTTATGCTTAACTTTCTCAGTAACCTGTGATTACTGTAATTGCTAGTAACAAATCTATGTGTATTTGTATCATGGCAGTTTCCAAATTAGACCAAATAATCAAGGTGCAAAAATAGCACCCAGAGGTCTGCTTGATCCATATGTTAGTCTGAATGGAATTTCTATTATCCTCTTGCAACGTAACACAGTCAGGGAAATCACACTATGCAGAGACTCAACCACACCTAAACCAGAAATTCCTTTGTTGTAATTCCCCTCCCCCACCCCTTTTTTTTTTTTTCTTTTGTATTGAGGAAGCAAGTTTAAGTCAGCACTACATATTGACAGAATTGTGGTCTTTGTAATTCCAGTGTTAATGCAGTGTTGATTCTTTGTAGACAGCATCCTGAAAGAGGGTGAGCAAAATCTGTGTAGATGAAAGAGCCAAACTGTCAGAGACAGAAGTGAGAGGAAAATCTGCTGGGAGCATGCAGGAAGACAGAGATCTCAAGCAGGTAATTGCAGCTGAAGTGGTTGCCAGTTATTTGAAATATGACCTTCTATGCTGATATTTTAAGGGAATGTGAGGACTAAGCAATGTGCAAACAAATTGAAAACTTTCTTGGCACTGCCTTACTTGCAGACTACTTGCGGGTGTGTCTTCCAATGAACCATCTGCAAGACAGACACGGAGAGACGGGCTAGTGGTGACTACGGTCCTTGTACCAGTCTTTTATCCAGCATAATGCTAACAGTAGTTACTTTAACGTAGTACACAGGAGTAGTGGTGCTGTACAAACAAGCTTTGGGTAAATCTTCAGAAATAAACCCGTACGACTTAGATGCTTATTTTTAATTTTAAAAAGTGATTGAGGCACTTGGCTGCTGTTCTCCCATTGAATGAATTTCCTTTCCCTGCTTGGCAGATAACAGAAGCCTTTCCTATTTTCATAGTCTGACTGGGGCCTTCTTTGATTCATTGATTTTGCAGAGTTTTTTCTTAAAGGTGTGAAGACTATATCATATTACCATGGGCAGGATCATCAGGGCTTGGTATTAGAGGATGGTTAGTAGTTCTGCCAAAAGCGTTAATCTGTGGTCTACTGTTCATAGTATTGAAGAGTCCCCAGCTGGTGGTACAAGTGCCAGTTGACCTAGATAAGTAGAAAGCAACTAAAGGAATTCATCATATGTTTGAGTACTATGTTTGTATTTTCATGAATCTGAATGTGGTTGCTCTTTCTTTTCCCTGTTGTCAGTCTTTTTTTTTTTTTAAACACTTCTGCAGTTTCTGAAGCTTGTGTAAGTTTGGAGAGGCTGCTGTCTATTTTAACTGAGGTGCATATATGACTCTGAAATTGAATAATTTATTACTAAGTTTGGTATTAGAGAGAATATTTCTGAAGCTGTAGAGTTGCTGGGAAGTCTTTTTTATGCTGCAGGTCATGGCTGTGATGATAATGGTTCACATCAAAGCTTTTTCCAAACTGTTCGTGTGAAGATCTAGTTAACCAAAATTAACACTGGTATATCAGCTACTTCAAGTTTTAAGAGGTGTGGAGTTATTAAAAAGAGAGCAATTTTCTAAGGAAATGGAAATAATTCAATAATGTGCTACTCAGCAGATTTTGTGCAAGAATGCAACATATATATTATATGTTGGCAATATATTACATAAGCACTTTTTTCAGATGAGAGTCTTGTGGTTACCGTTTTCAGCTTTTGCTTTTAAGAATGTTTGACAAGAGATAGGGGTAAGAAAACTATCCCTGAGGGGATTGTGCATCCATTAGTAGGCAAATTGGCTGTCTTGCTCTTGCTCATTTGCTTATCCCTCTTTAAAGCCCCTATTGAATACTGCACTACAAAATGGCTGTTACTTTTGAGACTCTGTTTCTGATTTGTGAATCACCTTTCCAAGTTGCCAGTGTTTTTTTTTTTTTCTAAGAAAAGCAGAGGGAAATTATGTTTAACTGTTAGTGACACTGGTTCAAGTGAGATACCCAGGATTTTTTTTTTTAAAGATTAGGAGAATGAAGACCTCTCTCAGTGGCACCATACTCTTGAAAGGACTAGCTAAAGGTATGCATCTGTGGGACACTGAAAACCCACAAATTACAGGAATAACTGTATGTTTTGGAAAGGGGTGCGCTTTTTTTTCTAAAGTTCTTGAGACTGATCACCACACTGCTGTCGTGAAACAGTATCTAAGGTGATCTGACCAAAGATGTTCTTTGCGCTTTTTAACAGTGTCTTGCATTTGTTACCAATGTAATGTAGGGGGTTCATGATTTATTTCTTATTAGTCAGGCCAGCAGCAGTTTCGCTCCCCCCGTTCTGGGTGTGTCTGTTCCGGCTATCTGAGCATGATTCAGAGGGCCTCAGAGCAGAGATCGTGCCCCGGTCTTCTAGCGTTTAATACTTACGGCAGTTATCATCTAGACTTCTCACAGCTGAACTCTGCGCTCTGATTGTTGGTGCGAAGCAGGCTTGGCTGTAGCTGCAGGCTATAGGGAGCTCGGTTTCCCATGTACGAGCCTAGAGCGGGAGGGTGCACTTCTGACTCGGTGATTGTGGGGGTTAGGAAGGACTCTGGGCCGCCGCGCTGCAGCCAGGGCTGTGCCCTGCCCAAGCACCATCACAGGTACGGGCTGCAGCTACAACTTGCTGTCCTAGTAACGCAGGGGTTGAGGGCTACGGGGCCGCCTTTCCCGGGGGCAGCGCGGCAGGGACAGCTTTCCCCACACCTGAAAGGTGGGCCGCTCCGCGGAGAGCGGCGCTTGGGGGCGAGGGCTGAGCCGCGTTCCTGGCGCCGCTTCCGCAACCTCGGGAGCCCCCTGGGCGGCCCCAGGAGACGGGGACAGGGCTTTGCGGGACGCGAATGTGGAGGGAGCGTTGCTCCTGCCTTGCCCGTGCCCACCCCGTCCCTCTCCCATTCTTGCTGCGAGAGGCGGGCGCGGACGGGTGAGTCAGCGCCACGCCGGGAGGGGGGAGAGCCCGCCCGGCCCTACAAAACCCCGCCCGGGCCGCTGCCGCCCCCAGCCGCTGCCAGAGCCGTCGCTAGAGTTGCCCTGCGCGTCCCCGCCAGGTGAGCCCTCGCCGGGTGGCATGGAGCTGGGGGGAGGCGACACGGAGCCGGGCCGGGGGTGCGGGCGGGTGTCGGGCCGCGATAGACACTTCCCCGGCGGGAGCGCAGCGGGCACTGTGCAGCCGCGGAGCGTGGCGGTGGCTGGGTGCGGCCGCCGGCTTTGCGCCCCGCGCATATCTACTCTTCCCTCGGTACTAACTCCCGTTACTTCTCTATGCGTGGCTTCACGCCGCAACAGCGGTCTCCAAAGGTGGGGCTGCCCATGGAGGGTTTAATGCGCCCCGCACCAACTCTGGGTGTGGCGGCAGCGCTGGCAAAAGAGGAAGCGGACCCGAACTCTGCCAGACTTCCCCAGACACTCTTTTTTTTTTTTTTTTTTCTTTTCGTTACGGTACACACAGGCTCAGCTGGCAAACGACGATGCTATACATTCACTTTTTCAGTAGGGCCTCGCAGAGCCGCGACTGGAGGCGGTCCATATAGGCTCAGCTATAGCGGGCCCGGAGGCACTGCAGGAGGCACGGCGGAGTCCGGAGCCTGGTCTGGGGCAGCGGCCCCTTCCCTTCTTCTCCAGGGTGTGGCTGCGGCTGTTGGCGCTGCTCTGGATGCAGCCGCAGCCGCTGGCATGGGCAAGAGAGAGGCCCCTGTACAGGGCATGTTGTGGGTAGCCTTTTAGTAGTAGTTCTTTTCCGAGGTTTGCCTTTGCTGTCCTCCACGGTGGGCCAGGGAGCCTTGTGTGGATCCTTGCTCATGTAGGCATCCAAGCTTGGACACTGCTCTCCCACCCCACCCTGCCATGGCTGTGAGCAGACTAGCTGAGGTCTTGCTGCTGCCTTTTGGGTTGTGAGTAAGCTTGCCCACCACTTCCTCATCTTCGAGTGAAGAGGGGCAGTAGGACAAAGGAATATTTTCATGTATTGTAACTGGAAAAAAAGTTATTTCAGGATGGTTGTGCAGAATTAAGTTGTTTATACATGACAGTTTTAATTATGTTTAATGTTAGATGTTTTCATGTTCATGTTCAAATGCTGTATCTGCACGGAGATGTGCAGACCCCAACATATAGGTCAAGAGTGCAAGAATCCTTTATGCCCTTGAGTGGTCCATCCTTGTGTGTGTCCTCTGTTGGTGGAGCCAGTCGTGATAGGCAGCCCTCGTGAGTATAGTTTGCCTTGATTAAAAAAAAAAAAATCCTCTACTGTCTCAGAAGTGGGAGTAACTTGCATTTAAAGAAGTAAGCCCTAAACTTTGTGTGTGTGTAGCATCTTCCCAGAACAGGACATCTTCTGGGTTGTTTGTGGTGGTGTTGTTTAATGGGCTTTGAAATCCTTTTCTGTAAAGCTACTTTTTTGTGCAAGTAACGGCTGTAAATGATCTGTTAAGCTTTCATCAGGTGATTTGGGGAGATACAGCCTGGCTCATTTGTGTTTGCAGTTAGCATTCTATATAAATGAGTGATTTTGAGTCCTTATTTCATTTGCAGCAGATGTTGTGGATCTTCCTTGCTCTCCCTCATTTCTCCTATTGCCAAGGCCTTGCCTTAATTCTTGGAGACTTTGCACAAATATGCTCCAAGGGAAAGAGTTTCCATTCTCTCATTCCGGGGATGCCGTCTCCTTGGCTCAGATGTCTGGGAACACCCTTTGCTCAGTCTCTGTCTACAGGAGTATATTAAGTGCTTTTTAAAATGCTAACTCTGCTTATTGAGCAATGTAGTTGTTTGTGCATACCTGACAGTTTTTTTCCATGGATCATGTGGGTTTTTTTCAGCTGTCATGTACATTAGCTGCCCCTGGGAATCGAGATGCAGGGCTGCTTTTAAGTACACACTCTACTGCCTGCCAGCAGTTATGGGGATGAGGTAGTGAATGTAGACTAGGTCCAATATAATAATAGGATTGCAAAACCAGTGATTACTGTGGAGGTCAACATCAAAACAGATGCTATCTCTTTTAGTGGAATAACATTATGATTCAGTATTACCTAACATGGATTGAGGAGGAAAACTGGTTGTAGAAACTTGCCTTAAGGCAAGTTTACAGCTGGAAGGTAAAAGTTGATTCTTTTCTAGTATGAGGAAGAACAAGTTAGTACAAGTATCCTGTGTGCTCAAACCCACCCAGAACTTGTCAAAGCTACATCAGTTAAAATCGTTCTATCATAGAACAGTGAGAGTCTGTTCTCAGACATGAGTGCCTTACGAAGCAGGGTGTGACAAGAGATGTGTTTGTTCTCTGGGTAAAAATCTTTCTTTGCAAAAATTCTTGCAGAACCTCCTTTTCTTTTTTGTTTTTTTTTTTTTTCTTTTGCCAGCTTGTGGCTGATGAGAGGCCAGTTGCTATAGCATTGTTGTGTGCTGACGATATGAAACTCCCAGTTCTAGCTCTACATGAGGGTGTGTTAGTTCTGTTCCTGGACTCTGTTCAAGATTTTTGTTCCAACAAGCCTGGTTCAATGTGGTTTTAAATTGATGTAGAAACAGGAGTCTTGCAAAAAGCTTTTCAGTGATTGTTTGGTGAAAGATTATACTGCAATTGGTTTGCTTCAGCTTTACTGGTATTTTTTAGTTCTTTGTGATAAGCAAGACTAAAGGTCTTCAGTTGCTCAGTTGCTTTGGTGTTGGTTATACTGTCAAAGTACAAAGGTCTCATTGTTAGGCACTTCATTTTATTAAGAGTAAACAGGAAGAATTTCATAACTTGGTAATATATTGGTTGAACAGCAGGTAGTAGCTTATTACAGCTTCTGCAGCCTGTCTTTCAAGGGCTGGGTTGGACTTTCTGCTCTGAAGAAGTTGATGCATGACTGATTTTCATTCTCCATTTTATTTTCCCTCCCCTAGGATCTTAATTTTTACTCAAAGTAAAGTTGCTTTTGTTACTTATACCTAGGTTGCTTCAGAAGATGAAAGGTTGTCATTCTGTGTGCTATGAAAGCTGTGTGTTTTTTCATTTTACTCTCATAACACTTGCTATGTCTGCTAAAAGTAAGGATTTATCTGCTTTGCTCTCTATGTACAAGAGATTTACAGGAGTTAAACCAAAAAATAAACATTTGTATTAGACTGTTAACTAGGTTTCCATTATTAAGAAACTATTTCACGCTTCTTGCTCATTCTCGTAAGCTTTTGGGTTCAGGTTGATCACTGAGAGAATAATTTGGTTTGTCTGGGAAGTTTGCCTGGGTGGCCAGTACTGCTTGCCTCAAAGCCCCAATACCATTGGAAGAATGACTGATGAAGGATGAAAAAAGAGTATGAAAAACTACCCAGGACTGGCTGCACAACATTTGGGAGTTGGCTCAAGGGCATGGTATCTGAGAGCTGCTTTGGGAGAACTGGTCAGTGTGGATGTGAAGGGAGTGGCACCCACTGAGGCTGAAAATACTTCCTTTCTGGTTTCAGGCTCACTTACCTGGTAGTGAAATATCACTCATCCTGCTGTCTCTTCTCTCTTGCCTCTCAGCAAGTCAACTCTTCCCTGTGTGATAATACTCTACAGCTTGACCGTAGAATTCCTGAGAAACAAGCTTTAATTCCAGACAAAGTAATGCTTGCTCCAGGTGCCAACCTGGATTACTAAGAGGTAATGCAGTGGCAATGTTTGTCCTTTCAGTAGAGGAATTTGCAAGCAGGATTTCAGGAATACATTGAGCCTCTTAAATGTTGCCTCCAGCTTACAACCTTTGTTAAAAATTTCCTCCTTAGTTGAGAGACTGCTGCAGTAGAACAGCAGTACATCTCTGGCCACCTTGTGACCAGAAACCTGCTGAAAAAAGGCATGGGGTTGTAATATAAGCATACCACATCAGTGTTCATTTCTGCAATGTGTGTAATCTGTCTCAGGGTTTGGGGTTTGTCCATTTTTCTTTATGTGGATCTGGCAATGGAGCAATGATATTGATTGGCTTGCCTCAATGACTCTTACATTTGGAGTTAATCCTTTTAAGACAGTCCTTGTTACTTAGTGTCTGACAATCACATTACTAACTGGTGTTTGCAGCTTGTTCTGTGAGCCACTAGAAAATCAGAGGATATTAGAGGCATTTGTAGCCTCTGTCCAGGCTTTAAAGACTGAGAAGCAGTATGATTTTATAAAACGTCTGCATGATTATAAGTAGTTTCAGTGTATTCCATGAGTGTTGAGGAACTGAGCATCTGATTTAAATACTATTTATTACTTTTTGGCTTTGAGCTGGACCAGGCTATAATGTTTCTGGTATAATTTTCTTAATACTGAGTTGTAGGCTTGGCTGATTCTGGTTTTAAGGTAGATATTTTCAAGTTCATAAGTTTAAGTATTTAAAATGCAGATTTTTTTTTTTTTTTTTTTTAAGAAGAGGTAAATTTTCGTTGTACAATAGGAATAAGACTGCTTGTACTTCCTGATGGTGTGGTTTGGTAACTCTTACATTTGCTTTCTTGCTTGGGATTAGCAAGATTTCATTGGACTGCCCCTTTTACTGCTGGAATGTTTCGGTACTATATAGCACACGGATGTAATTGTAAACATATTTAAAATCTACTACTTTGCTTTTTTGTTTTTCTCTTCCTGCAGCATTTTTTCAAGATGTCTACTGTCCATGAAATTTTAAGCAAGCTCAGCCTTGAAGGAGATGTAAGTAGTATTATCTGAAGAAAAGTTTGTCTTATTCAGGTGCCACATCCTGTTTCTTTGATAGCACTATACAAACAATTGCACAGTTTACAAGAGTCCATGCACCTCTTCTACGTAAACTTACAATGACTAAAGACCTTGTTGGCAGTTTTCAGCCACAAAGCAGCTGCAAACCATAGGACAGTTAGGTGAACTGACTACATGTAGTAACAGTGCTTCTCACTGGCCAGCAGCATGAGCAGTATTTATGTGCTGGGCCATATGAAAGAGATCACAGGACAACCTGAATGGCTAGTTCACATCTGGTCCCTCCTTCCAAAGAAACAAATGAATTAAGGATGACAAGAGAAGATGCAAATGTACTCTGTTTCACTGATGCCTTCTGAATTTTCTTTTCAATTACAAATGGAGACCATTAATGAGAATTATATAATTGAGGCTCTTAGTCCTGTAATGATTGTCACCAAAACCAAACTACCTTTTGAAAAAGCTTATTTTCTCAAATGTTTTCTCATTTTCTCTTTTGAAAAGCTTAAAGAACCTTGGGTTTTGTTTTGTATTTTCTACCACATCTGCACTTCATAGTTTTATTGAAATACTAGGAAGCCACATCCTCTTTGTTTTATTTCTTATGTTGCAACATTAGATGGTAGGATTACCAGTGTGGTGTCATGGTATCACACCATGAATTTGTCGTTCTGTTATTGTCTCTGAAGGGGAAGTGAATCCTGCTCATGTGTTATTTCATCATGTTGCTTATAAACTTGCTGTACTTTTAAATTATATATCTGGTAACTCCAGATCCGAGCTTGTTACAAGATAACGTTTTGCCTGGTTTTGTTACTTGTTGCAAAATAAATTATACCATTTGTGAAAGAGCTCTTGCAAAAAACTGGCTAATACACTGTAAGTAGGTGGCAAAGCTGATACACACTGCAAGAGCAGTCAGCTCTTCAGATTTCTTGACCATGTTTGTTTCAAGAGAGTATTACTTTTGGAATAATACTTGAGCAATCTGGTTTCAAGGGCAGAAATGTTTCTTCTGTGATGCTTGTAGGAGGTTGCAAACGTCCAATTTTAATGCTGTTCCATGCCGGCATTTTCATCAGAAATCTTGCCCCAGAGCCTAAGAAATAGGAGGCAGTTGGTTTGTTCTGCAGATTCAAAGTCAGGAGCCATAATTATTGAGCAGCTAGTCTGCATAAAGGACTTGCCGAGTTCCCCTAAGCGATGATTCATGACGCTAGCTGATGTTAAACACAGTACTTCAAACACCCATTGTTCTCAGAAGAAAAGTGTTTAACCTTGGATCATCACAAGATGAACCCAAGTCCTGTTTGGTCCAATAATGAATTTATGCATTGTGTGTCAGTGGTGTAGCGATGGATTTCTTACCAGATGAAGGTGACCTGCTTGCTTTAGCCTGGTATTATCTCCTCTTTCCTTTAAGGAAAGGAGTGAGTTGAGCAGAAGTTAATCATAGAATCAGTCAGGGTTGGAACAAGAGAGTATAGAAAGATTCTGTGTCAAAGATCTTGCTGTTAAGTTTCATGCTTTGCACCAAGAACTGGAATCCTGTATTTTAGTCACCGTTTTATGGCTTACATGTCAGGTGATGTCAAGTTACTCAGTTTTCAGACATGATTTTTTTTTTTTTCAAGGCCAGATTACTGACATACAGACATCTTGAAAGGGTCCTGGGGTGTTTTAGAAGAAGTTGCTTCTCTTCGCCATTCTCATTATCACTGTATGCTTCTTCCTTGTGTTCTACTCTTCCCAAGAGGATTGAATTCATCAGGAATTTGAAGACTGTCCATTTACTGTTAGAGAAGGTTTCTGGCTTTCCTGGGAATATGTATATACATGGTTCTTCCTAGGACTTTTGGTCAATGTCAGGAAGTCTGAATCCATTTAGTTGCATATGCTGGATGGAAGGACTGAGGAAAAGATCACTCCCAAATTGCAAATATAATGCTGTGTATTTTCTCAGTGTCTGATACCATCATACAGTAAAATAGGAAATACTTTGAGCTGGGTGGAAGGAGAGGTACCCAACTCTGATGAGCTCGCCAGATTATCCAGAAGTTGCAGTTAATTAGAAGTGCTGCATCATTGTGTATCCTAATGAGCTTTGGTTTAGGAGTCTTACAGGCACATACATTCCTCTGAGGCTACATTGTGCCTCTTCATTTGCTGTTTCTGTTAGCAATTTGATCTGCTAACAGGAAAGGCTGTGTTTTGTGGTATGGATGTGGGCCAGACTGGGGCCACTTTGCTAGATAAGCTGATGGTAAGAGACAGAAGAAAGAATGGTTCGGTTTATCAGTGCCTTTTTGACTTCCCATTTCCATAGTGTAACATAGATTGTCTCAAGAAGGCGCAGTGATTGCTGTCAGGGAAATCTGTTCAGGACAGTGTGATCTCTACAAGATAGAATCAAATGCAGTCAAAGCCCATGAAATCTTTTACTTAAAATTTATCCTCCATTTAACAATTTTGCATGCAAAAAGATCCTCCAAGGATATTTAGATAGCTTAGTCCTATTTATGTGAACTGTTCTCTCTGGGGTTAGGGACTGAAACAAAAGTTTCCAGGGATCTTTATCTAGAAAGCGTAGTCATTCATTCACTTAGGAAACAGCTATGGTAGTTCCAGATGTTAGCCACCACACCTTTTTGCCCAAAGCTTGGGTCTCTGAACTCAGCAGAGTGGGATTTGTATTTCTCAGCTGTTTGTTTGAAAGTCTGTGGTTTAATATAACTTGCCCATGGGAGGTGATATGAGCTAAGCTGTTGGCTTACATTGAAACAGCAGAGAAGAATTGAATCTCTGTTCTGGTGATCTCCTGTTTGAAGCTGCAGTCCTCAGGAGAGGGCAGAAACAGCTGATAACATCTGCAAACTTTTGAAATGTTGCAACTGTTCAGTAAGTGAATTTACCTGCAAGTCTTGTTATTCTTAGTAGAGGTGATTTGAAACATCATTTAGTTTTGTTAGCCTTGTGCTGCTTAAACCAAGTAACTGCAGGCACAGAGTTTCAACAGAGTTTCAATGGGAGGTAGTGATTAACTCTGCTTTCTAGATCAAAATGCTTTTAAAGTTTTTTATTTTTTAAAAAATTGTAGACTGTAATCCAAAGTAAAGTATCAGCTTCAAACCTAAAATACTTCAAACTTTACACTTTCTTCGAATTAGCTTTCTGTAGTCAATTTCCTTCTGGTCTAGCCAGAGAACTCCTGATTTTAGAAGGTTGATGTTTAGTGATTAAACTTGTAATGTGTTCGGGTTTTGCTGCAATAATATATAATATAATTTTCTATATATTATTTGTTAAGTATGGCCTGGCCAAAACACATGAAGAGAATTGCATTCAGCAGCTCATAGTACAACTCCATTTTCACAGATACCCAGTGGTAATTCGTATATTTCAAAATTTGGCTGAATACCAGTCAGTGAAGAGGCCTGTGTGTTACTAACTGCAGCAAGGATAGGATTACATGGTTTAACTTCCAGGTGTGTTCTTTTTCCTCTAGCATTCTCTCCCACCAAGTGCCTATGCTGCAGTTAAGGCCTACCCAAATTTTGATGCTGACCGGGATGCTGCAGCCCTGGAAGCAGCCATCAAGACCAAAGGTGAGGAACATGGGCTGTGGCTTTGACTCCACTTGTAAGATAGAATGCTTGCATTAAAAAATTAATCTACTGTGTCTTAAGACTACTGTTTTAATATTGTTATTCAAGGATTCCTATTTTAGGAGATAGTGAATTCCTCTGACATGGCCAATGAAATCTTGACCTTGTTAGATTTTGAACTCTCTAAATGTGTTCATTGGATGTACTTTTGAAGTTTCCAACCAAGGTTATCACTGAAAATTTCCACTTTTTTCCTCTTGAACCATCAGTACTTCAAATTCTATTGCTATCTCTGCCACTGAGAATGAAGTGTCAGCTTCTGTGGCAGTGATTTGGGACCAAGCTCTGGATCATGGATTTCTACTGGATTATTGGATTGGACAATTCTTTCTTTCTGCGCTCCAGACAGATGAATAGGAATGGTTTGAATGTTTTTTCTTTGGGATATGAACTAAGTGGTCATGTATTAATTGGGGTAAAAGAAAGTCCTAGAAACAACAGAATGCAGTTTCTGAAATTACTTTGCCATGTTTCAGAGGCTTCTCTGAGCCAGGCTCTCAGGTAGGTTTCAATCTGCTTAGATCAGTGCCATGATCTACCATTTTGCTGACTGGCAGGAAACCATGATGACGCAGGGGAGAGATGCAGCTACATGGGGATGCCTGGTACCTGGAAACAATCAGGAATACAGGAAGTGCAAACTACAGCTCTGGAGTAATACTTTGGTGGTACTCCAGGGCAGCAACGCTCTGTCCTTGTCCTGCTCTGTAACAAAGAAAGCGTGTGTCACGCTTTCTGGACTTCCTCCAGGCCAGAGAAGCAACAGCTGGGCATACCTGGAACTGCCAAGTCTTTTGCTTGCATGTCAAGAGAGGGAGAAATTTAGGAGTCAAACAGTTTCTCATCAGAAAGAAATGCAGTCTTTCATCAGTGCCAACAAAGCATGTCTGACTTGCTTTAAAATAGATTTCCCCTGCTTATCAAGTGTGGGGCTTCCTCTCACAAAATTTCAAATTTGACTGGAGAAATCCCTGTCTGCTTATTAAAGCAGGTTCAGTTCTGATTTTGAATAATTTTATGGTTTGTTTTTATTTTTAAAAATTCTCTTGCAAGAGAGGATTAAATGTCATCGTGCTTGGCAGAAGATGCTGTGTGTGTACATAGTTCTGTCTAGGCTTGTTTTTTCACAGTTCTAATTAAAAGGCAAATCCTAAGCATGTCAAATAGACCATCAGACTTTTAGGACACGTACAAATTTACACATTTTAACACTCAAGCTATTAATTAGTGCATAAGGAAATGGCAATATCCTAGGCAGTACAAAATCTTTTTCCAGTCAGGAAATTCAAGCTCATGTCACTTTTCCACTTCCAGCAAAGATAAGCAATTATTGAGTTTAGGTTTAAGATGCATGGAACACTTCATTAGAGGAATGATTCCCACCCATTTGAACAAATAATAGGGAAACACATTTGGGGACCTGCATGTTGTGGGATTGAGCATATTTCTGCTCATTAGCTTGCTATCCAGGAGTTTTTTGGAGAGGGCAGCTTTTCAGGGCAGGATCTCTTTATGGTTTTAATATTGAATCTTCATCTTCCACCGTAAAGACTGTCTCAGAGGAAATATTCCTGGGGAGAATAAAGAGCAAGAGTGTTAGGGCATCTCTTCCAGGCACTTCCTGTGCACAGTGAATGTTTGGTTGCAGGATATTTTATTTACTAGTTCAGAAAGATTGCTAAAATGTGAATTCTGTAAAATGTGTGGGTTTTTTTTCCAATGCAAATAACTGAATCATCCAGATGAGTGGTTTTCTGCTAACAGTGATGCACAGGGAAGTTCTTCTGCAAGAAAATATTTTAAAATATTTCTGGGAAAGATCTTCGTAGGTTTTGAGCTAAAAATGTAACATAATGAACAAACAATACCTACCCACAGCAGATCCCTTTTCCCCAATTCTCTAACATTCAGCTAGTGTTGTATATGGAACACAGAGGTAACCAATGTAGGTTGCTTCATCTTAGAATTGTGAAGAGTAACATGACTTGTTCATCTTACTTAAAGACAATGAGAGAGATATAATAGCTTATAAATACATGGGCAGGCTCTCTGCCTTTGAGGTGGTGAGCTTCCAAACAGACATAAGAACCAAGTGTTTTGGGGGCTTTACTGTACACAGGATAAAGGACTCCTTCGTTTCAAAAATCTAGGTCTTTACATTCTATAATGGGCCTGTATTTCACAATCATCTAAGTAGCAGTCTTTTGGATTGTGTCCTTTATAGCAGTACTATGGAAATTGAATCCCGTGGAGTCTTACCCCTGGGATAAATCATTAGGGTATACCTTCTGCGTTTTGATGTTAGCAGTATGCAAGGATGAAATTTGCAGTCAGGGCAGGCCAGTTTTCAAAACCTCCTATCTGATTAATTATCCACCAGTTTCCCAGTAATGCAAACTCCCTGACTCAGTCATGAACCTCCATTTCAGTGATTAGGTGTAAAATGGGTAAAACTTACTTTAGTGGTTGAACAACAGCCTTGTGTTTGTTTTAGATGTAGAGTGTCTGACTGTTCTGCAGTGTTCATTAGCCCTATTCAGCTTAATACCTCAAAAGTTAGCTGTCTATTTATGGAAATACTATTATGGGAAACACTGTAACATGTTCACTGTGGCATAGGTCTATCTGCTAAAACTATACTGCATGAATTATTGCTCAAAGCCCTTTGCTGGGCTTTGAGCAGAGCTGTTGAGTTAAATGCAAGGAGCTTACAGCAGCCTATAAAGGGAGGTGTGCAAAAAGGGCTCTAGATGCTATAAAAACAGTTTGTAGTGAGTCCAACCTAGAGTTACTGCAATGCAAATAACTTGTTACAGTTCTAGCTTATTCCTTTTGTAACAAACATCATTGCTGCGGCAGTTTCATGTTTATGCTGTTTAGTTTTTTTTTGTAAGAAGTTCATCCAGTGCCTAAGCATGTCGTCTGTAAATGCAGCTTTCTGCTGCATGGCACAAGAGGCTGCTTAGTTTCTGTATAATACTCCTTTGTGCCCTGTGCGTAGATTAGTTGTACTGTGTGCACCTAAATAGAAGAGACTAACAAACTAGAAGGCTATTAATAGAGTGTATGTTAGGATTCCTTTCAGTTCAGGGTGCTGTTCTTTTTGCCCATGGAAATTCAGGTGTGGTGCTGCCTCCTCTGTGGAGTCTCCTTTGCAGACTTGCAAAACCCACCTGGGCACCTTCCTGTGCAACCTGCTCTAGGTGACCCTATTTTTAGCCACAGGCTTGGACTAGGTGATCTCCAGAGATCCCTTTCAACCACTATCATTCTGTGATTCTATGTATTTTAAACAAAAACATTAAAACTCCTGACTTTGGTGATGTTGATTTCCTCTTTATTTGCTGTTTCAGCCATAACACTGTGGTCTTAATAACAGATTACATATTTTAGAAGAAAAGTTGCTATCAATCAGAGGGTTGTTTGGGGTTTTTTTAAGGTCTACTTCTCTACCATCTCAAATATATTTCCATTGGCAAGGAATATTTTTGTGTTTGCTTTTCTGTGGTTTTTTTTGGTTGGTTGGTTTTGTTTTGTGTTTTTAAGTAAGCCACAATGTCTAATTTTCAGTTGCTCCCTGATAGAAATGCACTGGTAAAAACTGCCCAACCAGAATAAATTCGGAAATAAACTTCTGTTTCGCTGCCCTGAAACTTTGAGTCGTTTTAAGAGAACAGCAGTAAAAAGTGTTAGAGTTGCTCTCCTGCTCTACTCCACCTCAGCAGATGTGAGTCAGCATCCTGTCCATGCATCATGATTCCCAAGTGTTAAGTAAAAGTGCTTATTTTCCATTAAATTCCAGAGCAATGAGTTAATTGCATATTTCTTTCCTCTAAGCATATGAATAATAAACTTTAATTCAGTCATTTTTTGGGCTTCTAATCTATCACAATTGTGATAAAACTTCAGAATTTCATCTGCCTTTTTTTGCATGCCAAGAATGGTTTAAATGTAGAATTTACTGAAAAGCTGAAGGTATAGGCTTTTGCTGTGGTCTTGTAACAGCTGAAAGGTCCAATGTATGTGCATCTGTCTTCATTTCTGGACTGGGACAAGTTGTTTTATAAAATGGGAACCCTTTTTAATATGTGCAGGAGTAGATTATGGCTGAAATGTCAGCATATTTTCAAAAACCAAAATTTTTACCTATGGCATTGGATGCTTTCCAGGGCCTTTTGACTTTGCAGGCCTAGCTGGTATGAGTATGAGCACTGATGTTAGTCTGTCTCAGCATGAGCTAAGGACATGACACTTTCAAGTACAGTTTTTCATCATGAAAAATGTGGGTAAGAGGGAGAAAAAAATTTTGGACTTG
Source organism: Indicator indicator (assembly GCF_027791375.1). Taxonomy (NCBI): domain Eukaryota; kingdom Metazoa; phylum Chordata; class Aves; order Piciformes; family Indicatoridae; genus Indicator; species Indicator indicator. Next base: position 6,285,183 of record NC_072025.1, read on the forward strand.
ATTCATCGTTTTAGGTTTCTGTAGCTAAAGGTTAAGAGGGCTTTTGCAGCATTCACGCTATTTATGATTAATTATATAATATCTGCTGCAGTCCTTTGTTTCAAGTTTCTGCAAGGTTGCTCGAGTAATAAGGAAAATAAATGTAGATGGATTCTGGCAGGGATCTGAGTTCTGCTACTAGCTGCTGGGGTTTTTTTAATCAAAAAGTCATCATTATTACTCGTATGTGCAAACACGAAAGATGCTGAAGAGCGTCCAGTCAGGGTCTGGGGATAGCTTTTGAGTTGCCTAAACCAAGCTGCTGCTGACAAGTATGGTAAGAACAACTGTGCCCGTCCAAGGAGTGCAGGTTCAGGAGGATCAAGTTGGAATGGAGCAAATGAAGTAGTAAGAATGAGAAGGAATCATGAGAATGAAGGAATGAGAAGTGCAAGTTAGTAGCAGTAGCCAGAAGCAAGTGGACAAGTCATAAGGTGCTCCCTGTGTTGGAAAGAACATTAAGTAGCAAGTAGCTGTATCTAAAAAAAAAAAATAAATCTGAAAAGCCTGCTTCCTGGACAGCCTGTGAGCTTTGTCTCTGTATGCATTGACTTGTATTGCTGACCCCTACAACATCCAAAGCTGTGGTGTGCATTAGGTTCTTCTAACAGCCAGAGTAATCCCAGATGCATGCTTTGGCTTTTAACCTACAGTAAGTCTTAGTGATCTCCTTGTATTCAGGTTGCAGTTGCATTAAAGTGCAGGGATTTTTAAAACTAAACCTTTACTGATCTGCAGTTCACTGACTTAAAAGATGGATCGAGAGTTTGATCATGCAAGGCCTCTAGGGCATGCTAGTTAAAACTTAGCGTGCATCTTGGAGTGATGATTTCAAAAAAAGTACATGTAGTTCAGAGCTGCTGAGAGATTAAATAGACTGGTTTATTTTCCCATTTTTATGTTAAGAATGATATTTAAATGTCTGTGGGCTAAATAGGGAATACAACTGCTTTATTAAGAAGCTTTAATTGGAAACAACGTACCAAAATGATGGGGCAGGCTTTAGAACACACAAGTTCACGTTCGTCTTAAAGCCTGTGTTCTTGATCAACGTTTTGCAGAATGCTGTGTGACTAAATACAAGTACACAGACACACAAGTGAAGCAGGAAAGAAGTAGTAAAGCTGTTCACAAACTAGCCTTTGTTGAGGTGTATATGTTCTATGCATCTATGTCACATCAAAAGTTTGAGCCCTTTCTCCAAGGCCAGGACATGACATATGCTAACTGAAAGAGAGCTGTTGAGCTCTGCTCCAAACAGCACATATGCTATGTTTTGAGTGTCAAAGAGCAAATTACTACACAGAGAACATAATAAGAAAGCTTCTTCAGTTCTTTGCTTTTTGTCTGCCTAGGTGTGGATGAAGTCACCATCGTCAACATCCTGACAAATCGCAGCAATGAACAGAGGCAGGACATTGCTTTTGCCTATCAGAGGAGAACCAAAAAGGTAACAAAATATTAAGAAATAACCAAGAATTTAATATTTTTCTTGTGGACAGATTTTTTTTTTTTTTTAAGGGCTTGTGTGTTTCACAGTTAAGTGGATATAAACTGGAGATAAGTATTATTTGGTTTATTTTTCCACTAAAATTGAAGATGTGTCTACTTTGTCTATGCTGTCACAGTTGAGGACTGGTGGGACTTCTGAATTTGTTGAGTATGCACAACTGGGACAGAAATCTGTCTGGGATTCCCCACTGTTGGGGAGACAGTGGTTTCCTAGTACCTCCAGAAATGCTGGCAGGTGACATACCAGCCAGTCAAACACTGGAATGATACAACAAGTTGAGCTATCATTAGGTATTATCTTTAGAAATACCTTAGATACCAATCTGTTGACAGAGAGAAGACTGTCAAGTGTCTGTGGAGTTCTGCATAATGAGTCTTGTGATCTGGAAGGCAAGAGAGGTTCTCTTGGCTTTTGAACTTTTGACTGTCTTACTATAGTTGAAATTTTATGCCCATGAAAACCAGGATATTTCTGTAGTTAGGATTATGATGATTATCTCTTTCAGGTTTGCCAGACCCCAAATGGTAGTCCTCCAATTGCAGCTCAGAATGATCAACTGAAACACAACGTAAATCTAGAATTGAATTTTGGAGATTCACTGGCTTTTATGCATGGCTGATACAGGCACATGCAGAAGCACACACAGGTTGAACACAAGTGTGTGTGCATGTCTACACCTTGGCCGTCACACCCTGTGGGCACTGGCAGAATTGCCTGTAGAAGTGCACCCTAGTAGTGAAATGTGTCACTTAAAACTTTGCTGAATGTTTTGCATGACTACAAAAATGCACAGTCAAAAAATCTGCAACTTTTTTCATCTGTTTCCCTCTCTCACCTTATTTCCTTGCTCTGACCCAAGGGCAAACTGAATTCAAGTGGCAAAGAATAAAAAAAGTCTATAGATACAATGCAGATTTGCAGTGGAAACAACTCAGTGAAATAAAGTGAAAGGCAAGAGAGGGGGGGAGTGGGACATGAAAAGACACATAGGTGTATCTCTTAGGGACATTATCTCATGGGGTTTTCTGGCATTATCTCATGTGTTGTATACACCAGGCTGCTCGTTCTGTGTGTTGCAGGATTTCTCAGTAGACCATTGTAATTTCAAAAAGTGGCAGATCTGCCTCTCTTTTCATTCTTTTGTGTTTAGTGTCTAATGGAGACTATTGGTAATCTTCAGAAACAGCGTTGATCTCTCTAGTCTTTCCCCATCACAAGTGCCAGGGGAGGTATAGGCTGGATATTAGGAGGAAGTTCTTCACAGAGAGAGTGATTTCCCATTGGAATGGGCTACCCAGGGAGGTGGTAGAGTCACCGTCCCTGGAGATACTCAAGAACTGGATGGGGCACTTAGTGCCATGGCCTAGTTGATTGGATAGGGCTGGGTGATAGGTTGGACTGGATGATCTTGGAGGTCTCTTCCAACCTGGTTGATTCTATGAAACTGCCAGTGAATACTGGGGGCTCTACATGTGTGTATTTGTATACAGTGTCTGGTCAGTCCTAACTGCTGCAAATAATCTCTTAACTATGAAATTAACTGCTCATTTGGAACACAAAGTGAAAACCTTTCTCTTCACTATTTATGAGTTAAGGTGCTCTGTCAGTTATCTGGTTCCCACTTGTTTCTCAGAGCTCTCCTAGCCATGGCAAAAAATGTCAGAGTGGAGACCCTGCAGGGAAGAAGTCCTTATTTCTCTAGAAGCTAATATAAAGGCCAGTGGTTGATTCACTTTGAGGGTTTTTTTGTAGGATTGTGGGGGTATTTTTCAATTACTTGGGTAAATCCTACCGTAGTGATTTTGTCTTCCCTTTTGCCTTCACGCCAAAGTGCAAAGATTGCAAAAGCTTCACTCAGCTAATTGGAATTCATGGCAGCATCCTAAAATTTATTATAGTCAGTATCTTTGCTGTTTCAGCTGATATCTGAGGAATTTGTTTTCATATGAATAAATGATGGGATATTGTATTCAGAATTGAATTACTGTAATAAAACATTTCTTAAACTAGAGCCGCTAGATGCCCAGCAGCCCCATTCACTCTCTTGGTCAATCTATGCATTAAATGCCTGCAGTATTAGCATATTAGTGTCCTGGATTAAATGGGTGACTCTGCAGTTTAAGTAAGTGCCTTGGCTCTTTATTTCTCTGGTACAAACTTTGCTGCAGTTTTGCCGAGTTCACTTTCTCTACGTACTCTTCCCCTGCCCCTCAAACTTAAAAATTGTTATTGTAAGCAGCAATTATCTTCTGAGTGCTACAGACTTAATTTATCTTAGGGGGAAACATTGATCTGTATGAACCTCGGACTTGATTTTGGGGATTTCAACTTTCTAACTACACTATAATGAAGCTGATTAGTTGGCATCATTCACATTACACCTGAAACCCATTAAAAAAACTTTATTTGCTGGAGATTTGCACACATCCTGCAAAGTGAACATACCTGACCCTTTCTTTTTCAAGGATAGATTGACAATCGACAATAGAGTCTTTGGCTGCACTCTTCTGAGAGTTTCCTTTAAGACAGGGATAATTTTTCTGTGCTCGAGGATGATTTTTTTTTTTTTTTCAATTCCCTTCAGCGAGCTCTTTGCGACCTGGGCCTGTACAGTGGAATGACTGTGCAGTCAATTTTCTGATGTCTTGGCTAGCAAAGAGCTGGGATGATAGGAAAAACACAAATAATACAGCACTACTGGAAAAACTATGGAAGTGTGATGGAGACCACAGTGAATGAAACTCGGATCTGTCTATGCATATTAGATCCAATAAAGTGCCGGTCCTACAAGACTGGAGTGGAGCTGTTCAGATGTGGCTGCACCATGCTTCCTAGCACTTTATCAGCCACCAGTGGAATTCTTCCTCTTTTTTTGGAGGATGAGAGTAAGTTCCTTGGCCCTAAAATCTTAGGTTTTCAAACAAGAAAAGCTCTTCATCTTCTCTTTCCTTGTAATTGTGTAAGAAACGTTATTGAAGGCTTGGAGTTGGAGACTTACAGCACTGCAGCCTAAATTCTCTGGAGATCAGAAGTGAGCTTTAATTTTTTTTTTTCCCTTCCATCACCCCTCCTTTTTTACAGGAACTTTCTGCAGCACTCAAATCTGCTCTCTCAGGTCATTTGGAGGCAGTGATGTTGGGCTTGCTGAAGACACCAGCACAATACGATGCCTCTGAATTGAAAGCCTCCATGAAGGTAAATGATTTTGGAAATTTAAGTATGTTAGTCTGATGTTTCTGCCTCAAGAATGAGTGTGGACTTCATATCCAAGGCTACAGTTTTCTAACTTGTCCACTGATGACTTTTTTTGGTTTTTTTCAGTACTACAGGTTAAGTATCTAGCTACATCCAAAATGACAAAAATTCTGAAACCATTTGATAATTACATCCTCTCTTGAAGGAAAAAAATAGTTGGCATTAGGTCAGGAATAACTTGTAGGCTCTGCTCTGACTGGTTGCTGCTTTGCAACCAGTAAAGTGCTCTGAAAAATAATATACATGTTCATAGTTGCAAAAGATAATTAAGAAAGCAGCTGTTAGCCAAAGCCGTTAAATCCTCTGGTAGCGTTTATAGGCTTAAATAGTAGTTTCCAGTTACTGGATCATATTATTGATCTTGAAAGAACATCCTGCACAAAACCTGCCTCTGTATAAAACACAAAGAGGAGGAGGCATCAAAAGCAGTCTTTGAAGAAACAGCCCAGCGGTGAGTCCCTGTGTTCAGTCCTCTTCAGTCACAGGCAAACATGGAATAGATTGCTAGTTTAGAAATAACCACTGCAGGCCACTGAAATTAGACTTTGAGAGGTGCCCCTGCCAGTGCAATCACCTTTCAAAGTAAATTAAGGTTTGGGAATTTGTATTTATAATTACCACTTAATTTCTGAATGTTCTTGATCAGGTTAATTTTTAAACAATAAAAAAAAAAGTATTAAAATGTCCTTTGAAATTCAGAAGACAACAAAAAAAGCCCAACTAATTAATTCTCCAGACTGTGAAGTGGGTTAAACATACAAACAAGCAAACAGAAACACATCCTCCATCACCAAACCCCCCCCAAAATTCCCTTAAACCTCCAACATCCAAAAACCAACCCAGTCTGGAGATGGTAACTCCTTAATTATGGGCCAAATCCCTCTTTGAGTAATCAGATGCTGCCCTCTTCTGGTATAAGCAGAGGCTACCCATACTTTACTGTAAATCAGATTAATTTGGGTTTGACTTACTCGTGGTTTTGGTTTTGTGATTGTTGGTTTTGGGGTTTTTTTGTCTGATCAGTTGTGTTTAGGATGACCTTGTACTTATATAGCATTTATGCTGTATTTACAGCCCAAAGACCAAGCCATTACCTCAGATTAGCCACATTTGTAGAATATTTTATTCTCTCCATAGATCAGCTATTCCCACCTCCTAAGTGATGCTCTTAATATGCCTAAGCGTAAGTATGGTGCAATACACAGAGCATAAATAAGCTACGAAAATAGGCATCCAAGTTGGGCAAAGCAAAGTTATTACTGAGGAGTTCATTATTTGCCTGGTATACATTCTTACAAAATACTTTTAAAATATTTAGAAAATCTTAAATTTTGTCAGGTTTCCTTTTACTCCAGATACCCACTAGAGCCACTCTGTGGAAAGTTTTCCTAATTTTCCTTTTTTTAAACCAATATTTATAAAATTGGTTGGGTTCAGTCTTGTCCTCTTCTTTGTTGTTTTTTTTTTTTCCCCCCACTCCTTTTTTTCCTCTTCAGTAGAGACAGTTTTTCCAACAGGGTAGTTTTCCACATAATTACCTCCATTTTCCACATGTGAAAGACTGCAAGCATGAGTTTTCCCAAGATACTACTTGGCATTTTCCCCTTGGAGTCCTGTGGAAACCGTGCCCATTTTTGCCACCTACAAGTGCCTTTCTGTTGCAGATGGACATAACAGCATCCTAACAGGAGGCAAAAGGGTGTGTTTCCTGTCTACTGGTGATGCTGGAAGATGAGGGTTATAAAATTAGTGTGAACATGATTCATTGTTAGGTAAGAACTAAAACAGAATTAAAAAGCCACCAGTGGAGCCTATCTAAAAAAAAAAAAAAAATCAAAATATTGAGGCATCTGGCTGCCAGATGGCTTTGCCAGCTGGTTACTCAAACATCCTTAGTGGTCTCAGGAGAGAGAAGCACCTTCAGCTCATCCAAGTTAGTCTTGTGTTCTGAGTCTGTCCTTCAGAGTTTCCTGTCTTTCTCCAGCAGCAAGAATGTTGCAGCGTTGTTAGCAGCAACTTTTGTTTTTTTGGCTGTTAATCTTTATGAATAATTTAACAAAATTTAGAGCACATTGATCAAGCCACATTGTTTCAGAGTATGAATTACTATAATGTTTAATTAATACCTGGTACCTTTTGGTGTGCTTTGTAGTTTAATGATATCATCTATAGAACTTTTGTAAACAGTAGTAATGCAGCTTAATTTAAAGTCCTGATTATTGACTTCGCTCACAAAAGTGGCTTTCAAATATTACATAAAACCTCTCAAATTATTCAGCTGGTTAACAAAATGAAATATGAGGGGTTTTTATCATGCTAAATAATTTTTTTATTGGTAATAACATAGCTAGTAGTAATGTTTCATCAGGATTTGTGTATTGTGAAATACACGAAAAATAAGGACAATTCAAGAGGGACTGTTAGCTAGAAATTCAGAACATGCTTAAATATTTGCAGGCTTGGAGACAAGGCCAAAGCTAATGATAGTGTCACCCTTGGCTTTGTATGTATAGAGGAGGAGTTGTATTGGAGGGAGGTGTGGAAGCAGGGAACAACAGACTGATGGCTGCCCCTTTGCATACTGAGAATCAGATTTCCTTCTTGTGCTTTCAATGGATGGAAAAGTCACACATGGGTTGTGATAGGTTGATCTCATGCACTTATGCTGATAGGAAGGCTGCTGAGTGTGACACAGCAAATATGCATTTCCCAGAGATGATATCTACAGTATCTCAAAGCTATTGGAGTAGTATTTGGCAACTAAAAATGTTCCATCTGGGCTTTCTCGGGCACAGTTAGCAAAAAATATCCCTGAATGGTTGTGAAACTGTTAGAGTGGGAGAAAGGAGATGTCTGTAAAATATTTTTGAACCATTCAAGCATGCCTTTTCATTTCCATCACCTAAGTGAATTATGTGTGTGTTGCAGGGTCTGGGAACTGATGAAGACACACTCATTGAAATCATCTGCTCACGAACAAATCAGGAGCTCAGTGAAATTAACAGAGTCTACAGGGAAAGTAAGTTTACTTCTAAAGTTTCGATGGAGTATGTTTTTACACTAAGTTAGTTGGGTAAGTTCCCTTCAGTGTGAATTTGATTATTAGAGTCTATTATACAACATTTGCTTCGATTCCTGGGACACAAGATACTTTTTTGCATTGGTGTCCTGAATAACTGTGTGTTTATATGGTTTCATCTTGTTGCTTGGTAACAATCAATTTGGAGAATGTTTATTTACATGTATTCTGTGCTTAGTAACGGAATTAATGATGTTAGATTTATGGATTCTGGGATCAATTATGTACTAAGTAGGTGAATCTGGAATCTATTGAAGCATGCTTGTAAGTTTATTTGGTACACCTGCTAGAAAATACATGAAATAGAATTTAATAAAAGCATATATTCTGCTTTTCAAATTTTTAAATCATGTTATCTGATTGAAGCTATAATTGATCGATTATAAGTAGACATAAGAGTGTTCATTTCCTTCAATGTTCCTTATATTTTTGTATTGTCCATTCTGGATGGGTTTATCACAGTTCAGTAGTGCAGCTGTCCAGTGCCTGTTTGTTTCCTGGAGCTTTAGAGTTGAGCTCCACCACAAATAGACTGAAATGTAGAAAACTACTGTGTGCTAATGCTTAGTAGTTGTCAAGCAATTCTGCTAAGGTTCTAGCTAAGCAAAAAGGACAAGCAATACCAATGTAGTCTTAATGGCTGGTTCTGAAAACCAACAGTATATGTCAGCAAAGAGTGTGTTGCTGCTGTAGATTAGGTTGCTGTTTTAAAGAGGAGATAATGTGATTTTGTAGCAAGAGAGTATGACCACTTGGAAAGCAAAGAAAATGTTTAGATACCAGAGCAGAATCACATACAGCATTCTTTTGATTTATCGTAGGAGCTTTTATCTTTTGCATTTACCATGCACTTGTCCAGTCATAAATCCATGAGTGGAGAAGGCCTAAATGCTATGTTTATCACGCAAGCAAACATCCGTTAGTAGCTAAGAATGTTCTAAAAGGATATTGAGCTTAAACCAATATTCCCTTCCGTCGAATAGTCTCAAGCTTTCCTGTTATCTTTCCGTGGCAGACTTTGACTATACAGGAGCTGTCGTGACTAGCTGGTAGCGATGTTGGTTTTGTTGTATGTAAGCATACGCTGGTTTTCATTGTCTTTCATGTGAATGCCTAGCACACAGTATTTAGCAGCTGCTCTTCCTGTAAAAGAGTAGTTGTAGAACACCATTTACTTGAAAATGATTTTTTTGTTTCCTAGTGTACAAGACAGAACTGGAAAAGGACATTATATCAGACACATCTGGTGACTTCCGCAAGCTGATGGTTGCCCTGGCCAAGGTAAGTCTGTCAGTGTTTTTCCACTTCTCCTGATGTGCCTGCCCTTTGGTAAGTGACTAGTGGTTGCCAGTAAAACAATTGAATTTCTGAATCAATTTTAAATTTCCTTGTCTTTTCACTGTCTTTTGGGGAAAAAAAAATACTCAAATGTTGAAGGACAAAGTATTTTGACAGGAAGGCAGCATTCATAGGATCAGCTTCATAATGGGGATGAAGCATACTGTTACTCATTAGCAAATTCAGATTTCAGAACACTAAAGAGAAAAGAATATTCATATAGCAAACTGCTACCTGTCTATTAACCTCTTCTAAATATTGCTATCCTTGTTTGAAGGGCAAAAGGAATGAAGATACCTCTGTGATTGATTATGAGCTGATTGACCAAGATGCTAGGGTAAGTGCTGATAATGACTGTTAAATGTCTTTTAAGTTGATCAAGCTTTGGGAGAGATACTGAGAGTACAAATACTGTGGGTATCTGCCACTTGCAGTCCTCATACCACTAGTACCCACCAGAGTACAGAAGCTCTCTGGTATTTTCCTTAGACATATTGAGAAAGAGAACCTTTAACAAAAAGAAACACATGAGAGATTGAACTTAGAGACTGTTAACACTTCCTACATCTGTATCTGCAAGGAGCAGCTTTACTGAGGTAAAGAAAGCTAAATACAGAGTAAAGTCTGTAGATAAGAATACAGACAAAGTCATTAGTCTTAGTGTCAGGTTAGATTTTGCCCTGGTGGACTGCCAGGTCATGTATACTTTTATTTCTCCCACTGACACAGTTCCAGTAGTGCTTGTTTTCCAATAAGGAAATGGTATAAATTTATAATGGCTTCTTCTGTCACTCATAATTTTCATGATTTTGCTTTTCATTCAAACCCTAGGAGCTCTATGATGCAGGTGTGAAGAGAAAGGGAACTGATGTCCCCAAGTGGATCAACATTATGACTGAAAGAAGTGTCCCCCACCTGCAGAAAGGTACCATTTGAGAGACAGATGTTCTTTTTTCTGGCAAGAGAAAAATATACTGGTATCTGGTTTTGTCCCAGATATGATTGAAATTAGTATGAAAAGCACTCACAAAACATAGGAGGTCTGCTTTTAATTTCACCTGTTTTCTTTGTTGTGATAGTGTTTGACAGGTACAAGAGCTACAGCCCATACGATATGTTGGAGAGCATCAAGAAGGAGGTTAAAGGAGATTTGGAGAATGCCTTCCTTAATCTTGGTGAGTAACCCTGAAGTAAAAAACTATCTTTAGATAGGATCTTTTCAGTGCTCTTACAGTGTATTGTGATACGGATTAGGGCCCAGCTTCCTCTCTGTTGCTGGACAAGAAATTAAGCTGGCATTAAGCTGTATCCACTAGTCTAGGTATGAGGTAGCGTAATTTTTAACCTGTGCAAAATACAAACCTTGCTTTCCAGGTGAAAATAAAAATGCATGTTTTGTGATCTGCTGTTAGCTCTATTTGATATAGAGGCTTAATGTTTGTTTCCCCAAACAAAAATGTTGAAACTATAGCTGAATCCATTAAGTATTCAATATAGACATAGGTTGGAGGGAGAACTGTGTGTGTGTGAGGAGAGAAAATAGGCAATGAAGGATGCTAGAGGCTAATAAAAGAGCTGCTTAGACACTGAATCCTCTGAAAAGGGAGGCAGGGTGTAGGGCTGGTACTGTGGCATGAGATGAAGATGACAAGGATGTCGCTGAGTTTCAGAAGAAATTCTTTGAGGAAAATCTGTTTCAGACTAGGGGTGAACTGAGAGCTCTGTAATGCAAATGGAGAATAAACAGCTTTGAAAGGGAGGATTCTTAAGGATTAGCATACAATGAGTGTTTCCAGAAGAGAGGTTGCTTATAGAAGTGCAGGAATGAATTGTGTGTGTGATGGGGAATGCTTTCTCAGGTGGTGAGCATTTGTGGTTCAGTCACAAGCTTAGCCAAACAACTTCCAAGTAACACTTTGGGGAAACACAATTTTGCTATGTGCCCTTTTGGTGACACTTTTACTGAAAACCTTCTTGTGACTGCTTATGTCTTATAAAATAGCTCCAAGATTCTGTGTTCTGCTCTTCAATGTATGAGCAGGATTTTTGCTAACTGTTATTATCTCTCTCTCAGTCCAGTGCATTCAGAACAAGCAGCTATATTTTGCAGACAGACTGTATGATTCCATGAAGGTAGGGAAGACTGTTCTTTCCTTCTACTCTTTTTTTTTTTTTCTTCTTGCCATTGTTTCATCAAATTTGGAATCCCTAGGAACTTTTAGTCATGATGTGTGACTGGCATGTGAATAAATGAATAATGAATTAGTGTTGTTCAGAAACGTTCTTTAACAGTTACCAGCCAAGACCATCTATTCAGATCAATCTGGTATAGGGAAAAATAGGGAGGGGGGTATCAGAATAATCTGTATTAGATCACTTGATTATAATTAGCAAAATTAGACATATCTTTTGCAGGTAAATAAGAGCTGACAGCAAAAAAAAGCTGTTTATTGAAGGGCCAAGTAAGACACTAAATTAGCCTCAAAACATTTTCCCAAGAAAAGGAATGAAAAAGAAATGCCTGGTGACAGACATTAGGAATTACCAGAAAGACCTCGTGGTGAACCAGAAGTGCTGCTTACAGCCTAAATAGATAGGTTTGTGACTAGAGGTTGGTCAAACACTGCTGATTAGAGAAGTATATTCAGGCTGAAATTCCTCGATCTTAGTAATCACCTTATTTAGAAGATCTGATTCATTGTATTATTTATTGCTACGTCTCAGTTGCCTGTAGTTTACTCTTTTACCACTAAGTATGGTGGAATCTTATGCAATTCATCTGTTACAGTTCTACATGTGTATCTGCTTGTAGGGCAAGGGAACTCGTGACAAGGTGCTGATCAGGATCATGGTCTCCCGCTGCGAGGTTGACATGCTGAAAATTAAGAGTGAATTCAAGAGGAAATATGGAAAATCTCTCTATTATTTTATCCAGGTAAATTTTGCTGCAGAGGTCCATACACGATGAGGAAGTCTTCATTGGATTGATCATACCATTATAATTCATGTGAGGTGTTCTAGACACTGCAGTGAAAATATGTTATTATCCATGCACTATTGAAAAATCCACCTTGAACTTTACAGTCGACTGCTGGTAGAACTCATGACAGCCACTTGACAGTGTATGTAGGCTTTGTGCAGTCAGCTGATGTGTTAAGAAGGAAAATTCTGTTCACCTGTCCCTATCCTCAGATCAAAAGAAAAGACAGAATTGTTCTGTGATTGCTGAATGAAAATAGAGCACCTAAATGACTGCTGTCTTTCATTTCAGTGCTTTTTAGCTAGAGTGTTTTTTGTCCATGTCTGTGATTGAGCAGGAGCTGTACTTGCTAGGGTTTATTTAACTTGGAGCATAGGTAAAGAGTTTGTGCATCTGTTTAAAAACTAATTATCCATCCACCCTCACAACAGCGTATGTAACATGATTTCTGTGGAGATGAACTTGAGTCAGAATCTTAAAGCAAAATCTTTTCCTGAATATGTCAGTTTCAGATTATAAGTAAATTTTTAAAATAGTGAACTTGATGTGCGATTTTTGCAATGGTCAGTGAGGAGCAAAACTGAGTTCTTCACCTTTCCTTTGTTGTGTTAACTCTTTTTCATACTAAAATTTTTCTACCTTCTCAGCTTTGCAAGAATGATAAATAATTTCAATATGCGCATAAGTAAAATTCAGCCTTGATTAGTCTCCAGGCTGACAAGGCTTCAATTGTTGAAACTCAGTCTGTCCCACAGGTTTAGAATATAATGCATATTTTTGACTGTTTCCTCATTTTTTATATTTTTCTTCCTTTACTTTACAGCAAGACACAAAAGGGGATTACCAGAGGGCACTGCTGAATCTGTGTGGTGGTGGAGACGATTGAAAACTGATGGAAGAACCCCAATTTGAGACATGCCTTTTTTGCTCTTCATTTTACTGTAATCCTAGAAACAAACAAACAAAAAAAGATTTGACTTGCCTAGCTAACCTTGGCTTGATTTAATGTCTGCAAGACCACTTGATGTAGTATGCTTTCCAGTGCTCTGTGCACCTCTCCCAGCAGCAGTGCTCTGCTTGGCTCTGCCAAAATTCTTAACAGTATAGCCAAAGAAACTAACCTTCCAAAGATAAACGAGGTTACAAGCGCTTGTGAAAGTCTGCCTCTCTGTGCAATGTTTCTCATAAAACATAAATAAAACTGAAGTTTTACTTTAAGACAACTTTCAGACCTTTACTTTAAAAACTCTGTTATCAACTGATGCATTTTTAGCCTTTGCCATCCATTTTCTGTGGTTTTTTCCTTTCAGGGTTCAATGCTTGTGGCTGAACCTTTATCTTCCTCCCTCAAAGCCCTTCCCCTCTTTAATGATTTAGTTTCTCAACAGAAACAAAACCATTTTCTTGGGGGTTGTTTTTTTTAATTCTTTCTTTTCTTGAGTGCCACCTTTCTCTGCCTGCGTTCAATGGCCAAGATTGCGATCCGTGTTAAACGTTTAAACCAGCCTGTCAGTAACACAAGCGGTCCATCAGAAGCCCTGGCGCTAGGGCACGCTGTGTAAACATGCGAGACCAGGCGGGCAGGCGTGGAGAAATTAAGCGGCTGCTGCCTGTTTCCGTGGGGGAGGGACTTTCTCACCTTTCGGCTTCCTGCCCTCTCCACTCCCCGAGAGCAGTCTGCGGTCGGGGGCAGGGCCGGTGAGACCGCGGTGGCCCGCACTGCGGCCCTCGGCTGCTGCCTGAGGAACAGCGGTGGGGGCTGCAGTGCCCTTCAGACGGCGGTTAATCAGCCAGCCACCGCACTTCTTGGGCACGGTGCAGAGTCGCGTCCTGCTGAGGGGACTTGGGACCCTGGACCCCACAGCGATGAGCCATAACGGGGCGTTGGCGGTGCTCGCCCTTCCCCCGCGGTGCTGCTGGAGGGCTCCTGTTGCTGTGTGGGGATAGACACACCCCGGGGTTGTTGCCGCGGTAAAGTAAGCCCATTCGGCAGAGTGCGCTTTTCTTGTCTTGCTGTAGTGTATCGTACTATTGTATGGAAGTCATATCCATATGTTGGGAAAGAGGTGTTAAAAATAAAGCTTTCTCCAACTGTGAGCCTACGAGGGCTGAGGAGAGCAGCCACCTTGGAGCAAGGGCCAAGCCTCTGACGCTGGCCTAGAAGCAGCATTTCCATTTACTGCTAAATAGGCACCCCTTGTGGGATCAGCACTCTTAGGCCATTTGTGTATCCCCACACTGCTTAACAGAGAGGCCTTTTGCAGGTACATCTGCAATTTAAATATTAAATAAATGTTAAAAAATAATTTCCTACTTTCACAGCTGTTGTTCATTTGGAGATAGAAAACTGCCTCTAAGTCTGAGCTGTTTTCCTTCAGACATTACCTGGTTTATAGCCCTGTTTCAAAGGCTGATGAAATCCTCAGAGATCATTTTGAGACTTTTTAAATGGACCTTTCCGAAAAGGTGTGAGCACACTATCTCGTTCGTATTGCTATTAAAAGGGTGAGAAATCGTGATGGAATATCATTTGCTATACACCACAAGGAATAGCTGGTGTAAAAACACTGCACTTGATAAAATACTGTTAACTTAAACGCACAAATGATAGTATTTTTCAGGAGCAGCTCCAATTTAATGCCTGATGGAGCAGTGTCATTAACACCTGTTTACAAAATGCCTCTCTTACCTAGATTTGTACATTTAAAAACTATTGCTGAGATAGCAAATCACTCTGAATCTAATTATGTAAGTCATCTCTACAAACTTTGCTTGCTCAAATGTACCTGTATAAAAGAAATCAAATGACAGGCATTTTCCAGTCAGTGGAATGAACAACTAGAATTTGATGGCTCTGCCTCACTGCTACAGGATATTTAAAATTGCAGCCAGTCCTTTTTGGGGAGCAAGGCAATGTTAAATAAACTGGCGTGATCTCAAAGGCCAGGACCATTTTTGATGACTGTAGTCTAGAAATCAAATTAGTTTCCTGTGAGATCTAGAAACTTTCCAGAATGTAATTGAAGTTGTTTGTTGCCGTTGTTGGTGTTTTTTTGGTGTTTTGTTTTGGTTTGTTTTTTTTTAGTTATTATTACTGGTTCACTGATGTAGCAGATAGGAACAAATTTGCAAGCTCTGGTGTTGATGCTGTCATTTGATTGGAGGCCCACTAATTTGTAAGAGTTAGGTTCCTGTCTGTGGAGACGTATTAAAAACCCCAAAGAAATCTGGAAGTCAGGAATGCCTTGAAGAATGGCAGTGTTGCAACCTTTTACTAATAATTCCCCACCTGGAAAATTGAACTTTTTTTAATTACCAAACCTTCAGTTGCAGGTGATAGAA
This sequence comes from Indicator indicator, assembly GCF_027791375.1. Classification (NCBI taxonomy): domain Eukaryota; kingdom Metazoa; phylum Chordata; class Aves; order Piciformes; family Indicatoridae; genus Indicator; species Indicator indicator. Next base: position 6,300,729 of record NC_072025.1, read on the forward strand.
TTTGGACTGTTACTCTATTTACCTTCTGAACAACAACCAAAAAACTTACTGAACTCTACCTTTCCAGGTCTTTGCTGTGCCAGGTATGTGTGAAGAAAGGGTTCAATTTCAGGGTTTTTTCAAGACAGATTGTGATTTAATTCATTGTGTTTGCTTCTTGAAATTCCCATTCTTTAACACATGCAGTAACAAAGAGTTTTCCTTTGATGTTTTATGCTTCATTGGCACTCTGACTATGCCAAATTACACAGAAAACAGCAGTAGTTGGATTTGATAGTAGCCTCTCATCAGACCTGGTATGTAACACAGACATTGGAACATAAGGATAAAGAAGGGTACCTTTGGGCAAGTATTGACTTAAAATAAGTCCTAAGTAAGTAATGATGTTTCTAGAATGGCTGTAGGTAGTTTTTTCTGTGGTTCCTAGTTGTGTGCATAAGGGTGACATACAGAATTCCCTTTCTCAGATTTTTAAAGGAATTTGCCTAACTCAGACTCGAAATGAGAGTCTAATTCAAGTCACTAAATGTCTAATTTGAGTCACTAAATGCAGCCATGGAATAGGTACCAGGCCTGTACTGGGCTGTGCTAGTTTCTTAATTCAAAATCACTTATTTCTGCAATTTGTATCTCCATTTGCATGGCATTATATAAACCCAAACAGTTGCAGTGCATTGATAAGGAGTAATACAAGATGTTTTACAAGTAGCAAACAGATTTAGAGTGGTTTGATTAAAATAAATTGTAGTTCAGTCAAAACTTAAGGCAACGTTTACATCCTGGTAAAAGGAACAATTCCTTGCAAGATAGAAGCTTTCATGAAGTGTTTGCTTTTAAAATGTGGAATTTTTTTTTGTTTGTTTTTTTTTTTTTTACTTCCAAAATGAGTGATGCTTCTGATTCCAGCACTGCTATGACTGTTTATAAAGATTCTTCCTCAAGTATAATTTTGGCTCACTGCAAAGAGGAGTGGTGAGCTCTTCAGAAGCAGATTCTGGGGTTTTGTTGTGAGGATGGGGTGTCATTCTATTTATATTCTGTCCCTTTTAGGCAAAGATAACTGTATAAGGATAATATCTGTGGAACTAAACATTTCTGTTTGCAAGGCCCTTTGGAGCATGATGCCTTAATACACAAGTAACAATGTGAAATTACAGCTCGTACATTATTCGAGTTCTGTTCGTTGTGTTGCTTTTGGTGCACTGTCGGCAAGTGCTCACGAGAGGGAGCTCAGAGAAAGCTTCAAGTATTTCCATAGTAAAAAAAAAAAAAAAAATCCAATATGTCTCCCCATATATTATGAACTTTGCTCTCTCCAAACATTTACATTCCCTAACATTGAGCCTTCATGTCAAAAATTCAGTTTCATCGTCCAGTATTTTTTCTGTATCTAGAAATTGGCTATGTTGTTTGGAATACTTAGCCAAATTGTATAATTGCTCTCTTTAAGGTGTAGAAAACCCCAATGATTTCTATATTCTAATAATATTATGATTTTTCAAATCTGAAAGGTTTTGCATAGATAACTTTTCAAAGAGTGGATTAAAAATGGCAGTAACTGTAAAGGAATTTTCTCCCCTTTCTCTAACAGGAAGTGTTTTTGATCTTGAAATGTTCTGCTGCTTCCTGATTTAAAACAGGTACTCATTCTTATTTTCTCTGTAGAAAATTAAATACATCACCATATTTTTTTGCTATATTCATATTAACAGTATGGAATCTAATTGCAATTGCATTTTTTGCATTTTCACTCTTTATTAATAATAAAATATGTATATCATGAAAGTAGCTGTTCTAAAGGAGGTATTACCATTTATTCATTTGTATTAATCTTTCTCACTCTGTGTTCACAACAGGCAATGTTTTTTAAATTTTGGTACAGAAAGAAATTGTCAGTTATGTGAGGTGGCTGGTTTTGTTCAGCATATGCATTTTTAATCTCAAGGAGTTTTTTTTTTTTTTAGTATGGATTATTTAAGGTCCTGGTTAGTGCCTAGTAGAAAAAAAGACAAAAACCTCATCTCTTGCTGTTTAAGAAGGTTGATTGGAAGGAATATATGCATGTTTATTAATTGTGTTGTGATTTCCTTGTGATTTCCTGATTGAATAACTGCTAAGTAATTTGGCCAAAATTCTCTTCTCTGCTGAATGTTCTTTTCTGGCTGGTTTATATCTACTTATTTTCAGATAATGGTTTATTTGTAAGGTGAAAACAAGCTTCAAGACTTGAGAAGGCTATTTCTGAACACACACACACACACACACCCCCCACACCCACCCACACACAACTTATCTGAAAATCTACTTTTAAAATTATAGTTATTGAAAGAATGCTTGTTAAATCTATTTCATCACCTATGTGTAGAAATCAAGATGAAGATTTAGCTCATCCAAAATGGTCGTCTTATGATATGTTGAATTTATTAAATGTTTGAGAGTTAGATTCTGTGAAAGAGAAAGGTTTATTTAACATAGCTTTAGTACTATTTAATTTTAAAATAAATGAAAAAAAATTTTTTTAAAATCTTGTAGATGTCTGAAGCACTAAAGATGTATAAATATTATGGGAAAATATTTTTTTAAAGGTTTTGTAATCAAAACCGTAAATATTACTTTGTACGCTTTCTTTGCTTATATTGTAAATTAAATGTTTCTGTGATGGTACTGCAGTTAACTTACTACAGAGAAATCAACAGTGATGTGCATAAATACGTCAGTAAAGCAACAGTTGTCACTGTATTATAAATACATATAATAGGGGATTTAAACTTTCCCCCCTTTCTGTGTTTTCCTGTTGTTCTGATTCAAAAGAAGTGGTGTTAGGAACTCTTTAAGAGTGTTTTAGATTTTACTGTGAACTCTTAGTTCTGAATTTCCTTCCTTGTTGTAGGAAGGTTTTTCCCTGGATGTAGGAAAGCAGAAAACGGATTGCACTGTACAGTGGTTCTGGACTGCAATTACATCATGAAGCTATTGATCGGATTTTTCTCTGTTTGCTTGCAAATTTGTGTACTGCAAATGTATGCAGCATTTCAAGATTTTAATAGTGGTCATCTTAAGAAAACAAACAAAACAATAAAAAACAACCCTTTTGCATTAAAGAATTTTATTTAGGAAAATTTCATCAAATCAAGATGAGAAGAGGCTCATGGAAGTTATAATTCCACCAGAGACAGTGGCAGCCCTGGAGGGTTTTGTCTTTTTTTTCTTTCTTTTTTTCTTTCTTTTTTTTTTTCCTTTTCTTTCTTTCTTTTTATTCTTTTCTTTTTTTCTTACTTTTTTCTTTCCATTTTTCTTTTTTTCTTTCTTTTTTCTTTTTTTCTTTCTTTTTTCTTTCCTTTTTTCTTTCCTTTTTTCTTTCCTTTTTCTTTCCTTTTTTCTTTCCTTTTTTCTTTCCTTTTTTCTTTCCTTTTTTCTTTCCTTTTTTCTTTCCTTTTTTCTTTCCTTTTTTCTTTCCTTTTTTCTTTCCTTTTTTCTTTCCTTTTTTCTTTCCTTTTTTCTTTCCTTTTTTCTTTCCTTTTTTCTTTCCTTTTTTCTTTCCTTTTTTCTTTCCTTTTTTCTTTCCTTTTTTCTTTCCTTTTTTCTTTCCTTTTTTCTTTCCTTTTTTCTTTCCTTTTTTCTTTCCTTTTTTCTTTCCTTTTTTCTTTCCTTTTTTCTTTCCTTTTTTCTTTCCTTTTTTCTTTCCTTTTTTCTTTCCTTTTTTCTTTCCTTTTTTCTTTCCTTTTTTCTTTCCTTTTTTCTTTCCTTTTTTCTTTCCTTTTCTCTTTCCTTTTCTCTTTCCTTTTCTCTTTCCTTTTCTCTTTCCTTTTCTCTTTCCTTTTCTCTTTCCTTTTCTCTTTCCTTTTCTCTTTCCTTTTCTCTTTCCTTTTCTCTTTCCTTTTCTCTTTCCTTTTCTCTTTCCTTTTCTCTTTCCTTTTCTCTTTCCTTTTCTCTTTCCTCTTTCCTTTTCTCTTTCCTTTTCTCTTTCCTTTTCTCTTTCCTTTTCTCTTTCCTTTTCTCTTTCCTTTTCTCTTTCCTTTTCTCTTTCCTTTTTCAGAAAACTCTTACTAAAGCAACTATTTCTTATTTTCTGGTATGTTCAAGTCTCATGTGCTACTTGTTTGATGTGAGGAGATGGGAAATTTTACTCCTTTTCCTGTGCCTTCTCTGTCTTGGGGCTAATTTATTTTACTTTGAGAGAATAGGGTTGGCCTGTCAATTCAAAACCTGCCTGGATACAAGTAGTATTAGTTCACGTGTGTCAAAGAGAAGAAAATTTGAAAGCTAATGAAGTGGGATGTGACTTCTTCAGTTGTTTCCTACTTTCACCATTCATTGCTATACACAGAAAAAAGGATTGTGGAGAGAAATCAGAAGTGTGGTTATTTCAGAAATAAGCTGCTGTATCTGTAATTGGTGATGAGCTAGTGCAGTGTTTTAAAACAAGTACTTGGAACTGGGTAGCATCCAAAAAACTCAAAATAATGAACTAAAGTAAGGTAACTGATAGACAAAATATGAGGAGCTGACCATGTATGTGCTCATGAGCTGAGCTCAGACGGCAGCACAGAACCAAGAAAGAGAAGCTGCAATCAACTTCTTTCTCTCTTCTGTTCTAATGAATTGTATGGTGTATATTTTGCATTAGTGTAGATCATAGCTCAGGAAACACCTTGACATTAGGTGAATAGACTGCAGAAATGCCTCTCTTGGTTCTGTGTCTAAGAAAGGGACATGAAGTTGGGTGAGTAGCAGATAATTCACATATATAGATTGATTTGCTGTGATTAAATATTAGAAAGAAAAGAAGGGAATATGTGGTGTGCAGTTTGCCAAATGAAACCAATGAGATGGCAAAGTAATGCTGTGATCCCTGGTGTGATGTGTCTTTTAAGCTGTAAGAGCCTGCCTGTGTTGTCCAAGTGAGATGCTTGGCCTCAGTCATCTGTAAACCCAGGTCTGTATCTCCAGCCTTCCATGCAGCATAATAGGCACTCCAGTGTCTTCAAAGAGCTCAGCCTGTCATTTTTAGCAATGGGAATTAGGTGTCTACGTACCATTTGGTCTCTGAGGCTCCTGTTGTGTGTCTGCCTCCTCAGATCAGGTGTTCACCACTTTTGAAGTGTAGCAGGTCCTGCAGCCAGGTCACTGTTCCACTGACCTTTTTCAGGATTTCTCTTAACAGGTCAGATACTGGGCATGCAGATGTCCTGACTCTGATCCTGGATTTTCTTTGTCTCTTAACTAATCTTCATCATCCCATATTCATGCCATTACAAAATCTCCTTGTTTTAGAAAAAAATTGTAACTGCAAAGATCATATGAATCATCACCAATTAAAAATAGACATGAATTGTGTTGTGAAAGTGCTCAAAGATTCAGGATTAATACAGTAATTAATGTGTTTTGTAAGTATAGTTGTCTTCTTTCCAAACAAGAAGGTAGCTAACAATTTCTGTTTTCCTAATTGTAGCTGGGACTGTATGTTTTAAAACAGCCTTACTGAGGTATACTCTTCTTTGTTTAGTCTGGCAGCAGTTTAAACTTGTTAACAGAGCTAAAAAAAGAAACAAGTGCAACAGAATTATCTGATTGCAATTTTCCTGTGTTCTTCATCTATTCTGTGACATTATCCAAGTTACATATCTGTGCCTCCGTTTCTCTTTTAAATTAGAGTTTTGTTTTGGTTGGGTTTTTTTGTTTTTTTTTTTTTTTTGTTTTTTTTTTTTTAGTTAAAACCCAAATATTCTTAAGTAATTCCTAGTATGGCAAACCTACTACAACAGGTGATGAGCTGTTATTATTAACATTTTCAATTTCCAAATTAAGTTCTTCAGAACTGATGACCATTAAAGTCATTCAGCTCAGATGCTGCCTGGGAAATGTGTTTTGAAGCTTTGATCTGATTTTCATAGCCTAGGTATCTGAGCATATTTTCTCAGACGGCCAAGTACTTTCACGGTTGTCTGAGCTGCAGGTCTTGGTCTTACGTTGCACTAGGGCAATAGTGACTCTGAAAACTTGGGAGCAGGCACCTGAGGTGAGAATGCACACTTCAATAGACAGTGCTTCATGACATAAACAGAACAGCTGGTGATAGAGTGAGTCCTTTAGACTGAAAAGTTTGGGGAAAGTTTGTGTTGAAATAGAACTGTTCTGTCAGTGATCTATGTCTTATCTTCTCTCTTTTGGGAGTCTGCTTATTGCTGGTTCTGAGTGTTTTTTTCTGTACCCATTTAAAAACAACTGTATGCTCTGCCAAGTCAGTGGACCATAAAATGCATGTAGTTTTTCAGATGCATTTTGCACTTTGCCTATCTTTCATATGCATGTAGTCCAGGTAACTGGAGTACTTAGATTTGCAGCAGGTGAAAGATTTAATCTGCTCCCTTCTTGATCCTTCTGAAATCCCTTCATCATCTTTTTTCCCCCACCTGCAATTATTTTAATTTTCCCATCTTAATTCATATGAAATTATAAAGATTAAGGGGGGAGTAGGGGTCCAAAAAAGCTGAAACCAGGACAAGTCTAGAGCTCAGGGAGATCAGCTATGAAGGCATCAAAACTATACCAGAGTTGGAAAAGAGCTTTTGTATTGGTGTATAGATTTTCCATTAAAAAGGTTTTTAGACTGATTCAAATTCAGTATCAGATTTTCCAGATGGTATTAGTGGTGCTAGTGTATTCAGAGTGAATTGCAGGAAGACTGTCAAACAACTGTCAGCATAGCTGCTGCTGAAACCTCTGTTTGACTCAAATGCAATTTATTGTCATTTAGTGAAAATATTGGTGAGAACATAACCTTTTGTAATGTTTAATGTTTTATTGGCTATAAAAGATAAAATACAGAGTAAAGGGAAGTAAAATAGTATTTTGTTAGGTCAGGAGCTAGATTTATGCTTCCACTTACTGATAGAATAATCAGTGGGTCATAAAGATCAGACCCGCCTGCCTCCTATCTCTTCTCTTTTTTTATGTGTGTATTGAACGATCCCTTCTTTGTGATAGTTAGGCCCGTGGGAGCTTACCAAAACACCAGGCCCCTTTTGTCCAAGGGTATTAAATTAGCTGTTTAGATCAAGAAGAACGTAGTGGTTGCTTCTGTTTCAGACATTAAGCAGTTCAGATAGGACTAAATAGACTAGGATGCTTGACATGTGCAAATGCAGCCCTTGCTCACAAGGGACACTCAGCTGCGTCGTGAGCTAATTCAACATACAAAAACTAAACATTAAATAGTTTGGGCATTAACATTTGGTACTAAGCAGAGAGATCTCAACTCTTCAGCTCAAAAGGGGTGATAGTGCGTGTTTCACACCATTGTGTCTAGCATGCTCATATTCATACAGATTAATGGTAGAAAAAGTGATTGAAGACTCCTCTGAAAAATGAAAACACGTTGAGATTTTGCATTAGATTGATAATCCCTGTGCTGTGATGAAATTGGTAAAATCTCCTGATTAGTCTTAGAGGAAACAGACTGAGTGGCAACATAAGGGGATTCTCTTTGCTAAAGTAGGGTGCTGTGACAGAGGAGTATGAGGACAGCACTTCTGTCATAGTATAATTGTCCAGCAGAGGTAGAGAGAGCTGTGTACACTAAGGAAATGACAGAGGGCTTCCCCCTTCTGTAAGGAGCAGACTGAGGCAGTCTTGCAGCTGTGAGCTACTGTGAAAGCTTTGGTAGTTCCATTACTGTCTTTTGGAAGGGGCAGCTCAGGACACGTGATGTTTTGTTGGACTAAGACATCATTCCCAATTGTCTTGTTAAACCAACTTGTTCAGAAGATAGAGTTAACCACAAGATATGTTTCAAATAACTTGATTGGTAAAACCTACAGGAAAACACTAGTCTCAGTAATGCCTAGTGTAGCCAGTGCTTGGTGTCAGTGGTATGCATTTTGCTTTGTTCATTATACGAAGTTTGCAAGAACCTTATCCTTTTGAAGCAAGAGGTTCAATTTTCTTTCTGATTGCTTTTCCCTTCCTCCTTTTTGTACTTAGCCTTTTCCTTTTAGCCCTCGGTTGGGAAAACAAAACAAAACAACCCTTTCTTTTCTTCCTACAAAATGCCTAGTGTTGTGCAACTTGAAATACTGAGAAACCCTGAAACATGCAACCCTGAAAGAAACGTTCTTTCCATATGCATATGCTAGTGTGTTCTTAGTTTTGTAGGAATGCAGTAAAAGATTCTTTTTTTTTTTTAATTCAAATCTTATCCTCCTACTTACCTGCTCTGAAGTAATCCCTTCGAGGAGAAACAGCTGAAATCCTTGCAGAAGCAGGATGATACTGGCTGTTCACCTTTCTTTATGCTCTTGAATTCTTTATGCTCTGAAAGTTTACCTGAGTTCTCAGCCTTTAGTGTGGACAGTGACAGAGATACAGGATCACACTTGATCTGGGCTTTGAAGTATGGCTGTTCTTCAGGGCTTTCCTTTAAAATCAAGAAATGCCCTGTGCGTACAGCTCACAAGACTGATGTTGGGAGAAAATACGTGAAGAACAATACTTTACACATTTCTATTCTGGCTTTTGTCCCAAGAGATCCCAGAGAGCTTCAATAACTACTATGGAACCTGCCTTTAATGAAGAGGAGTGACAGGCCTCAATTGTTTCAGCACATTTTCCATGAGGACTTTTTTTCCCCCTCACTCAGTGATTCATTTTTCTGTCTCTGATGGCAAGGTAGGGAGGGAAGATAGCTGTGTTTAGGGAGGTTTATGTCTTTGCATATCTGCTGGTATCCCCGTGAGACAGAAGTGAAGGATTTTTTTGTCTGTAGCTTCAGGATAGTAGCACACAAGAAGCATGCTCACTGTGCCTGTGCTGTTCTGAAAAGACTTTCTCTGTAAAACTTCCTTACTTCTGCAGGGGTGATGTGACCTGCTGCTGCTCTTGGAATGGAAATCATTTGCTCCTGATGTAGGGAATTGTCTTTGATAGTTTGTACAGCCATACACTCTGCTGAAATTCAGATGGCAACATAGTGGAATAAAGCACCCTATGCATCGTAGTGGAAAGAGGAAAATTAATTTCTCTTTATATATAGGGTTTGGTGGGGCAGATGACTTAAATGGCCTTCTCTCCCTGTCGCTAACTGCCACCTGTCTGTTTGCCTCTAAGAAAAGTATAAAGAGATTTCCCTCTATAGTCTTCCTAGGTCCAGGTAGGTTGTGGATTCCCCAGCAGCATTAACTTCTTGGCTTGTGGAGCATCTTGACTCTAACATACTTAGAAAATTAGCTACTTAGGTGAGAACTTGGGTCATGGGAAAGAAAAGAAATCTTGGAACTGAACCAGCCAAGTACTGCTCTGTTTGGCTGTCAACAGTTACAGTTGCTGCTAAGGAGCAGAAGATCCTTTTTAAAACCCAGTTCTGCTAATTGAATGTGACACTTTTATTAAATATGTAAAACCACTCAATTGTCAAGTACATCCAATATACAGCAAGGACAGCTGAGCAGCACTGCTTGCTGCAGGCGGGGATTTGCAAAGTCTGCAAAAAAATCCCACAAGGAATGGTGACAGTCTGCATTGCAATACACCAACTCCTGCAGAAGTGTACTGTACTTAGCATCTTCCTTCATTGTACCTACATGAAAGGATCATCTGGAGGGGCAGATGTTGGCCTCACATCAATTCTGAATAATGTATGGTACCAGCATTTTTATTCTTTCGTGAAGGCAGTTTATGTGTCCTTTTACCAGCTCCTTCCCAGAGCCCAAGGAAATATGATTTGGAGCCAACTCTGGTTCCATGGCTCTGGTTTGCCTAGCTCAGGAAAAAGCCAGAGCTGTTTCAGCTAGGCCATCTGGCTCTCTTGAACAGGCTTATTAGTAATAAGGGGGGTGGGTCTATTAGCTTGGGACAGGAACTCAGAAACAGATGCTTTGTTTATGTGTAAAATATGGCTTCAAGCCAAAGCACTAATCATGATTGCCTCTGAAGTGGTTCTAATCATCTGTATGAGACTGCTTCGGCTCCTGTGTTGTTTGTACAAGCTGGTAGTTTAGAGGTGTTGTGTACAAGATATTTGTAGTCATAATTTCTCCAAACAGGTTAAGGCAAACATTACGAGATTCAGCATATTAATGTGCTGTGTTTCAAATTAGAATTATAAACACACTTTCCTCATTGGAGGCCTAATCTGCTAGGAAGAAGCCAGATGTTTACTGATGGCACCATTATTTAGAAGGACCTATCAAACTAAAACAAATTATTGTTGTTTAACTGGAGGAAAGCCTAATTTTGTATATCAACCTGGTAAAGCAGCTCTGTGCTGAGACTGAAGCAGTTTTTGTTCTTCAGGCAGCAGGCCAAACATGAATCCCAGCAGATTTGCAGATTCCCCTTTTGGGCTTAGGAAAGCACAACAAGGTGTGCCTGAGTTTCGATAACTCACATGAAATAAGTGAAAATAGAAAAAGAATGATCCTGGCTGATTTTTACCATAAACCAGTTCTGAGGTGAGCATCAGAATAAATTACATTTTAAGATTTCAGTTAGCATTTTAAAAGAGTAAAATAAAAAGGGAGAAAAAATTGTGAAAAAAATATTTAGACAGATTATGTGGAATTAGCTTCCCCCCCACCCCAGGCCCTGTGTCTAATTTGCATGCATTTCTGAGAAATGGTAATCTGCAAGCTCTTTTTTAGCTGTAGATATTAACAGACTGAGTTGTATCTTCTTGAAATGTTAGGTGGCACATGGGAGAAAATAATAAGTTTACAGTGGAGCAAAATCTAGCATCATCGATCTATATCTGTTGTTAATTAAACCTTATAATCATTTTATTTTGCTTTCCTCCTTGATTGCAAAAATGAAAGGTTGGATAGGTAAAAGCACTCCTGTCATCCTTTTGATTGTATTGTAGAACTAAGCATTCTCTGAAATCTTCTTAGAGATTTGGACTTGCAGGAAAGCATGATACTCTGAGCAAAGCCTGTAACATTGCTCTTAATGTAGCCCTTTTGTGGCTAGACACTGCAGCCCATGATATGTGTAAAAATAACTCATGGTTCAAAAAACACCTCTACCCCCCCTAGAGTGTATGAGCTTAATTGGTAGAAATCCTGCTGGACCTATCGCTCTCCTATCTGTAATCTTACTGGGCAAAGTTCTCAAAGCATAGAGACAAAAGAAAAGTTGTTTAATTTCTGTGTGTCAGAACATAAAATAAGTAGTCGTACCCTTTTTAATTAGCCAGGTCCTCATTTTTGCAGCTACTTGCTTTGACAAGTGCATCATTGGTTTCCCTTGATTTCCAAACCAAGGACGATGATACAATGGTATCAAAGTGGGGATCTTTTGCATGCCCCAAGAGGCAGCTTTAGTGTTCCTGGCATTGTCTAGACTGTGAGTGCTGTGGTTTCTATGAGGAGTTTTATTAATAGCTATGTGGAGTTCTCTATATATTAGGTGTATTAATGGCTGCAGTGAGTTCTCTGTGTATTTGGTTCATAAGGAGTTCAATGACATTTACCTCTCCATAACGAAATGAGGATGTAAATTTTCCATTGCTTAGCAATAGCATCAAACAGAAGGTAGTTGAAAAAATAAAATATAATTGAGGCCTTATTAAGACTACTTCAAAACTGTATTCTGAAATAGCATGTACTATTTAGTTAGATATTTGGTTAGGTGTGGTGTGTCTTTTGTTCAGGACTGAAGAGAATATCAGGAAGTAACTGTGAGGCCAGATTCAATGGTCCTTCCCAGGGAAAAACTCCCACTGACTCATGTTCAATAGAATTTTTCTGAGAAGGAAGGAATTTTACCTTCCTATGCTGAAAATTACTAATTAAGGGCCCAAGTAGGTTTTCTTTGAAGTCAGTTGGGGCTACTCATGGAGGGAGCAACTGTTCAGCGTAAGTGAAGATGCCTGGCCCAAAAAACTTCTAGCAAATGTTGCACTACGTTAAAATAATCTCACAATCAAACACAGAACAAATGTAATATTTCAGTTAATGAGTGTATTATGCCACGTTTCCCTAGGAAACTTGTAATTATAATTAATTACCTCAAATCTGCTGCTAATCCATTTGAGCTTAGGAAAGACATGAATTTTTTAAAAGTTAATTTTCTGCTGCTATGTTACTGTCTTTGAACATTGAATATTTGAAGCAGCATTACGGCTGAATGACTTTGATTTTACATTTATCTTTAAATCTTCCTCAAGCTCTCCCAATTCTACATTCAGCTGCTGCTGAGCAAATGGTTGTAAAAATATATTTGGGGCAGGAAGAAACAGGGAGACTGTATTTACATTAGCTCCAATATTTTTCATTGTGTTTTCAAACTGTATTTAAAACATTTACAAAGTTCCTGAATTTTTAAATAGGAAAGTAGCATATGGAAGTGAAAATGGTACCACTTCACTACTTCTTGAACTAGATATTTTTTAACTGAGTTTTAGAACTTCCCACTGTCTTGTCATAGTTTTGGTACAGCTTCTTCCTTGCAGGTCTATGCAACATAATGTTTTTAAGGGCATGTGTTAGTGTGGCATGTGTCAGTATTAAAGTAAAATTATGTCAAATCCAGAATTGGTGTAAGTCTGTGTGACTGCAGAGAATATTGATTTAAGTAGCTGAAAAAAAACCCAGTATGGTGTAACAGCATGACCAATTACTTGACTTGATTTCACTGAGAAAGATGGTATTTAGTTTAGGAACTGGTATTTAAAAAGGTATAAGAGAATTGACCAATCCTAGCAATTCCAAGCTGTAGAGGAAGTCACCTTTTCAATATTGAAAACATAGGGAAAGAACTGACTGTGATTAGCCTAAACTGAGGCTTATCATAAGTCTTAACCTTGTGTATTGTGTATGCTCTTTTGTAGCTAGTGAGTGTAGCTTTCTAGCAATTCTTTTTTTAAAGGACTTTTATGCTTGAGAAACCATAGATCAATTTTCAGAAAGGCTCTGAAAAAAAAGAGGAGTTTGTGTTTCTGAAGGTATACCCTGTGACATATAACTGACCACGATGGTACTGAGCAAAGAAGAGCTAACACTTTATAGTTGATGGTTTTGCATAGTTTCCTATGAGTTTTTTAATGCCTGGAAGATCAATACTTAAGAAATGGATCAAGTAAGAATAAAGCTTAGACCTTTCCCAGGTTACCTAGAAGATACTAAAAAGTAATTTCATAGGTTTAAAACCCACTTATGATAACTATATTAGTTTTGCTGTTCTTGAATGCATTGTAGCATTGCAAAGTAGTGCCCTTGTTCAATTTTAATTTCTAACTTGCCCTCTGGGTACTTAATAGGAGCTACAGGCTGTGTACTACACTTGTAGCAGCAGCTATCCTCAAGACAGGAAACAGATTAGGGGAATCCAGACTAGGCACCCAGGGAGGAATATCACCTCAGTCACACCGATTCTACAGACCTTCTAAGAGAGAACAGATTAATTTTAGTTCTGTATTTGTAGTTAATGTGCCATGTGCAAAATGCCATTATGAGAACAAAGGTGGTGTTGTATTGAGTTGTTGAGGAAAAACTTTAGCTGGTCAAAGTTTCTACACTGTTCTGCTGTGGTTTCTCATCTTCTTGCATTCATGCGTCGGCCAGCCTTAAACTCCTTGTGGCAATGGTCAATGAAGAGACCAAAGAAAGCAGCTTTGCTGCTGTACTTGCTACCAGTCAATGTATTCACATAGAAAAATGCTCATATTATGTTGACATTAATATTTGTGACAGTACTAATATTTCTCTGAGTATGGGAAAGCATGGAAATTGCCTGCTGGGCTGTGAACACCTGACTTTGTTTGGTGGATCTCTGAGTTGTTGTTTTTGGGTTTTGTTTTTTTTTCAACTTCTGTCACATGTGGATCACCGATTTTGAGAGGGTCCTAGTGGTTTTGGTTTTGTGTGTGGGCTACTTTTAAGACACTCCTTCAGAATTCCTATTATAGAGAACTACTTTAAAAATACTCAATTTAACCCCAAAATGCTGATGAAAAGGTACAAATGTATTTGTGTTTTATTCTAAAAGGGTCAGACTGATTTGGAGATTGGCTTGCATAATTCTACTGCTCTGCCTTTTGAATTGTATTGCATGTCTTATTCTTCAACAGATCTTGTTTTTCACCACAGTAACCTCTGTTTTCATATTTGATAATTTAATCCAAGTTTGCTGCACAGTTATACTGTGGCCATTAAGATTTTATCGTTGTTAAGGGTAAAATCCATATCAGAAGATTTGCCACCTATGTGCAAAGTTTCTACATTAAAATAAAACTCTGTTCTGTTAGGGTTGCAGAGAGAAATAGCAATGTATGCTAAGTGACATAATAAGTAAAACTTAGTGTATCAAATCAGAGACTGTTTACTGTGATACATTTAATTTGGGGTAGTTCCTGAAGGAGGAGAGAGCAGGGCCTAATTGCTTCAGATTCTATGTGTGCATTATTTATGTCTATTCATGTCTGAAAAATAATTGTCTATGGAGAAAGCACAAAGAAGATGGCTTGCATACCCTCTAGAACTGAAAAAATCAGGGCATGCTCATTGGATTTAACCAAAAGACTAGAACTAAAAGCATAGCTGTTCCTATTGTCTAGATGTTAGCACACACTTCATAGTTAAATGCCTTGTATATATTAGGAAACAAAAGTGTATTTAGCCTCTAGAAGCTGATTTTTTCCAAATTGCTTTAAGTATTCTGAAAGTTCAATATTCTTCAGATGTAGCAACAGGGAACTCACATGAAGCAGCTGTTTGAAATGCATTTTGTACCTGTCTACTGCCATTTAGCTCACACATGGAGGTCATTGCTAGTGTGACTAGCAGCAAGATTTCATTGTGTGCAGTGTTGCTGCTGAGCACACCAATATGGTGCAAGCAGAGACATGTTCTAGATATCAGGAGGTGGTCAACGTTCATGAAACTGCACCTGAACTGACGGATGTCTAACTCTGTGAGAAATGTTGGCAGCATGACTAAAGACGTTGAACTTGTATCCCATTTCAGCAAATCAAAATTCCTTGCTTTCTTTGGAAAAAAGGTACAAATACATTAACAAGTAAGTTAATGGAATACGAATTTTCTCATGTACAATATGAACACGACGAGATCTAATGGCTTCTACAAAGTGTTCAACTTATGATGCTACTGATAAATGCTCAGGAAAGTGGATTACATCCACAACCATTGTTTTTAAACCAGGCAAATCACAGGCTAAAAGCTTTAGCCTCAGGACTTTGATTTTTAATCGGTGAAACAAATTGTGTCTTTGTGTATTACTGCTTTAGGTCTAGCTGAGATAGTTGTTGATAGCATTTGTTAGATCAAGAACTAATTATGGTACACGTTATCTCTGTTGAAGTCAAGAATGAGTATGAGTAATGGATGAGAATCAGGACCTTAAGGTCTTTGGGCTGTATATTGTGGAATGAAATTCTGCTATCTTTATTCAGGTTTAATAGCACCTTGATTTGACAGAGTACTACTGTGTTGTTATCAGTGACAGCTTTTTGCATTAAACATTGCTTTTGTGAGGAAGTGTGGCAAAGTCAAGTCCAAAAGTACCTCTGTATTAAATTAAAGGAAGCGCATGTGTGAAAATGGGTTATATGGCAGGAGGAGAGATTGTCAGCTAACTAGCTGGTAAATCTGGTTAGTTGATAAAAGCACTGTATAGATTATACAGTCTCAATACATATGCTCAATTAAATCACAGAATTGTTTTAGTTGAAGAAGACCTTCAAGATCATCAAGTCCAACCATTCAAAGAAACACAGAATAATAGAGTTGTTTCAGTTGGAAAAGACCTCTAATTTTCCACCCTGCAGAGCTACTTTAAGTTAAATATATTTCT
Organism: Indicator indicator; assembly: GCF_027791375.1. Taxonomy (NCBI): domain Eukaryota; kingdom Metazoa; phylum Chordata; class Aves; order Piciformes; family Indicatoridae; genus Indicator; species Indicator indicator. The sequence continues at coordinate 6,316,533 of NC_072025.1, forward strand.
ATTAATTGGAATTTTCCTGAGAGCATTTCTGAAACTAATTTCTATAATGACTGGGTTGAAATTATGTCATCCATTAATTCCAGTTCTGTATGTGTAGGAAGATGAGCATTGTGATTAGGAATTGGCTGTACTGGAATCCTACTCCCTGCCAGTGGCATTTCTCCAGTATTCCCAAGCAACTAGATACTAATGCATAATGTATCTGCCATAGTGGCTTTACATGTCTGTCACAAGACTGATCAGAAAGTAACCCACCCTGTTTTGCAGGCTGGCTACTCCATCATCTGTGATTCCAGTGTGCAGAGTAATAGTTTTGTATTAAGATGTAGACAGAAACACTGTGGATGATAATCTGAAGTTCTTGTGTCAAGTTGCTGTCCATGATGTTTCTTTAATAAGGATATTTGAAAATTCCTGTGTGTATAAAATATCTTTTTTTCTCCAATAAAGATATTCTTGAATGGGAGTTTTTTCCTCTCTACAAAGTTTTGTGATTTCTTTGCCCACACCTTCCCTCCCCCTCCACCCTCTCCCCACCCCAATCGCCCCCCCCCCCTTTTTTTTTTAATAGTTTCTTGGATCTTTTTTGGAGTTTTCTTGTTTTGCTTTGCTCCCCAATGTGTTCTGTGGAAAAAAATCAGACTCCAAATGCCTTCTCTGCCTCGGGTGGCCTTGGATATGCAAAATCTGTCTTGAATAGCAGAGGAGTTGATAACTCTGGCCTACAGCTCCCACACAAAGGAGACAGATTTGTCTTCTTTACCCCCTGTTTGTCTCCTCAGGAACTCTGTTCTCGGTTGACAATATAAAGCAAAATGAAAAAAATGAAAAGCCTGCTCTAAGCAAACTAAGAGAAAGGAGAGCAGGGAAAGAAAAAGCACTGCTTATATTTCAACCAAATAAATTGCTTACTGCAGTTTTTTGATGGGTGTCTCTCTTACTGTTTTATTCTCATTAGTGGAAAGGAGGAGTAAAGTATTTCTGTCAGATCTCCCACATTTCTCCATTATCACTGGATTTGACACAATATGTCACTTTGCAGAACAAATGCTTCAGAGGGGGCCTGAACCACTGTTACTGGGAAAAGGTATGAATTTTGTGGTCTACAATAAACTCAGTATGTTCAAGAAAAGGGAAACACTTCTGTGGATGTTGTTGGAAGGAAAGGTGGCTATTGTAAATATATAAGAAGAAAAACAAATTTATCTTGTTTATCAAAGGTGTTTTATTCATGGCAGCCTTTTATTCATCATTTAGACTTAGTTTGCAATTTAATGCTTCAAGTGTTCAGTTAGTGATTTAATCCTTCTTGTAGGTTTTTACCCTTTATTTGTTGGTAATTGAGGTATTTGTTTATCTTAATTTTCTTAGTGCATGGTTAAAAGAAATTAGTGTAACACTTTGCATAAGAATTGAAGATCAAAGCTTTTACAAAGTGGTTTGTCACAGAAGGTGCTATAATACACATTTCAAAGCAATATACTCAGAAACAATTTGCTGTTGAACACTTTTTATACTGCTGGTAAATGCAGTAGCTAGGAAAAACAATACTACCAACAGCTGTAAATTACTGCTTGTTGTTTGTTGGGTTTTTCCCCCCCCCCAATCTGATCAGGTTTACAAATGAGAACTGCAATACCATAATTAGGAAACTGTGAAATTGGAAAGGACTGGTGCTTGTCTAACACAAAACCTGTACAAAAGTTCAGCAGAGGGAATTTTTGATGTAGCAGGAGTGTTAACAGCTGCACTAAATTAGAAGCTGCCTATGGAATCCATAATAAAACAGACAGTGAAGCTTCAAACAGAATTTCCATGACTGAGTATGCCTATGTTCTAGACCCATCTCTGCATTTTCTTTTTTGCTTTATAACCTTCACTCATTCCGATTTCTTTTATGTGAGTTTGTGTTTTAATAAACACTAGTGTAATAAAATAGTTCTCTGATGTTAATAGTGTATATGCATTGTTCAACAACAAGGGCTTTTTAAAATTAATTAATAGCGTAGTAGAAAAAGAGAATTAATTGCTGCAGCAGGACGCCAGTGAGTCTGTAGGAGTTTTGGACTTACCCAGAAAATTGATGAATTGTGAGCAGTAGAAATAGAGTTTCATTATGCTGCCCTACATAGGTGCTTCAGATGTGATTCCAGGGAGTGCCTACTGGACAGAATATTTCTCATTTCATTCCAGCAGCTCTTTTGTATCTAAAAAGCAGTTCTCTGGGCTTAAAGAAAATGTTCAGAGTGAAGTTTCTGGTTTGTATGTGTTTTAGTTCAGTATTTTCTATTTGTGTGGAGACCTGGTCACTTGTGTCCATACACTCCCTTTTCAGCCTCTTCCTTTCAGTGTTTGTTTTGCTGTCTTTCACCAGACTCCTGACAACTCTTTCTCAGAAGTCTGTCTTCTTTCATAATTTTTATTTCTGTAAAATCTGTCCCTAATTTTCTTTACTACATTGAGCTTATCTCATTGGTGTGTACCTGTTCAGCAGAGGCATGCACATTCCTTACCGACACATAAATAAGGATGTAATACACAAATACCTTCTCCATCCAAAGTCATGGTTCTGGGAGCTTCATTTCAGCAGCTATCAACTCCACAGACATTTCCCTACTTACTGTCTCCTTATAAGAGTTTCAGAATATCCTTCTATTAAATAACAGAATCAAGCAATCCCAAGAAGAGCAACAGGAGCGCAGCCGTGCTGCCTATGGAAACCAGTTGCCTGCAAGCTTGTCTGCTTTGAAGGATGGGGTATGGTAACAAGAGCCCTCCTGTGTGCCACAGAGTTAGGAGTAGCAGAGCTGTGAAGGGCAACATCCTGTCACCAAGTAAGCGAGGCTCTAAGAAGGATTTCTTAAAAGGCTCAAGATTTCTTCTTGAAAATTGTGTGAATCTTTTCAAGAAAAATATAGCTATTGAAAGGTTTGGTGTTGTGCCTTCAGATGTAGGGAGAGCAGCATTGCTCAGATGCAGGCAGACAGGAGCTTTAATTGTCTTCAGCATCTATTTCAGTTGAATTTAATAGGATGTGTATTTTATGTTGGCCGAATGCTAATTTTTTAGATAAACATTTATTGCTGTTTAACAGCGTTGTAATAGATATGTGTCTAGCAGAGATGCGTTGCATAGCTGTTATTTCTTAATAACTATGCTTTAGGTAATCAATGAGTACTTAATGTGCAATTACTGTCTTATTAAATGTAAATTGAACGTGTGGTTTAGGAAACGAAGAGCTGGCTCATCCATTCACATATGTCTGCATGTTTTGCTTCAGATGATATAAAGCTAAGTTTACCTATGGTGACTTGCTAGGAAATTAATGATTTTTAAAAAGCTACTTTATTTTCCAACTGAAACTTGCTGTGAGTTTCTTGTACTGTCCTTAACTACTAGCAAGAATTTGATTAAGTATTCTAGGTAGTCAGATGCAAAGAAGTGCTGCTGTCTCGGTAGAGGGGAAATTCCAATGTGTTGATTAATGGGCACTCTTGCAAAAATGTCACTGGTTTGCTGAAATGTTGAAGAAAGGTAATAGCACCTAATAGCTGAGACAAGGAGCTCATGAAAAGAGTTAAATGGTTTTTATAGTGGTGGTAGTGTGAAGGAGTTTGCTCACATGATTTTCCCCTCCTCACTCCATGTTTCTTTAAGGCATAGTGTTTTTACAGGGAAGCCTACAGATTAAGGAGAGATACTGAGCAAGATATTTTAGTGGAGATATTTGAGCACAAGGTCATTGCGATAGCGCTACTTTATATCTGTTGTTCTACTCAATGGAGGATTCAACACAGTAACAATAAAGCCAAAAGTCGTGTTGAACTGGGTTCACAAGATCTAGAACTTCCCTGAAAAGAGAGACTGAAGATCCCATAAAGACTTCAGAAGGTGCGTGAACTTCTAATGTGTTTGCAAGTTACAAACTCTTTGTGCATGTAGACATTATCCTGTCAAGCTTTAGACAGAGTGGAGACCAAGCAGCTGGGTTGGATGTAAATCTAACACTGAAAAAAACCAAAACAATACTAAATAGGAGCAGACATCTATTAAAGCACAAGCCACCTCCAATAGCAGTGGACTCCTATTCAGCAAAGGCAGTTCTTGCTTTCACTGGGTGGTGCCTTATTAAGGATACTCCTGATAAAAGCAGTGGAAAATTATAAACAGGCAAGAGATTTGTAAGGTAATTTCATAAATGGATGTTGGGTTTGTGGATCTTCCTAGGAAAAAGGCAACCCTAGGGTGAAGGATCATTTCCAAGTTATTTATTCTAAGGATTTATTCCTATGCTTAAAATTGGGCAAGGCTGAAGTGCTTACATATCACAGAATGTTAGGGTTTAGAGGGGACTTCCAGAGATCATCAAGGTTAACCCCTCTGCCAAAGCAGGATCACCTACAGCAGGCTGTACAGGAACACATCCAGGCAAGTTTTGAAAGCCTTCAGAGAAGGAGACTACACAACCTCTCTGGGCAGCCTGTTCCAGTATTCAGTCACCCTCACCATAAAGAAGTGCCTCCTCATGTTGAGGTGAAACCTCCTGTGTTCTGGCTTGTAGCCATTGTTCCTTGTCCTGTCACTGGGCACCACTGAAAGCAGGCTGTCACCTTCATCTTGACACCCACTCCTCAGATATTTATGGATGTTAAGACCCTGACTCAGTCTCCTCAAGACTACACAGCCCCAGTTCTCTTAGTCTTTCTTCACAGGAGAGATGTTCAAGTCCCCCAGTCATCCTTGTAGCTTTCCACTGGACTGTCTCTACCAGATCTCTGTGTCTCTTGAACTGGGGAGCCCAGAGCTGGACACAATCTTCCAGGTATGGTCTCACCAAGGCAGAGTAGAGGAGGAGGAGAACCTCCCTAGACCTGCTGTACACACTTTTCTTAATGCACCCAGGATGCCATTGGCCATCTTGGCTGCAAGGCCTCCTAAAAAGCCAACTGGTAACCCAAAAGCTTGTGACTGAGATTTTGTGAAAGGCCGTTGAGAGCTACAGAAGGAGTCTGAAGACTCAGGTCAGAAGAGTTGAGCTGATGTGCTCACACTGCACTACATTAGGGTGCCCCAGAATGTGAAAAGAGAGATTTTTAGTGTATTTATCAGATATTTAAAATAGTTAATAGATTCAAGTATCAGTGTAATGAATAAGTAGTGGACTTACGAGCTGCACTATAAAATCCATATGCAGTATGCATAACCTACAATGGCTAGAAAAGTATGACTGACTTGTTTCAAGTAATAAGACTTTTGGTTAATTACTTTTCTCTGACTGGATTGTGCTTGTCTTCTTGTTCTGTACCATGTCCCTATCAACTCTAGTTTCATAATTATGTTGCTGCCTATTCTTACATGTTCAGATTAAAGCTCTCATATAGTGTAATATCATTCCTGACCTTTGAAATGACCTCTTTGAACAATTTGGCAGTGAATGAGTAAACAGTAATGAGTTTACTATGCTTCTTCCTCCATGCTTAACTTTGCCTGATGCACTGTGGCATAGTCAAGAAGGCCAATTATTTTTTAAATCATGCTAATTAGTAAAAAGGCCATGGCCTCATGGCTCTTGAGCTGAGTTAGGTATTGTTCCTCATCTCCCTCATCACTCTACTGATTTCTTGCTAGAGATGTGAGATACGTGGCATGAATACTGGGTTAAACACGTTCCTGGTAGAATTGCACTGTGATCATGGGGTTGGCAGTTGAGATAAATGTGTCCTCTTAAGCTTCCAGGTGACAGAGATACACATATCTAAAGAAGGGCAATGAAGCTGGTGAGGGATCTAGAGCAAAAGTGTTATGAGAAATGGCTGAGGGAACTGAGGTTGTTTAGTCTGGGGAAAAGGAGGCTGAGCAGAGACCTCACTCTCCACAACTACCTGAAAGGAGGTTGTTGTAGCAAGGTGAAGGTTGATCTCTTCTCCCAAGTAACAAGCCATAGGACAAGAGAAGCAGCCTGAAGTTGTGCCGGGGGAGGTTTAGGTTGGACATTGGGAGAAATTTCTTCAGTCAAAGTGTTGTAAAGCCCTGGAACAGGTTGCTCAACAAAGTGGTTGTCACCGTCCCTGGAGGGGTTTAAAAAACATGTAAATGTGGCACTTAGGGACATGGTATGGTGGTGGCTTAGCTGTGCTTGGTTAATGGTTGAACTCAGTGACCTTACAGATATTTTCCAGAGTAAATGATTCTATGAAAGACATTGAGCAGGTGTAACTCTTCTGGGGGACAGTGAGACTGTAAATACATGCACGTCATGAAAAATGACACAGCTGTTTAGCTAGTGAGATGAAGGTCTATAAATCCTTGCAGGAACTAGATATGTCAGACCCTTGTAATTCGAGAAAAACTCTTGAAAAGATAAAACAAGTGGGAGTTTTGAAATGGGTCGTTTTGATCCTTGAACAGAAATATTTTCATTTGGAAGATAATTGAGGTGCTTTGTCAGTTTCTAGACTCTATGGACTTCTCAATGCTTAAACTGTTCCTGCAGTCATCTCTTGTTTAGATCAGGTTAGCATGGTTGTGATAGAAAAAGTATCTCACTGAAAAAGAATTGCTACTGTATGTAGGGGAGTCACCAGGGAGAATTTGAAAGGCTGAAATTAGGTAGCTGCAACATTTCAAAGGCAGAAAATTTTCAAATATATTGGAGATAAAGCCAGTTTGTTTCTGACACATTTGCAAACAGTGAATTAAGTGAAACAGATTTCAAAGGCATGTTCTGTTTGACCTTTCTGCAACACTGGCTTACATATCCCAATAAAGAACATGCCCTCTGTGGGTAAACCACCCACAGTAGCATCCTTCTCCTTGCATGATTTACAGTAAATCAAAGCAGCGCAATGCTGGTAGGGCAGAACTGTGAGTCCCACAATCAGTACTGTGATGTTCATGTTATCTGAGATGGGATAACTTGAGCTATAAGGCTAACAGCAAACCTAGTCTGTGCTGAGGTATTCTGCAGTTTTGCCCATCTTTTCTCCTACCAACAAAGGATGCACAAGGGTATGTGTTTGTGTTAGCAAAACCAGTTGAGCCAGGCCTTGCCTGTTTCCTTTCATAGCATAGAGGAATCACAAAAAAGAAAACATCTGCAGTTGCACTAAAAAAGCAGGTCCTTCGTTGCTGTCTATTTCAGTCTACCCAAGTTTTTATGAATAATGTGAAATTATTAAGAAAAATGTGGGGGTTTTCAGTCTGTCTAGATTTATATAGAGAGCCTGCAGAGTTGCTGCAGGTTTCAACTCAGCTCAATTTGTTGCCGCTGTTTTCCTGATTTATAAAGCTCAGGTGCTTTTCTCAACAGTATGTAAACTGTTTGGTGGTAACTTGTATATTCTGACATGCCTATTGGGAGGACATGTCTGTAGAGAGATCCACTACTGCAGACTGACTAAAAGTACAGGCTGTCTTTACTGAGAGGGGCAGCTGGCCTTCAGTGTGCTGAAGGAAAGAGAGAGGTCAGTTGTGTCCCTATTGCCTTTTGTGTAAGATTTAAGTTATCTTGTATGCTGAACTAACTATGCTAGTTCTGTGTCACTATTTAAAGAGTTATCTTGTGCACATGTGATGACAAAACCCCCAATGTTACTGCAGTTGTGGATTTGCCACTGTAAGTTGTTCTAAAGTGTTACACATTAATATATTTTTCCTTCTGCTTCATTGTCTCTATTTTGTTCACACTTTAAATACAGTTTTGAAAGTCTCTTGAAAGTGTTGTGAAACCCTTCTCTCATGGAAGTAAATACCAGTGAGGAACTTTGGAGAGAGACTCCCAGGTCCATCTTTCTAATTTAGGAAGTTCATCCCAGAGTCCTGCTCAAACCTTGTACTGGATGATTCTGTACTTTGTTACTCCTGCCTCAAAACACCCCTATAGCTTTCTTGTGACACAGTATTTGTTATTACTGCTTCCTGCCTTAAGCAACTTGCGTGTGCACTCAAACAGCTTCATGGTTCTTCTCAAGGGGTGGTAGGTTATAAGATTACTTTCTCATTTGACTAGACAGTCCTCTCAAAATGCATGGCAAAGCTGAAGTGTTAATCAGCCTTAAGAAGGGACTGGTGAAGAAGCTTATCTTTCTGCCACTAGTTGACTGCTTGCGCTAGCATGGACTCCTTCTTTTCTTCCTGCCCACTTGTTTGTCCTGGGCAGGTGAACCCTACCCTTTGTAGCAGTCATTCATAATGTAAGCAAGGCAGAATAGAGGGACAGAGAAGGCCTTGTTTTCCTTTAGTCCCCTGTGTGATTAAGAAAAATCCATGACAGTGTAGCCACAAGCCTCTCTTGTTTGTCAGGTGCTCAGAGATGCATTGAAGCTCTCCAGCCAGCAAAACCTGATCATGATCCTATTGTAAACCCAGTTTCCTGTTTGAAGGCACTTCCCATATTTGTGTCTGTGATTTAAATACCAATAAGGCCCCAAAGTGAAACAGTAAGCCAGAATTGTTTGCTGGGTCAGTATTATCCCTTGTTCTAGGTTCGTCCTGAGTTGAAGTTCAATGACCTAGAAGTTACATTGCTCACAGGCTCTCATGATTCCAGCTCCAAAAGTATGGTTTAAGTTTTGTGGTGTATATTATACTTTGATGCAGCAGTCAGAAGACAAAGCAGAAGCTTCTTAGGACATGCTGAAATGTAAATGAATAGGAGTACAGAGGGGGCGGAATCTAAGTTCTTGCCTCTTTAAATTTTTATTATTTCCCATCCGAGCTTACTGTTTTTGTTTAATCTTGCCATTCCTTTTCTTCTTCATTGTGTGCTCTTGTTCTTAGGGATATGCAAACTTTATTAGTCAGCTCAGCTTTCAAGCTCTGTGCGCTTTTGTGTTTGAGAATTGGGAATCAGGTACTTTTACAGTTAGCCTAAGGGGAGAGCTGGGCAGGAGGAGCCTTTATGAATAATCAGGGTTGACATCTCCAACGTTGTTCCTTCATTATAAATATTGTTAAAGGAGCTGTGACCACCATGGGCTCAAACAGAACAGAGCATGGAGGGGAAGAAAAAGACAGCCTTTGATATCAGCTCTTTACTAGTTATCACTCCACTGATGACACTGGCATTGACAGGTCTCTCAGATTTGGCTGCCTTTTTTTTTTTTTTCTTTTGGAAAGTTTTTTCTTCTACTAGCATAATTATTCTGTCTCTTGAAGGCTGAGTTCATTGTATGGATTGTAAAGGCCGGGAACACTAGTTAACGGTGCTTGTAAATTTTCCTAAATGTTGTGTGCCTAATAGATGGGTAGAGCATTCTGATTGCATCAACAGTTTTGTCTGCTTTCCTTAACTGGATTTACTGAATACTCATACCATTAATGAATGGTGTGCTCCCCATGAAATATATAATCAAAATTATTGTTTTGCTTCCCTCTTGCAAGTGTACCTTTTTCACTAATATGGAAGTATACAATGCTATTTAAATAGAATTTTGCTCTAAACTTTATTCTCTTTCTAATTTAAGTGCGTAAGAAAACAGTTGCTCAAGCCTGGACTGTTTGACTGGTTTTCCTTTTTTAGGAAAGCAAAACATATTTTTGCTATCACAATCAAGCTCTCTACTATATTAAATATTACTGAGAGGGAAAATTCTGTTTAGTGGGATGATTAGTTCTCTAAAGGGTTAGCACAGCTTCATGAGACATGTAGCACAAATTTTCTGTTCATAAAATACTTTGAAGTTTTGATGGGCATAAAAATTAAAAATACAATGAGACTGTATGTTCAGAATGATCTTGCTTTTGGAGTATAATATCAAATATTTGCTAGTATAAGCATGGTAATTTCTTTATCAGATTCTTTCATTCCGCACATATAGTTGGAATGCTTGCTGTAGTATTTGAAATGCCCTGGGCACTTGTGCAGAAGGTTTTTCTGCTCTACTCACAGATCCTCATCTGGTCTGGGTGTCTTCCTGGAAAAATATCTGGAAAATTACTTCCACAGATGCAGTGAATCTTTTTTTTCCCCCACTCTCAGCATTGCTGCCAGAGCACAAGCAGGGGAGACAGAGAATGCTGAGAGGAGATGGTGTTTTCTAACTGAGCTGGGGAGAAGGTGAGAGGTGCTTAGAAATGCTGAGGAGGCCTCGAGCACTTTTTTAATCAGAATACTCTTCCAGATAGTAATATATGTGTCTGGGGAGTAGGAGGGGATGGGAAGAAAGTATACCACCTCCTAGTCAAATACATAGTCAGTCAATATGACAATTATAGAGAAATGGGTGATAAACTTAAGTTCATCTTTTGCAGCATGTTATTTATAGACTTGTTGGAGTTGATAGACTCAAAAGGTAACAAAGAGAAGGAAGTCTATCATGAGAAAGCCTAAATATTCTTTATAAGAATCTATTCTTACTATGAAAAATACTTTGGGATCTACATATTGGAAAAGAATGTGTGTGCCCTTTACTTGTGCACATGCAACTTTGCTTTGAATCCTAATTCAGCATTTCCTACCTAGGGGAAGATCCTTAGGCCTGGTCACAGGGATAATGGGATGTTATGCATGGCTTGCATGGGATGAAGCTTCTTGGCAACTTTCTGTAGAAATTTTTTTTTCTCCCTTCAGTATTTTTAGAGCACTTTTTTCTATTGGCAGCTCAAACTGAATAAAGAATATAGAGTTTAAACTAAATTATAGAAAATGTATGTTAGATACTACAGTGAGAACATGTGTAACTCTGACAATGTGTGGAAAAGAACAGGATATCTAAGATATCTAAGTGGGCTGGAAAATAACAATTGCTGGAAAATACTTAAGAGTAGTCTGAGCACCTCTGTAAATCTCTCCCGTCTGAAAGTAATATGAAGTAGCAGAGAAACTTCACTGGAAATCAGCAGTTCTACATGCTTACATTTCTTTAGTCTTTTCCTGTCCTTCTGGAAATGGCTGAAGAGAGTTCCCGTGCCCCATGCCTTCACATCAAATAAGATATTGGACTTTCAGCACTGGAATAACTGGCACTAGTCAGTGTAGCGTATCATGTTTTAAGTGTTGTTAAGTAAGTGTGGCCATGAGGACTGCAAAATGAATTACACTTCCTTTTGTAAGACTCTTGGTACATATTGAAAAGTATTTTCCCATTAGGAAAATGAACATCTGCTTGGGCTTTTTGTTTCTGTGTCATGGGTGAAGTTGAGTCACCTGCTGCTATTCCCACCATGCTGCCAGCATGGCAGCTCTAAAATGATGGTGCTGGCTGGAGCAAAGCATTATGGGGCTTGACATTCAGACTGTAACATGGGAGTCTTCCTGTTCTAGTTGCTGCTTTTGGGTTCCAGGTTTTTGCATGTTGGCTTCCACTGGAATGGCAACTGGACAGGGAGGGATGATGGTGTAGCTCCCTGGCTTGAGTTTTTAGCTTGCTGGCTTTTGCTTGATGCTGCTTTCTGCTGTGCTTTTTCTGCAAATAGGCTAAGGTAATTCTGTGTTATGTTATCACATTTATATTTAACCTTTTTTATCTCAACCCAGAGGGTTTTTTGTGTTTTGCGTCTTGCTCATTTCCGTGTTGGAAGTGAACAGGCATGTTAACCTGTGCACAGCACTTTAACCTGTTACATTCTGGACACCTAACGTAGGGCACAAAAGCAGCTGTCTTTATGAAGGCAGTCGATTTGGGCAGGAGATGATGGGGCAAGATAATGAGAGGCAAGATTCAAGTAAAAGGATTCGAGTAAGGCTTGAGGCTTGTTAAGAGAGTTTTATGTAACTTTTTTTTCTGTGACGTGTTCACTGTGTTGATGTATTTGCTTTCCAGAGATGGCTGGTACTGATGTGGAGGCATTCTATATATATTCCTTCTGGCGATGAGTGTTATCTCAGGGGAATGGCTTAGAGCTGTGCTGTTACTCTGCTGGTTTCTGGCAAGACAGGTTTTGTTCAGAGCAATACAGGACTCTCAAGAATTTCACTGAGAGATCTGCCCCAGTGCTAGATAATTGTGAGTGGCAGGGTGTATGGGACTGTTCATTTTATTTATGTCCTGAGATTTTGCTTGAAAAACAATCTGAATGTAGATGAGAAACTGGAAGTGGAATTTTATTTGGTTTGGAAGGGTTTTTAATCTTTATCAAGCTGTTCATTTATCTGTTGCATGTAACTCTTGCCTTTTCTCTCTTGGTGGGTTTGAGGAGGGACAAAACCTACTGATGGCCTGAAAATTCTTTCTGTATAAGAAAAACAAAAATAGAAGTGGGATTTAAAAAATATTTTAGCTCTTACATAATTGCTCATATCCTCTGTATTCTCCGTTTTGAAGTTATAGATGACCTTCCCCCTGAATTTTACAATTATTTTTTATTTATGAGACCAAGTGGTTGTTTCCTTACATCATTTCTTATTGTCTGAAAGTAAATGGATGTAAATGTATGAGCTTGAGTTAACTAAAAGACAGTGAGTTATTTGGAGTTCTAGGTTTTGTTTGGAGCAAGAGTACATGCTAGGTAATGTTCCTTGAAATGTTGGGGTCTGAAGCACTAGGTGGTCTTGTGCTCTTTTTAGGGAAAGACTCTGGTATGATTTGTGAGGGAATTAGGGGTTGGATTTTCACCTGTGTTTGCCTGTTAGTATACTTGCATCCATGAATCTTAGGGGACTAGTATCATGTTAAATGGGTAAAGAGGATAATCTTTCTGTGCTCTAGAATTTAAAGAATACTACTGTTGCTTTATGAACTGGCATTGCATTTTCTAGTGTCAGTATATATATTATTTGCTGTGCTAAAGGTCTGCAGAAATAGTGCCAAACATAAGTGTTTTGCCTTACTGTCCAGTGTTCTGGCTTGAAGAGTTTGCTTTATCCTCATTTATAAGACAGGGAGCTGTGACTAAGGAACTACTTATATCATAGCTTGATAAACCTTCGTAAAGCAACGTGCTGTTGCGAGTAATGGCTTCCATTCATTATTAGCCCAGTTGATTTTCATTTACATTTGGCTCTAACAATTAGCTTGAGCAGGTGTGAAGGTGATGGAGGGCCAGGGACGCACAGAGGTCAGGCACTGCTCTGTGTGATAAATTAACCATTATTATCTGCAGTGAAAGTGGCTCTTTACGCTTGTCAGCAGCAAACAAAGGGACAACATATCTCACATAAAGTGGAATCAGGGCCACTACTGCAAATGTGATGTGTCTGTAATTTTGTCTGGTAAATAAAGGCAAATCCTTTTAAATGTCACACCTGTGCATTTCACTTCAAGGAGGTAAATCCATCCTATCTTAGAGATGTATATATATAAATTTATGGATATCGAGTTTCAAAGCTGCAGCAAGGGGTGTTTTATATGAATACATTCTAATCTGCATATAAATACTATGCAGGAAACAATGAGTTAAGGATATGAAAGATAAAAATTTTCATCAGACTGCATTAAAGAAGTGATTTGAGACTACTGAGTTTTAGATTCCTGTGTTACTGCTTTCAAAACACCCAGGATTTGTCAGTGTTGCATCAGCTTTCCTCTTAACATTTACCTGTGTTTATCCTTCAAATGAACTATTATCTTCCACAAATCTAAAATATGTCCTCTTCTAAAATCTGGGAGTGGTCATGTATAGTCCACCAGCCCCACTACTGGAGATTGGGAAATTGCAGACTCAGCAGTTCTGCTTGGGTTGGACAACTAACCTGTGTAGTTTTGCTGCTGTACTATTACGAACTGTTTGGTCAGCTGAACTGCCAATATTTTACACGTCCTGAATATGCTGTAAAGGATCTGCAGGACTTGACCCTGTGTGGGACTGAGAGAAAGTATGAAAAGGAAAATGTGAATGCTTTCCTTCCCAATAAAAGTAGGGAGTACAATGTACTCAGATGCTTAAATGATCTGTTCTACCCAGCTCCTCCTGCCCCCTTCATTTTGTCTGTTCTTAGGAAGAATGTTCATATTTTCACTCTTTGTTTAGCAAAAGAATTCACCAATTTATCATGTTTCAAGTACATGAACTCCTTACACACACACACAGAGTCTGGTTTACAAATCAGTAGGAAGAATATACTTTAAGTAATAAGTTAAGCTTAAGTAACTACTGTAGTCTTTATTAAGAATTTTGAAGGCTTTGTTTCAACATTGGCTTTGATTATCTGTGATGGGGGCAAACATTTCCTTCTTTAGTTGGGTGGATAGAAGTGTTGTACCGTAGCGTTCCTCCTAGCATTGATATTCCTTGCTCATGTTACCTACATTGTAAGCTTGAGCACCAGTCCATAAACTTGATCCCAGGAGGCCATATTGTTTTGGTCTGAAATGGCATTCAATTTGTCTTTTGCTTATTTGTAGAGTAATAGTGAGTTGTCTTGAAAAGCCCTCATTTCTGTAAAACAACCATGCACAACTCATCTGCAGAATAAATTTTCTGATGCACTATTGCCTTGGTATCGAAGTACTGTAGCTGACTTAGGCTGTTTTAACCAATCATCATCTTTGTAAGAAAGTTAAAGAACTAGTAATCAACTTTATGAAAACTTGAACTGAAATCAACAAAAATGTAGTAGAGCATGAACAGGAGTTTGTGTCATTAACCTTCTTGTATCTTCAACTTCTTAGGGAGGAACCACTGAAGCTGCCACTGCTCCCTGCTGTCTATGGCATGGAATCTGCAGAGGTGTCTTCTCTAGAAAGGTAAGGCCTTTCCAATGGCAATGGTTTCTTTTGTGCTATGGTTTGACTACATATGTAATAATCACTTCTCAGCCTTCACTGGGTGTAGTTAGGAATGCCTGCATAACCCTCAAAATGCCATAGCATCCTCCTAAGCATTCAGTTGTCCTTCTGATGCCATATAGAAGGTACAATGCTGAATGAATGGCAATTCTCTCCCCAGAAGAAGCAGAATTCTGTCTGTTTAGAGCTGCTGCTTGTCACAGCATGAGTGAAAGGGGGAAAGGAAAGAAGAGACAAGGACATTTAGGTTTTTTTAAGAAAGCAATCTGTTTATAATAAAAAGCATAGCTCTTGCAATTCAGTGGCAGCAGTTTAACTTTACATAGAGTCTTCTTAGAAGTAAAGTATATGTTTAATTATTTGATTTGTCAAAAGGAAGGGTTGAACTCGTGGGAATAAATATAATACACATGGGTTTAATTACCAGGAATGGGTAGGCAAAAACAAAGTATGCAAAGCAGTACATTTACTCTTCACATATGTGTGTCTATACACACATAATTAGAATTGGGCAGAAAATTATTTTTTTTTCTTGCCACCCACATTTCCCTTGTTTTTTATCAAAATAAATATTTTGATAGGAAAGTATGAACTAACTCTACCACAGATAGCAACTGCTTGTCATTGACAAAGACAAAGTCTTTGAAATTAAACTCAGAGCAAAAAGAGCTAATTTTACTCACTAGGAAAAAAAATACACTAATTGGGAAGGGCATAGAAAGGACGACAAACATCTGCTGCATTTTTATGGTAGAGAAATAAACATACTTTAGACAAGTCACACCGAATTGCACAGAATGGTAGGGCTCTGGAGTGCTCTTCAGAGATTGTCTAGTCCAAACCTTGAACAGGTTGCACAGGATCACATCCAGAGGGCTTTTGAATCTCTCACAAGGAGACTCCACAGGCTCCCTGGGCAGTCTGTTTCAGTGCTCCGTTACCCTCACAGGAAGGAAGTTTTTCCTTATGTTTAGGTGGAAATTTCTGTTGTCCATTTCGTGCCCATTGCCACTTGTCCTATCACTGGGCACCACTGAAAAGATTCCAGCTTCATCGTCTAGACAACTGCCCTTAAGATGTTGATAAGATCTCGCAGTCTTCTGTTCCCCAGGCTAAGGAGCCCCAGGTCTCTCAACTTTTCTTCATAAAGGAGATGCCTCAGTCCTCTCAGCATCTCTGTTGGACTTTCTTCAGTATTTCCCTGTCTCTGTTGAACAGAGGGGCCCAGATCTGGGCACATGTTCTTTTTAGCACATCCAGAGAGACCATTTGTCTTCTTGGCCACAAGAGCACAATTCTGTCTCTCAGTGAACTTGTTCTCCACTGTGACTCCCGGGTTGTTCTCTGTGGAACTGCTTTCCAGCAGGTAAACACCTAGCCTGTGCTGGTGCATGGGTTTATTCTTGCCCAGGTGCAGGATGCTACACTTGCTCTTGCTGAACTTCCCCTCTGCTCGACTCTCCAGCCTGTCCAAGTCTTGCTGAGTGGCAGCACAGCCTGATGGTGTGCCAGCCACTCCTCCCAGTTTTGTATCATCAGCAAATTGGCTGAGGGTACACTCCATCCCTTCATGCAGGTCATTGATGAAGATGTTGAACATATACATCTCTTGAGTTTCACCTGGTGGCTTATAGCACATCTTCAACACACAGGGCTTAGTGTGATACAAAGATACTTTAAAGTAATTCATCCAATACTGTGTTGTAAAACCGTGTCAAGGTGAACAATGCTTTGGGGTTTCTACTCCTATGGAACCTAGAAAGCAGTTGTCCCATCTGGTATGTTTCCTGTGAAAGGTGGTATGTTGTGGGGTTTTTTAATTATTTGAGCAACTCATGAAGGTTAAAGAAAAATAAATTTTTTGTCTGATATGTAAATGAACAGGAACAGTGCTGCACAGATTAGAGAAGTTAACAAAAGTACTTTCCAATTCCCATGGAAATGCAAGCAAACAAAAAGTGTGATGGTGGTAGGAAGTTAGATGTGCTTGCTCTCTTGGGAGGATGTTCAGATAGCAAAAGGTCAATAAAAAAATATTAAAATATACTTGTCTCCTTGGTCTGTATTTACAAGGACCATTTTTTCTAGTTGACACACACAGGTTCAATGAATTAAAACAGCCTGCTAAGACTCAAGATTTATACTCTCCCCAATATCTTTGCACAGGGAAGCATTAGTTTAGGAGGTTTATGATTTGGAGAAGATATATATAAGTTAGACTGGGCAGGATGCCAAATTTGCTCTGCTGCAGATTCATCACAAGCTGAGAATGTAAAGAGCATACGGATTGTTAATGTTCAGTGATGTGCAAGCATCTAGAAGTTCAGCTCAGGTACTATTCCTGTAGCTTGAAGACATTTCTAAATCTCTGTATTCAGGTCCCTGCTCAGAAGATATTGTGGTGTGGTTTATTGGTTTGTTGTTGTTTTGGGTTTGTTTTGGTTGGGTGGGGTTTTTTGTATGTTTTTGTTGGTAGTGGGTTGGTTGTTTTGTCCTCATGAAGAAGTAAGAAGTACAAAACCAACTGAGAAGAAAAAGGATTGGGTCAGGTGGGCTTCTTTTTTTCACCTTGTCATGCTGAAGTGACTTTTACTGAGTGGGTTTTGCTCAACCTGAAATTTCAGAAGCTACTTATTCTAGTTAACAGGACAAACATTTCCTTTTAAAATAATTCCTGACGTGTTCTGGAACACATTTTCATGGGAAGAACCTTATCTGCCATTAAAGCTGTATGTGTGAAGCTGGCAACTGTACATATAAACACAGTGTACGTTCCTGGAGGAGGCAGACGTTGATGATGAGACCTTTCATCTCTCTAATATTCAGATTCTGTTATCAAATCTGGGGACTTATTATCTCTGAGCAATCAAAAGTATCATATTTTTTTTTATTCTGAGTCCCCAAAACCTTCACATACATGGTTTGAGTCAGTGAAACTTTGAAACAATTATGTTAACTTTAGTATGTGTTCCAGTCTTATATTGAAACACTGCCTGGGTATGGGTGCACATACGCAATGACCGTCTGTAAATTTTGACCCCAAAATTTATCCCAATGGCTTCTAGAGTTGTGTTTAGTAGTTTTAGTGTGTTTAGTAGTTTTGTTTCTATTTTTTAATGGATATGATTTGAGATGATAAAACTTTGAATTATTTTCTGTGAAGTTTATGTAGCGTATAACAAGTGTTGTTGAGAAGAAAGTTGTATTTACTCAATGGAAAAAAAAAACCCTCTTCCTCCCCCCTCAAATCTTGAATAAGCTAATTCTGTAATGCTGGTGTGAAGTAATGCTTTTGACCGTTAGCATTTTTAAAACTGGTACAAAAAAACATTGTATGTTCTTCCCACAGCACTAAAGAATGAAAGTGCAAAAGTACAAATGCTGTGGGTGAAAGCAAGCCTCCCCTAAAGCTGGGGCAAGCTCTTCCTTGGAAATGATAAAGAATAAATTTTACCTTCTTTTGAAACAAACAAGAAAAGTAAATGCATATGGACATTGACTTAGTTACTCTGAAACCATCTGTTAAAGAAATGACAGAGCAGTTAAAATACTCTGAAGATTTATTGCTCCGAGGAGAGTGAATTTTTTTTTTCTGAAATTATCAGGTTTGATAATTATCATATGTGCTGAATAAATAATTAAGGGTTTTTATATGATTTAGTTGTGTTTTTTTCCCCCCTTCTCCCTATTTATGTAAGTTTGGGGGTAATTTATCATGTCTCCCTTTCAGGAGTTTAAGGCAAATGTGTAGCTCTAAGTACATGAGCAGCATCAGCTGGTCATTTTCTGCATCTTTCAAGTCAGCTGCATGCTGAAATTCCATAGTGGATCCCACCATTGCAGTGATGTAAAGGAAATCCCTTGGTTTCCTTTTCCTGAAGTATCTATATTCTAGTTGAAGGCTTGGTGCTTCAAAGTTTGTAGCAATTGTTCTTAAAGATGCAAATTACTTCGAAATTGCTTCAATGGTTTATGCGCTCACAAATTATACATAGTTCATAATACATTTATATTTATACAGTGCAAATTGTTATATATACTCTGTGTATGAACTATGCATAGTTTTACTGATGCTTTTAGGCCAAATGGAGGTGGCGAAGCTGCATCTCTGAAAGCTTATTTTTAAGGTGAGGAGTTTCTTTCATTTTTCTCACTTAAGCAAAATTCTCTTGCTGCAAAGTAAAAATTCTGTTGCTGTAAAGTAATTGTATGAGTGAGTGCCCCTGTTTAAGCGAACAGTTTACAGTTACTATATTAAAGTGAACATTTCAACTTGGCTAACACAACCACTGAATAAACACATATTGATATTATAGAACAAAATAATATATTAGTGCATTGCTCATTTGTGCTCTGATAGTCACCCTGATACTATTAGTCATGCGGGGACTGACAAACACAATTACACTCGAGTGCTAATAGAGTGGAAGGGCAAAACTGCCTGACCTCGGCATCCTGGGTCGATTTAAATGTTTGATGTCTCATTGAATTAGTATCACAGTGTGAAAGACAAAGCTCAAACTAATGGAAATGAGCCTGGACATGCAATACTGCTGATTGGGCTGACATAATTAGAATAATATTCTTCACACAGCTAATAACAAGCAGAAGAAATAAATAACCAAGAGATAACTTAATGACTGCATGCTAAAATGCTCCTTTGAATATGCTAAGGTTAGCATTTTCTATTTACTTACGGAGCACTGAGGGAATTTTTTTCTCTGTGTAATCATTAGCTGTGGTGAATAGCTCCATACTGGTCACTAAGGCCATATGAAACTATGCAGGCTGACCTAACTTTTTCCCCCCTCAACATCATTATTTAACCCTCAGGGCATTGTTACAAATATCTGCCTGTCTGGAAGACCTGCCCAATCCCTCACAAAAAGAGAGAATAAAAATAATAATTGAAAAATCAACCAACCAAACAAAAATAAAACAACCCTAATCTGACATGTGACAAATTCATAAATATATAGCCTTGTATTTTTTTACACTCATGGACTTGAACTTGGAGGTACAGGATCATGAAGTATAAGTATACAGAGCACTTGAATGTATATTTATGTAGACATGAAGTTGGATTTCGATA
Organism: Indicator indicator; assembly: GCF_027791375.1. Taxonomy (NCBI): domain Eukaryota; kingdom Metazoa; phylum Chordata; class Aves; order Piciformes; family Indicatoridae; genus Indicator; species Indicator indicator. The sequence goes on from NC_072025.1 coordinate 6,336,291, forward strand.
TACTTGATCCAAAATAGGGATCAATGTTTCAGAGCTTTCTACAGTAGCTTATATCTTATGTACTTTCTGAGCTTCAGGTGAGGTGATGTAGAATTAGACTTAGGAGAGATGTAGGTGAGACAAGAACATACAGAAAACCACTTAGCATTGCTCATCATCTGGGATGCATCAAGAAAGGTGTGTCCAGCAGGTCTAGAGAAGTTCTTCTACCTCTCTACTCTGCCCTGATGAGACCACACCTGGAATACTCTGTCCAGTTTTGGACTCCCCAGTTCAAGAGAGAAAGAGAACTGCTGGAAAGAATCCAACAGAGAGCCACAAGGATGATTAGGGGACTTGAGCATCTCCCCTATGAAGAGAGACTGAGAGCCCTGGGGCTATTTAGTCTGGAGAAGAGAAGACTGAGAGGGGATCTGACCAATGTCTATAAGTATGTGAGGGGTGGGTGTCAAGTGGAGGGGGCCAGGATCTTTTCAGTGGTTCACAGTGATAAGAAACAACGGATTCAAACTTGAACATAGAAGATTTCACCTCAACATGAGGAGAAACTTCTTTACAGTGAGGGTGACAGAGCACTGGAACAGGCTGCCCAAGGTGAGTTGTGGAGTATCCTTCTCTGGAGACTTTCAAAATCCACCTGGATACATTCCTGTGCAGACTATCCTAAGTGATCCAGCTCTGGCTGGAGGGTTGGACCCGATGATCTCTTAAGGTCCCTTCCAACCTCTAATATACTGTGATACTGTGATTTCCATCTAGACCTCCTTCTCCTGATAATCATAAATGCACCAAAAATCCAATTTAACAAAGCACATTTCCTTAACTTTAGGTGAACTGGTCTTTGCCATCAGTGGAACTATTCACATCTTCAAAACATGCAGTTTCAGGATTTTGTGGGAGATGGACTTTTAATTCTTAACCAGAATCTACTGAAAACAAAGACTAAAAAATCTGCTGCCTGGGTATCAAGGAGTGACCAGATTAAAAAAATCATTCTTTGGATTTTGTGGATGAAAAGCTTTTTAATTTTTGTTCCTATTTACAAAATTTCACATCATCATTTCAAGATTTTTCTTGTGTGGCTATTTGGACTGAAAAAGCTGTGCAAAAGCAGCAGCTTCCAAGAGAGGTTGAGAATTATTTTCAGCTAAAGTTAGTGATGTACATTGGTACAGGATGAGCAAATAAAATGTTTTTAACTTTAAGCTTAATATGATAACTTCGTCTTAGAATTTGCTAAGAGATGTCTTTTGGGCCATGTCTTCAAGATCCTCCAGTCAAGTCAGGAAGGTTTGTAGTGTCTTCTTTATGCAGGATCTGGTAGTGAGCATCACTGTGCTTCTGGAACTATGGCCTTGCTCATAAGAAGTTATCACTGCAGCAAGAAATTGCTAATAAAATTTCATTCATTTAAATTGTGCTTGTTAATGATAACCAAAACTTTCCAGTCTTAAAACACTCAGGACAATGTATGTGAGGGTCTTATGCTTGGATGGCTCATATATTTTTATAATGACAAGCCTTCTATCATGAATGCACTGAAGGGGAAACCACAGTCTGAAATGAGTAAGATGCTGCATGTTGCAAACTTGCAGGTAGAAGAGTCCCAGCAGAGCATTTTAGCTTTGACCAGTGTGAGGCAGTGAAATGCTGTTCATCTGTTATGTTCATAAGCTGACCTACATCTGTTACTTCTTTTCAAATAATAATAATAAAAAGAAGGCCCAGCACTTTCAGCAAATCACATTATTTCACTTCATTAAGGGTTAAGGGTTTTATGTCAGTCTATTACCAATTCAGACTGAGGTAGCACTGCTGAGACAGCATACACTACAGTTATCAAGGGCTGATACAGAGGGGCTGGTGCAGATCTCTCCTCTGCTCTCAGTACAATGGCCCTCACCTCAATACTGTGAGCATCGGTTCAAATGAGGGTTTAGGAAAGGGCAGTGCCAATAGCAAGCACAGTTGGCACGCAGGTAGTGATTCGTAAATTATTCCGTGTCCAAATTTATGACTCTTGGAGCAAGTGGCCCAAAATAGTGCCCTCTTTATCCCAAAAACCTCTGTTTTGTGGATGTTATTGGATCAGTACATTTGTCTGCTCTCTAGACCCTGCGGAACTGCCAGTGTTCATTTAGTGCTTCTCTGCTCTGGGCTGTTTCCCTGTCCTTATCAAAGTCCTAGCTCCTTTTGGTAACAAATTCAGTATCATGTAAAAGGAGCAGGAGTAACATTCTACCTGCATAATGTGGAGAAAACAGAAGAAATATGTATAATAAACTAATTCCTATTCCCTGTGATTGTGCAGAGACATTATCTTTTGGCAACTACTCTTTTTCCTCAATCCTCCTCTTTTGCCACGAGTCCTAAACCAGTGAGATTGACTATGGGATGACAGGTTGACTCTTGAGGTAATCTGAATTTAAAGAACAGGGATTATTTTCTCTGTCTGCTAAAATAATTTGAATTTATGCTGCTGAGCACTACAACCCCTTCACACAATCCCCTTAGATAACCTTCCAGAGCTTCTGTGCAAAATGACTAGTTTAAGGTAGGAAACAGAGCTAACAGCGGCCGCTAAAAACAAGAGGCGGATATACAAGCAGTTAAAAGGTGCTCTTGTTTTTGCAGGGAGAGTTCTTTAAGCAACTCCTTTGTCTTTTGCTCAGCCCAGACACACGCTTTTGGTGATTTTAACTGTACATTTTGAAGTTGGAGGCCTCCAAGTACTTATTGCAATAGAGCTGATATTAAAAATAGCTTGAGTGATTCTGGTAGTTCATCCTAACACAACAGGCATTCCCCCTCCCTAACTGTTTTCGACACTGAACGTATGAATAACTTGCAGGAGTTTTAACCAGTGGGGGAAATGTGCTTTGTCATTCACATACATGGTTTCATGCTTTTTCTGAGTTCTTCATGTTGATGGTATTTTATTTTTTATGTAGCAGACCTATTTTCCCAATGTGTGTAAGTGATTCTGTTAGTACAGCTATATTCTCAGCTATATAAAAAAAAAGATCATCAAAGGCTGTTGTCCATTACTTAGGTTTAGTTTCCAATTACAAATCTGTTGATGTTACAGCTCAGCATAACTTGCACATCATTTGGCTTATTAGAGCTGGCTGAATTTCTGTTTTTAATTTAATTCTGTTTTTACAGAATTGTGGAAGAAAGCTCTTAAAAATAGCAGTCATTCTTTTGCCTTTTTTTGCAGCTTCTATGATAGATAATGTTTTGCTGAGGGTTGAGTTCTGAATATACAGTCACTCTTTGTCTTGGTGAACCAGCAAACTGGGAAAGCCTTTTTCCTTTAAAAAAACCTGCCTTAAACAACAGCAAGAAGATATCACCTGTTGTGAAGGTATCATACTGATGAATGAGGAGTAGAGAGTTCTGTGTTAGGCTGAACATTAGATTTCGTCAGAATTGGTCAAATTAGAATAAGGGATCCCAGTTCTTCTGTAAGTCCTTCTGCACTTTGTGCCTGCTGTTCTATCAGTCCCTGCATCATGAATTTATGTATGCAAGAAGCTCTTCTCTGCTTCGTTCATTCCCTGATAGCATGGGAAGTATTTCTTTTGTCTAGTTTTATGCTAAGTAAAAATTTAAATGGAAAGAATAACTATGGGATTAGGTAAACCTTTCTTTAGAAGGACTGTTGTTTTAAGGACTGCTAAGCTTAATTATTTAAAACTGCTCTTTGGTACCCACTAGTGCGTCATCATCTGGTGCCTTGTATGCTGAATGTTCATTTTTATATGGTAGGAAAAGGATAGAAAATGTCATTGTGTTTATTTCTATTCTCATCCACAACCAGCCAGATTTTCTGTGTTCTGATTTTCTACAACAGTCTCCTCTTGTGATCTTAAAGGATCTGGATCCAGGTAAACTAAAATCTTTTGATTAAAGTTAGAGTCTTTTGGGTTTGAACCAAACGGTTCCTAGTAAGCAAACGTGCCTGTCATTTGGTCCATTATCAGGAAATAAACAAAAAAAAAAAAGGGTGTTTTTCAGTAATTCTTGGTGTTCATACATTAGTTAATGCCCTGAACTAGGAGGTATGTTTCCTTCAAGAACTTCCTTTAAGAATTGCTTCAAGAACAGGATATTGTTACATTCTATTCTCTTTTTCTCTCTCTTTTCCTCCTGCCCCCCCCCTGCAGTGGCCTTAGTCTTGATATCTTGTGAGAGTCGGTTCCACAGACTCAGGTTGCATATTTTCAAAGCAGTAGTTCTCTAATGAAAGAAGATTGATTGACTCAGAACACTATGCATCCATTTTGAACAGCAAACCCAAATATTACCAGGACAGATGCCAGTGGTGTTATTTACTATGCTGGCATTTGAGATAGGGCACTTGGGGTGTTCTTACAGAAAACACTGACAACCTTTCTGGACCACAGAACTGTAGCCTTTGCATTTCATTCAGAAAAGACAGAAACTTGAATAATAATTTGAAATAAAGTCCTTTGTGTTTTCAACTCTCCTGATACAGACCCTTCACTAGTAAGGAATGTACTGAAAGTGGTAGTATTCCAGTACCGGTTGAACAAAAACAGCCTCTGGCAATCTGGGCTAATAAGAATGGAGAATATGTGCAGGAAAAAAAAAAACAAAACAAAACACAAGATTTTTTGTTTTGTTTTGAGCAAATGTAGAAATATCTCATGTAGCTGCAGACTTGATTTACTTTCATGCCATTTGACAATCTGATAATTTTTGCAAAGATACACTTAAAATGCTGTTTCATGCAAAGTTCACTTTTTTCCTTGTTTAAAAAACACCATATCTTTAATTTGCAAGGCTGTGTGTTAATTTGCTGAGAGCACCGTTTATTTCCCTTTCCTTCTACTTTATTTAAAGTCAGTTGTTGACAACTCTCAGGCGTGTCTAACTCTCACCACTAATAATTGCTTAAGGATCCCTAACTTCTATAAATGTTGGTTCCAGCTAAAACCCCCATGCAATAGCCCTGTTTGAGGCAAGGGGTGGGGAGAAAGGAAAAAGGGGTGAGGAAAAAAACCTGAGAACTTCTTCTGATGAATTTTTGATTTTCCTTCTTAACAAAGAAATGTCTGTGATTCAAAGAAATAGCTTAAAGTGATATTATAAAATAGAATATGGAGTGCACTGTTCTGAATGACTCTTTGCTTTTAATGTGAGGCTGAAAAATTGTCAGTGCCTTTTTTGATTAGACGAGATTTTTTTTTTTTTTTGTTCTTGATCTAAGAATTGAGGAGAAAAACAGCTACTTGCATTTGAATATGGTATGAGCTAGATGTAATGTGTTGAAGATAAAGCAATACCAGTACTGCCTCAAGGCGGCACCTGTATCTGTGGGTCAATGCCATTTCTCTTTAGATCGCTGCTGAGCCCCTCTCTTGGCTGCTGCTTTATTAGGCCTAATTAGGCAGGCTGTCACTTTTATTGGTGATGGAAAAAGAAGATAAGTAGATTACTTGTGTCATCTATCTCTATCCCGACGTGTCTAAAAAGTCTAAAGTGATTGCTGTGGGCCACAAATATATTTCACAAGAGGGAGAAAAAGAAAAAAAAAATCAGAAATGTATTAAACCTCTAGAAATGACTTACCTTTGGCACTGCTGTGTGTAATTTCAAACCCACAGAGAAAAGAGTTATAGTACATACGTAAAGTCCTTTTGTTCAGAGGGAGAAGGTTGTCTGTAATGGTTTTTGTGATATCAAAATAAAATTTTGTAAAAGGCTATTTTCTACTTAAAATTCAAGTAGTGGTTATATATATTTTAAAGTTAATACAAGTTATAATGAGAGTACAGCATGTGTGGCTGGTGGAGTGGGCTATTTTGATGACAGGCTTGTTGATGTGTTTCCTCTGATAGGCTTACTGTTTGGAACATTGCTCAGGGCATTACCAGTTTGTGCAACATGTGTGTATTTTTAATGACTGTTTATAGGAATAATTAATTATTTTCTAAATAAAGCATCAGAGATCTTCTTAGATAAATACATTACTGACAACTAAGACTATTAACAGCCAATCAGCACTTTAATTTCTGAGACATCTCCTGCCTTGGAAGATGATATTCCCCAGACTGTTCCTCAATAGCAAGAGCTTGTTAATTGTAGTATTGTGGTAGGAGTATGAAAGTACTTCTATATGAACTCTTATGAGGATGAAATTTGATCTTCATTTAACGGTGTTGTCAGAATCAGATGCTCATCCTCATGAAACTTTCAGCTCAAGCATAAAACAAAGGAGGCTTTATAGTTTTTTAAATTCTGAAAGCTCCCAAATAACAACCAGACAGATGATAAAACACTTTTAGGAATGTTGGTTTTAGATTTTGCTCTTACCTAAAGTGTTGACACATGCTTTTATGTGGGATATAAATACTGACCTTTCAAAGTGGTGGCAGCTACATCACAAGTGTTAGCATAGGCACCTGTCATGAATATGTCTGAAGATGTCTGTGTGAAGACTCTTAAAATCTAATTGGCTAGTGTGCTGGACTATTAGCTGGAAGAATAAATTTATCAGTAAAACTACTTGTGTACTTAAAATCAAACTCAGTTAGACCACAAGGGGAAGAGGAAAAGTTTTTCTTGGTGAGATTTTTCTTTACTAGAGGTAGATTAAGGAGCAGTAGGGCTGATGTTTGCTAACGACTCACTGGTTCACTGGGGCCCTATTCAGCATTCCTTACTCAGGAAAACTGCTTGTAGGCTTGAGCAATATAATTTCAATAGACTCTTTTGTGTGTAATGAGTGCTGTGTAAGGTCTTTAAATGATAGATTCTGACTGCTGCACCAATGGCATTTTTATTCAAGATTCTGCTTTCGACAAGGCAGTCAGCCATTCTATTTGCTTGGAAGCTTCAAAACTTGTCATTTAATATTCAGTTCAGGCTGTTTAGAGTTCATTTTCTTTGCCTTAAAGACCCTTCTTCACAGATGTGGCCTAATGGTATCCATACATATTGAGATAGCTGGAAGTACAGTGTTGTGGAAATCTACCATTAGGACACACAATTTCTAAGCCTACTGTACAAACCTTTTTGTGTATGCAGAATTTTTTCAGCCATATTGTGCCAGGAAAAAATCTAAATGTAGGACATAGAAGCACCTAGTGCCTGGAACTTTCAAATATTTTGAGAAACTTGAAGATCATTGTAAAGCTGAAGAATTTCAGAACTTTGATGCTAGTACATCATTCAGCCTTTAAAAATATTCCTTTTTTGTTTTTTCCTGCCCACTACTTGTAAGTAAAAATTATAACTTTTACTCAATACCCAGTTCTTGGTTATTTCTCTTAATTATCTGCTCAGAGTCAGGGGGTCATTTAAGCTCAAGATTTCAAGTGTCAAGGTCTCTGAATGACTCAGAAAATATTGATATGTGATAAGTATTTATTTTCTAAAGTCCAAAGGCTGAAACTGCTTTCCTCCATAATACTCCACCGTCAATGTTAGGATGTGAAACAAGTGTGTGTAGTTATCTATAAGGTAGAAATTGTCTCTCGCAACAGTGCAGCTGTTGGCCAGGCATCCTTGCACGAGGTGATCTCTTATCAGGAACTTGGTGCTTCTAAAGAGTCTAGTGAATCGTGTGAGAGACCGAACTCTTTTGTTGTATAGCAATCGTGTAGTTTGGCTCCAGTTCATTTCTTCAGAATAGGTAACTGTGTTTACATCTACCTTCTCCCTGATTAGCAAACTCTGAAGCACTCACTTAGCAGTGGGCTTCCAAGATCGCTACCATCCATCCTTCCTATTTAGCTGGATACTGCTCACAGTCCAAGAATGTGACACACTTTTCCTGCACTTTGGCTTGTGTTCTAATTCTTGTTTCCAGTTGTGGATACCTCACCTAGTTTTAGACCTCAGCTTTAAGCATGGGGCAGTGCTATCCATGCCTACCTATTTATAAGCAAGGACAATAACACAATAAAGCTACTGATTCCAGCAGTTGCTAGAAGGTCACAGGTGGGGAAAACTGGGGCCTGAACTCACCAAGTATGATAGTTAATCTGCTGTCACTGCATCTCTTAGCAGGTGTGACACAGCAGGAAAGGACCAACGTCTGATCTACTTTGAGAGATGTTTGGTTTTACATGTTTCCCTTAGTAAGTTAAAAAGTTTCTTGCTGACACTCAAGGCCTTAGAACCATGGCAGATATAGTATATTTGAGTGACTGAAAGCTGAATTCTTAGAAAGGCTCTTTTAATGGTTTTGGAGTATTTAGGAAAAAAAATACCAGCTACCAAACAATTTTGTGCTTTCAATATTAACATTCTTGAGTCCATGATTTCCTTCCAGCATCTAAAGTTCACTGACAAAAGTGCTCATCCAATGCAAGCTACACTATAAGATCAGAAACTAGATCTCTCACTTGAAAAGTATAGAACAAATGTGTCCTTGCTTATGAGAAGGGAAAAAACGACCTTTGCTTTTTCTCTTTTTCCTCCTTTCCCAGAAACATGCAAACTCTCTCCATGTCTAATTTAATGCGATGTAATACTGATGAATAACTTGCATTGCCGTATTTCTAATTCACTTGTTCAGAAAAAGACCAGGTGCAAAGATGGCATCCTGATTTCAAAACTACATCTGTGAGAATATTGCAGAAAAGCCACTGTTGCACATCTTTTTAAAACTTTAAAAGCACCACAGGTTGAGTACAGCTTGTTAGGAACATTTTCAGAATTGCCAGTTATAGATACGCTTTTGCATATACAAACAGGTCAAAAATCTTAATGAGAAATAAAGGGTACTTCGATAAGAAATGCAAAGTATCAACTTTTATTATTATTTTTCATGGATAAGTCACAGTCAAATCCTTTTAGAACTCTTTTATTTCCAATTTGCTTCCTAGTTGGTTAGGGCTTGCATGACCCCAGGCTTACATACAGCCTAAAAAGCCAAAGTTCAGTCTGCAATTCTTTTTCTATTTCTATGTTTCCTATAAAGCCAGACCCAAACCTTTTCCCAGCTACACTGGGCTTTGGTTGCGTAGTTATCTTCCATAGCTTTTTCTGATTATTTAATTTTGGGCTTTTGGTAGTGGTATACTTTTTTTTTTCTTTTATTTTATTTATATTGTGTTGGCAATATAGGGATATAGGGATAGTTGCAGAATCACAGAAAGATGGGGGTTGAAGGGACCTCCAGAGATCATCTAATTCAACTTGCAGATTTGCCTAGAGCAGGTTGCACAAGATTGCATCCAAGCAGGTTTTGAATCTCTCCGGAGAAATAGACTCCACAACCTCCCAGGGCAGCCTGGTCCAGTGCTCTGTCACCCTCAAAGAAGTTTCTTCTTAAATTCAACTGAAACTGCCAATGTTCCAGTTTGTGCCCTTTGCCATATCACCGGGCACTGCTGCAAAGAGTAAAGTCCTATCCTCATGACCAGTCCGACTTGCATTAATGTTTTTCCTTGCTTCTATCAAATCTCATTAGCATTAATTTTTCCTTTTAGAACATAAGAAGGCAGTACTAAAATGTACACATATTATCGTTCTTTATTAATGACTTCTATATCCAATTAGTGAGATCATTATTGCAGTGTGTTAAGACTTACATGGCACACAAGAGACAATAAAAAATATTCTCAAGAAGCAGCCTTATAAATAGCTTTTTTGTGGCATTCTTGGACGACATCAAGTCATTTGGTCTGTCATTTTGCCATACAGCAGACTGAGTTGAATGGTACTAGTGACAAGCATTTGTCACAAGGTGAAGGATTTTATCTGAGGCAGAATAGAGTGCAGGAGATACCAGCTTTCCTTGGCCTGTCTAGGTTTCTTGTAGGATGAATTTCACTTTTGTGGCTGAAACAATTCAAACGTCATTGCAGGTGATATAACCTGTTTGTTAAGCACACATTAAGGAGAGATTCTGTATTTTAATGACCATTTAGTAGCTGGCTATCAACAGTCTGTGCTTCCTGCCTGGGGACAGCATGCAAGGTTTATTAAATATTAAGCAGCTCTTCATTACTTTATGAAATTATGACAACAGAACATCTGCATATTTAGAAAACAGTAAGTTAGCATTCTTTAGAATAGCTTCCTCAGTTAGGGAAAAGGACTTATGTTTGTCTGGCTAAAGATGCATAAAAATGTGGTGTCATCTTTGAAGTTTGCTCTTTGCTCCTGCTACTTGAGAATGTTGAAATTATCCTGTGCTGCTTAACTCATAACACAAATGCAAGCACTGTCTCCTAGAGAATGCAGAAAGTCAGGCATCTTAGATAAACACTGATTTTGCAATTTTTAAAATTCCAGTAAATGTAACAAAATCCATAGAGGTAGAGGTTTGTTTGTCATCAGTAAATTGGAAAGGTGACATTTATCCATGTATGAGGCACACAGAGGCTATTCAAATTCCACTACACATGTCAAGGAAAAGACTAGGTCTTTGCAAAGTGGCAGAAAGTCCACAAACCCTTTGGAAGAACTTCCTTTGCTTCAACCAGAATTTGAGGCAAGGCAAAAGCTTTTGGTATATGGGCAGTTTGAGTAACAGGGAGGCTCTTCAACGCTGATGAAGCCGTTTATATCTTGTGGGTATTTATACCCGCTCTTATTTATGTGGTACAAATCAGAAAAGAAGAATAAAAAACATCCCAGAGTTCTCTTTGGTCCTGGTCTTGCCAGTCATGCTGAGTGAGCAGTCTTGTTTCCATGTGGAGTAGTTTGCAGCAAAATTCTCTTAGTGGTTACCATGGGACACAAGATCTTTTTAAGTGGATCCCTTGTGAAGTATAACAGGACAGGCAGCAGAATTATTTAGCATTAGACATGATTTTATCATAAATGTATGGAGTTCCAAGTGTCCCAAATGTGTTACCACTCGGTGATGTGCAGCTAACGCTTCAAAAGTGTCCTGGGAGGGGGGCAAAGCTGCAGTAACTTTTAGTCTCCTATGGGTTGTAAAGGTGTTTTTTCAGGCTTTAGAGTGTGGAAATAGGGAAGTTATTCATGTGTTTTTCCAGTTCAACACTAGAAGTACTGACAAAGAGACACAACATTAGCTGGCAATAAATTTAAAACAATGATAGTATCTGAAAATAATTGTGCTTAGAACCTAGGACGTATATTCAGCCAGATTCTGTGCTGAGTTCAAGAACAACAGAAGGTGAGAATGAACTGAGAGTGGCTATGTCATCTTTCTGTCTGGTACAACAAGCCAGATTCTGAATCAGACTTCTTTATGCCATTGTGGCAGTGGATAGACACAACAATGGAGAGAGACTGAAGTGAGACATACAACATAGCTCACTCGTTAGATTAGTAGAATAGACCAGATGACATTTGTGGAGGCTGAGGACATTAGATGAGGCTATAGGATTGTTTTGCCACAGACGACGACACTACAGCCTAAAAAATGGTTTGCAAAACTGTGAGAAGTGCTTAAACAGCAATAAGGAGCATGTGTTAAAGCAAATAAAATTATCCTTTTTTAACTGGGATGTCTAATTTAATCAATAACAGTGCAGGTAGTACTGATAGGAACTGAGACTGAACAGAGACTGGCTTCTTAGGCTAGGGGTGTCAGAGGAAATGTATTTTATTTTTAGGATGGTTCTGCTGTCCTGACTTCAGTATGCACTCCCTATGATTGTTTAAGAGCTCTTCTCATCTGCTCTTTCTGTCTCTTAAAACTCCTTTTTATTTATGCATCTAATTTCTGGTTGATTTCACTTCTCATCCTTTTTGTTTTTATCTCTCTCTCTCCCTTTCCTCCTCCCTTCTTTGTATTTCTTTCCCAATTAATATTCTTGTGTTTTCCACACCTTGTAAGTGCACTTGTAATCCAGTGTTGAGTCCAGCAGGAATACTACCAGACTGTAATTGCAACTAAACTCTATACTCTTTTACTACTGCCTGGTTTTTACCCGGTTTCTGCCAGCATACTTGAAAAAGTTGTAGATGAAGTTGTAATGGTTGTAAAGTTTTACAACACAGTGTAGTTGTTATATTGTGTTATAAAGTGTTTTATTGTTTGTTAGAGGTTTTTAGTGCTACTTTGTCAAAATCCTAAACAAAAAAAGTAGCAAAATGTAGATTTTTCCCTTTTTAAATTTAACCATAATTTTAAAAGAAAGATTGCAAAAGAAAGGATTTCCTACAGATTTTAATAGTGCTCAGTAGTTTCTTGTCTTTTGAATTGTTTGATATCTCGTTTTCTTTTGTTCCTTTCCTTGTCCCTTCCTGACAAAGTCTCTCTTTGGTGTTTAGGGAACAGTTAGAATTCAACACTTGTAAGTCCTAGCATTTAAATTTAAAATCCATTCTGATTTAAACTTGAATGAACTTACTTGGGAGGAAAAGAAAAATCCTCCAGACATCTCATTACGTAGTTTGTTCATTACGTTTCTCTTGGTGAGATATTCCAAAGGGAAGAGGAACTTTCTGCAGGTCCTGGAAAAGCCTGCATTTTAACTGTACTGAAAGCTTTCCAAGATGTTACAACCCATTTTATTCATGACATTCCATTATGACCCCACACGTTATTATTATGACAGAGCCCACACAGCTAGAGCTGATTGAAGAATTAGCTGAGCTAGGCACCTGACAAATAGTATATGAGAGAGTCTCTGCATGAAGAGACCACCATCATCTCTGGCTCACCATCAGTAAATGGCAGCAGCAGTGGTGGCTGCTGTTTCTGATTTTGGTGCAAATCTATTTCATGAGAAGTTAAAACATCCTGACTGCAAACTAGTCCTGACTGCAAATTTATACTATTGAGGCACAGATGACATTTTTTTGAGCAGTTTATATGTGCTGCAATGTTTTGTATGGTAAAGCCATGAGGTGGATTCGAACTCTCAGACTTGCATCCCAGTGCTGCAATAGCAGCGCAATTCAGTCTAGTACTTCCTTCTAGGTGATTATTCTGCTCTCTTGGTTCAGCTAAACTGGGGAGATATGCTTGTGTGTCTTGTGAAGCATGGGCATAAGGATGTCTGATTCTACTGGATTTGCACCTGTGTTTTCTTTGCTGTCTTTCTTCTCATCTGTTTCTCAGATCTTCTCTTTGCTCTTTTCACCTCCAGACACTTCGCTTAATTGATTTTGACCTAAGCATTGTCCTTAAAAGCTTCCTTGCAGCCTTTCCACTGTCCCCTGCATCCAGTTTCATCTGCCTTCCAACCTCCAGTCTTCCTCATTTCCCCTGTTGTGAAACATTCCATATCAGCTGCTCCAGTGGGATTTCTGGCAACTGTGAGTTCTTTTTAACTTGACACTTCCATCAACGAGTTGCAAATCTTGTCAGTTAGGGAAGGGTGGAAGTAAGTCTACCCAATCAGTCAGAAAAAACAAAGGAAGGGTATTAAATTTCTTTTATTGGCTATGTTTAATGAATAAAGTCATGTATGAGTGTTATAGAGGAATGCAATAGAAAAGAGGAAGAAAAACCTCTGTGGGGAGCCAGATTTTTAATGAAATGCTTCAAGAGTAACTGAGAGGGGAAAAAAACCCTAGAAACTTTACAGAAAGGAAGACCTACGAGGGTGCAAACCAAGGCAAATTTCAGCTTTTTCAAGTTTCCTTGAACTCAGGTTTTTCTTATCTGTGTGTGAAGTAAAGTTTAGAGCGTTTTCTGTTTTTCTGATCCTGCTTTCTACTAAGTTTGCGAGTCTCCAACTTCGCTCTGAGTCTTTACAGTATTCTTCTCTAGTGGGAACCATCCCTTGGGTTCTTCCCCCACAAACAGCTCTTTGGTTTATAAAGGAAGCATTTTTATTTTGTTGTTGTTGCTGCCGTCCAAGACTGACAAATGGGTTTAGTCCCAGGCTCTTCCTTCAATTATTAATGAAAAATATTGTATTACCTGAGGCTAACCCAACATTGCGTTCCATTTCCAAGCCTTTGGCAACCAGCAATCTCATTGCTGTCTAAAATGCAGAGAAGAAAAACTTTTGCCTGATTCTTTTTCCTCCTCTGCTTCTCCTTTCCCTCCCTCCCCTCCCTTCCTCCTCTCCCCTCACACTTTACTGTGTGAATTGCAGGATGACTCCAACGAGTTTGCTAAGAAAGCATTGTGATAAATAAAAGTGAACATCATGCAGTCTGATTGTCACTTGTTTAGGATTTAAGGTATCAATTTCTGAATGTTATAGAGATTTAGGCGTGGGTTAATTAAACATTTGCATACATGTGTAGAACAATGTATTGCATGGTGCAATAATGTGCACTTTAATCAGAATCTGTGGGTGTTGTGTGTTTGCTTGTTCCATGTTAATTGGTATCGTGCTGGCTCCTAGCTTAGGTCTTTGGCTAGATGGAACAGAATAGACATGGTGTTTTAAATATTTTAATTAGGACCAGCAGTTCCCGGCTCACTCATTTCTCATTGGATTGTTTTTCATGCATGAATAAATTAGCTAGCATGGAAGTACTTTGCAGAAAGTAGTTGCCCTCTAGCCATAAAATGAGTCCTGTTCATTAATACTTTAATGAAATTAGCTGTGAGCAAAATATCATTCCTTTTAACTGTGTTCTAATTTCTTAATTTTAATTAGGCACATAATTGTAGTATACTGAAATTATCTTAATGTACAGCAAGAAAAGTTCTATCACCATGGGCCTGTGGCTGAAACTTGAGCATACTTGCAGCATATTTCAGCTTGCAATTTTTCTATTCAACTTTTCCTAGCTAATCAAAATCTTTTCCTTACTTTGTGTTATTGCAACATGATGTCAGAAACTGACTAATGCTTTTGAATATTTTGAAAATTAATTACTTGTGCTATGTTTTGTTGTTGGCAACACTGATATGACAACCCCATATTCGGGCCCAGCATAACCCTGGAACATTTCTAGGAAGCAGTGAATACACACAATATATTTGTTATTTTGTGGTTTTCCTCTGAAATTTTTCACATGTTGCTAACCTCAGGTTGCTACATTCACTGCATAATTTTACAAACTGTGATATGAGGCAGTGAGGATGTAGGAAATATATGAAATTTAGATTTTGGCAGCTCTAGAATAAGTCATCTTTAGTATAAAGTTTAGCTACTATAAATTATTCTAAGTATTTTTATACATACAGCTTGTTTCAACTTTGGCAGATACTTTTCTGATATAGTTTCTTTAACTGGAAAGACAAATCTCTTCTGGAACAAACATTGGTTATGCTGACAGTAAGTTTGGCATGAGTATTTTGAATCAATGTTCTTATCCTGATAGAGAACTGGGCATAGAAATACTAAAGATCACTTTTTTTTTTTTTTTTTTGAGGAGAGCTGAGCATCTTCAATCCAAATTTATGTCAGTGGGGATTTTAGCTTTGGCCTTTACTACTTTGCTTAGAACTGCAGAGATCTGGGATAAGAAGCCAGAAATTAATCTTGAAAGTTTAAAAATACTGGAAAAAGGACATGTAAGTATTTAGCCCTAGAGTCAAATCCATTGAAAACTGTGTTTTGTATTTGTCATGTTCTTGAGCAAAGAGAATTTCAGAGTGGCTGTGCAGATACGAAATGTAGACTTTGACCCAAGTAATTTTAAGATCAAATAACAGTACTGTAAGATTTTGAACCTAGTGGGTTTATGCAGTGATCTCTTTCTCCTGTACGGTGCTGTATAAACCTGTTTTGCAGAAGTCTGCAGTTGTCCATAGCATACATCTCCAGAACACCTCTGAAATTCACAGTGCAAGATGCAGGTGAGCTCCAGGTTAGCCTCCCTTCCTCCAGGAGGTGATGTGCATTAGAGCTGCTAGCCATTTTACCACAGATGAAGACCTTTGTCTCTGCTGAAATTGAATTTCTAATTGAAATCTCTTTTGGTGGCATATTTCACTGCCTGCTGTAATTGGCACCTGCTCTAAATAATATTGATATTTCTTATTTAAATAATATATTATGGCTAATTGTAATACTTCATTATGCCCACAATTAAGTGAACTGAGGTTAGTTTACAATTAATACTAATACTAGTTGATGTGCAATTTGAATGTAATTTGCTGCTGTTAGCAGATTGCCAGTGGAAAGAAGAAAGCTAAGGGATTTCTTGTTTCCAGTGGCAATCTTGGTTTTCTAGACAAACAATTTTAAATAAAATGTGAGTTATATTCATATAACCAACAAAGTAATTAAACAAAACATTCTGATTTTATTCAGATCAACCATTGATGTTCTTTTGTTGGTATATAAACATTCAAACTCTCCCATTTGAGACCTAATTCCAATTATCATCTATTAAAGATTAGGAAAATTAATGCAGCACCTCTTTAGTTGTTTTGTGTTATGGGAAACACAAGTTCAGAAAACTCAGGTGTCACATGAAGCAGTCTTCAGTATAATACATTTGTATCAAAATGATTAGCCTGTATTTGATTACAGATTGCTCTAATTTTGGTAACAGAGGCTCTAAAAATGGGGGGTGGGGGGCTGGAATTGTGGTGTGGAACTTCATCTACTGGTAACAAACGCTACAAACAGTGATTATTCTGAAGAAAGGAAATCCCAAGTTATTTTTTTCTTTTAATAACATCTATTTGTGTGTAAATGCAATGGACTCCAAGTTATCTGTAGCTTGAAAATTATTTGCTGTAGAGGTAAATGGCGTAGGCAGATGGACAATAGTTGGTTTGGTCTGTTTCACCAGTGAAAATTCTTCAGGTCCTTCCAGCATCAAAAAGCATCTATAAAATGTGCTTGAGCAGCAAATTCAAAATGCATCATCACTGTGCTTAGTTTGCTGACTTGAAACAATCATGTCAGAAAAATGAATTACCTGTACTTCTGATAGACTCCACTGTAATGAGACTTAAAGAGAAGTTAAATATAAAATTGCTTCAGTTTGTTTATATGATCAGATAAGACGCCTTTGAATCAGAGCTGAACTGATGTTATGTAAACTTAGTAATCTCAACCTAAAACCTACATGGAAACTGAAGTAAAAAACAAAACAACAAAAATATGGGTAAACCCTAAGGGAATATGAGTAATGAGCAACGTAACAAGGTGGATCAAAAACCAGTTGCAGCATCTAATTGCTCATACAGTTGTAACTGGAGTCCCTTTCTGGTTTCTGTGACAGTACAGTTTGCATTTTGGAGTAAGGTAGTGGACACCAATATGGTATTCAGCTGCCAGAAAGAGAATTTAGACAGTGGTAATATGTTGGAATTGGTTAAGGAAAGAAAAAAATACATAAATGAGGCAGGGAGTTCACTTAGTGAGGCTATGATATGCTACCTATGCTACAAATATTTTTCTGGCACGATTAAAATGTGTGTGTCTATGAACAAACAATAAGCAAAGAGTGATTTCCCATGCCCTGAATCAAGCAGCTTGGGACATAAGGAAGGGAGAATGACGTCTTCAGTGTCACTTGGAAGCAGTGCTTGGAATGGAACTGCCACAGGAGAGCACAGGCATGTCTCAGTGCTTTGGAACCTAGACCTACAAAGGGCCAGAAATACAAAAATGTTGATTTCTTTGAAAGCATACATTACAATATTACTAATTTTAGTGAACTTATTGCCAGATAATTCTACTCTAGTTTTTGGTTGGCTTCTTTTATTTGGTTGTGTTAATGAATGCTATGACTTCTTAAATCATCACCTGAGTACATCACTACTAATTAAAACCTTTATTTTATAAAAAAAAAGGTCATTAGATGCCCAGAATAAGGATAAAAGCTGGGAATTGAGAAAGTCTGACTTAAGTCAGGACCAATTAAAAAATATGTATAAAAAAAAGGCCATTCAATCATCTTTAACTTGGTCTTATGAATTCCAGATAAGTCAGAAGCTACCAGAGATGTATTTGTTTCTTTTTCTAGAGGACTAAAAGCTAATTTGGGAGAAACTAGATTTCCTATGCCAGGTCAGGAAACAACCCAGAAATTTCCAGTGATCTTGAGAGAAGCCATGGTTGGAGTCATTTGGAAAGAGAGGGAAGACCTTATTGCTCTCTAGAGCTACCTGAAAGGAGGTTGTAGACAGGTGGGGGTTGGTCTCTTCTCCCAGGCAACCAGCAACAGAACAAGAGGACACAGTCTCAAGCTGCCCTCAACCAGGGGAGGTTTAGGCTCAAGCTGAAGAGAAAGTTCTTCACAGAAAGAGGAATTGGCCAGTGGAACGGGCTGCCTGGGAAGGTGGTGAAGTCACCATCCCTGGAGGTGTTCAAAAAAACATTGGATGTTGCACTTGGAGCCATGGTTGAGTTGTCATGAGGTGTTAGGTATTAGGTAATAGGTTGGACTTGATGATCTCTGAGGTTTTTTCCAACGTGGTCGATTCTGTGAGAGGTAGACAAAATATTGTAATAATGAAAATCCTTTATGGAATTGTTTTTCCTTCATCCATGAGACTTCTTAGATAAAGAAGAGATTCTGTGACAAACAGTCCCACCTGGATCTTGTTTCCCTCTATCTATTTAAATGGCTGTATGTCATAGGATTTACTTATCAACTGCAACATTAGCATTAAAAATCCTTTTATATTTCCTGTTGTTATTCCAAGAATGGTGTTTTTAAGGCACCAATCATTCTTTTTAGATTGTATCTGCCCTCAATCAGTGGCGCATCTGATTTCATTATAATTATGTTATCATTTAGATTAATTAGTATTTTCTGGTTTCAGTTGATGGTAAGTAAAAGAATATTGGAGAACAGTGTTCTGCTTTACAGTCTATCTCTGATTTTAAAGTCTGAAAATTGCTGCTTACTCTTGCCACAACTTTGAAAAATCCTTGATAATAATACAGTATCAACATGTCAGAAGCTAACAGCTTATTGTCTTTTGGAGAGTGAATCCTATTAATTCATGCAGTTAGAGAAAATTTCCTTTTAAACTCATTTTTCCTGTGTTCAGAAATAGTAGCAGTGAACCAGCTGGTTTGAAATGCTGTGTCTCTCTTCTCAGTGTAGCATCTTTCTTGGAAATGCAGAAAAACATTAAGCCTTCCCTAAAGTTTTTCTGATGTGGCTAGCAGTTTCAACTGATTCTTTTTGTGGTCAGTTCTGTATGCTTTGAGGTGACTTGTACTTCAAAAAGCACTGAACACCTTTTCAGTCTGCAAATTATGGAATTGTTTAACAGAATTATAGAAGTGTGTAAAGGAGCTAGGCTTGGTGAGTCATGTGGCAGAGGGTCAAAGACTTTAACAGCTTGTTGACATCCCTTCTTTAATATTGCTGTTAATTCTTCCCTTACAAAAGGAAATAGCACATATTAATGTTTCTAATAACATCTGTTGGACTTGTTGGAATGTCTCTTCTATAAACAGTTTTTATAGAGAAGGGGGCAAGTTGTGCTACAGATCAGAAGTATTTATTGTATGCAATGAGCATAATGAGATAAGCAGAATGGTCTGGGACAAAATGGACCAATTTGCTAGCTGTGCTACTCCATTTGCACTTCTATCATCTGGTGTCTATGTTGTCTAAGTGTTTATCTCCAGCTTGAAAAAAGCTCATGTGGATTTTAAATTTTTCTTCCTGCTTGTGCATCCTCTTCCAAAATGCTTTCTGCAGTCTTGCATGAAAAGATGCTACATATTCGGAGCAGGGCGGGGGTTGGGGGGAGCAGGGAAGAGCATCAGTCATACCTTCTGCAAGGTTCAAGTTCTCTCTAACCTTCTCCTTTGTTTCTATCCAAGCACATAATCATGCTTCTATATATCTGTTATGGAATATAATGCCAAAGGGCTTACTATGACACTTGGCATGAAATGCTTGGAAGCAGAAGTCTAGCTCATCAATAACTTTCTAGTAACTTAACTCAGTTGAAGCAGATAATACAAGGATCCAGTGCTGCAAAATTAAGGAGAACCAAGGAGAATATTTTTCCATTTTGTATTTTCTAAAATGCAAATGATGGCTCCAGACATCAGGGAAAGATATTTGACAAATTTGCATCCCAGGATCTAGCTTTCCTCTTCAATGCATTGAATTTTAGAAGGCATTGCAATTTTTTATATGATAGCATTAACTCTTTTAGTAGCTTTTCTACAGGTTAAAATTCTGTTACAGAGTATAAATTAAAACAAAACAAAACAAACAAACAAAAAAGACAAACCCCAAAACAAAGAAACCCACCAAAACCCAAACCCAAACAAATAAAAACCTAATAGAATTGGTGATTCTGTGAGCTTTCAATGACCTTGAATGTCCAGCCTTTATAATGTAAAAAACCCAATGTCTGTGTTACCACTCTCTGAGGGTTAGGTGTGTTTCTCACGTAATCATGAACACATCAAGTTGTTTTGTTTAACCTGTACAGATAATTTAAGAAACCACAATCCCATCAGTATTTTTCTAGCAAATGTTGTTAGACTTCACGGGAGAGAGAGTGGTAGGAGTATGCTAGCGGAATACCACTGTGTTAAAGTACTCATTAAATTTATGCAGATGGCAGTTTCTTCCTGAGGAAGATGTATTGATGTTTACCATTATGAATATGAAATTTTTAATTGTGGATTTTGAAACTTCAGGAGGCAATTTGAGCATGTAATTTATCTTATGACAAAATTTATCCTAATTGAGTTGTGTTGAGCTCTTGGAATGACAAAAGCAGCAGGGCAGTCAGGCAGATTTTCCCCTGGGGAGAAAAGAACTGTTTTGACATCTGTCTGAATACAGTATTTCTACTGTTTTCTCCTGGACTGATACTAGAGATTTGTTTGCAGCTATTAAGAACATGATGCTGCATGATACTGTAAGAGCACTCCAGATCTATGTTTTAAAAATCTGCTATTGTGGTTGTTTAGAAGTGTAGAGGTTCCTGTTGCCTGACATATCTCCCTTCAAATTAAGCCGCTTTACGTCAATATTCTGCAGCTCAGCTTTCCTAGGTAAAGTGAGTACATGCTCTGATGCAAGTGTTGTGTTCATGCCCTCACATTCCAGTCAACAGAAGAAATGGCAGTACGAGCCTTCTGAGAAAGCACCAGCAGCCACCTCTCCTGCAGGGAGGTCAACTGTTGCCCCTCTGCTATGAAAAGGTTGGGTTTGTGGCTAGTGATAAACTGGTCTCTTGATGGTGGCTGATTTCAGTGTTATTTGATTAGTCTCTTGCTGAGGTCAGTCTCCCACCTACCTGATCTGCCTTCTCGAAGTGACTTGTTCTTGCTGTACTACAATACAAAATGTTTTTTTAAACAAACAAAAAACCAAACAACAAAAAAAATCCCCCAACCAAATCAAACCAAACCAAATCCCCCCTTGCTTGCTCATGACCAAATCTGTTTGTGTTGTGGTTCAAGAGGAATGTGGCTTGCTACCTGGAGGCACGACTTGATTTGGAAGAGAAGTATTTTAATGGAAGAAGATGTTTAAAGTTAGGGAGAGGTGTCTGAGAGAAAGAAAATTTCTGTTGAAGGGAAGAGAATCAGTGGGAAGAGCTCTGATGCAGAACATCACATGAGGAGGGAAGCCCTGCTTTTCACAGCTCCTAGGAACACAGCAGTGTTTAAAAGGGGATGTATATGAACATTTTCAAACACAAGTGGAATTTTCACAGAATCACAGAATTAACCAGGTTGGAAAAGACCTTCAAGATCATCAAGTCCAACCTTTCATCCAACACCATCTAATCAACTAAACCATGGCACTAAGTGCCTCCTCCAGTCTTATATTAAACACTTCCAGGGACAGTGACTCCATCACCTCCCTGGGCAGCCCATTCCAATGGCAAATCACTCTCTGTGTGAAGAACTTCTTCCTAACATCCAGCCTAAATCTCCCCGGCACAGCTTGAGACTGTGTCCTCTTGTTCTGTCACTGGTTGCCTGGGAGAAGAGACCAACCCCCACCTGGCTACAACCTCCCTTCAGGCAGTTGTAGATGGCAATAAGGTCTCTCCGGAGCCTCCTCTTCTCCAGGCTAAACAACTCCAGCTCCCTCAGCCGCTCCTCATAGGGTTTGTAAAATTAGTGGATGTAGGTGGCTGAGTTCACTGCTTCAGTTAAAGAGGAAAACAGATGGTGAAGAACTTAAAGCAATATTAAATCAGTTGTATGCAGAACTTAATTTACTTTTCCACTTTCACTGTAGAGGTTACCTCTCTAAGATGGTCTGCAATATTTTGGGCTCTTGAGATTTAGATTGATGTTAACTTTTTTGCATTTTATATACATTTTAATGTTTTAACTACACCTTTTCATGTTTGGGGATTTTCTTTACCTTTTTATAATGTTCTTACTTTACAACGTTGCAAGGAAAGAAAAAAGGGTCCGTTTTGGAGTACGCCTTGAAAGACACGCTGTCATTATGGCAGACAGCACCAGGTGGTGCTGTTTCACATAGACGGCCAGGTGGTGGTTGTGCTGTGCGAGCTGACGTTCAGTTGTGGGAAGATGTACTCATTACCTTGGGAAGTGAGCAACAAAAGTTTGCACGCAGCCTTGTTCCTTGACTTGAGCAAGTGTTTGAGGCAGAGCTGCTCTGCGTAAACAGGCACTACTAATGAAATGTTCACAGAAAAAATGTTGCCCACATAACCACCTCTATTGTATAGATGAAAGTGTGTCAAGGAAATGTGGAATTGAAGCACCTGTGCTATCCTGTCAAAACACTATATATGAAACTTCACCCCTAACCCTAGAAAGGGTCTTGAAAATTTTCTCTATTTTAATCAAGAGCTGGATGATTTACAGAGCATGTGAAGCATTGTTTTTGGACTGAAGTAGAGTGTTTCTTTCTATTTAATTTTCCAGAAAAGTCCCTGAGAGATCAGCTTAGTTCCTAAGACCAGACATTTACTCAGGGCTTCTTTTTTTTTTTTCCTGCTTTACGTGACTACTTTTTTTACATTATTAATCAATTCATTGAAAGAGAAAATTAAGCCAGAATAAATAACACACAAGTTTAATAGTGTAGTTAACCATGGGAATAAATTCTGTAACTCAGTCTTTTCCAAGGAGTGTATAAAAATTCAGCATTGGACATAGTTAAATACAATGTATAGCTTATGAAGTTTGATAATATCTGTGACTCATGAGCTGTCCTAGCTTCTTCACACAAATGACTGAGAAGAGCGTGCTTGTTCTCCACTTTTCCCAATGAAATTGCTGACCAAAATCTAGAGATTGCTATTTCACTGTCACATCTTGCTGCCTTTTCCAGATACTGGTTGTTAGCACAGAAGACCCATGTTGTGCTCAGTTGATCCAAGTAGGTGCAAAGGGAAGGGTATCATGGAGGATCCCAGCCTTTCTTCCTTAGAAAGCTAGTCAGAGTCTAGATTTGCACTGACTCTTAGAGCACTTTAAAAGTAACATCTTTTTCATATGGATAGCATTTTGTGGCAGATCATTCTCTTGATAAGAATCAATTACCTGTTCTTTTTTTTTTCCTTCTTTGAGAATCCAGTTGCATGGAACAAATCTCAGGGGAAGCGTAAGATTATGTTTTTAAACCATTAATTTCTTCTGATTATCATACTGCTTTCTTCATGCTAATTGCAAAACCCTATGGGATCTCACTAACATGAGATACAGCCAGGAACAGACAACAAAATCAGAAGACAGCAGAGGTAGTGATTTCAAACCCCACTCGTAGGTCTGTGGCATAGGACTGAGAAATGGAAAAGACTGATCCATCTCTCTTCCAGCTGAATATTGTCCCCACAACACACTCTGAATGTGCTTTGTCTCCCATGTCTCAGGTCTTTCAGGCGATGTAGAGAGTTTCCACACACTTCCCTAAAAATATTGTTCCATAAACTTGTGCAATTTATTGTGAGAGGCTTTGCTGGTGTTCTACTGTAATTTCCTCATTACTGAGATATAATTATCAGTAATGTAATTATACATACTGTAAGGGATTTCTGTTCTCTCTGTGGTATTTGAACCTTCTTTTAGAATCATAATCATATTTCTTTGCAACCATTTTAGCCAATACATGCATTTATAGTGTATTCTTTAAATGATTCAGTATTCTTTAATCAATGCTTTTTCCTTTTGTGGGGGGAAAAAGATAATTAATTGTGGTAACACATGACATGTTTTGAATGAAAAGCTTGAAGTTGGCCTAAAGCTCATCATCAGACATTTTTTGAAGAAAAAATAAATAAAATAAAGTAGAGAGTTCTCTGAAT
Source organism: Indicator indicator (assembly GCF_027791375.1). Taxonomy (NCBI): domain Eukaryota; kingdom Metazoa; phylum Chordata; class Aves; order Piciformes; family Indicatoridae; genus Indicator; species Indicator indicator. The sequence continues at coordinate 6,360,346 of NC_072025.1, forward strand.
ATGGTTGCTTCCCTCAAAATCATCGTTTTGTTGAAGAAATGGAAATCTTCTAATTACTGAAAGGTCAGTAGTAAACATACCTGTAAATTGCTTTCTTAGAAATATTTGAAAATAGGTGCTCACTGTTAGGTGTTGCAGATACTGTATTAAGCAAATAAAAATACACGTTCAGAGGGACTATCACTCACTGCCTTTAGGGTAGTCATGCTTTGCTACTGCACTTGTGCTCTGAATCTTCTTTGAGGATAAGGATAGTGCTAGGTTTTTAACTTGGATGCTGTGAATCTCTTTTGTCCCCACTCTTCTACCCCTGTCTACAATAGTACATGAGCTTGTTTTTATTACTAGCTTTTAAATCTCTTCTTACTTTACTAATGAGAACTTGCTCCCTTCTTTTGAAGAGGTCATCATGTGATTATCCAGCAAAAAGCAGTTGACAGAAGTTTCCCTATGACTTAGAGTGTTCCAAATGAAGGATATTAGTGTAAAGAACTGCAGGCTTGATGTAATGAGAGTATTCCTGCAGGATTTGTTTGTCAGGGATGGGAATTCAGTGTCTGTTGCCAAGAAACTGTCACACTTGCCTTAATTATGATTAACAACATACACTTGTACCTGAAAAGACTTTTTTTTTCCTTCTCATTGACTTTTGTAGAATGTCCATGTCATTGCTAAATATTATTTCACTGGCATCTGCTATTGTAGATTTTATGATAACTGCTGGTCTCTGGTGCATAATCCATCTATGCAGAAAAATTATTTGCAGCGTCTCCATCTACTGCCAGTTTCAGATGTCTTTCTCAGCAGATTTCTGCTTTAGGTAGCACCAAACTGCATTTATTCTTATACCTCTGGGCAGTTGTATAATCTAATCCTGCTCAAGAGGTGAAAATTGCTGTGAAGTCTAAAGGATAATGCTGTTGCTTTTCATGATCAAGGCATTTACCCAGCATAGTTAGCAAATCTGAGTAGTTCTGAACTGTTCTGATTTGTAAGGAATCCACTAAGTTTGCATCAAAGAGTTTGTTCCTCTGCTCTTTCTCTCATTTATTGTAAGAGGAATATCAATTTTTTTTAAAGAAAAAATACAGTCTGGTCCACACATTATTTGCTTTCAAGGATACTTCTAAAAACATACCAGGACCATGAATACGTTAGATTAAAATTGTAGGAAAACTGTGTGGATAGAAGTGTTGTACATTCTTATTTTGCAGTTACTTTTTATTCAAAAGTCATTGTGTTTTCTAGAAGTCAATAGAAATTAAGCAGAAATCTGTAGAAACCAGTGATGATATATTCTAGGAGAAACTATGTATTGAAAAATAAGCTAGGAGAATTTAAATCTATGCTATATATAATGTACATTTATATACATGTATGTATACATTAATGTTTTTCAGACATTCTAAACTCATCTCACTTCTACTTTCTCCCTTTCTTCATCTCACTGTGTTGTACAGGTAGAGAATTATTGGTCATAGTCTTCCAAAGTCAACAGTGGTACTCTGTTTCTTGTTAATTAAACATTTGAACTCTTAATTGGCAACAGTTAAGACAATCAGTGAATGCATATAGCATTCACTCTCAGGGAATTGTAAAGGCAATTGATCTACTCAGCAGTTTGTACACCAGAAGCATTTACTTATTCACAGCTGAGTGGCTCTGATACTAAAACATAACTGGCTTAGGTATTCATAGATACCCAGTAAAGCACAAAAGTGCCAGGCAAGATTATAAAGCAGATCATCTTGGGGGCAATCACAGCACACCTGCGGGATGGCCAAGGGATCAGGCCCAGCCAGCATGGATTTAGGAAGGGCAGGTCCTGCCTCACCAACCTGATCTCCTTTTATGATCAGTGACCAGCCTGGTGGATGTGGGGAAGGCTGTGGATGTAGTCTACCTGGACTTCAGCAAGGCCTTTGACACTGTCCCCCACAGCAAACTCCTGGCCAAGCTGTCAGCCTGTGGCTTGGACAGCAGCACTGTGTGCTGGGTTAAGAACTGGCTGGAGGGCTGAGTCCAAAGACTGGTGCCACATCCAGCTGGCAGTCAGTGACTAGTGCTGAACCCCAGGGATCAGTGTTGGGCCCAATCCTGTTCAATATCTTTATTGATGATCTGGATGAGGGGACTGAGTCCACCATTAGTAAGTTTGCAGACAACACCAAGTTGGGAGCAGGTGTTGATCTGTTAGAGGGCAGAAGGGCTCTGCAGAGGGACCTTGACAGGCTGGACAGATTGGCAGAGTCCAACAGGATGGCATTTAACAAATCCAAGTGCCGGGTGCTGCACTTTGGCCACAACAACCCCATGCAGAGCTACAGGCTGGGGTCAGAGTGGCTGGAGAGCAGCCAGGCAGAAAGGGACCTGGGGGTACTGGTTGACAGTAGGCTGAACATGAGCCAGCAGTGTGCCCAGGTGGCCAAGACAGCCAATGGCATCCTGGCCTGCATCAGAAATAGTGTGGCCAGCAGAAGCAGGGAAGTCATTCTGCCCCTGTACTGAGCTCTGGTTATGCCTTGAGTACTGTGTCCAGTTCTGGGCTCCTCAATTTAGAAGGATATTGAGATACTTGAACGTGTCCAGAGAAGGGCAACGAGGCTGGTGAGAGGTCTGGAGCACATGCCCTGTGAGGAGTAGCTAAGGGAGCTGGGGTTGTTTAGCCTGGAGAAGAGGAGGCTCAGGGGAGAACTTACTGCTCTCTATAACTACCTTAAAGGTCTCTTCTCCCAGGCAACCAGCACCAGAACAAGAGGACAGTCTCAAGCTGCGCCAGGGGAGGTTTAGGCTGGAGGTGAGGAGAAAGTTCTTCACAGAAAGAGTGGTTTGCCATTGGAACGTGCTGCCCAGGGAGGTGGTGGAGTCACTGTCTCTGGAGGTGTTCAAAAACAGATTGGACGTGGCACTTGAAGCCATGGTTTAGTTAGCCATGAGGTGCTGGGTGATAGGTTGGACCTGATCTCTGAGGTCTTTTCCAACCTTGTTGATTCTATGATTCTAAGAGCATGGCTACTATTTGGGCATTTTGCTGGTTTACAGTGGGAAAGATGTATATGAGCGCATTGTGATTTATGGTGTACATCAAACATTCTCAGTGGAAATGGTTTTGTAAATGACTCTCAGTGGATGAGGAAATTAAAGAAGAGGTTCACTGAGAATGCCAAGGCAGGCCCTAGGAAACCTGATTGCTAATATTTCTGTTTGCAAGGGTGTGAGTGGAGAGGAGGAGAGACTCAGGAGGATACAGAGCCAATTACAAGGTATTTGGGAAAAAGAAGGAAATTTTGCAAATCTCTCCTCTTTGGAATTACTGGGAATCTGTTCTTCCTTCAGTAGTCTTTGCCATCTTTCTGTGATTTGCTCTAAGTGATTTGGAAGCCAGTTTTTCACACTGTTTATCTGTTACTTGAATTACCTGGGAGTTAGTATATTGTGTAGAGTATTCTGCACCATTGTAAACTGCTCTCATGTATACATACTGAACTGAAGGTAAAGTCAGACAGAAGTTCAGTGGCATCCTGGCAGTGATGTACAGCTGTAGAAAGATGTTGCATGTATTCTTGCTGCTTGGTACTTGTATTGCTGGACAGCTGAGCTGATTTGACCCAGTCATCACTTTCCCTATTCGTGTGCTACAAGCTTTTCATATGTGAGGGTTAATTCTAAGGTACTTTGCCCACAGAAGGTATAATGTGGCTTGTAGTTGCTCAGGAACCAGGGTTGGGTAAAATTGCTGAGTCTACTCAATGCACTGATTGCAGCAAGGCAGGCCCAGCTGGGCTGAGCTTCACTCACACAGGTAATACCTGGCCTGCAGCCACAGCATGGAGCACAGTCCCCTTTGGGCTGCTACCATCTGCACTGGAACATGGACCAGCCTGAGTCAGCTTCTCTTCCATGAACCACTGACTCACCTTCTTTCTTATCAGCATCTGGGATGGAAATGAAACTCTTAGCTGTGAAGCTCATAGTTTGGCCAGCACAGTAGGTTAGCACATTTTGATGTGCTTCTTGTAATCAGGAGCAACATGCTATTTCTATATATATGAAAGAAGAGAATCCTTTGCACTGAGGTGAATGGACTTTCTTTCTGGACCATTGGTATTACAGGCTTTGTTACAGGTATCAGCTGAGAAATTAATTCCTGAAGTCACACAATTTCTGATACAGTATTTAACCTCTGACCTGGGAGTTGATGGTGCTAGATCATGAAAAAAATTTGTTCTTTTGGGTCCTTCAGAGCCTCATAGGAGTTTGCTAGATACTCGGGAGAGCTGGTTTTGAAGTGAATTAGCAGGCCAAAGGAAAGGCCTTTGTGTCATAGCTATCGTCCTACATGAGAGCAGGCTGCTGTAACTCAATTTAGAGTGGCAGTGAATTAAATCTAGTGTGATCTATGTGAATAGGCTCAACTTGCCTTGGCCAATGGGTTACAGATGCACCTTATTGCCACGAGCAGGTTTTCAAAAGGCTGTGGGAGAGCAGCTGAACGGAAGTTAATTTCCCCAGATAGATTTGTAGAAAACTGTGTGTGAAAGCTCTCTGAGTACTTCTGTTCTTGTGCTCTGCAAACTAAAAACACTGACCAATGGGCAAACATTTTGGAAATGGTAATAAGCATATTTTTTTTAATAAGTTTGCATGAGTTTAGTGTTAAAAAGCAGACTTATGGAGCTAGAGTATGAGATAAATTTTCAGCTTTAGAATTACTGACAATTTGGTTTTAGTTGAGAATGTTTTCTAAGCAATTCACAGTACTTGCTGTGTCTGTGGTCTTCCAAGTGGTGATTATATCTGCACCCAACTGTCATATGTACTATCTTTGGAAGTATCATAGCTCTATGTTTGTGCTAAGATTGGGTGCATGCTGTAAAAAAAAATCAGTCCTTGTAGATAGTAGTTGCAGCTGCATACAAGTCCCAGGATATGATGGTGGGTTTCTAATTGGAGGTGTCCAAATTACTGCAGCAGTGAATGTCCTGGATATTTGTACTAGCTTTCCAACAGTCAAAATCTGTTCTAGGGACTAGAGTTTTACTGAACTCATTCATTTAGTGTATTCAGGTGGAGGAGACAATTGATCTTTTTCTAAGAAAACCAGACTTTGCTGTTCGCTTTCCACAGTCTCAGTTGCTTGTGCCAAGAGAGTGACTACACCTACTGTGGAGAAAGGATATATATGTGGCTATGCTCAAATCTGTCACCACAATCCATTCCAGTGAGCCACCCATTTCTATTACAATTTTCCTGAAAATGTGCCTTGAGAGGTCCTGCACAATGAGTTTTCTGAGCTTTAATTTGTACCACTGTTACCGTTTAAAAATAACTTCTGTTCTGAAAAGTTCTGGCAGTTGAGATGCACTTTCTGCACATAGGCTTAGGAAACTGGTATTGTACCTTGGAACATGACACTGAATGACAGTAGGTATGAGTAATTCACCATGTTTGGTGATAGGGAGGTGTTTATGTTTATATGCATAAACTATGTATGGGGTTGGGGTTATTTAATACTCACTCAAAGCAATGTAAATTTCCTTTTTATAGAATTTACTTTACCTGTGTTTCTTTTGAAGAAGTTCTAAAGCACTCAGTTCTGAGCTGACAAGAGTTCAAGAAGTTGCGCAGTGTAGGCAAGTTATCCTACAGCTCTGTAAAAATCTGCATATTTTTCACTATGTGAGGTCATACACTCTTTTTTTTCATATAATAACCACTGAAGTAGATGACTGAGCTCCAAGCCATTCAATTGTAAACTATTTCAACCACACTTCTTAAGGAGCGGCTCAAGTAACCTTACAGCATTTTTCAGTAAGAAGGTAATTTGCGGCTACCATTTTTATTCGAGTTTGCTTTCATGAAAGACGGCTTCTTGTGGCCATATCATCGGTATTAGTCCCCATGCCCCTGACCCAAAGCCTTTTTTAAAGCTAATCTTCAGAGAAACCCATGCTACATTTAACTTCGGTATCTCTCTTGTGGGTCTCAAATCTAACCAGACACAGCCGATCTGAATATTTCCTGCATGTTAAACAGACCATTGTAAGCCTTTTCCTCCAGGCTAGATTGTTATAAATGCTGTTTATGATCCTGCTATGACAACTGTGAAGGACATGGCAAAGAATTTATCACAGGATTATTCATCCACTATCAGAATACCTAATAAGATTCTAAATGACCCAAGATGATAATAAGATCTAGCTTGTAGCAATAAGGTATTAATAAACTGCTTTTTTTCAATAAGGAATTGTCTTGGCATCATTACCCTGACATATTTGTTTTCCTTATATTTCGCTGGCAACATAACTCTGGTGCTTTATACAGCAAATTTATAAAACCCCATGATGTATGAAAAATAAACCACATGTGAAGTGGAACCCATAGGTTAAAGTCAAGAGCATTCTGTTTGCCTGTGCCATGAGAGGACTAGACTTTTAAGTCATAGATTCTAATTTTTCTGTCGCTGTTTCTCTTTCTGTTTAAAAATTATACATAGAATAATACATACGCCCATGTTGAATACAAGGCCATAATTCAAATGAAGGGATTTTGTCAAAATCATAAACCCAGAAAGTGCAGCTCTAGTGATTAGTGATTGACACTGGAACCCTGAAGTTCTCGATTCCTGAGCTGAAATCATACCTGCAGTCCTTATTTGGCATATCTCAAACTTTAAAACCATTCACTTCCTCGGAAAAAGAGCTTATATAATAACATAAAAAGCAGTTTGTTCTGCAGCTGCGAAAAATGACAGACAAAAAAAAATACATGAACGTGCAACTGGTCTGATTAGACAAGTAGTCTAGGATCTGCAGGAAAATCTGTTGTCAATAGAACCTGTTGCTATATGCAGCTGACCCTCTGCTGCCTGGCCACCTGGAATTGTCATGCTAGGGAACTTGCAGCTTCAGTAGCCCCTGCTGGCCCCACAAGAAAGGCTCTTAATGAAAAGAAAGCCCACCTCAGTATGGAGCTTCTCAGGAGGTGAGAGATCCCAGATATTGGAAAGAAGAGGTATGCACAACTACTACATATCTATGAGTCCTATTGCACTGGTACTAAATAGCTAAACTACCCTTTCAAAATGCAGAGCTGTTATAAGTTGCTTAAATAGAAGTTTGCACTTGATGATCTCAGTCTTTCATAAGTTGTTTCCCACCACACCCCCAGCCCCACATCTATAGTAAAAGAAAATATGAAAGAGATGAATTGACCTGCTCAGAGCTATGACCTGAGGCAGTGACTGAATTTGTAATTCCTGGTCTTGCTCAGTTGCTTTGACCATCAATCTACATTGTGACCAAAGCAGTTTCCTTTGAAAAGCCAAAGATGGGTGTATATGTCATTATCATTTTGACTTTTATGAAGTTTATTCAAACTGGAAAGAATTTATATTTAGTGCAGAATGCCATGAATGCTAAAGATTATTTCAGCTCTTTGCTTTCATTATGTGCCTTGTCTGGTTGTACTCTCAAATGACCTGGTTAGTTTGAAGGGTTGGTTCATTATAAAGGTACAGTATTAACTTAATATTAACAATATTAAAGTAATATGCAGAGATTAGCAACATTCTAAGCAAAGTAACTCATGATGGTTCTGCCAAGCTCTTGAAATATGAAAAGTAAAACTCCCTTTTCTCCATTTCCTTTCCCAACTCTTGTATGTCAGCCCAACACCACCTGTTAAGGATGGGTGGTAGGAGAGAGTTAAAACTAAAAATTATTGCTTATCAACCCGAGAAGAGTGCTGGTTGCCTTGGGGACTGGCAGTAAATTGCTGGAGAAAGTAGTTATTTTCTTTTTTTTACTTTATTTCTGTTAGAGATGAATTCCTGGAAAAGATGAGTACTTACCATAGTACAGTCTGGTAAAATACCTGCCTGGTTTTGGTGCCTGCTTATTGGACTGTCCTTAAGACATATTTGAAAAGGGGCTATTTCATTAAAGCAAATTGAGAGAATGCAGTTTTCTAGGAGGCAGAAGTAGTTTTCCTTTTCAACTAATAAAAAAAAAAAAGTTATGTGAAAGCTGCAGAGAGAGAAACAAACACTACCTAAGACAAAAGCAAACACTACCTAAGAAAGTGACTGGCTGTGAAGAGGAGGCTTAGACCAGCAGCTTGCAATGTGCTCTTAGTAAGAAATAGCATCCTGTCAAGCTGAACAACAGCACAGGAAATAAGAATCATGATTTCGTTTTTCCTCTCCTTTTGGGAGATGTGAACTGTAGATGGAAAAAGACTGAGGCCATTCATATCAGATGAACACTGCTGTTCCACAGTGTGCTGTGTGGAGAACAGAACCATCTTTCACAGACATGGGGTTTATGAGTTCCCTTGCCCAGGTCATCTCAGAGCTATGTCCTGCAGGCAGAACCAGGAGGCAGGAGGCTGTGAAAAGTGATGGGACAAGAGGTAAAAACCCAATTAGAAGTATTTTAAATGGTGACAGAGAGCTGCCTCCCCTGGGAGGGACACTACCTCATGCATGAGCCTGTCACTGATACCCTGAAGATTATGCAGGATAGTGATAAACCACAATTTTGTATGCTAGAACAGAAATGTGTTCCAGTCCCCAGAGCCTTGTATTACGGACTATTTAGACTAGTTCTCTGCTACTGTATCTGCAAGGCGTCTTTAAATGTCATTTTAATTTTTCTATAATACTCTGTCTTGCTGTCAGCAATGCCATCACAAGAGAGAAAGAAGGTTAAGAAAGAAAAGAAGGCATGTTGATTTTTTTTTCCTTTAAGTTCTCAAAATAACCTAGGGAGAAATATTTATTTCTGTAGTATTTCAAATCCATTGTATTGCTTCATCTGAGTGTGTCTGCTTTCTCTGTAGTGTCATATTTAGCTCAGTAAGTCACAAGCATATTGAGGGCTTGTGGGTACAAATAGGGGGTACAAATCGATAGAAAGCTAATGAGCTCTCCTGTGATTATCAGTGAGGACTATGACTCATTAAATCTCATATCCTAAGAAGGTCCACATAGGGAAAAGAAATTATCTAGAATAAAGGCCTGAAAACCTAATTCAGTCAGATTTATAGGTGTTCTTGTAGTCACTACGTAATAATCAGTGAAAATAGAGAAACCTTTTAATGAGGGCTTTAAGATATAGAAAAAAAAGCTGCCCTTCTCCCAAACCAAATGAGCTAATGTATGTTGTGGGGTTTTTCACTTTTAATTTGAGGGGTGTGATTACAACTGATACAGTCAATAGATGTTTGTGTGCAATATGACTTTCGTTCACAAGGATGCTTAAAAAGAACCTGGCTTGTCCCATTTTGGAAAGCTTGTGGTTGCCTTGATACAGTGTTTTCGTCTTCTGATGCATGTGTTTTTGTGGTGTGTTTTCCATACATTATTTAGAGAGGAAATGTCCCTCCCCTGTTGCAGTGAAGAGGAAAGACTTCCACTGATTTTAATGAGCTTTGGCTTACCCTCTAACTGAGTAGCATTACAAAAAGTTTTTGTCTTGTCAGTTTTATTATGTAGAAATGCGTGGGCACAATCTCATGTTATGTTGCATAATAGCAATATGTGGATGATGACAAAGAAAGAGTTACCATGATCTTGCAGTGCAATGAATAGAGACCCATCGCTGCCTGACAGGTGAGGAGCATAGCACAGTTATTCACATTCGTAACTCACGGAGTGATAGTAATCTAAAGACTTCAGCTATTCAGCTGGCTTGCTTTTGTAACTAGGTGTGATGGTTTGAAACTGTCTTTTTAATTTTTTCCTTGCAAAGTTCAAAACAGAGAAAGTGAAAGAGTGTAAATAAGTCACTATTGGGTGTAAGAAAGCAAAATACTGATTGTTCTAAACACTTCCATTGGATAGATAGAAATGTTTAAGAACTATTACCCAAAACAAAGTAGGCACTCTGCACATTCTGCGTTCTGCAGTGGGGGCAGTTGCTGGGCTCTCTGGCTGCTGTTTCTTCTTCTCTTCTGGCTGAGGATAACACACTGACCTTGGCAGCTAAGTTAACAACTTTCTGCTTAACTAACTCTGCTTCTCTGTCCAGGGGGGTCTGGGGGGAAGCTCCTGGGAGAGAGAGAGGCCCCTTTGGGAGGGTCCCCTTGGGGGGAAGCAAAGGGAGCTTGGTTGTGCTTTTCTGTTGATTGTATATATTTGTAAATGTTGTGAATTTTGTATATTTGTCCATATTCATTGCATTTCATCGTAGATTTTAGACTCTGCTTGTAAATACAGCCTTCATTTGCTTCCAGACTGGGCTAGCCTGGTTACTTGTTGGTGGGTGGGGGAATTTCAGCTCACACCGACACACTAGGCTACTCTTGCTGTTGAGAAGGACCTCACAGTGCATGCTACAAGCTCTGGTTTAACTGTTTAAATTACAAATGTGTCCCTTGGACTGGACCAAGCTGGCCACTTAGAAGCTCAGAGACTTTTGTTAATATGTTTTGTAATTCCAGCTTCTGCCATCATTTCCTTTGCACACCTTTATGAGGAGCTTTCTCTTCTTTTCCATCATGACAAGGCGATAATTTTTGCCACAAAAATTAATGATGACTTGTCTGGGCACTGCCAGGATGATAGGAATAGAGTAATTTATAGATTTCTTTTTTCCCCTGTTCTGTGTGTGGGACACACAGGACTGCTCACATGCATCTTGGCTGTTGCTCTTGGTTCTTTGTGAACTTATTGAGGATTTCAGCTTGAAATGTCTCCTTAGCATGGCACAATGCAGCAGTTTAAGTCTTTTATATTCTGGGGTGTGGTGGAATTGAAGCTTTTTATGGTGTTTTGGTTGGGGTGTTTTTTCCTCTTTTTTACTCATATGGGTTTTGTCTATATATCTGGGGAGATGTGAGGTATAGGGTTTTGGTGTTTTGGTTTGGTTGGGTTTTTTCTTAAATTAGGTGTTCTTAACTCTGCTAGATCAGTAAGAAAGCATTAATTTGGAGAAAACTTTCATGGAATGGAATCTTTGAAACATGTAGAAGTTCATTAAACCTAGAAGCATATTAAATGTGTAGTCACCAAGACCCTCCAGATATGCTTTTGGTCAGGATAGGAATATTTCAAAGGATCAGCTTTTGAATGAAGATGACATGGCATCAAGGAAAGGAAGAACTGCAAAACTGAACAGCTCTCAGACTCAAGATAATTTGGGAAAGCATCTCATTTCAAAAACTGTGCTAGGCCATATTGTATACTCTATATGAAGAGGAATCAGGAATTCTAAAAATTGAAATAGCATATATCAGCTTTCTGTGGTATTGTGGTGTGATGATATGGTTGATTCTGCTGGTACTAAATTATCTTGGAACAGGGAGATGAAAGTAATGTGATTGCTAAAATAACAAACAGGAATGTCTAGTTTGGTTCGATCTCACAAGCTTGGATCAGAAATCAGACCAAGTTCTCGTCTGGGGAATGGGAACATGGATGCATTTCTGAACACTTTAGAGTTTCTTACAGTGTTTTTAGCTGAGCTTTTTAGGTATACAAGAATGTCATTTGCTCAATTCAAATCTGGTTCTCATATGAGAATGAGGGATATTGATGTTTTATCCAGATAAAGCTTGAAGTACCTTGAACAAAAATAAATGTAGAACATGCTCTTCAAGTGGACACTTCAGCAACTGTATGTTTGGAACATATTAGTAGAAGAAAAACTGATCTCTGAACTTACACAACAAGGCAAATAAGCTCTGCAGTGGCAATTGTTTCTTTCCTTTGACCCCAGAAGTTAGTCCACACTCATCAGTAACAGCAGAACCAGCCTGGCCTGTGTGGATGCAAGGAGTGGTATTAATAGCAGTAAACAAAAATTCCATGTTTGTTCTTAAAAGCCTATCCATATTTTAGTCTCAACACCTACAGGCTATGTGGGGTATCTTGATTTTTCTGTCTTACTGGTATTGGACAACTATGTTCAAGTGCCACAAAGGTGCTGCCTCTACTTGGTGGGGTAAGAGTGGGGAAATATGGAACATCATATTAGTGAGCAAAAGGTTCTCATGGACCTGTTTGCTGTGATGATCCTCTGAAGGCCTCTGTGGGCTTGTTTTGAAGTGCTTGGAGATGACAGTGATGAGAACTATATTAATGCCTAGATAAATTGATTAGTTATGTGGCGTGCCTAACTCCATTTAATACACGCATCAAATTGAAACTAGACCCCTTAAGGCTAATTCACTGCCTCATTAGAAGCCAGTGAAATTCCTTGAGCATCAAGTAATATGTTTAGATGTGGTGGCTTTGGCAGGCACTCTGTTTCTGTGTAAAATGTAGAATTATAAGGAACATCTAGAAAAAAGTGGTCTACAAGAGAACAATCCAAAAGTGGAAGCATGGGCCGGTATCAACCATGTGAAAGCATGATATTGGTCAAAGGATGAAGAAGGTGTGATGAAGGGGAAAGGGTTTTGATATATTAATAATACTCAGTCATAATCAATTTATACACTATCTACCGTTTACATAGATAAGCCTGAAATCCATCAAATGAACATGTCAAAAGCACACACTGTGTATTTGTTCTGCCTAATCCTCACTGGTAGTTCAGGCTCTTCAGAAGGGATAAATCAGAAGCAAACTAACCACATCAAGTTATTCAATTACTACCTCGAAACTATTCTTAACCTAAAAATGGGACATCTTGCGCATTGGTCTGTCTGCCTGCCATTTTTTTCACCCTGTCATTGTGCAAGAGGGCTGGCTTTTTGACAAAGTGGTAATACATTTTACAGGGTCCAATTTCTCAAATCAAAAGCTAGAAGTCTGCTTTGGGGCTCCATTTTCTTTCTAAGAGTCTAATGAGGAGGGACAGGCAATTATTATTATTTATTTCACTAATTAGCTAGATCATTATTCATTGTAAAACTCTTCTGTGTTAGAAATATGTTCCTTGTACACTTTGTTTAACACAGTTTCCTTTTTATCAGACTGAACATTGCGCCACATTTTTTTATTAGGGAGCAATAGGGGGGGCATTTGGAGGAAAAAAAAAAGGAAAAAAAAGAGGGATAATTCTTGATCTGTGAAGATAATGCAACAAGAAGCAACAGTCCATAAAAATACCACCTTTCAGTCTCTGAAGACATAATGCTTTATGATAACCATAAAACATTTTAGTGCAAAATAAATTGCTGTCCTATTCAAATCCTTAAATGTACTACAGTGGATGTCACTGAAGACATACAGCTATTTTTTCCGATACTGAGATATATTTTATCATAATTTGTAGTGTAGGTGACAACCTTGCACACATGATTGCCTTTTCTTGCTTAGTTAGCTTGCCAAGGTCAGAGTCCTTTGGCCTTTTATGGATGTAGAACTATTAGGAAATAAACAGGATAACCAAGTAGCATAAAAAGAAAACTTGTTTCCTTGACTTGACAGCCATATACCCCTTAAAAATTTCATAGTATTCTGAGTATGTACTTGGTGAAAATGACATCTTTACAAATGATTTAACGTTCTTCTCACTTTTAAAACATATAGGTGAATTTTCTTGTTTTTTTTCTTTCTGTCTCATTTAAACTCATTTTAGTTCACTTTTTATTCTTCTCTCTAGCTATCTAACAGCATGTCGATTCTGGAGCTGCTGTGAGGAGAACAATGAATGGTAATTAATGGAAAATACTGCAGTTACAATTCAGCCCTGAAGTCCTGAGCCAGGTAAGCACTTCAATTTCCCCATAGTGGAACTCTTCAGATGTCATTTCATGTTGTGCCACTGGTGAAGTCCTTGGAATGAGTGTTCTCAAGGATTTTTTGGAATTTCCTATTCACTTTTTATATAAAAGCACTGGAGAAGAAGTTTAAGAGGTTTTATTCTAAAGTATTTTTGTGTTTCACCTGCCTCTGATTGTGCCAAAGTAAGACGTCATGGGAAGAGTAGAAAATGCTAATAATGATGTATTTGGCAATATCATTTAGGAGATACACCACCACACATAAAAGTATTCACTTTTGCTGATTTGATTAAATTTGATATAAAATTCATTGAATGGAATGAAAAAAAAGTGTTAAGAGAGTCTATATGGAACCATGGCAATGGGAAAACCTGGTTGGTGACGTTTATATAAATTTTATACAAATGTGAAGGAAAATAAATTTGAAATCCATTTTATATGTTTGCCTTCAAAATGCACTGAAGTTTTTGAAATGGAAAATTGGTCACAATAAAACTTTACTGCATTAGGATGAATCTGTCAAGGGAAGACAGTGGAGTTTTTAATGTAAATAAAAAATCAGGCATGAGTGTTCTTTCATGTGGTGCTTGCTGGTGAAACTCTATTTAAAAACGAAGGGGTTTGTGTTCTGTGGGAGTCCCTTTACTCCATGGTCAGTGAGCAAAGGTTGCTAGCATTCAGCAGTTTGCCAAATATCCTTAGAGGATAGATGTGAAATTGCCCAGTAGTTTGCTTCAAATAAACTTTGCCCCAGATGTAGTGTCCAATCAGAAATTATCAGAAATCCATGTGGATTTGAAGATTTGAGGATTTGAAAGAAGACTATACAAGTTTGTAGACCTGAGAATTTGCACGAGCCAGCTCCTGTGAAACTCTTGGCAGGACAAGAATTTCTGTTCTTCACTTAATTATTGCTTCAAATCACTCATGTTCCCTTTAAAATGACTTATAAAAGGTCTTAGATTATTTATTGCCTTGCCAATATGGTAAAGGTTGTGCATTTGAAAAAGGGGTGTTAGCCTGTAACTCATGGATAAGAGAGGGTTATAAGCAACCTTAGCAGCCTTTTGAACTCTCAACCCTACATTCCAGAATCTATAATGTATAGATCCCATATTAAACTATTTAAAACGTGTAATTACTATAACATGACTTTCCTGATGCCAATCATATGTTGGCAAGCCATACTGTGTAAGAAGATAGTTACCCAGGGAGATGTGGATGCTGGGGGTTTTATTCTCTATTTTTAAATGTTTTTCCAGTTGTTTATCATTGATCATTGGCAGTTTATTTTAGATTTTACAAATAATAAAAGCAGCAGCAGTAGTACTGTTTGGCTTTGGGATTCAACAAACACATGTATTTTAATCTAAATGACAATATTTAGCAACAGAATTGCTTCGTTTTAACTTCACTGCATTTCTTAATCTGTGGCAACTATAATTTAAAAATAATGAATGCAACAGGGTAACTACATGGCTTCTATTAATTCCAAATAGTGCTTATTTCCATCACTTTATAATTATTTCAATATACTACTCAATATATTTAACTGGAGTGGAAAAAGTCATTCAAACCTCAGGCCATTTACCATTGCCAGTGCATCTGTAACTTTCCAGCCAAATTACTGAACTTGAGAGTAACATTTTGAGTACCTGCTTTTCCTCTTTGTTAGAAAACACTACAATAGTCAAGAAAAATGTTCTGAAAGATGTAGGTTTCATAAACAATGAATATCATAGAAGACAAATTAATAAATTACAAGTTTGTGTGGAAATAGTGTTAAATGTCTGACTTAAATCCAAGGACATTAAGTATGGTGACTGTCTTGCACCCTTCTTAAAATGACAATTTCTCAGAGAAGCAAGGTTTCACAGACTGTGAGGTTTCCTTGATCACCCAGAACCATTAGCTTTCATGTCTTTTTTTGCATATCACATATGCTCACACATGAAGAGCTGCACATTTTCGTTACCTATATTGTGGATCTGATGCAATATTTTGTCTTCTCATAGGATGTCATTTTCTTTTGATTTTTTTGAGACTAAACACTAAATTCCTTCCTTGTTTTTAACAGAATCATTCACAAAATTTTGTACCAGCATAGGCTGGTGACAGAAATCATATGCCTATTTATGTCATGAGGCTTATAAATGCTGGGCACAGAAAAAGCACATAGCAGAAAACATGGAATCTTTCCCACCTTTTCCTGACTGTACTCAAAACCTACTAATAAGTAGTTGCATGTGACTCAAAGCTACCTTTTGTTCTGGTGATAGGATTCCATGATGTAGAATGCAATTTAGATTACATGATCTGTATCTCATGACTGTAATTCTCCTGCCTTTCAATGACCTGAAACCAAGTGTGGAGACTGACAGCTAGAAAACCAGATGTATATATTAATATTTGCTTTCTTTGTCATTCATGTGTACATGTTTATGTTCAAACAGACCTGGACCATCGTGAAGAAGTAGCTCAAACATTACAGTGTGTTAGATAATAAGCATTGAAACAAAAAAGTCTACTTCCCTTGATGCTTAAAAAGAAAAAAATGAAACAAAAATATCTATTTGATACTGGTCAGCAGCTGGGTTTTACAACAATGAATGTAGTTTATGGGTTATCTATTTTTCGGACTACGATCCTTCAGTAGAAATGAAAATACCAATTAAAGAACTGTATGGCATCTATTAGTTTTTCATGAGACCAAAATTAATGAGCTTCTTAAGATGCTCAGGGCAACCTGATGCTGACTGTGGCAGGGCAGTATGTATCCATACTGTGATGAGCGTGCTCAGATTTTGCCTGCCACTGTTGCTGGTGGTGGGAGAAAGCAAGCCTTGGGCTGAGGCCTTTGTGTTCACACCTCAGGAAGCTACGTGGTGGGTTTTGTTTGCTGTTGTGCCATCTGAGCAAATTTTGTCAACATGGCAAGGGTAGTGAGAGCTGAGAAAACACAAATTACCTTGTGAGGTTGTTTCGAGAGCTATACCCTACAACTGTGACAGGTCTACACTGTTGAATTCCTTCAGTGACTCCAAGGTTAGTTTTCATATTTTTTCTCCAAGCTGCTGTGTATTCTGCCTTCTTTCACACTTGTACATAAACTCTGACTTTCTCTCTTCATGTCTCCTAACCTGCCACATCACCTCTTCTTGTCTTTGTGCTATCTTCTTTATACCTGTGATAGCTTGTGGGGTTTTTTCTTATGTGCCAGATCCCTGGTTTTCCTCTGTTAAGTCCTTCCAGTATAGGAATCCTATTTTGCATTGTCACTCAGAGGTAATCTCTCACAGGAGCTCTTCTTCAAGAGTAGTCTGTGTTTGTGTTAGAGCTTTCTAATTCCTCATTAGCTGGTATTTTATTCCAGAACAATGTCTTCCTGTGGTTGCAAGTTCATGATTCAACTCTAAGCAAGTGCCAGCTGTTGCTGACAGTAGTCAGTAAGGGGCTGAGTGACGACTGTAGATCAAGTGGCAAACTCTGCTCAGTTTCCATTCCAGATATTATGAAAATTACCCAATTCAGAGTTTAAAAATGCAAATAAATCACAAAGAAATTGGCATGTGTACATAAAGGAGCATTTTGCAGTGGAAGACTGTCTCACCTGAAGGATGTCTGGCCAAAATGACCACCCAGAGAGAGAGAAAAGACATTAATCGTGTTTTGTCTCTACTGCGCCACCGCTTCTCCTTTTGTCTTCCCCATGCTCCACTATGGGCAACTGGTACGCAGGATACATGCTCTTTTCTGAGAGCTGTTGAGACTTCTAAGGTGATAGGAAATATGCTGTGGTTCAAATGAATGCACAACCATGCTCAAATAGTTCAGTCTGTGTTCAGCTGAAACAGCCAGGAGCCCAACTGAAGTACTCATATTGTCTTAACTGGATGCCCACCAATCACTCCAGCTGAAGATCACATATGGAAAATTAGAAGCAGTGGCGTTGTCAGAAATTTGTGTAGGTATGAAATCTCCTTATTTGATAAAAGTTATGGTTGATAAAAATTGCAGGCTAGTTAATGAGATTTTGCTTTTTGTGTCTTCAAAGCGTTCTAGCCAATTTATGGGCAACTATGTGGTTATTTGCAGGCTCAGGGCCTCAAAGCGTAAGAACTCAATAAATAAAAAAGGGTAGTAATTGTAAATATAGTACCTCTACTTAATCATTTCATTCCCTTCCACCTGCTTCCAAAGAACAAAGTTTCAGGCAAAAATCCCACATGTCAAGTTTCATATCTATTCACATATTTCTGAGTGAATTGCTACTCCCCACTGCCCCTCCCTACAGGAGTTCATAGAAGTGCAGCAAGACTTTATTATTCTATTTATGATAGGAGAGTCTATTCTAGTACAATGGGGTCCACAGTAAATCCATCTACAGAATTAATTCTGGGAGGGTGAGAAAGAGATGCAAGTAAAAGCTGTCATGATTTACAGTTTGAAGACATAGCTGATACGAAAATAAACATTGAATCAGTTTCTTCTATATGTCTTAGTTCCATTAGAATAATGACAGTAGGTGACATTTTTCACATTTTAATTGGTGTTTTGCTGATTTTATCAGAATTTCTGCTGATCAAAGCAAATTGGCTATTTATTTATTTTGCAGTGATGCTAAATAATCAGTGGAAGTTTAATGTACTGTAATGAATTTTAAATATCCTCCTAGTGATTACAAGTTTGTGAATCTAGACTATTTCTCTTTCTCATAACAGTTTAAATAATTAATTACTTGAGTACCAGAAAAAAGGTAACATTTAACATAATAACATTTTCTCTGAAATATTGCAGTGCATGTTTTATAGTACTATCTCAAATTAGGAAAGGATAATTCTGACCAATATATCTGCCCCGCCCCTCCCCCCCCCCCACATGCACACAGCTCACTTAACCCAATCCTGACTGTATTTTTTAATAGACTGACAGTAAATACCTTAATTATTAGTTTATTTCAGTAGCTTGCTGAATGATCGTTTTTAATATTATTTATACTTCACTGAATTTCTTTTAATTGGTTTATGTTATCTATCCATACAGATATATCAAACAGATTTAAAAAATATTAGTGGTGCTTTTTATGTCATAGTATTGTTTCCCTACCAATCATGGCATGCCATAAATCAACCTCATGAGTACAAAAGAACAAGGGAAGTTAATAAAAAAAAAAAGTAACAGACTAATTGAAGTAGTTTGCTTAGCTCCATGATATAATTCATCACATATCCTCTTGTTCAGGAAAGAAATTCATCATTCATTTTTTAAATGTTTTGTAATAGATCATATACCCTGGATTGGAGTATTAGCCTTTGAGGATCTAATGCCAAGATGTAAAGAATTTGGCAGCACTGTAATTTTAATGCACATCCGTAATCAAGCCCTGATACATTTTTAGACCCTACGCTATATGCTTCCATGCTTTATTCGGAACTAGAATTGGTTCAACTACATTGGTAACTGCATGTGAAATGTGTGATTAACGCCTGGGATTTAATGTGTTTGTATTTCTGGATGCTAGTTTAGGCAAGACAGAGAGAAAAGCCCTCCTTCTTCTCATTGTGGTGAAAGTTAGTCCTGTCCTGGTCTCAAAATAAGCATATTCAGTTTGCAGAAGGCTGGTGTTTCTGAAGGTGCTTGATATAATTTAGCTTCAGTACATACATACATTCTTCTAATATAGGAACTGCCCTTTTTTGAATGGGATATGTAAAATTACATTAATGAATTCCTCAAGAGATGATACGGTGTTCATTCTTTAAACTCAGCAGAGATTGCTTTGTGCTTGTCCAAGGCAAGCAATGTGCAAACAGTCAGAAGAAGAAAAGCTATTTTATACTGTACTTAAAAGGGGACAGCAGTGTGAGGTGTCTTTACCAGAGAACATAGTTTTGGATTATTGTAAAATGAAAGGATCAATAGGAGATTTGTGCTGCTCAAAGTGTTCTAGGTGCATTACTAAACACTCTTCAAAGCTGTGTAAATCTTTCATTTAAATCACTAGATCAGATCATAAATAGATCCTGTGTGTAGGACAGTGGGAATTTTTTGAATGTCCATTTGTATCAATTTTGATGTCCAAATAAGGGATTTTAACTGTCCGTGAGACCATGGAACAGTAGACTGATTTCAAAGTGTAAAGTGTAAATATTTACATTTCAGCTAAAGTAAGAATTCTTTTCTTTTAAATCATATTTTTTCTCCTTTTAACTTCTGGGCTTTTAGAAATATGGGGAAGAAATTCACTAATTTTGAGGAGGTTTTTTGCAATGATATTTTAATAAACAGTAACATTTTAATAAAACAATAGAAGGTAATGGATTGGATATTATGTCAGTGATTACATTCTGTACTATGCTTGTTAAAATTCATCTAGCACTGTGTATAACTGTAAAATAAACACAATTTGAAATGAAGAGCAAAATAGTTACTGTTAGAGTAACAGAAAGCATCTGAGGCCATGAGAACTCATAGCTTGTTTTGAGGCATTGTTGAGAGACCTAACTCCAGTAAGTTTTAGGTCTAGTTTGAGAAATAAATTTAGTTAGTCTGCAGCTATTCTGGATATTGAGGGAAAATGGCACAAAATGGGAATAACATCATTAACTTACCAGCAGATGGTTTTGTTCTGTCTTGTCTTTGAGTGTTCGAAAGGAAAGATCTTTAGGTGGACATGACTAATGTATGGAGGAGTCTGAAAAGGGTTATCCACGCATCTGCGGAGAGAGCCCAGACATGGCTGAAAACAGGCAGCAAGCTCTGCAGTTATTTAGCTATATAGTTGCTCTGGTTCTGGTGACTGATAGATTCTCTACATATTGCTCAGCCATTTGCCAGTCTGGTAACCTGTTACTTTTAAAGAAACTTGGGGAGCATGAGTTGGGCAGTGATTTGGAAATGCCATGGAGTGGCTTCATTTCAGAAATGGCCCTTTGTCTTATCTCTGAAAAATAAAGCACCAGCAGGCTGTCTCCTCTTGGGCTTTCCAAAAATTATTAATTCCTGGATTGTTCATCACTGAAAGCTCTTAATTTAACAAATTAAAATAAAGCATGGAATTATAATGGGTTTCTTGTATTTAAGTTAATAGTCATCCTGACATGCTACTGAGAAGTATGTGATTGTGATGTGCTAGTTTGTATCTGATGGACAGGAAGCCAGTAGAGCATTCTATGGTAAAAAAAAATAATCAACAGACAAATAAGCCTAAGAGACTGTTTATCTCCAGAATATGTTGAGTTCTACCTTTGCTACTGCAGCAAAATGGATATAATATTCCCAAAATAATACTAGTAAAAAACTTTCTCAAGGGCATTACACAAGAAGACACTTAAAAAAGTAAAAGGAAAATCACTGATGTGTTCTGGTTTTATTTGTTGTTCTGTTGCTTCTTGTAGTACATTTAACGTGAAAAAGGCAGAGCTATGATTTGTGGAATGGTCCTGATTTTGTACTAAACATTTTCCATACTTAGCAGCAGCTATGCTGGAATCTGTCTGGTCTGTTGGGGTTTGGTAGCTTGAGGAATTAATGAATATTCATTCCTTTTCCCTGGGTACAAAGTAAAATAACTAGTAATTAGTATAATATTTAATACTCCTATTCAAAATAAATAAATCTTTTGTGAAAAAAAAATCTAATTATTATAATGTAGCAACTTCTGCGTGTGTAACTGAAATTGGATGTGCTGTTTTGAAAATGCTTTTAAGCCCTCATTTACATGTTTCCAGATCAGTTAATTATTCCCCTTGTATGCATAAAACAGAACTCTGTACTTGCATATATTATTAATTTTGCTATCTATCTTCTAAGTTTAGCTGATTCTAATATTTTAATTTTACATTATTATTATACCAGTGATATTTGTCTTCTGATACGAAAGTTATTCTTGTCTGCACTTAGTTCTATGCTCGTTTTGAAATGAAGTGGCTTACATGGTAGTATGTGTGACTATTATGACTTGAGTCTTGTATGTTGTTTATCATAGTTAAATTAGTCACATCTTGTGTTTCTGTGAAATCAGTGTGTCTCAGATGGGGACCTTGGCTTTTGCTGGTGAGATCATGAGCTGGAGGGAAACACAACTGATAAAATCAAGGACTGGAGCCTTGAACCTGGTCACCAGAGTCAGAGCCTGGGAGCTGATCTACTAGGGCCTGATCAAAGCATGCTGAAATCTGCAAGAAGATTCATGTCACTTTTGATGAGACCTTTCATGTTTAGTTCAACATTAGCTGCTGGAATCAGTATTTCAGTCATATCTGTTAGATTATCATTTCCGCAGATCTAGCTCATTCTTCCTGGCTGTGAAGGTGTAAACAGGCAGATGTCTGACACCAATGAGCCCTACTGCAATTGTACTGCTCCCTTCTGGGCTTTGATAAGTACAAACCATCATGGTCTCATTGTGCACTGCAAGCACTGTAACTGCTCTTTGTCCTCTTTGTAGATTATAAAGACATGAAGTGGGACAGTGCTTGGCAGTCCATATGCAGTAGTCGTATAAATACGTAACTTAGAAATTGTTTTTACCTTCTGGCCTACCAAACTAGTCAGTTCCTATCCCATTTCGTATTGATTTCCTTCTTCTATAAAGAAATCTTAAAGCACAGGACCAGACCATCCCTATGTGCCAAAAGATGAGCTGGTAGGGAAGGAGTCTGGTCTGGCTGAACAGAAAGCTTTGTCTGGAACTCAGGAAAAATTGGAGAGTTTATGACCTTTGGAAGAAGGGGCAGGCACGTGGGAGTGCTGCAAGGATCTTGTGAGGCTATGCAGGGAGAAAATTAGAAGGACCAAACCCTATGATGATATCATCAGAGGTTCAGCCTGCCAGGCAATAACAGGGAAGATCCATGTCTTGGGAGAAAAGATGGGATTTTTTTACAGGGAACTGTTAGAGATGGAATACGACCTGCATTCCCACCCTACATGTGCTGACAGTTGCTGTTTTATGAGTGCCTGTTGGTATCACAGATGGAAGTTAAGGTTTCTTCCATCTATATCATAAGCTTAATGAGATAGTAACCAGAAATAGCCTCTTACTAATTTTTTCCCCCACTCTGGTTTATTTTATGTCTCTTGTATTTCAGAAAGAAAACTAAGCAAAACTTCCTAGGCACTGAAGATTTTACTGACCCTGTTGTGTCACACCCATTCATTTGTTGTTTTTTTGTTTGTTTATTTGTTTGTTTACTTTTTTTTAGGGGAGGATTAGATTTCCAGTAACACTTGGCTAAGTGGGAGCTGACAGTCAAGGAATATAAGGAAGGGTGAGGTAGTGCTCCTGTTGGATAGAAATTCAAGTTTAAGGATGCCAGGAAGGACTACATTAAATATATACAGGGGATTCAGGAAGAACTGTGCAATACAAAGAGTAGTAAATGCTAGGGAGGAGTTAAAAGGCAAAGACAAGTAAGCAGCTGGTTTAAATGAGGTTAAGATACCACAGCACTTTATGAACACATACAGAGGAAGGATTTAACAGATGCTGACCAAGCAGGAAATTGTACTAAATTGACATGGTAGAATTTTGTCACACCAGATAATCTTTTCCTGCTTCACAAGGCATTGCCCTCTTTTCTAAGATATTTATGAGCATAAAGAAGGAAAATTGGCAGAGCTGTGATTAGCAAAGTGTAGGTTTTTGATCTCTATAGATCTACTTATACACAGGAAGCTATGTTAAAAGCCTGTGACCAAGCTGGCTAAGTCAAACCCCGAATGCTAACTTTCCTTACCTTTATGGTACATAGTGCTAACTTCATATGTCTGTGAGTATTATGATAGTATTTATTTTTCCACAAGATCCTGGCTATTTTGGGGGCCCAGAATATATGATGTTTGCAGTTTAGTAGCTTATTTTCCTTATTCAAACATGGCATATTTATTTAGTATGTGCTTTTCAAACTTTGCTTTGAAGACAGAATGACTAATTTGCCCAAGGGGCTATTCAGTTTTTCAAACATTAATGAAATTGCTTTCACCTTTATCAAGGGAATGAATAGGATTATCCCCATTATAGAGATTACTACTTGAGGTACAGAGCGTTAAAAAGTAATCTCTAAGTTTGCATGCACAATTCAAGATGCAAAGAGCTTATTTTTTATCATTTTCAGCATTAAATATCATGGTTGTATTCAGATACAACTCCCATTGATTTGGGGCACAAATTAAGATTTCAGCAAATAAGATCTTGAGATCTCAAATAATGAACCTTGAAATGAAGGATGTGCTATGGAAAAGAATCTCTTCAAAGTTTTATTTAATCTTACTTTTCTAGAACTCAGTGGTTGGGAACAGAGTCCAGTTTTCCAAAGTAAATTCAAATTCATTAGTCAATAATTGTTCATTTATTTTTTTCCAATACCCCTTTTTTCATGTTTTCCAACTTCAATAAGAACACAAACTGCAGCTTCGATAGCTAGTCTAGTGTACAGTAATACTTCAGAAATTAACCCAGTTGATTTTAAGGAATAAAAGCACAGATCACATAATTTTTTAAAAAGCATATGCATAGGAGGAATTAAATAGGTTTCATATGGGAAATCTTTAACCCAGTGCTAAACAACCTCTGGAGGCTTGGCTTTGTAAGTCTGAAAGATTTCAACATGTTTTGTATGACATGTATTTCTGGTATGTCATGTCACCTCTGATTTTCCTACTTTTTCTTGAGTGGCATCCTGAGACAGCAAATTCTTTAAGCCTGCTTCACCCATGTTCAGTCTATTATCTGATGGTCATGTTTATATCCATCATACATACCTCTGCTATACTACGTTCACACTGCAGCTGGTGGCAGTAGTAAATTGTTTTCTGCAGCAGTTGAGCAAGAGGCACTGTGGCCAAAGCAGTATAAAACAGAGAAGTGGTAAGGTTTGAAGAATCTTTGATTCCATGCAAGTGCTGTGAAATGGTGGGAACTCTATAGTTTCTTTTGCCTGTGTTTTGTGAATTGCTGCCTCCTTTCTTACTTCTCCACTCTGTTCCTGTGCCGTCTCACCACCTCCTTTTACCCGAGTTTCATTCTCTGTCTATCCCATCCAAAGACTTGCTCCTCCTCTTTCTCCCACAAGATGAACTCCACTCGTGCACATACCAGTCCAGTGGGTTAACTGCATGCACACAGCAGATTGCATTTGCTCATGCTCTCTCCTGTGGAATTTTCTCTGATGTGGATCTTCCACTTTGTCTTCCACATTTTCATGGTCGACAAAATAATTAGCAACATCAGTGCTGACAGATAGCACCACTAGAAACAGTCTGCACAGGCCACTCCTCTCAGAGCCATGTGTTAGCCTTTGCCAGATGCTGGCAGATCTTACTGAATTATAGCACAGGAAAGAGGGCCTTTTGGATAACAGTAAGTTTGAGAACGCCTTTTTCTTCCTTTTCAGTGCTGAGGTGACAGAATGACAGTTCTCTGTGTGGATGGCTTGAAACTTTGTTTCAGTTGTATTGCATTGTGTATTTTGTGCCAGGTGCTGGTGAACTTTATCAGTAAATTATACCTGAACTAAATGTAATACGGCTTTAGATATTCCTTGAAAGTAAGGATTTGCGGATGCTATTGTCAGAACAAAACGGTCTTGTTTTCCTATTTATCATAGAATCACTAAGGTTAGAAAAGACCTCCAAGATTGCTGAGTCCAATCCTTATTTAGGATCTGTAAGTAGGTGTGTCTCAACAGTTTCTTTCTGTTTCACGTTGACCTTCCTTAATAACTCATTTTTAAAATCTGCATTAAAGTATATTAGCGTAATAAGTACAAAGACTTCAATAACTAACTCAGGCCCTAGGGGCAGGAAACTTGCCTTATGAGTTTTGTAAACTTCTGTGCATATTTACAGTGGTACAGAAAGAATTATTGATGGTAATACTGGGAATTGTTTTCTAATTAATTTATATAGTAAGGTTGTGCTAGAAAGGCTGAAGAGAGGAGCAAAGAAAGATGAGCAGTCTTAGAAGGTGATGTTCTAAAACTCTTCTACAAAGCACCTCACTGAGTGGAAAGTAAGAGAATTTACTGTGCTGCTTCTATGTGGGATAGAACCATAGTTAGGAATAAATAAATTGTGACTGTTTACATGTGAGTTCATCCTGTTGTCCTTCAGATCAACTCTGTCCCAGTCTGTGCTGTTTCAGAGGCATAGTGGTAAGTTAAAATGGAATAATTCATCTGTGCTGCAGGTGGACTCCTTTTATTCCTCCTGTGCTGTAACGATTGTAGAGCCAGGTAATGGTGCCTCTCATGACGTAGCCAATCATTTACCAGCAGTTTCCAGAAAATCTGAGACTTTTATTCAAACCTCTTCACCAGCTGACCTGATTCACCTCTTTTGTTCCTCTTCTTACTGAAATGAAATTGCAGTAAATGATTCAGTAAAAAAGAAATGCTTTATTCTGCTGATATATTTTGACAGGTATAGCCTTCCTCATTTTGCTAACCTAATTATTATTTGGTTTAATAAAATATATTGTTGAGATTAACATATTTAAATGCTACAATTTTTAGAATTTTTTTTTAAATACTGAAAAAAATAAAGTGTGAGAAACAACCAGACTAGATATGGTCTTATTTTATAACTGTTTTACATTGATCACTTCTATACTGCTTTTCACAGAGGCATGCCAAGATTTATCAGTAAATTTCCGTGTTTAAAAAGTGTTACCAGAGGAAATTGCATAGTATTTTACATATGAATGCCATTTCAATCTCCATGGATTTACCTCCTTCTCTTCATAGAGGAAAACTTTAAAAAATCCAATATAATATTTGGGGTGAAGAAATATTTTTAAACTTTCTATGTTCTCTCTCAACTTTTAGGAGAGGATGACCATAAGAAAGAAAGTAGAAATTGCAGTGCAAAACATTGAGCATTCTTTGGACTTCCAGTATTCCATAAATAGAAACTATCTGCCATTTGCACAATGTGAAAAGACTTGACGTATCTTACTGCTCTTTCGTTATATTTTTTCAATATTTTTCCCTCATAAGTCCAAGGAGACTTGAGATACCTACCTCTTTGTGTTGAAGTAGAGAGTTCTTTGAAAAATCATTTTGAGGTGAGTGCCTTTACATCTGCAGAAAATTTCAGTGGAACTGAAGCCATTTTTCTGATATACCTAGGGTTGCATATTACATTAAATTGAAATTCATATCCCATTGAAATATGGAAACTAGTAGGTCATCTGTGAATGTTTAAAATCTGTGAAGCCATGTATTTCTGACTTCTGCTTTTACGCACTATGACCTTTCACACCAGGGAATTGCCAATACCATAAGAACAGTTCAGGTGCTCAGTAACGTAGGGAGCAAACGCCTCTGGGATTCATTTTGCTGCTGGGCATGATTGCAAACCTTTTCTTTCTCCTTCCAAACACCCACTATTCAGGTAACTGAGATATACTATTATTGATCTGCAGATGTACCACTGGGCTAGTCACTTGTCACACAAAATGTGTCAAAATTTGCACATCAATTGCAGCAGTTACTTCAAAAATCATACTTCTCTATGAAAATAAAACAGAAAATCACATGTCACTTTAACACCTCAGCAATAATTCTATTGCTTGAGGTGCCTGAGCTGTAATAGCTGTAATGGCATTTTCATTCCCAACCTGTTTTTTAAAAAATCTAAAAGATCATTGTCAATTCAAGCCAGTTTGAAACAACCATAGCATGCATGAATGGGACAGAAAGCTGGTACCTAGGCCCATCAACTAACCATTGCTTGCTTTCTGCTTGCACTTGTCATCCTGTTCTGTTAACATAATTTTGTAAGGTCCAGTGTTGTCTTTTTTCTCAGCTATATACATAAAATTGTTTTAGAAAGCTGCTTTGGCATAAATATATTGTATCCCATTACATATCCAAATCAAGATACTAATTTTTCTTATGGTTTGGAGATAAATTATTGTTTTATTTTATTTGGTTGTTGTTGGGGTTTTTTTATTCATAAAAGTGGCTTAACAATATCTAGACAGGTGCAGTCTCCTCTTTCACATGTTACGCTCTTTAACTTTAGCAGTGAGGTGCCTTGTTGATGCTTGGAAGAAGCAACACGGAAACAGGAGGCCCAGATGCTCCAAATGGCACTCACAGACAGAGCTGTGAGACTAAATGGCCCGTGTGGAACTGCAGTAATTTCACGGGAAATCATCCACTAAACAATGTTCAAAATTTGGGTCTGTACCAAGCAATTCATATGGTGAATCTTGTTCTCCTTTCACCTTAATGTATTTAGGTAGCTTAACATTAAAACAGTGCTTTTCTTAAGTGAAAAAAAGTATCTGTTCATCCAACTATATGGCTTGTACCTTCTGAATGCACAGTTCTAGGTGTGCATTCTCTCAAGTAGGCTTGATTCACAGGATCAGGGACTGATCTTGGAAGGGAATCTGAGAGAACAGATTATTGCTATAATTCTTCTTACAAAATACTTCCACGTAGTACAAAATACTTCTATCACAACTCTGCAGCATAGTTGTTTATTTGCCCAGTTTTAGTATGGTGAGTTTCTCTTCTTCCATGGAAATGCACTTTCTAAGCTATAGGTCAGTGTGTGGGGGGTTTTCCTGCTGTTTTGAGACAGATAAATTCCTGGTTTAGTTTGTCCATGCAAAACCACAATCTGAATGCATTGTATTAAAATGCAGATAGTAAATATGGACTCCATTAAGTGGAGGTAAGACCTCTGCTAGCATTAACTGTATTTATTTCACTGGACTTATACCACCCAAGAGGTCATACCTGGATTCTCTTAAAGGGTACTATAAATCTTAGTTTCTTTTCTGAGTGACAGCTTTCACTGGCTGATGCAACATGCATCACAGGAAACCTCTGAATTTAGTAGTCACGGTCTTCTGCCCAGTGACTAATGGCAAAATTTTATGAAAGTCTCTCTCATGACTTTCTGCAGTTGCATGTTCATGTAGCTGGCTCTGAGAGCTGGCTGTGTATTGAGAGAGAACTCAAATATCCGGATCCCATGCTGGTGAAGGATGAGTTTGTTATGGAAATGATGTTGTTACAGTACTTGCCGGGGAGGGGGGTGATTGCTACTTTGTTGATAGTGTGCCCCACATTGGCTGATTAAACTACAAATGAAATGCCACATTGACAGGTCCATATTGCATGACACACTGTGAGAATCAGAGTGAATGACTGTGGATTAGTTTTGTTCCATTAGTGACTTTATTAGGAAAATGGGTTCCAGTTGTGCCATTTTTTGATTTTTGTTATTATCTTCATTCGGAAACCGTTTCTCTGGTACGCTTGTAAGAATTTGATCTTCTCAATATCTTTTTTTCCAGTCTTTTGGTTGCCTGGCTGACCTTGTTTTTATGTTAGTGGGATTATTGATGGGAGTAGCCAATGAAATGGGTAGTGAACATGGGAAGCATTTTCAGAATGAGTTATTAAACTCCTGCCAGAGCTTGCATTTATTATAATTATCACAAAACTGTTATGTTGCCCCATAAACTTGCATGGTGATTTATAAACTTAGACTTAAATTTTGCTAATGCACATGTGCACATTTTTTACTTGGAGGAAGGGTGCTATAACTACACTTGCTATATGGTCGGTTTGTTATGCCAAGATATTCAGTAGATGTTTATTTAGACTGGAATTGTGGCACAGGGGGATAAAACTCATATTTCTAAAATCTCAGTGAAATTTACTTGTGAAAATGGTAAGGTTCTAATCTTGTAGAGTTCTGAATCTTCCTCATGCTTTTTAATACCAGCAGGAAAACAAGATAGTCATCTTACGCTGTGGGTTTGAAACAAGAAATACAAAACTGACCCTACAGAAAGTTTCTTTCCTGTTTTCTTAGCATTTTAACTAGGAACAACAGCAACAGGAGGTCTTTACCTTGTAGTGGCAGATGGTTGAATGCTACATGTCTCTGTATGGTTTAAAATTCTTGCAGCTTTTCCAGTTTCTGGAGTTCTGCTAGAACAGCTCTTATTAGCCTAATTTGATTAGATTGTTTCTTTATTATTGTTATTATTAAATTTGATTTCCAGTTACAGGGTGGGGTTTTTTCATTAAATTAGATTTTGTGTTATTAACTTAAATCACTGAGTTTCTACATCTCTTTGCTCAATGTCAGGACTGTGCTGAAGGTCAAGGAGGCTGAGTGACTGTGATTATCAGGTGTCCAAGCTGCCTGTGCCCGGCTGAGACTCTAAATGTAGTGAGGAAATTGGGTTAAAAGGGAGTGAGTGCCTCATTAGTTACTCTCCTCCCTCCTTCAAACACATGTGGTTCTGATTTTGGCAAAAGTAGTAATCCCACTTGCTAAGTGTGTTAGTCGATGCTGCTTGTCAGCTCATGAACAATTCAACAGACTTCAGTGAAAATATTCTAGGAACCAGCTTAGAACCTGTGTCTTGTCTGCACCCAGCACCAACAAGTGTCTGAGGTAAGATGCTGTTTAAATACTCTTGAGTCTTTCTTGGACCTGGATTAAGTGTCATATGAGAGTTGTATAGTGCATCTGACCATAAATGGGTAAAATACTTTCCAATAGAGTAAAAACATAAAAGGATGTGATTTTAGGTTATTATCTGACCTTAACCAATTTAACTTTTTTCACAGTGCACTTTTAACTCCAGGGATAGGCATGAGCAGAGGATAAGGATAAATGTGAATTAAAGTACACTTAGATTTGTAGGTTATTACAACTTTAGCAACACAGAAATTTACTTATAACATTTTTGACTATGCTATGCCAAAATTATTTGTGTCTTCTGAAAAGGATATGGTTTTATTCAAGTTGTTTTTCAAACTCTACTTGGAAAGATTGTATGTGTTTTATGAGAGGTTTTGCCTAAATCATACAAAGGGAATTTTCAGGAAAATAGCTCCATAAATCTTAGGAAATGCAAAACTAACAGACATATGAAGGATTTGTATTTAGAAAAGACTCTCCCAGTGGGTTGCTCTCAGCAGAAAATGAAAAGGTCGTTTTTGCATTCAGTTGAACTATTAGTGCATTTTTTGCTGATATAAGCAATTGTACAGGTAAGGCCGCTGTCACAGTCCCAGATCTCAGTACTGTAAATTAGCAAGGTTTTAACTTTGCTCCAAATATCTTGCTAGCTCGTTTTCATTATGAAAGAGGTGGGGGGAGGAGAATGGAACAAAGCACCTATTGGCAAAGCACATTATAATTGTTTAAGCAGGCCCCACAAGTCATGCATTTCAATTATTTGTTCAAAGCTGCCTGCAATTAAGAGTTGCAAACAAGGTTTTTGAATGCAAAGTCGGACAATTAAAATGTTTCATGAGTGCCTTAAAGAGAGAAGTTCTGAATTAGCACTTTGAATACACAAGACCTCTCCTTTTCTAATCTCCTTTCCCTTTTACTCTGTGAGAGATGTATATTTTTCCCAGAATATTTCTTTAAGCCAGGCTTAAAGACTTGTACATTTGAATGCTCCTTGAGAGATCATCCTTGTTGCTTCATAATGGTCCAGGTGCAAAGAAACTTTTCGCACTTCTGACTTGTTCTCCAAGGGGGGTCGTAAATCACTTTAAGCATCTCTCCTCCTGCTTGCCCACTTCCCCCTTCCCCCCCTCCCAGATCTTCTTCCTTCCCCTTTGAAGAGGCAGGACTATTTTAGCTAGTGATTTGTGGCACTTAGAGTGCAACCCCTATGCTCCTGTAAGCTAACAGACAAGATGTGGGAAGCAGTGATGCATTGGCTTGTTAATGGGAGTTCTGTGGGTGTTGGTATTATATCTGTTGGTGGTGATCAGATCCCAGCTGCTTCTGGGGGAAGGCCTAACTTCTTTCTTTTTAACCATGAAAAACAGACTTAACTTCCCTACTCCTTTCAGGAGAACAGTGCTGCTCAGGCTTATTTTTTTCTTTGCTAATGCCATTTGAATGCTGGCTGTTTGCATTTAGAACTTGTGGTTTGGGAGTTTGTAAGGCTTCCTGGTTGGTTTTTGTTGACTTTATATGCTTAGAAGTCTACCACTTGAAAGCATTTGACAGGCTTTGCCCCTTCACTTCACAGTAGTATCTGTCATAGAATCATTTTTGATGGCAATCTTTTTGATGCAAAACAGTATCTAGGTAAAGGTGAGAACCTGTATCAAGTGAAAAAACTCTGTATAATAAACTGCAAAAGAAAACATGAGGTTAGCTAATGACTCTATAAGAAAAAGAAAGACTACATGCTTGTGTTATGACACACAAATTCAATTGTCAATGAACTTCTCCTAGAATGTGCTGTCATGGTTAAAGCGTTAGTCTCTTAAAGGGTCATACCAAATGTGCTATTAAAGGCAAAACATTTTACTGGTTAATGAAATGATAATTTTTTTTTTCCATGAAAACTGTGCTATTCAAGGGCATTTGAGCTCACTGAGTAGACTAACTGAAAATTTTGGGATTTCTTTCTAAATACAGGATGATGCAAGTATGAGAGGCTGTACTGGTTTGTTTGGAGTCTCTCTGCTCATCAGGCTGAGCATTCATGGAGAGTGTTCAAAGGCAAAGATTAGTGGGTTGGAGCATAAGGAAGGAAAGTGTGTGCATGCCTGGAGCCTGTCTTGCTGCTGCTAGATCACTGGGAGTGAACGGTGTGGCAATGTGTGTCATCTGGCATGACCTTAAACACTCTGGGTTTAGCCAAAGTGCTTTTCAATAGCAGTGTGGGTGTCTGAGAGGAGGTGGGATGGGACTTCAGTAGCAGGCATGGATTATCCTTTTTCTCCTCACTGTGAGATTTCTTATTCTTTGCTTTAGAGGAGCTGAGGTTGACCTGTTGCATGGGCAAATAGAGTCTAACCTGCCCTAACTTGCTTGCTGCTTATAAGTCTCCAGTCTGTGTCCTTATGCTTTTAATCATTTAAGCTTTACTTGAGCAAGATTTTGGCTACTGTGAAAGAAGCTTTGTTCACTGAGAAATATGGGAAATGGGTGTCACCCTAATGTCTAAATACTAGTTAGGGAAGAGTATTGTCTACTATTCAGAGTTTTTTTACTTTTTTCCCAAAATCATTTGTGGCGATACATTTGGAGCCCCCATCTGCACGTCAGTGCTTTGTGTTTGTAAGGCAGCTCAGAGTTAATTTCAGAGGTGTGTGTTTATGAGAAGTACCTGCTGGTATGAAATGGCTTAATATTGCTTGCATAAATAGGAAAGTCTCCTTTCTTTAAAACAGACACTATATATGAATCCAAGATTACACTAGAGCACATCAGAAAGACAAATGGACTGCCTGCCTCCCCCCACTGCTGTATTGAGAGCTGACTTGCAGGGAGCGTGTGTGTGCACAAAACCTGTTAAAAAAAATTCCATGCATTAAGGTGGGAGCAAACTGTGTTTCCTCTGTCCACCTGTAATTGTACCTACCCACCTTTCCCCAGTGACACCACTGAAAATGGATGTCCTGCACCAAGAATTTCATTTTGAAGTGCGAGCCTGGTAAAAATCAGTTATATCATTAGCTTGGGCTACTGACTAATGACAAACAATAAATTGACAAAATGTATGGTTTTTTGTTTTGGTCACTTTTCAATTTTCAGGGCTTATTCACTTTCTTAGTGTTAAGTGCTGCCTCGTTTTCTTAAAGACTTTGGTGATTGAGAGGACAGGATGCAGGTCTCTGTTTCATTTGGTTTTACCCATGGAGTGAGGAAGTGATTTTGTATGGAAAAGTTCAGCACAAACAGTAGCTTTATAAAAGGCACAGTTTGGGATGCTGAGTAAAACAGGTGGACATTTGGTGGCTGGAAATGGAGACATAGTTATGTTGAAACCTTTGCTAATTTTACATCTTACGTAAGGCTGACAGTTGAGGTGCTCTGGACTTTATGCAGGAGGCTAGCTCGCCAGAAGCTCCTTCTAGATTCAGCATTTGACAATCTGTAAGAATATCCAATATTCCAAAGAAGCTTGGGCAGAAATACTACAAAATTAGTACAACTCTCATTTCCTTGGGAGGAAATCTTAGGAGGTAAGACAAGGCAGGTACTCCAGCAGCTTGCACAGGACTGTAGAGGTCAAGCTCCTTGGCAGTCTTATTTTCCCTCCAACAGTTCTACTTTGTAGCTTAGGGCATGCCACTGTTCCTCCAGCCCTGCAGCTGATGCTTGTTTCTGTGGCTGGTGGGAACTACTTCTGTGAATTGTCTGTAAACATAAGTTTGATGTGCAGTGTTTCACAAAATGCTTTGTGAGCTGCTGGTTTTGTTTTTCATTTTCATGGATATGTTGGTTTTAATATTTTTTACCTTTATTTCAATATTATTTCAATATTTTTACCCTTGTTTCAGGGAAGCAATTTCCAGACTTTTCATTTAGAGGACTATAGACACAGTGACTCTGACCAAAGTTCATGTATGAAATTCCGGGACAGATTCTAAATCATACAGAAGCAAGAAACATCCTTGGAAAAGCAAGTGATACAATAGAATATGGGGAACAGGAGCTGAACTTACATAGCAAGACTTATAGTTTACAAATCATGTAGGGAGTGGGGTGAGCAGGGGAGAAGATGGGGACCATGAAAGGTGTTTAAAACAGTGTACTCATGACAACTCAGTCTCCACACTACAAAATGTTGTGCTCTGGTCATCTGTGACCATAGCAGACTATGGCAGATGGGAAGTCTCAAGATTTTGCATCATTTTGATTCCCAGCAAGATAGGTAGGACTTTTTATTGTTTCAACAATAAAAGTATTTGGTTTAACATTTAATGGCTGCTGTCCTCTTCTGAACTGTGCATAATGTTTGTACATGGGTTGAGAGGATAGGCTGAGTTAGTATTAAATAGAGACAGATTTACTTAAAAGCTATAATGGATTTTAAGGAAGTTCAAACTGCAGTATCACCTGGGAAGAAACTAATTCTCTAAGAATTTGACACATTAATGATAAATAATATCCTTTGGGGAGGTTTTTGTGTGTGCTTTCTTTTAAGGTTTTGTTTTTTTTTAAAATCAAAGAGCAAGATATGATCTTTGGATTGAGAAGCCATCTCTTTGGGAGGCCTTTAAGAAATTGAAGGAAAATTCATCAGTGTTAATCGTTGTTTAAAATTACATTTATTTTTTTCTTTTTCTGTTAGCCAACTACTTGATGTCCTAATTTAAAATTTTTGGGAAAACCATGCAATTCTATTGCTTTGACAAGCTTTAATATTCAATATTTGTATCAATGTTAAAATGTAAATGCAGATAGCAATAAACAATCCTCAACTTTGAGGATGCAAAATATAACATGTATAGCTGACAGGATAGAGCTGATTTAAGGGCATTTGCTAAAACCAGCACAAGAGTGCATATATACATATATATATATGGATGTATACATATGTATATGTATTATCTTGGAACTAATCATTTAGCTGGAAATAGGATTATCTGATAACCTAATTTTTGCAGCATTGCACACTCTGTTGTACGTTTCTGGTGTAGGAATCAGAGTACATAACAAGGTAGTTTATCACTCAGCCTTAGCAGTTGCAAAGATTATTCTGCTGCTTAGAGTTCTGGAATAGAGAAAGTGGTACTGGGTGGCTAGGGGAGGGCAGGCAAAGGAAAAGCAGAGTAGCAGTGTGGTTGCTGAAGGGGAGTGAGGGCTGCTGTTACAGTTATTTATGAGCATTTCTTTGCTTCAAGTATTGGGATGTCCTACTGCATCAGTGTCGGCTCAGGTATGGAGTTAGCCTTTCAAGAAAGAGCAGTGTGAGGCTGTTAGTGAGGTGGGACAGAAAACATTCTTTATCCTGAAGATGTGATTGTGTTCCTTGTCTAGGTTTGAGTTTGTTGGTTTTGTGGCTGTGGGGTTTTTTTTTCTGCAGTTAAATAACAAATGGTTCCTAGATTAATGAATAAGGGAGTTTTGTAATTATTTGAAGATTAAGGGGCCATGTCACTAGGTCTTGCTTAGATTGGCTGTAGAACAAGTATAAGAAGTACTGCGGAGAACTTTAAGGACAGGTAGAAGTCATGGAAGGAAGTGCAGTTAACCAATGTTTGTGATGCAGGGAATTGGTAATTGTTACTGGGATACTTGTACTCAACATCATTCTACACCTGCCCACCACTTTGCATTTTCTCTATATATACCAAGGTCTTAGGAAAACTTTCATTGGCCTCAAAGTTACTTGGACATTGTCTCTACTGCGTATCTGATGCCAGGAGGAAAGTTTGTGTATTAGTGAGGACAGCACAAGCTCATTTGACTATCCAGGCCAAAGAAATGTCTGAAGGACACCAGCTAATTTCACTATTGATGTCTTAATAACTTCAACTAAAAGACAAATTTATAGCATGGACAATAATGGGGTTAAAGACTAGTTTCCAGAACATGGAACTTAGCAAATGTTTCTTGTACTGAACCTGTCATCTAACCCTTCAATCACAATCCATCAATAATCTTGCCACATTTAATATTTTTGCTAGGCATTTTTGTCTTCCAGGGATACAAATCTAGTGGCCTAAATTTCTCTCAGTGAAGAGAACTTAATCAAACACAACTCCAGTCTCATCCCAGAGAGGAATGAATTTCAATCAAAAGACAGTTCTGCATGAATCTGAAATGAAAAACATGATTGATAGATTAATGGTCCTCAGCAGGAGAGTATCTGCAGTTCTTTGCCTGGGTTAGAGCAGTTTATATTCTGTGGGTTGGCATTATTCATCTGAATCCCTCCCTTTATGCTGTGTTTCATCTACTCTGCAGCCTGCACTATGCAGCTTCTGCGCTGAGTCCCTGTTCCTCTACTAGAGAGCACTATTGCTGCTTGGTAGTTGCACCAGAAAAAAAGGCATTTGTTCTGTACGCGTAGCAATGCCATGTTCACTTCCAATACAGTAATTAGAAACAATTCTGGTCAGCACCCATGATCACACTTGGCTCTTTAGATCTTCATAGCACTGTGCAAACATTAAGTAATTAATCTCTCCAGAAGAGATGGAAGGGTAGGTGGAAGTTTTAACTGTCGGCGAGGGAGTACTTCTAAGGCACTGCTCTCTGTCAACAGCTACTAACCTAGGCCATGCAGTCTGGGTGGCTAATCAGACAGATTGGTGGTATCCAGAACAGTTAATCACCTGGGGCAGCTGCCTGCTTTCTCTACCACTCTTTTGTTGCTACAGTAAAATGGGATTATTCGAGTATTGTTTTCAAATGTATGGCGCTGTGAATTTCCAGAGTGACAAGAATGACTGTCTCAAAATTGGTAGGCTTTTGTTTGAAAGGCAGTGAGCATAAATCTGGCAGGTTTTTGCATGCAGCACTCCCCCCAGAGGCCCCTGATCTCCCACCTTCAGAGACAGGGTTCAGCTGAACTTAGCAACACCGCTGCAAACACGTACTGCTTATCCAGTGCTATGGAGAGAGCAACGCTTGCAAGCACCCTGACAGGTTTCCCAGTTGTGGACACTGGGTGCTCTGCAGCACTTGTGTTTTATTTTTCTTCACGTGCAAAGTACTCTTTGGTTCATTTGTTGTTTCTTCTTGGGTTTTGCTTTATATATCATTGTGTTGGTAGGAAGGCATCAGCCCCCAGGTAAGCATTGAAAGGCTATTGAGAGAGTTTTCAAAGCTCTGGTAGTGCTGTGAGTTTTTGCATGTGAGTGAGTAAGGCTTTCCTCACCTTGTAAAAGGGAAGTAGCACATTCAGTGGTGAACTTTGCAAATAACAGGGCCAAATGCCGAGGAGCAGCTGCACCTTTAGGTGCCTTTGTCCTGTTAGTAGACCTAGAGAAGAAAACCATGAAAGTCTCACTTATCTGTTTATCTAGCTTGAAGCAGTTTGATGCCTTCTGCCACCTTTACTGATAATGGTCCCTTTGAAGTTGAGTACAAGTGTGAATTTATGGTTTTGTAAAGACTGAATTCCAGAACAGGTCATAAATTACCTTGTTAGACAAAGGCTTCTGGGGAAACAATATTGCCTTACAATCCCTCACTGTGTCATTATCCTGATGCATTTCTAGCACAGCAAATAATTGACCAGAATGATATGCTGGCTGGATCTCCAGTCAAGCTTTGAAATTGTTTCTGTAAACTCTTCTAGCAAGAAGAGCAGGTTACAGAGCCAAATGTCTATTTCAGGCCTTCTCAGGATGTGAGAATTAAGAGCAAAATTATACAGGAGAATGAGTGAATACATATCTTAGTTATGTACGAATGGGCCAGATCCTGAGGATGACCTGCTTTAGGGACAGAAGAGATCTGATCCCCTCAGTCAAGCTCTAAGCCAGGTAGTGAGGAATTACACAATCAAGGTTTATGTTCAGAATTAATGGCTATCCTTGATCCACTTCTGCTTTACTAGACGAGCAAAAAGTGAGTTTGCATTTGGAGTGGAAAGCAGGTGGTATTTTTTTTAATAAGGAGAGATGCTTTAAAGAGTTTATAGTGTGTGTTTGGATGCCATACTGAAGTTTCTCCAGGAAAAAAAAAAAAACAAACTGAGTTTCTTTCCTTGGGAAATGTTGATCTTTTGGGAGGCAGGAAACCAGAAGCATCATCATGTTGCCCCATTGAATTTGTAGCATAGCTGCCTCGTGCACATCTCTGGTCTGTTAGCCAACTTTCTTGGGAAGACCTCATCCCCTGTGATTTATCACAGGGGAGACACTTGAGTGACCCAGGGCAGGATAGATAATGTGAAGTCTGACTGGCTGGTTTTCTGAAGTGCATGTTGATCTCACACTGTTAAAAACAAGTAAAGAGCAGGCATGTTGGAATCCTCCTCTCTTTAGAAAGTGGCAGAGGTTTTTGTGTGAAGATTTTCAACTCTCCTGTAAACAGGTTTGCTCTGGGCCCTCTCTTCCTTGAGTCCACAGTGTTGGCAGGATTCTCTTGTCTTCTGTTATATTAAGCAAGAGGGGGGGGAAATTTTTAAGTGTTTGGAAATTAGATTTATTTCATCCATGATAAAATGCATGCTTACTTTTACTATGCTGTTTTTCCTTCCCATCTGTTGGCCTGCTCATAGACTGTAAATGGTGACAGCACTAAGCTGAGGGCTGTCTCGACTCCACTTCTGACTGTCATCTCTATGAGCTGTTAATAAGCAAGTAAAAATAAATAGCTGAGCCTTTTCTGGACAACTTTTCTTACTGAGGGCTGAAAAGGAACTGCAGTGTGAAAGTAAAGCCGATAAACAAATAATGGAATAATCACTGAGACAGACATATCAGGACATCTGTGAAAACACAATGTATATCTGTTCCAGGAAATTCCCATTGAATTATTCTCACTCACTGCATAATAGGTGGCTGTCCAGCACAAAAAGCTTTCAAAGTCTTTCTGAGGCGTTGTGTTGGATTGCTCATATGTGCCAACTTTTTGTGATGTCCCAGAATAAGATATGTCTTGATGGATGACACAGTAAGAAATTTGAGAATAAGAATTAGATTAGTTCCCTTTGACAGTTTGGTTTCTGTCCAATCCATACTGATTTTGACAGACAATTAGCAGGGCAGATGATGCAGTACATTTGAGAAATAAAGGCTTGTATAACCTGTGGACAGCTAGTTTGCCATAAAAGGCAGAATACTCAGTTTAAAAAAAAAAAAAACCTGCAAAAACTTAGATTGCTAGAACTTTGATACTTCTGAAGAAAGATCTTAGAAAAGGTTAAATTGGGTTTAAGGCAGGACCTAACAAATGGTTATGCAGTTGTACAGTGTGTGGGATGAAGTGGTAACTTTGTTGTTTCATCTAAGAAAAGGCAGGTATTCAGAAACAGCCCAGAACAAGCAGAACAGTGGCACAATGGAAATGTAAAGCTACTAGTTAACCTTCTATTGAAATGTTTGGTTCCTTCAGAGAAGGAGTGAAAAATCCTCAAATATTGGACTTGTGGAATCATTTGCCATTAGTTTTCACCTTTAATGCATTTTCTTAATTATTCTTTTTCCTTGCCTGGCACTAACATCGTAATCCATGGTACACAAAATATGGGTCACAAATGAAGCATTTGATGCATGCTATCATGCAATTCGGAGTCAGCAAGACTTCTGTCTCTAGTGTGACACGCAAGGGTTTGAAATCATTGCTGAATAGCAGATAACTGAAATCCGACTGCTGTGGTCATCTAGAGGGATCAGCAAGAGTCACTTTTCCACTCTGCATGGTTTTCAACATTGTATCTTCCTGTAACATGAGAAGAAATGCATTGTGGGCATAAACAGTTTTATTTTTCTTCCTTTTCCTCCTGTTTTCAAAGGAAGGCCTACGTTCACAAAGCAGAGTGTCCTGTTAATGTCATTAGTCACACAAATGTAGTAATGTAGTAGGTCTTGGTTTGTATTATGTTAGAGGGTAGAGCGGAGACATTAAGGATTAAGTAGTGATTCAAGATTATGTTTTTTTAATCTGATCTGTTACAGCCATTTTTTAAAAGTTGAGCAAAACTGATGATTAGTGCTTTGACTCTCTGCTGCAAGTTCACAGAACCGTTGCACAAGCACAGACAATTACAAGAAGAAAAAGAATAAAACTGAGACTCTGTATGCCAGGCAGCACAAGAGATTGTGCAGGCTCCTTTAATTGGGAAGCACCATTGCTGATGAGTTAGAGCAGAGGAGAATCTGATCTCTGAGCTAATATTCTGCTCAATTAGGTTCAAACCCTAGACAGACCTATCTCGAAAATGACCCCAGTAACTGCGACATACCTCAAGGGGGGAGGCAGGCTTAACTGATGTTCAGAAGGTACTTTAAAGGGTTCATCAAGAGAGTTGTATTGCTCTTCTGTGTTGAGTTACTGTCAATGCATAGTTAACGTTTTTACCCTAAAATTATTGTTCTTCAAATTTACCGTGTGCTAATGACAGGCTTAATTTTTTTCTAAGTACTTCTGCGTTGTTTGAGCTTGTAGATCACTGCAGGTATTAAGGTAAAACTGAGGTCAAGTCAAATATTATTGCTGTTTGACAATATTTTTGCCGGAGTGTTAGGGAACTTCTAGTATCTCATTCAGATTTTTGTGTGATAAATGTTAGTAATAATGAAACTGAACAGCCAAAGCCACACAGCCTTGCCAATACATGCCAGACACATATCATTTGGTTTATTACAGATATAGTCTTTGATCTGTCTTATGTTTGAAGACTTGATTAGGCCCATCTTGTTAAAGACATAGCACATGAAAGCTGGGAATTGGTTCCTTTTAATAGCAAAACTCTTGAGGAAGAGCTCCTCAAATTAAAGAGCAGAAAACACTTCCTAAGGGCTGTGCAAACCTTCCCACACTCTACTGAACTGTGTTTGCTGATGTTTCTGTGCCAAAATGGTCTTTCTTCACCGGTCTTTCAGTGGTGCTCAGAATTCTGGATTTGGCCTTTGAAGAGTTGTTTTTTGAACTAACCTAAAGAAACCTCTCAGGGATTTGCCCTACACTGAATGCTCATATAGGAGAAGGACACATGCAGGCATAGTAGACCAGACCATGAATCTTCATAGCTATACTGAAAAATGTTGTTGTACAGACTTGTCCCTTATAAGTCTCTATCAGTGCGCATGATTTAAATTCAAAACTTGTCGGCATTTGGTCATGGTTATCTGGGTTAGAGCAGGAGCAGTGTAGCTCTCTTTTTCCTCTGTGACTACAAACCAGAGATGACAAACACAGCAACAGGAACAATGATTCTCCTACTTGTGTCTGGTGCATGTGAAAGATTTCACTGGTGAACACTGGACAGTAGCCCACATTAAGATGTGGTATAATGCTATTCCCAACTATTCAATTTATTTAATGTTAATTGTGTTTCTTTCTTTGGTTCTGTATTAGACAGAAATAAATTTATGCGTGGAATAAGAAATAATGAATAGCCTGAAAATATGACTTCTGCATCAAAACCAGAAGAGCTTGATGATCACACTTCTGCATTGTTACACTTTCTGTTGCTTGGTTACTGGGTCATACAGAAAGCTACATCCCAAAGAGAATGAAGTTAATTACTAACTATTCCTAAATCGGCAATTGAAACCTCACCTCCAGATTTCCTGTATGTTTTACGTTCCAGAAGCAGAAAGGAAAAAGAAAAAAAAAAAAGTAATTTGTGCTCCTCACACTCCTCCTGCCAAGAAAGTGGGCCCAAGGTAATGGTCATCCTTGCCCAAAGCAGCTCTTGCAGTAGTTTTGTATAAACATTTTCTAGACAGCTGCTTTGTGAAATAGTTTCGGAATGGCTTCCTTTGGAACTAGCCGAGAGCATTCCTGACTCCTTTGTCCTCAAAGTCACATTTAATTTCAGTGTGTGCTGTGATGATGACAATAGTTATAGAACTAGGTGAAATCTTTGTCTCAGGATAGCAAATAACCTCTTTTTCCTCAGCAGTATTATTTTGTATTCCTTCTGAATCTGTAATTACTTGTTTCTAAGAAGTGACCTTCAACTTTACTGAAACATTCAGGTCAGCTCTTGCTTTATTAAAGCCATCTAGTTATGTTGAGCCAAATTCTATGCAAACGGTCTGGTGCTTGTTTGCAGATCTTCTGCAGGTGCCCATCTCCCATCTACGGGAGCTGCTCTCTCTCTGCTCCCTGACCGAGGGCTGTTGCTGACACATTCTGCCTGTGGTGACCTGGGCGTTGTTCTGTATTCACAAAGTTGGTCCGATACTGTTGCAACTTCGATCACCAATGGGCTTACTTAGAAAAATACATAAAATGTAATTATATTACGTTGTCTGCTTTACTGTATATAAATATGACACTGTGTAGATTTATTTTAATAATTCAATATGTACTGTCCACTAGGTTAGATACAGCAAAGCTTTAATTGTAAGGCTTCAGATCTGCTTCCTGTGGTTCAGATTATATTCTTGTCTGTGTCTGTTAATCCTGCTCCTCAAATTATTGCC
The DNA here is from genome assembly GCF_027791375.1 of Indicator indicator. Taxonomy (NCBI): domain Eukaryota; kingdom Metazoa; phylum Chordata; class Aves; order Piciformes; family Indicatoridae; genus Indicator; species Indicator indicator. The sequence continues at coordinate 6,402,876 of NC_072025.1, forward strand.
TTCTTTCAACCACAACTCCTTTGGAAATAAGAGTAAGCATTTCATTACCCAGAACCTGACAAGGATGCTCTAAAACCTAAGTTGTTAGGGTTTGCTGGGCACATTACTGTATTTTTGGTTTGTTAATTCGCAGTTCTGAAAGAATGTTCAGAAAACACGTTTCAGGTAAACCAAATATTTTCTTTTGAAAAGTGCTTGATTATTTTTAATTCTTCTATGATACAGGTTGACAAAATTAGAAATTAATAGTTTCCATATAAAAGAAAGGAAGCAAAAGACTCAGTAAAGAAACCAAGCCCAAAACCCAAACAAAACCAAAAAAATCCCCATGCCTTAAGAAAATACTGAATTTCATTTAAAAATATTTTTCTCCAAGCATACCATTTTCCAAGCTTGACATAAGTTTATGAAACTTTATTGGACTACTGAAACAATATTTTTGCTAATAAAAAAAATCACTATTCAGTAAAAACTCTTGCCAAACTCTTCTAGTGCATTATGTGACACTACAGATTTTACAGGGAAGGCATTGAAATACGTTGTTATCAACATACTAACTATCCATAGTAGATAATCTGTATTACGCTACAAATATAAAAGTCATTGTTAATGAAATTACACACATGCATATTCTGGTGGAGGAGAGCAGGGGAAGCTGAAATAAGAGGAGTTTGAGAAGGCATGTACTTCCAGAACATCACTTTCCCTTGTAAAATGCACAGAGGTTGTAACACCTGTCTGAAGAAAATATAACCAAGACAAAAGGAGGAAAAAATGTTAAAACTGTGTTCTAATTATGTTCATTGCTATAGCATACCATACCAGATCTTACACATGAAGAGTAGACAGCTGCCCAATAGAACCATAGGAAGCATCCACTGCAAAAACCTAGAATATTGAACTTTTACTGGAAATATTAATTTTCTTGAAAATTAAGGAAATCCTGTTCAAATTTTCATGGTTATGAAAATTTAATTTAATGCTGTTTGTCCTTAGCCCAATATTCATTACAGCTTTAGTATATGCCCATGTGTAAATTCAGTCCCCTTCCTTGGATCCCTGAGGATTTTGTTGCAACTTGTGTTCCTTGATTCATGTGATGGGATTTTGGAGTGTTCAGTTGCTTATGGGATTCTTGACTGATTATTTCACTTCTTCATTAAGGTGTCTCGGGTGATGTAATTTTAAGGTTCTTAAGGTACTACTTTTCTCTGGCCTTAGCAGTAGGGGGATTCATTTTCAGTGTACTTTCAGAATGGATGTTTGCAGCATTTGGACTTGCTAGTTACACTGCATTTGAACACTTATGTTAGACAAGGACTGATTTGTTGTGGGCGTTTATTTGTAGTTTTGCATTAAGATAATTTGTTTACTAAGGACAGTGACACAATGGAAAGTGACTTTGTATATGCTACTGAGTGGTGTTTTGTTATGGCAGTTCTGTGATTTGTGGTTAATTTCTGTTTTCCTTTTAGATTCATCAGCAGGGATGTAGTAAACTGGAATGAGAAAGAAGCAAGCTTAATATAAACTGTATTTGAATAAATGTTTCCTCACAGCACAAATATTTCTTCTTTTTCTAGTCTAATTTTTTTTATATATGAAAAACACAGGGGCTTCCTGAATCATTAACTTTACATCTATTTGCAAATAATAAAAATATTTGTTAAAAAAAAAAAAGGTGGAGACTGCATTCCAAATACCATGTTATTCTTTTTAATAAACAGATATGTGAATGCTATTGAAGTAAGGCACTACAATAACTGTAATTACAATGGAGGGGTTGTCCTCCGAAGCACCCTCCAGCCTAGGTAGGATGCAGATTCCAGAACCTGGCTGACTATTCCTTTTGTAAAGGCATGCAAAGTATTAGGTATGTCATTTCATCAGTTTGGATTGCTAGCCTAGGGTTGTTTAAAAGCAGGTGCTAAGAATATGTACATCAGTTAAATGCTCTGGATGAGGGTGATTTATGATGGGAGGTTTAAGGAAAAAAGAAAATGATCTCAAGTCAGATGAACAAAAGGTGCTGTAATTAAGCATGTATTAAACAACTGGCATTACAGACTCCCCAGCCACTGACTTTGTTTGCTGTTTTCTAGTGATATTGTTCTGCACTGGCTAGTTGTATTAAATCCACACAAAGGGGCATATTCTGTATTCCTTGCTAGCTTTTTATAATGATCAGGCTGGAATGACCTTTAAAAAGCCAGATAATATTTTATTTACCTTTTTTCTCCCATTTGCTGCTAAATGTTAATGAAGGTAAGAGATTCAAATCCTTGCAAATAAAACATTTTAATTGACTTAAGTGTATCCATAACAGTAAATTGGATACTTTATATGGAAAAGCTTTTCAGTATTGTTGAAACACACTTGTACAGTCCTTTCAATCTGTTCATAGGCTCAGAAATTAGTAGCAAAGATTTCCTTTGTTTCTGATGACAGGGAGGTTGAGAATGTTTTGAGGATAGATAGCCCCAAGACTGGTTGCTGTACTCTAGTGGTGGCCAAGAGTTCCCCTGAGACACTTCCACTTAAGCCCTTACCACCTAGTTTCCAATATTATTTACCATCTGTAGTCAGTCCTAACTGGTTTCTACTCCAGCTTTTCAAGCTACCTGTTAATATATGTCAAGCTTAAGACTCATCTGTTGTCTAGCAATGTTGCTAAGTTTGGCCTGGTATTTCAGGCTAGTCTGAAATTAATTTCCTTAGTGCTTTAACATCAAATAAGCACTTTACTGCTGATTTCCTATTAAATGGAAATAGATCAAAACCCTTCATTCTATTCCTAGGAAATTTCCTCCAAGCAACTAGGGTGCCAAAGTTCACATCCCTCTGTGTGGGATGAGGAAATGCTCCTTATAGCTGCAGTAAGCCTTTTGGTTTATATGTTAAGAGGACAGATAGGGAACTCCCTGACTGCAGTGCTGCTGGGAACCATTCTCCAGTTGCTTAAAAAAAAGCAAAGTGAAAAGAGCAGTGTTCTGAGGGCTGGTGAGACCTTGCATACATGACAATATATCTTTTGCTCTTCAAGTCTTCTTTAAATGCATCCATAGTAAAAGGAAGAATAGGGGAAAAGTGGGTCCATTGTTAAATGAGGTGGGAGACAGGGTGACAGACAATGTAGAGATGGTGGAATTACTGAATGCCTTCTTTACCTCAGTCCTTACTGCTAAGACCAGCCCTCATGAATCTCAGACTCAGGAGGGAGGAATACTCTTCACTGGCCAGTGTGGATTGGGTTAGAGATCACTTGGGTGGTATAAAACCACACAAATCCGTGGGCCCTGATGGAGTGCATCCATGACTGCTGAGGGCACTGGCTCACAGTGTTGCTGTACCACTCTCCATCACTTTTGATCATGGAGAATGGGGAAGGTGCCTGAGGACTGGGAAAGGGCCAATGTCACTGCAGCCTTCAGAAAGAGCAAGACGACCTGAGCAACTACAGACCAGTCAGCCTCACCTTCATCCCTGGAAAGGTGGTGGAGCAGATTGTTCTGGAGGTCATCTCTAACCACAGGAAAGAAAAGATGATTTTCAAGACTAGCCAGCATGGATTCACTAAAGGGAAATCTTGCGTGACTAATTTGATAGTTTTCTATGAAGGCATGACCAAATGGGTAGATAAAGGGAGAGCAGTGGATACTATCTTGACTTCATCAAGGCTTTTGATGCCATCTCCCATAACATCCTTGTAAGTAAACTTAAGAAAAGTGGGTTACTTAGTAGGACCATGAGCTTGATTGGTAACGGGCTCAACAACAGAGTTCAGAGAGCTGTGATCAGTAGTGCAGAGTCCAGTTAGAAGCCCATGGCCAGTGGTGTTCCCCAGGGATAAGTACTGGCTCCAGTTTTGTTCAGTATCATCATCAGTGACCTGGAGGAGGGGACTGAGTGTACCCTCAGCAAGTTCACTAATGATACGGAAGTAGAGAGGGGTGGCTTACACCCCATCAGGCTGTGCAGCCATCCAACGAGGTCTGGACAGGATGGAGAGCTGGGCAAAGGCAAACCTCATGAAGTTCAATAAGGACAAGTGCAGGGTCCTGCATCCAGGGAGGGGTAACAGCAGGTACCAGTACAGACTAGGGATCATCCTGCTGGAAAGCAGCTCCATGGAACTTTCTCTGTGGAGTCCTAGTGGACAGCAAGTTATCCATGGGACAGCAATGTGCCCTTGTGGCCAAGAGGGCCAGCGGCATCCTGGGGTGCATTAAGAAAAGTGTGTCCAGCAGGTCTAGGGAGGTTCTCCTCCCCCTCTACTCTGCCCTGGTGAGAGAGCACCTGGAATACCGTATCCAGTTTTGGGATCCCCAGTTCAAGAGAGACAGGGATCTGCTGGAGAGAATTTGAAGGAGAGCCTCAAGGATGACTGGGGGACTTGAATCTCTCTCCTATGAAGAAAGACTAAGAGGGGCTTTTTAGTCTTGAGAAGGCAAGGCTGAGAGGGGATCTTGTCAACATCCATAAATATCTGAGGAGTGGGTGTCAAGATGAAGGTGACAGTCTCTTTTTGGTAGTGCCCAGTGATAGGACAAAGAACAATGGCTACAAGCTAGAACACAGGAGGTTTCACCTCAACACGAGGAAACACCTCTTTATGGTGAGGGTGATGGACCACTGGAACAGGCTGCCCAGAGAGATTGTGTATTCTCCTTCTCTGGAGACTTTCAAAACCTGGCTGGATGTGTTCCTCCACGGCCTGCCCCAGGTGATCCTGCTTTGGTGGGGGGGCTGGACTTGATAATCTCTGGAGGCCCCTTCCAGCCCCTAACATTCTTGGATTCTATGAGTCTTGTGGGACCTCAGGCAGTATCAGAGATGCTCTGTGTTTTAATGGACAAGCTGCTTGGAATAAGCCTCTTGTGTAGGAATATTTCACATTCTTTGCTCATGTTCTAATTGGGAAGGGGGGAGCAATTCAGACAGGAATTGGTGTTGCTGAGATTAGCTTGGATAACAGTGCAATCTCACACTTAAAGCCTGTATGGATTGCTACTTGACTATGCAATTACCTGCACTTAGGTGTTCAGACTAACAACACGCTGACTCAAGAAATAAAAGACCAAATTTGTAAATTTTTGTACGTTTGTGAGTTTGGACCTGCTCAAATTTTGTTTTAGCTAAAAGAAAAACACCTGCTGATACAGGCAGAATCCAGCCCATAGTTTGCTGGATAACATAGAATAAAACATACTTTTGGGAGCTCACTTCTTAGCTAACAAAAGGCAACAGATTACACTGATAGCTCGTGTATCAGGGTTGCTCTTCCTCTGTGAGTAACCTGCATTCCTTTCCCTGGTTTTCAGAGCTTGGTGGAGGATGAGTGCTTTCCTCCTGTTGATTGGGTTGTTGTCTTACAAAGCATCTAGAAAGACAGAAACACGACAGTTATGATAAGCAGAATGTCAACATTTCTGGGCATTCAGGAATGAAACTGGAACAGAGCCTGCAACTCAATGCAGTATAAACTGTTGCACGCACACACACACACAAATCTGCTTGGTATCTTTAAGTCCTGAAGTCCAAGACTAAAAAAGCTGTCTAGTGAAGCAGTTCGTAGACACAGACTTCTCACATGAGGCTTGAAAGTTATAATGTGACAGTGACAAGAAAACACAGAAAGACACTTCTTTTCCCCTAATATTGCAAAGAGTACTATTGCTAATCAAGGAAAATTTTTATCCCAACATTGTCGTAGCTAAAGATATAGTTAGTTTATTGGCACGTTATTCTGGCCCTGATGTAACCCTGAGCCACCTCTTCTAGCAGCTCTGATTTACAGCTCATTATTGCAGAAGAATTGACATAAAGAGGTAGGATCCTATGATGCCTCCCTGCCAGACAGACCAAGGGGCCTGGAACCAGCAAAATCCAGAATGGTGTTTTACACCACTTAGCTCCAGGTAGCACATCAATTTACCAGTCCCTTGGAAAAAATTTATTTTGCTGACAGCCTGTGAGATGTTTCCATAAACTGTGTGTATAGCTAATCAGCAGAATCTGTGCTCAGTCCCATTTCTTTAAACTTCTCTTTAGAGCAGTGTTTGCTGTGCTAAGGTGGCCACGGGGAATGACATGAAAGCCATGCAATACCTGTGTTGTGCCATTTCCTCCTTTTTCCCTCTTAATTCTTTAAAATTATTGCTAACAAAACATCACAGTATATGGAAGGAGAGGAGGGAGAGATTGGCTGACTGAGGAATTTATTTTTTTTAGGTAAATAAGGCAGGTATTCTAACTTCAGCTTTTGTATGGAGCTTTTCTGACCAGAGTGGGAGTTTCATCTGGGGAAGATAAATCTTTTTATACTTATTTTCCAGACAGTCTGCTAATGCTTTGAGAATGCAAATATATCTCAGATCTTGATTCAGTGGCTGAGTTTTATTATTTGATAATATTTTTACTATTATTTTGAGGTTAATTACTTATTAGTATCAAAAGAAATATTTTTTTAGTAACATTTATTAAAAGTCAGATCCAACCTATTAAAATTTAGCTACAAGCTGATGGTTTTAGGAACTTTATTTTTACTATCCTCAAAACTCTCACAAATTCAGATATATTTCCAAAGATAGAGTCCCAAATTACTCTTTATTGATTTGTTATATTTTCAATTTAGAAATCCAGCAACCTAGATGATTTACTGAAATGATTCCACACCTTATTATCCTTCTTTCCTCAGATAGGTTGAATCCTTTCTTGTTATTACTTTTCTACCTTTTACAGACTTACCTGTATTTTCTTTCAAGAATGGTGAGTCAGGTCCTGATCCTCCTTGCTACATCGTTTTCTTGGCTCGCTTAAGCACTTTGCAAGCTCTCACAGCAGAGACCACCTCCAATTTCTGTCCTTTCATAGAGTAAATATGCTATGTGCCAGCTTGCAAGGCCTTACCCAGACAGGAACTGTATCCTTGTTAGCAACAGTAAGTGTTTCTGTGTGAGCTCAGCTTTACCCCTTCGCGTTTGGATGAATGCAGTGTGTACTTCAAGTTGGTGTTGCTTTGTGTGTCCTGGGGTGAAGTCTACAAATGCATTTGGGATGTTGAGTCTCCTGAAGAGGTCACCATCTGGTTATCTGTAGCTCAGAAACTCTGGTTAACAGCCTTCATCAACCTGAACCTAGGCAGCATTTCCAAAGAAGGTTCTCTCAATAGATTTTTTTTCATGCTCCTGTAAAATTCTTCCAGAACATGTTAGCTACAACTATGAAGAAAAAGAGTGCTCTATAAATTAATAAAAATTTGTTTTTTGAAAGCTCAGGGATTTACAGTCTTAGTTACAGTCAACTGACTTTTGTCAACACAGAGCCTCATATTGCCCACATTTTCAGGAGCAGCTTGAGGAACACAGAGCTCACTAACACCTTGTAAGAAAAAGATTTTGCAAGTTTGGATAATGGATTCTGTAAAAAATAATAGTAGTAACTGAGCAAGCAACTCTGTGGTTCCTCAGAAACCTGGAATGTGACAGTAAGCTGAACTATCATCCCAAGTGATGTAGGAAAGCTTGGAAGGCTGGAAGTTTTCTGTGTACTGCATGCAACTATTAGAAAATAAAATTTGGCAAAAGATTGAATTTCTCAGGATTTGTTCTGTAAATCAACCCAAAATCTGACTGAATCCTTAGAACAAAGGCAGCTATATTTTGCATTTGAATATAAAACCTATCAAGTGGGTGGTGGGGAAAGAATGGGTAAATAAATACAAAACCTCTTAAGGGTTTCTTTCTGGGTTGGTTTCAAGAATGTCCCACAAAACAGGTTTTCATGGTTGTATGGGGTAATGTGATGCCATTCAACTTTCTTTCCTTTCTTTAGAAATTCTGAAGAAACTGTTGAAAACAGCTTCTGGGCTTCTACTAAAATAGTTTCCAGAGATGAGGAAAATGAGAGAATGCATATACAATCTTAGACAAATGATCTGCTCGTATATTGAAGCCTGGATTGTAAAATGACTGCTGTGCCTTCCAGTGAATGAATATTCAGTGCTTCCCTGCTGGGTTGGCTTTTCCTATTTGAACCAGCTACTGTTCTGCACTGTGATTCACTTGTTACCAAATTAAACTCTTTACACACATGGGAGATCCAACTTTATAAAGTCAAATTTGTGAAGTGCTTTCTGGTCAGCCACTGTGTCTGTCACAATCTTCATAACGTGCTGAATTAAGTTTAAAATATCATCCATGTGTGTTGTTTTCTCTCGGCTGTTCAGCAGCCCTTCTGTACATCACACATTTTTCTGTTGACACTATGTATCACTTAGCAACCCAGTGAAAGGCCCTATATGCATTGATTGCACACAATTGTCTTTATGGGGTGGAAGTGTTAAGTGAATAAACCCCCACGGGTGACCAGACGGTCATTCCTCTCATGTTGATAATCTGTTTACATCAAAATATTGTTTACTCAGCTCTCTGATCTTCAGGAATTTACATGAAGCTGAAAGAATACAGTTAACTCCCCACACTCTGACACACAAGTATGAGCTGTATTTACATTCTCAAAGATGGATAGATTAAGAGGAGGAGGATTGTTTTGTCTTTAACTTAGCTCTCCCAAATAAAGCATTAAAATGCATTTGACAGTTAACCACAGATGATAATGCAATCTTTATGCTGTGGTTCCCATCATAATGGAGAAGTTACAGGGCTGTCACTACACCATAAAGAAAGAATCTTTCCTCCAGTCTTAGTGCTGTCTTTTCTGCTTTCTCTTTGTAAGCACTGTTACCAAATTACCTTTGGAGAAGTTTGATGGTTTACACTTATTTTTCTATACAGAATGAATAGCTGAGCTTTTAAAATGAGCTGTGGTGTTCTCCCCAGGCATTTTTACTCACTATAAAGCAGTCCAAAGAGGAAAAAAATACTTTAAGTTCCCCTGGGTTTTGATGTTTGTTTGGTTGGGGTTTGTTTGTTTTTTTTTTTTTTCCAGTCCTTTTGTGCTTATTATATCCTTATTAATTGCTGTGAGGGAGGAGAGGGTGTGTTATGCTAAACTGAAGAAAGACTTTTCAACATTGTTTTGTTTGTTGACAAAGATGTAACTTTTAATGCAAACAGATTTTTTTTTTTTTCTGAGGGCTTTGGAAACTCAGTAGATTAGTTTAACAGTTTATATCACACAGAAAAGGAGAGCAAGCAGTGTTGAATGTTTTTTTGCCAGTTTGGACAATTCTGAAAGATTTGGATGAAAAATCCTCCCTTTTGAACAGATTCCAAAACCACATACCCTGAAGCAGGTGAAGTGGCAGGAAAACTACAATCTGCTACTGTGAATTTTTTTGTTATTATTTGTAAAGGTGCACTGTAACATCTGTCACAGTAAGTAAAAAAAAAGTTTGATTGTATTAAGGGAACCGGTTTTACCTGCATTTGCTGTGTGCTTTTTCCAAGTAGCAAAATATTCTAATCTGAATCTTTATAGTCCCTTCACACAAACATTTTTAAGAAGATTGCCTACTGGAGAAGCACAGTAAGAGCTTCAACAGGATTTTGGAAGTCACTGGTATCCCACATAGTAGCTGCACTGGCAATGCAGTTTAGGAATGTTGAGCTTGTGAAATGAGAGCTGGGCCACACACATGTACATGTCTTACTACAATGTGTGTTTTCTGAAGTCAATTTAAATCAGTCGGTGCAAAGTCTGAAAAATAAATGATCTGGATTTCTCATTATGTTCCCTGTCTTGCTCCCATTGAAGTCCATGCATCCAGTCCCAGTCTACTGAAGAGAATGGTCCTATTGAATCAAATTGATCCTTGGTGAAGTCAATGGAGTTACGCCAGTGATTAATTTGGCCCATTAATTTCAATGAAACTTCTCAAGTGAGGGAAGTAGTGAAAATTTGACCCAGTGATGAAATTCTCATTCCCTTCAGTGAAAGCACTGCTGAACCTGTTGTGATTCAGCCCACTGAACTTGGATGTAGGAACACATGAAGGTGTGCTCTGGAATATGTTGCACAGGGTGATAGGCAAAGGAGCTGGCTACAAGGCACCTCTCTCTTAATGGCTTTGAGGTGAAGTTAGTTTTATAGGCTGGAAGATTAAGTTGATACATTGATTTTTTGGCAGAATCACCTCAAAACTATGTCTTTCTGAACATGAACTAGGAAGCTGATAGCTGTTCCCTAGTTCTACAACTAAATGAATGGCCACTTCTGTAAACATTTCAATGGATTTTTCACAGCATTAACTTTAACAACATGGGTGTTTGCTACAGAATAAAACTTTAAATTGGTGGTTTGCCATTTTGCTAGTTAAGTGAGGAAATAAAACTAGAGCTAGAATTAGGACAGTTTTGGTGGTAAAATAGTCTTCTGATACGTAGAGACTTATTGAGAATTAATTAAGAAAGCCAGAAGAAAGCAACCATTACTGTTTCTTAGGATATCTTTTCCACCTTTACAGCATGGTGAGTTTTGTGTATTTCTTTATTAATTCTGTAATAAAAGCAGTTACTCATAAATATCCTGTATTGGTTTCAATTTTTATTTTTTTTTCTAAAATTAATTTACTGCAAAATATTGACTTCAAATCTCAAAAACTTGTTTTCATGGGAGATCATTTCAAAATGTTAGCAGCAACTTAGAAAACTTGATTTTCTTTATGTTTTCTAAAAAACAAATTGGTGTTTCTCTTTAATTGAAAATAAGCCAGATTTTGATCCTGATTTTCATGTTTTTAAGAGTTTGATAGCTGAAGCCAAACATTTCCAAGGGTTTCTTTATAAAAAATTAATTAGTTAAAAGGCATTTCTTCCCTAGAGAGACAATTTTTAACATACTGTGGGTGATGCTGTTTGTCACTTACATTTCACCATGTTCAGTCACTGTTTTTAAAAGTCATTAAATAGGGTCAGGGATAGATGTGACCAAATTTAAGGACTCTGAACTGTGTGTAGTGAAGGTATGTGGCAAGGGGCAATAATGTCATTGAAGAGCCTTTATTTGGATTGTGCTGCCTCATGCTTTATCGTAAACCCTTTCACAAACCTGTAATGTCTTAGTTTGCCTCCGTATTTTTTTCCATTCTGACAAAATTCCAGGCCTTCTAAGTCTAATAATGTTGACGTATTAAAATGATAGAAAGAAGAATGTGAACTGAGCCCCTCCCTTTAGCTAAATGTTATCTGCTTAGACTAATATTGCAATTGCCACCCACTGACATAATTTGTTTCACAGTCACAGCCTGGCAGCATGAATCAAATGTTGACATTCTAATTTCATGCACACATGGGTGTTTGGCTGAGCAGGCCTCAGCCTCTGAGCCATTCACACCATACCTGTGTAAATCAGGGAGACAAGGCCTTTTCACAGCCACCCAAAGGGAAGTTGCTACCTTCTTGCAGAGTACTAGGGCTAGCTAAAGCTCTGCAACCCTTTATTCTGCAGGAGCTGTTTACATCTCAGACTGTACTGGTAGGCAGGACAGGAACATTTACAGAAAAAGTTGTACTTAATTTTTTTTTTTTTTAAATTCATTGTGTTCAGCAGATTTTTTCTCATGATTTCTGTATGGAATAGGTGGCTTCATTCTCTAAACTATTTAAATGTTTCTATTGTCACTGTCCTGCTGAGTGGCTTAAGTGCAAAAGCTGTTATGGCTTTGCTCCTGGAGGCTAACCCTATTAATAATTGTTGTGAAGATGTTTTTCTGAAGTGCTACAATTCTGACTCCAAGCAGTCACCCCTCAGGCTAAAAGGAAATTCAGCTGAGTATGCAACTAATCTTTGAGCACACTGGCAGGGAGAGAACATCCACCTGCTAGAAACACAACAGAGGCTGTAAGACTTAGATTGTCTTCGTTGTCTTGTTAGTCTTCTAACCTCTGCCCCTGAGGACATTATAAGGCTGTCATGCCAAAGGGAAGGAGAAGATGTGGGCTGGGGTTAGGTTGTCTTTGATGCAGGAAGGGAGAAAATTGCAGCTGGCACAGAGCACTGCATGTCCAGAGCAGGCTGCCTTAGGGACAGCTCTGGATGGCTGCTGTGCCAGGGAATGGCCTACTTTGCCTGCAGCTCATTCTGAAAAGTCCTACTCCCCACTTTGATAAGTATCAAGTACAATCCTGAGTCTTTCTTCAGATAATCATGGCAAACTCAGCCTCATAAATATGTCTTTTCATTGGAAATACAGTTAAAATCTTGCAGGTATCAAACCCATGGATTTTTCTCTCTGTTATGTAGTTTTCTTCTGCTTCCATGCAAACTAGTTATTTGTGGTGAAAGAGCAGATTTATTTTGCTTTAGAAACAGTCTTTTGTTTTTCTTGAAAGGCACCCAAAAGTCATGGCAAAGCCAAAAGAATGGCTTTGAATAGTTATTCACAGATCTAGAGGCACTCCACAGCGGCACATCTCAAAAGTGTTCCCAGGAGCAGTGGTGGAATCACTGAGAGGGCTGCCAGAGGAGTTGTTCTGGGGCTTGGTCACACCTGATCATTGAAGAGAACAAACTCAAACATAAAAATACCTATTTGCTGCTTTCCCAGCGTTGTGTGTTTGTAAACTCTGAAAGATCTGGATTGTTATCATGCCCCAATGAGGATAATAGATAGTTATGAGCCGTGTGACACTCCTGTTTCAATTCATTGTGTTCCAGAACAGGCTGTGGCTGGAGTCCAGTGCTTCAGTTTTGCCATCCCTGCATCAGAGTTTAGCCCTGGATCTGACAGGAGTGTCATGAACAGAACTAAGTCAGTAACATATACAGATCTCCTGTCCTCTGGAAGGATTCCAGATGTTTTTCTTCAGCCTGTGTACGTACAACCCACTGGTATGCTGCCTATGCTGGAAGGCAGGATCTAGCTGGCATATGCAGTACTGTGGTAGTGGAAAGGGAAGAGATTTTAGCCAAGACACTTGGACAAGTCCTTGTGTCTAAGATGCGCCAGATCCTTAAAGTTTGTTCAGAATAAAAAGGAACTTGGGTTTTTAGTCCAAAAGAATGACACGCAGTAAATTGTGTAGAAGTGAATTTATCTCCCTCAGAATGATGGAGGGCTGAGTAAACCCTGCTGGTATCAGATGTGCTGTTTCAGGGACGTGCAAAGATTTCAAACTGGAAGCTTAGTGTGCAGAGTGGTTCACAGCACACCTCCCGCTCAGCCTGTGGCCTTGCCAGAAGCCTTGGCTTTTCTTTCACCATTTTTGCAGCAGTTCACAGGAGTATTTTCCTTGGTTTTGGTGAATGCTGTTTGCATGCCCAGAGCTGTTTGGTCCAGCCTAAACAAGGGGCTTTTTGCCTTCCATCAGTGGAAATTCTGTACGAAGCACCAAATACAGGCTTTTATAGGGAGCAGCTTCCCAAAGTCCCATTCCTGTGGATTATATGGCTTAGTTTGAGATTTTTTTTGATAGCTGCATGATTTTTAGCTGTGGTTATTGGTGGAAAAGTCTTTGTGTAAAAAAAGACCTAAGACACTGTTTTGTCTTTAATAACATACGTGCCAGCTTATCTGCTTTTTAAACAACATATTCTGTAGGCAAGGCATCTGAGAGTTTAAGTTTTGTCAGTGATGTGGTGTCTGCACACTTGGGGTTACCTGAACTGGCCTCGATTGCATGTTTACCTCATTAAGAATATAAAAAGGCAGCAAGTAACATGGGATATCATCTATCTTTTCTAGCACTGAAAGCATTGAGAAGAGTTTCAAGAATCTGACAAGATTTACTATCAGTAGTTAGAAGAAAATATTTTGATAGGAAACACACTGGGTGTGGACGGTGCAATGAGTCTGGCTGATGAATCATTGTATTCTTTGACTGTCAGCTCCCTATCATTGTACTTCAGGCTCTGGATATGCTGGATGGTTTTGTGGTAACCTACACTTTTCCAGCCTCCATGTGCTCCTATGAATTTAGTGGAAGAAACGAAACAGGCTAAAATGGTTGATACGCTGTCAGCAAGGCAATGTGTCAGCATTTTTGTTTTTGTCAAGAGGCATGAGTGGGGTACTTTTGGAACCCCTATGGTCTCCTATGCTCTGGCTTGCCTTTTGGACTTCCTTTTCCCACATAAAGAAACAAAATATTGAAAAGACCCACATCCTCTACCTATCAGCAGGCAGGGCTTCTGGAGTTGAGGTTCATTACTGACAAGCTGCCCTATTCCTGCCCTGTCAAGGTTAACAAGTATCAAATTTTGACTATGCCTGGACTTGCCCACTTGACCCTGGCTTTGCTGGAGATTTTATCAATTGTTTACTAAAAAATAAAAAAAAAAAAAAAAGGATTTCTTTTGATTTGGTTTTGGTTTCTTTTCTCACTGTTTTATTTATTTATTTGTTTGTTTGTTTTCAGCCATCTGGTTAGGCCAGAAGGAGAGGGCTGGAAGGGAGAATTTTTTGGTTTGGATATTTTTGCATAATGAGAACCTGGCAATGAAGCTATATGAGGTCTCACAGACAAGAAACCTTATCAGCTAACAATCTGCTGTATAGTGGCTGATACTGTCTGGTGTGTTACCAAACTGCAACCAAACTAATGGGGAGTGAGTTTTAGAGTGAACTTTGAAATTCTTTGAAAAAAACAAGTTGTAACTTGCATCGTTTCTGACTGCTTAGGTAAGGCAAACAGAATGAAAGAAGTGTTAAAATACTGTGCTGCATAGTCATATTGCTGTAGGTGCAAGAGCTCTCCAGGAGGACTTTCTGTAAAGAAGCCCACAGTGGTCTACAGACTGCTCTAGGTGTTATGTTCCTGCATAAGTGCACAGCAGAGAAAGATATAAGCACATACACCAAGAGCAGGGTTACAGCAAATGAAACCTGAGAACATTTCAAATCTCTTCAAAGATTTTTTTTATTTCATAAGGTCAAACATACAGAGTCTGGATTAGAGAACATTATCATCTGGGCCAACCTCCTAAATCAATTATGACTTGAGGGCTTAGTAGCACATTTAGAGGGGCTTAGTGGTAAATTCTATCTTGTTATTTCCACTGAAGCGGCAGCAGCTGATGTGAGAGAGGGAGAGATGGTGTCTATGAAACAGGAGAAAAATCATCAGAAAAGAGTGAAAAAGAAGGTCGAGAATATAGTTAAAATACATGCCTGAGAATAAAAAGTCATGGTGATGCTGTTTGCCCATCTTGTTCATAAAAATCTGTGTCACTGGGAGCAATTCAAATGATATCTCCATTGCCTCTATTTCTTTAGAATTTGAGTAAGAATATAATTACCTTCCTTCATGCAATGCTGAGCGTGACTGGTTTATTGTCTGAGAAGGGTTGTGCCATGACTGAAATGAAAAATTGTTGCTATTGCTACTTAAAACTCCATGTAACCATGTGCTTCTCCTGTTAGTTAACAGAAGCTAAACCTTGTTTGCAGTATGACGTACGTTTGCTAAGTTGTAAGCTGCAAGGGGCAGGTTTACAGAGATGAAAAGTGATAAACACCCTCAGTAGGCTTGTTGGCTTGGCCAGCATCAACATTGCTGCACTGTTACTGCATTTTAGCTGAGTTGTGAACAGGCAGCCTGAGTGTGTCTGGATTGATCCCCCAAAACTTCTGGTGCTGCAGTTAGCACTGGCAGAGCCATATCCAGTGTCTATAGCCGAAGTCCAGCAAGCTAGTAACTTTCTAATGCTGATACATCTCTTTTGGAAATAAAGATACTCTCATCCAGGTAAAACTGCATAGAGAAAATAAAATGTCACAGGGTTTAAAAAAAGTAATGTCTGGATCTCAGGATGAAGGGTGTGTTGATTATAGTAGAGAGAAAGTTGAGTGTATGACAGAGGGTTCTGTTTGACACTGTCCTTTATACTAGCAGGGTTGCATATTTTATTCAGCATGCCTGCCTTCAGCATCTAATGGTTTATATAAGGAATTGTATTCTCAGATACTTGGAGATGAACTTGCTGCATCCTTTATAATCCTTTTTTCTTAAGTATGTAAGACTCCTCAAGACCAACATATGCATTACAGTAGGCTAAGTTGCTGGTTCCTTTCCAAGTAGCACAGAAGCAGAAAACCACCAGACATTCAGACAGAAATATAACTCTGATGTAGTTAAAAGTATAAGTGCAAATATCTCTGGAAGGAGTTTCCCAAGACTTTAACAAGTTTATGTGCCTTTGGTAGTGGTAAAGCACATCCTTAGAGAGCCAGGTTGTGGTGACCTTCTGATCTTGTCTTTCTTATCTTGAACTTTATTTTTCTTATAAGGATAACTTGTAGCGATTTCAGGAGCTCTAAGTAACTTGTGAGCAATGTGGCCTCTCTTGCCCCCTCCCAGCTCTAGCCAAATAAATTTATATGCTTTGAGATGAAAAATGTTGAGGTAAAAATATCTACTTTTCCTTTTACGTAGTTTCCTGTCTGGAGGATATCTTTGATTTTTATGTGCTGTTGGAGTGTAATACTGAAATTTAAGACAGTAAACAAAAATTTCAACCAATGTATTAAAAAGCCCTAGTTTTATATTCTATCCATTTGTCTTCCCTTTGTCCTTAATCTTGATTTGCCCTGTAGGTTAGTCTTATCATAAAGACAGTATGAATAACTGTCTCAGCGCCTTTCCTCATTAATGCTGCAGGAAATTGATGAGTAGATCTCTGGAACTGTAGATATTTTTGGCAAGAATTATAGCCCCTATTTATTTTGGAAGGACCCATGTGGCTTTCTAAGTAAATATGTGTCAAAAATTTCCCCCAAAATAAACAGTACAAGTAATTGCTTGATATATGAAGTTGACATTTTGGCTTTGTGATTTGCTATGATATGTAAAAAACTAATTTCCTCTCTGGAAAGATGCTACTGCAAAATTGTAGGTAAATTAAAATCAGTGGTTTCTTCAGAAGGTGAGTATCAATATTTATTCTGCAGCTTCTTGGGTCTGCCCAGATACGTGCCACCTAATGCCAAATGTATGCTTGCTTGTGATATTACCTTTGTTTCTAATTGGAATGGCTAAAGATTGATGTAAATGTCTTGCATACTCCCTCTAGACAGGGTTTGTAAACAGCGTTGCTCCAGCTGCTAAAAGAACATACTGGAGTTCCACTCTGAGCACTGTGCTCACTCGGTCTGTTTGCTTACTTGATGTTAGGCACTCAGATAAGTGTGCTTTAATTCTGAAAAAACAGAGGATGGAGTGCAATTTTTGTAAGTTTAATGAAGCTGTGTCTGCTGTTACACCTCTGCCTTGAGGGAATGTTTTGGATAAGTACTACATTCACAGTACTGCTATTCCTGCCTTTTTTTTTTTTTTTTTAATTAAACTTAAAAATAGAGTTCAGGAATGAGAGGTGTAAGGCTTAATACACTGAGCACCCTTTGACGCATCAAGTTGCCCAACGAATTTGATGCTGATAAAGCTTTGGACACATGCCACATTATTAAAAGTAATGGGAGAGAACTAGACAGCAGTGCTGTGGTGAGGAGGAGGGGCTGACAGGTTCTGAAGGGAAGCTTTATGATCTTTTAAGGGCATAAGCACCTCAGGAAAAATATTCCAACAAAAGATATCTGGAAAACAGATAAATTACCAGAATTATTCTGATTTTTTTCAGGATTAATTGGGTTGCAAAGCTAGGAACACGTTTTTAAAACTTAATAAAGTCAATAAAGTCTGTCATTTTTATGTCTTACCATTTCTAGTAAGGTTCAACAGCATAATTATTAAATACATAGTAGTTAATGATAGAAACCTGTTGCTCTGCTTTTGTTCTTCAGTTGGATAATTTTGTTGACTAAAACCATTTAGTTGCTTCCCCAAAGTCTGAATGTCTGAACAGTTGGCTTTGGATCATAATCTGAATTTGAGTATTACAGAGTAAAATATGATGCAAATGTTCCTCCTAATATGACATGGAAATTAAAGAAAATTTAGTTAAATTTGCCATTAGTTTTAAGAGTATTCTATGAAATTGGAACATCTATGGCTTGAACCTCAGCTCTAGTGAAATGGATTTTTCTCTGTAATGCAGTGATATCTCTGTATATTTTGATGTATTGAGCAGGAATCCAGTTTAACAGCAGCAAACTGGGTTGTTCTTTATAAAATTTTGTTGCTTTCTGAACATTGTTTTCTCTCAACAAAATTTTTTCACCAATATGTCTCTTCAAGCTCACTTGAGCATGTTTTAAATTTGGAGAAATAAATGTAGCATATTACTCTAAGAGTAATTTTTATCCATTGTTTACCTCTTAATATTAGAAATGTGAGTTTTGTTAGGTGATTGTGATTTGTCTTAGAAGTCGGGTGCTTCTGGTGCTTCTGCTTCTTTTTTCGATGGCAAAAATTCATACAGATGAATTTATGGAAGCAAGTGCTCATGCAACTGAAAATTATTTTCCTCATGCAACTGAAAATTATTTTCCTCTACTCTTTTGACACCATTAAAATTTAGTCTGAGTTATCTGAATGTTTACAGAAAAGATAACAAAAGGTCAGAAAGATATATCACAAATAATACATTTATTTAAAACTCGATGTACTTTTCAGGCATTTCTCTATTATATCTTCCATAAGGCTTGACAAAATCTTTGTAGCCACAGATTTCTGTGTCCCTTTTCTTTTTCCTTTAGTGACTGTGGGACCAAGCTTTATCTGGGTGATACTGGCAGAAGCTAGAGGATTCTCATGTGAACAGAGTATTCTGATCAGAGTATGTTGATCCAAAGGAAAGCAGGTTTTTGTTGGCTCTAGTGAGTTCATTTCAATCAACATAGATTCAATTTCCTTAAGAGCAAAATCTAGCCTGTCTTTTGCCAGAACTTTCAGTAAGATTGAATCCTGGCCTCCCATACTACATCAATTAGTTCTACAGGACTACTGTTATGAATTCATCTTTCTACCATGAGCATGGTAGTGGGAAATGTTTAAGCCAACATTTGGGTTGTCATTTAAAGCTGTGGGGTAGATTCCCTAAGTAAGTTAACCCTGTAGAGGAAGTTCACTTATTGGCTATTAATACAAATAAATAAGAGAAAGCAAATAAGGATTCTTTTTTCATACAGATCCCAAACATTCCATTTTGCATACATCTTGGAGCAAAAATCATACTACAGATAATGCTTCAGAATTGCTTAGTTCTGAAACTCAGGAAAAGCATATGGGTGTGATTACATGATCTTATACATTTGAGAGTTTGTAACAAAGTCTCACGCTTGTCTGTTTAGGAGATAAGTTGGCGTGTGGATAGAACGGTGCACAAAGAGATGGATTTGCTTCCAGCTGCAGATTTTCTGTGTTACTTCAGACAAATGCCTTTCGTTTTTGAACTGTTGCTGGAACGTAAAGAAAACAGGTAGCAAAAATCAAATGTACATTCAAAGGAAAGAAAACATTCCTTCAGCATTCTTCATTATGCCTAATCCCAACCACACACTCTTCAAGGAGTTTTCCCACTCGGGCAGCAGTAGAAATGACCAAATCAACTACAGTCTTTTCAAAGGATGAAAATATTAAGGCCTCGTGGTGTGGGTAGAGACTGGGGAGAAATGTGAGAATGAACAAGGTAAACATGTTGACAAGAGAGTTGGGGAAAATCTTCTACCTGTGGCGCAGCTATAAATTACTGTGTAAGAGAACTCTCGTCTGACAAAGTGAGATTTGCATTTCAGGCACATTGGTTCATGTGGCCTTTGACAAGGATGAACATTTCTGATGTTTTCCAGTGATGAATAGGCCACAGCCAACCCATCTGCCCTGCTGTTAGAAGAAATGTTCAGGGAGGAAAAAGTAGCACACAGAACTTCTTTCAGAGCTTTGGACTTGAAATCTTAGAGTCCTGTAGTTTTACTTCTGCCTTCTCTTCCTGCACAAGATCTTTCCACTTTCACCAACCCATGGCCTCCCCACCGTGCCTTAAAGTTGAACTTGAGCTGCAAGTCAATGCAGGTGTGAACGTGGTTCGGGTCCTGCCTTATCAACAACTACGTATCTGTGTTTTACAGGTTTTCCTAAGTGTGCTTAACTGACTGCTGTCTGAAAAGGGATCTGGAGCTAAAAAGAGCTCTAGTTAAATCTGTCTTCTTGCTCTTTGCAGAAGACACTGGGGCTTTCTGTTCTGGCACTAAACTTTACAATTCCTCTGCCAGAGTTACAAAGCCTTTAGAAAATGTTTGACTGTCTTACCTGCCTTATATCTCTGTCCCCAAATACTGAGATCCTGTTATCATGAATCTGCCTGACATCCCTGTGTCTTCTCACAGAATCCAAAAGCCATAGGCCTGACTTTGACATCCTTATACAAGAGAAGAACTGTGTGTCACAAGGACACTGTAGTGTTGTTCAGGACTTGAACTGCAGGTTCCCTGGGGCTTAGCAGGGTGTCAGTCATGAAGGGGCAGAGTAGTATAGCCCAGATTTAACAATTTATATGTAAAGGAGCTGATTCACTTTGCTCTGTGGAACAGATGCTTACAGCTGCTTAATGCTCAATGGATTGTAACAAGGTTAGTAAGGTCTTTAATAGTAATAGCAGCTCAAGGTACTATTGATCCTTTTGTGGATACCCTCAGTAATGCTGACATGATGGCAAGTATAGTCACGCTAAGAAATGAATCCTGCTGAAAACAGTCCATCAAAATAAGGAGTATTGTGTTTGATTTTTTTTTTCTCTTGGTCACATCAGATTCCTGATTTGGTTCGCAGTGAGACCACGCAGCTCAAAAGATATCAGTCCAGAAAGAGAGGCAAGAATTGGAAGAAGCAGTTAGTAAAATAGTAGATCAGGGTGCCATAGGGGCTGCTGACTTTGGATTGTGAAACTATGCCTCTGAGGATTGTTGTTTTGGAGCCTTTTGCTACGTTTGCTACTTGGTCAAAGTTTTCAGGGGAACCTTCCTTCAAGTCACATCCTTGCTGCAGACTGCACATATGTCATGACAGCTACTGTTCTGGTAACTGATGAGGCTAAGAGACATTTACTTGTCTCCTTCCTTAAGGAAAAGAAAAAAACCACAACTTTCATCCTGCTGGGTAGGCAGCATTTTATGAAGAAAATTTAAGAAATTAATTAACTATAACAGAATTTCACCTCTTTAACCTTAGCTCTTGAGCAAACCTGAACTAAATAAACATCTGACCATTCAATCTCTTCCACTTAAGGTTAACTTGAGTTTATTATTCAGGCTACTGCCCTTGTGTATTAGGCAAAGCATAAATTATGCATACTAATTACCTTGGATGGGGCATGACTTTAATGAATTCTTTTAATTAAACTGCTACACAGTGTTTTTGTAGAGGATGGTCTATATTTCATCCTTAAACTATGTAACCTTCATCTTTGTCTGGAGAGATCACACATTTGAGTTGGTTTAATTCATTTAAGTAGTAGATACAAAGAGCAATCTACCCTTGGTATCACTGGCAATTTTGAAAAACGTTTGTGTTCTGTGGCAGCACTAAGAAATGAGATATGAAAAGTTATAATTCTGGTGGGAAGGCAAGGGCCAACAAACAGGAAAAGGAAAATCAGTCTTGAAGGAATTTATAGAATGGTGTAGTATTGGTAATTTCTAAACCAAACACAAGTAGATCATTTCCCAGGATATCTCATTTGCTTGGCATTTTATGTTAGTAGTAAACCAGCAGAATTATCTGGGTATTTTGAAGTGGCTTTGGCTTTTTAAAATGATCAGGTCATAACAACTCAGCATAACAATTATGCTGTTACCTTGAAAGAATTTGTCCACAGATGCAAGACCAGTAACTTACTAACAGGAATAGCAGCAGAGACCAAATCATAGAATCATAGAATCATAGAATCAAGAAGGCTTGAAGAGACCTCGAAGATCATCAAGTCCAACCTGTCACCCTAAACCTCATGACTATCTAAACCATGGCACCAAGTGCCACGTCCAATCCCCTCTTGAACACCTCCAGGGATGGTGACTCCACCACCTCCCTGGGCAGCCCATTCCAATGGCCAACCACTCTCTCTGTGAAGAACTTTCTCCTCACCTCCAGCCTAAACCTCCCCTGGCGCAGCTTGAGACTGTGTCCTCTTAATGATTCATTTGATTCTGGTTCTTAAAAGTTAAGCACAGTAATTGCCCCCTCTCGATTCTTTCATCTTTGGCCTTACATATGAAATCCAGAAATGTATGTGCTCTTTCTCTTCAGCCTTTTGCTGGAGTTTATTATTTTGTTCTTGTTATTTACCTGGTTTTGGCAGCTATGAAGCTCCTGTGGCTTCTCAGAGTCCAAGGAATAAAAATGGCACCAGACAAGCTGACTGCTCGGTTAAAAAGCATAATGGCTGTTATCGGTGTATTTATGAAGGAAAAATGATAAAAGTTGCCTCTCTTGATATCTGTTCTATTCCATCTCTCCAGGTCCTTTACTCCAGGGATCCTATAAAACGTAAGTGCAAGGTGTATCTGTTTAGTCATACTGGCATGTGCCTTTCTCTTTCCCCACAGATTTAGTATGATATTGTGTCCTTTCCTTTTCAGCTCACTCTTTGGTTGGTTGCAGCTTGTGCAGCAGCCAAGGTGTCCATCCCCAGAAGTAAATGAGAATTTTCTGTTTTAAATTCACTGTTTGCAGACAGTTTCCTCCATCTCATGCCTGTATTTTGGTCTTAACATCACTATTTCTTTGATGCTCTTTCTTCATTGTTGCTTCCTCTGAAAGGAATATCTGCGCCATACAGTTATTTGTGGTTTCCATGTAGTTATCTCCTACCATGGAAACCACTTCTAGTGATATGTATGGGAAGCAACTTTGTGAAAGTCCCTTCCAACCCAAATCATTCCATGATTCTATGAAGACAGGAATAATCATGCTTTTGTGTGTTCAGTGTATCCAACCCATTTTTACATGTTGACACATATTTCATCTGAAGTATGATGTGAAAAGGAATGGCCAATATACTGTGTATGTGACATCAGTCTAACATCTAAGATTTGTTTTCATAGCTTTCTCTAAGGTCTTCTGTGACAGCAGCTGAATTTAACATTTTGTAATAGAAAGCAAAGCCTTCAGTTACTGTGAAAGTGAGTTAAAATGCTCATAACGTGTGATGAGTTTTATTCTATGTAGACAGACAGATTTTAGAAACTTGAAAAATATTTATTTGCTGGCATGTGAACATTGCATCTCTGTATCTCCTGTTTGGGGGATGGATTTTAATTTGCACTTTGGAACAGATTTAATCTCATCTGCACATCCTTGGGTGAATTTACAATCACTCCTGTGTATTTTCAGTCACTCCTTGATGCCATTATTTGCCATAGGCTTGTCATCCTCACGGTGCCTGCAGGCTGTGCTCTTATATAGCATATGTTTTGACAAGCCATCTGGTTTCAATAGGTTTCCCAAGTGTCTGCCTTCTCACAACCTGTCTTTTTGGCAGCCAGCAGTGCTTACAAGCCCTCTGTCTGGCTTTCTCCATGGGTCAGAGATTCTTATTTTAGTACAGAAGGGTTTCATATGATAAAGAGCTGAGTATCTTATGGAACCAATGGGACATTATTGATATAACGAAAGGGATTGAAACCAAAGGACTCAACATAGTTCCCATGACTGCCTCTGTCTGACACATACAGGTGAATGAAATGGGTTTAGTGTGCCTTCTGCCTGGCACAATGCCACACTAACTTGAGGTTCTCAGCACCAGCAACCAAGAACCCACGTACAGCATGTGTATCAAAGGTGTTTGAAGACGGCACTGCTCCAAGGGCTAATTCAACAACGGCCTGTCTTACTCTTGCACATCTAGTCATCAGAGAAGCTAGTCATGACTGCTGCTGCTTTAATCCCCACAAAAGAGCAGAGTTAGCAGAATGAAGAAAATTGCAACCCAACTCTTTCCCTTTCATCAAATTGCCATGGAGAATCAGCTAAAAAATTGTAGTGCTAGGTGACAAAATGGGTACTAAGCAAATCCAAAGATCAGAATCTATAAGCAGAAATAAGTTGAAAAGCATGGGTACATACCAAGATATTTAGAGTTAATAAAAGATTAATTTCACTGATTATTCCATATCTTAAGCAGTCTGGATAGGAGAATAGTACTGGGGGAATTTCCCTCTCTGCTTTTTCTATTGCAGCATAGCAGAATTACACTATTCCTGGTACTCATGTGAGATACTTGAAAGCTAGCACAGAAAACTACTGCTCACACCTCCCCATCGCAAAATATTCTAAAATAGTGCTGTAGTTTGGATCATCCTACACACTGAATATGCCCTTGGGCATATTGTCTAGATAAAAGAGGTGCATGTGCAAACTTTCACATTTCTAAGCCTCTGCTGAACAGAAATTACTTGTCCTGTTCTTTGATTTGCAATGATATATTAAGAAGATACCTGTGAAAATGAGACCAATCATTTTGTCTCCTCATGAGACTGCATCGAACAAACCAGTTCTGCTTTGCCAGTTCCATGGCAGACAGTACCTATGCTGGGCTCAATAATTATTTCAGCTTCACCCAGAGAAGACAGAGAATAGTTTAGCAAACCTGATGCTTTGGCTTCTAGTCTGATTATCTTCTAGTTCTGGGAGAGAAGTCTGTCACAGTTTTTTGATGGACTTCTGAGCTCTGGAAACAATTCCACTAGTAATTCTAAAATTAACCTCAAAAATCTAAATTGGGATCAAAGGAGCTGTCTATTTGGTTATAAACTTCAATTATAGAATTGTATTCTAGTTACAGCAATAACAGGGAGATAGACAAAGTCTGTGGCAGGATACCGTTTTTAGAGAGAACCTGAGAACTAGAGGTAAGAGTTCCTACCTAGGAACTGAAATTTAATACTAAAGCTTCAGTATTTGAAATTATGGTTCAAACATAGAAAAGGTTAATTTCTCGATTGCATTTTCAACAGTAAGTCATCCACCAGTGGCAAAATTCAAGATCAGTTTGGCTACCATCACTTCAAACTAGGCAATTTGCTATTTCCATTTTGGATTTGGATGGTAAATCAAGGAGTTCCTTTTTTGGAATATTTATCCTGAAAGGATAAAAGACCTATTTGAAGAATTCTGTAAAGATTACCTTATGTATATGGAAGTAAAGAGTTTGTAATGGGTAAAGTCTGCTTTACCATTGTCTTCACCATGGGCTGCATGGGAATTTCTTGCTCTGG
This sequence comes from Indicator indicator, assembly GCF_027791375.1. Lineage (NCBI taxonomy): Eukaryota > Metazoa > Chordata > Aves > Piciformes > Indicatoridae > Indicator > Indicator indicator. Next base: position 6,427,942 of record NC_072025.1, read on the forward strand.
CACCTAGAGCACCTTCTTCTCCCTCTTCATGGACCTTGGTGTCTGCAGAGTTGTTTCTTTCACGTATTGTCATATCTTTCCTCCAGCTGTGGTTGTGCAGCAAGATTTTTCCTCCTTCTTCAGTGACCACTGTCACTGATTGGCTTAGCCTTGGCCAGTGGTGGGTCCATCTTGGAGCCACCTGGCATTGACTCTACCAGACATGAGGGCAGCTTCTAGCAGCTTCACACAGAAGCCACCCCTATAGTCCCCTTGCTACCAAAAGCTTGATATGCAAACCAAATACAAGTCACTTCCTAATTATGGTGCTGATTTAACATAACACTTCACACTTGTTTGAATGGGGCCAAATTATTCTCAATTTTATCTGTATTCTTTATTGAAAGGTCAAGAATTGCTTTTGAAGGGCATCACAAATGAGATAATGTCATCCTTCTGAGTGGACTGTACCTCTCCTTTCATGAAAGTTGATGCAGGATAGGCTAAATTTGGTTATTCAGATATGATATGCCGAGGAGAAATCAGCCAATTATTATAAGAACAGTCCATTTTTCTTATTTGTAGCTAGGTTAAAGGAGGCCTGCTTATTCTGTCTCAGACAAGTCTATAGAGACAAAAGGTAGTGAATATCAACAGCTAAATAATTTACAAGTAACTCTACTTGAGATCAACTTGGGGTAAACAGAAGCAGTAGATAATAATAACCCCATCAATCACTTGATGTTTCACAGCCAGATTCAAGCAATGCCATTAGATTATTTTTAAGACATACAGCAAGTTGTCCAGAGCCCTCAGCTGCCAAGCTGGGTAACCCCAAGACAAGCACATCCTTTCTTGAATGATCACTTCTATCGAAGAGCATCCAGAACAAACAAATAAGGCAGCTGTGAATCAGCTTGAAAGGAATGGTTTTAATTGTTACATTTCAGTGATTATTGTTTTCTTACTCCAACCAAAACCAGATTAAGATAATGAAATGTCCTTTGGTATTTTATGGGTAGCTACAGAAAATGCAGATTTTTTTTTTTTTAATGCAGTGCTGGGCAGCCAGAAGTATGTGTGCAACTGGTGTTGTCAACAGAGACTGTAATACTCTGTGACACTGTAGCTTTGTTTAGGTTGTCCCAGCATGCCAGATCTGTTAGCAGCTTTCCAAACAGAGCATAGGAAGCGTGTCTCATTTTAAAAAGTAGAGTTAGGAATCTGTGAATTATTTGATGTGTTCAAGTGCCTGTAGCAACAGGGAATTTGCTTTCAATGGGAATCTGAAATGGCATAGGAGTCACTTTGTTTCATGTTACTTGAAGGTGCAGGGTGCACTCTATGCTGAGTTAAGAACTGGCTACAGGGCCGGTTCCTCGGCCCACCACCAGAGTGGTGGTGAATGGTGCCACTTCCAGCTGGCAGCCAGTCACTAGTGGTGTCCCCCAGGGATCAGTATTGGGCCTGATCCTGTTCAATATCTTTATTGATGATCTGGACAAGGGGATTGAGTCCATCATCAGTAAGTTTGCAGACAACACCAAGCTGGGGGCAGGTGTTGATCTGTTAGAGGGTAGAAGGGCTCTGCAGAGGGACTTTGACAGGCTGGACAGATGGGCAGAGTCTAATGGCATAAGATTTGACAAGTCCAAGTGCCGGGTCCTGCACTTTGGCCACAACAACCCCATGCAGCACTACAGGCTGGGGACAGAGTTGCTGGAGAGCAGCCAGGCAGAGAGGGACCTGGGGGTACTGGTTGACAGTAGGCTGAACATGAGCCAGCAGGGTGCCCGGTAGCCAAGAGGGCCAAGGGCATCCTGGCCTGCATCAGAAATATTGTGTCCAGCAGGACCAGAGAATTCATTCTTCCCCTGTACTCAGCACTGGTTAGGCCACACCTTGAGTACTGTGTCCAGTTCTGGCCCCCTCAGTTTAAGAAAGATGTTGAGTTGCTCAAACTTGTCCAGAGAAGGGCAACAAAGCTGATGAGGGGTCTAGAGCACAAGCCCTCTGAGGAGAGGCTGAAGGAGCTGGGGTTGTTTAGCCTGGAGAAGAGGAGGCTCAGGGGAGACCTTATTGCTGTCTGCAGCTACCTGAAGGGAGGTTGTATCCAGGGGGGGGTTGGTCTCTTCTCCCAGGCAACCAGCAACAGAACAAGAGGACAGAGTCTCATGCTGCGCAGAGGGAAGTTTAGGCTTGGTCTTAGAAAGTAGTTCTTCACAGAAAGAGAGATTGCCCATTGGAATGGGCTGCCCAGGGAGGTGGTGGGGTCAATGTCCCTGGAGGTGTTTAAGAAAAGACTGGATGAGGCACTTAGTGCCATGGTCTAGTTGATTAGTTAAGGTTGGCTGATCAGTTAGACTTGATGATCTTGGATGTCTCTTCCAACCTGGTTGATTCTGTGATTCTGTAAGTACTTGTGTTCACTATGATTTTATTCAGTTTCTAAATTCCGTATTAATTAAATTACAAAACAAATTGGTAAGTAGGAGCTAAATTTTTTTTTTTGTTCCATATACTTGCACAGGAAAAATCTGAATTACATTGAATCAGGTTAATATTCATATAGATTCCTTTCTTGAAACCCTCCTAGAATTTCCCTTTCTGTAGGTATATGGCCATTCCAAGTCAGCTATCCCCATGAAGCCTGGTGTGTGGACGTGAAATGACAATCATCTTAACCATATGCATGTAGCTAGGGGAATTACCCATGAAGTTTTATGGGTTTCATTCAGGCCTGTTCCACTGCAGAGGAAAAAGATTCTTTGTGGCACGATGGCTATAAAGTGTGACAGCAGTTTCACATCTAATTTTGGTTTAATCTGTCTGTTTTTCCTGAGCCATACATTTCTTGTATTGAGTTGATTTTTTTATTTCTGATTTTTTTTCTCAAAATATTATTTTTAGTATCAAATTATTATTCATATAATGAAAATTTGAACCAAAGTACAAAACTACAAGTATGTGCCAGCCCAGAAGGTACATTCTCCTTTCTTTGTAAGAAACATGGCTCTCTTAATGGATTCTTGTCTATTTTTTAACAACCATTCTATCAGTGTGGCTGGGATATCAGAAGCTGATACATTTCCTAGAAGTAGCCTTTTGTAAAGAAAAATCTGTGTGCAGATCGAGAGGTGATTGTGCCACTCATCTCTGGTGAGACCTCACCTGGAGTAATGTGTCCAGCTCTAGGGCCCTCAACGCAAGGACATGAACCTCGTGGAGAGGGTCCAGAGAAGGAGCACAAAAATTAGCAGAGGGGTGGAGCACCTTGCTTGTGAGGGCAGGCTGAGAGAGTTGGCATTGTTCATCCTGGAGAGGAGAAGGCTCTGGAGAGGCCTTATAGCAGCCTGCTAGTACCTGAAGAGGAGCCTAGAAGAAAGCTAGGGAGGGACTGTTTAAGGATCTGTAGCAACAGGACAATGGGCAATGGTTTTAGTCTAGAGATTTAGATTGTACATTAGGAAGAAGTTCTTTACTATGAGGGTGTTGGAACACTGGAACAGGAACACTGGAACAGGTTGCCCAGGACGGTGGTGGAGGGCCCCATTCAAGGTCAGGCTTGACGGGGCTCTGAGCAACCTCATCTAGTTGGAGATGTCGCTGCTTGCTGCAGGGAGGTTGGACCAAATGACCTTTAAAGGCCTCTTCCAATCCAGTGCATTCTATGAATCTATAATTTGATAAACATGCATCTTGATTTACTTGACTCGCTATCAAAGCGAGCAAATGAGAGGCAATGGCTACAGCTGAGTGCTTGGGTGAAGACTGGCACCCAGAGCATGTTGGTCTGGGACCAAGTGAGAGCCACCAGCTGCAGCCCAAGAGGCAGGTGGGGTCTGTGCAGGACTGGCTTATCTCATGGTGGTGGCAGCAAAGCGGCTGAGAGCAGAAACTACACATAGCTGTGGGAAGCTGTGCCTTGTCCAAGCACAGTAGCTGTTGGGTGATTTTTATTTACTTGGTTTTTCAGTAAAATCCCAGTCTTACAAAGAGCTCCAAATGCACAGAGCTCCTGCTGGAGTCAGGTCGGTTCGGATAAGGGGATTCAGTCCCCATACAGCTGAATTATCTCTGGATAATGCTACTGCTGTAGCCATGATGAGACTTACGAATACAGAAGGGCAGGCCTGTTGATGTGTTTCAGTAGACCCACTGATGTACCTGGAAAAAACAGTGAAGTTTTAAGTTTATCAAGGTTGGGTGTGCTTTTTTAAGAAATTAATTCATCATATAGCTCTATATTGATTGCTGTATCTTTTTTTTATTATTATTGTATGTCAAGGGGTGTTTTTGGAATGTGAAAATTTAGCTGGCAGTGGAGTTTGTTACTGTATTCTCTTTACATCTTTATTCTTAGTTGAAGTAAATAAACCAACATGGTAAAGAGACCTGATAGCTACTCCATCTGTATTATGGCACACAATGATGGCTGGAAGTTAAAGGTTTGATATATAGATCTATTTTTTTATTGCCAGCCCCTGCCCCTGAAGAAAGTATTAAAATTTCCAGATGAGTAACCAAACAATAAATAGATGAGACAGTTGCTGTGAATATCTGATTTTTTGCATAATAAATAGATATTGCTGGATAATACACTTTGCAGTCCACAGTTTGTCTATATTATCATTTTGATTGGACAAATGCTTAAGAAAGATGTACTAGTGTTTTAAATTGACTCCATGTGAGAGTTCAGTTAAATTTCCAGGACGTTTTGAAACCAAAACAAATTCTAGGAATATTCCTACTTGCAGACACATACACACAGAGGCATCCCCTTGCACACATACAGAAAATAAATAGCCAATACCTGCTCTCACAATTACTTATGCACAGACAAAACATTGTGCACAAAACACAATCTCTTTTTCCTGCCAGTTAGGTTAAATTAGGGTCATTTTCAGTGAGCATCATCTTTCTTACCTTGCAGAAGGCTCAGGGAAACACATGCAAGGGAGCCTTTCACCTCACAGCAGGACCTCATTGCCTACCAGTACAGGCCAAAACAAAGGAGATTTGGGGATCAGTAATAAATGACAGAGTGGATAGGTAAATTCCTCACTGTGTTCACAGTGGAAAGAAACCTGAAGTCTAGTCATGCTGATGTTCATGGACAAAATAGTAGTCTACATACCTCAAAGGAGTCTGTAAAATAGTACTGTTTCGGTGCAGTTTTGAAGTAGGGGAAATACTGAAGCTATTGAAGTCACTGGCAAATTTCTCATAGTTGCATATAAGGGTGCTGCTGGCAGCACTGAACCATCTATGTTACTGCTACCATTACTAGGAGGTGACTAGCAATATTGCTAATATCAAGGCATAGATCAACGCTTGTTCTAGGTTAGAAAGCTAGTTCTTGCAATTAAACTAATCCTTTTTTTTGATTTGTTCCAGACCTTTCATTTTTTATCTGTGTGCGTCTACATGTGTGCACACACTTTAAAAAAATGGTAAGTAGATGAGCAAAGCCTAGCAAATATGACTTACATGTGTCCTAAAATCATTTACAGCCATCAGCTAACCTCAGCAATAGAGAAATTAAAAGTGTTGCTAGATTAAACAATTTTACAGAGCTGCTGTATTGCAGCTCTGCTCATATATATATATGATTTAATTTACACAAGGGCATATATTTCCTAATGGTTCCTCCATACCAGATTTATACAGTGGTAGTTTTTTGACCATGTTTCTTCACCAGGGCATACTCGCAACACTGAGAATGAAGGATTTTCCATTGAATTAAAGTATCTATCATCATTTCTGTCATGATGGACAATGTAAGATGATGCACAGCCATTAGTGTTATACCCAGAAGCCATTTAACCACAAAAAAGAAATGGGACCAGATTTTGGCCTAGTTATTCACCCGCTGATGAAGTGCCTCATGCTGAGGAGTGACATCCGGACTATGTCCAAGTTTGGCAATATACAGGCCTTTTGTGGGTTCTTTTTCCTCAGTCATGCAGGTCCTGTCCATATCTGAGAAACAGAGTAAATTCCAACCCTTAAAAGCACAGACTATTTTCATCTAGAAGCATGGCATTCCTTGCCCTGGCAAGATTCCAGCCTTACTGCTTTTGACCTGAGAAACAAGATGCTGGAATTAAGTAACTCACCAATTAATTATATTTTAAAGATTATAATATGGATAATGGGTAGAAAACTTGGTGAAGTCATCATGCTAAGTGTACTGCAGGTGCAACATGTCTTCTTACTGGAATTTAATTCATTCACAAAATTGTTTTTCTATTCAAAGCAAGTGTCGTGCTTTCTTTGTCCATGGATAATTAAATAAGCTTTCCAATTTATTCATGTATTCTAATTTCCATAGGGTACCAACCCAAAAACTCCTCTGCTCAATCAGAAAAAAGATGTGAAATACATAGAAAGATAAATCTAAATGTCAGCCACAGCACAGTAAGAACATTTCTGGCTGGTGAGGGCACTGTTGCTGTAGCTTGGATTCTGGCCCTGGGTGGTGTCTGGTAAGCACTGGTAGTCAGGGCTGAGCCATACCATGTACTGTGGCTGAAGTTTCTTCTTTTCTGGGGTCATAGTAGGAAAGTTTGGGTCTGAGGCATTGAAACTGTCCTGTGCAGGGCTTTTATATTGTCTTTGCTCCCAGTGCTTCTTTAGCTCAGCTATGGAGGATACAATCAGGTACTCAGAGCAAGATTCTCCCATTAGTGTGTTTCTTTCAGACACTGGTCTTTGTACAGACCTTCCATAGTAAGACAATTCTGTCCAAAGCTTATCAGCTCCATGCTGTTGTGCTGAGCCTGCAGACTTCCTACAGCTGAGGTTCACATTTCCCAGAAGTTATTTTCAGTTTTGGATATTCATGTGATTCCTCCTACCATAGGATTCAAGTTCTTCACAAGCTTATCACTGTATGACAAATGGCATTGGTCTCTTTGTGGGGAACAGACACAAAGGAGTTCAACATACAGTGTTTACAGCAAAAAACATGAGCTATAAAGCTACTTAGATGCAGTATCATTGTAGATTACAAAACCCTTTGCATGTTTAGAGAAGAGGATGCACAAGTGCTTTCAAGGCAGTCTAGCTTCCTGTCATTACTGTCTGGGTACAGAAAGATGATTTTGTGATCTTCTGGATTCTGATCTGCATATTTTTTTCTTTTCTATAAGACCTTAAGGACACTTTGGGAGGCCCTGAAATATTAAGCTAGTATTCCAAAGTCGTAGGCAAGCACATGAATGTTTGGACTGTCCTGCCTCTTAACCACCAGGAGCAGTGATCTGGTAGTTAAAGGCAGACTTTCATTCTGTTCAGTACAGCTGGGCCTGAGGCTCCCCAACAGCTGGTCTTCTTCAAACCCTCTGATCGCACATGGTACGATTTGCAGGATTGTGTCTGCAGCTGGGGTAGTACTCCACTTAGTAACTTTGGGGGTTGAGTATGTGGACTGCTATATGATTTTCAAGTGAGTTGTGTAGTAGCTCTTTTTTCCCTAGACAAGGCGATTCAGCTTCAAACATGTCTGTCTTATTTATAAGCAGTTTAAACTTTACACTCAAGTTATTTTCTTCTCTTTCCCCAAGCTCATAATTTAAGGGGAAAACCATCAAAAATAAGTACATAACATAGCAGAATACAAACCTTATAAAAACTATCAGAACCTTCAGTCTCTGCTTGTTTTCCTTTATGGTATTTTGTTTTATTAATAAGGCTGCCTCTATATTCATGACAAAATAAGAAAGCTATTTCCAATGAAACAGACAAGTCTTTGTTAGACATCAAATATAACTAATATTTGATGTCATAAATATTAATGGATTTCATGTCTTTAGATACTTTAGAATCAATTCCAAACATTTTTTGTTTGATTCACTCTTATTTATTTTTTCACATTGAAGGAGTAGGTAGAAGGAGTTTTCCCTATTTTTATGTGAAAAAAAAATCTATAAAGTTCCGCAGTCTGATTTAATGTTTTGAAGCCACTTTACAAACTGCTTGAATTAAGATGTTGTTCAATGTACTTGACATGGCTAAATCTGTACACCCAGGCAAAATTATCAGTTAGTGTTACATGACAGAAATGATGGCCACCATTTCTGCTGTCACTTAGGACTGATTTGGGGATTTTCTGGTAAACCAGAAGGGATTGAAACAGCCTGGAACCATTTGACAAATTGCATTTTTCATGGGCATAACACACGGCAAAACCTGTCATTTGACATCCGATTTTTTGGCCAATTTTCTACAGGTACTGAATGCTAATCATTATTACCTAATGTGAGTGGTCTCAGTAACTGTAAATTAATGTTTGCTGTTCCTTAGAAACAGGAAATTCCTCTTGCTGAGCAGAATAGTTCCATATCTTCTCACAGATATGCAGACTCATATTTGCGCCACAAACTCAAAATTTTAACGTCCTATAAGTAAATAAGGAATAAGATTATCAGCTGAGTGACTGTTGATGCAGAAAGCAGAGTCTTCTAGAGATAGATATCTCAACCTGATATGTCTATAATAATTGGGAACAAAGGTGGAATATCCATCCACACATGGAGGAGATAGGATTCTTTGCCTGTGAGGGATTAAATATAGGATTGGGGATGTGCCAGTATGAGAAAGAAATATTCCTCCAAGAATTACAAGTCGTTCTGTGCGTTTATGCATGTGGGGTTGTTTCTTTCCTGTATGTTTTTACTATAATGTGGTTACAGAAAAAAAAAGTCTCACAAATCTGACACTACAATCTACTTTTGCCTTAGAATCTTTGTTCACAAGGCATCTTAGCAATATCCAATAACTTGCTGACTACTGAAGCAATTAAATACTGTGACTGTGTTTGCAGTCTCTGCTAGTGACGTATTTCAGCCTTTGTTTAAGGTACATTTAGAAGTGTTCAAGCACAAACACAGTGTGATATTGACATGGTTCTTCTAACCCAGTCCTTCTTCTTGCTGCTGTAATAGGCTGCTGTACAGTTCGTTCAGTAGTCAGACTTTTGTTGACTAGGTGTAGTAGCCCTGCCTTCTTTCCTCTCTAGCTCCATGTTCTCTGTCATCTACTAAAAAAGCTTCTTCCCTTGGCAGCTCTCCCTCTTTGTACCATTGGTCACTCATGTCATTGAGGAAGGGCACAGATCAGTAAACATAAGTAACAAAGTCCAGAGCCCCCACATGGCCAGTCTGCTTTGGACAGCAGTCATATGAATCCTTATTTCTAGAGAAAATCATCTTGCAGTACCTGGAAACTGGGTAGGACGGAGGCAGCTTTGGGGCTGAGAGACTCTGTCCAGTCATAAATTGTCTTCAAGAGAGCTGTAGCCAAGGAACAGGACAAGGCTAAAGTCTGCATTTGCCAAGCCATTGAGTTTACAGAGCTTGCCCTAAAAGTGAACATGCAGAGAAAATAAAAGGGCAGAAGGAGACAGAGATTATGTACCTAGGAGGTTAGCTTTATATTAACTGAGTTGCCATCAATACAAGAAAGCAATTCCTATGGGACCTATTCTTTAGTCACCAGATAAGTCTTGAAAGACTCAATCTATACTGAGATCAAAGGGAAAAAATAGATGCAAGTCTGTGATGGGAAATGTAGGAAAACAGTAAGTAAAAAACAAAAAAGTTAAAATCATACCTGTGATGGTTTGAAACTGTCTTTTTAAATTTTTCTTCTCAAAGTTCAAGCAGAGAAAGTGAGAGAGTGTGAATAAGTCACTATTGGGTGTAAGAAAGCAAAATACTGATTGTTCTAAACACTTCCGTTGGATAGATAGAAATGTTTAAGAACTACTACTCAAAACAAAGCGGGGAGTCTGCAGTCTGCAGTCAGGGCAACTTGCTGGGCTGTCTGGCTGCTGTTTCTTCTTCTCTTCTGGCTGAAGATAACACACTGACCTTGGCAAGCCAAGTTAACAACTTTTCTGCTTTAGCTAACTCTGCTTTCTGCCAGGGGGATCTGGGGGGCAGGCCCCTGGGAGAAAGGCCCCTTAGGAAAGGTGCCCTTTGGAGGGAAGCAAAGGGAGCTTGGTTGTGCTTTTCTGACGATTGTATATATTTGTAAGTGTTGTGAATTTTGTATATTTGTACATATTCATTGCATTTCATCATAGATTGTAGATCTGCTTGTAAATACAGCTTTCATTCGCTTCCAGACTGAGCTAGCCTGGTTATTGTCGGTGTGGGGGGGAATTTCAGCTCACACTGACACAATACCTTAAAAAAAAAAAAATTAAAATCTCTGTTGTTTTGTTTGGTTTGGTTTGGTTGGTTTTTTTAGAATATGAGGGGGGAAATCTCGTTCTTTCCAGGCCTGTGGAACATCATAGCCATTGTAAATAGGCCAGTCCCAAAGACAGCCCACATGTTCCAAATGGGAGGAGATTATTTGCTGCATCATTTTAGCATGTTTGATTTATCAGTAACTAATGGAAAGTTGACAGAGACTTTGAACAAAATGATTTAGTGTGTCCTAGGCCCAAGATTTGGCATAAAAAATGTTTTACTTATGGTATATTCATATGGTGAGAACATAGCCAAGTTGCTAGCATTAATGAAATCCATCCAAATTCCTCTTTGTAAGATGCATTATTAATCTACTGTTATTAAACAAGGAGTTTAAAGCACTTAGGGCAAAGAATAGGACAAGGAGACAAAAGACATTCAAAATTGCACCATTCAGAACAAGAATTTAGAGCATGAACTGAATTGTAGCGAGAATGGTGTACTCGCTTGGGTTTTTAGATAATTTTGGTGGTAGAGAATATTGTCTAGGCAGTCTTAGTGGCTAACTGAGTTTTGGTGGCATTAATTACATTTTGAATGGTTTATCCTGGTTCACTGAGAAAGCAGGGCTTACAAGACCATGGGTTTTGCCTGTCATCTTCTCTCAATCAACCCAAGCAATGTTGAATGCTCTGTCCAGCTTCAGACAGACTTGAAAGGAGAGAAAGTTCTCTTTCTACTAGTCAAGTTCCTTAATTTTAAAAGTATTTTCTTAAATATTTTCTTAACATGTTGGCTAGATAGGAAAGACAGGCTCATGCTAGTCTCTTCTTGAGAAAAAGGCAGTCTGAACTCAAGCATTGTTCATTTTGTGTGGTAGCAGAAAGCCAGTCAGTCAGTGAGCACATCCTCTGACAGGTCAGCAGGCAGTTCACTATTTCATCTGCTCTTGTTGGGTAGGCTATCATAAGGGAAATGGGAAGGGAAGGCTCTTCAAGCAGGTGTAGCTTAGGGAACAAAGGACATTGTCTGTAGGGAATCGAGTAAATTTATTCCAATGCTTACACTACAATATGTTAGCCATCCCCACTGAGATCAATGGGAGTCATATTATGATCTCAAAGGATAATAGCATAAAGATGTACAGTCTGTAAAAGTCTCCATATCCAGAGAGGGGTCCCTGAGTGCTAGAACTAATGACTCCTTACAGAACTTGAAGGATGAAATCCAAGTACTGTTCCCACCAAGGTCACAGAGAGGGCTGAACAGATTTAAGTTTTCATTGTGTCACGGTCTGGATGCTGCACTATTTGAGAGAACACTGAATAGCAGTATTTTGGCAGATCCTTCTCTGGCTGTCGATTTATTTATTTGTTTGTTTGTTTGTTTTAGGAACTCTGTGGTAATTACAGTTTCAGCAAGTAAAACTTGAAATAGAAATATCCAGGAATAGTCTGGATCATTCGTTTTACACAGTTGTATATGGTGTTTTGTATTACTTGGTAACTTCTAAGGAACAGGAAAGTAGATGCCTAGAGTTCTGAATTGTCCATAGAGACTGAGAAATGTGATTTTATTTTGAAAACAAAACAAAATTGATCACATTTTCATGCCTATTTGCCTGAGCCTACTGTACACGATGTTTTCTGTGCACATAGTAGATACTTACACATATAATTTAGCAACACAGGAACTATGTATATGAACTTCTATTTGATGGTCTTGTTCTGTATGACTAAAATAAAACCAGTTCTGCTGGGTTGAAATAAAGAACACACAAAGGAAATTTTTGTAGGTTGCTGAAGAGATTAGTGTTTTTTCAGTCAATTTATTATAGTTAAAGCAATAATTTAGGGGAAGGTTCCCTCCATACAGACAATATGAGTCAGTCATAATTCCTTCAGAGTTGACACAAGGTTTAGGCAGAGTGAATAAACAATTAGTATTTCAAACAGAGAAAGGGCAGCATTCTTGGAAGAGTGGAACATTTTCTAAGGCCCAGAGAGAGGCCAGAGTCTGGAGCTTCTGCAAGATAAATTCACTTTGAAGTCTTGTGCTGCTACAGCACAGGCTTTTCTAGTGCATGACTTACCTGAGCTAACACCAAACAAATTACCAAAACTGCTCCAAAGGTCTGCAGCGCAAAGGGCAGCTCAGGCTTTCCCTTTAGCTGACTCTGTGAAGAAGTGGACAACCATAATTTGCATCCCCCACTCCAGAGAGAAAGACTTTTACCATTGCTGTTCTAAGAGATACAACAAATTACACCTTGTGTCAGGATACCCTGAGGATCCAGGCTTATATAATGGTGCTTGCTGGTTTTCTATAGGATCAGTTCCCAGTCTTCCAAATAGGTATTTTCAGAGCTAAAGTGGGTGAATACTGACAGCCTCTGCTTTGTATCCTCAAAAGCTGAAGGAGAAGACAATGCTGAAAATAGTACTTAATGCTGTGCTGTTGACCTCCTACCCAACTGTGCCACATCCACATTCACAGAACCATAACCTCCCTGACTTGCATTGAGAATTAAGGAACGCATTGTTACTGACCCAAATTCATCCCATTGAGTTTCTTTACAGTGGCATTTGACCCCAGAAGTGTCCTTTTAAGCAGTATCTCTTTACTACGAAAGGGAAAAAAAAAATCACCCATAAATTGATCATGGAGAAAATGTTTGGGGTTGCTTTATTTAGTTGTAGGAACTGATGAAGTAGAATGCTCAGGAAAATAGAAAAATGTTGAAGGACTTTCAATATTTTTAACAAAAGGTAAAACAGCACTTAGATATATACAGCCTTACTGCAAAGGGAACACTAATGGATGATCAAGAGTGCTAGATGCCTTGTGATTTCTTCTTTTCTAATGTTCTGGGTGGCTGTATGATCCAATGTCTCAGTCATAGACTCTCTAGTCTGACAAGGCTTTACATCATTTTAGAATTTTTTTTTTTATTTATGCCTGTGACCAGTTAGGAGAAAAACGTTCTCTGATACAGAACTTGGACACATCAATTGCAATAGAGAACATGGAGTAGGCAGAGAACTACAGGCAGAACTGTGTTTATTTTCCAGTGGAGAGCCTTCATCTGAACATGCAGCAGGTGCCCCTGGTGATTCCTATGTGATGACTTCAAAACCACCTAATCTTGAGCTCAGGGAAAAACCTCTGAGTAATACCAAGCTGATAAACAGGCAGCAGATCTTTGTATACCTTCTGACTGGAAAAAAAAAACCACCACCCTACCCCAAATTCCTCCAAAGCAAGGCTCTGCAAGAAGAGGTTTCAAAGGGCATGTCTTAAAACAGCTTATAGTAATGGGATTTTTAATATGTAACTATATATAGGCATATCCTATATAGAGAGAGTAATAGAATTTTAATATATAACAATGTATAGACAATGGAGTTTACTGTAATGGTCCCTCACTGAGCATGTTGAATAGGTAAGGAAGAGAATAAGGTAATTTCCAGAGTAGTCTACCCCTGAATGAAACTGGTGATGTCCACTCTCTGGATTGTACTGACCAGTGCTGGCAGAGGAGGAGTTTCAGCCCTCTTGTGCTTTTTTGCTCTTCTCTAGACTTGATGTCTGCCATGTGAGATCATAACCAGTCCTGTGACTAACTCTGGATTGTTTGGGGCTGCTGGCATCTATGGATGAATGCTTACACTATCACCGGGGCAGCAACTGGGAAAAAAAAGTGTCTGTGTGTATGTTCTCCATGGCAGCTGGGCTAGCAAGCCACTTCCTACTGAAATAGATTATACTAACAAAATGGGCTTTCACTGATATGACTGATGGTGCAAGTTCCCTGTGAAGGCACCAGCAGTTTAGTACCAGTGTAACTATGCTCTCATGGGATTTTGACTATACAGAAATGCTACAGAAAATTAACAAATCCTTCACCCCATTACATCAAATTAACAAATATTTCTGTGATGCACATAGGACCTAATACAGTCTGATTTGATGTCATTAGTGAAAATCCGTCACAGGAATTCATCTAGCAACTCTTAGTGCTTGCTTTCAGAAGAAAATCCAGTGTTAGTAACTCCAATGTTTTTATCAAAAGTCTTGCAGTGCCTGGTGCTTTGTTTAGCAATCCTGGAGAACAGAATAGTGAAGAATCTCCAGTGTTTGATTTGTTGTTTGAAAGAGAGGGAGGGAGTATGTTGGAGGATAATGTGGTTTTGATGCAAAAGGGACTGAAAAAAACCCCTACCATTAAGAAGGTGAAGAGCACAGAAAAGAGAAAGTTTCAGAAAACTTTCTTGTTTTATCTCAGAATTTAGGACTGGGGTTTTATTAATGTTCAGATAGATTGGCCCACAGCTTAGGGGGGGGGGGGGGGAGGGAGGGAAGTACCTTAGCAGCCCTAAAAATGGGTTCTGAACTTCCAGAAAATGGATTTCCTCCTCCAAGAACTCTGAAAACCCACAACTTTGTTGAAGGCAGAAAGGAACATAGGACCCATTATTCTGTATTCAGTCCTTCCTTGGACAGTTCTTCTGTGGCTGGGGAAAAAAAATACATGTCTTATGGTCTGAAAGCACTAGACTAGCAGTTGAGGAAAAAATTTAAAAGGTAGACATTTTGTAAAATTTTTAGGTTGCCCATGATCACACCATGTTATGGCACCTGTGTACATACTGTTTATGACCTCCTGTATCCACTAGTTGCCTGATTGTGACCCCAAGCTGAGAGAAAGTTAAATTACTTACCTACTTAGAAAACTATCTGAATCTTCTGAAAAACCTTGATGGTGAAGACCTTAATTCGCTAAGTAGTTTCTTTGGATTTTAATGCAATTAATTTTTTTTCTTGAAACCCACACCTACTGTATAAAGCATTTGCAAACATGACTCAGGCAAGCCATGCACCAGCAAGAGTAACGTTCACTGATAAATGAGAAAACTCAGCAGTGATAAGGCAAGCAAGAAGGGACAAGCTCTTCCCTCACTATAGATCTGTCTGTTACAGGAGTTGTGTGTCTTCTCTGACGTACACGGTACCTGTCATTTTCCAGGAGTAAATACTTGCTGCCAGTCTTGCAAATCAGGAGTGGCTGAAAATGACTTAAAAGATTGCGAAGTCTCCTTCTCTGGAGACTTTCAAAACCTACCTGGATGTTTTTCTGTGCAACCTGACCTAGGCATACCTACATTAGCAGGGAGGGTGGACTAGTTTATCTCCAGAGGTCCCTTCCAACCCCTAACATTCTATGATCCTGTTAAAATCACTTTTTTTTGGCTAGCAGGGTTACCAGACCAGTGTAGTCCAGCTTGTCCCTGTGTACGTTCCTGTGTATGTCTGCTTCTTGGAGCCTCCAGATACATCTGACTCTTCTAGATCCAGCAAAAGTGAGGAAGCTGTAGCTCGGCAAAGAAATTACCATGGCTATTAATAACTTTTTGCAGATGTAGAAATCATAAATGTCTGCTTCTGTGTCTGTCCACTGTAACTCTGTTAGAGTTCTTGAAGCCGCCAACAAAATAGCAATTTGGAGCCAAATTACATGTAACAGGAATCAACTCTCTCTTGATCTTCTTCCGTATTGTCCAGAGAACTCCCTTAATCTGGAATTTATGAGGGTTAATTATGAAATTATTTTCAGCAAGAAATCAAGTATATCAAACACAAACTGAGAGGAAACACAAAATATTTGTGTGTTTGTGGTCATCTTCAGCAGGTCTGTGGTCCCATCCTTCTGCTCTGTGTGTGAGGAGTCTTTATCACTGATCTAAAGAACCTGACACTGTGGAAAGCCAAAGAGAAGCAGGCACACAGGAAGAGATGATGCAAGCAGTGTTTCCATGAGGGAACTGTCCATCCCCTATTAGACTGAGGGAAGGGATGTTTCCAGAGGACAAGGGAATAACATCTTTAAAGGTCTGGGAACGCTGACTGCACCTTTCAGCTTGCCACTACTCTGCTGCCAGGAACCTGCATCATTAAGCTGAGAAGTTACAGGTGAAATTTGCCAGTCAGAGTTGCAAAGACTACACAGAAGATAAACACAGATAGAGGTGGGAGAGAATAAGACAGTGATATTGCTCTAGCTGGTAGAAAATCGCACACCTGAGTTGTGGAAGAAACAGGCTTGCAATTGTTGGAAGAGAATGGAGTGTTGACTTCCTTGCTCTGAAATGGGTGCTCAGTCCATCAAGGTAGCCTGCAGTGGAGTTTCCTGTCTGGCCTAGCATTGACCTCACATTTAAAGCAGTTATTTTTGTCTGCAGCTGGATGACATGGTCTGCTTTCATGTTCAGGCATTCCAAAACACAGGCCTTAGTGGTTTTTGCCTATTGCATCTGAGCTTGTATTTGTTTCATGTTTAATTGGTAGTGCCAGCAGCACTGCTCATAGGAATGAAAGTATTCCGTAATTAGTAGTTCAGGCTGTTAAAACATGGAACTAATGTGTGGGCCTCCTTTGGGGGGCAACTTGGGGAGCAAGAGCTCCCAAATTCTCTGATGGGCACTACACTTACTAGCAGCTTCCAAAGGCTGAGAAGACCCCTCATACCACACACCTAGGAGTAGAACCAGGTCCAAGTTTTGGGCTTCGTCCCTCCTTACTCTTATCTGTCATCTATCCAGTAGGCATTAAAACGAGCAAGGAGGATGGAAGCCACAGGCCTCCAGCACACTTTGATTTCATCATTGTGAAAGATGCCAACAGGTGAATGTTTGCAAACCAGACCAGTACATGCAGGTGGTCTGTGCTGGCTGCAGCTGTGATAGCTGGGGGAGTGAGGATGCTGGTATAAGATTATTCTTGTCTGTAATGTCTCTCTAAGGAGGTGCTTTAATTAATGCAAAATACTCTTGTTACTAGTTAATACCGAGGCCCTTCTAAATAGCACAAAAATAAGAACTTTTATTTAGTACTGCCTGCAGCTGAGGTACAAGCTAATCTTTTGGACACTTTGGTTCTTCCTGGCAGTGTCCCTGTTAGGGACATGTAAGGGAGCAGAAGCAAGGCCCACCCAGCCCTGCTCCAGCTGCCTCAGTGCTGCGGCCCCCAGCAGAGGAAGGAGGACAGAAAAGGAACCTCCACATGGAGATGCTGCCAAAGGAAGGAGAGGGTCACCCAGTCCATGTGCAGCAACCAGCACTCCTCCGGGCTCACCTCTGGAAACAGCCGTTGGAAACCCTCACTGTTTCCGGGCTCGGAAGGTCTGAGTGCCCTGGGGCAGGCGGCGGGGCCGGGTCGCGCTTTCGAGGGTCTCTCCCAAGAGAGGCGCGTTGCGGCGCGGTGTGGTGCCCGGCCTTGCCTACAGGCATCGCCGGGGCGAGGCCGGGGCGGACGGAGACTCCGACATCGAGGGGCGCACGCTAAAGCGGAGGGTTTGCCCATGCTCCCTCAGCCCGCGGGTGCAGCGAGAGTGCAGCCGGTCAGGAGCGCTTAAACCAGGCGTCCTGCAAAGGGACTGCTATCCGCGGGTCAGGAAAACGATGCCTCCTTTTTTTTTCTTGGTAAATAAAAACGTTACTTTCCAAGCTCTGCTGTGGCTCTGTTTAATAAATCCGGAGCCTTTTTTTTTTTTTTTTTTTTGATTGGTGTAGTATTGTTTCGTATTGCATTTTTTCCAGGCAAGGGTGCCAGTGCAACTTGCCCTGTAGTGCAAAGGGAACCAGAAAGAGAGAGGAAGATAAAATGAATTTAAATTCCAAAGGGGTTTCAGTGCTGGTTTCCTAGTCCCCGAGTCAGCAATGTGTTTGTGAAAATTCAGCCTTTTTGTCTCTTAGAAAAAAAGGGCTAAATCTACATCGGTGGCCCAGTCTAGGTTTGCTATTCTTTGCATTTTCTATTCAAGTGAATGAGAGTGAATGAAGTGGCCTGGGACCCTTTATTTGATCTACTCAATTGCATAAAGTGACAGAATTCTAATATATTTGTTTAATGCTCTTCAATGGGGCTTTCACTTTCTAGCTTGCAAATGAAGCCTCGATCTCTAAAGTTTTGTCCTTTTTTTCTTTCCACCTTTTTTTTTTCCCCTGGCAGAGAGACCATATTTCATAACTTGGGCCACGGTTTGAAGTGATTTCGAGAGGAGTTTTAAACTCTAAAAGTGGGAAATAAAGAAACAGATGTGAAGTTATTGTAAATTCTTATAGTGGGCTCTGGGGCTATTGTAAACCCACTGCAGGCGGTCCAAAGCCTCTCTTTTTCATGCTGTAATTGAAACATATTAATTAGATAATTTGTTGTTAGTTTAAAAGAAACAAATACAGCCCCTCCGTGGCTTCATAGTCTCGGTTTCTTTTTGTTAATAATAACAAAACAAAACCAACCCACAAAGTGACATTTATATTAAGATTCGGAGATAATTCGGCACTGAAGTCGATGAAGCTGCTATGTTTTTCGGTTTTTTTTTTTTTCCTCCCTTTCCAAAAGACCACTTTTGAAGAAAGGCTGGCTCACGAAACTCTCTCTCAGGGGTCGCCGGGGAGTTCTTTTCTCCCTACCTGGCACAGACCGCCCTTCCCCACGAGGCGCGGTCCTAGAGAAAATAAATACTCCGTGTGAGAAAGAGCTGGCGTCGTTCAATAGAGGATTCAGTTCTGTGGGGTGGTGTCTTGTCACACGTCGAGAGGAGAGAAAGAGAAGAGAGGAAAAAAAAAAAGAGAGAGAGAAAAAAAAAAAAATATCCCGACGAGAAAGGATTCACATACCATGCACTGACATGAAGCAAAATCCCGAGTCGCCAAGCACGACTGGGTTCGCAGGCTTACCTTGCACAGCCGGGCTCAAGCTCATCCTCCGGAAGAGAAGAGCTTTTGCCTAGAGTGAGCGGTCTCTTTGCATCAAGTACGCCTAGCTTATAATGTCTCACTGGCAAATAAAATAAAAAATAAAGAATTCCCATATGCACCCTCGCCCACGAAATGTCTAAACGCGACCCTGGCTGATTCACTGTCCCACTCCCTTCACCCCTTCCCTTCGTGCCGTTGTCTATTGCTGTTCTATTTCAGATCTGTGTTTATTGACATTGGACTTGAGCCATTAGGGAGATTTAACAAGTCAACGCAGTAAATTCAGGCGACGCGCTGAGCTGTGTATTTGTTTGAAATAGGCACCGCAGCAGAGACGGGAGCGGGGCGCGGGCAAGGATGCGCGTAGGGATGCGCGTTGAAGCGCGGAGAGGGGAGGCGCGGGGGGTCCTTGGGCTTGGACAGTCTTGGGCAATAGCAGAAAAAAGGGGAAAAGAGGGAAATGGCACTTTAAAAGTTCCATGGCGAATCTTGCTATCGGATTATGTGGGAAGGAAGCTACTGCACCTTTTGAAAATATTTTGCTTTGGGGCATAATCTTTCAGATTATTATCTCCGCTGGTTACTATATGTTTTTTAAAAGACCCTGAAAGTGCAGTTTCATCTTTTTAACTGAGCTCGGGTTTCGTCTTTAAGGATTTGTTCTTACTGCTAGGTCTAAAAAAAAAAAAAAAGGAGAAAAAGAATCCTCGTCGTCTGAAAATGTAGGTCATCCCTTGTTTAGGAGAAGTTTGTCGAGTTATGTGGCCACTGATCTGGTGATAAGTTTTAAAGGCTTTCTTTAGCTGATCGTGTTGATATAATCGTGGGTTGGACTTGATGAATGAGTTCAGTTGTCCCCCATCTGACAAGCTTTAGCAGCTTCATGCATTTTAATCAGCCAAATGATTCATGTATTTTCCACCTTTTTTCTGTGTGTGGGATCCATTCTCTTTAAAAAAAAAAAAAAAGTCGCAACTGGATTAATTACCTTCTACATTAATCTCAAAACTTTTGCAAGGACCTTGTGGTGTGTAGTAAGGAAGTGGGGATGTCACTTGCGCTGTTTATGGTCCAGAAATTCAGAGATATCAGGCAGAGACAAAGACTCTGTAACATCCTTGATGTGGAATTAGAGAATCCCGACGGTTCATTAGAATACAATGTCGTTTTCTTCCTAATAAGCCTTTAAGTATCGTCTTGCCTCCTAATTGCGCTCTGGGCGCAGACTGCCTCGTCTCCGAGGGGCTCATTTACAAATTTCACTAGGTTCCTTCTGTCATTTTCGATAGTTGCAGAATCCTTGTAAAATCCCTAAAAGAATCGGAAGAGCCCCCTGGAAGGTGCCCAGAATCTAGTTTTTATTGTGACTACTTTTCCGTTGTTGTTTAATAGGGACTGTATATTGGGTTATGGAAAATTTGTTTCAGTGTTACAGTTTACAGCCTATCCTGTTTGGAAAGTGTGATCAATAGAGCTGAGAAATTTCTCCAGTGGCTGGAGTAACTGCAGTGCTTTAGGAGATTTAAACGACAGGTAGAAGGCTGCAAGAGTTCACTTTCCCCTCAAAAGATTTTGAGATGCCACTTGTAGGGCAAAACACAACTGACAAAACATTAGTGTTCTCAGCTGAAAAAAAAATAACTAATTCTTTAGCGATTTTTATGTTTGCTCTGTGTTGTAGAGGGGTCACTAATTTTTACACTTTTTAGAGAAAATTTGACTGGGAGTATGTAGGTGCTAAGTATGCATATACAAAGACTAAATGTAACCCATGTTTACATTCGCTGGAAGTGTATAGGACACAACTGCATATATGTGTGTGTGTGTGCACATAGGTAAAGATCCATATATATTAAACTGACAGAACACGGTTATGTGTTACCTCTTTGCTAAGCCAATGACAATGACAATTTCATGTTATGCTATGTTAGTAACTGTATTTATGGTAACCTCCCATGAAAAGGCTGTTTAGATTATCTAAATATTGGGATAACATCATTCCCTTTTCACGAACTAATGCTTTTACTTTTCTCATTTCATCTCTTTAAAAAGACAAGAAACTAAATCTGCATTTACATATTTTAATGAGAAAATATTATTTGGACGACTAGGTTCATAATTTAATGTAGACACTTTTATAACCTTTGTCTTAAAACACACATGCTGGGAACAAGAACACCAACATTTTAAACGTCATGCTTATTCTGTACAGGAAAAAAATAAAAGAAATGTCTTTACAGTTTCAATAGACACTAATGCCGTCTGTGGAGGTTTTTTCATCTTCTTTCCCTCCCCCCCCCCCCTTAACTTAAGCAGTTCACAACAGAACAGTAGTTCAGTTTCCAGCAAACTACCTAAAACTAGAAAGGAGTATATCAAACAAAAGTGCATTTTACACATTTTATAATCATTCCTATGCACAAACATTTACAGTTTCCCTAGCCCCCTCTCTCTTGTCTGCAAAGCTCCAGCAGAAATCAGAATGACCTCCATAGTTTGTACCTGATGTTTTATTTCTTCTCCACATTCTACAAGCAACTTCAGCAGCTTTTCTTAAGCTACGCCGAGTTGTGTGCTTGGTAGCACGTTTATTATTATTATTGTTTGTTTTTAAGATATTAAATAAATAGCAACAACTTTAAAAATAAGCCAATAAAACAAAGCCCAAAGCAATCCTCAGCTCCCCAAACCTTCAGGTAATCAGAAGTTAACAGACAAATCAACTTCTCTTCCACCTGTAAACTGCAGTAAATATCCACGTTACAACAGGTACTGCAAAGGGACCTCGTCTGATTTACAGTGCGGATGCAAGTTCAATATTTACATTAACACCGCTGCTTTGTAAACAATGTAGGTATGGAGTGAGTGAAGGGTTGCCTATCCCTTGCACGGCTTCCGCTCCCCGCGTCCGCCTGCCCGCTCGCCTGCTTGGGAGGGGGCCGACTGCCAGCGCACCGCTCAAACTGGGCCTGGCTGCCAGCGCACCGCTCAAACTGGGCCTGGCTGCCAGCGCACCGCTCCTGCAGAGGGGCGACGGAGGCTGCGGATCCCACAGCGCTGCCCCGCAGAAATCCCGCCCTTTGGCCAACAGGCGCCGGCGTACACGCACCCACACAAAGGATACGAGCACTTCCCGGCGTTTCCAAGGTCCAAGCGTTTGCCGCTTGGAGGCTGGAAACGTCGCTGCTGTCATGCAGCCATTTCACGCTGTTTATGGTTTTAAGGGTCGGTCTCATATGAACCCCAGCTCTTCCCCAGACAAAAGAAGGGAAAGAGGCATCGCCTGTCCAGGCTTGCTTGGTTCCCGGCAAATCGAAGATGCCTGAAGTACTTTTGGAGAACTAGTGATGCGTATGGCAGTTCCTACCGGGAGGGGAGGGGACCGGGTCGGTTCGGTTCGTTTTGCCTCAGAAGACTGGAAAACAAAGTTCAGAAGCAGGAAAGAAACCTAAACGCAAAGGAGGGCACGGCCGAAGGGGCGAAGCGGAAAGTCAGCTTACAGCAAACCTCACTTTCCCGCGGGGAGTTGTCTCTGCTTTCGAGGAAAAGAGGAGAGAGGAGGGAGGAAAGAAGCGGAGGGAGGGAGAGAGGGGAGGGAGGAGAGCTCCAAGGAAACTTCGGGGGAATGAGGACGGTGGAGTCCGTGCGGGCGGCCCGGGTCAGTGCACAGCCACGGAGTGCAGAGCGGGCGCCGGGCTGGTGAGAGTCTCGCTGGGGGTGGCCGGGCTGCTTTGGCTGGTGGCCGTTTGCGAGGATGTGGGGCTGAGGGACGGCGGCGAGTTCGAGAGGATGGTGGGGATAGGCGCAGGAAGGGCGGGAAGGGCCGGCACCGCGGCGGGAGTGGGCTTGATGGGGACAGGGATGGCCGGCAAAGTCTGCCCCCCATGGCAGAGCGGTTTAATGGGCACGCCGTAGGCACCGTACTCGCCGCTGGCCATGGAGATAGGGGTGGCGGTGTCGATCATGCTGGAGCTGTACATGTGGGGCCAGCCCGTGCCAATGGAGCTGCCCACTGTAGTCAACTGATTGGGGAGAGGGTAAGCGGCCGGCATGGGCTGCATGGTGGAAAAGGCGAGGCCGCCGGGCATCTTGTACTCTCTAGCGATGATATTCTCGATGGCGAAGGGGTGTTTGAAGCTGGAAGGCTGAGATACACCGAGGTTGTACGTGGACATCTGGGGCAGGTGCGTGCCGGTTGCCGCCAGTGCGCTGAGCCGCAGCTTCGCTTGCTGCTGCAGATACTGTGCCGCGTCCGCCGGCTTGCTGGGGGCCAGGTGGTCCGACTTGACCACCTTGAAGCGCTTACGGCGGCGCAGGAAGCTGCCGTTCTCGAACATGTCCCCGCAGCTGGGGTGCAGTGCCCAAAAGCTGCCCTTGCCCGGCTGGTCGGGGCGGCGCGGGATCTTGATGAAACAGTCGTTGAAGGAGAGGTTGTGGCGGAGGGAGTTCTGCCAGCGCTGCGTGTTCTCCCGGTAGTAGGGGAAGCGGTCCATGATGAACTTGTAGATCTCGCTCAGGGGCAGCATCTTCTCCGGGGAGCTCTGGATCGCCATGGCGGTCAGCGAGATGTAGGAGTAGGGAGGCTTCTGATCACTGTAAGTGTTTCTGCCCGGGCGAGGCATCTTCGCTAGGGGACTCGCGGAGATCTGCAGAAGGGCATCGACAATGAGGAGGTCGGGGGTAGGGGCACAGGGATGAGTTCGAGAGGATTTGCACCGAGACCCAGGCAAGGCAGCGGGTGGGTGTGGGGCCGGGCTGAAAAAAGAAGAGCACGGGGAAGGGACACGGCGGACCTCGGCCCTCGGGGAGGGATGGCGGGGGGCGGGGGGGGGGGGGGGGGGGGAGAGAGGTGGGGTGGGCAAGGGGGCAGGATGGGGGAAGGGGAAACCGATGTGGATCTCTGCACCGGCGGCAGGGGAGATGCGATGTGCCTTTCTCCCAGCTCCAGCCTCGCCCAGGCTGCCTCCCCACAGTAGCCCGCAAAGTTACTGTGGTGCTAGGTCTGAGTTCTGGTCTCTGCGAGGAGAAGGGGACCCTCTCCCATCCTCTCCTCTCGTCTTCCACCCCGCTCCATGCCAGCCCTTGCATATGCCTACCTTAAAGTTGATGGAAGTTGACAGTCCGCATCCGGGACGTATCTGGGAGTCCGGGCTCTTTCCCGCTTCGTTCCGCCGGTGCGTCTCCCTCTCCTTTCCCGGCCGCTCTGCTCCGGTTTAGTCCTGAGGAGGCAGCGAGCTGACTTGGTTTTGGGAATCCTCCCGTACACCCCTCCCTTCTCCTCCGCGGGCTGAATCAGCTTCTTTTACACCACCAGCAGCTGGACTGTGGCAGAGGCTTGTATGCTTCTCTGCAGCCGCGATGAGCTAAGTAGTTGCCTCCATGTCCTTCCTCTAACCATCTGATAGTTTTATGTGGTGACATGAGCAGAAAAGACCCCTGTAGAGGAGCTTCATTAATGTGCCACTTCTTTGCTATCATATGACAATCGCCTTGGGAGCAGGGGGAGGGGAGCGGGGAGGAGGGGGCTGGAGAGAAAGCCATAATCTGGTTTCATTTACACCTATTTACATGGACACCTTGGGCCAATGGGAATCATTTCCATTTGAAGACAAGGCGAGGGGTGAAAAGGCTCCGCCAGCGGAATTGCAGAGCGATGGTACCCGGTGGCTGGGAGTGGGGGGGAAGGTATGCACTAACCTCTCTGTGGACTTTGCAGGAAGCTTAGTCTGCAATTCACACTTACAACTGAAGATACTGAGCAGTGGGATATTTGACATGGAAATTGCTTGGCTGTGGTATTCTGTTTGTTCTGCATTGTTATCTGATTTGTATTGTTGGCTAACTTAAGGCGAGCCTTTTTTCCCTGTAACGATAGACTTTCTCTTTGCCGAATCCGCTCTCCCCGAGCGAAGGTTCTTTCCAGAAGAGAAAAGATCGGGGCTCATCCGCAGCCGCCCCGGGAAGTTTCCTGCCCCCGCCCCCTCCCAAGCCGTTGCTCTAGTTCCGCGGACTTGTTGGTGCAAAGCCGTGGGGGTCGTCTTAAAATATACGACAGGGGCGAAGGCACAGCCCTGGTGTGCTCGGTACCGAGTTGCCCTCCACGCCGCTATCCTGCTGCCGGGGCCAGGGGCGGCGGCAAGCAGCGCCCGGGCGCAGCTTGCGCACCAACCGGCCTCAGGGCAGGGAGTCCCTCGGAGTCGGTCTGGGGTAACTGGACTGTGTCACCGATTACTGCGCTAACTATCGTCAACCTGACACTTTCTGCAGGATTTCCGTTACGTGTCTCAGGCTGTTTGTGTGTCTGTGTACTTCCCGATGCGCACTTGTGTGTGTCGTAGCAGGCACGAGTATAACACCGGAGTTACGGCTCTCTTGGCTCCCGTGGACTGCCCGGAAACCACGGGCTGATCCTGTAACTGCAGCGCAGATGAGCAGCCCAAATGCCAGCCTTGTATCATGAGGGAGGATCAGGCTCGGAAGGTCTCAGCCTTGCCCTGGCATGGGAGGGAGGTTCGTATGATGTGTATTCCTGAGGCTATGGAGTATCCTGTCACCCCAGAGCTAGAATAAAAGATTGTCTTGGAAGCTGCAAGCACTGGGAGTAGGAGCCTTTGTGGTGAATACACATCCACTCTATGAACAATATTTCTGAAGTCGGTCAGTAACTCACCAAAACGTAACTTAAACACGATGAATTTAGAAGATTAAACAATTTCATTAATATTGAAATGGCAGCCGAGGCTGAGCGCGCCCGCTTGAAATGCAAGCGCACGTTTTTCAATATTAACAGAAGTACTTGAGGAGAAGAATAATGTCACCTTCTTAATTCAGCAAAACTAGCTGGGATGGGGGAGGGAGAGAGGCAGCACCGGCTGGCTGTACGACGAGGAGGACTCTGGGGGCGCGTGGGGGTCTTCTCGGAGAGACAGTCGCTAGCAAGCAGGGCTCCCTGAAATCTGGCAGTAGCCTGAAAACGCTTTACACATGCGACTAGCTCCGACATCGTGTGTGTTAAACTGCGTTCCCCTCGTTCCAACCAGGCTGCCCTCAGTCTCATCTAATCCCTCTCTCCCGGGGCAGGATGTCGTTTAGAGAATAATGGGCAAATAATTGCTTTTCTAGGAATCCGAGAAGTCGACCTCGGCCCCGCGTTACAGAGCTAACGAGTGCTTTTTTTTTTTTTTTCTTCTTTTTTTGGGGGGGTCTGGGGGGGGTGATGGGTGAGAGGGGATCTGCTGCATGTCCTCCCCCTTGAAGAGAGGGACTCGGGGATGTTCACGCTGTTCAGAGCCCGGGAACGGCCGTGCTCAGTGCACCGGCTCCCCGACACTTTGTGCCAGCCGGGCAGGGCGGGAAGACCGCCTCCAAACTTTCGCGGGGGGGGGGGGGGGGGAGGGGGGGGGCGCTAGGAGGATGGTGTAGGAGGTGATGAACCGATCGACGTTAGAGGGTAGGAAAGACAGTACTCTGAAATGGGGAAAGATTCCTCCTACCTAGGATTTTGGACGAGAAGGCTTCTGGGTTTGTGTTGATAACACCAAAATATAGGGGTTTAATGAACATCTTCGATACCCCACCCCCACTCCAACTTCCAACAACTTTCATTTCGGGTTTTGTCTCTCAGCCCAGGTTCACTCCTGGGATGCCTGTCAAGAAGAGAGCTCAGAAGCAACACGCGAGTAAATAAAATTCACAGCCTGACAAATTCTTTTCTTCCTCTTTTTGTCAGTACCTTTTCTTTTCGAAGAAAGAAAGAAAAAAAAGCCGCCTGCGCAAATGGGAACCCGCAAGCTGTAAAGTTAAAGAAAAGTCGACTTCCGTTGTCATTTGCTACTCCGAGTGCGAATGAGGTATGGCTGTAAGGAGCCCGATTTTTTTTTTCTCCACTGCAAAGGAATGTGTGAGTGGAGGAGTAGGACAAGCAAAGCCATCTCGGTAAATGATACCCAAAGTTTCACCTTGTGTTAAGTACGCAACAGATGACAGACTTGGGCAACACAGGATTTAAATGTAACTTGTATCATTTGCCTTTTACTTTGAAAGCCAAGATTAGGGAGGAGGGGAGGGAGCAAGTGAGTCCAAATCCATTGTGCAGCAAACCAAAGCAAGCAGACGTTTTCGTGAAGCCCAGTTCAAATAAGGAGCTCAAGGGAAGTGTTGGGAAAACTGTATGAAACACGCATAAGTCAATTATATCGATGTGCAAACCCAATGGAAATCTATTTCGTGTAATAGCCATTCAACCCTTGCATGGAGCCCATCATGGACCACCTTTCTGCATGGAAGGTTTGCAATAGCCCCCTTTCCCACAAGCAAGACCACACACGTTTACAGATTTGGTAATAATTTATGTTAATTTTGCTCCATAAATCCACAATTCGCCTCAGTGGCAAGCGGGGCTGTTGAGAGAAGAAAATGAGACAGAAAAGTGACAAACACAATATTGATTTTGAATCTTTGTGGCTGCAAGCAGGTGTGTAGCTTTGCAGAGGGGCAAGTGGGAGAAGGGCTGTGGGGGGAAGTCAAGAAGTTTTACAAGGATAAAAAAAATCACTCTGTATGAGAGAAAAGCTCACAACCTTGTTAATATTTACAAACCAGTTGGGAGAAAAGAGAAGGGAGGGGGGAAGTACCAGCTTCTTAGGGTTTCCTAGGCTGCGAAACACAATACCAGGCTCTGAGCAAGCTTCCCTCGTTTTGGAAAGTCAACTCCAGGCGCTGATTGTGGCTGCATTTCGGCTAAGCCTCGCTCTGTTTTTTGTAATGGGTCTGTTTCTGTCTGTATCTCGGGGGCCAGAAGGGAGAAGGAAGCGGAGAGATTTGGACGCTCCCGCTTTTTTCTGTGCTTGAATTCCCGATGCGGTTTCCCGAAGCGCTCTGGCCGCTCTGGTAACAGCAGGGCTTTGTCCCATCTCACATTCTTCACCGAATTTGCCACTTTGGCGTGAAACTACTTAGCGCCCTTTAAAAAGGATTTTGTTCCTTTCGCGATGAGCACTAAACAAACTCCCCCTGTCTGTCAAGGCTGGACTGAGAACTACTCTCCAGACCTGTATTCTCGACAGCAACGGAATCGCTCGGGATTTGCAGTATCCTTTGTACACGGGGCTGGAATCAGGCACGGCTGCGCCCGGCGCTGGGCAACGCGCTGCGCTGCCCCTGCCACCCCCCGTGGGCTCCTCGTCGCTGTCGCGGTACTTAATGCTGACTCCCTGTATGCGTTCTTCTTGCTCGCCCCGTCGGGGATTTCAAGCAGCAAAGCCCGACCGGGCACTTGGCCCCGCTGCGCTGGTGGGGGTGGATCGCAATACGGCCGGTCCTCGTGTCTAGGAACACTCGCCCTTCCTCATGACTGGAGGGACGGTGAGTCCTGAGCCAGATTTAGGGACGAGGAAGCCCAGGCACTGCCAGTGCACCGTTTCCCGGAGGCCGCTGCAGCCCTATCCGGTGGCCCCGAGGGAGACGGTCCGGGGCGCCAAGCTCCCCAATGCCGCCCTCGCTACCGTCCTATGTCTGTCTGCATGTGAGGACGTGGGTGATCGTGTCGTGCGTGGGGCCTTGCTGTGTGCAGGCAGTGTCCGGCCCCGAAAGTGTGCCGAAACTCAAAGGCCTCTGCCGCGGGGCCGCGCGCCGGGGCCACAGCCTTCGCCGGCACCAGCGGGTCTGCGGTGCAGGGTTCCTCGCTCTCGGGCAGTGGGCAGCCGTTTCGCCCGTTCCCAGCGCCCTGAGAACCTGCACTAGGATATCCGGTTTTAACTCCTGGAGGAGGCTGCTGTTGCCGCTTATCGCTCCTGACGCTGTCCCAGAGCACCTGGTTCCTGACCGGAGCCCGTTGCCCAGGAGACCTCTTTCCCTCCGCGCTCCACCTGACATCGGCGGTAAATCCAGGCCGGGTAAGCGCATCCCCGCAGCCTCCCTCTACACACACAACCCGCCAGGACCTTCCTGGGACAACGCCGAGGGGCGCCGAAGTTAGACGGATCTCACACACCGAATGCACGATGCCGGGCCAGGCACGCAGCGTTGCCCACCACCGTGTCCGCCTCCCGCACCTGCCCACCTGCCTCGTCTGGCCGCCCGGTCTGCGCCTCCGCGGGAGGGCTGCCGGCTCAACCACCACTTCCACGCCTCTCCCCGAGCCTTTGGTTGAGTGTTGTGCTTTAAGCGCGGATTCCGGTGTGAATTTCGACATTATTGCCCTGATAGCCTGTCTTTGTGGTAAACTTCCTTCTTGCAGGCACTGGAGCATTTATCTACACCTTTGGGGTTTGTTGGTTTGTTTATTTATTTATTTGGAGAACTATCAGGGGAGGCCTTGCAAACTTTTCATTTTCAATCTTCCCCTTTAAATAAATGTCGCTTTTCAAGCTGCCCTCTCTTCTCTTTTTCGCATTGTAGGAAATATTGAAAATGCCACCTTAGTATTGAAGGGATTAACTTGCTTTTCTCCCAGCTCCTAACGCTGGTGTAAAGGGAGCAGTAGATCAACTGTATAATGTGTGCACTGTTTGGTCATTTGTACAAGCAGAACAAAGGTTGAGCTAAGCCAAATTGCATTGCACTTGTGAACCGAGTCCCAATTTGAAGTATCTTTTACAGCAGGGGGAATGAGAACAATTTCGTGTATGTCTAAAAGGGAATAACAAAGCCACTTTCTAGAGCATCTCAAAGTGAAGTAGTGAGGCGTGACATTCCCAGGGTGAGGAGGGACAAAGGCAGGGTCAGGGGGATGAAAAAGGGAATCAAACAGCCACTTTCACATGTCTGCCCTCAACTGCTGCACCTCTCCATAATAGGAAACAACTGTTGTAAAAAGGGGGATTGCTCTCATTCATTCAAAATAGCAAATGATAGCTAAACAACATTGTCAAAACTGAATCAACTTCTGTGCAGTACCACCCAGAAAAAGGTATTGTGTTTTGGTTAATAGCTGGGTGGAGCAAACCTGATTTTCCTTTTTTTTTTTTTTTTTTTTTTTTTAATGACCCATCTTTCTAAATAGGTCCGTTTCATAAACTTTAAACATCACCTTTTTTCCAAACCATGCTCATCTCACTCACGCTTTCTCCCCGACTACTCTTGCCCTGGTGTTCTGTGCAGAACCAGGAAAAAAAAGAGAAGGCAGAGTTCCCTTCCCGCTGCTGTCAGAACTGCGGTGCAAAATCCATAGGCAATATAAATCTTCCCTGAACTGTATGTCCGCGACGCTGGGCGAAACCACCACTAAGTTATTACTTAGCCAAACATTGTGAAATGTTTTTAATGACGGTGTTTCTTAATGACATGTGCACAAGAAAAATGGCGCACTTTATGGTTATTTCCCCACTTTAAAAGCCAAGCTAATAACCGCTGGCCGGATTCGAGCTCACGCAAACTTTAGGGGAAACATTTTCCTCCGTTGTGTAACGAGACGGGATTTAATTAGGGTCAGAACTTTGAATGCTTCTGTTTTCTCCCTAGTGGCAGGGGGCATGTTTGCAAACAGATCCGTAAGTTACAGCCGCACGGTGCGGAGGGTGGGGTGGTGTGGGTGTGTGGGCGCCGGGGCCCTGCGCCTTCCCTCACCGCCGCCCGCCCCCCGCCCGGCTGCCACCCACCGAGCTGCCCGGGAACAGGGAGGACAATTCCCGAGCAGTGGGGCTCCCCGCCCCCGTCGCCCGGCCAGGCCCCGCTCCTCCGCGGGGCGGGACAGCACCGCCCGCCGGAGCCGCGCTTGCACTCGAGGAAGTCCAGGCCCGTCTCACGGAGGGGGGCGCGGGTAGCGCCTTCCTTGGCTGTGCCGTATCTGCAGGGCAGTAGCGGGGCTGTTCGGGCCTCCTCGGGTCGCGGCCCGCCAAGCCTCTGGCGCGGCTGCGAGCACTGTGGGAGGCAGCTCGGCGCAGGGTGAGCTGACCGCGGGGCAGGGCGCGCTAGAGCACACCACTCCGCACCTTGCAGCGTCTACTCTGGAGAGGACAGGAGTACGACAGGGCCGCCTGGCAGGCACAGGTGACGCGCTGGTTGCGTTTACTGAGACGAGGTTTTCCGCGCTTCCTTACGTCTGTTGGCATCCCCTGCCTCAGCTCCCCGGCTGCTACCCTCACGACGAGAGCAAAGCTCTCGTCTTCGTCTTCCCATCAACCTTCAGCTCTGTAGCAAAAAACATATTAACCTTCTTTAATATTTCATTCCTGAAAGAGGTTCTTTGGATCTAACTTTAGAAAAGATTTCCCCGCAGCGATTTCTTCCCCTATATTTTTTCTCTGTCTTTATTATTGAGCGATACTGTAGTCATACAGCATTTAATCAGCTAAAGAGGAAAGATATTGATAGAGGACTTTTTTTCACCCCCCTTTCTTCCTTTGGCGAGGAAAGATTTTACACGGGAACAAAAGACATTGCGAATGGTGGAGTTGTTTTGACCTCTGAGAGCGAGATCTGCTCTTTCAGAGGAAAACCCCGTTGGATTTCCTCTGTTAGGAATTATTTCCGACCAAGTTTGCTCTCGCTTGGGCCACGACCTGTAAAAAACCTTCCCCTGTGTTTGGGTGATGGCAATTTCAGTTGTCACGACCGTTTTTCCGTCGAGGTAGAGTTTAAGAAATCCCTCGGTGGCGGAAGGAGCCGCCCCGACCCTGAGTCCGTCCACACGCGCCCGGCCCCGCGGACCTGTTGTTAGCCCCGCGCGGAGCTGCCTGGGTAAACTGCTTGTGTATCGTCATTATCATCCCGTTGTCTGCAGGCAATGTAGATTTTCTAAAGATCTAATGAATAAACAACCAGCAAGTGCTGGCGGTGTAATTTACATTGTTAATGCCTACATGTGTATAATAAATATGCATTTGTATGTCTTCAAATAAACTCTTTTTAGTTTCTAACCTGTGGTGATTTTTTAAAAAAGCTGCCTTTTTCAAGAAACCACTTTTCCTTTTCGTTTTCTAAGCTGGTAGGGAAGAGCCTTGGCAGAGCGCTTGCCGCACGCTTCCTGACGGCAGAGCACGCGCGCGCCCGGGCGCAGCCTGTCCGCGGCTGCGGGTCCCGGGGCGCGGCCACCGCCTGCTTCCTCAGCGCGGGAGGAGAAGGCCGCAGCCCGTTAACGGCAGGCACTCGTTTCTCGGTGCAACTTGCCACGTTTTTAACAGCAGAACAATTTGAATGTACAATATTAGCTTACAGTATTAGTCTGGAGGTGCAAAGAACAATCCATTCAGAGACTGGGCTTCAAAGGCACGAGATTCCCCCGAAGGAAAAGTTTACAGATGTGGCTGTTCCCTCCCTCCTTCCTTGCCTCCCCCTTCTCCCCTCCCTTGTCGGAGACAAACGGTTTTCCCTGAACGCTTCTGTAGAGGGCATCCCTGACCAGATTTCTTCCACCTCGCCTTGTGGAGCTCGCTCCCCGTGCGCTGAGCTGCGGAGCTCGGTTTTCCCGGGCGCAACCCCGCCGTCGTTGGCCGGGCTCCCGCACCGCCCTCCCGGGTCGCGGTATGGCACCGGCAATCGAAGGCGAAGCTCTCTTTCGCTTCCAGCTCTTCAGGCTGGAAAGGCTGGCACTCCGCGGCCCCTGCTGACTTCACCTTGGGAGGGATAAAGATTTTTCTCCTCATTTTTCGCTACAAACCAGGTGCCACTTTCGTACACCGCTCGATGGCAAATGTCTCATCTTCAGCGAGCTGGATCTGGCATACATTATTTTAATTAAGTCTATGGCGATTTACTTTCCTCTGAGATCCATTCCACGGTGCAATTAGGAACGTATTGGTGCTAGCACATATGAATATTCAGGAGAGTGTCAATTAATTAGCAGACAGAGGAATCTCATTATGGTGCTCAAAACCCTTTTAGTGCTAAGCAGAATTAAGGGGGCATTTGCCAATGTGCTGGATTAGTGAATATTTTAGTGCGCGCTCATTTAACTTCATTATCATAGCACTTACGCTATCCTCTGATTTTATTAATTAAATTGCTCATTAATTTATCCGGAAAAGGGGATAAAAGTTTTATGACGCCACAGCACTCGCGTGGACGTGTTGAAACGCCGTCTCCTG
Organism: Indicator indicator; assembly: GCF_027791375.1. NCBI lineage: Eukaryota > Metazoa > Chordata > Aves > Piciformes > Indicatoridae > Indicator > Indicator indicator. Next base: position 6,460,906 of record NC_072025.1, read on the forward strand.
CCCCGCCGCTCGGCGGGAAAGCGCTTCCCCCGGGCTGGCGGGGCGCACCCGCCCTCCGCAGCCCTGCGCCCATCTACCAAGCGCGGTTTTGTCTCCCCCACTCCAGAGATAAAAGTGTAACGTGGCAATTAGTGCAGCTGCAGCGAAGGGAAAGGGAGATCGCTGGGAATTTGGAGCGCAAACCACGGGTTTAATTTTTTTTGTTTTCCCCCGTACTCAAATCTTTTCTCAACATCTGGGGAGCGGGATTAATCTTGTAATCTCTGCACAAACTGCAGAAACAGAAGGAATAATCTCCTCTTTCTTAGTAGTCTGGACAAAATCAAATGCGACCTCTTTCCGAAAGAGACAGGGGTGTCACACACCTGAAGTGTCTCGCTGGGAAGGAGCCGGTAGCTCTTCCCCGGTGCCGGCAGCCGGGCCGCGCAGGGCGCGCTGGCCGGGGGCTCGCACTTTGTCAGTGCCCATAGGAGAACTACGAAGATCAGAAGGCAGCGAGCAGGTTTACGCTCATTTTCTAATTACCCAATACTTCAATTCTCATAATTTTTCTAAGGATCATTGTATTAAGAGCAGCTATTAGAAAAAAATGTCTGTGGGATATTGTGCTTTGCAAAAAACAAACAAAAATTCCCTTAGAAATGTTTAATATTAAATATTAATTGGATTTAAATTCAATAGCCGTATCTTGCTACAGTTATAGATGCGCGGTAAGATATAGATAATCAGCTCTTGTCCATCTTCACACAGGAGGGATGGACCTGGTGTCAGCGGAGGCTCTGCGGAGGAAGGGGAGACCGATGAAAATGTGTTTAACAAGTCACCACCACTGCAACACCGAGCGCGGAATTTGCCCAAAAAGGTTAGAAAGACAAATATTAAATCTGCCTTCACAAAGGGAGCCGCTAAACAGATCCGAAATTAATATGCATGTAAAATTAATTAGCTTGCATTTCATGACATCAAAATAAGTACCTGGGAAACAAGAACACCTTCTGGGCATTTGGCACCATATGTTAGAGTTAAAGTTAATTGACTAATTACATAAATTAGGCATTAATTTTACAAGGCATCACGTATAAAAGATATCTCAATTAATCGTGGAGGCGAAAGGAGGTTAAAGGGGAGGCTGTCGGTCCGGCCGGAGCCTGGCGCATACTCGGGGCGGTCATTAGCGCGCGGAGACAGGGCGGGTTCGTTAACAGTAATTACACATCTGAGGGCTGATTAGCTGCGGTCAGGGCCCCGTGTCCGGCCACCCGCTCCTCCCTGCGCAGGGGCTGCTACCACCACCCTGTTCCAGCCTCGCCGAGCCCGACCTGCCGCTGCTGCCCGGAGCCTGCTGTCACCCTGTGTACGGTATGTCTTGGGGTGGGAATGTGCCCTCTGCTTTGGCCCTACCTGCTCCATTTGAGGCTCCATTATGATCGAAACTCTGGCTCTCCCCATACCTTCCAGGTTGTTTACTCTAGGAAGTGAACTCCGTTGTGTGGAGAAAAGGTGCAGGATTGAGGCACCTGTCAGTGAAATTAGACAGATTTCTTCATTATTTCACAAAAGCAAGAATGAGTTTTAAATCACATGAGAAACTTAAGGTAACCAGAGCCAGGCCACGCTGTTCCTGTGCTTTGAGGCATGAGGCAATGCTTTCTGTAGGCCCAGTACCCTGGATCCTTTTTACCTGTTAGGAAGGCAGTCTGCTGCCTTCCTCCTCTCAGAAGCAAAGGAGAGTCCAGTGTCACCCCTCTGGGCCCAAAAAGGTGTCAGACTGTCAGCAGTTTGCCTTGTAGCTAATACTTTAAGCACAAGGATGGTTCTGTTAAAATGCACGAAGAATTTTGAGGTAATGTGAATTATTAGATCTTAACAATATAAAATGGCAAAATTCAAAGCAGTAAGGGAGTTCTGGGGAATGAAGAAAGCCCAGGCCATGAAGCAAGGACTGGAAATATTTTCATATTAAAAATATTTGGGGAAGGACCAATAAGCAGTTTATATTTGGACTGGGATCTGCTGAACACTACAAGAACACTACAGGATGAACTCTGAAGATTTTGGCTGGGGAAGGTGGGCCTGCTCCAGCAGAATAGGAGGCCTGCAGCAGGCACTAAGTGGGCTGCGGAGAAAGCTCATTTCTGCCTTTGTGGGGAGATGTGGAGGCTTTTTGCAAGTCTGCTAGTTTCTTTCAAGAGTCTGCCTTACTAATGTAAATAAAAGTTGGCTTCTCTCCCCTTTTGTAAGTAAATCTATAGTGTGGTTACATTAGTAACAGTGTAGCCTGTCTGCTGATGGGCTAGAAAACAGATGAAAACCTGCCATACGTCTATCTTTTTATTGAGACAAAATGTTCATTCTGATGTAGCAGTTCTGTTCTGTTGCCAGATGCTGAAGGTACTTGAGGGAGATGTTGACAAGTGGATAATTGTCAGCAGAACTAAAACAGGCACTTTGTTTACAGTTGAGCATGATTAATTGAGAGTAAATAAAACAGAAGCTCTGTTCATAAGCTCTCTGAGCAGCTCGAGTTCAAAACCAGGCAGCAAGCTCCAGAAACTGAACCTGCCATCGTTTTTGAGGAAGGGCTTATGTGGGGGGGCCAGTAACTGACCTCTGTAATTAAAACACATGGTGCAGCTTGAGGCACGAGCCTCTAGGTTTCGAACCACATGGTTTCCTGCTTTCTTTTTCTCTCTGCTGGTTTTTGTTTTGTTTTTTTTCCCTTTGGTTTACATGGCTGGGTCACAAAGGGTTGTGGATCACATGTTAATTGAAAAGAAAAGGTTGCATATCTGAATGGTGGACACAGGTAACATGTTCAGGTAAAATGAAGGGGCAAAAGCAGTCTAGGATACTTCATCAGTGATAAAATATTAAGTGATGTAGTAATCCTTCTTTCTGTATTGTAATTTAAGGTTGTTATAGAATATTTCATGCTTTAGAACAGTAGTGAGTGTCACAGACTAGTGCTGATGGTCAGTAAACCCCAGGAGTACTCTGCATACTTTTGGTAGGTCAAGATATGTTTCTCTTTGTACCTCCTGTAGCAGTGTCCATTTACCCAGAGTCATACAAGAGGTAGCATAGCTAATATCAAGGGATACTTATACTGCTTGGACTAACTAAATTCTGCAGTTCAGCTGTAGAGTAGGGGGTATATAGCGCTTACCTATCTAGAATTGCCCAAATGTGTTGTTTGTGAACATCTTTCTCAAAATTATAGTTTTCTTTCTCCTTTATGCTCTGAACCATTCTGAAGCTGCTTCCTGTGAATTATTCGTTCTTTAATGAAGGGATAACTACTAAGAGACTGTTGTAGCAGCCAGCTTAGTCTCCCCAGTGTGTAGCACACTTTTAAGTAGAGTTGTGAGCCTGCTTATCTGTATTCAAACTTCCTGCCTTGGTCACGTCCTTGGGCGGCTGGTATTTTAAGAATAGCATATCCATGTGTATATGTGTTGCCAGTGGGCATTCAAATGACCATGAGTGGATTGCAGCTGCTCACAGGTTGTGAAAAAGACATGTGCTTGTTCTATCAGGGAAAGGTAAGTTCTCTTATAGATGACTATCCTGTATTTCTTGTTTAATTTGTTTACTGTTTTTGTGCTAACTCTATCCTACTGTCACTGGCTTTGATTGGAAAGGGTCCAGAGATAGCAGCCTGTGCCAGCTTCCAAGGAGAGCCTATATAGGAATATCTTTCAGTCTCAGGCCCACTGTTTAAAGATGTGGCTCTTGATGGCTATGTTAGAAAGGGTCCTAGGGGAGTGGTTGGGTGCTACTCATCTACTGCAGCCATGTGCACTTCGAGAGCAGGGAAGACTGATGGGGATTTGCAAGAGGTTGCACATTGATATACGTTTATCTGATTTTCTGAATTTTTTTTTTAACATACCAGTAATATTTACTTGTTTTACACTTTGAAGGCAAGTCATGCCACCAGCCTCCTATCTAGGGATTTCACTAGCACTGTGGGATGCTGGTGGTACAGTGTGTGGATTTGATGTGGCTTCTTCGCCCATGTGCAATGGACCTGATGTTTGGGGCTCAAAGCCAAGTGTAAGGATATTTATTCTAATTGATCAATAGCTTGACAGTAGGATTATTAATTAACTTAGATAATTTACACTATCACAACCAATATGATTTCTCTTTTTTGCTTTGAAATCTTTTGTATACTTAATATTCCTTCAGTTCCTTCCAAAACCTTTTGCCTTAGCTTTATTTGTGATTGTAACTTTGATTTTCCCTTATCTGGAATGTCTCTCTTCCTCTGGATCATATGCTTGTCTAAACTGCAGCAGTTGTTGCTTGCCTGTGCAACTCAGAAGAGCCCCAGGATACTCCCCAAAGGTTGCAGCACTTCAAAGTAGATGCTGCAGGCTCATAACAGCCAAAAAACAGGCACTTGCGGTGCTGCAAGCCCCAGAGGTGGCTGCTGGCATGGATGTAAGAGGAAAAGCTCCTTTCAAGGAGCAGCTTTGGAGTTTCCTTCTGTAGGGGAGCACTGGGCACTTCAGGGACAAGGCAGCAAGCCAGGATCCTTTATGCAGGTTGTGAAGATCTTCCTGGAAGCCAGAGCAGCTGTGTGGGGAACTCCTGGGTGGGCCAAAGCACCAAAAGGGGGTGAGGAGTTTCTCTTTTGGAGAGATAAGAGCATTGTCTGTTTTACTGCTGGTAAGCTTGAATTCTCCCTGCTAGTGAAAATAAAGGTGCTTTGGCTTACAGTCCACCTGTGAGTTGATTCCTTTGAATTAAGCTTTCCAGCCCCCAACTTTCTACTCTTACTTACACTGCTCTTAAGTCCACCGTGTTACTTGTCTGGATGGTGGTAGGTGTCGGCTCTCCAACAGAATGTCATACTTTTTTGTAAGACAGAAGGAAAGAAAAGTGTTTTCCTTAGGTGTGTCAACTTTGCACTTTCGCTCAAATGTCTGGTCAAGGTCTGTCAATGCAAAAGACTTCTGAGATAAAAATCCCTTTGATTATACTGATGAGCCTAATGTAGCAGCACCTTTAAAGGTTAAGTTCTGTAGTGGAGCCATATAACTTAAAAACAAGGCTAAAGGCAGGAATTTTTGCTTTGGCTGACATTGGTGGAATCACTAGTATGTGACTTCTGAGTGAGTATATATTTGGTTTATCACACAGGCACAAGAGCTATGCTGCTTGGACCTATGGGCGTGTCTACCCAAAAATGCCCTAAATCTGTAGTCTATAGCAGATGCTGAGAAGTCTTAAGTGACCATGTGATATAGTGCAGCAATGCTAAAAGGTCCATGAAAAAGTTCGGGTCTCAGTGGAGAAGACAACGGGCAATTCTGCTTTTCCCAGAGCTTTTCATCTGCTGTGGCCTGGCAGCTATGTTGGACTGATAAGATGGTGTGAACTGGGTGCTTCAGCCTAATGGGCCCAGGGAGATGTGCCTGGATCTCTTGCCACCCTGTCAAAATAGTGCCCCAGGGTATAAGCAGCAGATAGATGCAGGATATCATTGTCTCATGGTTGAAAGTAACTAGTGGATCCTGGAGGCAGTACTTCTCTGGGTGCAGACCTTGACGGCAGCCAGTCATTTGCTGCTTCATTATCTTGCAAGACCTTGAGTTGGATTCAAAACTGAATGAGCGAGCCAGACTTATGAAGGTGAATGTGTCTGCAGCTGACAAGTGCGGACACATGCTGGTAGCCATCTGTTGGGATTCACTGTAGGTAGCTGTGGAAGTACACTTTCATGTGTAGACTGTGAACACTACCTGTGTGATCTACTTTATATGCATGTGTTAACTAATTAAATAAGTGCATGAAGTGATGTTTATATTATGTACTTGTTGGGAAGAGATTGTCTTATTACCCATTACATATTTTCTTCTGCATAAAAGAATGACTCTTAGAGGTTTGTACATGAAAATCCTGAGTGATATAACACGCTCTTACTTCTTCACACTGTGCATGTGAAATTTGGATGTATTTGCAAAGTAGAACTTTGTTGAACTTGTCATTAATAGCCAGAGATGTCATAGCACTAGTACTTTAAGAGTCAGTTACACATAAAACATGGTAACAGGACTATTAGAAAGTATTGAATGCTGGAGAATAGATGTTATACAGGAAAGGGCACAAAATTACTGTATACTTAGCGTGTATAATACAGCTTGCTCAATTAGATCCTGGCTATTCATAGGAGAGTACATTTTCTCTTTTTAATTGCATAAGATGACAAGACCTTTTAATTAAGGTGGCATCTATAGTATTCATATACTGCAAAACCCACAGATGACTAAAACTTAATAGCATCATAAAAACTATGGCTAAAGCTTTTACCAACATTGCCATGGCAGCAAAAGGTTTTAAATCACCATGTCAGAAGTGAACTTATGCCTATACAGAGGCTGCTGACTCTGAATGAAGTAACTGGTTTCTTTTCCTAAAGAAATAGTCTTTGTGATTTTTATGGCTGTAATAGTGAACATGGTAAACTGTCCCTTCAGATGTACCTGCCCTCCCTTGTTAATTTTTTTCAATTTTTGTAATATTCTCTTTCTAGTTAGAAAAGGCTGTTTGTTGGGTGAAGAGGATAAAGGTACTCTTCATCATTCAAGTTTCCTGCAGGCTTCAATGGGACAGAAGGGCAGGGAATGAGAGTTTTGTGTTTGGCAGACAGCACTGGATGCTGTAGGAACAGAGTAAGGCAGAAAGCCTCGGCTTTGGCACTGACTTACTGTCTCACTTGGAGTAAACCACACCATCCAGTTTAGGGATGGCATGATCGCAGCAGGGTCACTACTGTAACATGGTGTTAATAATTTACAAAATTCTTTGGTAAGGATGTAGGCATAGGCAGATGATTTTATTTCTTCCCCTTTTCCTTGTAATGACAGTCCTATATCTGTTGGACTGATATTTGTGGGGAGATATTCCTTCACCATCCCTGTTTCGTAGGATGCTATGTTGTGGCATCCCAGGAACCTCTAGGAGGTGTATCTCACTGCTGAGATGGGGTATGTGTCAGCTGAACGCTTCTGAGTTTTGCCCTGGTGAAAATGGTAATCGTTTTGTATGGAGTTAGTTTTGTGTTGGTGGGGGGTTTTGTTTGCTTGGTTGTTTTTTTTTCTCCCCATGGAATGTACAGGAATATTGCGCAGATGCTTAAGATACAGTCTTATTTTGGTAAGAGGTTTTTGTGGTTTTCATAATATTTGGTCTATGGAAAAAGTGCCTTTGGGTATATGTAGCAGTTACTGCAGGGGGCTTTTGCAGATATTTCTTCTTCTATAGAATTAGTTATTAAACAGTTTGATTTTAATCATAATGTCATGATACACAGAATTCCTTGAGTGTGCCTTGTTATTGATTAAGAAACAAACCAGTTCACATAATTCAACATTTCCTTCAGGATTAGTTCAGAAAGAGACATGATTTTTACCTTACTGCTAAAAATACTGTGGTGTTTACTAGATGAGTGTTTAAATAATTTAAAGATGCTATTCCAAGGAGAGTCCTTGTTAGAGTGAAAAGTGCTTTACCATGAGAACCTCTAGCAAAAGAGAGTAGGACAGAGTAAACAGGAAAAAAGGAGGGTCCTTGGGATGTATTAATGTTTAGCAACACTAAAATGAATTGTGTTAATCATGTCTGATTTGATATTAGAGAATTACGTTATTCAAGTGTATTTTCTTCATTGTTGGGTTCTGAGTGCTGATTTTTTTACTTGTGGGTGTGGAAGCAGTCATTTGGGGATTGTATATTGCAAAGCTTTGTGACTGTTTGAGTTGTTCAGCTGGCTGTAATCCTTGATTCTTCAGTCCCCTTTGTATCACTAGTGCATGGGTTGGTTAGCTGAGTAGGCTGAAGAATCTGCAGTCTTCCCATTGATGTTTTCTAGACTGGCATGTGTGGTCTGGTGTCTTCCTCTTCCAGTCCTTCACCTCAACCATCTGCCTGCTGTTCTACTTCCTGTTATCTAGAGAGCCACAAGGCCTTGCTTCGGCATGTGCTAAGTTCATCCAGAAAGGATGCTGGAGCTGGGGCCACCTTCATGTTCTGACAGAAGTTAATGTAGCCTTAAAAATCCTAGGGACTGAAAATAGTGTAAAGCTATTTAAGCCCATCTTTAAGATGTCTGGTGCTCAAAAGATCCTTTGTTAAGGAGCTGGAGTATAGAGACAATTTAATCTGATGCTAAAGTAATACCCTGAATACAGACAGTTATGATAGAGGCTGTGCATCACTGCTCATCAAAATGTCCATACCAGGCTCTAAGACACAAAGTAGAGTTGGTTTGATATACTTTAGGGAAAATTCATGGACATTTTGCCACTTGAAGAGATTCAGTTGTTTTACAAATCTGTCATGCCACTGGTCTTCATCTTGGCATTTGTCAAATGACTGCATGTAGATGATTTTACAAGCAAAATAATCCAAGCTGGACATTGAAAGAGCTGGAAATATGTGGGCAGATTTTCATAAAGTGTGGCTGCTTATTTGTGCCCCAAGTCACAAAAAGAATTTGTCTTGGGCTTATTCGGTTCATTTGCTAAATGGCTTGCAAACATGTGCCTAAATTTAATCCTAGAGATGAAAACATTTGGTAAATTCTGTCCTAAATGGAGTAACACTCCCAAATGCACTTTGTGCATTTTCACATTGTTTAGCAGTTTGCTTTTTCTGCATCAAGGGAAAATTAATAAAAACGTAATCAGGAACAGAAGCTTGGCTGTAACTGTGGGTGAAGACTGTGGCAGGTCAAGGTTTGTAGGTGGGAGGGGTTAACTTAATTAGACTGTTTCCTATCACTAGAAAAATTAGGGAAGTTTTTAGACCCACAAGAATTTCCCTGTAAATGATGCGGTCTTTTCAAACTTCTATACTCAACATATTAGCAAAGCTGATTCTCACCCAAGCATCAATACTGCTGGAGAATAACAGTGCTTACAATACAGTAGGTTTGGAGAGCTGAGGAAGAGATTGTTCCTCTAAAACAGTCTTTGAAAACAAGAGAAAAGCAGTATTGTTTCCTAATGCAAGCTGATCCTGCATGCTTCAAGCAATGAAACTTTCATTCCTAATAAAAGTTTTGGGGCCAGTAGTATTTGCTGTTTCAGTTGAACATGCTGGATGTTTGGTATGATACAGGATTCAGTAACTCCCTGTAATTAGTGTAATTAGTGATTGGATTTGTATCTAGGTTTTGTATTGGCAGAAAAATGATTTGGTTGTGCTTGATGCTTTCAAATACCATGACAGCAAGCAGCATTGCTGACTACTGCCCCTTTTATTGAACGGAGCGTGGGGACAAGACAGTTGTTGCAGTGAGAAAAGGGATGCTTAGCTCTGGGATTAATTCCCTGTCTATTTGTCTCATAGAGCTTAGAGTTCAACTTCAGGGCATATTTCAAGGTGACGTTTATGCTCAGGGACAGGTCTGACAGCAGTGCTATGTGCAGCACTCCTACTGACTTCAATGAGAGCTCCTTGCAGAAAGCAAGGGTAGAATGGCCCTTGAAGTTTGTGACACAGTGTGGCTCGAGGAAACGTGTGCATGTTTTGTGCTTTCAGTGTTTTTTCAAATGAACATACTGCCAATCTAGTAGTGTTTTGGGCCCTGATCCTGCTGTGCAGATTCAATAGGCACATGCACACTGTTGAGTACAGCACATTGAACATTAATTTATGGGAATTTTGTAAGCAAAATCCGTGTATAGCAGCTGTAATAAGCGTGTTTTTACATGCAAATAATAATTTTAAAAAGTCTATAATCCCTATTTAAAGGTTTGAGCGTTTAAAACGGCTACTACAGAGGTTACTATTTTGAAATGTTTGCTTACTAGAATAAGAAGAGAGAACAAAATGTGAGTGTTCAGTAACACCAGCACCTCTCTCAAGCTGGTGGCTTTACTAGTAGACAAATCTTTAAGTGTCAATATTTTTTTTCCTGTTTTGAAATGGATCTTAAAGGAGGACAAAAAAAAAAGTTAAGTATTTGTCCTTCCCAAAGGACAGAGATGGATCAAAATAGAAACATCATTTCCAAATACTTCCTGTAGAGTTATGATGAAGCTAAGAGTGAGATCAGAGGAAAACCGAAAACATAACCTGCTTCTGCTGCTTGGGTGCACCTTCCTAACTTGAGATGACTAGACAGAACCTACCAAAAATTGAACCTTAATTATCTGCTTCTAGTTATAGGCTGTGAAATCAAGGAAGTGAAAGTCGCATGTAATCTGACTCTGTATGACAACCCTACATGTTCTTAATCTTTGTGACCATGAATATTTCTCTTTTCTGTTCTAATGTCTGCTATTCTGTCCCTCTCACTACCTTTTCAAAGTAGCATTATAGACACCTGAGCAGAAGCAGAGAGAGCAATCTATTCTGTGCGTTGTCGCAGGGAGTGAGCCAGTGTGTAGGGGGAAAAAAAGCCCAAACTGAAAAGCAATTTGAAGTCTGGTCTTGAGGTGGGAACTTGTTCTGTGATTTCTGAAAGCAAGTGACGTCATGGTACTCATGTTCAGCATTGAGGGCTAAAAGCCCAAATGATCCAGTTAGGCTGCTCTTCTGTTCTGAAGTGCCCTGTTACATGTGAATATATATGAAATGCTTTGTGGGAATTTTTTTTGCATTCTAGGAAGCATGATTGCCTCCCACCTGTGCCAGAATCCTGCCACTGATGAAACTGCCATCATTGAAAAAAATCTCTTTCATGTATCTGCCATGAAATGCTGCTCCTTTGTTACAAGAATATCCTTCTCAATTTTATTTTTTATTTTGAAAATAGGGTCACTGTAAACTTGATGAACTTTCATAGCTTGAATGAGCAGGAGGACCATATAGAGAAAAATATCTCTGGGGCTATAGTTTTCAGTGAGTAAGTTCATTTGAGGCAGGAATCTTGGGTAGATTTGATTCCATTTACTAATGCAAAAATTGACAACAGTAAAAGCACCTTCACTGTTTAATCTTCCACTAGAGAAAAAAAAAGGAGAGAAAAAAAGATAAATCAAAGTACTTTTTTTATTTCCCAGAATAGCTAGCTGGCAGAAAACTTGAAAAATGTGAATCTCCTTCTTGATACCAAGTCACTTTGTTGATGAACAGTGCTCCCAGCAAAAACTGAGAACGACATGAGACAAAGGATGCCCAGCATCATTATCTACATTATATATCAATAGTTGTGCTTCCATGCTTATCAAGTGTATGACCTTGTGTGTCCTTAAAGTGTAAAAACAAAACACCCACCACCCTAAGGACACCTGGGACTGCACTTCTAAGAAGCTAAGAGAAATAAAAAGATTTTATTAAAATATTATGAATTATTGTTAACATATATTTACATAATTTAATTCATCCCAGGAAACATTTTTAGAGAAGTTTTATATACCTGTAGTTATGAAGCCACCCTTTAACCATTTCACTGCTTCAATCCGTCAATACAGTACCTCTATATTTGAGGGGATTTGCTAATTTTACACAATAGCAAGGTTAGTAATGATTGCAAAGGAAATGCCATTAGATGGGACAGTTGTCTGGCTCTGTTAGCCCAACTCTGAACTGGAAGGAGTATCTGTGAAAGATTTTGTTTTCAAGAGAACAGTTTAAAATGTTATAGCCAGCGAGCTAGGCAAACTGGGTCAATGGTGTTACTCAAAAATGATTGCTGTGTTAGTAACTGACATGCTGTTAGTTTGATGTTTCATCTGTTCATATCAAACACTTTGATATTTCTATTACAAGTTTTGCTGCTTCTTTACTTGGGAGCACTTGGAATTAATTTTGTCAGGTCAAATGTCATTAAATTAAGAAAATTGAAGCCCCTTTGTGATTCTGATGTATAGCAGCAATCTCAGCTGACAGTCTTGTCTCTAAAATCTGTTGCTTTCTTAGTTTGAGACAGATCTGTAGTAATTTTGTAGTCAACAGTGTAATTCAATAAGAACTTCTGACATTCTTGGTCAGTAGTTTGCACACTCACTATTTTAAATAGAAAACTGTTAACAGTCTGCACTAATGGAAGTGAGGAGGAAATAAAGAGTGTGGAAAACAATATGATGTTTACAATGTCTTCTAGAAAACCAAATTTATCACGGTACCCATTACCATAAGTAAAACCTTAAGAGAATCCTCAGATAAATTGGAAGGCAGAGAGAATTAGAGCCTTATGTGTGCTGTGTACAAGTGATGAGCTATTCTGTGTTTAATCACAGAATAGCCTTACTTGCAAAACCATGTGCATAAACAAAATCTTCTGTTTCAGAGCAAAAACAGGGGTAATTGTGTTGCTGCCAAACAAATCTGCTTGACAGCATGTACATTAAAAGGGCATTATGCTAGTGAGGAAACTCACTAAGGAATCCTGAAAATTGCTTGTCAGGAAGCATAGCGCTGTTGGGGTGACCAGATGCTTGTGAAGCACAGGTGTATTGTCTCAACTTCTCGTGGTTTTGAGTTTTGAAATCCAGGAACACCTGCATTTCCTGATCACATCTGTTTGCTTCTTTGCCATCTCTATTTTCCCCTCTGTCAGCAGTTGGCTACCAGATGAGCTTTAGATGAATAGCATTCACCTTACTTCCTAGTTGTTTTATGATGCTGGTTAGATGAAATAGTTCCAGCAGATACTCTCAATAAGCAAAGGCCTGTACTCTCTGCAGTTCATTGAACCCATATGGATGAGAACAGCTGGAAAGATGGGTTTGCTACCTGAGGCCAATGTTTGTGTTGCCAACCGCGACTCCAGCTTGCTGACCCCTGTATAATTCATTGCAGTTGAGGAAATGTTGCTCACACTATTCTGTTTTGTGATGAATGGCATTACTTAAAACTGATAGTCTTGTAAAGCAGTGGTGACTTCCCATGTCTGACAGATGTGAACAAAGAACACAGTCGATAAATATTGCCATGTTCTAAAGGAAGATTCACTGCTCACAGCTGAGGGGAAGGAATTTCAGTGCAAAAAGAAAACAGGTGGAAAAGAAGCTGGTTTAAAATTACAATTTAGAGGTTATGCTTAAGGATGGACCTTTGTGGGGATTCATGCATTGCAGGTCTCTGAATCATGCAGGTACAGTGCTGCAGGCACATATTTCAATCTAGTATCATGGAACAGTTATTGCTTCACTGACCCTGTTACAGTAACCAGGCAAATAATTCCAGTGACCTTGCTGATCTGAAATTTCTATGGAATTTACCCAGAAAGGGAAGGATGCTTCAGGAAGGCCATGTCTAGATAATAACATTTTCTGTTTAGTGCCATTGCTTTCTGGAATGTTCTTCAACCAAATGTTTTCTGGTGTATTTTTATTGACAGCTCTTTCAAAACTGAGGTTGAATGTTTGCATGTTTGTGTGAAAGAGTATCTAACCTACTGGTATCTCTGAATGCCATGAGGTGCCTGAAATGAAGTCCACAGAGTCAAGTAAGAAGAGAAATTTAAGTATGTGTGGCTGAAATGAGACCAAAAATCAGTTAAGAAATTAACAGGTGCTTTATTTCTCATCCTTGGTAGCTACAGCTTGCTACACTACAGAAATGAGTCCATAAAAGTATGTGCAATAACCTTATACTTGTGATGTCCATTTTGCTTGTGATAGAAGGAAAGGGGAAGATAAAGGCTTCTCAGCTATGGGCTATGAATACTATAGCAGTCTGACCCTCTATGCCAAGTTCTAAGAATGTGCTTTTCCACACCCCTGACATGGCCCTGGGTAGGCCAGCAGGGATGCTCCTCAAGTTTCAGGTCTAATTTAAGTAAATGTGACAGTGTAGATCAGACATCTGTGGGCACAGACAGGGTGTTTGGAGTTAGGCTGAGAAAAGACAACTCATTTGATTTTTGCTTTGCTGTCAATGTTACATCTACTGAAATCAAAGTTTCAGAACTGAAGTGCAGTTGTAGTGATTTTGGCAGCTCTGTGTTGTTTCTTTACATTGCACTGTATAGCCACAAGAGGCTGAAATAGGGTAGTCTAGGTGGTTTTTCTGTGCTTAACTTTGCAGTTAAGCTGCTTTAAAAGGTTTCCCAATTAAAATGAAAATGAATAAGCCATCTTGTGAAACTAAATCAATACTCATTTGGGTAGTAGCAGTTCTTTTAAGTTTGTTGTATAGATCTGTGCACCTTGAGTTATCAGACTAGCAAAACAATGGTTGTCTTTTACCTTGCACATATTCAGCTAGCAGAATAGAAAGAGGAACTTCATTACTGTCTCTGGATTTCACAGTTGTTTGCAGCAAAGGAACATGGAGACTTGAGGACTCCTGATCTGAATTGCATATGCTGTGCAGAGGTGTTTTTCAAAGACTACCACCCTTTTGGTAGTGGATGTGCCTCTGGATTTTCTTGCTTAAATCATCCCATTTTGTTTGCAGACTTTCCCAGGATGGTTTTTTTATTTGTCCTTGCTTTCTGGAGCAGGCAGCCTAATTCGAAATCCTGCACGTTAAATTTGGAAACAATCTGGAAATCTTGGTCATTTTCCAGAGAGCATGCAGTGAGCATGGGGCCGAACAGAACTTCACCTGCCTTTGCTGTCCCCACTACCAAACCATAACTGAGATAGAGCAAACTACTACTCTTATGTGTATTTGAGGTCAGAGAAGAGAAGGGAGAAAGGCTGAATGGAGAAAAGAGAATCTAAAGACGGGACAAGGGACGCATGGCAGTGAAAGAGAACAAGAAGGGCTTCTTCAAATATATCAGTATGAAAAGGAAGAATAGGGAAGGTGTGGGGCCACTGCTGGACGAGGAGACAGCCCTGATAACTGAGGATGCAGAGAAGGCAGAGTTGCTGAATGCCTTCTTGGATTCAGCCTTTACACCTAAGACTGAACTCCCCTATGTAATCCAGTCCCTGGACAAAGGAGAGGAACCCTGGAGGAGGGAATGCTCCCCACTGGTCAGTGAAGACTGGGTTAAGGATCAGTTGCACCAATTGAATATTCACAAGTCCATGGGCCCTGATGAGATGCACCCAAGAGTGTTGAGAGAGCTGGCGGATGTTATCGCACTGCCACTCTCCATCATCTTTGCCAAATCCTGGCAGACAGGAGAGGTGCCTGAGGACTGGAGGAGAGCCAATGTCACTCCAGTCTTCAAAAAGGGCAAGAGGTTCCAGGGAACTGTTGACCAGTCAGCTTCACCTCTATCTCTGGAAAAATGATGGAGCAGCTCCTTCTGGAGAGCATCTCAAGGCACTTGGAGGAGAAGAAGGTTATCAGGAGTAGTCAGCATGGATTTACCAAGGTGAAATCATGCTTGACTAATCTGATAGCATTCTATGATGACATAACTGCATGGGTAGATTCAGGGAGACCAGTGGATGCAGTCTACCTGGACCTTAGCAAGGCCTTTGACACTGTCTCCCATGAGATCCTAGTGAGTAAGCTCAGGAAATGTGGGATGGAAGAGCAGACAGTGAGGTGGATTAGGAACTGGTTACAAGATAGAGTTCAAAGAGAGGTGGTCAATGGTGCCAGGTCCAGCTGGAGAGCTGTAAGTAGTGGAGTCCCCCAGGGATCAGTGCTGGGTGTGGTGCTGTTCAACATCTTCATCAATGACATTGATGAGGGGACAGAGTCTGCTCAGCAAGTTTGCTGATGACACCAAGCTGGGAGGCTTGGCTGATACAGCTGAAGGCTGTGACTTGGACAGACTGAGAGCTGGGCAAAGAGGAACCTAATGAGGTTCAACAAGGACAAGTACAGAGTCTTGCATCTGGGGAGGAATAATAAACTGCACCAGTACAGGCTGGGAGGTGATCTGCTGGAAAGCAGCCCTGTGGAGAGGGACCTGGGAGTCCTGATGGATAACAAGTTATCCATGGGACAGCAATGTGCCCTCGTGGCCAAGAAGGCCAGTGGGATCCTGGGGTGTATTAAGAAGAGTGTGTCTGGCAGATCCAGGGAAGTTCTCCTCCCCCTCTACTCTGCCCTGGTGAGTCCTCATCTTGAGTACTGCGTTCAGTTTTAGGCTCCCCAGTTTAGGAGGGACAGGGATCTGCTGGAGAAGGTCCAGTGGAGGGCTACAAGGACAGTTAGGGGACTGGAGCATGTGCCTTATGAGGAGAGGCTGAGGGACCTGGGGCTTTTTAGTCTGGAAAAGAGAAGGCTGAGAGGGGATTTAACAAATGTTTATAAATATCTGAGGCTGGGTGTCAGGAGGGGGGGACAGGTTCTGCTCACTGGCTCCCTGTGATAGGACAAGGAACAATGGATGTAAGCTGCAGCACAGGAGGTTTCACCTCAACGCAAGGGGGAAGTTCTTTACTGTAAGGGTCACAGAGCACTGGACAGGCTCCCCAGAGAGGATGTGGAGTCTTCTTCTCTGGAGACTTTCAAGGCCAATCTGGATGAGTTCCTCTGTGACCTGAGCGGTCCTGCTCTGGTAGGGTGTTTGGACTCGATCTCTTTGGGTCCCTTCCAACCCCTGACATCCTGTGATCCTGTGAAAGAGAAGTGGATACTTGGGGAGGTGAGGTGATGGGATCAGATGTTTCTCTGCTTACCTTTCTCCCTCTTCCCAGAAAAGCTGAGGATCCTATTGCCCTTGTATGCTGCCTTGAATAGAGGAGCAGTAAATGCTAGAAGTCAGTGCTGTGTTGAGGGAATAGAGTGGTGTTTTCTTTCTCCTTTGTGGCTTAGAGAGGTATTCAGTGCAGCATCAACTGCTGAAGTTCCTTTGGTGATGATAAGAAGCCTGTGTTGGGAGCTTCAGGAGTTTGAGCAAGCTGTCAAACTTTTTGCAGAAGCAGTGAGAAAGGAGAAACTGATTCTACACTTTATATCTCTGTCAAAATTGAATGGAGTTTTATGAGACAAAGAAAAGACACTCCAGTACCTTGAGGGCTGCATATCAAAATGGGTCTGAGAACTTTTCAAAGGTGAGATCACATCCTCCCTAAAATTGAAAGTATTGCATAACCTAGATAGAAAAGTAATTCACCAGTTCCTCTGATAATATCAATATATGCACTTATGTATGTGTATATATGTGCATATCGCTATGTACAAGTATCTATATGCTTAACTATAACATTGTGTATGGAATAGAACTATCAAGATGTCCTCAGAGCAACTGATGTAACACCAAAAATCACAGCTCCATGCTATGCTTACTTAGAAAAAAACAGCAGAAATGGACACGAAAGCAAAATCAGTGTAATAACTCTAAGGTAACTCAAAAATCTTGCTTTTATATCTTGCATTTTGCACTTCATTTCCTCTGTCTGATTTGTCTTTTTTTCATTTTGTCATGTCTCTATTCCAATGCCAAAGTCCTTAGGGAGGGCTGCGTTTTCTGGGCTGTGTGACACAGTGCACTTTTGAAAGTTAATGACTGCTGTGGGAAATGAATATTCAGTGAAGTGGAGTTTTCGTGACTGCAGCTTCTGTTATCAGTGATACCCATCATCAAATGGAAGTCTTAGGATTCAGGATGTGGTTTCACAAGGCTTAGATATGCACGCACAGAATCTGTGAGAAGGCACTAATTCTGCAAAGTAAACAGTCATGTATGAAAATAAAAGGAGAGGAATCTTCAGGGATGCAAATCTGTTGCTGTTGGCACGTATACAGACTTGACATCTTGACAGTCTTGGCCCTCACCAATGTTTTACAAATATCTATTTGACCTGTTTCATATATTTAAGTGCATTTAAAGTCTGGTATTCGTCATTTAGAAACTGTTCTGTTTGGTAATCAATTTCCAGTGGTTATTCCTGGCATTTGATACTGCAACACAGGGGATGAGCATAGACACTCCCATTTTGTCAGACAACTACGGATATATAGACTTACTGTTTTTTTTTTTTTTTTTTTTTTGTTCCAAAATGTGTACCCAGCTTTGTAGAACAAACCCAGACCTGGTACAGCAGATCTGGTAGCACTGTATCTACCACTTTAACTAAAAGCAAAAATCTGTCAGTAGCTGTAAGAAACAATTTTCTTTTGGCAATGTAAAATTACACGGGATGCCTAGCAGCAGCCCCCCGCAGCCGGAGCTGAGTAATGGAATACACTTTCTTATAAAGTAATTTCTAATTCATTTGAAGTTCAATCTTAGTGTCAATACTGATAGAATATAGTGGTGTAAATGGCCATGGATCATTGAGTATCATTTATAATAATTCTTAGATTACTCTTCTGTGGGCTTTTAGGTTTTTTGGTGAATCTTAAGAACAGTAGGAAGAGAAACAGTCCCTACATACACTTACTAGATCTTCTGTTATTCCTGAGCTCAGTGTTAAGAGAGGGAAATGACTTTCGATGTTTGGACTTGTTGAGTATTTGTTGAATTGGTCAAAAGGGGCAATTTTTGCCATAAGCTTCCTGGTATTTTGGCCTTTTTCATGGGCAGCCGAAAAATGTTTTCAGTTTATCCATCAGTGGGATTTCAGATATAATCTGTAAAAGGCTAGGGTAACATTGACTTGGTATGACAGGAGTGCTGTGACTGTGACCATATGTGCAGCGCTTCATTCATGACTTCCTCTCACAACATGTATTAGTCTCTTATCTGTTTGGCTTATAATGGTGTTTGAGGGATGGGGGACCTTCTGTTAAAAGTTGAATGACTGGCACTACATGTTCAGAAACTAGCCTCAAAATGACACATCTTAAGGAAAGTACAATTATTCCCACAAGAGCAAAACTAGATTTGAAATACTTTGGGTTTAGTTATTGGACATGTAATAATTTGCTGAGTCTGTGTTAAGCTTATGCTGACATCCCTATGCTTCCTGGGCCATTGATTGGTCAATAACATGGTGTTGTTAACTAGTTAGTAAAGTTATTTCCCCTCAGCCTTGTTTACCTAGATTTATCCCAGAAATGTGTAGCTAGAATTCTGTGTTTAGTTACTGTTTCCCACAGTACAAGCAGTTACTATACCAGTGTCATCACTGGATTAGATATGGCAGCTGAAGTTTTCAGTTTTCAGTAGGTAAAACTAACCTTTCAGGAGGTGCATGTTGTAGTATCTGGGATTTTATGCTTTTTAAATATTTGTGTTTCTGAGGTATGTGTACATTAATTTCCTTCGTTATTTCTAAACTTTTTGAGTAAATGAAATGACAAAGCTTTTGACTTATGTAAGAAGATGTTTCTTCCTAAGAAGCAAAATCTTTCTGTGAGAGAGTCATTGTCACAAGAAAAAGTAATGCTACTGCTAAAAATATAAAAAAAAAAATCTTTTCAGATACTGTTCACAGGGCAGTTTTTGCACTTTATGGGGCACAAATATGACTCACTGCTACTTTAGCCAAATAGAAAAAAGAGAAAACAAGCAGTGGGCATCCTGAGGGTGTACCACCGTTGGTGATGTTCTGAGGTTCCATCTGTTTATCACTTCTTGTGTTTCAATGAGGCTGACAGTTGTTTGAGATGGACTGTTCCCTTCTGATCTGCTTTTGAATGGGAGAGTTGTGGTCCCAAAGAGCCATAAAAACTAGTTCCAGGAAATATACAGCTGGGACAGATGACAGCAACAGGGGAGCTTGGAAGGGAATGCTAAAATGAAGTGAGAACTGCCTTCACCTTAAGCAGCCCTTAGCCTGGGAGCTCAGAGTCTACCATGGCATAAATCTTGGTCTAGGATTTAGATCTAGGATCATGGTCAGGCTTCTGAGAGTAAACTGGGACATGGTGGAGAATAGCTGTCCAAGTAATTGGAGAACTGCTTTTGGGATATTTCCCCTCAACACTAGGTAAGC
This sequence comes from Indicator indicator, assembly GCF_027791375.1. Taxonomy (NCBI): domain Eukaryota; kingdom Metazoa; phylum Chordata; class Aves; order Piciformes; family Indicatoridae; genus Indicator; species Indicator indicator. Next base: position 6,480,606 of record NC_072025.1, read on the forward strand.
TGGCTATGTGGCCACATTCTTGGACTAGTGTTCAGTCAAGAGTTAAGGACAAGATTAGTATTGAAGCTCTGAGAATCACATGTCCTAGACCTTAATTAGGGTTCAGGAGTTACCAAAGTGAGGGCTGTTATTCATCTTTGTCCCCAAGCACTCCTCACCTGGGAACCAGGAGTGTCCCATGGCATAAATCTCAGCCTAGAATTAGAATTCCAATAAAGAGAAGTTGGAATGCTGGTAGAAGTCAGAGCAGTGGTCAGACTGGAATTGCAAAAGCAATGCAAAGGCTTCAGCTGGAATCCTCCCACATAGCTCTTAGACTGAGGATTCAGAATGCCTCATGGTGTAAATCCCAGCATTGGGTCATAGGCTGAGAGATCTGACATGGGCAGTAAGAGCACTCTTCAGGAAGGGCAGCTGTTGACTTGTTGCCATGAGACATCTGTAGTCTGATGGCTCAGTACATCCATCAGGAGTTAGGCAGGTTGTGACTCTTAAAGAGGGGGGCCATGAGGTCCAGCCTGAGTAGAATACTTTATCTTCTCATTTTGCATCTCACTTCCCATCTGCAATAAGCATGAACAGTATAGGTAGGAGGTGTGCTGCACCCACACAGAGCTCTTCAATGAGCAGGATCCTTACTGGCACTAGTTGTCTCTGCTAAAAAACAAAGAGCCCCTCACCTTGTTCCAACATGTCTACCGTTACATGAACTAAGTTGGCTGTACCCCAGTGTAGGGAAAATGAGTTCCCTGTCTGTGTCTGTATGTCATTAAAATGTGTGCATGGACACATACACATGCATGCAAATGATTGAGCTCATTTGGGGTTGAAAAACAGCTAATAGCTGGGAATAATCTAAGCAAGTGAGGCTGGGGGAAAGGTATTGATTTTATGTCACACAAATGTAGGTAGAACATCTAAGCATTAAATAACGTTCCCAGGGCACTTTTCAGTGTGACCAGCTGAAACAGGAGAGCACAACATATTTAATGATCTGTAGAACACAGATTCCTTAAGGTCAATAATGTGTACTTAACCTTTAGGCTTTCCATGTTGTCTGCTTGTCCAGTTGGTTTATGAAGTGTGTGTTAACATGATTAGGGATTTAAGGCAGTGATAACTTGATCTCTCAAACATTCGCTGCTGCTGCACATAAATGTTGAACAAATCCATTGTGAATACTGCCTAGGCTTTCCCCATACAACCTGCAGTGATTGCTGTTCCTCACACACAGCAAGTCAACAGTATCTATAATCTGAACAGTAAGATTGCTGTTTTACTTATAACTCCACTAATAAATATTAAACTAAAAAATACCTGTTCTGGCCTTCAGCATTTGTCAGTTGACTTGTGCTGATCTGGTGGTACAAACAAGGATTAATTAGTTTTAAAGAACAAAATCAAATAAGAAATAAAGGCAGAACTTCACTTTGCAGCAAGTATACTTCAGTGAAGACAGAGCCACATTAGATATTGGAGTTTAAATTAAATAATTTAATTGACAATTTAAATTAGCTTTTATATAAGAAAGGCTAAAATAAGTCATTTCTTCATCCTTGGTGTGCAAATGAGAACCTTGTTTCATTTCAAAGAACTGCTGTCCCTCTGAAGCAGACTGAATAAGATTTAATCTGATTCTATGCAGCAAGATTATGCCTATCCTTGTGGAAGGCTCTCTAAATGAGGTACCCAGTGTACCAGTAGTACTTATGCAAATAAATTTGGGGTATACTCTGACTTTCAGTACATTCCTGCAGTTCTAATATGGGTGGTTCTTACCTGTCTACAGAGGATAAATAGTTCAATATCTAAAAGAACTTATTCAAAATTTACTTCAGTTTAGATTACATGCCAGCAGAGGAGACCCATCAGACTCTTCTCATTGTTACTGTACCCTAAAATTACAGGAGACAAAGTGTAGTCGTGTTTAGAGTCTCACCCATTATCATGACACAGCACATTGTAAGCGTCCTTCACCGTATTTCACAGAATCACAGAATGTTAGGGGTTGGAAGTGACCTCCAGAGATTGAGTCCAAACACCCTGCCAAAGCAGGATCACCTAGGGCAGGCTGCACAGGAATGCATCCAGGCTGGTTTTGAAAGTCTCTAGAGAAGGAGACTCCACAACCTCTCTGGGCAGCCTGTTCCAGGGCTCTGTCACCCTCACTGCAAAGAAGTGTCTCCTAGTGCTGGGGTAGAATCTCCTGTGTTCTAGTTTGTAGCCGTTTTTCCTCTCTCTCCTCCACAAATAGATGTGTAGGCTTAACTGCTTTGGGTCTTAGACTCACAGCTGAGTTCCTGCAGCTTCACAGATAACCATTGAGCTCTTGAGCCAAGGTAACAAGTTTCTCCTACTCTTTTTATCTGTTACTAATGCAAGGTAAAACTTGTTTGCTTAAGTATTAATTTGTACTCCCAGATCTTACCTCACTGTCACCCCAAGCTAAGAATGCAAACATGTTCAATTACCCTAGGTCTTTAAACTGAATTACACTGATGTAAAGCTGAAGCCTTTGCTCAAGAACTGTAACTCCTGTGGACTCATCTTGCAATCCTTCAAGTTTCTTCAGAACTTTATAAGAACTTTTCCTGAGCCTTTGACTGTCTGCAAGAAGGTTGCATTTGGCAAAAAGCATCAGTCTCTGTTTCAGCAACTACTGAGGCATCTGTCTTTGCTTAAGACAGCACGTAGCTACCTTGATTTTCATAAAATTACTGTCTTATTCTGGAAATCCTTGACTTTTTTGCCAGGTAAGAGCTCATTAGCAGCATGGAACTACAAATGCCATGTGTGTTTGCTTCCCAAGTAACTGAATAAAGTAATTTTGTATTTTCAGCAAAATGTCTTCTTTTTCCAACACCAGATGGTTGGGGGGCAGGAGGGGTGGTGATCAGGAAGAAATGAAAATGTCATTGATATTTGCCCTGATATCTAAAAGATTTTTATATACTCTATTTCCCCCCACCCTTTCTAAATCAGAGTATTTTCTCTCTTGCTTTCTGCAAGATTGGTATCAAAGTTAATCTCTGTTTTCAATGGTATTCAAAACACAGATCAAAGTAGTATTGCTGCCAGTTCTCCAATTCCTTTCAGTTTTATTTTTTCCCTATTATTTATGCTTATTAATAATTGTTTTTTTCCAAACTCAATTGACAAGATAATTCAAATGTTTGATAACTTGTTAGAATGAGGGTGTGGTCCTGTGAAAACTTTTGCCTAGAGAAATGGCTGTTTCCATAGAAGTAGTTTTATTGATTTATTCCTGTATATAAACATTCAAAAGGTACAGCCATAAAGTTATATTGTATGTACATGGTGCTGGGCCTTTCAGGGAATTTTCTCTCCCAGGAAGTGGATGCTGTCCCTTGGTGCCCTCTCCCCCTACAAGTAATCTGGCACTGTATAATTAAATGGGAAAGTAAATGGGGAAAAATGTTATTCTTTCTGAGCATGGACAGTGTGCACAGTAACAAATCAGATTCAAAAAATGGCTGATGAGAGGATTTGTAGAGATCCTTGATGCAAAGTTTTAAGTACAATACAACCACATACCTGCTCTAAATTGGCTGCCACTGTAATTAAAAGTATAAATATTTCAAGATGAATATATCCTATTAGTAAGATTTTTAGGAAACAAAAATTTAATTTATACACATTCGATATGGTCTGTAAATGCCACCATTATATGCCTTCCTCTGGCCTTTGATTAGCTATGGATTAATAAAACTTTTATACCTTCTTTGTCAGCCTCATTTTGAACTCTGTTTTTGCATACTGTTACTATTAAATAAATGAATTAGTGTCCAGAAATGTGTCATGCATATTACCTAGCAGCAGGAAGCATAATACAGTGGTCAGCTCCCCAGGAGCATTATAAATCCTAACACGCTCAGTAACCTGCTCATGTGGACCTATTAAAAGCTTGATGATTTAGTGAAGCAGTATTTGTGCTTAACAATGGAATTTTAGTTAATTCAAAACAAAGTAAATCATTTCCAATTACAGTATTTGAATATTCACAGTAGCTGTACAAGGATGTGTAATGGTGCCAGGCTGGGGGAAAAAAAAAAAAAAAGAAAAAAAAAAGAAAAAGAAGAAAAGGCATTATAAAGGTTGACTGGAGTTTAGGGTTTCAAGCAGTTGTGGTACCTCAGCATTGAATGAACACCAGTGTTTGTAAAACATGTTTATTTGACGTAGCTGTTTCACTAGAGAGATTAAGGACCTAGAGCAGGCAAAACTATTTTCAGAGACTATGAAGACTTCTGTGGCCAGGAAAGCTCCTGAAGGTTAAGCAGCAGCAACAATAGGAGAGCCACCCGGCCAAGGGATGACTTGGGTCAGCCAAGGGTGTACTGCAGTGTGTACAAACAGGGCAGGGGTGGCCATCAGTGATTTGTGATTAGTTTAATGGTATTTTTCATATCTGGGCTGACCACACACTCTGCAGTGGGGCTTGTAGGTGGTCTAAAACTGTAGCTATTGGAGGAAGTGAGTGAGAGCATCTGCCATCTTATCCTGAGACTCTGTTGCAGGAAGATGAGGGAGTGATGAGGAGACTCAAGATCCATGAAATGTCTTACAGCTTCTTTCACGTGTAACCAATGTACTATGTATGTATAGGTGTGTGTATGCATACAATGCATATGTACCTTCCTTATAGCACGTGGAAGGTCAGATTGCTATCCCTTCTGAAAACAGGCTAATGTTTTCCAAGTCTGTGTTTTCAGCCCAGGTTTTGACAGGTGTGTCTAAACCTTAAAATAGTGAGTGATACATTTCAAGAAAAGCTTTTCAGTGCACTTAGGAGCCCAGTGCCTTTGATTTCACAAGGAATTAGGGTCTCGGTTGCTTTCCTTAGATACTGCTTTGGTGCTTATTTACAATCACAGTCTATTCTGTGTGGATGCATGTCCATCAGGCTGGCACTTGCAGTCTCGTTCAAAGTTATGCACTTAAGTTGCTTTTGAAAATGGGCTTCTAAGTTCTGTGGAGTGTTTTAAAGAAAATGTGACAGATAGGATGTCATGAAGCTGTGAAACCAAGTGAACGTGCCACTGTGGTACAGTGAAAACAGAGGGAAGCAGGACAATTGCTGAAACGTCTGCAGTGTTGTTTTAAAAATGCTATTAAGTCCCAATGTGTAGACTGCAATGGAGTTTGTTGCAGTGTTTCTTGTGGATTAATCCCTTAATTCTGGTTACAGATCTTGAGTAATGCTGTGTGCATTTCAGCTTTCTTTTGGTTGGTTGGTTAGATTTTAGTACTCTTAGAAGAGGAAAAAGGGAACTTACAAATGGGAATTAAATTCTTTGGGTTATAAAGCATGATTTTTTAAGGTTGGTGGAATATAGCTAAATAATAAACAAGAAAGCACAGGACTGCATGAACTTCCTATACCCCTGCTCAGCTGACTTGCATTGTATGGTGCAGACTGAAGGTGGAGGAATGTAAACTGTTAACCTCCAGTTAGCTTTTTATATCTTAATTTATTCTCACTACTTTTTACTAAATTTATGCTGACGTTTCCCTTCATGAGTGACATTTGCCATCTTCAGATACAGTTATATAAACCTGTTGCTGTTAATTTGGATTGTATTATTCCTAAAAGTGTCTGTCTGACTCTTGCAATTTTCAGGCCTTGATTCCATTAATAATCTCAAAAATATCAGTATGTGCTTCTTGTGACTTGTTGCTCTCAGCATAATGATTTTTGTGTGAAGATGACGACAGTCATGTGATACTACTTAGCTATTAATCTATTCCTGAATCTTTCCCCTTGGGATTTTTTAATCATGAAAACCTCTGTGTTCTTGCTAAAGTCTGTAATACGAAGTATTGTATGGTTTCCTCAGGTGCATTTCTTTGCTCATTTTGGCTGTTAGGTTACCCAACATAGTTCTGTGCCATATAACAAATTGACAATCTTATAGCCACAGATATAGATCAGTGAAGGATGACATATGATATAGGAGGTATAAATCAGGACAATAAAGTATGACTATAGGCAAGTTATAGATCATAAAAACTGAGGTGATGTTCACTTGTTTAAAACCCTGTTTAAATGCCAAGGAAAAGTTCTGTGCAGGTTCCTGCTGTGTCCTTGGTATCTCAGAAGCAAGGACTGGCATCTGATGCTGGGTCCTTAAGGGAGTGCCTATGCAGAAGGCTGTTAGTTGTATTTGCAAGTAATTGTCAGCATTTGTGAAAGCTGCTGTGGAGGTGTGGCCTCAGAGGCATTCAGAAGAGTAAAGTGGTCTTAAAAAGCCATTAAAAAAAATTCTAGGAGACGATAAGTTTTTCTTTATTCACTATTCTTCTTCCCAAGCATTTAAAAATTATTTAAAAAAATAAAATTTCTGAACGCTGGAATCATAGAATCAAGAAGGCTGGAAGAGACCTCAAAGATGACCGAGTCCAACCTGTCACCCTAAACCTCATGACTATCTAAACCATGGCACCAAGTGCCATGTCCAATCCCCTCTTGAACACTTCCAGGGATGGTGACTCCACCACCTCCCTGGGCAGCACATTCCAATGGCAGATCACTGTCTCTGTGAAGAACTTTCTCCTCACCTCCAGCCTAAACCTCCCCTGGTGCAGCTTGAGACTGTGTCCTCTTGTTCTGGTGCTGGTTGCCTGGGAGAAGAGACCAAACCCCTCCTGGCTACAACCTCCCTTCAGGTAGTTGTAGACAGCAATGAGGTCTGCCCTGAACCTCCTCTTCTCCAGGCTAAACAGTCCCAGCTCCCTCAGCCTCTCCTCATAGGGCTTGTGCTCAAGGCCTCTCACCAGCCTCTTGCCCTTCTCTGGACATGCTCCAGCAATTCAACATCTTTCCTAAACTGAGGGGCCCAGAACTGGACACAGTACTCAAGGTGTGGCCTAACCAGTGCTGTGTACAGGGGTACAATGACCTCCCTGCTCCTGCTGGCCACACTATTCCTGATGCAGGCCAGGATGCCATTGGCTCTCTTGGCCACCTGGGCACACTGCTGGCTCATGTTCAGGCAGCTGTCAACCAGCACCCCCAGGTCCCTTTCTGCCTGGCTGCTCTCCAGCCACTCTGACCCCAGCCTGTAGCTCTGCATGGGGTTGTTGTGGCCAAAGTGGAGCATCTGGCACTTGGACTTGTTGAATGACACGTACTTCAGCAGTGCTGTGACGTAGAATGGTCTTTCTGGTTTAGTGATAAGGGGAAAGAAGGGGATTGTATTAATGTGTTATCACTTTTGTAGGATACAGGTGGTAGGAGACCACCTATGTTTGTGTGGCAGGTTGGAGGTTTTTCTCAGGGAAAAGTGACAGCAGAGGACAGGGAAAAGAGTTCCCTGCATCTTTTTGTCTTGGTTTCGGGTTTGGCAGATTTGGCTTGTGTCCCTCATGAAGGGGGTTTGACAGTTTTATTTTCAGCTCTGCTGTGGGGGCTCAAGAAAAGGAGGGAGTTTAATTGTCTTGAGTGTGAGTTCCCTAGCAATTGATCACGATTGCCCAGGTTCAGCTTGATTTTAACCACTCCCTCCTGTAGAAATGTTGGGCATGATGATGTTTGCTGTTTTAGAAGCAGTGCTGATGGCAGCACAGAAAAACAGAGGTATTGTAGATCAAACGGAATGAGAGCTGTGGTTAGATTGGGCTGATTTGCAGCAGGGGAACCTCAAGAGTGATTTTTTTTTTTTTTTTAATTCAATATTATGGCTAAAAAGCATGATTTAGTTGCTTGGGAAGTGGCTTACTGTTATTCCTGGGCTGGAAAGAAAGAAGCAAAACCTAAACAGGGAGGCAGCATTATATTCCAGCTTCACCTTCTCATTAAAATGGAATTCCAGTGTAATGGGAGCAATGAGGTTGTGGCTAGGGGGATGTCCTGCAGTGCAACTGAACTGACAGAATTACAGGAAAGGTATAGCCACCTCTCTTGGGAGTTTGGGACTGAGTGTGTGTAGAGGGTCTCTCTCACTAGTGGAGACAGGGTAAAGCTGGCCTGGTGGCGTATCGAGGTCTTGGTGTGTTTTGGACTGTAGAGGATGAGTGTGCACCTTGGTCTCTGATTTGGTGAGCCATGTGTTGGGCTGGAGGGATAGACCCCTTGGAAAGGGGGGGTGGGTTCAGTGACTGTCCTGTCTTTGGGTTTGGACCAGTTGACTGGGAGCGTGCAGATGGCAGCTTGCCTTCAGCTGGTGTGTGAACAGTGGCTGATTTCACAGCAGCCCTCCCTGAAGTGGTTAAAGGCTCCGGTAAGAGCCCTTCCTGACTCTTGGAAGTTGTGTGCCATGCAAATCCAGGATCGCCTCAGTGCCTGGCGCTGGGAAGTCTGAAAGCAGCATAGGCCCCAGGCAGGGGGAGTAGGTTTCTCCACAGCAGTTCCTGTGTCAGTTCCTCTCTTGATGGGCTGGGGAGAGTTGTCCTGTAGCCAGGTGGGGATCTTGGTGGAAGACTTAGAGACAGGCTTCAGGGCAGACCTAGAAGGGAGTCCTCAGGAAAAGTCCTCAGGACTAGGGTGCTAGCTCTGTAGAGAGAGCCTTGGTAAGGGAATACCCAAAGAGTTGATGGATGGCCTCACCCTTCTTAATTGGGAACTGTTAGTGAAGATGTGGAAGGGACCAGATAAGGATTTTGAGAAAAGAAAATCACTACTATCATCTCACATTGGGGGTAAATTAGCATAAGCTCCATCTCCACTAAGTGAGCTCAAGGTGGGCAGTGGATCCATTTTAGAACATCCTAAATTGGGACAGCTTCTCTTGGCATTGAAACTGCCTGAATATATATGCGTGGGTAGCTATGGATGCCTGTGGCAAGGAGCACAGAATCAATGCTTGATGGATGTTCCTCTCTTTCTCTTTTTTTTTTTTTTAAGACTGGTCTGAAGAGGGGATGAGTTTTTGTTCTTCACTTTATAGGAAAAGGACATCAACCCTTGCCAGTCAAGACTGTGTTCCTTCTTGGGAAAACACAACTTCATCATTTGTTCAATGTGATAATTATGTTTAATTTTATCATTTGTTCAACAACTGAGTTTTGTTTTTGTTATTGGCTGTGTACATGTAATTATTTTAGTTACTGGTTTGGAGGACTCTTCTCCTTGCCTTCTTTCAGGTGGCAGAAGAGATGGGACACCAAACCCTGCTTAGCAAACGATAAAAGTTTATGGCACCTGTAAATTTGTCATTTACCTACTCCACCTCTATGACAAGTCTTAACAGAGATTTGAACACCAGAAGGTCCAATGGAGAGGTTCCCCACTGAATTCAGTACCTTTTACTACATAATTTGGACAAAACCCTCCGTTGCATGCAAGCAGGGAATAAAATTAGCATATTTTCCTATTTTTTCAATAAGTGGACCAAACTCACTTTTCAAATCTAGAATCCTGTCTCAAGATGGCATCACATTTAAAAGGTGGGAGGAAAGACCCCTTTTGAAAAGGACATGGGGACCTTCTCTTCCCCTCAGCTGACATGGTTTACTTGACAATTGCACTTGTTAAGTAAACTGGACCTGGAAGGCTCATCTGAAATGACTTTGTAGGACAGATTGTTTAATGTTACATCACTCCATCACCTCTATTGATGAGGCTGAGCTGAGAGGAAAGAAATCTCCAGCCAGGCGATCAAATTGTACTAGGCTGAAACAGCTTGCTCTAAAAATAAAATAGAAAATAATTGCAGATTACTTAAAACATGGTCAGGATATGTACAGGGTTTTGGAGCCACAGTTCAATGATACTGTAAGTGCTCTCTCAGGGTTTCTAATTACTATAGCAAAAACTGTGCTTCTACACACTTTGCTACACCTGTTGCTAATCCAACATTAAGCTCATTCTACTTGTCTGAAATTGTTAAGAATATTGATGATACAGTTCTGTACTAGCAGAGCATGAATCCAGTCTAAACGTTTTCTCATGTTCTGCCAGCTTTGACAGAAAGGTTATAGTGGAGAACCTCATGACATGAAATGCAGAAATTCAACCCTGTTAATTACAGAGCAGGGACTCTGAAATTAAACAGAGATTGCCAGCCTTTCAACTTTCAGAAGTATTCCTGTTACATGCATGTAAAATCTAAAACCCTTTAAAAAGTGTTAAAGGTCCCTGCTAATAAGCTGTCCTACCTGCAGGGTTCTTCAATGTCAAGTCATCTGTGTGATCTGAAGTTCTTGTCCAGCTCGTTCATCAAACGGATCCTTCTGCATCTGATCAGTCTAGAGGGACATATTTTGCTTCCCAGAAGAATGAAACATGCTGTAGCTTCTGCATGAATTGCCTTCAGGAACTTGGGATTTTCCCAGTGTTCATTGTTGTAGGGCAGATCTGTTTCAAAACACCAGAATGTGTAATTAAAAATTGCATTAAAAAAAAAAGTTAATATGTTGCTTATTCATATACCAACAAGGCTAATACCTTTGTTATGCTTTGCATTTGATGAAAGATCTGCATTTCTAAGCTCGCCTATGAAGTTCAACATGCTGTTTTTTATCTCTAACTTGTGTTTAAGAAAAACAGAAGTTGTCTATCTCATTAAGATGCATGCACACTTAGTATTCTCCAAAATGAATTTGTTTAAACCTATTTTTTTCCCCTTCATACAAACACAGAGAGGCAGAAGGTACTCTTTTTTGTGTATGGATGAGCAATTTACCCCCATTAGTGCAAGAAACATCTGCAAAAAGGACGTATTTCACTGACAATGGCAGCATGCCAGGAGTATACCCCAACTACCACTCTTAAGTATACATGTTTGTACCTCAGCTCAGACACAGCATGGTAGTGAAGGAAAATCTAGCCAGTTTAATGCATATTTACAAGATATCCTACTCTCTCCAGTGTGGTGTAATGGGTACTCAATGTGCATCTTGTATCATTGTTAAAAGAGCACTAGTGGAAACACCAAATGAAACGAACATGCTAAATATTGTAATCTATCCTACAGGGTGCCTGTTCTTCAAGGGCCTGGTGATTAGAGGTTTTATGTTCATCCAGCAAATGTTATTTATTCACACGTAAGTCCTGCAGAGAGACTGAGAGACTTAGACCCTCTTAGCTCAGGAGATGGGGCAGGGGTAGGGTTGTGTCTTCTATGAAGAGACCTATCACTGAAGTTACATGGAGCATTGGGGAACCTTTTCAAGCTTTGTACCACAGTTGTGCTTTTGATCATGTGCATAAATAGGTCTTCTGCAGAGCGGTTGACTTAATTCAGTCATTTTGATTGATAATTAGATCTGACAAAGAACAGATCAATGCAAATCACAAGGACAGAAACATCTGGGACTCAGTTTAATGTGAATCCCCCAAATCCTCCTTAGTGGTAACCACACCACATGTACAAAACAGAATTCACAGTTGTTTTTGCAAATGCACAAATTAGTACATCATAAGATATGAAATATAAGGCTTTAAATGACAGGAAAGAACTGGTGCAGATGTTGCAGTTCCGTCTTAGTTTAGGTCTTGAGAATTTTCACTTTTTTTCTGTGATAGAACGTGGGCTGTACAGCAATGAAATGGGTGGAAAAAAAGGCTGGCACTGAGCTTAGGCACATGTCTGGCTGCAGGCTTCTGCCCTGCATCTCCTGGTCTTGTAAGAATGTTTTTCTAAAGCTTGAAAGGTTCAGATAAGTTGTTCATGGTTATTGTTAAGCTTTGTTTCTTCCCAAAAGGTGCTCTTGTGGCCAATGCCATCTGGAGTGTTGTGTCCAGTTCTGGGCTTCTCGGTACAGGAAGGACAGGGAACTACTTGAAAGAGTCTAGAGCAGAGCCACAAAAATGATCAAGGGAGTAGAACAGGGAGAGATTGAGGGAGCTGGGGTTCTTTAGCTTGGAGGAGACTAAGGAGTGACCTCATTAATGTTTACAAATATGTAAAGGGTGAGTGCTGAGAGGATGGAAGCAGGCTCTTCTCAGTGATGCCCAATGACAGAACAAGGCGCAATGGATGGAAGTTGAGGCAGAGGAAGCTCCATGGCAACATGAGGAAAAATGTTTTCACTGTGAGGGTGCCAGAACATTGGAATAGGCTGCCCAGGGTAGTTGTGGAGTCTTCCTCTCTGGAGGTAATAAAACCTGCCTGTATGAGTTCCTGTGTGATCTGGTGTAGGTGATCCTGCTCTGGCAGGGCGGTTGGACTAGATGATCTTTCGAGGTGCCTTCCAGCCCCTAACATTGTGTGATTCTGAGTAATCTTGTTTTCAATAGAAGGGTGTGGGTTTTTGTTCCTCCTTCTCTGTAATGGATTGATGCAATCTCTGTACGTGTTAGGAGCAAACACTATTTACGCTTACAGGTTGAAGTGAGATTCAGAAAATCTAAGCAACTTGACCACCTGACAGAGCAGCCCAGTACAGCTAAGAAGAGATCCCTTATCTGTGTCCTGGACTTGTGCTTGCATTCCTTGGAAAGTATATTTTCATGTAGTCTTGGCCATATCTCTTATTCTTTTTAGTTTTCTGTTTTCCTTTTCTTTTATAAATAATCTCTTATTGTCTTTCTTGTTTACATGGTCATCCCAGTTACTTCCTTTCTCTAAATGCTGTACAGTGTATGCTGGTTTCTACTTGTCAGTTTTTCTGGCCTGCCAGGTATCAGCTAGCATGCCTACCCTGAAGGTACTCGCCTTCTGAGCACATGCTCTGCATCTTTTGGGATGACTTCAGAGTTTAATGTGTATGTGTTGAATTTGGATATTTGTCATGAAATACTAAGCATTTTTCAGAGGATTAGAATTTTTTTTTTTGATAATTGGTATCAATGACTGTTGGAGCTGTGCAAATCTTTGATTCCACTGCTCTTTAAAGTTTTGTTCAGCTTGTAATTTCAGGGCATTATTTCTGTTTAGGCAGCCTCTCTGCCTTGCATGTTACTGCCCAGGTTTGCAGATTGGCTCGCTTCTTTTATGTCTGTGCCTTCTAAAATGTTTGTTTAGGAGTAATCAGACTTCTCTTTATATAATTTTTCCTTTGGTCTAGCTCATTAATAAATGCCTTTCAGCCTCTTTTGAAACCAAAAGCAAAACAAAAAAGGAAAAATTCTGCTCTTAACCTAGAGAAAGTAAAAACACAGTTCTGTTGTCAGTTGTCACAGTGTAAAAAATCATTAGTCAAGCATAATACTTTGAGAGACAATGTCCTTAGTTTTGTCACAAATATGAAATTGTGTTTTCTATCAAAAGGGTAAATTCGTGTTGTGCAGACTTACAACCGCTGGATACTGCAACAAAATCGTGTGTGTTGGTTTTTATTATTAACTCTAGCTTTGAATTAGAATTCCCTATATTACAGCTTGGAGCTAAACTCTGTTTACAAAACAGTATTTACACTTGACTAATTTTGCCGATCAAACTAATTAAATCAATTAAACTGGTGATTAACCAAATGAAGGCTGATTGCAAAAATTAGTGGGTTTATTTTGGAGGACTGGAAGTAAGCTAATTACTGCAGTGATTACTTGAACCTGGAGTACTCTAAATGTGGTATAAATTGAAACCTCATAGTGAATTAGACTGGGAATTCATTACAGTTTAAAGCACTGTTAATACTATTCAGGCTTCTACTCCTGTGGGAAAATTTCACTCAGTATTTTGTATACTGATAAACAATCATTTAGTCTGTGTCCTTTTAAATAACACTAAGCAATTTCACACCGTATTTTTTCTCACAAATGAGTCACAATTCTGTTTTATTAAAATGTGATTACTAAAACTGTCAGGTTCCTTCACATTGCATGGTGGGAAATGTAGTCCAACTAAATCTATCTCCATCATGATGAAACAAGTGTTCTAGTTTCAGGTGGATGCTATGGCATGTTTTGTGCTGGTATCTTAGTCTCTGTCATCTCTGATTGCTAGCTTGCTCCACAGAAGAAATAGGGATTTGGGTACATTTGCCTTGCACATGACTTAATTGCTAGCACAAAATGTACTAATTCTAATTTGTGTATTTGGCACTTGCACTTGGTAATGCAGTGCCAGTGAAGGATTTTGGGAAAGGAAACAGACCTACTAGAGTACTCACTCCTTTTGTTTGCCAGGGCAGCTGTTCCCTGTAGTATACTTCCTAGGCGATTTCATTTCTCCTTGCATCGCCAATTAACAGCAGAATATAAATGTCTACTAAAAGTGACCTGTATTATAGAGTTCCTTCAAGCACATCTCCTTGCAAGGGGGTTAATGGAATTGCACAGAATTAAAATAGAAAAACCTCAAAGCTGGTATATGATGAAGTTCATGACTATTTTGTATTATAGTTATGAGTATCGTAAGTACATTTTGTTTTAAGCTTGTTTTGTAAGATCTCTCCTCGCATACCTCGTTCACTTAAGGGTTCATTCAGTCTTCATTCCTCCAACGAATGCAGCCATTTGAGATGTACGTTGCATAACAGGATTTTGGTCTCCAGGTTTTTGCTGGCTTGGATTCTTTTCTCTCACACATACATAAGCACAGCTCCTACTTGCTTAAAAATGAAATTTCAGTGGACCAAAATGCAAAACACATGATTTCATTTCACTATCGATAATGCCTATGTACTACTAGAAGCAAAAGCATGATGTATGCGTCTTGCAGTGTTCCCTTCTGAAACAGTTTGCGGGTGATAAGGGAACAGATACTTCTTTATTTTTAAAATAATTATTTAAATAATAATAATTTTTGCTGTAGTTATGTTTGAGAAATGTCTGCTTTATTTTTTTTGTCGCTAGGTGCATTTTATCAAGAGCAACTTCAGACATACAAGAAAAGTTTCTAAAGACATTAGAACAGGTAAAAAGTACCAATGAATCCTATTCTGCCCAGCAAAATGGATCAGGTCAAATCAGCTGGGGAAAATAATCCAAAATGAGATCTACTTATGGGGAAAGAGCAGCAGGTGATAGCTATGGATGGGTGATGGGACAGGAGACTTGGTAGCCATTGCATAAGCTTAGTGTGAAGAACTCATGGCTGGAAGTTGGCAGTAAGAAGGACTTCGGTTGCTTTTTTGGCTATGATTTGTTGCCATCTGAGTGTGACATTCACTAGAGCTAGTTTCTCTATACAAAGGCAGGATCTGCCTCTACACAGAGTATAGTGCTCAGCAGTTCATTATCAAAAGACAATATAAAATGAGAAAGCAGTAAAGAAAGACAAAACTCGTATGGCTCACAGGGAGAGAACTACAAAGAAAGGGACAAGGTGTGTGAACTTTGACAAAAGGACTGTGTCCTGTGAAAACCGAAGCTGTGATGCGTTCACAAATATTTAACAGCCATTAGTGCTGAGAAAAAGGAGTGCTTACTCAGTGTTGTACTTCAGCAGAGTGAAACAGCCAAGCACAACCGACCAAAGGAGTTGGGAATTCTCAGCAAAGGACCTCTTGGGCAGTGAAGGAACCTGTGGGCAGGCAGCTGCCAGCCTTTCTGGTGGGGGCCTCTAGCGCTCCCCCCATACTTTTAGCCCAGTGCTGCAAAACACACATGGCAGGAAAAGCACTGAAAGGACATAAGAAGTTGGATTGTTCACTATGACATGTTGGTTTTAGGGTTTTTATCTGAGTGTGTCCAAGTGTGTTTTCTGGGAAAAGATGTAGCAATACCAAGAAGCTTCATACCACTATGTATAGAGAGTTTAAAAAGAAAATTACATTCTGTTTCAGGGCCAGGGCACTAATTTCTTGAGCAGGTTTCTATTTCCATAGGAATCAATTTCTCCAAAAATGAAGCCAGATATTCAAGTTTGTGTGCATAAGTCACATGCAAAATATATGATGTCTGGGGTTTTTTCCATTGTTTTGTTTTGTTTTCTTTTAGCAAATATCTTATCTTCCATAACTGACTTTGCAAGCTAGAAACTTTTGTTCTTATAATGAAGGAGTTTTGTTTCTTTGTAATGGAATGAAAAATTAAGAAATGTAGATGACTATCTGAATGCTTTTATGGGGGAAGCTATGCATATAAAGTCCAAGGAAATGCCAGTCTCGCTTCAAC
The DNA here is from genome assembly GCF_027791375.1 of Indicator indicator. NCBI lineage: Eukaryota > Metazoa > Chordata > Aves > Piciformes > Indicatoridae > Indicator > Indicator indicator. Next base: position 6,496,567 of record NC_072025.1, read on the forward strand.
ACTACCAAAACAAAGCATTTTCCTTATACACTAAGCTCATATAAAATTCCTCATAAAGCTGATTAAAGCAGAGAAAACTAGTAGTTTGTTCATATAAAATAACTCAGTACAATTTGTCACGATTTGAACAGGTCCCAGTGACTCTCAATTTTTTTTCTGATGCAGTTGTTTGGAAGCTAAATTCTGCACTAAAAATCTGAATCAAGTTTTACCAGGCTGGAGTAGGTCTGATAAGTTTGCTCCACAGTGTCAACTCTGCTCCATTATTTAATACTATAGCAGAAACAGAATATCATCCTGGCAGTTTCAAATGGCTGTTATTCATTTATATTGTGCTACCACCCAGAGTGCTCATCTAGATTGTATATACATGGGATTTCTACAAGAGCCTAGAAGACAAGTATCTGAAAAGACAGGAAGCTGAAGAAAAACATTCATTACCCAACATGACAAAGGCCTATGAAGTAGTTCCAATAAACCTGCCTAGAGTAAAATTGGTTAAGAAAGAGGTGTGCACACTCTTAATAAATCCATCATGTAAAAAATGCATTATTTTTCTCAAGGAGATAGCAATATTATTCAAAACGTGCTAAAGTGGTCAGGATATCCCAGGAGTAATTGTGAATTATTAGGTCGTAGGGACCTCATTGCAAACTATTTGCAAAACTTAATTGGTGTAATAAATAAAATATGCATGCAAATTAGGCTGCTTTCTGAATTAAAGGAATCTGTTATCCAGCATTGCAAAGATTCATCCTAATTTAATAGTGGTTTTATATACAGTTTGAGAGAGCCATGTTTAATGTTTGTCCTGAAAAAAACAGATGGTATTTAACTAAACCTGAACCGACCAACTAGTGGCATCTGATAAGTTTCAGTCTGTAGTGCATGGGGTTCTGGCAAAAATGTAATGGTACCTTATTTAATTCAGTACACAGAAGAAAATGGTTAAGCAAGGTGACAAAATGAACAGTCTTATTTGCTTTATTCTGTCTTAAAAAGCTCCTTCAGTATTGGGGATAAAAATATTAGTAGCTTTCAAAGTTCTGTTGCAGACCCTGTTATTTATTGATTTATTTGCTATTCATCTTAGAATTCCAGTAGTGGAAAGAAGAGCACTAATGAGTGTGGCTGATGTCATTACCCTAGATAAAAAATAGGGAGTATGTAGTCATGTAATGACTCTGTATCCTAAAGCAAAATCCAAAAGAATCAAAGTGAAGAATTGCTTAGAATAAATATAAATAGATAGACATGAAGAAATAGTTAACATTCTCTGTCTAATATCATTGCTAGACTCAATAACACTGTCCTGTCATCAACCCCAAATCAAGTATTACATCTGCTTTTTTAAAGGAGTTGATTGAATGAATACAAATGTCTTGCTGTTGTCACTTGGGATAGCACTTGATATATCCCATTTTCTAGACTCTAATTATTCCATTTGTAGACATGAATGCCATTTAGATGTAAGCTAATTCAGCATGGTAACTCAATTAGATTTGTACTGACTAGGATTTATGAAACATCAATGGATTCTTGGTGAGACCAATGGGACTACTGGTTATTTATCCCTAAGTCTTACTGATACTGCCTCTCAGGAGCTCAATTAAACATGCCAGTGATGAGAATGTTTTGTAGCAGTAGTCTTTCACAATTAGACTACGATTTTTCTAAAGCATATCACATGTAAAGCAGGGCATCATGTATTATGCAATACAAAGTTCTCATCTGACTAGCTGATGAAGTTGAAGGTTAAAAGAAATTCCCATTATTGTCTAGTTAGTATTATTATAAAAAAAACAAACCTGAAGATTAAGTTCCTATAAAATGTGATGAAAATTCCGTTTTATTGATGGAAAATGTCAAAGTAAACCTATATTTATAAAGTAACTTACTTGTTAGTATCTGCATCTTGCAAGCCACATAGAGGTTTCTGTACTAATGTCGATCCCTGTAGAAACCAGAAGTTCCTTATGTGGATTTAGAGGTTTCATTGCACTTGACCCTGGGATCTTTTTTTTTGGTTCATTTTTGTTCCTTTTTTGGGGGAATAAATTAAATAGCAGGAATGCTCACTGACCTTGCAGATTTTAAACAATGGCAAGAAACTGCATAAGTGAATCTGCATTGTCACGGAGTCTTTCCTTCACCTGGTCTTGAAAAAATGAAAAGTTTTGTAGAGTAATTAAAGTGTCCTGCCAAAATGGCTCAGGCTTCCAGTGTTCAGTGATTGAATCCTGGTGATGAAGTGCTGTGGAGTGAGTCATTAACAGAAACTACACAGACAGTCTGAATCGGAGAGCAACATTCATTTAACGTTTATTCTCTTTCTGCTTACACAGCTAACTGTATGGAATATATAAAGCCTTGTTACCTTCCACATGCCTCATCAATAAAATAACTACTCTTCCTGTGTGCTACCAATGTCTCCTAATGAAATATAGAGAGGCTGTTATCAGGGCAGCACTGGCAGAGAAAAATCTCAATAAATAGGTAATAAATGTGCTCCGTTCCTTGTTCATTCCCAGTAAACACCAGGTCTTAAAAACTTGAGTGGCGAAACAAATAGAACTGAGTGATTCATTCCCATTCTAATCACTGGAAACACAGGGGGTTTAGCTGTTGTTGTTTCTAGTTCTGTCTGATATCTACTATTTAAAAATAATCCTTACACACTGAGCAAGCACATTTCAGTCTAGTCTTTTCTCACCAATGATGCTCTAGAGTTGTTTTTTACAGATTATAAGCTATGATTAAAGCTGCAATGAAAATGAGGCAAATGCAATGTCTTACCAACAATCCAGTTCCCCAATATGTTTGGAATTGTTCACATCTGCTGCTATGAGGCTGGCCAACAAAGTGCTGCCATTTCTTAGGCCCTGCTGAGTTTGAGCACCTCAGTAGTTTTCTGAGAAGTGCCCATGAACCTCTAGGCTGGCTTGTGAAGCTGTGCAGTAGTGTATGCAGTGATGTGTTCATCTGTCAATCAGTTCTGTATTTCCCATATGACTGTGTTCTTAAAAGAGAGGACTTTTGCTACAGCTTTGGCCCAGACTCAATCTCAAAAAACCCAGCTATCTCCTACACAATAGTACAGCATCTAAACCTGATGTTTCCATCTGCAGCCCAGACATAGCTGAAACAGTTTGTTCTGCTTGTATCATGCCTGCTGTAGTTTTAGAACAAGTAGTATCAACTGAACATGGAATCAGTTGTGAATTGCTTTGTCTTTGTGACACTTAAGTTCAACAGGCAACAAATTCTGTACAGTTTGGTGATTTGTTCCTGCCTCCCAGTGAATCTCCTTGTATGAAACAGCAGATGGTCCCTGGGGCACTTTCTATGTTCTGTTTAGATACCTGGGCATTTGAGCTCCTTCTGTAGTTTAGTCAGATGCATGTTGTTCTTAGTAATTTGCTGAATTAACTTTATATTTTAATTCAGGCTTAAAAGGATTTAGAATTGTCATTTTTAACCATTTGTGAGTCTACTGAGAATTCAGGATTACTTTACAGCAACTGTTAGGTTTTTGTTCTTTTTAGTTCCTCAAAAGTACCTCTGATGAGACAGTAAGTACCTGTAGATGAGACAGAGTATTAGGTACTGGTGCACAGCTGTTGGCACTGATATGTGTCTGCTCAGTCTTCTTGGGAAGATATTTCTTCGGTTTTACTTTTGAGAAAGTAATACAATTGCTGGACTTTACAGAAGCAAATGGGGTCAGGGTGTTAGCAAGTTTCTAAGCAGAACATTTGCGGTAACTCTAAACCTCAAGTGATATAATATTTCCGATAACTGAGATTTCGCTGTATAGGAAAATTATATAAGACAATTTGAACAACCGGCTAGGACTTGGGCATCAAGTGGACACAGAGCTGTTGGGAATGGTGGTTATAAAATGCTGTGAAATTATTACTTGTTCCCTTTAAGATGTAGAAAGCTTCTGAACTTGAACATTACCAGATTAAGGTGAGCAGAGAAGAGACTATGAGAGAACATTAATTTATTCTTACCAAAGATCCAAATCCTGGCAGAAAAGGAGTTTGGGACATACTATGCCTTCCATACTGTTTTGTAGGGTGAGAAAATTAATTGCTGTGAGATTGGGATGCCTCTGTTAGAAAGGAGGAGGAATGGGCAGTGGCATCTGAGACTGGTGTGCATGGGCAGTTAGCATGGAGGGATGGACTGTAGCTCTTGTGAATGCAAACTCCAAAGCTTCTTCAGGCTACATAGCTAGCAAAACTGGACAGGCTAAATGTAACCACAAATATGAATATGCACCTTCTGTTTTGTACTGAGGGCGTTGTACTGAGCCCCAGTAAGCAGCTAGGCATCTCACAGCTGCTCGCTTGCTGACCCCCAGGAGGGTGAGGGAGGGAACTGGAAGGGCAAAAGAGAAAACATATGGATTGAGATGAAGGCAGTTTAATAGGCAAAACAAAAGCTGTACCTGCGAGCAAAGCAAAATATGGACTTCATTCACTAGTTCTGGTTGGCAGGCAGATGTTTAGGTGTTTCCAGGAAAGCAGGGCATCATCACATGTAACTGTTACCTGGGAAGATGGACATTATCTCTCTGAAGGTCCCCCTGCCTCCTTCCTTCCCCCATCTTTTGTTGTTAAACATGATGTTGTACAGTATGGAATATGCCTTCAGTCAGCTGTCCTGGCTGTGCCTGCTCTCAGCCTACTCACTGAGGGGTCAGTGGGACACAAGAGCAAGCTTTGAGGCTGTGTAAGTACTGAAATGGTGGTGTGTTCTCAATGCTGCTCACAAACCCAGAACACCGCCATATGGGCTGCTATGATGAAGAGTAATTTAGGGATGCAGTCAGTGCTGTCCTGCATTTTTAGATGTTGCCCATTGTTTGTAGCTGAGAAACTTCTGGAGGAAATTGTTTTTTGGCTCACTCAATACAGCTAAATGATGTCCCAGCAATATGATCTTGTTTGACTCCTGCTTAAAAGCAGAGCAGAGGGTTCCCTTGAAATCTGTATTAAGCCTATGGCCCTGTACTGAATACAACCAACTTTGCTGAGCACTGGAGGAAAATCAGCACAGGGATTTCAGCCAAGAAGTTTTCATTTCAGTAGATGGCTTACATATTCTTCATATAGATGAGACACTGACTTATCAATGTGCATTGATAGAATCATCCAAGCACCTCCACAGTTACTTGTGTGTATTAAAAAACAGAGAAATTGGGCAGCATGCTCAATCTGAACTCCATAGGCTTTTGCAGGTGTGGTGTCCAGGATAAAGAAGCAATATTTAGGCATTGCAGTATATGTGGAATTAGGAATTGATAGGTCACCAGTAATCTACTAGCTATGAAATGATACTGAATCTATGAGATAAAAAGCCATCTCATTTTTCGAGGCTGTTAAATTTGAGTCTGTATATTCCTAAAAAAGCTGCACACAAGTCCTTAAGTATGGTTGTTCCCTTGCACCCTCTCATGCTTTTTATGGCACTATCAAAATTGAGAAGCTTTAGAAGGGAAGTGTGTTAGGTATCCCTCAGATGAAAATTGATTTCTTGTACCAGGCGCTCTTAGGCTCACCCTTGCTTCCAGATTGGCCAGAATGCTGTAGCTGCTGATGGTTAGCAAAGTACCTGATACAATTAGTCTAGAAAATATTGCACTAATACAATAGCTTAACTGTTGTTGTTGCTGGTTTTGGGTTTTTTTTCTGAAAAATGAACATAAAAAATTTTTTACATGGAATTATTTCATGGAAGAGTGTTTTTTGGAGAGACTGGCTGCTGAAGTGATTGAGCCAAGTGGCACAGTTTGGATACTGATTTTCTGTACCACGTGCCTTTCTTTAATTGGATTTACAGTAACATGATAATCCTAATCTGTCACTCTGCAGTTCATACTGTTAACATTCCAGTTGTGCAGCCCCAGTGCTAGAAGGCAACTATGTTCTCTGCCTTTTATGAAAACTACGCAGATTTCTTCATGAAAACAGCAGATTAAAGACTATTTTCTAATATGAACCCCAGTCCTGCTACTCAAATGTTTCCAGTCTATCATTCTTAGCAATGTGTTTCTTAAAAGAAGTACAATAAAATCATTCACTTGCCAAAGAGTTTCTGGAGGATCATATCTGCTGTCTTGATGCTTGCTTTGGCTTTCACATAGGAGCAGGCCAGAATTTTTGCACAGGGGGAGAACTTGTCATGGCTCCACACCTAAGATTAATTAGTTATAAAATTAAGGACAGATTTCAGTTACAGTATTTCTTGTGCAAAATAAAGTTTTGCTAATCAGTGCAGGGTAGTAAAAAAAACTTCTGGTAAATGTTCAGTGTGTTGGAAGATAAAAACATTAAGTGGGCAACACTAGCTATAAAAGGAAGGCAGGGAATTGAAAGTGAGGGTATGGTGTGGCAGTGTAACTTGTAGAGCAAGGGAAGTGGAAACGTGTAAAATGTCAACACATCTGACAGAAAACAAGAAGTTAGTTTAACCTTCCAGAAAGTTTGTTTTCAGTTTAATCTAGTGGGTATTATTTAATAAGGTTGGCCTTCAGTCAAGTTTTACCAGACAAAACCTGTTTTCCTTCCTGGAAATCCTACGCTGGTGGAATTTAAGGAATTCAGATATTTTATTTTAGGATTTCAAAACATTTTTATATCCAGCTAGGACAAAAGTGTAATGCAGACTAGGTTCTGCAAGGTCCTGGACTGGACATCTAGCAGGTGTGTATAGGCTTGGTGTGTCCACTGCATCAGACCCACTATACAATAGAATGTCACGCTCTGTATTATACCTACTGCAGTGGGGATATAACACACCTTACTGCCCAGGTACAGATCATCCAAGTAGACAAGGTGGTCTGATGCATTTGGTAAGTCAAGAGCACCCGGTTTGGTTGGTCTGTTCACACAATACCTGCAGTCGGATACCTGCCTGAAGAATTCCTGGTGAAAACACTGTAAGCCTAACTCATCTGGCCATGTGCTGCCTGGTGGCTGACTTTGGAGAGAAGAGTGCCATTTAGGCAGGCCTCTGTGGGCCCTGCAATAACATCCTGTATTCCATGTCCTTTCCCTCTTCTTTACACCCCTCCTCCCCTTTGAAATTCTGATCAGAACAAGCTGTGCACAGCTTGTGGAAATGTGGTTGAGAATCAAAGCCTATGTGCTGTTGCTACAGCCTGTGTGTCTGTAAAAGTGCTGGTGATGTTCGGAGTAGCACAGCTGGAGTTATGCTTTTCTGACTGCTAGCATCAGATCCTAGTTCAGCATCCACTGAACATCATTGAAGTGCTTCAGTATGGGCACTATATCTTTGACCCTTGAACTGAGACTTTGATCCCTAACCTGAGAAGACTTCTGGTGCCTTCTGTCCTATATGCCAGATATTGTACTCTAGGGAGTACAAGTACAGCGATGAAGGCAGAATGCTTCTAGAAACAGGGATGAGGAAAGAAAGAGAAAAGAGAATGTCTCCTCACCTGCTGCATACAGTGACACCAAGTCATGAGAAAGGTTCTCTTCAGTTGCTGTTCTCCCTGCAAGCCAGGCCCTCCCCTGTATTGCAGCACTCCAGTAGTTTCAGGTGATTGTTGCTCCAATGAGGTGTTTCATGCCTGGAATGATTTCTTTGATTGAAAAAAATAGAGAGCAGGACCAGGAACAGATGGCTGATAACGACATCTTAATTCTAGAGAGAATGAAAGTGGTATTTCATTATGGAGTGGTATATTTAAATTGCCTTCAGGTGTTAGTTTAAGAGAGTAGAGGAAAAAAGAAAAGTTAAAAAGATTTTTAAGATTTAGTAAAAGGGATAGAGTGGTACAAATCAGATCTAGTAATAATGCCCTACAAACCTGTCAGATTGTAGTAATGTGACAAGCGCTAGCTAAAGGGAATCATTGCCCCGTGTATGGTGATGGACTTGTTTCACTTTGATGAATCAACTGGTTTGAATTATTAGAAAAATGAAATGTTTGCCCTGGTTCAGAATTTCCAAATGCCCCTTCAGGATAAAAGGACACGCATTATGTCTTTTTAATAATCTCAGAATCTATTTTATACTGTGCAAAATGTTCTCTCTTTAAAGCACTAACATAAATTTTAAAACAAATTCATAGTGCAACCAAGTTGGGTGACTAATAAGCTTCATTTAAATAATTTCTTTCCTCTTTCTAAACTTTCCTACAAACTGGACTGCTTTTAATAAACATGTAATCCTAAAATTTTCTATGACACTTTCGGTAAGCACAATCCTGGCTGATACAAATGTTGATATAAATTAGGATTAATCAGGCTAATTCCTCTGTGAGTTTATGGTATTTGTGTACAAGAGGTTGGAAAACTATCAATTGAAAGACCTCTGTCATGCAGAAAGTTACACATTGACATTTTTCCTTCTGTGAAAGATGTCATTGCAGTACTGTTATTTTTGTTAGATATGTAGTCTAAATTGTGTAGAAGATGAATGGAGATCCATGCACAAACACTTTCAATCTGTTTGTATGCATTTGAGGAAAAGCTCTCATAGATTTCTTAAAAACACACAAATTAATATTGCTTACTTTTCAGCAGGGGTAAATTAGGGTCTTGGAGACCTTCTTAGAATAGTCTGGAGTTAAATAATATTGCATGTTTTTCATTTTACTATGATGAATGCAAAGCTATTAAACAACCTTTTAAAGAGTTGGTGTAATTATCTGTAAACAGTAATGTTACAAAAAAAGGTCAAGTTGTCCTGCCATTAGAAGTTTATGGATATAAACTGGATTTATGTTCCCATAAAATGGGCACCGACTAACTAGATTAATTCTACACTACTAAACCAACTGTAGTAATATTTAGAAACAATAAAATGATACCAATTAAAGCAATTTTATCTTTTGTGTCATATTGATTAATGGTACAGTAAAATTAACCAAAGACCTTAAAATCAGAATGGTTGCGGGAAGGCATCCACATCTCAGCATTATTACCAACAAGAAAGAGCAGTTAAGGGAGATGGCCATGCAATAGTATGAATATTTAATTAATAATTAGTCATGTAATTTCTCCTCAGGAATTATTATCCCTCAAACTGGTTTGTGAATTTAATTATTAGCAGCCTTTTTGTTTCCATGTCCCCTCATTACTGTCAGGATTGATGTAACATAAACTTCATTAAAAATTAAAGCAAGAGTCTTAATTACAAGGCTACCCTGACTGAAGTCAGAATTAGCCAAGTCAGTGATGTGCAAATGAGTGCATTATTTAAGAAACATGCTGGAAGTAGTTATGCTAATGTGGAAGGTTCACAGTAGCAGACCTTTTCACTTGCAGTTGCATATTCATTAAATGCACTATGCAAATTTAATGTAGCAGCCTTAGTAATGCGTTGTTAATTTATTCAGATTTATTGAGTAGGACTTAAAAAAAAATGTACAAATTTAATTACTCTATCTGCTAGAATGATATTAGGAGAGATAGTAGAGGTTTAAAATGTGTTGATCTGGATTACTGCAGTTTGATGGAGGATGTAGTATCAAAGGACACAATTTTGATAACTATGCTTGAAAGAATATTTGATTTACTTATGGAATGATCTAAGAAATCACTAAAATTGCACATGCTACTTCCCAATAGGAAAGTATAAAAAAAATTCTCAGTTGTACTACCATAAGAGCTAAAGCAGTGCTGAGTCCACAGTCTAATGGATGTAATGATCCTACTGAGACCAGTAAAGGTTATGTATGGAGATCTATGGGAAGCAAACTGTCTTTGTGGAAAGTTCACTGGTTGTTATGAGTTCCTCTGCGATGCTGCTGATCATCAGGTTTAACAACAGGAATCCTGTCACTTTGTAATGTTACTGGCAGCAGAAAGTAATTTCTTAGCAGTATCTGGTGTGAAGTTTAAATTTCTGGTTTTCTTTTTACTTTACCATTTGCAAAAGAACCCACTGTAAATTTAGCATTGTGGAATAATTCTGAACTGGCACTTTTTTTCCCCCTATGAAGACTATACATATGGGAAACCCCATGATGATGGCATTGTGGTATTGACTTTGAAACCTATTCAAAATAATTTGGACCGTTGTGGAGAGACTCATGCCAGCAAGTGTATTCTTGCTGTCATCAGGAACAGGAAAGATGAGCTAGAACAATTAAGTTCCAGATGTCTTTGCTTGTCCTCCTTGCAAGAGTTCCCATATTTTTATTACTCACCTGATGTGCGGTTTCAGAAAACTCACTGCTGCACTTTTCCAGTAATCAGCTTTGTAGGTGGGTATCTGTAAAAGTCTAGACAATTCATAGACATTTGTAAGGGCTAAAGCCTGGACTGCCCAGCTTGGGCAGTAAAAGCATACAGACTTGCTCCTTCCTGGTGTGAATAGTCCTCGTACGCTCTCTTCTATGCAGGATTGTGTGCTTTGTTCGCTGCTGGATTGTCTAGGCACCGCCAGGCTGTACATAAGGCTTATGTATCTGAGTCTTCAGGTCAGGGTGTCAGTCTATGGTAGGCACAGGCAACTCTGCATTATGAAGCCTCTGCTAAAGCTAATAAGTCAAGTTCTTGCTCCTACTTTTGTCTCTTGCTCCTGCTATGGTGAAGCTGCTATCTCGTCTGTCCTCTGATCCACATATAAGAAACTAATTGAACTATTCACTTTTCTTTTAAATCACATTAAATTAACTGTTGTTTAAAATAATGACAATAAAATTTTTTTTTATTGTGTAGCTGCAGCTTACAAACAGTGGAATAGACAAACTGGAGTCCATAATTTGATGTATGTTTTGAAATCTGTGTGGATGCATCTTACGAAAACAAGACCTTAAGCCGATCCCCAGTGCCTTCATATCTTCTCTAGGCTTTACTGGTATAGGCATTTCTGCAGACAAGGTCAGGGACCTTTATTTTCAGCCAAACCTTCTCTTGATCCAGCTAACAATTGCTCTTGTGCTGGGATATCAGCTTGGCAACACAGGTTTAACACTGAAATGACAAAATGACAGAGACAAGGGGCTACTCTTTCTGTGACATTGCTACCTTCATTGTATGCTGTAGCACAGTCTAAGAGGACAGTGACCACTGATACAAGGTATGGAAATAAGTGACAGGAGTCAGAAAATCCTTTTGTGGTGACCATCCTGTCATTCAAGTGCACCCATAGCTTTGCTGTCCATGTCTAAAGTTCCTTTTACTGCTAAATATTATCATTAAGAGTCTTTGTCAACATTTTTTTTATCCATGCAGGGATCCATCCTGTTTTTGCCAGGTGGCTTGAGGAATCTGGGGAAATCTGTCAGTCTTTCCCCCAGTAAAAAGGTGACTGCCTGACTTACCAGTCTTTATTTTCCATTCATGCAGCAAAATCCTTTATACAGACTGTTTTGCTCCAATAGCAATCTTATGACTGCTACACAAGAAGGATATATAGAAAAGTATCTGCCTTCCCTGATGTCAGGCATCTTGCTTTGAACATCCAAGAGTCTGCCTAGCATTGTTCATTTCAGACCTTTGAATTGTCTGTATTTATGAGCATGTTCTAAGTAAAATTTACCCTCTTAGTTCAAACAAGGATCTACACAGTATCCTGCACATTGCAGGAGCATTGTTTGAAAGACATATGTGATGTTCAAAGTCTTTCAGAGTGTGGCCCCTGTATAGCAGAAAAAGCCAGAGGTGTGAGCGTGCTACAAGGCCATTTCCTACTCCATACAGAGATTCTCGTTTTCACACACTTTACTGGAAATGGTTGTCTTAATGCATTTATGTGCACTTTTCTTCCACCTGCTTATACATTCTAGTCATTGGGAAAAATCCTTCTGTTAGAAGCATAGGCTGGCTTATTTGAAATAGTTTGTTTGCAGCCAAGTCTTAAAGCTGTGCCTTCAGTGTGTGGGTGGTGAGAGTAAATGATATGCAGAGTATACTTAGAATAGTTGAATGATTAGGCACTTACATCTGTTTAATTAAACAATGAGCTTCAACCTCTGTTTAATTAAGGACTAGATTGTTTCAGCTGTGATCACATGCTGGGAGCTGCAACACTTCTGTGATTCAAATCCAAGAATACAAGAGAAATAGGTTGGTCTCCTTTCAATCCCTAATAGCGAGTGATTCACAACACAAAGCAAATAAATAATTTGCAGGCGTGCAATGTAAGAATTTAGGCATTCTCAAGGAAAGGATGTGTTTAAGGTCAATGTGAAGTGTGTGGAATCATATGTGCTGGGTGATGCATGAAGTAAAGGCTAACAAATGGTCAATGGTTGAACTTTTGCCAACCAAAACAATTCTATGATTCTGTAAAATATCATTCACTGACTAGCAGGTTCTGTATGTGTGTGTGTGTATATATATTCTAGCTCTACCCCCTGGAAGGTCTTACTGCCTTAACTTTGTCTAAATACTTTGCTCACATGGCTAAAGGCCAAGTACCTTAAACTCTTTAATGTAATCCTTAGAAAACCAAGCTCACTATTAAAAAAAAAAAAAAAAAAAAGGGAAATGTTGTGGGATGTAATAGTAAAAGGAGGAGCTAAGACACAGAGACTGGAGCTTATATTTTGAGAATATTGATGTATCAAATTTATGAGAATACACAAAAGAATCTGGGACTGATCTGGTTTCCCATGCTCTGAGATTGCATGCTAGCTAGGGCACTTTCGTCTCTTTATTTCCTCTTTATTGCAAATTTGAGGCACACAGATATTGTTGTGGAAGGAAACTCAAACCAGTATTAACTAACAGGTAACGAGGAAGCAGATAGTGTTCAGTCCCTGAACTGTCAAAAGTAAACAAGAAATTAGGAAGGAAATATAAGAAACATAGGAGGTATTATAAATCTGGTGAAAGGGACTCAGAAAAGCAGTTCTTGTGATCAGACTTCCATTTCCAAGTATTCAATTCAGGCTATCTGGGAACTGCAGCTTCCTTGTGACTTGTTACCTTGGCTCTCCCTAAGGAAAAAGTGCAAAAAGAAGTTGTTGCAGTGAGTAAACATACCTGTTTCCACATACTGGGCATGAGCCCATGCTGGAGTATTTTGGAAACTGGCTTTACCTTCAAACAAATATGGAATTTGTTCATCTTGTATTTGTCTCATGTCTGCAGTCCTGATGAACCCACAGACTGATCATCCTCCCCAGGAACCACATGAATGACACCAGAATTACACCATGCTTACGACAGGTTCTATCCTATGACTGGTCAGACTGGAGAAACCCCTAAACAAGTAAAGGAAGACAGTCCAGGTTTCTAGGGGCTGTTGTGTATGTAAGCTGCAGTACAGGGGAAATCATTAGAAATCTGAGTGTGCCTGTCTCACAGCAACTGCAGAATGCTTTGCACAAAGCCAGTCTACTCCCTGTGCTGTCAGGCTTGGTACTTCTGCCTGCAACACAGAATTTGGTGATGCTGGAGGGACATACAGCCTTGTCACACATGTGATAGGATTTAGGCTTACTGTAGCAATGCTCATAAGTTTAGATTAAATAATATCCCCCTATACAGTTTATTATAATCTCTCACATTCAAGCAAATGGAAATGTGAATTTACAAAAAAATTATCTAACTATATATTAGTTTGATTTTCAAACCTGCTAATATAACGAACTTGAATTTTGAAATAAGCAGTCAGTTTACATGTAGCTGATTTTTTTACTCAGATAAATTAAAAAAAAAGAAGAAGAATCAGTAGGCTTAATTTTGATAATTTGGGGTATGTTTATGTATGTATAATCAAAGCAGTACTTTCTGGTTGGAAAATACCAATCAGATTAATCTCCAATGAGAGTTGAAAAAATAAATCCCACAAGAATTTTATCAGAGAGACAGTCATGTTTCTGTATACATGATAACTGTAATTAGTACGGTAAGCTGAAACATGGTTCTCTTCCTCATCTACTTGCTGTTTCTGAAGTCTTCCTCTGTATTTGTTGATGCACGCTATCTGCTAACAGAGATAACATATCAGATGATTCAGGACTATGCTTTCTGTTTTCTGTTTGCCGTAGTTGTAGGAATAGCAATTCCGTAGATGTACACATGCGTAACTTGTCAGACCACCTGCAGTTACAGCTGTTCTTAGACCACCCCTGTGGTTTTAAAGAGGTGCTACACTGGTAAAATTACAGTTCTTGGCTTAAAGAGCTTTGTATTCTCATTTCTTCCTGTAACTTTAAAAGGCCTGGGTTAGTCTGGATCCTGGGCAGGTAGAGCAGCTGAAGCCTTCCTCTGTGTGAATGTCCTATTCCAGTGAATAATGTCCCTGATTTTATGGTTCTTACTCTTTGTTGCACATTAAATTAGTTTAATCAAGTTCATGAGTTTGGAAAGCTTCTCATCTTCCAGCTTCTTCCTGCTCTCCATCCTCCACCTAGCACATTAACTGGAGGAAAAATTTATGATCTCATTAATTTTGCATATTGGTTCACTTAGGACAAATTGAAGCTTAAAAATGTCACTCAACTTTGACCTGTTATGAGAGTGCTGAAGACTGCTCAGGTGTTTCTGAGCCATTTTACGGCTCTAATGTCTGTCTGACACCCTGTAAAAGCTATGTAACAAAGGGATTCTGTACAGATACTTCTGATCGCTGCAGATACTAAACTGGTCTTCTGGAGGCATTTTCTTTGTTGTGCCAAGCTTCACTCAGAATATGTTCAGATGTGCTTCCTTGCCAGTGCAAAAATTCCATGATAGCAGGCTGGCATTTGCATGAAGTTGGGCATCAGTGGCTTATGGCCCACCTGGGCCAAGGAGACTGGTGCTTGTTGTCGCTGTCATGTTTTACAGTGCGTTCCACATCTGCGTTGTTGGTCCAGACTTGAATCTTTCACAGTCATCACCCAAATGCTTGTGGCAGGGAGTTCCAGAGCTTAACTATATTTATATCTTGATGCTGTCTCCTTGTGCAGAAGACATTTGCTTTCCAGTGCACAAGGGGAAAGATATTCTAATGCTGGGCAGCTGGAGATGCAGTCCTCCCTGCTTCACAAACTGCCTTGTATTGTGGGAATGAAGGATGTAGGATTACTGTCATTCTAGATGTTTCTGTTCTTTAGTAGCTTTCAGGGAATGTTAAGTATCTCACCTTCTTCCTGAAAAACCTCTTCTGTATTTAACTTCTGTGAAAAGTTAGGGTCACCTGGGGTTTCTGCAGGACCCCTCCTTGACTGCCCAGTGAAGTGTTGGAGTTATTATCCCTAGAGGTGTTCAAAAACATGTAGACAGGACAAGGTTTAATGACTGTGATGCTGTTAGGTCGATGACTGGACTCCATGATCTTAAAGGTCTTTTCCAACTGAACCAATTTTATGATTCCATGAAATACCTTGGTTAACAAAGGAATATTTATTTTCATTAAGACAAATTTTTGTCTTAAAAAAAACCCTACCCAAGTATATGCTTTGTTTGGGAAAAATCTGTATTTCTGAGCAATTTCAAGAGTTTGGTTAAATCTGCTGAGTCTCCTTTTCTTCACCTTGTACCAAATGTCTTCTGAAGGAGGATTGCTGCAAGGATCAGCTATATTTTCCACTCTTCTGTTAGTCTTTTGCCTCCATACTGACTTTGTATGGGAAATTTTAGCTCAAGAGAAACCTCACATAGATGGAGATTAATCTCCTGATACAGTTCTTGACAGCACTAACAGGCTGGGATGTTCTGGCATAATGCTGCACTTCATACTTTCTGCTACTTGGAGCAATTGTTTTTCACGTAAGATATGCTGGTCCTACACAGGGATTTTTACAGGTGTTTCTGTATCCCATAGCAAAGATTTGAGTCCTGGGGCTACTTTTTCTATGTTGTGGTTGTAATTCCAACGTAGATAAGCTATTTTGGGGATCCCTTCTCTGTCAGGTCTTTGGAATTTACAGTCTGTCTCTCTTGCCCTGTTCGTCAGACACTAAGGCTCTCTTGCCTTAACTGAAGATGATTTGCCATATGGTAAAGTGGGTTTGCTCTCTATTAAATGTTTTTAATTGCAGTGTGTTTACAAAGAGCTCTGTAAATACTTACATATCTGATGCTGCTAGAAATTATTTCTGTACTAGGTTTTCCTGGGCCTGCTCCAAATGATGCTATTCACAGAAGTTAAAGTACATTTGCTGCCATTCAGAGATTAATCGCAGTGTGCCCAGCATGAGGCTGGATGGCATCATGCTTTCCATGCATCCATAAATAAGACTTCAAAGGGATTACTTCAAATGATATAGGTGAGTAAGCTCACAGTGAGGTCTGGCAGGAATGCCTACTCTAGTAGCACTGGTGAAATTATTTGTATGATTTAAAACCAGAAACTCAGCCAATGTAATTAGTTTAAAACTTTGTTGTTTGCACTAGGATTTTACATTGATTTTTTTTTTTGTTACCCCAGTATGACTTTTGCATATGAACAGAGTCTTGATTCTGTTAGAGCTTTTTCAAAAGGCTGCTTACTGACCTCCATGAAAAGTTTAATTTGATAGAATATTTTCTGCTCTTGGGGAAGCCTGAAATACAAACATCAGACTTGAAAAAAACCCAGTATTTCTGTAAAGACCTCAGTCACTGTATACTGAATTTTGTGTATAACTGGTGTGTAAAAGCCTACTAGATATCTTAATTATGTTACAGATATGAAACTTATGTATGCTAAGTTGGCACAAAGAACCCCTGACAGGCATTGTGGCACAAAGGAGCCCCTTTTGGGGAACTGTGTTATGGTGAAGTTCAAAGGATCTTTAGCTTAGTGAAAGAGGAGATGGGACAAATGATTTGTTGACCTTCATATTGTGTAATTATACAGCTGTGAAAATATTTATTAATCATGTATGAATCCTTGGAAAACCTTCTCTGAATATTCTTAGAGGAAAAGATAAAAAATAAAGTTATCCATGGCAGCTTAATCTCTGTAACAAGCAGAGAATATTCCACTCAAGTTTCTTCTCAACAGACTAAATTCTGGTTTGGCAGCCAATTTGTTTCTGTGCTGTTCACCCCAGGTGCAGGCATTTAGTGTCAATTCCTTTGCAAGTATAAACCATCTGTCCATATCAGGGCATGGAAGGAAACCCTGTCCTCAGCAACATCTAAGAATCATACCTGCATGGCCTCTTTATCTTCACTGACTTGTTTTGAAATGTAAGGAAGACCAGATTCACTGGTATGTGTACCAGTGGATAGAAGTTACCTTTCCCTAGAGCAGTTTGATCAGTTGTGTCTGGAGGCTCCACTTATACTATTTTCATGTATATCTGGTTTAGGTAGAGACGTAGAACTACACTGAGCTGCTTGACTGACTGACCCATGATAGGACCTTCCAGAAATGTCAGAGAAGTTTCTTTCCTTTTTCTGAATTCAGCTGTCTTCCTGATTTCCTGCCTATCCTGTTGTATTGGTCCTACTGTGTTCCTGCTTGTGTCACAATGCCCAGTGCCGCTTGGCTGGGCAGTCAGAACAGTGGGTGCACCACACTGTGAAGGAATTGACTTTGACCTTGGCTTTCTATTTTGCTGCCTCCTCAAAATTAACTCTATGCATTTTTTGTGATTATTTTTCTTCCTGAAGATGTGGTGCTTAATGATCCCTAGAAGAACATGTTCAGGAAGGAGATAGAAGGATCTCTGTCTCCTGGTGCTGAGAAATTGCAGTGGTTTTCGCAATGACTCTGAACAATAAAAGCCTGGCTCTAATACAGCAGAATAGGGGTACTCTGCTCTGCAAACCTGTGTGGGAAGGGCTGTCATCAGATGTACAAAAATCTCTGCTGGGAACAGGGTTCAGTGTGGCAGTTTAGGCTGGGTGCCCCCTGCCACTGCTACATGAGACACACCTCTGGTGTCCTGGGTGCCCACCCACAGGGGTGGACACAGGAAACGACGTATTTCTACCCATAAATCCTGCACCCTATAAGGCCATCTGCAGAGTCATTCTCTTCCTCTTTCTTCCTTCTCTGCTCCCCTGGGAGATGTCCTCTCTTATCGGGTAATGCCGTGGGAGTATCCTCAAGGCCTCTTAGGCCTGACTAGGCCTAATGCCAGGAGGAGAATGGAGGGGGGGGCAGTCTCAGACCTGGCCAGCCTGAGACTTGCCTAGCAGTAGGAGGGGGGGGGGAATGAAGAGCCCTGAGGGGTTGGGTAGACCCTCAGGTGGGAGGAAGGGAGGATTGGGAAGCTTTTGGGCATTCTGTGAGGGGGTTCTGTATGCTTTAGGATGTTCTTTTCCACTATGCTTTGTAGTTTGTAGTTTTCTGTAGCTTCACCAATTTGCTTTTCCATTTAAACTTTTCCATCACTCTCCAATCTGTTTGCGTGTGTCATTCTTTTGTCCCTTTCGGGGCAAGAAATGTTCTGGCTGGCCTCAAACCAGCACAGTTCAGTAGAACTGCAACTACAAGTGTTGGCAGTGTGAAATGGGAGAATGTGTGAAAAAACTGTTTTTGGACCCATTTCTGCAAGGGTAGAACTAGAGGACACTAGATCCTCTACAGACTGATTACAGCTACTTCTTTGCAAATGGGATGTGCTTTCTCTATCGTCCTATTCTTGGACACATAATAAAACAGGTTGTGTTTAATTTAATGAAGTATTTGATTATCTTGTCTGTGTAACTTGAAGAGGTCAAAGCAATGCTGGATGGTTTGTAAAAGTAGTTTTAGGTTAGGATTTTGTAGCTGCCATGGGCATTGGGCAAAGGAGCCAATGGATGTGGAGATACCTAGTGTGACAGGAAACTGTGAGCTGTGACACCATGGCAGCTCTTTATTGAGGAAATTCAGGAGGAAGGGTGTGTAGAGCCAAATACTTTTCTGACGTAAGTTACTTTAACCGCACTGGTTTTGAAGAAGCTAGAAAGGCTTGTGTGATTTGAGAATGTGCATTTGTATCACAAGAGAATTTCTTCTCAATAGCTTTCTGACTGTGAAACATTTTAGAGCTCTAATGCACCTTGATTCTTCAGCCCCCTTTAAGTTTTAAATGTCTGTCTTTTGGGTATGGTCTTAATAGACTAGAGCTTTAGGACCAGTTTCTCTGAGAATCAGTACTGCTCAAGAAGGGCCCTTGACACCATTCTGACTTAATGCTAGACACATCTGCTGCTACTTGGACAAAATTGACATTGTCTAGAGAGCAAAGCAATCACCTAGTGTAGCATTACAGAGCATTTACACTTGAGCCATGTTACCAGGCAGTAAATCTTGACCTTTAGGAGTTCAGAGATTAGATTTCTTTGCTAGAAGCGCTCAAGATCTTGTTAGGCATTTGTTGCTATTCAAAGCAGATTTCAGGGGTTACCTATGGGTTTAAATCATAGCATCAATCATTTTTGGAAGGTTCTTTTAAAGCTGAGATAGCTTCAAATGAAAACCAGGATTACTTTTACATTTGTTGTTAGTAGCTGGCAAGAAGAATAGTTGGGGGGAGGAAGGGGTTGTGGAGGCATAAGACATTGCTGTAAGTTTCAGTGCTTATTTCTATGTGAAGTTATATTACAGTGTTTGGAGGGAAATGTTTTCTTGTCAATGCTGTGAACTGATGCACTTATTCCAATGGAATAACAAATTAAAAGTTGAATTCAAAATACGACTGAAGACAGGCAGGCTTTAAAAGAAACACATTTTAAAAATAGAAACCCCTGAAATTATCACTGATTTACAGACACAGCATTAATAACTTATTAATACTGCAAAATTCTTGAAAGCTCATACTTTGTGATTGTGTACAAACTAAGCATTTCAGAAGGGGAGGTCAGAAAGGTGCTGAATCAGACCAGTGATCCACCACTACTGTCAGGAATCCTTCTTTCCCATTACAGAAAAGCACTGATGAATAAATTTGGGTAGGTGCACAATAGCATCTTACTGTGAAACTCATCTCCTTTTCCTGTGAGATAGGAGGATGAAAACTTGTAAGACATTTTCTCTTTTCCTTGTTTGGCCCTTTGCCCAAACCATTGGAGTGAGTCTCAAATCCATACTTTTCTCTTTTTATCCCAAGCTGATTTTCCAAAATAAAGCAAGTTACAGCCATGAAAGAAGATCAGGATTTAGTCCAAAGTTGTAAAAAAAATATTGCATTTGTGAAATTTAACTTAAAAACCCAGGCATAAAATGGAAGACTGATGACTGAAAAGTGATACAAGATCCTGCTGTAACTGGTACCAAATGCGTGTTCTGCTGGAGTTAAAACGTGGTAGTAGTCTTGGAATGCATTTGGAAGAAAGTCAGCCAGGAGCATAAGGGATTTGTGCCCTTTGCCCAGGCCAGTGTTCCAGTGCTGGAACACACACTGACTCTCTGGGTAATGCATTAGAGAAGGATTGGAGAGCACTTGGAGAGTACAGACAGGGAAACTTACTGAGGACAGGAAGCATGATTCAAGTCATTAACTGCCATGAAACAGTTCATTAGAGTCCTTTAAAGTCCAAGTCTCGAGCCCCCAGGGTTTCACTTTCTTGCTTTTTTTAAATCCTGCAAAGTAAAATAATAGTGATTTTTCTCTGAAGAAAAGATTCGAAAGCTTGACAAGTGGGAGGAGCTCAGGAGGAGGCAGAACCTTCTGCTTTATTGCTCTTTGTAATCTATAGTTGATGTTATAAAACTTCCCAATGAAATACACTCTTCCAAGCCTTCAGAGGCCAGAATGTCCAAAGTTATTTTGCTAACATTTAGTCCTAGGCAAGCCTTAGAATTGTCAAATATAAGAATGTGTTAGAACTGGCTGGGCAGTCTTCAGCTGAGCAGTGCCACTTCTCTGTGCAGCTGATAAGCACCTTCTTCACGAGTTCTGGGTCTTGTTACCAGTTCTGAGATAACTAGGTGTTCTTGTTTTGGCTTTCTCCCTGGTATCTGTGTTTTGGATTTAGTGTGAGAATAACGCTGATAACATGCTGATGGTTTAGGTGTTGCTAAGTAGCATTTATCCTACATCAATTATCTTTCACTTTCCCTTCTTCTGCCAGTGAGCAGGTGCAGAGGTAGCTGGGTGGGAAGGAGTATGGTCAAAGGGATTTTCCATACCATTGGATATGATGTTCCATATAGAAACTAGGAGTTAGCTGGGAGTGCCAGTTGTTGCTCAGACATTGGTCAGCAGGTGGTGAGCAATTGCATTGTTCATAATTCGTCTTTCTTGAGTGTTCTTTGTTTTAATTTCTTTTATTAGTTTCATGTTCACTATTATTACTTAATTTCAGTTATTGAACTGTGAGTTTTACTTTTTTTCCTCAGTTCTCCTCCTTGTCCTACCAGGAGGCAGGGGATGTGAGCGAGCAGCTGTGTGGTTAAACCATGGCACTAGGCATTAAAACCAGCAGATGTAAGCTTAACTGGCTTTCTAGAATTGTCTAGGTTTCTTTGGACACTTTAAATATTTCCTGGGGTATTAGAGTTTGGACTTTCACAGCTTGTAGCCTTTGAAATCCTGGCTAGTGGAAACAGAATTGGGCTTTGGGTGGTAATAAAAAAACCTCTCAGTAAGTTCCATAAGAACATAAAGGGATTTTTGGTGCTGATGGCTAAGATAGCATAAGGCAACTGAGCTATTACCAGTTTATCTCTACTTCTGTTTTTCACGTTGGGGAAGAAGTCTTGTCTAGATCTGTTTTATGTACAGCTCTTTTGGCTCTGGTTCTGCATCAATCTTTATCATGTTGTTGTGTCATTCCACTGCTCTGAGCATCTAAGCATGTCACAATCTATAGTATGTTTGCAATAAAGCAGTTAGGGAAGCGCCATTTCTGGTTTTATGGATGAGAAATTGTGTTTTGTTGTCTGTGATTGGGTCCTCTAAGGTACTGAGACATAGGCCTCAAAAATGGGTTTTAGCATCTAGATTAAAATGGAAGTTACGTAGGAGTTCTGACAGAGAGAGGAAAAGAAGAGAAAACAAAGCCAGGTGTTTCTCGAGGTTTCAACTAGCAGCCTAGCTTGCCTTTGCATCCTGAGCGAGCTCTGATGGACTGGAGTATGCAAAGTGCCATTTAAAGGAAAAGTACCAAAGGGTTTTGATACAAAGCCTTGTGAAACATTGACACGTGTTATTGTACTTGGACATTCTGAACTATTTGCTGCTTGTTTGAAAGAGTATTCTTAATACAGGAATGGTTTTGTGACTAAAAAAAAGAAAATAGAAGCAAATATCATCTATGCTAAACCTCTCTAAAAGTTTCTGTTTTAACTTGTTTCTCTCTCACTTTCTCCCCTAAGAAGACACATTGTTGTTCATGCTAGCAAATGCTTGGTGTGCAGTGGTTGCTCTGGTAATTATTTCTTGTAATGAGCTAGTGTTATAAATGGCTAGGATTTAATGAAGAGTTCCCTCAGGAATAACTTGATCAGTTCAGATTGCCTTCTTTGGGCTATGCATCCCTGTGAGACACACCAGGGTGCAGAGCATTCATGGACTGCAGCAGAACCAGGCTGGCTGTGGTGTTTCATCACTCCTGAAATCTCCCATGCTTTTTGCAAGCTAATTCTGTAGGAAATACAAGGAAATTATGCAGAACTTACTAACAAATTGGGCTGGGAGTCTGCATGTTTCTGCTTCCCTGTACTGAGGGAGTTTAATGTGTCAAACCCAGATATGGCTCTACTTATTTTCATCAGGAAAGTCTCTCCAAAGGTACTTTGTAAGCCACTATCAGTCCATACCAAACCAAAAGATCCAAAGAGCTGCTTCTGTCTGAAGATATGCTAATTATTAGGGGTGTGACCTGGGCTGTATTCAAGTCTCACCAGCTGCTGATTTTTGTGGTTGAGATTTTTTTTTTCATCAAGAGTTGAGACCAAACATAGAAGCCACAGAAGTGATGTGTTGCAAGATGGTATAAGGCAATGAATAATTTCAGCACAGGTTACAAAACACTCCAAACTTTGAGAGAACCACACTGCAGGGGAGGAAAAAGCAGTAGTGTGTGTGGGATAAACAATGTGTTGAATGTTAATTTGCTTGAAATAACAGTTTCTAGGTTGTAATTTGTTTTTGTATTCCACATGCCAAATTTAATACTTGAGCTAGTTAATTGGGAAAATACGTTTTGCTAGGCTTAAAAGTGATTTATAATGAGATTGGTTTAAATTTTACTTTATCTGAACAGAGACATTTATACCTCAAGTATTTCAAAGAGGCTCCATCAGACTGGCTCAAATTCTTTGCCTGTTTCTCACTGAGTAATCTCTGTGCTGTTCCCCTTTTACCAGAGGTACCAAGGGTTCTTTTGTTGAGAGCATTGTTTTTCAGACTGTGCTAATGCATCTTTAATCATTCTTCTCCCTCTTTCTTATGCATTTGCTGTATAGTTCTAGGTGGAATTGCCTCTTCAGATTTTTTCCCTCTTGCAGTGGCATATTCAGACTCAAATTGTTGTGCTCAGTAGTGCCATTGTCACATTATAACAAGGAAGATGCTTCATCATGTGTCGTAAAATGAGTTGAAATCTTCAGTGAGGAGCTGAGGGATCACGTTGGAGAACAGCATTCATTTTTATGCACCAAGCCATTACACTGGAGAAGGACATATTAAAGCTGTCAAAGTACTTTCAATCTGTAATAGCAGTGTATCATGTTAACAAGTTGCATTGCAAGAGATTTTCAGTATTCTCACTTGCAAAGGTGTAAGAGGTGGATGTTTTTAAATGGAGAGTCACTAATGTTTGGCAGCAAACCTTTTTTGCAAATTATTAGTAAATTAGATATTGTTTAGTCTAATTAATACAGTCAGGTCAGCCAGAGTCTACTGTACTGTGCTGCTATTTATTTATGACCTTAGGTCTGTCTACATGTTTAAGTAATTTCATAATGGGTAGGAAAGTAATATAGATTGTCTCGTTGCTTTGTTTATGTGCTGGTCAGAAAACAAAAAAGAGATTTAAGTGAAAGATAGTGAGGGAAACAAATAGAGATATATCCAGAGACAGAAAGGCTGTATTGACATATGAAAATAGAAAAAAGATGCTGAGTTCAGCAAGCTGAAAGCTGAATTACAAATGTGTGACAGTTTGAGTAAAAAAAGCTTCGTTAAATTTGTGAAAACATCTGCTTAAATCATCTTACTATGCTTGTTAGTGCAAACAGATTTGAAATATTAACACCATCCCAACATCTCTCTGTGTCTCTGTAAGAACTAGTGTGAGCAGTAGAGTATCTGTTGTTTAAAGTGTTTCTGTGGTATGAACAAAAGGATTATGGTGTTTGCTTACAGTTCTCATGTTCCGATGCTCTGTGCCTGTCACTGGTTTATAGCTGCCTTTTATTATTGGGTTATTGGGATCACCTGCCAAAGTAAAGGCCTGTTTGATGTGAGTGTTGTTATCTTTTTGGAGTTGTGTGCTTTCATGATTTTGAGAGCCTTTTATCAGCCAAAAAATGGGTCAAACCCCTTATTTGTACTCATTTGAAAACACACCCGATCTCAAGATTGCCTTTTGCCATGTTAGGAAAACAAGCCCGGCTTTTAGAATAGTGGTGCATTTTAAAGGAAACTGAAACCTTTCCTTCTGCCTATGCTTCTAGGTTCTTATTTTAGGGGAAGAAAAATTTTAATTTCATAAATCTTTTAAAGACTCTTCATTTTTTAAGAATAAAAGCCACTGTTTAGTTAGGGAGTAGCATGTAGCATGTTCATGCCTTGACATACCACCTGCTGTTTCAGCCCTTCTCAGAGAAACAGGTCAAAGGAGTTTGTCCTACAGGCAGAAGGAAGTTTTCTTGGAAGCTGTTGGGCAGGAGGTATCTCTTCAGTTCCTTGAGTTTTACCAGCCTTCAGCATAAGTAAAGGTGCTCAGTGTATCTGTGTGTCACAATGTGGTGGTACCTTAGGGTTAACTGCAGGTAATATCTCAAAATTTGTAGTGGGGTGGAATGGGGAGGAGCAGATGCTCTGTAATGGGGACTGAGCAGCAAGACACATAGCCTCCTTCCCACAAGAAGTTGATTGTAGAGCAGAGAACAGGTTGATTCTCTCTTTGACACGTCCTATAGATTAGTGTTGTACTCCTGCTTCCATCTTTTTGGTGTCCCACAGGACTCACTTGAGTCTTGTCTTCATCTTATTGAAGGAAGGTGTTTTCTTCCATAAACAGGTGCCCCCACCTGGATTTACCTTGTATATTTGAGCTGTCCCCTGTGGTAAGCTATTCATTATTTTGTTGGTAAGTGTACTGTCTGATTAATAGTCTGACCAAAGAACACTAAGGTAACATCCAAAGAATGAGCAGGTTGAAGAATCTTGAGGACACCAACCAGATCTTTGATAGCTGAATAAGACAAAAGGAACAATTTCTGAGGTGAGATACAGGGGAAATGGAGTCTCTTTAGTAGGAGATTGGATTCCAGAAAATCTTCCCAGATGAATTAATAAAGATTGGAAGTAAAGAACAGGGATTTAGGCACTTGAAATGTAAGCCTGTGATATCTGTAATTGAGAAATGGGAAAACAGAAAACAGGCTTCCTGGCAAAGAATAAATAGCCCTTTTCTTTGTGCATCTCAAGATATTTCTTCAGGGAGCAGAGGAGCAGAAAGCAGACTAAAAGAAGGATGACAATTAAAGGAAGGGCTTGAAGGTCCCTAGGAATACTCTGGGTACTAGTATGTTAGAAATAATTTCCTGAGGAAAGAATCAGGTATTGGTGGCAGTGGCCACAACACACTCCAGTTTGACCAGTTAACATGAAGAACAAGATCAGAACCATTAAAGCAGTAAGATGAATGTGTTTAATATTATGGGAAAAACAGTCAGAGGATCAAATAGCAATGAATCCATACTGTGGAAATAAGCAGAAGTAAAGAGGAGTTCCTGTGATGGTGTCAGAATGTGAGCTGGAAGCACAGAGAGAAGAGAGATAATATTTTTAGATTGTGTCCTGAAGAGATGTGTGGTGATATAATATTAATTGCCTAAACACAGTATAAAGAATTCCACCCTTGCCCACTTATCTTTTAAGCAAAACCAGGTGCTGTAGAGAATGTAGTACTGATGTTAATAATGAGGGAATGTGCTACTGACTGGTGACTCTCAAAGGAGTTATTATTTTAGAGGAAGCAGAACTAGAACCTACTGACTATTTGCTACTTTTTTCCTTCCCATTTTGTATTCCTTCTGTATAAGACACGTCAGAAGACATCAATCAGCCAGCAATGATTCCCTCTTGATAGTGAACTAGACCACAAATAATGCCCTCT
This sequence comes from Indicator indicator, assembly GCF_027791375.1. Taxonomy (NCBI): domain Eukaryota; kingdom Metazoa; phylum Chordata; class Aves; order Piciformes; family Indicatoridae; genus Indicator; species Indicator indicator. Next base: position 6,522,705 of record NC_072025.1, read on the forward strand.
GCCAAAGTACAGACAATTCTCAAACAGATGAGAACAAAACAATACAGAACTATTAATTGCCTCTTTAAGAGTATAAAACCACTCTGCTGCTTGGAGCACTGCAGCTCTTTAGAATCTTTAGCTGCTAATGACCACTGAATTCTGAGGGGCTACAGTTGTCTTCCCAATTATTTAAGAACCTGAAGCAGTCTCCAAGTGGTGAGTGTTAAAAAAGGAAAATCAAAGCAATGTGCTATATTGTGCATTAAAATGACTGGTTTATGGTACTGTGTTTTTATGTAATTTAACATTTAGAAAACTAAAGACAATTAAATAAAATAATAAAAAAATGTTTTCTCCTCTTTCCACATTAAAAAAAAGTTAGTAATTATCATGAACACATCTTTAAGGTGATTTTTCACAGAAATGAGGACTGTTCTATTCCTTTATTTTTCTTTGAGATATAAATTTTAAAAAGCTTGGCCTACTGTGGAGAAGAGCAGGGCTGAAGGATCTGTGCTGCTGTTTGTACAGACACATGAATGGAAATTCAAGCTGAGCAGAACCACTGTTGCTGCTGCCTTTCCTTTGTTGAATGTTAGCTGTGTGCTGACTGAAGAGCAGCTGGTTGTCAAGTTGTTTCCCCACCTGGGCCCTGGGTATTCCTGCCTGCTCCCTCCTGCCCTCAACATTTACACTCTGCAAAAAGAGGCTTGTGACCTTCAACTGCCTGTCTTACTGACCTCTATGCCTCAAGAAAAGGCAGGAGCACCTCCAGTAATGCCAATACCTCCAATAAACACTAAAGACCACAGATTAATTAATAATTCAAGTTGAGAAGAACTTTCAGAAGTAGAGTTGATTTCAGAGCTTGGTAAGTTTGCATATGGCCTTGTCCAGTCAAGTTTCGAAAATCTCTAGAGCTGGAGGCTCCACTGACTTCCTCTGGCATAGAGAGGGGAGAGGGAGGGGTTTCCTTGTTCCATGGGAATGAGATGAGTGAAGAGGATCCTCTTTTGCTGTGGTTGCATTGGAGGGATCTGTGAATTTTCCTGACATACCAGAGAGTTTGATAACTGGAGAAAATCTTAATGCTTTTCTTCTGACATGAGCACTCTTTTCAGAGTCTGGATTCAATGGTCTGTCCACCAGAATTTAAGAAAATCTTTCCTCAAGACAACTACCAAACATCACCTTCCAGTAAGTAGTAGTAGTCTTCATAAATACTTCTGTAGTTGGACTGGACTCTGTTCAGGCCTGGGTATAGCAACCACTAACTCATCTGAACTGCTGTGAATTGGAAATTAGTAGCTGAGACAAATGAGCAGTCTCCATAGAAAAACATAGCTATATGCTTGCACCATGACTGAAAGCTGAGAAAGATTTGCTCAGTATTTGCCTGGGTGGATAAATTAAAGCACTGATAGAAGACAGCTTGCAATAGGGGAGAAGAATGAGCTCTTCCTCAAACCAAGAAAATAACTTGGGCTAGTTTTAGCGTGTGGTCCCAAGAAGGGCTTGGAAAGGAAGTTTTTGTCTGAGAGAGCTTTGAAGATAAGGCACTGTCTTAGCATCTTCGTGCTTTAGCAAAGCTGCACAGAAGTGCCTGATTTCAGCATGTATTTGCTGTCCGTTCATTACCAGGATTTGTGATTTGCAACCACCAGAGATTTGGGAAGGAAAAAGTCAAATTAAAATACAGTAGTTAGAGATCTGGTTCATATCTACAGAAATAAAATTGATTCTGGCTTGAGGAAAGAGTGATTTGGGAATGTGGTTCGTTAAAGGATCTCATCCAGAAAGATACTGAACACTGAGATATTCATGCATGTAATAAGGTTGAATGAAATCAATAATGTCTGACTGTAAAATAAATTGATGAAGATTCGGGTTTAACCACCTGGCCAGACTGTTTCACTGGAGTACAGGTTTTAAATAGCACATAAGAACAGAGAAGGAGGGAACAGCAACTCTCCTGCTTTGTGAAACATCAGCAAAAATAAGTGGCCAGTGTTGTACCTGAAGGAGCATTGGTAATCACCCCACATCCAAATGAGTAATTAACTGAAATAATTACCAGCCTTGAGATGAATTCACACACTTTTTGCCTGTGACAGTGTCAAGGATAACAGGTGTTGAGAGTGCCTTGAAGGGACAAAGATTAAAGATTATTTCATTATCTGGATTCCTTTAGGCAGAGACGTCTTGCATTTTATCCTGTCATGCACTCTAAGCAGCACCTCATTCTCCTCATGCTTTGGCAGTTTTGAAGCTGAGCTTTTGACAGAGAGTGAATATTGTTTAATCTGGGAGAATGGTCTGTCCTTGAGAATTCAGTAAACTATCTCTGTGTCTCTGCATAGCCTGATTCCTGCTCAGGGGCCCAAGGAAAACTGCTAGTAAGGAGGCTGAGGAGACACTGAGCAGCAATCGCTCTTTTACTGAGGTTTAGATTAATTAGGAATAAAAATATTTGAATTGTTGCTTTACTTGAAAACTTGCAGATGAAATATGTGTTTCCAACTAATTGTTTTAATATGTGCAAAGCAACATGGTAGAGTGCTAACAGTGTTCTGACATTTCCTCATGCATGCCTTTAGATAGTTTTGTTTTATTATACCTAGAGACCTCATCAGGGCAAATATCCATACAGTGTGCACTCTAGAAAATGTCAGCTTTTACTTCTTTACTGGAAAGCTGTGTCAGAAACAGCAAACTTTCCAATGCAGAATAACCACTTCTCAGCTAGATGTTTTGCTATTCCAAATAATCTGCAGCTACTGGAACAATTTGCAAACTTCTTTTTTTTTTTTTTTTTTCCATTTCACAGCCATGACTTGCAGGAGTAATGTCTCTCAAAACTGTCAATGGAGTTAGATATATTCTCAGAGTATGCACCTGCATTATATCCATGACAGATCTGTGCAAGTTAATGTTTGAATCCCAAGATGTGATTGAACATGGGAGAGATAGGATGGGTGGAACTGCTGGAAACTGACTGGTGCAATAGTTCACCTGCATAAACATTTTTCCATTTAAAGCTTTACTTTGTCCCATTTTCTCCTCTGACTTTATAATAATTTGAAGGAGATTTGTGATGGTTTGAAACTGTCTTTTTAATTTTTCCTTGCCAAGTTCAAAACAGAGAAAGTGAAAGAGTGTAAATAAGTCACTATTGGGTGTAAGAAAGCAAAATACTGATTGTTCTAAACACTTCCATTGGATAGATAGAAATGTTTAAGAACTATTACCCAAAACAAAGTAGGCATTCGGCACATTCTGCGTTCGGCAGTGGGGGCAGTTGCTGGGCTGTCTGGCTGCTGTTTCTTCTTCTCTTCTGGCTGAGGATATCACACACTGACCTTGGCAGCTAAGTTAACAACTTTCTGCTTAACTAACTGTGCTTCTCTGTCCAGGGGGGTCTGAGGGGCAGGCTCCTGGGAGAGAGAGGCCCCTTTGGGAGGGTCCCCTTGGGGGCAAGCAAAGGGAGATCGATTGTGCTTTTCTGTTGATTGTATATGTTTGTAAATGTTGTGAATTTTGTATATTTGTACATATTCATTGCATTTCATCATAGATTTTAGACTCTGCTTGTAAATACAGCCTTCATTTGCTTCCAGACTGAGCTAGCCTGGTTACTTGGTGGTGGTGGTGGTGAATTTCAGCTCACACCGGCACAAGATTTTTGCCTAGCTGGTGCATGTTTGGTTAATGATATTTCTTTTATCTGCTGTCATTTTATTCCTCACCAGGGTACCAGTGTTCACCCATTTAGGTGTAATGTGGTTTTCTGACTCATGATCCTTTACTTTTGTTTTTCACTAATCTGTTTGTTGCTGGGGTTTTTATTTTCTATATTTCTCTATATAATTTATGATTCCCTAGAGCTGAAGCAAGTTAGAAACAAGGTATGTGTCTTCAGCCCTAGCTGGCATCAAATTAATGGCAGTCCCTATCATCCTGTAGTTCAAAGGCCCATAGGTAGTTCTAGGTGTCTTATGACTTTACCACTACTGTTCATGGAACAAGGTACACCATACAGTGTACTGTGGGTAATCTGTCTGCTTTTAAGAAAACCTTACTTGATGCTGACAGTAAGCTGTGCAGCACTAAAACACATGGATCTTTGTAACTGTAAATTGCTCTCTCTGAAGTGAATCAGTATTGGTAAAGAAGTTTTCTAGAAGAAACTACGGAAAGATTTTTCATTAGAGAAATTACAGATTCAACCTGACCACGCCTGAAGATTTTTGCTTAAGAGTCCTGTACAAATTTGTACAGTATATTTTGCTGCAGTATGTTGGTTCTGTAGACAGTCTGTCTCCCTGCTGACCACTCTACTGTGGACCAGTATTTCCACATGAAGAAATGCTCTTTTTCTTTTGTTGGGTTCCAATTTTGAGATCTGTCTGGGCTATTCTTTTTTTCTGATATTTTCTGCAAAATCCTTGTATGTTTGAGAACACCTTTTTATTAAGCTAGCATTTAGCCCCTGTCTTCCATTTGACATTCACTTGCAACTGCCTTTGTCTTCAGGTATGGTCATAAATGTATGCCCACAGGCATGGAGTAGCAACAAATAGGAAAAGCTGCACAAGCCCAGTTACAGATGCAAAATTGGACTAAATATTGCATTGAGATGCTTTCCAGTGAGACAAAGTATTTCTGCTTTCTGCCAAGGTGGCATCAGAAGATAGTGAAGATTAGACACCGTAATGGTTCAAATCAGAACAAAATGGGGTGAAACCAAACCAGCAGGTTTACCTGTCTGTTTTCCCAACACTGAAGTGATGGAAAAGTAGCACACAAAAACTTGGGATTGAGACCAAAAAAACGTGAGATAAGAATAGAGTTTACTGAGCAAAATCAGAAATCATTACCTTAATCTCTTTGCAGAAAAAGCACACCATAAAGCAGCAACAAACAGAAACAAGCAAGCCAAAAGCCCAAGCCAGAAAACTACTCCCCCATCCCTCCTTGTCCCACTGTCATCCCAGCAGGGTGGCCAACACCCAAAAACCCAGAACCCAGAGACTGGCTCCTCTTCCATTGAGAGCAGCTTCCTGACATGCAATTATGCTTCTCTCTGCATTTCATGCAGTACTGCTACCATGGTTTTGAAGATGCTTTTCTCTTCTTTTCCTCCCTATGGTTATTCAAGAAAGCTCCTATAATTAACTTGGACCATAAATATTCATTATTAATTTATATTTTCAGTATGGATAGGTAGTACACTTGCTGAGAAAAGCTAGCTACAACAAATAAAGCTAAGGATAAACTGAGCATGCAGAACTTCTGAATTTTGCCAGGGAGTGGCTTAATTGCAAATGTATAGTTGAAATTCCATTACCCATAGGTCTTTGTAGGATGAAGTTATCAGTAGTCTCCATGTTCAAGGAACCAGGCTGTAAGGAAAATATTTTGATATTCAGGGAAAAAAAAAAAAGAAAACTTCACACTTCAACCAAAAAGATCAAAGTCTTGTTTGAATAAATGTTGTTGCATTTTGCCTTTCAGGGCTTGAACTTCTCTGTCTTCCCAGATGATTCCTCCACCTCTCACGGGACCCTCCCTTCATGTTTGTGGGTTGTGCTTCTAGAACACGATTTCTTTTCCCCCCTCTAATGCTGTAATCTGATGGCTATTAATGGCATGTTAAAGAAAGGGCAGGTTGTACAAACATGTTTTGCAAACGTTATGAACAGTCACAGTGACTTTGAATTAGTTGCTTGTTCACGAGTTTGTAGGCTTTTAAGTTTTAAATCCTTTTTATAGTCCTAGAATTATGTTGTCTCGAGCTATGTCAATGTGGCAGAAAAAGCCCAACCTTCATAGCATACATTTTCTGAATAACTAGAGGAATAACCTGTGGAAGTCTACCACTAATTAAGAAAAACAGAGGGAAAAGTGTCATATCTGAAATAAACAATGATAAGATCTCATGCTGCTTTTTCACAGAGGGTCCTCTGAGAAAATGGAGATACTTAATGTGTGGGTGGAATGAACTTGGATAATGTTGAATGTCTGTAATGCAGATTGTAAGTCAAACAGTTTAATACTGCTGGGGAAGTTAGAGGTACTTCCCAAAAGGTAGAGAAGACAGATGTCTACCATTCCTTGGCTTCCGGAAGAACTGGGTACTTCATGGTACTTGGCACAGTGCAGCCTTCGTGTCTGCAAGTCCTGAGGGAAAGTGGAAATATTTTTCCACTCTTACCTATGGAAGGTAGTTATATGTAACTCAGTGTCAAACACTCTTAGTGACCTTCTCAAATTCCTTTTCATAAGGATTAATATATCAATAAAACAGATTGGAGATGCTGAGGTCCAGAGGCAGCAAAGTGATGGCAACTATACTAAAACCTACTATTTCTGTTCAGCATGGACAGAGAGATCTGAGAGATCCCTGTGGGTTCCAGGAAGGAACCCCCTCCTCTGCTTCCTAGGGTATTCCCAGAAGACTGAATGTTACTAGGAAGCTTGCTTGCTGGTCTCTGCTTTGTATAACATTTCAAATGTAACACCTGCTTGGTGTAATCCATTTCAAAACACACAATGCAGATATCTTTTAAGAAGGCAATTGAGCATGCAAAGAACTAAGGTAGCACATTTGATGAGACTGAAGCTATTTTGAATAAGAACAAACACCCTTAGGCTTTTGGGATTTTAGTACAGGATTTTGAAAAAACATCAAAGAGGGAAAAGTAAATACTGGTTTTGCAGCTATTGACACTTCAAATTCCATTTAACAACAGCAATATCAATTGAATGTTTCACATAGTGTGATTTCCTTAGCAAGATAAGCATTTGCTCTTGAATGTAGAATCAGACATTTTGTGTCGAATTGCAAAAAGCACAGGCAAGTTGGTCTCCTTTGGGTGGCAATAAATATACTTCCAAAGCATTTGCCTGTAGTGTACTTGAACTTAAACTTTCAGTTCCACAAGAAATGTATGACCTAGGAACTCAAGATACTGCAGTCATTGGCTGTTCAGCTGCTTAGGGTGCCTTAGGCTTTTTCTGGAGCTGTTATACTTCTACATGTTTGTGTAAGTGCTGTGTAACAGGTGAAAGTTTGGCCCCCTGTGATTTTTGTTTACCTTTAAAAAATATGCAGAGTTTTATTATGGTAAATATTATCAGCTATTTTTCCTTGATTTAATGTGTCTACTAACAGAATTCAACAAGGCTAATCAGGTAGGAGTTTTTTACAGGTTTTCTATGAAGAAAGCATTTTCCCTAGGTAAGCACCTTGTTTAGGTCTTAGAGGGTTTACCTAATGTCATTTTTCTTCAATGTATGAACACTTTCTCTAAAGGACACAGGCTGATATTTTCCACGTGTTAGAAAATGTAGCATGAAGCCAGATGGTATTCTCTCTCGTACTGTGGGGAGGAAATGTATATAGCAGAATCACAAAGATGGGCTTTTATACTGCTGCAGTAAGTCTAGAGAATTTGCCAGCTCAATAAGAAATGCACACAAAGTTATTTTTTGATGACTTTGATGTCTGGTAGTTACAATGTCACACAGAATATCAAGATTTAACTATAATGTTTTAAAATGTATGATTAGTATTTTTTCCTTATGTTCTTCAAGGTGCCTTGAAGTACCTTTCAACTTAAAGCTGGTTCAATCCTAGGGGCTAGGGAATTCAAAGAGAAGCTGGAACCCTTCGGGGTTGCCCTTGCTCCATCCCTCTGGGCTGAGCATTGTCTGGGCTAGAGCAGCAGGAAGAAGAGGAATAGGAAGAACTGTCTGCTTAGTACAGGTGATGCAGTGCCCAGGAGACTGGGACTCACTGGAGGAGAGTTTTTTAGGCACTTCAGGAAACAGCTGTGATTTGAACAGCTACTTTGACAGATGGAATGACATAGAGCACAATCATGACAGTGATAGTTGTGGTATGTCAAAACCATGTCAAAATACAAATGTATCTACATAGTTGTTACAGTGCAAGGTGTATGTTGTCTGATGCAGACACCCAAAAGCACAGGCAGTTGAAAAGAGACTAATCTTTTTAAAAGCCATGAGCAAAATCTTTTTAAAAGCTATGAACAAAAAACCTAGGTATGCATTAGCAATAAATAGATCACTGAGTAACAGATAGAAAACTTCAATTTGCAATGTGTAAAACATTACTATTGCAAGATGCTTTTCACTTTCCTATAAAAAGTTCCCTTCAACTTATTTAAAAAACCTGACACATCAATTTTAGTAATTCGTGGTTTGGGTTTCCGCTTCCTCCACCCCCCCTTTTTTTTTTTTTTTTTTGAGAGAGACACTTATTCTTTGTCATTTTGTCTCCTGTACAGCCCAAGTTGTTTTCCATACATAAATCACTACTCCTCCAGCATCTGGAACTCAGGACCCAGAAAAGCTGTGATGGTGCTGGGCAATTCCATTCATGACTTCAACTATTGTATCTGATGTGGTTTGGAGAAGAAAAACCACTAAAGATTTCCAAAACTCTGTGGTGTAGTTTGGGAAATACTTAAAGCAATCAATGCTATCAGAAGTTGTTGTTCTGTGAACCTGCTGCTTCTGACTCTTCTTATCCCTCATGTTTGTTTGTGCAGTCATGCAGTAAACCAAATGAACAATCAGCCAGGTCCTCACTGCTCATTACCTTCTGTTCATAAATCTTTCTGGTGGTCCTAGATAATATATAGTTCATGCTTGATCTTCACACCTCCCTGACTGCCTGTGCAAGCAGATATCATCTGTGGAGCTGGGGTCTGAACCCTCCCAGAGACTGGGGAATGGATCATAGATGTATGTGAACATTTGCATATACAATAGTGAGAGATGAGAAAGATTTGTATGGTATTTATGGTGTAAGGAATGAGTTGAAGGAAGTGTGTATTGTCTGCTGTAACTCTTGATTCAGTCTTAAAGGATGAGGCTTTTTGGGCTCAGGCCCCAGATCTTTGGAGGCCCATCCCAGTAATTACCCTGCATGAACACCCTGATCTGGTCAGTGTGCCTGCTTGGTCTGTCTTACATATATTTTGTAATGCCTTTATTAGTATTGTAATAGTGTGTTATTATTTTATGTTAATGTATCCCTTTTTATTACTAATAGGGCCTATTGAAAAGCTAAGCATAGTTGGTGTAAATACTTTTAAATTAACTATTCCCCAGATTTTATTTTAAGTTATGCAAAGCTTGGATATTTTTAAAGAGAGGTATGAGTCTTTTGATGAATAGGAAATGTGTTAGGAAATTCTGATTAATTATTAATCTATTGGAAAAGAGCTATAAATATTAATATTTTATACCACAGAGATATATTTATATAAAATAATTTTGTAGTTGGTTAGTTAGCTGGTTAGAGTACAGCTTCAAACAATCTACAGAAACAAGTGAATCCTTCTTTAGCTCAAATATAATTAGCCATTTAAATGTCTTGGGTCAATTTATTAACACTTTATTCATCGGGGTGTAACTTTTATTAGGCTTTATTGCTATCAGAAATTATATCCTACACAAATACAATAGAGATTTAAATGTTCTGTAGAATGAGCCAATGCTTCTTGACTTTATTGCACAGTATTGTAATGAACCTTGACCAGCTGTAGATTTGATAAGTGTAAAATATTACTGCTTGCTGCTAATTTTGTTCCTTTTTAATGACTGATAATCCATGTCGATTTAGTGTGATAGTCACAATCCAATACTATTTTCCTGCTATAAATGTGATTGTAACAGGAGTTGTTAAGTGTGTCTGCATAATAAAATTAGTCAGGGAAGCTCTGCATATTGTTTCCAGGTCTTTGGATTTTCATTATAGTAGTAGAACTTGTTAGACTGTAAAGCTTGATGGTTGCCAGCACAGACAGGCTCTTTTCTACTTCTCTGCCGAGCAAAGGGGTAATGATGCTGCACTAGGAAGTCTGTTCTCACTCTTCTGGAAAATTCATCATATATAAACACAGGGTATCATTTTGGAAAGAGTGTGAAAAGTGTCATGGGGAGTAAAGAAGGGAAATCCATCTGGGCAATGAAGTATTACAACTGTGTAAGAGTTTCTTAAAGAGGCAAACTTGATGTCTGGATGTCTGTGTTAGGAAAAGGTAATCATGACGTCTCAGTAGTCCGGCAACACTGATAAATGTGCATATTCATCAGGGGGCCTAAGTGTATGAAAGGATCCTAGTGAGGAAACCTAAGCAGAAGCCTCTCCTTTATCACTGTCCAGCAGCACACTTCACCTTTAGATGATGAACCTGGTGCTTCGGAGTAATTCTAAGAACCACACCATTCCTTATAGTCTTGTTTTGATCTTGCCTAACCTAAAGGCTTCTATTTCAGTTCTTGAGCCTCTAGGCTTGAATTGGAGATAATTTTATAAGAGTGGAGGAAATCCCGACTGTGAAAGTAATCAAAAAGCAGTTTCTGTAGTTTAATATAATTTTCCAGAGTTGTTTTTTAGGTGAGTAGCTATGTGATCTCTACTGATATCTTGGCAGAATAGTAACTAAAAACTGTACCCATGTCTGGGTAGTATCGCAAAAGAAACTATCCTGCAGTAAAGCAGATATTTAATGCCCAAGTTTCTCTTAGCTTACTAAAAGGTAACTGGGAATTTTGTCACTGATGTCAGTAGGCAAGATTTTACCCACAGTAATTTTGGTTGGGAAACCACCACTCCATTGGCATGAGAGCTTTGCTGTGCTCTCTTTAACTGTCCACACAGACTGAGCTGTACTGATCATTGGAGTAGGACAAGAACTAATTTCATACATACACTGATATTGTTGGCTGAATTTAGGCTTCTATTTAATTAGCAATTTTTAGGGAGCAGTTTATAACTTTGCACTGACAAACTAACAGTTCATATCTTTCAATATAAGATAGGAATAAATTAAGTGTTTATAGCCTTCTACATTATTTATTTCCAGTATTTTCTCCAACACCTGGAAAAGCTTCCCAAGAAAAATAATGCAGAAAACAAGATGAAACGTATGTGCAATGATAACTGCTTTAGCCTAAGGTTCATTACAGCACCTCTGCATTTTGGTTGGCTGCATGGTGGAAGCTGTAAAGCCCTTCTGACTCTGAGTTTATGCTTACAGGAATCTTTATATGTCATCGCTTGGTCACTGCACTTTACAGTCTTGCTATACTAGGGAGCATTCAGATGTTCTTCTCACATGCCTGCAACTTCTACCAAGGCTTTCAAAACATAGTGTAACAAAATAGTGACAGAAAATAAATTTAGGATCAGCTTTCCTGCAGTGATTTTCAGGCTGCCATTATGGCTGACACATACTCCTTTGTGGAGAACTTCTGCAAGTATTTCTAGGAGTCAAAAAGGTTTCTTCTTTGCTGACTCAATCCTCTACCCAGCACTTCTTGAAGCAGACACTGTGTGGTAGTTTTGGGGAATGCTGCCTGATACAGGTCTGCTTCATGCCAGAAGACAAAATGCTGAGAGAATGTCCAAAGTATCTGAAATCCAGCCAGCATCAGTGAAAGACTAAGAGGTTGGTCAGGGCACCTGCAAATTAGTGCATCCACCCATAACTGGGGCTGTTTCATCAGTATTCCTAGGGGACTTAGTGGAATAAGTCCAGTAACTGTCTCTTTATGCCTCTAGAGTAAAATGGTTTTTTTGGGGTGGGGTGGAGACATTCTTTATGCTCAAAGACATAAAGAAAATGGAGCTATTCACTTCATCAATTTATAATTCAAGTTATTTGACTAAGTTCCTAGTGCCCCACTTGATTCTTTGCCAGATGAAGATGTCCCATACAGATTTAACTCTAGTCTTTGAATCTATCTAGTAAGAACACTTAATACAAAAGGTATTCCTTGCAAATAAACACTGGACAGGTACAAAGAAACACTGCAAAACCTAAGCCATGCAATGAGCTTCAGAAAGATCAGATCCACAGATGTGCTGACTGAAGTTTAAGAGGCAACTTAACAGATGTACAAAGCTGTAGATCAGAGGGGATATAAAACAGTTAAACTTGCTTAAAGGCACAATGTGTCACAATCTAACAATTACATGCATCCTAAGCCCGACAGAAGAGGGAACATACGCTCAGCTATGTGCTCTTGGCTGTAGGCATGCCAAGAAGATTATAAAAATGCCATGCTGTGATATGTTGCCCTCCTGCCTGAAAGGCTACCATTAAGCTGCTTATTTACTGCACCTATTCAGGCAGCAGTGCAGTTCAGAGTACTACCTGTCTTCTTGTTGGATAAATTAGTTGTGGATATCACAGGATTATTGCTGCCTATTGTTCAGTCTGGTGAAGGTGGGAAGAGATGAAAGACACTGATCTGACCTTGTAATGTTTTGTGTGAAATAAGAGATGCTTTTCCTTCGTAGTGAGTGTCATCATTGATCTTGGTAGGACTGATGGTGTTAGCAAGTTTGGAGCTAAATTAAAAAGACTAACATACTAATGAAGGCAAAATTGTATCTCATTCATACATACATACATGCATATATTGACATAAAGGTACAAAGATTTGGGGGAGAGGGAGTGGGGAGGTGGTGGAGATACAGAGGTGTGGAGGAAAGTCTATGTCACTAGAGCTTTGTATTCCCTTTCTGGCTTTGTAAATCAGCACAGTTTGGAATGAAATCTTCAGGAGAACACACAGGAAAACTTAGCCACCCCCCCAACTTAAGACATGGTTTTGGGATTTTTTAATATAAATTGTTTTGCCCTCATATATTTATGATATATGGAGCTGTGAACTTTAAATTAGTGATAACAGAAATTGACAAGTACAGCATTAAAAAATAAACCATGCAGCCCTACAGGCTTAATTATGAAGTGAGCAGGAAGATAGACACAGCAAATCCTGTTTCAAAATTTTACCTCATATAATATAAATAAAAGATTATGTCTTCCACTGGTAGCCTGTAGATCAAAAGGATAATATAAAATGACTATCCTGTATTTATTTTGCCTTTATTATGTGTATAGATAAACTATGTATTTCTCATTTTCGTATGTCTTTTAGTTATACAAAATTAGAAACACAGATACATATATATATAATTAATATCTATAATTAGTTTTACATGTTCATATAATCATTATAAAGACATATTTTTTCATTGTCAAAATTCAAATTTTTTTGCAAAGTATTCTAATTGATAATTTGCCAAGTTGTATATAGAATAGGCAAATAACTATTGTTTGTAAATTATTCTAGAAATTGTGATTCCAAAGAAAGATGTTTTAGATAATCACTAAACATGAGACTCTGGTTATAACAGTATTTATTGCATAGGTGTCAATATGTCACAATATAAACAAGTTATCCAGGCACCATGTGTGCTGAACTGGTAATTGTCCTTGCTGCTATAAAAAATTCTACTTGTTAAGTTTGGATAAGGCACTGGAGAGAGTTTTCTCTTTTCTGATGGACCATTACAAACTTGAACCATTTTACATGGCTTCAGTGTAGCAGATTAGTGGCCAAAAACTGAGTTTTAATGGCAGCGATCTATAACTATATTTTGTTGATGGTTACATCAAAACGTGTAAGTCTGTCATTATATCTCAAGTGAAGATCTTAAATGTTTGGTATTTACCAGGTATATAGTTTTTATTATTGGCAAAAAAAAAAAAAAGGAGGAGGAAAAACTCTGAAGCAAACAGGTGCAACTTTCTCCTTTCTTAAGCTACTTATTTGATCATTTTTGAATGCCAATGTCAAAACTGCCATAATAGCAATTGATGTGCAGCCAAAAACATTCTGCCATTAACAGTAGCTCCCTTGTGACAGGAAATCAAGCTCACAGCAAGAGTCAAGAAATACTAAGACCTTTTAATAAGGGCTTACTAAAACTAAGCCTCAGTATTTTTCCTTGTTACATCTCCGAATACATGATACCCTCTGTGATGGGATTATCAATAAAGTGTTAGGCAGGATTGTTCTAACAAAATAATTCCCCATTTCATACTTGTTTGCCCATGATTTAGGACCATTTCATGCAAAGCCTTAGTTTGTGAAAGTTGCCTTGTTAACATCAGTCAGGGTGGTAGCTGAAGCTGAGTTTTTCTGATGCTGTTTTACAGCACTGAGCCTTCTTGGATTATGATCTATCTAGATTAAAATAGATTTGAATCCTTAAAGTTTACATCTCTTCATATCATTATTAACCCTACATTTTTTTGCCTTTTCCCTCCCTCAGTCTGCCTCCATGCATTTCCTGGATAAAGATAGCCTTTTGCAGAAATTCAAGGAAAATGTCATATTGCTAACAGATACATTATAAAAATACAGCATGGTTTCCATTTGTCATTGATAATCTTTCAGAAACCTTCTGAAGATTAATGTTTTGTAATAACGTATGAGAATCAGAAAAAAGTAGCAGCAGAAAAAGCCTGTCAGCTGTAATAGTTTTTCCTTTAAAACCTGCTAGTCCAGAGCTAACTCCAGCAATTGCTTTGTGGCAGCACAGCCAGCCTGTGGTCTCCTCTCCCTCTTGGAGTGTAATGGTATCTCCTCTCTGCAGTTATTTTTTACAATTTCTACATCCCCCTGTCCCTGATCTTTGAGGAGGAGGATGCAGGAATACATACAGCTACATCACAGCAGATCTCTGCTCTGTATCTGTCTCTACAGCAATATGAGTCCACAGCTGAGCTATTAATTCCCTACAACAGCTGCTCTACACCAAACCTGCTTCATGCAGACTGCAATGATGATGCACCTGCGAAACTGGCTCCTATCACTTTGTCAGCTCCTCCAGGTAGAAGGCTTCCAAGCACTACAGTGTATCTGTAATGTAGCTCAGAAATTCACAACATCTGCTTATGTCATGACAAGGTGATAGAGCCCAGAAAGCATCACCAAAATTTCTAGTCTGAACAGTGCATACATATTTCTCTGGAATTCATAAGATTTGACTGCAGTAGCACAGCTGTGTCTTGAGACATTAGGGGGTTTCTTAGCTGGTTTTGAAACTATAAATTCAAGGAGGTAATTGGGTTTAAATAAAAAAGAAAAAAAAGTAATGCAGTAGAAGGCATATGCACTTATGCTAACTCTCATGGAGGGACCTAAATCACTGCATTTGCAATTAATGGTAATCACTGGCAAATCTGCCTTAAATGTGTAATTAATCCTAAGCATGTAAGTAGTCTGATGTAGAGGGATCTGCTCAGACACTCATGTACTCACATGCACAAAATTAGTCAGGCACTTGGCTTCTCCAGTAGGGCCAGATGGAAATGCAAAACTCTTCTTATAAATCGCCACGGGCTCAAGAGAATCATGTAGCTTAATTATCCTCAGCCAGGGTTAAAGAGCGATGGAAATATCCTTTTGCACCACAGGAATTCATCTGGATGTCATTTGTAACAGCAGGAACAACCAACTCAAGGGAGCAAGCAGACTTGATGTTTTGGTGTGTGGCAGTTCCTTGTGAAGCCAAACTGCTTTAGGATGTTACTGTAAGGCCAGGATAATCAGCATAGGATGAGGTGGAGATTGTTCCTTCAGATTTCATAGAATCGTAGAATGACTTAGATTCAAAGGGACCCTAGAGATATCATCTACTCTAACCTCCCTGCCATGGCCAGGGACTCCTCCTAACTCGAACTGGCTGTTCAAGGTCTTATCCAACTTGGCTTTGGACACCCCCAGGGAGGAAGCATCCACAACCTCCCTGGGCAACCTATTCCATAACCTCACTACCCTCATACTGAAGAACTTCTTCCTAAATTCCAGTCTAAGCCTACTCTCCCTCAGCTTAAAACCATTCCCTCTTGTCCTATTGCTAGGCGCCCCTATGAAAAGTCCCTCTCCAGCATTCCTGTAGGATCTCCAGTCCTCTCGAGGCTGAACAACTCCAGCTCCCTCAGCCTATCCTCATAGAAGAGGGGCTCCACCCCTTTGATCATCTTTGTGGCCCTCCTCTGGACTTGTTCCAACAGCGAGACATCTTTGTGTTTGAAAGTGTTGAGGGGAAATTAAGTAGGTCATATAAATGAGAGTAGGAATTATCTGGGGACGCTTCAACTATTTCAGTACTATTAGGTAAGATTAAAGTAGAGTTTCACGACTTTTTCATTTTTCATGTGTACCAATCACCTATAATATCAACTGGCTGCACATCCCCCCAAAAAAGGGGTGATGAAAAGAGATACAAGGTAGGAAAAATTCCAGGCCTGTATAGACTAGATCAAAGTTAGAACTGGATACTGTGAAAAAGTCAGAAAAATAGGTGAGCAAAAGGATTTAAAAGTATGTTTAGAAGTTTCGCAGCACTGGGTTGCAGAGTTGCTTTTATTCCAAACAAAATGCAAGAGCACTGACAGATGCCAACACTCTTCACTCACGGTAACTGACTGAGAAAAAGGTTTTCACAAAGAAAAATAGAGCTAAGAAGTTTGAGGGTGGGACTGGGGGTGGAATATTGGTCAGAAATTAAAAACTGATGAAGAAAATTGGGATTTGGCATCAGTTTGGTGTGTGATAATCCTACAAAAATTTGTGCCTAATTCTTTCTGCAATAATGGCTAATTAAAACGTAAATTTATTTATTTGTCACTGTGTTGGACAGTTAAGCCTGGAGAATATTTTTGTGTTAATGATATACTATAGTAGCCTTCATTTTCTATATGAATCTGTTCCATATTTTTTATAATGTAAAAATGTAAGTGCATGCTGATATGGTTACTGCTTCAAAAAGCATGTTATTCTGGTTGAACAGTTAGCAGTTCTGGTAAAGGACTAAACCACTGCAATGTAATATACACTTGAAAAATAAACAAAAATTGCTATAGTACTGAGCTGAAGAATATTTACAGGCTCAGCTTCCTTTGGAGTGAAGTTCTATGAGGCTTTGCAGTATAGAACTTCTTTCTGCAAAACATAGCACAACTCAGTGAGCTAATGTATGTACAACATTTTATACTTCATTTATTTTTATCTGCATATTTTCAGGAGATGAGTTCATGTAACCTCAACAAAAGGATATTTCGATTCTACAGAATCCTGAAGATGATTGCAGTTTTTTTAAAATACCTTTATTTTATCTTGCTTTGTGTTAACCAGGACTTGACATTCAGTTCTGGGCTATAAAGACTTTTTTTTTTTTTTAATTGTTTGGAACTTTGAGAAAGCAAGTATTTTTGTTCAGAAATTTTGCAAAGCTTTCCAAGTTTTATGGTTTCTCCCACACTGTCCAACAGACAGCAAATGGTGCCTGGGAGTGCGCCTGGGAGTGCTTGGGTAGCCAACATCTTGTGCGGCTCTCTAGTCTGAATCCAGAGAACTGTATGTAGTTATGAGGAAAATACCTGGCACTCACAGTCTTTCTGGCATCTAAACAGTGAGACAAAGCAGCCTCATAGTTAAATAACTCTTTTATTATTTATCCAATCAATGCAGTTCTGGTCTACTAATTTACTCAGAGCTTTGCCCTTCTGAGAACTGCAGATCTGGACATGCTGTTACTCGAAGAAGTGCAGTGCAATGTTATGTGTCCAGAAAGAAAAATGATGGTGTGAGGTCAGCTTGACTCCAGCCTGGTGATGCCTTGTCAATATTGTATTGGCAATCCAGTTACTATAAGAAACATGGACATCATGTAGCTGTTAGGAGCTGGAAAACAGATTGTTTTCTATGTTACATGCCATCAATCAGTTGAGTGAGTAAACCTGAGCTCTGTCTGACTGGCATAATTTCTCTCAAAATCTAAGTGTCTCTGTTGATTAATATTTATTTAGATTAACAGGAAATTAAAACTACCTTTTTTTTTTTAATTGTGAAAGAATTTAGAATATTAAAACTGTTTTAAAACTTACATTGTTTTAATTCTAGTCATAGTAATTAAATCTACATGATTGAAAAAATGACTGTATAGAAAAGCTGACGCAGGAAAGCCATTCCCAATGACTGTGTACAGCATTTGAATTTCATTAAAATTTTATGTTAGTGATATAATTTTAATTTCTTTAGTCTTTAGTTCTTTAATTCTTTCTTTTTTGTAATAGCAACAGGTGGCAATTTATAAATGTTAGCTTCTTTTAAATATTCATCTTTGTGTTTGCAGTGTATCTGCTGACAAAATCTATTTTGTGCTTCATCTTATTCAGCATTCTACAATACTAGACCAAGTATTTTACATTCTCTGTGCTTGCTTTGCTGGGTAAATTCGAAGTTTGGAAAGCTGTGCCCTTCCAAGTCCTCTGTGTATAATTAAAGGGACATAAGCAGCCCCACTCCCCAGTAAGAGTCCTTTCTGGTCAGCTGTGTAGCACAAATATTGAAGCTGAGAGATTTCCAAGTCTTCTTAGAAAGAAATACCTATTGTCTGAGGACTTTAAAAATGTCCTTTAAAAACTCACTGTGTTGAATGACCTTAGTTAAGCGATATCTTCCATTTAGACATCAGAGTAGTTGCATCATCTATCAAATGTTTGCATTGAAAACCAGAATATTTTAAGACAGGACCAGGGATCAGGTTGAAATATCTGAGTAAGAAGGAAAAACGAGACTTACAGGAAAGAAGAACAACTGTTAAGATGGTCTTTCCTTTCTGCAAATCCTGGTTCTCCTGAAATCAGCCATGTTATTTTTCTGAGAGCCTGAAATGTTTGATCATGGCCATTGCCTTATTCAAGGTCTAGTGAAGTTATGTGCCTCCACTGCAGAAATAAAAGCAAAGAAGAAAAAAGAAAGGAGGAGAAAAAAAGACAGAAAAACCCACTGAAAACTGATTAGCTTTCTGAAGAAAATCTGTAACGGATTTACTAGATAAAAACAAGAGTAGAAGCTAAATACCTTGACTTCTATTGGGTATGGATATTTTATTCCTAAGGTGTTTAGTTTTATCCACTTTCACGCTACTGTCAACTAGATATGGACACAGATACCAGAGGCACCCTTACAAACATCTCCAATTATTAAGGAGATCTTCTCTTGCATACATAAGTACATTGTGAAACTTTAGTGCCTTTTGGTATCGTGTATTGGACTGTTGATTTTGCATACAGCGTTTTAGACAACTTTTTAGTATTATGAGAAGCAAGCAAACCTCACCACATTAGAGCTTGGAACTGTGGTTTTGCACGTGCCCAGCATGCTGGGTGGAGACTGGAGTGGTATGTGTTTCTGTGCAGCAGAGCTTCCTCTTTAACCAGATAGCTTCAAGTGGTTCAGTTGTGCTTAGAAGAGCTACAGTCATATTTCTGCACTGCAGGGTTGACATTCTTCTGAGCAGAAAAAAGTCACTGTAGGAAGATAGCAAGAGAGGGTGGTGACAACTTTTAAGGAAACATGTCTGCTGTGTTAGATCACAGAAAAATGAACAAGCCATGGAGGTTGGTAAAAATTGAGATGTCTCCATCAGTTCTACTCCTAAAAAATATTAATCCAGTTGGTGTAAATGAAAAATTCCTCTGAGACTGTCGTTGTCACAAAAGGTTCAAAAGCCTCTTTAAAATACTGAGATTGTAGGATTCTCTCACTTGTTTGACAGGATCCCTGATGTTGGGATCATCAGGGATTTTATTTGTATTTATCTTTATTCTTTCCAGTCTCTCAGTTATACACTGATAAATGTGCACACCGTGCAGGCTCATCTGCAACTCTGAAGGAACTACACGTGTGCTAAGGATGGTATCCAGAGTGAACAAATTCAGGTTACTTCATGCTACATATGATTTGTGTGTAAGTGTAAATGCCTAAAGAACCTTGTCCATCTTGGTCTTTGTTTTAATGAACCTTTGAATCTGTGATGTTACAGCCAGTGAAATGTTTGCTGTGCATGATGCATTTACATGTGTCTGTCTTTTAACATCTATCATCCTCTCTTTCCTGCAGAACTTTGGTACTGCTAGGACTTCAGCATAATGTATTGTAACTTAAAATAGAAGTGTCTTATTTAGTGGACAGACTACTTTGTAAATAGCAAGGAAAGGTATACTGGGAAGAATGATCAGATTCTGAGCTACTGTAAGGGCTTATATATGGATCTCTCAGGAGATTAAGCCATTGCAGCCAGAGAGATTCCCTGGAGTTGTCAGGGAAGCAAGTCTAAAATGCAAGGGGCTGCAGGACACCCTCTCTATTAGATCAATTGCTCTTCATTTTCAAGTGTGATCATATTGTAAAACAAAAAGTGTGCCTAGTTTTTTCATTTATATGCTTTATAACTTGAATTTTGGGTTTGAATTTAGGATTTAATGGAATTTGGTTAAATGGGGATGGGAATACACTCACCAAATACAGAGCTTGTTCTTCTCAGTTTTAGCTGCAGCGGAATGGGAGAGAGAGAAAATTTGCTGTTATGGTTAGGGAAGCTTTTTTGAGTAAGATATTTTGGGTCAGAGATCTGAATATCCAGGTATATTTGGGGCTGGTACCTCTTATTGTCATATCCCAGGTTTAGAACCTTTGGACAGTGTAGCCTTCCTCTTCATTGTAATTCTTATGTGGCAAGTCATGATCTGACCTTTAAACTCTACCTAACCTAGTCTCTTTGTGATCAAAGAGCAAACATGCAGGTATTTTTTTCAGGTGGGACAGTGCCTATGTGCACAGGCAACAACTGTGCTGAGTTCAATGTCTATTCAAGTCTTCTTCAAACTGTTTGACCTGGAAGTGGATATGAAAACTTCCTTCTCACTAGAGAGCCAAGTGTTCCTATGGTCTAAAGCTAGACACACTTCCCTAAACACATCCCTAATTGATATTCAATCTTTAAAAATGTCTTTCATTAAAAATATAATTTGATGAAGTGGGTAATTGACTTGCATTTGATTAAGGCAGATTCTATTGGATTAACATGATTAATAGATAAAATTATAATCAAACAGAAAGTAGTACAAAAGGTGACTTAAGTCATGGGTCATATTAAGATACTAACTTTAAGAAAGATTGATATGGTAGGAATACTCATTTCACAGTAGATATCATGCTCATCCCTTAACAGAGAGTAATGTGATTCAAATTATTTTTTTTTTTAATAAGAACCAGGGCTTGTTGCAAAGGCCGTTCAAGTTAATGAGAGTTGTTATATCAGAGAAGTGTGTTTATGATAAAACTTTTGACCTACAATGTGTGAAGTTCTTTCTTAGGTGTGACAAGCCAACAGTGATCCATGTGTGGCGGATAAAAGCATTTATGATTTGAAAAGCATGAAGTGGCCCACTGGACTGATTATATATGCAACTGTTTTCATTCTGATATGGGAATCTGGTCTAAAGATAGAGAATGGTTTCCATCAAACTCTGTTGTTTTTCGAAAAGATAAAACCTGTGGAAATAAATAAACTTATAGTTAAGTAACCTTCCTAGATCAGCAGCTTGTCAGTTTTTACATCAGATCGGTTAGTAATTAGATCAGTACTTAGTTTGCTAGTGAAGAGTGTGAGCATCTGCAGCATTATCTCATGATTTACTAAAAATAGTCTGACAAAATATACTGAGCATCTAAACACGTTCAAAGTCCCCTGGAAGTTGTGGTATCTAGCTGTCTAGAGAACCCATCAAGGGAGCCACTTCATTTAAAATCATTATTTTGGACTAGTCATGTGTGGGATGATGATGCCAAAACAATGTGGAAAAGCTGTCACTGCAAGATAGCTTTCCACTGATTGTCTTACAGTATCTTGAACATGTTGAGAAATTAGAACCTGTTTGTTGTCTGAAGGAGGATTTCTTGTACTCAAGGTTCTCATGCTCTGATAGAAAGAAGTGGAAAAAAGACTGCCAAATAGTTTCCTGAAGGTTCCAGTAGCTGCCAATTGACTTAGTAATGAAATGTGGCTGTATTTAATATCCTTTATATTGTTTCACAAGGAAAAAAGAGTTATAACTCCACAGAGATTACTTGGTCAAATGGCACAGGTTCCACTGCAACAAATAGCACTTTTTTTTTTTTTTAATTATTAAAGATACAGCTCAAGTGCTGTTCAGAGAAGAAATGGGCTTGCTTATTTTTCTTAATAGAAGCCAAAGTAATTCCTACCATTTAGTGGCTGCCACCTCTAATAGACTGAATTTATAAATTTAGAAGTGTCATAAGCAGTGCTTTGTTCTTTCGGAAGAGCAGCTGATGCTGAGAGCCCTGCTTTCAGCATACTGAAATATAGAGTTTGAAAGATCCAACAAAAGGAGAATAGTTACTGTTGTTTGTGTCATTCTTGTTCAGCTTTAGACAGCGCAGCTCAGTCATATCTATAATATTTGCCTATTAGAAGAAAAAAAAAAATCTCATTTCACTTCCAAGCTTACTTGAAATCTCCTGAACTGCTGGCGCATGATATTGGTGTTTTAGTGCCAAAGGTAATAAATTCTGTGGTGCTTATGACATATTTGGGAATAGCTTTAGCAGTGGAGACGGAAGAGCTGAGCTGGACTCGTCTGTGTATTAGGATGATCAGTTAATAAAAGTGAAGAAATTTAGTCAGTTCACCATTAGTTTCTGGATACTCTGAATCTCAGTGTGTTACCTCTCTGAGCTAGCCTTCACTGATTAAGCAGAATACTTGTCAAGGCAATCTCTAAATTAAAAGCTATGCATGAATCCAGTTTGCTTAATGCAGATTGGGAGAAAAAGAAAAGAGTAAGAAAGAAGGAAAAGTAAGCTGTTGTTAGTGTTATTTAACTTAGGCAGGAACCTTGTGTAACTTTAAGCTATTGGTTTGAAACCACTTATTAGCTCACTGCAGTACAGTATTTGGTTATCAGAGAACTTAGCAGTGACTGAGTAGGGACCACTGTCTATAGGTTTTCCATTTTATTTAAGAATAAAGTCATATTTAGATGGATGGATGAATTTGGAACACTGTTGCTTCATCTTTATCTCTAATTGAGATACTACGATGGATTGTAAGGCTCTGGAGTATAATGATTTGTCAGCACAGGACACAGAGTGGACCAATTTAATAGTTGCTGGAGGGGTTGGGATTCCAACAGCCTTTGATGAAATCTTTTTTAGGTCAGTAACATTTAGAGATATAGGAAAAAAAATTCAAGTAATTGGAGAGAAACCGGATGGTTTGTGGCTAATTTGGAAAAGTACAGGTTATATTGTTGTGCAGCATCTTATTCGTTAAATAAAAAGGTCTTAAGATTGTATAAGGGATAGATTAATACCGATATCATGTTCTGATTCATAGTTTAGTGTGCAAACATCAGCCGTCCTTTATGTTTTTTTTCTGCACATGCTCAGTGCTATTGCTGAAACCACTTTGAGTCACTGCATGACAGCCTTATGTGTGTTTTTTCTGCTGCAGAAAAAACATTTGCATCTCTGTAAAATGTGAATTTAAATATTACAGAAGTAGCCAAATGTATGTATACCATGGAAATAACATGGGTGAGTGAAGTTTCGTAAAAAGAAGCTGACCTCTCTCCATTCTCTTCCATTTTTCAGAGCATCTTACTTTATTTGCACAAACTCCTAGTCATTAAAATTGCATCTATTAAATGTATATGAATGTTTAATTTTCTTTACTGTTGCATTGTGAGTGAATATAGACACACTAGTAAAGAATTGAGCTATGTGTTTACTTTAAGGTGATAAAGGTAAACTGTTTACCCATATCTCACTGGGTAAATATTATTTCATTCATGTTTATTACAGTAGTGCCCAGAGGCACTGAATGAAATTGTTGAAGATTTCATAGATACTGCAAGGGGCAACTTTTGCCACGCACAATTTGTAGCAAAAAGAAGCAAGGCAGACATAAGATAAAAGTACACAGAGACTGAAAAGTGACTTTGAGTAAGAGTTGTTACAAATTGTTACTAGTACATTGTAACTAGCATAGAGGGGTTTGGGGATGCCATTGATTTACTTAGTGTTCTTAAGGCCTTAGCCTTTTGTTGCGGGAGGAAGAGATAGGAACTGAACACTACAAAATAGATGGCCAGCTCTGGAGGGAATCCTTCAACGAGGGAATAGCTCTAGGAAAACAGTGCCAAACAAGCAACATTTTGCTGAGAGGTTTTCAGAATAACATTCTTGACTTGGAGCCCATTATCTCACAGATGTGTATTGATTTAATAAGCCTCCCTACTGTTTCACTGTAAGCACTTAGTTCACTCATCTTCGGTATAGAAGGTGGAGTAGGAATCTATTAATAAAAAGTCTCTCATTCCAGCAAAACCTGTTGGTGTCCATGTTTGCCAAGGACAGTTAAGTATTTCAAAGCTAATTAAAGCTGTATTTTTTTTTTTGATTGGGATGCTGCAGGCAAGTTCCTTACCTGGATGTAGTACCTGTTTATATATATGGATGGATATGTATATATAGACACATGTATCCTTGTGATTGACCAAAGAATAACATTACAAACTATTTAATCTACTCTATTTTAATGCAGTGTACCCTAAAAGGGTCTTACAAAATAATATGCCTTTCTGTGACTACAAAAGCAGGGAGCCTGACACCTTGTACTGTCAAATTTCACTTGCCATCTAACAGTAATAACAATGAAGTTCTAGCAAAAATGAAAATGTGAGCTAGTAAGGCAAGTGCTTATGACTTTGCAGAATAAATGACAGGACAGAAAGCTGGCAGTCCATCAGCACAAAGTCTCTGTCTTTCCTGGGCTTTAGCTGCATATTCTCTAACACTGGGGCTAGATGGAGGCTCTACTGTGGTTGACATAAAGATTCATATGCAACTGATACTGAAGCTGAGTATGGTCAGTTCAGAACCCAAGATACCTACTGCTCCAGAACTGCAAAAGATGTGACAACTGCTTACCTCTGCTCTGACTCTGAAGGTGGTTCCCTTGGAAAGAAGGCAGTGGCCTAGCCCAGCCAATTTCCTCACCTTCTGTTTTTTTGGTTGTTTTGTTTCTTTGTTTGTTTGTTTTTCACTAGAGTAAGAGACAATAAGTAGGAGAGATGAAAATAGGTGGGATTTGGCACAAAATCTGTTTAAAAAATGCATAGATGTGGGAAGTAATAGGGAGAGCTTCTTCCATCCCCAGTAGAGCCAATGCCATCAGCTGGCCAAGGCCAAGCCCATTGGTGACAATGGAAGTGCCTCTGTGATAACATATTTAAGAAAGGGAAAAAAACTGCTGCACAACCACAGCTGGAAGACAGGAGTGACAGGATGTGAGAGAAACAACTATAGACACCAAAGTCAGTGAAGAAGGAAGGGGAGGAGGTGCTCCAGGCATCAGAGCAGAGATTTTTCTGCAGCCTATGATGAAGCCCATGATGAGGCAGGCTGTTCCCTGCAGCCCATGGAGATCTGTTGTGGAGTAGATATCTACTTGCAACCCATGGGGAACCCCGTGCTGGAGCAGGTGGATGTGCCCAAAGGAGGTAGTCACCCTGTGGGAAGCCCACACTGGATTAGGCTCCTGACAGGACAAGTGGACCCATGCTGGAGCAGTCTTTTCATGAAGGCCTACACCCCATGGAAGGGACCTGCACTGGAGTGGGTGAAGAGTGTGAGGAGCCTTCCCACTGAGGAGGAAGGACTGGCAGACACAAAGTGTGATGAAATGGCCACAACCCCCATTGTCTAGTCTTACTGAATGAACACAGGAGGAGACAAGTGAGCCCAGCATATCTGCTAGTTCTCTACTCAACTTTCCTAAATCACAACTCGTTTTCACATGGGTAAGTGATCTAAGTGAAGGGTTAACAGTGTTCTGTCTCTCTTAATTTGAGATTTGGTAGACAATTATAATTCAAAATACTTCTTCTAGTTGAGATTCCTTAGGAAAGACATATAGGTAGCCTAGAGCTAGAAGTCCAACTTTGCTTTTAAATGCAAATATTTTAACAAGTATAACACACAGTAGCATGAACTATCAATTATTCCTACTAGGCATATGTAAAACATCTTGTTTATCACAAAGAGACCAAATTAGGATAAAAATGTAAAATAAAAATTTGTAATGGAAATGTTGCCTGTTCTCCTTTGAAACTGCCCATTGTTCTATCAGAAGTAGCTTTCAGGTTCTTCTGATGCATCTGAATAGATGTTTCAATAAGAAAAGATGGAAACTATCAAGTATTGGCAGTCTTTGGCATTTGTCATGCAATGAGACTTCTTAAGAATGGTGTCAGAACAGTGCCTCATTTATAGCATTAGCCTGTCAGATAAAAGTCTTTGTTTCCCCTTACTTTCATTCAGGAAGTTTCATGTCAGGCAGAGTGGATTTTCCATCTTACCTACAAACACAAGAATACAGTCCATGGAAATTTTGAAAGTGTTAACTTGAAGACACTCTTAAAATCAAACTTTAAGTGCATTAGATTAAAGGCAGATCAACTACAAGTTTCAACAAATGTTGGGTTTAATTTCCCATATAGTATTGTCTCAGGCTGAATCAAGTCAAATTCTACTATTTTTCTCCATCCACCAGACGTTTTTTTCTGAGACAGTAGCGTCTTGTGGTTTTGGTTGGTTTGTTTTTCCAGGCTATTACTACCTATCTGTCAAAGTTACAGATGGCTCGAGTCCTCCAGGTGATTTTGTTGCATCATTTTGTAGACATGATAGCTGTTTTACCAATACTTTCCCTTTCTCGAGGTTAGCTGGTAGTTTTTGGCCACGAAGTAATTGTCTTAATCACGTTTAATGTGTCTTCAGGTTTTACACACGCACATCCATACTTGCAGGACTAACATGAATGTTAATATATGACTCATATACTCCAAAAACATGCCTTGATGATGGTTACCTCAGGAAATGTTCAGTGAAGTTAATGTTGCATTGCAGCAGCCTCTGCGTTATTTCCCCCTGCTCTCGTGTCTTCTGAGCTCCTTTGTAACTGGAAGTCTCAAATCCCTGATGGGTAGTAGACTGTTCTCTATTGTCCTCTTTTGGTTTTGGTACAAATTTTGGTATGTTGGTATGGTGTGATTTAAGAGCTCTACAATCTTTGTTTCTGACACTGCTGGGGTTCTGTATATCACCCCAGCCTTTCTGATTTGCTTGGGGTATTTATACATTTGTTTTCTGTTCTACTAGTTACATCTTAACCTTGTAATTTATAGTGGTTCATAATTTAATCTATTTGATTTTGACAGGGTTGACAGAGAGAGTTGTTTACTACCTATGTTACAAACAATGCATCCAAGGACTATTATTTAAAGATCTACTGTCTACATTGTTTCAGTTGTGGCTCTCTGTCCTCTTACTGATGGCTTGTCCACTTTTTGAAGTTCTGAGGTTTTAGATGTCACAACACATGCTGTTTTTCTTCTCCAGGTTTCTTGGAATTAAAAGAAGCCTACTTCTACACAAGGTTGGTTTCAAAGTTAGTAAATCAAACCTTTTCAAGCATATGGTCCAGCTACCATCAACTAGTTCTAATTTCTCTAACAGTGTATGATTAAGGAGACTTGACAGCTGCAGAAACTCTTTCACTTCAACTCATTAAGTGCATGACAATCTTAATAATATTTACCTCTGATAAAATAATATGTCCTCTGTTAGGTGGAGTTATATATTTATTAGGTACTGTAAATACATAGTGTCTGATTTACGACTTAGTAAAGTCCAACAATGAAAGTTAGACCATACCCTTTGTGTATCTACCCAGAGTTTCTCCTTTTTTGATTGGTTTCTTGCATTAGAGAGGAAGAAGTGTACCCGAAGCACTCAGTTGTTTCTTGTCTTTGTATTGTTTGTTGTGTGATGACCTTGGTATCAGATCTCACTGTGCTACTGAATATGACTTCATCTGCTCCAAAAAATGCTATCTATGAGGAAGCAAATATGCCCTCTACTGACTTCATCTGTGGCCAGAGTTTAAAAGCTGCTGTCAGAGACTATGCAATGGAACTGTTGTTTGCAAATAAAGCAAATTAAAATAAACATCTTTTATCATAAGAAAGCAATTAGTGTTGATTCGCAGCTTCACTTGTGTTTTGTTTCCTGACCTTGACTACATTGTGATGGTTTTGTGCTTCCTTGGACAGTTTCTCCTGGCATCTGCATCGATTAAACCTTGATCTCATTTATTATCTCAGGAAATGGTCTCAAGGTCACAGGGCTGGAAATTTAATTATGGTGGCAGTATATTAAGTGGCACATTTAAAGATGCTGAATCGTAGTAATTAATTTTTTGGATGGTGGTCTCTAGGGAACAGGTTTTCTCTACACTGGGTGTTTAGACATCCATCATGGCCATTCAGCTTGGCAGCTGTCTTTTAGCTTTAAACTGCGTCATTATTCATCTTTTATGACTGACTTTAAAAACACTAGACAACTATATCCTTTTTTATTGTAATATATGTCAGATGCTTGTATTAAGCTATACTTCACCTTTGCTATAAAACATTAACAGAGGTTGCTAGTAGCTACCTGGGCTGGCCTCTAAATTGAGACAACAATTACCCTTCGCTGACATCTAGTGTCAAGACATGAGATATAGCTGGAGTGCTGAATCCATTGGCCTGGAAATCCTGCACTTCCCCAGTGATTGAGGATCACATAAGAAGCTGCAGCACTGGACATAATTAGTGGACACGAGGGATTAACTTGGCACTCAGTGTTGACTTTGTAGCAGCACTAGGTTATTGAATGAAATGCAGCACTGCCAAGGTCTTAAAAAGCTTGTAATGTTTAATGAAGGAACGGTCATTAAACTTGCTGGATCAAATATTAGGCAAGATGGAACTGGGAGGTATTTAATAAAGAGGCCTGAAAATATTAACTAAATCACATAAACTCATTTAAACTGCTGGCTGAAGCCCAGCATACTTCAAAATTGTTCACTGCTGGTGCAAATGATCTGGGAAGGAGAACAGTAAGCAAGTTTTAGCTGTCTGTATTACTTCACAGAAAGTTTTTCTACTGTACCACTATTTTTCTTAAATGAAATACTTTCAAGTTCACACATTCTCCTGGGATTGCAAAGGAATATGCTCTAGGGACTGTGAGGGTATTGGAGTTCTCTTAGTGAACAATATCTACAGATTTTAAGTGAGGTCTTTCATCCCCACTGTCAAGCCAGATCTTCCAAAATCAAGACCAAATATTAAACAGTGGATTTTCAGAACATGGTTACAAGAGTTGACCCTCACACTAGTATATTAGTAATAATGCTTTTACATGCTAAGATGAGGAAGAAAAAAATCTCTTTAAGCTTTTGGGACAGTCAGAGGACGGAATGAAATTCTAGGTACAGAATATTGAGTGTAGTATTCCTCTTGATCTCTTTAGACTTAGTCCTCCAGCAGTGGAAGTCTTTGTGCTTGTCTTATTTGGTCTCCTCTTAAATTCTTGCTGTGAACCCATCTAGCTTTTTATGATATTTGACCTTTCTGTATCAGTGGTGTGTCTTACATAGAGATCAGTTAGATCTCCTTTTGATACTATGTGTTTTGTGATTAGAATTATGTGTTTGTGGCAGAGATAGTTAAATGCTGCTCCTGTGCAGTGGAGCTGATGAAGAGTAGTTTTCTTAGGTGTAGGTGTCTTTTGAGTGCATCTTACTTCCCTGAGCTAACTCTAGCAGCACACACAACGCATCCCGGCACGTTTTGAAATTCTCTTGTGAATGAGATTCCACAACCTCTCTGGGCAGCCAAACAATCAAACAATGGGGCACAGTATGTTGTGGCTTAGAAAGTAACACCCCATGGTTTATGTCAGCTCAGAGATTTTATAGGCAGCATTAGTACATCAATCCTGAACACAACTATCTTCCACCTATGGTCTGTGCTACCAAAGTTTGAAAAGCAATATAGTTATGTAGAACAGCAAGTATATCAGAAGAGAAATAGAGAGGGATCTCTGAAGCCAACTATAAAAAGGCATGTAATGTTTCTTAGCTTTACTTTGGTTTGACTGCAGAATTACTAGTGTGAAGGACATGTCCCAGAATTGTCAAATAATGTAGCTGTTCACAAGGCTGGAGTGTGAGAACAGCAGATAAAATTGACCAGAGCAATTCAGTCACACACTTAGGTCTACTTAGAAATGAAAACAAATGATCGTGCAGTACCTTCTTACAGAGTTGCATATGGAGCTGTGGAGCTGTCTAAATCTCACCTCATTTAAGAGGTAGTAGGGAATGTTCAGGGCATCTGTGCCAGTGCATGAGGATAGTCTTTGTCCCTCTTAGTGTCTCTCCTCACTTCCTAAAGATGTTTTTCTAGTCACTAGGCTCCTAGCATGTCCTTTGTGATCCATAGCTTCTCTGCATGTAGTTCATAAGGTATGTTTTCCAGAATAAGGGAATGATATTGAAAGCAGCATATAAGACATCAGATAGGCTTAGAATCAGGTGAAGTGGGAAGAGGGCCTGTGTCACTAAGAGTCACTTCAAACATGGTATGTTTGCAAGTGTAACATTCAGTCTGGCCAGCTGGTTTCCATCTACGTATAGTTGACAACACTTTTGTGATTTCCTCTTAAAAACAGTCTATATGCTTGCAAATTAGCCCTCTCCTACTTTAAAATATCGCACAGGACTTTAAAAAGGGAATAAGGATTCCTGATCACTCCTGTGGATCATCATGTTTATTTTCCAAGTGCCCTGGTCTACTCATACATTATTGAAACTGGATACATTGCATGTATACAATTTTGTACAAAGAATCATAGAATGTCAGTGATTGGAAGGGACCTCCAGAGATCATCTCGCCAGGCCAAGCAAACCGAGTCAGGGTAGCTACTGCTGCAAGAACAGGGTAGTCAAAATGGTTGTGATGTTTTTTTTTTTTTTTTTCCATCCCAGAGTTTCTGAAGAATTCTCTTTGTTCAGAATCTGCTGGATCTTGTGAAGAAACAAACATATTACAATGTAAGAAATAACTTGGAACTGCAGTACTTAATAGATTATTATTCTTGGAGCTTAGTAAGTAAAGAAAAAAAAATTAAAGAGGATATATGGATATTCCTTTCGCCCAGCTTATGTTTTCCTCACATTTTGTACTTGATTTTGATGAAGACCGTTTAGACATTAGAGGAGTTATTCTCCTTGCTATTGATGGATCCAAATACATCTGCATTTAATATTGCCATCTATGTGTCTGTACATGAGTATTCACAATGGCGTGAGGACTAGCCGTATAGAATGTTTAAATTTTGCAGCATATAGAAAAGATAAAATCAGCATATCTTAGGTTACCACTGTTGGAAGAGTAGTGGATGTATAGTAAATAATCCATAGGTTAAGAGAAGTTTATGCAAGTGAGTAGGTGACAAGCTGCGCATAATAAAAGTAAGAACAGAAGGAAAAAACTGATTAATAAAAACTTCAGAGGAGGCTAAAGGTACTAAATTAAGTATTTGTCATGAACTACCTCTTCAGCTGTAGTCATCATATGGATTTTATTCATATTACCTTACTGTGGGATTAAGTCACTGACATTTATTTTGAAACCAAGATAGCAAATGTTCCTGCAATTTGTGTGAAACTATGTACTGTATGAATGGCAAAATTAGTCTGTAGCGTGATTTTTTTATGTCAACAAGCTCAACAAAACCACTGCTTGTGCATGTCATAGCAGTGATAGAAAATGGTTGCACTTTACCTGCTTTTATAACAGACTTGCATATCTTTGCTCAGTCAGAATTTCTCCTGCTGAAAGGCTGGATTTAGAAACTTGAGTATGGGAGGTTTGGATCCAAGCTGTACATCATCAGAGCCATCAAATGATATATCAGGACTTTTTACCTGCTTTTCATACAGTACATCATTTCACACAAATTGCAGGAACATTTGCTATCTTGGTTTCAAAATAAATGTCAGTGACTTAATCCCACAGTAAGGTAATATGAATAAAATCCATATTATGACTACATGTCATCCTTGTAATGATTTTGTGCAAAAGTGAAATTTGGAGTAAAAATTTCCTTAACGTGTAGTTTAAAGTAGTTGTAAAAGACCTTGATGTGGTGAGAATGACTCCCCCTTTGTTCCTCAAAGATAGCTAGCTCTGGGGAGAAAGCAAGCTGCGAGATAAGAACCTAGGGAGGTTTTTGCGCCCTGCGAAAGTGTTTTGGGAACTAACCTGGCAGCGAAGTAAAAAGGTATTTAAAACCCAGGGTTTGGATTCATTAAGGGGCTGACAGTGCTGGCAGTTGTTGGTGCAAACGCTCCTCATCTCGATATGTTGATTCCAAGCGGCCGCAGGCACTGGGCTGGGGGGAGAAGCCTACGAAGAGCTCCCGAGAAGCCCAGCCGGATTCTCGGGGGTCTGCAACACCCTACAACAGTTATTCAGTATACTTGCTTAGCTTAGTTATGAATGCCACTGGTTTAGCCCATATTTGTGTAAGTTTCTTTCACATGAGGTGCACAATAATTGGATTTCTACATGTAAGAACTATCTCTCAAAACTGTTTCGGTGCATACTCATATGACTGATATCCTCATAACCATCCACCCTGAACTACATTCAACTTTCCTAAATGAGATTTTATTGGAACTGATTATGATTAGATAAATGGGTGACTTCACTAATGTATAATACACTTTTCAATTATAGAGTATGTATGATAATTTACATTTCTTGTTTGATAGTATGATATTTATGTGGCATATTCTGGATGAGATCTGCTGCTGTTTATATAATGGTCTTACTTTTAAATTAAATCTGCTTTCAAGTTCTTTCAATGTATTTGAATTTTTCAGATAAACAAAGGCATTACAAATCTACCTTAATTTACCCTTTAGTGGACTGAAACCTACTGGTGGATAAATTCTGGTCACCAAATTTGTTGCCTCGGGAGACAAATTCCACCATCAGATTAACAAATGAACACAGTGTAGACTGGACTAAGAATTGTCTCTAGAATCAGCAGCCATTATCAAACCAGCAGCTCAGAGACTGTTAAAGAAAAACTGGACTTGATGAAGTGACAGTGTTTCTTCTCTCTGGCAGTAAATCTGATTTCATGTCTCCTGAGTTAGCAGTTTTCTTTACCAGTAGAGATGTTGCTAATCATAGAATGGTTTGGATTACAAGGGACCTCCAAAGGTCATCCAGTCCAATCCCCCACTGCAGTTAGCAGAGACATACTCCACTAGACCAGGCTGCTCAGAGCCTTGTTGAGCCTGACCTTGAATACCTCCAGGGAATATCAGCTACCTCCCTGGGCAACCTGTTCCAGTGTTCTACCACCCTCATGGTAAAGTTTGTTCCTAACATCCAATCTAAATCTGGTCTTCTTTCATTTCAAACCATTGCCCCTCATCCTATCACTACAGCCCTTTGTAAACAGTCTCTCTCCACCATTCTCATAGGCCCCCTTCAGGTACTGGAAAGCCACTATTAGGTCTTTTCAGAACCTTCTCTTCTCCAGACTGAACAACCCGAGCTCTGTCAGCCTGTCCTCACAGGAGAAGTGCTCCAGCCCCTGACAATTTTGGTGTCCCTCCTCTAGACCTGCTCCATCAGGTCCACGTCCTTCCTGTGTTGAGGGCTCTAGAGCTGGACACAGCACTCCATGTGAGGTCTTACCAGAGCAGAGCAAAGTGGTAGAATCACCTCTCTTGATCTGCTAGCACTTGATTTTGAGAATTGGAGCATCTTCCCTGGCAAAGTACCTCTGGGCAGGGGAAGAAAAGTATTTCATGTACTTTTGGGGGGTTTTCTTGCTAATTACCTATACAACTTTTCATCTGCTGTCAGCACCCAGACAGAGACAGCATTTGGTTAGAAAAGTGAAGCTGTTTATAGATATATCAATAGATTGTATCATTAAATACCATTTACACTTCATATTAAAAAAAAAAGGAAGAAAAGAAAATTAAAATTGTGGGTCAAGCCTGTAAACTCTCATAAATCAAGGATTTGGAAAACTGTCATGTTACAGGATTTAATTTCAAAGGCAGAAATATAATAGAGGAAGATATATTTCTAATTTAATCTCTCTGCCTGCAGAAGATCAACAATATTTCATGGAAGAAAACAATTCAGCATGTAATATAATATAAGAAAGTTCAAGGCAGAGGTTGGCTAGAAACCCATGAATGCTCCATAGCGGCTTTCCCAAAGAGGTTTTGAGGAAAAAACCTCAAACCCAAATCAACCATGCAGTTGTCGTGAGGTGATCCCTTCATGTTCCATTTCTAACTCTTGGTTCCTTTTGGAAGTGTTTGTCTCTGGAAGTGGTTGTTTTTCTAGTCATACACTATTTACACAGCTTATGTGTGACATTACTGCTGACCTGTGTGTATGTATTCATATATTTATGTTGTGTATATGTATTTTCACACACAAAATGTCCTAAAGTGGCAGAAATTCCAGCATCCCTATGACAACATGTACAGTGAATTTATGCTTAGTCAGTGTGGAAGTGACATATGATATTCTGATCTTTGGCTTTTAATTCTTTAAAGGCTTTTTTCAACAACAAACCTGATTCTTCTGCAGAAGCTCTGCAAAAAATTGAGAACTCAAAAAAGTGTTTTTAAGAAAGTGAAGACTGTGACAACAGTTGTTATTAAGGGGAAAAAATAGTAAACTAAGCAACAGAGGCAGTTGTTGAAATATATCCACTTCACTCCAAATTTTCAATTGTTTTGAGTATCCTTCTGCTTTAATAATTCCTGGAACAAGTCCACTGGACTTAGAGAAGGAATGAGGCTAGTTCTGGGGTTAGCTGAACAGTAGCATTTCAAATATGGACAATAAAAATCGTAAGGTCAGGAGTTTGCTAATAAAACATAACTGTATATACTTTTTGCTTCCCTAAAATGTTTCACAAAATAGTCACTTTATTCCAGTTAATAACCGTGTTGTGCAGAGATTGCTGCCATGGGTCTGTAACTTGTAAAAATATGAGAGTTGATGAGCAGCTTGCCATGGCCTTTGGCAAGTTACTGAGTTGTATTAATAGCTACTGTTTTATTAGGATAGTATTTTCTCATCTATTGACATGTATAGTAATGACACTGGCTGATGAATAAGCTAGAAGTTTTAGACTGAAATTAGGAATAATATTTGTAGAGGAAATTAGCCTGCAGAACAAGGGATAATGGTTTTAAACTACAAGAGGGTATATTTAGACTAGATGTAAGGAAGAAATATTTTACAATGAGGTTGTTGAAATGCTGGCACAAGTTGCCCAGGAAGGTGGTAGATGCCCCATCCCTGGAAACATTCAAGGACAGGTTGGACAGGACTCTAAGCAACCTGATTTAATCTTAAAACTGCTGAAACACATGCAGGTAACAAAGTCAGCAGTCTCTGAGGCTTTTTGTTATGTGGGACTTGGATTAGAAAAGAGGACTCACCCGAAATGATAGGATGGAAGCTATGCTACAGAATACTCTTGTGGAGGCTCTTATCTGAAGCCTCAACAAGTTCATGGGTTCTGTCTGAACAATGATTTGTGGTTACATTGTCACAGGATAACTCATGTCAGAACAACTCTTTGGAGCTCTGTCCAGTCTCCTAACCAAACCAGGGACAGATGTGGGCTAGGGCCAGGTTACTCAGGGCTATATATCCACTTTTGTCTTGACAACCTCTAAACAATTTTCTGAATCTTCTTTCCCATCTTTTCATCTATTTGTCTTATTGCTGAGTTTTTCTCAAATTTCGGATGTTTTAATTGTAGGTGTTAGGAATTCTCTGTGTCAAACAGTAAAAGCTGAACAAAGGAAGCAAGTCAAGGCACTTGCTCGGTAGGCTAAGTATAGATGTGCATGCACTTGCCCTGAAGATTTGTGACCTGAATCTGGCTTCTCTCTCTAAACTAGTTCCCTGTCTTTCAGTAGAAAACTACTGAAGATGCAGGTAATCTGATTATGAAAAAAATCAACTGCTGTGTAGCAGTAGACTATACACTTAAACCTGTATGAGGCAAAGAAGCTATATGAGTCCTCAAAATAT
The DNA here is from genome assembly GCF_027791375.1 of Indicator indicator. NCBI lineage: Eukaryota > Metazoa > Chordata > Aves > Piciformes > Indicatoridae > Indicator > Indicator indicator. The sequence continues at coordinate 6,558,449 of NC_072025.1, forward strand.
AATCATAATTCTCTCTCTCCTTTAACAGTACACCACCTGCTATTTAAGTCACTAACTATTCTGATTATTTTAGACAAATTTCAGTGTGCATTTTCCTTATGTCTCAGTAATGAGGAGTGAGTTTGTTCCAAGATCACCCTACTACAGCTAAATGTGAAAGCATGTATTTGATCCATATTAAGCTTGGAGTTTGTTGTATTGAAATAAAACAGGAATACTCCCGACAAGTAAATACTAAAATAAACAATAAAGCTGATGCAAGTATGAGGAATGCTGAGTCCACAGAATGCATTATTAACAGCATATTAGTACACACATTGGCTGAGAGAGATAGGCAGTCGTGCATATGGGAAATAATTCTCTGGGTGTCAAAACAGTAGTGTGCAAGATAATTGAACATGCTGCAGGCAAAAGGGCATGACCCATTTTATTTTCTTTAAAAATCATGGTTCGTTCATGAACCAGTGAGTAGCTGTTCTTAGATTTTTACCCTCTATTAAAACAGTTGGGCAAGATCCTTCTGACTGGAGGATTAGTGATGACCTCTGCTCCTGTCATCCTCACCTGTGTTAGAGCTTGCATGTGTCTACACATATAAGAAGCCCTTACTATCCCTTTAGATTTCCTTTCAGAAATCTCAGAGCGTGGTTCCTTTGCCCCACTGACTTCAATTTTGTTCCTGTGCTTCTCCACAAAACTGACTTCTTGTCTAGCCTTTCTTTGACTCTATAAAAACTTCCCAAGGAGGGGAAGGAGAAGGAAATCTGCTTCAAATTGAAATTCTTGAATTCTGGTATGATCATGCAAACAACTAGGCAGAATTTATTTAACCTTCAGCCAGCTGCTTAACCAAGTTGAAATTATTGATAGCCCATCAGCAATGATCAAGATTGAAGGACTAAATGAAGAGGTGCCTTTTCTTTTTCTTCTTCAGTCCCCCCCTCCCCCTCTTTTCTTTCTTTCTTTTTTTTTTTTTAAATAAGAGAACTATTGAGCTGGTAACAAGACTTGAAATGCCGTGTCAGCTCAGCTAGCATGGTCAAGGAGCTCAGCTGTAGAAAGGAAATAAAACTGTTAAGTTATGGCTGCCCTCCAATCAGTCACAGGGGTAATGATGTTTGGCTTTAGTCAGGTTATATGTTAGTAAATATACATCTCTCAGACAGCCTTTAAGACAGCCTCAGGATCATGCTTATTGTTTTATACAGATAGGGGTTGGATGCTGATATATGGTGGTCATAGGCCACTGAAATAAATTTCACAACATTCAGCAGGTAAAGTTAATCTCAATAGAACGGAATGTGACTGCACTTTTGATAGAATATTCATACCATTGACAGTGATGGGGCATTTTTTCTCTGTTAGGTTTTGTGCAAATCACTCAAATGCAGATAATTTTTTCCCTCCCACAGCCCTGCCTTGATTCTATATTTATCACTACCTGAGGTGACCAATTACCTTCAGTCTTTACTGTGGAGTCTTGGGAAATTGAAAACTCAAAATTCCAGCTTATAAATACCACTGTAAGCTATATTCTGTTCAGCCAGCATACTCACAGAAATAAATGAATCAAATTTGAAGGTAAAGAGATCTCAGAATCCTTTACATGTGAAAACTGAGTAAGAAATGAAAGTTCTTGTTTGTCTGGACTACAAATAGGCCTGAAATTATTCAGCAACTTCCCATGTGATCATCATAAGTTAACTTTCACCTAGTAAGGCCCATTTTAGGGAGCATTTAGACAGGTATTTGAAGCTACCTAAGCATGTGATTAAGAGATTTCCTGAAGAGCGACCCTAATTATCATTCTTATGACTTAAATAAGATTGGCTACAACTGCACACCTACTTAACTTGGGGAACAAAGATTCAGCTTTCCAAATTAACATATTAAAGGTTTGTATTTTCCTTGTTTAATATATTAAGTTCCTTCAGAGAATGAGAAATGTTTTTAACTGTTTTTTAACAGTTTGTAAGGGACTACTGTTTCTCAACTCCTCCTGCTGGCTAAGTTTAAAAAGCATTAAGTTATAGGTCTCTGAATTTTTTATTACAGGTTTTACTATTGGCCAATTCTGACTGTTGTTCTATTTAATATTTGATCAGTGTCTGGAAAAACTTTTGTCTGAATGGAACGTATGATCAGTTATGACTTTGACATTTTCTGTCTTGCTGGAAGTTGGCTATCTTTTAGCAATGCTTTTAAGGCTATGGAATTGCCTCCCTGTTTTGCAACAGTGTATCTTGTATTGAGTTTCAAAGCTTTAAATCCATGCACGGCATTCCTAATGTCAATGTCTCCTTATTCGTTCTCCTTTGTCACCTTTTCCTAATTATTTGTATGATACAACCCAGTACTATAATCAGTTCTACAAGATCACTTCTAAGATTTGTAAGAAATAAAATAAAATAATCTATTTTTTATTGTTAACTTAAAGAAAACACCTTAAACCAATTGTGGTGTAAAAAGCAAGTCTCATTTAGGGCATGGCTCTAGCTTAAAAGAAGGCAAAAAGCTCCTGCTGCTTTATAGAGATTTAATGTAAAAAAGTTCCTTTAATGTGGACAGGAATAGGTATGAATTTTTTTACACCAATAAAGCTCATTCCGTAGGAAAACACAAGTCATGTAAAGTCTTTAACAGCACCTTTTAAAGCACTGTCCCTTCCTGTATGCCAACATTTTTGCTGGCATGATAGCATCAGAAAAAAAGTCCCACCCTTTTCCGTAACTACACTGGTGTGCCTGTTCAGTACTGACTATTACTTCCATGCTGTTACAGGATCTTCATGGTGATGTAACAATGGCTGTTGCAGAATCTTCTAGGGCAGAAACCCATGGAAATAAATATTTGCTTTGTTTCTTAGAGATTATTTTTGTAGAAGAAAACAAGAATTTTTCCAGTACAATAAGTCCAAACCAAAAATGTCTTCAAGAACTACTAATATAGGTAACTGTTTAGCATTTCATAATAGGCTACCAAAGGATTACACTAATGTCCAGAAAATGGAAGGGAAATAGTCAAATAGCAAATTTCTAATTTTACATAAATGATCTCGTAGTATAGGATCAAGTCTATGCAGAAATTATTCAGTATTTTACTGAGACTGATAAATGAGATCTTAGCAATATCTCTGTATGGGTTTTGGGATGAAACTTTTTCTGCTTATATCTTCACTGAACAGATTTTCAACCCTTGTAAGGAAAATATATTCTTTTTCTTATTTTTCTTTCCAGTGCTTTACAACCTACAGCTTATTCTCATATTAGGAAAAAAATAAGAAAATGTTAAGGAAAAAAAAAATCAGGAAAATTATTTCATTAATGCATATCCAGAATTCAGGCACCCTTTAGAATGCTGCTGTGGGGTTTTTGTGTTTGTGCAACAAAGGCAGGTTTTGTGCCAAGTTTGGAAGGTACTCTGGGAGGAATGGAACCTAGTAACTCTTCATAGTATGTACTTCTAAATACTTAGCAGAAAGAATTTATTAGCTATTTAATATAGAAGTTAACCAAATCACAGCTGCCCAGAGCCAAGACAGATATGCCAAACAATTTTTTGCCAACCTGTCCATTTCAAACGCAGCCAACCGATGTGCAGATTTATCTTAAGGCTATGAAGAGAGTAAGCTTCAACATTGAAAGTAGATATTTTCATGGTTTACTGTACTGGCTTTAACATCAAGTGTTCACTGCAATGAATACTTTTGCCTAGTTACTGGTATAGAAGATCCTATGAAGACTGGTTAATGTTTGTCCTCAGTAAACGCTTCCTAGGCTATCCTTGCAGGAAGAGTCAAGTGTGTTACAAGACACAGTTTCAAATTAAAATATCTCCTGGAGCATTAAAAACCACTTCCAGAGAGAAACTGCAATGTTTAACCACATATGATGTGCACACAGCTGATCTTTTGGAATTTGGTGGGATGCTCTCATGAATAAAGGTTTCCAGAACTGACCTCTATTTTTCATGCGCTTGGTTGCTGAAACATAGGGGTATTTTTATTAATTAAGATGAATTATTCTGATATTTTCCATAGCCAAAGTTTCTGGAGGCAACTATAACATTATTCTCTGAGATAATTTGTCTTGCCTCATAGAAGGTGTTTCATCACTGTCAGAAAAGCTCCCTGTGTAGTTCCCAATGAAGCCTCGCAAATATTTAAATCCCTTACTGGAGGGGAAGTTGATTTAATTGGGAGTCAACATACTTTTTAACTATCACTAAAAAAAAAAAAAAATCACAACTTATTTCTTTTTTTTTTTTTCTTTTTAAATCAACTCTGGACCTGAGTATGATTAACTTCTCTCTATAGCACTACAAGGAATAATTAAGCTGTAAATTTAGTCTGTGTTTGCCAAGTGGGAAACAATATTTTTTTAACACAGGCTCCCCCACCCCAATTTCATCTGTCTAGATAAACATAATTAAGTAATGGATGATGGTTTGTTAGCATTTTATTACATGTGTTTGCAAGGGCATTAAGAATAATCATAAAATGCACAACAAGTATCGTAGGTATTGAGGTTTTCAGCAGTTAAAACGTGACTTTTTAAAATCTGGCCTGGAAACATGTATTCCTGCAAATTAACTATTCTTCTATGCAGAACACCAATTTGAGATGCCGCTGTCTTAGTTGATTTACATACACTAATTGCTAGTTCCTATTAAGCACTCAGTGGTCACCTGCTCAATGATGTTCATAAGTTAATATTTTCAGATAGCACTTATTCACAAATAGCAGGAAACACTAAACTGACTTCAGATGATAGCAATTAAATTGGATTATGCTTTTGTTTAGGAATTCATTTGCTGCTTTACTAATCAAAATGATCTAGTGAAGCTAGTCAAAATTTGCAATATTTTGTATGTGTATATTACATAAATGTATGTGTCTGCATTTATTTGTATAATGGTAAAAGTTTTGAGCAGACAGGGATGGAGATACTTAATTTTTTCTGCATTTTGGAAAAGTCACATGATAAAAATGTCTCTACTAAAGTGACTCATTTATCTGGCTGGGAAATAATTATGCTCATATTTTGCTGATAAACCTTTAAAGCAGATTGAATTCTCCATATACAGGACCTACAGGAATAATCCATATTTATGGCTAATATAGTTCAAAGGAAAATCTGAGCTGGCACTTGTAAAATTCCTTGCAGCTGAACTTCCCCAAAAATCCATTTAACATCTTAGTTCACTAGCATATGGCTCATCTGTATCTTAACCAGTGCACAGCTGACAAGTCAGAAGACAATACTATAGACACAACATGCCTTGCCAGCCTGTGGCAAAGCGAAGCCACAGGCTCCACAGAAAATGAGAACTGAGAATGCTCAACCATAGCACAATGGACATAACCTGTACAGGCTTCACAGCAACATCAGATGGAACTTCACATAACGATGATGCCCTTGATTCAGCAAGTGCTCACAGCTAGGGAGACTAAAGCATAGCAATGGCTCTTCTGCTTCTGATCAGATTACTCCATTAAATACTACACTGAATTGAGGTCTTTATATGAGATTACTCTGGGTCCTATTTACCAAACAGATGTCCTCCATTAATAGTAGGCATCAGTGGTTAAAAAGCCTTCAGTGTTGCAACACTTCAGCTGACACATATTCTGATTCACTTGGCTCTTTTGCATTCATGTAGGTTTGGGAAAAACGCTTTAAGTCTGAAACAGACAGCCCTGGAGATGAGAGCATAACTTTTGGTACATGCTGGAAAAACATACTGAAATTCCTTATTCTGCTTCAGTTACAGTGTGAAGGGATTGTTTTAGGAACAAATTCCTCAGTTACAGAGACTCAGTTCTGTATCTGACTTCTGAAGATAACAAGATACTTTTGGTTGTTGTTATAATGACACCTGTCATTGAAGAATTTCCTGATTTATCAAAACAAAAAGACCACCCAATCTTCACAGTGTCTTTCCTTTTAAGGAATTCTTGATTCTATGTATTTGTAGTTTAATTTTCTAGGAAATGAAAAAAAAAATAGCAAGAGAAATAGGGGTTTACCTCTGTTTTTTGTCTTCTTTTTGTTTTAAGTAGTATTTGGGTCTACTGAAGGACTAGTTTTCAGTATAGTTTAGATGTGGGGTGTGTGTGTATATATATATATATATATACACACACACACACACACACATTTAGGCTTTACTTAATCTTTGGACTGCTAAATTCAGTAGCCCCTTTGAAAAAAGCTCCCCAAGAAGTAACTGTCCAGGTGTCACCGAAGATACTATGGATTAAGATCAGGAAATAATAAGAAGAGAATTAAGGTACTTGTCCCTGATTTGCATAAACATTCAGATGGTATTTTCCATTTTTGTCCTTTTGAAATGCTCATGTGGTAGCATAAAGTCAATAAATCATTCTTGTAAACCAAAATATCATTTTCAAGTTAACAGTATTAGAACACTGGTGAAATTTGAATGCATTCCATGTTCAATTTTTTTTAATAAGAACTGTAAATAACAGGCCATTTTGGAGTATAATAAATGATCGCTTCCAAAGTCTAATGATAGCTTACTTTAGTTACAGCCATCCTTTTATAGCAATAGACAGCTTTAAAAAATCATTCTTGCAGCATACACATAATTTTAAAGAGCTGGAATAAAGTTTTGGAGCCAGTCCATTCATTTAATTTATACAAGTGTGACAAGCACGAGGAGTATCTTGGATGACCTAAATCTCATCTTACATTGGAAGCTGCCTTAACTTTTGGGGTTTCAGCTTGTATATTGTATTCTCTTTGGAGGTATTTCATATTCCACAGATTTCCTTTCTACTCAGAGTATTGCTTATCTTCATTGATGAAATCTCATCAATCAGATGCTAAAGATTTATAAAGCAGGTTTAGAAATAATATCGTAAAAATTAATGAAATCTATGTTAAAATTTTTCCTCTGAATTTGAAGTCTCTGAAGAATTGAATTTTCCATATTTTTACTGGAACTCCAAAGTTTTAATTTTTTAATTAAGCACCAACTTGTACTTAATTGCATCACTTTGAGGGTTGCATATTTAAAAACATACCAAGATTTAGAATATCATCAAGAAGTCAAAACAATGCAGCCATATTATTAGCTCTTTACCAATGTTGTAAACAGATAACTATTTTCAAGCAAACTAAGATTCAGCTGTTCTGGAAAAAATATAGACATAATAAAATCAAGTCCCCTTCAGAGAAATAGCTACGTCTTTGTGCCACTGGTGAGGCTTCCATTTTGTGCTCAGACCAAGACACAAAAAACAGAGAATGTTTCATGATGAACACATTATGCTTTTCATGATGAAAAGAAATGGTAAGATCAACTTCAGTTTGAAAACAAATGCTCTTTTATGATAATATTTTGCTTGCTTGTTAGTCCTGCTCTTACTGTACTTACAGTAGTGTCCCATCACCACAATATGTGGGCATGTTATACAGAGGCTACAGCCACACAAAACCTGAGTTGTTCCTGAGGCAAAAAAAGAGAGATTGAAAGTTAGTTATTCTGAGTAGGCATTTTTTTCCCCTCAAATTTTGCCATGTGGTCAGGTTAATTCTTGAAAAGTGTAACTTTCTTGCTTTCCAGAGTCCTGCTGCAGGCTAACCACCAACTGGCACAGCCTGTTTTGTCCTTTTTGCACCACTGTATTTTTTTTTTTCAAAGTTTAACTTTTTATGATAGTTGAAACGATGAAAAGCTATTTATGGAATGAACAGCAACAAAAGCTAGCCAACTCTGCACAGCATAATGGGATTTTAATATATTCTTTGTGTCGGCATAGTGTATTTCTGTGATAATTTTATGTGACAGCGTAATTAAACTGGAAAACAATTCCCATTTCCTATGTATTTTATCTATTTATCATCATTTATTTCTTTACTTTCTTGCTCTGCTATAAATATTATTGTAAGGAGAGTTAAATAAGTTAAACCAATGCAATTACTTTTACAGATTGAAATTAACTTCATATATCAATTTATACTGGTTTGTATACAGCACCTACTATTTGCCCTGTACAAATAAATGCATTTGTTGCGGTATATTTATAGTGTCACTATGGTTTCCATGTTTGCACTCCTTTTGACTAATGATCCATATGTTAAAACTTGACATTTTAACAGTATTTTCAAACAATTTCATTCATTATCAAATAACCATTTATTATATTGTAGCAATTTCAAACCATTTACTGGACTCTCTAGACATTGCTAAACAATGATTTATCAAGGAAGGTGTGTGCAAATTTCAGTGCTTATCACAGCAAATATAAAAAGTAACATTAAATGGTGACTTGACAGTAGCACTGACTAAATTATTTGGTCTTTTTTAATCTTGATGAGTAATATTTAGTAATAGTAATTTGCAAATGTGCTGGAAATTGAGGGCAATATTCTAGATTGCTCCATTGTAGAAGGCACTTTCTGGTTTGTTCAATTCTTTTGTATGTTTGGGGCATAAATTGGAGACTCTGGAACACAGCAAACATGTCTCTTACTGCCATTTTTTATGGTGCCTGTGATGCCCCAAATTGTCATGTGTGACAGTACTTTTTACATTTTGTTTGTCCATAACTCTAACAAAATCTATCTCTAGCCAAATCTGTACTGACTTTTGCTAACCTAGAATGAATAGCAGTGTTACAAAGGAATTTCAGTTCTGTTTTCAGGAAATAAATCTCCTTTCCAATGTTCTAGCCAACAAATAGGACTGATGTATGTGACCACTTGGCTGCAAAATGCTGTGCTTGTATCCCTGTCTGTCCCTACTCAACTCGACATCCACAGTATGCTTGTGAGAGAACAGACTGATACCCACAAACAATAATGAGGTCTCTTTAAGCATTTAATTGCAAACTTTACAAGGCAACAGTATCTGAGAGAGAAATCCCCATTCTCAGAGATCTTTTTCATGGCTGCAGAGCTCACACATTCATCTCAACATTAAGTAAATGAAAAGGCTTAAATATTACAGGGAAGTTCCACAGAAGTTTCAGTGACTCTGCTGTATTCCTCATTTGTGAGATATAGCTGAACGAATATCATTCATATGGAATTTAAATTATTTCTAAATCTATTGATTGCTGTTGTTGATTTCTACTACAGTAACATTAAGTAGCCTCACTGCAAGCTAACAGCTTAACATCATTCTTGCTCAGAACAATTTACAGTCTACATGTTTTGCTTATGAGTTGGAGTAATAAGGAATGACACCTTAGAGTTTGATCTTTCTTGGCCAAGTTCATGGAAAGACCAGAACTAAACATTACACACAGATTTTCTGTATGTCAGTCTTAATTTGATTCATTACCTCTGATTTTTTTGGTGGTAAACTGTATGTTACAATCCATGGAGGTTCAGTAACCATCAGCTATTAAGATCAGGCCTCAAAATGGCAAACCCCATTTTAAAATATAATCAGGGTTAACAAGGTTCCCCTCTCAGAATTCAGAAATGTAAAGGAAAGTTAGTTTTCCCCATAATCAAAGATATTATTTCTACATGCTCATCAGCTTAGATGTGAGGGAAGGAAGTCATCAAGGTAAAGTCTTTGCTCATTTAAGGAGACGTGATACAAAACATTAAACCCAATGAGAGTATCTGTCAAAGCCTAAGAGATTCTATCTCCACTGTTATCTACCTTCCATTATGGATTAATTTGACACTAATTGCAAAAATTATTTAATTTAGCTAATCTTGAAAAAACAAAACAAAAAACTATTTGAAAATTAAAATTAATGGCAAGGATAAAATCTAAGTATTTTAACTGAATAAAAGAGACGAAAGGCTAGGGACTGACAGAGAAAGCTTAGGTGGGAATTACCTGGAAAAAAATGCATTTAATACATAAATCAACAGAAAACAAAAAAAATTAAAAATAATAATATGCCCGCTACTGGTGGAAGAAACGTGTACTGATGGAGAGAGATGGAAAAAATAAACTTAAAGCATTTTAGTTCTAAAATGGAGTTTAGAACTGTAGTTTGTTAGATTAAGACCAAAACCAAAAAACACAACAACGAAAAGAACCCCAAAAAAATAAGAAATTACATACTTTTAACAGCTTTATCTAACTAGCAGGATGTAGAAAATCAAATATTTGTCAGCTATGTATTAGACAATGGAGAATGTGATTTATATTTTTTTTTGGAAGTTTTCAACCTCTCCATATGAGGTTTGTAGTTCAAAAGTTAAATTTGCACCAGCAAACTAATCATAGCTTTGTGATGTTCTTCCAAGTCCCTATTTCTGATAGAGACACTGTGTAGTATGACAGACTCTCATCTGTACCAGATGGTACAAGTCCCCAATGAATCATGTGCCAGCTGTGCACAGCCAGAATACAACACACTCCAACCACACTTCCTCTTTCGCTGTGCATCCAGCACAGCAAGGCTACGTTGGCACTTGGGCTTGTGAGCATTCAAAGCAGCAGAACTGGTGTGGGAGGCTGTTTGTACAGTAGACGTATGAAAGATGATGGCTTCCAGATTTGCACACTGCGTTCTTCCTACTAGCTTCCTTCTTTACCAAACTTACCAGGAGAAAGGAATGCAGAGACAGCCACCTTTGTCTATTGTGCTTGTTTTGCCCAGGAGTGTTTTGCCCAGGAGAGGGAAGAGTATGGTTTCCCTTCTCTGTATATTTGCCATTTCAACATTACCCTGGTGCCACCAGCCTTGCCTTGCTATGCAGTACAGTGGGAAATTCAACTACCCCACCACAGCACTGACACCTGCTTCCCTTGTGCTCTCGTGTGCTTACCTAATGTAATTAGCAATGTGTACAGCTTGCAAAGGAGAATAAGGTTGATTCTTAACACATGGTTAATTAAGATACTACAGTTAGCTATTTGCTAGGCTGACTCAGGGGAGTAGTAATAGGATATGGAGTCTTTCACCTTCAGTTCAGCCATTCTTACCCCCAAATTCCCAGGTAGTGATCAGTAATTTCTCATTAACCCTGGCACAAGATGAATCTGACTCCACTCAGGCATGTGGATGAGTTCTGAGCACATGTCTGTCAACAAGGAGTGTCAGTGCCTCTGATAATTAAATTTCCATTGCTGTGACTGAATAGCAGAAGCTGATGCCTCCCTTTGGCAGTATTTTAGCTCCTCCTTTTTTTGTTGTTTGTTTGTGGTGGTGGTGGTGTCTCCAGACTCAAAAAGCTATCATAAACTATCAAAACATCAGCAGCTACAGATTTAGGTTGTTAAGGCTACAAATTGACTGTTGTCCTTAGTTTCCCCTACAAGACAAACAACTAATAGCAATAAAACCATAAAAGCTGGGAAAACAGTTTAAAAATTACCCAACACGTAAATTATAATGAATCTGCAAGAGGCCCCTAATTTCATGATCCTACCTGCACTGCCAAGAACGTAAAGAATCATTGGTTCTTGACATCATTCTCTTGCTGAAGGGCAATTACCTCTTCTGTATGCATTGCCTTAATCATGTCAAGTTGTGTCCCATAAATTTGCATGTCTCCCAAGGAAGCACAGTGCATTGCCAGCAGCCTGATAGGCCAGATCAAAACAATTTCCTAATGTATGTTTACATCAGCTTTGGCTCCTGAGCTGCTCTTGCTCTAGCTGATGAGCAAAACAGCAAATTTGCTCTTTAAACTGTTTGTTGCATCGGGGATAGGAGGTGCAATAAGCAGGGTATGGATGGATAAGTTGTCCTTACCAGGACTGGGCAGTGCTTTCTAGACTAATGAACTGCAAACAGCTACACAAATGAAACGGCATGCTAGGCATAAACACAGTCCTCTGAGATGGGTTTGTTGTCACAGTCAGAGAGGGAGACAGAAAGAGAGAGGAAACACACATCCTTATGTGTGATGGGGGTGTAATGAATGCCAGCTCCCCTCCCAACTCTCTAGGATACGCGAGGATGACAAACTCTCCAAGGAACAATTCCTTTGACTGGTTCGTCAAGGAAAGGAAACTTGTCACGCTGCCAAGAATAAAACTGCTTCTGGGCTTAGTTTTGAATTTTATAAAGTGAATAAGTGAAAAACGTATACACATTCACTTCAGACCCAAGTCATGAATAATTAAAAGAATATATAATTGTACCCAGTTTTCCCCTCAAGCTCAACCAGCAAAGATATCTTCTGTCCATGTAACAGGGTGCTTCATGGTTTTTTTTCAGAAACCGTAAAAAGTGAGCTGAGCCAAGTACCGCTGAATCTGTGCTGCATGGAAGTATGAATGACAGCCTGACCATCAGAACACACAGAAATGCAAATTGAGAACTCAACAGCTTCATATGAAGGAAGTTACAGATTTTTTCATTATGTGTAAATACTTTCCTGGTGTGATTCATCCACGCTTACGATGGATTTGGACCATAATATGACAAAAACTATATTGTTAACTCAGCATTATGGTAGACGTTAAGCTGATACTGCAAATACTAAAGATCAGACATTTTTTATGCGGCACAGTAAGATAAGAATGTTTACCATGTCAAAAATACTTATGCAGAAAATAACCTCAGAAAACAGAAGTTACCTGTATCTCCATGTAACTATCTCTTTTTTTCTGAGGTAGGCAGGCTTTCTAGTACAAATTAAGGACTATGAGTTAACAGTATACAGCCACACCTTTGTCTGCAATTCTACCAGTGCACTAGAATTGTCTAATAGTATTTGTCTGGAAGAGACAGATGCAAGAGTTATCCTATTGCTTTTATTTTTCCATGTTATTCCCACAGTCAGTGAGTCTGTCAATTTTCCACCAAAGTGAAATTTGTGATTAATATCTATTTTTCTTGAGGGCTTAGCTGATAATAGCAATACATGAGTACCTTACAACTGCAGGTACAGTAATCTTATTTAAATACTAATGAAGAACATCAGTAACTTCTGTAAATAAGATAATCATTATATTCCCCCTTCATACACAAGTGCAGACATGAAGATTCTCATGGCCAGCAAGTTAGCTCTTGCTTTCTCTCATACTAGTATGGCTGTTTGTACCCAACAAAATGTGATGCTCTTTGAAAGGAAAAACATATTTTAAAACTCCTGACAAGTATACACACCAAGGATGAATATGTTTTCTTCTGTACATAGGTAATAGCTATGTCCTCGAAATGGCAAACGTCTAGGGGTTGGTTTGAATGGAAGAGGGCTAGGAGATACTAAGTGTAAGTTGGCTTAGGAAGAACTAGTCCACTACAGAATCATGGGTGCTATCTGAAGCAGCTCAGGAAGGTTTGGGAGAAAGTATAGAAGGATAGGACTACTGTGCTAAGGGTCATTCCATGATATGCAACTATGAAACACAGCTACCTACAGTAGCAGTATGACAACTGATTATAATAGAATTGCTTTAAAGAGGTGATGATGTACCCCACAGGTAAGAAGTGAGGCACTACCAACTTCCTGTCCACAGATCTGAAAGCTCTATAATGTGTCGCTCTTGTCATTTTGTATCACAGGTGTCTAAGACAGGAGCCAAGTTATGTGGATAGACTACAAAAGCAGATGTAAACTGCAGCCAAAAGCCCTTTTAGCAAAAAGGGGCAAAATAGAGTTGGAAAAAACCCTATTTGTACTTTCTATACAGGTAAAAAAGGCAAGGAGGCATTCTATACAAATGCAGATCCTACATCCAACCCTACAGACAGGCATTCAAATGTTTTGAAATTTCAACCTTTCTGAGATGATGCTTGATCCACTTGAAAAGGGACATTTTTAATATAATTGATGCTTTTGTTTTTTCAGGTTACTAGAAAATGTCTCTCTAATAGGTAAAATGGGAAAAGACCATGAAAAAAGGTGAGTTGTATTCTGTTGCTTTTGATGACTACTTTCTATGTAAAGGATAATTGTGAATTCTGTCAGACGTAAAATCACGTAAGTTTATTTTTCCCATTTAGAGGACAAAATTCACATGTCAGAGCATTATTCCTTCAAGTCTATTCTCTTTGGTAAAGCTCTCGTGAGAAACTGCTTATATTTGCAATTGTCTGATGTTTAAAAATAGAATTACTCAACATTCGCTGGTAGCTGGCTCTGACCTCTTGTTTGCTTGTTTTCTAGGCTACATTTGAACACTTGAGAGATTTCCAACAACATTGCGCCACCCCGTGGTAGATGTGGGAAACTGCACAAATTTGCAGACCATCATGACACGGGCGGCATTGGTGTCCTGCAGATGACACTTGCGCGTTTTGAAGACGGCTGTGAGTCATTTAGCACATTTAGAAGAGCACTAGTAGTCTTCGATATGACACCAAATTTTTCTTAAAACATTAATCTGCTGGGAAATTTTCAATCTTTTGACATTAGTGTGGTGGCCATTTATGTATTACTGCTTTGTTGAAAACCAATGAAGATTATCTGTAAGAAAATTATTCTCTACAGCATAATTTAATCTCATTTTCTACTTTAAATAAGAATAGGACAGTATTGATTCAAAATCTGTACTCCAACACTTTGCAAAGTCAAGTTTGTTGATTAAAAAAACAAGGAAGAAAAGGCTATTCAGGCACAAAACTAAGAGACGAGATTTGATCCATGTTAACTGAGCACTTCTCTTTCTGTAATGCAATGTGCCTCTCTAATGAATCAGAGACACTCTCATCTTCATAGCTCAGTTAGAGCCAGCTCACACTGGAGTAATTTCAGCTGTTCACAGATATGTCAAAGCAGCAGGCTGAGATCTCTTCACATTCAGGTTTAAATACCTGACAGGCTGACTCAAGTCACAAAATCAGATCTTGGCGGTTAACAGCTGGGATGCTGCAAGCACTGGAAGCCCTGAAGCAGGTACAGGGCGGCAGTGCGCAAGCTCCGGCTGCCGGGGGCGGCTGGTCCTCAGCTGCGCTATTTGCGAGAGGGGCTGTCACGTGAGTCCGGCGGCCTCTGCGCTTCCGGGTGAGCGGGGGCGCACTGCGCGGCGGGACCTTCCGCGGCGGTGGTGAGGGTGAGGCCGTGGCCCGCACCCTACGTTCCTCCTTCGTCTTTCGCCAGGTACTGCCGCAGCGAGGGGCGGTAACGGAGACTTGGCATGCCGCGGCCCGGCCGCTCTGTGTGGGCGCAGGGCGGGGCCGCGGCCCGCCCGCCGGTGCGCGAGGGGCGTTAGGGCTCAGTCATGAGCCGTCGGGGTCTAGGCTTCTGCCGGGGCAGTGCTTGAGGGCGCCTCGGGCGTTAAGAGCTGCTGCCGGGCCCCGCCGGTGACGGTGCGACAGGTGGGCGGCTGGTGTCCGGGGCGGGCAGCAGGGCCCGCCTTCGCGTCCGGGCTCCTGCGGGGAGCGGAGCGGGCTCGTCGGGCGGCCCCGCTCTGTCGAGCTCCCGGCTTCCTCTGCAGAGCTCGACGGCGGCGCCGCCGTGTCCGGCTGGTGGTTAGCGCTGGGAGCCGCAGAGGGAGTTCTGAGCACGTAAATGTTAGGCTCGACACAGCGCAGCAGCACAGGCCTCAGCCCCATTCTCACTAATGGAGTTGGGGGTTGTCTTCAGTTGAACAGAATTACCCCCCTGCCTTGTCTTTTGTGCTGAAGTTTGTCCAGTGCCTTTTTCTGCTGTAGGTTTAGCAGATGCCCAGTGCAGGAGTATCTTGGCAGAGGTTAGAGTTACTTTCTAGTGCAGCTTTCAGTTGCTTTTTCCAGTACTTAGTTCCGCTGTGTTTCCAGCTACTAAGGTAATGTACGATGTAGTAATCGATTACTTCGGGCTAATTTCTGTGCATATTTAAGTTCTGCAAAGAAACTGTGTTTATGTAGAGTATAAATTCTTTCTGACTTGTCTGACAAGCTAGTATTTACCTTTACATGAGTTGCAGTGATTCAGAAAGCTGCATTCTGCTATTGCTCCGACTATGGAGTTTAAATTAGTATCTTCAGAAATGAATGCTAAGAGTGTTCTCAGAAGTTTTCTTTTTCATCTGATTGATTTTTCTACGCTTTGATGCTGAGGGAAAGGGGATAAATTGTTATTAATGAAAGAGCTTGCATCACCTCATTGTGCAAACTTGCAAATTACAAAGTCTGGATGCCCATCTTCCTATCTAGGAAGTACTTCTTCAGGTCATGGCTAGTGTGTTCATTCTAAAAGCTAATGGGTTTATAAAAACATTGAGACTTTATAGTGAGTTCACCCATGTGACTATGTGTACCAGAGAATATCTCTGTGCTTTACTTTTGGCATGTTGTAAAATCAAATGTGAAAAATACCCTTAGAGGCACCTCTTTAAAGCCTGAACCTGTGTGTAACTTAATCAACGCTTAGTTATTCTGTTGAAACAGTGAAGGTGAAATGTAGAAAAAAAAATAGGCTAAGCTTTGAAGTTGACTGACTTTTCAAGAGGAAAAGCAGGCTATTCTTGCTGATTGGATACGTAGTTCACTAGTGATCTTATTGTTGCAATTGTCTTGCAAAATAAATTTTATTTACCTCAAATGTGGTAATGCTGATCAAGGAGTGAACATAGGCCTTTTTATTGGGTAGGCAGATTTGATCATATGAACTAATAATTCCTCTTTATTTGTGTTTGCTTCTGAGAACTCCTGGTTGACAACATAAAAAATAAATTTTTCCAAGGAGTCTTTAACATCATGAGTAAAATGATCTCTTTTTCCTAAGTAGCAGGCACAGATTAGTGTCTCTGTTCAGTTCTCTCTCTGAATTTAACTTTCTGTAAAGGGCAATTTATATGGGACTTCTTAACACTGTTGTATTTGGGATTTCAGCAACTATCAACTAAACCAGCTCATTATTAATGAGAGAACTCTGAAAATTCTCTGTCTTTCCAGGAAAAAAGAGCACTGGAACATTGATGGTTGACTTTTGGTTCAAGCAGTGGTATTCTTTACATACAAACTTAAGTAGGTTTTAATCTGGTGGTCTGGAAATGGAAATCCATTCATTAGCTGTAGTGGAAGATTAATGGCTTTTAGTGATGTGTTCCCTTGCGATTCCACTTTTGTTTTGGTAATATTGTAATTTAGCAGGTGAGTTACTTATAAAGGCAGTTCTTGAGCACTGAAGTCACTCAGTGGTTCCACTAAAAGAGCAGAACCACATGGCAATCCTGCACCCAGATGTTTCTTGATGAAGTTTCTGTCCTTCAGATGGCTTCCAATATTCCAATTCAATTTCTTTACCTGAAGTGGGAAGTAGTGAACAGTGGACAGTAAAAATGATCAGGCCTGCTCTTCTCAGAAACCATGCCTTTTTGAGGTGGCTGTGAAGGGTGTTAGGATCAAGTAGAAAGTAATTGCTTTTTTTCTACATGATTAATAAATACTTGCATTATTACCATATACTGCATGTTTCAAGTTAAGCTTTTAGCTTTGTAAGCATTTATATTAGTGATGTAAAATTATTCATTAGTTGAATTTGAAGTTAGCACTTTTCTAACTTTCCTGAGAAGATTCCTTTTATTCCTTAATTACTCATTCTTCTAGTTGACAAATGATAGTCCTTTTGTACCTGAGACTTTAAGTTGAAACATGCAGATTAAGTAGTTCTTTTCAGTGTTAAGTAGGGTGTTGAAAACCTAAATTCGAGTTTATCTGATGTTGAATTTGGAACTTGCCTTGTCAGTTGTTTGTAATTGTACTGTGTGGTACTTAGTGAATGATTGCTTTCAAAGCTACATTACTGAGAAAAGTTGCTGATGAGAACTCCGTTAAGTAATGAGAAGTGTTTTGTAAAAGTGTCTTAAGCTTTGATTACACATGAGTAACTTTTAAACTCTGTCCCTGTTTTAGTGTATCATCTCGATGTAATGAAATGCATGCAGAAAGGAATTGCTTCTGTACTGAAAGTAAATAGATGTTACTTGGTATTCTTCAGAATTGAGGTGGGGAATCTGTTCAGGTCTTGGAGCAAAATCCCACTCGATACTGTCTTGTGGGAACTGTATTGTGGATGCTTAAGAGTAACACATTCACAAGCACAGTGACAGGGTTGGTTCGTGGTGATGGGTTAGTTTTTTTGTGCAAACACTCAGCAAGTTAGTACCTAGGAGAAACTGTATGCTGAGCATATCATCTCAATGAAAGAACAAACATGTTTCATGTGGAAAGTCATATGATTCAAGCAGCAAAAAACCTGCTCCAAGCAGCATATTAGTCAAAAAAAGATAGAGGGAGAGCTCTGTGGACAGTTGCTGGGAGCAACTTCTTGGAGACTCTGCACGAGCACATAGTGCCAGCTACTGAGCCATGTAGGGTATGAATGATTCAAACAAGGAGGGTCTGACCATTAAGATGAACTAGGTTACTACCTTCCAGAAATTTTATTCTGTTTTGTGGGCAAGGGGAGCAGGGAAATGTCAGTAAAGTAAGTTTGAATTTTGGTTGTTAGTGTTTAAGTTGTCTCTAATAGTGCAGTTTTAATAAGAAATGTATTTTAGTTTGCTTTTTTATTATTATTAATCAGCTTGTATACTGTAGCTTTAAAGCACTGTAGGATATTTTAAAAACAGTCTGTGGTTGTAATTAGGTCAGGAAAAGAAATTGGGATCTGTTGTGAAAGGTGATCCTACACAATAGGAAGTATAACATTTCATTTTTAGCCATGTGAAAAATAATTGTCTGGCTTAATTAGCAGTATGATTGCATTCACACCTTATACTTGTGTTCTGTGTTGATTGCTTCTTTGCATTTAAAAATCTTTCCTGTTTTGATCAGTGTTTTTTTTTTTTCCCATCTTCATTTAAGTTTTTCTGTTCCTGCCAATATTTAGAGCCAACGCAGTCAAGAGCATCAGCTGGCTTGGACTTGTATATCGGCAGAATGGTTTATTGCGTTTCATTATTGGGGATTCCTTGTTGCTGGTGATGGGTGAGCCTGAAAAAACACAGCTTGACTTGCACTTCACAGGGTGAGTTCTGTGAAAATGCTTTCTGAGATAGTCATCATCAGAGAGAGGGTTTTTGATGTTTCTCAAGAACTGAGTTGTATTTTAGGTATGACCATCTGGTTTGGTTTTGTTCTGTGGTGGTTTGTTTTGTTTTGTTTTGTTTTTTTCCTCAAAATACACACTTTTTGAATATCTCCTACAGATGCCAGAG
This sequence comes from Indicator indicator, assembly GCF_027791375.1. NCBI lineage: Eukaryota > Metazoa > Chordata > Aves > Piciformes > Indicatoridae > Indicator > Indicator indicator. Next base: position 6,577,487 of record NC_072025.1, read on the forward strand.
AGCTGTCAGGTTTCTCACAGTTTAGAGTGAACTGGTGTGCTTGTAAGTAATTGGGTTGCCTAGGGTCTTGATTTTAACTGAAAGATTGATCCCTCTCAAGCAGGGCTTTGGAGTATATGAGATCCTGTTTCAGTTTAAATTATTGATGATAAAGCTTTCTATAAGCAATTTGGTATTAAAAAGAGTATCTAAGTCAAACTTTTCCTTGGTTTTGGGTTATTTTTTAGCTTTGCCTAATAGTGTAACATGCTGGTAAGTGAAAGGGTGTGTTGCAAGTATGGGAATTACAATAGTGTTGAAACTAGCATGTTCTTGTATGCTCCTGCAGCTCCTTTTCATCCCACTGTCCTCAAGACAAGAAGTTCTGGCTGATCAGGAGTCTCTACTAGCAATTCAAGTTGACTGAAGAATGGAAGGTGTTGAGTTTAAGGAAGAATGGCAAGATGAAGATTTTCCAAGGTTCTTAATTTTTTTGAGTAATTCTTATCAAATGCATAACATCCAGAAGAAGCCAGCTTTCTATTTTGCCAGTGAACTGACACTCAGTAACAATCTCAAAGGGATTTCTATTAATACAGTAGTCTCAAAAAGGCTTTGTCATGTTTCTTTATGGTCTAGAAAGGGATCACTTCTTGTTCGTGTGTAATTTAGTAACACGGGAATACAGCTTTTAAGTTTCCAGTGTTAGTAAAGTGAAAATGTTTCACAGTTAAGACTGCTAGAGGTGCTTGGGCCTACAAAGAAATGAAAACTGACTTGAGAGCCATTCTATAACAAGAAGCATATGACAAGTTTTCTTAAGGTTGACACACTGTAGCAGCAACCAGAATTTTGGCATTTGTCACATCAACAGATGCTCACTTGAATGCAACAAAGGAATTTTCTGGTGCTTTGGTGCTTTGTTTACTGAATGCTTGAATTTAAGCTATAGGTAAATTCAGTTGAGCATTTTCCCACAGTGTTTTTTGTGTTGGTTTTGTTTGTTTTTGTGTTTTTTTTAGCAGTGGATATTTGTGTTCAGGTGGCTACTTAAAAAAGAAAACACGTTTGTAAGAATAGTTTTTACTTTGTGCACCAGGCCCCTGCCAGAGGATGATCCTGTTGAGTCAGATATATTGGCTGCAGCTGGAACAGAAAGTGAAGCTGGTAAGACCATTCCACTCCAGTCAAGCTGATTGCTTACTACTTAGATTACTGTCTTTTTAAAGCTCTATTTTTGTGTTAGGGTGGGGTTCGTTTGTTTGTTTTGTTGTGGGATTGGGATAAAGATCTTGTCGAGAAAGAAAAGGGGGTTAGAGTACAATATGAGATTCTTCATCCTCCCTGTGAACAAAGCTATCCAGGTAACACTGGATGAAAATGAATTACTGCACTCAATTCCTGACCTGTCTTAAAATCTTGATTCTGTGCATCATTGAAGGCCTCCCTTTGTTTCCCTTCAAATTTCAAATCTTTGTGGCCTTTTAAGAATGTTGTCTGTCTGGTCCGAGGAGAAATACAGAGTTGGGGTTTCATGATGAGTTTTTCCTTCTTTTAATCCCTGCTATAGTTGTGGCATTTCCAGTGTTGCATCAGTCTTTTTTTTTTTTTTTTTTTTTTGTTCCCTGCTTTCAACTGCTGAGTTATACAAGTATCTGTCTTCTGTCTTACAGCATGCAATTATTCACCTAATAGTTTCTTTAATTGTCTGTCCTTGCTGTTGTCTGCCAGCTGGCTTGTTTGTTGTTTTGGTGTTTTGTTTTTTCCCCCAGCTTATGTAGTATGTTTTATTTCATCAAAGATGGTTGTGATATTACCAGTACCTAACAAAAACAAAGGACGTGGATCTATTGCATTATTTGTAACATTTATTTTGTATATCTAGACCAACTCATAGTATGCTTGGATAGAGCAAATGTTATGTGTAATAGCTGATTAGAGATGATGACAGCACTTCAGGTGGTTCTTCTGTAGGAAGTGTGGTGGTCTGCACTGATCACAGTTTGCATGCAGTCAGGTAAACTTGTGGTCTTGAGGACTTGAGAACTTTGATATTCACGTGCTGTGTTTTTCACCTCATTTAATTCTTATTCCAAATTGCTTAGATTTGCTTTTCTACATTCGCTTTGGTTTTGAAAAGAGTTTGGTGGGTGTTGTTTGGGTTTTTTTGTTTGTTTGTTTGTTTTTTAATACAGAGGTTAAAGGAACCAAAGTGAAGAAGAAGTTAACGGCTCCAGATATTAGCTTAAATTTGGATCACAGTGAAAAATCTGTTTTGTCTGATGACTTGGATGAAAGTGGAGAGATTGATTTGGATGATATAGATACTCCTTCAGAAAATAGCAATGAGTTTGAATGGGAAGGTAAGTGCTTTGTTCCTTTTGTCTAATGCCCTAAAGTAAATCTCTCGTTGTGCAGGTCAATGGTTTTTCAAGTGGGAAATAACTATGACTCAGTATTACAAGAGTACAAATATAAAGAAATTGGAAATAAATACAATGAGTTTTTAATAAGATGCAAGTCAGACCTGAAATGATTAGTGTACAGGCAGCATCATAATAACTAACCCCAAATAAAAACAGGTCTTTAATGATATTCACCTAAAAGATTCAAATCTACGGAAAATCCTCTCCATTACAGTATGTTTTTAAGAACTGACTTTGTGGAGGGTAAAAAATGTTTTACATGTGTTATAGATGAGTTTTAAGTAGAGGTGAACCATATAAAGGGGTGTAGGTTGGCTAGTCAGAAATGGATGAATTGCAAGCCTTTGTATCTAAGGAGGACTGAATGGTAGTTCTAAACATGTAACACCTCATGTCATCTTATCGTAGTGATATAATGGCAAAAGGTCAGTAGCCTTACAGTTATTGGCTGTCCAGACTGACTGCAAGTGGTGGAAGAGCCTCTATTATGTGTCAAGGATGCTTTATCTTATAGGCAAAACCTGGAGATTTCAGCAAATTGTAGTTGAGGTAAAAGCGTTGTGTGCAAATTTTTCAACTTGCAGTTTGTGTTTTAAAGCTCTTTTGTGTAAGCTAGGAACTCTATTGTTGGCCAAACAGTTGGGGTCTTTAGCTTAGGTAGACTTCATGACTAAACAGTATCTGGAAAGAGAATAAATTTGAGTAAAGAAGCTGCTGTCTTTTGACTGTTAAGTATGAAACACAACTTGGTTTTTATCCCATGATAGCTTATATATGGAGAAAGAAACTCTTGGTTTAAAAAAAAAAAAAACAAAAAAACAAAAACCACAGACATATTGGAAGTGAAGTTTTCTGAACAGAGACTGTTGGTTTACCTGTGTAAAAGGATTTTGATCATTCTAGTGAAGAACAGTTTGTATTTAGCGTTAGTTTTGCAGTGATGTGAAGGAAATATTCCAGATATGTGTGTCTTGTTTTTAAAAGTGGCTGAAAAGGGTTTCTGTCTTTTCTTCCTTTAATGCTGCTGTCTTCATTTTCCTGGAAGGATAGTTTCAATTAACAGCTTTGTCTTGGGAACTGACAACTAACTTGCAGTAGGTTTTTCTCGCTTTGGGTAAGGTCTGCGCCACGAAGTCTAGAATCGTAATGTAAATGCAGAAAATTGTTTCACAGATAGCTATCAGCATAAATTTCATGTATATTGATTGCACCCATATGAATGAAATTTAATTTCTAATAGATTCGCCTGCATGTCTGCTTGCAAGGTACTGTCAATATTTAAAATCATGCTTTTATGTCAGTCTGTGATCAAGCAATCTGTGTAATGATCATTGGAGTTAACCACTTTGTCTATTTTGGTGAGGCTCATCATGGTCTCAGCTGAAAGCCTACAATTAAGCAGTTTTCCTACATGAATGGAAATTCATCATGTGCCTTAACACAGAAAATTATGAAATTCAGTAAATGGGTAACAGGCAACAGAGTATTTTGATAAAATACATGAAACCCATCAGATCCTCTTCTGTAATGACTGACAGGAACTAAGTCATCTGACTGGCTCAAGAGTACTAAAATAATTAGATAGCAAAGTGGTTAACCTGAGTTACATAGTGGTTAACCTGAGTCACTTTACATTCATAGTGGATCTTCAATATGTTTTAACTTTGGCAGATGATCTTCCAAAACCCAAAACTACTGATGTAATTCGGAAAGGATCACTTACTGAATACACTCCAGAAGAGGAGAAAGATGATGGTCGACGCTGGCGTATGTTTAGGGTCGGAGAACAGGACCATAGGGTGGACATGAAGGCAATTGAACCATATAAAAAAGTTATCAGTCATGGCGGTAAGCCTTAGTGATATGCTGAAGACAACTGTTGAGAGATTATTTCCTTAAGATGAGTTAGGGTCACGGAGGAAGAGCTTTGGGCATGAAGAGTCATGTAACAGTTCATTTGTTGTAGTATTAAGGCATATGGTTGATTCTATTCCCCCCGCCATTAAACTGAGATTCTGAAATGTGCACTGTTCAGATGAAGCTCCCAACATGCACATGTGCAATAAGATGCACTTACCAGTTCTACAGTACCATCACTACCAGTATGATTTTTTTGGTTTTAAGAGTGTTGTAAGCATTAACTATAAATTGACTAAGGTATAAATCACTTTAATGACTCTTTCCAACAGGTCTGTGGAATTTAAGATGAGGGAAAACTGACTATATAAAATATTGTTAAATATATTGAGATACTGGTTGTAGGTACAGCATTTGATTTACATCAAATTCAGCTCTTTATTTATAGGTACACAGACTTAAAAAAGAAGCCTTGAAGTTTTCTGAAACTGAGTTAATTTGTCTATGGAGAATAGGTGTTTATAATCTCTGAGGTAACTAATGTCAAAGCTTACTTGAATGTGCTTGACTTCCTAGTCAGCATGTAGTCACTTTTGTCACTACTGCTGCTTTTTTCCTTTGGTTTTAGGTTATTATGGTGATGGGTTAAATGCCATTGTTGTGTTTGCTGTTTGCTTTATGCCTGAAAGCAGCCAGCCTAACTACAGATACCTTATGGACAATCTATTTAAGTAAGTCATCATCTGCCTCTGAATACTGTCTTTGTTTTCATATTATGAAGCCTAGCATTTTAATGCAAGGGCAATTACTTCTCTCTAATTAAAGCTTTTTGTATTTCAGATGAGGGAAAGGTAAAAAATAGCAAAGCAACACTATCTACTTCCAGGAGAAGGAAAACAATTATTAGATGTTGCTCAACACTCTTGTGGACTTTTTTTTTAACGCATTTAAGCATACTAGGAATTACATTAATATCCACAGGTCTTCATTTGAAAGTTTCCTTGCTTGTCTCTGCAGGTATGTAATTGGCACTTTAGAGCTGTTAGTAGCAGAGAACTATATGATAGTTTACCTGAATGGTGCAACAACACGGAGAAAAATGCCAAGTATAGGCTGGCTTAGGAAATGTTACCAGCAAATTGATAGAAGGTAAGAAGTTCTGCAGTGTTTTCTTACAGTATTCACATGCTCAGTGATTTACATAATTTAGGGAAAGCTGCTTTTTAATGTGGTGTCTGTACATACTGGTTAAGATTTAGTTAAGCAAATTACTTGCAGTATTGAAAACCTCTTCCTAAGCTAGACAATGTGGTATAGTGCTACAGGCATGCTTGGCTTTTGTTATGGTTTGTTCTTGGTTTTGGGGGTTTGTTTGGTGAAAGTAATTGTTAGAATACTGAATGCTATTACTACACAATATGATGAAACTTCATGTGTTAATGTTGATAAGGGGATCCTTTGTGAAGCACTTTATTGTTAGTAAAAACATTTGAAGACACTTTTCTTTGGAATGTTATTTCTTTGATGTTGTCAAAATATTGTATCTTAAATTTTGACTATACAGTTGCTTGGTATTTTTTTTTTTCTCTGGCAGACAGTATTTTCTAATAATGGAATGTCAGAATACTACATTTCTGTGACAGTTGTGCTTGCAAAAACTTCTTGTATATTCTTGTTGCCATGCTGCCTTTTTTTCTGAGTAATTATGCCTTCTGTTTAAATTCTATAGGTTAAGAAAAAATCTGAAATCATTAATTATAGTTCATCCTTCTTGGTTCATCAGAACACTTCTGGCCATTACAAAACCTTTTATTAGGTAATACTCTGGAAGCTCGCTATTTTTAAAAAGTAAAATCATAGAAACTGTTTACTTTACACTTGAAGAACTGTTTTAATATTGACACACCGAAATTTTTTGAAGTAGTAACTGTACCCTGCATTTGTTCTTCCACAGCTCAAAATTCAGCCAAAAAATTAGGTATGTCTTTACCCTGGCAGAACTAGCTGAACTCATCCCCATGGAATACGTTGGCATCCCAGAATGCATAAAACAGTATGTCTCATTATTCACACGTGTTCTACACTGATCATGCCTTAAAAACAGTATATATTGTGTTCAGTGATTGGTTTGAATGTAATAGCTTGCATTTAATAAAATACAATTCAGCTCAGATAATTGCTATCTTTAGGAGGTGTATCCCTGTTTGACCACATTGCTAACTACAGTTCGGTATACAGTAGCATGGAGAGTCAAAGTCCTGAAGTATGGGGATTTTAGCAGGTAGTGGCTTACGTAATTGCCAAGTTATGGTGTGTGAATTAAGTCTTCTAGAGACAAGGCCTGACTTCAGTTTGCTACCCCTTAGGATACTGAACTGGCTTGTGAATGAGAAATTTTGGGCATGTTGATACTGAAGTTGTTTGTAGTACCTTCAAGTGTATGTGCTAAAATGTAGAGGAAGTTAAATGGTGAAATATTACTTGGGTTGGAATTTAGTTTAAAAGAAGAGTTGTGGTGGGAAGAATGTTGACTCCCTACTCAGTTCTGAAACTTTGAAGAGGTGAAGGCATTACTAGTGTCCTTGGTTCTCTACCCTTCCTTCCCTCCAGATATGAATATCTATCAGCACAACTGTGCTTTCAAAATATGATACTTTTGTCAATAGCAGTAATAAGAGTTGAAACCATAGACTTGCGTCCTGAAAAGGACAGATGGAAATACTAACAATTCTGTTAAATTGATCAGCCTGCTGGAGGGTATAATATGAAAAACCTAGAGAGCATGCATCACAATAGATGTTCACAAACTGGGAACTCTATATAGATGACATAGTCTTGCTGTGTGGAGAGATGGCACATCCATGTTGGACAAATGTGCCCTCTCTCAAATGAGTAGTTATTGCAGTAAGCATTCAGCTGGTGTCAGCTGCATGGTGTAACTTTTTATAGAACAGTGTTCTTGGTGTGTAGAAGAACATGACAATGCTGAAGCAGCATTGTGTTATGCTTAGAATGTTTTTTCTACTGGAGCTTTTGAAGGATGTGTTAGGACTAGCCTGTCATTCCAAGTCTTCAAAGACTCCTTTCTGTATTGATGAACCTGTAACTATTCTGCTAAGGCTGGACTTGGTGGACTTGTGCAATTAATTCTTGGACTTCAGTGGAATGTTTAGCTTCAAACTCTTTTGGATACAGACTTTAGTGGTGAATATTAACACTGTACAAGAAGTTGTATTGAATTAATGTTATATCAGAGTAATTAAGTCAGTGTTCCTTGTTTAATTCTTATAAGTGTTGTAGATACAATGTATTTTTTTTCTTAATGATACTAGCTTTAAAGTTGGTATGCTTCTACAAACTGTGTTGACACTAATACCAGTGTGCAGCTTCTGTGAATTTGGCCTTCATGTGTTATTTACTGAAATCAAACTTTTCCTCACCAAGGTATGAAGAAGAAAAGTTTAGAAAGAAACAGAAAAGGTATATTCGTATTTTGATCAGGGTTGCATCTAGATAAGATGATTTGCACTGCAACTAACTCCCAGTTGATTGGCTTGCACAAAGGAATAAGCATTTGTAAATATAAACATGCACTAGTGACTAAAGTTTTATGCATGAAAGTAACTATACTGCCTGCAAAGTACAGTATGTCATCTGAAAGAACTCTCCCGGGGTGTTCAAAACAGGCATTTTGATCTATTTACATGAGATGCTTGCTTTTAAAGGGGTACGTGAATTCTCAACTGAACCTTCAAGAGGCAAAAGTATGCTTCTGTAGGTTTTACTCTTTCTAATAAGTGAAGTCTGAAGGAAGAGCTGGTTTTAGGGGCTAAGCTGTAGCTATGCATCAGCAGAGATGCAACTCCGGAAGATGCTCTGAGTCTTGCATTTTGTATCTGTGGTATTCACTACCTTTTTAGTTATCTGTGCAAGTTATAATTTAATTTAGTATTTGTAGTGCTGTTTGTATTTGCGGTGCCCATGTTCCTTGCTAATAAACACTGGATTTTCCGTTTTGTTAATTTTCAGTTTCATGCTAACTGAAAATTAACTATTCAAGCTATTGCAGCAGCCGATGAGTTCTTTAATGGATATGTTGTTTTTTTACTCTCACTAACAAAAGCAAAACTGAAAGGTTTTGCTACTAACTCTGCCCTTTTTTTTAATTACCCTTCTTGTATGTGCCCTAACTTGAGGGAGGCTTGTCTGTCTAGATTGGCTAACAAAGAGGAACACTGAGAGGTTAAAACAGAAGGCATGTCATTTCTGACAGTTATCAGGTAAAGCTAGTGACAAGTGTTGAAGGTTCTCTAGGAATTATTCCAATGAAGTGATAATTTTGCAGTGTGTAACCTACTAAGCATGTCAAATGTAAGAATGTATTGAATGCCAGTTCTGCTTCATTTCCTTCCTCCCCACCCTGAGTCACAGGTGTGCATAATTTGGCCCAATCCTATTGCAATGCCCATTGCATTCAGAGTGCAAACCTGAGGCTTTTAAAGGGTAATGTAAAACCTTTAAAAAAATCTACAGTACAACAAGCACTTTTTAGTGTCCCTCTCAATATAATCTCTATTGCCATTACTTTTGTAAAATTTATTGTGCTCCTAAGTGAAACTTCGGTGTAGAGGTCATGGGTGATGTTTGATACTGAGACTTTATCTGGTTGAAAGGCAGCATTTATTATAATAGGAGGAAAGGAGGTGTCTTGAAGTTGAATAAATTCCATGTCAAAATAAGCTTTTCAAAGATAACTGCAGTGAGGATGGGAATGAGTTGCATATTGAGAATATGGACAGATACTCAACTAGGATTGTTTCTAGACAGCTCTGCTCTGGTTCTTGGACCTTTACTAGGCTCAGTTCTTAGAGCTGAAAAAAAATCCCAACATACCAACAAACTTACTTCCCCTATTTATGGTTTGGTAGCCAAGAACTGCTGTCACTGGTTATATTAAAAAAAAAATAAATGGCTGCTTATTAGTTTGAGAGACTGGACCAGTAAGTTAAAGACAAGTAGGTTGTTAGAAGACAAACTCTGCCTTAGCCTGTCTCACTCTGGAACTCCTGTTGGTTTTTAAATTAATTTATCTCCACAACTTATTTTCTGAGAGATACAGCTAAGACTGTAGCTTGCTCTTACTGTGACGAGTAGAAGCATGTCTCATGCAGGCCTGTGAACCATCCACTGGTTTCCACAAAACATTTTGTTTGCTAGTCCTTAGGCAGATAAAAATCAAACAAGCCAACAAAATGCAAACTACAAAACAAACAAACAAAAAACCCCAAGAAAACAAAAATGAAAAAAATGCCAGCAAAACAGACCAAACCAATGTTTAGCAGCAAGTCTTAGAACTTAATAGAGAAAGTGTTGTAGTTAAGGAGCCGCTTAACTTTGGTTCACTCAGCTAGTGCTATTAGCTTCTTGGCTTAATTACTACAACATTAAAGGTAATTCTGTGCATACTCTACAGTGAAGTACATCAAAGTAGTGGTGCTTGATAGTATTGTCATGCTACCCTTAAGCTTTGTATTCCTGCTTGCATTTGTTTAAAGCACAGAACCTGCTTTTTTATTCCTTCTGTAGTAAAACTTCACTTGCACTTTTGAAAGCTTTTTGTTTTGAATGCTGTAGTTAACTGAAATGGTTTCTTAAAAAATAGTAAATAATTTATAGGGGAAGGTAGGAAAACAGATTGTGTTGTTTTGTTTTGTTTTTTTTTTTTTTTGCCTAAAATGAAGCATTGCTGTGACTGCATTCAGTAAAAGTCTTCATTTAATATTTACTAAAACTTTTCCCATGTAAAAGCTTCATATTTTCCTGTTAAGATTAATAGGTTTTGCTTAATATATAAGCTATCAAACTCAACAACTTCTTAACATAGTAGTAATTTTTCTGCTTTCTTTGCTAAGCAGAGTTGACCAAGAGCTGAATGGAAAACAGGAGCAGAAAAGCGAACCGTAAGTTCGGAGTCCAAACAAGACTGAAGAATATGCAGATGGAATGATGCTGATTTTGCTCCATTTACAATGCATTTTCTGTGTGCATGTACTATATAACCTGTTGCAAAAGGTGCTTAACTTCCTTGGACTAGCAGGCAGTGTACTGCTTACTGCTGTATTGGTTTTTCTTGACTTTAATAGCTATGTTTATATAATCATTTTATACTGCTAAATGTCAAAAAACCCCTGTTTCTAGAGGATGTTCTTGCAGTTGTTTATCTAAATGATGCATGTTCTTCAGCAAAATATTTATATACCTAAATGTTAAAGGAAAGAGATAATATATATTTTTATGACTGAGCAATATATTGTGTGTACCTGCTGAAGGAATTAATGTGCAGGTAGACAAGGCCATAAGTTACTTGTTATTGTATAAATCTGTTATGCTGTAAATGGTCAAGTGCATTTCTTTGTCACAGAAACCTTAATTTTTTTGGGTATTAACAACCACATATAATGTAGTCTTTCACAAGTGTGGAGATCCTTATTTTTTTGTTCACATACCTAATACAAGCTCTACTCATTTACCTCACTAGAGTGAGTAATGAGCTCAGAGCTGAAGCTTTTAATATCTTTTAGTCCTTTTTTTCTGAATACATAACTGCAGTTCTGTGAACTTCAGTCTGCTAGTCAAAGGGTTTAAGCCTAAGCCATAGAAGAGAAGCTAAACTCTTTGAATGACTAGTACGATATGAGACCTTTCTCAATTTCAGTTGTGAATTTTGCTTCAGTGAATCAAGGCTGTCTCAGCTGACAGAAGGAAATCAATTCATTGCAGTTTTTCTGGGGTGAATATCAGTTGCCACCAGTAGGAGCTCTGGTCATAACTCAGTAGAGCTTGGGAGTCACATAGATGCTCTAGTTGTAATCTCAATTGTTTGCAGAGGTATGGTGGGTCCTTGTAGATGAAACACCCATTTCCAAAACTATTTGACACATGATATCACCATTAATTTGACTTAACCAAAAAAGAACAAGTGACTCAAAAGTTGGACTGTTTTTTCCCTCCCCACAATGGTAGTAAACTTGTTTGTGGGAGGTGTTCTTGAATGCATAACTAGTGTCCATAGGTTTATCAGGACAACAAATAATGTACCAGTTGTGTGGTAAAACTTTTTGATATCTTTTGATAATCCTTGCAATTTTCTCATAAGGACAGGTACATGCAAATACATTCAGGAGTTGAGCAATATAATATTGTAGCAAATATATTAAATCTTCACTTTCAGTTTTTATTGTGCTCATGATTTTGTCTTAATGCCAAAAATATCACTGCCCAACGACATTAAAAGTCAGTGTTAGACAGTTCCCTTATTTAAAGAAACCAAAACAGTTGTGTTCAGCCAGATAACTATTTGATGCTGATAAACAGCAGTTAGTTCCACGGTCAAGACTTATTACCATTTAACAATATGTCTCTAATGATACATCTGTAGACTATGAGTGCTTATTTGAGTCAGATGAGGGCAAATTGCCCCTGTCTCAAGAGTTTGTCTGCAATTCAGAGACTTTCAAGATCTAGGTACTTGTGTTATAAAAGCTGCATCACATGTTTAAAGAGATTAGTATGCAGTGTGTTCTTTTTCAGCAGGAAGTCCTAATTTCAAGTTGCCTTGCATTTATTTCATCATGTTTGGATCTTGGTCTCAAAGCAGAACACAAATGTGAACAGTTTCTTTGGGGCTGAACAGTTTCTTTGGGGCTGTCTTACTGTCTTGCTTCAATTTCAGTGTTGAACCAGATTAATGTAAAGTTTCAGACAGTGAATTGGGCACTTCAAGCCTATTTGTTTCTGATACTTTCCAGTGTAGTGTGTATGCAAACCTTCTGGTTTTCACTGATTCTGTGTGGGTCCTAAAGCTAGATACTAAGTGTTCTGATCATCTCATACACATTTTTTCCTAATTAGAAAAAGTATTCTTGCCAGTAAAAGCATATTCTTAGTGGAAGGATTGTAGTTCTGTGTGTCCTGTTGCTTCCTATGTGTATAGTGGAGTGTAGAGTAGCCAATCCTCTGCATAGGTCAACTTTTACCTACTGATGGGATTGGTACTGTTTCTTTTGTGCAGGCTGAGTGGTTCTACGGTTTCATACTACAGCAGTACTATTTCTTTTGGGAATGTGCATGTTTACTGAATGGTTTATTTCTCTAGTATAAGTTTTTTGTGAATGAATATACAGCACAACAGTTCTTCTGCCCTTAAAGATCTGCAGCTGGAGAAAGATGTACTAAAGAACTATTCCCCTCTGACCTTTTGCAGCTCATCATCTAATGGTGAGGTGGATGTTTACGAAAAGTGGAGAGGTCCCAAAATTTTCTTGAACACAAATGGGTAACTTTTTGACAAACTTATCTCTCTTGAAATCTGTAAAAATAAAAAGATAATATATTTTAATATTTAAGACCATGACAAGTTGGATGTCATACTTCAATAAAAGTTAATTTAAAACCTGGATCACTTTGTGATAAGCCACAGCATTGCAGGGCATTCAATCATTCAATGTCACTTCCTTCTAAAAGTATAACTCATGTTGCTGGAATGCAGTTTGAACCCTGTCAAGAAAAGAATTTCATGAGTCACTAATTTACCTTTGATCTGGAAGTCTCATTAGTTTATATATGTATGTGTGTATTTGCAACTGAAAGAGATGTGTGTATGGATGTGACATTTTGTAAATCAGTTTCTACAAGAGAAGTGTTCAGAAGTGGCAAAAGTGTTTTGGAGAAAGTGTCATTAAAACCTAATGTGAATAGACTAGATTGCTTGAGTGTTCTGGATGTTCTGTGCAGAATGGCAAAGCCATGTGGTGTTGGAAAGCAGTGGAAATGGGTATATAAGAATTTAGTGCCTAATTAGATTGAAGGTTTTGAGGTTCTGGGATGTTAAAGTAGAGAACTTTTTGTTTCAAAACACCTAGAACTAGTTTGAATAGTGTATGACCTTGTTCATAACAATGGAGTTTAGTGGGGTTTTGGTTTTTCCTTCTTTTGCAGTGAACAGGTGAAGAATAGTACTTCTTGCTGTGAGAAACTTTGACGTGAGAAACAGTAGTTAAGCTCTGAATTACACACATTATAGCCTGTATTTGTTTGCATGTCTCAGCAATTCTGTTGCATCATATCTTAAATGTTCCAATGACATTTTATAATCTTTAACCAGTTAGTATCAGACTTCAAGATTAGGTAACATGGTGGTAATGAAATTGCCTTGAAGTGTCATAGGGAGGAGAATGTGGCTTTGGTGCCCAGGCAAATGTCACCTTCACTGATGTCATTTACGGAAATGTCTGTAATTAACTGAAAATAATGGACCTACATTGTGCATAGGCACTTTCAAAACAAATGAGAAATGAGTTTCTTGATGAAAAGTGTTTCTCTTCTAGTGTCAGATTTTTGTCCGTGTGTCCTACAGATTTATACAGTATTTATTACAAAGAAAGCTGACTTAAACGCACCTCTTAAAAAAGCTGTTGTCTTTGGATATGGTTTTAATTCTCAAGTCATTCCAGTCTCCCTCACTGAAGTCTCATACAGGGAGCAGAGGGATAATAGCTTGTGTGCTTTCTGTAACCACAGAAGTCTTACAAAGCTTGCATTGGAAATTGTTGTTCAGTCCTTGTGGATGCAGGTCATTCTCTAGAGGATTTGTGTCACTGGTTTTCAGAGATGCTTGAAGTAAATGCTTTAATTACACTTTTAAAAAATACCTGGGTTTAGTCAGAGTAGCACTCTGAAATACAAGGAGTGTTTAAATATTCATATTCTGAAAGATAGATTTTGCAGTTTTATAGCTTGAAAGTTCTAAATCGAATTACATTGTTTCCCTTATCACATCCTTTTCCCTGTATGGAGCTAATGCTTGGGGGGTGAAGGGGGGCAAAATGGCATTTGTGCCGTAAAGAGGGTGCAGTCATGTTAGTTTTTCATTATTCCCTGCAAGCGTGACTGAGATCAGTGAAATTAAAGGCGTTCTTTCGTCAAATAGATCTTCTGTTTTGCTATTTTGACTGCCCACATTACTCCCATTTACACTGAATTTTTCCATTTTTGTTTGGGTTGTGGCTTTCTTTTTTGTTTGTTTTTTCGTTTCGTTGGTTGGGTTTTTGTGGGTTGTTTTTTGTGTGTGTGGTTGGTTTGGTTTGGTTTTTGGTGTTTTGATTTTTGTCTTTTGTGGGGTTTTTTTGGTGGTGGGTTGCTGGGTTTTGTTTTTTTTGTTTTTTTTTTTTTTGCATTAATACTGGGGAGAAGCTGCTGGAATGTTTTCAAAAAGTCTTTGTTATCATGCTCCTTACTCTAGCATGCTCAGCTGCTAGTTAGTATTTATGATATAGAATTCCAGGTTAATAATTACAAAAAATATTAATGAAAGACAGGTGCTTACTTTCCAAGTGACTCTGCAGTTTCTTACTTTGTCATCTGAACAAAGTCTTTTCATCAAAAAGAAAAGCTTAAGTACTGAATGGTAGATACAAGGATTAAGATATTGTCTACTATTATCAATAGACCTAAGGTTCAGGGATGTTACAGTGGAGGCTTTCTGGTTCTAAAAAGCTTAAAACTAGTTAGAATAATGTGTAACCTTGTTCCTAACAATGCAGGCTAGCGTTTTGTGTGATGCGGGAAACGTGGAGCTGCAGTAGTCGTGCAAAAATATAGGTTGTGAATCATAGAGGATATAACTGGCTTAAAATTACTATCAATATTCTTCACAGTTGTGAATATTTTCTATTGTTCCAATGTTAAGTCCAAGGCTCCTCACCTACCTCGTAAGGGTATGATCCTTTGTTTTTTAATGAGCTTGTTTTCTGTTTGTTCCAAGGTGTCACGGACTAATACGATAAACAAATTTCTGAATGTCCTAGCTGTTACTAGTTATGGGAAACATTTTAATTGAGAAAATAAATAAATGTTATATGCAATAATCACGTTTGGAAAAGGTCTGAATGTTTATTTTTCTGCTTTGAAATATGTTGATAATCTCAAGTCTTTTGTGGCTGCATGCACCACCGACTTCCTCTGAAAAACATTACATTGGGTTCCCAGAGCATTATGGGTCACTAGTCGTAGTAGAATTAATATATTTTGAAGTTAGTTTCGAGTTGAGTGTTTCAACGCCTGTTAGTAGAGGGCGGGGCTTCAGTTTCGTGCCTGAAGGAGTGCATGGACGTCGGACACTTGCATAGGTAAAAGAAACCTAAACCCCGAACTACAGTCCTCTGAACTGCCCGTTAGTAATTCTGAAAAACTACCCCTACCTCGCCGCAGCACGAAGGCAGCGTTTAACGGATGTGGTGGGGACTGCAGCGGCGCAGTTCACTCTTTCCTACTGCCGCCGCTTTCCTGGATGGCAGGCACGGCCCGCGGGCCCCTTCTTCCGTCTCCTGCCCTTGGAAGCAAGGGACTGGCGACCGTGCTCAGGAGCGGAGTGCTCCGCTCCCCTTTCGCCAGAGCCCAGCGCTGTACTGGGGGCCGCCTCCGGGGGCGGGATGAGGCCGGGCCCTGCTCCTGCGCTCGCCGTTCCGCTTCCGGGCCACGGGACGGCCGAGAAGGGGCCTCTACCTCTTCCGGCGGCGGGGAGCTGGTGAGGCTGGGGCTGCTGGAAGGGGCTTCACTGGACGAGAGCCGCGGGGTTGGGCCCGGCGGGGCAGCGCTGTCTGCACAGCTGCCTTCTCTCGCGGCGCGGGCTGCCCGCGCACGGCGGGCCGAGGCCAATGCTGATCGTAGCTGTGGATCGGCCGTGGGCACCTTTCCCCGCGTGCTCGGGGGTCCTGGGAGTCGGTGCGGGAAGGAAGGCCGCTGAGGCCCCAGCCCTTGCCTGAAATTTCGGTCCCGGCGCGGCGTGGGGGCGGGGATCGGTTTGGGCGCGGACAGAAACGGCCCCTACCCGTCGCGCCGCTTCCAACCCCGCCGGGCACAAAGGGCTCTCGGTGTCGGCCTGGGGCGACGCGGCCCCCACCCTCCTGCCGCTCGTGCTCCTAACTGCCGGTCAGTGTTTGCGGGGTGGGTTTTTGCATTCGGTTTGCTCTGGCTGTGTATTTTAAGGGCTCTGCTGTGTTTTTTAGGATTTTTTCCTTATTATTGTTTTATTTTTTTAAATTGAGAGCGAGGGCGTAGCAGACGTCCGGAGCCGTGGATGATCAGGGAGGTGTCCAGTTCGTCCGGTGAGCCATGGCGTACCAGCTGTATCGAAACACCACGCTGGGGAACAGTCTTCAGGAGAGTCTGGATGAGCTCATACAGGTGTGTGTTGGGGGTTTCGGGTTTGGGTAATTAGCTTAATAAAGAGAGAGGTGAAACATTAAAATGGCGGTCTGATTGCTGTATCGGGGTACTTGTCGGTGTTAGGGAACCTACTGATTGAAATAAAAAACTATTGATGCTCTGTTCACATGGGAAGTCTTAACATTCTAGATGAAGGAAAACGTTCTATGTAAGTAGCATAATTCCCTGTTGCGTGGCCCAGTATATGAATGGCCAGATTAATGTGGAACACTGGGATCAATTTCCTGCTCATCTGGTTGCTTATCATGAATATTCATCAGAGGAAATCTTTGTGTCACACAGAAAGTAATTTCAGCACATAATTTCTTCCTTCAGAGTTAAAATGGGACAAAGTAATTAAACACAAGAATGTAATAGTTCTGTAAATTGTTCTTTTAGAGATCTGCTTAATGTGAAGTTTGATGTTTTTAATTTTTTTCTGCATTTTTGAGTTTACTTTGAAAAAACTCTGAAGTTCTTTATTTTAAATTACTTTAGTCACAGCAGATCACGCCTCAACTGGCCCTTCAGGTGCTACTTCAGTTTGATAAAGCTATAAATTTGGCACTGGCACAACGAGTCAGGAACAGAGTCAATTTCAGGGTAAGATGACCACATATACAAGTTCTTCAGAAGGTACAGTAACAAAGAGTCGATGCAGAATGTCATATAAAGCTGTGTGCTCTAAGCAAAAACTTAAAAAGCTCCATTTTTGACTCTGAAATAACCGGCTGTTCACATTTATATTCTGCATGCAGTTGTGAGGCTTGTTATGCTCTTACTCTGCCAGGGCTCTTTTGAAGGAATACAAAAATCAAACAGATTTTGTGGGCTGGTGAAAACAGAGAAAGGGGAAGAGGGAAATGCTTCTATGCCATCTTCAGTGTCTTGCAGATGGGGAGACTTGCTTCTCTTAGTTGTACCTAGTAGGAATGAGTTGAGGCCAGGTTTTCAGCCACATCAATTTGACGTGAAGAGAGACCAGGAAGTTGTAGATCTACCCTTATTCAAGTTGCTGGATTGCTCTGTAACTATTTTCTGTAGGTATCATACAAAATTAAGTTGTTGGGTTTTTTTTCTTTTTTTCCAACTAGCCACCCTAATGTCAGCCAGCAAATTGTTAACTGTCGTCTTGATTGTAATTTGAGGAAAAGTAACATCCCAAAACAAATCAATTGTTCTGTATATGCAAAATGCATTAATGAATGACCCAAAATTTTACTTTAAAAAACTGTATAGAGTGTTTAAAAGAGCATAACTTGTCTAACACAGAACTTGCTTTGTGTACTTAACATGGTATAGAAAACTGTTCAGAATGTGCTTAGTGGATAGATTAAAAAACTGTTACTTAGAGTTTAAGTTTGTAGCTTCATAGAATCTGTATTGGTTTATCAGAGTATCAGTTTAAAATATGTGAAGCTGAAGGCCAAAATATTCTCTGTAACACATCTAGTATGAGGGATGCTTGATCTTTTCTGATACTGGTTTTATCTACCCGTTAGAAAAGTTGTAAATCTTCTCAGTGTACCTGTGAAGCTTCCTCTTACACTGTAGTCACTGCATGGTCTTGAAAATTTCAGCCATTGGAGGACATTTAGATTGCAGTTTTCCTTAGAATTTGTTTGCCAAGTTTGTGTGCATTCAGGTTTACAGCTGGCTTTGTAGCAAGCCTAGGTCTAGAAGGTACATGAGTCAGTGACAGTAAACATCATACTGTCTGTTACTATTGGGATGCACCCTGAGGAGAATGTCTCTTGTCTTTTTAAAGGGGTCTCTGAATACATACAGGTTCTGTGACAATGTATGGACGTTTGTACTCAATGATGTTGAATTTCGGGAGGTCACTGAACTTGTGAAAGTGGATAAAGTGAAAATTGTAGCATGTGATGGAAAAAGTAAGTATGGAAATTGATATAAATAAGCTGAGACACGAGACTTGATCAGTCATAGAAAGCTTTGACCAAATTTGTCTGATTAAAGCTAGACTGATTTTGTTACTCGGACAAAAGTAGGGTTCTGAGTTCCCTTTTACATATGATGAGAAATGAAACCAAAACAAGCTAAATGCTTCCATAAGCCAAAAGCACTGAAATAGGAATGTGTTTGAGACTGCTGTGCACCTGTTGTTGGGAAGTACATGCTATCAGAGTGATTAGAAAGTCAAAAGTAATCTTAACTAAATTTGGGTGGTGGTGCTGATTCTAGTATTAATCTGTTTTGGTATAACAGCACCATGGTTTATTCAATTCAAGGATTGCTTCACTAATCTGAGCAAGTTATTGTCTGAGAAGGCTGTTGAAGCAGTTGTCTGCTGGATGTGATAGTAGGGTACCCAAGCACACGAGAAGCTCATGCTAGCATTTGCAAATAATATTTTAATATTTCTGTATTGCTCAAGAGACTCATCGTTAGTACGTTGCTTATTGGAGTTTTTGATTCTGTGATCTGCTCGATTGGATTATTTTTGTCAATGTTCCTTTAAATTATCTCCTGGGAATCGTAATGTAGTGGCTTTTGTGGCAAGCTGGTTTATAACTTTTTTGAAACCATCAGTGTAGCAGAATATTGCTAAAGATCTGTGAACTGGTGCCACTATTTCATCCCCAGGAAGTGATGCTAAAAAGAAGAACTGAAAATGGAAAAGGCTTTATTTAAATATGCACTAGACATCTGAAACAGGTTGTCCATGGCTTGCTGATCTTGGCATAATTACAGTAGTCACTTCAAGAGTTGACAATTTATTGTTTGCTCAACTTCTGCTGTTAGCCAAAGCATATAATCTTACTCTGTTTATTTTTTGTGTGCTCATTATAGTTAGTAGAAGAAACCTTACTTTCCAAGTATTAATTGTTTTCACTCTGATAAAATATGTAGATAAGATTTAAAAAACTGGGTGACTTAAAGTTGTTATGAATGTTGCAGCCTTTTTTCCCACAAGAAGTTCATTGGCTAAAGGAGCATAGTAAACACTGGTTTGCCTTTGTCCATATACAAGTTAGTTTTTTTTCCCATAGCTCATAAGAACAAGAAAGCAGTAACGATAGTAATACCAGAAGTTGAACTGGTGTTGATTGGTGCTTCTGACTGAAGTTCAGAGCAGAGAATTGCTCTCAGTTGTTCTGTGAAGATCATGCTCATTCTTGCACATATTTCAAAATGAAGGTTATGTGAAATGTGCCAATCTCTTTCTTTTCAGTAGGAAATGTGATTTAGCCAGTGTGCTCATGGCTGACAACAACGAAGTGTTCGTGTATGACAAGTTAGAGCAAAGTTTCTTCTGTTTGTAATGCCTTAATAGCAAGTGATGTGTATGCACAATCTTGAAGTTTTGTGCTGGCTCTCTCCAGTGTTCCTAAGTGAAGTGAAACAGCACAAGCAGTTCATGCATTGCATCAGTTGCAGTGGAGGGAATTGTGTAGGTACAGAACACATTCTAAAATGCTTGAGGAATGGTTTTGAGCCTGAGAAGGTATTAGAGAATGGTGTTGGTTCTCTTTAATTTATGCCCAACTGTAGTGGGGATATGTATCACTGACGCTTTCTTTTTTATTTCCTAGATACTGGTTCCAATACTGCAGAATGAATAGAACTGTGGTTTGTCTGCAATATTTTCTGTTGATACGCAGCACTTTCTGGAGAGAAGCATGGAAAGGGACTGTGTTGATATTTAATTTTTGTGATGCAGATATGAATTAATCCATACTAGAAAGCATCACAGAATGAGGGCAGAAGAAATACCTGTAGCATTTCTTCAGTTCACCTTATAGGACATGAATACGATGTTGCTTTTTTCTTATTTTTAAATACAACAGCTACTGTTGCCTTTTTTTTTTTTGTTCAAAATAATTTCTGTAATAAACTTTTATTTAAAATCATGTGAATGAGTGATCATTGAAAAAGTTTGCTTCAAAAGAATCTTTAAGTCAGCTGGCAGCTGAGTCCTGGCAGTCCAGTTACAAGAGAGGGGCTTACTCCTTCCCTCCACGCTCCTTCCACTCCCTTACCCTCTGGGTGGGCAAGGAGGAAAGGATGGGGAAAGGTGAAACTGTCAGCTGAGGTAAGGACAATTTACTACTCTCTTGCAGGGATATCAGATTACACAAAGGGAAAAGAACAAAAAAACAGGAGAAAAGGTACCAGTGTACACAGCAGACAAAACCACGAAAGCACTCACATGCAAACCAAAACCAGAACCAGCACGGAAATGGGAAAGAAACACAACCCCCCCCCCAACAAGAAACTTAAACTATAGAATATATTGCAAATTCCATAAACCTTGGCCAGGCCCTTTCCTGTCATGCAGTGAGCATGATGTGAGCATGGTGTTGAATATACAATCCAGCTTGCTCTTGCTCTGTGTGCCACTGGGCGGTAGGGGTGGTGTAGCACTGTTCCCCCACCCCCTATCCTCCTAGTGGGGTTTAAACATTTTTTTTGTTCCCTAATAATCATGTGGTAAACTGAATTTCAGCACTTACATGTATAGAAGCTTGCTGTTTCTATCTCCAACTCTTTGCAATCTCTTCCTGTTGATACAAATCTCAGTTCTCTGTAGCCTCTGGACTCCATCCTAATGCAAATAATTAGATGTCTGATTTTGTTCCAATTAAGTGTGTATTAGCATATTTACTATTATATTTATTCATTAAAAACAAATTTAATGGAGAGCACAATTGGACTGATGATGTGGGGTTATTGTGCAGAACAGATTTATGTTTACATTTCATTTATCCTTTCCTATCAGATTTCTCTCGTGTTTCAACAGTTGTACACTATTGATTTAGCACTCTCAGGCTTAGTGCTACCCTAGCTGTTAGAAGAAGAAATACTTGATTGAAAAAGAAAATATGGTAACAAATACATAAAAACTGAATGAAAGGAGAAATAATTGACAAAAATGTATTTTACTTAGTAATCCATGAAATTCAAATCAATATGAGCAGGAACCTGAAATGATTATGTTCATAATTCAGGCAAACTTTGCTGACTCAATAGAAAAGTAGTAATATTTCCATTGAAGCTCTAGACTTGGTCCTTTGGAAGGAGAAGGTGATGGGATACTCTGAGCTGATGCCTAACACTAATATTTTTTAGTTGTATACCCTACTTACCTAGTAGGTCCTATTCAATGTGAAAACTAAGATTTGAATATTGCCTTGCCTTGTAGGTAAGCTTTTGAAAAGCCCTCTACATAAGTCTTGCTGCACTGAGAAAAAAGTGACACTGATGTTCTTGATTAGCATGTTGTTTAGCCTGAGTTAAGTGGCAAAAAGGTGACAGAGATGTTATGTGTGCTTCTGAACTAACTCTTTAGATTTCTCGTAAGATTTTTCATTTTGCTAATAATAAAAGCAATGCACAACAGACTTTAAAGATTTTTGGAGCAAATAGAACTGCTACAAATAGGAAACAATCTGTTCCTGGGCACAGTAATACTGAAGGTACTGTGTGCTGAGGGAATCTGTAATTTAGTCTGTATGAAAGGCTTGAAAATACGCACAACTGGGGAGTAAAATTTTAAGTGAAAGAGCAAACAAGTGAGAGGAACAAGTGGCCAGTCATGGTATCTGCAATCTAGACATTCCGTTCTCTCAAGCCAAAAGTCTAAGACCTTTTATACAAAGCAACAGCAAGAGAGGAGTTACCACACAAAAATAAGAAAGGCAGGCAAACATGTACCCTGAACTTTTTGTACTGCTGTTGTCTAGCTAATTATTGGTGATATTAGAAGCTTTATTTCACACCTAGTTAATGTTCTAATATCGCTGTTAAAATTTTTCTGGTAATGTAGGCTAGTACTGCTTGGTTATGACAAATGCATCAAGCTGCTGTTCTACAAGCTGCTTGTTTTCCACTCATGGTAGAATCCTTTCTCTTTTCTATGTACTTTAATTATTACCAAGTAAGTATTACAACTGACTTATTAGTCCTAAAATTAGCTTACATATGCATCTTTGATCTCCATGACAGTGCAGTGTTGGGCAATGCAGATATCTGATGTTTTGAATCTCAGATGTTTCTAGGACATGGAATTCAAATCTATATGCATACAGACTACCTAGATACACACAGAATACTTGAACTTTTGTGATCGATGTGACTCTTCGCTCTTGTGTTCTGTTGTCCTTGGGAGCCAAAGGGCAATCTGTGTGCATATGCAGCAGAAAAGCATTTGGCAGCCTTGTTCCCTGCACAGTTCTGTTATGGTGCAGAGCTCCAGGTACTGCTTCTTTAGTGTCTTTTCATTCAGTGAAGATACTGTTGAAAAGTGCAGAAGTTAGTGTTGCTTTTGAGTATGTGAAGCAATAAAATGAATAAGCATTGCTTTATGGTTTCTAAAACTTCTAAAGTAAACCTTCACACAGGTCTGGTGTTCCTACCTTTTCTGGCTTTTTTTTTTTGTATTTTGTTTGGAAATACCCTGTTCTTAGCTTACTTCCATTTTCTCTCTTTTTATGTGTTGTTTCTAAACTGACCTTTTTTGTTTTTTCCTTTTTTTTTTTTTTTCCCCTGAAACTCCCCATTCAGCCTAAGGTAGATGCTCTGTTAACATTGCCTTTTCTTTAGGAAAAAACTCCTGAGGCATACTGAGCTGTGAATAACTTGGGAATAACCTTGATGTCTAGAATTTCTCCAGTGATGCTTGGGGTAGTATCTGCCTATGGAATGAAGACTGCTGTCTGCTCACTGCTGAAGAGAAGCTTGCCTAAGCTTCTGGAGGAATTAATTCCTGCAAACATTGCAATTGTTAACACAAGCTCCAACAGTAGCTTGGCAGCAGTCATATTTTTTGGCTTTAACCACATTTCTGGGATGGTGGTTGTCTAGGCACTGGATCTGGTACCTGTATGGACACTGTTTCAGTTCACTGAAGGAGAAGAGCAAAGAGAAGGTAAGGAGCACCTGATGCCAATATTCTTCCCACATTTATTGCATACTCGCTGTAACTCTTGCTCCTTCTACAAGGTTCAACAAGGACAAGTGTAGAATCCTGCACCTTGGGAAGAATAACCCCCTGCACCTCTACAGGTTGGCCTGCTAGAAAGCAATTCCACAAAGAATGATGTGGGAGTGCTGGTGGACAAGTTTACCATGAGCTGGTAGTGTGCTCTGGTGACCACGCAGGCCAAAGATATCCTGGGGTGCATGAAGATGAATGTGACCAGCAGTTTGAGGGAGGTTCACCTCCCTCTCTACTCTGGCTCCATCTGAAGTATCATGTCCAATTTTAAGCTTCCCAGTTCAAGAGAGACAGAGAGCTACTGGAGAGAGCCTGATGAAAGGCTATGAAGCTGATAAGAGGATTGGTCTTACAAGGAGAGGCTGAGGGACCTGAGGCACTGTAGCCTGGAGAAGAGCAGACTGAGAGGCCATCTTCTCAGTGCTTATAAATATCCAAAGAATTCCAAACACTGGGGATGGAATCTTTTCAGTGGTGTCGAGTGATAGGACAAGGGGCAATGGGCACAAACTAGACAACAGGAAGTTCTATCTAAATATAAGGAAAAATTTTCTTCTTGTGAAGGTGATGGAGCACTGGAACAGGCTGCCTAGGGAGGTTGTGGAAGTCTCCTTTTCTGGAGACTTTCAAAACCCACCTGGGTGTGATTCAATGCAACCTGCTGTATACAAGCCTGCTTTAGCAGGGGGTTTGGACTAGATGATCTCCAGAGATCTCTTCCAACCCCTACTGTTCTGTGTGATTCTGTATTTTTTTTTTTAATTTGAATTTCAACTAATTCCTCCATGTTCATATAATTAATGTGTTGTTTTTGAAGATTTGTTGAACTGTGACCTGAAAGTGTTAACTCCAATTTTGTTTACAAAACTACTTTAAAATACATCAGAAGACAAACCATCTTGTTGTCTACAGTATACTTGCTGCTGCCTATTTGGTTCTTTGTCTGTAGTGTTATTGACCACTTCATTTATTTAGATACTTTTTATTTTCTTCAGAAAGGTCACAGTTGCTTCCACCTATCAGTATCAGAAAGTAAAAGATATGTTTGCTCCTTGACGTTGAACTGGATTGGATGTTTCTATTTAGAAAGTAAATTAACTTAAAAGGAGAAGGAAGAGGTAAACACCAATATGCATGTGGCTGTGAGTGACTACCTGTGTTTAAACATGGCTTCCAAGAAAAAGGATTTTGTGAATTCCTTATGTGAGCAAACCAGGATATTATCTGATGTAAGCTGTTTGCTCATTCAGGGATGTCAATACTTGACTTTAAATGTTATCAGAGACACGCAAATTAAAGCAAAGTGCAAAGGAAGAATTTATGATGAATTCCCAGAAGACAAGTTTAATCAGGATCATTGTGTACATTTACACAATGACTAGGTACAAAGAGACAGATGAGAGTTACTCAAAATAAAGATATTTGTTTTAAGGGATCTCAACAGCTTAGGAGATAGTGTTTCAGTTAAGGTACTAGTGACTTGGGCTTGGTTTTTCATACTCTAGGGGTTCCTGGGTGGGGAGAAAGAAAAGTAGGAGCATGGTAAAAAGCATTTTAACTTTAATGGCTCTACTTGAAGAACCTATATTTTGATATGCCAGTGTGACTTTGGGCTAGAGCTTGTCCTACTCTATTTGAAGTTTATTCATTTTTCAATTCTGCAACTAACCTTGGGGAATTACATCCTTTCTTTGGGCCCTGATGCCAGTTTTCTAAGATGCTAGCAATCTTGTTTCTAACTTGGAGATCTCTGGAATACAAAGTTGTATATTAGAGCTGAGTGATGATGATGTTATTATTATTATTATTGTCATTTGTAATGGTATGGAGACAAATCTGGTTTTTGTTTTTCTGTATCACTGCTTTGGCATGTGACTGCACTCTGACATTTCTAATGTCTTTGGAAGGGGAAATGCTAAGAACATTCTTTTGTAAGAATCTTTTTGTCTTAGTTCACCTTCTCCATTTGGGAGTAGTCTCAGACTTTCAGAATATATTAAGTCACTACTAAAAGGAGAAGATGAATTGAAAATGAATTTGCACAGGATACGCCTTTGTTTTTGGAACCAAATAATCCAAGATAAATTGTGAACAATGCCAACAGAAGCTGAAATTTTTTTTTTTAATCAAGAAAAATTGGACATGGAAGTTTGTAAGTTGCTTACGTCTCCAGGTACTAATGCCAGAACATTAATTTTCATACAAATCAGTGAACTCAAATGGAGAAGGCTGTGTAGGCTATGCTGTTAGGTAACTGCTGTTCCTCTTGGCATGTCACCAAGCTGGTAATTTTGGCATGTTGGTTTGAGACCTTCATATTCTATGGGCAAGCTCTTTCAAATGTGGATAAATACCTAGGTTCTCTGTCTCCAAGTTTAACCAGGAAGACCATAGACTGCATAAGTAACATAAAAAGAAAAATAATTTGGACTTTGCTAAAAGACTTATTCTGTGGTTTAAGCCCAGCCATCACACAGCTGCTCACTCACTCTTCTTCCCCATCAGTGGGACAGGAAGGAGAGTTGGAAGAAAAAGGTAAAACCTTGTGGGCAGAATAAGGACAGTTCACACGGAAATGAGTAGTAACAGTAAATAGTATTGTTACTATTGAAAGCATATATGGAGCAATGCACAATGCAATTGCTCACCACCTGGAACCAAATGCTCAGCCTGTTCCCAAGAAGCAATCCCTCATGAGCATGAAGTCATAGACTATCCCCTTTTCTGATTTGCATCAGCTGTCCTGGCTGTGTCCCTTCCCAGTTGATTCTGAAAATTAACTCTATTCCAGCTGAACCCTGGACAACTTACCATGCAACAGATTTGAAGTGGTGCTTTTTTGCCCCCTCAGATTTAAACACTTGTCTCTGTCTCTCTCCATTTGTAACATTTTTTGCCAGGGCAGTGTCTGTCAATAATAGATGAAACACTGTTATTTAAATAGTATATACAAGCAATACTTATTTCTGAGAGAAGAAACAGGCAAAGTTAAACATATTTACAGACTGAATAGGACATAAAGTAACTGTTAACAAACCTGTAAGTAACTTGGCAGTATACAGCTTTCTTTACAGGTACACTTGTAAAATAGCAGAAGGGTAGCTTTTTCGACAGTCTTTCGCTACTTCAGGCTGAGATCCTTCCACTCTCTAAACACCTTTTTCCTTTTTGTAGGTGCACAGAAGTTTCTTTCATAAAGAAATTATTTAGATATTCTTACAGACATCCATTTCATGGATGGGTTGGTTTTGATGCAATTCTTTAAATAGAAAATAATGGATTTTTTTTTCTCTCATGAATACACCCATTTTCTTCTCTATTTTCCAAGGGAAAAAAGTAACACCTTGCCATAGTCAGAAACACATTGAACCAGTTTTAGTCCAAAAACTTGAATGTATCCCAGTCCCCCACTGAACCACTTACAGTGACAGTTTACCATTCTGAGCTAATACGTATTGATGTAAAGTAAACTAAAGAGATCCTACAAGTAAAATCAGATTAGGCAGCAGTGGTTTGATGCAGTCTTCTGTGTTGGATTTGAGTTCTTTCCCTCAGTCAGCAAAGCAGGTTTCTTTGTTCTAAAATAATGTACTAGATATGGAGATATTTGCTATTTAGTGTTGAATTTGCATCTGCAACCATTTAAAAATTTTCTATCAAATTAACATAATGCTTTAATGCCCCTTGTAACAGATGTGTGCTTACATAACTTGGCCAGCTTCACCACTGGGACCAGAAATACTGTTACTTTATTTGCTCTTTTTGAACGAACAAATGCCCAATGATGTTAGGTATTTGTGTCTGAGAGCTTCTCTGCCAGTAGTTAGGAGATTTGCTTATACTGTTTGCTGTGAAATCTTAGCATTTAAACAAGTCATCATATTACACCAAGTTCAGTTTCATAATCTTTAACAAAATCATGACGCACCTTTTCAAGTCAGTTATTTAATTTCTCATCCTATTAAAAAAAAGTGTTTTAAAGATCTGTGTCACTGATGTATTAGTATCATCTACCTGTATCTTGGTTCTATGGAATTGTATCAGATGTTCTTCATATAATGCTAATTCTCTACTAGAGCCCTTTAATTTATAGAGCTGGGAGCTCTATAATTTTTTTACTGACAGAAAAAAATTACTTCTAAAATGTTTTTGGTAGTACAAGACAACCAAATTAATCCCTCAGCATTACAGGTGGTGAGAAGCTGTTGGATCTGTGGAAAGTGGCTGGATTTGATGTGACAAGGTGGGAAAAATGCACAAGTGAAAGACATTAATTCACAAATCTTCACTTTCAGCTACTGGAACCTTAAGGAAAACATGTTGGATGATTGTTTTGTTCATCTGAAAGGCCAGATACACTTCTGGATGTGTAAATTATCTTACTGAAAGAGAAAACTCCTCAAAAAAAAGTTTTTTCCAGATGGGAGAGAGAGGGGAATTTTTTTTTTTTTAAATATATGTTTGCACACCATTAAGGAGGATGCTGAGGGGGTAACTGGTTTAATGGCTCTGCCTAGGAGCACAACCAGGATACAGAACACCAAAAAGCCATTTCGTTTAGTATATTTGATTTTATTGAATGTTTTTTGGGTTGTTTGTTTTTTTTTTTAATGGCTATTGACAGAAAGTGAACTTTAGCAGGAGCAGCACCAGCTGTTAAACTGAGCAGTGCAGCAGGTGCCAGGAGCAGGTGGCCTGCCAGGTGCTTTATACAAAAGCAAATTAATTACAGTTTCAGCTCCGCTTGTAGCAGGATATGGAGTTACCTGCCTGCTTACCACAAGAAGTCCTGGGATCGCTTGAGAACAGGAGAAGGGAAAAGCACACTACCCTCGCCTTTGGGGCGGTCTGTCAGAAAGACGCCCGGAGTGCCGGGCGGGAGACCGCGCTGCACCGCGCTGTCTCTGAGAGGAAACTCATGGGTCTGGGCGCAGCGCGGGAAGCTGAGCCCTCCCGCCCCTCAACCTCGGGCGTTCGCTCTGCCAGGCCCCGCCGAGGCGGCGCCCCCTGCCCAGCCCTTCCCGTCCGTAGTTACCTCGCGCGCGGCCTCTGAGGGCCGGTAGCTCAGGGGCTCGCGCCCTCCCGCCCCGCGCAGGTTCCTCTGACAAGGCGGGCAAAGCGCCTGCGCTCGTTCCTCCTCACGGCGCGGGGATCCTGACGCTCCTGCGACCCCGCCGGTCGGACTCGCCTAGGGAACGCGGGGCTGCCGTGGCGTCCCATCAGAGTCCCCGGCCATAGAGGGCCCTGTGGCGCAGGTGTTCCTCGAGACACTGAATGGCGGCATCGTCCACTTGGGGGTCGAACTTATTGGCCAAGAGGTGGTGCTGCTGGAGCATCCAGGACACGTCGCCCGCTCCGTAGATGCAGACGGCACGCTGGTGCTGGCCAGTGCAGGGTGGGTAGGGCGCGCCCTTGCTGGTGTCGCCCTCCATGTACTGCCATTTGACCAGACGGGGCAGGGCATTCATATCTGAGAGCTGGAACTTGTCACTCTGAGGCATGGCGCCTGGCACGCCAGGCATGCGGTTGAGGGTGGCCCAAACATGCTCATCAGGGCTGTAGGTGTCCTTGGCCCACTCGAGGAACTTCTGTGCCGTGGGGTTCTCAAAGATGTGCTGCACGAAGGCCCGTGTGACTAGAATGTACGCGTTGCCTGTGAATATGGGATAGTTGTGGGGTGGTGGCTCTTTCTTTGTGGCTGTCCGGGAGATGGACTTTGCCACTTCATGGTGGTACTGCCAACGCTCCCGCTTGATGGCCGAGGGCCTCTCAGACTCCATGCTATTCCGCCCCTGTAGGACCTTCAGGGCACGGACGATCTCGGCGTTGGTCTTGATGGGAAAATCGGTGCCACAGGTGTTGAGGAGATAGCGCCATGGCACGGGGCTCTGTAACAGGTCCTGCATGCAGTTGAGGTCGGCTTGCAACCGGGACCAGGAGGCATAGACCACATTTTCCAAGCGGCTAGCCACAAAGACATTGGGGAAGCAATCTGCTATGGCCCGTACAGCCTCCTGGAAGACAGCTGGGGACTTGCGGTCAATGTGGATGCAGTAGACATTCTGCGGAGCATAGACGGACCGCAGAAGCCGCTCAAACATCTCGATTTTGTTGTGGATGACCATGGAGTAGGCGATGGGGAACTCTGCCTCCTCTTGACTCAGGGGGAATTCGATGAACCGTCGGGTCTCCTTGAAGCTGCTGCAATCCCTCGTCATGTTCAGGTAGTTGCCGGGCGTCAGGGAAGCCCTTTTGTTGGCAAGCTCCATGTTGCTGAGCCGGGCCTGCTGGATGGCTCTTTCGTCCCCGTGGACGACCCCCGAGCAGTTGATCCTTCTGTCGGGGGTGAGCTCCAGCGCCCGGCGGCAGCGAGGGTGGTTGGCGGGGCAGGGGCGGCTGACACTGCGCAGCGCCACGGCGGCGGCCAGCAGCAGGGAGCCGAGCAGCACCGCGCCACGCCGCCGCGCCGCCGGGGGACTCCTGTCGCACAGCCGCATGCTCCCGCCACGTGCGGGCCGCCCGCCCGCCGCGCGGGCCGAAGGGCTGCCCGAGCCTCCTGTGCCGCCCTTCGCCGCCCAGCCGTGGGGCCTGCCGCCGCCCGGGCTGTGTGCAGGGCGCCCGAGTCGCGCCGAGCGTAACCTGACAGCCTGGGAGCCTCCTTCCTGGGTAGTGGTGAAATCGTGGCTGGACGATCTCGGCGGAACCGCAGGTGAATTATAGGTGAATAAAAGGAAGTCTCCTCCCTCCCCGTGGCGTAACAGCCTTGGGTTTTATCAGCAGTAGAGGTGGTTGTATATCTTGTGTGTCTGTTTAAAAGAGGATATTTTGTCTTACTCCTGTCCAGTGGTAACACGAGGAAAATTCCTCTAGAATGCAACCCCATGTAGCACATTATAAAACCCCACTTTACTAGGTGACTTGGGGATCTAACCTGTTTTTCCAGTGTTGAGATCATTCCAACATACAGGTCAAGTGACAGCAACAGCTCTGTAATCTAGAAGCCCAGCTGCAGCAAGCCTGGAGCATTTTGAGGTATAGTGAAGGCTTGCTGCAAAAGATGTTAGATAACTGGGCAAAGTGGAATTTCTGCTTCTACAGTGGAAGCAGAGGATGAAGACAGGGACCCTGATTTATAAATAATTTGCTGTAAAGTGTCTGCTTAAAGGAAGAAGTGATAAAATACTGGTGTAGAGTGTCAGGACCTCCTGTGCATGCACATATACATCCTGGCTAAGCATCACTTAGCAGAAAAGGAAGGATAACTGTGATTGACTAGAATATGCCATGTGCTGTGCTGAGTGAAATAACGTCCTCTAGGTTTTGCAGTCATCCTCAATGACTTTCTGGTTTGAACCAAATACGATACCTGGTAGCATTTTCAGAATAAAGGGCCAGTTTCAACAGTCAGTCAAAATTTCTAAGATGCATTTTCTAAAATGCAATCAAAGATGTATTTCTTTTATTTATTATTTCTTTTCTCCAGATGTATCAAGGAA
This sequence comes from Indicator indicator, assembly GCF_027791375.1. NCBI lineage: Eukaryota > Metazoa > Chordata > Aves > Piciformes > Indicatoridae > Indicator > Indicator indicator. The sequence continues at coordinate 6,608,470 of NC_072025.1, forward strand.
CTAAACTCACAGAACCTGCAGCTGGGCTGAGGACAGTTGACAAATGTAGGTCTGCACAGAATCTAGGAAACAATTGCAGCTACCTGTCTGGTTTCAAAACTGAGATTATTTGTTGAATTTTTAGCTTTACCCAGTTCAGTAAATAATTGTCTTAGATGTCTATGGTCCATAAATTCCATTCATAAATGGTGTTACGAAAGGTGATGATGTGACACATACAATATTTCCCATATCCACAGCTGTCAGTTTGCCTGTGCTAAGTACCAAAGTGAATATCCTAGGGAGAAATATAGGGGAAAAGGGCTTCGGGAATGTATACAAGATGGTAGATGGGCCAGCTGCCTTCTCAGCACAAGGAAGACATTAATTCCATGTATAGGTGTATTTCGCTCCTGAAATTTGTTTCTAAGGTGTATTTGGCTTACACTAGAGAGCTTGTTCACCTGGAAAAGTTTAAAGTGTTCGAGGAAAGGTACTTTCTAAGAAACTCTTGGAATAGAAAACTCTTGCCACAGGACAATAACAGTCCTCTTGGTGCATCTTCTGCTCTTCTAAGCAGCTCTTCCTCTCCTAGTCACCTCAGCTAGACTGGATTCTTGCAGTATTGTATGGAGGGTTCTTCCCAAGTTCTTGCAGTCTTGGGATTTTATTTTTCTAAAGCAATGTCTTTGTACTGATGATCTGCTCTGGTTTCAGAATGCAGATAGCCTGTTTCATACAGCCACTGCTAGTAGATTAAGAAAACAGGAGTATATTTTACGCATTGCATAACACGGTAAACAATTGTTTCTGCTTTAAGGTTCTAGCTGTATGTGTTGTACCTTGTAAGAGTCTGGTGGAAGAAGGCCTCAAATTCTTAATCCCACAGGAAATGCCAAAAACTTAATGACTCCACATAAGAGCTCATAAATGGGCTATAGTTATTTCCAGCTAATTGCATTTTTCAAAAATGGCAGTGATGTGATTTAGAAATGCCATGGTGTTTTTCCCAAAGGTGTTCTCCAGAAAATTGGAAAGAAACTGTAATTTTTAATCACGTTTTTAACATCTGTAATTCTTTGTTAAAAGCCAAAAGTTGCTAAGTCTAACTAGAGACTTGAAAAAGTGTTTTTAATGTTCTCAGCTATACTTTTCAAGCCAACAGCATATTCTGTTTCTGAACAATGCCAAAAGCCAAAAAAAACCCCAACAAAACCCAATACCCTACACTTCAAAATAGTGTATGAAAGGACTGCAAGTTGTTCAGGTGTTTGGCATTGATGGCTGTGGTTTAAAGGTCACTGTGATATGACAAGACAGACTCGTGTTTATTAATTTCTAGAATTCTTGTCAATATCAAAGAATTGAGAGTTCTTCATCAATGTGAAGACTCTCCATTAAAACAATTTTGGTAAGTCTGGGCACCACATCTCTTTAGTACCCTTTGTACCTGCTTCCATTTTAATAGGCCATATGAAGTCAGAATTCCTCCTTTTGGCTTCCCTATTAAGGGATAAAATGAATAATTACAAGGTGATCTCCTTGCTTAATTGCACAATTTTAAGGTTGTGGTTCAGGTTAGTGCATTGAGGACTGGAGAAGAAGCATGTATTCTACTTTCTTTTCCAAGGGGAAAAATACTATGACATGATTGTTTGCTGATGGTGCCACACTTGGTGAAGTAACTGGTAGAAATTTAGTTTGTGACAGCAAAGCTCATGTTCTCAGTGAGTTCCCTTGTACATAGCTTTTCTTGGGAAAGCAGTGTTAATAAAGAGGGGGAAAGAGAGCTCACTTGGAGGAATCAGCCTGAAGTGGCGGTTACTAAAATGTGTAAGGAAAGGACTTTTATATATATATTGAGATGTGTGTGTATCTATCTATCTATCTATCTATCTATCTATCTATCTATCTATCTATCTATCTATATCTTAAAGTTTAAAGAAGTCAACTTCTTTAAGTATGACTTTTAAGAAATACATGGAAGTAGTGAGTTTTGCTAACCTAATCAGGCATTTGGGACTAGGCTTGTGTACGCTACAAAAATAATCTTGTTATGTGCCATTGCTTCAGTGAGCTGAGAATGTTTTGTTTAACTTCTTCATCACAGATGGTTTGATAGTAATATTTTATTTTCTTTATGTTAATTTTTATTAGGTTAGAATCTCTGCAGTCTGTGGATCAGCCTGAGGCGATTCAGAGGGATTCCACCTCTAAGCTATAACACCACTTTTCAGTTATCAGGTCATAGTTTTCTTTATCATTCTGCTGCTTTAGGGTTTTATATTCTCTCAGTTTTCAGAAGAGAGCCTTATTTCTCACTGATCCACTTGGAGGCATAGTGTGTATTGAGATGTCATTTTGGCCATACAGGCTAACTGCTTTGTAGGTGTTACTAGCCCACAGCTGACTTCAGTGTTCTCCAGGATGTTTGTGTCAGTGGGAGGAATTTTATATTCACAGCACAATGACTCTCATTTAACCTTTGTGACTGATAGTTGTTTGTTTTTTTATGTGTCATCTAGGTAGTGAAGCAAGCCTTAAGTATAAGGAAGTATATGCTGCATGAAGCTTAAGTGTAATCAGAAAGAAATTCACTGTCCTTCATGATCTGATCCAGTGTAAGTCTCCACAGGCAGCAGCTTCTGTCAGAAAAACCTGTCCTTTATGTTCTCTCCACTGGCTGCAGCTGGGCACACTTGGTCCCCACCCTCTTCCACGTTCTTCCCTGGCCTTGGTGTCTGCAAGTTGTTTTCTCACGCTTTCTTCACCCCATGAACTGTTGAGCAGCATGTTTGGGTTTTTTTTTAAACGTTTTCCAAAACATGTTTTCACAGAGGTACTACCAGCTTCACTGAGTGGTTCAGCTTTTCGTATCAGGCACAGGGCAGCTTCTGGTCTCTTATCACAAAGGCCCCCTTTGCCTCCGCACAAAATCATTGCCATTTTAATGTGGTAGATTAATCTTTGTTTCTAAATTGATTCTCTTACAGAGGTGAGTGATAACGTTGTGACTTACGGAAAAGGTTCAATGAATAAGTACTTGGCAATGCTGGGTTAAAGGTGAGACTTGATTATCTTAAAGGTCTTTTCCAACCTAACTGACTCTATAATTCTGTGATTTAAAAAAAGATTTATTGCTTTAGTCTTTCCCTTATTCCTTCTCCTATCCTCATGGCTACATATGTTTGCATAGCGAAACTGATAATTTTTGATATAGTTAATATGTCGAAAACATGTAGATAATTATCACGGTATCACAGTGCATTAGAGGTTGGAAGGGACCTCAAGAGATCATCGGGTCCAACCCCCCTGCCAAAGCAGGATCACTTTGGGTAGTCCACACAGGAAAGTATCCAGGTGGGTTTTGAAAGTCTCCAGAGAAGGCGACTCCACAATCTCTCTAGGCGGCCTGTTCCAGTGTCCATCACCCTCACTGTAAAGAAGTTTCTCATCATGTTGAGGTGAAATCTTCTATGGTCAAGCTTGAACCTGTTGTTTCTTGTCTTATTATTGTGCACCACTGAAAAGAGATTGGCCCCTTCCACTTGACACCCACGCCTTAGATATTTATTTGATGAGATCCCTTCTCAGTCTTCTCTTCTTGAGACTAAACAGCCCCAGGGATCTCAGTTCCTCGTCATAGGGGAAATGCTCAAGTCCCCTAATCATCCTTATAGCTCTCTGTTGGATTCTCTTTAGCAGTTCTCTGTTTTTCTTGAACTGGAGGACCCAAAACTGGACGCAGCATTCCAGATGTGGTCTCACCAGGGCAGAGCAGAGGAGTAGAAGAACTTCCCTAGACCTGCTGGACACACCTTTCTTGATGCACCCCAGGTTTATGGATAGCAGGTAAGCTAAAACCACAAAGAATCAGCTTGCTGCTTCTCTCCAAAGATATATGGATTAATTATGTGAGAAATACCTACTGACATAAGGCCTGTTAAAGTATTTTCAGGCCTGAAGTAAAAATACTTAGGTCTGGCTCTCATCTCCCTGTAATGTTTGATTATATAACAGAGTATCATTAAACAAAATCAGTGATATTCTCACTGACTGCTACTTAAGCAAAACTGTTCCTAAATATCCTTTGTACATAATTTCCTGCTAAGTGCATGTTAAAATACTCTGTTGTGAAGAGCTGCGTTTAATTTTTTTTATATACGTTCCCATATGGAATTTTCTTACTTGTGTTATGCAAAAACAGATATCTTCCAAATGGATATTTTTTAAAAATCAATACTTCCTTTGAACTACACTCACAAGACATTAGATTTCTCTCTTCCTGGCTCTTCAGACCTTGTTTTATTGACTGTGCTGATACTGTGATACTTATCTGAAATTTCACAGAATCATATTTGGCTTATAATTTGAAGATCTATAGTTTTAAAATTACTTAAAAGCATTTGGAAAACATTATGATAACCTTCCCGTTATGTATCTTCATAAACCAAAACAGTTCAGTTTTTGTATGGAGTCCTTGGCACAACTTGCTTTCATGTTGTGAGGGGGGGTAGGTAGGTGAACAAGGAAGTCTTGAGGTTTTAAAATAAATAAACCTTATGCAAATACATATGTATTATGTGTGTACACTTTGTCTGTAAAATTTTAACATGATCAGCATGTTCTTATGCAGGTTTTGCTTTTAGAAATGGAAACTGTCTAGTTACAGACTTTAGCTTTGGTTTTCTTTCCATTTAATTTTGGCTGAATAATTTTGCTCAGCCCTGTACTCTATAACAGGTCAACCTGTATCTTTACAAGCTACTAATAGTGTATCCACACTAGCATCATATTTGGTTGTTTTGATGATTAATTAGAGGTTAAGACAGTCTTTGAGAAAACTGTCAGTTGTCATTTTTCTTTTTAGAGTTCTACTTCATTTCTGGTTTGTGGCAAATATTTTGAAAGCACTTCTTGGTTTGCTACCACATGGGCATGATTCAGAAAGAACATGAAAAGGCAGAATACAGTAAGTAAAAAATCAAACCACAATAATTTTTCTAGCATGCATGCTAGTTCCTATTTTGTAACTGAGCATTCTTTGATGCTGATCACCTTACAGTTGCAGGCTGGTTGCTCTGGTGTTTCTGGACCTCTGTGGAAATCTTGCTGGAGAGGAAAAGAATATCTGCTTTTATCCAGCATAGAATAGATGGACTGGATGGTATGTGGAGTAACAGTGAGTATGGCTTTGAAGAAAACTTAAGCAAATAGTCATAACTAACATATAATCAACAGGATATTAGTTATTACCTGATGTTTTACAGCAAAGCAGAACTCTGCTGATAAGGTATAATGAGTTTCCTAAATCACATTTTGTATAATCCCACAGAATAAGGCGGTAAGGCATTACTCACCTTATGCAGAATATTGAAGAGACAGGCACATAAGTGAGGTGATGCTGGTAAAGGTGTTTAAAATATTTCCTTTAAACCACTCTTAAAGCTGGTACTGTTTCTGACTGTGGTGTGCAACACTGGAAACTGAACTGTGTCCTGGGGAACAAAATAACCTGATTTTTCTTGAAGGATGTAACACAAAGAAAACACAGTGATACTGGGGGATAATAAATACATTAGCTCATGCCTCATTGTTTCTAGAAAAGAATTGCTTCATGCAGCATGAGAAATATAAACAAAACAGCAAACAAAACTCTTTTAGTTAGACAAATTCAGGGCTATAGGAATAAAGAACCAAAAAGAATTAAATTAATTTTGTGCATTTCTCACAACGGAGAACCCATGATAACTAACTTATTGAAGAGATTAAGAAGGACTCCTGAAACAGACAGAAGTGCTATTGAAAAAATTTTTATCTGAAAAACAAATAACCTTAAAAACATGTTGGCTTTGTTTCTTGCCTTGTTGGCAGCTGTCTGAATACTATTCTTAATTTTAAGTGTTTCTTTTCTGTGGTAGAACTGTATTAATTTACTAATGTTTGATGCAGTTTGTTTTGGTCATAAACAAATAGTCTGCTGTCATATCTATGCACAGAGTGAAGGCTAGCAGAGATTGTTTCCAAAACTTCTGTGTAATGTAGTATGTTTCTTTCCTGTCTCTGGCTGTTCAGAACTGTAGTTTACTTGGGACAGGGAGTTCATCCAACTGCTGAATATGTGTATTCTGGGCTTAGTGGGTCCAGTAAATTTTTCTTCAATGCTTGCAGGATTCATGTAGAGCACTTCTTATCTTCACACTCAGAAAACACAATATAGCAAAGCCGTAAAAGGAATGAGAAGAAGAAAGGTAATTGTTACTCTACAGCTGTTGCTGTGGGCTATTTGGTTCCATCTGAGGTTCTTGCAGAGTGGTGTTGTGTTTGATTTGGCCGCTATTCTGCAAAGAAACAGGTGTTTTGTAGTTGTTTGAGTGCCTCTGTCTTCTCTGCCACACATGCTGCTTGCTGCACAGAATGGTCAAATATGAAATAGCTTTGTAGGAAGGGAAAAATCCATTGTGGAGAAGTGTTGTACTACTTTGTCCTTATTTCAGGTGGTCTGTTTGCTTCCTATTTTTTTCCCCTTTAAAAATCTCCTATATGCTTGACATTTTTCCTTCCTTATGCAAAGCTGGAAGAAATATTACATGTGTTTGTGTCATGTCAGAGAAGGCTAAGTTTTTTACTAGTTATTATTTTATTCTTTCCATGCTCATAATATATCTCTGTAGGATTTCTCTGTCCATAGACATTGTTCCACATAGCTGTGAACTAACTCAGGGGAAAAGGGTTGCAATAGCATAAGATAAATTTTTTGTGCAGTAGGTCAGCAACTGAGGTCTAGAACCACTGAGGTATTTGAGCAACTCACTTGAAAATAGTGAGAAGTGCCTGAATACAATGCACCTGGATTATGGAACAATTTTGTATAAATAGTGCTAATGAGACGGTAATTTCATCCTCCTTCTGGCATTTATTATGTTCTACTATGTCCTGCACCTACAAAAAGAGCCAAAATTGAAATTGATTTTATAGGAGCACTTTACTGTTGAAGGAGTGTGATGTAGAATGACGACTGACCAAAGGTTGTGTTTGTGAGTGCTTGCAGGTGAGCATGACTGATCATACCTTTATGTGAACAAAGCAGTTTATGGTAGTGCTAGATAGCAGTATTTCCAGACTCAAAGCAAAGAATATCATATGTATTTTTAGTAAGCTTATTTCTGGGGGGGGGGGGGGGGGGAAACCAAGACCAAACAACCAACAAACCAGAGCAACTTGTAACATTTATTTTCTGCTTACAAGAAAATGCCATTCCTTCCCATTTTGACAGTTGATTTAGGTCAGTTGTTAGCCCTGCAGGCATGCCAAGCTGTAGACCTATGGGAAGCACCTTAATTCAAATTCAAGGGTGAGAGCCAGGTCACTGTTTAAAAGATACAGCACTGGCATGCCCCTGTCTTCATATTATTTTCAGTTCTAAACTTGATTGACTTATTTTTTTGCTGCTTCTGTGTCTGGCAGCAATTGTGTTAAGAGTCCAATATATAAAGCAGTGACAATAAATGTGAACTGAGGTACATGAACCTAAGAATTACTGTTCATTTAACACAGATGGAGGGGGAAGAAGAATAGAGAAGCTGGGTTGTGTTTTGTTTCAAGCAAGGATAATTTCAGTAGGATATACCTGAACCTCTTAGTTTTAGCTTGCTCAGTCAATTAGCTATAAAACATGCAGTGTCATAACTCCTCTTGTTGCAAAGGTCCATACACTTGAATGAGAGAGGCTTGCAGTGATTAGCCATTTCTGCTGTTGTTTTAGATGAGTTCAATATTGTCTAATGGCAGAAATGAACAGTATTTCCAGGTCATTGCAACCACCTATTTAAAACAATTGTGCTGTTGTGATTATGGTATTAATGATTTTATCTTTGGACTTTGTTGTGGCAAATGACAGTCCGAGAGCCAAAGTCCTTAAGGTTATGTAGTAAAAATATATGGTACTATAGGTATTTGATTCTGTAGTTATTAGGCAGCTTGCAGAAGAATGAGGTGGTGCTATAAAATATATTTTCAATTAAGAATTGATTGACATGAGTTAACTGAGCTAGCTGATAAGGCTGAGATTAAGTTTAGCAGGTTGATTCACAAAGATCTGCTTGAATTGTTACTAAACCTACCCCCCTCAACCCCATTTCCTCTCTCAAGATTCCTCTTATATATATGTAAAAAGATTTAGGCTAGAAAGATTTTGTCATATGTAAGCACATACAAAAATGAGAGTATTTGGAAAGCGTATTTTGACTAATCGTAGAGCAATTGTTGGGCGATAAAGACTGGGTTCTACCAAGGTGGTATGTTTGAACTGTTCCTTCCTCTCCCTTTCCCAGTTAGACTTAAAAAAACCAACAGCAGCAAAAAAACCAACAACCACAGTTTTCAAGGGTATATTTTAACAAACAATAAATTACATACTGAAACAATGTGTTCTTTAAGAGTACTAATGTTCCTTTATTTCAGGAAGGTTATGGTTCATGATCTTCTAGAAACTATTTGAAAATAATACAGCACAGTGTTCTGCATTTAAAATGGTGAGATCCTAGCACTGATGTATAAATACTGACATGCTGTGGAATGATGCCCTCTGCCACGCCACTGCAAAGCAGAATTGCTAAAATACTGAGAGCATTTTGTGCCTGCTGCTGACACAGTGTTACCCATTATTGCAAAAGCCAACAGGCACTGGAGAGTATCTGTGGTCAATATTTGGTATTTTGTTGTTTGGCTTTTTTTAAATACACCTTTGTATTGTTTCTTGTAAGGGTGTTAGTGTAATTGAAACTGTAAGTCTGACTAGCAGTACTGTCGTGGTTCTGCTGTTGAGACTCAGCAGGCTTATGCACACTTAACAGCGTGAATATTCAGCACATAGCAAAAAAGTAGATCCCTAAATGCGGTGTTTGTGGTTGTGTTCATTTGAATAAAACCCCATGTATGACAGACAAAACTCTCTTCACTGAAGAAGAGAAAAAACTCTCTTTCACACGCAGGAAAATAGGAACTACAGTCTTCATATCTGGGTAGTTTTGCCATTACTTCATCGTCATCTGTCCTTGCAGCATGTTGAAAATACAGTTAATTAACAGGAGCTAAGCTGACATAGTTGTTATCATTCAGTGAGAGCTCAGTCTTGTTTTTTTAAGTGCCAGAACTGACGAAATGTAATGTTAAAGCAAATGCTAGCTAGTATCTGAGAGAAAAATGCAGCAAAATCCCACAGGAAAAGTTTTGAGTTGCCTAAAAAACCATTTTAACTAGAAAATGATGGTACATGTCTCTAGGCCTTAAGGAATTATGTTTTTGACATGTGTTCTCACCTCAAATTGGTAGAGAATAACAGGTACAGTGATGCACTTTCTCCTTTGTGACTGGCATATTTATACTGATTTCAGAGTTGTGCATGCTGTGTATGTGAGGGAATAGACCACAGAACGTGACTGGTCTTGTGTGCAGAGTTTTACATCTGAGCATGTTATGGGATGTAGCGTTCTTCTTAGTTTTGAATCTGTGTCACCTGCTGGTGACACTTGAGAATTCATGGTTCTTTCATAGTGCTCAGTGCTTAATCTCTAGGCTAGCAATTGGGAAAGCCTGCATTAGTGCCTGCAGAAAAGCACCAAGAGTGTGGGCAATGTGCAACAAACAATTGAGCTTTAGAGAAGAGAATACTCCTTGGCTCACAGCAAGTTTGCAGTGCTCTTTTTCTGTAGTCTTGTTCAGCAACCCTTATCACAGTTTCTCTGGGTAATAGAGATTTCATTCCTGTTTGCTTGCACTATATAACTACATGCAAATCAGAGAGAGGAAGCAAGATGTAATTTTTGTTTGTTTGTTTGTTGAGATGCTTGCATAATCTTTGTGATTGCAGTGCAGTCACTAATACGAGCTTTGAAAAGAATTTTAAAGGAATAAGGAACTTGCTCTCAGACAGGTATTTTCTGACATGTTATGTGTGCCCTCTTCCCCTTCAGCCCCACCCTTCTGAATTACACTTCAGTAATATTTTACCACTTGATTTGATAACAGAGTTTTCTTGTGCAAGTAAGACTAGAGAAAGGTCTGCCATTCAGTATTTTTTTTTGCTTGAGGAGCAACAGTAACTTGCTTAATCAAGCCAAGTCACTTCTCAATGAGATGGGAATTTTAAGTGACAAACATTTATTTATTGAAAAAACTTTAGTCATGAATAAAAGAATGAATCACAAGAAAGCCATGAACTAGCTAGTATGTATTTGCCTTTGTGTATACTTTATGTCCAGGATGGGTGCAGCTGAAGAAGCTGTGGATAAAAGCTATTGTGACTATGCAAAGGGGTGGGGAAAAAAATGTTCTGTGTTTGGCCACTTCTGTCTGCCAGCTGAGTTAGACGGTCTAGCAAATACAGTATATATTCCAGGATCTGCCTCTAGTACTGTTCTACTGTCCACTCATATTTCTAACTAAACTGAAGTTAATTTACAGCTCAGGGAACTGGCTGGTTTTCCCTCAACTAGCCCTGTTCATCAATTGTAGGTGAAGAGTTCAACTGTAGTTTAAATTCTTCTATTGTTTCCAGCAGATGATTCAAATAATGAGGGTGAGATGTTCTGCCAGTTGCTAATTCTGAACTTCAATTAAATAATTTTTATGTTGTGTACATATAAATATATTTAACAAAGATGCCTCTTCTGAGCCATGTCAGATCTGAGACAGAAGTATTACACTCTTTTATGGTGGAAAACCTGTATGTCTTAATAGTTAATATAAACCTAATCTAGTTATTTCCTATGTTCCTTTGTAGCCTGTAAGGGCTTTCCATTATGCTGAGCAGCATGAGTGCAAAAGTATTAGGAGAGAGAATTTTAATCCATAGTCAACAAATCTTGTTCTGTCTTTCAGTGAATAGTTAAACTAGACACTGCCTCTAACACTGAATTTATGTATTGCACACTGCTTGTTTACTTCTGTGTTCTGAGTGTATATCCTTGAATGTTCTCCCTTAGTCAGACACGACTTAGGTTTGTATATACACACACTGCTGTTGTTCAAATCTCTGTTCACTGAGACAGAGGACTGTAGCTTCTTTTTAGTGCGGAGTAATTTCTGATTTTATCAGTTAGTTTTACTGGGAGCAAAAGGAAAAGGGAGTTATTTTCTTCAGGGGGAAAAAACAAATAATCCCTGACTGAAATAATTACCAAGACCAGTACTACTGGTTAGAAAGGAAGAACAGCTTTGTGTCAAAACTCTTCTCAAACATTACAGGTTCTGGGTGGATTTATTTGCTTTTGTGCAGTGTTATTTTTTAATCAAATCACAAGTTTATCTGACTGACTTTATCTTTTTAAGTTGAAAACTATTGTTGGCTGTATACATGTGGTTCAAGCAAAACTAGGTGTATTTTCTCTTGCAAATTTTCAATTATTTTTGTAAAATTAGTCGACAAAGTTAATTAGGTTTTGTCAACTTCCAGAATTACAAATTACTACAGAACAAATTATGGATTTTTAAAATACGTTGAATACAATGTTCTTGGGTGAGTACCTGTTCAGTAATACAAGACTAACTCAATGTCTCTCTTTTTTTTTTTCCTGAAGAATGCCACTTTGGCGTAGCACTTATCTGGTTGAAATAAGCCTACTCACCTGTTGGTTAAAGGAAGGGTAGATCTGCTTGTTCCGTGTTCTCGTCTGTGCTAGCAGTGGAAAGGATGACTGTAATGATAGCAGTCACCCCATAAAAGGAGTTAAGATTTCAGCTTGCTGAAGAAGCCAGTCAGCAGCTGCAGACTGTATTCTTTATATATTCACTTAACTGTATCAGGTTATTTCACTAACCCAGAAGTTAAAAGTCACATAGCCCCTTTTGGAGGCAAGGGACGGGGTGACAAACTGTTCTCTGCATTCCACATGTTTTTTCTCACAAGTATTTAACTGAGCTCTAGAAGGGAACGCTCTAGAAATACTACTTTTCCTATGAGCTCATCAGTTCATGCCTATACTTACTTAGAGAATCTCTCTTTTAAAGTTATTAGAATAACTAAAATGAAGTTATTTTCCACACAGTTTACACTTCAGGTTTTTTCCATATTTTCTTATACTTTGGTGTGCTTTTTATTAGAAAATAGAAAACTTTTGAATTAAAAAGAAGAAAAAAATGTGTGTAAGAGATAAGGGAAACCTTTTAGTTGCTTCTTCTGATGTCTACATAGCAGTTACAACTGTGCATTTATTACCAGTAAAACACAAGTGTGCACATGTACTGGGCTAAATTTTTTCAACAATCTAAAAGTTGTATATTTTTCAGTTAATAGAGAAAATGCTTTTCAGTGTTTTTTGGTTTAAGTCCTTACGGTCTGACCTCTCTCTATTCTAATTAATGATAGACATAAGTTTTGGTCATCCCATCTTTCAATTAGGTATCCTACTGATTTTTACAGAGTACTAATCCAGAAGCTAATGTTGTGAGAAAAGGTGCTGCCTGGGTACAATCTGTAGATGTATTTTGGTATTCTTCCAGTGTTATTACTCTCCCTAACAATAAAAAGATAATATAAGGAAAAAGAAAAGTGAGTTTTTCTGCCCTCAGAGAAGACAAGGATGTTCCAAGTGCTAGCCTGGGGCTTTGGAGATTGAGATTCAGTTTCTTGTTTAGTGGCAGACTTTGCCATGATGAAAAGCAATGCCATTTAATTTTTTGATAATTCATTTTTATATTCCTTTGGTGGAACTGATCTTGCATGTCTCTCAGGCCTTTTCTGAAGTTAAATATTTTCACTGTGTAATCTCTTTTACAGTCTAAGGTACAGTGTGAAGTACCTAAGCCTTAATCATAGAATAGTTTGGGTTGGAAAAAACCTTCAAAGGTCATCTAGTCCAAATCCCCAGCAGTGAACAGGGACATCTTCATCTAGACTGGGGTCTCTACTGCCTCTCTGGGAAACCTGCTACTGTGTTTCATCGCCCTTATTGTTAAAAATGTCATCTTCATTTCTAGTCTAAATCTACCCTTTTTTAGTTTAAAAACATCACCCCTTCTCCTATTGCAATAGGCCTGCCAAAAAAGATTGTACCCATCTTGCTTACAGACCTCTTTGAGTACTGGAAGGCCACAATATGATCATCCCAGCGTCTTCTCTTCTCCAGGCTAAACAATCTCCACACTCTTGGCTTTTCTTCATAGGAGATTATTTTTGTGGCCCTCCTCTGGACCCACTCCGACAGGTTCATGTCTTGTGCTGAGGACTCCAAGTGTAAACATTTATCTTCCTCATTTAGATTGGCATTTTGGCAGGTTTGCAAGTGTAGGATATCTGCGGAAAAGTATCTTCCTTGACTAGGACCTATGAACTTAATCAGAACACAAGATCACAGAATCACAGAATCAATCAGGTTGGAAGAGACCTCAAGATCATCAAGTCCAACCAATCACCCAACCCTATCTAATCAACTAGACCACGGCACTAAGTGCCTCATCCAGTCCCTTCTTAAACACCTCCAGCGACGCCCACCCCACTACCTCCCTGGACAGCCCATTCCAATGGGCAATCACTCTCTCTGTGAAGAACTTTTTTCTAAGATGAAGCTTAAACTTCCCCTTGCACAACTTGAGATATACAATGCAGACTTACCAAATTCTCTGTCTCCTTCAGAGCCTCTTGTAGTCTCTATTAGGACCCTTCCTCATTCTTTTCAGTCTTATGCAAAGCAACATTGCACCTCTCCTCTCATCTGTGGTTTCCTTGATTGCTTTTGTGCAGCTGTTTATTAGCATATTCTCAAGAATGGCTTACGTTAAATGAAGTAGACAACTCTATTTCCTGCTATCCTGGGTGTGCTGTGAGGATGGTGTGGTCCAGAAAAAGCAGAAGTGCCACAGTCTATGACTTCCATTTGTTCCAATGTACTGTATGTAATTTCTCAAATCATGTAATTTAACCTGGGGTGCTTTCTGATACAGTGTCTCTTACTTTACAGGAATGGGTCATACCTTGATCTCTGCTGCTGATCTCTGCTGCTGTCCGGAATGGCCATAAGTGTCATCCTGCCTGTGGTGGGGCAATTAAGCTAAAATTCTGTCAGTTGGAGGCTGATCTTATAACTAACATCCTGGGCTCAAAAGAGTACTGCCAGCAGTCATGCTTACATGGTAACAAAAGCAACTTCCCCACAGCAGATCATAGAATCATAGAATTGTTAGGGTTGGAAGGGACCTCAAGGATCATCTAGTTCCAGCCCCCTGCCGTGGTCAGGGAGACTTCACACTAGATCAAGTTGCCCAGAACCACATCCAGCCAGGCCTTAAAAACCTCCAGGGATGGGGCTTTTACCACCTCCCTGGGCAACCTGTTCCAGTGTCTCACCACCCTTATGGTACAAAACTTCTTCCTAACATCCAATCTGAATCTACCCACTTCTAGTTTTGCTCCATTCCTGCCAGTCCTATTGCTACCTGACATCCTAAAAAGTCCCTCCCCAGCTTTCTTGCAGGCTCCCTTAAGATACTGGAAGGCCACAATAAGGTCTCCTCAGAGCCTTCTCTTCTCCAGACTGAGCATCCCCAACTCTTTCAGTCTGTCCTCATAGCAGAGGTGCTCCAGCCCTCTGATCATCCTTGTGGCCCTTCTCTGGACACTTTCCAGCACCTCCAGATCCTTCTTGTAATAGGGGCTCCAGAACTGGATGCGGTTCTCCAGGTGGGGGTCTCATCAGAGTGGAGTAGAGGGGGAGAATCACCTCCCTCGACCTGCTGGCTGTGCTTTTCTTGATGCAGCCCAGGATATGATTGGCTTTCTAGGCTGCAAGTGCACACTGGTGGCTCATGTTGAGCTTCTCATCCACCAGCACCCCCAAGTACCTCTTCTTCTGAGAGGGCTGCTCTCAAGCCAGTTACTGCCCAGCCTATATCGGTGCTTGGGATTGCCCTGACCCAGATGCAGGACCTTGCATTTGGTCTTGTTGAACCTCATGAGGTTGGCTTGTGCCCACCTCTCCATCCTGTCCAGGTCCCTCTGGATGGCATCCCTTCCCTCCAGCCTGTCTGCTGCACCACACCGCTTGGTGTCATCAACAAACTTGTTGAGGATGCACTCAATGCCACTGTCCAAGTCGCCAACAAAATGTTAAAGAAGACTGGTCCCAGCACTGATCCTTGAAGGATTCCACTTGGACATGGACCCATTGACAGCCACCCTTTGGGTGCGGCCCTCAAGCCAGTTCTTTATCCACTGAGTGGTCCATCCATCAAACCCAGACTGCACCAGCTTGGAGACCAGGATGTGGTGTGGGACAGTGTCCAAGGCTTTGCTCAGTGCCAGGTAAATGACATCAGTTGCTCAGCCTTCATCTATTAATGTTGTGACCTTGTTGTAGAAGGCCACCAGGTTTGTCAGGCAGAATTTGCCCTTGGTGAAGCTGTGATTGTACCCACTCAGCTCTTCACTATTCTGTCTCAGCAGTGCCTTCAGGAGGATCTGTTCCCTGCTCTTACCGGGCACAGAGGTGAGAGTGACTGGCCTATAGTTCCCTGGGTCATCCTTCTTTCCCTTTTTGAAAATGGGAGTAATGTTTCCCCTTTTCCAGTCAGTGGGGACCTGCCCAGACTGCCAGGACTTTTGGAATATAATAGAGAGTGATTTAGCAACCTCATCTGCCAGTTCCCTCAGCACCCATGGGTGTATCTCATCGGGTCCTATGGACTTGGGCACTTGAACAGATATAGGGGTTAGTTGAGTGAGGCTGGGATGCAGAGTCCCTTGTTCCTTGTTTCTCTTCAACTGGTCCCCTGCTTTGTGTCTGTCTGCAGTAAGAATGTATTACCAAGTGTGCAGGAGCATTGGAAGAAAGAGAATGGAGGCCAGATTCACAACCAAGTGGCAAGAGTTTTGTTAAGAAAGGAAAAAGGAAGAAGTAGAACAGGATTCTCATGCAGTTTAGATGTTAAGAGTATCTACCACCTCACAAAGGACAGATCTTGCTGAAATGGTTTCATCCTCCATCTCAGTGGAAGTGAAGTCTACTAAACTAGGGAGTGCCCTAGCAGTGCTTTGGGTTGATGATATCTAAGGTGGCACTTCATTAACCATAGTGGGTACTTGAGTTCATCTGAACTCCTGTTGAGTCTTGGCTTGGCAAAATCTCTGTCTTAGCAAACCCTCTAATGTAAACATAATCTTGCTAACACAGAAGTACGTGACTAGACGATCAGCTCTCTGCAGGATGTGGCATAATAGTTCATTTCAGGATAAACTGCCTGTGAGTACAGGGGCTGGCCAGCAGCTATTCTGATCTATTGATACAGGCAATTCTTAATGTGACAGTAGTGCCACAACTACTTCCTATGCTAGTACAGGCTTTGTAGTGTAGATCTGCCCTTGATATTTATTTATATTGTTTTCTGGTTTTCCTTAAATAAAAGCGAGATTCTCTTCTACTTGCTATGAGAGTAGTACCAACTAAAAGAGGCTACACTGAATGAATTATTTTTCATTTTCCACCATGAATAATCAAGATAATGGATTATTGTTGGACTTCAGTTCTATGGCTTTGCACCTATATTCATGCCTGTTGTTTATGTTGCTGACATATTGCAAGCTTCTGTTTACTGCAGCACAGGGGGGAAAAAAGGCACATTTACTACCCCTTTGGGGAGTTTAATTCCTGATACCTCCTGTGGTGCCTTTCTGTGGTCACCAGTTCATTTACCTTGGATAATCTGACAGTTACAGATTTAATGACTGATTTTATTTTTTAAAAGCCGATTAAATGCGTTCAGAGCAGTAAAAGGCTGAACAGCTAAATGTATCATATATATCCAAGGAATATTCTTTCCTGTAGTGAAAACCAGAAGCTTGTATCTTTTCCATCCCATATGAGCACTTTGATGATGCTTCCACCAAAGTTTTAGCTTAGCTGAGGGGAGGTCTTGTTGTCTCCTGGGGAAATTTCATCCCATGGTGCATTCAGAGTGGGAAGAGTAAGTTCTCTTGGTGTTCAGATTTTAGTTGGTAATGTATTACACAGAGAGTACTTTTGTTTTCAAACCAGTTTTCTAAATCAGTGTTCTTCCTCCTAGTTGTATGTGCTGTAGGGGATTTCTCGTAATTCCTGTAGCATTTCCTGGACTATTTCATAGATATATATGTTACTCAGCACTTTTTCCCCTGTTGGGTTCACCTGGATGGTAGCTATGGCTGGGTGGAGGTTTTTTTCCTGTGAAATGAAGGCGTGTGCTTTCTGTTATCTCACATACCTGATTAATGAAATAGTCTGTTTGACGCCTATGATAGAAAAATTGCCTTGTCTACATGACTTATTTCTAACGTTACCTATGCAACACTTTCCTTTTTCTTACTGCTTTAATGCATGTTATTCATAACTTCATTTATAATGTGTTTACTGATGAGCATTAAAAAATGTGCTCCAGAATAACATACACTTTAGGCTTCTAGTTGTGCTGGTTGTGAACAAAGAAACCTTAGAAATTGTTATGCTAGGCAAGTTTTATTTATTAGTTTAACTTAATTTGTAATAAATGGTTCCTGGCACTCTTGATAAATGTTTAAACAGAATTACTAAAATTACTTGTGTTAGGTGTGACCAGGTGAATTATCTGCTTAACCTGGTGGTGGAATCAAAGGAAGAAGTGGTAAGACTCAGGGCTACAAGAGAATGTGAAAGGGAGTTAGACATGTGGGAGCAGGCTTTACAGACCTCCATAGTTGAGGGAGGTGACCCAGGAAGCAGGGGGGACTGGATACAGGTCCCTGTTAAGAGAGGCATGCGGAATCCATCCCAGACCTCTTCGCCTCCCCCGTGGCCCTTGCACAAGTATGAGGCACTGCAAGTTGAGGGCAATGTGAATGTGAGAAGGCAGAAGAGGAAGCATCTGATGGGTTGCCTAAAGCAAATCAGTCCCCAGTCTGCATCAGGACTAGTACCATAAAGAAAAAGAGGAGGGTAATTGTTATTGGTGACTCTCTCCTGAGGGGAACAGAAGGACCTATATGTCATCCTGACCCATCTCACAGGGAAGTCTGCTCCCTATCTGGGGCCCAGATATGGGATATCATGAGAAGATTGCCAAAGCTACTCCAGCCCTCTGACTATTACCCATTGCTGGTAATCCAGGCTGGCAGTGACGAGATTCTTAAGAAGGGCACCAGGACAATCAAAAAGGAATTCGAGGCTCTCGGTCAACTGATTGGTGGGGCAGGAGCGCAAATGGGCTTCTGCTCAGTTCCCTCAGTGGCAGGAGTGAATACTGAAAGGAACAGGAGAGCCCTCGTCTGTTATAGACCACCCAACCAGGATGAAGAGGTAGATGAAGTATTCTACAAGCAGCTGGAGGTCATCTCAAGATTGCCAGCCCTTGTTCTTATGGGTGACTTTAACCTGTCAAATATCTGCTGGGAACTTAACATGACAGAGAGGAGGCAGTCCAGAAGATTCTTAGAGTGTTTGGAGGACAGCTTCTTGACACAGCTGTTATGTGAGCCTACCAGGGATGAAGCCCTTCTTGACCTGCTGTTCTCAAATAGAGAAGGGCTGGTAGGGGATGTGATGGTAGGAGGCTGTCTAGGGTGCAGTGATCATGAAATAGTGGAGTTTTCAATATGCAGGGAAACAAGGAGGAGCAACAACAAAGCCCTTACTTTGGACTTCCAGAGGGCAGACTTCAGCTTATTTAAGCAACTAACTTGCAGAGTACCTTGGGAAGCAGCCTTTAAGAACAAAGGGGTCCAGGATGGTTGGACCTATTTCAGACAGGAATTCTTGAAGGCACAGGAACAGGCTGTCCCAGTGTGCCGAAAGATGAGCTGCCGGGTGAGGCGACCGGCCTGGATAGGAAGCATCTTCTGAAGGAGCTAAGGGAAAAAAAGAGGGTGTATTGCCTTTGGAAAGGGGGGGATGTAATTCGAGATATGTTTAAGGATATTGTTAGATCATGTGGGAGAAAAATTAGAGAGGCAAAAGCCCAGTTAAGAACGTAACTGGCCACTTCTGTGAAAGACATTTTTATAAATATATTAATGCTAAAAAGAGGGGCAAGAAGAACCTCCACTCTTTATTGGACATGGAAGGGAATATTGTAACTAAAGATGAGGAAAAGGCAGAGGTACCAAATACCTTCTTTGCCTCAATTTTCAACAGTAAGACAGGAGGGCTTCAGGATAACTGGCCTTCTGAACCGGTTGATGGGTCAGGGAGCAGACAGTCCCCCTGAAATCCATTAGGAAGCAGTTAGAGACTTGCTGAGCCACTTGAATACTCACAAGTCCATGGGACCAGATGGCATCCATCCTAGGGTACTGAGAGAGCTGGCAGATGAGCTTGCCAAGCTACTGGCCATCATTTACCACCAGTCCTGGTTCACTGGAGAGGTCCCAGATGATGACTGGAAGCTGGCCAGTGTGATGCCCATCCACAAGAAGGGCCGGATGGAGGATCCTGGAAACTCCAGGTCTGTCAGCCTGATCTCAGTTCCAGGCAAGATTACAGAGCAGATCATCTTGAGGGCAATCACAGCACACCTGCAGGATGGCCAAGGGATCAGGCCGAGCCAACACAAATTCAGGAGGGGCAGGTCCTACCTGACCAACCTGATCTCCTTGTATGGCCTGGTGGATGTGGGGCAGGCTGTGGATGTACTCTACCTGGACTTCAGCAAGGCCTTTGACGCTGTCCCCCATAGCAAACTCCTGGCCAAGCTGTCAGCCTGTGGCTTGGACAGGAGACTCTATGCTGGGTTAAGAACTGGCTGGAGGGCTGGGCCCAGAGAGTGGTGGTGAATGGTGCCACATCCAGCTGGCAGCCAGTCACTAGAGGTATCCCCCAGGAATCAGTGTTGTGTCCAATCCTGTTTAATATCTTTATTGATTATCTGGTTGAGGAGATAGTGTCCATCATTAGTAAGTTTGCAGGTGACACCAAGTTGGGAGCAGGTGTCTATCTCTTGGAGGCTGGACAGATGGGCAGAGTCCAACATGATGGCATTCAACAAGTCCAAGTGCTGGGTTCTGCACTTTGGCCCATGTCCACAACAACCCCATGCAGAGCTACAGGCTGGGGTCGGAGTGGCTGGAGAGCAGCCAGACAGAAAGGGACCTGGGGGTACTGGTTGACAGACAGCTGAACATGAGCCAGCAGTGTGCCCAGGTGGCCAAGAAGGCCAATGGCATCCTGGCCTGCATCAGAAATAGTGTGGCCAGCAGGAGCAGGGAAGTCGTTCTGCCTCTGTACTCAGCACTGGTTAGGCCACACCTTGAGTACAGTGTCCAGTTCTGGGCCCCTCAATTTAAAAAGGATATTGAGATACTTGAACGTGTCCAGAGAAGGGCAACGAGGCTGGTGAGATGTCTAGAGCACAAGCCCTATGAGGAGCAGCTAAGGGAGCTGGGGTTGTTTAGCCTGGAGAAGAGGAGGCTCAGGGGAGACCTTATTGCTCTCTACAACTACCTGAAAGGAGTTTGTAGCCAGGAGGGGTTTGGACTCTTCTGCCAGGCAACCAGCACCAGAACAAGAGGACAGTCTCATGCTGCGCAGAGGGAAGTTTAGGCTCAAGGTGAGGAGAAAGTTCTTCACAGAAAGAGTGATTGGCCAGGGAGTGGTAGAGTCACCATCCCTAGAGGTGTTAAAAAAAAAGATTGGATGTGGCACTTGGAGCTATGGTTTAGTTGTCATGAGGTGTTAGGTATTAGGTAATAGGTTGGACTTGATGATCTCTGAGGTCTTTTCCAACCTGATCAATTCCATGATTCTGTAAAAGTCCAGCTGTACTTGACCAGCAGGATAGGCATAACTCACAATTTTAGCTGCATACGTTTGACCCATGGGCTTTCTTCAAAATTCAGAGCTCCAGGAGATTAACTAGTAAGCTCTAAAAGAAGAAGTAAGGTCACAATAGAACCATTTCCTGGGTAAGTGGGTCTGCAGTAGTGGGTAAAAGACTTCTGAAAGTCATCATAGCTCCTTTAAAAACGAATCAAAATCTGAATCTGTTTAGAATACTGTAGGCCAAATGAGAATGAATGCCAGTTACACTAAAATACATCTCAGTTGTGGAATATGACATGATTTTTTAATGTTTGTCATTTCAACATGTGTCTGAGGTTGTGAGTACTAACAAACAGCTCCGTGATTTTTACTTCCAAACAAGAAATGAGGTGCAGTAAGGTTAAGAGACTAGCTTTAGGGGTTGCTGAATTAGTTTGTCCAGCAAAGGAAGTTGCTGAATTTGTGTTTCTCAAGTGCAAGAATAGCATTCTGTCTACCCAGATCTGTACTGGTCAGTTGCTTCTGTCCTCCTTCAGTTCAGTCAGAAAGTCATAGGCACTCTGAGCAATTCCTTTGCTGTTCTGTTTTTCCCTCAGATAAGCAACTGTTGTTTCCTCCTGTTTAGAAGCAGTGAATTATTGTCTAAGGGAAAGCTAGTTCTGACAGCCAGTTTGACAAAAATTACAGAAGTTTGCATCCCAGTTATGTGTTGTCTTCTGCTATTGCTGAGTGCGCTTTATTTGGGGCAGGGAAGGAGGAGGCACTGGGAAGAGCTTTAATTCATGAATTATTTAAGGTGTTTGCACCATCTAGTGGTAGATTTTTTAAAAAGTTGGTCAATCATATATTAAGATAAAAGCAAACGATCTGTTTCAATCTCTTTCGGTTTCCAACTGCATGTATAACTAAAGCAAGTAGCTATGTTAAGGCAAATGTTAAACTATCATTCCCCTAGGAAAACTTGATGTTATATTCCTTCTTACTTTGTGTTTACGCCTTTCTTGCAGGTACCATAACTCTTAGTTTTAACTTCTCACACAGGATGTTTTTAGTTACACAAGACAGCTTTTCAGGGAAGAAAACGTTACCTTGTTACAAACCAAAAATGCTTTGTGCACAAAATAATACTCTTTCTTAGTTCAAAAGGTCAAGTGTTCACTTTAAAAGTAAGCTTTTAAGAGCAGCTGGATTAGTGCTTTGAAGAGGATTCACTGTGCAGAAAAAGCGTTTTATATTTTTTCCATATAAAATTGCTGATGCCTTACATCTCCTTTGGAGACATTCTAGTGGATGGTTGGCTGTGAGGAGCTGACACATAAACTAGCTCCTGCCACTCAAGAAATCAGCTTAGAAATCGTGAGGGGTTATTTTAAACAAAACAAAATCCACCCTGAATTTCTTGTATTCTTTCTAGCCTGTTTCAGTCTGTAGGCTACACTGATTTCACACTCTCAAGCTTTTCTCAGGATGCAGGGGAGTGGAAAACTTTCCTTCTAAAATTAATGCTAAGACTCTCAGGCATGATTCTAGCAGTAGAGACTCTAAGAGAAGCACTGAAAATAGTAAGAGTTATGATAAAATTGTGAGAGCAGGAAGTGTTGCCTCTGAGAGGAGTAGGGAAGAATCTCAATTTGTATGCATTCATTAACTTGGCTTTGGAAGTTACAGTTTTTTCTACAGTGCCATTTCTTTCACTGGTGAAAGGATCATAAATACTGTTCACAAACAACTCCTGGCTGAATGCTTTGAGGTAGTTTACAACCATTACAATAGGTTGCTGTTTACAATTCATTATTACAGATCTAATGTGTCATTCAGATTATTTACAATTTCCTGGATGGCTTTGCTTTAGCACATAGACTGGAGCTATTAGTTTTTTGATATAATGTCATGGGTGCTAATCTTTGGTTAGTAGTAATGATCTGGGAGTGCATTGGAAAGGTATCTGCATCCCCAGCACAATGATGTTATTGAAATTAATGACTCTGTTACTTCATCTTCTTGTAGTACCTGTGGCTTAAAAAGATGTCATATTAGTACATCCAGCTATCTATGCTTGCACTCTTTTCATTGTCATTACAGTATAAAAGCTTTATGATCACTGCTAGGTGTAATGCAAATAAAATGAATTCCACATCTTGTTTTGAGGGAAGTGGAGCATGGGAGTGTTCATAATTCTATAAAACAACATGAAAGAAGATACAGAAAGAAAATTGTCTAGCAACTTGATTTGAAGGTTTGTGCCACCCAGGGTGGCAGGTGGGTTGGAACTAGATGATCCTTGCAGTCCCTTCTAACCCTGACAGTTCTGTGATTCATTCCCTCTTGGTACTAATTTGGAATTTGAAATGTTATTTGTTTGAATGCATAAGTAGATGAAAATTGTATTTGGAAAATTCCTAGCTGTTGCAGTTTTAAAGCAATTCTTGGAAATAAGATGGTATTTCTCTCCTAGTGTGATGTCCATTTTTAGTAAAGTTCAACTCCTAATGACATGTATTGTAAACATCTTCACAGCCCTTCTACTTGCTTTTCTTTGTATGAACTGGAATACTTTGTCTTAAGGGGTTTTGTTTGTTGGTTGATTTGGGGTTTTCTGGTTGTTGGTTTTGTTTTGATTTGGTTGGTTGGTTGGGTTTATTCTATACTAGCTATTTAGATAACCTTGACTAAGTTAAGTGGTCGTTGTGTTCCTGAAATAGCATGACAATCTATTTTCAATAGACTCCTGGCTACATAAATGATTTGATGAAGTAACAAAACTTGTACATTCAGTTTCTTTGGGATTTCAGGGGACAGAGCAAAGGAGCTAGGAATGCAAATACTTCTGAAATTAATTGAGAATCAGTTAGCAAGATTCAGTTTTATCTAGTTCTCAGGAATTCAAATAACCCTGTCAGTAAAACTAGATGTTACTGAGTGGAGGAATGAAACTAAGATTTAGTATAACCATGGGTTTGTTTCTGGAAATGCCCAATATTACATATTGCTCACTTGTCTTTGGTATCTGTCATTTTCTGAGTCAAATGTGTGCTTCTACAGCTTTTACTAATGATGGCAACTCCATAGCAACACCATCTGTTTATTCAAACGATGTTTCCTTGTAAGTGAAATGTGGTAGCTAAATATAGCTTGGCAGTTACCTGATGTTTTCAGAGTTTTAAGTTGCTTTTCATTGCAACATAGCAAAAAACCAAAACTGGAATTAATTTGACTGTCAGAAATTATATTGTGAATAAACTTTTGCAAAACCCATCTCCAATTTTCTGTGAAGAAATGCTACTCTTATCTCTCAAGTCCACCAATAACCTGGTTACTGTAGGTGGCTGTATGATATAGATCATTGACTGAAAGACTTATAAGAAGTATGCTATATTCATAAACATAAGAGTGCCTAGAGTAACTAGCTTTGGTTTGCTTTTGGAAAACACATACCATACATTAGTATATCATGTACTCCGTTTCCCAGTTTATTTTGGTGAATGAGAACTGGGTTCATGTTACAACTGTAGACTTCCACAGATGTCCAAGAATATCAACCAGCACGAAGAGTAAATTTTTAGATCCCACCGTCTCTTAACTGTAAGCATGGATAGAGTTGATTTGGCACTACCAGTCCTGAAAGAAGTACCTAATTTCTTGGAACTTTGTTGGTTTTCTAAAAGCCAGCTAGCTGTCTGGAGGCCTGTCTTTTTGCATGCTGGAGTTCATATGCCTGTGTGTTTAAGTATATCCGAATCCTGTCTAAGTCAGAGGCAGCTGCAGATGTACTGAAGTCTTAGATTTGAATGTCTGTTCTGGTTCTCTTTAATGGGTTAAAATGGGAGTGTGGCTATTTCTCTAATTTCTACAGACTTCAGCATTGTAAGGAGGGAAGCAAGTGGAAGGAGAATACTTTTTTCTTAAACTCGCTACTCTGTGGGAAGGAGAGTGGCATTACTGGAGTTGTTCCTGGCCCTGTTCCTTTTATGTAAGTTCTAGAGAAGTTGTAAATTCTTAAAGACTGCTATCACAACAGCACAAATGCTGCTAGTGACAGCCAGTGTGGGCTTTTCCTACTTGTCCTACTTAGTCTTAGGTATATGAGAGAAGTCAAAGAAGCAGACTGTAATGAAACTGTAAAACTTCAGATCCTCAACATAAAAGGAAAGAAGATTAAAATTAAATGAGACATGAGTCATCAAACTGACATGTACCACCAGGTTTAGCAGTTAGTATTGGTAGGGTTTTTGTAGGAGAACCTTTAGTATTTTTGTGTATTGCTGCCAACAGCTGTGACGAGAGTTGGACTGGGTAAAATGAGATTAAAAGGAAGAGTGTAATACAGAAAGGAAGCATAAAAATACAATGTATTTGCTTAATTAATTGTAGCCTACTTATATATTAATTAACTACTATAATGAGCTGCTCTTTACCTGCTTTGGATTTTCACTTTGAAGGTGTAAGATACAGAAAAAGCAGCTGTTTTCCAGCCACTTCCTAATGCTGTTTTACATTTTGTATAATATTTTTATTCCTCTCTGTTTAAAACTTGTTAAAATTAGTATCATCTTCATGTTTAATTATGGACTGAAGAAAATAATGGAGTGAGCAACAAAAATTGTCATTTACATCTAGGATAGTCTGGAGGTGATGCAAACAACCACACTGCATGAAATAGAGCACTGGGGACTGTATCCAGCATGGTTATTGACAGAGGAAGTTGGTTTAGTATCATTTAGTATAGGAAAAAAGGCAAACCAACCAACCAAAAAACCCTAACCAAAACCAAACCAAAACTAATGCTACCCAGACTCATTCTGAGGATATTCAAGTGCAGAATTCAGCATCGTGGAGAAGCAATTTTCTAATGAATTGGTATACAGCTCTGGAGTTCTCTTTTTCATTTTGCTACTGGGAATCTTTCATTTGTCACAACTGTTGTCCAGAATGCATGTTCGGGAGTAGAACTGATCCCAGCAGTGCATTGCTGCATATATATGTCAGAAAGTAACATGCTTTCATGATAATGAAAGGGAAAAAAACCCCAGTACACACACAAAACACACTATGCTGTCACTGTCTATTCAGCATATGCATGTGCATGCAGATTTTCAGATTTGAAAGTCCAAGTTTTGGTTACTTGAAAGGACACTGTAGCTGATGGCAAAAATACATTTGCCAAAAGAAACATTTATTTTAAATGAAGTCACTAAACAGACGTTGACAGACTGAAATCACCAAAAGAATGCATATCCAATGATTTTTCATGGAAGTGTGTATTTCAGTAATATAAGTCTGGCGATATAAAAAAACCCTCTTGAATGATACAAGAGGCATATTCATAAAAACCTGTAGACAGGCTAAGTGTGTTTTTGTGTAATAACTAAAGATGTCTAAATTTATACATACAAGAAGCTCATTCATTTGAGAGCTTAATCCTGTGTCATAGAAGTCAGAGGTTTTTCCTGTTGTCTTCATCACAGTTGGAATCAGACCTATTTCTGTGTCATTGTCTCTGCACAGTCACATATATAATTGTCACTCATATTTTCAAGGCTCCACGCTGTGCCTAAGGGCAATCTATTTTGAAAGCCATGTTTTATGAAATTATTTTTTTACTATGCCTCTTTTTATTTGCTTTCCCTCCATGGGTTACTTGCCTTTCCAGAATCAGAAGAGAGATGAATATTAATTTTTGGTTTTTGGCACAGGAAAGTTTTAGGTGGCTGCTGTGGGAAGATCAGATGTAATCTTTGAGTTTAAGATGAACTGCTGCAGAAGGAGAGATAAATGGCAGTCCTTCTGCAGGGGTCATTTCCTTCTCAAAGAAAACTGAGATGACCCTTAGCACTAGATTTTTGCCAGTGTTTGGAATTGGTTGTTCCAGATGCTCATTGTCATTGAACATAAGTAGTTATCGTCTTCCACAAGTTCTAGGTTTTGTACTGAAAGACTTGGTGCATTGAGATCCTGTGGATTAGGAAGGCTTGGCTTGGCACTTTAAAAAATATATTTACTCTGGCAGTAATACAGCTCCTTGTGTGTCATCCAAAAGTGCGGTCAGTGTTGAAAAGCAAAACTTCCTCTAGGAACCCTGAGTATGTCAGGAACATTTACAGTGTCCCTTAGCTATGACAGTGCTAACTCTTTAGCCATGCAAGTTGATTTTAAAAAGAATGAAAAATTTAATTGGAAAGTCATGTTACTGTCTATCACAACTTCTAGACCCTCTGTACATGGAAGGAGAGTTATTTAGAAGTGGGTTATGTTGTGCTTCTTCACAGCTCTGTAAATAGAGAGTGCATGAAGCATGTGCTTATAGGTCTAAGCTTTTCAGCAGCAGGGTGTACCTTTGCAGAAGTCTGTAACGTCCAACCTTGTTAGTGAAGTACAGCTGTAGTAATGTACTACCAAAGTGTCCAGGTCAAATATCCTGAGGGATATTTGCAGTGATCCTCTTTCTCCCCAGTAAGTTTCAGTACAGAAGCGCCATGCCTTCATGCATTAATGATTCTGTTCTGTCCCAGATTTTACTGCAGAATTAATTCCAAAACATCTGTAGAAAAAAATCTGGCTTCCTGTGTAAAAAATGTGTTACCAATTATGTGGGTGGCATTTCTCAGTCTGCTTGGGAGTGCTAGGAACCATATTGTATTATTTTTAAAGCCTGTGAAGGCTGATAACGATCTGTCTGTAACTGTAAAATAATAATCTGATGGAATGACAGGAGAAATGGACTTTCCAGCTGACTTGATAGAAAAATGTGCTCTTGTTGAGGAGACATTTCAGAGTTAACAAGTAATAAAAGCAGTTGGCTGACAAGAAATGCTGTTAATTTCAGTGACCTTTAATAATAACAACAATTTAAAAACCCCCAGTTAAATAGGAAGCAGCTAAGCTCTTCTGGGTCCCAGTTTCACAGGTCAGAATGTGGAGAAGCTAGCCTTGTCCTTGCATTTTCAGCTGGCCTCTGTGTCTGTGCGTAGTTCATTCATTTATTTTAAGCTTTCATTTCATTTCATTTCATCCAAAGTTAAAGATTTTTCTAGGCCTTCAAGGAAATATTTATTCCATATGCTACAGAGCTACTATCAAAGTATTATTATGGGCTATTGTTCATATAGCAATCTTAAAAGATGACCAGAGGAGTTTTTCTTCTTAGGGATAATTGACTCCATTTACTTTGCTAGACAAAGAGTTTCTGAAAAGCTTCCTATTGTTCATAAGGATAAAACATAATGTTCTTATATTTAGGGCACTATAACTGCAAGCTTACCTTCAGTTTTAGAAGTTTCCCATCCAGAACTCACCTACTGTCCTTTCTGGAATCTCTGTAACTTGCTGCAGGCTCAGATTATATGGGAGTGGTAGAACTGAAATTAGAGAGGATAATATGCATTGTAGATGGCTACAATATGTGCTACTTTATTGTTTATAAATAGCTTTATGCCATAGCGGGGCAGAAACATGAGAGATGGTAGGAGAGAAGGAAAGAAGGACTTGAGTGGGGCCCCAAAGAGGCTGGGGATCTGACAAAGGAGACTTGATGGCTTTATGCAGCTAATGTATATAATGGCTATAAAGCAGTAAGTGACTGAAGCAGTTATCCATACATTATTCACTGACGTTTAAGAAAACAACTCTAGGCAGATTACTCTAACTGTGACAGAGCTCTTTGCTTGTTAGTACCAACAGGAGACTGTCTTAGAGGTCATGAAATGCATTTAGTAGATAATGACATTTACATGTTTACATTTAAATGCCTGTATTTTCAAGATATTTCTTAAGAATCGTGAGCAGGCCTGCACTTAGATT
Source organism: Indicator indicator (assembly GCF_027791375.1). Lineage (NCBI taxonomy): Eukaryota > Metazoa > Chordata > Aves > Piciformes > Indicatoridae > Indicator > Indicator indicator. The sequence continues at coordinate 6,637,002 of NC_072025.1, forward strand.
CCATGTCTTCCTTGCACAGACTGGTAATGAATCTTCTCTTGTTCAGTTTGTTTAACCTCTGTGTAATTGCTGCATTTATAAAACGGGAATTACAGGGCTCCATGGGACACAGTCCACATACATATGGTTGCTGTTACTGTTGTAGTACTGTGGCAAAGCAAAATACTCCACTATAAAGAAGCAGCCCTGCTGAGAAAATGCAGCCTGGATGCTTGTTCAATAGTGTCCTACAAGGGGAAACAAAAATCCCTCACTCTATGAAACTGCATTTTGAGAGCCAAAGATACATAGCCAAGGTAAAACAACTATGGGGAACAAGGAATTTAAAGCAAGGTGAGAGGATCTGGACCTAAACTAGTAAAATGAACTTTCTTTTTACCTGAACATTGGTGATTTTAGCCCTATTTCTACTTGAAATGTTTCTTCTCTTTAAGGATATGTGTGATTCCTCACTAATTATTAATTCTATTGTCTCCAAACTTTTGTTGTTTTTTTTGGAGTGGAGGTAAGCACAGCACTATTAGGTATTATATAAAAGTTTAGAATATATATATATATATAAAGTATATATATCATGAAAGAAAAAAGAAAACTTAGAAAAAGAGAAAAACTGAGTTCGTAAATTGGTGACTGCCTGTTTTATGACTGCAATATACTTCATAATAAATCTAAGTTTATGAATTGGAATATAGAAAATATTCTCCGATGGTTTGCAGTGATTAACGTCAACAACAAAACTTTTTCAAATGTTTTAATTTCTGTCCTCATGAGCTGCAAAAGGAGATATTTTTCAAAGATTAGGTGAAATTCTTTTGGAGGTTTCAACAGCATTCTAAACTGATTTTGGGGGGTTAGCAGAGAACTAAAATGTAAAGCAACTGATCTGATTTTCTTCCCTGTTGATCCTCACTTCCTTATGATATGAAAATGCATTTTCTGCAAAACTTCTCAAGATGTGTTGTGTCGGTGCACAACATGTAAACAAAATGTCATTGTATCTGTTTCCTTAGGGATTTAGTGTTGCTCTGTCTTTGATCATGTGTCATCTGTAGTAGGCTGATTTCAGGTGAGAATTCTGTGTTTCTAGATAGAAGGCTTTTCTTCAGCAGGTACTTCTGGCTGTGCTTTATGTTTTTTTTTCCTTCTATCCCACATATCTTGCCTCATACTTGATCTTGCATGTTTCTATTTTTGTCATAGAGGAAAAGGGGAATGCCCAGTTTTAGTGGTTCGTTCATCAATCTATTTCATTTTCCGCTCCTCCAGTAAAACTAGATTTTAAATGAAAGAGGCAGTTTTAACCAAGTGAAACAGAAGACAGCCGTGTGCCTAGTGAAGTTGTTGGAACCATGTTATTTGAGAAGTTGCTGTTCGATGAAGTAGACTTTACTGTCATTGCTTGCGCAGATAACAAGTAGCGAAACACAAGGCACGTGGAACGCAGTAACTTAGAATGGCAAACCCTCTTTGCCAAGGGCAAAACTAGGCATGCTCGTTGACAGAGCTTAGGATGGATTCAGAAAGGAAGCGGGTCTTTCCGTCTCCCACTGCTGTGGGACCGCGCAGGGCCGCGGAGCGCTCGTTGTGCTGGGGCGGCTGCGGCCCATCTTCCCGGGTTGTTCTCTGACGCCCGTTTCTCCCGCCTCTTTCTGCGGCTGGAGATGGCAAGGCCGAGCTTGCGGAAAAGGCCGGCGAGAGCGGCGAGTAGGCGCCGCCCGTGCGGGGCGACTCCGGGCCGCGGTGGGGCCCGCTGCCGCGGGGACGGATGCGGGGCGGGGCGGAGCGCGGCTCGCCAGGCCGCTGAGGGGCGGGCCCTGCGGCCGGTGACTTCATGGGAAGGAGGCGGTGGCGGGAGGTGGGTCTAGCTTTCCGTCTGCCGGTGCTGTCTGCAGGGCGGGCGAGAGGCGGCCGCTCCGCCGGGCAGCGCGGGCGGGGGGACAGCGGTGACGGAAAGCAGCAGCTGGGGGGGACGGCGGCGCTGGGTTGATTTCCCACCCCCCCTCACCCCCTCCCCGGACGGAGGAAGATGGAGCTCGGTTAGTAAGGGCTTGCGGGAGGAGCAGCGGGAGCAGGTAAGAGCTGCTGCTCCCTCCTCCTGTCTTCTGGCTGGGAGCGCGGCAGGGGCCGGTCGGTGCGGTGGACGGGCTGGTGCTCTTCAGCACAGGTGGCGCAGGTGGGCCCGGCACGCACTGGTGTCCTTGCCTGCGGGCTGCCCGCTCCGCCCTGGCTGCAGAAGTTCCTGCTGTGCCGAGCAGCGGGCAGCCGGAGGGCAAAGCCCTCGCTAGAGCTGGTGAGGGCAAAGCCGGGCATTTAGAAACGCCTCCTGCCCCATGCCTTGGGTTGTTGTGGTGGGGATGCGGGCAGTTCTGCTGGCTTTGCCACCGCCCCGTCTCCTCCAGCTCATTGATGAGCTCCGGGAAGGGCTTCTGCATTGCAGACGATCGCCTGAGCTTCGCTCCTGCATTCGCGGCTTTATCTGATCAAGGCAGCCAGCTCCCTGGCCGGGTGGTCCGGTGCTGCTTGGGCAAGAGGCCGGTTTGGGCAGGTGGTATCGTCTTCTGCCATTCCTGGACCCTGTCAGGACATTCGGGGGATTGACCTCGTTCTGATAAATATTAAACATATATATGATATTTGCTCTGCCGGCAGAAGTATCAAAGGGAACCTGTCAGGATCCGTGTGAATTATGAGCATTTGGAGTTCACAGGGTGCAATACAGTGCAGTGAGATATAACGTGGATATAAAGCATAATGCAGTGAGGCACACGACCTTACATAATCTAAATTTAAAAAGCTCACTACCCCTACGCATACCCTGGAGGTTGTAAGAATATGTCTGTTCTAAGCTCTTTCTAGAGGCTCGTTAAGTATCTGTCTGACATAAAGATGCAAAGACCCTCGTGAGCCAGTGCTGAAAATAAAAAAATAAATTGTTGGTTACTTTTGCTGTAGTTCTGTCATAGTAAGTTCCTCCTCACTGGTCAGTATCATGCGCACACAGTGATACTCGTGGCTGTGTGGGCATACATAGCCCCACACTGCAAGAAGGATTGGTTTCTTCTGTTGTTCCTCAGATGCACCTTTAAATTGATGAACTGTAACGCTGTCATATTTTGATAAACTCTTGAGGTTTCTCTCCCTAGGCCTGAATAGTGCTACGATTTCTAGCATACAGGTCTCAATTTAATGTAAGCAGAAAGACATCTTTCACACTTTTCATTTGACCTTCAGCATCTCACATAAATACATGAAACTGATGATCAGGCAAGTATTTTGCAAAGGACTGGTTTAAAATGTGTTGCTGTATGCAACATACACAACTCAGATCATGTCTAGGATAACATACAGTCAGTCATGAGCTCTATATCTAAAGGAAACTAATGTGTGATAAATTTGGCCCACATTTTTAACTCAGTCCTTACAAATGACATTGACTTTAAAAAAGGTTGCTATGGCACAGATTTAAAGCAAAGTATATTAAGCTTCTGGAACTGAAAGTGCTGTTGGTAGGAAAAATACTGTTTTGTTATTTATAATCTATTACTAAAATGTAAGGGTGATAGCTTTTGAGGCTGGATGTGGCTCTGGTTTCTGCTGGTGTGAATTGACTAAATGGTTTCCCTTCTATGGATGTGGGCCAGATTTTGTTCAGGTGTACATGTCCTGCTCACACAGGGACAGATTGGAGTTTCCCGATTTGAATCTGGAATATAGATGAAAACCAATGCCTACCTTCCTCTGGGATACTTTCTGTTGTGAGCCTGTATGCTTTTTGCTCAAGCTGTACCATTGATTGTGATGTGGAATATAGAACCAATGTGGGTTGTTTATTGCCCACACAGCAGAAATGATGTTATGACGTGGAATAGAAATGACGTTTCTGTGAATCTTGCTCCTTTGTGATACTATATTTTTCTACAAGAATGTCAGTCATCTTCAGGAGAGCTTAATTCATGTATGATACAGTAACTGTCAAGAGAGTGAGGCTAGGTAGGGATCAACTACCCAGACTAATGAATTGCCTGTGTAGTTTAAAAAACCCCTGATCACTTGCTCAATCATAATGCGTCTATTTTTGAAAAAGGTAGTTTTTTTGCAGATGGGTCTAAAAGATTTTGGTCTTGGTTTACCAACACAAATTCAAATAGTGGCTAGATATTATAGGCTCCAAGTACATGTGGAATGAGCAGGTTGGAAGGTACTTAGTCTTTTCATAGCAAGCCTACCTTTGCATCTTTCATTGCTCCTGGCATGTCTCCCGTACTGTGATGCTAGCAGACTCAGTAGAAAGGCCAGAGACTGAAGAGACTTCCAGTGAGTGGGACTCCAGGTCAGGAATTTTGTAAGGCTGTTTACATGCAAGCGTATGAACATTGACTCACATCTTACCAGTGCAATCATTGTGCTTGTTGTTGCCATAGTTGCTCTTTGTGTTACTTACTAAAAAATTAGGGAATCGATGTTTTAACTAGCCAATATGTGTGACATCTAATTTTAAGTTAAAACTGTATGTTTTAAATCTAATCACTGTGATGTTCTCATGTCGTTGGGAGTCTTCTACAATTTCATTGTTATTGTATCTCTGTTATTTGGGGGGGGGGGGTAGGGTATATTATTTTTTATTTATTGTATAGATCTTTAAGAAATTTGAAAATCCGTGTATCATCTTGTTACATATTGTTATTTATCTCATTGTTGCCTTTAAACACAGCAACTTCTAGTCTTAATAGGAGGCGAACAACACTAGCATGTTCCCACATAGTTATGTATTGCTAGAGAGAAAGTTGATGCTGAAAGAGGGAAAGGACTAAGGAAACTAGTAGAATATTTGTCACTAAATTGTCTAGACCTCAGATCTTGCTGTTTAATGATGTTTTCTTCTGTTTAATATATTCTGCATTCCCAGAAACGTTACAAAATCCAAATCTCCTTTTGCCTTGAATTTAATAACATATCTTGGGACTCGTATTAAGAAAAAATAAACATAAGCTTTTAATTAAGGAAATGGAAAGCCCTTAAAACATCAAGTGCAACTGTTATTAAATTGAAGACTGAAGGAGGTAGAAAAGGCTTTTTTGTTGTGTTGTTACTGAAGATTTTTGAAGCCTACAGGTTCATTTATAGTGGATAAATACTGTACAGCCATGCAAAGGCATTCATAGATATTTAGACTGAAGCACAAAGCTAAATGGTATCTACACCTTCTGAACACATTAGTGAACAGACTGGGAGGTGAACCTGGCTGCTTAGATGATCTGAAAATTCAGCAGTGGAATCTTATGCAAGAGTACAAGTTTACCACTTCAAGTGCGATAAAAATGTTGCACAGGTTTTACACTGCATCTTGCTGTATTTCTTTCTTGTTCGTTTCCTGAGACAAAGCATGAGACAAAATTGAGAAAGTGTCCACAGATAAGATGGCAGAACTGTTCTCAAATCCTTGACAGTAATTAATTGGTTTTATTTTAAAGGCAGATTAATTAGTGTATGCGTGTAAATGTAACAATACAACTGTTTTTGCCACCCAGTATTTTCTGGTTTTTTTGTTTAGCTGTCCTTCCTCCACTACTGATCCAAGAGTAGAAAAACTCTGAATCTATCAAGCATGGAGATAGTATAGATCTGAAAGATTTGATTTACAGTTCTGTTTTTATATTGTTCTAGTATAACTGTCTCTGTGTTGAGTATTTCTAATTTAAAGTAGTTTCAAGAGACAAACATAATTGTGACCTATTTCATCTCATTCTCAGTTTGCTTCTGATTCTTACTCTTCTGAGTTCAGTGCTGGCTATTTTAGCATAAAGTTGTGCCACTAATTTTTAGTCTTAGTGCTTTGCTGTAGTGTTTTAATGAAGAATGTTATTGATATTATCTGTGTTTACCTTATTTCATATTTCTTGGATGGACCCTTGGCAAAGCTTTAGGCTTGAAATAGAAATTCTTGAGATTGCTTATTTGTTTTTATTAAAAGGGTTAATAAGGGCATTTAATATTTTAGAGTCTCTCATCCTTTCAAAATACACTTTAATTTGAAAAAGAAAACCAGAGATCTCTGGACAAGATTATGAATTTGTTTTATTCCTGAAAGTTTTTTGAATACTTTTTTTTTTTTTCAGAATGAGCGTATCTGTAAATGCTTGATGATACGTTTAGTAAAATTGCTATGTCTCACACTGTGTGCTGAAAAATTGATCAGCCAGAATCCTGAGTTATGCTTTCTGATCATGACTTAAATCTTGTATGTGAGGCTTCAGTATCATTTAACTTGTACAGGGAACAAAGTATGTTCTTTATACAAGGCTAAAGAAGCCATTTTTATCTTTCAGTGTTTTGTGGATACATGGTGCTGTACAGTGAATTTTTTTCCCCTTGCACATTCTCTTAGGATCTGCTGAGTAATCATATGCTTTGACTAGTCAATCAAAGAAAGGGCAAAACCCATGTGGAAACTGAGCGCGCTGTGAAAGGATTTTGATTCTCTTGTTTGTCACAGTGTTTGTATTTCCACTATTGTTTTCAGACTTAGAGTAAGGAACACTGAGGACTTGTTCTTTAATTAGATGCTTGAACTATCACATTTCTAATTCTGATGTCTGCTGATGCCATTAGTGACCTCTGTCACAGGGACATTTACAAAGTTTACACTGCAGCATATGACCAGGAGATGTAACGTATTTCTGGATTATTGCTATGATGTTATCAGAGTCATGTTCTAATGCCTGTCATTTAGATGGCTAGCTGCCATAGTGATAGCACCATAGAAACTAGTAAAATAATAATTTCCTATTGGGAAATCTGGATGAAAAAAAATCTGGTTTTCCATCTTTTATGTTTGAGCACCTTAAAAGGAATGAAACTCTGTTGATGCTATATTCCTAATGGAAAAAATACATTGAACAAATTCCTTTGCTCTGTGTTACACAGCAGGCCAAGTTAAGGTTATTATATTGGTACTGTCAAAACATTAAATGTGTGATTGATAATTCATTTATTGCCTGGGCTACTTCTGATCTCAAGAGTGAGGACATTGGAGTAAAGACTTTTCTTACATTGTTGATCTTTGTTGTTAAGTCACTTTACTTTCTTCTATTGCAATTACTTTCTAAATAATGCAATAAGTATGATTTTCTTAAAAAAACACTATTCCAGCAAATAAGGGCTATGACTGTGTCCCCATAGGCAGTGCCAGCATAGACAGTCAAAACACAGTAATGACAGAACTTTGGGAGCCATTGTAAAGGGTTTTATCTGTCTCGAACTATGCAAATCGTGATTATAAGAATGCCAAATAAGATCATCTAGCAGGTAATATCTTGAGTAGCATATTCCACGTCTTTTGAGATCTATTGCAGCAAGAAAAAAAGTGTGAGGAGCAGTCCTTGACTCTGTCTATTGGTTGGAATGAGTTGTTTCTCTATTGCCGGTAAGTGACTCTCTCAGATACTTAAGGCCTACTGGAAACTGCTAAGCAAGGACGTAGAGGGAGTGATCCCAGATATATCTGTCTAGCTATATACTCATTAAATTTTTGTGTAAACACTTATATTGCCTCCAAATTTTCCAAGATACTGCAAAGGAGCTTTTGTCCTTTGTTAAATAGTTTCCCTGTTAGCACTGAGATCAGTGTAAAGGACAGATTCTTGATGGTGTTAACCTTGAGTTTATTAGTTAGATTCAGTCTGTACTAAGCAGCAAATAGGAGTAAAAACAGACTGTCAAACTCTGCACTTAGGTACAGGTTATGACAGCACACTCGAATCAGAATAATTCAGCACCTGACAACAGAACCCAGACCAAAGTGTTGCAGATGGATATGCCAGGAACACTTAGTCTCAGATCTACCATCCATTACCAGAAACCTGCCCATCTGTCACCTGAGAATATTTAATATCCCAGTAGTTTCTATTTTAAGTCTTAGAGCTGTTATGTTGTCAATTTCTGAAAAAGTAGGACATACAGATGTATTGAATAACGTTGTGTTAATGTGAAAACATTATTTTAGTGTAAAGAAAGCATTGATTTAGCAAACTGTAATTAAGTATGAAGCAATGAAATCACCTCCCATGACTCTCTAAATAACTTTACATCTTTGTCTCAGGAAGAGACCAGGTGATTTAAAGGGAGGGCAGATTTACGTAATTCCAACAGAAATAACAAAGAACGTACAGCCTGTAGGTAAAAGTTCACATGTGGGAAGAATTCAGGGAGTATCATGTGTTCATCAGTTCTACAAATGCAACTAAGAGCTGGAGAGAAACTTCCTTTCAGCACAAATTAACAGAAATAACATATAATGTAGTAATGTCCCAGAGGAGGCCACAAGGATAACATTAAATCAAATCAAGTTGATACAGTGTCTGCAGTCTGGTAAGTGGAGGCAGTTTGCTGTTAAGAAATTGTCATTGCAAAGTAATAACCTTTTCATTAACTGTGAGTAGTGGGATGGCCGAGCATTTACAAGCTGAGGATTAAATTCAGAATTTATGAGGTTACCTGAAAATCTGGAATTTAAAAATCACAGTAGCTGAAGTGCTTTATATAATTTTGTTTTTCTTCTCAGTGTATCATGTTTGCTTTATCAATAATCATAAAAGCAGAACTTGAAACAAAATCATGGAAGGGCATGTTAATGCCACGTCATTTAGGGAAAGCTCCAGGTCTGAATGACGTTTTGCCACAAGGATTTGAGGTCTTGTGAGTTACTCTCACAGTGTCTTATCATGTATAGTTTTAATATGGGAGATAGATTGGTACTGTCAAAACATTAAATGTGTGATTGATAATTCATTTATTCCCTGGGCTACTTCTCGTCTCAGGAGTGAAGACATTGGAGTAAAGACTCAATTAGATACTCTAATATTGGGCTTTAAGTGATGTTTATTCTGTGTTGAAAGACCCACATGAAGGTGTCAAGGGTTAGGTCAGAGCTGACCACTAAATGAATGACAGATAGCCTCTGGTAACCCCTCTTCCTTCCCACAAGTGGAAGAGAAAAGGAATAAGGGTGAGAGACTTAAGAATTGAAAACTAAACCAACTTTAATTAAAAAAAAAAAATCAAATACATACAAAATCAATATCGAACCCAACCCATCTGATGGCAGTTACATCACCAGTGATGCTGTGGGCAGGCAAAGGGGAAAGGGATTTATGATCTGGATTCAGGAACACGTGGATTGGGATCAAAAGCAAACCATACAGAGTCCTTTTTGGGTGTCAGCCACTGAAGAAGAGAAAGCTTGATCCTTGTGATCCCTCACTTTTTTACAGGCTATGATGTATATGGAATGGAAAACTTTGATGGTCAGTTTAGGATTACTAGTCCAGTCTGCTCCTGCCCGCAGGAGCAAGAGCCTTTCCACAAGCCAGCCCTTGGTTCTAACCAGCAACATCATCATCACCACTTCCAGAAGCAGACACTTTTACAAAAACGTGCTGTTAACTTGAGAAATTGCAGTTACTTACACTGAGCTAAAAAGTAAAATCACTGAACAGAATGAATTCTGTTCTAGCTCAAACTGGGACAGAAAGAATGGGGTTTTTTTGAGCCCTGTAGTACTTGGGGATGACTTTTAGTGGATGAGGAGCGCTTGGAAACCCAGGTCCTGTGTTTCTTAGCAATAGACAGTTTGTTTCTTCAGGCTTCTTGGTATGGCTTCAATATCTTAGGACCTCAGATATACAGAACTCACATCTATCTGTTTATAATTGAAGTTTTTTGCATGTTTGTGTTATGATAGAGTTCCTCTATTCCCTGTTAAATACCTGGAGGTGGAGTTTCAATTAGAAAAGGCTTTTTGTACTCATATGAATAATGCTGGGAGGCATCTAGAAGGACTTTACTGATTTTCTTTCTCTCCTGTTCTCTGTAATCATAGTTGTATCTCGCTGCTCTGACATTCCAAGCTCAGATGCTTAATAGATAAGGCCCGTGTAACAGTTTTGAGCTGTAAATATAAAGATAGGTATTCTGTAGTGTATAAGCAGTCTGCAAATACTCAAAGCAGAATTTAATCAGGATTAATAAAAGAATGTCAATTCTTGTCAAAAATAGAAGGAAACTAAAGGCTGTGAAAAAAAGCCCCATGTTCTATGAAGGTTACACAGTTTCTTTTCTCCTCCTTCAGTAATGGAGGCTCTCTTGAAGAAGACCCACATAGACATCTGTAACGTCTCCTGGGCAACAGTTTACATTTTTATTATTCTGTGATGTTGAAAATTTCTTCTGGCATTGATAGATAAAAATATGTGCAGAAGAAAGAGTGGCACTATGAAGTCTAGTCTTATGCTGTTTGCAGCAGTAATCATTGTTGTGTTGTCTCTCTCTGGTCTACATCATCTTTGTAACAGGAGATACCAGTTTTCTATTGCTTAATCAATCCCAAATCCTTTTCTTAATTCCTCTGCTCTTCAAAGGGAGAGTTCCTGTAACTGGCAAAGGTGAATGGGTCAAACAGAGGCTAACATGTTAGAAAGTGAATCTCAGGACTTACAACTGGGAAATTAACAATTTTGCAATTGGCTCCAAGTCTTTTTGAACTGATTTTGTTTGTTATTATAAACACATGCTGCAAACTGCTCATTAATTGTTGCAGATGGGGGAATCTTTGAAGCAAGACTTAAGGTGCTGATTTACTGGCATATGTGCTGCACTGATAGGATGAATTGCTTCTCTGCAGGCCTGGTAGCGCTCTGACCGCAAAAGGATGATATGCTCATTTCAGCAGATAAGCAATATTTAGTCGCACTGGAAAACCTGATGAATGTGCACCCAGTTGAGGTATTGCTAACTTGGCTGCTCTCTCTCAGTGCTATGCAGATCAGGTGCTTGAAAGAAGTCCTTATGAGCACAAAATGTTGCATTAGTGAAGTGCAGACCTCAATTAACATGGAAATATAGATCATTGCCTTTCGCTGCCACAGGAGATGAATATTCATGCCTGAGCAGCTCAGTTGTAAGTATCTGGAGTTGATGAGATGGTTGCATCTAGCTGATAATCTCTTGACTTGTTTTGATACAACATTTGAGAAACAAAGCCATTATCATTTTCCTCCCCTCAGTTTTGTTTCCTAAAAGACACTTTACATGAAAATAGGAACTATTGACTTATTAACTTCTATTTCTCGTGCATCTCATTTAATATAAAATACATTCTTGTCCAGTGTATATAGGGGAATATGCACTCAAGAGAGAAGATAACTGTGAAGCCAACTGGTTGTCATTAAATGTGCATTTACAGCTATCAAAGAAAAATATGAGATACCCTTCTCTGGATTTCATAATACGGTTTATCTCCATTAAAAGATGCCTTATTTTTGTGCGTAGAAGGTTGGAAGAGGATACGATTTTCATTCTGTATGTTCCTATGACTGTTCTTACTCCAATTATGATCTTATAGAAGCTATAATAACATGTATACATATGCCTTTTGGGAACATTTTTCTTCAACAAATCTGAGACTTTCCAATGGAGGAGAAAATTATTCTGTCTATGACAAATTCCTTGAGAGTCATTCTGTCTCAGTCCTTGGGAACTTGAGAAAAATGGTCTGAAGCTTTAAAAAAAACAATACCAAATAATCCACCTTCACTAAGCCACTGAAATGAACCTAAAATAATGCTAGAAAATAGACTTCCAAGTTGTGGAATTCTGATCCCTTTGCTGAAGATGACCTCAGAGGAAATAGTTGTAGCAGTAAAATACATTTTAAGCTGAAATGTTAAAACAGAGAATGGTCAACAAGTGGGCTCTTACTCTTTTCACACTTGGAAAATCTTTTGCTGCCAGATTGCTTCAGATTAAGTCCCAGATGTTTTAAAATACTCTTCATGGCTTGTATCTATGTTAAAAAAAAAATTCTCTTTATCTATTTTGTGCTACTTGAACTGATTTTACTGTGTTTACTTTTAAAGTGGAGCAACATTTAACTGTCCAGAACAATTTATCATAAAGGTGTGAGATCTTGGCGATGTTTTAACCACAAGCCATATTTTTCTTGGATATGACTATAGAAAATGTTTAGAGAAAAGAGAGGAGAAAAAAGTACCCTCCCAATGTTGTACAGTGTGTTTCATGGTCTTAAGAGCTGGTAATTTTATAAATGGTTCAGTGTGATACAGTCAAATCCTGAGATCTAGATGAAAAATAAATCTAATAAGTGAAGCTCTGATTGTGGTAGGTTGTGATTATCTTATTTGTTTTTATCACCACACCATGAGAAATTTAATGTAGTGTTAATTATAGTGGTATAATTTGAGATAATGACACTAATGCGATCCATTTCATTTTTTCCTTAAATGCAACAGTAAGAATGGAGTTTGCTGGTATTATGAAGGTGAAAACGCCAAAGCAGAACTTGACTTTCTGTACAGATGTCTATGCAAAATGTGACCTTTATTTGGTCCTCCAGCTTAAGTCACAAAGCAAATGAAAAGCAGTAGCTGTGTATGCATAAAAGTACAATATGAATATAGTTATCAGGGGTTATTAGTGTTTTTCAAGGAAAAGGCTGATAAAAATGTAGCTGAAGATTTCCATGCACATGTTCTAGAAGAATAAATTCTTGACAAAGAGGGAAAATATTTATTAAAAAAGCAAACATGGAGGGAGGTAGCTGTTTGTACAGTAGTCTGCCAGAAAAGTTGGGTTTTAAAGATTTTTTTTTTTTTTTAATCAATTCCTGAGCAGCCAGGTAAGATAAAAGCTTATCACCCATTTACTAAAATATCTGGATGGAGAGAGGTACTAATCATATGCAGCATTCCTTCTGTGTTCTGTGTTCCTACTGTTTGTTTGGCTGGAATGTGGGGATGTTACATATTTGTACATCTAACAGTCGTTTTCTTCAAGCTTTGCACTGTTAATTTGGGTCACTGCATATAATGCATGTTAAATAAGACAAGGGTTTGTTGTATTTACAGAAAAAGTAGGATTTCATGGTATTACAGGAAACATTACTGTTAAAAATGAGAATGTTTCCTTTTAAATATATTACTGATAGTTCACAAAGTAATGTGTTCTTCTGGAACACATCTTCTTATGTACATAAATGTCATGGGTTTTGACAAAGTTGGTCAAATGAAACAGGTGTAGTGGTTTGCTAGATTGTGTGTTAATCATTGAGAGAATTCTATTTTTTTTTTTTGAGGCTAAAGTGAAATACTTTATAATATCAGTAGCCTATGCAGAGAGAATTGTTTCAAAATCTTCCAAAGCTTCTTGACTCTCTTGAAAAGCTGACTACAGGTACTTAAGAGATCACATAACTCCTTTTAATGGGATTTAGGCTTCTAGGTCATATGAAGTACTTTCAAAAAGTTTATACTTATCCTGATGATTAAGCTACCAGATAAAGTTGTAACTTCATTAATAGTCAATCTGTAAAATCCCAATTCAAAATATTGTTTCTGTACCTGAAAAAGTAGGGCTGCATATCAGTTGCAAACCCTTGTGGTTTTTTGGGGTTTTTTTTGGTGTAATTTATAACGATAATCAGTTTCCTATCCCCTAGACATGTCTACTTAAGACTGAACCTGTGATTGTGTAGTCTTTCCTTTTGTACTGTCATGTCTTTGATAGGCACTCCTTCTGCTGCTTTTTTTCTCCAATGTAACAATAGGAACTGAGTATCTGAGAAAATACTTGTTCATTTTAGGGCATTCAGGTGAACACTGTGGTTCATAATTACAATATTTTTGGAGAGAATTTGTAAGTTGGAAGGTATTATTTCTCGTCAGCACACATAGGCTAAAAAGCCTTTTATTTTTAACTGAGAGCTCACATGCTCTTTCAGGATGCCCAGGGCCACATCAAGTCTGATCTTGAATATCTCCAGGGATGGGGCCTCAATGACATCCCTGTCCAGTATTTTACCACTCTCACTGTAAGGAACTTCTTCCTTATGTCCAACCTGAATCTACCCTGCTCCAGTTTCAACCCCCTGGCCTTCATCCCATTGCTACAAGCCCTTCTAAACAGTCCTTTCCCAGCGTTCCCATAGATCCACTTCAGATGCTGAAATGTAGCTATAAGGTCTCTCCAGAGCCTTCTCTTCTCCAGGCTGAACTGCCCCAGTTGTCTCCACCTGTCTTCATAGGAGAGGTGCTTCAGTCCTCTGATCATCTCTGTGGCCGTCCTCTGGACCCACTCCAGCAGGTCCGTATCTCTCTTGTTTTGGGAGCCCCAGAGTACACCAGGTCAGTTGGGCAGGTTCCTAATCTGAGAGAGCTAGTTGATCAGATGTGCTACTGTGGCTTCCCTGCTTTTATTTTTGCAGAAAGGTATCTGTTGAAAGGAAACTACTATTCATGCCATATTTCCATCCATGCTTGTCTAAGAAACCAGTGTGTTCAGAAATACTGTCTTTCTTTTCTGTCTGTTCCTACTCTTTTGTGTTTAAAAGGCAGCCAGTTTAGTAACACCTATCATGTTTATTTTGTTTCCAGTTTTGATTGTAGTTTAAAGAAATTGACTTTCAGATTATTTATTTTCCTGAAAATGACAAAAATACTTCATTAACAAATGGTTACATTTCATTCTTACCACTTTGGATCAACTGCTCTAAATACATGTTGTCTTACAAATCCCATGCTTGCCAGACAGAGGATTTATGTTGGTCTGTAAACGATGAATGATAAGGCATAAACCATATTTTCTGAAAAAATTGTTTTCAGTACCTCTCAAGAAAAGATTAAAATGAAACTGTTCAAAGAATGGGCAAATGTAGTAAGAGTAATAAAATTTGCTGTAGCGTTCAGGGAAGCAGGGCTAAGAAGTCTCCTTTTTATTCCAGTATGGTTTGTATATACTAATGGGTAAATTCTTCAGAGACTTTGCATCTGTTGTTGCCTTGAGTGGGAATTTAGTGTTTTGATGAAGAGATGCTTAGGACGTGACTCATTAGATTTGAGTCCACTGGGACATTTATGAGGTTTTGTGGTCTGATCTCCTGATATCAGTCAAGCTACAGAACTCGATGGTGGAGTTTCTACTTAAAAATCTATAGGTCTAGTTTTACTATAACATCCCTTACAGAAAGACACTCCTGATTTAAAAACTCTTGATTCATTAGATAAATACTATGAATGCATAAAAAATAGCAGCTTTGATCACACAGGTTGGACCTTTGTAGTTTAAAGAAGCTCCTTTGTATTCCCTTTCTCATGACTAAAAGTGAGGTTGCATGAATAGCCTGGGTTTAAAACATGTCTAAGAGAAAATAATTTATTTTTTGTATGATAACCAAGCTAACAAATGAGAGGTAGCTTCAGAGGCCTGCATGTCTAAGTCAGGTTACAGAATTAATGCCAGAAGCTGCTAATGCTGTTGTACAAACTGGCACTAAAATATTTTATATCCAGAATTACCTCCTGTGTCCAGTGGGTTGGGGGAAAGAAGTTTGCTTTTTTAGCATCATAAAATGAGACAGTTGTTGAATTTCATGCTCAGCTTCAGATTTTATATGTGATCACTGAGGATGAATGTCTGCCTTAAATAAAGGAGTAGGTCATTAATCTTGAGAGCTGTTCATGCAATCTTTGCACACACAGAGGCCTTGAGGATAAAATAATTTCAATAAGAGAGCCTGCTAGCTCTTCTGTGTCAGTGTGTTGTTAATTAGAAGAGAATGATAGTCTATTAATAAACATGCATGCTTCCAAACTGAATTGTCACCAATCTGTTTAAAATATTTTGGTTGCCTTTCTCAGATCTTTACTGCTTAATGAAATTACCTCCTAAGATTTTGTGTATCTGAAAAGATGCAATACCAGTGCCAGAAACTAAATTAATATGCCATGGGAGCTTTCCTAATGAAATTAATATGGCATTTATAACCTTTTTAGAGAGGCTTTTCAGTATAAAATGAACTCCCAAAAGACTAAGATGCTCTTTTTTTTTCCCCAAGCTTTTATACTTCTGCCTGTTTCCTTTCATGATACATGAAATGGAAATACGTAAATAAAAGTTAGTTCTTTGATACCCTTCCACGGATTTATAACTTTTGTATTATTAATTGTGAACTGCAATTTTAGACTAGTGTTTAGTTTTTTAATTGGATTGGCTGCATTTTTCCAGGAGGTAGCAACAACTAGCAGTATGAAGTTCTCTCTTTTTTTTTAAATTTAAAGAACACTTTCCATTTTTTACCAAAAATGCTTTTGTGGTTGCAATGCAAAACTTCCATTTGAGATCTGCACTTACAAAGTTGAATTGTGAATTGTGTGAACATTTTTCAGTTTGAGGGAGCTGCGTTTCTTACTCTTTTCCTTTTATATTTTTGTTTTGTAAATGGTGATTAAAATGTGCTTAAACTTTTGTAAATAGGTAGCAGTCTTCATAAGGCACAGCATGCTGAGAACTAACAGGAAGCTGAGTATTACAGCTGTCAGAGGTGAGACAGATAAAGCTAGTGCATAGTGGAGCTACATTCTGAGGTTTGTTTAAGAACCGACAATATTTATTTTTGTATTTGATTCATTTTGCATACTATCTCAGTTGCAAGGAGACAACTGCTGGTTTGGGAAGGTTGTCTAGAAAGTTGTGTTGCTTTTTGCTGTGCATCTCTTTTTAGTTACCAATCTGACATCACTGGCCAGTGGCCCTGGGCAGTCTCTGCATTCGTCTCCATGCATTTCTGATCTCTAGGATTTTCCCTCTCTTTTCAGAGTCTTTTCTGCCCTTATAATCTTTGCTACCCCCTTCCCTGGTACCTTCTTTTTTTTTTTTTCCTTTCTGAGACTTCTTTCTGGCAACTTTCTTTTTGCCCTGAATCTAAAGTGTGCAGAAACACAATGTATGAACAGACTTTTCAGTGCACATTCTGCATCTGTGTTAATTGAAGGTTTCAGAATGTGATCCTTCTGTTAAGTCCAGGTGATATCACAATTTACAAGCACCCTGTGCTGATAGCAGCAAGAAAATACTAGGCTTTTACTGGAGAGTTCAAAATTCACTTGCAGACATTCACCTACAGACACACACACAACACTGATCTGCTGCCTGTTAGTATTTGCAATTGAAACTATTCTTTTCACTATGACCACAGCTGATGTACTTTTGCTAAGAGGTATGTTGGGTGCTGTTAGGAAAACTTCGTTATCATCTCTGCTCTTGACTAATGTGAATATCTAGCTTTTGCGTCATTATTATAAGAACTCATTTTCTAAGATTACTTGATAGGGAAAGATTCCAAACATGGACTGGTGCTGAAACAGGAGGGACAGCATATGACTGTCACTTTACCTTTCGTATGTCAATTTCGGAGTTTATTTGGAGTCTTATATAATGTGGGAACTTCACATGCTGCAGTACTTCACACAACAAATTTCAGGTAGCTTTACAGTCCTTCAATTGTGCAAAAGAATCCCCTGTAAACTATATGTTGTAGAAACATGGAGGTAAATTTTTTTTAAAAAGGAAGATGGCCTTACAGAGCAAGAAAATGTTTTTCTTCTTGTGAATTCTTACTATTCCTTTCTAACTTTGCATGTAACTGTTTATTGCTGACCTTTTCTTTGATGCCTCCTGGATGGTTAATGTGAGGGTGTCCCTTTGCTGAATTGGGGAAGGGTCAAATTTCCCTTCCCTTCCCTTTCCAGAGTCAGCAATCTGGCTGGCTGTTATGTCATGTCTGGAGGTAATGGACCTCAGAAACATATATATATATATATATATATATGTGTGTGTGTGTGTGTACATGCCTGTGTTTATGTTGACACGTACATACCTCTGTGTGTGCATGTATGTCTAGAACAGTATGGCTTCCTGGTTCGGCTGTTCAACATAAGCTTTCTCTTTCAGCTATCTGTCCTAAGCTTGCAGCAGAAAATGTAGTAAGAACGTAGCATATAGTGAAGTTATGGCCTTACTGACTCCCCAAGGGAGAAGATTTGTGAGATTATTAGGGACTAAATGATGCAAAGATTTTTTTTTTTTTTTCTGATTTTCAGTGTGGTGGCTTTTTTGTGTTTTTTTTTTTTTTTTTGTTTGGTTGTTTTTTTTACCCTATTTGGGTTAGTTTTAATGTTGCACCATCCATGTTTTGTTTTAGGGGGGTTGGGTGATTCTCTCTTGGTTTTTTTTTTTTTTTTTTTGTTTGTTTGTTTGTTTGTTTGTTTGTTTGTTTTTTTCCTTGTTCTCCCACAAAAGCATAATTCAATTCTGGAACCACTACAATGTTCTGGTATGAGTGCCATAATCATCTCCCCATTTCTTTCCCAGATCTCAAGCCATTTTTCGTATGAGATATTTTCAGTGTGGACTACCAAGCAGCAAAGCAACATATGGGCTATTTATTGTTTCAAATAAACAGTCTCATTATTCTTAGCAAAATGCAGCTTTAACTAAGCTATTGCACATAGTTTATCTTGGTTGTGGTAAAGCATCTAAATATGAGGTTTCTTAGAATGTTTTGATGCCAGTGACTTTTTGCTTAGGATTCATGTACAGTTTTAGAAATAAAGAAAGAGTCAGCATGTGTTGACAGTTACAGCTATACCAAAATGTTTTATTGATTTGTCGTTCAATTACAAGAAATGTGAAAATTGTGGGATATAGTAATAGCTCATCCGGATGACTTCATCAGTCAAAATTAGAGAATGTATTAATGGTAGCTACTTCCTAATGGTGAGTAGAATGCTTTATAGGTGTTGTGTATAATTTAGTGCATTAGACAAAATGGCAGATGAAAATCAAGCCAAAATCAAGGGGAATTAGGTTCCTGCTGAGTGGTTATTGGCTTATTGTCTAGGATCTCTTATTATTAAAATGTTTCCTGCCTCATAAAGAATATTTGTAAAATGATCTTATGATAATCACCATCTTGACTGAGGCATCAGGTGCTGACTTGCAGATGTTAAATACTTAGCAACACATCTCTTCTCAGCTTGAGCTAGAGAGTCAGGTGCTGTAGCTAGGTTGTGTAGTAGTTCCTCATCTTCTAAAAGCGGGTAAAACACAGAGTGCACAGTGGATTGTGTTTTGATGTGCATGGCAGATAGAGGATAGAAATTAAGTCCCAAATAGATTTCATGGTTGCCATCTTTGTAATCTGACTCTGAGGCTGTTTCTTTCTTCCTTGGGAAAGGAAAAAAGATGCTTTCTTTTTTATGGTTCTATTAAGAATTTCTCAAAAGACTGAGAAGAGAGGAGGTAACCTGTTGTTGAACAGTGGCAGTTCTACAAGTTCCAATCATTCTCAGATGTAGTTTACTGAATATTTGGGTGATTTATGTTCACATTTGAATTGTGCCTTACTTTTCCCTTGGTAGATCACTTAACTGAAAAGTAAGGGAGCATATAGGGTGTACTTGATAGCAAATTTAATAAAATTTATGAATACATGTGTTAGTCAGTTGTATTACTGTCCATGGAAAAAAGAATAATTTGACTTGATTAGCCTGAATAAGCATGCTTCGTTAGTTCTGGAAGAAGGTTTTTGATACTGAGAATACTGTGATCAGCTGTGAGAGAGATTTTTAACTCTGGGGAAAACTGATGCATAGAGTCCAGAAAATTGAGTGTATGTTAAACCTGTACCCTTAAACTTAGGACCTGAGTTCTGTTGACAGTGATTTATTTGTTCACGCAACTAAGTAACTATACTCTCTCTTAAATTAACTGGAAGATACAGATGGTTGACCCCTTAGGCCATTTTAATTTTAGACACCTAAATTTAGAGTTTGGACTCTTTTAGAGCACTGAGTTTGAAAGGTTTGGACTGGAACCCAAGAGCTTCGGCCTGTCCCTGCTTGCATTACTATCATCTCTCTGAGCCTCTCCCTCCCACTGAAATTAATAGCACTTCTCTCTGTCTTGAGATGTTCTCAATTTGCTTTACTCATTTTTCACTCATTTTGCTTCAGAAGGCATGTGTTACTAAAATCAAATTCTGAATCAGATATGGAATGTGGAGAGTTTCCTCTTATAGTCAGAAATTTTCAACTGGCTGCTGTAGGTGGAGCTTACTGTGCATTTGTTTAGCTGTGCTAAAATTTTCAATCATGAAGTAGATTAAGAGTTAAAGCTCATGGGGAAATGGAAAACATAAATGGGACATTTTGAGTATAACTGAAAATCCATTGGAATTATTTTTTTTATTCAGGCAAATGAAAACAATTTATTTACTTATTTATCCTTTCAGCTTAAGAAGTGACTCTCCCAAGTGAAGTGCTTTTTTATCGGAAGTTGTTTATGAAAGCAAAAGTCGTGACTAGCGTATTTATTGTATGATGATCATTGCCCAGTCGTGGAATGAAACTGGTCCAAGTGCTGCAACAGGGTCTGAGGAAAGACAATAAAGTCTTCAAAAAATCAAGCAAGCTGTAAAATGGGGCTGATAAATCACTTTAGGTGGGCCAGTTTATTAGGTATATTATCAAGCTAGATGTTACTTAAGGGAGTTTGAGTTAAAAGCCTGAAGAATATTCATAGTAAGTGAAGATTGGATTTTTTTTTTTTAAATAAAGCAGAACATGAATAATACAAACATAATGCTACACACATTATTACTGATAGTTTCCGAAATGTTGAAATGATGCAAAGCAAATTTGCTCATTAGGTTCATTTTGGGATTAACTTGCATGTTCCTATCAATGCTGGGGTTGTAAAGTAAAAGTTACATCATGTAATGAGTCTTTTAGATTTCATAACCAAGAAAACATTTTCAGATAAAAGAGGGAATTACTACATCTATGCAGAGGAAAGACTGACAAACAGATACTTGTGTTTTGAGGGGGAAATAATCTTTGATATATTCAGTTTTCAGTGATAGCTCAGCACAATTGCATGTTCATAGAATGGCTTAGGTTGGAAGGGACCTCAGAGGTCATCTACTCCAACCCCCCTGCCCTGGGCAGGGACACCTGTTGACTTGGTTGCCCAAAGCCTCATTCAATCCATCCTTAAACATCTCCAGTGAAGGGGCATCCACAATCATTCCGGGCAACATATTTCGGAGTCTCACCACACTTTACTGAAGAACTTCTTCCTAAGAGCTAGTCTAACCCTACTTTCCCTCAGTGTGAACCCATTTTCCCTATTCCTGTCACTAGGCACCCTCATGAAAAGTCCCTCTTCAGCTTTCCTGTAGGCTCCCTTCAGCTAGGAAGGCAGCTATAAGGTCCCCCCCAGAGTCTATCCTCATAGGAGATAGGATCTTTCTTACAACAACCAAGTAGTTTCTGTTATGTTTTGGTCAAGCAAAAATGAATTTTTTCATTCCAACTATTTAAATTCCTTCAAGAGATTCCAAATATTAGTAAAATTATTCATAAAAATAAATGGAGAAAATTTAAACAAGGTATTTTTATACCCAGTTTCAACCAATTCTAGCCAGCATCATTATAAAAATTGCTATTCTATCCTCTTATAAATCCAGAATAATATTTAAGTCATTCACTTAAGTAATTTAGAGGATGGTAGTGTAATGCAGTGACTCTTGGTTGTCTAGCTACTCTACACAATAGGCCAAAGAAATTAATTCTGTCATCTCTGTGTCAAGCCTATGGCTTTCATTTGATCTATACAATTAATTTTAGGAAGACTGGAAGCACTGATTTAGAAAGTTGAGGTGACGGAAAACCCATCAGATTCCAGATGGTTAATTAGACCTGTCAATGAAAATCTGGGAGACTGGCTTCCAGTTTGCTTTATCTAGGTCCAGTTTCCAAGTCATGGATCTTATTTATACCACCACTGTGCTAAACTTAAGAAAACATACTCTTACTATGAGCTTTTTCCTCTGTTCTGGTAATTTCAGACAATAATTAAATCTCCTCTTATCCTTCTTCTGCATAAAGTAAATAGTTTATTTTGAGTTTTGGAAAGCTTATTTTCTAAAAGGTGATTAAAGAAACTTAATTTCAGCTCTTTTGTCACATGTATGCAGATCACTGCTCCTAAAGTGTTAAAAACCTGCTCTCAAAAAAAATATTTTAAAAATATTGCCCTTTGGTTTTAAATACAGACTTTTACAGCTCGATGCAGTCATGCCTTGGTGCTGCAAGCTGCCAGCAGGTTAGTGCATGGTAGTACAGAACATTTGGGCACTCAGAACAAGGAACCTGGCAGTCACACCCCACAGTCACTGCCACTTTTTCCTTCTGCTCAGTGGCAGTGGCACGCTGACAGTTGAGGACCCTTAAACAGAGTTCTGTGTTCACCTTGCTTGTTTTAAAACTGTGAGCTGTCATGCATGGTACTAGATTTTTATTTTAAGCCATTTTCTTTGCTGGGAAGTAGGTAGTACATCTCATAAGAAAGTACAATCTCTTTTTCATTCATAAAGGGCAGCCTAAGGCTGATGAGAAAAAAAAAACCTCAGTTATAAGTACACTTGCAAGATCTGTGAGCCTTCACAGATCTCAAATCTCACATATACTTAAAAAAAAAAAAATCTCAGAGTTTTGTGAAGGGGCTTCATATTCAAGCCAGTTTAACTGGATTTTTCCAGTATCTAAATAATATAAAAACATTTAGTGTGCTGTACAGTAGATGACAGAATCAGTTGTTTCTCTAGGAGTGGACATGGCTATCTGGGAAAGCTGTAAAGTCAACTGTTACTGAGCCTGGAGGGAAATTTGTGTTTTAGTATTCCAAATTAAGTTTAATGATCATAACTCATAGAGGGATTATTTAAATTATTTTCCTTTAAATGATAATAGGGCCAGGCAAAAATATTCCGCAAGTATTAATATGATAATGACTGCAAGGAAAACCAGCCCTGGAAAAAAAGTAGAAATAATTTTTAAAAATGTAAATAATATATAAGATACAAATAATAAGGTTCCTCTTCCCAGTAAGGAGCAAGAGACTGTACACTGAAGAGGCTATTTACATGTACATAGGACAGTGGGAAAAAAATTAACAAGGAGTCTTCCAGCTGTTCAAATATGTAATTTGTATCCTTTGTTCAAAACTTTGGAAATATATACAATTAATTACTTGACCCCTTTAAAAAGCCTTTTTTCCCCTCATCTTTAGGAAGGAAACACATCAAAGGCTGTTTGGACTTTGATATTCCACAAAACAACACACCACACTATAGCAGTGTTCCTTGTCATGTTCTAATTTTTCCTGCCTTTTCATTTAGAGAGATATTAAGCTGGCAAAATATGTTTCAAGCCTGAAGATAAGAAAACATCTTCCAAAATTAACACTAAAACAGCTAAAGAAACAAAGCTGCTGCCTTGGTGAACCAGTAATTCATACAGAATCAGATAATATATTGTCAGAGATGTAAATATCGCCAGAAGATAAACTACCAAACCAAGTCATCGACATACAGTCCCCAATGCCTCTTGGCCCTTGTTCAGTCAATCAAATTGTTGAGAAGACAGATAATCCTTCTGAGATACAGAAAACAAAAGAGCAGAGAAGGGGAGAAGAAATTACATGAAAGTTATCAGAAATGACATTATAGGAAATCCTTCATCCAGTTCCCGGAAAGAGAGAAAAACAGAATAACTGCCAGAAACAGAACAGCTACTAAATTAATTTAATAAAATAAATTAATAGCTACTGCAGTAATATAAAGTTTTCATTAAATAGTAAGTTGCTAAATTCCTTTCCCTGCTAAAAGGTAAAGTCTCTAAAATCTCAGTGTTGTTTTTCTTTTATATGAGGTACATCTTTGACCACAGCCTTAGCTCAGCTTTTGGAGAGAGACAATTACAAGTGTAGATTGAGCAGTGGAAAGCTGTATGAGTTTTTTTTCAGTGACTTCTCCCAAGCAAAAGCAAAGCCCGTTGTCAGAAAGGAGGAGCAGAGTCTCTCTCCACCTCCCTCTTCGGGAACAGTAATTTCTAGAGTATCGCATCAATAGTTACTTGCTTTACTAACTGAAAAAAATCAAAAACACATTCTCAGACATCCTATAGCAATTACATACTCAAATGCTGTCGACAAGAAGTACATGAGAAAGAAAAAAATTCGGACAGATCAATAACCATTTCAGCAAAATAAGTGTCTCATTTAATTATCAGATTTGTATACAATTGCTCAGTTGCACAGATTCCTGTAGAGACACCAGACAGCATTTACTGGACTACCATATGCAAACTTGCAGCCTAAACAGTCACATTACAATGAGATTCAGGTTTGAATAATAACATTGACAAAAAAATAAAACTAAAACAACAACAACAACAAAAAAAAACACAAACAAAAACCCTGGATGACATACTATGCAAGAACATTTTTCAAAACATACAAAAGGTTTTGAAACCTAAAGAAAAAGAGATGGTACTCAACCACACATTTATACTTCTATTTTGAAGTATCTCTCCTATTGTTGTGAATACATTTTGTTACTATTTCCATAGGGCATATTTTCAGAGAGCTAGGGTGCAAGATATTGTAGGGATTTACATTTTGCATTTGCTTTCATTTAAAGATTTTTTACTTAGATATCTGTTGAATCAACTCTCACTTTAGCCAACAGTGTTTTAAACTCTTGAGTTTTAACTACCATATTTCATTCTCCATTATGTGGAATTTCCTCTGTGAAGGCTGATTGTTTCTCAGAAAGACCTCTCATCAAACTCAACAGCTCTTCCTTAAGTAAAACCATACCAATGAATTCAGAAACCTTGTGTTCTCAGTATTTTTAAATTCCTTCAGATTTTGCCGTCTGGGCTGTGTCCCGCTCTGGGACCCCCAACACAAAAAAGACATGGACCTGCTGGAGTGGGTCCAGAGGAGGCCACAAAGATGATTAGAGAACTGGAGCACCTCTTACATGAAGACATGCTGAGAGAATTGGGGCTGTTCAGCCAAGAGGAGAGAAGGCTCTGGGAAGACCTTATATCTACATTTCAATGTCTGAAGGGGACCTACAGGAAGGCTAGGGAAGAACTGTTTAGAAGGGGTTGTAGCGATAGGCTCTGGGGCAATGATTTGAAACTGGAGCAAGGTAGATTTAGGGATGTGGTTGAGGCCCCATCCCTGGAGACATTCAGGATCAGACTTGATGTGGCCCTGGGCAGTAGGATCTAGTTGGAGATGTCCCTGCATGCTGCAGGGGGGGTGGACAAGATGACCTTTCCAACCCAATTTAATCTGTCAATCTGTAAAAAAAGAAGAAAAATCCTGTCCCATGCATTAAAAAATAAAATTTGTAGAAGTACATGGGAATATAATAATACATATTTTTATATATATGCTTGTAAATATACTTGCTTTCCGTAAGAGCTCATATGTCTATGATACTGTGAGTGACTGTTCCTAAATTCTTGACATAAATATGGGAACAACGGAAGAATATCCAAGTTCTCTGTCATGCAGCTGATCTATGTCCATTACGTATTTTGTACCTTCTACCATCTGTCTGCTGGCACACTGCATAGGTATAATAACAGGGGAAAATTCCAGTAAGCTATAAACAGTATACAGTAAATGATGATGATGGTTTTCTGATCAGGTGCTCTTATACATGCTAAGGATGTTTTAAGCATTTTTTTCACCAATAACATATTAATTCTTTAAATGTGTTGTAATAGCTAAACATTGTTTTAAACTGAATGCAAGGAATTTAGAGATCCTAGAGCATCTAAAAAGAAAATTTGAGAAATTAATATAAAAACATAGAAAACAGATTATATGTAGTTATATATAAAGATTTATATTGTGCTAATTATCTGCTTTTAGAAACAAATTCAAAGGTTCAGCTGAGATCATCACTGAAAACCTTATTCAAGCAGGGCTCTTCCATAGGAAATTTTATATGATTGTGAGTAGCCAGCTCAACTTTGTTATCTGACGGAGGAATTTTGCTACCTATTTAGATAAAAACTCCTTCATTTTTTGTTATGTTTTCGTGTGTTACACTAAGTCAACAAAAGGAAGGAAACACAGGCTTGAGGGAAATTCAGTTCTAATTTTTTTGTTTCTGTGTAGTTGTTCAAGATGACTTGTTTTTCTTATTGCAGCATGTAAATTTCTTTAATAGTAGCTTTAGCATAGCTACCTAGTGACTGATCAGCAATTTTCAGTAACTTGCTTAGATGACCTGTCCAAGACAGGTAGCACTGCAGTATTTTCGGATGTAAGTGCTTACATCCCTCAACTGGGTCTGACAAGTGCCTTCAAGGTCAAGAAAGTGAAGCATTGTTCAGGTAGATTCTGAGTCTGCAAGCTGTTCTATTTGGCTCTGATTGTCTGTGCATTTGGAATTGTCCATGGGGGACAGGATTACCAATGGAGTAAATCCTGGCCTTCTCTGAGTACAAATACCTATGGTATTAATATTTGCTATCTGTATTAATTCAGTGGCAAATGCCTTAGTTATGCTGCTAGACAGTTCTCTGCTATTTCATGTTTGGAAATAAACCCTTTAGTTTTGGGTAAAGCAAAGCGAGAGGATAAATGTATATAAAGCAATGCCATTGCATGTACTAGGGTGGATTGTAAAAGCCTTGTTTGGATAGCTTCTGTGGTGGAAGTCTGTAAGAATTCACACAAATTCAGCAAAAATCTTGTTTCAGAGGTTTAAGTTTCTTTCTGGCCATCTGGAGACTGTTCTAGGGAGAAAGGATTACAGTTTCGCTACCTTTCTCCCCAAACATCTCTTCAGTGTTTGTTCATTACATAGGACCCTTGCTTTGAGCAGGTTACAACAGTGAGTCAGTGATTTGGTGTCTTTGCTTCTCTAATGTGATTCATAATGTTTGATTTGCCCCTATAAAACCATCAAAGAATTGGAACTGTGTTTTCTTTCTCGTGTCTCAGATGGAACACACTATTTCAGAAGCAGGGTTTTCTTTTTACTGTCACATCGACAATATTTGTGAAATCTGTGATACAGGAATGTACACAAAACTAAAGCTAATTCATAGAAGAAATTCCTCATGAAAGATGGTAAAGAGTTTTGGAGTTTTTGTCTCCTCCAGTAAGAAATACTGTCCTGTGGTTAACAAATACAAGGGAGATGGAGATAACCTGAACAGGGAGCTCATTCTTTCTTGGAATATATTGGTTAATACCTGCTTCAGCAAGAAAAAAATTTATGTGGAGTGAAAATTTTGGACGAATCAGGAGAATACTGACTTCATTGCCTCATTTGTTTTTGAGGATGAAGCTATGCTTTATTTTTCTCCTCATTGATAAACACATAAAGCTTTAAAGTTTAAGGTAAACTAAATCCCAATAAAAGTAGCATTATAAATAGATTTTGCCATCTGTGTTCTGAAGACTTCAAAGTCCTACAGAGACAGTTCCTCCCTCCTGAAGCCAATGTCAGAGTGACCAAATAATAAAGTTCAGCTTCTACCTAAGAAGGGCTTTCTGTCCTGTTTCAGTTATTTGCTTCCTGGCATACTGTAGATCTGTGTGTCTGGCAGTTGGTTCTTGTCTGGGTGCTTTGTGAGGCCTTTGGATGATTGCCTGGGAATTCCTGTAGTGGCTCTAATCAGACCATGGGACATTCAGTTAGAGTCATAGTTCCTCTGGAGCTACAGATGCATAGAAATCTTAGGTGTTTTGATGGCATGTGTTTGGGTCAGATCTATTGTGCGTGTGCAGTAGGAGTTACTTGCACTTAGCCAGTAAATCCAGTTTGCACGAGACACAGAACTTTGCCTGCCATCTGACCTAAACATTGTTTGGTTTTGTATCAGGAAAATACTAAATAGCAACGTAAGACATTGTTAAAAGTTTCTTCCCATATTCAAATTTCAGTGCAACAGCTTCTAGAGAAACTAACTAGAAACACAGTGAGTGCAGAAGGTGGCATATGAACCAAGTCAGTCTTCTGCTTGGTGCCAGCTGGAATAGGACAGCAAATGTTAAGGAGATGATCAGGTAGCTGTGTGTAAGTGCAAAGCAGCAATGAAACTGAATCTGCTTGCATAGCCATGTGGGTGGTGGTGACTGACCAACCAGCCAGCCCTAGACCAATGTCTCTCTTCAGGGAGACAGCCCTTTCTTGCAGTCTATAAGGTTCTAGTTGAGTTGTGGCCTTTTAAGCTTTGAATTCTTGTTTGGCTGAGGTTAAATGTCATTGTCCTCATTTGCTTCCTTGAGTTTTTATAATGATTCTTGTCTGTTTTTAACCGTTTTGAAAACATGGGGGTTTGTGCATTTCTCTCTTGGGGATTTTTAAAGCTTTGGGAGTGACAGGGTCCTGTAAAAGTAATAGTGACTAGAAACTGATGAGACAATGGGCACAAACTGAAACACAGGAGATGCTGTCTGAACATCAGGAAACCCCTTTTTGCTGTGAGAGTGACTGAGCACTGGCACAGGTTATCCAGAGAGGTTGTGGAGTCTACATCCTTGGAGATTCTCATAGTCCTGAGCATTTGTCTCTAGCTGTCCGTGCTCGAGCAAGGGGATGACTTTCAGGGCTCCCTGCCAACCTCAGCCATTTTGTGATGGTGATTTTGTGAAATCATTTGATTATGAGCCCTCCCCCAAAGCACTCCCCGTTGCCCCCCCCGCCGCCCCCAAATAAACAACTTACTTTACCCTGTTATGTGAGCGAAGATTTATTCTCAGAGGTGGAAAAAACACACATGAAACTAGAAACCCATTATATCTGGAAAAAAACTTTTACAGATTCTTGAGAAGCACAGCTCAAATCATATGCACAATTTTGGGTTTCCTGTTCTATTTTTTTATTCTGAATACTCGGTCTGCACTGAGCAGCACCAGCCATAAGGAAAATCTGTCTGTCCTGCACAGTACATCTCTGCTAGGACTTTTCTGAAGCTATTTCTGATTTTTAAAATGCTCTCCCAGCGATGATCTACAGTGTGTCCTGAAGCCTGCTGGATTATTAGTAAGTTTATTGCTTTGCATGGTACATTAAAACTTTTTCTATTCAGTTTAGACTGTGAGCTGTAATTTAGTCCTTAAGTTGTCCAACACGTAAAGCAGAGTTACAAAGCAGGTGGTTAGGATGTGATATCCCTTTTCTGCCACGTTGTTGCCCTGACATATTACCTGTTTGATACCTTTGGTAGGTGAACATCTGAAAATAGACAACAATTAGATTTTGTTTTCTCATTTTCTGTATTGGATATCTTGTTCTATTCTTTTTTTGTTTCTGTTTGAGTGTCAGTAGGAAACATTACCATTCCCTTATGTCAGAGATGTACCTAGTTGAAGATCAGGGCTCATTTTGCCAGATGCTGTTACTGTTTTGTTATAAAGGGTATTTTTTTAAAACAGCATTGCAAATTTTTTTGTACTGTTTGCTTTAATAATACTGTAACTGTGGAATACTTGATACTCTGTTTATGGTCACTTGCACTGCTCTGACTCAAGCCTATAGCTTGATTCATTTTCAGTTGCAAGCACTATTATGTATTCTCACTGCTAAAATTGAGTCCGGTTTTTCCTGTGCTGCCCCGTGTCATTCAATAACGCAGTTGCTCAGTTGGGGATTTTAGGCAGAGACTCTGTTCTGTTCTTAACTTGAACAGCTTTTCTGCAGGATGACAGTCTTTCTGCTGGATGTTAGGCTGTATGCACTGTAGATGCATTTTCATTTTATTCATATGTAAAGATACTCTTTCGATATTGTTGTGGAACGCCTTTATATTTCCTGGAAGGATGATGCAATTTGCTGAAGTTTATAAATTATATGTAAGTTGCTGCATGTGTGATTCATTGGTCAGTGGACAATGTAAACGTTATCTAACTAGCATGCAAGATTAGTTTTCTTCCAGTGAAAAGGCAGAGTTGATGAAATTTGCTAGGTAAACGTTCTGGGAATGTATTTGTCTTTGAGCCCAATTCAGTCACTTACAGTCAGGGTCAACTTTTTTTTTTTTCTCTGTGATTATGGTATCTGTGTTATCAGACAATAGTGGGTTTATATCACACTTTTTGTTCTTTGTAAATAGTCCATAACTCATCACTGCCCCAACAGTCATGCTTACACTATATATTTCAGTCAGGAAGGATAAAAAAAAAAAAATCCTTAGCAAACTGATATGCAAAAATCCTCGTAAATATTTATCTATAATACATACCATCATACTCAGTTTAGATTTCTGCTGTTAGCTGAGTTGTTATGTTGAAAAGTTGAGCTTACTTAAATTGCTTGTTAATTATATATTCTCACTGGTTTTGAATTACTTTGAGCTACACTTCTACCAGTTTCCCCAGGTCTTTTATTTTCTAATTTGACCTCTGTACAGCGTTTTGTAGGTCATTATTTTGTCACTACAACAGGTGACTGTATTTGGAAATGTTGTATTTGGTTATTTGAAAGACTTCCTTGGTGCAATCTCAGGTGCCTCAAAAGTGCTTCTGAACACCTGATGGTAGTTATATACATTTTGAGTGCAGCTGGCAAAGGAGCAACCCTGGGTGGGAATCAAGTTCAGGATACCTGGCAGAGTGTTACTTTTCTCCATATTGTCAATGGCATGTGTGACAGATACATCTGAGCCACTGTAAAGAGTTGGGAAGGTGTGACTTTATTTTTTAAATTCTTGCCTTTTGTCATCTCAAGCTCTGTCCCAGTATGCTTTTGTATTTTTGTCTGTAAAAAAGTTAATAAAATTAGTAATTTTTCAAAATCTTGCGGGTTAAATAAAGGCAGGAAATCAATGGTGATGGAAGGCTCTTGAAATTATATGAAACTTAATTATCTTGCAATATATTTTATGGATAATTATTTTTTTCTAGTTGCATTTTTATGCTATACTGCTTAATGTACGTGACACAAACTAGAAGGGGGAGTCATCATCCTTGGAGGGGATTAAAAACCATGTGGATGTGGTGCTGCAGGACATGGTGTAGTGGTGACCTGGCAGTGCGGGGTTAAGGGTTCAAGTTGATGATCTGGAAGGTTTTTTCTAACCCAAAGTATTCTGTGTGATACATGTCCTGTGTTTAAATTTGACTTGTTTCTGCCAGAGAAAGAGGAGAATTGATAAGTTTAGGGGGAAGAAGGCTTGATTGATAACAGGGAATATTCTCTAGAACATGTCTTACTGGTTTCTGCAGCACATGGTACCTTATTGCATGTATTTTAAAAACAAACAAACAAACAGAAAGGCAAGGAAACGAATGATGAATTGTTTACTACCTAAGATAACTTTTTAATTTGTGTGGTGGTTTGTTTTAATGAATGCCTCTTAATTTTTGGTAGAAATTAATAAAGTGAGGGCATTTGTTATAAACAGCTTTCGCATCCCCTGCCCTCAAATTATGGAACTTCTTTCCTCTTTTTTTTGCTAAAACATCTGGGGCTCAGCAGATTAAGCTTGTGGATAAATAAATGAAATGTTACATTTCTGCATTGTCAGATGTATGTCAGCTGCTAGTAAGAATATTAAATAAATCCTTCGGGCTTTAAGTGCATGGCTTACAGCAGAGTTAATGATGGATGTATATCAAGTTCTGTATTTTGAATTGACAGCTTATGCCAAGTGAAAAAAAAAACAAACTACAACATAACAAACCAAAAAGTGGTGTTAGTGATGTTAGTTAGGTATCTATATTATTTAGGGATAAAAATATGTATGTTTGTATCTATATAAATACAGCATTAGTATACAGACGTGTAGATAACATAGATGCAGTACAGATAATACCTATTTTGTTTAACCAATCTTGTTTAACACCTTTGTCGGTGACATGGACAGTGGCATTGAGTGCACCCTCAGCAAGTTTGCTGACGACACCAAGCTGTGTGCTGTGGCAGACACGCTGGAGGGAAGGGATGCCATCCAGAGGGGCCTTGACAGGCTGGAGAGGTGGGCCCATGACGACCTCATGAGGTTCAACAAGACCAAATGCAAGGTCTTGCAATCCCAAGCACTGATACAGGCTGGGCAGCGACTGGCACAGATGTGATGATAATCTTATGTGCCTAACTATCTAGCATGACATTTAGGTCTTTTCAGTCTCTGGCAAGGTTACTTTTATTGTAGTTTCAGTGCTTCATAGTGTTGCTTTCCTTAAACTTTGCTAAAGATGTAATTTGGTGAAGACAAAAATATCAGGAGGTGGAGTATCCAACATACTGTTATTTTCTCTTAATTAATTTCTCCAAGCAGTTTAAGACATGAAGGAAGAGGGTGGGGTTAGGAGATTGGTTTGGTTAATAGGTTGGTTGATTTTTAAGATGTGCTTTGATATCGGCTGCTGTACAGATATGTTAGCGTCCTATACAGCAGAGCAGATCTCTTAGTAAGAAAACTTACAAAATACACTGTGTGTATATTATTGGTAGGTTTCAGTCACAGATTATATCTGTCAATAAGTGTTACAGTATTTTTCATGTGTATATGTGTGTGTGTATATATGTAATCTATTGAAATTGCGTGGTTTTTTTTTTTTCTAGATGATAAAGACATGTAAGAACCCGATTCATGAAAAAGTTGTTTTTCCCATAATGGTCAAATATGAAAGTTGCTCACAAGCATTCTACAATACAAATGAGAGCAGCAAAATATGCTTCTTAGAGCTGTTACTGTATGTTTATATATTTTGTACTCTAAAATGCTATAGCTAATTTCAGGGCTGAGTGTAGATGTCTGGCCTGGATGTTGTGGCTCAGATGAGAGAATTAATTAGATGAGGAATTCTAGGGCTGGATTATGTGAAAAGAAAGGAAATAAAATTCTCTTCAGGTGATATGTTCTTTTTAAGATTGGTATAATTATTCCCATTTAACAGGTGTAGAAACTGATACAGAAAAGTGACGTTACCTAAGTTTGAAGGAACCTTTTGAAACTCATGCAAAACAGAAAGCTAAGAGTACCAAGCCTATTAATTTAACTGCAGTGTGGGTGTCTGTGGGGCTGCAGTACCAATTAAGCATCTCCCCCTGCCACCAGACAGACAAGCAGCTTCCTAACATTTTCAGGTCAGCTCTGTGTATGGATAAATGTCTGCTACACTTAAATGCAGCTGTTACTTGAAAAGTGTGTGTTCCAGTAAATTCATTACCTACTTTACAGTGTTTAGATGTGCTTTGTTAAATTCCTGAGATTTCTCCTTCCACCCTTTTCCACTTAAGTAAAGTTTTACCTTTATCGGTGATGGCTGGAAACATTGAGAGAAAGGTCAGGGGAGAAAAAGGGTTTGAAGCAAATGTTCTTTCATGTCCCACTGAAAAGCAAGCTGACTCCTAATGTCTCAGGATGTGCAAGCAGCAGAATAGAATTGTGTGAGCAGAGGTGAAGAATTGTCATTGGCCTCCACTAATAAGTAGTCTGATGTCATTGTGACCATAGGAACAAAAAAAACCCACAGAGATGCTAGGCTTGATTGTGTCAGTTCATAGAATTGGCTTTGCTTTATTTTTTGCACTTCCAGCTTTGATGCAAAAGCTGATGTAAATGGAAGCACACGTATAATCATAGACTCATTTAGACTGGCAAAGAACTAGATCTCTTAATAAAAGTGCAAACCAGCCACGTTGTGGTGTTTTTTTTTTTTTTTAGCTTCAGAGAAGATTCTTTGTTGTTGAAGGCAGTGATTCTGCCGCTCATTTCAGTGAGTACCTTTAACAGTTGACTGGATGACATTCAGCTGGTCTGGTAGAGACATATTT
The DNA here is from genome assembly GCF_027791375.1 of Indicator indicator. Taxonomy (NCBI): domain Eukaryota; kingdom Metazoa; phylum Chordata; class Aves; order Piciformes; family Indicatoridae; genus Indicator; species Indicator indicator. The sequence continues at coordinate 6,670,513 of NC_072025.1, forward strand.
CTGTCTTCTGATGCTGCTTCTAGCACCCTGTAGTTGAAGTGGAAAATTTTACTTCTTCATTCCACTTTACATGTACACAGGAACTTGAGTAGAGAAGAATGGAAATCCTCAATTATTTAAATGCACTGAAATGTGCAAATAAAATTCCTTTTCTGTTGCTGAACTTCCTGCTTATTCTGACAGTGTATAAGAGAATATAAAAATGGGTTGCACTGAGAACACATATTGAAGCAGGATTTCCATCTTGCTTCAGTGAAGGGATTTGGCTTGGCTGGCCAGTGCTCAAATATCTGCTATTTATCTTTTGCAGCTTGTTTCAGGAACATGGGTTAAAAAAGGTGCATTCTTACAGAGCTATTTACAATATGAGAGCTTGAATCTGTTTTGATGTAGATTAATGATACAGGAATATATATTATGATTATAAATATATACATTAATATATATTATGATTAAGTTACCTTGTAGTTTACTCAACTGCTATTTGTATTGCAAAATTTGTAGTCTGTCTCTACTAAATGTTAGGTATTAATGTAAGACTGGTTAGATTAAATCTGAATTTCATACTTTACCAGCATAGTTTGGGAGTTGTTTAGAATGTGATTTTGGCAATTACCAAATTTGGTGCTTGTGATAAATGGGAACCACTAAGGGTGTTGTGAAGAGAATATATGTTTAGCACATGAGAAATAGCAGTAACCATTTTCCAGGACTGTTAGCTGTTTCTTTAGTATAATTGCAGATATGGAGGACACAGGTCAGTCCTGGAGAGGAACTTAGCATTGTGAAGGAGTGCATGTTGGGCTCTTTTGCCACCAAAAGGCTGTGACCTTGTAAGCATAAAACATTGGTTTGTCACACTTACCTGAATTGCTGGGCATTTGTCCTCTCAAACTTTCTCATGCCTGTGCTCAAAAAGGTGGAATTAGATGGTTTTAAATTGTGTTTCTTATGCTATAAACCCAGCATATTATTCTGTTAATATCATACTAAAATCATCAGACAATTTCGTTGTTTACAATAGAAAGTAATTTTGTGTGGTTAATGCTCAAATTAGGAAAAAAGCTGTCCACAGAAGGAATAGAAATTTATATTTCCTGAAGTATATAGGAAAGGTTTATATTTGTTAAAAGAAAGGAGGGAGGGGGAGAAGGGAAGAAGCAAGCATTCAGATTTCCGTGGAAGCTCTGTGTTTATGTAAAGCACAGCAGCTGCACTGCAAACTCCCCTCTCTGGATGACCTCAGTCCTGAACAAGACAGACTGTTCTGGGTGCAGGTGTGATTACTGAATTATTTGTTCTGTTTTAGTGTCAGTCAGTTACAGTGAGGTATTCTGGGTAAAATTTGGATTCACTGAATAAAATGAATTGGTATATTTGGTATTCCACAGTTCACTGTGTGCCTTCCTGCTATTGCAGAAATAGTTTATTTTATTCTGTTGAATTACATTAGTTAAATAGGACAGGCAAGAGGAAGTGAACCCAGCAACAACCTCTGAATATATCAGGGAGGCAGAACAGCAAGATTGGACTGAAGGCAGTGCAGGACAAAAAAAGCTAGTTTTGACAGCTGACTTCTGATCTTTTTGAAGAGTTTTATATATGCTGTTTGAATTGGGAATTTTAAGTTTCTTCAGGAGAAATAGAGCTGTTAAATGTGCTCACTTCTAATGCATTGTGTGCAGTCAGCCTTGGTTCAAATTGGACTAATCTTGTCAACCTGTCAGTGGTTAGCTAAGCTACCTTAGATCATGCTGGCCTTTGCCAGGTGTCAATACTTTTATATGTTCCATGTACATTTTATCTCTCGTCAGTTTATGAAGTTTTACCGAAAGATCCTGTTCCTTCATTTGTGTTTTGTGTAGACTGCCAGAGTACGTCTGTACATGCTGCTAACATGGCTACTTCTCTCATACTTGTTTCCAACTAAACAAGTCCGATCAGATACGGGGAAGCCTGGTTCTCAAAAATCTGGTTTGGTGGGGGTTTTTGTTTGGTTGGTTGGTTTATTTTGTTTTTTTAAATGTAGAATGTAGGCTTTTTGGTGTCTTGGAAGAGCAAGTCCTAGAAAGATAGATGTAGTTTCCTGCAAACAATTATTCAGAAATTCAGCTTTGGCAATCATTAAAGAGAGAACTATGGCTTCAGCAGCTAAATTCACTGCACACTTGTAAGAGGTTCTCCCTTTTATCACTTGAAAAGTGATAAAGGGATATGTTGTTGTAATCCTATAAGGGTTACAAAGAATGGTGGCAATAGCTTTGCCCTGTGTTTGAGAAGTCAGTGTTTGTGGATCCACCATCCTGTTACTACTCTGTAAAAACCATCATACTGGCATGAGTGGCTTCAGGTGAAGCACAGAGCGTTAGTACTGAAATGTCTTGGAGAATTTTATAAAGTGTATTTTAAAATAAGTCAGCAGTAAGATTCCTACGCAAACTCAAACACTTTTTTTTTTTAAATGTTAAACGAGTATGCCATTGCACTGTGTACTTTATTAAGTAAGAAATAGATGAAAAATGGAAGTTTGCTGAGACTGATTTTACTGATTATTGTTTCTGATCCAGTGCAATGTCTTTAAATAATTTGACTCCAACTGAAGACATGTAGCAAAACAGAGGATTTAAGAAGGGTTTTAGGTGACTCATGAATGATAAACTGACTTGATTGGCTGGTACAAGTCCAGTGAATGTGTAATCCAGTGCACTCACAGTATGGTGTGGTTCTTTTGAGCATAAGAGTTGTCCGTTGTTTTCCAGGTCTTCCTTATGAAACAGGCAATGCATCCACGGTTGGACTTGGAAACATATCAATGTTTCTAATGGTGGGAAGTAGTTGAAGAGGCATTTGGCGGGGTCAGACAGCTCAAGCACCACCCACTGCTGTTGATATTGGGAGTAGTGAGACACTGTGGTAAACAGCTGGTATTTCTCTGAGTCATTCATTCTGCTGTTCCCACCTCATTACTCTGTCTAGGGTGTGGGGGTGGCCAGGTACATTTCTAGGCAAGGAAGTCATTAAAATTGGTGTCACAAATAATAGTCATGTTAAGAGGGAGAGGGGGGACATGGTTGCATCCTTCTCTTAGCCATTTCAAAGCGTTTATGCACTCATCTACCTGATGTGACCATCAGTAAAAAGGATAGGGGTCAACATATAGATGGCCAGTTACTGTGCCTCACAAGGATACAGTAGCTACTCTCTTTAGTCTCACTAACTTTCTCTGTTAGCATTAGGCAACAAACCCAAATTAAGAGTCAGGAATGGTCTTTCCTAAAAGAATGCACAACTTCAAATGCATTTATCTCCTTTCTTATGGGTAGATGAAAGTTTTAGGTTAATGGGGATTGGTCTGATGCACTCAGGCTGTAAAGGCTAGATGTGATAAGGTTAGGAACGTGCTGAACTTCAGCAGATAATGTGGCTTGTACTTGAATCAGTTCTGCCTCCTGTTGAGGAGTGAGGTGCCGTTGTATAGTATCCAGGCTGCGTCTCTTGCAGCTTGATGAAGGTCACAAATTAGCTTAGAGTTGGTGGTGTGCTACCCATTCTGCGCTACTAGCTTATGTGTATGTTCTTACCATCAGCGTCAGACATTTGGCTTCGGTAGAAAGCTCCTCAATGTAGCAACTTTTGCTGAGTTAGCTTGAAGATACAATAACCTGGAATAGCGTCCTGTATATGTTCTTTTGTTAAATTGTATAAGGTAGAGCAGAGAGCCATCCTGCTTGTTTTAGTAACAGATTCTGACGTGTCTGAGGCCACGGTGGCCAACTGAAAAAAGACTTTGGAACACCCCACTAAGTGTGGTAGTGCCATTAAGACCTGTGGCAGTTTTAGGTAGTTGTATGTAACATGAGATAAATGAGAATTGTTTTATTAACTTTGAGGTTCTTTGTATGTTTTTCTTCTACTATTTCAAGTAAGACAGTGAAGTCTCTAACTGCTCTGAAAGGAGAGTCTGGAAAGAAAACAAACACTGTCCTTGGCAATTAAGTATCAGGTAACAGTGGCAATGGGGGAGCTTCTTCATTTTTTAGGGTATTTATCTGAACCAGTCTTGATGAAGCAAGTTACACCTGAATTTGGAATTAGAGATTCAGAGGAAGGAAATTCTTTTCATGTCTTAAGCTCTTAGTCACCGAAACCAGAAAAGTGGCTGCTTTTCATTTTGTGTAAAGTGCTGTTGCTTTTGATATGCAAATGATGCACTGTACCATATAACCTCAGTATTCTAGAGAGAAGAAGCAAGGGCAGAAAACAATGTGTGTAGTGCAGGAATTCAAATGATACAGAAACAAGGTTCCTACTCTTTCTCACAATTCATCCCTAAATTCCAGTAAAGCAAGAAGAAATCAAATCAGTTTGGACTTTGAGGGTGAGGATTGCCCTTGCAATAAGGAAGATTGGAAAATTTCTGCATGTAATGGATATAAAAGGTAACTGAGCTGCCTGAATGTTAAAGCAGCTGTAGTGAGCAGTAATAGAACTGAGTGGGTTGTAACTGAGTGACAGCTCATCATGTAATCATCATGTTTTCCACTTAAAGGATCTCAGAAAAACATGAAAGATGGTTTAATTCTTTTTTTATCTTTTTCTAATAAGAGATACGGAGTAAATTTTTTTTTTTTTTTGTAAAACCTTCATTGATATCTGGGCTATAGATACATATTTTGAGTGATAGAAGAGTTACTGTCTATGGTTCAAAATACATTTTGCCTCCCCCACCTCATTAAATCATGCAGAGAATTTCCCCCTGTAATTTTTTTTCCTCAATTGTCTTGTACAGAGGTCATATTTGCTTTGCTGGCATTTCACGATGCAGAACGAATCACTTAGCAAACCACAGGCTTGTGTATCTTTCAGTATCTTTGATGCTTCCTGTTCTTTTCCTGCCCACCCCTCACCTTTGAGGAGCATCAATGGAAGCACAGATGGGCAGCAAGTCAAGGGGGTCTGAGAATGCAGCCCCTTGGAATTGTCATAGCTTGGCCAGACAGTGATGATGAGGCAAGCCATAGTCTGCCTTTCTTCTCTCTCAATCCTCAGTTCTAAGAAGCTGATTGAGGAGAGACAATGCTTCTGTGATTGTATAAAGCAATAACAGGTTCCCAGTTTTTACAGAAAGCTCTCACTAGCATCCAAGTCAATCTTTTTATCTTTTTTCTCTGGTTTTTTTTTGTTTGTTTTCTTGTTATTCGGTGAGTGGCAACTAGCAAATGGCTTTATTTGGTGAAGTAGAATTTAAAGGAAAATAGATCTCATGAGATGAAGCTAAAATCAATAGAAGACTGTACTTCATGCTGTGAGTCTTCAGGCATCAGTAAGTACTGTGTACTCTTCTTTGACATTTTCTCATCCAGTAGGGAGCAGAAAGGCCCTATCCCACTGTATCAGATCATTTGAAATACGGTGTAGTACTGTTCCTCATTAGTGGGCTTTGAAGCTTGTCAGATTTTTTCCTAGATATGTGTTTTATAGTTAATAAAGTATGATTCTTTGAAATAAGAAATAGCATTGTTAGTTTGTGATGGTGAAGCTGTTCCTATGAAGTTGATGAAGTGGTGTAAAGCAGTCGCGAAGGATAAAACTGTGGTTGTGTTTTTCCCGCAAAGTCAGCACAGTAGGCCATTGGTGAGGAATGCAAAGCAATAGTATGAATTGCTTGCATTTTATATTCTTTTAGAAAAGAGCTTAGTTTGCAATTATGATGCACTCAATTTATTTGCTGAAGTTTGCACAGCTCTCAGCAACAGGTTTCCTGTGTACAACATGCAGCTAAAGCCCTAACACCTAAGCTCCAACCCATTTCACCATTCTACTATTAAAGGCAAAGGTTAGTGTTTCAGCTGTCACCATGTCAGAAGGTCCCTGTCTGCTTCTCAGGGCTAAAAGGGCAGCAGCAGTGGGGAGCAGACTTCGGATCTCCCCTCAGTACCATTAGTACCATTGCAGTGGGCTGACCTGCAACTCAGTAGCTCAATTGCAGTACACTGAAGATACACAAAAGAGGAGAAAGGTCACTGGCACTGAAGAAAAGAGATTATTTACCCCACTTGCTTCATGTTACCTGCTTTGTAATTTGGGGTAACATCCATCATTTTCAGTTCAGATTTTATCTATTTTATTTCAGAAGATGTATGTAGATAATTAAACTTGTGAGTTAAATTTGGTAGCTTTCTAACATGGGCCTGGAAAAGTGTCTCAGCTTTATGTGATAAAGAAGTATGTGTTGTACATAAAATCTTTAATTCAAAAGATAATTTTCCATTGTAAAAAGGTGTCTAGCTTTTGACCAAACAATTGCAGTATTTTCGATGATTTCATGCTGTAGTGCAGGTGCTATAAGTCAGTGGCACTCAACATAACCAAGTTTATCATGTCTTAAATTAGACCTTTGGAAAAAAAAGACTGCTGCCCTGAGTGACACTGCTGAGACTTACAGGGAAACTGCAGAAAGCTTTCCAAGATCCTGGTGATACTGTTTCTGTCAGCATTCAAATACAGGAGCTTTTGCAAATGCTGCTTTAGAACCTGATTATGACAAAGCCTGAGGTCTGCGATAAACCTCAAACGTGGCTCTTCGAGTGCACCCCTACTGTCCCATTACAGACTGTCATGGTGAACTTTTGTTCACAAAAGTCTGTTTGTATTTTGAAGTTAGAAATCTTCAGAATGTATGTTTCTATGGACTAAAGAAAAAAACCCCACATGCAATTTCATCTGCATGTCTGGAAGTGTCTGTATGGTAGAATTGTAAATCTGAGCTTAAACTATAACACAATCTATTGATAATATATATTGCATAATGAACTCCAAGAACATAGAGTAATTATTAGAGTGTAAGCATGTCAAGGTGTTATTACACCAAAACCTCATGAATCATTGTCACATTTTGGTTATGCCATGAACAAGACACAGGCTGAATTTTGAACATATTTATTACCTTTCTAGGAACATGCTGGTTATGTTTGATGTTCTTTCCATAAAAACTTTCTTGAGATCGTTTCAGTTTTAATCTAGTGCCATTTGTTTTGCTTTCATTATGTATGAACAATTTTGATAGACTAACCAGGTAGCTGAGTATAGTATTGAATAATGAATTCAAATAAATTCATTGTATTAGCAATTACAATTTCATTTAAAACTGTAGTTTACACTCATAGATAATGATGGCTTTTGCTCCTTTTCCATTGCTTGTGCTGTTGCATGAATTTCACCCAGTTAAGACAAATGTATTTCCTTCCATTCCACTAACCAGTTTTATTATCCAATTGATGCATGCAAATGTCCAGGGACAGTTTTAGCAGGAGGCAAAGTAACCAGGAGAAACTTTCCTCCACAGTTCTTTTTTTTTTTTTACTTGCCACGTTTGCTATGTAGAGAGAGCTTTGTTCTGGCTAAGTTTGAACTTCTGAAATTGAAACAGCTGTTTTAATGGCTCTTCAGAGAAACAAATGGACACTTTGGTGAACAGTGATACTCTGAGAAGTTCTTGAATGTGTGCTGTTTCTAGAAGTGTTAATTGAGTTTTGTCAGGGTCAAGCGGTTCAGCAGGATGTGAGGGCATCAGAACAGCACAACAGGCTCAGGCTCTCTTTGTTTCCACCAACAGCATTTACTGACGCATCACTTGCCCTCAATGACTTATGTGTGTGTGACTGTAATGTGTGTCGTGAAAGAAATGTTGCTAGTGGAAAGGAACCAGACAAGCTCAAGGATCTCAAGCGCCATTCTTTGGCTACAAGAATTTTAGTGTAATTTCGTGTACGGTCTGTGTGTAACAGTATAAACACAAGAGTGAAACTGAAGTGATGTTTGGGTAATGTTTTAGGTTAGAAGTCTGAAATAAAGACCATGTGAAGAAGTGAAGAAAGTATCGGGACAGTCTCTCACAAACCTATCATAATTTGGCATTTTAGATTGTTTCATATAATTGTAAGACTCAGATATGTGATATCTTTAGTGAAAAATGTAAGTATGGTTTTGCCCATGCACTTCAGCAGGCATGTGTAAAAACATGCATGTAAATTCACAACTGCATGGACTTCTGTGTTCATTCACACCTGACATAAGTTGGTTTTGCAACCACCAAATACTCTTCGTGCGAATGTGAAGGATATTGAGTTCTTTTTTGTCAGGTGACCATAGCTGTTTTCCCAGGTAAGGGGAACACATACCTCTCTAATGGCAAAGCAATCTCCATCTTAGGGCATACAGTTTGTGTTTATCATGTTACCTTTTAGAATCTCTATGTCTAGGTTAATGTGGGACAGTGGTCAGACAGTGTTTCCCTCTGAAAAGCTTGCTTTCTATTACTCGATTTGATAATGAATGTTGCTTTTGTTTAATGGGAATTAGATTGGGCTCTGGCTGAAGTTCTTGATGGAAAAGCTGTTGTCATCTCAACAATGAGATACTGAAGTGTTTAGTACAATCTTGGGAATGGTCAAAACTGGAAGAAAGGAAGAAACTGTTGCAGATTAAGATTCCAGGGTCAGAGTGTGTAATGGGAATGATAAATGGCTGCAGAACAGTACTTTACAGTGTCACTTTTGGAGTAAAACAGCAAACCATGTTCTGGTCTTCTCTCCATTTTTACAGACACATGATACTTCAGAACTTCAAAATCACAAGTAAAATCATCTGGACAATTGCCTCCTGTCTTCCTAAATAGGTAAACATATTAGAAACAGAAACAGGGGCCTACCTACCTCATTGCTGTAAGTAGCTATAAACATACCCTGCACCCCCCCAAATTAACATCTGTCATTGGTTGTTTTGAAATGATGAGCATAAAGACCTTACAAAGACAACAAGAATTTAACTTGTTTTAACTTGTTAACTGTAGCCAACTAAAGAAACCAAGTAAAATTATTAACAAGTTAACAGCTTGCCTGTTGCCTGTGGCAACATGGAGCTGATGGATGATGCAGTGTAACTCATTAAATGAATCCTTAGCTGTGCTTCCTAAAGCTTGGATGCTAAATAAATTTCTAAAACTGTCCATATCATTGCCATGTTAAGCTGCTGCAGCAGCTGATCTGTCACTGCACTGTTTTGGGCTTAGTTCTTTCCTTTAATGTTTGTTAAATGTTCATTCTCATTGTGAGAATTAAGTGGAAGTTTTGCATAGTAATAACCTTGCTAAGAACTGTGAACTGAACAATGTTTCCTAATAGTGATGTTTAGCTGATTATCAGCTGCTCTAAACTATCAGCCATTTACTTGCTGACTTCTCTGTCTTCTTTCTAGGGAGAAAGTGAGTTCGCTTGAGTGAACACCTGCCTCCTTTGCTTCACCAAAATGAGATAGGGCATGCAGGAGAGAAGGGAGATTTTTGCAAATAGAATTTACCATGGTGAGTTGCATTTTGTCTCTGCTTCTGTTACAGAATTTCTCAGTGATGCTAAATACATTGATTAATCCAAACTTTTCACAACAATGTTTTTTCTTCTCTGGAAGTATGTTATCTGTAACGCTTCTTGGCAGTATTGCTGAATTGAGAAGTTCTTCCCTTCTTCTTTTTCATCCCCTGCCACATTAGGTCCATAAAAGTGTTTGAGGGGACCTTTAATAAATTAAAGCAGCAAACTAAATGAAGCTGAAAATAATTACTTGCTACCATGTACACGAGAAATATGTGAGAAAACTGTGGTCTGTATTCTTGATTTGACACCACAGGTGTTGTCTTGAACATTATGCTGAAAATTAAGAACATGGGGAATAGATTTTTAATTTTGAATTGCTAAATACCCTCTAAGATTGTAATGAAGTGCAAGAACTCAAAATTAATAATGCTTTTTCAAACCTACTCTGTCTTCCTTAGCTCTATTCTTTTAAACAGTATAGCAATTGCACACCTTACAGGCACATTCTTAATTATGCTCATTAATATTTTGTGAGATATTAGCACACTGAAAGAACAAAAATCCTGAACCTCCCTTCAAGTGATTCAGAAGGTTACAGTAAGGCACATTATTAGAACCACACTTGCATGGTTGTGAACAGTTGGAAAAAATGCTGATTAAGTGAATCCTGTGATTCTGTAAAATGTTTAAAAGAAAGTATCTTGAAAGAAAATACCAGATGGAGAAATATTATTTAAGACTGTATGGTAATGCTTATGCACAAGAGAACTGAATGACAATTCTGCCTTCTTACATTTACTAAATTTGACCTACAGGAAGTTAGGGTCAGGATATTCTTCTGTCAGCTTTGGCTGTGCATACTATTGGGGGAGCCATAGCCTCAAGGCCATGCAGTGTGCAGATTAAGTCTGTCTGCATTTTTTGCTGGAATGAACAGTGTGTTATAATATCCTCATATAGACATAGAAGATTTTTGTGCATATTTGTGACTTTGGAGGCTCTAACTTTTTTTGTAATCTGTGGTTGTAATATTTGACATGCAGGAAATGTTCTATAATACTTTCATAAAGAGCAGCAGTGATGCTGTTCTAAGATTCCTCCCTACTCCTCTTCAGTGTTGGTGGCTGGGGCTTGGCTTTTTCAGTGCTATGAATCCTGTTTATCCAAGAACAATGCCAATGCAAATGCTTGAAATTGTCTCTATTGTGAATTGTCTCTCAAAGAGATAAAGAAGTTATCCTTGACCAGTACTGCTTTCCTTTTTCTTCCTCAAGTATACCAACTGTGAACAGACTGTTTGTGCATTCTGCTTTCTTGTGCTTTGGCAGATATGGTCTTGTTTTTCTGCTATGGCTAATGGAGAGTAGTGGTGAGTGGTGTTCTTCAGGGGTCAGTATTGGGGTGTTTGGCATCTCTGGTGACATAGACAGTGAGATTGAGGCACCCTCATCAAGTTTGATGATGACACCAAGCTGTGTGGTATGGTCAACATGCTGGAGGGGAAGGATGCCATCCAGAGGGACCTCAACAGACTTGAGGGTGCATGCAAACTGCATGAAGTTCAACAAGGCCAAGTACAAAGTGTCTCTTTCTCACACCCCCTGCATCCTCTGCAGAGATACCTGATAATGAAAGTTTGCTGGATGCACCTACAGCAGATGTCTGCTGTCTCTCCCTGGGCTGCTGCTGATACCAAACAATGTATAACAAACTATTGCTTACAAGTTTTCAGGAAAGTGTCTTCCACAGGACATAAGCAATATCCCAGTACTTTCTGGTAGTGTGGAGGTGGTTCTTGATAGAAAACAAATCTCATTTGATTTTCTGATGCAGTTACTATAATTTGTGGATAGAGTTTTCAGGCAGAGATATTCCACTGGCTATTGCTGTGGTGGTATTTTTACAGAAGTGAGTTGGCGTATTATGGAGCAGTGGCATTTGGGTTTGCAAATAACTGAGGCACATTACCTGCCACTACAGACAGCTTACTCTTGAATTCATCACTTGGCAGTTACCATTAATTTTAGGTTAATTTAAGATTATGTACCATTTGATGGTAGTTTGAATTTCAATATCATATTTGTCTCAGGAATCCTCATTAAGATACAATTAATAAAGACTAACTGCTGTATTGGGATAGTTAGGCTCCTCTGTCTAATGTAGGTGGAAGTAGAAGTGTGTTTTAATTACAGGCAATGCTCCATCACTTTGAGATTTAATTGTTAGTTGAATAGTTATTTTAACAACTGTCTATTATGACACAATTTTGTTACATAATAACAGCAATATTGTAATTGTGTGAAGTACATACTGTTGGTGAGTGCAAACATGTAGCTTTGCTTTTGCAGATGTAAAAAACAATCATTCTAATTCACGCTCTTTATGTCTGGAAAACCTTACAGGTTTCATTACTTACTTAACAGTGTGAAGCAGATTAATTTACTTAGTCCTCATGAAATCAAAATGCTTTTGCCAATGTCATGGATTAAGTTGAATCTGCTGCTGTTCATGTTATCCTAGCTCATGCAAGGTTCACAATGAAAGTGCTGAGTGGAGCAAAGTATTGCGAGGCTTGAAGTTCAGATTGTAACTTGGGAGGCTTCCTGTTCTGGTTGCTGCTTTTGGGTTCTGGGTTTTTGGGTGCTGGCTCTCTTCGTCTGGGATGGCAACTGGAGTGGGAGGGATATAGTGGTTAAGCTCCTGCTTCTGCTTGCTGCTGCTTTCTGCTTTGCTTTTTTCTGCAAATAGGCTACAGTAATTGTGCATATTATTGTTATTGTTATTATTATTATCTCATTAACTCAGTAAACTCTTATTTATCTCAACTCTTTATCTCAATCTGGGAGGGATTTTTTATGCATTAATTTTCCCTCACTTCTATGTTGGGGGAAACAGACAGATCAACCTGTTCTCTGTGCGTTAACCTGTTACAGCTAATTACCAGAAGTAGAGTAAAATAATTCTAAGCCCTATTCCATAGTGAGAAATGAGATTCATCCTCTTTTGTACAAAATGAGTAAGTAATGTTTTCCACCACTGAAAGAAGCCATGTCTATAAGGCAGTAACATCACATGGGTCTTCAAGCCAGTGCATTCAAACAGAAGCTCGTGTCTTAGTAAATTCTGTCCAAGATAGGTTCTCATGGAATTCCAGGAAATTCTTGTTTGAAGATTCCCTTTTTGCAGTAAAGTTTTTACAAGGTAGGTAGTTCTAGACCTGGATGTAGACAATTAAATGTATACTTAAAAAAATACTGTGTTCTCATTAGACAGTCCAATCATCAGGATGTATTTTGAAGAAAAGATACTGACTGGTTCAGTTTAGAGCAAGTGTCTGTTATTCTGAAGAGATCCACCTTAATCTAGGAAGACCTTAATATATTATAACACAACAAAACCCAATACAGAGCAATAGAGCAATAGATGGATACAGCTGAAACAATTTGTAAAGACTAAGTTCTCTAACACTCCTTTTATAGTTATTGAGGATGAAGTCCATGAGAATTTCTGTTCTGTTGTTTTTACTGTTAATAGAATAACACATATATTAGCGTAGTGTCTACAGACTAAGGTACTAGAGAGTGGTTACATAATGCAAGTATGCTCTTTGGCTCTCAGTGTGGTAAGTTTTAGGTAAGTTGATTAGAAACACCAAGTTTGTAATGTATTAAACTTTTAAAATTAGGACAATTCAAAATAAATATCATCTATTGTAGATGATGTAATAAATGTTTAGCATTTCAGACTCAAACTATAGCCCAATCTAAATTCATTTGGATTCACATTTTTAGAAGTAAATTAATATAGTTTCAAATGACCCCCTTCCAAGTAAACCACCTCTTCTCACATATTTTTGAACTACCTGCATGTATTTCAAGCATGAATAGCTGACAATGTAGGTTTCTCATGGATATTAAAAATCCTTGGAAACCTTATCCAGAGAGAATAAACCAATTTTGAGTAAGTTCAACCAATAAGATCCTAAAACTTCTTCATGGAGCAGTTACTTATTTACAGGGGACTAGAGGATCTTTAATGCTTTAGAAGCTGAAATATCTTTCACAAATAATAGGTTTCAGGACTGAAAAGGGTCAAACACACACCGTGGTTCAGTTCCAGACACTTACTTCCTGGTCAGATTTTGCTAAATTTGGAGCTGAGTCAACTTCCTTTGCAAAATATGTACTGCATGTAATTATGTTCCATATATTGTTTCACTGGAGGCTCTTGAGATTTGGCCATTTGTTCTGTTGTGTTCTTAAGTTATTTGTTTTCGCTGTATCATAAAAATGAATTGTGCACTGGTGGTGTCGTAAAATAACAGATGTCTTATTAAACAGGCTTTATTCTGAAAGCATTTGCTGAACCCTATGATGGAACAAGGCAATTTGTTAAATACATTTCTGATTCTTGTGATGATTAAACCGTCACAAATGGGAGATGCCATGCAAACTGTACTAGTCACTGCCCCTAGTTACCAAGAACAGCTCTTTTAGTAGGAAATGACAGGACCTTAAAAATACTAGGGATGCTTGTGTCTGACATCGACAATACGTCATGTGAAACAGGGATAGTCTAAGTTGCTGAGGTTGGAAACACTTGAGAGAGCAGTAAAAATAACAAAGTTGATGACTATCCAGTTACTTCATCTGTTTTATCACATCTTTCTCAGTATAGGAAGGAAGTATTTCTCTTCACGGTTTCTCTTTGGAATAAATAGTATAATGTTGTGCTGTTTGCTATTTTAGTCAGCTTAGTCATGTCCAGGAAAATGTTGCCAATCCTGTAAGTGAGTGCAGGAGCACCAAAGAAACTAAACCATAAGTGTCATCTTTACACCTCTATATAGAGTTGAGCAAGGTAGCTTGAAAAGTTTTCCATTTTTTCAGACTGTTTCAAATACATGTGTGGGAGAAGGAAAATGAGTGCAATTCCTCTGTGCTCTTCCTTACCCTCATTGGCTCTCTGTAGAGTGATACACGCTGCATTTTCTCTGCCTTCAGCCAAGCAAGGCGAATCTATTGACTTGTCCTCAATCCTTTCATTACAAGTGTTACTTTATTACAGCTTCTTCATGTTAGGAAGGCAAAGCGATACAATACTAACAGTTCAGGTCCTATCCTCAGCCAAGTTTCTCCAGTAGGAAACTTAATACACTTCAGCTATGCTAGTCCTTAACTTTTTGTCCTCATATGGGAAAAAATGCCCTTGCTGAAGTCTTGACTTCCACAGATGCATGTGTCTTCGTTTCAGTAGTGTTTAATGGATGGATTCGTTCCTGGAAAGAACAGAGAACTATGCAAGGAAATCTGTCACTTAGTAAATTCTTGAAGTGGTTTGGAGAAGGGCTTACTGGTCAGGAACACTTCCAAGGCCAGCTTTCAGGGGTGACATTGTGTAAAGTCTCTGGCTTTCAAGAGGTAAGGTATTATGGGAAAGTTTACGGCTTCTCTGGAAGTAGTGATGGGAATTCTCTGAATGTCTTTCTGTTTGAGGCCAGGCTACTCAGCTCTTAATTCTGTCGTTTGAATTATAGATAAAATACAGGGCCAGATTTTCGGCTTCCTGTTGGAGGTTGTTTACATAATTTTGGGCCTTTTGGCTGTGGCTTTATTTTAGGAGACTTTTAGTCTTATTTAATCAAGAAGATGTGGATTTTTGTATTGGTACTAGATACGTAGTCATGTGAGCTGTGTGAAAAAAAATCACAGGTCAGAATCAAGACTGTTTGAAATTGCTCAAGAAGTTCTTTGCAGATGAAGCTTTTATGGATGAAATCTGTGAAAGTGGTGGATTTTATTCTCTGTAGAGATCATAGAAAACGTGTGTTACGTGGGAAATTAGGAGTTGTTATACATAAGGAAATAGTGGCTGCTGTGTAGTTTCTGAGTTCCTTATATTATGTTGCACATAACCAGATCCAGTCTGTATTAATTAAAATACAAATACTGGTGACAAAAACTTAGTTCAGATCCAAGTTCAAATATTTGTCTAATTGATGGTAGTGACCCCTTTATTTTCTGAAACTATCACTTTTAATTTGAAGCTAGTGCTTGAAAAAAAATTAAATTATTACCAACTAAAGGCCAGCTTGTACCTTTTTACATTTTAAAGTATTATGAACTTCCCCATAGGTGGTTTGCTTTTCAGTGTCTATTGACTGTGGCTGCAAGAAATTAGTTCTCTGAGAACACTGTTGGTTAATTGACTGATTCTGCAAACTGAAAAGCAAGACCTTTTTCCAAAACATTTGTAATTAAGGGAAAGGCTGATGTAGTGGAGCAAGTCCTGCCTGTATTTACTGCCTGTCAAACTGACTGAGTTAGTTGAAAGTGACTGACATAAGCAGTAACCTCATAATTTTTCAAATATATTTCTGTAGAAAAGAGTAACCCTGTTTCTCTGCGTCTTGCACTGTGGTTGGTCACTCCTTAAGCCATCATCTGGATCAACTCCTGTAGTTGCATTTTTGCATGTGAAGGAATATGTTTTCAAGCAAAATACTTATTTCTTTTCTTTGGTTTTTTTTTTTTCCTTGGGGTGTGTGTTATGTGAATATTTTTATGGGGTTGGTTGGTTTGTAATTTTTGGGTTTGCGTGTTCAGCTTTTTTTGTCTGGGTGGTTTGTGGTTTTTACCTTTTCTGTGGTCCATAGTCTCACCTGTCTGTTGAACGTCTGTTGTACCAAAACTGCTGACCTGTTGTTAAGGGATCGACTCCCTGCATCAATAGGTTTTCTCTCTTTCCCTCCCTCAGCCATTTGTATTTCATATAGCACCTAACTGAAATCATTCCTGCTCCACCTCTGTTTGAAACAACAGTAACAGGGTTCTTTCTTTTCTTCCTTGTTTTTTGTCTGCTACTAAGCAGACCTACTAGTCAGGCAGAGCAATTTTCTGCCATGCTGCTTTGAAAAATTTCTAACGAATTGACAGTGTGTTCTGTCCATAGTGATGATACATTGTTTCTAAAAATAATCAGCTTTGCTATGCATTTAGCTTCAGATCGTCAGCAAAGCAGAGGAGTTTGGTCAATGTGTCTTTAAAACAATGACAGAAAAATTAAATGTGTGAAAGAGGATGTCTCTTTGGATAGCTTGAAGGAAATTTCTGTACAAATCTGTCTGATTTCCAGGGCTTTTTTTGTGATAAAAAGCAGAAAAAAAATACAGATGTTTCTTAAAACTGTGTGTTGGTGATGCTTATAGAATGTATAAATAATTTCTTCTGCAGTAAATTGAACTGAAAGATATTTATGTGCAGAAACTTGCAGTAAGCTCCACAAAAGAGGGTTGCAGTATTGGTGAAGGTTTTTATTCTGCCATGCCCAGGCTTATTGTGCAGTCAGTAGCTATTTTTTTTCCCCTGGCTTTCTAAATTTCCTGTTTCACACACTGATATTTAACTCCAACTGTGTTCTGCTTTTCATAGAACGTAATAATAGATGATCATGACAGTGGCAATTAGAACTAATGGCCTGTTTCTTAGAGATGCTGAATATCCATTAATCCTGTTGACGTTGGTCAAAAACTATTTAAAAGGCCTTAAAAATCAGGTTATGCTATTTTAACATAAGACTTTGAACGTCTGATAGTTGACAGTACTTTTGTTGTGTGTACAGTTCATTTGCATGGTTCTTTATAGCACTTTCCTTGATACATTAGCTTAAAGTTCTCCTTGTTGAGCCTGAGTATTTCCTGATAATTGTTTTTTTTTAAATATTGCCTGAATTACAAGAAAAATTATAAATGCATAGAGATTATAAATTTTTATTGCTTTAGTGGTAGCTACAGTTTATTTGCAGTGAGAGAAAACACAGTTGCTGTACTTAAATTATACATCTTTAAAATGTGAAATGAATCATTCCAGATTCTATGCCTCTCCTCTTTATTTTCTCCATGTATCTCTAGTTGCTCTAAAAGCACAGAGATCACATTAAAGCAGAGTTTTTAGTAGGAAAGGGAATTAAGCCTTCTGTTCTCCTTGGTTTAGTTTTCCAAATAACTGTAGTTGCTGAGGAACTTAATGTTTCATAGAAATGAGGGTGGGAGTCACAGGGTTAGGGGAAATTACCAGTACTGGATTGCTGCATAATGTGTCTGTGTGAGCTCTTTCCTGCTGTAGCTTATTTAGCTGCTGTATACAGAGCTGTGCTGTGCTTTCTGTTGAATTTCAGCACATTCTATGAATGCTTGGCAAGCTAGTAACTTGCTGTTCTTTATATGCATCTAAGGACTTAGAAGGACTTGCTTTTTGTATATAATCTGAAATTGAGAAGTTCAATTCTACCATTATTTTTAGGGAACTTGTAAGAGAGGGAACTTCCCTCTCAGTCTGACACAGCATCTGTGGGATGAACCAATTGGTTGGAATCAGTATTTTTAAGGGGAACATGGAAAAATCACCATTATGTATTTTGCCTTGAGGTGAAGAATAATGCAAAGTGAAGAGTAACAGACAGCCAAACCTTGTGTTTAAAACAGCAGTTGAATTATCTACCTCAAGGCATGAATATTCTGAAGATTCTATTTTACAAGACTCTAGTGCTTGATGTGTCGACTATGCACTTTACATACAATTAAGCATTTGAGTCTTTCTCTAGTCTCTGTGTACAAGAAGATAAAGGATGCTTGGAGAATTGTATCAATAAGACTGTTTATACAAAGCTCATGATGCTAATACTTTTGATGTCCTTTAAGCTTCTGCCTTCATATCCCTGTCAGCACAATCCACTGCACATATTTTCTGAGTCAAACCAGCATAAGCCAAGGAGAGGAGAAATGTGCTCCATTTCTCACATGGAAGAACCGTTAGTCAAGGTAAATAAGAACTTTTCTAGCTAGAGAAGAAATCTTTTCAATCATCAGTAACTTGTGACAGACTATAGAGACTTAGGAAATAGAGCAATAGATGTTTGTCATGCAGTGGATACAAAGAGAGTTTGAGATGAAAGTTCAGTACAAGAAAAATTCTATTTGTGCTAGCACTTCAGATTGTGTTCAAGAACCGATCATTAAAAGGTTAGATTGTTGAAGTACTGCTTTACACTGCAGAACAGGTACATAACTGCATAACTGTCACAGGTGCCTACAAGAATACAGAACCATTAGCCAGTCATAGATATCCTGCGGATAAGCTAAGGTCAGATGCTGTGTGTCAGATTTTGTACCCTTCCCCCACAGTTTTCAACACAGACATATGCAGGACACGGCAGATTGCACAAAACAAAATTAATGGCTGTGAACACACACTTGAGACTTTATGGGGTGACACTGATCCAGGTTCAGCAGAATATGAGCAGAAAAGATTTTCAGTACGGTGTGTCAGGCCCTACACTGTTGGGAAGCCTGTAGGAAGTATTTCAGTCCTGTGTCAAAAGCAGAATGGAAAATGGGATCCCTTTTGAGTTTAGGACAAGGATTGCATGAGAGACCTATTGAGATACTTCTGAAGACTGAGTAGAGGAATCTTCTGCAGCTCCTTGTCAGTCATTACTTTGAAATGACAGACAAAAGCAGGGAAAAACTGGGAATGTGACTGTGAATATTCATTCTTAATGAAGAACTTGTCTGCCATCTGTCCCCAGTTGATGTGACTAAGACTCCTTCTTACCCTGTTTGAGATCAAGGTCTTTGTTTTGGAATGTATCTTTATCTGTGTTTCCTCATTTTCTTTGCTAACTTCGCACAGAAGATGTTGCCAGGACCATACAAATGTAAAACAAGAATTCAGTATCTGTCCCCAGAATGATAAAGGAATTGCAGCTGATATTATATCCTGCAATTTTTGATAGCTAATCATAAAAAAACCAAAGTCTTGAAGCTGCAGTGTGTGTGTGTGTGTGTGTGTGTGAAAGAGAAATACCAAGAAGGGCTGAGCTATACGTATTTCCTCATACCCTAACAGTCATAGTATCCACAGTAATCCCTTAGATCCCTTACATCCAACACTGAACTAAATGGAATAATTTTTAGAATAGTTTAAATGGTACATTGTGGTTTGTGTACTGCAAGCACATGTATTAAGTCCTTTTTCAACTGAAGTACATCAGTTACTAGATGGAAAGTTGCTAGGTGGAAAGAGTTTGCTTTCCTGCACCACTGATGCATTCAACAGAGCTATACAAATGTTTCAATCATTGTTCGTTAATGTAGCTGAAAACAGTACCCTACCCTGACTGTTTGGTTATTTCCAGGGCAGAGATAAAAGTTATGGATCCTTAGCAGAAACACAATCATTTGTTTTTGAAGATTGTGTAATGGAGTTTTTCGTTATTTCCCCATAGCTAATAGGAGTTTCATAGTATAGATATCTCAGTTTGTTAATACATGGAAATGTTGAGACATATTGACACTTGATGGTTATTTTTATCCCTTGCAGATGAAGTAGCTTTTGAAGTGTTAGAGCTATTAAAAGTTACGTCTGTAAGTTGATGAGGGTTTTACAGGTTTTTTTTGGCTTGTGGGGGTTTTGTTGTTGTTGTGTGGTTTAAGTTCTAAGATGGTGATAAAGATGAGAGTCACAGCTAAATGCAATTTGACTGCTGCTTATATTTAATTTTTAATGTAAGAAATTATTCTTTTTATGTTATTATGAACTTATAATAGTTTGCCTCTGTATGAGGATATCTGTGATATGGCACATTCATAAGCTTCAACAGGGAGCTGACAATAAATCATTGGTCAGATGTGTGATTGTTGCATAAAACTATATCCCAGATAAGAGGAAAAAAAAAAAAGCTAGGAATCTTCTAAAGTATAATATATTAACTCACTTCATGTTACAGTGGAGTTACTACACAGACAACTGGGACTTTTTAAAATTATGTCCATATTTAATCTAAGAAATATTGAGAAATAATATAATATTATGAGTTCGTATAATAATTCTCACAAATTTGTAAAAATTATGAGACTTGTTAAATTTCTACCTGTTTCAGAATCATTGGAAGGAATGATATACATGATGAAAGAATTTGGGAAAATACCTTTAAATCCTGGTTTTGATAATGCTGGGTTCATTTAAAAGTACATGAGTTTGGATTAAAGTGGATTAAAAAATCATAAACAGCACAACTGATTTTTAAGTGACTTTTAAATAGTAAAGTCTATAGTAATGGGATTTTGTATTGCAAGCAGCAGGATTTACACTTAAGAGACATGACTAGATTATATGCAAAGGGAAATGCTGTTTCTTTAAAAATGAAAAAAATCCTGTGAAATAAAGTCATATTCCTTCTTTTTCCATATGTTTGACCTTTCTTTCCATGAAGGAAAATGGCTTTCCTGAGTCTTCTCCTGGATAGCTGTTTGCTAGTTCATTGCCTTAGATTTTGATAGCTTATGAGAAGGAAAACTTCCAAAGGTGTATTTGATGAATCTTAAGAAATTTTTAAGTGTGAATTACCATTTCCTGATAGGGTAGTCCTAAGGATATTTTTGTACATCCAGACTTTTAAAAAATTGATGTTTATTTTAATTGTCTGGATTGTGCCCAAGTAATCTTCTTGATGCAAATTACTGTACATGGTAATTTATCTGCATTGATAGTAGTATTCAGTAGGCTCCTAAGGTCAAAGGTGAAGCTGATTTTTTCCAGTTGTTACTATTCTGACAGCATGGAATAAGCACACTGATTTATATACTACTTCTTTTTTTTTTTTTCCAGATTTCTCAGGGGACAAAATTTTGCTTATTCATACCTTCTACTGTGGCAAAAATGGATTGTTTTCTTCACCAAAAACCAGCAGCATAATGCTCATCTGACACACACCTCAAGGAACTCTTACTTAAAGTCTGTTGTAAGTAATTCAAATTAAAATCTTGCTTAGAGGTAGCTTTACTCAGCTGTGTATCTATTTACAGCTCAGGAGTAAGTATCCTTAACAGGAGAACTAATCTTAGCAGTTTGGCTTTTCAGCAGCAGCTATTTGTTCTTAAGTGAAAGTAAAGGAGGACGTTGCTTGCCTTAAAGCGTAGGTTGAGGTTGAGCTGCTTCCTGACCGCTGCATGCCAGGGTGTCATACCTCTACGTTCTGTTCCTCTCCCCCCATCCCCTGTTCAAGTTGACTGTGATACAGATCAGAGGCTGTGAGGTTGTGCGTGAATAACATGATTGAAAAGATTATCTGCATTGTAAATGAGGACTTGGACTCCTGTTGCTATAGTGATTAATTTCAGAATTTGTAATGTAGAAATAGGGGGCTAAAGAACTCAAAAAAGGTAAGAAACAGCAAGTGGTTAAGCAGGTCTTCATTGTGTTGATCACTGAGCTGCATGCATTTTGTGGTGCCTGTAGGCCCAAGAGTTTCATTTGTAATGCAGACTTGAGAAAAACAATGAAACTTCTCATTTTATATATCCTATAGTGATTATTCAAACATCTTGCTTTTTCTGTACTGAAGTAAATTTTATGCAGAGTGTATGACATGTTTTTGTGAGATAAAAATGGTAAGATAAAAGAGTTTTGGCCAGCATTCCTTCTCTATTTGAAAGAAGGGTGACATTTGGAGGAATATGTTCAATATTTGGAAACAATATCTTTCTGTAGCATCAGGAAGAAATTATAAATGAGGAAAATGAAGGCAAAAGGAAAAAAATCTGAATGAGGAAAAAGATCTAGTGTGTTCATATTTCTTGTTTCTTTAGAGCTACATTCTAGTGGAAGAGATGTATGTAACTTAAGAGAACTATGCAATTAAGAAGAGGCCTTAGATTAACATTTTAATCATAGAATCACAGAATGTTAGGGATTGGGAGGGATCTCTAAAGATCATTGAGTCCAACTGCCCTGCAAAGCAGGACCACTTAGGACAGGTCACACAGGAACACATCCAGGCAGGTTTTGAAGATCTCTAGAGAAGCAGACTCCACAACCTCTCTGGGTAGCCTGTTCCAGTGCTCCATGACCCTCACAATAAAAAAAAAAAAAAAATCTCATGTTGAGATGGCATTTCTTGTGATGGAGTTTATGTCCATTACCCCTCATTCTATCACTGTGTATCACTGAAAAGAGACTGGTTTCATTCTCAAGACATCCACGCTTCAAATATTTGTAGATATTGATAAAGTCCGCTCTCAGCCTTCTCTTCTCCAGACTAAACAGCCCCAGGTCTGTCACTCTTTCCTTGTAAAAGAGATGCTCCAGTTCTTTAATCATTCTTTGTAATCACTCTCTTGAACTCTCTCCAGTAGTTCTCTGTCCCTCTTGAACTTTGGAGCCCAGAACTCTACACAATATTCCAGATGTCTAACTAGGGCTGAGTAGAGGGGGAGGAGAACCTCCCCTGACCTTCTGGACACACTCTTCTTAATGTACCCAAGTATACTATTGGCCTCCTTGGCCACCAGGACACATTGATGTCCCATGAATAACTTTACTATCAACCAGAACTCAAGGTCCTTCTCTGTGGAGTTACTGTCCAGCAGGTCAACCCCTAATCTGTACTTGTACATGGTGTTATTCCTCCCCAAGTACAGTACTCCACACTTATCCTTGAAATCCTAATTGTTGGATTTCCAGTACAGCCTAGTACAGTACTGAGTACTTCTCATTTTTGATTGATGCCTGAATTTTATTTTAAATGAAGGTCTTTGTTTCAGGGCAATTCCAGTTTTCTTGGTCCCATTACACTTACCTCTTTCACTGCTGCGTTCTGCCAGAATACAATTAACACCCTCTGAGAGACCCTGTGAATAAAGTAAGGGAAGCACAGTAATTGCCTTACATTCATTCTCGATCTGTTGTCCTGTAAGAAAGCAAAACCATTATAGCAACAGTGTTATCTTGAAAAAGTACTGATGAAGGGATGTAGAGGATCCTTATCCAGAAAGTCTCTATCTCTTGCTTGCTGGTTTATTTCAGTTTTAGACCCCTATTTCTGTGGACTTCTCATTTATCTAGACAGTTTTTCCCTCTGAGAATGTAATCATTCTAGAGTAAGAACAATAGCATGATGAAAACCTTCTGAAGCACTATGAAAATACAACTTCCAGCAGAGCATCCGAGCAGATGAATTAATCCTTGAGCGTGTGCATCTGATATCGGACCCAGTGCTGCTAGGGTCCTATAGGGACCTAGGGACATTTTGCTAGGCTGTCATCGGTGATGAAGTGCAAGTAGAGGACCTCTCAGTCGTTACCAGTGTTAGCAGTGACTGTAGGTGTTTCAGAACTTTTTCACAGGGATTCAAGTATTTTAAGGTATTGAGTGTCTCTAGCTTTCCATACCGTTTCTTCGGTAGGAGTGTACCATAGCTTTTAAATGCAGCAGTATCTTTTAAATTCTTTTCTACTTTATTTTATCTTAGACTCCAGTAAGAGGTTATAACTTCTAATTTTGAAATAATTCACCTCAAAAGATGATGCTGTTCAATATTATCATCAGTGAGAGAAGCAGTGGGATCAAGTGCACCCTCAGCAAGTTTGCAGATGACACCAAACTGACTGGTGCAGTTGGTATGCCTTAGGGATGGGATGGCATCCAGAGGGACCCAGACAAGCTGGAGAAGTGGACCTGGGTGAACCTCATGAGGTTCAACAGAGCCCAGTGCAAGGTCCTGCACCTGGGTCAGGAACATCCTGGTCATCAGTTTGGGCTGGAAGATGATGTGATAGAGAGCAGCCCTGTGGAAAAGGACTTGAGGGTACTAGTGGATGAAAAGTTAGAGATGTGCACTTGCAGCCTAGAAGGCCAATAGCATCCTGGGCTGCACCAAAGGAAGTGTGGCCAGCAGATCCAGGGAGGTGATTCTGCCACCCTGATCTAGTAAGACTTTACCTGGAGTACTGTGTCCAGCTGTGAGGCCCTCAACACAAAAAAGACATGGGCCTAATGGAGAGGGTCCAGAGGAGGTCCACAAAGATGATCAAGAGGGCTGTAGCACCTCTCCTATGAGGATAGGCTGAGAGAGTTAGAACTGTGCAGGCTGGAGAAGAGAAAGCTCTGGTGGGGGACCTTATTACAACATTTCAGTACCTGAAGGGGGCTTTGTATAAAGCTGGGGAAGGACTATTTACAAGGGCATGTAGCAACAGGACAAGGAGCAATGGTTTTAAACTAGAGAAAGGTAGATTTAATTTGGACATTAGGAAGAAGCTCTTCACTAAGATGGTGGTGGAACACTGGAGCAGGTTACCCAGGGAGATAGTGAAGGCCCCATCCCTGGAGACATTCAAGGTCAGGCTTGATGGGGCTCTGAGCAACCTGATCTGATTGGGGATGTCTCTGCTTACTGCAGGGGGGTTAGACTAGATGACCTTTAAAGGTCCCTGTCCACACAGTGCATTCTAAGAATCTATGATTCTATGATTTAGTGGTGTCCTTTATCAATAGTACCAGCTTCAAATGATTTAAATAAGTAAGCAAGTAGTAGATGTTTTAAGTAAGTAGCATTTCTGAAAAATCAGATATAGTTGTGGTTTTTAAAAATATTTCCTAGCTGGTCTCTGAATGAACTTAAAATAGTTGAACAATTGTATTTTCTAGAATAATAGCTCTTTTTTGATGGTTCCCATGGGGCTTTGGTGTGCTGACTGAGGATTCTTCAACATAGCTTACCTCATTCTCTATTTTTTCACCTTGTCTAATGTTCAGGGTTTATCTACAGAAGATACTGAAGAAAATTGATGCAAGTCAACTAAGTGTAGTAATTTAAAGAGGGCAGCTTAAATCTCACCAAGTCCCTGTGTGCACTCTCCCGTCCGTAATTAAAATGGCCTCCAATGAATTTAGTTTAATTCACTTCGAAGGCAAGATGAGCCAAACCAAATTAAGGCCACATTTTATTCCCAGATAAAAGGTGTTTGCAATGAATTTAATAGACATGGCAAATCCAGTTAAATTTCTTTGAGTTAATTTTCCTGACTTCCATTATGTAGACAAAACCTTCATAATAATGCCTGACTGGAGCTTTTATTTGTCTTTGTTTTTATTTGTCTTCTTCACCTTTTTGTTGCCATAAATCTTGCATTTTGTAGTTGAGAAGGTAGATGGCAAATGTTTGTACTAATTACTAAAAGTTGCCTTGTTATCCTACATGTTTTGAGACTCCACATTCTATAATTAATGTACAAATACCTCACTTTGCCATCAGGTCTAGTGCATGTTGCCTTTTGTTAGGTAGTTACCATCATTTTGGCTGCTTCAGCTAATGTCTTTTAATTCATCACCATAACTACACCTGCTATCAAGATCTTACCCATCCAACAACTTTTAAAAACGTTTTTTACAGATTTTGCAGAACTGAGTGATTATTATTACTTGCGACTTTGTGTCCCTTTTATAATATAATTAAGTGGTGCCTCTTAATGGAGTGATCTGCCATTGTGCTAGTAGAACTCAGTAAAATGCAGCTTGAGCTAGTTAGAGATGCTGTTGAGTAATTTGCCAGAAAATTTCTCCTTTCAAATTTTGAGTTGAATAATGTCAGACAGAGCTGCCATCAGTCAGGCTGCAATTTTGAAAGACTTCACTTTATATAGCTTCTGCTTTGGGATTTCTCTGAAATTGAATTCTTCCTCCAGGTTATTTTTAAGTTCATTAAAGAAAAAAATAAAATCACACTTCAGGATGAAGTACTACAGTTCAACAACTAGTGCTTGTTGAAAATCAACTAACAAACAAACAGAAAAAAAGAAACCAGGGGAAAATTGGATGCAAAAATACACACATTCCAAAAATGTTTATTTTTATTTTTCTCCTTTGGAAAAGGAGCATTTTTCCCTTTCAGAATTGAAAGTCAGCATGTTTCAGTTTTGATCTAACATTATCGCTGTGGTAGATTTCTCCAAGGGATATATTATAGAAGTGATAAATAAATAAGCATTATTGATTTAGTGTAGTCACTCTAGTGGTGCTTAGTGGTTGAGTAAAATACGCATCTGCAAAAGACACATGGCTTGTTGCACTCTAAGTACTGGATTCTGACTTAGTGTGACAGTATGACACAAAACCCCCTTTGAAATCCCAGAGAACAGCAAGTCTCTGTTAAATGTAGTCATCAAATTGCTGAGCCATTTAAATTCAAGGTAGGAAAATAAACTATTCTTTCTGCAAGCAGTAAAATTAATTTAATTGTAAATATTCAAATGTATGAAGAGCTAAGGTCTAAAGAAACAAGCAAAGATCAATGAAACAACTGTCAAGTGTATACTAATTCAAAATAATTAACATTTTTAGGAACATTTGGAGTTTTTAAAAAATTCTTCCTTCCAAACGATGACTTTTTTTCCAAAGGGACTATTTGTTATGCCACTTCTTCACATATAGTCGCTATGACCTTTGAAAAGGGGCTATAAAATACTCTGTGACATTTTTCACCAGTGTAAATTGTTGTATAAACTCATTTTCAGGAAGAATCTCACTTCTGATACTTTCTTTGCATCTGTATCTAAAGCCCATCCATATGTGTATAACCTGTCAGAATACTTTTGCATAATAACTACTTTAGAAATTCCAGGGGTTAAGTCCTGCTAAGCTTTTTTCCTTTGTGCCTCTCCCAGCTGGCCTCAGTCAGTCCAGGTGCTTATACTGTGTATTTGTTGCAGGTGTTTCTAGTATAGTTTGTGGAGGTGGCTTCTCCACTGAACATTTCTCTGTAGAAATACTACAATAAAGGAAACCAGAAAAAAGACTCAAGATCCTGGATCCTCTGTGTACTCTTGGCTCCAAAACTATGGAGAGATCAACCTTGAGTCCCTATGAGTAGTTTCTACCATAGGCTCCTGTTGAGGCCAAGGGCTCAGCTGGCCCAAGGACAACTGCACATACTATCTCCTGTTTGATCTTTTCAGAAGCTTATCAGTGCTCAGGGCCCCAGTTGAAATAGTTCCTCTTTCGTCTCACTTGATACACAATCTGTCTGCAACCTGGAATATGCATTCTCCAGAAAGCTCCAGTGCCTAGGAAAGCTTGTGTTTCTCATTCATCGTCTTCTGGCAATATGGCTGTTACACTATTGATCACATCCATTGGGATATGATGTCTGTCTTGACATTTTATTGCCCCAGACTGCATCTTTTGTACAGGTCCTTTGACCTTGCTTTGCTTTATGTCAAAACCAGCTCTCAGAAGAATTTTGGTTATTCTTTTCCCTTTCTCAAACACTTCCTTCGCTGCATTGCCCTATATGATCATGGTGTCATGTAGTGTGAATGTTTGGGGGCTTTACCCTTTTCCTGTTCACTCGGTATCTCACCATGGAAATGGTAATGCTATGCTTCCATCCCTTGGGCAATCAGCTCAGTATGGGCTAGTCCTCTGTGTGAAAGGAACTTGTAACCTGCAGTCTGCTGTCAAAGGAATCGAGAAATACGCTTAGGTAATGTAGAATACCATTTAATAATTGCCTTTGACTCCAGTTCATGTTGGTGTTCTAGGCTGGTATTCTAGGCTGGTACAGCAGCACACAATATCTGTGTCCCCTCTTGCTCACCCCCAAGCCTATTTGCTGTGGGGGCAGACTGGAAAACAGAGAAAGCCTTGCAGCTGTGTAAACAGTGTTTAGCAATGACTAAAATATTGATGTCTTACCAGTGCTGGTTTAGCCACAATTCTAGAAAACTAATGAAGAAAATTAACTCCATCCCAGCAAGACCCAGTACAGAGGAGAAACTATAAATTACAGAAATGACATTGGGAAGGCAAACATAAGAACAAATACCAAGCTCTGTTGTGTATGTGTTATTAAGTAAGGCAAAAGAGCTCAAGATTAGTCCAACATTTAAATACTTCCTAAACTTGAGTATGAGCACTGACACTGATATAATGGTGCCTGTGTTTAGCTGGATTGAAGTCTTCAAGTGTGAGTAATCAACGGCTTCTAGGCTAAGGCAGAAATGGATGACAAATGCTGTTTATTTTAATATGTTGTAACTTGAATGTTTTAGCATTTTTAATAGTCTTGTTTGGAGAAGAGAGGAAAAAAGTGGGTTTACATCACTTTCAAGTATATTCTAAAATCCTATCTCTTTTTTTTCTCCTTGGCAGATGGATGCCTTCTAGTCAACCAGCAAGTCCTGCTGCTGCATGTCTGGCAGCATCTCTGAATGATCACATGACTCTTGATATGGATGCAGTCCTGTCAGACTTTGTTCGGTCCACAGGGGCAGAACCAGGTCTGGCAAGAGATTTACTGGAAGGTAAGCTTTCAGGTCACAAATATTTCCTGTGTTCATTGCTCACTTAAAGCAAGAACCAATTATAAAAAGACAACTCCAGTCTAGGAAAATAGACATTTCTTAGTAGGTCAACTCTTTTAATAAGCTGACTATAGGTTATATTAAAGTGTTTTCAGCAAAACCTTAAAATGTTCTTAGTGTTAGGTTGCTGTATTTTGTTATTAAGAGTCGTGCCTTAAAGGTATATATGCAAGCAAGAGAGGGGAGGGGCTTTAGCTGAGTTTTGCCATTTTCGGTTGCCTGAAATTAGTTGTATATGTTTTGTCTCACGTCAAAACAACTAAGTTTGGTCTGAAATAGACTTACTGTGAAGTGGTAGAGAAACCAGAGATATTTTGAGGGCCCAGTGATTAGTATGGGTACCAGAACTTTATGGTATGGGAGTGGAATGGCTAGATTAAAAAACAGCTAAGAAGCCATATCAGAAAAATAACTGGATCTTTTTATTTATTTTATTGTAGTTGTTTGAAGTTTATAGGCTTATAAGTGGAAAGACACCTTTGGTATTTGAAGGCATTCCGCAATAACTCTGGGTTTTTTTCCATCTGCTGTGGGCTAACAACAGTTGTGAAGATAGAAAATTAGAAAAGAGTGGTGACATCTGTGTAAATTGTGAGGCCTTGATACATAACTAGTGGTCTTTCTCCCTGACAGTTTGAGGGGTTTTAAATCTTAATATGCTTTAAGAAATTGTGTGTTAAAAATAACTACTGAACAGCCACAGCAGGCTTAAAAGTATACAACATGGTATGTATATATCCTTTTATGTAAGAGCAATTTCATATTATTGTATGTATGCTGAAAGTTTTAGATCTGCTATATGTTCATTTTTATTTTTTTTTTAAACTATGGGGTTTTCACTAATAAGGAATAATATGTTATTAATTCAGAGATGCCCACAATTTTGCAGCATTTCCCAAGTCATCTGCAATAAAGTCTCAGAATACCTAGCTATGAATGCTGCCATCATTGGCTCACAATGTTTATGAGACCTCTCTTCTGTCTGATTTGATCAACCTGTCTTTAGCCTAGACTGTCTTAGTTTGTTAGTCTTGCAAAAAATACTAGAAGGTTTTTCCTAGCATTATCAGGACTTTTTATTCCTGGACTATCTTTTTTTTCAGACCCATTTCTAATATTGTTTCCTTTGTTCATCTTTGAATTTCACTATCTTCTAGACCATCAAGGCTACCAGTTTCTGCTTCCTTATCCAATTATTGTAATAGATTAATAGTTTTGCTTTGATTGTCCTGTGGGATGCATCAGGACAGTATTGTGCACAGTATGTGGTGTTCTTCCCAGGAACAAATCAGTGAGTTAAATACAAAGACTGTTTTACAGTAGCTGAAAAAAAAAAAATCTCTGTATTGCATACAGATTTTTCTAAACTGCCAGAAGCTCTCTTAAATATTGGCTCTGTTGATGTTTCTATACTCTGCTTGTCCTGCTGATAAAATCCCTGCAGTTTTTTTCTCATGAACTTTGTGTTGAGCACAGCTGCTTATCTCACTAAAACATTCTGCTCCTTGTGCTTGATACATATCTTCCATAAAATATCCATTCTTCCATTCTTGATTTGAAATGAAGATATAGAGATATTTTTTTTTTAAATACAATATATACACACATATTAGTTCTAGTTTATTTGTGTCTGATTCTCTTTGGCAGGTGTTAGTATCCTAAAAATATACCGGAATCAATTGCTTTTCTGTCTAACTTCAATAAGCTAAACATGCTGAGCTCCATATTTCACTTTCTGTCTATGTATTTTTTTTCTCTTTCAAAATAATGTATACAGAATATTTTGGGTATTTTTCTATGTATCTTTCTAGTGCAAAGATTGTCTTTTTGCAGTTACGTTGCCTATGGTACTGCTTGTATCTTTGGCCAGGTTTGCTTTAGTATTGCACAGGAGCTTGTGCTCCAGTCAATGCTCAGTTTGACGTTTCAGAGTTACCAGTTCTAGAATTCCATGCAGTTGCTTAACTGTTGAGTTCAGATTTCACAGATTTAAAATCTTAGTCATTATTTCAATAGTATGAGAACATCATCATACACATCTGAAAATAGATGTGTATGCAGACTTCTAAAGCCAAGTTCTGAGTTCTGCAGAGAAAATTAATTTTCATGACATTGCTATGTTGTTATTTTAAAAAGCCTTATCTATCTATTCAGCCATTCATGAGTGGATAAAATTGCATTAGAAATTGCTTAGTGCTCAATGCAAAATTTTGTGTTTCATTCATATTTTT
Organism: Indicator indicator; assembly: GCF_027791375.1. Taxonomy (NCBI): domain Eukaryota; kingdom Metazoa; phylum Chordata; class Aves; order Piciformes; family Indicatoridae; genus Indicator; species Indicator indicator. Next base: position 6,701,313 of record NC_072025.1, read on the forward strand.
CAAATACTACTTACTTAGTCTGAAAGGCCCAGTGGTAGGTTACATGCTATTTGTTGTTTATGTGATAGAACTATGGGAACTTGGAGAAAGTACAAAGAAAGGTATGTGGAGCCAGAAGGGGCTTAGCACTTAACAGTAGCACATGTACCTATGCTTTCATAAGTCACCTGTCTTACTGTTTGAGTTTTCTTGAGATTTTTTTGAGTATTGTAAGGAACCTCCCTTCTATTATAGTTTATTCTGATAATATGGTACATTTATCAGCAGCCCATTTCTGCTGTTAAGGAAAACTTTTTAAACTTGAGATTATGATTTGATATGTCATAAAGCTCTGTGCTATGGTTGATTCAATGATTTTTTTTTTCTCCCTTCATTAGATCATATAGAAATGTTTCAAAACTAAGGTATTTTCCCAACTGTTCAATGTAACAGCGGCAATATTTATGACTGGATGTATTTTGTAAATGTACGCCGTTTATGTTAAATAGTAATTAAGCATGGCAGAGAGACTGTTAGAATAGTGTAGAATTGTATAACAGGCATATTGTAAAGCATGCATTGTTTTGAAGCAAATGTTTTGATGCCATAGGTTTGTTACCCTACTACTCACGCACATCTATGAAAGATACACAATCATATGAGTAATCGAAGCTTATTCCACTCTCTAATGTGCTATGGGTGCTTAGTAACTCAGATAAATGAAAGCTTAGAATAACTTTATAGCTTTAAAGTGTGAATATTCTTCTCTCCCTTTCTGTGTCCATCTTTTTTTCCCTTACTTTTGAACATTCCAATAACTGCATGCCCACTTCTAGGATAAGAACCCAAAGCATCCAAGATCATGAGAAAAAGCCTTTTATGGGTATTAAATACATCTAACTCAGACTGCATCTTATCTGTCTCAATTCAGGAGCCTGTCATCTACCCTTCTTGGTACTAGTATAATTTTTTTTCATGTGCCCACACTGTGCCTGCATGCCTGAGCCATAGCTGAATGAGCTATTTCTGGGCTCAATTCTCCAGATGACTTGTCTCCACATCAGAATCTGTCTTCCATTAGAAGCTGCAGTACTCTTTGTCTGCTCTCTTAGTTGCAGGCAGTGTCTTGTGCATAGAATACTTTGTACTTGGTTTTGGATGATTATTTGTCTTGGTATCTTTCTATACGTTTTATACTGAAGGGCTTTTTCTTCCTCTACTCAGCACTCTTTGCTCTCTTCATTTGAGCACTGTCCTGGACCACCCAGACTGCTTCCATCATTCTTTTCAGTTGAAAGAACAGCTTTCTGCCAGCCCTGTCACACTTCCGAGCTACTATTACATCTGAATTACTAAAATGAGAAGCACAGTTCTTTCAGCTTGGTTATGATTACAAGACTTCACAGTTTTCATCCTTGTTTAGGACTCCAGGGTGGAAGTGGACACTTGTTTGATAGCTATTTACCCCATCATTTCTAATCTTGCAGAGACTGAAGTAAACACCCAGCAGGAACTGCCTTTTGAGAGCCTGCATATCTACAGATAAGTGTCCTCAATTTCGTGGCATCTCCAAGAGATCATAAATCCTGATGCTTTTACGTTAATAATAATGAGTCAACCAAAGAATGAGTATGTCCCTGGGTAAATAAAAGGGCACCAAAAGCTATTTGCTGTTTGTACCAGATAATAAATAAAATTGCAGATTGGGGACAATATGAGCACCATGTATGTCAGCAAATTATAGAGTAGAGAGTGACTGTGGCAGTTGCTTTGCTCTTTGAGTAGCGTTTGACTCAGGCGACATGGAAGCTGGATCTGAAATTACACAGGGTGATGGCTCAGGAGTCAGATCTGCTTGAAGCAGATCACTTTGTATCGAAAACATCTGCTTGTAGATCTGAGATCTTGTCTCTGTGCACTTTCATTCCAGAGGAAGGAAGACTGTAGAAGTTTGTCTCCCCAAAAAAAAATTCACAGCAGATTTATTCAATCATCCTTCCTAAAAACAAGAGCATTCCCATCACTATAAATCTTGCTGTAACAATTTTTCACATAACTCCTTGAGATAAAGGACTCCTTTTGAAGTAGCATCATCAAAGTGCACAGCTTTTCCTGAGATGAGATCTGACTGTTCTAGGAAGCATTTGTATTTATTCTCATATGTGCTGATGTCAGTGCCTCGATTTTCAAGAAGGTGAATGGATCATAAATTTCCAAATTTAAAGCATAGACAGGAAGTGAGAAGTGGATCTTAAAAAATGTCGTTTTTCAATTTAAAACTAACCTATCAATTGCTGTGCAAAAGAACTGAAAGAAATGGAACGTGAATATCACTGTCGTGCATTATGTACTAACCCCCAAGCCTTTTCCCTCACCTATATTAGAAACACTGAAGATGTTTCAGACATGAGAACTAGGTGGACATAGCAGAAGTTAGGAAGAGCCGAAGGGAAGGTTTAGTATTGCTTTTTGGTTTTCTTTGATGAAACGAGAATGTGTTGTTGGGAATGCCTGGATGCTACCAGATTTCCATTAGTTACATAGAGATTTGAATTTCAGCCGCCACTTAATTTGGGGGATAACAGTGGAAAGACCAAGCAAACACACAAAAATCTAATTTTACTCTAAAAGCAAGCTAAAATAAAAGCCCATGTTCAAGTGGTTAATATTGACAGAGCAGTTTAACAATTCATGTGACGCAGGTGAATGAAACAACAATCTCAGCAAAATAGTTTGAAAAGCAGCCCATACTGGTAGGCATGTGTGGTGCTGCTTTGAATAGGATTAGGTCAGGATGTGTATTAGACTAGTGTCACAGGAAAACATGAAATCACCTGCAGGACTCTCCAGATAGCATCTTTCTATAAGCATGTTGTTAATGGACCCCAGACCCAAAGGTACCTTAACATCAGTGGAAAGACTTTTACTTCACTAAGCTTTGGAAACGTTCTTAAACACAAACAGCAGTGTTTGATCTCCAACTTTCCCAGTGTCCAGGAACGAGGCATGTCCCTTTTCCTTCTGGATAGTCTAGGCTGGCACCTTGAGTCTCCCATGCGTAGAAGAGCAGTAATGCTTGAGTTGTTACATATAACCTATTTAAAAATGTGGCCTCAGGCAGAAAGAAAACTGTGATATAAAATAATTTCATCTTTAAAACAAGTTATGTGTTAGGTTTATAGTGCCAGGGCTGTGGACATGGATGAATTTGGAGGTTACTAATAAGTCAGTGAGTAAACAGCTTAGTTTTCTGGAAGCAGCAGCTATGCAGGCCAAGACACTTGAATATAGGAAAAAGGCATAGAATTAAGTATTTTAAATGCCAGCAGTGTAGTCAACTATCAGAAACTGGAGGATTTGTAAAATTCACTGACAATAATAATTACTAAAACATAAACATCCAGCTGCATAAAAAGTGATATATTTGACTTGAAAACTTCCTTTTTACTTGTATAAGTGGTTTCATTTATTTATGTAACTGATGTATTGTTTCACCATTACCTAAAAGTATTGTTATTTCCAGCTTTTTGGTGGTGCTTAATTGAGATACAGGTAGTTCACTATTAATGCTGAAATCATAGATTGGCTTTGCTGTCATGAAGTGTATGCGGTAAAGGAGACTGACCTTGTGGAAAATGACAGAGAGGCAGTAGATAGATGTCTCCTAATGAATGGTGCATATAAGCAGAATTCAAAGAAAAGCATGAAATTAACGGAGAGGGAGAGAGAAATTTACAGTACTGTCACGTGATTTGGTGTACAAAGCTAACTCCCCCCAAATAGTCTCTTATTCTCCTCTTCCTCAGTTCCTTTTTTAGTTCTCTTGTGGAAGACTTGGCAAAGGGAAGAGGAAGCTGAGCTGCTACCACTGTCTTGTTACACAGAGATCAAGATTGTCGTTTCCAGCTGTCTTTTCAACTTCGAATGACTTTGCATTGTAGCAGAAAATGAGGCAGATGTTAACTTGCTACCTTATTTTCCTCTGTCAGCATGGTCCAAAATTAAATCTTGTTTTAAAACCTGTGGTGTAACTTTATCCCGGTTTTGCATGTAAGCTTTTCAGAAGGAGTAAGGCTGGTGTTGAGGTCCACTTCACTTAGGCTTTTTAATATTTGCTAATCTACTTCATGTCAGATAGGAAGAAGTGACTGTATTTAAGCTGAACTTGTGGATTGTTTTATAAGCAGTTGGTTTGTAAGAACAGACTTCCGTACATGGGAAAGATGCTGATAGTAGACTTTATATCTTACGATACTGCCAAGTCTGGGGGATTTACATTTACGCACATATATATTTGTAAAAAGTAATCATCGTGCACTGGCCTAGTGGCACAGAATGAAGATCATTTTATGTTGGTGAAAACTTAACAATTAATCAATAATCCTGAAAGACAGAAGCTGTTTATCATTTCTCCAAATGCCTTTCTAGCGTTGTCACCCTAAGCTCCTAGGTTTAATAAATAACTTGTTTCCAGTAAAGTATCTCCCAGAATTATTATGCTAAAAAAGTAACGGAGCTTTTGCAGTTGAAGGTGGAATTACTAGTTAATTAGTTGGTAACTCTGCCTTGTGCCTGTAATCACAATTTTAAATATTTGGACAGAATCCTGTAGTAAAAAAAATCCTATGAAATTGTAAGGGGGAAATGTCTAAACTCTTTTAGCTCAGAACAGTTAATTGCAACTTCATCAGCACATAGAACCATAAACATATGCTGTGCTGAAAAGACAGAAGCAGAGAAGGTAGATTTAGCCAAGACATTTAAATTCTTTTGGGTACATTTGGACAAGACGCTGGAAGGACTGACAATGTTGCTAGTATAAAGGTAATACTATTCCCTTCTAGTCCTACATAAAATTAAGTATTTCATGTAATTATTGGCAGTTACAAATCCTCTCAACTGATAACATCTCGCAAAACAGCATCCTCCCGAACACAAGAGTGCAGGAAGAATTCTGTCAATGACAAAATACATTAACCATGCACAGATATTAATTTCTGTTGTGGCAAATGTGAATATTTTTGTTTCCCAAATATAAAGACTATTGGGTGCGCAGAAATTAACATTAAATCTGGACAAGACAGATTTGAAGTTGACAGGAAAAGGAAGAATTTCAAAGGATTTAATTTGTTCTGGGAGTATTAGTATTAGTGCACAACTTTCACAACTTTTTTTGAATTCTCCTGTGCAGTTGAATACCCACGTAGCCCTAGGAACAAAAATTGTTCTTTTGCTGTAGCTGGCCATAAGCTGGTCTGTCTTAGGCACATTCTGTTCATGAGGAGCTCTTAATATAGTGTTTTGGGACCCAGTTACTTCATGTTATTTCATCGAAGTGTAAAAATATTGGAAGTGTGAATCCCAGTAGATTAGCAGAAGATCAACATAAATGCATTAGCCTGTAGTGTTACTTCATGTGTTGGCTTCATACTGATACATTTACAGATATAATTCATAGGTCATGTCTTGGTCTTCTGTGCTTTCCTTGGATTGGTTATTCTTCTCTACCAGAAAGTTAACTTACTGGCTTCTCTGTTTATTGTCCCATAATGGTTGTATTCCATTGAGTTAAATTGGTGGCTTGTGAGTCAAGATGATAACACTCATACTAGATTTATGCTGTGAAATACAGTGAAGACTTGTCTTATTCAGACCTAACTGTAAAACTCTGAGTGTTTCTCATTTCTCTCAAGCCTTGCAGCCAATACTTTCAGCTAAGAACTCATTCCTGTGTTCTTGGAAGGAAGTCATCATGATGTAGAGATTCATACTGCTTTACATTTCAACTTGCATAACTGCTCAAAATGTAAGGTGAAAGATGCCAAAGAAGGCGGCGGAAGAAATAGAGTCCCTAGTTTTTCTATTTAGAAGTATGTTATACCTCCAGCCAAGGACTGGATTTGTGTCTGGTCTTTTGTAAACATCTCAGATTGTACATCCTTACAGGCAGTTTTTAACCTCATAAAGGGAAGGATTCCTGCTGAAAACTTCTGTGCTTGATTAATTGATTTGTTACTGATCCACAGTGCAGTCTCATGTAAAATGCTGGTTCTGCTAAATGAGCTAGAAGGGAAGATGATGTGCCACCCACCTAACAGCTGATGCTTTGTATTTGTGGAAGAGCTGTTACTCCAAGAGCACCTTTCTATATGCTGTCTGGAGTATTTGGGTCACAGAGGCTTGTTCTCTGCAGAAAGCATTACAATGACAGGGATGAAGGAGTTGTTACGACTTTTTCTGCCAGCAAGACTTTTCCTACTCTGTGGGCAGGAATGCTTTGTTGAATTTTAATTTTTTTTTTAATAGAGGGAGAATTTGTTTCCTGTGGATGTTTTGTATTAACTTTAGTAATAGTAGGATTGTAATTTCTTTTTTCCCAATTAGCGCATTAAAAATACAGATAAGTTTGTTAAAATATTTACAAAATGGTGGCAAAACCTTTGAAAGTTACATAGCTGGTGCAGGTTCTTCAGTAATCTCTTTTTGTAAAAAAATGTTTACTGAGTGGTATTGTATTCAAATGTGAGTTTCATTAACAACAAACTGGCATTAAATGTCAAGTAGCAGGGCAGATGTTGTATACCTGATTAGAATGGTTAAGACATCCAAAAGGTATGCCCATTTTATTGCCATCTCAACAAAATACCTTTTTTTTTCCCATTCTTATATTTGTCACATTGAATGGTGACACTTTCTCTTAATTTCAGCTTAGTTTCTTGTTCAGTTTTGTTGTCTTTTTGTGCTTCTGTAGACCTTATTTTTATTTTCTGATATACTTGATTTTGTAATCTTGTCCAAGTTACTTTCTCGGTGAGCTGTGTAACATTTCAGCTTCTTTCAATCCTTTGTTGTTTTGTGATATTTTCACATTAATCCTTTCTGAGTATTTTAATTGCTTCTCTTTGGTAGATACATGCACCAACAGTTCATTAACTGTAAACACGGACTGCATCATCATTTGTTTAGTTCTGTCTAACCTTCCTCTTCTGCATCTTTTTTCGTCCTATTCAGCTTTAGGCAGCATTTCCTGCCCCTTTTAAAATTTCCTTTGCTGAAGTCCTGTGTATATCTTGTTGCTGCAACATATACACAGTACTTCACTGTGGTCCATACTATTTAGATATTTTCTAGTTCCCCATCTCAAATTACATCCTTTCTAGCATTTTGTTTATCATTGAATCAAGAATTGCTGGTAACCTTTCAAATGTTCTTTTTAACATATTGGAGTAGGTGGATATTTGAAAGCTCAGTGAGGGAAGTGCTTTGTAGTTGCATGCTTGCTATTCCTACTAATTCATGATAAATGTCCTCTAGTTTTATTATGAAGTCAAAGATAATAGATTTATTAACTGTTACAACCCCACTAAGCTATGCTGTTTTAGCCAAAACAATGAAAAGCAAAAACCTCAAAGACTAAATAACAGTGTGATGCTGAAGCCCTGTGGCCTGAATATTATCTGCCTGAGAAACGTAAAATCTGGTATCAGTACAACTAGTGTAGGCTGCTTAATGAGTGCTTGGTTTTTGTTATTAGAGAGTACGAGTTGTGATCTGACAAAGCATGTGCTTAACATTGAGCAAGAAAGGATTACTCATGTGCTGCAGAGCATTAATAGATCACTTTCTCCTCACAGCACAGTCAAGTTGAAGATTTGAGTAGACAAAGGCTAAGTTTAATAAAAAGGATGAGCTGTTATTCTCCAGAAAAACAAGTGTGAATACAGCTAAGAACTGGGAAAACTAATGTGCAGCCTGAGCTGAGCAGTGCTAACTGTGCTACCTGTATGAAGGCAGTGTGGCTCTGACCTAATGAATTACAATATGTGATCATCTTGAAGCAAATGGTTTAAAGCAATTTCCGAAGTTTCTAGTGCTCTTCTGCTTTCACGTTTCAGCTTTCAAGCTGATCAGCTCATTAAAATGTGGAGCAAGTTGGAAATACATCTATTAGAAGAAAGAAATGAGAACTTTGACAGGAGGTCACTCTGAAACTTTTCCAAGATAGCTTCCAACAGAGAGCATTCTATAGTTACATTGGTTTGGGTTGTTAAAAAATATTCGATTTATTACTTTATTGAAAATTCAAAGTGGTGATTTTTTCGAATAATCCCTGGGCAACCAAACTCTTGGCATTTCCAGTTCCACTTAGGATAAAGAAATTACTTGGGTGTTTTACATTTGTTACAGTACTATGCCAGCTGTATGTACATAGTGCATGGATGCAGTGTGGTAGACTCTACGGGGACATTTCTTGTCTTGTAAAGCTTACTCTGGTTTGGTTTGGCCTCTTCATTGGCATGCACCTAATTTTATTGCTGTAGTCTGAGGAAAATCAGACTTATAAATTTCTGACTAACCTATTAGATCATTTGTTTGTCTAATTTCTGTTGTTACGCCTACACTGATTTTCTTGCTAGCATGCCTCAGAAGGAAAGCAGTAGCACTCAAGGCTGAAAAATTACATCTTGGTCTTTGGAATTTTTATTTTGTGTCCACAAGTTGAGAAGGACAAGAACGTCATGTGGGAGGGCTGGGAAAGGTGAAAGAATGAAGTATCTTCTCTGATCACAATATGGTCAGTCCTAATGAGGTCACCTCAAGCTTTCCCTCCCTCCAAAGCTGAACTTAATAGCAAACAGCTTTCCCCATAGTGGACCACATTGTGATGCCCAAAGAGCAGTGTGCCAGTGTGAGGCTGTGCTCTCCATAGATCCACAGATAGTAGTACTCTTGAATAGAGAATGCTCTTGATCACTGCCTCTGTTTCAACTTCTTTCTAGCCTGGGCTTGGGAGTTCAGTGAACCTGACAGTGGACACTTGGCTGTCATCCCTTGCTTCTTTCTTCTTCCCTTGGCTCTTTGGTGAGGTCCCTGGTTGAGGCAACTGCAGGAAACCTAGGTTTTTTGGATCCAGGACAGAGGCCTTGGAAAATTTTATGTCTCAGCTTGGTCTCAGAGCATCAGATCTCTGGGAAACTGACTTCTGAACGCTTCTTGGTCTCTTCAAGTTGTCTAAATAGAGCAGAGGTGGGAGAGTCAGTTCACTCTGGTGATCAGGAAAAACTGAATCATCTCAAATGCTTCTGAGATGAGTGAGTCCTACTCTTGTGGTTCTTCAGCATCTTTTTTTGTTGTTGTGTTTTAGTCCAATTTGAGGTGGTAAGGCAAAAATGAAAAAGTGGTATCTTAAATTATGCATTGTTTTGTCTTTGTTTTTTTTCTTCAGGCTGATGATGCCTTCTGTTGCTATTCAAGCAACTATTATTTAGGACAGAAGCTTCACAGTATAATTGAGTATATTTTTGAATTTCCCTTTCATGTAGATGCCTGCTGTCTCTGACTCTAAAACATCAGTAGCAGCCCTAAGCTAGAGTGCATCTTCCATTCTTTATTAAGCTGCACTTTTTATTTTGTTGTTTTGTTGGGTTTTGTCCACACTAGAGGCACTTGGTTCTAAAGCAGAGACCATTCAGTCCTGTTAAATTTTACACCTGCTCACTCACATAGCACAGGCAGCTGTTAAGGGAACAATTGTTCAGTGAGTGTTCTTTTTGTTGATTTAGTGAGTTAAATTGATCCCAGCATCCTGATCATGAACCTGTGTTTCTTAACCAGCTTTGTGCTGTTCCAGCCTTTTGTTGACTGATGTTCTCTGACCATCACAGTTTCTAAACTCAGAGCCTTTCATGCAAACCCTCTGTATCAATGCTGCTTTGGAGAAGTTCCTAACTTCTGTTACTAACTGATAGGGTGCTACCAGTGATTTGTCATCTGATGTGGTTGTGTGTACTGAAATACCATTATGACTATGAAATACCTTTTAAAGACAGTAATATGTCATATAAACAAAGAAGTTAGCAGTCAGTGAGCAATAGGGTGCATCAGACAAGTAGCAGTAAAAAAAAAAAGTCTGAAAAACAGATTATAACAAAAACTCTTGCTGATATTAATTTCATTGATCAAACTGTTCAAAATAGATTAATTACCTGTTGCTTCTCCTTCAGGCTTGTGATGGAAGGCAGGTCAATGCCTATGTCAGGTGTAACCTCTGTGGGATAGGAAAGACTGTTCCTTTCTTCTGAGGGCCTGTGCAGATGATGACGATTAAAAAAGATGTGACAGTGTAGGCACTTCTGTGAGAATCAAGGGCTAGGAGATTTTAGAGAACATGGAACAGACATATAAACAGAGCTTTGATTCTGTAATAGACAGTGTCTTTTTCTAGGGGCCCAGTGACTGTATGCAGTCTCCTTCAAAACAGATGGCTCCTGAAACTTATTGGGCAAGTAGCAAAACTGGAGGGAGGGACTTACCCCACAAGGCACTGGCTGGGATAGGTTTGATTTCAATGTTATATGCATTTATTTTTGTCATTTCTGACCCAGCATCCCTCAGGCTTTTTCATCTTTCAAAATTTCTTTTGGAATGTAATAACATACAGCTTTAGAAATTCAGAAGCATTTGGTATGCAAAGTTTAAAGGAGAGCTGAGCAGAGTTAGCTCTATTAATCTCCACAATCATAAGGCTAGTTTCTTCAGTAACTTCCAGCTGAAGCTTTCTAACCTGCCATGTTACACTGCTACAAATCGTTGTTCACATCATCAGCTCTGAACATCTCTGAGTTTCATAACCTTTGCATAGTTAGAGCAGGCCCCTGATTAGATTATAGCCATTGAATCTGTGTGGGAGTTTTTCTGAAACAATGTTGGTGGTAACTCAAGTGCTTGCTCTAGAATCTCTGACAATTTTCACTGAATTTGCATTTTATCCTATAGGGTTTCTAAAAGAAAATTGCAGAGTGACACATATAGTCATTCTATATCACTGACGTGGTGGTTTATATTATTGACTGTTCAGGATGTATGGAGTGTTCTTGCTTGGTGATACCTTTGGTCCTTTCACAAATTCATTTAGTACTTCAAAATCTGAAACAGTTCAGTTCAACCCTGTAGGTAACAGCCATTTGTGCTGGCTTTTTCCTACTTCAGTTAGATTTTTGTTCTTCACAGAAAGGATGGTAACAGTAAAAGACTTCCTTTTATCTGTATAAAACTGCCTTGTACTATTTTTAGCTTGTTCACCTTTGTGTAAGCAAGTAAGTTCAATATAACTGCTACTCAGGTAATGTGGCTTCTTCAAGTACATAAAGTGACAATCTTTCATGATGTAATAAATCATGTCTTAGTCAGAATCAGGCTGCCTTTGCTTGTGGAATTCTGTGTCTCTATAACTAGTGGGGTCTTTTTTCTTGCTATTACATATTTGAAGTTTTCCAGTCAAAAACAAGTGCTTGGTGAATGGCAGGATATTTGTGTATTTTAATGTACAACTGTTCTGAAAAAAACATACAAGTGTGTCAACTTTTTTTCTTTTTTTTTCTTTTTTTTTTTTTGACAGTGACAAGTACCACTTCACCACCTGTCCTACACAGGATATTAGCCTGTGCTCTGTTAATCCTGGTCATGGCAATATTATGAAGCTTCGAAGCAAATTTTTTAGACAATTCTGTGTTGGCAAGTTCCATGAGCAGCTCACAACGTCACAGAACCACACTGTATATTTTGTTACAAAACACTGTCCTATATTGTCTGTTTTCTAAAAGACTTCTAAAATCTCTGAGAGAGCAAGTTCTCTCTGATATAGGGACCTGAGTATTTTTCATTTGTATTTGAGGTGCTCTGCAAACAGAAAGTTCTTCACTCTCTTGTCCTATAACTACAAATCATGCCTTTCTATCCTTGCTGCTAATTATTATTTGTTATTAATGTAGCCATACAAATATGCATTGTTACTGCCTTTCGTGATTTTTTTGTTAAATTCTGTGGGATTTAATATTCATCTTAAATTGCCAGTTTCTGGAGCCATTTGATCAGAATCTGAGCAAGGGAAGTCCTTGTCCGGTAAAAGGGATTTGTGGATGGGAGGAGAGCAGTGGATACCTCTTACCTCAGCATTAGCAGGCTTTTGAAACTGCACTTCTTAGACATCTATAATGCCTGGTCCAATTTTGTTCCCTAATCACAGTCCAAGGAATACAAATATAGACATTGGTTTGAATTCAGGTGAAGGCTACAGGGGTTGTCGAGGGCTGGAGCACAAACCCTATGAAGAGATACCAAGGGGAGTGTGGCTAGTTCAGTCTGGAAATGGGGCAGCCTTCCAGTGCCAGTAAGAAGGTTATTAAGGTTGGAGACAGGCTCTTCACAGTGATGCGTGGCAGGAGGACAAGGGGCAGTGGGTTGCAAGTTGAAACGAGAGTTTCAGAGTGGGCACAGATCCCATGAAGTCAGTCAGATGTGGGAACACAGCTTCCATCCTTGACATTTTAAAGACCAAACGGAATGAAGCCCTGAGCAATTTAGTCTGACCCTGCTTTCAGCAGGAGATTGGACAAGAGCTTTCCTGATATTAAAAAAACTAAAATAGAAATTAAAGAAAATCCTATCTTTGTCCATTTGCTGTGTACTTTCAAGGTGTTCATCAACTGCATGTTTTTAAGGGAGGAGTGGTTGCTAAGACTTTTTGTACAAAGAATCTCTGTTTGCTTGCTGGTGCTTTAAGACTGATATTTCTATTTAAGTTTATACTTTAAGTGCAGATGAGGGTAATTTCTAGTTTGTCAAACTGGTCACATACAGATGTAAGCAGAATGTCCTTTTGCTATTTGGTAGGCAAAAATTGGGACTTGACAGCAGCTTTGAATGACTACGAGCAGCTCCGGCAGGTTCACACTGCCAACTTACCACAGGTGTTCAACGAGGGCAAGTACTACAAGCAGCAGGAGCCGGAGCAGCCTCCTCAGGTGACAAAGGTTGAGCGGCCCTGCCTGCAAAGGCAGGATGACATTGCTCAAGGTGAGAGCTCTTCTTCAGGTGTTCTGTGGACAAATTGTTTAAATTGTTTTCTAGCTTGTCTGCTTGTGAATTGTAGAGTTAGAAGTCATTTGCATAAAGAAGCGATCATCAGTGCACTGAGGGAACCTCCTGGTCTGTGAATAGCTGGCTGAGTAGGCCTTCCAGTGAATATCTGGGTAGTTAAAATCCCCCCATGAGAACCAGGGCCTCTAACTGACAGGCTGTTACCAACTGCCTATAGAGGGCCTCATCAGCTTCCTCATCCTGATCAGGTGGCCAGTAATAGACACCCACAATGGTATCACCCATGCTAGACTGCCCCTTAATGCTCACCCACAAACTCCTAACTCTTCATCCATCCCTGGACAGAACTCCATACATTCTAGCTGCTCTCTGATGTAAAGAGCAACTCCACCACCCCACTTTGTTGACCTTTCCAAAGAGGCACACAGCCATCCATGACCACATTCTAGTCATGTGAGCTGTCCCACCATGTCTCTGTAATTGCTACCAGATCATAACCAGTTGACCACACACAGATTTCTAATGCCTTCTGTTTATTCCCCATGCTGTGTGCGTTGGTGTACAAGCGTTTCAGGGAGTGAGTTGAGCTCACCCATTCCACCCTAGGGAGCTGGGAGGCCTTCTGGTCTTCATTAATACTAGAACACTACTCCACTGGTGCAAACCCAGCAATGAGCCTGTCCCTCTTCAAATCTAGTTTAAAGCTCTGTTAATGAGCCCTGCTAATTTTTGTCCTAGAGGACCCTTTTTCCCCTGCAAGGTAAGCCTTTCCCACGTACTACTGTCAGGCCTGGTGTCTTGTAAAACCAGCCATGATCAAAGAACCCAAAGCCCTACATGTAGCGCTAGTCTTGGAGCCAAGTATTTATGGATTGGTATTCACCAGACTTAGTGCTGATTGGTCTTTTATGTAGTCTTGCAGGCTATAATGGCTCTCTTTGGTTTCCCTACAGAAAAGCGTCTTTCCAGAGGTATTTCTCATGCCAGCTCAGCCATAGTCTCCCTTGCTCGATCACATGTAGCAAATGAGTGCAACAATGAACAATTTCCTTTGGAAATGCCCATCTACACATTCCAGCTACCAGACCTTAGTGTGTACAGTGAAGACTTCAGAAGCTTCATTGAACGTGACTTAATCGAGCAGGCAACAATGGTTGCTTTGGAGCAAGCAGGTAGGTAAACACTTCAGATGCCAGCAGCTGGGCAATCTGACATTTTGGTTGACATTTCTAATTGTGCTTCATTCCTGGAGCTTGTACATCCCACAGGGGAAATAAATGCCAGAGAGTAAAAGCAAATACTGTGCTCTTTGCAAAATGACACATAGTCTGATCCTCTGTCTCTTAAAGTATTATGGAGAAAACTGTCAAATTTACTTAATAAAGAAATTGAAGGGAAAGGAAAGGAGGACTGATGGGGAAGTCATACAATAGAGAAGGATGTGAGTCTGGATGGTCAGAGGGGACTGACAGTTCTCATGAGAAAATTACATTGCAATAACTAACAGAAAACATCTTCAAGTTCTGTTTTAGCTTGAAAACATTGGTTTTAAATATGTATTTTACGTATTAAATATGTTTTAAAAGTACTATTTCATTTTTCCCATGGAAAAAAATTGAAGAAATCTAAAATTAATTTTAATTCAGATGTTTTAGTAGTTTAAAGCTTTAAGTCAATTTTGAAAGATACAGAGGAATGTATTTAAAATTAGTATGAAATAGCAAGTACATTAATGAACCATGAAATGAACACTCTTATATAGTGAAATGTTCAACTCTGGTGGTATAAAGGAGTTATAAAATCAGATTTTACGGCTGACTGTGGAATATCAAATAGCCGGCTGCTCTTTTCTGTTAACTGCTCTACTAGCCCTGGTAACACTGTATACTCATCTGAGGGCTCATTCCTAGAATTTGGTGCATAGTCCTAGTGTGTGTGTGTGTTCCATCTGGTAAACTGTTGCTTGTTATTGATCAGGGCACTGCATCAGTATTTTGGCAGGACAGGTGGGCGTCTCAGAAGATGCCCTGCTACAGTCTCCTTGTTGGCCTGTGTGCATCAGTCAGTGCAAGAGTACAAACTTAGATCCCTGTGGTTTACTGACTTTAAAAGCAGGCAATATGTGAATTTAGAGCTGACATCTCCTAACTGATACAGAGCTGGCTGGCTTTGTTCTTGAAACAGGGCTGCAGAAACTACTGAATTTGCTGCTTCAGAGCATTTGTTGTTTTCTTCATGTTACTTTAATTAGGGCAATGACTTGGCTCACACTGGAAAAGTTCCTTCTTCCCTAGAGCCTCTGCATAGGAGAGTGTTTTGACCACTTGAAGAGTTTGTGGTTTTGATCACAGGTATTCTTGTAGACTACGTAGTCTTAGTTTACTTATGCAATCATTTCACTCAAATAAACTGGAACTTCCTGGTAAACAGTTTTTCAGTTCAAGAGATTAGATCAGACAGTGAATGTTTAAGAATCATAGAATCATAGAATTGTTAGGGTTGGAAGGGACCTCAAAGATCATCTAGTTCCAACCCCCCTACCATGGGCAGGGACACCTCACACTAGATCAAGTTGCTCACAGCCACATCCAGCCTGGCCTTAAAAACCTCTAGGGATGGGGCTTCCACCATCTCCCTGGGCAACCTGTTCTAGCATCTCACCACCCTCATGGTGAAGAACTTCTTCCTAACATCCAATCTGAATCTACCCATTTCTATTTTTGTTCCATTCCCCCTAGTTCTATCACTACCTTATACCCTAAAAAGTCCCTCTCCAGCTTTCTTGTAGGCCCCCTTCAGATACTGGAAGGCCACAATAAGGTCTCCTCAGAGCATTCTGTTCTCCAGACTGAACAGCTCCAACTCTTTCAGTCTGTCCTCATAAGAGAGGTGCTCCAGCCCTCTCATCATCCTCTGGCCCTTTTCTGGACACATTCCAGCACCTCCAGTTCCTTCTTGTAATAGGAGCTCCAGAACTGGATGCAGTACTCCAGGTAGGGTCTCACCAGACCGGAGTAGAGGGGGAGAATCACCTCCCTCGACCTGTTGGCTACGCTTCTCTTGATGCAGCCCAGGATATGATTGGCTTTCTGGGCTGCAAGTGCACACTGGTGGCTCATGTTGAGCTTCTCATCCACCAGCACCCCCAAGTACCTCTTCTTCTGAGAGGGCTGCTCTCAAGCCAGTTACTGCCCAGCCTATATCAGTGCTTGGGATTGCCCTGACCCAGATGCAGGACCTTGCATTTGGTCTTGTTGAACCTCATGAGGTTGTCATGGGCCCACCTCTCCAGCCTGTCCAGGTCCCTCTGGATGGCATCCCTTCCCTCCAGCCTGTCTGCTGCACCACACAGCTTGGTGTCATCAGCAAACTTGCTGAAGATGCACTCACTGCCACTGTCCATGTCACCGACAAAGATGTTAAACAAGACTGGTCCCGGGACTGATCCTTGGAAGGACTCCACTTGGACATGGACCCATTGACAGCCACCCTTTGGGTGCGGCCCTCAAGCCAGTTCTTTATCCACTGAGTGGTCCATCCATCAAACCCAGACTGCACCAGCTTGGAGACCAGGATGTGGTGTGGGACAGTGTCCAAGGCTTTGCTCAGTGCCAGGTAAATGACATCAGTTGCTCAGCCTTCATCTATTAATGTTGTGACCTTGTCATAGAAGGCCACCAGGTTTGTCAGGCAGAATTTGCCCTTGGTGAAGCTGTGATTGTACCCACTCAGCTCTTCACTATTCTGTCTCAGCAGTGCCTTCAGGAGGATCTGTTCCCTGCTCTTACCGGGCACAGAGGTGAGAGTGACTGGCCTATAGTTCCCTGGGTCATCCCTCTTTCCCTTTTGGAAAATGGGAGTAATGTTTCCCCTTTTCCAGTCAGTGGAAAAATTAGTTTAAGATTTCATGTAAACCGACCTTTTGTCTCTACAGAAGACATAAAGACACTCACAGGATCACAGGATCACAGGATGTTAGGGGTTGGAAGAGATCCAAGGAGATCATCGAGTCCAACCACCCTGCCAGAGCAGGACCATACAATCTGGGTCAGGTTGCAGAGGAACGCATCCAGACAGGCCTTGAAAGTCTCCAGAGATGGAGACTCCACAACCCCCCTGGGGAGCCTGTCCAGTGCTCTGTGACCCTTACAGTAAAGAACTTCCCCCTTGTGTTGAGGTGAAACCTCCTGTGCTGCAGCTTACATCCATTGTTCCTTGTCCTATCACAGGGAGCAAGTGAGCAGAACCTGTCCCCCCCTCCTGACACCCAGCCTCAGATATTTATAAACATTTGTTGAATCCCCTCTCAGCCTTCTCTTTTCCAGACTAAAAAGCCCCAGGTCCCTCAGCCTCTCCTCGTAAGGCACATGCTCCAGTCCCCTAACTGTCCTTGTAGCCCTCCACTGGACCTTCTCCAGCAGATCCCTGTCCCTCCTAAACTGGGGAGCCTAAAACTGAACGCAGTACTCAAGATGAGGACTCACCAGGGCAGAGTAGAGGGGGAGGAGAACCTCCCTGGATCTGCCAGACACACTCTTCTTAATATACCCCAGGATCCCATTGGCCTTCTTGGCCACGAGGGCACATTGCTGTCCCATGGATAACTTGTTATCCACCAGGAGTCCCAGGTCCTTCTCCATGGGATGGCTCTCCAGCAGATCACCTCCCAGCCTTTACTGGTGCAGTTTATTATTCCTCCCCAGATGCAAGACTCTGTACTTGTCCTTGTTGAACCTCATTAGGTTCCTCTTTGCCCAGCTCTCAGTCTGTCCAAGTCACAGCCTTCAGCTGTATCAGCCAAGCCTCCCAGCTTGGTGTCATCAGCAAACTTGCTGAGCAGACTCTGTCCCCTCATCAATGTCATTGATGAAGATGTTGAACAGCACCACACCCAGCACTGATCCCTGGGGGACTCCACTACTTACAGCTCTCCAGCTGGACCTGGCACCATTGACCACCTCTCTTTGAACTCTATCTTGTAACCAGTTCCTAATCCACCTCACTGTCTGCTCTTCCATCCCACACTTCCTGAGCTTACTCACTAGGATCTCATGGGAGACAGTGTCAAAGTCCAGGTAGACTGCATCCACTGGTCTCCCTGAATCTACCCATGCAGTTATGTCATCATAGAATGCTATCAGATTAGTCAAGCATGATTTCACCTTGGTAAATCCATGCTGACTACTCCTGATAACCTTCTTCTCCTCCAAGTGCTTTGAGATGCTCTCCAGAAGGAGCTGCTCCATCATTTTTCCAGAGATAGAGGTGAAGCTGACTGGTCAACAGTTCCCTGGAACCTCTTGCCCTTTTTGAAGACTGGAGTGACATTGGCTCTCCTCCAGTCCTCAGGCACCTCTCCTGTCTGCCAGGATTTGGCAAAGATGATGGAGAGTGGCAGTGCGATAACATCCGCCAGCTCTCTCAACACTCTTGGGTGCATCTCATCAGGGCCCATGGACTTGTGAATATTCAATTGGTGCAACTGATCCTTAACCCAGTCTTCACTGACCAGTGGGGAGCATTCCCTCCTCCAGGGTTCCTCTCCTTCGTCCAGGGACTGGATTACCTAGGGGAGTTCAGTCTTGGATGTAAATACTGAAGTAAAGAAGGCATTCAGCAACTCTGCCTTCTCTGCATCCCCGGTTATCAGGGCTGCCTCCTCATTCAGCAGTGACCCCACACCTTCCCTATTCTTCCTTTTCCTACTGATATACTTGAAGAAGCCCTTCTTTTTTACTTCCTTTGCCAGTTTCAGTTCTAATAGGGCTTTGGCCTTCCTTGTTGCCTTCCTACATGCTCTGACAGCTTCTCTATAGTTCTCTCAAGTGACAATTCCTTTCTTCCATGAATGATAAGTTTCTTTCTTCCCTGAGATTTCCTTCAGGAGCTACTTGCTCAGCCATGCAGGTCTCCTAGCATGTCTACCTGATTTTCTACTCAAGGGAACATACCTAGCTTGGGCTTGGAGGAAGTGGTCTTTAAAAATTAACCAACGTTCTTGTGTTCCTTTACCCTCCAGGGTCCTAGCCCATGGGATTTCTGCAAGTATGTCCTTGAAGAGTTCAAAGTCAGCTCTGCAGAAGTCCAGGGTTATAATTCTACTTGTTGGTCTCCTTCTACCCTGTATAATGCTAAACTCCACCATGTCATGATCACTGTCTCCAAGGTTGTTCTTGATCTTAATGTCCGCAACCAGACTTTCTTTATTAGTTAATACAAGGTCCAGCATTGTACCTCTCCTTGGTTCCTCCACTACCTGCATCAAGAAGTTATCACTGATACACTGCAAGAGCCTTTTATTTCCTGGCTATTTCAGACATACTGTTTTCTGAAATGAAAACATGAATTAGCAGGAAAGTCACCTAGCAATAGAGATTTAACTGTCTCTTACCATTAGTGCTCTGTTTGGTCAATGGCAATGACAACATTAACAGATAAGGTTCATTCCCTGCAGGTGGCCTCAAATCTATTTCAAAACCAAACACAGGAAGGACAGTAGCTTGGGTAGCTGAGGGTTAGGGTTATTGTTAAAGAAATAGATGGGAGCTTGAGTATAAGGGCACGGATTTCAAGAGAAGAAGAAAAACAGAAGCAACTGATTGAGCAAAAGGAGGAGGAGCCTTGTTAGGAGCATAGAGCAGCTTACTATTCACAAAGCATAGATTGGGACAGCAAATTACTATTAGCAGAATGTCTCGGGTGTTGTCCAAAGTGGCCATATAGACTGGACATCTAGAAAAACTTGTTGCAAGGTTTTTATATTCTGGTTTTGTATGCTTAGACACTTGCTGCCATTCTGTCTGTATGTGAAAGTATGTTCAGGTTACATCCTAGCCGTACAGAAACTCAGAGCAAAATTCCTGATTTACTCAGAAATGCTGTGTGTGATTGGAGAGGAAAAGCCCAGAAAAAGAGTACATTTTACTCCCTGCTGCTGCAATGTATCCTCTACTCTTTGTGTGATTGCTTCCTGAATATTTCTGTTAGAGGATAAAATTCACCACATTCATAAAAGCATTTTGGGGTTCTGTGTATCTTATAAACTCAGCTGTTCAGTATTGCCTAAAACGGAATGAGGTCAGCTTGCAGGTAATGTGCAGACTGATCTCTGTGAGGGCTCTTGCAGTAATTAGTGTGGTCCTTCAACAGAGGATGGTTCAGATACTGAAGTCTGTGTGAAAGGAATTTTATAATTCTAAATATTTTGCTGCATCACATTGATTTTCATTATATTCACAAGTTCCTCCGTGTGTTGTTAATGTGTAGGCTGATGCAAGGAGACGTATTACAAGAACTTCTGATGCTCTGATGCTGAGTTCATGAACCCATAGTATAGGCAGAAGAATGGCTGGTGCAACATAGTGCGTTTAATTCAAGGGGAAAGAAAATGCTATTGTAGTGTTGGAATAGAATTCAGTAAAAAAATAAAAAGTGAACTGTGTGAACCTTCAAGATCATTGCTCTTCTACACTATTTTCTGTGTTCAGGCTCACATTTTCTACAAAGCATTTTATAGAGCTACAAGCAAAATAAACAGTAATACATTGTTAAGCCTGAACCTCACATTCCTTCCTCCTCCTGCCCCTTCTCTTCCTCCTCCCCCTTAAATCCACCACAATTCTGGAATTGTTTGATTTCAGATTGCTAAAAATGAAGATTTGTTACAGAATAAATGGATACCCTTTCAGGTTGCAGAAACATTTTCTTATCCCAGATTTTTTTACAGATTTTTATACAGCATACACAGGGTGCTGGGAGAGCAACCATTACAATCACAGGAGAACTGTATGAATTTCCTGATTTCCAAGCTTTGAAGTGCATGGTTGTGTAATCCAGGTCTAGAATAAACAAAAATATTCTATCACAGAGTAGGATGAAATGCAATAATGTCATAGAAAAACATCTATCTCGAGTTATGAAAAGAACAAATGAAGAAAACCAGTAATTTCTGCAAGTAACTGAATTCAGTGTCAGTTATCTGTAGCCAGTTAGGCCTAGTCACATATTTCTGTGTCCTCCTCTTTAATGATCTTTAATTTACATTCTGGTCATTTGCTTCTGTGACAGAGTCTGTGTTGCTTATGCATCAGGCTAAAAAAGAAGCATTTACTTGATTGCTCAGTTTACTCGTTTCTACATTCACAGCTCAATGTTACATTTCAAGGACATCATTAGATATGAATAGCCTTGCAGATGCTACTGCAAAGCTGATTTCATCATCTAGACTAAAAGAGAGAGCTCCTACAAAGAAGGTCCTTTCTTTGAAGTATAGAAAATATATTGGTAAATGCTTTATTTATTCACTTCTTTTTAAAAGTAAGTAGTCACTGAATGATCACTTGCAGAAAACCTGTTGTACTTTTCTTCTCGGCAATACTTGACGGTACACATTTATTGTATCAAAGAACTACAACTTAAAAAAGATCCACACAAACAAATCCTCTCAGCTAGTCATGTAAGAAGCACATAAAAGGTAGAAGTAGCTCTGCTGGAATCTGTATTTGAGGTTCCTGCACCTATTTCTAATGGTCTAACTATTCTGAGTGGGTTGAGTAAGCCTCTCTCAATTTAGCCAAATCAGTCCTGTGCACACCCCAGAGCAGTTACTGCTGTTGGATTACAGAGGAAAAGTTAGTGAGTGTTTAGGGTGAACCATTGCTTTTGAGAATATATATGGCATGTCTGGAATTCGACTTGCTTTGGAAGTTGAAAATGTTCTTTTGTGATTTGCTCATCCTGGGGGATGGATGAGAGGTGGATTTTCTGGAAATGCGGTGTGCTGGAGAAATGAAAGAAAGGCTAGGTTTAGCCTAGTTTCTCAAAGAAGCTGAGCTTGTGGCAGTGAACTATCTTTAGATGGTAACACTGTTTAAGTTTAACTTTGCCCATTTCAGACATTTGTGAATAAGCTTCTACAAATTTCATGAAAATAAGCAGTTAGCTTATTTTTAGCGTATCCATAGAAGAAAGACTTGCAAGGTGCACCTTATTTAGTAAACACTACAGTGTCCACATAGGAAAGACATCCAGCACACTCAGCCACAACTAAAAGAAAAGCTGTGAGAAGTCTCACCTGTAGCCACACATACAGGAGCAAGAGACTGGACATGGAGTCCCTCTGTGCATAGATTGACTTCTTGTCCTCAGTGAAATGTCTACCCTGTTGGTGATTTCAAGGAGTTGGCCCAGGACTGGCTCACTTAGCTGTATGAAAGAGTGCTGTAAATAGCACAGTGGAGTCTGTTAAAAAACAGCCACACTCAGTCTGAGCTGAAATGGCTGCCAAGGGAAGGTGAGGACCAGTAACAGCATTCCATGCTGGCACCTTCCCTGGGGGAGCAGTTGTTGGATGTTTTCCATTTTGGAGCTGGGCCCCTGGCACATGTAAAGGCAGAATGTTGCGAAGGTTAGTGGACTGGGGGTCTAAAGCAAAGGTAGAAGTCCCAGGTTTGCTGGCACCATGAAAGGCTGCCAAGGGAAGCTGAGCACCAGGAATAACTTCCAGTGCTTGCACAGGGTTGCACAAAGAAGGGCAACAGAGTTGGTAAAAGGTCTAGAGAATGGGTTGGGTCAAAAAGGACCTTAAAGATCACCTAATTTCAACAGCCCTGCCATGGACAAAGACATGTCATGCTAGACCAGGTTGCTCAAGGCCCCAACCAACCTGGCTTTGAATTCTTCCATGGTTCAAGCCTTCACAACTTCTCTGGGCAACCTGTTCTGAATATGTTAAGTTTGCTCCATGCTACGTGGCAGAGGACTAGGATAATACCAATACAGTAGTAGCTGGCAGATTTCAGCCATGAAGGACCCCAGATTCAGATTTTGAGTTTGCACCTGAAGTCTTAAGTATCATGCAAAGAAAGGGCCACAGTTTGTGCTTGTGTCTGCCTCTCAGACTGTATGTTGCTAGATAATAAACCTATATAGGACTTCTAATCTTGATCTAAAACTAAGATCAATTTTTAATGTACTAGAATATGGCTGTAAAACAATGTATCAATTTATTGGAAATGTGGATTTTTAAGATTAAATAATTTTGCAAGAAAGATCAAGTAGGACGCCAACAGAGGGAGGGAGAGTGAGAAATGGGTCTAATTTGTCCATAAAAATTTTCTTATCAAAGCAGACAGAAATATGCCTGAGGCAAAACTGTTTCCATTTTTCATTTAAGCTCCACTTTCCTGTTTCCCAAAGGAATCAACTATAACCACTAGATTTGAAAAACGAAAATGCACTTGTTTTTAATATGTGTATATATAATCCAATGCATTTCCACTGATTTTTCAGTCAGCCATAAGCTTTGTAATGTTAACCAAGCCCACAAACATTTTATGCATAATCTACTTGAAAGCAGATCCCTTACTTCTATAGAAATCTCCTGTTTTTCAGAAGATTCACTAACATCAGATTTTGCCATATATTACCATATATTACCAATAACTGCTAGTTCATCTGCAAAATGACACCACTCATTATTCATGTAAGTCCTCAGGTCTGTCTGGTTTAGGTCTTCTAAATATGCTTTGAGCAATGCCTGGGTGTATAACTCATTACTGAATACGATACCACCAAAACATTCTGCAAAAAACAGGTGGCAAGTTGTTATTTCACAGCCCACAGCCACAAGAATTGCTAAAAAGGGTAACTTGTTACTTCAGATTTATCTTTCCCAAAGGCTGTCCCATAGTGCTTTAAATTGAGCTTCTTTAATGCATAATTAATTTAGAACTCGATAAACCTATTCTGACATATTGGACATTTATAAACTAGCTGCTAAAATCATATGAGGATTACCAAATGTGCTTAGTTATGGATCTGCTCTGCACCTTTACCTTTACAGTAACTCTCAGCCCATGTTAATTGATTGAAATTTAATTACATATTTCACAGGATCACAGGATGTTAAGGGTTGGAAGGGACCGCTGGAGATCGAGTCCAATCCCCCTGCCAGAGCAGGACCATAGAATCTAGCACAGGTCACACAGGAGTGCATCCAGATGGGGCTTGAAAGTCTCCAGAGAAGGAGACTCCACAACCTCTCTGGGCAGCCTGTTCCAGTGCTCTGTGACCCTCACAGTAAACAAGTTCCTTCTCATGTAAAGAAGTTCCTCCTTAAGTTCCTCCTAGTTCTTATTACCCAGAACAAGTAACTGGGGGCTCATGTTAAAATTATTTTTTTTCCACAATACATATTACCTGCTGTTATGAAGAAACTCCAGGATAATTTTGTAATGAAAATGTTTATGGAGAAAAGGTTTTTTTTCATTGCTTGAACTTATTTTTTTCTGTGGTTTTAAGCTTAAATGCAAGACTGACTGTACAAGTTCATGGGTGCTATTTCCTCTCAGCTCACAAGGAATCAAGAGAAAAAGCCTGCAAAAAAGGACAAACAAATAAATGGAGTCACCACAGACTGTGTATTACATTATTCATTCAATTTTCAATTGTGCATTACCCAGAGACTTTCCAGAAGTCTTGGGAAGTATACCAGCTCTACTCATCATCGTTAATCATCTGCTCTTCCTTATCCCCAAAGATGTTATACCATGAGTCACATTCTCTTTCCTTGTATTAGAAATGTTCACCTAACCATTTACCTAAGGCTTAACACTCCAATAAGCTACCATGTGGCCACCTGTGTGCCAGGAATGGCATAATTTTCAGTGCTGGCTTTGGTAGTGATATTCTTCATGGCTTTCTTTGCTTCATCTAGATCCATGTCTTCTTGCCAGTCGTCATCATAATACATCTCTGGTTTACAATCTTTGAAACATGCTTTATGTAGTAGTGATGGCTAAATGGTTCTCTAAACGTTCTTAAATGAAAGCCACATAGTACCCTACACTTTAGGTAGGACATTTGGTCTCGTTTTCATTCTCTGGTAGTGTAGATGTTTGATTTTAGTAGGTCTAATCATGATTTGTGCTTATGGTAAATGAGAGGAGAATCAGCTGTTGAAACAATCAATCGGATTTAAACGACAGTGTTTACTATACTTACCTAACAGTAATAGACCGTAATTAACATATTCATGTTAGTTTTGTCCATCGAGACTTTATTACTGTAACATAATCTGTCATCTGTGCATGAGAGGCCAGTGTCAGTTATGCTTGGGAACTGATACCTAGACTCATAATGGTAGTCAGACAATGAGCTCTGGAAATCCATCTCTGAATGCAGCATATGAGAATGGAAGATGCAAATTAATTAAAGGTGCTCTCTTCTTATTCCAAATACATTTAGAGAATAGTTAAAAGTTTATTTGCCTCTTATTTCACATCTTTTCAGTTTTCTCTTCTGATTGTACATTTAAGTTTATATGTTAGAAAGGATGTTCCTGATTAACCTTTAACATCACACCTCATCGCTGTATGCCTGCACACAGCATACATCCTGTTTTAGTATCCACTCTGCCATTTTAATAGATGTTTTCTTTTCAGGACGACTAAACTGGTGGTCCACAGTGTGTACAAGCTGTAAACGTCTTCTTCCCTTAGCTACAACAGGTGATGGAAACTGTCTCTTGCATGCTGCATCTTTAGGTAAGGGACAGTCTGTACACAAAACCTTCTGCGAAAAATATTTACCGCTTTTCTCTGTCCCCAGCAAAAGCTCAGAATCACATGAGATGTAAAGATTTTTGTTAAAAGCCTGGTTGTGGAGCACTGTCATCTTCAACTTTCACTTAAGTATTGCTTGCTTTAGGCATGCTTGAGAGAAAAAGGTAAAAGTTTTATCAGGTAATAAAAGAAGTATAATTAGAACAGTAAAACCCATGTATCATTAACACCAGTGTGAACTGCATTTTTCCTTACAGAGCCCACCCAACCTAATGGCTCTGAAACAGGCAAATTCCAGGTGCTTTTGCAGGACTGTCCTCATTGTGGGCAAGAAATTGCATTAATTCACTGGATTTTAAAAACTTTAGCAAACAGAGTTTGGGGTGAATTAAAATAATTTCCAATTGATCAATTAGCCAGTAATACAAGATCTTTGAAGCCTTTCTTCAAATCAAATAAACAGGAACCTGTGAAGCTGAAAGTCTTGTTATGCATTCTATATCCTAACCTATTACAAGGAAACTTACTTTGTTTGTTGCAGTTGCTAGAATTTTCTATCACCAGAATGTCAAAAAGTGATTTTTTAACAAACACTGGGATTTTAAATATATTGAAGAGACTCTTCTTTTTGTAAGAAGTAGTAAGAAAAGCTTTTATTGTATCCAAGAATCCTTTTATCTTTCTCCATTTTTTATTAGGAGAAATTTTGTATTATTTACACTAAATGTTAGGACTATTTTGACTTGCAGGGTTTTAAATAAACATATTTAATGCCAATAGCTGGCAATATTTTAACTGAAACATGGCTGTCTATGGGTACATGTGTTGGTGAGAGTTCTGTTCTCTTTTGCTGTACGTTACTGTTCTCAACTACGTGAAGGTCTTTTGCTATCTTAAACTGAGCATGAACCCCTGTGGCTGGTTGTATTTTTAGACTTCAAGTCGTCTGGAATGCCAAAGGAAATTTACCACCCTGCTGCATAAGAGCGGGAGGCCTTTGGGTGCCAGTATCATCTGCGGTTCACAAAAGTGCCTGCAGTTGTCATTAGCATTCGTGTGTCTGCAAGCTCTGTTGGCAACTGCAGCTGAAACCAACCTGTGCAGTGCATATTCCATTGCTTGCGGCAAAGTTGAAGTTGCCTGCAAGCAAGCAGTGCAGCAACTCAAATCCTTAGTCATGCTTTACTCAAAGTTTAAACTTTGCTAGAATTCCCTATTGAATTCATTAGTTTATCTATATTGAGTGCTTCTGTAGGAAACCTTCAGAACGAGTGAATTATTTGCTGAGGAGAGTTCTAAATAGTGTTCAAGCTCTCCTTCTTTTGCTAATAGAGCAGTATTAATTGTATTAGTACTGACTATTCCAATATCTTTATTTCTTTAAAACTGATGTCATCTTGTGCTCCTTTAGGGATGTGGGGATTTCACGACCGGGACCTTGTTTTACGTAAAGCACTCTATACTATGATGAGAACAGGAGCTGAAAGAGAAGCACTGAAAAGAAGATGGAGATGGCAACAGACTCAGCAGAATAAAGAGGTCTGTATGGCCTGAAAAAAGTCTTCAGGGCCAACAGAATTCTTCTGAAATTTGGTTTAAAAGTTTTAATTGCTGTTAATTTCCTTGTACTTCCATTTTGCGTGGGGAAAAGAGATACTTGTATTTTGCATTTTTCTATCGGAATGCAAACGTGTTTGTTGCTTTGTGTGCATAAATGTACATAGCTTTGCATCCACAAATTAGTCTAAAATTAGTTTGGAACCTTAAGAAAACTTTGGGCTGTAAAATTAAAGGTATACTTTGGCTTTAGCATTATAACATGAGGGGATGAAATCCACTAAAGAAAGAAAACCCCACTTAGGAGAGATTCCTCAGAATGGTGAATTAGGATTCTGCTGAGTGGATATCTCTTAACCAAAATCATCCACAGATTTGGTTTGACTGCTGATTTAAAGTTGTACTTCAGCATGTGTTATTTTCTGAAGATGTTTGTACCTAAAGAGTGCCTAGAGAATACAGGTGAGCTGTGAGTGACTCAGCTAATTCAGGCTACCTGAAAACACAGGGGCATACAAGCACAATCCCTTCTGCTCTTGGAAGCACCACCTGTCTGCCAAAGAAGGCATTCATCATGGTAGCAGATATCAGGGAAGAAAGCAAACCTCCAGAAATGGGCAGTAAAGCTGCTAAGCCTGGTGCCAGGAATTCACATGGGTGTGATAACTGAATCTCCAGCAGCAGACCCAGATTTAGCAATATAATTCAGTATACAGTTAGTGGGTTAGTTAATACTTTTCACTTGACTAGGAATGTTGAACCACTAGTAGTCCGAGACATTAAACTCTATCATGTGTGAAGGCCAAAACAAGTTAGCTGGAAGTACTGCTACAGAACTCTGCTTACATTTTGTACCAGCATGGTGTCAAAGCTGTTTCATTCTTTCCCATAGTCAGGTTTAGTGTATACAGAAGAAGAATGGGAGCGGGAGTGGAATGAACTGCTTAAACTGGCATCAAGCGAGCCTCGCACACACTTCAGCAAAAATGGAGGCACTGGTGGTGGGTAAGTTTACAGCATGACAAAACCTTTTTGGTTTTGTTATCAATAGGAAAAGAATGCACTGTAAATGAATTAAGATATCCATAGGACTGTCAAACTGCCTTTTCAACTGGTTGCGATTTTTTTTCACACAGTAGAAGGTAATAATCCAAACATCCCATTTCATTATTTAGCACTTTGACTACATTTCCTTGTAGTTACCACACTAACTTGAGGTTACTTTGCATCCAAAAGAGACTGTGTTACATAAATCCTTGGTTTCTGAAGCAAGCATGTTGGCAGTAGCATTTTACCTTCACGGAGATGAAGTGCCTCATCTAATTGAACACCTGTAGCTTTTCCTTTGAGGGAGACTTAGCAAAAAGGTAGCCACTGCTCAGATATTTTCACTAAGACATGGAGTGATAAAATAACATCACATCTTCTAACAGCATTCTAAATGAAAGTAGTTTATACCCAAATATCACTCCTTCTGTGTTTTAGCACAGCTTTAAGCCCTCTTCTACTAGTCATACTTTTATTTCAGTCCTTTTTTGCTTTGTAGTTCAAACAGAAAATCGTCAGAGAGATCTTTTTTGGAGGGCAAGTCACCAAGTAATTCTTTCAATTTCCTACTTTTAAAATGCTGTTAACCCTAAACATATGGGGAGGTAGGGCAGCAGTGATATTTATGGCATTAAAATTAAAAGATGAACTATTTGTATGTAGTGTCCTCTTAAATAGAAAGTAGAATATCAAGTTACACTTTGTAGTCTTGTGAAACTCCTCTGAAAAACCAGTATGCTATGACAGTCTTTGGACAGTTATAAAAAAAAAGTTAACTAAAAATATCCATATTTAGTATCATACCAGTAGGAATAGTTGCTCGCTCTTTTGACTTTTTAAGCTTTTATTAAACCCATGTAACATAAATAGTGCTTTCAAACACAAGAATTATTTCATGATCACACAGGGTTTTCAAGTAAAACTGATTTCAAGTGAAATGATTCACTGCCATCATAATAAAGTCTGATGTTGCTGGAAGATTCTGCACAGGGTGTGTCTGTATTCCTAAGAACCACATCAGATTATATTCTTACCTGATTTCATATCTGTTTATCTAGATTGATTCCATTAAAAAGTATGGCTGATAGCAGCTGCTTTGATTACACTTTGCAAAGCTTCAGTGTTTGCTAGTTACTACCCCATGCTAAAAAGCAAGTAAGCAAAGAGATTGTCTTCTTGAAGACTAGCTTAGTATTTTTAATCTTTGTACTATATTCAATTGGTAGCATTTCAATCAATTGGCTTATTATAAAAAGTACCAGAATATTTGATGGTTGCAGGAAAATAACCAAAACATTGGAAAAAATGGATAGAAACGTGTTTGTGAAAAAAAATTGGGAAGAAATAATATCTACAGCATATTAAAACGCTCCCAATGCACATACAGAAATCTACTTTAAACAGCTAGTATGTTAAACCTTACCTCACTTTCAGTGCAGGTATTCCCAAAGTATAGAATTATTGACCAGCCTTAAAATGCAGAATAAGCTTTAGGTTTTGTATCTGGTGTTTATCAGTAAAAATATTTAGTGTTTGTTTACATAGTTCATCTTTTCCCCTAGTTACTGTTTCTTCTGAAGAAAATTGCAAGTCGTGATAAGTAAATTGTCAAAATAAGGCATGCACGCAGGAGGAGTAACACAGTCTTTAGAAAAATACTCTCTGGGCTTTGAAAGACTTACTGTATTTTCCTTTTAACCCTGTGATGTCTAGGATAGGCAGTTCTATTAATGCAGGAGGACATGGTTTAGAAAATCAGGCATAATGTGTCTCACTTTTGTTTACTTTGAGGGGAAAAAAAATCCCCAAATGTCAGTTTTCATTTTACTCTCTAGTTTGTTTCTTGGGTTTGTAGATATTTTCCTGTTGATACAGTTTAGTCTTTGTAATACAGTTCAGTTCACTGTTAAATTTGGGGGTTCACCATCAATTTTCTCTGCCCTTATTCTGTACATTTCATTCTGTATGTTTCACAGATAACGTAGTTTCAGTATCTACCAGTCAGAGATATCCTCAAATATTGTATTTGCCAGTCAATTAACCATCTTTTAATTGCCAGATACTTAAATAGAGAGCATCACTATTACATAAAAAAATATTTAGATGTTCTCATTGTGGTTCCCATGTATTTTTTTTCCAATCAAAATAAAGGAAGGATAAATAGGAAACAGAGGTTTTTTTTCTTTAAAATAGTGAAAGAGGAATCAGGAAAGACACTTAGCCAATCAAATGTGTGAATGTGTATTTCTCTTTACAGCCATGCCAAAGATAGAATGAATATGACAGAATAATGTATTTTCTCAGTTTAATGTACCCATGTTCAAAATAGTATTTTTGCAGTAGAGTATGTTACATTCTCTAGGTGGGTTCTCTATTAAGAAAGTTTAGTCTTTGAATTGTAGATGAGACTTTCTCATTTGGTGTCAGAATTAACTAAAGCATCAGAAATTGTATCTGCTTCAAAAGAATTCAGTGACAAGCCTAAGTCTGGAATTATGCTGTCTCATTCACCTGCAAGTTCCTTCAAGTTGTCTTTCAGAATTAACTACTTGTGAAGAAGATCTGCAGTTGTCACTAAATCTAAAGATTTCTGCTTTGAGAGCTCTCTTGTTCTGAGACTTGGAAGTTAGAAGAAGAAAAAGTCAAAAAAACAAAAAAGGAAACAGAAAATCTCATTCTTAAGTTCTTGTTTCCAACATGTAAAATCCTTCAAGCCCCGAAGCTGAGGAAACTAATTAAGTTTTAAGCAGATTCTTGTTTTGAAGCAGATTTGCACATCTTTCTGTAAATGTAAAAACTAAATTTCAGATTAACCTAATTTTTCATTTATCTCTATTGCAGCAACTGCTTTGAAAAAAAAGTAAATGTCTTATACCCTCTGGTTTTATTAAGAACCTATCATCGCAGTCCTGCTAAGGAGAAAATTCCAACTCATTCCTTCATTTCGCAGACTTGTTGTCAGTAACAGATTTCAAAACCTCTTCTAGTGCTAAAATGGAAAATCAGTCTTGTTCTTCACCTCTTGAACACCTAGCAGAGTTGAAAGCTTGACGATGTGTTGTGAGCTAATACTGATCTTGAAAGTGGATGCTCTTCTTATTTAGTATTAACTGTCATCTTCTAGCTAGCTGCCTCATATGCTTTGGAATTGTCTTATTAATAAGTCAAGTGATTTTAAATGGGGGAAAAGAGAGGGAATACAGCTGTAATCTTCCCATGTGCTGTTAGGGTTTTATTTAAGGCAAGAAAACCAGGAAGTACCTCTCAAATGCATGTAATCTCTGAGGTTTTGGGCTTGGTTAGGTATTTAGAGCATTTCAACAGACAATTCTTCATACAGAACCACTCTGTCCATCAAAGACCTTCATCCTGTAGAGAATTTAGTTCAGATCACTTAACAAAGACATTGCATTAAAACTGCTTTTTTTTGATCTAGTTGTCTAGTATAGGAGAGCTGCTTCTTTTCAGTTGTCTGATATATGCTGCAATTATAGGGTGTAGACAGGAAAAGGTTCATTGTAACAGTGTATCTTTTCCTTATTGAAGTTTTGATGGCTAATAAATCTTTCCATCTGGCCTATTTTCAGTTGATATAAATTGTACTTAAGCCAAACACAGCCTGGAAATAATCAAAATGCCGTGGTGATTCAAATCTGCTAGTTCAGAGAGCTATTCAGATGTGAAAAGAGTGGATATCCTAGAGTCTAGAAAAGAGAGACAATTCATAACAAAGGAGAGATCAGGATTATGTCACATTAAGTGCTAGTACCTATGGAATGATTGTTTTTTCCTTATTGATAAGTTTTTGTTGAATTCAAGATATTTCCTGTTTGACAGATGTTTGCATCTCACATACCACAGAAGGTGTTTTATACAAAAGTATGCATTCGCACAAAATTAAATGCAAAATAGCATAAAACCAAAACAACCTAGCGAAAGTTAATTAAGTTTTTCTCTTTTATTATATGCCTTCAAAAGTGCTTCTTATATGTTGTTTTTTGCCTGAGGAAAAAAAATATTGATATTTTTTAAGACTAAAAAATTGGAACTCAAATCATTCACATTCTGTCTCTTTTAGGCAATGTAGTATGCTTATTTTTTCCTCCTGAAGAAAAGAAGGGAAATGACCTAATAGTGTGCAGATTGTTGTTTGTTTTTTTTTTTTTGTTTGAGTTGAAGCTCATTGCTGAAAACTGTGTAAGGAAATCAATGGATAGGTTCTTACACCTACCTACAGCAGAAGTTTATACTGGCTAGTAAGCTGTGATGTATGTTGGTTTAATTTTGGAATTCTTAAGCAGTAAAAGAGAAGGTTTTAGAAATGGAACAGTGGCTGATCAAGATATGAACTCAGATTTCATTCTGGCTTCATGCTTGTGTCTAACCACCAGGTTGAAAAACTTAATCCTTGTGTTGTTTTAGTGCATCTCAGCAGTCTGTAGGCATTGGTCTCTTATTCTCCTTGAATCCTGAAACTTAATTTAAACTTGAAATAGCTGCTACAAGTCAACTGGATAAACTGAGAATCTGGAGTGTATGCATGGGAAAGAAGAGCAGAGTTACCACAGGGACATGAAAACAGATCTTGGTCACTTTTTTACAGGCAAAGGAGAAAAACAGACAGCAGACAGCCAGGTGGAACAGCAGGGTGGGTGACTTTCCCCTTTCAGATTTTGGATTTTTTTTTTTCATTACTGACTGCAGTACAAATTGGATTTTTCCTAAGAGTGACACACTTTGGAATGTTGAGCAGGTTACCACTCTGTTTGGATTCAAATTATCAGTGATCTTGTAGGATAGACTGAGATTTTTTTTTCTTTTTTATTCTTACAGTCAAGTTAAATTATTTAGATTGCCCTGACTGAGCAGGATTCTGCAACACAGATTTATATGCTTCTGTATATGTGGATTTCATTGTTTGCAAACTTAACTTTACATGAGCAGAGGAATTAATTTCAGTTAAATTTCAAGGCAGCCCAGGTAAAATGTTTAGACTTCTGATTTTAGATGCCTGAAAGTAGGTGAAATTAATCTTACTGGAAAATCTAATAGGAAAATGGATCTCTAGTTCCTTACAGAGATACCCCCTGCCCATCTTAAAAAAAAATACGTTTTGGTAAAAATCGAAGGGAAAAAAATTCCTCCTTTCTCAAGCTGCTATCAGTGTTTCTTACATTGCCAAGGTACACACCTGTATTTTGTTTAGAGGAGATAGAAAAACACATCTCATTGTAGAGTCTGGTGTGCTAAGGATGTCATATGAAATGACGATTTTTTTGTGGCAAACATATTTACAGCAGGAGCTTGCCTAGGAATTACCTTTTTTATTCCCATTAGGCTATCAAACAATATCAGAAAGTAATGAATTTTGTTGAGTACTAAACTAGTGTGGTGTCTACAAGTGAAAGCATTTTCTCTGTTGCTGTTATTCTCTTCCCAAAATATATTTTCCTTTCCATTTTCTTATGTTCCTTATTTCAATAACTGGCATATGTGTTTCAGAAGACTAGGAATACGAGTGACAAGGAAGAAGAAATAGCTGCTGCACTGTGTTGGTTCACTAAAATTTCAATGACTGGTTCAAGTTGGTTCAAAAAGATTCAATGTTGTGTTTTCCAGAGTTGATAATTCAGAAGATCCAGTGTATGAAAGCTTAGAAGAGTTCCATGTTTTTGTCTTAGCCCATATTTTGAGAAGACCTATTGTTGTAGTAGCAGACACTATGTTACGAGACTCAGGGGGAGAAGGTAAGAGTTTTTCATAAGAAATTTCTACACGTTTGTCAATTGAATCAGTCATACATTTCATATATCATCTATGTATCATACTTGTGTGAGACTCATCAAGACCTTAATATCTTTATTATTAAACAACTGAAGCAAGGAAAATATATGTAAGAGCAGGTCAGGAGAGATGATTCTTCCCCTTTGCTCTGCTCTTGTGAGACTCCACCTTGAATACTGCGTCCAGTTCTGGTGCCCCCATTCTAAGGAGGACACAGAGCTGTTGGATCAAGTCCAGAGGAAGGCCATAAAGATGATCCAAAGGCTGGAACACCTCTGCTATAAAGATAGGTTGAGGTAGCTGGGCTTGTTCAGCCTAGGGAAGAGAAGATTCTGGTGGTACCTTGTAGCTGCCTTTCAATACCTGAAGGGATCATACAGGAAGGCTGGAGAGGGACTTTTCATAAGGGTCTCTAGCAGTAGGACAAAGGGAATGGTTTTAAGCGAGGGAGAGTAAGTTTAGGCTGGATCTTAGGAAGAAGTTCTCTAATATGAGGGCTGTGAGTGAGACTCTGGAGTAGGTTTTCCAGGGAGGCTGTGGATGCCTCCTCCCTGGGGGTGTTCAAGGCCAGGTTGGATGAGGCCATGAGTCTAGCTGAGATGTGTCCCTGCCAGTGGTGGGAAGGTTGGAGTCGATGATCTCTAAGGTCCCTTCCAACCTTAGCCATTCTGTGATTACTGTTGTTATTATAGAATCATAGAATCAAGAAGGCTGGAAGAGACCTCAAAGATCATCGAGTCCAACCTGTCACCCTAAACCTCATGACTATCTAAACCATGGCACCAAGTGCCACGTCCAGTCCCCTCTTGAACACCTCCAGGGATGGTGACTCCACCACCTCCCTGGGCAGCCCATTCCAATGGCCAACCACTCTCTCTGTGAAGAACTTTCTCCTCACCTCCAGCCTAAACCTCCCCTGGCACAGCTTGAGACTGTGTCCTCTTGTTCTGGTGCTGGTTGCCTGGGAGAAGAGACCAACCCCCTCCTGGCTACAACCTCCCTTCAGGTAGTTGTAGACAGCACTGAGGTCACCCCTGAGCCTCCTCTTCTCCAGGCTAAACAGTCCCAGCTCCCTCAGCCTCTCCTCATAGGGCTTGTGCTCAAGGCCTCTCACCAGCCTCGTTGCCCTTCTCTGGACATGCTCCAGCAATTCAACATCTTTCCTAAACTGAGGGGCCCAGAACTGGACACAGTACTCAAGGTGTGGCCTAACCAGTGCTGTGTACAGGGGTACAATGACCTCCCTGCTCCTGCTGGCCACACTATGCCTGATGCAGGCCAGGATGCCATTGGCTCTCTTGGCCACCTGGGCACACTGCTGGCTCATGTTCAGGCAGCTGTCAACCAGTACCCCCAGGTCCCTTTCCACCTGGCTGATATTTCCTGATGTTTTTATAATGATATTTTACCTGTTGTTATGACATTTCTACATTGATTAATCCACCTTAGGCTCTTCTGGAGCTCTCAAACTGTTGTAGTATTGTATGTGGTTACATACAGAAGAACCAACATCACTGTCTGTTCTTTGATATAGTGTAAAAAATAACAAAAATCTCATTTTTCTTTGCAGCATTTGCACCTATACCATTTGGAGGAATTTATTTGCCACTTGAAGTTCTACCAAACAGATGCCATTGCTCACCACTTGTGCTAGCCTATGATCAGGCCCATTTCTCTGCTCTTGTTTCCATGGAACAAAAAGATCAACAGAGAGAGCAAGGTATGCTGTAAACACAGCAAGCCAAGGGTGTATATTGAATACAACATACAAAAGACTTTCTTTCTACCTCTAGATGTATTCGTCTATCAGAAAGGAAACAATATCCACTAACATTTTATTGCTGCATTCTTAAGAGTCTAAGTGGCTTCATCACAAGACTGAGAGCCAAGACCTCTTTGGTCCTAATTCTTATGCTATCACTGTCTTTGGCACTTAAACTCTTTCTGTCAGTTCCATATATAAATAGGTGTAATCATAGTTACCTGCTGTGCTTCTGTGTTCTTGGATTAGTAAAGTGTTGAGAAGATTAAGTGTGAGTCAGATTACTACTGAAAAGGCATGTGATGGAAAAATCTCACTTTTGGTGTGCTTAAATGCACTTCTTTCATTTAAAAATACTTAGTTTAAGCATTTTAATCTTCTTGCTGTCTTCTGTTTTACTTTGGAACAATGACAGAAATGAGCAAAAATTTCTGTGTCAAGTTGGAGTTTCCTGGACTGGGAGTGACAAGAGCTTTAGGACTGAATTTGTTCCTGTATCAGTAGCCTAAGTGCTAGCTATAAGTGGCCTTATTTGTAACAGCTTAGTAACAGAAAGCTGTGAGATGAACTCCTGTCTGTCTTTGCTCCTTTGTGGGAAAGGGAAAAGTGCTTTGTCAGTAATGTGATGAGGCTTTACAACTATCCAGTAGAGTTTTGCTGTTAGGTATGAGTCCTCTTTGTTTTGCCTGATGGCACTGTGGAGGTGTTCCCCTTATGAATGCATATACCTGTAATGTAAATATGGAATGTATGCTGGCTGTTGCCACCTCCTGAGTGAATTTCGTTTTGCTCCCCTCCCTAGAGAGAGTTAGAGGCTGCTAAATATCCTTCATTGAATTCCCTAACGCTATGTGCATTTCACCTGATTCTGGATGTGTTGGGCACTTTCCATGCTTATGAGCCAGCATGCTGCAGCTGTGCTAAACAGAGGGAAAGAATGAGGCAAAGGAGGAATAAAACTCTTGGACAACAGGTTTTGTTGTAGACATTTTCATGCAAGAATTTGACAACCAGTTAAACTATCCTTCTTGGAAGGAGCAGAGAGTTTTTTACATGAGGTTGGGCAAGATGGAAGACACTACAAAGGATGGCATGTGGTGTTGGCAAACTTCATACTGCTGAGAGACTGAATTGTTAAGACAGAAAGAATAAGGTTGATCACATATTCAATGATAAAATCAATCCAGTGCAAATGTTCAGTGGCACATAGCTATTTCAGGGATTTGTAGGTAGGTGCTTGGCAATAGGTCTGGCCTTTGCACTGTACCCTCGGACACTGCAGCTGTCTTCCAGTGCTCAGCCTATAGGAGAGCAGCCCTTAGGAAAATGCTTTCCATGTGGGAGCCATTTTCAAAAGAGTACACTGAGGTGATGGGAAATACCTTGTGAGAAATTAAAGTCTGCAAAGCAAATTCCTATCATTCTAATGCAATAATGTGATATGACTGAAGATAAAGTTTTGTAGAGCCTTTTTAAGGATGCTGTTGATGGTTGCTGATGGTACAGTGTGACCAGGACTGTAATGCCAGCATGCTATTAAGTTAGCAGCTCATGCATGTATATCTAAATTACAAAATGTAGAGGAGTTGTCTTGGAGAACAACTCTGCCTGTCCTTGGTCTTGATCTTCTTTTAGATCACAGTTCTGTTGGTGGTGAAAAAAAGACAATTTCTAGAGTAGGCAGAGTGCATTTCTTCATTTCTAACAGTTGGGATTGGAATATCAGTGTCCTGAGTCAGTAACCTCATATATTTCAGGCACACCTATCTGCCTTCATATTCATTATC
The DNA here is from genome assembly GCF_027791375.1 of Indicator indicator. Taxonomy (NCBI): domain Eukaryota; kingdom Metazoa; phylum Chordata; class Aves; order Piciformes; family Indicatoridae; genus Indicator; species Indicator indicator. The sequence goes on from NC_072025.1 coordinate 6,738,671, forward strand.
ACAGGTCTTAAAAGAGCTTATGTGTGTAAATAGCTTGATTAAATACACAGAACTTAAGTGTTTCTGCACTAACTCTGTAGATAGGATAACTGTCCCCCACTAGACCTTCTGCTGTTGTGGCATCCTTTAAGGAACAGGATCGACAAAAGGCAGTGAGGGAAATGACTTTCAGCTGCTCTCTCCCTACCTTTCAGTATGGGTTAAAGTATTTGTTAATACACCTTGGTGCCACCTACTGAAATACTCCTAATGTTACAAGCCATATATTGCTGTTAATTACACACTGCAAAATCTTGGGTTTGATAAGAAGGTCACATAGTTGATTTCTCCAACAAGTGCTAGCAATAATGTTAAATATGCTTTTTGTGGTTAGAAAATGTCTTTCTGTAAGATTTTCATACACACGTAGTCACACAGGAAAACTGCTGGGAGAGAAAACACTGCCAAATACCATCACAGCATCAGCAAAATTAGATACTGGCTTTGTTCATGTGTAAGTTCATCCAGGTTAATTACAAGGGTTATTGAATCTAAGTAGTATTTGTTTTGTATCATCTGATTCTATATGTTTTACTGCAGGGCCTTGAACATAGAGGCTTTAGTTCTGTACAGCAGCAGAGGGTACTTGGCATTGAGTCTTGGATGAAGGGGATACTTTAGCTTTCAGCTGCCAAGCTGGTTGCTGTTAGAGACTGCAGCAGCCTAACAGCTAACACAGCATTGCTATTCTTCTTCAAATACTGTAACAGGAAATAGATTGGCACAAGGATGCTCTAATAATGCCTACTTTTTGTACCTTGTCAGCATAGAGATGTTGGAAGCTTTGGTACAGAGGAAGGGAGACCCACAATTGTTAAGAGTCAGAAAACAGTGGACCAGGTGTCACAGTACATAGCCAGATTTTGAACTGTCAGAGTGTGGCCTAGGGCCCCTAAAAGGAGCATCTCCAACAGCCAAGCCATTCATAACTTACAGTCATATGCAACTGGATGACATGAGCAGCATCTGAAGCTGTCTGAACTGCTGCATATTCATCCCTACGTGTTTATCCTGCTGGGAGTAAATGCTGATGTAAGCACCTGAAGTTCTGCTTTAGCGTATAATCTTTTATCATATAATTTTGAGCAGTACTGTAAGTGCATCTAAAGAGACAAAACATACTCACCATCCTGTTATCTGCAACCAAAGTTAATTCATCCCTAGCTGTTCTGTACTACATTTGCACTTAAGGAGAATATTTGAAGAATTCCCTCCTATTAGCAGTAGGGGGCAATGTTTCCATGACATTGGTAGAGGTTTGACCTTTTCATTTCCAGCCTGCGAAGATGAGACTGGCTATATGCTTTCTGCAGCAGCTGTCAAACTGTCTGAACCAAATACCGACCTCACCATGTTAATTGAAAACACAGATTAAGTTTCCTGCATTCTGCTAGCTGAGGAAGAATATTTAACAAAAAATGTTGTACCTTTGTTTTGACAATGTGTTTTCTGAACTGCAGAAAAGATTGTAAATGGCATATAACCAGGAAGTGCAATCAGTTTTCAGTAATTTGGTACCATGATGTTTGAGTGATTTCTCCAGGTTTGTTTGCTCCTTGGTTTTGCTGGAACGAATACCTAGACAAAGTCCTTATGGGTTCTGGTTCAGAAAATTAAATTCCTTGATTGGTTGTCAGAGGAGCAGCAGTGACCTGCACCATGCTGAGGATTCCACCCAGATTTTTTTTTTTTCCTGTTGAAATGAAAGCAAATTGCTGGCTTTAATTAAAGCTGACAGTGTTTTCTCTTAGTTTCTTACTGGTGATGAATGATAGACACTATATAAAATCAGAGTGCAGTCCCTGCATGCCGAGGCTAGAGCAGAATCACTAAGATATGAGTCAGAAGGCAGAGCCCTAGCAGAGAGTGAAAAGGACAGAAGAGCCAAAGCAGCTAGACATTAATGCTGTAATGTAACAGCAGTAATGGTCTTTTCACTGCACTCCAAACAGCCCTCAAACTGATCTCTTAACCCATAACTCCTCAATTATGTGAATTTACAGTTTAAGACCAAAATTACTGTAACTGGGTTTTGCTTGCTTTCTTAACACTATCAGTGTATGTTTGTTTCTCTGACAGTGGAAAACAAAAAGGTACTAAACTGTAAAGACAAAATAATTTACAAGTATGTGCATCTGTGTAAGAGACAGGCAGGGATGTTTCCGCTTTTTATTACTTTCTGCTGTCCTGCTGGCTCTGTCTCCAGGAAATGTTTATTGTGCATTACAGAACAGCAGCGTTGAGCTGAGGTCTCCCCTCCAGCACAGGTGACTATCTTTCACTCCAGGAGCAATCATGTCTTAGCCTCTCCCTCTTCTCTTCTACTGCACAACCATCAAAATAGAGAAACAGGGCCTGGTATAAAACATTTGTGGAGCTCTGAATGAGAGAATTCTGCAGCACACTCAAATTCTGCCCTTGTTCTTCAACCAGTTAATGTTGCTTTTCACAGCTGAATGATTTTTTTTATGTAATTTTTGTTCCCCCTCCCCCCCAATCCTTGTTTCTTCTCTGCTTCAGCGGTGATCCCCCTGACTGACTCTGAACACAAGTTACTGCCTTTGCACTTTGCAGTCGATCCTGGGAAAGACTGGGAGTGGGGAAAAGATGACAATGATAACACCAGACTGGCCAAGTAAGACCTTTCTGTAACTTCAGTGTTAAATGTCTTGAGCCATACCTGATTGAAATACTGGGAGAACTACTTACAGAGAGGGCTTTGTTCATGTTTTCTGGTTACGTGAGAGAAGACATGGGTGGGTTTCCAGCTGATGGTCACAATTCAGGCTGCTGTTAATCTATCCCTGTTAAGAAGTATTGCTTTTTCTTTCAGGCTTTTTGACTGTTTGTTTCTTTCTTTTTTCATCCTTAGTTTGATTCTGTCTCTTGAGGCAAAGCTTAATCTTCTACACAGCTATATGAATGTAACATGGATACGCATACCATCTGAGACACGGGTAAGGTAAACTTCCTCCTAGGTCTCAACAAGATGAGAGGTACAAGGCACAACAGCTTTTTGAGTAGGGTAGGCTGCCTGAACTGGCCAGCTGCCTGGAAACACCTCAGTGTCCTAGCAGCAGGGACAAGTCATTCCTGGCTCATCATCGCAGTCAGGCTTGTAGATTTTTCCAGTTATTTGTTTTAATAACGCAATTGCTTGTATATTTTCTGCAGCTCATGCTCTGTTTTGAAGTGTGTTTCATAGCTTAATCTTCCTGTTACTTATTTGAGTAGTCTATGTAGTTCAGGAAAACCTTAAGAGAGACCTTTTCTCCATATTATTTTCTCAGAACTTTGGCTTGCTCTCCTAAAGCCACTGTTGGGTCACCAATCCCAAGTCCTTTGTCTTTCTGAGAATACATACGCACCTCTGGACAGATCCCAGTGTAGCGGCTGACAAAAGGCCACAGACTGGTGCTGAACTGGAGCCTGGTTCTTTCAGAAAGCTATTTTAGAATCATGCCCAGCTGGCACCTAGTCAGCTGCAAATTACTCTGCAAATTACTGAATAGGATTGAGGGGTTAGTCTGGAGGCAAAAGGTTGCTAGGAGAGGATGGAGGTGATTTAGACAGCCTACACAGATGGGATTTGAAAGGAGGAACAGAATATAAAAGGAAAAAGCATTTAACAAGCTGCAAAAAGGGAAAAATCCATTTTTCTGCAGTTTCTACAGTGGTAGCTACCACATCAAAAAAAGAACAGGCAAAACGATCCTCTGGTTGTAAGCTGTGAGCCTGAAACATGTATGACCTGGGTTACCTTCCCTGCTTCACATTTGCCACATGAGCATGGTCAGGTCACTTTAACACTCATTTCCTCCTTTGCCAAATGGGGACAACAGCTCTGCTCCTGACTGGGACTGGGGTGCACAGGGATTTCAGAGGGACAGATTTCAGCCAGAGACAAGAAGCAGGCATGCATTTCTGTAGTGGAAGTGTGTACATCACCAGAGCAGGGGGTTTTTATTTGATTTGGTTTTGGTTTTTTTCCGCATCATGGTTAGTTAGATGTTCCATATTTATCTCTAGCAGATTTTAGCTTTATGGTGCCTGAAAGCAAGAGTAAACTAACAGATCTGCATTTTAAAGTATCCTAAGACCTTCAGCATTGCATTTTCAAGATAGTTGTTATATCACTTTACCTAAAACATAAATTGCAACCCAGGCTTCTGCCACTAGTTTTGTCTGTGCTGTATTTCCAGTAAGAATGAATATATCTCATTGTATCCCTCAGTCTGCTTGCCAAAGTTTAATGTTTAATATTTCAGGCAGGATGTTTAGCTGTGGTACCTTTTGATTTTTCATGCACCAGAGAGCCAGCCAGTGAGGAAATCCATTTAAATAAGTTGGGCTTTGAACATAATCAGTTTTGAAATGTAGCTACCTGCAGGTTTGTGTGCTGCACTCCTCTCACAGAGCTTTCAGCAGAGCCTCATTTCTCTTCCATCAGTGTTACCAGCCTCTTTCCCTGTTTCCTGTCTTCCCCCTGGCTGAGAGGCAGCCTGTATTGCAGAGGCTTGCTGCTGAAGGGCTGATCTCTGTGCTGGCCAGCTACCCAGCTGGTCAAGGCAAGCAGGGAGGCTGTGCTGCAGTCTCCCGCTCGACAGGAGCACACACTCACACCTCTCCATTATTCAGACACCAGTTTTCACAGAACCTCTGAGTGAATGACTTCTGTTCTACAAATGTGCTTGACATGAGCCAGAAGCTAATGTAGGAACAAGCAAAATACATAGTCAGCCAGACAAGCTTTATTTGGTGAAGAAGCCACTCTAAAATATCAGTGCATAAATTAAAAGTACGTTGAAAATCAATGTCAAAAATCTATGTTGGATTTGTTTGTTTTGCACCAAGTGCCTGTATGAAACTGATTTTGCTGTATCTAATTGTAATTACTTTTCCATAGCAGGCCCCTTTGGCTCAACCAGAATCCCCTACAGCTTCAGCTGGGGAAGACGTTCAGTCTCTGGCTGACTCAATGGACTCAGACCGAGATTCCATCTGTAGTAATTCCAACGGCAATAATGGCAAAAGCAGTAAAGAAAAAGAAAAGGACAAACAGAGGAAAGATAAAGACAAAACCAGGACGGATTCAGTTGCCAATAAAATAGGAAGCCTCAGTAAAACCTTGGGAATCAAATTGAAAAAGAATATGGGTGGTCTTGGAGGCCTGGTACATGGCAAAATGAGCAGAGCTAATTCAGGAAATGGGAAAAACGGTGACACAGTAGAGAAAGTCAAAGAGAAGAAGTCTAAGTCTCGAAAAGGGAGCAAAGAGGAATCTGGACAGTCTGCAAGCACTTCTCCATCTGAAAAGACCACTCCATCACCAACTGACAGAGCTAGCAATTCGCCCACTGAAAAGATGAACACCAAATCCTTCTCTGATAAGCAGTCTGACCCATGGAAGTACAGCACTGACGTGAAACTCAGCTTAAATATTTTGAGAGCTGCCATGCAGGGTGAACGAAAGTTTATTTTTGCTGGCCTTCTGCTGACCAGTCATAGGCATCAGTTCCATGAGGAGATGATAGGCTATTACTTGACCAGTGCACAGGAGCGTTTCAATGCAGAACAGGAACAGAAAAGAAAGGATGCTGAAAAGAAGGCTGCACTGAATGGGTCATCTAATAGGAAACTTGAGCCAGAAGCATACTCAAAAGAAAAATTAGAAACATCTCCTCAGGACAGGGCATCACCCATCTTGCCGCAAAGCCATACAACTCAGCTGGTTTTAAAATTTAAAGATCGCACTAGTCCCACTCCCGGGTCATTTTCTTCACCTAGTAATGGTGCTAAGAAAAGTGGACCCATTCCAGTATCTGCCCACTATAGCCATACACCACCTGTTCAAAGGCAAAGCGTCATCCATTTGCATGATGTCAACTGCAAGCCATCGAGCTTCCAAGATGATACCTACAAGCCAGTAGTTGGCACCTTAAAAACTTGTGCCACCTACCCCCAACAAAACAGGTCACTGTCTTCTCAGAGCTATAGCCCAGCCCGGATATCTGGCATCCGTACGGTGAACACTGTGGAATCGCTGAGCTATGCCATGCCTACTGAACACAAGTCCCAGACATATACAAATGGATTCAATACTGGTGATATTAGAGACTGCTTAGAATATGCCGATGAGGATGCTCCTCAGACCTGGTTGAACAATGATAAAAACCAAGGCAGAAGCACAGTTTGCCCAATATACTCCATCCAGCAGAACCGCTGTAAGAAGGAGAACTGTTCCTTTTATGGTCGTCCTGAGACTGACAATTACTGTTCATACTGCTACAAAGAAGAGTTAAAGCGCAGGGAGAGGGAAAGCAAGGGACACAGGCATTGAGGATTCTTTCATGACTACTTAGTTTTACCATTTTCTTACTTACAAAGTAAACAGTGTTGAATTGCAGTAAAAGGAATCCTTAAAGAAAGAATAAAGGATTGATGAGTAAATAGTGTCTTTTCACTTTTCCGGGGCAATGAGGAAATAATAGGATTAATTTATCATAAAAAAAAATATTATTTTCCATTTTGTCGGTGTCTTTTTTACACATACTGGTAAGCTGAAGGGTTGTTTACTCCTTTGTCAGTGCTGTGTATATGTTTGGTCAAAAATTTACTAATGGTGCCTGAATTTACACTGACATCACTCAGGTAGTAGAATGATAGGGGAATGTCATAATACCAGAGCTGTAGTGTTGTAGAAGGGTAGTATCTGCCTTGCAGACATTTGAAATTCTATAGCTATTGTGAGAGTATTTTTTCCTCAGTGAAACCTAAACTTTTCATGGCCTTTTCTTTTCAGGAGGGTAGTAATTTTTTGCATACTGCACATTTTTAACATGGCAGCATATTGCATTGCAACTAAGATTTGTACTCACTTCAGTCTGAAATTGAATTAGCCTGGGAAAATGGGAATGAAAGGTCTGAATTCATGAGGGCTGTAGCTCTTCAGAATTTTAAGTCCTTACCAGCTATTTTCCATAAAAAGTAGATTTGAGCCACTTTTATTTGTACTGAATTTTTAAACAGGTTTTATAAAAAATATTTTATGACTTGCAAGACTTCACATCACCTGAATTTCAGTAGCTTTTTCATTGCTGTTCAAATTGAGAGAAATGGTAAAATAAAATTTCAGATTGTATTAATTTGGAAAATTTGGCAGTCCACTAGGAAATTTAGGATCATTTCAGAGCTGAATGAACTGCTTGTAAAAACAAATGTGTTGCTTCAGTTGATCTCTTAGCCATTGCATGAATGTAATCATTATTTATTTATTCCTTTTTCAACATTATTAAGCAATAGTTATTGCAAACATAATTGCTTCTGAGCCCATCTTGAAGACTGTTGGCTTTGTCTGGTTTTGAGTCTTCTCCTAGAGTGAGTTACAAACCCACTAGGAGGTTCCAAGATGGCTATGAATGGCAACTCCTAGCAGAGATTTGCACAAGTCTGATATCCAAATATTTGCCTAAGTATTTGCAATACTTTTGAAAATGAAGCTTTGCTCATAGAAACCGTTTTGTAAAGCAGACACAGCAAATGCTGTCACAGCAGAGGTAAGGCATTAGGAAGTTTTCTTGAATACAGTACTTGCTGGTTTTCACCCCTCTCCCATCAACTGGCATAATGTAGTATGAATAGATCTTTAGTGTTGTTACCCTAGCAAGCACAGCTCAATTGCTGTCTACCCAGATTTTTTATTGTAAAAGAGCTCATTTTCCACAACTAGGTGAAGTACTGCCCTCAGGACTGCTTACTCTGCCACCTAAAGGTGCAGAACACAACTTCTGCATTACTCATTATAGAATAGCACTTTTCTGTCCAGCACAGGAAAGATGCCTTGCCAAAGAGTCTGTTTGTGATTCTTTTCTGCTATACCTGAGTTTTTACTCTTGACATGGGTGTCACCATTTCACTTGTGTACAGTTAATCTTAGATAACCTTGAAACCAAGCCTAAAGTACTCTGTGAAGCAAGATACACAACCTTATGCTGACGTGTACTGGAAAAGCACAAAAGCTTTTGCTAAGGTCCCAGTGAAGTTTGAGGAACTGAGCACATACTACATACTTACAATTGACCATATCTTTACCTTTCTTTTGCTGAACAGCAGGTTTAAAGAATAGTTTCAAAATCAGTCCATTGGCCACTCCTAAGCAGTTACAGTCTTCGCCATGTTAGCTGTTGCATGAATCCAGACCTGTGCTTTGTATACTGAGCATACTCTGAATGTTACTGAGTTTGCATTCCTTCATAAAAGGGAAACACTGGTGTGTGCAGTGAGGGGTTACAACTCCATGTGACTTCTCTCCTTAAGGTAAGCACATTCTAAACCTCACATCTTCACTTGTGTACACTGGTAAGCAGTGTCTTTTTGTTGTGATTATGTGTAAGCTCTCATTGCCAAAGAAATCTGTAATTGCAGATTATGCTAAAACAAACCAGATGATGTTAGGAAAAAATCCAATCTCAAACTTGATCTTATTTGTTACTGAGACTGAAAAAACTGACAGGATAAAACTTTGAGGGGGAAAAAAAGAGGAAGAACTATTTAAGAATTCTTAGCATTAGAGTAGCAGTGGTATTTGATTGATTGATTGATCTGAGAATCACTTCTCTCTGAAGTTGCAGCAAACTACATCAGCCCATGCATTTCAGACAGTTGTATCCTTTCTGAATGAGAGAAAAAAAGTAAGAGCACAGATGAAAAATAATCAATTACCATGAGAATTTGCTGTTTCCCATTTTCAAAAGGAATTGTTTCTATAGAATGTTTTTAAGATTCCACTACTCACAAATGAGAGCGGTTTACAGCTGGTCAATATTTAGGTACTTTGCTCTAAGTTATGGAATACATCATACCTGTATGTTAAAGTCTTTTGAAAAATTAATTGGTTTTCTGAATAGTAACAAACTTGTCTGTATAGGATACCCAACATTGGTGTTCACTATCATGCTCAAGTCACTCAGATATTTCCATAAATACTTAACCACTGATGGATTACTCATTTTAAAATGTGTTAGATGAAATACTGACAGAATACTTTGGAAAACTTTCACACTTTCTAGTTGTACCTGTTTCTTTTTAATCCTTTTCTTGGTATATTTTTAATTAATTTGTTTTCTTTTAGAACTCTCTTCAATTTCACACTATTCTCTTGTCCCTTAGCATTTGATATTGAAAAGAAGTTGCAGGCCTACAACATAATTTGCCAGTTAAAATCTGCCTATCTTTTCCTACTGGTGTCCTTTTCTCCTGGATAATTAATACTATCACTTTTTAGACTTCATATTTATTTCTGAGCTATTTCTGGCAGTTGTCTAAAGGGACACCATAGTTGGTCTTAAACAGTCCAAACATGCTGAAATAGTGCCTCTTCCAGAGGAAGTGATTGCCCCACTAAAGAAAGAGTCTAGCTGTAAGATGACATTTTCTGCCTTTTTTTTTCAGAGAGAATTCCCAACTGCTCATGAGTTGCATTAGCTAGCACTGAAAGAAATCACATCATTTCTTAACTGATGCTAGAGAGAAGAATCTCCAGGTGTATTTTTCTGTTGTACTGAACAGCTAACCTTTGACTGCTCTTGTGGTTTGTTTTTCCTTACATTGAAAGCTTATGTAGCAAGTCCTTTTCTGTGACTGATCTGCCCTCTCTATACCTTCCAGAGCTTGTTATAGTTACCACTTAGTCCTGGATGTACAGAAATCAGCGCTGGTTTTGGAGGACCATCTTCATTTCTTGTTTTAGCTCAAATGGCTGCAATACTCATGCATGTTGTTGCATCTGCATGTGCTTTTCCCCCAGCTCTCCTTAACAGTGATTCCACAGTTATCACTGTTATCTAGATTTTGAAAGTGCAGATTAAATCCTGAGTTTGCTACACCTTCCCAGAACAAATCCAAAAATCACCAGGAGATATTTAGGTTGGAGGAAGATGTTTTGTTTTGTTTTTTAACGTGTGAATGTTCATTTTTTTCTAATTTAAAAAAGGCTTAAACCTATTATGCAATTTTTTTACCTTGCTCATAAACTCTGATACAAAGGTGTGTTTGTAACAGAGGATGCCTGTAATACATAATGGGTTTCAGTCACACTTTAGAATGCTTTATAAAGCCTTAATAAACTATTGCTAAACTTTACAAGTATTTTTTCAGATGTGGGTATCATTTGTGGCATGTGGCTAACAAGCAGCTCATTCAGAAGAAGATTGTGTAGACTGTCAAAAGTAACTTCAGATATTTTGGCTTTTTAAAGTAATGGCTTAACCTACGTTACTGTGGTCATTAAGCTTTATGGAAGTTTAGTGTGTGACTGAGCTTTCCTTAGTAGTTAGTTTCTTCTTCCAAAGTCAAAGGCAATGTAAACAGGATCAGCGAAACAGAGATGCTGTACCTGGAAAGCTTCGTGTTGCTTATTTCACAGTAAGTCTACATAGGCCAGGGGAAGCCTTAAGTCCTCTTCTACAACTGCAGAAGTTGTGATGTGAGCAGTATTGTGTGCTACAGGGTACACTGAGGGGATGCTTAATGCAGGTTTGTGCAGGCTTTGGCTGCAGGTTAGGGCAGTCTGCTGAGGCAGTCATGGTCTTGTCCATACAGGCATGTTCAGGGTACTCTACTTCTCGTGTGATGAATGTGTAGATATCAAAAAATGCACAGCACAGATCTGACAAAATACTGCCCTCTAACTCTGATTCTGCAAACAGTTACACTGGTGCTCAACTTCACCAACATGAATAGTCTCCCTGACTTGATGAGACTGCTTATTTTCAGAAACTTAACAGAACTGTTAAGAAAAAGCATAAACATTTGTGGGATCAAGGCCTGAGCCACTAGCCAGTGTTTGTGGCCCTCAGGCTGCCCGACATTGTTCTTCCAATGAGAAAATCGATGAGAGTTTTCCTTGAGGAGTAAAGGGAAGCCTTAGGCCACTTTGGGCTAAATCTCCTGTCCTCTGAAATTTGTGGACAGATTTCTGTTTGTAGTGGGGGCCTTAAACTAGGTGCTTCTTGGACACACAAAATACTTGTAAGCTGAACATGAAAGTAAAGTACAAGCTAGTAAGGGAGCAAGGTCTTGGTAACAGGGGGGTGCTTTGTGCAGGTGAGAACCCATATGTTCATAGAAACCACGATAATCTGAAATAAACATAGGTCCAGAGAAGCAAAATAACTGATGCTGATTGTAGTTGGCTTTTCAGCTTAGAGTACTTTAAGTCTCTGTCAGTGTATTTGGAGAGTATTTGTTTTAAGGTATGGCAGCTTATTTGGAGGATCTCCAAACAGAACCTAGCATAGAATTTAAATTATTGCCATAACAGACACTACTATGTATTTTAATTTGCACATTAATTTCCACTGTGTATGACTAAAATACTATATTGTTAAAAAAATGAGAGGAAAACAACACAAAGGTGTTTGCACATATGTTCTGTTTGCAGACTTCAGGCTGTATTATGTTGGAATGTTACAAGCCAAGATTAAATTGTAATATAGAAATTATTTTTATATTATTTTTGAAAATATGCTACAAAGCAATATTTTGCCTTTATTATAAACAGGGTCATTGTTTTAGCAGGTTACTTTCAGACATGCTGGTGGAAATCAACCATGAAAAGAAAGCTTTGTAAATGTATGTGTTGTTTCTGACTGCTCTGTCTGTTGCGTACGTCAAACTCCAATGTGAGGTGAATATACAATTTTTTTTTTTAATTGCAAAGCTTTAAATTTTTCTTTATGTATTTTGGTACAACACTATCCCTCCCTGTTTAATTCCATTCTTCCTTCCAGTCCCTAGCAATGGCCACTTTTATAAACAGCTTCTGATTAAGCATACATCTAGAAAGTTCTCCTACCAAAGGAAACATTTCTGCACAGGTATTACTTGACCTGGGATATTCATAACACAACCTGAGTCCACTGGAGTAGGATTACTTTGCCTTTTTTAAAAAAACAGAATCGGAAATCTATTATTTCTTCAAAATTAAAATTGAGAATTAATAACCAGTGCAGTCATTTAGCATCTGTGGGAAGAAAATCGCTCTAGATTGTAGAAGTGTCATGCTCTAATTGCCAGATACATTCTGTCCTAGCATGTACTTAAATATGCATTAGCTTCTTGCGGGTTAGAGTGTGCAGATTGGATTTCTTCCTAGTTCTTTGCACTGTACATACCAATTGCTGATGAACTATGTGAAAAAAAACTTCGCAGACTAATGCATGTGTTAAGTTAGGGGTCAGTGTAGCTTTTAAAATTCTCTAACTTCTGTGGTGTAGTTTGTGGGAGTTGGTTGGTTTGTTTAAGAATTGCTGTCAAGGTGTGTACTGCAACTGAAATTTTCAAAATTGGATGCCTAGTTAAGATTCTGCATCTAGGTTTCACCTAGTAAGTAGTCTGGTTTCAAGGTGAACTGAGTGTTGGGTTCTGTGGGAGCAAAAGCTCTTTATCTAGATTTTAGCAAATCAAGTGAGTGTTACTGCAACATACATTCAGAGCTTTTCCTGTTAGCCTACACTTCAGTCAGTGGATTTCACGTTTTCTCTTTAGCAAATTTCCATGTGTTAACAAATAACTGGGCTTATTAATAAAGAGATTGCTTGAATATGGAAAGACTTGCCTTGTACCAAAACACCACATAATTGTCCATTTAACTGCTGCATTTTAGTGGGGGCTAGTATATTCTACTGATTGGGGGCAGAGGGGGTAAGGCCTCTTTTTTCTTGAGTATCATGATTATTCTGTCTTGTTTGTTTGGTTTTCCTCTAAAGTGAATATGTTGTTCTGATTGCTGTTTTATCTCCCATTACCTGAATGCACGTACTGTACCAAGAGAATTGAAATGGCTGATGCTCATTTGCACTGTGGAACACGTGATATGGGTAAAAGCCACCATGTTCCAAACAGCCTTAAAATTATGACTCTCTGGGGACTGAGAGTCACTTAACTGGATGCAGCCTCTGTCCCACTTCCTCATCTAACCGTGACTGTAAAACACTCCAGCCTACTGCAGTCTACATATAACTGTATGTATATGCATATGAATAATTTCTAATCTTAAAAAAAAAGTGTTCTTTAAAAAATTGTCATTCTTTGGTAAGCATCAGTGTGTCAGGAAACCTTAGTCAAAAAAGGAGATAGGAGTAAAAATAGAGATAATGGTAGCTAGTGTAGATCTTCCTGTATTCTGGGAAAACAGAGAAATGTTGTTTGACCACTCATCTCTGCATCTAATGTAGCCTTTTACTTTGTTGCAATGATTGCTGTTGGGGAAGAAGGAAGAGAAAAGTAGCAAAGTTTCTTCCCTTAGACAAAGCAAATTCTACTGTGGTGGCAGAATCATCCAAGATTGCAAAAAATATGATCCAGTGCCTGACTCCTGTATGTGAGTTTCATTTTCATTTTGCCCCTTAAAAAATGTTAGTTTTGTTTTTAAAAGGGAGGGGGTTGGTTAAAGAGTAAACTTGTGTGATAGTGACCCCATTTTTTCCTTGCAAAATCAATATAAACTTGAAATTTATGGAATTACACAGGAGATACTTTTTCTCTTGGGCAAGCTGAGCAGTAAAAGCCACCTTTTTAGGGAAATCCCTTGTAACTTCTTTGCCATAGAATAAAACTAGAACCACTTGGCACATAAACTTCACCTGATGAAGCCTGACAGTGTGTTGGGAGCCTGAGAGCCATGTGCAGCCTAGCCAAAACAAGAGCAAGTCTGGCCATTCTTGCCTTTAAAACAGATACAGTTTATTGTGGCCCACAGTGTCTGAACAGTAGTTTTGCAGTAGAGATGAAGTGGAATGCTGCCTTCTTGTCATTTGCCTCCAGATTTAAGTAATACAAAGCCTCTTCCCCATGCTTTTGGTTACAATATGCAGGAGATAGAGCGGCAACCCAAGGCATCTCAGGCTCAGAATATGCCCTATGTCTCCTTTTTAATGGGCTTGCAATCAGGTATGAATTGACACACAGCCATGTGGGCATGATAGAAGTGCTCTCATCTCTAAACTCTACAACTCATGTGCACTTATGTTTTAATACTAGCAGAAATTAATGATTTTATTGTTTATTTGCTCAAGATTGTGAGTACTGTAAATATAGTCTTTTTATAATGCACATCCTGTGTGTACAGTACAAAAAAATGCTTTTCCCTTGGAGCCACTCAGAGCTTTGCATGCACATGATACCAATCTCCATTTAGCATGAGCCAAGGAGAACAAACAGGATTTAAGCCTAGATTAAATAATGAATGGTGTTAGCCACAGGGACCTAAGCAACTAGGAGTTGCCAAACACAGTATTCCATGCCAGCCTTGACAGTTCTGTATAAAACTTTTCCCCAATGATCTAGATTAGATTTGTGCTCTTTCATGGGGAGGAGCAGTTACTTCTATGTCTTTTTCAAGCCCATTGCTATTAGCCTGCTACCTGCTTGTTCCATTTGTAACATGCCAGTCTTACACATGATTCAGCCATCAAGCAGTTTTCCAAATCCACATAGAGCTCTTGGTTTTTTACCAAGATCCATCTAGACCTTTTATTTTGCATTCAGATTCTAAGAGGTAAAATGGTGTTATAAACCTTTCATAATGCCTTGAAGTTGACTGGTTTTTGGCTAAAAAGCTTTGTTCTCCTTGGAAAGCCTCATACTTTTTCATTGATTCTTGTGACTAACATTTTTGTAAGGAAAGAGTTGAATGAAACCTTGAAAATATTGATGCTATTTACCTGTATTTCTGCCAATTGGTATACTTTTTTTTTTGGTGTGTTACACGCTTTGTTGTTAAAGCCCAGTGCCTCTTAGATACAGGCAAATCTTGACAGCCCAAATTATTATAAACAAAAGTTATATGTAGCTAATTCATCGTGGCTTCACTATTACTAGCACGTAATGTGCCCTCCTCAAATTGTACATCTTTTTTGCTATTGCTAACTTTTTCCCTTTCATCTTTTACTTCCTTAGACAAATTCTGAAGTTCTTTATCCTTAAAGCCTGTGGTAGATTTTCCAGTAAAGAAGGTTGGGTTTTCTCAATTCAGTTTGCATATAAAGTAGCCTGTCTTACCAAATAGAGTTACAGAATTTCATTTACTCATTAACTGAGGGTCTCTGTTCAACTATATCTGAAGTTCATTATATAAAGTCTAAAAAATTTGGACAGATGCTGTGACTCTTCCTACTAACCTGGCAAACTCAACATTATTGAAACCACAGAAATATACAACAAATGTATTTGCACTTGAAGTCCATATTTCAAAGAAAGGTAGCAGTTGGCTCTCACCAGGGCTTAAGTGAATGTTAATAAGGAATACAGCAAGTCTCACTGATTTTTGTTGGCTAAGGATTAAACTTCTTGGTAGTCATACTATCCCGCTCATTTTTCAAAGCCTGGGTTTTAATTTCTTGCTGTATTCTATAAATGTATACTATTTTAGCAAAGATTGAGTTAGGATTTCAATAAACAGTATAATAGATATATCAGAAATTTATTTAAAGCTTAAGTGACTTTTCAGGCTTGACCATTTTCATGCAAAAAGTTTTTTACCTTGTATGAAAGGAGTTAATTTATTTTTTTCCCATTCCCGTCACTGTTCATAGTTTAAAGATGCGGTTGGTTGCAGTCACTTTCATCTGCATATAAACTACTTGACAAATGTAAGCCAACTGCCATATCATGTTTAAATCCATTGCTCAAAAGAAACAGGAGCATTAATTAACATTAAAGGATAATGAATATTTTTTGTTGTGAAAAGTGCGAGTTCTTGAGAACCTTTTCTACATGCAGTTTTCATTCAGATTCAATTTAAATGTCATTTTTAATCTGATCCATACTTTGACAAAGATGATGTGTAAGAGCTGTTTTTAGCAGTTGGATCGTTACTTTGTAAAGTATTAAAGCACTAAACCAATTTTTGCAATAGGTAGTAAAACTTGCTTTTGTTTTGAGAAACTTCCAGTTATAACTGTTGCACTTTTTATAGCAGAACTGTATTTAATTTCTTTCTTTTATGAAAGATTACTCAAAGTAACTGATAGCTCTGTAATCTGTGTGAATTGGCTTCTCTATTATTTGAAACTGAGAGAAGCTACAATGCCTATTCAATAAAATTAACTTATTTCTAAAGTATCCGTTTGCTTGAATTCTTGTTTGTGCTCTTTGTGTGCTCTCCTCAGCGTAATGCTAAGAAACACGGAAGCCTAGAAAAAAAACAGGGTGCAAGGGCCTTGCCACAAACCAGGGCGGGGGTTAATTGGTTCATCCCAAGCTTTTCTTCTGCTGCCACGAAGTTCACTCATGTTGATTTCGTGATGAATTTGCATAAATTGGGTGACTCTGACAACCTGAGGCAAAAAGGAAAAATCAGGCACTGCTGGCCTGTTCAGCTTTCATTTCTACAGAGTATTCCAGTTTCCTAGGCTCCAAAGGCACCAGGTCCCTCCGTGCTGCTGTAGCAGAGGCTGGGCTGTGACTGTCACTGTTCCCATCCTCAGGAAATCTATGCCTACGTGTAATCAGGCAGTAGACAGGAGAGTTATCAAACAACCATTTTTGAAATACAGAGTTTCTTTAGACAGATCCTGAGTGCTGCATGAGTCGTGTTAACACACGTCGTAAGTTGTTCCAAACAGTTAAATAGCAATTTTTTAAAAAAAGACATTTGTTTCTAACCTGAATTTGCTTAACTGCAGCTTTTGGATCCCATTGCACTCCTGTCCAATAGAGGAGATGTCGCCTTTGCATTGCTTGCACAATGGGTGCACCACTCGGCTGGTGGTACCCTTAATCTTCACTGTGTTGGGCAAGCAGATTGTGCTTTCCACAGCTGATGCGAAGGCATGTTCCAGTGCCTGGAATGCCTGTGTTTCAAGTCTCCTCCAGCCTTTTAACTTGCTCCTTGATCTGTGGATACCTAAATAGACAGACAGGTTTTTGTGCAATTCACTATAGCTCAAATAGGAACTAATTGAGGCAGACTACTGCAGACTGTATTAGACAGCTTGTCTTCCAAATTAGTCCCTGGTTCTATCTGAGAGCTCTGCATGAGATTCTACGTAAGAATTCTATATGAGGTTCTATATATGAATGTGTCTCCGTTTCAACACAAGTTTATTTTCTAACTCTATTCACAAAGATGTCTTTAGTCTTTCTGGACATAAAACATACAAGGAACTCTCATTCACCTGCTCTTTGAACTAGCATTTTTCAGAGCTGCCTAAGCTAGAATCCTCCATCTGGTGAGTACAGCCAAGTTGTCAAATTTTTCCCTAAATGTCTGAGAATTCTGACTATCAAACACACTTGGTTGGTTTGTACCCAGTTCACTGAGCAGTACAGATTACTCTGAGTTAATATGCAATCATTTAATCTCATATTGCTAATTAAGCACTTTCCCCTGGTGACTGATAGTCGATTGATGATTATTTATCAGTTAAACTTACAATCTTTTCAAGCACTCTCAAAAGGTTTGAAAGGGCCTGTTTTTTAACATAATATTGACCTTTTTTATTTTACTCATCTTCCATTCTTGATTCAAGGTCCATATTAAACATTTGGCTATTGTGCCTGTGTTCACAGTGCACGTTTACCTTCCGTAGTTGCTGTTTGGCATCATCTTGAATTTGAATTGATAAATCAGATAGTAAAATAGTTTGAGGAGGAGATTAAAAAGTCTGTGAAACATGTCTGCCTATTCTGGAGCTCTCAAGGGTTTCCATCAAAAACACCAATCTACCTAGGATTTCCTAGGTTTCTGGTGCAAACATACTGTACAGAAGAGAAACTAAGCATACCCACCTCAGTGGAGGTTATGGACTTGCTCCAATGTGTGCATTTGCTGAAGTGTTCTTTACTGCCATTAGTTTCTAGGTATGTTGTTCTCAAATACAAGGGCATTGATTATTCAGCTTGTGTGTCTGACTGATTGGTACTGGAATTATTTTACTTGTATTGCACTGGTACATGAAATCATTCTTGCATAATGTTTTTGTATTGCCTTCAAGGTAATAGTCACACAATTTGTTCAGTATGATCACATTCCTGAATCTTTATCAACTCCAGGAGGACTTTAGGAAAATGTACGGCAGACTTGCTTACAAAGCTGGAATTTACAATCAAGAAACATTGTGAGACTTCCTCAGGGGAAAGACATTAAAGCAATGTAAGGCTTTACTTGTTGAAACCTTGCCTTGGTTGGCATCATGGCCAAAATCTGAACATTCAGATGCCATCAGCTTGTTCTAGAGATTTGTTTCCTTTTCACTGTGTGCTCAGAACAACGATTATTTCAACCCAGAAATGTGGAAAAGAGCTTTTTAGTTTATACTGTGCTGGTTGCTGATCTCTCTTATGGAAAGTTTTAAAGTGGAAAACTGTTAGTAAGTAATGGCTTCCTTTTGAGTCATCCTGTCAAACATCTCTGTTTGGGGTGAAGCTCCTTCTCTGATGGCTTCCTCACTGCACTAACCTGCACTGTAGTTGCCCCTGGACAACTGTTACCAGTTAAGATCTGCTTTGAGGATTGAGGGAGCTGAGTTAGTATCCCATACCACTGTACAGAAAACTGATAATAGTTGCTTGTTTTTAATAGAATATAGTGAAATTTTGATTTCTTAATAAAAAGCAAGGAAATAGCTCACATCTGAAAATGACCAAAAAACAGGCCACAGGTAGGTAGAATGGAGAACTCAGAGGGGCATAAGGATCCTAAAACAGAGGTAGAAACTGTGGCTGACATGCCAGCTGCATGTCTCTTAAGAGGGATGATGGAGATTTTAAGGTGAAAGAAGACTTTACAGGGCTACAGTAATAGTTTACAAACTGCTAAACAGCTAATCTAAACTCACAAGCTGCTATGAATCTAAGATGAAAAATAAACAAACCTATGATTATTATTACCATAGCATTTGTCCAAACGTCTGGCTACATGCAGCATAAGAACCAAGAGAAATCTGATTGATGATGCAAAAGTTGAGGCAGCTGCCTGCCCTCCTGGGGGATGAAGAGATTACTGACCTCCCTCTTGTGGCCCATTTTACACTTGCAAGATGAAAATACTATCTGTGTGCACTGAAAAAGTCACTCCATTCAGTCAAGAAGGTCACAGAACCATCAGAAGAGAAAATCCATGTGTCTTAGTGCTGTGCAGCATAATTTTGAATTTCCTTTCCTCATTATAGAGCAAACCTACGAAGCCTGAAAACGGTTGGAGTGAGCGGAATGAAAGGAAAGCAGACCCAAACATCCATATGTCTTATGCAAGGCTCTGCAGTATGTAAGTTGTGGTATATTTATGTTTTGTTAAAATGTAAAGTGCCACACATTAGATGATGTCTGCCAGTTATAATAAAGCCCTTGATTGTTGAAGTGAGTAGGAAGGAAGTGGAGCAAATGGCAGTGGTTAGTATAGGACCCAATTAGTAACACATTGTAATTAGCAAGTATGTGAGTGTATTTGCCATAGCTAGACCAGAAAAAGCCGTTTACATAAGGCAGGAGCAGCAAGCAAGCTCAGGGGTACAGAGAGAGCAAGCATCCAGTTTGGCTCCACGATACTCCCAAAACTAAGGCAACTCTCTTTAGAGGCACCTAAGGACGGACTCCTCTAGATACTGACTGCTGGCTGCTGCCATTCCACTGCTGTTAGGTATTTCACACGAGATCCCTGTGGTGTCAGGAACTTACAAGCTGGGCTCAGCCTAAGATGAGGTGATTCCTGTAGTATGAACATTTGTGTGTGTAATGATGAGTGCATGCTGCAGTTGGATAGTTAGGCAGTGTTTTACCTTGGAGGAGGGCAAAGATGCCCTTCATGTCTGTGTTGATAGCAAGGTGCCGTGCAGAAGATGCTGAGCAGGCAAGCAAGGAGGCTCGGTTCTGCTCTGCTCAGTTACTGTCTGATGTGAGATGGGATGTGAACACACAAACAGATGATTAAGAAAAGGTTTTTTGTTCTACAGGCACTGGTAACGTTAACACCGGTTGAAGACTGTGTCATAAGTCTGAGGGATGTGAATATAAACTATTGCTATCTAAACTATCAGTCAAAGAGTAGATGAATTTTGAAAGCATTGCCCACTTTTTTCCATCATGTTTCAGGTCCTGTATCCAAGAGGGTGGGGTTTTTCTTTCTACTTTTCTTTCTGTACTTCAGGCAGATTATTTTAAAGGACCTCACGAGGGTGCTGTGTAATTTGGCTGTGATTTTTCTCTTACTGCGTAACTTCATGCACAGAACTGGGCAGAGCCTGTGTCAGTCGTTCTCAAAGTCCCAGTCAGCCCCTCCCAAAGTCAGATCACAACACGCAGAGAAGCTGGCAGCCTGAGCATGGCTGAGAGCTGCACAAAACCACAGCTTGTACAGCTGTGTTTTAGAGCTGGACATTCAGCTGTGCCTTTGCTCCTGTTCAGTAACAGTTAATTGGTGAAACACTGTCTTCTTGAAGTGCTTCCCCTCTCTTACCAAACACCGTGTAACATACAATTTTTACAGCAACTTGTAGCATATTTTTACTCCTGAAATGTAAGCCTTCCTTTTTAGTCCTCCTTAATCATAGTGATTTTGTGGAGAATACCAAGTTTTCCATTCTTGGAATTAAAGCTGGATGATTTTTTTTCCTCTTATTTCCTTTGGCATTAATTATCCCTCCTAAAAATAGACAGGTGGAGTCCAAAAATATCCCATGGAGCCTTAATGGAAGGTTTCTTAGAGGGAAGGCAACAGCTAGGACTGATTTATTCACCCAGTCTTGTTTGTGCAGTCCCACCCTCCACAAAGTTTCTATTTCCTGGGCTTCAGTATAGCTGCTTGTGAGGGCATGTTAAGGGGAAACTGTACCTTACCATGTCTTCAGGGAAAGTTGCAAAAGCTGGGAGTTCTGTGGCTGCTTTAAAACCCTCAGCCCCTGAGAGTGACTCCACTCCCACAGGGAAGAATGTGAGGGACCTGCCAACCTGCTCAACCTTCAGCAGCCAGCCCACACCTGCTGCTTGGTTGCACAGGTGTGTCACAGGGCTGGCAAAGGAGGGAGGATTGGCAGAGGAGGAAGGACTGACAGTGCTGACAAAACTTACTTCTTCCTGTCAAATCCTATTTTAGCGTTGCTGCAAATCCTATTCCCAGTGAGTTGCAAATGGCAGTTTGTACCGCAGCGCCAGAGTGGGAAAGCCTGGGATTTGTTTCATGGCTTCTAAAGTCAGCAAAGGTTGCATGTTAAACCAAACCTGTAAAGCTGGCAACTTCATGGATCCTTATTGTCTGCAATATCAAAGCCTTGAGATAGTTCTCAGCATAGCAATGGAGGCTAAAGGAAAAAGCAAAGAAAATGTACTCAGTTCTTGATCAGTGGTGATTCTGTGTTTAGGTGTAGGAAGTCTTGCTACGGCTTGAGTTTGGAGCCAGCCACTTGTGGGGATGCCCATCTCATTACTCCCCTCTGAGAAGATCATAATTGTGATGTTGGTTTTAGTTGTGAGCTTCCAAACACAGCATTTTGAAAGAGAATCCCAAACTGACATCTTTTTTTTGTTTGTTTTTTTCCAGAGTGTGGAGCATGAGGCTTGAGAGAAAAATTTACACTCTTTGAAGTGCAAAGCTTTGAAGTGTTAAAAAGCTAGCAAATTCCTCTTGCAGTTCACTGTCTGTGTACAATCCGGAAGGTAAGACTTTTAACCAAAAAGAGTGGATAACATGTTTTAAAGTAACAGACTGTGGAAGTGTGGCTTTCATGTTTCAGCTGTTTATGCACCTTCTCAGTTAGTGGAGAAGCTGAACTTGATTCAAAAACTGTGTACCAAATTATGTTGTTGGTCTGCACTTCGTTTCTCTCCCACGTGAGGCATTGAGTGTGTTCAGATTGCCGATGTAAAATGCGTGTGTGGTGGGAGGAGGGAGGAATTTCTCTCTTCCCGTTGCTATTGTGTTTTGTTATGTTTTGTGTCTGTTCAGTTTGTCTCCAGGATCAGAGAAATGACTCAGAAAGTTATTTCCACAATAGGAAAGCATGGGAAAACACAAACATTGGTCATTTAAAGACACACAGTTCTGTTTATTATGCACTGACATGCCTTACCTTCAAATCTTTTGGGAATGCTACCACATGAGCTCTTACTCCTTCCTCTGGAACCGCTTTTGGATTTTGCACCTTAGTCCTTCCTTTTTCTCTCTAGAAAATTACATAAAATTGCCCTACCCTCTACTGCTTTCTCATTTTCCTCTGCTTACCCTCCCCTCGTTACCTTCCCCATTTATTGTACCTTTAATCTGTTTCCTACATTTTTTCATTTAGTTCCTCTTACTATGCTGCCATACACCTGAAACTCTCTAATGAGCACCATCTCTCTTGTCCTTCAACTGTGCCTTTTTTCGCAATGTTGTCTCATCCACCCACTTGGCACATTGTGCCTTGCCTCTGGGAGACAGCCAAGTTGTGCTGGGTAGGCCTCGGGAAGAACACTCAGGCTAGCTCTGCTAGCGAAAGCCTTTGGGACCCTTTGGAGTGTACCTCACAAGTGCAGCAGGCTCAGGCCTGCTGCAGTGTGCTCGGGCAGGCGCCTTTATCCAGTGACGCAGAGAAGAAATGTCAGCTAAGCACAGCCCTGCCAGTAACAGTGTCTCAGAGTCTCTCTCAGCCTAGCCCTTGATGCCAAGCCCTCTTTTCCTACTGATCGGTTGTTCTAGCCAGTAGCAGCCAAAGATCAAATCTAACTAACCCCTGACAGTGCCAACCATGCAGGACAGGTTGATCCTTTGTGTAGAATTATGACGAGGCAGCAGTTACACTCTAGAGCTGTTTTCTTCTGGTGAGGGAGAGTTATTACTAAGTTCAGTGTTTAGGTCTTGTTAGCGGACCTTTGGGGTCTGTTCTCGCCTAAAATCCCACTCAAGTTTTCTCAGATCTCTTTTCTTCACTTGTTTTATTTATTTCTTTTCCTCCTCCAGACTCCTTTAGTGTAATCTTGTTCTGAACTGACCAAAGCACCAATCTGGCTCCCAAAGTCAGCATTCCCTTGCATCCCTCTTGATGCTCGATGTCTATGCACCTGGACACCCTTGTCCAGTGCATGAGTTGAGAAACCTGTTAAAATAATCCTTCCCTCTCTCTTCATACTCTTGGCTGTGCCAACAATGCCTTGTAGTTAGCTAGACATGTGCACTTGCCTGCTTGAAGTAGTTTGACTTAGCTCCCTGATGTACTGCTCTTAGAAAAGATGCTACAGTCTCTGGTGATCTTTGGAGATGCTGCTTAGCCTGCTTGCTCTGAAATTCTTTTGGAAGCCTCATGTATATTCTGATATTGTATGAGTCTTTCTGGTCAACTGCTAGAAACATTCAGCTCATCTCATGATCCTCGCCTCTTAATTTTTTTTTTAAATTTCAATCTCCATCTCTTGCTTTTCTCTCTGTTTCTATTGATGTTTATTTATATTCATGTCACCTTACTCTCTTGCAGTCAGCTAGCAAAGCATGCCATGGGTGTGGTTTCTTAAAAAGTTGGGGCAATGAACCTTAAGGTGGACTACTTTGAAGCCAGAAATGATACACAGGTAAATGTAAATAGAAAAATCCCATCCTAATTCTTTCAGTATTATCAATTCTCTCCTGGACTGATGGATTACAGCCGAGTCTATAGACATTTCCTGGCAATTGCTGAGCCACAGGCAAAACAGAAACCCATACATTTTGCAACCCAAGAGAAGTTTCTTTTGCAGGTGAGAATGTGTTAACATACACATCTCAGAGTGTGGGTGTCTGGGTGGGGAGGTGCATAACATTACAGTACCAAGACAGCAACCCCATACTTAAACTGAAAAGGCATATCCTTTTAGAAGGATTTGTTTCTCTCTCCATTCTTCTAGAAAGTTTACAAAGCAATCTTTGACTGCTCTTCTGTTATCAAACTTGAGGTGGATCATTCATGTAGGAAGACTTAAGAAATGCTACTCCTCAGACCCATTTTCACAAACAGTGCCTAGAAGTGTTGTGCAACCTGTATTTTCAAGAAACTTCAAACATGTTCCTTCAAAGAAAAGAGGAGCAAAAGTCTGTATCAACTTTCTCCAGCATCAGTGAAGACCCTTCACCACCATTCAATTAGTTACAAACAATGAATTCAGATAGAGTGGCCAAGACTGGGTGGCAGCACAGGTTAGACATGTCATATCTTTTCCATAGGAACAAACTAGCAAAAAGCAGCTGGATTTCTAAAGCAGCTGCCTAGCCTGTCTGTTCAAGAGCAAAAACTGTAGATGAGGTGAGAGCACATCTGAGAAAGCATTAAGGGAAAGAGTGCAAAGGGTAGATGTTAACTCTATCTAAAACAGAGGAAGTTCCAACAGGCAGGTCTGCAAGGGAACTTCGACTCAGGTATTAGATGATTTACCAGGTTTTTCAACTGAGGATTCTCACAACCTGAAAGTTTCAGTGAGTCCTCTGCCTGGGATTTCCAAGTTACAACACAGAATAAGCAGTGAAGCCACATCATGCTAATGTTAGTTGAAGAGAATGAAACAAACCTACGGTTTTCTGCTGGGCAGAAGCATTTTGTCTTCCATTTCCGTGAGGGTTTGCTAATAAACAATCAGGGCTACCCAATGCATGAGCAAAGATAATGTTATTCTCAGATAACAAGCCCTTAAATACTGTATTAGCATAGTTAAGCATTTCAGTGATTTAGCTGGTTCCAGTGCGTGAGGTACAAAATAGCAGTTGATCATAGACACATACAGATGGACGAGATAACTGGTCCCTGGTCAGAGAAAATGAATAGCACTGAGGGTTCAAGACTGCAGTGAACACACGGGGAAACCTGCTATTAAAGATAATGGCTCTCCAAGTTATCTGCTCTGAATAGATTTTCATGACCCCTGTACAAGAAAGGGTACTAATTTTGAAATTATTCCCACTATTTCCCCTAGCTTAGTAAGGATAGTTTAGCTTCCATCTTTCAACAGCAGTCCACTGCTTTAAATTTTTTTTTGCAATCAATTATAATGTTCCATAGACAGATATTCATCAGAGAATACAAAACTTTTCCTGGGGCTGTGTTGTTACTTTCAAAGAAGCATGAAGTCAGGCTCTTTTCGCTGATGCCCAGTGACAGGACAAGGGGCAACGGGTGGAACTTGAGGCATAGGAAGTTCCATGGAAACATGAGGAAAATTTTTTTCACTGTGAGGGTGACAGAACATTGGAACAGGCTGCCCAGGGGGGTTGTGGAGTCTCCCTCTCTGGAGATATTCAAAACCTGCCTGGATGTGTTCCTGTGTGACCTGGTACAGGTGATCCTGCTCTGGCAGCTTGTGTTGGACTAGGTGATCTTTCAAGGTCCTTTCCAGCCCTTAACATTCTGTGATTCTGTGATAAAGGCATTCATCTGCCATTGCCTCATGTCTTTGAGAAAGTCACTCAAGTCTCTTGTGCTTCAGTTCTCTCATCTTCAAAAATAGGAAATAACATTTCAGGGTGCTGTGAGACTAAATTACTGTTTTGATAGGACATTGCCACTTCTGGAGACGATACCAGAAATTTGCAAAGAACTGGGCTTTGTAGGAAAGGATGGTTGACTCTGAGCTTTAAGTCATGCATATTAATGCCATAACTCTCTTGCAAAGAAAAACACAGCATATACAAGCTTTGAGAAAGGAATTTCACTATCCAAGTGTTAAAATACCAGTTCAAGAGACAATAGAAAACAAACACCACAGAAACTTTCTTGATAATTTAAAAAAAAAATCCTACTAAGCAATAGCACTGGCTGAAATTTAAACAAAATACTATCAGACAAGATATCAAGCCTGAAATGAGCAGCAGAATTCTTAACAATTGATGCGTTTTAACAGCTACATAGAGAAGATAAAGCAAATATTTCATAGTTATAAGTTTTATTTTGGAAAATGTAAACGTCACTAACCATGCAAACAAGTTAAGACGGTATTTTACAGTTGTTAATTTTCCTTTTTCCTTTTTGTTTTTTTTTCCCATTTTTAATGTTGCATAGGACATTATCACAATATATAATCTATGCAGTACAAAATACATAAAAAGTTACAGCAGAGCAAGAATAGATGAATATATAACTGTACAACTGTAATACTTCAATGTAGTGATTTAAAGAGTTGAAAAGTGACCCATGGAAGCATTCATGTGCTGCTGACAAAACTGTACAAGTGAAGATGGCACCAGTTCCACTACAGTTCACCAAAGCTGGGAGCATGTATGTAAACACGTGCACACTTACTGGCACACACATTCTCTGTCACCTGCACAGGCATGTGCTTGTGAGAAAGCGCAGGTGCCGGCAGGCATCCCCCTGAACGCAGTTGTAACCAGAGATGAAACTCGACCACCATTTGCAAAAACACAGCTTCAAACTTTCCAAATGCAATGGTGTTTGGATCTGTGGTTTTGTTTCAGACCTATCACTAGTTATAATGAAATGGATACCTATTTTTGCTCTGCAGACATCCCTTCATTATTTGGTGTGTAGTACATATGCACTGTTGTGTGCTTATGTATACACACATGCACATACTATACCATATACACATATATATAGAGGTATTTATATATATGTATATATGCTTATAGAAATCCATATGTGTATATATATATATATATATAAAATATACCAGTGGATGGGCTTTTGGATTCTATATTCTGGGGTAAACAAGTATAATTCTGTTATGTTCTGCTGCCTAAGGCTATAGCTTCATCCCCAGAAGAGTTAAAAATACAGATGTTTGCCATACCATTCACTGACAGACTGTATGTTAGCACCCAATGCACAAATGGATGGTGTGATGGAGTAAAAGAGCACCTGAAAGTCAGTTTGTAGGCATCACCTGATGAAATTAGTAAATCAGATGGCAATGAAAAGGCCAGCTTTAAGTATGCAGAGTTCAGTCCTTGTTCTTCCTTCACAAATCATCTTCCCCAAAAAAACAAAGTACTTCACCCAGGACAAGTTTTAGAACTCTTGGCAAAGAACTGGAGGAAAGCCTTTGTGAACGTGAATAGCTTGAAACAGGTAAGCTCCACACACAGCCTTTTACTGCCTGGCTGCACGAAACATGGAAAGCACTGAAGATAGAGGGTAATGAGGCTGTAAAGGTGTGCAGAGGCTCCCACATCTCAAAGTTACTCTAAGGGTTAATGCAGTAAAGAGGGAGAATGCACAGAGGAATTAGATGTTACCATCAAACAGAGGCTTCTGATGACTTGTGACAAATATATACCTTTGCAGTTACATAATGTAAACAGATACTATGCATATATTATAAAAGCAAGAACAACTAATTTGCAGATATAAACAATTCTTACAATAACATCTATCTGCCAGGAGTTTACCAGAACTGCTTCCTAAGAAGCAGGATGAAAACTGAATTCATGTGGCCATTAGTGCACTTCAGGCCTTTGCACAGGATGAGGTTAGTGGAAGGGGTCTCTAAGAGCACCTTTCATTTCAGTTGAGCAGTGGCAGTGAAGTGATGATTTTAACTTGCACCCACTTCCTGTATCAAGGCAGATAAGCTCAACTCTTAGAGAGGAAGCTAAAATCAGGGCTGGAGAAAAACAAATACATTTTCAGGGCTTTTTAAATAAACCTGTTGTTATATTCTGAAATTAAAAGGAAATAAAAAATCAGGGCAGTTTTATAGTTTGTTGGATTCACCTCAACAGATTGCATGGCAAGAGGAGGAGGAGGCTGAAGAAGAGGTGCACACTCCTCCAAATGAAGGACTGCAACAAAACCTGCACCTTGCTGGAGCAGTATTTCCTGAGTGTGCATTGTTTGTTTCTATGCCAGAGGACACGTCTAGGGTAAAACAACAAAAAGGTAAAAATCGGAGGTTAGTTTGGATAAGCACCCATATTTCAAAACATCATTTGAGTTATTCAGACTTCTCATATCTGCCAACCCAGGAGGAACCATCATGAGAATGGAGGCTTATGACCTTGCTGGTGCTTCTGCTTCTTTTCTAGCATCTAGCAGACACTACAAAAATCCACACACTCTCTTTCCATACGAAAATATTCTGAGAAGTTTTGTTCACATTCAGTTTTGGAAACTACTAGTGGTTTGGAATTCTTTGTTTTATCCTAAAGCTGTCATGTATTAAACATTTAATGGAGATATTTGAAACTCTAGCTAGGATTTAAAACAGTAATTTGACTGTCAGCCCAACACACTCTGAGGTATTTACAGCTAAGATGTAAGAAAAAGAAAAAAAAAGTTTCAACAAGAAATTTCAAAGACTTTCATGAAAGTGTAGCTGTATCGGAGATATATATAGTCTCACAGTATTGCCATTAGATGAACTGGCTGAACTGGAAATTTAACTCTGAACCAAGTGGGGTTTTTTCTGTTTAAACTTGGAGAGTTATTAGTAATAGATAAGGAATATACACAAAATCCTTAGTTTACTGTTTGAGTTAAAGATTACATAGTTCATGTCACTCAGAATAGGTTGCCCCATAATCTCTATATCCCATAATCTCAGTACTAATAAAACCTGGTGCAAATATTCTTTCTCCAGGTTATTAAAATAATTTGTTTATAATCCATCTTCTGATTCATGCTATATTATTATGCCTTAAATAATTAGACTGGAGTTGTTCCTTTGCTACAAATCAGCTGCTACTTTTGTTGGAAAAGATGATTTTGCAACAAACTGAACATACAACATGAAGCCTATGATTTTTGCTGATACTTAGTTCTCCTTTCATCCTGCCCCCACTTAAAACACAATGATAATGAGAAATGTGTTTATGACTTGTTTCAAAGTCTGTGCTCAAGACACAACTGACCTGTAGAATTCCTTTAGCTAGGTATCTTAAATGCCTCTTTACTGACTACAGCACGAGAGCGCTTTTAGCAGTCACAGAAATGATTGGAATGTGAATTCCTGCTACCTGAATTATATCAAGTTGTTGAAATTACATATCTCAGTAGATGAGATTTAAAAAACAAACCAAAACAAAAAGAAAGAAAAAGAGAGGAAATCTATGGAGGCATGGATCTGACTTTTTCCTAACTTGGAGTGGTTAAGAAACTTATCACACGAACTCAACGCTATTTGTTGTCTCACATAAAAAGCTTACGAAGTTCCTTCATTCCTGTGAAATGAAACAGTAGAATTGTGCCTCATGACTTCCATTTCAAATGGGGAGAAAGGGTCTTTTTATAGTGGTCAAATCTGGAGAAAATGAAAATGAAAAATACTGAAACACCTGCACTTCAAACTGTCTTAAATATTTATCTGCACAACTAATAGAATGTGTAGTATTAGAAATAATGTAAATGTTATGGAAGTACCAATGAAACTACTTGGAAATTTATATTAGCCTCTCACAGTTAATATGCAGTACAATAAAAACTTGTGAAATTGGATCACTGCAAAGCAGCAAGTAGGATCCATGTTCATTTGGAATCTGGAGGCATTCACTTGATATCAAATGGCAGGTTTGGCACAGAGAGTTTCTTCTCAACATGCTACACTTAACTGCATTTATACCTTACAGTAAAAACAAGAAACCCCCCAAAATTCCAGAATCAAAAGGACCATTGTTATAACATGCACCATCAGACCCAGCAAAGTCAAGGAAAGTATATTTGCTGTCAGTGAGGTCTCCAGTACATCTCAAAGCTCCTGGTCTTCTGCTATGATTTCTACCATATAAACCAAAAATCTACCTTCTGGTGTCCAATATGTGAAAACTAGCCAAGATTCCCTTTTTGTCATGAAGCATGAGATCACCTTACTTTATGCTGGTGTGTGGAATTTTGAGAAACTCATAGTAGTGCTGAGCTAAAATGACATTTTCTTTTAAAACTTCAAAATGCCTATTCTGTTTTTCCAGTCAGAAGATACCTTATGACTTTGCTTCCTTCAATCAGTGACCACAACTGTGATGCAGAAGGATACAAAAACTGTCTTAGCCGATTTGTCTTGCAAGGATACAGCTGTACAGTAGGTAAGTACCTTGATAAAAGTTTTGTTGGGCACTGGTTCAGCTGTGCTAATTCCATGGTTCATTTAAACAGGAAAAAAAAAATGTTCAAGTCAGTGTGGTTTGATTTGAGTATTCTTTTGGTCCCATACTGAAGAAGCAATGCAGATAGCTTAACAACTTGGAAGGACTGACGACAAAATACCTCCAAGATTCCATGCCATCTTGCAATACAATGTTACCCAATGTGTTTCCTCATGGTTTAGGTTATTTACTTAAGGCATCTTGTTTAGGATTTTTTTCTCAGAGTTTTACCTAGCATGAAACAAACAAACGAGTTTATCAACCTCACAGAGATTTTTGCCATAGGGAGTTGGTTTTGGAGCATCTTCATCATGAAGTGAAAAGACGGCTTGCTACAAAGAGCACAAGGGCAGCTTGAAGACAGACAAGACTGCTGTTTGGACACTCCCCAATGCAGGTATATAATCAGGAAAGCAAACAATGGAGAGTCTGGCACTACATTCCAGTACTGCTTTGTGTTTTGTATTGTTTGGTTTTTATGTTTTCCCCAGTGTGTGAAAAAAACCTAACAAAAAGCTTCTGAGTGCAAATACATTTACAGAGTAAGGCTGCAGTTAGGGTGTGTCTTCATTGTAATTATTGTGTAACATAAATATCCATCCCTGAGAAAGGAGAAGGGGGACACAATCCAACACAGTTGATTTGTAAGTGTGTGTATGCTCATGTTGTGCAATCCGGTCTTACAAAACTACTTTGACACCTGAGGTGAATTAAGTGGGGGTCTTTTCCTTTTTTTTTTTTTTTTTTTAGATTTTCTCATTTTCTTACAAAGAATAATCAAGAGGATCTGTAAATGGTTGAAAAATGTATGAAATATTGAGTCAGCAGGAGTCAGAGTGTCACATAAGTCTGTCTGTCCATGAGGTTAGAACAGCCACTCGTGTGGTTGGGTAAAGACAATCTGACTGGAAATTGCAGTGGGAGGCAGCTATTTACTGATTTTGATTTTAAAAAGGGAGGTGGGGAACTGAGGAGGCAAAGCGACAGAGTTTTTTTTTCAATGTGTGCAACACAAACAAAACTCCACGTTAGGTATTAGAGGCAAAGTGCTGACATCCAGTGCAGGTAGGACTATGGGGAACTGGCAGGGCTAATCGTTGGGCTTGAGGCATCTGAGCGGCTGTAGTCACTGACAGACCCTGTTCTCGAGCTGCTTCCACTGCGCCTCTTGAGCATGCTGGGGTGGAAGTTGGCGTGGCGCCGGGCGTGCTTTGTCAGATGGTCAGAGCGCATGAAGCGTTTCTCACAGAGGGGACAGCTGAACTTCTTTTCTCCAGTGTGAGTGCGGTAATGGCGCGCCAGCTCGTCGGAGCGAGCAAACTTCTTGTTACACGCTTGCCAGTTGCACTCAAAAGGCCGTTCACCTGCGGGAGGCAAGCGCAGCATGGTTAGAAGGGACAGCGGGGGGGGTTGTAGGCTGAAGTTAGAATGAAAAGGTTGGGAGCAAGGCAGGTGTGGCTTGGAACTAATTGGATGGAGAAAGTGTTTGTCTCTGCCAAAGAGAGGGCTACTGTGATACTCCAACCCATCAAAAAGGACTGTAAATAGAACTAGTGATACCATACTTGATAACTAGACCTTCAGGGATGCTGGGCTCCCGACCCTTTTCCTGGATGTTACATTTCATATCTCTTGTAGTCCACTGGCATTTACTTCTGGACTTTGACAATATCTATATTGAGCTGCCAGAATATTCACTTATTCCTCCAAGCTGTCCCTGTGTCTGTCTTACTCAAAGCTGAAGTTCAGAAGGTGTGATGAAATCTCTCTCTTCAGCTGTTGAAAAACAATTATGGTACAAATGCAAAATGGTAGTATTATGGCACTGATACGAGGCGCTCACTTGTGTTCTCCACAGCCATGCTTGTGTTTTCTGCATTTGCCACAAGGGTACTGTGGTTTCCTATGTTCCCTGTCTCAAGTCTCATTTAGATGTGAGGCGGAGCTCACTGCATTTTAACAATGTGTCACATGGAAAGCAGCAGCCTTCTATCGATAGCTAACCTGAGACCCTTGACCTGTTACACTTAGGGCAGGATGAGTGAGCTCAAAGACACAGCAGTCTGGTGACCTCATGCCATTCTTAGCTGACCTCAGACATGGAAAATGCCTCTTGCAGGGCCAGATACTTGTGCTACTTCATGGTTGTGCTGGAGGCCAACACTTGGGTGCCGTGGTAGATGTGCAGCCTGAGAAGCATAGGAGGCGAGCACAGGTCGCAGAGGGCAGTGGTGGTGTGGGTAGATGGGTATCTGCAGTATATTCCCAGCTTCATCACTGATGCATAGCTGTCAGCAACTTTTTATTGCCTTCCATAGAGTCTCCATTTGTTAAAAATTAAAATATCAAACCATTAAATGTGCTGTTGTCTACTTCTGTATATTGGTTTGGTTCTTACCGAGTCTGAAGCTCATTATTTGTTATTAACCTGAAGTATCATAATCCTTTGTGAATAAACAGACTTAGCATTTTTTGTAGTTATAATTTTTATAACTTCCTATTGCACTAATCTTAGTCTTTCTAATGCTGAATAGCCAGTTCATGGAGCCCAGGGAGCTATAAAAATTTTGGGCCAAAGTGAGAAACAAAAGTTCTCCATGCACTGCACCAAATAATAAACAAATAAATAAATAAACAGTCACCCTGGAGAAAGTGATCCATGAAAGGCAGCTAGGAGGAAGAGTTTGCTTCCCCTGAACTAAAGCCTGAAAATGTTAGGACCCCATAAATGTTTTAAGAATAAAACCAATAAAAACTGCTGTAGTGGATATAGTTTCATCACTTTAAAACACCCTATGCAAAACTATTCCAATGTCTTCCTCAGCCTTCTCCTGGAAACTCAGTCTGCTGATAGAAATTGGAAACAAAAATATTTTGGCTGTTGGTCATGTATCCAGTCATCTGTTGTGAGACCCACTGCTCGCTGCAGTGGGACAAGCTCCTCATCCCTGTTGTGTGACCAGATTCACTAGTCTTCTCCCCATGTTTTGGTCATACAACAAATGTAATTCTGTGAAGATTTTGGGACATTCTTGGAAAGAAGGGCAATAAAATACGAGCTAGATCTGGCCTGCAGAATTGGAAGTGTCTTATCCCTGAGCCATGGCATCATTTTTTGGTAAGGCAATGTTCTGTCACCCAAGTTAATTTTCTGTGTTTGTTTTGAGTATAAATAATAGCAATTGCTCTTAAGTAGAACTGTCCCATGAAATTACCACTTCCACGCAAGGAAGGCAAAAGTTAACTTGAAATGTTTTACTTCTGCTGTTAACACCATGAAGCAGAAAGAAAATGGTACCTTTTCTGCTCATTAGTTAGCATGTTTTGGTTTGATTTGGTTTTTTAATTCTGTATCTAGCATTTGGTAGCCATCAGGAGGCATGACAGTCCTGTTCCTAATGAGCGAAGAAGTTCTGGAGTGGAATTGTGTTTAGACCTGTATTACGCTGCACTAACAGTCAGGTGATGAGGGTTTTGCACAACTTATCTCTCCCTTTCCTTACTGCCCATCAGATCTGAAGGTTCCTACTCACCTGCCTGATCTGATGTTGTTGATAGTGGTGATGATTTAGGTGGTGAGCCAAAGAAAATGTGGCCTTTCTTCCACTATTTCTCTACTGTTCTCCTTCTTCCTAGGAATTATATTTTCCCCTCAGTCCTCCCTACTCTTGATTTGGTATCTTCCTAGTAGTTGCCTTGTGTTTCTTGGCCAAGTGGTTTTCCCCCTCCATGCACTCTCTGACATCAGCCTAATAGCAGTAGCAAGTTCCCTAGAGTGCTTCCCAACTTTGAGGTTTAGCAACACCAACTCAAAGAAAAGCTGTATTGTGAGGAAATGCTGGATGCCCTGTGTGAAGATATTAAAGTCATTACTGTTCATATAAAAATTAGCACACAGTCTGGAACAAAGTTGCTGCGGGGTATTAATTAAGACAAGACCTAGCTGCTGCTCCAAATCCACACATGGAGATCCACAGTCTGTCATCAGTCTCATCTCTCAAACAGACAGGATGTGGTTTGCTGTGCAGGTAAGTTATATAACTGTCCTTTTACCAGCAGTAAAGCAATCAACAGTATGAGAGATTATATGACTTGATTGCCAAATCAAGGGAAAATGCAGCCACAGTACAACTTTCTTGCACAAGCAGTAACCCATGGACATGTACTCAACACACAGCTTTCACCATTAAGTGGCTGTATGCAACACAATAAGGATTTCAAGCTCCATTTTAGGCAATGCTGAAGTCAGAATTTTACCTTTACACAATGACTGCAGAGTTTGATTCTATAAATTAATAGGGAAATGTTATCAAATACTCCAAATATGACAGGAAACATCCAGCATGTGCGAGTCAACGCTCTGCCTCGGCAGTGGCAACAGCTTCATGCATTGTGAGCATTACTAGCAGGTCTCAAAGAGAGGCAAGTCTCCAAAAGATAAGGATAAAGATGCTTGAAAATAAGGGAATCAAAAAGCAGCCCGGGCTTCTTTACCCTTCAGAGAGACAGGCAAGAGATGCCTTTAAAACATAAGGAATGCTGTGTAATATTTTTATTACAATTTTAAACAGGTTTGGCTTTCCATGTTCCAAATCTCACTAAACTGTGACCTTCCTAGCTCCTTTGTCAGAGCACATAACATCACGTAACATGTGTTTAGAATGACATAAGCTGATGGAAAAACATCACATCCAAGGTTTAAATTCGACTGATCTTAACTGAAAAATCAAACAAGGAAGAACATTTTTGGCTTCTTCTTGAACTCCACCCAGTCCAAAGTAAAAATGTGTGTAAAGCTGCATTAAGGAACTTGCAGTACTCACTGAGTGCAAGTATGTGAGATGTGCAGGTGCACTGATTTCTGAATTCATTTCAGTGGCACAGCCCTAGCTACTCATGCTGTTTATACTGTCTGCCAGAGCAGACTGCAAAAGGAACATAGAGTTGCCTGGGCTATAGAACAGCATTTAAAAAAAAATGCATGGGATTCAGAAGCAAGTAGAGCCAGCCTGTTCTTATGACAGTATATAAACCTCCTTTGTATTAATCTCTATTTGTTAATAATTTTATATATCAAGGCAACTATGTAGTTATGGGAAAGAAAAACTACAGAGGTGTTAGAACCAGTTCTGATGTCTACTGAGCTTGACTTGTACTGTATTTTTACTGCAGTCTTTGCTTTACCTCAATCTACATAATTTTTTAAAAACACCTTTCCTATACAGTGGCACTCTTGTAGAGACCCTGGAATAATCTGCTTCCTGTTTCACCAGGTTGAGAGTCTGAGACACCTGTGACACCAAACATTTCCAGAATTACAATGTGAAGATTAGGCAACTGTATCTGAACAATTTGAAACATGATATTCGCTGCCCTACAGACAAGAGCATTAAGTCAAACCATGTATCAGGGGCTATTTTTTCAATACAACTCATGTAGTAGCTCTGCACATTACGTTAGCAGCTTCAAGCATATGCCAAGGCCATGCAGTAACAAAGAAATCTGTACCCTGGAAATTCTGTGAGTGCCTGCAAAACCAGAAACAGTAAACCAGAAACAGTTTTCTGTGATCTTCAATCTTTTCTGCTGCTTTGCAGAACAGTGTTGTATGTTGTTAAGAAAACAGACTAAAAACCTGAATGTGCTATTTTTGTATTTTTACATTTTCATATACATCATTAAGGGTATATTTGGAAACAGATTGGCAGGCTGGGTGGGGAGGATGAGGAGCAGACAGTTAAACAGAAATGTGACTGAAACAGCCTTCCTCCAAGAGAGGAAGTGCTGTCCTGGGAAAAAAACCATTCAGCCAAGCAGACTATGTTTCTTGAGACTGGCTTTTATTAACAAAGAAAAAAAGAGAGAGAGAAAAGGTCATCCTTCAGTGGCACTGGTATGTATTTATGAAGATTTTCCTTTCTGTTATTCTCATGTTTATAAACAACTCCTTTTGCATAGCCAAAAAAATGAGAGAGATGATAATATATGGCTTTGATAGTAGACAAATGGTGGTTTCCTTATCAAGTATTTTAACAAGGGATCAAACTATTCCAAAGCCTCACAATCTCACCATTCCAAATGTGTATAAATTGAAACCAGATAGATTTAATTATTTTGGAGGTGATATTTCATAACCAAACAAGACAAATGTGATCATGTTTTTTTTGCATCCACTTTTGTTTATTTGTCCAGCAGCATTTGAATGTCTTGGCTACCGGCAGCCATATCTAATAGAGGTAGAGAATTCAGCAATATTAAGCTTGACTAGTTCCAGGAAAGTAAGGACATTATAGTAGTGTTCTCAGTGGAAAGAAAAGTTATGGGGTAAACTTGACTGTCACTAGACACCAGAAATATGGGAGTGTGGTACCAACATCCAAATCCAAGACAAACTTCAGGCAAAGTTCACACGTTACTGGACGCTGGGACAAAACACTCCTCCAGGACCCTAGGGGACACAGCAACAAGGAGCTAGGTTGCATTAGTCTCTGCTGACAGAAGCATGCATATTCCTGCTATTTTCATTATCTATGATGTAACCTTCTTTTTAGGACCTGGAGTACTCAGATTTCTAGCAGGCATGGACCCATGCATCAAGTACAACTTCATTTTAAAGCATGGGAAGTATGGGCATTTTTATTTAAATCTTAACAAATGCAGTGATTAAGTTGATAAATTACCAGAACTTATGTTTCCTGCAAGCACAAGAAACTATGACTGAGCAGAAGCTACAACAGCTACCAAAATATCCATTATTTCAATCACTGATTTTCTGCACCTTAATATTTTCATTGAGTTACTTAGACATATTTGAATATTTCTCCAAGGGTGAATTTCCAAGCAGTAAATTTACATTTTCAGTGAATGTGTGTTGCTGTTTGCTCTGGAAATGTTTGTATTGCTCCATCTGGGAGCACAGATTACAGAGTGTGACTTATCTCTATCACCACAGCTAACCAGGACAACTCAAATAGCAAATGATGCACACACATTCAGATACTCTAATGGCTACAATGCTAGAGAAGTCTAAGTAGTGCAAAATTCCTCCCCAACCGTAACCACAGTCAGATACACCCAACAACAAAAATAACTCATTTGGTATGTTCCATGCAGTTATCTGGTCCTTCTTAAGATACCACCACTCACTCTCGTTTCTTAAACATATGACATTCTATCAATAATATTCTAGGCCTTTATTTCAAACTCATTGATAATGTCTTAAATCTCATGTAATAGTCTTATAATAATTTTAGTAACTTAACTATGTTTTTATCAGCCACATTTGCTTTGCTTTTGTCTAGGCAGACTCATTATTGCCTTTTTAGGCTTTTTTTCTCTTTTTTCCAGGCCACTCCATCTCCTAATCTTTCTGTTGTTTAAAATATGCATTCCATGGGTTTACTGAATCCCTTTTCAAAGTGGGATGCCCAAGCTGAACTGCTCTGTGTGAGCTTCTGTAGATTAGCACTTCTAAAACACCCATGGGCTTTATCCCAAATTTTTGCACAGTGAATTAAGAATCTGAAATCTGAACCTCTTACGTTTACTAAGTCATTTTCTGCCTACTACATTAACTCCTGTTTGAGTCCTGTTGAGTTCTCACTTTATCTCTGCTGAAGATTTTTAATGCAGTGACAATGTTAATCTAAAATGAATCAATGAAACACAATGTCACAACTTCTCTGAGATTAAAAATCAGCCTAAACAATTTGTTAGATTTAACTGACACATAGTTCTGTTCTTCATAAAAGATTACTTGTCAGTGAACTCTATCATATTTGCTGTAGTCTTGCTGTGTGACTGCACTTTTAATCAGTAAAGCATTACCTCTTAGTAAAATTGTAAGTAATCAAAAGGTAGGGATGTATCAGCCAGAAAAATGGTCACATGACATAATTTTATGAGATGGTGTTTACAATGCCTGCAATTTCAAAGGTAAGGTATAAATCTCCTTACAGTTCTGTATGGATTTATCATTGTTATCTAATGCTGCTCTTTTGTCAATTCTGTCATAGCTTTAAAGTTTAACATTCACCGTTTCACTCTCTTTCCCATAAGTTCTGACACACAACCAAAATGGAGACTTCCCATCTAAGAAAAGAGGAATATTTGAGCAATAAGATACCCATGAGGCAGCAAATTCATCCTACTCTAGCAGAGACAACTTCTATGTTTAGATGAGTGTGCAAACTAGAAAGGACCTTGTCTGCCCTATCGATTGTGCTTCCATTAAGTGCAGTGCCTTTGTTTACAAGGACTTTTGCCACAGCCTATTCTAAAAGCATTTTTCCCCTCTGCTGCTGGAATCTGTGAGTAAAGCTCTTTTACCAGTGACAGGCCTACTTCTTGAAAAATGGAAATAACCATCCTCAGTGTCAAAAAATGCTTATGTTCTAAAACAATGCAAACTTAATGTTGGGGTTTCTGTCGAAGTTAAGCACCTGCAATTGCTGCATGTAATTTCTGTTCAATAGGACAAAAACTCTTACTGTGTCCTATTTTCTCTGAGGCATTAAATCCTAGAGTAGTGCTCAGTAAAACAGCTGAAATGCCCCTAATTTAACAGAGCTGCAACTTCCACTTGATTTTGTCTCTCCTGTGGCTTGTTCCAGGAATGGAGATCAATAACTGATCCTTTGACTTTGCATTTAGATGTAAGATAATTAGTGTTA
This sequence comes from Indicator indicator, assembly GCF_027791375.1. Lineage (NCBI taxonomy): Eukaryota > Metazoa > Chordata > Aves > Piciformes > Indicatoridae > Indicator > Indicator indicator. Next base: position 6,777,410 of record NC_072025.1, read on the forward strand.
TGCTGAAATGATGAAGTGATGAATTCTGGGGAGAGGAAGATGTGTCTTAGCTATTTGTCACTTCTAAACCACATTGAAGTATCAGACCTAGTGCAGTAGCCCCTTAATTGCTATAGTTCTCTAATTTGTTCTGCTCAGATCTATAAATGTAAGAAAGGAGGATGATTATTGAAACTTCTATTGTGAATAAAAAATAAATTTAAAACCCACCATAAATCATGTATTACTGATTGACAAAACTAAAAGGGGATTTTTTTCCCCTTTCTATTTGGTCAATTATACTTTTTGATAAATATACCTCAAAACAATATTGGGTTTGCAAAACCAAAAAATGTAAGTGTTAATCAGCATATCTGACTTATTGCATCACCCCAGCAAAGGAATTTCAGCCTAGAATTCTTGCCTTGAGCCAAAAACTTGTTGTTTAAGGGGCTGCCCTAATTCCTAACATACAAAGCTTATGTCTTCAGTATGTCAGAGACGTCTGGCCTCTTATAACAGACTAACATCACTGAGGTTCATGGGATTGTCTTTTCCTGCCATGCTGATGAGCCAATTCAAACCATTTAAAGTGACAAGAAATTAGAGGAAGGCTCTCCAAATGTGTGAAATAATAAACAGTGTTTTTAGCCAGTTAGGTATTCATCAGGTCCACATTATTTCTATGTTGGGCTGAGATCTTGGTTAGTCATTTCCAGTCTTGTGTTACTTCTGTTCTAGCACGCTAGTATGATGATTTGTTGTCTGCTACAAGCTGATGATTTTGGTTGTACCACTTGCCCTTTGTTAGAGCAAATAAGGTGATTAATGAAAACGTTATGCAGACAGTAACTGAAGCCAAGAAAGAAAACTCCCCAGGCTTGATTCTCCTTCCTCCAGGAGGGGAAAAAATCTTATCCATAGATGATACAACTGAACTTGAATGTGTCTAAAAGGGAATGTGTACTTAAGGTACCAATGGAAACACAAGGTTTCCGTTAAAAACTGCTGCAGGATCTTCCCCATGCTATCTCAGAATTGCTCACTCTGTTACCCAGACGACCCTTCAAACTCAAAACAGCTCCAGATCAGACATCTGACTGTTTGCATTTCCATGGGAGCTCTAGAGTATTATGCTCCTTGGCATACTGTCTTTTTTCCAGCCCACTCTCGCAGTGCAAAACAAAGACTGCATGCTCACTATAGGATACCTCCCTCTTCTATCTGTGCTGTCTCTTCTTGATATCTAAGATTGCATCCCAACAGAAATGACAGGCTAATCGTCAAGCCATTCATTCCCCACAATGTGGTTTTCACACAGAGACATTCTATGCGTAGCAGAATTCACCAGTAGGTACTCATGGATCAGATGGCAGGAACGAAAAATGCAAATTAATGACCTCTAAATGTCATAACTGCTTCTTCAGAAATTTTCTTGTGCATGGACCTCCACGAATAACTGTGCTTCTTTTCCGAACAATGTCCTCAGCCTTCAGTGTGGGACACAGGTTATTCCTTGCCCTTTTAAGAACCCAAAGGTCTTCTTTCTCTATCTGAAAATGCTTTTATCTAGTTGGAAAATTCTACTTTGCTTACTTAGATGGTCTTAAGTTTAAATTTATCTGAGTTCTGGTCATTGTGGGAGGTAGGAACTTAAAAGTTAGACCAAACGTAAAACCTTGAATGTGAAGATGTTTGTATTGCAACAATGTTCGAAATCAATCCAAAACATCACAAACCATCCCCCTCTGATGAACACAGTGATTTTGACTGTGTTCAATGGAAGTCTGCCTCACAATTTTTGTGGTGGCTTTCATAAAAAATTTGCAAGGTAATGTTCCTGACCTGCGGCATGAGAAGTGCAATGTTTTAAGTCAGAGATCTGTTGAATAGGCAATGATGAATTATATTCACCTGGTGAAAATTGTGATTTCACACTGTAAGTGCAAACATTGGTTCCCTGATCTTTACCCAGTACTTGCATGAGTAACTGCAAAGAAGAAATCATATGACCCCCAAGAATCAGTCTTTTCATTGTTGACATATCAATGATTTTTTTATTATTCTATTCTACTTAAAACAGAAAAGTGCTTGTAAAAGCAAAGCTTATCAAATTAATGAAAGGTTCTCCTGCTATGCAAAATAACAGACTAAAGGATTATTCATCTAAACTGAAACCTGCACTTTATTTATCTGAATTCTAGAAGATGTTGAATGTCATCTCTCTCCAACTGAAGTCCACATACTTTGGCACAAATAGACACTGCGGGTAAGTTGTGATGTTTTCTGTGCACAGCATCTACCAGGATTTGGGCACAGGATGAGATTTCATTTTGTTAGAAGCTAAGCAAACAGAAGTTAGTAAAGTTGTCTTTGGCTATAACTGTGAAATTTCTCTTTGTGAACTTTTGAACTGTTTAATCAACAAGCTCATAGTAACACAGTATGCATGAAACTTGGGACTTCAGCATTTTTAAATACAGCTGAAGCTGTAAAGCTGACTGAAAATTCTGATACTGAGAGTTTACTGCAACTGTATGGAGGACAGAGGGAGTGGGAATTTCATCTTATTCACATTCAGGATGAATTCTTGTGCCAGAGAGCACGGTGGTGCTGAAGTAGTTTACAAGCAGCATCAACCCCTAACCATATGGAGCATCCAGCTTTAGGGAACAGAAAATTCTAGAAAGTAGTTTTATAGGCTTAATAATCAAAAAGTTAGCCTGTTGCTTGACACCAGGCAGCTACCATTCAAAGTATAAATGCATAAATCCATTGCATACACTTCAAAAAGTCTTCTGCCCAGATTGTAAAGCCATACTTCCTGTTTAAACCAGGGTCCAGGTTTAAATTTTCAGTAATGGAATCAAATTCTGTAACAGTTTTACTTATATTCTAGTGTGCTCTCTTTTAAAGCAGGTCCATTTTTGCAAAAGACAGCATTTGCAGTTCAACATTGAACTCTTGCAAGTCTCATTTATATCTTCTATTCTGACAACACCTGCCCAATTTATTTAGCATCTCCCCATCACATCCTGTGACAAAAGAGAGGCTGTTTTACGGGACTGCAATGAAGGAGCATCGCTGCTAAAGCACTGTTTCTCTGAGCATTAACACCCACAGTATTAACTCACCCTAGGTGCAGCTCTGCTCCTGCAGCCTCTCCATGCTTTATGATGGTTTTGCAGGACAGCTGGGTGCAGGGTCACTAGGGAGACTGGCCTCACCAGCTGCATCCGCTGTGTGGGGTCATGGCGTAGGAGAAAGGCCATGGTGAGTGCTGGAAATGAATGAATGAAGTATATGGTTGTGGAGGAGTCAGGAGCAATTTATCTGAGTATGACTGTGAATGTGAAACATAACTGAAAAGCTAATATCTCAAGTACAACACTGACATGCTCCAAAGACAACTTTGTCAAGGGCATCTTGGTATACAGAACTTTGAAAACACCTCTCTATACTTTTGAAGTGACTCTGGTCATGCACTCACATACAGAAGTCAACTGGATTCCTTTTACCTAAAGGAAATGCTACTTTCAGTACTGGCCTTTTTGAAGTCGTACTGAAAGGAAGATCTTTGCTATATTGAAATTTGCCAAACTATACTTGTATAAGCATGGCCTCTTAACCAGCTATAACTGTTTTTCCTTGCATGCCACACCCATATCTTCATTCCTTGCCTTTACAGAACAGTCTAGTGTTAAAACCAGTTCTGTGTCAGTACAGAATGTGGTTTGCACATATGAATCATGCTAGAAGGGCTGCGTAGCAGCCACCATTTTCTCTGTAAGTACTTTAAAAGCTTCTTGACATGTACACCTTTTTACTGTGCAAGTGATTCCACAGCAGACTCTAAATTGTACAGGACATATATATCATGTAAAAATGCAGGTGCTGTAAAGGTAGAAAAGTTGTAATAGAAAGACCCCTATTACTTGCCAAAATATAAATTAATAGTGCCTCAGACACATTTATTCATGCTGTGCTACACCTCTTCATTTAAGAAGTGAGCAGGTCTACTCTCTAACAGGCCTGCTCTTTGGAGTGAGGACAGGAAACCCACAGACCTTCCAGCCTTTTTGAGATGGTGCACCTCCTCCCTTGTGTATGCAGGAAATTAGCTGATCACACTTGGCGTGTCCAAATCAGAGGAGCAAATGAAATATACTACAAAATACAGGATTTTACTATTGGCCAAAGATTTTTCAGGGGATACTTCCTGTGATGGGAAAGTTATATGAAATAGAAAAGGAAACACACAGTACTTTAAACTCCTATTGTGACATTCTAAAAGATATCCCACCCATGTAAGTCTGCAAGCTAGCTCCAAACTCCAATGCAGAGGACATAGTTTTTACTTTGGAAAAGACCATGGAAGGTCACAGCTGTTCTTATTTTCATTTGGACTACTGGTCAATCCTAGTCCTAAATCTGGGAACTACAAAACTATGTGAACCTGACTTCCTGTCCATATTCCTAGCTCCTGTGGAGCATAACTCTGGCAGCCATGGGGAGTCTCAGGCTGGGATTCAGGAACTGCAGTACGTAGAACGGCAAGGTTCATAAACTTGAGTAATCAGGAGGTTCTCTTACAACAGACTGACTGTAAATAAAACCAAAGAAAACAGGAATTGCAACTTCATGACTTGTGTTATATCCTGATTTAGTAGATTGAGATGATCTGACTATTGAAGTTACAGCCTGATGGTGCCAAACAGGACAGTTTATTATTCCTACAAATGACATGATGCATGAAGTACTTTGACCTTGAATTTCAGCCAATTCTTTGAAACTTGTTTTTACTTTCTTTTGAAAAGTTTTTACAGCTGAAGCTTAGGACTTACTCTTGCTGAGCAGTGGACAAATAACCAAAAAGCTTACTCTTAGGAAAAATACTACATCGTGATACTGTGCACAAACAGGTATGTATTTACCACTTTTTGCAGGTGACAACTTCAGTACTGTGAGCACAATGCTGTCTGCATTCCCATAGATGCACATTTGTAAATCACCTTTTCAGTGTAACCCCTTTGTTTTATTACTCAAGGCTGTAAATGCTGTTAGAATAAATTTACTGCTCTCAGTGAGGCAGCTAGAGCCTGTTCCCATGCCTTAATATATGGCACAAGGATCTAGACACAAGAAATATCCACACAGAAAGTAACACAGTAGCTAGAAGGATTAGAGTTGCTTATTCACTATGTACTACGTTGTCAGTGGATTTCTAAATGTACAGATGGTAACTGTATTTTATAATCAAAAGAGTGAAACACAAGCTTGACTTAGGAACTTAGGACTATTTATATATTTTTTTAAATAATCAGGTATTTTTAAAAAACTCAACGGTGGTCTGATTTCTGAGCAAAAAACAGTTGTGCAGTAGAACACTGTTATTTTTACTGTTTGTCCTTGAAACTGCAACTAACGTACTCAAATGAAAAGCATGCTGGCACAATCATTTCTTCATAAAGGGAGCAACAGAACTTGCAGAGCACCCATGAGAATGCTACAGCCTCTTTACAACTACTTAGCTGAAAACCAGTTACATGGTAACTGAGAAGTTTGATGTTAGACTAACAGGAAGGAAAGCACTCAAATCCTTCTTATTATCCTATCAAGCATAGTTAAAAGCTGAACTAAGATTTTATTTTATTTTTTATGTTATACAGCCTTAAAAGTTCCAGGAATTAACAGTGGCCTATTAAACAATCTCATTGTAAATGATGAGGAAGAGAAAAGGAATATTGACTGAAAGATGGAGCTTTAAAGTAGTGTCTCATTACAGCGATTCTGTTGGTTTGAAAAGGTCAGTGGTAATTGATTTCTCCACAGGCAACACTGCTCTAAAAACCTCACATGCAGAAATGCAGACAAAACAGGTGAGTTCTATGTGGCTTTTTACCAGTAAGCAATGTTAGCAAATGGTCTCTAGGGTGGTGTGGTGTGAGTCAGGTGAGAGTTTACACTTGGACAGAAAAGAAAGGTTTGCTTAGTCCATACTGTTTACCAGAAACATTTGTCAGTTCTATACACTGAAGCCAGGATAAGAAACAGAATGACAAAATGTTCTGTTCTTTTTGTGCTTTTTGTGTCCCCTTTTGGGATTGCTTGAAACTTTGCTTAGAAAACACTGAACATCTGTACTTTGACAAGCAGTGTTGAAAAGCTGTTTCTCATTACAGCATTGTCTCTGCATTATATAATGTGAGCTTCATAAATTATCACCTTAGACAGTATAAGGTATCTGATAATCATGTTCCTAAAGACATTTCATCTGTATGTTTCTCAGTTGTAGAAGTTTGGGACAAGGCTTTTATAGTAAAGCATTTCTACTAGCTGTTCTACAATGTTTGCCTACTACAGCAAAGATAACGCTGTAACCTGCTGGACCATCTCATTCTCCAAAAGTGATCAATGAGACTTGTTAATTAAAATAGCTCTCCAGAAGCTGGACTTCTACATTTAAACTCCAAGCTCCAACAGATGCTGTCTTATATCGTGTCTGATTTGGTCGATGGTGCCATGAATATTGTCCCACAGACTGAAAGGAGAGGCCAACACAACAAATCTCGCTCAAGCTAGAAGAAAAAAGTAGTAAAATGGTGAAAGCTTTTCAGCACAGGTAATTACCTGATCTTGTGTGATAGATGAACTCACAGATGACATGTTAAGAAAGCTTTGGACTATAACTGTAGTAGAACACACTGTGAGTAGCATTGTGTTCCAACAACATTCAGCTACACTCCCACTAGTGTATCTGTGCTTATACACTGTGTCAGGATTACAAAGGAATTGCTATGTCTGGGTAGAGTTCCCTTTTCCTTTAGCGGTTTTAAACAGGTTTTTGTGGTATACACATCACAATTCTCTTCACCTGTTCTCTGGATTTAAGAGTTTGCAGATTATGTGGGATCTGTACCACAGATAAATCTGACTGTGAAGTAATGGGTCTGAACATCATAGACAGATGTCAAACTCTAAAATACCTTCAGTAGTATCTGTTAAAACTCACCGTTACGAATCTGCTGCGTTGGACCTTATGCAAACTTGGGCAGCTATCGTATCTGTCTGCCATTTGAAAACTTCTTTTTCTCTTTTCACACTATCAGCTATTCTGAGAGCAGGTAAGAGCTAGAGATAGTGAGGTGAGGGAGAATCCTCCCTCCAGGCAGCCTGTTCCACTGTTTGTGCAATTCTGAGATCATCTACCTAGCCCAAACAGATCATGAAGGAAGAACAGAATCAGAGTTAGGGCTCACCATAAGTGATTTTTAACTGTGCCAAAACGTCTTTACATGTATTGTCAATGCAATGCTTACTATACATGCAGGTGGTGGGGAGAGGAAGTAGGTTCTTTCCAAATGCAACACAAAATTCTATGCTTAAAACAAATTTGAACATTTTCTTATTAGAGACAGTGATAGAGTATTTTTTTAAGACAAAAGGGAGGGGATTCCTAAAGTCTATACCATAGCATCTATTAACCCCATGGTATGGAATTATTTTATTCCATGACCAAAGTCTACATCTTTTCAGCCATTTGTTGAACAAATGATCTTTTAAATCCATTTCTTGCAGGTATATTTATGCCAATACTACTATGCAAGGGCATCTATAAATTACAAAGCATTTGCTTACATTTCTATTTAGGATAGAATTTGGTGCACAAGTTGGCAATCTGAGAAGGACTATTTCTAAAATGTTAGAAGAATTCAGTTGTTTCCAGCACTTATGAAAGACGGGGGAAATAGAAGGTGCAAATACTACACATCTCTGCACAAAGGGGAAAACAAATATATCAATGAGAACCCTGAGAAAGATGTAATCCTTTAGGGTATGTAAGAGATTTGGTTTACAAAACCCATGTTCTCAGAATGTAAAAAACATAATGGATTTTTTAATACAATAAGACTAGTCATCTGCCAACGTTTTTTTGGCTCTGCTTGTATGGACATACATACATCACATGGAAATTTCCATTAACTTGGAGGGGCTTTCAGTGCTCTAGTAGGAGTTTCACACGCATGCGTAGGAATGCTGCACGCAATTTATGTCGGTCTTTGAAAATGTATCAATCGCCAGAAGAATCAAAATCTGCCAAAGTAATCGTGTTAATCGTAGTCAGTATTTCTTCTGCTGGCATTTAGAAGAAATTGAAGATTTAAATTCAGTAGGCCCCTACAATATGTAATGAGAACTAGTCTGTGGTTCAGTGAGATTTTAGCAGCATCCCTGTTTTATACTTGTTATAGCAGGATCCTAAACCTTAAGATCAGAGGAAACCTCCATATGCAGTGAGGTTGTGTAAGAATCTGTAAAGTCCTGCTCTAGTATGTAAATCTGTAGGCACATAATTTCATTTCCTTATCCCCAGATTGCAAACAAAATATTTCTCTGATCTAATAACAAACAGTTTACCATTTCAGCAAAATTTTGCAGGAAACATCTGAAGACAGACTGGGCTGTTATGTTCTAACTCTTCTCAGCTGGCTCCACTGTAAGTTCCTCTAGTGGAAATACTGACAGCTGTTTAATTTAAAAACTCCAATACATCCTTTTTTTGCTGCTGTACCTCAGCTGATCTTACTCTGGAATTAACTCTCCCTAACAAGTTTTAAAAGCTACTGTCAAAGGCAGCTAAGGCCACATAATCACATACCCATTCTGCTCATGTATTTGCTAGGCAGGGATAGTCTAGATGGCTGCAGGACCAAAGCAAATAGAAAGCTGCAAAACTCAGAGCAGCAACACAATGCTCTCATGTGATTTTTTTCAGGTGCCTCTATTCCAAAACCTCATATAGCTTATAATGGAATAAGAGAGAGCAGTCTGGTAGGAATACAGTGAGCAGTAAATCTAAGATAGCTTACTGATCCATTGGCTGCAATGTCAACAGATACCCAGTCACTAATGTTTTGCTTGTAATTCCTGAGAGTATTACAAAAGTGCTGTAACTGATTACAGAAAATCTTTTCCTTGCACTAGAGGTCATTTTAGGATATGCTCACTTTAATACCATTTGACTTGTGCCAAGTTCCTGGTTAGTAAATGCTTTTTGTGTTATAGTTGAAAAAAAAAAACCCACCTTCTGAGATAATTTTTCTATCAGTAACTACAACAGTGGCATTCTGAACTTTTAAAAACTTTTACATTAAGCAGAGGCACTGTAAGATCTGCTGAATCTGCAGGACCTGGAAAATACAGGATATGTGTCTCTGACTTCAGTGCCTGCACTTAAATAACCCATATTGTCTGACTATTGTTCCACTGAACACAGCAAGATAATGATCTCACTGCCCATGCGAATCTACCTAATAAAAGCCAAGTGGGTAACAAAGGAAAAAAGTATACCTATAGATATTCTACAGAAAGGACCCTTCAAAGATTGTCCTCCATTTGAACAGCAGAGTGTTTTTTTTTTTGTCTCTGTCAGCACTGACTTCTAAACAGCTGATCCAAGATTGGATGGGGGCAGTTGGAACATGCTTAACTTATAAAACAGAACTAGAAACCACATGTCCAATATAAACACATTCCAGGTTTCTGCTCTAGACGTGCCATAACCATGTTCAGCCAGACAATAACACAATGCAACAGTTGTATTTTAAGCAGTTAAAGGTGCCTTCTTTTCAGCTGAATTCCAACTTTGTTTCATAAAGAACTCTAGTTTAACAAAAGATTTGTTTATGCACAGCTCATGTCACATACATGTACTTTCCAGTGTCCCACAGAGAAATATGTGCTACTGCAGAAAAATCTTCTACTGGTCATTTAGAACAGTTTTTCTATAAGGCTATGATTAATTTCTAACACAAACACAGCTATCAGTTGCAGTCTTCCATTCATTATAAAACTTATTTGCTAGTTTACTCCAAACTATCTGGAAGACTTAGGTCTTGCTCCTAACAAGGAAAGTGCTGCTGCCAGTGGCTAGGATGAGAACAACATATTCACCACTTTTAATATTAATAGTTCTAAGTACACTGGACCTGAGTACCACCATGGTAAAAGGAACACAATTTGTCAAAAGAGAATTTTGTGAAGTTTCTGATTTTCCACCTTGTAGAGAAGGAAGTCCCTGAACACTATACTCTATGAATAATGTTGACTGGAACAGCAACACTGTAGTTGGGATAATTTTTTGTTAATTACCCTCTGCTCAACTACAGTACAATCACAGGTTGACAACTCACTGCCCAAGATAGACTTGACTCAGTAATTGTCTTGGTCTCAGCTAACTGCATTTTCCAAAGAACTGCAAGTCACAAATAGTTTCATTTTCTTTCTCTATATGGTTTTGTGGGTTTTTTTCCTTGTTTATTGGTCATTTTTCAGTGCCACACAACACAACCATGAATATCGCTCTGATTCAAAGCAATGGTTATTTGACTTTTAAACAGATTGTCATCTTCCTCTTCCCTCCTCATTCAAGCAAAAGCAAACAAAGGGAAAGGGGCGCAGAAAGTATGGAGAAGAGAATATTTCACTCTGCCAATTCTACCTGTTTCAAAGACAGTGATTATGAGGGAAAAAGACAGTATTTTTTGTAGCAGGCCCTCTCTCCATCATGGTTATGACAACGGTTAAGTACAGCTTTGCTTTAAAGGCTTTTTAGTTACAGCGCCTAAACTGTTGTTATCAGAAGCTTTATTTGTGTAGCTTCTGTATGATTAATAGCTCCATAAAGATGGGAGAAAAAGGATGGAAAGGAAGGGACAGAAGGCTTCCACAGGAAACAAAAATGTGCAAAAGTCAGGAGGTTTAGTTCTCTTGTAACTACTACTACTGGACTCACATTGTTAGTACTGGACCAATGATGTCAGCAAATTGGGATTCTCCATGCAACCAATTTAAGCCTAACTCTTCTGCAGCTGAATTAACTGAATCCTCTTATTCAATCCTGAACCAGTCAGGTAAAAGGGTGGGTATGATTAGCTCTGCCTTTCTTCCTGACTTCAACTCCTTTTGAAAAATATAAGTTTTAAAGCTTGCTTAGTATTTTAAAAAATTTATGCTCTGTATGCATTTCAAAGATTTTAACATTAGAAGACCTATAGTACATATGCTGCTTATTTGTTGTCTTTAACAAACATAGATCCAGGTTCAGGATCAGTATTTCTAATTAATAACTTTATTCTTTAGAATTGCATGTTAGGGTGAGGACTTAGGCAGGGATGTACATGAATTTTTTTTATGTTTTCAAGTGACTCATGGGTTGAAACTTTCTTAGAGGAAGTAAGGAAGGAGTTGTAGAGCTCTTTCAGAGCAAATAAAAACAATGCTTTGGAGTTTTGTATTGTTTATAAAAATACAGGCCTATTAAAAGACACTTGAGACCAGAAAATTCAGGAGCAGGCTGTCAAACTACTTAACTGCTTATGGATCAGACTGGAAAGACAACTGTTTTATAAGGTTGACATTTGAAGCTGTTCTGAAGCTACCATTTGAGCCCCTGTCAGAGGAAAACTTTAGAGAAAAGATTTGATTCACTCAGCAAAGAGAGGAGAAGGAGCTGAATAGCACTATGGGACACAATAACCTAAAGACACCCTGGAGCTTTATGATCATCTGGGTGATGTTGATGATACTGAGTTAGGTGTGCAGAGGTTAGCTAGTTGTTTCTTGTCAAACACACGTTAAAAACTGGGGCCCTGCCGCTAAAACTGAAATTGCTGAGCAACATGCAGAGGGCCAAATTCACTTAATCTATACTCTTGCCTGTAGGAAATTAGTATTGGGGAAAGGCCTTCTCCATTTCCTCTGGCATCCTGTTCAGAAGGAGCACAGCTTCACATTCAGTCCTGGCATCCAAAGAAGCCCAAGTGGCAGCTCAGTGGAACTAGTAGTACCCACTCATTTCATCCTGCTCTACACAAAGGATTCTTCAGCCTTGATTCCCTCTGCTCTCTGGAGTGGTATAGGAGGCATTAGATTAAGTTTCTCCTTGTAATCTTCTACTATTAAAGGAAGACTCCAGACTGAGACTGGTGCCCACATCTCCTTAGCTTATGCTAACTTGTGCAAACACATTTGGTTCTGATGACTGAAAAGCTGTTTCTGTGCTATGATGCGCTGCTTAGTGCATAGAACTAGTAAGTCTACAAGGACATTTCTATGGAATTAAATTAAGGTTGATTTTGTGCTTTCTCTGCATTCATGATGGCATGCTAATGAGGATGACTAAAAGCTTGAGAAGTCACAGTGATTTGGGGGCAGGGAGGAATGACTATAATATGCAGGATCCTTGTAATCCTTGCCCAAAATCCAGTCACTTTTTCTCTACATATATAGTGTAATTCAGTAAGTTGCGGCTCTCTACAACTTCTCAGAACACAGCACTCCTGGGCAATGTTTTATGAAGTTGCAGCCTGCAGATGGCTATTAGGCTCTGCACTGTCTCTCTCTTCCCACTGGTGCATCAAGAGACAAATTGGTTTCCAGTGACACCAGAGACTTTCCAAACCTTCCTAGTGATTCTGTGATGAAAGCCTGCTTAGAGGTTTTCCTGTGAGCTGCTGAAAAGTCCTTCGTGTTTAGGTATTTTCTCAGGAGTAAAGAGGATCTTTAAAACTGTTGTGCCAGCAAAATGTTTGTATCAATTAGGATCAATATACCCTGGGACAAAATGGGTGCTGCATCTGTGGATCATAACACAGCTTCTGCAAGCCACGGGAACCTCAGTGAAAAAGAATTTGGACTTGACATCTACCCACTGACACTAAATATAGCCTTCTGGTAAACATTAAAACTTCAAGGGCTTTGTGGCTGATGATCATATTGAACTCCAGGACATTCAGTGAGAGAGTAGGGTCGAAAACATAAACATTCAAAGAAACGTAGAGTGAGGAGAAGAATTTGAACCCTGGTGAAGAGAACAGCAATGATTTTAGTGACTAAACTAATGTTTTCTGCCTGGTTCAAGTTTTTTTTTGGTTTAATAAAGCTGAAGCATTCATAACTGCTAGTGTACCAAACACGAGAAAGTGTGGATTGCTCTGGCACATTCTGTTCTAATAGAGAGCTTCATTCTAAAATGCTATACTTGGAGCAGGGGCCTAAGACTAAAGGCAGTTCCATCTTGTTTCTTCTGCTCTAAATAGTATAGCTAGCATCATTTCCACTATGGTTTTTGCTTTGGTCATTAAAGCACTGAGATCTGGCTATAATCAGAAGCATTTCACATGAGGTATCAAACAGCTGGAAAACAGTACCCAATTTCAGTTCCTACAAATGTGGGCTGCATTTGACCCCATAATACTTGGAAGGTTCCTGTACCTCTTTGCCACAGCATAAGCTCAGTGATCTAGTCTATTCTTCCTTCAAGCATGAAAAGCAATGCCTTTAGTTTCTGAGCACAGTAGGAGACAGTGACAAGCAAGTTTCTAAAGCAGGTCATAAATTGCACTATTCAAATTATATCTAGAACTATCATCAGTATCTTCTAGCCTGCAGGACTGTTCTTAGCCTTCAGTTCACCCCAAAATACCAGCTCATCTAGTCATACTGCATATGGAAGAAGTTCTACTCCATAGCAGAAGTTTTTAATTGTTTCTTAGTAAACAGGTTTGGGAGTTACTAGGGAAGCTGTTCAAAGCACCTTGCATGTGTACTTGGAGTACTTGCACCACTGCTGGGTGAGGTGGACAGCCATCACCTTATCCACTTGACAGATGGGCAGACCAATGTATACAGGTTACTCAACTAGTTCAAGACCACTGGAAAGCAGAGAAGACCCAAAGCCTTTGTTCTAAACCAGTAAACCCCCATTATCTGTTTTGTAAAAACAAACATTTGCCAGTCTTTGAAGTTATAGCTTGTTCTGTTATCTTTACTGTCATAAAAGCCTTTTTCAAGCTTGTCATAATTTATTTTAAAGAAATAATTTTTAAAAAATTAATTCGGAACACCTTAGAAAACATTCTGCAAGAGAAGTAAGAGGCATTTAAGCCTGTTTAAAACTCAATCCAAACAGAGACAGACCTGTTGCCAGTGAGGAGGGAAACTTGGCAGCTTTGTTTAAAACTTCCCACACAGACACGAGATGCAAAAACACAAAGAAGCTGTAGTCCCCGAGGGTTCTGCCACTCCCAGGGCAAAACCAGTCCCTTCCCTGCTTTTCCTGTAGTGCTCACAGATATGCACATGCTCTCTTCTCTCAGTGCCATTAGCTACAACAACAGCCAATTAAGCCCTACAGACCTAGAAAAAAATACAGGAAATGAAGAGTTAAAAAAAAAAAAAAAAAAAAAAAAAAGGAAACGAAAAAACACAGAGAACTTGGAGGCAAGCCAGCGTCCCCGAATGACTCGGCGCAGCCGGCGGCCCGGAGCGACACTCCCCACCGGCCCTGCCCTCCCTCGCCTCTCCCCGCACGTCGGGCATGCCCAGCCCTTCTCTCTTTATCAAGCAAAGGAGCTCCCCTTCTAAGGTCTATAGTTGGTTTTGGAGCCTAAAACCATTGCTAAATGTATCTTTCACTTTTAGGACAATGGCAAACGGCAGAAATAAGAAAGCACAAGGACTGAAAATTAATGGAAACAACTCCCTGCAAGCCAAGTGGAAGCACCTTTTCTGCCTAACTCCCAAGGAGGCAAAAAGCTGTTACACAGTGCAAAGCAGGGCAGACTGCCTGGGGTGCCAGGAACATGCTGTTCCTTTGGCTGTGTGGCACAGGCATTGTCTATCCATATGCTCAAACTTGATGGGGCTTTCTTCTCTCCCACACAGAGCAAAACATAGCCTCAATTTAGAAAGGTTCTTGCTTTATCTTGGGAAGGCAGCAGGAAAAGGCACATCAGGAATTATGGCTGGAGCGGGTAAGGCTGCCAACCTTGAGCTAAAATTGTTCAGGAGTCATTAAGTCGTTTAGTTCTGAGGCTCTTTTTCTTCTCTTTTTAGTTCTGAGGCTCTTCTTAAGTGAACTGAGCAAAGATCTTAAACTAATTTGTTGTCTGAAATTACTCAATGGAACAGCTTGCACAAGCCTGGCTCGAGTTGGTGTGGTGCCTCACTATATGTGTTATGATCAGTGCCTTCAGCAGAGGTCGGTCTCCTCGATTTTTGGTGCTGCCTCACTGGCAGCCATTCTGTTCCCTAGCCCCAGGCAGAGGCACAAGGTCTGGCAAGTCATAGGGTCTGTTTCAAGATGGCCCTCTTAACACTTGCAGTGCGTAACTTCCACAGTGCTTGCAAGAATTCCACTTTTTCTACGTCTCATAAAATACAATAGTTACAAAAAGTGGGCAGATAAGTCCTCACCAACAAGTAAACACTAAACAATGATCAGAGTAAGTTAACGTTTGCATTCAAATGGTTTCTTTCGGTTTGAAATGAGTTACGCCCAGCTGCCAAAAGCTGTTTTGAGAATGCCCATGTTCCCCTCTCTCTACATTTATGATGTCTCCTTATGACTAATGTTCAGCCTCTCATCTGTTTTCCTGCCTACTCTAGCTTTCACACGAGTGTCTGCTAAAGAAAGAAACAGACACAGTTACCCAGGTGCCTCTAGAATATTTAATTTTAAAATACCAAGAGTCTTGACGCTTGCATGGGAAGTGATAAGCTGGTGTAAAGCACGTGACAGTGAAAAGTAGATGGGGAGGGAAAGAAGCATTGGAAAGGGAAGTAGCAGACACACCAAACAAGAAGGCTAGCAGCTAAAAATTACAGCTTGGTACAATCCACACGGACGACCCACACGCCATTCCCTGTGACGTTAAGTAATAAGGGCAGCGTGAGCTTTGACTCTATGCCCTGTAAGAGTTTATTCCCAGAGGGTTGGGGTTTTTTTATTGTTGTTGTTTGGTTTTCTCAAGCTCGAGTTCCAAGACGTGTAATCATAATGGTGGCCAAATACAAGTTTGTTTGGGTTTGTTTTTTCAACAATCATTTTAATTACCAAGCTGTAACAAATAAATCTCTGGCTGGATTTCAACTAACCTGTGTGGGTCCTTAGATGAGCTTTAAGATGGGAAGATTTGCCATAAACTTTTTCACACCCCACATAGTGGCATTTGTGCTTTTTCTGGGGTGATCCAGACTCAGTCCAGCTTCTCGTGCGTTTGTTCTTTTGTCTGGGGCTTGGCTCAGTTACTGCAGCCAGGCTAGTAGGTGTGGCTGCTCTTCCTCCTCCACGCTTACCAGCCGAAGACACACTTTCTTCCCCAAACTCCTTAGGAGCAATAGAAATGTGTATTTGTTCTGTGATACCAAAGGTCTCTGTTTTTTCCATCCTCCGAGTGGGTGAGTTTGGGACATGCTGGTTCAGATCTGCTAAAATGTTAGCTACCACAAGTAATGATGATCCATTGTCTTTCCCGGTTTCTCTGACTTCTTGCTTATCTTCATTTGATGAAGGGGGTACTGCTGCATCAGGTTGGGGATCAGGCTCCCCTTTGGGGCTATGGATAATAGCACGACTGGACATAGAGACAAGGCACTCTGCTGCAAAATGATCCACATATGCTGTTGTTGCCATTTTTTCATAAGTTTAAAAAGAAATCCAAACAGAAGGGAAAAAAAAAAAAACAACCAACAAACCAACCTACAACAGTGCTCTTTCCCTCTTCAAAAAGATTATGCCAGCAGATTTTTCCCTCTCTTATTTCTTAGCAGCCATCAGCCCACACTTTGCTCGTGACGATCACACCCAGCTTGCCCCTGAATCCAAAAGGCGCTGAAGTCCAATGGAACAGAGCACGAAGAGCAGGCAGACCCTGGCACTGGCAGCTTGTCGCTCGCAGTCTGGCTTAATGCTGTTTCTTCGAGAAGCCGGTACAATAAAGCGGCGGTGTCCCCAGCCCCTCCATTGCGCTGTGACAGGAGACTGAACGCTACCCGTTACCGCTTCTCGGAGTCGCCCGGACCCCCGCGGGGGCGCGGCCTGGGACAACATCTGGGCCCAACGTCACGGTGAGGCCACGCCCTGCGCCGGTCCTGTTGGCGGCGCGCGCGAGCAGGCCAGCGCGACCTGCGCGCGGAGCGCCAGTCGGCAACTGAAAGGAGACTTCCGATTGGCTGGCGAAAGGCGCCCGCCGCGGGAACGTGTGGCAGCCTCCGCCCCCGCCGTGTCCTGGAGCCACCCCGCGGGGCCGCGCCAATGGTGCCGCGGGGCCGCGCCAATGGTGCCGCAGCGCGCAGGGCGGTGAGTGTGGGCTCCTCCGCCGGTGGAAGGCGTACGTCGTCTCCACCGCAGCTATCTCGGCTGCTGTGAGAGTAGGAGGATCCCGGGGCTTTTCACCGGCCGTTCCTTCTGACGGGTGTTAACGATTCAGGGCGTGTCGTATTAGAGCTCGTACTGCTAAGGATAATATAGCAAGCGCTGAACTGCCAGAAGTGAAAGGTTAAATAAAGTACGGTTGGAGCTGATTCAAGGAACAGGAAAGAACGAGACTGCACCGTTTGCTCACCAGCTTTATAGACGGACTTCATGTATGAATTGTAATGGATTGTGACAGGTTTAACTAACTGCCAGATTTAACTACACTTGAAATTGCCTTCCTCTCTGTCCCCACTCTCCTCGCTAGAACACTCTGCTGCCTCGACGTTATTTTAAAGTATGGATGAAAATAGCTTGCTTTTCTTTATTAGCTTGCAAATGACACAGGCGGTTTTATAGAGATTAATTGCTAACTTAGCAAGCAAATGCATCTAGATTCAGATCCAAAAGTGATTAGTCTGTGGGGCTTCATACCTTTTGTTGGAACATGTTTCTGCAGACTAATTCCTGTGAAGTTGCTGCCTGTAGTACAGATGGACCTTTTCTCTGAGACAGAGATGGTCAGAAAGCAGGAGGGCTTCTTTGGAAGTCTTTCTGAATGGATGGAAAGTTTTGGAGTTTGAGGGGGTGTGAGAGGAAGTGACCATCTGTTGCAGAAACTCAAATAGTTTTGGTGCTGTTAGGCTGAGTAAAAAGCTGGTTTTGTACATGTGAAAATGTCTTCTTCAGGAGCAACATCTGCTTTATGCTGCCACTCCACTTTATGAAAAAATATGCTTTAGGTTCTCTTGTGACACTTCCCCTCTGTGTGGAGCTCACTGGTAACCAGTGTCTACCACAGTGTTCTGAATCTGCTCTCTCACTAGCGCAGCCTCTAGTGCTCTGTGGGACTTGAGTCACAGCAGCAAGGAAGAAACAAGGCCTACAACCAGTATTGGAGGATGTGGTTTAATGCTGAACTGAGCCAGATCCTTCTGATGCAGATGTACCATACCATTTGTTCTGCTGAACATATCTATGGGAAATGTTTGCACATTTCCAAATTAGAAGGAGGTTGAGTTTGGGACTTAGCTACTTGCTCCTAGATGAAAAGGGAATTCTGAAGAAAACATTTTTGTAAGAAATTATAGCTGAGTTCAGCTCCACCTCCCACTTGAGCAGCTGGATGGTGAGGAGATAATGGCTGGCTACAAGCTGAGGAGCAGAGGCAGGGAGAAGACTTAGCTTTCTTTTACAACAGATCTGTTAGGTTAAAGCCTTGTCCTGATAGCAGCTCCTGTTATATAGGAGTGCCTTTCATGTAAAATTAATGGTCATAACCAAGTCTCCAGTGAACTTCATGAACTGTCTAGTACTTCTGCCATTTTGTGGTTGAGAGCTTGTTTCAGTATCAGCCTGGAAATGTGGCAGTGGCTGTGCTCTGTGTGGTCAAGGGCAGGCTGCTGAGGCAGGGGGGCTTAGAGGAGGAGATCCGTTTTGATGAGAACTTACTATTTTTGATTGGATGAACCCTTTGGGCATGACTTCTTCCTTTGGGAAAGAACAATGTTGTGATAGTTACTTGTAACAGAAAGCTTTTAATGCAAAAGAAAATTCATTTGTATTTGGCAGATGTATATGTAGCCTGGTTAGGGTTCTTGTATCACTGTCTTTTAGATCACATCTATAAATGAAAATGTGCCTCTGACTTTTCTAATAGCTCACCTGAAGTAAAAAATTGTTCTGTCTTCCACTGTCAGTATGAAGAATCTTTTTTTTTTTTTTTGCATGAACAAGAGCTGGGTGTAGTAAGCATTGACTTTTAGTGCAGGATTGCAAATACTAAAGGCTTCTGTGTGAACTAACAGTAGCAGATAGCCTCCTTGCAAGCAGCAGAGGTTGAAGAGTCTCCTTTGTAAAAAATATCAGTCATCAAATCAGTAGTAAAAACAATGTTATGGAAATTCACTAGCCAAAATACTGTGCCCATACAGCAGCTCTTTCTTGTAATTATACTACATTTACCTGCCTATTTGTTAATTGTTGTTTTTAGTGCATATTTATTTTCTCTGAGCAAGTGGAAAAGTGACTTTCTCTAAGTACAGATTAAATCTTAAATTCACCTCTGCTGAATATCCTGCAGCTGTTGACTTGTTCTCACCAAATGACCTCAATTTTGAATCTGAGATTACCAAAAACATTTCATAAAAATAGATCCTACCTCCCTCTTTAATTACTTTTTTTTTATTATTATGTTGTTGATGTATTCCTGCCTGCAGGCATTTGTCCCACAGACTGAGGTGAGAATTTTTTTCTGTTATGGCACTGTTTTTCCATCCACTCAAGTAATAGAGTCTGGGTTTTGGCAGGAGTTTTTAATACTTAGTATTTTCTTAATGCATAATTTAGAGTTTTGTTTAGCTACAAATGCATAGCAGCAGAATAATTTTAAATTTAATCCGCTCTGTTCTGCCCCTCCCAAAATAGCTCATTGTGTTAAATTACAGACATAAGAAGCTCTAAAATGCTTTGTGAAATGAAAATAATTTTATGAACTCTAGTTACAAGAACTTTAAACAGAACAGAACAAAGTCCTTATATAAATGTCAGAATTGTTTCAAAATCAGCTGATGTCTTCTGTGGCCAAAATAAATTAAAAAAATAATTTAACTAGCAACATTTTTCATAACTGGTGTAAAAAACACTACTCCAGTTAAAAGAATACTTAACACATCCTTATAAACAAAATGATAGTGCAAGGCTGCAACATGCAAAATTGGGCAGTCTGAAGCAGGAATTTTGTTAGTGGAAGATATGAGGAATTCTATCTGAGGAAAAAATAGTTTAGTCTTCCCAAGAATATAATTAGATCTGAACATGCAGTTTTATAGTAGCAGACGTTTCATCAGTACATTTTCTGCATGAGTTTGATCATTGATTTCTTCCATTTTCATACACTTCTGCTTTAGATTCAGTATGTCAGACACAGACAAAGTGTAAACACGAGTTCTATGGATGTCAGTGAAGTCATATTATTTTACATCACCTCAGCAAGCTCTTTATGAGAACAGAAAAGTTAAAAGGCCATGTCGTCCTTCTCCCTGTCACTGCCTGTTTCAGTTCTTAGACAGCAGCTCTAAGATGAACAGACCTAGTTTCATTCTATTTTCTCTATGTAAGTTGTTCCTTGTCCTATAAAACTGAAGAAATGAGCATGAAGTAACAGTTTAGATGTTAGAAGAGGGCATTATTGATACTGTATGGAAGCTGTATGCATTTTAATGGGTTTCCTGGGAGGACTCCTAGTGAGGCTGTCAACCATGTTCACAAATAATGCTTGTATGTTTCTAAGAAGCAAGGCTGACTGGGGGCTCTGGGGTGAGGAGAAGGGCCTGATTTAGTTTAGTTTAGTTTCTTTATTTACATAGTATTACCTCCTCTTGAGAGGAGACAGATAGGGAGGTAGGCTCAGTGAAATCATTGCTGCTTGTACAGGGAAATGTTTTACTTTGGAATCCAGCCCTACTTCTTATTTTCCTCAGTAATTCTCTCAGTTGTTATTTTTTAGCTACCACTTACCACAAGATTTAGTAAGCAGACAGGTGTGTTTTGAAATGTGAGATTTTTTTTGTGGGTTTATACCACTGTCTTTTCCTTTTCGCTTTTTCCCTTTATTAGCCTTTCGTGATGTTCCATATAGGTCTGACTGCATAGCAAAGCTAGACTTGCCTCTGACTTTTCTGGACAGGCCTATGGAGTGGTGTATATGGACTCCTCCAGCTTCTCTGTCCACAGCATAGCTCTCCTCACCTCTTCACGTGGGGGCTGGCATCACTGCCAGCATTCAGGTGTCTCTTAGCTGCAGGGGACTTACACTGTTTGTAAGGTTCTATGGCTTCTGGGCACTGCCCTTTCCATAGTGGAAAGCCCACAGGCAGAAGTAAAGCATTTCTTAGGAGTGCTATACTTATTTTCTGCTTCAGCTGTCAGGTACTAGGCAATCACAGAAGACATCTGCAGTTGCTATGCTTATGGCCTTCCGTTTTACTGTCTCTAAGAAGCTGTAATCAAAGAAATGTCATACCTAAGGTTGCATAGGTTTCTTTCAGACATGAAACAGGAAAAGAGGCCTTTATATGAGACAGCAGTGCTGTTCCTTGCAATAGTGATGAGCAGGAAGGTTTCCTAGAAGGTTTCACAGCAATCAGCATCATTGAATACACCAAACATGCCTGTATCATAGTGTGCCTGACCTCTGCAGTTGAGACATGAGAGTGTCTTGGTTCATTTCCAGGTACAGGCATGCCTTTCTGCTGTGGTCAGACCTCTGAAGTGGTGACCCCTAAGTAAACATTCAGGGGTTTTGCTTTTAATTTCCCTTTTCATCTTCTTTTTACCTTTTTATCTCCTGATTTTCCTAGGGTTGCTGTTCATCATACATAACAGGAAAACAATGCAATGAGAACAAAGCTGTAGGTCAGTGGTCTGTAACGCACTATGAAAAAACTTTTAGGTAAAGGAGTAATATCTGGTAGCCAGTGGTACTGAGACATCCAGTCACAAGAAGTTAGCTGCTGCACTGGTAAGGGGCCTTTCAACTGCTGATGTTAAAAAATAAGAATATTGGCAAATGTAACTTTCCTGTCTTAAAAAAAAAAATCATAGAACTTGAAATGGTGGAATCCAGTTCCCCATCTGGTGCATATTTCTCTGGAATTGGGTTTAAAAAAAAAAAATTAAAATGCAACAGCAAGTTGAATAACACTTGCCAGATAAAAGGAGGGTGTTCATGTTAAGGTGCAGCAAGCATGGGAACGTTAAACAAAAAAAAAAAATAATTTCTCTGTTTTCAGTCTCTGTAACAGGTGCCTAAGACTTCTGTCAGATTCTCTCTGCTTCTGTCAGCTATAAAGCAGAAAGCCACTGAATTAGAAGCCATGCATTGGGAATAATCACTTTCACTGGATTTGATCCACAGATTCATTATTCTGAGCTCTGTTTAACTAACTCATTTCAGTGTTGGTTTTGGTCTTTTATGATTTGCCAATTTATAATTCCTATTTCTTGACTTACATGTGCTTTTTGAAATGTGTGACTATTGCATGTTGCTACGTTTGTGAAGCTCCTTTTCATTCAGAAGCACAGAAAATACTAACATGTCCACCAGGAAGCTCTTAGATGACTGAGTTGATCTAGTAGCTTATTCAGTACATGTTGTGTAACATTTATTCATGTCCACACTTGCAAGCCGGCAGTCAATTGCAGGTGCAAATATGACTGCAAAATACTCAACTGAATACTTTTGCAATATGCTGTCTGCAGCCAATGTTATAATGTCAGATCAGTAATATGTTTCACCTACTGAACTGGTCAATGCTCAACAATTGGTATTTTATATTTATAAAATTAGTATGAAAAGATCTGATGTTTGAGTACAGTTGATGTATGATGCTTACGACTGGGCAGTTGGAACATATACTTGTTTAGGCTACAGGCTAAATTCACAGTGGGAAGGGTTATCAATTTTCTCCTGCCTCTGAATTGAGTCACTGCAAGGAACAAAATGAATTATTTCAGATAGCGTAATGAGGCTGTAAAATATTGGTAGCTGTACAGCCCAGTGTCACATGCATGGGTAAGAACATGGCTACTTTTGATAGCAAACCATGATTTATAATCTGAACTTGGTGTAATGGCAATTTAAGAGAGGTAATCACACGATGAGGCTGACTGGAGAACTGCTTAGTAAAGTAACTGCAAGTTATAATATATGAAAGCATCCCTGAATAGCCTTTTTCTTTCTTTTTAAGGAGTATAGAAGCATACTACTGGTAGAGGAAGGTAGGGCAGAAAGAGAAAAATCTGTATGGTTGTTGCTTGATTCAAAGATCAGCTGAAAAGAGAGATTGAAGGAGACCTCTGGTATTACAGAACTGTTATGAGGTAGCTGAAAAAGTGACCAAATGCATGTGGGTTGTTGTTTTGTGTCTATATATGGCTATAAGTTTTGACATGTAAACTAAAACTAATTGGTTTTCTGAGTCTTATGTGGCCTGTATATTTGCTTTCCCTAAAGACTGCCCTTGAAGAAATAAATGGTAACCCAAAGTGTCCACTTAGCTGTAGAACTTTGACCTTTTCCAAGAGTCTGAAAGTAATGGGGCTGCAAAGTTTGTTCCCTGGGGTAAGAGAGGCCTGGCCACCTGCATGTGGCACCAGTGTGGCAAAATCCAAACCCAGCAGAGTTTTCAAAGTGTCCATCTGAGGGACTGCTACACAGGGCTGTGGCAGAAACACCGAGTTGATGCCCTGTATACAAAAGTTTATCAGATTTCAGCTCTGCTGGCCTTCACGCAGTGACTCTTCCCTTTATTCCTATTTTTAGGCTGCATTCACAGCAAGTACCTATCTATACAGGCCTTCTGTGTAAGCTGCATTAAGTCAGTTGCCTGAGTCTTGTGTAAAATCTATCTCTTAATGATTCATTAAAGCAGAATGAAGCCTGAATTCCCCTCCCCTGGAAACCATTACTCAAGTGCAGCTGGGAGCTGCTGTTGGATAGTGACTGTTGACAGTCTGCAAGGGGATCCCTGTACTTAGTCTGCCTGAGATGGAGCTAATTTACTTCATAGCAGCTGTATAGTGCTATGCTTTGGATTTGTGAACAAAACAGTGGTGATTCCACATGGATGTTTTCATTATTGCTGAACAGTGCTTACGTAGCCTCAAGGCTTCCTCCTGTTTCCCACTGTCCCCTCAGTGGGTAGGCTGGGGGTGGGCAGGAGGCTGGGGTGGGGGCACAGCCAGGACAGCTGAGTCCAGCTGACTGAAGGGATATTCCATACTGTACAATATCGTGTTCAGCAGTAAGACTGGGGTGAGTCTTTTCCAGGGGTTACTGCTGCTTGGGGACTGGCTGGGCATCGGTGTAGCTGGTGGTGTGTGTGATTGTGTGCTCATTTTGTTTTCCCCACTCCTTATTAAACCATCTTTCAACCCACAAATTTTTTCATTTTTGCCCTTTTAATTCTCTTTCCCAATCCCACTGTGGGGAGTGAGGAAGCATCTGTGTGGGACTTAATTGTCTACTAGCATATACCAATTCCTTTTCCTGAGTTTGTCTCCCCTGGGCAGTGTGCTAGTGCTCTGTTTTGGTTGGTCCAGCTCACTGCTTTTGGTGACTCTTGCTCTTCTGTGGATTTCTTGCTATTCATGGGAGATTTGTCTGAATTTATGAGATTTTTTTTTTCCCTTTGGCACCACCTTGTGCAGCCAGGAACTTTCATTGTCGCTTCTGCAAAGGAGATTTTGTCCGGCAGATAATCACACTCCCTGAGAAAGGGCCTGAGAAGCTAAGCCAACGTTGTGTCCTCATCTGTGAATGCACACTGCTTCACTGCCTTGTATTACCATAAGCTCTGTGATTCATAATCTCCTATGTACTTAACCCAGGTACTCTCTTAAATGCAGTGTTCAGATGATTCCTTAAGAACAGAAACCACTTATGAAGCTGAGTTCTGCTTTTCTTTTCTTGTTTATTGCCCATGTTTGCATTATATCCAGACTATCAGTACAAGCCTTACATCTGGTTCCTGTCTCCCACTCCTCAGCCACTGTGCTGGCATCTCTCACTTTCATGACCATGTTATTACTTCATCTTTGCAGAAACCCTGATACCTACATACTGAATCCTGAGGACCGGCCCTACAGATGCCTAAACCCTGATTATTTTGACTGAGATAGGATGTCAGTAATTCACAGATGCCCAAACTTAATCCATGTGGGAAGCTAATACAAACTACAAGAAGGTACTCTGAAGCCCAGGCAAGCCACCGTATTGTTCTAGGTAGAGGACTGTGGTACCTTTGTGTATTGTTTGAGAATCTGATCCTGGCATTTTCAGAAATGCCCAGCCAGGGAGCACTGGTTTTGCTTGACACCTGAAAAGCAAATATTTTTTAATGGCATAGTATATGCCATTAAATTAATTGAGCGCTAGATGTTATGTGACATGCAGACAGACCTCAGAGTTTTCTTGTTTTTTTTTTTTTTCAGGGACATTAGGTGACAATGTCATCATTTAGCAGGGCAGTATTTTCTTCCTTTCCTGAATCAGTTCCTGATGCATAATGTAACATTTTCTCTTTAGTAACTTTTACATTTATTTTCTAGGGGTTAGTATGTTCAGCTAGTAATACCTAGAAACTGCAACAGTTGCTTGTTGAATTTATAATGCACTCTCTAGTGCAGTTATTCTGTCTTTAGTAGCCTTCTTATTTGTCAGAAGACAGCATAATGTTTTGAATGAGGGTTGGAAGTGCTCTGCATGGCAGGTGCTGGCTAATTGCATGTGTTTGTCTCACAGCTGCCAGTGTTCTCCTGTCCAGCTGAGCACATCATGGTTCATCTGAACCATGACTGTGGTCAACAACAGCCCAGAACAAGGGACTGCTTGTCCCACTCTGGTGACAGCAAAACGCCACTGGGCAGTGCTGACTGTTTAACAGTTTTTGATAATTCTGCATAGCACAAATGCTGAACAAAGCACAGTGAATGAGTGTAATGATGTAATGCATTTTCCAAGAAGCCTAGATAAAAGAAAATCATAATGAATCTCTTCAGTGAGTGGGATGCTTTTGGGGGAACTAAGTGGGCTGTACTCTGCAGCCTCCAGCAGCAAGGATGCTGCCTTTCTGATAACAATGTACTTATTCCATAGTGCAGAACTGCCATGCCGTGTATCAGAGTAAGAGAAATAGCATTGTTATATAATCATGTTCAGTCACTTAGGATGTGTTTCTGTCCTTCTTCCATAAATGCTTATTTTTTCAGTTGCACTATGAAGGCTGATGCTTGCAACAGAAATCCTGTACAGGCAAAATAAGGATGCAAACATAATTAGTTGTTGCACTAATTAATACACTGCCATGACGCACTTGTTTGTAAATTAAAATCCTGCATTTAATAACTAAGTTGGTTTGTTTGTTTTGGGTGGGTTTTGTTTGTGTGGTGGGGGTTTTTTTGTTTGGGGTTTTTGTTTGGTTGGTTGTTTTTTTTTAATTCTGTGTGTTCAAATACCTTCCAGAAATAATCCCATAGAGGTGGTTCACGTTCGAATGTGGTGATACTTAGTAACACATGGAAATGCTTTAGTGATTCTATGACAAAAGCGTTACATAAGACAGGTACTGTGATTTTTGTGTGTGTGTGTGCAAAGTGTTAATGTGTGTATTATGAGTCAGAGCACACACCCGCTGGCTTGAGCTCACAGCACCCACAGAAGTGGTACAAGATGCCTTTGTATTTGAAAGTAGCTGCGTAAAGAGAGGGTTGATTCCTCAGCTTATTTTTGACCTGCAGATATTTTGGGGCTATGGGATTTCCCAGGTGATAAACCTTGTGCATCAGGAAGTAACAAGCATGGTAATGCAGAGGCAGTTACTAATAGCAGCTGACCCTTGGTGAAAGAGGGGGTGAACTGCAGGGTTTTTCTTCTGTGCAGGAGGGAGCGGAGGTTCAGCATCTGACAGTTTCCCATCAACCAATAGGACATGGATGCCTTCAGAGTAAGGAAAGAACCGAGCTGCATCCTTGATATCTCTTTCAGTGGGAAACTAATTTTGATAGTTGGCATAGATAACTTGCATTTGTTTTTAACAAGGAAAGAAAAAAAGTCTGGGTTGCTTCCCTTCATTCTGGTCTATTCTTTTCCACTTGATGCTTCTCTTAAATGGGGTCCTGCTTTCCAGTTCTTCTGCCTGTCACCAGTGAGGTGTTTTTTCACTCCTGGGAGTTGTCCTCCTAGCAGTGTCTGTGGTTTGGAAAGACGGCTGTGTTCAGTAAGGGTTCCCTAATTGTGTCCTTAAGGTCCACCAAAATCAGCAGTGATTTTCTGAACTAGGATCTTGGAGTTTCTCACCCAAGTATGGCAGTGATATGACTCTGAACTGCACAGGTACAGCTCAAATAGAAAATGTTTATAAAGAAAAACTGAGGCAAATAAATTCATATAGGGAGAAAATACAAGGAAACAAAGGGGGAAAAGAAGGCTTAGTATATAAAAAACATCACTGGCAAAAAGTCACTTTTGAAACTCTGTCAAAGCACTGTCCTGAGTTTGGAGAACCATCTTCTATGCCAGATCTGTGAATTCCCCAAAGCTGTCTTCTGTCCATATGTTATGGATTTTGCTCCATCTTTTATGGAGATTACTAGAATGACTTTCTGCAAGCAGTGAATGACACAATTAAAAACACAAAAAGCATTTTTAATGAGTGTGAACTGTGGGGCAAGTATACAGGGTTTTATGGGGGCCTTTTCCCAACCTTCGAGCTCTCTGCTCATAACCCAAGGATTAGCTCCAACGTACAACGTGCCCATTGTATTCTGCACACATACTGTTCATCTGTATTTCAGGAGACGTAATGCACTGCAGTAAGTAAATGGCATAATTACAGACAAAGCCTACAGAATATGTTTCAGAGAGGATTCGAGCAGTAAAATATCACACTGTTAACTAGCGTGTTACGTGTTGTAAATAAAATGCTTTGACACTCAAGAGAGGGAGGGCTGTGAAAGCTTGACTGTAAATTTTCCTTAAGCAAATACTGCAGTCCACCTTGTAGGAGTATTTCCTGTGCATAGTTTATTCATTATTGAGAATATGGAAGTCCTAGAGTCTTGGTGTTCTGTGGGAAAACTCTTAAAACTGTCTCCTCTGTCACTTGTTATCATCTCCAATAGGCTCAGCATGTTACCTGTCCTTAATTTCCCAATTTATTTTTAACACCATTCTTCCTCTTCTGCTATAACTGTTTAATTTAGGTCTGCTAAATACTTGCAGAAATGTACATTTCCA
Organism: Indicator indicator; assembly: GCF_027791375.1. Classification (NCBI taxonomy): domain Eukaryota; kingdom Metazoa; phylum Chordata; class Aves; order Piciformes; family Indicatoridae; genus Indicator; species Indicator indicator. The sequence goes on from NC_072025.1 coordinate 6,805,444, forward strand.
GCAACTAGTGCAAAACCCAGGGCCATGGGTCAGAGATTGAAGAGAAATATGTAGAACAGTGGAGTTTTATCCTGCTGTTGCATCTGGTTTATAGGATATCCACAGATAAACCATCCATTAACACTGCCTATTTAATTCTCTGCTAAAGATGTTGAAAAACATTTCAATAATGCCCATCAAGGACCCATTTAACACTTCTGAGTATCTCCTTTCTCTACTATGCCATGGGATTTGGCATCTCTAGGTTTTTGCAGTTACCATGAATTAATGCTTCCTCTGCATTTAGATCTTTGGGCGCTCATTCAGGTTACCCTGCTAAACAGTAGTGCAGTCTCTTTCAACAGATCTAGTTATTTTTCTTCTGCTGCAGTTATTTGTGCTTAATGGAAGCAGCCAAGACATTACTAACCCTTTACAATATTGCTCTACTTGATAAGATGCTGAGAGATTTCAGGTTCTTTGCAGACGCCTGAGTTTTGCAAAGGCTATTGAGCCCTTGCTCCTGCAGTAATATGTATGTTAATGGTGAGCTTAGAGTCTGGGGTCCTGTGTGATCTCTTGCAATCAGTTGAATGTGTAACAGTATCTGTGGTAGTAAATACAGATGTAAACAAATGACCCTTACTGAGGCAAGTCAGTAAAGGTAAGACCACTGTGCTCCTTAGTCTGTATGTAGTTCTAAATATTCTTCTTTGGGTGAAGAAATACCCCTTCAAGAGATTACTTTCATTGTGTAAGATGTGTTTTCAGTGAAACAGCCTTGGGATGTGATGTTGAAACGAGCCAGCATAGCTGAAAGACTGGCAAGCCTCTTTGCATCCTCATCTGAGTCCTGTAATTGATGCACCTTGCTCAAAAGTGCAGTCTTACCCATTATCTTGTGCTTGTCTCTACAGGGCCTGCATTCCTTGCCCTTCAGGAAGGCAGGGAGCATGAGGCCTACATAATTGGACCTTTTCTCTCTTTTCCATATGTAGGGCAGATGTTTCAAAAACATTCCAGTAGTTTAAGTACTTACTCTCACTTTTCAAAAGCGCCATAAAATCTTGGGACTTCCACTGAGGTGTAGGTGTTTTAGCACTTTCATAAATTGACCTCTCAAGTTGTCGGTTATTTTCAGAAATGGTTTCTGTTCTAGGCTAATAGAGGGTTACAAGGAATTATTTAAATTTCCCCCTTAGAGCAAAAATGATACAGCCACAACTGGTGATCCTGATGAAAGAGCAACTTTATGTAAACGAATTTATGCACAGCATTGCTGGAGACGCCAGACTAGTGGTGCTGCATAGTAAAATATGTTTGCTGCACTTTTTCTTAAGGCATTGTTCTGTCCATATACTCAAAATACTTATATATTTTGGTCTTCAATGTGGACAGCAAAGGGTCATTTTCTATTGCCATAGGTGCAAATAAATATTCTTCTATAACGTATGAACTACCTACAAAATTTCCATAAACTATCAACTTGAGGTGAAGGATCTTCTCTTTTGGTTTTTTTGCCTTTTTTTTTTTTTTTTTCCTTCCAGCCCATGCCAGCTCTTAGCCATAGGTAATAGAAAAAGCAGGTCTGTATTTTATGGCAAGGTTACAAATCTAAAAATATGGTTCTTCTGTCAGATTTTTGGGGCCTGGAGCAAGCCGAGTAGCTACTCTGCTGACTTGCTGACTATACCTGGCAGCTGAACATGTGAGTCTCTGTATCTTCAGTACAGATACATAAAAATGTTAACCTCCCTTTTGGAAGGGAGAAGGCAGCTTGTCACCTTGGTACAGGATTTGTGCACAGACATCTTGCAGCCCCTCCTTAAAACTTGGTGACTCTATTTCTGCTCAGATTTGTGGGTAGTGCCTAGGCAGCCCTTAAGATGAGAATGCTTGCAGCTAGACATTTAACTAAAGAAAGGAAAGCATTCTTTCCAGGATTCATAGACTTCAGAGAAATAAGAAAGACAGCTAAACATAAACCCAGTTAAATAAAACAAGTTATGTCTGAGTAACTTATACCTGCAGGTCGTGATGCATTTGGATTTCCTTGCTACAGTGAAAATAAGTAATCTTTAGCAGTATCTGAAAAGTGGCATATGCAGCGAGAAAAGAAAGGAGGATGAGATGTTCTGAAGAGGGGCCAGCAGTCAGACTAGTACAGCAGCTTTATGCAATGCAGTTTGGGCCACCTGATCATCAAGAGCTGTGTTTTCATCATCTGTAGCATGCTTCACAGGAGGTAGGTTTGGTGTTTGAGTGCAACTTGCGAGGTTACTGTTCAGTGAAAGCTCTCCTGAGGGGAGAAGGTTAAAGGAACAAAATAGAAAGTGAATGAAGAAGTGAGAGTACAGCAAAAGCAAGAAAGAGGCAAGTAGGAAATGGCATGCAAAGTGAGGGATTTTGGAGATTACTACTCAAGTTTTTCAGTGTTTACACAATTAATTCTTTATCCTTCCGTCCCCCAAGTGCATAGCAGTTGCTGTCAAATACCATGCTAGTGGCAGATCTCTAATGGAGGTGTAAAATAAACAAACCTGGTTTCAAATCCTTGGTTGTAAGTTTGTAATTGAATCAGATGCCCAGATGTGTGTCACGCTGTGTCACACTGAATTAGTTCTATCAAGTATTTTCATTCTTCTCCCCCCCCATCTCTTACTTCTACTCCCAGAACAGTCTAATTTAGGAAATTGTGAAAACTTGTGTGAAATCCTCTTGTGTAACACTGCTCAGCAAGACTATAGCAACAGCATCTCAAATGAGCTCCAGATAATAAACAAATATTTATATCTAGTTTTAAGGATATATAGCCAGTGGAAAGAAATAGTAGGCTGACCTTACTAAGTGGAAGGTAGATTATATCATGCAGTGAATATTCCTTATTGCCAGTTGTCTGCTGGTGGAAAGCAACTTGAACCAGAACTAGTTCTTCCAGGGGGCGCTGACATTAGGAGGTGGATGGTACAAGCTATTACATGCACTGTGGCACAGCTAGAAAGTGAGGAATGAAAACAACCCACAGGTGCTGCAAATCCCAGCTGTAAGGATTATTATCTTCTGTAGCATATGCTATTGGAGGTGTGGGACCTGGAGCTGAGGGCTTGTTTGAGAAGCAGCTAAAAATTTTGGCCAACATCTTGGCATTTTGATAAAATGAGTGCTCAGCTGGCACTGCTTGATAGGCAGGGCAGCAAGGCCATTCATGGCCAGGGCAGTGTGCTGTTGCAGAGGCCCAGGATGGCTGCTGAGGGGCATCTGAGGGGTATTGCTGGAAAGCACACTCTGCTCCAAAAGCATCAGCAGTACCTGGAGGAAGGCCAGTGTCTGCAGAAATAGGTGAATTACTTCAGTCAGGCCTGGCTGAAGATTGTATTTGCCAAGGCCTTAAAGTATTGAAATCTCTCCTCCCTCTAAGCCTATCAAAGGGCTTTGTAATGTGTTCTTCCAGTGTTTACTACACTATGCAGTTTAGTCTAAGGCTGGCATTGCAGAACATAGCAAGCATTCTGGACTGTTTGAATGCCTTGGAAGTAAGTAGTATCCATGGCATGGGGAAGAGGTGCTTTTCAGTCTTTGCCAAGTTTCTTTGTTTCACATGGATCAGAAGGGATGGTGCTGCAGCTCATCCCCATACAAGCACCAGTTCTCGAAGAGTACTCATCTATACATCCCCACTGCTTCTCACTCAGTGAAATGAAATTGTACACCAAAGCCATTGTCTGATTTATCCACTCCTTGTTTCTAAAGCGGAGACACTGAATAGAGGCAATTCTTTCAGCTCTGGCTTCATGCCTCACAGCAAGCATATAATTCCTGCCATTAGCTTCAGTTTTACACTTGGCTGAAATTTGAACATACAGCACAGGGGCTTTTTCACAATTCCTTTTCTCCCATGGGCCAGTCTCATTATGTCAGATCATATTCCCCATTGGATTGGCATTGGTAATTTTTTGTTGTGCTAAATTTTGGAACTATGCTAGTCAGTTGCACTCAGGATGCTTAGATCTCACCTGTGCATGAGTTACACACAGTGGAAATCATTACCTGTGATTAGAAGCTAAATTGTCAGCATAGGACTACTGCTGTTATATGAGGCTTTGTAGAAGTAGAGAGGCATATGGATGCTGTATTTTTCAAACTTTACTTCCCACTCTACAACTTTGGTTCTTCTGTTCTAGCCACTACAATACAATGGTAGTTTTAGGTGAATCTGACCCCTGAAAACAGGGCAGCCTTGCTCATGGAGTTTTGCTTGGCCAGAAGGTGCTTGGGATTTAAATTGTGGGTAGTATTTGAGAGGTGATTCTTTTCCACAGTCTGCAATGTAGAGACACAAATGACAGATGAGCTGCTCAACCCATGCCATGTTTTCACTTTTTTCTTATTGCCAAAAGCTAGATCTGCTGGTGAATTTCATTCTTACCATCTCATTCCATGGCTTGAGGGAAAGAAAATCTTAACCTGTGAAGAGCTTGCATAATACTCATGTGGAAGTGAGTTCCTGGGAGGCTCTTCTGTTATATTTGCTCTTTATTTGCAGTTGAAAATTTCAAACAGAAATGTTCTGGGACACTTAAGTCCAATGTTTCTATGAATCATCACAGTAGTTCATAGATCATGCCTCAATGGCAGATTGGATAGTTTCAGGATGCCTCATACCTATGTATTTTCTCCCCAAGGAAGGTGATTTTGTCAGTATTATTCACTAAATTCAAAGCAAAAAGACAAACTAAGCCCAATTCTTGAAAAAGAATCAGGGCAAAGAGATTCTGTTGATTTCTGTCCCACTCCACTCCCTCAAGCCAACATCTCCAGCATAAAATCCTAATGGTGAAGGAAAACTAGAAGAAGACTTGGTGGTTTTCTCAGAGAAAACATTTCAAAATTCAGAGTTTTCCAATTTGATTTCAATTGGCACCCGTTTTGGGCTGTGCACTTGTATCTACCTAGCTCATAAATATTCGAATAAGCAGTTATTTCTGCTTGGCTCTGATCATATCTGTATTTTGAAACTTACTGAGTTAGATGAACTTTCTCATCCAACTGACTAAATACCAGAGTGTAAAACGGGCAGGGATCACTTGGTGACTGTAAATGCAGTCTGCACAAGAAGCTATTTAGTTAGCATAGCGGCAGCAACTGTAATGGAGAGTTGGCTAAAATCCGCTAGGATTGGATGCAGCTTCATTTATGAAGCGGTGGGGAGGAGGGGTGTGCTAGTCACCAGCAGCATAGTAATTCAGCCTCTTGCATGTATTTGTCCTAGCACTTGACACAAACAGGGGCATGAGGAGGAAGATTCTCTTTAAATAGATTTACTTCTTCCTTGCCCATAAAGTTACTCCCTTGCCTGGAGACAAGTAAACTATGCTGTCCCTAAGGTCCCCATTGGCCAAGATCATAGCTAAACTTGTAGAGCCAAACTTTTAAACACACCTAGTAGGAAGTTTTTGAGAGAGTGTGTTTTGTTTTGCCAGTAGCCAGATTTTTTGGAAGGGTGGAGTGTAATGGGGTGGAAGTGATTCCTAGACTTTTGGACTGCAAGATTTATATAGCTTTAAGAAAGTCACTTCAATATTCAGGTGACTTCTACTCTTATTTCAGTAGTCAGAGACTAGTGCTGTGGGAGGAAGACACCAGCTGCAGCAACACTTGTTTTTCTGTTCCTGTGGTTACGCTTCAGAGTTAGGCAATATTTATTTCCCAGAGGCACTGCTCAAAAGCCTTCCTTTCAGAAGTGTCACCACATGCAAGTGTTTGAGGAATTGCTGCTACAGTACCTAATGGTTGCCCCCTTTTTTTTTTTTTTTAAGTTCAGTCACTTGAGTGCTGTACCTGAAGAATTTCACTGCAAGATGTATGCAAACTCAGCTGTGTGGTTAGTCTTGTTCTATGTGTCTAAGTATGCATTATACTCCCTCAGCTGTAGTGTTCAGTTAAGGCTACAGATTTGTACATGAATAACATACACAGTAAGGCAGCTTCCAACCTTGCTTTTCCTTAAAAACGCAGGGAGAAGGGGAAGGTTCATACCCTGTTGAACAAAAGCGTATCTTGTTCTAGCACTTGCATCTAAAAGCTATCAGACTTGCTTGCGTAAAGGCAGACTTGAAGCCAATCTGTGTCTTTCAAGGGCCACCACTCTCTGCACTCTGCATAAACAGTGAAACGTTTGTGACTGCCGTGGTCTCCCACTACACTGGCTTTTCATTCACTTGATCAAGTTTGATCTCTGGATAAAGTATTGCCTCAGTAAAAAGGACACTGGTAAAATCCACAGTGACTTAAATGAGGCAAAAGCTTTCAAGTCGGTTTGGGGGAGGGGAGGTGTTTGGGGGATTTTTTTGTGGTTTTGGTGGTGGGTTTGTTTTGTTTTGTTTCGTTTTCAAAGCCCTCCATGGGCTTGTTAGAGTCTGTCTCAGGGAACTCTTCCTGTATCTTTGCCTCCTGGATTCCTCATCTATTTTTAAGTCTCGTGCTCTTTCCTGTGCCTATTTTAACTCTATTACTGTACCATGTAACCCCTGTGGGATATGGAGTTTGTGGGAAAGAAGCAACATATTACCAAAAAATGTTGGTTAATCTACATATATCTCCAAGGGTTTCTTGGCACAAGATATGAAAAAACTAATTAGGGTCACATCTAGGTATTGTGTGTTTGTTTGTCAGCAGCTATAATATGAACTGATTAAGAAATATTTCATAACGGTGTCATATTGTTTCTGTCTGATCTCTCTATCTGTGCTAATGCCTAGGTGAAGTACGTCACTGGAGTTAATGCCTGTGATTCAGGGTTTGCCCACAACTCTGAAGTGTTTTCTTTACAGGATATGTACTGGTCTGGGCCTGTTATGGGAATTCTTTTCCCTCAGTAGTATCAGTCTGAGCCATGTCCCTGTGCAGTACAAAAGTAAACACTTTTCAGGCCTTGGCTCTCTTAAATATGCTTCATGCTGCAGATGCCCCAAGGATTCCTGTGAATTTCTTAAGCTCGTCAGGTTTCCTCCTATTACACCTTGATTCTCTTTGTCCCAAAACCCAAAAAGGCTGGAGAGGTATTTAATAAGACTTCAGTGAGAATTCTGAGGTACAAGACTGGTAACTCAAAGTTGCAAGTAAAACCATCCAATTCTATTTTAAATTTAGCAACTAGATAGCTCTCTAGTGGCTTAACCTCTGCTATGCAGAATCCTAACAACGTATCTCATCTGTGGGAGCTGGGAATTAGCGTTCATGGCAAAAATGCCTTTAATAGCTCCAAAGTGACATTTTCCTTTTCTTTGGGATTAGGTTTTGGGGTGCAAGCATGAATTATGTTGATGTGTGACTTACTGTGTTGCAAACAGTGATTTCTTCCTAGCCCATATCTGTTTTGCCAGGCAGTGAGAGGCTTCTAAATTGTTCTGCCCAGGTATTTCCATAAAGAAAAATGTTCCAATTCCAGGGGGTAGTTGCTGGAGGCTTGATTTCATACATCCTCACTGCAGACTCTATCAGCAGCCTGTCATAGTATCGCTTACTTGCTACTTTAACGTAGGTCAGGAAAAAGTGGCTCAAACTCCTGCATGGGGTGAAAGCTGTGACAGTACTGTCTGAACAGTAATGAAATCACAGTTTTGATTTTAGACATTTAATTTCCATTTTAAATGACATGAATACTGGAAGACTAACAGGCTGCATTAGTCCAAAACTGCAGAAGTTAAAAGCTGTGAAACTTGCATTTGGCACCTTGTCTGTATAGTACCTCATGGACAATGTTTTCAAAATGGTGAAAACTATTTTCTTCTTAAGAAACATTTTTAAAAGCATGTAAATTTAAAGTATTATTTCTATTCATATGTTTTTTTTAGATGTATCTTGTCCGTTTTGTCACTTAAAACTAGAAAATGTGCCATTGAAACACTGAGGTCCCACTGACAATTATAGGCTGGGCAGCAACTGGCTTGAGAGCGGCCCTGAAGAAAAGGACTTGGGGGTGCTGGTGGATGAGAAGCTCAACAGGAGCCACCAATATGCAGTTGCAGCCCAAAAAGCCAATCACATCCTGGGCTGCATCAAGAAAAGCATAGCCAGCAGGTCGAGGGAGGTGATTCTCCCCCTCTACTCCACTGGTGAGACCCCACCTGGAGTACTGCATCCAGTTATAAAGCCCCTATTATAAGAAGGATCTGGATGTGGTGGAGCGTGTCCAGAGAAGGGTCGTGAGGATGATTAGAGGGCTGGAGCAACTCTCCTATGGAGACAGACTGAAAGAGTTGGGATTATTTAGTTTGGAGAAGAGAAGGCTCCGAGGAGACCTTATTGTGGCCTTTCAGTATCTGAAGGGGGCCTACAAGAAAGCTGGAGAGGGACTTTTTAGGATGTCAGGTAATGAATAGGACTAGGGGGAATGGAACAAAACTAGAAGTGGGTAGATTCAGATTGGATGTTAGGAAGAAGTTTTACACCATGAGGGTGGTGAGATGCTGGAACAGGTTGTCCAGGGAGGTGGTTGGGGCCCCATCCCTGGAGGTTTTTAAGGCCAGGCTGGATGTGGCTCTGAGCAACCTGATCTAGTGTGAGGTGTCCCTGCCCATGGTAGGGGGATTGGAATTAGATGATCCTTGAGGTCCCTTCCAACACTAACAATTCTATGATTCTATGATTATACCTGCCATATATTCTTTTCTGACTAAGGTGGTGCTAAGGTAGTAAAGCAAGTAGACTCCAAATTTCCTGCATCGCCTTGGGCAAGTCATTAACCTCAACTATTTCAAAACCTTCCATTAATTTTGAACTTTTGGGTGCCCAGTCTGAGGCTGCTAAATCAAGCAGAAAACTTTCATGGCTACCAGTTGGACCTGAGGTGGTCTGTATATTTAATGTTTAGCATTCCCAAAACTGCAAAATCTAAAGAGCATTCTGGTAAATGTTGGGGTTTAAATTCTTACCTCCACAGCCTCACCAACAACAGAATGGTAACATCATCATTTCTAAATATGCTGCCACATAACGCCATGCCATATTGAGTATTAGTCTTTTCTAGGCAGAGACACATAAAATTTGGTGTCACTGAAGTGCAAACTGCTATTTGCAGATATCAAAAAGCTGGAGAACAGAGGATCACAGAATCAACCAGGTTGGAAAAGACCTCGGAGATCATCAAGTCCAACCTAATACCTAACACCTCATGGCAACTAAACCATGGCTCCAAGTGCCACATCTAATCTTTTTCTGAACACCTCCAGGGATGGTGACTCCACCACCTCCCTGGGCAGCCCATTTCACTGGCCAATCACTCTTTCTGTGAAGAACTTTCTCCTCACCATGAGCCTAAATTTCCCCTGGCACAGCTTGAGACTGTCCTCTTGTTCTGCTACTGGTTGCCTGTGAGAAGAGACCAACCCCCACCTGGCTACAACCTCCTTTCAGGTAGTTGTAGAGAGCAATAAGGTCTCACCTGAGGCTCCTCTTCTCCAGGCTAAACAACTCCAGCTCCCTCAGCCTCTCCTCATAGGGCCCGTGCCGAAGACTTCTCAGCAGCCTCGTTGCCCTTCTCTGGACATGTTCAAATATCTCAATGTTCTTCTTAACAGAGGATGTTGTGCATATTCGTTAATACTGTGAGGCATTACCTTACAGTAATGGCAATGTCAGCCATTATTTATCAATTTGACAGGCTCCAAACATTTCACATAGCTTATTTTACTTATACGTATATACACACACACACATATACCTTGTTTTTTTCTTGCTAAACTGCCTTGACTTTTTTAGTTCACTCTTTTTCTCTCTCCTATTTTTTTTCCACCTCAATCTCCCATTCAAAGTTGTCATCCACTGCTTCTCTTACTTTGTTCATAGTCTCTTTGCTCAAAAAAATTCTTCAGAGATGCTGAATGTTTCTTGCCAGTCATAACACCCACTCTAATTCAGTGCAGTTCATCTTGAAGAATATTTGCTATGGTTTTGCCCATGTTACCTCCCTCTTGGGGTAATCAGTCTGCTTCATCTTTGAGAATATACTTGTACATTTTGCTCATAGCATAACTAGCATAACTTGTGTATTCCTTTTTATACTCGCAAATCTGTAGAAGCTGTGTGCTGAGGAAGACTCAAAGCCCACCATAAATCACGCTGTAGAGGAGCCATTTTTCTCTTTTTTTGTGACTGCTCTTATTTAACCCCTTGCTGGGTTTGTTAATACATGTTTTACTGAAATTGGCAACTTTTGGTTTTCAATGAGAGCATCTGAACTAAGATTCCTTCTTTAGCGCTTAAGCTATGGGTTTGTATCTCACTTGTTGACTTCTGAGATTTGCTTTTGGCATGTCTTGGAAAATGTCTCACAGTTAAATAGATTGTAAACTGTTACCTTAGATGCCTGTTGATGGTGTTTGTCAGATGGGACCCACCATGGACAAGGAAAGCACAGTATATTAACTTTCTCCATATGCAAATCCATGAGTTTACAAAGTGAAAATAACTCTTGTAATAAAGAATAGTCATGGATGTCTTTTGCGCATCCCAGGGATCACAAGAACAAAATGGTGTGAGACTTGGCTACATCCAGAGAGTACAATCTTGCCTTCCTCAAATATGTGAAATTCACAGACTCAGAACGTCACCAGTAATAGCAGCTATAGTTCAGCTAGAGGAAAAATGGTGAAAGATTCTGCCTTACAGAAGCATAGCGAAGGAGATCAGTGATGTAAAGCTCCCATTGTTTCTGCCGTGTTTGCATTGATGTCAGAATGAGGAGAAGGAAGAGTTCTCATTTTTGTTATGCATGTGCTCTGGCTTTTGTTTCTTCAATCCCATCATTTTCCATTGTTTAGTCATGGTCAGTATGTATATGCTTCTTGGAATAACTTGGCTCTACAACAGATGGACTGCAGGGTTGTACAGGTAATCAGGTGAATAAATAAATGCATGCTCCGTAGTTCACATGGTCTGCATATATAGTTTCCCATAGGAGTCCTCAAGGCTTCTTTAACACTCTAGCCATGAATGCCATCTGTTTAGGCCAGGGAGGAGGAGAGTGCTAGGCTTACTTAACCAAAGGGTGGTATGGGCCCAGGTGCACCCCTTGCTCTGTGCAGTCTAACTGGTGTCGTTGACAGGAGCAGCTGTTTCCAAAAGTACGTGGATTTGTCAGAATTGTCTGGCTCCTAAAGCAGTATGTGTATATGTTAGCTGGCAGATTATCCCAGACCACAGCTGAGGTCTGGGATATCTGCATATCTAGAGATGCAGACAGTACCTCTGCTTTCTTGATGCTTGACCAGAATGATGAATGCGGTGAGGTCAGGCACAACCACCTACTTCTGCATGGGACAATGAGCAAAGTATGTATAACCCCCATGAAAAGAATAAATCCTCTACACAATACAGCATAATGACTGACCCAGCTTCCTTGTGCACGTTCTTGTGATAGTCCAGGTAGCACTGTAACCCAAACAGTTCATATCACTCCCAGAGAGCTGAGAAGTCTTGCAAGTGTGTGTGATGGCAACTGATAATCAGCAGCCAGGCCCTGGTAGCGCTTCTCTTGGTACTGTCCCAGTAATCCTTTTATCTCATGATCCACAGAATTCAGCCCTTTTTTGTTTTCTTTCCATTTTAAGGATTCATTTCCTCCCTTTTCTGTTACCATTACCTGTTCATACACACATGACTGAGTTTACTAATCAAGTGTCACGTTACCTCAAAGTAGGGAGGTTAGTTTTAGTTCATCTCTGATTTTTTTTTCAGCGAAGTAACTTATTTTGGGTGGTTGACTTGCTTTGGGCTTCCTTTCTCAATAGTTTTTCTCTTCACTGTTGTGGTCACCATGAATATGTAACTCATCTGCATGTAACTTTTCCCATTGCCATCTTTAGTGCATTACTTTCAGTATGCACACTGGAGATTAAGCTTTGCTGATACATCTGAAAAGCATGTACATAATTTCAAAAATGAAATTATTGACTTAGATGTCCCTCTTGAAACATCTTTATGGAAAATAAGCATAATCTGTGGCTGGGAAGACTAACAGCATAACCTTTATGGCATATTTTTAAGTGTTTTGCACAATACTATGTTTTGATGAAGCACTGTTCATAACTTGGCAAAGACCTCTTAAAGAATGTTGGCCAGAACAAACTGCAAAACAACCATTTTGGATACTTTGAAATTAAATGTGTATGGCTCCAGACAGAACCCACTAATTCTGTTTTTGTTTGTAGAGGCCTAGCTCTTATATTTCCACCATCCTGGCTCCTTGGTGTTTCACTTTGTGTTGATGCAAAGGTACACACAAATTTAAAAACTGGAAATAGAGCATCCTAGCTCAGGTATGTATCACGTAGAAAATTGGTTCCAGGTCTGGTTGACTAGAGTTTCTGTAATGCTTCAGAAAATCGCATGCAGTAAGTAACCTTACCAAAACGTGTTGTCTGGCATGGGTTGGGGGATGAAGCTAGGGAGTAAAACATCATGTTTGCTTCTGTAACTCCAAAGTGTGCTTTAACTCTTGATGAGCAAAGAGTTTGATCTGTAGAAAGCAGAATTTCTTATGTAAAGTCCATTAGGACAGGGAAGACAGCCTCTATCAACGTAGCAGAAATTGGTTACAACATAGTAGATGCTGTGAAGGGCAGTATCTGTCACAACAACGGTTTTTAGTCCAGGTATGGTAAGAAAATGAAACAAAAAATTCATGGCATTGGTAAACCTCATGTGCCTGTGCCACAGTGCAGTATAGCTAGTCAGCAAAACCCTTAAAATCCTGTGGAGATAGCAGTGATTATAGTAGCAGTTGTAGACTTGTGTATGTGTGTATACTTACTGGAAGTGCACAGTGAGGTCAGACAAAGATACAGAAAGGCTAGCATGATTTAAATGTATGCCTCACTGCCTTTTTTTTCCTTCGTAATACATATTTCAATATGTGAAATAATCTCAAACCCATAAAAAGTAAGGATATATACCTCTGAGTGTCCAAAGAGGTGCAGATATAGAAAAAGAGCATTGATTTAGAATTGGCTCTACTCCCTTCAGCAGGGTCAAAAAAGGCATGTTAAGATTTTTGTCTGTGTGAAGCACTGTGACAGGAGAAGTACAAAAATGGAGCAAAAGGTAGCATAATTAATACAGAAATTAGAGTACAGGACCGGAGGACAGGAGGTTTTATTGCTGTTGTGATTAATTTCTCCAAAAATTAGTGATTATCTTGCTAGGTGTAAGATAGCTAAGCACTCCTGATGCAAGAGCAATATTTCCAGCTAGTGAGCACATGGAGTTAATTCTGTTCTCATTTCGGCTTCTACATAGGATTGGGCTAGAAGTATGAAGAAGGTTAGTAGTGTCCAGGCCACAAGGTGAGGACTTAACAGAAATACAAATGTTGATTCAGTCATCTAGCAAAGTTCAAGGCTGACTTAATTCAGGTTGAGGGCAAAGTCAGTAATTTTTGCTTAAGCCCCAAAGATTGAATATATCATGCCAAGTTTTGGGGGTTTGTTGAGAGTGACAGAAAGGTGAAAACCAGCGGTTAATGGAGGTTCCTGATAAGCTAAGTGTATAGCTAGAGTGTAATTCTGTAGTCCTCTGGAGATCATCTTGTCCAACCCCCCTGCTAAAGCAAGTTTGCCTAGAGCAGGTAAAACAGGGTCAAATCCAGATGGGTTTTGAATCTCTCCAAAAGAGACTCCACAGCTTCTCTGGACAGCCTGTGCCAGTACTTGGTCACCCTCAAAGTAAACAAGTATTTCCTCAAGAAAGGCTTTTTAGGTCTTTATTTGTTTGGGTTATCCCAATCTTCTAAATTATAGGAAGGATCACATGAGAAATGGGCAAGCTCTCCTCTTCAGTGACTTTCCTCCTTAAAAAATCAACACCCAGACAAGTGGAAATTTACACTGCTGCTGTACATACCTCAGTACAAGAGGTACCCTCTCAGTCAAGCCTAACTCTAGCTAAGTTTTTCCATAACTAAAGATAGAGAAGAGATCAAACCACAGGAACTTTTGCTTCTTAGATAAATTTCTTTTCATACTTCTTGCTGGAAGCAGGAGTATGCAAAACGTGTGCTTTTGATATCCATTTCCAGTAAATCCCTGTTTACTAGGCTCAGTCTCAAGAGATTGCCTAGCATGTATTTAATATTAAAGCCACTAAATCACGAGGACCCAAAAGAGGAGCAGTGAGGAAGTCCGGTAGAGCGAGACCAGGCCTTCGGGCTGGGGAGGCCGCGCAGAAGACTCAGCCTGCTGCAGAGCCGGCAGCTTTCGGCGGCGAGGCGACCTCCCCGGGCCTAAGGGGAGCGCGGTGGGCCCCACCACCGCAACGAGCGGAGCCCGCAGTCCGTGACCTCGCCCTGGCTAGGGCGCGGGAGCTGGCGGCCGGGAGCAGCAGCGGGCGAGAGGCCTGAAGCGGCGGAGGCGCCACTGTTCCTTTAAGCGGGAGCCTCCGCTGTCCTCGGGTGCCCCGCGCGCGCCTGGCCCGTCGCCGCCACTGCGCTATTAATAGCGGGGCGGGGGCGGAGCGCCCCCTGGCACGCGATGGGCTCTCCTCGCGCGGGCTGCCCGCCCGCCCGCACGCACGCCTCCGCCAGGCACCTGCGGCCTCAGCGCCACCGTCAGCGCCGCGCCCAGTTCCCGGCTGCGGGCGGGAGCGGGGAAAACCCGCAAGTCCGGCCGCAGCCTAGCGTTTGGCCTGCCTGCGCGCCGACCGTGGGGCGGGGGTTGGGCCCTTTCCCCAGACGGTCCCTGCTGCAGAGCTTCCAGGCACTTGTGCAGCTCCCGCGGGAGAGGGAAGGAGAGCGGAAATGGTGCTGTTCTGCCCTGCAGGCAAGTGGGGTTTCAGCCCCGTCCCTTCTCTCCTGAGGGGGCAGAATAGCGTTTTCCTCCCTTCCCCCATGTTTCCCCTCCCGCGGGTGTAGGAATCGTCACTGAAATCTCCACCTGCTCTAATTGCAACGGCATTTCCCGCCCCCCCCCGGTTCTGGGAAACGTGCAAGGAAAACGCCGACGTGTGTTCTCTCAGCAGTCCACCCACGCTCTGATCTGGGGAGAAAGGAACGCTTTCCTTGCACAGAGGGGTATCATTTACGACACACAAACTGTACTTTGTAAAAGCAGTGAAGAGCCTTTGTCTCGCTCTAAAGGCTGCATAACTGTGTAATGTATTTGTGTATCCCCTGTAATCAAGATAAAAAGGGGCTGTGCCGCATGAAAAATAGGAATTGTCATACTGGATTATGGCCATCTGCTTCAGTATCCTGAGTCAACCTCACCAAAAGAAGACATTGTGGAGAAAGGGAATGTGTGTCTCCTCTTTACTGCCTTCAAAAAATGCTGCAGTATTTTACTGCATATTACAAATATGTCTTCAGTAGTTATCCTGTACCTTGGAAATGTCTATGCTTTTTGTTTCAATACAATGAGAAATACTCCTTTTAGTCATAAAAAAAATTAGGTTCCTTATTTCAGTCTAAGTCCATTGGAGCGTGGTAACAATTCACTTTCCTCCAAGTTGTTTATTACATAGTGTCTAGTTTTGTTTAACAAATGATGAATCTAGTAAGCAACACCTCATCTCTGTCTTCAGTGGAGATGAAAAGAGTGTCCACATCTGATGCTTTCAGTTTTGCAGCTCTCCTGAAGTCTTCATCTGAAAAGCAGCAGATTGTTTTCACAAGGTAGAACCTCCTTCCAGGGTAACCTGGAGCACAATTGCATTCACTCTGCCACCCAACCACTTTTGGCAGTAAGTCTATCTCTTGGATCAGCAGCTGCCCAAGTGTGACATACATTGAAAATAAGGCCAGTTGCTTTAATGCCTCTACCAGGAAAGTTGTGTTAGGGTGTGAGTCACTGAATTTCAGTGACTTGAGAGTGTCTTTGAGATGTTCATTTTATAGCTTTCTTGGTTGATAGAGGATTTGCTTGCTTTTGAGGACAGATGCTGTGGTCATGCCCTTTACTACCACCTCCTTTAATATATAACACATCAGCCTGTGGCAGAGGGAGTTTACCTTGGGGGCGCCTGGGGTGAAGAGAGCAAAAGTAATCTCTTAAGTGCAGGAACGCCCTCAGCACTTTAAACCACAACATTAGAACAGGAGTCTCAAGTGTGCATTAGTAATGCTTTTGCCCTTTGCTCTTTAGAGGGGTGATTTGCTGTACAAATACTTTAGTAACCTCTTGAGACTGTGGCACCATGTTATTTTTCAGAAGTGTCCACTACTACATTCCCACTGCATTACAACATGGGCCTCTGTTACAACATGCTAAATAGTCATAGAAAAATGGTATCTCATGACAAGATTTGTTCTGATAGATATAGGTCTCTAGAACCATACACACAAAAGAATTTGTGTAGTTCTGAGAGTAGATAAGATCAACATAGTTTCAAAATTGTGAGAGCATTGGGTGCCTCGTGTTCTTAAGCAAACAGACAAAATGAGGAAGTCATTCAAGGGTAGCTTTGCCTGTATATATGTGTTTTGGAGTGTCATCTTTTCTTTGTGTGTTGTCAAAGTGAACACAGCTGAGGCAAAAAAATTGAGGACTACATATCCACAGACCTTTATTTTACTGAGTTTCAGTCACTGTACTGAGACTACTCGTATCAGTATATGGCCAGAGGGGATTTATCTGCTGAAGTTTGTTTTAAAGCATGGAGAATTTTGATCTGGAATTTGTGGTTTGTCTGTTGTAGAGCTGAAATGCAATAATATATTTCTGAGTGTAGAAGGAGTTTAACTGCTTAGTTCAGCTTCATATGATAATAAGAATACTTGAGCTGAAGGTGTGATTGTTCTGCCCAACCTTAGCTGCTTGCATAGCCGCATTCTGCCTTTGGTTTCAGCAGAACATCAGTAACTTTGTCTTTACTTAGCCTCCCTGAAAGTCATACCATTGGAGGCAAAGATGACAAATGTTCTGGTTTTCCTTGACTTTTGGTCACTATTTACAGCATTATTTTTTTGGGGGGGGAGGGGAGAAGGGGGGTGGAGGCAGAGCTTATCCTGGTTATCTGTTGGGGCCACACACTGCCCCTGAGGGGCACAGGGGAGTTGGTGAAAGGGAGATTCTGTAGTACTTTTTGCTCAGTCAGAACATTTCAGCTGATAGACAGAATGTTTGGTCTTTGTTAGACTTCACTGCTTGATCTTCATGGTGTTAAAGCCTCTTATGGAGACTGACTTGTTAGTGAGGACACCTGAGTGGATCATCACTTGGATACAGACTCTATGTCTTCTTCTTGCTGTTGTCCCAAATCCAAGTTCCTTACCTGGTGTGCAGAGACAAGTCAATACAGAGTTCAGATACTTGTTTTATTCCAGTTCTGCACAGAAAGGGGTGCAAGGTGGTAATTCCATAAAGTTAGCATACCAGTTGAGATTTGTGCCAGGTATTTATACAGTAAAATGTATTAGTCAAATCTAATGTCAGCAGCACTAATTAGCCCTTGGTTAGTTTCTTTCTTGCTTCATATTAAAGATACAGCTTCTTTTAAATTCACTACATGCTCAGAGGGTAAGCAGCTTCTCTGGCTAGGAGGTGTGGTTTTTTTACATTGTAATGATATTATAATGAGGCACCACTTTGGGGGACTTTGCTGGTTTTTCAAAACAATACTAATCTCAAAATGTTGTTCCAGAGCTAATTATTTGTTGTACCAGGGCAAGTTATCTCAGTACATTCCAATCTCAGTGTCAGCATAACCTTAAACCATCTGTCACCCCCTTCTCTTTCTTAGACTATCTTATTTTGTGGTCAGCCAAGCATGAAACAGTTAATCACCAATTCGTGTCAGCCCCAAACAACTGGTTATCACTGCCATCACACCAAAACACTGCATAGAAGTGCCCAGTGAATAGAGGAAACAGTAAGCCAAATTGTTTGGTTTCAAGAGGAACAGCAGTCTCTGGTAGTTTGAGAACTCACTCTCAGAAGCTTACATTCTTTGTGCTCTTGGACTCATTTTGTATTCTTTTATGTTGGAATGTTTTATCAATTATTATTTGGCATACTATGAAAAATACTTGAGATGTTGCATAGGTAAATCTCATACCTCCTATATATAGCACACAGTTTAAAGTCATCACTCAAATGTTTCTGTGTTGTAGTGGTCCTTACTTAAGCAAGTAACATGGAATTTGACAGTATACCCATGCGTTCATTTGTGTTGATTGAACTTGAAGTGCATATTTAACTGCAGATACTTTTCTTGATGTTTACATTTGAAGTTTACAATCTAGAAACTTTAGGACTGCAGAATTTCTTTGGAGTCATGGCTAAAAATATCTACTGAATTAAAAAGCAACAAGAAGATGATAGTTGAGAGTAAATAATAAAAGGTCATCATTTCAAAGTTGATGGTAAGATGAACTATATGTCTTTTCACTTTTAATCCTACTCTGGAGATAGCTAAAGATCTGGTTTAGACTCCATTTCAACCACAGAAAGAAGGGCTACATTTTTATAGCATATGTCAGAATTCAACCTGTTTGCATAGGCAAGAGAGAGACGGTTGCAAAATTTCTCTCTCTCTCTCTCTCTCTCTTTTTTTTTTTTTTTTAAAGGTAGTTAAACAACTTTGGAAAGGTTGCCTTCATACCGTTGGCCGATTTTGGTTTTAGTATATTTGAGCCTGTAATTAGCTATGGACAGTTTTGTGAACAAGTGTTTTTGCACCCAGGTAATCTTAACCTTGACTAGAAGGGTGCTATTTCATTTGTTGCTTCTCTATGATGCTGTAATTAAATAAAGTGGATTTTGCATTCATTTAAATATTAGTGGGAAAGTAGTAGAATGTGTAAAGTTATGAATTATGATTGCTTTAAAAAGAAACAAAACAGTGTGCTTGGCATTTATCAATGTATTATACAGTACAGCTGTAAGACATGATGGTAATAGGTATAGCTGTGAGTGTAGTTAAAGCTTCTTTTTGTGCTTGGCAAGATTTTTGTTCTTGATTTCAGTCTGTCATCTGTAACTTCTTCAGTTTGGCTACTGTAAATCAGGACTAATGTTGCTGGTTTTTTAACTGAGGTCTTATACTGTTGCAAGGGTCTGATCTAAAGTAACTGAAAAGGCTTCTGTTTTCAGTGTGTAATGAGCAAGTAGTTGTGTAATGAGAAAATGAAGACTCAAGCTTGCAAGGTTGTGACGAAAAGCATTTTGCAAGTATGAGCTTTAGTAGTTTAAGGTTCCCATGAAGTCGTTAAATAAATGGCTTTTTAAATACCAGATTAGTTCAAGAAAAATAGAAGCAGTTTTATTGAGACCCTTAAGAATAATACATAACAACTGATGGAAGTGAATATGTAGGCTACAAAATAACTGCCCACATACCCTTCAAATTACCTGTCAAATATGCCCAGTTTTTGCTTTTGAAGATACAATAATGTTTAGTTCACTTTAGCCACTTGCATGTTCAAAATTCTATCAGTAAGAAATAATTGAAAAATACATTTCAGGAAAACCAATATATACTGTTGCCTCATTTAAGAAGGAATTTATGATGAAGCACAATGATTTTACCCAGGTCTAAAATAATTTAGTATCAGTACTGGCTTTGTAATTAGGCATGTCTTGGAGAGCTGACTGTATGTTCTTTTGTGACACTTAAAGCTTATTCTCTTCCTGATTTTTTTTTTTTTTTTTTTTTTTTTTTTTTTTTTTTTTTAGGTCTGGATGGAAACACAGCCAAATGGAGCTAGGTGAATTTTGTGAATGCAAAAGGCTCGTTGATCCAGTGTTGTCTACTAATGAAGCAAGTTGCTTTTTTCCGTATGTGCTCAGGAAACACAGGCTGTCTCAGTAACTGAGGTCAGAACTATTAAATATTAACTTTCCTAATAAATGGGTAGGCCTGTTTGTGTTTGGGAACATAGGCTTGGGGACTGTTCTCTGGAAGTGACTCAGGCAATGTTCTGTTGGCACTAGGCAGTATTAAATCCCAGGAATCCTGTATTTTCCTAGGCTGACTGGAGTTTCGCCTGCAGAAGAGAATTTACTCTGATTTCTTTATTAAGAGAATAAGAGCAGACTCACTCAGAATTTTAAGAATTTTTTTCTTTCCCAACAGTACAACAGTTTAACAATAGCTGTGCAGAGGATAGATTATTATTAGCCTAGATTTCTAAATTAGGGAGACCTAATGCAACTTTATTGTCTACTGCGGATTTCCCTGGCTAATTTGGCTCACTTTAACAGCAAAGCAGTGTCTGAAACTAGACTAAATAGGGTTAATAGAATGGAAGAGAACCAATAATCGTATAAGAGAGAGACTGTATCATGAGCTCATGTATTGCTATGCAGTAGTAAGTCCATAAGATGCAAATCCGTAGGAAACTGACTTAACTAGTGTCTGTGCTCATGGAATTATTTGATTCGTTTAGGCATTATTTGGAGGCAGTCATCTGGAGCACAGTGCTTTCTCAAACATACTCAGTGCTGCAAGAACTGGGAGGCTCTTCTGCCTTGGAAAACAGATTTTCTTGTGGAATTTGAAGTGTACTTGAACTACTCTTAGAAAAGCAATGTTTTATATCTATGAGTTAAAATTTAAACCCAACTGTTGGCCTAATGGCCCTCAGTGAGTCCAACAGAAACTGCAGTTTGTGGCTGACTAATGACTCAGTCCAGTTAGTGATAAGGCACATGAGCAGGACTCTGTGTCACCAGCCCTTGCTAATTGGACAATACTTGTAGTCTCTGGAAATCTCCTTTGGCACTGTTGAATTTTGACAGTTTGTGAGGAAACGCTAGAGTTTATGTACAGCCTGGCTTTTTACTGTGATCTATCATACTCCTCCTGCATATGGATGTTATATTCTAGCATCTTTAACACTGATTTATAACATGGCGTGTGCAACTTTCAAAAGTGTGAACAGGAGGAGGTTCCTTGCTTGCTACATCACAAAGCCTCAGTATACCTTGGCTCCCACTGGAGTTTATAAAAATCCTCTTCTGGCCCCAGCACAAAGTGAATTTCATGCACAAATGCATTTCTTCAAAGCCTAGAAATTCAGATTATATTTAGTGGGATTTTCAGAGTTGCAGATCTCACTTATCTTCAGCAAAACAAATGGGATTAAGGTATCCAGTGGCAATTTTTTAAAGTCTTGTCTGCATAGTAAGGCATCTATTGAAAAAATACTTGAACAAATGCAGTTCCAGGTCTCCATTTGTACTTATCTTGGAAGTCTGCCTTTGACTTCAGTGGGAATGGACTGTAAAAAGAGTCAGTAATTGGCATTCTGACTGTATTATCACACAATGTTACTTTTCCATTTATTGAATAATTGCCTACAATAAGTGGCCTGTATAGTTTGTCTGTTTGGTATTAAGAAAAACATTGATACCATTCTGTTGTGAATTGTGGAGCAGTCATGTTGTGAAGGGATGTGTTTGTCCACTCTACAGGTCTTCCTTGTCTGTGGTGTTCAGACTGCATTTTCTGGGAAACTACCATGGGAAGAAAGATCAAATCTCCCCTCTTCTCCTCCTCTCCTACCCTCAGAAAGAATGTTCTGTTTTTTGTGAAAGGTGAGTGCTTTGGGTAACAACTGCAATCAACAGTGTGATGGATGATGAATATTGACAGGAGCATTTTGGAGCATAAGCCAAATTCTAACCCTTCAAAAGTGAGAACAGGGCTCTCTTGGACCTCACACTGTCTCACTGCTGACCACTGAAGATTTGCTAAGCTGTCTTTGGTAGCATATTTGAGAAAGTTTTGATGGAGGCAGTAGACTAAACTTCAGGATGATCTCATACAGTAGTTTCCTCCTAGTTTCAGGGTGAACCTTCAGATATATCTCGCTTCTGGGTGCAATGCCTTCTATTTCAACAAAGACACTGTGGCTGAGGAGTACAGCTTTGGGTTTCACTGTGTTTATGTACCAAGATTACTGAGAAACCAAGTAAGAATAGAGCTGTGAGCCTTTAAGCAGCATGCCATGGAAAAATAAAATATAAAGTGTGTATATGCATGAGGGGAATGTACCCAGTGTATTGCACATTCCAGCAGAGGCCTCCAGTAAAGACTGGAATTTTAATTCTCATCTGGCAACATTCCACAAAGACAATTTCCTTCCTGCTTCCCATTCCCAAGAGATTAATTTAAAATTTTTGGCCTATTATTTATTCTGCCTTGGCTAGCAAATAACTGTTGGAGTTCCAGCCCTCAGAAGAGATTAGCTGGGGTACTTTAGTTCCCAATTTGGGTTCTCAGTGATTGCTTAGTATTATCTATTTTCTTTCTTCTTGTTATTAGCAATGCAGTTTCTTCTGTATCAACACTCTACATGAGGATTAGAAACATCACCAGCTGCATTAGTACCTCTGCAGGCAATTTTAAGCTTCTTTCCACTGCACCCATGGTCGCCTGTGTCCCCCAGTGCCTGTTGATACAGTACAAGACCCTTAGAAAGGCAGGAAAGAGGAGAGGCAGTGACTCATGTAAACTTGCTAACAGCACAGTTGAGGTACAAAATCTCACCCGTCACAGCAAGAACAGAGATCTTGATCTGCCAACACCTGCTGTATACTATTTCTGTGTTTATTCCACGTTTTTAGTTTTAAATATTAATATGAAAAGTAGGCCAGTGTTTAAGGAATTTGAATGAAGGAAATGAGATCAGGAGAAGTTTGGACATGGTCACAGGATCAGGGTGTTAGGTACCAAAAGGTGCGGAAGTCTGTTTCCTCTCCGTAAGTAGGCCTGCCAGCATTCATAATATCCCATTTAAACTACAGCTGATGGCTACAATCATCAGTTAGATAATTGTCTAGCTGAAATCATAAACCAATGAGACTAATCACTTCAAATGAAGATCATTTTTCCCCTCTTGTTTTAATTTTAGTAATTTCAGTAATAGTTGCAGTAAACATTTTTTTTGCAATAGCTTCTGTTTTGCACTGTTGAAAAAAATCCATTCCCAGTATTTTCTTTTTTTCTCTCTTTTCCTAAAGAATCAGCTTACATTTTGATTGATAGTAATCTTTTTTTAAATGTCAGTGGCATAAATGTAAGAAGCAGAGCACAAGACCTGCAACCTAGCAAGTGGGAAGAAAATTTAAATTACTTTTCCGCTTTTGTGATTCTAGACATCTTCAGCAGCTAGGAAGATTTTACAGCAGGTAGACGGTATTGCATATCTGACACAGGTCAGCAACATTGTGCCCTGTGGTCCTGTCCCTGGTAGACCTCTCAAATGTGAACTGTCACTGAAATTACCTGTGAGATCAGCTTTCCTTTGGTATATCATTCTGCTGTACCATGCTGGCAGTATAAAAGGATAGGCAAATGGAAGCTGTCCCTTAGGAAGACCCTTTCCAGAGGGAAAACATTTATTTTCCTTTGACTGTTCCTTGGGTGCTTTTAGAAAAGACACTGGCACAGGGCCGTTTTATCTGTCAGACTGCACTGTAACATGGACCAGAGTGGAGGTGTTATGAACACTGTGTGCTCTGGCTGCCTTCTGCTTGGAACACCAAGAACCTGTGCAGATCACAGAAGGGTCTGTTTACAGCAGATAGAAGCCAAACTGTCCCTGCTGATGAGGAATATATTTAAAAACTCTTCTCCCCTATGGAAGCTTAGGAACAGTAGTTCACTGAGCAGTAGAACTGCTATGTGGGCTAGAGGGCTAAAAGGTAGACCTGGATTTCAAATGTAAGGTCATGGGGTTGTGCCTGTCAGGTTTGCTCACAGAGATGTTTTAGGCTTAGGAACTGCCTGAATCCTTTTCAGTCTGCATCCAGATGCAGTGAAGTACCTGCTTCCCTTCCAGTAAGTGATCCTGTACTGGCTTAGGAACATTTATGTGTTGGACACATACTCAGCATTTTTTGCTGTAATTGCCCTTCAGCACTTGCTGTCTAAATGAATGGCCCAATAGATAAAGAGGGAAGTAAGATTAAAGAGTATGAAGAGCAGGGCTATAGTCCATTCTGCATAGGGATGGAAATACATCTTTTTGGATCATGTTATCTGATGATACCTTTACACAGGCTCAACTGTAATTCAGTTAGGTGGAAGGAAAGAATATTTTTGGATGCTGGTAGCTGCCAGCAGGATTTTTTTTTTTCAGTTTATGCTCTTCAGTAAAGGCTCTGTGGAAGAGCATATGAGATTACCAATGTTTCAGGGCTTATGGTAGTGTTAGCATATTAAGAAAATTATTACTGTGGCTGAAGATGCAGCCAAGGAGCATGAACCTTCAGAGAATGTACTACCTTCTCTTCAGTCTTGAAAGCTTTATCTCATTCTGCAACAGAAAGATCAGGGTCCCTTGCAAATTCAGTTCATTAATCCTCTTCTTTCTCCTATCATCTTTATTTCCTTCTTGATTCTTGTTCTGAGGTGGTATCAAGATGAGTTCTGTTCTTTTGAGCTGCCTGAATAGAACATGTCACATCAACTTCCTTTTAGGTTTTTGCAGTTTAGTAACATCTGAGATTGGTAATTGCTTAAGTAGGGAATCTTCATCAGTAAGATGAAGTACTGTGTGTACTTTGATGAAGTAAACTGTGACTTTGACCGTGAAAATTAAAAAATGAGTGAAGTACCAAGCCACCTTGCCTTCTTCCTGTCTGTCTGTATTTTCCATGCTTCTGTGAAGAAGGGAAAAGAACAGTACTAAGATCAATGATTTAAAGTAGGAGAGTAGAGAAGAAACTGCCCAGCCTTTTGTCTTAGGAAGAAAAAGCAGAGGGATGTTTGATTTGCATGAGGAACTCTTACCAGCTGATACTGTTAATAGCCTTCTAGTCTAACGACTGGGTGCTGGTTTGTCTTGCACGTGTATCTAATCCAAATCAGTGGCTTGCTGGCTCCATCTGCTGGATGCTGCTGAGATGAGTGGTGTAGGAATGCTTGTCGGGACACATAGCAAAAAGGTACAAAAGTAGAAACGTGCTTAAAAGAGAAGAACTCAGTGCGTGTCGTCGAGGTTGTGAGAAACAAGGTGGGAACATCCATATCCAGACCACATAAAGTGTAAAGAGTAATTAAAAGTTTGTGGTTGCATTAACTATGAATTTTCTATTTGCTTTAGGATATGCAAAACAACTGAAACCAATTATACTTAGAAGAGTGTACAAATTTGTATAATGCTGTCTTTGGTATGCTGTGCAGAAAATGAGATTCTGAAGGTAGTTTATTCAAGGCTGATAATTACAAAGTAGATTAATTATAAATGGTTTCCTGGTTATGGAGACTAAAGCATCTGTTCAAAAGTAGCAGACCACAGGAAATGTGATATTCTGACAAGTAGTGAATAGCTTACTTACAGGTAGCTTCTTATCTGACACTCTGTCCTGCAGAAACTGCTTTAAGTAATCACATACCTACAGGTGAAAATGTGATTTTTATGGTGCAGGTGCTCAAAATGTTTAAGAAAGTTCTTGGTTTTAACAAATTTTCATGAAATATCCTTTGGGGATAAAGAAACAAACAAGAGGGTGATGACTAATGGGTGTTATGGCATACTGAAAAAAAGCCTTAGCTACTGCTATGATATAGATGTCTCCGTATCTGAGAGATCTGCAGTGTTCTAAAACCAGAAAGGAGCAAGTGATAAGCTGTTCTCATTTTGGCCATTTTTTTCCACATATTTTCATTCCCTTTCTCTGTCTTTTGCCACAGTTGCACAGGTTCCTGCTTGGAATAGCTGTGTGATGGTTTGAAACTGTCTCTTTAATTTTTCTTCTCAAAGTTCAAGCAGAGAAAGTGAAAGAGTGTAAATAAGTCACTATTGGGTGTAAGAAAGCAAAATACTGATTGTTCTAAACACTTCCATTAGATAGATAGAAATGTTTAAGAACTACTACTCAAAACAAAGCGGGGAGTCTGCAGTCTGCAGTCGGGGCAGCTTGCTGGGCTGTTTGGCTGCTGTTTCTTCTTCTCTTCTGGCTGAAGATAACACACTGACCTTGGCAAGCCAAGTTAACAACTTTTCTGCTTTAGCTAACTCTGCTTTCTGCCAGGGGGGTCTGGGGGGCAGGCCCCTGGGAAAGAGGCCCCTTAGGAAAGGTGCCCTTTGGAGGGAAGCAAAGGGAGCTTGGTTGTGCTTTTCTGACGATTGTATATATTTGTAAGTGTTGTGAATTTTGTATATTTGTACATATTCATTGCATTTCATCATAGATTGTAGATTCTGCTTGTAAATACAGCTTTCATTCGCTTGCAGACTGAGCTAGCCTGGTTATTGTCAGTGTGGGGGGAATTTCAGCTCACACAAGAATTCATTGATGATTCCAAGTCTCTCCATGGCACATGTTGTATTCTTTAATGGAACCAAAAAGAATTTGAATATCAGGGGAGTGTCTAAAGGTAGTCAGTACATACAACTGCTGCACAGAGTAATAGTTTTAACTTGTAAAATAGATAGTTAAATTCTACCAACTACCTGAGGGTGTTTAATTTCAAGTTCCAAGATTTAGTGTGTGGCCTTTCATAATCTTTTAAATTTTGGAAGATGTTGATACATCAGATTTACTGAAGTTAAGTGGAAAATTGAGTTTGATCAAAATGGGATTTTAGGTGTGTGGTTTCTTCATGGAATTCTTTGTCTGCAGTCTGTGATGCAGCTATGTCCAGTTGCAATATTTTAATTATTATTTCTGATTTGTAATGAGATATTAGCTAAAAGAATCGGGCAGGGACCAAGGTCTCATTAAACCTCAGAGACAATCTATCTAGACTGTATACTAGAAAATGGAAATAAAAACTGATCAGTCTATTGTGAAAGGATTGGTGAAAAGGTCAGAGAACTGTTAAGACTTGGAGTAGCTGAAGGCATTACAATTCCACAAACACCCTATTAAGATTTCAATTGGGAATGTAAAGCCCTGTAAGTGGATGGTTCAAGCAATCTTCAGTTAAAACTGAAGTTAGTTGTTAATTGGAAAGATTTACATGCCTCTTCTCTTCAAGACTAATTTCATGAGTAAGTCATGTCACATTGTGTCCTTGTGGCTTCCAGAAGGCATCCTACCAAATCAGATGAGATGAGATGCTGCATTATGTGAGATACTTTGCACAGGTCACCAAGGAGAATGGGCAGATAGGCAGCCAGATGCACAACCTGTAACGAAACGCACCTGTAACGGTAGTTCAGGTGAGCACAGATTATTCATTGTTACCTGAAGCTAAATGCCACATTGTAGTTCATCTAAATAACATACTCCAGAATGGTGGAAGTCAGCCTAAACCAAAAATGCTGCATTTAGATGTTGCCAACATTTACATCAAATACCAGTTTCCCTTGCAGAAGTACAAACAGGTTGTGATGCACAAATCTCATCAAATTCTGTCTGGTCATGTGTGCCTTGGAGAATGCCTTACTGAATAATATTTTAAGCAGTTTCATGAGAGTTTCGTTATCAGCAAGATTGCTAGCTGTTTGTTTCTTTTCAAAATAAAAAGGAACATCAACCAGCATGTCTCTAGTCATTACCATTGTTCTTGTTCCTGCTGTAGATGGCAGTTGCAAGTGTTAACCACTCCTAAGAGTTGTTCTATTGCTTGGTAGTCAAGCTGGTTCTAAGTTACACAATTTGGCCTATATCCAAAATTGAAAAATGAACACAAACACTCATTTTTTCTGACATGGCTTGATCTTCTGCTCTTGACCTTGACCATTGCTGCTGAGGAGTAGTATCAACCTACTTCAGTCTGCTGTCTTCAAGTGACAGTTTAGTTTGTGAATGGAAAGGGTATGTGATTTTATTGCACGTCAGCTAATACTAGAAAAGTAGAGCATAATTTGGTTTGGGTTTTAGGCTTAAAAGGCTGTAGACTTAATCATTTGTCAAATTACTCAAAGCTAAATTTTTAGAAACCCTTTACCATATCACTTTCACAATTACCTGTGACACAGCACTGTCACCTTGGGCAACCAATGAGTCTCTAATGGGAATAAAGCCTGTAGTAGTCCATAGCAGCAAGCAGGCTTAGTCAAGGGAATTAGGAATTAGCCTTTTCTAATACCCTGAGTAGACGTTTGCACATCCTCTATCAGAGCTAAAAGAACCTCTGCATGCTAAAGGCTATGGGGAATACTTCAAACAAAACTTGTTCTGACTAACATACATCCCAAGGATATGGTGCTTTCATTGAGTGTGAAAAGGTAGGTCCTTCTTGTTTTTTCTATTTTAGGGAGAACAGTAAGGTAAATTAACAGAATGAGTACAACTGGGAAAAGAAATGTGATTGTCTTTGCTACCATTGTTTGAGTGGCTATTTGCTTGGGTCAAAGGTCTTTTGCTAAGTAGGATGATAAAATGGCTCGTTCTACTTTTAGTGAGATGACAGCTGCCTGGGTTTTATTCCCAAGTGGTAGTTATCTCTTCTGTTATATCTTCCAACACTTGAACTTAATGAATTTAAATCTGAGCTATCCTTTTAATAAAATAACATTTTTATAGACTTGGGATATGTATCTAACCAAGGATATTCTCTGTCTTTCTTGTATTTAAGGGAGGGATTCTTTCTCATCATCTACTTTTTACTGTTCTGTGTATCAGCCATGTTTTCTCCTACAAGTTTAATGAATATAAAGAAATCTGAACTTTGATAAACCATTCAACAAGAATATATCAAAAATATGCACCTCTATACTTTTTTCTCAAGCATGTTTCAGATGGCTGATACACAGAACGGTAAAAAGTAGATGATGAGTAAAAAATCTTTGATATTGTAAGCAAGATGCAAGACAGAGGCTTGACATTAATTTTGTTTAATTAGTATTATTTTGATTGCACTGTCATGATTACCTCTTCAGTTGTCTTTGACTTGAAGCAAAGGGGTAGATTTCTGAAGTAGTGCAGTTCATCTCACTTTACCAACCACACTGGAATCTAGTATGGTCACAATTATTTTGAGATGAACACATAAGAGGAAATCAAATTAGATCAACACAGTAGCTTTTTTTGTAGCTCTATTTATTATGTGGCTGCTGAAATGGAGCTTGGTGGCGGGCTTAGTCACCAGCTGGGCCTTGTGTGGCTCAGATGAGAAACCACCTGCACTTCATTGTTCCTGAGCATGGGAGTTTTGCAAGACTAAATCAGTGCACAGCACCTAGGAAGCAGTAGTGAATGAGAACATAGCAATTCCTTGTTTATCAGCTAAGCTAAAGAGAGCTCAATGGCAGAACTAAAACCTCAGTCTATCATGGTTATATTTATTTTACTTTGTGAGGACTCTCTATTTTGCTAGGTATTTATGCAACTGTATCTGCCATAAGTACGAACACACAACTCAGACATTCTCTTTGCAGCCCTAGCTACCATCTGCAAGGATGTCAGCAGAAAATTTTTCAAGTGCCTTTCTACTTACACCTTCTTGTTAATTTTGCTGCAGAAAAGTTGCTTACTACATGGTTTTCTGCTACTAATACTGCTTTGAATGGTATCAACATGTGCCTTCACCCTTTGCTCAGACCACACGAGTTTAGAAATTAAAAGTTCAAAATTAAGTTGTAGGCAAACATAGTTCTTCCAAGAGTCCAACTTGCAAACATATCTTGAACAATATGTGGGTTAAGCTAAAGAAGCAAAGGTTATAGATTGTCAGGATATGTGTCTGCTGATGGAATCAATCAGGGATGTAGTTACCAGATGTAATTGCATATGTATGTGTTCAAAGCTACAAATGGCTCATCTCAGTGTTGTTCACACTTCAAGCCAGTTGTCAGACTTCCATCACAACAAATTTAAAACCTTTTGCATCAAGCTGAGGCCAAATTTTCATTTTAAAGATACTATAGTTCAAGATGCCATACCACCATGCTTGTTCTTTGTTCAGCTGGGGATTTTTTTTTTTTCATCACAGTTATAACTAGATGTATTCTGATTAAATAGGCTTCTGGTGTTCAGTTTCCTGAATTTTTATTAAGGGATAATAATCCTGTTAATGGATGCTAAAATACTATTGCCTTGTATGTATTTTCTCCTTTTAATGCTAGCATCAGAATCTTGTAGGTATAGTGGATAATGAGGATTTGATTAAAAACAAAATCATAAATACATGGTGGCAAAAATTTAATTATTTTTGGTATGATCTCAGAATGCTAAGGCATGGAGCCTGTTGAGCTAGATACTGTACAGACACAGAAGAAAGGGTGATGAATGCTTGCACATACAATGAGCTAAGTGGAATTGTTTGACTGGGTTTACGTTACAGATACACAATCACATGATAATGGCATTATTTTGTCCTTCTGGTTGATTCCTACTCTGTTTATTCCCTACTACAGCAAATGTCAAAGCTGTTATTAAAATGTGTGTATGCTGAGAATTACATGGCTGCAGTGAGACAATAGAGTTTTCAGATTTAACAGTATGCTCAGTCCTGCAGCTCTTGGAAAAGCCTAGTTCATATCAACTTCATTAAAGGTGGAATTCAGTCTACTGCTGGGTGCCAGCATAAAGCCAGTCTATGCTTAACTCTCCCCTAAATCCAAAAATCTGTACTGCTTTTGTTTCTGAGCTGTGGTAAATTTTATGTGGAGAATTCAATCCCTGTAAGATATGTAGGACTGTACAGAAAGCTGTAGTAATTGCTAAGGCAAAACCAAGAAAGCAACATGTTCTATTGCACAGCACAAAGCACAATACTTTTTGGTGAACTTAACTCCTTCCACTAGTGAAGAGGTTTTATTCATCTTCTGTTAAATTAATCTTGGACTTCATTATTTATTAATTTGCTCTCAAGACACTATCTACTCATACAATATTTCTTGAAGGCTTCCTTTCATTGCACTTCTGTTGTCCTGTACCACGTGATGATGAAATTTTTTGAGAATATGTGAGGGAAAAGCTTCCTTGAGTAGACTAATAAGCAGGAGTTATTGACTGGATGCTTGCATATGTATGCTTGCAAACACCAAGTGGATATGCTAATTTTAACTTTCACACTTTTACCTTTGTTGAGCCAGGAGCTCTTAAAAAATTAGTTATAAAGTAGACCAGCTTGGTAAATTAGGCAGCAGTAAGATGGTGACACAGAGGCAGGCATGCAGAGACCTTGCTGTTCTAGTGCTTCTGCAGTGGTGACTATGCACTATTTCACAGCCTGGGTTCGGTGCCATTTGTATTATGCTTTCAGTAAAACACTATATTTGATGTCAGCCCAGCATCTTGGTCATTGTGTTTTCACATGTAGCCATGTTACCTGGAGACACTGGGTAGTGATTGTTGCCATAAGTAGAAAACCAAAGAAGTGTGACGAAACACTGCCAAAATGTGCTTTTTTTCTGTGCTAATTTCCTGTGTCTCCTCTTTCAGTAAGATGTTGATATTTTTCTGAAAAGTCAAGGTAGACATCTTGGAATACATTTTAATTAACAGAGGAAAAGGAGAGAGGGAGGTCCACAATCCTTTTGTACATTGTGAGCAGCCTGGACTGAGAACGCAGAATGGAGAGCTGCTGAAGATGAGGAGACTGGTAAATGCACTTTCTAGAGGAGTGTGCTGTATGCACTAAAGAGGAACTTCCCATGAGGAAGAAAATGGCTCCAGATGTACCTTATTCCCCAGATGCGGGTGAACAAACATCATTACTCTTAATGGCTGGGCAAATAATAGTTTGATGGTACCTATGAGGGAAGAAACTCCCATTTTGTACTGTGGCACTGTGGTGATGGCTGTGCAAAGGGAGTGTGGCAGGACTGAAGTGGGCTAGGGTGTTTACAGTTTAGTATTCACCAGCTGTTGTATTCATGGGCAGAGAAGCACAGTGATTATGCTGTTCCTTCTCAGAGCTGCCACAGCTCAGAGCTTCCTGTTGCTCACAGTCTGAATGGAATAATTCTCTGCCAGCCAAAGGAAAGGCTGCCCCCTTGCCTGCAAGGCATCTTTGTGCTGATGTGCAGAATTTCTTCTGGAAGCTGTCTGCACTGCTCAGACAAAAAGTTGACTGCCTAAATGTGAATTCGTAGAGTCCGTAGGAGTCTTTCAGTGTAAGAGTTCTCTGCTGACTTGAATATGCTTTTTCTTTCATCAATCACACAGTATAGTTTAAAAGCCCCTTTAAAGAACTTTTCCTCTCTGAAGCCACCTTAAGGTCAGTGGTGCAGCATTAAGTGCACTAAACATTCGTGTAGCTGCAGTCCAGATGGCCTATTCTAACATACTCGTTTTACACTCCTGAGTTATTCCCAGCTTAGTGAGTAAACATACAGTCTTAGCTGACTTCAGAAAGATTAATTTACTTCAGTGAGCTTAATCTATGACATAGACTAATCTTGATGTGATCCTATTACTGCAAGGTCAGGTGAGATTGTAGCTTTTGTTGTCTTGTTTTGGCCCTTTGACTCTATCACATGGTTTTGGAACAGTTTTTGTCTTTATTGTTTCTGAGACTTCACAGTCAGGAAGGAGAGATGGATAACTCATCTCAACTATGAAAGCATTACAAGATTGACTATGAAAGAAAAGAGAAAAGTCTTCACCCTGTTATGTATCCCATCGTCAGTGTTACATGTTGAAATTTAGGAAGCAAATTTTAGGAAGGAAAACCCACCATCATCTGTCAGATCTTTGGAGAGGAGTGTGACATGAATTGGTCAGCTGTAAAGTGTTACTGTGATAAATGTTCCTGGTAGAAACAAGAGAACCTGTGACTGAAGAAGCTGGCAAGGGTGGGAATTCTCTGTGTAATTACTTCGGGACAGGGAGTTGGGTAAGGAGTCTGTTACATTATAATTTTCATTTGCCTGTCACTGTAACAGGGCATGGCAGACTGGTGGCTGTTAGGTCTAGATCTTGCTGGTAATGTGGTGATCTGTAGCTGCCCAGAAGCTTTTTTCTTCTAATGATTAACATGGCACATTTCACCATTGAGTATGAACAGGAGCTAGAGTCATAATCAATAGATAAAAGGGATGGGGTGCTCTTAACAGTCTGTTAGTGAGCATGTGTGGTATTATCTTCCTTCAGCGTTACAGCAACTCTTGCTGGAAATACCCAGGAAATCAATGAAAATGTTATGGATTTTCCCTATTCTTCTGTATAGATTGTTACCAAAAAGGACAGTTTCATTTTTATCTTGTGCTTGGGAGACAGATGAGAATGATGAATTTTTCACCTAGCTGGCTTCTTAAAATATCCCACAGTTTAATTAGGTTTTCACTACATTGTAGGTTTCTTTTATAACAAATACCTGTCAACAGAAGGTAAAATATTTCAGTCAGAAAACATCCAGCATAATGCTAAACCTCTATGGAATGCCACAGGACTCAGTTAAGCTGAGAGTGGCTAAGCTCTGCCAGACAAGACCGTTTAGGAGATGCTGATTCATCTCTCGTTGATGTGTGCTGGATTACAGAACTGTTTCCTGACCGCATTATCTGCTGGGTAAACTTAAGTGAAATAGATCTTCAAGTGCTAAAGTGATAATGCAGAGGTGGAAAATCAATATTATTATATTTGTATTTCTACTCTATTTTCCTTGCTTCTGGTGATGTGTGAACTCTGAAATGAGGTGTTTTGTTTGTGCAGCCACGCTTTTTAATGAACAGTCTTGAAACAAGTTCATCCAAGGTTGCCCTTTTTTTCTCTTTTTGTAAGTTGCATTAATGTTGGCAAAGTACTTTCAGTATGTAGCAAAATCTTTGAAGTCATTACTGTGAAGAACCATGGGCTTGCCAGTACAGCTGAGAACGTTTTTGTGAAAATGTAGGGATTACTTGCTCATGCACTTTGCAAACGATAATCATACGTGCGTCTGTCCAAGTACTCCAAATTATTAAAAAAATATGAGGGAATTAAGATTCTTTGCATAGATTTAGACAACTAATTCTTTTGTTCAAATAGAGAAATCAAGGTACTAAAGATACAGGGCAACTTGTGTGTGGTCCCATAGAAATGATGAATAGGGCCAGGAAGTGATGATTTGATTGTCAGTTTACTTTACTTCTAAACCTCTTCTATACCTTATGTTTGCTTTTATCTTGCAGCTAACTCTTTTCATACTGTCTTGTTCTTCTTGTATCAAAATGTATTGTGTATGCACATTTCTAGGTCTTCTCCAGGTTCCAGTTGCCATTACTAAGCAGTCCAAAGTTAAGTATTTTATTTATATTGCTTATTTGAAAAGCCATTTTCACAATTATGGACAACATAATTATCTATAATACCAGTACTGTGATTCTGTGATACTTTATGGTTCAGGAAAAGTCACTAGTCAATTAAATTCTTTTTCTTAGAGAAAGGTTTTTAAACTTCTTTCAGAGAATTACTTGAAAATCAAGGTGGATACTTTAGCATATTTCACCTTTCCCACATGTTACTGTTATGTAAAAGGAATTAAATATTAGATATTTGAATGCTTTTATTTCTCAGGGAAGGAGAAATAAAACTGTGTTAGCAAATCGTGTTCTTTCCCTTCCAGAGAATAAACACTGCAGAATATCCACGAGATGGAGCCGGTGATACTAAAAAAAGTTTTATTTGTGGGTGAGGACCGAACTGTCAAACGATGGAGGTCAGAAGTATTTGCCATTGAAGATACTAAATGGATGTGGCACTAGTAGCTGTGTATTTGGAAAATGGAAATGCTCTCAATGCTATGAATAACAGAAGTGCTATATTTACATAGCATCTAATGGAAGTCTGTCCTCCCTTTGTAGAACTGAGTTATTAAATGATCTTCTGACAGGAAACAGTAAGAAGCTTTGTTTCATTATTTATTATGCTGAGTATGAGCAGAGTTCCAATGCAGCTACTGCTCAGATCTTTCTCGTTTACCCGAGCAGGGGGTGGGCTTTTGTCACCAGTTGTAGATGTTGCCTTGTGGTAGGAAGCAGAAATACGCTGCTTCTTTCTAGAGATACAGGCCTATTCTTTCCGTTCTCAGATCAGTGGAGTTTTGTGGGCTAGTACCTAGTGGTGCAGGTTCAATGCTTCAATGCTTACTTGATTTTAAATTACTCATTTTGATTATGATTTCATTCTTCAGCTCTCTCTTTTTCTTCACTATCCCTTCAAGTCCTTGGTATTGGTTAAATAAGAGACATTATTTCTTTAAGCCTTTTTAAGTTGCCGATAGATGTATAAATATTCTGAATTTATTTAACTAGATTTGTTTGAGACCACAGAAGGAAAGTAAAATGGTGTACTGAATACTGAAATGATGCCAGCTTTTTTGCACATCTAAAATGAAAAAGAAAACTGTTACTGTTATGAGTTCCTATCCTCACTGAAATCCATGTTGAAACCTCCTTTGCTTTTAAGATTGTGAGGCTGATTTCTGTCTATTTTCATACTGTGTATTTCAAAGTCATCAGTCATGAATCTTATTTTCAGTGGAGGGCCACCACCAGTGGCAATGGTTCTACTTCTGAAATCAATCTTTTTAGCATTTAGGTTCTAGGGTCACCCTGCTCACACCAACAAGACCCCCAGCATCTTTCCAGTCTGTCCAGCACAACAGACTCTCCATGCTTCCCTCTCGCTCCAGTTCATTGTTGCAATAATAGGGCTAGCATTCCATTTTTATTACAGAGCAAAAGTAACTGCTGTAATGTACAGACAGTTTCATCCATGTTTTAGGCATAGGAGAAAAGTATTTCAAATGGCATTTAACAGGAAATTTTTAAAGGCATTTTATTTACCACTTCTAATTTGTTTAAGTGTAAACAGAGTGATTGGAAAATAATAATTCATCAAAAAACAAAGAAAATTTTTGATCTGGTCGTAATGGTCATCCAGGGATGAATCGTAGAATCATAAAATGCTAGGGATTGGAAGGGACCTCCAGAGATTGTCGAGTTAGGACTTTTTGTCACTTATCACTACAGGCTACTAGGTACTTTATTTAACTACAAGGAAATGCTTTGTCACATAGACGAGTCTGAGTCCAGTGAGAAGCCTTTGCTCAGGGTTGATGGTGCACAGAAAATAGGTTGCAGCAAAGCTGGTCTGTGAAATAATCACATAAAGTGCAGTGTAATCCTTTCTGTCATCTAATTTATTGTATTGCTATGACTATGAGAACAGGAAAGAGTTCTGGTTTTCTATCTGTCTAAAAGGAAAGTCACTTTTAAGTGTGCTGAGGCTGAACATCATTGTAATTAATTTGTTGTCATAGAATGCTTTTAAAGACTCGGCTTTGTGTCCAGGGAAACTTAGGGCAATATGGCTGAGCTGCTAGAATGTTTATGCTCTTCCATACTGATTACTGAGGGCTGCATGGCCTGTACTGTCAGAATTGCTGAACTGGATTTATGTTTTTATAATATCCTTCTACACTTTATTTCTTTGCATACAATTAAAGGCAAGATGAATAGCAATTCAGCTTGTCCAAGGATAACAGGATACCTGTGTTTCTTTCAAAGTAATTGGGGTAGATACAGGCCCTGAATTAATCAAATCTAGAGCTAAATGCTACACATCAGGAAGGGAGGAGGTTTTCACTCCTGTTACAGCAATTTGGCCATTTCCAATTGTATTTCATGCTCTATAATCTTGCATATTAGGCTACTATCCAATATCTGGTGACAGTTCTCATCTATTTCTGTCAGTACGGACTGAATGATCTTCGAGGTCACTCTCAACCGGATACATTCTGTGATTCTGTGTCTGGTACCAACAACTTAGTATTGTGTTGCATTGGGTTTTGAAGACAAATATACGGTAAATTGCTTTGCTTCTTACCATGAATGAGAGCCCATGAACTATCTACTTGCTGTTCATCTAGATGAGTTTTTACCTAAGTTATGCCATTGGCTAGAGAAATACTGTTCATAAGTATAACTAAAAGTGTAGGTTATATGGAACATCAAGATTTTGCACTCTTTTTTCTTCTGCACAGTAGTAACTAAATACTGTGTCATATACCTGGGGATTTTTATTAGAGGTGAAACAATAATTAGTTTGCTTTCATAAAAGCCCAGAGCGATATTAACATTGTCATGCTAAACAAGAAAACAGACAGAGCTTTAGGCTTTAAATAAAACAGAGATCAGCTTAAGTGAGGGCCTGAAATATCTGTAGTAACTTCAGTATTTAAACTGCTCCACTGCTTTGTTTTTAAAGAAGTTAGTTTATTCTATTTTGATGCCCTGAAAGCAGTTATGATGTTTAAATTGCACATAATAGTAAAATTTTTAGAATTCAGGGTTTACCTCTCCATTTTTTAAAGAAACAGAGGTCAAAAAAATCTCTTCTTTCCCTTTTCTTAGCTTGGAAGACGCAGCTGTTTTCAGAATCCTAGGATGAGACAAGGAAGTGATTTTTTAGAGTGCTCCCAAGTTAATTCTAAATGTCTCCAGCTCTTTCAGCTTAATTGGAAATAGAGCACGTGATGTAGTAGTGAAGGGATCCACTATTCTGTTTTCAGCAGTAAGATCTCCCTATCTCTCTAATTATATTAATAGGCTATTTGCATAAGAAGGAAATGACTGTAATGGGAACATGGAATGCAATATGCCATTGAGCCCTGGTTTTTTAATCTTACCCATTAATTGTGGTCTAGATCCTCACAAATGCCCACTGAGTTTAATTTAGTTTTATATGCTGCATAAGGGCCTTTATCTGCCTCAGTTTTGGAAAAGTCATTTGAGGCAACAAGAATCTGAATTGAAGAAATGTGGCAGCTCCCATTTCCTATTATAGGAGCTACTACTGCTCTGGTCAGCATTTTTTCAGAATCAGATTAGGAAATTTTTTCACTTTTTGGTTTTTAATTTTCAGTTTGAATATATTCTTATAGAAAGCTGAAACCTATCCCCAAGGGTCAGCTGGCAGACTTGATGAGTTTGTGCAGGTTAAGGAAATAAGATTACTGGCATGTGTTTTGTTGTTTATATGATCAGAAGAGATTATTTCTAATATGTGAGGGTGGTAATATGAGCACCAATTTACAGGCCCACTGGCCTGTTACTTCTTTACTCTTCTGTCCCCACATCTCATGATCTACTTAAATTCACTTTAAACCTGTTTTTTTCTTGCAAGAGAAGGAGAGAGGAAACAGACAGTTTCTAAATAATAAAAGTCTCTTGGAACTGATAGGCAATGCTGAAGTAAAAGTGCCCCAAAGTGGCCTACAGTCTTCATCTCAGTTTAAGTGTGGAACTGACAAAAAGGAAGTTCTTTTCTATAGATACCACCTGCCAGTTACAGAATCACAGAAATATTCAGATTGGAAAAGACCCTCAGGATCACCAAGTCCAACCGATAACCCTACTCTACAAGATTCACCCAGTTATGTACTGAGTTGTGTAAACTGTTACATATTTGATCCAAATATGCTTTTGCCTAGGTTACTACAGGATTGCTTGGAGGACATGTAGATTACAGAAAAAGGAGTCGACTTTCTTCCCCTGGAAGACAGCAATCCCCAGCAACCTACAGTGTGCTCATTCTGATGGTAGGTAACCAGCATTTTTGGGATGGAATCTGAAGAATCAAGAACTGTGGCTGAGGCCTATAATTGAGATAAAACAATAATGTACTGCTGTGTATAACAGAAGTGTACACCATCAGTCAGTTCTGTTGTGCTCAGGAAGTTTGAAATAGAGCTTCAAAAATAGTGTGAAATTCTCCAAGTGCTTTTTTATTTGAGTTGCAGCTATTTAGCTATTTCCTTATGCAGGAGAATTCCTGTTGAAGTAGAAGATGAATTTACTTATGAGGACATTTGTCTAGATGTTTTGATTGCAAGCACAACATACTAATAATTAATATCTTGAAACAAGCATGTTTGGAAAACCATTTTTGCAGGAGTAAGCACAGTACCAGCAGTTCCTGTTCTTAGCCTAATTAATGAATACCCTTAATGGAATGTAGGGTTTTTTAGTAAAACACATGACTCTAAATTTTCTTACTGTATTAGAAATGTCAGAGGACACTGGCATACGTCTTTTTACAGAAAATATTCTTTTAACACATCTCATAAAGAGTGTTTTTAGTTTTTGGTTTGTTCCCTTGTCTGTGAAAGAAACTCATTTAGTTTAATACTCACTAACTGCACAGTGAAGGAAGGCCTAGTTCTAAATGCCTTTTACATTTAAGTCATTATGCAGGTATAAGCCTATCTTATCTCAGTCTGTCCATGTGAGCAAAGTTCATTGGATTATGCACTACTCCTTTCCATACATACTTTGACTACTGAAGTGAGTGAAGGAAGGAGGTATTTCAGCTGACGTGGTAGACTGTAGATCAAAGTTTTAAATCTCTCACTTTATGTGATTTTTCTTAGGCTGATATCAGACATCAGTAAGAGCAGTTTAGTTGTTTTAGATTTTCTATAAGCTGAAACAATTACAGTTATCTTTAACCAAACTATTCACTTTTTTAAAAAACACATTGTGATAGGGCCTTTGAGCCATGGATCTTTGCATGACTGTAAATACTACATTTCCATGGTGTGATATCTGTAGGATATACAGCTGCTTGCTTTTAAAACTTGATGTCTGTCATCCCAAGACCTGCTGTAAGCACACTTGCCACCAGCAGTTATCCTTTAGAATTCCACCAGGCCTCTAACCTATAGTCTACTGTGGACCATCTGCTCTTTTCCTGTGCCTTTCTACTGATACCAAAATAATTTCCATCTGACTGCCCTGTGCTTTGCATGAAAAAACCCTTTTGGGCTGCTGCTTCTAAAGTAGATTTACCTTCAATCACCATTTATTAAATCTCTGTCCATTAAAAACCATAGCTTGCAGAAGCTGTGTGCATTAAGCCTGATTATAGAGTCAATAGAGAAGAGGGAGGGGAACAGCAGTTTCTATCAGTGTATTGCCTTGTTTTTCTAGTTGTCTAGCTGGCTGGTAACACTTGTGACAGGGTGCATATCAGAAAAGGAGTCTCATTATTTGGCTTAGATTTTGGTTTATTCATCTGTCCTAGCTTTTTATTTAAGCTGTAATTTAATGATTGTTTGCTTCAGGAAAAAAACTGCTTGGTCTACATGACTAAAATCAAAGTTTTCTTTAGTGCTGGGGTACTAGGTCCCTTATGGAGGGTAAGGGCCAGGGGGCTAAGAAAGGAAGAGGAGGAAAGTTGGCAGGTTCTTTACGGAGAATGAGTGGCTCCTTCAAACGTACTTCATTTAAGGGCTCAGCGTCTGGATCACAAAAGGTAAGTCTGCAATTACTCAATGCAATCTGAGAGAAACAGCTGGAGACACTGTTTGCCCCTTTTTTCTTATTTAAATAGCTGGGACTATTATAAATAAAGACAGTTCTCTTTCCCCTTGTATTCTCTTAAGTCTCAGCAGTGTCCATCATGTTAATTGCACTGGTTCTGGCAATGAATCCTATTTCTGTTATGGAAGTTCTTTCACAAGTGCACTGTCTTAAGGATTGTTGGGTTAAATATCATCAAACAGGGCTAGCCTGTAATGATTCTTCTCCAGAGTCAGAGTCATATTTTGATGGCTGTTGATGCTTAGTGACAATTCTAGGTGTAATCAATGAGAAGACTGTTAGAATGTATAAAGGATTTTGATGTGTGTAACAGTGTGAGAGCTGAAATCCACCCCCCCCCCCGACAATAACCAGGTTAGTGCAATCTGCTTTCTCTGAATGTCTACAGCAAAGAGATTCTGTGAGAAATAGAGTTTGTGGTTAGATTGTGTGCTGTGCAGTATATGAATGAAAAAGGCAAGGAAGGAGAGAGAAGACCTGAGGTGATTTCTTTATAACATACAAACTCACTCTCTTGTCACAAGCTAACATGTTGTAGATTAATATTAAAACTTTGTTTCTTAATGTGAATGCAAGAAATACTATGTCTAAGTTTGGGGGAATTCTTCAGCAGAGATTGGCCATGGGCTATCACCAGGTGAACTGCAAACACTCTCTAGAGAGAAAATAATTTGTAGTTAGTGGGTTTTTTTAACGTACTAGCTGGGTACCCTGGCCTTTTTCTCTGCTAGAGATTGTCAGGTTCTATGTAATGCCCGTATTACAGGCCCTATTACAGATACTGAATGCTAGGTGATAAAAATCAAAACAACTTCATCTATAATGTCCATGTTACTAGGGTCAAGCCTGAACAAAAGAAAAATTGAAAGCTCTGAAGCATTTCTTTCTCCTCTGCTAGATATAAAGCAAAGCAGCATATTGAAATGTGAGCTAATACTTGGCAATGGTGTCACTTGGTGTAACGTTTCCCATTACTTGCACAGTTACTCCTTAGGTCCCTTGTGGTTGTGTCCAAATAGTGTGAAAAACCAGGCTGTCCTCCAAGACACTCCATTTCATGAACGCCTATATGTTGCTTGCTTTGACAGCAAAATATCTTCTCAATGATAAGCATTAGTTTCAGAGGCTAATATACCTAATACTATCGTATTAATGTCATTTATTGAATAAAAGACAGGGGCAATGATGAAGGAAATTTAAGAGAAGGACAAATGGGAATAATAAATCTCTAATGCAGGTGTAACACCTCAGGTGCAACATCTCAGGTGCAGTCAGATAGATTTTTACTTTATGTTTTTTTAATGCACCAAGCCTATCTTGATACTGCAAAGCATACATAATTTTACTTCTTCAGTGGAATAAATTCAGAGTGAAATACCCAGATAAAAATCGTTTAATCTTGTCCCACTAATCCCATATGAAAGACTAGTCAAGTGAAGCTAGGAGGAGCACAGAGCAATTTTTTTTTGGTGTGTTACTGTTGGGTTTTGTTTTGTTTTGGTGGTGTGTGTTTGTTTTCTTTTTTTTTTTTCCCTCTCACAAAGTTCAACTTCTGATTATTGGAAAAAGAAAGGTCTTTTAAAAGGTGTAAATTCCTTTCATAGCTTGCTTGGTTTACTGTTCCTTTTGGCTGCCTCTTTGAGGTTAATAGCATACTGTCAGCATACAGGCAAGTGAACTAGGAATCAGGACATCTTGAGGCAGGACATTTGGGTGCTGTTGTGCCTGTGAATGCTTTGTATTTATTGTAAGCTTTTGCTAAGGATACAGCTAAAAACAGAGATTGAAACCAGTCTTGAATGCTTTTTGTAGAGATGTAGTGCTTTACGATCCATCTGGTAATTGTTAAAGCCAAGTGATGTACTTAAGTGTAGAGATTTATAATAAAGATTTCACCTACCACTGTAATAATGTTTCCCTTTTACCACTTCCATGGACCTTTTTCTGAGGAGTGTGTGTGGTGATGGTCCATGATTTTTACAGCAGTAGTGCTGAATAGCAAGAGTAATCTAGAGGAAGATGCCATTTTACTTCTTGAGCAGGTGTACAAAAACATCTGCTGCTACCTGCTCTGCAGTTCAAGGCTTTATTCTCCACCTCAACAGAGAATGTTGTAAGTGACATGTGACACCTGTAGTCTTTAAGGAAAGGAATATGCCTATGTTTGTGTTCACACAGATCTGTGTTTTGGTTTTGTTTCTTGTAAACATTTCAGCTTATTAAAAAACGAAAGAACTTACCTGGATGTACATGTCATTCTGACTAGTGGGAATTACTTCAAATTACTTTTGTAGTACTAAATAGTGCTTTCATCTCAGCTCACTTTCTCCATTGACTTGATCTAAATGTCTTTAAGATGTTCCTACTGTGACTCATTTTCTGTTCTCTGAAAAGCATTTGACTGAAACAGCTTTTCTCTACATGTTATTTCTGCTTGCCCATAATTCTTCGATGCTTGTAAATTCTCTGTGATTATCTGTGCAAGGATATACTCACTACAAGCCTTCCAGATGCTCAGATTTAAGCTTTTATAGAGGCACTAATATATTTTAATTGCATTATTGCTTACATCACTTCCTGGCTATCAAATGTGGTATAAGAAACAAAAATATTTGAAGTATTTTAATGTGTATTTTACCTGAATATATTAGACAATTTTGAAAAATCTCAACATCAGTACTATAGAATGTATAATGGATCCTTTAAAATATTTTAAGGTAGTACCGTATTACCCAATGAATCATTAGAGGAGTTTTCATGGATTGCAAAGGTGGAAAGGTTATTAGATCTTCAGAGTAAGGCAAATAGCTTGCCCTATGTTTTGTAAATGATCAAAAAAATCAGGGAAAAGATAGAAAAGGATTAATACATTTACTTAGATCAGAGAGGGTTTGTCTTTTAGCCAGAGAAATGATTTTGTCTCCCCTTTAAGTGGCTGTAAGTCAGAGGTCTTACCTTTTGTTAACGAAGCTTGAAATAGGTATAAAATCCCTTGAAGTTTTAGTTTTGCTCTTTCCATTACTTGGAACTGTTATCTGCAAGTGGTTACAGTTACAACTAGTTAAACCACTTTATAACAGTGAATGAAACCATTTTCATACACATTCCTTTTGAGAGTTTCAAAATTTGAAAAAAAATTTACAAAACTTTTGCTATAATTAAGTAATTATTTTTCTGTAAACATTTTGGCCATTGGCTTTGTTTTTTCCAGTTTAGTGAGTCAATTGAGTGATGAAAGTGAGAAAATAATTTGGGTATAGTAATTTATTTCTCTCTGAAGCATAGCAGAGCATGTTCGATGCTCAAAAAAATACCAGGCAATAATCTAGTTGCCATCATAGCTCTAAAGAAAAACAGAGGCAGAGCTGTGTTTAGAGAACAGGCAACAGGTTATCAGTTGCCTCATTTCAAACACAAATGTGCCTAGCAATGTGTGATCTCTGATACAGACTCTAAACTTGGAGACAACAGGACAGGCTCTACTCTTCTGTTTACTGAAAGAAGGAAATGTCAAATTAGAATAATCTATGACCATGACAGAGGATCAGTACTGTAGCTGTATTCTTAAAAAATATTGAAAACTGCTGAGTATCTAAATTTGTCCAAATCTGACGAATCTTTTCCACTTGTGTGTTCTTGTTAACAAAGAGCATTCTGGTGGCTCTTTTACTGAACTGCTTTTCTGAATCCACACTGAATCTATTTAGTTGATTTGGTGTCTTAATGTCCTTCAAAAAGCTGGATAAGAGCATTGTGAAAACATCCGTAACAGAGTATGTGCTAGTACCAACTGATCTGAACAGGAATTGGAAATAAATCCTTTAACTGGCCAAATGAATTACAAGGCTTTTGTTATGCTCTGATGCACTATCCAAAGAAAGAGTATCAGTATTGTAGAAGTAAATGGTTCTCCTTGGCATATCCATGAGATTTTTCTTGTCATCTTGTAAGTTTTTCCACAAGACAGACATTGTAAGGTATGGCTTACAGGAATCTGTATGTTGTCAGGAGTCTATATTTTGCAGGTATGAATCACCCAGCATAGCTAGGCATGCACTAAGCCCCTTCTCTACAAGTCAATACACCGTAGACATCCCACAGGAACATATGGTGTGTGCATATGGTGAGTAATATGTGATCTGTGGCATGAAGGAAAGGTTACCACAAAGGCCTGGAAGCTTGCTGTTCAAGATAAGGTGTAAGCATGGAATCAGAGACAAGTCTCTTTGCCTTGCATACCTGTTAAAGCTCACAATTGCAGGGAAGCATTTCTGGACTGTCTTGTGTCAGCCATATCAGTGAAAACAAGGATTTAGGACCAAGATTCTGTAATGTTAGAAAAAGATCAAGCTGATGAAGGGAGCAGCAGGGGAACTGTCATATAGCATGCAAGCGGAGCCTTCAGTTTTAATATAGTT
The DNA here is from genome assembly GCF_027791375.1 of Indicator indicator. Classification (NCBI taxonomy): domain Eukaryota; kingdom Metazoa; phylum Chordata; class Aves; order Piciformes; family Indicatoridae; genus Indicator; species Indicator indicator. The sequence continues at coordinate 6,849,985 of NC_072025.1, forward strand.
TTAAATAGTTTTTATATATGTGAAGTGTTCCCTAATGCTTGACTTGGGCTTGCAATAATGATGAAACCATGAGTGACACTGCAGCAGACATGAAGAGAACAGAATCCTTCCCCAGAGCTCCTGCCATATATGTTAGAATCACTTCGTGAATTACAGAATGATGTTTTTCACTTCTCAGCAATTTGATGATATTCTGTCCAGCTATTCGTATTCCCTTCTGGCTACTCTAAGATTCACATGCATCTATGTTTTTTTAACTGTGCTTCACTGCCTCTTTCCCAACATGAATTACTTCTAGCCTCACTGAAAAAAAAACCCCAACCCTGCCATAGATGTTTAGTTCATGCTGTACCTGTTGCCAGTTCTTGCTTACCACTCCACTGAAGGTCTGCAAACAAGCCTGAGTAGAGAAAAATCAGAAAGCCTTGAGCAATTTTCACTTTGAAGATAGTTTTATGAAAGGAACCTGTCAAGTGTGGCTACCTGTTAAAAACTCAAGCAAATGCTCATGGATACTGCAAAGCTCTGTCTGACTTCCAAACACAAAGAGCAACAAGTATTAGTGTAAGAGTGCTTCTGAGGCAGATGAGGATTTTACAGTAGTAGGACGCATACAGAATGAGACTGTAAGTGGTGCCATGCTTCAAATGGCTGCACTTTTGTTTTGCCTAGAAAACACAAGTGTGGATAAACAAAAGGAAAAGCAGTTTTGCTGGAAAGCAGAATCAATGTTCATGTCTCAGGTAGTGATAGTAGGTTAGTTGGTCTTGCAATGAATTTGGGCACTTAACTGTTCTCAACCATTGCCTTAGTGAATAGAACCTTTCCTGGTGCTTTTTGATTTCAGACTTTGTAGAATCTACCACAAGCAATAAAGATTCTTTTAAATTAGTCAGTCTTTAAAAATGAGGTGGAAAATGTAGGTGGCAGAGTAAAGGAAGAGTCAGAAAGCATCGAAAAAGAGCCTTTTCATAGGCAGTGTTGTAGATTGGATCATCAGTTCAACTTCACGGTTTTGTTTCTAGCTGTGCCTTCCACTCTACTTTGTGAATTTGGGCAACTCACTTTGCTTTCTATTATCCTCAGTATGTCTTGTCCACATACAACAGAAATAATTTTCTGTTCAGTGTGAGCCCAAATTCTATTGCAACATCTGCCATCCACAGAAATGGAAAATTAGAAAAGCTGAAGAAGAAGAAACTTCTTTTCCTTCCTCCCCCCACCCCCCCAGGAAACTGGTTTAGTGTTCCCCTGGTCACATACCTTCCCTTTAAGCCTCCAGTTGACTGATCTCTGATGTAGGAATTGCTCATGCAAAAACCCTCTTCATTGTTGCCAGACTTCAATTTCATCTTGGTGTGGATGCCTGCAATAAGGATACCCTCTTGGAAAAGTGGAAAATAAGCCAAACCTTCACAGTCCAAAAGAGTGGAAATGGAGAGTCAAAATCTAGGAGAGGCAGACAAGCAGTGAAAGGACAAATCGCAAACATATGAGCAAAGAGCAAGAAGAGACCCATTCATTCCTAGAATATAGCTTGCAAGAAAACTACCATATGTTCAGAAGGTTCAAGGGCACATTTTACTCACATTTTTACAGCTTTGCCAAGTTTTCAGCAAAACTGAGTAAATACTATCCAAAAGTCTAAATAGATTTTAATTACCGAGGAAGAGATGAACTGATGTTTTTCACTAATATATAATATAGAAAGAAATGTGATTGTGGATTGTTAAATGCATTCACAATGTATATAGTTCAAGGATTAACTGCAGCAGTGCTTCACAGCTGGGTGGCAGAGGTGTATAAAATCTGAATGGAAGGATTTTACATAGATTCATATCTTTTAAAACTGGCCATCTGACTCCTAATTACCTGTAAAAATGTTTGATTGTTCTCATATTTTATTCCTTGTGATTTCAGATCTAGCTGGGGTGGGGTTGGGGGAAAGAAAGAAACAAGAGGGGTAAAAAAACCCCATCCTTGTTAATTTAACTATAAAGTAAGCAATAAGATAAACTGCTTAAAGGCTTATATTTGGACTCCAGTTTTACCTCCTAATATTTACATTATCTTTTGTGTTGTGAGTACCTCTGTCCACTGTGTACTTTTGCCAGTGGTTAGCAGGCAAGTTATTGACCTTATGCTGCAGGAGTGTTGTCACAGGGATCTGATTTGGAAACGGGAGAGGTTCTGTAGACAGGCATTAGCGGGTAAAATGGGAAAGCCAGTCTGTCCTGGGAAATTACATGAATAGAAGAATGAATATCAGTTTTAAGGTACTTATTTGGGAGAAGAGGAAAAAGCATGAAAACCCATTACATAAATAACATCTGGTTCATCAACAGATGAAGACGAGGATGGAGAGGATTGAAGACAGGTAGCAGAGACTGTGAAAAGCCATGTACATGCCAGATTGTCAAAGACAGGGGCAGGTTTGGGCAGTGCTGTGGAGGGAGCAGCTGACCAGCTTGAAGCAGACTGAGAAAAGGGAGCCACTGAAGGACTTTTGCAAATTTGGGGAGAGTGAAAGGACAGTGGCTGCTGTGGACATAATGTAGAAATTTCAAAGACGAGTGGGAGAAAAGCAAGTTATGCAAACTCTAGACTAAAGAGCTTCTTCCTCGTCATTTAGGTGGTGTAATTACATGTGTAATACACATGTAATCTGTAAAATCAATCTAAAGTCTAAATGTAAGTCCTAAAAGGTACCCTGATAAATAATTGCAACAATTAGATTTAACTTTTTTTTTTATTTAACAAAATGAGCAGAGTGTAGGTATAGAGAATGTAAATTTTCTGTAACTATGACAACTGATTCCCTAGTGCAGCTAGTACAGTCTCATCTCAAACTCAAGAAACTGATTAGAAGCTTATATTTAATGGTAATCTTATAATCTTTAATGGATTATGCTGGCCTTTTCTGACAGTAATTATACTTTTTCAGAGCAGTGTGATATCTTTTGTGATTTTAATAGCATTCCATCAACATGTGATGTGATAGGAGCTCTAGAATCTGCAGGTGCAGTTGTCTGTGAAGTGTAATCCAACAGTAAAAGCAATTTCCCCTCTGAAAATCTGGGCTCACCTAACATGGTTTTATACTTTGTTAGAAAATACTGTGTTCAAATTGTTGATTCTGTTTTGTGAAAATTCTGTTGCAATCCTAAATATTCCTCATTAAGGCTTCATCTGCTAGATCATATTAGATGCTTTTAACGGAATTCATTCCCTGCTAAAGAAAATAGGGAATTACGTAACCTGAATATACTCCAGAAGAGAACTTTCAGTATTGCTAAGAGAGTATTTTTTCCATTTGAAATAAATAGCAAGCTATAAAAGCAATTTGTTGCAGTCACAATAATTAAGTATCAGCTGATTACAGCAGTAGTGTCTCTTCTACACATAAGTGCCTTAGATTTGAAGGATGCAGTTGAATTTCACCACATAGTTATCTTACGCTTTCTTCAAGCCCTTTATGAAGATGTGCTGTAAAACAGTATTGGTTTGTATGATGTTGTCTTTGAAATGGCATAAAAAGGCAGCCTTATTCTATAAAGATTAATCTCTAATAATAGTACAGTAAAAGATGTAACAGCTGGTATGGTTTAATATTCCTTAATATCTACTTTCATGTGATTAATAGCTGAATGACTTAAGCCTCTACCAGTGGAAAGCAAGCAGTGGTTACTAAGCTCTGCTAAATGTACTGTTTATAATTTTTTTAGACATTTTAAATGTTTTTCTTCTTTTATTTCCAGAGTTCCTGATTGACATTAATTTCCCTCCTTCCCTCAGGTCATGTATTAAAAATCTCTCACAAAAAAGGGGAGAAATAAGTTATCCAGTGGTTGAGGGGTTCATCCTGTCTTCTTTCTGAAACACAGTACCCAAGACTATACCTAATACAATTCAGCAGTAAATCATTAACCTCTATGTTGATTTATTTATTTATGTGTTTTACAGAGAAACTGGATGCATCAGTTTTTTGTCTTGACCTTCATATTAAGTAGTAAATATCTTTATCCAGTTCTACACTGTTGGTAGTGATTTTTATATTATATTTTTACAGAAGCAAAATCTTTGCCAGTTTGGAACTGAAGAACAAAGGGTAAATTCCAGAGCTTTTAAAAAGATTTAATCAGAATGTGCTTAGCTGGAGCAATGCTCATAGCGCAGGGTGTTTTAAAATTACATCTTAATCTCTTAATAATTTACCTAGGTTTTATTGAAGTTTGAGTCCCCTAAATATTTGTCAATTATGGAGATGAATTTACTTGTACAAGTGAAGATTGAAGATCCAGGTGGGAATTGAGCATGCTGCTCACAAGCTGAGAAGCTTTTTCCATTTAACGTCCTATTAAATTCAGAGGTAAGGTGTGAGCAGCTGTGCTGGGTCAGAGCAGAAATCGGTGTTGCCCAGTAACATCACAGTCTAGGGAGTGCTGCAGGATCAGGGGAAGATGTAGTTACTCTTCCTCAGAGTTTTCTCCTGTGTTTTCATACTTAAGGTAGGGATTGTCTAGACCAGAAGTAATCTTGAGGGGGTTTTATGTAAAATTATATTGTTGCCTTTTAGTCTCCACTGCATCCTTCACCAAAGAGTTTTGCAAGCTTGAGCTCATGTGTTTTGGAAACCAGACTTTCATGTTTGTGCAAGATTTCTTTAACCTGGTGTGTAATTGAGCATCTTTTAATTTTGCTGTTGAATTTTGTACCTGTTTTGGTATTTGATTCAAACTTCATTTCACCATTGTGTTGAGCCTTCCTTAAAAACATCTTTATTCTTCTAATCCACAGAAGTGCATCAGACATGTTTTAATTTGTATTTACTGGGTCTGTTTTTGATCAGAGGACTTAAAAGTTGAAAAGCCAGGATGTTCTCCTGTAGTTACTGTCTGATAAGTGTTGAAACACTGGCATGACGTGACATGCCATCACCAATCACTAAGTCTGGGTGTTTAACAGTGTCTTTCATCTTAGAGAATCCCAAACTTGTGTCAGCCTTCTGTCTTCAGAAAAGTTAATTTACCAACAAAGTTCTTCCACCTTCTCAGAAGGATTGTGGCTTAAATAACTCTGCTTTTTATTCTCTTTTAATGGTAGCTCTGCTGTTAACTAGTTGCTGCATGTAGATCTCATTCTGGTATACCAAAAAGCTGAAAGAAGGATACTTGTTGGAGCTAGGGTCAGCCAGGATCTGTATCACACTAATCTCATTTGAAAGTTTTCTTTGGTTTTGGTTTCTCCCCAGACACACACAAAACCACAACACAAGGATGATCCCCATGGCCCAAAATGCCTTATCTCTCTCTTCTTGGTGCTTTGTCTTGCTTCTTGTTATCTGCTTGCTATTGAGGAATATGAGCAGTTGAGAGAGGTTCTGAATGAAGAATTAGCCCTGAGTGTGTATGGGTCCTGGTCTGTTTGGGCTTTTGGAAAAATGAACCCATGCTAAGAGCCAGGTGGGTGAGCAGAGCCAGGAGGACAGCTGCCTTCCGGAAGGTCTGGATTAGTGTTTCAGTGGCATATCATATTTGGGAAATAATGGGAAGGGAAATAACTGGCTTGTTAAAAAGGAGTGTCAATACATTTGTCATTAGTGTCCAGCTCCAGTCTATGGCCTAGTTAATTTTAATCATTGCTTGCCTTCTTCATAATAATCCTATGATATTAACATTTGGCTGTTGATAAAGCTTTAGTAGTTGGAATAAATAATGGTCTCTGAGGTTTCTGACATTAACGTACTTGTGGTACTCAGAAGGGTTTTTTAATATATTTTTAATTTAAGTTACAATGTTTTGAAGTTATTTTTCATAGGTCTGAGGGAGAGCCCTGTTATCTTTGTTTTCTGTAAGCGAACACTGGAATGCAGGACACAACTGAACTTAAGCAGTTAGTGCCATTTCCCATCCTCTCTGGCCTCTAGCTGCTGACAAGGTCTTCATTAGACTCTCTGGGAAGCTAGGCTTGTGGAATGCTAGTCCTGGGAGAATGTCTTTGCTGTGCCACATTTCTGAACTGATACCAGGTATTTGTGTACAGTCACCTGACTGAGTGTTTAGAAACCTCAGCAGTTTTATAGTTATTTGGTAGAAAATAATGTGAAATGGTCCACACTGACCTCTGTTAACCTTATGGGCCTAGTTCATTAGCAGACTTTGCTTGAATTAAGAACAAGGGTGAGTCAGTAAATCTGGCTGCCATCTTGAACATTTTCCCTGAAAGAAGAGAAGTCTTAGGAGGAGCAGCTGTATAGCCTGGAGAAGAGAAAGTTGAGGGGACACCTCATGGGGACTTTTTACAAGAGTGTCTACCGATAGGACCAGGGGAAATGGATTTAAATTGAAGGAGAATAGGTTTAGATTGGATCTTAGGAAGAAATTCTTCACTACAAGAGTGGCAAAACTCTGGACTGGATTGTCAAGAGAGGTTGTGGATGCTCCCTCCCTGGAGATGTTCAAGGCCAGGTTGGATGGGGCCTTGAGTAATCTGGTCTGGTTAAGAGGCATCCCTGCCCATGGCACGGAGGTTAGATTAAATGATCTCTAAGGCCTCTTCCAGCCTGGACCATTCTATGATTGCTCTCTACAACTACATGAAAGGTAGTGGTGGGTTGTCTCATCTCCCAGATAACACGTGACAGGACGAGTGGAAACAGCCTCAAGTTGTGCCAGGGGAGGTTTGGATTGGATACTAGGAAACATTTCTTCACTGAAAGACTGGTTGAGCATTGGAACAGGCTGCCCAGGGAGGTGGTGGAATGTCCATCCCTAGAAGTATTCAGAAAACTTGTAGAGGTAGCACACAGGGACATGGTTTAGTGGTGGACTTGACAGTGTTAAGAGTTGGACTTGATGGTCTTGGAGATCTTTTTCAACCTTTATGGTTCTATTTCCTTATGACTCCACTCGATAAATGGCCTGATGAGACTGGAAAAACTGTAGTCATACTTTTGTAGAACGTTTTTAATTACCAGCAAAAACCTTTGACCCGTGCTGATGAAATCCATTACTCAGTTACAGACGACAGCATTTAGCAGCTTTTCCCCTGCTATATTCAATTAGAAGCTGACACAGTTTAATGTTCAATATGTTCCCTAGATGGATGAAGAGATTGGGGAAAAAATCAGAAGCCATTTACATTTTCTCATTCAGACTTAAGAGCTTTTAGGATTCAATATGTCATGTTGATCTGGTAGGTCTTCAGATCCTACCAGACCATAATTTCTCCCATAGCATGTCTGCTGCAGAGCACAGAGGTTATGGAGAGCTACCCAACTTAGTCCTGCTTAGGAAGACTATGTTAGCCCACGGTGTGCTGTAGTCATTGCATGCAGATCATTCTGCTTTCAAGGTGAACAAGCCAGTGCTCATGCTCTTAGCATTCAGGACACTGCCACAAGCATCCAGTCTGAAGGCTGGGAAGTTGCAAGCTTCCTGTTTCCCACAGGAGCACATCAATGCTTAAAGAGAGGCTTTCCTTCCACCTTAATCAAACTTTCCCCAGCAATACTGACAATTTTAAGTCCTGGTTTAGAGGGAAAAGCATGTTAATACAATTGAGCACAGGAGCTGTCCTGCTGACTTTGATGGGTTTATCTGTCAGGCTGATATTTAGATATCCTGCTTGAATATTCAAGTACTGGAGCTCATAGTTTGTTCCTGCAAATGTATTGGAAAAGTCTTCATTACAAGAGAACTCTCCATGGAATCACATTCATCAATGTATGTAAAGATATGCTTTAGCTAGCACAACCTTCCCCAGAGTATTTCCAGATCTAGGCAATGTGGATCAGAATAAGAAAGTGTCACCTTCCCAAGGTCTTCCTGGCCTTCATCAAATTAATGGTTTGGTCGTCCTTAAAGAGTCAGATGCACTTGGATTAATCAACCACTAGGTAGAGCTATACTATATAAAAAGGACCTCACTGTGAAGTCTTACACTAAAATTCGTATTTTCCCTAGTAGTGAGCCAAACTAAGGATCAGCTGTTGTACAAGACAGAGATGACAGCAAGAGGTCTTTCTCCAGGATGCAATAAAATCCCAACTGCCCCCTTAATAGCACAGTGAAAATCATGAGTCTTTTTCTGAGTATACCTTATAATAAGCCTTCAATAATAAATAGTCCAATTTAATTCCCATACATTAATTATTAAATAAGACATATCTTTAAATTATCACAGCAATTAATTTTTAATCAAGCAGTCATCATAGATCATTTTATCATCACTGTGGACAGGAACCTTGACAGCAAAGGTTGTATTACTCTTTCTTTCTTCATTCCACAGATTCACAGATTGCATTGGGTTGGAGTGAGCAGGGACACTTCCAACTAGATCAGGCTGCCCACACTCCCTCTCTCCCTCCCTCCCCCACATCATCCTGATGCTGAGAAATACTCACCTATTGATCAAAGGGTCATAAACATGCAAAAAAAGATTTACCTATAATATCATCTGATATAACTAGCACAAGATGGCTCTGTTTAATGATTTCTGTTTAATGATTTCTGTACTTTTTTCCAATTTATGTAATTTATAGTACTAAATTTACTTTTGAGTTTTGAGATATGCTTATTATAAACATTCATCAGTGAAACAACTAATGATGGATTTAGTCTTTTGATTGTGCTTAGGATTTTGTTTGCCACAGTTAATACTGAGCTGATACAAAAGCTACCTAAATGCACATAATAATGGACTGGAAGATGTGTGAAAGTTGTGGGGGAGCTGAAAAAAGCCCACCACAACACACCTTCCAAAATAGCTCTCAGTGATATACTGCAGCTTTCAGCAGGTACAGGCATAGCACAGACATTGATTGTACAGATTATTCTATGTTTGTTTTGGTGGTGTGCCTCAGCCATGAACATAGAGAAATATATATGGATATTTCTTGGTGACATGTTCAGTTCTTGATTCTAATTGAAAGAGTTCCAAAGTTCAGGATTTGGAGCCAGCTTAGTGGGTATACATCTTGCATCAATGAAGCCATAATAATGAAACAATTTTCTAGCGAAGTCCTATATGTAGTCTTTCTATTTTGTCTTTTTCATTTTCTGTGGCTGAATTAAGTGGAGCTCTTGATACTTTATTAGACCAAGGCAAAATTTTTAATAGCTGGTATTGTGAGTATGTATTTGATTCCATTTTGTTCCTGATTCTTGCCAATATAGTGGCATTTCAGCCTGCTTGTTGAGTGGATTTGTGATTTTTTTTTTCCCAAGGATAAGCCACAGATTAGTGAAGTACAGCTGGTATGTTTCTCATGCTAAGTGGTTTTGGCACTTGTTTTTTCCCCATTTTTAATGTCCTTCTTGAAATAAATCCTGAACCTTGTTCTCCACCCTTTCAGAGGACTTTTGTTAGTAGCAAGCTGCTTCTTTAACCAAACAGTATGTTAATTAGACTGAGCAAACAAGCATTGCTCAAATGAGTCTTTACCAAAAAGGGAATTCAAAGAATGTTTTTAGATTAGTTTAACAAGTAAAATTTTGTTAGTGTTTATGGAGTCTAACTCAGTAGTGAGTGAAGCTGGGTTTTTAAGCTACCAGTTCAAAATGCCAATGATCTTTCCTTGAGGATGGTGTACACTAGTGGATACTTGAAATGTGGCATTCATGAGATTTATGGCTAAGAAAGCTGCCTTCATTTACTGTGGCACTCTGGTAGTAACCAGAGCTGTGATACTTCTACTCCAGTTCAGAACCTGTGTTCCATACCTACCTTTCAGTTAAAATGGCAGACTAGAAAGTTTTCTGCCCTCAAGAAGAGAGCTGCCAAAGTTTCTGAGCATATATTCATAGAGTCATAAAATGGTTTGGGTTGGAAGGGACCTTAAAGATCATCTAGTTCCAACCCCCCTGCAATGGATAGACACACCTTCCACTAGACCAGGTTGCTCAAGGCCTCATCCAACCTGGCCTTAAACGCCTCCAGCTGGGGGGCATTATTATAATATAACATAACTTTAAAGTATTATGATTTTGTTCTGGGGTCTTTTGTTTGAATTTGGTTTCATTTTTTACTCTTCCCCATACTTAAAAGCTGATCCACCTTCCTCTCTGTCAAAGAAGGTACTAACCAGAGTAAACTCTAAAACTTGCCCTCTGACCCAGCTATTAAAGCTTAACTCAGCAAGCCCCGTTGTGTTTGGTGCATGCCAAATCACTTTTTTTTCACCTAGCAGTACAAAGTGTTGAAGTTAGGAGATTAAAATAGAAATTCCTGGCTTTATCTTTTGTTGCAGCTTTTGGAGTCTTACTCAGTTCACTCTTATATTGGTGATAGATATAAATTGTTCTGATACATAATGCAATGTTTGCTAACATTGTCTGCTACCTTATTTCTTCTTGTTGAATATAAGTACCCAGGTAGGTTGTGCTTTTAATGATTTATAACTTCTAAAACAAATATTTTTCAAAATAGGTGCTTGTGTATAGGCTTTCAAATCCGTGTAGAGGAACCTGTTAAAATCTTTGTTTCAAAAGGTGTAAATCCTTCATATCCCCCACTGAGTAGTAGTTTTAAAATCTCTCCAATTAAGACATTTGTTCAGGTGCTAACAACTTCTGTCAAAAAGCATGTCCCACGTCTCCTTAAAATTGGTTTGAATTTTCTGTCATTTTGAGGTTCGTTTTTCTATTAATCAGAAATTTGTAATAATGCATTTTAAAAGGATTTGATTTCATAGCATGTCTTTACAGTAACTTCTCTTTCAACCTTCTCTGTCTGTAAGGTTGGCCTAGATACTTCACAATACTATTCAACGCTTAAGGCATCAGATGTTTATTGTTTTGCTCACCATGTAAAAAACATGACTGAAGAACAAAACAAAATGCAAAGAATTGCACTTTAGCCATCAATAGCATGCAAACTCATCATTTTTCTTTGTAAATTTTTTCAGTCTTGGTATTGTTGTTGTAGGTGATAGTAGATACTTCTGGAAACAACCTGGGCGGACAGATCCATTTTAGCATTCCCTAGTCATAGATTCATGGTCTCCGTGGCTAGGTTCCTCCACCAGTTGTGATCTGTTCGTAATTGTCAGTTTTAATATGGAGTCTGTACAATTGAAAATGTAGTATCTTTCAGTTACTGAGATGATGATTACTCCATGTATGTAAAAGCAGCCCACAGCTGCAACAATGAGACATCAGCCATTTCTGCAGCAGTAATCACCATCAGCATTCTCCATTTTCTGAAGGGCAAAGATAAATGTAAGAATGACCATTTTTGCATTTAAAAGCAATAAAGAGATTGGATGATGAAGAATACTAGTAACTACTGGGAAGTAACAGCTAAAATATCTAGTAAGTATATTGCAAGGCAATCTAAACCTGATTGTGTAGATATGAATGCTCTGTGAAAAATTCAGTAGGATGCTTAAGTGGCTTTTTTGAATCTTGGCCCCTGTTTGGATTCATTTAGAGTGAAAAGCATATGCCTTTACTTTCAAATGACACTGTTGCTGTTTCTGATACAAAACAGCTCTCTTGGAGAAGCACATAATAGCTTATATATGTAAACCTATTCACAAGAAAAGACTGAAGAGAAATGTTACAAATTCTGCATTTCTGTGTTGGAAAAGAGAAGGAGATGTTTGATCTCTGTTATTTAGCTGTGTTGCAGAGTGTGTTGAATTAGAATGTACTTTCATCACCTCCTGCTTCTAGCTTTGCGTTCTGTTTCTGTTTCATTCGGTCTTGCGTTTCAGTGTGCTTGAAAGCATTGATCCTAAGTCCTTTCCTTTTAGAAGGATTCATTTAACCTGCAGCCTGTGAGTGTTAATCAAGCATATTGCTTTCTCATTAAAAAAAAAAAAAAAAGTCCTGAATGTTCTCTTGAATTTTTTCCCCCCTGACAAAATAAACCCAGGCTGTTGTGCACAGGTTTGTTCACTGAGTGGTCAAAAATGGCGTTATGATAAAAGTTATATTGATGGCAGTGTTTTAAATTAACTCTATTTCCTCTACAATTGTTTTGAATGCTGTTTTCTTTCCCTTGTACCCTTTTTGAATGACTACTGGGGGGGAAACGTAAAATCTGATGCTAGTGCTTTATGCCAGTGAGCTGTAATTCTGAAGTAATGAGTTTCATAGAACTGCACATTCAGCAAGTGGAACAGTGCTGAGAATATGTCCTGAAAGGGTCCATCTTAGCTTTGAGCTTTGCAACTAAGAGGTGCAAATCATCTTACCTAATCCTACACAAGAACTTCCAGCCTGCAAACTCAATAAAATAAGCACACTGATGCTTTCTGTGGCTCCCTGAAAAGGTTTCTATTCCTTTAGTATGTTTTTTCTGGTTTTCTCTTTTAGCATAATTAGGTATACCTACATAGTTTATACAGAAACCTCTATCAGAATTTAAAGCAAAGTAATAAATGCAGTAAAGAGAGATATGCACCACACAAGAATCTAACTAATCTGTGCAGTGAATAATTTGTCAGTACCTTTATTAATTCAACCAGTAGGCAAGGGACTCTACAGAGCAGATAAGATGTCATAAGGGAAGAGTATGTGTTAGTTAATGATTATAATATCCTTAAGATAAGGGTTTGTTTTCTGCTTTTTAATACTTGTCTCTGAGTGTCTTCTGTGTCAAGGCAAATACTGACATAAAACCTTCAGTTATTGCAAATAACGCTGCTAAGGAAAGTGCAGTTTCTACTTGACCATAGAGTTGCCAGTGATGTCTCTACTACATGCTCTAGACTTGGCTGTATAAACTCCTCAGTGTGGCTGCATGTCCCTTCACAAGGATCCAGTAGTCTTCTGGACCTGTTCAGAAACCCATTCAAGAAGAAAATGGGTTCATCATTTCATGATTTTTCAGAACTATGATAGTTTGGAGATAGAAGAGGAATCAAGATGAGATTCCAGCCTGTACCATAGAATTACAGTGGTTGGAAAATCCAACCATCAACTCAACACTACCCTGACCACTTAAACCATGCCCCAGAGTGGCATGTATATGTGTTTTTTGAACCACCTTCAAGGCTGGGGACTCCACCACTGCCCTGGGCAGCTTGTTCTGATGCCTGACCACTCTTTCAGTAGAGAAACATTTCCTAGTATCCAGTCTAAATCTTCTGTGGTACGGCTTGAGGCCATTTCCTTTTGTCCTATTACTAGTTATTTAAGAGAAGAAACCAACACCACCTCACTACAACCTAGTGTAGTTGTAGAAAGCAATAATTATGGTCTCTCCTCAGCCTTCTCCAGACTAAAGTCAGTGTGGAAAACTTTTACATGACCCTCAGTGAAAGAGAGTCAGTTTCGTATTAGTTAAGAACATCTCAAACAGGCCCTCCCCCCCTTTTCCTTTAGAAAAGGTGAGAAAGACAACTAACAGGAAAGCTACAAACCTTCACTCAATGAACAAATAGCATGACAGTTACTATAGCTACATTTGTGAAAACTTCTAAGTATGATGTCCAGAGTGCACCCACAAGCTTCCAAATGCAAGGGAAAGCAAGCAGGAAAGCCATCTAAGAGAAGTTCTCATGCGTTCCAGATGAAGAATTGTAGTTATCTGAAAGAAACGTACCCCAAATAACTTGAGCAACCAGGCCACTGCAGTTCTGCAAGTGTAGTTTGTTGTGGTATAGCTTTGATAAAGTATGAGAAAAATTCACTCTCAAAAGGCAAGCTAAGAAGGTTGATAGACACTGTGCATTCCAGCAGGGTTATTACAGAACAGGTCTTGCAGAAGAGATTATGCCCCCGATTCCAGGAGCGTTTAGAAAATGTTTTTAAAAGGTGTTTATAATATATTGCACATGTACTTTAATTCATAGATATGAGGTCTGTGGTTGTGCTTTTTGCTTTACAAAGAGACAAAAATCTGTCTCTGCCTTGGCAAGCTGTCAGTCACAACAGCAATGAATGATTAGAAGCTCAGGTCTACGGTATTTTGTGCTTCTACATCTTCAGTGTTCAGATTCTAACATTAAATCCAGGAGGGTAACGTGTTTTTGTAGGGAATCCGTATGCCTATAACCTCCTCAAATGAAATTATGAGAGTCAGCATGGAAATAGGCACAGACATATGGTCAAGTCTTCCTACAGAATGTCCTTCATTAGAAACTCTGTTTACTACTTTTAAATTGATTTTAAATTTCAGAGTGTGTTGATGGTGTAGAGAATCACTAAATACATTGTTACCACAGTCTTTCTAGAAATCATAAAACTTGAGGCTGTCATATTTGAAATATGCTTTCCTCTATCCAAGAAAACTTGATAATATATTGGAGAGAAAGATAGAAGATCATCTATATACATTTTTCTACAGACTTGCAAACTCTATGGCTTTCCAGGATGAAATAATGCTATTGTAACCCACGTGTTTCTTTAAGTGCCAGTCTGAGGAGAAGGCTGGAAATGTAAGTTTAAAGGGTGAGTTATGCACATATGTTTTGTGGCATATAATGAAATTAAGTGTTTATTCAGAAACAGTTTCTTTTGTTCAGCCACTACCACACTTGTTTAGCCGAGAAAATAATTGCATACAAATGTAAAACTTAATACACCAGGAAGACCATTGCTGAAGATTACTGAAACTAAGTAATATTTAGAGGCTCCCCCTGTCCCAGTAATTCTTAGAAGAATTACTAACTTCAGAGTCTCTCTAATGAGTATTTGCTGCTTGCTGGCATTGCTGTTTTAATTTATGGGAGGGGAACATAATGCACTTGGCAAAGGTGAAAGCTGCAGTCCCTCATCCTGTTTCAGCAACTTACTGTGGTTTTAATTTATCTTAACCTATGCACTGATCACCAGGATCTGCTTTTATGCCAGTAGATTTCTTTTCAGATCTTCCGTGATTACAGAACATCTACCAATTGTTTGGCTTGGGAATCATACTTACTTCACAAAATTTTATGATCAGGTAGAATAGCTCTTTACTGTAAGAGGGTCAGTCCATCTTTGTGCATTACACTTTTCAAATGAACACTGCTAATGAAGCACAAAATATTCTCCGTTGTAGAAGATACTGGTTTATGCCTTCTTAAAACACTGGATGTTTTTTGACAGTCTTAGCTATAAGCTTCTGAATTGTTCCATCAACTCTGAACAGGTTTCTGTGTATGGCATGGTTTTGTGGAAATCGGGGGGGCTATTTGTGGCTATAAAGTGAAGCATATGTGTAAGCATTGACAGAACCAAGAGTTAAGCAAATGCCTTTGTGTTAAAACCTTAATGTGAGCAGTCCAGGTAGGAGTGTTCAGTCCCCTGTGGAGGAGATGGCATAGGCAGTATTGGTATGCTGCTGCTCTGAGTGATCAGCATTATTTTTTGTTACAGCTCATCTTTGATGTCAGTTGTGCTTAAACAGAACACAGAGTTCATTCTGCTGCTTTTTTTTTTTTCCTTGTACAAAGCCTTTTCAAACACAAAGAGAAGGAGGGGGGGAGGAAGAACTGTGAAATGTATGGAATTGCCACTGTTGCTATGTGAAGTTGTGAAGTTTAAAAGCATTTCTATGAGGCAGGAGTAGTACTTGTGTCACTTGACTGAACTACAGAAACTCTTACCAGTGGGTGAAATCTTGATAAAAATAACTTATTTCCTGCTTCTCACAGGATGGAACAGCCTTTCTTATACTAGCAACTGATTTAAAATAAACCTGTGTCGATTTTCCTCTGGTCTGCTTTAAAACTACTCTTTCAAATTCTACCCACTTGACAAAACTCTAAAGGAATGCTGCAGATCAGTTCAGAGTTTACCTGGGCAGTAAACAAGGCAACTATTTTAATTATATATGTATGTTGTCCAAAGAAGAATTGCAGTTATAATATACCAAAGTTGAAAGAAACCATCACGCTTATTTTACAGTCATGTATACCTAAAAGTGCTCATTCCCTGCATAAGAAGCAATGTATGTTTTTTACAGGAACTTGCTGTTTTCCATGTTTTACAGACTGGGAATTTATACAAAGAAGGGAGTGAGTGGAGGGCACTGTATGGTTTCATCAGTTCCTACTTAAGGTCCTAATACATTTTATGTGGATAATAGCTCATACTTCAAACCAGGGAGATAATTCTGCTGCACATCCAAACCCATGTAGTGCAGAGATTATCACATTTCAATAAACGTGGCTTGCTTTATAGAAATCAGTTTGGGAAGTAAGCCATTTGTCGCCACCTAAGTTCATGAGTTATACTGTCAATTTGTTGTACATTAAGGCTTTTTGAATCATTGTATTAGCTGTTCAACACCCAGAATGCCTGGGTAATTCTTCACTATTAAGAGAATTTATGATCATTTAGTTTCAAATTATTTCTCTTTTGGAGCTGCCTATTGGCTTTTCTGAAGTCAGGTTTCATTAGAGCTCTAGAGGCTATAGTCAGTGCTCTGGTTTATCCCACAACACAGTAAGGTATGTGCCAGCTCTACCTTCTCTGTGCCATAGCCACCTCACCAGCACGTTCTGTGTTGCAGTGAGACTTTGGGCTCAGAAGGGGAAAAGAATCAGGTGTTACTCCTGAGCAAAAATTATAATTGCTTTTGCTGAGATTATTGTTCTGCCTTGCATGTTTTCTCACTGACTTCAGTGCCTTATTTGAGCTTATCTGATCATTTCATATAAGCCTTTTGTTTGTATGCAGGTAGCATATATTTGGACCAAGTGGTAACTGCTGCCTCTAAGCAAAAAGGAGAATAACCAGTGCCAGAGACATTTAGAATCTACTTCACCCACCCAGTCTTGCACAGTGATCATAACCCAAGATACTTTTCTCTTCTAATACTTTGTCGTGAGTTTTTCCAGTAGTCCATTTAGTTGCGGATTTGATAGTGGCATCTGGTAATATGTGTTGGACCAAAATCTTCCAGGTCATGTACTTTTTAAAATAATCAGATTTTTTAATAATTAAGAGACCTGTAGTTCAAGCATTGCTTTCATCTTTTCACATGTGCTACTGCTTCATGAGTTCTATGTGGCTGGTCAGAGAATTGCAGTGAAAAGTCATGGATTTTGCTGCTACAAACCAGTATTCCTAGGTTGGTTATGGATAAATAACCCTATTCCGTTTTCATGTGAACGGACTTGTCATGAACAATCCAGCCTTTCATCTTTATCCAGTCCTGACTCATTCTCAGCTAGCCTGTTTTTAACTCACATATAACTGTCTTGTCAATTCTTATCTATTCTGACATCCATATCTGTGACATTTGTATTAAAGCTCATCAGAAGTTTGGGTAGTTCAGTAGTGTTGCAGTCTGTGAAATCCTAGTTACTGGTTTGAGATTTAATTCACTTATTAAAAAAAAGAAAGGATTCTTTGAGGTGCAGGTTAGTTTGTCTCAGATATGGCTTGTGAATAGCATTATTTCGACTCAAATGTTGAAACTCCAGTCCCAAGGGGATTTGGATGCTGGTTTTTGTGGTTGACCCTCCACCTCCTTATTCAGCGTTTCTTCATTATGGCACAGTGTAATTATTGTTCACTCCTTTATGACATCTGCATTTATAGCTTACTGGGATATTTCAAATCTGGATTTGGTCTTACAGTGTTTGTGAGGAAAATTACAACATACTTCCTAGGCATTCTGCATGTAGTCAGCTCAATTCCTGCTCATGTACAATATGTAGCTTTGCAGAAAAAATATCAAATATTGCATCTCTTTGCACTACATTTCGACATTTTCAAAGTTCAGCTTCCACATTTGCTATCCATAAATTTTACTAGAGATATATGAATCCACTAGCCTCTATATGGCATTGCTCATTAGATCTTACAGAATGCTACATAAACAGTGCAGAAGAAAACAAGGAGAAAAAATACTTTGTACTAGGTGAATTAATTAGCTTTTGTTAGGAGAGTAGTTTCAAGACCAGTAGGTATCAACAAAGAAATTTTATGTTGTCTGTCTTTGTATTGATTTCACTGATAGAGACACATTTGGACAAGACCAGCAAATGCATCATGTCTGAGAAGAATGTGGTGTATTCTGTCTTTTTTATTAAGAAAATGCTATTAGCTGCATTCAGTAAGTGAGCTATTAAACATGCCAGCTGAAACTTATCACCTGGAAAAACTGTCAAGTTCACTTTGTTTTCAATTATTCATACGTAAATAACTGATTACCCAGGTATTAGATTTGGAGAAGTTGTAGTAAAACCACAGCCACTTGTTATGTTTTGAAGACAAATCAGTGTCGTGACGTGAGCATATTTTTATTGTGGCGGTGGAAGTAATAATGGCATGTGTTGGCAGTGAAGGATGTAAATAAAGCTTTTTTTTTTTTTTTTTGGCATGGACTAATGCCTCTGTGTTATATATGAAGATAACTGTGTACATCGATAATATCAGATTCATCAGTTCTTCATTCCAGCTTAGACCCAGCAAGCATGTGAGTGCTGACTACCATTGGAAACCAAGGGAATTTTTTTCTGAGACAGTCACAGTGAGGGCAGCAGAGAGATGCATATCTTTATCCCTTTCCTTCACAGTGCATTTATATCAAGCCATGTCACAAAATAAACTCCAAGTGCTGTTAGCCTTCCCATAGTATGAGTGCAGGCATCCATGAAAATTATCTTTTGTGTAGTGGCATTTTCCCTGAGAATGTAATTTTTTTTCACTCATGTGTGTTATTCCTTTGAACTTTGAATGAGTGCTTTGGCTGAACTTGACAGAATTATGCATTTGGAATTAAATGGCAGTGATTTCTTCCTCTTACCATGCAGGATTTTCTCACAGACATTTTACACAGTAAGCACAGCAGACGGTATGCTTTTTTGCCCTTGAGAGCAGAAGCAGCAGAAATGCATGTTTATTAGGTTTTTAGCCAACTTGGTTAAGATTTCTTCTACAAATACTCTGTATAAGTCCCTTTGCTTTTACATGCTAATGATTTCCTATTATATTATATAATTATTATATATTATCACTATGTTTTTATATATCTAAAATTATATATTCTGTTATCTGAATAGTTACTCAGAACATTCTCATTACAGTGCACACATCCTGGTGAGCTTAGGCTTTGCTTAAAACACCATGTCTGAAATGTGTGTTTTCGAAACTTTCAAAACTTGCTTTTTATTTGCAATAGCAAGTGATGAAAATGTTCTTGTTGCTTGTAGGAGGGAGCTTTGATCTCAGTCACCTTAAACTGGACACTTAAACAGCAATATTTTTTTTCCTTTTGGGTAATTGCACATGGCTTAATTATCTTTCGTCATTCTCATTACTTAAGCTGAGGTGCCAGAGCAGTTACAGTGTTGTAGAAAGCCTATGCTGGCAGGTTTGCATGCCTCACAGTTTTTTTGCGTTTGGTCGTAAAAAACACTGTACTTTCTCAAAGGGTACATTTCTGTCACTGCAGTTTGAGCTAACAAATTGAAGAACAAAATGCACAGGCATGATGTTCCCACTATTCTGAAAATGTGGCCTGGCTTCTAAATGCAGGTACTGTACCCATATTCTTGTGTAATGGCTGGCCAAGGACATGTCATTATTGAGGAAAAAGGAATTCTTTTCTTTTTAACTTCTGTTGCTATAGAGCCAAAGAAACATATCTCAAAAGATGTCTGAGTTGCACTTTCAGAGGGAAGTGCCCAAATCACTCTCTTTAAAATAGATTTTCTGCCTTACATATTTTTGATAATATGTCTTGCAGTTTGTCCAGCTGATAGAGTACACATTCCAGATAGAAGAGGCTTCCATAAAGGCCACTGTGTCTGGAATCTGATTTTCACTGGAAAAAGAAACATCTGTTGACTTTATTGTGTGTCCTCCATTTCAGCTTTCAGGACTGGTGGGTAGTGGCTTTGAAACAATCCCTTTGCTTGAGCAAGGTAATAGCTTCTGCAACAACTGGAACTTTAGCTTGGTATGTTTTCAGAGATCGGAACTAGCAGCATGATTTTGAAGGCACAGAAGAAATATATGCAGCTGTGGAATACACCTGTAATATGCCCTGTTTCAGCCTTCATTGAATACATTGATACAAAGTCTCTTGCTAAATTTAATGAACTTTGAATGAAGGGTTCAAATTAAAAAATCCCTGAATGAAGGAATGCTCTGTCTTTTCATTATTAATGCAGTGCTATGCCCCTGACAGACTCAGTTGCTTACTTTCTGTCACTTCATGCTGTCTTACTGGCATCTTGCTTTCTTCAAAATGTACCTTTTTCTCAAACAGAAACAAAGTCCAAAATATCTTTGGCATTGTAGTTTTCCAGAGGCATGTGTAATTCTTTGATATCCCATTGCTGTTTCTCATGCAGTCAGCAGGAACTTTGTGTCATTAAGAAGAGCAGGGCCTGGTTCTAAAACAAAGCTTGTTGAGCTGCATGCTTTGGCATTTAGGGCAGGACAGAAGTCCAAATGACATCTGTGACATATTGCATTGCCAATCACAAATGTGTTCATTTCATTGAAGATCACATACGGCAACAGTAAAACACGTTTAGAATCTAGCAGATTGCTTGTCTCCACAGTGCAGTGCAGCAGAAGCAGGGAGTTAGACTGCCTTTAGCTCTAGGTAATATGGTCCCTAGTGGTGATTCTAGATGTCATCCTATTATGTTATCCATTATGTTAGCACCTGGCACAGCAAGATGAAGTATGTATTTCAAAGTTAGAACAGAAAAAATAACTTCTTGCAACACAGTGTCCTTTGCTATAGGTAGTTTGAAAGTGTAAGAAGATGCAAAAGAAGCCCTTTGCAGCAAAGGAATTAAGTTGACAAAACCAACAGGATTTGAAAATGCATGTGATATGTAAAGTTACAAAATGAATGGCTTATTTATGACTTCAGCTGTTTTAGTACAGCATTTTGCCCAACTTCAAATTGTTCTAAAAAGGATTAGATATAATTAATGCTGTATGACCTCCTTTTTTCTTCCTTTCAAAGAATGTAGCGCTGTACATCTAATGAGGACCCCTGAAAGGACTATTATATCCAATTGTCTCAATTATGCAAATAACGTTGATATTTTAGCAGAAGGGAGGGGATACTTCAAATTAAAAGTTTCAGCTCATGCTTTAGCCTTTCTGCAGTGCCGGCATTTTTATAGCAAGTACATCCACTGTTTGAAGAGAGGAAAGGAGGTTTAACAAATTGGAGATTTGGGTACTATCAAAGTAGATTTGTTGTGCCTTGTTCCACCATGAGATGAAAATACCCTCTGGGCAGGGAGATGGGTCATGAGACTTCTAAAGGATTACCTTCAAAGGGAGTCATGAGATTGGTTTGAACAAAGAAGCTGCTCACATGCTTATCATATGAGATTCTCTTCTTAAAGTGGTGGAAACTCATCTCCTTGGGAATTCTCATGAACTTCAGAGAGACTGGAAGTTCTAACAGTAAAACGAATGAGAAACCTGAACAATAAGCAGAAAGATGGGACAGAAGCTCAGAGTTAAATGCAGTTTATTTATTCTAGCTGTAATTTCCCAACTCTGAAACCTTTCCAGTGACAAACAGGTAGGACATGCTTTTAAATGACTTTTTGTTTCTTTCCTGATCATCGTGTGCTTTGCTACCTTTTCCAGCATTGATATGCGTAAGTGAAATTTGCACTGAATCTCTGTATAATGACATACAATTGGTTGGCAAAAGATAATTCAGTTGAATAGACAGTGTTCTGATGAGAATAATTTCTACATTTCTTACTTATTTTAAAGACATGAAACCTGAAGTACTCGTTGCAAGAAGACAAAATAAATTTTCAAGTTAAAAAATAAAAAATAAGCTGTTTTCTTGAAACACTTCAGAATTAGAAGATTGTAATAAGATGTAGAAATGCTGGTAAAGAGAGGTTAGGTAAAAACATCCTACATATATCAGCATTTTGAATGGTAGTTTAGATCTACTTCTGCAGCAAATGGGGATGGAGTTCTGGTGGATTTTTTTATTTGTAGGTCGGGACTTTGCTTTGTTTTGGGATTGTCTCCAGTTTTCAAAATTTGCCCTTAATACCTTCTGGAGTACAAGCAATACAAGCAAGCCTCTTTCTCGGTATGTTTGTTTTCAGTTGAGTTTATCAAGATCTGACAGGAGGTCAGGTGTTATGGAGGTCTTAGAAAAGGACATAACTTATGGTGGTTTTCCTTACTCCAATGAATGTTGCCAGTAAAGGGGCTTTCCCAGTAGAAGACCCATAATAAACATCTGCAACCTCATCACATTTGTATCAACAGAGCTGCTGTCGTCATTTGAAGGAATGCATTTCTGCCGTAAAGTGTACTGGGCTCTGAGGTGAGAAGTCTGTGTGAACTCCCTCACCAAGATCCAGTGATCCCTGAGTATTTGCCTACCAATCTTGCAAATGACTGAGGAGCCAAAGAAGCTAAGTTTTCACCCTTGTTACCGTCCAGCTCTTCAAATGACAGCTTCAAAGAATGATGCTCCTATCCACTCTTCTCTCATTCCTACCCCTCCTGCTGTAGTGTGGTTGGGATCTTGAGGAGGGACATCTCAGGGTAAGAGTAGCTCCAAGAGCATATATCCTTGTATTCCCATATTGAGCCAGAGAAAACTTTGGATACAGCATCTAACCTGTTCAAGTCTCCTTTTACTCTCCCAATTCAGACTCTAAATTTTTCCTTTCTCATTTTTGATAATGGGTTAAATCCAGTGAATTGACACCTCTATTATATTATTTTTCACCACTATCATTTTAATTCAAATGGTAGGATGCAGCTGATGCTTTAAAGCCAAATGTGGGTTGTACCGAATACTTGACAGCTGTAAATAATGCTGTGTATCAGTACAGGCAGAATATTTCCTATGTTGTGTTTTCTGGCTTGTGTTACGATCTGTTGAAGCTAGTTGTATTCTCTCTTTTTAGAGAAAAATGTGTGGCACACCATGAAAAAAGTCCAGGAATGTTGCTGGAGATACAGTTTGTCTGGTTCTATGGTACTATTAATTCTTTTCATTCACAGCATCATGGGTTTTAGATGTGCAAGGATTGAAAAGAAGATTAAACAATTTTTCTTGAAAACTGCTTTTATCTAAAAATTCATTTGAAATCTCCCATTACCCTGATCCTTTGTAATTATTTCAGTCCTGAAGTACTCAAGTTTTGAGAAAGTTCTCAGTGAATGTTGGCAGCTCTTGGGTTTATACAATACAACATTTAAAAAACACATATTTGGGTCTCAAGAATATAATTTTAACTCTTGAGTTCCAGTGCTTCTGTAATGATTTCTAAAAGATTACATGAAATAATTTTGAGCAAACCCCACAGCCCAAAACCTAAATTATCTGGAAAGTCTTTTTTTTTTTTTTTTTTTTTTTTTTTTTTACATGACAGAAAGCAATGTGGTGTAAAATGAGGGTGATTATGTGTATTCTCTTAAATCTTACATATTAGTTAAGGCCTGGAAGAGAATTGCTTTAGTGAGTGTAAAATTAGCCACAGCTAAAGTTGCAAAATTTCAACAGCTCAAACTATTTAATAGAATTCTACAAGGAGAACCTTGCTTTCAGGAAAACTGTACTTACTACAAACTAATGTTAATTTCTTAAGGGATAGATTGGCTAATTAGTGCATTATATATATTTGCAAAATACACATTTGTTAAGCATCTCTAGATTTTAGAGACTTCTGGAATATGCATATACTGTATTATATTGTCAATATAGAAATTTTACTTTGTAGTAATTTAGAAATCTGTTCTATTAACATGCCTAGCAGTCCACCCTCAAGAGTGGCTTTCTTTCACCACATTTTGAAAATGTCAGTGCATTAAATTCTTCAAGCCTACCTGTTCAGTGCCCTCTCTACCTCAAGTAGTACTAATTAGAGCTGTACATTTAGAACAAACTTTATAGGTAAGTAATGTCACAAAACACGTAGTCATTCTCTTAAAATGTTTTTCATTTGTGCTTTGCCCTATTTCTTAAATAAAGGTTATTATAAGGTCTCAAACTTTACTCTTACACCATGTATGAAAAATCACCATGTTTAACTGGCTTATCAGAAGTTTTATAGAAGTCATGGCTGAACTAGTAACTTGTTACATCTTCCATCAAAGAAGTGCTTATATTTTTTACCTTTTTTTCCAAACAGTGCTTTCATAATTTCTACTCTATTAGTCATAATTTGTAATAATAGGAATTTAGATGAGCCAGATCTCTCTCAGAGGCCGATTCAGTGGTGTTGGTATCTGCATCACTAAGTGCAGTTTGGTCTTTGTTTGTATGCATAATTAACTAATCTATTGACATAGTTTTCTAAACCACAAATAACCAGGGGACTCAAACACATCAGTAGTTTTAATTAGAGCTCTTCATAGGCTTAGTTTTGCAATGAGGGAAGTACCTTGTTATGTTGGTTGTGATTTCATAAGTATTGATGAATTTTACTAAGAAAGATCTGCTGCTAATGGTATCGAATTACATGTGGTATCATGATAATAGCATTTTTCTATTTTAGGTCAGAATAGGCTGGGTTAAATTGTCATAGTTAAGAGAAATATCCACACATCTAGAAGTGTCCTCACTTCCTTTAAAACTGTATCTAGCCAAGAGTCTTTATGATAGACAGGACAAGTAGTTGTAACAGTACTTGTCAGAGCAAGATAACAGGGTCATCTTTTATCTTCAGGTAATAATTATTAACAAATGAGCTTAGAGAAGAAACTGGTAATTACCAGGCTACTTTGGCTAGCATCATGTTAGAGACTGCTTGCTTTCCCTCTCTGTTCATCCATTCTACTGTATTTGAACCCCTATTGGCAGGAATGATTCCACTACCCATAGATAAAGTTACTCAACACTTCCTGTCCTAGCATCTTGTTTTGTGCTTGTTGTAACTCTGCCACTTTTTTAAGACCTTGGAGTAAAACTAGCTATATGGAATGCCTGCAGGCTGAAGGGGTTTTTTGCGGAAAAAATCCAAAACAGATCTCAGAAAGGGGTACAGATATGTATTTGTGTTCCTCATCTCCCTAGCACCTCGAACAGAAGGGCTAAAGGCATGAGGAGGAATTGACAAATTAATAACACAACTGGGCTGGATAACAAATTGACATTATACATTATTGTTCACATTTCTTAGAAGATGTTTTCCCTAACATTTGGTACAGTAAGAGATAGGGCTGAGCTGTTGCAGGAATGGCTTCTGCTACCTTAAAATTGGTAGGTGTGGTGTGTAGCCTGGTCAGTTTCATTAAAAAAAAAAAAAAAAAAAAAAAGGGCAAACTGTTGCACAGCTACACAAGGTATGTACTCTGCAGACAAGCACTGAGCCAAGCTGTCCTGTAGTAAGCTCTGAATTGTTGTTTCATTTTAGTTGCATTAGCTGTATAGTGACATTAATGCTGAGAAGCAGCTGTGCTTCTCAATAGGGTGTCTGAGCACATCCAACACACTGGACTAATGTGTGGAGCTGGGTGTGTCCAGCCATGGCAGAGCAAGTCAGTTCTACTGTGGTGTTGAGGCCATAGCTGTTTTTCACATCCCCGAACTTCTGGGGAAGAGCTGTGTACCTCTAAGACATGCAGCAGAATTGTGTTAGCTTTGAAAAGAGAGCTTGTTACTTCCTTTTGTAGCCTGTGTCCCTAAGTTAATGAACGTGGAGTGAAAATTATTCTTGTTGCAGTGGATGTTTGCTGTGTGCCTCACCAGCAGGCCAGGAACACAAAGCGTAATGAAGGCATGGAAGCTCATTCCAGCTCTCTGTGCAGCATAGCACTGCTTGCTGGTTTCTGCCTCATCAGCAGGAGTGATCTCTGGCCTCAATGTGAAATAACACCACTGCTTACAGACACTGCCATCCTGCCTCTTGTGTGTTAGTTTCAATCACAGAGCAAACGGTTCGCTGACAAGGTTCCATGGGTCCAAACTGAGCCATTTTGAAAAACACAGTAGGAAAAGAACAAGATTTTTTAATTAGCAAACAATATGAGAGCCTCTTTCTGTGACATACTGTTTATACTTCATACTCTAATAACTGCTAAAACTTTTACCAGTTGTACAAATAACTATAGACTGTGGACGTGTTTGCATGGTGAATGGATTTGTGTGCACACCATGCGCACGCTTCCAGTATGAATTTCGTTCCAGCTCCAGATTACTTCTTCCTTTCATTGTCTCATCAAAGCAAACATCTCTGCTCAAGTCTGGCATAAGTATCCCAGTTTAAATCTGTAGAGCATTCTAATTAAATAAAACTAAATAAAATTCTAATTATTCTAATTAAATAATTGGGGAACACAGGTGAGATTAGACTTTCCTGGTGATACCACCTTCTGCAGCATACTACAGGATTATGGGAATTGGTAAAATGGTGAACTGGCTTACATCTGAATGTTTCCATAAATGACAATAATCAATCCACATCTTAACAATTGATTGGTGAAAGTAATTTGTGTTGTTCCACAGATGTGAGCTCTGCTGCCCAGCCAGGTCCATTTTTATATTACTCTGTACTTGAATTAGCCTGAACAGCTTTGTCAAACGTATATTATGCATAACATACATTCATTTGGTCTCTTGCCTGCTTCCCCACTGCATCTGTGTGTCAGGCTCTGTCTGCTGCGTTTGATCTCTGTACATGGCTCCACGCACCAGGCACTGCTGTTTTATGCCCACTTGTCTGCTGACCAGCTGTGCCTGGTACAGGCAAAGCCTCTCTGGAGTGCAGCAGCTGGGGAGCGTGTGCTCTTTAGTAGGGCTCCAGGTGCCAAAGAGCTGGCCTGAAGTGGAATGCTCTCTAGTTGCAAGACAAGGCCAAAGCCCTAATCTGTCCTGTAACCAAGTCAAGCATGTCAAGCCACTGAGCAAAGCATGTGTCCCTGTTGCATGGAGCATCTCTTTGGGGATCATGGCTGTTGAGAGGGGATGACTGAATTTGCTTTAGATGTGGTTGACTTTGAGCTTTGGATGTCCTCCAGTGACACTACAACACTCATCCCTGTTCCCCTTTGATCCCTCAAATTCTTTCACTTCCTTTGGTGGTAGTATTATCACACTAATTATTCACAGACGCTAATTGTGAATAATTTTATCTGTGTGGTGGTGAGAGAAAATTTTCTACTGAGTTACTACGTGTGTACAGCCCTACATATGCATGTTTCTTAGCAAATAGTAGAGTTTGTTTGTGATAGGCAAAAGACAACTGGTCTTTGTAGAAATAGTGCTTGTGTTTGTTAATACCAATATTAAAAAGGTGATTATTTGTTTAGGCACTTGATTTTGTTAATTCATGATTTACAAAGCAACAAGACTGATTTTCATTCCAGGACAACCTTCTGCAGGAGAATATCTTGTTTGAAGGCTAAAGAGAACAAAAAACTCATAGAGTAGTAAAAATCCAGTATTAGTACTGTTTCTCACCAACATACTGATTTCTAGGCTGAAGACCAAAAATTGGCTGTGGGGGGTTTTGGTGGGTTTTTTTTGTGTGTGTGTGTTGGTTGGTTGGTTTTTTTTTGTGGGGGGATTTTTATTTGTTTTATGATAATTTAGGTCTCCACATGTCAGTTTTCACAAAGGAGAACAAATATGCCCCTGAACGTCTGAAATGTGTTTTTTCAAAATTAGATTCTGATTAGTACATTCAGGATTTGCAATAATAAGCAGGTTTGAACTTCCCTAGTATCAACAAGTTGAGATCTTGCTTTTTTTGAGTTTCTCAGGGGTGAATGGAAAATGTACAGTGTTTTTTCAGTGCCATAATCTTGCTGGCAGCAGCTATTTGTCAGCCTAATACTCCCACTGGCTGTTTGTCTGAAAACTGTAGCTGATCTGTCATAGTCCTTTAACAATTCACCCATTCCAAGGCTGTTCAAAAGTACATTTTCCCCCCCAGACTCAAATGGCACAGTAGCTGTATTTGTATTTTTCCTCAAGAAACCAAATGAATTTCAATCCAGAGAGAGAAATATGCAGAATCTGTATCAAACAAGTGGGGAAAGTGTCTGTTTTCTGACAGTGAATGTTTCTGCACAAGTATTTGCACTGGATTATAATGAAGCTTTGGTTAAGCAGATTAAAGAGACAAAAGCAGTGAAACTTCAAAGGCTGACCAAATGTGCTGAGGTTTTATTTCCCTGATCTGTAATGCCTGCCTTTGCCTTCCTCTCATTAGCACAGAAAAATAAGGCAGTAGAGCATAATGAGTTGTGCCTACAGTGACTGATTTTTTAGGTGTGAGTATGTGAGGTCTTTTCAATGTAGAGAGGGCTTTTAAGAACACTGCAAACTCTGCTGTTATCAGAGAGTTCATTTTAGATACTAAGATGCAAAAGCTTCCTTCCAAACATGACTGTTAAGTCTGTGACTTAATCCAGTGGTTATTTAGCTGTTTTTACATGAAGGACAGAAAATAGCAAAGGAAACTATTGTTTGGGAAGCTACAAGGAATGAGGTAAAGCAGTACTCAACAACATGGTCTCGAAACTATAGTTGCTTTGATATTACTATCTTGCATTTTTCAGTATTCTCTACAGAACAGTTAAATGTGCAGTATCTGTTACCTTTAATATTTTGAAGAGTGCTGCCTCAACTGTGGGGTTCATTGGGCATTTGTGTCACTCAGTCAAGGAGGTATCAGAGATTACACATAGAAATCTGAAATTTTATTTGGAGAAAAAGTGATTATGTTTTAAAATACACAAAATAATAATAACCCCCCACAAATTATTCACAAACTAATTACAAATTAAAATATACAATTAAAGAAAAATAGGCAAATGCTGTGACCTCAGTAATAGTTTCCTGTTAAGCTCATTTTAAAGTGTAAAACTGGTATGATGTGTATGAGCACAAGTAACAGTATCGGGCATTTACTGGAACTTGATTTACAACATGAAAAAAAAAACCCACAACAATTTTAAGAAGATTGTTGATCAAGCAGAGAAAAGTTTCAGGAAACGTATTGTATATGAAATGAACAATATTAAAGTATCATTTGGAGTAAATGCTATCAATCTATTCATGTCACAATTTATGCTGGCTTTCTGTACTATTTTGGGCCGTTTACTAAAATACGAAGAAAAAGCTGCATTTTTTGGTAGACAGACATAGCTTTAAAACCATCATCATTGTGCATAAAGGTTTTTACAGACATTTGAGGTTTGAATTTTGTCCAAGATGTTGAAAGTTCCCACCACCTACTTGCTTCATGAGTGGACA
The DNA here is from genome assembly GCF_027791375.1 of Indicator indicator. NCBI lineage: Eukaryota > Metazoa > Chordata > Aves > Piciformes > Indicatoridae > Indicator > Indicator indicator. The sequence goes on from NC_072025.1 coordinate 6,879,091, forward strand.
TGTCTGGTGTTTAAAAGTGATTAAGTGAATTCAGTGCTTGTTTTTAAAAACAGTACCCAAAAATAGAAGGCAAACATTACTATATCTGCCACACAGAAATATTTCATGATGTATCTTCTTATTTTCTTTTTTTGCCTCTTTCAAGGGTCAAAAGGCTTGGATAGAGAAGACCTTTTCAAAAAGAGAATGCATCTATGTAATTGCCAACAACAAAGACATTAGCAGGTAAGATTTGAAATTTTTGTTTTGGCCAATACAGAAGATTAATTCTGAGGAAACTGAACTTCATATGGATTTAGGCATGTGAAACTGAGACCAAGCTTATTCATTGCTCTTCAAGGGTGATGACAGGGGAAGAAGAACACAAGACATGCTTGCACTCCAGTCTGTAGAGAGCCATGGGACATATCATACAGAGATGATAAGGCTGGGCAGCAGGAGAGGCAGTGAGTTGTTAGTTCCTAACAACTTTGCAAACTTTAGCTTTGCAAACCAGAGCATAAATTCATACTGAATTCTGAGAGCAAGGATGCAGTAATGCGCCCTCCAGGAAGCAAGTGGCACCATTCTTCACAGTTGGTGTGACACTACAAATAACAATTCTATATAGAAGGACTGGAATTCTTAGTCCAGATACTGATACTACTGCTATGACATGGTCTAGGTAAGTTGTGGTAGCTTGTTTTGGATAACATGTTTATGTCACATGCTAGCTGTCACCTCAGAGTAAGAAAGAGATAGTCACTACTCCTCTTCTGCATCCTTCCATCTTCCCCATCCTTTAGCCTAGAACAGCTTTCCAGTGCGTAGCAGAAGTGAGGTGTTTTTTTTATCTTTGCTTGTTAAGAACCACCTGTGGGTTGGTAATTCTGGCTCATGTGTGTATGCAAAGAAAACAGATAGGACCTAGAAGAGATGTTTCTATGATTCTAGATGTTTCTATTCAAGGCATAGTAAGCTGAAAGTCTGATTATTTTTTTTTATTTATATGTTTAATTATGATTTTTTAAAATTAATATTTTAAAATCATCATCTAATATTGAAGATACTGTAATCAAGTTGCTTCAAATTTTAACTTACAGGTGCTGCTGTGGACAGCTCATTAACCAACATATCCCACCTCCTCCAAGTATAACAGCTAATAAAAATGGAGAAGAAACAAAGCAAGTGGAAGCCCAGCCAGAGAAATGGTCTGTCAGTAAACACACTCAAACATACCCAACTGATGCCTATGGAAACCTTGAATTCCAAGGAGGAGGACATTCAAATAAGGCCATGGTAAGGAGCATAGGTTACTCTAAGGTATTTATCTGTTATGTTAGCTTAATAAGTATGTGTCCAGATTCCAGATCAGTCAATGCATAATCCATTGAAATCAAAGGAAATCTGTTTTCTGTATCAGAAGGATGTGGACAAGATGCTAAAAAAGTGAGAGAAAAAAGGCAAGAGAATAATAACATCTACTTAGGAAGCCACTCACATTGTCTTGATGAAACAGTTGCATTGAAGTTACTGTCAGTAAATATTAGCTAAGGAGACAGCTGTGTGTATTAATGCCAAAGATTCCATCTGTTTGTATGAGATTTGTGGGCCAAATAACCCAGCATGAATGTCCAAAATCTTTGGGAGAGGTTGGTGGTTTTTGCTAGTGGTGCTTTGTTTGTTCTTAAAGCAGAAATAAACTATACTGAGAAGAATGCACACTATTGCTTTGGAGGCAGAAATAAGTACATCAGGAGTGAATGGGATAAAAGGCAACGTATGCCTCCTATTTCCTGTGAAGGTGGTTGCTTCTCTGTTGCAGTCACAGAATCATAGAATGATAGGGCTTAGAGGGGATCTCTGGAGACCATCTAGTCCAACCCCACTGCTAAAGTAGGTTCCCCTAGAAGGGGTTGCAGAGGAACATGGCCAGGCAGGTTTTGAGTATCTTTCAGAGAAGAAAAGTCACAGCCTATCACAGTCAAAACAGAGTTTTTATGAGCAGTACAAACCACTTTCCAGTCACTTTAAATATGCAGTTTCCAACACTGCAGGTTTGTAATGAGAGCTTAGGATGACAGAATCACTTGATTGAAGTCAGTTTTGCAGGTGAAGAAAGTGTTGCTTTTGAAATTCAGGAAGTGGATGATAATTTCTGAATAGCAAAGTGAAAGGTTTCAATCTATTTTTTCTAATCATAAGCAGCAGAAATTTAATAATGTGTTGCCTAAAAATTGTAAAGCTCTTTCTTCAAGATGTAAGGCTTAATATCACCATTCTTTGCTTGGTCAATAGCCAATTTACTGAGCAGATGGATTATACATTGCTCTTTGCAGTATATCCGTGTGTCATATGACACTAAACCAGACTCTCTGCTACATCTCATGGTGAAAGACTGGCAACTGGAACTGCCCAAACTTTTAATCTCTGTCCATGGAGGCCTCCAGAACTTTGAAATGCAACCTAAACTAAAGCAAGTATTCGGAAAAGGTCTGATAAAGGCTGCCATGACCACAGGAGCTTGGATTTTCACTGGAGGTGTTAGCACAGGTAAGCAATTACCAGCACTTTTAGTTTACTTAAGAATGCAGTGATGTTCATTTACTAATCTTTCCCACAGGCAGAAGATGTGAGTCTGTATGAATGAATCGTTAGCTGGTACACCAAAAAAGGAGCATTGTACTCATTTTTGTTAGTCTCCTACCCAGCCCAGCCTGTAAGATTTTCCTGTGTCAATAATGTTTGACACTTCCCTGTTCCTGTAGCCAAAGACTGTGACATACCTTTGGACTGTGTGATCTTCATGAGAGTTAGTGATCGATTGATAGTCCACTTTAAATGCCATATCCCTAAGTCACTGTATCCATGGGATCACCCATCACCATGCATGCACACACTTAGTCTTGTAATATAATAAGGTATTTCTTCTTAAATGAATGGCTGTAAATTAACAATCTTGAAACACAAACCTGAAGTCACTTGTAGATGTCTCTACTTGAAGACATTGCAATCTCCTGTTTGCATTTTCCTCTAGTCTATGCTCGCCTTAAACAGTTCTATGTTTTTGATCATATCTAAAGCATGAGTTGTAAAGCAACTCCACGTAAGTCCATCAGGAGGTCTGGGGCACTGTTTCTGAGTTCTGTCAATGAAAAAGGTGTCTGATAAAATGTTCAAAATTTGAAAGGCCTGTTGTAGAATAACTGTTTTGATGATTTATAATTAATTTCATTTATGTTAATAATAATTCTGAGTGATCTTCAAAAACCAATCAGATGTAAACTTTCATTATAACATTTCTATAGCAATATCTTTATTTAGCTGAAATATATATTTATATCAAGTTATTTCTCAGAACAGTATGAGAGAAGAATTATTTCCTTTGGCCTTTGTTTTACAGAAGTCTTTGATTTTTGTTTTACAGGTCTAATGTCTTTAAGGGAAAGTGATTAATAATTTTTAAGTGAAAAAAAAAATTCTTAGATAACTATAGGGTTGGGGTTTTGGTTACTCAGACTCCAGTGATACCATTACAACGTTTAGCATTGTGTACAAGAGTAATGTAATTCCAGACAATGGTACAGATTACATTGTGGCGAGTTAAGTAACTGGGTAAGTCTTCCAAAGACTTCATTAAATTCAAGGCTATGTGCATAGGATTTACATGCAACTAGAACAAAATAAAAGCATGGCTCTGCATTTGCATATTCTATTACAAAGCAGAGATACCAGTTAGTAGTGAAAACAATCCAGAAAAGCAGGTAGCTCCATGAAAGGAATTAATGAAGAAAATTTTGTTGTTCAGTCCTCTCTCAAAAGTGCCAAGAATGAATTAAATTAATTATACCTATAGGTGTCATTCGTCATGTGGGAGATGCCTTGAAAGATCATTCTTCCAAATCCAGAGGACGAATATGTGCCATAGGAATTGCACCGTGGGGCATTGTAGAAAACAAGGAAGATCTAATAGGAAAAGATGTAAGTCTTTAAGGAAACTCCTATGTAATTACAATGCCAGCTGTGTAACAAAACACATTACTCATCTTTTTGGAGTATTAATATTTTCACTCTTTCTAAAGTCTGCATAAGAGCTGAAATCACCAATTTCTTGAAGAAAGATTGTTGTTAAATATATTTGGCAGGTTGTCATGCGTGACCTGAAAGTAAATATGGAGCTATTGAGATTTGCATTGCTTTCAGCAGTAGAGACCTCTGTGTAATGACAGAGGTTCAAGTCCTAAATTCAGGGTTTCGTGCTGAGACTTCTGTAAATCCTGTAAGGGCTTTTAGGTGTACAAGACTAGCATTTACTGTAGATGCGTACTCTGCAGTGGCATATTAATTAGTAGGAGCTCCAAATGAGAATGTATATCCTAATACATTAAGAGGATTTTATAACACAGTGTGTGATCAGGGAGAGTACATTAATGAGTTTAAGGGAATACACAGGAGAGTGCACAGATGTGAATGTCATCCTCCAGAGAAAACACTGCTGTAAAGAGTTCAAATTTGAATATAAAAGCAAGCTCCATCTCTAATTCTCCTGTATTTCTGGTCTGGTTGAGTTGTTTCCTCATAAGGTGTGTGCTTTTGTTGGGTGCTGTGGGGGATTTTGACATCTAGTTCTGATCTAGGTGCATCTGTCCTTTTGACACACAGGTAACACGGGTTTACCAAACAATGTCAAACCCTCTAAGTAAGCTCTCCGTGCTCAACAGTTCCCATACCCATTTCATTCTGGCAGACAATGGTACGCTAGGTAAATACGGAGCAGAAGTAAAGTTGCGACGTCAGCTGGAAAAACACATTTCCCTCCAGAAAATTAACACACGTAAGTACTGTGGGGCAAACTGTAAACATAGCATCTTAAAGGAAGGGGGGCAGAAAGAGCTCGAGAGAATTCAAAGTATTGCAATTAAATGTGTTTTCCAGCTCTTTTTAGCAGGAATTTGATCAGGGCTGTGTGACTCAACTAGATCACATGCTCTGTGATAAGTGGTGAAAGAGCCCTAACAGCACAGAAAACACAAAAAAGTATGGAGTGCTTAAAGGGAGGAAGAAAATTGACAAATAATAGCAAGGAGAAGCTTTGAAGCAGTAGGAATTTGAGGAAAGGGAAATGTTAAGCATTTTTTCAACTTCCAGCTAGAATATATGAGCATCAGTATATACACAGTGCAGGGTGATTTTGTACAGTTTCTGTTTACAGGAATCATGTGAAACTCAATGGTTTCTGATTCCAAGTTCATGCTAACGTTTCATTTTCTCTTTTGTATGAATTTATTTCACTTGAAGTATCCCATTCAACATTCTTTGATCTTCCATATAAACTCACCTGGAAATTAGATTTTTAATTAAGCCATTATCAAGGTAATTTCACATCAGTGCTTTCATATTTAGAGTTTTGTGCAGTTTTAATGTCTGCCAGTTGCTGCTGCCTCTCTAAACCAGCTTTCTAGAATTGTTTTTGTAATTACTTAGAAATCTTTTAAAATACATATTTTCCTGAACATTTTTGTAGAAAAAATGTGTCCTTTTAAAGGTTGAATAACTAAAAAATTTGATTAGGTGCCCTTTTACAGCAACTTATAAAATAACAACACAACAACATAATTAGAAATGGTCAACAAAAAGTTGATAGTCCTTGATCCATACTTCACTTAAGAGCTACTGGAGTGTAGACATCAATTCTACCAGTTGCCTTTCTGACTTCTTACAAATACCACTCTAACCTGTGTAGACCCATATAAACAAGAAAAACACTCAGAATGAAAATGGCATTGAACTCATTAAGTTCTAGTAGGGCCTTATGGGTAGAGCAGAAAAATGAAGTAGAGTGCCAGGCAAAGCTGAAAGGTGCAGTTACTGATCAGCCACAAGATATCTGAACATTCTGGAAAGTCTTTAAGTACTGCTTTTTGCCTACAGTAAGCTTAAGAGACAGAAATCACCAAAATGATGCCCCTTGCCTTTGAGTATGGTGACAGTATCATGTGCTGTTAACCACAGACATTAGAGGCAGCAAATGTTAGCTGTGCTTTTTCATCTTTGTCTTCTGCAGAAGTGCTGGGACAGTTACAACATTGTAAAAGGGAGCACGAGCTTGGAAGATGAGGAAGTCAGGGCCCAGAGGCAAGATACTGTGTATAATTTCTTTTAAGACCAATGGAGCTGGAGCTGGTGGTTCTGGTTTAAGCAGTGATTGGTGATTTTTGTCATGAGAAGGGCAAAGCTGGGTGTACATACAGGAATTGAGTTCTGTGCAGGCCTGCAGTACACCTACTAGTAACAACACCTAGTAGAAACAACATGTTTCTTTTTGACAAGTACAGGCACCTCCTCTGGAAATCTCAGCAGGAATCACTAAGGATTTCATGGATACACAGGCCGACCCATACTCTGTTACTCCTCCTTATCAGATCTGGAGTGTACTGACAGGAGGATGTCAGGAAGCTTCTGCTGTTACTGTGCATGGTGTTCCTGTTCTTCAGAGAGGAATGAAGGTTGAACATAGAAGCTCTTTCACGCGTTCTCAGCCATACAAAAGTCCATCTTCTTTATGAAGTGCTGGTCGTTTTACAGATTAAGAACTGAATTCAAATGCTTGCAACAGTGGGATTAGGCAGACTTCAGCTAATGTTTTGTCATTCATTTCCCCAAGTATCTTGTGATCAAGGCTACTGAGACCATGTGACCTGTGGGCTTCCCTTTGTCATCCTATGCCTGGAGATCACAGTGAGGCAGGGACAGCAAAGGGATGCTCAGCTGTCGTCTCTTCCATCGGCCAGCCATTTCACCCTCAGGATAAATAAACTGATTTCATATTTTTAATCTTATGATAAAGCATAGGTATATGTCACCTTGCTGAAGACTTCCTGTAGGTAAATAATGAAGAATCAAATCATCAAAGACACAGTAGCTGACAGTTGTTCAACTAACGGTGAAGCTGATGAAGTAACGGGAGAATCATGTTAGCTGGTTTATCTGTATGTGATGTCTGTCAAAAGAGGTTACAAACAGTTCACCAGCACTGAGAGAATAAATGATCAGTATGAAGCTGATAAAAGCAAGGACACAGAGATATTTCACTCTTTTCATTTTGGGGCTATGAAATGTCATATGGACATTTGTCCTGGTGCTGGCCGTGAAATAGCCATCGTTTTTCCTGACCATTTTCTGGTTTGAAGTGGTGCTGCAACACAAAAATCACATCCACTCATAATATCTCAACCTTTTAAACTAAGTTTCAATAACACTTCTTTTGTTTCTGTTCTTCTGGGTTCTTTTGCAGGTCTGGGACAAGGTGTTCCTGTAGTTGGGCTCATAGTGGAAGGGGGTCCCAATGTGATCTCCATTGTCTTAGAGTGTCTACGAGAAGAACCCCCTCTCCCTGTCGTGATTTGTGATGGTAGTGGACGAGCATCGGATATTTTGTCATTTGCACACAAGTATTCAGAAGAAGGAGGGTAAGATTTTGAGATCTTCACCAAAACTGTATCTTGCTTGGAGGACAATGTGGGGCTATTTGCCTTGCTTTCAACAAAGTTTCATTAAAAAAATCTCAGGGACAAAACGCTACTAACAGAGGCATTCTGCTGTCAGTCAGCTTTTGTTGCCTGTTTGATCCAAGCTCTGGCATTAATGAGTAGAAATCGTTACCACTTCAAATGTTCTTGATGATACGTTGAAATGAACTTGCTCTCAGTGCAGCATGCTGTCATACATGCTCCATCAAAGTATGCTGTACTACACTTGGTGCTGGATGGGGTGTTAGAGGCAAGGAACAAGTGATTCCCAAGAATTACTTTTTTTCCTCAGATCATGACTGAGGTTACTTAGTGCATATGTTTGCAAAATTTATACTGCCTGACTTTAGTGTGTTTTGTGAAGGAGCTTCATTCTCCAGGAGTGCCAGACAAGCTGAAAAATCATTTGACTTTCTAACTTTTTCTTGCTGTTTTTTGTGTCTGTGATGGTTCTTCAGAGCCGTGCTGCCTGATGCCATCAACAGAACAGAGGATGTTGTCTGGAGCATTGTGCTCTGCAGCCCTCCTGTCCATTGCCCATGTTAATTTGTAATCCAAAACTTTCAGGAATCTCTTATTTTTGTGGTTGGCTGTCTGCCTCTTTGGTTGATAGAAAATACGGTTATTTTAAAGAAGATCCATAGCCACACTAGCAGGCTCATCTGCTCTTCAGAATAAAAGATCTGTCCTGACAAATACTCGGAAGTGGAAGCAGAATGTTGCATTTTTAATTCAAAACATTATTTCTCCCAATCAAGTAACACGCATTCACCATTATTGTTGTAAATATCATGATTTTATCTTTAGTAGCCAGATTCAGACAAAATCATAGTATATTGTCTTGATTAGAGTATGGCACACCTGTCTTGCACTCAAGAATTATTTCCTTGACTACAGTTGGATCTTAGCTTAGATTAAATACTAATAGTTTGACAACTAGTGCTGTCAAACTGTGCAGATGTTATTTGGTGAACTAGGAGAGCAGCTCTGATGTTGGATTTTTTTTTTTGATGTTTATACAAAGTACATATTTAATCCTATCAACAATATTTATAATTCAGTACCTTTCTCTTTATTTTCCATCACCCAAGTCTCCTCTTTTTACTTCTTTTTTTTTCTTTTTCACATTCATCCTTCCTATCACTATGACTTTGTCTCCCAGTGCATATGATGCAGTATCTAATTTTCCTCTTCTAAAATTATGATGAGATAAATGTTTTCATCTGGTAAGGCTGTGATGAGAATTTTTTTTGTCAGCCCTGCTGTCTAAATAATCATTTTCCTACAGTGAACATTGAATTTTACTGCACTTTGCAGGCTCAGCTCTCTCACTGCTTTGAATGCCTAATGGTAATGTTTGTCATCATCTGAAAACGCATGTTTGTTTAGGAAATAGTCTGTTTCGACTGCATTGAGACGGTCAGACTTTTCAGATCTTTCTAGAATGTTTTTGATCTCATTTAATTAATCAACTTTTGATTTGTTTGCTTCTCAGTTGGGTATTTTGAGGCTTCAGATATGCTAGCAGTTTAAATTCTCAGTTTAAGAGAATAACAAAGATAACCAAGGTTATCATAGCATGAAATACTTTTGGGGTTTTTTAGCTATATGCAAGGGGTCTTGCAACATTTAAAACCAAAGGAATGGATCCTGTGAAGTGTGCTGCAGAAATTCTGAAGACTGAACTTCATAACAAAATGAAATCTACATACGTAAGAGTAAGAGCAACTTGCATTGTATTGCAGAGTAATACAAGGTCCCTGCCAGTTTTTACATCAGTGCTGAGGTACTGAGATGCATAGGTAACTGTTAACTCTTCATTAACTTCTTACCTGTACTGAATGCAAAGACACTGTGTATTTTCATGGAAAGTTTCTCAAACAGCGGGGCTTGTGAATATATATTAATTCTAGAAATGCCTTCTTTTATGCCTTTTTTTTTTTAGGATAATAAGTGAATCCCTTAGGGACCAGCTTCTAGTTACCATCCAGAAAACCTTCAACTACAACAGGAATCAAGCTCATCAACTATTTGTCATTCTTATGGAGTGCATGAAAAAAAAAGAACTTGTAAGTGTCCTAAAAGTAGTTCACAAAGGGAATTTCTGTGACCAAACGTTATAGAGTACTTTATGTGGCATTTTCCCAGAGTTACGGTTTAACCTTTTTTTGTTTTTTCCACATAGCGCCAGAAATGTACACAATCATTCACTCATTAGCATAGGCTGAGATAGGGATTTGTCTTCTGGAAAGAACTACCACAGCTTTCTCCTCCGACTGTGTGTAGAGAATCAGATAACCAAGTTGGTATAGAATTCAAGCACGAAATGTGTGGCAGTTTCATTCTTCGTGTTGCTTAATTGTATCACTAAGAAAGTGACACCTGTAACAGGAACAGTTATAAAGAAATTATTTGAATATGATGAAACTTTCCTCATGAGACTGAGGAAAAAACCCACCATTTTTGTCTAAATTCTTAGAAAAATGATGCTTCAATCTCCCTTAAAACTGTTTTATTTTCACAGAGCCCCAACTTTCTATCTTTGGTCAGCTTGGATACAAACGCTAAACTCTAGTCTTCCCAGGTTTAATACTGTCTCCAATACATTATTTGAAACTTTTTTTCTTAAAAATGTAAATTAGCAATAAACAGAATGTAGAATTTCTTATTATTTTCAGTAGGGAGTGTTCTTTTGACTTCTAGAAGTAAAAATTTAAAGGGGTTTATGAAAAGTAATAAATCCTGCTCTGGTACTCCAAGAGGTATGATAGAAGTGGGAAAGTCTTTTCCCTGGAGTGTTTGCTTGTTATTTACTATGGTAATACTGCATGTAATAGCTGCCAGCGTTTGCATTTCCAGTCTCAGAATTGGAGCAAGGAAAATGAATACAATGCAATTTTTAGTTATCCAAATCTACATCAAATCTACATCCTGACATGTTCACTTCAGAATTGGTGCAGTGATTTAGTTTGAATATGATGTCAGGTGCATTGTTGTGAAACAGAGGAGCAACTCCTGTATGTTACTTGTGCAAGTGCCATTGATTCAGGTAACTAGCATTTCCATTGCCAAGCTGGCATTTCCATTGCTACTGGAATGCAGTAGAACTGTCAGAAAACTCAGTTTGGCATGACAGTTTTGTCACCACTTTTCAAAATTCATGAGTTTTAACCAAGTTTGTCATGTTTATGAATGCAAGGATATTTTAGGATAACTTTATTGAAATAATTTGCTTAAATGCTTTTGTGAAAATTCCAAGAAACACTATTGGACCTGTACTTTTTGGAAATAATCTCAACTCTTAAAAAATAATAAAGCTTCACCATTCTGCTCTTTTTACTGTTTCCATGTCTAGTCTCTCTCTTTCATGTGTTGAAATCTTGTGTTTGGTTTTATGCTATCCTTTAGATTACTGTGTTTCGCATGGGATCTGAAGGGCAACAGGACATTGAGATGTCCATCTTAACTGCTCTCCTCAAAGGTGGGTTTTGTGAGCATTTAGATAGTATGGACAAACTGATCTCCAGAAGACTGTCTTGTATGCTACCTGAGGTTCTCTCCTGATGTTTAAGTGTTTGATTTGTTCACCTGGATTATAACAAATTATTTGAACAGCCCATATTGAAAGTGCTTGTCACTTTTCTCACCTGAAAGCCTGGGATGGGAATGCTGCAAAAACTGTACGTCCACCTTTTTTTTTTTAATGTTTTATCATATATTAATAAAGTTAGAGGGGAAAAAAGAGGTGGGAAGATTAAAAGAATATGTGGATTTTTTCCCAGATATCAGTTTCCACTCTTTAAGCCTTAGAGCCTACAGAAAAGCTGGTGAGGCACTTTTTAGGGTTTCAGGTAGTGATAAGACTCAGGGGAATGAAGCAAAACTAGAAGTGGGTAGAGTCAGATTGGATGTTAGGAAAATGTTCCTCACCATGAGCAAGGTGAGACACTGGAACAGGTTGCCCAGGGAGAGGGTGGAAGCCCCATCCCTGGAGGTTTTTAAGGCCAGGCTCTGAGCAACCTGATCTAGTGTGAGGTGTCCCTGCCCATAGCAGGGAGGTTGAAACTAGATTATCTTTGAAGTCTCTTCCAACCCTGAGAATTCTGTGATTAGTTCCGTGTTTATTTGGAGTTTGTTTGCAGAAACAACTAGTTTCTGCCTGCAGGTACGTAGTAGTTGATACAGGCTCAGTATGGGATCACTGAAGTCCCCAAAGCTAAAAAATAGGAATTACTGCACTGATATCTACAGCATCAACCAGAGTAGCTGAAAGGAGGAGTCTTTTACAACAGTGAAATGGTCTGTCTTTAACATCAAAATACAAAAGTCAATATGGGAGTTTTGACGAAAAATGGAGAGAATCTGCTTAATCCTTTTGAAATTAAGATTATGGGGTTAAGTGGAAGGTGTCGTAAATGATTTGATTCATCCACTGCATTGTGGTAGAATTATTCTCATGCTAGTGTGATACAGAGTAAGACTTACTGTTTTCTACATCTTGGACTAGGGACTTGGGAGTTCTAATCAACACACAGCCGAATATGAGGTAGCAGTGTGCCCAGGTGGCCCAGAAAGCCAATGGCATTCTGGCTTCTATGAGAAATACTGTGTCCAGCAGGAGTAGGGAGGTGATTGTCCCCTTGTATGCAGCACTGGTGATGCCACTCCTTGAATATTGTGTCTAGTTTGGGGCACCTCAATACAAGAGAGATATCGAGGTGCTGGAGTGAGTGCAGAGGAGGGCAGTGAAGCTGGGGAAGTGCCTGGAGAATAAATCTTGTGAAGAGTGACTGAAGGAGCTGGGAATGTTTATTCTGAAGAAGAAGAGACAAGATCGCTCTTTACAACTACCTGAAAGGATGTTGTAGAGAGCTTGGTGCTCTTCTCTTCTCACAGGTAATTAGCAATAGAACAAGGGGGAATGGCCTCAAACTGCAACAGGGTAGGTTTAGACTGGACATTAGGGAAAATTTTTTCGCAGAAAGAGTAGTCAGACTTTGAATAAGCTTCCCAGGGAGGTTTAAAGGTTGTTTAGATGTGGTACTTGGGAATATGGTTTAGGGCTGGACTTTGTAGAGTAGGGTCAATGTTTGGATTTGATGATCTCAGGAGTCTTTTCCAACTTGAATGATTCTATGAATTGCAGAAGGCTGTCTAATCTTGTTTCATCAGGCATGAAATACTCAACATTTACATGTTTCCCTTTAGGTACCAATGCATCTGCTCCAGACCAGCTCAGCTTGGCTTTGGCCTGGAATCGTGTAGACATTGCACGCAGCCAAATCTTTGTCTTTGGACACCACTGGCCAGTAAGACAGTTTTCCTCGTCACATTTTTTGTTAACGATTTAAAATAAATGGTGGAATATTCATACCTTGTGTCCTGTTGCCAGGAGAAACAGTATTGAATTCTGGTTTATGCTGAACTGATGTAGGATATCCCATATATCCCATTAATTAATAATGACATACTTATTTTGAAATATCCTTATCCTGTCATTTGCAAATATTTAGCAGTAATTTGTACTCTGTGAAAGACAGAAAGACAATTTCATGGCAAACAGGAAAATAACTTTATTTTGTGATTCCTTGTGGGATTTGTTAAAAACCCCCACATTTACTGGAAACAATCCATAGCTTTAGATACAGCTGAACAATAAGAGTACTGGTCTTCCCCAGTGAACTTGTGTGATGCACTAGGATTGCCAAGGCTTCTGACTGACTCTGTCATTGACATGTGCTAGCAGTTGGCAAGGTCCCCAACTACCTATGAAAGTATGCAGCAAGGAAGTTCATAGAGCTGCTTAGGAAAATTGTGTTGCTCATTTTATTAACAGCTGTGAAAATCTCTGTTTGGATTAATGAAGCAAAATCCTGATGAGCAGAGGAAACCATTGCAGAAAACAAGCCTCTGGCAGGCAGAGCTGTGCCAAATTAACTGAAAACCAGATCTTCAGTAAAGCTTTAGGTCCTGAAATTGGCTTTTCTTTCTCAAATCATTGGAGTTTGATGATACGTTTGTTGAAATCAGTGGTGAAACACTTCAGTGCCTTTGTTCATCTGTGTAACTAAAAACCTCCTATTGAGCCACTTTCAGTCTCACTGTGCTGATGGTTTTTTGCTTTACTGGGTGCACCAACTGGTATTGAATTACTATAAATTGTCATGAGGAGACCAGCCTAAAAGAGGCAGTAAGAATGAAGTGTACTGGTAATTAGTTGTCTTTCCTGAAACTCATAGGAAGACTATTCATGTGCACACTATACATAATAGTGAGATTTATGTTATTTGGAAGCCTGTACAATTAAATTTAAACAAGTATTGGTGCATATGCTCTTTTATCCCTTCTCTTAGAGTAATGAGATATTTCCTATATTCAAGGTTAATTAAAGGATTTAATTATCATACAGATTATGAAGTATTATTAATATACAAAATTTATTTGGATGGAATATTGTAAGCTCCATATTATTGTGGTTAGATTCAGAGGTACCAACTAACAACTGAAGCCAGCTACTGCTTTGGCCTATTTCATACTCACGCTCTGGAACAGTTTGCAGAAGGAGTGTCAGCCAATTGCAACTCACTGTCATTGCAGGTTCACAAGGACTGTTTTCAGATCAGCCTCTGCTGCAAGTGGACAGTTGTAGTTTTGTACAGGCTTATGAATGGACTTGTGGTAGCTAGGCAGAAAAGACTTTTTAAAAACAAACAAAATGGCAGAAAACAAGCTTTATTAATGGCTTGCTTCTGTAGTTTTCTGTGCAGACCATGGATTGTTGTAACCCACTTTACATCTTCATGCTTAGGTTATATAACCTAAGCATTAGCTGGAGCAAGTTAAGCCTCTACATCACAGACAAGTAGTGTCAAGTTGTTTGCATGTGTACCTGCCTGTCTTGGGAAGATAGGTTGGAAAGGGGAAGGATGTTGCAAAGAGCAAATGTGTCTGAAGAGGCATAAACAGAAATACTGTCTGCAGAATGAGAATGTAAATTTTGTTCGTGGCTTTCTTTCCTGTCCTTTCTGCCTCTGTAGTATGGATGCTACTTGACATCATGCAACAGTAGTTTTAAGCTCTTTATGTCCAGATCCTTACCCTGCTTGTTGCTATTTATTTGGACAACTATTGCATTCACTGAGAGTAAAGAAACTGAAGTGTCACAAAACTGAGTAGTGTCTCTTCTCCATCCTCTTGACACTGACTTTATATTGTGAGAGGAAACCCTTGCAGACTACCTGCTTCACTGCTTGGACTTTCAGGGTTATTGACGACATTAGATATAACAGCTTTAAAAAACATGTAACGTTGTGGCTATGCAAAAGGTCTTTATACTTAAGGAAATTATAATTTTTAGTTGACTTTGTGTGAGAAGTGCTGACTGGGGAGTTTCTTTGATTAGTTACTGTATGATCAATTAGATTTCTAATACTTCTAATGCATTCTTAAATATAGCCTCTAGGAAGCCTTACAGCTCCTGATGGAACAGCTCTTGAGAAGGAAAAGAAATCTCCAGCACCTCAGACTAAAGGAGCCAGAGGGAAGGGAAAAGGGAAAAAAAAGGGAGGAAAAGGAAAAGAAGAGCCAGAAGAAGAAACAGACCCAAGAAAGCTTGAACTCCTGAACTGGGTGAGATGAAAATATTTGCAGTAAAATTGTTAAATAATTTTCTTTTTTTTTTCCCTTGTGGGGAACAAAGAAGGATAATACACATTTTCATTCTGTAGAATGCTTGTTTGCACATTCTCACAAGATCAGCAGTAGATTCTGCAGGGATGCTGCAATCGTGACAGCAATTCCCTCTCTTGTCCCATGAGCACCACATGCAGCCGTACCACAACAGTTTAAGTCAGTGCTTATCCCTGCATGTCAGAAGAAACTAACACCAATGAATATCTTCATCCTTCCCTGTACATGTTATTTATCCAGTGAAGGCAATTTAAACCTCTCAATTTCTAAGTGCTTCATTTTACATTTGCAATTGATTAGATTGTTCTATTTTCTAGATTAAAATTCTTATGTCAAGGCAATTGCTGCTAGAGTGGTTCTCCTGTCTCCTACTGAGGGATTCTAACCTGTAGGAGAAGATCAGTTAGACTTCCTGACCAACATTTTCCACAGTCAAAACTAAGCTGGAGAAGGAAGAGGAAGTGCTTCTTCCCAAATGATTTGAGTCTTTCGGCATTAGATGTGTTTTTTCCTCTGAGGCAGCAGTTTGAGTGGGTGATACATATGCAAGTTATCAGGATAAATTATGTCATTTTCTTCTTAAATTTATAAAGCGTGTTTTTCCTAAGTTTTAACTTTTTCCTATCAGGTTGAGCAAGTAAATATCTTTTTTCATATTATGTGTCAAGCACGATATGCCTGATTTAGTTAAAAATTCTAAGCAGGATGATTGAAAGCTATAGTTATACTGCGAAGGATTTCTTCCACTGCTCTCATCTTGCTCAAAACCTTCTTGGAAAACTTCACTGTCTGTATTGACTTGCACATGGATAAAATAATTTTTTCTAAATTTACTTTCACTTACAGATTAATCAACATAATTGGGAACTTGAGAATATCCTATGTAATGAAAATTTATGTGGTTGTTGGCCAACCAAGTCTTCTGTGCTCATGCAGTCTTACATTCTCCATTTTACAATTCAGGTGAATTCGCTGGAGCAGGCTATGCTGGATGCACTGGTTCTGGATCGAGTGGACTTTGTGAAACTACTCATTGAGAATGGAGTGAACATGCACCACTTCCTCACTATTCCTCGTCTGGAAGAGCTTTATAATACTGTGAGTGAGCAGAAATATTAAAATGCACTCTAATAGCTTTGCTACTGTATTTACCAGGGATGTCCTTTTTCTTCTTCTCGTTTTGAGATATACTGGTTTTCCAAAAATCTCTGAGCCCTGACAATACACAGATGTTGGATAGTGGTGAGGGAAGCCATTGCTACTACTTATAGTGCCCTATTGTTTCCCTGCAAATACACATTCCCATTTAATAAGCCTGCTGAAGCTTTTACAAAATATTGCAGTTTATTATGTAAATATAGTGATGTATTTGAAATACATGTTCAGAACACTCAAAGAACGAATGGAGATAGTAAAAAAATTAATACCAGACAGTACTGGTCATTTAATGTCCATTACTTTTCCTTTATGTATACTTTTAATATTATTGCAATAAGCCTGTAAATGTGGCAAAGTACTTACACAGCAACTGTTGTTCTTAGCACATTGCAGAAATCAGTATAATTTTTCCTTGTGGCCCAGCAAAGCAAAATGTTTTTCTCAAAATCCTACAACATCATGTCTTTTAATTCAAATTCTCCCCATCCCACAGTAAAGTCATCAGGAACATAACTATTTCTAGACTGTTTTTCTTTGCATCATTTTCAGTGGTAGTCCAGGGCAGCATTCATAGAACACCGAACCTCCAGTCACTTTCTGGCTCCTGCAGCAAGTACAAGTGTAGACAATACCACAAACTGCTGTTACTTGAATCACCGTGTAAAGGATTATAAGGAAGGGCCTATGCTGCTCTTCATGTGCTTTTCATTGTAGCCCAAATCCTGCTTTTCACCCCTGCAAGAGTGTGACGCACAGGTTTGCCTAAAGTTCTGCTTACATACCAGATCATTAATTACATTAGTGTTTGCAAAAAATCTGAAGAATGAAGCTCTAATGGACTGTGAATGATTTTTGTTTCAGAGACTGGGTCCACCAAATACACTGCATTTGCTAGTCAGAGATGTGAAAAAGGTAAGCTTAACTAACAGCACCATTACCTTGCCGTGATTGCATTAACCATGTGAGTCAACAGTCAACATTTGAAACTAGATGTTAGCTGTTAAGAAAAGGAGGTTAAATTACTTTTTGTAACAGCGATGTCAGTCTGAATTGGGCTGTATTGCACTACTCGTAATTTAAAAACTAAAGGGAGGAAAATGAAGCTTCTAGTAATGTAGTATGTCATCTGAGATTTAGGTTGATACTGTTTCTTCTCTACAGAAAGCTCCCAATGCAGCGTTACATAGGAGGAACAGAAGGAAAGGCCTGCTATGTTAAGCAGATCCCTGAATTTGTTCCCTTTTGATTGTTTCCTTGTGTGCCTTTTAATTACCTTGCCATGCCTACTTTTACCTGGGGAAAAAAGTCTGTTCTGTTTCTCAGTGCTCTAAGTCCTAATTTGTTATTCATTTGTCTCCATTACATGTACATTTGTTCATTTTACATAAATAGGGTCATTGTAAGATTTATTGTTGTATTTGCTCCCTTTTCGGTTTTGGAGGTTTTGTTCAGCCAAATTCAGCTACATGAAATGGCCTTTATTCCTTTTTGGCAAGGAAAACTTGGATTTATTCCTGGGAAATTCAGATGTGGAAATCACACAGTACTATGCTAATGTATAATTCATTATCGATCTGCTTCATAGTTTAACACTTTTCTCATTCATTGTTTGTCTTTTTGAGTGTTACTAATGCTCATCTGCATTCTGCTTTCTGTCTGTCTCCTTTTCATTGCATTATCATGGCTCACTCACTCAGCGGCAGTCTCGGGGATTCGGTTGGGTTAACATGGAGGTGATGCATTTGCTTAGGACACAGTAGTTTCATCATAGCAACTGTTCAGTTGTGCTGTAGAATCAGTTATTGTTGTAGCATGTAGCTTGAACAATGAAGCACAATTTTCAGCTTGTGATTCTGTCAGAGTCAATAGCACTATCCAGGTTTCAAGTGTAACAGTGACAATCATAGTCTGCCTTTTTCTTTGATTCTGGGCTGTGTATTAATCTAAATCGTGTTCTGCATTGTGGTCTTAAGCCTGCAGATAATATTATGATGAAAAAGTTTTCATAAAATGTAAAGTATGCCTGATATTCACCATGAAATTAAGTCATGCTTTTATACTGGATTCATAATCAGTACAAAGTTATTTAATTTCATTATTATAACTTTTTTAAACGACTTGAGCTTGTATGGACTCTGACTTACTGTACAAGTAAATCAAATGAAAAATTTGTCCACAATCGTAAGTACTGCCAACTACAAACCAAAGAAAATATGGTCTCAAAAATTTGTCATTATGTAAATCAGTTATCATTAATTTAGTGCCAATATTCGGAGACTGAAACCAGTGGCTTTAAATAATACTTGTGTGCCAATTTAAACATGACATAATATGGCTAGCTAGGGAGTTTAATGTATGTTTTGTTTTCTTATCCCAAGTCCTTATTTTATTATTTATTTATTTTATTTTTTGATAGGGAAATCTTCCACCAGATTATCATATCAGCCTAATAGATATTGGTCTTGTACTTGAATATCTCATGGGTGGAGCTTATCGCTGCAATTATACTCGGAAAAGTTTCCGGACTCTTTATAATAATTTATTTGGACCAAAGAGGGTAAGAATGAGTTCAATCTGGATGTAGCCATCCTGATAGTAAAAAATAAGTAGCACTTTGTTCTTTTGTCTTTGTGAAACACTACATGTTAAATTCTAAAGAAATGCTATAGGACAGAAGTTTAAACTCTAATAATTTAGTTATATAAGGAACCCCTAAAAACTCTGTTAGAGGATGGAAGGACCCAAAAAGTGGTAAACACATTGATCTGGAGGTGAATTTCCTCCTATTTCACTAGTTTGCAATCCAAGCATTTCTAACTGTGGTGTTTGCATATATACATATTCTTACTTGAAGTAGTCAAGCCAGTCCTATTGATCAAGTAATCATAACCAACATTAGCCCTAATTTGGGTATGACAGACTTTACTCTGAATACAGAAGAGCAATGAATCTGTTACAGTAAGTCCTGTAAAGAACTGCTCTGAGCATAAATCTTACCCAATGGAAACTCAGTAATACACTTCACAGTCATGTACCAATACTGAAAATAACAAGTATGGGCCTTGCTTTGTTAAAAGGTCTATTCTAAGCAAATGGAATAATTTTCTTCATTAGCTTATTTGTTTGGTTCAGCTTTGGAGGTCAAATGAAGCTTTCTACTTTAATTATAAAAATTATATTATTATATAATTACAAAAATTATATTCCCCACACTAGGAAATTAGAGCTACATATGGTCACAAGGCCATTTGAAGCCCAAATATTCTATAGCAAGTATAATAGTACATATATATAGTGTAGCACTATTTGATGGAATGAAAAAATAAACCTTTTACAGAAAATGTAAATAGAACAGAGGTATTTTTTAAATGGGAAGTTGTGAGAGATTTTAATGTTTATTATATTTTTTACAGTTTCCTATGGATATCTTTACCATGCATGTATTTAGAAGCACCTTTTTGAGCTTTTGTGACCATGTGGTGATTTTAATTCTCAAACCAGTATATAACTGAATGATTCATTTGACTCTTCCATCTGAATCAAAATCTTTCACCCGAGTACAGGATGGAAAGTATTTTCTAATCTGTTGCCTTCTTGTAAATACAGTTAAAAGGGAGATTCAATTAATTACCATTATTTAACACAAAATATACTATTAATAAAAACATCAATGTTTGCTATTTCAAATACCATCCCCTTTTAAAACAATTCTACAATTAAATCAAAACACCAACACCATCAAAACAACCTAAAAAAAAAACAAAACCCCAACCTTCCCCCTAAACCCCACCATTTCATTCTTACCTAATTCAAACAATACCCACATTAAAATACACTCTAAACACCCCCACCCCCCCAAACCATTACCCCACATTACAATCACCCTAAAATCCCCCTATAAAATACTACTCCAACTCCCACAATAAATCCATTAAAATACCAAAAATCCAACAGCACATCACAACTACATCCAAAAAAAAAAACACCATAATTTACATTAAATCATCCTACCCCAGAGACCCCCCCCCCCCTCGCCCGCACAAACCCCGAAGTTTTTTCACCACTTTACAGAGGTTGGCCCATTCTCCAAAGAGAAAGGTGAAAAGAAAAAGAAACATTTATTTTGCTGAAGTGTTCAGTAAATTGATGTGACTCCAAGTATTTGGATTATTTTAATTTCCCCTGTTAGCAGGATGTTTAGACTCCTTAGCTATTTGTCTGTGTTAGCAAAGGGTTTTTTTTTGATATTCCTAGTGTGAGGAGGACCTAGATTTGTCCTCCATTTGAGATTTTCTGTCCTGTACTTCAGAGATGCTCAACACATTCTTCATTGTATGGAATTAATGACTCCTGAATTTTCCATAAGAGAGAGAGGTCACTACTTTCAGTTCTTAAACTGCTGGAAGAAAAATGCATGCTCAATTGTTGAGCTGAAGAGTCATCTTTGGAAACTTGGGATGTGAGCCTAAACCCTGAATTTGGGTTTGAGTTTGTATTTTGTCACAACGTAGTGGTAATTGCCTTTCCTTGTAATCTGCTTCTGAGAGTGGAATCAAGGTCTGCAATGATGATGAGCTCTGTCTACACCTATATATGCAATGTTCTTCCTACATTATTTAAACCCTAATTTTCCCAATCATGGCTTTTCTCCCTTCAGGATCCTGCTTCATTGTCAGTATTTACCTTCAGTTACTTCCATGTTGGTTCCTGTAGTAATGGCCTATCCTCCCTATCCCTTTAAGAAATGGGATTCTTATACCTTTCGTTTGCACTGCATACGTAAGAGAAGATTGCTTTTTCAAAGGTGAAGATTCCTTTTAGTACCTTGCTGTTCTTAAGGACATTCCTGCCTGGCTTTTCCATTTGCATGTTACCACATTCTCCACCTGCCTATCAGTCTGAAAACTGCTTTGACAGCTGTGAGACGTGCAGCGCTATTCTTCGGGGATAGATGCAGACGTATCAAATCAGAAATTATAGTGGAATGTATTCATAGTGAATTCAGGTTTCCTAAAGCCTCTTTGATGCTGCAGAGGAATTAATTAAATATTAATTCATTGCAAATCAACTTGTGCAATTACAGATACAGTAGAGATCGACTTACAATGCAGCGTAAGGTGATGCCTCCACAACAACAGAGTTCTACTGTATTTACCCAAGATGGGTAACTTGTAACTAAGTATGCAAGGAACAGTTCTCTGAATAAAACATCAAGCTGTGTGTGCTAACCTAGTGCATGCTCTGTCACCTGTTCTTCACAGTTTGATCACTGTTGGTGTGCATTGTAGCAGACAGCAAAACATATTAGAATTTCATTAATATGCCCTCTCAGTACTTGCACTGTGCATGGTGCATTGTTAGCTAGGCTGTTAAATATTGATGGGAAAATTTTTTCTTCCCAGGATGATGAGCCTCCCACCAAAGGGAAAAAGAAGAAGAAGAAAAAGGAGGAAGAGATTGATATTGATGTGGATGACCCAGAAGTCAGCCGCTTCCAGTATCCCTTTCATGAACTGATGATATGGGCTGTGCTGATGAAACGGCAAAAGATGGCACTCTTTCTTTGGCAGCGAGGGGAGGAAACCATGGCCAAGGCACTGGTGGCCTGTAAACTGTACAAATCTATGGCCCATGAGTCTTCTGAGAGTGAGCTGGTGGACGACATCTCTCAGGATCTAGACAACAACTCAAAGTTAGTAGATGCAGAGCAGGGTTTATGTCTACTTGATATAGGGGATTGTCTGACCCACTGAGAAGTTTTACATTTAGTAAAGTACAATTGATTTTTAGAATGTAGGTTCATAGAATGCCATTTAAAGCCTATTTATCAACAGTAATCTGAAGCTGAAGGCAACACTAGCAAGAAGAAACTTGCTTTTTCTTCTGACAGAAAATATTCTTTCTTCAGCTTCTCTCCCTGTAAAAATAGCTAGTTTTATTTCACAAAGTTGTGTTCAGGATTTACTCAAATAAGTTAAGGGAAATCTGATTATATAGCCAACCTAGCTTTAAGATATTATTGATCTAATTCTCTCTCCAAAATTTGTTTGGAACTATTGTATACTGTCCCTTATCAAGCCTTAGACTGAGTTGTTCTTGCCACTGTATGTGTGTGGAAAAACATAATGCCCTGTGAATGGAATTAAAACCACAGATAAGAGCAAACACTGATTTCTAAATAAAGCTTGCTGAATTTACCTTGCATTTTCCAGAGATTTTGGCCAGCTGGCTGTTGAACTTTTGGACCAGTCCTATAAGCATGATGAGCAGATTGCCATGAAACTGCTAACCTATGAACTGAAAAACTGGAGTAATTCTACCTGCCTGAAACTGGCTGTGGCAGCTAAACACAGGGACTTTATTGCTCACACATGCAGCCAGATGCTCTTAACAGATATGTGGATGGGGCGACTACGCATGCGGAAAAATCCAGGCCTTAAGGTATTTCTGTTCTACAGCTGTTTTCAAAGAAATAGTTTGTTGCATGTAACACTGAATTATACATCGTGTAGAACAAATCAGTTTACTAATTGTAGATGTTTAAAGAACATACCTGTTCTAAGGCTAAATTGTTAGTTTCCGAATTCAGGATATCTAAGGAATGTTATCCCATGACAAAGGAAAACAGAAATCCATAAAAGGCTTTGTATGACTGAACATGAGAATGAAGTTGTGGCTTTCAGTGAATGATGAGATCTGTTCACTGAAAACACACAGCTTTGATTAAAGTTGGATATGAGCCAAAGGATCTCCCTCCATTAGGGGTCCACACAATGGGAATAGAGCAAAAATGAACCAGATGTGGACTCATGCTTCTTAACGTTGCTTAATATTGTACCAGAAGACACAGAGTTGAGACTCAATGTTGAAAAGAGTGAAATCGGTGCAATCAGATCTGAGCAAAATCACTATGTGATTTTTATTTCCCTCTTCTGTTTTTTAATGGTATTGTCTCTTTTAGTTATCTTTATATTTCTCAACTGTTGGATTTTGTCAAAAACTAGTTATGTGGGGAGACTGGCACAGAAAAGAAACATGAGTTGGGCAACGTTAAGTAAGCAGAGCAGTGTTTGCTTCTGTGTGTTTTCATGTGAACACAATCCTTTCTTTGTTACATTATGCAGTTGCTGTCACGCAAATGGAGGCCCACTGTGGTGGTGCCACCTTCAGTCTCACATCCTTAAATCCCCCATTACTGACAAAGTGCTCTGCTGGTCTTCCCAGGCCATACTCCCAAGCTTGCTGATGTACACATTGCACTCTCTCTGTAGTTCTCAATTTATTTCTGCTTTCCCATGTTTCCCTCTTCAAACTTGTTAAAAATCTTCAGGCAAGTGTCTGGCTGTTCAGGTTGCATCATGGTGCTTTCTAAATGTGTTTAATCAACCTGCTAACGTCCTAGTTTTGTTCTCTACATTCTAGTATTTGCTTCTTTTCTGTATGTTGGCAACTTGTGCTTGTGTTTCTGTATCTCTGCAATTTCATACAGTAAGAGAGCTCTCCCACTGCTATCTGCAAAGCTTCTTTTACCTTTCACAAATTTTGTAAATATTAAAGCTAACTCTATTAAGTGTTAAAGTAAACTCCAGTAACAAACCTGAAGCCCTCTTCCAGCTGTCACTGTGTCCATTCCATGGAGTTTCTCTGCACAGCTCTAGTTCTGGAGCACAGTTTCTTAACCGCAGCGCGTTTGTGGAGATAGAAATGGTTCAGGGTGTCATCTTTCCGTACAAGACCTTATTGCCAGCACTTCATAAGTACTACATATTCATTGTTATAGGTTTAAGGATAGCAGAGTATCTTGAATACTATACA
This sequence comes from Indicator indicator, assembly GCF_027791375.1. Taxonomy (NCBI): domain Eukaryota; kingdom Metazoa; phylum Chordata; class Aves; order Piciformes; family Indicatoridae; genus Indicator; species Indicator indicator. The sequence continues at coordinate 6,903,261 of NC_072025.1, forward strand.
AAAGAAAATAATGGTTATGGGATTTGCCTTGTTACAAAATTTCTTAATGTAAACAAATAATATCATCTGAGTTGGATTCTTTCTTGGTTTACAGGTTATAATGGGGATTCTCTTCCCTCCCACCATCCTTTTCCTAGAGTTTCGGAGTTATGATGATTATTCTTACCAGACATCAAGAGAAAATGAGGAAGGCAGAGAAAAGGAGGAGGAAAATGTGGTCAGTAATGGAGATTATTAAGAAATTCTAATATCTCGAGTGTTGAGCATTACAGCTTTTCTAATTATGCTGTAGGGCAGTCAGGATAAAATCTAAACTGCTTCTGTGGCATAAAAGTCAGTGAAGAGTTTGGGAGTGTATAGGCTGGATTCTCAGAGCATGCAAATAACTGTGTAGTTGCACGGATTTATGGAATTTGTATTTTTAAGAAGAGATCTGTTGCTTGGAGGAAGCAATGTGTAGTTAAAAGTTGGCTGGGGCTATATCTGAGGAAAAGATACTATTTTACTGTTCTCTATTGATAAAACTGACAACTTTGCTATTCCAGGATGCAAATGCGGATACAGGCTCCCGAAAAGGAGATGAAGAGAATGGGAAAAAAAAACAAAAGAGCCTCCCAATTGGAACAAAGATCTATGAATTCTATAATGCACCTATTGTCAAATTTTGGTTCTACACAGTAAGTCACAATGATTAAACTGATAGTGATTTTTTTGTTCTCACACCTGTAAAAATAATAGCCAAATAACTAAATAAAGAGCACTGACTTACATGGAATCTGATGAGTAAAAAACTCCCTTTATTCAGGGAAAAATGCATAGACAGTGAAACAGAGTGAATAGCTGAAGCTTATGCTGTCAACCTCTGAAACTCCTACATACTTTGAAGAAAGCCCTGTCTGGCTAATCATATGCCAAACTCAGTGTCAGCTCCACAGTCCTGTCACTCAATCCAGACTAGGCTGGATTCTCTTGTGTTGTAAAGGCTCTGGGTCCTGTTCTGCATTAAAATATACTTTAGGGCCCAAGAAATAATGCCATAACATCAGTGCTTGGTATTTGCTCTGTTCACAGTTAGGCTCAGATGAGTGGAGCCTAGATAGAAGCACAGATTCCAGTCTGATACAACTTAATAAGCACTTCTTTTTAAACAATTAAAACCAATTAAACTAAAGGATTTAATTGTGACAAGCATCTAATTTTCTCTGTAGTGCCTCAAGAATTACTTGGTGCTAAACTTCGTTTTAATAAAAAATTATTCATAGTACTGCTCATACAGTCTGTGTGTGCCTCATAAAAAGGATACCGATTTATTTCTCATTCATAGTTAGGACCTTCAATAGCTAGTATGTCATAATATTTTGTAGAGTTTTAGATCCAGCACATCAAAATCACAAAACACTATTCTGATCCCTTTTTGCTGTGCATATTAATAATTTAAAAGCAAGATTCCTATTTGATTTCAAAGAAAAGTATTCAACATTTTTTCATGGTGCAAAGAAATTACATTTTCCTAGATGAAAAAAGCTCCAGCCACAGAGGACCCAATTTAGAGTGGTTTGGAAATATTGTTTTGCTTCTTTCAACAAATGAGATAATTCAGCTGTCTGGATGTGTTCCACAGCATCTGTCATTCCTTCAACTGCTGGAGAACCATGACCTCTGCCAGCATATAGGAAGGGCATTCGAAGCAAGCTGCTTCCTTCGGAGAAGAAAATCTTTTTTCACTTGTGAAAGTAAAGGTCTTCAACAGGTGAATCTAATGTGAGGCTTGGAGACACTAGCATCACCAGTTTGACATTTACACTAGTAGTTATAGTGACAGCTCTATTGACTTCTAGCATAAGTCCAGAATGACCCAATGGAAATTAACAGAGACTGATTTTTTGATGTGTGCAAGAAACCTGGGATCCATCACCTGATGCCCATAAAGGATTTTTTTTTTTTTGTAGATATCATACCTTGGCTACTTGATGCTATTTAATTATATCATCTTGGTGCGGATGGAACGATGGCCATCAGTCCAGGAATGGATTGTCATCTCTTACATTCTGACACTGGCTTTAGAGAAAATAAGAGAGGTAAAGTCTGATCATACCAACATTTCCTAATTTTAAAAGGAAGCTTGCTTTTAGAGGTAATAATGACATGGACTTGTGCAGAGGTTTGAGAAGCCATATTTGGAAACAAATACAGATGCCAAGTCAGTAGTCCAGATCTCCTGGTTTAGATGTTACTGATTAAAACCTACAACAAAAATAGGCCTAATGAAGGCAAAATAGAAATAAAGATGGAAATAGAGCCCAGAGAGGAACGAGAAAATGACCAGAGGATTGGAACACCTCTGCTATGAAAAAAGGCTGAGACAGTTGAGTTTGTTCAACCTGGAGAAGGCTCCAGGAAGATCTTATTGCAGCCTTTCAACACTTAAAGGGGGCTTAGAAGAAAGAGAGACAGGTTTTACCTATGCCTGTAGTGAGAGGACAAGGGACAACCATTTTAGACTGAAAGAAGGTAGGTTTCATGGGACATAAGGAAGAAATTTTTTATGATGAGGATGGTGAGGCATTGAAACAGCTTGCTCAGAGAAGTTGTAGATGCCCTGTCCCTGGAATTGTTCAAGGTCAGACAGAGCTTTGAGCAACCTGATTGTGTGAAAGATGTCTCTGCCCATAGCAGGGTAGTTGGACTAGATGGTATTTCTAGGTCCCTTCCAACACAAACCTTTCTATGATTCTATGAAAAAGAAACTTTGCCTGCTAGTAACTAAAAATACGCTGTTTGAGAAAAATTTTGCTGGCAGTGAAGGGGTTCTCATGCACTTATTGAATGTGACAAGACTGGCCTCTTTTCTTGACCATTGTTTCAAAAAGTAGCTTGGAGTTTTTCCTAATGAATTCTTTATTGTTTGGTTTTGGTTTTGTTTGTATTTCAGATTCTGATGTCAGAGCCTGGCAAGCTGAGCCAAAAAGTGAAAGTTTGGCTCCAAGAATACTGGAATATTACTGACCTGGTGGCTATCTCAGTATTTATTATAGGAGCAATTCTTCGCCTGCAGAGCCAGCCTTACATGGGTTATGGAAGAGTGATTTACTGTGTAGATATTATTTTCTGGTACATTAGAGTACTAGATATCTTTGGTGTGAACAAATATCTGGGACCTTACGTCATGATGATTGGAAAGATGGTTAGTGCTTAAATTGCTATAAATTTTGTATTTCAGAACTTCATGGGAACTAAATTCAGTTTTGGTTTTTAAAAGAGGTTTTTTGTCTGAGTAGGACTCTGAATAAAGGCTGTGAAAAAGTTGCCATGTGAATTTCACACACATACTAGATGATGCAGTACTCTTGTTAGTCACTGCTTGAATCAAGAGAGAATTTTTATTTATTTTTTCCAACCTGCCTGTGGAAACTTGTATCAGCAATAACAGACTGCTGGTACAAACCCATCAGTTATCTCTTTGCAAGCACAGAAGTGCACAGCATAAAGCACTTGATGTAAAAGAGAATAGAGATAGCAAAGATTTTGGCTTTTTTTAATATATTCTAGTATTTTTTTAATTCTAGTAAATTACTGGTTTTACTGCATTTTTATTTATCCTTACTTCATGAGCAGTAGTTAAAGTGTACTAGCCAGAAGATTATGGGAATGTGCTCATTCTCTTGATGCTTTCTTGTTTACTTTAATGCTGCTGTACTAGCCAGCGATGTTAAGAGCCTCTGTATGGTCTTTCCATGCAGATGATTGATATGCTCTACTTTGTGGTCATCATGCTTGTGGTTCTGATGAGTTTTGGTGTGGCCCGCCAAGCTATCCTGCATCCAGATGAGGAGCCTTCTTGGAGATTAGCTCGCAACATCTTCTATATGCCCTACTGGATGATCTATGGAGAGGTGTTCGCAGACCAGATAGACCGTAAGAGTAGAATTCATAGTAAGAGTCTGTTTCCTGTTTCTGAGGCAGATGATCAGATCCAAATTAATGGTTACTTTTAATTTGGAATTACTGTTTTGTCTTTATGATTGTATTGTTCTTGTTTTCCTGTGACAGACTTGAGAGACTGAACAATTTTCCCCACCTGCACGTCCTGTCTCTCGGTTTATATTCAAGTTTGGTTAACACTGAGAGTGATATGGTCTAGCATACTCTTCTGCCCAAGAATATAACACTATTACATGTTCTGTTTATTTGCAAGGATCAGCAGAGATCATTCTGATCTGGTGTCCTTTCGAACCATTATTTTACTAATATTTCCAACAGAAGAAGAAAAAAATAAATACCTTGCAAAGGAGATGAAAATATACGTATTCTCTCATCTGCAGTGCACAGCACAGGCAATGAGCTAATACATTTTTACTCCCATAGATGCACCTATCAACTTTCCAGAAATGTTTCCATTTGATGAATCACTCATGATCTTCTTTTCTACACATGGGAAAACAAAACAAAAAAGGAACACTCTACTTCTTTAGCTTTGAGTGTGGAGATAGCCATTGTTATCCTGCTCTGGCAGGGTGGTTGGACTAGATGATCTTTCAAGGTTCCTTCCAGCCCATATATTCTGTGATTCTGTGATATAAAATCTTCACAGTTTAAAAAAACTTCCCAGGTCAAAAGTTTTGCTGTGTCAATAGCTTAAACATAAACTAATTTGAAAATGTATGGTTTTGTTGTTGTTTTAATTTTTAAATAGAAGTGGCTACCCAAGGAGTTCTACTGCCAATGGAATGACATTTGAGCCTCTTTCTGCTTTCAGTAGGAGATTTTCACTCTGATCTTTCTGTGGTTCTCCATAAACACACCACAAAAGCAACCTCAGAAGTCACTGGGCAGTCTAACATGACTGTGTCAAGTGCTTATGGGTAGTTTTGCCAAGGCCCACAAGTGCAAACACTTCATGGAAAAAGTATTACATCAGATTTTCAATCTGAAAGCAGGTAGTTGGACTTTTGTCAAGAGCTTCACTGAAGACAGGATGTCAGCTAAAGATGAAGATCAGAAATCACAGAATTGCTGAGGTTGGAAACCACATTAGGAGATCATCCAGTGAAACTTCCCTGCTCCAAGGAGGGTAAATTAGATCAAGTTGCTCAGGGACTGTTCAGTCAGAATTTTATTATCTTGAGGGATGAAATCTGTGCAGCCTCTCTGGACAGTCTGATTTAAATGAAGTTCCCACATTTTTACCTTTGTCCATTGTCTCTTCTCTTTTCACTGTATCCTGCTGAGAAGAGTCTGGCTCTGTCTTTACTTCCACTCACCATTAGGTAGTAACGTCTCCCTTGACTCTCTCTTCTCCAGGCTAAATTATCCCAGCTTTTTTTGCCTTCCTTGCCTCATTTGTCAGATGTTCCAATCACCTTAAAACTCTTTGCCCTCTACTGGAGTCTTTCCAGTATGTCCATGTCTGATTTCTGTGAGGGAGCCCAGAGCTAGACACACAAGTTCAGATGTGGGTTTACCAGAGGTGAGTAATTACCTCCCTTAACTTGCTGGTAACATTTTTCCCAATGCAACCCAGGATGCTTCTGTCTGGTTTACTCCATTTAGAAGATGCCCATGAGCAAGAAGTTCGTGGTATCTAGTAGTCAAGAGCATCATATTTGTAAACAATAGAGCAGCCTGGCTGTGTTTCTTTCAGTAGTGTGAGTTTGCTTACAATTGCCATTTAGGAGCTGGCAAGCAAGTGTCCATACTGGTAGTCAAAATGGGCTCTAATGAACTTACAAACTGTAATAGCACCGGTATTATGAGTATTAATGGAAACAGAAACAGCTGGCTGAATCAAAGCCAGGGTGGTTCTTAAAAATACAATAATCATTAAAAAAAAAGCAAACAACATAAATGTTACCACAATAGCTAAAAGAATGTTTTTGTGTAATAATTTTGAGTTGTTTTCTGTTCATAGTGACCGCCAGTTTTGTTTACTTGCCTGAAATACTGTGTATATTTAAATGATCATCTGCTAGAAGCATTTTGTGATTTATTATTAATATCATTAATTCACTGCTAGATGTAACATTTGGGGAAAACATGAGTAGGAAACTGCAGGATGCAATGCATTTATAACAAAGACATAATTTCTAAGCTTATATCTCTACTGTTCTGACATTTGAGTTGCTTATCTTTTCTTTGTGGCAAAACTGTATTTTCAAACAATTTTTTTCTTGTAATTTCTGTTTTGTTTTTTTTAATCTCTATATTATTCTGTTGTTTTCTGTCTTTCTCTCCCTGCCTCCTTCCTTCCTTCTATTTTGTTCTTTTGGAATGCTGTTCAGTCTATGCCATGGAAATTAATCGTAAGTCTCTGTGGAAAATTGATTATCTTATTTAGCTGAACATGTTCATTAATCTTTTTCTTCATTAGATACTGGCACTTCAATTATAGGGCTCATCCAATATTTAGGTGTGAATCTTGTTTTCTTACTGTAATAGTTCCGTTTGAAAAGAAGCAGAGAAAAAATATTTTAATACAGATTGCAGATCATAAGTTTTAACTGAGCTTGTGTGGTTTGCTATAACTCTTCTAGTACACTAAAACTGAAATTACTTTTTTTTTTAATATGACGCATGAATGTCATGCTATAACTAATTCCCTTTGAATACCTAGATGCAGTATCAGTGGTTTTTTTGGCAGGACTTTCACTCCATATGAGTTCTTTCATATTCTACATTACTACTTTCATATTCCACATGAATAATATTATGAGTCACTTGACTTTCCTGTTATGATAAAGAGAAAAAACGTAGGTCTGATGTTTGAAAAGCAGGTACAATATAGTTTATTAATAGTAGTACCATTTTCCCTTTCAGTCCCTGTAAATAAGATTAGTCTGTTTTCAAATAATTGGAAGTAATTTTTCAGATCAGGTTGAAGCATTGGGATCTTCTGTAAAATACTCGGTCCCACTGGTCTGTCTATTCACATAAACAAAATCTGCAATGAACTGATTGTCAGACCTAGAATTTACTAAGATTTCAGCTAAAGAAGCTATGATTGATAAAACACTTTACCTGCTACTAAACGGTTCCAAAAGTTAGCATTGTATGTGAAATCAGATTCACTGGCACTGCACCTAGAGACAGAACAAACTTGCTGCAATTACCCACCTCCAAGAAGTTCTTACCTCAAGACAACCTACGTCTTCTTAGGATTACTGCAGGCAATAATCTGACAACAGCTGGGTCATTCTCAATTTTTGTCTCATCCTCACCAGTCTATTTTGCTGTTCCTATTTAATGTTCATTTTATAATTCTCTCCCGTTTGTTTAAAATTGTATCTAAAATTTAGAATTACTGTGAAAAATAAAGGAAGCAGAAATTGGGCCAAAAGTGGTGGCAGGGCCACCTGCTGGTGACATTAACAGCCCCAGACTGGGCAAATAATAGTACAGAGAGTCCAAACAGGGGCAAAAGGAGACAGGGCCAGAGCCAGAACAAGGGTCCATCCAGGGGGCAAACACAGGTGAAACGTCCATCCAAGAGGTAGGCCTGAGACCTGCACACCTGATACAGCTCAGGCAGGGACAGGCATGCATAAGGGGTGTAGTTGTAAACCCCAGGCAAAGCTGGGGAGGGTCATTAAGATCTCTTCTGTATCAGGGCCCCAGTAAAGGTTTAATTTGTGCCCAACAATCTGAGACTACAAGGAAATTCTTTTATATCTTTGGCAAGGTAAGCACACAAGTTTTGTTGGAGAATTTATTTTAATTCCACTATTAGTGTGTATCTGTGCACATGAAGATCTTGTCCTAGTCTATTACTGTAAGAAAAAGAATGTCCATAGGAATTTGAAGATAAAGCCTCACTGTACAGTAAACTTGTAGCTGTCTCTCTGCTAACTATCAAGGGGAAATATTTTTGTATGCTGTAGTTAGCAGCAGAATTTGAAGTAGAATTTATACATACTTGCTACTGGAAATAAACTGGTAGAATTTGTTCAGCTCAGCAAATCTTATGCATGTGCCACCACTGCATAAATGTAAATAGTGTTTTTAACTATCAGGCAATTTGTGGAAAAATACCTTTCTGTTTTCCTTCAGCTCCTTGCGGGGACAATCTTTATGACGATGATGGTAAACGCCTCCCTCCATGTATACCAGGGGCATGGCTCACTCCTGCTATTATGGCCTGTTACCTCTTGGTAGCAAATATCCTGTTGGTAAACCTGCTGATTGCTGTCTTCAAGTATGTAAATGATCATGTGCTATCTTTACTTTCTTATTGCTGAGATAAAGTTCCTGTGAGCCCATCAACTGATATTGCAAGCGTTTGCACTGAGAATCTAATTACTCCATGAACATGACTGGCAAATACTTGGAATAGTGTACAGGCTGGGAAAGAGTGGAGGAAAGGGTGCTTTGAATTTGCCAGCAATTGCAGTAATGCATGAAAGAATCTGGCTAGTTGCAGTTATCATTTAGTGGATAGTGACAGGCCTCCAGATTGCTCTGGAAAGATGTAATACACAGTCCATGAAACCTGCTACACACATGCTGGAAGCTGATGTCACAACTGGCAAAGGTGGTTCTGCAATAGAACTGCAGAATGAAAATCTAAACATCAAAAGCAGAAGGCTTTCTACTATCACTACATCATCTAGCTTTTTTGGGTTTTCCTTCCTGTATTGCTTTTCATTTAGAAAAAAGATATCAGGGTCTTGCAAAATTCTTACATGACCCAGAAAAGGAGTCTATATTGCCTCGAACCAAGAGTAAGGATAGCTACATGTTGCTAAGGTCTGTGGCCAGTGCAAGCAATGTTCATTATGTATATTCTTAATGTTCTTCCACAAATCTGTATTTAGACTTCTCTGGAGTAACAGTAAATTAATTTACGCTGTTTTTTCTTTCTACCCACGTTTATGCCACATGATTTCCCTGTTCATAACCTAGGAATTTGAAAAAACAAACCAAAACCAAACCAACCACAAACAAACAAAAAAACCCCAAACACCTGAAATATTTATGTGCTAGTAAGACTTACTGAACACACCACCTGGGAAAAGCAGGTGATTTACTTTTGATGCCCATAAACATGTAGTGTTGGAGGGCTTTGCTGGCATAGGTATCTGGTGTCACAACAACAAACAGCTCATTGTGTGCCCAGAAATCTTCCACTCCCAAAGCCTGTGATTCATTTGATGTATGTAACTTAAAAGGTCAGGAATTTTCAAGTGCTCAAATGCGAGTCACATTGCTAGAAGGACCAAAGAATCAGCAGTTTGGGAAGTAGGTCATGCTGTTAACTCCTGTCATCCCAGCGTGGTTGCAAGGGGATGAGATGTAGCTGAGGAATTCCTGCTACGCAGGAGACACAGGATGAAGGCAGACTGTCACTTATCATTGGTAAATAATCTCATGTATAGATAGACAAAAGAAACCAAAAGCTGTATGAACTCAAGAATTCTCTGTTTTTGAAGGGGTATTTTAACTGGTTTTGTGAATGTAGATGTTCTAAAGCACGTAAAGATAGAAAAAATAGACAAAAAATATTAAAAAAGGAAGTGCAAGTATCATCATCTCATAGAAATGCAGTGAGCTGCCTGAACATACTTTAAAATTTCTTGAAAAGCCTACGACAGAATATCAAATCTTCTTTATTGGTATTTAATAACTTTGACTATTATTATTTCTGGATTGAATATTATCACTTACCCTTCACTGAATAAATACAAAATAAAACGTTTTTATAATACACCTTCTTTTGATGTAGAAATGATGAGGCCATGGCTTCCAGAAACGTATTCCTTTACAGGAACCATGAAGCACGTTTTTAAGTCAGAAGTTTGAGTGAACGAAGTTTGAGTGAACAAAGTTTGAATTCAGGATATTTTGTGAAAACTTGAAATCTTCTATGTAGGCCAAGCTGATTAGCATATTAAAGGCAAACTGTGTGAACCTTCTTCATTTAGCGCATAAAATACCTTTCATGGATTCAATACTTTGTGTAATATCAAATACTGGCATGCATCAAAAGAAATACTTTATAACCAAGCCCCAAGTTTCTTTTCATTAACATCTAAAGGACTTTCCATAGTAGGAGCAAATAGTCTAAGAAGAGAGCAGTTCTGCATAGTACATGGGGGACGGAGAACAGCTTCTGGTGAGCTACCCCCAAAAGCAATAGTGAAATCCTGAGTTCAAGTTAATCATCAATTCAGCAAGTTCAGCACCATCAGGAAAGAGCTGAACCAAGCAAGCTCTGCAGCCTCATGTTGTTATTTAGCTGTTACTTTTTTTCAGTACAGTTGCTTGCTCAATAATAAGTAACAATTAGGGGCCTAATAGAAACTGTACTTATGTTCCTTTCCAGTAATACCTTCTTTGAGGTAAAATCAATATCCAACCAAGTCTGGAAGTTCCAGCGGTACCAGCTGATCATGACATTCCATGACAGACCTGTCCTCCCACCACCAATGATTATCTTCAGCCACATCTATATAATCATCAAGCGAATCTGCTGTCGCTGCAGGAAGGGTGAAGGAGACCAGGATGAGCGTGACAGGGGACTGAGTATGCAAGAAATCTCTACATTGAGCTCTTTGTACCGTATCATCAGAAAGCAGCAGCTTTTCAACTGCTGAACTATTTTGTTCACATTGACAGTCAAATGTATTTGCAGAAGATAGCATGGGACAAAATTTATATCGTTAGCAGCTCTTATGCAATGTGGACTCTGAGAGAAATGCGATGCTGTGCTCCTAATGAAGACATCCATTAACATGCTGTCTTAAAACAATGAGAGGGCATCTACTTAATCCAGTTTTGCCAAGTCCTAGTGAAACCCATATATCAGAGAGGGCAAACAGGAAACTGAAAAGGGATCACAGTTTCAAATATTATCTCTAGAGTCAGCACTGTGATTGTATCTAAGAGTATCCCCACTTTCATGTCTCCATTTATCTGTCATTTCACAGGGGAACTATGAGGATACTTATTCTAACACACACTGTTATTGTTATTATTTTCATTATATGCCTCATTGAATTAATCAGATGCCTCAATTATCTCTGTATTTCTACTTTTCACAGGAAATTTGTTTTGTAATTATATTTCTGCACAATATGCTTCTGAGTTAAAAAAAAAAAAGGGAAAATCCTAAACATAACACTTTGTCAAAATACAGAGACAAATTCAAGTAAAGGATAAAATCTCCCCAAAAGTTTACATTTTCCTTGAATTCTCCTTACATGGTCATAATTTTTTGAAGCTGTTGTCCAAGGAATGTCAGGGAAACGATCTGTTATATTAGATTCTATGTTGCCTATAACTGGCATCCTTTTAAGAACAATATTTGAATGAAGTAACAGTCAAACTAGCAGAGCTTGCTCTAGTCTTTATCCTGTAAAATCTAGTCAAGTTTGTTCAACATGAAGCACTGCTGTTAAAATGTACAAAGGTCACTGAGAAAATGTAACCCCCTGTGGATGGTCATAAAAGCAGATGATGTTCATAATGCATTATATTGCCCTCAGGGCTATGGCCACCTTTGGCTAAGGGCTCCTTCCCTATTTACAAAATCATCTGTTCATTTAGTGCAGAAATAGAATCTGCAGTATCCATATGCCTAAAATAATCTGCTAAAATGCATTTACATTGACTGCTAGGAGTTCAGAAAAAAAGAAACATATTTTGCTCTTCTGTTTTGCACAGAGTTATTTCTGAATGATGAGGAGCTAAAAAAACTGTATGAATTTGAAGAACAGTGTGTAGAAGAATACTTCCAAGAAAAAGAGGATGAGCAGCAATCATCTAATGATGAACGCATCAGAGTTACCTCTGAAAGGTACTTATTATGAGGAAAAGCCCACCTCACTTATCTGGAACGTTATTTGCTTTTTTGTTGTCTTCATTATAACCAGTTGAGTTAAAGTACAAGAGGTTTATATCTTGAAGAACAGCACCACCAGTTCAGAAGCTGATCTGAATCCTGAGTAAATATCTGTGCAGGTGCATCCCTCACAAAAGCAAACTTTTTGTTGTCTCTCCTAATATGTTGCTAAGGCTGCTGATTTGGGTAGCTTTGGTATAAGAATATTTTAGTTCATGGTGAGTTTTTCCCCTCTCACCCATGTGAAGATCACAGTTCTGGTTTTTATTTGTCTGAGCAAACTACTACTTGTTGAACTTCCAACAGCTCATCCAACCGTGAGAAATAATGACACTGATGATTCCTCCCTTGGACCTATGATATACGCTATGGTCCATCATTCACAAATGTTGACTTTTAATCTCTGCCACAAATTCTCTTAGAGGCTTTGAACAATGAATGCATTCATCTTTTCAATATGAACTTTCCCATTTAAAAGACAGGGAATATTCAGATGTCAATCATTAAGCCATTCTGAGGACTAGGTAATGTTTGCATATTGCAGTGTAAGCACACAGTGATAATGGTAGCAACACTGTTTTTCACCAGGTCACTTGGGCAGAACTGTTCCCCAAGACTTGTCCTATTCTCTTAGTAGTTCTAAGTCAGTCAAAGGATGGGGTCTTCTGTCACTTCCTTGAAATTATGAAAATTACACACATTTTAAATACTGTTTCACCTTAATGTGTTTCGTAGTATTTTGATTAACTCTATCTATCTATCTATCTTCCTTTTAACATTTCTAATGAGGTAGATCTGTGAGCCATATAATTCTTTAATGGATAAACACCCTCTTGAAGGGAGACCCTGTACATCCTGTATTATTATATGTGAAATTTGAGAATAGAGAGGTAAATGAAATCTGCTACATGTATTCATTCGAGTAGTTTCTATCGTGCTATTTATCCATGGCAATTTGTCAAAATCCTAGGTATTGTGGCAGAGAATAAAGCAGGGCTGGTAAGCCTCACTGACTCACTATGGTCTATGGCCACAAAGCAGATTTGCTTATTTCTCATGGCTTCTTTCTCCAGATGCTTTGTCATCTTTTGTGTGTGAGAGAAAAAGAATGTTAATTTAATTTGCACAGTTGGTTTCCTAGTGTATGATCTCTAAGCCACATTCTAATACATTACTTTTTATATATATTTTTCCATTAGAATATAAATGATAAAACGGGGAGAAGTATTATTTTAATTGAACAAGACAGTAATTGCACTCCCTTCAGCTGATACACAATTGAAAAGTATTTCAAGAGCTAAAGTAATGCCATACACACTGGCATTTGCTTTCTCCCATACAGCTGCAAAACCTGTTTTACAACATGCCCTGATGTTATTTTAAATCATCCTGTGAGCATGTCATTACAAAGTATTTTTAATGGAATTAATTGATGCTTCACAGTGAAAGATAACTGAATATGAAGTGGGTGGCACACTGCGCCTAAGGGCTTCAGCTCTTGTACTCTCCTGACATGTAACTAAGGCAAAGTTCAAATAGACTTCTAATACAATGTATGGAAAGCACAGATAGCAAGAAAATGCACTTGTTTTTGATGCTACACGTAGGAAAAAAGAATGATGCATGATTCATAGTATAAAATTCTACCTTCTGAAGAAATCAGCAGGCTGGGTGTCTGTAACGGGTTACTGCACCATTCCACAGCCCCTGTTCTATGCTTCCTCTTTTATACCCAACAGAGTTGAAAATATGTCTATGAGGCTAGAAGAAGTGAACGAAAGAGAGCATTTTATGAAAGCTTCCCTTCAAACAGTCGACCTTCGGCTCTCTCAGTTGGAAGAACTATCTGGGCGGATGGTGAATGCTCTTGAGAAGCTGGCGGGTGTTGACAAATCCGAGCTGACATACACACGTTCGCGGGCTTCCTCTGAGTGTGACGCTGCTTATCTCCTGCGGCAAAGCAGCGTTAACAGCTCTGATGGCTACAGCATGTACAGATACCATGTCGGTGGTGATGAGTTAACATATGACGACAGTGCCACTCCTATGTCACCAGCCATGGGACTGCGTAAAAAAGCCCATTCTATTGGTACCAAAGAAGATGAAGCAGACCCAAAGATGCTGGTTCCAGAACACCATACCAGTCTCCATTATACCTCTAGTGCTAATGCAGTCTCCACAGCAGATGACAGTAAATCTATGTTAGAAATAGCACAGAATGTTTCTACGCCACATTCTGATTCAGGTGGTTTGGGGGATGAAAAGCAGGGGATTTGCAAGAGTGATGGAATGATTCCTCAAAGTATAAACCAGATGGATGCTGTTACAAACAGTCAGTCAGTACCGACATCTGATTTCCAAAACACTCAGTTGAAAGTAGAACGTACCAAGTTAGAAGCTACCATCTCTTACCCCTTGGACAAATCTAAAGCAATGCGCTATTTTCCTCCTGAAACATTCAGTGCTTGTCAAACCACTATGATGAAGTCAAGGAGCTTTATATTTGCACAGGGTGGGAAGATGGTTGGAGGAGTTAACAACTGGACTGCTGAGTATAGTACCATCATGGATCAGGTGTGCCCTTCAGCAGTTGAACAGTGGGCCACAGAGTGGAAATATGAAGTTGAGCAGCAACTTTCCCAAGAACATCCTCCAGAATACCCTGGGTTTGCCTCTGAAGCAGAAAGGCAAGCAGAGCAGAAACAGTTACAGATGGACACAGATGATGACAGTGATGTTGGTGAAGCAGGTATGAGTGCCTCTTACACCTCTATGCCTACCACTGTCAAGGCTGAAAAAGATAATTTACTATCAGTAAAGCCAGAACGGACTTCTGGGTTCCCATCAGTAAGGTCAAAGAGTTTACACAGCCGTTCTCAAAAAGCCAAGTCTGTAAAGGACAAATTAAATAGACCAGGGCATGCCAGCAGTGTAACAAATCTCGTGGTAGCATTTGGCAGTGCAACAGAGGAACAGAAAGCTAAGCAAGAAAATGCATCCACAGAAACTGAATGTTAAAGTGGCTTATAGCCCCTGTTTCAAAGATAGTCAAGAAAGCAGCATGATGAACTGAACAAATTATGGATTTTAAAATCCATTTGTAAAGAAGAATGTGGCATATATTTGTTCCTTTCCATTTTTGGTTCTGTTCTTAAATGCTTGCTGGATCAGGTGAAAGGGAGATCTTCTCTCAGGGACAGATAAGAAGTAGGCACAGTCCACAGATACCAACAGTATAGATCTTTCTTTGTTCCATTTTGATCTGCCTCATAAGCTTATTTACTGATGAGCTCTTTATAAAAGCTCATGAAAGAAGGGCAATGTTATTATATAATAATTTAGATTTTTTTAATTTTTATTTTTTTTTATCAGAAAGTCTTCTTAAACTGAACAAATTTTTTAACCAGCCTTAGTTTTTATCCTTCATCATGTAGCCAGTTTCTCTGTGGCCACTGTTTTTTCAGATCTAAACAAAATTGTTGGAGGCAAGGAAAAACTATGCAGTTCCTTCTTTCACTTCTGATTTCATGTATGCTTCTTAGCTCTCCTTTCAGAAAGATACAGCATAGCTGTTTTCATCCACTGAAACAGGTCTGAGTGGCAAAATACAGTTCTGTTTGGAAAAACTTGACCTGGAAAGTGTAGAGATATTCTTGACCTGTCCTTGAACTTAAGTGATATAATCTTGCTTTCAGGATCATATCTGCCCCCACCCCAAAGCATGCTGACAGCCTTAAACTGTTGAAAAACAGTGACCATTGTTTCAAAATACAGAGTAAGAATCTGGCTTTTAAAAAAATGAAAAGGGGAAAAAAAAGAAAATGAGGAAGGTGTTCTCATTGGGTGAGATCAAAGTGTATCAAATTTCATCTTCCATTTTGCAATTTCATTTTGACAACACACGAGGAACAAGAAAGTTTCTAGGAGTCAGTGTAAACAAAGAATACATTTTCCAGCTGAAATAGAAATTTCATACATTTTCTTGAGTAAATTCCAAAAACAAATGTGAAAGGGAAAAAAAGTCTCTGTAGCGAAAGTTTTTTCTATCCCTCAGTGATAAAAACTGAAAAACGTACATCTATAGTTACAGTCTTCCAGCATGCTCATCTCAACAGTGGCATTCTAAGTACTAGGTTTTTTGTAGTTCTTCATAGTACGTATGATGTTACTTGCCTCATTCTTCTCTATTACCTTTTTGGAGTTTTGCTCTTTTGAATTATTTAGCACCTCTTTGCAGAGGCTGCATACCATTGAACAGACAAGACAGAAAATGAGTTAAAAGCATGTTATTTGTTTACAGAATACTGGTTAAAAGTGTATGCTTAACTCATTAGCTATCAGGACTTACTCATACACTATTTTGAAAAGACAGATTCTTCCTACCCCTGCATGAGCTCCACAGTATGTAGGTATCAGTATCCCACTTGATAATGCTGCTTACAGCACTTTGAAAGGTAGAGATTAATGGAAGAATCTACAAATGCATTGAAGGCATCAGCTTTTTATTGTTTGTGTTATACTTCCATATTCCATCCATACTTAACACCTTCAACTGCTGTTACCATACCGAATGGTCATGGTAACTGCACAGACATTTCCCAATGTTCACTCATCATTTCCTAAGAACTTTTGCTAGCAGGTTTACTGGTTCACTGTTGTCAGAACAGTGTTGACAGTTTTCTTTTCATGTGAGCTTCTTTTTTAACCAGCTTTAGGGAACTTGGTATTTTGTAAAACTAGGATGGCATGTGAAATTGTTTCACTTCCATGTTTACTTCTACATGTGTTACCATCCTGTGCAACTACATAGCCATTTTGTACCTCTGGTTAAATAGCCTCCAGTTTGCCAATGCCTTTTTATTGTTTGCCTGCACACTCACCAGAAACGGATTCGTTCACAAACACAAAGGGATGCAGCTTTCCAGCACTTTGCTAAACCAGCAGTATGCATTTTGAACAAAATACAGTGTTGCATACCTCTTGTTATTTTGTCTTTATAAAATGTGTTAAATCTGTTTGACCAGTCACGTTTTTAGCATTTAAATTACAAATTTACCACATAGCATTTTACCTTTGTATTTACTTCCTTCCTTTGTGTAAAAATATTTATAAAGAAACACATGAAAAAGATATCACTATGATATCAAACCACTTCACTCATCTGCTCCTTCTTGTGTAGTGCATAGACTGAACATTTTCTAAGCAAACTTTCCTTTTTTTAACATTTGCCAGTAATTTTCCATAAAGTTCTCTATGCAGTGATGACTTTATAAGCCTTGGATGGCATTTTTATATTTGAAGGCATTTATGAGGCATAGCATGAACTGAAATTACAAGCTCTTCTATTAAAT
Organism: Indicator indicator; assembly: GCF_027791375.1. NCBI lineage: Eukaryota > Metazoa > Chordata > Aves > Piciformes > Indicatoridae > Indicator > Indicator indicator. The sequence goes on from NC_072025.1 coordinate 6,920,445, forward strand.
GGTAAGTACAGGGACTTTGGCAGAGTTACTTTAGACCTACAGACATTGTAATATGATTTAAACGTGTCTCTGTATGTATATAGAAGACTGATAGTAGATTTGGAGCACACCGAATAGAGTGATGATCAACACACTTGCACGTCTGCCTACACGCTTTGTTGAACACTGCCTGAAAGGATGCAAGGACAGAATCTGCACTTCTGAAGAGACCTCTGTAATACTGCTTTTCAGGAAGATGCACCCCTCCTACTGCTCAGTATGTGGTGACTCCACAGCAGTCTCACTGTGAAGTGCAGTAATCATTTTTTGTTATGTGCTTGGCCTGTACTGAACTACGTCAAACCTAAAGACTATGTACTCTAAGACTATGTCTGCACAGAGACATTACACTGATTTCAGTTTGTTCACCTTAAAATACCTTGCAATACAGACATTTTCCTCTCCCTCAAGGCAAATCTTTTAAACACAGTAACTGTAATATTTGCATAAGCAGGTTCTGAACTATACCAGGTGATGCCACAAAGTACCCCTTTTTACATTTTGTCATTCTGGGGCTTGACTGACTTTGCTCTTGGAAGCCTCTCCTACTGCAGTCATTCTTGCTATTTTAGAGGCTGGATTTTGAGACCTGAGAACCAAGAAAGTCCGTTTTCTATTTAGTAATTAATTAAAACAGCTGCTGAAACCTTCCAGCTATGGTTTCTCCACACTGCTTCTCTGCATGCTTTCCTAGGTTATGGGCTTGACTGTTATCTTTGGTAAAGAGTATATCTGTCCTTCTAAATAAAATTAAAAGGATACAAGTAAGGCCTTGACAGAAACCAGGAATGTGAAAAGGATGCATGAGCAAGGATGTCAATAGGATTGTTTCACTAGATCTGCAAGATCCAGAGGATTGTACCTTGTTACAGGTGTTCTGGGTAGTTAGCCCACTATCACAAATCCAGTTTCTTGTTGCATGCTTGCTGTGGAGAAAATGAGTTTTCAGAGTGACAGCAGCAGCTGGACATGTTCTTGGGGTCCCACCTAGTAGTGACATCTCCAGAATATAATTTCTGTACCATTGTCCTGTCCAACTGGTCAGTTCTAATTGAACTAGTCTTACACTCAAAATCTTGTTACAAGCAAAAAGGAGACACGTCTTGTATGTAAAGTCAGGAATTTATACTTAGTGTAACAAATTTTAACAGTCTAACATATGAATTATTGTTAGTCTAGATCCAATTGCAAGAGAGGACAGTTGAAGAGAGAAAAGAATGCTATTATACTACTACAGGAAAAAAAAACAGTGTGGTAAAATCAGCATATGGACACTTCCTACTATCTACCCCCTTTTTTGGGATGTTATGCCCACACTGGCACTGATCCTCTGGGTCCAATGGGCTACAATGGGGGTAGTGAGAAAATATTGCCAACAGTCAGCATCCAAGGCTGTTTGATAGGATGAACATGATGTTGATGTCTGTTTTCCTTATTTTTTTCTTGCTTAGGGGCATTTTTATGTTTGCTACCAACTTTCTCTTGTTTTTCTTGGCCTTCAAATGAATTTTCTAGTCATTAGGAAAATTGCTTCCACAGCTAACCAGATGAAGGCACAGATCAAAGCAGGTTAATGCAAGTTCAGACAAAACAGTCCTGACAAGCATAAAGCCTGTAGCCTGTTATTAGCAGTGACAATAATCTATTTACTATGCTATGAGGCTACATTAGCCCCAGAGTTGTTTCCCTCTTACTACAGCCACTTCAGATAAATGTTGTACTGCATGCAGTGATCACCAGAGCTGAATATTTCAGCCTAATAGTGGATTTTCGTCCCTCACTGGGATCCAGCATCAGACAGAATGGCAAAACAGATGCGAGGACCTGGTTGATACGAAAATTTAATGTCAATTTCAGCTGGTGGCAGGGTCCAGGGTAGTTGGAATTGTCAAAAAACAGTACACAGCAGTAATCTGGATTGCAGGCTGACAAAGCACAAGCCTTAGGAGAAGAAAAACAAGAACTACAGATTTCCTTATAACTGCTTCCGTCTTTTGCTTTTCTGAACATTTAGCCTTCTCTGCAGAAACAAAATTTGATATGGAAAAGCTGTGCTTTGTGGTTGAATCTTTGTAACATTAGAGTGGATGCACTCTAATGCATAATAGGCTTTAAATCACTCTTTGCAGTTCAGCCAAAATATTTAAGTGCCTGTATCCTCCTTTTGCTTGGTGTTCATGAAAAAGGAGTTGCCTCATTTCATCTGCTGCTCCTCCTTTATCTCTACAACATTAAAACCTGTATGAGACTGCAGTGCTTTATCCTGCATAATTCTAGACGCAAGCATCTCCATTTTCTTACTGTGCTAATCATGCCATTATCTGAGCAGACCAACAGCCTTCAAAAGTGGCTATGGAAAAAAAATTGGATTTTAGTTTAGGAGCACTGGTAATCTAACAGTCACTAGCACAACATCTATGTAAAATAGCCCAAGCCAAGGTGGATCACTCTACCAGTGAATAGTTCCAAATAACTCTAGGCAAGTAATAACTACCTGATGATCAACAAGAAAAGTACCCTTATGTAACATAGCAAAGTTCAACAGTGTTAAATCTCCACATGAAGAATACTACCCCCATTTCACAGATGTGCCATGAGAAGGATTTTTTTTCCCCCTGAGATACCTCAAGAAACTAAAACCTTTGCATATTTTTTAAAACTTTTGTATATCTTTGGCCAAGACTTCCAAAGTTGCTGTTTTGTGTAAATAATCACATTTAAAATATTTTTCATCAAGGATACTCAAGAAAGAGATTTATTTTTTTTCCACTTGCTTAATAAATTCAAGGCATAACGTTTCTTGTCTGTAAGACGTAACACAGACTTGTAGAGCTGGCTTCCTCATGAGCCCCCAGAAAAAGGCCACACCTTCTGAGTACAGGCTGAGGCAACTTGGGTATGCAAACTATTGAGTGCTCAAGTGAGGAGGTGTCCAGGTAATGCTTTCAGTGAAAATTAGAACAGACTTTCATCAGTGAGTCAATCCCTGACTTTGCAGACTTGCCACATACTCGCTGTAGCTCTGGGCACATAGCTCAGTCATGAAGTCAGACAACACATATGTCTTTGTGTCTTGGAGTTCAAACCAATAATTGAACCATTCTTCAGAAAGCTATGAAAACACAGAAGTTGTCATAGAAATACAGGCCTGGAAGAGATCAACTTCACTGAAGCAAGTTCAGCAATGTTGATAAGCATCAGTGGCAGATGGTGGTCTAACCTGTTCTTGAATATGTCTAATGAAAGCCATTCTCTAATCTGCTGAGAGATCAAAAGGCACCATTACAAAAATCTGTTCTGATTTAACCCCAGCCCTCATGCATTGCACAAAGCCAAAGTACCTCCCCAACCACAGAGTGGTCTTGTGAGGTTGTACCAGAACTTTTAGGAAGCTACCTAATCTGATGTGCAGTAAATACAGCTTATGAACCATAGCCATAGCTAAGTAGATAATTATCTTTACTGTTAAAACCAATTTGCACTGTATGTAAAAAAGAGTCCCCAGGAAACTGCCACACAGCACATGGAGTGTGATGTTACTAGGAGAGCAGGCCAGGCTGGTTCTGGGAGGGTCATGACAGTGAACAAGTGCAAGGGTCCTGGTCAGGGTAGCACACAGGAGATACCACTGAATAACAATGTTAAGGCAAGGAAAATAACTGCACTGAGTAAAAAATGTTTTTTAGATTAATGAGACTAGAAATAGACATCTGCAGTCTTCTCAGTTCAGCTAGCTTTGTGCATAGCTAGCTTCCCACTGAAGAAGTTTTCAGGCCTGTTCTCATTGAGCAACGGCCTTCTCAAACCTCTGGTTTAGCAGAACCGGCTGCAGATGAGCAGGCAGGTGAGTGCCAAAAAGGAGTCAGAGGATGCAAAGGATTTCCCTGCCTGTTCTGCATGCCCTACACCCCCGACTGCCCAGCCTGCCTGCCTAGCCTGACCTGCCTTCCTACCTTGTCCACCTGCCCTTCCCTGCCTGCCTTACCCTGCCCTGCTTGCATGTCCTGCTCTGCCTGTCTGCATTGCCTGCTTGTATGACACTGCAAGTTGTGACAGAATTAACTTGCTTCTCAAAAAATATGCATTTTTGTCAACTTTCTCCTTCCACTGGCATAAAACTCTTCCAGTGGCAACTTGTGACCAGTTCCAATCCTCACAAGTTCTGTGATCTTATGCTTACTGAGAGCTTGGGCTTGATTTTGTTTGTTCCTTTTTAAAACAGCACTGCAACTTAAATGTCAGTGCAGTCCTTAATGGCAGTTTGTGCTATCCTCTGCCTATTACCTCACGATTAAGAGTGCATTTGCAGCTACTCCCGAGAAGGCTCTGTAGTGATGCAGAGACACTCTTGTAATTCTGATTTAGTATAAATAACTGACGTTTTTAATATCACTGGCAATTTTTTTAACATGCAGTTTCAAGCCTAGCTGATTTTAGCAGTTGCTGCCTTCCTTGCCCCCATGCTTTTCTCTTCTTCCTTTTCTGATTTTAATTTCAAGTGTTGTGAATATGAACAAAACAAAACAAAAAAACAACCCCAAAACAACCAACTTTAAGGAATAATAAAGATGACTGCAAGTCCTGCAGTATTTCTCACTTATCGAATATCTAAGGGATTTAGCTTGAGAAACGGGTAAGTCACCAGTTTGAGAGAAGCTGTGGCTTGCTCTGACAGCACTATTGAGCACTCAGTATTACACCACCAGCAGCTTCTACAGCACAGTGCACTGTCTAAAATGAACAGGGGCTGAGCCTGTGGCTGTGCCAGGCTGAGTCATGGAACTTAGGCAATGATGTTCGCAGCATAAAATAAAAATCTTGTATGTGAAAATACAGCATAAAGTGAAGGGAGCTGTCTGCCAACTCCAAATAAGATGGGACCTTTTGTGCAAGCAGGTGCACTTCTTTTAAAATAACTGCACAATGCGATTGTTTTTATCTTCTCCACCTGCAAGTACAAGAGTTGTGTATTGTTACAGAGGTGCTTGCTGGTGTTCTCCCCTGGGCTGCTGAATAGCTTTAAATGTATGCACACATACTTCTTTCTTCAATCTAGGCAGGTACCAGGGGGTTGTTTTCTTCCTCTTTCAAACAAACTTCCCTGCTGGCACCTGTGGGGCATCTCATCTAAGTTTGGGAATCCATATTGTGCCCTGAATTCTGTTCTTTTTTTGAACAGTCACTCTGTAACTCCACCAAGAAAATCCCCAGGGGCTGTGATGCAACATAATGTGCGTAAGTAGTAGAGAAAGACCCTGTGGCTGATGCTGGGTGCTACATTTGTAATTTTTGTGCCCCTTTTCCAGGCCTTCATGAGAAGGTTAGAATCAACTACTGCTTCCGAGTTCTGTCACTTCTTGTACGAAGTGAATCACGTTTCAGCCACAGGATATCGATTCATGCAGGAGCTGGATTTTACTGATCTGAGACAACCCTGCCTCGCAATAAAACCCTGCTTTCGCAGGCCCCATACAGAGGTTTCACAGTCTCCAAACGGCTCAGAAGCCACACTGTGAAAAATCTGCCTCAATTCTCGTTTTAATACGCCCTCCGCGAAGGCCCCTGCCAGTGTGACCCTCTCACGAAGGCCTGAAGAAGGGCACTCTCTCGCCGTTTGCCTTAGAGGAGCGAGAGCTTTCACCCGTGGCTCCGGGCCTGCCCTCGGGAGGCTCCACCCCGACAGGGGACGGGATGTGAGCAAGTTCCGCCAGGGAGCCGCTGAGGTTCAGTAACTGCCACCCGCTGTCCATTTAATCAGAAGCAGGAGCGCGGGCGGTAACTACCGTTATAAGAAGCCTCCATTATAAGTGGACAAGGTGTTCACCACCCGTCTGCTGACGCGCGCTAAACGGCCTCGCCGGCCGCGGCTGTTTGGGCCTTCTGCGCCTCCGTACGCAGGCCGCTGCCCCAACCTCCTCGCTCCCCCAATATGGCCGCCCCGGCACAGCCCGCCTTAGCCCAGCGCGCGACGGGGCCGCTGCTCGGCCACTGTTGGCCGTAGAGAGCCGCTGGGCCGCCTAGGCGATCTGCCCTCGCGGGGAGGCGGAGGGAGTCGCGGGAGCCTCCATGACGGGTTGCGACTGCTCCACACCGGGCTTGCCCAGGCCGTTGACTCCTCCCTTGGGGAAGGAGGGTGCGCAGGGGCCGCCCCTGCCGCCGCCCGCCGGGGCCGCTGCCGTGTGACTGGGAACGCGCAGCCCCGAGTGGCTGCAGGGCGCCGCGCCTGAGCCGGCGGGCGTCGACACCGTGTCCCCGCGGGACGGGGTCTCCCGGGCCGCCTCTGCGTTCCCGCCCGCCGGCGTCTGCGCCGGCAGCGACAATGTTTTCTCTCAAGCAACCCAAACCTACCTTCAAGTCCTACCTTCTGCCACTGCCTCAGGTAACAGCCTTTTATTTCCGTTAGCGACCTGTTCGGCTCTTTCCCTTCCGGCCCTGACCGAGGTGCCCCTGCTGGGGCAGTCCTCCGGGCGCGGCGGGACTAGGCCGGCCCGCAACGGGGCCCGTGGGGCGCCCCGGGGCTCTGCGCAGATCTGCTCCCACGCTGGGCTGCAGGTTACCGACCCCACGGGGAAGTAAAGCAGCACCAGCACGGAAGAGCTAGAGCACGCAGGGAAACAAAAGCTGTGCAGTCGTTTTGAAGTGTAGCCTGTTGGCCTTTGAAGTCATATACAAACCATGAAGCGAGCTTGTGATGATGACAAGCCCAAACTTCGGTCAAGGAACAGAATGTTTATCACAATGAAGTCCTGTGTTGATTAGAACATGCCAATGTGAGGCGATTTTGGGAAGTTCAGGTCTTAGGGCTTGTTTTCCTCTTCGTGCCGAGTGGGATCGGTGTTACCCCCGTTCACACCGCGGGGTACTCTGAGGAGAAGGCAGCTGGTGCTTGTTTATTATGCAAATGAGTAAACTCTCACTGTAACTGTCGTTTCACATTTAAAACTCGGCCGATGATTTAAGAATATAAGCATATGTATGAATATCTAGTAGAATACTAGACATACCACATATAGTACCAAGTGTATCTAGCAGAAACACCAGGATGTGGTCTGCATGTGCAGCTGACAGAGTATGAGTCTTATTTTAGACAAGGCAGGGCTGCTTCTATTAGCACGTTTGACATGTTTACTCGTTTTTGCTTTTTCACAATTTGTCAGTAATAGTGAAATGTTGATGCAACATTGTTCTGGATATTCATTGTCCTGGGAAATGGCAACATCACTGATGATGTAGGAATCATAGGCATTTCACTGAAGGTTCTGGTCTTTTTATAAAAATACCTTTATTTTAAAGGTTTGGAATAAAAATGCAAGTAGGCACATCATGTATGCCTTCTAAGCCTTGGCTTTTTGGATATTTTAACGTGCATAACTTTACAATGTAGGAAAAAATTTGGTAGATTTGAGCAAACATGAGGGTCCATGTCTGTGTAAAAGCCTGTATGAAATGTCAAGCTTTTAGTTTGTCCTGTGACTTGTTATAGCCTAGGTTACACAATCAGTTACATGTTAGCACTTTAAATATTTTGTTAGTCTTCTGGTGGAAGGCTAAATGTACACAAAGATATTAATACCTTTACAGAAAACTGTTGCTGTGATTGGATCCTAGCTCTTTAAAATCAGCTTTTTTAGTTAAAAAGATTTTCCTTTTTGCCCAAACAGGTCAGAGTTGTCTCTGGCTGAAAAGATTTGATTCTTAACTAAATTCCCCCCGCCTTTTTATTTTTCAGGCTGAAGACCATATGACATCAGAACCAAGGATTAAAAAACTGGAACCAGTACTTTTGCCAGGTAAGTATAAATCAGGAACTTGACAGATAGCTCAACAAAGATATGTTTAAGTATTTTGTTTATTACAATTGGTAAAACGTAAATTGTTCTCCCTGGATAAATGTGATTATTGATTTCTTTGGCCTTTACCTGTGTGCAGAACTCTATCATAGCATCTGTGGTAGTTATATTATAAAGGAAAATAGTCAGAGAATGTCCAGTAGATAGGTCTGGTTGACTTCTGCATTGGAAAACTTCTAATGTCATCTTTGTTCATTTATTCTTACTTAATATGCAACTGCTACATAATTTTGGAATTTGCAAGTGTCTTTAAACCTAGGCAGAATAACCTTTTCAGTGCATGGATGAGAAAAACTATGTTTTTATCGTTGTTCATAATTACATATCTATAAAAATGTAAGACATTCATGACTTCTATATAAATAAGAAATAATCTTTGGTAAATGACATTTTTAGCAAAGAGCCTTTTTCAGATGCCAAAGAAGCAACCAACTATTCCCAAGATTACTTTTATTGCTAAGTGTACATTGCGTTAATAAATCTGACTTGCTGTTTCTAAGAGTAATTTTGAATTTAAAACGATAAATACTGCATTTTTTTTCTTAGCATTGAGATTATATGTTAATAGAAATTAATTTATACACATATAATAATGTAGAAAGCTTTTGCTGTCATGTTGTCTAAGTTGATAAAAAAATATTAACTTTAAAAGTCATCAATAGAATAAAAAAGTTATTTTTGAATTATTTCTGTCACTGCTTCATATAGGACTGTTGTTAATCAAGCAGTACTAATTGATGTGTGATATAGTCCATTGAGGTACCTTAAGCTTAAGTGGCCGAAACACTCTGAAAGAGGTTCAACTGAAAGAGTGAATAACTGACTAATGCTCTTCTTGAAACAAAGTAATACAGATTTTTCTTGAGGCATGAATACCTTAAAATTCATTGCTAAGATTGTTCAGTATTTGAAATAGTTATTTTTGTTTGCAAAACTTTCGTTTACTACTTGGCATCTTATTGGTGGTGTTGCAGTTGATATTCATCCAAGGCCTTTGACTCACAAGGAAGTGACTGCATGTTCTTCTCTAAGACATTCCACAGAAAATGCAAGGCTGTAGGAGACTGCTTTCTCAAAATGTAACACATCTTGCTCCAGCCTCGACTGTGGAACAAGTGCATGAGCAGCTAGAGAAAACAACTTCCACTCAGTCACTCTTTGCAGCATGGTTCATTATTTGTGAAAGTCTGAGGTACACTTAAAATGGTGCTGACTGGGTTTGTTTTTCTCAACCAGCTTATAATTATCCCACGTTTGCATCATTTCCCTTGTCTGCGCTATCTTTGAAATCAGCATTTGATAGCTTTTGGGATGGTTGTAGTAAGCTGCCCCAGGTTATACAGAAACCAACTGAAAGAGTGTGACTTGCCACAGAATTAACATTTCCATCTTTGTATCGTTATATTACTTGGAATTATTGTCGTAATAAAATTCTCTGCTGTGTACAGCCACAGAGCAGCTCTGACAAAATACTGTCTTTCTTGTGAGCATTGGTCTGTATGGGGTGGGGAGTTTAGGAGTGACTTATTTTAAATGATTTAAATGCAGCTCTTGCTGTTTAAAGTTAAGCACTGGCCTAAATGCATTTTCTTTCTGTCATCAAATGGTGCAGTAGAATACTGTATAAACAAGTACACATTGTACTGCTGGATAGACTGGCTTTTGGATTTGTCATAAACCAAGTTTTTGGCCAAATTCCAACTCATTTAATTATATGAAGGCTGACTTGTACTCCCTTGCAAGTACAGTTTGAGTATAGTGTTCCTCATATCCTATCCTTAATAGTTATTAAGGAACAGAATTAAACACGAATGGTGGAATATTTACTGTGTCTCTCTAATTCTTTTGGAATTAAAATTCTATTAGCACAAGCAGTTACTGGCTTTAGTGACCTTGGAAAACTGCAAATAGTTGTGTTAAGCTTTTGATTCCTAAGGAGTAGCTTACTGAAAACTGAAATTGCAGAGTAACTAAATACCCTATGTCTAACTTGTATTTCTGTGCAGTAGATGTTAGAAGAGGGAGTTCCAGACATGGAAATAATAGGAATCAGGTTACAAAATGAGGAGGTTTTTATTTTAAAATTAAAAAAAAAATTTAAAATGTGGTTTACATTGGAATAACTTTTAACCTGTTGAGTTTGTTTTTTAAAGTTTCCCCTGGTGGGCAGAGGAATAAGGATGCATGTCTTCAGCTTTTGGAACAAACCCCCTGTATTCTCAAGGAACTCTGTGCCCTGAGGAGGGTGGTGTATTAGGCAAAGCAAAAAAACATCATTTAAAGCAAGGAAAAAACTTGGTTGTAAGTGGCAGCACTCATACTACAGTATGGAAAAGCAAATAGTTTTCTAGAATTTGGTATCATTTCATTCTAAAATATTTGACAGAGGTTTAAGATGGAGTTAACTTTTTTTCTTTTTCTTTCTTAAGTTCTTTTCTCCTAGTGTAGCTCTCTGATCAAGAGTTAGTCAAAGAGTTGGCCTGTGTAGCAGTTTCACTTTTTTTCCTTTGCTTGTATAGCTTGTTTTATAAGTGTGTCAAAGAGTGGTCTACCTGATGGTCTGTTGCAGTGCCTTGCCTGGCTAGTAGGAAGTTAGCTTCTGTACTTCATGGGAGAACGAAGTTGTTAAACTTGAGGGTGTGTTTTGTTCTGGTAATGAATTGTAGCCTGTTTTCCACAGGTTTGTAGGATTTTTGAGACAGCACCTTAAGCATTCTGAGAAAACTGTACTCCATACATTACTGGAATGCAATGCAGTGCATGTTTTCATGATTTGGATGGCAGAGCAGTGTGCAGAGAGGTGCAGTATGAACAGATAATGAACCAGTCTACTGTCTGTACTGGAAGCAGTGCTGCAGTGTGGTTCAGGCAAGATCAGGCAGAAAGGTCCTCACTGTTGCTCACACAGGATGTTCTGCAGGAGGTTTATGTAACAAACGGAATATCTGATTAAGTGTGAGAAATGGATCGTTCCTCCTGAATCTTAATACCCACTTGTACTAATTATTTTAAAGTGTTGTTCAGTATACTACTAATTTGATAGTAGACGGAGTTATTAAAAAGACAGCTAGAAATGGTTTAATTTTTGTTTAGAAGTAAGCTGAATTAGAATAGTAATTTTTTTATCCTTAAGACTTGGGTGACGTTAATTTATCGGAATATTGGTGGTGAGCTGCTGTTGCAAAGCAGTTATTCAGTCACTTGTGTTACACCGTGTTTCATGATCCCATTGCAGAAGTCAACCTCAGTGCCATCACTGGTGTGCAATCACACCCTTGGTGGTTTTATAAACAGGTTGTAAGTATGGCTGAACGGGGTCAGATGTCTCCTCTTCCTGATGGTGGCTGCCAGCAGGTGTGTAGGAAGAAGAAAGAACAGGACAAGCAACACTCCCAGCTGCTTGTTCTGCCTCCCTATTTCCTTCAGTCTGTGGCATGGGGACTTTCCTCTCAGAGTAACATAATGGGGAGATCCAAGTGAGGACAGTTCTATCATAGAGACAGTTCTATCATATTTAATTCCTCTTACTGAATTTTTCTTGCATGAATTTATCTGATTGCTTTCTATGGCCACATAAATTTTGTCACCCAGAGCTTTATCTGATAAGAACTTCAGCAATTTAATTACATGCTGCTTTAGACTACCTTTATTTGTCTGTTCTGAACTTCCTATCTTCTGGTTTCCTTGGATAAATCCTAGTTCTTTTATGACATAGCAAACATCAAGCTGTGTTCCCCCATTCCATGAGATTCGTAATTTTCAGACTGTGGTATGTCCCCTCTGTTTTGCTTCCCTCTAGATGTGTTCTTGTTGAGGTGGAATTGCATATCAAGATTTTTGCTACTGGGTATGTTTGGCTTTTGTCTAATAATGCCAGTCTAATTGGCTTTACCACCTGCTTTTTTGGTTTCCATTTGCTTTTTTTGTATACGTGTGCCCTTAGATAGGCAACTGACAGTAGAAATTTAACAGTGGGAGGTTTTTCACTCTGTATCATGGAATTTAATCTTTTAGAAGTGTCTGATTCTTTTGCAAGTTAGCTTCCCAGATCTTTTTCTATTTACTTCTTTCCTTCCTGCTTTCTGAAAATCTTCGGCACGTTAAGTCATGTGTTCCAAAGCAGCTGCAACAGATCTTGTAATAGAAGGAAAGTACACTTTTTGGTGAGGCACCCTTATGGATTAGTACTTCGGGTATGTTCTCTCCTGTCTGCTTTGAATCCCTGCATGTGTTTCTTGGCATTTCCATTTGTTTTGTGGTGTCCAGAGCTGGAGAACAGAGATCGTGGTGTTGCAGTGTGAGTGTATGATGCCAGTGCTGTGACAGGGCAGGGGTAAGAAATAGGGACCAAGTTAATGAGGTTCATGCATAACACCAGAGATTCATCAGGTCTGCCTGTCTTGTGTAGTAGGATTCATTTTGGTTTAATACCTCAGAGATGAAACTGGGATTGTTTAATTGCTTGGTACAGGTAGTACAGCCAGTGCATTTTTTCATGTCTTATGCAGAAGTGAGTTGTTGATATTCAAGAAGGTATTGCTCGATCTGTTAAGGATGTTCATGTGTTGATGGTGAGTAGCGATAGCCTACTAATTTCTGATAATAACTGAATCGAACTTGAAGTCAATTTCTGATTGCTTCCAAAGCATAGTCTGCTGTTGATTCTTATTTCCAGTGCTGTGGTATGCTAGCCAAGGCTCTCTTACTTGCTTATGTAGCTGATTAAGACATCATATTGCAGGGTTAGGGGTTTTTCCCTGCATCAAGTTTCTTACTTGAAATTGAAGTGTTGCTGTAATAATGTATTTGTTTTAAAAGTTAACGTGTGGTATTAGATAAGTAGGTGAAATAGCTTTGTAATTTCAACTTGTTTTCAGGAATTGGTGTCATACAAGAGCATGGAAATTGTTTTCAGCAGTACAGAACAGCCGTATTAGAAAATCAGAGTGGCAGTTTAGGAAATAATATAATCCCATAAAGCTTTTCTAAAGTAGATTTCTTTTTTTTCCAATCAGGAAGATTACTGAAAGCTTTATTTAAATCAGTTACAAGAGTTTCAAATTCTAGATTTGAATTCAGAAACAGCAGCTTTCTGCAAACTAATCCTTCATATAGCAAAAGGTTTAAAACTGAACTAAGCATTTGATTTATATTTAGAATAAATGAGGCCTCACTTACAGTAAATATATGGTAAATTCTCTTTTCTATTATAGCTTTTTTGTTGGTTTGACTCAAAGTGAACTTTCAGGCATGCTTTGGGTTGAGTTAATTACTTGTTTTGGTTTTGCTTTTACTTTTTTTAAGGATTGGCATGCTGTAAGTACTACCAAGGCAGTCTGTATGTAGAGTTTTAATTTCACATAGTCTTACAGGTGGATCCTTCTGGATGAAGTCAGTTTGTTCTGCTTGCTTTGTTTTGAATACACAGAGTGCGTTTCTTAAAATTTCAGACTGATAATATATTTTCAGTATTTATACAAATCTGCAAAAGTGCTTTCTTATTTGCTGTAGACTAGCTGTAGGGCGATATGGAAACCATTCTTTAAAGGTAGAAAGATGAACATGCTGCTTTAAAATCAAATATTTTAATGTTTCTGTGTGTGCATTCTGCAAAACAGTTCCAAAGTAATTGGTTTCTGCCCACGCTGTTCCACATTTTTTTAACGCCACAAGTCATTAAAGTTCAGAAAGAGGATAAAATGTTAGTGTAGGTTCGGAATTGACAGCTGACCAGTGAAGTGAGTCTTCACTGGACTAATATCTATGAAACATGTGTTTCTGTATTTGATGTATTTATTAAGACTAACCTGGGTAATTTAAGATAGACACAGTAACATATTGCAAGCTGAGAACAGCATCTCTAACTTGTGTAGGTGACATACAATAACAGGCTGAAAAACAGAGTCCTCTCAAATTGTTACTGATTATATTGGTTAGTCAAAGTTAGCCTTTGGGAATCTATCCTAGCCACACTTAAAATAAGCAAAATGCAGAACACTCTCCCACCTCACTGGTTTGTCTATTGTTCACTTTACAGAACTCTGACCAAATCATTGCTAACACCTTTTTTTTTTTGCGGGGGGGGGGGGGGGGGGGGGGAAGGACGTTGGTGATAATTTAGCCTAAAAATACAAGAAGAGCTGTTTATTACTCCATTTCTCTCCTCACAGGTGTATGTTCCTATGAGGTGCTTGGTACTGACATTTTTTTTTGTACAAAAAAGGAACAAGCTAGATCAGAGACCTAATCCAGATGAAATTGGGACTGGCAAAAAAAAATAGGAAGAAAAATACATGGCTAGAATTATTTTCATCTGGATCAGTTCTCTAGTGTGACTTAAGTTTTTCACAGTGGCAATGACACCACAGGAGTTGAGGTAGGAGTGAATGTTGATTATAGCACTGGATCAAGGCAACCGTGTAAGCATCACCAGCTTTTCAGTCTACTGCAATACTTTGTTTTGGATCTAGTTGGTAATGAGAACCTTGCTCACGATGGATGTCCCCTTCTTGCCATGAGAAATCCTGTTGGTTGCCTGCTCTATGTTCTTGTGTCCTTCCCTGCGTTTCTGGGGAAGCTTTTGTGGAGCATCCCATCCTAATTCAGAAAAGCAGTTCTCGTTTTAGATCTTTCCTGTGCTCAGTTCCTTTTGCAAGGTTTGCATGGATTAGCCATTATTGGCAAATACTGATTTTAATCTTTTTATTGTGCATGGGAAAATAATAATTGTTTTTTTATGAAGACATCTACCAAGAAGTCTTTACTTTTTTGCTATTTTTTCTTCCATGAGTGTTTCTAAAATTTAGCTAAGCTCTTGTCATGTTCCTTCACTTTTTCTTAGTACACTAATGATACTGTAGAATATTCATGTATGATATTTTAATAACAATTTTTCTAATCAGACTGGCAAAGCAAATTCTACTGCAGATTGGGTTTTTTTGACAGCTTCTATTAAAATACTAGCTTCTATTAAAATTAATGCAAATAGAGTGCTGTAAAATTAATGCCAGTAGAATATTGTACTTTTGGAACACTTTATGACTTTGGGTTGTTTTGGGTGGGTTTTTTTGGTTGTTGGTTTTCTGTCATTGTTGTGGGGGAGTTTTGTTTGTTTGTTCTTTCCCATTCTACAGATGTACAAAAGATTAAGTGTAGTCTATTTTCTAACTAATTGTGAAAGTATTGAAAAGTAGGAGGGTAAAAGATAGGATGGGTGATATCTACAACAGCGTGCTGGGTTCTTTGTCTTCACAGGCCATAAAATCAGAGATAAAAGACAATTATTTCGTGATCTTACAAATACTTTTTTCTCAAGTTTGGAAGTGGCTGAGCACACCAAACAGAAGATTCATTTAGAAGTGGGTTAGAGACATTTACATCTAAATGCTTGGTGCATGCTAATAAACTCATACAATTTTGGTATTTTCTTTACAAGAGAGCAGCTAAGAGGAGGCAGCAGAATGGCTGAAGATGTTCTACATTTCAGTTACATATTAATGAAGTTTTAATGGGAAATTCTTACTCAGAAATTTACAGAAGTTAATTTTTTGCCAATCACCTAGCATCAGCTTTAGATTTGCATCTTTATAAATACAAGTGAAATCATTAATGTGCATTTTTAATGATTAAATGGCTGCTGGATTTAACTTCAGCTTTTCTGTTGTGACCTTTTTAGAGTATCCTTCACATAAATAAGATGTTTTTTGGTTGCCTCAATTGGGCATAATTACTATCATCATTAGAGATGAGGAACAGGAGTTTAGTTTCCTAAGTGCATTCAGGTGTTAGATTTTTTATTAATTCAGGAATTATATGTCTGCATGAAGTACTAAATACTCTGTTGTCCTTTTGTCTATTAGACCTTGAACATGCAGCTAAACATTCAGAGTTTGATTCAGAATTTCAGTGTTCATTAAAGAATGTTTATGCAAATAAATCTATTCCTAAGTTTCTGGGACAGAATTGGAAAAGTTCCCTTAGGAAACTTCTTGAGCCTGTAGGATTTGCATTATTCATTTACAGAGTCTGATTTCAGCTGTTCAGTGCCTCTAGCAAGCACCAGGTTCTTAATGTGCTAGCAATACTGTGTGTTAGCATTTTGTTATGCCTCTGCATGTGTGCACTAGTATGTATTGATATATATGTGTGTATGTATATCTACATATATAGAACACAGCACTAATATGTTGCTTCATAAACTGCTCAGTTGTTTTATTTCTTTGTGCAGCATTTTTGTATTCAGCCAGTACCCTTAGATTTGCTGAATAGTGTTCAGCCTGTGTACATAAGTAAGGTTCTGGTTCTAGATGCTTTTCAGTCAACCTTCTCCCCTGAAAGCTATGGTTTTAGATAAGTTATTCTGCTGTATTCATTCTGTGTTCATAGGCAGCAAAACTGCTGGAAACCCTTTTGGATAGAAGGCTTTGGCAACTGCTTGTGTGCAACTGAAAAGTAGAAATTACTTGAGATCTCTTTCTTTGCTGACATGTTTCTTGAATTTTCGGCTAAGATCATACAGAATTTTAAAACAGCAAACATGAAAACTGGCTTTGTAGGTGAAAGAGGAAAATCCCAGTTACGAGTTTGATTGTAGTACTAATTCTAGCACTTCTTGCTTAGTTTTTCAGATCTAGCAAATGGACTTACCTGATTGCCCTGTTACTGACAACAAATAGTGATAAAACTGTAATGAAGCATGCAAAAAGCTAAGAAAATATTTTAGGTATTTTGTGTGATCTGCTTGTATGCAGGTTATTAGATCCAGAGTTCCTGATGCCAAATACCAATTATTGCTGTCATAAGATAAAAATAAACAAAACATCAAACTTGATCTTGTGGGGCATGGCACGAAAAGTGACAAAAATACTGTCGACAAAATGGTGCAGAACGTCCTGTATTTTAGGATGTTACCACATAGGGACTTTGTTTTCAAATCTTGCAGAATAAATCGCCCTGAAGCCTAGACCAGAATCACTTCATGTGGCTGCAGGCTGGGAAGACACCTGATGCTGTTGCACAACAGCTGGGGCACCTATAGACCACTCCTGCTGATCACTGAGAAGGCCAAATCCAGTGATGCTTGTGCTCTCTCCAGTTCCCATGCATGCATGCTCTGAATTTTGTTTGGATTGTAGTGGGGTGTATATTGTGATGGATTAGATGTATACCACAAAGTCTCTTAACATCCAAAATAAGGAACAGTCAAGTTGTATGTGCTTTTGGAAGAGTCAGCAGAATTTTTCTGAAGTTTAACAGTTTCTGAGGCTGTGTTATGGGGAAAGTGTATTAGCTAGCTAGATCCTTCAGTCTCTTATGTTATTTTTGTGATTCATATATTCAGTGTAGAAATATTTTTATTAAAGATGATTAGGCTTTATATATAAGGGTGGCAACCTGTCATTTTCTTCTGGTTTCCTGTCAGAGTTTAGACAAACTTCTCTGGTCTCCTGAGATCATTCTTTGACTGTTGGAGTCACATGGAAGTGTTGACTGCTGTTCCGTGTCTGGAACAGCTTGTGACTGTTTACTGGAAAAAAGCAGCAGCTACATTGTAAAAATGTGCAGTGTAATATCTCTGAATAGCTCTGTTGTTGACACTTGTATAGAAAAATCACCTACTCAACTACTAATACAAGAAAGGTTCATTGTGCAAGGCCAGCACATAGTATTTGTGTTATCTACTTTCCTAAATCTGAGTGAGGTTTGAAAGGTTTGCACCTATTTATATTGCTCATTATATTTGTGTTGGATGAAATGAGAATAAATGAAGCTGCACTAAAATCGGGCTAGTGTTAATGTGTTGTAGTGTAGCCACACAATTAAGAGGGATGGAGGAGGGAAGTAGAAAAGAGTAGCTTTGGTAAAGACGATGTAGCAGGCATGTTTTAAACTACAGTAGATTCTAATTGAAGAAGTTTGCGTGGATCTCTCATTTCTCTACTGTTTTGTAGCATCAAGAACTTGAAGTATGGAAATAGTTTTGCAATACTAACTCGTATTTTTAGCAAGATAGTCTCCTGTGAGATACTGAAAAATATGACACTTGATAACAGAAAAGAGAATGTTCTATAGACACAAATTACCTACTGAGTTACACTTTGTTTCATGCTGTGTTTGGCACTCCGTATCTTTTTATTAGAAATGCAGTGTTATGCTGGAGGTGCTGAGAGTGAGAAGAATAAAAATGATTTAGGTTTAGAACAACTGCATGAAGAGGCAAAGCTTCACAGACAGAATGTGATTGAGAATTCAGCATTTAATAATTGAAGATTCATGTCAACAGTGAGAAGGAAGTGCTTTGATATACAGTTTGGGCTTTTACAGTTATTTAAGCAAGTAGCTTATTAGAAAAAAATTGTAGGCATGAAGAAGTTTCAGTCCAGACTCTATTAAAAGTATTGAAACGTTTTCCTTACAGTATTGACCAGAAGTAGGGCTTGTCATTCACATGTACTCCATTACTGGACATTGTTTTTACTTGCTGAACTTGGGTGAACTTTTAACTGTATCTACTGAAGCTCTCAGGATGACCTTTTTTTAGTTTTGTTTTTTTTTTTTTTTTCAAATTCAAAAGCCTATTTGACTGTACATCTGACTCTAGAGCATTTTCACAACTCTTGCCACTTTTGGCATAGATTATGCATGTATATGATAACCACAGGTCAGTGAAACTTGTTCACTTGTATCTTCAAACAGTCTGAATACTGAACATAATTTGCCAGCTCAGTGTTAGAGAGCTAGTCTGGTAATTTTTTGTAGCTGTTCATTACAAATGAGCTAAAAGCAAGGACTGTATTGCTGCTCTTAGTGACTTCCAGGCTGATGCCTAATCGTATTAGGGCAAGAGAGTTAGCAAGGCAGTTTAGCTAAATAGCTTAGGATGTGGAGCATGTGCAGAGACTGGATCTCAAGACTAGCAAAAGATGTGTTTGTGCTGAAGTATTTGGAATGCTCAAGGCAGTTCTTTGGACGTATGGTTACTTGGGTGTAGTGATAACTACCTGACAAAAATACTGCCTGTAGATCAGGAGACAGAGGAGAGAGTCATTAAAAGCTGTATCCATACTCACTGAACATGCAGATAACTGATTGCAGCCATTATAGCCACCCCCAAAAATGGCTGTTTTCCTGCAAGCGTAGGGCACTCTGAGATGACATTTCGGGCAACTGGGACTGCATATGCCTAACCTATTACAGGCAAATTAGGCTTTAGCAATCTTCAGTCCTTAGCCTTTTTTTAAACAGAACCCTACAGCTAGTATAAAATTACACTGTTCTTGAATGCGCTTCTACTCCTGCGCTGTTTGTGCTAGACAGCAGCAAAAGGTGGTGGCTGATCTGATGATAGAAGTGAGAAACCCTATACAGGAATAAAATAAGTGGCCATGTTAGTTTCCTGAAATAGGAATGAAAGTAATAGTTAGCTTTCAGAATCCTCTGTTGTGGAACTAAAAGGTAACATTATGTGTAACTATTTACTTTTTAATTTTAAATGGTCCTCAGTCTCATTTGACTGTGTGCTTTTTTTCTGTCATGGATTATCCCAGATGAATTAGCATAATTTATTTTCTTAATTTGCAGCTTCTGTTTTGCAAAAGGAGATGGTTGGTCTACATTACATTGTAACAGTAGAAACTTTGAACTGATGAGGAGTGTTTAATATCTGTTAGTTCTAGGCTTTTTGTTGTTCTGTTGTTTTTTTTTTTTTCTTTTTCATGAAATCACCTTAATCGGTTTAAAAACACATAGTAGCTGAAGATTATGAATGTAAGCCTTTGTTTAAAGGACAGTGTTGCCTAAGCAAGTGCATTTTTAGTAGTAAAGAATTGCAGATTTTGATGTTAGGGTATAAGGAAAGTGATATTTGGTTGAATTTTTTTTGGGTTTTTTTTTTTTTTTTTTTTAATTGTAATGGTGTTAATTAAACTCCACGTTTACCCAGAAGACGTATATAACAAATGTGAAACAAATAAAGAGAAGGGGGTTTCTTGGTACTACAGATTAGAGTTGTTATACCTGCAAGAGTGTTACAGGCTTCTCATTTCCCCTCCCCTTTTTTTTTTTTCTATTTTAGGTGAAATTGTGGTAAATGAAGTAAATTTTGTAAGAAAATGCATTGCAACAGATACAAGTCAGTATGACCTATGGGGCAAATTGGTTTGCACTAACTTCAAGATTTCCTTTATCACGGACGACCCAATGCCACTACAGGTTTGTTATACTTGCATCACTGTGTCATGACAACAAATTTGATAGGTAAAAGGGAGGGAAATAGAATATAGTCTCAAATCTGATGAAAATGATACCTTATAAACAAACAGACTGAATAATGAGGTGCCACTGTCCTGTTTGGAATGTAGTGCTGTGCCATCCTTTCAGTGAAAGTACCGTAAGAGAGCAGATTCTGTATGAAGATACAGCCAGCTCTATTTACCTGTTTATGGAGGCTTCATTGGGAAGTGGTTTTTTGAAAGGCAAAGTGTGAATTATATAAAAACATGTTCTTTCTTGAGGAGTAACGTAATTGCAAATGTTCCTTTGGCTAGACAAGTGTCAGATCAGCAAAGCCTTTAATGCATCCAAGTTTATTGGCATTACTGATGGAGGACAAAGCAACCGTGAAATGAGTTTCATTGTAGACTACCGACCAGAAAAGGGGAGAAAGAAATCAAGCCTTTGTCAAAGCAGAACATGTGACGTTCATAACCTCCATCAGTTTTGGAACAGCACAGCATACAGTAGTGTCTGGAGGTCCAAGTTGTGAGCTGTGTTGTTTTCAGTAGAGTTTACAATTCCATTTTGGGCTTTTAAAGGAAATGCTCCATTAACTAGGCGTGTGTAAAGCTGTGAGAGTAGATAAATGCTTAATCCGTAGTGGTTGGTAAGTTTGACCAAAGCTACTTAAAAAGTCATTTTGGATGTGAAGTATCTCTCAAAAAGTACTCCTGAAGACCTAATTTATTTTTTTCTTTCTGTCATTAAAAAATAGTTTGAAGCTTATTTTTTTTCAAGGTATCATATGTATTTTTATTTATATATATATATTGCACTTGAGATTGTAGCAATTTCTGAGGCCAATAAATTCAGTGCAATTTTAGTGGTTAGTTTGCAGACTTTACTGGATTTTCTAAACTGTTTAGTGTACCTTCCCCAGCACAAGGGATATGTTTCCACAATCTCTAATTGCCTGTGAATAGGCAAGGGTGGTACATGTCAGAAAAGTCTAGGCATGCCTGATTTTTATTATAATTTCAAAGTTGTACTGTGTATCTGGTTGCAAAGTGCAGAACTGTAGTTAATGACTATGGGTTCATGTGTTTCAGAAATTCCACTATAAAAACCTCCTCCTTGGTGAACATGATGTTCCACTAACGTGCATTGAGCAGATTGTCACAGGTATGTCAAAAATAATTAAGTTTGATGACAGTCTTTAAATTAACTCAGTTCTAAACTTCTAACTGCATGCTAGGTTTTATGTCATTAATCTTCCCTGATTTGAGGAATTTGGCTTATTTAAAATTAGGATGAAAGCCTTAAAAAATTAATTAAACCTGAGGTGCCATGCAGGAGACATATTTCGTTGGGTCTTTATATTGTTTTTGAAGTTAATTACAATAATGAATCAACAGGAGCTCTAGGAGAGGCACCTGTTTACTGCAGTACAAATAGCAACTATTTTCTATCTAAACCCCTGAATCTCTTCTATTTAAATACACTGCATTGCAAAAAGCACACTACTTACACAATTTACACATAGCTGGGATATCCCACAACATAAATGTTCCAGTTTTTACTCCTGTCTAATTCTTAGCAAGTTAGTAGCTAGTGGTCCTCAAAAATCTACAAGCAGCAATTGACATCTTAATCTAATAAAATAATTTATAAAATACTTCTCTTGTAGAACCAGTTTTTGATTCAATGGCCAACACGTTTTTAAGAGTATTTTTCATCTTGTGACTTAAGATTTTTCACATCTTGATTCTGGTGTGGGTTGTTAATGACATGGTTTTCTGACTCTAGGTAATTTAAGCTATTACTTACAAATTTTCAGTGCCCAAAGTTATTCAATAATCCGTTTCCACTCTGGAAGCTAGTTGCAATCACTGTGAAAAGGTTAATGTACATCTAAGGAAGAATATTATGAAAAATTTTTTGTGGGTTTGTTTTGTTTTGTTTTGTTTTTAAATGAAGGTAGCTGCTGCTGACATTGCATTGGTTCATGTTTGTGGCCCTTTTTGGAAATACCAAGTCACAAAAAGGTAGCAATATTGCAAATCTGTTAATGACAGTTTTGTATGGAGAAATGTTTATAAATGGAGTATTACAGTCTTATTTAACATCTCAAATGCTCATGTAACAAATTCTGCTAAATATGGGGGGAAAGCCAACCAGCCTTGAGTAATTGTTCTAGTAATTACGTCCTCTTTTACATGAAATGTGTTCTTTCTAAACGGGAGAGGGCTACAGAGAGCTTTTATTTTGAAACCTGAAGTCTGACAGATTCTAGATTACTCTTGTGCATCTCCAGACTGTCAAATAGCAAGAGTGTTTGCAGATTCATTGGAAAAATGGTAGAAATTCTCTAGGAACCCTTTCTGTTTTGTTTTTTCCATTGGTACTTGAGGCTCTTCAGAGGGAGAGGACATTACTTCCTGCCATGGACTTGAGGAGATTGTTTTTTGTTCTTCTGTTAGGCAGGTTTACCCTAGATTTAGTGAACCGTAAGCTTTTACTAATGGGAATTACGAGGAGGTTTTCACCAATGCTGCAGAAGAGATTGTTCAGTGGTAATTACGTTGCAGGTGTATAGCTGGAGGTGTCCTAAAACACCTGAGTTTCCTGGAAGTACTTAGGTTTAGCCAGAAGATACCTGCATTGGGTACTATGTCAATTAATCAATCAATTAATAGATTGTGCTGAAAGAAACAAGCAAAAGGATAAACAAAACCAAAAATACTTGACTGAAATTTGTACAGGACAAAGAAAGAGAGCAAGCTCAGCTCTCACCCCCACTGAATCAGACACTTGTTAGAGAGCAGATTGAACAGGAGGACCTGTAGATTTGCTACTTCACTTGAACAGTAGAAATGTACTATTAAATGAGAAACGACTGGTAGCATCATTACTGTGTCTGTTTGAGCCAGTCTTGTGTTTTATAGTTAGAAAACACAGTCAATTAACGTTGTCTTTTCTTTACAGTGAATGAAACCAAGAGGAAGCAGAAGATCCTTGGTCCCAACCAAAAACTTAAGTTTAATCCAACTGAATTAATAATTTATTGCAAAGACTTCCGTATTGTCAGGTTTCGTTTTGATGAAGCGGGTCCTGAAAGTGCAAAAAAGGTATTTTTATCTCCTTATTAAATCTCATCTTGCAGCAACAGCTGGGCTAATAAGAGTATTTTGTGTTACATTGTGTTAGAGAAGTGGGGGGAAGAATTGCAAATTACTCACATTCTGTTACAGGAGAATATCTAGATTAAATTTTAGAGTCAAAATTATTAGGTATATATCAACTGTTTCTTCTCATATAAGATAAACACGCATTTCTTTTCATATCTGTTGTACTTTATAAAATCTCTAATTTATGAAACAAATATTTTCAAAGACTGGAATTGGAATACTGCATTGCAGCTGTACAGCAGTTGATTCCAATTTAATGGAAAATGGTTGAAACTCTGATCCATTTTCTGAAAGCTTAGTTTTACCCATAGGTCAAATGTGCTGCCTTATATGTACCCTTCTTGTACTTCACACAGCAAGTTCCCCAATGAGCTCTTTGAATGACCAATTTGTCTAATCTACATAAAACTATATGTTCTTTCTTACTGCTTTCATAGAAAAGGCTTGCACACCCCTTGACAAGGAATTTCTTCTGTCTGTGCATTCCTAGAAGTTTCATTCCCTCCACAGTTTTTCAGTCTTGGAGTCTTAAGGTTCAAAAAAATCATTCAGTGTTTTTGCTGTTGGAGGTGGTTAGTCTACATAGCAACGTGAGCTCAACGTTTGCTCAGCAGCCTCCTTAGTCCGAATGGGTGCCAGAGGTTGTATGAGTCACAGCCCCTCTGACCTCCATGGCACCACTTGGTGGCCAGGCATGGCACAGCTTTCGTTTCGTAAGGAATGACCCAATTTGCTCACGGAGCTTAAGAATTCCCCTTCTCAGTAGGATAAAGCTTGGGCTTAACTCTTTAAGTCCTAAGAACCATCTGCCCAGACATAAGTCTGTTTGCAGTTGTCAACTGTGTAACCAGTGAACCAGTTAATCACTTCTTCACCTTTTACCCTCTCCTTGAGATCCATGGGCAGGAGCCCAGTAATGGAGCAGACTGTGTTTTCCTTACTACTTTTCTAGGTTCCTTCCTGCCTGCTGCCTTTGCTGTTTGTAACCTTTCATATTTGGCAATCCTTCAACAGTCAATTCCCCTTTCAACAGCTTCTTTGAAATCTCCCTGGAGCAGCCTGTCTACTGCAGTATCTGTATAGCAACTGTTTCTAATTGGCTGTCAGATCTAGGAAGAGTGATTAGCCTGGAGGAGGGAGGAGGAGAAGCACATAAACTCAGCATCTCATTAGCACTTGTGCTCCATTTTCTTATGCCAGAGCAAAGAGTGAAACCTTTTTATGAGGATGCTTTCTTCATACTGTTACAATTACATGGTCTAACATGATTTCTTTTGATAGGAAGAACAGCTAATTCTAGAGATCCACAGGGATCTGAATCTGTGTGGTTACAGAGCTAGTGCTGGTGATGACCAAAAATATAACAGTTGACATTTTGAAATATCAGAATGCACTCATGAGAGGAGTGAAAGAAAACTTGCACAAATCCTATGAATAAAGCACTGGGAGGTCAAAAGATCAACCTACTAAAGTACACACTTCAGACTATGGGAATGTAAATTTCTATAACTTGTTGCTAGCAAATGTTCTATTTAAAGCAATAGTTAAAGAAGTAAAACTAGACACTTAAAAATTGCTATTTAAAATAAGCTTTAGATACAAGGAGAACAGATACTAACTTGACATGGTTAAATATCTTTCACGCATAGAATATCATAGAAATAACAGCATTCAGTGGCTGCCTTACTAGAATAGAACTAGAATTCTGGTTCTTTTTTTGATAATAAGTGTGAAAAGAGGGATCCAAGTTTGTTCAGATGTAGACAATCTGACTGACTTGAACACATCTAAACAGAATGCATGGTGAATATTGGGAGAACTTTCAGTTGTGTTTTTCTCCACCTTTAAGCAGAAACAAACTGGAAGACCACAGTGTATTTTGAAGTGAATTTGTTTATTTTGAGGTAATTTTTTGTGAAGGTGCTTAAAAATCAGGTCTGTTATAAAAACATCAGTTGTAGCAAATACCTGCTAATAAAACACTGTCTCAGCATTGATCAGTCAAGCACATGTTTTATTCCTCAGTTTTATTAATAGATATTTTAGAGACAACAGTTAAAGAACAGTAGAATAGAAACTTGCACTCATCACTATTGAGCAGTGCAGTTCTGTTTTGTCTCTAAAATAAAGCCATAGAGTGGCCAAAGGAAGGAAAGCCAGATGGGTGTGGGAGGAAGTGAATGATGGGGATGCAAGGGTAAGCAAGTTGGGGAAGTCTTAAGTTAGGCAGTTTAAAAGAAGCAGCATTTCACATTCTCTAAAGGACAAGGAATGATTTTGTTCCAAAAAAACACAACAAAGTCAGACTGAAAAACTGCAAATTTCTAGCCACTATAATAGCCACACTGGACTTATGAAATGAAACAGTATGACAAGTTGAGACTTTAGATGCTGTGACTGACAGATGATGGGTAGCCTGTTGCCTCACTACACATACGAATCTTGGCAGTACACCAGACAGGAGATTATAGGGTGTGTGCCAGTTTCCTGACTGTCTCCATTTTCTCAGTCCCTTTCTCTTCTGGCACACCCTCAGTTCTTTTCCTTCAGGAAGCTTTTTTTCGTAAATGAGCGTGAGAGCAGTTTCAGAAGCAAGTGCTTAATCAAAACAGAAGGAAAATTATTTATCTCAAATCTTGTATCCTGTGCAATCAAAAGTAGCCTTCTCATGCGTCATAACAGTTGGGATGGAGCAGAACAATTTTTTCCCCAATTTTTATGAAGAATAATACAAAACTTGGAGTGTGGGCAAGTGGTCCTGACCCTTTGTAATGTCTTCCACCCCCGCCACCACTCCCACCCCCCCCAGCTTCTGTATTACCTTGTTCTAATTGTTTATACAGGTCACAAAATTGGTAATACCTGACGACAATGCAAGAATGCAAGAGAAGAAATTCACTTTATGATCTTTGGAGTGGGATTGGTGGGGGTGAATAAAACTTTTTCAGAACTAAAGGTTATATAAAGGTATTTTAAAAAATAGTCTACTTAAATATTTCTCTTAAGGCTTAGGAAGCTTAGAATTCAAACATTCTTGTGCAAACAAGGATTCTGATATATAAAAAGTAACTTCAGCTTCTGAAATCCTTGTACTGTTTCCTTTCATGTAGGTGACTTTTGTACTCAAACCAAGCGAAGTGTTACGTATAGCTGGTGTTGGAATTCTTGTAGAAGGAAAGAAAACAGTTCTTGGCAAAATAATTCATAGTCTAGCAGCTAGAAGAACATGCATGATGGTTAGGGATGAAAATCTTGTTACCTAAAAGCTTATTTTTTCCAGGAAGACTTCCTGCCTAGGGAAGATTAATGAATTCTGTCCGTGGGACTTGATCTGGTCTTGGTTGCATGACTTTCTGTTATAGGTGTCTACTCATAACAGGAATTGCAGTAGCAGGGAAAAATAGTATCCCTCCAGTGAGCTCATAAAACAGGTATGAGGTGAAGCGCAGGACTAGGCTAACGTAGCACGTCTTAAATATGACTGTCAAAGCTGCTTTCCATGAGCATGAGCAATGTTTTGAAGTTCTTTGTCCTTGGTAAATTCCTGTTGAAGAGGAGGGCTTGGCCTGCAAGTGTAATTTATTTTTCTCAGATGGGGTTTGAACAGGGGACACTGACATAGGAAAGTGGCCTTTGTACTATGTAATAATTACAGCCATTGTGTTTACTGCTTTTAATAAATGAACTTTCCAACAAGCAGCTTATTCTCTTGTTGCTTGACTGAGCCTAAATATCTTCAGCTTTACACAATTGTAAATTGGCAAGAATACCAAACATTTTTCAGTTGATATGAGAACATTTCCTGTAAAACATGTTTGTCTTCCAATTTAAGAACTTTCTACTTATGGTGGTAATCTGCTGAGATCTGTGGAATGTGCTTGTCTTTTGAAATTTTTGAACAATACAACTACTATGTGGATTTAATGAGGAATAAACTGAAAATTAGTATTTCTTCAATAGCTGTTTACTGTATACGTGAGTGGAATTTGTCTAAAATGTAAGAAAATGAAGACAGTAGCATGATAAAAATATGTTTGGGTTTCTTTAATAGCAGAAATAGATATCCTGACCCTCTATTGTGATCTACAGGTGGACTGTTTGACCCATGCAATACCTGGTGTTGTGAGTTAGTGTTTATACTGAGAAAACCTGGGAGCATTTTTCAGCTGCTGGCTTCAAAAGCACAGCTGAGCTAGCCTGTGTTTTGGAAACCAGATCTGGGTTCCTCCCATCTTCCCCCCACAATTTTACCCATCTTAACACAGCACACATGCAGGCTTTCTGAATGTGGCAAGTAAATGACAGATTTCAGCTGCTGCTTTTAAAAACAGGTGGCACTCTATTTCCGTTGTGTTACTTGGTAGCACAGTGGATGTTTTTGGTCTTGCAGTCCATCTGTAAGCATAGATCAGCATAGTAAAAGGCTTTCATCCTTCACTGCTGTAAGTGAAGAGGAGTTGCTCTGTTACTTTTCACTATGGTAACTGATATTTACATAGGAAAATGGAAGTCAGGATGTGTATGTGCACAGTTCTATTTTGCTTCATTGCAAATGCTAGGCAAAAGTAGTCTGTTAGAAGTGGCAAGGTATTATGGGATAACTGGCTTCTTCAGCTTTGGTTTGCACACTGAAAGCACAAAATGTAATCAAATGTGCATGGCTTCTAATTACTTCATGGTAGTTTTTAATATTTTACCAAGTCCTAGAATGACGTTGAAAAGTCATGCTAAACTATTTCCTAGTGACACTTGCACTGCCCACCCTCTGCTTCAGAGTGTCCTGTCCTCTATTTTCTTTTGCAGTTTCATTGTAGGACTGAAAGTGTGGAGAGAAAAGTTAAATCAACTGTTCTAAGATTTGATAGGATTTTTTTTTTTTGGAGAGAGTGTTTGTAAGAAAAAAGAAAAAAAGAAGATTTTCAACTCAACTTAGTGCAGAATCATTACTGGTTTTTTAAAGTGTGAGAAACATCCCCATCAAAAGCCAAAATTCCATAATGCCATATATGTTGCATACAGGACAGTAAGAGTATAGTACCTTTCTTCATGCAGAACTTGTTGTAAGTGAGCTCTCAGGTCTTTTTCCTGTGGCACAATGCCTTCAGCAGTGTGTCCTGCAAATTTCTTCTTTATGTCTAACAAAATTCTGTCACTAACAGAAAACAGCTTCTTGGATGCACAGAATATCTTTCAAAAATAACATCCCAAACTGGTAAACAGTGAATAAATACTGCCATGCTGCCATATATAAAACATCATAGAGAACTGATGGAAAAAAAGGGACAGGAAAAATTGTAGGTGGTAATAATGTGAACTTACACTGTCTTTGTCCCTAATTAAAAACTTCCTCAATGGAGTTTATGCTTCTGAACATGTTGAACAGAGTTTTGTGGTTTATAACCTCCTTTTAATTAGTCTCTTTAGAGGTAAGTCAGGTGCATTTTAGCAACATGGAGAAGCAAATACTGAGGGGAAAAAGGCAAAGCTAAAGACTCTAAATCACGTCCTGATATTTTGAGTATAACAGTGCATATCTTAGCTTGAAAGGTTGGGGTTTTTTGTCCTGAGTTGGATTCTTCTAGATATTAGGGGGTTTGTCAGTTCTTTTGTATTTATTAGTGTGAATATCCATATTCAGTGAGAGAAAGGCTAGCACCAGCTTGATTGTCTTTGAAGTTTACAATCTTAAACCATGTGCTGCACTCTTACTTTTAATAATCTTAGGGTTCTACAAAAATGAACAATTTATATGGGTAAAAAAATCAGTTGCTT
Source organism: Indicator indicator (assembly GCF_027791375.1). Lineage (NCBI taxonomy): Eukaryota > Metazoa > Chordata > Aves > Piciformes > Indicatoridae > Indicator > Indicator indicator. The sequence goes on from NC_072025.1 coordinate 6,949,507, forward strand.
ATGTGATGCTGGTCCCAAGATGTTTGCGAAGAATGTGAAGCCTTAGGTAGGATTGTTCCTTGTGCCACATGCTAATCTCTGCTGTTCTGAGGATGCAGCTCTCTCTTGCTTTAAGTCTTTGCTAAATTCCCCTTCCCAGGACAGGGCTTGTTGATTCAGCCTGGTTAATCCAGATTGGTGTATCAGATTGTCAGTTCCAGTGTTGGTGCTTGCATAATCCTGCAGGCATAGCCATGGATGGGTTTCGAATCCAGCCACCTAGAACAGAACCTGTAAGGGCCAGGCCAAATTTTAATGAAGCTGACATCTTCCTACCCTTAAAGAGTTCTGCTGATGGTTCAATCCTCAAGATCAGTCAGAGACTGGGAAAGGAGTGATTACTGGCATGTTTAATTATCTGTAAATCCCACACACAAGGACTTAGACTAAAACTAGTTTTTAATTGAAATTGGATGGAAAATCCTTGGCCTGCAGTTCCACTGACAAACTGCAAGTGACTTCTCCCGCTGAGAATTACTTATTTCCGAGTAACCTGGGGGAAAAGCTGTGCTTTATTACCAAATAATTTGCTTTTCATTTATATACACCAAAGCCCTTCATAATTTTGAAATACAACTTAATTAGATGCAAGATTGACATAGGTTCTGGAGGTCTTCAAAGAGCAACCTTTTGTTTTCCTTTCCAAGAATGGAAATGTTTGAAGGTTGAGTTTTGGGTAGCAAAGACTGGTAAGCCTAATGCCTAATGGTGAATTACTGGAAAAGATAAGCAAAAAAAGAAATAGGTACAAACTCTTGGTTAAATGTGAAGAACCAACAGGGCTTTTGAAAAGGGAAGTCACACTTCAAAAACTTCTTGGCCCAAGTGACAACTCTTTAGAAGAAACACCTGTCAAATGCTGTTGAGTAGGAAGTACCTGAACTGTCAGCTGTTGAAAAATATCCTGGTGAAACATCATGGTATGCATTCTCTATTTCTACCCCCTTCTCTAAGCATTAATTGCTGGCCACTGTCAGGAACAGAGTGCAAGGTTGGACCTTCTTGGCCATCATTATGCTGTGATGATAAGTACTTTTAAAAGAAAAAAATTATTTATCAAAAGCCAGTTACAAATGAGATTCAGCTTTACTGTGTTCATCACTTGTGTGTTGTGTTCTTTTCTTGTTCAGTTCTCATCCTTACTTCTCCAAGCAGGTGGGCAGGCACAGCACAGTAGTTCCAAGTCCCTGCTTGATTCTGTTGACACAGACAGCTGTCTTTAGAGGATGCCTGTTGCAGTCTGACCTTCCTTACAAAAGCTTGGTCTGCCACTATCAGTTGACCGCTCTTACCAATGGTTGTGAACTCACCTGCTATGATGACAGTAGTGATTTCTTGGCAAATAGGAGGATATTTCACTATACAATTCACTCATCTCAAAATATAGAAATAAAACGTCAGAATGGGTTTTAACTTTTGCTCTGTTTCATACTGTCATAATTGAAGGCAACGAATTTCATGCCTTTAAAAGTAATAACTACTTCTTTGCTAGGTGTGCCTTGCAATAGCTCATTATTCTCAGCCAACGGACCTTCAGCTTCTCTTTGCATTTGAGTACGTTGGGGAAATATATCATAATCCAGGTAAGTCTGAAAATAATAAAAAATATTTTTTTTCCCATTGCACAATATGTAATTTTAGTAAGACTTCTGTCTAGAAGCAGTGGCAAAAACATTTGAGGCTTTCTCCAGGAGTAATAAACTTGGCTTATGCTGCACCCAACCTCTTACTTTTGACTCATAAGTTATGCATTGTGATAGACAGTAATGACCAAAATTGAAAGAAATGTCTTTCCTGTCTGAAACAAACCCAAACCTATGTCAGCATGAATACTCATATTTCTCACTTCACGCTTCAATCCTCCTATTGTATGTCTCTATCGGTACTGTAGGTACCTAGCTAATCTCCCATCAGGCAGGCTAGTTCACCTGCCCTTCTTTTGGGAATAAGTTTCTCTTCTGGTGGTATTGCAGGAGGATTTGTGCAACTTGGGACTCCATACCTTCTTTCCTAGAGGCTTACTAGGCAGTTCTTACCACTCAAAACCTCCACCACTCCCGCTGAGTTGGAGCACACCCTCTCTGCTCAAGGCCAATCTCCAACTGAACCTTGTCAGTTAGGTAAGCCTGAAAAAGATGCCTTTGGAACTTGAATTTTAGTGTAATGCTGTGCGGTCACTGCTTAGTGTTCCCCAGCCAATACACAGCTGAAAACCATCAGTTCTAGCATTACAAGCCTCCAAAGAGAGAAATTGCCACCAATGTAATTCTGTGGTGCTGAAATAGTTACTTCTCAGCAGCTGGCATTAGGAACTGCTGATCTGCCTGTAGCAAAACTTGAATGTTGGGGAATTAGGAGCTGAGGCCTTCAAATTTGCATCAAAACGCGTGTTTTTCCTGTGGGTGCCTACATGACTGCCCTGTGCATGCACAAGAATTAAATGTGCATGTGATTACGTTGCACATATATAATTTCTTACCTGATAAAGGTCCACATATTTCAGCTTTATAAAGTGCTAGGGAGGAAGCTAATTTGCAGATAAAATTACAATGAAATGTTAAAGTGGAGCGTGAACAAAACATTAGTCTGTCACTAAGTTGCCTTCACTCTGTCCTTTAAATGCCATTTGCTGTATGGAAAAATACCTGGTGGAAAGATTACATAAGGTGGGTAAAAAAATGTTGTTCCTCTGGAGCAGCAGACCAGAACTGCAAAAGGTAGTAGTTCTGCTGTGCTGCAGTCGCTGGAGTTAAAAAAAAGAGTTTGAAATACTTTTTTTATTTGGGTTGGGTTTTTTCTGTCATTGTGAACCTTGGTGTTTGTAGCATAGATCTCTGGCTTTGCTCTTACAATTCCAGTACTGTTTTACAACTTTCTATCCCTGCTAGTTACAGTAAAATAAAAATTAAAATACTGTCTTTGTGCTTCTTAGAATCATAGAGTGGTTTGCATTGGAAAGGACCTTAAAGATCATTTAGTTCCAAATGCCCTGCTATGGGCAGAGACACCTTCCACTAGACCAGGTTGCTCAAGGCCTCATCCAGCCTGGCCTTGAAACCTTCCAGAGAGGGGCATCCATGACCGCCCTGGGTAACCTGTTGCAGACCTGAATGCAGGTCTGCATTGCTCTGGTGTATATGTACAGCATTTTTTTTTTTTACCAGGCTATATTTGATGATATGTTCTCTATTTAGCAGTAAACTTAAAACATTTTTGGGTAATTGTCGTATTTCTCTGTATACTGTCCTTGAACAACTTCTTCATTCTGATTTTAGTCCAGTTTGCTTTTGAAAAACATAAGTAGTCTTAGTGCAAGAATGATGTTGATAGATACAGAAAGTAGAAAGACAAAATGGCTGAGATGAGAGTAGAGCCATAAGTCTGTATTCTGCATCGTTTGGATGGGCATTGAGATCTTTAGAGACTTTTGCTAAAGCTTTCATGACTGAGGGAATAGGGTTTAGTTCACTTTCATCTAAAAATTGGCTTCCAAATGTCTAGAAAATGCCCAGAGACGTATGTAGTCTGCCTCCTTGGCACCCAAAAAATGACCATCAAAGGAGATCCTTCTGTATTAGTAACAATCTACATAATCTTTGTGGTCCCTAGCCACAAAATGGTAGGCCATATTATTGTCTGGCTATAAATATATATAGAAACATACACCTGCTTTAACCTGGTCTTCAGTTTATTTGGTGCCAGTACAGCAGTCGTTTAAAGCTGTTGAAATAGTACAATTTTTATTGGCTTTTTTCAGACAGTACTTAGTTAAAGGGTAGCCTATGAAGGGTTCATGTTTTTCAAAGGTGGGTAACTTTGGCACGCACGAGAGAGAAATCCTGTTTCTGAAGATAACATTCATTCCCAAGTGTTAGTATGTCTTGCTTTCCACCAAGCAGCACAACCTACTGATTCTGTGTGCTTCCTTGCTGAAATGGCAGGAAGAAAAATACATTTACATCTTTATGTATCACCAAGTTGTCATTAAATCACTGATCTCATGTAATACAAGACTATGTAACGATAGTCCTGCTGCTGGTGACTCATACTTGTAATTAGAAAGGGTTTGTTTTCTTTTTTTCTTAAAAAGTGCATTGATGAATTTTCTTTTCCTAGCAAAGAAGGTGAATGGAATAGACCCTGGAGGTGGTGGTGGTGGCAGCATTGGCAGTGCCAGCGGTCAGCAGACACCTTTGTTTGAAACTTACTCTGATTGGGATAGAGAAATCAAAAGGACAGGTGCATCAGAATGGAGAGTTTGTTCAGTCAATGAAGGTTATATGATATCTACTTGGTAAGTTTCTCTTACAACACAAGTAGAAGAAAACAAGGCAATTATTATACTGTCTCTTCCTGTCTCCTCTGTCCAAGCCTCCATCCTACCTAACGGTGCGCTTCACTTCTGAAATGTGCCACTCTGTGGAGAGGCCCTCAGTTGAAAGATTCCACAGTGCTGTCATTACACCAATTGTCATATTTTGACATCTGTTTCTTTCATGATTCTGTAGTTCCCTCTGAATCATGCACGTTTCTAAGCAAATACATCTGAGCTGTGCCAGTGGTGTGTAAGGTCATGTAGACAAACAGGGCAAGCAGTTAGCACTGCTGGTTTAGGGACTGGTGCAATGTTTTAAGAGTTGGTAGGGCAGCACTGCAAGAAGTAACCTTTTGTATCAACTTTTTTCCCCAAGCCTTCCAGAATATTTTGTGGTTCCGTCTTCCTTAGCAGATCAAGACCTTAAGCTATACTCCTACTCTTTCATTGGGAGACGAATGCCAGTAAGTGTAGTCTTCATTCTGTTACTGTTCTTGGCCACTGTACAATATTAAAGATATGTATGCTAATTTACATAGTTTTGTGTGGAACGTTAATTAAAAGAATGCCTATGAAATAACACAAACCTGCATTATTTTGTGTTTTGTGGTTCCCCCCCCCCACCTCCCATATTAGTTATGGTCCTGGAATCACCCTAATGGGAGTGCCCTTGTAAGAATGGCCCACATTAAAGATGTATTGCAACAAAGAAGAATCGATCAAAGGTATGTGAGGAGTTACGTTATTCTTTAATCAGATACCTGGGGTAACCCAAGTGGTGACTGTGTAACACAGAGCAGCGCCTGGTGATGGATACTTGCTTCACAATGCTGTAGCACAATGGCTTTCCAGAACTGTTCTCCAAATATGGCTCCAGCACAATTCATGTTCAAGGTCCACTTCTGTTACAAATTCTCAATTATTTTTCAAATTTTAAGGGCTGTTTGGTTTTTAGGTGGCAAGTCATTCAGCTGACATAATTTATTGATAGAAGAATCAGGATGCATCTTTTCTATTGATACTACTGTAATACAGCTTCAGATGTTGTCTTCCCTGCTTCAGGAAGACACAGTACTTAATTTATTTGCAGCATTGGGAAATACCAGAGTGCCACAATGCACATGGTATTTCGATGAAATATTTGTCACTCACTGCCCTTGATGAAAGATGAAGACATTTAGAACCTTGCCTAAGTAGTTTACTAGTTTGTTTCTTGTTGGGTTTTTTTTTTTTTGTTTGTTTGTTTAATTTGTGTGGTGACTTTTTGTAGTTGTACAGGCACATACATTGTGTGTGTTAGGCTGGAACTCCGAGTTTGCTTTGAAATGCTGTCACATTTCTTGGCTTAGTAAACCTTACGTATGTGCTGTTCATGTAGCTCAGATAATCAATAAATACTGTAGGAAATTAAAAATTGCATGGAGCTATTTAACCGTAAGTCAGCCTCTGATTTTTCACTTGCCAGATGTGCTATTTTAATGATCTAGCATTTCCAGTTTTTTGTTTTGTAACTAACAGATACCAAAAATATTGGAGTCAGTACCTTTGAGGCGGGAGCAGTATGTCTCCTGAATATAAACTAAAAAACATTGTTTTAAAGTAAGGTGCATGTTTTATGTGGTTTTAGTTGTTTGCAGTTCAAGATGGCAGCACATTTCTGGACAGACTTTCCCTCCTCTCTGATAATAAAAGGTCTCTTTCTTGCTTAGGATTTGTAATGCAATAACTCGAAGCCATCCCCTGAGAAGTGACGTCTATAAGTCTGATCTGGACAAGTGTCTCCCCAACATCCAGGAAATCCAGGCTGCACATATCAAACTCAAACAGCTGTGTGTTAATGGTATGCTGGACTGTCCTTCTTTCATGGTGGTCATGTTCTTGAAATAGAAAGAGCTCAAATAGATCTGGCTAAGGGCAAGAGTTACATGAAGTTGTTCTGCAATGTAATTACTTTCCTTGTTACAGAGCCTTTTGAAGAATCTGAAGAGAAGTGGCTATCCTCTCTGGAAAATACTCACTGGTTAGAGTATATTAGGTTTGTACCATTAATAAAATGCTGGTTAATGAGATGCGATGAACGTTCATCAGTGTAAATAAGCAGTGAATCAGCTGAAGAATTCTCTGTTATACGTACAAATAGAGAGATCCCAGGTGTATTTTTTGTCTAGAGTGTGAACCAGCTGTACTAACTGTTGTACCACTTTCTTTCTCTGTCTAGGTTGTTTCTTAGGCATTCTGCTGAGCTTGTCTATATGATGGAATGTAAACATGTTTCTGTAGTTCTGCAAGGTAATGCAACCACATAGTGTGCGCTAGTATGATAATGTAGATAAACACAGTTAGATTAAATTATCTGTAATCTTTATACATAAACCTTTTCACTTTTAAATATTTTATGTATTTGAGGAACTAGAATGAAAAATAATTTTGTTACGTATATGAACTGTCCATAGCATCAAAAGGAAATTTGGGTCTTTTTGGTTTTTATTCTGGTAATGATTATGATAGAATTGAAACTTCAGAGTGAAGTTTAGTACTGTGTTAACTGGGCAAGTACTCCTTGCATAAACAATACCAGTTTTATTCAGAGGTCCTATGTACAAAATTATTACATTAACAGTGGCTGCTGTTGTGTAAGTACAAACAGATATTCCAGGGAAAAAAAAAGGCACTGAAAAATGTGCTTATGTCAAGATCAGAAATGTTATTTCTGTGATTTTCATGACCCCCTTTCAGCTGCTATAACCCACTCCCATACAAAGGCCTTCCAAAACTGCTTCAGAGTGGAAAATATGTTGAAAATATCCAGCAAAAAGAACACCCTCCTTGTCAGCACATCTTGGTTTAAATACCAGGTGTTTGGGTGGATATTTTCTTCTTGATGAATGCATTGTGCTGGATGCTGCAGCAACATTTTCTATAGCAGCAGTCTCAGTTAAAAATACAGGAATAATTACTGCTGCGAAAAGCATGTTTTAAAAGAAATTCAAAGAAAAGCTTTAGACCTGGTTGCCACTTTTTGCTCTTTGAGGTCTGCCTGTGCATGTATGACTTAAATATTTAATCCATTCTGTACATTGTATTCACAGAGGAAGAAGGACGGGATCTGAGCTGTCTTGCTGCTTCTCTGATTCAAGTCATGCTGGATCCCTACTTTCGAACAATTGTTGGATTTCAAAGCTTAATACAGAAGGAATGGGTCATGGCAGGGTATCAGTTTTTAGACAGATGTAACCACTTAAAGAGATCTGACAAAGAGGTAAGAATGAATGGTGTTTGTATGTGATAATGGTATCTGCCTCAATGTTTGTTGACACAGAAATTTTAAAAGGAAAAATATTTCTTTCAAATACTTTCAAATCTCACAGAGAAAATGAGACTGCCCAGGTTGGAGGTGGATTTTCTTTATCTTCCACAGCCATGTGAGGTTCAGTGAAACTGGGGGTGTGATCTGCTGGGTTTTTATGTTGCTTTAGTGTTGCACAGGAAAAGGTCCCACTATTACAGATGCTAGCGCAGCCCACATTTTAAACTGAAATAAAAGAAGGTTAGCAAGGATTGTTTATTTTATTTGTATTACCAGGGGTATCTGTCTTCATCCATGTTGTTTTGCATGTTCAGTCACATCAGTATGCAGTAGTTTCCTAAGTACTGAGCTGATGGAGAAGCACTGCAGCTTTATGAACTGGTACACAGCTGCCAAGCAGATGAATAGAGGGTTGCACAGTGCCTGATTTTCAGTATTTCAGCTAATATGATTTGACCTCTTGATTGCAAAGGTGAGACCTGTAATTGCAATTGTAAAAATAGAGGACCCTACGTTAGCCGCTTTTTTGCAAGGACAGTGCCCAAGAGTAATAGAAAAGCAATATCCCCAGAGTGGAGCCATCAGACAAACTGAGGGCATTGAGCACTAAGCAGAGAAAATGCATGAAGGGATAAAGAAACTGAAATAACAGGGGGGGGATAATGAGAGCAGATATTTGGATCCTAGGAAAGGATATACAGAAGACTGAATCTTGAAAGAGGAAAATACTTGTAAAGCTTTATATAGATGATAGTTTATACTTCTGCCATTCACGGGCCACTGTGGAAAGAGCTAGAAAGTGAAACGAGAAGTTCCTTTTGCTGAATCATAAGCTGTCCAGTAACTTCAAACAAGAAGGAAGTACATATGTTGTGGAAATAAGGCTGAGCAGAAAGGAATGCTCCTACTAGCACTGATTTGGAAATTATAAGGGATGTACAAGATGACAGAAAGCATTTTTGCAGCTACATGAGTGTGAAGAGAGTCCAGGAAAGAACTGACTGACTTCTTACACAGCAGGGAAAGCTGTGAAAAGGTAATGTGGAGAAAGCCAGCTGACATAGTTGCTTGAGAAAGTGGCTGCAAAGGAATACAAAGTATTAGAGTTGCATAAAGTCATAAAAGATACAATGCTGCCAGCATTCCTGCTGAGGAGTGTACCCTAATGGAGCAAAGAAATTGGTATGATGTGGGAAACAGTATAGCATTAAATCTTTCTGCTTCTTTCCACAGTCTCCTTTGTTCTTGATGTTTCTTGACTGTGTGTGGCAGCTGCTAGAACAATACCCAGCAGCCTTCGAGTTCTCTGAAGTGTACTTGACCATCCTGTACGACAGTGCACGGATCTCGCTGTTTGGCACTTTCCTTTTCAACTGCCCTCACCAGCGAGTGAAGGAAAGCACTGTGAGTATGGGGTGGTACACTGACTTCTCAGATCAGACTGCAGCTTGCCCTCTTGGGAATAACATCAGCTCAGCTCAGTGGCATTCCTTTGTATTTTTGAAAATGTCATGCTCTGCATGGGACATTCAGCTCCCTGGTGAATATGATCAGAATGTCCTTTCAGGTGACTGTTGCACAGACAGTAACTAACTGTCAAGAAAGTCTGATGAATTTCTTGGTTGGTTTGTTTGTTTTTCCTCCTAGAATGTGGTATTATTTGTACTCCTCTAGGAAACAGATTTCTATCTGGAACTGATAAAGCAGAATGACAGACAATAAATAGAATTTCACACTTCAGGCAATCTTGGAAATCTTTTGATATAATTGTTTAAATAGTTGAAATTTGGAACAGCTATGTAAAGTTCAAACAGTAATACACATTGAAAATGGAACACTGAAATTTTGTTTTTGAGAACTGGAGCTTATCAGAACTCTGTTTAAAAAAAAAAGCTTGATGACTGGCAAAAGTAAAACTTTGTTAGTTTGTTAAATATTTTCCCTTTAAAGTGGTAGGTAACTACCTTAGAAGTGGAGCATTGAGGAGACCATTAGTGTATTCTCAAAATAACAGTGTGGATGGTTTAAGAGTAAACAAACAATTTAATGTCACTGAAGAGTAATTTTTGCTGAGGAAGTCCTGCCTCTGCATTGCTCAAATGGAAACCAGGGTGCAGCTGTCTTCTCTAGCAGTAGACTGCCTCCCCACTCTATTGCTTTGTTCTGCTCTTTGGCCAATAGTAATGCACTGGTTCGTAATAAACGTTTGTGAACAAACCCATTTTCTTTGATTTTTTTTTTTTTAAACATGCCTGTGTATTAATTTCTTGCAGGAATTTGCAATAAGCAAAAATATTCAGCTGGGCGATGAGAAAGGCCTCAGATTTCCTTGTGTTTGGGACTGGTCTCTTCAGTTCACAAGCAGGGATCGCCTGCTCTTTCACAACCCTTTGTATATTGGAAAGAGTGCACCATGTGTCCAGAACGGAGCAGTGAAAACCTTTAAACGCTCAAAGGTAACTCCAGTGCTGTCTGTCTGTGCATGGGCTGTTGCTGTGCTCAGCCACAAGGTACTAATGCCAGCAAACTGTGGTGGTTCACACCCATGGTTTAGCATGAGGAAAGTTAGTTCTCTTTGCTTCTCAGCCTAAAGAACTGTTTTTCCGTAGAAGTAAAGATGTAAGTTGCTGAGCCTTGTGTTCCAGGATATTATCTTATACAGCTGAGCTTGCTGCCAACATTTGCATTATTTCATCTACGCAAAAATTATGAGATGCCACTTGTTTCCCTCAAGGCTGTCAAGTTTTCTCAGTAAATACCAGTTAATTCATTATTTGTTGTTTTAGAAAGTCTAGAAAACGTGTATTTTTTTTTTAAAGGCCGCATTGTTTCCCTGCAGTAGTGAGTCACAAGCTCAGAACTGTTAAAAGGTCACATCATTTCTCTGGATGATGCATCCTAGCAGCTCAGGGAAATCTGCTGTTCAGATCAGCATAAAACTGGAAAATTACCAGTATTTATTTTCTGCAGAAAAACTACAGCTCCACATTGCGAGGTGTACCCCCAGCATTTAAAAATGGAATCATCAGTGAGCAAGAGTTCCTTCCAAGAAGAAACTCTCTGATCTTAAAACTGAAACCGGAGTTTTTACAGCAAACAGAGAGTCAGAGTAACAGTATGGAACAGTACTTCAGAGACTGGTTTGCAAAGCCTGTTGATTTGCATGGCATCATTCTACCCCGTGTCTCTGGAACACAAGTGAAACTGTGGAAACTCTGCTACTTCCGCTGGGTTCCTGAGGCCCAGATCAATCATGGTGGCTTCATCACTGCTTTCCATAAAGTTTCTTTGCTGGCAGACGAAGTAGACATGTTGCACCGCAATCTTCGGCAGTACAAAAGCAACTCTTCCTTGCAAGGCAACTGCTTGGAACTGGATCAAAGCAGGATGTACTTCAGAGCAAGTGCTTCAAATGACACCTCTGGGGCCCCAGACTTTCTCTCCTCCTCATTCCCATTTTCTCCTGTAGGTAACCTATGCAGACGGAGCATTCTGGGAACACCTTTAAGCAAATTCTTGAGCGGTGCCAAAATCTGGCTGTCCACTGAGACGCTTGCAAATGAAGACTAAGTTGATACGGTGGTTTAAAGGTTTGGGGGAGAATGCAGCATATCACTTTGTCTTTCCTGAGTTAACACTGCTAAACGCAGCACTGAACGCTCTGAAAGTTTTATAGACAAACATTATGTAAGGTTTGCACAAATACTGAAAAGCAAAGCAAGTCATGCTTCCAGTCACACAACCTCCTCTTCAGTACTTTTCATCTGCTGGGGCTTCTGATCCCCAATTCCTTCGCTCTTGTTACGGTTTGGCTCGTTATATGCGAAAGAGCGTTTCATTAGCTAACTGAAAGGCTTGGTGTGGTCCTTAATGAGGCTTCTGCTGGAAATACCTTTTTTCCCAGAGGACTGAAGTGATTCTTGTGTCCAAACAACTTGTCCAATCAAAGCAGTTAGGGGCAGAGGACACAGGCTGACATCTGAAATCTGGGAAGAAACTATTTCATCAGATTTCCTCTTCAGGAGGAACAGGTACATGCATGCATACATAAATACAGACTCATGTTCTGTGACTTGAGTGCCCTACATCTGTGCTAATGCAGTGTGTATCCATGGAGGGGGTTGTGCTCCCTTTTCTTTCTCTCCCCAAAATGTATTCTCTAATGGTTAGTCAGATTTGTGATCTTTGTCATGACCTTGACTTTAGAGTGTGGAATCAACTTCAGGACAATGCACTGTTAACCTTAAAACAGGTACTGTAGATATGGAATCCTAGTAGCTTTAGAAGTGCCTTTAATTGAGAGGAAGCAGTATCAACATTAATGCAGCTGACCCTCCTGCTCCCCAGTCCTTCACAGTACGTTGTTACAGAAAGTTCTTGTTCCACTCCTGCCTCCCTCTCCAAATTTCTGGAAATAAGACAGCAGGGTTTTCCTTTGTAAAGTTAGGCTTGTTTGTAAGACTTATGAGCCTTTCAGTTTTTATATAAGCACCTCAAATTCTCAGCATTATAACCCTGCACAGATCCTGATCCCTGCCAGCTGCCTCCTCATCCTGTTGCAGGCTGAGGTAGCTTTCAGCAGACTTCACACCCTGCTGGGTTCCAGAACTGAGGACATGCTCCATCCAAGTGGCCAAATCCGTAAGAGGTGCTACTGCTGTTGTCACTTGTAAGCAGATGCTGGAAGAAGAGTGGTTAGTGGTGCCTTCTTTTAACATACCTGCATGAGCATGTGGACCATGCAGTGGACAAGCATTGCTTGAGGGGATTAAATCCAGCAGGCTCCCTCTGATGCAGCAGCCTCCTCTTTGCTCTGAAACCCTTTAAGTGATACCCTTCCCCTGGATGCTGTGCCAGAAAAGCCCTCAAGCTTTATAGGGGTAAAAGCAAGAGAGTGAAGTACACTGGAGGGTGAAGCAATAGTAACATATTTAGGCTTCTTTTGACTACCCTCTTTCCACAGCAAGGCTGGATTTTTGTATCAAGTGATTTCTGCCATACACAAACAGAACTTATATTCAAGTGCTGACTTGCAAGCTGAGGCACCAAAGACCTGATACAATAGACTAGAGGCTGTTCTCAGTTACTGGGGGGTGGGGGGGAAGTTGTGTGATGGCAGGGAGGGAAGGGGTTCAAGCTCTTCATTGGTTTGTAAAACCAAACTGGTCTTCAGCACAGCCTAAGTACAGTGTGGAGTTTGTATCTCTTAAGATTGCTCAAGTATTTGTTTTAGCATCTGGAGTGGCCTTATAAGTGCAAGCTTTGTGCTTGAAAAGTCCTATTCTGCCCAGGATAAAAATGACCCAACCTACAAAGCAGTTGGGGACAAGGGGGGCGCTGCTTTCTGGCCCTGCTGGTTTGGTGAGGATAAGCAGGTGGAGTCAGTGTAAAGGTGAGCTAATGTAGGGAGGAGGTACCTTTCCTTTTTTAAAGAACCAAGGCCCCAATGCCCTGTTATGCAAAGTAGTTGAGTGTGTGTGCACACAGAGACACGCACACGTGTTACAAGTTAATGCCAGATTGGTTCTGGTCAGCTGTTTGTGAGGAACAAACATGTATTCACCTCAGCTGCCTAATTATGCTGCAAGATGGTCTCTGGTCTGAGCATGTTAAATGGTCCACAAAGGAGTCGTGCTTATTTAAAAGCTTGCTGGAGCAGTCATCTCACTTGTTCAACTCATTATCCAAATGTTTGTATTTTTTTTTCCCCATTAGCTTACTGCTTTCCCTGGCCTGATACTTGACATGAAAGACCTCAACCTGTGTGCTTAGTGTCTTTTGGTACCAATTGTTTTTCTTTCTAAAATTACGATGTCTTTTTCCCTGCCCCCCTCCTCCCCAGGTGTAACTTTTTTGGTTTAAAGGTACCAAAAATGTGTAAATAAAATATTCCACTTAGGCAGCTGGGGGGGGGGGGGGAAGGCTAAGGCTAGTAGCCTTTGGAGGAAAGGTTGGTACTTTTATTTAACCAGGATTGTCTTTTATATGAAAATTTCAGACACTTCTACATTTCATTTCTAAGATGTGTACAGATGCTGCAGGTGGTCTTTGTATTTTATATATATAGCATGGGAGGGGGTTAAAAATACTGTGCCTTTGTAATAAACAAAACCTGTCTGAGTATCTAGTTGCCAAACAGACTCAAAAAGAACTTTCACATAGTTGACAAAGGGGAGCTAGGCAAGCAGAGGTTCAGACAAGCACGGAGCAGGAGATGTGAGCTATCCACCTGGCCCAGGAAAGGCAGATGCAATTCTACTGCTGTGTGTGTGCAGGGACCTTGTCTGTTAAGGGAGCTGAGCAAGCACTGTGTGTCTGTGCGTGTGCAAGTGTGCCTGTGTATGGTGGTTCTTCCTCTTAAGCAATTTCTTTAATTTACTTTTGAAAGCCAGGTACTAAATGTTACTTAAAAAATATTCTCCACTGCACAGTTGTCTTATCAGAAGTCAGTAGGGACTGCTCTGAACATCTTTAATAAACTTTCAAAAGCAATTTTGGGGTGTGAGGTGTTATCTTTAACTTCTGTGTACAGAATACTGACATACAAGTATGTGTATATGTGTGTGTGTGTGTGTATATATATATATATATATATATACACACACATTTATCCAAGTTTAATTTCTGTTCTCCATTTTAAAACTGATACTGCTAATGCCATTTTTGTGTTGCAGGAGCAGAAAAGCTACCAAGAAGCTTATACTTTTTGTCTGTTTCTAGAAAACATGCACGATTTTGGCTGTTGTTATCATGACTTGTACTACACTGTAAACCACACAGGGTGAAGTAGGGAATGTTGGTTGGGATGGTCAGAATGTACCTCCAGTGTCATAATTACTGTGAGATAGAGTTTACTGTGGATTTAGAGATCATGGTCATACAACTCCTTCACCATCCATTCACCATTTTCTATCATGTATCAAAGAAATCTCTTTCATTCCAGAAATGGAGAAGTAGGTGTGTGTATGTGCCTGCAATACCACTTTGATATTAACTGCCTTGTATTTTTAATTAAAATGTAGCAAGTGAGGTGAAGGTTTTGGCTTGCTCTCAGCTGGAAAAACATTAAAACCAAAAGATTTCTAACATACATTTAAGCAAAGATGAAATCTTAAAATTTGCCTCTAACATAGGAGACAGAAATCTGTACCTCAAATTGCTCTAGGCAGTAGATTTCTAATGCTGTTGCTCTGATGGTTTAGAGGTCATTACTTCAACTGAAACTAAAACCTTTGTGCCTGATAATGATTTACTGAGTAAAGTAGCAGTGCCAGGAAACTTAAAAAAATCCTGATGCTGAGTTGTGAATGTGAAGTAAACTAGACTAAATAAAAATTCTTACCTTTCCACAGTGAACTTCAGCTGGTTTTCTTTCACTTACTTCAATAAAAAAAAGAGTGGAAGTGTGGTGTTTTTTTTCCGAGAAAGCAAGGACACTGTGCTGTAGAAAGCTGATTAATAGAAAGAGATGTGCACATGATACTCCTTTCTTGTGACACTCTATTATAGCAGCTGCTCTTTCTATGCTAGGCAGAATTTCTGGCATCAGGAAAACTTAACTTGCCATGGCAGGGAAGCATCCAGAGAAAAGATGTTGGGTATGTGTTAAAATTGAGACAAAGCCCCAGGATTTTGGTGGTATAAAAGAGAACTGATTCCCTTTGGTTCCATTTCAGTTGAACAACTTACTTCTGAATGAGAAAACACATCCATTTCTTTGGGACAAAATTGACTGCAGTGAATGATACACTGCAAATGAGTGCAGTGATCTTGGCACTGAACAGTTCCCATCTGCTTACTGGAACTACATCCCCTTTACAAAGAAAACAGAAGAAGCTGTTAAAGAAATGATCCTTTCATAGCTAGCAGCACATTAAACCAGCATTTAAACAGAAAGTTCTGTGTTTTACTCTATGCCATCACGGACCAGGTGTATTTTTAATATGAAAGTGAAAATGTCCAATACAGAAGACGAAGTGGGGACAGTTGAGAGACAAGCCTTGCACCTTGCAAGGGAACTTGCACAGCACAAGGAATTCAGGCTCTACAGACAACATGGAAATGATCAAGACTTGATGCACCGTTTTTTTATTGTAGAGGATGGTCTCCATTGCTACTAATGTGATTGCAGCTGTTTCTCTTTACTGAACAAACCCCTAGCTAACCTTTCCTAGAATAAATAATGAATTGTGTACAGAAGATGAAGGTTTTGTTCTTCTGCACACAAAGTCACATGCAGTAAATGATCCCAACAGCCTTTGCAACTGTTTTCTAGAATGTTTTGTGCAAAAATGGCCCAGGAAACCAAAGACTTATAAGAAACAGCAAGCAGCCAGTACTGTGTGCCATGCTAGTTCCCTTAAAACCACTCAAGTTACCCAGAAGTTCCAGACTTCTGTTGTCACCTGACATGCTTACTCTTGCCTCCAATGGCTTGCACATGGCAAACTTCTACTGTAGCACCCAGCTTCTTCAGCTCACTCAGCCAGATCATCTGCTTGTGGGACAGGCGATCATTGGGACCTTTCACTTCCACCAGCTACAAAGAAAGAAGCATGATGAGTAGTGTGCCTGTGCAGGAATGAATAAAAGAGCATTAGCTCCCACAGACTAATACAAGTAGTCTTTTATGGCTGTTATTTACAACAAAAATAATACAGATTTAGCACAACAGAAGCCCCAATGGGTACCAAATTATTAAGCCATGTTCCAAGATGTAACTGTAAGAGAATGAGATTTTTATCTAGTAAGTGCCAAAACATAGCAGTACTAGAGAATGAACATAGCACATAGTCCAAAAAATCTATCACCTGTGACATCACCTATTCCTACTGCAACTGACTTATGCAGATGTTCTACAGAATTGATTCCTGCTGTGCAGCTGTGTATTATAAATGGCTAACATGTTGCTCTGGCAGCTATGTCCGACAGTACCTACTCCACTACAGACAGAGCTGTAGTCATGCATTCAAGTTCTTGTGCAAGTGTTGCAATTAGCACCCCTTGCTAACAACTGTCAGAATGTGTGACTGATTGGTAACAGCTGCTGACAATGTAGCAATGGTAACTGAAGCCCTCTTCTACAATAGCATCTAGCCACCTCTTGCAGTTTCTCATTAATGCCCATTAAAGCTACAGCCAAATGTGATGAAATAGCAAATAGCAATCACCCACAACTGGCCACAGCTGCTGGGCAGATGAGCAGCAGGTGTAGCTCCACCACAAGAGGAGAATAGTTTGTATTGCAGTGATAGGTAGAAGGTTTTATACCTAAGGGTAAGATCAGCTGAGCACTGAGTATATTCTGATCTCCCAGCATACCTTAAAGTGGTTTGTGTGAGTACGCCACACAACCAGGTCAGGAAGTCCCCCTCTGCAGTGGCGTAGGTCTTTGGAAAGGCGGCTAAAAACGCCGCTCAGAAAGACTCCTCCAAGGCAAGAGACAAGGCTCTGTAAGAGAAATTCTGGTAGTAGTTGTTTTTTTTCCTTTAAATATCACCACATCCATTTCCCTACTCTCACAACACTGTTCTGTGGCCCATCTCAGGTTGTTGGTTTTTGTTTGTTTTTTTTTTTTTGTTTTTTTTTTTTTTTTTAGTCACATGCAAAAAAAACCCCTTGGGTAGATGTTATCTACAGCATTTTAGCTGCTCTTTTCCCAACTACTGTTGCAGAAGTGACCATTAACAGAAAAGAGTAACAGTCTTGGGATTCAGGAGCCTCATGGTGCTGTGCCCACTCAGCTCCTCCCGCCCAGCACTCACCATCAGGCTCTGCTCAGTGCAAACTGTGAGCACACCATGGCCATATGTGATGTAAGGGCAAGCCAAACCAAACAGTGCCCATTCTGGACAACAGTCACTTACCTGAGCTTGCTGGAGGGAACTAAAACGTCCCCAGCTGACCAGTGCTGCTGCTTTTCCCTCCTGAGTAGTCCAGATGTCAGCAATCAGCTTTGCCAGTGTCTCTGAAGAAGCTGTATGAAGCTGCTGGAGTCTGGCCTCAATAACATCCCTCCTGTTTCCATAGAAGCTGTCGGTGTATAAATCCAGAGGGAATGTCTATATAAAAAGGTAAACACAGCTCTGAGGAGCTGCCAGCAAAGCAGCAATCCCAAGCATGACAGTGCCCTACTTACTTTTCTTACCTCAAAGTCAAATGCTGAGTCAATTTAACTTGAACATATCTACCACATAAACCTTTATGAAATGGGAAAACCTTTCCATATATTTAACACCCAATGCCACTACAACAAATGTTGGCCATGTCTTAGCCTGTGCTCTGCTGATGTTTAACCTTTAGACAGAGGTTTTCTCTAACAGACAGCAAAGAGCTACCTGCTCTCTTGACTCTCCAAGCAGCAACAGTCTAGTCAGGATTTGGAATCAGCCTTAAGACAGCTCAGGTACAGTGAGCAGTTTGAGGTGGTAAGAATAAAGCAGTGGTGAAATGAGAGTATTACTCAAGCTGCCTAAAAGCAGAGAGCCTCATGCATGATGCTGTCCATGTCACTGTATAAAGTCAGTGTAGCAATTACTTCATTTCGAACATGGCTATAAAGTAGTAGCTGAGTGCCATTCTAGCTTCTCAAAATCAGATGTGGAGTGCTGACAAATGGCAAATTTCATCCTTGCACAAACTGCTAGCTGCCAGTTTTCTAACTGCAATTATTGAAACTGTTTCCAGCTGTAATTTGTAGGATGTAAAGCACTTAGCTAAAAGCCACAATTTCACCTGGAATCATTAATCTTAGGGTGTGGCAGGGAGTGTTGGGCTGGCTGTAGTGGTGTTTGTTTCTTTGACAAAAAGGAAGGATGATCCCAAAAGCACAAATGTGTTGTGGAGCAGGTGGGGGTGTTAACAAACCTGACTTTAAAAATGTGACTTCCTTTCACAGGCTATTGAAAAATGATTTTTTTTTTGGTAATTGAATGCATCATTTTCAAATGAGATGAACAAAGCAGTACTCTTCCACTGACTATAAAAGAGCTCTAATATAGCACATATGCATTAGGCCAGATGAATCCCATCTGTCAGACAGTCCAGACTTACACAGTAATTAGTTACTGAGGAGCCCTTTAGTGATGAGCAAATACTAAGATCTGTCTGAAAAGCCCCTCAGAATAAAATGTTCATCTAATCCTGAATAAGATTTTAACAGTTACAGAGCCTACAGCAATCCGTAAAGGCATTAACTGATGAAAGCCCTTCAAAACTACCTGATAGGAATTTCTGAAAACATCAGGTATGCCGTCCATGAAAATGATATCCCACATCAGAATACCATACAGGGTAATGAATGTTGAGCCTTCCCCATGAATACCTAAAGGCGAAATTCAGTTACAATGGAAACATTAATAATTTCTAGAGCAATGTCATATGAAGAGGTACTAATTCACCATGATGCAAACCTGAAGCATGCTATGTTCAGGGCTACACACAGCTGAGTATACACTAACATTACAGTATCAAGTTGTAAAGCAATTTATTAATTACTTCCACAGTTTCCTAAGGCTTTCTATTGCCAGGCTAGTGGCCTTCATTTACAGCACAGGATCACAGTCCTATGCCTGGTCACAAGGCAGCTTTACTGTTCTCACTTCATCAAGTTGTTAATACACTTTTTTTTGGTATTTACTTTTATCTATAGAAATTGTTTATATCCTACTTATACACATACAGGTATACCTGCATGCATGAGTCTACATACACCTATGCTGCATATATATACACTCATCACCAGCAGACCAGTATACAAAAAAATACATTTGCCAAATGATTGTACATGTAAAAACATTTTCTATTAAATTTAATATATATACACATTTATACATGTGTATATACATAAATACACATATATACACATAGAAATGTGTGTATATATCTGTATAGACATGTATATCTCTATATATACAAAGATATATACACATGCTTTTTTATGTATGAAATATTAATATATACCAGAGCAGTGTGAGAAGGAAACAGAATCAGGCTACAATCCAGTCTAATGAAATCTGCCCAAACTGGTCTATTAACTAAACTGCTTAGTAAAGTGGTTCTTTACCTTCACTGTTATCTTACTGTACA
Organism: Indicator indicator; assembly: GCF_027791375.1. Classification (NCBI taxonomy): domain Eukaryota; kingdom Metazoa; phylum Chordata; class Aves; order Piciformes; family Indicatoridae; genus Indicator; species Indicator indicator. The sequence continues at coordinate 6,969,255 of NC_072025.1, forward strand.
AAAAGAAAAAAAAAAAAAACACACACACACAAAATTACTGTTACCCTGATCGAAACCATTCTGCCTGTAATGAGTTAATGCCAGCTCCTCCACTGAGCACATGACTGTGGATACACTGACGTCTTCACCTCCTTCTTCACTGCTAGTATCCTCCATTAGAAACACAGATTTTCCCATTCCCATCTGAGGACACATCTTTCCTTTGATTGTAACCTGAACATATGAAGAGAACAAGTTACTTTCCAGCATCACATTTAAAAAGCTTCAGCCTAAGTATTTCAATCTCTCCTGAAGCATATATTCCTCCTTTTCAGTTCTCCTAAAATCAGAACTAGATGTGTTTCCAAAAATCAATTGAATAAAATTTAAGCTGCATCTCCTTCAAATCATTGTTTAGATTTTATAAACCAGCAATTTTTTCAGGAAACAAATGAACAAAAAAGTCTAGCAAAAATGCTGGGCAGATAGGGAGATAATGCAGTGACAAGGCTGAGAAAGAAAACAAGGCTCTGCTGTGACTTTGCCCAGTTACAAGGATCTTTGCATCAGTAAGGGAAAAGAATGAGCTAGAAAACATCCATCCCATTGCTCTCCCAGTGTATCATCCTTCATATATGAATAGCAAATATTGAGAGTGCACAGCTCCCAAAGGCTGTTCAAATCCTTGCATTTTCTGAGCCATTAATCTCATGCTGACAACTCCTCTTACACACAGAATGCCTGGCCTGAAGACACCAGAGGCAATGCACTGATAGGATCTGACTCCCCAAACAGAAAGGGTCTGAGAGTGTTGCTGATAAATCACTGGAGTTTATAGCTGATCACATATTCAGTAAGGCAATGCAAATGACACCAGTATACAGCTGCCTACCCTCAGCTAAGAAGTTGACCATTTATTAAAGAAGTAGAAATATTTGTTTAGAAGAGGCTTTTACTTTAGAAACACATTTGTATTCCTTTTCCTGCAGCAGAAATGTCAGAGCACAGCACATCTCCCAGACTACTTTTTCTTGTCTGGAGATAAAAAGACCTCATGAGTTGCTCTTTCTCAGAAACCACCAGCAGCTTTACTTACATGTGTCACATCCTCCACAGTTATGACTGGCAGATCATGAAGCAGGCATCTGAACTGCTTGCAGCGTGGTGAGTCTCTGATACGTAGGGCCCGCTGGTAGAGAGAGAGCTGATGCCCAGTACGTACCAATGGGTCTGCCAGCCCACTTCTAATGCAGTCAATGGCCTAGCAAAGAGCATGGCAACAAGCAATAATGTTGAATGACCTATGCACATCTGTCTGCTCTCACTACACCCAAAGACTGACTGATTTAAGGACCACAAAATCATGAATGTAAAAACCAGCATATAAGACAGGGCAACCCTTCTTCCTGATCTACTGAAGTCCTAACTAGGTAAGTAGCATTTTGAACTTGCAGGCTTCCAGATTCAAAATTGCACTAGTACATAAAAAAGAAAACTATTGTCTATTTGTACTTAAGAAAATGTGCATTCTACACATGACCAGAAAGGGGAGTTGGGTTTCAAGGTAGATCAGGTTCATATTTTTAAGTCAGTTTCTTAACAGCACACAACAGGGAAACAGAAAGGCCAGAGCAGTTGTGCAAGAATGTACATGCAGAACAAATTTCAGACTGATGGTCTACAAGACTGAAGAATATCCAGGGTTAAATACAGGCTCTGAAAATTCAGGTCATGGTTCTGAAATTCTTTCTGTGACTTCTGGAAGACACTTTACTAATTTATAAATAAGGAACTGAGATTAACTCTTCCTTTGTACAACTTCTAATTCAAAATCTGGAAAAAGCTCGATACGGGGATAATAAGGTACAGAAGAGGCAACAATAGATGCTTGACAGTCTGTGCTATTACTTCCTTTCAACAAACATGGAGAATTAAAACACAAAACATAAGCATTTTAACCTCAATTCTCAATAGCCTTGACGAAGGCAAGGAAGCAGATCGCAAGCAAGAAAAAGTTGTTCTCTGCAATGTTCCTGGTCTTAAAACTTTTTTTTTTCCTCTGTTTGTCAAATTAGTCAGGTATCTTTGGTGTGTTTAATTAGATTAGACTTCATCTCTTAGTTGAAGTTGATTTTCAGTCTGCCCATATTTGGCTGTGACCTTAAACAGTACTACAGAATTTCATTTTTTATCACTGACAGTATTTCTTCTTTGTATGTAACAGACAAGAAAAATGGGTGTCATCTCCCATACTTACAAATCCTCAGAAGACCAGCAGCTGATAAAATTACCACCTGCTGTTGCTTGTACAGAATATTTGTGGAACTGCAACTGAGCCCTAAAATGAGCCAGACAGTAGCTTCAGAGTTTTGTGACTCTTGGAAAGAAAATATGTGAAAACCTAGTCCTGGCTCACAAGGAGTTCAAAGGCAAAACCTGTACTGCAGCTTGCAGTTTTCTTTGTCTCCCTTATATTCTGATGTAGAAATCTTTCCAGAGGTGCCAGAAAATTCTAGAGAGATTTGCAATATACTTGTGCACAATCCTTGGCTGGCAAGTTTACCCACTGCACAAATAATGTGTTTTGTTTGTACAAATATAGCCTACTGGTGTGTGTCCTACTGGAAGCAAAGAGGGAAGAGGGCAAAAGCTAAGATTACCTCATAGCCTCTTCTACCCTCCTAACAGAAGTAAACAGACCAGGCTGAACTTAGCCTATCTAAAACCATTGATGATATTCTCCATCAGTCTAAGGGTAGACAGGTATTGTTCTACAGGAGAACCTGTAGGACCATGGAAACAATTTAAATCTGCTGTTAAAGACCCTGCCAGAGTTGTCTACAAGTAACACATTAGAAATGGGGTTGTCTACTTCTTGACCCCTTACAGAAACCCTATAGCAAAGCTGGTCCAGAAACAGAAGACAATGTTCTCACCACTGGCGACAGTTAGTCAAGGACTTAAGAGTCTCTTCATTATTTGTTTGAAAATGTTAAAATACAACAAGAACAACAATAAATTTTAGAACTCCTTCTGATCATGTTTCTTTTTCTCATTCCAGATATGGCTTCACTGAGTCTCAAGTTCAAAAGCTTCTTGCCTATTAGGCAAATTTATAAGGCAGAACAGCAAGGAAGCTACTGCCTGACAGCTCCATAAAATTCTTGATGCTAAACAATGTTCTATGCAACAAAACAAAACAGGTCCATGAAGGATGAGGGCACACTCTTAGGACAAACTGGTTGGCTGACCCTGGGATTCTTACCAATATCTGCATTTTCAGGAGGGCCTACCCCATCATTCTTCACATCTGAAATACTTTTATAAAACGTTTTCAGACAATGCCTACAGTGTTTCCAGCTTAGCAGCACGCAGTTGTGAAGATACCTTCTTAGTGTTTTTCAAGTGCTGATGTAAATTCAGAGCCAGGCGGTCCCACCATCGCCCTCTGCTGTCAGTACAATACACATCCTGAGACAGAAGAGTCTGCAGCTCCTGCACGGCTTCCTGTAGCAACAGCATTGTATCTTTACTAATTAAGTTAAAAAATCAAGATGAAGTTTCATTATACAATTAGCTTGACACTTTCCCTTCTGATTATTGGGTACTATAAAACACTGTCTCTGCATAATCTGAGCCCAGTTTTACTCTAGCACCCAATGTATTCAGATGCATGGGTATATCCTAAAAACTCTAAAATATTTTTATGTAAACTTACAGGTTAGCTGCTAAAAATACCTATTTTTGTCCTCTCTGTAGTGTTACTTTTGCAGAGACAAAGCCTTTTTCAGAATAATCTGGTTTGCTTTAACATATAAGGATTTAGGAGATGGTAGCACCTAAGGTGAAGAGGCAGAGATTTTCACAGACTTTTCTTCCAAGATTTTCTTATTTAAATAACCAAATCTGGTGAACAAAGGTATCTTTAAATAACAAAACAACATCTCAATATCAGTCTTATGGTATCCTACATATGGTAAACCCCCAAAGCACAAGCAGAAATCAAAACCATTTAAAACTCTCTAAAGCAGCAAGAAAAAAAAGGCTGTTTTTCTTTAAAATAACCCCTCAAAGAAACTGAGTAAGTCGTGGCAAACACTATCACATTTTCCAGCTATGTCAGAATGTAAATTGATGCACAATGCTACTATTCACTTCACCTCTTTACCTCATACATGTGAAGTCTCTGCAAAATTTCAACACCTTGAGAAAGGATTCTTGTATACACCCAGCCAACTGTGAAGTATCGCAGATACTCAGGTAGAACTCTGTGATAGCTGAAAGATAAAGACACCTCAGATTAATTTAATGATACCAATTCAAATTCTTAAAGTTCTCTTACTAAGAATACTTACACCTCAAGTATTTAAAAAACTAAATGCCTTCTATATAAAAAATGAACTGAAATCAGTGTCTCGGATGCAAAGTGAAGAACAGTGCAGCTGAGGTAGCAGGTGCAAGCAGTGGAATCATTAACTAAGATGTTTTATATAAGATGCAAAACAATTTATTAATAATTTATTAATTTATATTATATTTTGTTACTGCCAACTCATAAGTGAGACAGTTAATTAGAGAAACACAGCTGAATAAAAGGAAAAAGCTACAACAGGCATTTTCTGCCATAAAAGACCAAGTTCTTTTGGGTAGACGTTGCTATGTTTCAAGACAGCCCTTTGAATGTCTTACTGAAATTGAAACAGTTTTTCTCACTGTCTTCAGTGTGAAAGAGTGTATCATTAAGCCAAAAAATGTAATTGAAAGAAAAACTGACGAAGGATGATTCAAAACCAAGACACGTTATTTCAGTTCTCAGATCTTTAGTAACCTTTCCTGAAAGATACCCACTTGAAGAAATGAATAACCCAGTGTGTTTTCCCGTAACGCTTGCAACATACTTTTGTTCAGAGTAAATTTTAAAATGCTGGTTATTGGTGTTTGTCTAAAAACCATAAAAGGAAACTATGACAGGGGAAAAACAAGGCCTTTGTTCTCCTGGTTAGCACACAGAAATGTTTTAGTGCTTTATCCATGCCTACCAATTCATTCCCAAGGTTTTATAAAAAAGGCCTTTTCATATAATCACTTAAAAGCTAAACGCACAACCAGGAAGTCCAAAGCTTTCAAGAACATTAAAGCTTCTAAATTTATGAGGCTTAAATAGTATCACTAATCTATACGCCTCTCTCAAAAGGACCAAAATTAATCACGTTAATACACACGACAGTTTCATATGAACACAAGGCTAGTCTTCGTTTCCCTACCTCAGAGAGGGGTGATTTTTCAGTTTGTTCCAGGTTTCTTTAGCACACATGTATAGATTATTAGCTTCTTCCCAGTTCCCATTTGCCATTGCAGTGGCTATATCATTTGACAGATGAGCAGCAGTGGCATACCTAAGGGAAAAACATGTAACTGCATTAGGCTCACAATGCATTTATAGTTAAAAGAAATCAATTCTCTGCACAATATCTTTCAAAAACTCTTTCCAGTCTCCCAAGACACTGAACCATGCAGCCAACACCTTGTAGGATCAGCAGAGTTTACACTAGCAGGATACACTACGTTTAAAATTACTTATAAACTATAGAATGTATTTGTTGTTTTGTTCAAAGTCTATTATTATAATCACAGCAAATGAAGAAACAACTCTCATCAGCACCATGATCGTGAAGCCAATAAATATGCTATTTTGGTTCAAAATGCCACCTACTGTGAATTACAAGTCCTAACTGGACACAAAAATGCATTCAAAATGCCTACACAAGTACTGCAGTAAAGCTTTTCTATAAATAAACAATTTCCAAACTGCCAAAGTTCCCCCTACCTTATAAGATCTTCTCTGTCCTGGAAGACCTGTGTTTTCCTATTTACAGTGTAACTGGGGAATACTATACGCCCCATGTTTACCATAAGGACTGTGGAGAGCTGGCCTTGACCAGCACTACCAGCTTCTTCATCCTCCATTGACTCAGCCAATGAAAATAGCAGCAGAATTCGAGAAAAGACAGCCCGAGGGCCTTTAGAGACCCTGACAGATTTTCCAGCCAGGTCCTTCACCCTGGAAGGACAAATAAAATTATTATTAAAACAAATGGGTTTTATCATAATTTATAAAAATGTAAGTATACTAAATGACATACAATTTTGTTTTCCTAGCAATTAATGTATGAACTTGATTTCCTTGAAAGAAGCAGTTTGAGAAGCTATATAGTGCCTGTAACTTCTAGTCAAAAGCCATGCATTAACTTATAAAAAGTTTAAGGGACAAACTTCAAGGAGAATAGAACTGGAAGTAACTGCCCTTCAGATGCAGCCACTCCTGTTGTTATGCCAGGCAATACCAGCAAGCAACAAGATATGGTTTGCTGTTATGGCAATGTTTACAGTCCACGCTTTAAGATCACTTGTTTTAGAGTATCTCCACCAGCACATCTTCATCCAGCTTTTCCATACAAGACAAGATTTCTGTTGTTTACTCATGGGACAGCACAGATTTAAAACAGGGTTTTCTCTGGTCTCATGTGGTAACAAGTATTTCATCTGTCAACTACAGCAAAGAGCATCACATTCCCAAAGTTGATGCGGCCAAGCAAGTAACTATCAGTCTCTTTTCCTGGAGGCTGCTGGTATTTTTGGAATGCAGTTTTCATATTTTTTTGGCATAGCTTAAGCCAATATTCTGAAAACAAATTTGTTTCTGTTAGAGATACTGAAACAAATTAAGCATCGTGCATCATCATGCAGTTCCAATGAGTAGTATCTAAGAGAAAAAAAGAAATCTCAATTGATACAAAGTTTTTCATACTGAAGTTTTCTATACCTAGATTAGAATGATAAATCAGCCCTAATTCCTTAAATGAAAACATCTTTACCTAGCATGAAGTCCCAATATCCCATAACACAAGATAACCATGGATGTGGTTATGATCACTGGTTTTCCTGTGGACCAAATAAAGTGTAATACTACTGGAGACACCACCACCAGTGTGAAATACTACTTTAACAGAGAGTTCCTACCGTATTTCAAAAACAACAAAGACCATATTACTTTAAGGAAGCTAATCATTCTGGTGAACCTCCCAGTTGTGAAACAGCAAGCCCAGCACTATGCTAGCATTAGGCCTCTTTTTTGGTGTAAGGAAAGAAGACCTTACTGATTCACATAAATTATTTTCATTGACAGAGGAACACCAAGAATGGTAATTGCTGTAATCACTCCTATTAGGGCATAATGACAACTTAACCCCAAATCTGGACCCCAGACAACCTGGAAGTCAAGGGCATTGGATGTACACAGCTGTGATAACCACCCTGAAAAAAAATCACAGGAAAGAAAGAACATTGTGTCTGACAAGCAATCTTTTCCTTTTACAAATACTGCCAAAAATAAAGTTTTATGCTAAATTATTAAGTCAATCATAAAAAAGTGATTATTGCTTCTAATTCTACTAAAAGAGCTCACCTAGCAAACAAACATAGCTGCTTTAATAGGAAATCTCTTTCCCTGTACCTTCCTAGATGTTTTTCCACACCAATTTCGCTTTAAATAATTCAGAAATATTTCTCTGTATAACTGAGTAACTTGGGAGATAATCATGTCCACAGCTGAACACCATGACTATATTTACCCTTCTGTTTGACCCATTGTGAATCAAAATTTAATGCTGCCCTTTTTAAATAATAAATTTACTAAATTCATTCTTCAAAAGGCATCTAGATTGAGTGCTTTGAAGCGTGACTTACATTCACCTGCAAAGTTTAACTATACACAGAGTTACCTTTTTAAAATCACTACCCCAATACCAGCCTGACTCCTGTTGAAGACTGAACGTTGTTTAGCCAATCTCAGAAAATTATCCACAAGTTGCTGTTTCTGGCCATTTGGGTTTGGCAAGTGAAAGATCTTTGCCAATGTTTTTAGCTCAGGGGCTGAAAGCAAATCCAACCCTTCATACAGGTCTTCCAGTTCAGATTCTAAAAGAAAAATGATCCACACATTTGTATGTGCTACACATACAGACTCAAGCAACAGCTCATAGTACATTCATATAACCTAGTACTAATCTAATGATATAGATTCTTCAAATGTATTGTCAATGATAGCTTGAAATTCATATTCTTCACAGGTCCAGTTGGAAGCAATGATTAGGAAAAAAACCTTCACACCTTCCAATAAAAACCAAAAGGACTGAAGTATCTCCCTCATGAGGAAAGGCTAGGGAACCTGGGTCTCTATAGCTTGGAGGAGACTCATTAATGTTTATAAATATGTAATGGGTGAGTGTCAGGAAGACAGAGCCAGGCTTCTCTCAGTGATGTCCAACGACAGGACAAGGGGCAACTGTGAGGGTGACAGAGCACTGGAACAGGCTGCCCAGAGACTTTGTGGAGCCTCCTTCTCTGAAGGCATTCAAAACCTGCTTGGATGTGTGTCCTGTGTGATCTGTTCTAGGTAGTCCTACTCTGGCACAGGGGTTGGACTAGATGATCTTTCGAGGTCCCTTCAAACCCCTAACATTTTATGTATGCATGAATTCTGCTTAGTTACAAAAAAAATGCTGTTCAGAAAATTTTGTCTTCCTGGTTATTAAAACTTTGCCTAACAAAAGAAAAAAATGTGCTGCCAGGGAGCAGCAAGAGCAGAGCTGTTCAACAAGGAGAAAATGAGCCAGGAGTCAAGAGTGACCAGAGCACTAGCAATGTCTTCACCAAACCTAGATACAGTTCTACTGTGAATAAACAGAGTGGGCAGAGAAAAAGTCCTGGTAGCAGAGTACACCAGCAGCCCCACAAAAGGCATAATGATCAATCCGGGACAGGGTCAATCTAAGACATGGGTCAAACATTAGACTAGAAGTAAGACTGCAGTTGATACACGAGATCCATCCACAATACACAGCCACAGCCAAGACTGGAAATGCAAAATCACAGAATACATCCAGTTGAAAGAGACCTCAAAAGATCATCCAGTCCATCATCCAGACACTGAAGGGTCAACACTAAACCACATCTCTTAAGCACCAGGTCCACAAGCTGCTTAAACACCTCCAGGGATGGTGACTCCACCACTACCTTGGGCAGACCATTCCAATGTTTTAAGAACCCCTCTGTGAAGAAGTATTTCACAACGACTAGCCTAAACTTCCCCTGGCACAGCTTAAAACCATTTCCTCTAGTCCTGTCGTGGGACACCAAGGAGAAGAGGCTGCTCCCCTCCTTGCTCCAACCTCCCTTCAGATAGTTGTGGAGAGCAACAAGGTCTCCGCTCAGCCTCCTCCAGACTGAATAACCTCAGCTCCCTCAAGAGACTCCTCATAGGTCATGTGCTCCAGGCCCTTCACAAGCCTTGTTGCCTTTCTCTGGACATGCTCCAGAACCTCATCATCCTTTTTGTAGTGAGTGGGTCAGAACTGAACACAGTACTTGAGGTGTGGCCTCACCAAGTGCTGAGCACAGGGGGATGATCACCTCCCTGTGCAGCACTGGCTGAACGTCCAGCCAACCAGAGATGAACAGGATAGCTCAGAGCAGTACTGAAGGCTATTTACTAGAGCTCCTGGATCAATGTGCAGAGGCTGTGCAGGTCAGGGTGTGAGATGAGGCTGGTGAGTGCAACAAGGTCCTTCATTGCACCTAGCACCCTGAAATTTGTTTAGCTCTCCCCATTTCCTAATTTGCACTAACTGCTTTTATTATCAATGTAACACATCTACCTGAATCCTTTACGCTGCTCCTCTAATTCTCAAGGCACAGACAAGCATGTACTACATTAAACTCTAACATGACACAACTGCAAATTTTATTTGTATGTTTGTATCTTAACATTTGTATATTTGTATCTTAACATTTATTAACGCTGCCATACCTGTTTGCAGAAATCTGGCTTCAGCCAGTTCTTCAATTATTGGTGCCAAATCCATACTTATCTCTCCATACTCTATTTTGTTCACCTTTAACCAGTTCAGCTTCCGTTGAAAAAGTCTCACATATAACTTCTGCCCACCAACTGCAATTTTTTTAAAGCAGGGAAAGATGAAAAAAAAATTAATTCTAAACCACAGTACTATGCATAATCACTAATCTAGAAGAATTGTTTTTATGCAGATATCCTGTAAAACATGCCCATGTTGATTCTTTAACCTGACTTGGTGAAATACCAGAGCAGCAAGTAATTATTGCTCATTAGAATCTCAAAGTTTTGCAAGTAAAAAATTATTACACTGTATTTTGTAGGTAACCAACAGCACTCTTCACATAAAACTATGTAGCAGTTCTCTCTACAAGAGGTAATGTGAAAATCTATTGGGGAAAAAAAAAATATATATATACCTGATAAGTTGCAGAACTTGGATATAATGTTCAAATCTTGCTCATCAAAGAGTCTGACATCATCTTCATTCTCCAAGACTGCTCGCAGCACCACTAAAAAATTCTGAAGGTAATACGGGTGACCAGGAGAGCTGGGCACAGAACTAACTTCATTTATTTTGCCTAAAATGTCACCAATTGAATTTTGAAATTCTACCTTTTCCACAGTTTCTTGCAGACTATGATTAATCTCATCCTTAAAGTCTTTGTGAACTTCCATAGGAAGTACCTGCACATCACCCTTGCCAAAGTAATTTTGTGTACCACAGTTCACTTCTGCCTTGGCAGAAGGAATAACCCCAGTATGAGGCTGAGTCTTGACTTCCAAACTATTAATTGGCTCTGTTGAAGTATAAACAGCTAGATGTGTTTCAAATGTATTATGTACCACACCTTCACTCCTTTTGGTGTTCCTTGTACCAATTGGTAACCTTGTGCTATGAATGTTCTCAGCTGGTAAGGATACTTGAATGGTATCCACAAGATTTCCTCCATTACAGTTGATTATTTCTTCTTGAAATTCAGATTCTTTCTTTGAAAAATGTTGTTCCTGGTGCTCTTCCTGAGCAAGCTGATTTTCTTTCTGAGAGCTGTGCCCAGCATCAATCTCATCATCAATCCAGGCTGCAGCACTCTTATGTGTATTGCATACAGCTGGAGGTGAAGAATCAATCTCTTTATACATAATCTGTTTTCTGCCCTGGATACATCGTCTCCTGGACAGTTTAGATGACAAGCTTCCCAAAGACACTATTTTAATTCTTTGAGCCTGTGGTTCACTGTTACCACTACAGACTGCACTACTATTGCTAAAATAAGGACTAACCTGCTGCACTGCACTCTCTCCTGTTTTCAATAAAGTGCCTTTGGAAAGGCTAGCATCTAGATTTAGCAAATTTTTTGAAAAATATGAGCTGGAATTACTGTCCACATTTGCAGCTGGGGAACTCTCATTCCTAAAAGAGTTTGGTGTCATTGATTGAACATTCCTCTCACCAAAGTTTCTCTGACATGTTTCATCCATGTGTTCATTTATTCTGTATCTTGGAACCATTTGCCCACACATCGGACAGGTAATTTTGGTAGGGGGAACATTGTTAAAAAAGGAAGTAATAGAGGAGGATGCTGGGGGTGTAGATGGTGGTCCTTTACCTTTCACACTTTTTGTTGTTCTTTTTTCCCCCTTATTTTTCCTGAGTGACAAACTTACTCGGGATCTTTTAATTTCTGAAGGCCTAGTTTCTGCCATTACAACTTCAAAGCATTTATATGGCACAGACAATTTCATTCAAGCTGTAGTTCCTTATGCTGCAATACTTAGAAGATTTTTTTATGGCTTTGCATTTTCCGTCTGTAATCCTCTGCGACGCCTTTGAGAGGAAAAAAAAAAAAAAAGAAGGATACTGAATGAAAGATTTTTGGAGGTACCAAATGCAATGAAGATGAACAGCGAAAAAAACCAAAACAACCCACCCAGTAAGTGGAAAAGTCAAGCAGTGCAGCAGTCCTTAGCGGCAACGATAAACTGCCTTTTACCTTCCCGCCGGGCAGCCAACCGAGCACACCAGGATCGTCATGCTGCTGGCTTCATGGCGCTGACTTACAGAACGAAACTATTAATAGACACTTTGGCTATCTAAATGACATCGTCACTTGCTGATGGAAGTGAAAACCTGAGATAAACTTCTATGTATGGCGCAGTATCTCCAGCACACCCAGTCTCTGCTGCGGCGCTCCCGAAAGCGCCGAGGACATCGCGCCGGCCAGGCCGGGCTCTGCCGAGCAGGCCACACGGCTCCGCACGGTGCAAAGGTAAAGGTGCTGCAGGAGGCTCGGCGCGCACTCCTGAGGCGTTCCCGGTGCGGACGGCGGCACCTCAACGTTTCTGAGCGCAATTGTCCCACTGCCTGGCTGGCGAGTAGCGCCCGCCTCGCCTGCCCGCCGCCGAGCCCACAGGCCGTGAGGGGACAGCGTACGCAGCGCCGCTGCACGCGCAAGGGCCGCCCGCGCGGCAGCGGCCCCGCCCCCGCGCAGGCAGCACAATGCATCGCCGATGGCGGCGGCAGGCCTGGGGAGATGATGGCGGAGCATGGGTGCAGCAAGCAGGCACCTGGCGGCCCCGAGCCGTGGGTTTGGAACAGCTTGCCGTCTTTACCTAACACTTCCTTTAACAATCAAGGGTGAGAAACACCTCTGGATCACTTTCGAGAAAGAGCAGCCGGCGTCGCTAAGATTTTACTGCAGGGTGCTTCACAATAGGTGTAGCTACTTCTGCAATACACAGAGCTATTACAGCAGCAGATACAAAACCTACGGACTGGAGATCATACAGACTGTACAGTCAAAGCACAAGTATCAAGTATTCTACCTGGCTCTGTATCTAACTGTGAGAAGCACTCTTTTTGGAATAAAAAGACAGAGTTCTAAGGCAAAAAAAAAAAACTAAAGTGTCTTTTACACCATCTTAGAAGTTCACAGAACGTTTTAAAGACTGACACAGAATAAAATCAACTCAAATTCAGTATTCATGTAAAACTATTTAATTATATCCAAGATGCAACATACGGAAAAACGTAAATTACAATTTCAGTTTATGAACAGAGAGTGCTTTCTGCTGCTTCTGTTTCTTCTTTAATTTGGTTGCATCTTTGATTTGCATTTTCACTTGATCCTGTAGTTGAGAAAAGAAGGCCTGGGAGGACTTCAAGACCTTGTCTTTACCTTCATCCTGTCAGTGGACAAAATATTTGTTAATAACCAAGAAATGTACAAACAGCAAGTACCATCATATTAGTTACTCACATATAATGGTATTTGATTTGTACGAAAACCAAAAATCTGATAGTTAATTTTCAAAGGATACTTCTCACTGCATTCTAATACCACTCTTGCAATCTAAATAAAACAGTACACTCTAATTAGCAATTAGCAGGGTAGCTAAGAATAGGCATCAAGGATAGATCCCAGCACATCATGAGCTACAACTGCATACCTCCATTCTGTGTTCTGCTCTCACAGAATTACAGAACATTAGGGGCTGGAAGGGACCGTGAAAGATCACCTAGTCCAACCGCCCTGCCAGAGCAGGATCACGTATACCAGATCACACAGGAACGCATCCAAGGCAGGTTTTGAGTATCTCCAGAGAGGGAGAGTGCACAACCCTCCATGGCAGCCTGTTCCAGTGTTCCATCACCTTCACAGCAAAAATTTTTTTCTGTTTCCATGGAACTTCCTATGCCTCAAGTTCCACCCACTGCCCCTTGTCCTGTCACTGGCAAGCAGAGCCTGACTCCATCCTCTTGGCATTCACCCTTTATGTATTTATAAACATTCCTGAGGTCACCCCTCAGTCTCCTCCAAACTAGAGACCCAGCTTCCTCTGTCTCTCCTTGTCAGAAATATGTCCTGCTCCCTTAATCGTTTTTCTGGCTCTCCTTTTGAAAAGGTAAGCACAAATGTTTGACAAGTAATCTAGTTTGTTTTTTTTAACTATCAGTTCCTAATACCTCAATATTTCAGAGATATAAAAAATGTAATTTATGGGGCATCCTAAGTAGTACACACATTTACTGTTTTCTAGTATGCAAAATAAAATCATCTTGATGAGATTATAGAGAAGGTTCCACAACAAGTAGAAAGCTGTTCAGACATAAATATGGTAACAAGGTTAACAAGATATACTACCAGTGTGCAAGTACTTTTGAGGGGATGGAGAAAGATGAGGAGGTGTAGTTGTGCTAAGAGGGATGGAAGGGAATCAACCCCTATGCTTTGTAAGTCTTTGTGATAAAGTTCCCTTTTCTCTCTCTAGCTAATTATTATTTGTCCCTGGGATTTTAATATTCTTTGGCTGGGAAGGTCTAAGTTACACAGGACTACATAAGAGAGCCTTACCTTGAGCAGAGAAGCTTTTCCTTCTTTTGTAAGTTTTTTCAATTTTGCTGCAGCAGATTTTTTGCTAAGTGTTGTGCCTTGTTCTGGTTTCATCTTTTCAAGAAGCTTTTGGCGTTTCTCCTTTTCTCTCAGTTTCATACGTTTACGAAGCTTCTTCTTTCTTCGTTCTCGTTTTTTGTCTGTGGGAGTCTTTTCTGCATCTGTTTTTATGTCACCAGCTTTGTTCTTTTCCTAAAGAGAACAAGGTCTCAAGATACATAAGCATGCAAAAAAACCCACTCACTTCATAGCACTCAAATGTATCTAATTTACTTAGCTGGCTCAGGGAGATGCTGCATTAAGAGAAAGGCCAAAACCTGGCAAGAAACAAGACTCGTACAACTGATCAAAGACATGCTAATTATTCTTCCCTACTGCCAGTAGCTTTTCCCTTCCAAATATCCATATATATGTTGGGGAAATAATTACCATCATGTAATAGTCAAGAACAAAACCTAAGTGTATTATTACGGTGCAATGTAGCTAAATAAAATGAACTCTTTTTCTCCTCCTTCCAGTTAGACTCCTCCCCAAAAAACTAACCACCAACCAACACTAAAATGCTAGGCAAGATGGTCCACAAGATGAGCAACCCAGCACGTGAGGGGGCAGAATTCTCCCACTGACCTGGCAGCCCACACACCCTTTTATCAGAACCTTACATCATTTTTATATATGTTTACCTTGATCTCCTCTGGTGCTAAGAGAGCAGCATCACTAACAGCAACAGGTGCCACTTCTTCCATACTTATAGCAGGGAGGTTTGAAACTATTTTAACTTCCGGTACAGGCTAGAAACAAAGAAACATGTTCAGGACTGAGCCCACCATGTCAAAGCAGCTTACTATTAAATAACTAAAGATACCAAGTACTTGGTTTTGTTTAGAGACAATGATGGTGCATTTATATAAAATAGGAACAAGCTCTGTAACACTCAATGTTTAATTTACTTTCCATTTCCAAAACAGATTTTAAAGTATCCAGTTTCGAAAAGGGAGGAAAAAACCCAACTGTATGAAACTTGTACTTACTGGTTTGGGTGTGAAGTGGAAGTTACAAAGTGCATCCAGCTTCAGGAAAAGTGAATCCATCATTTCTTGTATTTCCTTGTGTTCAGGATTTTCTTCTTCTTCAGTCTTTTGCTGTGTTAATAATATAATGTTACAACACCATTCATAAAGCTATTTTACTTTGGTGAGACTGACAACACCACAATATACAATTCAGAGCCATTTCACAGGTGAACACTCAAAGATAGACTGATATACTTCCATAAAGCTGAAAGCAGAGTTAGCCAGTCTACAAAGGAACATATAAGGTTATGTCCTGTGAACCTCAAACCAAAAAGTATTGCCTACATTACCTGGTGAAGTTTTATGTATTCTTGCTCATAGATTTCAGCAAGACTCAGTTTACTCTTTTCATGATCCAAAGTGATGCGTTTCTTGTATTCAAAAGCCTCCTCCTTTGGTTTTTCTTTTGGTACGACATCATCCCATGCCTGAGAAAGTCGTAAGTTAATGTCCAAGTGCAACTACAATCAAGTATCAGGTACTACAGCTTATTTAGAACATTTTTCATGTTACTAGGTTATGCATGTGGCTTCCCAGGAACATATTAAGCTTCACACTTTCTTTTGGAAAAAAAAAAAATAGAAGATTTACAGCTTAAACTTACATGCTTATTTTTAGTGGTTTGAGGCAAAGATTGTACAACAAATACAAAATGTGTAAGTAGCTTAAGGACTTAAATATTCTCCCCCATATGTATCAATTTATTTTTTTTATTCAACTAACAATAAGACTCAATAAGTTGCAAGATACAAATCTTCTATCAGTGACTATTATGAAAAATTAGGTAAAAATTGAGTTTTGGTTGGCATTCAGAATGCTCAGAGCAAGAGTTAGGCATAATTTATAGACTGGCGTTATATTCCAAATAAACTCCTTATAGTTTTAGTTTTATCTGAAAACTCATTTTTTTGAAGCACACCAAAACCTTGCATGTAACAAGTATGTATAACCAAAGCTCCTTAGAAATCTGAAGACACATTCACCAAAGTAAAAGAATAAAACAACCAATTGCAGAAATTAAGATAAGTCTACATCTAACATTTTAAGAGCTTCAAACTCATCTCTGGGATGTGCCCTGTGAATTGATGAACAAAGTAGAAACAAGTAATATTAACCTCATCCAATATTCTCTGTTTAATGATATCTTCAAGCTGGAAAGTAGTTTCTTCTGTGATCACGGGTGCTGAGAGGAGAAAGAAGAATTTTAAGATTAATGTTTCTCCAGCAACAAGTATTTTTTATCTATGAAGAATAAATAACAGAAAGCGCTGACAGAAATGTAGTAACAGAAGGTGAAATATGTAAATACCATTTTCTTCTATTTTGAAGAGACAAATTATATTATGCAAGGCTTGTAAATTATTAAACCCACCAGCAAATTAACAAACTTTCAGTTAAGTTCAAAATGTAACAAATAAGTTTCCTGTAGTTTCCACCATGAAAATATACAACCTCAAAAACACCCCAGTGAATTTAACTAAAGTGTTTTCTTAGCATGCTCCCAAGTCACACGTGTTTAGAGCAAGGTTAAAGGGAAGAACAGTTAACCCAACATTGTATCCAACGTGCTTTCAGGAAAGCTCTCCCTCATTACTTACCCATTCGGACTGCATGATCAAAAAGCACTGTTTCCTCTAAAAGGCTGTTTTCGGGTCGTTTTTGTCCAGTCACTTCTCCTTTAAGCTGCCAAGGTTTTTCCTCTAACAACTCTTCTTCTAAACTTTTTATTTTTTTGCTCATCTGAAAGACACAATTTCCTGAGAAGCTTAAAACATGGCACTCACAAGTAAACTCAGGGCAAGAAACCAGCAGTTATTTCAGGCACATCTAACTCCCAGAAAGATGAGGGAATGTATGATTGCATATATATCTGACATAGATATATGCAGATAAGCCACTTCTTTGTATTTGCCAGACTGAACAAATTACGCAATCATTTAAAAAAAAAAAAAAAAAAGCCCATTGTTTCCGAGTTATCAGCAAAACACAAACACATTACCTTTTCCTGTCTTTTCTCAAAAGATGACTTGACTTCACTGGGACCCATGTCCTTCTCTAATGGCATCTCAGTAATATCTTCTGTTTCACTGTCATCTGGCAAACTAAAAGTAACTTTTTTTGAGGGTTCTTTACCTCTCATATTCTCCATCGTGATTTCATTCATATCCTCAACCCTGTAACATTAAGATTTAACATAAATGGTGAAAAGCCTCTATAATTTTTACATTTTCAGACATTTAATATTTACCTGTTACAACTAACTGAGTTATGAAATACAACAGGCTTTCTTTGAAACCTACAGGCAGGGGACAGTAGGGAAACTTTCATATAGTAAAAATTATTTTCAAAACCTGAAGTCACAGCTATTAAATTATTTGAGGAAACATCAGGAGACAAGACTCAAAAGGTAAGTAAATAAACTACTTTTTAAATAAGGTGACAATGCAAATCATGAGCATAGAACAGGTAACAGAGAATGGCCAACCATGACCAAAGTTAGCCTAGAATTCACACTTTATGTTCTACTTTAGTTTAAAATTACAAGGACATTTTAACTGCAACTGATGTATATACTTACTCAGAAATGCTTTCTGCATTTTGCTCTTCAGTGGCACTGTCTGCTTCTTCCTCATCTTCAACATCATGGTCTACTAAATCCTCATTGTCATTGATGGGATCAAAGAAATCTTTGTATGTCAAGTCCCTAGAACTTTTCACTGGCTAAGGAAGAAAAGCCCCAAAAAAAACCCCACAAAAACAAATGATAACTGTTAAGACTGACAGAAGTGTAAAGGTTTCCTGTCTTTAAAAGTCTTTAGCACCTACTTGTGTAACAGAAATTCAATTTAGTGAAGCCTTAACCTGTGGTAGGGCATCTTAAGAAAACTAGTACCTTTTAAAAGTATGTAAAATTTTCTACCACTTAAATCCATTTCCAGTTTCAACATGTAGAGAAGTCAAAAAGAGAGCAGATTTTGAGGATTACTCTGCTACTGTCTCTGATGATAATACATAGTAAAAGATTTATTTTTGAAGCAAGTACTCAGCAATTTAAGATATGTAAGGGTTACAAAGCCATGTCCCTGGAAAATGAAGCTGCCAAAAGCCATTTGCTCTGCATCAGTCCTCTTTATGATATCTAACTGCCAGGCATCAATACCAAGCGACACATCCTTTTCATTTGCTGGATCACCTATTCTGCAACTCTTCTTATGGCATACTATCTGTTCATGTAAAAACCCAAGACCCATCTAAAGAGAAACTTGAATAGCATGCTATGTTCTACACTAGGACACTCTGTTACCAGATACTGCTGTCCAGATATTAGTAAAGTAAAACTTCAGAAATAATTGTTACTCACCTAATCCAATTTAACTTGGTAGTTTCTACTACAAGTTTGACCATTTATAGTCACTCTAATGGATATCAGATCTTGATTTAAAGGAAAAGTGCAATCAGAAAAAAATATTTATATTCTTACTTTGATTTTAGGTGCATCAGACTCTTCTTCCTCATCATCTGATATGATGTCTTCAAAATAATTAATATCTTCTTCCTCCTCCTCCTCCTCCCTGTTTTCTTTCTCTGCATGTTCTAAAAACATTTCCATCTCAGCCAGTTTGAAAAACTTGTCATCCACTATAGATTTTCTCCCGTTTTTTTTCAGTGTGGTTTCCTTGGCTGTTTTTGTTTGTTGCTCCAGTGCCTCAATATCAAAGTCAATATCAGAATCCTCATCACTGCATTTTTGTATTATGTTTTCTTTGTGTTTACTTTGCTTTTCCTTAGCTTTAGTTCTATCTTTTGTATAAACATTCTTCTGATCAGTTTCCACTTCCATTATGTTGTCTTGCAGTTCAAGGTCAGTGTTGGTCCCTGTATCAGAGCTGTCCTCTTGGTCTGTGAGAAGGCAAAGATCTTCATCCTTGGCATCCCTTTCAATGGATTTCTTGAAGAAATCAAGAACTGTGTTGTTCCGGAGCTCTAACTGTTGCCAAATCTGTTCATCATCAAAATTTTCTATCACCAACTCTTTTAGAGGACCTCCACGAACTTTTTTACTTCCCAGAGCTTTATTCATATCATACAGAGTCTTTGTTAATGTTCTGAAGTCAGCAGCCAGTCCATCTTGCACACTAAGAGCAGAAAATTAAGAGCTTTAAAAAGCCCAACACCATGTATCTACTTTTTACATTGTTTTGCAAAATTTACTATCTTTCATTCAATTTACACCTTCCATTCATCACATGGGTACATGCAGCTCTTTTTATATCCGCTTAAGTATTTTGGTGCTACAGAACAGCAGCTTTCAACAATTACTGCTGTTGCTTAACTTTCTACACATCTCTTGGAGCACCACTGCACAATTTAGGAATAAAGACGTAATTACTAAGCATTTCAGCTTCATCTTGATTACATTTAAACACACCAGATGTTTTGAGGAAGTAATTACGGCGCTAAACACCTCAAACATCCAAGACACAGACCCTTGGCTTTAAAACAGCAGCCGCCTTCCTCCAATGCTTCAACATAGTTGGTAGGCAGAGAATCCTCCGTTTCCCAATTCCCAAATGCTGAAGAAAGGAACAAGATACTGAAGCAGCCATGGCTGAACCCCCAGACATGCCTCGATGCTGTTAACAGTGCAGGTCAGGAGTGCTCCGCGGCACCTGGGGTAGTTGAGTGGCGCCGGAGGTGGGGGAGTGGGAGTCTGGGGGGCACAAGGAGGAGTTGAGTGGCGCCGGGGTGAGCTGGGAGGCGTCAGGGGGGTCGATCGGGGGAACAGGGGAGGACGGCGGGAGGAGTTGGAGGGCGCCAGCAGGCTGGCACGAGGACTGCTTCCCACAGCACCGAGGACGGCAGGAATAGCAAAGCGCTAGGTGCACGCACGCATACGCACAGTCCGGCACTGAAGGACTCCCTAACCCGTAGGAAGGCCGCAGCCCTACAGTACCTGAGGAAACGTTCCGGGCGCGCCCCGGCGGCACCCGCCACTCTGAGGCACGTCTCCAGCCGCTTGACGGCCGCCATCTTTCCCCAGGCGCGACGCGTGAGAGCAAACTGACCCCGCCTCCCAGAGCCACCGGCTGAGCGGTCCGGACGACTCCCATGGGCGGCGCCAAGGTTCCGCACACCAGAGTTCCGCCCTGTGCGTTGTTAACACAACACACCCATAGCAGCGGGCGCCGCCCCGGCCCGGCTCCCCAGCCAAAAGCAGTTCTGCCTCCCATGCCGTGATTTTGTCACTGAACCGCCTCGTTTATTCCTGTCACACACGCTTCTTTAGGTGGATCTGCTCATGTTCGCGTTGGACCGCAAGCGGGACATTGCAGAATCATCTACCGATGGTTGCTGCTTCCTCCCTTTGGAAAAGCGTAGTATTGCTCTAAATTGGGATGTTCGTCAACAGTGAAAAACCTGCTCTAAATACAGTAAAGCTGTAGTCATCTTACTTTGCAGTTTTGTTTCTCTGACCTAGATACAAGGGCTATTTTGGAACCACATTATCTCCAGCTGATTCTGAGTGAAATGCGCAACGTTATCTGGCATCTCCAAGCTCCCAGGTGTGCATTCACACACCTATGTGATCAGCAAGCACTGCCCAGTGTCCTTCAACTGTTCTGTTACTTTGCATCATATACCTACCTGAACGTTTATTTTATAAAGTCAAATCAAGCACTACACTCACAGCCCCTGTTGAAGAAGCTGCAGCTGCAGTTGTGGGAGATGATCAATTCCTCCTCTATGCTGCAAGATGCGTTAGCAACGGCAACGCTGGGGCTGCAAGCATCCTGCTTGCTGCTGTCCCCAGCTATCCGCAGCCATTCAGCACCTGGATCCAAAACCGTGACCAGCCTTCTAAGTTCTTTCTATTGCCTCTGATGTTTCTTTGCTGTTTTTACCTTTCCTTCCTAACAGATAAAGAAGTCTTTTCAGTGTACAGGAAATCAAGCCCTGCTATGCAGGTTCTGTCTGTATTCATTGGCACTTTGCACCTTCAAAAAAACACTGTGTGGAGCAGAGGGCCCAGCCAGCAGTGGCATGAGTATGACTTGTACCTGCGCTTCTCTGAACATCGTAAGTATTTCAGAGGCTTTACAACCTGGGTTGGAAGCAAAACGGTCATATACTGGGACTTCCAAGTACCCATTCTGAACACTGATTTTCATCTGCATTTTAATTATTCAGGTATCATGAGATCTGAAATGTCATAAGCTATTTATAGGATGTCTTGTGCCCCTGACAGATCAGGAACACCAGCAGATAGCCTGCTTATTGTCCTGACTCTCTTTAGCACAACGCTTTAGTCAGAAAACCTTTTCACTCTACAGACGTCCCTTGCGATAGCTGGCCTCTTTTGCGCTTTGCCAAATAAACAGTACCCCGAGCTGCCCCTGCAGAAGCTACAGCAGGCAGCGGCAGGGCGGAGGCTCGGAACATAGCAGCCACCTCGCTCAGCGCAGATGTGCCGCTGGCCGAGGGAGCTTTCACCTTCTGGGAAAGGCAGCGGGCAGCTGCGCGCATCAGCCCCAGCCAGGGCTCACCAGCCTCTCGGCGTGACACAGCCACTGCCACAGCTGGTGCCTCGTACCCAGACGCTCTGGTGGCGCCGGTCCTACAAACACAGACCCGGTCTGCCACCGTACCGAAAGGCTCCCGGCCCTGACAACGGGCAGTTGGCTGGGTGACGGCTCGGCCCAGCCGGGAACGGGGGCGGTGGCCGCTGGCGCGGTGACGGCGAAAGGCGGTGTCTTTCCCGCGGCCAGACCCCGCCTGCCTGCGGCTGGGCTGGCTACGAGCGGTGGGGCGGCGAGATGGCGGCTTCCCTGGGGCGCGCGGCGGCCGGTAACGTGGGGGTCGGGCGGGCCGGCGGCTGGGCGGGCGGTGGGGCCGGTGCGGCGGGGCCGCAGGCCTCGGTGTTCACTCTGGTCTGGAGCTCCTGACCCGCGGCGGCGGGCAGCCTCGCTCCGTGCTGGGGCCGGGCGGGCTGTAAGGGCGGGACCGCGGCGCCCCTGCCGGCCGTGGGGTGCGGGAGCGGGCCCGAGGCTGTCCGTGAGAAGGTAACAGGCCACAACAAAACACAACTGATTTCATAAATTAAAATCCAATTTTTTTTTTTTTTAATGCAGATGAGAGATACAGTACCAACTGACATTATGTGGTTTAAAATAAACATGCAGCAAACTCCAAATTTAAAAGGTGCAATGATGAGCTTGTCTTTTTAAGGTACAACTTGGAGCCCAGATGCAAAGTCATTTCCCGTTCATTACAATTATCTGGACTGATCACTCTCTTATTAGTAAGGGCAGGTTAAGCTCATTGTACCTACACCACACTGTTTTACTCAGTAAAGAAATCCAACAAAAACATGATGACCAGTTCTCTGCCCCTATGCACTCATAAGAAAAGAGTTCTACCACCCAATCCATAGAGGAGGAAATGGAGAGATGCAGAAGTAATACTGTCATATGAGTCGGAGTCTAAGTATATTTGACTTTAAAAGGATCCTAGAAATACACTGTTTCAATCTATTATCTTTCCAGGAAACACCACAAGAATCAAGTATTTATTGGGTAGAACCCAACAGAAACAGCATTTTCTATTCTTTTTGCTATTGCTTCAGTAATAGCTGAGTAAGTCGGCATGTCTGCTTTCTGTTAATTTACTTAAAAATAGACAAAATACAAACTAAATTCTAGTAATCTCATAGTTATATCCCCCGTATGAAGTTCAGCATGAATTATTGATGGGAGATGTCAAAGAATGGGAAAAATTCTAGCCTTTCGCATCAGTGAAGATTGCTTGAAAAACCTACATGAGTAGTATTTCTACTGACTTATCTGTTAATATTTGGAAACAATAAAAGGCTCTAAGAAACCTAATAAATGATACAGTAAGTGGTCTTTATCTTTCAAAATACTTTTCTCTTTTGGAGAATACTGACCTCTAAGTGGAAGAGTATCTTGCTTCAGCAAGAATTGAATCAGGTCTTAAGAAATTATTGCATGAAACAGAATCTTAGGGTGGACGGAAAAGACTACATGGTGGGGTTTTTTTGGGTTTAATTTTTTAATACATTATTTACTCTAGTGATCTGGCCAAACTCTAGTCTAGTTAATTATCCATGTCTAATTATGCCTACTAGATACTGTGTGTTTCTTATTTTGTACATTACAAGCATTGCATAGCATTACTTTTTCAGGCAATTGCTTTGTTCACTCCTATTGCAGCTATTTAGATGGCAAGTCTACAAAACAGTTTCATCACAGACATTTGAAAAACAAGAATTTTTCTTCTTTGTAGAAGTAGCTAGGAACTTTTTTTTTTTTTAACATGTAAAAAACTGAAGAGTTTTTGGAAATACTGAGTTGCTCTGCTATGCCAGTATGATAGCCTAAAGGTAATATGTGAAAGACAATTGTCCAGAACTTTAGCTGTAATGAAGGAGATGACAGGATGTACTGTGTGAAAGGCTGGCAAGAAATACTCCAAGGCATTGGGAACTCTGACATGACCTAAAGCAAACTGTCATGAAATTAAAATGTGGCTTTTATGAGTAAATCCTTTGTTCTAATTCTGGTACTACAAACAACTGTATGATCACAATTTCTCCCCTACCATCAAACTCTTCAGATTCTACTACCATGACAGATTATTTTTTAATCTAATTAATTTGTAAGTATCCTCTTTTTTTTTCTAATTTTTTTTTTAAAAAACAAGCAACCCTATCACTGCTTGTGAGCAACACAGCCATTTGACTTAGTGCAAAGTTCTGTACTGCCTTGTCACGGCAATCGGTGAAGAGTTCTGTAAATCTCAGCAGTTTTTCATGACACTGAGTATATCCATGACTTTTGTCGTGGATGTTTTTTTTGTCAATCTTTTGTCTGCATGTTAGCCCTTACCCTTGTGTCATATGTCATACAGTATTTTTTAATAATTACCTTTTCATTAATAATGAGCCAAATTCTTTTGATGCTATACTGGAGTCAGTGGCACTAGTTACATTTTAAAAGCTCTTATGATTTTGACCCTTTAAAGATAATTTTGGTCACTTGTACATGATTTGTTCACAGTACTTAGAACTGAAATATTTCTAAGCGCCTTGGAACAGGTCAGGGAAAGGACCTATATAGCATGTGAAAAGTAAGAAGGGCAAAGGACTTAATCATTGGAGAAAGAAAGAATAAGAAATCAAACTATGGCGATTTTAGGATTCCTTAAGACTCAGATGCAACATGACATTCTGTTCCTTGATGGAGCAGTTCTGACAGCTGAGAGATCACATCTTTTATTTTCTTTGATCATGCAGTATCAGTTCTGTCCCAGGCTTTGTGCTGATTTTCTTCTATGTTACGATTTCTCTATGTTGTAAGAAACTCTGAAAAATTCATAACTTACTTTTAAATATGTTATACAATTAACCACTACATTTTAATACGCATATGTGGGCATTTGCACCAAATTTGTGTAAAGTGACCTTAAATTGTATTGCGTGCAGTTCAGCCACAGAAATTTGAAAGAACTTAGTACTACAATTTGTTCCTTGGTCTACCTTCAGCTTTGCACACTGGTGTGCTTAAGACATAGGAGTTATATAGGCCTCATTAAAAGGGGAAAGAGCAGACACAGATACTTTCTCAAAAGCATCGTATTGGTGCTTTTCACTTTCTTTTCAGGTCTTCTTCCTAGATTGCAGACTTCAGCTCCCACAATACGAACTCTAGCATCATCAAATTCCTTTTCTCAAAACATTCCAAGCTGTTTGTGGAAACTGGGTCGACTTAATCATGTAGCAATTGCAGTCCCTGATTTGGAAAAAGCTCAGTCCATGTATAAAGATGTCTTAGGAGCACAGGTGAGCGAGGCTGTTGCTCTTCCTGAACATGGTGTCTACACAGTTTTTGTGGAGCTGGGAAATACCAAGCTGGAACTCCTACATCCTTTAGGAGAGAAAAGTCCCATTGCAAACTTTCTGCAAAAAAACAAGACTGGAGGAATGCATCATATCTGCATCGAGGTATTTTAATACAATGTATCATGTAGTAAGATGGAGATAATAAAATATGCATACTTTTTCATAGGTTTGACCTGTGTCAAGAACACATCAAGAAGGTTGTCATATTTCTCAGCATGTATACTGCATAAGAAGAACTCTTTAAAATACCCCTTTTTTCTGTTTTGGAAATTATACAGTTCAATTTCATGATCTATGGGATATTATTTTCCTCTTTTATGCTATAAAGATGAAATTGAGCAAGGGAGCGTTAAGTATCCAATGTAGAAGGTGGACAAAGCCAAGGAGGTTTAAGTTTAAGATAAGGCATAGTTTACATTTTCAGAAGTTTCCCCTCCTGTTTGGTTATTTAGTTGGTAGTTGTATACAGAAGCTGTACTTCTCAAACAGCAGTGAAGTGTCCAGAGTTTCTTCTGTCCTATTCTTCCCTGTCCATCAAAGACATACTGGTCTGGAAGTACAAAAGATGTAAAGTTGCTGGGTAAATTACTTACCTTATTTAGTTTTAGTGTAGACACTTAATGCAAAATTTCATGCTGCTACCTGTGATATGTTTTTAATATTTTAGAGATAATGAGTCTTGCAAACTTTATTATTTCATGCACAGTGTAATAATAAAAAGTAATAGGATTACTGAGTAAAAATTATTTTCAGAATACATCTATAAAGACCAGTGTCTACAGTTGCATGCTTTCATTGACAACTGAGAAATTTGCAATTTTTCTTATATTAAGTTTTCTTACTTGTTCAAGAATAAGAAAATTGTTTAAATGAACCATAAATTGTATTGCTAGGCAGTTCTATTATGGAAATCTGAAAGACCTCAGCTGAACTTAGAAAATGGGGGATATCAAAGTGATTTGCAGCAAGACAGAAAAAACCTCCATCCGTTTGTAAGACCAGTGGTACTTAAGGATACCAAAGAAAGAAGTTGTATGCATTTCTCAGTAAAAAGAGCTCAAACCTCCTAAGTATTTTAAGTACGTGTAACCCCTTTTAAGATGTTTCAAGAAATATTTGTTACCAGATGAAATTATTCTATGTAGATCTCTATTTTGTATGAGAGATGATCTTGTTGCAGGTGAAACAAAGATGGCTCTCAAGGGAAGTCATACTGTTAATTATGAAATTATGAGAAGGATGGGATATTGTAATTATACCATGTTGGACAATGTGTAAGTGTAAAAAGGAAAATTTATTACTGTATACAGTAACAAGCCAGAAGTCATAATCCAGCAGTTCACTTCCATTAATTGGGTGTGGTAGTGCTACTTAAAGCCATATTTTCCTAAATGAAGTCTTGTATCTCGCTAATAGATTTCCTACAGAAAAAAACAAAAACATTGTCAGAAGTCCCTTGTTTGTCTCCATGTGAAAACAAATGGAAAACTATGGAGTAATTTACATAGAGAAAAAAGCAATCCATTGTTGACCTGCCATTTAAGTGTGACTGGAGACAGATTTGGTCACTGCCACAGTCAATCAAAAAAGGCATTAACCTCTCCCCTCCAATTTTCTCTTCTCCTCAGAATGCAAAATCTTACCATTTCAAAGATACATCATCTGAAGTTGAGCAAAAATAGTCTGCAGAGAAAAATGTAGAACTTCAGTATCAATTGTTCAGTCATTCAAAATGTAATACATATTTTGTAGAAATATCTTTCTATGAACAGTCTTATTGTAAAAAGTGGAATTGTAAAGGAGAGAAAGCCAGACAACTTTATCAAAATGTTTTTCATATCTTCTTTCAGGCTTATTATTCAAAGGAAAATTAAAGACAGGTGTTTTGATAAGGAAATTGTTTCAGAAAAAAATAGGCCCAGACACAATTGCTGTTCTGACCATCTCTGCAGGACAGGAGCAGCAGCTGCAGTGGGTTTGCTGCTTGGAGAAATAACCTGGAGGGGCTATGGCACACATTGTATGTGCTATCTTACTTTAGATAAAACTTGACAGCCTTTTTTATTTCTTTAGCAGACTGGTAGTTGTGTGTAGGAAGAACTGTACTGAGTTCAGAATTTTCATGAAGAAAACTGCAAATGAGTAGGAATTAACTGCTGTCTGTTCCTCTGAATTAAAGCTAGGTATTTCCTTCTTCCCTATAATGCCATCATGCAGGTTTATTCACCATTATGTTCAGACACCTCAGTCTTGAAAAACACATCTTTATTGATTATTGACTTTTGGATTTACTAAACTGAGTGCTAATTTTACTATTTCAAAGAATTAATGTATCTAAGGTTAGGGAAAATTCAAATTTCATCTGATGACATGACATGAGACTTAAGATCCCATATGGTAAAGGCAATTATTGAAATAAATTCAGTATGAAAACTAGGCCATATTCTGGGTATGTTTCTGATAATTCCAAGGTTTTTCTTAGGAAGTTTTATTAAAGCTCAACCTTCTTGGAGGATAATTTTTTTTAAATATAGCAAAGTCTATTTAAACAATATCTTACAAAATATTCAAATAAATTCAAATTTCTGTAGGATTTTTATTTGTAAGACTGGATGTTTTAAAACTTCTATAATTTTATTTTCAGAATTATATTACAGTTTAGAAATAACATTTTAGTATTACTGTTTTGAAACATAGAATCTGCATAACATAGTAATATGTTAATTTGTGTGAACTGTATTTTTCTTTTATAAGGTTGATGACATAAAAGCGGCTATGACAGAACTGAAGAAAAAAAAGATACGAATATTGAGTGAAGAGCCAAAAATAGGTGCACATGGCAAACCAGTGATTTTTCTTCACCCTAAAGATTGCCAAGGAGTCCTTGTGGAACTTGAGCAAGCTTAAGCTGTAATATTCATAAATAAAACAATAGAATAGCTGTGAAGTTACTGAGCTGGTGCTGGGAATATTGATGTGGTTTTCAGTCTTTACAAGTTCACTGTAGTTCCCACGGATTAAGTAACTCTTGAGTGCTGAAATAGTGCTACAGATTTAGGGTGGTTTTCATTTTTTTTTCTTTATGATCTGATTTTTAGAATTAATACGTTGACATTTCTTGAAGTCTTTGTGATTCTGAAGACAAATACATAAGCCAAGTTACATATGTAACAGTAATATCTGTTCTGTTGCTTCATGTTTGCAGCATCATTTTTACCTTGTCACCACAGAAGCTATACGGTTTCTAGGTCAACTCACATTATTTTGTTCTACATTTCAGAGCAGAGACCGACTTCTCAGTGACGACAATATAGCTTAGGTATTTCCTTTAGAAATAAAGGAAAAACAAACGCTGTTTTCAGTTTTCATCATTCACCTTGTGTGCTTCACACTGATTGATTGGTTCATGCAATAAAAATATCCTTATGTTTTTATGTGTTTCTGCAATCAGTAAATAAGTGTTCCTTGGCATATCAATTACTGCCAAGGAAGTTACCATGCATAAATCATCATTTTGTTGTTTTTTTATGAACTCTCTGGATATGCAAGCAATGCAAGAAAAGTACCTGGAAAAACATTTGCCCAAAGTATATGCCAGAATGTAATGTCCTTGCCAGATTTTAATATTTTTCAAGTATGGACTATTTGTTGTTCAAGCTTTATCCAAAGGGAGATATATGGGAGAGACCTGAACAAATAACAATCTTTCCAGTTACTTTTTAAGAACAGTTTTCCTATGCAGAAACACAAAATCAGTGGAAACCACAAGCAGCTTAAGTCATCTTTCTGTACACTGTCTTTAATGTGCCTGCATGCTTGTGTTTCTGATAACTGCAGTCACAGTTTTTGACTTATTCATGGACAGACTTCATTTTATTGGTGTACCTTAAGCAAGCAGTGTTTCATACTTTCTTTTATAGGTCTGTTTTGACATGTCAGTTGTAAAAACTGAAGACTTGCTATTTCTCCCTAGTTTTTTTAATCCTTAAAATATTTTTTTCCTGGCTAAACCACAATGAGTGCTTCACATTTTCCTACATCGATGCATATACCATGAATAATTTCAACTTGGTATGAAGTAAGTTCATTTCAGTCTAGAACTTCTACTCAATGAAAATGGATTTGTGTTCTGTGTCATGCTTGCTACAACTAAATACAAGTATAATGTTGACCTGAGGTTTAAATACCACATTAAAGACATTGATGCTTCCTCATGAATTTCACTTCTGAAAAAATCTCTGTAAAGCCATGCATTTTTTTAAAAGCAAGATTTTGTACTCAAAAGAAGCACTCCTGTCATATTTCAAGCAAAATATAGTCTCCCACAGGGTTCTTGCATTTCATCAAATCACTGTTGAAAGGATAGTTTGCAATCTAAATTCTAAGTTGTTTGAATTTATAAATCCTAAGGCTCACAATGGAAAAGGACAATTCAGTATACCTGAAATATGATTCTGCCATTCTGTTTTAGCAAAGCTGCTTTTGTCTTTCTGTTCAAAGACGAGGAGGCATCATTATTGCAAAGCTAGCATAGGAATGCCAAGACTAGAAGCCTCGCTGGTTACATGTCAAGATAACTGAACAGGAGCCTTTGAACCTAATACCCTTAGCTTGGTGCAACAGAAAACAGGACAGTCCTCTTTAGTTTCTTACTCCATTTCTTTGTCCTGTCTGAAGGAGATACAATTTTGTGTATGACATCTATTAATACACTCAGATACAGTACTAGGGAGGGGAGATTCTGAGTAAAGAATACTTAGTCCGCTTCTGCCCTAATTGTGCTCCCTATCTTGCTAGCAGAAGGAGACTTGTAATGCTTGTAGCTAGTAACCAGCCATTTTCCTGACTGACTGCAGTGGGGTTGCCTAGCACTAAGTCAGCTGATGTATTTTGTTCCCAACTCCTCCTAAGGTGGAAGTCAAAATACTAACAAAAAATCCCAACACCCCAAGAAGATAATTTAGGTCTGCAAAATTGCTCAGTACCCAGAACTGGAGCATGCTTATTACACGCTCTTGCCATTTGGTGGTATCAGACCCATTTACTTGTCTTGAGTATCTGCTACAAGATATAAGAATTTCCACCTCTAGACTTCGAAGGAGTAGTCAGGAAAGCTGGAGAGCAAGCTGAAGACAGCTAAGACACTTGAAGAGAAGTTTCCTGGTCATAAGAGCAAGCTGAAGACAGCTAAGACATGTGAAGAGAAGTTTCCTGGTCATAAGAGCGAGCTGAAGGCAGCTAAGACATGTGAAGAGAAGTTTCCTGGTCATAAGCCTAAGTCACATATACTTCAGTGGGAACAGGATCAGCCCCTATACTTCTAACTTGTATTCCTTCACCTTAAACAAGACAGTCTTCACAAGTCATTCTTCTGACTTTCTAAGGTTTGATGAAGTGAGTTAAATATATATCACTGCTGTGATTATAAACGGGCACTAACAAAACCTGGAAACTCAGGGATGGAAACTGGAGCAATAGAGAATTGTGAATTGTTTCTTCCAGTGAAGGGACACTTAATGATGTACCCCTGTTACACCTGTGTAAGAACAACAGCGATTCAAATAACTGGAGCCTGATTAGCTCAGAAGGGAATTTTGGTTTGACAACGGGTATTTGGTTTGTTTGTTTTT
Organism: Indicator indicator; assembly: GCF_027791375.1. Classification (NCBI taxonomy): domain Eukaryota; kingdom Metazoa; phylum Chordata; class Aves; order Piciformes; family Indicatoridae; genus Indicator; species Indicator indicator. The sequence continues at coordinate 7,000,163 of NC_072025.1, forward strand.
TCAAAACATACAGTGAAACTTTCTTTTCTGATAATGTCAAGCTTTTCAGAAGATGAAGTTCTGCCAGTAAATTTTCTCATGCTTGCATCATTTGTCAACTGCAAGTTCTCTCTTCCCATCTTACCATGTGCCTTTTCTCCCTTCTAGGCTCAAGCATGTTCCTGTTTTACGCTGCCTAAGGCAGACAAGGCACATTTTTCTGGACTCTGTCAACACTACTCAGGCAGCTGAAAGGCTCATAATTAAATGATGCAAAATATTTTTTTTGACTTCCCTCTATGCAACCCTCAAGTCTCTTTTAGGAGGGAGAAGAACAGGCTGCACAATTAATCCTATTTCATATGACAAGACAAACCACAGAGATAAGAAGTAACTACGTGCCTGTTACAAGCTAGCTTTACAGTTCTGCATGTTTGCAAAACCTCTGGTCCCATCATGTTTATTGTGCAGCAAACTCAACTGAATTAAAAAAAAACAACCACAAAACCAACCAACCAAAACCAAAAAACCAACCAACGAAACAAACCCAAAACACAACTCTCTATATTTAATTCTGAATTAAATGTCTTTCATTATTATCGCATTTACCCAATTTATCACAAATTTTGGAAGAATGCACTCAGATCATGATGCCACAGCTACAGTGTCTTAATACAGTTAACACAGTCTGAAAATCTAGAAAGCTGTGAATGAATTACAAGATGAACTGCATATGGCACTTGCTTCTGCAGGCCACTTCCTGGGTAGGCGATACTTCCATGTTTAATGCTGAGACTAGAATTTACTTTTCCAAATGCACAAGTAGAAGCATTGCTGTCTACTGTTGACAGTCCTTGGATGGGGACTTTATTGCTAAGATAGGCGAATGGAAGTTGCTATGACCAAGGAAGTATCAGAAAGACCAGGAAACATGGAGATGCTTACCGTTATCTAGCTGATGTAGTCACGTAGGTGTTCTGAATGATTTCCTTAGCATTTAATTTGATTCTCTCCTTACAAGAAATTCTTCCTGTAGTGATCTGACTTGGGTTTGTTGGACTCTAATTAAGAGGAAAAGTTAGAGTTGATTGTTTAAATAAATACTCAATTCTTTTACCAAAGCAGCTGTCATGCTGGCCCAATTATTAGACCGTGAAACTGAGGAAATCCCTAAAATGGTAGCCATGGTACTTCTCATAAGGGTGCCAAGTGGTACTAGACAGAGAGAGGTGAGCGACAGTTTGAACTCGTAACACTGGATCATAGGAGATTAATATGGAAATGGACACTAACAACAATGCAAAAACTAATTGTCCCAGTTCTGACACTTTAAAATGGAAGACCTCACCTTCTTAGGAATGCAAAATCTGTCACTTTTGATAAGCATTTTCAAAGCAGTTTGAACATTTTGTGAAGTGTAAATGTATCTTATTGCTGATACTTGCAGCTGCAGTAACTTCAAAAAGAAAACACCTGCCCTTGTACCTGCTGGGAATACTGCCTTTAGTATATTGATTAAGAAAGTGAAAACTTCCTTGTGTACATGAGGCTATTTCATCAAGTTAACAATGTTGAGAATTAGTAATATTAATTAAAACATGAACAGATGAACATCTACAGATTATATACAGCTCCCTGTAGTTCTGTGTAAAACATACATATATTAGAGTTTATATATGTGAGTTCTCAATTATCTTCAAAATTGTGGCTATAAAGAAAGGGACAAATGAGAAAAGTCACCATAGAAAACCATGATAAAAAATAGCCTCTTAGAAGCAAATAGCTATTCTGTAATTAGTGAATCTTAACAGAAAGCTTTAAGCAACTAAACAAAATCCAAGAATTATAAAAAAAACAAAAAGCCAAAACCTGTTGTTGCCATGAAGGGCTTTTGCATATACATGGACTCTGACTCAGCGCTAAGCAACAGGTATAGATACTACAGGCAAAGAAAAGCACATGAAGTTGGACATACAGCTATCATAGTGAACATTCATAGCTAGCTGACTGGAATGCAAAATAATTACATTGGATGGCTTTTTCACTTTTGCTATCGTGAGAAAGATTACTTTTTATAATCAAGAATAGCTACAAGTCTCAAATTTGCATACTTAGGAGCAAGCCTTGTCATAATTGGCCAAAAAGCACTTGATGTCATGTATGTTCCTTTACATACAAAATAATCACCATCACCTAGCTGCCTTAGAAAGATATAGTAGTTTCTAATAAATAGCCTGAGAAGACAACTGTTACCATTCATCATAAGACATGTTCTCAGAGAAAGGCAGTTGAGTGAGCTTTTAAATATCATGCATCACATCTTCTGTTTTTAATCCTTATGGAGAAACCTATGTATTATCTGTACAAAGGCACAAAAATCATTGCCTAAATCTGGCTGTATGATGGAATGCGACTGAATCCAGTCCTGTACCCTCCTGTAATGTTCAAAGTTTTTATGTTTAATTTGATTTGTGTTGCAGTGGTGCACCTCAAGTACAGGGAAACCTGAGGTCACTAACTAGCAGGATTACATTGCTAGCGTTCAGGAATGCACTTCAGAAGAACGGTATGGCAGAAGACGTATGCTATGGCCCACCATCCAAGCAGGGTCTCTGTGTATAGACCACTGGTGCAGGGTAGCCTCACTATGTGGCACAGCAGGACTGAAGGCCTCCAGCAAACATACCTGCCTACTGCTGCTCCTTTGAGGGGCTCCTGAAGGGTAGCCGGCGTGAAGCGTTGCTCCATTCTGCAGGCTGGTGTGCAGGAGTGACGCTCCAGCAGCTGGCTCTCCTCAGTGTCCAGGGCTGGTCAAGCTCCTCCATGGGCATGTGTGAAGCTGGCGCCGAGCTGGGCCTCCAACTGTTGGAATCTTTGGAAGAGTCTAGGTTGGTCCTCTGGACGGGTGGGTCCGTATCACCAAGCCACACACTTTTGGGGCCATTTTGTGAGAAACTCGGAGGCGTACGAACACGGCATCACCTCACTGTTCCTCTGTGCGGCAGCTCAGGGCGTTCTGCCATTGCCTCTTCCAACATCGCTGGAATCAGGCCGAGCAGGACCCTGTGAGGGAAGAGCGACGCCCGCGCTTCGGGGCACGAAGGCTGGTAAACTGGACCGGGGACAAGCCAGCAGCTGCGGGCAGTGGCCCCGGGCGGCCGGGCCGAAGTGATGCCGAACAGAGGCTGCGGACTCGGGGCCGCCCGGTCGCGCCCCGCCGTTTCCTGGCCCGCCCCGAGGCGCCGCGGAGGCCGGGCTATGCGCCATGCAGGTTCCCGGGCGACCGGCAGTATTCCCGCACGCAGCTTCCCGGGCCCGCTAGCTGTCTCGGTGTGTGGTGCTGAGGCAGGCACACAAAAGAGCGGCTGCAGCTGCCCTCGTGTCCCCGCCGCGCCGCAGGGTGGGGACCGGCCCCGCCGCTGCCAGCAGGGGTAAGGAGAGGGGACGCAGGGCGGGAGATCGGCGGCGGGGCAGAAGCATCCCTGCGGGTCCCCCCAGGGGAGCGGGGAGCCCGCGGGGCCAGGCGGGCGCTGAGGGGGTGCCGCAGCCATCCCCGCCCCGAGCGAGTGTGGACGTTGCCCTCCTCGAAATCGGGACTGGGGTCTGCCCACCCCGCGAGCAGCCGCCCCCGCGTCATCCCCATCCCTATCCCCATCCCTATCCCCATCCCTATCCCCATCCCCATCCCTATCCCCATCCCCATCCCCATCCCCATCCCCATCCCCATCCCTATCCCCATCCCCTGGCAACCTAGCTACCCGCATGGGGATGGGGCGCCGGGGTGCAGGGGGGGTGCTCCTGCGGCATGGCGTCGCCGCCGCTGTGGTCACGGACGGCGGCGCGGCCGCGGGGACCTTCCGCACAGGGGGCTGCCGCACACTCACATCTCTCCTCTGGCGCTGAGCGGCTCCTCTGCCCGCTGTGGCGGGAAGGCGGCGGCGGAGGAGCCGCGCCGCCACCGCCTCCTGTCAGCCTATAGTGAGCTGGCGTAGGGGATCTGGCATCACCTCCCGCAGCCCAGCTGCCGGTGGGGAGCCGGTACTGGGGTGCTGGCATCGCCTCCCGGTAAGGACAGCGGATGCCTCGCGCTGCCGCCTCACTCCCTCTCGGGACGGCTGCGGGCGCTCCGGCTCAGCCCCGCAATCCCGACCACCTCACCTCGGCCGTGCCGTAACGTCTGCTTTTGCTAATGAGGGACCCGACAGGGCAACCTATGCATAATGTCTGTGTTTTGAGGAAGGGCGAGAAGCTTGAGAGTCAGTTTGTCTTAATATAAGTCAAAATAAACGGGAGAGGAGCCTGCTTGTAATGCAGTGTCGCTGAGTTTGTGTTTGTTCCTGATTTCATGCCTCCGGTGTACCAAATGAAACGGAGCGTTTGATCCGCTCTTTTCCCGTTCCCCATCATCGTGAGGGATGAGGCGAAAAGCCGTTCTATTAAGAATACTTGATTTTTGTTGGGATAAACAGCATGAGACGTTGTAGCATGATCTGTTTTAAGAGTTTTTTTGAATTGTGGAGGGGTTTTGTATTGCCGTAACAAAAGGAATCGGGGTGGGTGGAGAGGAAGGGAATGCTGCTGCGTTTGGAGCTGCATGTTGGAAACGCAAAGACAGACTTTGCCTCAACTAGCAGTCTGTGCTTTCAGATTAACATACTTGGCAGCCTTACTGTCGTTTTGATGGTTGTTGCATGCTAGTGAGGGCATGAAAAAAAGAAATGAAAACGAGATCACCCAGTGTTCATGGTACAAAGTTAAATGTGTATTGCAGTGATGCTTAAGAAAAGTCTTAAATTACTCTAACTGGTTTGGGTAAAAAAACACTACTTGTGTTTCAGTTGTATTACTTGGTCAAGGCCACTGCGTAATCTCCCAGGAGAGACTGGGAAATCTGTTTGCAGAAAAGGTATTTAATGTGTTGTGACTGTTACCCAAGAATCTCTCATTACTTAAGCAGCAGAACTGAAAACCAGAAACAACTGCTATTGTTGTTGTGTGTAAGCAATATATCTATATAAAGTAATTTTAGAAAGGAGGAATTTTAGTGTAATTCTTCATTGCCACTTAGTAAAAATACAGTATGTGCTGGTTATCTGTATGTTGAAAAGCATTGTGTTGAAGTTTATGTTAAAGCTTAAGATTGCAATTCCTCACTGTATAGTCTAGATTCTCCTTTGTATGGGACAGACAAGGGTGAAAGAGCTTCGCTTCCCATATGCTGTTCTATGAGTACTAAACTGCTAAATGGGAAGCCACTTTCCTTACTCCACTTTGGGCTCATAGGATTTCAGGCTGTAGACTTGCCCTTGTAGACCTTGATTGTCAGGCTTCCTGAATCTAAATTCTCTTGCAGTTTATCCCTTATATATGCTTGGAAATACTTAAAGCTATTTTTTTTAAATGCAGTGTTGCCTCTAAGCAGCAGTTGCATCATTGCACTTCCCCTTGATCCTCTGATTATAAAGGAAAAGTGTTCTTGAAAAGGCCATAGCTGCTCAGCATCTTTGGTCAAAGTCTTATGATTCTAAGCAAGAATCACGAAAAGCATTTTTTTGGTGTGGTTACTTGGTTAACGCTAGATCAAGTTGGAGACTGAACATGAATTTAAACAAGAGCTAGGTATTTAAAAAGTGACCTTTGCTTAAGGCTTTGAAAATGAGAAACCAAGAGACATAATTTTACCATCTTTCTAGCTGTTCTGGTAAGAACATTTGCTAAGAAATAATTTGTGGAAATATGACGTTTTAAACCTCTTCTAGGTTATATTCCTGTGCTGGAGGTAGAGAAATCTATCAAGAAGTGATCTGTTCTAGGTTACCAGCTCACAGGGAGAAGTCCAGAAGATCCTGGTTTTGTCTAGAACTAAGTCCTTGTTGCAGTCTTTGAACACAACAGGTTTTAGGTGCTTTTGCAGACTTTTTATATCCATTTCCCTTGTAATCTACATTTAAATAAGCAAGGCAGTGCTTTCATACTTCTAAGTCATTGCAATAACAGAGGCTAGGGAGCAGCCCTACTAAGAAGGCTCAGAGGTCCTGATGAACAGCAAGCTGTATGTCAACCAACCATATACTGTGGTGACAGATAGCCAGGAGCACTCTGGTCTATATGATCTGGTCTAAGACTGCAGACAGCAGATCAAGGGAAGTAATTGTCCCCCTCTGCTCATTGTGCAGTAGATCACATCTGTAATATTGGTCCTCTCTGGTACAAGGAATTGGAGATCCTCAGAGGCCACCAAAGCAGCTGGAGCTGGAGGTGGAAGTGAGGCTCTGTGAGGAAAGAGTGAGGGAGTGAGGCTTGCTTAGCCTTCAGAAGAGGAGGATTTGGGGGGACCTAACAGCAGTGTTCCAGTGTTTATAAGGAGGTCTTCTGGGAAGCAGAGAAAGACTCATCACATTGGTATGTGGCAGATAATGAGACAACAGGCATATGTTGAAATGAGAGCTTTGGTCTGGATATAAACAAAATCTTTTGATCCACAAGGGCAATCATACATGAGATCAGGTAGGCCAAAGGGGTTGTGTGATCTCCATCCTTTGAGGTTTTTAAAACCAGACTGGATAATACTCTGAGCAACATGATAAGGCCTTGCTGATGACCCTGCTTTGTGCAGTAATTTGGACAAGAAACCTCTGACATTCTTTCCGACATGAATTGTTCCATGATCCTGTTCACAGTTGTATGTTTGTGCCTATCCATGTGTGATACAAGAAGCAGATATGTTTCCAGAAGTTAGAATTGTTTTAGAAAGAACTAGAGCTTTCATTCTAGGGCTAATCTGTGCATCTCAGAAGAGATGGAGTATGGTATCGGTTCTGATACATTGTCTTCCATTACCTGTGTAATAGTACCTTACTATATGCCTTCCAAGGAAGACATACTTGCTTGAAATATTTTAATTTTAATGTAGATAGAAACAAAAGGAACAACATACTTCTTGAAGCAAGAACCTTTCTGCGTAGTATCTTGTGGCACTCCTGTGAGGCAATTAGAGCCTTGCAGCATTAGTGCAAGAGACATAATGGTAGCTCTTATACCTGGAGAAAAATAAAGCACTGGTGCAGTCAGTGATATGCATTTCACAAGCTAAAAGGAAGAGCTAAAAGCAGAACCAGAATTCAGTAGTTTTTAGATCTCCACAAAACATGCAAAAAATCAAATGTTAAAGTACTTTGGATACTTGTAAATGCTGGAGAGAGCATTAAATGTAAGATCTTTTTTCCCTGAGGACCCATTTTCCCTTGAAAGCTGTGTGAAAAGCAGCTCAAGAAAGCACTGTGTGCACCATGTGTTTCTTGAAGTGTTCAGTGCTTTAGGCTTGTGCTGCCTGCAGGAGCTGAACATGCAGCACTTAGGCTTTATCATATCAGCCATGAGAAGAGGGCTTTTGTTCCAATTCCTGTTTTTGTCTGAACTTAAGTCTCATCTTGACGGATAATTATGTTTTCTAGAATAAAGGTCTTAAACAACTGATAAAAACACATATAGAATGAACCATTTGTTTCTGCTGCTTGTAGGCAAATGCATTGTCATTTGAGTACATGGCATTCCTTTCCTTTTTTGTTACATTACTTACTGTCTTCATTCACCTACTGCAGTAGAGGAAGGTGTAGTAAAGAAGAGTAAAACAGAGCAGAGACCAGTATGGAAAGCTCTGAAAATAATAAATACTTCCACCAAAGCAAACGAGGGAGAACTAGAAGCTCTGTAAGTAGAGATGGCAAGGAACAAGTATCATTGTTCTCAGTTGGTAAGATTGTATGAAATACTGTTGAGAGATATATACTCTGGAAGTATATACTCATGTGTGAAGGAATCAATTTCTTTTGAAACAGAAGTAAATGAAAAGGAAAGTTGACAAGAAGTACACAAGAGGTCTTGGAATGAAGAACTATATAATTTATAATTTGTGTGAAGTTTGAAGTCTAGATACTGGAGTTCAGATAGCAGTATTTCTGCAATGCAGACATCTGTTGATACCCACCTGGACTACCAGTGGAAGGTGCATGGAACTAATTGTTTTGAGCTAGTAAGATGAAATTTCCTTAAGAAAATAAGCCTTCTAGTTACAGACTTAGTAATGAAGATTCAGCCACGTAGGAGTAATAACTTGTTATCATTACTTGAAGGCAGATTGAATATTTCCATTCTATTATGTTACTGAAGTATTTTTTGAACTTTGTTTTGTCCATTGATTTTAGGAATATTTGTGAGCATGGCACTAGCTAGCATTGTTTCCAGATCTCTGTTTTTTCTTTTACTTCCTGCAAGATGCACATATGGAATACAACCTTTGCAGAAGTTTCTCCCCCCAGGTCAATTGTAGCCTAGACCTGGTCATTTTCAAAGGGTGAAATCAGCTGATTTTATTCATTAAAGCTTTCTTCCAGAGAGAAGCTTGACTTTACAAGTTTTAATTTTATGTCAACTACCTTTGTGTATAAAAGGTTCACAGGATCTGATCCTTGAAGAATTTAGTGAAATTATTTCACCTGAGTGCAGTGGTTAGCTAGTATTTTGTAATGTGGTCGTAGAAGGCAAGTTACTTCTTACTGTCACAAGTGGACAACATCTTCTTAAAAAAACAACCAACTAACCAACCAGCTCATAACCCAACATAATAGTTTTGTAATAACAAACATGAGTGGTGGTGCTCTTCCAGTGGGAATTACATGCTTGACTACTGTAGTCCAGAATGCCAGCTGGTGTTGTCTAATGTGGGATCATAAGGCTTTTGGGGTTCATTTCCATTTTCTTCAGAAAGGTATTTTTCTTGCAGTGACTATAAAAGAATCATCTCAGCTTTCCAGTTGTTCTTTGGATCTGTGGTGAGTGACAGCCAAGTGATTATCCTAGCATGACACTGCAGAGTTCTCCAGAGGATTTAGTGAGATAATAATGCCAGAAAAAATAGAACAGAAAATTCCGTTTAAAAGATAAACAGTGATGTAGAATTCACATTATTATGTATAGACGTTAATCATTCCATCTCACTGTGTTAAGAGCCTGAGTCCACAGAAGACCTTCATTCAGTTGAGGTTTTAGGAATGACTTCAAAATGATCTCCTGGGATCACTCTGTGGTCTGCTTCTCTGGATCATCTGCTCAGTAAGGAAGCATAGGAATAAATGTAGAAAACCTTGCATATCTTGGGGTTCTAAGAGTTGATGTAAACCTTAGTTGCACTACAAACTAGCAACAAACAGTAGTAACAATGTCACCTCAGTTATCCATTAACATATAGTGCCTATCTTTGGGAGAATTATGTAGACAGGTCTCTTAAAGGCTTCTGGAAGGGACTCCTTAGGCACTCTCATGCAAAAGACTATTCAGTTACAGGGAAAGATTAAGTCATTACAACATTTCACAGAATCACAAAAAATACACCTGCGTGGAAGAGACTTCAAAGATGGTCCAGTCCAGCATTCAAAGTTGTACTGAAGGGTCAGCACTAAAGCATGTCGCTAAGCACCAGGTCACCAGGTCCATGTACCTCTTGAACTTCTCCAGGGATGGTCTGCCCCAGGCAGACCATTACAATGTTTGATTACCCTCTCTGTGAAGGAATATTTCCTAATATCTAGCCTAAACCTTCCCTGGCACAGCTTGAAACTACATTCTGTAGTCCTGTTGCTTGATACCAAGAAGAGGCTGGCCCCCTCCTTGCTCCAACCTCTCTTCAGGTAGTTGTGGAGAATCATGAGGTCTCCCCTCAGCCTCCTCCGGACCAAAAACAACCTCAGCTCCCTCAGATGCTCCTCCTAGGCCAAGTGCTCCAGGACCTTCACAAGCCTCATTGCCCTTCTCTGGATAATGCACCAGCACCTCAATATTGTTCCTATATTGAGGGGCCTAGAACTGAGCGCAGTATTCGAGGTACGGCCTCACCAGTGCTGAGTAAAGGGGATGATCACCTCCCTGTTCCTGCTAGCCACAGTGGTTTTAGTACAAGCCAGGATGCCATTGGCTTTCTTGGCCACCTGGGCACACTGTTGACTCATGTTCAGTCAACTGTCAACCAATACCATCAGGTCCCTCTCCAGGTTGCAGCTTTCCAACCACACATCCCCAAGTCTGTAACCTATCATGGGGTTGTTGTGACCCAGGTGGGGGACCTGGCACTTGGCCTTGGCCCATCGGTCCAACCTGTCCACATCCTGCTGTAAAGCTTCCCTGCACTCTAGCAGATTTCGCACAGCCACCCAGCTTGGTGTCATGTGCAAACTTACTGAGGGACTTCATACTATCAAAAAGAAAGTACATTGAAGTCAGGTGGAACCAACTCTTGTTACAAAGCATTCGTGACAGGCCAGACACTTTTGAAGTGGTTGTGGTAATAAAACTTCTAGGAAGTTCATCTTCTGTGTAAGGGAGAGACCTAAAGACCTGTGAGTGCTGACTTAATTTTAGCAGTTCTAAACTGATTAGAGAATGGACATTAGCATGATGGAAAGCAAGAGTACATGGGATGAAGGAAGGAAAAAAGCAGAATGGGAAACAAGACAACATTTGTGTTGTTGGTTATAATAATAGTATGTCTGTATATGAAAATTCCCTGAGGAAGAAGAGAAAATGACACTCCAAAAGAGTGATTATGTAGGCAGAAGCAGGTAGCCTGGATGAAACATTAGCTGCAGTTCCAAAGTAAAGGTGATACCTACCTCAAATTGTATGAAAGGCAAGACTATTAAGTCATCAATGTGTTGTCTGCATTAAACCAGGATAAACAAATATGAATTAACAAAAAATTCAGGCTCTATGTCCATCTTTTTTTTGATGCTCAGTTATTCCAAAAACATTTCGACAAGCATTTTTTCCCACTCTATACAAGCTGTAACATTGAATGAGAAGGCCCAGTTCCACAAGGACAGCACCTATCTAAACAGTATTATAAGAACCTTCCAGAAGGAGTAGCCATGTTTGATACTGTGTTCAGGTTCAGTGAAATGAAATATCTGGTTGTTATTTGGGAGAAGGAATAAGAAAATAAGATGGCCACATAGCCCTCCACGTTTACAGCCTTCATGCACTAGACAGAAACAAAGGTACTGTAATGCAGTGTTCCCTTCAAAATTAGATGATTGTCTGCTGAACTTTACTGGTTAGCCTCAGTCTCAGACTGTCTCAGAAGTCTAGAAGTCTCAGAGTGTCAGAAGTGCTAGTTAACATTGCCTTTTCCTGCCCCAGCAAAATGGTAAAATATTCCTGAGTGCTTGTTTGCTGAAGCAGATGAAGGGAATGAGCATTGCACAGGCCAGATTCTGTTGTGGAATGACATAGGATTTAAATTTTTTTTCCCCCTACAACCAACAGTAAAATGACATCAAGCATTTGATACTACTTTCTAGAATCAGTTCTACCAGCTCCACAAAAATATAATTTCAGTGCAAAGGCAAGTGTCCTCACATAGTTTAGTCTCATATTAAAACAGGCCTCCAGAAGCCAGGAGAGATGTCTTTTCAGCACATTAGGGACAGAGTGCATGGAGATAGGATTGCTTGTCTTGTTCAGAAGCAAGATTGTTTCAGAGCTGCTATACCCCTCAAATCCACACCAAATCTCTCTCCTGGGAATGAAATCTTGTGTTAAACACTGTTACTAAGCATATCCTTTTTTTTTCTTTTATTCTTCCTTTTTTTTTCTTTTATGTTTTCTTCTAATCTGTAGCCATCCTGATTACTACCAAGTTTCACAGGGTTGCTATGCTGTCTTGAGTTTCAAAGACCAGTACAACTACTAATGTGGTCATAAAAGCAGTTACACAAAGAACACAAATATTTCTGCTCTTATAAACTGATCCAGTATGGGAAAGAAGCAAAGACTTGCTTCTGTTCCAGATCCTTGCTATGCAGCATAGCATGTTGTTGCCATGCTACCAGAACTGCTTGCCTTGATATTTAAATTTACCCTTAACAGATTTGCATTTAAAAAGAATGAACTGTTAACAGTACATTAAAATATAAAATAAGAAGTCATAAGCCTTGTCACTAATTTATTAATGTATTTTCTAACTCTACAGATGTTTGTTTTCTTTTGTAAATAACTCCCACCATACTAATAAATCATAGAATCATAGACTGGTTTGAGCTGGAAGGGACCTCCAAGATCATCTAGCTGCAATCCCCTTGACATGGCCAGGGACACCTTTGACTAGACCAGATTGATCAACGCCCCTTCCAACCTGGCCTTGAACACTTTCAGTGATGGATTATCGACAACTTCTCTGGACAGCATGTTCCTGTGCCTCACCACTCTCATAGCAAATAATTTCTTCTTTATATTTAATCTAAATCTGCCCTATTTCAGTTTGAAACTGTTACCCCTTGTTCTATTACTACATTCCCTGATAAAAGAGTCTCTCCTCACCCCTCCTGTACATCCCCTTTAGATACTGGAAGGCTACAGTCAGGTCTCCCCAGAGCCTTCTCTTCTCCAGGCTGAACAACCCCAACTCTCTCAGCCTGTCTTCATGGGAGAGGTTTACCAGCCCTCTGTTCATCTTTGTGGCCCTCCTCTGGGCTCGCTCAAGCAGGTCCATGACCTTATGCTGGGGACTTCAGGCAGAGTATCATGAGAGTGGAGTAGAGTGGGGAGAATCACTTTTCTTGAATTGCTGGTCATGCCTTAGCATGACCAGCAGAGATGGACCAATCAATGAAATATGCAGAAATTTTGTTTGGTAGTGCAATAAAAGTTTTTATCAAGGGAGAAATATAAATTATAGTTTCAGTACTTTATGAAAATTACATTTTTGCCTACCTTATTAAGTACTTTTTACTATCCTTCATGGTTTCTTTTCAGAGCTAAATAGCTCTAAAAAGGGAAATCAGAGTATAATGATGGTTTCTTGTTAATACTGGGTTGTGGAGGAGAAAGGAGTGTGGGTTTTAAATTTAACAAAACTATATACATACATAAATGTGCTTTAAGAAGACAATCTTGTGTTACTGGAAGACAGCTCTTGATTAGAGCTAAGATAGCTTTAAAAAGAAACTTATCCCTGTGATATTCTTAGATATTCTTAGCCAGTCAATCAGTGTGGCTTTAATTATGTAGAAGTATTTGACATATTATGGCCCAGGAGATAAGAGCTGCTGCATATTGGATGATAGAAAGGGAGTGCTGTTGATGACTAGAAATTCCATGCTCAGTGCTGCATCAGAGCCATAAAATGAGCAATGGAGGGAAATACTTCCTAGTAAATAGTGATTTGTATTTCATTTCCGATTCCACTGTTACGAAGGTTGGTGGTGGCAGAATTCTTCATTCCTAATAAATGCTATCTCAAAGATACTGGAAGATTTGCCATGAAAATATGGTATCAGGAGTGTGGTGTGGTATCAGGAGCGTGCCTTTTAAGTCCATTGTGTTGTTTTTTTTTGTTGTTTTTATTTTAATAATAAAGTATTTTTTCTTTGTGTTTTCAATGGTAGGTGGAAATCTCCCTCTGTTCTTCCCTAAGTAAAAGACACAAAAGATGTCTGTTGCGATACTTGCTCTTTCAGGACTTTGAAAGAAACCACCTTTTAGCACATATATTCTACACCTATCCGCAGTGATAACAAATTATCTCTGCAGCATGTGTTTCATCTGATATTTGTCCTCCATTTAGTGTTCAACTCATACACATCATAACTGGACACGTCAACTAGCAGATGATCTAATGAGAAATAGTGATTTGAAGGAAAAGGTGTGCTGTTAAGATTGTATTTACTCTAGGGATGAATAACCTCATGTCAGTTTCTTTCCAGCATAAGATGTATATGTTTGGTACTGTAATTCTTTCATACTGCCCTGCTAGGTAAGATTTAGGTTTTGACCAGAAGGTGTCAAAGCAAAGGAAATAAATTTGATGGCTGTTTACAGATAAGGAGTCACTGAAATGACTTGCCCAGAATCATTCACCCTGCTGTGTGACTGAACCAGGAATAGTACTTAGCCCTCCAGAATATTTCATAGAATCATAGAGTTGTCATTCTAAATGTTACCTAAGTGTTTATGCACTGTACCACCTTAACATAGTCCTTGCTTTGTATAGTAGCATTTAGGAGAATAACAAACCGTTAGCTATCTGCATTCTGTCATACAAACATCTTGGCACACATTTTGGCACAATAACTATTTGCTTCATGAGAAATTACCTTGTACAAAACATAGTAAACAATCTTAGTAATCTATCCTTTGCTTCCTGAAGACTGAAATGAGGGAACACTGTGCATTGGAGGGCAGGTGGTATTTATTACAATGCTACTAGTCCTTTGTAATGTGGTGGGGGTTTTTTTATGTTTATATATGTTTTGGAGGTTTTAAATAACAGTGTAGTAAAATCTCTGGCTTATTCTTCAGCTAACATTTATTTAACTTAGAATTGGTACCAGTTTCTAATGTTGGGAGCATTATGATATTTAGTAATTTAGTTAAGGCTCCAGCTATTGGGGTATGAGAATTGCGGCTTTGAGTTTCTACTCACGCAGGCTCCAGGGATGAAGAAACTGTGAATGTGTACATTCTGTGGACAATATGACACCTTTAAGTAATTTTGGAATTATAATGATTGGCAGAGCTGTAGCAGTTTTAGAGGAAAAGAGTTCCTTAGTATTAACCAGCACCTGTTTGAATCATACAAGCTCGAGTTACTGGTTTTCTTTCTGATCATATTTAACATTTTTATAACCATTTTTAATAAATACAAACAAGGCAAATGCCATCCAGAGTTTCTGAACCAACTGTTTGATCAATAAATAGTCCATGGTATTAAAATATTTTCAGCTGTGTAACGATAAACCTATTTAAATTAGTGTAGGAGCTAAGGTAATGTAGTAATCTACCATAATACTGGTAAACACCATCACAACGTTGGGAAATATGAAAGCTGTGCACTGCTGCTCTGAAGTTTACCACCCTTTCCATGCCCTGGCACAATGAATCTTGTATTTTGACAGGATGAGGCCCATATTGCCTTTTAAGATCTCTCATCATTAGATGAACTTGTGACTCTAACTGGTGCTGACAACTGACGTTGACCCTAGCTGACTGGTTGACAGCTTGTAACATGCTGGTCCCATCGACACAATGACTGTCATCTCCTCAGGCTGGATTGGTAGTAGTGCTTCCTCCTCCTCTCCCAGACCATGCTGTGAGGCCTGTGAGGCTCCACAGGAATGATTTCTCTTGCTGAGCTGCATGTCAGGCTCCTTATACAGGATGTATGCAGAAGACTGCAGAGACGTATCATAAAGACAAGTAACGGGGGAAATTCAAACAGTAATTTTTTTAAAGTTTGAGGTTTTCCATAGATGTGAAACTAAACTAACCAAGATAGTGGCATCCTGAATAAATGTAATGAAGCCTATGAGCTAATGAAGTGTGTAGACCCTCTTTGTGGTAGGCACTTACAAAGCAGCAATAGACTGGCACTGCTCAAAAGACTGACCTGCCTAAATAGACTTGGTGGTTTGGTATCTTTTTACATTTACCTGAAAGAGGAAAAGAATATTGCAAGAGTGTAAAACATGGTACAGAGCCAATATAACATATTATAGTAGAGAGAGGATGTGAAGCACTAGATATAAGCAACAACACAAAGATCAAACATTTACTGAAAACTTTGAGTAATATGTTTATAATTATCAGTTAAAATAGCTTAAATGCACTTGACTGGAATTTTGTAATTGGGTTTTGCTATTTAGTTGAATTTTGCTTTTAACCTTCATGCTGGCTTAAATTATGAAGGTAAAAGAATTACCTTTCTAACTGAATGTATTAAATGATTTGCCTATATAAATATGAATAGCACATGGGAAAAAAAGTTCTCTACCACGAAGACTATAAAAGGATGGCTTTGCAGTTATTACACTATTTCCATTGTTATTATTCTTGGCCAATACTGTGCCAATATGTGAGGTTTGAGTGTATTTGGGTTTGTTTTTTAAACAAACTCCCTAAAGGCTGCTTCATTCATCACCTGTAGACTTACAGATTTTTAAAAGGTCTTTGTGGCAGGAATGTGCTCAGAATACTGAACATAATGCAATCTTAGTTAATGGACTTTTCCACAACAAACATAATTTAGGATTTATTTGGCCCAAGCTGACAGCTGTTACTGTAGCAAATATGAGATGAAGAATTAAATGAAAAGAACATATTATGTGATTCTTCATAGCTTGAATCTGACAGAGAGGTATCAAAAGCACAGAAGCTGATTATAGCCTTGCAATGCTAGGCTTCGTATGATGGTACAAAGTTGTATCTTTCAGGGAAACCTTCCAAGTGCCTTCCAAAATCCATTGATAAAGCCCAGGAAAGGTCTGTCCAGTGGTAGGCCTTTGTTGTTTTACAGCTGTGGGCAACTTCCTTTATTAAAGGACTGTGGTTTATCTTTGTAGTTTAAGTGCCTGGAAGCTAACCTTTGAGTTGAACTGGGTGCAGCTCAACAGTACTTAAAGACTTCAATTTTGGTACAAGCTACAAACTTCCCTGCAGTACTCTGCACCCTGCTGTTGTACTCTGCATCCCCAGAATGTCTGAGCAGCCCTAATCCTTTGATAGAAAATATGACACCAGTAAGGTAACAGACAGATATGGATCATGATGCTTCATGTGTCTTCCATACTGCTCCCCAGCTATAATATTCCTTTGTGCTGGGATACAGCAACCTTGCACTGCAGGACGAATGCCTTTTATTTGACAGATCTGTTACTTTTTTCATGGGATACCATTATTTTACATGCTGCAGTGAGGCCAGCTGCAATCCAAAACAAACCTCTTGTTTAGGCCAACTGTAGATCTAATTAACCCTGCTGACACTGTATTTTATTCAACCACAGGGCACGCTTATTGATGAGAACGGCTGGTGCTGTATTAATATGTTTTTGAATACTGCAGAACAGTGAGTTTTTGCCTTCTTCCTGTTCTGTGTTGCATTTTTCACTACTTAGCCTGTCAGTTACTGGCAGGGAAAGTCTATCTACATGTCTGTGAAGAAAAAGGAATTAAAAAAATCAACCCAAAGCTTATAGTCTCCAAATAGGATTTTGATAGATCACTTATAGAACTCTTATGCTCTCATTGCTTGCAGAGCACAAGACAGAAGAGAAAAACTAAGAAAAGATAGCCAGCTACTGTCTGCTGTACTTATCCTGAAGTATTTGTTGAGCCTGAAGGAATGACATCCATACAGTCAAAGACTATTCAAAAGGTGTAGTCTAAAAATATAGAAAGAGCATAGTATGAACTGCCAAAGCTTCATGTCAATCTGATCTGCAATTTCTGCTCTAATGTTTGTGTTTACTTTTATTTTTTTAAGGACAGTATTTTGGCTTTATTACACACGTGTAGAGTGTAATAGAGTCTCCAATGTTTGAAATAGTTGCTCTCTCTCTAATGACTTGGTAAAAGTGAAATATACATTCAGTTATCATCATGAAGGTCTAAAGGAAAATGACTGCTTCCCCAGACTTCAGCAAGGAGGTGGTAGAAGGGGAACTATGCTCAGAAGTGATTCATCTATTGAGGCTTCATCTCCCAGCAACAGACTTGTTTGATTTTCCCTTTGATCATAAAGATTGTGTTGCTAAAGAAATCATAAAGTCAAGATGCCTTTTTCCAAAGATGGTCAGAAACTTCAATAAAGATTCAATCCCACCTTCTTACCAGAACCACCCAGCATCAGGAGTAAACCAGTGCCTTGGTGCCCTGCTTTGTTTGAGGAAGCTTAGTTCTTCAGTTTTCAATAAATTCTCCAACTGGACGAGATCCACATGCATTCCTTCTCCTTTATAAGCCATTGGAATCTGATGGGATAAGATTTAGCTTTAACTGGAGCCTTTTAAAAAACAGTTTCAAAGAGAAACAGTGGTATGTTTTGGAAATTAGCAGGGACTTGAAAGTGTCTTGTTCACTGAAAGATGAATTTTATTCATTCTATATCATCAGAAAATAAAAAAATGAAAATCTTCTATTTATGCAATAATGAGTGAGGAAAATCAAAAAAAGGCAAAGCATACCTCCATCCTCTAAAATAAAAGATCACCATCTTTGGTATTGCAACTTCATGGGTAGAAAACTGCGTCGAGCAGTCCTTTATCTGCTCAAAGCTTTTACATAGGTGGCACTTATGTCTGTAAATTACAGGCAACCATTGGTGAAATGTTTGAGTAAGGGGGTTAACTCCTTTGCATATATGTGTAGTTGCACACCTGGATCTATGTGACTATAAACACATACATAGATGTATTCTTGCTCTTCACTTGGGGCACAGGTCAGCTTTTCTTCTGCTCTTCTAGTCTGTCTCAAGACATATCAAGGATAAGAGGGTCATTAGGAGTAGTCAGCATGGTTTTATCAGAGGGAAGTCATGTTTGACCAACCCGATAGCCTTTTATGAGGACATAACCAGGTGGACAGATGATGGTAGAGCTGTGGATGTGGTTCCAATCCCTAACGTTCTGTGATTCTGTGTGATTGTGTGATTCTATCCTCACAACATACTGGTTAATATGGATGATCCATCCATAGCTGATTGAGGCTTTTTTAGCATCATTAAATAATGTGCTTAGAGTTGCACTGCAAATTCTAGGATGGTGAGCCATTTTTCTTTACAACTAAATCGAGTAAATCCCACCAAGGTCCTTTCTATCTAAGAACTCAGTAGTGAAGAACATTTTGGCCATCCTGGTTTTCATCCATTTTTTGTTTATTTTTTTGTCTGTTGAGCATAAGGGATAGATATTTTTGTAAGTTCACTGTCAGGTTTCACAGATGTAGGTTTAAGGAGATTATTTATGCTTTAGGATTTAATATCTACCAACATGCTGTTCATTTGCCTGATACCACTAGGGACTAGTTCTTTCATTTACAATTTATAAGTCCTTGTCTTCAGACATTCAGGTTTTCAGATAACTGAATGTTTTAAGCATTCTGCAATTACTAATATAATGAATTTTATCTCAAGCAAACACATAGTGCTTATTCAACTAATACTGTATGTGCTTTGTATATGATAGGTCCAAGTTGGTTGTTTTTAAAAAATTAAAAAACCCAGAACAGATAATGATAATCTTTTGGCTTGCCGAGGAGTCACCTTGGGTGCCCTCCCTTAGTTTTATATATGTGATGAGGAATGCTGTTTTCTTTCTTTCTGAAGCTCACACACACATATCCAATGGCTCTTCCTTCCAAAACTTTGCAACTGGAACGAAGAATTCAAACTCGCGTTCTGTGCGCATGATGAGACCCTTGAGCCTTGACAAAGGTTGTACACAAAGATGTGATAGATTCTTACATCAGAGCCTCATGATACCTAAAATAAGGTCCTATGAATGGGTGGTAGTAGTTTACAAGGTCTTACACTCTGTGCAGACAAGCTATTCATATTGCTGTAGGGTCAGCTCTATACAATATGCTTTGATAAAGAAGTATTTATTCCCTGTAGTAGTTTAGATGTAAGCTGTCAGCTGATGAGCTTCTACCACTTCCCTTCTAAGCAATATTCTTCAGTTGCATAGGTCTAGCAGTCAGTACTTACAGCTGCTTTCCCTTGCCCTCATTCGTTGCTAGGGTTCACGTCAGCACATCTGTTTCCTATCAGATTGTACCAGAGACAGAATTGTCAGGTCTGGGAGCTCTGCGAGGCATGCCATGCAATAAGTGATAACCTTCTTATGGAGCAGGATTCTTGAGACATTAAAATGCAAGAACAGAAGGTGAAATCAAAATATGAGTCTGGCTGGAAATGTCCAAGTTAGCTAAACCCTTATGCTGCTTTCAAAGTGCAGTGCCTATTCTTTTGTAATTAAAGCTTGAAATTGTTTTATGTATGCTGCAATGATTGCTTTCAGAAGGAGAGGAACTAAAAAAAATCCTATGAGAGAAAGCTTCATAAAAATTAATAATATTATGTTTGAAAATAGCCCTGTTTCTTTCTGAGTGGCTTTCATCCTATTCTTGGCAGGCATTTTCTTATGCTGTATTTCTTGTGCTGTGAGAGCCATTCTGGATTGCTGATAGCCTCAAAATTCAAGCAGTTTGTAGTCAAATGACCAGATGCCTTGATTAGAACATTCTGGACCTGGGATACTGTGAGCTATCAAAATGCAGTCTAGCATTTTGTAGAGAGACTGTGTTCTTACCAAGAGCTCATGATGCATTGACTTTTCTTTGGACTATGAAAAACTGAGAGAGGACAGAATTTTCCCTTTCAAGTTCTACATTATATTTTCAATGCTACTGAATCCTTCCCTCTGTATTAAAAATTATACGTTCTCTGCCTTATCTGACATTCAAAGACTAGAAAAATGCAGGGAAACCAGAAGACTATGGAAGAAGCAAATTGTTGTATATCATTTCTGCACCTTGTGCAAAGGTCATTTTCCTGTACTAGAAAGCTGAAAGATGCTTCAAGATGAAGCCTGCAGCAGTGAAGGAATGAAAATAGGCAAAGCCAGTAGCAGAACCTCTGGATCCATCTGCTGTCCTCACACATGTACTGGGAAGCTTCAGCAGGTACTGCAGAGCAGCTAAGGGGAAAAAAATCACTTCTAGAACTGGAAAATTTCACCATTACACAACACATATACAGTGCTATACTTGGAGAACATAATTTGACCATAAAAAAGTCAAAGCGTTTTTCACAAATCTCCAGAAAATATTAACTCCTTGCATGGAAAAGTATTTGATTTTGTGCATTTGAAAGAGGAAATCGTTCATCCACCTGATGTCTGACTTCAATTTCTTATCTTAGTGGTGCTTACTAAAATTGCTGATCAAGGTATCTCCAGTTTTATATAGTTGCAACTGATCCTGACAATTTACTCTTGTTTTGGTTCATAGTTCTACAAAAGCTTTGAATGAGATCTGTTCGTGAAGCATCTTGTACTACATACACAAGTACCCCAAGGACATTGTATAAATTAATATTCCATCCATGAATGTAGCTAGTAGTTAATTTATCATTTGGCAGTGAGAAACAGGAGACTAGATTACTGATTAATTGTAATCAAGCTGAACAGAATGCTCACGTGTATTCTGAAGCAGGGTATTAATATACTGGTGACAGCCTTTTGCAATCTGCAGTCTATTTTAGTAGTGTTAGATCTAGAAGCTTAAGAAACAAACAAGAGCAGTGGTGAATAGTTCCAGTATTTTTAGTTTAGCTAATTAAAATTTCATGACTGGCATAGAGGATTTGAGTTTATGGCATTTCACATTTGGCATGGGCAAATAAAAGTATTCTCAAGGGTTGACTTTTGCTATAACTTGTCATATCTTATTACACTGTTTCCAACTCTCTCTGATTTAAAACAAAGCAAACTTACAATACATTCTCCAATTGCAACGAGAAGAATGAGGGCCAAGGAACCGCAGCCAGAAAGTAAATCTGAAATAATACCATGGTTGCTGTGAGTGATTGTTGGGAGCAATTGTGTCCAATGATCATCCTAAGAATAATTAAGTCTTGCCACTTGGGAAGAATTGCAATAATCACCTGATGATTCAAATGAAATCTAGATAAACACAAGGATATGGCCTTCAAGCACTCATGGACGTGGGAAAAAAATGAACAAATTAATCTCCTCTATCTGTGTGTGTGCATGGAAAAGAGATGCTCTTGAGCCTCTCCTGGGCTTCAAACATCACTGTCCCAGGTATATCTCCAGTTGTTTGCAAAAACATGCTTGTTCTAAATGAATACTTCTTTTAGGTTTCATTTTAAAACAACCATAATTTAGAAAGGAAGCGTCCCTAATGAATTACTGTGCAGTGACACACGGACATATATAGCCTGATGTGAAATATGCCATCCTTGATGCCTGTGGCAAAGATGTACAGTTGCGTTAGCTGCCTGTTAGCTTCAGGCTGAGGTACAGGCAAAGCCAGTGTCACAGACTTGCAGAATCAGAGTGTGAGGAGTTGGAAAGGTCCTCCAGAGATCATTTGAGTCCAACCCCCCCCTGCCAAAGCAGGATCACCTAGGGAAAGCTACACAGGAACACATCCAGGTGGGTTTGGAAAGTCTCCAGAGAAGGAGACTTCACAACCTCTCTGGGCAGCCTGTTCCAGTGCCCTGTCAGCCTCGTGTTGAGGTGGAACCTCCTGTGTTCTGTCTTGTAGCTGTTGTTCCTTGTCCTGTCACTGGGCACTATAGAAAAGAGACTGCTAAGTGTCTGCAGTCTGTGCTTCTGTTTTGGAATATGTTTTTTCTTTGGCTTGCACATTGGTACTTTGTACTGCTGTTTTTCCATAGCGTATTTATCTTTTTGTGTCCCATAATTTTCTCATTAGTTATCCTTGCTTCCTGATTCCACAAAAGCTACTCATTCCTTCCTTCGTCTGTTGCAAATATATTCTAAAGATAGCTGTCTGTTTTGCTTGTTCTTGACATGCTTCTTTATGCATATGCTGATTTTTTTCTCACTTTATTACTTGCTCCAAACCTGCTTGCTTAACTTCACCCAGACCTCAGTGTCCTGTAAAGATGGACAAAATAGCAGTAATGCTAAAAGTTGGCTAATGGGTTAATGCAGGTAATTCCTCATCACTTTGTCAGGATTTCAGTAGCAAAGAATTTTGAAGAAAAGTCTTAAATTCACTGGAACTTAAATGAAAGATAAAAAGGTACAGAATAAAAAAAAAAATCTCAATTAGATCAAGCTTGTTCTGGTCAAATAAGATGCGCTGGCTAGAGGCTGCATTTCTGCTGGAGTTTAGTTCTAGTCAGGCTGGCTGAGAATTGGAAAGAGCATTCTCATTCGCCATGCAGTATAATCAAATCAGATACATACTTGAAGACCTGTGCAACAGTGATAGGGCATTAATATCTATTTTTCTGCTGCATAAAGTATAAACAGGAGTACTTTGAGGTAGAAGGTAGCAGATTTTTGCCAGTGATTTATTGTCTGTAACTAATGACATGTGATTTTTCTATTCAGAGAAGCAGCTGTTTTATTTTCTTCCAACTCCTTGCTATAGTTTTGGTTCTGGATGCAAAGTATATCAAGGTAGGAACTAACAGTTCAAGAACAGAAAAAAATGCATTTGAGAGTTTAGGCCCTCGTCAGGTAGCAAATTGTTGTCTCTTTGAGGGATTCTAGAGCCTGTGGTTTTACTGCTTGTATGGTAGACGTAACACTATTCATACAATTAAGGTTTTGCAGGCTTGGGCTTTTGCGTTACCAGAGCACTAACATTTATTTTTAATAAGGTACTGTAGTCCTTTTGTGCAGACCTATGAAATGCTTGTTCCCTAGGCTGCTGCTTCAGTTTTTGGACTGCAGTTGGAGCAGAATAGTAAAAAAGAAAATAAGAATAGATAGCTCATGTCATTATGGTTTGAAGTTCAACTGATGAAGCTGAATTATTGTTGCTTAGCTGTTTAAAATCTGCAGTGACTACAGTAATATGGATTAGAGGCAAATAAAACATTTTGGAAGGGATTTGGAGAAACATTATAATCCTAATAGGCTACAAAACAACTGATGATATATTCAGAGCTACTTAGAACTGATAGGAGAGAATTACATGTATTTGAGATTTTACAGTTTAATATCTGTTCTTCCACATAATGATTTACTTATTGATACTTGCATAGTGAATAGGAACGTTTATTTACTTCTTTCAATTTAAGGTCCCTCTGTGTTACTTTACATCCATCCCTTTCTCTTGGAAAAAAACTTCAAATCCACACCTCCAGCATCATTTATGAAATAATTGCTTTTTGGAAAATAATAACCAGATAATTAATTTATCTTAAAATGTCATTTAAGTTCAATTATATACTGACTTTAAGTATCCTTTTATCTATAATTTTGTGTGTGTGTTTTTTCAGCAACTCTATTACAGAACTGATGATAAAGAGATTGTACAAATGGCCCAAGGAAAAATGAATCATAAGGCATCAGGTACAGCCTGCTGTACCAGACTGCTATGCTGACTATACGGGAGTTTTCTAATAAAAATACCAAGACATTTAGAAAGTGAGAATAAAGCAGGCTGTAAACTCCAATGTCACTACCTAACTACATGTGATCCCTGAAGAGTATGAAGCAAACAATATTCCATCTGTATCACTCTGAAATTAAAGCTTTGTGATTATAAAGTCAGAAATGTTCAAGTACAAAAAAATAGTGTGGCAAAATACATACTCCTTAAATGTTTTAATGCTGTTGGTATTTTGAGGAATCTTCCAAATTAAGAGAATATAATAGGCATATTTTTATAAATGCAGGGCATTCTTGACTGTCTCCAGAATCAGCCTAAATGATTTTTTGTTTTGGGAAATAGTAGTTTAACAAGGAAGTGTAATTTTCTACTAGAAGTATTCTCCAAATATCCAAGCATAGTAACCAGAGAAATGAAGAGATTGATCAGGATCTGTGTGCAGTTATATAAGTGAAATAATAAAATGTGCTTTCTTAGCAATAGGTAAAGTACAGGTTATCATTACTATCATGTGATCTAGTAGACACAGTCAGTGTCAGAATATTGTAAGATTATTTTGTTTCCTTTGTTCCTATGTGTGCCTTCTTTGGCAATACATTTTTTGGTAACTGCAGAAACGTATCTGAAAAAATCAGCAGTGAAATAAAAAAAGAACTACAACTGGGAGCTTAATGAATGAGCCATGTACTCATTCACTGTAAGTTCAAATTAAGTCCAGTAATTTCACTAGTACCTTAGAGAAAATTAGCTCCTATCATCTGGGACCAAATATGCCAATGGTGGAATAAGGATAAACTCTTTCTAGGAAATGGATGTGTATCTGTAGCTCCTTTTGTTGGGGCCTTATTTCACTCTTCAGATTTTAAATGGTGTATTTGATGAAGTCCTGAACACTTAGATGCTGCAGCCAGCAAAATGGATGAAAGCATGTGGTGATGATAAGACTAGGGGTTCTTCATCTTCATAGTACTGTACAGATACTGGTTGATTAATCACCTCACTACTCTTGCAAAATGGGTAACTATTGTCCTCATTTTTACTTAGCTGAAATTTTTTTTCTTCTTTTGGAAAAAAAAAAAGAGAATACTTAATTTTGCACAACCAAAATTTTTATGTTCTGTTTTATTTGGCATCAGGGATCTCAGAGTGTAGTACTTCAATTAAATCATCATATATTAGCATATAAATTAAGCCAGTCTGGTATTCTGAGTTTCTCCAGATAGTTTCTTCAGAAATCAAAGAAACAAGTTGATGTTAAATTGCTGGCACAAGCAGGAAGGAGTCTGTTTGTGTCCCAGATATGAGTAACTGAATGAAGTCTGTCTGATTTTATGTGCCAGAACATGCAAGTAATAATTAAAAGACCTGAGCTCTTTCTTTAAGAGAAAAATCATCTGAATTTAAGCTGAAATAAAACTTCTCATGCATCAAGTAAAAATTAATAAGTTTGCACTGTCTAATGTATATTTTTACATAAACCTATTGAAGAATTAATTCATTTTTCACACGAACAAGTAATTTACTATCATGTATTTTTAGTGGTTCAAACAGTTTTCAGCCACTGCAAAAACAGAGAACATTCTAAGGAAGGAATTGTGGAATTTATAATCTAGTTTTGGCATACAAAGGGATAAGGGCTATCTTCACATTGTATTATGTGCATTTCCCCCTGCCAAAATGCAAGTAATGTAGGGCCTGTTTCTTTTATTAGGAAGAGTACATATGTATCTCTGCGTATTGGAGACATTATTAAATACTTCCCTTGAAGAAAACATGACAGTACTTAAGGCATTTGGCTCCTGACAGGATCAGTGTTATTTGTATAGTATCAAGCATAATTCCTTCAGGAGAAATTTTATTTAGTTCTCTTGATAATTCTTTTGAGTGAAGTCCACATACTGCCCTAAGACAGGTAAGATCTCATGAAAACATAAATACCTTTAGATGAATTGAAGTATTTGTTTTTTTCGGAGGGGTATGAGAATATTCCATGGACCAACTCAAGACTCCTGTAATCATAAGGTCTTAAAAGCATATTTTTTTTTCCTGATCTGTCTCTCAACTCCAATGGTTACTGAGAGAACTAGGGGCTGTTTAGTCTTGAGAAGGCTGAGAGGGGATCCTACCAACATCTGTAAATATCTGAGGGGTGGGTGTCAAGATGAAAGTGCCCGTCTCTTTCCTGTGGTGCCCAGTGATAGGACAAGGAACAACAGGTACAAGCTAGAACACAGGAGGTTCCAGCTCAACACAAGGAGACACTTCTTTATGGTGAGGGTGACTGAGCATTGGAACAGGCTGCCCAGAGAGGTTGTGGAGTCTCCTCTGGAGACTTTCCAAACCCACCTGGATGTGTTTCTGTGTGGCCTGCCCTAGGTGCTCCTGCTTTGACAGAGGGATTGGACTCAAATGATCTCTATAGGTCCCTTCCAACCCCTAACATTCTGTGATTCTGTGAATAATTAAGCAATAAGTAACTCTCTTTGAAGCCCTTTGCTCCCTGAATTACGATAATAAACCCATAATTTATTACTCACAATCCAGTTAATACGTTTGTTGTATGGGTTCTGGGTTACTCAGGACTGCTCTAAAAGCTCTGAACGAAGATTTCTTAATTTTTTAATGAAAAAAGCCTGCATGCTCATTATTCTTACTATCCACTAGGCACAGTACTTTTGAGTCTTTTGGGAGAGTATGTCCTTTGTGCAACATCTTAGCATAGCATCCTCTATTTGCCCTCTATTTAGCCTCCTATTTGTAAGAGCATTAGTCCTCTATTTTTATGGAGCCTTTACAACTTCATGTAACCTCAATGTAAGGATGAATAGATCTTTTATGCCAACACAGTAGAGTATAGCACAGAGCCTTCTTAAAAAGGAAGTTGCTCAGTCCTTGACCTTTAAAATACATACTTGCTAAGGCTTTATTTGACTGAAATCTGTGGGGTTGTTCATCAGACCGGGCTAGCTAGGGAACCTGGCAGTAGTTCTGTAAATGCTTGTGTTGGAATGGTACTTACTCATTCAGAGTGCATAACATAGTTCTTTGGATTAGACTTAGAAAATTGCTGCAGTCTGATGCAGTGGTACATCAGCTCACTGCCACCTTTTGGCATTGATCCCAAGGGTTGAATCTCATCGCAGCCAAGTTTTGCAGCACTTCTAAGCCATTCTGTATAAAGTACTTGAGAAAATTAACTGATCTCTAACTGTACATCTCAAGGACATTATAATAAAATAATGTAATAATACAATAACAGACAGTGAAGTATAAATGGCAGATTGTATAATCCTATTGTACAATAAATGCATCTCAATAAGCAGAGACAATGTGTTTAGAATGCCATGGAACCAAGTTACTACAGTAACATCAGTTAGACATGATTGACCTCAGAAGGCATATTTAAATTACTTGAATAGGAAGCTTTAATATCTTGGCTATGGCTTCTAGGAAACATGCCATATTAGCTGCAACTTTCTTTCACAGAGTTTTAATAACGAAACAGATAATTTACTGAGTGTGTTAGTAGAGACTACATGTCTTAAGGCAAAATAATTAGATTATTAACTTCAAATAAATTTCAGTTTTAGAAACAGCACTAGAAGTTGTTTCAGGTCTAAACCCAAGCCACTTCCTCCAAATTTTAGAAATCTTTAATTTCTCATTTTTGTTGTTTAAAAACTCCTACTTGCATGACTGCAGCAGCAGTTGCAGAACATTATAAGGGAGACCAATGCTATGAAATTTGCAGATAGGAAAACCAGACACACTAACATACAGAGAACTTTCCTTTTGTTATTTCTTACTGCAATATTTTAATCTGTTTTCGCTGTAGAAAGGTCAGAATTCCCTTCTGAAGTTGTCTGTAATGTGTGATAAGAGAGAGGAGTAACAATATTTTTATGTGCATATAAATGCCGTATATAGCGCTTTTCTAGGCCAGCTTTGGCAGGTTTTTTGAGGACTGTTCCATCCAAGACCAGCAAGGTGAAAAACCAAAAATTTTCATTCCCCACAGAGCTGAAGGGCTCAACAGAGCTACAAAACAAGTTGGAAAAGTTTTCTGGTTCTTAGCAAAAATTTCCACGGCAGCCACAGAGTCTTGGAGCAAGTCACCTCAGACACACTCAAATAAGACTGCAGTATGTTAATCATTGGTAACAGTCTGTAGAGATGTTTTTATGGCCATTTTCTATGGATAATAGGCAAGTATCAATGTCTTTGAGGTGTTCTGGGCCTATTTAGGAAGCTCTTTAGGTCTTTAGGAAGGATAGGCAGGGAAGGAGAGAAGGAGGTGTTGCCCTCTATGTCAATGACCAGCTGGAATCAGTGGAGCTCCACCTGGGGAAGGATGATGAGCTGGTTGAGAGTGTATGGGTTAAAATTAAAGGCAAGACAGGGGAAGGAGATGTTACTGTAGGGGTCTGCTACAGGCCACCTGACCAGCAGAACCAAGCAGATGAGGCCCTCCACAGGCAAATAGAAGCAGCTTCCAGGTCACAAGCCCTGGTCCTCATGGGTGATTTCAACCACCCTGACATCTGCTGGAGGGACAACACAGCAAGGCACCAGCAATCCAGGATGTTGCTGGATTGCATAGATGACAACTTCCTCCTCCAAATGGTAGAGGAACCAACAAGAAAAGGTGCTATGCTGGACCTTGTTCTCACTAACAGGGAAGGGCTGGTAACCAAGGTGAGGCTCAGAGACAGCCTTGGCTGCAGTGACCATGAAGCAGTTGAATTTAAGATCCTCAGGGCAACCAGAAGGACGTATTCTAAGCTTATGACCCTGGACTTTAGGCATGCAGACTTTGATCGCTTCAGGGATCTGCTGGCCAAAGTGTGGTGGGACAAAGCCCTGGAGGGAAGAGGGGCCCAGGACAGCTGGTCAGTATTCAACAACCACCTCCTCTGTGTCCAGGAGCAATGTATACCAACAAAGAGAAAAGCAGGGAAGAATGCTAGGAGGCCTGCCTGGATGAGCAAGGAGCTGCTGGACACGCTATCACTTAAAAGGAAGCTCTACAAGGAGTGGAGGAAAGGACAGCTGGAATGGGGGTATATAAGGAAGCTGCCTGAGCAGCAAGAGACCTGGTCAGGAAAGCCAAAGTGCAGTTTGAATTGAATCTAGCCAGGGAGGTTAAAGGGAACACTAAGAATTTCTACAGGTATATTAATGGTAAAAAGAAGACTAGGGAAGGTGTGGCCCCCTCAGAAAGGAAACATGTGAAAGGGTCACAAGTGACCTGGAAAAGGCTGAGGTTCTCAGTGACTTCTTTACCTCAGTCTTCACTGCAAGGGCCTCCAGCCACACTCCTGGAATAGTCATGGAAGCTAATGGCAAGAACCAGAAGGAAGAACTGCCCATCATAAGTGAAGATCAGGTTCGTGATCACCTGAAGAACCTGGAAGTGTTCAAGTCCATGGGACCCGACGGGATACACCCACGGGTACTGAGAGAACTGGCAGATGAGGTTGCTAAACCATTCTCTATTATATTCCAAAAGTCCTGGCAGTCTGGGGAAGTCCCCACTGACTGGAAAAGGGGAAACATTACTCCCATTTTCAAAAAGGGTAAGAAGAAGGAACCAGGGAACTACAGGCCAGTCAGTCTCACCTCTGTGCCTGGTAAGATCATGGAGCAGATTCTCCTGGAGGCACTACTGAGACAGAAGAATAGTGAAGAGGTGACTGGGTACAGCCAGCATGGGTTTACCAAGGGCAAATCCTGCCTGACAAACCTGGGGGCCTTCTATGACAAGGTCACAACATTAATAGATGAGGGGCGAGCAACTGATGTCATTGACCTGCACCTGAGCAAAGCCTTCCACACTGTCCCACACCACATCCTGGTCTCCAAACTGGTGACACATGGGTTTGATGGGTGGACCACGAGATGGATAAGGAACTGGCTTGATGGCCACACCCAAAGAGTGGCTGTCAATGGCTCCATGTCCCAGTGGAGGCCAGTGACAAGCGGAGTCCCTCAGGGCTCAGTCCTGGGACCAGTCTTGTTCAACATCTTTGTCACTGACATGGACAGTGGCATTGAGTGCACCCTCAGCAAGTTTGCTGATGACACCAAGCTGTGTGGTGCAGCAGACATGCTGGAGGGAAGGGATGCCATCCAGAGGGACCTTGACAGGCTGGAGAGGTGGGCACAAGCCAACCTCATGAGGTTCAACAAGACCAAGTGCAGGGTCCTGCATCTGGGTCGAGGCAATCCCAAGCACAAATCCAGGCTGGGCAGTGACTGGCTGGAAAGCAGCCCTGAGGAGAGGGACTTGGGGGTGCTGGTGGATGAGAAGCTCAACATTGAGCTGTCAATGTGCACTTGCAGCCCAGAAAGCCAACCAGATCCTGGGCTGCATCAAGAGAAGCGTGGCCAGCAGGTCAAGGGAGGTGATTCTCCCCCTCTACTCAGCTCTGCTGAGACCCCACCTGGAGTACTGTGTCCAGTTCTGGAGCCCCTATTACAAGAGGGATATGGACATGCTGGAACATGTCCAGAGAAGGGCCACCAGGATGACCAGAGGGCTGGAGCACCTCTCCTATGAGGACAGATTGAAAGAGTTGGGGATGTTCAGTCTGGAGAAGAGAAGGCTTCGAGGTGACCTTATTGTGGCTTTCCAGTATCTGAAGGAGGCCTACAAGAAAGCTGGGGAGGGACTTTTTAGGCTATCAGGTAGTGATAGGACTAGGGGGAATGGAATAAAGCTGGAAGTGGGGAGATTCAGACTGGACATGAGGAAGTTGTTCTTCACCATGAGAGTGGTGAGAGTCTGGAATAGGTTGTCCAGGGAGGTGGTTGAGGCCCCATCCCTGGAGGTGTTTAAGGCCAGGCTGGATGAGGCTCTGGCCAGCCTGATCTAGTGTGAGGTGTCCCTGCCCATGGCAGGGGGGTTGGAACTAGATGATCCTTGTGGTCCCTTCCAACCCTGACTGACTCTATGACTCTATAACTCTATTTTTCAGCTAAATATGCTCTATTGAATTTAATTTTGAAGCTGTGGGTACCTGAAGTCTGCTTTAAAAAAAAATAAAGCAGATTCAAACTGGGCATTAGAAACCAAAATTCCCAACAGCTTCTGAGCGGCCTCAATGACTCAGTTCTTCAAGATGCAAATTGAGAACTTTTTCCTCTTTCATATATTCTGATGATTAACGAACTGACATACCTCAGTTTGAGTGTTTTCCTCAGAGGAGATACTTTTCAAAGAGAGTCCTGAATAAGTGGTATGGCCACCACTGACTTGGAATGGAAGGATAGCCACTGGGATTCCTTTAGTTTCCACTCATGCATATTTCCCTAAAGCTTTATGAAGCATGACATGAAGTGGAGGCTCTTCCTGAGTACCAAATGCAGAATGAGGCAGTTCAAAAAGCAGTTTCGATAATTATAGCTAGACTCAGGAATTTCTATAGCAATTGATCATTTCAAGCCTATGCACTTGAAAGGTGAACAATCTCTTTCCAGCTCTCTATCTGAAAGTTTTCTGTCCTAACATAATGTTCATGTAACAATTAATAAATGCTCCCTCTCTGTGCAGACAGAGCAGCAGACACAATGGCTGCTGGATGCAGCTAGAACAGTAGCCACACTTGTGATGCTAATGCTCCAAGCTGAACATGCCTGAGGAGGAGACTTTCATATTTTGTTTAGTGGAAAGAAGAATTAATTAAATTGTGTAGATCAGAAGGCAACCTGCTGAGGATGAAAATATGCAACAGTAAGCAGTAGATGGAGAGTTCTGTTATGCTTGTGCTAGCCAAATAGTTATAACAATAATATACGTAAGACATGCTGGAAAGGCTTATATAATAGAAAATAGTAATTCTGCTGTCCTTAAAATATCCAGGTTAAAAATACTTTACCAGAATCTTAATTTATTGAGGTCAATCCAAGCTGTGTTCAATCAGTTTTTCTACCATTTCTGTTTATAATATTTCTGCCTGAAGTGTGTAAGAATATGGTCTGATAACAATGTATAAAAGGAGATGCTATTGGTGGAGCCCTTAGTGCCTGATTCAGAGGTAACAGCACCATGCATTCTAGCTGGTCTACGAAGAGTCAGTATGATTTGTGCACTGTGGCATTTCAGTGCAGTGTTGTATCACTGTGGTTATGCCTGGAGGACTTGTACAAGAATGCTGTATATCAGAACAGTCACAGATACTGTATTTATAATTCTAACAGCTTGGACCTGCCAGCCCCAAACACGGCACTGGCATCCAAGAGTGAGATTAGGGATAAGGCACGGATGTTTATTTTTCATCTTGGAAATGCACAGTGTGCCATGCCCTTACTCTGCTGAAAAGACAAATTTTCTAAAGACACTACAGTACATAAATGATAGTTTAGGACAATTTGTAGTGATCTTAATTATGGGGGTTGAATTTGCAAGTTTTGCTAGCATAAGACTAAGGATGAGAACAAGAATATTTTGGTATAGTCTTAGATCACCTGACACACTAAAATTAATCTTCTGGGCCTCCCATCACCAGTTTTAACAGCATATTCTTTAATGGTGACTTTCTTGTCTCAGCTGCAGAGGTAGTTTTTGTCATCAGTATCTGTCACTACACTTCTACCTGCTGATCCTTTTGAAGCATTTTCTTTCTGCTTTGCCAGTCTCGTCTGCATTTCTCTTTTTCCCTCATTTATTGTGCCACATTTTGAGGATGTCCCCTGCCACATATATGCACAAAACTGCAAGCCCTCTAAAAGAAATATTTGAAGTGTACCAGTTTTCTTAAAAGTCTTAAGATATTGCAAGACTAATTTCTTTAAAATATAGGAGTTAATGTTTTAGAAAATTACAAGAAGATTACATTCCTGAAATATATCAATATACCACTTTTCCAATACTGTAGTACTCCTAGAGGCTTGCAGTTCAGAAGGTGGCATGGTTTTTTCTTGAGGGAGAAATTAATGTTTCACCTTAATGGGTTTATTATTAATATTTAACTCCTATTGGAATTAACAGATGTGTAAAACCATGCCTTATTAGC
This sequence comes from Indicator indicator, assembly GCF_027791375.1. Lineage (NCBI taxonomy): Eukaryota > Metazoa > Chordata > Aves > Piciformes > Indicatoridae > Indicator > Indicator indicator. The sequence goes on from NC_072025.1 coordinate 7,033,096, forward strand.
CATAACTATTCCAAATGATTCAGTGCTTGTTTAGGCAGAGATGCAAAGAGATACCTCATGTCATTTTCTGTCTGCTTGCAATGCATCTCCTAAAGTATATCATGCTGCTTTGATCTAAACCATAATGATGATATGATGGAAGTCATTAGAGATACTGTTGATGGAGAATGGGAGGGGTATTCTGCTTAATAAATGCTGCTTTATGAAATATGCTGAGATTAAAATTTATCTATACTAATTGGCTTGACTTGTGAACCCACGTTTTTCCCTACTTATGAAATGTAATGGTTTCCCAGCTGCAGTGGCTGCTTGAGGATATCAAACTGATGTGAATTACACTATTTTGGCAGTGAAATGTTGTAGTAGTGAAAAAAAAATTGTTTGCATAGTGTAATAATTAAGCCTAAGCACAAAGCTAAAGCAGCAAGAATGCTTTGATCTACAGCTATGCAATTCTTCCTGTATTCAATGTAAGATTAGAATTAAAATTTAATTGTCCAGAAACTTTTACCAAAATAACAATTGGACTGAGTGTCTTCTTCTTTGAGCAATCCTGCATGGTTACTCTGGAAATTAAGTTCTTTATAACTCTAGGATAATGTGTAGTACAAAACACAGTGCTGGCTTCTTACTGCTCAACTTTCCTTCTGCCTCTAACGAGAGTTTGATTTGCAGTACTTCTGCCATGGTTTCTCTGCTATGTTTTTTTCGGATGTGTAAAATGTAATGAGCCTATAGAAGAGACAGTAAAAACTTTATCAAGATTCAGATTCTTGTGCTATTTCACATACCTCTATAAAACTTCTCGGCCTTCTTTCTTTTTTTTTTCCTTAATGAAACTGCCTCTGTATATCTGAAGACTGTTAATGGATAGGAGTGAAGATGTGCTCAAGAGTGTAAAGGAAGTCTAAGGCAGAGATAGAAATTTGAGTCTCTTTCAACTTCATGTCGTAAGATAGAGCCCTTAATCACTAAGATACTCTTACTCTTTGAAATAACTCCAGAAGATGCACAGACTCTCATAGTTAGTGGCTGTGTAGTGCAAATGGACTAAATCCCATCTTGAACTCTTACGGATACGGTTCTCTTGTTTTCCCATTTCCCATTTTCCATTACTGTTGCTTCATCTCCCAGGAACCAACAGTAGTTTAAATTTGAATTTGCATCCTTCTAGTGAAAGTCACACTATCTACCTATTGTCCCCTTACTGAAGAAGAGGCTTTGAATGAAAACTACTATGTCTTAACTATGAGATTTGAAAAGAGCTTTGAAAGATGTTAAAGTCTCTAATTAGCAGTAGTTTTCCCTACAACAGACAAATCTCTTGGAGTTCATTATGCAGTGGTGAAACTATTTTATAAGTTTATTCCAGCTCAGTTCTTGATTCCTGCACTTTTATTCGTGCAGCGTGTGTTGAAGTGTAACAATACCTGTTTCTTTTTGTTTGTTTTATTCAGGTTTTATTTCACTCTTTTTAACTATTTCAGTTTTGAATAGGTAATATAATTTCATAGGTTATAGTCTATTTTAAATATATTTAAATTAGGATATTAACATGATGTGTATAGAAGTATTTTCCCTAGTTGGTTTTCTGGGAAAAGGTTATTTTTTTGATTTAGTTACCAATGATGCCTTCTCTTAATGCAAACAGTAAGTAATCTGCACTTCATACAGCAGAATCCTTTATCAGGCACAACACAGGCATGCAAAGAGATAAGAGCAGCAGCAGGCTTCCAGGCAGAGGAAAAAGGGTACAGACAGCAAACAATGAAGGAAGATTTTCAAAGGTAGAAATGGCAGTTGGCACATCTAACTTCATTTATGCATTTAAAGTATCTCATCTTCCCTAAATATCAAATTTATCTGCTGTTTATAATACACATAACAAAAACCAAACCAAAACTAAAATTGCAGTTTTTTCAATGAGGGTCAGCCTGAAGAATGGTTTTAATGAAGATCCTGTAGCGAAGCTGTCCTGATTTGTGACTTTCACACTTTATTTCTAAAGTTTGTACCAGTCTGTGACTGTCTATATTTCTTCCTTGAATAGTTCTTCTGGAAATCAAGAATAAATCAAACATAGCATCAGTATCTCTTCCCCAATTTGGTTGAGCTGCAACAGAACAGGAGGCACTGCAGCTTAGCTGTCCCTGGATCCCACTGCTCAGGGGAATGCTGAACTTGGTGATGAAGCTGGTTTTCCACCTGCCTTGAACCAGGCTACCAGCTGGCTCAGGTCTCAAAGCCATTTTTAGTCCCTATTCTTAGCAGAATAATTTATTGCACATCCTAAAAGTGCTGTGAATGCTTAGAAGCTGTCTCTGGACATAGAGGGGAGTCAGTTGCAATTTCATATTCAGACACTATTATTTTAATTTTATGTTAATACTATTATTTTAATTATGTTTATTAATATATTATATAAATATTAATATATTGTTTTATAATATTTTATTAATCCATTGCCAGTTTTTAACAAGTAACTGTATATTTCAGATATTGCAAATCCTGACCTAGACAATGTTTGACTGAAATCAAAATAAATTTTTCTCCAGTACAGCATGTTTTAAGAAAACTGAATAATGAAACAAGAGATTCTCTTTAATTTTTTAAATTTAATTTTTAAATTTAGTTTTCACTCTGCAATTGAGAGTTGTAATACAGGGGGTTTTTGGGTAGCTGAGGGTATCTGAAATCCCTGATGTTACTGAGCAGCAGGAACAGAGTTTATTATTCTCAACAATAGGACTCAGTTACACCATTAAGCTTAATATAGGGTGTACTTTTGATTAGATAAATCAATTGTGGGAAGGAGAAGAGCAGCAAAGGCTAGCCTCCAGAAGGCCTTGAATGAAGCCCCAACTCCCTCTCTTGACAAATGGCCTCTCATAAACTTATCTGAGCATCAAGTGTTTTTACACTATTGGTGTGTTTGCATTAGAACAGTAATGATGGAAGTGAAACATTTCAAATCCCATGACCAGTGAGTGTTGTAGCTACATTTCCATCAATGTATACCAACCAAATGGTTTTGTGCTACTTCATCATCTCTGACTTACTGCAGTATTTACCCATCAGTCTTGAATCGCAGCAATCCTGTTTCTGCCTAAAATAAGCCATGAAGTTTGCTCACAGATAATCATGACTGCTTCATATGCTGTTGGTAATGATTACTCTGGAGAGAAATGCAGGTAATACCATGCCTCACTTCACAAGGGAAAGACTTCTCTGAATGTGCCCTGAGGTGAATCCTAAACCTCAGTACTCAGCATGAGATGGTATGGTACTCTCTGCTATTAAGCAAGCTGATGCTCTGTGGGAGCAAACTAAAAATAAAATGGCTTTAGTATCTTCTGTTTTATGACAAAAAGCTACGGCCAGCAACAGCAGGAGTTCTTCCTACAGTTAATGCATGTGTGAATCACAAATTACATGCTGTACTTCAGAGATGCAATTCAGCAGTACAAACTCCAGATCTCTGGTTTTGCTGATCAGTTAAAGAAGGAAACAAAGAAACACGCATCATTTCTGAAGCTTTGACATAATGAAAGAGTAAGAATACAACTAGGCCTTCTTTTAGTGAAGACATAGGTTGGTAGGGAGGGAGGAGAAAATTAAATCAGAGTTCTCCCATTTAAAAGTGGTATTAGCTTTGGACAGAATTCCCTGTCCCTTTCCTTGTTTTTTTGTTTTTTTTTTTCCTTTTTTTTTGCCTTTTTTTTTTGTGCTGCAGCTGCAATACAAAATACTCCCCATCATATGCACAGGAGCTGGTCCAAGAAGAAAAATACCAACCTGAAATAGCCAACCCAATCAAAGTTTTACAGACTAAAGAAACATTGGCAGCATAATTTATGTTAATGGACATATTAAGCTTTCACCATCTGCTCTGCCCCTAATTATGAATGCCAAAAGAACATATTTCACACTTAAATCAGTAGGAAAACATTATTCATGCACTTATATGTTACTTCTACACTAACACTTCTGCGGTGTTCTCATACTGCCTACGCATTTCAGAGCAAGCTGCTCACATCTGAAACTGAACTTCTTGGTAAAAAGTATTTTTCAGTAACTGCTTCAATGGGAGAGTAGTTAATGCAAGACATTTTAAAAGAAAAATAAGTGGGAGATGAAAGACTTTCGTTTTGACAGTGGCTTCTTGGAGGCATATATTTGAGTTCCATATTAATCCCAAATAAAAACATATATTCTATATACACTTTTCCAGTTTTTCATATAGTTTTCATAATTAAAACTAAGCACAATTATTTCAGTGCCTGATGTTTTACAAAGATTTTTTTTTTTTGGTCACAGAGTTGAATTTAAAGCAAATAATTTCATGGCTTCTTAAATAAAGTTTGTTTTCTGTAAATTCAGAGAAATCACCACATACTTTTGATGGCATGTCTAACCCTTTACTGTATGTGTTCTATATTTTTATAAAATTTCATTATTTCGGGAAAAAATTAAAAATAGGTACAAGAAAATTGAAGAGTATTAAAAATCAAATTCCATTGATAAATCTAAGTGATCAAACAGGGGCCTCTGACTTGCAGTTGAAGAATAAAGTTGGGAATGGATTAATATCTAGACTCTTTAATTGTTTCTCAGGCTATACATACGACCTTAGAGAAAGACAGAAGAAACAGAGAAACCAGGTCCTGTAATGACTTACTAAAGGCTGTGCAGACTGTGGCCAAGAGCTGTTTTCTCTGCTTTCTTAAATTTTGTTCTACTTGTCTTTTTAGGTGGGCTGTATCCTTTGTGTATACAGTGTGTATTTACTACAGCAGTGGCTGTACCCTCTCCTGCACCACTTATCCTCAGTGGGAAAGGTGAAGGGGAGTAGCTATGATACAGAAATTGAGCAACTTACAATGCTCCCATGATCAAACTGAAAACCACTAAAAATAGCAATCAGAAAAACTCTGCAAGTTGAGCTTATTACTGATTATGTGAGAGAAGCAAAGGATTTTAAAGGGAATTGATAGTAGCTTGAGAATTCCATCCTGTATAGATGCATTGAGTGTGCAATACAGAGAACCCTGACCTGTTCTCCCTGCACAAGACATCTCTGCACATTAGTCATCTGCAAGGCTCTGCAGCCATAATGCTTCTACAATACTTGAAGTGTCTGTAATTTCCCTCTTTTCACTATTCCCAGTGATGAGCTCCTTAAAGCTCTTGCAGTATTCTGTTTCATACAGACTTTTAATTACACCAGTCACTAGAAAAAAGAAGTATGCTATCAGTATGCTGTGTTAGCAGGTCAGTTTGCTAGTCACATAACATTAAACTGACTATTGTTCAAACATAACCTAATTTGCTTTCTGTGCTTTTGTTCCTGTCTCAGTTCATAGTGTTGTAGGTGTCTGATGCAGATTGCTAGCAAAGAAGAATTAAATGTTATGAGAAGGAGGCAGTTCATGCTTTCACCATCTTGAAATAGTTTTTCCTTGATATGTTTCTATATTGATTTTTTGAAGTAAATGATACTGCATTCTATCATACCACCTAAAAGACATGGCTGAAATTTTCATGCAGATGGTGATCTGGAGATGTTAAATGTTTGCTACTCTTTATGTTATTCAAGACAGCCTGTTACTAATAGCCTATCTGCAGTCATTTTAAGCCTACATTGTGTTTGTCTGAGACACCTCCAGCATTGATTAGTGTGGCATGTTGTCAACTTTGCTATGTGAGCATGAAAACCACTCTTTTGATGTGGAAGAAATAGAAGGCATTCATTGTGTGCTGAACACCATTTGTAACATTTAAAGTGATAGCATGACAGTTGATAAATGCAGAAAGTATTTTTCCCTTTTCTCCTCAAAAGCATATTTCTTCAGTAGGACTATACAACATTTATAGATGACTGCAATAATAAGACTAAAGAAGCAACTTTAGAATATTGTTGAGTTTTGGGGTTTTTTTACAAAAAGTTCATGACCACCATCCTACATTTTTGTGTTATTTGGGTTAACTGGCCTCATAGCTGCAGGTTCACGAGCTAGAGGAAAGCAAGCCCTTTCTCCTACCTTCTACAATAGGAACATACTTCTCCAATTCTTTTCTTCTTGCGTGTGTTGTTGTCAAGTAGCCCTTGCAAATACTCATGGAAATACTTGTGGCTGCCAGCTAGCTTGTGCAAGACCAAGGACTACAGCTGGTTAAAACTGGCCAGGAAGAAGGTTAGAACCAAACTCTATTAGAGCACACATTGACTGTAAAGTGCCTCCTTTTTTTCACTTGGCAGTGCTGTCTCCTGGTTGGCATTACAGCGATGTTGCTCAATTAAACCATTTACTAGCTGTAAGTAATAACAAGGCTTTAAAGGGTGCTATGCACTTACACTGCATGAGCTGAAAAAAATAAAATCTTTCTTATGGATATGTATGAGTTAAAGGAAATAAAGGATAAAAGCAGGTTGTTGTTTGTTGTTAGGTTTTTTGATTAAATTATGCTTAAGGAAAATTCTGTTTCCTTTGATTTATTTGTAGATAACATTGAAATTAAAAGCACTTCATATTTACATCAGTAAAATAAATTAAGAACATCCTAACTAAATATTAAAGCTGAGTTAACACAGAGGCATAGTATGTTATTCTTAGCATTTAACAAGCTGGAAATGCTTTGAGGATTCATGTCAATATTCAGGGAGGATTTGGAAGCAAGATAATCAGGCCTCCTTTTAAATACATGGCTTGCAGACAAAGTATAGATCCTCTTTTTTGTTGATATATTTTAGACATTGTTTGAAAGTGCTAGTTACTTCCATATACAGGTAGTTTTATATTGTTTTAACATTAATACCAGCATTTATCATTTATTGGAGACTAAAATATATCAGTTAGGATCAGAATTGTTTAGCTGACAATAAGCTAATTTAAGTCTCCTTGCCTGATTCTCATGGTCCTCACCAAAGAAAAAGGCCCCAAACCCTGTGGCTTTCAGATCGCTTGTCAAATGGGGATAAAGAATGAGTATGAATTTCCTTCCGCTTGCTATTGGAATGATTGCACCTACAAGATGTTAGGCAATTTCATAGCTAGGCCTTGGTGGCTGTTTCTGAAGTTTAATTTGCTCTCCTAGACCAACTCTTACTTAATTACAAAATACATACAACCTGGGTATGTATTCTCACTCTGTTAATGTATTAGAAATACTTTTCCCTTTTACTGTGTTATTTTAAAAATGATCAAATCAAAGAGAAATACTGTGGTTTGTAGGTTTGGCCTTTTTTCTTTTTTTTTGTTTCAGCATTTTAGTGTTGTTTCTGAGTGTACTTCGCCAGGCAGATAAAAAATCCTGCCCCTTTGTTCAGAATAAAAAAATATGGTGGAAGGGCTTAGGAAGTCTACTGAATGTGTTTGATCTTATTTAATGTTTTTATTTCTGTTACATTGGATGATCAGCTTCATAGATGAATTGTGTGTTTATCGGTATTTTATAAATCCAAGTACATGGAAATTTGCTGCTGTGGCTAACATGCAGGTGTTAGTCCCTTTTCCCAAGTAACTAGTGATAGAATAAGAGGTAATGGCCTCAGGCTGCAGCAGGGGAGGTTTAGGCTGGTAGTTCTAATAGCCATAGCTAAATGTATTTATTTTTTAAAAACTGAAATAGTTCTAAATAACATGAGGGGAAAAAAAAGAAAGTTGTTTTGTGGAAGCTGACATTTCAGGCATTCCTATCTCTCATCAACAGACAGCATATCCTGAACATGTTTGCTGCTTTGCCACTTTAATTAATTAATAAACACATTTTTCAAAGTGAGTCATGAGCCAATTGTATCCATTGGTAGAATATTCTATAAATTCATAGATGCATTATAGAGGAATGGTTTTGATCCCTAAGCCATGCATCCAGGCACAAGATAGTCAAGATGCTCAACAGCTATGATTTACTTTTGAGTCAATGAATCTCATTATCTTTGTGTTACCAAATGTTACATCACTGGCTAGAGGCTTGTTTTGAATAGCATGCACAGCCAATTGTGTGAAAGAAAAAAGATGGTCCTTATTTTGGAGAATGCTATTTGGAGACAGAGGTGTAACTAGCATTTTGGACAGCTGTTAAAGTGACAAGAAACTAAACTGCAGAAAAGAAAGATGTTTGATAGAATAAGATGTGGAAATCTAAAATCTGAAATTTGAAAAACATCCAGTCCATCTACCAGCACACTACACTTAAGCAAGAAAGATATGGTATAGTATTCATAATCAGAATTCAATTATTTTTGCAGTGAGACACGCTTAACAAGTTCATTGTCAAGCTATACAGGCATGGAATGAAAGATGGGATAAATTTTAAAATATGCTAGGAAAAGAATATAATGTGAGACTGCTGCATTTCTATTTTAACAGTGTGGAAGAAACATACTGTTGTGGGTTTAAGACTGGATGTCTTAACCAGAAGGACCAGATAGCCCAGTGGGTGGACACCAGAAAAAGTGTAGCCCTTGTTACTTTCATTCCCATAATCCTGCGTCTGTGCCCCTATACAAACGGGCATAACTGTTCTGTTTCCTCTCTCTGCTCTCCTCTCAGCATGCTGAGCTCTTATCTCTCTGGTATTTTCTTGGGGGAGTTAAGGCTTTTGGCCTTGTGCAGCCTGGCTAAGTTTTGCTGTGTAGTTCAGGCCTGGCTGGGGGGGTGGTGTGCAGGGAGGTATTGGCAGGGCATTGAGGCCTGGTGTTTTGGCCTGGGTGAGGGGGAAGGTCTTGGTAGAGCCCAGGTTGGAGAGAACTGGGCTGAGGATGAATATGAATTTGTGTGGTTTTTATGTTTTTGTACTGTTGTATATAATTGTGAACAGTATCTCCCTCTAACTTTCCAGTTCTGTGCGTGGAACATTTTTTCTTTTACTCCTTTGGGGAGGGCTTCTGTCTGCTCAAACCCACGACACATTACTCCCCTTTTCTAAGTCATTAATTCAAAGAAGGCAACGTGAATAAGAAGGGATTTGCATTGAGATTGTTTAAATTCATGTTTTATCTATTGATGGAATGGAATTACAGTGCTTTTAAAAGGCTCTTGGTGCAGTCTGGAGACTTAAATACTATAGACATCCACAACATAGATTTAGTACCTGCATTTGAAAGAAACCAGTTTTCAGACAGTAGTCTTCAGACATGGAGATAATTGTTTGAAGGTGTGAGATAACTGTTAACTTGCCACACAATAACCATACAGCCTTCAGCTACCCTCCAGAAACTGTCTTCAAGGGTTTCTAAGTACATACTTGGAGATTAATGCAGGCATGAAATTGGGTATCTGCAAGCTAGTAAATGGTACTACTATGAAAAGTGTGTTTGTTTTTAATACAAAATTAAGCCCCCTTACTTTCCCAGTTATTTAGTCAATCATAGTTAATAAGGAAAAGACAACTTACCTGTAACTATGGCAATAGATGCAGGACTCATCCCTGAGAAGCATTTCATTTTTTTCCTAGTTGAATGATTCTTGGAGAGAAGATGGTAAAGGAATCCAGCTTACTGGAAAAAAAGGACATAAAACTCTAATCAGTATAAAGATCTCTTCTGCGTTGTGCTTTACTGAGCAATAACAAAGAATTGCTGTAGCTGCCATTAACTTCTGTAGGGCCTTAATAGTAACCAAATTCCACAGTACCTACAACTGAAGTGCAACACTGCATTCCTTGTTTCTTGTAAGGGAGTAATATTGTAGATACCACCCTACTCTTATCATTAAAAAAAAAAAAAGAAGAATTTAAGACTGCTTGCAGCAAGTAGACTCTGTAAATACCTCTTCCATCTCTTTAGAGATACAGAATTTTGTGGAATGCTTCTTGCTCATATGTGCCTCAGGTTAGTTATTTTGATTTTCATGCAAATTGTTTGACCTCCTGATACATGAGGTAATTTTGTGCAGTGACTTGGTCTGGTGTCTTAATGACAGCAGTGGTGGTTTTTATATTTGGCATTAATGAATTTTAATTAATATTTTGAGTGATAATTAACTCGCCTCTGTGGACAAAATCCTCTTTAATCCAAATTGCATATCTCTGCGGATAAGAGATCAGATTCTTCGTAACATTGATTAAAGAGTGAATCTTGACCTGTTTGGAAAAATGATGCATATGAACTTTAACTTAAAGTCAATCAATATTCATATAAATAGTTGATTTTTTTATATAGTCCTAGTAATAATTCTGGAATTTGTGCAAATAGGAATTGATATTTGGAACTAAAAATGCCTCCACGTGTATCACCTTAATTAATCTGAAAGGGTGGGACTATTTTACAGCTATTCAGTGGCAGAATTTGACCTAGGTAATGTGCTGTGCTGGCTTAGAGAAAAAATTATCAGGCCCAGTATCCCATCTCCCAGAGCAGCCAAAAGCAGATGCTTAGGGAAGGTAAAAACAGTAATAGTTAAGGAGACTTACTCAGATTGTCTCCTGTTTCTATGAGTCTGGGACGCTTTTATTTATGTATAAGCCTACTGAGCTATAACAGGATTACTCAGAGCTCATCTAAATACTTTTACATTCAAAATACTTATTTAGGAGGAAAAGTCTTATTTTTGTGAGATCTATATATACACATTTTTTGCTGACATCTGATGGTGTGTCAGTGTGAGCTGAAATTACCCCCCACCTGACAATAACCAGGCTAGCTCAGTCTGGAAGCGAATGAAAGCTGTATTTACAAGCAGAATCTACAATCTATGATGAAATGCAATGAATATGTACAAATATACAAAATTCACAACATTTACAAATATATACAATCAACAGAACAGCACAACCGATCTCCCTTTGCTTCCCCCCAAAGGGCACTTTTCCCAAGGGGCCTTTCTCCCAGGGGCTTTCCCCCCAGACCCCCCTGGCAGAAAGCAGAGTTAGTTAAGCAGAAAGTTGTTAACTTAGCTCACCAAGGTCAGTGTGTTATCTTCAGCCAGAAGAGAAGAAGAAACAGACACCCCAGCAAGCTGCCCCAACTGCAGAATGCAGACTGCCCACTTTGTTTTGAGTAGTAGTTCTTAAACATTTCTATCTATCCAATGGAAGTGTTTAGAACAATCAGTATTTTGCTTTCCTACACCCAATTGTGACTTATTTACACTCTTTCTCTGCTTGAACTTTACAAAGAAAAATTAAAAAGACAGTTTCAAACCATCACAGATGGAAAAGCTGGTTTCAAGCCACCTTAAGTGTTTGCTAAAGTGATTGACAAGGTATATATCTTCCAACCAGTTGTTACAAACTGGAGAGGATTTTAGTGATGTGCAATTTGTGTCTTGGAGACAGAGGGAAAAATCTTTATAATCTTACTTTTCAAATGTGGTGAGCATGCACTATGGAGCAGTGTCTCTGAAACACAACCAGCTACAAGCTACAGATATTTTTTTCCAAAGGTTGGAAATGCAAAATCACATGGTGTGACTCATTATTAACGAACTCTCTCATTATCTTCATTATCTACTGGTCTTACTAAATCTTTATTTTGTAAAAATGTCTCAGCACTTAACTTTGCAATTTGCTAATTCTGCTTAATACAGGCAGACTATTTTACCATGAAAATAGTTAACACAATAGTCTTTACCCTTTATTATTTCAAAAGATTTTTAAATTTTTTATTTATTTACTAAATCTGCCAGCAGCACACGTAGTTGTATGAGTTTGAAAAATGCAATGTTCTGCTAAAAGGAGAAAAATGCAACCTAATCCTTTTGTGCTAATTGAATGGGGAGGGTGTTAATGGCTTTCAACAATATTTTAGAGGTTTCATCACTAGAAAAAACTTCTGATTTCCAGGCTACTCTTCCATAGCTCCACTGCAAAGCAGGTCTATAGACTGCTGGCAATAGGTAATTGCTATGTCTTAGTAGATACTGCTTATGTGGGATGTGTAAATTATTAATGCCTGCAAATCTAATTTCTGTTGAGGTTTGACTTGTTAAAGTTGCACTGGCAATCCTTTCCTGGAATCCTTTAAAGGAAATATCATTTTTTCCTGTGATAATGTTAAGTGAGTGCCCATGAAACGGTTCACAGGGCTTAAGGTCAATAGTGATAAAAATAAGTCTTTGAAGAGTTATTGTACAGTGAGAATCAAGAAACTGTAAAATGTATAAATGGTGGAGTATGGTCTGCTAACTTGATAATTAAACCTTGATTTATTAGAAAGTTAAGCATCTCCATTCTCTTACACAAATGAGGCTTTTCCTGTAACTGACCTCTACAGCTACCATAAATGGACAGTCTCAATATTCTGAGCAAAGCATTTTACACCTTTTGTGTAATCCGTTCTAAGACAGTCTAAAAATTCTGCCAGAGCTCTGGATGAATTGCACCTTGTCCAGAATGTGTTTTAATTGAATTGGCATGTATTTTTTAATGCATGATAATGTTAATATATACTTTATTTTTTCCTTATCTCTGTATTTCCTTCTCTTATCCCTATACATCCTATATTTTCCCTTTTTACTAGTGATTTAAGAAATACTTGCAATAATCATGAGAAGACACTAAAATGTATTTTTCTTATCAAATAAGTTTTCAAGTGGTAGCCTCCAGTGCAAGTAAAACACAAGACACACCTCCTGCCATAAGAATAGGCATAAAAATCTCATTGTCTTAATTTTGGAGGCTCATCTTTCTTTACTGAATAAAAACACTCTGTTTCTGTCCATCCAACAGTTAAAAAATCTCTAATGAGGTTATATTTTTGTTGTGGTTTTTTTAGTCTAGCAGGCATAACACTGCAAAACTGATACTAGAACTGAAATCTTTACTCATGCAAACTATATGGGTGTGGCATTACAGGTTTAGTACCACTCTTTGAGCTGTGGAATTAAACCCTAAAGAATTAAGTTACATCACCAATAAATGATAATTAAATATGTAATTACACATATTTTTATTCCTTCATATGCGATCTTTTTAATTGAAAAAGCTACATTCAGTTGGGATATACATTCAAGAATAATTCCTGCAGTGCCACAGGATTTTACACTGTCTTTAGTGTATTTTTGTCTCTATTTCACTTTGAATTTGTTTTGGTCAATTCTAATTACACAGCGCTTTTAGAATGGCACTTACATGGTAATTATTGTATTTTAAAGACTGATTAGATTAAACCAAACAGAGTAAATATTGCATACCTTGAAAAGAAATGCAAGAACACAGTTCAGAATATACAATCTTTTAAAAATATGAAAATAAGCAATCTCAGAAACCTCCTATATCATCTGGTGAATAGCATGGAAGGGAGGCCATCTAACCTGTAGAAAAGTAATTCTGAAGATTTCACTTTCATGTGAGGTAATGAAACATTTTAAATATACTGAGGAATCATGTTGATGTGGTGTAAGAGGAGCAGAAGATACTCCATTGCAAATTACCTCTTGTTTTGTCTTTGGTTCCAGGTGAAGAGGAGGTGTACATTGCATATGACTGGTCAGTAAGTGCTATTTCCTCAGTATATGCCGCACATGTCTAGATTTCTCAGATGTCCTCAGTGATTTTGTTCCCCTCTGTTAATAAATTGAGAGGCCACTTAGAACAGCACATGACACTGATTTAATTAAATTGTAGTCATTCTGGTTTTTATGGCAGTCTTACAGTTTGCATAGATGGTAGAAGATCAGAGTTACACAGCCTCCTGCAGTGTAAAGAGGACCAGCATTCCTAGGCCTCACTTGCTGTATGCCCTTCTACCCTTCCTTCATTAGAGATCCCATGTTCCTTCTGAAATCAATATCCACGTACTTAGTCTGCTGTTAACACAGGTGGATCAGGGTTCCTATGAGAGGAAAGATCCCATTTATATACCTGATTTTAGAAGAGTTGCAGGTTATCCTACAATCTGCAACTGGAGCTCTGCATGATGAATTCTCGTGCTTCGTAGACTCAGAGCTACTGAAATATGAATATGAAGTTAATGCAGTTTGGCCTTGAGGCATCAAATGACTGCAGAATCTGACACAGCCATGGCAGGTTCATGTTCTATTACCTGCTCATTAGAAATTCTAGTTTCCACTCTAGGATCAGTCACGATTCATCTTAGCCAACTTAGCAGATGGGAGTCTATTAAGTCTTCTGTAATGAAAGCCTACTGAGAAATACTATTAGTTTGATATTAAAATTGTTTTGAAGAAATGGAAGTTGGATTCTTTTCCACTTTAACTTATCTGCTTATTGGAAAAGAGACTGATATAATTAAAGTCCTGCAATCACAAATTTTCAGATACAGTTCTGCTCAAAAGTATTGTTCTCTCAGTTTCAGTTGCACTGAGTAACTTCATAGATACTGTAGTTCTAAACACATCTGAGTTGAAAAGGTTAGGTTTTTTTCTACAGCATTTATTGGTTATGAATGCATAGGGCTAGCATATGGAATAGTTTAAATCAGCAATGGATTGAAAACAGTTCAGCTGCATAGAGAAGCAAGCTTGTAGACCATAGGTGCTATAATTTAACCTGACAGTGAACTGTGTTGCAATGTTTATGTTCCACTTATATCTGATGGTGACTTATAAAGGGTAGAGAGTTCCATCTCTTTTAGAAGCAATTTAATAGCAGATAGATTGAACTGGATATTGAGGAAATAGCAGGTATTGAAAAATTTCAGGAAAGCAAAACTTGTGTGGGAATTTTGTCAAAGCTGACAAATAGTAGAGATATATGAAGTGTGGGAGAAAGACTGAGAAGTAGATGAAGAAAGGAACCATAGTGGGAGTAAGCACAGAAAAGAGGACTTACAAAATAAATTGAGTATATAAAATTGAGGCTGGTAAAATGCTTAGGCTCACCTATATGTTGCAAAAGCAGGGCTTGAGCTCATTTGCCTGTAGATGAATATGCAATAGTAGGTTTGTTACCAAAAGAAGCTACCGCACCAGACCCAATCCCCTCAGTTCACTATGCATATTAAATGAAAAGAAAACAAAAATAACCCAAGAGCCACAAACAAACAACAACCACCGCCAAACTCAAACTGCTGAGAGCTTGTTTTGCTCCCACTAGAGTGCTATTCAGCTTGTGAATGAGATATGTATGTATAGCATTTCATTCTTTAAACAGAGCCAGGGATATTATACTGGGTATTTCACTTTATCACTGTGTTTACAGTTGTGTAACATTTCCCATTTTAATGCTAATTTAATTGGTCTCTCTCCTTGGCAAGAAAGTAATGAAGGTATCTTTTTACACAGGTAAAAAGATGCAGAAGTGTTAAATTCCATAAACCCTCATTGCAGCTATGGTGGATTAGGTGCAAGAGATTCAGGAGAAAGCTAATGACTCTATAATGAGCACTGATTAGAATAAATTCCAGCTATAAGCTAGTAGTCTTGTTTCTAGGAGCAGAAGAAATTGGTTCCCCAATGCATACTCATTTTTACTGCCAGCATGTTTTCTAGAGATTGATTTTGTCTCAACATTGAGCTGAGGCAGGGAAATCTAATGGATTTGCTTTATTTTTCTTACTGAAAACAAAACCTTTTTATTGAGAACCCTATGTAATTTGTCCCCATGTTCCCAGGAACAGTTCTTATCCCCCCTCTGAAGTTGTGAAACGCACTCACAGTAACAGAGGTTGGACCTAACTCTCCATTGTCATGGAGGGAGGTGGTATATCACAAGTAGGAGACTCTTAAATCAGAGAAATGATGTGTTAATTCAGTGGAAGCCTTTGTTCACAAAGTGCCTCTGGATTCAGCAAATCATTACCTCTATCTTCAGAGATCATTGGAGTAGTATTAGATAGAAATCCAGTAGTTCCTCCAATTTCAGAAGCATTCTTGGTGACTGATAAGTGAATAATAGATATGTAACTTTCTAATACCATAGGTTTCTTGAGAAAAATGAAAAGTATTAATCCCTGTAGTCAGTGACTCAGAAGGCTTCTACACAGCAGACTGAATCGCAGAATATGTGATAAAAATTTGGGATCTATTGCATTTCTCAAAAAAAAAAATCCATGTTCTGGTTTTGCACTTTTAAAATCTGAATACAGTGGGTTTGGTTATTTCTCATCCACATAGATAAACTAACATCTCTTTGGTGAGAAGGCTGCAGGGTTTGGACCTGTGGCTATCAGGCTCTAGCACCTTGCTGTGTGACATAGAAAAAGCACAAAACAGTTTCAGGTTTGAAAAGATTCAGGTTATGCTGAACCTAGTGTAAGACAAATATTTTTCTAGGAAGCCTGAGAGATATTTCAAAACAGTGGAAAAAAACTAGGCTACCTCAGCTATTTTAATATTTGAGTTAAAATACAGCTGTTGTTTCCTTGAAAAAAATAATTCAGTTGTGTCTGTACGGTTTAGAAGTTACACTTCATAGTTGAAGATGGTATGATCTGCACACATTCTGTCTGCAATTCAGATGCTGAGATTAAATTCTGCCTTTTAATTTGCTCAGTAATTGGTTTCCTAAAAAGTAGTACCTGGCTGCGAAGATGGCAAAGATAAGGAGACCACCTAGAATAGTAATTGTCATGAAGATTACTTTGCAAATTAATTTGTGATAGAATTAAGATCAGCTTTGCCTCTTGCTGAAAAATTTGGCTGATTTTACCTCTATACTGCTGGGTACACGTGCCACAATTTCAGCATAGAAAGGCAGAGGACTCTTCAGTTGTGACCTCAGGCTGAATTAACTGAAAACTGGTTTCCTACAGCCTTCGAGTACATCAGTGCTAGATGTGCTTGAGAAGAATTCCTTTATCTGTTTTTTGCCATCTATATTCTAAAAGGTTTCCTGTCTGCCACCATTAATTTGAAGTTTTTTCCTTCACACTCCATCCCACAGGGCATTTGCTGCACTATTTATATGCCAGTGCTAGGGGAGAACTGCAGCTGTCATTTGTGCTGCCCAGCTGATAACCATTCTCTTTGAGCCCTTAGAGATTTTAATCTGGCTATTTCCCCACAACTGTTAGAGCTGCCCTGCATCTGCCATCCAGTCCTTTCTAGACCAGTGCCCTGTTTAGCCACTGGCTTTTAGCTTTCAGAATACATCTGAATGGCTTCCTGTGACACTTCACTGTTCTGTAGTATCTGGTGTTTAGCAGATTTTCTTACAGGTAAGTACCATGTATGAACACTCTACTGGAATTTATAAAAGGCTCTCACTGCAGTGATACCACTTAAGGCAGTTTCAGGGTTTGGATATGAAATGAAGATTCTTAGATGTGGGTGGAAAAACTCCATTACACTGTCTGGCTAAAAACAGGGCTGTCATCTCCATATGCTTCAGGAAAATCTGAGTCATGAATTTCAAACCATGCTTGTGTTACATGCTTTATGCTTCTCTATCTTCAGCTGTAGTGACTTGTAAGCAGAGTCTACTGCACAGTAAATCT
Source organism: Indicator indicator (assembly GCF_027791375.1). Taxonomy (NCBI): domain Eukaryota; kingdom Metazoa; phylum Chordata; class Aves; order Piciformes; family Indicatoridae; genus Indicator; species Indicator indicator. Next base: position 7,050,434 of record NC_072025.1, read on the forward strand.
CTTAAGAATTATTTAATATGGATAACATTTCCATTGACTAGTAGACTGAGACCACTGGGGATAAAAACCGCTATTTCTCTAAGAGACACAAATTTGTTCTGTTCTTGACAGGAAATGAATTTAAGAAGATGAGGTGTGTATAGTTCTTTCTTAACTTGCCATTTAAAAATACCTGTTTTGGTAGCGCTTTGTTGTAAATAATTTTAGACATGCTTGTATAATGTGCTTTCCTGTTCCTGATCAGGTCATACAAGCAATTTGTCTTGATTGTGGGCAGTTTTCTTGCAGGCTGTGCAGAGTACTGCAGTGCTGTGACTAGATTACTGTTTTCAGCCAATGTAAAATAATTCTTGTTTATGCTGCAATTGCAGTAGAGAAATATCCTTAGTTTCCAGTAAGCAGAGCAAAATATATCAGAGGCAGCACTGGTGGACAGATGGATTAGTGTTCTAATTGATAACTACTTTTTATGAAAGGGATCATAGTGGGCATACAGAGAAAGCCTGGTAAGTCTGCTAGTTCTTTTAAAAGTGAGAAGGGACAAGTAACCACTGGGAAAGTTTTGCCTTCTGATTTTCTCATTTAAAACTTAAGATGCACTATTTACCTCAAAGCTTTCTGTCAAGACTAGTGCTGCAAGGTATCAGTAACTAAAAGAGCTTCACATACTGGGTTCCTTTCATGTCTTTTCCTGTCACTAACATGCACTCAGCTTTGTACCCCAGAATCTAGAATCTGTTTCAGGGAGAGCTTAGATATGCCATGTGGTGCCAATGTACTAATCTGATGCATTAGATTCCTGGATTTTTCAGACACTAAAATTTGCGGTTTTCCTTATATCAGAAATTTTACAGGGCTATCTGTGAGGTTCTTGGTTACAGTGACAGGGTATTTTGCATAAATTTATATGATACATATTTACACTGTATATAGCTTCTCTAATCCTCTGGCTCCATGCTAGTCTTGTTGCTCAATGTGTGCACAAAAGTCTTGAGAAACTGGTTATGACCAAATGATCTTGTGGTTGGCTGACATGCCTTTGTTATATGCATATAGCAAAGCATGCAGTTGTGTGGTGCATTTCAGAGGCCTGTGTCTGAGCACAGTTTGCCCAATTAAGTAACTGCATGGGTCACGTTTATCATAAGCATGCAGCAATGAAATACACAGAGAAACAGGTACTGAAAGTATGTTGTTTCCCCCACCCAAATGACACACAACAGATCGGTTGTCAAACCTGTCAGAATGGGCTGTTGTCTTTACTAGTTTTGATAACAGTTCAGATATAATCTCTGCTTATTTATTTGGAATGCAGTATTTAGACAAAAGTATTTTTTTTCCTTTTAATTTAAAGCAACACAAGTATTTAGTGGGAAGAATTAGTGAACTTTTATTGTAAATGTGTCCCTCTTTTCCTTGACATACAGATTAGAGTGTTTGGAAAAAATCTTGCAGAGAGATCTAGATAGATGGGAACACTGGGCTCTGATTAATGGGGTGAAATTTAACAAGTCAAAATACCAGATTCTGCACCTAGGACAGTATAATGCCAGGTTCAAGTATAAATTGTGAGAGGAGTGGCAGGAGGGCATCCCTGCAGAAAGAGATCTGGGGCTGCTGGTAGGCAGCAGGCTCGTTATGAGCCAGCAGTGTGCCCTGGCAGCCAAGAGGGCAAACAGTGTCATGGGGTGCATCAAACCCAGCACAACCAGGTGGTCAAAAGATGCAATTGTCCCACTGCATTCAGTGCTGGCATAACCTCACCTTTAGTGCTGTGTGAAAATCTGGGCCTGCAGTTTGAGAGATGTGAAGGTCCTTGTATGCATCCAGAGAAGGGTAAAGCTGGTGAAAGGGCTGGAAGGAATGTCCTATGAAGAATGGCAAACGACTTTGGGCTTGTCTGCTTTGGAGAAGATATAGCTGAGGGGCAGCCTTGTTGCTTTCTACAGATTCCTGAGGAGGGGAAGAGGAGAGGGAAGTGTTGATCTCTTCTTCCTGTTATCCAGTAATGGAACCTGTGGGAGTGGCTCAGAGCTTCACCAGAGGAGGTTTAGACTGAACGTTAGGAAGCATTTCTTTACAGAGAGGGTAGTCAAATACTGGAACAGGCTTCCGGGAGAGGTGGTCGATGCCCCAAGCCTGTCAGTGTTTAAGAGACATTTGGACAATGCCTGTTGTAACATGCTCTTAGTCACCCCTGAACTGGTTAGGCAGTTGGACTAAGTCATTGTAGGTCCCTTCTGAACGGAAACAATCTTGTCTACTCTAAAAATAGTATTTGGGAGATACTTCATGGCATCCAGCTAGTAAGAGTTAGTAAACTATGGAGTGAGGTTTTTAATAACTTCAATTGCAGTGCATTATCCTTTAGTGCCCTGTGAAGCCAAGTTAATAGAATTACTTTCCTTCAGTTTTGATAAGAACAAGTCAGGTTCAAAATGTATGCTTTCAGTACACATTAAAGAAATGCCTAAGATGAAAATTGAAAAGTGTTCCTGTTTACTGCATAGTGATCAAAGCATGATCCCTTACTGGCAAGAAAAAAACATGGAAAACTAATTTCAAGGTTCAGGATTAATTCTGTCAAATTGTCAGGAAAGATACTACACAAGAATACATTTAGTGTAAATGTAGAACCTTTTCTTTATCTGTTCCTTTTGGTGTCTGAATTATTACTTTGATTTCATAGTTCCATAACATGAGCATTTTAAGTTACCTGACTGTGTATCTGGTTTAAAAATGTACAGACATACCCTTTTTACCAGTCTCTCTGTTGCCTATTGGCATCACTGATCTGTGCTGCTGACCTTTTCCTGAATGTGTGTTTTTTCCATGTTCCCTACAGTAATTCCTTAGAAATGATTGTCATATAAGGAGGTGGCTATGGCAAACAGGAAACGTCAAAGCACTACAGCCAGCATGCTGGATCACAGAACCAGAGCTTGCCCTACTTCATCTCACAACAGGGAGCCTGAAAACGAAGAAAGTGACCTTCCTATTGAAGATTATGCAGCAAAAGAGGCAGAACTAGCAGCTGTCAGACAAGGTAGTCCTCCACTTGTGGAACATGAGTGCAATGATCACAGTGGAGATGGTGACTCCAGCTCTGACTATGTGAATAACACCTCTGAGGAAGAGGACTATGATGAAGGCTTGCCAGAGGAAGAGGAGGGGATCACATACTACATTAGATACTGTCCAGAGGATGACAGTTACCTGGAAGGAATGGACTGCAATGGGGAAGAGTATGCTTCCCATCAGGAACATCATGGTGAAGCAGATGAATGTCAGGAAGCTGTAGAAGAATGGTCTGAAGGTAAAATTCAGCACCAAGATGAAAATGGGATGACAGACAGGCAAGAGTGGCAGGAAGGTCAAGACAATGGTGTTCAGATTTTGGAGGATGAAGTGTCATCTCTGGAGATTCAAGACCAGGAAGAAAACATACAGTACTGTCAAAGTGAAGGTGGCTATCCAGACTATTACCCAGCAGAGGCTAATGGAAACTCGCAAGGAATATCACCATACCATTGTAGAAAAGAGGATGCAGATCTGGAAGAGCAGGAAGAGGACATTGACCAGATTGTAGCAGAAATCAAAATGAGCATGAGCATGAGCAGTATTAATAGTACAACAGAAATGAGCCCAGAGCACACTGGGACTGAAAACATTGCACATGACTATAAAGAGACTTGTTCAAAGGGAGAAGCTGTTCACAGTGCTAACAGGCATGACGGGAGGCCAAAATCACTGAACATCCCATCAGCCTCTAAGCACAGTGGAGATGTGCCTAGAGGTTTTAAAGCAAAGTCAAGAACTCCAGAGGACAGACAGAAGTGGCCACAAGAGCAGGTATGAGGTTCTCTTGTTTAACCAGACTGTCAGAGGCATTGTGCAAATGTGATGCCAGTTATTCCTAAGAGAATCGGAGAGCAGTGTTTTTATTCTTACTCTGTCTTGTAGCCACAGATATATAATCATGCTGTATAGTTAAAAAAGGTGCTGAATGTAGTCAGTTTAGGTGAAGAACTAGGAAAGAGGTTTTGCACAGAGAGCAGACAGTTCTGAGTGAAACAAGGTATTTCAGATGCATAGGGTAAACCTAGTTTATTTACACTATATTTACGCTTCAGTGACACACTAAATAAATCTAAAACTGGGGTCATCAGTGAAACACCTTTTTTTTCTTATTAAGGGCTTCTGTTTGTTGCTTTAGTACATGATTACTTTTAATTTTGTTTGCAGTAGAACATATGCCAAGGTTAGATACTGCACATGTTAAAAACAGTTGCAAAGACATGCCTGCATATCACTGTCCTTTTGTGTCCTTTTGTGCTAGGTGGGCATACCTTCACTTTGGCAAGAAGGAAGAAATAGGAATTTCACATATACCAAAAATGCTGAAGTTTTTCCCCAAAGAACGTTGTGCTAATTTAAGATGCTAATTTAAACCAAGCATAACCTTTTCTTGTTCTAATGGTGTGCCAAAAAATTGAGTCTTTGGCCTAAACTAAAGCCTGAACCACAAGAAGCTTGCTTCCAGATCAGTTTACTGCAAGGTATCCTCTCCTGCTTCCTTTCCCACAAAGGGGTGTGCTATGGGAAACTCACAGGCCCATCCTGCTGTTCCCTGGCAGCATTTGGAACTTCTGCACCCATAAGATATCTACAGAGAATGGCAGGCTTGCTTATTATTTTACCAATGCTAAGTTATTGATAACTATGCAGTCAGGTAGCATAATTAAAGAGTGGTAGAAGCAGTCGAGAAAAAGGTTCCTAAGCCAGCAGCTCAATAATACTGAGAGCAGATGTGTTTTGCACTAATGGAACACTCAATTAAATAATTACACCTCTCTGGAGCCCTGTATGTGCTAGAGTTTAGTCTTTTCATCCCAAGCAGAGTTAGCACACAGGATCAAGAGTGGCAGCTTTGAGGAGGACCATATTTTGACTGAAAAGCTAAATTAACGTAGAATGGAATAAACAACCAATCATGTTAAAAACCAGCAGAACTCAAGCATTGCCATACCTCAGCCTTTGCTAAGAGGAGCTTTATACTGCAAAAGAAGTGGTTAAAAACAGGATCTGGTTGGCTGGGAGGGTTCCTGCAAGACTGGTGGAAAAGGGTGGCCCAGGTGTCTCTAGGCTTGGCTATTAGCCATTAGGACAGGGCTGGCCAAGGCACAAATGGAGCTGAAGGCTTATTTCCAGAGATGTCTATAGATGTTTCAGTAACCTCAAATAAGTAAAGTCTGATTTTCCTCTCCACCTAAAGATGGCATTTTCTGCTGCCTTGTGTTCCTTCACATGATTCTGAACACTGCTTCAGTACTTGCTAAGAGGCAAAAGTATTAGTAATACTGTATCTTTAATATTTTTATAGGTTTCCTTTGCACAATCTGTGTTCTTATCATAATCTCACTGTAGGATAGGAGACTTTTAACATAGCTGCACCTCTGTGCAAATTTCCCAAATTTCCAGTTTAGCTTTAGGTCCCATTTTGAACTGCAAGACAGGGTATAAAGTATTTATAAACCATTTTACTGTTTCCGTTAAATGTGTTTTTTTTCCCTAGCTATTGTAACACTTTAAACAACAATATCAATTAGAACTCTGTAAGAAACATGAAGAAAGCAAGTATCAAGTAATATTCACTGCACATGGCACACACTGCTCCATATTGGTTTAGCCATGCTGTATAGATTTGTCTTGTCTAAAGCAGAGAGCATTTACTATCAGGGATATGGTAGGCTTCTTAGCTGCTACAGCTGTGTAGACAGGCCACTAGTTAGTGGGCCTGCAAGTCTTGGTGCTCTGTGCATCATCTCAGACTATTCTTTCCTAAAACCCCTGCTTACTACCTGGGTGAATTTTTGCTTTGTGTATGTTGTCTCACCTGAAAATTAGCATTACTGAGCTAATAGCTCTAATGGGCCTGCTTCATTAGTGCATTTTGTTCAGTTGACTAAACATTACTCATACAGAATTATTTCTCCAGAAATGAACATGCAGACTTTCTTCTATTAGAGCAGCATAATGCACTTGAAAGTCAGAAGGCAAGGAGTCATGTTCATATATAACATTCAGACTTACCCTGGGAAATAATACTGGCTCAGTGTTTACTATGTGCTGATAAAAGGTTTTATTTTTGAAGCCTTAAGCTGACAGTGGCATTTAGACATTCTTTTTATACATAATGAGGAAGCTGAGAAAAAAGGAAGGTGAAGTATCCTTAGCCTTAAATATTTGTTCCAGAAATCATCTTGATTTTCCAGATTCCTAACACTGAAACTCTTGAGACATGAAAACTTAACTTTCTTGGTATGTATGGGACAGGGTTCTCCCTGTGCCAGCTGCCGGTGTTCTGTTACTTGTTTCAGGTCTGGAGAAGAAGTTCTGCTCCTCAGAATGTTAGAACTTTGAAGAAAAAGAATGTTCCATAGTTAAAAAGACCTAGGATTGTCCTTGTGTAAGGTTTTATATTTTTGCTTTTAGATTTCTTCAGAAGTGTGAAGCTGTGCTGCCATCCTGTAGATTTGCTTGGCCTAAAAGGTCATGAGGTATATAGGAACAATACAGGAACAGAAAGTCCTATGTTCAGTGCTAGGATTCTGTTCTTTAGATCAGAGCTGGTTGTTAGGACTAATTTGATTTGGTCCAGTACTGAGAATAAAAAGATTTAAACATTCTGACTTTGGTTTCTGAACAATGTGAACTTGTCAGCTTAGTTTCATGTGAAGAGTTTGCACTGAAATAAAATAATTCAGTTTACATTTAAATCAGTAGAGTAACTGCTACTTAATAATCAAAATGTCTTATTGTTTACATCACAGTATTTTATTATAATTAAATGGCTCCAAAATTTTGTATGAATTTCATATTTTCTCAGTTGCAATAGCAAATCCCAGCTACTCTACTGTGTTACGATATTTCAGTATTGGTAATGAATATTGACTACACATAAATGACTACATATAATTAACTACACAGAAAAGCTTCATGACCAGTGCCTGTTGTAAAATAATGGAGAACATGCTAAATGCAGTTTCATGTGTTAATGTTTTATGAATTTTTATTAAAATTTTCTGAATGTAACTTAATATAGTGAAAATTTTCTGAGTATCTTTGTGCCATTGACCTCCACTGAAATCTCTGCTTCGTTTTGAAACTTTTCAGAAGACAAAAGGATTTGAAATCCTTTCTCTTTTTTTTCTTACAGTTGTGCAATGGTTTAGAGCAGCCAAGGAAGCAACAGCGTTCAGACCTCAATGGACCAGTTGACAATAACAATACGCCTGAGGTGGGTACCTTAGGCAGTTAGGCTGTTCTGCTGCCGGTCTTCCTGTGGTCAGAGTTCCATGAGGGAAGGCAGGCACTGAATTGTCAGCTTTCTGCACCTCACACACGCATACTTGGGCTCTGTTTCTCTTCCTGAAACAACAACAAATACCACGTCTGCATATTTCAAAAAGTCATTGAAGTATGCCCATGAATTTATTGCTGCCACATTCATTTTATGTAACTGTCCACAGCATGTAGTCAAGTCTAAAATTCCCTGATGACACAGAGAATAAGGAGAACACTTCAGAAATCTTTTGGATTATTGGAGAGCAAAAGTAGCATCAAAAAGAAATTGTTTCATGCTTCTCCTCGCCAATGTCAGTCGTGGAAACCAAGGACTGCTTAATTCCCACAGGGATAATTCTCTTTAAATAATCCTAATATCAAGCATGTAATTCAGTGCTGAGGGCTCACATGCTTCACATCTTCTGGAGCGGCCTCTGTAATAAGATGTGTCCAGGCTCAGTCATCTGTGGCAAAGACACACAGATAGGCAGACCTGCTCTTGTCACAGAAGATGGGAGCAAAGAAGACATCTGAGAATGCAGAATGAGGTTATGCTTGAGGCTAGACACAATGAAATGAAATTCAGACTTAAAAGCAGAAGTCTGTTATCTCAAAAACATACAACATATTTAGCCTGTAGCCTGTAACATTAATGAAGCAGCACATTTCTAAAGCCTTTTGCCATAATGGAGAAATCAGCCTCTTTCCTGGAAACAGGAATGCCTGAGGAGGCTGGCAGAAGACAAATGGAAGGACTAGATCTGTTTATTGAGAATAGAGACAGCAGCATAAAACGAGTATTGTCATGGCCCCTGCTGAGATTAAGTGTAATGCTGTGTACTGTGCAATCAGGGACAGTATTTTTTTATTCACTGACCCAGAACCTCATTTTGTAAAGTACTGTTAAATATTGGTAATTGGAAATTTCGGATATCAGAAAGCAGCGTGAGCTAGTGGACAAACCATTGCACTGGAAATTGCTGGCTTATAATTGCTCACTTGACAGCTGACTTCCTAGGTAATTTTTATGTTTGTCATGGCACCCTGCCTCCCTTAGATTTTTGTGTGGTGAGGTCTGCTTAAAATGAGATTCCAGGTTAGGTTGGGTTAATTACTGAGGTATAATGTGGCTATGCAAAAGTTATACAGATTATGCAGAAGAATCTGATTTATTTTCTTTTTAAAAAATGGTCAGCTGTTTAAATATAGTATCAATTCACTTCAGTTTGTGAAAATTATTTTGTTACAGCCTATACCATTTTTATTTCTCAACAGACAAAGAAAGTGTCTTCATTCCCAAGTTTCGTTGATGGTAAGTTTTACATCATCCACAGTTAAAACAGAATAAAAAGGAAGCAAATGCTTTTAATATATTTTAAAGATCACAGTTCTAAAAACCAGTCAAACCCAAGAGAATACAGCTGAAAAGCTTTAACTGTTGAAGTATTAGATGTTTTCATCTTCCCCTGTGGCAATGGCAGCCTGATAAAAAGGAGCAGATAGAGCTGTCAGAAGGATTAAGGTAAAGATGGAGACGGCTATGAATCTAGGAGGGGGTAAAAAAGATGGGAACAGTGGGCCCCGGCTGGGTGGGGATTTATGAAGTTGTAGGAGCACTGTGTTCTTCATGGCCTTGTGCAGAGGAAGGAGTCATTTAAGTGTTCATAGCAGCCTCTATCACTTCAATGTGATACCTGTTACTGTACTCCGGGAATCTCAGCTGTTGGCACAACTGCAAAGGTTCTCCTGATCTGCCAAAAAATTGGTAATCCAGTCCTCTGTTTAAGAGAGCCATGCTTTCATGTGTTTATTTAATCTCCTTTGCACTGCTATTATGCATTTTCTGTTTGGAGAAAAATAAGTCAACTTATTAAGAAGGTGGACAGAGATAAAAATGAGATTGTACTGAAAAACATAATTCTCTGATTCACAGACAAATGAAGAACTTTGTGTGGGGAAAATGCATACAGCTGCAAAGGAAATGTCTACAATGTAAAGTAAGAAAATACAGTAGGGACTTCTAAGGGTCTGGCCCCTTTAACTGCCATGAACACACTTTTCTCACCACAGGAAACCATAAATCAATGTTTAAAACTTGATTTCAAATGTAATTCTCAACTCAGGGAAAACCTAATACAATTCAGATTAATATGAGAATGTCCAACACATTTTTCTGCTCTTCCCTGATGTCATCAACTTGAGTAGCAACTTCTGTTTTTAGTCATTTCCTTGAAGAGGTAGAAGAAATGGAAAGTTCAAAGATTGCCCCTTTTACACAGACTGACATCTGAAGGATGTACATGTAACACTTGGCATGTTCTGGCTACAAGCCCTAAATAGAGATAAATTAAATGCTTCCCCCAAAGGTGGCAGAGACAGGAAAGCAGATGATAATTTGGAATAAGCATCTACTGATTGTACAGTGAACAACTGTAAAGAGAGGCCAGCATGAGCAGACCTTTAAAACAGACCAGAAAATTCACCCCTCAGTGCTTGCAGGTACAAGTGCACATTTTAATCTTACTGGGATAAAAAGGTTATGGCTTTTTCTTTCCTTACCAATCAGCTCACTACTCTGTTGGAAAGGAGTCAGTATACCCCCTTTCTTTCTTCTTTTCGGTTCACTTGTTTTCTTTCTCTGATTTTTTTTTTTCCTGTGGATGCACAGTGTGGGAGAATAAGCAATCTGTTAAGCTTTTTCTATTGCTGGTATTTTAAAGCATTGTCTAATACAAATAAATATGTTTCTTATAGGAGCTTATGACAGCTAACATGACTGATCTCTGAATTCAAAGTAAAACACAGGGTTTATTGTTGATTTTTATGCAGCATACCAAAAGCAACAGAAATATGCAGCATGTAAGAGAAGATATTGCTAGCTAACACTTCCTGTTCTTCCCTGAGCTTTGATGGTACCACAACTATACTCTACTTACATTCATATTCAGCTGGTCAGCATGACTCCTTAACTATAGCTGTATAGTTATATGTAGCTATATCTCTATTAATACATAGTATTTTTCATATGCCATGTGGACATACGAACAAATCAGCTAACAGGCACAAAAAATACTGTAGGTGTGTCCTTTTGCTATTAGATTTGTTTCGGGAGTAGTACCACTAAGTCTTTGTAGTGGTAATTAGTTCCATGTTCAGGTTCTGGGTTTTTGCTCTCTATATTTGTCATGTCATCATAAATCTGATCCCTTTGTATGGTAAAAACCACAATGAAGTGAAGAAATCAATCAAAATATGGAACTTGTAGATAGATATCTGCAAGGAGGCAGATGCCCTCTGCCATCTCCTTATGGAAAATATGCTGCAGTGCCATGCACTTCATGGAGTATGGTGGGTCTCAGCAGGAAGTGAAAGTGCTCCTGTGCTCTGAGAACACTCCCTACATACTGAATCCTTAGTTTACATGTAATTTTAGATAAATATAAAAATGTGTTGTTAACAGTCATGCTGAATCTTTCTTATTTTATAAATACAAAAGATAAGTTAATATAAAAATGTTCAGACCTAGTCTGTGTAGCCTAGATGTATCTTTATACTTGCTGCATTGAAACATCAGCAGAAACCCAAGTAATCTTGATGACATCGACAAGCAGTTGTCTAATGTTTAAGCACCCATACTCCACACAGAATTCCAATTTTTGTCCATATTGAACTAATCTTCAAGTTTCATCTGATACTTTCTTCTTCCTTTCCTCATCAGTGAGCCTTACACATGCTTACAGTCAAGGGCATGCTTAAGTGCTCTGATGAGCTGGGTCCTCAGCCAAGTCTGTGTTTTTACATTATGTAAAGCAGTCAGAGATAAGGGAAGAAAACACTCAGGTGACCCAATTTGACCTGACAATTCTCAAGACTCTTCCAACAGATGTCTTGTTTTACCTGACTGTTGCCTTTATGATGGGAAATTAATGTTGGAGATGTTTTGTGCCCAATATGCCTTTTGTGCTTGTTTGCTTGTTTTCTGTATTAGCTGTTTCTGTGAGCATTTTATACATATTGTTGTTTTATACATGGTACTGCAGAATTTGTTGCTAGTATAATGACTCTGCAAAAAATCACTTTTAGTGTTAGGAAGAGATGATGAAAACACACCCAACCAAAACTCACCCAATCATTAAATAATCCAAATAAATAAAATTAGGATTCTAAAAGTTGCTTAAAGTCCTAGATTATTTTCACGTTCAAAAAGTATTTCAGACTAATTAGTTAAAAACACTACTGCTGTCAACAAACAGCCAAGCCTTGAGAAGAATTTGTTGTTTCCTTTGTAACACTCATTAATTTCACAGACCAGCAAGATACAGTAGAGATTACCATATCATGCTCAGAGATGCTAGCAATCTATAGGTAAAAACAGATCTCTAAACATGTCTTTGAAAAGAAAAGTGCCTTTGACATAGCCTGTATATGACTTAGAAATCAAGACAAAAACGTTTTGCACAAAGATGTACAAAGCACCAATATAACCAGAAGTGGGCTAAATTCAACACAGCTGAAAATAACTGAAAACAAGCCTTCTTGAGTTCAACCAGAGCTTTTGGGAGGGAAAGGAAGTAGATGAAGGGGTTGATACGTTTCAAATAACCAGCACAGCCATTTCTGTTGACAAATCCCACAGAGTTAGAATTTTGGTCTTTGCTTGATGGAATAATGACTGTACTAGATCTCGCACCAAGAATTGCAATTCAACTTGTCCTCAGACTCACAAAATATTTCAAGAAAATTAACAGCTGAAACTTAACTGAAGGAGGTTAAACTGATCTAAGCATTATGTGGGTAAGCGTATTTCAGATTTAAAGGAACCTTGATTCAATTTAGCATGATTTACTTAGCCTGAAATGAGTGAAGGAAAACAAAATTAAAGCCACTTTAATTTTTAATGAGTGTGTTGATGCAGGTAGCTAATTGGGTTTTGCTAACAACATTAAATCCACATCTTTAGTTAATTTCCCTCTTTGCTAACCTTGAACCACGATCTCAATATGATGCCACATTACTATGTTGTTGCATGCTGAAGGAAGCACAGTAATATGCAACTAAGTTTTAGGCCTGAAAAGACATATGAATAACATCTTCAAAAGAGATACCATATCAAATTAAATCAGCTGTCTGCTGAAAAATGTAATGATGCAAAGCTGTAAGCAAAGGAGAACAGATACAGTAAATGAAATTCTTGTGGAATTTTGATTGCCTTGTTTTCATTCAGTGAATTAGTGCTGCAAGACAAGAATGGGGTTTTGAGGTATTGAAAGACTTGGCCTTCGTGAATAGTAGCTTCCCAAGGATTTCACTGAGCATTTTCACACTTTCAGTGGGGACTGTAGTGATTTTTAAAAATTCTTTCTAATTACTTTGAGAATTTTAAACTCCACAGAATTTCATTCTGAGTTTTAGGGGAGATCCAAACCATTACTGGCTTTGTATAGGTGTGATTTAAAGCAAAATGTGTCTTCTTGTGGTGTGTAATTATTCTTTTGCAGCTGGAAAGTATGATGTTTGCTAGCAAAATAAACCAGCTCCATTTTGTGAGAACATTATTGGTTAGTATCAGATCTCTGAAGAGTGCAGGACTGGTATAAATATATAGATGTATTTGTATATTTTGATTACTGAGTTACAAAGACCATGTTTTTTTTTGCTGGGGGTTGAGATTCCCAAATGCGAGGTCTGCATGGAAGTGTAGGTGTCAGTAGCACTGCCTGAAGAAGAAAGTCACTTCTTTTAAACAAGTTTATTTTCTGTTGGAAGACTTCTAAATTAGAATGGGAAACCAAACGATAGGAATGCTGTCTAAAAGACACATGTGCAAACAACTATTTCAGTATATTTCATCAGCATAGCTTGACATAATATTTTTCCTTTGCCACATATTAATCTTCCATATTCAATTGATAATAAATGAATTGAACTAATCCACTGTACAAGCAAGCTTTTTTTTTTTTAACTAGCATCTCCCTTCAGTGTCATTTTTTCCTCCTCACACATGACATTTCCGTACTTCAAAAAAAAAAATGTGTGAGCAGCTTGGCAAGTTGATACAGCTCAGAGAAAATTTGAGGAGCAGAAAATACTCACTGTCAAGAATTCAGCCAAACTCTGGAATGACTGTTCTTTACTGTTGATTCAGTCAAAGTAGATGTAAAGCTTAACAACTGAATAAAGAGGATGATGAGCATAGGACCCAGTATGCTATATAAGTATCCTTTATTCTGTTCTCTCTACTCCCTTTTTTTCATCCTTGGAAAGAAACAACTTGCAAAATATGAGAGGTTGTGGAGTCTTCTTCTGTGGAGACTTATCAAAACCCATCTAGACATGTTCCTGTGTGGCCTGCCCTAGGTGATCCTGCTTTGGCAGGGGGGGTTGGACTCAATGATCTCTGGAGGTCCCTTCCAACCCCTAGCATTCTGTGACTCACCAAAGTCACTGTGTAATTAATACTAAGCATATGTAAAGGTGTTTTCTTGTTTAAGGCTATAATTAAAAAAATATTAATATGTTTGCAAGTTCCACTATTTCCTCTCTTCTTCAACATGACGTTTTTCATACTCTTTCCATGTGATCCTTTTCCGTAACTGCTTTCTGTGACTTTCCTGCTTTTAGAGGAAAAGGCTGTATGATCTGTTCTGCAGATGCCATCAATTAGACTGTGAATATTTTATTGAACTCCTGTACCATGTTTCTCCAGCTCTCAGTTTATACCAGCCCAGAAACCGTATTTTTCTGTCTGAATTCAGGCCTCACACATGACTAAAAAGTATCAGGATGCCTACTCCACTTGTTTCCTAAACTTTCTTAATTGTTAACTTTCATGGACTTTTGCCAGAACAAAGCACACCTTTGTGCCCATTGTTTATCAGTATCTATGTCAGAGATAATATCTGGGGACTGCGTGCTTCCACAAACATCTCAAAAATGTGGAAACGTATTCAAGCAGAAGTTTAGCTCATGCACTGTAACAGTCATACATAGAAACAGTAAAAAAAAGTTACGATGAAGGGACGTGTCAGCATTTCTGGAACTTGCAAATAATTCCAATTTGGAAAATAAATTACCACTGATTTTCCTCTAGAATTCCCCAGTCAAACCATTATGCAATGTTTTAAATACTGTCTGTTTGGTTAATATGTTGTTTTTTTTTTTTTAATAATTATAGGGGAAAGCATAATTTATTTTGCACTGGATTCCTTCACCTGTTTCATATCACAAAATGTATTACAAGGAATGTTCAAGCATCGATATCCTTTATTCAATTTCTCATCTCTCTCCTTCTGAAAGGCAGTAACTGTCTCATGTCAGTTCCAGGACCTTGTGAACCTGAAGACCTCATTGATGGAATCATCTTTGCAGCCAATTATCTGGGCTCTACACAGCTGCTCTCTGAGCGCAACCCTTCCAAAAACATAAGGATGATGCAGGCCCAAGAGGCAGTGAGCCGTGTTAAGGTAGGGGATTTTTCTGGTTCATAGAATACTCGCTGATCCTTTGACAGTTAATCTCTAAACAGGACCAGGTCTGCAGCTCAAATCTGTTCTGAAATGCACTTAGATGAGTATAGACCTTGTACTGTAAACATCATTAGTTTCCAGTGCTTATTATGAAAATTAATACAGTATCTCTGAGGAACAAAATTATAAACTGTTGCAGAGTCTGTTCAAAATTGTTCAGAAACTGTATGAAGAAATCAAGTATTAAGGACAAACTGCAGACTGCAATGAGGAAATACTCCATTATCAAAGCAAAGTATATTTGTTTGGCTCCAGTTTTCCTCTTATCTCATTTTCTCAAGCTTTCTACAAATTGTGAAGATTACTCTAAATACATATTACTTTTAGGACAAGAAGATTCGTTACTATTGTGTTTGGACTTGGTATTACTTGGTGAACAATTTCTGTGTAAATAATGTAGCATTGACTACTTCATACAGCTGTGTTATAAAAGGGGTTTTTTGGTTAATAATTCAAATAGATTTTTTTTTTACATTTTTTGTGTAACTGCTGTAAATGCCTCATCTGAATAAATACATGGTTAGAAAGAAGTAGATTTAAATGCTAATTATGAAAACTATGTGCTTAGTCAATGAAATACTTAATTTGTTAAAATATTCTTTTAAAAAATAAGTTTGGGAAAATCATTTAGTTAGTGAGAGACTGTCCTAATTGATGACTGATTTAGCATTTAGAAGCAGATGGTCTAGTTCATTAAACTTTCCAAACCTTTGAGTTTCAGTTTAGCATCTTGTGTTGTTTCAAGCAGTAAGTAATTGTTGATTGCAATTGACTCTCTAAAAACTGTTTCATGTGTTAATATTGACCCTAATCTGTCAGGGATACTTATCAACTTTAGAAAGTCCTGGAAGAGCGCTTGAATTTAGGTTTGTTGCACACTTAGACACATGATTAATATGGATTGAAAACCTCAAGTTAAAGTAGTGCATGGACTGTCCTCTTCAACTGCCATATACTTAGCAGGATAAATATTTTGAGCAGCTCTTAATAGACAACACTCTCTGGTACCAATTTTTTTGTAGTCAATCAACAATGTGCATAATGTCATTACATCTAATTATGCTTGAGATCTGCATAAGATGTAAACAAATCTTTCTTGCACATCCTTCTGCTACTGCCCTCAAATTCTTAACGGTTTGGATTCACAGTCAAAAGGTTTCCCTGACTTCCCACACTGTCTTTTCTCTTTTTTTCGTGTGTACATTTGTCTGCATTCTTTTTTTATGCTACTACTCAGAGGATGCAGAAGGCGGCTAAAATCAAGAAAAAAGCGGTGTGTAAACTGTTTTTTTTGAATGCTAATGTTTACTTACTTTGTTGTACTTATACTCCATGGAGTGTTGTGTCTTTCATTATGGGTCCTCATAAAGCTGTCATTTGGGTTTCTTCTTTTTTAAGTAGTAGAACACTGGGTGGAGTAAAATGAAACTCATTTTCTTCATTGTTCATTTGCTGGAGTGCCTGTCTGCTGCTCTTCTTGTGTTGAATACCTGTGATTTAGTCCAGATATACAGCCAAAGTTATCCAGGAGAGATTTTTTTTTTTAAATGTAATGCCTCTTTTAATTTTATTAACGAGTAGTAAGATGTATTTCCTGTACCTGTATTAAATTATTGTCAGTATTTTAAAACAAATAAATTCAGCAGGTAGTAGGTGGAACAATTCATACAGGAGACATTTCATTCAGTTAGAAATTTTACTTCAGTTAATTAAATACAGTTGAGAAAAATATCACTAAAATGAATGTTCCTCTTTGTGATGGTCTTGGATGAAAGCAATGCAAGTAATCTCTGCCGTAGTATATGCTTGCTTTGTATTTTGCCAGATGAGAGTTAATTCAAGTAAAATTAATCTGATGGAATTACAGGCATAGCAAAGCCTTTATAACTACAGAAAAGAGCAGCAAATTCATCCTTCTTCCTTGCACTGTTTCATCAAAGAGCCAGTCTCTGACCTGGAGACTGATGCCCACTTTTAGCACAGGGTGATAGACTGTGGCCATTTTATTCTGGATGCTGCTAAGTACCACTTGCAAAAATTGCACTGTGGACAAGCAATCTGGAGGAATAAATAGGTTCCTGCTGGAACTCAAATATTAGGTAAGCTCTTGGATGGTGCTTCATTGAGAGGTAAAAGCTGCTTTGCCACTTTCTCTCAGTTTTTCTCATGTGGGCAGAGCCAGGACTTTAACTTAGGAAACCATGTGGCATTACCCCATGATCTGGTTTGCTCTGTGACCACATCATCTAATGGGATATGGAACTGTTTCCCTAGTGAGCAGTGCTCATTTGAGGTCTAAAAGTCAGCTTGTGGCTTTCTGTCATATAAGAGAAATATTAGTTCAGCACTCAGATCTTTATTTTCAAGAAAAAAATAACCATCTAAAAAATCCCTAAACCCCACCACAGTACTTAGCACCAACTTGCACTAAAGATAGCAAGGGCTAAGCAGTTGGTGGGGAGCAAGTCACTTTTTCTGCTCTCCCACTTCCTCAGTTCTGGTGCTGTAAGTACTTATGTGCATTAATGAGACAGTGGGGAAGAAGCAGCCATACTCTTTCTCCTCTTCTGACTATAAATTGAGAATTTGTACTTGAACTGTCAGTCCCCGGCTCTGAAAATTTGCTCCTACCCACATAATCAGAGTATGCTTCACTCTTTCTATGCAATAAATGCATTCTTTGCATGTATTTAGAAACACCTTTGAATAGCTGTCTTTGTAGTGGTTTAACAGTGCAATTGCCTCACATCACATTATGCGTGATCAGTGAATTTGTCATTCTAAAGAGGAAATTAAAATTCCCTTTGTAACAAAGTATCTGTCTTTCAGACTTCAGAGGGAGAGTCCCAGGCATTGACTGAAGTAGATCTGTTCATCTCCACACAGAGAATCAAGGTTTTAAATGCAGACACACAGGTAAGTTATGATTAAAACTTTTCAAGAATAAGGTTGAGTTAAACTGCATTCTTACATTATTAGTGCAAAACTTTACTAAATTTGGGTAAATTCACTGTCATGAGAATACTCAGAAAGAGCAGTGTTAGATCTGGTACTGCTGTTACACTCGCCACCTGCCAATGTAGTAATACCATCACCAGTTTTGTTTATTTGATGTACTGGAAAACATCTGCATGTTGCTGGGATCTATACTTCAGTTCAGGAAAAGATGTGTGAGCCTTTCAGAACGCATGTACACTGACTCCCTAAAATAGTTTCAGTACCCAAATTTATGGCCCAATGGGAAGTCATTTCTGCTTTGACTAAGCTATTCATATCTGGACATTTTACCTCCAATTTCTCCATAAATAACATCTGAGCTACCATGCTCAGATGGAAGATGGAAAGAGAAAATGGTTGTTGAACTTGTATCTTTGTGTGTAAGATCAGAGTTCAGAAATATGTTTAATTGTAGAAATGAGAAAAACTATATAGGAGATATTTCAGTCAAGATAAATGTAGCACACTACATTTAGGATTTAGGTTTGTTTTCAATTAGTATATAATTTGTTTTTGTAACAATGCAAACCTACTTCTTCCTGAAATTTGAAAGTGTTGCTATCTTCTGATGTGAGGGTAATGACAGTATCTCCAGGAAATGGATTCTTTTTCTTTTAACATAAGCAGATGTCCTTAACATGCCACTAAAACTCCCAAGAGATGGGGCCAGATGAGGAGTAGCATCTCCCATGTAATAGAGGCAGCAGTATTTAAAGTCTGCCATCTGTAAGTTGTCCTTATTCTGCATTTCATCCATTTCGTCATCATCAGTTATGATCCAACTATTTGTTCCTGCTCAGCCTTTTTTTAACTTCATGGTAAATTTGCGTTACCCACAGCCTGCTGTCAAAGCTTATGACTGCTTTTTGCATTAGCAGAAAATGGAATGCTAGTAATTATCAGTCTAAAGATAACTGCAGACAGCTGTTGGCAAACGAACAGCTACAGCACAGTATGGCAGATAAGGTCTCTTTGCTGAGTAAGGATTAGTCTGAGTGGAAGTCACTCTTTCCCTTCTTTAGCTAGCTCAGCATTTCAGCTGAACACTACCCTTTTTAAAAATAAGAAAGTCCTTTGAGGCTGACTGTAAACACTTTGTCAAGGGAACTGCTGTCTTATTCTGACTCCCCTGAGATTTCTAGCAATGTAACATACAAAGAATGGTGTCTGGTGTGAGCTGGCTACTAGATGAAAATTGCAGCGATGCAAATTACTGTAATTACAGGCTCTCTGGCATTTACCCTGGGTTTTTTGCTTGCCTTTTTTTTTTCACAGTGGGTCTTTCAGAGAGCTGTAATAGACTTATTCCTATGACTTTTTAGCACTGCAGTTGAATTGCTTTTGCGTTTTGGGCTTGGTAATATTTTTCAGTGCTAGTAATGTTTCCTGACTGGTGTAATTACCATAGGTTTATTTCAGCTGGTGTGGCAGCTGGCAGAGACAATCTGTTCTTTCATGACTTTATCAATTATATGAACCCTATTTCTGCAGTGTGTCAGCCGTGTTTTAATCCATCTGTAGTGCTGTATAGCTCACGTGGTACGAGCTGATTTAAAAATGTAAAATTCTCAGTTAAAAAAGGACATGGAGCAGGGTTCAAAATGCTGAGTATCACCAGTAAAGGGTATTGCCATGCTGGAACAGAGCGAGCTCTGGTCATTCTGTAGCCCTCAGTAACACTAGGAAGTGGCACCCTGCCAATTTTTACTTGCTTATGCATTTAGCTACTGAATGCATTCAGCCCCAGTTGAGCACCTGTTTAGTGTATGTGGCAGAAGCAACCTTAGCTTGGCCATACGCCTGTTTCCTATGAGCACAAGTTTTCCCTGTGCCCCAGCTTTACGGGGCTTGCAGTCAGCACATGAGAACAGCGGAAATACCACAGCAGCCTCACCCATCTTCTTGCTCATTCAGTGTAGACAAGTTAGCAGTGAAGGAACTGGGAAAACTAGCAGAGAAAAAGAAAGATACAGAGGTCACAAATGTGGATGTGCAGAGCCTCTGGTTCCATAAAATTGTCTGACTTATTAGGCTTTCCAATTCACACTCCCATGAGACTGCATCACTTGAAAGCTTGGAAAAATGCTCAGTCTCCTTCTTCAGGTGATGTTCGGATTTCAAGAGGGACAAGACTCCAAAAGAGTTCCTTAGAAAAGGATGGGAGATTCTGAGAAAGGGAAATCTGGACAGAAGATAGAACAGGGGGTTTTGGAAAAGGTGAACTGAGAGGCTGAATTTAGAAAGACAAATATAGGTAAACAAGGCTGGCATGGATGGGACTAGAGAAGGGATGAAGGGAAAAACAGAGAAGCAGACAGAGTTTGAGGGATTCATGATAGAGTTACAAAGGAGGAGAGTGAAAATGCAATAGTGGTAAAGGAAAATAGAGTGGAATGGAACCTGGAGTGAGAAAGGAAAAATCAGTTCACAAGTAAGTCAAAAGTAAATAAATATTTACAGTCACTTTGTATTGTTTGCCTTACTCCTACTTGTGAGAGGGAGGTGGGGAATGACTGCTTTAACCCTTACAATGGGAAAACACAAAATCCCCATTGAAGTAACTTGTGTGTGATGAGGAGGACAGAGACATTCATGGGCAGGTGAGATTAAATGCATTTGTTTTCCCAGTCCATTCACTGTTGTGTACACTGCAGGTCTAATTACACTCTTACAGAATACTTAGTGCAGACTGCTGAAAGGCCATTCTCTTTGTAGAGCTCCCAAGATCCTGCTGAGAGATGTCCCTTAAAACATTTTTCCATACTGATAGAAGTGCTGTAGAGACCCTGCAGCCTTTAGAGGCACTCCCCAAACCTTCTCTTAACCATTATCACTTTTCATAATTTAGGGATAAGCATAGAACATTTCATTTCAAGCCTGAGAAGAATGGTTATAGTAAATCTGTGGGTAGTGATTCTCTTTAGTAAAACAGGTGGTGCTAAGAAACATTATTTATATTTTTCTGTGTCAAGTTAAATTGCACTGAAATTCTTAGTTACTCTTGTCAATTTTAGGAACCATCTTCCTCTCTTAGCCCATGGAGATTTTTCCAACTAATGGTAAACAAATACCTATCTGTTTATATATATAGCTGTTGCTATGTAAACGATGGTATTTCATAACATATGTATTTTTGAAGGATCTGATATCAAAGGAAACCCTGCTACTCTAGGCAGAGCCAGGAGGCTATCAGTCATCCACAGAAGGCCTTCTTAATTTAAAAACAAACAAACAACACAACACAACCAACAAATCTGTAGTCATTTTTTCTTTCTTCACATTAGAAATATCTATGCATATATCCAAACGGATGCAAAAAGCAGAGACAACCTCAGCTTTAGCCAAACCCCAAAGATACTTTAGGCACCAGAAAGCAATTTACTGACTTAAAACTAAGAGATATCACAAAGTAAAGCAAACCAAATTGATTCAATAATAAGGTGGTTTGTTTTGTTTTGTTTTGTTTTTAATTCCAATTCAGGCAGAATTTGGTGGATGTTTTTAGCTGTTGAGGCAGTAATCAATAAAACTATTATGCTTCTGGTTGTTTCCAACAGAGTTCACACAGTGAAGAACAACATACAGTCCTTGAACACCTCCTCAAGAAGAAATGTAAATCACCACTGCCTTAAAATACCATTTTATGGCTTCTATGGGTCCTTATAGCTTGGAAGCTTTTTCTAAGATTTTGTCTAACCTGTCAAACTATCTACCATATGAGCATTGCTAACAGAAGTTATTACTACCGTTGTTCCTCTCCATAATTATATGCAGACTTCGGTAACAGTGATTTTTTTTTCCAAGGCACTTAAGGGAAGTGCAGTCAATCAGATAACCTGATTGCATGAGCACTCCTAAGACTCTTGTTTTAAACCTAAAAGCTTCTTACCATTGCAGAAGAGTTTCCACAGCGACACCTTCCTGTGAAAAGTTGTTGCATTTTATTTATGGTTAGTAAAAAAAAAAGAAATCAGGGTTTCTTTAGAGTATCTTGAACAAAAAATTGTCTAAGCCAGTAGTATAAACAAGTATATTACTCTGTTTGTATATCAGATTCCAATGTCACATACGTTGCCTTATTAAAAAGACGTTATTTTACATAGAGAAACCTTTTAATGAAAATGAGGCTGCTCACTGCTGAGCCACATTAATTCAGTTGTACTTGATGCTGAATTCAGAAATCATAACACTTCCTACAAGTTCATATGTAGTGGTGCACAGAAATTTATATCATTGGAGGTTCCTCCTTCTAGGACCTCATTGCTCTTTTATGTAAGAAAAAAATGATACAAACATGAACTGGAGATAAAATAGTGGTATCTGAAATAAAACAAGTTTAGTGACAACATAGCCTTCTCCAACTACAAACAGGCACTTGGTTTTCATTTCTCCAAGGCAGCTCAATAGTTAATTAAAGCCACTGAATATATACTGCGAGAGAAAAAAACTAGAAGTTACAGACTGGGATTTCCCTTCTAAAGACAGAAAGTAAAGTCAAGAGTTTAAAAGGGTAAAGTAATTAAAAGTATGCAGAGCTCAGGGATTTGAGGGAGAAGCTTTTATTACTTACTACTCTTCATGTGCTCTTATGTAAGAAATATTCTTTAGGATGAAGCTTGGACAGGCTTCCACTTAAAATCTTCTAACAGGCAGCATCTGAGTTGAGTTCTCTCCACACAACTAAATTGGCAGCCAAATGATACTGACCAGAATAGGATTTTGACTGTTAGCCCAAACACTAGACCACTTCCACCAAAACTGCTCTGAGGTGTATAGGTAGCCAGGAAAAAGTATTAAAAGTTCTGCCAATAGAGAAGGTGAAATCCTGCCTTCATAGCAGACAAAGAAAGTATTGCTTTGAGTATATGAGAAAATGTTACCTTAGAGATGATTGTTATTATAGGATGTGATTTAAAAACAATTGGAAGATTATAGCATCTTCTCATATAGATACGACTTCCCTAAACCTGTTCTGTCTTTGCATAATGCTCCTGTTTTGTTCAGCAAAACTAAAACAAAAGGGAAACGTGCTTTTCTCACAGCATGAAAATGTTTTAACTACAGAAGTATAGATCGTTGGGGTTGCTGTGCAGTAGCAGCCATGTATTATTTGTTCAAGCGAAACTTCCATCAAGGCAGGTTTCTTGAACAGCTGTTATACCTTCAGTTGGAGTTGGGGCACATTGACGGGGTAGGGAATGTCAGATCTGGGCCCATTGAAAATGTGTCTGTGGCGTTTGTCATTCTCAAGCAATAGGCCATGAAGGAGAGGGGAGATGGAGCATTTGTAGAATAACAGCAGGTGTGAAGAATGACTTGGTATGCCTTTGCTCTCCGTAGGAAACAATGATGGATCACGCACTGCGCACAATCTCCTACATTGCCGATATTGGGAACATCGTGGTTTTAATGGCCCGACGCCGCATGCCGAGATCAGCTTCCCAAGACTGTATTGAAACAACACCTGGTGCCCAGGAAGGAAAGAAGCAGTACAAAATGATATGCCATGTTTTTGAATCAGAAGATGTAAGTAAATGAAATTAAATTTATTTAAACAATATATGTAACTTAAAGTCTGAAGTGACATCTGATTTCTTGAATGAATTTTTGTTGTCAGTAATCTTTTCTGATTGAAGCTACAGGTATCTGTGGAAACAGTAGCCATTTTTGTCCATATTTATCTTTCATTAATCAGGTCTAACTCACAGGTTGCATATTTTTTGAGCTAAGCAATCATTTTCATGACTTCGAAGTTAAGTCTGTGAAAGAGAAATGGCATTGTCTAAAGTTTAGAGTGCTAGACTGGGATTGTTCTCAGACCTCTTTATCTCAGCCCTGCCACTGCTTTGGTGCAGTGACCTTTTCGAGTATCTTGATTACATCATTACTCTTAAGTTGTATATAACACTGAAGACTTTCGTAAGCATCCATAAAAACCTAGAGATTAAATTAAGATGTGATAACTGGCTGTTACTAACAGTAATAGAATAGAAAAATGACATTTAGACAATTGTTTGTGAGAGCATAGAACGGAGATGAAAGTAAAGGACTACAGTCAGAAAAGCAATGGCACTGAAGATAAAAAAAAAAATCAGTAGAGACTAGAGAGCAATTTCAATAATGGAGCAATATAAAAATGTTCTTGATAACTTCTGTACTACTACAGACCTCTTGGTGTATTGATAAAATTTAAAAATATGTTTTAAAAGATGAAGGAGCAATTGGTCATGGGTGGTTTTGTGTACTGCAGCACAAATAAGAAAACCACCTTTTATCAAAGCAAACACTATGTATCTGATAGGTAGATTGCAAGAAGATTTAGATGTATAATGTTGTCCAGAAAACCCTGTGCGTTTATAATGCATGTACCTACTGTCTAAGAAAGCAAGTTGTATTTCTAAAGTAGTTTTATAGGTTGGTTTGGTAGTATTTTTAGGGAGTTATGTTGTAAGATGCAACAATTAACAATGTGAACTCCTCCTCAGGGCACTGGGAGTTACTCATATTCCCTGATGACAGAATACAGTACCTGAAAATCATAAATACACAACACTCAGTGTGGCATTCTCCTGTGAGCTGCAGCAAACTCAGACTAGAAAAATTAAAAAAAAAAATCAAGTGAGAAAAAGCTGAGAGAAATTCCTTTTATGTCTCTCCACCTGTGTTTCTCTGTGTTCCAGTGCCATCCAGTGGAACATGAAATACCTTTTATGGCAGTTCAGTATGTCTTTAATTAGATGACTTCTGCAGTGTGCTGCATGTGTGGAATTGTTATCATCATCGTTGTGGATTTCTGTAGATTTCTTTCTAATATAGCTACATTTCTGACAAATAGCAATCACTGTAATGTTTCTTTAATTGTACACATTATGCAGCCCAGTGCATACTGTAGTAAAATCAACGCACAAATAAATGCTGCAAAAATTAATGAAGACATGGGGAATTTTGAAGAGTTGTTCTTAACATACAATCATGGCTCCAACTGCATTCTTTAAAGCATCCCTGACATTGCAAGTCAAGGTGTTAGTGGGAGCAGCTATTGTCGATGTGCATATAAGTAAGGCTATGCTGGTTTGCTGGGAATATGACACAGGTATCATGGCAGTAATAGAAGAACAGATGGGTTTGTTGAAGCAGTGTTTTCAGTCCTATGAAACCAAGGTGGAGAAGCAGCAGGTGACAGGACAACCAAAATCATCAGTGCATATGTGTCTCTGAAGGTGTGTACAGGCAGAGTATCTGTCCTCTCATGATTCTGCAAAGATACTGTGATCAGAACCAGGATTTACTGACAGTCTTTTCTGTAAGCTCTGTTCCATATTGGTACAAAGCCAGCACTCTCCAGTGTTTATTGGAACGGGTACAGATAGCATATGGCTGCTTGCTATTGCAATGTACTGATGAAAGATCAGCAGGGCTTTTCAGTGGAGTTTGCAGTTTGATTGTGGATGTAATGGATTATTTCTTTACAGCTGACCTTAAAGTGACTTTATATCCATACTAATATAGCAGCTTTGTAGGATCCTTTGTTTTGAGTTGGTCTTAAAATCCAGTCTCTGTAATTTCTTATGATTTCAGTGGTAAATTTTATCAGTCCTTCCACTGAGTTGTGTTATGTTCTACATTCTAGGCACAGCTGATAGCTCAGTCAATTGGTCAGGCTTTCAGTGTGGCTTACCAAGAGTTTTTAAGGGCCAATGGCATTAACCCAGAAGATCTCAGTCAGAAAGAATACAGTGACATCATCAATACCCAAGAGATGTACAACGATGATCTCATACACTTTTCCAATTCAGAAAACTGCAAAGAGGTAAACTGGTTTTGGAATTTCATTTCAGACTGGTCCATTTTTTTCAGAGGAATGTAGTTCTCTTGGACATATCTTTTTGGCATGGATGAGTTTACATCTCAACATATGTTGTTTCATCAATACTGTGCTACTAAAATTAGCTTTGTAAGTTTTTAGAATGCCTTCGTTTTCAGGGTCTTTTCTGCTTCTATTGATGAAAAAAGTGATAAAGTACATTTACATATGATACAGGTAAGCTCTGTGCTATTCACTGTACACAGTGCAAGGTGGTTTTGTGTTTTACCAATGTATTGATACAGAGAGGTGACAATCCATTTTAATGTGTGTTGTAAGTGATTGCTTGCTTACTGGACACAAGGACTATGATTCCAGGGCAGTTTCTCTTCCCCTAGGAGAACACCAGCAAAACTGTTACATGAAATGGAGTTTCACACTCCTAATGCATGAAAAGGCAAGAATTTCCCTTAAGTGCCACAAATCACTGAAGTGTAACTATTTACATATGATTTTGGAAGTAATTGGTTCTATCTGTACAACAGCCATTTTACTTTTCAACAGCAGTCACTGTAACACTGAGTATTCCAAGCCAGAATGGGGCAAGCACTGTTGCACCCAGTTCTGCTCTTAAGAGTGTTGCAGGCAGGGATTTGGCTGTTCCAAAGGCCAGAGTTTCTATGCTGAATCTGAAAGCAATCTTACTTTGAGATGAACTGCAAAATGCTCAATCCCTCAGTCACATCTTTCCTACTTACATTCATTTCTTCTAGCACCACAGGTTCTTTTGTACAGCATGGGAGTTCTTTGGAAGAGAGTATTTTTCACACCTGTACCTGCAGACAGAAGGATTATGATTTGATGTGTAGTCATTAGCTATTAAAAAGTGTCTTCATGTGCATATAAGCATGACAAAATATTTCTGTTGCAGCAAACAAGGGAAAATTCAGATGAGCAAATCTTGGTTTAACTTGGAATCTGAACAGGAAAATGCAAACGTGTCACATTTCAAAGTGATTGGAAAGGTCATTATTTTTTATGGCATCTTTGTTTCTAATTGATTTATGAATGTTTGAATGATGACAAGAACTTGTGGCATATTGCTCGGTTCAAAGCCTTGATAGGTAGCTTCAGCAAAAGTCAGATGGCCT
This sequence comes from Indicator indicator, assembly GCF_027791375.1. Lineage (NCBI taxonomy): Eukaryota > Metazoa > Chordata > Aves > Piciformes > Indicatoridae > Indicator > Indicator indicator. The sequence goes on from NC_072025.1 coordinate 7,077,259, forward strand.
TTGTGATTCCCCTGAATATGGATGTTCCTGCCCTTCCATGTTTGAAAGAAAATAATGCCTGGTCTTCTGTTCTCTACTTAAACTTTTACTCCTCTTCTGTAAAAGATGCTATGGTTACTGAACAGTTAACATCACTATATTTAAGGAGAAGTCATCATATACACTACATCAGCACATCAGGGATCTTGGATTAACGTGCCAGGCATAAACATACTCAGTAATGTTAATGATAAAAATGTTAGTAATAACAACAATAATAACCAAGAGATCCTTGTCTAAATATAAAGACAGAAAGACCCTGAGATAAAAAAAACTGAGCAATGATGGCCAAAGTGGAGCTGAACTCAAGCTTGAGTTCCAGGCATAGCCTTAGCCACAAAATGTTACAGCCTACCCTAGTTGCCACATTCCAAGAAGGATAAAAACTCCTTCAGCATTCATTCATTTGGTGTTCAGTTCCAACACTTTCTATAGTTAATAATTGTGTTATTTTTTTGCTTATTAAGAGGACCTATATGACCTTCAACAAACAAGTGGAGGATACCCCTGAAAAGACAGAGGTGTGTTACACAGTTTTAACAGCATTTTTGAAGTCATGCTACTACCAAAATAGCAAAGAATAGAATTCTTGTTGTAATTTGTAGGTGTTATTCAAGAATGACTGAGATGCTAGTGCTAAAATTTAGATGAATCAAAGAAAGAAAACCTTTGTTGTTTGCTTTTTTTTTCCTTTTGATTTCAGCTCCAGCTAGAAAAACAAAAGGGAGAAATTCTTGGGGTAGTGATTGTGGAATCTGGATGGGGATCCATTCTGCCCACTGTTATCCTGGCTAACATGATGAATGGAGGCCCTGCAGCTCGTTCAGGAAAACTAAGCATTGGAGACCAAATTATGTCCATTAATGGGACCAGTTTAGTTGGGCTACCTCTTGCAACATGCCAAGGGATCATAAAGGTACTCCAAACTTACAACTATATGCTGTAGATTGTATGCCAGCAGAGGTGTAATATTCTGACCTTGTAGATTTCCAGCAGATAGGATTTTGCATATCACTGAAAAAAAAAAAAAAAAATAATCTGTCATTGTCAAAAAGCAGAATTAGAGCTTCAGGGTTGATAATGTACAGAAATTTAGGGTTGGAGAATTTAAATGGACTTCATTTGCCGAAATTTTGTTACTGAACTAACAAGATCAGGTTTGAAAAACTCACCTAAATTAGTTACTTGGCTATCTTCAAAGTTTCAGGTTTCCTCACAGCCTCCAAATTAAAATCTGAGGATTAAAAACAACTATGCTTCTTTAGGCTCCATGTAGATTAAATGGATGGAGGCTAGTAAACTGCAGGACAGATGAGGTGAGTATATGAAGACTCCTCAGGCACAATGGTATCTCTGAATACGTACTCTTTAACTACTGAGACTAAATCCAGTGTCTGTGCAGATTTACCAAGAGCAGCAGCAGGAGGTGAATTAGCCAGAAGGACAAGCAGGAGTCAGTTTTGAATTGTCTTGAAAACTTTCTTAAAGTTTCTAAGGTAATTAAAGGCAAAGTTTTGATATGGCTTTTTTTGAGCCAAATGGCTTGGGAAATAAGCAACACAGAGACATTAATCTCTTAAGTTAACAGATTTCTATTAACTCTAGCTGTTCCTTCTCAATTCAGCTGCTTTACACTCTTGCAATTAGGAAACCAGTAATGATAGAGCAAAATAAGATCAATTTCAGAAATAACTTTTGGAATATCTTACAGGGTCTCAAGAATCAGACACAAGTCAAACTGAACATTGTCAGCTGTCCTCCTGTTACTACTGTCCTCATAAAACGACCAGACTTAAAATACCAGCTGGGCTTCAGTGTACAGAATGGAATTGTAAGTTTCTGTGTTCAGTGATTGTTTTGGGTTTTTCTTTTTCTTTATTTTTATTTCAAGAAACACACTGAGATACTGAAAAAAATCCTTACACATGATCTCACTTTTTTGTGATCCTTTAATTAACCAAAGTCTTAGACTCATGTTTCTGAATAATAGAATGTAAAAGGACTTTCCCAGGAGAATAACTACTGCCATTCTTGAGGGATTTTCCTACAGAATCCAACCATAAGATTTACAGGCCAGATTGCTTGGTGCAGTACCTGGATCAGGTAATTCACATATAACTGTCATTAGAGTGCCAGATCTGATCCTGTTTCTCCCTTTGAAATTTGGAGCACACACTTGCTAAGACTTTGATTTTTTTTTTTAATGCTGTGTGTAATTTATTTGGATCATATGGTAGTGGGCGATAGCATTTGTGATCTTCTCTAATTAAACACATCTCACTACAAGTAATTCTATAGGTTGTGGCTCAAGTATACCTTCTTGGCATGTTGCAGTTTCCCTGTAAAACCAGCAGCAAGCAGGAGAATGAATGTGCCAGGTGACAGTGCAGCTCAGGGTCTTACTCTCAGAGTTCTTCTTCCTTCCCAAGCCATTTTCCTATACCTTTCCAAAGCAAACTTGCAACTAGCAAGCACCAACTAGCTCAGGTAGTCACCTGGCCTTTCTGGTGGCTGATACTAGCATTATGGACTGCCTGTAGGGCAAGCCCATCACCATCTCCTCTTCCTCCAGTCCATTAAAAAAAAAACAATCAGGCTGCTCACACAGAAAACCACAAAGGACTGTGGGCTCTGGTTCCCTGTTCTGTGTAATTCATCAATTGAAGTTGCCAGATTTCTGTTTGCCACCCTTGGAAGAGTAGCAGGTAACTCTATAGGGTGTGGTTTATGGCTCTTACTGTGCTTTAGCAAACAGATGGCTCATTAGTATACTTTAGGCTCTGCTAGCCATCTCTAAGTTATTATTGTACCTAAGTTTTTCCTACCTAAGATCACATATCATGTTGTGGTCTCAGCAGAGACTGATAAAAAGGAAACTGCTACAAGTCCGGGTCCAGCTGGAAGCACTCTGAAATGATACCTACCCCCAGGGGGGATGTCCTTTAGAAGCAGGATGAACATTCTGCTATTTGAGAGAGGTCTGTGAAAAAAAAAACACAGAAAAATTAGGTGTGTGATATACTTCTGTCCTACTTTGCCTGTGTTTAATTCTTTTCCACTGTGTGTCACATGGGTAGGGTTATTGCTGGTAGTTCAGTCTGTGTCAGCAAATCCTAAGTCTTGGTATTAAAAAGGATGAAAGGGATGGGATCTGGTTTACAGGATCTCAGAGAGAGTGTGCTGAGAACATCTTACAATGCTATATGAGGCACTGATTTATTTCCTAATTACTGTCCTTTGTAAATCTGGTATGTTCAACAGGTGCTGTGATAAAAGAAGGAAATGTATTTTGAGGAATAATGAGCAATACTGTGGTGTGTTTATGAGCCAATTCTTCTAGGAAGCCTCTCACTGCATTGCTGGAGGTTAGATCAAGGCTGGAGAAAACAATCAGGCCAAGGTAGATTAGAAGCAGCGAATCATGTCCTCACATGGACAGAAGCAGTTATTGACTCTGTGAGGCAATATATTTTGTCCTGACTAATCATTTCCTGTATAATTGGAGCTTAAATTGAGTAAATTCTGAGGTTGTTTTCTTTCAGAGAAGGCTTACTCCATCTATTGGCTGTCATATTCACTATGCTAGTTGGTCATAATTCATTCCAGTTGAAGATTGACATTTAAATGACATCCAGTATAAAGTTTACCAAATTCAGCACACAAATCCTCCTCAGAGAACAAAAAAGGAAAGCCTTGTAATACATTTCATTGATGTGTTTCAATACAAATGTCAATAAACAAAAAGGAGAGATTAGTATCTTTTTGTTAGGCTGCTATATGGAAAAGCTGCTGGGCCTGTGAATCCCTCCTTTGATAAACCCTTACTTAGCATTTGAAAATTAACTCTGCAAATTACATCTCCTTGTAGCCTGACAGTGAACTTCAAAAGTTGGTTTGTACTTACCAGCAGTTAGAAATTACAACAGGGTTCAAAAATGATATCCTTATTGTTGGCTCAGCATCAGCACGGCAAAAAAATCAATGGTTTGCCAGAATGGGTATAATGACACAGCCCTACTGCTATGCCGTTACGTGTGCACCTGGTGCCTCTTCCAGCATCAGTTTTGTGGTGGTTCCTTTTCACCCGGCCCATCCATCTGTGCAGGATGTACAGCTGTTGTATTAAGTGAGAGGCCATCAACAACATGGACATACAAAAGTACTTCCTGAGCTGGCATGGGCTTGCACAGGCTATCAGGAAGATGCAGAGACAGGGCTGCTGCAGATGATTGTATTCTTTGTGTATGCAGATTTAATTAATTGAGATCCTGAACCTGTGCTTCATGGAGTGCTAGTGCGAAATTTTGGAAGCCTTAGTTAGAGAGCAGCACAACAGCATAAAGTGGAGCATTAGTAAAACATTCAGAAGAAATATTGTGCATGCATCTGAAACAAGGTTGACTGTTGTGTAATGGGGGGTGAACATAAAGTGAGTCATCAGCCATCTTGTGAAAGTCGTTACACTTTTAAAATCATGGTTTTTAAATACCAGTGGTCCCCTTTCTATCTTGTTTCCTAGATTATGAAAAATCTGTGTTACCAGTTGTGTTTTTACTGCTGATAATGCACTACTTCTCACTCTAGATCTCAGATGCTTTCTCTGAGGAGCGTGTTAGTGACCCCCATCTCCAGCCTAGCATAATTCTATCCAAAAATACAGTAGCGTGCTGTAGAACTTCACAGAACAGGCAGTTTATTCTTTCTTCCTTACCTTTGTTTATATTTATTTAAACTGTCTAGGAAAAAAAAATACAGAGTTTAAACAGAGTAATACAGGAGTGAGATGAGGAGAAACCTGGTTTAATAGGTTGCGTTTAAGGCATTAACACAGAATAAACAGTTACTTTGCCTTGCCCTGCACTTCATGTTTGGCTATGCAATGGGCAGTTGCAGTAAAACTGATTGTGAAGCTGCCAAAGTTTCGTATTTGGTGCACTGCAGCTTGTCTAAGATTCCAGAATCTGTAACAGCTGAATGGATTGAACCACACCTAGGGTGTTCTCTGTTATGTTGGTGTTTGGGTGTTGGTTGGTTTGTTTTCTTCAGTTTACACAGCACATAGAGTATAAGTTCTTGCTTACAAGAACATCCAGATCCATCATGCTTCATTTAATATAATAGTACTACTGCTGTCATAGTGGTCAACAAATCTAACAGGCTAAACAATACTGACTGAACAGAATTAGTGCTACTACTCATCTTAAACTTGCCAACTGAATCTTCCATAGCTCCACTGGCTGCTCTGAGTCACACATTTGCAAAAACAGGAGCCACATAAATGCATGCGTTAAGTGCAGTATATTTCACTCTGTCTCTAGCTTAACATGATCTGTGAGGCTAGGCAGAGCCACCTGGGCTCTGTGTCTGTTTCTCTTTTAAAATAGTTAATGCTCATAAAAAGGAAGTTGACTCCCTTCCCTGTAGAGGAATCACATTCTTGAATGAAGATAAGAGACTGCTTCCTATATCTGAGGCTATTAGAAAGGAAAAATCTGCTGATGGTGATGATGAAAAGTGCTTCAAGACCCACAAAATGAAAGATTCTCTGGACAGTAATGCAAGCCGTTATCTTTTCCTTTATGCCAGTGGGGTGAGAGGTCACATTTCCATTTGCTCTGAAAGCTTTTCTTTCAGCTGTTGGTACTGTCTCTATATTTTCTTTTACACTGTGAATAGTATTTACTTGCAAAATAGTGCCTTACACATGACTGAAATTCAAGCTGCAGTGCTGTGAAAGGTCTTGATGGTGCTACTATCCATAAAAGTCCATCAGAAGTACTTTATGAATTATACTTTTATGAGTAGGTAAAACCACGCCACAAAGATGTCCGATGGAAGAGAAGTCTCTGCAGAACAAAGTTTTTTCAGAAGGCTGAGAAAAGCCTTTTAAAACAAAACAAAAAAAACCCTATCATACATTTTTGTTCCCCCTATCAGATAGCTTGAACTTTGAGTAAAAAGGCATTTCATTTTTTATAGCATTGCTATTTGTGAAGCGCAACTGAAAGGAAACTGCTACTGTCACCCAGAAAAGATTCTGGTCAACCACAGACAATATTTCACCTTTGACACATTCCAGCTTGGCCATCTCCTCACATACTGTTTCTGAATTAGATTACAAACTCACTGGGATGAATTTTATTACACCTGTATTTAGCTCTGAGCAAATTACGAGATCCCATCAAATAAAAATTCTTGGCATGTGATTCTAACCACAGCAGTAACTAAGAAACAGCCATCGCTGTTTCCAAGAACAGTTTTTTCTCAGTAAACAAAAGTTAAATCTTAGCACTGCTAAGTACTGCTCCAGAGATTCAAGGTATATATTATCTGCCTCATGTGCTGCATGAGTTGTCTTCCGAAATGATTTACCAACAATTTCTATCTACTACACAACTGTCTGGTCTGTCAGGGAGAGCCCTGTTGCAGCACAGGCACTGCTGAGGAGGAAACAGTCTTTAAATCCCACATACTGGATTAGGATTTTTCTTCTGGCCTGTACACCATTCATGCAGCAACCTCAGAATAAATTTAAGTAGCAGTGTCTGCTAGGACTATGCGTGGAGAATGTAGCTTTTCTTCTTGAATTTTCCTCTGTTGTAGGGGGCATAAAAAAATCAAACCTTGTGCCTAGCTTTAGTGGTACCTGCAGCTGGCTGTTGAAACAGTGGCCTGGCTTGCAACCTCCATCCTAAATTTGCTATGGCCAGCAGCACTGTAGAACATGGAGAAAACCAGTGGCTCTAGAGAGCAGAGTGCCCTTTTTAAAATCTGAACGAGGCACAGGAAGCAAGTTGTCATACTTCACTGTGCTGACAACAGCCTGCAAAAAGAAACAAGAAGTTGTACATCATAAGACTCATAGAAAGGTTTGGGTGGAAGACACCTTTAAAGATCATCTAGTTCAACCCCCCTGTCATAGCAAGGACACTTTCCACTAAATCAGGTTGCTCAAAGCCCCCATTTTCCTGTTAGCCAGGAGGAATAAAGTAGTACATTGCTGAAAGAATCCCGATGGCAGAGTCAAAGACTTAAAAATCACTTCTATACCAAGAGTACAATGAATCTTCTCTTCAGCCCCTAACTCTGCTTCTGCATGGCTGGTAGTTTGTATCACTATCAGGTATTTATATGTTCCCAGCCCATAAGGATGAAAATAAAAATTGCAATTAGCAGAAATTTTGCAAAAATACCCACCCCAACAAAACAACAACCACCACCCAATACTTAAAACCTCACAGTACCACTTAATATTTCTACAATATTTTCTGGAACCCTTAGTGTCACCACTCATCATTAAATCCTAATAACTGCTACATTATGACATTTCTAAACTTTAATATAAACTTCTCTTTCTCTTGATAGATTTGCAGCTTGATGCGAGGTGGAATAGCTGAGAGAGGAGGGGTGAGAGTAGGACATCGTATTATTGAGATCAATGGACAAAGTGTTGTTGCTACTGCTCATGAGAAGATAGTACAAGCATTGTCTAATTCAGTGGGAGAGGTAAGAAAACATATACTTTATCAAGGAATTAAAAGCCTGTTGAAGGAATGAAAAGTGTCTCAACTTAGTATTAAAACCACCACCCCACTAAACTGGACTTGAGCACTAATAACACAACAATTAATGGAACAGTTTTTGAGCAGTTAGATGCATGTTCGCTGCATTTTTCCACTCATTTTCAAGAGTTCCTGGCATGATTCTGAATATTCAACTTCCTGTTTGAATTAAACCACTCCACTAAAGGAAGAAACAGTTCAATCATGTTAGCTATGAAAACGTGTCAGCTTATCACCACAGCATCTGCCATAGAAATAAATTAATATTCAGAGGACTGTAAGATTCTAATTGATATTTATTTTAGTAGTTTCATTTCCAACTTACCTTGGTTAAGACACCTCTCTGCAATACTTTTAGGGAAACCAGCAATGCCTCAACAAGATACTCCAGTTTGTCAGAATTCCTACTGAATTTGGTAGTGGTATCATACACAACCCTGGCCAGATCTTCCACTAGTTTCTGGGCAAAAATCAAAGGCTTCCTTGTGGAAAATGATACTAGAAAAATAATAAAAGAGTATGTTCACATTGGCAGGAACAAAGCTGTTGATTTCAGCAGCAGCCTCTTTGCTGTGCAACATCTCACACCAAACATGAGGACAGTACAAACCTTATTTTTCAGCATAAAGATACTAAAATACCAGGGCAGCATATGGCTGGTGAGGGTTTGTATTATCAGTTTACCATCCTTCCTCTTGAGTGATCCGATTGGTACTCACAGCTGTTGCTACAGTTTTGATACACTGATTACCTGATGCCTTGAATCTTGTTACTCCTTGTGGAAAGAACTTAATTAAATATACTAGCCATGACAGTGGCTCCACCAACTCTTGAGTGGCACTTAAATATCAGGTGATAAAGTCCAAGTTGTGTGTTCAGAGGGTCAAGCTCCAGTTAGGAGAAAATACATATGAAATGACACTCCCACAAAGAAGGAAGACAGAAATCTAAGTTCAGTTAATAACCTTTCTTTTCAGAGAGGTTTGTGCTACTGCTGTTTTAAGGACTGTAATTGGAATAGGGTTTAACAACAGAAGTGCGAAAGTGTTTAGATGTCTTTAAGCTATATTAGGTTGCATCCTGTCATTGTCATTTGAACCACTCCCCACCCCACGCCAAGACAAGCAAACCAGCTTGTCAGAACCAGAGAACTAGCAACTTTGGTAACATTCATAGCTAGGACAATAAATAGAAACTAGGACAATAAATGCACTTACACCGCAGGAGAGACAGGTTTGGCCTCGGGGTTTGTTTTAAACCAGTAACAATTCTGCTAATTTCTGTGTAAATCACTTGACAGATTCACATGAAGACTATGCCAGCTGCCATGTTCAGGCTCCTGACTGGGCAAGAGACACCCCTATACATCTAGCACGTGACTCTCTTGCAGCAAAATAACTAAATGAATCCATCAAAGCTGAAGCCCTCACAGCTGAAGAGAATTTTGTATTTTGTATGAATGAAAGGCTTTGAAGCTGACCTGAGGACTCCGAATAAAGGAACAGGTGTCTCTGCCTTTTCTCTCCTTCCTTTTTATTTCTTTGCCAAAAGTGATGAGAAGGATGGTCAAGGACAATAATCACTGACAAAAATATTTGTAAAACATTTAAGTATTTTGCAACATCTTCTAAACTCTTTTCTCATAAAATGTAAAGCATATTTATTGGTAACCTATGTGGAGTGACGTATGTATGTATGTCTTGTTTGATAACATGGTGAATGTGAGTATTTGATGAATGAGACTGCAGGAAATGGCAAAGAGAAGACATTAGGGGAAGTTATGGCTGCCTCAAGTTTAAAAAAAAAAAATAAAAAATCCCAGTCACATAAAGCAGTCCAATACCGATGGCTTTGCATAAACTTAGGACTTGTGCTGAATACATGGTATTCCAGTGGAAAGGACTGTGTGCAGTTAAACCTTTTAGACTCTAATGTAAAGAAAACCACTGTAGTACTTGGTATTGTTATGACAAGTGTAACCTCTTTGGCAAGGTGTGAACATAAACATGTAACAGGTGTCTCATATGCTAAATAAAGAGTAATTGCCACGAGATTAAAATCAAAATATTTATTTAGAGACATTTATTTTTAATGCTTGTGATTTTTATGATTTAACAGAGTTATTTCACGGATAACTTATTGCACAAGTTGTGTAATGTATGTGTTGGGCTGTTTGTTTTTTTTTTTCCTTTGATTTTTGCATATTACCTTTTTGTTTCTATTAGCTCAAAATGGGAAAGCCATGCTCACCTGTTTTCGTCTTTTATAAAGCATTCTTATTCCTAAGGCAATGTGTTCTGATTGTAAATTGTTTTGACAAATAACCTAGCACCATCAGCAGTATTAGAATGTGTGTAGACAAAAACTTGACAGTAAAGTTGTATTCCTTATGAGATAAATGTTAATTAGTGTAACTTTTTGTCTAGATTTTGGGGTTTTTGGCCAAGGCCTTGAAGCAAATACACTGTGACTTAAGAAGCCTTACCATGCAGTAACTAAAGAGCTTTTAGATGACTGTACTTCAAGGAGTAGTGTGTTGCATGCAACTGACCTTAGGATAGAATTAACCTACCATCACCAATAAATCCGAAATAATAAAGGAAGCTTGCTTATTTTGTTTGTGGTGTAAGTTTACGTAATACAATAGCCAAGTAGAAAATCATTTAAATTCCTAATCTAAGTGCAGTTGCAGAGGTCACAGACTATTTTTTCTAAAAGAAATTGATCTCTTGAATTAGGAATTAGTGTATCATCATTATCTTGAGAGTAGGTGCTCTTCTCAATTAGCAAACCTTGTTGCCACTGGATGTCACTGTAACTTCACATCGATACAGAAGCATGCCATTATTAAATACATTAAAACAGATGATTCCGTAAAACTTAAACTACCCCTGTTCAGCTACATTCCTTTGTGATTTTTTCACAGGGTGTCTGCCCAGCTCTGAGTGACACAAATGAAACCAGTACATGATTAAACCACAAATGGAAACTAATGTTACTGACAAAAAAATTAAACCCCTGAAACATCAACCTGTGGCAGGGTCTTGATAAGAACCTTTTGTTTAAGGCCTTTCCAATTTCCTCTGGGAGACAGGATGAAGCTTGCACTGGAAGATGTTGCTGGCAGACCTGTGTTTATACTGGTAATCAAATCAGTGTCAATTATATTTACTTTTTGATTATTTTTTAAGACCAATGTTAAAAGAATCATAAATGCAGCAAGAACCACAAGGCCATGTTTGAGTAACACAGATTAGAATAACAACAGTTCTTTTGGAAAAAGTGTTCAAGGCTCTGAGATAAAAATTCATCTAACTTTCTATCAGTTGGCATTTGTAAGAAGTTTGTGACCTACTCTTTTTGGTAATGCAGACTTTCATTAATGCATCTTTTGGTAACAATTTCCAGAGTACTTAAAGGTCAGTTTTCAATAGCAGACACTACTCATGGGCACTCAGAAACAGCGAACATCAACCACACTGCAGCCATTACTGTAATTTAAAAGGACAACACATTTGCAGGGGGAATGGGCCAGTTTTAATAGGACAGATCAGTTAGCCTGGAAAGAAGGATACTGGAAGAATGGATTAGAAGCAGCACTGGATGTGAATATGAATCAACTTTACATTTCTATCCAAATTAGTTGTTGAAAAAGCAAAGTCAGGAAGTACTTTTTATTAAAACACTGATCGTAGTTAAAACACTTTGAGGTACATTAAATAAATACAACCTTTAAGTTGTACAGCAGGTGTCTGGTGGGTTTGCAATACTTTGCAAGAAATGCTGGGCAGCATCAGTAGCATTTCTGTAAGTACAGTGAATTGTGATTGGGGAAATGTTTGTTATAAGTTCACTAGAAAATCAGTAAAATTTTGAAAAAAATCAGGGCTGAAATTTACATTCAGAAAAATAAGTGTTCTCCTCCTGCTGTTGGAAAAAAAGTGGAATTCCAAAGGAAGACACCTTTTCCTTTTTAAGTCATCCATTACATGTATTTCTCCCAGTCCTGGTTTCTTCCTTACTGCTCTTTGCTGGAATCACATACCTGCGAGCGTTCTCAAAGGATGGTCTCCCGGCACACTCCAATTAAACTGTGAGGCCTGTCCCTCTCGGAAACGCAAGTGATGTGGGACCTACGTAAGAAGGCAACTGGAGAGCTTAGAGCACCACAGCTCTGAAGATGAAGATCATCTTGAAGTCGCTTTCTAGAGGTAATCACGTTCTGCTGGGAACTTGTAATTACCTGTTGAAGAGAAGCAATGGACATGGAAAAAGTGGGGAAAGCAGGGCAAGAAATGTTTTGTTTAAAAGGTTCAGTCCCCAAGTATTATTTATCTACTAACAGAACTGCCCCTAGAGCCGATGTGCCTTTATGCAGCCATCCTGCTTCTCTTATTCAAACTGGTCAGGGCTCATGACTGGATGCTGGAAGGCACAGTCAGGTTTAAAAGGTGTGATGGTTTTAAGACTGTAACAAAAGGCATCAAGCCTCAAACTCACACTGCAGTGCTGCATCAGCAAAGGTGCAAGCATTTGTTTCTCTATACCAATGAAAATGAAACCTGTGAGAGAGCCAGCAGCTCAGCCTTATAATTGACAAATGTAAGTTTGGAGCAAATTAAATTCCTCTGCTTCTTTTAGGACAATAATTTTCTTTATGGCTTTGGCAGGGCTAGGTGGGAACTAAAACCTTGCAAGCCTGGGAATCAAACAGTGACTTCACAAATATGAATTGTATAACTATTTTAACCAACAATTCTGTGACTTGGTAAGGAGGTTGCTGGGATACCCTGGACTTGCACTGATTAAGAATGTTTTATTTTCTCTGAAAACAATAACTACTAAAATAATTTCTTTAATGTGAAAAAACCACATGCCTCCCTGGATCTAAGAAATCCACACAGGACACAAATTGGGCCATTGGTTTCTGGTTGTATGATCTATGTAAGCACTCAAATTTTCTATACTGTTCGTTTGTTTGGGGTTTTGGTTAAGAAACTTTTTTTTCTTAATTTAAAGAAAATAGTTTTCAACTTTCTAGCCTTGACGGTCTAATGATCTATACATTTTGTAAAGCAATAAAAACGGTTAAATTCAATTCCATCCTGACAGTCTATTCAGTATGTCATGATAGTCCTGCTTGCTACCCAAGTGACTACAGAGGTGACTGATACCGTGCTCCTTCTTTGTTTTACTTCACAGTCAGCAAACCCAATCTTGCAGCAAGTTTTATTAAATGCTGTATGTTTCCCGTTCCACATCAAACTCTCTCACATGCTGTTTAAGTGTTATTACATTCTATTTTAACACTTATTTAGCCAGCTTCCTTCACTTGGGGATCAGCTGACTTATCATAGGAATTACAGTATCTCAGAAGAGGGAAAAACAGCCCCCAAGCATGTATCCTTAATTGCCTGGCCAGCCCTATGGAAGCTGTACAGGCGACCTGAATAGTTGTCAGTGCTAAGAGCATTCTGCTTTTCAAATCTGACAACATAACTGAACTTCCTTTCTACAGCCATCATTCTAATAGCAATACTAGCATCTTCCTGCAAAAAGGTGCATCATTAACCAACCATTAGATAATAGAAGTTGCTGCCACTACTCATTCCCTTGTTTAACAGGATTCCTTCCAAGGCTGGTGTCTGTTTCATTCTCAGTTCAGGGTGAGAAGATGCATTATTCCTCCACTTGGAAAAGCACAATGTTACAATTTATTTCTTAAAAATAGCAAGGGTGCATCTAGCTAGGAGTAAAGGTAACCTCACTGTTCTGATTTGATAGATGGTGGCCCTGCCTGTTATTTCTACTCTCTTCAGCTGGTAGCTTCTGCTCTACAAACGTATTTGCCTGAAACAACAAAACAAAGTCTGCTCTGTGCATCTCTGTATATAAACACGGGGCCACCTATTGAACATACACAGGTGGAGAAAGGTATGGAAACAAGAGAGGGGGATTATCAATGTGTAATCAGTTCCCTGGAGATCTCCTAGGATATTACTGGGTCCAGCTGAAGAATTTTAAATACATTTATAAGTGCTTCAGTGTAAAATGCCTATCTGTCTGATAAATAATTTCTTACTAAAGCCTTGTTATTTTTGAAGAACTTTTGTAGGATTCGTGTGAAATACTTAAAACTATAAAAACACATGAAAAAGGTATTTGTCTGTCATGGCTGAAAAAAATCTTTAGAACATAAATGGCCTACCTGGTCTATAATATTGGCACTGAAGATGGCTTCTTCCATGTGTTTCTCATCAGATTTTATTACTGATCGTATGCTGTTCACTACATGACGTACTTCTGGAGGGAGATTACAGTTTGAATGTTCCAGAAATTTTGCCACTAAAATTTTTGTGTCTTTATAGGCTTTAAGGTCCACTAAAGAATGCGGTCGCTCTTTTGAGACTGTGTGCAAAGCATTTGGCTTTAGGTGTAGATCATTTTTCCTTGTATCCCTCTGTTTTCCAGTTGGTAGGAAACTGCTCAAAGAATGCTGACAAGCAGAGGCAGCCATATGAGAACCAGAAACAGGAACTAAAAAAGGGGGGGAAGAATATCTTTAAAGTAATAGTTAAAATAAATAAAAATAAAGAAAGAAAGAAAAAAGAAAAAAGGCAAAACACATAATGTCACTAATTTTTTTCCTTTGTCATTAAATTGTCTGTTTTGTCTGAAGAATAAGGAAAATGCAATCAAGGAAACACTGCAAAATAGATAATTTATACCAGGGGTCAGACTCTTTCCCATGACCAAGAAGGACTGTACTCAGGATGGGTGGGTGGGTAATTAAGGTACTTCATAAACTATAGACATTTTTGTTACCTCTGCTTTCAGAGGTTTCAGGTGACATTACTGAGAAGGAGAAACACCAGCTTCTCCATGTTACCTATGTAACTTCTTGTGGTTTAGGACTCCCCCACACCTTTAAGGCTAAAGTTCTGCTTATTTATAGGCCTTAAAAAAACGCACAGTGAATAATACAAGAAATATTACTAAGAAATGCAGGGAAAGCAAAACGTTCATCTAAACCAGAGGACTTAATTCAGAGCATTTATTGTGGCTCAGAGGCTAGTTCCATCAGCACTGTACATCAGGTGTGTGTGCTGTCAGGAACTGATTTCTATGCCTGTGGCAGTTTAGGCTGGGTGCCCCCTGCCACTGCCACATGAGATACACCTCTGGTGTCCTGGGTGCCCACCCACAGGGGTGGACACAGGAAACGACGTATTTCTACCCATAAATCCTGCACCCTATAAGGCCATCTGCAAAGTCATTCTCTTCCTCTTTCTTCCCTCTCTGCTCCCACGGGAGATGTCCTCTCTTATCGGGTAATGCCGGGGGAGTATCCTCAAGGCCTCTTAGGCCTGTCCAGGCCTAATGCCAGGAGGAGAATGGAGCGGGGGGCAGTCTCAGACCTGGCCAGCCTGAGACTTGCCTAGCAGTGGGAGGGGGAAGAAAGAGCCCCGGGGGGTTTGGGTTTACCCTCAGGTGGGAAGAAGGGAAGGATTGGGAAGCTTTGGGAATTAATGTAACGGTCTCTGTACGCTTTGGGATACTCTTTGTCACTATGCTTTGTAGTTTGTAGTTCTCTGTAGCTTCACCAATTGCTTTTCCGTTTAAACTTTCCATCACTCTCCAATCCGTTTGTGTGAGTCTCATTCTTTTGTCCCTTTCGGGGCAAGAGAGGATCTGTGTCTGGCCCCAGACCAGAGCTTCTTCCTCTGTCAGCACCTTTCGATTATTTTTAAAATGAAAGGACACCTGTATGACACTGCTTTAGAACACTGAACCTCACCCGTTTCTAATGTAGCTGGAGACAGTCCTGCATCTGGACGCTGGCTACATACAGGAGTCCAAGCACAATTATCACCTTGAACCAAAGAGAGAAAGACGGAAAGATCACAATCAACCCCTGCTAACCTCTGCCCAAAGCAAGGAAAAATACATTGGAATCACTTCTCTCCTTTACAGAATGAAACTACACAAAAGAAGTACTACTTACAAATGCCCATTCATAAAGAAAAGCTACTATACACAGGTATGTTCTACAAGCTGTTAAATACAAAGATCTAGTTCCTGCTGGATGGTTTTCTCTCTGTTATACAGCTAATAAATGCTAACTATTTCAGGCCTAAGCTCTGAAGCTACAGAAGGCTACCTGCTAGGGGCAGACCTCAGACTTTGCTGTATTTGAGAGTTCATCTTAGAAAATGGGAAAAACAAGAAAGAAGAGTCCTTCTAATCCTACAAACCCAGTCGTTGTATCTCCTTTTCTAATTGATTCTCATTCTTTGCAGGACAAATGCTTTCCACCACTGATTAAATCAGTTAGTAGGTGACCACTATGGTTCCTGATCCAATCAATAACAAATGGTTAGACAGCATCTACAAACAGCTCTGGACACAGTTGCTTTCCAATGAGAGTTTCTGGGATGTCAGCACAAGGATCCATGACGATGAGATCACACTATACACTAATTGCCACTGCAGTCTTTTTGATTTCAAGCTTGTGACAATCAGATGAAATAAACCCTCATATTTATACTAAAGCTGATCACATCTGTTTCCAAGACTGTTCTGAACTTCTATGTAGATCCGTATCTTCAGGGAAAGTTTATAATGAAAAGCTGGTATAATTGTCTCTGGCACGGTGAATAATTAAACAAAGAAAAACAAATGTAAGATGCTACAAACACAGCAAAACTGTAAGAAATTTAGAGAGACAGCTTCTATTCTGTTATGCTGAGGTACTGCAACACATGAATCGTGGCATGCTTATTAAAAGGAGACACTTCAGAGGTTCTATCTTCCCATCCGTTATTATACTGCTTAATGAACTTGTGGCACAGTTAAAAGTACACCACTAGATATTATCCTGAATTATCTGGAACACAGACACTACAGTCATCGCTTGGGCACTTGACTGATATAGCCACATAGTCTATCATGTTTGATTATAACTTAAGTTTATTGTTAACAAACATCAGTGCTAGAAGTTGATTTTATCCTCCTGTGCTGTGATAAACTTTATGAAGACAGAAAAATGTGCAAACTACTAATTTATAAGTAATGTTTTCTAGGAGCAAACTATTTCTTATAGAGCCCAACATACTTATATTGTCCAGGGACTACACACTGACTATAAAGGCACCTATTAAACTAAGCTTCCATCTCTAGTTTCTCTATTAGGAATGACGTATTTCAAAACAAGCTCATTCAAGACCTACTTAGCTGAACTCTGGGCAGTAAACCTCAAGGTTGCACTTCTAGATCTCTTCACTTGTATAGGGAGGTTAATCAGAAGACCAGTATTTTTTCTTGAAAAAAGACAAACCCAAACCCCTCTGACCAATCTGCCCACTCTATTTTCTCATTCATGAACATGTCTGAAGCTTGCCCACCTCTCAGTTCTCCAAAATCCACAGCGTGTCTCTTACACAAGTTATTGGTATTATCAATACATAGTCACAGTTACATTTCATATGGCCAGTCTACTTGACTTCTACACCAGGATGATTTTAAAAAATTAAGTGTATGTTACTGAAACAAACCTAGGTTTCTCCCAGGTTGGTTAGCTGATGGAGCTCTGTCAGTTCCCTTTATCCTTTACTTCTCATTCAAGTCTGTGGCTGTATTTTAAAATCCAGCAGTGAATACCAATATCCAGTCATGAAAAACCTTTTCAAATGCCTTTTTTAAGTTATACAGACTATAGAGAATTTCAGCTGTCTGACAGCTTAGGAAAAATAAGCGTGAGGGCTGCTACAAACAAACTAATATGTATTGCTACAATTCTGCTGCTTATAACTTAGGGGTAATTTCTGAAGTTTGACAAAAAGTAGAGGAAGGGGAAGTGATGAAAAGTTGTGAAAACCTTTACAGCACACAGCATTTTGAAAACTGTAGTTTACCAAACATATAAATGAAAGAAATATGCAGACACAGACCCCACTGCTTCCCTTAAAGATTTCATTTTAAAGACTGTTTTGTAGGCATGAAAAGCCTACACACTACCTCTGAGTTACATCTTCTCTTGCTCCCCCCACCGTTTTGTGTTTACCAGTATCTCCATCCCCTTTATTACAATCCTTGCTAAGCCTGGTTACATCTCAGTAACTTTCCATCCATGTCCCTCAACGCATGCAGGGCTAAGAACTTGGAAATTAGCCAAAATATTTCCCATAATGCTACTTCTCCAGAAAAGATGATAGATGTATTTAGGGCTTGTTAAAAAAGAAGGCAGAGCATCTGTTTTACCAGGTGTCCCAGCAGCCAGCTAGAAGACACAGACATGGCTGCCTGTAGTAGCCTCCCTCTGAAACACCACGCCAAGAGCATATGGAGCACAATACTGTAAATTTGCAGAGCGTGATCCAGAGGAGAAAGGGCTGTTCTTGTCTTTGTCACAGTAGAAAGGATTCAGAAATTCCTACTTACTTTCTTCATAGCACATATATCCTAAGCAGAGTACATTTCATAAAACAAATGCAGACTTGTAGATGAAAGATTCCCTGAACAGGCTACCGAGGCTAGATTTCTAAAGGTAGAAGACACTCCATTATTGAGCTAAGTATGAGGCCTCTGAAATTCATAGAGCATAATGATGCAAAAAGTGTAACAGAAGCAATACATCATTGTCCTAAATTAAACCAGTTATTTCAGCATTTTGTCTGCTTTTATTTTGAGGTAGTCACATGATTCTGCTTCTAGATCCCTTAAGAAGCCCAGTGAACAAATCTGTAACAGCACAAACTATGACATCCTACAAGGCTTTTCATCTTTACTTTCAAAGCACTTCTCCAAGTTACCCCTTTGAATCTCTCTATAGAGCTTCTGTAAAACCTACACTTTTCAATTGGTTTAGGCAGTTCTACCTTCCTGCTATTATTTAATCAAGCCATGTTCTACTATGTCAAGCATTTCTTTTCCACAAACAGATTTTTATAAAGATACACTGCTCAGCAAACGTCTCATCTCTTCTTCACTACTTGTCTATGAGGAAATTCATAGCAGAAGTTGCTTATCCATGACAGGCAAAAGCTTTCCTTTCATCATCTTGTCATGTGCCTCATCTTTCAATGCCTTGTCCTTTAAAACTTGTCACAGTACACTCCAACTTGCCACTACATGGTCACACTGCCTCTGGTGTGCACCAGTACTGTCAATGTCAGTGTCACCTTCAGGAGACACAACCTGCTGTATTACAAGTTTGGCAGCTCAGTTAATAGTTTCCTAAGCAGACCCCAGCTACCTTTCAACTTCTTAGTTTAGCTTCTCAGTATAATAGTAATAGGAGGAAGCATCTCCTCGAGAGATGGTTTTCTGAGCACTGCAGAAAGGCTGGTATGATTAGAAATGCCAAAATTAATTTCACTCTGTCACTTTTCCCATTTCTATTCTTCTTAAAAATTTTCAAATCTAGAAAGTGTACCTGTAACTAAAGCTTTCACACACAAGTCAATCCTCACTGGAATGTGTCATTCAATTTCCAGCAGCACCAGTTGCCACATAAACCACATACCTTTCATTTCCCATGCTCTGTCAGCCTTGCAGCACTACACCTACCTGCTGTGTAAGAGGAGCATGACACAGGGTCACTAGCTGATCGGACTATACTTGAAATC
This sequence comes from Indicator indicator, assembly GCF_027791375.1. Taxonomy (NCBI): domain Eukaryota; kingdom Metazoa; phylum Chordata; class Aves; order Piciformes; family Indicatoridae; genus Indicator; species Indicator indicator. The sequence goes on from NC_072025.1 coordinate 7,096,487, forward strand.
TGGTGTTTTATAATGGGATGCTGCTGGACAGCACTCTCCTGGCTGCTAGTGTATGATGAAGTATTTGCAGGATCAAAACAGGGAGAGGTCTGCGAAGGGACAGGATGCTGGCTAAAGTCTGCACAGCAGATTTTCTTCTGTTTCAAAGGTGGTGTGGCATTGCTCTCTTGAGCAGAACTCTGCAGTTCTGAGAGGCTGAAATTCTCTGAAGAACAGTTTAAGGACCTGCCACGGGCACAGTTCTTTTCCTGTCCTTGAAACCTGTCTGTAGAGGCTTGGCTGCGGGAACGGTCATCCTCATCAGGAAAGCTCTCTGAGTGAATTCTGTGGAACTTGCAGTGGGTGCTGTAATCAGGAGTGCTGCGGTGCTGGTCCGTAGCCCCTTTGGGGGTTGTACAGTAGGGAGAAAGATCTGCAGAATGAATTGATCCTTGAACTTCCAGTGAACAAAGATCTTCAGAGGAACAGCTATGCTCTGGGATACCAGCAGCCTCACAGACCATCAAAGAAGTGCTCGCAACAGAAACTGCAAACCGAGAGATTCAGAGAAAAATAAAGACTTCTTGCCCCTCTCCCGTCCCCCCAGCCCCGTTTTCAATATAAGAAATTTAAATTTTGTAATTGGCAAGTGCATCAATAGTTACTCAACAGCTTTCAGATGACAATGCCAAAGCAAAAAAAAGATTGAAATCATTTACTTGTTTGTAAGTATCCTTCAGCAAAGAAAATCTGTGCTGTCCTCAAGTATTTTCTTCAACTAATAAGCACACTTGAGCCCTGCCACCAAAGTATTATCTACATTTGGATAGGAACAGGTCTTCCACTACTCTGGTAAATAGAGAGAGACTGCCTCTGGTAGATAAGTAAAATTTTATACAAATGCTGAAAAAAACATGGCTCTGATCACTTTTTAACCTATTGTGACTGTCAATACTAGCTTTGCAGCACCTAATACTTCCTGATCAATACTCATTTCCCTGAGGCATACATCTAAGTTGTTTACAAATGAGAATTCACCATCATATAACATCTCTGGCATGGAAAATATGCGAAGCAGATAGAAGCTGAACAAACCTGACAACAACCTGAACAAGCCTGACAAACCTGGGGGCCTTCTATGACAAGGTCACAACATTAATAGATGGGGGGCGAGCAACTGATGTCATTGACCTGCACCTGAGCAAAGCCTTCGACACTGTCCCACACCACATCCTGGTCTCCAAACTGGTGACACATGGGTTTGATGGGTGGACCACAAGATGGATAAGGAACTGGCTTGATGGCCACACCCAAAGAGTGGCTGTCAATGGCTCCATGTCCCAGTGGAGGCCAGTGACAAGCGGAGTCCCTCAGGGCTCAGTCCTGGGACCAGTCTTGTTCAACATCGTTGTCGGTGACATGGACAGTGGCATTGAGTGCACCCTCAGCAAGTTTGCTGATGACACCAAGCTGTGTGGTGCAGCAGACATGCTGGAGGGAAGGGATGCCATCCAGAGGGACCTTGACAGGCTGGAGAGGTGGGCACAAGCCAACCTCATGAGGTTCAACAAGATCAAGTGCAGGGTCCTGCATCTGGGTCGAGGCAATCCCAAGCACAAATACAGGCTGGGCAGTGACTGGCTGGAAAGCAGCCCTGAGGAGAGGGACTTGGGGGTGCTGGTGGACGAGAAGCTCAAGATGAGCTGTCAATGTGCACTTGCAGCCCAGACAGCCAACCAGATCCTGGGCTGCATCAAGAGAAGTGTGGCCAGCAGGTCAAGGGAGGTGATTCTCCCCCTCTACTCAGCTCTGGTGAGACCCCACCTGGAGTACTGTGTCCAGTTCTGGAGCCCCTATTACAAGAGGGATATGGACATGCTGGAACATGTCCAGAGAAGGGCCACCAGGATGACCAGAGGGCTGGAGCACCTCTCCTATGAGGACAGACTGAAAGAGTTGGGGATGTTCAGTCTGGAGAAGAGAAGGCTTCGAGGTGACCTTATTGTGTCTTTCCAGTATCTGAAGGGGGCCTACAAGAAAGCTGGGGAGGGACTTTTTAGGCTATCAGGTAGTGATAGGACTAGGGGGAATGGCATAAAGCTGGAAGTGGGGAGATTCAGGCTGGACGTGAGGAAGAAGTTCTTCACCATGAGAGTGTTGAGAGTCTGGAATGGGTTGTCCAGGGAGGTGGTTGAGGCCCCATCCCTGGAGGTGTTTAAGGCCAGGCTGGATGAGGCTCTGGCCAGCCTGATCTAGTATGAGGTGTCCCTGCTGTGGCCTGGGGGTTGGAACTAGATGATCCTGTGGTCTCTTCCAACCCTGACTGATTTATGATTCTAAGGGCACATCATCTTTGAGGTCCCTTATATTAAAAATGTGAGATTGGCATAATTTCCTCTGTCATGTCTACAAATATATGTGGTGGATGAAAATGGCCCCCTGCATGAAAATAAGTATTTGTCCCTGCGTTAATTCCAAAGTCACGACAAAAGTTCCCTTTCACGTGCACAGCACATTATGTAGTATCAAAGCATTGCCTTAGAGTTGATCAACTGCTTCCCAATAGTCAAGACTCTAGCCTTACACTTTATACTTTCTATCTAGATGAGAAATCTGAATGTGCTTGTATGAACTGTAGACACAGCCCCTTGTTAACAGCAGCAATTAAAAACAAGTCAGTTTCAGCTGTCACACTCCATTGCAGTTGTCAAACACCAGGATTAAAGAAAAAAAAACACAAAACACCTAATATTTTCCAGTAGTTTAAGCTGACTCTGGGAACGGAAATCCTACCTCACAGGACAGATACTCTGTTTTTGTAGCAACAGATGCTCCTCACTAATTTGTTAGGCTGTCAGTCCCATTCTAGATGTCAGGTGAGAGGGGACTGCTTCATGGAGCACTCTGCCACCACCTCTCTGCCCAGAAGTGTACCAAAAACACATGCCAGTCTAGTTATTAACAGAATATGAATATGATGTGGAGAAAGTCTTCAATGGAAATTTTACTAAAATAACTATTTCATACAAACTGCTCAACATTTCATGATCCACTGAGACTATAATGTTTTAAAAGCCCTACATATCAACAGACACAGTAAGGAGGCCTATTCTAGTAAATATTAAACTTTAAACAGGCTCTGTGCTCCTACTAAGCCACTTCCACTCACAACATATATGCTTTGGGCAGCAGGCTTCCTTTTCAGGCTTCCAGATGCCATGCAGGAATCTATTCTGGAGAAAGGATGTGTACTATCAGGAAGGCACCCACACTGCTGACAGTGAAACAAACTGCCAATTTATGTTCATGACTCTTCAAAGAAAAATGACACTTGCCATGTTTGCCTCAAAGGGCTTCACAAAGCATGCTTTGTGCAGCAAAACTCTACTCTGTGGTTCTAGCCACTGACTGAAAATTTCTTCTTGCAATGAACAATCTCAAAGCAAACCCTTCTTCTCCATTGGGAAGGGCAGAAAAGAAGGATAGTCCACTGAAAAATCCAGCTACATCTTTCTCATGTAGACGAACAGAATGCTATGATCACCTTGTGTGCTGAAGTCCAGGGTGACGTTCCTCTCTCCCAAGTTTGACTCAGATACTTGCTGATCACTAGCAGTAACCTAAAATGAAAATTGTTTCATGGAACAATTACCTGCAGTTTATGAAAACAAGGTATAGTGTGATGATCTTCAGAACACATTTGACGTATTAGCTGCTATCTAGATGGAAAGCTGTTTAAAGTCTTTTACACGTCTTTGGATCAGGAACAAATTCAGGAACATGCTTAAAGCGATTTTTCATTTTTCATAATCTACAAGATAAATTTACCTGGAGGTCACAGGCAGCTGGTAACAATGTTAACCAAAAATGAGGAAAATATAAAAACAAAAGTCAAAGGAAATGAGACTGCTACCATGTTTAGCAGAAACCATCATATCTGCTTCTGTCTGTAGGGCCACAATTAACTAATAAAAGCTTATTACAGTCGGTGACAGAATCTAGAAATTACCATCAGTCACCTCTGTGAAAACCTATTAGTGAAGAACGTCAGTGCATGTGCCAGTGTAGATTAATGCAGACTTTATACTAAGCTCCACCTAAAAGTAGTATATTAAAAGTCAGGCAAATTTACGATCATCAGTAGTTGGAATAAAAAAAAAAAAAAAAAAAAAACAACAAAACAAAACAGCTGTAGGCTTTCTAAAGAAAATAAACTTGCTTCCTAATTAAGAGTTCTTGTTATCTATAGAAAGTAAAAATTGCAATCTCATTTTAAAACATCATCTTTTTCAAGTAACAAATCCCACCATGCTTTGGTGATTCAAATCCATTCTTCTAGGTTTTTGCTACTGACAGTCCAGTATCATACAACTTTTTTAACGGGTGATGTCAGGTGAAACATTACTACTCAGATAAGCATTTGCTCAAACATGCACAAGAACATCAGAATATACAGTAAAATTCCTTAGTTGAGCCCTTTTAAAGAAAAGTCTGAATACTATCTCTTCCACCTAAATACAGTTCACTCCTAAGTTATTCTAGATCCTGAATTGTATCTAAAATTATTTCACATCATGAAAATGTGAGGGCTATGCTAAGGATGTCCTTTGACTTTCCTTACCTGGCTGGCAGGTGTCTCTCCAATCACTGCCTCATAAGGTGGGGGCAGCTCAGTTGGATAGAGCATTCCCGGGCTGTTAATGGTTACTTCATATAAACCACTGAATGGGGAATGAGGAAATTCCAAATGGAGACCTCTGTTTAAAAACACAAAGAAGAAAACTTAACTATTAGGAAATGGCATTGTATGTATTCAGTAAACTTACCTACACCAGTGATGTAGAGCACCTACTTTGAAGAATTACATTGAAGAAATGTAATAGATAACCAAAATGAAGCCCTCAATCACAGCGTAGCTTTAAAAATTTTATTTCATTATGGATGAAATCCTGCCCAATTCTACATGCCCTATTTGCTATCATGAATGTCCTTCACTACTCCACATTAATAGACATTAACTGGAATGATTTCCTTAGAAAATAGAATGTCATATTCAAGTGTGTAACGTTAATGAGTGTGAAAGGATCACCTTTAAGTTCAGGTACTGTTGTGCTTGTCATAGCCAAGTTCAATTACTTCTCTATTACAGCACTGCTTTAACACAAATATTTCCAGGTGCATCCTAACAAGTTTGCAAAAAATGTATGGAATCTTACTAGAAAAGAAGTACCTAACGTAAGTGAAGGACATTAATTGACTTCATATTCTTTGAAAGAGCTTCATAGTCAGTAGCTCAGAATTCTGCAATGACTAACTACAGGGAAGAAAAATCACCTCTGTGCCTCTATGACTGGTGAGCAGGTATATTCTGGTGGGTAGTAGGGTGGAGGTGGTATTGGTGGTATGAACTCATCAAAATCCAGGGTTTGATGCAGGATAGTTCCATGGGGAGTCATGCAGTCAGGATTTGTAGAACGGGGCCTCTGTGGCAGAAACTGAAAACAAACAGGTTAAGTTCCTTCAGATGGTAAAAATGTCATCATATAATAAATGATAAAAATATCAAAACAGACATTTTAATAAAGGGTTAGTATTAGCAACCCTGACCAATATCCAATTTCAATAACATCCATACTGAAATGAAAGAGACACTTGTAGAAGTGTAACAGTACTTAAGATCAGCAAGAAGTGTGTCACACTGCCAAAAGGTTGACTAAAGACATAGAGAGGCTTGTTCCTCAAGGTCAATCACTCCTAGGATGCAGAATACAGACACTTAAAATTAAACAGCTTTTCAAAAAATAGTTCTACCTTGTAAGGCAGTATTATTAGAGCACTACATAATGAGCTGTATTTTAATAACTGATGAACAACAGATGCAACTACTGAAACAGTTATTTGCATGTTGTGCCCTGTGCTTATAGAGAAAAAACACAACCCCATCCACTCCAAATACCCCAAAGAAACTGAAGTAGAAACAAGATATCACATATTCATTAAATTCTGAGTAAGACAGCCTATTTTTCCCTTCATAAAAAGGTGTCATTTATAATTATTCTATATTATTCTTGCAAAAATAAAATACTGTTAATAGCTATTTGTGATTTGGTGATACAGACACTGCATGCTTAAATGTTGCATAAAGGTTTTTAATACTGGTATGAAAGTTAGAAAAACATTTATTCCATATAAATATCTCAAAACCAAAAGGAAAAAAAATACACTTACAATAAAAAGCAGTAACACTGAGAACTACTGTCAACTTTTGTGACAGGAACCTAATCAGCTCCTAGCATAGCAGTGATATCAAGAAGCCATTCTGATACCTCTGATATCAGAAACACATTAACTTAACAAGTCTTCTAGCAAAGGCTTAAAATACTTCAAGATCAAATATGGACAGTTCTGCAGATCACACAGTACCCAGCCACTGGGGTTTATATGATCCCCACGACTAAAAGGAGATCAAAGTACAATCCAAACCCACAGAATAATTCTTTCCTCTCCATGCAAGCTTTTGCTGTCCTATAACTGTCCTGGATGAGTAATGACCTGGCTGTAGCACTTGCCTTTTAAAACAAGTGAGCTAAGAAAATCTGCTGAAGGCACATTTCTTTTTTTGTACTGGAATAGAGAATGTATGCCTTTGTACTGTTGTCTTACTGCATTCCTATTTGTTTAAATCCATGATTAAGACTTAAGCAGTGAAATAAAAAGAAAAATGCTTATGCTTAGGAGATGCAGCAAACATAATGTAAATTACCTTCAATCTTTAATGTCACAGTTTTCTAATTTTCCCTTTTTCAAATTTAACTTGTTACAGTTACACTGAATTTACTCTACCACAGAAATTGCATTGGTCTTTGGTATCTAAAAGGTTGAGTTAAATCTTAATTCTACTAAACACACTATGTTTGCTGTTTCAAAAGTCAAAGCTGTACTAATGCAACACAACAGAGGACCAAAAGGATCAATTTCAATTGTTTGCAAACCCCAAACTAATAGTTGCTTACTAATTGGCTCTCAAGATATTTTCACAAGTACCTATTAAATAATCTCCTCTGCACAGTATTTTTTTATCATTACATCTTGCAGACAATCAATAACTCATAACCACTGTAGTCTCCTGATGGTACAGGAATAAAAGACATGACTAACTTGTTTGTTACACAAAATACCCGATGCCGTTAAGCACTCATTCCTGTGAGATGTGATGCTGTTATCCTGAGTACTAACAGACATTTCTATCAGGTTTGTCTTACAGCATAAATCTACTTTTTTGCCATCATTTAGTTTAAATTCACCTGCTCTTGCAAGAGACATCTTCCAAATATAATATGTAATATTAATTGTTAAATACCAAATTTTTGCCCTAAGTGATACAATCACCACCAACGATCAGTTAGCTGCCATCTCAAATACAACGAAGAATCTTTTAGGAAAAAAGGAAGCAACACAAACTTCATGACTTAAAAACTATGTAGGAATTTATCATAAAAGGAAACTATCTGTATACTCTGTCTCGTATTTTATACTCCACTTAATTCTACTCAGGACGACACTCATTTTGCTAGTAGAGTTGATCAATTGGGTTATTTTTACAGTCTGTAGACTAAAGAACTTTCTTTACCCTCTCTCAGATTATTTCTGTATACTGCCATGGAACTCGAGCTTTGATTACACCAGAGAACATGTGGTTCCATTCCTAAGCTCCAGTTCCCTGAAGCTTGTTTCTTTCAGCCATGCATAGGGAGAAACACTCCTCAGAACAAAGCCATTAAACACACAGCACTTTTACAGTGAGTGATATACCAGCATACATTTTGTGGGATGTGACAGAAGGGAAGGTTCAAGAAGGGAAAGACTTAATGTTTAGATGCAGTTACTTTAACAATAGAATCATTTGCATCTCTTGAAAGAACATTTACTGAGAGTGTAAATCATGTCAACAAATTCTGTGTGACCAACACTGAAAATGAGTGGCAAAATAGACATGAAAGATGCACATGTTTAGGGGTGTGTTCGTGTTTTTAAACAAGTTTACCTGTATGATATCATCCTGCTGGAAGGCACAGAAATTAAAGTGAAAGAGGCTGTAAGAGGGACACTAGCAGGAAATGACACAATAGCAAATATAAGGGATTATCATAAAGAACAGACATCCTTGAGAAAACAATCAGAAAGCTACTAATTGGGAATAAAATCACATGTTACTGCATACTACCCTATCTAATAATCTCTACTAGCCTACAAAAGTGTATTCTTCCTACACGAAAAAGTATTTTAAAAAAAATCTTTAAAGGTTAGTCTCAAAGGGCTGGCAGGGGCCCAGCAAAGAGTTAATACGAAGTTCATAGGTAAGCAAATGCAAACAGCTGACAAAGCTGGTCTAGCCGGAGGAGCCCTGAAAAATGCTTTCACGAGGAAACACACCCTTTTGATATTAGAAGACAATTGTTACTAAATAATCAGTTCCAAAATGTTGGTGACAAGTGGGATAGGCAACAAGAGCTGCCAAACTAAACATGGAGGTGGCCCGTTTGGTCACAAGTATCAACAAGATCACACTGGATTCAATGTAATTAAAAAAAAAAAAAAGGTACCTCACACTCTACGAGGACCAACTCACAAAGCAGGTCTCCTAGCTAGGCTTTTGGGATTAAACCAATGGCCACTACAGAAGCAGTGAACAAAAAATGGTTGCAGACAAGGATAAAGAGCAAATAGCACCAGCACCACTGGTTATCAACATAAATAGTCAACAGTGTTAAGAGATTTGCAGAACTATAGCTATGAATAAATATTTTTAACATAAATTTAACAGGCATAAATAGACATCCCTTGGCTCTGGAAATCCCAAATAGCCAACCATTTCTGTTAACTACCTGGAGCTGATGGAGCCAGTTGCTTTCAGAAATCCAACAGGCAATGAAATACAGAATTCATGCTCTTGTCTTAGGAGATGGCTTGACCTTATGTTCGAAACTTGGCATTCAAACTCATATATATGCATTTTTCTTCTCATCCTTGGACTAAAGATGACCTTATTTTAGTTTGTGGAATGTATTTGATACCTAATTGGCATTATACACAGATCAGTGCACGTATTAAGGGGAAGTGAAACATAGTGCACACACTGCATACAGAATTGTGTGTGTTTTAATTTGGCCTAACTCAGGTTAAACAGCCTGATTTAAATAGTCCTGATCTTCATTTCATGCTGAGGACTACTTAATTTGCTAATTTGTTGCAGTTACGCTATCTGGTTACAGCAGGGTAAACAAGAAAGCTCTACAATGCTGTGGTTTTGGACCTGAATTCAATATGGTGTCATCAGGAAGTTGGTTTGCAAGAAGAGAATTAGAAACGTGAATGCAAGATGTGCATCAGAGCAGAATAGGAAGAAGTTTTCTGAAAAGGCAGTTGCACTCAATGGTCTCTGAGCCATAGTACTGAGGACTTCACACAGCTAGTGATCTTCTCAGCAAGCTTAGAAGTTGCAGCAAGACACATATGCTGTCACTTCCCAGTGAACAGACAGTGCTTTGGAGGATAACAGAACTCTCTGGTTTTAGCTCTTCAAGATGAAATAAACACCATTAGATAGATAAAAATACAACTCTAAAACTCTTTTGTTTTTCTGTCAGACCAAATGTCTAACTTTTCACTGAGAGGTCATCTAAAAGTATGATTGGCCTTTATTATTCATATTTTGAATATATTGAATTAAAGGCTGACAGAGGAAACTCAGTTCAGGAAGTGAAGAGCAGGTAACTAATTCTGTATTGAAACTGTTATCCAATGTGATACAAAGTGAGAAGTCCTTCTACCTGAGATATGAGAATAAGAACTCTTCATCAGTATTTCTAGGCATGGGAGATCCCCACTAAGTATCAACAAAAGACATCTTCTGTTATACATATTCTACAGCTGATCAGCACTATTGACTCCATTTGAAGGACAGCACTGGGATTCACTTGCTGCTTAGCAACCACAACAGACCTGGACCAGTAATTGCAGTATATTAGTAGATGACTACTGCTCTAAGGGGACCTTCTTATCTAGAGTATTTCCCATATCTAGATGTAATTCCTTCTGTCTTCCATACCGTATGTAATAAATTTACTGTGCAACTTTAAAATGAGTCCTTTGAAGAATCCAGGACTTGTTATCCTCTTTATGTCTCTATATATAATTTATAAAAATCTGCTAATTCTCAGTAATGTAAAAGGTCTTTGCAATATACTGGGGTCTATAATTCTGTCTTCTACACAGGTTGTTTTTTTCCTTTTCTGAAACACTGGAATCACTATCTCCTAGAGGGCAATGAAGATACTAATTGTCTGCAAGACTTCTAGAAGACTCATGGCTGACTCCTCTAATTTGCCCTTGATCTTAAAGGGAAATTTCAATACGGAATATATTTTGATAAGAAAAACAGATTCAAATTCTTCTGCTCCACTGTTCTCAGATGCTGTTCCAATAATCACCATAAGCCATTAGCTCTGCAATCACAGAGGGACTGGTGCATGACACTATCTTTCTTCCAAGTACTGACCACATTTTAAATAGCCTTAAATATTCTTATTCTATGAATAAAACATATTCTTATTCTATGAATAAAACATGAAACGGAAAATGGTACTTTTCCTAAAAATACCAAAAAAAATTCTATGCCAAAGGTTTCTGTTTTACCTTTTCATTTGTGATGGAAGTGAAGGGAGTATTTATCCAGCCATATTTACATTTAGGATGTTTCCATGGATATAAGTCATTCTCAAGGCATACGTCTAAAAGGACATCTGGGGTTTACAGTACCTTTAAAGTAGCCTGTAGTATTTAGGTTTTGATATAATCAGATTAAGCAACAAAAAATATGTAATAACTTAATGTGAAACTTCACCCTGAAGCATTTCTTTATTCTTGTTTCTCTGGCATAAGGGATTAAACAATGCCAGCAAGGTATTATCCCCATAGAGAGGTGCTTTATTTAGGGTGTCAGAGTAGGAATATTAACTACAGCCTATTAAGTTAATGACATGCTGAATTATCATTACGGGTGATGAAAACAGTGATTAGATGTTACAGCTGGCATGTGTCATCATTACCCTGTTTTCTTTACAAAATAACAGATTGGTTTAGGTATCACATTACATGAAGAATGGCTACCAACAGTGATGGTGATAAAATCAGAATACATGGGATGGTATCAGTGCCAGTATTTCTAGGATAAGTAATGTATAAACATATTTGGAGTGCAAGAAGGTCTGGAATAGGTGGACTTCACCACATAAGGCATATTGTCTTTTGTTTCTCTAATTCAGGGAGCTACCTTTTGAACAAAACAGTGAATTTTTTCAGTAGCTGTTCAACAGACAAGATGCAAACTGAAATTAAACTGCCTTAGGCAACAAATGAAATACCATGGAAGTGACAGCTTGGTTATTAAGAGATGGTTTTCCTTATTACAGTACCTTGGTATAATCCGATCTGATTCACATTTATCTGCTGGAGGGGTGTGTACACAGAAAGAACAATTCTGAGAAGCCCTGTAATGGAGTGCAGCCTTAAATTGTCTACAATAGTGAAACACCTAACAAATGCATTTTCAGTCTTTAACTATGGTACTGCTTCACTCTTGCAGCTTTAGTACAATTGGTAGACTCTGTTTTTCCAGACCAACTGTGTATACTTAAAACAGGGTGAGAAAGATTAAAGTGAGGTGAACAATTTGGGGTACTTTCTGAAGCAGTCAACTCAAAGAGGGAACAACCTGAGAAAATATGAGGGTTTGTCCCATACTACACCACAAAAGTAAAGGAAACTAAAATCTAACACAATAAAAATAGCGTGCAATGTTTTGCAGTACTTTTTTCCTTAGCACTCAAATGTTTGTGCTTGGGAACTAAAAACTCACTTCACATTCAATGGAAAATTTAATCTACACTTGCTACCAGACAAGTTTGTGTTTGTATTTTTCAGGACATTTTTACTGAAAGGACAGTACATCACAAAGTTGCAGCATCCAACAAAATATTGACAGTTTGCTTGCATGAATCAGATACTCGCTGTATGCAAAAGTTAGCAAGGAAGCAGATACTCTCATGTTTCATGTACCAGCTCTATGTTGTTAGGCAGTAAAACCTGAAGCACTTAGAACAGCTTTATGCCAGAAGAAAATGTGAAATTACGTTAAATTTGCACACCATGCTAAATGATTAATTTCTGAGACAAGAACATTAATACAGCACATGGATCACAAAACCTACGATCTAGCAACAACCTAACAATGTCTGAGGAGGATGTTCCCTATTACATCATGCTTTTGCTGGCTAGGAATTATATTTTTATGTCTCCTCTTCATACAGACGAGCCTATGTAGCTCTTGAATATTCTAAGAACAAAGTAAAAGAATCAGCATAGTAATTAAAATGTTTTCATCTAAGAGGAGTGTATCTCTTACTGCTGCTATTTTAAACATCCATCGTGGTACAACCCTGCTGAGAGGTGATGTATACCTCAGTGAAAAGGAAAAAGCACAAACCAAGTATTAACAAGCAAGAAAAAAGGAGTAAATCAGATTTCTGGTGCAGTGCAGCAAAAGGGAACTGCAGATCATAGAACAATAATCTGAAAATAGTGAAAGAAAAAGAAATCTTCAAGTCAGAGTTCAGCTGGTCTAAGTCAGCATAGCCCCAGGAAAGTTACGCTCACTTAGGCCTGGTAGGAATCTGGCTCAGCAACCTGAAAAAAGAAAGGGAAAAACTTAAGGATAAACAAGAAAAGCCTGATACTAAGCAGAAAGAAAGATAAAATGCCCTTCCTCTGTGAAGAGGGAAAGAAATTCTGGTCAGTGGGTGGAAGATTGGTCAACAACTTGGCAGAAGACAAAGATGAAGCACAAAGCATAGGAAATGAAAAGAAATAGACATAATGGCAGCATTGCCAGGTGGTAAAGAAACAGATTTAGAAGTGAGGAATGAAGTGGCATAGAGAAAAATCATATCTGACTTCCTGTTGACATAATTATTTCTCGCACATGACTGTCAGAAGTGCTTTAGTGTCATTCTTGGTTCCTTATCATCTATATATTTTTATTCCTCTCACACTACTAAATACCTTAAAACATAGTGTAGGTTAAGATTCCTGAAATATATGTGGTTACCCTGGCTCACTTCTACTATTGTTACACTACACAGATGGATCTTTACAGGTATGATGATCACTTCATCTACCTGTCATCACTACAAGGTGAAAAAACTCTTTAGTCAGCGGACATTCTTGCAGCAAATATTGGGGAGGTGTAGGAGAATTGTATGAAAAAGAAAGAATATTCACAATATGATAAAATTATTTTAATATTTTAAATACATGTTATCAGCTGAAATGGTTATTTTTTCAATTCTGACATCCAAAGCAAAGCTAATAAATAAACATAGTTTACAAGTCTCTAAAAGCACACACACTATAAATCCACAGAGCCCTGTAGGAAAAAAATGTATTTATGCACCATTTGTTGGCAGTATGTAGACATATGTGCCTAACTTCATATATCTGCTCCTGTATGAAGTAAACACCAGAACACACACTGAGGGTCTTTTTAAGATAAGTTTGCAACCCAGTGATTGGAACACTTGTCCAGAAACAGCAGCCTTATCTATAATTCATGCACTTAAACTTCAATCAATATCCATGGCAGCTAGCGTATATTTATTTTTAAATCAACCACATGCCTAGATGGCAGGTTATACAGCATTTCTCTGCTGTGTAAATGGATTGCAGCTAACTTGCTGGGTCACTACTTTATCTATGCAAACTTTTAAAATGTGAGAGATTTACAAATGTCTGGTATTAGGTTTGTACACTTACCCACTCTTATTAAACAGAGGATAATTTCCTAGATGAGCTAGTCACAGAGGTGTGTTAGAAACAGTGTACCTGGTCTGCATAATACAAAGGATTTAACATTTTTCTTTTTTTGTTTCAACACTATATTGAATCCTTGAGGAATCACAGCACTCATTTGGGATAGGAAAGCTGTCTTTGTCTAACCAAAACAAGACAGTACCCTGTAATGGAGTTGGCTAAGCAGAAGAGTAATGATCTACTCTGAAGCTGAACACGTTTTACTTATGACAACACTGATATTGGCACAGGGCTATGAAAAGTTTTGGTTTTGAACTCGTTTTTCTCATGCCAGAAAAGTAGTGAAAAATAGTACCCCAAAGCTAAGTTATTATCCTGGATAGTGTGGAAACAGAAGACAATAAATATGTAATAACAAAAATTTAATGTGCTTATGTAACTAAGCCTCATTAATAACCTCATTAACAAAAATAACATACTCCAATCTGCAAAATCCTGATTACAAGTGTAATATAATTTAAACGCAGCAGCTATTCATACTACATGCATCTGTATGCTATAGCTGCACAGACATATGCAGATAAAAAAAATACACCCATGTACACATATGTTCTAACACTACACAGACACATAAATAGGCTTAAGTTTACAAGCAAAGAGTAGGTATGAATGAGTATACAGAGATAAGGACAATATGTTACATTGGACAGTATCCTGTGTTGTCACTGAAACATACTCACCATTTGCAGAAGATCAGAAGAAACCATCTGCATGCAACACATTGCTGTTGCCAAAGCACAGACAATGGTGGAGATGATATTGAGAGCGCACACACTGAACAACAGGTCCTGCGAAAAGACATGCATCAGAATATCATCTCTTGTCTCTGGGACAGAAAGGACAGGAAATAATTTTAGCAATTTCATAACAAACACTGTCAACTGCAACCAACTGATATGGTCTCAACTGTGTAGAACTCATTCAGCTCGTTATTTTTTTAAACCAGTTCACAAAGGGAGTAATCACAAAACCAAACATCTTCCCTTCCCTCTATTTCCTCAGAAACATTGACAGTTCAAGTTCTACAGTTCCTTGAAAAACAAATTACCGTGTTCACAGTGAACTCCAAGCTACAAGATACTATGAAACAGACTTCCAAGTAGAAAAAACTAAAACAAAAGCAAAACAACAACAAAAACATGCAAAACTGTCAGTGCTTTCAAAATGCAGCTGAAACATTTTTAGACAGAAAAGCAGTGACTTCTCCCAGACATTTCATGTTATGCTGATGAAATAAGTGCATATGGCCACATTGTGGTTTTGGGCTTTTTCTAAGAAAAAAAGTGAACATTTAAAACAAAACACAAAGTACTTCTGTTTACTAAGTAGAATATAATAAAATAAATATTTGAACTGAAACAGAAACATTTTTATAGCACAGGTTTAATTAAAAAATAAGGTATCCATCTCTTCCAGTTGCTGGATCTTTATTTACTTTCCCAACAGCTAGTGAAAAGGAACACTGATTTAGCATGCTGGTGACACTCAAAAATGATTACCATCCTTCTACAGCAATTGCATAGCTGTTGTGACAATTGTGTCGCTCTTAGTATTCTGACCAGCTACAAGAATTTGAGAAAATGTATCACAGAGAACGGATGAAAAACAAAATCGAAATTTTTAACACATGGTTAAGCAAAACCTCTGTGTAGGATCTAAGTTTAAATGAGTACTCCAGTCACTGCCAGAACATAAAAATAACTTCTCATGTTACAAAATTAATGCATTGACTGCTTTGTTTTTTTTCCAAGAATACGGAAAAGGTGATAGAAAGGTGTGGATTTGCTCCTTCCACTATAACTGCATGCTCCTCAAGTGGCCTCCATTTGAAGATGGAAATGAAAGCCATGGGAACCAGGTAGACATTAAATGGCTCAAAAAGTTCTAGTCTTAATTTAAATATTATACTGAACCACGTTTGCTCCTGCTGATCTCACCAGTAATTTTCTGTCTTCCTGGCCAGCCCCCCAGGCAGAGGAATAACGAATCAACAGTATCAACAGTAAAATACTAGAAGAATCTCTAACTCACATACAGAACGTGATACAGAGGACTAATTCAAATGCAAGGTCATATAGACCTACTTAGAGCACTTGAATGCAGGTGAACAGGCAACTAAATCCCTAGAGATACCATTACCATTAGAGTTACCAGTGGCGCAAAAAGATCGAGATCCTGCGTGTTGTATTTTCCGTATGTAAACCTAGATAAAGAACACCAAGCAGAGACAAGATCTTGGGCAGAAATAGGACTACTTCCTAGCAAAAGAAACTTGTAAGAAATAAAATTAATTTATTTTACTACTACAGCCATTTAGAACCAAAAGATTTAGCTAATCTGAATGTGTAACTTAATGCCATTTATGATAAATAATAAAATCTACATCAAAGTTGTATATTAAGATCCAACGTGTCTTTAGGACCCTCAGAATAGACTCAACTGTGCCTCTATCAGCCACGACAGATGTTTCTTTGATCTGGTCCTGAAAATCCCACAGCTTCATCCTACTATTTCAGTGTTTATCTTTACCATCATTGTCTTCATGTCCATCCCAGAACTGAAAACCTTTGCTCTTTTTTCTTCCATTAACTTTTGAGACCAAGCTGTTACAAAGCTGACTTGTACATCTTTAACGCTATTGTCATACTTAAAGTCTTTTCCTCCTTTACTGCATAACATATTAATCCCATTTCCTCCAATCCTCAGTTGTGACTATTTGGTTCACCTTCAGCTGGTCCACATTCTTCCTGAAATGCAGAATCCTGAACTGGGCACAACCAAGGCCTTGCTAACTCTGAATACAGCATAAAGATAATTTTTGGTGCTTTATAAACTGTACTCACACCTCCTGCAGTGATGACTGAGGTTTTTTGCAACAGTACATCACTGATTTAACTTTTGTCCAACATAACCCCAGATTCTTTCCTGCAGAACTACTATCCTCTTCCCCCGGCTATTAGGGTAAGGATTGAAGCAACATCATAAACATAAACACACTTTTATTGGAGAAAAGCCAAAACCCTAACTTCTTTCTCAATTATACTTCTCTCACATTTATAAAAATAAGGAATAAAACAAACCCATTTCATACTGCATGAACACAAAAACAATTATTTTTCCTCCAAAATTCCTTCCTCCCACACTCCAAAGCACAAAGTAAAACCAAGTAATACTTCTAATTTTTCCTTTTCTACCAGTAATTCTAGAAAACTATCCAGACAGTGTCTAATCAATTGCTTTGATTTTTATTCACTGATAACTGTTGTGAAACAACAATGTAAGTTGATTCTGCAGTAGTGTCCCAGACTGAGCACCCACAATGACCACGGCTTCTTTGCTGTGGTTGGAGATTTTTTTCCCTTGCCAGGCACTGGTAGCTGAACTCAATTTGCTGTTCAGCATTACCTTTGTTATGTAGGGCAAGGATTACTGTCCACAATAACAATGGCCCTCTTTTGACAGACTGCTTTTCCAGGATAAGCATACAACAGTTAAGAGTATTGTTCCCACTGGAATCTTTTTGAAGGTGCTACAACTATAATGTTTCAAAAGCAGTGATGCAGAATTTTTATGCATTTTGTGCAGATCAATAAAGACCAGACATCTATTTGTGCAAAATGTGCCAAGACAGCAAAACTGAACAAATTTTAACAGCAACAGTAAGCAGCAGTGACTTTAGTATCCTCATCATCACTACGTATTTTTAAAGACTACTTTTTTCCTATTCTTCCCCCCTCTAAAGTCTGGTTCAACTCAAACAGAAATCAACCCACAAGTGAATACCAACACTTCTTCTCTGCTCCCACAGCCCTCTCATTGCCCACATCCCAGGCAATTTATCATTTTAAGTGAATTTCCTCCATGTGCCCTGTAGAATGAGTAACTTCTAGGCCAGTGATTTATTCATTTATTGCTATATATAGATAGCAAATGCTCAGAAACAGACTTTAAAGATCTAAAAGCCTCCATGGCCAAACATGATACCAGAAAGCATAAGGGCCTATGCAGATTCCATATATTTAAGATGTATTTCAGGAAATGCCTGTGAAAAAGCAGTAACCGAAACAAGGCCCAACCAAATGATATACTTCAGAATAATTGTTATTTAGGAAAAAACAAAAATGGTCTTGATTATTCTGTTTCCTTTTACCTATTGCAGGAGCTTCCGCATTTTTTTTTTTTACATATTCACTACACACAGATAAAAAACTCAATTAAGCCAAAATAAAACAAGGATTTCTGGATATCAACATGACTCAACTCAAATGCAGACTTTGGTAAATATTTAATCACTCCCTTCCTCTTCATATCATAGCAATGAACTATACTGTTAATTAAGTAACATGCATGAACATCAAAACAGGGAATTTAACATTCAATACAGACACATGCCATAGAGATAAAGCACCATTACCATAAAAAATAGTAATTCTTTCTGTTAACTACTGTATTGAAAATTATCCAGCTGTGCCGCTTACACAGAATTTGGAATCTTTAATTAAACCTATTTGCTCTAGAAGGAAACAAAGTACAAACCAATGCCTCTTCTCCCCACTTACTCCCCTGTCTCCACATTTATTTACATTTAAAATACTTATTTTGTGACATTCACAGATTGCGTAAGGCTGGGAGGAACCCTCAAAAGTCATCTTGTCCAACCCCCCTGCAGTGAGCACAGACACCTCCAGCTAGATTTGTTACTTAATTTCATATTAAAAAAATAATTACCTAGTACAAGCCCAGTTCTAATACTGAAATAGTAATGGTCTTTACAGCACACTCATATTTTGCTTGTTTTCCTGTGGAAATAAAGGGTTCATAGCCTTCTAGGCTCTTCAGTCCTTTGCACTTTTGAGAGCTTAGTCAATATACAATAAAAGGAGTAAAATAAGCTTGATGATGTGTAAAAAGAACACTGTAATCAGTAGGCCTGAACATATGGATCTAAATATCCACACTGATCAGGGGCTAAAATCAGCTTCACTTTTGCAGTTCTGTGAAGATGATTTCTTTTCTCCTTGATTGACTTCAATTACAGTGCTTCATTTCTTCCTTTTACTACCACAACCTGAAAAGAGATAACGAGCAGTAAAGCTTTTTCACCTGTGAAATTAGTGTCTGTATACCTCTTTTATTCATGAATTCAAGGACAACAATCCCTTTAACTCAAATTGTAACTTCAGTTATTCTAACTGGATATATGTCTGAAAAACATTAGAAAAAATAGCTGCTTGAATACCAGGAACACTGTCTTTGATTACAAAGAATCAATTTTGAACCAGAGAGGTCTCAAATGCACATTGGACTGGGCCAATGCTTCATAAAATAGATTTAAGGAATGAATGGACAATACAGTACACTGTTTTACACAGCCCTAAAATACTTACTATATTTTTAATGAAGCAGTGCATGGCGTTTGTTTTAGAAAAATAAACTCAAAAAGGTCTTCTTGGATGCAGATTTGTGTATCTCTCATCAACTCAGGCAACTACATTAAATTTAGTACTACAGGTATGTTAAAGACTCCTGAAAGACTAAGGTTCTGTAAAGTAACTGGACAAGTATGGAATAAACAGATTCCAGTCAGTGAAAGAGGCCACGAGAGAAGTTCACAACTGGATTCCCTCACTGCCTGAGCTAAGAACAAAAACAGTCAGGTGGAAAGACAAGTGTTAGCATACTACATCTATTATACAGCTGTTATTTAAGCTTTCTGAATACTTGTAGCTCAGCTATTGAGCCTACAAAGCCCACATTCTACTACCCTATTTTTCATGGTATCTAGTATGGCAAATAACATGAGCGTAGGCAGTGTTTTCAGTTACCTGTTAATGAACATGGCACAAATCTACCATTTAAAAATCTAATAGGAAGTTATTTATTTTGCTCTGAGCTTTATTCAATTCTCACAGAATCACACAATCACAGAATTTTAGGGGCTGGAAAGGACCTTGAAAGGTCATCTAGTCCAACCCCCCTGCCAGAGCAGAGTCACCTATACCAGATCACACTGGAATGCATCCAGGCAGGTTTTGAGTATCTCCAGAGGAGACTCCACAATCACCCTGGGCAGCCTGTTCCAGTGTTCCATCACTCTTACAGTGAAAAATTTTTCCTCATGTTTCCATGGAACTTCCTCAAATTTCACCCACTGCCCCTTGTCTTGTCATTGGGCATCACTGAGAGGAGCCTGACTCCATCCTCTTGGCACTCCCCCTTTACATATTTATAAACGTTAGTGAGGTCACCCCTTAGTCTCCTCTTCTCCAAACTAAAGAGCCCCAGCTGCCTTAGTCTCTCCTGATAAAGATGATGTTCCAATCCCTTAATCATTTTGGGGGCTCTGTGCTGGACTCTTTCAAGCAGTTCCCTGCCCTCCTTGAACTGAGGGGCCTCAACCATACTAACCACACCCTTTCTAATACACCCCAGAATGGCACTGGCCTTCTTAGATAAGCTATTCATCAAAATTAAGTATTTTGCATTTGGTCATACAGCAAATCTGGGGAAAGTCTGTTCTTATAACTCTGAAGAACGTGTTAGGAATTCCTCCTCTCTTTTGCAAGTGAAACCATGCTCTTCTGAATGTAAAAAAAATTAAATATATGGGTAAGCTTGATCATCAGGAAGCTTCAGTAACAATAAATTTGTATTCAAAGGATAGGAAAGAATAGATTCACACAGAAGACTGCAAGAACCCAAATTCACATAAATCTCTAATAATGATGGCTCGTTTACAAACTAATGAATGTAATCATTAACCTGAAAAATTTACTATTTATATTGTACTTCAAATTTAGTAGCTCCAAATGAAATATTTGTGCTAAAAGTAGAGGGGGATCAGCTTTTCCCCAGCCTTTATAGTCATAAAATTGCTTTACAGAAACCTTTAAAGGAAGTAAAAAGCAATTATTTATATACCAAATTCATACAGTAGCATACACAACTGCGGGTATTTTGGACTGGGATCATTACTAAACCAAAGCAGCATAACATTTTCCTCTTACATGCAAATAACAGATAGTAGTAGTACATTACAAAATAATTCAATCTTCTAAATACCTAACTTCATCCTTTCAAAACACAATATAAAAAAAAAGCTTTGTTGCATGCATATCTTTATTAAGAGTTCAGGATACTCTGGGTTTAGAAAGAAGGAATAATTTTCAAAGACAGCTGTCAGCAAAATTCAGTCCTCATACTTAAATTAACATTACAAAACAAACTCAGTTCCTTAAAATTTCATCTACAAACAAACATATTCAGTTCAGACTACTAGGTTAGCATTTTACCTCATTTGTATTGGTCTCATCTTGGAAAAGACTCAGGATGATGCCTGAAGTATCATCAGTAACATATTCAGAGATGATATAACTGTATAATTAGGTCTGTGTGTTTACATATACATGTATGTATAAACATTATTTACCCTTCTGCATTTTTTTCTGGTTTTACCTGAATGAAAGCCAGCTTCCACCACAATACACGATGACTGCAAGACAGTCAAAGTAACACACTGCTGATAAAAGCTTGGCTAAAATGACTGGATGTTTTATGTAATGCACTGCATTTAAATCTTCATCTATTTGTGATCCTCCAAGAACCTTTTCAGTGGAGCTTCAGCTCTCTAGTTAATTTAAGGCTACTGATAACAGGTATTGTTCATAGTTCCCTTAATAGCCTACAATCTCTGGCCACAAACTTCTACATTAGAATCACTCCTGTCATCTGGACAGAAGGCAAGAGCAAAATGAGCTTAACTGAAGTCTTTCTCGCAATTGCTCCCAAGCACAAATAAGGTAATTTTACAAAGTGTTATTTGCACAAGATCTATTGGTTCTGGCAAACAATCTATCTCAAGTGACTGTTTTAAAGGTATTTAAATAATGAACGTTTTATGTTTTACGCAAGAGACTTCTTACGTTTGACATTTTAAGATTTTAAAATACCAAGTTCTGCAAGCTTCCATTAATTGTAAGGCAAGGCAGCATATAGATCAATGAAATAAAACATTCTGCCATAGCTTCATGCTGTGAGTCATATTGTTACTTGCAGTAAAATTCCTAAAAGAAAAAAGTTCTTTTTACTGTAAGAATAATGTTATCTTTTCCTCTTCCATTAGTTTGTAAGACAAAAGTAAGCCTGTACAATATTTAAGTATCATAGGGCAAAGGATTTTTAATATTTTATCCCAGAAAAATTAATTTATCAGAAATCATTAAATATTAAAAGGAATGTCCTGAGGCAAATGTCTTTGTATAACAGTCCCT
Organism: Indicator indicator; assembly: GCF_027791375.1. NCBI lineage: Eukaryota > Metazoa > Chordata > Aves > Piciformes > Indicatoridae > Indicator > Indicator indicator. The sequence continues at coordinate 7,118,662 of NC_072025.1, forward strand.
CCTCCCACATTTGTAAAATCATCATACATTTTTGATGGGAAAGGGATTCTGAAGGGAATCTTATTTTCAGGGGCAGTTCAGTAGCTATTAATACAGGGAACTCTGTAGAAAATGCATCTGCTGATGAAAAACACTAATCAGAAAATCTCCATTGTTCAAACAGAGCAGACAGACAAGACTTGTTTGCCTGTAGATCTTAATGGTAGCTTGTCACATTGTGCCACTGTACTGTTTTTAGTGGAGACATGCAGACAAACTACAAAATGCATTATCTTACAAAAAACGCTGTCAACCCACCAATTCATTGTTCTTGTAAGAAGCTGAGTCCCCAACACTTACAACAGTGAAGTGGCAAAGTATTTCCATAATTTTATGCTGAAATTTCATTAGTCACAGAATCACAGAATCAGTAAGGTCAGAAAAGACCTCAAGTATCATCAAAGTCCAACCTGTCACCCAAGAACTCATGACCACTAAACCATGTCACCAAGTGCCAGTCCAATCCCCTCTTGAACACCTCCAGGGATGGTGACTCCACCACCTCCCTGGGCAGCACATTCCAACGTCTAACTCACTCCATGAAGAACTTTCTCCTCACCTCCAGCCTAAACTTCCTGTGGTGCAGCTTGAGACTGTGTCCTCTTGTTCTGGTGCTGGCTGCCTGGGAGAAGAGACCAACCCCCTCCTGGCTACAACCTCCCTTCAGGTAGTTGTAGACAGCAATGAGGTCACCCCTGAGCCTCCTCTTCTCCAGGCTAAACAATCCCAGCTCCTTCAGCCTCTCCTCATAGGGCTTGTGTTCCAGGCCTCTCACCAGCCTCATTGCCCTTCTCTGGACACGTTCAAGTATCTCAATATCCTTCTTAAATTGAGAGGCCCAGAACTGGACACAGTACTCGAGGTGTGGCCTAACCAGTGCTGAGTACAGAGGCAGAATGACCTCCCTGTTCCTGCTGGTCACACTATTTCTGATGCAGGTCAGGATGCCCTTGGCCTTCTTGGCCACCTGGGCACACTGCTGGCTCATTTTCAGCCGGCTGTCAACCAGTACCCCCAGGTCCCTTTCTGTCTGGCTGCTCTCCAGCCACTCTGACCCCAGCCTGTAGCTCTGCATGGGGTTGTTGTGGCCAAAGTGGAGCACCCGGCACTTGGACTTGTTGAATGCCATCCTGTTGGACTCTGCCCATTTCTCCAGCCTCTCAAGGTTCCTCTTCAGAGCCCTTCTACCCTCTAACTGATTAATACCTGCTCCCAAGTCCTATAGGTGCTTTCCAACCTGGCATGCTAAGATTCAAATATTCTACCTATATATATGTACACCGGTGACCATCAAAACTACAGTGGTAATTCCTGCATCCCCATTAAACTGTTCTGGTAGCTAATTCAGGGTTTGAAAGGAAGAAATTGATTTACAAGTGAGCATAAAGAGATGATACAGAGCAGCGATTGCAAAAAAAAAACCAAAGAAAAACCCCACACAAAACCCCCAACCAACCCAAACAAAAAACCCGACCAAAAACCAAAACCCCCAGCAAAACAAACAAACAAAAACCAAAAAAAACCCAAACACCAACCAACCAACAAAACACCAAAAAACCCCAAACCCACCATTAAAAAAAAAACATTTCAAAGCAACTATAAAAAAACCCCACCACTTAATATCACGCAAGGCATGATCTTGTCTCAATTCAGATACACAAGACTGGTAGCCACTGTTATTTTTCCTTGTCCTGTTTGACTGGGAAGATCAGACAGGTGATATGTGCGTAATTGTTCTGCTCACAATGCAGCTCCCATAGCTGCTACCACCAAGAAAAACACTGATGATTTAATGGAAACATGAAATTTTAACCCTATCTTCAATAAAGACAAGGAGCTTGAAACCTGTCACAACACTATACATAAAGGTGTATAATCTTAACTCTGGTACTCCACACTTTTTCCACTTCTGGTACTTCAAACAATGAACACAACTGAAGTTTTGGTACTGAAACATTTGTCCTCTTCAAATCACATTGTAGTTGTTAATTGCAATTAAAGAAGGTGAGCCTTATCACTGTCAGTTGTCTATCTAATGAGTTGTAATCTTTTATTCTTGTGGGCTTAGTAGGATACTGTTATGAAATTTACAGCCAGGAAAAGAGAGCTCTCAAATCCAAATAGAAAGAAAGTATAGAATTAAAACTGAAAAGGATTTAAGAAACTTTCTGAAGATTTTACTATGTTCTCTTAAATAAAAGTCTGCTCATAATTAAACATGCACTTGGGCTTACAGGATCTTCTGTGTTCAAATTTGTCTCCCATTAGCGCAAGCAGAAACATCAAGTCCTTTTATAAACGACTTAGTTATATTTTAAAATAAATTTAATGTTGCACTTCTGTTCTCATTGCTGTAATGATTAGAAACCTTATTCTGATTTCCAGCATATGTCAGTTCTACTCAGTTCATATGCTGACAATGCCCTCAAAGATAAACAGTTCTCTCTCTCCTTAAAGTTTACTCTGCCAACATATTTCAAGTCAGCAACCATATGCTCCCCTCCATCTTTACTTTTATAGGATCAGCAAATCACCTTTTTTTGTACAACAGGTTCATGGTTTTTCATCTGTCTTTCTTCGAAGAATGTCCTTCTGAGAAGTTATTTTCCTGCATCTCCTTCTCGTAACATCTATCACTGAAACTGCACCACCGAATATACCTGAATTTAGAATTTCAAGTAGTAGTTAATTATTTTTTCTGTTTAGAATCATAGAATCAACAAGGTTGGAAGAGACTTTCAATATCATCCAGTCCAACATATCACCCAGCCCTATCCAATCAACTAAACTATGGCACTAAGTGCCTCATCCAGTCTTCTCTTGAACATCTCCAGGAACAGCAACTCCACCACCTCCTGGGCAGCCAGTTCCAATGGGCAATAACTCTTTCTGTGAAGAACTTCCTCCTAATATCCAGCCTATACCTCCTCTGGCACAACTTGAAACTGTGTCCCCTCGTTCTGCTGCTGGTTGCCTGGGAGAAGAGACTGACCCCTACCTGGCTACAACCTCACTTCAGGTAGCTGTAGACAGCAATAAGGTCTCCCCTGAGCCTCCTCTTCTCCAGGCTAAACACCCCCAGATCCCTCAGCCTCTCCTCATAGGGTTTGTGTTCCAGGCCCCTCACCAGATTCGTCACCTTTCTCTGGACACATTCCAGTACCTCAACATCTCTCTTGAATTGAGGGGCCCAGATCTGGACACAGTACTCAAGGTGTGGCCTGACCAGTGCTGAGTACAGGGGAAGAATAACCTCCTTTGTCCTGCTGGCTACACTATTCCTGATAGAGGCCAGGATGCCATTGGCTCTCCCAGCCACCTGGGCACACTGCTGGCTCAATGTCAGCCTGCTATCAATCAGCACCCCCAGGTCCCTTTCTGTCTGGCTGCTCTCCAGCCACTCTGTCCCCAGCCTGTAGCGCTGCTTGGGGTTGTTGTGGCCACAGTGTAGAACCCTGCACTTAGCCTTGTTAAATCTCATCCCATTGGCCTCTGCCCACACATCCAGCCTCTCAAGGTCCCTCTGCAGAGCCCTCCTACCCTCCAACAGATCAACACCTGCTCCTAACTTGGTGTCATCTGCAAACTTACTGATGATAGACTCAATTCCCTTGTCCAGATCATCAATAAAGATATTGAACAGGATGGGGCCTAGCACTGATCCCTGGGGGACACCACTAGTGACAGGCTGCCAGCTGGATGTGGCACCATTCACTGCCACTCTTTGGGCCCAGCCCTCCAGCCAGTTCTTGACCCATTTCAGAGTGAAACAGAGTAAACTTCTGTTCCTCAGTTGGTTTTTGCTCCCTTAGTCTCCTTCATTATCCTCATTAAAATGTAAGACAGAGCTCTTAATTTTAGGGCCACATCAAATTGTTTTATGTCCACTTGGTTGTTATTATTTAATAGTTTTTATTTTTTACTGCACTATACCTTATTAACATCATTAAAATATATACTTTGAAACTGAGAGCCATAGATGGAGAGTTAGTTCTATTGATCATTAACTTAAACCTAAAATGAATCAGTGTCTCATAGGCTAGGGATGTTTTTGCTGTCCAATCCTTTCATGGATTCCTTACTGGTTTCCAAACTAACGGAACACCACATCTTGCTAGCTTGCTGACAATGAAGTTAAGCAATGACATGGACATTTAAACTGGATTATGGCACACTCATACAATATTCTTAATATTTGCTTTTAATTTTTTATCTGGGTAGTTGTAACACAAAATGTTACAAGATTTAGACTTCTTATAATATTTGAGCAGTCTATAAGCATGTTTCCAGCATTACCCTAAAAGAACACTTACAATTCTCCCCCAAACTAACTTCCATCTGAAATGCTTTGTGTTCGCAGGACGTCATGAAATACTTAATCATTCTGCTACTACTTTGTGTTTCGTTGTAGTCTACCATAACATTACCAAAACAACACCAACCACCACCTTTGATTCTAGCTGTCTGGAACAATGACATGAAACATACCTGCTCTTATACCTTCCAGCATCTGCTTCTTAAATCACCTCTAACAATATAGTTACCAATACAAATAATGATATTGAATTTGTAAAATAAAACCTTTTCCATGCATAGATGCACTGCATTTCATTGAATGAAGATAGTCTTTTGCATGTAAATGTACACAGGGAATACCAGCTATTCCTTTCATTACACAGTCTTTCTATCTTTTCATTATTTAAAACTGCAATAGATTGTTAATTCTCCTCATAACGCACCTTTAGGGTCAGCCTCACAACATTACACTCCTGCAGAGGGTTCAGTTTCAGTGTTTCTCCCAAGTTACTGCAGCCTGATGTTTGATGTTGCATTTCACAGCAAACACAGACCCCATCACTGTCAAATTTAATCTGTGGACAGGAAAACAAAAAAAAAAAAAAAAGAGACATAAAAATCAACAGAAATACACTTCCCAAAATTGTATTTACACCTGTTATAACAGCAATAACTACTAAATTCAAACAAAAAATCTCTGTGCAGAACCCCTGAGGCTTTCAGTCATCCACTAGCTAATATAAGCTATAAAACAAGGTAAAATAAAGAAAGAGGATGCAACACCAAGGAAGAGTGTTACTTTTTAAGTCTCCTTTTGAAAAAAAATTTGCTTTCCAGTGCCAGATGAAATCAGAGTAACTCAACTAAATAAACATCAAATCATAGCCAGTGGGGAGAGACCAAAAAAAAAAAAAAAAAAGAAAAAGGGAAAAAAGGAAAAAAAGTCCAAAACTACACAAAGCAGTCATAATCATAAATGTAATCCATAGTTATACATACATAGAAAAATAATTACAAAATAAACCTGAGGATAAAGAACACAGCGTGAAGAAAAAGTGGAGGAAGTAGGACATGTAACTCATACATATTTTTACTTTAGAAAAGATTTGGCCTCTATTTTCTTATGTTCAGTTTATCTTGAATACAACCAAGCACTCAATACTTTTACATTTTAAAAAGCATTATGCATTCTATTCTTCAAAGACTTGCATTCAGGCATGCCTTGCTAAGAATACTGAACCCTGATCACTCTCAAAAAGAGAATTACAGGTATCTATAGGTGATTCTAAAAACAACCACCACCACCACTCCTGACAAAGCAAAAAAATCACCAAAAAAAAAGCCACAGCAATGGTTATTTTTCTATTTCCTCCCAATAAAGACTTTTTAAACCATTTAACTTCATACATGCTTTAACCTAGCCTGTTAAATATGAACTGTCACTGCTTTTCATCTTCTCAGCAGAGTATTTCTGTGCTTTCTCTATGCCCATTTTTTGCAGGTTACTTCAAAGGCTAACAATGCTGTAAAATACCTCAAGTTCCCCAGGTCACTAGTTGCAATTCAATCTGGTTAGCATTGAGAAGTCATTAGTGTTATATGGGAGTTCCTTAAACTGTGACTTTAAAAATATCAGATCCCACATTTCCATATTTATAATTAATAATCAGTAGTAAGAATGACTATTGTCTATAGCTACTTCCAGAGACTGGTCAAACCCTAAGCCACAGATACTGTAAAAGAAATGAGAAAAAAAATAGTTTCAGTTGTGCTTTTAATTTCTAATTAGCATACAATTTAATTCACAAAGGTGCTTTAACATTTTCAGACAGTGAGTTTCTTTTCAATTCCTGTAATCTTTTAATACTCTCTTTTAAGAAGTGAAAGATTCGAGCAAAACAGAACTACATTATTTTATGATCAGCTCTTCACATTAATAGAAAATACGAAACATTAAATCCCACTGGGGAGGTCTTGCTCCTGAACCTCCATGGAAATGGTGTCAAGTGCTAGATAAATGCTAGAGAAAGTTCAAAATTTAGACTTTGAATTTAAAGCTGTTGAATTCAGTGGTCAGAATGCTACGGCATACTCCCTATACCAGAACCAGGCATACAGCCTTAGGCTGCTGAGAAGTTTCTGTAACAAGGAAAATGGACAAAATCTATCTACTGCAAGAGCATTTATGCTCTGATTCACATTGCTCCTGTTCAATGAAAGATAGTCAGTGACTCATAATGGGATGTAGTTGACATTCGTAATATGAAACACAGATCCCAAGTCTACTTTTATCTCATGTGATGAACAGGTGTCAAGAAATAAAGCTGAAAAGGAAAAAATACTTCTTCATTAAGATTCCCCATCTATAATAGACTGATTCTGAAAGATGTTCTGTAACTTTGTATGGTGCACTAACTCTCCCTTTGATTCAGTTCTTTAAAACAGATAATTATTTGCATGAAAGATCTTGAAAAACACAAAGACATATTAAAAATCACAGCATATTCAAACACCTATGATTTGCAACAACACTGCAAAACAAAACTATTTTAAACTTATACATTTTGTGAGAGCCCTGATATGCCCCTCTTCCTTCAAACATTTGTGAAGTGTCATCTTTCTAACTTGTGTTTTTGTAATAGAGACCAGTACAAAAGACTGTGTGTCATTGTATTTGTGTTTCCAAAAATATAGCAACTGAAAGCAGTTTTGAGCTCTCAGACTCCAGAATGCTCATCCCTGCCCTACTGCTGTCTCACACTTGTGCAGACAGGACCAAGAATCCATGCAGCTATCCTATGACTTAAACAGTGTCAAAAGTAGCTTTTCTTGTCTGTGTGTGTGTGTATGTGTGGGTGGTTTACTTTTAGTCCAAATCAGACCTCAAGCACAATTGACTGTGACACTTCATAAATACAGACAGTAGCACAAACAATAGAGCTACACTGGTACACCATTTGCCTGCCTTTGGCATAATTACATCAGCAGTGTCTCCAAAATTGTGCTATTTCTCCTCTCTCTGCTGTGTTTAAATCCCTTTTTAGTTAGCTGAAATCAAGAAAAAAAAAATCAGCATTTGCTTCAATCCCTGCACATATTCCCTACCGTCCTGTATATATTTGCATTCAACTTTGTGATTCTTACTCATTCCAGTAAGCACACTCAGTAATCATAGTACAGCTTGTGTACTTTCATATTTATGACAGTTGTACAGTACACCCTCATGCAAACCATATTTAAGATTTCAAACATCAGACAGAGTGGCCTGTATGCGTAAGTTGTCTTGCCAAAAAGCAATAAAAACCTGACTTAACTAGCAAAGGATCAAAAAAGAAGCCTCTAACAACAAAGAACAGAGAGAACTTTAGACTTATTAAAAATACATACATACATACATACACACAGTTCCCTATGTTACAATAAAAATAAGTAAGATGTGCGCAGACCAGACGTTTTTCATCTGTATCAATTCATCAAGTTCTGTCTAGATATTAAGGGGTCTCAACAAAGAAGAAATCACTGCCAAGTACACACACATATTCACACCAGAAAGGGTAAATTAGGGATGAAGTGACAGTGTTACTTTGGATTCTGACCCTTTTGTTCAGGGCTTTTTGTAGGGAACACAAAGACTTCAGGACAAAAGCCCAAAACAAAATATAAAAGTTTGAAAGTTGAAAACATGGCAGTGAAGTGCATGAAAGCCTCATTAGTACTTCTATGAAAGGAACTTTTATCCAATATAGCACCTTATGCAAAGAGAAAGAACAGGAGGATCCAGTAAGGAATGAAGTTGAGTGGCAGGAATATATCAAGGGAAAAAAAGGGACTAGTCAATAAGAACAAAAATGGCGTACATTATTCTGGAATTTTGTAAGGACTAAGAAATAAAACATCACTAAAAAAATTCTGTCCTGTGCAGTAACAGAATATGAAAAAAAATATATACCGATCGCTTTACCCACATATGTTAAGCACAAAATTTGAAAGATTAATATTTTTTTGAAAAAGAAACTTGTAAGGTGGAAATGCTGGGGTTTTTGGTCATTAATGAACAGCTTCAGTGTGTAACTGCTCCGTACACATCATACTCTCACTGACCTGAAGCACTAACTAGAGGTTTTGGCCACAGGATCTACAGCTAATCACAAGGGAAAAAATCCCAATTAAATTTTTGTAACAAGCCATTAAAGCTACTGCTTTAGTTTTTTTGTTGTTGCTCCTCAATGTTGTATGTGGGTAAGCTGCAGGATAACGAGCACAAATAATAAATTTACAAATTACAGATTCAAAATGCTAACATATGGTGAGTACATTTTTCATATTCACGCAAACATGCATTCTAGAATAAATCCCCAAAGTTTAAAACAAAATAAGACCCTTGTCTCTCACTTATTGTTCAAACATTTACTCTATGTGGAAAGCTTCTGAATCTGAACTCCACGATACAGTAGATGCTATCATAATTTTTAAAGCCACATGCTCAGCATGAGTGAGTTTGACAGAAATACTACTTATAAATCAGAATTTATTTTGAATTTGACTTTTGTACTGTGCTTGGAAATTTACTAAAATATTTTTGGTAGTTATATGGGATGTTGACTACATCTCAAACTCCATGTATACAAAAGCTGGGGTTTGACTCTTACTTTACTTTATTGCCATGAAGTAAATTTGTATCACAGAAGGCAACTGAAGGATTTAGAGCTTGCCAATAATGTACATCCAGACACATAAAGCAGGAATGCACAGATCTACAACACAAAAATGAACATGAAATAAGCTTAGAACAAGCTACAAGAAACTGGCATTTTTCAAGTGAAAACCAGCAATAAAATTACTAAATATGTTCAAACACAATATATTACCAAATACAGAGTCAAATTCTGTGCTTAATCATAAAGCATCATTGTTCACCATAGTGCAAGAACAGAACCCTAGAATTTCATACATATTGAGCGCTTCAGCAGGACAATATAATGTGTTCACATGCAAGTCCCCAACATGACCGAAATGTGACTCTGAGTAAGGAAAATCCAAAAATTATGGTCTGGGCTCATGACACTATTTTTCTGAAACAGTTATGATATGATAAACAGTCACAATTAAATTAAATTGCCCTCACCCAGCACGAAACACTGTGGCAAAGCTATTAAATACTTCATTATGCTCTGAAAATTGAAAAGCAGTCTGAACGTTTGCTGTATCTTCTTTTGCCAGCTCAGTGTTTTGTTAGTCCAGATGAAAATTTGCACATTCCAACTATAGCAGGAAGGAGAAGCTCAGGGAAGGACAAATGAAACATAATTGTTGCCAAGTACACTGACTTTGGAAAAAAAATGCAAGAACTATTTGCGTGAATCTTGCTTAAGTGACAATCTTCCATTAACCTGGAGAAACAAGCAAAGGTTTCCTTTGAATTCTGCCACATGACAACCAATGGAGAAAGCACCTCTTCATGATGTTCCCACACAATCACTCACCAAACCTCTTAATCCCAAAATGCCTACCCAAAGGCAAATCCTCTGCCTGTCCACTGAAAGCATTTGTTTGATACCATGCCTTTCCATCACTGTTGATTAGAACAAGACTAGAGAAGGCAAGACAAAGGAAGAAGGGAGGCAAACATACAGTTAAAGAACCTAAGGCTGTTTTAAAGTTCTGATCAAATGTAGTTCTGTGATAATCATTGAATGTAGGATATTTTTAAACATTAAATTTTCTAGTGGAAAATTGGGATATTTTCCAGTTTTATTTTCCGATGGGGTAGGAAGCAATTCTTCCTGAATTGTGTGTCCAGTGTCCAGGAAATCACAGTTAAGGTTTGTGAGAAAGCTGCTGATAGCCTTGACTCAGAGCCAGCAGCAGTAGCTGCGGGACCTTCGCCAGAAGGTCTGGGAAGTGTGCCAGAATCCGAGACAACAGCCATGACTACTCAGACAGACGCCATTAACGAGGCACAGTCTCCTCCTCCTCCCTCTGCTGTCGATATGGACGCAGCAGCAGCTGCAGGGTCTCAAAGCGTACCTGCTGACTCTGCACAGGATCCTTCTGTTCCTGCTGATTCTGTACAGAATTCCTCTGCATCTGCCAACTCTACACAGAATCCCTCTGTACCTGCTAACCCTGCACAGAATTCCTCACCTCCTGCCAACTCTACTGCGAATGTGAAAGCCAACCCAGTAAATTTGGTTGCCACTGTCACCAGAAAGCGCAAAGGAGCTGCAGGAGAAGGTGCAGATGGTGCAGGAGGTGGTGCAGATGGTGCAGAAGGAGGCGAGGGTCCTTCTACTCAGGGTCCCTCTGTTAAGAAAGATCCTTCTGGTGAGGAAGAGAAGGTTAGCCTTAAAACTCTGGCAGAACTCTTGAGACCACACATGGATGATGGAGATGTAGGTCAGGATGTAGACCCTGGTAGATTAGCAACTGCTGGCAGTGCCTCTGAACTCAAGGAAATTCAACGGAGGATTACAGTAGGAGTATGGGGACAGTGACCTCAAGATGATGATGAGGAGGATGACATACAGTCAGCTAATGCACCCAGACAGGAAATTAGACATGTGAGGAAGGATTACATCAGAGGAGATAATGAGCCAGTCCTGTCTTGGCTAGCCAGGTGTTTTGATATGGGAGCCCCAGCATTGGTGGTAGGCGACAAGTCGGCCTCCCAGTTGGGGACGCTCTCAAAGGATACAGGCATAGACAGGCATCTAGGCAAGTGCATTGGTAAAGTTTCTCTGTGGGCACGCCTCTTACTGTCAGTCCTTATGAGGTACCCTAGCAGAGATGATTTACCATGGAACCCTAAGCCTTGGACCATAATAGATGAGGGAATCAAGCGTCTGAGAGAGTTTGCTGTGAGAGAATTGATGTATGGAGATCATAAGACTCTGAATCCTGATGAAATTCCTGTTGGAACAGGCCTTGCCAAAAAGCTCATTAAGCTTGCTCCTCCTAATTATGCTACTATTCTGGAAAGCAGGATTGTGGCAAGAAATTACGGTGGAGTGCCTCCCACTGTTGGCCATTTCACTGACCAAATGAGGCAGTTGGAGGATAGTCTTGCACGTACTTCTTTGGTTTCAGCCATTGAAACTCTGTCTGGAGAGCTAAAGAATTGCATGAAAGAGCTGAAGGAGGAATTTAAAACCTCCATATCCAACTTGATGAAGGGGGATGATTCTGATTCCTCTTCCTCCAGATGGATACAAGTTTCAGCTGTAGGAAACAGATGTGCTCCAAGGAGGCCATTCCAGAATAGGTCAAACCAAAACAGACAGCAGAGGCAATCACGTGGCAGTATCTGGATAACTCTGCGTGATCAGTTTGGTGAGAACATGAACAGATGGGATGGTCAACCAACTTCTAATCTTTTCAAGAGGTTACGGGAGCTGCAGAGGGCAGATCCCGAGGTAGCAATACCAGGAGGGTAGCTGTCGCTTCCTCAGTTTCCCAGAACAACTCTGATAGCTCCAACAGTGATCCTAATTCTGGTGCTGGACGTTGTGCCAGCTGTACATGTGGATGTAATCCCCACCACCCCTGCCTTCCACCAAGGGGACGTGAGGGATAATGGAGATAACAGAATCTATTGGGATGTGTACATCCAGTGGCCTGGCACTTCAAAATTTCAGAAGTACAAGGCCTTGGTTGACACAGGAGCTCAGTGCACCATAATACCATCAAATTATCAAAGGGGAGAAGCTATAACTATTCAGGGAGTCACTGGTGGATCCCAAGAGTTGTTTAAGATAGAGGTTGATATAAGTTTAACTGGGAAACAGTGGAAGAAACATACCATTGCAACTGGACCTAATGCACCTTGTATTTTGGGAATTGATTTTCTGAGAGAAGGGCGTTTTAAAGACCCTAAGGGTTACAAATGGGCTTTTGGAATAGCAACTGTAGAAATTGATGGAGAAAAATTGAAGTTGTCCATTAGACCTGAGCTTTCAGATGAAATCTGCAGTTGTGGGACAACATGAGATAGAGGATGTAAAGCTGCTGGTTGCTTCTCAAACTGTGCATCACAGACAATACAGAACCAAACATGACTCTTTGGTGCCCATTCAAAACTTGATTCGTCAGCTGGAGAGTCAGAAGGTCATCAGCAAAACTCATTCACCTTTCAACAGTCCAATCTGGCCTGTGAGAAAGCAGAATGGAGAGTGGCGTCTGACAGTTGATTTCCGTGCCTTGAATGAAGTAACTCCACCCATGAGTGCAGCTGTACCAGACATGATGGAACTCCAATATGAGCTGGAATCCAAGCAGGCCAAATGGTATGCTACCATAGACATTGCTAATGCTTTCTTCTCTATTCCCATAGCAGAGGAATGCAGGCCTCAGTTTGCTTTCACCTGGAGAGGCATTCAGTACACATTCAATCGTTTGCCCCAGGGGTGGATTCACAGTTCAACCATCTGCCATGCAGTGATCCATGATGCTTTGAAGAAAGGTGGAGCTCCAGAGTACATTCAGTTCATCGATGACATCATTGTCTGGGGTGAGTCTGCTGAAGAAGTCTTTGAGAAAGGTAACAAAATCATTGACATTCTCTTGCAAGCCACTTTCGCTATCAAGCGAGACAAGGTAAAAGGACCTGCCAGAGAAATCCAGTTTCTGGGAGTGCAGTGGCAAGATGGTCGCCGTCACATTCCAATGGATGTGATAAACAGAGTCTCCACCATGGCAAATCCCATCAATAAGAAAGAAACTCTGCGTTTCTTAGGCATAGTGGGATTTTGGAGACTGCACATTCCTGGATACAGTCAGATTGTGAAACCTCTATATGATGTGACTCGAAAGAGAAACAGTTTCCAGTGGGGTCCTGAGCAACAAGAAGCCTTTGACCAGATCAAGCGAGAGGTAGTCCAAGCGATGGGGCTGGGACCTGTCCGAACTGGTCCAGACATTAAGAACATTCTGTACACGGCCGCGAGTGACAATGGTCCAACCTGGTGCTTATGGCAAAGAGCTCCAGGTGAGACACAAGGACGTCCTCTTGGTTTCTGGTGTCATGGCTACAGAGGCTCAGAAGCAAACTACACTCCAACAGAGAAAGAGATTTTAGCTGCTTATGAAGGAGTAAAAGCTGCTTCTGAAGTGATTGGAACTGAGTCACAGCTTCTTCTAGCTCCTAGATTGCCAGTTCTGAATTGGATGTTCAAAGGCAAAGGTTCTTCACCACATCATGCAACAGATGCTACCTGGTCTAAGTGGATGGCTCTGATAACACAGAGAGCTTGAATGGGAAATCTCGAAAGGCCTGGTTTGGTGGAGGTGATCACAAACTGGCCAGAAGGCACAAGCTGTGCAAAACCTCCAGAGGAGAGAGTAACTCGTGCTGAGGAAGCTCCTCCTTACAGTGATCTGTCTGATGATGAAAAGAGATATGCTTTGTTCACAGACGGTTCCTGTCGTCTTGTTGGGAACAAGCGGAGATGGAAATCTGCAGTGTGGAGTCCAACGCGCAGAGTTGCAGAAGCGAGAGATGGAGAAGGAGAATCCAGTCAATTTGCAGAGGTAAAAGCTGTCCAGCTAGCTCTTAACGTAGCTGAACGTGAGAGATGGCCAAAGCTTTATCTCTACACCGACTCATGGATGGCAGCCAATGCCTTGTGGGGTTGGCTGAAAGACTGGAAAAAGAATGGATGGCAGAGAAAAGGAAAGCCAATCTGAGCTGCAGATCTGTGGCAAGACATTGCTGCTCGCATTGAGAGAATCCCAGTGAAAGTGAGACACGTCGATGCCCACATTCCTAAGAGCAAGGTACTGACGAACAACAACACAACCATCAGGCAGATCTGTCTGCAAGAGTTTCCCAAGTGGACACAAACTCTGATCCTGATCCTGATCTTACCTGGAAACACCGAGGTGAGCTGCTCTTAGCTCGGTGGGCCCATGACTCGTCAGGACATCCAGGCAGAGATGCAACCTACCGATGGGCTCGTGACAGATCCATTGACATCTCCACGGATGCTATCACACAAGTCATCCATGACTGTGACATTTGTGCTGCTATTAAGCAGGCAAAGCAGATCAAGCCCTTGTGGTATGGTGACCAATGGTCCAAGTACAAGTATGGTGAAGCCTGGCAGATTGACTACATCACTCTATCTCGATCTGGTAAGCAATATGTGCTGACTATGGTAGAGGCGAGCACTGGATGGCTGGAAACTTATCCAGTTCCTCATGCAACTGCACGTAACACCATTCTTAGTCTGGAGAGACAAATCCTGTGGAGACACGGAACTCCAGAGAGGATTGAGTCAGACAATGGAACTCATTTCAAGAACAATCTTGTGAAGAACTGGACCAAAGAGCACGGCATCGAGTGGATATTCCACATTCCCTACTATTATGCACCAGCTGCAGGGAAGATCGAACGCTACAATGGTTTGCTGAAACCACTCTCAAAGCCATGGGGGGTGGATCTTTGAAAAACTGGGAGAAACATTTAGCACAAGCAACCTGGTTGATGAATAGTAGAGGTTCAGTGAATCGAGCTGGACCTGCTCAATCAGATTTGTTGCAAAAGGAGAAAGGTGATAGAGTTCCTGTTATCAGAGAAAAGAATCTGTTAGGCAAAACAGTTAGGGTATTTTCTCCTTCAGGAGAGGCCAAACCTGTCCGAGGGGTGGTTTCTGCTGAAGGTCCTGGTCACACCTATTGGGTGATGCAAGAAAATGGTGAAATTCAGTGTATTCCACAAAGAAATCTAACTTTGGCTGAGAGAGGTTAAATTCAGAGTGTTGTGCAGATACGACATCGCGCCCAAGTGGAGAATCCATGAGATCTACGGTGCATGAACCCTACGAAACCTGAGAGCCCTGAGTCACCTGAGAGTCCCTGTTCCTTTCTTCGCTCCATCTGTGAGGAAACAAGCTGTTTGCTGTTTTTCCTGTGATTTGACCCTTTTGAATCATCTACATCTGAGATAGCCGGAACGGACTATTGCTGTAAATATTATTTCAGATTAGACGAACAGTAGTAGCAGCCAATGGCATTGTTTAGAAGGGGTGGACTGTGATGGTTTGAAACTGTCTCTGTAATTTTTCTTTGCAAAGTTCAAGCAGAGAAAGCTAAAGAGTGTAAATAAGTCACTATTGGGTGTAGGAAAGCAAAATAGCGATTGTTCTAAACACTTCCATTAGATAGAAATGTTTAAGAACTACTGCTCAAAACAAAGGGGAGTCTGCAGTCTGCAGTCAGGGCAACTTGCTGGGCTGTCTATCTGCTGTTTCTTCTTCTCTTCTGGCTGAAGATAACACACTGACCTTGGCAAGCTAAGTTAACAACTTTCTGCTTTAGCTAACTCTGCTTTCTGCCAGGGCGGTCTTGGGGGGAAGCCCCTGAGAAAGAGGCCCTTGGGAAAGGTCCCCTTTGGGGGGAAGCAAAGGACCTTGGTTGTGCTTTTCTGTTGATTGTATATATTTGTAAATGTTGTGAATTTTGTATATTTGTACATATTCATTGCATTTCATCATAGATTGTAGATCTGCTTGTAAATACAGCTTTTATTCGCTTCCAGACTGAGCTAGCCTGGTTATTGTCGATGGGGGGGGGGAATTTCAGCTCACACTGACACACTGAACCAGCCCTTCTTTTTTCTTCTAAATTTCACCTTACCCAAATGCATTTATTCCCTTTTAATTTTCATCAGTGATCTGATAATTCAGCTGCACAGCTCAGTCACTACTTACTTCTGGAGCAATTTTCCTGTTAGAGATGGTGATTCCACCCAAAAGTTAAGAAGAAACATACTGTTCACAACCAGAGGAGATGTCACTGAAGAAAACATTTGTAAGACCAGAAATACTTTCCTTCGATTTAGGGTATTTTTCTTGGTAGTGAACATCTAACCACTGGCTAGAGCCAATGCTTTATTTGTCTATGAATGTGGTAACGAAGCAGAACTTTGCTTATTTCAACTTTCTGTCCAAGCGATGCCACTTTGTTGATTCTCATTATCTCAATTTTCTTCTCTTTGTCCCAGACCTCGATTAGAGCTTCTATTAAGAGAAAATAAAATGCTTTCTTTCAGTACTAGGAATCTTTCTGCTTGGTGCAAAAGCCTATGAGGAATCCTAACATACATACATTATGACAATACAGAGATCGCATATGGTTATGTTTAATTGCTAACTGATAAATACTGTCAGCACGTTTAAACTCCCACAAGCACATACATAATCACAGTTAGCAGTAGTATGCAAACTGTAAGCAAGCATGTAAACTGTAGGCTTAGGGATTTTTCAGTAGGCTTTGCTGAGTAGCCCTGTTTTGCTAATGGCTGCCTAAAAGCAACTAGTAAATGGCTAGTTTAGCAAATTTAGCAAATGGCTTTGCTAAAAGGAACTAGCAAAGCAGAGGTACACATGCAGCAAGACCCATGCATGCACTATACCGTAACACCAATGGCACTGTTGTTGCTGCATTCATTCTTCTCATCTAGGACAGGCTCTTCTTTTACTTACAAAACCATGTCAGTCATGACAGTAGTTACTCCTGAGTCAGAGGAGAAGGATTGCCCAGACAAGTACAAGTGTCTCCCCTTAGTCATACACATATACATACATACTTTTTTTCATTTATTATTACGGTCAGTTAAATGTCAAAAACAGTAAGTTGTTAAGAACATGTTGGTCTGAAATAATTTCTGTATCATACAACAGAGAAACTCTAGGAATTTTTTGCCAACAAATAAAATAACGGGCTACTGAGCAAGAAAGAGGTAAATAGATGTTTCCAAAATTCTAATGTTTCTTCATTGTTTTTATTTTAGGGCTTCGATACTATCCTACATGATACATGTGTCAAGATAGCATTGCTAGAGAACATGGAACATGATGGCTAGATATAGGCCTAAAATATTCATTACAATGATACTCCAGGTCGAAGCATCATGTTTGAAAATTACAATAGACAGGTTGCATGATATAGTTACATGGCTACATTATGTAGTTAGGAAAGCATTCATTTTGAGAGGCTACTCTTTCTTTCATGCAGATACCAAGACACTTTTTTTTCAGTCTTCACAGGAAGTTCTGCTATAAATGCAATCCTTCAAAGCCCCAATATTGACAAAAGGATCTCAAAATAGATGAGTATAACTCCCTTCAAAAATCTTTCTGCCAAAATACCTATAATAATTCTTTTTTTCATGAAAGTAACTCAAACACCACAAGAAAAAAGCTACTTTCCCACAGCAATACAAAGTACAGCATACATCTTAAAACAGCTCCAGGTTCCACCAGTTGATTTTTCTAGCTCTGCAGCACAACTCCAACTCCCCATCAAGACGAAAGCTGTTGGCATTACACAGCAAAATTCCTTTTTATCATTCAAATCAACATGTTGGGGTGCGTGCAGACACATATTCCTAACACTTCATGAATCCTACATGTACATATCTATAAATATTCTTCAGTGCATTTGACAATCTTAGAATTTAATATCATTTGTTTCCTGAATTGGAAGGGGGGTGGGAGCAGGAATAATTGTTTTAGTATTTCCTTTAAACCACGTATTCAGAGATTTTAGGCATGAGTTTAGTTTTGCAGATATACTTGTAGTTAAGTCTGAAAACATGTTAGGGTTCAGTATGAATGTACTTTTTCCTCAGATAAAAACTTAAAATACTTGAGGTATACTTTACCTACATAATGGCAATTTTGCTGATGCTGTATAAGTAACATACATTTGCTTTGGTAATTTAAAAGAAGGAACTGGGTAGCAAAGGTTAGGAAATCAAATGCTAACATACACATACCAAAACATTTCTATCAATATGTCTGTGAAATACACTGGCTATATAAGGAGCTATTGGATGATATCCTGATACTGCTGACATCAACTAGTAATCATTGCATTGCTTTGATCTGGCCTGTTTTCTACCTATTCTGTTTAAGTGTCATTTGTGCCATGACCCTAAGAAGCACATACTTCTAATATTGCAACCTAATTTTTGCATTAACAAAACACTGTAAATGCATGATCACTTTGACTCTTGAACTTTTTGCAATACAATTTTTCACATCAGTATGCCTAGAAGTGCTTCAACTGAAGAGAAACTGGCTTTAAAATTAAAAGAATACCTGTATGACAACCAAATAAACAAAAAATAAAATGCACTGCCCTTCATGAGAGATTTGTTTTTCATTACTCACCAACTGACATCCTTCCAGGGACTTTACCAGCTGAGCGTTCTGACAAGAGAGAATGGAACCAGCCAAATTCAGCATTACGCACACTGCAGACAGCAGCATGAAAAAAGTTATCTGGAAAAAAGCCAAGCAGACTATTATTATTTTTCACTGCAGGAGGCAAACAAGAAGAACTTATCATTTAGATACTCAAGAACTTCCACCCTGTCCTGTATGTGTATATGAAAAAGAGTCTGTGACACATCTGTGTCAAAGTAAAAACTTGTAGAATAAAACACATGCAACTACCATATAACAATAGGCCACTAGATAATGTGTGCCTCTATATATTGTCACATACTATGCACAAGAATACTAACAGTATAAGTAGTATAAAACCTGTGCTAACGTATATCTGGCAGACTCAATAATCATAATCACCTCACTTCATTATTTCTTTACTTTTGTGTGTTTAATCATTGTAACCCAAGAGTTTTACAGACTTATTTTTGCTAACACAGGCAAAAATTAGCATACTTGGTAGAGTGATAGTTGTTATAAACACTGATCTTTTTAACCTACTAAACATGATTTTCAACATACTTTTTCTAGCTATTTAACTGTAAATTCATTTGAATAGTTGATGGAACTTTTACCAAAACCAGGAAATTGATTTCTTTGTTTTATTGCTTATTTTTTATGTTGACAGTATTTCAACTGCTAATCTTGTACTGCAAATTTTCCTGGAGTAAATTCACATTACAGATTATAGCATATTCTTTTAATGAACTGTATGTTCCTAAAAAACAACATCTTCAAAGAAGTCCTGAATGCCTTATAGAAAGGAGTAGCCAGATTTGCAAACGGACACATGATTTGTTCAATTCAGCAAACATCAGACAGCTTTTCTCTGACAAGTACAGTCTACGTATGAAATTTCAGTAATTAAAAAAAAACCACCAAATAACATAACATGAACATTCTCTAATTTGATGTTGATTGAATTGAACAGGCTCACAGGAAATTAAAAAAACATGGTGTGAAGCTAAGCCTGGTGAAGTACAGTCCTTTCGCTGACATATAATTTCCATATAAAGTCATCAGAACTGTGTATAATTTCAGCATCACCAATCCATCCCACTCACACTTCTTTTACAACACCAAATAGTAATAATTCTTCACAGTTAAAACACTTTCCTTATTTATTAATAATTTATTATTAATGTCCCCTCATTAATCCCTAGCAGAACCAATGCAGCACCTGATGCCCAAGAGGTTTTACAAAGTTCTAGAAGCTCAGCTTTGCTCCAAATGCCTTTCAATAGTCACACACCTTCAGGAAGAGTCTCAAACCGGTTTTGAAATCTACCACTCCTTTTTTTAAAACACAACCACCAAACAAAAACCATGTGGAATCTCCACATAATTAACCAAAGTACAGAAGCTGCATTACAAGTTTTAGTTGCCAACTTCAGATTCCTCCAAGCATGACAGCTGACAACTAGGTTTATAACCTATGTCAGGTTTCTCTATCTTTACACAGTACTTTCTCCATATCAGCATTCATTAATGATGAAACTCTGTCCTTTCCAAAATAACCTTTTCATCTTGTTACGTGTAAAGATAAGAGAGAAGGATACAGCACTCTTCCAAAATCATGGAACAAGGCTCTTAAATTTTCTCCTGTAGGTCAAGTCTTACATTCTATATAGCAGTTGCATCTAAAAGTGACAGCCAGGCTGAAGTTCTCTTTCACAGAAGACAACTTCTCTTCACAAGAAGACAACTTTATACTACTTTATGACTCACTTCCAATGTACCAGGCAAGGCAATATTATCTAAGCTGTGCTATGCATGGAGATAGAACGGAAACAAGGGTCTTACGCAAGCCTTTTGCATCTACCTCGTAGAGCACAAGGAGCCTAATAAAAGCTAAGTATTTCCAATATGTTTTCTTAACACCTCTCAGTTAAATACCAAAGCCACTTTCCACTGATGGAATAGAACATTTTTGTTATCCTATTATCACAACTTTTGATGTGGTACACCACTACGCAGGAAGCCTAAAAAAGGATGTATAAAAATACCAATTACCACATTAACAGGCATAAAAACAAACCCAAAGACATTCACGGTGCTTAATCGTTTTATCACAAAACAATCTTTTCTAACATTGGCACAAGTAAAGCAGTAAAGACAAACATATCTGCAAGGAGTGTTCTTTGTTAGAAGAGTGCTCTGTGTTAGATATACATCATTCATTAAATTTAGTATGTCTAATTTCACACTGAAATTTTCCTCAGAAAGTGAACTACTGAATGTTTGCTCTGAGAGCTCAGTTGTACATACTTGCAGGAACAATGTGGAACTATTTGTAAAGACTGTAAGATGATTAAGAGTGAGAGCTTACACTGTAGGCAACAGAATTAAGTGTCAGATATTGAAAGGCTGTGATATGGTAATGCCACTTTAAAACTACAGTATTATGTTCCTTACCTTTCTAGCTACAATATATCAACAAGACAAAGATAATCCTGTAATTCAGGAAGATGAATTAATACTACTAAATTCAAAAAGCACTAGAGCCACCAAGAATTAGTACATAAAAAATTAAGCCAACTGCTTTATTATGACATGATGCGAGCACTTTTATTTGAAGCCACAGATGACAGCCT
This sequence comes from Indicator indicator, assembly GCF_027791375.1. Lineage (NCBI taxonomy): Eukaryota > Metazoa > Chordata > Aves > Piciformes > Indicatoridae > Indicator > Indicator indicator. The sequence goes on from NC_072025.1 coordinate 7,139,819, forward strand.
GCACAAAACATTCATTAGAAGAAATATTAATAATAGGGCTTCTCACTTAACTGTAACCATAGTCCTAAACTAATTCTACAGAACTCATTAGCTTGGCTTGGAGGCAATGATTTGAAGTGATACAACAGCTGATAACATTTGAGATGTCATCTTGCATCTGGAGTAAAAGTCTAGCTTAACTCTCTTCATGACCTGAGTAGGGTTCTTTCATTTTCAGGGATTTTCAGTTATTTCGATGTTCCTATTGCACTAAATAGGTTCTCCTGCCTTATCGTAACTTGTGTCTTTAAGAATAAAGCTACTTAAAACCAGGCCTTCACAGCAGCTCTCCATCAAAAGGAGAAAAACTTCTCCAGTGAAAATGGAGGATGAGGACAGAGCCTAACAGAACGTCTTTGCTGTATTCCTGAAAGACAGGGATGAAGGACATATGATTGGAGGAATAGCAATAGCAAGCAACCTTACCAGTTATGCTAGTGGAGAATTGCAAAACAAGAATTTTCATGTTGATAAAAAACAGAAGTGGAGGAATAAGCCTTCAGGAATTGACCAGAATGCCAGCCACCAATATTTATGAAGATTATTTTTCTACTAAGCAAAACAAATGCACTGGCCTATTTCATTCTTTCCACAGTAACAATAAGGAAAAACAACAGAGATGGCAGATCACACAGACTTCTGCTGCTCACAACACTCTCATTCTTGACTAACACAACTGCTTGATCTCCTCCCCTTATCTGATACTTTGCAAGCATAAAAAGGAATATAAAGCATTAAGATGAATACAGCCAAAGAGTATCATAATTCTGTTGTTTCCTTGAATAACATACAATATACGTATTCCACATATTTATGATTTTGCGTGTGTATTTTTTCCTAAAGCGTTACAAATGCTTTGAAGTGATTCCACAATGTTTTGCTCCCAGGGAAAATCAAGATTTACTATATAGATAAAAAAATTCATGTCTGACAGTACTGGTTTTGGCTGGGATAGAGTTAATTTTCTTGATAGCACCTAGTCAGAAAGCAGGACACTGAGGTAGGTATATTTTTATGTTCTTATGTTTTTTATGTTCTTCAGTGGAATTAATTCAAAGGTGAATTACTTTTGAAACAAGGAACAGTGGAAACGTAGCCTTTCAGTCATTTTGGTGTCCTTAGAAAAAAAGGAACCACACATTGGTTATTCAGGAAAACCTCTGCTTAAAAAGAAAGAGCACCCACCATGCATGAGTCTACAAATGAAAATGCTACATGCTGTGATTCTAAGAAGGAGGCAGGTAGCAGCCTGTGGCCTAATGCTATCAATTCAACTGTAATGAACATATGCATTCTTCTGGAAATTCTCTTTTGACATGACCTTTCCAGCAAACAAGGATTATTAGAAAAGATGATCCTAATCAAAAAGAAAAGGTTTAATTATCACAAATGTTCTGATAAACCTTGATTATTTCTGCACTACCAACCTGATGCAAAATATTTTTGCAAGATACTGAAGGATACTGTTTGGACAGATACTGGCTAAGGAAAGCAAAATAAAATTTGGCAAGGAATTAACCCATTTAAATTGTCCAGAAATTGGATCAAACTGAATTACACTTTTCTGAAAACTGTTTTAAGTATAAATACACGAAGTATATCAAGAACAAGATTTTATCATCATAGTTCCAACATGCACTCTTGAGATCACAGCATACACATCTGCACAGAATGAACCATCAGTTCTCACCATGTCTCTATAAGGGACAACGCATAATAAGAGACCTTCCATATTTTCCAAAAAAATAAAGCTCTACCACTAACAGGTTATATCATTGTTCCACTGTAAAGAAAGTTATTTGTAGCCTTATCTTTAGTAAACTTCATAAAAATGGCTCTGAAAATAGAGTACCATGGAAATTAATAGGACTAAATAGTCTTGGATATACTGAAAGTGTTTGAAAACACAGCGCAGTTACCACTTATTTTTCCTTTTCTGATCATTTACTCTTTTTTTTTTTAATTCTAAAACTTTTCATTTGGTGCCAGCTTTTGCTAAGAAAAACGGTGAATAATTATGCCTTATTGACCTTTTCCAGGCCAGTAATGCCTTTTACAAAATGGGATTTGTCTTATTCAAGACAATGAGTCACTATACCTATCACTATTCCTGCCAACTTTCTTTTACGCTTTTCCAATGACCTAATTGGGACTGTGCTCAGGATTCAACGTGTAGGTTTAAACTGTGACACAGGTAATAAGATATTATGGCTTGTTCTGTGTTTCTTTCCTAGTAACACCTAGCATCTTATGTGTATTGCTAAATGCCAAGTATTTAACTTCTCTGTCACACAGCATTTCTCATAACTCAATTTTTAAGTTCTTCTCTGTAGCAGTATGTTATAGGATACCAAATACGTATGTTTTTGATGTAGCAACAATCATGTACAAAGGAACAAATTGTGTAACTGCCTAAATGCCTTCATGCATCTATTACAAAATACATGAATCAAGTATTTATGTACCAGAATACATAAATCAAAAGCTCCTTCAGATTTCTGCAGGTTCAACGTCATGACCTTGAGGTTGATGAGCTTCAAAAGTTTCTTTGGGCAACATGTTGAATCTTACTTGTGGGCAAATATTTGTTTTACTGACTAAAGCACATATAGAACACTTTCTGTTACAAAGCCCCTTAGAATGTTTGAAGAAGTTACAAGGGCAAATAGGTCATTCCAGGATGAGCCATCTTCCCAAGAGTAGCTTGCACTCTCATTTTGAACTCAATGTCAAAACAAGACACAACCTCACATCAAACACAACTGTGCAAAAGCTGACTCACTGAAAAATTGAGCCACAAGCAATTATATCAAATACACAGCATCACTACATTTTCAGTGTCTGATACCAAGGGATATATTTATGGAAAAAAATGCACTAATGTGTAAAGCAAAATCACTACTACAAATGAATAAATCAGAAGCATAGTAAAAAGAAACAGCACACATTAATTTGAAGAATGACTTGTAGCAACAAGGAGGAAGAAACTTCTACATGCAAAGTCCTCCTAAAATGAATGTGACAAATTTTATCGGACGAATGCACAATTGTAAAAGCAAGCTTTTATTTAATTCTTCATACTTTCATTTTGAAAACAGTTTGTTTTCATTGCTGCTATTTCAATTACTCCTTGTCTTCATGACTTTCAGTGGTTTGAAGGTCAAGACACTAACACTTAGAAAACACAGGAACGGACATGCTTCTGCAAACCTGCCTATTCTCTGTATTTGCAATACTGAGTCAAGCTGTTTTTCCCTGTTAATTCCTGTCCTGTGCTTCTCAGAAAGGTCATCAAGTCATTCTAGAATGGACATTTTTTTTTAATGTTATTGAAATACTTTACGAAAAGCAAGATTTTGAGACACTGTAATTTGACATTAGATACTACAGATTTTTTCCAACCATTTTAAATATGTATGCATATGTTCGATGTGGTTTAAAATAACTATATATTTTAATACAGACATTTATAATTTTTGAAACAGCAAGAATTGCCACAAGCAAGTAAGCCTGTCTGTAAACTATTGTATAAGTAGGACAAAAACTTGCAGCATGGTTGTTTTGCTCACCAAGTTTTGTCTTACATAATCTGCACATAGTAACGTTGTAATTTACTCTACAGAAAATATAGTTTCCGTGACAGAAATGCAGAAGGACATGATCAGAAGCAAACCAAAAATACACAAGCACCAAGCATTATGAAGAAGTGAGACCAGCTACTGTGGCAGTACTAAGTTAATGTAAGATTATTTGGGGTACAGACACAAGCTACCTGTTGGATCAGCCAGGTGCTGAATTCAATATGAAGATTTCCACGAAACTCTTCTCAGAAGTCAGCTTCTCCAGAATACACACAAGTGCATTCTCCTTCCTCACAATGCAGACAAGCAGATCATCTCATTTCACTCACTTTCACTTTTATGGCTAACAGCGTGTTCATGGGAAACATACGCCAAAGCATTGTACATTCCTCTCCTAACTTATTTCAGACTAACTAACATTTCTTCTTGCCTATTTCCCTGAATAATCACATCCTTAAGAGGTATGAAGCAGTTTTAAGATCTGAATAAGATAAATGTCTGTATATATTTCCTGCCAACTGTCCCTTCAAAAGCTTTGCAGCAAATAAAATTATCAATACAGAATCATTTGGGGAACATGCAGAGCAGACAGTAGCAGCCAGGTTGCACAGAGGACAGAAGAAATCATGTTAGAAACCTGATGAGGTGCAAGAGAGAGAAGTGTGCTGACACTTGGAAAATTACTGAGAAAAGGAAACAAGAAAGGATTCACACAAAGTTACCTGGATTCTAAGATTCATATAAAAGCCCTATAAAAATGTCTATCTTGTCTTTAGATCAATTTTAAAAGATATCTATTATTGTTTATATATTACACTGGATATAAAAGCATCTTGATCGTCTCTACCCAGTTCACTATAGTAGAATGTCTAGACAGCTCAGTCTCACATCCTTGGCCAATACAAAATCCTACTATGAAGAAAACAAAAAGTGAAGCTCTTCAACTAAGTAAAGTATAAGAAGCTAGCACTAGTAAGAAGCCAAAACAAGACAAATTTATATTACGACAATGATTTTTAGTAACATTTATTACCCATTGGAATACTGCATTTATGAGCATCGTGGAGCATTCATCATAAAGACAATGCCAGATAGGTCTTTAAAAAAAAATTGGAAAAATATTTTGGACAATAGGCCACAACTCTTAAAAGAAAGTTTCGCAGTTCATGATCAAGTGTGTTTGGACTGTTATTTTATTTTATTTGGACTGTTATTTATTGGTCATTTCTGCCCTTGTAATTTATTCAGTTATAAAGCATACTATACAAAAATATCAGAACATAAAACTCAAACTTCATTTAATTACAGAGCATAGAATTAGATGACTCACATAATTTTAAAATGAGTTAATTTAAAAACTTACTATGCAGAAATGACAATCAAACCAGCACTGTTGACTAATAATGATTTGCAAGTGCACATGAAACAACAAAATTTACTTCCCATTATTTGCCTAATAATAGAGATTCTCAATCATATCAGTTTTAAAATTACTTACTGAGAAAAGTCTGATAACGTGCTGGCATTTCAGATTTGTTTAATTCAGCATTCCATGTCCTTTGCCTATATCAAAGGTGTGAGCAAAAATATTTTTCTAGGTCTAAAGCAAACCTCTATATTAAATAGGCAGGAATATTCTCTGCCATGTGGCACAGCACCAGGTTAGAGATTTCAATGCTTTATGTTAAGAACCATAAATATACTCTGTTTTATCCTAAAAAATATATATATATTATATTTCAGTCATTATTAAATTAAATTTCCTCCAAATAAATAGCCTCATTAGACCTAGTCAAAAAGCTGAAACCTTGGTAAAAATATTAAAATACATGCAACACTTTGATTCTAATTAACACTTTTGGCATCTACATCATTCTGAAGGAAGAAAAAGTAATTCCAGGAAGCTTCGTAAATAAGGCATTTTTCCTTTGAAGCATAAACAAAAGCTACTATATAGACTCTTACAACTCATGGAGTACATGAGTTGCAATTTGAGAATAAAGCACCAGATAACTTTTTGTCCTTAGTCCAAACAAATAACATTAGTTGCTCTGCTGGTTATATCATCTCCCTACCATTCCTACTAGTGCAGTAGACACTTCTAGATTTGCAGTAATTCTGATATCTACAAAAAATGTTCAGCCTGTTTCAAATTCTTTTAATGCCCTAACAATAATCTATTCCTCTTTTGTACCACCCCTTCTCCTTCACCTCAGAGAGCAGCAACTTGCAGGTTTCATGCTTCTTTGCTTATATTTTTCCATTCTATGCTAAGATGCTGACAATAACAGGACGTAGTTAGGTTAGGCAAGACATTTTCCTAAATTAGCTTTGTATATAACAAATCATTCCATATTTAAACAAAACAGTCAGCTAAAACAGTAAATTGAAATTAATATACTATAGAATATGTGAGAGTAATCTAGTAACTTTAAACCAAATCTACTAAGACTGATTTTATCCTTCCATAGCAATTGCAATAATAGGGTCTTCCATAGAAACAACATATTACTTTTTGTAAATGTCACATTGCTGGAAGGATTCACCTCCACAGAAGTGTGGGTGAAATGCTACTCCATATAAATTAACCTTTTATAACATCTGTAGCAGAACACCCTGAGGAAATGAAGGCTCATGTTGTTCTGCTGACAAGGACAGGCATCAGAAGACTACGCAAGCAGCCCTTCCTGGCAGCAGCACAATTAGAGAGAAGCAGGTTGTAAAGGTCAGATACACAGATATTTTTGCATCTGTCTTTCCCAAAATATTAATAGCAATTAACTAGTCATATGCAATTATTCTTACTAATGAACAACTGTGTGGTCTCTCTGGAAACTATGACACCAGAATACTTTTCCTTTCATCATTAAAAGAGAAGGCTTCTGACAGGTGAGCACAGTTAGCAAGCCATGACTGCTCAGTTATATCCACAGTACATGAGCATTTTCAGTATTTGTCAAGACAAACTGAAATCACACGAGTTTTAACTGTACAAAGAATAAGGTATCCATCCCCAACTCCATCACCCCTTAAATACTTTGTGTTAGCTCATGAAAATATTTATTCTACTTTTAAATAAAAAAATGTCAAACACTATTCATCTCACCTAAAGTAAGTTTCTGGTTACTGTTTCTTCACAATTCTAAATCAAAATATAAAGCTTAACAAATAAATTCCGTGCTGCCCCACTAGCCAGTTCTGGTGATACCATACATATGCAGCTTTACTTCAGTTAGCCAAATTAAGATGAAAAACATATATAGTCACCCGTTTTGCCTTTACATATGTGGGTAAAACAAGCACATAAAATTACAATTCTCTTTTCCTAGATCAGGAGCATGGTTTAATTTGTGTTATTATAACACAGACTGTTTATGATTGAAGAAAATCCTATACTGGAGGGACATGGGAAATTACATGAATTACCTGTTCCAAGTAACAGTTCAATTAAAAAGGACTTACCAGCATAGGGATTGTCTATACTGACTACGATATACAGAGCAGCATCAAATTGCCAGCTCTCCCTCCCTTTCCTACATGACTCAGCAGTGTGTGCAGAATGATTCCTCATTCTTCTGCTGTGACCATTCCAGATCTCCAGACCCCAGAGGCAGCCTGTCCAACACAAGGGCTTTTCTCACCTTCCCAAGGTAAGTGCTAACAAAAATGCTTTGCTCTATAAACCCTAACAGAAATACATATATATACACATACATACACAGATATAAATATACACACACACACACATTTATTATTGCATCCATTTTTACATGGAAGGACCATTCTTGGGTTTTTTTGTTTGTTTTCTCTACTGTCTGGAAAAGTCACAGACAAAACCAGTATATATTTTCCTATTGCAAATAGAACTCTCTTAACAAGAAGCAAATCTTTTGTTTTTCCAATAAAATGCAAATACTGACTCTCATATATTTTCTAATATCACATCAGAAAGTACGAATATTTTCCTGACGATTTCTGATATCTGTCACTCACTTATATTAAAAAGCAAATTGCTACATTCATAAAATGCCAGTATGACTATAAAGATTATAATATGAATGTAATTTCCAGTTTATAAGCAAAACCTGAATAATAGCAATGACTTCAAAGAATGAACTGTTTTACTGAGGATCAGATAGAGACATCCCTAAACTGAAGTAACCTGTTTTCCTCAAAGGCAGGGAGATAGGTATCAGAAAACAGGATTAATTTACCAAGGAGGAAGAAACACTGAAGAAAACCAGTCTCACACTAAGGAAGAGTCAAAGAAATTAAGACTCTGCAAAAGCTGCCAAAAACTCCAGACCAGATGGGATGCAACCTACATTTCTGAAAGAAGGAGCAAATGAGATGGAAGAACCATTAGCAGATATATTTAGAAAGCGTGTGAGAACAGGGGAATTGCTGATGGACTGATAAGAGGCAAATGTAGCACCCATACCACACTCTTCATTATAAGCAGCAGCAATGATGCTGGAACCGTGACCATTTCCTATTGCTAGCATTAACTGCTGCTATGGCAACAGGATTGAATAGGAGCAGATGGGGAGTAGAAGGGTCTGTGTAAGGGTAATTAAGATGTGCTTGTTTAGGAAGGGGCAAGTGTTATGACCCAGCAGGCTTTCTTCACTCTTTCAGGAAAAGCTCCCTGTGGTCTTTTAAATTTTTGCCAGTGGGGATAACTAATTAGCATAATGCTCAGCAGAGGAGTCTAGATTCTGACATGGGTGACAGCTGGACCCAGGAACAGGCAGCCTTTGTAGAAAGGGTAACAGACAGATGCAGGCAGACAGACCCAGTCAAGAAAAACACTTTAAGAAGTGTTAAGCTACAAAAGAGGACATATAATGTTCATTCTAAATAGATGCTTCACTCTGTGACACCTTTACTCCCCCTTTATAGAAGTTTCTTAGATTCACTTCCTGTGTTTTCATCTCAAGTGTTGTTTCTTTCTCTCCCAGTTCACAGCTTTACTAGGTTTTTCTCTGCATTCTTCCTTCTTCCTCTTCTGACAAGTGTTCACTAATAAAAATGGCACTGGCAGTAGGTTTTCCTGTTAGTTGTTTCTACATACTATAGGAGAAAGAAGGCAACTGGCAGTCTTAAGGAGAAAAAGCACAAAAGGCAAGACAGTGCACTGTTAAAAATCTAAATGTTTATATTAATCTACAACAAAAAGCAATTTAGTGCATGAATATAATCAGATCTTACCTAAGCTCTAATTGCAAACTTTAAAGACCACACTTCCCAGACACCCTACTCAGTCCAACAAGAGGCATTAATCCACAGCCTAAACCAGCTGTTCACACAATGGGAAAACAGCTCTTAGGGTAGAAGAGACAGGTGGAAATTCCAATCAACCTCTGTCTTCCCCATTTCATGCACAAGCGTGAGTACATGTAAAAGCTCTTTTGGTAACTGAAAGTTGCACCAGAGTGCAACCCTTAACATTTGCCAATAAAGAGTGGAGAAATGCAGCTTAAATAAGAGGAAACAAGTCAGTAACAGTGACCAAAACTAATAAAACTTCAGAAAAGGGCCATTCTAGAAAGGAAAATACCCAAACCACTCAAAATCCTCCGATTTAAGGCACAAACGTCTTTTACAAGGATTAAGATAGGAAAGTTCATCATATCTGACTACTTTACAGACACCTAGTTACTCCCTCTCTAGAAGAAACTCAATTTATGATCCATGCACAGCATCAGAAAAGGCATCAGAAGGCCATCAGCAGAAGACCGAAAAGGCATCCAGATCTTGTGGCACTTTAACCTAAGACAAAAATTAATCTTAATGTCACTGTTTGTGTTTTGAAGGAAACATAATTTGTTGTACTGTATTAATGCACTGTAAAGAATATATACTGTATGCTACTAATTTCCACAGACTGATCATAAACATTGAAGTTCAAGCTGGATTGTGCAAGTATGATTGATCAGATAACTTCTATTTTATGAGTAACTGCAAACAGCATTAGGACATGGTCCTGCATATGCACAACTAAAATTACATGCATCTTTTACAAACATCTTTAAAAATCTGCTTTCTGAGAAATGATCTAGTAAAATCTGATCACTTGAATCTCTACAGAAAAAAAAAACCACAAAACACAAAATCAGCACAAGCACAGCCAAACCTAGTTGCTAAATATAGCACATCTATACAAAACATTTATAAGTCTTACCTAGTTGCGTTATTCATCATGGTAATCTATTTAAGAAAACCCTAAGAAATCACCATTAATTTCTTACACAGTTGGTTATTTCTTCAAGTATTTTGAAATTAAAAATAAGAGCAAAGAAATACCCTAATGAAAATAAAAAATTAAACACTCTGGTTGTTCTGCTTCTACTAAAACTGCCACCAGAATCTGAGAAAAAAGAAAAATCAAAACTTTTGGTAGGAAGGGCTCTATCAGGATGTGGCTAAGGATGTCTAAATAGACCTGTTCAGTTGCAGGTGTTTCTGTTCTCTCCTGTTCCTTTTCAGCTTCCCTTTTCACTAGACACCAGTCCAAGAACAGCATTCAGTGAACTAAAAATGCCCTCCTTGGAACATCTCAACAACTAAAATTCAACAGAAGACACAAAAGAGATCCACAGCTTCTGCCATGCACTTCACATGAGGTGTTAAGAAGGTAGCCAGATAAATGGCAAGTACTTGTATTTCTCTCAAGAAGTCTAGTACAGATCACTGGCACAGTTAGTAGAATCATGTTAGGAAAGGTGCATACAACCCTGGAAGTGAGTAAGGAAGAAGCAGTAATGAAAGAATGATAGTTACTAGGCCTACTGAAAAGGCCCCACAATTTGCTATTCACTAGCCTGGTTTGGCGGAAATTTGTTACTTTTATTAAGAGAAAAGAAAGAGAGAGAATTTACTAAAAACAAATATAAATAATTCAGGTTTAACTACTCTGTTAGGTTTTCCAAGCAGATTCTCAAACAGAAGCAGCTTTGACAGAAACAAATACATTTCAAATTTGCTTTGAAATTGATGTAACCTGGAGTAGAGCTATCAATAAATAAATTAACTTCATTTTGAGATACTGTCTCACAAAATTCTGGTATAACTGTAGTCATATTGCAGTACTGTGCAGAGACAGTTGATTTGGTTTGGTTACTACAGCAGTATAGCCATGTTAGTGGTCTATACGCCTGGCCCCCAGAGAAGAGGAAAAGAGGAAGGTAAGAGACCGAGAAAACTTAACTGAGTCCCAACTATAGGAAAAGATTATTTTACTGCTCACACTTTCCTTACTGAAGTTACTCAAACTAAGATATAAATCTAATTTTAAATCAGAATTAGTTACGGTGCTTACGGTACTGTAATTAAAAATCACACTGAAAAAATCAGATTCCATTGTGTGATTTCTTACTGATATACTTTTGGTTTACTCCTCCCTGCTCATCTAGGTACTGTTCTTCTCATCAGCTTTTAATCTCAGTCTCCTTCATGTTGACACACTCACATTGTAATTCATCCCTTCCTGTCCTAGTCTTCTGCCTTTCTCTTCCCCCTGATTTAGTATCCAGGTTCTCCAAACCCGAGTATTTTCCTTCCATGCTCTTAGAGAAGAGGGCAAAGAAAAATATACTCTGCTCTCACTTTTAAAGCCTAGGTTTACAGTCCAGTCCACACTAAGTCTGAACCAAATTTACACCTTTGTATCATCAGAGCAGCTTTCTGAACTTGGATTGGATTTGCTTTGCAAGTAGAAGTCATTACAGCTTTCCATGTTTCTTTTTGAAAGCAATATTCACCATTCCAAATCATAATAATCATTATCCAAATTTATCAGAAACTGCAAAACTTTGGCATGGAAGATGCAGTTGGTTTTACTCAATGTTTTGTTAACCTTTAAACTAATGATTCATCCTCAAAGATAACTGTTTGTCTAACTGCAGGGTTCCTAATGAACATCTTGATCAACAAATTCAAAGAATATGCATGCTGAAATGATACTGCAGAGAGATCAAGGGGTATGTTAACGCAGAGTGATACTCTGCATCTCATCTCAACATTATACAAGTATCAAAGCCAGCAGTGACATACTAAGTGATGGACGTCATTAGACCCTGACATTCTCCCAGGGTGTGCCACTTCTTCTTTCACTTGTTTTTCTTATACAATCTTGATCCATAGTTGCTAATGTTACCTCTTCACTACACAGATGATCTATTTATTTCAGCTGCCAAAACCAAAATCTCTGCTCAGGGAAGAGAAAGAAACTACTTTATATTTTTTAATTGGAAATTTCAATCAGATTTCATCTGTAATAAAACTGTAAATTCTCTTCCTAGAGTTTAAAAATACACGTCTCATGACATAAGCTACACAAGGACTTTAGGTTAGTAGGTTGGCCAGGAACATGTCAGCCTCCATCATCACTGAGAGGAATATGTGAAACTTACTTATACGTTATTTCTATACATTGTAGGTATCATCTATTTCATGGAATTTGGTTGTTTGTGCTATACTATGCAGTGATACCTGGTGATAGGAGTTAATCAAGAAACACTTGTATCAGTTTTGCATACCCATGCATCCTGTAAACCAAATGTATACACAGATGTAATTATTTTAAATTAATAGTAATTTTTCTTTTTATAACATATATAGATCTTTTCCTACTGATTCTTAGTGGGGGAAAAAAAAATTAGTTCAAGTTTTTCACAGGACTTCTAAAAAGAAAATCTCACATTTTGCAATGAACTACCAAGATGGCCCAAGATTTTTCTAACAAAGTCAGCTCAGCATTTGACTGATTCTTACTAAATGTGCAGTCTACTTTGCACAGCCTGATGTGCAGATTGAACTGCATGTATTTCAGACAGCTCCTCTTTTATTTTTCTTAAATTATGAAAATCTGCTTTAAAAAATGGGGAAAAATAACCAACCAAACAAAAAAGGACAAACTATCAGCTCACTGCAAGGGATAATGTATTGAAAACATTTAAACTAAAAGAATCAGAAAACATGCAGAAAAACAAATGTACAGACCCAGATTTTTCAGCCTTTATACTTAGGCCAGTTATTAAAGTTATATGCACAGGTCTGCATTTTCACGGCTGCATGGAACTGCATCTGGAATGTAGTTTCATAGGAAATACTTTTAAATGCTAATAACGCATTAATAAGTATTGTGTTATATTCACAGGCATTAAAAAAATTACACTTCTGCTCCTAGGGGAAAAAATAATTTAAAAATATCAGTTTATTGTAAAAGCTTTCAGAAACGTAAAAATATTTTTCTGGGATCATTCAAATGCCAGACAACAACAGAGGAGCTTTCTACTCAATTCAGAGGCTAAATTAATCTCCTTAACACAAATAGATTTTTGTCATAGGCTGTTACAGAAAACTTAGCTTGCTGCACAGTCTGAAGTTTTGTACAAGGTAATTCAACCTCAGGAGCTATGCAACCTCTCCCTCAATTAAAATTAAAACTACAAAAAGCTTATTAAGGAAATATTTGAATTTATAGGAAAAACACTGTTCAAAATTAATGCACAAATAATTTCAAGTTCTTCATTGCCTAGGTGTCTCCTCTGGTAAATGTATATCCTGATTAGCTTGAAAATGCATATATATGTGTTCCTTGTGTATATATATGTGTGTGTATATATATATATATATATATGTGGTATTTTGGGATACAGGCAACTGATAGCTAGGTGGTGACCAAGAAAAGTCACATAAATTAACAAAGCTCTGTGGCCCTTTTAAAGGCACCCATAGCCTCAAACTGCCACATCTGGTTAATCTTTCAGATAACTGAGCTATGCAAAGACACCTGCACATGAGAACTTCTATGTGTAATCAAGTTTCTTCACATTAACATCGTAGTAAAATTTCCCTTATGTGTATACATTTCTGATAAGATACACTCATAAGGTAATGGGGTGATGAACTACTATTTGTGTTTATTGCTTCTTGACTTCCCCTTTTTGCCTGCAGAAAATACCTTTGCAAAGAAAAGACACTGCATCTGTGCAAAGAATTGTATGAATCCAGCAACAAGCAAACCAGAATCACTACTATGAGAGGCTGACCCTGGCCAGTGGCTAAGCACCATAAAGCCACTCAATCAGTCCCACTTACACTTCCAACAGGACAGGAAGAGAACCAGAAGAAGAAAAGTGAAAAAAACTGTGGTTTGTGATAGATGCAGTTTAATAAACAAAGGGAGGAGGAAGGAAAAAACACAAGGCAAGTGATGCAGAGTGGGAAAAAGAAAACCTTGACACTGCGCAAGTATTGCTCAACGATAGCCAAAACACTGCTGTGTTACCAATCTTGTGTCAGTCTCAAATTCAAAACAAGCAGGAAACTGGCACCTTGAAATATCAGTTTCATCAGTCTTAAGAATGTCAGAGATGGTATATGGTTTAATTTCATAAAAATTTATAGCCTCAAATGATAAAGCTTTCCTTTTTTTGTTCTTGCTCTTTGCAACACCAGATATGGTAACAGAATGCAACAAAAAAAGACATGCATATTGTAATCAATTGCATAGCTGTTTATAATATGTTAAACGGTAATTATTGATCATACATATTTTGCATATGTATCCTATACATAGATGACATGAAATATGACTTGTTAGCATGTTGATGGTACACTGTGCTATGAGCTCTTATACATGTTAATACCTTAGGTAAAAGGTATTAACAATTCAGCAACGAAAAACAGATATTATGTAGCCACAGCAAAACTATCAGGACTGGCTGTTGCGCAGCTTAATCACACAGAAGGAAAAAACATCACGCCTGTTCCCTATTCGTCCAATTATTATGCCACCACCAAGCACCAATACAGAAATACAAAAGAAAAACAATTAGGATTTAATGCATGAGCACTAAGCTTACTCTTGGAAACAAACAATTTCCTGTAGCAGATTTTAGGAAGGTGAGCTATTATGAGAATATTAGGCTTCCATTTACTATTTCTTCCCTTTTATATTTATTTCCTTGAATGATACTGACCATGACTGCCTCTTTACATTTCACTGAATGAATTGATATCTGAAAGCCTAGATGAAATAACAATATGCAAGTGTCACGAATCAAAGCAGCCAAGCCTTGTGTGATGGTTTTAAGACTGTCTTTGATTTTTCTCACAAAGTTCAAGCAGAGAAAGTGAAAGAATGTAAATAAATCACTATTGGGTGTAAGAAAGCAAAATAATGATTATTCTAAACACTTCCATTGGAGAGACAGAAATGTTTCAGAATCACTTACTCAAAACAAGATTGGGCAGTCGGGCAGTCTCAGAGTCTTCTCTCAGTCTGCCGCCTTCTCTCTTGTGGCTGAAGATAACATACACCTGCATACTGACCCTGACAACCTAAGTCCAACAGCCTCTCTGCCTTCAGCCAGGGAGTTCTGGGGGGAGTCCTTCTGGCTGGTGGGGGAAAAGGAAGCACAGCCCCTCGAGGGGCGCCAGGGGGCTTTGTTGTGTTTTTCTGTTGATTGTACATATTTGTAAATGTTGTGAATAGTGTGTATTTGTTTATATTCATTGCATTTCATCATAGATTGTAGTTTTGCCTGTAAATACAGATTCATTTGCTTCCAGACTGACCTAGCCTGGTTATTGTCAGTGCGGGAGGAGTATTTCAGCTCTCACACTGTAACATCTTGGCAGGCCTGAATAATATTTCTGATGCATAAATACTATTAATTCCAATAATGTAAGCAGCTATTACAGTTGCTCATGAGCAACTGTTTTGAAACATCTCAGGCTTAGCTTGAATTCAGAGTTGTACAAGCATTCAGTTCAAAGAAATTATTTTAGTTTTATGATTTGTACTATATGAACGGTAAAGTGTAACACAAATGAAAGTGAAATGAGATGTACCACTGTCAGGAAAACTTCTTCTTTTGACATGTTTCTAATACCATACAACTCTATTACTTGCATTCAATCAAAGAGGCAGCATTCCAAGGTACTAGATAGAAAACTACTATTAACAAAGCCCATAAGGTAGAGTAGAATAAAATACATTGGAATAAACCCAAGTATACCGGCTATTGGTTGTAATGCTGAAAAGAAATTTAATCTTTACCTAGAGACATACGGTATTATTCTAAGCAACACTTCAACCTGCAAAATGAGAGGCTAACAGAGAAAACAGCACTTTGGGGCTCTTTGCTTCCCTTTTGGTAAACACCAGGAAACAAATCAGCTTGTTCCTCCTCCTGCTGCTGCCAAATACTGATAAATACTGCCAGAGAAATACTGAGGCAACCAAATGACCACTTGCATCCTGTCCAAGTATTCTTACATACACATTCATTGACTGTATGGTTTAAAAAAAATTAAATGGAAAAGTTTGAGAAATTCTGAATATTTTCACTTGATGACTACTCATTCATGGCCTATCAGTCCTTAGATAGGTTCTAATATTAGTGAAAGCTCTCTCTGCTAATCAGTGCTGAGTAAAAAGGGGTTTTGTTTTGGGGTTTTTTTTTGGTTAGGTTTTTTGGGTTGTTTTCTTGTTGTTTTGGGGTTTTGTGTGTGTGTGGTTTTACTTTCACTAATGTGCTTCCCTTCAACCTCATTTTGGACACATGATCTCACCATCAAGCAGCTTTCTACATCATAAAGAGTTCATCTTTTGGTAAAAACACCAGCCATTAAATCACTACAAACACAGTCTTTCCTTTAAAAATAGTGAAAGGTGAATTATGCAAAGGCGAAGTTATAAAAATAAATATCAGAAGCTCTAACACTACTGTTTTAGTTCATAATACTGAAAGAATTACCTGAAGTCCTACTTAGCTTTATTGTTATTAATACAGGTCTTTCTATTACATCCATTACTCTTCTTCTCATTATTATTTTATTGGGACTATCTAATATTGAGGCTATCTAGTATTAATTATTTTACAGATGTTACATATGTTACTATGTTACGCATGCACACTTCTTCAAAGGCAACATTTACCTGCTAATACAACCTCAGTAATAGTCATCTCACCTTTTTAGTAAGAGTGATTTGAATCTCATATTGCTTTGTGTTGCTAGGCTAATTGAAAGTCTATTACCATGCATATACAAAGCATAAATCACTTTTCATTATTAATTAACTACATGAATCTCACAACAGAATACATAATGTAGCTGAAAACTACATGAAGAATAGCTACTAATTTGGAATATGCTTTTTTGCCATCCAGGTAATTGGTTAAAAAGATTTCTCTGCAGTGGAATTTTAGGGAAGTTAAGTTAAATGCAAATATAAATGCAGACCAACAGTCTCTTTGTCTAGAACAACAGTGACTTTCAAAATAAATAAAAACATATCGAAAATAATATATTTCATTAGCATCTTTTAATACCATTTAAAGTCATAATGCATTACCAAACCTATCTACTTCGCAACAATGCCATTTTCAGATGTTTTTCATTTCATACCATCAACTATAGTATGACCTCTGCCTTTCCTTGAGCATATACATTTATCAAAATGGTTATTGAATGGTTCTTGGATGTAAATTTTTAAACCCCATGCTACCAGTTTTAAAACCAAGATAGTACTGTAACAATGGCAAGGAAGGGGCATTAGATATCTGCATTCTTTTACACATAATAAATACTATGCCTCTCTAAAACTTAAATACAGCAGAATAAAAATATTATTGTCACCTAGACAATTTATGTAATACAGTATTGAAGTCAAAAGTTTGTACTGTTTATAAATATTAGGATACATAACAGCACTGGAAAACCATCCCCAGAGGCTATTAGGCTTCTACATAAAAACAAAACCACTGGCAGTTACTTGCCCAGAATTCTTTAACTCTATTTAGCATCTGTATAACACGATTAAAGCCACATTGCTACTCACCACAAGTGAAAGGGGTCTCTTCCATGAAACAACACCAATCAATCCTGACAACAGCACCTGTAATAAAGAGAGCAGAGTCACCAAAGAGACATGGTGTTTATACCAGTGTCATTAAAAAATAGTAAATTATGAAACTTAATACAGTCATGTTGTGTATCGACAGAGATCTGGAAATAAACTCTTCAAAAAGATACTGTTTTCATTTTATTCTCAATAAAATACTACTAAGCTGTTTTTCAAACAAATTCCAGTCTAGCTGCCAGACCCAGTTTAGTTCTGATCAGATCATAACATCTTCAAATGTTAGCTCTTCAAGTCCCATATGTTACAAGCACTCAAGGAGAACGTTTAGGTCTCCTATCATCAAAAATTGGCTCACAGAAAGGGAAGTAAAGATGAAACAATCACAAGATCAGCCAGGGTACCTTGCTAAATCAGCAAAAGTGTTTGGTTGGTTAGTTTGGTTTGGGTTGTTTTTTTAAATTTATTTTGTTCCACCTAGTCACTCGACCAATCACACTACTTGATCTTATGTTTGAAAAAGCCCACATACATTCATTTGAATACTGTATTTACTGTACACATACATTACCCACTCCACTACAAGCTGAAACTCAGCAAATTCTAACCTGGATACATCTACAGCGATCTTAGGTACTTTTAAATAACATGCAAGCTACATTTGAGACACCATAACACTTTTAACATAGTTAAAAATAGAGAAATTGGATCAGTGATGAGGAGTGGGGGAAAAAGGCAGGGAGGAAACTTTTCATTAGAACATTTAATTAAAACAAAGTAAACTATAAAACAAATAAAATACGGAGAAATTAAAGCATGATGTATTTATTACACAAGTTTGCAGTGTCATTTTTTCACCTCAGCTTGCACAAAGAATTTAGTTAACAGCAAGTTGGACGCTTAGCTAGCCTGGCATTATGAAATCCTCATGTGACTGCTTAGAATAAGATCTTTGATATTCAAAAGGGAGGAAGCCCAGAAACTAATAAATATCCTTTTCCCTGGAACTATATTCAGGGTTGGCTGAAATTCAAATGGCAGAAAGCTATTATTCTTACTATGTCATGCTTGATTAGCAACCTTTTAGGCAGAGTAACAGTAGAGCATAATAATTAAAAATGAATCTGTATCTAGCTACTGCCCATGCAATGCACACTGTACAGGGAATCAGGTTGGAAATTGTCTACTGATGTTTGTTGTGAAAGTCAGGGAAAAAGCTACTGGTTATATGGAGAAGTTGTGCTGTGCAGTGCTCACTTTCAAGCTTTCACTATGTCTAGTCTGCAGACAGTCACACTGTGAGCACATCTCGAATATATTTCACAACTTAATATCCCCAGCTGCTGCAGTTGTTCAGAACATTATTCAAGAAGGCAGTATGCTGGAAAATGCACCTTTCACTCTTTTGTTTAGCAGCTATGCCATCAAAAACTGCTCAGATGAGGTTTCATTGTAAAACCTCAAATTCATTTTTCTAAGTACAAACACAATAGATAAGAAGGCATAAACACATTAACAACTGAATCAAAAAATCAGGTTATAAATACCCAAGACTATATAGATAATCTCTATGTGCAAATGTGCATAGTTTGTATTCTACAGCATTTCCTAGAGTGTAAAAACTACATACTTCTGGATGTCTGCCAAGTCAGGGAAAAGCTGAGAATCCTATTTTTGCAGTTAATTAAATTTGCTCACACAGCTGCATTAGCTTATTATTGCTGTATGATAACTGTCCCTGGGCTGATAGTCCTGTAATGTGAAACTGCATTCAACAAGGTAAAATGACAGGGTAAGCTACTTTGACTGCAGGCTAGACAGCAACATGCTCGCAAATAAATAGGATAGCTGAAATTGTGAAGTTATTAAAGAATATGCTTTAGGAAACATAAGAAATTGCCTTCCAAAACAGAGTATATATTGATACATAAAATACTCATACATAAGCCAGTATTCCTCTATCACCAAGTTATATATTCAGTCAAGATACTGTTCAGCTGAACTACAACTGTGTTTGACCTTTACAGAGGCCTTCGAAAATGGAAGAAGTACACATGGTTTTGTTTGGAAAAACTGGCCTACTGGTTCACCATGCAAAAAGTCAAACATAGTCAGGCCAGTCAACAAACTCTCAATATGCACTGACAATAGACACTGCAAGTTCCTGTGCAGAACACGGCATTATAAGGAAGAGTTCATCTCAACAATGTTGTAACATAATTTTTCAAATCTCATTAGTCCCCAACAAAACTGTAGCTACATAAAAGCTTATTTTGCTGTGAGATGCAGTTATTTCCAGTGTCAAGCACGTTCAACACTTTAGACCACAGGATACACAACTATGAAGTTAGGAAGAAAGCACAAAGAAAACATCACATATTAACATTTGATAGAATATAGTAAATGACTCTTAAGAAAATAGAAATATAAAGATTTCTCCTGGTCTTGCAGAAGACTAGAAATTTTAAACTAAACTAAAAAAAAAAAAAAAAAAAAACACTGGCAACATTTTCTTCTCTTCAGTTTCTAGTACTTATGAATACAATGTCAACGTCAGATTAAGTACATATAACTACACTTGGTTTATATACAAAAGTAGGAATTATTTGAAAAGTACTTGATTTCACAAGGTTAAGGGCCGAGAAACATAGGCACACCAAGAATTAAAACATATGTAATTTTCTAAACACCTATAGCTCAATATTGCAACCTATAGGCCTTAAATTTTATTGTTTTATTTTTAAATCACTACCTCATGTCTGCGCTGGGCATGTTTTTACTTTTTTTCTTAGAAAAATTAACTGGAGATTGATGATTTTAACAACTTGTCTATTTAATTTTGGCAACATGGTTTGATTTCAGAGCCCACATAGCACATTTGTCTTGGATCTAGCTTCAAATCTGATGAATTGCAGTGAAACCTCCATCAAATAATAATAAAAATATGAATATCAACACCAATAGGCTTATGATCATAGAAGTATCAGAAAATTTAAAGGGCCAGAAGAGCTAAATTTCATGTTGACAGATGTGTACATATGTTTTCCAAAATGTATGTTGTGAATGTATCTAGATAACCTAGAAACCAAACAGCCTATCTTAACATGTACCTAGCAACACCATCACTGTCACCATGGGGAATTTCCCCCTGCCTTAGAAACAGTCTGAAACTCTCCCACTTCAATTTATGCTCACTGCCTCTTGTCCCTCGATGTGCTGTTGTAAATACTACTATTTTGTAGTACAACTACAAAAAAACCCTTCCATTTTCATTTCTCTATTAAAAAGTAGGCTGCAAAAATGTTAATTGTCATGCTTTCTTAGGGCTTTCTTTGCTATTTTGTAACAATAAATGTGTCAAACCAACATCAAGAATAGTTAAGATGAAAGGTAGCAAAACAGGTGTCAAAGAACAGAATACTCTTACCAATGAGGAAAAATGTACACAGCTGTCAATCACCTCAGGGGTTGAGATGCAGTTAAGGTACCATAAATCACTCCTCGTTGCTATTTCAGAACTTGGAGCTTTCTGGGACTCAGATTTCATTTTCTCCTTTTCTCCCAAGACATTAAGGAGATCAAATGTCAGTACTGTAATTCCTCAGCAAGTCCATAGTTATGTTTACATTTTAATATTATACCTATTCTCCTGGACTCAAAGTAGAATAAACAAAAACCACTGTATGGTGGTGTGAGTTTCTGTATTATTATTTTCTAACGTTTTTATAATGCATGCTAGAATTTTTCAATTTTCTTTTTATTTGCTCAAGAAAACAAAAAGCATTACTGAGAAGGTCTTAAGGTTAAAATAAAGTTTTGACAGGGTACAAACTAGCTATACTTCAAACTCATTTTGTTGTCATTCTCCAGATGCTTACAATTTCTACAAAATCTTTTCAGAGAACATGTTTGTGAGGAGAGGTTGAAGCAAGCTGGTTTTACAGGAAAAAAGACTGAGGTGGAATTTAACAGCAGTTTCACAAATTTAAAAAAATAAATTAAAAAAAACTCTTACAGAAAACAGAATGATCAATTGTTCTTAAAGTACACTAAGAGCTGAATGAGAAAGAATTGATTTATATTTGCATTAACACAAATTTTTGCTGGAGACTAAGAAAAACTTTGTAATGTTCAAGACATTTCAACATGTGCAGAGGAGGTAGGCCATAGAATTCCCATCACAACACATTTGACAAACATCCATTAAGGTGGACCAAGCAGAACCAGCCACAGCCAAAACAGGGAGGTGGAGAGGGTAGAACAGTAAGGAGGCTGCTAATTTACTATACGTAAGGAGGTAAATGCCAGCACTTAAAATACTAGTATCACCCAGTGTTTTCTGTCAGTAAAACACTAAAGCACCTGATTCTCTTCAGAAGTGCCTGAAACCACTGACACTTCCTACAGTTCCCCTCTCTTCTCTCTACAGGAGTACAAACTGCTGCCAGGTTTAATTTTGCCAACTCAAATGTTCCCAGAAGGGTGAAGTTCAGTTGCGCTTGAACAACTAAAAGGTACTGATATCCCAAACTATCTCTGAATCTACCCATGTACCTCGCACAGAGAGATCAAATCAACAGCAGGAACATCGTCAAGGATGATGTTTCTTCAAAATCTACAGCAGTGGTAACGCCACAAATATCACATAGTAAGAGACTACAGACACATGACGTGAGGACTAGAGTACAAAATTTTCTAACAATACTCCCTCCAGCATCTGCAATCCATTAGTGCAAAACGATGGTAAGTGAAATACAAGCTATAAGCATTGTGACAACAAGGAAATTAGCTAAGAGGCATCTAGAACAATCTACTGTTAATGGTACTCTTCATTCCAACTCCAACTCGTGGGAAAATAGTGAGGATGTGGAGGGACTACATTAACAAGTGTCAGAAAAAAAAAAATACTATCTTTCTAGATGCATACACACAGAAAATCTGCATGGACAAATACAGAACAGTGGCATGATTTCTGAAGGTTTTTTTAAAGAAAATCATCCTAAATGGTAGGTGCAGATAAAAACCAGACCATTCTACCACACTGAAAACACTACAAAAATCAATCATACACAAAGGAAAATTTAAAATTGCAGATATGAAAACTGACTCTTAAACATGCAGATATCATTGTATTCAGGGACTGTTCTCTTCTTTAAAGACCACACCACTGTGAACACAAGCAGTACAAGTACCACAAGACTGCCTAACCATAAGCAAAAGATCTCTGTGCTGCAAGACAAACACAAGCAAGTCAACAGCAATCAAAAGAGCAATAAATTCAGCACAGTTCTGAGTTATTTTCTAAAAAAAGTGGGTGTGTTCCAGACTTGCAAACTCTGCATCATAGCTTAGTCTCTCTCATTTACCCACTGTAAACCTAAAACTAATCTAATTGCCATGGAAACAGGAGCAGAGAAACAAAATCCCTCAGTGCCCCACAAGATCAGGACAGTAAAATTACCTATACAGTGACATAGCTACCAGAATGTATTAACTGTCTGCAATCTTTATCTTATGTTAAGCTCTAGGATGAGCCTTCCCCCCCCACCTCACCCCCCCCCCCCCGCCCAGGTCTTTCTTTTCCTATAATCTGCTTATTTCATATCTATAGTTTCTTTATGGAAGTAACCAATGATTATTATAAATCACAGTGCACACTAAATATTTTTGTAGAAAAATGATTAATCCAAAAGATATTTTTTCTTTCGACATACAGAGAATAAGGGCTACCAGAGCATGTATACATACGTAAGAATAAAAGTTTCCAATGTTGAAAAAAGATAATACAGCCTGTATTTTTCAGTCCTCCAAGTGGTTAAGATCTCTACTTCACTACAATATGCAAACTATATTAAAATCAATGGTCAGGGATTTAGATAAAATAAGTACAGAGTTGATCTGTCAATGACTCACAATGCAGTCCTAATTCTAATCTGCTTTTTATTAAACACATTCACACGACACACTTACATTGTTTTATATGTCCTGAAATGTAATAAGTGAGTACTAGCCATTAGCATAAGAGACAGCCAATCCTGCATGCTTTCAAATTTATTAGATTATGTATGAATAAACTTGAAATAAACAGATGACTGCAGACCTAGCTCAATACATGCAGTTTCACAGGCGGAGAACTTTAAAAGTCAGAAAAACATCTATCAACATAGTGTAAGAAGCTTTTCTGGCAACTTCTGTTTTGGACAATTCTCTAAAATTAAAATGAGGCTCCCTACAGAACTTGAGCAACTTCCTTCCTCTAGAATGACCTATGAATGAATCAAAAGAACACTACTACTTCTGAGAAACGTTACTAACAAAACTACTGCATAACCAATCACTGAATATTGCATAATGTTAAAAATGAAAGCTAAACCAAGAAATTATTTTTAAAATATTTGAGTGAAGAAATTAGCTACCTCCACATGTTATTCAGCATCATACAAAAGCTCAAATCAGTTCTGGATAGCTTATTGATCCTCTGAGGCAGGAAAGTTTAACTGAGACAGCAGTCAAAAGCTTAATTAAAATGCAGTGACCCAAAGAAATCAGTGAAGTTGGGAGCAGTTTGTCAAATGATAGATCTGTAATACAGGTATTGTACAGCAATTTTTTTTTCATCTGAATACTTATTTTCCTGGTCTTGATGTTCAGTCCATATTTCTGTGAGGGCATAAACCTCTAAGCCTAAATGTATACTGAATTTCCTTTCCTAAAATACTGGTGTATTTTAAATTCTTTGTAATTCCATTATTGCTAAATTTCTTTGAGGGCTGAGAATGTGAAAACTTTATCTTAACACCAGTAACAAAAGATCCCATTACTTTTCCAAAGTATTACCCAGCTATGAGGAGTTCACTTTCAGAATTTTCATTTTGTTTCAGCAACCAAAAAAAAATTATTATATCCATCATATTACTGTGACAAAGAAAAATATTGTGATAAAATTCTTTAGATATTTCTTAATCTGTTTTCACACCAATCTCGACTTGTATCATTGACTCAGTACAGAATACTATTCTAGAATTGTTTTCCAATAGCCTTAAGAACTCACTAATCACATTTTTGCTGGTGGGCTCTTCCAATAATTGTATGAATGAAGACTGAGATTGCTTTAGATAAGGGAAATAAGATGATGGCTCTTTCAATCACTGAGGCTATTTCTCAAGGGTGAAAGATAAGGTGCATTGTAAAGTAATGTAGACATCAAGAACAGTATTTCCTTTGTCTTAAACTCAGATGAACTTCCATATGCAAATAAATGCAAACATGCAGAAGCGATACTTCTGTGTATCACTAGTGCACAGTAAACTAATCCTGAATAGTGATTCCCTTGAGATAAAAGAAAATTTTACACATGGATAGACTAAGGCTAGAGATAGAAAGGGACAGAGCAATTATTACATGACACTCCTTCCTTAGCCTACTGACTCTTCTCATGCTTGGTAAAAGCTGTCTGCACTACTGCATTTATCACCATTTCTAGAACACTCTTCCCAAGAATGTATAACCGTGACAGACTGTTATGTCCAAAACGGTACTTAAGAGAGAAAGGACAAATGAGTTTGAATATGTTCAGGTTTAATATTGGGATGGTTAGATGCCTTCCAAACACTCTGACAATCCCAGCATTCTAAAGATTAATTTTCTGTCTTTGGCATCATATATCTAACTGGGTCATTTTTTAAGTTATTTTTCTCAAAGGATCCCACTATTCTAGAATACATATTCAAGACAATGTATTACTATTAATTAGCAGAACTAGTTTATCTGAAGCCTACAGTGCTCCCCTTGCTTGGACTGCAAATTTCTGCTCATAGAAAAACAATTAGTATTAACAATAAGTCTTCTTAAGTATTAGAAGCATGACTAACATGCACCTTAAGCTTAAGCTGTTAAATAAAACAAGAAGCTATTTAAATGGTAGGTAGCCATTTAAAGATATTAGTAAGATTCATTCCAAAGACTACACTTCAAAAATCAAAGTTCAAAAAAAGTTCATGTGATACTTACAGCCTCTTCCCTGACAAGATGACAGAAAATTAGTGGCAGCTTAACAGGATTTAAACATACACACGTATGTAACTTTCCCTGATGCTAGGTTGGGTTTTTTTGTTGTTGTTAATATTACCATCCTCCCTGAGTTTTCCCAGCTGAACAGCTAGTACAAACCACCAATTATCCCTGACTTTCAGAAGAACTATGTCCCATGTCAAAAGAATTGATACAATAATGTCATTTTTGTTGCTCTGGAGGTACAGTGCAGTAACTACCTCAGGAGCTCAAGTAATACATTACCTTTTAAATATTACATCTTTTGTTGTAAATTATTGCATTTTTTAAGGACAAATTCAGTGCCCACAGAATGTCAGCCAAATTATTTTAGAACCTGATGCTCATCATTTACTAACGGTATAGGCAGTAACTCCTCAGCTCTCACCTTGCTATCCCACCTAATGGCTCTCAACAACCACCTGAAGAGAGTAATTAAAACCAAATACTCATCCATCCATTGGCTTCATTGCTCAGATGTTTCTCTTTCCTGTCAACTGTTACATTGCCTCTTTGGACACCTGCTTCAAACTTCGTGCATTTTACAAGATCTACAGCAAACTTCACGAGGTAATAGAATCTAGGAACTATAGGTGTGCATTATAAACAAAGCTCGGGTATTACCGAATCCTAGTACAAACATGCACTCTCATGACAACAAAAAGTTTTATATTATCTTAAGGCTATCACTAGACACATACAAGTAAGAAAGGATTTATTATAACTTGTTTTCTAGAGTAATTTTTAGGAAATGCAGTAAAATTACTCTTATATCCAATTAACTGGTTCAAGATCAGGATCTAAATCTTTCAGTTTGGTTTTACCTCAAAATACTCAGACTGAAAGCTGCCTCACACTCTTCCTCTATTTAACAGATACCTTTTCAACTTGATATAGCTCTATACACTAACTCCCACCTGCAGCTGTACTTCATCTTCCTTTCAGAGAAGCCTCACTGAGAACAGGTTTTCCTTTCTTTCTTGTTACTCCTTCCTTCTCTGTACATGCACCTATACAAATACGTGGATATAAACCAGAAACACAACATACTCAAAGTATTCCACTGCTTTCCCTCATTTAAAAAGTGCTATGATCAGCTATGCATTTCAAATATATAAATATATTTACATGTTTGTAATACACATAGAGACATATAATCAGTATGATCAATTTCTACCCATAAATTTTAGAAGAGACAGTTATTAACAAAAGCTCTATATTTAAGAAAGAATCACATGTGGGTTCTCAGCCACAACTGCTTTCTTAAACGATTTGTTTCTTCTAAATTTATTAATCAAGAAGCATGAGCAAAGACAAACTCATTTACTCTTTTGGTAAGATATTTATATTTTACAAATATTGCATGACTGGTCCATCTTTTAAGTTTTCAATTTTCCTGCCCATCCCCCTGTTACTGTGTCAGGTACGTTTGTCAACGTAAATGTCCTTGGTTTTCCACAGAGTTTGTTTTTTCTGGGTTTTGGTAGTTGTTGTTGTTTGGTTGGGGTTTTTTGGGGTTTGGTTGTTGGTTTGGGGTTTTTTTAACCCTAACTCATAAACACCACACTTTTATTTTCTTTTATAAACCAAACTGCAGAATCCACCAACAAGTCATTTTGGAGTTTTACTTAATTTTTAAAGATAGTACTAGAATAAAATAACACGTTATGGATTAATGTACTGGTTAATTCAGAGTATCTTTTCCCCAGAGACAACAGCAAATTTCATGTTATCTCACCAAAACAAAATGTGCTCAACACTTATACCATGCAGAAATACATTGGTTTGATTTGGTACATCTATGATGACAGAATGTTTCTCAACACCTACTCCCTGAAAGCAAATCCTATTTCAATCAGTTTTCTGCTGAGATAAATCATGAAGTATACACCTGGTCCTCTTCGGCCTGGATGCCACAGAATGGAAACTTACATGCCAAAAGCAGCCACTAGCAACTGTAGCACTTATCACTGACGTCCCTGCCCTGGATCTCCAGAGGCCTAAAATCCCAACACTTACAGCCTGTTAGCAGCAAACTGTGGGAATTAAACTATGTCGATGCACAGTCAAAATAGACTGAAAAAAACCCACAATGTATTTAGCAGATTTCAGAGCATTAGCTCTATTCTTAATTATAATGCTCATTGATTATTATTGAAGACTTAAAATACATTATTTTAGACATGCTCCACACAAGGCTTAAGATGTCCATTGTCAGACAACCCTCAAGACTGACTTTTGTATAAATCTATTTCTAATTGGTTTGGAAAGGAATAGCAAAAGACCTGGATAAGTAGAAAACAGTCTATTACTCCAACAACACAAACCATCCTTTAAGTTCTACAGTGCTGCCACAAGAAAATGAGTTTTCAGTGACATCCCATTATGTAATGAAAGTCATCAAGCTCACAGAAGACACTGCACATTATTGTAATGATCAGGCTAACAGAGTGAAATTGTGGTTGCACAAAGCTCTTTGAGAGCATGCTTACATGGACTTGCAGCTTCAGACTACAGAACAACATCATAGCTGTTTTCTAGTGAAATCTGGTATGTGACATGACTTCAAAATTCAAGACAACAACAATTTATTCTAGAAATCCCAGAGGTTAAACACAGTAATTCTACATCAGAAAACACTTGAACCTGCAGAAACGGCAGTTCCTTACTGCATCATCAGTGGCCAAATAAAAGCTACATTATACCAGATATGCCTGTATTATCAGGGTGGAAGGAAGCAAAAATCCAGAAATCAGGATTCACTTGCAATGTTAAGTATGCTCACTTAACAGCGGGTAGAGATTAATCACAGAATTAACCAGGTTGGAAAAAATCTTCAAGATCATCTAGTCCAACCTATCATCCAACACCATCTAATCAACTAAACCATGGCACTAAGTGCCTCATCCAGCCTTCTCTTGAACATCTCCAGGAACAGCAACTCCACCACCTCCCTGGGCAGCCCATTCCAATGGGCAATAACTCTTTCTGTGAAGAATTTCTTCCTAACATCCAGCCTAAACCTCCCCTGGCACAGCTTGAGACTGTGTCCTCTCCTTCTGTTGCTGGTTGCCTGGGAGAAGAGACCAACCCCCACCTGGCTACAGCCTCCCCCCTTCAAGTAGTTATAGACTGCAATAAGGTTTCCCCTGAGCCCCCTCCTCTCCAGGATAAACAACCCCAGCTCCCTCAGCCGCTTCTCATAGCTCTTGTGTTCCAGACCCCTCACCAACTTTGTTGCCCTTCTCTGGACACGTTCAAGCAGCTCAACATCTTTCTTGAACTGAGGGGCCCAGAACTGGACACAGTACTCAAGGTGTGGTCTAACCAGTGCTGAGTACAGAGGCAGAATGACTTCCCTGCCATTGGCCTTCTTGGCTACCTGGGCACACTGCTGGCTCATGTTCAGCCTACTGTCAAGCAGTACCCCCAGGTCCTTTTCTGCCTGGCTGCTCTCCAGCTACTCTGTCCCCAGACTAGCACTGCTTGGGGTTGCTGTGGCCAATGTGTAGGACCCGGCACTTGGACGTGTTGAATCTCATGCCGTTAGACTCTGCCCATCTGACCAGCCTGTCCCTCTGCAGAGCCCTTCTACCCTCTTAACAGATCAACACCTGCTGCCAGCTTGGTGTCATCTGCAAACTTACTGATGATGGACTCAATCCCCTTGTCCAGATCATCAATAAAGATACTGAACAGGATAGGGCCCAACACTGATCCCTGAGGGATACCACTAGTGACTGGCTGCCAAACTGGCATTAGGTATAACCTTTACTGGTGAATCCACCACTGTGGCCAAAAATTACAGTCTAAATTAATTTCAGAGAGTACAGTCATTCCCATATGGGCATTACATTGAGCAGCATTAGTTTCTCACTGTAATAAAACCCAGTTTAATTCAGCTTACTTAGATTGTGCAAATAAAGTCTTGTGCATCCTATTTACAACTCCCATGTTATTTACAAGGGAAATGTCTTCTTTTATTACCAATGGCACTGTGTTCAGAGAAACTGGGAAGATAATCAATTTAAGTTAGGGCTAGATTAAGATGTCTTTGTTTATGTTATGGGATTTTTCAGTACCCTGTTCTAGTAATGTGACTTGAGTACTCAGTTGCAGAAACCTTGAAATACCTTCTTAGGTATCTCCTGAGAAACTACAATAATTACATGTAATATGAAATGGATCAAGCTCAAATATGACCATTTCACAACTATGCTGCATACTGTCAAATGCTTTCATTTAAACTTTGCAGGGTCAGTGGCAAAGAAAACTGAGTACACAGTACATCAAATTCGATTATATTTCAAAGACTGACAGGGCCCCTTTGGTTTGTTCTACTTGTCTCTGCCCACAAAAAACTCACAAAGAAGCTTTGAAATTAACATCCCAGTAAGATTCCCACACTCTTGTTGCTTGTGTTACTGCAGCCTGACTGACTACAGACTCAACAAAAGAGCAACATATCGACTTTCCTTAAAAAAAAATACCAACAAAACAACCCACCAAGCTATGTCCCTACTAAAGTTGTCTGGAATATTTTATTCATTAAGACAGTATAAACTTCAATTGAGACAAGCAGACTAATAGTTACTTGCAGGAGACGGAAGGCTACCACATTTTACACACAGTTGGGAAAAAAAAGAAAAAAAAAAATCTACCAAGGCAGGAATATAAATCTCTGGGATTTTGAACATATCCCTGAAAATTTTAACTTCTACTTTCAAAGCAACTTCAGCATTTAGACACCATCTAAATTAGATGTTTTTGAAAATTAGCTGTCAAAATCCAAATCAGAAGATGATGGTATTCTAGGAGATAAGGTGTCCTTTATCCTTTTAGGAAATGCACCTCAATTTAGTAAGGTTAAGCTTAGAATAGGCTGGCAACTTTGCACGATCTGTTCCTAGAACTATCTTCCCATGTTAACTGTGCAGAGTTACCATCTGAGAAGCAAAAGTTTTAAGCTGCAGAATGCTGAGGGAGATAAATCTCTTCAAATGCTGCTCTGAGGTCCAGCAGCTTTTCTTTGAATACCCTGATAGTTGATAGGAAAACAATGACAACAATGCTTATCCTGACATAAATCCTTTAGGTAGCAAAGCACTTAACAGGGAAAATCTGCTTTCTAGCAGTATCAGACTGAAGACTTGTCACGGGTTGAGTTGAACGTGCTGCTGATAATTCAATACCATGCTGCTGTCAAGCCAGCTTCCAAAGTGCTGGCTGGAGCAAAGTATTATGGGGCTTGAATTTCAGATTGTAACGTGAGAGGCTCCTTGTTCCAGTTGCTGTTTCAGTTTCTGGGGCTGAGATGTTGTCCTCTGCTGGGCTGGGGGGCAGAATGGGCTAGCGTAGGTTGCTGGCTTCTGCTGCTGCTTCTCCATAGTAGGCTAAGGTAATTGGGCACTATATTATATAATTTATAGTAAAATCTTTTTATCTCAACTCTTTATCTCAACCTGGAGGGGTTTTTGTGTGCTACTTTCTGTCACTTCTGTGTTGGGGGAAGCAGGCTGTGTTAAACCAGCAAAAAATTACACTGAAACTTGCTGATAGACTCGTAAGTGAACTAATCTCAGACACCTAGCTAGCAGCTGGTATGAAGAAAATCAGCCTCCATACTCAAATGCTGTCAAGGAAGATTCTCTCAAGTTACTGCTATTGATTTGTAGCAACATATCACAGAATACATCTGGTTGGAAGAGACCTCAAAGATCTTCCAGTCCAGGCCTTGGTCCAGCACTGGAGGGCTGACACTAAACCATGTCCCTGAGTGTCAGGTCCACATGCTGCTTAAACACCTCCACAGACAGTGGCTCCACCACTGCCCTGAGCAGACCGTTCCAATGTTTGATAACCCTTTCAGTGAAAAAATATTTCCTAATATTCAGCCTGAACCTCCCCAGAGCAGCTTGAAACCATTTCTTCTAGTCCTTGTCGCTTGACACCAAGGAGAAGAGGCTGGCCCCCTCCTCCCTCCAACCTCTCTTCAGGTAGTTGTAGAGAATGATGAGGTCTCCCCTCAGCCTCCTCTTTTCCAGACTGAACAACTCCAGTTCCCTCAGATGATTCTCATAGGTCATGTGCTCCAGAGCCTTCAAGAGCCTTGTTGCCTGTCCCTGGACACACTCCAACACCTCAATGTCCCTCTTGCAGTGATGGGCCCAGCTCTTCTTGTACTGTTAACACACTTAGTAAAGCATTTTTTATTATCTTTAATGACACTGGCCAGATTGAGTTCTAGCTGAAGTTTGGCCTTTCTAATTTTCTCCCTATATATTCTTGCAAGAGTCTTGTACTCTTCCTGAGTTGCCCGACCCTTCTTCCATAGCTAGTAGACTTTCTTCCTGAGTTCTACCCAAAGCTCTCTACTTACCCAAGCCAGCTCATTTTCTGATGCATGGGGACACTTTGTTCCTGTGCCTTGAAGACTTCCCTCTTGAGAAATGTCCCTTGCCCTTCAGGACTACCTCCCAGGGCATGCCATCAACCAGTCTCCTAAACAAGTCAAAGTCTGCCCTCTGGAAGTCCAATGTATTCTATTTGAGTCCCCTCCTAACTTCACTAAGTATTGAACACTGCACCATCTCGTGGTCACTTTGTCCAAAACGTCCACCAACTTTTACATCTCCTACTAGTCCTTCTCTACAAGCAGCAGATCTAAGAGTGACATTCCTTATTGGCTCATTCACTGGCTGTGTTAGGAAGTTATCTTCCATGCAGTCCAAGAACCTCTGAGACTGCTTCCTGTCTGCCGTATTGTATTTCCAGCAGACATCTGGTAAATTGAAGTCCCTCACAAGAACAAGGGCTACTGATTCTGAGACCTTCCCCAAGCACCTATAAAACACTTCATCAACCCCATTGTCCTGGCTGAGTGGTCTACAACAGACACCTGCCTTGTTGGCCTTTCCCCTGATTCTTAACCACAAGCATTCAACCCTATCATGATTGTGATTGTCATGCTAGAGACAGCCCTCCCTGACACACAGGGCCACCCCACCTGCAATTTGGAAGGAAAAAAAAAAGAGAAAACAAACCCTGATGACTTTTTTCTGCCTTGCTGAACTGCCAAGGGGTGGGTATTGGCTCTGGAGGCTGATCTCAGCGGGTTTGCACATGACAACCTCTGTGTGGTGTTTCATGGAGTCTCTGGTTACAGGGTATATCAGATATGGGCATCTTCACTAGGAAAAGATTCTCCACAAGGTAATTTGTAGCAAATTATATCCCATTTGTATCATACAAAACTGGAAAAAATAATTACTGAACTTATTTAATTTTAGACATTTTCCTTTAAATTATTCACATTTCAAAAAGGAGGAATACTTGAAACCTGAATGAACCTTAACGTATGAAAGTTCAGACTACAGGAAAAACAATGGAAAGAGCAGACAGTCAGAAATGTACTGTTCTAATTAAAATTGAAGATACCATTTCCTGTTCTAGATTCAAAATACAAATCAAATAACATTAAATCACAAAATATTGTTATATTAATCTCTTTCAAGTCTTCATTCATTCAAAAGTCTGTAATGCATATTCCTAGAATCCCTCAAATCTGTATCTATTACCACAAATATCCAAATATGACCCCAAATCTCAATTATTTCATTCTATTTTTCAGTAAGAAGCAGCAGTATCACTTTGTTTGATTTAGAAATTCATTATTTATAAAAGACTGTCCAACTGCAGGCAGT
Source organism: Indicator indicator (assembly GCF_027791375.1). NCBI lineage: Eukaryota > Metazoa > Chordata > Aves > Piciformes > Indicatoridae > Indicator > Indicator indicator. Next base: position 7,173,067 of record NC_072025.1, read on the forward strand.
TGTCCCACCACCTATGATTTCCATTTAATTTTACAAGGAAATAAAGCAAATTTGCCAAGAAAGATTACCACTTCTAATTCATAGCTGCATACAATTATCTTATGAATGCTTGCAATAAAACTACCCCTGTTATCACACACACAGAAAAAAAATAAACATTTTTATTTATTCCATGTTACTTTTAACAAAGGAAAAAATAATCAATCTTTTGATTGATTTCAGGGTAACTTATAGTCTCAGTCAAATGAATCTTCCAGAAGTCTTTTTCTCTAGGGAACACAAGTGACAACCAAAGGTGGAAAGTGAATCCATCCACAATTACAATATTATTTTCATAATTAAACATCAAAACAAGGAACCTAACTAATACTTCTAGGAAAAACATTTCTACACAAAACAAAACAAAATCATCAAAAAGCACAAACAAACAAACAAAAACCACGACCAAATCTAAAACTAGAACAATTTATATGTGAGAGCAATTTCTGAGTTCAGGGCAGTAAAATGAAGCTCTTCCTCTAATCAAAACCTTTCTGCTGAATTTATGTGAAGTTATGTACAACTACTTTTATATTTCTTTCAGATTAAGAAAACTATAGAATCTATAGAGAGCAGAGATCCTACATCTTGGCAACATCTCAGCACCAGAAGACATGTAACTTGTTCAATATATTACTCAGCAACTTTTTCCTCTATAACTCAATTTTATTTATACAGCATACTCACTAGGTCATAGGGCAATTATCTCAGTGCAGACAGAATGAAACATAACAACTGTAAAGCAATCTGTGAATCAATTTTTAAAAGCTCCTCCAGCTTTCATCTTTAAATGACTATGAAAATGAGACTATGGACAAATGAGCCTAAATACAGGGTATGGGTGAACATGTTTAACTTGATATTTAGTTTTTGCTAAATGCATTTTGGAGACCTGACAAGTGCTAAAGTGACTGAATATAAGACAGTCCTGAATATCAAACAATTCACTTTACAAGAGAAAATGACCAAAGCATGAGTGACATTGAGCCAAATATATCAGTCTTGATGAAACACACTGAGTACTGAGTAATGATGGAAGATTAAGCTATTTAAAATAGCTCAACAGTGCACAGTCACTGTAAAAGACCCAATACGTTCCACAGCAGTCCAAACTGGTTGCAGCCACTTGAGCCCCTATTGAGAAGCTAAATCAAAGATGCATCCACACAGGTTTGCAGACATTGTTATCCTCTACCAGCCTAGCAACCTCCTCACAGCTGCAGGACTAAATGCAAGGTTAGCCCAGACAATGAGATCAGAATAGCAAAGACCAAACAAAACATAATTTTGCTGATTCTGGCATCAAAGAGATCTGCACAAGAGACCTGGTACACACAGAAACAAGGAACTGTAATTGAAATTCATTTTGATCTCTAGGATGACATGGACATCAATTAATCACAGCATCTACTTCATTAAATACTCCTTATAGCAGCAGCAAGAAAGGAACTAAATAGTAAAGGATGAGGGTTGTCAGGAACAAAAGACAATTATATCCAGCGTTCAGTCAGTATTAACGTGGATCAAGAATTCTTTTCATACTAGTAACTCCCTCAATAAATAATTCTAGTAAAAAAAAAAATCAATTACTCTTAAAATGACACTGCTTTTGTTTCCTGAAGTAGAACAAAAAATAAATCATGATATTCTCACCCAGTTTTACATTTCAAAATAGAAAGGAACTTTCATCTATATATTCTCATCATACTTTCTTCAGAATTTTCTCCCTATCCACTGTAAAAGCATTCCCAGACAGTACAGATTCTTCCTAACACACAGCATAAAACCTCAGTTTAACCTTGCACTGGCAAAAAAAGTATCACATACCATAATACCATATACTTTTCTTCATAGGGTTATGAGCAGTCAGACAATTAATGACTAAAGGCATCACTTAAATATAGGAATATCTAGAGACATGGGAAAAAAGACAAAATAACCAAGAGAAAATTCAAAGAAAAAAATGGAAAGCCTGGAATTTTTTAGCAAATAGTAGGTTTCCCAATTCTGAAGAGCACAATTCTTTGTCACTTAAGTATGCCATCTTACTTTCCCATGCCTTGGGCCCTCTGTAAATTAAGACAGCTCTTTAGTAATTCACTATAATGCTGCAAAATTTAATGAACTTGCAATAAATTTATGAAGCACCTTGAGCACCTTACACAGTATGTCATATTTTGGTTTTAATATATTGTAATAAGTTCTACTGTACTTTTTCAAAATAATTTCAGAAAAACCTTTATAGATTAATAATTCATCCCAACTAGAGTGATCTAAAACTCTTCCTAACCTGCATTCTGTCATCCCTCATATGGAGACTGCCACAAAAATTTGATGGTGAGATTAACCCTCACTCATACTCTATTATGCTTTCATTACCTTCACATAATGCTAATAATTGCTTTGAAGGACAGAAATCTTCTTTAGCCATACAGTGGTAAACAGAGTCAAGGATGTAAGAGACACAGAGGATACTTCAGTTTTTCAGTCTTTGTTTTACAGCAAGACCTCAAAACTAACTTGTTTTAGAAATTCCAAGATAGCCTTTTAGGAAGTAGTACTGCCAAATATTAGTTAGATATTAGATTAGTCATCCCCAGAACACAGTAAAACAGCAGATAGCAAAACTGCTATTTCTTTTCATAACAAGAAGAAAATGAGACAGTAACTCTCCTGCCTCCCCCCTCTAACCCAGCAGACTTCTTACCCTACTTCCCATCTTAGGAGAAATGGAAATCAGCACCAGTAGCAAAACAGATGATCACCAAGACAGGAAGTATACAGGGCTGTCATTTAACAGCGGGGTTTGATTTTTTGGGGGTAGCTTTTCACTTGGTTAGTTTTCAAACACAAAAGCAGGTAACTGCTTAAACAGGGAGATCTGCAGTAATAGGGACTGGAGAAACAGGATATGAAAAACAGGTCAGAGTAGTTAAGTCATAAGGCTTCAGTAGTTAAAGTCACAAAAATGTTGTGAAACACTAAGACCCAATTGTCTTATTGTTTATTAATATATGATTATTTAACAAATCATTGTTAAAACTAAAAGCAATGTTGCAACTATTAATATAAGTGCAGTCAAATACATCAAATTTTTTCTAGCAAGCAGCAAAAAAAATAATAATGTGCTTGAAATATAAAAATAACTAACAAAATCAAAAACATTCTGCTGTGTATCTGGAAATCTGACATGAAAGCTAAGCTATGTCTTATGCAGGCCTACTTTGCAAAACTTCAGAAAATATCCCTGCATGATCAGGGAACCTAGGCAGAAGCAGCAGTGATAGTGCAGGAAATATAATAAACTACTTTTGATTTCACAGAAATAATGAATCTTCATGCCTAGAGATCTTAAAAATAACAAAAAATAGTTATTTCCCAGTTTCCTGCAGTATCTTCATATAGTTATACTTTTGCAGAAAAGTCAAATAATAGTTAAAACTTTACTAATAAAGTCTGAATTGAATCACATTCAAATTGTTAAAGATTATGTGAGTGACTCAAGACTTCAGAGATGTACAATCTGGTATAGAATCTGATGTCTAGGCTTCAAGTTTGGAAAACAGCAGAAGAATTTAATCATTCTGAAACACGCACATTAAAAACGCAGCACTATCTTCCTAATCAAAACATATTCAGGAAAGCAAATAAGGTTCAAATCACGGTAAATCTAATCTGAATCATTTCAGCTTTCCAGTACCATAACTTTAAGCCATATAGTTCAAAAGAACTTCTGTAAAAAAACTCCAAATTAATTAGACAACAAACTTTCAAAGTTGCATGCATCAGAGTATTAAATGAAAGCGTTAAACAACAGCTCACGGGTTTACTTGAAAAGCCGATTAAACTAAAAACAACTCATGAGTTGAACAATGCTGCACACACTGAATTCCGGTGATCTTCACTCCGATTTGGACCATTAAAGCAGCAGAGCTGACATCTTGCATTTGCTGAGATCTCCCAGTTATGGCTTTCACTGTGGAGGTAGCTAGTGACTGAGAACTTTAAAAAGCATATATAACCTCACACTAGCACATTAGATAGGAAACAGATGGCCTTTGGTTACACACTGAATAATAACAAAATCCAACTTAGAAACTTTGTGCCATTTGTGTAAAAGCTGCATAAAGCTTAATTTTCTTCATTTGAAAGCTTTATGAAAAATGCTTTGTGTTTTTAAACTCAACACAGTTAAAGAACAGAGTATGTGAATAGCTCTGAGACAGCTATGCAAGAGAACACAGAACTGGAAAAAGATGTTGAAAGGAATAACGTTAACCATTTTCAGAATAATACGTAGGAAACAAAACTTAACTTTCCCTCTAAATTATTTTAACACTACAGAACTCACATTATATTAAGAATACTCTTGGGTTTAGTATTTTAAAAAAGCAATTAAGGATAGGACAAAACTTTCCTGCCAAAAATAAAGGTTTTTCTTGAAAACAAGCATATTTGATAAAAAGTTGTTTTTCTATACTTTTGTACAGGTTCTAACTTCAACGCTTAAATCTCTTATTTATTGGAATTAACTTGCCTAGCATTTTACAGTTAAATTATCTGGATGAAGTGTAACAGAAAAAAATACACCCACCGCAAAATTTTAAGTGTAACAATAAAACCGCACTGGCTCCTGAACATATAGAGTTAACCTTACTGCATACAAGGATCCTGAGATGAAACCTTGAGTAAAATTTTTTTAAAATAGTTTTCAAACATCATAATCAAGCCATTTTAAATCTACAGAAAATAATATGTGAGAGCAAAAAAGGTGCCCTCAATATGGTTCTCAGGTAACTAAAAACCCATTGCCACATATATCCACATATTTCATGGGCATTACTATGCCAAACCTACAAATCTATCACACTGTTCAAGCAGTACACATAAAGTAACAGAAATCATCAAATACTTGTCAGTGCATCCCATGCATATTTGTTTCTACCATTAGAAGTTTTGCCTCCAAGATAAACAGCTAATAGACTATGAAGCACTTGGTAATTTTCCTGAAAATTAAAGAGTTGTTTCCTCAGTGGAAAAGCTTGGGAGAAAAAAAAAAAAAAAAGAGAGATAGTGGTGAACGAGGTCACTAAAACTGAGTTTCTCAAAGAAAACTGGTTGCCTTTCATTATGCTTTAGGCAGCAGGAGATACTTGCAAGAGGCAGTGGAAGGTGAAGACAGTTAGCACCTTAACAAAAAATGAACTACTATAAATCACAGTGCAGTTACCATTCAAACAGCGCTAAAGATTCTACACACCCAGTATTACCTATGTATTATGCAATTGCTCTATTATGCTTCCATTATTTTCTGTGTTACTTGGTAAAAAAGAAATAAACCTAGCAAATCTCTTTATGGAATGAACAACCCTGTGATAAATTAAATGCATTGCACCAAAAGGTATACACATACAGCTCTGAAATCACTGTTAACTGTTTGAACTAGTCTGGATACAATTAGTTCTGCAGTGTCTCACACAACTGAAAGATACTGAATTAATTAGAAAACATACTATCATGATGTGCAATATAAAGTTAATGCTATCGCTCTCTTTTCACAAAACAAATCAAAATTTGCAACAAACCAGGTATTTTTAGGCTGTTAGATTTATTATAGCATATAGCCAGAAAATATCTTAGATTTTAGTAGAATCCATGAAGAAGTATTTAAAGCACCTAGATGAAATCTGCGTAAGTCACATGCTGAGATTGATAAGACTGACCTAAGGTATTTGTTCTGAAAATTAAATTATTGTATTACTGCTCAGAGCACAGGTTGGGCTCATATTTTCTCTATGCACTACATACACTGTTTCCTATGAGTAATCTAAAACAAAAACACAAAACCAAAGCTGAAGTTCTAAAATATAATCAGCTTTACCCCTGGCTCTTTCACAGAAATTAAACTGTTGTACACAGAAAACAATAAATCATATTTCATGTTTACTGATACCTATTCTTTACATTTCCTTATAATTTATTTAACACTCAAGAAAACAAATCTCTAATCTGCAATTACATTATTTAATTGAAAATTTGTAAAGAAAACTGTTAACAAACCACTCAAGCAGGCTGAATCTCACAGCTCTGTCAAAATTGATTTTTTTCTTGAGCACACACTATCTTAACAGACACACAGAGTGTTTGCAGGAGGACATGTGGCTACAAACCAGAGGATTCTTCTACTGAACAGCAATCCTATACAAACCAGAGTGATCATTATTAAGCAGATCCTTTCATTCCTAAAGTTTAACACAGGTCGATTAAGTATTTTTTCTTTACAACAAGGGCAAGTAAAATCATGCACCAGCTAAAACCAGCACCCAGACACTGGCAAAATAACTTAGAGACTGACATACAGCATAATGTCCTTGAAGTGGAATACGCAATCAGCCTGTGACATTTGTAAGATCTAGAGAATACTCCATCATAATTCCAAGAATACTGATTTCCAAAGTCCTCCTGAAATTTAGCAAATAATTCTCAAACCACTAACAACCATTTGTAGTCTCATGGCTTTTAATGTCTAAGATTTCAGGATGCAGATGGCCTATGGAGGTTATTTGTTTTCAAAAAAATTTCTAGTAATTTATTTACAACCTTTCAAAGAACATAGCTATCTCATTGTAAACTCAAATTTTAGAACACCATTTTTGCAGACTTTCAAATGGACAAAATCTCAGCTCAGAGAGAGAACTTGTTAATTTTCTGATTCATCTACTGTGAATATATTAGTAATGCAGTAAAATAGCTCCTTCTGTTCACAGACATATGCCAAAGCACTCTCTTCTCACCACAGGAACCAGCATGTAACCTTCAGTCAGCCAGAACAATTAGCAGAGCTTCATAGTCAGCATTTTAATTTTCTTTCTGTCTTGATTGTATATAATATAAAAATCACATCTCAAAATAAGAATCAGCAGCTGTGACTTTTCTAGAATTACTGACAGTTTTTCACCAGCTATGTGTTACTTTTTGGCAAAGCTCTAGTAGGCAGTTTTTTGCTAAATGGAGTGTGCATCTCAGGGAGGTTTTGTTTGGTTTGCTCCTTGCTGCAGAATAATCAGCACCTTTTTTCCTAGGAGAAAAAGCCAGGCAGGAGGGCAGTGCTGGCCAGATACCATGCCCAATCAAGACAAGCACAGAAAAGGCTTAACCCAGGCAGACTGACAGCAGTCCAGAAAAAGGGACAAGAAAAAGTGGGGAAGGGAGCCACAGGACACTTAGGCAGCCTGCAGGACATGAGTATGATCCTCTTGTTAGAACAGAGAGTTTGGGAAAAGAAAAAGAAAGTCCAAGATATTTAAATGAAAGTCAGCTGAGATGATGAGACAGGTTGGAGTAAGGAAGGATATGGATGAAAGGAAATGTAAGACTATTGGGAGAAGAGCTCCATGACAGCAGGTCTAGAGGCAGAAAACCCTTCCACAGGCATACATATAAATGCTTATCCTTCAGCAAAAGGCTGTAATTTACTCTCTGCCTCACACCAAATACTTTTAACATCAAAACAGAAGACTTTTGACTGGAAAACTATTAAATATTACAGAAACATTGGATGTTAGGGGTTGGAAGGGACCTCCAGAGAAGATTGAGTCCAGCAACCCTACCAAAGCAGAATCACCTAGGGCAGGCTGCACAGGATCAAACCAAGTTTTGAAACTCTCAAGAGAAGGAGACCCCACAACCTCTCTGAGCAGCCTTTTCCAGTGCTCCATCACCCTCACTGCAAAGAAGTGTCTCCTCATGTTGTGCTGGAACTTCCTTGTTCTAGCTCACACTCATTGTTCCTTGTCCTATCATTGGGCACCACCAAAAAGAGACTGGCACCTTCATCTTGACACCTACCACTCAGATATTTATAGACACATAATATAATAATATAGATATTTATATGCAAAGTCATTTTCTCCTATAGGTTGAATTAAAAATTACCTGAGTTGCATAGCACCAGCTTCCAACTTATAAGGCTAGTTAGAAGGGTTATATAAACATAAGAGAAAGTAGAGAGGCACAACAGAAAAAATTAAACCAGAAAACGTGCTAGTAGTTGTAACTAGCAGGTTTACAAACATGAAATATCCCACATATTTGTTAAGTCATTTCAATGACAGCTGTTGCACCTTCTGCTGAGGGCAGCCCTAATGAACTAGAAAGTCATACTATTAGAGGGTAGAAAGAGGATCATGAAAGGACTAAATCACAAAACCAAATGTGGCTAAAACTAAAAAAAGGAATGTGTGAGACTTGTTCTAGCAACACAAAGAGAAAATACTAATTCATTAGCTAATAGGAAAGTTTCTTTCATTAAAAACTCTCCAATCTCTTTTATAAAAATAACTTTTTGGCCTTTTCAAAAAAATTACTTTGACTCAATATTTAACACTACTAACAAATCCAGGGTAGGAACACAAATCAGAATACAAAAAAAAACCCGCTGAGATGAATTTGAGCCCTTCCACTAAGCATGGCCCAGAGAAATGCACAAAACATCACAGAGTGGTACAAACAACATCTGCATCTCTAGCTACCACCTGTCTATAGCAGTGAAAGAAATTGTTATGCAAGTTTAGTACAGGGAGTATCTACAGCTTATTAGAATACCATAGCCGTAAGAAGCATCCACACTGGCAAGTAGTCCAGGACAGTAGAAAGACAGCTTTAGAGCACTGTTTGGTGAGATTTTGGTGTTTTGTTTGTTTTTCTGTGATGGGGCTGGGATTTTGTTGTCATTGTGGGGTTTTGTAGATTTTGTGATTGTTTTGTTCATTTTTTTTCAGTTTTTACAACACATTGTCATGGTTTAGCCCCAGACAGCAACTAAATACCATGTAGCCACTCCCTCACTCCCCTCTTGTTCCAAGTGGGATGGAGAGGAGAACTGAAAAAGAAAGAAAAATTCCTAGGTTTAGATAAGAACAGTTTATTAATTAGAATAAAATATAATAATTATAATGGAAAGTAAGATAACAAAAATAGAGAAAAATAAAACCCAAGAAAGGCAAGTAATGCATAATGCAGTTGCTCACTACTCACTGACCAATGCCTGAGCAGCAACTGCACCACCACCTCACCCAACTAACTCCAGTTTCTGTACAGAGCATCCTATGGTATGGATTATCTCTTTGGCTAGCTCAGGTCAGCTGTCCTGGCCATGGTCCCTCCCACCTACCTCTGCAACTGCTCGCTGGCAGAACATGGGAAACTGAAAAATTCTCAACTTAGGATAAACGCTACTTAGCAACACCTCAACCTTCAGCATGTTACCAACATTATTCTCACACTAAATCCAAAACACAGTACTGCAGCAGCTACTAGGGAGAAAATTTACTCTACCCAGCCAAAACTAGAACATATGCAGTCCAAGACCATGGATTAATACCCATTTGCAATTAGACAGCATTAGAAAAACTTCTGGAGCATACTCTCCAGGGTATGCTGTGCAGGGGGAAGTTTAGGCTTGATCTTAGAAAGAAGTTCTTCCCAGAAAGAGAGATTGCCCATTGGAGTGGGCTGCCCAGGGAGGTGGTGGGATCAGCATTCCTGGAAGCGTTTAAGAAAAGACTGGATGAGGCACTTAGTGCCATGGTCTAGTTGATTAGTTAGGGTTGGGTGATGGGTTGGACTTGATGATCTTGGAGGTCTGTTCCAACGTTGTTGATTATGATTCTATGTTGAGGGATAATCCAAAAGGAATCCAGTTTCCATGCTTAGAGAACTTCACAACGTGGAAGTGTGGAAACAACTGCATAATTGATTTCAAAAGTCCATTTCTGAAACAATACATTACTGTGGAGGCACACTGAGATAACCATTCAGACATGACCTCAAGTTGGAAGACGCACTGATAAATAGCCTAAGAACCTTGATAAATGAAAATCAAATACTCAAAACAGAAAATTAAAAGATTAAGTTCTAACACTGTTGAAATATAACACACACACAAGAGATTAATTCTTCAGTATGTAAGAGGCCCTAACTGACAGAATAATGGGAAAACTGCAGACCTGAGTAGCAGTTAAACCAGGAATCAAAATAGAAATAAAAAGGTGAGAGATGAAAATCAAAAGACAGATGTCATCTGGGAATAAATTAGTAGGAGCATTATTACTATTAAGGATGCATCATCATTCTCAGTTTACCACTTCCTCAGTACATTTAAGCAGTTTTGCTTATAGTGCCAATGGGAATAGGAAGCAAGGAAGGTTTTTGTACTCTCAAAGTATCACCAGTATTCACTTGCAGTCTTTCATCAATGCTTACAGTTAAAGATTTCTGAGCTTCCAAAACTCTATCAAACAATTTGACAGTGAAATTCAGACTAGGTCTAGAATTTAAATTTTATTATCAATTAATCTCTAAATATAGAAGCACTATTAAAGGTCCAGCTGGCATTATGAAATTATGAAGGCCAACACTGTTTGGCATCAGCACTAGCTGGTGTTGCTAAGTTACTGCTGCTGGCCAGACAGTTATACACCATCAGGTATTTAATTCATACAGACCAGTGGGCTACATAAAAGAAAAGAAATGTAGAAAAAAGAAAAAACAAAACAAAACAAAAATACACTCAAAATTAATTTTTATACTAGTAAAACTCAAATCTTACCATCAGAGTTCATACAGCTTGTGTCCATGATGACCTATAATAGATAATTCTATTGGTAGAAGGCAATTCTGACTTCTGAATAATCCCATCCTTTTTTTTTGTTGTACACTGCAAGCACAATCTTTATGACAGCTACTTCTCAGCTTCCTCATACACTTAAAATAAAATCATTACTGAGATCAATTACAGGTTTAGCTTTCTTGGTTTATTTTTTTCCCTTTATTGTGAAAAACTGAACATGAAAAATATTTAACCATTTTTACGATCATACAGTCATGATTTATCATGTAGGATTCTGCAGATTTTGATCAATTTCAGTGAAGGAGCTAAATCATGAAAAAAAGAGCAAGGGAAAAGATTACAGGTCTAGACAACATGATGGAAAGACTGCAGGGGGTTAATTTATTAATAGAAAGGACACTTGGTAGCTGTCTTCAAACAAACAGAAGGTCACTGTGAGCCCAGGCAACCTGACAAAAGCATGAATACACAGCTCCTGGATTCTCAGCACAGGAACTAGAGACCATTACTCTCATAGGCAGAAAAGTTACTGTCAAAATGGTAATATTTTCACCTCATCAAAAATAAGCATTTTCTGGATCTTGTTTTTCCCTGTACAACTAACTCAAAATTGTAGGGAAAAAAGCCAAACCATGAGCATCCATTCTTGAAAGATCGGCTGTTAGGTTACCCTGTTGCACTTTGTTCCAACAGCATGTCCTAGAAATCCCCATTATATAAAACCAACGAAACAAAAAAACCCACAAAGAAACAACACAAAAGCACCCCATCATGGCAGAGGGGGAGGGAGGAAAGGGACTACAACCACAAAACCCTTAACATAAAAAATGCAAAAAAAAAATCAATAGCAAAGAATTGTGCAAAACTTATTTTTGAATTTAAAGAGTGTTACTTCTATTGATATATATAGAATAGATAGCTATAGATAGATATATCAATATATAGATACAGCTTTACATCTACTAACGCTGCTATTATAATCCTAGATTTCAATCATTATATTCCTTCATTATCTGTTAGTAAATTCCTAAAGCCTTGCGCAGACCCCTGGGTCAATGAAACGACTCAGTTCACTGTCTCTGCCAGATGCTAGTTATTTTTAAAAGATATATGGGCAGCCCATATTTTAAATTTCAGCCTAGAAAAAGTTTTAATTTCTCTGGCAAAGAAAGGCAAGAACTCATTACTATTATTACAGTTCTCTCAGCATGTTTGTACAATCTTATAATTGAATGGTATAGCATATTTATAGTTTACTAAAATAACAGATCATCACTTGTCAGATGTTAAAATACAGAAGGAACAGATAGCACATTTCTTAAGAAAATACTTTCACAATTGAGGAGGTGTGAATCCTGTCTGAGAACACACTATTTGCTTATCCTTCTCATCTTCCCACTCCTCAGGAATTTCAAATGACAGCTGGGGAAGCAAACATTTCTCCTAATTAAGTAATAAAAGCATTCAACAGACATCAAATACACTAATTTTTATATTAAAAATACTTTTTCTTTTCCCCATTACACTGAAGTTATCAAAAACTTAGTGCTTTCTGAGAAATCCAATAAACCACACTTCATCTAACTATAACTTTACATTCTAAAGTAGCTACATACCTTTTTCGTGGTACAGAGACCACCTTTTCTAATATACAAGCCTACTGTTTCAAATTATTCCTTAGTAAATTAATTGGAAAAGATTGGAATCCTTTTTTTGTAAATCCATGTTTGTAAAACTACTTTGATCTTCTTCAGGCTGATATCCTCAAAAAGTACTTTTACTTCATCCAAAGTGTAATTATATGTACATATATCATCAAATCTCTCATTTTCACAAGCACCTACTGATTAAGCTAATCATTGTACACTATTGTTAATCTGCTGACTTCCTGAGGGTATCTAACAAATATAATTAAAACAACTGTTCAATTTTCTGCTTTCAGAAAACAGAACACTTCACAAGCATCACATTATTTTTAAGAATAAGCTTTTCACATCCTATTCACTTTCAACATTTTTTATGTTCTACACTGTTAGTCAGAACATCATCATCTGCTTTGTTTCATCCTGCAGGGCTGCCAGTAAGTTAGGATTTAATATAACTCTAAAATGCAAAACTTACCTCTGGTTGCTGTTAAATAATAACAAGGAAAATGGATGTAGGGTTGAACATCGTACATTCTACCAATAAAACTATAAGACTCACTTTTGTGAGTCTTGGAGTCTTACATAAGACTACAAGTCATGAGATGTTACTTATATTTTTGCCAGCTTTCTTCAGAAATGACACCTTGCTTAATGATTTAACATACTGGTGCAATGAAACAGGTCATGGTTTCAGTATTGTGTTCTGTGATATTTTACACTAAATTTTTTTGCAAAAATATGTTCCTGACATTGTTCCTACCTTCTTAAACTCTACCAAAGAATTACATAAATAACAGCCTAAATTATGTCGATTTGATCCTGAAGCACTTATACTTCAGGCAAAGGAGGCAAAAATGTCTCTCCAAAATCCAGTCAACATACTGAAACAAGATACCAGAAGTACTACTAAACCTTTCAGAATTAAGGAAATAATTCTTAAAGTATTCCTTAAAATATTGCCTTAATTTCTAAATGATCTAATTTTGAAGAGTTTGGGCTACAGTCCATTACTGACATTTTCCTGAGCACTCAATTTGGCATCAGATCTTTTCCTGATTAAGTCAATTGCACTACATACAAGGAAATACATTGCTTGGGGACTCTCACAGAGTTTCTAAAAACAACTAACTATAAACAAACCAAACAAAATTTAAAAAATTAATTAATTCTTATCTTTCAGGAGCTCTAGAGTTAAGCACATGTAGACTTATTTTTATATGGACCTACCTTGTTTTATTGATGTTATATAAATTATAACAGAAATAAAGAGAAGACATTTTCAGAATACCCTAAAATAACTGCTCTCCAAAATATGTTCCAGAGATACTGAGATTCAAAACCAATTGTGACTCTCTAACTGACTCCTCTTTTGCTCATGACTTCTTATCTTCCCTATTTTTCAAAACAGGTTAATGAATCAGATAACACAAGATAATCACTTGTGTAGTTTTGGAACCAAAACAGCTGATCCAGGCAAAACCTCAAGTTAAACCCAAACAATTCATACTGTAAGACAAGCTTTTAAACTGTCAGGAGACAAATAGAAAATGTTGTGTGGAAGGACATCTATGGCTTGTCTAATGATGAATTATAGTTCCACAAACAAAAAGTGTACGGTTTCAGAGAAAGGTTCAGTGTCAGAAATGGAAAATGGTTTTGCTTCCTTCTAACTTCCTTCCAATTTAAATTCACAAGCCAATAAAGGATCAAACACTTCAGACAATTCTCAGCTATATCTGACAAGTATTGTCACTGGCGACAACACTTCCTTATAGCTGGTCTGATAAAAAGGCTTTCAGACACTTGATTCACAGTAAGTTTGGTTAGGAAGGTTAAGCACAGTAAGCACAAGGTCTGTGTTGAGTCAGTTGAGCACACAGTTCCTGGTGGACAGCAAAATGACACTCTGATGTTCATTATGCTTATTGTATGTGTAACACCTCATTGTACTGTCATCATTGCTCTTGCAGTAAAGCTGCTTTTCTACTCAAAGGGCAAACACCATGTACCACAGAAAGTAGCCTGTCAAATCACGGTGCTAGTTTTTTAAAAGCCCAAAGGAAAAGCTGCATTGACTATTTATACTACTTTGCTAGCTAAGAAAAAAATTTACTGAAGAAATATGAACTTCAGAAGCAGATACTAATATTTTAGTATTGCTAGCTACGGCATACTGTAATAGTATTTCACTGGATCTCAAAGTATAGTCTAATGGTGAAGTTTTATTTCAAATCTATGACCTAATTTCAAAAGGAAGGGAAATTTTTAAAGGGAGGAAAGCAAGTAATTCTTAAATTACTTCCTAAATTCTTTAGGCCCAGAGTAATCCTTGTTAGACAGGCATAAATAGGACAAGAAGCATGCTTTCAAAAACTCTTTGAAAAGGCTAATGTCTTCTACCAAAACAAGTATAAAGAATTTGGTATACAAGGACTTAAATATATTACATCTGACTCCTACCTACCACGACAACATTCCTAGTCTCTTTTTGAAAGGACAACTATTGCTGGTACAATTCCTACCTTCATGAACAAAAGGCATGGATAAGTTGTTAACATTTTGTCCAATCTGTACAATGCTATCAGGAGAAGAAAGTGCACCTGCCACCCCTTCCATTAAGCCAAGATAGTAGCTTGGTAGTCTGTCACCTGAGACATGCAAAACAGACTGAATTACCCTCACACCAATGCAAACACAGGACTTGAAGCCTTGTCTCCTTCACCCCTCATGACCCATGAACACTACACTCCTAGCTGTACAGAAATCCTGCAGCATTTCAGTTTTCAGTCTGATTTTTCACAAGTTTTCTAAAATTTTTTGATTTAGCCTCTAAAAAGATTTTTTTTTGTTTCGTTTTCAGCCATGTCATCAATATATGACAAAATTACTTTCCACCATTGTTATTTTCAGAATACCATAGCAATCAGTATGTTAGCCACAAGTTCACATCACTATTTTAAGGAGTGTGTCTTAGAAAGTTCTTCATGATTAGTTTACAGAGCCAGAAACTGAAAACCTATTTTAGTACCATTGATCAACAAATGCTTTCACTGCTGCAACAAAAGAATACCATTCAGTTTAACTCTCTTGCTTCAGACACAATCACTACAATGCATAATAGTGAGATATAATTGTGTTTCTTATTTAATGATAAAAGATATCGTTTATTGGCTCTTCACTATGGATGCTGAAATAATACTTCTTGATGTTTTTGAAAACTAAAGTGTAGTTTTACTTTCTCTAGCAGGCCAAAAATCTACCTTGAATCTTAAAAATAATTTAATTCACAATTTCCACTTAGATGAAAACAAGTTTCTTCTCTGAAGAATGAATGTTGAAGTGGCATTATAAAGCCACACATTTAGTATCTCTCAGTGCCTCTGGATTAAGTGTGTTCAGCTCAAAACCACCTGTTTTTTATCTCACCTGGCACAAAAGGCTTATCTAAAATCTTCAGCTCGCCATGTTCTTTTCTACCAACACTAGCAAAACCAATCTCCTAAGTAAATTACAAATAGTATTATAAGTAAATTCTATCCCTTACACGAAAATAATTTTGCTGAGATAAAATCTTTATAGGTGTCAGAAATAACAACACTATATTGTATTTGCCTCATCTACCTAATTTACATAGATATAAATTAGTTCTGATGATGGCATTTAGAAAGAAAAACGTTCACATTAAAACTGAAAGCAAGATTGAAAAAGTTAGCAACTCCTACTTTGAAAATTATATATATACATATATACACACAAATGATAGAATTACACTTGTACTGCTGTTTCAATTATCCATGCTTAAATCAAGATGTTGCAAAGACTAGAAAGCTAACAGTTCCATTCAGTTTGCCACTCTAATCAAAAAAATGTATGTTCTTCATATTGGTTCCATTTTCTCATTTTTATCTGGACACCATAATAATGACAAGAATGCCTACACTTGTTTGAATATTGTAAAATCACCTCTTTTTTTTTTTTAATCACTATGTATCTGAAAACAATGTCTCATAGTAAGTGATGTAGCAATAATTCAGAGAATGATTTCTCATTTACTGCAACTTAACTCAAAAGATACTCAAAATACTCAAGATACTCAAAATCAACACATAGAGCACTGTATCTGGTTCTCCAAACTGCCTATTTCACCCTGCAGGCCTGCATCAAATTACTAACATAGATATAACCTAGGAAAAAGGATTACCAGTAATGTCTATGACATCCTCTGCACAACATAGGAGTTTTCAGACTGGCCTTAAAGATTCTACTTGCATTAGCGAAGCGTAAACAGAACAAGAACAGATCTGTTTGCAAAAGAATTGACAGTTTTCCAGCCACATGGCTCCAAGCCTGTAGCATTGCATGGGGTTGTTGTGACCCAAGTGCAACAGCTGGCATTTGGCCTTGTCGAAGCTCATCCCATTAATATTGTCCCATCGATCTAATCTATCCAAGTCTCTCTGTAGAGCCTCCCTACCCTCATGCAGACCAACACTCCCGCCTAATTTGGTATCATCTGCAAACTTACTGATGACACACTCTGCCTTCATCAAGATCATCAATGAAGACCTTAAAGAGAAGCGGTCCCAGCACTGAGCCCTGAGGAACACCGCTTGCGACCAGCTGCCAGCTGGATTTAACTCCATTGACCACCACTCCTTGGACCCGTTCATCCAGACAGTGCTTTTATCCAGCAGAGCATGTGCTCATCAAGCCATGAGCAGCCAGTTTGTCTACAAGAATTCTGTGGGAAACAGTGTCAAAAGTTATGATGCTCTGAATGAATACTGCTCATTTATAAATTCCCTAGCCTTGTGACATCTGCATAGTAATCCTTTAAAGCAGTGTGATTCCTCTCAGAGAAGAGTTAGTGACCATGCCATATTGTGCTTCTAGAAGAGCATCTTTCTTTAAATACACCACTGAAACAGTTACATATTTTGAAGCAGTTCATTCCTTATAGAGTCCCATTATCTCTTTTGCTCCTTGGTTCCAGAAGGCACAAGAGTGAGCAGAAAAAAATGAATTGTGAAAGAACAGCCAATTAAACACACTAATTCAAAACTTATTTCTTCAGTAACCTGCAACACGCAACTAAAATGGAGGTGTAATAAGTTCAGCAGCTGCTAATGACTGGGTAATTGACCTTGGAAATTCCCACTTCAGCTAAGCTACTTATCTATTTCCAAGTTTCTCAGTAGACTGTAACTGTTCCACACAGCTAGTTGTTATAAGTTCCAGGGCAGTATTTACAGTGAATGCTCATACATTTCCAGTATAAAAGAACACCTGGAAAAGTCAATAACAATTCTGGGAATACTTCATTCCTAAAGAGACCGAGACATACACTCATCTTGCTATGATAAATTAAAAAAAAAACAAAACCCACATTGTATGTTAACAACAATAAGAGACTTACTCAAAATATAATATTTTAATTCTGTATTCTAGCTGCCTACAGAAAAAACAACAAGCAAATAAACAAACAAAACCACCCCACCAAAGTTCAGAATACAGGTAATTTCTAATAATACACAAATAAAAAATAATAAATGTTACTTCTTCCTTTCAGATTGGACACCTCCTTCCTCCCATCACAATAGGGCATATTTGCTTTTTTCACCTATTACTTCCTGTAACACAGATGTTTATAAACTAACTTGCAGGATAAAGTGTTTCTCGATCCCATAAGGCTTAGGCAACAGACTATACTCAGAAGCAATAAAATCTGACTTGCCACATGAAGCAAATGCTGGCTTCCATGAGTCTAGTGCACTGAAGACAAAAAATCTCAAGGTCACACTTTGTTCAAAATCCTCAGGAAGCTACAAAACAGAGATTTATAGTTCAAAAAATAAAAAAAGAACACTATCTTCTTTCTGATCGTTCCTCTTTACAGCTGTCTAATTTGCCATCATTCCATCTGGACATGGAATCCACATTTTTACACATGAATCAACTGTTCCAAATGAACCGATAGCTTCCTACTCCTTATGATTATATGATGCATATGATCCCTTCTTGTAAACCAACACCATAGGATTTAACTGGCATCTAATAACAGGTTTTAACAGCCTTGTTCTACTCTTTTTTTTTGTGTTACACAAAATTGCCACAATATACAAATCAAGAATGCTAAGAAAATGATCAATTGTCTTGACAAAACATGTTGAAATCTTATGACTGTCTTGAACCAAGAGGCAAGCCCATGCAGGTGACAATTTTTACTAATCCAGTGTACCAGCAACATACATGACTAGCAGGCTTCCTGAGACACAACGTTCTAGATACTGACTTCCTTCCCCACCCTGCTCATGTTTCAGATCCCTGACAAGCTCACAAAGGAAAAAAATGCCTGAAGTGTTAGTAAATCCAACTCATGAAGCAGTCAGAATAAACAGGGCTAGTGGGCTAGCTAAAGCAGACAGTACCAGACAAAGTCTCAAAGACTCCGAGTTCACATAATTCTTTTACAAGTACAAATATATATATAAAAAAAATGGAGCTGGCCTGTTGCAATTCTTCAGTGAAGAATTAACAGTGATTAGTCAAACGTTACAATTAGTCAAACGTTATAGTGCTACTTTCTTCAATTCATCAACCAATGTAGCTGCTCTTATTTTGAGACTACAGCACTGGCTAAAACCTACCATAAACGCAGTCAGATCTAGTAGACACCCCATTACTGGAAATTAGACTGTGAATAGGAAAAAGATTAACAAATCACTTGCAGGATTTCTGAGGTGATCCATTCCTTGGTCTTCTAAATTTCATCAATCTGAAGCACGGAACACCAAGATAACTGTTATAATATGGGGGATGCATCATCTTTCAGGAATGGCATAAGCTCTTCAACAGCTACATAGGGATCACAGTTTCATTTGCTCCCTGGATCCAACTCTACATGGTCATGAGCATCAAGACTTGCTGAGTCTTCCCAAGAGAGAAGTTGGGTCTGAGTTTACCTTGACAATCTTACTATTATACCTGTTTCCCATTTCAAAGGACACAAAAAGCCTGTATGTCACAAACCTTAAAGACATACTATATGAAAGTTGCCTTTAAACCAGAGGTCTTTATCTATTTTGAAAATAGGATACAGATGAAAAGAGGCGGAATTGAGAAGCAGCTTAATGAAAAGGAGAGGCAGTACAAGATCTCCCAGCAACACATTTCTACACAAGAATACAACCCATTGTCAAATAACTATCTATAAAAGAACAGCCAGCTTGTACTTTGCTATATGTTCTTCTAGGGTTTCTAGTACAACAGTATGATTTTAGAAACCTGGGTAGTCTTATGATTTAACTTAAAATTTTATTAATGCTTTCCCATACTAGAGATAACTCATAGTCTGTGAGGCTGGTAGTTTTCTGAAAGTGGGACAGGAGGACAACAACAACATTCTATTTCCAACTTCTAAATAATTTCAAGAAATGACTGCAGAGAACATTTGGTTTTGTAGGTAGCCTAAGAGAACTCTGTCAGGCCTGCGGTTTGCTAGTGTACCAACACTGATACAGTAAACTATAAAAAGCCTATAAACTACAAATTTGGTGTAAGTTTCAGATTCTCAACAGCAAAAAACTAAGAAATGCTTCCTAATATTCTATTTACTAGGGACCCACAGGAAAGACAAATAACCTTATTATTGCCTGTACTTCCGGGAAAAGTATCAGTGATCTAGCTGACATTTAGACCTATTCTTCCATGATCAAAGTGAGGCTGTTCATGTTACTAAGATGATCAAAGACACTTATGTTCACATACCTTGTATGAAAAAACATGTACTTTTTTACCTGACTGTGAAAATGCTGTTCTCTGAATGAAACACTGCAATGGCAACAACCTGCCTAGCACTTTAGCACACAGGTTTAAGACCTTGACAATTTCTGCCCATGCAGAGAATCAACCAGGGCCTGCCCATCTCACCCTCAAATTCCTTTGTACTCAACATGAGGCTGATTCTCATTAGTTAGCTTAAAATGTTGTAATACAAAGTATTTCTCTCTAATAGAAGACTATAAAATATAAAGCAAAATGGTTTAACTTCCAGAATGATACTTAAATAAGCTTCAAATTCTTCAATGCTTTACAGAAACTATGGTGTCTTGTTCTCTAAATAAACTTTCAGTGCTACAGTCACTTGACTTGATTCCAAAAAGAAAGTGACAGATCAGAACGTCTCCTTGCATTTGATGAGTTTTCTCTGAGAAGTGCAACATGCAGTCATTTTTGTTTTGTTTTTGTTTATTCGGGTTAGAATACTACAAACACTGGTAAAATATGTTTTTTAAAAACTTTAAAAGATTCTTAGCAAATTTTTGCAGCCTCCATTTACACTGACAGGACAGCTGGTGTCAAAAAAATGCTGAAAATCAACACCAAGACCACTTCATTTTAAGATGCATATTTCTAATGACTGAAAAACGACAGCGTCTCACACGCAGCCCAAAACTTAAAAGTTTTAGAACTGCTACCTGATCACCAAGCAACTCAGTTCCAACAGGATGGGGAAACAAAAAGAGCAGTTTGAAAGGAGTCAATACCTATGCCTGAGTTTTGGCAGCAAAAGATAAAGAATACTTCCATAATTTTTCTCTCATGTCATTTAACTCACCTTTAGTTATTTCTTTAACTGTACTTTCCAGGAGGAAGCTAAAAATGCTCACTCTTCCACTCCTCAGCTGTATTTGTTGAACTAAAGAGCTCAAAAGAATTTTAAAAAAGGCAGTGCAACCAACTAACTTGGCTTCAAAAAGTTCTTTAGGGCTCACCATACTTGAAAACTGCTTCTACCTTATTTCTTGAGACAGATACTGAAATTAGAAGTAAAGTATGGTTACTCTCATGCTTCAATACGTCCTTTATAAGGTGGAATTATTTTTTACAAAAGTAGACTCTGTTTCAGAAAAAATGTCTATTTGCCTCATTCTGATAAGGCAAGGCAGTAAGTCCTTCTAGATAACACTCTTGCAATACTTTCCCTGCACCCTCTACCAAGTCACATCACCAGCTGATATCATGGCTTTCATCTCTATGATGAACAAGTGATATTCATGGAAACTAACTGGAAAACCTACTTTTCTATGGTGTTAAGAGAAAGGAGGAGTAGAAGGTGCTCACAATCCAACAAACAGTACAAATTTCAGCACTCTGATAACCCACATAAGCCTCTTCTCACAAAGACTACAGAAGCTGTAAAAAGTTGTGGTTACTGGAATATACACTCAGCTGTGTACATTCCTGCTTCATCTGCCAAGATAAGAAGCCAAGTCTGCCTAAGTTGTGTCGTTTTAGTACCACATTAGTAAGTAAACAGATTCTTAATTTAAAATTCATACCTCATCACAAGTAGTGTGAGGTGTCCCTGCCCATGGCAGGGGGAATTGGAACTAGATGATCCTTGTGGTCCCTTCCAACCCTGACTGATTCTATGATTCTATAGCTGCATGTTAGCTTGCAAAGGTTCAAATTCAAAATAATGATTATTACAATATCAAGGCTGCTAGTACAAACTCATGCTTCTTTTAAAGATAACCAACAATCTTGGCAGAAATCAAGAAAAATAATTAATCCAAAATTGTTCTTCTGCTAAAAAAAATTAAAAACAGTAATTATATATAAGAACACATTAAACAGCTATTTTCAAAAATTGCACTACTTCTGCCACCTGGTCAGAACCAAAGGACCCAAATAATTTATCTAACAGTTCTGGTTTCTTACAAGCACTTTTAAAGCAAAGAACTCTCCAGGGTCCATTAAAAGAACTGAACAGAACTTGAAATTAATAACGTATTTATTTACATGAAACAAATCTTTCCCAATAACACAGAGTCTGTTACTAGTGTCCTCAGAAACGTCTCATTCTTCTTAACCATCAAGTGCCATTTTGCTGCTTATGAAACTTTCATGACATGGTCTTACATTAATGCACCCATGTGCACTGTATGCATGCTCACATGCAAACCCTGGCAATCAGCATTGGGTGAGGACACCCAGGTAAAGAGATATACTGATTTTTATTTAAGTTATGCTAGCAGGACACAATGGAAAGTAATCAAGAAAATCACAAAGCAATCAAAAGGACCCAGATTTTGGCATTTGCGCTCAGAACAAACGACCTTTTCCTTCAGATCCACAGTCCCGTGGGGCAAGCAGCCTGTCCCATGGGTCTTATCCTGGCCTCTCTCGCGGCAGGGTGCCCCAAACACACAGGCCTTTCCAGCCCTCCTGGCGCTCTCCACTCTTCACTGTATGAGTATCTCAGATCTACTGCTGTGCTCATCTCATTTTTTTACCTTCAGCACAAAGTAACCCGCGGCTGAATCTGCATCTGAATACACACCTGCGCCGAGACCTTGAGGAACCGCCGTTACCTCAAGGTGAACTCTCGGACAGCTTCCAAGTCGGAGCCGTTACAGAAGACGCTGGGCACAACAATAGCACTCCGCCAAATGTTGTTCACCCAACTCTAACCCAACACTATCGATAAAAGACCAAACCACCTCTACTAACCCTTTCACAGGAAACAACGAGGTACCGCCACAAGGCAGCCGGGCTGAGACCGGGGCACCAGAAGCATTAGAACCGTAGTGAACACGGCGCATCCGAGCGCAGATCTCTCACTGATCGCCTCAGGCAGCGGATCGGGTAGTGACCCTCACCCGCCAGGCCCGCGCCCCAGCACCGCCCAAGGGATGGAGGTCGAGGCCCGAAAGCGCCGCTGCCGCCTCTCGCCGCCCACCTGTAGACGCGGACCCGCATCCCTGAGGCGCCTCGAGACGCGCGCCCGCAGCGACCGTTGGGCCCAGCGAGGGGCTGTGGGGGCGCATGGCTGCGCTCCCAGCCCCGCTCCCCGCGCTGCCCCCGACTCACCGAGAAACCGGCCCAGAAGGGGCAGGAGTGGCGGACTCGGGCCGAAGTGGTGAGCGCCAGGGCGGCGAAGCTGACGGCCACGATGAGGCAGCCGAGTACCATCTGCGTGACGCCCAGGGCCAGCATGGCCCGCGAGCGGGCGCGATGCTCGCGCAAGCGGGACAGGCTGCGGGACAGTGCGGTAGGGCTGAGGGAGCGCGCCCCGCCGGGGGGCCGCGCAGCCCCACCGCCACCCACGGGCATCCTCCGCTGGGCCCCTCACGGCACCGCCTCCTCCTGCCCCCCGCGCCCGG
Organism: Indicator indicator; assembly: GCF_027791375.1. Taxonomy (NCBI): domain Eukaryota; kingdom Metazoa; phylum Chordata; class Aves; order Piciformes; family Indicatoridae; genus Indicator; species Indicator indicator. Next base: position 7,196,550 of record NC_072025.1, read on the forward strand.
CAGGGAGGGCGCGCTCTGCGGGGCAGCCGGGCGCGGACGCTGCGGGTAGCCGCGGCGCATGGAGGAGGAGCTGCCCTGCCGCCCCGGGTGACCTGTGGGGGGCGCGGAAGGCAGCGGCCAGCGGGTAGAATACGGCAGGACGGGGCGGGAGAGGGGCTACAGCTCGCCCGGCTCCTCGCTGCAGGCGCAGCCAGGGGCTGCTGCGAGGCTGCAGCGCGGCGGGCGCGGCTCGTCCTCAACTGTCGACGGGGGCGGCCCCGGCTCCGGCCCAGCCCCGGCGCCGCTGGCTGGGCGCACGCACGGGAAGAAGCGGAGCCCTAATCTCTGGTCCACGGCAGCTCCCGTCTCTTCGGCGGAGGGAGGGGGAAAGGGCAGGGAGGGAAAGGGGGAAGGGTTGTTTACGGCCAATGGCGGGCGGAGGCAGCGGTAGGAGGATAAGCGGCGGCCCTGCAAGGAGAGCGGGGTGTGAAAGACGGGCATTCGGCGGTCGTATCGAGGCAGCCCCAGCACCAGGACAGCGCCTAGCCGCGGCCTTAGGGAGCAGGCGGCAGCCTCTTTCTGCCTACCAGCTCCGGCCCGGGACTGCCGTGCATTAAGGCCACGGAGAGGAAAATCTCTAGCGCCTGTGCTTTGTGCAGCAGGGTACCTGGACTCCCCTGCCCCCGTCCCTGGTTCTAGGTGGTAGCGTCCAGCCGTAGAGGAAGGAAAGAGGTATTTCTTCGTGCTGTGCAAACGGCACAGTGCTCAGCTCGCTGTAACCTCTCTCCCGTCCGAGTACTACATCCAGCGTGCAACACACTTATTTAAAAGCCCGTTTTCTGCAGACGGGGAAAGAAATGACAGTGATACCGTGGAAGAACTTGTAAACACCTAGGCCTGCTGGAGAAAAACACAACAACAGAACCCAAAGCCAAGAACATCATCTCACCATGTAACAGATACCAGACTTAACGTGTTTGTAGCACCATAATTGCCTACAGCTGTGTAATTTTTTTTATATACAGGAATTGGTAGGTGTAGTCTACATACCTGGAACACTGCAACTTTTTTTTTCCCCTTTTTGTACAAAACGAACAAAAAAGGCAACCCAAACACCACATGAAATCTTTGTTCACAAGGTCCTTTCTTTGCTTTCAAAAACTCTTCACATAATTTTTTTCCCCCTGGTGAGGGGGGGAGTGGGAATGGGTGCCTTGACAGGAAAGCATCAATGATTATGTCTCTTCTCATACAACATTCAGATATTTTACTGTAACAGGAATGCAAACCAAATAAAATATAAACCAAACCAAAACCCCACCAGCTTGCCAGTTTTCACTTAAATCATTGTCTGTGATACAAATGGGTTAGGATAGCAGAAAACAGTGCTGTCACCCCAGCATGGCTAAAATATTAAAATACCCCTCCAGTACATGTGCAAGTAATCAGATTAAAAAAGCACCTGACAAAACTACACTGAAGAGACAGCTGTTTTGCTACAAGTTTGGTGGTTTGTTGGTTTTTTGGTGGAGTTTGTGGTTTTGTTTTGTTTTCCATTATTTAATTTTTTTTCTTCCTTCTCTCTCTAATGCAGATGAACACAACCAGTAAACAAAAGGAAGGGGCAGCTTTCAATGTCTCCATTTCTCAGACTGGGCACAAACAGAATAGAGTCAGATACGAACAAAACACCACTACACAGACACCCCCTTGGCCCAATATTCAGCCTCAGCTGATATTCCTGAATTGATTGCCAGCACAGAGGTGCTAGGTCCCAACTGAAAGCCCAGGAAGAACAGCCAGATGAAGAGGGATGGGGATATATAGTAACGAATCACAGTGAATTTTTCTGCACACTAACTTCCTCTTGTTTTTAATGAAGTAGAGCTGGTTGCTGTCAAATATTGGAAATACTACTTCAAAGTCTACTTTTCAAAGTCAAAAAGGAGCCTGTTACAATATTCTTCCAGAGTGAAAAGGCCTAACAACAGTAACAAAAAACCCCCACCAAAACAAAACCAAAAACCAAAATGAACTTTCATGATTAAACAGCTCATTCCCAGACCACCCAGAAGCACTTACAGTTATTCAACAGCAGGGCAATTAGAAACCTTATGAAGAATAAATGCATTTAAAACTGTGTCTGGATGCTCTTGCTCAGGACTGAGACAGCTTTAGGGCCTGGATAAATTAGATACTTGGTACACTGGGGTGTGAATTTACATCTCACTAACTCCGAATGCTGATACTACTGTATGCTTTAAGTACAAATTACCTTCATTTCCAAGGACTTTCTAACTAGCACATAAACCCAAAACAAACAAAAACCAAACACAAGAACAAAACAAAGCAAACAAACAAGCGTAACAAAAGACCAACCAATACACCACATTTGTGGGCAGTCCAGGGGAGAATCTGGCATTGCAAATCCACATGCTCATTTGCCAGCCCATGAAAACCCCATTCACGTGGGTAAGCTCTCTGGGTAATCCATCTGCATTGCTTCCAGTATGGCAAAATACAGCTGCCAGAAAAAAAAAACTACTTAGCTATTTTAACTTACAGTAGGAACCCATGGGTGTTTACATGTACCACAGTGTCACAGTATGTTAGAGGTTGGAAGGGACCTCAAGAGATCACATCTTTTTCACTCCAATTTTTCTGAGTGTTCTATCGTATATAGATATTGCTCAGGGTCTGAATTATCTGTGAATACACTTGTTAGCTTTCTCTGAAGGCACTCAGCTGCTGGATTTGAGAATTATGTGAGGGCAATTTGGGAAATGTTATTGTCCTTGTCTTAAAGTGCTGAATAATTAAATATTTTCAGTGGTATTTTTAGTGCTGTATTATTGAGTATAACTTAAAGTGGGATGCAGTACTAAAATTTCTTCCACAAGAGTAGTAACAAAAGCTTTGTAGTAACCATGTTTACATCTGATACACCACTTTTTAACAAATAATTTCATTTCCTGAAAGCAGATATAATGGGACTACATATCATACATTACTATTAGCATATTAAAAAACATCAAGACTCAGAGGCCAGCATGATGATGACCTCAATTCTACAGTAATTGTCTCATTACTGTCAGTCTGTACTGGCTGCCAATCAGTTCAGAAAGCAGCTGCATGCTTCGTATTGATGGATCAAAGTTTGTATTCATTCTACCTCACTTTCAACTTTGATGAATTGAATGCATCTTTGTATCTACAATTGTTACTTGACATTAAGTAATGACAGAAACAGATAAAAAGCAAAAAAATAAATTCATAATTGCAGTAAGCCTCACATACCAATTAATGGAGATAAGGAAACTGCTGAGAAGGTGCCCTGCTACTGTCACTTATACATAGCGTGCCCCATATTTGCATAGCTTGCACAATTTCATTCATTTTATAAACAGATCTTCTCTCTGTGCATATAGCTCTAAGAACTCATAAACACTACTGATCCAGGTTGTACTACACCATGCACATCCTAAAGATGCAGTAGAAATTACTCACATGAGGTAGTACAGCTGCTGAAAAATACAATATATACTTGACATGTGTCTACACATACACGAGACAGAAATCACAAAACCTAAAATACCTCCGTCCACATCCAACCTTCATAATGCACCTTGATAACCTGACTTTAAAGTTGTTGGGGTTTGGGTTGTTCTTTGTTGTTGTTTTGTTTTTAAACTCTAATATTTAGCAAGTAATTTATCAGCCATTTAAATGCTGGGTCCTTACAACACCAGCAGAAATAATTCTAGGTTCCTTTGTTTGCCCTGTTCATTGCTCAGAGGGAATTAACTATCAAGATCACAAAATCCAGAATGAATTAATTATTTCTTGGCACATATTTTAAAAAATAATTATTCTGCACTTTGACCATTTCTGGAATAAATTTGTAAGGCATTCTGACTTTACCTAGGGTAAAAAACCCACCATAACCAAAATCCCTTCATCTTTATTACTGCAAGCTAGCATGTCTCTACAAGCCACAGAAAGCAATGTGATAAACTTTCTCGCTACAGGTGTTAGAGCTAGTTCAGAAATTGAGACTGACATAAATGGTACCTGGCTTCCATTTGCGTTTTTTATGAGCTCATATTTGGTCACATCTACCATATTTATTTCTATGCTATTTAACATTTCTCCCTCTGATTCCCTACAGCAGCAGCAGCAATAAAAACACAGTTTTCATGTTATTAAAGTCAGCAGCCTTAAGTCTTAATTAAACCGAGACAATTACACAAATTGGAAATCATTAGCTTGGTATATTAAAAATAAACACATTCTGTCCTAAAGGATGCAGTAACACAAAATGACCATTTTATACCAATTTACTTTACCCCATGAAACTATTAGACAAATTTGTTTGTCTGAACCTGCAATTGAGAAATAGCTTGAAAAAAAAAATGGAGCAAAATTTTCACTCCAGGTTTGTGTGTGCCAGAGTTTAAAAGGGAAAAAAAAAAAAAAAGAGTGACAGGGGAAGCAACTGTAAGCTAAAATCCTAGATCCATCGGGGCATCCATCAGGATCCACAAATGTCCTGGATAGCTTTTGGGCATTAAGATGCAGAGAAGCACTGAACTGCAGAACAAGTGACATTTTATGCAGATGCCTTATCTGTCATGTACACTGTGCAATGTTCCCTGTTTAGATGCATTTGTTACACGAAATCTGTGCTGGTAATAAGGTTGTCAAATATTTAAATAAAATGAGGACAGCTGTAAGTTAGCTACAGCTTAATTTTTATTGTGTTATAACCTTCCTGAGGTGGACAGAAGTGACTAGCAGGAAGCTCAATGGCTGATAAAAAAAACTTTTTGATGCATAAGCTGAAATTTCTGGTTCTAAGTTCCCAGACTCATCTAACTACGTTTACTAAGTTTTTAAACTATGCAAAAAACTGCTACGTATATTTAGTTTGATGCATTTTTTTAACACCTTTTTACCCTGCATGTTCAGAACAAACTTGTAAGAACTTTGAGACTGATTTGCAACATAATGCTCCTATAGAGCAAACATACCATAAAGACAGAAGGAGGGGAAAAAAAAAGGGCCAAGTATAAGCACTTGTGAGAGGCCAAATATTGGACAAGACTCATCACATCACTGATGTTCAACACAGCATCTCATGTATTACTGGGAACCCGAAAAAGATGACTTTGTTTTAGATGCCATGAATTATCTGAATGTGTTGTATTTTATAAAACCTACAAAAACTATAATTTCACTGAAACCTCTTTTTAGAGTGCCTACCTTAGAAATAAGAAAATGTTTTCCTTGACTTTTCTTTATAGCACTATCTATTCTCCATCCAAGGATGGGTGAATCTCCCAGCCTGAACTAATACTTCTCCCACTGTCAGTTACAATTTCAATGGCAGGTTAGAGAAAGTTTTTGTAATGGGGCAGTTGTTCACCCATTCTTTCTACAGCTTTAAGGTTACACTGTCTTCCCTTTGAGAGTAATTAAAGAATTCCTTTTGTTACACTAGGGATACAGATTTTTTTAAAGCCACTTAAGGAAGTGACTCCTTTTCAGAATACTGCATTGATCTAACCCACATCACAAAAAGTAACAAACGTTTTTGCCTGATTGTATCATCAGACAACTTCATTGTGTAAATACCCATAATAGAAACATTTAAGAGCCACGCTTCATCAGAAGTTTGATTCATGATCATCATTTAGTTGCCCTCAACTGAGAAAGATTACAAACCCCACTGTTCTGAAGACAGTTTTTTTTCTGATATGTCACCCATACAAGATAATCTATCTGAATAAATTCCAGAGTTTGACAGAAATTTACTACAAAATGAAGTCAAGTCTTAGTCTACAATTTCTGAAACAAAACCAAAAAAACCAGTCTTCAAGGAGAGATCATAAATTCTGTAAATTAGTTTTTATGTATTTATGATTCATGTACAAATAATATTTGAAGAAGCCTCTATAAAACTGTATACCAAAAATCTTCAATTGTATTGTCAAAGTCTAAGCAGTTTGTGCACAAAATTAATTTACCATTCACTGTAAAAATTTAAATACAGGATAAGTCAGGAAATTACATTTGTTCTGTGAAAAGCTTTTCTTAACTGTCTAAAGTGGTATGAAAATTCAGTCCACACTTGTTCTGAATGTGGGGTATGTTTTTCAACAACACAGAGGTTGCTTTCCTCTTGAAAGTGCTTTTAATATAGGGTATTCATTCAGCACAGGAACGTGGCTCTCCTTAAAATAGATTTGTATAGTTACAAAGGGCAAGACTAAATTTTTTAATCAGGTGCAAAAAGCATCGTGGGACTTACAATTCAATGGATCTATACTTTGGAAGGCACAGATAACTCCAAACAGAACATCTAACATAGGTAGGCTTCTTAGTATGACAGATGGTGCCCATTCTTGCTGAAAACTGTTGGGAGTATTTCGAAGATTCTCTTACAAACAGTAAATCCTATTCAAATGATTGTATCTAGTAATACTTCTAGATGATGGTTTCCTCAAAAGGAATATCACTTTTCTATACTTCCAATACAGCCCTCTATCCAAAACACTGAAATTGCACAACAGTTGTCTGCTTATGCACCATATGACAACATATGTGAAGCACTTGTTCTGTACATTTTTAAAAGCAGCTTACTGTTGGCCAGGGCAGGGGTGTGCAGCACGAAACAATATGGAGTATCAGTACACTTTGCTACCCCTGCCTGGGGAACAGTGCTGGCAGCACAACAGTAGCCACAGTGGCCTGTAAGGATGACAGATGTACTTAAAGTCTCTTCGGTTTTAGCAACACTAAGATGAGAAATACTCAATACACTGAAGAACTCTACTCAAGTCATCAATCTTTGTCCTTCACTTTTTGAAGTCTCAGGTGGAAATCTATGATAACTTACAAACCACAAAAAATAATTTACACATCCTTCTTAAATTATGGTGGTTATCAACAGTGAAATCTGGCAAAAACTGTGTAAGTGGTATGTAAGACAGAGGTATAAACTGGTTTGGCAAAAGAAAAATCCTCTGCAAGGTTTATGATAAAAACAGTGATACAAAAACATTGAATAGAGAGGTGTACAAAAAAAGTAATTAACAGAGTGTAAGTTTAACTATGACAAGCTTTTAAAAAGCAGACTTAACTGCAAAAATAATTAAGCAGATTGTCTTGCTTCCCTTTGTTCATGAAGTGGGGCTAAATTTACTAAGAGATGAACCCCCTTGCATTCTAGCTGAGTCCTCAGAGATTGAAGGGCTAGGGGCAGCTGGATTTATGTCTTAATCGGGGTACCAATTAGAGCGTGTCCAAAACCAGATGCACAAACAGCCCCATTTTGCTGTAGGTCTGGGTTGCATTTCAGTAGTCAGATGAATAACAGGGTTTATTTACACTTGCAACATATACAGATTTTTTATGATTGCTGGTGATGGGAACTTAACTGCAGGAACAGCTGTAAGAAAATACAGCTGTAATTACTTGTGTAATTACCTGGGACAAAATACACTTAGCAGTGGCAGGGTCATGGCTTACCAAAAGGGTATCCCTTCATGGGAGGGTGAGGAAGACAAACCGTGTTGGTGTGTCCCCAGAACTTTGCTGTCAAATTCTTGTCCACAAATTAGCTTCCTAAAGGACAAATAATAATACCTCGGTTTTCTATTGTTAAGCAGGACAAAGGCATTCCAGGGCCACACCTTGCCACAGCCAACGTACCTGTTTTGATTTCGTCACCAATCCATTTTCATCTCATCACCAAACATGGACAGCTGGGCCTTCACCCAGTAGTAGGTGTCTGGTTCAGACCTAGGTGCTTAAAAGAAAGTTGTTTTCCTATTTCCAGTATTTTGTCTTTCAACACCCTTAAACAAAAGGAGTTTGTGAGAAATTTCATTCAGTCTTTTAGCAAAATTAACAAGGTCAGTTTGAGTACAGCTTGGATTATTCTTCATCCAGTATTTCTGCACAGTTCTTAATACTTTTTTTTTTAATCTCCTTTGTGTTAAAGCATTTCTTCCCAAGGGCCCTTTTTACAGTTTGCCAGATTGTTTGGTGCCCTCTCTTTCACCCTGCACCAAGTAAGTATTTTTCCTGCTGGCACCACCAGAGACAGAAAGGGACAGATTTACCTCTCACTGAAACTGGTACAATTTCATACGTATCTTCAGTGTTATACTGATGCAGCTGAAAGGACACTGGGGCCTGAAAGCCATTCGGAGACAGTTGTTCTGATTCTGTACCAGCTTAGGGACATTTAGAAACGTGTAATCCTCACAGAATCTGTCTGTTACATAAACTATGAATCATTGTGTAAACAATAATAAATTCTAACTGTGAACTTGAGAAAGAGCAGTAAACTGGTTTAAACTGACTCTGTGGTCAGTGTGGCTCATGAACTGTGTCAGACAGCCTAGAGAGCATACAGAAACAACTTCAGCTAAAGGCCATAGGTAGGAAGAGGACAGATACCCCGAACAACCACCACGACACCCCCACAATATATAATGAGCGGGAGTGCAGGAGATTTACATATGTAACAAATTCCATGAACTAATAGGAATATGCAAATCACTTAGAAAAAAATATGATCACTTACTAGACAGGCATCTCATCTCTGAATTTTTCTGGCTTTGGAACATTTAGGTGGAGCAATCTCCCATGTATCCAGCACCAAAATTAAGAAATGCCTGCTTTCTAATACCTCATTAGTCTTAGGGAGTTTTCTTGCCATATTCAGTAATGATTCCATTACAGAGAACTGTGAGATTTAGTTGGATTATTTCAAATTTCTGAATATTCTAATTCCCTATTCTGAGTAATTCACTAAGGAGTCCCTTAGGGTAACAAATGTTGGGTAAACACTTAAAGAGAAACCAAGTTTAGTAAATGCCTTTAAATTCATGCACACACACTAAAAGCCTATTTCACTCAGTGATTCAGAAGATCCCGTTTAAATTTAACAACTGGGTAATCCTCCTTGTCTTTCATCATACTACTGCCCAAATGCAGTTCCTGGTGCAGTAACTGTTGCTCAGCAGTCTTGGGCTGAGTCTGCGCATTGCTGCAAAGTTGTTAGTTTTTTTGGCTGACTTCGGGATTTCACAGATATATTCCATGCAATGACAAAACATCTCTTACGCTAAAAGAATACAGGTAGCCAAAGACAGAGATAAGAAGGAAAATTTCCATTCCTCATGCACATGGCAGTAAACAGTGGCTTAGTGAACAATTCCAGGATTGTGCATTTGCTGTTTATGGAAAAGCCATCTTTTACACAAGTTCTCTAAATAGACTTCGATGGTGCAGGCTTACTCAAACTTAGAATATAAAGCCAAATAATTTATAGCTACTATAAAATTAGATAATACAATACTTTAGCATGCTTCTTAAATAATATATAGTATGGACAGAAATATTCTATTGCAATCTCTGAAGAACCTTTAATGGAATGACACAGCAGTGAAGATGAGGTATATTTGACAATTGCAGAGTTATCCAAGATAAACTGATCTATTATCAAGGACCAAAGTCTGTCTTATTTTCATGCAAAACAAAATAGTAAGACTAAGGCTTCAGCAGCAGTATAGCAGCATCCTGCAATCTCAGAAATAACTTTTTGTCCAAAATACATTCTACGCCTTGATGAAAAAGATGAGAGAAATCTTACTTCTCTGTTAATATAAGTAATTTTTTTTAATATGCATTCTCAGAAGATTCTATAAAACATGAATAGAGTTTATATGCAAAAGACTGTCTTTGCATCATTGTACAACTTCTCTGCATCCTTTTTGGCCTTTTTAAAGGAGAAGGTTTTAGAAATTTGCTAAAACATCAGTCAGTCCTACAAAGACTGCTTAATATAATGAAACTTCAAAAAACAAAAAAAACTCAGCTGCTTTAAGATGTAGACATTGTTAAGGCACTAGTGTTTTAGGAAAATGGTTTTTAGTTATAACAAGAAGAAACTTGTGTCTAAACAGTTTCGTTTTTTCTCCCACTTCATTTTCACTCTTCCTTTACTTCTAGGTATGATAATTTCAAAAAGATAACTTTAACCTAATACTGTTAATAGTGCACAGAACTTTTCTAAAAACAAGATAGAACAACATTAAAATAGCACTCACATTTAAAATTAATAAAATAGAACTGGCCTACTGCTTACTTATAGACACACCATTTTATGCCAGATCAAATAAAGTTCTTTCATGCAAGGATTTTTCTACTAACTCTTTCCTGGTTTTAGAATTATTTTCCTCAGTTTTCTTCAAGCATATTGTGGTTTTGTTGTTTTCAGAGCCTTTTTTTTTTTTTTCTTTTTTAAGCACTAATCTATTTCAAAAGCTATTTTAGTTCTCGGTTTCTCTCACTGCACATCCTGCTGTAAAACATTATATATTTTTTTTCTGAACAGATAAAAGAAGATCAGAAAATACCATTTTCCTCAGAAGTAGTGTTGAAGGAAATAGCACTTTAAAAGCTTGATTCAGTCTTGACATGGGTAAGTCTGGCTTCCTTCATGCTACTTACTTAGAGGAATTTTCCCCAAAGAGGAGTCAAATCAAACAGGATTTTGGTTCATAGGTTGAGCTCAGCTGTCTCACAGCTCAAACATTTACACCAATCGTGTTTTCATTTCATGACCGCAGGGAGCCCTGGTGCTCTTGGTTACCAATGCTGCTAATTAAGTTTTTATTTTGGCTTTTCACAGGTATTAAGAATGGATGTAGAAACTGAAGTCCACAGAAAATGACACACTGTCAAACGAGGAACCTGGTATCAGAGCAAACAAACCATGCAGTCATTTGCTTCAATGGCTGAGGTGCAACACAGACCTTTCAAGCACAGTAGAGACGGGTGATTCGTATACAGTGACCACAAACTTTTGCAACATGCCCAAACATTTCAGTTCTAATCTACCTTCATCAAGACTCAATTGTGTAATACCACAGAGGCTAATTATTTGGTACAGGCTTTGTAGCTCTTCATGTATATAACACCACTCAAGTAGGGGAACACATGATCAAACAAGGCTAAAATGAATTCATTAAAGTAACCTCTAGATAGACATTGAAACCAAAAAGTTAATCTTTGAATTGCACAATGATTTTAAAAGCATTTCTAGAATGCAAATTGTCTTTTAAAAATAACTATGTTTTTTCCTCTGAAGTTACTTTTCATAACGCAGAAGGATCTGTAAACTTCCTGTATCTCAAAAAGTGCTGGCATTCCCACAACAAACCAACCCGAGGGATGCATTTTGAAATGAGGTGATTTTGTTACTCTTGAAGGGAACTTAACAGTTTTTCCATTAAATATTTCCCCACCCCCTTACACCCACAAAAAATAAAATTAAAAAAATAAAATCAATGAAATAGGTTTTTTATTGCTCTAATAGAGAAACATTTAGCCAATACTTTTGTCTTACCGACAAGTTTTTCTGAAGATCTAAGCACTGGATTAAATTACTGCCTTCTTGGTGGAAAAAGGAAGAATGCTAGGAGCCTATGCATTACTAACTTTGATTTAGATAATTTAATGCTATTTTCCCCTATGAAAATTATTCTTAACATCATTCATTCTTTTCTGTTCCTTATCAGCTAAATGATGAGTAGGCTTAATAGGCCTTACAAATTGCAAACAGACAGGTGGTCTAACAACAGACTTCCCATTAGCTGCATTAGCAAAATGTGGTTTTGGAATTTCAAGAGGAAGCTCTAAGCACATTGAGCTATAACAGGTTATTTCAATAAATCACAAGGCATTTTATTTGATTAGACTCCTTTTAATAGCAGTATTAAAGATATGGATAGAAGTATCATTACTATGAACAGATTTGATATACTAAATCTAGATTTTGCTTTGCCTTTTTGCTGTCCCATCAGAAAAAAAAAAAATACCAGTTTATCATCTGACAGAAGCAAGATTTGATCCCTTGGTTCACAACATACAATGTTATGATTGGTAGTATGTATTTTGCATTACAGGGCTCCTGGCCTGATAGCTTCCCAATCCTTCACCTGCTGGGATTCTTTTTCCGACACTTAGGGCATTACAGGCATCGAAGACTAACAGTAAGTAGGATAGCAAAGGCAGCACTACAGGCATCTTGCTGTGCAACAGTAAGTTCTGTAACTGAAGAGAACAGCTGTGAAAGAATCAAGATAATTCTGTTTTACTGAAACATAGAGTCAAACACTGGAACAGGTTCCCTCAAGTGGTGTTATTTCCATTCCATAAAAGGAGATGGATTGATCATTATTGAAATTGTTTAAGGAAAGGCTACTAGGGGCTAGCAAGGAACACAGGAGAAAGTTCAGAGCTGCTTGTGAGGAGTGGGAAGAATTACTAAGCCAATATAAATCCAGAGCATATCTGCAGCCTTCACCTCAGAATGCACAAATACAGGAGAGAACCTGTTCCCCTATCAGGGCATGAGATCATGTCACTGGGAGCTGGCACCCAAGGGAGCTGGGAAGGGTGGTGCTGTGGTTTGAAAGAAAGCCTGGATATTTAAACCCTGGAACGGAAAAAGCCCATTAAGCTAACAATACCCCATTTCCCCACAAGAAACGGGATGAGCACGTGCATTTCAGATAGCTACAAGCCCTTCTCTGCTTCAACAGAGGATCACATCAGCTGTTATTAAATAGTCAAACACAGTGGGCAGCCTATTACATGTTAGGAAGGTCCTGTCATTTAAATGGACTAATGAGTCTATGACTGCTAGATACAGATGTCTATGATATTTATTATTTCTGAGGTGGCAAACAGCTTCTCTCATAATTGCTGAAATAACAGTTAAACAAAAAATGCAATTCCTTTGCTAAATCAGAATGAAAACTGTTTCTTAGAGAGCTGCAAACAAAACCCAAATTCAGTCATTACTTGAAGGTAAACACTCTGCAGTTATGATCCCCTGCAAAAACTGAACACACAGCCCTCCCTATAGGCTTGGGGAAAGTTTCTCCTCTAGAGGCCTATGTATGAACAGGCTGCTTTAGCCCTAAGCCAGCTGGCCTTGCAGCTTTTGGACTGCAAGCAACAAGGGAATTAACATTCCTGCCAGGGACATTTCCAAAATGAAATGTGGATTGAAATATTCTAGAAGCTAAATCCCCCTTTTTCTGTCATGTGCTGAATCTCAAAAAGTACTACAGCAAAAAAACTTAAAGTCACAATTCTCTTATCTTTTCCTGTTGAACTCTAAAATGATGAAACATAAGGTGTAAATATTTAACTGTGAGACAAAGGAGCTTTCAGACTCTAGTAAGAGCATGAATTACCTCTGCTGTTCCCTTAGCTTTATTTTTAAAGGTATGCCAAGGTTCACTGGATAATATGAATTGTCAAATGTGAAGCCTTCATGGCAACCTTCAGTGAGAAACTATTCAGGTGTGAAAAGGAACAAGGGAACACACATACCACAGAAAATGGAGCCTGAGCTTCAACCTTGAAGTTATATGGACTGGAATACCTGAAGACCTGCGATTCTATGATGTTCTACTTTGTGTCTGTCCACCAAATGCATGAGTGTGTCACTCTGCCCTTGCTACTTGCAGGCACCAAGTGAAGTAATTTTCAAGTCAGAGGCAGCTGCAGCATTATCCAGCTGAAAACAACTAGACAGCAGAGTGCTTTTAGTGCTGCCCACAACCTCATCACCTCTAGTAGTGAGAGCTTTTAATACCTCTAGACACCAGACACCAAATACAACTAAGCTAATTTACCTGCCAAAGATGACAAATACTGAGTAAAAACAGCTTTTCTGCATGAACCGTGTGCAGCGTAAAAATCTCAAAGTATCACAATGCGACTTCAAAGTATTACACAGTAATATCACACTATCGGACAAGAGTACCACCAGCAACATCCACATTATACCATGGCAGGTTTGCAACCATTTAATGTACATAATGTACAATACAGTTTGATTCAAGTAAGAACTATGGACTGCTACAAGTACATTTTCTTCAATTAACAGCAACTGAGTTATTTCTTTCATTTTAAGTCATCTTGGTGTCTTAGAGAGGTAAGAGCCTTGATATATGGTATTTTTATCACCACGCTTCTTTGGACAAGTATCACATTCTCTGTAAGCTAGCATGCCAATGTAGTCCATAGTTTTAATTCCGCTGGTGTGGAATTGTTTTCTTCTACTCAGTTACCTTTACTTACATATAAAGTGATTTGTGTAGGAAAACCTGTCCACAAATCAGAAGTTATAAAAGGAAAGTCTTCCTGGTATGTGTTCCAATAGAATTATAAAAAAAATACTAAGACCCCTTCTTTTGGTTCCCTGTTTATGGGCCGGTCATAACAACATGATTGTTCTTAATGCAAAGTAAGCATACCAACAAAACTTTTTAGCCAATGCCATGCCCATAAACACAAGGAAATAGAATTCTGGACTTCTACACAGACTATAAGCAAATACTGTTCTCCATAGTTACATTTATCCTTACATAACTCTGCACCAGAACTTGAGCATTCTTTTCCAAATATTTTTAGAATTTAACATTCACTAAGAATGATACACAGATGGATTCCTAAATTTCATTGCCTCTCTAAACACTTAAAATAGCTTTTATATTCTAAGTCAAGAGCAGGAACATTTCTGGAACGTCAATTTTTTACTTAACAGAAAACTTATTTCTTACTCAGCTGTGACTGCTCCAAGAAACATTACCTGATCTTGTCACCCAAGATCAGTACATTTTGACAGAAAGCTAGTTACTAGAAATAAATCAATCTTTGATCTTGCTGGATATGAGAATAAAAACTACAACACATTTTTTTCAGTAAAAAGCCCTCATTTTTTAAAAATCATGTCTATGAGGCTACATGAGAGTATTTACAGAACATTCAAGACTTAACTTCCCTTTTGTTAAAAGAAAAATTATTTAGAGTATGAATCACTTAAGATAATTTTTTAAAAAAACAAGGAGTCAAAGATGAAGAGTCAAAGGAGTCAAACAGTCTAAACATGAGGTTTTTAACTGATGTTCCAGGTAGCTGAAATTATATTCAAACTAAGCCAAACAAATCCACTAAAGCACTTATGTATGATCACAGCTCTACAGTGCAGATTCTTACAAACCATGTCCTTAATTTCTCTTGAACAAAAATTATAGTCCAGAAGATATTCCCATTGAACAAGTATCAAAGGTCATCCTTTCCTGGGTAACAATCTGAAACACAAAAAATCCTTCCATTTTAAAATTCAATCCAGATTACACCATTTAGATTATTTAAAACAAACAAACAAACAAAAAAAATCAAACTATTGTGCTGTCAGAGACATGGTATTATTCTGAAAAAATACTTTTGAGACAGTAAAAAAAAAAATCTAGTAGTACAGTTTACATAGCCTGTTCTTTAGGAAATTACTCTGTTCTACACTGAATTATTTCCTAAGGGTTATTTCCAATTTTGTTCAGAAGAGATAACAGTTCATGCAAAGAGAACATGAAAAATGAATTAAGTGCAGACTACAAAAGTCTATAGCGGTTCATAATTTCTTGCTGGGTAAATTACATTAGAGCATCCTTTGGGCATTTCCCCTGTCAGTTTATTAGTCCCTAATGAAAACCTACAGTCCTGGATAAATGACAAAGACAAAAAACACTGTGTTGGAGCTGAGCAAGATGGCACAAATGCAACTCACCACGGTGAATTTGATTACTATTCTACTGCATCTTCCTTTGCTTTCATAGCTGATTAAACAAGAACATCTGTTTTGTAACCACAAAAAACAGCCTTCAAGGAACCAGTTTCTTGAAAGAAGAAGGAAATTTCAAAAAATTATGCCAAGCCCCTTTACAGAAAGAACTCAGTAAAGGAGTATGTCTGCCATTAGCAACTGTTCTTTACAGCTAAAGCAGACATGGACAACATTTAGCACTACACACAGCTCTGGGCTCCACAATGCCACACTGCTGAAAGCCAGGCTAAGCTTTCTTGATGACTGAATTAATGCTGTGAATACCTTCCTCCTTGGCTACTTGTTATAAAACTCTGGTTCTTGTTCAGGAAGTATGACACTGTTTTTAAATCACAGCTAAGATACTTGAACTTCTACCTATGTATAATTTTTTTAATAATCTGGATCTCAGTGTTCAGAAGCATGACTTGGTGTCAAAAATCTGTGCAAAGTACCAACTGCTTGCAGACACAAAGTTTGGGAACTCAGCTGTAGGCAGAGATGTAAGTTGCTGGAGATGTGCACGGCCCAGCACATGCCATCCTGCACAGCTGTCCACATCGTAAGACCCTAGCGTGGCTGCTCAGTGCTTGACACCTCGGCAGACCCCCGAGGCTCAGAGAGCACCGGTTTGCTCAGGATCTCAGCAGTCTGAGAGCGGCCTGGCACACTTGGCACACAAGGCGCTGTTTGTCGAAGTCTGTGTGTTTACTCGACAGTGCCCGAGAACGGCCATGGCGGGCGGACCCCCGACAAGCAGGACCCACTGCGGCATGCGCCGGCGCGGCTCAGTCGGTACCGTCCCCTGGCGGCCAGCCGCGGCTGGCACACTGCTGCTAGCACTCAGCTTGCAGAACGCCAGCGACACCACGGTAAACCAGTAAGACTGGCGAAAGACTGTCGGCAGCTGGGCTTGAGCACGTACTGATCGCCAGGTGCACTGCATCAGTGCTCTGCTGCAGAGCCCGCGCCGGGCAGGAGCAGCCCTTGCCTGCAGAAGGGGAGGGCGCACAGGGCTGATCTAAGGGCCACTTCCAGCCCTTTCCAGCTTAAGTTGTTCTTCCAACGGCCAGAAAAGCAAACCTCGTAAGAGATGGTTCTGTTCTAACGGCAGGCGATTACCCTTGTTTCTCTTGTTCAGCACAAACAACTTCAATGTGGCTAAACTAAGGGGGCTCACTCTACCCCCTTAACCAGGCTTCAGTGTTTGATACAGTTCCAAAGGAGGCAAAGGCCTGAGCTGCAGCTGGGCCAAGAAGTGTAAAAAACCTATGAAGGGACAAAGCAACCCAGTGAACATCAATACAAATGAGTTCCAATCACTGACCACATAGTTAACACACTGACAGTAGATGGCTTTTCCAAAGCTCATTTATCAAGGAACAAGGAATGTTCTGGGCACAAAGAGTCTTGTGCGTACCTCTCCCACTACATGCTATTTGACCATGTGCCAATCACTTTATCCCATAAATAAGACAGCATAAGTAAGCCTTCTCTGAGCTCTCCCTGCTCAGGAAAATGGCAGTGATCTACCCTTGAGTGAGGAAACCTC
Source organism: Indicator indicator (assembly GCF_027791375.1). NCBI lineage: Eukaryota > Metazoa > Chordata > Aves > Piciformes > Indicatoridae > Indicator > Indicator indicator. Next base: position 7,213,778 of record NC_072025.1, read on the forward strand.
AAGGTTGCTCCCCAAGGCAGAAAGACCTTTTACCAATAGATCTGTGGATCAACACAATTTGAGTTCTCACCAAGTTACAACTGGACTACACACTAGGTGACCCTCCCCTTGAGCAGAGATGCATGTCAAGGTTTGAGATTCTTTACCTAGACTAAGAGAGCCTTCCTTACCTGAGACAAAGACACCTTAGTAACAGCAGATCCTCATTCAATGACAGACAGCATGCTGAATTACCATTGATGAAATTCATGTGTTTAATTTCCTCAGACTTAACCTACTGCCCAAGTCTAGGGATTAAATCCGGAATCAGCTGCAGCTCAGCTTCTCTGAGTTTAGAAAGCAAGTAAATGGGTTCAACATCATTAGTCAATAGGAGGGTCTCCCTTACCCCTTCACATCTTCAGTCATCGTGTGTATCACTAAATCAATTCTGTTTTCCTTTATATGTTTCCTCCACGTAGTAGGTAGAGTGAACCTTGCCATCCAACATTAAGTTGCACTTCTACGACATCATTTAAAATCACTTTAACACCTTTGACAGTATTTCAATACTTGTGACACCACATGACTCATTCTGACCTAACCAATACAATGCAGATATTTTTTCATATTTACAAGTGACTTATACCAAGACAACTTTTTTTCCCAGACATGCTTAATATCTCGTACTCTCCAAACCTGCATGGCTTTGAATTCTGTTATCTGGCCCAGGTTACAGTACAGCAAAGAATCTTCAACCAGACCCTGAACTTTGTTGATTTGCTTTGCTTAACACAGGTTGTCAGGAACAGAGAAATACTTTTACAACTGTAACTCCTTTGAAAAAATTACAGATTTTTACTCCAAACCTAAGTCAGAGATGTACAGTGCTCCTGTCTCCACTGAGTATATTTTTCCATCATTGAAGCCATTTCTTCAGAAATGGCCATGAAACTTTTTTACAACTTCTGTACAATTTGCAGGGCTAAGGCTGGTCAGTAAGGTTGCTGAGACAAATAGGAAGAATTGGGAGATGAAGATTTTGAAGAACTATACAGAAATATAATTAAAACATTACATGTGGACTTGTCTCCTGTAAAGCTTAGCCTATATAAAATATGTAAGGAACATCACCTCTTGCAAGGATAAAGATTTCAACCCACTGGTATTTTAAAAATTAGTGTTATTTTAATACTGTTATTCTCAATGGCCATGTTTTAACCACAAACACCAGGCTTTAACAAGGAAAAAATGCACGTGGTTTAGATCAGCCATTTGGATAAACATGCCTACAGGTGGACAGCAAGAAAACTCCAGCAACAGGATGTTGACCAGTAGAGAACAGACAGTTTTGAACAGCATCAACTTTTTCATTTCATTTACAAAATGATGGCAGAACAAAAGCTGTCCCTTTGTTTGTTTTTCAAATTTGATTTAAAACATGATCCTACACTCCTTTAAAAGAACAGAAAGGTATAATACGAAACATTAAAGTAGTTCACAACAGTTCTACCTTACAGCATACTGGACTCAGGATGTCCAAGACAGGTGATGCCACTCAAACAGCCCCTACAGAGCCCATTTCCACATACCTCATACCAAGATCTAAACTAGAAAAGAATTCTTTGAAATTTTAGCATTAGAGTTTTCTCCAAGATGCCATTTTGAAACCTTCTTTTCTGCTGATTAAAAGAAAAATACCAATATATTACTACTAAGACAAATGAAAAATGCCATCCCAACATGAACAAGGTTTTTGCTATTCAGGTTTTCTGCCTGCTCTTACCAGTTGAGAGAAGCTATGGAAAACGGAGCAGTAATGTGAATCCATCTTCTAGTAAAAGTCATGCCTGAGAAACAAAGTACGTCATCAGTAGAAGTACAGAAAGGAAACAAAAGGGTTAAGCAGTTTCCCACCATTATTTCAAAATAACTTCTACATTTTCTCTTAGAGAAAAGTTGCCTACTAGTTAGCCACTAAGTACTCCAAACAGGGCTAATATTGGGATTCTGTAGGAATATTGTATAACTAAAGTATATGTAAATCTGTGTGTGCTGGAACACTACTGAAGTACTCTGAAGAACAGATCTAAGTAGTAAACTAGCACCACAACATAGTGATTCTAAGGACAAGTCTACCACGCCATATCAAGGATTTCCAATGGGTCCACACTGGAGTTCATTTCAGAAGCCCTTCTGCAGACACCTCCAACTAACTCCAGAGAAGAGTTCTGTTTCACATACAAACACAGTGCAGAATCCAGCTGCCTACTTGCATTAAAGTCAAAATTGATTTTGTCACATTGACATAAATACATTTCAGAAACAATAAGGTACTACAGTCTCCTTTATTATTTTAAAAACCGTTTTATTCTGTATATTTAGAAACGTGTAATTTTAATAACTGCAGAGAAAAAAAAAAAATCAGCCACACCTGAATAGCTAATAACTCATTAACAGAATGCAGTGGTATATTATCTAAACAGTAGTAGTGCCATTGTGCCGTAATAAATTGTCTATTAGTAAAAAAATACATTTCAGGGCACGTATTACAGCATCCTTATGACAAATTACAGTAGGGATACTTTTCAAGAATTTAATCAAAGTAGAGAATTCTGAGTTATATTCTTTAAATGCAGCACTTAAAAAGATAACAACTTTGTGCATTTTTAAAAAATGTCCTTGTTTGTATATTGTAGAAATGCTGCTTTATTGCTGCAGATGTCAAAGTTCAAGGCTCAAAAGGTATGAGAATACAAAGATATCCTTAAGAAACTTTGTTTGTTTTTATATATATTTATATATATAAAAAGGTAATGCTTATAAAAGTTAATTTACAAACCAAGAACAAAAGTGGTAATTATGCATTATATACAAGCAGTCTATAGCATCTATAAATTTTCAAATGCATAGCGTAAAACATACCATCATTTTCTTCTTCTGGTTCTCTTCTGGCCGATGAACACAAACAATACTCATTCTCTAAACCAAACTCACAAGTTGTTTAGTTTTTTCCTTTTTTTTTTTTTTTTGTAGTGGTGGTGGGGTTTTTTTCTTGTTTTTTGTTGTTTTAGGTTTTTTTAAACTCTTTCCCCAGTCTCTCATGATATATTATCTAGGTAAGCACAAAAGCCATACAAACTTCATACAGAGAACTATGAGAGCTAAGACTAAAAACATGAGGGTAAGGCATCCCTGCTGGTTAATAGGTCTGAAATAATGTGGTTAATTTACAAATCCACAGAGGCAACTGAACCATAGTCATCCCACATGCTTTTCCCCCTCCCCCCTGTTCTCATGACAATGTATCAATATACAGTAAGTAGATGTGTTTGCATTAGCCTCTCAGTGGAGGAAAACATCCAAACTGTGCTTCCCCAAGTTGACTGCCATTTCATTAGACATGTACATCAAAAATCATTTAAAAACTAGAGACTCAAAGTATAGTCTAAGTTACACAGTCATAAAAAAGTAGGCCAAATTCTGTGGTTTTGCCAGTGGAGTATGAAACAACTTCAGTTCCTTTGAATAATTCCATTGGTTCTTTCACATTTAAAGCAACCAAATAATAGTAGTGTCCTTTAAAAAACAAGCAAACAAACAAAAAAAAAAAAAACAGAATAACAAGAAAAGAAATAAAACCCCCACAAAAGTATAACCAACAAAACAAAGCATACAGAACCTACAAAATCCCTACCTTGTTCCCACTGCACACTCCCTGCTTGTGGTATGTATTGCGACCATGGTTCAAAGAGTGTTCTTGCTAAACCACTGTTAGTTAAAGCAAGATGCTTAAACACTAAGATCCATTATCACTTATAGAACAGTTAATACTTGATAGAGTGGTTCAGGTTATATGTAAGGTCCAGCTCAGTTTCACATTATTTACTCAGCTAACTTAATATTTAGAAGTGGTCAATTAGGACTGAGACACAGTTTGCTCCAACAAGATAGTTTGGATCCCCAGGAAGAGACTTGTTCTGCCAGGTTTTGGGGTCACCTGTGGGAGGAAAACACAATGCTGGTGTTTAGTATCTGCTGTCAAACAGTGTACATCTTGAAATAACCAAGCTTTTGGACAGGAGCTTCTAAGTTTTGAATAAACGCCTGTTTTTTTCTTGTTTGGTGATTTATTAAAAAAAAAAAAAACAACAACCAAAACATGCTGCAGTTTGTATGTTATTAATAAAAAGTTAACCCTTTGTTTTCATATATATAGCACAGGTCAGTTATTCAAAAGGGATGCTGTGGCACTCAGGAGGTGTTAAATGTCATTCTACTTGAGAAGTGTTAACAGTGAATCAGATACTCATTGGCTCTTTCCAAAATTGCCAGAAAAAATAAAAAAAAAAAATTAAAGCTAATCTGAGTAAGATGCATTTGAAGTTTCTTGGAACAGTTCTGAACAAAGGCGAGAGAAGGGTTTCATAATTTGGCAACTAAATCAAATATAGCCCTGCCTGAAATACTGGCATTCTAAAAAGGATTCTTGTTCATTGGTACATATCTAAAAATTTTTACAACAGATCTTATAATTCATGGTCAAAGGTTCTGTGTAACATTGTGTTACAAGGGAAAGTCATCAGCTGCCACCTCATCAGACATAGTTTACACTCCATTGTCTCCTTCAGCTGGACAGAAGATTCTTTTTTTACCCACCTAAACCCTAGTACTCAATGCTGCAACTATACAAAGTGTCCTCATCCCACTATAGTAGAACAGTTGAAAGATGCACTGAAGTTTTTAAATTTGCAGATACAATACATTAAATGGCTTGGCCAAAACAGATCTGCCTTGAGAAAAGTACATGTTAGAGAACCCAGTCACACAGACTGCAAACACCTGAGCCCTCTGTATTAAATTAGACTCATGTAAATACCATGTCATTTTCTTGAAGAACTCATGAAAACAAAATGAAGTACACAATGCACTGAGTGATGGCAACATCTGATGTAGGGACAAAGAATAGAAGTGGCCTGTGTATTGTTAGAGGATGCAAAAACAAGTTTACTGCAACCAGCCAAGACTGCTGATTTTGGCCAGGAAGCTCAATAATGCTGGAGGATTTTTCACTTTATCAGTGTAAGGAATTCCATTCAAAAGTTGCATGATCAAATACATTAGAAGGGTAAAACAGGACTTTAGGACAACCAGGTCCTCGTTTTGCACATGAGACAGCAAACTTTTTTTCCAATGTTTCCTCTTAAGTACATAGTAAGGATTAGACTGTAGCCAGTGCAACCTCTAGCTGTTGAAAATGTTTTTCCCATACTTGCACACAACTGCTTTGAAATAAGAAAAAAAGATCCTTCAGTGTTTTTTTTACTAATGCAGTCTAGGTGTGGCCAGAAAAGGCAATTTTTTTTCCCCAACCAGTTTTAATACCAGAATCATTAAAACTTTTGAAGGGGTTTAACAGTAAAATATAGGCTTAAATGCAGCAGAAAGAATGTTAGTAAGTGCAAATGAATGTCACTTTTAAGACAGAACATGGATACACTGAGAAAAGATGAAGTAGTGTAGACAATCGAGGAGAGAAGAATCCCAGAAAATTGTATAAGCTGTTATTATAAAGCCATCTCAAAAATCAGAGTCCCATAACCAACTAATTTAGAAAGAGAGAAAACAATTATTTATTTAAGACACAGTATGGTCTACTTACATATCATAAGACAGAATTGCCTAGTTTTTGTCTCAAAAGAGCAATGTTATGATATACATCCCATTTCAGATTAACAGAATGTGGTGTTATATTTACAGTACAGAAAGTGTTAGGGTTTAAATATACACACTCTCACCCACACATGCATACACACACCCCATTTTGGAAAAGGAGAAAAATGTCTCAACTTCAGTTATCGTTTAGATCATTTGAGTCCTCTCCCTCCACTTCAAGTAAGTTCATGAACAGGTGCTATTAGTTACAAAGGAAGTGTGTCAGTTTTGTATGTAATTGTCATAACTTCTGGGACCCTATCATTTACGAGCCCATGTTTTAACACTGCCATGGATACACACATTGTTAAATAGATGCATGCAACACATGCATATAATAGGTTATAAAAAACAACTAAAAATTGCCGTTAATACCTCCAGGCTATTGAATCCCCATCAAGGGGCTGATGCTTTGATCTTTCAAAGCATCAGTGCTTTGGTGTTGACAGTGATAGATACATTAGTGATGGAAGATACATGGTGGCTTAAATGCTGTATACAGAAGTATATCATCCAGTCATTACTTAGATCATACATACACATTAATAGGTTGAACCTTCCACCATAAATTTTGAAGGTAGCTGAATAAACCTTAAGACTTTTTCCCCAGATGTGAAAACATTCCTTTTTACATCTCTGTAACCTCACAGCCATTTCATGAAATTGCTTGAAACTTGCCCGGAACTCTCAATTAGGCTCCTCATTGACAATTTCAGTCAATACATTCTCCCCCTCATCCCAAAAAGCCACACTGAGGTAAAAAAGAACAGGTAAATAAAATTGCAATCTAGTTGCAACTTTTACTATAAACTTCTGGGTTAAAGGCGGTAGAGAAGAAATAGGCAGAAACAAGCAAGAAAAGTCTTGTGGAAAATCCAGCTACATTAGCATGAATTGTAAATGCTTTTACTGAACACTATAGTTTTCTTAAGTGACCCAATTTTTAGCATCAACTTGCACACATGGAAAAAGTTAACAGGAGTTAAATCATGACTTATGAGCATGCAGATTAAGATTTGCCAGAGTCCTATATGGTTAATTAAGCAACAGACAAACACCAGTTATGTTACAAAGGCCAATCAGAGGTACATGATCATTTCCTCTCAGTTTTAGTGTGACTATCATTTCAAGTGTATTCAGCTGTAGCAGTCCTCAAGAAAGAAGACAGAATAGAAAAATCTGGTAATATTTAACAGACTAGAGATATTACTCTTTCTGCTATCATGGTTTTAGCTATGAATTTGCACCATGAGTAAATGTAAGAAAGACATTTGTAATGAAAGTGAAATGGGAGAGTTTGACACAAATACAATGATTGAGTTCTTTATATTACACAGCATCACTTTCAGCCAAATTAACTTAAATTATACGATAGCACCCAAAAGCCCCAAAAGGACAGAGGGAGGACAGCATACCCGACGAGGAGTCGGAGGATTTTAGAGCAAAAGACCAACCATCAGGGGTCATAGACGCACAGTGTGGCAGGCGCAGCTCCACTGGCTTCAGGAATTTTAGTCCATGAGGCCCACACATTACCAAGGGGCTAAGAAGTGTTTCACCTATAGTAAAGAGAAAGAAAAACCTGTTACTGCTTCACCTTGAAATGGGTTCCAAGCATTACATAACTACACTGCAGAGCTGTTAAGCAAGGTTGAGAAAAAACAGGAACATTTTGACCTGCCAGTAAAGAATAGCATTTAGCAAGGCTGTTGCTCAGTCTTTTCAGAGCACTCAAGTGACTTTTCAATGGAACATGATTTCCAAGCAGGTGCATCAAACCAAATAAATTCCCAAATCTGTAAGCATCCTTGTTTGTGCTTCTCTTTGCACTACAACTGAAAGGTTTTCTGCCTGCATGGATTTATGGCACATGTCTTGTTTTATAAAGGAACTGCAGATTGCAATTCAAGAAGTTAACCCCTTCAAGTTTCTTGACTTGAAAGGAATTGGGAATCTGACAGGCCAGGAAAAGCATGTGCACTGGATTAGTGATAACAAATACAGGCTTGGTATAAAAAAAATTCTCAACTAAGATACGCTAGTCAACCCATATCAATAAGAGTCAGGAATACACTTATTTATATAAGTTAGAATACTGTTTTTTAAATTGTGAAGATGTTTTCTTTACAGAAAATGAAAACAAAACCAACAACTGAGTACTTTCAAGTGCTGAAGTAAATCCCAAATATTTAAATCAGGTCAAATTAGTTTATATCACATGCTTTAGAATTATATTGGTGCTGAAAAGAAGAAATATTTCTAACAAGAATGCCTACAGTAAATCTCTGCACTTTACAGGGAGAATCTACAATTTCAAAGATACTTAAATAATTTAGAACCTTCCTTTATCACAAAGTAAGTTTAAAATCAGTACTTGAAACTCCACAAGTTAAATATTCTGAAGTTAGAACCTAGGGCCTCCACCTTGTTTGCAGTTTTAAATATTAAGCAGAATATTGCTTATACTTCCTGTGAGAGATATACAGAAATATACTGAAGTGTATTAAATCTTTTTTGTGTTCTATTTTGCTGTTTGAAAAGAAGTGAATTAAATAACAGCACAGTGTACATACAGTGCTAGCTCTTACCTTTCTCTTTGTCTAAAGGTGGAAGTATACTGTTATCTCTGCAGACTTTGAAATATATTTCTTGCTCTATTCCCTCTGGAATGGCTCCTTGTGGTATAATAATACTAACTCCAGTCTCTATGGAGCTCAATACACCACCATTGCTGTTAAATACACCTCTTGCTGTGGCTACAACAGTGTGTCCATCTTCTTCCTCCTCATCCTCGAGTGCTGAAGGGCTGAATATAAGACAGAAAGCCTAGCAGTTTTATCAGTATTTTCTTCCTGAAAGTCAGTGGCATATTTCACTCTAGTGTTTTAACAGAGCACAGCCTAAACTAACACTTTTTAGGAAAGCATTAAACATGTCCCACACTGGACTGTGAGGGACGATCAAGTCCGAAGTAGTCCACGTTCTGCCGTGAGAAGAACATATTTTCACAAAGAGACCCCAAAGCCCATAAAAATCTGAAGATATTCAAGATCTAGTTAAAGCAATGTTTTCAAGGCCACTTTATTCCCCTGTTTTCTAATGTGAGCTTCTGGGATTCTACAGAAAGAGCTCACCCCAGCTACAAGCTTTGGCTTAGTAAAAATTCAATGGTGATTAACATTAGAAAGTTCCTTCTACCTCACATAATCTCCATTATGACTTTAACATGAGAAGTAATAACTCATAAACCCCAAGCTGCACTGAACCCTTCTACTCAGATATAGATCAAAAACAAGCCCTGTAAAAAAAACCCAAAACCCAACCACCAAGCAAACAGCCCTACACCATTTTTCTCAGAGCTGCCAGAATGTAAATAAACGAGAAGAAAAAAAATATTACCAAATAGCAAGTTTGAGTAGATTCCAGGTGAATTTTTAAGAACTGCACTCAAAGAACCAGGAATCTCAAAATTTTTAGCCCCCTACAAAACTATCATCAAAATATTTCTCAGGTGCTTAGGAAGAAACAGGACTCACTCTTCTATCACATTTGAGATTCTGAAACATCTGGCAAGATTTCAGAACTCATTCATGCATCACTTTTTTTGAAATCAAAGAATAATAAAATATTCTTCTGCAAATGTTAGCGTCAGTACTACATTCTTAAGCTATTTGCTAATTGCTGCTCTTAATTCTTACCTTTAAAGCATGATAGGCAAGCACAAGCTACTGTTAAGCAGTTGTCTCAGTAAAGAGAACCAGTATGAAACTACTCAAGTGACTTCTCTTCTTACAAATACTTTTAAAATATTCTTTAAACAAGTGTACCATGAGGTGTCTAAGGGCACAATGAATACAATTTGAAGCAACAGCTACCCTTCAAAATTAATGCCATCTTCTAGAAACACATTGAGAAGTAATTACTATATACCAAAATATAGTATGAGTATCAATCCTTCAACTATACCATCAACAGAAATTTGAAACAGAAAAACACACACAAAAACCAAAATGAAGTAATAATCAAAAAAACCCAAAACCAAAACCACATGAAGCAAAACGAACAACAAAACCCCAAAACCAACCAACCAAACAATACCCCCCCACACCAAATTAGCTGTGTTTTTCCCAGGTTTCACAGATGAACCCTTATAGATGTACAAAAATAAATGAAAAAGCAGCATCCTACCTTACAGGAATGGCTTTAGGCACAGCATTAACATTATTTGGTTGATATTTAGGCTTGTCGACCTGTACAGCAAAGGTATCCATTCCACTATCAAACTCGGAGGGCTGCGATGAGCTGTGTGCTTTCAAAATTGATTGAGGGGAATTTGGAGATTTTGATGGCAACTCTGGCTTATGTTGAGCTTCGTTTGGCAAGAGATTATGGTTGAATTTAGGACTTTCAAACTTGCGCTCAAAGGGCCTTGCAGCACTCGTGTAAGGTTTTGTTGTAAAACGGTTGTACGAAGGAGTGACCGTTTTCTGAATCTGCTCAGTTCCATTAACGGGGCCTTTGTCTGGGAAGCTTTTCTGAGGATAAAAAGTGGACTGCACAGTGTCTTCTCTTGAGGATCTGAAAATTGCTGGCTTATTCTGAGGTGGAGGAGGGTCAGACACAGAGTTAACTGCAACACAAATCAAAATACCAGAATTTGTCAGTAACTAGCCGAAATTTCTAGTCACATATGCTATGATAGAAGAATATACTTCAGTCAATTCTTAATCTACTATATAAAATATATGGAGTATCATCTTAGCTCATCTGTCCTCTTACAGTTTTTGTGTTCAGGCAAGTTATCTAATGTTTCATTAAATAGCTCCATTAAATACAACGGTATAGCATTTCAAGAAAAAGCTTACACTGATTTATGGCATGACAAAAAGAGAAAGCCTGTAGCGAAATGTATTTGCAAACCTGTAAAATTCAGTTGTACTAGGCAATCCTCTCCATCTAAGTGAAAACAACTTATCTTTCATTTTTAGAAGCATACATGTCATGCCTAAAGCATTGTAGTCCGTGGCACAGAGAAGGACATTATTTAAGTACTGAAAAAATATTACTTCATCTTTGCTGAGACCACCAAAGATGGAAGAGAGAGTTGAAGTGACATCTCCAGTTAGTTTCAGACAGGATCACCAAATCATTTCACAAAACTATCTCGTGACATATTTAAAATTTATTTTCACTAAATTCCAGATTCCTCCTGAAGAACACTACAGTTACCACTTTAGACATATTAAAGCAACTACACAAGCAACTTACAAGTGATACTTGTTACCACACAAGACAGATTAGCTTTTCAACTGCTCACCTTCAGAAAGTGCAGGCTTGTGATGTGCTGGAATAGACAGGACAGGACTATTAATGGACTGAGGTTGTGTATACTGGACTGAAGAAACAGGAGGAGGAGTTGTAACTTGAGAGATGGGCTCATAGCGTTTTTCACCAACAGGCCTATCCATTGATTCAGTATCAGCTGTTTTACCCCTGTTGAAATAGTACACACACAAAAAAAAACAACACATTTGAATTTCAGTTTCCTCAAGGCTCTGAGCTCCTGCATTCACTACTATTTTTTTCTTCTATGATCCCCTGATTTCCTTCTCTTCCTATAAACATTAAAACATGATTGTCTTGTCTTTAATATGCTGACTCAAGTATAAAAACATTTATTGATAAGCACAAAAGATTTAGACAACACTGAATCTTTAGAAGAAGGTAAGTAACACAAACCATGGCAAACAGAAGGCAGATGACATTTCAGGTGTATTTGCATAATTGCCTACAAGATGTTCATTTTTCAATTTCATTTGGGGTAATTTCAATGAAAAAGTGTTCTCGAATTTGGCAGGTCTTCAAAATAAAAATATAAATCCACTTTCGTAGGTGGGGGAGTGGTTTTCTTTCTGAAAAGTGTAATTAGCCAATAGGACAATGGATTCTAGTACAACTTTTCTAAATACACCTAATATTTGACCAATGCCATCTTAATTAGAAATGCAATCAGCTTAAGCTTCACTAGCTTTATGTGCATAGTGCAGGTATAACTTTGAAGTCTTACTTTCAAAACATTTTTCATATATTAGAAATATTTCTCCAGAAGTTTAGTTCAGGAAATGGATTGTTTCACATACACCTGTAACTTTGGACTACAACTTATTGCACTTTCTGTCAGAATTTGTGCATTTAAAATTTTAATTGCACATAATGCCTGTGATGGAATGTAACAGCGAGAGGACACCTGAAAACATCCTCACAACAGCAGTCTTACCACTTGATGTTCCTTTTCAAGTAGTCATAGCTAGTGTAAGAGCCAAGAAATCTAGGTGATGGCAAAGCAAACAGCAACAGAAGAATGAAAGAAAATAGTCATTCTATCTTGAGCATATTATTTCTTCACAGTTTTTATGTTAGTCCTAGCAGTTCTCACACAAGAAGATTGTTGAAGCAGACATTACTTTTAACAGTGATGTTTCTGGTAAGACATTTACCTTACGCATATACAGAATGATCACCTACTAGATGTAATGTGAGATTGTCAGTGAATTAAGTGGTCAACATCTTGACAGATACTGAAATTAAGAATCAGATTACACCAAGCCATTTGTTACAATCTGTTCAAGCAAAGCTATTCAATATATTGAAGAAAAGTAAACAAAATCTCTCATCATATAATCTGTATTACTATCTTCAGTCTTAACATACAAATAATGAAGGCTTTGCAGATCACGTTCTGAGAGTACATTCATAGCAAGTGTTTCTAAAGCACTATCAATAGCAGAGCCCACACCATAAAACTCTTCTGATCACATTCCACAGTTCCTGAAAGGACATCTCAGAACAACTGTTAATGAACCCCAGGAAAGACAGAAAACCAAAAATATACTGAAGATGTTCCAAATATACTGAAGATGTTCCCTTGGCTTTTAATACTTACGTTGCTTATGTTGCAAGAAAATACATTTCACCTGTGGATGCCTTCCCCTTACCTCTTCACTTTCTGTACATTGATAAAAAGGTACTGGGTCACAATTTTGGACATCAGTGCCACTGCTTCAGAGGAGTAGTTATGAAACTAAGAAAAGGGCTGATCAACTTTTCAAAGTCCACATGAATGTGCTGCTCAGTGAGCTAAACAGCATATATATGAATGTCTCCGTAGAATCAGTATTAAAAAAGAGGAAGGAAAAAAATCCCTTTAAATCAGCTCTGTAAGCTTCCACTCCCCCTGACTTTACATAAATCCTTAAGTTACTGCTGCACATACATTCACTGTTGTTGCTCCAGGTGGGTAGCTGCTACTTCCTTAGTAAACTGCCCACCTGAAATCACTGCTTCCCAGAGGGACTATTAATCAGGGGAGAGAAGCACTGTAAAAGTCCATAGGAGGAGGAAAAAAAAAAAAAAAAATCAACTAACCAACCAAACAAGAAAACCTCCAAAGAAACAAAAACACCAACCAACCAAAATCCACCACACTCCACCCCTAATCCAAACTGCTTGCCAGCTTTCTGATGAATTAGAAAATGGAAAGTGTAGTGCACTTTTATGGAGGGAGCACAACGGAAAGCTGACACAACACAAACAAGCACAAAGTTGTGCTTAATATTCTCAACATTCTTACTAATCTTATCATTCTCCTGTCACAGGCTCCTGTTCAAGGGTCAACCACAACCTCAACCACATTGTTCAGAACTTGTATGCAGTGAAGGCAGTCCACAACAAAAGGCCTGCTTACAATTTTGGAGGATATAAATGAATTTCCTCTAACCACTGATAAGCTGTTTTCCAAGCTGTTTCCTACTTCATTTGCTACAAATACACTACTTCAACTTGAAATTATGCAGAAATTAACACTGGAACACATCACTGGGCAGTAGGTTATAAGCCTCAGCATAAAATAGAAAATTTATCAAACTACACTGCTGATTTTCAGTTTCTGTTCAAAAAGCCTCAGGTCTGTAACAGACACCCACCAGCTCAGCTAGAGCTGTTTAAGAAATTAACATGGAATACTGTTCCTTGCTGCCTCCTCAGATAAGGCTGTAACTGGTTTATTTGAGTAGCTTAAACTCTAGTCATTCCAAAATTCAGGTAAGCTACTTCATTTCCATTGAACCTAACAGAAAAAAAAAAAAATCTCACCTATAGGGATAGAAGCCTCATAAATTGCTCCGACTAGATTCACTAAAACACATTTATCTACAAGTTCTCGTATCAGGAGAAACTATCCCTTATTCCACAATTACTGACAACTGTAAAATGCTGGTATGGCATTACCTATGCAAAGCAGCATTAGTTATGGCACCAATTTCCTAAATGATGCAAATAAACCCAAACAAACTAAGAGCAAACAAATTTGTACACATGCAATCGGGAAAAATACATACTTTCACAACACTCAGTGGCAAAGAACTTTAAGTAGTTTAACGTTAACAAATGAAAAAGTTGTAGCTATTTGCTCATGAGTAAATAAAACCTGTCCTCTGTACCCAGAATGAATTATACAAATTATGCATAATCAACAGTTCCTGTATCATCCAAATTTAGTCCTACGTTTTTAGAAGAGTTTATTCACAGACTAGCAATTACCATATACATTCACTGGGTGGGAAAGAAAAAAGAGTGAGCAATAGCGTTAGTATTTCAATCTTTGTCTATTTGCACTGGACTACTCTGGGTAAATTTTCCTTCCCAGGTTTGTCCCTTCTTGATAAGGGTTACATTCTTTTTTTTTGAAAAAAAAAAACATTATACATTTTTGTCCCCTGACAGATGAAACTATCAGCTTTAAAAACATTATTCTCTTATTCCTCTATGGCAGTAATGTCACCTTCCCATACATACAAGCCATGAAGTTATGCACCAACTCATGATCCAAGTAAAACCAGAACTTAGCAGCTACAGAAGTATGGAACAATCTCTCTCACCTAATAGCAGTTTTGCAGCAAAAACGCAATAGTTGCTTTTCTCATGTCTTTCAGCATGTGACAGTCCTACTGCAGAGGGTAATGGAAATACAATGGAAGCTTGCAACACCCTCCATCTGAAAAACGTTCATCTTCACAATCATTTGATGAAAGATTTCAATGGCAATAGAACAAAATGAGCAATTTACGGTAACATGTTTTTTTCTGTGTGGGAACAATTCTGAAAATGAAGTAGTTGCAGTAAGAGGCCAGCCAATAGGGTTTGGGTTTTTTTTTGGTCTCTTCATATAACGCCCAGAGAGGAGGACAAATATGTTCCCATCTTTCCATCAGAAGACACAAGGCAAGTGCAAAGGAAGGATAAAGAAAATCCTTGACCGAGAATCAGAACTGTTTACAGATTACTATAAGCACTCCTTCCTTATCATGTAAGTATGTAAAATAAGCAATACGGAAAACAAAACAACACAAAACCCTGAATCCTTTAAAACCTACCAAGCTTTTGGAAAAATTCCAGTGTTCTCAGTTAGTGTGTTCACTAGCTAGTTAGTGTGTTCACACACACTTAGCACTGTAGAACTTCAGAAAGCTAGTTTATCACTTCACTCTAAAGACCTCATTTACGATTACCAGATTTTCAGTTTCACCTGAATAGCCCGGAGTTCAAGCACGAATGCAACCAAAGCCTTCAAAAATGCCCCAATTTTCTGCCTGCATGGAGCAAGCAAGGACACCTTTTTAGAGAAACAGTCACAAACACGCTGTTGAATTAAAACAGATACTGGAAGCTCAGTTAACTATGGAGAGTATTCACAAAGTTTGTCTAAGTATCCTCCAGTATAACCAGTTCTTTACCTGAACTAAATCTGTGTACAAGCTTTTACAGAATTTCTGTATCAAAATGTTCCAAATTAAGGAAGCAGAACAATACAGGAAACAGATGTTTCCATCAACATACTAAATTCCGGCCTCAGTAATATTCCCTGAAGTCCCTGTTTCCTAATACCAAACATGCCTAACGTGTACAATCCTGTCTACAGAATAAACACATGCAAAACTAGAAAAAAAACAAACAAACCCTTTGCTTTGAAAGATGTTTAAGCACTCTGCATTAGACAAAGGAAATACTTTGTTATGCTCTGTTAGTAAGTGGTAAGCAGAAGTAGTAAGGTGAAGGTCCTGAAACCTACAAAAATTTACTTCATCTACCAGAAAAAAAAAAAAGTTACAGTTATTTGTTTTCAAACTGAAGCCACACCTAAACACAGAAAATGACTTTGTGAATTCAAAGTAATTTCACTTAGACACAATGAATCCCTGGAATTCCATTACCGGGCAAAATTGATGGTTTAGTCCTATAGGCCTCCCTCCTTTTTCAAACTGAAGAAATGCCCAAACTTACTTAGCATAACTGGTGAAATTCAGCTGATTCTGCGAATGCATTGGTTTAGTAGGCTCAGAATGATGGCTGGCAGCAACCTGTGCAGATGGCTTATTTTCAAAACTCCTGCGATCGAAGTATGAGAGCTGCTTCCGATAGTACTCTTCATCTTCTTCAGGATCATAATGATTTGAACGCACAATATCTTCAGGTGGCTTCACTTGAGGTCTCTGTGGTTCTGGGGCCCTAATCAAGAATAATAATAGAGATGCCTTGCACAGCTGAACAAGCGTAAGTATCCAAATGAAAATTCTGTTTCATAATCTAGTTACTAACAAAGCAAGCAAAATGTAAGACTTACAATTGCACAGCTTGCCTTTTTAACCTATACCACATGGAAATGAGCTGTGGCACAGCACAAAGAAAATCCTTGTTTTGCTTTTACCTTACCTTTTTCCTTTTGTTTTACTCTCCAATTATCTCAAGCATAGAAAAAAGTAAGATGGAGATATTGGCTAAATTTCTTCCTCAAAAATGCTGTTAACACAGTTGTGTTGCTCCCCAAATTCCCAGAAATCATCTCCAAGAAAACTGACTTCATGCCCTACCTTACTATTGACACAGACATCACACTGACACATTCGAACTCTGCAGCTTCCAATTTGAACCAGTAAGAAGTGTTTTCTGAATATTATAATCTCATATCGAAAACCAAATTAATTAGTAGTATATCTACCTGTAAGTTGTTTTGTCGTGTTCATACTGGCTTTGAGAAGTCGGTTTTGGACCACCCACAGTTGTGAGTGTGGGCTTAGGTGCTACTTCTGGAGGCTGTAAAAAAAGCACAACTTTTTTTTTTATTCTAACATTCAGGAAGATACAGCATAAGAAGTAAGAAAACAAAGACTGTCCACCCCCTTCCCTAAAAGGAAAACCAGAAAAAGATGAACTAGAGTTTACAGCAACTAAGTTGCTCTTCGCTGGTTTTAGTAAAGGTTTCAGCTGTTGCTTTTAGAACATGCTGCAGTCAGGTTTCTAGAGGCTATTGCACAAGCAGTACTTTCTTCCCAAGACAGTATTTTACTTCTTGTAATGTAGTCTCAGTAGAAAAAAGCAGGAATGAAAAACACTTAAAACTACTTACCTTGACAGTTGATGGATCACTTGGATCCTTCATTTTTTCTAAAGATGGTGATCTTCTTCTTTCAAATATCTTAACCCTACTTCGCACAGATTGTGGTTTCATGGCTGGATCATCCTCTTCCTCTGCTAGAGATGGTGGTGTAGGCAGTGGTTTACTGTTAGAAGGCAAAACTTCTGGTTTGGTTTGTGAGGAAGTGGGAGGAGGAAGTGAAACACCTGAAGTGCTATGAGAAGGCTCATATTGTCCCACTTTAGCATTATAAGCTTGAGGAGGACCTTGTTCATAGCCTCTTACATGGGGGTCAAAGTACGGCTTGGGTTCAGGAGATCGAGATATGGCTGACTGGTATGGCTGAGCTTCTTGTTTGTATCTACCATGCGTGTCATATCCAACAGTATGTTGATCTTCATATCGCACTTGTGGGAAGCTGAAGTTTTTGGGTGCATGTTCATAGCGAGGTCTGCCATCATAGGTCATCGGAGGGGGCTCCTCAAAACGAGGTTGTGCTGGATAATAGCTACGTTCTGTGCTCTCTTCTATATTTTGTCTGGAATCAAGATCCCTAGGTGGCTGGTTTTCATAAGTTGTTCTTGCTTGGTTGTACGGCTGTTTTTCGTCATAATATGACCAATGCTCCTCATAGGGGGGCACGCGATCATCATAATGTAGGCGAGGGTCATAACCACGAGAAAATTGATCTACATAGTTTGTAGAATCGTATCTATATGTTGACTGCTCATAGTCCCTGCTCGGCTGTTTTTCTGCATACTGAGCCTGGGATTCATAGACCAGGTTTGGGTCTCTTTCCTGTCTCTGTACTGGGTGATTAATTGCTGGCTGTTTTAAGACATAGCTTTGTCTGGACACATCTTCATTAACATACAGATCCTTTCGGTATACCTGTTAGAGAGAGGCATACTTTTCAGTTAAAATGAAGAGTAACTGCAGCTGCCTTTGAAATGCCATGTTTTAAACAAATCTAAGCCATAAATATTGGATTTAATTTTGTTATAAAAGCACAACAATTTGATGCAGTGTTTGCGATCACAGGGAGTTGAGCTTGGTGATACAGAAGATCCCTTCTAGTCCTATTTTTAAGCAAAATCACAGAAGTCAATTAAAAAAGAAAAAGGTAACAGTCTCACACCTTTGGGGTTTGTGGCTAGGTTTGAGGGACCACTTTGTTGCAGAGATTGGAAAGAGTGTGAAATAAAGTGATTTACATATTGAAGTTAGTTCTGGCATTGCTGATAAAGTATCACCCAGGAAATTGGATTCATTTTCATGATGAAGGACTTGGCATGATTTAAAGTACAAAAAGACCTAGAGTAATCTTAGGGAAGTAACAGATTTTTCTCAAGGCCTCAATAATAAACAGCAGAACACTCACAAGCTAAAAAGTCAGAAAGTAAAATCAAAATACAGAATGTAGCCCTTTTTAAAAAAGCCATCTTTTCAAGAAATGAGAAGTATATAATTTGAAGCCATGCACAGAAAACATTACACGATGCTTAGCAATTCAGATGCACTGTTTTTTGTAGCCTGAATGATCTCATACAGGAAAAAATAAAAATAAAAGAGAAAGAATCGTCCAAATAAGGGCAAAACAAAAAGATCAGGTGCTAGCTGGATATATAGCAGGAAATCAGCACAACAATGTGGCACAGGTACCTTTGCTGGATCTATATGCGGCGATAAAGATGATGGCTCTTGATCTCTTAGGACTATATGAGCTCCCTCAGTACTTGATGTTCTTAAGGGGCCCGCTTGTGGTTGGTAAGAGTTGTAAGGAGCAGTGGTAGGCTCCTCCAGTTTGACATTAGTTAGGTTTACATTAGCATTTACTGCAGAGGTTGATGAGGTTGCAGGGTTTGATTCAGGCGACGGGGAAAGGTAAGGGACTGCAGGTGAGGCTTCTGCTTTCTGTGAAGTGTTTAAAATATTTTAAATATACTGCTATTGAATCACTATATGACTTTTTGATTTATATTAAAATAATTTAAATGCTTTGATCAAAGCAGATAGATGTAGAGGGACATTCACTTGAAAAGTATCATGCACTAGCACTTCGAGAAATTCATTATGTTGAAGATTAAAAAACTAAAACATTTCATCAAGTTAAACAGTACTTCAATACCTCTCCTGCCTGAATGAGTCACTAAAACAGACAGGGCAAGACAATTCACCGATTCATTGTACAGTATTACTGTTGCTGTTGACATTCTTGTGTGCACTAATGGCACTGGTAAGCAGACTATGAACACAGATTTCTTGTTCCAGAGAACTTCCAACCTGAAGTAAGCATATATTGATCAGGGTATAAAATTAATTTCTTACCGGCTGAGAAGTAGTAGTTTTAAAACCTGAAGAATCTATTCTGAGATTTGGTTGTGGTTGAGCTTGAGATGCATACGTAGGGTAAGTTTGAGTTTCATGATGCATTCCAGAAGAATCTTCCCTAACAGGTTCAGAAGAACGTGTAATAGCAGATTCAGGAGGAGTTCCAACCTCATCATTCAGCGTTTCATCCAGTTCTTGATCAGTGTAAGCACCCCCTTCTGTATCTGTGTCTTCATAATCAGATGTGTGTCTACTGTCTGTGCTGTACATGGAATATTCACTACCAGGGGCTGAGAGGTAAGAAAGGCGGTCATCATGTAAATCAAGGTCATCACTTGTAGCACCATCTGCCTGTGTCAAACAAAAATCAGAGTTTATTGAAATAACTTTTATAAGAATGTTATTTCACTTGAAATATAAAGCTAGGAAACTTTTTTGTTGATAATTAAGAACTGGAGAAATGGAATACACTTATCTTGTTGTGAACAGAGTCTGATACACAGTTATACTCCTAATCCAGCAGTACAGCAACAATATACAAATTCAACAATTCTGAATAACACAGGGGAAGAGAAACTTGGTTTCAGTTGTTGAAGATGTTAAGCTTACACCTAAAAGCCTTTTCTGAAGTCTAGCTCTTTGCATCATTTTACTAAAGAGTTGAGCAACTATCAGTGTAAAGGAGGGGACAATGCATAGCATCCACGGAAATCATGGTGTTTGAAAAGGTACAAAGCCACAATCTAAAGTGGTATGACACTGGAATCATTGATTTGAAGGTAGATATAAGGAGGTGGAAGAAGCTCTATCTGAATAGAAACAGAGATCCAAATATTAAGAAACACGTAGTAATAGCCGATTTACTATTTTCTTACTTGTTAGCACTTGAAATTAGTTCTTCAAGAGGGTGGATCTAACGTACACCATGTAACATGCAAAATAACTCAACCAATATAGTGACAAATCACTTTTAAGTAGCCATAAGACCTTAAACTATATTTTCAAATGTTGGTTAAAAGGAAGATGGGGGGAAAAAAAAAAGAAAAAAAAAAAAAACACAAACCAAACGAAAACCCCAAACTTGGAATTCCAACAGTTCTTTGCCCACATCTGTAATACCAGTAAGAACAAAGAAAACCAACACCAAAATCTTTCATAGTTCTTTTTCTTTTCACACATAGTATTTCTCACCTTTCCTTCTGAAACCCACACTAGTTGGTTCTGCTGTTGCTGAATTGCTTCCTTCAGAGCTCCATACCAGCCTTCATTCATTGAATTCAAGTTAATGGTAGCTAGAAGCACAGAATGTTAGTTTGACTTATGATTTCTGCAGGACTATGAGAAGAATCTGTTACTAAAAGCAATATAAACTGGTAGGTTAAAACCAGGAGATTTAAATAATAAACATTAGTGTTTAAAGCAACCTTAAGGCCTGATATGGTTTAGGACATTTTGTCCCATAGAAAAATACTGTGTTAATGGTAGCTTAGAAAAAAGTCAGGCTTCAATTTAAAACTAGATCATCTTCCTATTTTTTCAAATGCTTGATTTTGGTTTATGATCTTGCAAAGTCACCAGATCTACCAGAAATGTCATTTTGGTGTTTCAAATTGCTTTAAATCTGTGCAGTCATATGCAAATGACACAATCAACCAACTACTGGTTGTTGAACAGGGGAACCTGGACAAGTCAACAACTGCTTGACATGATCTATTTGGCAGAAAAGTCTAGAGGAAGATGTTGCTCTCCTCTCACCCCCCCACTCAGAAATACTAATCCAGTATATCCAATTACTTACTTGTGAAGAGATGGTGATTATTCTTGCGTAGCTTGTGAGCTCTTTCATACAGCTTTCTGGCACTTTTTCGTGATTCGGGGCACAATCTCATTCTCATAGTCTTTACACCCTGCTTAGAATCAGGATTTAGGAACACTACAATAGGATACCACTGGGCATAATTCAGACGGTCCACTGCATTCGGAGTGACATCTAACAAAGCATGTTTGTCCTGTTGCGATAAAAATGAGAGAGGTAAGAAAGCGAACCCCTTACACACTAAATAGGTTTTAAACATCTTCCACAAATTTATTTTGTATTATCTTCACAGAGCTCACTGTTTTGAAGTATTGATTTAAATTCTTTTCTCATTTGAATAATTGAAATCAAACTTCTTCCAATACCAACCTACACAGGCATGTACATTTTGAACTGTAGGACTGACTGCGTAACTACGAGCTCTTAACTATTAAAATAAATAAAGAAAAATTCTTCTCAAAAGTAAGATGGATCTAAACTAAGCCGTTTCCTATGAGGATTCTGCTAATAAGGGGGAAAAAATTTGAAATACAAGACCTAGTCTCATTACACACCTCTATCTTCCTTCTAAAATCCCACAAATAAATAATCACTAAATGCAAGAACCTGGCTAGCTTTCACCCAGTGCAAGGTTTCTCTTAAGGACACACAACATAGTAAGTCCATTTCACTGCTAAAACTGGGGGTGGAATTATGTTCCCTACCTACCTGGGCATCTGAAAGGCTTGCAGTTTGTTTTGAAGGAAATAAAAAGGTGAGGAGTAGAGCCTCCTATCATGAACTAATGCTAGAAGTTTAAATGATATTAAGGAAGTGAGACTGAAAAACTCTTCCCCCTAGTCCTTGTACTAGGGCAAGACTAATGACTCCATTAAATGAAATAACCATTTCTAGCTGCGCTGTCACACCATGGCTTTAAGTAAAAGAGGAAACAGCTTAAAACAGACTTAACAGATAGAGGACAACACTACCTGCAACAAAGCGTAGAATTACTTCTAGTTCTTAATATACAGAAGGAAAAGAGTGATAGGTTGGTTTTTATTGGAGCTTACCAGTAGAAAGACAAAGAAGTTATTTTAAAAGCAAATACTCATCAGGTATTCTCCTTCATTTAAGAACACCTGACACTTGATGATACTAGTTTTACTCTTGTGTTAAAAGAAAAATGGTGATGAAGAACTTACTCTGTCAATTATCTGTTTTATAGTGTGAAGACGAATAATACCAGAACTACGTTGGTCTGTACCAGCATCTCTCGGTTCACTTTCTAGTAAAGAGGACATAGTAAAAAATGTGTTGTAAGTTTACAACATAGCCTACATTCCTTTATTACAATAAGCCAAACCATTTCACAGCTCAAATTGTCAATTCAGATTGAACACACTCCTGCTTCAAAAATGTAACACAAATCTACCCACCAATGTGGCTACAAAAATTACTACATCTTCAGAGAAGTACGTACAAATAGGATAAAGCAGTACTGAATTAAAATGAGATTTGAGAAGCCTGTAAATGGAGCTAACATTACTTTTCCGTTCAGAGAATTATCAGCAATCAAACAGTCAAAAAGCTTATGTTTAGCCTGCTCCTTTACCTTGTCAACATCTTGTTAAACATGTAAACAGCTAAAGCAGCAATACAGAAAAACAATCTAGCCAAAGAACAGTGACTGCTCCTGAACTGCAGAAAAAATCTGATCTCAGACTTACTTGCAATTTGGAAGATATCTGGTTCTTCTCTAGCAAGTTTCTCCCGTGCAACATCAGCTATTGGACCAAAAATGGTTACAGGTCTCAGAAATCCAGCTAGAATTGAAGCAAAAAACAAACAAAAATGTTTTAAGCCATCAGTATATTTTAACTAAATGCAAGATAGTCTGCATAATGCATAGGCTAATACAAAGCAAACCACAGAAGCCTATTAACTCACAAGGGTAAGAACAAAGCCATACCTTCCCGAAGAACAACTCTTTCATAGGCAGGAAACTTTGTCTGAACAGGCTGGGCAGAAAGATCTTCTCTGCTTTTTCGGAGATTTCTTTTTGAGCTACGCAAACCTCGGAACCTCCAAAAATCCGCTCGATCTCCTCCTGCTGTCTTTGGAAGCGTGTACTGTACACTAGCTAGTTGCTCAGCTCTAAGGTGACAACAAATCCCCATCAGTTATCAAGGAAGTTAGATTCTGAAGCAATACTTGACTAGGAAGCTTATACTTGCAAAAAAACACTACTACACGCTGAATTGTACATTCCAATAGAGAAACAAGGAAAGTCTAAGACTGAACTACTGATAATGAAACTGCATCCTCAGTTACAAAGCTTTCTAAAGCTTTACGTAGCCTTGTCTCTTGTACTGAAAGTACAGTGAAGGGGTTTTTGTGGACCATACAAGAGTAAAAAGCAAAACTATAGAGCAGATAATTTACTTCATTTTGTTTTAATACAGTCACTTCTTCTGACTAATCCGTTTCTCTGAATTAGTATTCTACAGACTTATCAAATCATTCATTTTACAGATGAAGCGTTTAAAGTTGTAGTTCCAAAGCAGCAACTGAAGTATTTTAAGACCGTACCTGTTTTTGTTAGGTATGATACCTCTCTCAACTTCCTTATGATTCTTGCCAATTCGAATTGCCAGCCACGAACCCAGTTTGCCATTGTATAGAGTGTCCACCACCCGGAACACTTCACCTTTGTTGAAGCTTAGTCCATAAGGAGATTCCTTTTCATATTCAAAATGAGTTCTGATGTAGAAAGAATCCCCCACATCAGACTCAACAATGCGACGATAAACTGAAAAAGAAACCCCAAAATAGAAGGCATCACAGAAGTTCAAAGTGAGATTCTACTGCTCAGAACTACTCAAAAGCAGTGGCTCACCTTAATTCTGTTTCAAATATACAATATTATTTCAAGAAGTTTTAATGCCTCAGAGTTGTGTAATTATTAATAGCAAACTCTACAAAAAAATTAAACTGCCATAGTCAACAATTTAGTGGTAATGCAAGCTTATTCAAGTCCTCTGGGAGGAATTCATCTTACTGAGAAAAAAGGTTTATGTACACACAGCGCATCAGCATAACCATTCCTTTTCCAGAGCATAACAGACTCTCCCACTCACACCTCAAGGTTTCATGACAACATTTTTGTCAGATGCTAAGGTTTCTTTTTGGGGTTTTTTTTGTGGGGTTTTTTTGTTTGTTTGGGTTTGTTGTTTGGGTTTTTTTGTTTGTTTGGGTTTTTTTTTTTGTACAGAGATATTTTTTTTGTTAGGGGAATTGTACTTGTGGTGATGACATGCTGTCACAATATAAATCTCTAGTCCATATGTAGCACTTATTTATCCCAAAGCCAGAAGAACTTAAGTTTTCATAAGGTGCTAATTTTCTGCAAAGCAGAGGTTAGCTGTCATTCACTACTACATTGCTCCCATTACACAAATATTTACCATCTTTTTTCTTCTGAGCCAAAATGGTTACTTCTTCACCTTTAGGAAGATCAAGCAGAAAAAGGACAGCTTCTTCTCTGATGATATTGGTGAAGTCTACATTATTTACCTGGTATCAATGAAGTAATCAGTTTGACTTAGTATACAACATTTTAAGAGACATTTAACTATAGAATGGGAGATCTAAAATAACTTATTCTAAGATTCTTTTTTCAATTCAACTTCATAACATACACATTAAGTGCATATCTCAGCATCTCTTGTACCTCTAAACAGTCTCCCTTTATTTCTTTATAAGAGCATAACCTTCAGAATAATAGGTGGTAGCACATTTTATATTCTAACAACCCTATGGAGTATCAGTAACATAAGAGAGCACTCTGACAATTTACTGACCCAACAATTCAGCACGGGGGGAAAGCAGCTTCTTTAGCAACCACATCACTCAAGAAACTGGACATAAAACTTGCCAACCTCCCTAGCAACAATACAGTCACAGGAGACTGCTGCTATTAAGTCATCTAAGTAGTACATACAGGAAAAACAACCTGAACTACAAAGGCAACATATTCTACAGAAGGACAACTTCGCTTCGGTACAAGTGAAAAATCGTATTGCTATTGTTTTTGACATACCCTGAGAATCTGGTCCCCTTCCTCTAATCCTTCTTTGGCTGCAGGGCTGTCATCCAGAACACCAGCGACAAATATGCCAACATCATTGCCACCCGCTAGTCGTAAACCCACACTATCTCCTTTTCTGAACTTCACCAGTTTCATACTTGGCCTAAAGATTTAGAAAACATTCACTTAGAGGTGTAATAGCATTAAGTATCCTAGCAAATTTGACACTGAACACATGCAAAGAACTAATTTACCTATCTCTCAATTAGAAAGATATAACACTATGCATATCATTAACTGATGAGCTGCAGCATTACAACACCCTCATTAGCAGTGCTTCGAAAAACACACCTGTATTTACTTGTTCAGTGAGTTTAGCTTGTCTTACACTCAGACAGCAATTTAAGCGAGGTACTCTGACACTCCTCCAAAAATGGTGCCCCTTCTAAATGCTTGCATGGACATGTACTTTGTTTCTAAACAGATTAAGATGTACCTGAGACAAAACCAAACTAGAATCTATTTTCATGTACACTAATGCCCATAAAAGCAATCCCTGTTAAAGCAGACTCATTTCCACATCATGACTTGGCACATTTCTGCAGTGACCTTTATTCATTACTACAGTGTCTCTTCTCTCTAGAGATGGACACAGAGCAGGAGGGGTGGTGGTGCCTAGGGAGGGATAAACACTGCAATTTTTTTTCACCAGCTCAACATTGTAACTGCTGATTTCCATAGATGAATAGATTTTTAAATGGCATATTATGCAACAGAAGTGCCAACAAAGTTCAGGAAATAACCCTAAAGTCTTCATCCTAATATTTCTAAACAGAAGTGTCAGGACAGCATATTGGACTTCACATCAGGACATTTATGCAGGTTATTCATCACCTTCAATAAAAGCATGGCTTGCTCAAGGACCAGGCAGAGCCAGAGTTTAGAGTTACATTACCGAAGCATTCCATCTTCATGGGTTGAATTTGGTAAAGGACCATCAGATGGACTGACTGGTAAATCCACATCTGGCTGTCCTCCTTGTGCATACACTGGCTTTGGTTCTATTAAAACATCAGAAAGTTTCAAATGTCCCTTAGGTCATTCAAAGCGCAGAAAGTAAAGCTTCATGAAGAGATTAATGGCTTCAGTAGGCTTCCCCTACCCCACTCAAACTCACTCAGAAGTGAAAAACTAGTACCTTAAACAGAAGATACTCACATTATGCCATTCAAAGCACTGTGATTACTGGTCTAATTAGCACTTCAGTAAAAATCCCCAAACTTCAATAAAAATCCCAAACTCCCATCCAGACAATATCTGTGTGCCTCTTCCCATTCACTCAAGAACAGACCATTTCTTCTTCCCCACTAAGGAACAAAACCCCCACGGTACTTGTTGCTAGTCTCAGACTTCTTCACTTTGGATTAACAACTCTCTCAAAAGTCTCCTATCCTAGCTGGCTTTGTATTATGCCAACTATTAATTTTGAGTATCGTATAGAAATATAGAATTCATGTTTCTCATCTCACTGCCAATTCCTTTTTCTACATTAGCAAACATAAACTTACTTGATTTGCATCTTTCCATAACACCACTGCAACACTGTCACCTTCTATGACTTTTTGTAATACTGGCTGCTGCATCAGAAAACCTACTATTCTCATTTTCAAGATTTTTCAGCGTCACCAGCATCATAACTCTGCCAGTTCTTCACTTGGCTACTGAATACTACATGCAAAAGCATCACTACTCATTCCTTAAGTCTTCAAATATTTTCAAGCTTGAATGTGCTTTTTCTCATTCTACCCAGCTTCTCGAGAACAGCTCCCTCTAAATCATCTGCATAGGTTTCTCTTTTTCAAAATTCCACTCAAGTGCCTCATTCTCTAAACAAAAATCTTTTAACTCAGCCTGTCCTGTACAGTGTCACATCACCGTATTTTTATACATATATATATACATATATATACACACACAGAGCCCCCAGCTGGCTTTTATATCTTCTACTCATCATTCCCCTCTGGAAAATAGAGATGAAATTCTGTTCTGGTTGTATTAGTTGTACTGCACTTGCGAAAATGCCTTCTTGTTCTTATGACTTTAGGCTGGAAATGCTACAGCTACAAAACGTTTCAGAGTGTTTTCAATTGTCTTGGGAACAGTAGTACTAAACAGGCTTAACTACATCCTTGTTTAAACATAGTCTGCTACAGTAACTTTGTAAGAGCCAGTCTGCCTGACTCACAGAAATGATAGATTGTAACCTTGAAAACTCCATATAAATCTCTACAAGCATCACCTGAAAACATAGCTCTAAACACTGGAGTTCGACCCCTATGCAATCGCCAGACTCCGCAAACGTAGGTTTCCTGGATCAAAACTCTAAATGAGATTATGGTTATAAAGACTATGTATTCAGAAATAAACGTCATTAGCACTCAGTCTAAGACTTTAGGAATCATTCCACAAACATGCAATGACAAAGTTTTCACTGGTCATCCATTCTCAACAAAATAGATAATTAATGTTTTTACCTGGGAGTGGTGGAGTTTGTTTTTCATTTCTTTCAACTGCCATCTCTTCCATAGTCTTAGAAACATCATCTGTATTCTTCACAGGTGTAGAGACAGCTCCTGGTTTAGTTATTCTCTCATCTTCTCTGCTTCGAAGACTGTATTAAAAAAAAAAAAAAAAATCCACTCTGCAGAGAGAATTGCTTCTATGATCTCAGTCATTTTATTAGCAAAGTTCAGGTTTGTCACTTACTATTTAGCAAGGTTTTAATTTTAAGGCTATCATATTATTAATACTTTTCAACATTTTGTCCCTAACTTCATGTTAATAAAGGACTTCTCTAGATATGCTTATTTAGGGAAACGAAGGACATGGTGAAGCAGAAATCATATGTGTATACTACATACTGAAAGCTACACAAGAAACTGAGAAGCAAAAGGAAAAAAGGGACAACTGCATTTGAAATGGTCTTTTTTCTCACCCCTCTGTAGAAATCACATGGGTTTGGACTTAATTCTTTGGCTTTGTTGTGATAAAGCTAACACAACTGTTTTGTTTGTGTGGCAACTGCCCTGGAACACAAGTGTGGCTCTTGCTATGGTGCAGAGATAAAAGGCACAACATAAATATGTCCCAGATTTCTCAGGCTTCACAAAGAATGAGGCCTGCAATCCACAGCTACTACTATACAGGACTGTTTCTCATGCACTCAGTCATCCAGGTATTGCACCAGTAAAAGACAGCTCTCTGCTTCTTATGCATTTCCTATACATGCTTCCAGTGTAACACAAAAGTATGAATAAAAACAAAAACACCACCACCAAAACCCCAAACTACAACCTTTTCCTTCAAGTGAGATCAACTAAAGCTCAAAAGGACAGGTATTTTTATATTTTTCTATAGAGCAGCACCATGGGAGAATTGAACAAAACATATCTGTGTCAAAATGTTAACTGTTACACTACGCAGCTATCTGTTGAATAGCAACTCAGAGTCAAAGCAGATGAATGTTAATAGTCAGCTGGAAAAATGGAAGACTATATCAAAGAGGCAGGCTTAATTCCACAGCGTCCACATTAGAGTCATGAGATGCTCAAAGTATTTTATTTAGCTGAGAGCTAGCAAATAAGCAAGGGTATGAAAAGTATTTGAGATGAAACAGACAAATCACAGCTTTTTATATAATCTCAGACTTCATTGCCAAGAAGGGGAGGGAGGGGGAAATGTTACACTTTCAAAGACACCAAGGGATTGGTCTGTACGTACAAGTCCATCTCTTCTCATAAAGGAGAAGTCTGTTGCAGAGGGAGGGGGCAGGGAAGAGAAACACTTTGCACTACCAGCAGCTAGGTGGCGCTACCAGGCAATAATGTGTTGATTAAAAAGATGCTGAAGCCATTACATCTAGCAAAACAAGCAAGCATTTATCTTTCTACTTCCTTCCCAAACTTATCCAATAAACGTTTTCCTATTCCTCTTCCAAATTTCTAGCTTATGTCAAATTGTAAATAAAATTAAGTACATAAACTAGAGGTTTATGTATTTTACTTCCAGCAATAAAGTATGACTGGACTCCTCATTCCCTTGAAAATAGTTCCTGGCTTATTAAACACAGATGCACACATTTGGCTATTTAAATACATACAAAGTGCCTTCTATACAAAAACATTCTGTAGCACTTAGAGCTGCAACTAATTTCCCTCCCCACCCAAAGATTTTTAGGTAAAGAGCACTAGATAATGATATTACAACTTCCCCATGAGTCCTCTCTACCTGCTTCTGAGCACCTCCTAATACTTCACAGAAGCATTATTTCAACCCAGTGCTATCTCTGGTTTGCTTCAAAAAATAAGGCAAGACCCCTTCAGTTACCACAGAAGGGTGAATTTCATTTTACATTGCCATACCACAAAGTCCAAAACCACTACAATTTTAAGCTGGTTTATACCTCGTGTCAAAAAAGAGCATAAATGTGGGAAAACACACAGCTCTCAAAAACAGTAACTGAAATACAAATACTGAGAACATAGCACACAAGAGTCAGTTAAACAGCTGGATCAATACACTTCTGCTATGCATGTAGGCAAATAAATCCTGCCATCTAAAATGCCTGCAAAAGGTCAGTTCTAAACTGAAGTTCAAAAGGGGAAAAGTTGATAGAAACAATTATGGTGGAACAAAAAGGAAGAAAAAAAATACACAAAGTAGTAGAGCAGAATTTTTCTTGATTTTGCTGAAACAGTTGAGTAAGCACTGGCTATTTCACACTGCAAGATGATACAGGAAACAACATGATGCTGTCACTGGCTTTAGGTGATGAAAACTTGTTAAAAGCTGACAGCTGCATTTCCCAAGAGATAGAAGTGTTGTTCATTGTGTGCATTGTGACACTACTGTTTTAACATCTGCGCTGTGCAGGACCTCTTCACCTCACTTCTTCACTGCCTTTTTCTTTTTTAAAGAATAATTTCCAGATAACCTTCAGTCACAAAATGTACTCAGCTCCACACCAGTGCCACCAATTGTCCTCAACAGACTGTCTGCAACACAGTTAGAATGTTTGCACAGAAAATTTTGAAAAATAAAAACATGCAGGCTCTTTCCAAACTATGTTTAGCACATCAAGATGTTCAGTGTGAGATAACAGTAAGGGCCAAGAGGCATCTTCCTAACCACATTTAAACAAGGTTGCTTTTTGCCCTATGTTACACTTTTTCAATTTGTTTTGAAAATGGACAGAACAACAAATCTCTCATGCTATACTTAAACTAACAACTATGTTATGGAAGTCAGCTTCATTCTTCCAGAAATAACCTGAACATTCAGAGGGATTTCTCCAAGCTACCACATCTTTCTGGTTGAGGCTGAAGTATTGAACAAAAACTTGCCACTCCAGTATGCAAGTGAGGAAGGCATCATACCAAAGAGTTCTGAAGTCAGAATTCTTTCCACTGGTGAAGGGGAGCTCAGAAATGAAATTTGGCAGGCTTGCCAGCACAGGGCTGGAGATGCTGCTTTTCCAGATGGGTCGCACCAAAAGCTTCTCTAGTTCAATCGGCTACTGCCAGCAATAAGACCAGAAAGTAAGAAAAAGCATATGATACCCTCTCTCCAAGTGCCCTCCAAATTCAAGTGCAGAGACATCCTTTGCTCCTTCCAGCTTTTTAAGCACAACTTTTAAGACATTACACAAAGTCACCTTATGTTAGCTGACCTTCTATATTTAAGATACATTCTTCTTCTGCCTAAACAGTTGTTCTGCATATCTTTGCAACTATATGCATCTTTTAAAACTATACTTAACTTTCAAAATGTGATCTACTCAGAGACCCCTTCCACAAAGACAGGACACATTTGTATCTTATTTCACTTAATACCTACTTCAGTATCAGCTGCCTATAAATTTTCTGAGTCTCCAGGGCTGTATCTGGAGATTTCCAAGATTCATTCTCTGCATTCTTTTCAGTACTGACTAGGAATAATTAGCAATCTTCAGGAAGTGGAAAGAAGGAAAGAAAATAGTAATTAGTCCTTTCTATTAAGAACATGTTCTAGGATTCTGAGTTTTAGAAAGACTGTTCAATATGTATCTGTGAACTTCTGGACTAAAGAAAACTACAAGTGCTATTTAATGCTTTTACAGAAAAGCTCAAGTAACAAATGCTGTAGAAATTCTACATCCAGGAAAACTGCAGGCACACTGGTGCATGCACCAGTATGGAATACTCAAAGATGGAGAAAACAGAGACCCTGCCAGATTCCAAAGCAATACTGGAGCAAGCCTGTTGACAGCTTTCTGTACTCAAGTACACACCTAAAAGCCTCAGTCTGTAGTTAAGCTTGTATGAAAGGACTAACAGGATTCCCCCGGCATTTCTCTCCTCATTAACATACAAACACTTGGCAGAACAGGGTCTAAATAAAGACTTGTTATCTACAAGACATTTTCAAAGTCCTTCTTCAAGAGCAGTTTGGGGACTTCCTGTAACTTTTCTTCCTCAGCCTGCTGCTACCAAGCTTTTTTCCCCCTACCCTCCAGATTTTCTTTAAAAAAAAAAAATCTTCAAAAGTGAAGGAGTTGTGACCACTTTGCTCTTACAGCAGAAGGAGTTGTGACCACTTTGCTCTTACAGCAGAAGGAGTTGTGACCACTTTGCTCTTACAGCAGACTCAAACTTGTACAAAAAAACACTACAAAGAGAAGCTGTTTTTAATATGTTTTTCTTTATGTAGCTCAAGGCCTAGTCCAACGGGAAGTCAATCCATGCCAAGGCAGCCCTTGTTCATAAAGTAGATACAGCGGATGCATTCAGAGTCGAGATAACTTCAGAGTTCCTTCTCAGGAAGGATTTCATTCCTCTGACAGTGTAATTCATAGAAAGGAAGTGGCCATCTACCTAAAACACCGCAATAGGACAGGAAAGTACTAACACTAGGATAAGGCAATCATTGTTTCATTTTAATGTTTTGGTTGTGGGGGGTTTTGCTGTTGTTTGTTGGGTTTTTTTGACCCTCCCTCCACAAGCCTTTTCACACAGCATCAGAAATCCCAGTCCAAAAAATGAGTTCTAAGGTGACCACACAACCTTGACAATCAAATCCCTGCAGCTGGGATTCTACTTTTTTCTTATTGATATGGAACTCCTACTTGAAAACAAGAACTGCATGTCATATAGTCCCTCCAATATAACACACTCACAAGAGAAGCATCTGCAATCCACAACCCCAAACACCTGTACATGTAGATAAGACCAGTTTTGCAGATTTATAAAGCCTTAAAAGACTCAAAAAAAAAATCCTAAATGTGTAAAGTGTTATTTTTCCCATGGGCAAATTAAAAGTTATAAATAACCAAGAAGGCATATCTTAGCTTTATGGAACAGCTAATTGAAATTTTTTTCCCTGAATTTTTTACAGCATCTAAAACTCCTCAAACGCAGGCTTTTAATTTAGAATTTGCAATTCCAACTTTTGCTCCATCATCTATGAGCATCATAGATAATTTACCCTCATGAGACTGTAAACTTTTATCTTACAGCTATTTAGTAGAATCTAAAATCCAACATTCAAGTTACATTTTAATAGATTTGAATGCCATTTTCAAAAAAAACACATGAAAATGCAGAACAGGATAGATTTATATTATTCAAAACTATAGTTTCAGATAGCTGAAGAAAATCTCCAAAGCATAAAATAGATTAATTTTACCTGAATTCATACAAAATTACTTACATACTTGAGAATTATCATCAATGTCCCACTATCAAGTTGAACTATCCAAAAGGTAGAGCTTCTGTGAAATATACCTTATTTTGTAGGAATTCAGTATAGTAAAAGATGTAAAGTCTTTGAATGAAGGTTAGTAAGAAAAAAAAAAAAGCCTATACCTAAACAAGATTTCAACAAGTTTACCTAGGTTAGACATGCAATAAGAACTGTGCTACCAGTCATCTCAAACACCCTTGCAGCTAACTGCTTTCTAATCCCAAAATATAATTGCACATACTTCACTAAGATATATCACTATCAAACTTACGTTGTCATTCATACAACCAGACTCTAAGATTACATTTAAAGGAATGATAACACCTTTAACTGAAGTTAAAGGTTCAGTTTCTCCTAAAGTCTAAGAAAATCTGGACCATTATTAGCAGCATCTCTTTGTCTAAACAATGTCATATAACTTATTACCACAGTTGTGCATCACATTTGTCACACTGAACAAATCCAAGCACTCCAACTTCCATGTCACATTAAATAGTTGATATAAAAATAATACAATGCTGCCATCACCTGCCGTTGCTGGGCTGCTGTGGAGAATGTCTGGAATGGTCTGAAGGCTCTGACCTCTGGTCAGGAGATCGTGAACGACTGCGGCGGGGCCTGTCATGTGATCGGTTGGAATGATCTGATGCCAGCGACTGAATTTCTGAAATGTCTGTTAAATAAAAGTTGTTTTTCCATGAAATGATTGTAATTAAAATGGCGGTGTGACCTGCTCAAATGGAAATAAGCTTTTGTAGAGAAATTCTATGAAGATGTTAACTCTATGTTTATTATTTCAAAACAACAAAACTTAATATCCCTGAAAGAATAATTGCAAGAACAGGGGCTGTATCTTTTTCTCTGCTGTTTTTGGAAGTGTGGATTTCAATTATATTCAAAGAAGAATTTATGACAGTCAGTCGTAAATTACGACACGACAGTCTCACTCCCCACCCTCTCCTCCCATTTAGGCTTTCACATCTTCACAACACAGGGAATTTTCTTCTCCCTTTAGAAATCGGGATTATTTATACTCACCATCTCTTTCTGAAGCATTAGCAGAGTGAATACTGTCAGAAAGATCAGGGACATTCAACAGTGTAGCTCGTTCATCTCGCTGAACAACCATCTTCAACTTGCCTTTTGACCTTTCTATTAGTGTTTTTGCATCTGCTAAGGACATATTTTCTGTTACTGTGCCATTTATCTGGAACAGAGTAAGGAAAGAGCAGATATAAACTTACGTAAAAAACAATGACTCTCCAGTACAGACAGTGGCTTTCTGTCCAATGGTATTTAGAAATTCCTAGAGATACTTGATCAGAACTACCAGGATACAATGGAAGACCATTGGGTTCACCCAAACTATAATATATTGAAAGATGAAAATAATTTTCTAATATAAAGCCTCAAGCACTAACCCTTTAAAAATAGTAATTTTTGAACCAGCACCAGCACATTTAAAACAGTGTCTTGAAATAAAAACTTAGCAACTAAAAATCCCTGGATATATTGATTTCTGCAAAACAAACAAATAAATTAACATGAAGCAAGTTCTAGTGTTTCTGGAGAAAAGCAACCTTATTGCTCTCTAAAACTGCATCAGAGGAAGTTGGAGCAAGCTGGGGTCACAGCCTCTTCTCCCTACTAACAAATGACAGAACATGGGGAAACGACCTCAAATTGCACCAGAGGAGGGTTAGGTTGGATATTAGGAGAAGCTGCTTCACTGAAAGGGTTCTCTAACACTGCAATAGGTTCCATAGGCAGGTGGCTGAATTCCTCGTTCCTTGAGGTGTTACAAAGATGCAGAGATGTGATGCTGAGAGACATGGTTTAGCTAGGTAATAGTTGGACTCAATCTTAAAGGTCTTTTCCAACCAAAAAGATTCTATCATTCAATAGCATGATTCCACAACATGATTTCCACATTGTACTGCATAATCAAGTACATAGGAACAAAGCCTCGCACTAATATAAAAGTGTTCTACTACACATTTACAGTGGGCACAGCCTGAATAGGACCTAGGAAACAGTATCGAAACCACAAAAGCTTATAATTTTTATTTCCTTAGAAAGGTTGAATTATGCATATACCTCTCGATCCTTGAAATAATAACAACAAAATACATCCTCTACTAGCAATAATTATGCTACTGAGAGACAGTTAATAGCACTTGTACCAGTGAGTTTTCCTTTCAAGCAAACACCACCACCATTTACTATACCTTCAGTACAACATCGCCTTCCTGAATATTGCCATCTCTGGCTGCCAGGCTGTCCTGCGATATTTCTTTCACAAATATGTGGCTTGCCAACCGTAAACCATACTCTGTAGAACAGCAAGAAAAAAAGAAAGCTGATGAAGCTACAGTAAAAAGTACAGAGAGATATCAAAAATATGCAGCACTGCTTTACACATTTACACTGGAAACGAAGAGGAGAGTGACTTTGGCACATGGAGAGCTACAGTGAAATTACACTATGGATTTACCATTATATCAACCTCTTATCTGACTGTTCCTGTAATCATAGCTGTTGGTCAATAGCTTTATTTAGATGCTACCTACAATTTCCTGTTTTCAAACAAAACAGACACCAAAGACGCAAGCACATAGGAGGGATATAGACACTGACTACCAGGTGCACAATTGGTATTTGTTTACACTATAACTATTTTACCCTTAATTAAGCCCATGTATTTTGGAATACGAAAAATATCACCAGAAATACAACAGCCAGTTTTAAGTTTTCAGCTTGATACTGGCAAAATAGGCAAATGAACTTAACAGCACTGTTCATACAAGTCCAGGAATCCCTTAACACAACACTGTCTGAAGCCTTTAAAATAGCAACCTCAACCTCAACTCAACCTTTAAAATAGTAGCAAAAGCCTTAGCAAGAGAATTAGATACAAGTTACCTTCATTTTTTCTTGATTTCACCAGTGTTACTTTGGTAGGTTTTGCAGGCTGGCTGGATGTAACAGACCTTCTGTCTGATCTCGGTGATAAGCTTCTCTCTCTGCTAGCACTTCGATCTCTTACCCAACTCTTCTCATGCCTTCTGTTGGCACTTGGAGCACCACGGCTGCTTCTTGGATCGTGTATCTCTTCATCATAGCTGTCATCCTCGTTTTCAGACACTGGTTCGGGCTCTGGCCGAGTCACTGGAATCTGAATTTTCTTCATCCTTCGGATAGTCTACAACAAAACAATAGGTATGAGTCTCTGGTTGAGTAACACTAATGGCGTTACTAAATGTCAGAAGCCAAGCTAATTGCCAAACTCCAAAGAAAAACATACAAACATATGTGAATGCTCTAAATTTTTACAATCCTCAAAATTCTGTTCAGCTAATACAAGAGACTTATTAATAGAGACTACCAGAAACCTGGTGTTTCAGGGTTTTTGTTTAGTTGGTTCATTTTTTTTCCCCTTTGGAGCAGGGTATGTTTGTTTTTATGGTTGGTTTAATCCCTTTTTGTTTCTGCAGAATTGTCAAAAGGATAAGAATAACATCCATCTCAGCATAACATGATACTATGTCTTCAGAGCCGCGGATTTGAATGCCCTCTCTTTGCTTAAACCCACAAATCAGTTACTGGCACTGCTAAAAACTTTTGCTAACATGTAATCTACTGTATACGCAGTGCATTATTGACAGTAATTCTCCTCAACTTTGAAGCTTCCCAATCTTCCAAAGCAATGTTTATGCAAAACAAAGGAGAATATTCCTGCTGAATGTTCAAAGCTGGTTTGTGCTAATTTAGGCAGCTGTTTCCAGAGTAAGGCCCAACCCTGTTTAGAGGTTTATTTGCTATGTGTTATGAAACTCAACAAGTTACAGTTTTCATTCATTGCTTTTCTTTACATAAAACTAGACACCAAATACTTAAGATGCTGAAAGCCCTGCACAACTCACCACACACCATTTTGCACAAACTTTAAAGAATTCTTGTATTTACAAATCCAAAACATGACACAGTTTATTGCAACTGTATTAAAGCACACGAGAGCACTGGAAATCTGTTGGCACAAATGCTTTTCTACAAGCCCTAGCAGTCTATCTTCCTTAGTTAAGAAAGTGTTAAACATTGTGCATTTGTGTTCTGACTTTTGTAACATAAATCTCAAAACTTCTACAGAAAGCTGGATTGCTCCCTTTAGTGATGTTCTGTTTTGCAAAGTTCAAAAGCCAAACACTTTGAATAAGCTTAGAAAATTACAGGAATTATGGTAATTATACTTTATGTTGGCAAACTGTTTACTGAGCATAAAAAGAACTATGTCAGTGCCTGAACAGTGGGTAAAGCCCTTTAGCATACACCAGCCTTTGAAAAACTTAAAAGAAAGCAAAGAAATACTAGACACAGCTAAGAATTGAGTTTTTGTCAAACTTAGCAAAGCTTTACCTTAAAGGAGTCTGAAGTATCCCATGTCACTTCACCTAAACATTATCATTCACATTTTAAAAAAAACTCCAAACCTTCTGTGAGCCACGTCATGATAATCACTTAAACCTGAAGCAGCACACATACCAGAAGCCCATCTGCTCTGCAACCACAGAATTTAAGTAAACTTAAAGATTTAAGACATTCACTTACAATTTTGGCATTCTTCCCGCTTTTCCTCAGCTGCTGAACAGCAAATGCGTGCTCAACATTATCCATTGAAACTCCGTTAACCATTGCAACACGGTCATTCTCTCTGAATGAAAAACATCACAAAGCACACTAAATACTTGATGTCAAGGGGAAAACATTGGGGAATTAGTGTCCCTGAATAAGCAACCTATTCAATAAGAAGTTACAAATAGCTACATTAACAGCAAAACAGTTTGAATCCCGGTATAGCTTGGCACTTACTGTAGCAGTCCTTCTGCTGGGCCTCCTTTCAGCACATCAGAAATAACTATTGATGTCTCACCACTCTGGAAGTGAGGATTATCTCTTCCTCCAGATATTGCAATACCAAATCCAAATCCAGGGGCCTATAATATAACAAAAGAAATATTTTTACTTTCTGTTATTCTAATAGTATTACAGTTCACACTCCTGTGAAAAACACCAAGTCCCATGGGATGAATAACTTCTTGGAAGAAATAAGGATCAATGGTACCATGCAATGCTCTGTACTGTAAGAACAGGAGAGATTAAAAACACATTCTAAAAGACTTTTACAAGGCACAGTTTCAGGCTACCTAATTTCTCCCAAGAGCAAAAGATTAGAGTTCTCATTTGCATTTTAATGGCCTAGGCCTCAGGTGGTCATCAGTAAGACCTCAATCTTCAGTAAGCACAACACATCATACCACTTTGAGTTACTGATTCACAAGCATTGTCACTTCCTGCAACACTTTGAGGTTTCACATCAGGGTATATACCCAGCTTGACCTCACTTAGCTCAGGAACTGACAGGATCACAGCACACAGTAGTATGACTGCAGGCTCAGTTCTAAGGAGTAATACCAAAATCACTTGTGCCATTAAATACATCAAACCCTTGTCAGCACTTGCAAATCATCTGCATCTTAACAAAAGTGATTTTCTTGAATATTTTACCTCTAGGGTGACCTGCAACTAACTATAGCAAGGTCAATGCCTCTGAAAAGTTATTCCTATTGGATATTTCAAGATAAGACAATGATGTTTTTCTGCCTGGAAGCAGTGAGAGTGGGAAACAAACTTTCCAAACATAACTGAATCGCAAGCTATCCAGGTCTCACAAAACACTGTCAGGATATTACCATTTAAATACTCGAGAATTTATTTTGAATTTTTCAACTATGCAAAATAGTCACTGGATGGAAAAAATCAGGCTTGAGTCAATTCCTCCTCTACATTTCACACAGCACACATGCCATGCTGGCAGACTTAGCCCTTTCTTTTTCAGCCTTCTCAAACAAACATGACCCAGCTTTAGCAATGAGTTTCATAACCTTACAGTGACAGCAGAAACAACATGGCAGTCTGTATCTGTCTGTAAGACACATGATGTTCCGTTTTTTGGACAGTAATTACTGCTCAAAAAAATTTGTTTCCTATTTCCCCCCAAAACAGAGGTCATAAAAAGATGGCCCTGATTTAGCCTGTAAGCACTGAATAAGACAATACAGTATTAAAGCAAAGATTTGGAGATTCACTGTTCAGAAATTTATTTCAGCAATTGGCACATACTGTTGCTATGGGTATGAAGAAAATAAGTTTGTTAAACAAAAAGGTACATCTTACTGCTTCTTTTACACTAATTTTAATTCATTAAAGGAAAACTGGATATATTTTCAAGACACATTCCAGACAGATCAACCAGAAGTCACAGCTGGGACTCAAGAATTACTAAGCAAAGCCTGTGCCATGCAGAAGGACAGTCTAAAGAACCATGACAATTTATGAGAGCTGAGGTTTTCTTTCAGTTGTACTTTTTTAATAGCTGACAAAGAATATGTAGCCAATGAAGTATGTAACAAAACACTATTTCAAAACAGTAGTATTTCCCCTTACTCATGCCACTGCTTTCAGTTTTCCATTAATCTAACAGAGTTCAGTTTGCATCATATTTGGGTGGGGAAGGAAAGGGAAAATAAAGGTAAGAACAAAAGGTGTTTATGTCAAACTTCATTTAAATCTCCATCTTTCCTTGCACCATAAACAAAAAAATTCTCACGGTTCTGCAGTTGTGAAAAGAAACAGTCATCAGGCTAAGGCCAGCAGAGATGCAGAACCTCAATGTAAGCATTATCTTGCTGCTTTGCAAGTCTACTGTAAAAAAAACAGAATGCCAAACGAATCACCGATATTAAAATTACTAGTTTCCTAGTTCAATGTTGTTCTTCAAGAAGCCCTGAAACACTGCAGTCTCATATACAGACAGCAGTCAAAAAACCCCACAA
Organism: Indicator indicator; assembly: GCF_027791375.1. Lineage (NCBI taxonomy): Eukaryota > Metazoa > Chordata > Aves > Piciformes > Indicatoridae > Indicator > Indicator indicator. The sequence goes on from NC_072025.1 coordinate 7,253,827, forward strand.
GTCAGACCAAGGCTTTCTAATCATAAATCAAAGTAATAAGAAATAATCCAAATAAACCCCTCAATCTTTAGGAAACTTGAAGAGCTCAGACATCTTACAGCAAACCTCAGCCTAATACTTTTAATTTTACCCTGCTGCCTACCATCAATCTTCTGAGATAAATGATAAACTGAACTACCCTCAGTAGACTGAGTGTAGCTCCTAGTCCTGCCTAGTCTAGGCTATTTCTACTATTCTCTAGATATCTCTGAGGATAACTGAGATCTGGATGCATTTCACTCCTTCTGACTAAATTCAAGTAAACTCATTTATTTGATATTCTAACACTTGAAGAATGTCACAAATAAAAAGCAGAATGAAAATCCCCCACAAGCAAATATGCACTCACTTTGCTAAATCCTCTTCCCACTGCTAAGGATAAATTCAAAGCACTAATTCACTGGAATGTTACATTAAGAGTTTTGATTCCGTTATCTGGCAGATAGAAAACATTGTGTGTCTTTAACTGGCTAAATTCATGCTATCAAAGTTACTGGCAGTACATGCCATCAACCTTCAACATCTAAATAAGAGATATTCAAACAAAAGTTAAACCAGTACAGTTGGCAACAGTTTGGCACATCAAATATCATAATCAAAATCATATTTGAATCACACTTCCATTTCTGTACTATACAAGGCATTCTGACTACGCTGCATGCACAACCAAAGACAAAATTTCTAGTTCCTATTTAAAATTTTGCTCGAGGTAATAACATATTGCAGCATTTCATTACTCCTTTGCACACTGAGACAGAACTTGTCGTTTTCAGGTTTCACTTAAATTACTGCTACAATTAACTAGAAAACTATTCCCTTCAAGAGAAACTAAGCTATCATGAACTCTACTAGCCAAACTTGTATTGTCATAGCATTTTGTTTCTGAAGCAAAAACAGAACACATGTAATCAGTAATAAAAGTGAAAAACTTAAGTTTGTACAGGTTCCAGAGATGACTAGACAGCTGCAAGAAGAAAATATAAAGGGCAATTACATATAGAAACAACACTTCTTGCTCAAGAACTCGACCTAAAAGTCATTTGAAGCTTGAAAAGTAGCCTAGATGAGTATCACTACATATTTTTTCTTTTACTTACACTTCTGTTTCAGCATGTGTTTGCAGTTGGAGATGGCACTTTGTTAGATAACTTTCTAGTCAAACAAAGCATAAATGCTCTCTTCCCAAGAGGGCAGATACTAATAGAGTTATTTTGAATCAACAACACTGAACTTGTTAAAATCAACAGAGAATTAACGTTTTATCAGACTCATCTATTGACACACATTTTTAGTCAAAGATTTGTTCATCTGGTCAGTGATACAACTCTAAAATGCCTCAACTCTATGCCAAAGAATTCAAGGCAAATAATGTAACTTATTCCCCAGAAAACTCCTGTGCATCCCCAGTTTGCTGGAGTGAATACAGCTACTCGGGCCATGATTCCACAGTTGCTTTAAAATTAAGCTGCTGCCAGAAACAGCATCTCACCCTCTTCTGACTTCCCCCTAAACAACTTCTTCCTTATTGCCATTTTTGTACAGCATCACCAGAAATCAGATTAAGAGTAACCCGTGTAAGAGAGCCTAAATGCAAATAAATGTTCTATTTACACAATCCTAGCATACATTCCTTTGTGTAAGGGGTACATTCTGGCCACCCAAAATTCACAAATTTAAGAAAATGACAAATAAGGCAGTAATGAACATGTTTATTTATACTTAACTACATTGTTTTAAGCCCCTGCAAATAAAGTTTTATAACATTTGAGTATAGTTATGGCATAACCGTTAATCACCACTTAGATTTCTGACTACTTTCAGTTAGCTACAGAAGCAATATAAAAACCTTTACTTCTGGCACAGGTATCTGTAGGCAGCCTGATCTCTGAAATCCAAAAACAAAATAGAGCTACCATCAAATGGAGCTTTTACAACACTTCTAAATTTAAACAAAGGAATATGACAGTTTCCTTTTCTTTTACTTCCTGACATCTGGCTTTTTCCTATTGTTTTCAGAAGCTACCAGTATCCTGGAGTTAGGCACACACAACCAATTGTATGAACTTACCCTGTGAAGAGTCACTGTGTGTTGTTCCCATATAGCTGTTTCTTCCATTGTTGTGCTCTAAGGAGAAAAAAACCCCAGAGATTAGACTTCACTGTCAATAGTTGTTCTAAATAAATGTATAGTATCACAAACAGAACCTTACACTGAACAGTAACATTAATATTCATATTGAATAGCTACAGAGAAGCAGGGCTGGCTCATTTGTTACACATTTCCTGTCTTTTTATGTCGCATCTGAACTTCCTGTCCTCCTATAGAAGGGGGAAGGGGAAAGAACAGGCAAAACAGATTTCTAATATTTATGTGTTTTTTTAGAACTTGAAGTTATAAAGTAGTTTAAAGGGAAAGACTACAACAAGCATTTGTGATGTAGGTTCCCTTGATTGCTCATTATGTGTACAGTAAATGAAGCTGGTCCAAAGCCCACTTTCGGTTTTCCACCATGATCGCTTATATTTATTTCATCCTTGTGTGAACATTCTCCTTCTACTTGTTCTAAATGAACCTAGATTGCCACTAATTCATGAGCACCTAGCTATACATTACAGTATCTGTGCTACTGTATTATGTATACAGGTCACATTTAACAGACTCCCCAGTGAGTTTAGTGGGTTTGGTGAACAACAGTACTGCAGAAATAAACAAGGTCCTCTAAGGGAACTAGATTAAACAGTAACAGTATGACAATATTTACATACCCGCATTTCTGCTTAGACACTTGCACTACTTAATGTGCCACCACAAGCAAACACCGGGAAAAGGGAAGATGGCATGAATGAGGAAAAGCTAGTAGAGCCAAAGTCTTGAAAACAGGCAGAAAGACAGCAAGAAATACATCGCTAAAAGCACAAAGTCTCCTGCTATCCTGCTGCTGTGCTATCTACCTTCCCAGAGAAGAGTGCTCAGTATTTTCCTCTATACACCCCCTTCTCATAAGTAATGCAATAAAGAACAGAATCAGAACACAAACGTCTGCAATGAGCATTGTTTTTTTGAAAATCTACTTTACTCTGTTTCAGTTACAGTAACTCGGCCACTACAACAAAAAGTACTCTTCACTTTCCAGTTCCGCATTGTAACAGAACAGCAGCAGTGTTTACTCACTATCAATACCCCTGAAAACTTTATCTGATTTCATAACATCACAACTTGCAACAAGGTTTAAAAAGTGAATTCTTCTCATGACCCTGAAAAGTTGTGAGGTTTTTACCTCTACTCTTGTGCTCAGTGATTAGGATGTGCTACATTACTGCTCCTCTCTCTTTTAGAGGTTCACTTCTCATGAATACATTGGTGCTACTTAAAAGTAGAAGCAGTTTGCCCCCCAATCTCCATTCAATACCAAATGTTACTTCTTTGCATTACAAATTGATAGAGCTCTACTTCAGAATTAGGTTATTGCTCTCCACTTTTTTTTTTTTAAAAGCATGCCTAATATATTAAACTAGTGGTGATTTACACCCACAAAGCCATCTTTGAAACAAAACAGAACATTCTGCTTGCTGAACGGTTAATGAATACTGATTTTCTTCCCTATTTTGATGCTCTCATTCTGTCTTAGTTTTGGCAAAACCTTCTCAGGCTAAACATCTCATCAACAAGTGAGGAATTATCTTTGCAAGTAAATTTCTAAAAGAAAAGCTCTATGTAGCTCCTGTTCAGGAGAAAAGAAAAAAAGGTTCACCAAGAATCCAATTAAAAGACTCTAACTGTCACAAGTCACATTTTAATTGAAATAGGTAACCCTATTTCTACCTGCAATGATCAAAAAAGAAGTTTACCTGACTGGCTCACTCCATGCATTTGTTCTGGCATCACTGTGCAGGTACAACACTCCATTGACAACTGGAGGCACTGTGCACAGCTACTTAGCTAACAAGGTACTAGATTTCAATGGCTTCAAATTCCCTGTGCCTCAGTGCTGGAGCTCAGCACACAGGACACGGCACAAACACACCATCTGGTTCTGGATATGGCAAAGACCGATAAAACCCAGTTTAACCAGCTAAGTACTGCTCCCACAGGATCTGGGAGAACTGGCAATCCTAGACTCAGAGCAGGATAAGATAACAAAACAGCATTGCTTAGCTAAGCAAGGACCATGAAAATGCTTCTGAGAGCTGAGAAGACATACTAACTCACAAAAACTCAAGACAACTCCCCCCCAAAAAAACAACTTGCAAATTCACCAGCTGTCATTTTTATGTCCTTCTTCTCTGTAGGAGGTCAGTATCTGTATTTTCCTTAGTACTTCTGCTTCATTTTCTTGCTCACACTATCTCCTCTACTTATCTGTTGCTATCACCTCCCCTAGATTTTACTATTATCTTCATTTCAAATTCTCAAGACTTGCAAAACATTAGATATCCATTAGTCAGATAGCAAACTAAGTACTGTGTTATTTTCGTTCTTTCTGCATGCACAAACAGTCCAATCAAGAACAGTGAAAATAGTTCAAAGGCAGCTTGAGGTTAGTTGTTGGCTTTGAAACAAACTGCTTACATGAGTTAGTTTCTCATCTGTAAAGAACTGCATTCACTTATAAAAGGCTGAGAAGGTTGATGAAGACTTGTGAAAGGTACTCACTCTCCTTAGCACTGACAACTGAGGCAGAAGAACTAGCCTGTGCTACCATCAGCCAAGGTCCCTGCTGGGATGCTGCTCTTAAGAGCACATTTGAAGTGCTCTGTTTTTCATGCAGCATTCAAATTTCAGTAATCTTGTAAGGACTTAATTCCCAGGTCTCTATAAATGAAAAACACTGCTTGCAACTAAGGAGTATGGGCAGACAGCATAGGCCTGCAGTGATGGTGCCAGCCCTGCTGACTGCTGATGGCAAGCTTGGTATCCCAAGTAATGCTACCCATTACTTGTCAGGAGTCAGCAGGAACAATAAATACACCTTAACACTCCAGAAACTGGGAATATAAGAACACTACAGTGCTACTGAAGTCTAGGGCTAGATTATCTTAACAGAGATTGTTAAATACCTTTGAAACAGAAGCATACTATTGACAGTGTTTCTACTGTGCAAACTCCAGATTCTGTGTATATTTTACCTATGGGTCTCCACATTATCAAAAATAAAGGAGAATTACATTATCATGACTTCAGTGGTGGAAAAAAGATTTTATGTTCATGCTTTACTGAGAGTTTCCCTAAGTTCATCTTAAACACCCTTACATACAATTAAGAGCATTCTCAGCTCTGTATATGGCAAGTGGATGTGCTTGTGGGTTTGGGGTTGTTTATTACTTAAAGGATAAAGTTATACATGAAGTCACAATTTGTCAACATGGAAGTAATACAAGTTACCATTTGCTCAGAATCCTGGAAGTATCACATCTTGTTCAACTATTTCATGTTTGAAATTGCCCTGAGAGAAACGTAAGAAAGTACACATTTTTCCAGAAAGCTCCCTTTGTAGACTACATTCGAACAACAACAAACATTTTTTTAATTCCCTTCTCACTCTATTTATTTCCTGCTTCTCAAAAGCCGGGGATTTAATTTTTCTTTTTTTCAAAAAAACATGCCTTTTCTCATACAACTCTTTCCCGTTTATCTGAGCAGGTGCACATACGTAAGACAATTTCTATGTTTATGCAGCAAAATTTTTCCTTCAAGCATAATGAAGGGAGAGAAAGCATTGCTAACTACCAGTTTGAGCAATGCAATCATGTTTGCAAATAGTCCTGCTCAGTTCACCCCTACTGCAGTTGGAAAAGATGTGAGCAGCATCAGCACTGGAGCCACCCACAAGCTTGGGAAGACTGTTCAAGCCCATGTTTGGAAAGACTGAAACAACAGCCACAGAAATTAGTATAACTAAATGCAAGGTTCCTGAAGTTTCTGACAGGGTCACACCTGACTTCTACACCTAGAAGAAGAGCTCATATTACAGCCAAAACTCCCATGTATTCTTGAAATCAAACTCAGAATAGTTTCTCAATGTTTATTCACAAATCTAAGGGGACTCAGAAGAACGACTTTCCTTAACTGAACTGCTTTTTGTAATAAGTATGTCAAGAACTGTAAGTTACATTTTAAGCAGCTGTTTGCTCAATTACGTCTTGACTTAGGAGGTAAAGGAGTTTTCCATCACCTTTTTTCTTAGTACAATTCAACAGCAATTTCCTATAAACAGTGTTAGATTATCTACTGCTGTTAATACCTTTTCACAAGTTTCTCACTGAGGATAATTTTCCCAGGCAGATTTTCAGACTTCCGTCTGGACAACACAAAAGTAACTTGTCATGGAAAGCTGTAGAGTACTTTCAGTATCTTTACAAACCTGGTTTTATGGATCAGCATAGACAGCTGTCCTGCAGACAATAGAATGAAACAACCGCTACTATAGGGGGCATACTGTTTCTGTTCTTCACAAAACAGAGACAGGGAAGCTGTGACAGATCCAAGTCCCTGCTCTAACACTTTTCAATCACAGCAAGCAAAAACTACAATAAACTGAATGACCAGATAAACTCAAACATATGAAGAACACCATCTTCGTTCCAAGCTTGAATCCTCATTTTGTAACTTGTGTTACTTCCAATAGATGCTGGCATCAAAAAACAGTCCTAATTGTCCTGATAAATCATACAGCCTTGAGAAATGTTTTTCTTATTCAAAACATGAAGGAGAAAGAACTGGTAAGGGCCTCTAGCAAAAGAAGAAAGTTTATGTCTAGGATGCACAAGGCATAAAAACGTCTGACATGATGCATTACTATTTTGACTTCTAAAATTAACCTTTGATTACTTGTTAAGTCCACTTCTATAATAGAACGCTGTTGAACTTCAAGCTTTAAAAAGTTAAATGCAGAATCAATATATTTTGATTGCCCTTGTGGGAACATGCATTAGATATTCATATCATAACTGTCACTTTTAATTGCTACAAGAATTTCTGCACATTTTTGGGGTATCTAGGGGGTGATTTTTTTTTCCCTACACAGCATCTTTCAGCACTCACTTGCAGCAGTGTATTTCCAACACCGACCAGGAAGACTTCCTACTGATATTCACCTTTGTTACCACCATCTTACATTCCAACAAATTCCTTCCAACTGTCTCATCACAAAAGCCTGCAGCTGACTTAAAAAAAAAATAATTTTTTTTCTTCAAATCCGTTTTTTTCACAGTTATTCTGTTTCTCTGCAATTAGTGCAATCAGGACAGAATCCTATTACCAGATTGCTTTTAGAGCACTGTCTTACATAGTCTTAATACATGCAATCTACCACATCTGTTCTACAGAGTATCTTAGAAATATCAGAGCCATTTCAAATACTAGAAGCCAACTACTAAAGCAAGCATAGCCAAAGAGGAGGGTACTACAAGACAAAATAAATGCAAACTGCTTACTGCTAAAGCTGGCTGCACTCCGAATTGTGCAGTAATTTTGCAAGCAGACTATATCCTTGTTTTTCCATTTAATCATCTCCTTGCAAGGAGGAAAGACTGTTTCCCTGAATGTATTTTTCACAAGAGACTCAAGAGACATATTACATGAGCTATGGGATTGCTGCAGAGACACAACATGTATCTGATGCAATTTGATTATTTCTTATACAAAGCAATGCAAAGTGGAAGAGAAAACACCTACGACAACATTCTTTCATGAGATCTGTATGGAAAAATAGTGAATTTCAATCATCACTAAGATGAGAAGCCAGTCTTTAGTCTCATTTTCTGTGGCACTCTACATCCATGGAAGCGACAGTGACAATCTATTTTTGAAGCAGAAACATCTGAACCTTATTCTCTCACGCAGATCTACTAAAGCACAAAAGTAAAGCAGTGTGCACTGCTCTCCCCCTTCCCATTTCATACATGGCACAGGTCCCAAGCTCAAGAGTTCCACTCCTCCCAAGCACTCTGTATTCAAAAGGCCACCTCATATAAAGCCTTTTTAAAGACAGTTATTATAGCTCATCTTCAGATGACAGCATGCAGTTTAAGTTAAAAAAGGCACAATTTTTAACATTCTACGTTAATAAAATTCACTTAATTTTACTTAGACCAATCCAGAAGTACAAAGCCTCTACTATAATCGTACATACATATTTGCTGAACCACAGAACTCATCTTTACATCAGCAACAGCAACTCTGGAAAGAAAAACTAGGGCTAAACTTCATTGTATATATAAATTAGTAATTGTTATGCTGTTTCACCATTCTACTCAATTTTCCCTTTACTTCCACAACCACATGCCTCAGACATTTTTGCTCAGATTTCTGCACGCTATTCTCTCCAAAGAAAAACATAACAAACCCATTCAGTATTTAACTAATCTCATGTAATAGCCTTTTTTTTAGCATTGCTCCAAAATGGCCTCTCAGGTCCAAACCTCACATATCACAAATAGCTCTCTGATCCCCTGGGGCCATAAAATCTTTTTATTTCTGTTGCTGCTGCTCAATACAAAAAACAGGAGACCCTCTCCTTCTCTAAACAAGAACATTATGCGCAAGTTGGAGGCATATTGCATTTTCAGTTAAACAACTAACTACTGGATTATAGATGCAGCTACATCTGAGTATTTATAGAAGTGTTTATAATACCAGCCTAGTGAATATCATTATCCTGGAACAGCAGTAAGCTGACACTCATCAGAAGGCAGCAAAACAAACCAGAATATAAGTCCCAAAAGCAGATACATCTCAAATGATCTTAAGTCAAGCTATTTCAGAAGAAGAGTACCACTTGAACACCCTGGTAACAGTATCAGCCAGGAGCAAAGCAAAGCCTACTAAGCTTCATGATCTCTAAGGCGTGGGAAAACCGTGCTTCAGAATTTGGGAGCCGTGACCGTTTTGTTTCTTTCCATTTTGATTTCCAGCTGGCAGTGACATCACGTAGGATCACAAACTCCAAAGTGTTGGCAAGGAGCATTTCACAGATCAGTACTCCAGGCCAGCACACTATCAAAACGGAACTAAAATCACAACAGAACAGAAAGGCTAAAAAGCAGTCATAAGCCATGTTTCTCCCCACCTCAAGTGGTGTTGCCAATGGGAAGTACAGATAGCATGCTTTTGGTTTAAGTAATTTCTCTACCATACTGACCCAAGTCAGTATTATTAGGATGTAAAGATTCTAAAATTACAGTATAGCTTTTAATATGCAAATGAAAATATTAATCTTTATTTAGAGGTTGACTTCAGTTCATATCTGAATTTCTTCAAATCATTTCAACACTAAGAACTTACAGTGATATTTTAGTTCCTTACATCTCAGGACACAGCTTTAAAAGCATTTCTAGCACAATTAAGTAGCACACACCACCCTCCTACTAATTTTGATTCTTAAAAATACCCCTCTCCCTCGTATTACACTTGGTCAAGTGTTACTCTTAAATATATGGCCATTTCTGCCTTTATCAGTTCCCCATAAATGCATTTCAACACCACTGACAGCAGCTGTCAGTGATCCAGTTTGTAGGCCAGCCCTCCTAATGTAAAAGCTGAAGCTAGAACCTCACCATTCAAGTAAAATAAGCTATATTGAAGTATACAAATAAAGCTCATTGAAGTGTAAACAGCCTAGGCCACGGCTTCTGACACAACTTGGGATGTGAAATTCTAATCAGATTATTAGCTACTTGGTTGGTTTGTTTTAAAGCCCTGGAAGAGGTCAAAATGATGCTGCAGCATGCCCAGAGAGGTTGTGGAATCTCCATCCTTGGAGATGTTCAAGACTCAGCTGGACAAAATCCTACCTGCTATAGGTGATCAAACGTGGAGCATGGGGCTGGACTAGATCTCTGAGCTTCTGACCTTTCTGTTCTGCAATTACTCTATAAACCAGAATTAGTGGGAACTGCTTTGAGCAGAGGTTGGACTAGCTGATCTCTACAGTCCCTTACAACTTCAATTTCTCTGTGATTCTAAGTCACATTTTTAGCACACACCCAAAACCAAATCAAATCATCCAACCACACATACAGCCTCCGTTCCTGCTCTTACAAGCAGCTCAGTGTTGCTTTTTTATCACTTAGTTAAGAACATTAGTTGGATTTCGTCCAGTTTGTTTTCACTTGGTGTAGAAGAGTATAGTATCAGTACCACAGAAAAGTCATACTGCATTAGTTCTATATAAGAAACTCAAATCACATGTACGTACATTACTTTTGCTTTTTCATTAAAAAATAAGGCAAAAACACCCACAAGTGTAAGACATGGTTCCCAAAAAATTACCAACATGAAGTTGTACCTCATAGTAGCAATCAAAGCATTCAAGCACCTTACATTAAGCCAGAACACGTCTTACTTCTCCTAATTCAGAAAATTCCAAACTTGTTACCAGGCAGTGCGCCATGTAAATTTTAGATGAGTAGTTGCAGGTACTCTGAACATGCTCACACTGCTTTTTGCCCAATAGAAGCAGCTGACATCTACTTTTGTGGTTGCAGAACTCTGGAGTTCTTTTCCTAAAATTCTCCTTCCTGAATCCAGTTAAGAAGAAATACATCACTTTGTGCAGCAAGATTATATTTCTTCTTACAGGTAAAAAATTGCTTTGTCTGAATTTCAACCAAAAAGTCCCAGTAAGAAATTGTGTTGTTTCCTTCCCTATTCTGAACAACCACACATCCAGTTAGCATTTCTCCCCACATGCAATCTGAATCAACATCAGTTCAGAAAATTCAATTTTAGCAGTCACATGGCTGCTATAGCATCTGCAGAACACATTACACTTATAAGCTTACATTAACTTCACACATTCAAAGAAACAAGTTGGAAGACAAGGTCATCAATACAGGAGATTGAAGAGGAGGTGGTAACATTAAGCATCACAGCTCTTTGAAGAGTAGTCTCTTTGGTTAGAAAACTGTTGTGACTTAGGAGCAAGGAGTCAACAATAAGAAACTGGTTTTTAAAAGCATGTAACAGGGAATACAACAGGCTTTTTTGTGCCTGCCTGGTTTCTTCCTTCTTAAAAGTGCAATGCTTAGAAGTTGAGCCAGGAAGAAAAAAAAGTACAGAAGTCCATGGCAGTGAAGGAATGAGAATGAGAGCAGCATTGCAATACTGCAGGCCTGAGACTTGGATGGGGGCAGAAGGTAACAAACACTACAGCAGTGGTAAATTTTAGTGTCTCTGAAAGACTTGTTCAGCTATCAGCAAGAAAAACATTCCTGAACTTTCTTATCAGGCAAGTATGGGAAATTGAAAACACATCATTTTTCCTCTGCAAAAAGGACTAACCCCATCCTATTAACAATATCTAGTTTTATATTACCTGACCAAAACCGAGTTTTCCAAAATATGTACCTCCAACAGTAAGAGGCATCATCTGCTATATGCTTTGACACTCTACTAATATGGCAATAACAGAACTCAAAACCAGGTAATGTTTTAAGTTGAAGACACAGAATGAAAAAACTTTAAGAAATAATTATTAATATTACTGAACAATATAGTGCACAAGAAAAAAATAAACACACAACAGCCTCTATACCTTTGTATCATCCCTCTTTATACAAAGGCATTACATTTCATTCAGTAGCCCAAAGACCTACAGATGAACTCCCACATCCCAAGGAGTATATTCAGTCCTCTGCACATTTTGTGTCTAAAGTAATATGAATTTATTAAAATTATCCACTACTAATACACACTGAAACAATGGTGAAAAGGGACAAATGTGGTTTAAGAAAACAGATACGTTTTTCCAGTAGTTGCATGAATCAGATGAGCAGGTGTCCAACAGTGTGGCAAAGGTAAGACATAGCAGCCAGAAAACTTTGTAAACAAACTTTCTGTCAGAACGAGTATAACTGTTGAAACAGGATCTCCAGGCTGCTGCTCGACAATAAAAAGGGTTAAGGAACAACAAAAGAGAAATTTAAAGCTGCTACTCACCCTCAGGGCACTGTACCTCCTTTATTTGCAAAGCCATTCTAAGCAAATAAAGGCATCAGTTGGCGGTGCCTTTCTTGATACAGAAAAAGGAGCAGGCCAGAAAAGAAGCTTAACAAAATAAAAATAAAGCTTTTTTGGTGGGCTATTCATTGACTATGACTGTAAAACATCAGCCATATAACTACATACATGCAGTAACTTTCACCTTTGTAACTCTACCTGCTTTTGTAACCCACTAAGAATTGCTCATTCACAGACAGCTAGAGTGAGATTTTTGTTTTATAAAGCCTAATCCTAGCTATAGGATTAAACATTTGAAAGATAAGGATATTTCTTTTCAGAAGGCAGAAGAATTCAGATTCATCGTTATGTATTTAGTTCCTTCTCTTCAGGGCCCATGGCCACTAACAATCACTAGAGAAAACAGCAGCAGCTTCAGAAGAATTAGCATGCAAAGAGCTAGGAAGACATTTCCATACTCGCACTTCTCCTAAAAGGACACAGAGCAGCAACAGGGATGCCCTTGTTACCAAAAAACATGCCAGAACCATCTTTTTACTCCCATCATAATTCACCTTAAAAAGCAGCACTGAAGACAACCCCATTGGAGAGCCAAGACTGGACAAGCAGCAAGAAATAAGTCTGAGAGATCATCCAGCACCAATAGCTGCCCTGACTGAAATCCTCCTCTTAGACTTATTAGCAACAATCCCACCACTGTCTTTCTACACAACCTTTCCCACCTGCAGACCTATTAAGAAAGGCTGGATGCAAAAAATCTCATATTAAGCTAAGAAAAGCAAGCTTTTTAAAAGAGTGTGTTCTGATACAGGGGGGAGGTAGGGAGGGCTGAGGTATTGGATTTTCTCTTTTGTAGACTGCATCTCTACCTGCACTCCAAATAACTCTTAAGTTCCCAAGAAAGCCAGGCTCAAGAACTCTACCAGTCATTTCTCAATCACTAAGTAAGGAAACAACATCCAGTTTCCTTCCCTTCAAAATGCAGGGTGGAAGAGACATTGGCTACAGCCACTAGCACAGAGAGTGATTAACATACAAGACATTTTACAGAGTCTTCAAATTTAATTCCTTCAGTATTCAGATTTACGTAACTATAGGATCTTTTTCTTTCCTGCTCACACAAAGCAGAGGAAGGGACAAGGCAATTAACTAAGACACTCAAGAGCATTAATGGTTGACCAGATCACAACTTCCTAGCAGGATAGTGCCTTTATGCACACAAAGTGAAACAGCACACTTCAAAAACAGTAAAATGTCCTCTTAGCACGAAGAGCCATGTGGTAGACTTTCAATTGTTCTGACCATTGTATGGGAACTAACACTGCATTCTATATAAAACTTAGTATTAGAATTTATAAGGCCTTTTAAGGAATTATGAAAAAGTAACAATATTTTAGATCAAATAGCTTCAAGGCCTTACTTCTGTAGTTTAAACTTCACCTTCCACTTCCCCAATTATTTAAGGTGATAAAAAACACAAATTATGACTAAAAGAACAGTTTCGAAGGGGAAAAATGCCACACCCAAAAGTCAAAAGTTAACCTTAGAAATGGTTGCAAAGCCGATTTTGTATTTACATCAATTAAAAATAAACTCTAAATGGAACAAACTGCCTCACCAGCAACTATAACTATATGACATTAGCTTCTCACAATGTTTCATGTATATTGAGTATAGAGGACTGTATTTTTTTACCAAAACTGCATCATGTCCATTCATCACCACTCTGGAACACACATTCCCAAATAGGCAAGAAAACTGTGTGTGCAGAAATGCTCAGGGTTATTTTAAAGTAAGCCTTGTACTTCTAGAATTGCATCTTCTAGCTACCTGGAACCATATTTAAAACCAGACTTCAAAAACCCAAAATCCTTAAATAAGGGCAAGCTTCTCTCTTTAAAAAAAATTGTTCTGATTGTACTTAAACTTAAAAGCTGCAAGAATCAAAGCTATAACCTGACACTCCAGTCTGCAAACTGAAAATCCACTCAAGTTTACACAACCTTTACCTGACCCCCTTAATGCCCCATATAAAAAAAGCAGCTCCACTGAACTTCTACATTTTGAATGTAATACATTCCAAGAAAACTACAAGTTACAATCAGGGGAAATAACTAGAGTAGCAACCTTTCCCTACCTGTTACCTTATCTCTTCATGCTACACATTCTAAAGAAAATTAAGGCTTTAATTGACAAAAAAAAATAATGACTTGAAGAGTGACAAAGTTCAAAAAGAAGCAAGCAAAAAATCCTTCTCAGACTTACTTCTCCTCTCTGCATATATTTGTTTACATTGCTGCATATTAGCTTAAATCTGTTTCACTAAAAGAAAAGAGTAATCAACAGTAGAAGTGCTTCCACAGCCTTGCTCTACTTAAGTCAGCTCCTTGACTCTTGAGGTGGAAGGTGCATATCCATCCATCCACAGCTAAACTCATGCTATTTGAAGAATAGAACTTCACTCCATTTCTGGGTTTTGTATAATGTTCTTGCTCTTCGATGTTCCTCACCACCAGTGGTCCAAATATCAGGTCCAACAACACAAGGGCAACACAGAAAACATACTTAAAAGCTCTTTCCCCATTCCACCTGCTTGTCTTGCCACTACACAGCAAACTAAGGACATATTATAACTGTTCAACCATGGAAATACATCCTACATCAAGAACATTAAGGTTCCTTGAGTACAGACCAAGTACCAGTTTGCATGCGTCACACTAGTGCCATTTTTCCTTGACGCTGTACTACGACCTTTGAAGTCAGCACTCCTAAGCCACATTTACTCTCAGACCACCTCAGGCATGTGCAGATCATTGATGTATATACTGAACTGATATAAATATTGAAACAAAAGGCCCTGTAGCACCCCACACAAATGCAAGGCTTCTGGATGGTTTGACTACTTCCTCTGAACTGGAGGTAGGGCTGTTGCCTCATTAGGTATAAGATAGCTTAATATAATTATTTCAAATCATCTGCAGTCTCACTTATCTATAGAGTACACAGCATTTCATAAATACAATTGAGCACAAGTATTAGTATTACTTTGAAATAATTTTCAGAAGCAGGGTATTAGATTTACTTACATTTTCTTTATTTTTAGGACACAATACAAGCACATTTTCAAGATTGTTTTTTTTCCTACTGAGCTTCTCATGTAAGAAAGTGATAAGCATCAAAACACACACAACTGTAGTACCTGAAGTTTGCAATTGGAAGTCAGCCTAAAAAAAAGTCTGACAAAATAGTACAGCTGACTGAACTACAAAGCATTTTTTCCTTTTAGTGGTATCGCTTTGCATCTGTTCTGCAACATGTTTAAGGGGCTCTTCCCTATACCAGCAAAAAATCTCATCTACCCCAGAACAAGTTAAAAGAACATCTAGAATAAGCCACTTATATCAGTCCAAGATAAAAAGTAATGCTGATAACTCAGTGATCTTCAGCCACCTTTATAGACTTTCCTTCAAAATAAAAGTTCACACAGCCTACAAATGCTAACCAGAAAAAAACTGAGGTATTGGAAGAAAGCTACAAATAAAGCCCAGTGAATATATAGAGCAGTTTCATATCCAGCAGGAACGTCTGACAAAGAAAATGTAGACATATGAACACTAACACTGAAAGCTTTCTGCTGGCAGGTTGAATAGCGAAAGAATGCCCTGGCATTTTCAGAATTGTCATTACCATTAAACTACTGACACTCTCCCTGTCTGTACAGGCCTAAAGAGCTACCTCCACTCTCAGCCTATTATCAACTTAAGTACCCAATACAGAGACACATCATTGAAATTATTTTCTATAGCAGTCAGCTCAATACATAGATAAAAACAGTGACTTATATTCAAGCACATTTTTCTGATTTTGCACAAGACACGTGAAGTGAACAATCCCAAACTAACCACTATATCAAAACATGTCCATAAAGTAACAGTGGATGTGGATATGGATATGTCATGGCATCAATTCAACTTGAAATAATAATCAATTATGCAGTAAGTAACACAAGCAGAGACCCTACAGGCTTAGGAGACAGACTCAGGAGAAGCTGCTCTTTCTCTCTAGGTAATCGTCATTTCACAAAGTAATCCTTGATTGGTAGCCAAGATATGGTGAAGACAATGACCAGCACGTGAAGTATTTTAGAAGAGGAACTCTGAAAACAAAGACTAAAAATAAAAGTCTATACATAACTAGCGAGACAGTTACCCATCAAACCCACCTCTTAGCAAGTATTTAATGGGCAGATGTCTTTTTCTTTTACTCAGCACATTTTTTGAGATGAAAAAGCATGAATGACATTCTAGCCATTAATTCAACCAGCTGGAGAAGAAACTGGATAAGCTTTTGCTTAACAGCTGTGATGCCTATATAATTTCAGCCAATGACCTGTTTATCCTAGGTTGCAGCTACAGTTCTTTCAATTATTACCCCAAAAGCCTATTAAGTTACATGTCAACAAGAACCAAATGCTAGGGATGGCACGGGAGAGAAAAAGCAGCAACTGAATCACCTACAAACCTGAATTCAGCTAGCTTTAAAAAAAAAAAAAAAAAAAAACAAAAAAAAAAACCCCACACACAACAAAACGGAACATCCTTCATAAATGAGCAAAAAACCTCAAGAATTTAGCTTCTGTAGACCAAACAAAACTGTCTGATGAGTCAGTTCAACAGAAAACACCATCAGAAAGGCTATGGTTTGCAGAGAAACCATATAATCCAGAGCATTCAGGGGGGGAGGAAATCACAAAGACTAAATAGGTGAGGATAAAAGGAGTGAAAAAAATTGCTAAGAAGAAATGAGAAACAAAACAATACTTCCAGGAAAGACAGCTGTAATACAGTCTTTTTTTCTTTCAGTAAAACCAGATTTGAACTGCAAAGAAAGTGTCTTTTCAGTGCTTGACAGATTTCATTTGTACCTTCACAGCCATGCAAGTTCTAGCAATTTTTAAGAAGAAAATTAACTGCAGTAACAATATCTAAATTAGTTATTTCTTCTATCAATGTACCAGTTTAGTTGCATCTTTTCAACTGATACATTTGTGAGTTCACCTTCAAAAGTCATTCCTGTTCAAATTTAATCCTCAAAAATATACTCTAATGCTATCAACTGGTGTAGTAACACATCTTTTTTTCCTTCACTGTGCCACTTATGTTGATCCAGATAAACAAGCATTGAGCCTCGCCTTGGAAAAGTGTTTTTCCTCTATGGAAGCTAAGGCACAACTACAAAAAAATTAATCTGAATATGTATTAAGACAAACACAATTATTCCATGCCACACAACAGCAGCTCAGTCCTAAAATTACATAAATCTTCACATGATAACCCACATCGAACATTACTGTTCAGTTGTATAGAGCAGAGATGCTTTGGTTTTGATTCAAACACATTAAACTCAAAATAGATTCAATGTCTGAGGTATAAGTAACCAATAGATTATAGCAAATATAAATACATTACTCAGAGTCAATGGTTTAAATTGTGGCTTGGTAAACTTTGCCATATTTCTTATTGTACAGCCTTATTTGGATTAGATGTCCACTTGCAGCAAACATCCATCACCTTATTTTCAGTGAGAACACGCATTCTCTGTGACTTCAGAAAACAAAAACCTCCTTATCCCTAAAACATTCTAGTGAGACTACTGGAATTGTTTTTTATTTTAGGACTTATTTTTCATCTTCCTAATAAGATTTGCAAGTTATGCACTATCTCATCTAACAACTATTAATAAAATTAAAGAGACCGTGTTAAAAAAAGTTCAGCTTAATTTTTTTCCTGTTCTAGTCTTCCATATAACGCTGGAGAAGTACTGGCATTATAGTTACCATGTATGATGCTTATTAAGCATCAAATACTCAAAGAGAAACATTTACTTACCAGCTTTTCCTATTCTTTATACCAATTAAAAACAATACAGCAGATTTCAAACTTATACACAATACATACTACACTTCAGGAAATTACTTCTACGTATCATAGGTTAAGTTGAATAGATGCTGTTATTCAAAACCATCTTGCCTCATGCCAGCTACACAATGAAAGTGCTGGCTGGAGCAAAGTATTATGGGGCTTGAAGTTCAGACTGTAGCATGACAGGCTTCCTGTTTCAGCTGCTGCTTCCGGGTTTGGGGCATTGGCTCTTTTCCACTAAAATGGCTGCACAGGGAGGGATGGGGGAAGTAGCTCCCTGGCTTGGGTTTTTAAATGCTCCCTTGCTTCTGCTTGCTGCTGCTTTCTGCTGTGCTTTTCCTTTAAATAGGCTAAGATGACTGCATTTATGTTGTCTCATTTATATTAAATTCTTATCTCACTCTGTTTCAACCTGGAGATTTTTTATGTGTTGCTTTTCCCTCACTTCTGTGTTGGGGGGAAACGAGAGGTTAACTCGTTGGTTCACTTTAACCTGTTACACCACTGTACTGGTCACCATCAATAAAGGACCACTGTTTTTTAATCCCTTTCCTCCCCTGCTCTGTTCAGTCACACACACTCTTTCCCCTCTTGAATCCACCCACTCTCGATAGCCACCACATCAACTTTTCAAGGCTGCATGTTTGCAGCATCTCCAAACAAACTACACAAGCCAAATCTCTCACATGACTATTTTTGAAGTGAAAATTAACACAAGTACAATTTAAATGGAGACGAGTCAACAATTGTGTGCAGATAAAAACTGTGTGTGTAGTCAGCAGGGGAGAAGTGTTGTTACAGAAAATGGGGAATAAAAGTATGGAATGAGAGCCAGCTTTGTTCACAGTCAGTAGCCTAAGTGCCTATCAGTCAGCAAAAGCATTTATAAAACAGCTGCATCAAAGGTTTCTGCAAGTTAGTCAGCATGTGACAGGCCAGCACATTACAACAGTGCCACAGCAATCTCTGCATAATGGGAGTGCTCAAAGTGACCTGAAAGGTCAGTGTTTTCAAGCATTCCAGTAATCTGTAAATTGCCTTGGCTTATCACTTGGAAGCAACATAATTACATTGCTTGAAGAGCTAGGATAGTAAAGTGATTTTAAGTATTATGTTTTGGTCAGCTACATACTAACCTTCACACTAAGTACATCCAAGAAATACTATGACAAAAATAAAAATTAATAGAACACAAAAAACTTGGAAAAATCTACTTTTTCTGATAGAGGGAAACACACTAAGCTTTCTAGCACTGTCTATAGTATTTTATACATTATAAATAGAGTTGAGGGTTTTTTATTTCTCTAACAACTGTTCCCAAATGTTTAAAGTTATTTTATAGAAAACTAATTTTTAAATACAGAAAAACTGAAATTGCTGAGTAAACTTAAAGGTCTTATTCTGAAAGTTAAAAAGCACAGCAAGCAAAATCTGGTTTCCTATTAAGCATTCAGTTCCATTTGAAAAAATGGTACTTTCTGTAACAGAAAAGAGAAACTATTGCTTAAGCTGTTCATAGCTCAACAGTTAATTTACTCACAGTAAAACAAGGCCAGTCACTAACTATTCAAAGATTTTTCTAGAAACAGAAAAGTTGGACCCCTCAGTCTACCTACCTCACAAGATTAAAAACTTAGTATTTAGCTGCCAACAGCCTAATCAGGATTGTAGTAAGATTCAAACTATTTCAATTATTTGGTTCATGTGCTTCTCTCCTGTCATACACCACAGCACATAGCACACCACCAATCTGATCATAAGGCTCATGGTACAGGCATCTGTATTTGCAGCTAACCACACAGTTCACTTCACCCTGTCCTCTGTAGCCCTTTTGCTTCAGACCAACCTGATTACTCTACCACTGCACCATTAGCAAATCTGTTCATACTATTGCATTCTAGGTGGCTTCAAACGTTCTTCATTCACACCGGAGTAAAAACAAGGACAAATATAAAGGATATCATAAAAATCCTCAGTTTTAATTCTAAAATAGAGATGGGAAAGAGCCCACACAACCTTTCTCCAACTGCTTGCTTTTATTTCACTATTTTTATTAACCATCAGACTAGCAAAACGCATGCCACAAATAACACATTCACAATAACACAATCTTCTGCCTGTTTGCCTTTTAAAACTAACATGCTAGCACAGTATGAAGTAGAGGACATAAATATCACATTCTTGTGAACCAAACTGAATTTACAGCCAAAAAAAGGATAGATTATTAATAATTCAACAACCATCTGATTTTAAAGGTTTTCTCATAACCAAATAATTCTGGAGGAATGGGGGTGGGGGAGGAAGGCAACACCACTGGTCATTCTGAAGAAGCAATGATCTCAGCACCCTCTCCCAGCCACTGAGTTCTTACTATTGTTTACACAACTTCCAAGATAGAGAGGCATTTACTGATTGTAGATAAATGCAACAAGAAAACCTTTTAAGATAGCATTGGTTTACTTCAAATAAATCACCTCTGGCTTTATATACTCTCAATTTGAATTCTTCAAAATTTACAATCCAAACACACACTTAATGTATATTATTTCAACTTCCAGCCCCACAACTTCTCTGAACAAGCAGAACATGCAGCTATGAAATCAGACAAAAATTACAACATTTCCATTGGAACAAAGCATGCATTGCTTACACAATCTTGTGTTTCAGATGGAAAAATTAATTGGAAAAATCCCACTTGATAAGGAACGGAAGACGTTCCTGGGAATACCGCATCATCAGATAAACTGGAATTAGTGCACTAGTAGAGAGGCTTCTTGCAACACCAACTCTCCTGTCCCAAGCATAAATGCAGTTTGGACTGTCTAGACAGCCATTTCCTAACTTTTACTCTCTCCATGGAGTTGGGGGGAACCAACATTAATTCACAATCCTATTTGCAGGTCTTCCCATCATACAACAGCCCTCCAATCCCAGCTCCTCGCCAGTATTGGGAAAGCAGAAACCCCACAACATTTGAAGAAGCTGACAAATATGGACAAAGTCATATTCTTAGTGTTAAAAATCCTGCCAGTATTCACAGACTATCTGGGAGGTGAGAGGGGCTGCACCAATAGACTTGCCAGGGTTCCCTCTCAGCTGAAGAGAAGGGTAGATCATGAAAGCAAGAAATTCTGAACTACCTTAAACACTGTTACCTGGAGAGAAGGACTTTTCTTAAACCAGAATACGTCATTTTTAAGAATAGCATTCCGCTTCACCACCTTTTTGCACTAGTTCAAGCTATGATTCCTTGCACAACTGAAGCATTTACATCAATATCTCTTCTGAAAAGAGCAGTAAGCTCAAAAAGAGGAGTTCTTTATTTTACTCTACTTACTACTCAAGTCCTATCTACATAAACAGTTAAGCCAGAAACATCAAAGATGATGCCACCTTTGTTGGCTGTCTACCCAAGACTTACAGATGTGCATTTAAGAGAATGTAGCTTGCCAAATTATCCTCAGTCAAGACTCTGCCCATTCCAGATTATAAAATCATAGAATCATTTTGGTTGTAAAAGATCATCAAGATCATCAAGTCCAACTATTATCCAACTACCAGGTCTGGTGCTAAACCATGTCCCTCAGCATCACATCTCTGCATGTTTCAAATACCTCCAGAGACAGAGATTCAACTATGTTCCAGTGTTTGAGAGCCCTTTCAGTAAGGCAGTTTCTTCTAATATCCAATTTAAATCTCCCTGTGGTGCAACTTGAGGACATTTCCTCTTGCCCTATTACTTGTTTGTAGGGAGAAGAGACCAACACCCACCTCACCACACCCTCCTTTTAGTTAGTTGTAGAGAGCAGTAACAGGTCACTTCAGCCTCCTTTTCTCCAGGCTGAACACTGAGGTCTCCCAGGTGCTCCTCACAACATCTGTTCTCCACACGGTTCACCAGCTTGGTTGCTCTTCTCTGAACCTGCTCCAGGACCTCCATGTCTTTCCAAATGGCTCCCAAAACTGAACTCAGTACTCAACGTGTGGCCTCACCAGTAATGCATACAGGGTGAAATACAGTGAGAATATTTTCAAAAAAATACTGTAAGAAGGATAAACAGTAGCTGCATTTCAGTGTTTTCTTTATGGCTTCTAACGATTTCTCATCCCATGTTTGCAACTTCTTAAGTTTTAGAATACTTAGAGCTTGATATGGAAGGCAGAATTTTTTTATATAGAATTCCAGCATCCTTCAAACTATTTGCTTTAGCATTTGAAAGAGCTTTTACAATTTTCTTTTCCTACTGCCTTCAGCTTTCTTACAGAAAGCAGAAATACGCAAGTGAGCTTGCATGGCAGCTACAGGAAACAATACTCCTGCAATTTGAACAAAGCATCTACATTTTTATTATGTGTCATTCAGATGGGAGGTCTGAATTAATTTTTTTCAACAGTCATCTTTAAATACAACTATGAAGTTAGTCTTGATGAGAATACTGTGAGTAACAGTCACACAACAAAGTTTCACAATAATGATTTGTAGAGTCTAGAACACTTCAGCTTTTGTGCTAAGGTTTGTGTTTCTCTGCTGGGGAGGGTAGGGACAAGAAAGACAAGAACAGGTAGCTGATTCATGATTAAGAACTGTCTGCTTCCCTTCAGCTTCCTCTACCCCTTCACTCTCTTCTCCCTTGAATACAACCTAGTATTTTCCTCCCTAACTAGTTTCTTTCTGTAGCTTCTTTTCTTCCATCATAGTTCTCACTTTTGACTTGATCAACAGAAGCTTGCATAAAAATACAGGAAAGGCAGGCAAAGACAATTAAAATATAACCATAAACAGATCTTTGGCCTGCTCCTGGTGAAAGTTCATGTACAAAATCAGACACCAACCTTTGATTGAGAAAATTATGCGTTTCAACAACCCCAGGTATTACACTCTTAGCTATTCCTGTCTCCCTCAGTTCTTAAGAGACAAACTCTCTTGCAGTAGCCTAGAACAGGTTTGTTCTTTATTAATTTCCAAATCCTCCTTGCTTGTGAAGACTGCTTAATCTGATGCACTCTTGGCACCTCCGTGAAGAACACCCTGAAGCAGGCATTTTCAGTTTCAGAAATGTCCAAGAAACACCATAGGGCAAAGACAATATTCCACCGAGGCACACAGTATCAGAACTGGGAGATGAACTTTGTAGTGATACAGGTGAGGGGGGAGGGGGGGATGGGGAACCAAAAACAAAAAAAAACCACAGACAATCTAACTAAACACCACCACCACAAAAAAAAAAAAAAAAAAAAAAAAAAAAAAAAAAAAAAAACACACACCACACAAACCAACAGTGCATAGGCTTATACTACCTTTACATAAGGTTTGCAGATCTACTGATGACCGCAACAAAAGGCCACCTTAGGATTCTAAGCTAATGATACAGGAACAAGAAGCTTCCTAACTGCCACCAAGAAGATGACATTTCACAGCCCACTTACCACATCAAAGTAGCACTTATTTCTCAGTCTAAGTGATACTACCACACCTAAGAAATTTAAGATACAGGGGCCAGCAGCTCCAAGATAAATGCAATAAACTAAACAGAGTTGCACACTGACAGGGTATTCAATCAGTTTTACCAACAGATACCCATTTGAAACTCAGCCATTTTCCAGGCGTCTCTAGGAGGCATTTACTATATAACTACCATACTATATAACTACCAAAAATAAACTACAATAAAACTACATGAACAAGACTGGAAAAAAAATAAGATGCCATACTACAGAGTGCTTCTACAGCACTGTATTCCATTCAGATGAAGCATGTTCTTGGTGCAAGCCATTAGTACCCTCTTTGTAAAGCAGTAGATCCTTCTCTCCCTTCCAAGCTACAGACTCCCTCTTTTAGGAGCATTAATCCAGTCTGCATTATCCATAGGGGGCAAAAGCAAACAAAATTCAAGTCCATCTAGTTCTCTCATACAAGATTACCCTCCAGGAATTTCCACTCCTACATAGCTGGGTTATTAACAGAGGGGTTTATCCTGTATGTGATGGCAAATCACTTTCCACAACTTAATTTCAATTTTGAAGGAAACACAAGTTCTTTTGTCAGAATGCCATGCCTTAAAGCTTGGCTTAAAGATCTCAATACCCACTGGAAATACTACTTTAGGGAGTCCAGGTTTATGGGGCAAGTCTGTACGTTTTCCACACAACACTATGCTGGAAAAATACTTCATGTGGAAGCATTCATAGGCAACAGCTTACTTTTCCAAATGACACGTAGGAACAATGCCGAGTTGAGCAAGATCGAGTTTTTTAAACAAGCATCTTGTGCTGAAAGGGTTAACATTACCTGGCCTTCTCCCAGCTTTAGTTCTGGGGAAGCCAGCCATCTAAAATGAACATGAATTATGCATTTATTATGAGTCTTGGAATTTGTTCAGATAAACAACACTTGGCATACTTAACCCCAGGTACTACCCTGATCTCATGTTAGTTCCAACTTACTATTTGATCCATGTTGTCAAATAGCACCCTTAATGTTATTTCTAGAGTTTGACAGTAACAGAAATTTCAATTGTTACTTTCTATTAGAAACAACAAACCTACAGATGATGTCATTTAAGTCTATTACATTTTCAGTGACTCAAAAGCAACTGTGTAAATGTTCCCCACTTGGCATTTAAAAAAAAAAAATATTTATTCATTTTATAGCAACATGTGCCAAATCAGTCCTGCAAACGCATGCCACCACTGTTCATAATTTAATACAAAAACCTGACATCATTGTTCAAATTTCACCATGTGTCCTGTTTCATTATGTTACTGCTTCTAGTTAATAAATCACAGTTATTATTTCAATTAACTGTACTTAAACTGAGCAGTGTCTCTTCAGCCAAAAGTTGCTTTACAATTTTTGTACTATCCAAGTTCATAGTGGATATAACCAAAACAGTAATTACAGGAGTGTTCCTGTTGCAGTTGTGGTCTAAAGAAGATTATCAACAAGGTCAGAAGCAAACGCCAACAGAAGTTCTTTCATCCACACCATCTTCTTAAAGACCTAAGTCCAAAAGCTTGATCATATGACCTAAAGTGTATTAACAAGTCTATCTTTCTCTATGCACCTTGCTTATTCTATGTCCCACCTGGATGCACTATAAGAAACAGTCACCAGCTTAGAGCACAAGTAGCTGAAAGAGAGCAATATAATATTTACAACAAAAATTTAAAGCCGCATAGACAAATGCTAAAAAAGTTGCTGACCCAGTAGGGCAGAGGGGAAGACGCTATTACTGGACCTCATTCAAACTCAGCAAGAAACAGTCTACAAAATCCCAAAGGATCATGAGTTGAAAACTAATTACTGCCTAGCTCAGGAATAGTGGGGGTAGTATTTTGTAATTAAGTTCCTAAGAACAAACTCAAATGTAAAATGCAGTAATAAAGAAGAAAGACAACTACTCTGCAGTGCAGTACTTATTGTGAAAAGGCTTGGAACTACAAAGAAACTGTCTATGCTCAATTTCTGGTTTTAGCATATCACTACTCTGCATACGTAGGGTTGGGGCAACAACTATCAGAGCACTACTAAATTCTGCTTCCTCTGCTAAGGAAAATTAGCAATACCCTTTATGATGAGTTATGTAGGCCAAAAAAAGGGTCACAGTATGCTTGCCCACATCTCATAAGAACTTCTCCAACACAACACTCCCTACTGCTATTGTCTTCTGAAATTAGGCTGCCCTCCCCCATCACAAAAGGGTAGAACATCTGTTCATAATGGATTAGGAAACAAGAAGCCTAGTAGAGATTACTAAAGACCCTAGAGAAAATAAATACTATTTTAACATAAAGCAAATACTTAAATTTTTAGCACCTACAACATATTTCATTTTTCCAAGTGTCTAAATAAATCCCTAATGGGCAAAGGTAGGAAACAACTCTGAAGAGTTACTGAAGACCCTACAGAGCTAGGAATAGCAAATGACAGTGAAATACCCAATTCTGCACACAATGGGCCAATTCTCCAATCCTGCAGTAGCCCATCCACATAGCTCAAACAGCCCACAGGAATTGTGGCTTAAGGAGTCATCTAAAGATACACCATAGCAGGAAAATCCCATGGATAACCAAGCAGAAACCATTGTGCCTGGACAAATTGCCACACCTGTGGCCTCAGTAGCACTCGTTACTCTGCAGGATCCAAGGGACCCAGACTGGACCTTACAGCATCCAGATGAACATGTTCCTCTATTTTCTCAGATACATCAATGAAGCACATTACAGCCCCTTGAAACAAGCACATACCTAGTATTTATGAGTCCAAAGTGCATATTTGAATACTATCTACCTAAAATAGAATAATTACAAGACAAGGCAATGTTATCATTTCAGGGCATTTTGGACTCAGCGTAAGTAGACTGCACAGAACCATGGAATTCATTTTAAGACTTCCCTGCGGCTGTTTGCTTAATCAGTGCATTCAGTGAAGAAGTCATCAGCAATATATTTGCCTGAGAAAACTCTGAACAGTTGGATATTAGTTTTCATTACATTCATACTACGATTACCAGGAAAAATTTAGGAGATAAGTGACCAAAGCTCTTCTTAATCAGAGAGCAGTTTGCTGTACAGATTACATAAGTTCAGACAATCCATAAACTTCAGTGTTTGCTTCAGAATCTGACACTGTTAATAAACCAAACATTCAGACTATTCATTCTGACAAAGACACACATGTGGTTTTACTCTCTCCACACTGTTACTGTAATCTGATTTCTCCCCTACCCCCCAATATATACAAGACATCATCTGTCCTCAAGTTATAGGGAACAGGAGAACAAAGAGAGGAGAGGATCCTATTTCACACTGCAAGCTTATTGGCATGGCCTGTAACAAAATGGGTGAACAGCTGGGTCCCTGGTTAGAACACCAGAACTTCGATACAAAGTTTTTGGATGAGACAATATTTTTCCATAGCATTTCAAGTAATAGACTCCAAGTATTTAGCACAATTCACAATTGGAATTGTTCACTAGTTACGGTTCTGTAATTCATCTTACACCGACAACTTGTAATCAACTATTTTCCTAAGTCCTCATCCCATAAAATTTTGACCACGATGGTATATTGTAGCATCAACATGGATATGCACTCAACCTTAACGACCACTCTTGACTTCAAGCACCATTTCAAAGTACCATGTTGTGAGCTTTTTTTGCACAGACTAAATCTATTCTCACAGTATGCAAGCAGTAGTATAACATTCACATTAAAATACCTATGACATAAACAAACCATTTCTTAATGTTTTCCTTTAATTCAAGATCAGCTAACCAGTCACTGATAAATTCTTACTTATTTTCCACTCTATGAAGGTGGAATCAGTTCCCAGCCACAGTCAGACTTCACACTCTTGTTTACATTAATCTTTGTGCTGCATGTTGAACCAGAAGCAAACTCCACAATACACTTCATAATGACCTACAGAGTGTAGAGCTCATAGCTCTTCTCATGTTACAACAAAATTCACTCTGAGAAATGCAACTAAAACTATCATTCAGTTGCTGAAGTTGTCCATAGTCCCAACTGTATCAAATATTTTTTTAACCATTTTTTAAAATTCTGAATCTAAGTTAAGTTATATAAATATCATAGTATTTTCTTTTCAAAGAAGAACTTAAGTATTACCTAAGGTCCAAATACAGGAACACTATCAAAATTCAATGCAGTCACATTGTAGGATTGTTTTTTTCCAAGCAGAAGGTAGGTTCTCATGGTAAATTAAATCCTAGCCTTATTTCGGTTATCGATTTTACTTCCTCACATGCATTTTCTATACGTTTATTTTTTCTCGTTATAGTTGAAGAATCTCACCAAAAACCTGAAAATTGACCTAACATTAACTTTCTTATAGACTTAAATGGAAAAACCAACGTATTATTCCAAAATTGGCTACCTCAGATTACAGTGCATTAAAATCACTTTAAAACCCTCTATATATATCCTCTATAAGAAACAAACACACTGGTGTCTTCAAGTAGGATCTGTGGCAAAACACCAATCCACATTTATGAAAGCTATAGGTCATTCCCTCTCACAAAAGACACCAAACAGTCCTTGCCATCAGCAAATCGTGAACTGTTAACAGGATCAACTTCAATTTCTGATTGAAGTGGTAGATAACATATATGCACCTGGAGCTAGGAAGACATACAGAACAACCAAAATCCAATTAACTGCAGGCCTGAGCTGAAAGACTGGGAAATAGCCTTTATGCACACATTTAAAACCAGAAAGAAGTCGCAGGAACTCAGATTCAGTATTCAAAAAAAGCCCAAGAATTCAAGTCCTGTCCCCACATTTACCACTTACAAGCATTTCTAAGTTTTGTGGGGTTGTTTTGTTTTTTTAAAGCCATGCAGACTACATTTCAACCCTCAGCTTAAAGCTGGAAAGCTTTATATATCATTACCAATACCCTGACACAGTCATTCCCACAGAATGCATGAGCATTGGTCAAAAAGACATCAGAAGAGATTAGGCCCCTTACATTCTGCAGTCACAGCCACCACTAGATTAGACTGCAAGCAGCATTTAATTTCTCACCATTTTCTACTGTACACTACCAACAGCTACAGCAAGCACTTAATAAAAACACACTCCTTTGCAGCATACCTGGGAAAAAGTAACCAAAACTAAAGGACAGCAGAGGTAGCTTAAAGACTGTTGATAACAGGCAGAACGCAATCAATAATGCCAGCCAAGATTCCTTTGTGTGAAGTGTTCAGATACAAAAAAAAAACAAACCCACACTTCAGTAGTTCTCTTCTGGTCAAGTGTGCCAAAAAAAAAAACTCAACCTGTGCACATGGACACAAGGCCCACAGGGCTAAAAAGTACGTTAAGAGACAATCGTACACAGAGGTTTTTTAATGCACCACAACTCCAAATATGAGAAACCAGGTATCATGTCCAAAGGAAACAAGATCTGAAACTTGAATACAGAAGTCCTCCAATATTCTAGGATTTCTAAAATATTTATAATCCTCCCATTTACAACTATTAAAACTATATGAACAGTATCCCAAGAATTAATATCTGGAGCAGAAGTAACGCTACCCATCTAATGAAAGCATTTCTGTTTTGACAAGGAAATTTATAAGAACTGTAATCATAAAGATTATGGTCTCTCAAGACGTGATCAAAAAGGTAAGTAGCAATCATGATAAAAGACTATTACAGCGTAAGAATTTACACAGAAAAAGATAATGTTTTTAAAAACATTATTTTTTCCCCTTTTTTTTTTTTCCTTTTTTTTACAAAATCTGAAAGCATACTATTGAGGAGTTAAATACAAGGCAGACTACATTTTGCAGCATTCTTAAATATCCCTTTCGATGTAATTACTTCAGCTGATACTGTATACATAACTACAATCCTAAAGTTTCAACTACCTACTATGGTAAGATACAACTTTCAATTTTACATCAGTCCACAGTCAAAACAGACAATACTTCTGTATTAAAATATACATACACACACATGTAGAAGGCACTATTTTTTCACAGTCTAACGAAAGTGCTGTACTTTAAGAGTACTTTCAACTGAAAGCAAGAACCTTGCACCCCTGCACCCCAATTTTATACTACCTAAAACCTGCAAAGCATAAGCTGATGCAATTTCTCACAATTCCTTGCATGGCAGAATCTTAACACAACGCTACTGGTTTTAGGAGTAAAACCAGTACTTATCTTCAAGTCATATTTGCTGTTAATATAAAAGTATTTGAACGGGGGGAAAAACCATGCTTTCTCTGTCTCTGCACCTAGGTGACCTTATCAGTTTGAACAATCACCCAAAATAAATTACTTCTCCGATCATATGCATTTATTGTTAAAGTGTGTGTACACATAGATAAAAACATAACAAAACACTTCCAAAATCATACTTCAAAAGGGGTATGCAACTCAGTAAGCCAGCACGGCCATTAAAGTTTTCTAGATTGCACTCGAAGTTTAAGTTGCCTCGCACATTGAAAGACAGATAAGACTTCGGAGTTGATAAAAACCAGCATTACAGCTAACAATATCCGACAACTAGTAAGTTTACCAACAGCTTAGTATTTCAGGTCATCTGAAGTTTTTCAGTAGTAATGCAGTAAGGTGGGTATTTTCCTTCAGCCTGCAGAATATCACTTCTGATTAAGCGCATACCAGCAAGTGACATCAGACCGAAACTACATAGTTTCACTCGAGAACACCACTAAGCCGAGCTGCAGCAACACCAGCTAACACACGACGGGAACTTGCAACGCTGAATCCAGGGCAGTTACTCAGGAGTCAAAGCTAAAAATTAGTCCGAAATTTAAATTCAAGCTGGTTTCAAAGCAAACCTTTAATTTTATACATAGAAAAAATAAACCTGTTGAGCGTTCCTAACTCCACCCCTTTCCCTCGGGGCCGTTCAGCGTTACTCACCGCAATGCTAGGGGAGGTCAGAGTACACACCCCACAACGTGCACCTGCACCATAAACACCTACGGATCAGGTGGAGGACCAACGAAGTTTCTGAGGTATTACTACTGCCCCAAATCTGTTTACCCTATGTCAGCAACAATCATCCCTGACTGATTCAGCGGCTACAGAAAAATCCTGTAGTACTGGACTCTCCCGGTTAAACCCTTCCTAATTGCTATCCAACTCTTCAGCCTGGAACAAAAGGGCACGGCCTGCCCCAGCGCGCCTCTGCCCCGCAGCTGCCGAGAACACGCTCCGGCCGCCACCGGGGGCTTCTCCCGGGAAGCCGGGCCACCCACGCCCAGACAAGGCCCAGCTCGTAGGAGTGCCCGGGCTCAGCGCGGACCCGGCCCGCCGCCGGGGCCCGGGGCCCAGGGCCCGCGGCGCTCCGCGCCCGCCAGCCGGGCGCCGCCACACGTCCAACAGGTAGGCGAGCGGGCGGGGAGCACCGCGGGAAGCGGACGGCGGGGCAGCACGAACCCTGGCCGCGAGGGCTCCGGGCCACCTGTAAGCTCGCTCGGTGCGGCCGGCAGATAGGCAGGAAACCAGCCAGGCACTCAGGGATGGCGGCTGGGAGGCCAACCCACCCCCTCAGGCCGAGCGACCCCACAGCCACCCGCGCCCCCGGGGTCAGTGGGAGAAGCCACGGCGACCGGGGCAACGGGCTTGGCAGGCACAGGCTCGCCGGCGCGGCCAGCAGCTCCACAGCGGCGGCGCCAAAAGCGCGCCGGGTGGACGGTGGGGAGTAGAGCAGGGAGGGAGCGCCGCGGCCCCAGGGTTGAACCTTACCTTAGTGGAAGCCGCCGTGGCTCTGGCAGACATTTTGTTTCTTTCTCTCCCCTAGAGTAGGGTGAGTGTGCGCGCGTGTCTGCAACTACTCAGGCTGGGGAAGAGAAAACTCCCCGCCGCTACCCGCGCCTCACGCAGCTACCCGAATAAACATCCCACGGTGCGGGGAGGAGGAGGAAGAGGAGGGCGTCTGGAAAGGGGCGGGGACGGGGGAGGAGGGAGGAAGAAAGAGGAAAGGGAGCGGAGACTCTAGTTTCATGAAAGTCTGGTCTTTCTCTCGCGATGGGCAGCCCCTGGCACCCCACAGCCGGGGCCGGGGCCCAGCCGAGCTCGGCCGCGCTGCCGCCACCGAGGCCGCGGAGAGCGGGAGCGGCCCCACGGCCCTCTGCGCGCCCGTCCTCTCAACCGGTGCGTCGCCCGCCTCACCCCCGCCGGGCCGCCTCCGCGTGCCTTTCCCCCCGCACAGCCACTGACATGTCTGCCTGGCGGCACGGCCCATCCCGCCACGGGGGGAGCGCCCCGCTCCGCCGCCGTCTTCACCCACCCCACCACCGGGCCCGGGGCCCACGAACGGTGGCGGAGCGACGGCGGGGAACCGGCCTCCCCGGTCCCCGCCGCCTTCGCCGACCGCCTCGCGGCTTCGGGAGCGCCCTCAGAACTGGCCTGTCACCGGGCTCCCCCGCGCGATGGTCGGGCCAGCGGGCACCGGTGGCAAGGGCCGAGCGGCCGCCGGCCCGCCGCAGCCTATGGGAGCGCGGGGGGTGCGGTTTGAACCGCAGTGAGTATCCCGGCACCGCCGCCCGCACCGAGACGCACCGCTGCGCTTGGAGCGCCTCCGCTGCCGCGCGGAGAGGCACAGCCTGACGCGAGGCGGCCAGTGCGGGCAGCGCACGGATGGCCCTGCCCTTGTTCTCGGCAAGCGGAGGGGCGGCTCAACTGCGAGCGGGTGAGCAGGGCTAATATTTGCGCTCTCCTCCGCGCCCGGTCCTGCAAACACTTGAGGCGAACACATTCTCGCATCAGTGTGACGGAATGCAGAACTGGGATGTAAATCAGTGGGGGCTCAAACCTGCTTTTGCGTCTGTCTATTGTTTGAAGGGGCGGGACATCAGTTTCAAAGTTCCTAATTGTACATTTTGTTCTTGAGCTAAAAGCAATAAAGGCTCAAAGAGAAAACAAGTCGGGAGATTTGATTTAGTTGAAGGTGGTGACTGCATAGCCTTAGCATTTCCTACAGCACAATCAGCTGCTGCCTGCAGCTTTAAAAATAAACTTTTTTAAGTCCTTCAGGCCAAGGGGTTTTGGTGTCTTTTACAAAGCAGATATTTATTTAAGCACTAAGAGAAACACCACTAACATTTTTTTACACCAAGAAAAAGACTTTGTAAATATGTTATTTTACTTTTGGGAGGTGGGTGCAGGATGAAGCTCTATCTGCAAATGGAGCAGGAGGATTCATGCCACAGAAACTCCAGAGCATATTTCCAAGTTTTGCAAGACCATTGTCTTAAGTCAATCAAGCCACTTTCAAAAGTGGCTTGAAGTGCTTTCCAATCTGGTTAATTCTGTGACTGTGATTGAAACCTCAGTGAAAATATGGCATGCTCTGTGCATTAGCCATACTATGGTCCATATGTTGACTAATTTATGCTTTAAATATTGGACCAGAGCATGACTAATCAGATGCATCAGCTTCTGCTGAAAGGAGAATAGGTGAGAAAAATCCCAGACTGAAAATAGAGTATTTTGCACTCACTTTACAAACGTTTCACAAGGCACAGATGACAGTAAAAGGTCTGGTATTAGGGCCAGCACTTTCTTGCAGTTGTACTTTTTATGTCCTACCAACTGCTTTCGTGCTCCATGCAATCTTCAGAAGTTCTTAAATTTTTTTAAGAGAGGCAACAACTGAGTGGTTGCAGTTACTCCTCTGCAATGGAAAGCCTTATCCAAAGCTGCTGTATGAGTTTTACATTTGTTCTCCTTTGAAAATAAACAAGTTCATATTCCAGGAAATAGCCAAAGCAAATTCCCAAGACAGCAGTCTGAAATTAGTGAGGAAAGGCCAACTCCTCCATCATGGTGGAGGGAACCCAAGCCTACTGGGACCTTCTCCCTAGGAGCAAACACTGCCAGGCCTCTCCGTCACACACTCAAGGGCAGCCTCAAAGCTCCAGTGACCTCCAGCTTTCGTCAGCACCATCCCTGACTTTCTGGCACCTAACAGCTTCTCTCCCCTTTCCCCACAGAGTCACAGCAGCTGTGCTGAGCTCAGGAAGGGCTCGTCCCCATGGGAGTTCTAAGTTGTAGCATGGCCTTCTGCCAAAGCTCCTCTGCTGGCCCTTGCCATGAAAACGCTACTGCAGATTTTTGTATTTGTTAATTGCTAGACCTAACTAAGCCTCTGATATTTTTTTAATTTATCTACAGATGCAGAAGGTAGAATGTGACAGTTTTTATGCTCGTGTGCTTCACTGATAGAGTCTGTAAGTATTCACCAGAACAGGCAGGAAGGAAAAGGCTGAGATCACAACAGGAAGAAGGAGGAAGACTTCAAGGTGTGCAAATGCACAAAAATAAACTTAAGGGATGGTGACTTGATAAGCAGTAGGGTACAATAGTCTCTCCTTTTCATCTGTCCCTCCTTGAGTAAGAATAGTTCTGGGTAGGGTGGGCAATGCCTGCAGGTTGGGGAGGAGCAGAGCGTGGGGATAATGATTAAAGACCATAAAACAAGATGAGGCATATGGCAGGGGAACAAAAGGGGATTGCAGACATGCACACACAGAGGTCAAGATGGATCCTTAAAATAAGGGAGAAGAATTATGGGAAGGAAAAGTACTTACTTGGGTATTGGAAGAAAGATGAACAAATAAAAAGGTGGAAGAAAAATATTAAGCAAAGGAAGCTCCAACAAAGATGGAGATGCCGTTTTTTTATCATCTTACACTTGATAAGAAAATGCC
This sequence comes from Indicator indicator, assembly GCF_027791375.1. Classification (NCBI taxonomy): domain Eukaryota; kingdom Metazoa; phylum Chordata; class Aves; order Piciformes; family Indicatoridae; genus Indicator; species Indicator indicator. The sequence goes on from NC_072025.1 coordinate 7,287,959, forward strand.
ATCAATCCATACACTTAATTTGTCAAGAAAGGAGATTATTTAACAAGGAAAGACTTCTGTCCAGGGGTTTGAAACATCTGGCAGTGGATATAAAATGATCACATGATCTCTCGCCAGCCTGGAAGTAGACACACACATAACTCTTTATGGCTCTCAGAGACTAATGGGATTTTCTTTCTTTCTGTCCTTCCTTCCTTCTTTTTTCTCAATCTCGTTTTCTTTTCCCTCCCTTTTTTATTTCCTTGTTCCTTCCTTCCCTTCCTACTCAACTCCCTTCTTCCCACCAAGAGTTGTTTAAAACTCCATCTCTACTCATGAGATGAACTGGAGGAAGTTGAAATGACTTCTTATTCTGTTACCATTGGTAAAATGCATATATTTGCTGGTAGATACAAATTATTTCAACAAATATTTTTTACTGGTTTTAAACAAAGCAACAGCAGTACCATGTTCCTCTCCTTTCAAGTTTTCAGGAGAACTTTTTCACCTCTTCATTAGTGAATTGCTCACAAGCAAAGCTACCATCAACTGAAAATGCGAAATCAAACATTGGTCAAATCAACCTACAATGATAGTATTGAGAGAAATCCTGAAATGGTTTGGTTTTTTGTTTTTTTTTTTAATTCTTAATAATGTATTACAAAATTCACCTCTGAAATGAGCAAGTTATGTTTTTTAAAGTCTGGGATTCCAGTGTGTTCCCTGTTGTCCTTTAGGGAAACAGCAAATGTCTATATATATATACACACATATTGAGATACAGTGAGTGATACATACAGGTGTTTATGTATATATACATATATATATATATATATATATATATATAAAAACACCCTATATATATAGTACATTCAGCCAGATACAGATACATACCAAGTTCCATCTATTAGCTGAAGGGCTGGAATTTAAAATCATATTCCTGATACTGCTATTTTAGGTCCTGAAAAAAGGATGGCTTCCTCATCTTTAGAGAAAAAAAACTGTCTTAAAAGACAACAGCTGAGGAAAAGCAAATGCTTTACTCATCCTTTAAATAACCGCTACTGAGAAATATCTAAATAAAATACTCAGAAATTCTTGGTAGGAAACCTAAAAATAAAACTACTATTTAATCAGTGTAGTTCAAACCATAACCCTAAATTGATTCAAAGGACACAGAAGGACAATCAGACATGTGAATCCTCCTTTCCAACTGAAAGCATGTGTATCTGTTACACTGCAAGAACAGGAAGTCTATTCCCTACTTGTTGTCGATTTAACTTTTTAAGAAATGTTTTGACCACTTAAAGATGGAGAAGAAGGAAACTGCAGAACCACAGCCACTACAGAGACAACCTCCGGTGGGTTTTGTGGTGTGTGTGGCTCAGAAAGAGAACAATTCATACAAGATCTTTTGGAGAAATCAGATGATTTTGATGCCTTATGAGTCTTGGAATACTTAGCTATATATTATCAATAGCTTATATGTTATCAGTGAAGTCAAGCAGTTTAGTTGATGGTCTGTATTTGTAATTGCCACCTGATTCCAGAATTTCAGGAACAAATACAAAAGAGGAAGAGAAAATCAGAATTCACTATGTAAACCACAAGAAAAGAAACTGTTTCCACCTCAAGAAATAAGAAAGTGGTTTAAAGAAAGCTGTGGGAAATCCATGTCCTTAAAATTACACTTAATTTCAGTGCCTTGCTGAATCAAGTCCCTAGGGGAAAAAATAAGGTAGTAATGATTCTTATCTTCCTCCCACTTCCACACAGTTAAAGCTTGCTTCCTATATCTACTTCCTTTCTAAAAGGCTGTGTACCTCTGCAGGTGTCCCTTCTAAAAGCACTGTAGATAATTGCTCAGTATACAGTGAATAGTCTTCCCATGACTCATCACCTCTCTCATATTGGAACTGTCAAAGTCAAAGTTCTGAACATTTGTACTTTACCTCTCATTAATAGGTTAAAGCATACTCCTCAAATACGTACCAGAGGCTGGATATGCCCTGAATGGGAATAAACCAAACCTGTTTTGACAGTCAGCCTGACTTAAACTCCTGATGTTCTGAACTCCTCCATTGTTACTTCTTGTTTAACACCTTAAAAAAAATTACAATTATGTTTAACACAGTGCAAGGTTTTTCTGTTCAGCCAGAATACCACTTCAATTTTTAGGGAAATGACAAGTGTACAAACAGAAGTAGATTTCAGAAGCAAAGAAAGATTATTTTCAGCCTTTAAAATATTTGAGGAATTTATGACTGCAGAGCTGAAGCATAGTCTCTGGATATTATTTTGGGATATCCTTATAAAAAGAAATTCTTGTCTCCTTTGGTTTGGATCAGGCTTTAGAGAATTTTGTCATCTGTAGAATGACGTGTAGTGACAAAATCTGAGACCACTGTTAAAGGAAATGTTACCAATGAGTTTTAATCTTGGCTCATGACAGTAGGGCTAATTTATTACAGAAATGTTATCTAAAACTGTTCTGCTTTCCATCTCAGACATTTTGTGAATGGGTCTGTGTATTTAAATACAGTGCAACTGACCAAGGCTGAGTTTATGAAATGCTTCACTGTAAGTAGCCACTGGATGTCAAAATGTCAGATATTCTGAAGTTGTTCTACTTTTACCAGGTTTATTTGGTAGAGAAGGGACAGTGACAATAACCAAAGATAGCTGTGAAGCTTAAGCAGAGATACATTCACTGCTGATATGGTTCCCGTTTGATAAACAGTTACCCCACAGACAAGTACTACATATGTTCTGCTGATCGCAAATTCTTAGTTTACCTATTTTTCTTTCAAAAGCATGCTCTCACATTATTTAAAAATGCTTGCCCAGACACCAAGCAACATGTATCAAAGACAAACTGCACAGTAATTTTGGTAAGTAAAAGCAATGAACATCAGGATAAATACCTTTGTTACTATAAAAACTAAGTATTTTGGAAAGGCAGCCCAGAGACAGCTTAATAAAATTGATTGATTTAATTGCTGGCAAACCACTCTTGTGTTCCAAATCTGAAATGTTCCACGAACCCTTGCAGAAGATACAAAGTGATGAAACTGTTCTCTGAGATCCAAACAGAAATCCCCATGTGTAAGCCCTAAAGAAGCTGAGGAGGAAGGGTGGTTCTAGAGGTGTGGTTTTTCAACCCAGATAGTTTTGAAACCTGAGATGGCTTCTCCAGTTTCTTGGGCACAAATATCAGAGTTGCCATGAGTACCACAAGAAATTATCATTACTCATTTTTGTTAATGAGATAGGGATCCATACAGAACAGGAAGTAGGTACTGAGAATTGTTATATTCCATTAAAAAAAACAACCCTATACTAAAAATTGTTACATGGCTAACAAAGTTTCTAGATAACACTGCAAAAGTGTGAGCTCATTTGCTTCCTAATTGTTAATATAAGAAAGACTTTGTTATGTAATTGCAAAAATATAGAAACTTAAATTACTGACATTTATGTACTATCATTCATTTTTATTGTCACTCAAGTTTTGACTTTTAGAATTTCAAGATTTATTGTTATCCTCTAACCCTTTTTATTACATCTGGCACAAGACTCCATTCAATTGTTTAAAATTCACAATCACAAATCCATCAAGTCAGGGGACTAACAATGTACCCAAAAGAAGGTACACCAGATTATACCCAGTAATTCCAATGTAATCTTTACCTTACTTGATAAACTCTGTCCTAGTGGCACCTGCTTTGTAAGACTGACTTCAACAAGGTTTAGAGGAAGTAAAGGGATTAAGCTTCTGATGGCCATACCCATAGGTTTATGACCCCTTTCCACCTCAGTATTTGCTTCTGTTTCTACCTCCAGATGCTAAAAACAGTTAAAAGAAAAGCACTTTAAAAACATTGTTGTTTGTGTCAGCGGAAGAAACTCTAGTTATCTTACTTGTACTCCCTGCAGCTTTCTTAACTAGGTATTATTGGACAATAAGATTGCACGGTGGTGTCACCACTGGTCTGCAATGGTTTTGTTGGGGTTCCCTTTCAAAACCATTATCATTCAAAAATATGTTAAACATGAAAGTATCAAATATTACTTTGCTATGAAGTACTACACTAGAACATAGTTTTATGGGTTTAAACTCCATGTTTCAATAATTCAGTCTTCACCCTCAACAGACCTTATTTGAGACAACTTTTGAAAGTAAGTTTAAAACTTTTCATTTTATGTAACATATGTAAGAGACGATAATAGAAGAGAAAGTGTTTAGTGTTGGAGGATATTGCCTTATTTCCTGACATATTGTCAGGAAAGAAAACACATCACAGGCTTTGGTATGACACAGCATATGAAATCAGTAAGCAGCATACACTAACTTGATGGAGGCCCCCACATGCCTTCAATGTTACTTGACCACTCACTTCTGCTCTTGTATTGTATCACCACCTCCATAGGTGCATCAAGCTAACTGCATGGATAGATATCACAGATATCACAGATAACTGAAGTGATAATGGTTAAAAAATTATCCTTGTAACAGAGGCAGGAATAAATGACCAAAAGTGGGCACTTTTTACACCCAATTTACTGGCAAGGATAACATAATTATGTATCTATACTTCAGTAGCATCTACCTACACTTCAAGCATGCAGATCTCCTCAGTTACAGATTTCCAAACCTGTGGACAAAAGGCATCCTCTGCCTTGCGAAGGTAAGGCATATACCTCATCTGGGCTAAGATTGCTTGCTTCACTTATTGGGTAACTACATTTCATTTTTCAAGTGGTCCTGTAAGATATGCCACGATGCATGTACATCTTTTTTTAGTTTGGAGAGTTATATAGTATTGGCTGTATACAGATCAGTGAAACCAACTGTCACTGAATCACTCAGAAACCCTCAGAAAACATGCATGCATTTAAACTTGTTCCCATTGACTGAAATAAATTTTCAATAAGCTAATTTTTAGAAATAACTAAATAGAATTTTAGTTCAAGATTTACAAAATGAAGTTTTGATCATGGACTAACACTGGGCACACTTAATACAGTAAACAAAGAGGTTCAAAAGATGAAAACTACTAAAGGAAATATTTTTTTATGAGTCATAACACTGCTTGTACTAATACAGAGTCCAAATTTCATTTATTTCTCTCAGTTGATTAGACTCAGTCCTGCTCTCTAAGCATTTATACTGCAAAGAGATCTGTAAACTGATTTACATTTAGCAAACCAGAACTTCTTCAGAGAAATTCACAGGTGGCATCTTTCTCCGAGGAAGGGGGAGCTCAATTCTGGTCTTAGCTAAGTGCTGCTTCATAAAACTGGTTGCACATTTGCTCACTCAGAAAACATTAGCATTTGATAAGATAAATATATATGATTATGGTTGTATCTTCACTTGAATTCTAACTTTAAATGTGAGAAATACAGAGTCAGAAACTTTCCTGACTGCTGCGCTTGCCAGAGAAACCTCCCCTGTTGACAGGACTGCATGCTACAACCAGTATTATAGTGATGCCAAAAGGCTCTAGACAGAACCATGCTTTAATCTAGCTAAACATATACACACAATACAGAAAGAGTCAAACCAAAAGTATTTACAATGCGAAACTAACAGGGCAGATGCTATATTGACCACATTTGGGTGAATGTTTCTCACATCCAGGTCACACAGGCTTCACAGAAAAGTGTACATTATATCAATTTCATTAGCTAAATCTTTTCTTTACACATCTGTCAGTTCAATCCAGTGTGCAAGCTGAAAAACTGTAACTGTTATGTCTTTTTTTAAATGTGTGGTATTTTAATACTTGTGAAAAGTGCGAAAGCAAGAGCCTACAGACTGAAATGCTTATTTTCAGAGCAGGTAAGCAAGCACAAGCATTCCCTGTGAAGCCCAGTCAGTGTGGCTCTTTTCAGTCCCTCAATCCCTTTGTTTCAAGGCTTGTCCATTATTTCCAATGCTATGCTTTGGTCTAATACATGACTCAGCTTCTCCCAATACATCATGTTCCCTGACCAGCAAGTCTTTCTGAAAGCCTTTTCAAAACTTGAGAAGCCAATTTTGCCAAGTGTGAGAACTTTTATGAGTCATATAATACTCTTATTTCTTATACTGTTTTAAGATGAGTAAATATTATAATTGACAACAGGATGCTTGACACTGATTTATACAGCTTCTTATGATAAATCATAGAATTTTTTTGGTTGGAAAAGACCTCCAAGATCATCGAATCCAACCACAAACCTAACACCACCATGGCCATTAATGTAACAAGTGTTTCGAAGAAGGTCTTCCACAGATTTAGACTTAATGTTTCCATTCTCATTAGAAAAAGAATGAAAACAAGCTGAAAACAAGACTTCCTCCCCTCCCCCCATTTCTCTAAGACCAATTATAAATATGGAGGTTGCAATAAGCTCTATGACTATTTCCTGGCTATGTGTCATACTGACATTTCTCAGAACATCAGATACATGCACTGCTGCAGGTGCCAGCATGTGCTGCTGGACCAATAGATTTCACACTACTTCTAAATATTTCTCCCAGGGCAGCCATATTCTGGTTTTGCAACTGGGCATTTCTTTGTTTTATGAATAATATATGCCAAGACTATGCAACAGCAAGCCTAGCCACTAAGTCACCACAGAAAGCATCTAAAAACATTTTACTAGAAGAAACACCTTTTTATACACTTGTCTTCAAGTACAAACTAACTTTTGTTTCCAGATTACTTCTTTCAGTTTCTACAATTGTCAGGGCTCTGGCTGGACTAATAGGCCCTAACAGCCCTGACAAATTGATTATGAAGATAATTAAATATTTCTTTTTAAAAGCCTTGTAATCTGGAGGCAGCAACGGGGGTTGACACAGATTTACACAGAAGAGGAGAGAAGAGGAGATGGAGGCCTTTTTCCCTCGTAAGCACCAAAGTAGCTGCTGTAACTTGCTTGAAAATCCTCTCTCTGTTCCTGGGCCAGAGCTGCACCATTATTCTTGGCACAGAAATAAATTAGAGGGGTAATCACTGAATGCTTAGATCATCTGTGAAAATCAGTGGGGTAATCTTTACCTACATAAGTATATACAACATGGATTACAAATCATGAATGATGATTGTATTACATCTGCAAAGGCACAGGATAATATAGCAGTTGTTGCCCTCATTGTATTAAAGACACCAAATACACTCTGGACTTTGCAAAATCTTTGCTCATATATATGCAGGGTCAGCTTTACCCACAGTCATGAAAGGCCCAGAGACAAGGGTGTGAACAGTGATGTCTCTCTCCAGCTGTACAAGCCCCATCTTGCACAACCTCCTAATGAAAGCCGAAAGAGCAGTAAGGTGAATGTGTCTTCAGAACATGCCATTGTGTTGGTACTTGATAATGCTACAGTGCAAGTAAGCAGATCTTATTAAAGCATGATTTAATGTTCATGACTCAAGCTGAGTGATGAGCACATGAACAATGTTACTTGAATAACAATTTCTTAAACTAAAACTTCACTATGTTTTATGCTTCATTTAAAAATTAGCATTTTGTTTCTAAGTGAACACATCAGCCTGTGCGACTGAAGGATATCTACATTATAGCCTTTTTCATGACACTGCAAAAATAACTCCACTGATGTGGAAAGTTTAAGTTGACTGAGGTCTCCCAACTGTATGGGCAACGAGGCTGGTGAGAGGCCTTGAGCACAAGCCCTATGAGGAGAGGCTGAGGGAGCTGGGACTGTTTAGCCTGGAGAAGAGAAGGCTCAGGGGAGACCTCATTGCTGTCTACAACTACCTGAAGGGAGGCTGTAGCCAGGAGGGGTTTGGTCTCTTCTCCCAGGCAACCAGCACCAGAACAAGAGGACACAGTCTCAAGCTGCGCCAGGGGAGGTTTAGGCTGGAGGTGAGGAGAAAGTTCTTCACAGAGAGAGTGGTTGGCCATTGGAATGTGCTGCCCAGGGAGGTGGTGGAGTCACCATCCCTGGAGGTGTTCAAGAGGGGATTGGACATGGCACTTGGTGCCATGGTTTAGATAGGCATGAGGTATAGGGTGACAGGTTGGACTCGATGATCCTTGAGGTCTCTTCCAACCTTCTTGATTCTTGATTCTTGATATGCAGATAAAATTCCCGATTCATTAAAACAATAATTTTCTCTCTTTCTGCCTGCAAACAGGCAAATACAGAGCTTACATGACTCGCCTCTAACCCTCCTTCCAAAAACTGTGTTGTGTCAACAGTGAACATTGGTCTACCAACACACTTCTGCTTTACCAATATTCATATTATTCTTTAGACACCATGAAAAATTGTATTCTGCAGCACCAGCATGTTCTCTGTTTTCAAAAGAGAGTTCTTGTATTTTAAATTAATGAAATTAATTCAATTAAATGTATTCCTGTATTAAGACTCTTTGAATATAAGGAACAGAAATGTTTGCATAGGTCAGGCCTCTGAAGTTGTTTGGGAGCAATTTCTTTTTTTACTCAGCGTGTGTAGTCAGTGGTGGGCTGTATCCCCTTAAACAAACAGTCCTGCTGCACTGTTGGAGGAAGTCAGCTCAAGAGCGTGAAGGTTCTGGTGTTCGCTTACAGTCTGCACTGGCTGGCCAAAAGGCAGTTTCTATCTCTGCCAAAGGTCTCTATCCAAACCCTCCCAAAAGAGCTGGTTAGAGGATGCAGTGAGTCACTGTGCTTACTCTGGAGGCACCTTCCCGAGCACCCGCTCTGACCTGCTCCACTCACTTAGCCATGCTCCATCTGCATGCTACAGTCCTCTTCCCTCGGGCACAGCTTCTGCCATGGAACCTTCTTCAGACTCCAGAGGAGCCTGACTCCCTGTGTGGTTAATATTTTTAGAAATGACCCTGTTGCTACAATGTATTACAAATTAAAAAAATGCACCATTATATAACCTTATTACAATTATATTGCAGTCTTTGCCTCAGAGAGACATCAGAATAGCAGCTACTAGGATTCTGCCATGTTAAGGGGCAGAAGACAGCACACAGCTGGACACTGAGTGCATTGTATCTTGTATAAAAATAGAAGTATAAGAGAGTACTTGGATTAAGGATATCCCCTTGTTCCATCAAAAAGTTCTGCATCTATAAATCTTGAATGACTTGCAGCACAAAAACAAATTGCTAAGCTGCCATCTGAGATTTCAACTCAGCTTGAGCCTCTAATTATGCTTGAACAGCTCCTGAAAACAGAAATCTGTTTCTGACAGCAAAGCATGGAATAGGCAAGACAAATATTGTAGTGACCTTCATAAGCAATCTGATAGTTATAGTGGAAACCATCCTCTGCCCTTTCTTCTCTCTGGGGAAATCAGTAGTGATTATGAAAACATATTTAAATAATAAGGTGCTCCGGAATTCTTTTTTTCTTGTATTTTTAATATTTATTTCCATATTTTAAATAAATATTTGATTTGTGATGTTATCTGTCCATTTCCATTCTCTGCTATATGGAAGAAGCCTTTAATAGACATACTTTGATGTTAAGTGCAGATTCACAGACAGATAATTTTCTTCTGAACAAACTTGTTTCTCTAAATAAAATGCAACGCAAACATAACTGGCACAGTCCTGTCTGTGGTAACAGCTGTGATTAAATCATACCTGCCTCTATTGTCAGGGATGTTTATTAACCTTCACTTTGCCACGAAAGGGCAAACAACTCTGACTACACCCATATTTTAGCAGCAGCAGGATACAGATGTTAGTTCTGGACTACACTATCCCATATATCTTCTCTGCAAATGGCCTCAAAGTCATTATTTTAGATTTTCCTTTTCTAGTTTTTGGGTTTCTTTATATGGAGATCATTTACAAGGTCTTAATTTTTGCTGTGTTATATACCTGAAGTAAAAAAAAAAAACATGTAACGTACACAGCATGAAGCACACTGCTTTTCAACATCCCTTTTCCAAGCATTTCCTGGGACCTTTTTTAGAAGTATTCATTGTTCATAGAGAATTCTCTTGTATGACTTTTGTCACCTTCTCCTCACGGAGGAGGACTGGTCAGACACAAACAGACAGACACCTGGGGTTTACCATGCAGTTGCCACAGACATGCCTGATGACTTTGAGTTAATCACTTAACTTCTCTGTACATCAGTAAAACATCATGGGGGCTATATAGCCAAATGAATAACTTGAAGAAGAGGTTCATCTGCTTTGGAAATTAACTGGTGGCATACAAATACACAGTACTGCTGTGAAACTGTGGCCATTATTAAAAACTTATGCAACTTGCACATTCAATTGTTAATGTTTTCATTTCACTTTTCTCTCCTGATTGAGTGTCTTCAAGTGCCTGGTACTTCATCAAAGTAGTTTATTACAGCTTACTATGTACAGGCAAAGTATGGGAATTTGACAGATTGTTCTCAACAGAAAAGGCCACCTGTTATCACTTTCTTCCACTGTATATGAAGTTCTGGCAGACACAGTACAGAAAGTCTGGGCTTTTTTGAAAGCTACATTACACTGCAAAGTACAAACTGTCTTTTAATTTCTCATTGTTCCTTCTAAGATTAATTATTCCACAGTCTTATGGTGACTGCTTCTTCCTAGTCAGAATTATAATTTCTGAGTATTTTCCACTCTGTATTAGCTTGTTTTTAGAACACAGGATCAACTTTATGCTCTCCACATTTTCAATCTCCCTAACTAGCCTCATAAAGTGTTTTCCACCTCCACTTTTTCAAGCTTCTTAAATTATACCAGTGAGCTATATTATACTTTTTCCTTCCTTTTCTACTGTTTAACAGGAAGCATTGCTGCTATTTGGCAAACAGTGTGCTTTTGGGGTTTTTTAACTTATTACTTTCTGGAAGGGATACCATAAAAGCATTATAATAAGTAAGGCAGTCCTGCAAGTATCTGTATACAAATTTCTCCCATAGCATGAAAACAAAATAATTTAAGTACTAAATTTAGAAAAATGACTGCTGGAGTCAGGAACCAAATCAAAGAAAGAAACTAGAAAATTATCAACTCAGACAGTTGTTTTTTCTATCACCTTAGCTCTACTTAGATTTTTAAGCACATTGTTGGTGGTGTTTTATCTCCTTTAAGCACCATTCAATATGCAAACAAACACTTTCAGTATTTTTGCTTTTATAAAGATTTGGCATGTTAGACCAAAGTACCTTTGGGGTTTTTTTTTTCTCCTTGCAAATATGCTGGTATAAATGGCTCTAGTGAGTAATTTTCCTTAAGGGCCACTACATAAGCCTGGTATATTTTCTATCCACATTACTGAAGGTTGCATACAGCTTTGAGCAAAACAGTGAGAGTACTGCGATCCTCATGATCAGGCATCCAAGGAGACAACTCTTTTGATAAGTTACAGAAAAAAGGACTCTTTGTTTGCACAAACACTTGCACACTTTTCAATTTCTTGCCAAAGCTTGTCCACGCTTACAGCTCCCAGTGGATTCTGGATATGCAAGTGCAGCAATCCACCCATGATCAGTGAGTCACCATGGCATGATTATCCTATGATTAAACCATTTTTGCTTCTTTTTTCTGTGGCCGCTCCACACTGGATCCTTTCCAAATAAGTTCACATACTCCTGCTTAGAGATCTGTTCACCTCTTCAGTACACCATGTTTGAGACTGTAACATCAAGGATTGTGAGACTGAGCACTACTTGAAGAGAATAAACCACAACACCAAACTTTATTATTTCTACAGCTATCTGTTCATGTTCTTATCCAGTTCGTCCAGGACAACAGCACTGTTTTCCAGTTTTGACAAGCCATGGGGAGGAAGCACCATTAAGCCATTATGCTGTCATGATAATGACTACAAAGATGCTGCTGCACATCTCAAGAGATACAATGACCACGGCACACAGGAGAATCAGCAAAAAGGTGACACTAAAATGAGGGGCTAGAAGGTGGGAAACAGTTGTTTTGGGGACTGGAATGTCTACTTCCATCTCTCTAAACTTAATCCACAGATTAAACTGAATCCAGTACAGAAGTAAAAATGATAGATAACTTAAAATATGGCACAAGATGAGTTTTCTGGAAAAAGTTTCAAACTAAAACAATCATGCAAACAGTCTCTAAACACAGCCCCCTGCAGTGCTATGAAATAGTGGGCACACAGTGACATTCCAGCTCTGCCTTGGAACCTCAGTAACAAGGACAGCCACAACTGTCTTTTGTTCCTTGTAAGATATCTGTGGCTCTTTGTTCCACTGACCAAGATTTTTGTGCCTTAAAGACATAAATTTAACAGCCAGAGACAGTTTTCCTCTAGTATTGCATGGAATGTTTCTGCTGTTTTTGATACGGTACCAAGAAGTATTTTACGTGTGTACTGTGAACTGCTATCTATTACAGCCTAGGCAGTGCAACAAGATGCCCATTTCCTAAGATTGCATTTCCCATTTTTCAGATGTTTGCAAAATGGTGGTGTCCTTGAAAGAACAACCACATCATGCAGAGGACTGAAGGAAAACTTTTAACTGAAGAGCCCTAAAGCTGCTTCAGTTCAGACTTGTTCCCAAGAGAACATTGCTGGGAGCCAATCATCACCACTTACTTCCTTGCTTTCTGTTGCTGGCAAGACTGAATCTATTTTTTACTGACATGCCACTTAAAATATGCTGTGAAATGCAGACAAAATGCAAAGTGAAACTGCAAGCTATCTTGATAAACCTTTGACATCAGTTCCTAATGCTCAGAAACAGTTTTGTCATGCTTTGAACTCACATAGTGCAGGGATGATTAAACAGCAGCCTAGCATTTTTTTGATGTAGTTGCACAGAAATGTCCACTGTGAACGAACAGCTGCCTTACAGCAAAGAGCATATTCTAGTGTCTTTACATGGAGACTGCCTAGTGGCTCTTGATCAGTAGCTTGGCTCTGCTACTGACATTCTGTGTAACTGCTCAAGTCACTTAATTTACTCAGTTCAACCACTTATAAAATAAGAAATAAAATATGTAAATGCCTTTGTAAACCACTTCAAGATCTTGTGATGGATATGTTATATACATTAGATTTATTACAGTAAATATTTCTTTGCTACATTTACAATTTTCTTATCTATCTCTTAACAGAATTTGAAAAGTCTTGATAAAACTTCATTGACATCCTTTATTTTGCAACTTGATTTTAAATATGGACATCTTCCTCTGCTCAACCTATTTTCAGCCTTGCTCTCTCTGATGTTCACCTGATCCCCAGACAGGAGTTGTTCTCTCATTTGTGCTGCATCAGCAGTCTTAAACTCCTCACTGCCTTTAACCTACTGAATCATTTCCTCATTTTACATGATGCCTGTAAATTTCTCTTCACCTGAACCTGAAGATGAGCATTTCAATCACATTTCTCCACTGTAACAAACTCACATCTGGAATGCATTTTGCAAGATAGTGATTTTTGCTGTATTTCAAATCCAGTTTTCATTTCACCATCTCTGTCATTCTCCTTTTGTCTTGCTAGGTAACTGCTAGGTAACTTTGATAGAGTTTATACATCTTTCTTTGTGTTTCTTTTTGTAAATAGCTTTGAGCAACAATAAAAATAATGTTCTCTAAGAATACAGGTGCATTTACAAAATGTCATAAAAACATATTTTTGGCAATGATTACAGAGTAAAACAAAGATCTTTTGGGAAAGCCTCCATTTAAAAGCAAATTCTTTTCTAAACCATGGGGCCCTGTGCTTTTTCAGAGAAATGGGTTCTGTTGTTCCTTATACAGAGCTACCAGTGCCTTAAATGCAGGAATATCCTTGTTGAAAAAAATTAAGATGCAAGGAGTTACAACCCCACCCTGAATCCAGGTAACATCCCTCATACTGCTCTGAACCACGCCTCCTGCCTGGTGTTAACATTCCTCTTCCCAGGCTGCAGTAGCACAATAACCACAGCAATTATCTGAAAGGAGAAAATGCTATTTAACTTATTTTCGGTTGTCTTTTAAGGGAGTTAACAGCTGGAAATAAAGAGAAGAGGCAGCAGCTGGTTATTTATGCAATGCAGTAACAAGGAGATCATTACAGCAGCTCTGTGGAAGAATCACTGGAGTTTGTTTGCTGAGTGCAGGAGTAGAATTGATTAATTTCAAAGCTGTCCTTCCATTCTAGTCTCCTGCTCACCAGGTGACCCTGCATAACTAAAACAATATTTTTATCTGTCCGTATTTCCATGGGCAAATACTGCACTTCATTTCTTCTGGAAGGTGCAGCCCAGGGGAAAGCAAAATATGACTTTAAGCATATCTGTGTTGCCTGAATAGTGCCTGTGCCTAAGGTTACGGCTGTTCCTTGTGTAAATTAGCAGAATGCTACAAGCACATTTGGTCATGTCCTCAGTGGACCTCCTGTAACAGTAGCTGGACTGAGAAAATCACAGGCTTCCTAACATCAAGCATATCATAGGAATTCTCTCCTGGACTCTCACAAGTCCTCTGAAATTCTCCATGTCACTGCTGCGCACAGGAGGAAAACAGGAAACTAGACTCCCAGGTGAGCTAAGGAAAAAATAGAATCAACCCTCACCCTTCAATAAGACACTCTATTTCTCTGCACTAGAAACACTACACTTGTAACCCAAAAAATGAAACTCTCTATTAGATTAGCCTCCATAGAGGCAAAAGCACTGGAAAAGTGCTGGAGGACCTGGCTGGCAACAGGGCACTGTATTGTGAATGCCAGGCTTCCACATCCTTCTGCACATCTGCTACATTGTGACAATGCTGCAGCCTTAGGAAAAAATCTAGGCAGACCATTGTAACTGCTGCTTTGTTCAAGTTTCCTACAACTGAAACAGCTAATACTGATCTGGTACTGTACAGATACTTTCAGACATACATAGGAGTCACTTTTACAATACACTGGTATCATGATCCTCAATCATTTCATCATGTTCTTTGGACTGATTTCAGTGCCATGTGGAATGAATAGACGTTATACATGGCATTATAGTGTTTCTAGATTTCCACTCTGCAGACGGTCGTGGCATTTTCCACATGACTTCTACTGTAATACCAGAACAACATTAGTCATTTATAAGTAACTGATATGTCACAGCACCCTATACCACATTGTGGAGTATTCAAAGCTGAACAAATAATACAGCAGGAACATCGGTATGTCTCCTTGCTTAAATTTTATGTAGAGCATATATGCATTCAGAAAAAGTAGAAAAGCAGAACCGATGTTGTTGGGTTAGCTAGCACATAAAAGTGCCAGAACTTCCATTAAATATAACAACCTTAAATGTAACAGAAGTATGAAGGACACATCCACAGAAAATTAAAAGGTTATTTTGCAGCATGGTCAAGGCTGTGAAAACACTGTTACTGTTGGTCTGAATTCACTTGTATAATTAGCAATTACTTTGTTACTGGTCAAAGAGGTGTCTAATTGCTGAGAATGACCCTTGTGCCTTTGTTTTCCATTCTCTTTCTTCTTCTATGGGGATAAACAAATATGCACTTCATTTTTGTCTTTTCTTATGACAAATCTAATAATTAGCTTTTAAAAATTAAAAACATGGACTGAAAAATATCAAGGAATAGCAGGAAAAAAATGTATGGCTTTTAATACTTAGAAAATATGAGAAGAATGAGATCCCAATAGCCTTTAATGTCAAAGTATTCAATATGTTAAGCAGAATTATTCACAACAAAAAATAACAACCAAAAATCATAAAAATCCCACTGGTACCACACCTAAGCCTTCAGGACCCATGAACACTTAGTTTCTTCACAGGTTTTCTGTTTGCTTCAATTGAAAGCTTCGTAATTAATATTTTTCATTAGACTCCTAACAAAAAAATTCAGGTGCTAATGTTTCAGGTGTCAGTATCCTAGGCATACAAAGGCAGTGCCCCACACTCCTTCCTGCTACAGCTGTGTGTGTGGCAAACATCAATCTTAGTAACAGCAATATTGTACTTCCACCATAGAAGAAACTTACTGAAATATTTTTCTGAGCTACCATAACAAAACTGCTTCAGTGTGCAGAGTCTCCTTCTCTGGAGACTTTCAAAACCTGCCTGGATGCGTTCCTATGCAGCCTACCCTAGGTGATCTTGCTTTGGCAGAGGGGTTGGACTAGATGATCTCTAGAGGTCTCTTCCAAACCCTAACATTATGTAATTCTGTGAACAGACAGAGTAACTACAGTACAGAAACTGAAGGTGAGTGTCATAAACCACCAAGACAGTAAGCGATAAATCAAATTTCAATTCAAATCCAAACTGGCAATGTGTTCCCTTTAACAAGACTGACAGATCTCCACTGTGTCTTGGTGCAAGAGCAACAAGACACAGTATTTGATCTTGTTCTGGAAATGTGCTCCCATGTGAGTGCCAAACAATTCCAGTTTGGCCAGAGTCCGGGCTCTGTGAATGAGGCAGGAAGTTTCGGAGTGAAATGCAATCCTTGATAAGGCTGCAGCATTGCAAAGGGGCCAATTAATAATTGGAATGTCTTCATTTCAACACAGCTCTCCTTTTGTGACACTAACAGCAAAGTATTAACTATTTTTTACAAATATAAAGGAAGTGTTCACTAAGCAAACATAGTTCACTACAAAGGGACAGATGTCTTGCACATGAGCAATAAATTAAAAAGAGGTGCTCTTAGGTTAGTCTAATGATGCAGATTTTGCTTATAAAGCCCTGGGCATATAAGAATATATTCATAGCTACAGTATAGGTTTGGTGTCAACACATCAGTGACTGTGGGGAAAGAAGATTTAAATTACTCACTTTGCCCCTGAAGTTCAGGAACAGATCAGTAGAACTTAATGACATCAGTATGGACGTTAACGGAGTTTCACAGGATCCAACAGAGAACAGGCCCAAGGAAACAACCTCAGCTGAAGTCTTGCTTTGTCTTCTCCACCTCTGTGATCTGTACGTCAGCCAGAGCCTGGTGCTGAATGTAGCTGAGCTGCTTTTATGTCAACATGCCAAGTGGGGAATCCCTTTGTAACTAGTTAAACCAGTTCTGAGGTTGCAGTTGCCACCAAAGAACCCTGAATTAATCAGTCCAATTGACTGCAACTGGATTATGCTGTTGAATATTACAAAAGGTTTTCTTTTTTACTTCTTTTTTTTATCAATGAGTTCAATCAAGAATACAGCACTTCTGAACATTAATATAAGTAACCAAGTGCAGATCTAGTAGCTCAGGCAGGTAGATAACATGTCTTTAAAGAAAATTTCACATTGGTTTAAATGATGGAGACAGGTTTATAAAGAAATGTGAAGAAGAGAGGAACATTCCTTTTTTTATTATGTGAACTCCCACACACAATGTCATGAAGAATTTGTGTGGGAACATATTTACAAAACTGGGACTTGCTGTCATTATACTGCTCTGAAGCATTAAAAAAAAAAAAAAAGATTGCCATGCTGTAAGTCAAATGTCACAGCAGAATTTAATATGCTGGAATTCATGGAAAGTGTTCTAATGCTTCCAGCTCAAACAGCATATACTGCTTTTTATAGCAAGGAATTTTAATTATTATTAGTTTCTGGCAATCCCCATTGTTTGCTGGCCTTTTCTAAAAAAAAAAACCTGCAGAGAAACAGAAAGTAGTAGGAAAGGAGGCAATGCCTAATTTAAGTAGTCAACATCTATTTATCCATTATTTACTAATATAGATATGTGAGTGGGAGTTCAAGATGAAGACATTATTCCCATTTTCTCCCCAAATGTGCCATTATTAATCAACTGAATTCTTGTAACAGCAAAAATAGGTCAAAGAGAAGTGGGAAAGTAACTGGATCAAGTAAAGGATGGCAGTGCAGTAGGTGGGCTGAAGAAACACTAGCAAACCCATTTGCCTAGAGAACAAAAAGAAACCTTGGAAAGGTTGCTGGTTCCACCCAATGGCAGTACAAGGGGCCCACGGCACAAACATGTCAGTCAGTCTCAGTGGATATATGGGTAAACAAGTTCCTGCCCTGCAGTGCTTTCAGTATGAAGGTATGTTGACTGCCAGGTTTCCACAGTCTCCACCTTTCTTCTTCCCCCTTTTACTCTTCTATACATACATTATTTCACAAAGCAAACACAGCTTCAGTCTTGCCCTATATTCACTGAAGCAGCCCCTCAAGTCTCCACACTGCCACGTCACTGTGGCTGCCACAGAGCTGTAAATGAACATTAAGTTCAGACAATCCAGGGGCAAGCCCACATCTTCCCATTCTTCCGCCCTAAGAGCCACAAGCTACCTGCTTCTACCATGATGCTGAATGGCACTTCACATCCTGCCTACTGTTCAACCTTTTTCTCATACTGCTTCAGACTTCAGTGCATACTTTCTAGCCTCAGACTGCAGCGCATACTTTCTAGCTTCAGACTGCTGACTAACTCTTTCTCAGCCACACTCAGAGTGTGACTCAGATTTGCTGCTACATGCAAGAACACACTCGCATTTTGATTAATATCTCTAGAAGGAATACTTCAGACACTGTAATTTTGACCATAGCAGCAAGGGAATCATTAGACCACCACCAAAGGCCAGCTTCTTCACTATATGTTTACAGCACTGAGTTGTAGCAGAGGTGTGTATCAGAGAGATGAAGCAATGCTACCACAAGGCTCCGTGCCTTCACCTCATGACCTGTTCACTCTGAGCATGAAGCCAGTTTCTCCAGTGATGCTCTGTATCAGAAGCCTTTTCTATTGGGGGAACAGGAGAAAGAGAATCCTGGCAGAGTTGCTGTGATGGAACAGTGACAGTGGCATTTTTATCCCAAGCAAACTCCAAGAAACAAATTGTCCCTTTGAACATTCAGGGGAAATATTCTGAAGACCTGTTAAGCACCAGGTTGGTAGGATGCCCTATGCTCCCTCTCCTCACTCCAAACTGCATTTCAAAAATGAAAAGAAAAAAGCACATGATGCTAGAAACTAACCAACACTTTCTATGATATTTCTTATTGCTAATGCAAATTTTAGTATAAAGAGACAGAAATTTCTTGCTAGGTGGCTAAATTCACAACTAGGAATAATGCTGGGTCCTCTGCACTTTGGCATTTTACTCATTGTGGCAATATAGTTTTGTCTGCAAGCTTCTTCAATAATGAACATTGATTAACATCCAACAGCCAAAAACTATCAGATGTCAGTGTTGTCCTTGTTATTCCTTTTCCCCTGGAAATGTCTTTAGGATCTGTAGGCTGCTGTGCTAAGCTCCCTTTCAGCACAGGCATTTCATCTGCAATAACCAAATCCTACCAGATCATGTTGTTCCTTTTGGAGGGGCTGAACTCTTGCCACCAAAGAGGGAGTTTTGTAGTTAGTAGTCAAATAAGCACCCTTAACCTTGTCAGTATTTCTCTGGGTCCTCCTCTAGTTTCAGAAGCCTCCCCACAAACTTAACACTTGAAATTCAGTTATACAACTAGAATTTTAGCTGACTGACTAGGTTAGACAGCAAGGGAAACTCTTCTTGCACATTGTTGTTTCTGCCACTTTCTTTACTGTACCACCATCATTATACTTCAAATGTCCTTTGGAAAGGCTAAAGAAACTGCCTGCTGGACACAAAGCAGAATTTCATTTACTCAGGAATAGTAAAACTGGCTCTTATTGCTCTTTACCTCAGAAATAATCATGAAACCCAAGATAGTAACATATGGTCTATTAGCAATCACCCTGCCCTTCCCCAGTCTCACTAGGACAAGGCTACGTAAAATTCCACATCCATTTAAAGCTATTAAACTTTAATAATAAAGGAAACTTGCCTGGGTGTTCTCAGCTGTAAACCTTCTATTGGTCACCTGCTGCTCTCAGACAGATAAGCTCCCAGATGGGAGACACTGCAGATCAGTGAACAAGCACTGAGGTACTGTGGAGTAGAAATACATTGTCTCCATTTCCCCCAGGCCTCAGTAATGGATAGTTGTTTTTTTGTCTTTGCAGGCACTTGGACATCTGAAGGACCACCCATTGTGCCCAGGGGTGTGAATAGCCCCACTTCATTGCAGAAAAAAATGTGAGCAGTCAGTAACATTAATTGAAGAGATACAAAAGTGGGGCAACAAATTCAAAGAGCTTTCACAGTGGGAAGACAGGAGCTGCAAGACTCGATATTCTTGAAATGATGGAAAATTGAATCCAGAGTTTCCGGAAACCACAGGCAACAGTAAGCATTGACAAGTCCCCGTGGGTGCTTGTGACAGAGTCAGCATCCACACAGACACCAGCTTTTCATAGGGACATCTCACCATGCAACACCCCTTGCCAGAGCACTTGCAGAGCCAGGCCCTGCTGTGGTACCTCTGACCACCAGAGACAAGAGCTCCCTCTGCCCCAAGGAACACTGCCCACCCACCCTGCTCCTCCCAGCCCCTCAGCACCACCAGCTCCAGCCAAGCAAGACCGACATTGTTCCGTGCTGCCCAGCTGAATTTGAGCAAGTGCAGAAGGCACATAAGTGCCTGGCACGTGATCCACACCAAATACTGCACCAGGATACTGCAATAAGAGGCAGGAGGGGAAGAAAAGCAAAGGAACAGATGATACGCTATTTAAGATGCCTGATTAAAAAAAAACAAAAACAAACAAACAAAAAAAACCCAAGCCTGATCGGTTATGGATTTTATTGTATTTTAGTTTTAATTCCTTTTAATTCTTATTGGCAGTAGCTAGTCTCATTTAGTTGCCTTCACTTTCTCCTTGGATCTATCTGCAAGTTTAATACTGGTCTTCATGCATGCTCAGAACTTGTTCACTTAATTGCGTGAAACTAGAAGCCACAGTTATGCCAGAAGGTTTTATTAGGATATGAAAGAATAATCAGCAATCTTTCCCCAACCTCTCCCAAATTAGACTGCACAAAGATCTAACTGATGTTTTAAGTGAAAGCAAAGTGCGCTGTCTACTGAAGTTCTTAAATTTAGTTGGATATGAGAAACTCCTCACTCAAGAAAATAAAGGAAAGCAGTTGTACCACCACTACAATGTACCCCAAGAAATTTCAGTCCACAAAGCAGTGCTTGTATTTACAAACTCTCCTGATGGGTCTCTTTCACATCTGTAGAGTAAGAGAAGATAATACCTTTGCACACTGCGATTCTGTGTCAGTATTACACAGTGGGGTATTTTTCACTCATGTAAACTAGCTAAGAAATCCACTTGTGTTCCCAGTTCACCCTAACAGAAATTCTTATTTTCTTGGTATGTTGATATTATGCTTTATGATACATTTTTAAGTCACATATACACTACTTGGAACGCTGCTTCCAAATTATTTTGCAGGTAGAGCTCTATCCTTCCGGCTTCTAAAAATGGGCTCCTATCTTCCATTTATCACCTGAACAATTACTGGCTTTATGTTGTCTCTGTGCTGGCTGCATGAGCAGGAAAAATCTGGTAGGACGCCATCAGTTTTGCACTTTCTCCCCTAAATCAGCATATTCCTAATTGTATTCCCCTTTCTTTCCCATTCCCGATTACACTTGACAGGCACTTGGCACTCTCCTCTTGTGTTATGCTTTCCTATTCTGAACTTCTCTACCCAGTTACCTTTAACTAATTTCAGGACTCAGCTTGCCTTGTGTTGCAGCCATCTCCAAGATTTTAAGCAGAAAAAAGGGCAAATTTTAGGAATGAACTGAATTGTGAGGATGAGAAGCAGGGTGAAGAAGGCCTGTGCTGTTTTAGGAAAGGCAAACCAGAAATCAGGAAGGCACAGCCCAGTTCATTTGTATCTAAACAACCTGAGCCTGGACTAGGGCATTTGAAAACGATGGCATCTTGCTCATGCTGCTCTGAACGGGCGGATACTACAGTCCCTATAGACCAAATCCCTGCTTTCAATAGAGCAAAGCAAGCAAAGATTGCAAAGTTGGCAATACAATACACAAATCTCTCCATCACACTTTCCCTGATAGGCTCCCAACTTCACTGGCAGCTAGTTTTTAATTCCTTACACTAGAGGTAATTCCACAACTAAGAAGGGAAAACCAGGTGTCCTTAGCTACAGCTCAACACCTCTCCCACATAAAAGTTTGAAAACAGTTGCAGAATGATGTTCATACACAGACCAACAAAAAAAATTCTAACATAGATTTGCCAGACCGGAAATGTAGTTAAATCATGTGTGAACAATATTCCACTCTGTAAGATTTCAAGAACAATTCACAGAGCCTAGAAATCATTTGTATGTGGTCTTTAAATTAAAACACTGCCATCAGTCACCTTTGCCATGCAACATTTTTCATCTGTTCAGATACAGACACACACATACATTTCTCAAAGGATGCTTCTGGTGAAGTACTGAATGTCTGATGTAATTTTGATCATAGTTTGCCTTTATGCTGACGATTTTTTTCATACTATACCTCCCAGACACACACCTAGTTGTGGTACATCAATCGTTTGTGTGTGTGTCCTGAACATGAACCTGTCTCTGAAAGCAGTAAAACTTTATTATTCTGCTCAAGTGTTTCCAACCTGTCCTCTGCTTGCCAAAATACAACCCTTGAGTGCAGACTCCATATGACTTGCCGCTCAACTGTAGATTCTGTGAACTTGCATTATCCATGGTAACAGAAATATTTAAGGAATGCCCTCTAGCAAAAAGCTTACACTGTGTTTTTAGCTGGAGCAGAATAAATAACAGATATCAACAGTACCATGAATATATCTTAAAACATAAATAGCTTGAATTTGAATCTGTTTTTTATAATTCCTTACTTTATATTGCATCCTTTACATTTGAATAAAAATTGTATATTTAATATTAAAATGATCTTCTGATTAGTAGCAGCAAGTTGTAGGAAGAAAATTAGTGGGAATAAAGAAAGGTAAACAGTAGTGAAGGGCTATTTATTCTGTCATAAAAATACAGTTAACATTTTTTAATTCTTTCTTAAAATACATTTCTGACTCCCACTGCCAACTCTCAGTTTATTAAGGACAATCTGCACACAAATCTTTACAAAGTAAATGAAAAAGTCATTCACATGCTTTAATGATAAAAAGAACAGAATTAAAACCTGGAAGGACACTGGAAATATGCAATGTTAATTGATTATCACACCAAAATGACCTATACAGATGAAGTAAAATCAAGACCTGACAAATGTGTCTCCTGACCACTACAGCCTCCAGTGAAATGATAACATTACTACATTGTTTCCTCTCACAAGCTCATTTACTGTAGATACCTAGTGCCAGATGTGATTGGCAATGCTGATTATATTAATCAACCTTCTTGTTCAAAATAAGAAAAAGTCTGTTCATCATTTTCCTAGGTTTCCTAGAAAAACAAACTTGTTTTATCATCTTGTCTACCTGGTACCTCTACCCAACTGACAGGAACTAGAAAAGTTGAGAAGTACTGAGGATAAGGACTCTGAACAGTGAAAAATTTAAGGGCTATCTTTATGGGGAAAGATCTGATAGTAAGAGGTGTAGGGCATTCACAGATCAGTATTTCTGCTACTCAAGGAGAACCACTTTTTCAGCTGTCAATTTCTGGAGAGTGTTTTGTGTTTAAACTCCCTTCTAAGGTCAACAACAAAATAAAAATCTTTCTCAGCTCTTTTTCAAAATGGAGACAAACTGAAGTAAAAAAAATTCTACACACACACATAAATGCAATCAAAACTGAAGGACAGAATTCTCCTATCCAGGAAACCTACCACAGGTTTCACTTGTTTCTGCTGCAAAGGACATAACCCAGTGCTAAGAAATAATGAAAAAGATGTAGAATGAGAATTGATATTTTAACAGGCATCAGGCAAGAAATTACTTTATCAATATACAGATAACGTGGAATCAGTTTTGTACTGTATGGTGTCAAACGACAGACAAAATGAAGTTCCTCATCAAATGCCTGATATCACTACCTTTAAATTTAAAAGCAAAATCCAGCTTCAAATGGGAGCACACACTCTTTATAATAAAAAGTCAACATTAAGTTTATTTGTATGCCTGCCAAAATAGGTCCCTGTATGCAATCTGTTCTAACTAAAGTCAGAAATGCTTCTGAACCATGTACGCAGGTCCTTTGCTGCACCACGGAGCATGAACCACACCCTTGTGATCCACACCCTTAAATACCTATCCACAGCACCAGCCAGGAAGGTACAGCATGCAGCCACTGTAAACACAGTATTTCATTTCATCTGGAAGCAGTACAGCTCACTTGCCTCCCATAGTCTTGCAAGGGGCCATGAACTTCCTGGCATGCACTAATGTGCAGTGTTCTCTACACAGAGGTCCATGACATTCAAACAAGTAAATTTTACTGCAAATAAGAAACAGTACTATGAAATATATTCCAATATATGCACTTGAAATCTAGGACGCATCATTTACAGACATTTTTATGTTGTTACAGGCTCCAAAGATATATAAAGCATCTTGCATTTATAGTCTTGAAATGAAAAAAGCAAAAACATGGTATTTTTGTCTGAAACTCTGCTAATGGCAACACATAGTTGCTGTAGTCTAAAAATATACAAAGCATTCTTTTGAAAAACTTTGAACAGACTTTAAAAAAATGTTAATTTAACATCTCTGTTATTTTAATAAATATCAGAGTAATTCAACATTAGGTGTGGTTTTAAGATTACAAATTCCAAAGACTAGTGGGGAAACAAAAAAATGAGGCAAGATCTTTGCATGAAACACAGAATTTTTTGTTCTAGAGCTGAAGGAGTGACAATTCTCTTGCTAATACATAGTCAGCACCAGCAGACAGTGCCTAAATGACCACTGTTCAACAGTGAAGATTTTGGATTATCTATCAGAGTGTTTAACAATATGTGTAGCTCAGCCAGTACAGAGTTAAGGAAGAACCTTCTTGTCAAGTAACTCTGCTGGACCCGTTCCTGCTGCTACTGAAGCCAATAGAAGTGCTGGCCTAGAATTCAGTAAGAGCAGGACAGGATCCAAAGTTGTGGTGTGATCAGTTTTACTGTTTATGTTAGTGCTCTAACTCCATCAAACTCCAACTGGAGATGATTCTATTGAGGGTAATGAGACTTATCAACACCAATTCCATTTGCGGCTTGGCCTTAATCCGAGGTGTCTACAGCAGCAAAGTAAATTACATTCAGACAAATTAAGGAAATAATTCACTAATCAGATTTTAACTTTTATTCCCATCAAAAAGTTTCCATCAATGCAACTTTTGCTCTAATACGGTTATGGAAATCCACCCACTGAAGTGATCTTTCTAAAATTAGATATACAGTACCCACACTCATGGAAATGCCTCTTGAAAACATTCATGTCCTTCTGGTTCCAGTCCACCACACAGATTTAGAGAAAAGCTGTTTCTAAATTAGCTCAAAATCATTACCATGACTCAACAGTAACACAGCATATTAAATGGATTTTGACAGGAGCTAATATTCTATCACCACTTGCCAGTTTCCCCTAGTAAACTTCATGAGTTCTCCCCGGTTTCCCATGCCAGCTCCTGGCAGATCAACCCCTTTAAATAAAAGAACATTTCCAAAACAAAGCTGTATTTTTATGCCCCATAATAAACTAACTTTTGAGCTGTATGCAAAAGACATTTAGATAAACTGTCATTAAGTTGTGGACTCTGACTTGCAGGGACCATGTCAATCACTGTTAAAAGGGATTGGTGTTCTAAGTAGCAACTGGCCTTATGCATCTTGTCTCCAACACAGAGCACAGCTGCTCGGAACAAAGCGTAGTGCTTCAAGGACCTTGACAGATGGGCCTCTGCAAACCTCATGAAGTTCAACAAGGCCAAGTACAAGGTCCTGCACATGGGCTGGGGCAATTTGAAGCACAAATATAGGCTGGAGAATGAATAGATTGTGATCGGTCCTGTAGAGAAAGGCATGGGGATGTTGGTGAATGACAAACTGAATCTGAGACACTAATGCACACTCAGAGCCCAGAAAGCCTATCACAGCCTGGACTGCATTAGGGGAAGTGTGGCCACCAGGTCAAGGAAGAAGAGTCTCACCCTCTATTCTACTCTTGTGAGACCCCACCTAGAGTACTGTGTGCAGCCCTGGAGCACCCAGTGTAAGATGGACATAGGCCTGTTGGAACAAGTCCAGAGGAGGCCACAAAGAAGGTCAGAGGGCTGGAGAACCTCTCCTATGAAGAAAGGTGGAGGGAGTTGGAATTGTTCAACCTGGAGAAGGCTCTGGGGAGACCTTATAGCAGTCTTTCCCTGAAATGGACCTACAGGAAATACAGGGAGAGACTCTTTTGTTAGGGAGTGTAGTGATAGGACGAGGGGTAACGATTTCAAACTGAACAAAGGCAGATTTAGATGAGATACAAGGAAGAAATTCTTCATTACTAGGTTGGTGAGGCATTGGAATGTGTTGCCCAGAGAAGTTGTGGATATCCCACCCCTAGAAGTGTTCAAGGCCAGGCTGGATGGGGCTTTGAGCAATCTGGTCTAGTGGAAAGTGTCCCTGCCCAAGTCAAGGGGGATTGCAACTAGATCATCTTTAAGGTCCCTTCCAAGCCAACCCATTTCATGACTCTGTGAATCTGGACAGACTGTTCTCTTGACTAGACCAAGACATTTCTGCATACAACTGTGAGATGAATCTGACTCACTAACTTCTGCTGAAATGCCTCACCCTGACTCCCACATAAAACATTTTTTGTGCTGGCTTTAATGTATGTCAGGACAGACATCTTTGTATATTTTGATGTGCAGAGACCTCAGCTTGCCGCAGAAACTGAGTTTACAATAATCAAACATATACTCTGTTCTTGCCTTGCACAGAAGGTAAAGAGCTATTTTTGATTGTGTTAAAAAAAATTAAGCATAACAAAGTCACACATTTTATAGGACTCCTACTCACCTCCTCAGCACCACATGTATCTTTCTCTTTATTTCATTTCTTGGCAGACAGTCCTCTTCAGCTAAGAGGACATAAGGTGTCTAAAACAAAACCATCTTTGTTCACCACACAACAAACTAACTTCTGAATTTGTATGGTTTGAATCATGTAATTATTGCCACAAAATGAAACATTTATTCTGGGTAAAATTCAAAAGAACATTAAATCAGGTAACATGTATGCATACAGAGAAAGCCTTGAGGCCATACAATATTAAAGAACACAATATTCTGTTCAACTACAACCCCACCCCTCTAGCATTAATTGAAAAGAAAGGTGAGATCTTCCTTATTATGTAAACTGGGGATTCCCTACATAATCAGAAATACTCAGGGGGTGAAAAAACAATGTATTTGGCTCCATGCCACCACACCACATCTTAGTATATATAGAAAGCAGCAGCTACTGGATGCAGTACACATCACGTAGGACTCACTTTCACTACTGATGTACAAATAAGCATCTAGATTGCAATTTCTATTATTTTTCTATTTATTTCCAAGTTATTAACACTTTCTAATTAATTTGTGCTTAAGGACTGTTCTGTGGTCATTATATAACTGTGTCATACTGATCATGCAGTCTCAAGACAGAACACATAAAAAGGCTTTTAAATATATAAATAAAGATCACTTTTTTCTAGGACTGTGTTTTGGCTGATTTTCCTGAATAAACAAACAAACAAACAAAGCAGGAAATGTCATGGAAATAAGTAATTAAGAAACAAGCAGTTATTTTGCACTTTCTGCAAAAAGTTAGAAAGCTTTCCAATAAAGAGGATTTGTTTTCAAGTAGTTCTTAATACATGCCCTTACCCTGTCCAAGAGCTTGAGTTTGTGTATCTCTGTTTATTTTCTCTGCTCCAGGAACAGAAAAGATGTAAGCATTTTTCACGGAAATCTGCCAAGAGGAAGCGTGGTCTGCTGATACCAAACATGTATCAAACATTTCCTCAGCATTTCTTAATAGCTGAATTCACCTCCCCTTCCCCAAAACTCTGCTTTTTCCAAGGTTTTCTAAGCGTAGTACACATCTCTGCATGTAATCATGCTAAAATGAAATCTGTCACTGCTGTTATTGAGTACTAAATTTGATAAACCTTTGGAGAATTTCTATCCAAGACTCTAAGAAGCAAGTTCAAAATAGCTTGTTAAAATATCTTCCTGTACAGATGTTAAGTTACCATTTTACTTTAAGCTAAGGCTGTCCAATGTCAAGGCATACCTGTCTTTTAGCATCTTCAATTTCCGTTTGATATCTCTGGGCTAAATAAATTTTTAATATCAGTATTGAAGGAAGTCAGCATTACTCTTTACTATGAATCTCAGAAACTTCCGTGAGAAGTGCAGGCTGCTGATACTCTTATAAAAGTTGGCCCTGGAGAAGTTCTCCAGGGTCTGCAGTTTAGTGACAGTTTTGTGTATGATTACATAAGCTTCCAAAACTAACCACAGCACTGCCTGCAAAACCTGCCTTCTGGTAAGGACCAGAGCTCTTCAGCTCTCTTCAGTTTCACATTATTTTCCCTCTTCGTTCAATCACTAGCAAGACAGCATTTCTACAATAAATATTAACCATCACATAATGTTGATTTCATTGCCTTTTGTTATAATTTTATACTGATAGAAAAGTTTGTATTTAACATTAATTATAATGTTAAATTACAGTGGTTTTGAAAATATATCAACTAAAGCCAATGACAGAATCCTGAAGAAACTGAAAAGCACATTAAATGGAAGGGTCTGAAGCACATCAAGACAACAGTTCCTTATACACTAAAACATGTTCTCTCCCTCTCAGACTACTAATTCCAAATGTCAAGATTTAACAAAAAATAAATGTGTGAGACTTGCAGTCACACTGCATAAAATAAGTTGGAGCTTTTCTTTAGTAATTAAGCACTTTTTTAATTCCAAGGGGTTGGACTGAATTCTGACTAGTTATTACCATTTTCCATGAATATACTAAAATAGCTACATATAAATCTGTATACTTGCAGAAAGCCTCAGATGTTAGCTGAGCAAGCTTCAGAGGAATGGTACACATGTCCATGTACAGTGTTCAGTATTATTTTTGACTTCCAGCAGCCCCACAGTCCAATGTGAAAGAATACAAGAATTTACAAAGAAGTTGCATAAAGTTACAATTCCTACAAAGAAACTTGCTTAGTGTTAGTGACTGCCTAACTCATCAGGAATCTAAGGTAACAGAAAAGGGTGAGAACTGACTGTATAGTAAGGTCAGAATATGGAAACGTAATAACCAAAGTCTGCCTGACTTAACTGGATAGCTAGGCATTGATTCTGTGTCAAGATAATTTAATGTGCATTGTGGAAGAACAGGCAGGAAGCCACATCAGCACCCCCAGATAGGAATATTTTGTACATATCCGACTATGAACTTAGAGGATGCAACAATCTGTCTTGCTTTGCCAGCTCGCTAGCATAAAGTCCCTTCAGTCAGAGAGAAAAGCAGACTGCCAGTTTTCAGGAGGAACAGCTTAGAGAGATCTGCAGAGAAATCTGGAGAAACTGGACATACCAGACTAACATGTAGGTGAAATAGCATTTTCCCTTCTACAGACTGATATTCTCCTCCCTCATTCTTCACAGATAAAAGAAAAAGTGATTCTTTATTTGTTCCCATGCACACGTGTGTAAATTACCATACACAGCATATAAAGAACAACACATTTCAAAATTGCTATCTCATTCTGCCATCAAAGGGGAGAGCCATCACTAAAACAGAACTATCCCTCATGTGACATTTGGACCAATAAAGCTATTTGCATTTATTCTATTAAAATGTCCAATAATGTTGCAAGCAGCCTATCATTAAATAGAAAGGAAATTGAACAAATGAGAGAGATCAAACCATTTGGACAAGTTGCACAGAAGATAACAAAATCAGAAATAAAAAAAATGGGTTTTTTTATTCTTAACACCTTCACCTAGATTATTATGATTTTCCTTTAAAGTCTGATACCATACAGTGAAGATAGATTTAGCTTTCAACAAAGCTATTTCATCTCAAACAGGGCCACTGCTTGGCTTGGAGCTATGCTACTGAATGGTCTTTAAATATAGAATGAGTTGGATGCCCTAACTAGAAAGAGAAGAAGAAGAAATCTAATGGAAGTGTGAAATATTCATCAGGGAAATGTGGAAAAGCTATCATAGCAGTTTCTTTAAGCGGCTTTGTGAATTTTATTCCTAAAGATCAATGAAATTAGTTACTAAGTAAACTTAACAACGGGCCAGTAGAGAAACCAGAAACCCTCTCTTAAAAAGAAATATTTTACAAGTTTTTTTATAGTATTAATGGCTTCCAAGGCCTGAAAATTTCTTCTGCTTTCTTTCTCATTGGTGATCAATATCACTAACTGCAGCAGCACTGCCCATGAATCATATTTCTAGGAGCTAATATAGATCCTAAAGTTTGTCCAATGCCTACACGTAATGCATTAAAAATTCCTCAATTCAATGTATTACCTGGGCCAAGGGAAAAGGTAGCAATGTGCTAAAAAGACAACTTTGTTGACACTCTGCTACTTGGGAATTAATACATTACAGTCCTGAAATGTTAATTTTTGCAGTTTCATGGATTTGGCATCTGAACAAAGTGTTACCTTCGCCTGCAGTAAGCAGGAAAAAAGGATGCACCTGAAAACAGAGAGTCAGAGGAGTATCACACTAGTACAAAAGAAAAAACAAAACAAAACAAAACAAAAACAAAGGTTGCTGCCTTTTTCCTATATAACACAGCTCAAAATCTTCACTACAATATTATATAAACACTTATATAGAGGAAAAGAAGATGTATGATTTCTGAAGCATGGGATCACTGACTTTGCTATCAGGAAAATATGCAAGTTTATTTTGTGCTTTGGCATTTTTTTAGTTTAAAGAGTAAGAGGGAACACGCTTGGAAAGAATGGAAGATAAAATGCTGAAAAAGATGAAGCTGGCAAACTCAGCTTAGTCACAGGGTCAGTTTAGGGGCATTCCCTGTAATTTAATCTTCCATTTGTCTCAGATAAACAAGCCTAATTACTTCTCTCCTTCAGGATAAATTGAAGAGGATGATGGTACTTAATTTAAAGCTACCGTTTCATCTTAGTAGCCCCTTGGTATGAAGCAACTTCAAAATTGTTAATATCTAGTCTGTAAGTAAGCCAAAGGCTTCCTCAGACTTAACAGCAGCAATCATTGATTCTCTTGTCATATTTCAAAAGCCAAATCAGAGGTGACTAGTTTAAATTTAATTCTCCCAGTGGAATAACCTCTTTCATCTATGTGATGATCTCAGAAGCTCTGTTATTACATGCTACTCAAAGTAGGGCTTGTGAGAGGGCCTTATAAATGCCAGGTTTAACAGAATCCTGAACTGACAAGCAATTGTTTTTCTAGTTATTGAGGTTTATTTTTCATTCAATTAAAAGTACTATAAAGCATTTCCAAAAAATACAGACCAGTATTTTTATTTTTCCTATGTATTTAAATATGCGTGTGTAGCAAGAAAAACTTAACAGATAAAACAACTAGAGACTGTCATATTATTAAATGTAAAATACCCAATACAGCCTACACAAAGAAAGAGTGAAAAGCATGCCTTTGTTTCTTCTCATCCTACCCTTACCTGAATACCTCCTCAATCTACCAATCAATCAGATGTCTTTGAACACTGAAATAGCAACTCATCTCTGATTTGGCAAAATCATCAGCCTCTATTAAGGCTTGTTAAGTTTTCACACCAGCATTTTTGTACC
This sequence comes from Indicator indicator, assembly GCF_027791375.1. Classification (NCBI taxonomy): domain Eukaryota; kingdom Metazoa; phylum Chordata; class Aves; order Piciformes; family Indicatoridae; genus Indicator; species Indicator indicator. The sequence goes on from NC_072025.1 coordinate 7,319,541, forward strand.
ATCTTTATTCCTTCATTCTTGAAAAGATCTCCCTGCATTAATACTCTTAACTTCTCCTGTTTATAAAAATTTGGCAGGCATTAGACAGAGAGTGTGTTGAGACCATTCCTCTCAAAGTGACCAATGCAACCTCCTTGTTTCCCAGTGCTGCCCCTTCTGTATCATCACTTGCAGAAGGTGAGCAGAAACACCTTACTGTTTTGTATCTGTGGAGTCCTGTGCAGCAATAACACCCACCTGAATAACAGCATGACCAAAATCCTACTGCCTCTTGCAGGTATTTAGAATTAAAGTACAATCTATCCCCCAGTTACTTCTGTTACATTATTAGGGATTTTGTTGCAGTATCTTTTTGTAAAAAGAGCATTATTCTTAACTGAAAATTAATTTAACTTTATGTATTATGAACACAGCCAGGATGCAGGAAAGGATTCTCTCTTCTATTTATTCTGAAGTCTGGATGAATGATTTTACACAGCTGTAAGAGCTTCCTACCTTAACCTTGACCTTGGCTGGTCAGCCAGCTGACTGCAAAGTTAATTAGGATACCTGCGTATAAAGGACATTCTTTCCTAGATGCACAATAATGAGATCAGCAAAACAAAGAAAACAACTGTGCTGCAAACACTCAGAAGATAGATTTCATGTGCTCACAGATCAGGCAGATCAAAGCCAATTTCTCATGCACTCTCACTTGGAAAGGATTATTTACAAGACTTTATGATTTAGCTTAAGTATTGTTCAAACAACAGAACGCATAGTCCCCTCAAAGCAAATAACCAAACAAATCCCAAGGTCTTGCTTAGTTTTCCAAAACATAAATTTTAGCCAACAAAATGAACAGAGTATTTCAGCCCAAACAAACAGGTTTTCAAACTAATATAAACTTGAGTTTTAATTAATGGAGCTTTAACCAGGGCAATGTTAGCCCGCACACATTTGTGCCTTTACTTGCACCTAAGCAATGCTAAATGAGATACAAAATACCAGTTTTTTACAATCATAAAGAACACTGTCTGAACTTTTTTAAAGCTAGGTCCCCATAGTATCGCTCATACACTTTTCAGAACTTACATGATTTCTAAGCAATTGTGTAAATACATTAAAACCTGATTTGTGACTTACAAAACTATTCACTTGTTTCCTTTGGACCTATAGAAAGTAATTTGAAGTGCTGAAGTAAATGCCAGATAATTTAACTATGTATTGAAAACATACTACGGTTACACCAGTGGTTGTGTGCCGTTTGTATTTATAGTTCAGTATAAAAGAATCCTACGCACAATCTGAAAAACCAGCAGTGTTGACAAATCCCTGGTAATGCATACCAGAAGAATAGCTCTTGGTCTAGTTTGGCGTTTAAAGTCAGACTCCTTTTCACATGCCCCAAAACCCCACACACATACTGCTGCTAATACTCAACATAATAGGGCTAATACCAGCTGATTAGAACATGCTTCAATAGCATAATTCTCTAAAGAGAACGAATATCCTATAAGTTAAATGATGACACTAGGTTACATGAAATCCTAATTAGCTCAGCAGAAAAGAAGAAAGGCCTTAGAGATATGAAACTGTCACAGCAGACCATTCATAAAGGGGTATGATTTCCTCTTTGCCTTTTAATCTCATTTTCAAAACAGCTTCCTAAACTAGCATTTGCAAATACATCTGCTTCTGTATACAAAAAGACTAATTCCAAACTGAAGTGCTTGCTCACCTGATGACGTAACAGCCTCACAAACACCATGAATTATTTTTCAGCCTTCTTGCCATTTAGTCCTTGGAAGTTAAATCAATGACAATGCTATGATACTATATCAAAATAGCTTTTCAACAAAGACCAAAGCTATTTTTCACCCAGCAAAGTTAAGTGAACCTTCAGAAGACATTAACTCATGTTTGTTAATAAAAACTCAAGTCTAGTCAAAACTAGTGTTTTATAATAGTGTCTGCTGTGTGCACCCTCAGCACGCAGCTCTCCTGATGTGTGCAATTTATTGTCCAAGGTAAGAAATTGCTTCTGTGTCTGAAAAATACTCTGAGTTGGATCATGCCTGTAGATTCAGAGGCAGGGTAACAGTGGCTGAATGGAACAGTCCTTCGTTGTCTCCTTTCTCTCTCTCTCCACTTCTGCAGTCTGGGAAATTAACTGAGACTGAAGTAGATGGGTGGAAGGACTATCTAAAATGTACTTCACAGCCCTGTGGAAGTTACCTGGATATTATAGTATCATTTATGAGTGTAAGACCTATTCAAATTAGCTTTATAACAGGTACTAGGAAAAGAATAAAACTCTTCTTCCACAAAGACCTGTTGGAGAAATGAATTTACAGCTTTAATATGAAAGATGATGTGCATGTGGTAGATGACTGTATAATGGACATGAAAAAAAACAAATGCTGTGCAGAAATGGAGTCTAAACATCCACTTGGACCCACTGGTCACCCATCTTTGGGAAATTAAGACTGGGAAATGAACTGACAAATTCCCTGGCTGCACCTCTTTCTTCCTCTCAGCACTGTCAAGCTGTTCAAAACCACAGCACTTGCAGGACGGCAGCTGGCCTTACCTCAGATATTTTGTTCTTGCATGACCAGTTTTCAAGGCAGCACAAAATTTGCAAAGAAATGGCAATCTGAACCCACTTCTATTACAGTTGTTCTCACAGAGACTGCCAGCAACAAGTTAGAGGAAGTCAAGGCAAACGAAGGGGCATACAAGGATCTCTGGCTGCAACTGATTTTGCTCCTTCTTTGTTTAATCATAATTCCAAGTGACGGAAGTGGGTGTAGCAGGAAAAGCAAATAACAAGAAGCTGAATGGTAGATTAAAGTCCTTTTTAATTTGGACTTAAATTTGTCCACACTACCATGGAAAATGCTGTTGTGCTTCCCATTAATTTTGATGCAAATTCTCCCAGCATATGGTTAGGAAAACTATTATTTTTAGAATACAAATTAGGGACAACCACAGAAGCCTTGCCATTGTCTGTTGTGACAGAATTCTGTTTTCCATCTGCCAGAGAGGATAATTTTCTGTATGGTCACACCCTATACTGAGGAGGAAGGAATGAAAAGGAACAGAAGAGAAAATAGAGGAAAAGGGGGGAAAGGGAAAGGGAAGAAAGCTCCTCTAAAATTGCTATTTTGTTTCTTTAGGTACAGTGCTACAGCACAATTGCAAAATGACTAACAGGAAATATGCAATGAGGCAGTACTTGTGTTTTTAAAATCAAAGCATCAAAGAAAAAAATGTGGTCCTGTCTACAGTCTTACCTACACAGTCATTTGAGATACCATGTACAAAAAAGTGCTTCTAATCTGAGTTTAGGGAAGTCAGGATGATTTAAGAAATTCTGCAAAATTCACAACTCAGTCCACCTTCTCACTGGATGTTAGTTGAAGTATGTTCATGATGGCATAAATCAAAAATTACTCCATTGATGCCAGTGGATTTGAACCAGTGTAAAATCACCATGAGATCTTCCATCACCATATTCTTGTCAATGTACCGTCGAGACTGCACAATAATAATCACAAATTAATTTGTAGGCTCATCATTTAACTCTCAAAGAGAAAGCACTTCCTACCACTGGCTAGAGTCCACAGCAAACACGAGATGAGGAGCTGCTGCTTCTCAGCAGGTGTTTCATGGTGCACGAGCTTGATGAAGCACTGCTATGGAACAGGACTTTTGTGGTGGGCTCAGCATAAAGAAAACATCACCTTGAAGTGAACGACTCCTCTCTCATTTGCATGTGGCTCCCCTGAGTACCCCTGAGCACAGTAAGTGCAGCATCATTTTTGAATAAAGGTACCACATTGTATCTCTGCAGAATCCTGGACTACAAACTCTGGAAAATAAAATGCATCCTTTCAACATCAAGTAGCATGTACAGATTCATCAGCCTCTGTCCATTTTGAGGAGTTGTATGAATAAAACAGATTGCATTCCATCCACAAGAATGATGATGACAGAGTGCTTGACATTTAGCCCTAAGAGAAGTTACCAATGTAATTGTTTCTGTACCAGCACTAACATGGGTGTAACCTGCGTTCAGTCAGAGCACAACTTCATTTTATATGGACTGTTACCAAAGAGCTGTGGAAATAAATCTCAGTGGAAAGCATTTGAAAATCAAGTTACGATTACTACACACTTCTCCCCTAATATTCATGTTCTTCACTTGCTCTTATTTATAAATCCACATACAAGGCATATTGAGCTTAATTCGATCAGTGATACTCTATAGGCTTTGCATTGCGAAGTACTATGTAGCAGTGAGAAACAGGGCAAGCACACTCTGAAAGAGAACAGCTTAAAAAGAGAGATTGTTGCCACCATAGAGAAAACTGCAGAAAAAGCCACAGAATAACAGTGTGCTCACACACTCCCAGAGCTGCTGATCAGAGAAACTGTCAAATCCAGCTTTTGTTCATGTAAACAGAGGAAGACTGTTCCTACAAAAAACTTGCTCCAATGTGCCCTGCAGAGATTCATGTTGTCAATTCTTTATCAGTTCCTGTCAGGAATTATTCTGCCATCTTGTAATCCTATAGTATGAGAAGTCTACATACAGAAAAGTTCAGGAAAGAAAAAGTGCAACAGCTCATCTTTCTTCATGTCACACATGTCAAAGCATTGAGAAAGTATTTTGCAGATATGTAAATGACAACGCAGCAAAATCAGATTTTTTCCTTTTTTTTTTTTTAATTTATTTGCTGACTGTAAAACATCCAAGAGGCTGGATTTGGAGCCTTATCGAAGGTGGTTTGAACAGTGTCTGGATGACTTCTCAGTTACTGTGTGGCACTGCAGCAATAGCCAAAGAAGCTGGGAGCACTCTGGAGGAAGCTTGGAGGTTTTGAACAGAAACAGGACCTCAAGATATGTAGCATAGTTATACTTCTCATTTTCCCAAAAAGCATGTTTGCTACTCAGTTATTGCAGATAACTTTGTGTAGCAGATGCACCTATATACTACAAAATGCTCCTTTATTCTCTCATGCATTTCAATTACTTGGAAAGCAAACACTGCTGCTTTCACATGCACATGTGCATCCGAACAGCTATGCATTTCTAAACAGTGTCTGAGCCCTCGCTGCCATGAGAAACACCACGTGGTCTGGGAGAAAGAGGATGAAAGAGAATTGACAAACTCAGGCCATCTCCAGCAAAAATTCTCTGCACCATTAACCTTATAGCAATGGCAGGTTAATTTTATACTAAGTTCATTATAGGAATTAGAATGAGAAGTTTGCATTTCATGTTCATACATTTAGATTATTCCAAGGTCATTCAAGTACAGCACCTATCCAGAAATGAATCTCAGTTCTGGCTGTCCTAATCAAATCTTCACCAGAAATTCCAAAAGACAGTTTGCAATGACACCACTTACAGTTATATACTCCACTGCATTATATAGACAGCTTTACTTTGGCAGAAGCAATGACAAAGATTTTCAATACTATTCATCTTCAAATGAATATCAAAGTTAAACTTACTTTTCTCATCACTTAAGTCTATTACAGTACATACACTGCAGAGAGACAAGCAACCAGAACACCCCAATACTGGAAACAAACTTTGCATCAGACAAGCTGCAAGCTACAATTCTCAATATTCACCTGACACACATGGCAAGAGGCTGATACGTGAATCAATTCGTGTCTGTCACCTCCATTTAGTCCTACACATGTATCATCATCTCATCCTGTAAATATCATCTGCAAACTGCTGCTTCTCCCACCAGGCCCTATGCAAAGAAATTACTACTAGGATTGCAGGAGACCTTGTCTGGCATTTAACCTCAAGAGAATCTGAAGGAAGGAGAAAGTAGGAATGCTACTGTACTTAGATGGAAAATGAAAAGTGAGTGTAGCAACCGTGCATTTCCAAAAATGCTGGCTCATGCCAAAGCCACCACAGCCTCCAGATTTCTGTGGTCCACAGAGCCACACAGACATAGCCGGAACTATGTGGTATGCAAAGACGTAAATCTGGGATTATGCCATGAAGAAAGAGCCCATCTAAATTTTCTGCTACTTCTGTACTGGGATACTTAAAACAATAAAAACATTTGTGACAGACAAAAATGATTAATTATTTCCAAACATACATATTGGCATTTGTTATCCAGCATGAAAATGAGTAAAGGAAGTCTGAAGCTTTTGACTCTGTTCAATGAACTGGGTGAGTTAGATCAAACTCTTCCTTTCATAACACTGAGCATTTTCTACTTTCTATGTAAATGGAAAAAGCAGTTACATGAAAATATCATTCCCACCCAAGTTCAAGCCACAATACCCAAATGCTTGCCAATTTTTTTGTGTGTATCATTAGAAAATAGTACTGTTCTGTTTTCCAGGACTGGTCTGCCACTCCTATGTACTTTTCCCTGTTCAAATATTTTCTCAGAAATTCTTTAGCTACAGTATTTTCACCTCTTTCAGACCAAAGAAAGTTGATTCTGCACACAACTAGCTCTGGCCATGTTTAACTGCACAATTTATTTCCCCAGTATAAATGTTACTGCTATTGTTTGCAGTTGGAGACATAAATAACGCAAAAAAAAAAAAGGTACTAAGTATGCAGAAAGTTTGATCCCCTATGCCCAGAAGATTTTAAATTTTCATAAACCAAAGCAAATATATTTTTGTAATCAGAGCTATTGGGAAAGTAGCTCACTGTTCCCTTTAAACTACCCAGGATTAGCTCAGCTATCTATTTATACGACAGTTCAGCAGGGCGAAGGTGCAGGTGTAACTAGACATACTCATAGTAACGATCTAGTAAGTCAATTCTTGCCCAGGTCAATACAGGTTAGGGCACTAAGGTCCTGTTTTCAGTCAGATAAAGGATAAATGCATAGTGTCTGTGTTACCATGCACGCCACATGACAGCATTAGTAGCCTGCTCACTTTTCAAAAATGAATGGCTATCTTACAGTGAATATTCTCCTGAAGTCCTGCACCATTAAACAGTTACAGTGTTGCAGCCTAGAGGTAGCTTCTTTTCAGTGATGGGTGAAATCTTTTTTGTGTATTTCCTCTGTATAATTCATAAGTTAGCATGACCAGAGTTTTGAATTGCAAAAGTAGGACATCTGTCACCATGGGGAAGCAATTGGGGAGTATGTCGCATGCTTCTGACAGTTGCGGGCTGCGGTCACTAGAAAGGTGCCTACTTGATTTTCTCTCCACTTTAGACTCCAGACATTTGCCTCTACCATCTTCCAAATTTCTTCTACAGAATATAACCTTCTTCCTCATTTCTAGCCAGTCATACTCTTCCCCAGCTTGGCCACTAGCTCCTTGGTTTGATTTACCCACCTAAGCACATCAAGACCCCTCCCAGCTATTCTAGTCTAGGAGATAATGCAGTGTTTGAAGTTAACCACTGCAGAGAACAGGAGCTGCCTTAATTGATTTCTGTGAAAGGACTGATTCCAGATTTTCAGCTAACACAGACAAAGATGGGCTGAGCTACAGCCACACAACAGAAAGCAAGCACAAAGACATGAAGGGAAGCATAGTACAGGACAGAGTAATCCCTGCCCAGGTGAAATAAAATAGAATTAGGCAGGATTATTTAAATGAGTCCTTACCACAGGAATAACATGCTACTAAGATCAGCTCTCTGAGATTTCTCAGTGCAATCAACAGAAGTAGCTATGCAGATTTTATCCACGACACATGTAACTTTTCACTCTCTTTTGAACTTTGTGTCTTATTACTGCAAACTCCTTCCTGGCTCTGCAAATGCAGTAGGAAATCATGAATATATCTTCTTCCTCTAGGACATTAATGTGCATGTTTATTTAGAGTTCGCATGTACTGTTACACTCATTGGCAGTGGCACAGTATTACAGGGGCATGAGGATCAACAGACTCCAGCCCAGGAAACAGTTGCTTCCTCAGCTTATGTGGCAGCTCTGTTTGTATGCACAGACAACACCACAGACTAGTCATCTGCTTTGTAGAGCAATCCAGAATGCTATTATGGTTTACTACAGTCAGCTGCATAGGATTTGCCCAGGCATTTCCACAAAATTGCTGTTCTTTGGCACAGAAACACACCACAGAGCCTGTATTTCACAGTGATGCTGGTAAGTCACAGCAGGGCTCATTCATGGAGCTGGCAGAACCACAGGAACACAAAAGGGCAGGAAACATGGCCATCCGTGACAGATCACAGACCTGCTGCACTGCAAACCCACCCTGGTTCTTACTGACCCACACTGGAGCAGGCAGGTGAACGTCCTTGAGAGATGGCCATACCATGAAGCAGGGTCAGATACGAGGAAGGACTTTTAGGCACACTGTTGCAAATAAGCTGGTTTCCAAGACTGTAGTACCTTTGGGCACCATTTCACCTTCACTATTATATTGAGAAATATGTAACAGTCCAGAAACAGCTACGTATCAGGCAACTATCTTCTACAGCAGCACTTTAAATACTTTACTTGAGAGAAAAAGTTCACTGATTTTTTTTTTTTTAATTTAATATTTCACCTTTTTCAACAGTGGTTTCATTTATCACAGTCTTTTTTTCATCAATAACAAAATAAATAAACACTTTAACATTAATTGACAGCAAATTTCTCTCCCTGCTGGAACTCAACTTTAACCAAATCTTAACAAGCCAGTGAACAGGAAAGAGTTTCCCTACACCCCACTATGCATAAAGATATTTATTATATTATATAATTCTATTATTATATTCTACTTGCTGCGAACCTTCTTTCCTACTATTATCTCTGCTTTTAATATTCTAAGACATCTCCATTTCGTTAAGATTTTGTCCCTCAGAAGTAGAGATGAGAACCAGAAATAGCTGGTATTAAAGAATACACTTCAAAAGTGTAAAATTGTATCAACACTGAGAAAAACGGCTAAGCATGTTAAGAAACTTCTTGATGATGCTTCTTACTTTCCAAAATAATTATATACCTCCCCCTAGGGGAATTGTAATTGCTTTGCCTAGACTAAACTAAAAGCCCTTTTACTTTAAATAGTACCTGGCTGAGGGAAGCATACCATCCCAGAGAGATGCCATATTTCCATGTACTCTAGTGCAGTCATTCACTAAAAGCATCACCCAGCTTCTCACACTGTCATATTCTCCCTCTCCTCAAAACATTCTAGGTTGGAAGTTTGAATACAGGCATCCTATCCTCTTGTTTACTGTAAAACAGTAGGTGCTTTAATGTCAGTTTTAGGGAAAAATTTCTACTTCTTGCTTGAAATGTCTGCCTGCTGCTATGGCAATAAGGAATATTTCTATAATACAACCAGACAGGGAATTCATGATCCTCTCATCATTCACACGAGGGTGTTCAACACGTATTTCAATCCAGTATACTCAGCAAGCAGAGATAAGCTTGCCCTATACATCTGATCTGTACATCTGCTTGGATTCTGATCACATGGGAATACAGTTAATCCATGGTTCCTCAGATGGTCCTGATCAATTCAAAGGTGTACAGCTACTACTAAAAGCTTACTGCAGGAACTCAATACAACTATTGCAACTCACATTAAAGATTCCCAGTCTAAACCAGTGCATCTGCTTTGATGTAGGAAGATCCTCACCAGGATACACCAGCTAGGTAACTAGTCTGTCTAGTACCAAACTAGCATGAGTGAAACTGAACATTCAGGATGGTTATAGAACCCAGCCCTCAAGTGACACTTTTCTGTATGTAACAGCCTAAGTGTTTTTAGTGAAACACTAATTTCAGACATGAGTAAGTCAACCATTAAAAATTATTTGATGTGGTCACAATTTGCCTTAAGATGGAGCTTCCAGATTCATATTTCACATACTTGTATCTCATCAACTGTATCAATATTTAAACATACTGACTAGATACATGTTTATCACCCACAGTAAACCAACAGACCAGAACAGTTCTTTAGTCAACAAACCATAAAGTGAAAAGTCAAAATCAACTCGCTGGTTTAGTCTGATCACAGAAAATGACATTTAACTAATCACAGAATTACAGAATTAGAGACCATAAGAGATGTCAAGAGATCATCTAGTCCAGCAGGGCTTGATTCACAGCCTGAAGGGCAATTCACCCAGGCCAACATCCATTCCTACTTCCCAAGGACTCATTAGGAGCAAGTTGTGAGTCACAGGAATTGTTCTGGAGGTGCTGCCCTCCCCATCATTATCTTGTTGGGGCCACAGATCCCTTACTAGATCACAGCAAACAATCTGGCATGACTGTACAGTAAAAATCAGGTAAGGCTGTGTCCTACTCTCTCCCAGTGAGTCAAGAGAAACATAATGAAGCCTCCTACAGCTGTTTTTCAGACTTGTTTTTAAAAAAAAATCTCCAAAACATTGTCTGTGCACACCTATCTCAGCATAAACCATAGTTCATGGCTTCCCTTAAACGTGATGGGAATGGGACTGAAGACAAAATTACAGATTTTGCACTGACCTGTGTCTGCCACTTTTGCTGCAAATCAAAGCACTGATCCCTGATCCTACAGCAAATGGTCCTGGGGAATGATAGGTGCTGTTTCTGTTTCAAGAACTTTTTACCTAATTGGGAATTGATGTTCATTCTTTTCTTCCCTTTTCTAGGGTTAGCAAACCCCATTTGGCAATTTTTTTCTAAACATACCATGCCTGCTGCTCTCTTCTGTGTACTAAGTGATCTGTTTTCTTCCTAGGGGCAGAGGCAAAAAAGCAAATAAATTACTGTTGCACTCAAAGAAGGTCTTGCTAAATCATCTGATATTGACAATCCTATGAATATATTTCAGAACAATGTGTCTGGTGTTTGATTTTTTTTTAAACAGCATCACAGTGTTGACATACTGAGTTTGCTGCCCTCCACAATTCCCCATTCATCCTTTGCATTACTGCTACCAAACAGTTATTTCTCCTTTTATGTTTGTATCAGATTCCATCTGCTTTCGAATTTATTGAATTATGTCTTGTGAATCTTGGACTGTTTCTTCAGTTAATCAAGATCATTCCAAATTCCAACTTGCTCCTTGAAAGATTTAGAAGCGGTGTTGTTTGTTACCATCCAGATGTTTTATAAGCATACTCCTTGCTCCCTCATGCAAAATATGCATGAAAAATGTCCTTTTGGGGATGGAAGGACAGTAGCTACCAGCTACCTTTTCTGACAGCAAACCACTGCTAGTAATATACTGAAAATGTTGTTTTGAACAGTGTTACACTGGATTTCTGTTTTTATCTCATTAGACTGCTAATCAGAATGTTCTATGGAGCCATGTTCAAAGCCTTGCTAAAGTCAAATACATTATAACACCACTTGGACTTTTGTCTACCAGGCTACGTAGCTATTGGAAGAAAGAACTTACCTTGGTGTCACGTGGACATTACAAAGGTACATTTAATGTTTTTATCACCACCTTATTCTCAAGATGCTATAAACTAGTTGCTAAAAAATTTGGTCTAGTATCTTGCTGATATTAGTCAAGTTCCCTTTTCTATGATTACTTAGATATTATTTTTCTGTTCTTTAAAGAGATACACTGAATTTTGTGCATCTCCAGACCACTGGGACCTCTTCTCCTCATCCTCCATGTGTTTTCAAAGATAATTGCTAATAATTCAGAGACTGCTTCAGCTACTTCTGTAAGTACTCTAGGAAGAGTTCCACCAGGAACTGCCAACTTGAATATATTCAAATCTCAACACAGCTTAACTCATTCCTCTCCTGTTCTCAACTGCCTTTTGTCCTTTGGTAAAATGCTGCAACCCTCTACGTGTCTGTCATCTGTGCTCATAGTGATGACTAAAGTTAATATCCACATAACAGTAAGTGCAATGTCTGCCTTTTACATTTTAAGTTTAAACTTTAATATAAATATTCAAGAGCCAAGTAATTAACTCTCCTGTTCTTCATCTGCATACTTCCTAAGCAAATACATTCAAACATATTTTAAAAGGTGTCTTCTGTTTTCTTCCAAGTATTCTTGTTTATAACTTCCACACAGAGATCCAGAGATTTCCATAGTTCATCTCATTTAAATATCATGTACTTAATATAGCATGTCCAGCATTCAATGCCATTTCTTCTAAAAAGTCACAGAAGTCACTGGTTTTAGTTTTAACTATTTAATGAGTTCTAATTTTTATTTTGATATATTATATGCTGTAGATTTATCTTGCTAAAGCACAAAGTAATAAAAGACAACACCTTTTAAACTACTTTACCAAATCCCCCCCTTTCTATAGCACCTCTCTATAGCAAGCAGCACACATTAATAGCCTTCCTCTGGAAAATCCTTGCACTTTACAGGGTTTTATTTTTGAATTGTTAAAACAGTACTTTGGCAGATAAGGCATCTAATTTGCATTAAACATAAAAATACAATTTTTAATAAAACTTCCATTTGTACACACTTCACCCATTTTGGTCTAGATATATAACAGAGAAAAGTGTTTGTCTCAGAACATTTTTTAACAACATTATTGCTGATATTTTGAACAACCATATATGCCCTTTTGAAACGAATGCAGTAATTAATATTTTTCAATCATATTTACTCTTGGTTGGCAAGCTATTCACAAGCATTAGGTTCCAGGGCCTAACTTTCTATGCTTAGAATCTGAGCCAATAAAAACCCTCTGTAACTGCTTTAGTGTTGTAGCTAAATGTAATATGCCATTAGCCTATTTATGAACACTTTTTCCTTTCTGCACTTATTTCAGCTTCTACTTGCCAAACTATGGTTGCCAAACCCATGATAAAGTAAAAAAAAAAAAAAAATTATACAAAGATTAGAGTTGTTCAAGTGTTCCAAATTTTTCTTTCAACCAATCAAAAACTCACTGAAAGTGTTTGCTTGCTGAGATGATAAATAATGGCTTTAAGCCACATGGAAATTTGTGTGTTACTTCCCCTCTGCTAATCCTTCTGGAATCATCAAAAAGATAAAAGTGGATAGAGAGAATGAGAGGTAAAATGAAAAAAAGTCCTAAGCATTCAGACAGCTTATATAAATTTAAATATAATTTGTTGTGTATTTTTTCCTGTTTCTTGATGTCAGGGCATAGTGATCAGCAGAATCTGAGTCTTATCTTACCTCTAATCTTATTGAAGGAATGGAAAGAACTGGACAAAACTTTTGTAATGGAGAAGCTTAACAATCTGTCTCTTCTCCACAGAGAGTCAGCTGTGGTTTCTCTTTTGCTTTCTCTTTCTCAGTTTGCATGAACGATTTCTCAGCCAACTTTCTGCTGATTTCTAATGTCACAGGCAACGGAGTGATCACCTGGGAACTGCGGTCACAATGCAGCGTCAGCATTTTAGTGCAAGTCTCCTGTGCGCTGAGCCAGCAGGACCCAGCTGTCCCTTGTCACTGCAACGTCTGTTTGCCTTCAGCTAACATGCTGTGCATCCAGATGTGTCAAAATGTCTCTCAAAGCAAACCCTGCACTTAAATGAGAGAGAACTTTAGACAAGCATCTTTCAAGAGCATTCCATGTTTTATTTATCAAAATGCTGGTTTAGAAATCATTTACCATCATGCAGGACTCAGAAGCAATAGTGGAAGGATGTACCCATCTATCTGCTGCCTCTCCACAAATGAAGAAGCCAAAATGGCATCCATACTCTCATGATGTGGCAGATGGACTATCACTTACCTGCAGCATAGATACAAATGATCTGTAAGGACCTGGAGAGCTACAACATTCTTCTTTTTGCCCCTGCTCATTCCAGCAGCAAAATTGTATTTGAAGAAATTTAAAATACATTTTAAAATTTCATTATATGAACTTTTCTGTAGAAATTTAAGTCTATATTGCTGGATAATGAATGAAGATTACTGAAAAACAAAAGGAGATTATGCAGTCTGCAGAGATGTGTCTTCGAGAAGCTGAAATAGATGCTAGGCACAAGAATAGCCCAAACATATGGAAACGGTATACATTACAAATTGTGTACCAAATTTATGATTCCACACAATTTTACTGAAGAGACATTAAGCAAGGGAGATTTCTGAAGGGATTGGAAAGATAATTTTCTTTGTCAATTACAATGCAATAATCAAAAGATGTGTCAAAACAGAATTTGCTTCACATTCAGTTTAATTTTGAATCTTTCCTACAACTACTGCTGAGCTGGGCAGTAATAAATGAGATGTAAAACATCATCTGGAAACATCCCATATACTCCTAGTATATCCATCTTCTTTGCACTGTTAATGAAATCTTCTAAGCCACTCCATATACAAATATGTTTGGTTCTGAGTTTTAGCTATTTAAGAATAGAACAGAGGTAAGATACTCAGTCGGCATTCTTAATATAAGTAAGTATTACTTAAACTGTGTCATTTCCCACAGGCTCTGATAAAACTGCTTTAAAAAACGCAACAGTTACTCTCATCAGATACCAATTTGAAAACATGAATGTTTTGTAGTGAGGAATAAAACTATATCCCCATCTACTGTATGTAGACTGCAGCATTCTGCCATCTGGAGGATTTCTCTAATGTTCCAGAAACACTCAATCCAAACTGTCCACTCCAGACAGTGCTTTTTAAATGTATTCATTTATAGTCCTCAGAGCACACAAATCATCAGGAATTCAGTCTAAGGGGTACATTTGGAAGACCAGAGACATTCCATTTCAAGCTCTCCAAAGGAAGTAACTAGGAAAATCTATTTGTGTGTACTGACCCTCTCAAATTAAAAGAGCAGGGTTTCTCCTTCAACTTTTTCTTTTCTTTTTCCCTAAGGCATTCTCATTTAGTGCACAAACCACTGGTCTGGAGGTTCAGTGACATCCTGGATGGATGCCATTCCTAGTTCTCTCATTGCCCTGGCAGACAGCTATTTGCATTCTTCCTTCCTTTGCTTTGTCCATCTTTTATATTTACTATGTTAACTCTTTAGGGAAGGAACTGCCTTTTACTAGATAGAAACAGTCAGAGCTCTTAGCACAATTAGGTGCTGTCACCAGCTGAGGTCTCTCAATGAAAGTAACAGTAAACAAACAACGTTTAGCTGGGAACTGCTGAATGGCACTGTACCACTCAGCTTCAGCAGTACTTTCCTTTAACATACAGTTTATGTTTTCTATGTAAGTTGGAAAGCACAATACTTCATGATAGACCATCAATGTGGGAGTAGCAAAAACATCTCTAAAACCCTCTGTTCTTTTGTGTGAACATAAAACAGTGGGGAGATGCCTACAATCTGAAATAAGGCTTCAACTCAAGAGACTAAAATAATGAAGGGAAAAAAAAAAGGCAGAGACACATTTGTAAAGATACTGAACAAGCTCTCCTCTAAGACTCCTCCAGTTCTATCAAAAATTACAGAAGTTTATTCTGACCTTTTGTATTTTCCTGTCTGAAATTTGTATTTACACTGAAGATTCAAATATCTGGGTCCACAATGCCCACCGAATCTCACTGACAGCCAGTGCAAATAGGCACACTGGTATAAAACTATGTACAGCAAATTAGAATAAAAAACAAAATACAAAACTGGAAGTGTTATGTGAAACTGCTAATCCTGAAATCTGGTTTTATGTCAGTTGTATAAATAAGTGGACAGGTCTTTTATATTTCAAGGATGTCAGGTAAGCCTTATTTACTTCTACAGAAGTGTCTAGAGATCATTAACTGTGATCAAATTAAGCTACAACATCACTTTTAGAATTTGCTTTGAAACTTTGGACAAAAATGAAGATCTCATTCAGAATCTAGAGATTACAAAATAGTTTTTTCAAGTGAGATTCCTGCTATTTATTCTTTCATACAAAGTCCATAAAGAGATATTTACGACTTTAAGAGTTTCCACTTCTGAAACCACTCTGAAATACAAACTGTAAGATATTAATGGAATGCAGGATATTTACTTTGCTAGTAGAATCAACTTGCCTCTAAATGTTAAAGGAAACATGTCCTATTATTCCTTGTGACTCCACCCTTCCCTGTGGGAATAATAAAAGGAAAGAAAAAAAGCTGCCTCTCTACTTTCACTGGATTTGTTTACTTTTCCTTACCAGGATTCATTTTGGCAGGCTGGTAATAATTTGACTGTTCTATGATCCAGTCCTGATGGAGCCATTTTTTCACATGCAGCTTTCTTGATACAGAAAGTCTTGCTAGTATATCACAGACTGAAACACAGCCCTTCCCAGGTTCTCTCACTCTGCAACAAAGCTTGGAGTGACCAACTGCGATAATAACAGAACAGGATTGTCAGAAATTTGTGGTATTTCTTAGTTTGCATCATGATTCCTCTTAAGGACAGCCTTCTAATATAATTGCTTTTAAATGGGATTTCTATCATTTTTTTAAGACAGATAAAGTCTTGCTGCATGGACATACTTTCTACCATGTTTTCAAGAAAGACTTTGCGCTTCTCAACTGACGTCAAATGTACAATAGAGAAAGAACACTTTCTTTTCCCATGCTTTCTTTTATGTTAGTCGTTGTCTTTACTCCATTCTGTTATGATCAAGGCAACTTTTTGAAAGTGGGTCTTTCAGTTTTTCAGTTTGTTTAATCACTTCTCAACATTTCAATGTCATTGCTGTGAGCATTATTTTGTTACCTATCTAATTTTAGAGTCTGCTTCTCCATACTGTCTCATTTTAAAAAGATTTTCCTAGCCCTAGATTATCTTCTAGGTTTTTAAAACCCTCTTTCTTCAATGTGCCATATACAGATCTCATGCCTTGTACTTCCTGAACATTTCACTCAACCTCAGTCAAATTAAGAAGGAAACCTTTCAGTTGATAAAATGTTGTAGGACAAAAGATACCAGCCACACCATCAGCAAGATCTTTGCTTCATATGCTCAAATGACCTAGAAAACTCAGTTATCAACTGACAGATTCAACAGAAGCTACTTTTAAGGGTGGCATCTTGCCTTTTGGCAAGAATTTTAATTTTTCAGTCTATGTTAGTTAGAGATAAATATAACAAGTGGAACAATTAAAAGATCAAAAGTAGAAACAGAAGTAAAAAAGCTCACTAAGCAGTAGTCTAACTGCTCCCACCAGTGCAAAAGAATCTTTTCCATGGGGTTATATTTCACTGCTGAAAATAAACAATGGCACTGTTTACAGTTACAACTTCCTTGACAAGCTTAACACACTTTATACCTCACCCCAAACTCATCTAAATGGAGTACATTTCAAAATTATCTGCACCTTCTTCACTAGAGATTTTACTTTGGAAAAAATATGGTAGTGGAAAACCACACTTGGACTCAACAGACGCCCCCCTCTCAAAAAAAAAAAAAAAACCAAAACACGCAGGCTTTGGAAACTTTTTAACTTTCCATTCGGTGGTTCTGTAGTTGTATCAATACGTAACACATGCATGAGCTAAATTTTACTTTCCTGTTTAGAGCCATGTGCCTTTTCTCAGGGGAGTAATTTGGCTTGCATTTTAAACGTGACTGTAGTCAGAAATATTTGTTTAAAGTAGGCAGTATATGTCCATAACATGTCCATCACAAAATCCCTTATTTTACACAAAATGCAAATTGAGTATTACAGCAGTCTGCTGCATCCAGTTGTCCCCTCATTTTTTAAAGAAGAAATTCTAAATGGAGTTGGCAGATATCATAAAATGTTTACAGCCTTTGAGGGACCCCAATGGCATGTTTTTCCACCAGGGCTCATTCTGTCATATCTATAAACCTTCTTTCTAGCCAGGGGCGAGTTATCTTTATTTAAAAGACCAGTCTTACTACCAGTACTTCACTTGTATGTTGGAAAGTTTAAATACTGTTACTTAAGAGAAACTTCCCTGGTATCCTAAGGACACCCCCGATCATCAGCAGTACTGTAAGCAAGCTCATCTCTTTGCTGTAGCAAGGAAATATCTTACTTATGTACATATTAAGGGTGCTTCTTTCTTCATTTCCTGTGACAGGAAAGAACTCCTCCTACTTTCTAGTTCTAAAGTTCACTGGCTTTTATTCCTACTCCATTCCACAGCAGGAACTGCTCACTTACTGTGGTAGTCAAGCAGAACAAAGGAATCAAGTGTTATGAGAGTACAAATCCCATTCCCAAGAGGTAGATGAAATGTCCAACTCAGCAGCTAATGCAGCAATAACGTTCTTTGTGTTGATTAAAGATAGCAAAAGGTCTATGCAGGTGGCTAAACTTGCTGGATCAATACTGAATAGTTATTTCAGATTAGTGGATTCATTCCTTAAGCAAATGATTGCTGCCATCAGCACAGCACTCACATCTAGGACAGAATTTCTATACCAGAACACATCAATGTAGGATGTCTGTGGAATGAAAGAAGCTGTCCACTCCTTTGGCCATGCACTAAGTTTGAGAAAGTACCATCACTGGAACTGATACCACACTATCTCAAAGACAATGTACCCCTAAGTATCAGCAACATTTTGTTTTGCTGTACTGCTCTAACTCAATTTAACTACTTCCATATCCAGTCTAGTGTAGATACACTTAAAACAATTTCAACAACACTTTGAGAAATTAGATTCATCCATTAATTCATTAAATTAAACTAAGTGCAGCTGAAACAATTTCAAGTGCAGCCACAGTAACTAAATTAATCACTTTGCATGAGTGTAAATTATTAATCCAATGAAACCTTCAGTGATTGCTATTGATTTGTTTATTAGTAAAATAAGTATTGGCTCAAAATTGACATTTTGAGCCAATCCATGTGACGTCTGATTTCCATACATGCACACACACACAACAGCCTTTACCCAAGTGTTTTGTAATTTTTCAGACCTAAAGAATGTTCAGCTTATGACAGTGTTAAAATTGGATCCCAACAGCAACAGAAGTCACAGTGCAGGTTTGGAGTTGATGCATAAATTGGACACACTTCCTTTAAAATCTGGCATTTAAGAACTACAATTATCAGTAACAATTATCAGAACTTCTGAACTGTATTTGGCTAAGTCTGTTCCTACAAAAGAAGAATCAAACAATAAGCAAAGTATAGAGCATTATCTGCATATCACAATGGCAGCTCGATAGAAATTGTGCCTTTCCTTGTGATTTTTCACAGGGCCTTTTTAAATGTCCAATTCCATGGGATGTTTCAAGGCCCTTGCAAAGAATTTTTCAAACGTGCAATTTAAAAAATAATAATAATTAAGTTCCTACTCTATTATACTACTAATAGCAACAAGTCTACAGTAATAAAGCTTGGCTTTTAACAAGCTGTTCATTAAGAACTGGATTTTAAACCTGGGGCTCCTTCTCCATCTTGCAAATTCTCAAACTTGTTTCTGTAGAAACACTATTCTTTTATTCAGCAGAGCAAAGATGGGTATCTGCCAAACTGTTATACAAGATAATGAAGCGGTTTCTCAGAGGGTAAGAGATCACATGAAATCACATGCACTATGGAGGGATTAAAATTTAACTACTGTCAAAAGTTTTACCTTACATTAATTTCATAAATCACATGACATTTTTGTTTCAAATAACTACTCTGGTCTCAAAGTTGTAAGACTAAATAGCAAACTAAGCACTTGAGTTTTCAAAACCCAAACCGTTTTCAACATTTTTCACATGGGAAGTAAATTCAAATACCAACTGGGAGAAAAAAGAAAATTTTCTGCAACAATAAAGAGTGCTCAAAACGTAGCGTATTTTTTCACCTAAACTTTCTTTTTCTTTTGCCAATGAGAATGATACAGATAAGGTTAATATTTTAAGAAAATCCAGATTTCTGCATCAACATAGATTTCCATAATCTGATGATAACACAGTTTACATTTGCAAGACTATCTCTCTGCCTCAGTTCTGCTCTTAGCTCTGCAGGACATAGTACTTCTCCCACATGGAACTTTGTATTACAATTTCATTAAGGATTTTGTGAGTAGAACTTGTCATATTGATATAATCATAGAACTAATATTTCACATAGTTCTATGCATCCAAAATTCTTAAGAAGACTAGGTACAGAGACTTCATTATCTAGCTATGAAAAAAAAACATTTTCAATAGTTGTTTCTACTACAGCATTTCCTTACAAAGAATTTGCAATTCATCTCCAGCATGAATCACAATCTGGTTTTACAATCTGGTTATGAGCTATGCCAAGCAGTGTTCAGCAGCTCAAAGAATTCAGTCCTGAAAGACCTTCTAAGAGGCAGTTCTCCTCAAAAGATTAGTTTGGTGATACAAAGTAAGGTAGACATGGTCTACTCAGATGTTAGGGAAAAAAAAAGTTATAACATTTCAAGATGGTCTGTTTTTCCCTTTGGCATAATTTAACTTTTAGGCTTGTGCTGTTTAGTCTTGAGAGGAGAAGGCTGAGAGGGGATCTTACCAACACCTCTAAATATCTGAGGGGTGGGTGTCAAGATGAAGGTGACTGTTTTTGATGGTGTCCAGTGATATGACAAGCACAGCGGGTACAGGTTAGAATACAGGAGGTTCCACCTCAACACGATGAGACACTTCTTTATGGTGAGGGTGATGGAGCACTGGAACAGACTGCCCAGAGAAGTTGTGGAGTCTCCTTCTCTGGAGACTTTCAAACCAGCCTGCATGTGTTCCTGTGCAACCCGCCCTAGGTGATGCTGCTTTGACAGGGTTGTTGGTACTTGATGATCTCTGGAGGTCCCTTCCAACCCCTAACATGCTGTGATTCACTTCTAAACTATCTAGAACAAAAATATTAAAATTTTGCATGTTTTTGTAACTTTGAGACTAAACACACTAAAAAGGCACATTTTATATTCTATGATAAATTCTCAGCTTTTAAAGCACTCTTTTTTCTATATTGTACTAAGTAGTTAAATCAAGCTACTACAGGAAATAAAAATTACACTGCAGATATCCTTTTGAAGTTGTTCCCTACATAGGAAAAGACAGTTGTTTTAAGGATTAATTATATGCATAGTAATTCAAGGCAGCCACTACCCTACAGCTTGCAACATGACTGACTAGTAGAGTTGCAACATACAAACTAAACGTGTGAAGAATGCCAGAGAAGTCTGATAGACTGCTCCTTACGGTCCCAAAGAATACACTGAATGCCAAACCCTTGACCAGAATTATGGGTTATTCCTTGAGAAACACTTTTTTAGTTCAAATAAACCAATACAAATATACATATAAAAGTATCCAAAATTAAAAGCTCTAAACCCCAGCCTCTGCTCAACATAGTCTGTAGCAGATGAGAAACCTTACACCCCAGAACCATGTAAATAAACCAAGATTCCTTCTGAGACTCTCTCAACTTGCTTTGAAATAAACAGATTCTGAGATGTATATAGAGAACTCACTTGAGACCACTGACAGTAAGATACCTTTTCAGTAATATCAATCCAAAATAATTTACTTAAGATCCTCCAGTATCAAAAATTATTTTCTGTTGTAAAGTGTACAGCTTTACATACCTAGGTCAAGTAACCTGGAAGAAATATACAGCTTTGCTCAGCTCAACATTTTACTCAATATAATGCTGAGATACTTGAGAGGACAGCTGCCATACTATTAAAATAAAAACCACAGTCACTTGATACTCAGCTTCCTGGCATGAATTGCCTGCCGGTGCAGAAAGAGGATGCTAATCTGCTCAGTCATGTGCCCCGTTAGACATTGGGAATATTTTGTTATTTTGCCAGTATTCATTCATGCCTTGTGGATATGATACACTACAGCCACATGCACACACGGATGCCCTGGATCGACAATCTGTTATTACCTAAAGGGTCTCCAGGTCAAAGTCTAAGCAAATAGCAAGGAGAATTTTTGCTGTGGAACATCTACACATAAAATGGAACAATCTCTGGGTTTCCAGCTGAAGAACTACAGACCATTTTTAAATTGGCAGAGCATTAGAGAGTATTCCTGTGGAGAATCTTGTGCTGGCAAGAGATGGACTGGATGACCTAACAGGACTTTCCCATCACTAGGCTATGATTCTCTGAACTTCATGCTTTTTGACAGTATTACAAGGTTCGACAGGCATTTATTTTCAGAAGAGGGATTAAGGTCAGTAAGAATCAGCATCAACTAAAAAAGTGCACATGAGGCAGTAGGCAAAAAGACATTCACAGTCAGTAAAGTACCCAGTTCTTGTGTCTTCTGTGCATCCTAAAAATCTATGATGTAATGACAGGACTAAAGCAAGGAATGAGGAATACAAGATTCATGCTTCAACACTGTTTTTTCTGTTTTAGTAAAATAAAGGCATATGATATAAAATAAAAACAGTCAAGGTCTAATACCTTAAACATAGCAAAGGCACAAAACACTAAATTCCAGTTCAAAAACTTGGTTTGGAAATAAATTACACTGGAAGTCAGTCACACTCAATGCCTACTAACAACTGAAGCTGAGCTTCAGAAAACAAGTTTGGTTGTAGAATTGGAGTGACACATTAAATAGATTTTCAGAGAAATGTGAAGTATCTATGTTTCATACTCGCATGAATGCTTCCACGTGGACTGTTGCACGGGTATGCTTCTTGTCTACATAACCTAGTGGGACAACAAGCCATACAGCATAGCCAACAACCATAAGACTTAACAAACTTAAATTATCTGTGGCAGAGGGACCAATGTGTGGCTCCTGAGCTACATCCAGTTCTGAAGCAACTCAAGTCAGTGCTGTTATGTCACAGGGTCAGCAGTGTGACTGTCCTGGAGAGTGGCTGCTTTGGAACTGGACTGCTGAGACAGGTGTGACAGTGAGTCACTAAAGGGCTTCTGAGATGCTTGGTCACCATCCAACCCAGCTGTTCTCTTACCCTACTATTTTTAAAGTTGTCCTTTCAGTTCTCTAACTGTATCAGGAAGGTACTCCTGCAGTGTCCACAGACTGTTGCATAAACATGAATAACAAACCCAAATATTTAGAGTTAGCAATTTCCTATCATTGTAGAAAGATTTACTATGTAACTTGTGTATTCTCATTACCACATGATGCTACACATTCTGTCTTCTCTACAAAACATCAGAGAGATCTTCACACTCTTAAACATCAAACAGAATTTAATATGAGGAAAGAAAAACACTTTTTTTTCTAAAACAGGAGATGCCAAAGATCTCCTCACAGGTATTTATCTGTGATGGTACTTCATACTTCAGTGAGCCACTTACATGCTTAACCCTAAGCATGCTTCTACTCGAAACTGAGGTCTTACTGCACCTCCAACTCTTTACAAGAAAGGCCTAGCCAAATGAATTTCACCAGACAGTTGCATA
Source organism: Indicator indicator (assembly GCF_027791375.1). Lineage (NCBI taxonomy): Eukaryota > Metazoa > Chordata > Aves > Piciformes > Indicatoridae > Indicator > Indicator indicator. The sequence goes on from NC_072025.1 coordinate 7,342,728, forward strand.
ACTCTCAATCTAGAGGCAGCAGACTTAGCTCAAAAGCCAAGGTAAGTACATCTATCTGGCAAAATCCCTACTGTTTTCAGGATTTCTGGATTCTACAAGATAAAATACAAAAGTTTAAAAACTCACAAGAGAATATTAAGAAGTTCCTCTGAATTACTTGTTACAGAAATTAATATTCTAGGTCATTGTTTTCTTTCATTAACAGTTTTAGACAACTCAGCCTTGTTTAAAACACGCTCAGATCTACAACTGAGAATATGAGACACCATGTAATTTTTTTTTCAAAGATAGTCTACAGGTTGCTTCCTGACTCATGCTATACAACATCCTGATACATTACAGTGCACAATGTGAACTTATCACTTGAAGTAATAATTCATGTGTCAATAGCTTTTATATCTTTCTTCTAAAAAGTGCTAATGAAAGAATTACAACACAGGAACCTGACAAAAGCCAAGATACAGAAATGAAGGCAGCTGTCAAGAGAAAAAATTGATTCAAAAGGTTTTGAAAATAGTTTCTATACATACTTATATATTCTGGTATGTGTGTGGGCTGGGCTTAGACCTCAAGGGAAAAATAATGAGAGAAACATCTTCCTGCTGGTAAACAGTAATTGCAAGTCAACAGCTTTGTTCTTCTACAGTTGCTGGCCTTTTCCAGTCTTGCTGTATGTCACATTGTAAGAAGTTGGTGAAAGCAAAGCCAACTGGTCCAATTAAAACATGAATCTTTCAAAACGCAGGGTTTTCCAAGGACTTCCTGTAACCCAACCATTTAAAACAGCAACTGACCATCTTCTTATTACTTGTGTGATTGTATCAAATATATATTCAGAATAAACAGATGTTTCAAGCACTAACAAACGTATATTTAGTCAGAGTAAGAGAATCTTTACTGTGGCTATACCACACTCCTCTGTGAAAATTTAGTTACCCATACAGTTATCCTACTGCCTTCTCTTGCAAACGCCTGAGAAAACACTTCCACTAAAGCACTTTTCAAATGGCAGGGACAAAAAATGGAGGATGCATAAAAACACAGTTCTCTGGTCCCTAACCTCTGTGCCAAATCTTTTCAACAGAGACAACTCTGCTCACATCTGTTAGGGAGAACTAAAATTTTGTATTAGTAGGTGCAAATCGTAACAATCCACTTCTGAGGATTCCTTTCTAATTCCTGGACATGAGAAAGAATAATCCCCTTTAGAGTATTAATGGATTTAAAGAAAAGCTGTTAAAAGTAAAGCAAGAAAACACTAATGAGGTCTGAACAAGGCAATAAAATGATAAAAACCAGCATAGTAGGATTAGAAGTAGACAGTGACAAAATTGAGCTAAAGGATTTAATGTTGGAGAGGGAAAGCAGAGATGCAACCAGGGATGGACTGATTCATTATGCATTTCTGGTTGACTGCTACTTTCATTTTCCAGGGATGATGGATAAGTGTGCATTTGCAGATATGGACTTTTAAGTCCATTTTCCCATGTTATTACAGAACATAAGTGAAAGTATATGTATTTTTGAAGAAACTACATGGCCAGGAGGTGTGGTTAGATAAAGCAAGTTTATGTGTCAGTCCAGCGTACGAGAAATTAATTAACATATTTAGCATGCAGAGAGATGGATTTCAGCCAGCACAAGACAGAAGGAAGGGGATTCAAGTACTGAACATGGTGTGAGACAGTGAGAATTGGCATTGGGAAAAAAGAGGTAGGAGGCTAATTAGCACAAGATTTGGAGAATGGGAGAAAATGCAGCAATACAAGAGAAGAAGAGCAAATGGCAAGTTCTGAGACAATCTGATTTCATAAAGAAACTTTGATACAGTATTACTATATAATACTGTAATATCTTATTTAAAGATTAATTTACCTTATATTAAAATGCATTTGAATTAGTTTAATCAAAGAGTAGAAAGCAGGCATATATGGTTGTCCATCCTTTGAGTGTCAGAATGACTCCTCTAAAATCTTTGTCAAACCTTTAATTTCTGTAATTTACTCTAATTTTAAACGCCCCACCCAGTCAACTGGGGTGCAGATACTTGGACCCTGGCAAGCTTTGCAGCTGATTCACCCTCATTCCAAACACTGAAAATCTTGCAGATATTTAGCTATTTCTGCTGACTCGTCCTAGCAGCTAGATTAGATGATTCTTTTTCACTCCAAACAAGGCTGAAATTCTCAATTTTTTCAAGGCCCCTTATGTTAACTAAAGAGCCCAGAGTAGTGAAGAGGGTCTTACCCAGAGGCTTGTGACAGGCCAGCACCAGTGCTGAGGGTCACTGCTGTAGGGTGGTGCCCCTGCCACCCTGCCCCAAGGGACCTACTATTCCAGGCATAGAAGCAAGATGATGTGGTGACATAGCTCTGCAGCGTGCTGTCCCTAAAAAGAGGACAAGGGCAGATGACTGCGACTTTGAGACCACATGCAGGTTGGCTCCAGCTGTGAAAGATGGTACAGTCTGCTTTGGTCAAGAGGCTGCTGTCAGTATGCCTTACTTCCCACTGCTTCTGCCCGTTCTCCTCAAAGCTGCACACCCTGTTTTTGGCTTATTCTCCTCCATCCCCTTGTCTGCTTAGGTTTAGACTCCAAATTCTCTTCCCTCTTCTATAGGAGGCACAGTCCCTGCCAACTCCTTATCCTGGCCCTCCTCCCAGGCTTTCTGCCCCTGATTAAAGGATAGAAAACCTCCAAAGGAGATCACACTTTCTTTACATAATCTATTTAATAATACTTTTCAAGTAATTCAAAGCTAACTCTCACTCCTGAAAAGATCTCAAAAGGACTCTAACAATTTAAAAGACTAAAATCTGTGTTGAATTATTGAATACAAAGGATGACAAAACCCACTATTGTGGGCTTCCACAAATATACCAAAAATACCACAAATGCTGCCAAATACAGTCTGTCAGAACTGTGAGTCATAAGTTAAAAGGCATAGCATTTGGGCATTCGGGTTTCTTTCACATTTTTTCAGGTCTGACAATTTTTTCCCCTTTCTTATTTGATATAGACTATTACCGAGTTCTAAAGATGTTCCCATAGTTATGAGGGAGGGACGAATTAAAATCTTACCTAGGAAGCACAACCTAAAAAAACCCACACCACATACATAAAAATGGTTGAACTAAAACGACAGCAAATGGCAACACCAGACCATTGTGTGGCACAACTGTGCACCCTACTGGTGTTTTTCATAAAATGACTGTGAAAATGGATTGTGTTAACAAAGAGGAAGACCTGAACAGTTTTTAGATTCCATTCAATTAGGTATACGTCCCTACATTCATTTTATAATTTTTATATATGCTGCAAGGCAAAAAATTGTCTTTCCTTCTCAGTACAATTAGAAATTATCTGTTTGTCTGCAGGAAGGGTGGGGTACACACAGAGAAATCTTGACTAGACTGGAAGCTCTGTAATTTTGGTAGTTCTTCAAGCTTCTACTCATAAGCAGCAAGGTAATTATTGCCCACTTTTGACTTAAGTCTACAAGACAGTTTATCTAGCACGTTTCTCTGAATGCCAGGTAAACTTTAATAGAATTCCAACATACATGTGGTATTTTTCTCCATGTTTCTTAGCAACTCTTCAAACAGAAAGGCACCAGAAACTTTCCTGGTGCGAGACTTATTTTTTTCCCCCATCCCCCACAGGTATATCTAATAAGAATAGTTCTAAGATGACAACTCTTATTAATGTTGAGCATCTCCATTGGTAATGTTTAGAAACAATTACCATTTAGTTAGGTGGTACCTGAAGCTCTACCAACATCAGGCCCATTCATTAGGTTCTGGAGAACAGGCCTTATGAGGAAAGTCTGAAGGAGCTGGGATTGTTTAGTCTGGAGAGAAGGACTGAGGGGAGATCTTCCGGCTCTCTACAACTGCCTGAAAAGATATTTTAGAGAGGCAGATGTTGGTCTCTTCTCCATAGTAGCAAGTGACAGACCAATAGGAAATGGCCTCAAGTTGTACCAGGAGACATTTAGATTGGATATTAGAAAAAACTTCTTCACTAAAAGGGTTATCAAAAAACTTGGATAGGCTCCACAGGAAGGTGGCTGAATCACCATCCCATTGGAAGTGTTTAAAGGACACACAGATGTGATGCCAAATGACATGGTTTAGCACTAGACTTGGTAGAGTTAGATAATAGTTGGACTAAATGATCCTTAAGGTCTTTTCCAACCAAAATGATTATATGATTAGCCAGGGAGTATAAAACCTATGTGTCAGACTTAGGATTAAATTTAAAATAGACTGTTCTCTCCTCTGATATCACAGTAGGAAACAAACTAAATTATGACAACTAATACTCTTAGAAATTTTCTTTCATTCCTACTAAGAACATACAGCCTTTAAATAAACGTTCCAGGCTATGTGGTTGAAAATGCACTGGTTAAGTTTCTCCACATTTGTCCACCTACAGCATATTTGTTTCCACACTTATCTTGTCTGCCAACAGTCCCTTATTTCAATGAGCTCCATACTAACACCCTTAGACATGGTTTTCCTCAATGATGGGATACTAAACATTCACTTCCAATTTTAATTAGAGCAGAAGAAGTTGTATGGGTGTCAAGTCAGTGTAACTGTAGACCCTGACAAAAAGTATTTTCAGGACAACTCAATTTGCTAAATACTTAATATTTTAGGACATTTGCATCCAAGTGAAGAGGTAAAAGAGCAAACACTGAAAAGAGTTAAATGCAGTGCCTTGATTTAGATAAAATTAAGGGAACCAAACTATAACTGGTGATAAACCATCTGTAATGTATTAATTTTAATTAATACCTGCACTATTTTTTTTAACATATTTGATGTCTAGAGAATTTAACCTTGTCCTGTGTTTGTAGAACATCTGGTACAGTGGGACTCTGAAGCTAACAGTGTACACTACATACTATTGCAGTACAAATAATAAGAACTACAAAAGATGGAAAATTAAAAGAAGAAACAGAAGACAAGCTGTGTAAACGTTCATGTAAAACCACAGCAACCTCCAAGGAAGGAAAATCATTAAAGAACAAAATAAAACTGCAGATCTTCAGTAGGTCTTTTGGGAAGTCATGATCTAGTCAAGGACACCTAATGCCTGACCCTAAATCTACATAACCTCTTAGTCTCATCTGTTTATTGCAGATGCTTTCTAAATGTATGGTCTGAAAAGTACACAGACTCCATACTGAAGCCCCCAGATTATCAGCAGAATCAGAAAGTTTGTAAGAAGGACTTCTGCTGATAGGGAGCTTCTTAAAACACTTTGCTGATGACTTATACTTGCAATTGCTGCCTGTACTGGTGTATCTTCACAAGGCAGTAAATATCAGCAGAAGATGTATAACACTGCAAACTGCGCATTGCCACTTTTGTGAGCACTCCACAGACTGTAGGTACTATTCTAAGCATTATCTTAAATGGAAAAGTTTGCAGTGGTAGAAGAGAAAATGAAGCTCCTGTCAGGGAATATTAGGTGTTTGGGAACAAGTCCAACAAATCCTCCTGACTCATCCATTATCTTCCTGGTTTTGCACTTGTTCTAAAAATTTGTCTCTTTTCCATCCCAAATTGTATTTCTTTGTGCACCCATTTTAAAGTCCCAAGATTCCTTCACAGAATGCAGTGAAGATCTGAATACATGTAAAGAGATACTTCAGAGGAGATTAATAATGCAAATATGAGATTACAAAGTATTGTTTGCAAAACTTTTGGATTGAAGCATCGCATTTCTGGGCACGTGTCTGACCTCATTCTAGTTTGCCTGTGAACATAGAGAAGAACTGCTAACAAAGTAGAGAAATGAGGGCATGGCAGCTCTGGATGCTTGTATCCCTGGATTGCTACTGCTTTTTAAGTACTTGATCCTGTAGCAATCATCCAGGTATTCAAAGCTATTTTGTTATACTGCCCAAAACTGCTGCTGTAGAGAAAAAACTGCCTGCAGTTACTGGAAAGATCTTTTAGAAAGGTGGTGCAATATGCAAAAGCCAGATTTAGGCCACCCCTACATTACCTTCTGCCTAGACAAAGGAAAAGCCATGTATTTCTCCGGTTATGCAAGCACTGGTAGATAACCAAGGAAGGTGAATTTGGCTAATTTGGTGAAACAAGTTTTGCAGCAATCACACATTTAAGAATTAAATAATACAGACCTCATATCCTTTTATAAATTGTGAAAAATCTTTGCACAGCTTTCAAGCTGTTGAGGGACTGTCCATTTGGGAGCTGACATCCCTATCACGTTAGAGGAAATTAATCACGATTTCACAAAGCAGTGTTTAACTGTTAACAGGTAAAAAATACACCTGAAAATGTGCAGCTGAAGTGCGTTAAACTGCATTCAAGTTTGATGTACATGAATCAATTATCATCTTGTTCTACGTATGTCCAAGCCAGGTCAAAGAATAAGACACACTGGCTTCCTAAGAGGGGAAGTAAATTAACCATGTTTGTAGTTAGGTTATGTTGTATAATTTCCACATCACAATAGAGTATTCAGATACTTCATCTGAAGAACTGCAAGAAACCCCACTGAAAAGTATATTGCTCAGACTTGAATAGTCTGTTCCTAACTTACCTTCAGAGCAGGTTCAGAAAGCACTCTCTCATTTCTGAACATTTGAGCATATCTTCTCCTTGTTGATTTTTCCCCTTCTTTCTCTTTAATAACCTTTCAGTCCCCTTCCCCTGGGCTGCCCTCAAGGACAATGAAATGCAACACAGTATACAGCTAGAGGAAGTCAGTAGAAATCAGAAGTTAAATGTCAAATCTTCATAAAAATACCAACACTATTTGCTTCCTATTCATGCAGTGCCATTCACCACAGTGAGAATAGGATATGTACATTTCAAATTCTCTAGCTCTGAGGGGGTGCTAGATAAGTATAACAATAGTGAAGCCAAGATTGCTAAATTTATTACAGGAGCCTGTGATCCCAATAGTATATTGCTAATAACAGTGCCAAATATCCAAAGGCAGCTGCTCTTTAGAGGTTATCCAGTCCTGTATGCTCCCTCACGGAATACTGCAGAGCAATAAGCAAAGGCATATTATACCAGTGGGAGAAGCGAGCTGCTCTTCTTAGATATAGAAGGGCAACAAACATCCAATATTTCTTTGAAAAATCAAGGAAAACTGTGCCAGAGGACAAAAAGGACATCTGTGCCAAAAGAAACCAGAATCTCTGCAAGCAAAAAGTGTCTTTGTTGCTGCCAGCCCCCACCAACTGCCCTGTTCCACTAATGCATTCTAACTCTTTTTTCGTTTTAAGCACAACTTACAATTTGTTTTCCATCACAGCCCCAGACTTCAAAAATAAAAATTTCTTTGCACTAAAAAATACCAACATTCTCCTAGAAGTTTGCGACATTTTTGCAAATTCATGCAGTCTGAATTCCAAGGTGCTCACAATCAATCTTGTTCTATTCTGCATTTAGGTTGGATGTTGGGTAGAATGTGCTGCATTTTAAATTTTCAATACATAGAAATATATTTCCATTATTTTAAAAATATTTTCTTTCTTTTTACTCTTTTTTCTAATGACTGCAGCAAAACCTTATGCTACAGCTCATATTTCAAAATCTTTTTTGACTGCTGAGAGTATCCTCTCAATTCTTCTACATTAGTACTGCTGCATCCTCTTAAAATAAACCATCTGTTAAAGGCAAATTCCTTTGCTCCCTGCCTGGCCACACTCTTCAACCATTCAAATAGCAAGAATGGGGAAAGGGTTTGGTGGAAAATTATTTGGAATGGCAAAAGAGTGTTTAAAAAGGCAGTATTTTTACTGAAGTGATAAATGACGTGTTCCTGAGCATCCATTTGGGACTTCTACAGAGCAAAGAAAAAGTGTTGGTAAAGGCAGACTTGACAGGGTGATGGTGACATTTTGCAACTGCTGTTGAAGGACCGCCTGTTTAGGGTCAGGCCCTGCTCTTGGAGATGCTTGCTACTGGCAGAGACAGTATAATTTGACAGGTAGAGTTTAGTCAACAAAACTCTACAATTCATGTAGAGAACATGCTGACAAAAAGTGACCTTACCAGTAAAATGTTATATATTAGATGCAATGTGCGTGCATGGATGCATATATATAATACACTTTTTAAAATATAATTTATATAGACAGATATGCACAACAGCATCTGGATAGTGGCAGATAACCTTGAGCACGGCTGAGTTTAAAAAGAGGTATTTTGCAGCTGCTCAGGAACTCGCACTATATTCTCATCTCTGTATAAGTATAAAGACCTTCTCCAAAATGTAAAGAAAGAAATATACCCCAGTGTTGTGTGAGAGTGTTCTGGTAGCAGTTCTGACTGGAGTATCTAAGTCACAGTTACGGAGCTCTTTGATCGCTATTTCTTCTATTGTCACTTCAGAAAAAAATAATTTGAAAGACCTTCTAATGCGGCCAAATGTATTTCAAGATCTTGCCCAGCTTGCCTCTCAGCTTCTCACTTACTGTTTAAGTGTGTTTTGGGGCTTATCAAGCCCACTATTGAACAGGAGAGGTGAACTAGTCACCAATAATGCTGAAAAGGCAGAGGTCCTCAACACCTCCTTCACCTCTGTTTTTACCAGCACTGCTGGGACACAGGTCACAGGAACAAAAATCTAGACTGATACAGACATAGACCTGCCATCAGTGAAGGAAAAGTTGGTACATCAACTATGATAAGATCTTGACCTGTACAAATCGATGGGCCCAGACGCCATCCACCTGAGGGTTTTTTAAAGGAACTGGCCGATGTCGTTGTGACGCCACTCTCCATAATATATGAAAAATCAGGGAGGCTGGGAGATGTGCCTGAAGACTGGAAGAAGGCTAATGTCACCTCTGTTTACAAAACAGCCTAACATGGATCTCTGGGAAAGTTACGGAGCAAATCCTCCTGGGGACTATTACAAGTAAGCTGAAGAAATGATGGGGGAAAAGCCAACATGGATTCACCAGGGGCAGGCTGTGCTTGACAAACCTGATTGCCTTCTATGATAAGGTGACATGCTCAGCGAGCAGTGGACATTGTCTACCTGGATCTCTCCAAGGCTCTCCATACAGTCTCCCACAGCCTCTTCCTTGAGAAACTGACACGCTACAACTCAGACAAGTGGTCTGTGCAGTGAGTGGGGAACTGACTGACAGGCCATATCCAGAGGATGGCAATAATTAGCTCTTTCTCAGACTGGCAACCTGTCACTAGTGGGGTTCCCCAGGGCTCAATATAGGGCCCAATGCTGTTTAGGATCTTCATTAATGATTTAGATATTGGAATTAAGAGCACCCTGATGAAGTTTGCTGATGACACAAAAGTGGGTAGTGGAACACTGGAACAGGTTGCCCAGAGAGGTGGTTGGGCTCCCATCCCTGGAGATATTCAAGGTGAGGCTCGACAAGAATCTGGGCAACCTGATCTATTTGACGATGTCCCTGCTTAATGCAGAGGGGGTTGGACTAGACAACCTTTGGAGTTCCCTTCCAACCCAGACCTGTGATTCTGTGAAGTTGACACGCCAAAAAGGAAAGCCACCCTCCAGGAAGATCTTGACAGGCTGGACGTCTGGGCAAGAAGGAACTTTATGAAGTTTAATGAGGCCAAATGTAGGGTCTTGCACCTGGGAACACATAACCCAGGAATGCAGCTCAGATTGAGAGCTACCCGGCTTGAGAGCAGCACTGTGGAAAAGGACCTGCGGGTCTTGGTGGACAAAAGGCTCAACATGAGTGAACAGTGTGCTGCAGTGGCAAAGAAAGTCAACAGGATGCTGAGCTGCATTAATAAGAGTATCACAAGCAGGGATAAAGATGTCATTCTCCCACTCTACTCAGCGCTGGTCAGGCTGCACCTTGAATGCTGTGTACAGTTTTGGTCCCTGCTATACAAGAAGGATGTGGACAGGCTGGAAAGGGTCCAGAGAAGAGCCACAAGAATGATCAGAGGACTGAAGACCTGTCATGAAGGAAAGCTGAGAGAACTGGTTTTGTTCAGCCTTGAGAAGTGAAGGTTTAGGAGAGACCTCATAACCATGGGCAAGTACCTAAAGGGCAGCTGTCATGATGAGGGAGACTCCCTTTTTACAAAGAGTCACATGATAAAGACAAGAGGCAATGGGTACAAGTTGCTACTGGGGAGATTTGGACTGGATGCCAGAAAAAAAAAAATCACCATTCGAACTATTATACACTGGAATAAACTCCCAATAGAGGTGGTGGATTCCCCTACACTAGACAGTTCCAAAGCTCAGCTTGACAGGGTGCTGGGCCATGTCATTTAAACTATATTCTTACCCTGCAAAGTTGTACTAGATGATCCTTGAGGCCCCTTCCAACCTAGTATTCTATGAATCTATGAAACCAAAACTGAGCGTGACTGCAACATTTGCAGACACTATCTAAATGATTTACAAATTAATCTGTACCTGTCCCCCTGGAACACTCTGGAAGTACTTCCATACTACGATGGCCTGACTGAAGTGCTGCTTGGTGACAATACCAACTGAGTACTTCAACAGAATCCCACTTAGTGAAAATCTCGTTACTGAAGATACTCTTTCACTTAGATATATTCTCATATTTCAGGAAGAAATATTCTTCTGCACATTTCAGTGCACAAAGGAGTTTTAAATGTGTGGGAAACACTAGTATTTTCATCCTTAACCTGCGGTACTGCCAGGCACAGACCGAGGGATCCTGTTTCTGAGACACTAACAGAAACTGAAGTTTCTGAAGGTCATGGGAAACATTTCAATTCTTTCAACGGAAAAACTAGCAAGAAATATTTCTGCCCCCACAGAACACTGCATTCTGAGGGTGGCTGTACTTGCATTGTAGGATCATTATTATTTCCTTGAAATTACTGTATCTTTTCAGACTGGCCAATAGTGTCCACATTTAGACATATATTTCATGCCAGAAAATTGCAAGCCATTTTTGAGAACAAAAGGAGCATGTATGTTTTTATAATAATAGAAATCAAATTTTAAAGACCACTGTAATTAATCACTCAAAAATTCTAATTTCTGAGGTTAAACAGTTCTGCCAAGGACAGAAAATTGGAAAAAACATCAAAACCAAAAGCCCAAGAACCTAATAAAAATATTAAACCAGACATGGTACTAGAATTCTCAGCTTATACATTCTAGTCATATACTTGAAAAGCCATTCATACTGACACTCCTATTATTTGCTATTTTTAAGCACAAGGGTGAGAGCCTGCAACAGCAATTGTTGCAGTCTTTGTTTCCTCATATATAACCAGTCTCTGAGCACAACAATGGAGAAAGGTCAAACAAATAAAATCTATCAATACCAGGAAAATAGACTGAGAAATACAATCTGTACTTCTGCTCTAGAAATGTATTAATGAAGAATTTCTGGTATGAGAGAAATGCACTTAGAGACAATTTAGATTCACTCACACAAAATTATTTTACTATACAAATATGTAATGCTTAACAAAATGTTACAGTACATAATCTATACTAAGAAACCTTGGTTTTCACAAAAAAAAATTAGCATTTACCTAAAGAAGCTTACACTTACACAAAGGCTATTTTTCCTGAGTCATCCCATCAAACTACTTTAATACAACATTGATCATCATGTGGATGCATATAGAATCCAGTTCAGAAATTAAGACACTCAAGGGAGCTTAGAGGCATCTCAACAACAGAGACAGCAGTCATTTTTAATTGCCTCTCTGCTTCCCTGGATCCATGCACTAGTTGAAGGACAAACAATTGGACCTTCACTCTGCTTGAGGCTTCAATTCACTGGAAGGTAAATACATGTGCACTGTAATATTGAGACTCAATGCACTATATTAGTATCCTATACAGCCACACAAAAGGGATCTGATATTATATTAAAGACAAAGCAGATGATAGCCTACACACCTTCCAACAAGTCACAATCATACACTGAGTATCATGGTGCTGAAGTAATCAACCAGGTATTACTCTAACAAATGCCAAAGAGTATTTCAGTTCAACTCTGTCTGCCCTAATTCATGCCATTCTGAAAAAAAAATAAATGCAAGCTAAAAAATGTACTCATTCAAAAATACATTCCTAATCAAATCTAATGTAAATCCTTTCGCTGGTATAATAACTACTATGGCATTAATATCCCTGGCATTTAAACTGCAGTGATGAATTTTGTTCCGAAACAGAAATCAATCAGCCTGAATCAATTCAGAAACACAAATCAAGGTTAATCATAATTTAAAATTTAGTAAAAATTTCGTAAATTAAATTATTTATTCATTTGTGGTTAGAATTCTTAGGATAATCTTAAAGCTGCATAAGCTTCACCTAGTATTATGCCTAAGATTTAATAATTTGCATCCACATTTAGAATATTTCCTAGATAAAACTTTGGATTTGTTTTAACATAAAATGCAAGATGATAGAATAAACAAGGCTGAAAATATACTTCTTTCCCAGAGGAATTGCCATCTTGGATTAAAAGCCAAGTTTTTTCTTTTCTATCAGTACTATCTTGCAGATGCTTTTTTCTCCTTTTTTTCCCCAAAAAAAATAAATCCAGAACTTCTTTGCATTTAAAACTACTATGTAGGTTAAAACCAGTAATACACATTTTTCTGCATTGCAGTCTATGTACTCAATCAATGAAATACAAAAGAAAGATGTAAAGTACTTCAACTAACTGTAAAACATGTTAATCAGTCAAATAAAACTTTTAATTCATTTTAACTACCTTAGGTAAAACAAAGTGGTCAAAACCAGCTCTACTGTATACGGTCAGTGTTGTGTTCATATATCAATCAATAAATGGAATTATAATTATTATAAAGGTGTCACAGTACAACAACAATTTTGTGAAGCAAGTCTAACCTACTATAGAGGATTTAATCCTCAGAAACAGCTGCATAACCACCACACTTCTCTGAACAGTAACAAATTAAGGGCATCCACAAGACTCCAGCTGTGCTAATGAATTCTTCCTTCCACGTTTACAGAGATGATCAAAATACCTGCAGGACTTTGTAAGGAATGTCAGTGTTCTTACACCTCCATCCTAAGAAATAACTCTGACACATATAATTTGTGTTATTTATCATTATACTAGTTTATAGACACATATTCAAAATAAAAGTACTCTGCAGGAAAAATCTGGACAAATGGAAGTATAAAATCACAACTATTTTATTTTAAAAAATCAAACCATAGAATAATATCTACCACCTCAGAAGCCACTTATAAGATAATTCAAACAGAAGATGAGTTTGGGTTAGATTTAATGAAATAGAAACTGCAATAAATCCATGCTCTTCAGTACAGACTGGATTGCCTTGCTCGGCAATATGCCCTACAGACTAGTTAAGCTGTATGGCACAATATCCTGTTCTGATAACCAGATATTTCCACTAATGGGACTGGGGCTAATCACAGCAACAATTAGCCAATGTACTGGTAAGAACATTGAACAGTTCTTCAGCCTGCCATATACTTTTAAAACCTAGCAAGGATACTAGGGAAGTGAAATAAGGATGTCATCACAAACATCCATGACAGTTAATCACTAAAGCTTCTAAACAGCCTTGAAACTTTACTACAAATTATAAAGCAGGTGAAACTCCTAGTAACAACAGCCACAACAAAATCATCTGCTTTCAGACACATCTGCTTTCAGAGCACTCTGGTGCACATGCTTTTCCTTGCACATGGAGCATGCTGGGCACACACATCCCCACAGGGAGCAAGTGAGGTCAATCACTCCATTCTGCTAATGAGAGCAGGCAAGCAAGTAAAGAAATACAGAGTATCTACATCTCCTCTACAAGGAAGCATTTTAAGATATCATACCCATTCAATGACAGAATACTACAGTGAACTAAAAATTAACATTATAGGTGAACATATGCATGCCCTATCTAAAACCAGCAATCGTGTTAGCTAACTCTCACTTTCTGATTATCTCTTCCTTTGTTGGCCCTTCCATTTTGTCATACATTCCACAGTGCTTTGATATTCAGACTGCTCTTTGTACTTAGTTGTCTCTTTGCTCCTATTTTGGGTTATCTCTGACCCTACTGTGTTACTTTTGTATTTTGCTGCCTCACATCCACTGACCTCTAAAGCTATGGAACACAGTGATTCTACCCAAATTCACTGTCCGTACATAGCACAAAGACACAAAACAATGCATCTGGAAAAGGTAGGACTGGAAAAGAACAGAGTGGGGAAGAGATAAACAAAGGAAAAAATTAAAACCCAAACAAACAACAACTCAACATTTCTATAATATTTTGCAAAACTATTCCTTGGAATACCTCCCTGATGCAAGTGGAAGAAAATTAGAGATTAACTGTCTTGCTATGACTGGAGGTTAACTGAAAACTTGCTGTGTAAGTGTCTATTGAAAGCAGGCTAGCACCAGCTGCCTCCAGAAAATATGCAGTACTGGACTTGTTCATATTGTAAATAACTGCAGTGCTCTAATTTCCAAGGAGAGCTCCTTCTTCCACAGACTGATTTTAGCCATATTCTTTTAAGTATACAATTTTCAAGATGCTGATTTTAGCAACATCTCAAGTCCAATCAGAATTACAACACTAAAAACTAAAAAGAAGGTATCTTAGGCATTCCATCACCATTAAAGTTCATTAGATGAGCTTTCAAACTCTCCCTTGCTGTCATTCCCACAAAACAACATCTCTCTCTCACAGGGAGAGAAGGGAACAATTCCTTTGCATCTATGCATTGTAGAGGTGGTGAGTGGTTGTAGTGCCATGAGCAATGTACAAAACCTGTCAAACGATCGGCCACCACAAAATCCATTCACACATCTCCAGCCTGTTTAGACTCTCAAGGCAGTTTAAACACAGATCATGACAACTCCTCAGCAGCCCCAGTGCTCTATCACATAGGGCTGTCTCAAAATGCACCTGCATGCTAGTATGCCCTTCAGAAGCCCTAGCACCAGTGCAGTACTTGAACAGCTTGAGAGACACATGCAGCTAAAGAACCAAAGGTTAGCAACATCTTACCTATTTTTATAAAAAGATTGTAAGGTCCTTGAAAGTAAACTCTTCGTGTTTACACAATGCCTAGTTTGACAAAAGTGCTCAGAAGTGCTTCTGCTATACACAATAGCTTGTGCAAAGCCAGAGTTTGTTTCAGTGCAAAACACAGTTATGTAGTAAATACAGTACTTTTATCTATTGGGTTTTTGTATGCCCATATTGCAATGAATTCCAGAACTTTCCCACTGGGGACACATTTCATCACACTTGGAGCAGAGAAAGCATAACAATTTTCACATCTTTCTGCTGTCAGGATTTGTCCTTAGTAAGATTTTTCCTTTGTAGCAAGGAGCAATAGGTACAAAAAGGATCAGCTTGGGATGCACACAGGCATTACTTATTTTAAAGTGATATCCAGACTCTTCAGAATTATTAATGGATGTCAATCTCATTACATGATGAAGAAAATCTACAGTTCACTTTTGTCTGCATACAAGTTATCCACATATTTAAATATGAAGTCTTTCATCTTTGTTGTACATAAAATGGATATGCTCCAATAAAAAACAGTTGTAAACAGAAAGCTTTAAAAAGCTCTTTGCCCTCATTGTGTATGAAAATTTCTCACTTCTAAATCTTTTTTCTGTTTTATTCTATATGCCAGTGCTTGAACCGTCTAAAAGAAAAACATGCTTAACATGAAATCATTTAGTTCTGGAAGCACTCTGGAAAGATTTAAGCATGCTAATTACCTCAATTATTTCTTTAGATCTATTTTAATCACAAATCTAAAACAATAAAAGTACCATTATACAATATTAAGAAATATGTCAGTGTGATTCTAAATTATTCAGCAGCACGAAAATCCATACTTGTAGCTGTGATTTCTATACTTAACCAAACTTGTATCATCCTTCAACATGAGACATCAGAATGAAATGAGAGCTTCCTTTCCTGATCCAAATGATCAATATTTAGCTATTAATGTATGAATTTATACATATACAAGTACACACTCCACACATTCACAAGCTACAGATACAGCCATGCCCATTTATTATCTGTCTCAAATCTCTTTGCAAAAGGTTCTATGGCATGCAAGAAATTCTTTTTACCGTTGGCTATAACCGCTTTTTCTTTGAAGGCCCCAAGAGTAGAGACAGATTTAGATAAAACTCCTTAATAGGACCACACAGATG
The DNA here is from genome assembly GCF_027791375.1 of Indicator indicator. Taxonomy (NCBI): domain Eukaryota; kingdom Metazoa; phylum Chordata; class Aves; order Piciformes; family Indicatoridae; genus Indicator; species Indicator indicator. The sequence continues at coordinate 7,358,923 of NC_072025.1, forward strand.
AAGACCCACGTAGCACAAGCTAAAATTATTGTTTCAGTAATCTTGTTCCCTAAGGGAGTTTTAAACCTTCAGTAAGGTAATGATTACACTGATACCACTGCTACCACAAGAGTTTGCCAAGACACGCCAAAACCAGTGTTAAACTGGGCAGTGTGAGTTGGAGCCAGCATGGCACTGAGCACAGGATAACTGCATGTGTTTCCCCAGCTATGGGATCCAGCTTTGCAGTACTAACACACTGCTAGAAGTATCTAGACACCATAAAATACACTAAATCATAAATCCTTGCTACTAATTTAATTACTTCTTAAACAACAAAACACAAGCTTTGTCCCAAATATACCAGACAAAACTTTGTAATCAGAAACAACAGTCTGAGGGAAAACACCCAGTTATGCTACTTGTATCATACGTAAAAAACGTCACACTGAATGATGCAACATACTTAAACTATGGATTTGCTGTAAAGATGTTTTCCCAAATTGCATCTGAACATTTTTAGTTACATTGTTTATATTACCATCTAATGCCAGACAGCATCTCCATATCACTACAGAGCTGCACTTTTCACAGACAGGACATACTCTTCAAAACTACATGGTATTCATTTATCAGAACATCGTTTGTTTTGGCAAAATTTCCTCCCAGTTAGTTGAGAGGTGTAGTTTTCAATGGTTTTGCAGTACAGAGTTTTTGAAAATATCCTGCCTTTCAGACTAATCCTAATATTTTGTTAACAGTATAAATAGCAGGAAATTTACCTCCACATCCCAAACACTTTCACATCAGCAATACCTTTCTTCCACCATCTGTACATAAACAACTCTTTCTGAATTAAACATAGTGCAAAAAAACTTTTCCATTTTTCTCTCTCAGTTCAGGAAGATCTCTAAAGCATCATCTACACAAATACTTTACAATCACGATTACATCAGGTTTTCTCAAAACGTAAGACAAACGTATCTACACCCTAACCAGAAATCAAGAATATACCTGCAGGAAGATATCATCTGTCATACTAGCATTTAAGTACCAGAAGCACACACAGTTTTTAGGAACATTTCTTTCTTTTTCCAGTACTGTCTTATAGCCATACGCAACTAAAATAATTTTGTAGGGTTTATAAGAAATATCTATTTTACTTTAAAGGCAACTTCCAAGATATAAATATGAAACCAGAATTTGAAAATATATTTCATTTTTTGTATATACGCCATTTTGTGTTAATTTCTTCATTTTATGCAGGTGATATTAAAATTTGACATCAAAATTTTTATCTAATGGTTGCTGAAGAACAAAAGCCTGGTTATGCACCACTAATAGTACAAACAACATCTCTGTTCTCCAACATTTTGCAGTGTAGAACTGCAAGTATATCAATACCTTTTCTAATTCTGATAAAGAGAGAAATTCAATGCAAAAGGAACACCTGCCCCATTAGCAAGATTTTCATAAAAGCAAGTAGGATAAATGTAAAAGATATGGTACTTACAGTGAATTCACAGAAATCAATGCTATCGAGACTTTTGCTTCTATGTATTCTCCCTTTTATTCTTCTTAAAGAGGGCTTTCCCTGACTTACACTACAGGTAGCACCATTGGGATTTTCAGAAGGAGTTACCCTGCCAAGCAAAAAGAACCACATATCAGACAAAGAACATATGTTTTCATTAAATACATTTGCTTAAAGTAAAAAATTTACAAACGAAAAACCATTGTCATGCTATACAAAGAAGGAACTCCATGCCAAGCTTTGCTTTTCAATCAGCAAATGCCAAAATAAGACCACAAAAATCTCTAACTCCCATCAAGTCCACCACTGCTTGCAGATTTAGTTAACAATATTATGTAGTTTTCATTTTTGTACAAAAGTGAGAAGTATTTAAAAAATATTAGAGAAAAATATATTTAACTTCTAAAATATTAGAAAGAATGTATTCATCTCTTAATTTGGTGAAAAATGGGGTCCTGTGATACATGTTGATGGCTGTCAGTTAAATCAGTATAGCCTGGCAGTATTTGGCTTTTGACCTTTTCCAGTTTCAGTGCTAATGGCACTTCAGCTACTCTGGCAATAAATAATGATGAACAGGTTCTGTTAAAGTTATAGGCGTAATATATTAAGGAATTACACTTTACAAAATCTTTCATCACACCATAGTCTACACATCATCCTAAGGGGAGAACATAACTACAATATTTTGAATAAGCATTTCAAGGAGCTTGTTGAAAGCTGCCAATGAGTAGAAATGGAGTTAACAATTAACCAAATATATTAAGGATTGCAAGGTCAATATTTTAAATGCAAAACAGTCTCCAAGCAGCCTGACTCCACAATAGAAAAACTGCATTCTAGCAAATATGCATACCAAAAGTTGCCTAAAACCACAAAACTATTAATGTGCAGACTTACACTTGTTTCATATAATTTCTCAGTCATAGGAGACTTCAAAACCTGCCATAAATGAAATATAATATGCATCTTTTTTGCATTTCCCAAGATTTTGGACACCAGTTCAGTATTTTTCTCTACAGCGATTTTATCTCACAAAAAATAATTAAGTATACATTTTAGATTCTTTTGCTTAGAAGTAATGAATTTGTTATGCATATAAATATTTTTACAAAAAAAGAAAGATGGAAATGTCTTATAGATACACATCACCAAAACCGACATTGCACAGAGTGAGCCACATTAACACTTGAAATACAAAATTCAAAGTACAGAATACAGTAACCACAGGCTAAATACACCTGTTTGATCAGTGAGACTCCTAGGTCTACACAGCTTCATGGTCAGGATAAAAAGTTGAAATAGCCAAACTTAAAAATTAAAACAGGTCTTTCCAAATATCTTGTTCAATTTATAATATAAAGCCCTCTATTTTTTGTTGAATTACTGTGATTATCACATCAGTATTTTGTCTTCAGATGCACAAGTTCTTTGGGTTTTTTACACATGCACACACATAAACAGGTTACTGTAAGTTCTCTTGATAATACAATAACTTGGTTTAGTTGTTTCTTCCCCTTGGGTTCATTTACTGCCAACTTTTAACTGTGAACTAAATCGACATTTCTAACTGAAAACATAACTATAATATTCAGACATTTTAGTTACATTATCAACTTCCTGCTGCAATCACACCAGATTTTTTGGTACAATTACGTATTCTGAGACACAGTAACGTATTTATTCACAGAAGAGAAACTGCAAACATGCCGTAGCTTCTCTGATAAAATGTCTTGAAAAATTACCATGAGAGATTTTCAAATAAAGAACATTGCTCAGTTACAACTTTTGTTTCACAGACAGCAACATTTACAGTGACAGCCCATTTCTATTGTAAGAATGTATCTTCTGTCACCAAGCTCTCCAAACATCTCTGGTAAAGTTAATCCAGATGTGTATAACTCTACATGTTCTGAGTCCATGTCAAGTGACGATCCTGGAGTCCACAGAGAGACACATTATTTCAGCAGTTAGATGTAGGTATTCTTAATCACTCCAGAAGATCTTTGAGGTTTGTCTATTTCATTACTTATCATTTGGATTAATAAATCTTCACGTGCACCACCAGTGAATTAAATGCTTGGTATATTAGACTTCTCTATACTTAACAGAAAATTTTTTAAGCAGTTCTAAGCTGCATTGAGCTTTTCTTCATTTTGAACTATATTTTAAATCCCTTATTCCAGGGCCTTACCTATAAACGTGCATTTCTTTAAGTTGCAAGTCTTTTATTGTTTTCTGATACTGAGAAGCCTTCGTTAAAAAAAAAATCGAAATAAGAAAAACCTTATGTGGAAGAAAAACAAGTAAAAACAATGACCTAACAAAAGTCACATAGTTTTAAGAAAACTAAACTAATGGAACTCCATGATTTAAAAACACTTGAAAAAACTGAACTTGATGCCTCTCAAATTCATCTATCATTTTCATTCTTCTGGAGAATAAACTACTGCTACTATTTGTTAGCTTCTGACATTCAGAAAAATACTTTAAAAACATATTTAACTTACAAAATATCATTTTATGGGAAGCAATAGCATAATTGAAAGATACTACTTAACTATTTTAAAAATCATTAATTTCTAGATGACTTTGTAAGAAAATTAAATATTCTTTAAACAACTAAAGAAAATTCCAATCAATGTCATCACTGGGAATCTGGAAACTCTGCACTATATTGTGCACCAAAGGAAGGATATGAAGCAAGGCATCAATATTTACAGAACTATGGAATCTGACTCTCTGATGAAACTCTGTGACAAGTGCAAAGACATTAAATAACAGCTTTGGCAATACCTCAGTACTACAGTTTTAGCAAAGAGAAGCAGTAACAGATTTGATACAGACTTGGCTCTATTCCACTCCATCTTCAGCATGATACTCTCAAGAATCATCTATGAGGACAAGCTGTAAGAGTTGGGACTGGTCAGCCTGGAGAAAAGAAGGCTCCTGGGAGACCTTAGAGCAGCCTTCCAGCACCTGAAGGGGGCTTACAAAAGAGCCAGGAAGGGACTTTATACAAGGGCTTGCAGCAATAGGATGAAAGGGGAGAGCTCAAAGTTCCTTGAAGTGTTCAAGGCCAGATTGGATGAGGCCTTGAGCAACCTGGTCTAGTGGAAGGTGTCCCTGCCCATGGCAGGAGGGTTGGAACCAGATGATCTTTAACATCCTTTCCAATCTAAAGAATTCTATGAATCTATTAATTCATTTACAGTAACACTCATGCAGTACTGCAGTACTGCAATACGAACTCTTTCAAGAACTAGAAATTCCCATAGGAAATACATCTCAAAAGAGAACAAAGTTGTAAGAAAAACACAAGTGTCAGATTCATTCAGACCAAATTCGTAAGACAAGGCCCAAAGTGTTTGACTTGAAACTAAATTATTCCACAATCCAATGAATCACTTTTTAAAATCCTTCTTACTTTGATTCTTGATTTGTGTTTTCAATGTCTTCACTGTAATCACAGACACTTTTTTGTTTTTTAAATGACTATAGAAACTACAATGTAATATTCTATGGTTCTGACATCTGAACGCTCCACTTCAAAAAAAATTATTATTAAATTTGTTACATCTAATCATCTCATCTTTTATTGAATAGAAAATTAATACATTAATTGCTAACTTTCTGATGGTAGTATATGCATCAGGGCTATAGAGGAATTATCACAAGTTAAGACACAGGAATTTTAAAGAGTCCTTTTAAAATCTCTGCATCATCCACTACTTTAAGTACTCTTGAACTGAAGCCCAAGAACACCATGTTCAAGGTAGTCTGCAGCTCTAAAATGTAGAATACAGAATCAAGATCTTTGAAGGCAGTGAACAATAATTCCAGGTGCCTTTCAACGTGAAATTTTTGTTCAAATGATGAGTTTAACATTCTGGAAACAACATATTTCTAATGGAGCTCATCATGAGAATCTAAACTAAGGCACCTCAATTCATTAACTTTTAGAAGTTTTAGTCAAATGAAATTGAATAATTTTGTAAATCCCAACTGGAACCCAAGGCTCTTATTTATTACCCACAATTCTTACAACAGTTTCATTGTCCTTGACTGGTTCCTGATCATATATCACATTACATAACTGTGACTCTGAATTACTTCTCTAGTTTGTAAAAGAGCAAAAAACCTTTAGCTTTCAGTATCTGTATTCTGCTGATGAACATGCCAGCCTTACAAAATACTAGGCAACAGTGACTTCAAGGTGCAGCATCACATCAAGGTTAATGACTTAATAAATATCATAATATAATTAGATGGAACATATTATTACTCCCATTTTCAAAAAGGGGAAGAAGGAAGAACCAGGGAACTACAGGCCACTCAGTCTCACCTCTGTGCCTGGTAAGATCATGGAGCAGATTCTCCTGGAGGCACTACTGAGACAGAAGAATAGTGAAGAGGTGATTGGGTACAGTCAGCATGGGTTTACCAAGGGCAAATCCTGCCTGACAAACCTGGGGGCCTTCTATGACAAGGTCACAACATTAATAGATGAGGGGCGAGCAACTGATGTCATTGACCTGCACCTGAGCAAAGCCTTTGACGCTGTCCCACACCACATCCTGGTCTCCAAACTGGTGACACATGGGTTTGATGGGTGGACCACGAGATGGATAAGGAACTGGCTTGATGGCCACACCCAAAGAGTGGCTGTCAATGGCTCCATGTCCCAGTGGAGGCCAGTGACAAGCGGAGTCCCTCAGGGCTCAGTCCTGGGACCAGTCTTGCTCAACATCTTTGTTGGTGACATGGATAGTGGCATTGAGTGCACCCTCAGCAAGTTTGCTGATGACACCAAGCTGTGTGGTGCAGCAGACATGCTGGAGGGAAGGGATGCCATCCAGAGGGACCTTGACAGGCTGCAGAGGTGGGCACAAGCCAACCTCATGAGGTTCCACAAGACCAAGTGCAGGGTCCTGCATCTGGGTCGAGGCAATCCCAAGCACAAATACAGGCTGGGCAGTGACTGGCTAGAAAGCAGCCCTGAGGAGAGGGACTTGGGGGTGCTGGTGGATGAGAAGCTCAACATTGAGCTGTCAATGTGCACTTGCAGCCCAGAAAGCCAACCAGATCCTGGGCTGCATCAAGAGAAGCGTGGCCAGCAGGTCAAGGCAGGTGATTCTCCCCCTCTACTCAGCTCTGGTGAGACCCCACCTGGAGTACTGTGTCCAGTTCTGGAGCTCCTATTACAAGAGGGATATGGACATGCTGGAACATGTCCAGAGAAGGGCCACCAGGATGATCAGAGGGCTGGAGCACCTCTCCTATGAGGACAGATTGAAAGAGTTGGGACTGTTTAGTCTGGAGAAGAGAAAGCTCTGAGGTGACCTTATTGTGGCCTTTCAATATCTGAGGGGGGCCTACAAGAAAGCTGGGGAGGGACTTTTTAGGCTATCAGGTAGTGATAGGACTAGGGGTAATGGAATAAAGCTGGAAGTGGGGAGATTCAGGCTGGAAGTGAGGAAGAAGTTCTTCCCCATGAGAGTGGTGAGACCCTGGAATGGGTTGTCCAGGGAGGTGGTTGGGGCCCCATCCCTGGAGGTGTTTAAGGCCAGGCTGGATGAGGCTCTGGCCAGCCCGATCTAGTGTGAGGTGTCCCTGCCCATGGCAGGGGGGTTGGAACTAGATGATCCTTGTGGTCCCTTCCAACCCTGACTGATTCTATGATTCTATATGTAGCCTGAGGTTTTAATTTAAAAACACTATATTTATATTCTACTCCTACTATATATAATCATCTTCAATGTTACCTTTTTCTGTAGTTAAATTTTGTCTGAAATGACCAATGTCATGCTGTTTTCTAGACAGACCAGTTAAACTGAACAGAGCTCCTAAGAACTTATAAAAAAAAAGTCAACCTTTTCTTGTTTAGTGATGACTTCTGAACAATTTTATAAAAGGTAACATCAGAATGTTTGATAAAAGGTCTTGAAATGACACATTTTCTGTATTTTTTTCCTATTATAGTGTTAACATTACAATTAATGCAGAGGACAAGTTTTTGACAACTACATAGCCTTAACAAGAATTACAATGATGACAGAACTATTATAGTTCTCACACACTGCAAGTTGTCTGCCCTTCTTATTAAAAAAAAACAGCTAGGTACTTCTAGCAAATTATAAGTAGTTTCACAACACGTAAGTCAAACTCCTTCCTCTAGAGGTTACACAGATCTCAGTCGAGAGGTATGTAAAATATCCACAATTCTATGTCCTCCCATTAGAAGACAGGTTTCCTCAATAGTACAGAAAGTGAGGACATCAGCTGGACTCAGCTGAATGCGAGTGATCGATATACCTATAGACTCAAACACAAGGAGGGGAAAAGCTGAAACTTACTCTGACCTAAGAGTTGTAGTTGCTCAATATTAATGGGCAGGGAAAGGCACATTTTTAAACAATGACTAGTAACATTGAGTAGTCAGCTGCTATGCTAAATTCTTGTGTGCCTCTGCAAATATCTTCAGTTTGGTGTCCTGTCTTCCTTGGAAACAAAAAAATTAATTTGCAACATTAATAAATCCTTACAATGGGCTAAACTGAAATTGCTATCCCCATTTCAAACAAATATTAGTAGGAACCAGTAATCAAAAGTGGAAAGCATCCATTCTGGTGATCTGTATTTTTCCACATCGTTCTGCAGAGATACTTTCTCTCTCCTGTACTAAAGTGACATTTGCCATTATTTGATTATACTAAATATGACTCTACTTAGAACATAAACAAACAATGTCACTTTTCTCCCTAGGGATGGCCCTAATGATAAAACAGGCATCCTTCACTGTAAGCCTGGACTTCTACATCCAAGCTCCAGAATGAACACAAAGACTCCGAGTCAACGAAGCTTTAGATGAGTGCTTAATTCCAGAACCGCCAGTTACCCCTCAATGATTTCAAGTAAATTTAATCCCATGCTTGAAAATAAATGTCCCTGTGCAGTATCTTACAAGAAGCTGTAACTTAACATCCAGGCTTCTATATCACATTCAACAATAGCACCGAACAGGAGAATTTGAGCCTATCAAAATACAAACTCTGTAGTGCGTTGTATCTGCCTTCTTTCCTGCAGCCTAGATTGCCTCATTCTTAAAAGGTGCAGGAAATCCAAATATGGAATAGCCTCAGCCATTTCACTAACATTCCCCACACTGAACACTTAAAACTAACAGAGGTTTTTGTCTTATTTCCAAAGGGAACACAGAGGGAGTAAGCCAAAGCAGAGTCAGCCTTTCAACATAAAGACAAATGCTTTAAGAAACAGCAGGGAATATTAGCAAGGAGAAATACAAGAGTTGCTAGGATATCCTCTTCCTTTTTTGTTTGTTTGCCTGCTTCTTGTTACAGTGCAGCAACATAATATTCAGTGTGTCAAGAAAATATGGTCTACTTGTGCAGTTCCCCTTAATATTATGATTTCCTATTTCCCTATTGTAAAAGCATTCAGGTTCATATTGGGATTTCAGTACATATTTATGTCCACTACTGTTCCCAGTTCAGTAGTCAGTTTTTCTTGAACACCTTAGCAAATGCTAGTCCCTGCTGCGCTCTTCTTGTACTACTAGTATTATGATGATGGGGTTTGTATCCAAATACTGTCCCCCACAGCAGATGATTCAAAACATCCTACTTGTCTCATTTAGGGTCCTACATATCAGATTACAACGCTGCAAAAACACAGGAAAGGGTCTGAATAAGCAGCTCAGGATCCCAGCAACTTCCTGCATCACCAAGTCAAAAACTCTACTGCCCCAAGTAAAACTCATCATAAAACAACCAAGCTGCTCATTAAGTACAAGCAAGTCTCTGCCTCCACCACTTCCCCCTGCAAGTTTGTGGCACAGCTTCTTTCTCTTTGTCCAATTGTCTGTTTAATTTCCAGCTAGTTTATAACAATTTATTCTTAAACCACCATGAGAGAGAGGAGTCCATCTTTTTTTTTTCATTTGTTGCTCTGCCTTCATGCATCACAGAATAGGACTTATATTTTAGGGGGGGTAGGCGAAAACTGGAGTGACAGATGCTCTATAAAGAAATAAAACGTTGTTACCTTTTTCATTTTCTTTCAGTAGGATTCAGGTGGATTATCTCCACCACAAAAGGATGAGTATTTTAACCCTTTTTTATTAAATTATGTCTTCGCTTCCACTTACAACATGTATCAATACATCAATGAGTTTATGAATCTCATTTATATAAATTGTTGAAAGTTTAAGTAAATTAAAAAAAAGCATCCTCTGATTATAAACTGACATTATTTGCATATTTTCTTTAAGTAGTTATGAAATATGCAGTGATACAGTACTGGAATACATGTTTGGTTTATACACTGGAAAATTTTGCATTATTTTAGTAGCAGCAACATACTCCTCTAATTTTCAGATTTTCTTAATGCATTATTTGATACAGACGATGTACAAATAATTTTTTTAAATTACAAAATACCTTTTACAATCAGAAAGCAGTATTTCATCCATAAACACACATTCTGCCCATACAAATAATGCTTAATGCTATCAAAGGTCTCAAAGGAAATATGACTATGTATCGTGTTGCCAATTAATAAGAATACCCCAAATATGTGATTTCAAGTGCTTAATTCATACATCTAAATTAATTTTTATTATTTTTTTCTTAACAATCTTAGTAAAAATAATCTTCACACAGCATTGTACTGCAGCAGCATGATGTCAAGTTATAAATGTTATGAAATGTCATGCTTACAGTATTAGTGGGGATGCACTATGCTGTTTTGATATCCCTCAAAAAGCACCGAATCACACCGTGAAAGCAAGCAATGTATAGCTGATCTAACTCCAACTGAAGACATAAAGTAAGAGTTGAATCGGGTCCTTTTGGACCTACTTTTAAAGTATGCAAATATAGGTAACTTCACATACCAGCATTTCCAAGGAGAAACAGAAAATGTGGCTGTTTTCATTATATTACCCTTAATTAAATGTCTTAAAAGAAGTAGCACACCATTTATACACTGCTGCACACAGACAGAAGTGGCATTTGGGGGAGAATTAAATAGGTATAGCACACTTCATGTAACTTACATAACCAACATCAACCCATTGAATACATTATAAAACCTACAATAAAATGTATTACAATTTATTTGTATGTCAACATATTTTTGTCTAAGACTACATTTGATTTTTTTTTTTACATTACAGTTAGGATGAAGAGATTTGCCAGACTGTGTTCTGAATGGTAAGATTTGGAACTAATGACAGAAAGCTTACTAGTTCCACATGATATTCCTTCAAGCAATGTATTTCCTTGCCACTGTCTAAGCCAGTTGAAAACATGGGAAAATGTTAAAAAACGCAGCCTACAATTCATGTAAGGCCTAATTTTGTTACAACTGCTGACATTAAAATATCCCTATTCATGAACTACCTATTTTTAAATAAAATGACCTATCATGCCTTCTGTGACACTTGACTTTTACTCAGCAGGAACATCTAGGTACAGTGAAAGAAAATTGTGTGACCATTACCAACTAAGCATTATTCCCAATCTTTTATAGATATGAAATTTTCAGTATATAAATTTGTTCTTGATATATTCCTCCCAGAAAAATGTTAATTTACAGGTCTGCAGATTTTCTCCTTATAATTTGTCCCAATGACAATACACTGCTTCAATCAAGCTAACCGTGGGCTCATACGAGTCCATGAATGACTGGGTATTGCAGTGCCATATGCTTGTCAGTGCCCTACTCACCCACATTACACCATTATACTTTAATACATTTTTCATAACATATTGTTGATTCATCCAGAAAAATCAGTTCAGCACACATCACCCAGCACAACAACACTGAAAATAAGTCAGGGGAAAAGCAGGCTTCAAATAAAAATTATCATATATGAATAGTGCTACCTCCATCCCTCACTAAGCTATCAGACTTGTATCGCTCTTTTCCGTTTTTCCAATACACCTGTCAGCAGAAGCAGGGTGGAGGAATTCAGAGGCCAGCTTTCTGCACAAATCGGGGCGGGGAAGAGAATGCGCTACAGTCGGAGGCAATATTTGGCCTCCGCAAGCGGCAGACGCTGTTTGAGCTACTTTCTTGCCCTTTTATGAAGCTGCCATTGCCGTGCGTCCGACTGTGGGTCTCCCTGACAGCGTACGGTAGCACCCGTGAGTCGTTAGGAGTGGGAACCATGCCGCCAGCCACGGAGAGAGCCGAGCCCAGAGTGTCCTCCGGCGGGCCCCAGGGCTGGCGAGCGGGCGCGGCGCGGACAGCTCCTCCGGCAGCACCGCACCGCCGCCGCCTCCCGGCGCTTTCCACAAGACTGGCGGTGAATCGCCGGGAACTTTCCGCCCCAGAGATGCCCGCCGGGAGCCGCAGGCCTGCTCTCGCTCGGCGCCCGGACCGGTTCGGCACCCCTCAGGCGGCCCTCACGTCCGAGGGGACACCCCCCACGCCCGCCCGTCCCGCCGCGGCCCGCGCCTGGCCAGGCAGAGCACCCCCAGCCCGGCTCGACCCGACCCGGCCCGGCCGCAGTGCCGCCAGCCCCGTTTGTGCCTACTCACCACAGCTTCCTCTTTAAGGGCATCAGACTGCCCCTGTTGGAGGCGGTCACCCCTATGGCCATCTGCAAGACAGTCAGGTATTTCTGATACTTCATTTTGCCGTCGCCCCCCCTGTCCCTGCCTCGTCCCCGCCGCCGCCACCGACAGAGTCTCTCCAGCCGCTGCATGCAATCATCAAATTTTTATTTCCAGGCATCTGCCGTCCCTGCGTCGCGCTTCTTCCCCTCCTCCTCCTGCCGCGCTCCCTCTCTCTGCCCCCCCCGGCTCACGCTCTCCTCCTCCTCCTGCCGCACTCCCTCTATCTCTGCCCCCAGCTGACGCTCTCCTCCTCCACCTCCCGCCGCGCTCCCGCTATCCCTGCTCCAGCTGACGCTCTCCTCCGCCTCCCACCGCGCTCCCGCGCTCTGCCCTCCCCTGGGCCCATGCTCCTCTCCTCCTCCTCCCGCTGTCGCACTCCCTTTTTCTCAGCCCTCTACACCTCGCGCTCAACCCCCCTACTCGCTACTGCGCCTTCCCTCTCCCCCGCCGTGCCTTCAACTTGCTGCGGGGCTGCCCCTCCTCCGCCCCTTGCCGCGCTGTCCGCACCTGCGCCCGCTGCCTCCTCCTCACCTGGGCTGTCTTTCTCCTGGCTGCCGCCTCCTGCCCTCGCTAGGCCCTCTGTGGGGCTTCGGCCGCCCTCTCTGCCCCCTCGCCCCACAGGCCGGGCCGCCGGTGGGGCCGCTCCTCCCATTTCCCCCTGGGTAAACGGGCTTTCCTAGTCATTCCTGCCCGCTACCGGGGCGCCCCCGCCTTGCTCCCCAGCCCAGTTACCTGGGGTATCCCGCCCCCGCCCATGTGGCGTAGCTGCTGCTCTGCCCTCCCGCCATCAGAGGGGCGCCATGTCGCAGCCCGGCTGCCGCGCAGAGGTACCCTCTCCCCGCTGTTTCGCTATCCTCCCCGCTAATCCCATTAGTGCCTAGAATAGCCCCATGATATTTTAATCGTCTCCCCCAAGCCCCACCATCGCCAATGTCGGTTGTGGGTTAGCGGTAACCGACCAGCGGAGGCAAACGCCTCCCCGCCTGACGAGGAGGCCCTGTGGAGGCGATGAGGGCGAAGGGGAGGGTCAGTTAAGGTGAGGGTGAGTTGAGGGTAAAGGTGAAGGTGAGGGTGAGATGGGATGCGGAGGCGGGAGGGCGGGCCGGCGGGACAGCACTGCTGCACAACCAGCGCTTCCCGCCAAGCCTCTCTAAGGAAAGGCTGTTGGAGGGCAGCTCCCGCGGCGGCACCCCCTCCTCAGACATGAGGGGTGCCCACCTACTTCAGCAAAAACAGCTGAATGCGTAACTGTGGCCTGAGATGTGACACAGTTACCATTGAAACGTCAGTCTGCCTTGTGCCTTCCTCAAGCTCTGTCCAGAGGTACAGAAGACAGTGGTGTTTGGCAAGTGCTTTTGGAACTTACTATAAAACATGGTACAATACAATCAGAGACCCTCCTCAGCAGACATTCCTGAAGGGAATGCTGACACGTTGATCAAGAGCAGTGGGAAATACTTTGGCTAGAGATACCTTTTTTAAGAACGTAGATATTTTGATGAATGCAGATATGAACAATTCCATGCCAAAGTGACAACTTTTCGTTAAGATACTACAATATAAATAGTATGAATTGTAACGCATTCCCAGAATTAAGGTCCTAAAGTGGCACTGTCAGACAGGAAGAATAATGTGAACAGTATTGTTGCTTTGTGGTGCATAGGTGAGCATTTCAGTGATTATTTTTCTTCTTTTTTGTGTGTGTAATATGCACCTCAAGAATGTAGTAGGCTGCATTCTGCCTAGGCCTGTCATTCACAGGAAGCAGAGAATATACATATATTACTTACAAGACCAAAGACTTTAAGTAGAAGCACAGTAGTTGTATTACTGTAGTTAATGAGATGGATTTTTTTTTTTTTGCATTTGCAGCCAAGAACTCTGAATGTGTACAAGTGTCCTGAAATTCTGTCTCATGAATTATTTTAAAAATTCAGATGGATACTCAATGTCCAGTATAAGTTTGCCCTCAAGATACTGTTAATGAGTTCTTTGGTTTTGGGAAATCGAGTATTAAAAGCAATGAGGGGTGGCTAACTTGAAATTATTACAAAGGTGAGGGAGGAGGAATTAAACAATGCTAGTAGTATAGTAACTGAAAAGTCTATTATCTTCTGTAGACAACATCAAAACAGTTTGACAATATGTACAGATCTTACTTTGCCTTAAAAGCAAAAACTGTTGAACCAATACATTGCTTTCTCCTTATTTGTATCTTGTCATCACAGGTGTCTAAAAACCCTCTTGTTGCCCATGCATGTTATAAGCAAGTGTGGGCTGATTTTTATTCTCACCATCATTAGTAGAGTGCTAGATATATTGCAGTTGACATACTCATTTACACTTGTGTAATCCTATTAAGAAAATCATTTACATCTTGAAATGGTAGGAAATGCTGGCTAAAAGAATGATGTGACTGTATTAGTCTGAATGTCACATTTCACTTTGAATGTTACATCTGTCAATTAGAAAAATAGATGTTATTCTTACATAGAAATTCTGAAAAGAAAAATCTGATCTTGATCTGGTTGTAGTGATAGACATTTCATAGATAAAACAATCTGAGAATACAGGGAAAGCAAAGTTTATTTTAAAAACTGATGAAGCAGGAAGAAGCTAAGCTAAGGCCAAAATTTATGCAGTAGATATCCCTGCAAGAGAAGCAGTCTGATCCTATTTGGTGTTCTCAGTGCAAACTCATTCTGTCTTACAGGATAGATTCTCCTTCTCTACAGAAAACTGAAAGATTATTAGATTTTTTTTTTAACCTAGTGTACGTTTTAAAAAACAGTTTAATTACTGTTAGATTACTTTGGGTTTATCTAGTTGTTTCATAGGTTTTTTTTCAGTACAAAACCAAGCAAAACCATAGTAATTCCTTATGTTTTTTTGCCTAGGCAACTTAACTGTAGACTTTACCTCAGAACAAGCTCTGTGATCTATCTGTTTATAGTCTGTGATGCCCCTGCGTCTTCCAAAGCCTGTCCCCAGGATGACCTTCCAATGTCTCAGAAGAACAGACTGCTCTTTCATGCTGTAACAAGTTACAATATTATGTGTGACTTCTGCACTTGAACAGACATGTGGTTGGCACAAACTTGACGTATGTTTATCTGTACTAGAACAATGATGTACCTAGAAGATAGATGGAGGCACTCTGAGAAAGTGGACTTGAATTCAGTGCATGTTATTTAATCTTGGCCCTTTCCTTGATGTTTCTAAGTGGAATGCTGGCAATGGGGTGCAACTTAGAGGATGTCTCTAAGGCAGTTGTACTTTGGAGCTCCGATGAGCAGCTAAGAATAAGGGAGTGTAGTTATGATGTAAAGCTATTTTCATCCTAAGTTGTGCCTCTTACTTTTTCATTGATATTGTTAGAATATATATGAGATTCCAGGCAATGCAAAGCAAGATTTTACAACATTATCTACTTCTGCTGATTTTTAGATTTGATTTCAGTAAGCCTATCACTAGCACAGGGATTTTTGAACCTTATATTGCTTTCCTTTATCATTGGCCCGTCATACATTCCTGTAATGCCAGTTGTCACTAGGTGCCATCTTTTACAGACTCTCACCCATGTCACTCAGAACTGACTGATCTCACAGGAGGAGGAGAAATTTCGGTCTGACTAAGACTTTTTAGAAACATTACAGGAATGCACTTCAGAAAGTCTTGGCTATGTTTAAGTTCGTTCAGATAATGTAGTTTTTTGCAATCACGAAAGCTTATTTTGTTAGGCAAGGCTGTATAAGCTATAGTGTCTGACAAAAAGAAAAAATAGTCTTACCAGAATAAATGGTATAGTACTGTAGTGGCTGCATCAGCAACTTTTTGAGGGTAGATTAAGCTTTAATGACATTTTTAAGTTGTCACAATTGTATTAGAACTAAGGCAAACACTAAACTTGTTGCTGTTTTTATGGCATAATGATAGCATGCTTTATTTGTGTTTTAGAATAGTCTTATTTTTAGCTTTACTCTGCATATAAAAGAGGCTTTTCATTCAGTACTCCATGCTGTCCTGCTGTGTATGCTGAAGAATTAACATTTTGTTAATTCCTAGGATATACCTGTTCCCCTTGCTGAGTTTTACTCCAGTGATTGGAGATGGTCAGGTGGCCAAGAAGGCCAACAGCATCCTGGCCTGTATCAGGAATAGTATAGCCAGGAGTAGGGAAGTGACCATGCCCCCATCCTCAGCACTTGTCAGGCTGCACCTTGAATACTGGGTTCATTTTTGGGCCTCTCACTACAAGAAGGACACTGAGTTCCTGCAGTGTGTCCAGAGAAGGGCAATGAAGCTGGTGAAGGGTTTGGAGAACAAGTCTTATGAGGAACAACTGAGGGAACTGGGGTTGCTTAGCCTGCAGAAGAGGAGGCTGAGAGGAGATATCGTTGCTCTCTAAAACTGCTTAAAAGCAGGTCAGTCTCTTCTCTTTAGTATCAAGTGATAGAATGAGAGGAAATGGCCTCAGGTTGCACCAGAGTTTCTTCACTGAACAGTGGACAGGAATTGCAGCAGGTTGCCCAGGGAGGTGGTGGGGTCTTTGTTACTGGAGGTGTTTAAAAATGTGTAGAGATGGCACTTTGGGATATGGCTATAGTGGTGTTTTGTCAATGGTTAGACTCTGTGATCTTAGAGGTGTTTTCCAACTGAAACAATTCTATGATTCTGTGGTTGGCAATAAAATCCTGATACACGTGTCATATTCTATGCTTCTGTGGTATTTAATATAATTTGAGAACTTTTTTAGTACACAGTTCAGTTGGTAAAGTGGCAACATTACAGAGTCTGATACAACCCTGACATTAAAACATGACATTAGCTGACTGATCTCCATCTTTAATTTAATCTAAATTTTCTTGTTTACTAAAAAAGATTCTTTTTCTGCAGCACTTGTTAATAATATTTTATTATATTAATTTGTACCATCAATTATAATCATAATATTAATAAAGATTTATGTTAACTAAGAGCATTAATGCAGATCCTTCAGGCAAGAAAGCTACAGAAACAGACTTTTTTGCCATTTCAGTCTGTCGTGTAAGAGCTTCATACATCTCCCATTTTCTTTCCATAAAGGAAAAGAAAGGAATCATACCTGTCAGTGTCAAGCTTTCATTAGAATCTACAGCTAGGTCAGATGCAGTGATTCCAGGGGTTATTTTCTCTGTCCTCAAAAGAAAAACAAGTGTGTGCTTTGTGTGTTTTCTATCTATGCATCTACAATACAAAATTCTGTAGCTTTGTCTGAGGTGTGAGGGCTTTTCTATTCCCACATGAATGTATATATTGTAAATAACATACTTTTCTGATCAGTTACTGTTTCTTCCATAAGCTCCATGTTATGTGAAGATACATAGATGCATACATCATCAGGAAGGAAAAAACAAAACCAAACCAACCAACCAAACCCACTCAGGAACTGTCCTTTCACACTTTACTGCACAATTGACAGTCTACAAAAGGACAAGTTTTCACATTCTTTTGAAGTGTCCTCATAAAAAGCTAGCTCAATTGTTGGCAAAAATCTATGGGTCTAACCAGTTAGAGTAATAAACTGACAGTCATTTATAACTAACTTGCATTTTCTAAAACATGTCATTAATGCAGTTGTCAAAGAGGCAAATAATTTTGCTTTGGAAGGAGGGAATATTCACCATGTTCTCTCAGAACAAGAATATCTTCACAGAATAAATAACTTTTATTTAACTATGGATTATGAAGAAATGGTTTGCTGTACTAAGCAATTGCCATACTTAAAAGAACTTCCTAGCAGTATCCCAGTTTCACTGCATTCAGGGCTATTTAGGCTTCCTGGACAACTAGTGCTATTCTACCGGGTCTGATGTCGACCTGCTTTATGCTATTACTGCAAACATAAGAATACTATTGAAGAATTCAGGCTAAAACAAAGTGTACTTGTCCTGCTATTATCCAATACTTTTATATTTACTCATGTCTTGCAAACTTCTAACATTTTACTCTTAAAGTAAAAGAAGAAAAATTATCCAAATACCACATTAATCCTGACAAGCATGACCCTTTCATAAAATAAAATAAGCTTAATGTAGAAAAAAAATAAGCATATGCATGAATACCATTACTGTACTCTCTGATACAGTTTATTCATGTAGAAAACTACTAGAGGGAAGAAAGCACCAGGTATGTAATTTCAATGTGAGATGCAAAAGAAAAAGAAGCTTAAGTAACATCACTTCCCAGAAAAGATTCTAAGAAATAGATTGCTATCTGAAACACATCACAATCTCAGTATACAAAGATCAAATTAATTAGTCTTGGTAACCTGGTATTGTTAGAACTGTGTGAGTATGTAACTGAGGTGAGGTGTGACCAGACCTTGCTATCATTCTGGGATGTAGAGTCACTAGTAGCTTTCATTTTCAGATGTTATGCCTGATGTTGAAGCCTCCAAGCACAATATTTAAAAGAGAAGGCAAGATTGTGAAAAGCAGGAGATAATCGTTCCTTGAAGCAAGGGTGTGGAATTCTCAAAAACTAACATTTAGGATATTGGAGGCTGAGGAAAAAAAGTATATCTGAACTGCTGTGGCAGATGTTTTACTGAACCATTGTGAAAAATTGGGAATGAGAACCAACTCATAAGATGGTACTCAATTGTCTATAAAGACTACTTCCTTATATCTCTACATTATTTTTTTACTTGAATAATGAGTTCTGTACAGCATGGTAGCTGTACACATCAGGATAAATAGATCAAAGTGAGAGAGAGTATTACTAAAATTTAAGTGGCATCTCCTGCCAAAATTTGTATGCCTGCCTCATTTTATAAATTAGTAGTAATTCAGACCCTCATTTAGCTTCATTAATATATTTTCTTAAATGGTGATAGGGATGTTTCCACATCCATGACTTATACAGCCTGAAGGGTATCTGGAGGTTTCATGAATGTATTGATATTGTTCCAAATCCAAGATGAAGACTGCTTTACATGTCTAGTTTTATATTTGCACACTTACTAGAAATACGAAAACCATTTTTCAGTTTCAGGAAGGAAGCTATTCTTATTACAACACATATGACTGGCAGTTGTATACTATTTTAATCAGATTACCAGTATAATGAAAATTAATTTAATAGGATTTACTATAATTAGATGCAAGTATACAGTAATCTGCTATGAAAAGAACACAAAAAATATTAGTGGAGCTCATTACAGGAATATTGTTTATGCTAATTATTAAATTTTTTATCATACTAAGCCTGATTTGAATTCTTCTTTTTTTGACACAACTTTAATCAAGCAATTCAAGCCAGAAGGGCTTGTAATAGTCAAGTATTCCTCTTCTGTGAGACAAAGAGAAGTGAAACTAAATACAAACAGAAAAAATCAAAAGGACTACAAGCCACTCATTTCATTGTCCTGTCTGAATAGAAGACAAAATTAAAACAAAAAGTATAAATGATAAAATAATGATAAACAAGACTTCTAAAATGTGGATGAATAAATCAAATTTGAGTTTATGGTTTTAAGCATACAGTTACTCAATATTTATCAGTAGTAATATATATTAAATGTTCCTGTAATTCCAGTGCAGTAAAACCTAAATCAAGTTTTGGTGCAGATTACAGATCTGTTTCCCAAGTGATTATACTGATATTATATACCTGTGTTTTGTAACAACCTGATAGATCATAAGACTTAAGATACATGCAGTAAGCCTAACAGGTGAAAAAAAATCAAATGCTAACAGAAAATGATAGCTAAATCTCTGATGCTAAAGCTAAAGCAAAAGCTCTGATGCTGAAGGGAATTACTTTGGTGAGTATCTGGGATTACACCGGGTGAAAGAATTGGCTTGAACACAACAGGTTGAAGGATTGGTTCCTACAATGTCGCTTTTGCTTGTATCAGTAGTTAGCTCAATCCATGCCCTAGTGACATGGTATCCTACCCTATTGGAGACATTTGATTAGATCCAAATTAGGGTGGTGGGTTACAGTTTGCAGCTACAAAATTCTCACAAATTCAATCTGAGTGTTTTCAACAGCAAAAGCTCTTCATGCTGTTAAGAACCTGCAAGATCCAGTCTTTTAGTCACTTTTTAAGAGAACAGCAAAGGTAGCATTTGTAACATTCCAGGGAGCTAAAGCCCTCCCATTAAGTGTGTGTGTGTGTGTGTGTATACACATATATACATATAGATTTCAGACAATGTGTCTTATGTCTGAGTTGGTATCCCAAATTCTTGTTCAACTTTGAAAATATTGGTCCAATTAATACAAAATATTGTTAATAAAACAGTATGAGAAAACTTTTAAATATGTCAAATAATCAACAACTGGACCACATTCTTTCAGGAATATGGATATAAAGCATGTAAAACATTCTTTGGTTGCTTTGAAGACCATCTAATACAAAATGCAGAACAGATCTGTTCATTCCAGATTCAAGTATTTTGGCTATCTCACATGCATTTTTTTACTTCACTGACTACATAAGGGATTTACAGTCCCTTTCATAACTAGTGTCAAAACTTTTCCAGACTCCAATAGGTTATTTATAAATGATAAAAACTCATGTGCAGATCAACAATCTTGCTACAAACCAAATTTTTATAACAAATAAGCAATTTTGTGTCCTCTGCTTGAGACGACACAATCAATTCTAGCTTATCTTCTACACTGCAGTTATTGCTACTTTTGGCGTAGATGATCTGGCTCCAGATTTGCTGTGAGTAGACCAATGGGTTTTTTTAATTGCCTCAGTATAAAAATAAAACTGCCTTTATGGCATTCCTGATGTTACACTATCAAATTGCATAAGGCCTTACATCCTGGAGAAAATACATGCACAGCAAAGGGAAAAAGGGGAAAATTAAACAACTTACTTTTCTTCCCTTAACACAGTGCACAAAATTTTGGGTTTGAGTTTTAGGTGTGGAGTGTTTTGGTTAGTTGATTTTAAGCAGAAGAATAAGGTAAATAATTCACTAGGAAGATTTTGTCTGGTAAAAGAAATAGACTTGCATCACACTTTGCTCATGTGACAGTTTATATAACATTTTTCTGATTAGTTCCACTTCTCTTGGTTGTGTTTAGACATTAAGATAACAGAAATATGTACAAAATGATAGTACAAGATTTTATTCATCTAACTTGGTCATCATATTAGTACTCTCTAATACTGAAATATTTCTACTATCTAATATGTTCCAAAAATGAATCAGCAAAAGATATTAAATAAAATTATATTTTAATACACCCTCTGCCCTTGTCCTTTGCTTGCCCTTTACTATTTTTTTAACATTTTTGCAAAGAAAAAGCAAGACCCTGTTAGGGTCATGTGTACTCAGATCATATAAAATAACAAAGCCGCACTGAAGTCTTCATTTTATACTATGCCTAGGTCTGGTTGAACAGTTTAGTCTATCCATTTTGGTGAGTTTTGGAAATAGTATTTCTACTGAATGTTTTCCTGGAGCTGTCCTGGATAGTAACTGTCCTGAGATCAGTCATGTTGTGATCTGCACTGCTACAATACCAGCTTGTACTACCCTAACAGTTACAGTGTAATTACTCCTCTCAGTATAATCTACAACTTTTCTTTTTTTCTCATTACACATTATCAGGTTTCAGAGCTCCCTTGCTCTCTTGCCAACCAAGCAATTTACCTACCATCTGCATGTGAAGAGCACCCAAGCAGTTATGAAACTGTCTGGTTCTTACTCAGCACTGTGTATTTTTGGGAAGTATTCACTGGCTCTCCAGTCTTTGGAGGAACAAGAGAGGATGCAATAAAAATTGAAAGAAAGCTCTGGGGTTTATTATTTCAGTTTTAGTTAAAGAATCCTAATTTTTGATTCTGTGAAAGTTTCTCAATAATGTACAAAGGACAAATTTAGAAAATTAACAGAGAGGCATCAATAGACATCTCTCCTGGCATCCTAAACATCTGCAAAACTGTTCAATTTATTGCAGTAGTACAGACTCTTCTTCACAACCATCTGCACCACTACTGAGATTTGAACACCAGAACACACAAAAAAAGACCATTACTTAATGGATAATGAGGAAGGGCACTCTCAAATCCATTGCACTCATCTTTAAGCCAACTAACAGTTGCTAGAGTATTGGTCTTGCTCCCAAGTGAAAGACAGAAATGCTACAGCTCTGTGCATTACTCTGATTCCTCACACAAATCTAGTGTGATATTCCTTCTCTAAAACTGTACTTGGACCTTAGTGACAAGCAAATAGAATGAATAAAGCAGTGACTAAATACCAGAACAGATAAATAGCAGTGAATAATCAAATTGAAATAATGAACTCAAGTTTCATATCTGTTCATGTAGCCAAAAGTGATGATGTTTCACTTATTGTCAGTGACCTGGCAGTGGCTGGAGATACCCTTTTGCACTGCTGGCAGTTTGAAAGCATACTGGAATACAATGACACTACAAGAAAGCACGTGGATCTCTATAGAAGACAGAAGACATAATGTTGGTAGGAACAAAGCAAAAATATCAACACTTGCAAGTAGTCACTGCAAAACACATTTAGTCGGGTGATCTGTGCACATCATTGTGACAGCAGCAATAAATCACAAGCTCTGCAACTGTTTAGAGGGAAGGTTTCCTGTGAACCTAAAGCCAAAGATTATGATGGGTCACATTGTATTGGATTCACTCCTTTCAATAGGTAAGTTTCCAGTTATCTAATTATGCAAAGAACATATATACATACCATCTGTCTTGGGGGTTTATGAAATGCTGTTATTCTGGTATCTACACTGTGAATAGAACAGAAATATTTTCTCCTCTTGCCTTCCTGTATATTCATGTGAACATCTCTCTTAAGTAATCTATGTTTTTAAATTCTATCTTCTGCTGCAACTTCTGAAAGCATCTCTGCCTTACCACTGTGCTGCTTTATCTGAATATGTGATGTACTAAATACCTTCAGTTCCCACTGATTGTGTAATTTTTGACAACACAGTGCACAGTGCTGTTCTACCAGCGTAAATCTTTCAACTGCTTTACACAGCTTCAGTCCCAGCAATTCCCAAAGGATAGGACACACACTAAGAAAAATCACCCATCATAGCAGTGGGATAGAGTTGTCCAGTAGCAAGGAAGAAAAGTTCTGTATAAGCATCCTGATGCTATTCTGGTTGCAAGGAATTTTATTCTTTTGATGGATTTAAAATCAGGATGGTGCCAATGTAATTTCTCAGTTACTTTTCATCCTACTTGATGCAGATAACTGACATCTCTTGACAAATCTAATGCTCCAGAAGCTCAGCTTCTCTCTGGTGACTTATATTACAAATACAACCAAATTCAAGGTCATAGCTAAGAATCTGAGTGAATATGATTAAATTAAATATAATGCATAGAATCTCATTCCTATTTCTGTCATCTTCAAATTTATACAAGCCTCTCTGAGGCAGTGTAATGGTAACACCAACCTTGAAACTGATGAATTTCCAGAGGAAATTGGCTATAAGAGTAATCTGAAGGTTGAATTTTAATTTTAATTTTCTTTGCCATAGGTCTTTTACAGTACAAAGAATTTCAATCTGAGAGACACTGCTTTTCTCTTTACAAATGCATTGTCATACAACTGTACAAATAATGCTTATTTGTTAACACACCTAGCATGCCCCAATAACAATTATTTCGACTCTGGTATAGAACATTATTTTTAAATTATTCCCTTTTTCCTAACATACAGTACATGCTCTCATCACCTTTTGTCTCAGTCTGTGTTTCTCTGAATCTCATTAGCATGCTTTATACTAGCAACCAGCTATTTGTCCATTGAACTCAATTGGCTTTCACTAGATGGAACAAGAAGGGAATATTTTTTCCTATTATATGTCAAGACACCTCAAACATGCATTCTTGTCCTTCACATATTTTCTAGCTAAAGAAATGACCTATACATAAGCTCTTAGACTCCATCGTAGCTTCTTCGCTTCTTCTGCAGGCCCAACATTGAAACATCTTAAGACATTTTCAGATAATTTATTGCTAGGTTTTGATGTACTGTTTTTTTTTTTTTTATGTTTCCCCCTCCAATATCAAAAGCTAATTTTATTTTGCAGTCTGCTGTCTTCCATTTGTTCAGCAGCAGCAACTGAAGTTATTCATAAATTGTGCTGTGCATCTGACATATAGCCAAGCACTGGAAGAAGCAAACTCATCCCTCCCCAAATACTGTTCCTTCATTCTATAACTTCATTGTATTTACCAGACACTGCTAGTTACTGTGGTAATTATTTTTATGTACCCTTGTCAACATAAAGAAAAGGAGTTCCATCAACTGGCTTGCACATACCAATTTTCTGTAATCTTATGAGTAATTGATCTCTCTTTATATGAACAAGGTTTACAGATGTTTCATAAAGATATTGTTCATTTTTTTCACGTCTGTAAAAGAAATATGTGTCCTCTTACCTATGTTTCAGTAATAACTATCGGTAAAATTACAAGGAAATTCAAGTAAAGAATAGGAGAAAAAAAGGGATGAACAAACTCAGGAAATAGACAACTTTGAAATGGAATCTAAATTATCCTCTTTTGCCTCCCTGCTGCCTATTGCCTTTATTTTTCTGCATCTCTACTAGTAATGATGGCATATTTGCTTTTGTAAAGTAGAGGAAGCCAGTGGGCAAAAGTCATATGTAGAATATGTGTCAAAACGCTGCAGAGAGGGATAGATGTGATGTAATCTCATTTTCCTTTATCAGGCAACCATCACGTTCCTGTGCGCTGTGTGTAGCAGCAGATAGCACAATATGTAATATTCTCAGCTGTGTAACTGAGGAACACATCAAGCAAAAAGCAACTGCAACTAGTTCTAAAAGAGCTGCCTATATTTCTAATTAGCTGAATAGACAAGGGGCTATTTGCAGGCAGCACTTACCATTACTTTAGGGGAGGGTTGGAAGAAGGCAAGGGAAAGATCTAGCCATTCTTAAATATCCTATAGGATTTCTTACGTCTTCCATGGGTTGATTAAAATCATGTGTTACTGCTTGTTCCTTATCCTTTATCCCTTACAGAAGGCTCATACTGCAATAATTTGCAGCAAGATTTTATGTAAGCGTCCCCCTTACATGGGTTTTATGCAGAAGGGAAACATATGGTTCCAAAAGAGCATTAATACTCAGGTACAGCTGGTCTTTGAAGATTTTAAGTGATCCAGATAAAAAGAATGAGCAAATACTTCCCAAGGGAAACTGTGGCTATTCTTACACTGTTCTTTATCAGAAGTGTAACACTTATAGGGATATGTCTATGGAGACCCAAGAATAGAACAAGGATTGTATTGACAAGAGAAAAATATAAGCAAATAAGACAAATAAAACCTTTAGCCTAGCCAGCAATAGAGAACTTAATCAGTCTACCAGGGTGGCAGCAAACAAACGCAGGCAAACTGATTAATTCATCTATTGTTGCAACAATAATAACAATATTGTTAATGCAACCACCTAACATTTCTCCATGACAGCAATGTCTCTGTGCCAGGTTTTTATTATCTTGCAGCACTTGCACTCTTAAAATTCCTGTTACTTGGAGAGTTTACATTGATGGAATTTTATTTGCTGCATATAGAGAGCTATCAAAAAAATCTAGTGTCAGGTGAGAATCAACCCTATTTTCTGTTTAAAAGACACTTAATGGATTTAAAGACAAGTCACTTTTAAAGAAGGAAAGATCTCAGGTGCTTTGAGGAGCTGACCCTAAATCATGATGCTTAATCTTTATTGTTATCATATGGAACTATCACATGGCTTCAAATGTACTTAATCAGGTTTCACTATCACATTCACCAGAGTCCCAAAGAGCAGTGCCAGAAGCTGAGACTAGACACTGTCATTAACTGCTGTTGGGCAGGGTAAAATTCCCCAAGGTATCAGGAGAGACTAGACTGCCAAATGGATAGGGAATAAACTTGATATAGAGAATGTGAAATTCAGGACAAAAAGTTCATAACAGAAGGTCTAGGAAACCTGGAAAATTTATGAAGCTTCTATAGTTTTATGACTGCAAGAAGTAAATTAAAGGAGCAGGAGAAAGTCAGAAGGGAAGATGGATGAGAATTGCATAATCCAATCAGAGCTCTGAGAAGATGAGCCTCTTAAAGTCCCACTGAGATTGGTAGCAAGGCCAAAGCTTACTGTTAGGACAAACAAGAAAGCTAAAGCACAGAATCTGAAGTCATAGGCTGAGTCTGGATAAATGAAGGTTTATTTGGCAGGGTCACTCAAGGTAAAAGCCCACTTCAGAAATTATTCACTGTCCTATATCTGTGCAAGAACAATGAAAATGATGATACTAAAAAATAAACAAATAAACTTGAATTTTCTCTGAATTCTGGAGAAAGAATTTGCATGGCTAAGGTGATAATCTTGTCCTGGAGCTGACACTGGATAACATGTCCCTAACAAGAAGGATTAGAAGTACCATGACATAAGAAAGCCTAAGCTAATTTGCAAGCACAACAGCTGAAGAAAGGCTGTTCAACAGAACTTGGAATTAGAGCAAAAGGTTAAATTGCTTCAGATTCTTTCTGTCTGTGCTGATCTTGGTGCCAGATGTGAAGGTCTGGGTGAGATAACCATCTTTCCAAACCACCAAATCTTTCATAAGCCAGGATGTTTAGGAGGCAAGATCACAGATATTTTATGTAGGATTATAATAGGAAAGAGTTCCTTTTATTCTTCTCATGTAAGATTATTGCAAGGAAAAATATAACAAAAACAAAAAAGAGTGATATACAGGGTTGGGGTTTTTGTTTCTTAAGTAAAAAAAAAAAATACTGAGCACAAGTCAGAAATCTAAATTATGGTAATTATCTTAAAGTAAATAGTAGCTGCTTCACAGATTTTTAACAAATATGTCCAACGACTAAATACAGAAATATGCTCAGCTAAGTAATTTCTCAGGCCAAAAGAAATCAGGTATGGTAAACCTTAAGCTGCAGTCTTGTTCTACAAAATCTCCATAAGTATTTTATTATGTTACAAGTTATTAAGCATATTGATATATAAAAGTATGTATCTGCTCATAGAACATGCAGCACAATGAGATCCTAGCTACATAACAAATTAGTAACAGTTGGATGATTTGGAACCAGAAGGCCTAACATGCCAGTACAGGGCAAATTTCACTTGGTTTACAAAACAAGACTTCTTTACCTTAGGCAATAAAACAATGCCTCTAGATTGGATTTTGCAGAACCTGGGGCTGCCTTCTGAAACTGCATGATAACTTAGCATGACGAAGATGCCACAGGATCAGCAGAGAAATTCTACTGCCTAGAAAGATTCTGGCTTGAGAAATTCTGATTACTTGAAGAGCTGAAATATGAATAAAGGGATTAAGCTTGAGGTTACACAATTAAAAAAGGAAATCTATGCTTCTATGCTTTAGTACATTTTTATGAATATTTTGCTTTCTGTAAGAAAGAAACCTGTATTCTATCATCACATGGCTTTAGAAAGATTTCAGTTTATGTAGTGCCTAAGATTTTCTGCTTTTAAATTCTCTTTTGGCAGAGGGTTGTGGGGGTTCAGTGGAAAGACTCTAGGCTTTAATGTAATATTTCAAAAGATTTTCTCACTGGCTTTTGCTCTTTCCTTTTGACAGCCATCATTGCTGAGTAATGCCCAGGGTCATACTTTTGAAAAGCAAAGTCTTTCTTTGCAGAATTTCTGCAGGACCTGTGGCAGAAGGTCTAGACACTTATCCTTTTATAAGATACAGGTTGAATTCTGTAAGGGATGTGTCTGGCACAAGAATTAGATGCAGATCAGTAAAGATATATGGAAGGGAAAATCAGCAACCATGGATATTTTTAGGAATATATACACTACATTCATATGTACATAGTGTTTTGGAATATGAAGCAAGAAATGCATCAATGTAAGGTAATTGTTCCACCAGGAAACAAAGAGTGAGCTACTAGTCCAGGTCATTACTTGCTTGGACAAAAGTCCAGACTGAACCTAAATCTTTGCCGCAGACTACAGAGAGCTAAACGGAAGTCAAAATAGTTGACCCAAGGTGTCAAAGATAAATTTAGTTTGGATACAAAGTCCTGAAATGATGCCTAGATAGCAGTTATTTCTCTAAGAGAATTATTGCCAGAACAAAACTTACTTGGGAAAAAAAAAATCTCACATCTCTTGGCAGAACATCAGATATTTTAGTAAAATACCATCATTTTCTCCTGAAACAAATTTCTACCCTTCAGAAATATCAGTACAAAAAGTCACTAGCATTCAGCTCATATTTAGTGACAAAATTGGACCAATGTCTCTTATGTCTTAGCATAAATATGGCATTAAAGAATGATTGTCCAGTTCATTTATTGCCAAGTCCTGCTTCCAATGAATTCTACCTATTGCAGCAAAGACAGAGGCAGGCCTTTAATCACATGATGACTCAAGAGATCCTCCTTGTTAAAGAATAGGTTTGTTACCACTGAAGGTGACAGATTAACAAATCCTGGGTTTGATAGTTACTATTTTTTCAGTCAGATGGCAGGTCTTTACAAGAATCTTAAAATTTTCCCTATTTATTATTTGATTTCTACTCCCTAGTTTTGTTCCAGCATTTTAGTTCAACTGGTTTTATGGTTGTCCAACACAAAATATGACTGGTTGGTGTATGACATGTTACCTCTGCAGTGCATGAACATATTTTGATTTCTACAGCACTGAGTCAGCATTCTGATGAGTTAGCATTTATATTCCCGACAGCTGTTTATTCCTCTCAATGTAATTTCAGAGATAAATGTCCAGAAGGGCTTTGCTGCCCCAGATCTATCAGAAAACATATTTAAGATATTCTGTGGTATTTGAATAATAAAAAAAATAACAATAATGATAAAAAATAAATCAGTAATGCTAGAACAAAAAGCGTTTAATTTTTAACATTAAATAACTAATTATAATGTGGTAAAAAGAGTATTTTCTTGACATTTGTGATTTCTAAGAACATTATAAATTTAAGAAACACACTGAAACTTCAAATTAGTATATTTATTTTGCTTCTTTTATTTGGAGTTGAGAAAGTAGCCTTGAGAAGAAAGGAAACAATAGGAACCAGTGCACATAAAGTACCAAACTGTTCCTGGAATAACTGATTGATTGTCTCTTACTAAACCTATGGGACTAGTTGGCACAGTAGAATATATGTCTTGATAGAAGGCAGAACCAGTAAATGAGGATCCACTGCATTCTGAAATTCTTCAGGTAATGCTTCAGAGTTATTTTGGCAAATATAATGTAGACTATTGTCACTCATGTTTTTATCTACTTTTTTGAGGTGTTTAGTCTTCTTGTGAAGCCATGCAGACAGTGCAGAGTAGCTTGTGATTTATTTTCCTGCACTAGCACTATAGACTCTAGGATGCACTACCTGTGTTACCACAGCTGCCTTATCTTTAGGTTTTACTAAGGGCAAACTCTTTCTAGGAAATGTTTCTTCTCAACACTATTCTGTTAGGCACGGGTTTACAATATTGCAGGGAAATTAAAGTTATTTTTGAAGTTAAACTCTTTAATAAACCACCAAAATTTTCATGTTATTACGCTCAGACTTTTTTCCTAAACCTTACTTACGTCAGTAAACAAGGTTAAACAGGAGGTGAAAAACTTCATATTTATCATTGAAACTTAAGTTGTGGGGAAGACTTTATTGTGAAAAGAAATTGTCTTTAATTGAAGCATTCAATATAATTTATATGGCTGTGACTTACTGTGATGGTTTGAAACTGTCTTTAATTTTTTCCTTGCAAAGTTCAAAACAGAGAAAGTGAAAGAGTGTAAATAAGTCACTATTGGGTGTAAGAAATCAAAATACTGATTGTTCTAAACACTTCCATTGGATAGATAGAAATGTTTAAGAACTATTACCCAAAATAAAGTGGGGCACTCTGCACATTCTGCGTTCTGCAGTGGGGGCAGTTGCTGGGCTGTCTGGCTGCTGTTTTCTTCTTCTTCTCTTCTGGCTGAAGATAACACACTGACCTTGGCAGCTAAGTTAACAACTTTCTGCTTAACTAACTCTGCTTTTCTGTCCAGGGGGGTCTGGGGGGAAGCTCCTGGGAGGGAGGCCCCTTTGGGAAGAGTCCCCTTTTAGGAGGAAGCAAAGGGAGATTGGTTGTGATTTTCTGTTGATTGTATATATATTTGTAAATGTTGTGAATTGTGTATATTTGTACATATTCATTGCATTTCATCGTAGATTGTAGATTCTGCTTTGTAAATACAGCTTTCATTTGCTTCCAGACTGGGCTAGCCTGGTTACTGGGGGGGGGGGGGGGAAGGGGGGGGGGGCGGAATTTCAGCTCACACTGACACATAAAGAAAACATGTAAGTAAAAGATAATCTCTCTGATCTACTCACGAAAATTTATTTGACCATTTTTCACAAATGATGCATTGCCAATGCAGACTAATGTAGAGCTTTCTCAAAAATCATTAAATGAATCTTGAGATTGGACAATGGTTACAAATTATTTGATCCCTTCTATAATCAATTCACAATCCTGTGTCTGCATTTGTCATATCTTTTCTGGCTTTGTAGAACATCCTGAAGATTGCAGTGCCTGTACTGTCATTTTGTGTATGTGTGTTCAACATTCCAGTTAAAGTGCAGTGAAGAATAGGTATCAGGGTCAATATATCTGTCTAAAAAGTATTCTAAGTTTAATGCTTTGCTTTATTCCCAGATTTGTGGATAGTACAATTACTTAATTTATAGCTCAGTCTTAAAAGATCAGGGTGGGAGGAAGTAATTTGAATGATTGAAATGCTGCTTTAAGTGATTATGTACCTCTTGAGAAATCATTATCTTCCACAGTAAACACCTACATAAATTTTCACTGCAAGAACTCTAAAAATTCTGTGCTGAAATTCCTGTGACTACTCATGCAATATCCAGAACAGAAGTTTCCAGAACACTGTACAATATGAATGATACAAAAATCAACAACAATTTTTCTTCTATAAATTGAGTATTTGTTTCTTGGTAATTTTGTTCCTAGTGCTATTTGTATGACATCAGTGCCTGGATTTCCCAGGTGAGACTGATAGGCATAAATTCTAACTTAGACTTGTGTACAGTCTAAGTGTGTCTTTATGGAAGTAGTGCAATAACAGAAAGGTCTAAATGATGTTATTATATATAGTTTAACACATTTATCCCCCAGTGTGCAAGCAGAGCATATGCCAACGGACTATCAGAATAAATATTTTCAGGCAATTTTATGATTCAGTGCTGTCAGGGTGGAGTTGTAGCAGAGAATATGTAAATTTACATAGAGGTAATCTTTCTAACTACAGCCAGGTCTTAAGACAGACTGCTTCCTTGAAAAGTTTTTGTTATGATCACTTACTCAAGGACTGTTTTAAATGCAAATTAAATAATTACAAGAATGTATGCATATTCCAAGTAGCAATCAGCACAGTAACAGGGGATGTACTTACTAAGTCCACCTTCTCTCACACATAGCCCTTCTCAGAACTGACATTTCATTTTATTAATCTTTGCCAAAACCCCCTCACTTTTATAAGGAGACCATTCAAGAAGGGAAGAATCATCCCAGGATGAGAATATTGGCTGGCTGGCTGGACAGGCAGTTCTAAGGCCCAATTCCCTTGTCTGTATCTGGGCTGCTATACCAGCGCAAAAGGTACCTGGAAAGCATACCTAACTCAAAAAAAGCTCACTGGAAAGGTGAGAAATGGATTAATATGCATGTAGTAGCCCCATCACAACTCCCCAAGTATAGTATTCATCTGGATTACTGTGGTACCCTGACTCACTCTGATG
Source organism: Indicator indicator (assembly GCF_027791375.1). Lineage (NCBI taxonomy): Eukaryota > Metazoa > Chordata > Aves > Piciformes > Indicatoridae > Indicator > Indicator indicator. Next base: position 7,390,916 of record NC_072025.1, read on the forward strand.
CAAAGAACAATCTTTTGGGCATTTCTAACCAAGAAAGGCCAAAAATAGGTTAGTCAGAGGCTGCACTAATTAACAGCAGAAGACAGAAATTGGGGAAATTCAAAGATCAGAAAAAATGTTTTCAAGCCCAAAAGTTACCTTCAACGTTTTTCTGGTTTTGTTGCAAGCAGAATTCCAGGGAGAATAGATAACTGGGTTCTGGATATTTTGAGGCATGCAATATGATATCAGGATGCATGCATAATGCATTGCTATGGTAATGGTTACCACAGTGGATATCTTTTATGGAAAAGTAAATTCTGTGTAAGTACATTTAGCTTACATAAGGAACTGCTACTTCTGTCAGAAGTGCCTTTTACTTATCCACAGTATCTGAGAACTTATTATAGTTTACATTTTGTGTAGCAAAGGTAGAAGTTTACAGAAGCAACACTTTATATAGAGGAAGATGCAAGCTATTACCCTGAGCTGAGCAGGGTAAGAAACAGTCTTGACTTTATTATGACTTACTATACTTAAAAAATCATTCACTATAGTATCTGGTAATGGCTAAGGTGTCAACAGTTGCAAGAAATTCCAGTAACAGATTGGAAAAGTGATGGTACTTCTAAAATGGAAATTCAAAAATTATTTGGGAAAGACACTTCTGGCATCTTTATTTGCTTTTATTTTCTTATCTTTCATTTTTCTTTACACTTCTTTCTACTGCTGACTATAGACATGGCTTATCTGTACCAGGTTCCAAACTGAGATGAGCATCTTCCTGTCAAATAAGCCAATGCTACTGGATAAATAGGCCTTGACATGACTGCTGTGATGCCAAAAGCCACAAGCTAACTGGTAACAATTGTAAGGTATGTCAATACTAATTTTTATTGTTGATGCATGTCATAAAAACATCAGATGGTAAAAAGCACAATAGTGCAGTCATCATTGGTTCATCAAAATCTAATCCCTCTGAACCTCATTTGGAATGAGACCTAATGTGAATAAATCCTTCTCCATATGCATATTTCCTGCTGTATTAGCTCCTAATTTACAAAATGTGTTTGTACTAAAAATACATGCAGAATTAGGGATGGAAACCTCACAGCAGTGATGTTGGCAATGACCTGGGCATGCCAAGTAGCAGATCCTTGAAGAAAGCCAGTTACAGTTTTGTCTCAGTAATTGCTGTCAAGAAATGGCTGGTTTTGCTTTTCTTGGTTCTTAATTGCACTGGCTGAATACATCCTCTCTAGCAGAATACTCTCTATGAAGAGGTGCATCATCCATGAGAATTTTCTTTTACAGAGTCTTCCTACATAAATTTCATCAGGAAAGCAGGACTTACTTTCTGTTGTCAATGACAGTCTGAATGATTCAAATGTCAAGGCAAACATGACCATTCATGTCTACATTTAGTCTGTATCTGGGTCTAAATTATAGCAAGTTTGGTAGGGGCAAGGAAGAATAGTAGTATCATTTAAGCTTATGAACCTACTTGCAGAATAAAGGGTATTCATCTGAACATACAAAACTGGTCTCTACAGAGTACAACCACTTTTGCCTTTCAAAAACACCACAGGGCATTGGCAGCACCTGAGGGTTGACTGGAATGCTGCTTTGCATTTCTACAGAGGAATTACTACATTAGTAGTGTAAAGATGATTACAGGTAAGAAATTTAATTTATCTCTGAAGACTGTCATGTCTGGATTTCAGTGATGATGTTTCCTGGCAATAGTTCAAAGCATTGCACTAGAAACTGCTATACTTCAGATTATCTGCACATTTGTTTAAATATTAAAAAAATAACAAGTCACAGCAACACGACAACCTTGCCTGATACAGCATGGACTTGCTGTATTTACTAGCAATTAAAAGTGTGGTTTCTGTAAAGTGCTAGCTGGTGCATTCTGATACATGTTCTAAAAGTATAGTGGCCCTCATTTCTGTCTTTGGATGGAGCCTCTGGTTACTCTGAATTGCCTGCTGAGTGGTTGGTTGATTTCATTCATCTTACAAATTAGTCACTAACAAAAAAATGAATGAAAAGTGGTGCATCTAAGACCCTTCTAATTTGGAGGACCTCCTTGTCAACATCTTACTGCCATTGCCAGCCTGGCCTGGCTTTTCACCCCATCAGGGAGAGGGAAAATTTAAACAAGGGGGATCCAACTCACTGTGAAGCTGTTTCCTTATCCTGTTGCATCACTGAATAAAGCACAGGACCTAACAGCTCCATGGATACCTTTTAGAAACAGCAAGTGCTGTCATGTTCAGTGTATCCTACTTCAGCCTAGTTCCCCATACTTGTATATCTGATCCTTTTAATTCTCATCCTCTTTTTTTTTCTTTTTTTTTTTTATCTCCATACATAAGCTGTTTCTTTTCCAGAATAAAGAGTTCCAGCCTGCTCACTTATTTGCCTTATGGAAACCATTCTGTGCCATGCATTTGATCATCATTGCCTTTCTCTGAACTTTTTCAGATCTAAGGTACTATTTTCAAGAACAGCATGCGGTGTTCAAGTGTGACACTATAGACTGGCATAACTATTTCCTGTTTTGTTCTTTTTTCCTTATCTACCAACTCTAAACATTTGCATTTTTGGATTGCTGCCATGCACTGAGTTGCTGTTTTTATTAAACTACCTATCTGCCATGATGCCAAACTTCCACTTCTGAGTAGTAACAAGCAGCTCAGAGCTAATCACTTTATTCATAAAGCCAAGAACACTTTAGCCTATGTACACAATTTAATCTTTTTCTACACTAAATTTACTCTGCCATTTTGTTACCCAGTTACTTGTTCTTAAGGCTCATCTACAGTTCCATGCATTCCATCTCACACTTCCTACACTGAATAAAAATGTATCCTTAACAAAATTTGCAACCTCATTGCTAAGATCTTCTTCCAATTGATTTTTTAATTTGTTAAGAATAAATCCCCTGCAGAATTCCACTGATGACTTCTCTCTGTATTATCACCGTGCTCACATGGTTTAAAGTTTGGGAGAGGACATGGTTAAGGTGCTGGGGAATGTGGTATTCAGCAAGAGTCTACGGGGTGTTAAAGAGCTGTGGTCCTTTATCTCAGACTTCACACATGCAAATCATTTGCAGTACTGTATTATGCTCTGTCTCTTGCAATGCAATCCTGCATACCAGCCAGAGCTAATCAACCTGATCTATGACTTCTGGTTCATCTGTGCCTGACACACTGGTCAGGAAGTGAGGGGATTATTTGTCATTTCCCAGCAGTGGAGGTCTGTGCATTTTCTGCCAAAATTCTGCATTCACTGAAATCCTCTAGAGTGGAAATTTTTCTATATGTGGTCTAGCTCCATGACCTTTGCCTCTTATTTGACTGATAAATTACATGGCCCCTTCATGCGATCAGATATGTGAAGACTCCCATGTAAGAAAGGATAAACTTCAGAAGTATCCCTTCTAGTAGAAAGTAGGATGCTATCAGTCTTTGCCAAAGGAATTCATCAGGGCATAGAAAGATTATTTTAGAGCAAAGGAATTTTAACAGTACACAGCCTTGTGACCCAATAAGATAGGACCTAATAGAGTTTAGTGAAGAAACTACAAAAAAAAGAGAAGTAGAAATTCAGTGAAAATATTGAGTTGATATATGCATGGAAAAAAGGAGCCATATATAATCTCTTGGAAGTGAGTATACCAGCAGCAGTTGGTAAACCAGATAAAACCCAAATGTTTAAATGGCTTATTGTTTTTCATTTGGTTCATAGGCTTGGTTTACCACTACAGTGCACTTAATTTTGTGGTTTGCATATGGATAGAGGGTATGAGTGTTTCCAAGTCAGCAAAGAATCATCTGCAAATTCTGGAAGTATGAAAATTACTGCCTCTGAATTGGGCTTGTACTTTTTACTGGGTTGTATTTGGATGCTCTTTGCAGTCTGCGGAGCAGAGACTCCAAAGAGTATTGTGTTTAGTACCTGCAATGAAAGAAAGGCAGTATTTGCCACTGTGTCTTTGAAACATCATAGTTAACATTTGTATTGGTTGATAAGGCCTACTAGGTGATATTAGCAAGTCCAACCAGGTATCCTCTCTGTTTCATTTATGCATGTGTCTGTCATGTATAGGAAAACTGGGCAAAGAAGTAATCGCTCCTAGATGTTATATTATTACAATTCTGAGTAATCATTCAGAGCAACGATTTCAGATAGGTAGCCAAGGAATTTTTAAACAACTGTGATATAATACCATCTAGTGGCCAAATTTAACAGGACTGAATCAGAGGCTGGTATGTTAAATTTTCAGTATTAACTGCCAAGTGCTACGTAGTTGCTGCTTGATATGATGAGGATGATGACTGATGATGATGGAGAAAGAATCCTTCTACTTTCAATAAATATGTAACTGACAGGATAACCTTGCAAATCGAAATATAACAAGGCTACTTATTGCCCTGGATTGTGCACACAGCTTCTTGGACGTGGCTTTTTTGAATCTGGTGATTTTGATTGAGTAGGATGGAAGATGTTTAAAATAATATCTTTGCAGTTTTATATCCAGCATGGCTTTTTTTGAGATTTTCTTTGTCAATTATTATTTCACTAAGTATTCACTTCAAAGAAAATACATTTTATCTCTAAAGTAAAAAGTTGAAGGGAGTTCTGAGCTATTACTTTACAAATAGTATGGAAAAGAAAGAGCCAATTTACTACATTCATTCAATAAGCCTGATACTGTAACACCTTCTCAATCATTCTGTCTTACAGTGAGTGTACTAATTTTGGGGTTTCTTTTGGGTTTTTATTTAAAAAAAATGTTGAAGTTATTTAGGCAGACCATAAACTTTTCAGTCTAACATAGAGTATAAATAATCTGATATTTATATGATGAAATTGTAAGAAGTTAAATAACTTACATTTCTAAGCATCAGATGGACATCTTACAGAAAATTCTTCTGTAAGTACTAGACTACAGTGCCTTGAGAGATAATTGAGTCTTTATCCTCAATAGTGCTGAGATTAAGGAATAATTTTTTTTAATAGTATTTCCTGTGCTCTTACCAAGTTTCTGAAGGAACAGAAAGCACATGGCAAAATGCCATAAACATTCTAATTCCTAGACTAAAATGAAGTTTAGAGGTGTCAAATGCCAATATACATGGCCATGCAAATAAATTGTAAAAATCTGTTTCTCTCTGCATGTCTTCCTGAATAAATGCTGTGTACGTAATTTGTACATGCTATTCTTTTTTATCTAATGTAAAGCAGTGACTGTCTCCCTTCCCACAGGATTTATAATTAGCAGTAAAGTTTTGTCACACTTAAGCTTTATTTTTTTCAGTGCATAATGTTGAATTTCAAATGTTGAAAACTGATTTTTTTAAAAGGTATAAAATAAAATTCCAATAGATTCAGAAAGGTATATTCTACAATAGAACTGAGCCATTCCAGAATTTTTAATGTAACTGGGAAATCCATAAAGCAGGCTTCAAATACAAATTAATTACATGCACTATAAAACATGTATACACATAAACATAACCCATTTACATGAAAATGGAAATGCTGTGTGCAAAAACCTCTTGTTCCCCGCAGTGTAAAAATAAATTACTTATGTTATAAACCCTGCAAATACAGTATCTGATTTTCACAGTTGGATATTACTTATTCTGATAACTTCTTTGACAGATGTGACAATCTTTTCTTAATATGGGGTAAGTAACATGTAAGTACATGTATGTACCATTGCTGTTACTGAGAGTTCTCAACCAATAAGAGAATAAAAACTGTTGCTGGAGGAGAAAACAAAAAATGAGAGGAAAATATTGAACTAGTTTCTTTTATGTCATCTGCATGATTTTTACAGGGCCAGCATCAAATCATCAGATGTCTAGTGATGCTTACAAGATATATTAAAGTAGTAAAAAAAAAAAAAAAAGACTGTTGAATGTGGTACTAATTACTTTGAGATCACATGGAGGCGATTAATGACCCAGCCTATAATTCCACCCACTTTTCTAACAGAGATTGTCTTTTTTGGAGAGGGTATTCTCAGATGTGAAAATAGAGCAGGGTACCCTTACTGGGGCCACCCTTAAATGCCAAATTGAGTGTGAATCCACAGGGCCAGGGTACTTTACTGACTGCTTATGTAATGGCTATGTTTGATTGACTCTCAAGTAATAGGATCATCTTATTGTTTAGAACTGTGGTGATTTTGCTCTTCCCAGATGTGTGAAGTAGCCACATGTACCATCTGTTCTGCAGTGATAAGACTCTGATAACTTGTATAAACTTAAATATAAAAACATATCTTTACAATTGCTCTGTAATTGTGTCACATCTGTTATTGTCTGTATTATGAAAGGACTCTAGCTCATCATGATGCTCCCACTAACCTTATCTATAATTTTGTCATTTATTTCAGAGGCAAGAAGTTCTTGTCGTTAAGAGTGTCTATGCATCTGACATTCTCTGTCACTGGAAAAAAATACTCTACAAATGACTGAGAATATTTACAAATATTGGGAAAAGAGAAATACAGTTATTTTCCATTTTCTCTTTACACTAATCTCTTCTTTTCTAACTATGGCTATGTATTACTAGCTATCTTTATGCATCCTGTAGTTGTGCACTCTTGTATTTATGGATGGTACATTTTATCTCTGGTTGCTTGCCACACTGATAGGGACCTTGCCATTGTGGTTTGTAATGTGTGAATGTATGCAAAATGCATGCAGGTGGCACATTTGCTTTGCTTCCAACTATACTGTATTATTCACAGTGGTGGTGTCATTTTCACAAGTTGTTAAAAGCACCTGAGACTCTTTTCACAAATACCACGTCGATTGTGTAAGATTTTCTTTCAAGTGCATGAGTGTGGCACTTAGAAAACTATCATAACTATCATGTTTATTTTTCTCTTGGATGGAGGAGATGAGAGTGAGGAGATAAAGGTGTGGAAAGATTGGCACTTTGTATAATCTGATATTAAGGTATATTTTTTCCCCGGGACATTGGTGTTGTTAAAGTAAATTGTGTGCTGTTGCACACCAGTTTGTCTTCTCATTGAATTCTGTTTCCAACAGAGCTGACTATTATCTTCTTGCTGTGTGACTTCTGTGGCTGTATCAATTGCCACACCTAACACTGATACACTCCAGGGAGAGTATAGCCCCAGCATCTTTTTTATTTCTTCCAGGGTATATACAGGACTGATACACCATATACTTTCTGATGAGGTGGAATGTATATAAAGATGTTGTAGTGAGACTACTACCTGACTCTGCAAATAGTGATACTGCCATGTTTTATGCTATCTGGTGGATTTTTTTTTTTAGAGCTATCAAATATTTCCAGCACAGACTGCCTTCAGGAAAGCTTTCCTATTTGTCTGCTACTTCCCTAATGATTTTTTTTTAGCTGCAGCAATTTTTTAATTGGTTTCATTGTGTAAGTGAAATGTCTTGTGATGTTACAGAACCAGTGCTATAGAATTAATCTATTTAGAGCCAAATGGCACGTAGATTATGAATGACTGCAAGTCTCCTGGAACTTTTGTGAACATAAATGGAGAAATAGTTTTGACTGGGATTTCACTAGTTGTGGGTATTGATCAGTCCATTTGTACAATTTGGTTTCATCTCTTATGGCCATAATTTTTTCAATCACTTCATAGACTTCACAGTGTTTTACTACAAGTTGCGTAATCTATCCCCAGCTGAGACTTAATGAAACTAACGTAGACATGCAGAGGTATTAAAGGCTTCATAATTTGCTGTTTATATGCTACTGACACATCAAAACAGCAGTACAGATTTTAAGTACTTCTAAAGTGTTTTTTCAGAATCTAAGTTTATGTCACAGCTGGACATATATAAATTAGCTACAATATTTTGTAACACCTAATGAGCTATTGAGAGCTCTAGTCTATTCTCAGATAGACTCCTTATTGAACAATGCAAAGCATAATTCTAAACACAATTGCTAGTGTCTGAAATGAATGCTATCTACATAGAATGCTATCTACATAGAATGCAGCATTTTAATACTTTACAAAGTTTGGGTTGTGGCTCTTTTTGGGTTCAAATCTCTGAAGCAAGGACTTAAATCCCAGTAACTCATCAGGCATCAAGTTAAATGTTCTTCTTAATAGGTCTTCACGAGTTTCTATTCCTCTTAAAATACATAAAAACAACAGGAAAAGTGATATTAACTGTCACATTCTGATAAAGTTTGAGTAAAATCTATTTCTGCTTACGTACTTAGTCCTTGAACACTGAGAACTAGCAGTGTCATCAATGCATTACATCAATACTGAATACTTGTAGAAAAGACTAGACATGACCCCCAGTGGTCATCAACATAAAAAAATGTTCATTATACAAAATAGAATCATACTTTAGAAATGACAATTAAAATCAGTCACAAATTTAAAACTTCTTAAAAGCATGAGTGGTGTACTTCACTTACATGAAACTAAATGACAGCAAATATTGTGATCATTAAAGACATCACAACACTGAAAATTTTAACCTGTATCTGTTGAATGACTGATCCAGTTGTTCCTCAGCAGAAGGGCTTCCTTCTTGGTCACTCATCTGAGAGGTTTCATGCAGCTCCATCTCTGATACAGCCCCCAGTTTTGTTTGCTTTGGTAACACTGGGAATCGTCTATGCATATGGTCTAGATAACAATAAAGAGAATTCTCTGATAACTGATACATGGTTCAAAATCACAAGCACATCACAAGTTTGATGTAATTGTCTGTGATGTTGCATTTGGGTAAGTGGCTGGTTTAGGTAAAGATAATTTCTTTTGAACTTTTCCAGATAAAGTTGTTTCTGAATTCATATTTCCAGTAGACTTGAGAGGTACAGGTCAGACAATTTATAGGAACTTTGGAAATAAGACTGAAATTCTCACTCTATATAAACTACTGCCTGGCCAATGAAGAACTGCTTTCTTACTGTGTCATACAAATATTTCTCCCACTGGAGACATTTGCTTTATACTATGAAGAGAATTTTAGAAGAGTTGAAGAATCAAGTCACTAGTGTCTTGAAGAATAAATACTGCTATGAAGACTGAATATTGCTATAAAGAATAAATACTGCTATAACACCTCTTAGATTACCAATGGTGTAATTCTTTGAAGTAATGACACAAAGGAGTTCAAATGGTGTTAAATCAGCTGCATGAAAGTGTACATCATTCACTGGCCACATTTCACTGGCAGTTTGCTAGCAGTCTGGAGACTGAGTGACCTTTTGGAACCATGCCACATTTCCAGTACCTGTCAAATGGTTCTTTCTGTAGGGCATGAAGACAACACATTAAAATACCCATATCTGTCAGCACTGCCAGGTCCAGAAAACAGAAATCAGCCCCAGCTGGACATGCAGTTGATCCATAATGGGGATTGATTCTATTCTGTGTGCTCAGTCAGCATGCCATAAAGAGTCTCTTTAACACGTACAGTAGACAGGATGGCACACAACTGCTATGGTAGCTGGGGTGTTGAAATCTCATAGCACAGGCTTAGCAACTTCTCGTCATGCATCTAGACAGTATCCCTTACATTTTGATTCCTTTGTCCTATCAATTAGTTTTAGAGTGGGGAAGGAAATTATTTTCATGGAAATAATAGACAATGCCCTTTTTCATCATACCTTTCTGTGTACCTCTGTAACAGGCTTTATCAAAACCAATCCGTAAATTGAAAATGCATGAAAAATCTATAACGCATAATCCATGTAATTGAATCTACAACATATGTATGTGTGAACTTCAACAAATTATGTGCATGACAATGTGAATATATAGCATGTTTATGTTTTCCTACTATGCAGTAAATTATTATTAGCAATAACAGATTCAAAAAGTAGCTTTGCACATTTGCTGTATGCTACTGGGGGAGGGGAAAGAGAAAGGAGTGTAATACTGGCTGAGCTAAAGCAGCCTGAGGCATTTTTCTGCCTACACAAGGCACAGACAGACAGAATAGATTGGGGACGCTGTTCCAGCAGTATCCTTTACTCTTTTGGAAATGTGCAGCATTGGCTTTCTCGTTTTTTTCTCTGTATCTACTATGACGTTGTCAGGGAGACGGAGTCCTTGACTTGCACCCAACTGCCGAAGGCTATCATCCTTTGTAACAGTGCTACTCCCCAAACCTTGTACCCACTGGAAGATTTACACCTACTCGCTGAAAGCCCCTGCATGAAATGTTTAGGTAGAATAGAATAAAAACCTCCCTGCACTATCTCTGCAATTAATTCAGAGGATGCATATTTCAAAAGACCTGTTTTTACAGTGTATTTATATTCCATTTTACTTATATTTTTATTCTTAAAAAAAAAAATACATAAATGAGTAAAGAGGCCATAAGTCACCTTTTCACAACATGGCTGTCCTTGAAGTACGTTCTGTGTTTATGAAAATCCACAAAAACATTAGTAAAGCCCCTTTAATTTTCTTGTAACTGCCATAAAACCTTACTGTAAATTGATCTTGAAAAGATGCATTAAGTGGGCATCTGTTCTTAAGTAAATTATCCTAAAATATCTGATGCCTTCTTGATCAATTAGATCTCTGTCAATTTTTAAAGTAATTAGGTTTTCAAGAGAGAACACAGACTATAGCTATTTAAAGGTAAAGATGGGCTTAGATTTTAATTTTTCTTATTTAATTTATTAAAATTATTACAGTACTTACTGTATGAAGGGTTTTAAGCTTGTTACTGAACAGATTGGTAACAGAAATTAATTAAATTCTAAAAGAACATTCTGTATATAACAGTTGAGTACAACCTGCAGTCATTGCAGAGAAAACTCTAACTGACTAGAAAGACTCAAATTTGGAATATAACAGACACAAAAAAATAAGAATAGGTCATTAGGACATAATTGTAAACACTCTGCATGTATTTTTTCATGTTATCTTTGCTAATACCTTGTAAAACATTATTTCTCAGATAGGTGTGAATAGTGCCTGATGTCCAAATAACATTCTGATTAACCTCAATTTAGTTTATTATTTAGAAATGCAGTATTTTTCATGCAGTTGTTTACAGAAAGGTATAGTAAATAATGTAACTTACAAGAAAAATCTGAAAGGGATCAATTCCTCAGGCACTATGCTCACAGAACCTCTCAATCTCTATTTAAATGTTTCAGAAATGGGAAAGAAAGTAAAAGATCGTGTTAACATTCTGAGCTAAGCGTTATCAGGAGTACTTAGGAATCCTTTTACCTATCCTGATTCTTACTCATTAGTAGCAGTGAGGTTGATATACAGGTTTTTTGCAACCAGTTTAAATGTTCAAAGTATAACAATAAAATTATATGTTTAATAAATTTTTCTTCTCTTTTATAACAAAGAATCATAAAGGCAGCAAATACTCTCTTGTTTAGTGCAAGAGAGAAAGTAAATACTAATTATAGCAAATAACTATTAGTGTCAAAGGATTCCAAGACATTACCAATATACACTTAAGCATTTCAGAGCAGTGACCTTACCTTCATAGCCAAGGAGAAAGCATGTCAGCAAGTTAGGGCAGACCTCCTCCAAAATGGAACAAAAAGCAGAGAAAGCACTGGGGCCTTTTAAAGAGAGTTTATCTAAAAAATATTCAGTTCTCTTCCTGTAGCTCTCCTGAGACCAAATGTCTTTGTATTCCTCCAAGGAAAAGATTCTCTTGTAAACCAAATATGACAGCACTTTGTTAACATCCAACTCTTCCAGTATTTGCTCTCTCTGATTGCTTGGGATTTCAGACAGCCACTTATTTCTGTTTTCATTTCCTCTCTTAGTAGATTTTGCACAGTTATAAAACCAAGATTTGGCTGTTCTTCCAAACATTTGGATATTTATATAGAAAATAGAAAATTCTACTTCTGCATTTATTGTGCATTATTCAGTCTGCAAAGCAAACATAATGTGGATGGATAGAATGCAAATACATACTGCTGTCTGTAATTATTGTAATTCTAATGGAATAAAGAAGGCCTACATACAAATTATAAAGAAATCTAGCTCAATGCCTGCAGCCTCCTAAGAGGATTACATTACACTAATTAGCCCTTTACAACTGTTAACAGCTTCTGAACCATAACGATGAGACTCAGAATTGCTTAGTTACTGTTACTTTTTAATTCTGTAACTGATCTTCAAAGATATCCCTTTGCAAAAAAATAATTCATTCAAGAAAACAGCTGATCAAATGGTATTAATTTGTACAAGCTGGTACAGGGCATAAAATAAATCGTCTTGTGTACACTTTAATTTTGTATTCCTTAGAGGCCATACCCAAACCACAGTATAAATGCCCTCCACTTCTTATTCTTTCATAAAATAGTAGCTTTACAGTGCAATGGAATTTCACATTTGGAAAGCGTATTTCTGTAAATATTTTGTAATCCTGTATGCAAAAGGGGGAAAAAAAAAAGGGTTACAAAACAAGATCTGTTTTGTGAAGGTAAATATGTCACTGTTAAAAACAATCTTTCTGCATGTTTAGATCTTTGAAGTTGTGTCAAAGCAAAATAAAACACTATAGAACGTCCATTTCATGAACCAGGTTTAACCGTGGAGATTACTGCAATCCTCATGAAGGTGTTCTGCCACTGATAATCATTCATTGAGGATCACACATTACATAACCTCTCTTATGCAAATGCTCTTTAATACACGGACTTTTTGGTCTTGTTTTCATACTTTCTGTCAGCATAAATACTTCACATGGAAACCATATAGACTACTTCCTGCCTTCTCCTGTTTCTGAGTCTATTTTTTTCCTATTTCCGTTACTTCCAACTGATAATGCATCTATGGCCTCTAGTGTGGCCTTTTCTTCATTTTTGTTAAGGGGTTCACTACCTATTCTGCAGCAAACCAAATTAATTTTGACAAACTATGAGGAAAACAAGTCCTATAACTTTTTCAGTCCTTATGATCTTAAGATGCAACCACATATCCTCCTGTCAGGCTTCTTCTACTTCTGAAATTTCAAGTATTATCAGTCTGCATTAAAACCATAGGCCATATAATAATTTGGAATGTTATTGTGTATCTCACCAGCCAAAGAATTAACTAGCCGGATTCACAGAATTGTTCGGTAGCAATGCCTGTCACCTTGTGGTTATTTGGAGACATAGCAAGCTTTATATGTGACACTATTGGAGGAAGGTCTGGTGGAATTGTTATTTTAAGCCATATTAATGGTTTAATTTTAGAATATTATGGCTTATTGACCATAGCAGTGACCATCCCATGCTTCTTATGTAATCATCTTGAATCTACTCAGAGCATTGCAGAGCATCACAGCACATGAAAGATGACCTGCTTGGGAGAAGATAGGTAAAAGGCATCTGCTATCCTAACTACTAGACAGGTAGTACAGAAAAACAAGTGTAAAATGCTGTAAGCAGAGGTAGCAGCCAGCCAATCTGAAATGCCTGGCACATCTTGTAAGGCAACCTTTAAAAGTAATGACTCCTTTATAAGTGGGATTCTTTAGATTCCCTTTGATTTTTGAACCTCCATAGGGGTAGTACAAATACTACACTTCTCTGTTATTTCCATATTCTCAACAAAACCTCGTGTTTTTTCACAGAATCACAGAATTGTCAGGGTTGGAAGGGACCCCCAAGGATCACCTAGTTCCAACCCCCCTGCCATGGGCAGAGATACTTTCCTCTAGATCAGGTTGCCCAAAGCCACATCCAGCCTGGCCTTAAAAGCTTCCAGGGGTGAGGCTTCCAGCACCTCCCTGAGCAACCTGTTCCAGTGTCTCACCACCCTTATGGTGAGGAACTTCTTTCTAACATCCAATCTGAATCTACCCATTTCTATTTTTGTTCCATTCTCCCTAGTCCTATCACTACCTGACTACTGTTCTTGTAAGCCCCCCTCAGATACTGGAAGGCCACAATAAGGTCTCCTTGGAGCCTTCTCCCCTCCAAACTGAACAACCTCAACTCTCCCAGTCCATCACCATAGGAGAGGAGCTCCAGCCCTCTGATCATTCTCGTGGCCCTTCTCTGGACACATTCTCTCCAAGCTCTTTCTCTCTCAGATGTTCTACTAATATTAATAACACAGTATCTCAGCAGGTAAAAGATCCTGATAAAGCCTGGTGCTCAACACGTTAGACAACATCTTATGAATCAGCCCTCTCTACCAGTATAATTCTGATGGTAACTTTTATCATGACTTCAATAAATCCTAGAGCAAACCCAAAGTTACATGTTTTGCGTTAATAAGGCAGTGCCCAAAGATGAGATACAGAAAATGCAACCTGAATACCTTTGTCAGAGTTTAACCTCAAAACTAAATGTGTGTTCGTAATGGAGTAATAAATTCTGCACAGCAGTGAATTTAGAAGTTGAGAAAACAGGTATTTTGTCATTCTGAAATGAATTTTTAAAAGAAGCTAAAGAGTGTGTGCTATTTTCACAAATCCATTGCAGTTCTGCCTGTGACAGTCCATCCTTAAAGAGAGGTGACCTTGCTTTACTAAGTGATAGACATAGACAATAGCAACTTGAATCTCTTCAGAAAAGGAAAGAACTGGTGCAAATGGAAAATGCACATTGTTGAGGAATATTCGTAATATATCTTAAACAGCAAAACTAGGTTTTTTTGTTTTGTTTGATTTGGTTTTTTAAGCATTAAAAAATTTAGCTGGGCCAGAATGGCTAGAAGAATTAACTACAAAACTCTTAGAAAATTCCAGGCATTCCTGGGAAAGAAAACAGTACTCTGCAATGAAAATGCAAAAAAAAGTGTTGGTATAATATGAACTGGTTAATACAGCCAGTGAATTGTGCCGCACAGAGCAGTCATGCATGGGAGATGTGAGACAGCTTGAAATTTCTGAGTATACAGCATAGCAGTGGCTCCAGGCTGTAGGCACTGAATAATTTACAGTTAGTGTTTATTTTAAGGAGTACAATCTTTTGAGCCATAAATGTCCCCATTATTTTTGTTGATAAAAGAATACATCCTTTTAATCTCAAATATATTTTAATAAAATTCTAAAAGCACAAATCGAAATGGGTATTATCAAAAGATATGCATCAAACTGTCAACAAATACAGAACTTGACGCTCTGCCTTACTTCCCAATTGCTCGCCGGCCTCCGAGCAAGCTGGACGGATTTATTTGTTACCACCACCGCAGCGATGGCTAGAAACAAGCATTCACCCTACGATAAGAACGAACAATGACAACGGAAACTCTCAGGCAAGGCGCCTAGAATCCATCCGTGCTGGGCGGAGTCACCACTTCATGAGTGACCCAAGCGCCGCCGCCGGAGAGGGCCGGACTGGACCGGATGCGGCCGCCCCGGGGCGGTACGGGGGAGGGGCCGGACGGGGAAAGATGGCGGCGGTGGTAGCGGCAGCTGAGGTGGTGGCACTGCGCCTTTCGCGGCAAGAGCAGGAGCTGCGCTGGCTGACGGCGGAGGTCGGCCGGCTGAAGGAGCAGGAGGCGCCTTGCAGCCCCGGAAACTGTAGTCCTGAGCTGCAGCGGCTGAGGGCCGAGAATGAAAAGTTGCGCTATCGCCTCTTGCACCTGCGCCGCAGCTTGGCAGCCGAACTGGGCAGGGCAGCGCCGGCGGAGACCACCGCTGCAGGCGAGGTAGCGCTCGGGGGGGGGGGTCACCCGCATGGCCCAATTCGGTGCAGCGGATCGCGTCGGCCTGGCTAGGGCGAGTGCCCCCAGCGCTGTGGGGTGGGCCGAGCCAGGCCTCTGCGGGGAGGGAGGGGGCTGGAGGGGCCCCAGCCAGCGGGGTCGGCGATGATCTCGAGGATGAAAGTTTGTCTCGATCTCTGTCCGCTCTCTGCGCGGACCCAAAGAACTCAGCGGCGCTTCGCCCCACAGTCCCTGCCCCTTCCCAGAGATGGAATAAGTTTATCAGACCACCAACAGTTGCTGTTACTCACTAGGTTGTTTCAGACCCCCGTGATCTCAGTGGGGAGATTTTAACGGTGATGGTTGTGATAGTGATGTCAGGGAAATTGAGAAGATTTTGCTTGGTGAGCTTTTTTGTTGTGTCTGCTCAACATGTAGAGGATGCAGTTTAGATGTGTCATGACAAGCTTTTCCTCTGTACTAAGGACATGCTTTGATTGTAGTTACCTTTTTAGCCTAATATTGCACTGATCTGATTTGGTTTGTTTCAATGATTGCCGAGAAAAGTCTGAAAGGCAGAGAGCTATACTTCATATTATCATGCTTTTCAGAAAGTCTCCAGTGCTAGTCCAGCTGTTGAAGTGAATCAAACTAAAGAGGAAAAGAAAAAAGAAAACGGAACTGTGAACCGACCTTGGAACAATGTAAGTGGTTATTTTATATCACATGATAGTAGAAGAAAGAGTATTGTTTGACTAGGTTCAGGAAAGGTACTGAATCTGAAATGCTTTGCTGTATTTTGAAGTCCCACCTTTTGGGAAGAAGGCCACATATAGGAAAAAAAATACCCAAGAGCTTCATCTTGCATACAATTAATAAGGTTACATTCTCAGTTCTCTGCTTTTTATGTATCAAAAGGTTTTGGGCTGTTGGGAAATAAAGGTGGGGAAACTGTTGCTCTTAAAGAGAGCGATGGTTCATGAATGGTTAAACAGCTTGTGTGGTGACTGAAAGAGGATGTTGGTAGTGTGAACTGTAGTTTAATAGATCTTAGTAATTCACTTAAATGGAATGCAGCGTCCTGTGAACTATCTTATTTGAATGGGGTTCTTTCAATGGACTAGTAGAAGTGAGGGCTTGTTGGAGTGATCCAAGGTTCTTTGGGATGTCAGCTAAATTCTGGGGTGGCAATATAGGCTACCCTCTGTGGCAAAATTCACAGAAGTTGTTTAGGCCCATATTGATGAAGATACATTGAAAATACAGTATAAAATAGCAAGTTGGATGAAACTATCCTGTGTATAATTATTTACAAGTGCTTAACTGCATGATGGTATAAAATCTAGCACAGTTGCATGTGGTCTCAGTTGGAATCTCTAAGGATACATGAGCACTGAACTCTTTCTTTGTATTTCTCTCACAAATCTGATATAATTTATTTGTTACAGGTACTATGTGAGCCAGGCTTCATAGAAGACAGACTGAAGCTTTATGAAGTACTGAAAAAGGAACATGATGCTTTGTTAGCTTACAGAGCAGCCAACCAGAGCAAACCTATCACAATTTCTCTGACAGATGGAAAAATGATTGAAGGGGAATCTTGGAAAACCACACCATATCAGTTAGCTGTAGGAATTAGGTAACCCACAGATTCAAGGAGTTGTACTTTTGCCATGATAATTCTGTAATTGTCATTTGTTTCTTACCTTGTTGCACAAAATGCACATGTCACGGTTGGTGGATGGGGGCTCTGCTAAGCTGGTTTATTTTGAAAGCATTGAAGCTTCAGCTTAGTACAGAAGAAACAACTGGATGGCTACTGAGTGATGCTTGAGGTGCTGTGCTGGAGTCATGCTTGCTTCCAATTGAAAACACTTACCAATCAGTAAGAAACTGTCAGGAATTAATAGAGACTTCTGAAATTTTATGAGTTACCAGATAACAGTAGAAACTTGCTAGAAGCCATCTTTCCTCCAGAAAAACCTTTTAATGAAACTTAAGAGTGTGTACCTAGTAGAAAAGTCTTTAAGTAAAGACAGAGACAAAATAAAAGTAAAGGTCTTTAGATGCTGCAAGATGTGTGTGGGGTCTCTTAGGGTTAAGAAAACTAAGCACTTTTGCAAATCTGAACCTAAATATTTTGGTGTCCTATGATCATTTGTGTTTTTTAGTCAAGTATTGGCTTCAAATGCAGTCATAGCCAAAGTGAATGGTGAATTATGGGACCTGGATCGTCCACTGGAGGGAGATTGTACTCTGGAGCTGCTTATGTTTGATAATGAAGAAGCAAAAGCTGTGAGTAAACACGCATTGGTTTCTGCTTGATTAAAGGAACGAAGGACACGAAATTGATTGCGGGGGGATGTTTTAAAATCTTGAATTAAAAAAAAAAAAGAGATTGCCCAAACTATTCAAGTAATATATTTGTTGTGCCTTGATAAAGATTATATACCAAATATGTGTAATCTGTAGTGAATAAAATCGTGGTTTTATTTTCTTCCCATCTCTTTTACATAAACAAATGAGATCATACAGAATGTCTTGATTTGTATGCTAACTTGAAATAGTTTGATATAAGATGTGTTTTGTGGTTTGACTCAGTACATTTCAAGATCAGACACTGAAAGCAGCAGTGAGACTGTCTTGCAGTTTTCTAAAAGTTGTCCAAAATCAGATTTAAGTCATAACAAAATCTACACCTCTTTGCACTGGCACTTTTTATTAGAAGCTTAACTAGGCATATCTTGATTAATTAATCTATGGATATCCTTAGTGACACACACAAGGTTGGTGTTTTTTTTGTATGGCCTTCAATCTTAAGCCTATGCTTATCTTTATGCTCACATGTATGAAATATTCATGTGATGAAGCTTGTTTGAGGCACTTCAGGAGTCTGTGAAGGCTTTGTCTTATAGCAGTGGCTGTGAAGTAGTCTGAATTAATAGAGAGTTGGAACATAAGACTGATATTGATCTGCTGGGTTGTTGACTCCTCTCACGACATTTCAGATAATGTGATTTACAGTCCTATTAATAAATGTGCAGTGTGTGGACCATCATCACCTATTTTGCTGCATTGCTTTAGATGAAGTCATATTGCAGAGACTTCTAACAGACCAGAAACTAACTAATAAATTTAAAAGGTATAGTAAGTAATAAGGCAATGGAATCGTGCAGATGTTCGATCAGCTTTCAGACTGAAAAGCGTTGAGGCTTCATTGCTACATCTGCCATTATATTAATCATTCAGCCTGCCTCAGAATGAGAGCAGAACATTGTTCTGTTTCTCACAAAATTTAAACACAAAAATTCAACTCTATTTCCCATCTACAGATATTCCTCTGTTTGGTTTCTTTGTTTTTAGTTATACAATTCCAATGACCCTATGACTTGCTCACCTGACTTTATTTGCAGGTTTATTGGCATTCAAGTGCTCATATTCTTGGAGAGGCAATGGAAGGTTATTTTGGGGGCTGCTTATGCTATGGACCACCAATTGAGAATGGATTTTATTATGACATGTATATGGAAGATAGGTAAAATTTCAGTGTCTTAAGAACCATAATACTCTGTACTGCAGTTCAGTACTAGAATTATTTCTGTTCAGTCCTGTTTCTGCATGTTAAAAGGAAAGTACTATATCTAGTAGGGCTTAAAACTGATGGGTTAGTCTACTAATATGTCGAATGTGTGTGCCTGTATTTAAATTGAAGAGATGTGTTCAGACACCTGTTCCACAGGACTTGTAGCTGCTGAATGCTCTGTGGAAAAATTGTAGTGTTGGGTAGAACTTCCTGAAGTTCCTGGGAGATATAGGAGACAGTTACCTTGAGTCATGGGATTTCGGTTTCGAAGTGCCGTAGTAGCTTGTAGCAATGGCACGTATGCATGTAACTTGTATAGGGGTTCACTACTTTTCTGGTCCTTGTGCATGTTTTTACGATTCTGTTTCTTCCTTGTTTATCTTTCTGTACTCAAGGAGAATGCTGAATCTGCATCAGCTGATAAAGTAGCAGCTGGGGATGAGCCTTTTTTTTTTTTTTTTACCCTTATATCTTAAGTCGTATATACTTTGAGCTACAGGTCTTCCAGACATTTAAACATGATGAAGACTGTTCTAGGAGTAATTGCAGTGGGTTTGTTTCTGAGATTAGTGTCTGAAGGCATAGCCAGTTGTAAGAAACTTAAGAAAATATTGTGATAGATCAAAAAAACACACATCATGTTTTTTCAAATTAGACCACTAGAAAGTGGTCCCTTAAAAAATGACAACATAAAAATAATTAATTTTTATTTCTCTTGCTTGTTTTTGTTTAGAGGTATATCTAGTGCTGAATTTCCACTACTAGAGAACCACTGTAAAAATATCATAAAAGAGAAGCAGGCTTTT
Organism: Indicator indicator; assembly: GCF_027791375.1. NCBI lineage: Eukaryota > Metazoa > Chordata > Aves > Piciformes > Indicatoridae > Indicator > Indicator indicator. The sequence continues at coordinate 7,410,915 of NC_072025.1, forward strand.
GAAAGGCTGGAAGTCAAAAAGGAGATCCTGTTAGACATGTTTAAGGTAAATCTTTGGAGTAGCTATGGTTCTGGTACAACAGTCTTCTAAAAGGTAACTTGGTACAGTTAGTACATAAAGTACTGCATGTGACTGGACTTATCAGAATAATTCCTGTCTAGAAAAGCAGAGAAAAAGAATAACATCCTTTTCCTGCTCTCCATATCCCACTCAAGTGTTAAGGATGCTTTTAGGCAATAAAACCCCAATTTCTTACTATACGAAAACACTTTGGGCCCAGTGAGATGACAAAGAAATTGGTGTACAAGAGGCATACATTCATTCTAGTGCATTTGCAGAGACAATTCAAAAAAGTCTTTATGCTCTAGTCATCCATTGTATGCAGTAGCTATTACCAGTTTCACTGTGTTTTAATTGCCTTTCAAAGTGCTTTGCAGTGTTCAGGTGATAATCACTATGCTTAACACACCCTCAGGGAAATTAAAATATTTTTTCTCTTTTTTGTTTTATAACTCTTCTGAAAGAATGTTGAACTTCTTCACATATATGTGTGGTTGTGTTGATTTTTTTTTTTTCAGTTGAGAGTGTGCTGCATTGGTACATTTACATTATTACCCAGTTTAAAATGGAATTTATATTAGACATTTTATTGATGTGTCTGAATTTTCGTATTTCCCCATACAGTATAACAAGTTTAAGTGTCGTATCCTTAATGAGAAGGTGAACACACTAACTACCACAATATACAGGTAAAGAAAATTAAGTTGAAAAAGTATTATGAAGTATTTCTGCAGTTAGATGCGTTTAATTTGAAGTGAGAGAAGTTAAAAAAAACTTTTTTTTTTTTTTTTAATTCTAACTTCTGAATACTTGTGGGATTGGGGCTTAAGTTTGCAATTAATTTTGCTATTTATGTTTAAATAAGGTCTTTGTCTGCTGGGATGGATTGAGTCTCAATTTTTATGTACAAATGGCAAATCCACTTTTCATTCATTCCCTCTGGTTTCAGCAAAGACATTAACATAAGCTACTATCCATGGCATTCAGTTGATGAATAATGGGTAAAGGTAGATCCCAGCTTAATGTGGAATAAGGAACCTGTTCATTTAACCTGCCAGGGAAAAGGCTAGTTAGTTGGAAAATGGCAAAAACTTTTTGCTGGTGTTTGATGTACTTAGTTTGACGTTTCCTGGTCAACTTGAACAAAGTTGATATATGGAACTATATGAACTGCTGAGTGTGTTAGAATGCTCTTGATCAAGTATGCTGAGTGTTACCTGAGTGAATATTCAGCTTCAGGTAGAAGGCATAATTACATTCAAGGTGTGCTGAATTTGCAGATTCTTGCACATGTATACTTATTGGTGTGTCCAGAATTAACTTTTATGCTACAAATGACTGTATTTAAAAACGTTGGAGTGTTTTGGAATAATGTTGTTTTTTTTTTTGTTGGTGTATAGATGTGGTCCACTGATTGATCTCTGCAGGGGCCCACATGTGAGACATACTGGAAAAATTAAGGCCCTTAAAATAGTTAAGGTAAGGTTAACTTAACTGCATTAACACTTAACTAAACTATAGATGACATGATTATTTACGTATTTGTCTCTCCTGAAGTGGTTATGCTAAGGTCCGTTGTATTGTTTTCTTTGCTTACTCTGAACAAACATCTGCTTCCAAAGTGTCCTACTTCTTGACCATCACAATAGTAAATCAGTGAAAGTTTACAGCATCTTTTTTTAAATCAGAGCATTAGACCAGAAACATGCTGTAATAGATTAGTGCACCCCTGTGTAACCTGCCTGCTCCCCCAATGCAGAACTGAGGGAAAAGTAACACACAAAACTCAGGGTTGAGGTAAAGGGATAAGAGTTTAGTATGACATAAGCTATCATAATCACAATGCATAATTACCTTATTAGCCTACTTACAGGGGAAAAAAATGCAGTGAAATGCAGGAAAGAAAAAAAACACAGCATAAAACAGAGCCCAAAAACAGTGTGCTAGCCAACTCCCACTCTTCTCCCTACCGTGTCTCCCAAAAGGAGACAATACCCAAGATCTGGAACCCAGAAGCAGCAACCAGAACAGGAAGCCTCTGATGTTACAGTCCCCATAATACTTTGCTCCAGCCAGCACTATAATTTTGAAGCTGGCATGACTGCAGAATACTATGAATTACAGCAGCAGATTCAACTCAACCTATGACACATGTACACTTAGAATACAGTGGAGAACTCCGCAAAAATACTCAAGCTTGTAGTGATTAGATTACTGTGTATGCTGTAACTGGTTTCACTGGCAGAGAAGTGCAGTGCCTAAGCTAATGTAGTGTTACTGTACTAGTATCTCCAAACAGTGCTGCACCTTGTAGTAAAAATGTTCTAGTTTGAGTCTGTACTAGCCCTCACTTCTGTGTGTGTACTCTGTTCAGTAAATGAACATCTAAGATATTCATTGGGTTAGAAAACAGTATTTTGGCCTTGTATAATGGTATTTTTTAGGTATAGGAGGTGAGGTGGACGTTGGCAGATCTGCAAGTGCTGCTTTTTAAAATGGTATGGCTCACAGGAAAGGCAGAAGTGGTGCTTGCAGACACTTCTGATTACGATGTAGTTTAAGGTGCTTGCAGATACTGATTTTAGTAACTTTATTAGAGCAGCCTTATTCGTCATGGTTGCTTTTGCTGGCTTCTTAACTGAAGTATATGAAACTCTCGCGTTCTAGGGACTAAGATTATCAGAACAGCTAGGATTTAACTGTGACAGAGTGAGTTTTGTCTTTCACATTTCCCTACTTCATTATGTTTTTTGAATGTAAACAAGTGCTGCTCTTCTTAGAAGATAAAATGTGAGATAATAAAACACGTCATCACATGAGTTAAAACAAAGTATCTAAGTGGAATAAAAGTATGACTTGGCCAGACACTTTCATTTGTCTTCTGTGTTAGTATGCTGATGAGAAGGTACTGCATGTATCTTTGCATTATAAACAAAGGCTGGATTAACTCCGTATAATAATTCCGGTAAGTAATAAGCCAATCGTAACATTTTAATGCATTAGTGTTGTTCCTCCTTTCCCTGAGATGATACACTGTTATTCTAAAGTATGAGTTTTGTGCATCAGAATTCCTCTACATACTGGGAAGGAAAATCTGACATGGAAACCCTGCAGAGAATATATGGAATATCCTTTCCTGATAACAAAATGATGAAGGAATGGGAAAAATTCCAGGAAGAAGCCAGAAACCGGGACCATAGGAAGATTGGAAAGGTGCACTGTTTCATGGGCTACTTCTCTTTTATGCATAGAATTCATTCTCTTCGTTTGATTTATGTTTTGGTTTTTTTTTCCATTTTTGGCACTTTGAATGAGACAGTTTTATGAACTTCTTAGTGTCAGTTGTTTTGTAAAATTTTACTTCTACAAAGCTGTCGTTTATATACAAATGTTAAACTAATGCCAGGAAGGAGTACTGTGGTAATCCCTTGGTTTAGAGAAGTGTATCTTAAACCTTTTAATGTAGGTTCTTTTCAGATCATACCTAAACCACTTTATTTTTTGTAGAAAAGGGAAATTACTGAAAATTGTATGAATTAATGATAGGCATAAATAAGGTAATTAATCACAGAATACATCTGGTTGGAAGACGCCTCAAAGATATCCAGTCCAACCCTTGACCCTGCACTGAAGGGTCAACACTAAACCATGTCCCTAAGTGCCAGGTCTACATGCTGCTTAAACACTTCCTCGGACAGTGACTCCAGCAATGGGCAGTCCATGCCAATGTTTCAGAACTCTCTCTGTGAAGAAATATTTCCTGATGCCCAGCCAGAACCTCCCCTGGCCCAGACTGAAACCACTTTCTCTAGTCCTATCTAGTCCTGTCCAAGGAGAAGAGGCTGGCCCCCTCCTTGCTCCAACCTCCCTTCATGTTGTTGTAGAGAGCAATGAGGTCTCCCCTCAGCCTCCTCTTCTCCAGACTGAACAACCCCAGCTCCTACAGATGCTCCTCCTAGGCCATGTGCTCCAGACCCTTCATGAGCCTCATTGCCCTTCTCTGAACATGCTCTAGAACTTCAATGCCCTTCCTGTAATGAGGGGCCCACAGTACTTGAGATGTGGCCTCACCAGTGCTGAGTACAGGGGGATGATCACCTCCCTGTTCCTGCTGGACACAGTGTTTCTAATACAAGCCAGGATGCCATTGGCCACCTGGGCACACTGCTGACTCCTGTTTAGTCAACTGTCAACCAATACCCCCAGGTTGCAGCTTTCCAACCACACATCCCCAAGTCTCTAGCTTACCATGGGGTTTTTTTGACCTAAGTGGAGGACCTGGCACTTGGCCTTGTTGAACTTCATTCCATTAGCCTTGGCCTATTGATCTAACCTGTCCAGATCCTGTTGTAGAGCCAGCGAGGGGTTTATAGGAAACACTTACAAATGGAAGAAATAGAAAAAATTATCTTTACGGAGGTGTTTGTGGTTTTTTCATATTAACTCATTAAGTTGTAAATATTTATATAGTATTTGTTTGATGGATACTTCTGTGCCTTTTCAGAAATGGCCTGGTATCAACCAATTTACCTAGTGTCTGTGTATCTAATATCTATGATAGTAAAGAGGCCAAGATTCCCCAAAGATGTGTCAGAGGCATGCTGCTGAGCTTCTGATTTTGAGGGAGAATTCTGATAAAGAATAACTGGCTTACAAGCTTTAACCATCAGTCTTTAGATGTGATAAGTATATGCTTAATTACTTTGGTTACTGAAGTAAGATTGGTTAAGGCTTCAGCATTTTCAGGAAGTGTGTATTTACATAGTCACAGAGTCAAGTGTAAGTCCAGTGTTACTACAAACTTCAACAAGCAGGAACTACAGATGGTTTAACTACTGCTGCTGAGAACATGTAGGCTTCTGGAACATCTTGTCATAATAATTAATTTTTGTGAACAGAATCAACATGTGTGAAGTAGTCATGTTCTGCAGTTTTGCAGTTCCATCTGAAATGATATTACAGCATTCTGGTTTTAATTTGCCTAGGAGCAAGAACTCTTCTTCTTTCATGATCTGAGTCCTGGAAGCTGCTTTTTCCTCCCCAGAGGTGCCTTTCTTTACAACACACTGGTGGATTTTATACGAGTGAGTATATGCTAATGTAACTCCTGACAGGCTTAATACTAGTTGTTGATCTTAGGTGATGGCCATTTATAGCACTGAGCTACTACAGAAAGAGAAACGTCTATGTATGTAAATATATACTGGATTTGCACTATCATCATACAGATTTACCCCTCTTGAAAATAGGGAAGAGTCAAAAAAAAAAAATGACCTTTGCTTTTTCCAGTTGTGCAAAACCTACCTGTGCAGTAGTCTTAGTCTCCCAGTAAATCTCTATCATAAGAATGCAGATGAAAAGTCAGACTTCTGCTTATTAAAAGATCTATCAACTTTTAAATTTTTAATTTGTTTTATAGGGGGAATATCACAGGCGTAATTTTACTGAAGTTGTATCTCCAAACATCTACAACAGTAAACTCTGGGAAGCTTCAGGACACTGGCAGCACTACAGTGAAAATATGTTCTCTTTTGAGGTGGAGAAGGAAACTTTTGCCCTTAAACCAATGAATTGTCCAGGACATTGGTTTGTACTCTCAACTGAAGCCTTCTTATTTTATCCTTGTATTTATCCTCTGGGGGGCTGAGAGGAAATAACTGGAGGGAGAATTCATGTTATCGTGTACATGCACGATAGCCTACTAAGCAGCTAGTGTGTCCAGAAAGATTCCCTGGCAGTATCCTGAAGCAGATCAAATGCAAATCTTGGAGGATCTTTCAGTTAGTCTGCAGTAAGTGAGTCAGGTTTGTGCATGCTAATGCTAGTCTGTACCACTACTAAATACAATTTATGTTGGATAGGCATCAGATGTGGTGTACCAAAAGAAGGTAGGAATGAAGCAGTCTGGGTTGCCACTCTTCACAGTGGTTTTCCTGGGTGGTCTTTAGCAATATGTTCTTAGTGCTGCACTTTTCTTATTTGCCTGCCTCATGGGATGCAGACTAACCTGAATGAGAAAATACTGAAATTTGCAATGACTATGCTGACGGTGTTTTAGTTTCCATGTTGTCTTAAAAGAACAGAAGGAAGGTTCTTTCATGTTCCATCTAGCTTGATGTTTGCCCATCGTCCACGATCCTGGAGGGAGATGCCTATTAGACTTGCAGATTTTGGAGTTCTTCATCGAAATGAGCTCTCTGGGACTTTAAGTGGCTTGACTCGAGTAAGGCGCTTCCAGCAAGATGATGCTCACATCTTTTGCACAATTGAACAGGTGAAAAAAGCCCACAAAAAACCCCAACCCAACCAATGAAACAAGCAAACAAAACCCAAAAAACCAAACACAACAACCCTCCACTCACCAAACAAAAAACCCTACTCCTTCCCCTCCCAGTGAAAACCGCCATGAAACAAGAAAAAAATTCCTAAATTATTTCAACTCTTGTGTGTTCTATTGTGTTACTTTGTAGCATAATGATCTTTTGAATGTTTTTTTTTTTTTTTTGTGGGAGATTTAGGGGTTTCGTTATTAATCATCTGGTATTCCATTTTTCGTAACCTTTTGCTAAATTGCTGAAGTCAATTGCCTGTTGAACTTAGTTTCTCAGAGAGCAGGGCCATAATTTATGTTAAATTTTTCTATTTTGAAATTAAAAAATATGTCAAAGTATGAAAATAATGTTATTTGAGAAAATCTGTTCATTATTAATTACATAATAAGAATTCATCCCTTTAGAAAAATACATTGGGCAACTAAATCCAAAAAGGTAAAATCTTTTGCATTTTCCATCTCGCCCTGCAAAGAAAAGTTGTTGGTCACATTGTTTTCCTTAGTCATGCTGAATAAATACTTTTATTTTGCCAGTGATGCAACAGAGTTTAGTGGAGCTGTGTGAATAAATTGCTATACTGTTGTCAAGTCTGGGTTTCTGGAGCCAAACTGCATTAACAGGAACGTTGCTTTTCTTGCTGTGCTTTGATGCCACACCACCTCAGTTTTCTTTTCACCCATTACCTGGATTTTGGTTTGTAGGATGTAATTTTCATGTGATTAGTATTTTGTTATTTATTTAATGGGCTATCATATTCTGGGTATGAAGAATTCAGTAAATCACATTACATTTTTATGGAAGCAAATTATAACTAATCGATTTTGATTACATTTAAGATTGAAGAAGAAATTAAGGGCTGTCTGGATTTTTTGAAGTCAGTATATGCTGTCTTTGGCTTTACCTTTCAACTTCATCTTTCTACAAGACCCGAAAATTATCTAGGAGAGTTAGAGATCTGGGATCATGCAGAAAAGGTAATTGCATTTAACAGCAAATGAACCCTTAATATGTGTATTTGTATTCATTCATGTTGAATAGTGTAATTGGTAAAATTGCTTAAATTGGATGATAAATACTGTCCTCAGTGGAAATGCTTGTTGAAAAACATATTAAATGTGAAGTTTCTGTGTCAAATTAGTGTTTTCCATTTCTCACTTAGCCCCTTACACTGAACTGATTTGATTTTTATTAATCTGTTTTTTTCAATTAACACATTTGTAGAAGGAACCACTCCAAGATTATTTACAGTAAATGACTAAACTTGACAATAGGAGTCAAGATGCCCATTGACTCTTTTTACATTTCAAAGGTGAATGCTTTGAGTGACAGTAATGAAAGGCCCTGCTATACCTCTTCAAATTATTTTCTCCTTTTTTATGATCAGCAACTTCAAAACAGCTTGAATAACTTTGGAGAGCAATGGAATTTGAATCCAGGAGATGGGGCATTTTATGGTCCTAAGGTTAGTAAACGAGCATTTCAATAGAGCATTGGTTGGACAAGAATACAAACACAATGCAGACAAACTATATTCAGTAACTATTATTTTGCTTCACAGATTGATATTAAAATCAAAGATGCTATTGGCAGGTATCATCAATGTGCTACTATCCAACTTGACTTCCAGCTACCCATTCGATTTAATCTTACTTATGTTGGGTGAGTTGTTAAATACATTCCCCTATTAAATGATTTTTTTTTTTTTAAAGAAATAATTTTCATTATATGTAATTACCATTGAATTGATATGTATTAATGTCCTGTTGCTCATTTAAATGATTAGCCTGGTCGGCAGAGGAACATCCCTGGAAAGTAGATAACTGAGATAACTGAGTCAGCCTAATGAGATAACTCACTTTAATTGTACTGCTACTGATTGCAGGAATACTTCATTAAATGTTTTGTCTGCCAATTCTGAAGACAACTGATCCTATATAATGCCAAAGAAAACTCAGTTGACTCAGTTTTCACTTTCAGCCTTGTCACTGTGTCTCCTTTGAAGACGCTGCATACAAATTCAAACATGTCTTAAGGAGCTGGTATGTCTGTAGTAAGTTCTTCATTCTTTTTATCAGATTAAGCTGGTCAAATTTGAACATAAACCTGATGCAAAGATGTTTTTAGTAAAAATCTCACTTTGCCTTCTAGCTAGAAAGGGAGTTATTTAATTCACTCAGTGGATAATCTTAGTACCATGTTTATTCTTGTATATTTTTTCTGGGTTGTTTTTCTTGCTAGGTTTGGTTTTGGATATTAGAGAGAGTTTGATGGGGAAGGTAGATTGTCAGTATTCCTTTAAAACCCAGTATATTTTTAATTAAAATGGTAGGTTTTTGCCTAAGTATAAATAACTGAATTTTGTCTTTCCATGAAAAGTAGAATCAAAAACACTAGTAGGATTATGTGCATGTGAGCTAAGAGAATGTTTGTTTTCTTCTATTTTATTCTTTTTCAGTAAGGATGGTGATGATAAGAAAAGGCCAGTGATTATTCACAGAGCAATTTTGGGATCTGTGGAGAGAATGATAGCTATTTTAGCAGAAAATTATGGAGGAAAATGGTATGTGGCATAAATGCAGTTTTAAGAAATGTTAAACAGTGCATAACATACAGATCTTCCCTGCTCTCTTTATATTATAATGCAAAATAATATCCATAGAATTTTTATAAAATTAGTAGGTAAGATTACAAGAAAAGAAGCTGGATTTTCATGATTTGCACGAAGTTGTGCAAACTTTTATTAATAGCTCATTATTATAAATGAGATTACAGTAAAAGTTATGCAATAGAGCAGAACTAAGAATTGCAGTTTTTATTGCTCATTTTCTTAAAAATGTTTTGTACTGGGAAGATGTTTGATGTTGAAAGCAATGGTTTATACACACCTGAATTAGTCCTAATACATGATTTTTTTTTAACTTGTAAGATGTATTTTTTTCATCTTGAATAAGGTCTGAAGACACTTCTTCAATAATCTATTTAAGGAAGAAATAATTCTTTCAGCCACCTATCTGTCTGAGTGTTCACCTTTCAATATAAAGTTATAAGTAAAAGGGGGAATCACAAATAATGCTGCTTAGACTTGTCAGGTGAGCAAGAAAGTGAACAGAAGATTGAAGTTCTGCATATGTCATTTTACTGGAATCAGTGAGCTTGATATTAAAATAGCAAATGGCAACTTGACAAGAAGATAAAATTAATGAACATCCTTAGCTAAAATTAATATTTTTGTAAGGACTTAATTATTGGGGAACATGACTACAGATACAAATGCAAATATAAGATGCACATTTATGTCATATTTTTCTTGTCTTTCCTGCCAGGCCATTCTGGCTGTCTCCACGGCAGGTCATGGTCGTGCCTGTGGGACCTACTTCTGAAGAGTATGCCCAGCAGGTGAGAGCAGGGCCTTCCTTTTTATGGTAGCATGCAATATTAATAGCTCTTCAGGTACTTGGCCTAGAACAAAGAATGAATGCTTTAATGACTTTCAAGACATATGTGAGGGAGAGGTACAGTTTTCCATATAGGCTAAAATTTGTATAAGCCTAAGAGATGTGTAACTAAGTGTTTTGTGTTCTGTTACTATGTACAAACTTCAGTAGTTATTAAAGGGAAAAGAACATTCTGCATGAACAACCTTAGATACTAATTAATGATTCATTGAAGAATTACCTGTTTAATTCTGAGGCAAGAGACAGTTCCTTCAATTTCCCAGCATGTGTACTCTTGACTGCATTACATTTGACCATGGTTGTTGTTACTCCTCTTCCCTGCTTTTAATGCAAACAGAAGTAGTTTTGCTCCTTCTCTTTCTCTTTTCTCAAACTGAGGAAACACTTTTGACATTCAGCAGTGTAGCTGCCTGAGGAAATCAGCAAATAATTTGATGTGTTACCTCGTATTGTCTTCCAACTGGAGTTCTGCTAAGCCCTTAAGTATGCATGCATTTTTCTTCAAATGATTTCCTTACAGCAGTTCACAAGAGAAAAAGCTATGCAGACACATTATTTTTTTGGGAGAGATCAGGGATTACAAATTCATGTTGTAGAATATATACCGTCATAGTAAGTGTTGGGTTTTTTTCTTTTTTCTTTAAGGTTTGCAGCAAATTTTTTGAAGCAGGATTTATGTCAGATGTGGATCTAGATCAAAGCTGCACGTTAAACAAGAAAATCAGAAATGCACAGCTGGCCCAGTATAATTTTATCTTAGGTAATTGCAGCATCTTACTTTCCTTAATATCATTTAAGTTTTAAAGCTGGGCATAGAGTTTGTCTAGACTCTCATTTTATAATGTAGGTAGTTTAATATTATTTGTGATGTGTGTCTTGGCAGTGGTCGGAGAAAAGGAGAAAGCAAATAATGCTGTCAACGTGCGAACAAGAGACAACAAAGTTCATGGAGAGATTTCAGTATCTACTGCTATTGAGAAGCTCAAGAAATTGAAGAGTTCATGTATTCTAAATGCAGAAGAAGAATTCTGATGTTGCTATTTGGAAATACACAAAATAAACATAGCCAGATGCTCCAGGAATAGCTTGAGAGGACACTTGCAACTGACTTCCCTTTTGACAATCCCAAGGGAATCCAGTCTGCACGAGTAACAGAAGGCTTACTTAAGAAGTCCTATACCCGAGATATCTGTTGGTTTTGTTGTGGAATTAAGTCAGGGCTGCACAAAGCTAAGAGATGGGAGGCTGGGATGCATACTGGTTGCTGCTGCAATTTCTGAGCAACCACAGCCATGCAGCAGTTCTGTAGCAGACACAATGTAAGATCCCAAGCTTGGCAGTTGGTAGGTTCAGCAGGAGCATTTTGGTTATTTGTGGTTTTTTTTCCTAACTCCAGGTGATAATTTTTTTTATATTGAATTTATTTTTTTGGTAAGGGGGAGCAGGGAAGGGGAGTAGCTTGATCCTTTCTGAATTTCTGTTCACAGGCTATGAATATATCGGTTTCTTTGTTGGAAATCAAGACAGTGACTGTAGTTGGTTTCATAACTGGCTGTTGTAAAGGTCATTACCAAGAATTAAGTTCAATTACTTGCCATATTTCAGTGTGCAGAGTTTTACTTTTTCCTGTGCTGGTTGATTGGACTTCTAAAACAGTCAAACCTTTGAAAAAAAAATGTGAAATTTATTGTTGTATTTGCTTGGAATACTTAGGACACTGAAAAGGTGTGGAAGATGACTTTCTTTTTAAATATAGCATGTTGGAATTTAAATTGGCCATACTTTTCTGACTTGTTTATGCTTATAAATTATTTTAAGGTTGGTGTTGCAGGCAATTGAACAATTTTTTGAGATCCATTTTTACCACTTCACTTTCATATGCTGTTAGTTTCAAGGCTTAAATAATTGAGCAATATATTTCACATATGTACATATTGATCATATACACAACTGCAGTTTTAAATTTAAGTATCACTTAGAACAGTAGAGAATACTATGTCTAGCATAAATGCTATACAAATACAAAGCTAGTGTAGACTTGTGCTCAATTGGCCTATTTCTGGTTTTGTGTTACTTTGGGTTTGTGAATGTGGTGATTTAGTTCTAAGAGGGAAAAAAAACAGAGAAATGAAGGAACAAGGACTGGGAAAGCTTTCTGCTCCACTTTATAAAACTAACATGGGGTGGAGAGGCTGACTGTTTGGGGTTTTTTCATCTTTATTTATGGATTACAGCTTGTAGACATGGATCATGTATTCAGACCACAGAAGTAAAACTTTAGTGGTTAACATTGAATTTCTAGGTTTTGCAAACAGTAATTTTTTTTATTTTTAACATACGTGTATCCATGCTGATTATGCAGCAAGGAGAGGTTACTGAAGGATATCAATTAATACAAATAATATACATAAAATTTTCTACAAGGAGCAATATGTACAGAGAGAAGGCTAGATAGTCCCCGGCCAGAGGGAGGAAAGCAACCCCGGTAGCCTCAGGTGCTACACAGGGCCGCGATGGGTAACATTTCAGCTGCGTCCTCTGTCCGGGTGGCATGGTTGTGCTGGGGAAAAGCGAGCTGCAGTCCCAGGCTCCCTAGCTTTACACGGTAGCCTTCCGGCCGAGCCCAAGGCGGGCTCCCTCCCCTCCTCCCGCCGCGGGCTCGGTCCCCACCGCGCCTGAGCCGGGGCTCGTCCGGCGGCCCCGCCCCTCGCCGGGAGCGGTGGCACGCAAGATGGCGGCGCTGGCAGGACTATGCGCCCTGCCAAGGCTCTGCGGTGTGGCGCTCTTCTTTTCCCAGCTCTACGTTCTCTCCGGCCGCGGTAAGCGCGGCGGCCGCCGCCGCTTTGCCCGAGCTCCCCCTGACGCGGCGGATGGGATGGGAGAAGCTGGGGGGCGTTAAGGACCAGGAGTTTCCGCTTGCCTGTGACCTCGCTGTCGGGCCGAGTGCTCCAAAGCCCTGACTCGGCAGACGTCCGGCAGCACCTCAGCGCAGGGCCTGCAGGTGCGGGTCGGTATCTTGATCGACTTCCGCATATCCCTGAGGCGGGGGGCTTTAACGCGCCTCTGGCGGGGCCGGCTTTTGAGCGGCTGAGCTGGAAGGGTGACCGTGACCTCTGTGGGAGATGTGGAGCCCCTTACCGACGGGGCGGAGAGAACCAGGTGCTCCGGGCATGGTTGCTTCCAATGAGGAAGCAATGGGAGGGAAGGACCTGTGCAGGGCTTAGTCCTTCGTGTCGAGATGCTCCGTGTTTGGCCAAAAGGAGGGCTGGGCCCCGTTCGCCGGCTCGCCTGCTGCTCCAGGCTTATTTAGCGTCTTCAGCGAGCACTCCTGGGTGTGAAGCGTGTGTGATCCTGAAATTCTACTGGCGAGGTACCGGGGCTCCGCAGCACCCTCTGGCTAGATAAACATGTCAGACCCGTTTGCGTTCCCACCCGGGCTGTGTGTGTGCTGCCCTATGGATTCAGGCACAGATTCATATCCCTCCGAGGGCTGCCCAGCCCTGAGTCCTTGAAGTCGAGGGGTTCGCTCAGAGACAAATGCACAGCTCACGCACAGACACAGATATGGTTGCCAGCTAGTTCTAGTCCAGCTTTCTATCAAAGAATTTGCTCGATGAAATGCTTTTGTTCAGTAGCAAATACTGTGTAAAATATGCTTTCTGAGCAGTGCTTAATTCTCACGAATGAAAAAATAAAACTTGTGTGAAAGGAATGATGCTATTTTAATGCACATTTCGATGGTGAAAGGAATGATGCTATTTTAATGCACATTTCGATGTTTAATGCAAATATTTATAGAACAGGAAAACAGATTTTTTAAAATAATTTTTTATTTTCATTAAATTTTTCACTTGTAGTTTCATATCAGTGTGTTGAAATCAAAATGTTTTTTCTGAAAATTAGTTTTATTCCAGAAATACCGATTTTTCTATTTTTATTTTCTTGTAGCAGGATCTTTGATGAGCACAAAGCATTCACAGCCACAGTCTACCTTTGCAAAAAGTCTAACTTCAGCAAGTACAGATACTCCTTATTTTAAAGCAGCAGGTACAATGTTGCATTTTTTTCTTCTGTATTTCTTTTATGGGCCTTATTCCTCACTGCCTTGAGTTCAATTGTAAAGTTCCTGATTATGTCTTAGAGATGTGTTATAGTATAATACATTGTGAATTACTCTTAAATGACCTTAACAATAGAAAATTGTTCTACATAAAATTTTACAACTAGAAAACAACCAGTTTGACTGCCGTTGTGGTTCATGTGTTTTAGATCCTCTCAAGATAGTGGAAATTCTCAAAAGACTTCATTGTTATATAAGAACTTGTTACTGTTCCCTATTGAACATAAATACAGTTTCTGTAGCTTGCAAAGGTCTGTCAGGGTTGGCTGAAACACTGCTCTTGCTAGTCATTTAAAAGATGATCTTATTCTGAGCACATATAAACAGCAAATGGCTTAGCTAGATGTAAACTTAGAACTGAACTAAAAGTAGATTACGTGTGTCAGCCTGTTGCTATACCTAAACTGATTGCTTCCGCTGAGAAAGTCTGGATGAGGCAGCACTAATCCAAGATAAGCTCTGTCCTGCTATTGTACTGAATTGTGGTGCTGTGCTGTCCTGCACAGAACTTCTGCAAGGTCCTTGTAGGGTATCTGCTGTGTTGTGCTGCTCACTTGGCTAACACAGTGCTTCCCACAACCCAAATTTACAATGCTCTTCACTGTGTAATAAGGAAAGCCCTTTATGTGGTGTCACTGTGTGCTTGTGTGTGTGTATATATATGTATAAAACATTTATATATATATACTTATATAGGTTTGTTTATTTGCTTTCTTTATTCATGTATTTCACCTTTCAGAAAGTACGGAGATTCCGTCTTATGTGACTAAGTGTCCTAGCAATGGGCTTTGCAGTAGATTGCCACCTGATTGTATGACATGTAACACAAACTATTCCTGTATCTATGGGAAGCCAGCCACTTTTGATTGCAAAGTCAAGCCACACGTTCATTGTGTTGTAAGTAATTTGTTACTTTCAAACCCAGATTTGAGACATTTAATTAAACTGTGGGATCATGTCATATAAAAAAAAAAGTATTTCCAAGTACTTACAAAGGGAGGTTTGCAGACCTGTGGTGTATTTAATGTGATTCAACTGTTGGCTGTTGCTGAAGAGGCAGATCTGCCCTCCTGTTTTGCCTTTCTTGTGTTGGATCTTTTTGCAACGCAGTTGGGTTAAATCAATTCGTTGACCATTCAAAACTGAACTGTCCTGAAAGTGGAGAGACTGAATATATGTCAGAGATACAAACTGATTTGCATGTGAGACGGAAAGAGGCCTCCTTTTGGCAGTAGCCTTGGACTGGAGGAAGAACTGCGCTTATTATAAACTCAATTTTCTGATGCTGTTGTTTCTATTTTACTTTACTACATAAAGGTAGCAAAGAGGGTAACTGTTACTCTGCCCAAAATGTCTGCCTGTGGAATGTAATTTGGTGCTGCATGCTGTGATTTTTTTTTTTTTTATTGCTAGAGAAGTGATAATGCTGGTTTTTTTACAGGATGAGAATAACCATGAGCAGGAGAACTTTACAATTAACATGACCTGCCAGTTTTGCTGGCAGCTTGCAACCACTGATTATGTGTGCACCAATTCTACCAGCTGCATGACAGTTTCTTGTCCACGACAACGATACAATGCCACTTGTACAGTACGGGATCATATTCATTGTCTAGGTAAGGGGGCTAAAGCAGATCCTGTAAAGAAACTTCTTTCTAAAGAATTTCTTAAATGTTTTTGTGATGGGTAAATAAAATGATTGTTTATGTCAGTTGCAATAACAACTGGCACCTTGATCAACCTCTTGAATTTTTTGGTAGTTACACTTTGAATTTAAGCATAATAGTGACATCTAATGTAAATGTTGACTTTTAATACTGTTGTGTACCTTCACATGAGACAAAATAATTGTGTTTTATCAAAATCTGTGAATTAAACTAATTTGGACAGCACTGCTAGAATCAAATATCAAATCTCTTAGCAGAACAACGAATAAAATTCATGCTAGTTTCACCCAATGAACTTAATTTTTCCCTCAGTTTGTTCAGTGACCTTGTGTGTTCTCTGATGTGGGACAAAGACTGGAACAGAGGACCGTAGAGTATAAGCTTCTGTGTTAACAGTGTTTGTTTCAGTTAGTGTCAACCCTTTCAGACTCTTCTTTGAGATATACAGTATCTTCTTGCTTGTTATTTTTGTGCTCACTATGAGGTCTCTGTTTCTACATTAATGTTTGAATGTTTTCTGACTTATAGGTAATCGTGTCTTTCCTAAGATGCTCTATTGCAACTGGACTGGAGGTTATAAGTGGTCTACTGCCTTGGCGCTAAGGTACATGAGAACTATTAGATAATGTCAAACTAAAATATTATTTGAAATAGATTGTTTTTCTGATGGGTGTTTTTTAATGGCGTACTGAATAAACAATTCCTTATAGTCTATCTTAGATTTTGAAGGTATAGGATGCCTGGAAATTTCGCATGCAGTGATGCTAGCTGCTGTCAGTAGAGCTGGAGAGAAAGAATTTTTCTGCATCAAATATATGTTCTTCAGAGTAAATACCAGTGATTCTCATGCTTCACAAAGTGACCCATTTTCTAAGTAGAGAGGACGTTGTCTTTTATTCTGTATGGTGTCAAATGATGTACAAATGCTCCAAAAAAAATCATCTGTGGATTTACTGTGTTGTTTTTTAAACAGGGCTGAAAATTGGCTGGATTACTTCTTGATATGCAAAACAAATGCAGCTGTTTATGAATTTGATAGTTTCACTGCCCTAGCTGCAGCTGGTGTATGTTTATTACAGTTTCCTTCCCCACTGTAGTGGCTTAGAAATGCCTTAAGATGAAGTTTCTTGCAGAAGAAACCAGTATAGCAATACTGAAAGAAACTATTATTTCAGGAATATTAAGCCATTAAAGCACTGCCACAGTGATTTAAAAATAACTGAAGTTCTTTTCATGGAAAGACCTTTTCATTGAATTTTAATTCTTTAGAAGTGGTTAATAAGGTAATTAGGGTAGTAAGACTCAGCATTCCTGGAGCCAAAGGTACAAGAAGACTGACAAGAAAAAGGTTTTAACACACTTCCATTTATAAGAAGATCTGCTCTCTCTGCCACCATCTGGAGAGACTTCTTGTTGCCTGACTACTGCATCTGGCTGAATTTAGCATTTGGGTCTGTCTCTGTAGCTTGTTGGGTTGTTTTTGTTTTTTAGCTTCTACTAGCTTAGAAAAGTTAAGAGACATTTATACCTTTGAGAGTTTGGAGGTTTATTGCTTGTTATGAATGAGAAAGTGTCAACTCTTTGGATAGTTTTAATTAGCTAAGAAACAATCCAGTCAACTCTTTGTACAAAAAGTGTGTAGTTTCTTGAAAGGTGTAGAGCAAAACTACCCTTAAGTATGTTATCAACCTGTGTATGGGGACCTGAGTTCCTTTAAAAATGCTACTAATAATGAATCATATTTTTGTTCTTACAGCATCACCCTTGGTGGATTTGGTGCAGATCGTTTCTATTTGGGTCAGTGGCGGGAAGGTCTGGGAAAACTCTTCAGCTTTGGTGGACTTGGAATATGGACGCTGATTGATGTGCTGCTAATAGGTGTTGGCTATGTGGGGCCTGCAGATGGTTCTCTTTATATTTAAATGTGGGTGCACCGTGTTCTGGAGAGGAATAATTGCTTGGAAAGAGCTCTTGAAGTGAAAGAATATAGAGATCTGAGCCTTTAAGGTAGAATGAAGAAGAATGTTTGTTCTGTGTACATACATTTTAATGTACAGTATCTGTACTTAGTTTGCCTTTAACTAAGGTAAAATAAAAGTGTGGATCACCAAGTTGAAATTGATTTCCTTCCTTCTATGGACATGCTGGTTTTCTATGAAAAAGGCTAGACAGCTAGCCAGATTCTGCCCTGTGTTTGAACTTGGATGATCTGTCAAGTACCAAAAGAGATAAAAGCTAACTTGAATAGTGAGATGCGTGATGTTTACTTCATGTTTGAATGCTTGAATTCAGCTTTAAACCTGACTTCCCTAAATACATCAGTAATTATTTATTTTTTTCATATTTGTGGGAGGATAATTTATTTGTCAAAATTACTCTGGCAGTATGTAGATCCCTGTGATTTATGATGTTAACTACCTTCATCTCTGTTTTGGGGTATGGCAAGAGCTAACATATGCTTAGTTATTTGTTGAAATAATGTTAAGATTTTAGGATTGTAGTAAGCTAAATATGAAATAATTGAAATAGATTTTAGGGTTGTTTCAGAATATCTTTATTTCAGTCAAGTTCGACCTCTGTATTGGTGAAAGATGCAATTCATATTCCTGTGCTAGCAAGCTTGCCCAGTTAATGAGAGGGGAAAAAAAAATAAAGGGGGTGGTGGCATCATGGATGTGCGTGTGCCCTTAGGACATAGTACCGGGCAGCTTGCTGTGCCGTGGCAGCACAGCTCAAGACAGGGGAAGAGCTTCCTGCCTGCCTCTGCCAGCTCCCTCTTGCCGGTCCTTCTACCATACCCTGGGCCTGGACTTTCGCTTCGGCACTAGAGCTGAAAATCATACCACTTCAATAAACTTGAACTTGAAGCTGTTACGGAATTAAACATGAAGAGTGGTTTTATGGCCTCGCGTCGCTCCTCCTGCGCCTGCCTTTCGCTGCTCGGGTGGGTGACGGCGGGAGGGAGGAAGGCAGCGGGGAAGACGGGGATGAGAGGCAGGGCCGTGGCATCGACCCCGTCCCGAACATGTATACTGGGTGTTCGCCCAGCGGCTGGCAGCGAGCGTAAGCAGGGGTCGGCTCCTGTGCGGAGGAAACGCAACCATGGGGCCGGGCCGGAGGGCGGGGCCGGGCCGGAGGGCGGGGCCGGGCCGGAGGGCGGGGCCGGGCCGGAGGACGGGGCCGGGCCGGAGGGCGGGGCCGGGCCGGAGGGCGGGGCCGGGCCGGAGGGCGGGGCCGCTCCTCTGAGGGGAGCCACGGCCCGCCTTCCCCGGCACAGGAGCCGTCATGGCTGCGGAGCGGGAGTTGTGCTTCTACCGGCAGCTGCCTAAAGTGGTGAGCGGCGGCGGGCGGCCCGGCCCCTGCCCATTCCTCTGTCGGCGGTCGCGAGCCAGGCGCGCGCCCTGGCTGCGGCGGGCGGGTGCGGGGCCTCGCTATGCTACCGGGCTCGGGCGGGGCGGAGGGCTGAGGGTCTGGCAGCGCGGTAGCGCGGCAGCACTGCGGACGGACGGACGGGCGGACGGACGGACAGACGGACAGACAGACAGACAGCTAGCTGCTGTTCCTCGGTTCTTGTCGAGTGTGAGCTTTTTTAAGGGCCTTCAGCCCACTTCTGAGCGCGGTGGGGGCTTTGCCTGCCCAGCTTCTCGGTAGGTCTTAGTGCCTAATCTTCTTTCAGTTAAATCAGTGAGTGTGATCTTTATTTCTTGCCCTGTTTTTCGCCGCGGCCCCCTAAAGAAGGCTGTCTCAGATAACGCTTTTCGCCCGTGTCCCGGCGGGTGTGCCTCGGCGTATCTGTGGTGCCCGTGGCTCCGTGTTGCAGCCTTATCAGTGTGGCCCTTCGGGGTTCGCGCGGCAGAAACAGCGCATCCCAGCCGAGAGTTTGTGCTGCAGAGGCACAGGTGCCCAGGCCACATTGCAGCACCCTCGTATTCTTGTGCCCCTTTTCAGTAAGATGTTTTTCAAGGTTTGTGTTTAATGTCTGACTGAATTCTGTGAGATAGTTCACTTGTAAGATTGAGAAATTGGATGGAGTAGTAATAACATGTATCTGGTTTGATTTCCAGCAGTGGTAAGCTCCTGGTGTGTAGCTGAAGTTGTGCACTTTTACAGTTTAAGGTCATCCAACTCCTTTTTCTTTGCTTTTGAACTTAATACTTTGAAACAGAAATCTGAAGTGCAACACCTCACAAAATTAAAATAGATCTTGATGGAGTTAAAGTTTCAACCTGTTTACCCATTGAAGAATTGAAGAAATATTTCTCCATTTTTTATTTTCCCAGTGAGAAAGATGTGTTCCTGGGGGATGAGGGGATAGTTAAAATGGAGATGCTTTGCAGATACATTTTGAATTAGTTAAGAGGGCATTAGGGTTCTTTGTGTCAGAAGCCAAGAGATCCTAAGATGGAGCAAAGGTGAAGTGAGGAGTAGAGCTGAAGATCATGAATTTGGAGCCCAAAGTTAAAGATTGTCAAGAGGAAGTCAGGCAGAAAGCAGTGTTGGACAAAGGAGAGCAATTACACCAGTTGCTGCTAATGGGTACAGGTACCATCTTCCTAGATTGCTGGTGTGAGTTGAAGTGTCAAAATGTGAAAAAAAAAATATGCACACGTTCCTGTTTTTGAAAAAAGAACACGTTTAACTTGCAGTGGATGGGGAAGGAGTTCTTGAATCCTTAGTATACCTTTCCTAGTAGTCAGGCAGCTGTTCTCCTCAGCCCGAATTGCGCTACTCTAACGGTAAGTTGGAGAGCCAGCTGTGCTTCCACTAAGATCAGTGCTAACAACAGCCCACCAAGCAAGAACTAGTAGGACAGTCTCAGTTGAAATGGAGTATGCCAAAGCATGAGGAAATAACTATTAGCCCAACACTAGAGATAACTTATCTTCAAACTCAGAGTGAAACAAGGATACAATAACAGTAATATAAATAAGATGTAGAAGCCATTCTTTTCACTCAGCACAAATCTATAGGTTGTTTTTGTTTTCCTCTAGGAACTTCATGCTCATTTGAATGGCTGTATTAGTACTGCCACAATGAAGAAACTTATGGCCCAGAAGCCGTACCTTCAGATCCAGAATGGAATGACTATGATTGACAAAGGAAAGAAAAGAACCTTAGAGGAGTGAGTATACACCTGTTTGTGTGTGATGGACATTTCCTGAGTGTGTTTTAATTAAGTGCAAAATAGAGAAATGTGTGGCCTTCAACACTGACTGCAGAAAATACATATTTGAGTTTCACTTACAGTACAGTCTGTTAGATTTTTGCTATTTGTAGCTATAGAATGCCTTCTTAAATGTTTGCAAACTAAATGGAAATCTAATGTTGATTAATTCCTTTTTGAGTGAAAATTTTCACTTGTAACTTATGTTCATCAGAGAGAACTGGATTACATAGTTTCCTTTTTTTGAAACTTCATGTTTCACTTTGTGCTTAAAAAAGCTTCGTGGTAACTAATAATTTCTGCTGCAAACGTATTGTTAGTCTCTAAATTCAGAAATTGCTGTCCAGATGGACTGGTTAGTTGAGCATAGTACATTTCATGTTTTCAGAGAGTGGGGAGGTTATTACTGAATGCTCATTTTTTGTTCAGCATTTTTTAACTCTTTTTTTTAACTCTTTATTTTAGATGTTTTCAGATGTTTCAGATTATTTATCAGATTACCACTAGGACTGAAGATATTTTACTGGTAAGTTAATTGAAAGTTCACTTAAAACAAGAAAGCAATATGCACAGGCAACATTAGTTGGACTAAGAGCATTAAGTTCTGAATAACAATGTCAACAATGGTCTCTTCAATTGGCGGTTGGAATAATTATTGCAAAACAGGTTAATTTAAAAACACAGGAGTTTATGTAACTTTTACATTTAATTTTTGTAAAAGCAATAATCTCAGTATGTTGGCCATTATGACCACTCAGACACTTGGACAGATAATGTCTTAAAAGTGTGGTGTCTGCTCATTGTTACCAAAGCTTTGATTTACTCGTGGTCTGTACATACCAAAACTACAGAACGAGGCTTGCCCATTGTTCAGGAGAACCGTCAAGGAGAACTGTTGTGGGATCAGAACAGGGAGCAGAGACTGGTGTAGTGCCCTCTTCTTTCCTCCTGTAAAGGGTCTTTTAGGCAGCCTGTTAAACAGGCTTGCAGGAAAGGAACAGCAGGTGTGAAAGGGGTTATCATGTGAGGAGTATTTCTTTTCAGACAGGAAATTCTGATTTGTCCTGACTCTTCAGTATCACTGAGGGAACTAAAAGTCCCCTCTATGGGGTAGTATTTCCAGAGATGGAGAGCACTAAAAATGTAGAAAGCCTAGAAATTTTGAGTGTTTCATTCCAGAAAGTAGCTTGGTCTTTTAGATATAAGGAAAAATATAACCAATTATGCACATTACTTTTATGATGCTGAATGTGCTCATTCTTAATCAGATAACTAAGGATGTTATTAAAGAATTTGCTGATGATGGTGTCAAGTATCTGGAACTGAGGAGCACTCCTAGAGAAGAAAAGTCCACAGGTACACCCTGCTTTGTGTTTGTAAGTCTGATATGCTATAAAACTTAGTTAAATTATGTTAATAACAACTGAAGTCAAATTTAGTCAGTTCAGTAAACATGCACTTTAAATATTTAATAATCAAAAAACATGCCACTTTACTGTTAGATTTTTGAGGTAAAAAATGTGTTGATTATATCTCTGCTGCCTAAGAATTTGGAAGATTCACTTCAGTATGACATCTGAGTCTGATAATATTTTTAGTGTCTGATTTTATTACTTTGTCTTGTTTTCTTTTATATGTGATTTTAATAAAAACGTGTAAGACAAGTCCTGTTGCAACTCTCTGGTTCACACTAGGATATTTTCCTTCTTTGAGATACTTAGGAGGAAACTCAATTCAAATGTATGCTTCAAAGTAAAGCTATATTTATAAACAGAATTAGAAGTATACAGATTAGAAGGCTATGAACTAAAATTGAAGGTGCAGATTGAAACTTAGCAGTCTAGAGAACTTTGTCTGCAACATAGTAAAATTAATTCAAATATGCTTATTCCAAATGTGTACATTTGTTTGTAGGTATGTCCAAAAGGATGTATGTTGAAACTGTACTTGAGGGTATAAAGCAGTGCAAAGAAGAAGGCTTGGATATAGATGTAAGGTAAATAAAGCATATGAAGTATCTCGTTTCAAAGTTTTGTGTAGTCTGATGCTTGGTTGTGGTTTGCAGAGAGGTTTGCAAACTCTTTGCATAGGAAAGAAAATTGTTCCTAAACTAAATTACATCAAATGGGAACAGGTGATTCATCTGGAAACCTGAAGTTTTGTCTTCCTCTGAATTGATAAAGAATGAAACTGGGTAAAGTTTCTCAGCTCTTAGACTGCCCATTCTCTGCAACATTTTCAGGAAAAGCAGTGTTTTTGATTGAAATTGCATTGAAGACTCCTTTTGCACAGCCTAGAATTAAGCAAAGGTTTTGCTTAATTAGCTGTACAAGCAACCTGCTGTAAATGTAGATGTAATCAGCAGAGACATTTTAGAAGATGTCAGTGGTTGCTTGGAGGTAGTCTGCTTGCCTGTCTTTCGTACTCTCAGTAGCAACCCTTGATAAATTTATTTGTGGAAGCTGAAGAATTCTCATTTTTCATGTGGGCAGCTTGGAGAGGTTGCTTGCCTGCTATGGCAAGCAGCAAATGAGCAGTGTGTTGTTCTCTGCTCCTCCCTCTCCCCATGGCTATTGCATTTCACAGGCTAATGCGTTTATCTAGTTTGTTTCTCTCTGCACTTTGGTATCCTTGTTCCTTGAACTGTTTCCTACACAAATACTCTCTGTCCTCAGCCATGAAGTATGTGAAGTGCCTTTTTTGTTGGTATCAGATTTGTTGGTCTCCTGATACTACAGGTTGTATTTAACTCAGTATGTACATTTCTGTTCTAGATTGTTAATAGCAATAAATAGAAGAAGTGGCCCAACAGTTGCTAAGCAGACTGTTAAACTTGCTGAAGAGTTCCTTCATTCCACTGATGGGATTGTAGTAGGACTTGACCTCAGTGGAGATCCTACTGTAAGTTTTTGGTTTACTTTGGTCTGTTCTTGGAAAAAGATACAAAATGTTTTGTAACAGCAAGTGGTTCAAATCATACTTAATTCTTACAAGTTTTCGTCTGATGTTTGTTGCTACTTTGAACGGCTTGCTTGTAGTCTTGATACCAGATTAATCCCTATTGCTATGAGAGGCTAAAAGAGAATCAATAGGTTAATATATGGCACTGAAAAAAAGAGACACTGAAAAGTAATGTTAATCTGGGAAGTGTCTGTTACTAAATTGTCCCTGTTAGGTTGACTGGCTTGAGGCAAGTGAAATAATACTGCAAGTGAACACTAGTTTAAATTTTGTTTAGGTGCACCAAATGCTTATTGCCTATTAAGAAAGTAGAAATGTTTGAGGATAGCTGTAGAGCTGAAATGAAATAGCTCTAGGTGATAGTTGTAGAGAGGATATCAAAATCAAGACAATTGGCTTGTTGGTTCTGGACATCATCTGCACTACTGACACTTGAACAGTTTATCTAAATTGTGCCCATATAGGAGAATATTATGTGACTTGCAGCATTCAAAACAGAAGTAATGTGAAAAGAATTTCATATAACTATTTAAATAAGTATTACTGCTGGACTTCCCAATTACTGTAATAGGAGTTTTGTAAAACAAGTTATAGCATGGTGATGTGTTTCTGTCTTCAAGGCAGGACATGGTCAAGATTTTTTGGAACCGCTTTCAGAAGCAAAAAAAGCAGGTCTAAAGCTGGCATTGCATCTTTCAGAGGTAACAGTTTTCTTTATTTTGGTCCTTCTCTGTAATTTCCATTCTATAAAAAGCTTGATGGAAACTAAAATGAAGTCCTGTGCATTCTGAACATCTCAGGTCAAAGTAGCAATGGTTTGGGGCATTTTGACAAGAGAGTTAAAACCAAGGAGAAATCTTCAACAAACTGTTCTGAATCAGAACTGTCAAATTACTGTACTATATCTCTTGGGGGTTTAGATGTGAATTCGAAAAGCAGTACTATTGATTCACTGATTTCTTGGTAGTACCTTATCAGAAATCATGTGTAGTACAATTGCATGTTCCCATGAGTAGTTCTGTTAGCTCTGCTTGTATCAGTGGGTGAGCTGGGCTTCTCCAGACAATCTGTTGAACTGGTGGCTGAAGTTTACTCTGACAAGGCTGATGAATACTGAAAATTTTCTTATTTATTCAGGAAATTTAGCATGACATATGATGTCACAGGTCTATTTATACTTGTTTCTATTTAATTAAGGAGTTTTTTTCAGGATATTCCTGCATGCTTCTCTGAAAACTTACTGCTTAATGTCTCAGTGATCTCCTGGTTCTGTTTATTTTTTTTGTTTGGTTTGTTTTGGCTTCTTGCAGTTTGAATTCTTCATGCATCATTTTTTTAATGTCTCAGTTGTTAAAGGTCGTCTTGACAGGGTGGTTTTGAAACTGAAGCATACAAGGCTGATGTGAGGGCTCCAACTGAAAGTACTTCAGAACTGCACATAGCTATTATCTGTTACCTGTTTTCACATAACAGTTTAGGATTATAGCATTTCTAGTTTGTAATTTCAAGTTGAGAGTCAGTTTCACGCGTTGCTATTTTGTTTACAGGCTAGTAATGCAGATACTCAGTCTCACTAAAGCTTTCTTTTGGATAAGATAAGCTGTGAAAATAGATCTTGAAGTCTGTTGTAATTTTTCAATGTGCTGCTTTATGTTGCCTTGACAGAATGTGAAATGTGTCTTCTCTAGATTCCAAACCAAGAAGAGGAGACCAGAATTCTCCTGGGCCTGCCTCCTGACAGAATTGGGCATGGAACATTTCTTAACTCTGCCACAGCAGGCTCAGAAGAGTTAGTGTCACTTGTTCGACAGAATCACATACCCATTGGTAAGAAAAAAAAAGTTAAGATGACCTGGTGATCTCTGAATTTTAATGTATCATACCCACTGCTGCTCTGGTAACTCAGATCTGTCTTTGGGCAGAGGTGACTAGAAAAAGGTGGCAGTGTATGGGAGAGAATCGTCTGTAAAGGTTTGCTGGTAACGCTGTTGTGTTTTTGACACATATGTGGCAGCAGAAAACAAATGATGTCTCAGATAGGAACAAAACTAAATCATAACTTCTAATTACTGTGCAAAACTGTGTGATGTCTCTGTATCTGGTTTGTAACTCCTTAAACTTCATACCCAGCCAGTAGTTAAGAAGAAGTTGATTACTAAACTTTACTCAGAAGACATTTCCAAATATTTGAAGCATAGAAAATCAAGGAAACAACAATATCTGATTTTAATTTTCATTCAGGAACAGAAATAAATCAATTAATGTGTCAAAAACCTGTCTTTTGACATGTATCCTTGTTCCCTCTTTATTTTTCCTTAGAACTTTGCATGACGTCAAACATCAAAACTCAGACAGTGCCTTCATGTGACAAACACCATTTTGGCTACTGGTACAACACTGGCCACCCTGCGGTACTTTGTGTGAGTTTTTTGATTTTGGTCATATGTTTAGGCAAAGAGGCAAATGAGTGTGAAATGAGAGAAGTATTGTCTCCTATTATGGGTCCAATCTGACTTAGTAACAATTTCTTGCAGCAAGTCATCTGCTTGTGGGAAAACATAATACTCTGTTTGAGAAGTGCTTTTAATACAAATGGGAATTTTTAGTGTTTCTCTTGGGTTTATTGTAAAGCCTGACCTTTGTTCTGTGTAGATCAGAGGATCAGCTATACATGCATTAAACTTAACTGCATGCAGACAGGTTTCTTGTAAACATACTGTTCCAGTGCTTGCAGGTGAGCTCACGCTTCCCTGTGTATTTATTGTATTGGAGGAGAGAGGGCTTGAGTTCTCTTCACAGCTAATTAAGGTCCTTAAACGTTGAAGTGCCAAGTACTTTTGCTGGCATTAGCAGGATTTTAACATCACCCTGTTGCTTTAACTCCTATAATTTGTAGCATTATCCAAGTGTGTGTCTATAGATCAATATTGTGCTTATCATTCAAATAAGCCTCAATCCTCTATTGTATAAAGGATTACTGAGTTTTGAACCCTGTTCTATTAGGTGAAAACTAATTCACCATTAGAGATGATTTCTGATCTTTTAAATTGTGAAAAATCTAGGTAACTAGTGAGGTCACATAAGAAAGCAGGTTACCCATAAAAGCCTGAAAATGCAAGGGTAGTAGGAGATACCACAGTGTCTTAACAGGTTATAGTTAGCACTGTTTTCTCTGGGGACACAAGGACTCTTGATTTGTAGATAATCTCATTAACCCTCAAATAATCCTAACTTGCTCCTTCTAGATGAATAATCTTTAGGTGGCTTTCAATCACTAGCCCAGTACTTGAGTCATCATCAAGAAATCACTTGATTGACACCAAGTGCAGAAGGTGAGACAGTTTCTTCCCTGGAGAAGCAGGAATACAGAGCATGCTTAATTCCCACATCTGAGGAAAGGCAAAAGAGGAATAAAGAGATCTGCACACACTGACATAGCTTGCATGTATGCAGCATTTGATAGCCATCTTCCTAGCAATTTTTATAGGCATTCCTATTTTGTTGATAAATTGTGCCGTCACTTTAACTTTTCTTGTATGTTTGAATAATTTATTAAATTTGAATGAAAATGGGACAAATAAAGTATGAAATAATTGCCCACAGATGAAAGAATAAAATGTGCAACAGCAAGATAAAACTGATTTGCAGTAAAAACCCTTTTCAATGCAGAGCAACTAACTTAAACTTTTTCTTTTCTTTCCATTTAACTCCAGACTGATGATAAAGGCGTCTTTGCAACAGATCTGTCACAAGAATATGAGCTGGTTGCAAAAACATTTAATCTGACTCGATCACAGATGTGGGATCTTTCCTATGAATCAATCAACTATATCTTTGCTTCAAGTGTAGTAAAATCGAAGCTAAGGCAACAGTGGAGTAAACTGAAGCCAGCTTTGTTTGATTAATCAAACTCCTTCTAAACAGCTTGGGTCTATTAGCTTAGTTAATAAGCTTTTTTTAATGAAGTCCCAGTTTTTTTTTCAGACTTCAGGTTTATAAATCCAGTCCATAAACTGTGCCTGTGCAAAATGAAAACAAGAGGAGTCCATCCTTTGTTAGTGGGGACAGAACTAAATGTTCTTTCATAGTTGAGGATTCTCAACCAGTGACTAAAATTCCAGATGTGTCACCACATCAATTCTCTCCAGTTGATACAATATTCGTAAAAAGCACTTAGTTGGAAGTATGTTACAATACTACAAACATTTGAGAGTCAGGCCAAAATAAAGGCACAGCTGTTAGGGTTTAAAATGTCTCTGCTGGCAGCATTACACCAAGCATATCATATGTATGGTATGCATAGGTGGCTTTTGTATTTTTTTTTAAACGGAAGTTTTGAGCAATCGATTGAATGTGAGGATGGAAACAAACTCAGGGAGAACGAAGTATCTGTCCTAAAGAACTAAATATTGTTTGTTTTTACTGGTGTACATGCATGACTGTAAATTGTGTGGTGTATTTGGTGGTGCTCAATAATGCACTGAGCACCAATAGTGTTTAGACAAAGTTAAGAATCTCAAATGCCTTAGCAAACTGTGTGCTACCTGGGGGAATGGTCTAATTCTAAAAATGCTTTTTAGAATTGCTGTTTGTTTCTTCTAAAAGAACAATAAAAATTGCTTCAGGCTCCATGTTTTTTGAAACTCTGCTTCAGGTTTGTATGTGTGAGAGAGATCTACAGAAGAGAAGCACCTGTAACCTGCTGCAAGATGGGAGTGTAGTCCCTGTAACATACTTGCTGACTGCTGGCAGCACCACCTCTGCTCTGACAGCAGACAGGGCACCTTGGTTCAGGTAGTGACAGCATTCCTTCTGCCTGTCTCTCTGCATGCACGTGTACATTTTTGTATCTCAATATTGAAGCTGATGTATGAACATAGATGTGTGTATGCATAGAAAAGTATGTAAGTAGATATGAACATACACATGCAACAGCATCTAAAATTAGGTATTGCTAGCTAGTGTAGGAAGTGACCAGAGAGAAGGTATTTCAGATCTAGAATGTTTATACAATAATCAAACAAGCAAACATTCTGGCATCTACAAGGAATACCGAATATGAATACAATAATACAAAAGCTGTTTATGACTTCAGTGTTGGTGTGTTAAAGTACAATCAGCATAAAGTAGTTGTTCTGGGTCCAGAGTGGCAAACAAAATTGAAAAGAGGAGGAAAAAAAAAAAGGTTTTGGGGGGAAGGATAGCAAAGAAAGCTTGAGAAGGGTAGATTTAGACTGGAGATTAGGAGGAAATCCTTTACAGTAAGGGTGATGAGACACTGGAACAGCTTGCCCAGGGAGGATGTGGATGCACCCTCCATGGAGGTGTTCAAGGGTAGGCTGGATGAGGTCTTGAGCAACCCAGTCTAGTGGAAGGTATCCCTGCCAAAGCCAGGGAAGTTGGAACTAAATGATCTTTGAGGTCCCTTCCAACCCAAACCATTCTATGAATCTATGAAATGGATATGTTTCTGTGGCTACCTGAGGTTCCCACAGAATGTTTTCCAAGCAGAAAACATTCCTTTTGGAGATGTGGGAAAATTACGAAGCAGAACTGTGGTTCCATATGTTCTTACCTGAACTCGGAATAAGGCCTCATGCTGACTTTTATTTATAAACACTAAATTGCTTTCCAGATAGTTTCATTGATCACTTTGTTGTTTGGCCAGCTTTCTATTTTCTTTCCACAAAAATAATTACTACAGTAAGTATTTTCTTTTTTTAATGAAGAGCTTTCTACAGACAGACTGAGCAGCTCTGGGATGTTGCAGTTAGGTATTTGTCTCAGGATAAGTGGGCCTGTACTCCAGGGAGATGGCATTCTCCTGTAAAAGTTTTATAATATTTTTACATGTTACAGTCTTCTAATAGCTTTCCAACAATATAGAATTTGGTTTATTAGTGAATAAAGCCTGTTGACTTCCTATTTATTTACTAAGGGGTCATCCTTGGTGTTATTGTCAACTGTTATACTTTCTTAAGCAAAGTAAGTTTTAGAATTTGGTGTCTAATGAGAACTTTAATTTCACACTGTTAGCATTATACAAAAGTAAGGTTGATTTTTAAGGTTTATGTGTTGAATCTAAACACATACAGATGTGTTCATTCAGAGAGCTTAGTAAATGCTGGTGTTTTCAACTTCGATTTTTCCCTGCAAGCATACTGCCTTAGAGATTTTTGACATTATGGACTATGACATTTAGTTCTGAGTATTTCCATTTAATTGACTTCTGTGCATCTTTAGTGCCTTGAAGCAGTTGTAGTACTGCCCTCAGAGCTTGGTACATGATGATGCATGGATGCCTCATGGATGCCAAGTTCCCAAGTTATTAATGAAACAAGTGTTCTGGATACATAGTGAAACAGTGCTGTTACATGGCAGCCAGAGTTATAGAATCACTCCTCTGAAGATTGTTACTTAGCTGGCACTTAGGATACTTGCAGATGCACTGCTGTTTTTAAACACCCCCCCCACACACTTTGTGTTTAACAGTATTTATATTATCTTGGCTGGTAATGGAAGTCAGGAAGCAACTTGGAAGATTGCATTTCTGTGAGGTAAAAGAACCAGGAATACATTTGGGTGGCTAAAGAACAATACACAGAACTGGGGGGGGGGTGTTTTCTGTGTATTGACTTCTGTCACTGCAGTTATTTACACTGCAGTAAGTGTTACGCTTAGAGTGGAAATGAAAGTTCAAAAGGATGTGGGGAAGTTTTGGACTGAAGAATCATCATCTGATCAGAACTTTTATCATGCAGAGTTCCCAAGTTGTCTGTTAGAAGCTGACACTTTATGTTCTTACTATTGCTGGGCTGTTCTTCAGAAGCACAACTTAAAACTGCAAAGGTTCCTTCTTTGGCTTAAGGTAAAATTACAGTTAATTTTACATTAAACCTTTCTCGCTGAGCCTGTTAGATGAAGAGTTAACAGTGAGATAACCATTGTTTAGTTCAGAGTTTTGTATAAAAATGACTGCAACCTACAGTTGGAGTGAAGCATCACCACTGATGTAATCATCAGTCATGAGGCAGAGGACTGTTTTCCCCTGAATGCTGTGGAAATTTTGGGTAACTATTTGCATAAGATGAGATTTAAGTTGCTATTCAGGTGCAGCTCAACTTTAAGTAAACAAAATAGATCTAGTTTGAGTTAGTATTTGTGTTTATTTCTCTCTGATAATATGAGCCAACACTATACAGAACAGTCTCCAATGTTCAGTGTCTATTTGCATCACATGAAAGTACACATTGGTCCTACTAAGCAACATTGTCTTTGGAGGTGTGTGCAAGCAGAGAGCAACTGCTCACTGTAGCCTAAGTTCTCTCAGAGTTCCTCTTGAGACAAACACAGATGGTTTCCAAAAATTCTATTCCTTGTGATTAGGCTGGTAACATACCACAGCTTATCAAAATACAACCACTAAACTCAGTATTTCATGCTGCTCTTCAGGATTATAGCTTTGAAAATAATGTAGTTACATGAATTATTTCTATACCTGTTTCTATATTTAGGCATTTCAAACTAATATATTTTAAAAATAATGGTGCAGATAAGGGCACTGCATGAGGTAAGTGCCTAAGATGATGAAGAGACTGGTGCATCTCTCAAAGGAAAGGCCTAGAGACCTGGAGCTGTTTAAACTGCAGAAGGCTCAGTGTGGTGAAGCTCATCAATATTTTTAAATATGGGAAGGAGTAGAGAAGATGGAACCAGGCTTTTCTCAGTGATACCAAATAACAGGAAAAGGAGTACAAACTGAAACCAGGAAATTCAACTTGAATGTAAGGAAACACTTTCTACTGTGCGGGTGCTTGAACATGGGAACACACTGCCCAGACAGACTGGGGAGTCTCTGTCTTTGCAGACGTTTTAAAACCCCAAGTGATCTACTCTAGTGGACCCTGGCTGAGCAATAGAGGTGGACTGGACAATCTCCAGAGATGCCTTCCAACCTCAACTGGTCTGTGATTTTGTAAAGTGAATATACAAATATACAAATCTTTAAAAATAAAATACTGACGTAACTTAGTTGCTCCAGTGATAACTTTTCACCAGGCTTGAAGAAAAACAGTTGACTGACTTGTGAGATCTCTTTTTAAAGAATGATTTATTCATTTTTCACAGCCTTCTTTCTTTCACATCCACTGTGGAATCCTTTGGTGCCATCAGGACCTTTAGGCAGCCGCAGCACCCCTACAGGTAGACCATCTGCATTTTGTATTTTCCGAGCCAACATGGGGCTACTGACAGGACTCTTCTCTTGTGTTACAGTCTGAGCTTTTCTTCTCTGTACCCAGGGGCTGCCAGAAGGAGTGATACTGCTGTCTGAGGAATAATCTGTACATTTCCTTGGAATTTCAGGGCTTGTGCTTGGGTTAAGCTTGTTGTCTTTGGCCAGTGGAGACTTCTTGGTTGCTTTTCTGAGTGAAGATGGACTGTTCCAAGGACTTGATCTGGGTGACACATTAGGACTTAGATGGTTGTTTGGGTGAATGACGAGGCTCAAATTACTCATAGTATTTTTTGCAGTACTTTTGCGCCCCGACAGTGGTGATGTAGGATTACTCTCTGGGTCAGAGGAGCTGTTTGCTGAAGATTCATCACCAACAAACTGAAGTTCCTCAACTCTCTTGTAAAGGGATCGAGCCTTCTTAAAACTCTTGCTGCTATCTTCATCACGGTTCTTGTCTTTGGGAACTTTTTTCTTTGGAGGTTTCATGCCTATTAGGACAACTTTCATGTCCGTCTCTTTCTGTTTGGCACACATGAAGTCATGAGCACGTACAGCAGCATCTACTTCTTCAAATTCTATAATTGCACATTCCTGAGTTCCCAGTTGGGTGTACCGATTGCCGACCCTCCTGATATCAGGTGGTAGATCCTTACCAGGCTTGAGAATACGAATTGATGAAATTACACCAAAAGTTACAAAGGTTTTAAGGAGATGCTCCATTATCCTTTCTTGCATGCATCCATTTTCTGGTTGTTTAAGAGCCTGCAGCTCTGAAATCATGTGGATATCATACACCAATAACATCCTGGTAGGGAGGTTTTCACTTGGAAACACCGGCACTGGAGTATTTCTTCTAACCTTTCTGTTATCGTCGTTGAGCTCAAGAGTGTCTGAGTACTTTAGTGCATAGGCTGTGGTTCTCCAGTCACGGGTAAGGTGTTTCACCTTGAAGAAAGACACAAGTTAAGCAGTACAATTCACCAAACCCTCTCAAACTCATTACAGAAAGTGTAAGGCATATGCAGGCTCCAGTCTATAAACAGAAAGCTGGACTGAAGTTTCACAGAGCAGACTTCAGTGAAAGCGTAAACAGCTTTCCAGATACAGTGAGCATCAGTGAGCTCCTGTAAAGCTTGCATTCTGTTCAAGCTAATGAAAATAGGAACTGATACTCAGGTGCTCAAGTGACATTCAATTATTCTGTATCTAGACCTGAGCCATGACCTAGATGCATCTTTTGTGGGTTTTATTTTGTTACATTTGCCAAAAACGTAGTTTTGCCAAGTTTAGAACTTTACTTTATTGAACTGATTTTTACCCCCTCAAAAGTATCTGTTCAAAATAACCCCAAATTTTTCCATTTCCAAGGACTGTTTATTATTGGTGTGATCTGTCTGAAGTGGTCTGAGGAAACTGGAGTACCTTAAGTTCGAGACTGAATAGCTCTGCAAGTTGTTCAGATTTAGAATCTTGACAGTGTTTCTAATGTAATCTTAGAAGTCAGTTACATAACTAGATGTACACAGGAGTTGCTAATGTTAAAAATCAAACAAACAAAACCTCAAAAGACTAAAACCCATCTCACTTTTAAGTGACTTCAGTTACCAGATACTTTCTACCACTCTTAATTTTTGGATCTCCATACATTTGCAAAGGTCAGATTCACCATCCCTTCTCAGAGACAAGCAAGTAACTTTACCAGGATTACTGAGCTAGTCATGAGCAGCTGATCTAGATGTGAATTTATCTAGTGTCCCAATTACAATGCCCTGCTCTCTCACAGAACAATTTAAAGGCTTAGTTGCTCAAAAGCTTATGATTTCCCTACCCGGTCATGAATAAGTTCAGCAATTCAACACATCAAAACTGAATTGACCTAGGAGAGGGGCAGATAAAGAGGAACTCTCTAAAACCACCTCTACAAAATAAGTTATTTT
Organism: Indicator indicator; assembly: GCF_027791375.1. NCBI lineage: Eukaryota > Metazoa > Chordata > Aves > Piciformes > Indicatoridae > Indicator > Indicator indicator. Next base: position 7,444,847 of record NC_072025.1, read on the forward strand.
CATCATATTTCTCCTACTGTTTTTAGATTCATCATGCTTCAGACACTTGAAGTCTTAAAAAGTTAGCTTACCTTCTTAAAAGAAGTAAGGAGTTTGACACTGACATAGCCCATCTTGTTTCTTCTCACATGCTTTAGAAGGAAGGTATCTTTCTCAAGGTTCTCATCTGAGAAGTAATACTCAATCTGTGCTACTAACTTCTGGATAAGGTCATTTTCTGGTGGTTTCCAGTTCTGGTCAGAGTCATCATCATTTTCCCCACCACTGGAAGACAGTTAAATCATTTTGTTAAACAGGTCTTCATTTTACATAGTGGATTCAAAATGAAAAGGCATAACTGTGATGGCGATTCCAATGTTACATATGGGCACTGAACCAGTACCACCCTATCCATCTGAGGCAGGAGGGCAGCTCAGAGGATGAAGCCTTCCAGACAGCACAGTTCATGAGCAAATTCCAAAAGCTGATCTCTGTGTAGAACAGACATACACACTAACATCTTAAAATCTCTGCCACTCAAATCCTACCCCAAAATGTGAAATGCAGGTGCATAGGCACAATGATCCTTCATTGAGTGTTTTTTTTTTTTTAGTCTGAAGCTATCGAATGTAGGTTAGACATTTGTGTGCTTCATGTGCATACCAGTGAATGGCTGCTCCAGTCTGATGCAACCATGAATTCTCAAACCTTGTCATTGCATGAATGCAGGATCCAGTATCCAGGGAGTGAGAGGACTACTGCACTTTTTACAGATCACTTCCAGAGTGACAGAGTAACTTAACTAGCAGTTTATCAAGGGGCTTATACGGCATGTACATTTCAGATACAGGACTTGTGTGCAGTAGCAGCTGGGCAGGAAGCAGCTGTACTGCACACATACACAGATTGCTAGAGGTCATTCTCATTTCCTCTCTCCTCCTCCCATGATGTTGTCTAGGTATCTGCAAAATGGAGCACTAGTACTGCTATCCCAAGAAAAGATACTATCCCAACAAAAGATATTGCAGCCAGGGATTTGAAATAAAATTCTTGCCAGATACAGTTACAGCAACACATTTGTTGCTGAAATACAAATGACTACTTAAACTGTTACCTAGCACTGAGGCTAGAGTTCCTCTGGAGACTACAGTAGTAGATGTTGCTGTGAGAACTCTAATGCACAAGTCTGTCTTAAGCCAGTCATTTCTTTAAAGCTGTTAGCAGTTTAGCTTTGCTGTAGCACCATCATGAAAGTTTCTGTTAAAAAAATGGAGTCATTCACTCAGCTACCTAGACCCTATGTATTACTTCTGCCTTCCATATACCCCAGCAACATAAAAGGAACCACCACATATTTTCCAAAAATGATCTTAAATGGCTTTTGCAGAGCTTGTGAACATAAAAAGGAACAGGCATCACACTAGAGTCCTCCGAGGCAAATCTGGCAGGGAGGATGTAGGCTACTGAATCACCATGCCTTGTGACAGTTTTGTCCCATAGTCAAACTGGAGACTGACCTTCCTGCTGACTAACATGCTGGCCATGCCTGGGTGCAGGTAGAAGCAGTGCCTAGGCAGGTACTTGCTGTACACCTGAAGATACCAATCAGGTCAGTGGGCTCTGTATGGGGAATGCCATCCCAGGTGTGACAAGCTACAGAAGTTCTCTGGGACCTGGCTTTTTGAAGTTAGGAATTTATTTACTTACTACGATTTGTCTGTTCATGGGGCAAGACATCAGGTATCTGTTGATACTCAAGCACACAACCCCAGAAGACTCCTTGTTATAAATCTCCCTAGCCACTACCTGGGGTACACTTCAAAGAATGACAACAGTGAAAGAGTGAGAAAAGGAATTTAAGTTATTTGACAATGCCAGAGGTGGAGGATAATAGGTGAAGTTATGAATTAGAATAGTAAAAAACAGTTCATGGCCAGCTGTGGGTCCTAGCTTTGGAAGGAAAAAAAAAAGTTAAGTTCTTATTTTTCCCTTGCTGCATTACTTCTCATTTTCCGTACACTACCAATTCAGAACTAGCGTGAGCACAAAAACCTGGAGCATTGTAGCATTTTTACATACCCACACCCTGCTTAGAAAAACTCACCTTCAATTCAGGATGGAGATTACAGGTTTTATGGGAGGATTTGTTAGTACAGACATTTGCAGATATTTGGAGGGTTCAGATGGAAATAAAATTAAGCATCATGCTTTGGGGAAAAAAAAAATAAAAAATGAACTGCTTGTTTGTGAAGGTCAGTACTGTCCTTGTAGTGTTGGCACTCTGAGTCAGAGTGAAACGGGTTTCATTTCACCTCTCAAAATTAAATACTGGTCACAGTCTGAACTATACATCATTTCTATATTTGGTAGACAATTCCACTTCTACAAAATCTTCAGAGCTTTTAAAACAGCCCTCACACAGTACTATATGCAAGTGTCACCTACAGCAAATGCAGACATTTATAACTAGTCCCCTATTAATTCACAGCAACAATCAACCGGTAGTATCTCTAGGGTATTTACTCTACTACAAAAGCAGTTGATAAATCAATGTCAGACCACAGTGACCAAAACAATCAGTCTAGTCACTATGCACAACTTACTTAGTTCTTTCTTCAGAGCACTGTGACGGATATACTTGTCAAAACAGCTAGGACAGACTGAAAAACAACCTTTTTAACATGATGACTCATCTGGCTCTTAGTCACACAAGAAACTAAACACATCTGCATAGAGGACAGATCTTGGGGTTTAAATATCAAAATGCATAAGCCATATAGGAAATTGTTTGGATAGAGTCTTAATGTTCTGACAAATTCTTTGTGAGACTCAGCAAAAACAAGGCAGTGTGTTAATAAGTACTATGTGGCAATACAATTTACAGCAGTAACTTGATGTTCCAACAGTACACTCACTCAAGGGCGGTGCAAGTCTGTTTACAAAAACTATTGGATACAGTACTGGGTGCCTACTAATGGTATGTGTGCTTGCAGTAAACACCAAATTTCAATTTCTATTATCATACATTATATTTTAGACTGACACAATAAAAAATTCACTTTGAATGCTCAGATTCTTCTTGTATCTGTCTGTATGCAAAATAAACTTACATTGAGCAAGAATAGCTTTACTTTTACTCATAGGAGAACCACTTGTTCATTGTGAACAGACCGAAGGCTTTTCTGAAGCACCTGGCAGCTAAATGGCTAAGGACTGAATGTCACAAATGCAGAGAGATTTCCTGAAGAACTGTAGTGTCTTCACCATGAGGAAATGGGTTTTATTTCTAACTTACAAAACCTAGAAGTTGAGAAAGAAGAATCTAAGTTGTCTGGTAGATTAGCTGGAGAGTGAAATGGCTCATTCCCAGCAGTTTTAGACTACCAGTGATATTTTCAAAGTCTTTGGGTAAATAATTCCCTATCAGATGATGCATTCCCAAAATAAATCCTTAGCCGAGGATACATGTATATGGCAAAACATGTGTGAACTCCACTCACCTACTTCTGATGTAGAGCCTTTATAGTTCTCTCCATGGCAATACCTCTGACCCTCCCTGGATCAGGAAGAGGCCATTTACAAAAAGGCAACCTCCACAAGAACTGAACATACATCAGCACTGTCAGCAAAGATTTCTGAAGACAGCACCTACTGTAGAGGATTAAATAAGCAGCATTTCAGAGTTAGCTAATTATGTGTTACAAAGCTTGAAAAAATAACCATCCTTGTCTCGATAAGCTTAGTCCAGGGCTAGAAGCTCTTAAGTAACATTGTCAAAGAAAACAAACAAAAAAATATTTTGAATTTAAGAAATCAGTAATTGGAATGCAACACTGTAGAGCGTGGTACACATCTGATTTATAAAAATAGAACAGTACCATTAGACTGTAGCAAGGCTAAGGAGACTCATTTTAAACATTTTGCTTGTGTCTAGCTATACTGGCTTCCTGTTACTGTAGCGCAGAACTGACAACTTCAGCACCTGCAGAAAATTCCCCCTCCCAAACTATCCCTCTGTGATATAAAATCATGCATTGCAGTTAATTCCCTCTGTGATTTAAAATCATGCATTGCAGTTAATTCTGAATCAGTGCTAGAGTATGAAGTGAGAGAATAGATTGGTCTTTGAACAGAACACTGAATTTCACACTACCATACCTAGATCTTGACCTGACTGCATCTGTAGCTTAAGTAAAGAGCACAAGATGAACTGCAACCAGTCACTTTTGTGTCTCTGCGGTTTTCTGGCACAAAAATCCTGGACGTGCCTTTTACAGGGCATAGATATTGGTAGGCAGCATCAGTAATAATTCCTGAAATTTGTCATTAAGTACAGACAGCACTCTGGCATGATCAAACAGTGAAGTGTAGAGCTGATTACGAAGTTGTAGCTTACACAGTTAAACTGGCCTTGGTTTCATGCCTGGTGAACTTGTTTGCAAAGCCACAAAGCAGGTCTGATTGTCAGTGCCTTAATTCTACTGAAGAAACTGAACGAAAAAAAACAAACAAAAAACCCAAAAAAAACCCCACCAAATCACACCAACCAGGACCCCTTAAAGCCCTGCTATAAAACGCAGTGAAGTGGACACGTCGAGGCAGCACTGCCCGGCGCTTCTCACCGTGGGGAAAACACGTTCCGCTCTGCACCTACATCGGGGCTGCAGGGCACCGGCCCTCCTCCCGGGGCGCCGTGAAGCCCGGGAGGAGCCAGGGCAGCTCCGGGCAGCTCCCCTCCCGGCAGCTGTTTCCCTCCTTGGAGCGCTTCCCGCGTCTCCCACCCTTCCCGCCGGCGTTGCATCAGCCGCGGCCGCACCGTTACGTGAGTGCCCGCGGCGGCCCCGCAGGCAGAGGCGAGCGGGCGGCGAAGGGGCCCCTTCCTACGCTGCCGCAGCCCGGGCCGCGCTCCGGCGTGCTTACCTGGAGCGCCCGCACCGCCCCGAGTCCTCCTCGCTGCAGCTGCCACCGCCCCGCGCCGCCGGGCACGGTGCTCCACCGCCCTCCTCCTCTTCGTCCTCCTGGACGGCCACTCGGATCTGCACGGGCCCGCCGGCCGCAGCGCCGGGCTCCGCCGCTTCGCGGTCCCCAGGGGTGGCCGGCTGCAATTGGGCCATGGCGCTCCGAGCAGAAGAGCCGTGCCGCCCGCCGGCCACAGCCCGCCGCCACAGCAGCGATGTCCGGAGCTGCAGCAGCTGCCTCCCGCCTCCCCTCCCCTTCTCTCCCCGCTGAGGCGGCGGCGCGAGGCGGGCGGTGCTCCCAGCTCCACTCCCCCGGGCGCGGCTCGGCAGGCTGCGAGGGGGTCTGTCCCTCCTCCAGCGCTGCTGACCCCGGCGCGGGGCCCGCCGGGACAGTGCAGGCCAGCCGCCCGGCCAAAGCTTGGTTCTCCATGCCCACTGAATTGCAACGACGTTTATTTCAACAACGAACAACTGGCTCCTCGCCCAAGAACAGCATCCCAGAGGGTTATGTGCAGAGTCTCGGGGCTACGCTGCTGTGTCCCGACTGCAGCGTCGGCTTTTAAGACATTCTAAAACGTTTCAGTGGAGTGCGTGGCGTTTTAAATGCTGAAGGTGAGATTTGGAAATAAGAAAACCCAGTGAACAAGGACATGATTGGACTGATGTTTTTGTAGAACGCTCCTCTGTAGAACTGCATGGTATTTAAAGGCATTCCCAGACAAAAACATACCAAACTAGAGGCCTCTTTTCTGGAACATACATCCACTTACCTTGAACTTTAAACTTGCATTACATTTCAGCAGGCTGTTTCAGCTATTGGAAGTGGAATTAGCATCCATGTTTTCAGAATTCGAATCTAAAGCATTTCAATTTACAGTGTAAATAATCATTCTTAGGCTCAGGAAGATCTTTCAGTGCAATCTGAATCCAGAATGCTAAATGCAGGCTGGATCTTTTAAGTCACCACTTGATCTGTGGCATCCTTGTTTTTGTCTGTACAAATCACCTGAACTGTACTCCACAGCACTGCTTCCATGTTTTCTTCTTAAAAAATTTGGATGGGCAAAACCAATTCTCATAATTGTGACACTGTTTGAGTCAGCTTTGCTGGCATGAACACACAACAGGGCTACTGCTCTGCCTCAAGGGGTTGGCTTATTTTTAACGTGCCTTAAGCAATGAAATATTTTGTTTATGAAATATGTTTACATGCATTGCTAACCAAACCTCTACTATTCTGCTAATGGAAGGAGAAGTATCTTGGGTAAAGGCATCACTTTTCTATTGAACTCTGTGGGAGCAGAAATATAAACACAAAACAGACATTCTAGGAGAGCACACATGCAGGGATTGTGGGTATTTGGATTTGTGGGAGTTGTTTGTCTCCCTGGGCAGGACCAACATCAGGACCACTACGAGCAAAGAACTATTTTGTCCTACAGCTAACCTGTATGATTGTTTGAGGGTCACAGTTCAGTTTATCTGATGGCTCCTGTTGAGGTTAAGTGAACTTGATTTTATAGGGAAGAAGACCACATCTGTTATAGCTTTACCAGTGGTCACTGCAAAGAGTTGACCTTTGTTCTTGTCAATGTCTAGGTCATTTTTGTGGAGAGTCCTATTATTATAATCTAGTGTGCTACAAACACATTAATAATGTTGAGAGATCTGTGTAAGTGAAGACTGATGTCATTTCAAATTGTGTAAGCCAGCAGAAGCAGGATGTGGGAACAACGACAAAACTATGGCTGAAATGCAAAGAGTAAATTTATTCTTGTTACCTCACAGACTGGGGAACCTCTGGAGCAGCACCTGGGTGGAGGCCTGTGAGTGGGGATGCAGACACCACTGACCTTGGTCCTTTATAGAGAACAAAAAAGCTTCTGAACGTGCTGCTCTCTCCTATCTACTAAGTATTGTTGCAGTTTTCCTCTATGCTTACATGTTTCCCACAGCAGGACTGGAAATCTCAAGCATGTTTGATACGGTGCCTCTGAGTCCTTCACAGACAAGTGCTATCTGAACACAGCTGTTCTACTTGTCTAGCACACAAAACTGCACAACAGTATGATATATCTGTTATTCAGCACTCAAGCTGCAAGTCACTCGAGCATGTTTACAGTCCTCTCTGCCAGTCTTCCCTTTCCCACACAAACAGATTAGATCTCCACTGAAACTAAAGGCTAATGTTTCTTTATTTTTATTTTAAATAGAGGAGTGTTCTATAATGCATAACTCCAAGCAGAGATTAAGCAGTATTTGTAACCATGGGAGAACTTAAAACTAAATGAATAATGTAGATGTCCCTTAGAAGAGAACCTGTATCTCAGCTGAGCTTCTGATACCCAGTTATGACTATACCACCAGGAACCTCAACTGTAAAAGATTTTCACAGATTCTTTATGGTACATACATTGCTGGCACAGTATTGTCTACACACCATAAAAAACCCACCCCTGTATTTTATATTTCTCACAAAGTAAGCCATAATTGCATTATTTTGCTGTCAGCCTTTCAGCAAACAGTAACTAAAACGACAGTACACAGAACTAAACCTGCAGTATCGATGGGGAAGACACCGTGAAGAACTCACAGCCCGTCCAGACACAGCTAGCCACACTGGTGCTTTTCTGCCCACTGAGCAAGCTCTTGGTGTGTGTTTGAAAGCATCCACAGCCCATCTCCGGGGCTTCTGGGCTCCAGTTGCTGCTTGACCTGCCAGCAAGAGCTGACACATTCTAAGACACCGCGCAGGCCACAGCGCCTCTCGGCACACCACGGCTATACCCAAGCTCTCCCTGACAAGATTGTCACAATTTGTGACCAGTATGTGCCACCAAGGCAAGGTTTTGAGGCAGAGCAGGAACCTGGAAAGTACACGCAGTTTCTTGCCTTTTCATGGGCTTTCATATAGAGTCACTTGCCTTTAGAATTCAGCAAATCGCCATCGCACGAGTGTCCTTTCACTACTGGGAGCGGACAGTCGGGCCCCGTTCCGCACCTCCCTGAACCTTTTCCCCCGGCTCCTACCTGAGGCCGCCTCGCCCTGCAGCAGGTGCAGGGCACGGCTCCCGGAGTAGGCACCGGGGACATCACCGCACAGCTTCGCGCCACTCAACATCCCTCAGCCGGGAGTGCCGGGAGCGGGCCGGAAGCGGCGGTTGCCCCGGTAACAGCGGAGCGATTTCCGACAGGGGCGGTGGCCGACGCGGAGGTGCGAGGTGTCGTGAGGCCCTGAGGGAGTGGGTATACATGGTGCCCAGCAAGTGTCGGCCCGGCAGGGGCTCTCGGGCAGTGCCCGGCTCGGTAGGTGTTGCCGCGGGGAGCGGCGAATGGCAGCCGCCTCTTTCCACCCGTCAGGGTGTGGGGAGAAGACCCGTGTTTTCCCGACGCTCCCGGGTCGGGGCGCCCCGCGGAGTCTCATCGCATCTCGGGAGGGCGGGCCCGGGGCGGGCGCCACGCCGTTCTGTGAGGCTGTGTGTGAGCGGCCAGGCCGGGCCGGGGCTGAGGGCGCGAAGGAGGGCGGGCCTTGCGCGGGTCGGGGCCTCGCAGCTGGCGGTGTGCCCTGGGGGCAGCCCATGACAAACGCAGCTGAGGGGACCTCGGTGTCGTGTGCCGGGACTGGCCTGCTGGAGCTGCCCTGATGCTGGTGCTGTGCCTCCTTCACTCGTTGGGAAGCGGGATATAAGCCATCTGGTTCAATGTTTCTGTTAAGCGTTTCGATTATTTGGTAGGTCGGTGCTAGGCTGTGTAATGTAAATCAAAAGACCTGCATGCTTTGCCTTAAAAAAAAACCCAAAACAACAAAACCCGCTCATATTTAAATGTAAACGCCTTTTTTTTCTTCATAATAAGGATAACACCGTGAAAGCACGCTTTCAGTGTATTTTTAAAACAAGAAAACGGGTTTTTAAACGGTTTGTAGCATTTCTTAGTGCTCTGACATATTTTTAATAATTTTGCAAAATAGTTCCTTTCTTTACAAATTTTGCTGTTGAACACACTTTTATTTAAGGAAAAATTACATTAAACTTTTTATATTGATATGCATTTTTGAGAAATGTAATATTCCATTTTCTCTTTCCAACTTGCAGGTTAATAATTGTGGTCTTCAGCTGGTTATCCAGACTTCATCACTAGCAGATAAAAGCAAACCAGTAATTATTATCTTTAATAGTTATGGTAATTAATACGGTTGTATGGTACATCCCAATTTGTGTGCTTTCAGATAGGAATTACTTTTTCAGTAGCAGTGTGTTGACTTTTAAATATAATTTCTGATATACCTGATAGTATTTTGGCAGTTTATCCTGTTAAAGATACATAAAGTAAAAGCACAGAGATATGCTATAGTCTGCCATAAATTTAATACATTTATATATAAGATTTTTTAATGCTTCCATCTGTACCTCTCTTCCTCCTGTAATCATAGTGCTCCTTATAGGGCAAGGGCTTTTTTCTTTTATTTAGTCAACTGCAGATGAATGTGCTGGTGACTTCTGTATTTTTGGTTCCAACAGTGAAACTTTTCAGTCAGAGAATCTTCATAGAATCAGCACTCTGTTCATTGGACCAATTTTTTTTAAAGCATTTGCAGAGTTTCTGAGAACTGTACTTGTTACTAAGGTTGTGTTTGTGTGAAAAGGTTATTTACATTTGAAAACTTTAACACTTGTCTTAAATATTGTGTTACAGTTTGAATTCAGGATAAATAAAGAACAGTCATCTTTCCACAATAGACTTCTGCAGCATGATCTGGAAAAAAACTATTCAGGAAGGCAAGGTGATGTCAGTAGGGTTTGTTATATTAGTCTTTTCTATTTGTTTGTATTAACTGAACAGTAAAGAAAGACTGTACTACCACTACAATATATAATAGCAACATATCTTTATATTTGGCTATAGAATCTCAATATAATTACTGCTGCACCACATCCTGAAACTGCTGTCCTTCTATTGCCCAGTGCAGATGGCTCTTTGGATCACTTTTTGCCCCTAACTCTGTCTATAGAAAAACTTTTCTACCTACAAAGCCACAATCTATCAAGTGCCCTACATTTCCTCAGAAGCCACAGAATTCTCAGTTGTAGCATTTTATTAGATATTTAACTTTTTAGTTTGCTTAGACAAAATTAGTCTCTATTTCAGAACCCTGATATGAAAAGATGGTTTCTGTGCTGTGCCTATGTGCTTCTGTCTTTGAACAGCAAGATATTTGGTCATATCACTGCTGACTGTAGTGAAAGCTGGAAGAACCTTGAAACACAACACTTCTTGCCACACTGCTGCTGCTTGCTTGTCATATAAAAGCAGTGATTGGTTAGGACAGATCAGTTCAATTAATATGTCAATTCTTTAGTCATTCTGGTGAAAAATACAGACTGACAGCTGTTCAGAATGGGTTGATTTTTAGGGCTATTATGCAACTTTATTATAGAGTAAGTTTAAGTCTAAAGTTTGCCTTTGTTCCCCTCCCGCAGGAGACCAAAGAGTATTAAGTCCTTTGGTGCGTAATAAGCAGCTATATCTTCCAGTACCATCCAGTCTGACAGAACTTTCAGCTTTGGATTTGAAGCAGGATACAGGTTCTTTATCAGGATTTGGTGAGTCTTCTATTCAGACACCTATAAAATCCAGGTCAGAACAAAGCAGCCACAGCATTAGTTCAGGTAACAGTGAAAACTTGTCTTGTTGGACTTTTGCAGCAATGTTAAGTGTTTTTTTCGTTTGGGTGTTTTTGTTTGTTTGGTTTTTTTCTGTCTCAGAGGTTTGGGAGTTTTTCCTGCTTTGAAGAACACATAGAGAATGTTAGTTGTTACTCTGCTTTGTTAGAGTAGCTCTGAAATGATCCGAACTTAAGTAGCTATCTCTTTTAACGGCATTGTTTAGATAGCAATTAACTTGTTCTCTGTAGAAACAAAACAATTGGTCTCTGTTTATTGAAGAATTAATGTTTTTCCTATCAACATTTGATACATATGAAGGATTTTGGGCCTTTAGTCTTGTGGTAGTATACATGCACACTGATTTTTATGGTTGGAGTCAATGAACTTAAAGGTCTTTTCCAACCTAAATGATTCTCTGATCTATTTTTGACCAATACTTTTCAGTCTATTGTTTTCCAAATAAGCCAAAGCTTGCAGAATACATTTGTTGTTTTGAAGGTATTTTTAGTCATCCTTATATTAACAAAATGGGTGAAGATGGATAGCTTTATAAATATTTTAAAGGGCTGCTTATTTCTGGATAACAGAGTGAAGGGTAATGCCAATGATTACTAGTTATCACATGTATTTACCTTTAATGAGCCACCAGTTGTTTGTGGCTCTGTGGGACTGTTTCAATATTTTGGTACTTTAGTTGCTAGTTCTATCAACACCTACTTGATCTGTGTCTTGAAACTAATTTTAAGTTAGGTTTTTATCTTCTTTAAATTCAGATAGAGAAATTGTGAACAAATTATACAACCTTACCTTAAAACATCACTGAGTAATTCTAATCAAAACAAAAGCATCTACAAAAATACCTGCTTAAAAAAAATTGTTGTTAAAAAGCTCTTGGAAATGAAACAAATAGATGTGCTTTGGAAAGAGAATGTAAGGGGATGTAGTTGTAAACAAAAAATGTCAGGAAAGAAAACTGATAAAGTACTGAGTGGAGGCAAAATTCACTTTCTTGTGCTGTGTCACTCTTTCCTGTTAAGAAAAAAATCTTGTTTTTATTATTTGCAGTTAATGAAATTATTTTAACAATGAGTAGTTCATACATTCTCTGTATGATTTTCTGATAGATAACACAAATTTTGGGAGCAGTTCATCAGTAACGTTTCCTGTATTGCAACGTTCTGCTGAAGAAAAAATACTGAATTCTGATAGACTTATCCTGGAAAGGTGAGAAGAGGACAGAGCACACGCACCGTAGCTGCTTGTGACTCTTGTGTGTGATGGTCTAAAGCGATGAGGGTCCTGCTAATGCCTGTGGCCAATGGTATGAGTGGTGGGGTTTGCTTTCCTTGGGTTTTGTGTGTGTGTGTTCTGTTTTTGAAGAACTGTGTCCCGTAGAGAGATGCTGTGTGACTGTCTTTGTGATGAGTATGTCCATACTGCAGTTATCTAAGGCAGATGGGGCTGTTCTGTGTGAACTAAGGAGCCAGATTAAGAGTTGCATACAAAGTGGTGGTGCATGTAATCTATATAAAGAAGCTATGTATTCATTAGTTCTGATCCACAGACTGTAGAATAGTTTGGTGGTGTTTTGGTATTTGTTTGTTTCTCTGAACTAGGATACATGCATAAAAAGTTCTATCTGAAAACCATTTTATTGTAGTGTTTTTATAATTTCTTTTTGAGGAGGGAGTTGGTGGTTTGGATTTTTTTTTTCGTTTTGATGGCCATCAAGTTCATGTTGCCTAAAAATTGTACTATTTCATGTATTTGTATTGAAAATGTAAAGTTCTATAAACTATAGACAAATTGCATAGACATAGAACGCTTTACATTTGGTCTTGGCAGGCTGCTTATGTGTTATCTGATGAAAAAGTTTCAAAATTGGCAGACTGCTGAAATGTTCATGTGGTCACAACATGAAAGTTCAATGTATCTTGCAAGTGACAAGCAAATCTGATGAAGATGATAGGCTTGCAGAGAATTTCAGAAGAACTTCTATATTTTCATGCTATTTTTTTTATGATAAGGAGTTACTGGCTTACTTGGAGTTCAATTAGCAGCCCTAATTAGTATTACCTTCACCAAGATAATGTATTTTCCTTGCTTCAGTTGGAGTAGGTGAGTTGAAGGTGGGTTGCCAATTTGTTACTTGGTAATTTTTTTTAATTTCTACTTCCTTCCAGGCAGAAACTGACAGTGTGCCCAATTATTGATGGGGAAGATCATCTTCGCCTCTTGAATTTCCAACATAACTTTATAACTCGGATCCAAAATATTTCTAACCTGCAGCATCTTGTTTTCTTAGATTTATATGATAATCAGGTAGAGGAAATAAGTGGGCTTTCTACTCTGAGATCCCTAAGAGTCCTTCTGTTGGGAAAGAACAGGTAAATATAATAAAACTAACAAAGCACCTTATTTCTTTATGATGTAACAACTGTGATCTGCTGCTGTTTCTTTTACAGAGTTTTCAGATTGTAATGTTAGCTGTGAGACCAGTGAGCTGGTCCCTAATGCTAGCTAAGAGTTAGGGATCCCACTGAGCCAACACTTGTTGCTTCTACTGGTCTTCAGAAACTTCCTTTATGCAAATTTCAGCAACAGTTCTGAAGTATTTTGTTTCCATCTAGTCTTCTATTCTGATTGGCTATTAAATGTGTTCTTAGATTTGTGTGACAAGTGGAATTTCTTTTCACATAACACAAAGTATTATTTGGTTCTTTTACAACCTAAAAAAAGTATTTCTGCCTGATGTATTTAGCTGGGATAAAGTCAGACAGATAAATCATGGATTTTATTGCTTGCTTATAGATTCTATTCTGTTAGGAGATACAACTTGGTGGTTGTGTTACTTTCTAAACATACAGCTGACGTTCCATAGCCTTTAATTCTAATAATTTGTGGAATTGCTTGCACGTCCAAGGGTCGTCCTCTGATTTTGCTAAATTTCTTTATTTTCTTTGTATTCAGTAAAGGAAGAACTGGTAAACATCAGTCATGTGCAGATCACAAAGAATGTATCCTCTCATTCAGCCTGACAACTTTCAATAGTGCAGTATGTAACACACGTATAGATTTTATACTGAAATTCTCACCTGTAGAAATTTCCAAACCATAAATACACGAGTGCTGTATGGTTTTTTATGCAGAAGTGTGGTTTGGAGATAGTTAGGGCAAAACATACTCGAATGATTACAAGTTAGACATAGTTGATCACAATTTATTTCAGCTTGATCTACATGGAATGTTTTTGAGTATTCTTTAAGCAAATGCGTAACACGTGATGTTTAATATCATCTGCCAGTAGAGGGTGCTGTGGAGTACATAATAACGGAGGTTTGCAATCTAAGAAAACAGAACAGAAAAGTTTTTAGACAGTGAAGTTGTACAGAGGGAGAAGAAATACTGCCCATTCTGGAGATCTCTTGTTGTCTAGGAAGGGCAAGTGGCTTTCAAGATTTTTTTTTTTTTTCTGTGTTCTAACAAATTCTGAAAAGCCTGTGTCATGGTAGTCTTTTCTTTAAACTGATTTGGATAGCTGTTTGCCAGTAATAGTGTTTTTTTTTTTTTTTTTTTATTCTTTAGGTATCTGTACAAATTGGTTGTTGACTTTGTTTTCTAGGGGTCTTGCCGTTTTGTCTTCCTATAAGAGCCATGTACATATTTGCATTACTGACAGTCAGAAAGGAAGGTAATAGTCTAAGGCATACTCATTCATTTTTTTAATGTGGTTCAGAACTTGTTCTTGGTAGGCAGAAACAAATGGCTATGCTTTGTATTAGCTGGAAAATGAAAGATAATTTAATATGAAAAATATTTTGTCATAATTTAAATCTTTCAGAATAAAGAAGATCTCAAATCTGGAGAATCTAAAGAATCTTGATGTTTTAGATCTTCATGGAAATCAGGTACAGTAGAACAAGCTGACTATTCATGTTTCTCGTGTAGATATCATGCATTACCTGTGTCTTTGAAAGAGAAGTGATAGCAAATTTTGCAACTTTTGGGGTCATGGATATCAGCAAATTAGTAAAAGATGGTATGATGTTATTTAGAATTTTGCTGTCAAGTCTCGCGTGATTTTGATGTTGTAGTTTTGACAAGCTAGTGATTAAAATGTAGTCAGATGAGTATAATAGCACTCACACCTACAGAATTGTAATCTAGCATAAGTAGTTGTAGATAGTTAAAGTAGCACAGTCTTGGAAGTCATAGAGGAATTTAAGGTTCCATTGACAGTTGTTTTGTAACATCACCAATAGCAGAAACACCACAAGTTCCCTCAGATGCCTGTCATGGACTTAAATTTGTACAGAAAAAGTAGTATGTGTCCAAGCCATTGATTGATTCATGTTTCTGGAACTGAATTAAGTCACTTCATGTCTATTCAGTTTCCCTGGTTAGAGACTAAGCAGTCTTTGGTGTTTCAAATAGTGCATAAAGTTTTAGCTGCAGTCAGAGGAAGATTCTTGTTTGATTAGTATGTCAGAAGCAGCATGGAGTATGAAGGGTAAGCTGGATTGTTAAATAAATTAAAACCACATGTGATACTAACTGTTCTGTAATTGAGTTGTTTAAAACAACGTATGGTTATTGTGACTATATAAGACAAACGTGTGAATTTTCTGTGTTCTTGCTCTGACAGTTCTGATGTCTTACTGGTTTCTCTGTGTGCTCTTTATTATACAATTGCTTGAGAGTGGGGAGTAGGAATGCTGCTTCTTGTTTTAATATAAAAAGGAGAAGAAAAAGCAAGGTAGCACTATGATGTGTTATTGTTTTATGTGATGCCATAAGCTTGTGGCGGCTTTAACGTTAGTCCAGTAGTATGCGTGTTGTACAGTGGCAGAGACAGTATAGGGACAGTATATAGGAACATTACCCGTGGAGTCTGAGTGACTATAGTTTGAGATGGCTAAGTGTGTGTGTAATTATAATCCTTTTCTTATTTCTATTGTAAGTTTGAAAGTTTTTTTTTATGTTTTTGATTAAAATACTTGCAGGCTAGACATGCAGCAGTGGTAGTCAGCACACTTCTGTAGCACAGTGGAGGAACTGTTCATGGAAATGAAACATTGGTCTGATAAATGATAAACTCTGATAAATGATTGTGAAGTAGATCTGATTGTTTATTTTTTTTTTCTTCTTCAAGTGTCTGTACAACTACCTTTACATTAATTAGGACTTCATGAGGAGTTTTGGGTATGGTGCCTAGCTGGCTGCTGCTGGATCAGCTTCATAATAGTAGGACTGCTTTGGTCCTGAGAAAGTAACGAAGCATCCTTTATCAGGACTTCCATATTACATTGCTGGAGCATAAGAAGTGCTTTATTTTTCAGAAACGTACAAGTGAAGGGCACAAATGTTAGGAAATGGAATCGTTTTCTGCATTGTTTTGGGGGTAGATATACTGAGGGTCTAAATAAGGTGGAGACAGACTTACCTCAGTAGTGCCCAGCAAAAGGACAAGAATCATGGATGAGGAAACTTATTCAAACTTACGAAAAATGTTATTATTATGGTGACTGAATACTGGAGAAGGTTGTCCAAAGAGGTGGTGGAATCACCATCCCAGAAGTGGCCTAAGCCTGACTGTACTTGCCCTGACAGCCTGCTGTAGATGACTCTGCTTTAAGCAGAGTGGGTTGAAAAGGAAGATCTCCAGATGGCTCTTTGGACCTCAACTGATGCCCTGATTCTGTGGCTAGGATTACTTTAGGTTAAACTCACTCTCTTTTCTTATTTTCCCTTCTTAGTGGTATGGGAAATAGAAGGAGAAAACAGTAGAGAGGAAAAATTGCTTTGAGGATACTGCTATAGTAGCAATTCTTTATTGCAAAAATGTCTGCTGTAAAGCCATGAAAAATCTCTTTATTGGATGCATGCAGTACTTCATTGAGCTGTCGTGCACTGAAGCAACATCCTGTTACAGTGATGATTGAATGGCTCTCTGTATGTGGGATTAGCATAGGAGTGTTCCTGGGGGTTTGATGTTCAGAAGCCCCACATTTAGTGAAACTGTGCATTGAATCTGTTGATGTTTAGAGCATTTTCTGCATATTTGGCTTCTGTTACTGCTTGAGGTTAATGATTGATCACAAGTGGCTTCATAGAGTATATTGGAGATTTATTTGTTGAAAAATAAGATGATTGAATTTTCTTCCAAGTTGTTATTTTGCCTGTTTATTGAGGTAGTCTTCTGTGTTCATGTAATGTTCATGTTCATGATTATATATATTAGAACAGTGATTTTTTTTTTTTTAAAGCTTTTTTTTAATTCTTTGTGTTTAATGTGTATGGCAGCTCTGGTTTGACTGGGGGTTTTGCCTTTTGAAGTTACTGTGTCTTAGTTAATAGAAGATGAAGATGCATAATTTTTTGTAGTAAAGACATTTCTATGAAGAGAAGAATGTCTGGTGAGCAGTCTTCATCACAGTACAAAATCAGCTGAATATTTGCTGCTTGTATACAGTTTACTTTAGATGAGAGTTAAGTTGCATGCAGTGATTCTGGTATCACCAGCTTTCTTCTATAGTCAGGTAGACCATTCCAGAAGGTGGTTTAACATGTTTGTTAGACTTCAGTAGATGAGTAAGTCATATAAGTAAAATGCTACAATTTAAATGATACTGTCTAGCAACACTAATATTATTGCTACAATACTTAATGGAATATAAACTGCTGCAGTAGGATTGCAGCTTTTAACTGGCTTACAATACAGGACTGTTCGGCTTTTTTTACCTCCATAGCCTTTGTGCTATCAGTTGGCTTCTCTGATGCCATTAAGTAAACCCCATGAAATTCAATATAACAGGTTATAGCAAAATCTAGTAAATGCTCCTGATGCCTTTTGGCAAGTAGTGGTTTTACTAGACTGACTCTTCAGGGAGTGTGATATTACACTATTCTTTCTGAGGACGCTGAAGGTGTTCACAGATCAGGCAAGAAAAAAAAGTATTATTCTTTTAACATCTTTTCCTCCTTTATGGTTTGTATGTGTTATAGGACATTTGCAATACTAAAATACCTTGTTTATAATATCTGTTACATAATATCTAACCACATAGTTTTCATTCTTACTGCAGTAGTTTAATTCAGTACAACAATATTCTCAGGTGTTTGCAATAACTATAAAATTTTTTAGGTGTTCAAAGCTATTGTTCATAACGCACAGTATGTTTTGTTACCTGTGATCTCAGGTGATCATTGAACAAGAAGTCTTGTGCATTAGACTAACAAAATGTTCACTCTATCATTATCCACAGTAGTTCTATATAAGGTCAGAAATCTCAGTGGTCACTCTCAATAGACGAAGAATATAAATACTCAAGTAGGGTGTGGCCAGAACATAAATATTATTAACCTAATTTTTCAAAAATAATGCTAGAGCCTAGCTAGAAATTATTTATTTTTGTTAACAGTTTTGGTCATAGTCTCTCCCTTCCTCTCCCCCTTTCTCTTGGGGTGTAAATCAGTCCCATGGATGGAATGCAGATTGTGAAACTTGTAAGACTGGACTGTTTCCAAGAGGTTAGAGGTGAGGAAGACCTCTAAGGAGGAGGAAAATTGTATTTTTGCTCACTTTTAAGAAAGTGTTTAGATTGATTTGGGTGCTGGGTTTTTTGGATGATAAGATTTAGTCTGAACTTTGACTTCTGCTCAAGCAAGATATGTACTGAAAGCTGGATGTGCCTTAAAACATTGAGGTATATGCTTAATGATAAATCTTGTATGCTTGCCATTTTTTTTCTTTTTGGTGTGTGTGTGTGTTTCTAAATCAATCTTTTAAATGTATTACTACTTAAATGAAATCCTTTCATATAATAAGTATCCAGAAGAAGGTAGAAAAAATTAAAATCAATGTAATAGTGCCTAACAAAATGTTGAACTCAGTGCCTGTCCTTTACAAAAAGAACAAAATGTGAGTTCCTTTGTTGTTACTACTCCTTGCCTGTTTTTCTATGTGATTTAGTAAGGCTCTTGTTTTTAACACAGCCCAGTAAAAAGACAACATCCTAACAGTTAATGTTTTTGTGGTTATGAAGGTGCTGGTATGGACATATAATACTGTATCATTTAGAAATCCTGTGCATGACTGTGTGCATGGTAGATTTAATGCACTACAACTTTTGAGATAAACATTTGATTTCTGAATAGCCTGTGGTAAAAAAGCTGATTGGTTTGATCTTGGCTGTCAAGGCAAATATTATAAATGCTCTAAGTTCTATATGGCTTTCTTTAAAATCTTTTTGTTTTAGGGTTAAAATGGACTTTACTCTGCTTTCTAGTGAAATAATGCATCAAAATTGAGTGAAATTGAGACAGAATTTCATTCTAACATTTTATTTAGAATGAAACTTTTTCTCCAATGCTTTAAATATTTAAAAGTCATTAGAGTTACTTTTTGTGTTCTATTTTTAAGTTTGAAATCTGGTGTGTCTTCATATGCGTAATTGAAATGGAGAAAATCCATTAGAGTTAATGTTGAAGTTTAGCAAAAAGATAGAAAGAATCTCTGTCCATTGCTGATGAAATCATCTTTGCACTAGCAGTAAACTGCCAGGATTTAACATTCAGCTTTGTGGCACGCTGTAGTGAAGCAGACATCTGCAGAGGTGTGTGCTCTTCATGCTAACCATCTGCTCTTGACTTCGCTTTTACAAGTCTCTCTGTCTAAATATATTATTCTAAATGGTGGCATTTTCTGTTCCTTTTGCTGTAATATTTTTGTATCCTGATAAGTTTTGGTTTCTGCTTATAAGATGCATAAATGGATGATGCATAACAGTTTATGCTTTATATCCTTTACATGCTTTTTAATGGAAAAATTTCTGAAGTGCTTTTTATAGCAGTATATTCAAATCATATGTCACAGACTTGTAGGTGAATACATGCATGTGTTTGTGTACATACATGGCTATGCATATGAAAATTACCAACCAGATTGTGTCTTCTCACACTATTAAATAACAGCTACTTTACCTCTTCTCCCATTCCAGGAGCTGCCAGGCACGTTCTGGAAAATGGAATGGCCAGACTTGTACTGGCCTAAAGTTCATTATCAGTGGGAAGGTGTGTGACATTAGTCACCATCTCCCTTGTCCTCATCTGTGTGCTGTTGGTAGCTTTGGGGAACAGTAGCGTGCCTGGATGCAGGGTGCTGAAGGGAACTTATACTGATCCAGCAGATGATCACTCTAACTGAAAGGAAATTCATCAGACTCATTAGTAGCTTTGTGCACTGTATCCTTGGATGCACTGCTACACATTGTGGAAGGCTGAAGCATTTTCTATGGGAAAACCTGCTGCCTTCTTCCTACCATGTAACATTGGTTTCAGTAAAAATATGATAGGACTATCCCTCTGTGAAGTGGCAATGCTTCATGTTCTCCATGATATTGCTGTGTGCAAGTCCTGCATGAATATCTGGATAGATTCTGGAGGACTGATCCACCCCACTGTGAGAAATAAACATCTGGGCAGAGATCCTGGAATGGATCACTGTGACAAACAGGAACCCAGGACAGGAATCCAGATTGTGTCAACAGAGCAGTAATTAATACCTTTGAAAAGGTACTTCTAGAATTCAATATTGAAACTGAGGGCCAGTAGCTATTCTTATTATTTGTATTTTTTAATGTTTTAAATTTATTTATTTTTTGGTCACTATGACCTGAATCTTTAGGGTATTAAGTGTAAAAACAAGTCTTGGACAGCTGCCTGTGTATAGTAGTTTAGTCACTTTGATCCCTTGTCTTTCTAATCCCAGGAAGCTGTGAGTTGCTGAAGTGCTGGAGGCTGTCAAGCAGATATGCTGTATCTGCACTATGGATGCTACTGCTTTATTTTCTGACTTCTGAGTATGTCTTTCTGATTCCAGCAATTACCTTCTCATAGAACTTCCTCACAAGTTCCAATTTCAGAATAATTGCTTTCTTTCTAGAAGGTTGTGGCTACTTCTGACTCAGTTGATTCCTGTCTGTATGACCTGGTGGGAAGTCTGTGGAGCTCATGTAGGTGGAACTGTGGGCATGAAGAGAAATCAGTGCAGAGTTCTTTGATGGTAGGGAGAGATGGTGTCACATATTCTTATAGCGTAGGTACCAGGAGATTCAGATGTGTGTTTGCAGACAAATGAAGGATCTACCCTGCAAAAATGTCCCTATTTTGGCATACCTTGATATCATCAGCCTTGTCTTAGTTTTATGGTATCTTCAAGGTTGCTGCTACAGAAAAGCACTTAATTTCTGATGGTAAGGAAGGAAATGCTGACTGGTTTTATGGCAGTATGACTAGAAAGATACTAATGAAGTGAGTACTAGTACTTACCATAGAGTGGCTTAGGTTGGAGTAGACCTCAGAGGTCACAATATCACAGATTGGAAGGGACCTCAAGAGATCATCAGGTCCAACCCCCCCTGCCAGAGCAGGATCAGTTAGGGTAGTCCACACAGGAACGCATCCAGGTGGGTTTTGGAAGTCTCCAGAGAAGGAAACTCCACAACCCCTCTGGGGTGCCTGTTCCAGTGCTCCTTCACCCTCACTGTAAAGAAGTTTCTCCTCATGTTGAGGTGAAATCTTCTATGTCCTAGTTTGAACCCATTATTCCTCGTCTTATCACTGTGAACCACCAAAAAGAGCCTGGCCCCCTCCACAGGTCATCTGCTCCAACTTCCCAGCCATGGGCAGGGATGCCTCTCAACTACACTTGGCTGCTCAAGGTATCATCCAGCCTGGCCTTGAACACCCCCAGGGAGGAGGCATCAACAACCTCCCTGGGTAACTTATTGCAGAGTCTCATCACCCTTGTACTGAAGAATTTCAATCTCTAGCAAGACTGTAGCTTGTTTTCAGCTGTTTATGACATGATTATCATGGTTTAGAAAAATATACTCTGCTGTATTAAGGTTATTCTTCCTGTCTTTTAAAAAACTGTATGCACTACACATATCTGTTATCTATATAAAACATGGCATGCATGTTAATAGTTGCACTCCTTTCACAGATTACTAAAATAGAAAACATCAGCCATCTGAGTGAACTGAGAGTGTTAAACCTTGCCAGAAACCTACTAACCATTGTGGAAAACCTCAATGGACTGGATTCACTCACAGAGCTCAACCTTCGTCATAATCAAGTCTCTGCTATAGTAAGGAACAGAACTCTTCTCTTTTTCTTTCTTTTTAACAAAATGCATTGTTACTGTAATTTATCCAAACCATTTCAGCTTTGTGAAATCTCATGTTTTCCCTGTTGTGTTGTGTATGTTGTTCTGCTGCAATACAACATGAGGGTGAAACAAACAGGAATTTATTTTTAGTGTTACTTTGCTTAAATGTGATCAATGATTCAAATCTCAATAACTCATGATGGCTCCTGAGGTGAGGGAGGAGATTCTGAAAAGGTTTTGTGATTCTTACATAAGATCTTGATACTTTTCTTCCATACCAGTTTGTTTCCTAGAAACAAGCCCTCTATCTGTAGCTCAGTTAAGCAGTCAGATCATCCTAAATTTCATCTCTTTATGAACATTTGTAGGGCAAAAGCAAAGAAGTTGGTATTGATCTTAAAACCAGAGTTTTCCAGTTGAAGCTTTAACCTAGCATTGTCTTTATGTTCTGAAAATAACGCTTTTTACCTTTGCAATTTGTGGGTTTTAGCTAATGTATAGCAAGTAGATTATTTGAACAAGTATTTTTTAAAATAATACAGTAGGTATGCTTAAATAGCTTTATTTTTCTGTCCCTCATAATTCCTTTAGTTCTTGGTTTCCTATTGCTTCTGAGCCTTTCTTGAATTTCTGCTACTTGCCATATATTAATTTGTTTTGTACTTCATGAACATAATGATGGAATGTCTGTTTACTTTCCATCCAATTGTGAATTAGGGTCCACTGCTAGAAAGATGAACAATGTTTTTTGGTTGGAAGATGGACCTACTTGATTGCTTTGAGGTGTTAAACATATAGAATTTCAGATTACATTATCTGCAGCTTGATCTTAAAACTTGGAGTGCTCATCAAAGTGTTGATCACTTTTGCACAAAAGAACTCTTGTCCTGTATGTCTACTGCCCAACATGACTATATCAAAACCAAAATAGCTGGAGGCTTTTTTTTTTTTCCCCTCCTGGTCTTTTTCTCCTATTTAAGTCCTATTTAAGGTGTTTGCTGTCAGGGTTGTGAGACTTGCAACATATTTTGCAGGATAAAAACATGTCGTGCTGGTTATGGAAATTTGTCTTTAGGGGAAATTACCCTGTATTCTCCAGTGTGAAGTTCTTTGACTTAGTCGTTGCTGCTTAAGAATTACTGTATCCAACCATACAATGCCTGTTTTCACCTGTATGACCTATACCCACCCCTTTAAGCATCAATACTAATTAATTTAGGGACAGAAGTGCTGTCCAGATGTAATTTTGTTGTGAACTCAAATCGTTTCACAGTCTGATCTGGAAAGATTCAGAGCTGCTCTGGGACAGGAGTTTTAGATTTGCAGGCCTGAGATAGTAAGACCTGCTTGTTGTATACAGAGTTATGACTCTCAGCAATGCTTGTTGGTTCACATTCGGAGTATCATTAATGGCTATGTGAATGGTTTAGAGCTGCTTTGTATTCCCTTGTTTGGTAGAACAAACTATTTCTGTTTCTAGAATGCTATGTAGACATGTGACAAATGAGATGGAGGGAGAAAGTGCTGTAGATACCTTGATTTTGGCCACAAAATCAGAGAGAGCCCCATGCCACTTGCCTGTGCTCTAGGTGACCTCTGGTTGCAAGTTGGAATACTCTTTTTAGTAGGGTAAGGAGATGCAGATGTAAAGATGTGCAGGCTGACTGGTGTATAAATCACTGTAGTCTCTGCTACCTGGCCATTTGTATTTCATTAAAAAAAAAAAGTTTGGTCTTGCTTGATGTGGTTCATCTTACTAATGTTTGAGCAACATGCTATTTAGAGATTTTCTGTAAAGGTCAATAGAGTCATATATTAAATTCACCATTTATCATACTGGAAACTCATTCATTTTTATTGTAAAGATGACAGAGTCCTTCAGACTATTCTCTGGCAGAAATGCACTGCTGCTTGGTAGTGCACTGTTGTATTGTACTTCAAAAACCTTATTTCAGCGTGTCAGAAAAGAAACTATTTACAGTGTGTTTATCCTGCAGCTTAAATGCTGAGACAGCACCTTGCCTTATTTCCCAAAAGCCTGTTCACAAGCCAGCAGCAGCGTTATCCTCTCTTCCTTAACATCATTTGCTTTGCAAGTGATGCAGCTTGTACTGCAGTGGGGGTATCTGCACTGAAACACTCCCTTGCAGTCTGCACTAGGGAGAAATGGAGCTGCCTGTTCAACAGAAATCAATGCTGCAGCAAAGTTATAGCATCTAGAAATGGAAGTATTTTATCAGGCAAAGTAGAGAGGTTCAAAGGCTACTTTCAGCTACTGAATTTATGCCTCTGTTTCCTTCCAGAAAGATGTGGATACTTTGCCCTGTCTCCAGCGTCTCTTCCTCAGCTTCAACAATATTTCTAGGTAAGGGAAACAGCAGTTTGCTTCCTATCAGTTATTTGTAGTATCTTCTTAGAGCTGTATTTCATTAAAATGTAAATTTAATGTTATGAGTGCAGAGGCTTTTTTTTCCCTAGTATATCACATACACAATGGCTTGACTATACTTTTTTTTCTACTCTAAATGTAACAAATCTTGAAACCCTTTGCATTTAAATGTTGTACTTTGAATATTCTACCAAGAAACTTACATTTTTAATGTAAAAATTATTATACTGTATTAAACTATTAAAAATAGCTTTGCAAATATGTTGTTTTGCTGTTAAACTAGGTATCTGTTAAAGCAATATTATGCAAGGTACATGCTATATTTAACATTATCACTGTATTTATGGAGTTACACAAACTGCTGAGTCAGATTTGGCCATGATGATTAGATTATTTCATGCTTGTGTTTCCCTTGTCCATACATTAATAAAGTCTGAAAGGTATATTATAATTTCTCTTTCAAACCAGATGGCAAAAGCAGAATAGCTCAAGTTTCAAAGCAGGACTTGTATAGTTTCAAGTAACTAAGTGCATTTTGTTTAAGAGATAGAGATGTTTGTCTGATATGCTTTTTTTCATATTTGTACATTTTTGGAGTCTGCATTTACGTTAGTGCCAATATTAAAGAAAATAGAAGTGCCTGCATTATATGATTTGGTATGTTCCTTTTTTTTTTTATTCCTAAATCACCACCAGCCTTCCTTATTTTAAGCAAATAATTTGATGTGGGGTAGGGGAAAGATGCTGCATGTTCAAGTACTGCAAATAAAGTGCTGATATTGTGGTACCTGCTGTCTCTGTAAAATGTTATACTTGGTTTGAGCTTTTCTTATAATGAGTACTTGAACATTTTACTTTGACCTGTATTATATTTTTTGCAGACAGCTCCAACCTACTTATCTGTGTTCCTTAGGTTCTTAAAGTACCAATGCAGTAGATCTTAAATACTTGTGGGTATTAAACATTTAAAAATCAGACATCATCTGCAGGAATCTTTAATATGCCCTTCCCTGAATTAATCTGCTAGAGGGGAGTTCAGCATTTTGTCTCTCTTGAATGATTTCCAGAACTGAAATGTCTTTAGTTCCAGTTTGTCTACAAAATCTTTGCTTGGCAAGAACAATGAGGATACTGCAGTAGCTGGCTCCCTTGCCATCAGGGAGTATCACTGCAGTCAGTGGAATTTCTGTATCTTTTTATATACTTGGGATATGTTTGTGTAGCTTTCTGACTCTTTTCCTGTGTTTTTTTATGCAAATTAATGTTAGTTTTACAGTGATCAAAGAAGGAAAAATGTTTCCATTTTTCTGTAAGGTTTTTAAACTAAATTTCTCAAACTTTATGTAATCAGTAGCTTGCTTCTTGGTACTTTGTCATAATTATTGTCACTAATTCATGTGACTTCAGCTAAACTATTGATAGTCTTCACCTAATCTAGCAATACTGGTTGAGAACACTGATGCAAATATAATTTGGTTTTAACTTGTAGTTGGAATGGGTATAAAAATGAAATCTTAATGTCAAATGAAAGACATTGCTCTTCTAGAAATTAGGTATGCATATGTGGGTAGGTAGATAGATGGATCAGTTAATTCTTAATTTACCAGACATTATTTAAAACAAACAAATGAAAAATTTCTCAAGATTATCACATTTGCCTCAATTTTTTTTAAATAACTTTCTATTGCATATAGCAGTTTTGAGGGGTAAAACCCCCCATGATTTCAAGTTATGTAGTAGATATGTCTTCAAACAGGAAAATGATTACATTTAAAATTACTCTTGACCATGTGTGTTCTGACAGATGGTGTGATACTGTTTCTACTGAGTGAAGTTATGCACAAACATTTTACTAGCGAGTTACTGTGCTACATCTGAACATTCCTACAACCCTTTTAAATTATTTTGTGTGATTTTGAATCACTTACCTAGGTTTACTGTGTGCCATGTGATTTTTATATACTGCTTATCCTAGGAACAGCTATGGTTGTATGACAGGCTTTTCTTTTTAGACAATTGAATTGGTACACAAATTCACTAGTTAATTTATCAGTAGGTGCATAAAGACGACCTGAAAAATGGAAACAAAGTAGATTGCAGAAACCTGGATTTAAGTTGTAGGTTCATTATTTTGTTAGTGCTACTCTATTTTTTTTTCAGGGATCATTTGGAGGCAGTGCTCACATGGAAACTTCTGCTGTCTCCTAGTTTTGTACTTCAACAGAAATCCTTAAGTCTTCAATTGATACGTACTGACATAGATGAATTAATGTTTCAGTAAAGGATTCACAAACGCTTTTTAAATGTGGTAACTAAGGCATGAGAATCTACCATGGGTTTAATCACTGACATTCTTCTTCCCTCGTTCTTCAGAGGAGGCCTCAGAATGCTGCTGCTTCTCTGCAAAGCTTTAAGTAAAAAAAGATGTATGGGCAAGATAAACTAAGCTAACATTGAACACTGTAGAATTGTTGTTGATCTGAAGAGAAATCCTCCTTCTGGTATCAGCTTCAAAAAAACAACAGTTACAAACTGAAGGTATTCATACTTGATGGCCCGAAGGCTGAAGGTATATCTCTATAACTAGTTCCAAAGGGTGAGAAATCTTTTTGAATTCGTAACATGGATACTAGGAAGAGATACAGGAAATGGTTCTTCCAGAGAGATATGCCACTGAGATTCAGAAACAGGATTATTGCTCGTATTGCAAAATGTGAAGCTGGGGAAGATAATTTTTTAATCTTGGAAACAAAATGCATATTTTCACTGGTAAGCTGCTGTCCAGGTAGTACTGTGTTGGCATGTTTTCTAGCCATATAGAAAACACTAAATACAAAGTCAAAAGGACATTGGTGGCTAAGTTGGAAACCTGAGAGAAGGAATGTTCTTAGCCTAATAAAAAGAAGAAAATATGTTTTTAACAGAATGAAAATTTGTAAGTACCTTGTTAAATACTTGAAGAAGAGCAGTACAACGGGAATGAAGGATTGACTCTGGTAACTCTGTTTTTGTCAGTAGTTTAATGGTTAGAAACCTGGGGAAACTCAAGTTTTCTTTTTTGACTGAATGTTTCTTGAACTTAGAGCTCCCATTTGAGTTCTATCAGACTATAGGAGTCTGTTGCCTTTCTTCTTCAGAGCTTTTCCCCTTTAAAACATCCTTTTTAAAAAGTAATTGATGCAAACATATAGAAAATGAACAGCTCTCATCCTAAGCAAGTAGGCTGTAACAAAGGACAAGTGTTCTTGTGTCCTGTTCTTGCCTACTAAATGTGTACATGTGAAGACATATCACTGGTAGAGGTTGAGCTTACATCACTCCAGAATATTCTGCTGCTTAGTAATTGCCACGCTCTCATATGAGGCAGGAGAAATGAGTTTGCATCCCCGCTGGCAGAGAAGAGAATTGGATGCAGGATTCAAAAGCATGTGCATGAGGTAAAACTAATCCCTTCTGAAAAGGATTGCAGAAAGCAGTTCTTGATAATTTAGCCCAAATTCACAATTTGTTTCCGTGTGGCTGAAACTACCATTTTTGCAAAGATAAATTAATCTAGGAAGAAAGAAGGACAGGGAAGGAGAGGTGGTTGCCGTAGTTCGGTGGTATCGGTGCAGAAGTAGAGATTCTACTCAGAAGATTGCCTGAAGCAGTCTGAAATGGTATTGTCCACAGCTGCTTTGTATTTCATAAGCAGGTTAAAGACTCCTTTGTGGTGAACAGAGGCTAGACAGAGCATTGAGACCTGGCCTCTGATTCTCACAGGGTGATCACCACTTGGCTCTGTCAGAGCAGTCTGTGTGCTAGGAAGCAGACAGAAGCTTGATTGTAAAGTATGTGGTCTGTTTGCTGAGAGTATTACATTAAAGCTTTGCTTGGCTTAGGATTGGGATGCCAGTGTGACAAGTACAGTATTTTAAGTTTTCTGCATTGAATTTCTAAAGCTCTGGTTTTCATATGGCTATGCAAAGATGTGAAAACACAGCTATTTTACACTACTGTTTAGCTCTACAATTGAGCTGCTAATAGGATGGCTGAAAGCGGGATAAACCAAGCACATCTGTTCTAGCTCCAGAATGAAAGTTCTGCTATGGTGGAGCACTGAGAATTTCAAAGCACAGCAGTATGTATAAAAGGAAGGTGTTGAAAACACTAGTATACTTTCAAGTTTTCTCTCATTTCCTGAAGAGATTAGTTTTATTTAAAAATCTGTAAATCATGTGTAATGGCAGAAGTACTGTTTGGTTAAATCTTTAGTGGGAAGTGATTTAAGCAAATAGATGTAATGCTTTTCATAATTATTTGTTATTTAAAATTATTTCTGAAGGCTAGAACGTTTTTGTATTTGTCAAGCAAGATTGATCTAGTCTAGCCCCATGGAAATTGAAGTATCTTTTCTTGTTCTAACATGTCTACAAGTTTGCTTTACTTCTGTATTGTTTTGGAAGATTATCTTTTATATTCAGGATATACTGAGTGTGTATTTTAAGTAATATGTCAGCCTGATCTTCCAAAAATGTGGTTGCACAAAGCTGTCGTATGGAAAGGAAACTGGATCACAAAAAGAAGCAGAAAGTTATAATCAAACTTGTCAGCCATGCATAGAAACACCCAATTCTTCACATACTCCATTGGAATCTGTCCATAGTTCCCTTTCCATCAGTTCTTATATTCCTTTACTACACTGAGCACTGAAAGATTGCAGCATCTTCTATTACTTTACTCTGTTATTTTTTGACTTCATCTGCTGAGTGTATCATGTAGAAGTTACTGGCTACTGACAGGCTGTGCTAGTTGTGTTGTGTTTTTTGGGTAATTTGTACTGGGTGGTTTTCTTATTCCAGCTAGTTTGTGTTGGGGTGTAGGCCTTTCTTCTGCTGGTTGAGACTGATTTCTATTTGGTGATACCATGTTTACATTTTATCTGGTTTAGCTGTTGCAGTAATTGCCTGATTTGTTACCTGGCATGTTTCAGGGATATCTGATACTGAAATTGCATGTTCTGATAGATCTGAAGCTCTCTGCAGCTAAATTACTGCATGGATTTTTTGAAAATTGAGTGATACCAATGATGAAGGCAATTGCCACTTTATTCAGTGTTGGACTTTATTATGGACCTGCCAACAAGAATGACAAGTAGTTAGTGAAATCATTACAGTTGTAGGAATATTTTTTTTAAATGGCAGTAGTTTCTTATCTAACACTTCAGAAACAGTTTCGTATTTCAGAATGTCATTAAGTATTTGCTTCTCCAGCAAAGTGATTTCCCATTTTTATTGTTGTCATCATTGATTATTTTGTAATTTTCATTCTTGAAAGTACCAAGTTAAATTATTTCATTTCTGCTTGAACTTACATAATTTTGTAACACAGCCTCAACTTTTGAAGACCAAAGTGCATAAGGATGGGTGTACAGTTGTACTTTTATACACTGTAATCAATTTCTTAAAAGCCTTTTGGGAGTTGTTTACTTCTGTGAGTGTTCCGAAGTGTTTTAAAAGTAGTGTCTTTGAGTCTTTTCACATTCCAGCTTCAATGAAAGGAACGTGATACAAACTGTACATCTCTAAATAGGCATTACACAAGCCACTTACTTTTGTCAGGGAACCAAATGAAATAATAGCTAAAAAGCTAACTTGTCAGTGCTTGTAGACTGAACTCCTCAGGCCAATAGACCGATCTGTTATTGAAGATATGATGCTTTTGTAATTGTTTTTCTTCCAGTATTTAACGATGTCATAAACACCCAGCATCATTCTGTGGTATTTGTGGTTGCCTTTTTCTTCTATTTCTCTGGGTTTTCCTGCTGACTTTGATGGCATTACTTTTTGAGTGTAACTTGGTATGTATCCTACTTTAGGGTTTCTTTTAGGTGAAACTATACTCACATAGTTAACAAGTTCTCCTTATTCTACATCTCTCTTTACCTATATTTGAAGAGATTAAAATGCTTAACAGCAGCAGCCCTTGATCTTTCTTGTTGTAATATTGATGGGTGGTTGGTTTTTTTTTTTAAATATAGGTACATATTAA
Organism: Indicator indicator; assembly: GCF_027791375.1. Taxonomy (NCBI): domain Eukaryota; kingdom Metazoa; phylum Chordata; class Aves; order Piciformes; family Indicatoridae; genus Indicator; species Indicator indicator. Next base: position 7,475,039 of record NC_072025.1, read on the forward strand.
TGTTCTTTCCTTAAGAAATAAAATCTTCCATCTCAAAATTATTCCTGCTCTAAGACATTAAAATTTGTTAAACTTTTTTGGTTACAGTTTTGAGGATATTCTGTGCCTTGCTGATTCCTCATCTTTGTCAGATATCACCCTTGATGGCAATCCAATAGCTCAGGAGACATGGTACAAACACACTGTTCTCCATCATATGATGCAGCTCCGACAGCTAGATATGAAGAGAATCACAGTAAGAAATTTCTGTTTTCATCAAACTTAATTAATCCTTAAATTCAGAAGTAAATTGTAGGATTTTCACTGTATGTATGTAGATTAATCAGACCATAATTTTTTCTTAATTTAGTAAGGAATTGAATGTACAGACATTAAAATATCTAAAACTTTAACCTTTCTTCTTTCGTTCAATGTTTTGTAAGGCTGTGATTTTTTTTTTTCCTAACCTCATTTTAGCATATTTATTTAAAAATGCTTCATTAGTAAATACTGTGTGATCTGTTGCCATGGGACATGACAGAATTTCCAAAGATTTTGGTTAGAACTGTCTCAACACAGTCTACTGGTTAGCTGTATGGCTGTTAAGGAAGAGCATATTTATTTCAAATGAATAGTCTTTTTACCCTAAAATGGGTCTTACTGGTGTCTTCTTCTAACAATCCTGTTGGCTTCTTTAAACTGTTTCCCTAAGGAAGTAGGCCTGGTGATCACACTGTTTCTGTGTGTCTGTCTATATTTGTCCTTTCTGTATTTGACCTACTCTCTGCATTAATTTCTGTTCCTGCTGCACAAGTTTAAGTAACCACTATAAGGAAGAGAGGACTTGCAGACAACTAAGTCTTCTTCTTGAAGAAACTAAGACTCACATTCCCACAAATGATCTCACTGGTCAACTGTTGGATAAAACTTGTTGATAAGGTTGAAAAGATAATGATACCCCTTTAAAGAAAATATCTCCAGTGAAGTCTCTGAAAGGATGAAAACTATTTCAGAACTCTATTATTTCATTGTTTTAAAAAACAGTGGCAATTTTCATGTAACAATAAAACTGTAGCAAAACTGAGGGAAGGAACACTGTACTGAACTGGTGTTTTATGTTCAAAAAAGTTGTAATTGTATTTCAGATGAAAATGTGAACTAATTAAAGTTTCATAGAATGTACAGCAATGTGCCCTTGGGGGCAAGAAGGGCCAATGGTGTCCTCTGGGTGTATTAGAAGGGGTGTGGTGAGTAGGTTAAGAGAGGTTCTTCCTCCCCACCTCTGCTCTGGCCTGGTGAGGCCACAACTGGAATATTGTGTCTAGTTCTGGGCCCCTCAATTCAAGAAGGATCTCAGGGAACTGCTTGCAAGAGTCCAACACAGAGCCACAAAGATGATTAAGGGAGTGGAACATCTCCCTTATGGGGAAAGGCTGAGGGAGCTGGGTGTCTTTAGCTTGGAGAAGAGGAGAATGAAGGGTGACCTCATTCATGTTTATAAATATGGGCTCTTCTCAGTGATATCCAATGGTAGGACAAGGGGTGACAGGTGCAAGCTGGAGCATAGGAAGTTCCATTTGAACATAAGGAAAAACATTTTCACTGTGAAGGGGACAGCACTGTGATGGGCTGCCTGCAGAGGCTGTGGAGTCTTCTTCACTGGAGACATTCAAAACCTGGATGCGTTCTTGTGTGACCTGCCCTAGCTGATCGTGCTTTGGCAGGACCTCTTTCAAGGTCCCTTCCAACCCCTAATATTCTGTGATTCTGTGTGTGTGGTTATAGAAGATATGCTAAGGTAGAGGAGGGAAGGCAATCAAAACAGCTATTTTATCTTTTAATACAGGAATAGCCATGCTAGTTTTCCTGTGTCTATTCAAAAGCAATGTTTAAGCATGACCTTTTTACAAGAGCAAGTTAACAAATACATAATTCTAGACCTTTGTACAAGAGCAAGAACAAATACATAATTCTAGAATTCTACAATTCTTTTTGCTTGTTACTTTGAAGAACATCCAAACCATTTTGAACTTTTGTTGCTTTGTCTTGTAAAGAAGTAAAAGAAGCTGCTGTGCTTGAGAAATTAGTCTTACACAATTGCTATTTATGCTTTTAAGTTTTCTGTTGCTTGCTGGCTTCACTGGGACAAGAAAAGTATTTCAAGAAACCATAAAATCTGGAGAATATTTTCAAAAGCTTGTAAGAGACTTTAAAACTTTATTTGCACTGGTTTTCAGGAATCTCTGCTCTTCAGTGCCAGGCCTTTCCTATAGGATTCTCTAGAGAAAAGGAAGCTCAGAGCAGAGGTCTGGTGGTAACTGCCTCTGCCTTAGGAAACTATTCAGAATCATAGCTGCCATGAAAATCCAATACTCTGCACTTGGAATAAAGTATTTTTGCATTGTAGTTGTTCTAATATTGCTTAAGTTGAGACAGATTTGCCTTTATTCAAGGGACTGCATCATACTGTGACAACTTTTAAACTCTGATGCAGGAGGGGGTTGGTGTTTTCTTAGGTGTTATCTCATTCCTAAGGCATTTTTGAATGCAGGATTTGAACTCTTAAACCACTGAGGCATGGACCCAGAGGTTAGTCACACTGTGAAACTTTAAACACTCATCCACACTAGAAGATGATTTTCATCTGAAAACCCATCTAGTTTGTATTTTTTATTTAAGATATCAAGTCAGTGGAAATCTTTTACTTTCTCAAACTTGGATAGATCAGTCTAAAGGCTTAAAGAGTGGGGAGGAGGTTGAATTACTGTAGCGATGGACAGATTACTGTCACCTGTATTAACCAGTAACTGTAACAGTTTCACCTTTCCCTCACAACTTAGATGGATAAATGTGGCTCAGTGAAATAAGCTTACATGAAATCAAAATGCAAATCAGGCTCAGGTTGCTTATGTAGCATTTACTTTGGTTAACAAATAATAAGAGTTGCTTTTCTGGGTGTTGGAACTTTTTGAATTTATTTTGTAGTTTGAACTTGAAAAAGTGGACCTCTGTCAGATTAGCTGTGACCTGACTTCCTCCCCCCCACACTCCAGTCTCTTGTAACAGTTTGCAGATACTTTCTGCAGACACACAAAATATGAATCAAATGTATATGCACTCCTTATTGAGAAATTCCTTAACCAGAAACACTTGCTACTTGTCATTTTAAATACACTTTCTCAACAGAGCTTGCTAAATACATACGTTTATATACACATGTCTCTTTCTCTCTATATATATATATTTAATTTTTTATTAATCTATTTTTAAAATGTGCCGTGGTTCCCAAATTGGAAGCCAAGCTGCATATTTTTCATGTTAAAACCTTGCTTCTTTTCATTGAGGTTTTCTGTGGTTTTGGATCCTGAAAGTAAGAGCTGTGTTTGGCTTTAATTATTTTCTTAGACATTTCTCTGCTGATTAGGAAGTAGGTTCTACTGCTTTTTCCAGGACAGAATTTGTTATCAATTCCATTACCGCTGAAGTGTTCTGGTTTTAGTTCTGTTTGTGATTTGTTGAGGGTTTTTTGTTGTTGTTGGGTTGTGGTTTTTTTGTGGGTTTGGTTTTTGTTTGGGTTTTTTTTTTTTTTGGTTGGGGGGGGTTGTGTGTGTGTGGGTTTTGTTTGTTTGTTTCCCCAGGAAGGATTGTAATTTTGGTGTTGTTTGTTTTGGTTTTTTTTTCTCTCCACTTGAAATGAAGATGTTTCAGGAACCTGTACAGTCATTCCTGTAGATTGTAATCTCTCTTAAATCTGATCTTATGAAAATATACTAAAGTAATAGTAAGAAATTGAGAGATCTCATTGTCAAATATCACTTAAGAAAGTAATTTTCCTTGGCTATATTTCTTTTGGAAACATTCTTACATTCTTACTTTATTCTTCTGTAAAATCATACTTGTGGTGTATAGAACAAAAAGTAGTCTGTCTTCTGCAAGTGTGAGGTGAATTTTTATGTATTTGAAGTGTACTGAGTTGAGGGTATTTATGCCTTGAAGGCATAAGTATGTATTCCAGGACATTCTTTTGTTTGTTGTAATTATATCTTAAAATCATTTGTAGAATTTTAAGATTGATATACTGTGGACATGAAATAATACATTCCCTGTTCTCCTGTGACTGAAATGGTATTGTTGGCTGAAAAGAACTTGCTGGAGTAATAGTAAAGCAATTGTGAGAAAGAATACGTGCATTCCACTGGGTTCTCTTTAGGATCCTTCACAGGTCTTCCTGGGTGTTACTTGAAAGACAGTTAATGGTTTGGCCAGGACTATCTGTGGTGTTAAGAGCTGCAAAGAACTGATGTAGCTGTAGCAGCAGGGGGAGCTATCAGCATGGCAACGCTGCAGAGCCGCTTGTGTTAGAGCGGGAAGGTTTCAGAAGGGTAGCAAGAGCTTTCATGGGCCTTAGTCTTCTTGTGCTCTCTAGCTGCTGTTGCGTCACACTGATAGTGTAACACACGAAGAAACCTGCATCCTCAAAATCTCATCGCAGAAGGTGAGATTTCTGGTTCTCGAGGAAATATATTCCTCCCTTTTTTTTTTTGGTCTTTTTTTGATGCGTGTTGAAGGTGGCTTCTTAGCCATTTAGTAAGTTTATAGATGGGAAGTGAAGAACTAATAAAGGGAGGATATTTCAATATACAAGAGTACATCCATATCCTTTTGTAATGATCTGGCTTTGAAAAGCATTCCCCCTTGTCCAGCAAGGCTTACTTTAAAGACCAAACAAAGTTATGGACAATAAAAGCAGAATAATGAGGGGGGAACAAAGGAAAAGGGAGGTAAAAAGAATTTGAATAGAGCTGTAGCTAAAAGAGGTGATGAAGTGAACAGTTTTTGAACTTTGTAGGTTTTCTGCCTTTTTTTTGTGGAACTCGGGAAGAATGTTGTGTCTTTCAAGACTGACTGCTTGTGTTGTATAACATTAGTCAAGAAATGCATGTGGATTTGATTTCCATAAAAAGTAGATTGGGCCCTTGATCTTTATTCAGATGTTTTCTCTATCATTCTGCCTTAGTATTAATACTGAGTAAAACTAGGATATGTATTTTTAGGCTGAGATAATTTATTTTGAAAGAAAATAGTATTTTTTTAAATGTCTGTTATTAAGAATCTCATGATCTGGAAAGTCTTATTCAGGCAATAAGATTCTTGTTAGAATATAATTTTCACTAGTTAGTTTCATTCTTTGTATCTTGGAATGACTTGAATGAGGGTGGTAGACCCTTGTGCCTGGGAGACATTTGGACTGAATTAAGGGAAGACTTTGAGATGGAAGGTCTCAGAGTAAGAAGAGCTGGTTTTGGAACCTGAGAGAAAACTGATTTAGGGAACTTTGTGGATCTTTGCCTTAAAGCTTGAAAAAGCACACAAGTTGTTTTGAAAGAAATAAAATTAATGAGAGATAATTTCCTACACATTAGTGTAATTTTGTTCTTTAATTCTGTGTTCTCCAGTGTGAAACATAACAATACCTCAGATAGTTTGGAGCTGAGTCTGTGATGACTGGCCAGCTGTCTTCTGCCAAATAAAATGGATAATTTCTGCTCCCTCTGACAGGGTGGGAAAACTAGTTTACATTTCTCTTCTTTCTACATACCAATTTTATATAATCAACCTTCTAGCCAAAAAAAAAAAAAAACAAACCCTTGATTTAGGACATCTAAGCGTGCTTAAAGTTATTTAATGTCGAGTGCGTTCAAAAGTCATTAGAGAAGATTAAGACACTTACATTGTAAAAAGCTTATTTCCTTAGGAAGTCAAGTTAAAAAACATAAATGCAAGGTCAAATGAAGAGATTTAATTAAAAAATTAAACCCACACCAGCTCTAACCCACTTTCTATAGAAAGATATCACTAGTATAGTTTGCTAGTGTTTATCTTTTTAAGACCTCAGGGTTTGAGTAAACACAAACTCAGTACACTGTAACACATCATTGGGATAAACAGCTGTCATGAGTCATGTTTCTAGCTCTTTAGTCTGAGTCTTGAGGAACAGTACATTTTTATTTTGCAGTATTAATTATACATTCATATTTGTGGCATTTACTGCATGGGGCTTATTTAATGATTTTCACAGCCTCAACCTGAAGCCTCCCATTTAGGTACTGGGTTTCATTGTGTGGTATGTGGTAGCGGGATCTCAAAGACCACCTGTAGCTGTGTGTGGTATTGCTTATTGTTGATGGTCCCTTAACATGAACTAGTGACCTCTTCAGTGTCTTCTAACCTGCATTATTCTGTAATTCCATGGCACCAGCTCCTTGGTGATACTGCTTAGGAAGAACTGAAGAGTCCAGTAGCCAAACATTTCACCTTCAAAAGGCCCCAACTTGCTTTCTGGGAAAAAAAAAAAAAATGTAAATTAGTCTTTCTAATTAATGTTCCAGGGGAATTCTCACCTACAGTTCTGTTATAATAGTTTACTGTGTCCAAAGCCTTACTCTGCATTAAGGTATTCCACCTGCTTAATATATACATGTCAGGTTAAAATCTTGGAGGACCACTTAGGAAGTTTGTTGTTTAGTCACCTTCCATATTGATGTCAAAATCCATGGTATGTTAGTGGGTTTTAGGGGTCTGTTTACAGATAATGCTATGTGAACCTAACTTCTGATGTCTTGGAAATTATTTTCTTTAAAATGTAAGAGTAATGCTGAGTTTGAAGTTCACATTTATTCTATCTTCTAGTAGGCATTCAGCCATGTGCTTAGGGGCTCTTACAATGCTCTGAACATAGCATGTTTTATTTATATAGAAACTCTGACATATCAATATGTCTTCATGTTTGATGATGTTTTCTGTTCGTTTTTGTTTATTAGTTTTCTTAATGTGAAACTTTTTGCAAAGTGAAAGTGAAAAAGTTAGGACAGGAGCTTTCTATTTTGAGGGAAATCAAAACATTTTCTGTATATTCTGGTAAGATACTTCAAGAGAAACAGCTATATGACATGTGAAGTAAATCAAAATAAGTTAAAGTAGGCTTCCCAAATATTTGTGCTGGAAGGACTTTACCCTTTTCACTTCATAATGAACATTTCTTTTGTTACTTGGAAAAATAACGTTCTAAAAATACTGTGCTGTGAGAATGTTTAGACTTCTCACATAGAACCTAATATTGAGTGCATTGCACCATTAAATTGCTGTGCCAGGAAAATTTAAGCATCCTCACTTACGTGACTTTCATTTTTGTAGAAATCAATGGCTTTCTTGAAACTTCTTGAATAGTTAATAATACTGATGAGAAATAATATACTATAATGAACTTTGTAAATACTCTTCCTGAGTACTTTTGCTGATTGGAGAGAAAAAAAAAAACCAAGCACCTTGTGGCAGTTTAGGCTGGGTGCCTCCTGTTACTGCCACATAAGTTCCGGTATTCTGAGTGTCAAACCCAATAAAGTGGACACAGGAAACAGCGTATTTCTAGCCATAAATCCTGCACTCTATAAATTCATCTGCAAAGTCATTTTCTTCCTCTTTCTTCCCTCTCTGCTCCCATGGGAGATGCTCTCGGTGGGGGAGTATCTCAAGGCCTCTTAGGCCTAATGCCAGCAGGAGAAGCAGGGGGTGCAGTCTCAGACCTGGCCAGCCTGAGACTAGCCTAGCAGTGCAGGGGGAAGAAAGAGCCCTGGAGTTTTGGGTATACCCTCAGGTGGGGAGAAGGGTAGTGTTGGGTGTTATAAAAGGGACTCTGTATGCTTTGGGATTCTTTGCCACTATGATTTGTAGTTTTTGTAGTTTCACCAATTGCTTTTCCATTTAAACTTTCCATCACACTCCAGTCCATTTGTGTGAGTGTCATTCTTTTGTCCCTCTGAGGGCAGTAGAGGATCTGTCCAGCTCCAAACCAGGACACCCCTGTAAACACCTCATAATAAATCTTAGATTGATTTGACCACAAATAGAATGTAGCTCAACTACTCTCTTTTCTTACAAAATTGCAAAAACTGCTACAAAGGTACAATGCACTGCTATGCACTGTTACATGGTAAAATGTTCTTTTTCACTGTCCTACTCCCCATATGCTTTATACTTTTCCGAAGACCTTTACAAGTACTAGTTTTAAATAGCTTTATCTTCAGTATTTGCACCTGAGTGGCTATCTATTTATTTATTATTACCATTTTTATTGTTTTAAATAATATTTTAAAATACTAAAATGTTATAAATCCTAAAATTCCTTTAAAATTTGAATTTCAAATATAATCATTAAAATATACTAGTAATTTCTCAGAATTACTTCTTCTATGAAATTTGTTCTTTCTTTTTTCTTCCAGGAAGAAGAAAGGCGTATGGCATCTATTGCAGCAAGGAAAGAGGAAGAAAGGAAGCGTGAAAGCCATAAACAGGCCTTGCTTAAGGTATCTTCTATGGCTGTTCCAAGCTTTTACTGTAAACCAGTTCACAGCAATAATCTCCATCTCACAGGCCAAGTTTTAGTCTGCTGCTATTCATACCATCCTGCCTCATGCCAGCTTCAAAAGTGCTGACTGGAGCAAAGTATTATGGGGCTTGAAGTTCAGATTGTAACATGGGAGGCTTCCTCTTCCTGTTGCTGCATCTGGGTTCCAGAGTTGTTTTTTGGGTGTTGGCTCTTTTTCCACAGGGATGTCAGTGAGACAAGTGGGAGTGGGGTAGCTGCTGGTTTTCTTTTATGCTGAATTTTTTTTTTCCTGTGTTTGGCTGTGCTGCTTTTGCAAATAGGCTAAGCTAACGTAATCATGCATTGTATTATTAGATTATTAGCTAAAGTAATTGTGCATTTATGTTATCACATTTATTCGGTAAACTCTTACCTTTTGTCTTTATCTCAACCCCAAGTTTTTGTGTGTTACTTTTCCCTCACTTCTCTGTTGGGGGAGTGGACAGGTTAACCCTTGCATTAACCCATTACACCAGCCTAATATTTTTTGCTCTTTTCCTGTATTCACTGTATCCAAAAAGTTAATTTCGGTAATGGTGTGTTGTCTTTTTTCCTTGCTGATACTTTGTATCCTAACAGTGGAGTCTCTTCATGTCACTTTTCCCCACCTATTTTGTAAATCAGCCCTCTAGGAAAATATGACATACATTTTGAAACATACAGAGAATGTAATTGCTTTCCAACAGAAGCTGAACTTAATATTTACTGGAACAAGAAATAGTTACTCCTAGCAGAATCTTCGTGCTTGCAAACTTTGCTTTTTGTAAAATTAATTCTTGCAAGTTTTTCAAGCTCTGTAGCAATGCATCAGTCTGCAAAGAAGGGCTAACAAAGCAGTGAAGCTGTATGGTAGGTGAAGTTATGAGGAGCCTCCTGCCCACAAGAACAAACAGCATTTTCTCAGTGTGATTGGAAGAAAATGCTGGCTATTTCAACTTCCCTTGTCTCCTGTGACATGGACCCCAGTCATCACTGAAGTCTGTGAATGTTGGGTGCTTGGTGTTCTCTAGCTAGGTAACATAGTAACTCTTTGGGTAGGTTGAATTTGAAATAGATTGACATTGTTTGTGTGACTATACAAGTAGTTAAGACTTGAAATACTGGTTTATTGACAAGAATGTATATCGTGTAATATATATACACAAATTATTGTAACTTGGATCTGTTGTAGATCTTGTATCCTTGTGTCTATCACAAAGATATTTTCATTTTGTTTTTATAAAATCAACTGTTTCCTTTTTCAGAAGATAACTTCTTTTTCTCCCCACACAGACTGAAAGCAGTTGTGTAACTGTCTTTGCTTTAGTGGTAGGGTCTCTACCAGCGTGAAGCACAAGCAGTTTAACCGGGTTTGGGGAGTATTACAAGCAGCTCTAGACCTTCAAAAATGAGACTTCTGTGGTTATCGAACCTAAATAGTTTACCTTAATTCTTTCAGAAGTTTTGGATTTTTTTTTCTGGTTTCTGTTGTTGCAGATTTTCAGATGATTGTTTGCAGGCAGTTAGGCAAAATAGGCCTAGAATGATTAATTGATTTTAATGCGTAACCGCCAACCCGTACTATAATTTCTTCAACTTAAAATATTTAAAATCTTTTAATTAATCAGCACATTTCTTACAGAACAAGCAATTATGTTGATGCTGTCCTGTCATAACTTCTAATTTTTTTGATCTTGTTTCAGGAGAAGAAACGGTTGACAATTTGTAACATTGCTCGTCAGTGGGAGATACAGCAGAATCAAATAGCTCTTGTGGCATCTTTGAACCAAGATAAAGATAATGAGCCCTGTCAAATCAATGGCAGTGCTGCTTATGTATTTCCTGACGAAAGCAGGTAGTGTGTTGGGAAATACTACTTCTTGTTCATGTCTTATGTTCCAGGTTCTTGTCACTCTATTTCGTTATCAAAAGTGATATATCCAAATCAATTCTGAAAAGATGCTTTATGTCACAATTAAACCTGTTTGCCATTAGTAATAAGTAATACATGTTAAATAAGTAATACAACAGCAACTGATTGACTGAAGAAGTGCAAGCTAAATTATTTTGCAATTTGCTAAATAATGGAGGGCTTAATGTTAAAAAAAAAAATGTTAAATATGACTTTTTGAACCTTCTTAAGGCTATTAATTTCCTTGACGTCTTAGATTGTTGCCTTTGATTGAACTGAACAAAATAGGTCTGTTTGAGCAGTACAAATGTCAGTAACCTCTTTGTAATATTAAGAGGATTCATAAACTGAGTGGTGAATTTACGTTCTTAGTTTGAACAACAGCATCTCTTATTGGACTACTTTGATACCTGTGCTGTTTTAGCAGTTACAGTTCTTTGACTTAAAATCCTATGATATTATTTTTCCCAAGATAACTTTTGTATCATTGGTTTTAAATATAGTTGTATTATTTTTGTGCTTCCTCTGGTGGCTTGCTTATTTGCATTTAAAAGGTGCCCATCTAGCTTTCTGTGTAATTTAAAAGCCAAATGCAGAACTTAATGAAGAATGTGTGTCTTGGATTGGCTAAAACCAAACTAGCACATTTTTAACTTTGCTAGTTCAAGGAGAAGCCTGAAAGAATAGTCTGTACTTCAGTGGCAAGTACAGCTTCCTGCTGTGCCTAATCAACACTGGAAATGTCAGGTATGGGCAGGAAGTCTTTGCCTCCTATAAACAGAACCTAGAGTCTAGTACTGGCTAGACATGGTTTTTTATCTCCAGTCAAGTGCTGTATCTTCTGAAACATTCTTTTTTTCCTTAGCATTTTTCAATTGCTTTTCTGTTCTTGTACTTCCAAAGCTTTCCACCAAACATATTTAGCCATTGCTTTTTCCCACCTTGGTTTCTTCACAATTTTAATTCGGTGTTAGTAATCATCCCCCCAATCATGTCAATGTAACTGTGGTAGCTTTAGTTAGCAGTGCCCTCATGGCTTGAGAAATCCATGCTTTTAGGTAACACATTAAGACTTTTTCTATGGAGTTGTGGGAAAGATTTTACTGTAATGCTAGCTCTGCCTTTGCTGGATACAGTGACTAAAGTTGGTTTATTCCTTGTAGTTTCCAGATCATGAATGTTAGGATTCTTTTGTCAAATCTACATAAGTAATAAAATACAATATGTAAAATCTCTTTTCATGTTCTTGTGAAAGTCTTTATAGATTAAGATTTGTAGAATAGGTAGTAGAAGTCTAAGTGATTACTCCAAGGAAATACCCAATTTCAGTCCTCCTGAGATGTTAACAAATAAACCATGTGCTTTATATTCTAATTTTTTTAGGCAAATTGCAACGTATTTAGTTCTCTGAATTGAAGACTTAGTTTTGGAATGTTTCTCTTTCATGATTGGTTAGAGAAATGAAAGTGTAATAGTGTTATTTATTTCCAATTTATATTAGTTTGAACAAATTAATAAAGATGTGGCAATGTGTGTTAGAATTAGGAAGCTGTGAATGACACTGCCATTTTTTGACTTGAAGTCATACTGCTAGCCATGTGTAAATTAAAATGAATGTTGATGTACTACTATGTCTTACAACACTGAAAAATTTCAGAAGATATTTTGAAGATGGCTGAGTGACTAAGCAATAAAATGACAGGTGAAATTCAGCATAGATAAGTAGTTACGGCTTCATCGACAAAGTGATGGATGTTGAACAAATCAAGAGTGAAATATTGGAGTTGTAGTTGATTTTTGTTAACAAAACATCAGTCAAGTGATCACATTAAAATTGCTAGGCTGGTAGTAAAGACTGAACTAGTAACAGCCATTATGAAACTTTCTAAACCAGTGATTTGTGCTCGTCTTGAATTCTCTGTTTACTTCACGTCTGGTCAGCTTAGGGTATCATGTTGGAAGTAAGACACAGAGAGATGAGAGTTGAGAACACCTGGATTTATTGCTTGACTTCAAAATTGCTCTTGGAAAGTTCATATTATTGTAGAAAAAGATTTATTCATCTCTAATTATGGATTAAACAAGGGCAATAAACCATGAAATTATTCTAATCATTATATGCTGATCAGGTAATGTGACGTATGGGCTTGAGGAAGGAGTGATACTCCTGTTCAAGAATAAAAACAACAGTTCAGTGTTGTGTCTAACATTACCCTGGACTGATTTTAATTGGTCTTTTAAAGTAATTGCTCCATAACTTTGTTTCCTATGGTGAGCAGAATGTGAGGGTGCCTTTGCCTGAATAAGTACATTAAGTTGTTTTTAGATATCTAAACCAACAGAAAATGTTGTTAGCATTGAGTTAAAACTTTAAAGCAGATTATTACATATGAATGATTTTTTAATTTATTAATTAAAAAAATAATTTACCCACATCCAACTCAAATATAGTGAGAGTTTTTCTGCCAAAGAAGTAGAACATTTGCAGTGCTGTTTGATGGAAAGAGAATTTTCCATCCCGTTTAATGTTTTTGAACCAGATTGGATACTGCAAATGAATGAATGCTGGGAAAGGCAATCCTACTTGACAGTTGAGTTCTGATAAATGAAAGAGCTGTCATTCAATCTTAAAATTTAATTTACATCACTGCATTTCTATTTTCTCTACAGATCTCTTGATACAATATTGAGCAGTGCAGTACAAGGCTTATCTGTTCTTGACTCTCATTTAGTGGAAGTGGAAGGAGACACCCTTTGCTTGTATGGTGCCGGAGCGCTGGAGTGCCTGGATCGCAACTGGAGTGTTCAAACAGCTGGAATCATTCTCACAGTCTCCTTTATGTTCATAGAATTTGATGAAATTGTTCAAGTGTTAACAAAGCTCAAGATAAAATTTCCTAATTCTGTGGTAAGAATGCCATAGATTTCAGCTGTGTGAATGGCTATGGAATATGTACTCCCTAATAGAACCTACATTTGTTATAGGCACCCTTGAGTGCTTTCATTTAAATAGACATGTTTGTGATTTGTGTATTTGCTTGATCTTATCCTATGATGCTAACTTTTACTTGGTATTTCTTAAAAATCAAGAATTTAATTTAGATTCTCACACAGGATGGTGCTTTGTTTTCAGTCTTACTACTATTTCTCTTAATTCTTTTGACCTAGGTGATTATTTCTAAGTTACAAAACTGAAGTGTAAAGCTGGTATTGCTATTCTACAATATTGTTATACATCTGTGGTATCAGGAAACCTTCATTTATGTTGTGGGTTCAGAGATCAAATAGGTGATAGGATAAAAAGAGAGATGAGATTCCAAGGTAATAGATAGCTAAATTAGTGCAGTGTTTGGAATTCCTCAGTTCATGATGAAGTGAAACAATGTAAATGAGACATCCTTTAGTGCTGCTTTTTCTGTTGGACTTTGAAATCAGTCCTTGTGAAGTAAATAGTAAAATAGTGGTAACATGCATAGAGCAACTCGTTACTTAGATGATTTGCCTCTTGAGCTCCCTGCTTCTTTTTAAGGTTTTGAGTATAACAGAACTTAATGGTTTATTGAGACAGACTTAGGGGGGCCTTAACTTTATTATTTATTATTTACAATTGTTTTGCAGAAGGGGGGAAAATTTGTGGGGGATAGCAGAATTTAAACTAAGTTTTTTACCTTCACCATCAGTTTATTTCCCAATCCTAAATAATGCTACTGTGTAGCTAAATATACCCCAGTTATGGGAGCTCTACTGTAGGGTATGGTTCAAAGAAACAGCAGGACATGACTTAATGACAGCCTGTTATAGCCAAAAAAGCAGAATATTTGAAATAATTTATTGTATGTATTTCTATGTATGGGTATTGCAAACTGCTTTAGTTGCAGAACTGAAACAAGCATTGCTGCAGTAATACTACTGCTTTTTGTAACATCGAAAATACTAGTGCTTGTACTAAAGGGTTTATGAATTGCTCAGGGGCTTGTAATGTTGACATTTCTGACTATATGTAATATATGAATTGGTTGATACATGGATGTGTTTTGCCATGAAGACCTCAAATGAAATGAGCTGAGTTGTTTCCTCAGACCTAAGGACAGTTTATCTGACTTTGAAAATCAAGTGGCACAGAATAATAATCACTGTTTATTTAATTTATTGATTGACCTACATTTTGTTTTGTTTTGTTTTGTTTTTCCCCCAAGCACCTGAAGTTTAAGGAGACAAATCTTGTGGCACTGCAGCAATTCAGTGCACTAGCCCAGATGCATCGCATTGAACAGTTGACAGTTGATCCTCAGGGAAATCCAGTTGTCAACTTTACTTTGTGGAAATACTACGTTCTGTTTAGGCTGAACCATTTTAATCTACAGAAGATAAATGGAGTAAAGGTAGGACAGCATTGCTGCCTTTTTACTATTGGTCTCATGAGACAAACTGGTGTTGTTTTTTAAAAAAAATTGCTAATAAAATGAGCAGAACTATGTCAGTGCCCTTTCAGTGTTAGAGAAGAAAAAAAACTGAGCAGATTTCATATAATTTCTTGTGCTGTACACTAAAGTCCAACTGCACTGTGTTACAATTAACAAAGTTGGTAAGGTTCTTAGTTATAATAAAAATGCTGTATTGTCTCAGATGTTTGCAATTGCAAATGACAATCCAAAGCTCAATCCAAAGCTAGATCTCAGTGGTTGGGATTTACCTAAAAGAATATATTTTTAAATTTTCGTTTCTGTATGTATTTCTTAAAAAAAAAAAATTAAAAAATCCAAACAAAGAAAAAAACCGAACCAGCCTACAAAAAAACCCCACAACTCACCACAAAACAGAGTAAATTACTGCAGGATTTTTCTTGATTTTAAGAAGCAGGTTTTTATTCTGTGCAAAACAGTTGCAGAGATGGCACTGAATACTTGTGCAAAAATTTGCATTTGATGTAATACTTAGTAGTTTATAGTATGTGATTATTTATATTTTCAAGTCTGACAAGAGATAACTAAAATGAATTTTTTTTGAGCCTATCACAGGAAAAAATCTGTCAAATGACAGATTCGGTTTTTGGGGTTTTGTTGTTTTGTTTTAATGCTTGCTATGTACAAGATCATTAGTGTGGTTTGTTTTGGTTTTGTTGAGTGTTTGGCTATGTTTAAATAGGGCACTAATATTGCTATTCTTTGTACTTTGTATTCCCCTTTACATCAGTTGAAACTAAGTTTATTCAAGCATTATTTTGTACTTAGGCTTCTGTCATAAAGGGAGTGAGAATAGTTACGATGAAATGAAAAATTTAAATGTGCATTCAATTTCAAATGCTAAATAAGTTTAAGTGTATGGAAGTTAAGAGCAAAAGTAATACATATCTTTAGTGTTTAGAACTGGTATTTGAATTTGATCATCATCATATGTTTTGGATTAGGTATTTTACGTGCTATCTGATACAGCCATCGCATGAATGTTGTGGTTGATTTGGTTTTAGTTCTTTAAAACGTGCTCTTATTTGCAACTAATGTGTGAGTGAGTTAAAGAACTTACCTGGATGAATTATCAGAGAAAGAATGGGGAAAAGGTGAATCCAAATAAGATGCACAATCTTGGGGGGGGGAAAAAAAAACAAACCAAAACCAGCAAAATGTGTTAGTCAGTAATCCCATGAGAACTTTAAATAGCCTTGAATTTAGAAACTTAAAAAAATGCCCATCAAAGTTGATTTAAAAAGAAAAAAAAAAAGGCAGAATTTAAAGATGGGTTTAAAATCGATGGCCTTTTTTATTGCATTATATTTTCGAAACAAGCACTAGTGATTCAGATCAAAAGAAAATAGAAGACAAATCTTAACGTATTTGGTCTTCATGGAGTTAAAAAAAGGCATATTTTTTATTACAATCTCAAGATCAGAAATGTCAGTTTTTGATGGAAAACTTTGCATTTATTAGCACTTGGGGATGAATTTACTGAATGGATTTACATGTAGCATGGTGTTCATTTTATGTAGGACATAAGTCACCAAACTTTTTTTCAGCCAGAGCACATTATATGAAGATGTACATGCAGAATTTTTTATCTAGTGCCATTGATCATTTGGAAAGTGTCATAGCCAAGCTAGTTTTTCATTAGTCTACAACAGAAGTCACGGTATCCAGCTTTGCAGATGTACATTACCTTTTCTTTTAAGATCAGTAAAAGAAAATCCCATTTTGATGTAAGGAATACAAACCCCAGGGCTGAGGTGTGTCTAGTTGGGGAGTAAAAGCAAAATACACTAACTGAATTAACTAGCTAAATTCCCTATCTCCAGTATTTTTATACTATTGAGGAAAAAAAAAAAAAGGAAGCTTGTGTGGCTGTTTTTTGTTGTTTCTTCCCAACCTCCCCATTCTATTCCAGTTATGTTCCAGGCTAGAAGCTGTCTTTCTCCCCATAACAATGGTTTTGTTCCTTTATCAAACTGTTACATTTAATAACTGTGAAGAAGTGAATTCTCTTTGTTGAGACGCTTTAGTTGAAGCTTTTTCTGGTGATGGTAATCTCAGATTAATTAACAGTTCTCAAGGTTTGAAGTTACCAAACTATACAGTGTTGTACACCAAATGATATGACATGCAATGTAGCAGATGCTTCACGTGTATTGAACTGGTGCCTGGTTGCTGTGCTTGGCAAGCAGCAGACATTATAGACTTACATTTATGTGATATGGCCGTTATAATCTTTTTGTGATTAATGGAGCAAACAATGTACTGCAGTAAGAAAACATTAGTTTCTGCGAGCTACACAGTGTATTCAGCAGTGCTGTCTCTGTTGACCTGGTCCTTATGCCTCTCTTAACATAAATAAATAAATTAAAATAGCTTACTTCTCCAGCTGACATTTCTGCCTGTGGTGGTCTTTGTTTCCCTAGCTGCTTTCTGTGCTCTTTGTTTTAGTCCTTGCTTCTGTTGACAGATTGTTTAGCGAGGTCATCTACTCTTAAGCTACTAAATAAGACTTATTTAAGTGAAAATGAGCAAGTGTGAACACTGTGAAAATGGAATTAACTGTACATTTAAGGTTTTCTGACCTCTGTTTTTCCCCACATTATGCTTTTGCAGTATATTTTAAGCAAGGGTAGATTGTCTTGTCTTACATATTTGAATAATACAGAACACAGAATTTTTCTGGAAGTACTTAGTAACTATTGTGAGTATTTAATTTTATTTTTTAATGGGCTGCTTTTCAAAAATTATTCAAAAGTATTAAAGGTGAATGGAAATTAAATTTGATTCAGAAGTTAAGAAGTCAGTGAGCGAGTCTCATTGTCCTGCGTTATCCAGATCATAAAGATTTCTTCTGCACTCGCTGGAAAGCCGTGAGTCTAAAAACTGGGCCAAGAAATTTTGGCAGTGGAAGTCAGTTTGTAGTCTGGTCATTGGGGCAGGAGAAACGTGGGCCTTGTTTTCCTGAGGTTACAAGGCAAAAAACCTGCCACCACCACCATAAAATAAACCGCTTCCACCTTCTTTATACAGAATTGAAATGTGTAAAATCAATTTTGGAAATTTTTCAACCATTGAAAATGTTTATAGAGTCATCTTTAACGTTGACATGAGTCTGGATAAAACTTAGAGAAGAATAATGAAGGAATGCTTATTTTGGGTGGAGAATGCAGAGAAAATACTGGGGTGGTGGTTGTTGTTTTTTTATTGTTTCTTTTTGATTGGTTGGTTTGTTTGTTCTTCCCCTCCAAAGGCTCTCTTTCTATAAAGCCTCCTCTATGATGCTACCAAAATAAGAGACTGTAACTTACCTTTTCACATGTGGGTGCCCAGACTCTTCATTTCTCCAGCATAACTTGCTCAGGAAATGTCCAGTAGACCTTCCGCAAATGCTCCGCGGTATGAGCAGAATTAATAATGCCTGGCCTATAGATTCTCCATTTAAGAATTTGTTACAAAGTTACTCATTTCATGGAGGCTATCATGAAGCACAGGGTAGTGCGTATACATTAAAGTTTCCAGAAATACAGGAAATAAAACAAACACCAGTACCTCATTTTGTTTCTTTTAAAGTACGCTTAAAGTGCCAGTAAAAGCAAATATACATTTGGAAGATATGCCTGGAACAGATTTGCATGCAATGTTCAGTAGAGCAAATTGTGGTTAATTCTCAATGTACATATGTAATAAAACCTGGAAATGCCGATTTTGAAACTTTTTTTTTTCCCCTTCTCCCCTCTGCCATTCTCCCTTCCTTCACAGGTTACTGAAAATGATGTTGTAATGGCCGAAAGGCTCTTTGGCATTCTGGCATATGTAGCGTCTTCTGAGCTGCCACATTACCGCATGCTGTCATTGTTTGGAGAATCTAGGTAAAATGCAAGGACTGGAACTGGAATTTGTCACAAACATACTGTTTAGTTCTTTTTGCACACTGTTGTGCTAAAACCTCTCTATGTGAAGAGAGAAAAAAACCTCACAAGTAACGTTTTAGAGAAGATAAGTTCTCTGTTTCTTGCAGAAATATTAGCATCTCCTGATTCATATAGCCAGAGGTTTTCACAGAAGTTGTATGAAGTCTGCTGAGTGAGATTAAAAGGCACAAATGTACTGGTTGTTTAATTCTCCAACTGTACTGGTATTGGTGATGATTTATGAACTTTGATGAAAACTGACTATTTTTAGTGGGTGTTTTATAGTGAGTGACTGGAACAGTTAACAGGTTTAAGAGTTGGTGCTGGAAGAGAAAAAGTCCTTATTTTTAGTCTAGGTACACACTAAATGATAATGTAAGCTACAAGGCTTTCTGTTTAGGAGATGTTCTATGGTACATATCAAAATGTCAGTTCTACATAAGCAAATTAACAGAGGGCTATCTAGAGTCATATGTATTTTGAGTAACTTGAGGACAAGTTACTCAAGAGTAAACTTGGAAGCTGATGAAGTACATGTTAAAAAGGAGAAGAGAAAAGAAAAAACCCACTGTGACTAGAAACATCTGCACTTTAAAAAATGTTAAAACTGTAAATCTTTCCTTTCACAGAAGAAAGCAATTCCATTATTTGCAGGAGGGAAAGGGAAAGAAATCTGGGACTGGCAGTGAGGAAGGTAGTGATAACAGAAGAAATGGAGGGGAAAGCACAAATCGAGCAATGCTGAATTACACAACAAAGGACTTCCATATGGAAAAGCTTGAGGTAAGCGTATCATTACAAAATACTTTCATCCTATATTATATAACCTTAGACTACTAGTCATGGAATTTGCCTATACATCAAGTTTCAGTTGTGCTGTTGAGAACGGTTTTAAAATCTCACTGCTTACCATATTTACATCTATGATCGATGATTTACATCTATGATCTATTTCATCTACCTGATCTTTGCCAGAATTCAGGGTAGTGGCCAGTTTCTGTCTTCAGTGAAGTGGTGCCTGAACAATGCCACAGTCTCAGAAACACATTCTCATCTATCTGCATTAATAAAATATAAAAGGGGAGCAGAGTTTTTGGAAAATGTAAATTGCACATGTTAGCATTTTCTAATGGAATTAAAAAGTTGGAAAGTATATCCTAAAATCTTTGGTGAACAATACTTCCAGACAAGATCTGACATAGTGCAGGCTGTAGTAGTAAAGAGATGTTTTTTAGGTTTTAAATGAGCTACAGAAATACAAATATACAGAAAATGTTTTCAATTTAATTATTAAAAAAATTGCAGGCTGGCTTGTTTCAGACAAGTGCATCAGTCACGCTTGTTTTAGTTTGTGTTTCTGATCTGTGAACTCTTTGGTTTGGGCAGAGGGAAATTGTTCCCAGGAAGAGCATGCTTCTTTCAACCACAGTCTCCTTTCTGAGCAATTGTCGTGAGTTCTAGGTGCATGCACCCCACTTCCCACTTTTGTCCCATTGTTTGCTTTTTGATCATGTGGAAGATATATAAATCTCCTAGTGCAAGAAAATAAGTTTAGTAAATGTTGAATTCAGTTGTTACCTTGTGGTTTTGTTATCTGAGATCCATAGCATGAAGAAGAGATTAAATTAAGTTTTGAAAACTGTGATAGTGGCTCTTTAAATGTTGAATGGCATTATGTAAAACAGTGAGGCATTCCTCTCATCCTTTCCAATGAAACAGGCACTATAATAAAATAAGCTTGGTTGATGTACAGTCCATTAAATATATGCATTGTTTTCCCAGCGCAGCAGTTCGTACTTTGTCCTTTGTTACAGTGTTAGGTGTAGCAGCAGGTATTACAGGATGGCAGAAGAGTAAGATAGATAAAGACGACTGATTCTAGTTCCCCATCAGCAGTAAGCTTATGTAATAAATGTGATTGCCAGCTTAAGCAATAAACTTACTCTCAGTCATTGATTAATAATTTGGGCTTTATATGAAACAGCTGGAAAGTATTTTCTGTACTTGATCACTCATTTAAGAATGCTTCTGTTTTGATGGCCTGAAGCATGACCTAACATTTTTAATGGTGCCATAAATCAAACTAGTTAGATAGTTAGCACCAATACAACTTATTCAAAGCTTATTGTGGCATTTTATGGAAGCTCTGCAGAAGCAGGGATTAATACAGTTTGAGTTGCTAAAATGTGGAGCTAATTGTTGCACAAAGTGCAATTTTTTTTCTTAATATTGCTTAATGTGTCAGGTTTCTTTGGTATCAAACACAGTACAGGTTAGGATCTATGCACTTATCAGAGTCCATCAGAGAACCTATTGAAAAGATGCATACTGACTTATTTTTCTGCGACAATGTACTTATTTCTTGTTAGGGCAGGTAGATAAATGTATACTTTCCAACTATTGTACTGTAATCTTGTAAAGCTGGGAAGAGAGAGAAGGAAGAGAAGTAGTCTGGTACTTAGGAATTCCTTAAAATTTTCAGTGCTATGCTAGAAGGCAGCAAAAATCATAATGCTGTTAGAAGATATTTACATGACTACTTAAAAGTGGTAATAGATAAGTGGTAAAAGATAAATTAATGAATAAATATAATACTCATATTATGAATGCAGTAAAAATCTCTGGGCAAACCTAGAAGCTGGATTTAAACCCTGGGCCATGCAACTTAAAAGCAACAGGAAAAAGTGTGCAATGAGCTCTTTGCCTGCCAGTTGCCATGTTTAATTCATTAAATTTTTGTGGTTGTTTTTTTGAGACTGCTCTTGTTTAACCTTTTCTTTCTTTGTCTTATGCAATGTTTAATGGTTCTTTCATGCAGGAAATCAAGGCAAGAAAAACATTTTGCCAGACATACGTCGAGAACTTAGTGAAAGAAGCAGCTGACATCAATATGAAAAATGAGTCGCTGCAGAAGCTCTGGCCTCAGATGTTCATTGAGCTTGTCAGAGATGCAGTGATAGAAATACGCAATAAAAATTCCTACATGAAGCTCTGCTTACAGCGAATCGCTGATCAAAAACAGTAGAGCCAAAGCTTGTTGACTTGCAAGCTTTTAGTTTCAGTATTCTGTGCTGGTTTACAAACTTTACAAAATTACCGTCGCTATGGTGTACCTGCCTCCCCCATCCCCAGAGGGAAGCCTTTAAATATTCATTAACTCCTGGCAGTTTTGAAATAAAAGTTCACCTGTGCACTGGTTTAACAATGCTTCCTTGGCTGAAGTGATGAGATAACATAGAATTAACTTGATTATTATGTTTTATTAAGTTATTGTTGGTTGGTTTTGTTTTGTTTTTTTTCTGCAATGGTTGCTTGTGCAGTGCTACAGCATTGTTTATTGGGGGGGTTTTGTTGTTGCTTTTGTTTTTTTATTTAAAAGAACAAATTTCCATTCATAGAGTCACAGAACATTAGGGGCTGGAAGGGACCTTGAAAGATCATCTATTCCAACCCCCCTGCCAAAGCAGGATCACCTATACCAGGTCACACAGGAATGCATCCAGGTGGGTTTTGAATGTCTCCAGAGACTCCACAACCTCTCTAGGCAGCCTGTTCTAGTGCTCTGTCACCCTCACAGTTGAAAAAGTTTTTCCTTATGTTCATGTGGGACCTCCAGTGTTCCAGCTTGCAACCATTGCTCCTTGTCTATCATTGGACATCACTGAGAAGAGCCCCGCTCCATCCTTCTGATGTCCTTCACATATTTACAAACATGAAAGAGGTCTGCCCTCAGTTTCCTCTTCTCCAAGCTAAAGAGCCCCAGCTCCCTCAGCTTTTCCTTATGAGGAAGATGTTCCACTCCCTTAATCATCTTTGTGGCCCTGTATTGGACTGTTGCAAGCAGTTCCCTGTCCTTCTTGAGCTGAGAGGCCCAGAACTGGACATAATATTCCAGATGCAGCCTCCACAGGGCAGAGTAAAGGTAGGGGAGAACTGCTCTTGACCCACTAGCCACACCCCTTCTAATACAGCCCAGGATGCCATGGGCCTTCTTTGTCATAAGGGCATATTGCTGGTGCATAGTCATCTTTCTGTCCCCTTACCCTGATGTCCAACAGGTCTGTCCCTGACATACACTGGCCATGGGGTGGTTCTTTCCCAGATGTAAGACTCTACACTTGTTTTATTTCATTCAGTTGAGAGAGGTCGTGGAGTCTCCTTCTCTGGAGACTTTCAAAGCCTGCCTAGATGCATTCCCATGTGACTTAGTCTAGGTGACCCTGCTTTGGCAGGGACATTGGACTCTGATCTTTGAAGGTCTCTTCTAAGCCCTAACATTTTGTGATTCAGTAGCTCTGCGTTCTTTTTATCCTTTGTCACCAGTGCACCCACCTCATTCAGCAGTGAGCCTACATTGCCTCTAGTGTTAGTTATGTCTTCAATGTATTTGAAGCAGTTTTCTGTTGTCCTTGAGTTCTCTTGCAATTCTAGGGAGGCTTTAGCATTCCTACCTGCCTCCCTACATCCTCTGACAACAGTTTTATACTCCTCCCAAGCAGCCAGCCCCTCCTTCTGTGATCTGTAGATTCTTTTCTTTCACTTGAGTTTGCTCAGTAGTTCCCTATTTAACCATGCAGGTCTCCTGATTCCCTTTATTTATTCTTCCCTGTTGGGATGCTCTGATCCTAAGCTTGGAAGAAGTCCTTGTATTTTAACCAACTGTCCTGCTCCCCTTTACTTTCGAGTTCCTTGTCCCATGAGATTTCCACTAGCAATTGCTTGCAAAGGCCAAAGTTTGCCCTGCTGAAGTCCAGGGTTGTGATCCTGCTTAGTATTCTGTTCCTACCACGTTAAGATCCTGAACTCCACCTTCTTATGGTCGATGCAGCCAAGGCTGCCCTCAACTTTCACTGCTTCAACCAGACCCTTCTTGTTAGTGAATATAAGATCCAGCAGTGCACCTCTCCTAGTTGGCTCATCCACCACATGCATCAAGAAGTTATCATCAGTGCACTGGAGGAACCTTCTGGTATGTGGATGGCTGGCTAAGTAGGCCTTCCAGCAAATATCTGGCTAGTTACACTCTGCTTGCCTTACTTTTTACTGAAAACTTTTCAATTGTCAACTTTTTGAATGCTGCTGTTAAAAAAAATAAAAAAAGAATAGTAGCTGAATTTGTGAGTAAAAGCTAATAAATTATTTTTTCCACACAGAACTTGATGAAGACTTATTATTGTTTAATTTGAGATTATAGGACGCCTTTTAATATTAATACATTAGTGCTTAATGTATCAATGTATAGTGAGCCTAATTCTCAGCTGAGCAAATTGTCCAAAACTGATTTCAAGTTGGTTTAATGAATTTAATTTGTATTAGGTTTTGTTTGAATGATTACTGGTAAAATATTTATTCAAAGCTTTATTTTTATTCTGTTAAAACATGTTAAGACTGCATTTTCCTTTGTTTCCTGACTACTAAATTATTAAATTTTGAAGTTTGCTGAGGCCAAACAAGCTGAAATGTGTGTATTACATTTGCTAGCAAAACTGATAACTCCTAATCAGTTGAAATTAATTCCTGTGACTGTGTGAAAATTTCATATTTATTGTCAATAAAAATAAATTCTTCAATGTTGCCCTTCACAGATACTGTAAAGAAGTAGTGTGTGCACAGAAAAGACTTCTTAATGCTGCATGAAGAGGTGAGGCACAACTGCCCCTAAAATCAACTGTGAATGGGCAGAAAACCCACATTCCATAGTACAGGAACTTCTGCTGGAGCCACCTTGCCAACTTCTGCCCAGAAATTGAATTCAGGAGCTGTTAGCAAGTTCAGTTGATTCCTATGGCTAGTGTTCATATGCAGGAAGAAAACCATGCCATTTAAAGTTAATTTCATAGTTCCGTTCTATCTCAATTAAACCAATCCAGAACCATTGTGCATTCTTTTGCTTAATTCAGATTGATCTTATTTTAATTAACCCTGTATGTTAATTAAAAAAAAAAGAAAGAAAAAAAAGAAAAAAAAATCAGAACTAAAGAAAACTTCCTGCAAGGGTTTCCGTGACTCAAAACTAGATTTATTTTTAAACTTTACCTAGATAAGACCCTTTGCAAAGCAGAGATGCAGGTACGTTTTTGTAAGCTTATATGCCCTGAAAATAGCCTAACCAGGATAAGGTGGTGATAGATATTTTGGAATATACATTCTGCCTGCATTCAGGTCACGCCGGTGCATCTAAGTTGTCAGTGAATATCCTTTTTCAGAACATGTTACAGGTTAACAATAACAGGCATACTGTTAAACATCATTCCCAATTTGGTTTATGTTACATTGTGAGCTTCTAAAGATCCTTGCAGGTAGTTGTCTCAGTCTTTACAGAATGTAATGGAAGTTAAGTCACTGAAATGATAAGGAAATGTTAAAAGTCCTGGAGAAACTGCTCCAGAAATGGATAGGATTTAATAGAAACAGTCACTCCTCCAGGCTTTTTGAACCACTTCATGGAATTTCTTGTGAAATTTGTGCTTGATAGGATTGTGTTGATTTTGGTTTGTTTGGTTTGTTTTTTTTTTTTTTTTTTTCCTTTCCATTGGAAAATTGTGCTGTCAAGTTATATGGTACGTTTTATTAAAGGAATAAATTGAGACCCTGCAAATGTGAGAAAAGGAGAGTTTGCTATATAGAAATAATCTAGAAATGATCATGCAAAAGTTCTTTGGATCCCTCAGTCTTTTATGTTGTTTTGTTGCAAAGGGGGTAGGTGGAGCAATTCCAGCTTCTGCATGGGGATGAAAATCTCAGCAGCTGTGTGCAAGCACAAAACTCTCCTGATGATATAGCTGGAGGAGATGGGCCCCTTTTGAATCAGATTCAGCAGCAATAAAAAAAATGGAAAAAATGTTTTAAGAAGGGTGGATTGATCGAGAGGAACAGTAAGTTCTCCATGGGAAAACAGAGTCAAAAGCCAGACTTTCTGAGGCTTTAGAAGCATGATACAGATTGGAGGCTTTAAAGTAGTGTCTTGAAAAAAAATGAGTTAAATGAATTGGAGGGTATTGACTGTGAGTTGTAGAAACATCTTAAAATTCTCTATATTCCCAGCGGCTAGTGAGTGCTGCCAGTTTGGACTTTTTTCCACTAACAGCAGCTATTTCGTAACAAAGTTGCTAAATGGGTGACAGAGAGTAGGTAGGCAGCTATCATAAAAGAAAATATTAATCTTGGGCTTTTCACATAGAAGTAGTAGAAACAAAATAAACAAAAAAAAAACACCTACCAAACCCTTACACTTTTACTAATTCTTTTTAGGAAAGAATGAATGATGGACTAAAGTGATGCTGGACTACCTAGGAGCACCTAGAATTTTTAAGCAGCAAGGTGATCTTAAAATCAGTATGCTGTATGTTATGTGTTTATCAAAATTGTTTGTTGGTTGTGGGATACATTACTACAGTTGCTTATGGAGTTTGAGTAGCTAAAAATGTGAGGGTGGTATAAGCAAGTTCTTAGATGTTCTGAAAAATACTACACATAAACCTCTCTGTGTTTACAGGTATAAACAGAGGAGTTAAAGTAGCCTTTTATTTTGAAGCTGGGAACCTGTTACAGTTCTATAACAGGTTCCCAGCTGTTCTTTTTCCTATTTCAAAAGCTTTTAAATGCTGCCTAAATCCAAATTTTGATATTGCTGATATTTCATTGATGTCTCATCCAAACTGGACTGTAGCCTGACTTTCTGTGCAGGGCAGGAACCATTTTTGTAAAAATTCCATGTGTTAACTAGAAATGATTTTAAGGCTTAAAAAAATAGTTTTGACTTCTAAGTCTTTTGACAACATTTTTTCCTATTGACTTTTGTATTTTTTATACAATTTACTTATTTTCTGAAATGAGTTTGTGTACAGAAAAGTGTAGATAGTGATGTATTTATTAATTTGTTTTTCAATATGGCTGTCATGCATGAGGGCCCCATTGTGTAACAGAGTCACTATTTATTACAGGGGAAATTTGATCTTCGTTAAGGAGATGCTTGAAGAGCTGTATTTCATGCACTCCTTCTGATACAGGATGTGCAAAAGTAATAGAGCTACAGATAGGGTGCTGCCATGGAACAAAGGGAGAAGTGATTCACTTGATGTAAACCAAAAGCTTATCCTGTCAGATTGAAGGGAACGAAAGGTTCTGGGAAGAGGTTTTGTCCATTGTCAAGCAAGGAAAACTGCTCTACTCTGGACCACATTTTAGACCTATCCAAAAATAGATTAAAATTTTGGTTTTCGGTCTGTGTAGATAAATGATATAAAAGGGAAATAAGGTGATTCACTACTACATGATAAAAGCATGACCATTTGTAAACTAATTTAAAGAATTCTTTTTTTTTTTTTTTAAGTCAACCTGTTAAAACACTGGCCATCTGCAAATTAAGTTACACTGTTGTGCATATAGTAGTAACTCCACAATCTATCTATACATTCTGCAAATTCAGGAGAAGTGACTACTTTTTTGTTTTGTTTTTTTTTTTTTAGCAGAGTCATAGGCTGTAAAAAATGACAAAAGCTGACCTCTTTTGTTGCTATTTGACACATCAGGATGAGCTGCTTTTTGTTAGCTAGTTTATTTAAAGAAGCTTAGGCAAATGGTGATAGATTTTTAGCAGGGCTTGTTGCAACATGGATACTGTGGTAATGGTTTTAAGTTTAAAGGGAGATACCTACATTAAATATAAGGAAGAAATGTTTTGCAACAAGGATGCTGAAAAATTGTCCAGCCTTCCCAGAGAGGTGGTAGATGCCCCATTCCTGCAAGCATTCATGGTCAGGTTGAAGGGGGCTCTGAGTAACCTGATCTGATGGAAGATGTCCTTGCTCACTGCCCAGGGGGGTTGGACTGGATAACTTTAAGGGTCCCTTATAACTCAAACATCTATGATTCTATGAAATACTTGGTCTTTCATATTAAGCAACATTCACAAAGATGTGTTCTATACTTGGAGGTCAGTGCACATGTTCGAAATCACAATAATAACTATTTGTTTTGATTAGAAAGGAGACTGAATATCTCTCTGCTACCCACACAAACTCTGCTACCCGCACAAAGTCTGCTACCCAGTTTCATTGAGACTGTTTTTCTCTTTAGTTTAAATTGGAGGTTTTGGGGATTCATAGGACTTTGGTTTGTTAGAATGTAGAATAAAAAGAGGGGAAAAAAATGAGACTGGCTATCACTTTGCTGTGTGGTGTGATAAAGTTGCTTTTATTCAAAAGTGAATATAAACTGATCCATTTTTTTCTCTTTTTTTCATACTAAAAAGTAGAGAGCATTGACTATGCAAACTTTAAATGTTCTTACAAAAGGCTGATTATTATCTGTTTGCACACATCACTTCAGAGCTGGATTTTCTTGAGTATCATCTTAACGAAATTTAGTCTAAAGAACTGTTTGTACAACTCAAGTATCTAATTGTCTTGGCTAGCTTTGCTAGGCTTCTGCTCTGAGGAAGAAAGATAAGCTCATCTGGAGGAACTTTTGTCTCTGGTGAGAACAGCATTTCTTTACAAGCTGTGCATCAGACCTCATAGGCCATGCTTGTGTACAGATAGGATGGACAGATGCTTCTGCTTATTGTGTCAAGTGTTAGAAAGCCCTGATGAAAAACTGAGAAGTCTTAATGGGGGGAAAAATAACTCTACTCAACTTCTGAGTTTGATTTTTGGCATTGTTGTTTGGTTTTCACTTACAGATAGATGTATTGCAAGCGGAACAATACTTGGCTGGGGAAAAAAAAAAGTAGAAAACTGCATTTAGAATATTTCTACCAAATCCAGCAATACAACTATTCAGCATCCCCAACATATGTATTTGTTCAAGACAACTCTATTCCTTACTACTGACTACATCAGTTTGAGAAGGCCCTTATATATATTTTCCAGGTTTTTGGAAAATAAAAACTGATGGCTTCATGATTGCTCTGGACTTTGGTTGATGGTTACAGTGTAAAATAATGGAACCAAGACAGCAGGATCAGATTTCTTGATGCTGTAATCTGTTGGTTGGTGGGATGGCAGTGCTTAATCTCACCCTTTTTTTGCAGTCTTCCTAATTAGGCAGCTACTTCCATGTTAAGGAAAATCCTGCGTGCAATCTTCATTCTTATTTATAGTGCATGTCATCTAGTGTATTGCTATATCCGTAACCAGGATGCTTTCTAGTTTCAGGGAAACTCTCTCTTTCACTTTTGACTAATGTGGATATCCCAGAGTTTAAATGCTGCCGTTTACAGTACTTGGTTTTACACCTAAGAAATCTGGAATTTTACATGAACACTGTGCAGATCATAGACAAATATTCTGGAATACTGATTATGCAAGTTAACTGTGGTGTTAATGTAATTCATACTCCATGACAGAAATCATAGTGATATGCAGAGCAGGCATGGCTTTACACCAATAATTAAAAAGCAGAGTTTATTGAGTAGCTATTATATTATACTTAGAAATTCTATTGTGAGACAATACATACTCCAGTTTGTGTCCTGGCTCTGTAGCACATTTGCTGCCTATTCATATTAGGCTTCAGTGATCTGCGTTTTCTAATGAAGTAAAGAAATAGTTCTGCAGAGTGTTAGAAGAAACAAAGAGAACAGAATACATCTTACTTTCAGTTTCTAACTTGGCACTGACATTACAGCAGATTAGGCTTCATACAACTATCATATCCTGGGTGAAGTATATGTGTTAAAGCTTTCAGTCACTTGACTATGAAGTTTCTGTGTAAGTCTGCAAACAAGATCCTTTAGGGAAATGTCACTTAGATTCCAAAGAGATATTACTAACTGTAAAACAAACAAACAAAAGTAAATCCAGAAAATGTGAACTGGGTAAACATTAGAGGGGAGAGATTTCTAGGTATGATAAGTGCTATTGTGAAGACAACATTCGTTACAGTGGTTTTGCATTCTTCTGGGGACTGCATGTGAATGCATGGAAACTGGGATAAATAAACCCATGGCAAAAGACATAAACAGTTCCTGAAAGATGTGAGCATCTGATCTAGCAGTTACTTATGGGGGTTTTCTTTGTTTTGATTTTTTTATTTGGTTTTTAGGATGCACAATCAAAATTCAAATTCCAGATATCTAAAACTACAATGTTGTTGAAGTTGTTGCAGTGTTCCTGTATGGTTTCACATATGACCTACACGCAAGGTCAAAGTTGTGCTAGCCAATTATTTTTACATGTCTATGGTGATGACATATATGCCTCAGCTAGTCATCCTGTGCTGGCTAGAGGAAATAGACACTTCCACAATGTGAAACACCTGATTTGTTTTAGGTGTCTGTCTTGTCAATGCAGTGGAATGCCTTTTCTGTATTTTTTTTTTTTCCTCTCCTATTGGGATAGTCTGAGCAGTCTTCCAGATGTAGATGTCTGCAAAAGCTTTAATTTGTGCAGACAAGTTCAGTCCTTCCCACCTTTTGACTGCTTCCCTCTCATGCAATTAAAAATGGTGTTTTCTTCGCTGATAATCAGACCCCATGGAAGCACTCTGCTTTATGATGAACACGAATGCACCCTATTTGGATTTAGGGTAAAATTGAAGTGTCCTAGCCTTCTAACAAGAGAGGTACGCTTCAAGTCATGCTAGACTTCAGTGAAATCTAGATGAATAGGTGCTTTTAACACATTTGAAAAGGCCTTTGCTGTTTGGAGTTCATATATTGCCAGAGGAGGAGAGTGACATGATCATTTGGATAGAGTGGGAAACTGAATTACAATAGACATTGTTAAATAGTAGATAAGTGCTGCTTCATTCAGGTCATTACAATAGCGATGAGTGCTAAAGAGTGTTGCAAAATATGTTAAATGTGCTTGGTGACAAACCAGAAATACACATTTGTTACTTTGACCTAGCTTCATCTCAGTTCAGTTAGTCATAGCCATTTCTCTGGTGCTGAGCTGATTGGTTGCAAGGAAGCTGCTGTCTCCTATACAGTGATTACAACTACAAAGAAAGTAGATCATTAATAGATCATATGGGTATTCAAGTTGTTGAAGAGATTCTTCATGTATTCAGCAGAGTACCATCCATGTTTCTAGTTTTATTTAAAAGAAAACAAGTGGTTTGCATCTTTAAAGACAGAGTGAATTACACTGCTTAAAAGTGACTTCAGTTATGCCTTTAGCTTTGTTGTTGATTTTTTTTTTTTTTAATTGTGTAACTGTTGATCGTATTTCTGCTTGGAGAAGAAAACAAAAAAGGAATCACAGATGATGTGAGAAGATTGTGCAGAGTATTTGCTTTTTCTTCTTTGTTAGTGTGAACTTCTGCCCTTGCTTGATGATGCTAGCTTTAGACTCACTTGTCACTCCTTGCTTCAACAAGCTTTGTCATGTTGGAGAGACAAACTAGCATTTCAATGTGTATCTCAATATGGGACCTGTGAATCTTTGTGGGTTTTCAGTTTAACAGTTGAGTGCCAATTGCAAAGATTCTCATATTTAAGAATATTTAGTTTAAGACATCTGTGCAGCCCCACTGCTGACTGGTTCTCATTTTTCATTCCAGAGACACCTTATTATAAAATACACTTGTCAAGCTTGTCCAAAATGGTATTCAAAGGAGGCCATAGGATAAAAAGCAGTGCCTCAGAGAGAATCATCCCCTGAGGGCCTACATTTTAACAGCAGCAAAAATGAAATAAAAGCATTTGGTCACATTAGATCTCTGGTAATGAGCTGACAAAGGTGTTAAGGTAGCCAGGTGCTGTATATCTCATCTGTAGCATACGTTAAGTGTTGGGAAGCTCCAGAGAGCGAGGCAGCCTTGTGTATTTTTAGAGGTGTGAAGACTGTTGTGGGAAGCCAAATCTTTCTATATTTCTCCTCCCCTTCTCTCTTTATGAGGCTCTCATGTTCCCTACCCTTTGCAAGCTACAGTGTGTTTTGTTATTTAAAGAAAATATTGTCACTGTTGGTCCTAGCTTCGGTGCTTGCTCCAGTAGAATGAAACTTTTCTCTTGTCACCACCTTTACAGTGAGGAACAGCTATGGAGAGGCTGTTAACTAGTGTTAGTTACTGGTGTGAAGCTCAAGTGGCATAGCTGCCTTATGTGGAGAGGCCAAGAGAAAGAATGCTAGAGGTAGGGGCACCTGTCGGTGTGGAGCAAAATAGTTCTAGCACATGTAGTGCTAGATGCAATGGGATTTTTCTATTTTCCTGTCACTTAAAAAAAAAAATAAGGTGTGGGTTTTGGTGTTTTTTGGTTTTGGTTTTTTTTTTTTTTACTTATTTCAATTGCATCAACAGATAACAGAACAGATAACTTCTTCACTGACACTTTCACCTGTAGCAGTCGCAGGTCAGATACTGCCTGGACTTTTTGCTTTTATTTTTTAAACTGATCTGATTTATATTCTAGGGAGAAATCATGCCACTGTTTGTTTTGGTTTGGTTTGGTTGTTTTTTAGTTGTTCATTGCATGTGGAGAATGAGTGGAATTTGTGATAAATAAAATGCACTGAAAGTATGCAATTTTTTGTGATCTTATGTGCTAAATATTTAATATCTCTTTCAAATATTGTCTGACTTAGACAAGTCTTTCACTGTGGGTTCTTTCATGCACATTTGTTTCAGAATGTCATCAATTCAGTGATTCCTAATCAGAAGCACTTGGAAATTCAGAATAGGATTGCCAATTTCTTGGCTTTTGGTCTTGCAGTATTTTAATTTTCTTAATGGCAGTTTATGATAGAGATAAAAATCTTGTATAACTTTAAGTAGGTTCCTAGAAACTCTTTAGCAGCTCACTTAAAAACTATTTCAGAATTCTGGCTGAAATATTTTCTCCTATTTCAGACAAAGCTTTAAAAGACTTTATTAATCATTCAACAGACAGTTTTGTGATGTATTGACAACTAATTTCATAAAATACATTTATTTCAGGGGGATTTACAGAATGTTGTAGAGATTAACTTGGAGTATAACTTCATCTTGTTTTAATTATGGACTAATGAAGTATGATGTCAGATGCTGTTTGGCTTGCCTTCATTCTGGCACCGTGTGATGATATCAGTCATCACATCAGAGACAATTAGAGCTTGAAGGTACAACATATATTTTTGGTAGGAACTATGATACTAGGATTGAGACTTTGGCTGGGGTAAACTCCAGGGTGATCTGGAAATTAAGGATAGCAATTACTTGTACACAGTGAAACCAAGCAGTTGCATGTAGCTTGTTTACTGTGGACCAATAAAGATTTATATAGTTTAATTTTTTTATTTTTAATTATTGAGAACCTTGGAAAGCGTGCACCTGCTTTCCTATCTGAGACATGAATATCTGCATTAGCATCACATTATATCACTACTGCCTGGGGAGGAGTATGGAAAGGCCAAAGATTCTTGCAGCTGCATCTAGAAGTGTAGGCTCAGTTCTGACCATAGGTAGGTGGAGAAACAGGTTATTTTTGTGGCTGGAATAGAGATCAGGAGCAAACCAGCTCAAAACCTGTAGTGATACAGAGTGGAGGAAAGTCTCTGGCACTGTAATGGGGTGAAACAGAGGGCTAGACAAAAGAAAGAGTGAGCTAGGAGCCAGGATTACAGCTTTTGATGTCAGGCTTCTACAGATTGGCAGGACTCTCTGATTTTCAGTGAGAAGTATATGCACCCCAAACTCAATGAGCCTTCATCTTTTTCTCATAACGTTCATTAACTGTTCTCTTTGATCACTCTCCCAATCCATTCCAGAAGATGGCTTTCTGCAGACTGTTTGTCAGGTCAGTGATTTAGGTTGCTGTTGAGTATTTTCTGGTGATCACTTTATAAAATGTCAGAGAATAGCTTTATCATATGAACACGTATCTGAGCTTATAAAGGGTAGGCCCTTTATAGATGCTTCAGGAGCAGTGTTGATAATCCTTATTACGTGGTGGCTCTTTCCTGGTTCTCTGCCAGAGACATTGCTGGGCAGTTTTGTGTCTTGTGAAAACCAGTAACTGTGCAAACTTTCATGCAAGTCTCTGGAACCAACCATCTTTGTCTTTTCTGGAGAGAGCAGTTATTTGCTCACTGCTATTAAAGGGTTAATAAATTTCTTAAAGTATTTTTATAATTTTTTTTAGAGTAGATAAACTAAAAGAAATTCAACCTAGATTGTTCTGTTGGGGCAACAGCTCATTCCCATCTGCTGCCTTTGTGTGAAGGTGGCAGACCACTTCCGCAGAGATGGAAGATGGCATCTAGGGTAAAGTGTCCCCAGTCCTAATTTGAAAAGCACTGCAAGTGGATGAGAAGTGATGGGTGACAGCAGCTGGCTTTCAACAGATGTCTTTCCTTGGTGCTGTTCAGATATGAGTAGAAAACATTCTGTGGGCAAACATCATACACAGGTAAATTTACTACACTGTTCCTTTTCCAAACATGTAGCAGGGAGGGCTCCAGCCCAGACATCTACTCACCTTTCCTGGGGAGAAGTTCATAGTTTGAACTGGCTCACATTATTATCTAAGGACAGAATAGGACCACTCATCTTTTAGTGTTTTCTGGGAGATCATTTGCTAACCTGCCAGCAGTTCAGTGCTCAGTGTCTTTTTTATACATGAGATTTAAGAGGATGGTCTATTATTTCAGGATTCTTTCAGAGATTATTGTGTTGCTGACCTTAAGCAATATGTGCTTGCAGAACATGTGTAAATCAAAGGCCTCCAATGTGAGAAGAGTCTTGAATGATTTGATGACTTGCCAGATCAGACACAAACATGCACAGAATCTTCAAACTGACCTAAAATGTCTCCAGGTCTCTTAAATAGATAATTTACTTTACAGAAAATGGTGCTGTTATTCTATTATGCATCTCCCAAATTTAATTTATTTTTAAAAAAAAGTTTTCTCTGGCAAGACCTAAGCTTTATGCTATAGATCAAACAAGTTCAAAATTTTTGCTGACACTTTCTTTCTTTGCTTTTTTTTTTTCCCCCTTTCTTCTTCAACTTAGCAATTTTTTATTGATTCCTTTATATTCCCATCAACATCTACACGTTATTTCAGTGTGGTCTGGCCAACAGTCTTGATACAGAGACAAAAATCTTCAGTCTTGTTTAACTAAACAAGTAGTGAGAGATGTATGTTTTCATCCCAAGGGTGGGGTTGTCCTTGCAATATGTTGCAGGAGTTTTGTCTCAAGACTTTTTGAAGTTTCCAATGCTTAATAAGTATCTAAATGCTACTTCATTGGCTTTGAGCACTATTAGCTCTTCTTTTCTGGAGCTGCAACTAAAATCAATGATCTACATGTAACAACAGTAATCTCCATTCCTCTGATGTATCTGCATGCAACATGGAATGGAATAAAATATGTTGCAACTGTCTTTTATTCTGCAAAACTTACCCTTACAACTGTACTGCTGGAGAGTGCAGCTGGCTTTTGCATTGCTGGAATTTGGCTGACTCTGTGGCAGCATCCAGGCTGCCTTGGATGTTTTGTGATAAAAATACACCATTGCTAGTGCTCCTGCTTTTATTATTAGTGGACCTGCAAGTACTAAAAACACTTGGGTTCACAAGAACTTAAATATAGACAATACTGCAGAGAACTTCTTTCTGCCTGTGTCTTGTTTGCTTGATCTATATCTGGAATTGAAAAGGGCCAGAGTTTCCCACACAGATAAATCTTTGAGACTTCCATGATGTTCCTCTTAGTCTCAGCTTTGATATTCTTTCTTTAAAGAAAGTTAGGCACTAGCTGATTTAGTAGCAAAGCAAACCTCAAAAATGTGAAATTGGATGTAGGTGGTGCAGCCAGAAGTTTGCACAGAACTTGCAACAACAGCGAGAGATGTGAACTACTGCCTTTATCTCTATTGCGTGTTAGCTCAAATATTCAGCAGTGGTGTCTGCTCATGTATATCAAGTATTTAATTCTTTAAAAAGAATGAAGAGATGAGGCCACAGAGCTGTTTGATGTCTGGTGGGAAGCATCTCATTTCGATAGCTCAAGCTAATGGCATTTTGAGTTGGTTCTGGTTATTTTGCTTAAAAAGGAAAAGGCCATCATTAAACTTTGGCAGGAGGGAAAACAAGGAGCAGGGCTGATAGATTTGGTTGGTTGGTTGGTTTGGTTTTGGGTTTTTTTTGGTTGTTTTTTTTTTTTTGGCAGTTCTGAGGTGTACTTTGTCATGTAGGGAGAAATTCTATCACCCTTCATCTGTATTTCTGCTCTTAATGTTATTAAACAGGAAAGCATTAAAACACTTCCAAGACTGAAATGAGACATTTGTTACTGAAGTCCTGAATGCTGTCTGGTTGGTTGCTCTGGTTGGCTTTTTATACCATGGTGCCTAACATCATCTTCTATTCTTTCTCCTTTAACTCTTGTTTTGAATCTGACCAAACAAGTTCAAACCAGCTCTTCTGTGAAGGAAAAAATTACATCCACATCACCTTGTTTGGGTCTAGTGTTACGCTTCATTGAGTTAATGACTCATTGGATGACTCACTGTGATTGTTCGGGTTTTTTTGCAGTGTGCAGTTTCTCTCCATTAGAGGAGTTCTTCTAGCATATTATTGCCATGCTGTGTTGTATGCACACATCAGATACATGCTTTCTCCATGAAGCTGCTTACTCAATGTAGAGTTTGAAGGTCAGCCAGAGAATTTAACTGTAGAGTGGTTAGGTATTTTCTTAAAACCTGACCAACACAATACAGAGAGTTTGAATACTTTGAGTGCAAAAGCATCATTCTGTTACAACCATTAACAAGTAAAAGGAAAACCTTGTGTTTTTAACAATCCCTATTGTTTTGGACAACAGTATTTTGCTAGTGTTAGGAATCTTAACTGCTATAAAGATGATCACAATAAGATTAGCAAGTACTTAATTCCACATTTGCCTAAAATTCGTTATTTTATGTTCCTCAGAATTACATTGAACTTTATGTGATTGCTTACAATTTTATTTCTTATTTTAAAGTTGTATTGTATACACTAATTATACTGAAGCTATTCCTACTCATAGAGTAGGCTATGGCTAATTTTCATAGCTGTGTAAAAGCTTACCTCCTCATATTTGTGCATTTCTTTTGTGTTTTATTTTTCTAGATGCAAATATGATAAAGTGCATAAACCTACTTCCCTGAATCTCATTCTCTGTTTAAAACAGAGAATGTTTCATTTTGTGCATACAGTGTTGTCCCACTCCACCCACCTTCCTCAGTCTATAACATTTATCAGATGCATAGCAACCTTAAAAATATGAAAGAAGGTGTTTAACTTGTCTTATCTACTGCACCAGCTGTAAGTGAAGAGGGGACTACCTGCATGCTTTCAGTAGCTTTCTGTATTTAATACATGCAGTCAAAGTTTTTTCTTTAGCCTAGAAATTTGCAAGGTGAGTAAAAGCTTATCTTTACACTTCCTTCTGTCATCCTTTTTTCAGAAGCTGATTAATATATATGTGTGTATGCACATGCACATTGATCATGTATTTGCCTGCATACTTTTTAATATGCTGTATTGCCAATAATTTCACAAAGTAGTTACCAACAACAGGAATTACAGTTATGTGTTTCCCAGTGACATAAATTCTAGAGCAACCTGAATCTATTTTATAATGTAGGTTGTAATACTGAACAGTTTATCTGATACCAAAGATCTTGATAGGACACTTAATTGTTCAGCAGACATCTCCAGCACTTTATTAGGTGGAAGCACTCCATTTTATCTTGCAGTTTTATGAATCATCTATTTATGAAAGTGTCTGGCATTTTATACAGCTCTACTATAAACATCTTATTTCTGCTTATCAATGAAAAATTAAACTACAACCCTCACAGTTTTTTTTAATGCAGACCTGCAGGAAATTAATTTTCTTCCACTATTTACAGTTAAGAATAACAACCCTTCCACTGTTTCATTAAATGCCATTTTAGATTATTTTTTATAAGGAGAGATCAAATTGATAGAACTGTTTCTATTGCATTTAACTTCAGTAACATAAATGGTTTTAAACAGGTAAGTCCTAATTCTTAGACAACACTTTATATTTCATCCTAGATATTTTCCCTGTCTCTGACAACTATAAGAATATTGTGAGGGTTCTGATAGGAAATATACTCCACTAAGTAATTCATTCTTCAAAAGTTAATGCAATTAATTGTTCTTGAAAAATTTCTGAAATTACTGCAGAATTCCATTCTAAATAATAAACCTTGCTCCATTTTTTGTTACTATTGTCTTTCACAAAATGGACAAAATGAAGTGTTGTCATAAATACTAACTTCCTGCATCTGACTATACTTGGTAGCACTTCAACAAAGGACTTATATGAAAGTTTTTCAAGCATGTACTGAAATATTTCAGTAAGTTCTTACAGCCAAGCCTGTCTTCTCTGTGTTGTTGAGTCAGGACCCTGCTAGTGAGAGTATTAGCAATCAGTGACTTTATGGTTGCATTCTTCACTCCTTCCATGTAGAGATGGTAATACAGACTTCTAGTTTGCAAAGAACTTGATGACAGTGAGAACATTCTCTTCTTCAGTGGTGTTGGAGTGCAGTTTATTTCTCTGTTTACTGACTTCTTGAGAAAAAATACTTTGTTTTCTTGAGCACCAGAGGCCAAGTAGTTGCAGATTTTAATAACCCAAGACAGAGTTATTAAACAGACATATGATAAGCCTTTTTAGGACACTGGAGCAAACTCAAAAAACCAGAGCATCTGGTGAAAGACAGGAAAACTAGTTTTGCTGTGGGACATGAGAACACACAATAGGAGGACTACTGCAATATATGCCACTTTGAAGTTGTTGCAATTTTCATGCAGACAAGTATGAATACTTTTATGTGTAAATTTCTACCATTCTACAGTTATTTCTTTGAACTAAAAATCCTCCCATTTGCTATCTTTATGTACTGCAATATGTTTTATCAGTTTCTTTTCAAAATCCATCACTATTTTAGAAGCAGTATCTTTCGTGAAACAACTAATGAGGACAGGAACTTGGTATACAAAAAAATTAGGTCTGTACATCTAAACACCACAGTTGTCAGTCAACAGTTTGAGCCTGGCAACTGAGCGAAAAAGGCAAGAGCTTGCACCTATTGTCTTGAGGATCATTTGTTGAGCAAGCTCTCCCTCAGTTTGCTGCTGTTTTTTCAGCTGTTTCCAAATTCTTCATTGAAGAAATTGAACCTAGAAGTTATAAGCAAAGTTTCAAAAGAAGTGTTAAATAAGTATATTTAATTTTCCAGAGGCTCAAAGAATTGTGTGACATTAATTTGTTGTCCATTTGGACAATTAGTAAATGAATAATTTGTACCACTTCCCAGAGATCAGGAAAGGATAAAGTAGCAGCACAAGAACTTTGAAACTTGGGTCTGGATCCATGTATACATGAGAGCCTGTAATCATAAGGATCCTGTCCCATTCAGTTTATCTTTGCAAAGACTGGAAGACTGGATATTGGATGTGAGAATTAAAAAAGGCACAGCGAGTCCTGAAATGTTAAGGTCACTTCCACAGGTTTTGAAAGAATTCATTTCTGTCTGCTGAGTTTTCTTTGCCTCTGCAATAGAAAGTTGGTGGTAAGCCCTGCTGCATTTATCCACCTTATGGGACATGAAAATTCCCTATATTAGATAAGCATATTCCTTTGATTATTGCCTCAGTCCTTCAGAAACTGCTCATCTTTCTGCTGTCATAAAGAACAAAGATTCATTTCCTCATCCAAATACTTAACCTTGCAGACTTTGGAGAAAAAATGTGTTCTACTTGTCTTGGTGGGTTTTTTTTTTTGGGTGGGTTTTTTTTTTTTTTTTTGTCTGGTTTTAATGAAGTGAAAAAAAAAAAGAGGTGAAAGAAGAATAGAATCTTTTTAAGAAAAGGAATTTGATTCTAAAAAGTTAGAAATGTTTTCCCCTTAGCTCTTAAAATATTCTTTTTAGCTTTTCTCTTTAAAAGCATAAATGCATGTGCACAGATGTTGTAGTGAGCTTAATACTGTAATAGTAATGTCTTTTCCATGTCTCTGTGTAAGTTCTGCTGTCTTATAAAACTTGAGATTTTTTTTTTTTTTACAGGGTTGGGGGTAGTAAGAAACTGAGTAAAAAGCATGTGTGATTTTTAGCTTTTCTTTTTGTGCTTGGAACGTTTTGTTCGACGGAATGCACGTCTGGGTGCTTTCGCTGAGTGCTGCCTAGGCAATGGCAGGTTCTCCAAAAATATTGGTTCTGTTCAGGAGGAAGTTGTCCAAGAGCACTGGGATCAGGGCTAAAGGCAGCCTGTGAGCACGTAGAACCAAAACATCAGAAAGCTTTTGGAATTCTTCCTTGGAAGGGCTAGTGTGCTCTAAATGCTAGACTTGGGGATGAAATATGACTCAGAACGTGATCTCAGTAAGAACCAAGGAAATGGAAAATAAATTATGTGGGAGACTAATATGTGATTAAAAATGTAGTGGTAACTTTTTTTTTCAACCAAACATTGTTCTGCTCAGAGCCAAGTAACAGTTCAGGTAACTCTTAAAGATTTACAGAACGTTTTTCTTGGCACTGGGTAGTAGATTATTCTTGTTATTCTCAAGTATAGTGACAGTTGTTCATAACACCAAGAGTCTTTTTGCAGCTGCCCTTGTTGCATGAGACAGGACAAAGATTGGACAAGTGTTAGAGAAGACATGGAGACAGACAAAAAGAATTGCTTAACTCTGGCATTCCCCTGAGAGAGATACACAAGAAGGTAAAGAATTATTTTCTTCTAGTCTGAGTCTCTTGGAGATTAAGAGCTGAATCCAGTTATGCATAATGGTAGAATTTATGCTTCAAGTATCTGTAATATTCTTGATAGTCTCCTAGTGGTTTTAAAGGTGTAATTGTCAAGTAAACATGGAGACTGTAAGTTAAGACTAAACTGCTATATCAACTTGAATATACCAACTTTCAACCAGTTCTTGAAGGTATTAGTACAAGGCATTTTAGAAGCTATATTAATGAAGTATTTGTGGCTTGACTGAGAGGCAACACCAGGTATCCTTTCTTCTCCTACAGCACCAGTTGCCCTAGTCCTGAAGTTTCACAGTATTTAGACTTTCAATTCCAAAATCAGTGAATTGCTCTTAGATTCTTAAATATCTCAAAGATCACACTTACTACATGGCCAAGGTTGGAGCACAGCCAAGGATCTTTGCTCATGGTCCTACTCTCTTATCTATACTTGCCAGTACACTTGCCAGTGCATTGATACTTACCAGATCTTAACCTCTGTCAAAGGAAGCAGTTCCTCAAATAGAATTACACTTTGTGATGTTTTATAGAGATACTAATATTTGGTACAGCTAACAAAATTTCCAAGGATGTGATAGTGCTTATTTCAAATAAGTTAATAATTATATCTGGAAAAAAATATTTCCTCATTTTTAGTCTAGATCAGCTCAATAATGATACTTTTCCAGTCTGGGGAAGCAGTAGGTCAAGTGTGATAGCAAAACTTGAAGGAACTTCCTTGAATTAGGCTCATTCCCAGAACTCACTTGAGTTAATGTAACTTTAGTGGTAGAGACTGGAAATTTTTGTTCTCTTGATTCAGAACAGGTCCCTGAGCAAACTGATCCAGTGTTAAAATCAGCTGTGCTTTGAAGAGTTGTTGAACCAGATGAACTCCTGAGATCTCTGGTACTCAATATTGTCAATAGGAGCAGAATTAGATTCCCAGTTATATTCTCCTATCTTATTGTCCCCCTGATTAGTTCTCTTGAGTAAATAATTGCTTTCAAGATTCAAAATTATGCTAAACAGTGCTTAAGATGTTCTAAGGTAACTTTTTTTCCTGCAACAAAAATTCTTTTCCTGTACGTTCCCCTAAAATAAAATTTACTCATCTGTTGCTAATTTTTTAAAAATGTGTAAGTAACTCAATTTAATTGATTTCACCATGATTTTTTATGTTTTTTATTACTGTGGTTGAGTAAAGCCAAGTATCTGTGACAAATTTAGGTAGGGAAATTTCTCAACATTCTTTCATTCTCCATGTGTGTTCTGTGTGTTTTTGTGTGTGCTGCCTTATTTACTCTGTTATGGAAGGCTTGCTTCCTACAGTACTGTATGCTGAAGAAAGAAAGCTTTCCAAGAGAACATCCAGATCAAGCTCTTCTGGCTGTTTACTTAGAAGCCATGCACTGATATATTAGGATTGTTCATAGGTTTCAGGCTGGTGCAAAGCAGTGAGATCTTGAAAACTGCCATTGCTTTCACTGAGCTAAAACATAGAGGAGGACAAGTCTAACTTCCTGTCTAATAAAAACACGTTATAGAAGTTTTGGGACACAGCAACATGTTCATTTTGGGTGCAAACTGCAACCTTGTCCTCATGTGAGATTGCCTGATCCTGCATAATTATCACTGCTGCAGTATTGTGAACCTAAGAACCTTAGTTAGTAGCTTTTTCCGAAGTGTTACTTCAGCCTGTTCAGGATCTAACAGGAGAAGAGATACAGAATTAAAAATTATTCTAGTCATAGGATACCATTCTATTGCAGTTTTCAGTTTTGCTGAATCCCTGCACCAATCTTAGAAATGTATGGGTTTTCTTAGAAAGTTCTTGTAGTGGAGAATGTCTAATGCCAGGGCAGAAACTCAAAGTGCATTTATCAGGAAATCTAAGGGACTGTAATGTGGACACTCCTGCAAGCCCTCCACTCTAAAACTGCAAGGGTGAAAATCACCTTGTTCAAGTTACAAAGATTGAAAATAGTGACTTAAGGG
This sequence comes from Indicator indicator, assembly GCF_027791375.1. NCBI lineage: Eukaryota > Metazoa > Chordata > Aves > Piciformes > Indicatoridae > Indicator > Indicator indicator. Next base: position 7,517,403 of record NC_072025.1, read on the forward strand.
TGGGTTTCTAACTTCAGTAATAAAAGAAAAGTATTTTTGTCAGGTTAAGAATTTGAAATTAGCTTCTTAATGCCTAATCCCTAGCAAACAGGTCAGGTGAGTTTTGATAAATTTCAGAGAGGAATCAATGTATGCTTGCTTAGTCCAGACAGTAAGTACTGTAACCGACACACTCTGAAGTGCTATGTTTCTCAGTTAAGACAACCATGCTCTTTCTCCTGTCCCTTCTTGTTGAAAGTGATTTTGTCATGGTAGGATAAAAGAAGGTGCAGCATCTTGTACCACGAGTGTATTTGGTTGTGGTTTGTTTTTTTTTTTTTCCCAGCACAGTTGAATCTAGTCTCATTCATGTATGGGTGTCTACGGAAGGACCTGAAAGGCATGTGGTAAGATGGATTTGGAGCCAGTTACTAGGATAATTGTTTTCTCAGATGATTATGCACAGAATAGTTTATGAAACACTACCTAAAATGCTTCAATGTTTGGGCCAAAACATGGTTAGGCTAGATTATAGCAGGAAAATGGAAGGACTTTGTTGTTTTACTTCAATGCACCCTGGGCTGTAGTAAGTTGTCCTGGAACAAAATAAAAAGAAAATCAGAGAATACTTTCTGCTGTCTAGTGAAAATTATCCCAGAAAGATGGTCTTCAGTTGTGGTGCTAATTTAGAGCACCCAAGTATATTTCCCAGTGAGTTGGGCAGGCTGGTCAGTCTGTTTTACAGTCAGAATATCCTGTCTGGGTCATCTTACTGCTGCTTAGCTAGGCTATCAGCTTTTAGGGATGGTGGTTTTCACTTGTTGTTTGTACTGGGCTGGCATTAAGGGTCTTGGTGATTCGTCTCAGGGCTCTTAAAATACTATTCTACTAGTGCTACTTCTAATTTTTAGAAGGCCCCCCAAAATTAAACTAGTGCAGAAAATACATTTGTCTAGCTGTTTTCCAATTCCTTAGTGGTCAGTAACATCTGAAGAAAATGTTTGGACTGCTTGTGTACAGAGCCCTTATGTATATGTTGGCTTTTGAAAATGTGTAAAGGATCTTGACACAGATCTCTGTTCAGTCACAGACATGCAGGTGAATGATGAGCTGGACGGCTGGCCAGATGTTTCACTGTTGTAGAGAAGGAAAGAAGTGGAATTGTAAGACTTTCCTGTATCTCTGATTTGTTCTTGAGAAAGCTGAGAAATAACTGTAAGTAAGGCAGCTTTAAGATTTAGCTCTCTGAATCCAGAAAGATGGTTTTGAATCAGAATAAGTATAACTAGCACTAGAAGTGATTTTTGACTGCTGCTTCTATCAGACTGCCAGCTATTGAGCCCTGGCTTGCTGATATGTAGTATGTGTGGAACACATTTTAGTAACTAGCTGAATTTAGTTTAGAAGGAGAGTTTGGTTATTTCGTTGTTGTTTAATGTTTGTTGTGATCACACCCAGAGCAATAGTCAGAACTCAGGACAAACTGGTGTAAAACCAATCTTTGCCTTGCATTGTTCCAAGTCTGCAAGTCACACTCTCTGAATGAGAGCAGCAGGGTTAAGTAGAAACCTCCATCAAGCTTCATTTTGAAATTTAGTAAGCAATTTACAGCAGCCTTTAATTGTGAAGATGGGTTGGCTCATGTGCCCAAGTACACATTTTCAGAAGTTTGGCATGCTCCTGGGGCCTTGACTTCTAATCCAAAGAGGGCTTTGTATGATGTTGGCATGAAGATGACCAGAGCATATTACACTAATGAAAGGGAAAATGTGATTTTAAAATATGCTCCATGCTCTTGTATGGGCCTTATTTGCACCATCAACAGAAATGCACAGATTTTGAACATTCTCAAATCTGGCCTCTTCAAACCTCTCAACAACAAGAGGCAAAATGAGTTCAAGTAGAAGTAATTTTCAAAGGTTCTATGGCAAAGTGACTTTGTCTAGTATTTATGAATGACCCAAGTTTTATATCTGTCAAGAAAAAAATACATGGCTATACTAGGAAAATGATCTCTTGCTGATATTAAATGTCAGCAGTATTGCAGAAGAATCACAGATTAATGTGAATTTGCTGCCAAGGACAAAGTCTGTACAGAGCCATTTTTGGAACTGACATTGATCTGGCACATTCTGCACTTAGCTTGCAGTTGCATCCTCTTCTTCACTCAGAACCAGTGATAAGTAATTTCTTTGGTGTAAACAAGAGAACAATGAGAAAATTTAATGAAGAAGAAAATAATCTGAGGTCAAAGGAGTAAAGCAGGAAAACTGTTGGTGCAGAAAATTGGATGGGCAGAGGGCTGACATTTGACATAGAAGTTTTAAAAATGTTTGGTGAAGTACACAGCACTAGAGAAAAGTGTGCCAAGTGAGGTCACAGGCTGAGAAACCATGATGACATGTGGAACAACTGTCAAAGAGCCAGCAACATGCCATGGAAGGAATAATTTTAGCTAGTCACATATAAATAGGCAGCAAATCTCAGGAAAAAGATGAAATATAATTATAAATGACTCAAGGAAATTATCTGCTTAATATCAAGCAGCAATCAGAGAACCGAAGAAGCTGTGTAGATGTTTAAAGAAAGGGACAGAAAGTAATGCTGAATTTATTACAATGATTTGAGAGTAAGTGTGCTGCAGCCACACTGCCATATTACTAAGAAATGGAAATCAAGAGGACCTCAAGTCCCAGGAAAACCTGTGTGAGAGGAAGGTAGAATTGTTACTGTTAATGAGAGGAGGGAAGGCTTGATGGATGTATTTGTAGTGATGAGTGCTCTGAATAACTCCACCTCTGTGTTTCCACCTTTTCCATAACACATGGACAAAAACATTAAAACAGATTGGAAGGCAGTGTTTTTACAGTTACTTTATTTTTTCCCCTCCTTCTTTTTGTGCACGAACAATAAATCAATGAACAACAAAACTTGTCACCATCACATTTCAGGGAGGCCAAAACCACTGCTGAATTCTTGGGCTTCTCTTTGAAGCACTACCATTAATCACAGCAGGAAGAAAAACAATAGCAGATTTGACCAGACTACTGGCCTGATTTACAACAGCAATTCCCATATTTCCAAATCGTATTTGAAGTGTGAGGCAGTGGCATTTCTATTAGTGTTATATGCAAATCTTCATTCCTCATCAAAACTACCCTGGGATATTGACTAATATGTTCAATATTCTGCCATTTCTTACTGAAGGACCTAAATATCAAAATAATTGTCTTTACAAAGCAAATCTTCCTTGAAACATTATTCCTTTAAGCAATTGTTCTTTAAAATTCCAGGTCAGCATTCACCTTATTACCATAGACTAAAGCTTCACAGGATATTAGGGCAGCAAGGTACAGGTGCTCAGTTTTTAGAAGCCTGCAAATAAGGATTACAGCTTTGCTGTGCTGTTTGGAAGCCATCACTAATTTCAGGGCACCAGGATTTGATTTCCTAGCGCTATTCTGCTGATCAGTATGAATGGTTTTTTTCCAATTTATCAGGATGCAACTGCTTCTTAATTCTCACTAGGGTTCCTTGAGAACAATACATGTTGATTCTTGCTAGAGTGAAATGGAAGCAAAAAACTCTCTTTATTGAGATTTACAGAAGATGGTATCTGACTGTGGCCTGTTTCAACACAGGACAGAGTTGGAGAGTAGTTTTTCTCCCTGCTGGTGTCCATATTCACAGCTACAGAGGGAGCTGTCACCTGATGGGTTGAATTACAAACTCAAGGTAATGATTGTTTGCTGTTCAGGTTTTTGAAAGGCTTGACATTATGAACATTCCTAGAATCACATGTATCATAAACCACAGCATGGGAGATTGGAGGAAAGATTATGTATTTGTTGTCATTCACTGGTATATGTTAACTGTAAAATGTGCAAATATAATGAGGTACCTATGCTTTCTCCAGACAGTTGGTTTTTTTTATTTTTTTGGCTCTGATGGCCAGCACAAAGTTGTCTGATACCTGCAATTGCTCTATCCTGCTCTAGGAGGTAAATGAAAGAAGACATGATTGCAGCTCTTAGGTGTTGCAGCTGCTCTTCAGTAACCCTGCAGTGCTTGTCTGATTTGTTCTGAAGGACCAGGACAAGAGTAACCCAAAATAAGAACATTCTTGAAGGTACTAAGTTGCATAGAAGGAAAAAGGTCAGTGAACCACTTCTGAAATTCTGGTGTGGTCAAGATCAGTTACATTGTTGGTACTTGGTCACCACTTGATACTTAGTGTAGAAGTAGCTGTGTCAAAGGCAGTAGGAGGTAAACCAGTATCTTGGAGCTTCCTAGAGGTCTAAATATGTTCCTTTCATCTTGTGCTTTCTGTGATGGTGCTTTCTCAGAAAGCTGAATTCTCTGACAAAACCTAAAAAACTACCTCGTTAAATAATGCTTTCAGATACTTAGAAAACTACTACAAAGTAGAAAGAATTTTCTGTTTACAGGAGAAATATTAAAGGGCTTTAATCGCAATAAGATGAATTCTGCTTACTTTTGGCTAATGCTTAGTTAGGGATTATGTACTACTTTTTCTTTGAGAGCTTGTAAAATCTCTGCATGTGTGCTTTTAAAAACAGCTCTAACAGGCACCTGTCAGGTAGATCTGATCCAGTTGTGAGGCAGAAGAGAAGTCCCTGGACTCCCTGCCATTAGCATTTTCTATGGTTCTGTGATTACAGGATTTGTAGTCTCTGTGGGTTTGGTTATGGAGCCTACCACTGCAGTAGAATTATTGGGCAATTTAGTAACGGACAAATGAAGACACTAGAGAGATGAGGAGTCATAAATTTAAATAGATAAAGAAAATTATAGCTATTTTGTTTAAATATAAGAAATACAGTGCGATAGCTAGGACAGTATAGAAATAGTTTAGTCTGTGTTTGGGTGCCAGAATGTCTGCACATAAGCTTTGGGGAGTTATTTCATTTTCTGTCCAGACCTGATGCTTGCTAACTCCAGCTGTGACAAAATTCTCTCCTTAGATTAATGACATCTAGATAAATTCCAGGAAGGAGGTGAATTTGGATGTGAATTTAGTATCTGCTGAAGACAAGGAAAAGAGCGTAAAACGCAAGGTAGTTTTACAGGCAAAATTCAAATGTTTCTCTTGTTCCTTGAGACTTAAAACTCAGATGGACTTACAACACATAGTATAGGAGCAGTTCAGATGGGCAGTGGAATGGCGTACTTCCACCAGTGCTGTCTGCCAGTGACTTTTATTATCTGCCTGAGTAGGGCATCATGCTGCACAATTTACGATGATACTGAGTGAGTGACTTGATGACTTAAGCTGCTACAGCATATTGCTCATCAGGGAAATTGCAAAATATATATCACATTTCTCTAGTCACATTTCAGGCTGTAGTTTATGATACAATAATCTTTAGATGATATTTAGGAATTTTTTGTACTATAGGGCTTGAGAAACAACTCCTGACTTGAACATAAAGTACATGTTATTTTTAATCAGCTTTATCTTCACACATCATAACTTTGATAACAAGTACAAGGAAAAATGGATAAGATGGATACTTGGCCAGTGCTGAGTAGGGGCTTGCTTTTGAAAGCCTTATTAAAACTGTGTGACTAGACAACAAGCTCCACATCTCCTGTTGCCTGCCATTTGTGACAAGGGGATAAAGTGATGCTATTTCTCCCTTGATTGCAGAACTTCCCTGTCACCCTTCATTAGGGGTGAATGAGCACATTGTTGACTGGTAAAGCCTGCACTGGCATCAAAACCAGTATGTTGGAGTCAGAAACAAACCTGTGAGAATTATATATATATATATATACATACATACCAGGTGTGGGTTCTTTGGGTTTTTTTGTTTTTTTTTTTAAACCAAAAAAAAGAACAGAGAAGAATTAGAGCCTCAAGAATTTTCATCACTATGGTCCTATGACAGTGTGTACCCAGTGATGGAAGAACAGGGAGAGTGAAGGAATGACTACTAAGGAGAGAGTGTGAGTGAGCTAGAGCTGGCACTCATATCCTTTTCAAGGGCCAGTGCTGGCAGTGTGTCATAGGAGGTGAAACTGTTACAGAAATTTGTCGTATAAACAACAAATCAGTCAAGTTTTATCTAAGCAACTTTCTGTGATTAAAATATGTCCAGGCTCCTTTTTACCAAAACAAAAAGTTGCAGCAATGGCAAGATTAGGAATTAACTCTGTCAGTGTGTGTGTATATATGTATGTGTTTGTTTTTGTTTGCTTTTTAGCATTTGCCCTTAAGAGAGAGTAGACAGGGAAAAGATGATCCAGAAACATAGGACTAAGAAATGGGGACTACTTCAACGTGAGTTGGCAGTTAGTGCTTGCACCCTGGAAAGTTTTCAACAACTGGGAACTCAAGCAGAGTGTTGGTTATTCAAAATGATCTGGCATAAATTTTCTAGATGGCATCAGACCTTGGATGAAAATCTGTCCATGGGAAATGGGACTGGGGAGAAAGCTGATACTGATTTCTTCTGTCACTTTTGATCAACTTGCTGTTTAATTAATCCTTCAGCACCTAGGGGACTGCAGATCTCATCTGTTTCTTAGTGCATTAGTCTCTCTTTCAAGGTATGTGACTATCACTGATACATATCTGGATCATGACCCACCTTGTTAAGTTACAGCTTTGTAAGTGCTCCTCTTTCCCATGACACACTGCCAAGCAAACTGGTGTAGGCAGGTATGAATGTCTGCAACAGAATGGACATATTTGAAGCTTTCTTGTTATAAAAGCGTTTTCTATGTCATTTAGTCTAGGGAAGACTTTTTCCATCTCACTTAATCTCTATATAGGATTTTCTTTCACGTTGTCTTCAGCCTCCTTTTCCCCCCAGATTTTTTCTTTCAAGAGGAAATTTTAGGGCAAAAGGAAAGTACAGGAAAGTACAGACAATAAGAACAAATAGGAAACTTGCAAGTTTTTCACTGTAAGTTAAATTTCTTTGGAAAACCTATCATCTCCCCTATCATCCTTCCCCGGGGATGGAAAAAAAAAGAAGTCATTTCTATCCAGCTCCAATCAGAGATTGAGGGAATAAAGTTTGCCTTCCTTCTGGATGGGCCCAGGGCTGGATCTCTGGCCAACTATTTCATAATCTGTCAGGAAATTCCCTAGATCTCAAAGTATGCAGAGGATTGTTCCATCCAAACGAGAAAGCCCTAGCTGAACAGCTTCATATTCTTCATTGCACGTACTAGGGAATTGTGAGCTTGTGCAGGTAGGAAAACAAATATTGTAGAGTTACTTCTGCAGAGGATTTCTATGGATGTGTCAAAAATCTCAGCTGTGAAAAGTCAAAGTTCTCTGGCTACACTTCTGCTCCAGCCAGCTACACCTCATTGTAACCTGGAATCCCCAAATGCACTGTACCCTGGGAATATGGGAAGCAGAATGCTAGTTAGGATTGAACATCTCTCAACCTCTGGCAGGTTTCTGGACATCATAATGCATTTTCTACTCCTTTCATCAAGACCACACCTTAAAGTGGAGGTTACAATTTGGCTCTAGGAACTTGTGTTGACAAGCTGTGCTTAGGCTGTGACTCACTGTGCAGATTTCTCTCCAGCTTTCTCAAAGTAGAAATTACATCCACAATTTAGTAGAAAATACTAAACTTTTCAAAATGAAGGCTGTCAAAGAAAAATAAATGCAACTATACTGTAGGCATAAAATGTACAGATGTTTCAGTGGTACAGTATGGAATTCAGGGAGTTGGTTCAGTTGTTTCTGGCTCTGAACTGAAAGATGTTCCAAAAGATGCAGTGATTGCTAAAGAAATTGTGGAAGTAAATTACATAATAATATGAAAAGCAATAGCCAAGTGACTTGGAGCAATTATAACAGCCCATTAAAAAAAGGCTGTTTTACTGCAGCCTACTTGGTGGTTATGCAAACACCAAAATACTGCCTATTATCTGAGGTGCTAGATTAGATAACTGTTACTTCGTAGAAACAGAGATGTTAACAGAGGCATGTTCTTTTACTGGCTCTTGTGTCAGTTTAGAATATGGTAGTGTCCTGCTGGATCAAGGGAATTGCAGCATCTTACCACAGAATGATTTATCAAAAATAATCTTAAAAATTTAAATGTGATTTACCTGAAGTCAGGATAGATTTATTTAAAAGTCTAAAAATATGTTATGCAAAGAGCTACTTCCATGTAACCACAATTTTTTCTGTTCTCTACACACTACCTGTCTTTCAAACCATACAGCTGATAAGAACACAAATACTATTTCAGTGAAGATGTTTTACTCTGTCCTGTGTTTACCACAGCACAGTGATGGCAGAATTCATGGCAGCTATTTGCATCTCTCTGTTGAAGGTTCTCTGTGTGGAGAATTGGGCAGATTCTTCTCTCTCAGCCAGAAGTAGGTGTGACTTCTCTGTTGGCATGGTTCTCTTAACTAAATGGTTAAGCTGGCCGAAAACTTTCTGTTCGCCTCACAGCTCTCAAAGTGCAGAGGCAAGGATATTAGTGTGACTAAAGAAATTTCACTCAGAGCGTATCCCTGCAATTTTGTGTTGCAAGTTTTACCTGAGAAGAGTTAAATACCAGGTTCCTTGCTAGAAGGAGTAACATTTAGTTACTGAAGTGAATGACTTGATATGTGAAGATACCACAAACTGTGGTACAAACTGTGCTCTTCAGCACCCTGAGGATATGAGCTCTTAAGCAATCATAGGACCATCATACAGTACAAAATCATTACTTAAATGTTGAATGTAGGCTGCATCTTGCTTGCAGTGTGAGGGTCTGACTCATCTGGCTGAAATCCACATGGCATTTATTCACTGATTTAATTCCTTTTTGGATCAGTTCATCTATTGGAACATTCTATACATATGTAGTGGGTAAATATAATCTAGGTTGATTTATTTCATTGAATAGATTGTCCTTACACCAGTATGTGACTGGTATCTGTGACTTGCAAAGGCTACTTCTTCATTCTTAGAAAATCTTAAAATTTTTAAAATATATCTGTCTGTCATGTAAGGACTGAAGATTTTTTTGGCATTTACATTGACAAAATGTAATGTAAATTGTCTTACTTTTTTCTTTCCTGTGTAAAAAGTGTCCTGAAACCGCATATGCATGCATGCATACTTGCACACAAAATTTGAGGAAAGACCCAGCTACCCAAACTGGAATGCAAAGACTGATTACTCTGGTTGAAGTGCAAGCTTTCCACAGGCTTTCCACAGATGTTTGATTGTACACATGGGGCAGGCTTCATTCAGGATGAATACACGGTACATAAAATGTGCACTTTCCCTCCCCCCATTCTTTTTGTTTCTCTGATTTTGTAGAAGGATTTTGATTAACCTCACAAAACTGCAATAAATTACAGGAACTGTAAAGTGAACATCCAGAAACCACTACAAATAAGAAAATTGCTACATAGCTGTAAGATCACTTTCCTTCTGTGCTTGTAAACACATCTGTTCAAAGCTAGTAAGCTTCTTTTCTACTCTGTGCAGCTAAGCTGAATAAGGAAATATTTTTCCTGAAAAAAATTAGCAATGTCTACTTTAAGGATTTGGAATTAGAGATACTTAGATAGTGAGAAGTATTGCACTCACTGTCGAAACAGCCCTAAGTTGTTCTTCCAACACGAAAAAGTGCCTTTCACAATAGTACTTCTGTTTACCTCTTTATGGAAGGTGAGAAACCATCTAATCTGTGTGTTTATGGATATAAATTAAAAAAATATACTTCCATGTATAATTATCCTGCTGAAAAAATGCTGATATTGGGTAGTTTTCACCATAGCAGATAAATTAAATTTGACTCAAGTTTTAGAAGCAGGTCTGAAATCTCTCCTGAGACCAGATTGTGTGCTGCTTTAGGGAACAGGCAGAGAACAGGCACCTAACAAGTTCCTGCACCAGCACTTGTGGGAGAGGATTATCATCACCACCTTTGGCAGTGCAGAGTCCAGCACTGTTTGGGTAAAGTTTCATGTTGACTGTTCATCCTTGTGCTGTGCCTGGCCAGGGAGCATGCTGGAGATAGGTAGTATCCTGCATAGCTAGGTGAAAGACACACAGTAAGGCTGCATGGGCTGTGCCACCTGAGATTCTTCTGTAGCTCAGCTATGCTGTACCCTCTCAGCGAAAAGATTCTTCCTGCTATGACGTATCTTGTGTGTAGTGTTTGGAAGAGGGCAGGAAGGACATTATACTGACAACCTATTTTACACTTCTGTGCAGGGATAAAGAGATTTTTAAAAAAGGGGGTTGGGACAAGATTTTAACAATTCTCTACAGACTAATGCTTCTTAAGAGCCCAGACTGAAATAAAGGGAAGAGTCTGTATTTTATACAGGAAGTGTTTGGCACTTATGGTTAATCACACTTAAACTGTTGTTAGACAGTTGAAAGTCGTTCATCCTGTAGTTGCTAGACTATATGTTGTTGATAATCTCTAGTATATAAAATATACTCAATTGTGTTAGAACTTCTAGTTACTCTCCTGGTAAACTTCTAAAGAATAAACCCTGGGGTGGGAATTCTTGTACATGAATTATGTGGAACATGGTTTGGTTTCTCACCCCAAAATGACTCCCTTTTTCTACAGAGGACAGAGTAAAATCTTGTTCACATTATGTTCATAGGAATTTGGCTGTAAAGATGACATGTCACAGTGTAGAAAGTGTATTACAAAACAGCTGGATAATTTTGGCCATGACCAATTATGTAAAAGGATAACTCGTGCATAGCCTCCCTGAGCTACTTTGCATATGCCTCATCCTAAAAACCCTTTATTTTGGAAAAGGGAACTTGAATACATAATCATATTCCACTATCCTATTGTCTTGTCTCTTTAACAACTTAATAATTCAGGTAGTACCCAATGTTTGGTTGTACTTTTGTTCTTCTCAGTGTAGAATGGAAGATTTGACTGTATGAGAGCTAACTTCATCCAGTGAGAGTAAAAGATGATGCAGACATTAATGTTCCTCATTCATTGGAAATGTTTCAAGGATAGCCCAGTGTTTTGACAGTAAGATTTGCCTGCAGATCAGTACACGGGTTGCCTGTGGTCCAATGTTTTCATGAATCAGGGGAAAATCATCTAGGCATGTCCACTGAAGGGGGAGGCAAGCTTCATAACTCAGTGCTTACATCATCCATAAGCCTTTTATTTATTTGTGGTAAACAACTGCCTTCTGCTTCAAATTAATATCCTGAGTTGCTGATAGAAATGCTAAACCGTTTAGCATCAGGTTGCCAGCAGCAGTGTGACAAGAAATGATGATAGGAGCATTCCTGCCAATGACTTGCATTCAAGTATCTGATTAGACCCATATCACAGGGGCAGAATCTTTGGATGTTTTTAGATGTTCAGTGAATGCTTGAGTATGGATAATTTTAAGTTTAGCCAAAAATCAGTAAATTGGGAAAGTGGGTTGAAGAGGAAAACTCTGAAAACAAGTCTCTATTGCAAGCTAAATAAGTCAATTCAGTCTGAAAGGAGTGTTTGTGTGTGTCTGATACAGGTGCAGTAATGCAAGAAATAATTATTACAAATTAAATATTAATCCTTAACTTTGCATCCCCAGAAATATTGCTGGAGATTAACAAACTAGCTTTGCCATTGCCAAGGGAGGCATAGCTAAGTGCTTTATTTCTTGTCTTCTCAGATGTAGTAATTGTCTGCCCTTATTCTTCTCTTGGATTTTCCCTCAACATGTTCTATTGCAATAAAAGACTAGAAATTTGGACTCAGTTCAGCAAAATGCATAACCATGGTTAACACTGAAGTGCTTTTCTAGGGGAAGAATTGTCTGATTTTTCCTCCAAAGCAGGGAACTAATCAGTCCATCAAGTGTACTTCACTAACCTCCTGATGCTTCTGCACTGGATCAGGGCTTTCCTGTGCATACCACTGGGCAAACAGCGTGCTGGTGTTGACTCAGTGACAGTTGTGACTGCTAAATTGCATAGTAATGCACTAAGGCAATTCCAATCATATCACAGGATGAAAAATAACATTTTTTAAGTGTATTAGACCTAATTCTCTAATGAACTGCAACGTTCAGTGAAATAAATTATGTTGCTTTAATTTTCATGCTTCTGTAAATGAGAAAAGAATGAGGCCCAGTATGTTGCTAGTTACAGCTTAGAAGGTTTGTTGAAGAAAAATAGTCCTGGGCAAAACTGCATTGCCTTGGGGAGGGGTGGTGTGGCAGGGGTGTGGTAGGAAGGAAAACTAAGAAGTGTAAAAGTGCAACAAGACATTAAAACAGTATTTCAACCCATAATCAATAGTGCTCTGACATATGTTGGCAGGAATAGCACTGAGGTGACAAAGAGTCCAGAGTAAATCAAACAAGCAGCATGAACTCCAACTATTAATCAAAATCCAGACTTTTTTCGGTTCATGACCAAGCAATTGCATCACTATTCAAAGAGCTTATTCCTGTGTCATATATAAATTGCCTTAAGCAAATTAGCTCTAGGAAACCACTTGGGAGGAAAAGGGGGGAAAAAACCCCAAAAACAACAACCCAGAATTCTGTCAGAAGATTTATCCAAAGTCAATATTTATAAAGTCGTAAGATCCCGGGAGGAATCCATGCTGTTTCAGTACCACAAGCAGTGCCATTGCTTCCATAGTATTTTTTAGAGTTTCACACCTCTGAATCAGCAAAGCACTTCATAGAGGCAGTTAATGTGACGGGGACTTGCCCAGACTGTGTGTCTCTCATTCACTGCCTGGAAGGGCCAAACCTCATGCTCAAGAACAATTTCCTCACTGTCATCCTGTTACTCTCACAGTGGTTAGAAGGCCCTATTGTACAGCTCCAGCACAGGGAGAAAACCATAGATTTGTGATGTGTGAGGAGGTGCAGAGCAAGGACAGCTGGTATGTGGACTCCCTTCCTACCATCTTTGTGGTGCTTAACAGAGGTGATTGTCCTGGTTGCATAGCTTCTTAATGGAAGCTTCTAGCCTCATGGTGCCCATTGTGGCAAGCAGTACTGCACATTTGCACTAGAAGCACTGCTATTTATGCTTTCCCACTGATAAATCCCTGATTTATGAGCATCTTGAGGGAGTTGGGTGTTTATAATTACTTTTCTACTCATCATTTCTTATCCTGTGTCTCATAGCTGCTGTTCAGCTAGAATATATTTTGAGTCTTATTTTTAAATCTTTTAAATTATCCCTTTGCATCCAAAGGAAATAAAGGTATCTTAACCACATGTTGGTGACTGTGCATTGCGGTTTCTAACCTGTGAAAGGGGCTCAAGTCCGTGATTATTTTTAAGGTCCAAGAGTTGAGTTCTTCTCCATGGTAATATTAAGCACTAATAGGCTTTCCTCCAGCACGATAGGTTTGCTTTCTGCCTGCTTATTTCTGAACAACTTGGGAACCCTTTGCTTCCACTTATCACTGCATATCTAATTGGTCACTGAAAGGTTTCTAACCAAGGTTTTGGTGTAAATCTTTGGTAATTTAACAGCTGTCAATAGACCTACAACTGTGCATAGCTATTTTCAGAGGAAGTGAAGATTCTAAACAAACAGTTCAGATCTCCCAGCTCCTAAGGCAGTCCCATTTAGAAATGTCTCTCTGATGTCTGCCAGACTGCACCCAATATTCAGCCAAGTCACTCTCCATTTGTAAATATTAGAATGTGTTATAGTTACAGATACAGTAAAAGGAAGAAGGTTTAAATTATACAGCTGAAAAACAACAAAGGAAAATAAATGTAAACCAGCACATGCTGTGTGTGCTGTAGGTCTACAGTCTTGCTATTAGATGACAAAGATACCACAAGCTAAAAAGGTCACTCAGTTGAATGACTCTCATGTTTTCTTAAATGCATATTTTTGCTTCACCAGACTCTATGGAACCTCTGCTTGTCTTTCATTCATATATCCTGCATTTAAGACATTTTAAAAGGAAGGTTTAAGCAGGAAATGTGTAGACAGGTTATTTGACATGAACTTTGTAAGTACTAACTCAAGGGACTAATGATGATAAGCAAAAGGCAATGGAAAAAAAAGTAGTGAGTATGTCTACATAGAGAAGACTATTGAGGAAAGTATACCTAGCAGTGTATGAGCAACGGAGATGGTCAGTCTAGTTGTATGTGATCTGGCTGCTGCTTATCAGAAACATGGAGAAGTCCTCCAATATGACCAAAGAGAAATAATTTGTTATGGAGGAAGAAGGGGAAAGTCGTTTTTTTGTTCGTCTGGAATGTCAGCTTGTCCTTGCTGTGCTCCTGTGTCATTTTCCTTAAGAGTTAGGCCATGGTAGCACAGACCAGAGTGGGTGCAGGTCCCAGGGAAGTGCCATTCCTGGAGTTCATCCTCACATGCAAAGCAGAATAAACATCGACCAGGCATGCCCTGCCATTTTTGTAATGTGACACATTAATTAGCATGACCTTCCATCTTCTGTGCGTTGTGGATAGTTGACCTAGCAGTAGGAAAAGGTATAGATAGGGAACATAAATGGAAGCTTTTCTGACTACAAAACTTCTGTTGTTCAGGATGGCTAAACTGCAGCGGAGCTAGCTACTATTCCTTTCCTTTGGTGTCATCTACTCTTTCCGATAAGTACTCCTGCTTAAAGAATAACAGATCTAGGAGTGAACAGAAACCTGTGAAACTACACTGCTAGTAAAGCTACTTTTTCCAGGCAAACTAGGTATCTCATGTCTCCATTTAATTTTTTTTCCTGTTTGTTTCTGGGGTTTATGACAGTGGGTGTCCTGTCCCCACCTCGCCCCAATCTCAGAATCTGAAGCTTGTATAAAAGGCACTTTCCAAGGCTTAACTGTGCCACTGACCTGTGCTGGACATGTTGCAAATCTGACATTGCCTTCCGTATACTAGGCAGCAGATTTCTAACTCTTTGCAGTGTTGACGCCTGCTCTCACAAAGAGAGGGAAATGAAGCAGAAAGATCCCACTGCGACAATTAGTGGTTCACAGAGAAGTATTGAAACAAATAATAAGTGGCTGAAACAATTCTAGGGGAGGGAAACTCTAGCTTCCTACTCTACTACAATCTGATCTTCTTTCTCAGATTCTCTCCTTCCTTATCTCAGTTGTGATTTTCACACGCTTTCATTCCCACTGTTAGTGTGAGATGATTCTTCATGACCAGCAAGTCCTGCAGGGCAAACCCTGTTCTACCCTCTTATCTGTTTTGTAGTTTTATTTATGCTATGTTGTTCCCAGGCTGCTGTAACCCAAAGAGTTTTCATGCAACTAGCTGAAATTAAGTACATCACAGCACACCTGCAGGATGGCCAAGGGATCAGGCCCAGCCAACATGGATTTAGGAGGGGCAGGTTGTGCCTGACCAACCTGATCTCCTTTTATGATGAGGTGACCCGCCTGGTGGATGTGGGGAAGGCTGTGGATGTAGTCTGCGTAGACTTCAGCACAGCCTTTGACGCTGTCCCCCACAGCAAACTCCTGGCCAAGCTGTCAGCCTGTGGCTTGGGACAGGTGCACTGTGCACTAGGTTAAGAACTGGCTGGAGGGCCAAGCCCAGAGAGTGGTGGTGAATGGTGCCACATCCAGCTGGCAGCCTGTCACTAGTGGTGTCCCCCAGGGATGAGTGCTGGGCCCCATCCTGTTCAATATCTTTATTGGTGATCTGGATGAGGAGATAGATTCCACCATTAGCAAGCTTGCAGATGACGCCAAGTTGGGGGCAGGAGTAGATCTGTTGGAGGGTAGGAGGGCTCTGCAGAGGGACCTTGACAGGCTGGACAGATGGGCAGAGTCCAAATGCCCATGATGGCATTTAACAAGTCCAAGTGTCGGGTTCTACCCTTTGGCCACAACAACTCCGTGCAGCACTACAGGCTGGGGGTCAGAGTGGCTGGAGAGCAGCCAGGCACAGGGGGACCTGGGGGTACTGGTTGACAGTAGGCTGAACATGAGCCAGCAGTAGGCCCAGGTGGCCAAGAAGGCCAATGGCATCCTGACCTGCATCAGAAATAGTGTGGCCAGCAAGAGCAGGGAAGTCATTCTGCCCCTGTACTCAGCACTGGTTAGGCCACACTTTGAGTACTGTGTCCAGTTCTGGGCTCCTCGATTTAAGAAGGACATTGAGATACTTGAATGTGTCCAGAGAAGGACAATGAGGCTGGTGAGAGCCCTATGAGGAGAGAGGTTGAGGAAGCTGGGGTTGTTTAACCTGGAGAAGAGGAGGCTCAGGGGAGACCTTATTGCTCTCTACAACTACCTGAAAGGAGGTTGTAGACAGGTGGGGGTTGGTCTCTTCTCCCAGACAACCAGTGGCAGAATGAGAGGATACATCTCAAGTTGTGCCAGGGGAAGTTTAGGCTGGAGGTGAGGAGAAAGCTCTTCACAGAAAGAGTAACTGGCCATTGGAATAGGCTGCTCCGGGAGATGGTGGAGTCACCGTCCCTGGAGGTGTTAAAGAAAAGATTGGGTGTGGCACTTGGAGCCATAGTTTAGTTGCTGTGTGGTGTTAGGTTGGACTTGATGATCTGTGAGGTCTTTTCCAACCTGATTGATTCAGTGATTCTGAAATTGATTCCTATTCTTTGACTGAGGCAGCTGGCCAAAGAACTGGCTCATGGGCAGGGGAGTCTTTCAGTTTTGGAAGTAAAAATACCCTGATACTCCTTGCATCTCAGAACTGAATCTTTGCAGCTTGCTGGGTGAGTGTTGCTGGTGTCTATCCCTGCCCTCACATAAGGAGACAAGGTGTGACTGGATTGATCAAGTAGGTTGATTCCTGTTGTCACTCAGATCTTTCTTTGCTTGGTGAGTTTATACCTCCCTCAAATGCATTCTTTTATACTATATCTTCTGCTAGAAAATTTAAACTTTAAACAGGCTTTTCCTTTGTAGATTACTGCAAGAAAATCTGCATTTAAATTCCTAGTGAATGTTGTTTTCTGTCAAGCATTTGTGTTTTGTTATCTATTTAAAAGTTATGCCATTGCACCATCCCCTTCATGTCCATTTCTCAAAAATAAACCAAACCAAAAACCCCACAGTCAATAGTCTGAGTATATTGGGTTTTTGGTGGTGGTGGTTTTTTGTTGTTGTTTTTTATCAGGTAGCCACATATGTTATCTGAGACCATGAAAGACTTCAGATAACATTGCAATATAATGAGAAGGGGAGACTTGCAGCTCCGCAGTTGTTCAGAACAAATTGAGTGTCAGCTGCTGTAATGCAGAGATAAGGTGTGGGAAGGAGTGCTCCTCTGTAGCATGACAACAGCTTCCTCTTGCAGTGCTGGGGAAACATGATGTGTGCTGCTCTGAACAGTTTATTGACAATGGGAGGAGGAGATAGAGGAATGAGAGATGGCCAGCACTCTGTATTAGCCCCTAGGAGGGAGCGATCATTCTGAAAGTCAAATAAAAGAGAGATTAGGGAAATCGGAGTAAAGGCAGCAAGAGACAGGATGGGAAATGAGTGACAAGTATGTGTTGCTTGGCTTTTCAGAAGGCTTCCTTGTGGTATCTGCATACATGTACCAAGGCTCCAGCTCTTTGATGCTGTTAGTGCTCAGCTGAACTGAGCCCCCACTTTTGGGGCCTCAAAGGTAGAAGCTAATGCTGTTCAGCTTTCCTGAATGCAGAATCAAGTCCTTCATGCTGTGAGGGCTGATAGAGTATGACAGCTAATTTTCAGACTGATACAGGCTGAGTAGTCTTTCCTCAATATCAGGAGTTAGGAACTGTGTCAAGCAGAGCGATCCTATCATGTTGGCTAAGTACATTAAGTACTTATATATCTAAGTACTTAGGTCTTTGGTCTTGAAAAAAAAAATTCTCTCTAGACCACCTGGCCATAGTTGTCTCTTCCAGAAGAGAACAGCAGTTGTATAATTGGCAGAGTAGAACATCTACTCTGTGGAAGAGATTAGAACTAAAATACTGTAATCTGCCAGACCTATCCTTGCCCTGCCTTAGCAATTAGTCACTTATTTATGTTATTTCATGGCCACAGTAGCACAGTGTTTGCTTCTTGCTAGATTGTCTACCACTGCCAAACATACCTCAGTCTAACTCCTGAAGTAGATATAGGTTTACCTGATACAAAACTGCAGCATTATTCAGGAGGGACTGGAAGAATTGTCTCTAGATTAAATCTGTGGTTTCCCAACCCATTTATTTAGTACAAGTGAGGCCTCAATCTCTGAGAGGTAGCATAGCTAAACATCTCTTAGTGTAATAATGCAGCCTTTCTTTGCCCGTGAGAAATCGTTTACAGCTGCATACAGCTGTCTTTTTACAACCAAGATCTGCCATGGTGCTCACAAGATGTCTGAAGCTGCTTGGGAGTGCTATGCTGTGACAATTGTCTGGTCGGTCAATATGCAGGAAAAAGTAAGTTTTCTGCATTAGATCTTTTGCTTACAGCCAGTTGCTATACATGCAGTTGGGAATGGAGTAGTTTTATTAGTGCAATGAACAGCACAGTCCACACATGATCTTTTGCTGTTTTGATTGGGTTCTAATGTAATCAAGCCCAAAATGTTGCCAGGAAGAAACAACCTGGTTTGCTGTGCTCTAAAGCAAATGGGTTCACCTAGTTGAGTCAGTTCCAGCATAATAATCGGTTTAGTTTTTTGTTGTTGTTAAAGCATAAAACTAAATGTTGCAATGAACTGTTGCCAGTAGGTTATCTGGTTCTAAAGTTTGGAGCTCATGCTGGACACTTTATTGTGCTGTCCAAAAAATTGTCCTTAGGGATCTGAGGACCAGTACACTTAATGTAAAGCAGGAATAGACGGATAAATCCATTTTTCCCCCCTCAGATGCAGACTCAAAACTTATTAGGAAAAGATCCTCTTCATATATGTTTGTCACTGGTTTGCTTTTCACAGTGCCAGCATCTCACTGTTACTGGCTTGGTTTCAAATCTCAGACTTTTGGGCATGTACTGGCGAGAATCACACATTATCTTCTAGTTGTGAGTATTTCTGCTGGAAGCAGATGGTTTTTTGCTCAGACAGTGAGAACCAAGATGGCAGTTTTGTTTTCTTGTAGTTTCTGAGGGCAGCAGTATGGGGTGCATTAGTGCCCTCCTCCCAGTGAAAGGCAGTAGGAACTGATAATGATAGTTTGGTATATATATCTATCTGTCAATCATACACTAGAAGCGGGCAGGATGGCTGTTAGTGGAGACTGCTCTGCGCACTGAGGGAAGGTGCGGGGCCTGTGTAGAGCCGGCTGTCACGGCAGAAGCGCGAGTGAGGGCCGGCTGTGAGGGCCGAGGGCTGCCTTTGCTTCCCCGACGGTCTCTGTCTGCCCTTACTGCCAAGTGTGGCCGGCCATGGGGCGGCGCGGGCTTTGTCCGGCGCGTTAGGTGCTCACTGCCCTGGCGCCAGATGGAGGCGAGGGTCAGCGGGGACCCGCCGTACGTCTCACTCGTCCACGGCCCTGTACAGGCGCCCCTGGAAGGTGCGGTTCCCCTCGCCTCCTCGCCCCGAATGCTTCAGGCGGCAGTGGATCTCCGTCTTTGTCGGCCTCCCCGGGCCCGGCGTGGGTGAACTTCAGCTGGTGAGGGGCGGAGGGTGGACGGGCGGGCCTGGGAGCGCCCCGGACGGCTCCGCGGGGCGCCGTTGGTCGGCGCGGCCGCCAGGTGGCAGCAGTTGTGGGGCGGCGTTGTCGCTGCGCGGGAGGCCGGCGGGAGTGAGGCGAGAGGCTGTCCCTCAGCCCCCGAGAACCTGCCTCGGACTCTGCGGGACGACCTGCAGCCGCGCTTCGGCACTCCCGGCGGAGGGACCTCCGCCTCCCATGTGCCGGGGGTCGTGCGTGTGCCAGCTCTCTCGCCCCCGCCGCACGGAGAGCGCCTCGTCGTGGGGCGTGCGGACGGGACGTGCACCGCGAGGGACGCCGGCGCGGATCTGCGCGGTGAGGCGAGGCAAGGCCCGGCCGCCCCTGCGGAGGCAGCGCCCTGAGGAGGGAGCCCCACGCCAGGTGGGCGGCTAGCGGGCGGACTCGGCGTCTCGCCGGGGAGAGCGGGAAAGAGGGCGTGTGAGCGGTGGTGCGGGCAGTGCCCCAGGGGCTCGGGGATGGCTGGGGCTGCGGGGCCGCGGTGGGGGCTTGCTGTAGTCTGGGTGTGTGTTCGGAGCCCAGGCTGAGGACCTCGCAGTCTCTCCTGGCTGTGACAGAGCTTTCTGATCTGCTCTGCGAGATTCCTGCGCCTCGTGTTTCTGCCTGGTATTGGCTGTGTAAGTAGCCATTTCCCTGCAGGCTCGGTTTCCAGGCGCTGAATCCAGAGGGTGTGTAAGGTGCTGCTTCGTTTTGCCTCGGTGTCCCAGCAGCAGCAGTAACTGCACGTAGTAGGAGCTGAATCCAGCAGTTTGTATGAGAGTAAAAGCAGAGACTAACTTTCCTCAGGAAGAATGCGTGTCGCAATTGTTCTTGGTTTGGGCCAGATCTTTTGGCCCTATTTAAGTACAGTGTGCAAAGAATGAACTGTGTTGGTGTTCAGTATTTCTCTTCACGCTCTCTTGCCTCTGGCTTTGTTACACTCTCCTCTGCCCTTAAATTGTAGCAGCAGTTGAGCTGTTACTGTTCACTTGTCAGGCTACAGTGCTGTATGCCGTAGCACAGGGGAATCTGGCAATACCTTCTCTCTGCCAGCTATAACTTTGCATTTTTTCAGCTGTCAGTGTGCCCACACTTCTGTGTTTAATGATCCTTGACACACTTGCCATTAATTCTTCCAAATGTGTGGTATGTTTTTTTTTTTTCCTTTTTTTTTCTTTTTTCACGGCAGAAGCATGAACAGTTCAGAAAATCTGGCAGCAGTGAGTTCCACAGGTTCATATGTTGTGTGAAAAAAATGCTTCCTTCAAATCTAATACCTGATACTGTTCTGTCCTGGTGAACTCTGCTTGTTCGCTACTCAGGGTGTCTTCGAGCTATTTCAGGACTGTATTCTTTTGTTTTCTGCTATCCCTTGTTTTAAGGTAAAGAATTCTTAGCTTTTTGGTCACTTCTTGTATGAGAATTATTTTGTGTCTCTTTCCAGTGTCACTACCTTTTTCTGTTTTTTTGTTTGTTTGTTTGTTTGGATTTTTTTGGTCATATGTTTTTAATCAAGGGATCATCAAAATTAAGAGTTACATTCAAGATTTCAGTACAACGTGTCTGCTTGCAGAGAGGACAGCTTTAAGTTTGTGCATCAATGATGTGAATAGCCAACAAAAGTAACACAAATATTTAACTCACTCAGTGGTCATCTGTTGATAGATCAGTGTGGTTTATTTTTTTAATCAGAAACTGCTACCTAAGAAACTAGTTGTTAGTTTCTTACTATTCTGTCATTCTGCTGTGCATGTTTATTCTGTCTTCTCTGGCAAGAGCAGGAACTGAAAATAGCCCAAATTTGTCTGAGTTTAGTGCTGTTTGTGGAACTGCCAGGGCAATCTTACCAACTTGATCTATCAAACTGTAGCTTGCCAACTCAGACTTCTTTCTTGTGTAAAATTAGTAGTAATCTGCTGGTTTATGTGATTTCTACACATTTGGTATCATCAGGGGTTTAAAATGATACTGCTGAAATCAGTTAGCTGTAATTCTTGATGATTTCTTTTCCATCATCTTTCCCCCAGGGAGTCTAGTGGAGCTATGAGGAGAGACTGCCTTCCAAGGAGTAAAGTGGTGTAAAATGAGAATTTTTAGCAAAGTTAGAAACAAGAGGTAGGCTGGTTTGGGTTATCATATACAAGCCTTCATACTAAGTATAAGTAGGCAGCATGGATTATCTGTCATAATTGTGCCCTCAGCATAGCTTGTCAGGTTTTATTTAGGAGCAGGTCTAATCCTGATCTTGCTGATGATGACTCTCATCTGAAACAGCTCCATTAGAATTGAAGGAACAGTTTCTGATTCTTGACTCTTACCTCTCAGAAGCACTTGAAAATGGTGCATAGTGCAAGATTTCTGTCTTTTTACACTTCATACAACAGTTTCATTTAGAGCTCCTGCAGATTTAATTGCAGAAAATTAATTAGGTTGCTGATAGACAGTGATGAGTTTTATGATTGCAGTATTAAACATTTGCTTTTGCTCCAGAACTAACTGAATAACACTGGTAGGCAAACATTTGTTAAACAATGCCTGAAAGCAAACCAAAAATGGTCAGAATCATCTCGAAGACTCAGACTGGCCTGAGTTTGTGATTCTGTGCAGATAACGATAGCAGTAAAGCTGGTTTTCTGCACAAGTGGTCTCAATTCTCAGTGATACGATATCAGGTGTGTGATCATCAGACCATTCACAGTGGCAGTCGTACTGAAAATGGAGATGAAGAAGTGCCAGTGAAACACTTAGCAGTGATACTTTTTCATTTTTACTTTAAAACCTAGTTTATGATCAACAGTTAAGTGCAGTCAGTGTAGAGACTTCTACAGTCTTTGAGTTGTTCTGTTAGAAAACATTAAGGTTTGATGATTAAGCACTTAAAATGCCAGGAAACTCCAAAGTCAACTATGCACAAGCAATTTTAACTGTGTCCCCTGTAGTGTTGTATTATCATAACAGGCTTCAGTTGTAGAAGGTTGTTATTTTTTGCAAGCAGAAAAAAAGTAAGGGCAGAAAAACTGTATCAGACCAATTTCTTAAATATTTTGGACCTTGAGAGTACCACTTCTACTATTGTAAGTAGGCAAAACATTTTGTGGCTTTTAATTGTGAAAATCTTCCAGTGGTCATAGCACTAGCTGCAGGATGTATTCTGTGAAAAGTCTTGTTCCCTTAAGTAGGCACATCTACAGTTCCTCTATTAGTTCTTTCATTTTCAGAAGCAGGTTAACCTGATATAAATGAAGTTTGGAGGACAAATCAGGGAATTGTAAAACTAATTAATTTATGAACATGTATGGCTTAAATAAGTGGTTAACAATAGCAGAGACAAATTCTGTAATGTAAAACAACTTGGATTATCTTCTCCTGGAATGTTCTGTCCCACCCGTTTTTCTCTTGGGGACTTGTGAGTGTCATGTCACACATCAAATTTGTGTAGCTTCTCCCTGGAGGGTTATGGCATTCCACAGATGAACCAGTGTTCATGATTTTGGTTGCTGTTAAACAACTGGCACTTATCAACACCATCTACAGGCATCCATTACATACTTCGTAAAGGGTAGAACCAAGCATTAAATGTGAAGGCTTCTTGGGAAGGGTTGTTCTTGCACTAGGAATATCTCAGGGTTGATATGATCCCTGTATGATCCTTGAGAAAGAAAGTAGCCTAATCTGTCGGTTAGGTGATATATGTGTGAGTTGCTGGAATGTAGGCATCTGTTTTCAACACTACCATTGATCTGCTGTGTGGTGCTGATCAAATCTTACTGGTATCTTGCTCCATTTCTTTTATCTGTGAACAAGATGTGATGATTATGGGATATTGGCCAACTGTAAAATTTCCTGAAGATAATTTGCATGCCAACTGCTCTGTGATTAAAAAAAACCCCAAATCTAACCAAAAAAACAAACTAAAAAAATACACCAGTGGGATAAAAGTATCTATTATATATGAGCAAAACTAAATGATGTAGTATGTGCGTCATAGTTTATTATTGTGTTTCTTCAAATCATAGCTTAAGGACTTGTTTGTTGGCTATTTCATATCAGTCCTGTGCTGCTGCTCCTTGCTATCCCAGCTCAGTGTTTATTTTGATCCTTGTTTTGGAATTTCCCATCACAGAAAGATACTATGTTCCTTATATGGAAAAAATATATTTTAAATTTTGACTTTTTTCCCCTTTGGTTCTGTAGATTTTTTACTCAGTAAGTGCAAAAGCCACTGTCTCTTTTCTTTAAAGCTCTGATCTAAGGGTAAATAAGTCAAAGAAAAGGTTACCAGTAACTTCAGTGGCTTTCTGATCAAGACGTTCCCATGTGATGTGCTCTTGTCATTGGAAAGTGTAACTGTGGTTTCAGCTGTGAAATCTTAGTGGAGTTTTAAACCACCACTTCATTATTTCTTTAAAGTCTATCTCTTGATATGCCTGATTTCATATGTAAGGAACTGCTTCCATCTATCTCCTGGTTTTACAAGTAGACAGTGCTCTTTATTTCTACAATGGAACTAGTGGTGTATCTGAACTGTGGCAAAGAAATCATTCTTTGCTGGTAGAATGACTTAATAGAATGTATGAATGCAACTGTTCTCAGGCATTGGTTCATATTCCTCATTTGCATTCATCAGTTGGTGTTAAACATTAAAATTTTCAAGTATTGATATGACTGCAATCTTGGAGTTTAGCCCTGCCTGAAGTGTAGAGCCCTCCTTTTTTTTCCCAAACATATTTCAATATTGTCATTTCAGCACAACTGTCTGTGAAGAAGGAATCAAAATTAAATTCTGTTTCACCAGGAACAAGGAATTTCCTATGACCATAAGAATTTTGGATTTTGATGAACACAATTAAATCTACAAGTTATAATGTATTTATAAAAGAAGTAAGGAAGGAGGCTTTATCAGCACAGATATATTTAATGTCTTCATGTGATATGTGGAAGGAAAGGAGCAAGCTTCAGAGATCTGTAAATAAATTTAACTGATCAAATGGTGACATTTAGCAGATTCACAGAAGCCACGTTTGTGGTCCAATGTCAGTGTTAGTGTCCATTACTACCTTGTGGAGTGTTTAGAAATCAGAAGGTAGACGTGCTCCAGAGTCATTAGACTGGCTTGCAAATCCCAAAATACTAAACTACATGTTTTTGGGGTCCTTAGAATTTGCAGTCTTCTCTTTGTCAGTACAACAGTCAATAACTTGTTCTAATGAGAATTATGCTTCCCATGTAGTCAGTTCCTGGAACTGTGGCCTTTGGGAGTCTCACTGGGTACCAAAAAAAAGACATTTAATTTACATGACTTAGAAAATAAAATTGAACCTTTTGCAGAGAATCTGCTTATTCATAGCTGTGGTCCTGTATTCTCCTTCTTTTAAGATTGCCATAAACTCACAAGCTATACATGGCTCTATATGATTAAGTGGAGAGAGAAATACAGTTCTTTAGAAACTTACCTGGTTTTTTATTGCTTTTTTGTCTATATCACTTTGCGTACTTAATTGTGTTTTTTTTTTTTTCCCTAAACCTAAACTTCTTACGATACTGCACTAAATAGGGGAATACCACTTTAGGTTTTGTTAAATTCAGGGGATAACCGTTGTGACAACAGAAGTTGCAATTTCTGAACTTTCTTTGTCTATGCCTGAGACTTATATTGACCTCTTTTTGTATAGGTAAGAAGTTTAGCAGAGAAATATGGTAGTGAGCATTGCCTTTTCAAATTTGTCTCTGTCAATAGAGAAGCAGGGCTGACATGACACCTTGGATCTTGCTTGCCTGAGAGGTGGGGCAAGGTCTGTCCTTGATAAAAGAGCAGGAGGAGAAGACTGCCCAAAGTTAAGTGTTTGTTGTGAGCCTAATCATACTGTCCATAGCGTTGCATAGAAGCAGTGTGGTTTCCTGCTTTTTGCCTTCTGTGTGAAATGTGATACCTCAGTTTGAATGTGTTTTTCTCAGCCCTTATTTTGGGAAGAGGATGGGTAAAAAAGCCCTTTTAAAAAGCTCTTCTTCATTAAAGCTGCTGCTTGGTGAAAAACATTTGTTGCCCTGGCCTTGCTGGATCAGCACTTGGATATGTGTAAGGATGGAATATTGCTCCCCCAGGACAAAAACGTTACTTAGATGCTTGAATATCCGATGACTAAAATCAGTAATCCCAAATCAAGTGGATTTCCCTGGTATTCCATTTGGATTAGCTGGAGAGAAGTGCATGAAAGGACAAACCTATCTCTAAATGGCAAATTCAGCAAAGCTGTCGACAATAATCTGAGAGTAAATGTTGACTTGGAAAGTTTTCAGATGTCCTGGATTTTTTTTTTCCATGGTAAAGGTGATTACTGTAGACCTGTCTTGATAATATCAGGCTGCTATTAGTTGGGTGTATATTATACTTTTATTTTTATTTGGTTCTTTTTATCTAAAATATGTAGTTTCTACGAAAGTAAAAAGAAGAAATAATTTTGCTTATCAGATGGGCAAAGAAAAGCAAGAGCCTGTCCAATCCCATTCTGCATAATTACAATAAAATGACATCCCATGACACAAGCTGCCCAAAAGTGTGATAAATTATATGGAATGGATGCAATTACTTAATCTGGCAGCAATGAAATCTCTCTCATTTCCCTGTAGTTCCATGGAGCTGCTTTCACTGAGGAAGTGAGTGTGGGACAGCAGATAGATCTCCTTGCTGATATTCAGGGTCTGTATGTGGAATTTAAGCGCTTAACTAGAACAACATAAGAATAAAGATTTAAAAGAATAGATTGTGTTAACCATTAACTGTTGATATTGTTCAGCTTTGATGGCCCAGGAAGTATTATTCATGTGTTGAAACATAGTTAAGGCAGGATGTCAGTTCTGATTTTTCCTATAGTGCTAAATAGCTACTAAAATTGTAATTTCCTATATTCCTTCTTCAGATATTGCTTGTGCTTGTTAATGCATATTGCACATCAAAAAGACTGTCACTGGGCTGGTTTGTTGGGTGGTGGGTTTTTGTTGTTTTTTGGTTTTTTTTTTTCCCCCTCACAGTTCAGGGGTTTGCTCACATTGGCATTAAGGAGTTTGCAGTACTTTGGTTGCATCTCTAGGAATGTTTGCAATTTTGAAGAATCAAGTTTAGATTTATTACTTAAGCACTGCCAATGCTGAGATAATTAATCAGTTGTCATAAAGCTGTCCCTTCTGCCTGTATTTCTTGCTGGCCAAATTCATCATACCAGGGCTGAATGCAGAGTAATAGCTTGAGAGGATGTTTAAAATTTAACTAATAATAATTGATAATTATTTTAATGAAGAAAAAAATAATCCCTATCCAGTTTTGAATTATGAGGGCAGGAAAGGACTAAAATGTCTTTGCTGTTTTCATGCTGTTAGAATTGGACAGAAAGTGATCTGACTTGTTTTGAACCATGCTGCTAGTGATTAAATCGTGATTGTTTCTACTGCTTTGAAAAGGAAGAGGAGAAACTGTTTCCAAATGTGACTTGCTGGCAATTGAAGGTTCAGAAAGGTGGGCTTGGTTTGTTCCTACTTTTTAAAAAAGTTTTGCTGTTCTATTAGAGGGGCTTTTCAAAATTGCTGTTTACTTAGACCATACAGATTTTGTACTTGATGAGGAAGATGTCAAGCAGTGCCCAAAGAGTGATTATATTCGAGTCACATTCCTTTCAGCAAGTCTTCACCTATCTCCAACAGTGTGTAGTCAACTATAAAGATTGCAAGTCACTGTATAAATCCCTGCTTTTCTAACTTCAAGCACTACACACAACAGCAGCAGCAGGCTCTGACTTAAGGAAAAACAAACTTACAAAACTCAGTCGCTTTTTTTAAAGGTCACTACTGATCTTGCATGCTCTGCCTGTGGCATAGGGACTATTTAAAGCAGCAACTGAAAGTCCAGTGTCTTGCCAGCACTTTTTAATAGGCTGTGCTTGTTGTCTTCTGAATTCATGAAGCCTTTCATTCACAGTTTAAGTCTCTGTTTTTCAGTTTGTAGACACGTGAATATTTTATTTAAAGCATTAAGTGATGTCAGGTGAAGGTCAGTGCACTATAATAACCTGCCCTCAAGCACAAATAAATTCAGGATCTAGTGCCAAGAGATGACCTTTGATTTCTTTTTACCTGATGCAATAAGGACCCTGTTCAGAATTCTTCATTCTCTCTTTACTTAGGCAGAGTCCCAGCCACTTGAATAGTTTGCTTGAGCAAGAATGGTTACAAAAGTTCTCTAAGCATGGTATGGTAATGGCAGAGGTTTCAGCATCACAGATGAGTTTGATAAACTAAATTAGATTTGACATTTATTGTGGTCAGAAAAGAGAAGTGAAAAGTGAGAATGGATTTTGTTGTGACTCGTGTAGCCACTAACTCTGAAACTACTACTGCTGAGTAGCGTTTCTAAGCTACATCTGATCAACAGAGATAGTGAGCAACGATGTTTATGCGTTATACCATTTGTTATATGTAGGCAGAAAATAATACTTTAATCTGAAGTCGTCACTGATTTTTAGATAGAGGCAGAAGGCTGCATATACTGTCAGTTGGACTTGTATTGTGGTAGTCATGCTTTCCTGACCCTGCCATCCTCCAAATCCAGGTATCATAGAGTCAGTCAGGGTTGGAAGGGACCACAAGGATCATCCAGTTCCAACCCCCATGCCACGGGCAGGGACACCTCACACTAGATCAGGCTGGCCAGAGCCTTACCCAGCCTGGCCTTAAACACCTCCAGGGATGGGGCCTCAACCACCTCCCTGGACAACCCATTCCAGGCTCTCACCACTCTCATGGTGAAGAACTTCCTCCTTACGTCCAGCCTGAATCTCCCCACTTCCAGCTTTATTCCATTCCCCCTAGTCCTATCACTACCTGATAGCCTAAGAAGTCCCTCCCCAGCTTTCTTGTAGGCCCCCTTCGGATACTGGAAAGACACAATAAGGTCACCTTGAAGCCTTCTCTTCTCCAGACTGAACAGTCCCAACTCTTTCAGTCTGTCCTCATAGGAGAGGTGTTCCAGCCCTCTGATCATCCTGGTGGCCCTTCTCTGGACATGTTCCAGCATGTCCATATCCCTCTTGTAATAGGAGCTCCAGAACTGGACACAGTACTCCAGGTGGGGTCTCACCAGAGCTGAGTAGAGGGGGAGAATCACCTGCCTTGACCTGCTGGCCACGCTTCTCTTGATGCAGCCCAGGATCTGGTTGGCTTTCTGGGCTGCAAGTGCACATTGACAGCTCAATGTTGAGCTTCTCGTCCACCAGCACCCCCAAGTCCCTCTCCTCAGGGCTGCTTTCTAGCCAGTCACTGCCCAGCCTGTATTTGTGCTTGGGATTGCCTCGACCCAGATGCAGGACCCTGCACTTGGTCTTGTTGAACCTCATGAGGTTGGCTTGTGCCCACCTCTGCAGCCTGTCAAGGTCCCTCTGGATGGCATCCCTTCCCTCCAGCATGTCTGCTGCACCACACAGCTTGGTGTCATCAGCAAACTTGCTGAGGGTGCACTCAATGCCACTGTCCATGTCAGTGACAAAGATGTTGAACAAGACTGGTCCCAGGACTGAGCCCTGAGGGACTCCACTTGTCACTGGCCTCCACTGGGACATGGAGCCATTGACAGCCACTCTTTGGGTGTGGCCATCAAGCCAGTTCCTTATCCATCTTGTGGTCCACCCATCAAACCCATGTGTCACCAGTTTGGAGACCAGGATGTGGTGTGGGACAGTGTCGAAGGCTTTGCTCAGGTGCAGGTCAATGACATCAGTTGCTCGCCCCCCATCTATTAATGTTGTGACCTTGTCATAGAAGGCCCCCAGGTTTGTCAGGCAGGATTTGCCCTTGGTAAACCCATGCTGACTGTACCCAGTCACCTCTTCACTATTCTTCTGTCTCAGTAGTGCCTCCAGGAGAATCTGCTCCATGATCTTACCGGGCACAGAGGTGAGACTGAGTGGCCTGTAGTTCCCTGGTTCTTCCTTCTTCCCCTTTTTGAAAATGGGAGTAATGTTTCCCCTTTTCCAGTCAGTGGGGACTTCCCCAGACTGCCAGGACTTTTGGAATATAATAGAGAAGGGTTTAGCAACCTCATCTGCCAGTTCTCTCAGTACCCGTGGGTGTATCCCGTCGGGTCCCATGGACTTGAACACTTTCAGGTTCTTCAGGTGATCACGAACCTGATCTTCGCTTATATGCTGCTCAGCAGTGAGATGCAGAATCACAGAAAACATCTGGTTGGAAGAGACTACAAAGATCATCCAGTCCAACCCCTGACCCAGCACTGAAGGGTCAACACTAAACCATGTCCCTAAGCACCAGGTCCACAAGCTGCTTAAACACCTCCAGCACCTGGGCAGACCATTTTAATGTTTGAGAACCCTTTCTGTGAAGAAATATTTCCTAACATCCAGCCTGAACCTCCCCTGGCCCAGCTTGAAACCATTTCCTGTAGCCCTGTCACTTGACACCAAGGAGAAGATCCTGGCCCCCTCCTCCCTCCAACCTTCCTTCAGGCAGTTGTAGAGAGCAGTGAGGTCTCCTCTCAGCCTTCTCTTCTCCATGACCTATTCCTCGTAGGTCATGTGCTCCAGGCCCTTCATGAGCCTCGTTGCCCTTTTATGGACATGCTCTAGCACCTCAATGTCCCTCTTGTAGGGAGGGGCCCAGAACGGAACGCTGTATTCAAGGAGTGGCCTCACCAGTGCTGAGTACAGGAGATGATCACCTCCCTGTTCCTGCTGGCCACAGTGTTTCTAATACAAGCCAGGATGCCATTGGCTTTCTTGGCTACCTGGCCGCACTGCTGATTCACATTTAGTCGACTGTCAACCAATATCCCCAGGTACCTTGCCAAGTCACAGCTTTCCAACCACACATCCCCAAGACTGTACCTCACCGTGGGGTTGTTGTGACCCAGGTGGAGCACCTGGCACTTGGCCTTTTTGAACTTCATACAATTAGCCTTGGCCCATTGGTCTAATCTGTCCAGGCCCTCTTGTAAAGCTTCCCTACCCTCTAGCAGCTCAACACAGCCACCCAGCTTCATGTCATCTGCAAAGTTACTGAGGGTGCACTCAATCCTCTCGTCCACATCGTTGATAGAGATATTACAGAGGACAGGCCCCAGTACTGAACCGTGGGGGACACTAGTGAAAGATTTAGCTCCATTCCCCACCACTCTTTGGGCCTGGACATCCATCCAGTTTTTAATCCAATGCAGAGTGCATTTATCCAGGCCTTGTGCCATGAGTTTCTGAAAGAGAATGCTGTGGGAGAGAATGTCAAAGGCTTTACTAAAGTCTAGGTAGACAACATCCACAGCGTTTCTCTTATCCCCTAGGCAGGTCACCTTATTGTAGAAGGAGATCAGATCAGTCAGGCAGGACCTGCCTTTCATATGCTGACTGGGCCTGATTGCCTGGTTGTTTTGTAAGTGCCATGTGAGGTACTCAAGATGACCTGTTTCATAACCTTTCCTGGCACTGAGATCAGACTGACAGACCTGTTGTTCCCTGGATCATCCTTCCAGCCCTTCTTGTAGATGGCTGTCACATCTGTAAGCCTCCAGTCAACTGGGACCTCCCCAGCTAGCCAGGACTGTTGACAAAGAATGGTGAGTGGCTTGGTAGGCACATCAGCCAGCTCCTTGAATACCCTTGGGTGAGTCCCATCTTGTCCTATAGACTTGTGCACATCATAGTAGCACAATAGGTCATTGATAATTTCCTCCTAGATTGTAGGCGCTGCTTTCTGCTCCCCATCTCTATCTTCCAGTTCCAGGGGCTGAACCCTCAAAAAAGCAACTGGTGTTGCTTTGACAAAAACTGAGGCAAAAGTAACTCAGCTTTTTCCTTGTCTTTGGTCACTAGGTTCCCTCCTACATCCAGTAGTGGGTGGAGATTCTTCCTAGCTCTTTTACTGTTAACATACTTATAAAAGCTCTTTTTGTTATCTTTAATGACACTGGCCAGATTGAGTTCTAGCTAAAGTTTGGCCTTTCTAATTTTTTCCCTACCTATCCTTGCAAGAGTCTTGTACTCTTCCTGAGTTGCCTGCCCCTTCTTCCATAGCCAGTAGACTTTCCTTTTCTTCCCAGGTTCTCAAAATGAAGTGTAATAATTTTGTCTGAACTGTTGTGTTGCAAAATGTGGTTGTGAACAAGCTAGGTTATCCTGAGTGAAGTAGTGTATGGTTAAGTGGGAAGGCAGTATACAGTCTCCTTTTTCACTATGCTGTGACTAACTAGTGCTGGTTTCCACTGTTTTGTTAAAAAGGGGATTTCCCTTAACCTGCCCTTCTGTGCAAGCCCATGCAGGAGCTGTAGAAAAGTATGATTTGCTTACTGGTTTTTTTTTTTTTTCTTCAACCTGTTTGGCTTTTGCAGATCTGAGATTGGATACTCATATGTATAAGCTCTAGGAAACGAAATTGCAAGTAGTCAAATTGATTCATTTCTTTCAAAGTCAGATTATATGGTCAAGCCTTAGACCTACCATCAGGCAAACCTCTCTTGAAAGAATTAGCAGATTTATTTATAGACTGAGAAAAACTCAAGACGAGAACCTGACCTGGAAAGGGTGACTCGAACTCAAAACTGGTTACGGTTTTCCTGACTCACTGGTTTAGTTTTTGCATAGCACCATTAGCAAGGGTGACAAGGGTTGTTAGTAGTTCTGTGAGGTTAATATCTTTTCTGTCAGCCATAAACTCATTCTTCACAGACCACTGGATGGCATCTGCCAAGCTATGTATTTCCGTATAGGGAGATTTTAATCTTCAGTGAGTGAAATGTTTCAACTCTACTGTTCAGTGATTGATAGCCTGAGATTCCTTGAACATATGATTATCTTCATGTTTTTGTGTCATATACTGATATCTCCTGTAGAACAGTTTATGCAGTTTACATTAATGGATTGAAATACTAGCTGTCATCTAGACCACCAGAGCACATGAGGCATAGCAGCAAGACAAGATTTGTAGAATGTCTAAAATCCCTCTCAGATTGATGGGATGAGAATAATCAACTCTCACTGCCCACCCTTAAAGGATCTTGCAATTAAGCGTTAAAATGCAGGAGACTGAACAGCTCACCACATGGAGGTAGGATATACACAAGTATTAGGATATTTTGGGGAGTCTGAAGTGAACCTGAATAAAATGAGGACTTCAGGAAAAATCTATTCAGTGGCTTCAGTCTCAAGGGGTAGAATTGAGAACATAAACTGTTTCTGGGTTTCTGAACCTATGAATTTGATGTTTATTCTGCTGTCACTAATCATACTGAATCTTCATTTCTCTTAAAAAGACACAGTGGTACTGTTGTTTGACATCATTATTACTTAAAGTTGGAAAACTTAGGTTTTCCTTTTCATCCCCATTAACATTTTCCCATAAAGAAGAGATGTACCTCTGCAAATGTACCTCTTCAAATGCTAAAGGCTTAATAGCACAATTGGCATTTGATGCTGCTGTCTTGGTTGCCTGTCTATTCAGTATCTATATCTATCTATTCAGTTGTGCGGTAGCCCTCATTTAAATTTTATTTTGGGTGAAAGATAATAGAAAATGTAATAAAAAACTGATCTCTGGTGCCTTCTCTGAGTTATACTTTTATTTATTAGCATGCAGAATGTAATGGTGGCAAAATTCTAAGACGACTTACCGTCATTCTTTCAGTTAGCTGTCAGAGACCTTTGACAGTCCATTGTTTCATGTTGGGTTTAAATTCCTTGGTATTCTCTTTCAAAATTAGAAAATAAATACTTAATTTCACCGTACTCTTGTAAGACCTCTCATTAGACCTATTATTCATCATTATGTAAAGGAAATACTTACTTTGGATGGCACCTTGTCACCAGGAACACTTGATTTTCACCTATGTATGCTATTGAATGTTGCCAAGTACTCAGACCAAAAAAGTTACTCCCTGAAGCACAGCCTTCTATATTTTATTCTTTTTTTTTTTCTACATAAAGGTTATGGATTGGGCATGTATTTACAATGGTTGTTAAACAGCTTGAAAATTAATTCTTATGCTAAGTGTTTTAAAAAAAGAGAAGAAAAAAAGGCTTGTGTTCTACCAGGCAGAGATTTTCAGTAAATGGCTGAAAAACAATCTTTCCTCTTTGCAAAAGGAAGGTGTCATCTAACTGCACAATAATTATGTAATATATGTGATTTTTGCTTGATGAGAAGAGTGTCTCCCAGCTGTGTTACTAAGAAATAGCTGATTATACTGCTGAAGTATGTTGCCTCTTACTTTTCTTGTACATGTGCTTTCAATTAGATTTGCTGAAATATTTGTTTTCTATGACCTTTTCAAATAGGACATGTTATTACTCTGAGTGAGGCTCGTGGGCCCTTGATTTTCATGCAAAAGACAGTAGGGTCTCAGAACCATCATCTGTCTACCTCTTGACGTAAATTCAAATGCTGTTGCAAGCTGATGTTTTGATGAAACTCAGACTAAGATACGTAGAAAGAAGTTTTTCTGTGATTTCAGCGAGCTTGTGTTCTGAAAACAGATGAATTGGTGCTTATAGAGATGTCAGGCATTTCCATCTGTCTTTTTAGGCTCTTAACTTTTTTTTTTCTGTATCTTTGCATATCAATAATGAGATTAATGTGGACCATGAAATAGAGTCTTTAATTATAGAGCATGCCCTCCTTAGGTGTGCAGTCTCTTCTGCATCCTTGGTTTGGTATACTCCGGTTGTAACAAAGTTGTTCTTTAAAAGGAGAACAAATTTTATAAAAGTGTATGGTATGTGTTTTGTGAGAAGAGGTGATGGTTTCTAATATGTAGAGCTGTGACAAGGAGCACATTTCATAGTTTTCAAATGCTGCAATTGATAGAACTTTCAATTCCCTGGGCTGGAAAGTGTGGGACAGTTTTCATGGGTTGAGTTTTAGTCTGCTGCTATTCATACCACCCTGCCTCATGCCAGCTTCAAAATAAAGTGCTGGCTGGAGCAAAGTATTACGGGGTTTGATGTTCAGATTGTAACATGAGAGGCTTCCTGTTCTGGTTGCTGCTTTGGGGTTCTGAGTTTTTTTTGGGGCGTTGGCTCTTTTCCACAGGGATGGCGGCGAGATGAGTGGGGGTGGGGTAGCTGCTGGGTTTTTTTTAAGCTGTTTTTTTTTCTTTCCCCCCCCGCCCCCCCATATTTTGCTACACTGCTTCTGCAAATAGGCTAAGCGAAAGTAATCATGCATAGTATTATTAGATTAATTAGATTATTGGCTAAGGTAATTGTTCATTTATGTTATCTCATTTATTCAGTAAACTTTTGTCTCTTTATCTCAACCCTGAGTATTTGTGTGTTACTTTTCCCCCACTTCTTTTTTGGGGGAGCCAGCAGGTTAATTCATTTTGATTTAAACCATTTACAGACAGGTTGTTTTTAATGGTTGTGCAATGGTGGTGGAATGATTATCAGGGGATCTGTGAGCAAAGTGAATCTGCAACTACATTTACATGACAAGTAGAATATCCTAATTGAATATCAAGTAAGTACTTTCATATGGGAGCAGAATTGCTCAGATCCTTACATACTTATCTTAGGGTCTATCCAGTTTATTCTGCATTAGTGATTCAGAACAGCTATGAGTTGGAATTCCTTAAATCAGTAAATTGGCTGCTGTAGAAGACAACACAGATTGAAGCAATGAAAGTTGCACTCGGATCTGTGATTTTTTTCATTTAGAAATGAGGTTGTCCATCTACAGTGTCATCATAAGAAATCATTCTTGTAAAAGTGGTAGTTACTAAGCATAGTTTAAAAAATAATGCCAGGTATTTGACCAAAATTGCACAGCCTGTCAATTTGAAATCTTGAAATGAAGTTAAAATGGATTTGCAGTACTTTCCACATAGACCCCAAGATTCTCTGTCAGTTTGGAGAGATATATGATCTCATTTCTGTGATTCATTTTACCTCTTACATAATTGTCCTCTGTCTGGAAACCACACAGGAGAACTTTTAAGTACAGTAAGTATTTGTAAGAATTGTCTAATGCTTTCAAAAGGTGAAAGAGGGGGCAAAATCAGACTAAAAATGGCAATTTTGGTGCAGCCTGAATATTGAGAAACAGTTGTTTCTCTGTTATTATTTCAAACGCGGGGTTAATATTTTCTGACATTTGACTTGATTTTATGATTTTCTGATGTGTGGGTTTGTTGTTTATTTGGTTTTTTTTTTTTTTTAAGTTGGCTAAATCTGGTCTCCACTTAAACTACCTTTTCAGGATTCAGGTTATAAAACATATCAGGATTACTAATTAATTTAGCACTACTACTACAGCCCGCTTCCTTTACAATAGATCTCAGTTAACTATGTCAGAATTCATGCCACAACAATATACTTTATTTTGCTTATCAAACCTATTACTATGATGTTAAATCCATATATAAGCTTATTAGTGAATTTAAGAGGTCTTTAATGACTTTTAGATGGGGTTCATTATAAAATTTCACTTTTATGATATTTTTATTACTAGTGTACATTCAGCAAATATATACCCAAACAAGGATTAAGAAAAATGAAATTTAGGAAAAAAAGTAAACAAATGCTAGTAGTCATATGCATATGAATGCAGCTCTCAACTTATAAAGAAGCAATTTCTTGTCCCTTTTACCCACAGGATTCATGTCACAATCCTTGTTAGATCTTTAATTAAATTATATGTACTTCAACAAAGACTGAAACAAAATTGTTTGAATGATGGCATCATCCATCACTAGATTTTTACAAGCCAAAATCTGCATCTTGTGAATGGGGGTTTTGGGTCACGTTTATGGTAACTGTTGGATTTCACCAACTTTGTCTCCTAGATTTTCAGAGGACAATCAAATACGGAATTGAATGCCAGCTGATCAGGTTACATGTTCTCCACTGAATTCCAAAGAAAGGAGCTGAAGTGTAGAAGCACAGCTTTGTGTAACCGCAGGCACCTTCACCTAGTTCAGGCCCGCAGGCCGCGGCTCAGGCGCGGCCCTGAGGCCCCAGGGAGTGCCTTTCCCCTCGGTGAGTCAGGGCTGCCTGTCGCCGGGCTCTGACTCACCGCCGCGTGGTATGCAAAAGCAGATGATTCCAGAGGCTGTGTTTAAAAGACAATTAGTAGTTGCACCTGTGAATGTAAGAGGCTTGATCCTGTCTCTGCGTATATTGTTTGTGGAGTATAATTACCGAATTGGAGAAGGGATGGTGAGACTTTAAGCAGGGAAATTAAAACTTCTTGCTCTCGATCAAGCTTAGATTGGAGACAGGCACTGAGCTTTCTTGGACAGCAAGTAGTTCTCGACACGCCCAGAAGGAGAACTTAAAGGTTTCCAAAGCATTTCAGTAAAACAGAGAGGCACCTTCAGGGTTAGGTGTAGTAACTGCAGATTTTGTTTTAATGAGCATGTTTGTTCCAGGTTATCATCAGAACTTTTCATTAGATCAAATGCTAGATTTCTGTTACACTTGTTTTGGAAAGCTGTATTGTTCAAATGCAGTTACTGAGTATTTGAAGAGATTAGAACTCTGATGATAGGTGTCAACAGGGGCAATCTAAGCTATTGGAAGTATGTATAAATTACGTAGCTAGATAAACCTGGTGCACTGTGAGGTGCTTTATCAAAGTCTTGGGAATGCAGTGAATTTCGGTTGCAATCCAAACAACTTGCATTGAACTATGTTGGTGTGAACAACTAAACTAGTAGCCACACTATACCAATGTGCAAGGCAACAGATTCAAGGGCAGTCTTAAAGAGTATAACTATTTTTCTCTAAATATTTATAAATATTATTTATTATTTTTTCAAAAGTAATAATAAAAAAGCTTTGCACATAAATGGAAAGATGACTTCAGAATGCTGTTCAAGTTTCACAGCTACTTCAAGCTTCTGTGGCTGAGAAGATACATGGTCTAACCAGAAAGAGAAACATCGAAGGAAATTTAAATTGGCTTGATGTATATTTAAGCAAATGAAATAAAATAGGGTAAAATCACAGAGAAATTCTGAATTTAGTTGATTAACATATGTTCCTACATGATATTGTGAGTGGTTTCTACATCCCTGTGAGTTAAAGGGCCTTGGATTGTTTCAGTAGGTACTGTACATATGGACATAAGAAGTCTGTTACAGTTAGTACATAGATGATTATAGATATATGTGAGGCGACATAAGAAGTATGAGCCTTACAAGAGGTATTGGTCAATGCTAAAATGACATTGGAATTTGTGAAAGTGAAATACTATCCACTTACAATACACAAAGGGTATAGTCACATGAAAAATTTCATGTGACTGGTCCTGTGATATTTAAGAAGTTAGCATAACTAATTCATTGGTTTTCTTTTAAGTGTCCAAACCACTTTGTAGGAAGATGTTTCTTTAATTATCTGAGAGCGTAATCTCATTGTTGGCTTCCCGGTAGAGTTTTTCCTTTTTATAACTTCCTTTATACTGTCTGTGGTGCCTGTCCTGATAATTCTGATAAATTGCATCACTGAACTCTTTGAGAAATCTTACTGTGTCCATT
Organism: Indicator indicator; assembly: GCF_027791375.1. Lineage (NCBI taxonomy): Eukaryota > Metazoa > Chordata > Aves > Piciformes > Indicatoridae > Indicator > Indicator indicator. Next base: position 7,555,473 of record NC_072025.1, read on the forward strand.
ACAACCAATTTCTGGGGTTGCCTGTGAACCTACTGCTGAATTACTGTCATTATCTGTCTCTGCCCCTTTTGGAAATCTCCGTTATAAATCTGTGGTTTTGTGTTCTCATTTCACTTAAATACTGATCTGAGCCCTTCTGACAAAGGGCTGTGGTGGTTGACTAGAAGTAGGCTTGCTAGGCTGAGATGATCAAGGAGACTGCAGGTGATACTGAAAGTAAAATAAAGAAAGAAAATCCAGTAAAGATCAAGACAATCTTGGTAGTATAACCACTGAGCAGCAGCAGTTTGAAGGCGTTAGGATCACTCCTTGCAGTGAGAAATGGGAATAGACTTTAATTAGTGTCTTTTTATCCAGTCTCATTTTCTGTGGCCTGATGCACATTATATTATGTGCAGTGAAACACCTTTCTCTTTGATTGTCAAGCTGCGGCTGTTTTGGAGAGGATGTTTGAATTCTGTTCTGTGTGGTGTGTTAGTTTTGTTGGGATGTGTGATTTCTTTTTTTGTTTTGTTTTGTTTTATTTTTTCCCTACCTAATTTAAGAGATTTTGTTTTCATTTTGTTTTCATCCCATTTTTAGCTGAAAAGGGGAAGATTGCTGAAGTGTCAAATATTTTAATGCAGTGCAGAAAGTCTTGCTAAGTCTGTGGAAGCAGGCAAGTGAGGGTTGTTCCAGTTGAGATATCAGTATTTATTCTTCTGTAAATAAGGTTACTAGAAAGTATTTTGCTAGATAGTTCTATAAAGCTTTTAGGCTGCTTGTGGGAAGGTAATTTGACTTTTACATTTGCAAGACTTTTTGCAGTGATTAGCATATAGTATACCTCACCAGGTGTTTTGAAAATTTTCATGTCAAAAATCCATGCTATTTAATCCTAGTGTTAACTGTCTCTTGTCATTTGTGGTGTTTATTTTTTCCTGGATCTTCTGGAGAGAAAATAATGGTCATGCTTGCCCATTGTAATATCACAACCACCACTGCCAAAATGACATTTCTTTCAACAGGCCGTAAGCACCTAAGTACTTAAATAATTTTAAAAACAAGCTTTCAAGTTGCAACTTGAGTTGTTAGCGTTTAAACTGTGCTACAAACGATACTTTAAAAGAAATACACCTATAAATTGCAGTAAGAAATACTTCAGAAACGGCATTGAAATACTGTTGAAAGTTGAGTTTGTAACACAACCTGCTATTGACACTGAAGGTACGGATAAACTGAACATATTAAAAACATGTGTATGAACTTTAAGCACTCTTTTTAAGAACAGTCTCCAGGACTCCAGGGAGTTGACGTTTATCTTTCTGTGGGTTTGTATGCTTCAATAATGTTCTACTGAGATTGTGTGCCTCCATACAAGGGTGTTGGATAAAAAGATTATTGTGGAATGAAAAAAACCAAAGGGGTGCATCTGGAGAAAAAAAACCCAGAATGATAAGAACTTTAAACCATGTTGGTTGCAATCCATGTTAGATGTATATTCTTGGTTTTCAAGAAGTGATACAAAAGAATATTGCCTTGGTGTGTTTGGTAATTAAGAGTCAGATTGCACAAAGTGAGACACCTGTTTTGTTCAGCATTCAAAGTCTGTTACTAACTGAGAGGGATCTGTCTAACCCTATGGCTTTGTGTCGGTGCTGTGTATGTGGCCTGGCCAAATGTTTACATGAACATAGCTTTTTCTGAAACTGTACTAAAAGCTCAAATAATGTAAAGTCTTGCAGGAGATCTAGACTAAAAATTTGGAAGTGCTGACTGTCTTTTACAAAGTAACTTGTGTTGGGTTGACTCTGGCTGGATATACTGGGTGCCCACCAAAGCTGCTCCATCACTCTTCTCCTCAGCTGAACAGGGAAGAAGAGTATAATGAAAAGCTTGTGGGTTGAGACAAGGACAAGGGGAGATAATTCACCAGTTACTGTTGTGGGTAAAACTGTCACAACTTGGGGAAATTACTTTAATTTATCGCCAGTCAAATCAGGTTAGGATCCCTAGGACTCAAATCAAGATTTTGCATTCCATGGCCTTTCATAAAGACCTTCGTCACTTTTGAACTTCTATGCCTAAAAATGGGATGTGTCAAGCCTACTCAAGTTGCATGGACTGGATTTCCAGTTTGAATTGCTGCAAAATCCCAAGAATTCACGTAGAGATGACTAAGGTATCAAGTTTTGTAGGCATCCTGGAAAATACCAAATAAGCAGCGTTGAATGTTTTTCTCTTTCTGTAGGATTTGGGTGTGATTGGCGTTGTGCTGGTTCCACAGCGAGGAGTTATTTTTCACTTCAAGACATCTTGTGTTAAAGGATCATGGTAGACAGTTTAATAGTTTCTTTGAGGTAAGTGTTTCATTAAAACAGTTAAAATCTTACTTAATATGTTCTTATCGCATCGCGGTAAATACCAATTTGGTTGTCTCTTGCTTTGCTGTTATAAGTGTTTGTGTTGTAGAAGAATAAGTAAAAATCTTGTCCGAAGGCCAAATAATCAAGTACATGCATACCAGACATAGCATTCTTTGGTGATAGTGCAAAAAAAAGTTCTCAGTGTTTGTTTATGCATAGGGCATTTGTTAGTGTTTGCCAACATGATGGCATCTATTATTGGGTAGTTTCTTTTTTTCCCTTCTTGAGAAGGCTGTACAACTAGTTATTTGTCTTAAGTGATTGATTGTTTTAGTAGCTGTGCCGCACCTGATTCAGGGATTTATCTTACACATTCCTGAAACACTGTGCCAGTGGGCAAACATAGGGAAGACCTTATAAACAGCTTTTCTGACAAAGGAAACATTCAATTCTTTTCAAGCTGTCTGTCCGCTTTTGTAGTTGGGCAAGCAGATTCAGAGAAAACAGGCATCTGTGATGCTGCAAGAACAAAAGTTGACCTCCTGTGAGGAATAACAGCTGTATGTTTTTTTCACTTACATGAAGATAACCATCAGTAACACCTCTGATCTTCCTTCTTGTGAACTTCAGACATCAATCCTTGAATTGCAATTCTGGCACCCTCCTAATAGCCAGGGCAGTTTCCATGTCAAAATGTGTTCGTCACATATTATCTCAACACTGCCTGTGTTAACTTCTCTTCTGAGACTTCTCCACATATAGCTCCTCCTAATCTGTCCCAGTATTAGACTGTTTACAGACATTCATTTCAGGAAGATTAGACAACAGCCATACTGTGCTAGTCACTACTAATCACTTTTTTGCTCCTTTCTGAACAATCCACAGTTGGCCATGACAGCCCTTACAAAACACAACTACTAAGGGACAGAAACCATACAGAAATCAGTTTTGGTACCCTCCAGCTTCGTTCCTGTGGAGCTAACACTGCAATGACAGAGCACAAGTTCTGAGAAATGTTCCTAAATGGGGTGCTAAACAACAAATTTTTTTCTTGCTACTCCTGCAGTAGAGCTAATAATTCACCTTGCTCAGCACACCCATGCTTAAACAGAAATTGGTATTGCTGGTCAAAGAAAGTGGGCGTGTTTGCTCTTTGAAGCTGGACAGTTTAAAGGCTGACTTTGCCTTGAAGTAGGTACTTGGCTCCATATGATGCCATAACTGTGAGAGGATGACTTGTACCAGCACAGCTCTTACACAGAGGCCCGAATTAAATCAACTGCAATTGACCTGTACATATATTCTTTAAAAGTTTTTCTTTGTTTTGCAGAACACTTGTTCTTTTTGGCTATTCTGCACAGTAAGAATACCTGAAACAAATCCACTGAAACTGGAGAAGCCTGTTTTTGTAGCTTGGGAGGCCTAATGTTAGTCAAGCATGACAAATAAAAAGGTCTAGTACAGAGAAGTTAGCCAAAGCAAGCTACTGAGGGAAATAACATTAACAAAATTAAATTGCTGCACACCAATTGGAAGCCAGAGGCTTACCTAAGGATAGTTTAAGTATTCCTGGCAGATTTATTGTGCATTTGAAGGAGTAGGTTGATACCATTGTTTCTGAGAGATCCAATTGCAGATACAGAAGCAAACTTAAAAACTGGCTTCTTTGTCCTTAAGCACATACCTACAGATGGTGATTACAGTGCAACCTCATTAAAGAATGGTCAGGAAAAGCTTGGCACAGAGTAAGTACCTATATACTAAACGTTTGGATTTTAGAACTGAGAACTTTAATCTGGTAAGTAATTTGCTTTGAGGATTACAGTTCTCAGAACTCCCAACCTTGTGGATGATTTCAGAAGAATTTACTCATGGAAGTCTGTAGCCCTTCAGACTGATCAGAAAAATCCTGTATGTGGAAGATGAAAGCATTCATTTCCTTATGCAAAATTTGAACTTTCTTTCACATGCTCTGAAAGATAATAGGGAGCAGAAGCCATAAGGGAGCAGGGAGGAAGATTCTGAAAAGGAAATTAAATATAATTTGCAGAGGATGTAGACTGGACCTTCCAGAAACTGCACTCTTCCTGCTTAGAAGCTTGTCATATTTTCATTGAGAATAGCTAGGAGATCACTTGAGCCCTTGGAAAATGATATGACATCAGCTAAAGACAGCCTTGATACCATGATTTTGCAGTTTGGAGGTCTGAGTTCTATTTCTACCTTTGATTTCAGGTGTGAGTGGCAAATCAATATCTTCATTCATACCTTTGGCTTCCACCCACCACAGTCTTATTTGGCCTTGCTCTGAACTGCACATTTTGATTCTTACTGTGTTTTTTTTATAGTGCTTTGCACTGGGTCTGATTTCAGCCAGCACTGTATATTGCTTTATCAATAGGGATATCTTTGTGAAATGCAGTGTTTCCTTCTAAGGGACTTTTAAAGTGTTTTAATTATATTTTTTTGTTTTGTTTCTAAATTGAGATGGCAGTAGGGTAGTAATAACTTTTGCCTGCCTCTGAATGGTTTATTGCTTTGAGACAAAGTGGCGTAGACTATGGAGATGGGGTGATGATAGGCCATGTGCAATCGATACTTACCTAGTGATCCCTTTTGTAGCATGTTAGCAAGAAAAACACAGGAAACTCAGAAATATTCCCCCTAAGAGAAGAATATTTGTATTGATGGTTTAGTATAAAAAAACCTCTTTCTTTTTGGGAGGTCTGTCTTTGAAAATACCTGAAACAAGGAGAAATATTTAAAGGGTTACTGTGTAAGCAGCAAAGGAAGGAGCTGTGAGTAGGAAGCACAGCTGGATTTTGTCTGGTCCATTAGTCCACAGATGGATTTTGTGTCCAAATCCAGCAGATTTACTTCATTGAAATTTAGCAAATCATTAGCAACTTCCCCCTTCAATCTGCTCTTTGTTGATTGAAAAGTCAAATTCCTGGTAGAAATAATGATATCTTAATTCTACTTGTTGTATCTTTCTGTGTTTTCTGATGAAGGGGCTTGCTAGGAAGGGGCAAACCAGTCCCCAGTGTGAATTATAGCAAACTAACAAAAAGAAAAGGCTGAGGTAACTCAGCCTAACTTGTAGCGGGCTCCTAGGAGTCATTATGCTGGTGAGGCTTGACAGAAAACAGTTTGGGCTTGGTTCTCATTATGACTCCTTTTAGTTTGAAGATGTGGGAACTGGGGTGATACTTGGCTCTTATGCTGAGTCTCTGGTGAGCTGTGTCTGCTACTTTTCATCTTCTGTGCCCACTTGGTTATTCAGTTTCCACAAATGTTAGGCAGCTGGAGAAGAACCTATTTTCTGCAAAGTCATGGTGACTTTTTGCGTGTTTTTTGTGTGCTGGAAGTGGAGTTCATCTGTAAAATGAGGAGCCAGAGCTAGAACCAGACTTGTCCAAGTATAGGTGAATTCTTAAGAATGTTTGATAGTTTTGGAAAATGCTTGTCAGTTTCATACCAAATGTTGTGGTATTAAAATGTGCGTTGCCAAAAATATTTTAATTTAGACATAAAATTATCTGAAATACAATGGATTCTACTTGATGCACTTTTGCTTCAGAGATAGACAAATTTATGTATGTATCTGGTACTTGCTGTTGTGAAGAGAATGTCATAAGGCATTTCCCAGGGAGCTGTTGGAGTCACTATCCCTGAAAATGTTCAAGAAACATGTGGGCATGGCACTTACATAGAATGCTGGACTTGATCTTAAAGGTGTCTCCTGCTACAATTCTGTGATTAAGAATGTTTCATGAAGTTTAGTGAGCCTGTTTGGCTTAGCAATGGTTTTCAAGTCTCTGAGTTCTTAGATCCCTGTAATAGGTTGTAGATTTGTGGTTTGTATTAGTGGTAATTACATGTTTTGTTTCACTATTTGCTTTTTCAGACTTCTCAGTTCCCTAGCAGTGCTGGGATTTCAGTTTGTCATCCCACAGCCTTCAATTGAACACAGAAAGGTAAGCATTAGAAATATTCAGATTTTGTATACTTAAAGGTTAAGTGTAGAAAACATGAGGGAGAGCATAAAACAATGCAATCTAAATAAAGTTATGGGACTAATGTGCCCTTTGTTTTGTTTGGTTTTTTGTTTGTGTTTTTTAAATATATGTAAATTGTATGAGGTGCTGTAGATCACAAATATATCGATATTAGCTTACTCAAGTGTTGGAGCCTTTTAATCATGTAAGACAGAGGGGAAGAAGAGTTCATGTCAGTGAGAGCAGCATTCAAGTGATTAGCAGAAGCATGCAGTTGCTTCTCTTAAAGAGAGAGAGAGATGTCTGCAGCAGAAGTTGAACCCAATCCACACTCTGTTGCTAGATTTAAATTACTAGAGATCAGAGCCAGAAACTGCTGAACTTTGCTGTTGCACTCTTGTGGACACTTCACACGTGATAGATATTACAGGCTTGCAGCCTGCACACCTTCCATCCAGCTTAGCAGTAGTGAGGCTTTTATGCTGCAAAAACCTGCTCTGCAGGAAAGTGGTGGACAGTTTGAAGAGAAGCAGAGTGCTAAGGAGAAAGCATTTTTAAAAGGAGATAAAAGGCAAATTTGCAGTTTCCTTTTTATTTTTTTAATGTGCATATGCCACTGTCTTTACAGTAAAAAATTATTTGGACAGTAGCTCCATAGGTAAGGACTACAGACTTGAAGCTCACATCCTGAAGAACACAGTTGTCCTGTTCAACTCCTTGTGCAGCCTGTTTTTAAGACAAGTTAAATGAGATTAGTAATGATGCAGTTTGAAACTGGCATGGTCCAGCCTACAGCAGTTCTTAAGCTGCCCCAGTGCTCTGTTCTAAACCTGAGTGCAACATTGTATTTGTCCCTGTTTTAGATCTCTTCTATTGTCTTGTGCAATTGAGATGGTCCATACTGCTGCTGTTTTCAGTACTCTTGTCTAATTAGACATTCTTTTGTAAGATTCAGTGTGGAGAGATGCTTCAATCCATCTTGCAAATGGTCTTAAGGGAAAAAAATCTGCTAACCAAAATAGAGTAAGTTGGAGAAACAATTGCTTCATTCTGTGAAGCTCTGGAATTAATTTTGATAAGATCAGATTCTTTGTTTTCAGTTGAATGAGAAATACCATGAGTCTGGAGTGTCTTTTGTATTAAAGGGACTGAAGGCATGTCACTAAGGCACATGGTGACTACCTTGAAGCTGTTCTTTTTACTGAGAACGAGAGAAGCAAGAGTTTCCTAGTGACGACCTCTCATACAGGCTCCTAGGATGTCTGTCAGCTCTTACACTATGGGAGAGGATTCTATTCATGCCAAAGTGTTCAGACTAGAAGTATTTCTTAAACTTATCAGAAACCTTCACACTCACCTATCAGATTCAGAGAAGTGAGGCTGTCAGTAGCTCTGAAGGCGAGGTAAGTCATATTCCTGAATGTGAGTTCTCAGCTTGGTAGCTCTGGAAGTTGTTCCCATTCTTTTTCTGCAGTAGCCTGGACATATTTGCTGGCATCCCCAGGCAACAGCTCCTGTGTATTTCTGCACAGGTCTCCCTGCTGTTTGGCAGAGTTCCTTCTATGTGAGAGGAGATTGGTTTTGTGGGAAGAAAAGGAGAGGAGGAGGGAAGGATCTGAGAAGCAATATTAATAATGTAGTGAATAACAAAATTGGTCATAGAATCATAGTTTGGTTTAGAACGGACCTTTAAAAGCCATCCAGTTAAACCCCCCTGCAGTGAGCAGGGATATGCCCAACTGCACAGGTTGTTCAGAGCCCTGTCCAGCCTGACCTTGAATGATTCCAGGGATGGGGTTTCTACCTCCTGTCCAGGCAATTTGTGCCAGTTTTCCACCATCTTCACTGTAAAATTTTTCTTCCTTATATCTAGTCTGAATCTATCTTAGTTTAAAACCATCCCTCCTTGTTCTATTGCAACAGATCCTGCTAAAAAGTTTGTCCCAATCTTTTTTATATATATAGGCCCTCTTTAAGTATTGGAAGGTTGCAATGAAGTCTCCCCAGAGCCTTCTCTTCTCCAGGCTGAACAACCACAACTCTCACCCTGTTTTCATGGGAGAGATGCCCTAGTCCTCTGATTACCTTCATGGCCCTCCTCTGGACCTGGTCCAACAGGCGCATGTCTTTCCTTTGCTGGGGGATCCAGAGATTGACACAGTACTCCAGGTGAGGTCTCACCAGATCAGAGTAGAGGAGCAGAATCCCCTCCTGTAACTTCCTGGCTGTGCTGCTGTTGATGCAGCCTATGATATCATTTGCTTTCTGGGCTGTAATTATACATTTCTGGCTAATGTCCAGCTTTTCATCCATCAGTATCCCCACGTCATTCTCCACAGGGCTGCTCTCAATCACAGAATCACAGAATCAATAAGGTTGGAAAAGATCCTTATTATCAAGGATCATCAAAGTCCAACCTGTCACCCAAGACCTCATGACCACTAAACCATGTCACCAAGGGCCACGTCCAATCCCCTCTTGAACACCTCCAGGGATGGTGACTCCACCACCTCCCTGGGCAGCACATTCCAACATCTAACAATTCTCTCTGTGAAGAACTTTCTCCTCACCTCCAGCCTAAACTTCCCCTGGTGCAGCTTGAGACTGTGTCCTCTTGTTCTGGTGCTGGTTGCCTGGAAGAAGAGACCAACCCCCTCCTGGCTACAACCTCCCTTCAGGTAGTTGTAGACAGCAATGAGGTCACCCCTGAGCCTCCTCTTCTCCAGGCTAAACAGTCCCAGCTCCTTCAGCTTCTCCTCAAAGGGTTTGTGTTCGAGGCCTCTCACCAGCCTCGTTGCCCTTCTCTGGACATGTTCAAGGATCTCAATATCCTTCTTAAATTGAGGGGCCCAGAACTGGACACAGTACTCAAGGTGTGGCCTAACCAGTGCTGGGTATAGAGGCAGAATGACTTCCCTGCTCCTGCTGGCCACACTATGCCTGATGCAGGCCAGGATGCCACTGGCCTTCTTGGCCACCTGGGCCTACTGCTGTCTCATGTTCAGCTGTCTGTCAACCAGTACCCCCAGGTCCCTTTCTGTCTGGCTGCTCTCCAGCCACTCTGACCCCAGCCTGTGGTGCTGCATGGGGTTGTTGTGGCCAAAGTGCAGCACCCAGCACTTGGACTTGTTGAATGCCATCCTGTTGGACTCTGCCAATCTGTCCAGCCTGTCAAGCTCCCTCTGCAGAGCCCTTCTACCCTCTAACAGATCAACACCTGCTCCCAGCTTGGTGTCATCTGCAAATTTACTGATGATGGACTCAATCCCCTCATCCAGATCACCAATAAAGATATTGAACAGGATGGGGCCCAGCACTGATCCCTGGGGGACACCACTAGTGACAGGCTGCCAGCTGGATGTGGCACCATTCACCACCACTCTCTGGGCTCGGCCCTCCAGCCAGTTCCTAACCCAGCGCAGAGTGCTGCTGTCCAAGCCACAGGCTGCCAGCTTGGCCAGGAGTTTGCTGTGGGGGACAGTGTCAAAGGCCTTGCTGAAGTCCAGGTAGACTACATCCACAGCCTTTCCCACGTCCACCAGGCTGGTCACTGATCATAGAAGGAGATCAGGTTGGTGAGGCAGGACCTGCCCTTCCTAAATCCATGCTGGCTGGGCCTGATGCCTTGGCCATCCTTTTGGTGCACAGTGATTTCCCCCAAGAGGATCTGCTCCATAATTTTCCCTGGCACTGAGGTCAGGCTGACAGGCCTGTAGTTTACAGGTTCTTCTGTCCATCCCTTCTTGTGGATGGGCATCACATTGGCCAGTTTCCAGTCTTCTGGGACCTCTCCGGTGAGCCAGGACTGGTGGAAAATGATGGAGAGAGGCTTGGCCAGCTCATCTGCCAGCTCTCTCAGCACCCTAGGATGAATTCCATCAGGTCCCATGGACTTGTGAGTATCCAAGTGGCTCAGCAAATCCCGAACTAATTGCTCATGGAAGTCAGGGGTACTACACTGCTCCCTGACCCCATCTACCAATTCAGGAGGCCAGTTAACCTGATGTCCTCCTGCCTTACTGTTGAAAATTGAGGCAAAGAACCTCAGCCTTTTCCTCATCTTTAGGTACAATGTTTCCCTCCAGGTCCAATAAAGAGTGGAGGTTCTTCTTGCCCCTCTTTTTAGCATTAATATATTTATAAAAATGCTTTGTATTATCTTTCACAGCAGTGGCCAGTTTAAGTTCTAACTGGGCTTTTGCCTCTCTAATTTTTCTCCAACATGTTCTAACAACATCCTTAAACATATATTGATTTGCCTCCCCCCCTTTCCAAAGGTGATGCACCCTCTTTTTTTCCTTTAATTCCTTCAAGAGCTGTATCACATCATTCCCCAGCCTCTATTGGTACTGGGAGTTCTGTTAACTGCAAAGGATACAGCTGCCTAATACATCTGAACACATAGCAGGGTAAAATGTGAAATACAAAGCAAGTCTACCATATCCTTGAAACACTGGGGGAAATTGGAGTTAGACAAAGTAGTTAATATCTAAGCTTGGCTTCTGGCCAAGACACAAAGGCTAATTCCTAATACTTCTAAGGAGGACGTCTACCACAGCTGGTCACCACTATGCTTTTGTGTGTCCTGAGAAGCTGAAGCATGTAATGGAAGGCTGTGTTCTTCCTTGCAGTCCAGGTATGGTGAAGCTCTTGCCTTAAGGTTAACAGTGACTGAGATCTATAACTTGTCAGGACGTGCTGAGCTGGAACTCAGCTCTTGCTAACAGGCCTACTACAGAGTTACAGTGGTTCTGTCCTGCTGGGCTGTGTACACTAAACTGAATTTTATTAGAGAAGCTTAGTCATCACATCTGCCGTTGCAGTCATTGAAACTGGGAAAACAGAGACTTTCTTGGTAATGATGTTGCTATTCTAATTAAAATGATCTTTAGGAAACAGGAGAGGTGATTTAGTTCAATCCAAGACTTTCTTTAAAATAGCTTTTTAATGCAACAGAATATTTAGAACAACAGTTGAAAGACATTTCCTGCTATCTCTGAGTTGTTACTAATTCCCTGTCCTTGGTGTTGTCGATTAAAATGGTTAGAAAATAAAATTCTTATGTGTGGTAGAAGGAGTCAGCATAAAGATACATTTATTTAATGCAAATACAGTATTTGAAAAATCAAAGCCAGTGGTTTTGTTATTTTTAACCTCCTTTAACGTGCGACTCTGGTTTATTAATTTTAACAGTCAAAAATGCTGATTTCTTTAAGCTTGGAGCATGAGGGGCTTAAAACTTGTTCTGTGTTGCTCTGGGAAAAAAATGAAGAGTTCTTTGTTCCAGCTGGATTCCAGAGCAGGTGAATTTACAAGGTCATAGATAAGCTTCTCATCTTCCTTCAGAGCAGAATTGCCTGCCAGTTCTGTTCCAGGATTTTGATCAGTGATGATAAAGATGAGAGGCATTTTGGATTCACAGATGAGTTTCTTCTGTTAGGAAATGTTGCCTTCCGACAGCTTCTCTCTCTGCTTCGAGAGTGGATGACTCACTGAGAGAACTTGAGAGGTGTTCTGTCAATTACTGAATAAATAAAATCCATGTTTCCACCACATGTGGATCCCAAAGAAATTTTCTAAATGTGGAAATATGATAGAATGGCAACACCTTTGTCACAGCTGAAGATGATTGACCTGGAAAAGGCCAAGAGTAGTACAAGCTGAGTGACATAGACACAGATGATAGATGACGAATTAGTTTATTAAAATAAAGAAGCCTTATTTATGATATAGGGATGCTTATAATCTTTACCCTAATGTAAACGAGAAACAATCCTACTGCAGATAAGGAGTGACTATATAGAACTGCTAGAAGTCAGGTCAGGAGCAAGCTGTCTATTTACTTGGAAGTACTTAATGATCACACACCAAAAAAAATAAAAAAACCCCTCTGCCTTAAAATACAAGCTTCACAAAGCACAGTGGAGGTGGTCTTGGTGTGAAAAAGCTTCAAGCTTTGTTGGCACAAAAACTCTTCTGAACTTTTTTTTCAGGGCTGTTTACTTTCTAGACTATTTAAATAATGTTAAACCTTCCTCAGATGTGGTCAAATTTGGTTGAAGGGGCAGTTAAGTTTTCCAGGCATTGTAACTCCCTTCACTGATTTGTGAATACAAAGGTCTTCTATTTCCAGACTTTTTAGCCTTTAATCTTCACAGGCACAGATGTTCAGACAGAGTTTTTATACAGGGGACAGAAACTCAAATAATTTAAGCTGGTAATATTTACACTTACCATGTACTGTAAAATTCAAACGCTTTACTACATCTTTGATTAAAGGCTTCCAAAATGCACTGAAGGATTAAAATAGCAGAACAGAACATACTAGCCAGGCAGACATGTACACATTGTGTCATGAAGTTTTGTTTGGCTTTTGCTTCATTTTTCTTACAGCCTTGAGTGATCTGAGAAGTTGTTATCTGCAATTTTTAGGGCTTTTCAGTAATTCTTTTCTTTTTTTTAAATCAAATGACCAGTGTTCCATATGTTTCTTGTAAAAGGGATAAAAAATGTAGTTGTTGCAAATGAATATCTATAAAATGGATTGCAAGGGCTTTTGCTGTTGGGAAGTTGTCGTGGCTATTTAGGTGTGGCCTTTATTGGAAATCAGCTCAGCTAATACTGGAATAATATTCCTTTAAGGTTGGTAAAAGAATTAAACCAGTTCCATAGATTTGTTGACAACACTGGCAGGGAAATATGATGATGTTACACTTGAACAGGCTCTAAAAGTAAACTGTTCCTCAGTTCACTTTTAGGATATCAGGTAATGACAGGACTAAGGGAAATGGAACAAAGCTGGAAGTGGGTAGATTGAGGCTGGACTTAAGGAAGAAGTTCTTCACCGTGAGAGTGGTGAGACCCTGGAATGGGTTGCCCAGGGAGGTGATTGAGGCCCCATTCCTGTAGGTGTTTAAGGCCAGGCTGGGTGAGGCTCTGGCCAGCCTGGTCTAGTGTGAGGTGTCCCTGCCCATGGCAGGGGAGTTGGAACTAGATGATCCTTGTGGTCTCTTCCAACCCTGACTGATTCTATGATTCATTCAAAATTTGGCATCCTCTGCTTTGAACCGCAGTTCAGTTCTGGTTTCTGAGAGCTTGTAAGTTTCTGTGAGTTTTGTTTTAGTACTTTGGAAATTATAGATATGCAAAGACTACCTCTTACATTGTGGGACTGATCAATAATATAACAAGAATGTTCATGAGGAATACTGTGTTCATCTCGTCCCAAGTATGACATGTGCATTTTTAATAATAACAGTATTCTACTGGCTTTTTGGATCCAGAAAAAATAATTACAGGATAATATGTTAGAAATTAAATCTGTGAAGTATAACATCATTGTATCTAAACAGAAATCAAATCAGAAATGCCTAATTTAGATATCTCCAGATTTCAAGCCTGCTATTGTCTTGTATCCCATATCAGTTTTGAATTTGGACTGCTATAACTTACTCAGTATCTGCAAGGCATAGTAACATTGGCTGTGGCTATAGATGCTTACTTAATTATGCAGCTGGTTAAAAGCTATATGCTGTCACCATTATAATCGTTATTACTGTGGAAGTCCATCATTATTTCACAATTGGAATACTGTATGTGGCACTGGTCACCCATATCAAAATGTAAGAGTGGAAAAGGTGCTGAGAACCAAGAGAGTTCAAACTCGAGCTCGTTTCTGTAGAAAAAGAGACTGAACAGACTAGGAGTTCTGAATTTTAGAGAGAGATCCTGGAATTTGATTGTCTTATATCAAATCAGACACATAGTATGGTGAAGTTGAATAAAAAATGATCATTATTCATTAATCATAATGAAAAAAATTGGGACACAGGGTGAAGCTGTCAGGCTGCAGATTTAACCAGAAGAAAAGGAAGCACTTATTCAATGTAAGAAGTACCATCTTTTGGAAGCCAAGATTGGAAACGTTCTAGAAAAGGGATCAGTTGTATCAATGGAGATTAAGTCTGGTAGTGAGTATGAATAACAATTTGGCTATGGTGATTAGCTGAAGAAGGTCCTAAAATTGCTCATTAACTGGAAGTAGAGGGTCTGTGGATGTCTCTGAAGGTATCCTAATTTTTATACTGTTCTCTAAACCTTTGCTTCTTCCACGCGAGAAGCATAATACTGGGTTAAGTGGGCCTCTAATTTATCTACGTATTTTTCTGCTTTCCGAGACAGTTGATTTGTGTGTAAGCTAAATAGGATGAAATGTCCTACAGTATTTGAAATCAGTGTTTGTCAGTGCGTTGACAGTCATTGTCTTCATGTGTAGCATTGTTACATTTGAAATATTTGTGGCTTTCAGTTCAAGTGAAACTTCCTCTTCAGGAACATTCTTGCATAGTATAGTTTCGACAACTTGTGCTGGAATCTTGAAATGCAGGTCTTATTTCTAAATTCTGACAGAGGTGCTACTAGAAATGTGCATTGTGTTTGGATAGTTTGTGCACCTCTGTTTTTAGCTGGAATTTTTTCTTTGGGATCAGGGTGACTGCTGAATTATATGAATTAAAGACATGCAATCTATGTCAGCCTACTGGTAGTATGTTTAATTCAGTAAGATCTAAGGTCATAACATAGTAAAAGTGAGGAAAGACCCAATGCTTGTCATAAGCATAAAGCTACAGGAATGACAGCTGGTGCATTAGGCAGTGTTTTTATGGAGCATGTCTGCCTAAATGCTACCAAACTTGTTTAAATTCTATAGAGTAAATTTCTGAAATCCTGAATTTTGGAAGTAAGCAAGTAAAAAAGGTATAGTTAGATAATTTATTTATTTTTCTATCTTTTTTTTCCCCCCAGGACATAAAAAGTGGACGTAATGTAATGTTTTATATGCAGAACAAAACAACTGCCTAGTTATCATTTAAGTCTGTGGGAGTTGTCCACAGTTTGTTGGAGAGAAGATTTTGGTGATATGTTTTAAATGATATTTCTGACCTTGATTAGTTAACTGAAGGAAGCAAATGAGCTAAGTATTGCTAAGACCTAGGGCAAAGAAAGGAAAACAATGAAACTAGAATTTGTTTCCTTGTCTGCCATGTGGAAAAAAAACCCCTTCCTCTTGTGTGTTAACTTCTACTGTCTTAATAAGTTTATTAGCTTGCTCTGTTTAATATTCAGAACCAGTAAGTCAAATCACAAGTATTACCTTACAGATCTTGTACAACAAACATTTATAAAAAAACAAACCCCAAAGAAACAGGAAGGAAACCCCCCCAAACACTAAGAAACACAGAGATTCTAAGTACGTTTTAGAAAGATAAAACACAAAATCGAAATTACATTGTTCCATAGACTGCCGACTGCCTGCCTGCCTGCAGTGGTATTTTCATTAAGATTAGGTAGAATTCTCTTACCTGCACCTGAAGCAGGCTTTGGTGCTAGTATTGATGTTTTTTCCCTTATATTATTTCTAAAGAAATGATCCCAAAATTGAGCAGTGGAGCTTCTAGCAGGTTCTGATTAAATCAGATAATTTGTACTTCTTTCCTGAAGATTTAGTCTTTATATGCTATTTACACACTGACCTCATATATTTATTCCTTATACAATATTTTTTTTAAACTGCAACACCACAACAAAAAACCTCAAACCCAACCAACAAAGCAAAACAAACACAAACCACAACAGACTGTTTTAGAAACTGTGCTTAATTTGAAAAAGACAACTACAGGAGAAAACCTGAATGTAATGCAGCTCCTCTTTACAAAACCAGCAAACTAACAAAATACAAGGAAACTGTGAAAAAACAGGAAGGGATGCAGAGTGCTAACATACAAATGCAGAAGAGTGACCCTGTAACTACCCTTGGTGCATAACAGTCATTATGAAGAAGATTTCTGAGGTAAAGATTCATTGATAGCAACATCCTAGGAGTTAGTGCCTTTTTAGAAATTGCAAGCACTTGCACACCTGAAAGCTTGTGTTATTTTCTTTACAATTATTTACAGCTATACCTAGTGCAAACCTTGTCTTGCCAAATAACTGAAAAATGTAGGAAAGGGTTAGAATTACAGATTGAAATTAAGGGGAAAAATAGATTGTATTTGTAGGGAAAAATACTCGGCGATTAACTTGCAGTAAAGACAATTATTTTTGAGGGCTCATTTATAGTTAGAATTAATATTCCTAGGTCACCTAGAGAAGGAAGCAACTATGAACTATGGGAAGGTAGATGAAATGGGTTAGTTGCTCTCTCTCTTGTGCAGGCTGTGATTCCATTAAAGAAATTACTTTCTTAACTTGGCAAGGAAAATTCAGTATGCATTTCAGTGCAGACTCAGACTCTTCCCTTTAGCTTTTTATGGGTAATTTTTGAAGGGAGAGGAGGAGGGGTCTAGTGTCAGGAATTTCTGAATATATGATATTTCTGAGATGCTCTGGGATACTTCAGCTGTCTCCTGTCATTTCTTGGCTGTATCCTGGGGCAATGGTAGAGCTCATTACTGGCTACAAAGTAACTTGGAATTCAGACCACTGAACGATGGGAAGTGACCTGTGAGTTCTGTAGTTCAGCTCCTCTGCCTCGGGGAAGGTGCAGTTATACTTTGGCTGTTTCTGGCAGAGGTTGGGGACAGGACTCTCTGGTGCTGGGATCTCCTCGGGCAATCTGTTCCCGTGTTTTGTTTACCTCTCTGCTAAGAGTTTTCCCTACCAACTAATTTGCATAATCTCTGCTTAAATTTGAATCCATAATTCCTTCCGTGTTAGCTATATAGACATGGAGAACAGTTTGCTGCAAAGAGAAAAGAACAGCTCTTTGTATGTGTTTATGTAAACTGTTCAGAAGACTCGTTATTGCCCGCTGTGTTTTCCGTTCCTTAAGCTAAGCAGCTTCAGTTTATACTGTCTTTCATCCTAGGCTTCACTGAGTAGATTATGGCATTAAATCACATGCCATCTTCTATAAAGATTTCTTCGTAGCCCCCATCTTTCACAAAGTAAGAAAACAGAGACCTTAATTAAAAATAAAAGTGCATTACCTGATTTTTTTTACTGAAAATTCCCATCTCGGAATGTTGTCATCTTATGACTGCGTAGTACTGATGTATTTGTTCATCAGTGTAAGATTTTTTTTTTAAATGTTTCTTTTTGGTTAGTTTTATTACATTCTTACTTAACTAGCTAGATTAAACCTTTTTTTGGTGCTGTGTCTAGAACTCTTTTGCTATAAGATTAAGGAATGTGAAATTACTTTACATTGCCTTCAGTCATTTGAAGTATCATTTTATCTGAAACAATTCTTGCTGCAAAGAAATTTGGCTGCCAGAAAGTTCTCTCTGCAACAGGTCAACACTTGTGACTATTATATCAGTTTCTATTTCTGCATAGTGAAGTATTTCTTGTATTAGTGTTGAGTTGCTTGCGGACTAAAAATTTTAGTTGTTGCTTGGCTGTCTTTGGCTTCTAAAACAATAGTGTACTGAACCATCACAAAAATTGTATAGCCCAGACAAGTGAAGACCAATTTGCCTGATAAAAAAGGGCTATTAGTTTTATAATAAGTAAATTTTACTGAAAACCAGAGTCAGACCTCAAGAGTGTCTCTGTGTGAAACTGTTATTGTTATATATTTGTGTTATAGCTACATTAACGTGTAGTGTAAGTATGAGCAGTGAATTTTCATTTAAAAAATCATAAACTGAAAAACAGCTTTAGTTGTGAAATTGGGAGCCATTGGTTTTCCATTATTGGATATGAAAGCAAATGTAATAGCCAGAAACCAAGATCTTGTTGCACATTCTTTGTAATTTAGACATTGTGCTGCATTAGATTGTACAGGCTATTGCATTTGTAAGGCCTTTGGCAAACGGGGTACCAATAGAAAAAAGGCATTAAATACAGAGAGACATCTGCTCCTGTTTTCAAATAACACTAGAGAAATTAATAACATGTCATACTAACGCAGATGCTTTTTATTATTCACAAGTTGTAATTAAATGCATTTTTCCCTGTGTTTGGTGATGAAAGCAACCTCAGAGGGGCAAAATATTTCAGATTATGCAGGCCACAACTGAGTATTGCACAGCAGCACCACAAACCTTCTGCTGGCTTGGCTTTTCATATTGTAATGGTGTATTCAACCCCTGCTTGCAAACCACGTTCCACCAAAGCCTGCCATGTTTATAGCTAGCTGATCAGTAATGTATGTACGCTGGCTTGCATAGTTTGTGGCTCAGTTAAAGCCTGGTGCAAGTTATCTGTGACTAGCGGCAAAGTGTGTAGATGTTAGTCTTTTGCTTTTAGGCAATAATGTTTGAGGCAAAATTCTTAATGCAATTTATGTGTTTAGAAGGTCATCCTTTGAAGGGAGGAGAAGTGACATACAGACAGATAAGGCTCTTTCCAAAGCTCATTTTGAGATAGCAACAGCCTTGAATAGGTCTGGAGAGGTAAGGCAAGTATTTGTTTGTGGACAGTGCCTTTTTTGTCTCCTAATTGAATTGATATGTGTGTATTCTTGTTGGTACAAAGATTATTCAGAATATAAATAAACTGTTAAAGAATGCTCATCTAAAATAATGTCCTGCATATTAGTAATTGTGAGAATCAGACACTGGAAGCCTGCTTTGAAAACTTGTGATTCAGCCAGCTGGCCAAGGGACGTAACAGGAAGACTATGCATTTAACAAAAATTGATCTAATTTCTGTGTGAGAAAGTTGAGCAGTCAGCCCAATGCCTAACACTGATTATATCTAGCACCAGGAAAGGGTCCACAGGGAGGTGGGTGTTTGTAACTTCTAGGCTGTGCTGATACCTTGCCAACCATAAGGTCGGGATATTTAAATATTTGGCTGCAGTTTGAGGGGTTAACTCTCCCTAGAGTAACGATACCTACACTTCCTAATCCATCCTTCTTCCTTCTCTCTCCTCGAGGTTCTTCTTTATTTTACTTTCTATGTGCTGCTGAACAGCAAGTATGGGCCAAGTAACACTGAAGACCAAAAATTTGCCCTGTCTTTATTGAATTTGATGAGGATTTCAGTGACTGCAGGATTGTGCTGGTCATCGTGAATAGCTCCTTTCCTTCAAGCATTAATATGAAGGATGAGGGGAAAAATGGTAATATAAGAATTAAATATACTGGCACAATAGGGAGCTGTTCGACAGGGCTTGCTCTGTCATTTAGTTTTACTTGTGAACGGTGTAAAAAACAATATATTAGTGCTCTCCTCATGTTACAGTGTGACTTCGTGTTCCTAAAGTCAATCTTTTGTGTCTACAGGTTCCTCAGAGGATAGAAGACCAAAGGGATGCATCTGAGGATAAGGGTTCAGGAATCCCAGGCATGTGGGGAAGTTGGGGCCCCTGGTCTGCCTGCTCTCGGAGCTGCAGTGGGGGTGTGATGGAGCAAACACGGCCCTGTCTTCCAGCCTATTACCGTGAGAGGGGCTACCGCAGGCCTGGGCGACAATACCCAGCCTCTGAGAGAGCTCCTGCTCATCAGAATTCCCACCACCACGAGGACTCGCTGGCTGCTTATCCTGGCCATGTCATTTCTGCCATCCGTACATCTGTGCCCCTTCACAGGAATGAAGAGCAGCTTTGGCCTGGCCCTTGGACCTCGGCTTTTTTGGAAGGCCACAATAACAGCCATCTGAGCAGAGCAGCACTGAGAGGCAGCAGGCATTCACAGTCCCAGAGGCAGAATGCCAAGCCAGAAAAGAGGTATGTGTCTATGCACACATTTTATTCTTGCTATGAATGATGTATTTTAAGAAAGATGTTTGACGATTAAAGTTGATATTTTTGAATGCTTATGGTAAAGTTCTTTAAGATGAAGAGTGAGTTTACAATTCTGTGGAAGGCTACCCTCCCTGTTGACTACTTATGTGGTAATGTCCAAGGACAGATATAATTATTCTACAGTTGTGACAGGCAGAATATTTTACTTATCTTTAAGATTTATTTTATGATTTTTTGAGATACTTTTCCTTATCTGCTACACACTCATTTGATGTTTCCATCTTCACCATAATACTGAAAATCAGAACAATTAACAGCTCTATAATTGGATTGTTAACTTCAGTAGCTGTTCTCAAGGTAATTGGTTGAAAAAAAGACTCATCAAACAGTTTTCATAGAGAATGGCCACTGTTCACTTTTTTTCCTACTGAAAACTCTAGGTTTGTGTTGTGTTTTTCAGGGAGTTTCTCTTTATGTGCTTTTTATTTTCTCTTTTGATACTTTGTTTTCTACCACCTCTTAGCAAAATTTCCTGATTGATGAAACTAAAAAAAAAAATCGGTTATTTATTATATAGATTTTTTTTAAACACCATGTATATTTACATAAATTTCATAATATTAGCTGTTCAGTCTTTAAAGCTTAGTGGAACTTTGCTGTTACAAATAATTCCAATTAATTCTCCAATCTTTGAAGAACACTTTCCCCCCTCCTTTAGCTATCAGTCCATCATATGTTTTTATATATGTATGAAAAGAAAATAGATGTGTTTCCAGTTTGGAAACTGAGGAGAATGGGCATGGAAATCCCCTGACAAAATAATTTGAACTCCTGAAACTTCTATGCTGTCTGTCCTCAGAATTATGTATCCCAGCAGTTCTCTGGTTCTTTCCCTCATAGCCCTCCTCTGGGAGATGTATGGAGAACTTTTTATAGGTAGTTAACAAAGAAAACAAAACAAACTGAACAAAAAAAGTAACCGAAAGCCAAACTCCCAAACCTCTTCCTATCATCTGCTTCCCTAAGATTCGTAGGTGAAGCAGCAGATGTCTCTTTTAAAGGTATCTTGCCTATCCAAACAAAACCAGAATGTTATGTCAAGGTAATATTCCGGCCTGACTGGAATAGGACAGTAGCGCTCTCTGTGCATCAGCCCCTGCAAGAAACTGTCTCCATCTAAAAGAGATTAACCTGTTAGCTTCCTGTTTGTCTCAGTGAAGCATAAATTTCAAAAAGCAGGACCAGCTGTTCAGATGTTGATCTTCCTAGATGTTGGCCATTTCCTTTAATCACTGCTTTGACTTTCTTTCAAATACGTGCAAATGTATTAGCCTAGAGCTATTGAGTATGAGTTCAAGTATGGCTCTGATGATCTTACAAAACCTCAGAGAATGCCAGAGGCAAGCTTTTTAACAGTGTTAATATGACTGCATTGAGACAAAATTAGTATTTTCTTTTTTTTCTGTTTTCCTACTTCAATCATTTACTACAATGCACTTCTGTTCTCAGCTGTGCAGCATAACAGATACAGGTTGTAGTACATAGCTGAGTTATTACTAGGATAGGAATCCTGGCCTTGAACCTTCATTGAAAGCCTGTTTGCTCCAACCCCTTGGCACACTCAGTCTCCACGAGAAATCCCAGCTGGCCTGGCCTCTGCAGTGGATCTGCTGCCAGGCTGCTGCCACAGCTGGGTTTCCATTCCCATGGGCTATCCCTTGCTGCTGTGGTGGCCTCTGCAGGCCAGGGGAGCCTGGAACAATTTGAAACAATCACTGCAGTTATGGCTGGAACATAAGAGGACAGTGAACACAAACTAATGTTGACTGTGTGTAGAAGCAAACCTCTGTTATTTGCTAATAAATGCCTCACCACTGAAATATTAAAATGATCATAATATCTGATGTGCCTCTACTTTCTTGTGTGATGGAGGCCTTTGCTTTTGAAAATTCTTGTGCTTTCCTAAGCACAGTGCAAATTTCTGTACCACCACTGATTTTCCACCCACACACACACTGCCTCTTGGCAAAAGACTAGATTCAAGGTCAGCATTTTAATCTTATTTGCGTAATAAGTTATTTCCATCATGTTAGGAGGGTCCCTTGTGGCTTTAAAGCCTGTTGTATTGCATAACTTTCAGATTCTTTGGTGGTGACTGTAAAAACTGAATGAGAACAAAAAAATGTTATTTGCAAAATGAAACTATTAAAATGACAAACCTAATAGTTTTCCTTAATATACAAAATCTAGAGTGCAAACCTTTAGGAAGATTACTGGTCTTATCAGGTATATGGAAAACAGATTTCAAAGTACGACTTCCTCTAGACACAACTTTTATACTGTAGAACAGTGTTCAGTGTTCACTAAATGGGTGAAATTGGAAATTAAAATTGTAAAAAATAAACCCTGTGTGTTTTCACAGCAATGTACAGTCAGTGGAAACTTTTTTGGCTGTTCCTGTTTACTGTATTGTACTTTATAGAAAAGCTGTAATTTTTGCAGACTGTTGAGAAACAACAATAGATGAATAGACATTTGTGACTGAGATAAGCTCAATCAAGGTGAGATCAAATTGGATGGCTTCCAAGGCAAATACTTTCTGACAGCAATATCAGTCCTTTGAAGCAGTCAAATAGGTTTGTTATTGGTTAGCAACAAGTGGAAAAGTTCTCTGCTTGCTTCCAGGCAGCTGACAAAGAAATCTGTTCTGTTAGCAAAATTCAAAGTATAATTTATATAGTGTAAGTTTTGACATGCCATGTCTGTGAAGAGGATGTTCACTTCAGCTTCTAAAAGTTAGTTCATGTATGATTCAGTTAAGCTTTACAAGACAGGGCTGCCCATGGCACTCAGGGAGAGAGAGATTGAGTTACCTACAATTAGAAGCCAAATTTAAAATCGTTTAGGTGCTCTCTTTTTATCATAGTGCTATAAGTACAGTTCTTGCATAATTGAAATATGTGAGGAAATGATAATCAGTCGCTGGAATGAGGATGGAAACGCAAAAAGAGAGATGATGGTTCACTGGGTTGTCTGCTGGAAAAGAACAGGAGCTCTTCTCAGCTTCCAAGAATTGAGTTTCTATTAGCACAGACTTGGTTTTTTTTATTTCACCTAGATAAAATGTATGGAGCGTACCGTACAATAAGAATAAACAAGAATGACAAGATAGTAGGAAGAAAATGCCAAAACACCTACACATCTTTAACTTGATTTAAGAGAGAAAGCATATCTTGAAAAGATATATCATTTATGAACTAGGTTTCAGTCTTTCTTAAAGGTTTCATTTTAATTCTCAACTTTGATGGTAGGGAAGACAAACCCTCCATTTTACCTAGATGTGCTGAGTTAGGATGCTTACAACTGCCACCTCTGCTTTCTTTGCAAATGGACTTCAGTGGTGGAGTGGCAAAGCTTCTGTGTTCACTTCTAGAAGCATGATATGTACTTTGCATGTTGTTCTTAAGAGCAGAAAGACAAAATTATGTTTGTCACCAGAATAATGAAATAAGTAAAGCAGGCTTGCATGAGTAGTGCACATTTAAAGCAATATGTTAATAAGGAAAGGGTTTCCCTGTAATGCTTTTTTGTATTTAGAAGAGGAATGAGAGGAAAGATTTGCATTGAGGAAATAATCCAGAAATCATCAACTACTCACATGGCTATAGCTCTGTGGTCTTTACTCTGCTGACAGCAGCTGATGTGAAAGTCTGCTGTGCTGCTTTGTACCCTAGATAGGATCAATTTGCATTTCTACGCTTGTGAGGAATGGAAAGGAAGAGTGTATCAGTTAATGTTAAAACAGAATTTCCTTTCTGAAAGTATTTCTTTTGCCCTACTCACAGATGGTTTGACCAGGGAAAAGCTGATCACTCAGTTGGCAGGTCCACAACTGACCTTTAAAGGGACAATTAGTTGTTATTTCCTTAACCAATATAAGCATCATTAGTCACATGTTCTGATGTAATTTTTGTGACCTGTTCTAGAGTCAGTTTGTAGAGGTGGACAAATGTGTGACTAATGGGCTTTAACATTCAAGAAGGCATTGTTTTTTCGAGGTCTGAGGCTTCGTATTTATTGGCATGAGTGTTTGCATAATACTTAGAATGAAACCCAGCTCAAGTACTTAGCCATTGTTCTTTCATTACTTCTCTAATAGAATGAGAATATGATACATTATACCCCAAATCTAATATTATGATTATAAAAGCTTACTGGGGGTTTGTGTGTGTGCAGGAGATAGATAGACAGAAGGAGGAGTTGATCATTTTCTGAGGATAAATTTTCCAGAAAAATCTAAAAGCAGCAGTAGCTGCTTAGTAGCACTTAGGAGGATTTAAAGCCATATGAGTCAAATGTTTATTTTCCTTCAGAATAAAATTCCAAACAGGTTCTAATAGCAATAAAGATCACATGAGCTATTTCCTGGCAAAACCAATAGCTAGCTGGGGTGTGTTTGGCCTCATGTTGACATTATGCTACCTCCCCTCTCATCTGGTTATTAATCCCCCTGATATGCTCTTGGTCTTACTCATTATTACCTAATTAGTATCAACTTTTATTACACTCCTGTGACTGTGCTTTGAATGGTATTACCAAAAATAAAAACCTTAATATGATACTGCAACTGCAATCCACCCGAGAAGCTTTCTTAATCTTACTGCAGAACATTTCAACCCTTCCTGAAGTGGGCTGACTGAAGGAGGAGAGGGGAAGTGAGAACACTGCTAGCATTCAGTCATATATGAAACAGGGCATTTTATCAGCGAGTTATTGCCCAGTCAGTAAGGGGCAGAAACATATCCAAGCTGCCATCACAGTCATAATGCATGTCAGCAGAGTTACGGGGTTACTTGCATTGAATTTCTGCTGGTTTACCTGCAAGTTTGCATTATTCAGTCAGACCTTAAAGATGATGCTAAGGGGAAAAACTTGTAGATTTGTATTTAAATTTCTTGAGCTTAGAGGTGTTACCCAAGTCATAGAAAAAGAGAACTGTAGTATTTAGATTCGAATTCTGAAATCCTACACCAGTGTTGGAAGTGACATGAATGAGCATAAATGGCACTTGCTGGGAGTTCAGCAAAAGCTAGGATAGCAATTTATTTTCCTGAGTTTATTGCAGTTGTGCTAGACTGGCTCATTAGTGGTGGTCGCTGAGAATGGAAAGTTTAGTTTAAGATCATCCACATGTATTTCTCTTATGTTAATCCAATTAATCAAACCTATTCTCAAGAGGCAATTTACTTGGTGACTTTATTTGTTAATTTTACTCTGTCAGAAAAATTGCCTTACCCTCCCCCCTCTCCCTCCTCCATGGTATAGAAATGAGAGAAGAATCTCCCCTTTTCCATTTTTCCACAGAAGATGCACTTTTCATATATAGTTGGTCACTCTGTGTCTTCTAGCAGTTGAAATTTTAAGGTTAGATATGCTGACAGTAGTTTTAATACTCATATGCCAGTATCATAGATGTGAAGTAGTGAATATCTACAAACTGTGGTGTGGTTACCAAGTTACCAGAAATGTAAACCCAAATCGTTAGTTCCTCTGTTTTAGTTACTTTCTGAGTGAAAAACAAGAAAACAAAAACAATGCCTACACTGATTTAATTGTGATGAGTCTTGCTGATGAAGTGTTAATAATATGCTGTAATGTGGAAAACCAAGTTTGTGATCCTGGCTCTGCTTTTCAATGTGTGACACTTTCAGAAAGAGTGGCTTAACTCTTGTGACCAAACGTTTGACAAAGATAACTGCTCATTGCTCTAAGGCTGTTTTCTAGGTCAGTGAGCAGATAGGCATACATTTCATAATATAAAACAGAGTCAAAGGGCTCTCTTCTTTCATTCATGTTTAAGTGATTTTCTCCAGATTGATTTAGAGCTGGTGAAAAGTGATTACGTGGAATGCAAAGCTGAACAGGCCTGTGGTACCGTACTGTGAGGTGATACAGAGTGGCTTTCGACATGATTCAACAGTGTGCAGAGAGCTCTTCCTTCGGAGTAGATGGAAATACATTCTTGGAATCAGTAAATCCTTCATTGTTGATTAAAAGTTAATCTCGTGAAAGAATTTATTGAAGTATTGTGAGTTGATAGCAGTTATGACCTGGCTAAGACAGTTTATTTTGTGACTTAAGAAAAGGGAGCAAAAACATGCAGGGTAAACAGTCTTTTTAAAGTGAACCTTGTTAGCTGTGTGCCTAAGAATATATAAAACATTCAAGATAATTAAAAGCACTAGGAGGGCTGTCACGTAAATAATTGAATAAGCCAGCTGTAGGCCAGATACGGTTCTGAATTATGGGGGTAGTGCTAGGGATTAAAAATGTATATCTGAAATTATTTTAAGGATATTACTTTAGAAGTAATGAAAATAATAAAGTATGTTAAAAAAATATATACCCATACCTATCCTATTAACAGAAACTTTCATAATTAGGTCTTGTTTTGTCCATTTCAGGTGTTGTGTCTGTAAAGGCTTCTTTGTCTCTTCGTTTTTTCAATCAATTACATTTTCATTATTGGAGTATTATGTCTATAACTTCATTGCTGACAGGAATAGCTAGTGAGTCAGTCACTTCTAGTTCTTCAGAAACACAATCAAGGCAACTGTATTAAATACTTGAGCTGTGCGTAACTGGGTAGTGTCCTTTAGGGGCTGTCAATTACAGTAATTCAGTGTTGCTAAGTAGATATTTTGCTGTGATCTAAAATATAACTAAAAGCTGCAATACAGAAGTACAAACCAATATAATTTAGAAGACATTTTGCAGTGGTACATATTGTGGAATATTGTTTGGGAAATAAAGCTATATGTCATAGCTGTGCTCTTTCTTCTGTCTTTTTTCCCACTCTCACACATGGAATCTCTGTTCCTGATGACACATCACTATTAAGTTTAGCGTTGTAGATGCTACCTGTGGATTGATTGCTGTGTTGATAGGGAAAAAATACAACCAGTAACACTTCGGAGATTAGATTATAAGAAACTGCTTAATTCCCAAGTGAGAAGAATATGCAAGAACCTGAAGAAGGAATGCTTGAGGCCTGGGCACCCAGAGCAGCATCAGGCTACATGTAAAGTTAGACCAGGCTCAGTGGTGACGTGTTTCCTTAGCATATTAGAAGACTTCTCTGCTAATTCCAAGACAGGATTCCTGATAAAGCAAGCCTCTGAAGATTCTGAAAAAAGCTTTAAACTTGGCCAAATTCTCAGCAAAGTTATAGGCTAAGCACTGTTTTCCCATCTATCCTAATGCTCTGCGACAAGATTCTGTTTTCTTTCATTACAGTGGTTGTTGTGGCTGGGCATACAGGTAAGAAGACTCTCTTCCTGTGCTTGAGGAATAACTTCTGCCAATAGACAAGAGGAAATTTTGGAAAAACTAATCCCAAAGCCTGCAGTTCTTCTGCAGTTCTTACTCCTCATGCCTGGTGACACTGGTGGCTGAAGGCTGTTAGCTTCCCAGAACATTACATTACTCCTTGAGAAACACAGTGAAAGGCTGTGAGTTGGAAATGAGGGAAATGAGTAGTTTTGTTTGGGTTCATTCTAAGATGACATTCCAACAATAGGACAAAACGTTTTCTGGGATGTCATAGGTGACAGGTTTTGGTAATGTTCAACATTGAAGTTTTTAATTTACAAGAGATGAAGTATTTAGATACTAGGAGATAAGCTAAATGAAATGCTGAAAAGTTCATATGAAATACATTCTTTGTTCTGTCTGACATCAGTAAAGAAAGAAAATGAGTTATGCTTCAACTGGCAGTGAGCCAGGGAGCCTCCATTTAGAGAGCAGTGGGAGAAATGTTAGGAGAAAGGAAGTGATAAAAAAAAGTTAAAAAATAAGGAGATTGGCTTTGTGAAGGACACTTAAGAGAACAGGTGGAGGCCCAGGAAATCTGTAATCTTACTTGTGTACTTTAAAGATGCTGCATATCCTTGCTTCAAAGAGGATTCCTTTTCAAAAAGTATAAACAACCAGCCTACCAGCTCTGAAGGTACTCGGTGAACCTCAAGAACACTTGAGGTTCAAAGCATTGTTCTTAGCTAGACTCTCTGAGGCAGTGATAATGCATTTATTTGCTGACCTCTGCTTGTGGCTAAAATTAGAAAAAGGTACTAGAATAAAATTCCTTTTGGTCCCTCAAAATGTGCTGTGAGAGGCCAGTGTCACTATTCAAAACTGAATAGTGCCTCAGCATGAGGGAAATTGTTAATAATTAGACCAATAAGAATACTAACTAATCATTACTATTTTAAAATGATTGTTACAATCCTTACACTAATGACACAAAATCTGATTTTCATACTTGTCTGGGCAAATGTATTTTTGAATTCAATAATATGTTCAGGTTGGCTCAAGTTCAAAAGGATCCATCATTTTTGTTGTCAAAGTGCTAAACAGATTTGTCTGAACAATCAGGGAGGTGTGTGTGATTATGATAATTATGTCCAAAGAAAGAAGATGGCTGGATCTGCATTAAACAGCTGTTATGCCTCTACTTGAGATGAACACAATAAATCAGAGATGTCTACAGGCTATGGTCTTATCCAAAACATTTAATGCAGGTAGTTGCTTTTCAACATGTATTTTTCTGTTAAGCAGTAATTTGCCTTAGATGATAACTCTCTTGTTGGTGGCATTTTTCCTAAATACAGCCGTTTTAGGAACTGTGCTGTTGGGAGTGATATGACCCTCTGTTCGGCTGCCAGACTTTTAATTATTTTCACTAATACTGGGGAACCAAGGACTTAAAAAGACAGAATCCTTGTTGGAACAGCTTTGTCAGAGTTGTCTACAACTTGCATATAAAAACTCACATCTTGCTTAATTTGGATTTTCGGAGTTTCTCTGAGAGCTGTTGGCTGTGGTTCATAACACTCAACTCCACTCCTGTAGCAAAACATACACAACATCCTATCCAAATGGTCTTCATAACCATTGCTGTGTTATGAAGGATGGCTCTGTTGGTTTGTCTGTGTGAAGTCTAATGCTGCAAAATCTCACTTTAGCTTAGGTCTGGCTAAGTAGGCACAAGACCTAGGTGTGTGCGGTTACTTGCTAATTCTTTATCTGTTGCATTAAATGAGAGTGCATCCAAACTCCAAACTGGGTCATAGTGTGCATTAAAAAAAAAAAAAAAAAGGTTGGAGTTTCCACACTGTGCTGCAGCAAGGAGTGTGTTCTGTGGCTCATAATGAGTATAGGTAATCATAATGGCAGGTAAGAAAAAGTCCTACTGGCAACTGAAAACTCTCAACAAGCCATCAGATTTTGACCTCCTTCTGTTTTTTACCAGCAGATCAAAGCTGGGTTGATTATCATAAAGCAATGTCAGCAAGATTAGTTTAATTCTGAGGTTGATTTATCATAAAGCAGCGTCAGCAAGGCTAGTTTAATTCTGAGTATTAATAACAGATTTTGTCTGATTTTCCTTCCCCTTTCTTTTCTCGGATTCTACTTTCCCCATTGTTTTCTTACTGTTTATGGACCTACATAAAATTCCCTCCCTCATTGCTGCAAGACATCATAAATTCTGCCTGATACTTCCCAAGAATTATAAAACTTAATTACCACTAAGCTATTTTTACAAGTTCCTTTATTATATTGAAACAAACTGCATTCCTAATTTGTAAGCATGTTGCCAAGAGTGATTGAAAGATGCTTTAAGGCAAAACAGTGTTCACAATAGTTTCAGCCCATGCAGCATTGGTTTGAGTAAATGGGTGAACATCGATAAAGATATTAATAATTGAAGGTTGTGTGTTATGCTTTGTTTCCAGAAGTCTGTATGTCAAAGGTTTCCTTTTCAGAGGAAGTGTGTTCTCATGAAAGCTCTAGGTCATAATTATCGCACAGCCTGAGCAAACTGAAACTTGTATTCAGTGGTACACAGTGATGTCTTGGCTTATTCTGGCCCTAACTGTCATGAGGGAAGAAGCAAAGAAGACAACTCACCCCTGAGGAGCCTTGGTGCAGCAACAGGCATGTGCTGCAAACAAAAGCAACTAGAAATCATCCCTCATTTCTTCATCATGGGTGCTCTAGCAACATTTCCAAGTTACAGTGTAGGAAAAGAAGCCAAGATGAGACAGGAACTAGCATAAAAGTGCTGGTTTTGCTTTCACTTCTTAGGGAAGTTGTATGTTTGTTGTCGTGATCAACTATTTTACACAAAAAAGGTCTGGCTTCCCTCAGAAACAAGTTTTTCTTCTTCTTGCAAACAATTTCTTGAGATTCCTGCAGCTTTTGGACACTTGCAGCCTTCAACCATGAGTGTTCCAGATACTGGCCATTCAGTGTTTAAAACTACTGTATGCCTATTTGGTAGTTTTTTCCAGGATGAAGAGTTTTCGTGTCACATCTCTCGTATGTCCGTCAGTTATTTTTAGTTCCAACTGACAGCCCTAAGATAGAGATCAGTCTCGGTTTTGACTTTTTGCATTGCCTCTCCTAGCTTGTCAGGCAGCTGTTCTTCCAGGTGGGTCAGACGATGCATCTGTTGTCTGGAAAAGTCTAGTGATTGTTGCTGCAATTCAGAAGGCCAGGACAGAGGCATATTGCTCATATAGCTTATTTCTCAATTACTATCAGCTTTCTCTTCTGTTGTGAAATGCAAGCAAACCTGTGTGTAGATGAAATTCAAAAGGCTGACATCAGTGGACCTGTCACCCTTCATCCACCCCATGCAGCCTGTGCTCCCTGTGATGAAGCAGTAATTTTCTCAACACTAAAGGTCGTTGCCAGGGATTGATGTCAAGGTTCATATCTCAGACACTTCATGTTTGGTGTGGTCAAGTTGAGAAGAAAACTGCTGTCTGTAAGAATCTTGAGACACTGGAGCAAGTGAAAATACGGAGTTGTATCTCTTTTCCAAGATGAACCAATTTGCTCCAAAACTGAAGGTGCTTCATGAGAACTATGATACAAAAGTGTTTTCAGAGTGCAGAATGTGACTATAAACGTCAAGAAAGATTTGTTTTGCTCGGAAATGAAGAGATACATTAAAAATAGGAGCAACATGGGAGGAATCAGTTTAGCTGCCCATTAAAAAAGAACCCAAAACACAAAAAAACCTGCTCTCATTTAATTAGTTTGGTTTAGTCTGTCTCTGATAATTCTCATTTCTAATTTCTCTTTCTTTCCACTCCTGTCCATTTACAGAAAGCTTTTTTCCCTCCCTTAATGTCAAAATCGATTATACTACTTTTTTCTACTGTAACTACTAAAACCTTACCTCAGAACACATTAACAGGTATAAACAACTCATGAGTGCTGGTCGCTTATCTGCCAGGGTAAATCAACACTCCTCTTCACATATCCTTGAGCCAGGGAGAGTGATTAAAAGCTCCATGTGGCCTTAAAGCTAGAGTGTTACCTAAATGACTTTCAAGGCTCCCTTGTGACAAGAGTCTTGGGAGAATATAAGAGTTGGGAAGAAAATGTGCACCAGAGAAAACAAACACGAAGAAGTCTCTTTAATCTGGTACCTGACATCTGTAACGCTTCCGTTTCTAGAAAATAAGTATATCAACTTATAACCTCCAGTTCTCACTGCAGTTCATGTCTATTTTATATATATGCTAGATACAGAAATATATTTTATGGACAGAAAGAAAATTACCTTCTTTTAATGATGTTTCCTTTCCTGAGCTGCAAAGGTTACCCAAAACAGCCATATTCACACATTTCTCTGAAATGCAAGAAATTTTTTTGCCAGCTTATATTCTTCAGACTGCAGCATTAGAAATCAAGACCTGATATATGCTGAGGTGTAAAAGATGACAAAAAAAGCAAATGCAAATGAGCCTGTTGCTTGCAGATAAAATTCCGGGATTAACCCACTTCAATGGTAGGACCCAAATTAGTTATACTAGTTATATTAGTTATATTTTGTGACTTTTCACGTTTAATGTGGAGTTGAGGTTTTTCAGTTGAGCCCACTGTGTTGCTCTGAGTGCGCTGAGAACAAAACTAATTACCAGGGAGTACCAGCTCTTTGAAAATGCTGGTATATGTGTAATACAGCCTAAAACACAGAGTCTTCAGTCAGTAAGAAGAGATCTGTGTGCAAGAGAGCACACCTGCAACTTCTGTTATTAGTGCTGGGGGCTGTCAAAGTCCTGTGTGGTGTTTTAGTTATGTACAGTGAAAAGTGGGATTTTATTGTGTCAGCAAACTGATGTATCATGACTTGTAAGTTAATTGTTTTGCTAAACCACAGTACTAAAAAAACCCTTTGTATGTCATAATAAGAATATTTTCCTGCATTTGTCACCTTTTCCAGAGGTCTTTCAGTAAATTTTTGATGTTCCTTATCTGTTTTTTCCCAGTTTTTATTTCTTAAGTAGCAAATGAAACAGAAACACAGGAGGCCTTTTAAATGGATACAAAATGTTTAATGATCTTTACCATACTGAATTCAAATTTTCCTCTGTCATTACTCAAATCTACAGTAAGGATTTCCTGCTGTAGTGTGTCTCAAGCTCCTTAGAAACACAGTTATGAATTTTAGGAATATACAACTTTGATTCTCTGAATTTCCAATTTAAAGGAGAGTACTAAAGATTAACAACAACTGCCTCTGCCCAGAATGCTACTTTATGTCATACCTAACTATTTGCCTTTGCTAGTTGACACTAGGTGATGTCCCACAAGACTGTGGGGGTCTTGGCCAATGAGTGCCTGCGATTGCGTTCTATCAGTAGACTTCTTGAGAGATTCCCAAATACACCAAGCAAGACTACAGCTTGTGCATGTTTTCTGTGAAAATAGATGGAAATTTCTGGTTACTTGTTGCTTTGTAGTGAATAGCTTTGATGAATAACAAGTCATGTAAGCATCAACTGCTCTTTCACTTGTGAATTATTTTTTTTCTCTCTCTCTGTTTTTAGAAGCAGAAACAGAAATCCTATTGGTCCAGGAAAATATGGGTATGGAAAGGTGCCATACATTTTGCCTTTACAAACTGATACTGGTCAGCAGCCTCAGAAACTTCGGAGGCAACGACAGTCTTCAAGGAACGATGTATTTCATCAGAGTCCAAGTCTCATGAACAGTTACAGCCAGGCAGCTAGTCCTTCACTTCAACATGGGAATCTTTATCAAGAAGAAAGTGGGCCTCAGGCTGGTCATCAAGCGCTGGGACCCTCCGTTTATCAGTCATCTTCATTTCCTGTCTCTCAAAGCCTGTTTCAAAGCAGTGACTCAAACCATCATGGGTCTGCATCATACCAGGCAGTCCCTCATCAGCCTCAACCTCAAAGGGCTGCAGCAATTGTGTGCATTGGCACCTACAAGCAATATAAACTCTGCAATACAAACGTAAGTCCTATACTTAACTTGTTGGACAACTGTTGGTTTTACCTAATACACTGAATCTTCACATAGTCAAGAAGTTAAGCTTTATTTTATTAATTTAATGAAGCTTTTTGTGACTGTATTTTAGTGTCTTGGGAAAATACTGAAACTAGATGTGTAATGTAGTTACCTAACACCATACCTTCAAGGATTTTAAGGAATCACTAAACCTAGCAACACATAAAATTCTAATTTGATTATGGGAGAAACTGAGACATGGGCAAGTTAAATATTTTCCATGTAAGAAATGGAAAAATGGAGTTGGGGTACATGACACTATAAAGGCTTCCTGCTTCTCAGTCTCATAAGACTATCGTTTTGGGAATGGTAGTCTTGCCAGCACCCAATAGCCTAGATTACTGCAGCATCTTTCCATGGTGCTGTGAGCATTCTGTAACAGATGCTACTCTTACCAGAATTAAAGCTCGGCATGCTTTGATTTTGGCTTCTGAGTTTATTGGATAGAAAATCTGTTCTGTGTTAATTTTTTAAATAAAACCTACCCTTTTATTACTTCATTCAAAAATGTTTGGCTGGGTGTAGCTCTGTGCTCTGGGGCAATTTCCCATTGTATGTGGAGGGCTAGTGAAGTTTTGCTGTTTCCTGCCATAAGCAATTTTCATCCTGCTAAATTTTTCAGTTTCTGGCTGTATCATTTTAATACTTCCTAAAGTATCTCTTCCTAATACTTGCATCTTATTTGGGCTACCTATCTAAATGTCACTGACTTGAAGCTCTTATTTGATATTAGAAGACTGGCCTCAATGTATTGAAATACAGGCCATGTTTTCCTGGGTGTGTGCACATCTGATTCTAATGCTTCTTAGAAATCCTCTTTTGTTTAGTGGAAGCTTGCATAGTGGAGATGTAACAAGAAATATGTGATGAGGATAACAAAAATACGACCTCATCAAATCAAATGAGGGCTTTTTTGCCTCTTAGTGCAGTGTCTATTACGCTTACTTATGAATAAGGTCCATTGATTGAGACTAGAGCAGTTGGTTGAAGAGACCTAATGTCAAAAAAGCTTTAGTGTATTTTTCTGAATTGGAAAACATGAAAGGGCTAATTTGAGCCTCTGAGAATAATCTCTGGTACAAATTGCTCTTTTGAGAAATACTTCCTGTTTTTTAAAGGAAATGGGAAATGAACTTAGTGCATTAATTTGGAAAGTTTTCTGTGCTGAATTTTCTCACTGCTATCCAAGTAACGCACAAAGCAAAAAGTTGGACAATATTCTGTCTGACTTAAGAAATGTAACAAAATCATCTCATGGAAAGATTTTAGAGAGCAAAGCACCAAGGCAAAAAGTTGGACAATGTTCTGCCTGACTGTAACAAAATTATCTGGTGGAAAGATTTTAGAGAGCAAGGGGTGAGAAGGGAGTAAGTTAGAAATGAGTGGAAGAAAGAAACAATTTCAAATGACCAAGGTTTGGAGAAGGAAGGTTTGTAGAGGAAATTTGTTGAGAATGACAAGTGGACTGAAGAGAAGAGGGTTGTGGACTTGTGCAATTAGACAGTGGCAAGACATGCAGGTCTGTAGGATGAGTGGTCCAGCCATTAGCAAATTTCTTTCAGTAGCAGGGGAACAGGAGTGAAAATACTTTAATGCTAATTTTAGAAACTGTTGTTTAAACAGAAGGCTTCAGTAGATGAAGAGGAAAAATAAGTGAGCCTACTGTTGCTGCATCTTTGCCATAGTTGTATGTATGGGTGCATTGATAAAGAAACCACCATTTATATTACAGGAGACTTATAATAAAGAAATTCTACATGATGCAGCTCCTCCTCATAGTGATATTCTTTACTTAGTAACATTTCTATTGACCTTGGGGAAGCTGTAATTGCTACTCAGCGTTATTTTTCTCCATAGAATGTGTAATTAATATAATTATAAAAAAGAAGTTGCTAAGAACAGTTTTGGTATAAAGGCCAAGATGAGGGCAAAATAAGGCCAATAGTGTTTCACTTTGTTTGCTTGTTCTTCCTTGATTAAATGCTTCTGCACGTGGGCTTTGATTTATCGGCAGTGACATGTACCAGGGGTCTTGGCAGCATGCAGAGAATAGTATCTTTTTCTTTTTTTTTTTTTTTTTTTTTAATTCTTCCTAGAGCATATAAAAAATGAAAATCTCATTTACTGAGAGGAAAGTATGCTGTTAACAGTTGACCTGATGTTGGGACACTCTGTATACAGTTTCTCCTAAGGGCAGTTAATTAATGACAAATTAAGTCACTCTGCCTTGGTCCATTAGGTCATTTCCTCATTATTGTACATTTTACATGACTGACAACTTGATTCATAATAGCTAAATTTGTGGGTTTTGGTTACGGAGAACCTCGGAAGTGCTTATATTTGTTCAAGTGTTTCTGCGGGTCATTAAATCTGTTTTCTTATTGTACAAATGGCTTCCCCTTTTCAGCACCTTGCATATAGGCTTTGTACGTGCTCACCTCAGAATATACAGCTGCTTGTCACCTCCTTCAGTAGGAAACGTCCAGTAGACATCTGTTTTTTATGCACCAACAGTACTGATAGATCTTACTAAAACCGTAAGCTATTTGTAGTGTGGTAGGACTCTTCAGATACAGTCTGTATCCTGCAAAATGGGGGACTGGTGAGAAAATCTCCCTTGCTTCCTCCTGCATTAAAAGAATTATACAGCCCTGTGGGTGAAGTATAATTGGAATGCAATTTGTTTGTCACCAGAACAAAGAAAACAGCTCAAATGAACATTTATTTACTGAGCACTTTTTGTGTTAATTGTCTCAAGCATTGCCAAGTCACCAACACTTCCTCAGTGTCCCAGTGTGTGAGGATCTATTTGTAAATTCTCTTCAGACTGAGGGTCGCTTGGGCAGTGTACGTGAGGGAGCTTTCAGGGTTCTGGACATTCATGCCTTCTTTGGTTTGCTGTGTACACTTGGTGATACAGATGCCCTTTTTACAGTCAATTTTCTAATGTAGTTTTTTTTTTTTTTCCAAGACATACAGTGAATTGTGGCTTATTGGCAAATATGTTAATTCTTAGTGTGTCTCTGTCCTTAATATTTAGAGACCTTATAGCAACATTTCAGTACTTAAAGGGAGCTTAGAAGAAAGATGAAGAGAGACTTCTTATTAAGGCATAGTGGTATGACCAAGGGGCAACCATTTTAAACTGAGAGAAGGGTAGGTTTTGATTGGAATAAGGAAGAAATACTTTGTGATAAGGGTGGTGACACTGGCCCAGGTTGTCCAGAAAGGTGGTGGATGCCTATAATGGTTTAAATCAAAACAACAGGTTAACCTGCCTGCTCCCCCAACACAGAAGTGAGGGGAAAGTAACACACAAAACTCAGGATTGAGATAAAGAGATAAGAATTTAGTATAACATAATCATAATTTGTAATTACAGAATCACAGAATTGTCAGGGTTGGAAGGGACCTCAAGGATCATCTAGTTCAAACCCCCCTGCCATGGGCAGGAACACTTTCCACTGGATCACGTTGCCCAGAGCCACATCCAGCCTGGCCTTAAAAACATCCAGGGATGGGGCTTCTACCCACCTCCCTGGGCAACCTTATCTTAGCCTCCTTCCAGAAAAGCACAGTGAAATGCAGGAAGGAAAAAAGCAGCATGAGATAGAACACAAAAAACCCCAGTGTGCTACCTTACTCCTACCCATCTCACCGCCATGCCTGCCCAAAGGAGCTACCACCCAAACATCGAGAACCAGAAGCAACAACAGGAGCAAGAAGCCTCCTGTATTAGAACCTGAACTTCAAGCCCCATAATACTTTGCTCCAGCCAGCACTTTCATTTTGAAGATGGCATGAGGCAGGATGGTATAAATAGCAGGAGGCTAAAACACAACCTGTGACAATGCCCCATCCTTGAAAACATTCCAGACCAGTTTGGTCAGGGCTCTGAGCAACCCAATCTAGTCAAATATGTTCCTGCTCACTACAGGGAAGTTGGAACTAGATGATTTTTTTAAAAGTGTCTCCAACCCAAACCTTTCTGTTTCTGTGTGCTCCTTGGTGGTGAATTCAGGCCAAAAGGCCCTGCTCACCATGACAGCTTGTTACTGCTCCTCTTCTGCAGTTCTCCCTTTCCAAATTGCACCATTATAGTAATCATCCACTTAAATACTCTGGTTAGAAAATCTGTGAAATAAAATAGTGACTCTATCTGTGATTCAAGTACTGTGCATCAAGGAATTATAAATAAGTAAGTTCATGTATGAGTTTCACCATGAAGAGCAATACAAAATGGATGTAAAATCCAAATTGTCTTTAGCTGTGCATCAAGGTATGTTTTTGAACAAGTTTATACCTTTGCTTTTATATGAATTTGCAAAACTCAAGATAAAACATCTGAAAGACTAATTGTTGAGCATTCACTGAGATATTTATGGATGAAGTTTTGCTGAGCTTGCTGATTTTCATTCACAGTTGCTAGTTTTGCCCAGTGGTTCATATGGATTACTCTTGTGTCTCCAGTTAGACTACGGTGCCTTTCTCAGTATTTTGTATGACTGCTACTTAGCAAGTAGTCAGTTACGGTTTTGAGACGTATCTAGATAGATCAGGAAACAAAGATTACTTTTACTTTTCTATCATGACACTTGAGCTTTACTATTGTTCTGGTAGCAGAGCTACGGAAAATTCAGCCTTTGGTTCTGAAAAAGAGTTCCTTACCTGGATCTGTGCTCCTGTGTGCAGGGCACTTGAAAAAGGCACCTTAGAAGGGAATACAAAGTATCTAAAAAGACATCTTTGGAAATGGAGAGATTTTACAAGTGAAGAGGTAAGGTAAAATGCTCAGAGCCAGAGCCAGTTCCCAGCTCTATCATGATAGGATATATTGATATATTTAATTTCCTAAAGAATATTAATGATGATTATACTAATTTTGACTGATGTGTGTTAAAACTTTTCCACTGGAAGCCTTTTTTTTTATTCCAATTAAATAGAATTAAAATGTTCTGCAGGAATGTGTTGAGTCCATTAAAAACTGATGTGCTTTTCTGTCACCTAAGCACATAGGTAAGCATTGGCAGGCTCCCTTGGCACCTGGCATCTTGGACCATTTCACCAGCTTGCTGGCATTCTGCCCAGGCGTTTTTGAAAGTTTTCCATTCTATAAAAAATTGAAACCTTTCTAGCATTTCAAGCTTTAAGAAAGGTAGAAATGGAAATGTTTCATTTTGTACAGAACAGAAAATGTATTTCCTAGACAAGTCTTTTCAGAAATGACATGGGGTGCTGCAAGGATGCATGCACCCTTTAAAGTACTGGGGAAAAGCTGAATAGAAGACTATGTATTTTTAAGAGGAAAACTGAAAAGCTCCTTATTCCCAAAGACCTACTGTGTGGTTTATTTATTCTCATGTTACAATTTATGTAGAGGAGGTGTTTGACACAAGTGGCAAAGTAGGGTTATGATGACATATCTTTTCCTGAGGAAATTTGACTTTAGGTGAGGAATTTTCCCTGCCAGCGCTGTGGCATTGCATGTATGTTTATGGGTGTATAGGAAACATATTAAAAGCTCACATTACCTTGGGTTGTGCTGTCCTTTCTGTCACTGTTTTGATGTTTGCAGTATAATATTTATAAATCCTGATTCGGAATGTGTTGTCACTAACGTGATCTTGTGTAACATGGGCACTGGCACAGAGATACTGCTCCTAAAATGTCCTGCGTAGTTTGATCAATTGTCCTTTGCATAGAAGAGTCAGAGACATCTTTGGTAAGGCTCTTGGTCCACAGTTGTTCCCTCTGCATCTCTACATTGTGGCTTTATGATCTCTCCTTCAACAATTGAGAACACTGTTAGATTATATTCTGCATAATTTTGTATAAATATGGGAAACTGCCTTAAATAATTAGAAAACTACATTGGGGTAACATTAGAAGGTCTCTCAAATAGTTTTATTCTACAAGGGTGCTCTGTTCCTGTGGCAGTAACAGAGCACAGTTAGCTGTTCTTCACAAATTAATTATTACTAGGTTAATAGAGTACTTCAAGAGATAGTGAACAGTAGTACTTTGGAATTTTTAAAATGCTGCAGGAAGCACTGAGCTTCATTTTTCTTCTATGAGGTTTGTTTTAAAGTTCTGAGCCTGTTAAATGGGTTTTATAGTGAAATCGGAGAGGTCTATGTACTGGTTGAAGTTGAGTGGATTTGTGTCTAAGAACAGCTGAAGATTCAGACCCTCATTTATTTGTAGTAATATGATATAAAAATCATCTACATGCCTCAAAATCAAACCCCACATGTGTACCAGTTGGCTAAAACATTTGTTTCCTAGCTTACCGGTGAGCTATGAACAATGTTTCTTGTAGCAACTAGAATTGCTTGCAGTTACCTTTCTAATTCATGGAGAAATGGAATACATGAGTCACAGAGGACAGGAGAGGGAGAAAGAATCCACAGTTACCCAATCACTTTGTCAGTTTTGAATAGCGGAATTAGCACTTAAAACATTGAGTAATTTGAAAATTTGATTCAGGTACTTGTCGAAATGAAGCAGTATTTATTGTTCTGCAATAAAATACGGCTGCAGGGTGATTTAGGTGCATTGCCTAGTTACTGTTCAGACATAACCTGTGTGCCAGATTTTAAAGAGGAAACTAATCAATGAAAATTGTGACTTCAGCATTGCACCCAGACAGTTGCATTCCTGACATATTTGTAGATTTCTTCAATAGGGTGCTGTAAATTTGAGCAGTTGTCATTTATGAACGTAGGCATGTGTTGTGGGAGGTATTTTAAGGTGTTTCAACTTGTCTTTGTTTCTTTTTGTCAGTTCATATTGACAGAAGTTTTTGTCTGAAATTCTGATGCCTAATTATTCAACACTGCTATAATTTGAACAAGAAATTTACTTTTTATTCATGATCGTTTAATTGCATCCAGGTTTTTGAAGCAGAGGAAGTGCAGATGTCTAGAAACTTTGATCAGGGGAAATCCCTTGAATTAATTTTCTTTTTTTTTTTTTTTTAAGTTTAATTTGGGTTTATAACCATTTGTTAACTATTCCCATTAATGACAGGTATAGAAAACACTTACTGTCAGATGTCAACATCTGCTTTGGTACATGAACAGAGTAATTTTTTCCTGGTATTTTTAGGAGATCAGTTCAGTACCTCTGATAACAATGAACAAGTATAAGGCACTTTTAGAGGCCAGGCAGTGGGAAAAGAACATAAATTATATGAATACAGGAGTCTGCAGTGGAAGTACTTAGCAGTACAGTCCCAGTCCTCTCTTGTACTGACTGAGGGCAGTGGAGGAAGCAAGTGCAGAAGCTGTCAAAGTCAAGCTAAGGATGCTGAAAGATAAGTGGTCTGTTAAGCAAAGCTGTTTATAGAGTTTTTAATTTAGTGTATTTTTTGGTTTGTTTTTAGATTTTTTTAAGCAGGGCTAGAAAAGAACAACTTTCCTGGCTGACTTCCTTTCAGCCACTGAAATAAAAGGAGGCACTTATTTTGGAAAAAAATGACTCAGAATATTTGGGAGATGGGAAAATTAAGCACTTCTTTCATCTTACTGTCTTCAGACTCTTTCTTGGATGAAATACTTGAGTCAACAAAATGAGACTAAGACAGATACCAGGTATGGAAAGTTTCAGTCTGAATGGTTGAAGTTCGGTGAACCCATAAGTAAACAGGCAGTGCTACCAGCTGTAACTATCAAAACATTATAAATTATGATAAATGTATCTGCTCGTTTGTTTAAGGTGCCTTTTTCAGTTATTTTTTTCTTTTAAGTAGTCTGACCTAGGAAGCAATAATATATTTCAGAAAGAATGTAGGGGTATGTTGTAT
The DNA here is from genome assembly GCF_027791375.1 of Indicator indicator. Classification (NCBI taxonomy): domain Eukaryota; kingdom Metazoa; phylum Chordata; class Aves; order Piciformes; family Indicatoridae; genus Indicator; species Indicator indicator. Next base: position 7,596,702 of record NC_072025.1, read on the forward strand.
CAGAAACTAATTTTTGCTGGAAACAAGAACACTAAAACACAAATAATATTGTATTTTCTGTTACACTTGGCTCCTGCAAAATCACAGTAGTTTTTAAGCTACATCTACGTTACTTTACAACTGTTCATGATTTGTGGAAAACAAATTGTTGCACTTTTTAGGTTGGTGGTTTGATATTTTTTTTTTTTAATTGAAAAACAAATTGCATTCTCTCAGCAAACTTACCAGAATTCACCCTATGTATAGTAACGTTTGTAAATCTGGGTTCGTGCATTTCTGTTGCCTGGTTGTCACTTAGAATAGAGATTCTTCTGGAAGAACAATGTGATTATTGCTTCAACAAGAGTTTTTGAGTTAAAAAGTGGAATATCAGGGTAATACAAATTAGAAACTTACCTAAACTTTCAATCCTTTTGCTGGAACCATTCAGGTAGTCCCTCCTCTCACATGAAGGCCAGTCATTTAAATGGAATGCATGGAACTGAATTTCCATTTAAATGGATTCATCTTTCAAATAGGTAGAGGATTATTCTCACCTTCTGCTGAAGCTGCTAGAATAAAAGAGTAAAGTAGTGAAACCTATGTGACACAAAGACTTCATTTCAGAAAGAGTAGGCAGCTCCAACAACAGTGTTTTTTAAAAATGAAATAAAATACTGCTGAAAGCCTGCGATCACATTTTATCACATTGGCATAATTTTATGCAATCTTATCAGGACTAGATGTATCATCTTAGCAATGAGTTGTTGATTTCACTAGAATTGCATTAATTGTCTCAGATTCTTTCAATGCTGATATTGATGGTGCCTTTCAAAAAGAGTTCTGGAGTTGCTAGTATATAGTATATTTTTCTACTATAATGAATACTGCTGTATTAAAGCAACTATCCTTAGTACATAAACCTCATACTTTCTGAGGAGAACTACTAAAACTTGCTCTACTTTTTGGATACATTAGAACAATGTAGGCAGATGAGAAACTGAATCTGCAGCAAGGCTGAAAGCTTCCATGTTAAGGCATCCTTCAGACTTCGAGCCAGATTTTGTCAAATGGAAATAACTTTGCATTGATTTCCCAGTAAATAAGGCAATAGTATACACATGAAGCAACTTGAGCAGTATGTAATGTTTCTATAAGTAGATATTTGAATGGAGAGATTCTTGTATTTGGTGTGGGTTGGTTTGTTTTGTTTTTAATGCAGTGCATTTATACAGAAAAAGAATTGATACCACTGCTGAGCCTGAGAAACAGCCATGGTACAAGGTAGTTATGATTTCTGTTGCAAATGCCTAGCTTTTAATGCTTGACTGGGATCATGTAAAGAATACCCTTTACACTGCAGTCTCAGTACTGAAATAATTCTTCACTCAGGAAACCGGACACTGAAAGAAATTTGGGATAGTAAAATAGTAACTACATTTTGAAGTGAAAAAAAAAAAAAAAAAGGTTCTGGAATGCAATGGTAGTCATCTGATCTTTAGCTGGCTCAACTAGCCAGGCAACCAGCTAGATCATTGGTAGGTGTGAACTGAGATAGCTCTGACTTCTGTAGCATACTTGGGTATCTCTTTACACCACATGATACTCTGTTCCAGCATGGTCTGTTCCCAGTATTTGTCTTCCATTTTCTTGTTAAACATAGACGTTCTAGAAAGCAGTTATTATTTTTCAGAGTGTAGGGACTTTTTGGTGGTTTTGTGTATTCTTTTGGTGTTTTGTTTGTTAGTTTGGATTTTTAAAATATAATTTGTAAAATTTTAGCAATAGACAGAAATGGATTATTTCTTTGATGTATTTTTGGTACTACTGAAGAGCTGTACTGTTAATTTTCCTAGTATAGCGCTTTGGTGAGCCACTCCTAAGCTTGGTCATGCACATTACATCAGTGTATGTGCTTTGCGTGGGATGGATGAGTGGCTAACATTTTATTTAAAACCAAAGCTGGACTTGAATCTTTTCAAAGTTACAGAAAATCTTAAATAAAATAAGTTATTTCAATCTAGTCAGATTCTGATTCTCTATTAGTGAGTATTTTAAAAAAAGCCATAAAACTGTAAAGGTAAGCAGAAATACTTCTTTTTCTCTCTGTTTGGTTGATCTCTGTTACTCACTGTTAGATAGACCGTGTTTTCAGCTGTGAAGTGCTATGGAAAGGAAAAAAATGTAAAGCTGTAACAGATGCACTTGCCATATTATGGATTAATGACTTACCTGTCTGAGACATTGCAAAGTCAATAAAGATTATGTTTAGGAAACACTTCAGATAGCTTTCTAGCTAAATTCAGAGGACTTTCTTGGTACAAAACTGAAATCATTACAGACTAAAATGGTAGCAGTTCCTTTACCTGTGGCAGTGGGAGACAGCATGTATCTTTGGGAAGGAGGCACCCTGGTATGCAGCTCTGCCATGGACCATTTTCTTTTTCCCAGACATGCTGGTGCTGAATGTGATTTGGCATAAACAGAATGGTTTTGTATTGTACATACATCTAAGGTCTTTTCTGTATGACGAGCTGCACCTTGATAGAAGTGAGGAAAAAGAGAAAGGCTGTGACTCTGTATTACTTGCTCCCTTAGACTCTTCATTGCTTCAGAACATCTCTCTGATTAGTAAAGAAAGTTAGTTTATGATGGTTGTCTGAACTAAGCTTATTGCTATTGCAATATACACGTAGGTGTAAATTCATTGCTTGAGGCAGTGCTGAGATTTTGGCAGCACAGGTGCTCATTCCTCATAAACTTGCACAGATACCACAGCATTCACAGATGTCGATTTCATTCCATGTCAAGCCAAACATTTATAGTATATTGTCTGTGGTCATGGACTGTAACTAGAGCTGGCGAGCACCATTTTTTACTGCAGAGCTGTTCTTCATATATTTTTTTAAATTCTGCATTTTAGAATTTCTTCTGTATTTTGGTTATCAGAAGCATTAATTCCATTTTGATAAAAAATTTGCCAGATGTTTCCTGCCACAGATATCTAGGCACATTTAGTATGCCATATTTCTTTTTTCAGTTATCAGACAATTGTCTTCGTAGTCTCTTACAATATTTAAAAATAAGAACTATTGGGGAAATAAGAGAGTCTCCAGTAGTTTAAATGTATCCATTGCTGTTTTCCACTGTGTGTTCAGCTAGACAAAAGTAGATTGCCTTGATTCCAGGTAACACTGATGTGATGTGCAGTCCTTGCCAATGCAAAGATAACAACTTAGCAGATGAATTACAATTCAGAGGGCCTATAATTCTGCTTTCAGATGTGGACATGGAACTTCCATAAGGTTCAGGAGGAATGAGACACCAACCAGCACTTGAGAGCAGAAGTTCACTGCAGACTTTGTGGATTGTTGTGTAAAGAACTGGCATTTACATGGTATGCATATTGCGAGGACATGCCACTTGAGAGAGAATGTTCTGAAAATGAAAGAAGAGTCTTTAGATTATGGTTTCAGAAAAAAGTATTTTAATGATTTTTTCATTGGAGATTTGTTTATTCTTTGGAGATGTGTTTATCCTCAGGAATGTCAAAGGATTAATATGATTGGGTAGAACCACTGCAGAAATGAAAACTAGAGTATAACTAGATTACCTGGACTTAGTAAGTGCAGCTTTGCTAATGGCAGGCATGCATCCAGTGGGAGCACATCTGCTGGCAGGCTGATAATATTCTGGTGGTTTGCCAACACTTCATTAATTAACCAAAGTGTCAAAGATTTGTTAAAAACTGATTTTTGAATGTTTCTCAAAAGCCTAAAAGCAATTATGGTGGTTTCTTTGTTTCACAGTTTTAGCGGTACTAGCAGCTCATTTTAATAAAGCTGTAATGGTACATGACAAAACCAAGCACTGTGTGTTGCCATCCTTCAGAATACCTTCATACCTGCATATCTCAGATGAAATTGAGGCATAAATAAAGCTGCTGTTTCAAAAGGGCAAAGTTTCTATCAGTTGTAGACATATTGCATTTCAAGAAATTTGGCCTAAGGTCACAAAGCATGGGAATTGCTATTTCCAAAATGTTTTGTCTTCATCACTGGTTGCCTCATCAACACTGTGCTGTGCTGCTGCTGTGCATTTCATGTTTTGAAAGTACAGAAAGAACATTGAAACACAATGCCACACCAAAGTGCAGCAGTGGAAATTCTGAAAGTGTCTTACCTTCTGAGAGACTGTCCAGCACTTTGAAGGTATTTAGTTGAATAAAGTCTTGCATGCTTGATTTACAGCATTGATTTTTCCAAGCAACATATAGTTTACTAGATAATTTATGTCTGCCTCTACACAATGGAATGTGAGATTTATCTTAGTAGATGCAATATATATTTCTTGCTGATCTGGTCTCCACAGACCTAGCTTGAAAAGCATATTTTACTTCTTTTTCTAGAAAAGTCTGGAGAGCTCCTGGTTTTGTATCAAAACCTCTACAAAAACTTTATGTAACTCTGTCAATCATTGAGGGGGGGAAGGGGAGAGGGGGAAGGTTTTTGAGGAAAAAAATGAAATTCCAGATCTGTTGTCAACAAAACAATGAATCAAAGTCATCAATAAGAAGAAATATGTTTTCAAGTCCCTATCAGGCAGCAGCACAATCCTAACGCTCTTGTGTCACAGAGGGGGAATTGAGGGAGAATCACACAATAAGGTTAAATATTTTAGCAAAGTTCATTCCAAAAGCCTCGGGATGATTTTGGAAAGAGATCCATGCTGGTTAAATCCTAGTACTCTGGCTGAGGCACAGGAACATTCTTTATCTGTAAACATGCCAACATGCCTGCTTTCTAAAGCAAATTTGCTATTAGTGTGGCAGAGGGCCAGGAGAGGTGCAGGGACCCTGTCATGGGCAGCCCCTCAGACAGTGTAAGCCAAGCACAGGTGTGACCTGCTCCATAATGTAGGCCACATGCTGCAGGGAGTTGTGGGAAAACCTGTCTTTGCCCCTGCCCTCTTCCAGTACCTCCCAGCCATGTGTGTAAAGAGGGAAGCAAATGGTGAGCTCTGTGAGGTAGAACTGTTAACCAGTGTAAATATGAGCTTTCTTTAGGGCCGTCATCTTTTCATCACAGATGCACTTCTAAGAGTTTTATAGTCAAGCTATATGTGTTTGTGACAGAAATAGTAGTTAAAGTGTAAAAATATAGAGAACTCTCAGGGTATAAATAAAACATTAGGACCTACAGACAACCCTGTACTAAAGTTTCACTTGTACAGCATTGTGCTTTTTCCTTTTAGTGATAATAACGTGTTTTCTGCTTAAAAGATGTGTCAAAAATCCACAAAGACCAAGAGAAAGTGCCGGGCACTCTTAGCTCTTCTGAAACAGGCTCAAGGATTTTTTTTCTAGGAGGCTGAGCAGCAGGTGGTGTAAACCTGTCACTTTCTTCAGCTGTGCATTAAGAGTGTAGGCAGGGTTAATGAGGGGAGTATAGCTGTTAACTAGTTTACACGTAGAGTATAAAGGCATTTAATACTTAGTGATTCATAAACTGTAGTAAATTTGAGTAGTTGTGCTTTGTAGTAGTGCTCTTCATAAAATAGTTTAAAAGACATTTAAAAATAAAAATGAGTATAATCTGTATAAAGAATAAAGCAAGACCTGATCATGCTCTTGAAGTTGTACTCCAAATTTTATTTCATAATTAAACTTTGATGAAAGAAATGCAAGAAGGACAAATGAGTCAGGACTTTTAAATAGGTGGAAATGCTACTGAGTTAGCCTTTTCTTCTGATTTCGGCTTGGTCCACACGGTGTTAGTGTCTTTGTCAGTCCTTTGCCCTGGGTTAAAGCAATGGGGCCTCTGTCCTGTGGGCAGCTTTCAGTAGTTTTAAAACCAGAAATTGTTGCTATATGAAAATGATCTCAGAAGGGGCAAGTGTCACTATTTTTTGGCAGCAGCAATGAATTTTTTGATCTTTTGATTCATATGTTGTCTGAAGTTGGTATGAACTGGGTGTACAGGAAGTGGTTTATGAGACAGAAATACTGGTACACAAGAGCATAAGCTCAAGGCTTGGAACAGGAAAACCAAGAAACAACAAAACTTTACAGTAGACTGCCAGAAAATGTGTGCCAGAAAAGGCAGAAATATTGCAAAAAGAAAGCCTTCAGGCTTGGTTCTTTGCTGGTGCAAACTGATGTTGTTCTGCTGTAATTTCATGTAGTGACCTTAATCAGCCTTTTTTTAATTATTATTTTTTTTCTTCTCTTTATTAGAAGGTTTGTTGAGGAGAAAAATATTTGCATGTACTTGGAGATCTCAGAAGGGTGGGTGAACGAAGCACAGATGGCTCCTTGGCCAGAAACAGTGTTTATTCTAGATGATTTGTTGCCATGATTCTAATAAAAGATAAAGTAGTCCATGAACCTTCCCCCTGGCCACGTCTTTATGTCGTTTATAGCCTGCTTGAAAACTCCTGACTTCGACATCTCACTGATCCAGTTACAAATATATTCATATATGGAGGGTGGATATAAGGCAAGAACTCCTCTGGGACCTCTGTTGTGCTGGCTTTTACTGCAAAGACAACCAATCTTTCTCTTACACAAATAGAAGAGAACTGACTTGCAGTTGCAATGAGAGCTTCTCTTACTGATTTTTTTGCCATTTCCTTTAAAGCCATAGTTATTTAGCCATGCTGCTTTCATGTAATACTGTCTCTACTCTTTCCTTGAAAGCTCATATAGAAAAAATATTCTGCTGTTCTGGTCCAGTTCTTCATGTGGTTTCTACTCTTCTTGAATAGTGTTTTTAACAGCCATTTTGATCGTTTAAAGGCTACCTGAAAAAAATGCATTTGTGGCCAAAGCTTATCTGATCTGCTTTACGTCTAAACAAGGCTTGTCTGCCAAAGGTTTGCATTGAAGGTGACCTAATAAAAGATGTTATTTCTCTCTGTAAAATTTGCACTGCCCCAATATATGGAAAATATGTGTATGTGCATGCTGGAAGAAGCTCTTCTCACTGTTTACGTTCAAGAACTCTGAAGCTGGCATTTGAAGGCAGAAGTTAACATACAAAGTCATGCAATGACTGCAATAGCAGCATGTAGAAATAAGAAGTGAAAAAGCAATAATATGGTATTGAAGCATAAGATGAGAATAAGAAGTTGGTATGGCATGCTTTTAATAAGCAATGGAAGCATGTATGTTGTTTCAACTGTTGAATCTGAGCCCAGAAAACTAATAATGAAAAATGTGAAGCTGTTGCGCAAAGGAAATGATTTAGATATAATTTATTGACTTATCTTGAAGTGTTGTCTTTTTGCTGAGGAAAATGACAGCTCAATTAAAAAATGGCTTGTGGGTTGGTTTGTTTTTTTCTTTTTTTTTTGGGTAGAACCCTTGCTCTGTGAATTCTACAGGATCTTTTTTTCTTAAACTACAGGCACTTCCAGTACTGTTACTTAAAAGCACAGTGTTCTGGATTAGAATTTGGTAATGCCTTCATTAACCTTCTATAGTGAGTTAATAAGAAAGCAAAAATAACATTGCTGTTTTATTATTCTTTTATTTAAACAGGTGTGTCCTGAAAGCAGCAGAAATATCAGAGAAGTGCAATGTGCATCATACAATAACAAGCCATTTATGGGTCGATTTTATGAATGGGAGCCTTTTGCAGAAGGTAAGGGAACACATCTTGGTTCTGCATTATTATACAGGTAGTGTTTTGGAAAGGCAAACGTGATTTTTCCTTTGTGGAAGCCATCAGGCTTTGACTGTTGGAGTTTTCTTTGTTTTGCTCTGTTCATCTGCTGCATTTATTCATGGGCAGACAAGTAGATAATCTCACATCAATCTTTCTTACATTTTACAGGAATGAAAGCATACAAATCCTGCTTTGACAGGTAAACCATTGGCTCTCTACAGTGTTGCAATAGTATTTCAGTTACTACACTGCTAATTGCCTTCTTTTTAGAAGTGTTTACTTTTGATGACAAAGCTCAGTAGGGTTCCATTTCTGTAAATGAAGTTACATTTTTTAATGCCACCTTAGCATGTGCCTCATGGTCCTTATGTGTTGATTTTAGGACTTTCTGGCTCTCTACTTTGTATTTTCTAATGTTATGTTTGACAGTTGGGATGGTGACTGTGGGAGGGATACCTGTGCTATGGATTTCCTTATCTGCATGCTGAACTGGTTGTCCTGGAACACAAACCAGAAGCAGTTGTAGTAGTGGTCTGCCACCCGTCTAGAGTTCTAACCCTTGGAGGATAAAAATCTCAGTCAGTTGGGGGTTGTAAACTTTCTCCAGAAACATGTTTTGTGAAAGGATTATATATTTTGTTTGTCTTTCTGCAAGCAAGACCTGGACCCACCTCAGTTGAGATTTGTGATTTTTTTTTTTTCGTTAATGAGGTAAATAATGTATTCTTCAATTATGTCTCTGAATTCAGAGGAATATGGCTTATGTCTTGTTGTTTTGTTTTGGTTTTAGTAACATTTTTTAAAAAGCTGTTTTCCACAAAACTTCAAAAGGATTTATGCATACAAGAATATGTATGCATACTGTGGAATCTGTTATTCTGAGGCTGTTCTCTCACGTGGCATGAATCACTACTAGGAGAGTACAAGGATGAGTTTGTTACTCATATTGTGTGACAGGCTATGTTTGCTCTGTACCACGTTCTGTGCAATGTCTCCTCTCCAAATAGAGGCACAGTGTCACCCTAAAATTTTAAAATGCTCCATCTACTTATTTGACAAGGACAAAATAGAAGGAAGATGATTTACATGTATTCTTTTAAGTGTGTCTTGAATATGGCTTTCATTGCTTTCTGTATAAGTAGCTATAGATTTATCTTTATGGAAAGGCCCTTGCCCCTGTGTGTCCTAAAATTGATACAGTGGCAACATTTACTTGATCATGCACATCTTCAGTATCAGGGATCTGCTCTAGGGCAGGTTGTGCCCTGTGTGTGTGTTTTACCTTCCTTCAGTCTTCAACTCATCATACTAAGTTATTTTCCCAGCCCCAAAAGGGAGGCAAAATAAAAGGTCTGGAAAAGGAATGGGAAAATTTCTTTCATGACAGAGGGCTTCCTCCTGGTTCTTATATTTTTATTCCCCCTCCCTTCATCATAATATTTAGAAGAAGTGATTTTTTGGTGTTAAACTGAGGTAATATCTATCCTATACTATAGAGCCTAATACTAAGTGTTGAAGTGAAAGCAGTGAAAAACACATCTGTATAGGGCTGCAGCTGGGTATGTCAGCTGAAAGACGACATGCTGCTGTCACTGCTCTTGGGAACTGAGGAAACCCCTTGCTGGACTGCACTGTGTCAGTAGCCCTCTCTGAGCCAGTGTTCAGGGTTCTGTGTCTTGCCTCACTGCACAAAGGCAAAATGCCTATTTTGTAGCAATAAAACCCTTCCAAAGAGTGGACGTTCAGTATATACTGTGCTTTTAATTGAAGTCATGTTTGGCATTGTGAAGTTGCACAAAAGGAAGTTTCAGAGCTGTACAACTTTGGCACTTTGCACCATGCGTTTAGGCAGGAAAAAAAAAGTGTGGTAACCGAGCAAGCACATGGCTAAAGGCATATTCAGTGGACAGCATGACTTCTTCTACAACATGGCCTCAAAGTCTTGTGATATATTGGTTTTGATGCATCCCTTTTCAAACTTCTATTGACAAGACACTGCCAGTGCTGAGCCAGCTCAGCTCACCTTCATCTCCTTGCTTCCTACACAGCAGCTTTGACTCACTCTGCCCTGTTCCAGGAAAGATGACTCAGGGATATAAAACATCTCCCAATCATTTATTTGCCCCTCTGATGCATAGCACAGCTTGCTCCTAATGTTTATGTTGGATCAATAAGGGCAGCTAGACCATAATTTACAGCCCTGTCAGGATGGTGAGTTAAGTGTAATTATTATTATTTTTTAAAAATACATGTTTTTATTTCTCCCTTGTTCAGACTGATGTAGCTACAATTCTAATCTCTGTTTTGTCTGCTCCAACACAAACTTTTGTCTTTATTAAAAAAGCCATATTAAAGAGACTATAAACCTTATGAATTTAGAGTTTTTAATGAAAAAACACTAGTTTGTGTTGAAGAGCCAATAGCACATAAGGGCTTTAAGGTCAGGATTTGAGAGGAAGAATTCCAGTTGTGACAGAGGAAAAACATCACAATGACATGACCATAAAACCTGTAAGAAAGTTTAAATCTACAGAAGCAATAAATATTTGCATCATTCTTGTGATTGAACTCTTTTTAATTTCAACTCTTTATTTCAGCTAACTTTTGTTATTAATTATGGTAAAAGTTCATAAGCTAAAGTTTTTGATATTTTGACAGCTGTATGAAAAGAATTTATTGAAAGAAGACCTATTGGAAAACTCAGTGGGAATATGACCACAAAAGTCTCTCTTAGTGAAGAGTAACTGTATTTTTTGAGAGGAGGGAGACAACTACAGTTTTTTGGGGGTCAGAAATCCTCTAGAAGTTTAAAGATTAAATAAAATCATCTTGAGGAAAATCTCTGTTTGATACCTCTTCAGGAGGATACCTGGATAGTTTTATGTATCCAAAATACGTTGTCAAAGGTAGTATTCAACAACTGCAGAAAATCTTGGTCAACTGCAGACCCTCTTGCTTTTAATTGTTACCAGCTTCTATAATAGTGCTTCATACTGCAGGTAGGATCACATCTGTGCCAGCAGGTAGGTGCAGGAGCAGGACACATACAACGAATGCAGTGTGGGTCTGCACCATGGGTTCTGTAGGGAGGTTTGGCTTTCCTGGCCTCTATGGCTCTTCAGGCAACCGACAGGACTGCCTCTGCCTGCTTGGCGAGTGGAGGAGGGCTTCAGAGACTAGGAGATGATGTGACTGCATCTCCAGGGTGTCAAACCTGAAATAGCTAAAAATCTAGTCTCTGAAGACTTGGCTTTTTTCTTCCTCTTGAACATACCAGTTTACAAGTGGAAAAATGCTACAAAGTTCAAGCATTTTCTCCTGATAGTTTAACTTTCTTAGAAAATAGTAAAAGAGAGGTTTTGCAAATCAGAGCCTGATCTGCTGAAAGTCAGACATATTAGTCCCTAAAAGATACTTAAGCTTTGCCTCCTTCCCTCATAGTAAAACAGATGCAAAATTTTAATGGAAATTATTCTGTTTTCTTTTTTGAAATTTTAAAAATTTTGTTATTTTAGAGCAAAATTGGGAAGTTTTCTGAAATGCAGACTTGACCAGGCATATCCTCCAAATGATATTTTTGTTTGCGTTTTGTTGAAAACCAGCTGTCATTTCAGTGCTGCCCTTTCAGGTGGGTGTGCTGGTTTTCAGGGCAGCATGCTTATTTACCTGCATCTCACTGGCAGCAGGAGTTCTTGCTGGTTCAGATGTATATGTTATTTTACATGTGCATCTGTAAGCTGTGTTAGAACTCACTGGATGCTAGCTAACAAAGATAACAGCAGGAACAAGCATGTGGCTAAAAGATCATCATAGTGGTGGCTGTACAGATGATTTAGTTCCACTCAGTAGAGTCAAGATGTCTTTGGCTTAAAGTATTGTATTAAGCCAGATGAGTTTCTAGGAACAGAGCCATACTCAGATCTTGAAAACTGTTTAAATAGTTTGTTGCTGGCAGACAGTGGCTGGAAGGCTAAGTCCTGCACGGAGAGGGCCCTGCTGCCCTGCTGGCAGGCAGGCTGGCCTTGGGGCCAGGCTCTTCACCTGCATGGCATCTGTGGGGCCATCTGGAGCTGCTGAATTCTGGCAGTGAGAGGGATCTCTGCAGTCTGGCACAGTTCATTCTGTTCCTTCTGATTGCCAGGTCTGGCTTACTCTCACAACTTTATTTTTCTGTTTCATTGCTGAGAGACAAAAGTTGTATGGAGCCTGTACACTGCATGGCTCTTTGCAGCAGGGCTAGAGTCAGGCTGGCTTTCCACTGGGATAAAAATTCTTGTAGCTGAAAGCAGCAGTAGCATATATGAAATGCCACTAGGGTCACTGTTGCATTTTCTTTGGGAGGGAAAAATGAGTTCCTGGTCTACCTTGGTACTGTTGTTGTCGAACCTAACTACATGGGCACCATAACGAGTGATTAAAAATCAGCTGAGGTTGAAAGACGCTGAAAGGCACTGGGTGTGATCACCCAGCCCTGGGGCAGGGTGTTTGGGCAATTTCAGCTGGCTTCTGTTTCCTTTAAATGTATCAGAATCCAAACTCTGAATGGACAGAAGATACTTGTTCCGTATATTCTTCACCCTGGACTTCATGGTACTCCTTCTCTAAAATGACTTTCATGTCTCCATCCTGAGACCTGTCTTATGTTCAGGGCAGGATTCACTGTATAGGTAGTTCTGTTGCATGCTGCAAATCCTTTGAGTTTAGTTTTTGCTTTAAATTATCCTCTAGTAATCTGACTTCTAGCTATATATGTCTTCCAGGTACAGCTGTGAAAAATAAAAGTTCTGAAGAAAATGAAATGTATACCTTCCACAGGTGTCTAGTAAATACTGCAACGTTTAGTAATTTGTGATAAGAGGCATTTAGGATTTAGTCTGAACTAATTTTTGGTATTAGGATGGGGAATCAAGACTGATGCAGGGCTGCTACATTTATTCATGTTTCTTATTGTGGGATTTATAACAACAGATTTCATGCATTTTGAATTACAAAATAGCTTCTCATAACAGATCAAAATGTCATGGCCCAATTTAAGATGTTAAATAGCTAAGAAGCTTCTCCAATCTGCTGGTAATTGACAACACTGAAGATGCTGTTTTGGTTTGTTAGGGTTTTTTTTTGGTGGTAGTTTTCTTTTTTTTTTTCCTCCACCTGTTTTTAAATTTTGTTCAACTTCATGGCTAGTTCTTGAAGCTTGTACTTTAATTGCAGGCACTGCATTTTCTATGACAACTCTTTTGTTATTCCTCTTTTATGTGAAATTCGTTAGCCTGGCAGATTGATCAAACAGAAAACAGAGTTTGGGGAGGTTTGAAATGTACTGAGTAGGTGGTATTTGTATTTGTTGATAAACTACAACTCAAAAAATACACACTTGTCCAACAACAGGTAATAACAGGATGTAGATGATAACAGAACTGGCATTCTTGAAGATTTCATCACAAAATGCAAAGGGATTATTTGCACCTTTTCCTCTCCTTGTTTGTAGTATATATGTAGGAAAAAATCCCATCTAGGAGTTTGTCTCATTTCCTTCCTGCAAACCAAAAACATAAATTTATGGCTGACAATTAAAATAGGTGTTAAAAAAGGATGATGATATAGTCCCTTCTACATGCTGTTTGCATGTACTTTTCTTCAGGGTTATGGTCTACCATAATTTGAGATTTAGGAAATAAAATTGAGAAAAAATAGTGAGAACTTTGCCCTCTTTTGTATTTCATGAGAACTAATGTCTTCAGTTACTACGTGAGCTGACACATGAAACATACTGCAGTTGGCTTTGCTTTGCTTTTTCTTTTTCTGTTGGGCTACTTTTAAGTTGAATCAGGCTTAATCTTTAGCTGTTTCAGGAACAGTTACTTAGCAAAGGAATAACAATAAACTAAATAGTAAACCAGTAGCAGATTAGTATAAAATAAGTCATCCTGAGCATATACCTGAAATCATTGACCAGACCTGAAGCACTATAGGCACATAATTCTTCTCACATTCTGGTGGAATATGAGCTCTGATTTCCTTTCGACTCAATGGCAATCCTATCCCAGGAAGTGAAGTATTCATTTTTCACACATTATTGAAAATGCTATTTCACTTCAAAATGAAATGTCCTTGAAATGTTACTCATTTACGAGACTAGAATTTATTCAAATACAGTAGAACAAAAAGTTAATTTATACTGTGTCCCTTCCTCCCCTCCTTTATTTATTCCCTGTTTGTGAATGGATCACAAGAAAAGGCAGATGGAAGTTTGCAAAGTTCTAGAAGTATGGCTATGCCAAAGTATCTGAGGTATTTCTTTGACCTCATCAATAAATCCACTTCCTGAACATCTGTTGTGTTGAGCTTGACCTGGAAATTATAAATATCCTGTGTATTACTGAAATATGTAACTACTTCTATAGAAAGCTTTAATAAAAAAATAGATAGTTATATATATGGAAACCTAATGCTTCCACATAGCAATTTAACTTTTATAGTAATACCTCCTATATAATTTTATTAATTTACAAATTTTGATTTGCATTTGTAAAAAGCTTAGCGATATCAGTCTGTTTTTTACCTGGGATTCTGTGGTTGGTTACAATTGAAATAATAATGCACATGCATTTTTAAGTGTAGGGACTACACTCTGATGCATGAAGTCATCCATTTCCCTGTAATAGGTCATATGCACTGCATGTTGTGATGTTTCTGGTTCTTCAATTTCCCCACTTTGCTATTTGGAGAGTAAAGTGAAGTAGGAGAGATGAGAGAGCGAAAATTTTGGTGTTTATAGGTGGATATCTGGATGGGCCTCAAGAACTGGACAGGGTTGTTAGCTTTTCTCACACTTTTTACTGCTGTTTGCATTGACATGGTTACTGTATACAAGTATATATGTAGAAGAAGTGGTTTGGGATACTTTAGTCTCTTTTGAAATAATATTGTCATATTTTTTTACTCCTATGGGAAGTCCATGAGAAAAGTGGTATGCTAAGCTTTAGAGGCAAAATATCACTCCGACAATTCACTTCCTTTGCCTTCTTTATAATGAAACACCAACATAAAGAGGCATCCTTTTCCTATTTGGACATCTCTTTTGGGATATGAAAAATTAGCCTGAATTCTCCTAAATCTGTTCTTTTTGGTGGAAGACAGACCTTTTGTAGCAGACAGAATCAAGCAGGCTCAGATGCTTTGAACAGATGTATTTTACAGCTTCACAAGGAAACTATTTTTTACAAGTTTTATGATTGTAGTCCTAGGAGTGCTTGTCACGCACAGCGATTTCTTGTAGTACAATGCACTAGAATAGGGGAGATCTTTGGGCTCACAGTGTTTTGCAGGTGTGTAGAAACCCTAGTGATCCTGCCATGTCTCCCAGATCCAAGAAACAGTCTGGAGAATAAAACAGAGCTGCAAGGTCGAGACTGTGTAATCATTTTAACATGTTATACATTAACCTTGGGGAATATTGAATAAACAGAGCAACAATTAAGCAAAGGATTATCAACACTTGTTCCATCTTTGTTGTTAAATGTATGAAATATTTATTCAACATAGTTCTTTCTATAACTTTAAAAATCAAATATTCTTCATTTGAAACACTTCTGTGCAGTGTGTGGTGGTTAACCTAGATGAAAAATATTTAAAAATTGCTTGTAAATAGTCTTTACATGCATTTCAAAAAGGTTTTAATAATTTCTTAATATTTTCCATGTCTTTGATCTCAAAAAGGCTTTCATATTATCTGTTCTGGTCAACAGTGGTTGTCCTAAAGTGGCTTTGTCAGTATAGAAGGCTGTAGAGCTCTCAGGTTGCTGCTAAAGTTAGAGGAAGGCGTTACAAATATGACTTGTTACAGGTCTTAGTGATCCAAGAATTGGTGAGGTTAGTGGGAGCCATTCACTTCATGGCTTTTACATGAAGAATTTAGAAGAAAATTCACCATGTAATTAAAAAAGTGAACAGAACTGTAAAACTTTGTTGCAGGCTGATAATAACCAGATTTCTGTGAATTCAGAGAATTCTAATGTACCTAATTCTGTGAAGGCCTAGAATCTCACTAGAAATTTCCACCGTTTCTTCAAAAAAAGATTACTTAATTAAAGAGTTCAGCTGCAGTCCATACTTCGTTCAAAGGTTCAAGGAGCTTTTACTCAATTATTTTGGGTGAGCATACAGAAAGGCAGCAGCACATAAATGTGGGAATCAGAGTTTTCCTTAATTCTTGAAGACTTGAAAATACACAAAGGAGGAATTTTAGGACCATCTCAGAGACCAGATTACCTCCTTTTTCATCCCTCACCAAGGTGTTTGGTTTATTGTATGTGTTCCTGAACAACTAAAATTGTGACAAATTAAACATTTAGTCCACTGCCAAACCAATATAGCTTAGGTACCCATAGTTCAAAAGCCTTCCAAACACTGGAGTAACTCTTAGAGAAATTAACTATAAAAGGCATCCTGAGAAATGCAGACTCTTTCTTATCTACTTTGGGAGGCTAATTTCTTCCAAGTATTTTTCATTATGTAAAACAATTACATATTAAGGTACTTTTCATTTGTTTTGTTAATTTTGAGCCTCTGACTATCAGGTGATACAAAAGGAAACATAACATGAACTCAGGAGGGAGATGTGAATCTAAACATTTATGTTCGCAGTTGCCATTTGTATACTCAGAAATTGCTTATGCACAGTTTCAGCAGTAGAACTTGCAGTTGCTCTTACTGATGGAAAATTTTATTTTCTTAATGTAATCTCTGTCATTGTGCAGTTTTTAGAAATTAACATGTACATATACTTTAAAAGGCAGATACACAAGTAAAATGTGTGGGTTGTACCTGGTTAGCTTTATAACTGTTTTAGCTTTAACTCATCTCTTCTGAAACTGAGGTTTGGGTCAGTCTACAAGTGGGGCCAGAAGCTTTGATTATAGCTACGAATAGCAGCATGGTGTGAGTTCACAAATCAAGAAGTTGGGGCTAGGTGTAAAATTTAGGAAGCCTACTCAAGCACAGAAGATGTCCACTTTCAGATCTGGTGAGTATTTTGCTGCTTTGTTTTACGAGTAGGTGGCTTATGGTGATTGACATCTAAGCATGGTATAGAGCACTTAAAGCATGAGTAATTTTTGCCTGAACTAGAAAACTGAAGCTCCCTTATGTAAGGCCATAATTGCAGGCTTACCAGTTTAGAGGGATGTTTGGAGGGTCTGTGCCAGTGTCTGCCTCCAAGCCGTGCTGCATAACAAAAGTACATTCCTAGAAATTTGATAACTGTTAATTTTCATATTTTCATCCTGTGACAAACAGAAAGGATAAAAGTAATTTGCTTAAACCCCTCTTATTCTGATAAAGCTTCTTTCTATGGGATATGAGTGAAAATATGAGTGTCTTCTGAAGTATGAAATGAAAGTCTTCAAGGCTAGTCTGTGTGGGTCAAGCAGAGTGCTTATAGACTCGTCAAGTTCAATTTTAGTCTGGAGTCACTGTACAAGACTTTGGGAGAAGGGAAGGGATGGGAGGTTTAAGTATATGGCCTATTTTTAATCTCCTATTACTTTAAAAGCTCTCAGATTGACACTTTCCAACTTTATCTCCCAGTGTTTTAAAGGAGGAGAGAGTTTATAGGTCTCATTGACATAACCGTGTGCTAGAAAAATGAGGTTACTTATTAAAACAAATGTGGGTGCCTGTGCTGCACATTATTATTTAAGTATTCCTGTGTTTCCTGAGCATTTGTTAATGTTCTGAATGGAGGTTTTGGTAGTGATGAGTGTTACAAAGGGAATTAAAAAGATTTTGCCAATATAGCAAGCGTAAGTAGTTGGAATGGCATTTATATATGCTTGATATTCCTTCTTGTTATGATGAATAACTAGTTCCAAAGCAAGGAAAATGTTACCCACTGTGAAAGAAAAGCTTATAATATGGATGAACATCAGAAGAAAGTGATTCCCAGTGGTAGTATATAAAATGAAAAGCAGAACTGGCTTCTATTGTGCTCTGTTTCCATTAGACATCTCAGGAGTTTTATAGGCATGGCGCATAATAAATATCTAAGCCATAGTTTGAGGTCTTTTACGAAGGAGAGAAAATTCTTGCTAATATTTTTCTGGATCAGACCTTCCTCTTACACCCAGATAGATACTAATCTCTGGCATTTGTCCCCAAAGTCAGCTTGTTAATTTGTTAATTTGCTTTCCGTATTGCACTGAATAACTGAATTTAAATGCAAACACCACCAATTCCAAAGAAATTGAAAGAGACAGTGAAACCATGCATTAAATTTGCTCATCTGTCTGCAAAAAGAAGAGATTAGCCTCTGAATAATTTTGGTCAGAGGCCTAAAAATACTAAGGTGAAACTCACTATGATTGGTTCTGCTGAAACAGTACCAACCTCTAGAGGGAGATCACAAAGAGCTATCTGTTTGGATCCATTACACCACTGATGTGGATAGGAAGTATAAAAACAGAAACAGACCTCAAAAAGTTGAGCCTGATTTCCCTCCCCCCCCCCCCAATACAATAATATGAGTCTGGTGACATCATCAGATCTGAAAAGTAATATAGTCTTTTACTGTATTGTTTCATTACTGCAATATAAATGTAACCCAGTGTATGTAAAATACATTAGAGCAAATCCACAAGCAATTTCCTTCATTGTAACAAACATTGTATCTCATTAGAGCAAAACAAGCCCCCAGTTATGTTGCGGAACATCTGCTTAATAATTTCAAGTTTCTCCAACAATGCTGCCAAAACAGCTAAAAAGTCAACGTTTAGTCTGCTACTTTGATCAACTGAAGTAATAAAATTATAAATAATGCATGGAATGCAAATCTGGTGGAAGGCAGAGCAGAGAAGTGCTGTTGGTCCTACACTCAGACAGCTCTCACTGGTAATGATGTGGCCTAAGGCACTGGAACTAAATTTCTGACTTGCATAGATTTCCCATCTAGCAGGAAGAAAGTTGTTTAGTCTTTCTGTGTCTCGACTCTAAAACTGAGTTTCAAATGCCCTTTTCTTATTTCCTGGGCTTTCTATAATGCATGTGAGGTGCATTAACATTACTGAAAAGAGCTAAAGCATCTGTAAACAAACAGCAGGTCAATGTTGATGTCAGGTTTTGTGTGAGCTGTAATGGTAGGTATTGGTCTGCTGTGTGACAGTATCAGTTTATGCTCTGTATATCTTAGGAAAAGGGTCACTTCAGTTGTTGCAGTGTCAACAATTTGACTATTTGTTTTCATTCCAAGTGTGAACAAAAATGGGAAAATTTTCCAGGAATACAAAACATTTTTAAGGTATCGAATTATTTGGGTTCAGTATGGTTGAAACTTAAAAACATACTTATCATTGTAATATTATTAGCTTTAAAAAAAAAAAGAAAACAATAAAATGTTTCAGCATTGAAATCAAACAGGAAAGTAAACATGATTTTGACTTTCCTTTGTTTGTTTTGGGCAAAACCAACATATTCAGTATTAACAAAATTTAATTTTTGGAAACAATGGGTAATGTCAGTGGAATGAGTCCACTCTGTTTGTAGTCAGATTGATGAAAATATATGATGAAAATATAACATGTAGGACATGTCCTTAAGTGCATGTGCTGATCTTATAATTTCCCTGTGAAATTATGGTTGTGCAGGAGACAAGTGAAAACTTGTTCCTTCTTTCAACAGCAATGCATTATGCCATACCTTTGTGTGACAGTGACCAATGCCTTCTGCTTGTGTGTTTTTGGTTTTGGTTATTTTTGGTAGTATTTTGACTCTAAATTTTTTATGCTGCAATCAGTTAGTGACACCTTGAATTCAGTTAAAAAAAATAAATTGTAACTGTGCCAGTTACAAGTAAAATGAATCTGAATTAAAATACAAGTTTCAGTAGCAAACACATAGAATAAATATTACTTTTGTCTCTATTAATGCAGAGAAAGTTAATAGCAAGAAGAATCAAAAATAATGTGCTGATAAGCCTAATCCATCTTCTGTTTCATTGTATAGTTAGAACTTTGTTTGATGAATTTAAATGGTCTTAATTCTCCTTGGGAGAATTTTCAATTATTTAATAGTCTCACTGTCAGGTGTTTGGTTTTTTTTCAGTGATTTTGGTCTTAATTCTTCTGAAACCCATATCAACTTTACTGACCATTCTTAATCTCTTTTTTTATGCAATTACAGAATTTTCACGTGTTTATGTATCAATTGTCTGACTGACTTACACTGTATATGCTTAGCTTAAAACAATTGGAAGGAAAGTCTGTTGAGTTCATTTGTCATTCATGAAAGGAAGATGTGCATCTGAGACTTGCAAAAGGTTTGGCTTTCTCTAGTGACTTCATAATCTTTCAGTGTTGGTTTTCTAGCACCATGGTTAGAGCTGTTACTGGACAGCAAAATATGGATAACTTGTTGCTTGACATATTGAATTTTTTTCCCTCCCTTTTCTCTCTTACTTGCCTTTCTTTTATACTGACAATCACTTAGTGTTCTCTATTTCAAATACAATGGCACAACCTGGGGCTGATGTGCAATATGTTGCTTGTTCAGAGAAGCAAACTTGGCAGGGCCAGACAGCTCCCCTCACATTTGTACAGCTCAGCTCTGGTGGATTTCACTAGCATCTGGTTTAAAAATTAGGCAACAAAAGATAACATTTCTTACCAGATTTCGTAAGGAGAACGAAAAGCAACTGTATAAAGTATTGGTAGTTTGTCTTCAGTTTTAAAGTATTTTTTCATATCCTGCATACTGTAAAGCATGAAGAATTAATCAGTAAACATGCATAGTGTCAGTCCTGCATGGGGGAAACAGGGGAAATGTGATCCCATGTACCGTGCATGAAAGTATGACAGCTCTTACTGTATAGACTAAAGTAAAATGTAAATCTCCAGTTAACATTTAGTATTATCCTTCAGGAAATTCTGAGGATCAGAACAATCTTTTAATACTTGATTGCTTTTGGCCCTTTTCCTAATACACAGTAGTCTAAAGCCAGCTCTGGATCAGTTGTAACAGCAACTCTCTATTTTCACCACTATAACCCCAGTCAACAGAAATGGCTTAAGTTCTCAAGGACAACACATATTGTTGGCTTTCAAATGAAATAATAGGGATGTTAGCATTGAAGACCTGCAAAATTCAATTCGGTGTAAATGGAGTGGAAAAAGCAGTTAACTTTAGCATGCCTGGAAGTTTAAAATCCCAAGCTGATAACCGCCAATTCAGTTGCAGCATCTTTTAGTAATCAAAATGATAACCAAAATTATAGTGGAAAACTTAAAAAGTATTTTAAAATTCAAACTAAGGCTATCTATCTGACTTTACAAGTCCTCTGAGTACTGTCCAAAGCATGCAGGCTCATGCGGACAACTGTTTGCACAAAGAACTTTTTACATTTATTGTAAGCTGAAGTGTACCATTCATGTGAAGTGTACCATTGGTCTATCTGTTTATCTCAGTGTAATTATCATGGTATGAATGTTTACAAAGAGACAAAAATAAACAGTTCCCAGTAGTAAGTGCTGAAATATGTTATTTAGTTCACTGAACTGCGCACAAACATTCTAAAACCATGTGGCTAAGCCTAAGAGCAGTTAGTCTTATCTTATTTATATACTGGTAAATCCACCCCCACCATTTAGTTGAGGAATTGTGTGTGTGCAGGCTTGTGTGATACTTGTATATGAAGGAAATGCCGGATGTATGTATAGGTCATATCATAAACTTATTATCATTTAGAGTGTATGATGCATGAAACAGTATTTTAATAAATTATTGTAATGTTGCAATAATTTCAGTAAATATTAAATATTTATTGCATAATTGCTTATTGAAATTATTGCATTCACGTGTAAGTCAATGTTTTGTTGACCAAAGCATCTGTTGCTATTCCCATATAACAATTGCAAATGAAGTGAATAAGCTGTTGGAGAATCACTGAGCGTCTGTCACAGAATAAGGTTAACTCTGGACGTAGATAGTTGTGGCTGAACAGGCACAGTAACATGTGAGGAAATGAGGAGAGAACAATAGATTCTTGTAGAGGTCATTGTTCAAAAGCAAATTTCTGCCTGGGTACCACTTCCCCATATGCGCTGTATCCTCAACAGGAATAGAAAGTGTAATTAGATAATATAAATTAAGAAAATGTACTTGACCACTACAGGAAGTCAGTCTGCTGGTACTGGAGAAGCCCACAGCTATGCTAAGGTGGTCAGGCTTTTTAGTCTGTAACCTCTCCAGTGGAAAAAGAAAATAACACTGATGCCAATATATTTCAGTTTTTTAGTAAAGTTTCACCTAGCTTAGAGAAAAAGAATGTCAACACCCCCCCCCCCAATCTAACAGGTGTGATTCGAAACATATGAATTTGTTATTTTCTTTAATTTTAGAATATAGTTTCAAATATATTTAATTGAATTTCAGGGAGCATTTGTGGTTATGTGAAAGCCTGATCCCTTGTGCTTGTAATTGTTGATTAGTCTGTAACCCAAGGAAAGCTCAAAAGAACGCCAGACTTGTATGAAAGAAAGGAGGACTGATTTATGTTTGAATGGAAGATGAGTTCATTTATAGATTTGTGGGCTGGCATATGGCTGGTTTTAGGTGCTAGTCAGATGCAACTCCTAGATTGTGGACTCACCTACTATAAAGAAAGAGTTGGGAAGACCCAAATCAGAACTTATTCCTGAATAATCCTCAGAACTGACCAGGTGCCACATTTTGTAACTGACAGAGACACTGATAATCTATTTCTGCCTTTATAAAAGAAAGGTGTTGTCTTCTAAGTGTTTGATGAGAAACCCAGTGAGATGATTGTATGCGTTTTTGTCCAAAATGTCAAAAGACTTAAGTCAAGATTCTGTGACTGTGATTTCAGACTTCAGGCTGGGCCAGGGTTATAGAATACACAATGTTTTTTTCTCCTCTAGAACTGTAATTATTTGGAAAAAGTACATAATATGTCTCCTTAGAATTATAAATGGAAAAGCAGTTTAAAGAAAAGAAAAAAGTTGAAGACAGCCCATGAGCTTTGGTTCTGGGTAAAGAGAACAGGAAGGGAAACTAGACTTAATGCCTATGGGTCCTCATATGAAATGAACAGACACTCAGCAATATAAAAAGTAACACCCATAAAAGCATTTTAAAGTAATGAGCTGAATTTATAAATTGAATAAAAATAGTAAGAATCTGTGGAAATAATCACAGGTGAGCTGTTGAAATACACTGGGTAGAATGTTTGAGGAACAGGATTGAGATGTGTCTGTGTGAGCTCTTCTGGGACCCAGACTATATATGGGAGTATGCAGATGCACAAAGGGAAATTCAGCATGCTGTTCTGTAGAGCGCTCTGCTCACAGTGCATTGGAAATATTAGAACTGTTTGGCTTGCATGAGGCATGAGTTGGAGGGCTGCAAAGGTATGCAAAGTATGTGTCGATACATGTCCTGTAGATCATGCTTTGTGTACTACAGCAAGAAAAAGTAGAGAACTGCTTTTCAGAACTAAAAGCGTTTATTTCCTTTTCCAGGGTAATTTTTTTTCTTCAGGCTTCTTTTATGCTACCTTCCATCATGTGGGTAGTTGTTTTATGATATACATAGTCAGACTAAAGCTGTGAAACACCTGAATGCGGCACTGAAATTACGATTACATTTTGGGGAGGGATTTTTGTTTGTTTATTTATTAAATATGTGGGCTTTAATGGAGTTACTTTTGAAAAACATTATCTCTGCATGCATGAAAATCAAGAGTTGTTTTTAAAATAGAGATTGTCACATTTTTATCTGTAGCTTTAAGAAAAATACCAAATACTGTGACATTTAAGATGAAGTCCAAACAGCTGGAAAAGCACTCTGGCTGCACTTGGTACAGAAATTTGTAGGAGTTCGAACACATGTGATACTCAGCCCAGATGTTTCTGACTTAGTGTCTGGATGAACTGTGGAAACAGTTCTGTCTGACAGTCTCATGTGGTTTAAGACGGTTCAGAATGTGATGGGTTTTGTTTTGTTTTGTTTTTTTTCCCTAATCTTGGGGACTTAATCTAAAGCTGTGAGTTTTGACTGTCTGTAGTACTGGTTAGTATTCCATGGTATGATGGAACAATGGAATGATCACAAATTGCTTGGATTCTGTGGTATGTAGATGCAATTAATTGTTGTGGGTGTCTTCATGCACAGTACAATACATGAGGTTTTTTTGCCATGATCTCAGGGTGAGATGGTGGGTTTGATACACAGAGTAAGCCTTTCCCATTCGTAAGGGGAAATCTGAAAGAAAACACAAACTACTTGGAATTGGAGTCTTTGGTTAGAAATAAAGGCCGTTACCTGCAGTTGTAAGTCACAACAGTGGAGGTCAGAATGGACCTCTGGAGATCATCTGGTCCAACTCTCCAGCTCACGTGGGGTCAACTACAGCAGGCCATCCAAGACTATGTCCTGTTCTGAAATACCAGGTTCCTGAATTAACAGATCTACTGTCTATCCTAGAATAAAAAACATTGCTTATTTTTAAACAAGAGAAGTAGATGATCTCTTAAGGCTGGTACTTTTCAAATAAAGTTGATGTAGCTGAGTGCTTGAAAAGTAGCTCCTGCACTCTTAACAACTATTACTTGTAAAAGATATTTTAATAAGAAACTTTATTAGTAATGCATGCCTGAGTAGCAAATATGTATTACTACTGAACACCTTAATAACTCCACTGGGCAAATGCATATTGTAAAATCATTACCCAGCCATTTAGAGGTCCAGCTGGCTTCCAAACTGTACATTTAAAGCCCAAGCATGTTTTAAAGAGAGAACTAATATACAGCAACTGACGTAATTATGCAGTTCCCAGAGGCAGCAGATGTGAAAGGTGGTGTTTTCCACTTCAGGGGCATTAGGAAAAATTTCCCTTAGTTTTACTTTTGATTTGTGTGGGTTTTTTAGCACCCACAATATTTTAGGATGGAATGAAAAGCTAGAAGGTGTGCTTGAATTACTCATTGGGATCAAGCAAATGGGACAGCTGCAGGGTTTAGATGTGGTCTCATGTGCAAGTCCATTTCATTTTTGTAAAGATTCATCTTTCTTCCAAAACCAGAAACTTAGTTGGCTTCCTGCAGCCCTGAATCAGTGGCAAAGCTTTCATTCATCTTTGTGAAGAACTACTTCTAAAACTTTCTTCTGTCGAAAAGGTTAATACAGGAGCAGTCAGCTGTCAACACGTGTGAGGAAAGGTCTTAGGTAGAATCGAATCTAACTGTGGTGAATCTTTAACCAGAGGATGTTTCAATTAGGAGCCTACCTGCAGGTGAGGACCAAGTTAGAGGGTTGCTTAGTTCAACACAGAGTTCCTCATCTTTCTCCTGGCCCAAACCTAAACAAGGTGTGTAAAGCAAAAAACAAATCACACAGGTAAGAAAACTTTTGAAAGGCAAATGCGTCTCAAAAAATGTGACAAAAGTGTGAACTATTTGGTAGAAAACAAAGGAAACACAAAAACTTTCGGTTACTTTTTCAGTCAGTGGGATCAGTGAAAAAGTGAATCTCTCTTTTTTTAGGCCCTCTACAACTAGATGGTATTTGCCCAATGTTACACACTTTTTTTTTTTTCAATAATAAAAAAGGATCTTCTGTTTCTCATATAAATTCACTTAGGATCTAACTGTTTCCAACGAAGTTGATTATAAAAGTCATAATGAATGCAATAGCATCAGGATCGGGTCCTTAAAAATAAAAATTAAGGTATATGCCCTTTACTTTTCAGGCTCGAATTATGCCTATTATCATGCTGTTGGTCCTAAAACTCAGCAAGACAAAGCACCAAAGACAACAAAGCTTAACTCACGTAATACATAATAGCAGGATAACAATTTTCATTATTCTTTCTCCAGAGACTTCTTAACTTACCTGTCACAAGAGTATTTGGAAGAGTGCTTCACATACTTTAAAAAACGTTTGCCCGTGACTAGAATCAAAGGACATTCTCATTACAAATGTCCTTGAATAACCCCTTGTCCCAACTTTTAAAACAGGTATTTAATTTTAAGTATTTAATAGTATTGACTAGTATTGAATAGTATTGACTGTTATTTAATAGTAATGACTTCAAAATTATCTAAGCATATGAGTATATGCTATCCAGAATTGCAGTTTCATGACAGCTTGGAAAATCAGCCACAGGTGATGTGCAAGTTGCAGACACATACAAACAGTTTGAGTCCATTTTGCCTCTGCAGAACAAAGAGAAGGTCTATCTGCACATACTTTCCAGTAGAAATTCTTTGAGTTATACAGAGAGTCACATTGTTCATGTAAAATATCTTGATTATTTTGCCTGAATAGGCTCCGGGCTCTGGTGAAGTTGGTTGAGTGCTTTGACACTGTTATGAAAGTGTAAATTCTCGCCGAAAATAAGCGGTGGAGATATTTATAAAGGTTTAATAAATATTTATTAACACTGTATTACAAGTGATATATGATTGGTATTTACAGGTTCTAGTATTCAGTCGGAAAGAATCAATTCTGCAGAATGTATATATACAGGCACTTTAAATAGTTTCAGGAAGTCTATATGTTTAGAAAGTGAAACTAAATTGGAGTGAGGTAGAGAGAGGGGTGGTGAGTGCTTGTCGGGAATTGGCAAGCCCACAAACAGGCAGTTTGCACAAACTGCCCCAGAAACTCTATGAAGAAATGTTCAGTTTACTCACTAACTGAAGAAAGTTCTCGAGGTTCTTTTCTTGATACTGTTTTATAGTCCCGGAAATCGTAGCACAGATGTATCGTAATAACGTGATACAAATGGCGCCGACCGCGTGGTGCCGTGCCGCGTGGTAGCGGCTTCTCTCGGAACAAAGGGTCCTGGAAGATTACCGGTGATTCCCGAAGGCTTAGCAAGTCAGTTCGCCGAATGCACTGTGTAAACAAGCTTGCCGCTCCAGGGGAAAACCCTTGTCGATGCGGTCGCCAGGATATGGCCAAAAGCGGCTCCTCTGCGAAGCTGGAGCGACTCTTTCCGCGATCTTACGGAGATCGGCTGGGGAGGGTGCCGGTCTTTTGGGCAGAAACGGCGACTTGCGGCAATGCACTCGAACGCTGCTGGTTCGAGTCCGGGGCAAGGCGGATCTCTCGGCGGCAGAAGGCACTAGGCAAACACGGGCACGCACACGGGAACAGGCGTGGGTACGGAACACGAGTTTTCCAAAACAACCCCTATTTAACATTTGCCGCACGGACGCTGGTCCAGTGAGCATCCTTGTTAAACAGAGCAATTGACCAATGAACTGATGTTTCACCAAATATAATGTGAACATAACGTGTGAACAAAGCCAAGCATGGGTATGTCGTCGGCGTGCCATTGTCCCAAATGACCCAGGAGATTGTCTACTCAGACAGAGTGGCGCCCAGCCTTCCCCCCCCCCCCCACTCCAGAGGGGACAGGGGGTTCCAGCTGAACCTGTAGGCCATGCCCCACCACTTTAAGGATATAGCCTTGGGTCATAGGCTTCTTTCACCACAGACCCTCAGGGAAATTCCGTGTTTTCTGGCTGTTTGTGCTGTGCACTCCTGTGTGTATTGTGGAATTAGTGTAGTGGTCTCATCGTGATGGTATCTTTCCTGTGGTGATCATTAGGGTATGTTAGTTTTCTCTAATTCTTCTAGCACTACTGAGTTGAGTGGCACAGATGTCATTTACAAGAAAATCATGCTCCAAAAAAAAGAAGACTCTAGATTGTTTTTAGCATCCTCCTTTTTAGGGCATTAAAACTTTTTAAAGTGAGCAGGACCTTTTATACAAAAAATCTCTGTCTCATCACGGGATTGTTTATTCCTTTCCGCATTGAGTTGATTCTTTTATTAGCAGTTTATAGAGTGGAGTTTATAATTTCCTCTTAGTATAGGGGTGAAAATCTGTTATGCAGCTTGTGCATCTAAAATGTACTTGTTATCAGCTGTTATACAAAAATCGATGTATTAGAAGGGTTTTAATGACAGCAGTAATGTACCACATAATTTAAGTATTTGCATGTATGTGAAGGTTTAGGGAAATTATCATTATAAGTGATCAGCTTGGATTTTTTTTTCCATTTTTTTGAATGAGTTATTTCACAAAGAACATTTCAGGCTGTTTCATGCATTTGGAACAAATCAAGTAATACCTGTAGTTTTTGTTTCAAAAGGTTTACATGTTTCATTATTAGTGTTTTTTTAAGCAAAGTATTTATCACTTCTGGTTTCTGAAGCTAGTGGAGACTGTTGGCCCTTCTCTCTAGTCCAGGAGGAGTTGAAACCACACCCAGAGTCTGAAGTGACCCCTCTTCTGCCAAGCTTAATTTATTACTTGAGCATAAGACTTGCTTTGTGGCCTACCAAAGGAATCAAGAGACTCCCTGTAGATTCACTCCTGCTTAGGTAGGAATAATTTGGCTCCCTCCCAGTCATGTGTTGATAATTGATCACTCTCCCATTTTCTTAAAAGAGCAGCACATCACATGCTACTGCCCTTACATATAGGCTTGTAGAGCTATGTATTTTGTATGGAACTGTCCTCTGTTTTCATGCATCATACACTGAAAGTCATGAAAAAATGAATTAAATATGTTCTTGGACCTAGTAATTGGATTTTTGAGGCTGGTACATCAATTTCCGGTAAAGCCTTAAAGAAAAAAGAAAAAAAAAATGCTTGAAGACCCAAGCACAGAGTAGGCAAGGGAGCAGAGAAAGGTTAGTAACTGTTTTTAAAAGGCACCTTATATGCAGAAAGCTGGTTTACCACAAATATATTCGTTTGTGTTTTGCTAAAATGTTGGCCTGATTATATGAGTCTGTTTAGTGAAAATAGAGGAATGGATATTAGTTTATCATGCTGCTGCTGCAGTATGGTGTAGGTGGATTACATCCAGCCACCTTTGATACGTGAGTCTGTCTGAAACATGCCTGCATGCAAGTGTGTCCTGTTGTAATAAGCCAGAAAGGTGTTAGAGAGAAGGAAACACTTGCTTTACATCTCACTGAGAACCTGATCTAGTCTCTGTGGGAGGAGGCTTCCTATAGATTTTATATGAACTGCATCATGCTCTGTATATCATGATGGCTTATCTCTCAGAAATGTATTCTGTCTTCAGTCTACCTTGAGAAATGGGAGCTGGATAGTGTAGTTAACCTTGGACATGTGATTCCTGAAAGTAGTTTTGTGAAGCACCACTGAACATCTCCAACATACATAAAAATTAATTCCTTTGACTCTGGTTATCCAGACAGGGAAAGCCTCATCTGTTGTTTCGAATATAAGAGAAATATAGGCTATCAGCATCTTGAAGGATGTAGAGAGTGACATTTTTGTTTCCCATGAGCAACAAAAAGAAGAGGTTAATACTGTATGTATCATACTGTCCTGTTTTATCTTTTTTAATGCTTCACTTTGTTAGTATAGTTACAATTAACAGGAATTCTGAGGTTATCTAGATGGTTACACAAATTTAAGGTATTGAGCATGTGAAATCTCTATTGAATATGATCTTGTTTTAGATCCAGAGAGTGGAGATTTTAATAGTTTGCCTTTAATACTTCTTATAAATCACAAGTTGAAATGACTGGTTTACCTCATAGAAAGATGTGAATTGCTCATTACTGCTTCTTCCAAGAGTTGCCTCACTTGTTCTGAATTTGGAAATATTTCCTTTGGGCTGGAAATGCTTTCTGAATTGCTCGATTACCCATGCACGTTTCTGCAATGAAGGCCAGATTAGAATTAATTTAGTTCTAATACTCTAGTATTTTTCTGCTAAGTAGTCATCTGTCTGCAAGGCTTATTCTCTGCTACCTTTAATGTATTGTTGCATGTTTCCATGTGCATCCATATATTTTCTTTGAAGAATCAGCTTAATTGAAGGAGAAGAAACCTTCATGAAATAACTGACCTAAATATAAGTGATGATGGGCTCACAGTCTAAGAACATAAGCTGCAAGAAGTAACTATTTTGCAGAATGCCTATAATGTCAGGAAGAGCTTTCCAAGTCTTTAAAAAGAGATGTCCTTTTAAGAGCCCTGTAAAACAGGTATATTTAAAGCACAGGTTAGAGCCCCTGTTCTTTTTGCTGTAGAGGTTGGTTGCTAATCCCAGCCAAACCTTCCACAATCATAGAGTCATTTAGGTTGGAAAAGAACCTCGGGTTCATGAAGTCCAAATCAAACTAGTCCACAAGAAGAGAAACCAAATAAATTCAGTGCAAGAAAAGGCTCCAGTGTTTTTCAAAAGGAACTGGTAGAGAAAAGCAGTTTATTCTCAGACTTCCAAAGGTTGTTGCAAAGAGGCAGCTCTTAAAGAAAATAAACCAGCTAAACACTCAAAGATGTGGTTTAATTATGCAGTAATTCTTACTATTGAGAAATACAATAGAAGAAAATAAAGATCACCAAGTCACATATTGTTTTCAAGCTCTAGAAAAGCAATGAAGTGATATAAACCAGAAGACTGGGGGAGAAAGCTTTCTGTGAGGAAGGTTTAACATTGCCTTGTGATTCAGCACAAAGAACTGTAAGAATATAAGAGTGGAGTCAGAGTTGTAATCCTTGTGGGGCCATAGGCTTGTGTGTGATCTTGAACAATCAACTTGATCTCTGTGAGCAACAAGCAAGCTCAAACACTGCAATTTCTACAGTAACCTACCAAAGAGCAAAGAGAAGAAAGCTGAGCCTTCCAGTATCCCAACAACAACAAGAAGCCACTGAGAGTAAATGTTTCTTACTAACCTCCTCTGTACTTCACATTAGTGAGACAAATATTCCTAATAAATGAGGTACTGGTAATGTTCTAAAAGTAAGCAAATATAAATACAACTTCAGAATCAAAGTCTAACAATGAAGCAGCAAATAAATCCAGGCATTGTTTACTTCAGAATTTTATGTCGACTGCTTCCAGTAACCAGATGTGAGTCTACAGGACAGTATAAAAAAACCCCAGAACTCTCCATCTGTGTCTAACCCATACTGTCAAATGCCTCAATCCACAGGCTTACTGACTGACTGGAAATATTTCCTGATACTCCAAGTACACGAAAACCTTAGTTATTTCCAGAAGTACTGTGAGTAATGTAGACTAAATTGCCTCCATTAATCAGTTAATTGTCAAGAATTGTTTAACTGATAATTGTGGAAACATATAATTTTATTGTACAATTAGATTATTATGAAAATTTACTGTCCTTGTTTATTTTCACAAAAGTAAGTGCAAGAAATAAGAGGTCAGTATCTATAAATAAGCTATTACCAATTTCTTAATGGGAATGACAGGCAATGTTTATACTTTTCATTTGTTCCCAGGCAGCCCTAATGCTCTGTGTCCGTCCACATGTCTTCCTCATTTCCTAGTTCAAGCACTCTTTGCAATAGAGGCTTCTATGTGACCTGAAACTGTTCTGGGAAACCGTCTCTGTTCCTAATGCCATCAAATTCTGCATTAAAATTTCCCATTGCAACTAAAACATGCAGTCACTCACTGAAATGGGTTACAGCAGTGACAACTCAGTCTTCTAAGGTTGAGGCTTTCAAGTTCTTTTTGCCAGCTATGAATGTTCAGATGATTGGCAAGGAACTCCCCAAGAACTCGGCAACAGGACTGCTGCTAATTGTGGCTGGAGTGTGTCAATCCTCCTAGAAAACAATAGCTGTCTTTGGTGTGAGGCTTGCTGAATGTGGGCTGGTCTGAATTTCAGTACCTCCAATGCCAGTGGTGTGGTAGCATTAAGGATTTGAATGACAGCTTTGGTGATCTGTGACTGCTTGTGGGGGTTAAGTAGAGCAGAGTAGAACAGAGCACATCAGAAGATACTTTAGGAGTATGATCACTGTGGTTTGAATGTTCTGCAATTCACATGTGAAACCCGACTTTCTCAAGCAAGATTCTGCTTTTACACACTTCAGAACTGTCATATGACATCATGTAGCTGGCAGCGCCTTAGGATCAGGCAAGTTTAAGAAGACAAGGGTGGAGAGGCATTGAGGATTAGTCTTTGATGCAAATCCAGCAATCCTTACTCATGTCAAATGATTCTCATTTCTTGAAATTCAGGTTCTTCCCTTTGATTTCAGTGTTTCCCCTCCTCCTCCCCCACCAAGGACTGCATGATTTTATTTCTTTCACTGCTAATTTCTCAATCGGCTTGATAGTCACCCACCAGTTTTGGTGGGATTTAGGAGAAGGAATACTCCTATCCTTTCATTGTTGTTGAGCGTAGTTACATGAAGAACCTAAATGTAAACAGATGTCAATTTTTTAGAAGTCAGCATATTGCTGAAATTTAATATTTTTGTTAGCGTCATTGACAAATTTTATTGCAGAACATTCAATCTCTGGTTTGTGTTCAAACAATATTAAGAGATTGTTGTTGCACTGAAATTTGGAAGAATGTCACAATAAGATCATTCTGCAGCATTTATTAAGTGAATTGGGTGAGTGAGTGAGTCAGTATCCTGACCGGTAGGAACTGGAATTACAGAATTTCTTTGGCTACTGCTCCTCATGTTGGGGAATGGGGTGGTGTGTGTGACCCTATGGCTTGTCTTCTCTTTCCCTATTGTGCAGAGAACAAGATGTCTGTGCCTGTGTTCTAGTTTGCATCAGATCTGTACAGGGAGCAAGAGGGTTTAATTCAGGTCTTTGAAGCATAACCAAGGGACTTCTTTATTGAGGGTGGTGACTAGATGAAGTGTCTTGGCAATGTGTGGTCTTCCTGCAGTGCAAAGGGGGATATACATAGGGACTGGGTTCTTGTTCCAGAGTAGAGGAGCAGAGGGAAAGTATGAACAAAATGAACCATGAGGAAATGTCACATTCTGTCATGTGTCATGCAGGTTAATTAATTACTGGTTCAGCAAAACAATATTTTAATACTTTGTCTGTATGAATCTGAGAATGTCAAAACCAGCACTTTTGTTTTCAGGTATGTTTGCTGAGTGGATTATCTATCACAGTGGAGTTTGATAAAATCAGTGGTAGTTACCTAGAAAAATATTTTCAGTCATTTCTCTAGCATGTTTGCAGCATTCTCATTTTAAGGAAAACATTTAAACTTTTTCAAAGTGATAACCGATCTGTTGGGAAACTTAAGTTAAAAATGTCCAAGGTCCTATTGTCTGGTGACAGCAGCTTTTGCCTTGTCAAGTTGGAAAGTTCTTACGGTTAGCTGGGTAAAAACATTTTACCCTTCTGTGGTTCAAGTTCTGTTTCTATTTTCATTTGGGGGGTGGGAAGTGGGACCAGAGAGGAGGCACATCATATCTAGGAAGAAGGTGAACTTATGAAATTACAAGCTTTGGTTTTCTTTACTAGAATAAAACAGTGCCTTGATGGAAACAGCATAAGTTAGTCACTGCAAAATTAAAGAAGATATTTGAAAAATTATGGATCTAGTCTATGAAAATCAGTTTAAAAGTCATCAGTGGATCAAGTCTCCTGGGATATTGCAGGAACACTGGATAAAATCCAGTTTAAAATGAGGTGAGGTTATACTTGCAATAATGTCCAAACTATTGGGTTAGTTTTTCCTGCCTGAAACAGCTGCAGATAGAATTGATGCTGTTTCTGCTGCATGAATATAAAAGATTTGTGTGCAGTGCTCCTTCTCAGGAATTCTTGCTTTTAAAAGCTGCACACATTTTAAAGACTCAGATGCTAACTGTGTCATGCTTTCTGAGTGAATGCTGTTTCACTCTGAACATAGATGTGGTTTGATCACACTGTTACCTTCTCAGATATGATGCCACCCAATGTTAGGGAGCAGAAGTCTCAACCTGTCTGGGTGCTCATTGCTGTTGTCACGGTACTGTGTGAACATCTCAGCAATTACAGGAGTCTTCTGTGAGAAAAGAAGTTTTACCCTGATTTTGTGGTGGACATGGCTAGTATGCTATCTTGTACAATGCAATAACGGAAGTCTTAGCTTTGGCAGAATCTAATATGAAGCATCCTGCCTAAAATGCTATTTATTCTAGTCCTATCCATCATTCCTGATACCATTACAAGAGAAACTAAATGTCATGATTAATTTAACTTTTACAATTATAAATGACTTTTCGGTTGAAACACTAATGAGTAAGAGTTCTATTTTACCAACGTGGTAACTGTTTTGGAAATTACTCTGAAACCATCTCAACTGCTTTCAGTGTAAATACAGAAAAAAAAGGATATTGTTAATTGCCCACCTTTGCTGTTAGATAGCTGCTTCTAAACTAAGCATATTGAATCATATTCTTCTTATTTCTAGTACCGCTACATTGTGCCAAACCACACATCAGTACCATTACCATTCTGTTCACAATCACCACCAAAATGGAAGTGATTCTCTTTCAGTGGAAATACAATATTAGATCAAGGACTATGTTCTGAGTCCAATTATCTTCTAACATGCTTAGCTCAGCTAAAATGCATTTCATTCACATCTCATTCCCATGGGCCATGCTTATTGCCTTTTAAAGGGTTTGCAGCCAACGCTGAAGTGATTTTGTGGCAACTTTTCTGATTGTATTTGCTGCCTGTTGAAGAGTGGAATCATGGCCTTGTACTTACTGAGATGTTTGCAAATGGAAAGGGACATCTAATATCAATAGAAGAAACTGACCAAACACAAATAAACTGGAGATTCAAGAGAGTTGGAAAATACTTAGAAGATAAAGCAGTTCAGATTACTGTATTTATTGTAAAATGCAATTAAATTTGTGCCTGATCTTTTACTAGTTCTCTGGGTCCTCTTTCAAAACTGACACGATTTGTCTCAATTGCTGTGAATTAGCTTCTTACCATAAAGTCTACTTATTTTTTGAAACACAGAGACAGCCTGCATCTCAGTCTTCTGTGCTGTACAGATAGTGTAAAGGAATGAAAAATCTAGCTAATACTCACAGTTAGAGAACTGGTCTGGTGTAAGAAATACCTGCTACAGCACCAGAATTTTGGATTACTGTTTTCCCTTTCCATATAGCAAGCTGTGTTACTTTACACTATTTAGTCAGTGGCATAACTTAAAGCTTGGAAGGTGTTCTAATCAGGATAAAGCTGTCTTTCATAATGCAGGAACAAAAACATTTTTCCTGATACATCTGTGCATCCAGGGCAATGCAGATTTCTGGGTCAGGCTCTCATGTGCAGATACCTCTCTACAGTAATTTCCCGTCATAACTAATACATCTTCCTATTTAATATAGTCCATAGTCAAGGAAGATACTTCCATGTGTTTTGAATTCTCTCAACTCTTTCCTGGAGTTCTCAAGAACTATTAATTCAATATATGAATTTGTTCTACATTTGTGTTGTATATAAGCTGGTCAATATAGAAGCAATAAGGTTTCGAATAGCCTAAGTGTTAGCATATGTAAAGTTTATCTAGCACAAATACTTGGTATCTTTGGGTATATTTTAACAGAAGCTCACTGAGAGAGCTGTAAAATTAAAAATATTTATTTCATCAGTAATCTTCTCAGAATCTATCTGAATAGGTCATTTGCTTGGCAACATCTCTTGTCCAGTAATTATTAATTTCAGAATAATAGTGGCTAATGCAACTTGAGAACTGCTGTATTTTTTCTCTGATGTTGCTCTGTTTCCTTTAAAGATACAATCATTGCATTAGATACAATTTTGCTGTTCCCTTGCAAAGATAGGGTAGTGCCTGTTCATGGCAGCACTGCTTTTTAATTTGCAGAGTATTTTAGAATTTAGGAGAATGCTAAATAAAAGAGAGTATTGAGTGAGGAGGGATATTTAATTGCTTTTATTAGTCTGGATATTGAATAATAGTGCAAAACCCTCTAGTGGATTTTTTTCCCCAAATCTGTGATTACTTCCTATGGATTGGGCATGACATTGAGTAGGCTGCTTAAAGGACTTAACCAGCTTATTTTCACTGGAAGAGCAGGCAGTCATTCAGAAAAGAAGAGGATGAGCTGCTGAAAGCTTGCATTACCCTCCTTCCACTGCTGACACATTTGACTGCTTGGTAGATTTTTATTTTCACATCGAGGAAAAGCCAGGATGCACTTCAGTGAGGATTGACTTCTTATGTGTGTGTAAGTGTACACTGTTTACCTGAAAACTCCACCCATACACAAATAAGAGGGAAGACTTTCTGTGGATCCTTGGTAGGAGTATGATTATGTGCTAGAGATCTGGGTATTATATTCATGGTCTTTTCATGAAAAGCTTTACTTAGGGAATTTTTAGCATTCAATTACAGAGTGATGTTTTAATAGGAGTGAGACTTCTAAACCACTTAGCTCTGAGAGCATAAATATACTCCCTTAAGAGATTACTGAAAGCTTTTTGTCGGGAATGCTGCTGGGGGCTTCACAAGCCTGAACATGAATCTCCTTTTCTCTCATCTACCTTTGGCATTTATTATTCCAAAGTGTGACATGAAATTTAATTTGAATAAAAATGGCCAAGCACTCGGTGGAAAGTCTGAAGGCAGGATTTTACTAATGTTACCAAAGTATTGATGTTATACAACAATTCTATGTTATTTGACTTTGCAAATTAATTTTTGGCTACTAGTGTGCTGATGGAGGTAGACTCATATTTCAAAATACTGTAAGATTCCAGTAAAAAAAAAAAAAGATTCCAGAGTAAAAGAGAACTACTCAGCTCTTTTAACATTTAAAGACAGAAAGCAATATCAAAATCCTTTCAGAACATCCCAAGGCAATAGTATTTGGGATTAAGAGCTCCAGCCTCCCTCATGAAGACATCAGCAATTCATGGGATGAAACACTTTTTGGTGTTTTCTGGATGAGAAATTGTACTGCATGTAGCAGCGTTGGTGGTGGTGTTTTTTGTTGTAGTTGTTTTGTTTGTTTCCTTTTTTTCTGATTAGTACTAGAAAATAATAACAACAGGAAAATGAAATTCTTTAGATCAGTTTGTGTTTGTTTTTTTTTCTCTGCACTTTGTACTTTAATAATATGTTTAATTTTGGATTCAGTACATTATGTATAATATTCCTATAAGAGAAAGCATCTTCTATGAAATCCTTATAGTCTATTTTCTACAGTTTATAGGGGATATTGAAGCATACATATAGTAAATGGTTAATTAAATCAAATTTATATGGATTAACCAGGTATGTCAGCAACAGAGTACAATGGTGATAAGAAAACTTCCCTACCTGTTAGAAGCACTGCTTGCTCTTGAAGTTTTGTACAGTTCTTCACCTTATCAGCTTAGGAGGGTTTTACTGATAGAATTTTAACTGTGCTGGATATAAAGGGAAGCAAATAGTTTTGATCGTACGCATTTGTTGTTTGGTTTTCTTCTGTTTATCTAGCAACATCTTCATAATTTTGATTTTTAATACTGGTAGCTGTTTTTCAAAGCTTCACCAGAAGCACAGTCCACATCAAACTGCCATTTCATGACTGTTCTGAGGGCCAGAGAGTGCAAGTCTGTGTGGCTGCTGTGCACGGTATGCGCAGTGTAAGTGCTGGCTTGTAAATACAGATAAATGATTTTTAAAATAACTGCCCCCCCATTCCACTGTCTGACATCTTTAATTGTTGTTTGCATTGGGCAGTGGAGACACCCAGTGGCCATTGTCTTCAGTGACTGACAAATGGTAGTCTGGATTCTGACTGCCTAACAAATGAAAGGCTGATGTGAAAACAGGCACTTTTAGGAGGGGTTTGTGTTGTGTTGTTTTTTTTTACCCCCCTTTAAATTTGGGAAAAGTCTACAGTAGAAACGATATTACCTAGTCATGTTATTTAAAGGGATACTGGCCTTGTGCCACTGTTAGACATATAACTTGTGGCAGTTTTACTGAAGCCAACAGTACTCACCATTCAGGTACTTTGAAAACCACTTGATTAAGTGCTTTGCTGAACTGAGGCCAACAGCACTTTGACATCTACAGTTTAAATTGTTATGAGCAAACACATCTTAAAGTTTTTCTAGACAAAAGTGGATGTATTCATTGACATTTCAAGTGGAAAAACTCAAGTTTTGAGCTCCAGTTGAAGAAAATCATTATTAACAAAGAAACAGCAAAGGCAAGGAATTGAGAGTTGTGTCGTGGTTTCTCAAAGGCTTTGACAGGATACAAAAAATATCCTCATCTGGGAAAGACTGGCCACCTTGCAATGTACAGTGATTTGAAGCAGGTACAGTTGTTTATAGATGCTTTATTTAATTATAGCTCAATAATTATGTTTGTAGAATTTCCCCAATGTTTATAAATGCTGTCACCAGCACAGGAAAGTACATATCCTGGTAATGCCTGATGTTCATGTCAAAGCAGTTATGCTACTCTTACTGTGCAAAATCCCTTGTTGTATGGGTTATCATGATTTCAACATACTCCAAAAAAACCCCACAATAAATAACATTTGAACATGTGGAATTAGTTCGAGACTTGTTGAGTCACTTGGATATTCACAAGTCCATGGGACCTGATGGGATTCATCCTAGGGTGCTGAAAGAGCTGGCAGATGAGCTGGCCAAGCCTTTCTCCATCATTTTCCACCAGTCCTGGCTCACTGGAGAGGTCCCAGAAGACTGGAAACTGGCCAATGTGACGCCCATCCACAAGAAGGGATGGACAGAAGAACCTGGGAACTACAGGCCTGTCAGCCTGACCTCAGTGCCAGGGAAAATCATGGAGCAGATTGTCTTGGGGGCAATCACTGTGCACCTGAAGGATGGCCGAGGAATCAGGCACAGCCAACATGGATTTAGGAAGGGCAGGTCCTGCCTCACCAACCTGATCTCCTTCTATGATCAGTGACCAGCCTGGTGGACGTGGGAAAGGCTGTGGATGTAGTCTACCTGGACTTCAGCAAGGCCTTTGACACTGTCCCCCACAGAAAACTCCTGGCCAAGCTGTCAGCCTGTGGCTTGGACAGCAGCACTCTGTGCTGGGTTAGGAACTGGCTGGAGGGCTGAGCCCAGAGAGTGGTGGTGAATGGTGCCACATCCAGCTGGCAGCCTGTCACTAGTGGTGTCCCCCAGGGATCAGTGCTGGGCCTCATCCTGTTCAATGTCTTTGTTGATGATCTGGATGAGGGGATTGAGTCCATCATCAGTAAATTTGCAGATGACACCAAGCTGGGAGCAGGTGTTCATCTGTTAGAAGGTAGAAGGGCTCTGCAGAGGGAGCTTGACAGGCTGGACAGATGGGCAGAGTCCAACAGGATGGCATTCAACAAGTCCAAGTGCTGGGTGCTCCACTTTGGCCACAACAACCCCTGCAGAGCTACAGGCTGGGGTCAGAGTGGCTGGAGAGCAGCCAGGTGGAAAGGGACCTGGGGGTACTGGTTGACAGCAGCTGAACATGAGCCAGCAGTGTGCCCAGGTGGCCAAGAGAGCCAATGGCATCCTGGCCTGCATCAGGCATAGTGTGGCCAGCAGGAGCAGGGAGGTCATTGTACCCCTGTACACAGCACTGGTTAGGCCACACCTTGAGTACTGTGTCCAGTTCTGGGCCCCTCAGTTTAGGAAAGATGTTGAATTGCTGGAGCATGTCCAGAGAAGGGCAATGAGGCTGGTGAGAGGTCTTGAGCACAAGCCCTATGAGGAGAGGCTGAGGGAGCTGGGACTGTTTAGCCTGGAGAAGAGGAGGCTCAGGGGAGACCTTATTGCTGTCTACAACTACCTGAAGGGAGGTTGTAGCCAGGAGGGGATTGGTCTCTTCTCCCAGGCAACCAGCACCAGAACAAGAGGACACAGTCTCAAGCTGCGCCAGGGGAGGTTTAGGCTGGAGGTGAGGAGAAAGTTCTTCACAGAGAGAGTGGTTGGCCATTGGAATGTGCTGCCCAGGGAGGTGGTGGAGTCACCATCCCTGGAGGTGTTCAAGAGGGGATTGGACGTGGCACTTGGTGCCATGGTTTAGATAGTCATGAGGTTTAGGGTGACAGGTTGGACTCGATGATCTTTGAGGTCTCTTCCAGCCTTCTTGATTCTATGATTCTATTCTATGATTCTATGATTAAGAAAGTTTTTTAGATGTCTCACTCTTACAGAAGTAATTCAAAATCCAGAGCAGGATCACCTACATTAGATCATACAGGAACACCTGCCAGCAGGTTTTGATTGTCTCCAGAGAAGGAGACTTCACAACCTCTCTGGGCAGCAAGTTCCAATGCTCTGTCACCCTTACAGTGAAAAGATTTTCCCTTATGTTCACACAGAACCTCCTAAGCTGCAGCTTGCACCTGTTGCTCCTTGTCCAATCATTGACCTCTCTCAACCCACTAGCCACACCACTTCTAATACTCCACAGGATGCCATTGGCCTTCTTGGCCACAAGGGCACATTGCTGTCTCATGGTCATCATTCTGTCCACCAAGATCCCCAGGTCCCTTTTGACAAACTCTCAGTTTGCTCTTCATTTGCCCCTGGACAGAACTCAATACACTGTAGTTGCTCTCTTACCTAAAGAGTAGCTGCACCACCTTGCCTTTTTGACCTGTCTTTCCTAAAAAAGTTCCCCATGACTAACATAGAAGTTACTGGATCTCCTATTAGGAGAAACCATGATATATTAGGGCAGTTTTGTACAAAAGCTTGACTATTTTTTTTTTAACTTACTGCTGAGCCTCAGTGCAGAAAATATTTTAAATATCTATTAAGTTGCTGAGATAAGGTGAAGTAATGAACATCTTTATTACATGAGAAAATGAAAAATAGAAGTAACAAAAAATCTGGAAATGTTCCACTATCACTGGAATGAAGAATGGAAAATTATTTTTGGGGAAACAAAAAAATCTGAGCCAGAGAAATATAAGTTTGTGAGAAGTTAACAGAACTGAAAGGGACAAAGTCAAAAAATAAACACAACTCTTTCTGGTTATTGTCAAGAGATGTTCCCAAGCCTAATAAGGACAAAAGGAGACACAAGTAAAACAGATTACACCACACTAGTATTTCTGTAGGAAAGACCAAATGTAGTTACATGATGATTATTTCTTGGAAAGTGTTTGGATATTACTATAAATATGGCAACAGGTAACTGCTGTAAAAAGCGTTTTCCTTTATAGTCACTTCAAAAAGTTTTAACTGTCTGTCAGTGGAAATTAAATCGGATTCAGGATCAGTTTTATGTTATGGACCTGATACTAAATTACTAAATTTCAAAGCTTGAACTAATGTTCAGCACTGATAACTAAGCCATCATAGTCTATTATCATAGGATCACTAAGCTTGAAAAAGACCTTTAAGATGATCAAGTCCAACCATAACGCAACTACCATGACCACTAAACTATATCCTGAAGCTCCACATCTACATGCTTCTTGAACACCTCCACCTGTCTGGGCAGCCTGTTCCAATGCCTTATCACTCTCTCAAGTAAAGAAGTTTTTTCCTAATGTCCAATCTAAACCTCCTCTGGCACAATGTAAACCCATTTCCTCTCGTCCTATCACTAGTTACTTGGGAGAAGCGACCAACACCAGCCTCACTGCAACGTCCTTTCAGGTAGTTGTAGAGAGCAGTAAGATCTCCCCTTGGAGTTCTCTTCTCCAGACTAAACAACCCCAAGTCTCTCAGCCACTCCTCATATGACATGCCCTCCAAACCTGCCACCAGCCTTGTTGCTCTTCTCTGGACACACTCTAGGGTGCCCATCCCTTCTGAAGAGCTTATAAGCATTCATTGCAGTACTCCAGTGAAATTCCTCAACAGTGAAACCTTAAATAAAGTATTTTTGCTTTCTTAAAACCTTTGTAAAGTATGTGGTATTTTTTGTTTCCTGCATATTTCCGTTCTTTGTATAGGGAGCTGCATAAACAAAGTTGCCTGCATTTAGTAGTACACCCACACTTGTCATCCATGCTGAGCACCACAGGTGTTCACTGGTGCGTGCTTTTTAGTATGGGATTGTCACATTTAGGTCTGTGTGTTGCATAGTGTATCAAGGACTAGACATCTGCTAGTAGTGCACTGGACCAGTCTTTGTTTTCCTCTATGTACAAGTGTCTTGAAGCCCTACCTCTATGAAAATAAAACCTTCAAACATAAACTTTAATTTCATAAAATTGTAAGTTTGGCCTTGGTGTGTACACTACTTACTAAATTGTAACTCATGAATG
Organism: Indicator indicator; assembly: GCF_027791375.1. Classification (NCBI taxonomy): domain Eukaryota; kingdom Metazoa; phylum Chordata; class Aves; order Piciformes; family Indicatoridae; genus Indicator; species Indicator indicator. Next base: position 7,638,414 of record NC_072025.1, read on the forward strand.
GAAGAGGCCACTGCTTTATTTAGGTGACATTAGCCTGTACACTTACTATAACTGTAGACCTACTAACAGGTACAGTGGATACAGAAGCCTGAGACTTGCTGGACTCCTTTACCATCTTCTCTGCCCTGTGGGCTTCTGTGGTGTAACTGTCAGTAACCTGCAAGTCTATCACCAAAATCCCACAGTATTGATAAGCTTTAACTAAAGTTGATAGACATGAGCACTTCTCTTAAAGGGCTTTCCAGTTTCTGCTATGCCCCATTACACTCCTAGCTTTTCATGTGAGCAAATACTGAATTACAGCCCATGGCAAGCTAGGCCATGAAAATAACTAAGCTATGCAGATACAGCTTGTTTCTGGAACAATTGATTCTGACACATCATGGATGAGTGTATCTTGGATCCTTATGGAGAAGCACTGAAGTTGACTTTACAAGGCAGTGTGCACACAGAATGAAGCTTAATTTAAATTTGCTTAATCCCTTAATGTAGTATTAGCATGAATGTGATGCTTGCTTGCCAAGAGTGTTCATGCCACTTCTCTATGGGCACCCTCAAGGCATATTTCTCAAATTGCAGAGCTTGTTATTGACTATTTTTAGATGATTAGGCAAACAGAAAAACTGACAAATGGTAAAAGCATTCTGTGGAGAACTAGAACTGCTATATAGATAACAACAGGGAGTCTGGTTCTCACATTAAATTAAGACTTGGACTGAGGAAATATAAAGGAGAGTTTGTTCATTCCAATCCCTAACTCATTGCATGGGAAATGTGAAATTTGTTGTAGCATTTATTCTGACTGCACCTTCAGCTATCATTGTCTGTGGTAGAAAATTTAATGTGCATGCAGACCATACACTAAGTAGCTTGCATGCTCAACAGTTGAAACAAAGGAGGAACTTACTACATTTTGTAAGGGTTGCCAGTGTATGGTTGTATAGTGTCATTAGTTTACTGATCAGTTGCATTTTTGTTTGATTTGTGCATTATTTCCTGGTTTTTGGTGGCTTTTGTTTTTGTTTTTTTTTTTTTGGTTCCATGGCTATTTCTAATTTCCCTTTGAACACCTGAATATATTATCTGGCAAATGATTTCCAGTTGAATGCTCTTTCTTGTAACATTTTTTTTCCTAAGATTATTATTACATTGAATGTCCTTTCCTTGGTAAGCTGACTGTTGAACTCTCTGTGTATCTCATCAAGCTCACTGCTGAGTATCTCTACCAGTGGTTTGGCCTGTACCTGTTTCCCTCCTTGCTGCATTTTGTTAGTGAAGATGATGGAATGCATTGGAAGAAGAAGCTGAAGGAAGAGTGTAGCTGACATGAGGTCCAAAAGCACTCTTTACACATGCTCTGGTATAGAGCTGCTGATTTCAGAGAGGCGAATGCCTTTTAGGCCTTCTGCAGAGGGGAAAGAGATCAGAAGAGGAAAGCCTGAGTGGCAGGAAGGAGTCTGGGCCTTTGCAGGGGTGGGAGGTTTTAGGCCTGTGGAGGATGAAATGTGTGCAGATGTACACAGTGACACCGATGTGAAAGGGTGGAGTTAAAAATATTTAGGCTGAAGAAGCTTTCACACCAGGCAGGTAAAGGACCCCTTTCAGGGGCTATGACCCAGCTACCTTGGCCTCTTCCCTCCTGTTCTTAAGGGTTGTGTCATTCTTGACCAGCACCAAGGGAAGGTGAGATTAATTTGGGGGAACTTTGCTGAAAGCCATGCTGTGTGTCTCTGAGCATGAGGTAAGAAACAATGCACTTAATTTGCCCGGGAAGCGGCCTTTCAGTACAGTTTTAATGTTTGTAAATGTTGTCAATGGAGTGCAAACAGATCTATTCAAAATCTTCTGTATGTAGGATGAATATTTTCTGAGGATATTGATTTCTTAAACTTCTCATTTAATGAAATCAATGAGGGCTAAAACTGATGTGGGATAGAATAAATTTTGCAGAGCTCCTACAGAGGAAAGATAAATTGCCCTCTCAAGCAGGTGGAGACAGAGGGAACAGCTTCCCTCAGCAGGCATGCCGACCCAGGCTTCTCTCCCCCAGAACCTTCAAGAAGGGTCGGGAGCACGGTGGGCTGCCTCAGGGCGATGTGGGAGAGGTCGCGCTGGACTCGGCACCACCTCCGGAGGGAAGAAAGGGAGCTCGGCTGCAGGGAGGATTTGTTTGTTGTCCCGTTTGTTTTAGTGTCTCACCCACGAGTTTTCCCCCATCAGGAAGTGCAGTGTTTTGGCTTGGTGTGCTCACTACTCTCCTCTCCTGCGGTGTAGCTGCGCTGCCGGAGCCTGCGCGGCCTGCCAGGCCTCCTCTGAGGGAGCGCGCCACGGCCTCTTACAAACCTGTGTTTTCCGAACAGTAGCATTGAAAGCAGTTTAGGATTGTTCTTTGAGGACAGGTGTTTCCATGCTTGTTCGTGCTTCCCAGCAGCTCTGGTAGTGAAGAGACCTTATCTTGAAATGCCTCTGAGGACCTGGTTCTGACTCTAGCGTTAGTCATAGTGTGGTAATATCTACATTCCATTTGTTTTCCTTTAAAAAATGTGTGGACAGGTTGCATGATTGAGTTTTCTCTGTGCTGCGCTGAAATAACCTAGAGCAGGGTAGACATACATTGGACATTAGGAAGGAGTTCTTTACGATGATGATGGTGAGACTCTGGAACAGGTTGCCCAGAGATGTTGTGGAAACCTCTTGCCTGGAAGTGTTTAAGGATTAGGCTTTGAACAGCCCAGTCTAGAATCAAGAATCAAGAAGGTTGGAAGAGACCTCAAGGATCATCGAGTCCAACCTGTCACCCTAAACCTCATGCCTATCTAAACCATGGCACCAAGTGACACGTCCAATCCCCTCTTGAACACCTCCAGGGATGGTGACTCCACCACCTCCCTGGGCAGCACATTCCAATGGCCAACCACTCTCTCTGTGAAGAACTTTCTCCTCACCTCCAGCTTAAACCTCCCCTGGCGCAGCTTGAGACTGTGTCCTCTTGTTCTGGTGCTGGTTGCCTGGGATAAGAGACCAAACCCCTCCTGGCTACAACCTCCCTTCAGGTAATTGTAGACAGCAATGAGGTCTCCCCTGAGCCTTCTCTTCTCCAGGCTAAACAGTCCCAAATAAGCATCTAAACAGGTTGTATAGGGGAAAGGAAATGTGTTGCTATTTAATAGTGATTTAAGTTCAATGAATTAAATCACTCTTAGGAGAATAAAAGCAAGTATAAATTATTGTATGGGTTGCCCATACTTCTCCAGTCTTGCATTAATTTTGACTGAGACTTAGAGTGTGCACTTGGTAAACAACATTTAAGAAAAACATGTTTCCTTGTTTTCCAGGTTTATACATAATTTGTCAGTACACATGCAGTGCAAGACCTGTTCTGTATGTGAATTTTAATTTCTCAATAAACAGGAGAAATTACCTGGAAGGCAGGTTGGTTTTTTTACTTACTTTGGTTACTTCCGCTAGTGACAGACTTGAGGTTTTCAGCTCTCAGGAAGGGTGGAGATTTCTGAAGTAGTGCCCACCCGCAGGGCTTTTGTTTCTTGTAAGAATATGTAAAAGGATTCATCTATGATCAAAAGTTTTCCCTGCATGTCTTGTAATACAGAACAGATGCAGTTGGTAATTAAACATGAGGACTTGGCACCTTTACTGGTGTAGTGGGAGGTGGCAGAATTGTGCTGTGGTCTCTATTCTTACCTGCCTAGGTCTTGTTCCCCATAAGGAAGGGTGGCAGATAAGTTTCAACAAAGGACTTGTTTTGTAGTTCAGAAAATCTCAGGATATCCCTGAGGTACTTAAGACTAGTTTGGTGAAGGCATAAGAAATATACTGGGTTTTTTGATTTAGGTACCTTTTCAGTCTGTAAAATGAAAACTAAACATTGTAAGTTACCAGGATTATTTACTAAGGGCACCTTCCTAAGTTAAATCAATAATGAATATGTCTGGCAGAACCTGTGCAGTAGCATTACATTTCACTCAAGTTCGCTATTTAAGTGAGAATTTCCTCAGACTTGGGTGTGCCAAGGTGGGTGTGAGAATGAAAACCAAATACATTAGGGGGACATGTAAAACAGTACCTCTATAGTGAAGTGTCTTACACTTAGAAAGAGCCCATTTTTGAGTGGAAATGTATCTTGCTGCCAGCTGGATTGGAAGGTCTTCACCTAGAAGCTTTACTGTATTCCCTGAGGTTAGATAGGCCCATTTGCAAAGTCTGGTATTGGATGACATAGTACTAAAACATGTTGCCTGTGTGGAATCATTCACTTCACAGCTCATTGTTTAATTGACATTTTATGCCCAGTTGCCAAGTCAGTAGTGTAGCTTGACCCACAGCTTCCACTATTGAAACTCAAGAGTTGTGGAAAAATGCTGGGTAAGGGAGAGTGTCAGGATATGTGTGACGCTAATAGGCAATGGAATACTTTTTACTAGTGTGATATCTTGTTATACAATGTGATTGTTCTGCTGTAATTCATGCATAGTAAATACACAATGCTTGCACAAAATTCTAATGGGAAATGCCTCTCATTTAATAGGGACAGTTCAGTTACAAGATTTTGCTCTCAGAGGAAAGTTTTTTCAGATCTTTGACAGCTGGGAACATTGTCTTTAGGCAGTAGTAATTTGCATATCACTAACTATGGCGGTGCCTTACATTTGCTCATCTAAAGAATCTGAATATTGAAGTCCAAAGGATTATGGCATAAGATGCTCATACTAACTTTTATTCTGATGTATGTTTATTGTTAAAGCTCTTAAAGCACTGGTCAAAGCCTGTGGTTGTTTTAGTATTTATTTTGTGTGAATAGGAAAAGTTTCTAATAAGAAGGAATGAAAGACAAAAGTTACAAGACAGGAGTCATGTTTTATAGAGCAAGTAAGCTCAGTCTGCTTGTGGTTGTTAATATGCTGCATTAGCAGTGCAATAGGTTTAGCTTTCAAATAAATTGAGGAAGAGATAGGTCCAGGAAAAAATATCATGCTTCTGTGGAGTATAAGAATGTGAGACTTCAGGATACTTTGGACTAAAGGGAGTCAACATAAAAGATAAGGACATTTCAGAAAGCCTAAATGGCTGGTTTGACTTGATTTTAGGGAATGGGAAGATAAGAAAATGTACACTGCAGAGGTGCTGCTTGATAGCTAGTGTTGCAGGCTCTAAGTGTTGCACGCTTTCAGACATGGAAAAGGACAAGCTGATTTCAATTGTAACGAATCACTGGATCTGGATTATATTTATTTGAGAATTTGGAAAACAGTTATATGTGAACTGAGTAAACTGCTAAGAATAATACTCAGTTCATCATTAAAACTTACTGTTATACTTGGAGACTGAACTACAGGAAACACTTCATTTGAAAAAAACATCAAACAAGAGAAGTTCTTGGAATAATAAGCTAGTGAATCTCTTTAAAACATACCCAATGGAAAAATTACCTAATGGAACATGGTATGCGTAGTACTGCAAAAAGGGAACTCTGAAAACACTTAAAATTAGTAATGATTTTTGAGGATTTTATTAAAAGATTGCCAGATGCAATAGATGTATATGAGTGGCAATTACATAGTGAGAGGAAATCTGGGATCCAAATTTCAGAACAGGTCTGCACTAATCCTGTGTCCACACAAGGGGTAACTTAAAATTGAACTCAAGGTTTGTTATTTTTACAGAAAACAGATGTTAACTATAAATGTAAAATAATTGCATGTATTTATTTTAGCTATTTGTTATGTCTAAACTGAAGAGTCAAAAAGATAAGTCAAGTAGAAAATCCTAGGAATGCCTTCCTATTTGAGCAGCTAATGTGTATGGTATCTCCTTTGACAGATTAAGTACTGGCTTTCAGTTACATTACAGGGTGTGAACTGAATTGTGGTGAACTCTGGAGAATTTTAGGCTTTGATTTTGGCAGCAAGGAAAGTATTGTCAGAAGAAAAGGGGATTATGTTTGTACCTCACTGCCACTGTGTAACAGTGCTACTCTTGGTTGGAAATAAACAGGTGGTATTATTATTTCAGTTGGGGAAACAGAGGTAATGAACTGTGTGTAGCTTCAGCCTGGTAAGATGATTCTAAAGACTACACAAATGTGTTAACAGACTTGATAACATAGGTTATGTGGAGTGGTAGGCTGTATCTGTTTAAGTAACAGATTTTCACAGGAGAAGATAACTGTTTCTTGTCTTCTGCCTTTATCTCGCCTAGAATTCAGTGGACTGAGTTCCTTCTGGTTCTTGCATGTCAACAGAGATCACAGGGATTTGAATTTTGTCTATTTTTATCTATTTTTAAAATTAAAAAAGGGGTTATTAATTTTCTTTTGGACTAAGTAGTAGTCACTAAAGTGCATCTTTTAAAAATGAAGTGGAAATAAAAAGAGAGAAAAAAAAATTAGATTTAGCTTGTTTTCTTAGTGTGTTTATTTGATGTGACCTGACCAATGACTGTGTGAGCTTAATTGGGTTCTGTTTACACTGTGATTTTTTTTTGACACTTAGGAGTTTTGAAATACCATAACATGTTATTATGCTTTAGGAAGACTAGATTAGGCAATTTTTAAAGAAAACTAAAACTGCTGTTGGTCATTTAGGAAAATACCTGTCTTTAAAAACTGACATACTGTTACATTTTCCTCAGGTGTGTTGGAAGGCTTACTTTGGGGTTGGTTTCTTAATCACCATTCATTTGATGTAGTCATTCACATTACATTTAGTTTGCCTATTTGCTTCTGCCTGTCAAACCTTAGTGTTAATTTAATGTCCTTTTAATATTTAAAAATACTTCTGTGGTCTTCATAATGGTGACTTCTGTGTCTTTCCACAGTTAAGGGAAGTCAGAAGTGTGAGCTGAATTGCCGTGCAATAGGCTACCGATTCTATGTGAGACAAGCTGAAAAGGTGATAGATGGGACACCCTGTGACCAAAATGGGACTTCAATCTGTGTGGCAGGGCAGTGCAAGGTAAGGCTGTTATTTTCAGCAAGTCTGCTTGTAGACTGTCTATGCCATAGTTAATTTCTGTAAGAGGCTGGTATGGCTGCAGCTCTGAAATGGAATCTTTTAACTTCTCTCTTTTTTCTTTTTTAAAATAAAACCGGGTGTGAAAAATGTTGACTATATTATTGCAGGGTTTATTTCTTAACTAGTGTTTCTGTCTACTGAGAACAAACTATGGAATGCTGAAGGGCTGGATTCAGAAGGTGTTTTGGTCTCAATTAAGTGACTACCATTGAGCCTTTTCCACATATTTAGTTATCTACAGAAGAGATTCTATGAAATAATCACAACATTTCATTTCTCTCGAATAAAAATGTGTTGTATTTCTTCAATTAAAGTGGAGATATTGTTTCATTCTGCAACTTAATGATTGCAGTCAGTTATGTGTCTGTTTTGATTACTGTTTAGCTGGTTTTACTGTAACTTTTCTGATTGGTCCATGTTTGCCATTTTTAAGAATCAGGTCTTACTATCTGTCCATTTAACCAGCAACGACATTCTCTTAGAAAATACTTGAGTGAACGATTGTTTTTCAAGGGGGTCCAAAGGAGTCTATGTTGGCTTTTTGCAGTCTGCTGGATAGATTCCCTTTGTAACAACTAAACACAGTGATTTGTGCAAGATGTAGAAATTGTAAACAAAATGATGAGGTGTTTAGGGAAAAAATAAAATTGTTTGCTGTCTTTCAAGTAAGATTAGTGAAATAAATTTATTGCAAGGGGCATTTGACACTTGGCTGATGTTTTCCATGTATGTTGCCAAAAGTAGCAGAAGTGGGCCAGTTGTGAGTCATGAACTCAAATAGTGAAATGCCAAATCCAGATTTAATAGTTGGTTTGCCAGAGGAAATCAGTTATAAATACAACCTTTTTCCCCTGCATGCCCAGTGACCTAGTAGGAAAGTGTTCTGAATTCTAAAAATCACCCATTGCATGTGTAGAATGTCTCTTACCAAAACTACACATAAACGCAGGATGTGAATCCATACTCTGTCTGTGTAACTTGGAATTAATAGAATTGTAGAGTAATTCAGATTGTAAGGTACCTGGGAAGCTGTAAAGTACTAGGGCCTGCTGTATCAGATAACTTTTATGGCCTTTTCCAGGTTCCATTAGAGCCATGCCATGGCAGAATTTTTTTCCTCATATTCAGCTGAATTCCCTATAGTGCAGCTTATGCGTTTTGTCTCTCAACCAAGCACTGCACAGGTCTGAGAACCTGACTCCATCTGTTCTGTTACCCTCCCACACCAGCAAGATCTTCTCATAGTCTTCTGTTAAAGCTAAGGATTCCTGGGCTGTAGTGTTTTGGGTTTCTTTGTTTTTTTTTTTCCTTTCATTTTTCCTATGTTCTTGAAAATAGATCTAAAAATCAAAATGATATCTATATAAGATGTTCCTCAGTAATGCTTGCTTAATGCTCAGTGAAGTGATGTAGTCTGCCATTCTCAGAGAATTGAATAGAACATGTTCCGTACTGTTGCTCAGCAGTTTATAACCAATAAATTACCATGGAAAGCCAAGATTAAAGCAGATAAAGGCATTTTTCACTCTGTACACTTTGTAGTGGTTCTCACTACAGCAAAGTAGAACAAGAGTATGAACTGGGAGAAGTTGAGCAGCTTGACAGAGGTGTCATATGCAGTAGTATTAACTAGTGCAGAAGGCTGAAGTTGGGAGACTTTGAGAGACATCTGACTGATATATTAAAATGTTTGTATTTTTTCTTCTGAAGAGGAACTTAATTCAGATGTTTTCCAGCTTTCTATGATTAGTTCTTAGGCTCTGTAGCAATTGACTCCTACTCATTACTTGCAACCTCAATAGAATTGTAAGGTGGATGTCAGCTGGAAGAGACTTGACCTCTTCCACCATGCTGAGATATTTTTGTGTGTGTACTACACCACTTTGTTTCAAAATCTTGAGTTAGTATTGGAGAGATTATTCAGAGATACATGTATCAAACTAAAGCAAAACGCTATATTACAGCTTCGTTGTACTTTGAAGCACTGTCATTATTGACTCAGTTACTCTTTATTTTAAAGATTTCTGTGGTTTAAGTTTAGAAAGTCAATGCTACATCTTTGATGAAACTTGAAAATAGTCAATAGCAAGTTTGCATTTGAGGGAAGTTAATAATATGGCAGATGGGATATGTTTCATTCTTCTTAAAAGTACTTCATGTTTCAGCATAGTTTCATCTGTATTAAATTACTTATCTTGTTCCCTTTTTTATCTGTTCCGTATATAAAAATCTTATATTCCCTGTGATTTAAAGATTAACAAATCTGATACACAAGTGAATATTGAGTTGGACTCTCTTGGAAATTTTGTGTCCCACTTTTGTGAGCAGCAAAACTATTAAAAAGAAATAAAATAATTTTACTTAACAGTGATACATGCTGTAGAGTGAACATGAATGTAACCAAAGAATGTAGTAAGTAGAGAATTAAATAGTTGAAGTATCATATTGTCATATGCTCAGGAGACTATTTTACTGAAAAGTCACCAACATTTACGGTTAAGTGAAAGTGTTTCTCAAGTAATGAAGCTTATTCAGCTCTTTTAGTAGATTGCTCTTCCTTAAGAGCACATTTTAATTAAAAAAAAAAAAAGTCAGATAATTTAAGCATCAAACAAATTTATGGTCTCTGTCACCCTCTGTTGGACATTTTGCTGCATTGCCATAATAATAATAATACCCTTGTGTAAAAAAACATGATCAGCTTTGTTCTCAGGACCATTGTTTCAGATTGGGGTTTTCAGTTTACTTTATTCTTAGAAACAAAGGATGGAAAACGTTGCTATAATAAAAATAACTTAGCAATGGAATAACAAATTGGATAGAGACAAGTTTACTTTTATCTGTATGAAGTAAGTTATTTCTCATTTCTTAACCATCTACAACATTATGCAAGGCAGCCACAAGTAGCAGTAGTTAGGAGTTCTCAGTATACTAAAAACAGTCATACCTGTTAACCTTGTACTAGTAACTTGTAACCTTGTTAATACCTTGTATTAATGTCAAAAACAGAATGTTTAACATCAGTTCCCTCATTTTTGAGTTGTTGACCAGTGTCAGATAGAATAGCCTTTTAAAACTAAAAAAAATGTTTAGTCTTATCAGCAAAGATAAACTATAGCATAAGAGAAGACTTAAAAACTAGTATCATGTACAAAAGTCCTTCTTAAAGCCTGGCTGTTGTGGCCATTACAATATTGTGCAAGGAGGTTAGAATGAGAGTATATTTCTGAGGACCTCAGAACAGCATCCCAGTAACTGTTCCCTTCCAGAAGAGTGTCTTTTTTCACTATCACTGTTTTGATCAGCTGGCCTCCAGAGTTAAAAGTAAAAACTTGTCCATCATAAGAGGTGATATGTAAAAGTGAACTTTGCGGAGGTAGTTCTTTAACAAAACTTAGTATGTTTTAACGATAAAATATCCTCATTTGTTTGTTGATCTTTTTTCCCCCCTCACTTTTTTACTTGTATATGACATTGCGGTAACTGGCATATATGATAACGCAAGTACTGCTGAAAAAGTTCACTCATTCATCACTGAAATGATTATATCCTTCCTGGTGTAGACTGGACTCTGAATGCTAATGAAATGAAACCTTCTAAAGCAAATTACATAATTTTGAAAAAAACCTGAGCAAAACAAGAACTGGGTGCTATTCTACCTGTGCATAAGAAAGAAGTGTAACAGTGATCTTAATAATCCGTTTTATTATTTCTGTGTAAAACTGTTTTTCTACACATTTTAACAATGTTCTTTCTGATGAATTTTGGAAATTGAAAGAACTTTTTCATTAACAGTCTTATTGAATTCAGCTTTTTTTTCTGTATTTTTATTTAGTGCCACAGATGGTTACTAAGTGTGGTATTAATGAGTATGTCTCCTTTCTTTTAATACATTTACTACCTCTCTCCTCACTCAGTTTTCACAGTGCTCTTAAGTTAAAGAATGCCTTCAAATGGGGTTTTATCAACTTGCTCTTTAGCCAGGAGTGGGTGTGTTTTCCTATTTTGAGGTATTTTTTTCTAATTGTTTTAAACTAGTGTATCCTTTTATTTCTTATGGGGTGAGTGGGATGATCATAGTCAGTAGTCAGTAGTTTTAAAGTTTAGAATAAAAATGCAAGTAGAATATTGAGGAAGTTTTGATAAATAAATATAGTATAAATAAAGTATGAGTCAAGAATGCTCTTAATGTTTGGCTTTGGCCGTAGTTTACTAAATGTATCTATGTGGAAGTATGCTGCATGTGTTTTGTGCACATATTTAGGACACTTCTCTTAGAAGAAGTCTTTTCCAATACTTGGGCAGGTGTGAGCACTGACTTATTGTAGTTTTGGAGACAGAAAAAAAGTTATTTGTGAGCTCTGAAGCAAATTGGTTTTGCAGAGATGTTAGTTACCACGCAGGGGCGCACTTTGCAAAAGTATTATGGAGCATTTCACATGAAACTTCGTTTGGGTGGGAACTGTAGCAGTCTTCTAAAGGTACCCGGAACAAGTATTTTGTGTCTTGATTATTTTATTACATTTCGTCTTGCGTTGTCGTTTATTTTTATCTCCTGGTTATATCTGAAGTTAACTGAAAATAATGGAGCAGTTTTAAAATGCACACAGCGAGTAACTTCAGTAGCAAAATGCCTGTCAATAAACATTTTACTTGCTTTTTAAGAAAAAAACCCCGCAATAGATGTTGAAATCCTTGTGAACTTTATAGGGAGGTAACTTAAGTCATCCACAGGAAGCATAGCCAAGCATGGTAAATCTCCTAAAAGCATTCAGATGCTGAAATTCATTTCAGATGCAAATGAAAATTAAATCTCTAGTTTGTTAATATTCAAGGCTTGCTTTTTTTGTTATTTTTGTGTATTCTTTCTGTCAATAGTAGCTGAGGACACCATGTCCTGAGCTCAAACCTTTTCAAGGAGTGGGTAGGATTTACTCAAAGAGGCAAAAACGTTGTTTTTTGCCAGATCTCTATTTAGTTTTGGTCATACTATGTACGGATTCTCTGCTGGGGGCTTTTTCTTTCAAGGAAAAATGTTTATTTGTAAAATGTACCATAAAAGTGGAAAAAAGTACAGTTACAATAGAATGTGGTCTCCTTCTCTCTGCCTTTTCATACATATCATTGTAATTTGTTGGCTGTTGTAAGTAGGGCTCTTCATTATTCCTCTTCATAATGACTTCCTATTGGAAAGCATTGCACTGGGAGACACCTGCCTGGCATTACTAAGGTGTTATGGAAGAATCAGTTTCTTGGAAGCTAAGAAATAATCCCCTTTCCCACTTCTTCCCTTTTTTACATGTTTTTCTGTTAAGTGTTTTACAGACAGTGAGCCTCTGTAAGGCTCACCTCTACAAACTTTCTTGACCTCACTGTCTAAAAAAAAAATCTTTCTGCCATCCTCCATTTATAAAGCAATACTGCAGTTGTTTTTGGTGTATGATCTTTGACCATGTCCTAATTCAAGTTGGTTTTGATAGCTGATACACAGCAGGTGCAATCACTGCATGTAAAACATACTGAAAGGATAACTTCGCTACCTTTGACCTCAGCTAAAACTGATGTAAAATCTGATGATAGGAAACGGTGAATAGCATAGCATTCAAGTCAGTTAAGTTCAACCAAATGAATAAAGCACTACATCTGTATATTTGTTCTTCTCCCCTTGTCTATCAGCCTCTTGTTCAGAGAAAGACCTCACAAGCCAAAGGATGGAGCTCTTCACACTTCCCTGAAGCTGCTCTCTGAATATGTAGTTCTGCACTCTTTAGTCTTACTATAAATAACCCAGTAACACAGATGTTATCAGAGTCAGATGTTACTTACAGTGGCACACAACATATTTATTAAGCCCATACAATACAGCATTTTTGATAGTGCTGTTTTGGTTTGTTTTTTCCCCCTAGTTTAAAGCCAGTTGTGGGGTACAAACTGTTCTTCATTCAGTTTAAGTTAATGCAGTATAGTTATGGAATAAAACCCACTGAAATAACCTGATGCAGGCATGATTTTTTTAAAAATTAATTTGATTTAATATATGTATTTATTTAAGATTTGCACTTCGTAATTCTATTGTTCTCCAGCACTTGGGAACCCAAAGAATGATTTCACTATTTTGTTGAACTACAGCCTGACAAGAAACTTGTGAAAAGACACAACAAAGTTCAGTAACATTAAAATTTGGCTTACAGCTCTTAAGTATAAACAGCCTTTTTTCCCGGAAGTGATAAAAATTTCCATTGTCAGTTATCTGAGGTAAAATCGCAATCTTGAAAAATGTCCTGCTCGGGATTAATAAAATTTCTAAAAATTTTATTTTTCAGTTCAAGTTCTGTAGCATAGCAATAGAATGTGTAGTTAAGGTTAACTGATGCTTATAATTGCATGAAATGTATATTTTTCTCTTACATCATATTATCTAGTCAATTTTTTTAAATGGCAAAGAGGGAACAACTTCCTTGTGTAACTATGAAGATTTTAAAAAAACCCTCAAATTTCCAATTTTATTATTTCTTACTGTTACAGTGTTACACAATTATAGAAAACCAAAATTAAATGAAAACTGTAACATTTATAAAAAGCCAAGACCAAACAAACCTGAGGGAGGTGTTGGATTACCCTACATTAGACCGTTTCAAGGCTCACCCTGATAGGATGCTGGGCCATCTCACTGAAACTATATTCTTACCCTGAAAGGTTGGACTAGATGATCCTTGAGGTCCTTTTCAACCTGGTATTCTATGAATCTATGAATCTGTGATGATTAAGTGACACAGGGAATCTTACTTCATTTGAGATACTCTTCTCTCTGAAGTAGTTTTGGAATTATACATTATTTAAAAAAATGTCTAAAATCTAAAAATTGGAAGATTTCAAAAATTCTGGAGATACTAATGGAATAGAAAGTAAGAATATTGTATGTTGTTGGGTATCGGACTTTTTTCCTGATTAAATAGATCAATATATAGTCAGGCTGCAAATGAAGTCAGGTTTGTTTATTAATCTGGCAGTAGTCCCTAGTATGGAATAATCAAATTCTTGCTCTTGGGTGCTGCTGACTTTCTCTATGACTCCAAAGACAGCTGATGATTCTAACAGCTGAAAAGTAAACTAACCCCTATAATTCCCTTCAGTAATAGTTTTCATTTCTTTTAGACCTTTCTTCCAGTGTTTTAGTTATAGTATCTTTTTTTAATGACAGTCCTTTTAGTTTTGACTTTCTTGTTTGAAGTTTCTCTTTTTGCTTGATAGTAATTTTAAGTGTCTTTCTGAAGGCTGTAATTGGCAGTGTTTGCTGGGTAGGAAATGAGACAGATGAACTTGATTGTTTTGAATTCACAGTACAAACAGCAGTGCATGCAATTTAGTAATTCTCCCAGCAGAGTCATGTTCTGCACCAACCATGCTTTAAAAGAAACAAGTCTTGTAATATAGTAATATACTACTATCAAAGGATGCTGAGAATGTTTGTTAAGAAACATTCAGTAACACCCTGATCTGTGTTTTCAGTTACAGAGTTTTTCTCTGTTACTTGACTGGACCATGTTTCTTGTGCTAGAGATCAGAGCTTGGAAATTTCATGTCATGTGGCTTTCATCATCTCAATGGGGTGATTGGGTTAGGATTCCCAAAGAGGGCTTATAGATGCTTCTCTGCAAAGGAATAAAAAGTTATCCTGGAACTTTGATTAGATGCCTAGAATTAGACATTGTCAGTAGTCCCCTAGTAGACTGAATGATATTTGAACTTATTCTATATCTGTTGGATTTCTGTCAGTAGAAGCTGTGAGGTATCAGTCAGTTCAGAGTTGGGCTGTATCAGTTTTGTGCCATTGTCTCAGGGAAATGTTGGATAGGGGAACTTTCTCACTGAAGACTGTGTGTTGTATCATTTACAAAAATAAAAGTTCTTCTTGTAATTATTATCTGGTAACCTGCAGTGGGTTTGGAATGTGCAGTAAAGTTAATTGAAGTTAAAAAAGCAAAAACAACTAATAGGCAATGTATGAATGCTAGAGACGACATTAGTAGATTGAAATGTTCACATGCCAGATGGGGTCATGAAGTAGGAGGGAAGCTATGTATGAATGTTTATGAGGAAAAATAAAGGTTTGCATGTGAGAGGATTTTTGAGGTGGGAGCTAAAAATTGCTAAATCATTGAAACAACAAATGGAATTAGTGTTTCATTTTCCTCTTGATGTTGTTGTTGCTTTCTCTGCCAATTTGAATCCACAGTCTTCCATGTCTATGGTCTCGTGATCAGCTGTTCGTAGTTGGTAACGTGGTGCTGGTTTGTGGCTGTACCTTCTTTGTGCTAGTGCAGTGCAAGCAATTATGCAGCTGACTAGTGGTATTTCAGAGCTCATCTTAAAAGTCAGAGTTCTTAAAAATATAATATGAAAGTATGTCTGTTGCTAAGAGTTTGCTCACAATTTCTTTTACAGTACTGATATACAAACTGGTCACAGCTTAATATGGGTAGTATTCTAATGACTTACTAGTGAGATAAGATTGACATTTTATTTCAATTTGGTCATTTCAGAAACATTGGAATTTTAGGCAGTGTAGGATTTTTTTTTTTGCTAAGTAAAAAACTGCTAAAAATAATAATAAATGACCGGGAGCCAATAACACAGATGTCTTAATGTAAGTAGAAGAATTTTTAGAAAGTGATGATGGTGTAGAAAAAATGTATTTGACCTAAGATAGTTTTTACTAAGGAGCCAAATAATAAATGCATGCTTAATTTTGTTTTGATTCTTAGGAGAAAACTGAAAATACTAATAAGAACTGTAGCAGAATATTCCAAAATACCTGTTTCAACATGAATCTGGAACAGCAGTCTTGGAAATCTGGTCTGCAGGAAATGAAGTATTTAGGTTTTATTTTTATTTAAGTACATTATAATGTAGAACTTCAGAACCTGGAAAGAATCCAGTGTTTTTTTAGGCACTTCTGTTAAAAGAAAAATTATCATTTTAGTAGACTGGGATGGACAAATTTGTCACATGAGTAAGTCCTTAGGAGGAGGATACTTAGAGACAATAGTTCTGTTCGTGCATATCTTTTCTTTTTGTACAAGCATTTGCACACGTACATAGATGCACCCAGAGAAATAATTAAGGGGCCTTTTTGAACTAAATATGCTTGAAGCATTGTCTTACTGTGTTAAACAAAGGCCATCAAAAAAAGGTATAACTGTGTTAGGAACACAGAAATAAATAAAATTTGCAGTAGTGCATGTGTTAAAGAAGAGACACTTAGGCAGTTACTGGAGAGTTCTTGTTTTCTTCACATGATTCACGCGTGTCCCAAATGTGCTTTTGGTGCATAGATTCTCCATCTCACAAAAATGGGAACAGTGTTACAAATCTTTGTTTTATAGATGAAATACAATTTGTGAGATAGCAGTAGTAAAATGTTCATAGTGACTGAATTAGTAACAAAGTGGTGCAGTTCGTTGTAATAAACCATTTTTTGTGTACTTCCTATGTTTTGACCACAGTAATCTGCAGGAAGTTGAGCAAAGCGAAGGTGTAGGAGAATACTCTCAGTGAGAGCAAGAATGAGTCATAACCCTTTGATGAGACCAGATGTTCAATTTTGATGCAGAAGCTCATGTTTACAAGATGTTTACAGTACAATTTAGTTTCACAGGAGTATATGCAGAGTCCCCTTCAGTTTAAATTTCATGTTGGTTAAGTTTTCCCATAAGGGTTTTGAGCTTTCCTCCAAAACTCAAAAAAAAGTGTTCTGGATGTCATCTGGTACCACCTCAGTGTGTTAAATTTAACAAAATTAGATCAGAGGTTGTAAAACAGTGTACAGCTAGATCAAAACAAGCTTGTCCAAACTTGGTTGAAATTGAATTTTTAACAGAACTTGAAAGTGGCCAGACTTTCTTGTGACTTTGCAGTGAATCTGACATGTAAATATTGACACTATTGGGGTTGTTTTTGATTTTATTTTTTTACAAGTGCCAAGGTGTTTGACTTTTTTTGAAGTCCTGCAGACTAGAGACACATGAATGTATGATAATTTTAGTTTTCATTTAAAGTAATGTACATTCTCCGCTTCCATAATTGCTGAGGGAGAGAAATAACTGACTAGATTATATGCTGAATGTCTCAGACTTCACAATATCCCAGTGAGTTGAGTTCAGACCCTTACTAAAAAATTCTGTTGATTTGCAAATCTGTGTCTTGCTTTGGGGCCCAAATATTTTATTGTAACAACAGGCTTTTCACTTTGTCATAAATAGCATAACCATTTGGACAATACAGAACAAATGTGATGTTATTCCGTAAGATTGATGTATTTAATCCTTTTTATGGCCACAGCTCCTCAGCTGTCACAGGAATATACTATGTTGTTGTCAGTGATGCGTTAATCCAGTTTCCTGGAATTCTGACAATATGGTATCTTTGAACAAGAGTATTTATACCTTGTTCAAGAGAGAAGTCAACAAAATATTTGTGAATTGCATCCTGTTCCCTCCTTGTAACAAACAATGACCTGATCTGTGCAAAGCCTCTTGTAAAAATGTACTAGAACACATGCATTGAACTTGATATATTTTCTTTTTAAATTATGGTGCATTTAAATGCATTGGTAATATCTGCCACATGACATTGTTAGCTTTGTAGTTTGAGGCAGCTTAACCTGCCATCTAAGTGCATTTCATGCAGCGCGAATTTGGCCAATGTTAAAGTTGTTGTGCCCAAAGTCAAGCAATCCTAATAGTTCACTGGCAGTATTTTAGTGTAGTTTGGCTTGTGTGTAGCTTTAACAAACACTGTGTAGTGGAAATTAGAAACATAAGTATGTATATATCTCATAGCAGGGGAAGATGACTTTGAAACAAAAATCTGGTTTCTTCTATAAAACACAAAATGTTTCTGCAGACATCGCCTTTCACTTTCCATTCTACATCTGTGCCTATAATTTTAATAACTATGCTTTGCCAGGATGTGGACCTTACAGAAATTAGAAATATCAGAGATTGCTAATTACTGTTACTGGGCTGTTGTTGATGCTATTTGTACACAGTCTGACCGATTCTCAAGTTCACGAACACATGAACAAGTAACTATGATGATGGAAGCTGCAATGTGTATATTGGTTTGGTTCCTATGTAAATAATGAAAAATATCTGCAAAACACTATTAAGAAACTTCAGAAAGTGGTTATGAGTAAAATCAGTCCTCTACTCCCAAACTTTTCTGTGACAGAGGCACTTTGTCTCCTTTCCTGTCCATGTTTGTTCTCTATATCCCAAGCTGTTTTCTGATGAGAGATGTGGGTTTCACACAAAAATCTAATTAATTTGTACAGATGGTTCAAGTGTGCATTGGTGATACCTTACAAAATGCAAGGTGGAAATTGCTTATTATAATATTATTGAAGGACACTTAACTCCTGTTAAATCCATGTTCTTACAAAGCAGATGCTTCTCACCATTCTTGACACACAGTTGCAATGAATGAATGCAACCTTGCTTTCCTAGACAGGTTTTTTTATACCATAGGTGTGTCATTGGCTTGTTCTCTTCACATAGTTTTTTACCCAGTTTAGTAGGGTGGAATGTAGAGGGTAGAATTTGGATTCTCTCGTTGTAACGGACTTGATCCTTCTGTTGATGATAATTGCAGCAGAACCAAATCTAGATCATTCTGCTGTAGATTTGCAGTGACACCAGGAAGAAGGACCATTCTGTAGAGGAGATAATTGAGAACTTTGAGGTCCTACACAGCTTGGGAAGTATGCAAAGGAAATGTGTGTATTTCACATAGGTGTGCAGTATGTGTGGTACAGCGAAAAGCTTGAAAAAAACACTGCTTTGAATCAACTGATATTTGCTAAGGTTTGAAAGTACTTTAGGGGTTGGATGCAAGACCACATTATTGCAAATTAGCTAAAAACCCGTAACCGCCTGTTGCTATGATGCTTGTTCATGTCAAGTAAGAAATAATGTATCCTGGAATTGCCACAGATAGAGATTTAATCACATTGCATTTAATTTGCTGTGGGTGAAGGGTTATACAATTATTTTATCTCTGTTTATCTGTATTAATGTTAAATTTCAATATCAGTAACTAGATGTAGCTTGAGTATTGATTTTATTCATATCAGAAAATGATCTTCCTAAAAGAAATTGACCTTTAAGAAAAATGTCATCCTTCAGAATAGCTCTTTTAATTTTTCTAGCAGCTTTCTTGATCCAAAGCAACATGAGCAAGGGGCACTGATGATGTTCCCTTGAGGAAAAGAGGTAGCTGATGGATGGAAGACTGAGTAAACATATTTTGAAGGAAACTCAGGCCTGCATCACAACTGCTTCAGAGGGAAATTGAGGAATTTTTTGTTTTCATTTTCATTACTGCTGAGTGCTATTTTAAACTAAAATTCATTAGTTCAGTACACTACCATGCTTGATGTTGATACGGTGATCTTCTGGAGAGAGTCAGAAAAAATTATTTCTCCAGCAGGTGCTTCAGGAGTGAGGAGATCCCTTCCGTTGCTCCTGACGAAGCTGTCATTTCAGTAAGAATACTCTTTGCAAGAAATTGGAATAACTACTTGTTTGTTTTCCTTTTGGGATGCAGCGAACGGTTAATTGATTCCTTCTTGGCACCTTCTTTGGAAGTAGTCAGATTTTTAGAGGACATGAGTTACTATTAGTGAGTAGTTCTAAGAGCTACCAGCAATTCTTAAAAAATAGTAAATAAGAATCACAACCTTGAATTCAATGCAGTAAGCACATGAAATTGTGCTGAGTACCTTACTATGTAGTCTGTGCTACACCCGTTCAAAAAAAGTATGTGGCTTGGATGTAGGGTTTTGTGCTTGTCTTAACTCCTTGCTGCTTTTGGTGCTCTTTGACTTCAATAATTCTCCATTGCTTAGGCATATTTATATATTTTAGGGACTAAGTTAAGCTATTTTGATCAGGATTTGAGTCACATTGAGGTACAAATTTTATGTTCTTGTTGTCTTGAACATTTTTCAGGCTATTCAAGCCGGATATACCACACACACATACAGGTAAGGTTTCTGTTGCTTTTGAAGGTATATTGGATTTTTAAATCCAAATAGATGCTTGCTCTTTTTATTGCTGTGCTTTGATACTAGAGTTTATTCAGTGAATTAAATGTGTTTTATTAGTTTTTATGTGAGGTAAAAATGTGTTTTGGCAATTTCACAAATTTCAATACTTAAACTGCGAAGACCAGTATGTCTGAATTTACTGTGGCCATTTCAGAAAATCTTTTGGGGAGTTTGTGTTGACAGACCAAATCTCATTTTGTTGTAGTTGTGTATGTGGCTAAAGCTAAAGAAGAATTTGGCTAATCTTTTCCACTTCTTTATAATAAAAGTTCATACATTTTGCAGTTGACAAATATTCTTATTTCATGATGTGTAAGATTCTCATAAACAGTTCATTAAGAGAAAAATATATCTTAAGGTGTCTTTAGTAGTAACATTAGAAAAGGACAGAATGTGAAATATTGAGAGATTTGAGGTTAAATAACCATTAAAGGTTATTTAAATAAATTATGAGCACAGACAAATTGGACTCTAAATTTTGGGCTAGATGACTGCTTAATTTTAAAATATTCATCTCAATGTTTGCTGAGAGGGAGGAGACAAATTATTAAACAGTTTCAGGTGGCCTTTTGCAGCCTTTAAGTGCTACAATGAATCATGATCTTTCCATCATATTACTGTTGTACTGAATGGAAGAAATATGTATACATTGAAACTATATTAAAGTCTGAATACTCAGGATTGAAACTTTGAAAAAGGTACAGCGGCCTGCATGGCTGCATCTTAAAATGCCTGTATTCTTTAAGGCTGGAAAATAACTGTCATAATTGTATGTCTCTTACCATTTCAAGCCTTCATTTTAAAGGGATTGTTGCAGTTTATGCTCACATTTCAAGAAATGGGGCATGACTAAAAAGTCTTTGACCTGTGGAAATCCTAACTGCACAAGGATATTGCTTTACAGTCTATAGAATTTTATTAAAGCAAATACATTTTATTACTGTGCGATTTGTTTGGAGTTGGCTGTATGTGGCAGAAGCAGTTTATCTTAAGTGACTGAAGTTTGTTAAGCCTCTTTGGCAACACAAAGTCACAGTGTGACGGACATGACTTCTGAACTCTGGAATGTTTGCAGTGGACTCCTAGACTGCTGCAAAATCATTCACCTCTGTTATGGACACTAATGAATTTATACAGCAACTAAGGCTAGACTGGAGCTTGGGATTGTTTTTGTAGGTTTGTTTTCCCTCCTCTGATAGGGCATAAATTTCTATTCTCTAGGAGAGCAGCATGTTTAAAAAAAAAAAAACAAACCCAATTGTTTTGCAAGTACCTTGTGATTTTCTTCCACCTTCTGAACAGCTCAGATATAATTTCTGTTTTCACCAAAAAAAATCAAACAGGTTGAAAGAGTGGTATTGCTTCTGGTTTCCTTATGTATTAGTTATTCTTTATTCCAGTCTTCATTGCATGTTGCATATGATTTTCTAGAATTGTTCCCATGCCCATTTAGTGTTTATTCCATCAGCAACAAAACATGAAGTGACAAATTCATTGCAGATCTATAGTCATCTTAGCTTTTAAAAGTAGCTTTGTGGAAAGTATACTTCATGGATGCTTTACTGCACTTTTTGTTTGTCCTGATAAATATAGTTGACAAGACCAAATACTGCACAGAACCAATTAAGTCAGACCCAAATTAGATGATAAAGAGCAGTGTTAAGTAACTGTATCTTCTTGGACTATACAGCATTGTAAACTTGTGCTGTACAACACTTTGTAAAGTGTTGTTGCTGCTTAACCTTTAAATTGTAGCAGACACTTAAAGCAGCGTGTATTTCTCTGTTATTTGGGCACCAGTACAAGCAAACCATGATGTACTTTCTGTGAATCTAATATATTAAGAATTAAAACCATGGTTTTTTCGTCGTCGTATTAGTTTTAAATTCTGCACTATGATATCAGCCAGTCAGTGAAAACAGTACTTCAGAAAAGCTTCAGGCTTATTTTGCACTGTGAGTCATTGTTAAAAAAATGGGTTAATCTCATTTAATTTCTCCTGCAGTGTAGCTTTGCTGAGCAAAGTGTAAGTATAACTGAAACTTGGGACTGGTTTTCTGTGGAGTTTTTATTCTCACATTAAACTTTCTGCTAACTGTTTTATGAAAAGGTATTAAACTCTTACCTCTTGGGTTTTTGGTCATTTGAACTGTCAAATATCTATAAGAGCCATTTGGAGAGAGAGCGGGAGAGAGGATTATTACTGGCCTGTAAAATAGAAAGCTTTTGGGTTTGTTTTTATCAGAACTGTATTATCTTTATGTGCATGGACTCATCAGTGTCAGAGAAGATTCACTACTCAAGTGTTTTCAGATACCCTTAGTAATATAAATGAAGCCATTGCCACTTCATATACTAGTGGCTTCTGCTACCTTTGCCTCTACTCTCTCTGAAACATCAGTGATGTAAAGGGGAAGAAATCAAAAGTCCTTAGTTTTACCATTTCTATTGAGTACCAGCTGTCAGTTTTTCCCATGTTTAACTTGCAGTGCAGTGACAAGAATGAACTTCGCCTGGTATTAGCAATTCCTGACTTTCATTCACAATGACATGGGAGGAGTTGGTTTTTTGGGTTTTAGTTATTTTGTTTTGTGGGGTTTTTTTGGGTGGGTTTTGTTTTGTTGTTTTTTTCCTTAGGACAAAGAAGTAAACCCCCCCCCCCAACCCCCCCCCCCCCCACTCCCCCCCGTGCAGTTTTTATAAATCCGTTTATAAATCCATTTTCTAGAGTGGATTAGATGTGAAGCCATCTTATCTTAGATGAATCTTCCAGTCACCTCTTTCAATTTCTCGAAAACATTGCTTTGATGTTCCTGTTGTAAAGCAGATTCTAGTGAGAGAGGCTGTGTTTAAAAATGAGAAAAAACAGTTTATAATATTTTGTAGCATATCTTGTTCTGGCAAAAAATACTGCAGCTTTTGAGCATCTGGAAGAGATTTTCATTAATACAGTCATCACCTTCATGTAGTTTTTAATAGATTATAAATTAAATTATTCTGATGAATTATACATAGCGTCCAAAGTCAAGCTCAGAACTGCCTGAAGTGTTTGTGATGGTGGCAGGATAGCACAAGGAGTCTGTCCTACATCATCCACCTGGCAGCTGTATTTTCTAGCTGTGTAATAGTCAGTATTTGCAAAAGTTATGACCTCTTGTCACCAGTCCCTGAGGTTTAATGTCTATCTCCTCATACCTTCCTAAAAATTACCTGCCTAACATTGGAAACCACAACAAAATAGCAACCCTAAATATTTGGTGGTGTAATTCACATCCTTTTGTTGCAGAGGATCTTAAACAGGAAAGGAAAACTCATCACTGGTTGAACATAAAAGGTTGTAGAAGGAGTCAGAACATAGTTCAAAATACACTGTCGGTCTGCAGTCTCAAGAGTAACATGAGACTGTCACTGCTAACAATAGAAATACATTGCAGAACCCAGTTGTGCCTTCAGTCTGAACACACAAAGCCAGGGTTACAGTTTGCCAGTAAACAGTAAGAATTCAAATGAAATCTCGGTAATTGTATTCATCTCCCATTCACTCATACAGAGTGAAAAGTATGATGCTATTTTGCTTCTATGTGTAATTTGTGATTTATGTTCTTGAGATAATGTGAATGTGCTGTTCAACACCATTGCTGATTTTACTACTTGCTATATTGGGAAGCTTCTGAACCCCCCCAGTTAAAAATCTGTCCTAGAACAGATAACTTCTTTTGGTTGTTTCAAAGGACTATGCAAAATTTGAATCAGAAGCTTTTGACTTAAACTTTTTAAACATTTAGAGAGGTTTTTTTTTAGTTAATGGCTCAAGATTGTTTCCCTTTCCTGATCCAGGAGAAGATGTGGTGTCTCTGCAAAAAGATTTAATTCAGATAATAATATACCTTTCCATGTGCCTTAGCATGTAATCTAGGAGGATCTGTTTGATGATCTTCCCAAGTACAGAGGTGTGAGGCTGATAGGGTAGTAGTTCCCGAGGTTCTCCTTTCTACCGTTTTAAAAAATGGCTGTAAGGAAGGCATGCAGTCACCTTAAACACAGTTAAATCTTTGCACCTTTTGCCCTTTGCCTGTGCCGTATAAAGTTGGCATCTAGCCAGTTTGACAGAGTACAGAGTGAGTTGTATCCCCCTAAAAAGTACCATGTAGGCAAATAGGCAAAATGTACTCTCTTTAACTGTAAGGCAGCTCTTTCCTCTCTTATTGGGGAACTGTATCTTTGGATTTTGCTCTGTGGTGTTTGTGTTGAGCGGGTGCACTGATTTATGCAAATCTTTTGTGGAAGTTTTTACCAGTAAATCTCAAGTTTCACATGGTGGACTATTATTTCCTCAGCTGTGCCTAGAGCTATCATCTAGAGGATATTACAGGTTGAAAACATTTTGGCATGCCAGCCTTCTACCCAGGAGTAACTAATTTCTGTGAAGGTTTTGTTGGTGGTTTATAGTTTACTGTGCTCAGATTGGCTTTTCTGGAATTATGTATACCCCCTCTGTGACTTGAGGCTCTGGTTATTTGTTGGCGCTGTTGCCAGTGAACCTTGAGTGGAGAAACCTGACTCCTGGCACAGAAGGATTATGTATCTCAGAGCTGGTACAGCTGCACAGAGCTCAGGTTGAGCAATTCCAGCACTCAGCTCCTCCAGCTGTAGTGACCTACATCACTGTTTACAAGGCTAGCTTTAAAACCTCCAGTGGCTAAAGTTATCTGAGAGGAAAAAAAAACTGGTTCATGTGTTTTCCTCTGAACATTGTTAAGTAGTGCTATGAAACCTACACATAGGGTGAACATATTGGAAAACAGAAAGCCAGATATTTTTCAAACTTTTGACACTGTAGCATTTACTGCTTGCTTTTTTATTGAGGATTTTTCTTTGAAGCTCTTCTTTTTGAGGGACAAAGAAAGAATAAGAATTTGATTGCATACAAAATGTAAAATATAATTGGGAGTTCATTTTAAAACTGATCGAAGTAACAGTTGCAGACTTCCTGCACAAACTTAATCCTTTCTTTTCTCTTAATCCTTTCTTTTATGGTGTTATACCAGCTGTAATAGTTCTGGGCATAACATGATGTAAAAGGCCTAAGATTTTTGGAGATGATCCTTTTGGAACAATTGGTGGAAGCCATTTTGCAACACAAAGCTACCTGGTGGCAGTTCATTTACTTTGTCATAGCTAAATTGTGTTCCATACTTGGACCAGATCTCTTGAAGACTAACCTGGATATCTCTGCATTGCACTGTAGCTTCAGCAACCTGGGAGATCCTGAGTCCTGAAATCACTGTTGCCTTGTTTAAAAAATGTGTTTGGAATACTTACTCCTGAGTGCTTTGTTCTGTTTGGAAATATTTTGCTAAATTGCTTGCTAGAAAAACAGTGTAAAAATGCATTTGTAATTTAAAATGCCAAGCTTATGCGCCAGCTGAAAAAACAGGTGATGGCACTCTCAGAATCCTAGCAGAAGACTAATGCTGAATACATGGACAGTTGTTTCAGAGAGAAGGGTGCTTTCAGAGGTGTTTCTACATTCTTGTTGCTTTGTGGGATAGATTTCCTCAAAGCACTGGGGAAAGATAAATGCAAAAGATGTGTTGACTTGCACTAGGATCTGTGGCTCTATCATGCTTCAGGTACTTTTGAAAGTTTCCCCAAGGGCAAAGTGGTGTGTTTTTTTGACTAAATAGATTTCATCAACTTTTCTTTGGATTTGCATTGGAGATTGGTTATTAAAATTTGAATATTAATTTCAAGATGAAATTTTGCTGTTGGAAATATTCTGTACCAGTGCCATGTGTCACGAGCAGATCATATTGAACTGAAGAGACACAGTTTTCTACTTGCCCTTATCCTTAACATTGCTGGCCACTTTTTTTGGAGAAAAAACTGCGGGGTTGCGAAGGAAGCAATCTCAATAGCCCTGTGGATCACGAGTGCATGTCCTGGTTTCCTCTGCTCACCAAAGAGGAAAGCTATTTATATGAAAGCTGTTGTATGTTTATGGATGTCTCTTTCTGTAGGCATTCCATCTGCAAGGTCTGTCTTACTGCATAGAGAAAATGTTATTGCCATCCAAAATTATGATAGTTTAGCCCAGTTGGTGTTTGTGGTGCCTGTGTAGCCTCTGCAACCTGTTCCACACAGTAAGTCTGTGACCTACTCTGTATAGTTGTCCTGGTCTGAGACATCCTGCTCTCACAATCAAACTTCCCTGAAAAAACAAACCAAACCCTAACAAAAACCAAAAAACACATGAGGGAAAGTAACATCAAAAGCCCTAGGTTGAGATAAGGAGGGTTTAATGAGATGATATAATGCACAGTTACCTTAGCCAATTCCACAGAAAAAGCAGAAGCC
The DNA here is from genome assembly GCF_027791375.1 of Indicator indicator. Taxonomy (NCBI): domain Eukaryota; kingdom Metazoa; phylum Chordata; class Aves; order Piciformes; family Indicatoridae; genus Indicator; species Indicator indicator. The sequence goes on from NC_072025.1 coordinate 7,664,910, forward strand.
AGTGATAAAACTGCACCAATACCCAAACCTGCAGACATCCAAAAACCAGAAGAAGCAACCAGAAACAGAAAGCCTCTCATTACAATCCAAACTACAATCCCCAAGTGCTCCAGCCATCAGTTTTGTCTTAAAGCTGGCATAACATCAGGATGGTATTTCATCAGCATATTCAATTGGCTAAAGCCATGACAATAAGATAAAATAATTTTCTCAAGGACCACTGCTGTATCTTGCCTGAAAGTGTTTGTTTGAGTTGGTTTTCTTTTTTTAGTGGAGCATTTTTAACTGTACGGATGGACACAAGATGCATATAAGATGGTTTTCCCTTTAATTTTGTCCTTGCTGTTTGGCAACCATTTTATATTGTGATCTGACTGATTTTATATAATCTCTGTTAAGATTTCCTGAGATAATCAGTTCAAAAATATTATTCCTAATATCTTCTCTTAGATACAAGGTGTTAATAATATGCAATTAAATAGGTGCTATGTCCCTATTTCCTTTCACTCTATATGGCAAACCTTCTGGCATTCTGTCTTAATGTTTCATTTATGGAATACGTTATCTTTCTGGTTTTGTAGCATGCATAGTTTCTACTTATACGGACAGAGCCTCTTGTGCTTATTCTATCCTCAAATGTATTCACTGGAATATAACAGGAAACAGAAGTTTGATTTCTCCAGTGACAAAGAGCAGGATAGTTGGTCTGGATTACAAGAAATGGGAAGGTTACAGAGGCTTGAACATCCTAACTTTCCTTAAAAATCTTGTATCTGCTTGAGAAGAGTAGGTCCTCACTTACCATGGCTCCATACTAAAGTCTTGATACTCTGCCCCTAAACCATTTAGTCCCTGCACTTTTTTCACTCCGTTATCAAACTTGTCTTCCAGTTTCTCATCTCAGTTTAATCAGTAGTATTAGTCTTACTCCTCTCCTACCACTTGACACACATCTTTCCATAATCAGCCTCTTCCTTTTTTGTATCATCTCTGTTTTTTATTACTAGCAGAGTGTTAGCCCTGCTTCAGTAGATGTTCTCTAGCCTCTCTTTATTCATTACTCCTCATAACTACAATATTGAGATACAGGAATGTTTTTCATTTTAGACAAGGGACCACACAGAAGAAATATTTGCAGGGATAAGAACATAGTACAGAAATAGTATCGTCCTTTGTTTTGCCACTTTTAATGGCTCTTTCCTCTGCACACTTACATTCAGGTGGAACATTCATATTCACAAACATACTAATGCAATTACACTGCCTTGTCTTTCCAGAATTCCAAGTCTCCCTTTAATCACAGTTTTCTGTCTCAGGGTATAGTGTCTCAGACAATGGGCATCAAATACCTGAATGATCACATTTCTGTGTAGTGATGTTGCTTAAGAAGTCATTACTATATAAAGAGCTAGCCAATTTGTTTAAAAGCAACACTAGGAATAATCTGTGAAATATCTTAATTGAACCTGGCTTTGGAAAGAATAAAACATTTGTTTTTTCATTGGAGCAGTACAAGGTGATTAGATCACACATAAATAAAATGCAAAATTTTCACTAGCTCATGACCAGCTCAGCCCAACAATACTTTCCCACTGTTTCAGAATTCTATTAAAAATATTTTAAAGCATATACAGGTTTTTTTTGCATTCTTGCTGTGCTTATATGGGTAATAATGATGTAAAATGTTGGCCTGAAATAATTTCTGGCATTAATTGCTTTATAAGTTAATCTCTTGCTCTCTTTATCTTCCACATTACTGCTAGCTTAGGATGCTGGAAATGGAATTAAACTGCAGTTAGCTATTGAAACTGTATAGCCAGAAGCAGAAATCTGATTGGTATAAGGCCATATATTATAAGCACTAGCCCACACCTGAGGAACAATCTGATGAAAAGTCAAGGGTTTGAAAACAAGGCCAGGAAAATGCTCATAAAAAAGTTTAAATGTGGTAGGTGATCAGGGTGAGTTAGAGCAAACAAAAGCCATGTGTCTGAATTAGCCATCCGATTGACAGCGTGTATGTCATAACTTTATCTCAGTGGTGTTGAAGTTTTAATAGATGCTAAATTGTTCACAGTATTCTAAGTTTCTTAGTGGCTGAGCTCTTTGCTGCTTGATAAATCAACTGAATTTAATCTCACATGAAACAAAGTTAAGAATCCTAAATGTTCAGTGTTGTGCTTCTTCCATCAAATCAACAAATACTCCAGTGCTGTGTTGACATTGGGTAATCCTGTTGATTTCGGTTGAAAGGTTGCCTAGTTTTGCTTCTTTAGTTGATCCCAGAGACTGATGTTTGTGCCAGATTTTGTTCTGTCTGTGTGTTTGAAGTTCTCCGGGTCAAAAGAAAATAGCGCCAGCAAAACGAAGAACACTGCTAATCTCCATATGGAGGATGGTCCCAGTTTGGACTCTCAGCAGACAGAATATCCAATCCTGCAATATCTGGGTTTGGTAGCTCTACTTGTTAAAGGGAGCATCCCTGAGTATGCTTTCCTTCTGAAGACTAATATCATCATTGTTTCAGGTTTTTTCTTCAGTTTTCCTGTGGCTGATGGGTGCTGTAGCTCATGGGGGGATGTGTTATAATCAACTAAAGAAGAAAGCTCTGTGTGTAGTGTGTACTTATTAAACAGTATAGTGTTCACCAAAAAACACTTTTTTTTTTTCCAGATATGTATTGGACAATGCCAACTTCCCCTCGATTATGCCCATTAAAAAAAAAGCTTTATCTAGAGTTAGTCTCTGCAGTATTGATGTGGGATGTTTGCTTAGGAATTTATGTCTGCAGGGGTTTTAATTTTTATTTGTTATTCGTATGTAAAATGACCAGGTGACATCAGCAGACTTTCTTAGTTTTAAAATTTGTTGGGATAGTTATATCTGTTTTCCATTCTAAATCTACACACCACTTTCTGTTCTCCTCTAACTACAAGTTCTTTTAGCAACATGGCTGTTGTGTAAAGGTGAAACTAAGCACTGGTGCTGATCTTAAATTCCTCACATGGGTCCTTATTTTGAGAGCCCTGCTTGCTGAATATGTTCTTGTGCTTAAAATATCCTTATGAGCTGTATAATATTGCAAGAGGAATAGGAAGGAGCATTAATATGGCTGAGTGAGGCCCTGTGTATTTTCCTTTGAAATATTTTGCTGCTTGCCAAACCACCTTGGAAGTGAATAGCATGAAGGCTAGATGTGGAATTATGTGTGTATACTGTATTTTTCTTCACAATGAGGGAAAGAGAGTCTGTGACTCCTACACAAATTTAAAGGCAGTTATTGAAAGTTTTAGGGTAGTGGGCTAGGTGTACTGAAGAATCTAATGAGTAATCTCTTAATACTGTTAAAACTGATTATGTTCTCCCGAATAATACATATAATAATATTTTTGGATAGGGATATCTAGGAGATTTTTCTTTCTTCTTAGATATATTTATATATAGATATATAGATGTATTTTTTCTACATATGGATACAGGAATATTTAATAGGTAAATCTAAATACAGTATCTGATTTTGAATCCTTTGCAGTTACAGTTTTTTAAAGGAAAGTAAAAACTGAGGCTCTTTTAGAAAAAAAGGTTAAAAATAGAGATCCAGTCTTACTAAACACTTAACTTTAGAGTCTCCAGGTTGCAAAAAGTCTTCAGAAGTGGCAATACACTATATGTTCTAAGAATTAGTTCACACACAGTCTGCTGGAAGTCTCACAAGACATGAAAATGAGAGAAAAAAAAACAATTAAATGTTTTATGTTTAAAGTTAATTTTTACATATAAAACATGCTCCTAGGAGTCACACTGTTGGAGAAGCAGTAATTTTTATTTCTTTGGCAAAGTAGCTGTTCTGTTATCTGGTGGTGGTAATCAAGCTGATAGATTGTGATGAAATGAACTAATCATGGGTATTACAGGGAAGTATACTTGAAAATGAATAAAAAAAAAGAAAGGTTGCTGACAGCATGGAGGCAGAGGATTGGAGGAGCTGTGAAAAAGTACCAAGATAATACAACATTAAGCTATTTGATTTAAAGGGAGTGCTTGGAAAGTTAAAGAATGAGATTTTTAAAGCCTTCTTAAGATTAATACCTAGTCTTCCGTGATAATAATTCATAATAAACATTTTAATTCAAAGATTACTGCTTGATTTAATCTTTGTATATTTTGGCTTTGGATAAGTAGTTAGCAGTCCATGGCATGCTGAGTTTGTGTAATGCCATTTACCACCACATTTTAACATGTATACTAAAGTATTCTCTTGATTTGATTGCACATAATGCACGTGAAACAATATGTTTTGTATTGAATAAATGTGCTGGTTTGAGGCCAGACAGATCCTCTCTTGCCCCAAGAGGGACAAAAGAATGACACTCACACAAACGGATTGGAGAGTGATGGAAAGTTTAAATGGACAAGCAATAGGCGAAGATACAAAACTACAAAGCATAGTGGCAAAACCAACCCGAAGCGTACAGAGCCCCTTACATAATACCTAAAGGCTTCCCAATCCTTCCCTTCTCCCACCTGAGGGTATACCCAAACCCCCAGGGCTCTTTCTTCCCCCCCTACTGCTAGACCAGACTGGCCAGGTCTGAGACAGCCGCTCCCCCTTCCTTTGTCCTCCTGGCATTAGGCCTAGACAGGCCTAAGAGGCCTTGAGATACTCCCCCACCATTACCCGATAGGGAGCATCTCCCACGGGGGCAGAGAGGGAAGAAAGAGGAAGAAAATGACTTTGCAGCTGGATTTATAGGGGGCAGGATTTATGGGTAGAAATACGCCTTTTCCTGTGTCTACCTTATTGGGTGGACGTTCGCTACACCGGAGGTGTAACTCATGTGGCAGTAACAGGAGGCACCCAGCCTAAACTGCCACATTAAAATGCTTCTATTCTAGCATATTGTGGAGGATTTTGCTCTGAGAATTTTTAACTGTGAAACACTTCATAACAGAGTATCACTCACTTTCCGTTAAAAAAAAAGAAGTGTGGTAGTATAAAAATGAAAAAAATGGTTACTGAGATTGAAAGAGCAGCAATCTCCAGTCAATCCCACCTTTTCTGGTTTAATATAAATGAACTAAGACACTATAAAGCTATTACTTTGCAGGCTTGAGGACAAACACACACACAAATTCGACATTTAACGGTTCAAAACATTATTTGGATATTAGTTATTGTGTGTGATCAAGAACATATGCTGAAAACCTTATAATTGCACTTTATTTGGTTCATTTCTTTGGAAAGGGAAAAAAAATGACCATATTTAATTGTAAACTTGCTTCTAAAACAAATAATTATGAATCTGCGGAGTTATATAGATAAAATAAAACTGCGAGTTTGGAAATGGTGTTTGTTCTTGTTTGCTTATTTGTTATTTGGGGGTTGTATATATCTGTGTATACTTTTTCCAGATGACAAGTAGTAATAATAAATCAAGTATTAATAATAAATCACATCCTCCATGCAGCTGTCATGGTAAGATCTCAGCTTGTTCTTCGAGTGGTTTCCAAATACATCAGCAAATTAGCTGTAATATTAGTCATACTTACCATCCTTCATGAGTTTATGTCATTGGTTGCTATATAGCTCTGAATAATTATTTTTTCAATTAATGGACAGACCAGTGGCGTGAATGATGACTCAATAGCTAGAGATTACTAATCACTGAATGTAGGAAAAGGTTTAAAGAAAATGCAGTTCTGTGTTTCACTACATGTTTACTTGCTAACGTGCAGGCCAAGGGGCACCAGAAAATGATCCATTTATTTATTTATTTAGTTCTTTTTTTCCCCCTGAAATCTCTTTTGTATGTTTGAAACATCTTTAGACCTCTAAGGTCATCAGTAAATGGATTGATCAGCAGCTTTAGAAGAATCCTAATCCCTACTAATTATGAATTAAAATGACCTTTTCTGTTGGAACATGGTTGTAATGCATACCTGGGTAGTGTGTATTGGTGATTCTGAGTAAGTGATCATTAATCTTGGGTTAAAGTCACTTGGGCAGATTCCTATCATGGGCATTTGACCAGGATCCTTGAGAAATCAGTATTCTTATGAAGTTCATTAATTCTCTTAGGAAAATCTCCTTTAACTGATGGAAATTGTAATGACTCCTTTGGGATAACCTGGAGTTCTGTTTTGTAGGATAATTGCGCCTTTTTGATGCCTTGAGAAATCTCTCTCCGGGTTTCTCAAGTATAATCAAAATGTTGGCTGTTTTGTGACACTGTTTTCTATCAGTTTCCTTCCTACAAGTGTTGCTAAGTTCATTATCTTTCAAGAGTCATCTTTTCTTACACCAATATCCACACTGAAATAAGCAAGCTAAACAAAATCCACAAAACCTCCAAACAAACAAGAAGTTAAAGATGGGAGAATTATATTTCTATATATATATATTTCTAATAGAATTATATTTCTATTAGTTTCTTAATTTATTATTTAATTTATTAAATGTATTATTAATTTATTATTCTATTTATTTCTTAATTTTGTAACTGGTTTAGATACTTGCACTAATCCTGCGGAAGTATATCTGTACCAGCAGTGTTTGGTGGTTTGCAAAATTCCTGTGACAAAGGCAAGTTAAATCTAAATAAATATGCTACCAGTGGAACACCAGGGCAATAATGCTGTTATGCTAGGAAGATAACTGGTGGGTTGACCATTACTTGGTTTTCATTGCACGTAAGTTACCATGTAGAGCTGTATATAAAAATACAGTGAATTATTCATTTGAAAGTAGTTAATTGTAAAGAATTTTTTCCTGAAACAGTGGCTGAAAATTATTTAAGACATGATACATATAAATATGAAGTCGCTGCGTTGAAACTACTTGGAACTATGCATGAAATCTTCGGAAGTAAATCTTCCTTCCACATTGAAGGAATTTTCTGTGGTTTTGTTCACTTGCTTTTTGTTGGAATTCTGATTGTTTTCCAGCCATGTGATGGTGTTGGCTGTACAGATGTGCTTTTACAACCAGATTTCTCAAACAGCCAAGTTTTATGTCTCTCCATGGGCCTTTAAGATTAGAACTGGTGTTATTGCTAGCTTTAAACCATGTAGACAGTCTGAGTACGGGGATAAAGTAATCAGCACCATTTGCGTCTTTCATAATATACGTAGAGAATGTTTTCTTTCTTCCTTTGTTCTATGTGGCCTTTCAAGAATTCCTTTAATTTTCTTTTCTTAGAGTTCATATTGTATTTATTTACACCTTCAGAAAATGGTATTTCCAGATTTTGTGCCATTAGATTGAGATTTTACACTGTATGCTGTAGATTTAACTGTGGAGCTAATAATCATGCATAACTGCTTATGAATAAAATTACATGCTAACTAACTTTTACAAAATGTCCACAGGGCATTGAGCTATTTAATACAGGCATTTTGGGCTTGACTTTTCTCCTTATATAGTAAAAAAGAGGTCCTGAATGTAGGGGTGCTACTAGTCCTGTGAGAAAATCTGACTATTCTGAACTTCTTTCAGTTGTCTGTTTGGGGAAGATGAAATTTCAAGTTGGCTGGAAATGTTCTGAGTGCCCAGAGGCTCATCAACTGTTATACAAGTATTTGTCAGTTTTTTGAGTTGCTAATCCAGTAGTAAATGAAATATTTGAGACACAATACTGCATAATTATTTCAAGATCTTTGTTACCTAGTTTGAACTGCATATGAATTTTCAAAATTTATATATATTAGTTCAAAATCTAACATAATCTATAGCTGTATATTTCCAATTTACTATCCTGAAGAAATCAACTGTGCACAAAGAATTGGCCCTTTTCTCTTTGTAAATGCATGTGTATTTTGCAAGACACCTAGAAAAAACAGTAAAGTACATATATCTGCTCTACTTTTGTGCTTCGCAAAATTTTAAGCGTGTGGGGTCATTGTTCAGAGTCCAGACAACTGGAAGGCTCCACATGTGCTGATAGTTATTTGATTCTGCTGGGCAACGTGTTTAATGGGATTACTTTAAAAACAAGCACATTCATAAGATAAACTATCCAATAATCTATTATGTAAGCAATCAGATTTCCCCAGAATTTTGTTTTCATAAGACAGTAAAGTTTCTCTTTAAGTAAAAAGAGTTAATTCTTTTTTTGCATGGTTTACATCTGCAGGAGGAAGAAGCCTTGTTCTTGCACTGCAGCTACGCTTCTACTTTGTACCTAATTTGCACCAGTATTGTAGCTGATCTGTTGGTGCTGTGAGTTCTTGACCTGATATGGACCTCCAGTGTTACAAAATGAGCCTTTAGTCTACTAACAGGATAGATTTTCACCTAGGCTAGTGTTAGTACTTTTACTTTGCCATGCAGTTATGGGTGGTTGTTTGCTATAGTATCCTTAGATCATATGGTTTTATTGGAAGAGGTGGTGAATTGGGAATATGGAATCAAATTGAATGTGAAGAAATTTTGGGAAGGGATAATTATATCTTCAACTTGGGAGTTTTATAACTAGATGGGAAAAGCTGGGATAAGGTTGCTGACCAAAGCCTAAGTTGTATTGCTATGAGATTAGTTCTCTCTGCTCACTTTAGGTATCTGGGTGGTATAATGAAATTATTTTGGCATAGCCAGAGACTTTCAGGGCCCTGATTCAGCTAAACAGCATTAACAGACCTGACCAACCTCACCCTGGTGGGCCTCTCCTATATTTCTGCTCACATGAGCAGTAGCCCTGTTTAAATTCAGCCTTCATACCTTGTCACCACAGATTTGCTTGGTGATGTTGACTCCTGTTTGACCCTGACTGCTACTCCTGGATCTGTACTACTCCATTTTGTGGTGGCAGTGGGACAGAGTCCTAGCCAGTGAAGGCACCTGCCTTGCTGCCCTTGCTGGCATACTTGACAGCTGGCAACCCAGACCTTTTGGGAACAGCCAGCTGTCGCTACTTTGTGACTGACAGCTTTAGCTAAGTACTAAACATGAAAAATGTTGGTCAGTTTTGGAGAGCTTTCTTTTCATCTTTAGTTGGCAAGAGATGATGCACATTTCTTGCAAATAAATGTTTTACCATAGTGTTTTCTACACATTTCCTACCTGCAGATAGGACTAGTATATGCTGTAGTTGAGCCACTCTTGGGGAGGACTCACAGTGACTTTCAAAATTCTTCCTAGATCTGTTTTCCCCAGTCTAAAAGAATGTAATTTTGCCTTCAAGATTTCTACCAATGCAGAAAATAACAGGACAGGTAAAGTATATGCATAAAAACATCTTCTACAAGGGCTTCCTCCTCTGAATGAGTATGAAGAACATTTCCAAGCAAAAATGATTACATTTAGAATCCTAACTGGAATCATCCTGTTCCCATTGATTTATGATGGCATGTTTGATGTAGCTGTCAGTTGCCAGCTGGACACTTGAGAAAAGGTATGCTAGTGCTAAGATGCAGATTTAATATGTTGAAATTTTGGACCTGAAAAAATTCTGATTCTGATTTTATGGAAGGATTCATAGCATAGATCATGGCCTATTACAGCATGCAGTTTGGTGCTTTTTTTGCCAGCATCTGTGTCTACTTGTTTCTGTTATTTAAAAACTACGTGGATTTGTGTGATACAGAGACCTCATCTCTTTCCTTATTGTAACTTCAAAACGCTTTCTGCATGTAGAATTAGAAGTATTAGCCTATATCCCTTGAGAAGAAGTAAAAGATTTGAAAATACCAGAATTCAAATTCATATTTTAAATGTTTTCTTTAGGAGGAACCTTGCTTTTCAAGGGGAATAGATATGCCTAGTTTGTATAATTTATAGTTAATTTGATTTAGTTAAAGATTTTCAGGGGTGTTTATTGTTTTAAAAAGACAAGCAGGCCTAGTCACATTTCTTATTTTATGTATTCAAATATAGCAGTGGTACCAAATGGTTTTGTGGTGGGTGTAGGGGAAGCGGTTCAAGTATTTCAAACGGTAAGGTATGCTTTTCCCTTCAGTTCCTATTTTAATGTGGATGCTCTTTTGCAGCACTTCTGTATGAAACACATATTGAAATTCCTTATGTAAAACTAGTGTGATGAGAGGTAGTTTTCTGCATAGTAAGAAAGAGATTAATGCATGAAATAATTATTTTCCTTTTGGTTTCACCACTATTTCTGTGTATAGCAAGAGGTAGAAGACAGCATGTGTGATGGTTTAAAACTGTCTTTTTAATTTTTTTTTCTCAAAGTTCAAGCAGAGAAAGCTAAGGAGTGTAAATAAGTCACTATTGGGTGTAGGAAAGCAAAATAATGGTTGTTCTAAACACTTCCATTGGATAGATAGAAATGTTTAAGAACCACTATTCAAAACAGAGTTGGGGCAGTCAGGGTCTGAGTTTGCGACTTCCTGGGCTGTGCGCTGCTGCTGCTTCTCTTCTGGCTGAGGATAACACACTGACCTTGGTGAGCTAAGTTTAACAGCCTCTCTGCTTCTTAACTCTGTGCCTTCTGCCAGAGGGGTCTGAGGGGGAAGCCCCTTGAGAGGTCCCTTCAGGGCAGCAAAAGGAGCTTGGTTGTACTTTCCTGTTGATTGTATATATGTGTAAATGCTGTGAATTGTGTATATTTGTACATATTCATTGCATTTCATCATAGATTGTAGATTTGCTTGTAAATACAGCTTTTCATTTTTTTCCAGACTGAGCTAGCCTGGTTATTGTCGGTGGGGGGGATTTCAGCTCTCACACTGTTACAGCATGAATAATGTTGAATCATGTGTTATGAAAATAGGTTAAAAATAATATTAAAATGTGAAGAGGACCAGAATATGCTGCTAAAATGTTAATGTCTTATTAGGATGAAAGAGGACAAATTAACAAAGGCAGAATGCAAAATTTTTGTCAGAAAATGAATGGTATTTATAAAAATTAGAAGTTCAAAACATGGTGTCTGCATGTTTTGTAGTCAAAATACAGTGTTGGGCAGAGGAAGGAATGCCTCATATATCTTATTCTACTTATTCATCTTATTCTACTTGCACTATGCATCTACTGTCTGGGAAAGCAAGGAGGTGCTTTGAGAATGTGGGGTATAAACCAGAATTCTATCATGAAAATACACAAAATTGGAATATGGCCATGGAAAATATGCATTCTAGCCCAGCTCTGGTCAGGTGACAACCAGGAGAGTTTTCCTCCCTCTAGCACACTGTAATGACAGAAAAGAGAAAGGCATAACAGGTTTAGTACTGTAGGAAAGATCCAAGATGATAAATCAGTTTGAGGCTAATACTCAGCTCTTTGAAGTTGGACCTTTTCAGTAAAGCCTGGCTTTGTAATCAAAAGTCTGAGCTTTCAGAAGTTAAGAGTAGGGAGAAGAGGAAGGAAATGCTCAGATTTCCTTTTCAGGGTCTGAGTGTGGCTTAAAAGCACTGTGCACTGCCAGTACCGTAGCAGTAAAAGGAGATAAAGAAGGTGATAATGAAGACTAACGTGTTATTACTGAAGGCACTGACAAACTTCCAGTGATATAAGGTAAGCTGGGCTGCCTGATTTATATATGAATGCCTATTTGAAACTTTGTAATGTCATTTCCACAGGATGCAAAGGTGTATTTCGGTAGACAATCAGTATTTCCCCTTCAGAAGGAATTCTTCTGTGGCATAATTATCCCCTTAAAGGTTTCTTTGGACAAGAAATTTTGTGAAGTCAGCTGCTTTCTTAATAAAAAATTCAGCAAAAGAGTAAAAATAGGATGCTGTGATTTACCTGGGAAAGCACTAGTGTCTGAAATACTTAAACTGAGTTACAGATTCAACCAAGATAAAACACTGAGGTGCACCAGAATATGTGTGAGGCTCTGGGACTCTTTTCCAGGTGTTTAGTGTCTGGAGTTCACTCTCATTGGGCTCATTATACTTCATCTTTATTAGAATGTTATGAATGCTTGTTTAACAAAATGGTTAAAAGGCTTACGGGTTATGCTGTAGCACTAGACTTATTTTATCCTTCATTTTCCTTTTAAATAGTTCATTGGTTTAGATGCTTCAGCTGAGTACCAGCAGACATTCCAGTCAGCCTTCTGGTTCCTCACAAATTCAGTAGAATTAACGTTACACCAGTGGTGACCAAATGTGAATTAGACTAATGATTTTAATTAATGTATTAATACTTTTAAATACACAGAAATCATCACTGTCTTGTTCTAAGGTAGTTCAGCCTGAATTATGTAGTTATAGTTCATGTTATCTGGCTTTAAGAGTTTGAGAGTTGAGCTCTACAAATGTTAAAGCTATAGGAAATAGAAATTTGGTTAACTTCTAAGCAAATACACCTTTAGCATAAAGAAGTAACTGTGAGTGATTTTACCTGAGCAAACTGCTCATGATTTCATGTGGAATTACAAGATGGCTGAGAGACCTGGAAGAGAGATTGCTTTTTGTAAGTTTAACAAACTTGTCATTGTTTGAGATTTAGGTACAATTGCCTCAGGTGGTAGCTATAAGCAGACTTCATGAAGTGATGGATATTTACAACCCCCTTGAGACTGATAGTTACATTTGTTCACATATGAACAAATGAGAACTGTAATACCCAAAGGTCCACTGTGTATTTTGTATATTTTAATTTCTGAGAGTAAGAGATGGAAACTTTCCTCAAAAGATTCTGATGTCCTTTTCTGCTTTAAAACAAATATAATTTTGGATTTTTAATCTAATTTATGCACCTAAAATAGTTAGATATTATTTTGCTATACTTATACATTTCCAAGTAAAAGCAAGGGTGCTTTTTTCATGGAATTAGAGATATTTTATTCCCTCCACTTTACTCTATTGCAAGGTATTTTGGTTTCTCTATCTTCTACTGCAGAACTTAGTATTTGAAATACCTCCTCAGTCATAAACAGATTTTCTTCTACTACACTAATTGTCTTGTAGTTTTTAGTGTGGTGATCATTTGGGTATGCAGAGAAATTCTGTTCTTGGTTGCGGCAGTGAAGTTTGGCATAGTGTTAAGTCCCAAGTTACTTTGTGCTGCAAAGAAAGGCTGTGGTTGTGAACATGTGCAACAATATCCAGTTCAGTTGGATAAATATTCAAAGCATAGTAGCAAATATGGACAGATCTCTTGTCTTAACATGGAGAACAGAACAACAGCTTCTTAATTTCAGGGAATTCTGCCTGTATGTTTTTGTAGAGGAGAAATTAAATGCATATGGAAAGAATTAGTTATATGATCTATTAGATGGGAATATAGTGCAATTTTCTGTGCTGAGAAACTCATCTTAATATTGTTAGACTTCTTTAAGTTTTTTTTTTACTATCTACAGAAGCTATACTGCTTTCTGGAATGATCAGCAGAGAGAAGACTAAAATCAGAGTTACTCCTAATTTTTTAATTTTGCTTTTCTACTTCCCACTAAAAACTGTGAGGATTGACAGTTTTGTGCCTGTGCTATATATGTATCCACAAGAACTAGTTCACTTTGTGAGGAACCGCAGAAAAGGGCAAAGCTTTGTTTTATGGTAACAGTCCTCAATCCATATGAAGCAACTTTCCTCACTGGAGTTTTTGTTACACACTGCATCATCTGAAGTGGTATATGCTTTTTAAACTTTTTCAAGCACTGAAACTGTAGTTTTAAGTATCATAGCTGGAGCTGTCATGTTGGAAGTGTTTTGAACTCCGGTTTAGTTGGCAATTTGCTCACTATCCTTTTTTCCCTTTGTGATGTATCTGGATATTTCAGAAAAATATAGAAGGATATGTTGGCTTCATGACAGGGTTTTGATGGAAAATTTCCTTAAGTTTATTTGGCTTTACATTTTCAGTCCAGAGACTTTGCTGTAGGCAACGAGTGTACAAAGTACCTCTAATGGCAGCTCTACATTTAGCTGTGTGGCCCGATGGTATCATTTGCAAAACTTCAGCTTGCCTTAGAAAAGGGGGAAGTGCTTTTCATTTAGGTCTTAAAGGGAGGTGTTATATTTGTGAGATCAGCATGGTGGTAGAATGTTCTGGATTATTTTTGTCAGAAAGTACCATAAAGGTTATAGTGTCAAGTTTTCAAAAACTGCAGGTCAGTCACCATTTTTACAGCTCTGGCCAGCTGCCTACGATCATTCAGATCACTCAGAAGAGCCACTTTTAAGTTCCATACTGAAACTCTTACACTGGCGTTTTTCATCTCCTAAAGCTTGTACTGTTCCCTCAAGGGGAGTTAGCTGGAGGGGACTCTTCTGCCATTGAGACCTCTAGTCCTGCTTGGCCTACACTGCTTTGCTTCCAACCTGGCATGCCCTCACTGAATAGTCCTAGCAGGTGTTGGCATTAATGTTGCCAGAGCCACTGTGCTGCAAGGCATGTGTAATGATGGGGAAAAAATGTTGAACTGTGAAATCTGGTCTGCTGATTTGAGAGGCTAAAAAGGAAGTTTTCTTTCCGTAGCTGTGGAAGAGACATAGCACTGAAAGTCCAATTACTCAGAAGAGGTAGTACTCTTTATGGACAGTAGTAGCAGTCTATAAAAGGAATGGCCTGAGGGGGAAGAGTTCTAGTGACAGTGTAATACAGGCACTATTTTACTATACTGGAGAACCAGATATCCAAATTCAAATACAGCAGCATTTTGACTTCTAGCAGCAGTGAGAATGCTAATTTTCTATACTGGTTTAGAGGTTGGACTATTTAATTACTATTTAATTACAATTCTGAAAGCTCTCTAATGCATAAAAGTATTCTGTTGTTATGATTTGTTGGTGTATTAAATAAAAAGAAAATATTTCTATCTTTTTCTTAGCAAGGAGAAAGAATGGTTGGTAAAGCTAGTTTAAAAATAGGCAGGCGTGACGTTTTCAGCTGTGTATACAAAGCTTACCAAATTACAAAAAGAAATCCAATACATAGTAATGGTGTGCTTCTACATTTCAACAAAATTTTTACTTCTCTCCTCCTAAAATCTTGAGGTGTATTCTGAGTTCATGTGGTTTACTGTCTGACATATGAGACCAGGTTATTCTTGGGTCATATTTTTGAGATTTTTTTCAGCAACCATAAGGATAAGCAATAAGTATTTACATGAAAGATGAGAATATAGTGTGATTTCTTCACTTCAGGGATTGGAGCTTTAAGAAAGACATAAAATCTCAGATTCCCATGATAAAATACTTCAATAGGCAACAGCAAAGTTAGAGGAAGTTAAGAAGTAAAATGAGAAAGGGAAGGAAAAGGAATATAGAACTGGAGCATCTTGTATATGTTATAAACCAGTTCTCTCTTGTTGCTCAATGTATCAAATCTTGATCATTTGGGTTCAAAATTCTCATAGTCTTTATTTATATGCTACTTAGTTTACCATAAGAAAATGTCTGTTTAAAGATTACAATCAGACAGAATCAAGTAAAGGGAAGCCCTCCAAATTCTAGAGTTCTCTTTGCTATTTTACTCATTTTTGGGACAAATACTCAGTGATCTGCTTGTGAGGTGTGATAATTCCCCTTTGTACCAGGCTGTCACTACTGTTTTATTCTTTACTTGAAAGTAGATCTTAACTCATTTTCTGAGAGAAAAGATTTTATTTTCAAAGGCTTGCCCTGTTGGATTATTATAAATCAAAATCTTTTATTCAGCTATAAAATGAAAAAGAAAGATTGCATCCATATCCTGCACCAGTATTATCCTAAAGGACAGAGATCCATTTCAGGAAGTATTTGTGACATTCTTGGGAGTGAGCGGACACTTGGGTTCCCTGTGGGCCAAGAGGGAGCAGGGCTAGCAGATTCTGACCAAGTCCCTGGCAGGATGAGGCCATTCAGGTTGCAGGATTGTGCTGGTGTAGGGGTGACTGTAAAACCATAGGCTGCTTCCTGATTGGATTTAATTCTTCTTCAGTAAAAGGAGGTGCTGTACCTTTAAGTAGCACATGCCTTCTAACCATCAACAGGCATCTTTTTCCAAGCACTTTTAGCCTGTTTCTCCAATCATGCCTGCCTAAGTCAATAACGCATTGCCAAACCTCCTCGTGCATTAAAGGTTACCCTTTAGCTTGTTCCATGAATCACAGCAGATGCTTAACTTGGCAGTGACCATTTCTGTCCCTCCCCTTCTTTGCTTTTTACTAACTACAGCCCCCCAGCTCATTGCTGGCTGAGCCCCCTCCCCCAGCAGGGAGAAGTCATTACATGAAGAGATCAACTTACCAGTTGTCTTCAGAGCAGTGGCTGAGAGCAAAGCTCCTGGTCGTACAGTGAGTTCGGTAGAAAGGGGGAGAGGGAGAAAGAGTTGTACCTAGAAGAGCAAAGGGCTGTGTTACTGAGACACAAGTGCATCTGCTAGCTGTTAGTTCTTGGCAGAGGGTTTGCTCCTCCAGGGTAGCTTGGAGTTTGGGTAATAATGTTTGTCAGCTACCTGATACTAATGTTGCTCTGCTTTCAAACAGCAGTGTTAACAAGACCTGGGGATGAGGTAAGCAAAGTATAATGTCTTGTCAAAAATTGTCATGTCAGAGTTGGCTTTTCTTCCTAATGTAGTAAGACAGACTGTGAATGATTTTTGTGTTGCTAGACATTTTAGAATTGCGTTGTTTGCTTTGTGTGTAAAAAGCTATTGTTTTGTTTTGGTTTAGTTTGGGGAGGTTATTTTGTTTTGGGGGTTTGCTTGGTTTATGTGTTTTTGTTTGTTTGTTTGCTTGAATTATTAATTAATTTATTTTTATTTTGCAAAAGCCTATAGGTATTAAGAGAGGGTAAACTGAAGGTTAACTTCTTTCAATTTGGTACACAATATGCTTTCTGTGAGAAATGACTGATGTGTGAATTTTTCTTTGCTAACATGGAGAGAAATACGATACTTTGCTGAAGTGGATGGTAGTGTGCTGTTCAGACTTTCTACAAAAAATGTGCATGATTGAAAACGTTTTTACAAAGGATATATTTTGGGGATATGAGTACGTAAAATCTCCAGGCTCCATTACTTTAATAACATTCTTTTTGTACAAATACATGTGATGTTTAGTATGTGGAAGGGCAGAAAGAGCTTTATATTTTTAATAGTGCATGTCATATCATTAAAGAGGGACTTTATGCATTCCTAATATGAGAAATCTTAAGTAATGGAATAGAACAGCCCTTGCTATGCTCTTAGAAGTTGCTGCTTGATTTATGAAAAGCTGTTTTCCAGATTTTTGTTCTCATCAGAGCAGTTTTTCATCAAGTTCTTATTTCATACCAAAGCAGAAAATTTCAGCTACTCGTATATCACGTAGGAAATAATTCTTCAAGCACAAGACTATTGGATACGAAATATTCCACCTAATGAAAGTATTAGCAGAAACCACATTTGATACATATTCTCCCTTGCTCTAACTGAAATGTGATGTATAGTTACGCATTTTAAAGGAATCATTGGATAGTTTTGTTCCATAATATGCCTTCTTTAAGTAAATCTTCTAAAACAGTGATTCTGCTTTAGAGTTTTGTCTTTTGTTAGCTCTCTGTTAAGTTTATGGTGGCCTAATAAAGTCCGGAGCAATTACTTTCCCTGGTTAAAAAAAAAGAAAGTGAACCAGAATAAAACCATGTCCAACAGAATGCAGTTGACACACTCTGTAGCTCATATGTCTAGATACAGCCTGTATTTTGCTTTCAGTGTGTTTGAAAAAAGAGAATTTTTAATATTTTTGATTCAAGTAAATATCTTTTAATAAAATCTTGTGCTGCCTTTGATCTAATTAAAGCAGGGAAAGGTTTTCAGCAGAGGCAGAGGGAATTTAAGTGGATTGATGATCACAGCAACTGGAAGCTGATCATTGCCCTCTAGTTGTCACTGAGGTTTTTAACTTCCTGGTTGATTGTTGCTGAGCACAGAAAAGATAGATGAACTCACCTGGTCTAGACAGAGGGACCTTAAAATGTGTGGTGGCTCAACAGAAAATATTTCTGTCACCACTGCATGTGCATGTGGTCATCAGAGATTCATATAAAGAACAAGTCTAGAGCAGCAGCAGCAGTGTTGCCTGCCAATTATCCTTGTTAGTAAGTAAAATAAAAGTAATGTTGTGTTCTTACCTGGAAATTAATTTCTGCAGTGAAAGTGCAGTGTGGAATGTTTTAGCACTGTGATCCATATGCCAAGTGCTTTAAACTGTAGTGTTCCTAGTTTTCCAGTTAATATAGCAGAGGGAATATGAAAAATGGCCTGTTACTTTATCAATTAATTTTAGCTTGGAGGTTTCTGTAGGCAGTGAGATATTTTGTTCTTTATTATGTTCATATGGCTAGGTTTGAAAATTATATGATTAAAACAATATACTGTGTCTACTGTTAGTAATATAATAATTCTTTGTTCTGCATTGTAAGAGACCATTTGATAATCTTGTGCCTTTCCTTGCTCCAGCTGCAGAACCTTGTCTACATAAATATTATTTCTCTAGGAAATTACTCAGTTAAGATTTTTCCTGTGGTGGACAGACACTGAATTGAAGACAGGGGAAATAAGTGAGAAACCATTTTTAAAAGGAACCTGTATTGTAGTTTTTTGCTCCTTCCAACTATTCTGTTTTTTTTCTGAATATTTCAATTGATTTATGGATATGTGTCATAGAAGTGTCTGTTCACGATAGATTATGAAGTCAATGGGAAGTTGCTTTTGTTGCCACCGTGTGCTCTCTGTGTTTTAATGCTTTTGAACTTTGTTCAATAAATTGAAAATTACAAAAATCCCAGTGATTATGTTTTCACCCTTATAATTCTTAAGGAACCACTAACACTTGTTTTATAATGGGTGTAACACAGTATATCAGAGGTTAGAAAGGGACCTCAAGAGATCATTGGGTCCAACTCCCCTGCCAGAGCAGGATCACTTATGGTAGTCCGCACAGGAATGCATCCAGATGGGTTTTGAAAGTCTCTGGAGAAGGAGACTCCACAACCCCCCTGGGCAGCCTGTTCCAGTGCTCTGTCACCCTCACTGCGAAGGAGTGAAAAAATTTCTCCTCACGTTGAGGTGAAATCTTCTATGTTCAAGTTTGAACCCATTGTTCCTTGTCTTATTACTGTGAACCACCGAAAAGAGCCTGGCCTCCTCCACGTGACACCCACCCTCAGATATTTATACACGTTGATGAGATACCCTCTCAGTCTTCTCTTCTCCAGACTAAATAGCCCCAGGGCTCTCAGTCTCTCTTCATATTGGAGCTGCTCAGGTACCCTAATCATCCTCATGGCTCTCCGTTGGATTCTCTCCAGCAGTTCTCTGTCTCTCTTGAACTTGGGAGCCCCAAACTGGACACAGTATTCCAGGTGTGGTCTCACCATGGCAGAGTAGAGAGGTAGAAGAACCTTCCTAGACCTGGTGGACACACCTTTCTTGATGCATCCCAGGATACCACTGGCTCTCTTGGCCACAAGAGCACATTGTTGTTCCATGGAGAACTTACTGTAATTATGTTCTGGTTTTTATTTGTTGTTAGGGAATGACTTGGCATGAAGTCAGTGAAACTTCATTGCATCATCACTTTTCCATTCAGGAGGGAAAAAAGGTGGCATAGATTTGCAATTTACACCATGTTTGCAGTGGCCAAGATTAAAATGTCTTTTGTGTGCTTTGTAGAAAAGAAGCATGACTTTCTTCATCTGTAGCTGGAAGTCCTAACTAGTACCTCCTTCCAGAATCAGACTTGCTAGAGGGCCAGAGTTCAATTTCCTTCACTCAGGGGTGCTCAGGAGCATTCATCCTCATCAACTGTACTGCTATCTTTTGTGGCTGAGAAAGTGTTATGGCTAGGTTGGCATCAGATGGGTAGCCTGTGTGATGAGGAAATGGAGAGTAAAGATGAAGTAGGGTAAATGTGATACTACGCAGAATAAACGAGGCCTGAACTCCTAATTTCAAAACCATACTTAATCAAGGTTTCCTCCTTCCCACTCCTAATCTGGTGTTCTGTGATCATCACTAGCATGAAAATCATTGGTTTGACTAGATACATTGGACATGAGAAATCTTTGAGTAACTAGCAGGCCTTCCTGAGGAATACCCTGTCCCCATGTCTTGCTAAGCGTATCATTGTTCTTCACTCATTGTCAAGCAAGTAGCCTTTTAGATATTGTTTTCCAGTATGCCTAAGAGATATTTGAGAAGAGAATTTCATCTTCCCTGGATTTTTAGCTGTTTCAGCTGAATTTTCCTCTTGTACACGTTGGCCATGAATCAGTACTGTTAGTGCTACTTGAATCAGTACAGGGCATGTGAAGGCGTGCAAATGTACTAGAGAGACCATTTGTGAAAATGCAAAATCTAATTGTACAATTTTGAATTTTGTTTGCATTGTTTCCTATCAGCCTTTAAAAAAATTCAATCTTCCTAACAAAATGTGTGGGCAAAGGGAACTGAGCTTCACATGTAACATAAATGTTAATTTGATCTGCATTTTAATGTGAAAATTGTAATTTGACTAATAATAAAAATACACAATATATGATTTAACACAGAACTTGCAACAGCTATAAGTGAATAGGAACTGGTTTGTAAGATTTAAAACTAATTAATTTCAGTTCTTGACTAGCATTTGTTCAGATAACAGGAAGTTTTGCTACAGTTAATATAATATAGATATTTATTAAAGCAAAATTTTGCTACAGTTAATATAATATAGATATTTATCAAAGCAAAATTTTGATTTAAATATGTGGATACTCTTTAGCTCTAAGAATATTTGAATGCTAGATACTGTTTAGCTTTCTTCATAAAACAGTTAGCATGTAAGATACTGAACAATGTTCTCAACGGCTGTTTTGTCATAATTTTTATTATACATACTGAGTTTGTTTAATCACAGATGTGAAATGCTTCCATTTGGAATTTGAGGTGAACATCATGTTCTGCCTGCTAAGATGCATAAGGTAGTCTGAGCAACTTTAGGTCCTGACACTTTCTATGCTACAGAATCTGCTTGTTCTGACTGGTGGTTTATGAGTTGATACTCGAGACAGTTATTTTTCACACAGTGTCCCAAATTGCAAGACCAGGAATAAGCACACAGGAGCAAAGGATCCTGCTGTCATGAACTCCCATTCGTTTCTTCTCTCTGTAGTACGTGACTTGTCTACAGGAACCAGAGAAGCAAAGTGAACTCATCAATATCTTAAAAGATCATTCAGTTCTGAACAGGTTCAGGTGTCTCAATCCCCACTGCACAAATGCAACCCACTGCAGGAAGCTTAAGAACAGTTACTGTCCAAATCATATTTACCTGAAAAACTGGAAGAGGAATTAATGACGAACTTCAGAAGATTTGATTCAGACATTAATCCAGTCTATACACACTTTGCACTTAAAGACAAGCTTCTTTTTCTGGCCAAAACAAAATATACCTAACAACTTATATGAAAATGAATGCTACTGTCTTTGTAGGTAAACTGATTTCATTCATGCCTGGAAAGACATAGATTGTTTTGCTTTCAGAAAACATTAAAGAGAGTTTTTTAGACCTGAATCTCCTATTTGTAATTGTTATCTTTCCTACCTTGTTAAAGACCTGTAAGCTTGAAGTTGTGAACTTTTGCACGTGTGCATATATGTATGTATGTGTAGAATGAATTCTGTTCCACTGGGCTCTAGAAGAAAAACCTTGATAGAGCATTATAGAAAACATCCTTAGGGGGTTTGTAGCCCTGTAGAACATTCTTTGCCGCCTGCCCAAGTGACATTAGCTGAGGAGTACATCTACCCTAGCGTTGTGATCTTTTTACATGTGGTACAATATGAATGGAACTTTCCCTTTCAGATCTCAGACTACTTAAGTAGGAGGAGAGAAAAACAAAAACAAAACCAAGATATTTTCACACTGTTTCTTGGCTGACTTCTTCATTGTCAAGGAAGAACTCTCTTTCTTTTGACTTGTTGGAATCGAATTTCTGGTCTTACTCGGGGGAGTCTCCTGGCAGTCTTGTGAGATAGGGGAGCGCTGTTACACAGCTATTACTTACAAATTCCTGGGTAACAGAGATGAAATACCATTCAGAAGCTCAAAATATTTGTCAAGAATGACTTTTAGATATGCTAGACAGGTTGGCCTTTCTGACACCTTAATATTTTGATATTAAGTGGGCCAATCTTTTTGGTGATGTGCAATAATAAGACAGGAAACAACAGGTACAAGCTTGAACATAGAAGTTTTCACCTCAACATGAGGAGAAACTTCTTTACAGTGAGGGTGATGGAGCACTGGAACAGGCTGCCCAGAGACATTGTGAACTCTCCTTCTCTGGACACATTCAAAACCCATCTGGATGCATTCCTGTGCAGACTACCCTAAGTGATCCTGCTTTGGTAGAGGAGTCGGACCAATGATCTCTGGAGGTCCCTTTCAACCTCTAATGTACTGTGATACTGTGATAATGGGAGCACTGTCTCAAAGACATTCTGTATGGCCAGGAAATGAACTCATTATCTAACATCTGCTCAGGCACCAGATTATGGTTATTGTAATCATCAATTATAGGCAGGGAGCACAAGATATGACCCAATGAAAGAAGCATTTCCATCTCTGACTTTCCTGGGGCCACTTACATCTGCAAGCCAAGGTTGATAGGGCTTCCATTGATTGGTCTGAACATTGATGTGTCACCTTGACTGTATTTACTCTTAAAACATCAGCCTTAACCCTTCAGTTTATGAAGCATGAGAATGTTTGGGAGCTTTCGTGGACTGGCAACTAAGGAGGGATTGAACCATTTATTTATTTAGCATGCATAAAAGAGAATTATTTGGATTTATTTTTTAAATTACCCTATCCTGAGTTAGAAAAAACAGATGGTAATTTACATATGGCAGTAATTGCTGACATCACCAGTAGAACATCTGAAAGTGAGACATACCATAACTGAAAAATAATCCTGTCAAGTAAATCTCCACAGACATGGGCAAATTATAAGAATATGCTCTGTATTGGTGGTGTACCACAGAAGAGATTTATTTGACCTCTGTCATTCTTGCCTCACTCTTAGCTTTATTGTCCCTTAACTGCAGCTTTAGTAACACAACACTATTTTTCTTTAAAAACTTTGATGTAAACCTAGTGTGGTAGGATGTTCAGTTTAAAGTTAATTACATTCTAACAAAATTACTCCAGAAGCATTCTTTCCTGCTTTGTGATCAGGCAGAATAAATGTTCTTTTCATTTTCTTCTCAAGACTTGTGTAGGGCTCTTAGTTCTTCCTCTCTGCATATCCTTGCCCACTCTTGTGGGAAAGACAGGCCTGAAATATTAGTGGAGTGGTGTGTGCTGGCAGAAGTTTGCAAGGATACTTCCTTAATAGCTCTCAGACTGTAGGCCTAGATCCAAAGTCTTTTTACTTTGGGCACTGGTTCAGGCTGTATTGAGCTTCTTGTTCCACACTATAAACATCTAAAAGACAGATTGAGGGCTACAGTAATTCCCACAGTAATTACAGCATCATGCTCAGTCCTACCATAGTTAAGCTAAATTCATTAAGTCATTACCAAATAAATGGTGTTACATATGATGGATGAGCTAATTTGTTTTTTAGATATGGTTCATAGGCTATTTTCTGGAAAGCTGTTCTAGAAACCTGTTGCATTACTTATTAGATAGACACACATTTTAAAGAATTTAACATGAATTCTACAACTGGAAGTACTATTTTACCTAGAAATGAACAGTTTGCAAAATACTTTCTTTATCCTGTTTCATTACCTTTATCGGATGCCTTGATTTTCTTGCATTCCTCCTTTTTTTTAGTCTTTGTTTTTAAACTAATAATTCACTTAAAATTGAATGTGATTGAATGTACTCTTATTGCTATAGTGTTAATGTTTTTTCTTCAGGCACAGCAAGCTCTTATTGAATTTCTTAAGAATTTTAATACTTGTTTCAAACATGCTGAGCATATAAATGAAGCAGTGAATTTAAGAGGCAGGTGATTTACATTAAGACATCTTGAAAGGTATTCACAAACAACTGAAAAGTGGAGAATAAAATCTATGTATTAAAATAAGTCTCTGTAATTGTTTGTAAATCACAACAGTCATTCTATAAATTATCTTCTAAAGAAGACTTATTGATTTTCCTGTCTCTTTATGGTGATGATGTAAAGCTTAGAATTTTTTTAAGTGCTCTGATGTATAATAAGGCACAGGAATATGTTCCACGTCTCATAAAATCTTTGATTAAGAATGGAAATTCTTGTAAACTCCTGGTGGTTGCCTTTCTTAAAACATTTCCCAACCCCCCTACCCCCATGTCTGAGATTATCTTTCATTCGGAGTACAGCATTGTTACAATCTGACTGTGGGTGATGTACACGTTTTAAGTTGATTAATAGAATTGCCCAGCCATTTGCCACCACAGCCATTCTGGAAATGAGATGTGGTGCACAAAAGAGGCTGTGCTAAGTAACTAAACAAATGCCCTGCTGTTAAATTAATTTTGCTACAAGTTTTCCTGCAGGTAAACTGCTGTAGATGGATTACTAGTAGTGCTCACTGAGCTGTGGCTCAAAGCCTGTGAGTCAAGAGTTGAGAGAATTACTCAGTAATCAGGAGCATAAAGCAAATTTTCACTGCATCGTTAAAGACAATGGATAGTAGGGGACTGGTATGTGTGACACACATCGCTGTTCTTCTTTCATCTGTAGCTTTCTTGATTGTTCCTTCTATATCACTTCTTATTCATCACTGCCAAAAGGACAGCAGTAGGGATCAAACATGGTACACTGGGGTATTTATGGACCCAAAGGCACTAACTCAGCAATTATATCACTGACAGCAGCTGCATTGTTTCTCTTTAAAAACTCCTTCTAAATGAGACACATGAAAGTGGAGCATGAGGGAGCATTAAATTAAGGATTTGTCTGTATGTCTTTGCCTGAAGCTGTCAATCTGTTTCTTCATGAGTTACAGATATTATTTTCCCAGCATGTGGGTTGTGAGGGAGGTTTTATCAAGAGACAGATTTTTTTGCAGATATCCTGCCCCACCTATTTGGCAGACAGAGGAGGATGAGGTGAATCAGAAGTCAGTAAATTAATACTTCCAACCATAATTGCTTTTTGACTGCAGCAATAATGTTTGTTTCCATTTTTAAGGAGATTTCTTCTCGAAGTGACTTGGTGGTGGGAGTAAATCTTTTAACGTTTTTGATTTAAAGGAAAAATCCTTCTGTCGTTAAAATATGTCAGAGAGAAACAACTTTCTTCATCAAAAATTTGAAAGGTCTTTTAGAACTATTTTTTTAAAATACCAACTAATATGTAAGTCATCACAGGTAAAAGATAATATATCAATAGAAAACTTGATCTTGTAATATAAGATTAACTCCTTGCTCCTTGGGACTTGAAATTGCAGAAGCAATGCTAAAAACATGTGAAAATGCTGCACTTTACTCCCAAGTTGTTTGTAGCTTTACCATGAGAAATTATCTCCTCTAAGGAATGATCTCTTCTTTCTCCTAATGGAATAATTTCAGTATACTTCTGAAATGGTTTTAAATAATTGCTTCAGAAAGAACAAATCTGATAATGTTCAATGTATGAAGGTATATTAACATCTGTACATGAATAAAGCATTTGAAACACGTGCTGGACTCTTGCTTGTAGGTACTTGAAAACTGAGATTTATTTTGTGCTCGAACGAGCAGGTGATAGTGAAGTATTTTAGCCAGGGGCACTGACTGTTTTGATGTTAGCTATGAGCCAATATCCCCTAGAAAAGCACAAGGACACAGAGTAAATTTTAAAATACTTTTCTTATTTCCACATTAAATGGAACATTATTTGCTGGAGTTGTAGAATAATGTTATTCAAGCCAATCTCTTGAACTGAAAACAATTTTGTGAAGTGTTTGGTTGTGTATTTTGATACTGGGCACCTCAGGCACAGATTTTCTTGGTACTGTGTAGGAACTAGAAGAGGGTAAGTTAAAGGGGCATTGCAGCTCCATGCCATTAAGGATAGCAATGTGCATGCCCTGCTTGTGACATGAAGCAATTACATCATTTGCTCTGTAGTTCCATTTCATCCAGTTTTCAGGTACTCAGGTGATCATGTAGTATTTCAAGGTTAACTATTCAATAGTGTCCTCAGGCTCCTTGATAGAGCATACACCGAACACTCATACTGTGTTACACTCACTGAGATGCTTGGTTATTAGTGATATGTTGGCACTGGGAAGAACAATGCATTATGAAATAAACCAGTAATTAAGAATAATCAACAAAAGGAACAGAGATATTTGTTCAGCTGTTTTATTGTGGTTCAGGAAATTAACAAAGCTGAAGTGAAGCAAAGCAACATGATAAGCAGTTCCATCATAATCCCATTCTGATACTGGAAATAAGAAATATCTAACGTATTGAGTTGGCACAGTGTGGTTATTGGGAATTATCTCTAGTAAGACCAAGTCAGCAGAAACATAACATTCAGTTGTGTCTGACCTTTTCTTTCTGAATGACCATCGTTTCTAATTGTCAGGTGAGCGCAAGGAATACTAGGAGAGACAAATATGTGATAATTCTTTATTTGTTATAGTAGACGCTAGTTTCTGAGCACATGAAGAGTGGTTAATAACTAAGTAGAACCATGCTTGGGGTTCAAATAAAGGTAAACAATCATAGTAACTTATTCAGAAGAAAATAAGATTAGTAGTCTTATTTTCAGGTGTACTAACTTCTCTTCACACAGTTCTATCAATATCAAGAGGCTTTAAAGGAACCTTAGTCTCAGAATCAAGCCAGGAATCTTATCAAGTACAGTTTGTCTTCTTTGTTCACAATGCTAACAAACTACCTCAACGTCACACTATTTTAAAGATGAATAATAAATGTTACTTGTTAATCATGACTCATTCTGTCCACCATTTTCACTTTAGTAGTGTATTCATTAGGCTAATTTTAATTTTGTCATTCTCACTCCAGTAAATTGTGCTTTTGGGAAAAAAAAAATCACAGATTCTTTTATGATTTTCCAAAAGGCAATTGAGGAAAGAAGAACCAGTAAATACATGTTTACAAGACAAGACAAAGTGTACCAAAAAAATCAGGAGTTACTTGGAAAATTCTAATACATTTTTTCATGTTGCCAGAACTCGTTGTGATGCACAGAAGTCCATTCGTCCTTGGAAAGAATGACAGTTGGTGTGTCTCCAGCCATACAGACAAATGTTCATTTTAAGGATAGATTGAGAGCAGATGAGATCAAAAGGTAACATCTGCAGCTATTTCCAGATGCTAAATAAGCATTAAAGAGTTGGTGAAGCTGTATTTTAGTTTAGGAGAAACACTTCAAAACTTGAAAGAACAAATTGTAGTGCTTATAGCCCTATAGCACTGTTCTTGCTCAAGTTTCCGGACTGAGTTCTCCTCTCTGTTGAAGATAAGCTGGGAATACCTAGTAAGCAACTTAAAATGTGTAGAACTTTCACATTTCTCTAAAGGATAAGAAGTTGCGTCTTGGAGGAAAAAGTGATGTTGGTAGAAAACGCAAATGCTTCTGCTTTAAGTCAGGAGGAAATTTCTACTTTGTAAGAAACAGATTGGCAAAATTTCAGAAAAGCAAGAAGTGAACACCATTGCTTGAAAAACATTGTTTGTTTTGAGAGGATTTGGCCATGGATCTAAAGGAAAATGAGGAAATGACCTGAAAAACAGTCAGCCTTGTGGAATCTATTGGAGACTTCATTAGGGAGACATTGAAAGCAAGCCAAAGTAGAGGAACAGCACTGGGAATATCAAGGTGAAGTTTTGGCTTGGATAAAGATGATGAAAGCCAAATTGTCACTGATTTAAAACTGTCAGAAATGGGGTTTCATTCCTGGCAACTCAGGATTTAGGAAAAAGATGACATTAGCCAGATCCTGCTGCTTTGATTAGATGCAAGTTTTCCTATATGCATTGCACTAATATTTGTGCAGTGGCTGAGTTGTAAATGCATTGGTTGAGAGGATCTGGAAATAAATGTGGTATCCTACATCATAAGGAAGGACAAAACCATCTGGTGTGTGTCATATCTAAAAATAGCAAGAACTGATTAAACTCTATGCAAACCATTATACATTTTTAAATGACAATACTAAAATTCAGGAGATATGCTGTCCCTTTTTCTCTCATAGAAGTGCTGTGGCATAACAAGTTTTTCATTCCTTTTAAAAATAAATCTAATTTTAAAACATTGTCAGAGGGTGGAGACTGGTGACTGGTATGTGTGTAATTCAAGGTGCATCCAGGCATGTGCCTTCTACCGGTTAATCACATTCGGCTCTGCCTGGATAACAACCTTCTGACAGTGGGTGGAAGAATCAAGTATGCTTCAGTCTGGATATTTTATGAAACTAATCCCACAGAAAGGCTGTGAGCTGGATGGATACTTAATTAGCAATACTGTGTGTGGGGGAAACATGTTCTTTCAGTCTTACTGTTCCTCTTTTTCTGCATGGTTTGTATGTCATAGAGCTGCTGTGTGTGCCATCATAGGTGATTAGTCTAAGTTTTTCTGTCATCTTATGTCCACGCTGTATGTGATGAAGTCTTCGTAGATGGCTTTGGAGGGCAACAGATGAGTTTTCAGGCCAAGTCAAAGACCAAAACGAGTGTTTTCCAGTTGTATGTTTGAGAAAAAATATGGGATTATGTCCTAGCACTTTGTGGTATTACAGCAATTCTTACAGTGCTATCCCAGTTTTCTATTGGGGATTTTAAAGAAATCTTTCTGGTTTTGATTGTTTTTTTTTATTTTAATCTGTCTTCATTACAAAGGATGTTTATGTTTAAGGGAAAAGTGTGTCAGTATTGTGATAATTTTCCTGATAGTCATCCTGTTTGGTAATCATGACAATAACTAGTGAAGTTTATAATTTCTAACTTTTCAACATCAGCTGTGATTAATTGTATGCCACTCAAATTTTGGTACCTCTTTGTCAGAGACATGCCCTGTTCAGCAAAGTACTCGAACACGTTCACAGCTTCAGGAGTGTGAGAAGTTCCCTTGAAATTCTTGCTCAGGCAGGACCATAGTGAGGATTAGTTTTTGAAGATAGAATTTCTATACAAAGCAGTGGAGCCATGTTTCCAGGAGAGTTAAGAACACAGTGTAACTGGCAACTGAGGAAATGTTAGGAATAAAATCAATTATGTGTCTTGCAAGCATGATCGAAGAGGATTCATTCTAAGCATGTATTTCTTATGCAGTGTCTTGAGACCTGGATGTTGTGGTAAACGACGTCTGCAGACATGTGAGGTTTATGAAAAATGTATTAGGTCAAGAGTTCCAGCTGGTGCAAATATCAGGAATTAACAATTTTTGCAGTCCACTAGTAGTGCTGAGATTAATAATGAGGCCATTGTTAAAAGACACTTTGTTGTGATGTTTAAAAATGAAGTAACTGCATCTGTTGTTCCTTTTTGAAAAAAACTTTTCTTCCTCAAAAAGAAAAAAGTCTCAAAGCCATTCATAATTTTTTGCTTGGGAAAAAACCTATTTAATGAGAATTCAGTAGTTAAGTATGGACAATATAAGAAGCTATCCAAGTTATAACTGAAGAAAAAGTTAATGATTTTTATTGCTTTGATAGTTAGTTATTTATTATCTGAGCTCATGATAGTAGCAACTCTGCTCATCCATACAAGAATTGGGGTTCTTTTGTTAATTAATCCTCATTCACCGTTGGTTTCTCATAGTTCAGAATTAATTAAAGCTTAACCCAAAAAAGCAAATAAGATGCATCTCTTTTCTTAATTGGCCCAAAACTTTCCTCAGTATCACTGTCTTAGTATTATAAAGGATTACCCTCCTGGCATTACTTCTTCTATACTTGTGTCCCTCAGGGACCCTCTCATCCATCAATTAAAAAAAAAAAAATTACCATGATTTGGTTTAGGTCTAAGTCTTTGTCTGGGAGATGTGGTGATGTCTAATTAGCACCATTAATACATTATTTACTCACTGAATAATCAGTCTTACAGTTGTGAACAAGTAGCTAATTTTCTATCAGTCTGGTATGGTTTACTTGCCAACAGGTTTTTGATTCAGTTTTCTGTTTTTAATAGGTTTATAGACAAGCACACAGACAGCAGAGACATTTTCTTCAATGCAATAAATACCTGTGGATATTTTTCCTCCTGTAAACTTTCTTCAAGCTTGAATCAAATGTTTATAAACCAGGAATTAAGTGAAGTCTTCTTGGTTTTCTATACTTGAGAAGGCGTCTTTTCCCCTACATTTATTCCTGACACAGATGCATAATTACAATGCTAAGCTGTGAGAGATTCTTCTTAGCAGGAGGCATTGTAGTCTGTAAAGTTACAAGACCCACAATATGTACTCGTTTTTTGTATTTGTGTTGTTTGCTTATATTTCTTTGGATTAAGTATCATACCTTAACATTTATTTCAAAATGGATTCTTCAAATCATCATCATCATCATCATCATTTGTTGGTCCTACTGGTACCAATCAAATGAAGCTCTGTGGCTGTTTGCTATGGGAAGTTAGTATGGAGTGCATTAAATGTAGCAGTTTTATGCACATGTGTTCTAGTTAATAACAAACACTTCTATAAGCGAGATTCGGGTATAAATTAAAGTCTAATGAAAGTGGAATACTGATAATCAGCTTACCAGACATTTGGTAAACTCTGCATGTTTTAATTCAAATTATTAGTCACATTTTACTTTTTTTTTTTGAGATACTTGAAGTGTACACATGCAGTTAATCCCCAGAAGTGTACATTGCTGCAATGACGCTTTGATAGGCCTACAAAATTTTCTCAGCTAATTTATGTACTTTTGTGTTCCAGTAAGATAATTTTGCTGGAGTTTGTTTGCCTATGAGAATGTTTATACATAGGTACATTTCCCTTAAGTGTCTCTCCCTTTTGTCTGCTCTTCTGAGTTTGAAGCTGTTTAAACCATGAAGAATTAATAGAACTATAACCATGATGCACAGTCATAGAAAATTAGTAACAACTGGTTTTCCATTAAAAAAGCTATGCATGTGCTTACCAATGTATTTAGATGCATGAATAAATGCAAGCATTTAGTCTCTTTGTGATGATTCATCAGAACATACTACGTAAATAAAAATAATTCCTGAGTCAGACAAAAATGCCGGGTTTCCCCCATTCTTCCACAAAGTGTCACTGATGTGGTATTGGTATTTATTGTGTCCCTGAGAACAGTGAACATGAGCTACTCATTTGAACTGTATTTTGTAGCATCTTCTGGGTAGCAAATGTAATGTAATAATGCTTCTGCGTTAAGTGTACACCATTTTTAATGGATTGCACCCTTGATGTATATTTGTGCAGGCTGTATAAAGCCCAAACTAAGATCAGAGTTTGTGAAGCCAAATCATCAGTTGTACAGTATTATCAGGGGCATGAATGCTTTAGCA
The DNA here is from genome assembly GCF_027791375.1 of Indicator indicator. Taxonomy (NCBI): domain Eukaryota; kingdom Metazoa; phylum Chordata; class Aves; order Piciformes; family Indicatoridae; genus Indicator; species Indicator indicator. Next base: position 7,696,244 of record NC_072025.1, read on the forward strand.
GTTGGGTAGTTGGGGGGTTCTTGGATTTTGGTTTCATTTTGCCTTTTTACTTCTATCCTGTGAATGGTTTCTACTGGAGATTTCTTGAACGTCTGGTTTAGACAAATAATATAGGTATATTGGTATATAAGATTGGAATTGTCCTTGTGGGTAAGCACGTCCAACTGTCTGTTGCAGGTCACCTTATGTTATGATCTTTCTTCTTAATCTGACAATTTACATATTTATTCCTTTTTTTTTTTTTTGCCTTCTCTCTTTGAATGTACTGAGATAAGTAGTTAAATTTAGGAATATGTCTTGTTTGGAAATAAACTGATGAAACTTGGATAGTCTGAATATTTGACAGTTTCCTGGAAAATATGTAAGGTTGTGACCACACTTGTAAGGCCTTCTGCATTTTCTGTTTAAAAATTGGAGTAATTGTGGAAACAGTAACTAAGAGAAAAGGCAAGCTTCTGATTTATTTTTTCCTGATTTGGAATGCAATTAGAATTGTTTGTCAGCTTTAGTTTCTTCCTATCAATACATAAATTTCTGTAGCTGCTTCAGTTTTGGTGGTATAGTCAGATGCTGGTTTAAGGGGTCTAGTTAGTCAGAGTCAGATATTTCAAACAGATGTTTCTGGAGTTGCGATGTTTAGAACAGGTAATTTGTGTATGGATTGTCTAACAGACATAAAGCAGGCTTACACTGTCTGGGTTTGGTTATGGCTTTTTTTTTGTTTGTGGCTGGGAGTGCTAGTAGGATCACTTTCATCTACATAATCTCCTGTTAACAAAAACTGTGTTCCAATCTCAAACGCATAGGTAAGCCAGTGAAGTTTTCAGTGTGTTTATCCGTGTATTTCAGTGTGGTCAGATCTTAAAACTTCCCATTGACTAATCCCTGTTCTACCATATATTTCTTGTCTTGCCTTTGCTTAAGAGGCAGGAAAATTCTAGTAGTGTCTGTAGCTGCATTAGCATCACATAAGTACCATACAAATAATACTGCAAAGGTATTCTTCTTGGTAGGCTTTGCTTCATGAGTATAAATGCAGTCTTAAAGCTGAATGCTTTTTCTCGTTTCCTCATCTGTTAAATGAGACCTTCCTTTTCTCATCTGTTAAACAGGGATAACACTAGGCTGTTAAATGGTAGAATGCCTACAATGAAAGCTGTATGTCATGGCATTCTGGAAATTATTTCCATTTTCAAGTCCTACATGCCACTCACTTCTAAAATATTATATACATTTTGCCAAAGTTACCCTCATCTGGGAATCCTGAGGTAAAATGAGGGAGTCCCAAGCCACAGGGCAGCATCAAAGTGTCCACAAATGGTCTTAAAAATTGCTGGTGTCACTAATCCCTTATTAGATATAATGAGGCCCTAAAATTTCTGTTTGAATTGCCTTCATTAACTTGAGTCCTGTGTAACATGGAGAGGCAGATTTCAAATGTCTTTGTTAACATAGCGAGAAGTTATTAGAGGTTAATCCCTGAAGCATGACATTTTTTTTTAATGCAGCTATAAATTTATTTGTGTATGTTACAAATACAAATGGTTTAAAGTTCAGCCCTTACATTCTGTCTGGAGCTTAACTCAATGCACAGTCATGGCAGATTTCCAGGTAGTGATTGTGCCAGGCTGCAGACTTGGTTTCCCTGTGGTGGTGAAGCTGAAACTATCTGACTCTGTGTACTTGAAGCTGGTTTACTGTTGAATTGGCAGCAATTGAGTCAGACTTCACGGTTCCTTTTCAGCGAAGAACACTTGTAAACCATAAAACTGTCAGTGTCTTTCTGTTACCTATCACAGCAGCTTGGTAGGATAGCATCTATTTTTCATCTGAAGAGTCCGTGTTTTCCAGTTATGTGGAAGACTAAAGAAGTAGTGCTTATTTGTCCTCCTCCTTGTTGCCTTTTGCTGTAATCTTTGTCCCATCTGAAATGCACCGGTCTGTTTCAACAAGGTGGAGAGTTCCATTCCTTTATTTATTTTAAAAAAGGTGGACAACATCTGCTGCAGCATAGTTCAGCACTTTTGCCAAAAAGAAGTGCCACAGAAGTTTAAATCCACTCTCTGTGTAAAGTGGCATGAGTTGACACCTTCCTTTCCTGTAAGTCATGAAGGACTTGCAGCAGAAATAGTGTGGGAAGTTAAGGCAGTCAAGTGGTAGCAGTAGCCCTGTGCCTGAGGGTTTTGGATGGCAAGAACAGTCACTGACTGATCATGAGACACAGGCAAGTCTTCTATTAGTGTGACATTTTGATATTTGCAAGACAGGTTTGTGTGGCCCCTTCCTAGCAACAAATTCCTCTTGCCTTCCACAAGCTTCTCTTGCTAAAGTCTAGTAATGCATTCTGTCCCATGTGATTTTTACCCTCTTACAAACACAGAGGAAAAGAGGCCTGCTCAGGAGCAACAAAAGAATAAATGAATTAAGTATTATCTAAACTTTTAGACATTAAACATTACAGAGATATTTTAAAGAATCATCTTCTTTCTGAATCTAGTGGATTAAAACTGCATACATTTCAGTGGGGATGTTGAAATATTTGTGTAGTTCATCCAGTTCCATCAATTCATTAGGAAGGTTTAAGCATTCTTTTAAAAGGTATTGAATATGGGAAAAGGTGGTGGTTTTTTTGTTAAATCTTTCTGTTATTTACATATCAATTCCTCAGGTTGGAGTTGGAATTGAAGACTTTCTACCAGTTAGCAAGCCACGTAATTTCTCTGAAGATCATGTGTAGAGTGTATTGCAGCTTATATAAGTCTTCTGAAAAATAATGTGTGTGGTTGAAATAGGGTTGAGAATGCTTTATCTTGGTTTCTCACAGGTGCAGAAGAGAGAATACTGACAAGAGGTGGAATATTAGTATGCAAGAGATTTGTATGTCTTCTCTATTACTTTTTTAATTCTGCTGTCGGGGTGGAGCCTAAATTCTTAAATTTCCAGCAAGGGAGAGGTCTATATGTTGGTGGTAGTTAATCTTAGGTAGTGGATCCAGGTGTTCTGTGTGCTACTGGAGAGCCAAAGAGCATGACTTTAAAAGTACATACCAAAAGGCAGAACTTGAGGTATTGAGGTTTTTTATAGTGGCACATCATACAGTCTTACCAAGGTCTCGAGCTTAAAGTGAGCAGAAAAGCTCAGTTGTTTCATTTATGGAAAACTGAATTTTATGAGCCTTGGAAACCTATTTATGAATTTTAATCTAAAGTTAAAAGAAGCTAGAAAAGGTGTGAGGAAGGGAAACATGCAGAAGCAGATTAAAACTGAAGCCTGATACAATGTAGTTCTGGGGAATATTGAAAGTCAGATAAAATTGGTTTAATATGATGCTTCATTGTGTAGTTTTTAATTGTTTCACTGATTTGAACCAGTTTTCACTGTTAAACCTTTACTAAAGTCCTCACATCTGTTTTCTCACAATTCTGATAATGTTTAGGGCTGTTCAAATCTGAGAACACAGACTGAATTCACTCAAGAGTGCGTGTACATATGTGTAAGAGTGAATATGCTTACACAAGCAAGTGCAAGCACACAAACTTGGAGACCTAGAATGGACAGGTCACAGCAGTGATATTATAACTACTAAGTAACAGAGTGTTTTGTATTCTGTGAACCTAGATCTTTCTATATCTCAGATATTCTCCATTGTTTCCCAGTGGGGCTGTGAGATGTGCTGAAGAATAGTATCCTATGGATTACAATAGGACACAGATAAAATGGAGTACATGGCTTTAAGTAGAGCTTCCCACTCATGAAAAACACAACTCTAGAGCTGCATGTTCAAGTAACCTCTGCCTGGCTTTTGTAGGGGAGGTTTTTGTTTAGCGTGCTGGTTTAAGGCCAGACAGATCCTCTCTTGCCCCGAGAGGGACAAAAGAATGACACTCACACAAATGGACTGAAGAGTGATAGAAAGTTTAAATGGAAAAGAATTGGTGAAACTACAAAAAGCTACAAGCATAGTGCCAAGAATATCCCAAAGCGTACAGAGTCCCTTACATAACACCCAAAGGCTTCCCAACTCTTCCCTTCTCCCCACCTGAGGGTCTACTCAAAACCCCAGGGTTCTTTCTTCCCCCCACACCCCCCCTAGGCTAGTCTCAGGCTGGCCAGGTCTGAGACTGCCCCACCTTTTCTCCTCCTGGCATTAGGCTTAGACAGGCCTAAGAGGCTTTGAGATACTCCCCCACCATTACCCGATAGGGAGCATCTCCTGCGGGAGCAGAGAAGGAAGAAAGAGGAGAATAACTTTGCAGAAGGATTTATAGGGCGCAGGATTTATTGGTAGAAACACGCCGTTTCCTGTGTCCATCTTATTGGGTTGGACACTTGGGACACCGGAGGTGTAACTTACGTGTCAGTAGTGTTAGGCACCCAGCCTAAACTGCCACATTTAGTCACTGAGGTTTTTTTCATGATGGCCAAGTAAGAATTTGTACTGAAAAGTAGTGACTGCACACAGAATTAGTGCCGTCATGGTCACTTAACTTTATCAATAGTCATAAAAGCCTTTCTCTGTTCCTTTTGTCATATACATTCTCCAACATAATGTACATAATATGAAATTAAGATTATAATTTGTGTATTGTAACATAATTTATTATTTTTTCTGTCTGTGACCATGAGCAGCAATGACTTTTCTTCTTAGCTTCCAGAGCCATATATGTTCTGAGCCAAACTTAGTAGTTCCTACGCAGGCAAAACTCCCACTGATATCACTGACTTCAGTGGGAGTTTTGCCTAAGTAAAGACTGAAGGATTTGGATTACCAAATGTAGAACACAGAGTTTTCTATAACCTTGGGCTAAATTGCACAGAAAACAGTGGGTATTTGAAGGAAAAAGGAATTTTTTTTTTCTACAATAATTTCAGCCCTGTTATGCTGAAGTTAAAAGCATTCCTTTTGATAAAGCCTGGCTTCTAAACTCTGCTGGTATCTGGGGTTCGGGATGTTGAGAATTACATTTGGAATTCTCTGTACTTCATTGCCAAGTTTAAGGAGATACTCTTCAATGAATTAGAGTAAGTGTTAGTATGATTGGTGTTTTTGTCATGCTGTAACAGAATAAATGGTCTGTGAAATGTAACTGTACTTGCTTTAGGTTTAAAACAAAGACTGGCAAATAGACCACCAATATAAAAACCTCGAATCGAGTACACAAAACTTTATTTATTTACTTAATACAATAATTTTTAAATACAATTTACCCATCTTACAATTATTTACTGCTTACCGCTTCTTTTAAACACTTCTCCAGTAAAATGCTATTAGACCAGTTTTCCTCTTCACAATGTTTACTTCCCAGGTACTAAGATGAGCATACAGTTTTTACACAGCAGTGCAAAATAAGTTTTAACAACATTATTAACAATAAGAATATTAGTGGTTTACACCCACTTTTCCATTGTGCCTGTGTACAAGCGAAATGCAAGATACTGGAGAAGCAAGCCTGGAGTACTTCTATAGCAGAAAATTTAGCAGTATCATCTCGCTAGCTATTTGTACAATGGAGTTGATGAGTTCAATACTGAACAGGATGTGAGACCTGGAATTTTTTATGTAAAACCAGTTTCTGTGCTTTCATTCTTGTAGAGGCTGGGTATATGGCCAGTTGAAATATTACTGTGGGCCAAGTTGCTGGTTAATAGGAATTGCACAGGAGTGTTTGCTTTTGTAAGAACAGTTTATCTACTCTCTCTGGTGGTGGTTAGATTAGGTACCACAGCAGCTCTAATCTGTGGTGATCTGCATAGCGCTAGAGGACATAAAGGAATGGGGAAACATTGATGAGGCCTTGTGCTGAACCCTGTCCTGAAAGGCTGCCTCTGGGTACAAATCCTGCAGCATATCCTGTGGCCAAAGCCAGGGAGAAGGAAGTCTGCCATGGAGATCTGGAGCGACACAGGACTATAGGGAGGGAATCGAAGGGCTGGATCCTAAAGCATGATGATGGTTTATTCAGGCCTACAGATTTCACAGTCCCTTTTAAACAGTGTATGTCAATACTAACTCTTTGTTAATTTTAGGCAGACTTTGAAGATTTTGTGTCACAACTTCAAAGTACTGATAATTTTGCTCTAGGGTAGAGAGCAGAATGTTTAGGTTATTTCATATTAGCATCAGGTTTCTAAAATTCTCCATGATGTGACTTTTCTTTGTATTGAGACTGTATGTGTTGTATCCAGAATAATAGAAATCATTCTTTTGAAAACTGATCTTCCCATATGGGCAAGCAGATTTATGTCTTGATTTCTTTGAATTCTAATCTGTGCATCAAGATTTTTAATAAACAGACAGTAAGAAACTTCATGTAGTGACCTTTTTACAGCTTCATATAAAATGGTGGTTTCAGTCTGGGATAAATTCTTCAGAAAGGAAATATTTAAAGATAATATGGTAAGTATATAATAAGCCAAATGCTTTTGTCATTGTAAAGTTTCCTGATCCTATACATTGAAGGTCTGTGCTCCTTGCATAAACTCCTTGAATTTCCTGGTTATTGATCCTGCTCACTGTAGTCGAGGAGCAGAGAATTACTTTTCCTCCTGTCCTGTTAAATGTGTGCTTGAATATCTATTTGGTCTTATGCTACAGAGCACAGAGTGGTGGAAACTCTTGGCTCTGCTTCCTCTACGGAACACAGACTAGTGGAAACTTCTGGCTCTGCTTCGTGTTAGTTTGCACTTCAGGCAGTTTATTTAGAGTTGACATTGGATTATGGAATCTCCTTTTCTAGTGTGCTGTCTCTGCAGGCTGGCAGGTACAGTGGTTCCTACTACCATGTAGCTTACCCTTACCTCTTTAGCAAGAAGGATGTTTGCAAAAACTCATCTAGACTGACCCTGCAAAGGTCTGAGAATTTTAAGTGACAGGCAGAATTTTCAAATGGAGAAGTACCTCACATAGTAACTGTCATAACTACAAGCACTATGGTTTTATCAATGTTAAATAACCAGAAAATTAGAAGAAATCTCTAAGTTTTCATTTATATATAACACACCAGTTATTTATAACCTAGGCAAAAGCTGGATTGCAAAATCTGTCTGGATTGTAAAATCTAGCTGCCATGCCTAATTACATATCCATAAAGAATGAGAAATTAGTCCAAGCACATCAGTTAATCAGTAGAAAGTCATCCATTTCTTCTTTTTGACAAAATTGGTGGTATTTGGGGATAGGTGTTAACAGTTCAGGAAGCAAAGGTTAGTACTCAGTGATGCTTGGTGAACCAAGGAAAATAAAGACTTGTAGTCATTCTTCAAATTGAGAGGACAGGTCTTGGAAAATTATCCGTTAAACCACAGCCCTGAAATCAGGACTCTTACCTAGTCCTGACTGACTTTCAAAATGGGAGTTAAGACAATTTGTATTGAGCAGTAAGTAGAATGAGAACAGGTGATTCATTTTGTATTCTGATACTTTGGCAGGACGGAAGTAGTGATTGGTTTAAAGATAATATACTTAAGGAGACATGCTTGCATTCTTGCTGACATCAGGATAATATACTTAAGGAGACATACTTGCTGAATCATCATTTTAATGTAATTATTTTAAATGTTAATGAATTCAGCTCCCAGTGGTCAGATGTTTCAATTAAGTTTTAAGCCGTTAACATCTTTCAACAGTGCCAAAGAAATTGTTTTCTGCAAATGGTTTGTTTTAAAACTGATAGCTAGCTTGATAATATTTTCCTTCTTCAACAAAAAGTTCAGAATATTTAGAATTTCAGAAAGAAGTATGCAAAATTTTACCAGATTAGAGGTTTTCTAGAGGTAAAGAAGATAGGGCTTACTATGGAACTCACCCTGCCGATCTTAAGAAAAGTTCTAAGGGCTGGTTGGACATTGTCAGCTGCTTGATGTGAAACTGTGTTGTCAGTGAGTCCTGATTGTATCTTTTACAGAAATATTTTCCAGTGTGACTCTTTTGTTGTCAAGTGGCACCTTGTTAGTAAAGGATATTTACCCTAGCTTCCTTCAATTTAGAGTTCAAACAGATGTGCAGAGTATAAATGTTGGGTGTTCTGGAATCATTCACTCTTCTCTGGAGTTGAGTTCCTATCTTCTGTTTTTCAGAAATCAAGTGTTAAGTGCTTGCAAGTTTGATGACCTCTGGCAACCACTGTAAAATTTTGCAGAGGCTGGAAGTTCCTACCATGCTGCCACATGAATAGTTGAAGTGAACTGCCTGTGAACTGTTTGTCCTGGGTTTTTTTCATTTCTTCCTTGCAGTAAGGCTGAGATTGAAAGTCTTTCAGATAACAAAGGCAATTTCTTCAGAAAACTCTCAAATGCCAGTACCAGTGCCTCCTTTGGTCAGGCCAGTTTCACTAACATCATGCTAACATAAACTAAACAGAAATTTGATAAATTGCTTGTAATTTTTATTGCAATTACTTCTTTATCAGTTCTTGGATTTCTCGCCTAATCCTGCCCAAAACTGTGAATTTAGAAGTAGAATCATAATGACCACAGTAACAGTATTTGTCATTTGGCTGACCTTGCCTTCCATCTTGGTGTTCCAAGGATTATCTCTTACCTGCAAGAGTCAGTGATGGAGTAGTCTAGTTTGCATTTAATTCTCGAAAGAATATACTGAAAGAGGATGTGGGTTTGAGTTAGCTAGTGGTTCAAGGTTAGAGAGGCTGTGGTATTAAAGATTTTGCCATCTTCTCTCTTACAGCTTCCTTTTGAGAAGTGTTTGATTTCCTTTTTAGTACCATTCTTTAATATTTGCAGTGTTCTTATTCAGAACTACTGTCTGCTGCTAGAAGCTTTAATGTTTGTGTTTTTACCTACTGTCGTAGTAAGTGATGTCTTCATTGTCCCCAGAAATGATATTATATTAGGAAATGGCAAAAACACTTGAGGAAGAAATATTGAAACCCTGAAAAATGGTGTGTGTCTGCCTTCATGAAGTAGGTTATTTTTTGCTGAAATGTTGAATATGCCCTCATTAAGTCAGAAAGAGTACATAAAGATGCAGTGGTATTTGATTATTTACCCTAATATTACATAGTTCAAGAAAAGGGCTCAAATAGCACAAAAATTTTAAAAGTCTTTGTATCAGGAAATGAGACAGTAGAGCCATATTTAGTTTGCACAGATGTAAGAAATTAAGGTGATAAAACTTTATACAGTATCTTATGGAAGGAGAAAATGGGGTTTTATGGTAAAATTCTGAAGCAGGTTGATTTTAATACTCATACTTACGTACTTACATTTACTCTGAAACACCAAGACAAATCTGTTAAAGTGCTTTGGCTGGGATCATTTCTGTGCAGCATGAAGGGTAAGGAATGTGAGCTGTCCAGTTCTCACTCTTTGTTTCTTGGGTTGTCCCTTGCTTGGTGAGGAAGACTTAGGTTTTTGACAGATCTCTTCTAACCTAATAGCTATTAAGGAGTGACTTTTTGACTCAGAAGCTCACTCCGTAAATACAAAGTAAAGTTGGTGCACATTGTCCATCTGTTCTTGTTAGGGATAGTTTCATGGCAACAGTCTGTCTTTCTGTTGCACCAACAGGAAAAGGAATGGTAAATACAGACTCCTTTAGCTGCTCCACTGGTGAGTCATGATGCAGTGCAGGTATTCTGACACATACATCATGTTTCTTACTGTTACTGTAATGAACAGTGTCCTTTGTTATCAACACAGGACAGTTTTTTAAGCTGTTGCTTTTCTGTTTCTTTTGGAGCTCATATGTTTTCATCCATACACAATCTTATTATTTTTGATACAATTCTCTGCACAGAATTCTGTGTCATTTCAAAGATGTCACTCAGTTTCCGTCTATGAAAATCTGATGAAGATACTCCATGTCTTACTCTCTTTTGGGATGTTTCAAGGAACTGCTTTTGTAAGAGTTCTTACAGTGCATTCTCTAGACTACACTGTAATCCAGCTTGGGAAAAATAATACCAAATTTTCTACTGGAAGTGAATCACTTGCCAAACATCAGTTGGCACCACAATGGAGACTAGTCAGTGCAGTTTGCTTGCCTGTTAAATTATCTCGTTGTATCCTCTGCTCATCTAATTGCTAATCTTTTAATTGATTTCTTTACCTTAAAACTTACTTTTCTCAGCCATGACTGATGGCTTTACACTCTCTTCTAATTTCACAGCCAGTCTCTTGTCACTGAAAACACAGTAGTAGTATTATGCAACATAGTTTTGATTCCTTTATGGTATTTAAGTCATTTCGTCGCTCCAGTAAATGGTATTAAAACGTCATACTCTCTGTCTTCTATTGCAGCTCTGGAGTTTCATCTGAACTGAACTATCAGGCATTTTTTGGTCTATTTTATTTAATTGGTTCATTATATGGATGTTAGACTTAGAGGTAAGCAAAACAAAAGCAGTCTAGAATGTTCTTGTTGAAATTGTTTATACAATGTTTTGTCTGTACTTCATGACTTCAAACACAGGCTGGATAATGACAAAGGTATGATTAGAATAATGATTTTTAGCAAATTATCAGTGTCTTGTTGATGGCAATTCACGGAGCCCTTTGGGTGCTTTGGTATAAGTAGATAATGCATGTTTTGATAGTGATTCCTGATTGTTCTAAGGATAGTGAGTGTGGCATCCTGTGACTTTATGGTTCCAAAGTTATGTAAAATAAACTGGTTAGAAATTCTTTCCATAAGCTGTTTTGTTCAGGTGAATCTTGTACAATTAAAGACCCAGTTTGTGTGGAATCATAATTTTTCATGTTTTGAAAGCATTAGTTGCATTTTATGACTTAAAAAAAAAGTATAACCACCTGGCTGATTTAGGTCAATTTTAGAACTCATGAAAGAGTTTGGCTTAGTGTTCTGATTCACTTTGAGTTGATTTTAGTGGTTTTATTGCCCCCCCCCTTGTTTTTCTCCCTTTGTGCAAGCATTTCTTTCATCTAGTTGATTCTGTGTGGTTTTTAATACTTCGTTGTATTACTACACACACTTTTGAAATGACATAATGCTTCATGTGTCATTAGGTGCATAGAAAAATTTCCTTTATTCACTATTGCAATGAACATGTTTAGTTGGAAATGGTTCTTCCTGTAGACAGTGCCTGCTGATGGCATTCTAGTAGAAAATTTTGTTCACTTAACGTTGCAGAGAGCTGCTGCAAAACCCTACCTACTATGGTTGCTTTGTGGTTAGAGAATTCTGCTCTTTGGTGTATGCAAGCTACTCCCATGGCCAAGGAGAGAGCTGTGTCTTCAGTACTTACATAGATAGGAATGCAGAAAACAGATGCTTGCATTCGTGTTGGCACATTTGATCAGGATATTGATTCAGTATAATGGCAAATACAGCTGCCAGAATTCTGTGCTCTGGACTATTTTATGAATTTGTTCCAAGTGGAAATTCACCTCTTTTCCTTCTTTCCTTCTTTGGATAGGAAACCAAACAGTGTGTTCTCTTGGCTGGTTCTTTCCTTGCTTGTCACTGGTATTTTGTTGGCTGTTTTTTTTATATCTTTTGGCTCTTTCTCTAATTGTAAGAACCTAAGTTTGCCAGAAATTTTATTGATGCTCTACTACCTGCTTTTACATTTCCTTGGGTTGTACTACTTGTGCTAGGGAGAGGAGCAGTTTTGTTTACTTATTTTTGTGTCAAGTGAGTCTAGGCGTACTGTAGGACTGGAATTCGGAAATTATTCTGTGTTTCATTTTTCTGCATTTGTATATGTTCATATGGGTGAATGCAGTGGATAATACTGTTTTAATGAGAACTAATTGTTAAGCTGTTTATGAAATAGTGTGAGATACTTTGTGGCATCCCTTTGAATAAGACAGCTGCATTTCTAAGCTCTTAAACGTAGATGTCTTAGCATGTTTTTCTGGGATGTACACATATTTATGTCACTTTTCTTAACTTCTGCTTATTTGTAACACACCTTGTTAATTTATAGCTCTATCCAAAACACCTCATTCACGGCCTTATTCTAAGTAAGATCTCCACCATAGCCAAAACTTGCAGTGGAGTTAGGTCTTTGGAATGTTTTGTTAAGGTGAATTTTTGGCTTTAAGGCATTTAATAGAATCAAAATGACACTTCTTTCATACAAGAGTGCTTAGTGGTCCTGATAAGCAAATATTTTAACGTGTTAAAGATGATTACTTCTTAAAGTTACTTATGCTTTTGTTTTTCACCTGCATTGCATTCCACTGCATGTCCATATTAGTTTTTGCAGTGTGCAGTCAGATAAGCAAATCCTGGAGAAGTGGTTGTCCCATTAATCTCACCAGGCCTGAACAGAACGTGTTTATTATCCTAAAACCATTAAATAGCTACATGGTGAAAACCCTTCTGTTCTTGATCACTTTTATTTTTCATCTGAGCAGACTTCTAAGCACTAGGGAAAATGAAGATGCAAACAAGGTGACAGACACTTGGACAGATGACAAGCCTTGAAAGCCTTGCCCTTTATTAGTGGGGAATGTCTGCTTCTTAAGAAATTCAGAGTACTATAGCCACATAAGGCTGGCAAAATGGGGTATATCTCAGCTCATCAGAAGTGATATGTGTACATGGCCTGAAGACAAGATAAAGCTAAAGTTTCACTTTGTGCCATATAAAAAAGGTATATGCAATTATCCCATGGGTAACAACTTATCTGGCTGCTTATAATTGTCATATAGAAATTAACATAGGTTGGCAGTTATTTTTCAGCAGTAGTTCATATGTTTCCCTGTGTGGAACAGTAAAAAAAAAAAACAGCAATATGTGGGAGACTGTGAGATAACTTACAGACAAGTGCTGCTTTTTACTAGCAGTCATCATATATTTTACGTTTACTATGATCATAGTGTTTTATGTAGATTGACCTTTTGCAGGTTTGCTTTACTTTCTGTTTTATATGTGTGTACATAATATTTAAACCAGCACAACCAGGGTGAGGTAGTAGATGTATACTTCTATCTTAAAAGTTAGTTGTTGTTAGTTAGTATTTAATTTGATTCAACCTAAACTAGAATTTCTGTTGCAATTTAAAAAAGCACTGGAGAAGAGAGCATGTAATAATCCATCTGCTAGTATAGATAGTATGTTACAAAATTCACTGTCATTTAACATTTTGAAGTCTTCATAGCACAGCATGCCTACTTCTTCAGTTTTGCTTGTTGTAAAAGAAAATACACAATCTCATTGACTGAATTCTGGCTGGTCCTTCAATGAACTGATCCTAGATAAATGCAGAGACTATGGATTAATTTTACACTGAGGTAGTGAGAATTTCTCTATCCATTAGAGGAGTAATGTAGGGTGGAATTTAGGTCCCCTCTATTCCTTACATAGAATGCATTTTCTGAGACAAGCTTTCCTAAGCAAAGGGAGTTCCCACCATATTCTCAGCAAATGATATTAACTCTCATTAAAGTAAAGCCGGCCTTGTTTCTGGATTTTCATTTTCTCCTAGTTTGAAATAACAAAATCCAAGATGCAGTTTACTGCTTGCTCTTAGTCAAATGGTTCTCTTTGGGGTATTGCAAGATGTATGTGACTCAGTCTAAGACACTTCTTTTCAGTAAAGCTTTGTTATTCCCAATTCCTAGATGTCTTTACTTCCTAGAAAGCTTCTCATAGGTTTTTGATGGGTTTATAAATGGAAAAAATAGTTTCTTCATACCTGGTAATCTTGTGTCTCTAGAGTTGGTCAGCGATTATATTGTAGTGGTGTTAGAGTAGGTATTAAGGAAATTTTTAATTAAATAACATTTATGAAGAATTGAATGCTATTTCAAATTCAGAGAGAAGTTGTAGGTAAATTAGAATCTGATCAGGATACAGAAACTGAATTCTTTCATCAGTTGTATATGGAATAAAAGCATAGATGAATAGTTGTGCTCAAAATGGATTTTAATCCTATTTTGATGAATAGCATAAGGTAATTTCAAAGCTTTTAGACTGCAGCTTTCTAGAAGACAGAACACTCTTGGACAGGAGAACAGGTCTGGAGTGTCTGGCAGGGTGTCAGAGGATTTGCACTGTTCATATTGTGGTGGGCATTTGTATTTGCATAGGACAGTTGGAATTGCTCTATCTAAGTATTAGTCAGAGTGCCTGCTGGCTGCATAGGACCTGTTCAATAAACAACAGTCCAAAGACATTGGGAAATTTATCTGAGTAGTACACACATCTCATTAGCTGTTGCTGAATAATATTATGGAAAAGTGATACACTTTTCCCATAGAATTTACCTAATTGAGATTTTTTTTTTTTTTACTAGATGAAGCAGCAGAATTACTGCTGAGTTCATTGCCCACATAACATATTTAGAAGGTTAAGTACAATGTGTTTTATCATTTCCCACCCCTGTCCTGTCATGAATAAAGAGATGCTTGAGTGAAAATTGGAGAAAAGTGTGCAGGACTCTAAAAGAAATGAGACTCAAATTCACAGCTAGCAAAGTAATGTTTTTGCCTTCAAGCCACAGTAGATACAATAGAGTTAAGTGAAAGAAATCAACAGTTTTCTATTTGAAAAGCACTAACTGACAAAGTAATAAATTTTGAAATGACAGAATGAAATGGAAGAAAATCCTCAGTTTAGGGTGAGAAGAAAATTTGTATTTATTGCCATCAAGATCCTAATTGTGAATATGCCTTGAATAGAAATATGGTGTTGTTTTGGCTTCCTGTAATGTACCTTATCAGGCACCTAGAGAGAACTGTCACAAAGAATAAGAGCCATAGAAGAGGGACTTTGTGATTTTGCTGGGGATCAGGAATAGGCAGACTATGTGGTTAATGCTAACTGTCATGTCGTGAGATAAAGAACATGTAATAATTAAATTACATCATTAAGTTCACTGGTAGGTTGGAGTTAGAGATTTTGAAATGGCTAAAACATGACTAAAAGTGAGATTGTGTGTAACTGGTGCTATACAGTGAGTGACAATATTGGATAATCCCTGAGGCAAAGATAATTTACTAAAAGATGGATTATATGTTCCAAGAATGGAAGTGCTTGGGAAAAGACGCCTGATGCGTGTGGAATAGAATAGATTCTATTTTCTAGTGTAAAAGTCAAGCTAGGAAAATACCTCCCATTGATGAGTATGAATTCCTTGAAAGAACAGCCCACTTCTTGTTGCTGCAGGCTATCAGTGCTAGGTAGTCCCTTGGCTTTTGGAGTGCCTTCAGAGGAAATAAGGGTAGTAAAAATGTACTTTGTCTTGTCTGGGGGGTACCACTTCTAGCTCAGGGCTGGGAGAATGCTGGATTCAATTCCTTGATCCTGAGTATTATTCAGTGACAGCAAGCTATTTTCGTGTACTTTCCTTCATGGCAGTAGCAACTGCAAAGTATTGAACTTGAAACTATGGAGCATGCACAGTATGACTGGGGTATTTTTATAGTGTTGTGCTGCCTGATTCTTAGCAAGTCTGTGTTGGATAGATGCCATGGTGATACACTGGTGTTTAAATCTTGATTAGAGAGGGACATGGTTTCATAAGAAAAGAGCACATCCTTGATACTGTCTTAACTTTCTTGCCAATGTTAAGCTCCTAATTTTAAACAAAAGAAGCACAAGAACTTCTGAGTAAACCAGTTAAAAGTTTTTTTCAAAAATATTTAGAACACAAAATGTTGTGTAATACTAGGGGCTTTTTGGGGGCAGGAAGGAGAGAGAGAGAAAAAAAAAAACCAACTGAAAAAAACCCCAACAAAATATATTTACTGTTCATTTTCCTTGAAATGAAATATTCATCTTGCTTTAAGTACCTGGCAAGGAAATTTTCAGTGTAGGTTGTTAAGTTTTGGCAGAACTGTAACCATCTAAAAGTAGCAGGGTTATTATTGGAAAGCGTTTGAAAATACTAGCCATTACTATACTTACCAACTCCGCATGCTTCTTGTTGTGGTTTTGGAAGTTTACTGGGGTTGAAATTGCATCAGTGCAAGTACTGTCCAAAGTAAGTACACCTAGGAGGGGAAGAAATAAAGTCATAAACCAAATGGCAATGAGCGTAGCAGGGTGAAGAAAGGTCAAAGCAGTAGCTGGGTTCTTAGGAAATCCCCTGTCTATTGAGTTCCTGGGTGTTGCTGCTGTCTGGGCCATGCACCTCATAGTTCTCAATAGTAGAGTTCCAGGTGTAATAGGCATAGTTGAGCTCCCAGAGAAAAAAAAGGCAACAGTTGTTATAAAATTTAAAATTTTATTAGAGTTACAGGAATTAATTAAAGCTGTCCCAGGAGATAATAGAGAACACAGTTTTCTATGCTACTTCTTTGTGAGCAACACAGTGGATAAAAAGAAATACATGCAGTGGAAAGGGAGGACTGATGAGTAAGTGTTTATTGCACAGATATATTCTGTCTGTGTTAGATGCTGTTTCAAGATCAGACATCTGTCCTTAAAATATTTTGCTGCTTGGAGGATTTTTCTTTACCTTGAAGCAAAGCCAAATTTTTTCTTCATAAAGGAGAACACTTGAATAAACAAAGCCCTAGTATAAAGCCAGCTGAGACTAGTCTACTGGCCGGACTTCTTTTCACATTGGAAATTATTAGAAAGACAGTGAATCTAACTTCCCCCATCTCAAGGGTAGCTCACACAGTCTGTTCTTGACTTCTGTGTTATTAAGCAGTATGGAAGAGAGAAAGCTTTAGAGGACTATTACGTTAGACCACTTTTACAGATGGGCTGTTATTTCTCAGAAAATATTAAGTATTTCTTTCTTTTAACTTTGAAATTGAAAATCATGCAAGTATATATTAAATACAGTATACTCGTTGGGAGAGTTATTTACACATTCCAAGATGATAAGACTTGTAAAGCTCCTGTTAGAGAACAAAGGTAGTTGGAAAGTCAGAATGGCTTAGAAAGCCGGGATTTGTGTATTCTAGGGAGCAGTGTTGGCATGTGAGTGGTATCTGACTAGGAATTAGATTCTGCAGAAGTTTGCATGCATTTCTTTTCCATAAAAAAGGAGCTTGTAAAAGTTTGATTCTCTGTATCAGAGATCTGTGTACCAGATTGCAAGAGCTTTTGTGCTTTTAATGGCAGAAAGTTTTTTAATTCCTCTGTCCTCAGTTTACCTGTCTGAAAGCTGTCTGCAGTGTAGCATTTACCTTAGGGATTTTAGATTTCGACAATCCATTGAGAACTTGGATGAAGTAACCAAATTGTTACCTGTTAAAACTGGAAATTTGCTTTTTTCATAGATTATGTTAGTTTGACTTTTGTTTTGTTCTTCAGTTGAAGAAAAAGATTGAAAGGGGTCAGATTCTGCTCTGAGAGACTTTCGGCATTCAATTATCTCTGCTTATAAGTAAATTTTACTGTGCTGAATCTTGAAGAATCAGCACTGTTATAGCACAGACTGCAAGAAGTACTTAAAGAAAATAAAACCTGTGAGCTTGCACAGTAAAATTCAGGCCCATCTTTCATTAGAAGCTGAACAATTCGGGCAAGAGTGGTGAGCATCTTGAATTTTTGTTTGTTGATACTTACCTGCAGATTTTGTCTGAGTACCTAAGCATTCGCTGACTAATGCCTTGTGAAGGTTATGTTTTAAAAGAAATTTCATAGAAATGCCTTGTTTTGACCATTATTAGTAGTTCAGTGTTACTTCCCTAGACTGTTTCAGTTTTGCTAGCTGTTGATGTACTGCGTAAAGGAAAATCCAGAAAAAGAGTGCAAAGACACTTCATATATTCTGTCTTGGCCTTAAAAACAGCAAGTAGGTAAGAAATTGTGTTTTTTCTCTGAGACAAGACGCTTCAGGGGAGCTTGTCTTGCATCTCAATTTTAGTGTAATTTTCTATACAGACAATTCAGATTTCTTAAAGGAACAAGTTAACATTTAAAACCCAGAGGTCTTTGCAGACTAATTTTCCTTTGCACAGTTTTTAGTGTTTTTTTGTTTGGTTTGTTGGTTTGTGGCTTGGTTTTTTTGGGGTTTTTTTGGGTTTTTTTTTTGACTGCTGAAATTTTCAAAGGTGGTGAAAAAACCTGAAAAGATGCTCTGAAAAGAGCATCTATTGGAGTTGTTCAAGTCACAGAGTTAATGATAGATGAAACACATGCAAGGTGGTCCCCTTACTGCCATGATTCTGGAAACTCATCCACTCAAATCTAGTTGCAAGATGAGGATGAATAATTGGAAAATAATTTTTTTACCTGTCATCCATTCCATTTTTTGTCACAGTCCCCATACAAACTGTGAGTGTGAGTGTTCAGACAATTGGTGTGTGGTTGCTGATACATGATTTTGGCATGTTGGAGTATGTGTGTGTCAGCTTTAGGGGGCACAGCGAGTTCCATGTGTGAAATGTTGCACGTATGTTTGTGGACCAACTTGCTGAAATCTCTGATGAGAATTTTTAGTGTGGTCCTAAGACTCACAACTATAAAAATCTTTAGTATTAATAGAAGGTTCGTAGGATCACATGCACTGCCTCACACGTAGTGTTTGTAAATTAAACAAAGAAAGCATTAATACATATATTTTTCAACAACGAGCAAACTTTAATTAGTGTAGGAAATGCAATTTAAAACAAGTCTTGGTTGGATCATTTGCCTTGGATGTGGATGTTTGCAAAAAGATGCATGTTTTCTAAAATAATTGACACTGAAAAGAATGTGAATGTCTTTAACATGTTAGACAAGACAATGCAGCTGTATTTCTTTATAATACAGTACTTAAATAGATTCTCACCTTTTCACTATCAACCAAAGGATATCACATTTGAGGTCTCATTTGTGATCTCAAATTGTCCAGTATCACTTCAAAACTTGTTTCTCATTCAGGCATGTTCTGTTACTGTGTGCTGCAGCTGGGGCATTCTTCCGCATTTGCAACTGGAATGTGGAAGCTGAATGGAATTCTGTTGCTCAAAAATCGGTTATTGTTTATCTTTCCTATAGCACAAAAATTGTTGGAAGGAATGAATGAATCTAAATGTAACTCTTGGAACCTGAGTTTTCTGGGAAAAGAGAGAAATCAACTCCTTGAAAGTCAGAAAAGAATCCAAATGCAGTGGCTATGAGTTTTTATAGGGACATTCTGAATGGATGATGCTCTGGGGAAAGGCTTCACTGTGTAAAACTGCCTGCAGTTTTAATATCTATTTAGAGATGCCAAGGTAACGAAAGAAGAAGAAAGATGTTGAGAAATTATTCCATTGGAACAGCTTTGTAAGTGATTTGAAGAAAGGTAGCAGCAGCAGGAGTTATCTTCTGAAAACATTTGAAAGCAAACAATATAGTGAGGACGCTAGAAGGGGCAGCAGTGGGCTGACCTCATAAATAATCAGATCAATTGTGAACTTCTTGTAGTTGCATTCATTTGCCAGTTCATCAGACTTTTACTTAGCATTTCAAAATTAACCACACTTTTAATGAGTTCTACTCTGAGAAAACACTGTGAATGTGGTTGTGGCTCTGCCTGCAGAGAGCTTATAATGATATTCAAAACAGGACTGAACTTTTCTTGAAAAGTGTGCATGCCAAAAAGCAGTTCTTAAAAAGAAATGGATTTTTTAAAAGCTTTTCAGTGTAACAGCCTCTGTGTAAGCACTAAAGTAGGGTGTAGTCAAAGCACGAGATCGGAAGAGCATAATTAGTCTGCTGAAACAAACAGAGAAGAAAACCCCAAAACTTTTAATTCCAATTTAAATAAATTTCCCAAATTCTCTGTAATGTTTAGAAACTGTTTTCAAGTGTTAATAATCCTCTAATGTCCAAACAAATACTGTATCAGAATTTGTACTTCCTATGACCTTGTGCTCTAGAATCTCACTTCGGGTGTAGTGAATGTCACTGTCGGCTTTACTTTTTAAAGGGGAATCAAACTCACTCCATCTGTTTAGGCTCTTAGAAGGTGTATAGCAACATAACAAGACAAGGAAGGTCTTAGTTGGATTTCCATAGCTTCTGTGCAAGTTCCCTCAATAAAGGCCCTTGAAAAAAAATAATTTGTGATGGGCTAAGAAGCAGAGGTAAACCCCAAGGATTAGAACATATAGTTCTAAGGTTTCTTAATGGAAAGAAAATATATCTTTTTATCACTATTTCTTGGCTTAGGCTTGTACCATTCATCACAATTAAAGGCAAGTCATCCACAGAAAAAAAGATAGCCCAAATTTTAAAAAGACATAATCATAGTAAACTAGTTTGTCATTCAGAAAAACATTCATACTTACACATATGCTTTTATGAAGATGTCAGCTCACTTGTAAAACAGTAAAATAAAGAAAATCAGAACTTACAAATTAGGAAAGCAGTAGAAACAGCATAGGTTGTTCTGTGTATCAGTATGTATAAACAAACATACACATGGTGCATGTACAGAAATGATCTAGCATCACTCTCAAAATAAGGTGATGTAGCATGTAGTTAAAGAGTGGACTTCACTCACAGAGGAATTAGGGCTGCTAAAATTTAGGGAGGAAGCTGAGCATATTCTAGAAAGGACTACTAAATGATACAAAAAACTTTATATCTGACTTGGCAAGTCTGGGCCTCAAGTAAAAAATGAAGCCTAGAAAAAGATACACTGTCAAAATAGCATCTATTTTTCTTGGGTTTAGGATCTCTTGTGGCATCCATTGTTGATGGATAATGGACCTTTGGTCTGACTTGGCATGTATGTCTTATGTTTCTGTGTTCTTGTGCTGTAGCTGAAGGGTTTTGGTCATTGAATCTATTATTTCAGGGGACCTGATAATTCACTGCCTTGAGATTCATCCAAAACTCTTGATGCTCAAGCTTATTTGCTACCCTTAATGTCTTCACATTAGCAAGAAAATACGAAGAACCAGGAGGTTCTAGTGCAAATTAAGAGTGAAGTCTGCATTACATCTCTGGACTTCACAAGTGTTAGGGAAATTTTGTATGTAGTCTGTATTGTCCAGGACACTTCCAGGTGTTGCCTGTCAATCTTCAAATCGGTGTTCTGTGGTTTGGAAGCTGTTCTTTTTAGATTTCTAGTGATAGACTGTCTTTAATTTTTCTTCACAAAGTTCAAGCAGAAAAGTGAGAGAATGTAAATAAATCACTATTAGGTTTATTCTAAACACTTCCATTGGAGAGATAGAAATGTTTAAGAATCACTACTCAAAACAAGGTTGGGCAGTCAGGCAGTCTCATGGTCTGTCTTCTCTCAGTCTGCCTGCTGCTTCTTTTCTGGCTGAAGACAACGCACACACCTGCATATTGACCTTGACAAGCTAAGTCTAATGGACCTCTCTCTGCTTCTTGGCTTTCTTCCCTTTTGCCAGCTTGGGGCAGGGGGATGAAAAAGAAGCACGGCCCCCTCTCTCTTGGGAGGCCTGCGGAGGCTTTGTTGTGTTTTCCTGTTGATTGTACGTATTTGTAAATGTTGTGAATAGTGTATATTTGTACATATTAATTGAGTTTCATCATAGATTGTAGTTTTGCCTGTAAGTATAGCTTCATTTGCTTCCAGACTGAGCTAGCCCGGGTATTGTCGGTGTGGGAGGGGGATTTCAGCTCTCACACTGTGACAACTCCTCACAGCGAAGTCTAGTATTTTTTACCTTTTTGTGTCTAATTTGAGGTATTTAAAATAGCTTACTTAAGTAGCAGCTTTAAAAGGTTTCAAGAATGACTCCTTTGCAATACAAGCTTCTAAATCTAACCCCTGTGCAAAAGCCATGAAGTCATATACCAAAGTAATTGAGAAAAGAATACAGCATGTTCAGTGTCATTTTTAGAAGGACCAATCTTAGGTTTTACTTTTCTGTGAGAAACTGTTTTACTGCTAGCTGAATAGGTTTAGAGGAATATTGGTCTCTGACTCTGAATTTGAAGAAGTCAGCTTCCTAACAACTATGACTTAATGATGTAAACTGATTATTCCCATATAAGCAAGCCATTAAAACATGTGGAAAAGGATGGGTTTTGTCTAAATTTATAGTGTTCTATATTACTATTATTTTTATATAAATAAAAGAAAATTTTAAATGCAATCTTTCAAAGCCAGCAAGGAGTAGATATGTTTTATTGGGAAAACAGCCCTGTCTTCAAATAGGTTATATCTTGGTTTATGCTGTTTTCTGAAGTATCAGACTTTGGAAGAGAATTGTGGAGAACTTTCATTTAATCCTGAAACGGTCATACTGCATGTTAACAATAACACTCAGATACGATCAGGGCGGTACTGACATGCATTAGCTTTAGCCACTTAGATAAGAGGTGTTTTTTAAAGGCGTGGAGTTAGTATCAACGACATAAATTCTAGTATTTTGTTTATTTATTTAACCGTTTCTTGTCATTGCCAGTAAGATCAAATTAGGCTAGATTTTAAGAACTGTTTCATTAATTTTCAGACTGCAGTGTTATTGGTTTCAGTACATCTGTATATCCAAGCCCTATGTTTTTGAAGGCCTAGCTTTATGATCCACATTCTAAACGTACACTTTGTGTACAGATTCTATGAAACAAGATACCCTTCTTCAAGATCTGTAATTTGTGGAGTTGGTGTCTGACTTTAGATATTGATAAGTTTTCTGCTTTTCCAGTTGAGTTTTATAAATAGAGACATAAAGTCTGCTTCTCTTGCTGAATCTGTTATACCAAGTAAATTGACATTTTTTTACAGCACATCAGTACACCCAAGCTGACATGAGTACTTCATTATACATTTTTTTAAAATAGTTATTTCAGATTTGATTTAGTATGATCTCAAGCTAAAGCTTCTTTACTGTCCTTCTGGTTTTAAGTTTTCTGAAGTGAAAGAACAGTTAGTGCATTCTAGAAATGCACGTAGCTTTTGAACCTATTGTAAATCTTGACCATTAGAACTTTTTTTGATATGGAGCTTCCAGTTGAAGATGTAATGTTTGTCTGAGAAAAAAAAATATTATATTGTCAAACTTTCAATTTCAGGTACTTCTGGGTTGTTTTTTTTCTGTCACAGTATTCCCATCTTCAATGAACATGAGCAATTTGCTCCACTTGAAAGTGTGAAAGCAGAAACCTGAAGCCCCAGGATCCTAGATGTGCTTCTGAAGGCTCTAGCAGCAGATATGTATGTGAACAGACTGAGTCTATGGTCCAGGCATGGTGAAACTAATCTCCTCTATTATGGTTATGTGCTTGTGATTAGATTCAGTACCTAGCAGGTCTTGAATGGTTAAGACATGTTGCTTCTGACCCGGGCAGAAATGAGTGCTGCTGATTAAACTGACCAAATGAAGAAAAAGGACTACAAGCTTTGCACTCATCTTCAACGTATGTTCTCCAGTTTCCAGTGGAATGTATATTTTATGATGAGACATCTTAATCTCCTTCCTTCTTAAATGCTACTAACACAACCACTTCAAAACACTTAAGTAAAAATCTTCTTTAATAAGCTGCTTGTAGGGGAGAAGTCCCATAGTTGAATAGCTATCCTTACATTGATAACGTGATAGTCAGTAATGGCCTGCTTCAAATTCAGTTCTTTATTGCTGCAGTATTGCTGGTGATTATCTTGATTCCTTAATTGGTTCTGGGTATGGGAGAGCTGCAAGTCCCATTAATAGGATCTGTGAGAGAAATTGTTTTGCTAGCTGTCAGAGGTATCAGAGAGATGCATACTTCATATTTTTAGTTCTTTTTTATTAGCTGTTAATAGTTGATATCTTTAAAATCATCTTTTCACATGATTACTTTTCCTGGATGGCTTTGCTTTTTCCATTGTAACAAGAATAAAACCTTTTTCTCTCAAGTAATTCTCTAGGCAGCAAGAAACCGTTGAGTGTCTTAGTGAAAGAGTCTTTACGTGAGTAGCATTTTTTTTTACTTCCTTTTTTTTTCCCATTAAACTGGTGTATATCTAAATGCTACAAGTGTCATTTGTATTCTTACAGTTGTGAAAAATGAATAGTTTGTTTCTTCTTGTTGTCTGAAATTTATCTGACAAAATGAAGTTCCACATAAAGCACATCTGGGTAATGAAAACAGCTATTGTTCAGGTTGAAAATCTGTGATTAATTAGGTGGCCAGCATCTGGATGTGGCCACAATCTGTTTGTGAAGGGCTGTAAATAGCATCAAAGATTTGTGAGTGTTAGCTCTGTGGACAAAAGGAAATATTTGAGAGCCAAAGTAGGATCAAATGTTTGGGTAAAAATTATGGTTATAGCTAACCACAAATCAAGTGAGAGCCATTAGAATGTTGTTTGTTACCCTGTGGTTGAATGTAAATTCTCAGCATCACTCCTTTCATTTGTAAAGCAAATGAGGGTCAGGCTGTAACCTTGAAGACATGTGAGATGTTAGACAAGCAGGCTATACTGTCTTTGCTGTGCTCTGCCTTTGGAAGTTTTCTGAAGATTGCAAGCATAGGCATGGTGGTTCCTCACTGTTGAACACCCTGTTTACTTTGTTTCCACTGAAGGATGCATACCACCAAAACTCGCATTTTTGTTCGTACAGGTTAAGTACCTCATACAGTGAAAAGCTTTAAAAAGTTGTCTGTGTGGTGTAATTTGCTTCCTGTTCTATTAGAATGCTGTAGAGCACGTAAGTTTTTTTTTTCTTTCAGGGATCAGCGAAGCTGTAAGCAGTTCCTCGTCATTTTTTTATCATTCATCTCATTTGCAAATAACTCTGGCAGATGAGGTGTACATTTGATGAGAATCCCACCACAAAAGAGGGGATGTACTGGCATGTGCTATCAGTTACACTGGAGCAGTCATAAAATATCGGTGTCTCATTTAATACCTGTCACAGACAGCAATGAAAGGAATAATCTTCATCTAACTGTAGGCGTTAAATCTGTAAATTCACGTATGAAGGTCAGGGCTTTCAACAGTGGCCAATATTGGTATCCTCAGCTTCTTCAAATGTGGGGGGAGAGAGCCATCCAGCCAATCTTTGGGCAGTCTTGCTTACCCTTGGGTTGAAAAAAAGTCAGATAAACTAGGAACCTCCCTAGTGGAGAGGAGAGAGATGTACCAAAGGCAAGAAATAAGTGTTGAGGTGGAATCGCTAGAAACTGTCTAGGAAAGGAATGTAAGTTAGGCCAGCTGTAATTCTGAAAGATGAGGAACCAAAGTTTTCAAATGCCAAAGCAATATATGCTTTCTTGGTACTCATCTAAAGTACCCATTGCCTACAGGGAAAGCATTAAATGAATAGCACTTCTATGAGTTGCAGTTGAGTGAAATTAGTAAAGATGGATCTTTCTTAGTATCTCTCTTGTGCTGCCCTCTTTATCCAAGTTTCCTTGTACAACTTCTAAAGGGAGAGCCTGGAATTTAAACACCAAACTCAAGCAATACTGCAATTGTTCAATGATTCATTTAGCCCCTGCAGTCCAATATCATCAGTGACTTTATGGATAAACTAATCCATGCATACTTGAGTGATGTGCATTGGTATAGAAGCCCACAGAAAGAGGTGCACCAGGTAGTTGTAGCAAAGTATTTTATCCATTCTGGTGTAGAATTCTGTTCAGATCTGATTTTACTACCATTTATGTTATATTTTATGCTACAACTTCTACTTAAGTTATTGACATGATGAAAAGATCGTCATTTATATGCTAAAATTGTTGCTTAATATTCTCTTCTCAGTACTGTACATTAAATGTTTCTCATTGCAGTGAGAAATTTAGAAGATTCAAATTGTAGAAACAGTGTTTGAAACTGTCAAATATGTATTCTGATGTTTTGGTTTGCTTTTTATTAACTAATCTTACTGTTCCTCATTTATTTTTCTCATTTACTACTTCAAATTCATGTGTTTAGGGTTTTTAAAGGTATATTCACTGCAAACAGAAACAGAATGCAATAATGTGAAGTTGCACTTGCAAATAAAATGAGCATAGGCCTACGGAGTACAACCTGAATTGAAATAGGGCAGCTGGGTTTGTATTAATACAAACTCCTAGAAGATGAAGTTCTGAGTTAAAAGAGTGGTATAGTGGTATAAAGGGACATACTTTAAAGTTTATAATTGCCTTTCTCAGTTATTTACTTATATAGCCATGACTTAGCAAAAGAAAAATACTAGCTTTATTTTTATGGTGTTGCTTAGTTATAAGAGAAGTAGGGGTTCTTAGACATAAATATTTATGTGGAGAAAATGAGCAATGAATTGTTCTTGCCAAACATCCTTGACCTTTCTTACCATTTAAAATGTTGAGTTTATTATTTTAAAGTAATGTTTTCATTTCTGAGAGAAGTCCATGATACAAATTTGGCTTGAAATGAGATGCTTAGAGCTTTTTTCAGAAAAAGAACTCTGATATTGAAAGAATAAAAGAATCTTTGCTTTATGTTTGCTTTAGTTTTAAAATTGCGTGGCTTTTAATAGAAATGCAAAATAAAACCTTCGTTCTTGAAGATATCTATTGCCAGTTTTAATCAGCTTTGCTGCCTGTTCTGCAATGGCTATGTCTCATAAAACTATCATTTCTCTGTATTGTTCAATGGTCTTTTCACTTTTGGTATTTTGGAGACAGCAAAGGTGGAAGATGGACTTGGGTAAGAAAAAAAGAAAAATCTTTGACACATTCAGAAGTTTTTAACACTTTCTTTTCAACAACGTTCTTAAATTGGACACAGTATTATTCTACTTATGGTTTCTCAAGTGTCATGCAAATTAAATACATAATTACCTTTCTTGAACTGCTTGCTGCACCTTTGCTGGCACAGTAAGCAGTTGCTGTCTTTGCTGCAAGGCCACACTGCTTGCTCATGTTGTCCACCAAGGACCCTCAGGTCCTGTTCTGCAAAGCTACTACCTAGCCAGTGAACACCAAGTCTGTACCGGTGCATGGAGTTACTCTGTCCAAGATTCAGGATGTTGCATTTGGACTTCATGTGGTTCCTGTATCCTGTTTCTTTATCCTGTCAAAATCCCTCTTAGTTGCGGTTCTGCTTCCAATATCAGGACTGCTCCCCATGGTTTGGTATCATCTGTACATTTGCTGAGAGAACACTCCTGTCTTGTTCTTAAGATCCTTAAAGAAATGTTAAACTGTATTGACTCTATTTCGCCTCCTACAGGCATACCACTAGTGAGATAAATTTTTGAGCAGTGATCACTACTGTTTAAGTCTGGCAATCCAGCTAGTTTCCTACCCACCTTATTGTCAATTTACCTGGTCTGGATTTCTCCAGTTTGACTTTAAGAATACTGTGTGAGACTATGGCTGAGATTAGTGTGACCAACCTGCAAATGATCTGCGTGTTCTCCTTTTTGTTCTTAATGAAGATGAATGTGATACTTGCTTTTTCCTGTCATTGGGCATGCTGCCAATCAGCATGACCTCACTGTGTTGTCATCCAGCACCACTGGCACTCTTAATTGTGTCCAATCTGGTCCCAAGGATTTGTGCCCATAAAATTTTCTCAAGCGCTCTTTAATTTGATCTTTCTATATTCATTTGCACAGACTTGGTGGGAGTAATCTAATTTCACACAGAGATAAAAATGAGCAGAAGAAAGATAGAATAGATAGTTCTGTTAGTTACACTTAAAACCAAAAGTCATTTAAATCTGTTAGTAACGATGGAATTAACATCATTCTACTTTGTCAAATCCATAAAGAGGCTGACTCTGTGACTTGGCAGATTTGCAGCTGATGTCAACTTTGAAGTCAATGAAGATTCCTTTTGAGGAAAGACAACAGGATGTGGATTAAAATATTTATTTATGATTGGTAAATGAAGTCCACCTGGTCTCCAGACAAGGAGAGCAGATAATGCCAGAAAAAACAGTTCAAGAGTTTCTCCTTTCAGTTTTGGGTAACATTATGTTTCAGCTTAAAATACCTCCCAAACCGAAAGATTAGGGTTGACTCAAAAATTTAAAGAACATATTACCAAGAACAAAATTCCAGTAGTTGTTACTCATGTAGTAGAAGCTAATTTGAAATGAACAGCAAAACTAACTTTGTGTTTAGGTATAAGAATTTTTTTTTTTTGCAGGGGCCTTCTGCATTTTGATTTCAGAAGGATTCTAGGTGCCACCTTGTGGACAACATTATTAATCTTGTATCTGGTTATAGGACAAAAATTGATGAGGTAGGGTAGCAAAATTTAGTTTTCTGTTGCAGAGGTTAATTACATTTGCTTTTGAGATTTTGTTAATGATGTTTTGAGACTTTACTATCTTAATTAGTATATGAGTTGGAAATCTCTGAAGTCCAAGAACATACTGCCATTGGCATTGATGGATGTGAATAAAACCCAACTCTGCTAGTCTTACTGAGGAATCTTAATATTGCATGTTTTTTACAGCTCTTGCTGAAACATATTTGTTGGTTGCTCTCACAACCTGAATGCTAGCTTGTGTAGATCATAGATTAGGTTTGAATGGCAATTTGCTACATGATACACAGCACTTTACTGAAGTCTGTAAATTGCAGAAAACCTGGTCGTCTAATTAGTAAGTTTCCCTTTTTCTCAGCTACCCAAGGTCTAGATTGTCATAAGGTTCCTTCTAACATCAGCAGATAGGCCCACCCTATTTGAAAGGTGACCAAGCATTTCTTCCTAGTAGTGTTAAATAATAATATTTTGTTTAGTAATTAAAAAAAAATCCTTGAAAAGTTTAAAATATTTTAACATTCTTGGATTAAGAACAAACTACAGTGTTTAACTTGAAAAAGCATGTAGAAGCAAACAGGAACAGGTATATTTTCTCTTACCATGCATTCACCACTGTCTAGGTTTTGAACCACTGCTGGCTGCAGTATTACATCGTGCAATACAGTGTAGCTAACAACAGCACAGTTCAAGCTCGAGCTGATTAGGAGAAAATGAAATTATGTATTTTCTGGTTATTTTGATTCAGGAAGTTTTAGCTTATCTAGAACTATATTAATTTACTTAGTGCGGTTTCTTGTTTCTATTGTGTAAGCAAACTGCATTGCTCAAAGCAGGAGATCTTTTTACCTTTGAAACTTGGAGTAGTGGGGTAGTTTGACAGCCAGAGGCAAGAGAAACACCAGTTTGGTCAGTCAGGAGCAACAAGGGCATGCTGATCCATAGGTGAAGGTGAACCTGGAACAGAGAATCACAGCAAACCAGGCAGACAGTGGCCTTACCAAGAAGAGTGCTTTGTGGTTCAAGGCTAGATGGCTGCATTATGAAAGTTAGCCTTCAGCCTGTGCAGCTGACCTCCCAATAGTGGTACACAAGATCTGAAATAGGAAAAAAAAACCCAAACTCATCTTTGTCTATTTTGTAGCCTGGGAAACCAGGCTAGAGAGGTTTTATCCTGCAGCTGCCAAGCTCTGGTCGTAGTGTTTCTGGACACTTTCCTAACAAGTGCAGTTCCAGAATTTCTAGCCAGTCCTGCTCTGACTACTACATGCAATTGTAGCACTGAAATCTCAGAGGTGCTCACATGTTCTTTTTCCTGCTTCCTAAATACAATTGCTTTTCTAGCTGAAGCCCCTTTTTGTAAGCCTGCTTTCATCATATGATCCCTATGTTCCTCTCAAGTTTTGCAATTTCTGCTGATTTATTAATCCATGTTAGCTGGCTTATATTAGACAGAGGTTAATTTAACTGGAACTGAACCTAAGCATCTTCAGGCTCAGAACTGGAAACCCGAAATGAGCCAGAAAACATTCTCTTATCACTTCTTCTCTGATGAGTTGTATTTTATGTTTAGTTTCCCAGTACTTTATTCAACCTAATTATTTGCCCAATTTTCCTGTTTTCAGCTGAAGTAGAATGGAGTCTTAGTGATGGGCTTGATTCCCCAGCTCTTCCCATTCTCCTTGACAGTTTTTCTTATCTTCCACAGTTGTGTTCCAGGTTGTGTGTTAAATGACATCAGTGTTTTCTGTGTTGCATTGGAGACCCACAAAACTTGCTGCTTTTTTTGTGGGATCAGTGAGGAAGGAATTGATGCAAAACAGGTTCTCCAGTCAAAAGAACTCCAGTAAAATTCCTTTATTCTAAGTTTCTTTGTCAAAAGGTTAAACTGGATTGCATTTATGCATCTAGATGTTGTCTTACCCAAATGTATATTTGGTGGATGAGTCACAAATCGATAAATCAGCAAAGCTTGTGTTTGGATTTCATACTTGATTTGAGATGGGTGTAATGTTTGCTAAATTAGTTTGAATCTTCTATTGATTCTTGGAGACATCTAAGGTAAATCCTGCATTTAGTTACAGTGCTATTTGTGTGAAAGAGGATGTTGAAAATAACAAAGAAAGAAATCAGTATGAAGTTTGACGAACTCTTGTTTCAGAAATTTCAAACAAGTTCTGTGTGTAGATGACAGAAGGGGAAACATAACATCCCAGAAAACACATGTGAAAGCTTCTCAGACTTACCTTGGGGTAAAGCATAGCTAACCAATGAGACAGCAATACTTGCATGGTTCTTAAAAGCTTTGAAGGCAAGATCTTAATGAGGGAACTAGTGTGTAAGAGATCTCCTGGAATGATAAATAGTTACAGCTTTAGCTTGAAGCCTGTATCACAGAGAGTGTTGAGTATTATGGACAATAATATTTACATACTAAATGCCTTGCTAGAAAGTCAATGCTGGCTTGCGGGTGTGAATTTAACACTGAGATGGGTAAATCTGCTAAGTAAATTGGGAATAATAAAACTTATTTTCTGGTTCTGGCTACAACAGCAAAGATAATTTTCAGTGGCAAAGGGATGAGAGAAGGACCTGTGAAACAACCAAGTATAAAAGGCTCTTGGTGATAGTATTAGATTTTTTTTTTGTGTGTAATCTAGCTTTTTGTAGTTGTCCTATTGTGCGTGAGGTTTGTTTAACTAACAGTGAAATTTGAGAACTAAACAGTAAAATCATAAACCAACTGAGAAAATGAACAATATTATAGTCCTTCACAGTTCAAGACCTTTACAAAACTTGATAAAAACAGAGTCTCTACAGAGACTTCCTAAATTGTTGTCTAAGATGAAAGGGCTTTGAAAGGCCATTAATCATGATGCAATTGTGGTACAATGAATCCCACAACTTTAAGCTGAAAATCCTCCACAACTAAAAAAGACCAGGAAGTAAAATGCAGTTTCAGCAAGCTCTTCCTGGTTAATCAAGAACAGTAAATTGTACTTGCTCTTGTGTCTTTCATAGATGGCATTTCACTGGAAAATAGAGCTAATTCCCAGGCCTGACAAACACTCATTTCAAAGGGAGTCTTTCCGCCGATTTCAATGGGATTTGGATCAAGAGTTAACTAATGTAATATACTTGTTTGTATTTTTTTATAGGTCGTCCTACCAATCTTATCGTTCGAGATTTAAAACCAATCTGAAAAGGCAGATGCTTTCTTGCCTTTGTCCTGACCATGTCCATGGGTGACTATTTTGTGGCTCTTGAGCAACTCAGTCATTGTCCCAGTGTTGTTTGGGACTTGGTTGTGAGTGATGGTGGAATTTTGTGATCTGAGGATGGCTCAATAGCCAGCATCTGTATGCGTGGGTTATAGGAATTTCTTTGTCAGACATTCCGGCATTTCTGTTTCTGGCAGATCGCTTTTGTTTTGGGAAATGGTGTTGTGACATCTCGTGGTGCTGGGTGGATGGCTTATGCCATGTCTTTATAGAATTTTGAGGAATGTCATATCTCTAATATGTAGGTACAATGATACCTGTAACAGCAAACCCTGACTCAGACATTTCTATGCTTTGCACAAATAAAATCAGATTTTATTCTGAGTAACACAGAGTTTCTAATTATATGTAGTTGTTTTCCTGCTTTTTATTAACTTAAAGATAGTGCTGTCAGAGTCAAGGTATATTAGGTGTCTGTTGCTTATTTTGAAAGTTCCTCTTGAGGATCTGGAGCTTGTCTTCTAGCCAACTCCAATTCAATCCTGTATGCTAGAAGTAAATACAATGCAGTTTGCCTTCATGCTCTATAGCTGCTAACCATTCCAACTGCTTGTGCACACACAGCCACAAATTCCTATTTATCTCCAGGCTATACTTAGGCCATAACCAGAATTAAATTCCAGGACATCAATCTCTTCTTTGACTTGCTGGTGAGGTACTTTTTATCTTGTCATAAAACAGAAGCTGTTTTTCTTACAGGTAAGTTGTTTGGTTAGTTTTTGTTGGGGGTTTTTTTGTGTGTTTTTTTTTTTTTTTTTCAATGAAACTGTTACCAAAAACCAGAATAACATTGTTTTTGTGAAATACAGTTCTGTTCCTGGTCAATGAAGAAGTCTCTAAGTTAACATCACAGCTATTGGGAAGCTGGTTTATGTATTGTACAAATGGTTACCTCACCAAAGTGTCCCAGGGCCAGCACAATATTTCTTCTGTGGGAGTTCGAATGTGTCCATTTCAATTCCTGGTTGAATTATTGAGATAAATCTCCCCATTTTTCTTTTAAAGTCTTGGGATGGAAAAACATCAGACCGTATATGGAGAAGGTCTCTGACATGACAAGAAAAGCTCAGTCTGCCTTTGAAATTTGGCTAGAATACAGGCTACAGTGGAGGTGAAAAAAAGTCACAGATGATTCTCTTAAGAGCAGAAGCATGAACAATGTAGAGCAGGAGTTTGTTTAACAGTTAAGGCTCCAGTATTTGGTAGAAAAGATTAAGAATGAGGGAAGAATTGTCTTCTTATTTACATGCTTTTATCACCTTTCAACTTCACCTAAGGCTCTAATATTCCCTTTACTTATCTGTTAAGAAATGTAAAGTTTTCATTTTTTTCTATTAAATCCCTGCTGTATTTCTATCTTTTGAGAACATATTTTTGGACTTTCAGATTTAGTGTGGTCATAGATGTTTGGGAATGATTTCTTTGTGCTTGAACAAGCATTTTTTGGTGGACCTGATTAAACATGTTCAGAAAAATATTTGGATTTTAGGGAAAAGCTGAATACAGCTAACTTCAAACACATTTGTAATGTTCCCCCCTTTTTTTACAACTGTTTTTCTCCTTCATTTTTCTCAGAGATGCCATAGTTCGTTTCCTGATTTATTTTGAAAGGGATATTAGGTAAGTGAGAAACATTTTCTACTGTGACTTCAGTTTAGCATGTGTCTGGGAACCTTGGAGGTCTTGCTCAAGAGGAAAACCAAGAGAGGAAAACTCAAAAAGAGCAGTTTCCACTGGCATTGCTATGGATCACAGAAACATCATTTCTCTGAGAAATTCTAGATTAAGGCAGTGGCAGGTGAAGCACTAAATTGTTGTGTAGTGCCATAGAATCTGAGAAGACAGTGTGTTTCTAATTAGTAGCATGATTCTGTAGAAGACTTGTTGTATTATAGTATAAACTACTCTCTACAAGCTTCATTTGATAGAATATAATATCAGTAGACCAAGGACTAGTAAATACTCCCATGTTTCTTGTTCTATACTAGTGAAAATAATCCTGTAGGAGAATGAAAGGAAAACAGTACTTTCTAGAAGGGAGGGGAAGTAGGAGACCTTAGAATCTTACCTCAGGCATGTAACTCTTGTTGGATTTACTCTTCCCATGCTGTTTGTAGGGCAGAATTTTCTCAACAATAACAAGCAAAAATGATAGCTCAATAAGCTGCAACTGCAGAATTCATCATATATATCATTGCTGATCTTTTATGGGTCATTTCCTCATTTTAGGAATGAAAGAGATCAGACAACATAGCTTTTTAGTGCAGATGTGACAGAGTGTGAGGGTCATTTGGGGGCAGATTTATAGCTGTGTAGATCCACACATGTTTTATGTATTTATATTTGTTGCTTATATGGATGAAGAGCACAGTTTGCTTTCTTCTCTTTTGCTGATGTTTTGTTCCAAGTTGTTACCATGCATCCTTGGAATGGATTATTCAGGTGCAATTATAAGATAACACAGTAAGAAATAACAAGATACTTGAAAAAAATTCCACAGAATTTCTTTAAAAAAAAAAAAAAAGTAAATACAACTCTTGTCATGGACTTGAGAAGTGCAGAAAGCAAGATAATAGCTATGTGCTAAGAAGACTATGTTCAAGTTGTGTACCATATAACCTTGATGTTATTACCTATTTATAGGTCACCTTTAAAGAATTTTCCTCCTCTTGCGTGTTTTATCTGCATCATGTAACGGCAGAAGTTCAAAGTAATGATTTCAGTATCACTTTATCTTCTGATTTATTGTGATTTTTTTTAAGTGACATTCCTTTGTAGTTCCTTATATGCAGATTTACAGTATGAATGCTGGAAATGCCAGACGGCTGACATGTAGATCAGTCTGTGGTACTTATTAGAAAAAATATGCATAGTTAGTATCCATTCAAGCCATCATCCTTACCTGAATGGCAATGAGAAGCTAAATATAAATGCACGTACTGTATTCTACCCTGTAAGAGTAGTGTACCAAGCTTTTCAGAACATGGAGAGGAGAAATGAGAACCTAAATGTGTCATCTCCTGTGGTTAACCCCAGAAATCAACCACAATGCTAATAACTAATCTAAATCCTTTTGTATATTTCACAGAGCAAATGATAAGAGTACATGCTTCTTGGTGGCTAAATCAGCTATACCAAGTTTGGGGAGATATACTATTGCTCAAGCAGGAAAGCAAATATGATGGCTCCTTAAAGCTCTGTTTTGTAGGACGGTATCATATAGAACTTAAATAGTAGTGGCCTAAGCAGTTTGTAGGACTTACTGATAATATATAGTGTTAAGGCAGGTCTCTTACCAGTAGCCAGGTACTGCTACTCCCTTGACCATTGATTTTGGCCATACAGCTTGCTGGATTACTTTTGTCATAATACTCTACCTAACATTTCTGTAGCAGCTGTGTAGCTGTGGTACACCCATAATTGTCCATGACCTTTTTCTTAGAATTTTCTACTTATTCTGAAGTATGATACCTAGTAAACCTTTTATTGTTCTGCCATCTAGAACCATGGATGCCCAGGCTCCAAATTATGGATGTATTACAACTTTTAACTAACTGCCTATCAATATAACTAGTTTTTGAAGTTAATGGTGGTAATATGCTCCATCTTATAACTATGATAATAGTTATAATCTGATAATACAATGCGGCTAAAGCAGCTGAAGCAACTTGTTGTCATGTTGTGTTATTTATGCCACTCTACCACACAGATTGCAATTTTTAATAGAATCATTTAGTACTGGAATTATAACATCTGGTTTCCATTTCAGGGATAGGCATTTCATGTTTTCAAATGCCTGGCACCAACCCCATTCTGTTGTATACATAGTCCGCAATCTATTAAGTCCACCCCTGAGTATTTCATCCAGATTGTCCCTTGTTTCTCTCAAGGTTTTTTATTTAAATTAATTTTGGCATACAGTTGGCTGTAATTCTTGAACAGTGTCTCTCATGCTAACTTGTAGCTTAAAAGGCTTTCTTGAACCTCTTTGCAAAATAGTTGAACAATACAGAAAATGTATAGAAAGTGCAGGTCCAAAAGTACCTCTTCTAAGAAACACTTTTCAAGAAAATGTTTTAAAGGACAGATGTATTCTATATCTTCTTGTATTGGTAGCCAAGAAATGGTCTGCAGTGTTCTTGCCCAAAATTCTTTTGGTGAGCAGAACAGATTTGCCTTTGTATTCTCATTCATCTCATATTCACAATCCTAATATTTCTGCATTCATAGTAGGAATATTGTGTGTGATGAAGCTTAACAAGTGAAATTAGCTTTTGGATTCCTTAAATGTGTGATGAAAAGCTGAAAAACTACCATAAATTCTTCACTGGCCTTCTCTCACCATTGTGAGAGTGTATGGGGTCTTAAGTTGTGCGTTCATGTATTTGGCACTCACTTTACATCCCAGCCTTGCAGAGCTGAACAAGAATGAGACTTCAGGCCTATCTGCTTATACAGCAGAACTTCTGATCTTTATATATATTGACATAGTTAAGACTTATTCATATTCCCTCAGCAGACACTGGAACACCTTCAGTGGATTCCAGTTTGTATCACATCTTTCCTTAACATCATTTTTTCTCGCTGGTGTATCACAATGTATAAGCAAATGCGATGAGGGGATTTGTTTGCTGTGTGTACATGTGCTTAAATGTAGTGAACACCACATCCTGAGAGAAGTTATGAGTTCATACTTTTATATGGATGTACATTAGCCAAACAGCAAGGTGGTACTTCTTAAATTTATAGCTATAAAATAAAATACTGAATTATCTGTTCAGTACAGTTGCATGGATTCTAGATTGTCGTTTAATTTGGGTGAATTCTGTGTACCAGCCTAGTTCTATGAGGATGACTATCGTTCCAGATCTCTACACAGCTTCAAGCAGCTGTTTTGAAAGAAGGAAATAAAACCATAACTGGCTTGTTAGGAAGGGATTTCTTTCATCTTCCCAAAAATACTCTGGACCAAGGCACAGGACATCCTGGGTATTGAGTCCTGGACCAGTAATAGGTGTCTGATCCAATATGTCATGAGCAGTTAATGCTAGAAAACTACATTGTATACAGTTAAAAAAGGAGATTCCCATAGAACATGTGGGACACAGGCTTTGCTGAATGTTATCTGTGCTGAATCTGGAAATATTGGAGAGTACACAGTCATTTTTATATGCCTGCCTAAATTGTGTTAAGCAAATGTCAAGATTTTCTAGAATGCATTAGTTATAACTGGACTCTTCTTCTGAAACTTAGGCAACATTCATTTTTAAAGTACATTATTTCCATGGAAGCCTCAGTAGACACCCTAGTAAAGATTTTTAATTTTTCTTATTTATTGCTCAATACCTGTTCTGTTGGTATGTGAAATGCATAGATGAGGCACTTTGCATAGTGTCTGTAATTGATTTATATCTTCTTATTTATTGTAGTATTATCTTGTGTTATTTGTTTACTATCTTATTGTTTATCTTAAATATTTGTGGTTCCTTGGTGTTTTCCTCACTGTCAGTTGCTGGTTTCAGATTACTAGATCCTTGCCTCCAGTAATTCACTTTATCTTTCTCAGTCATTCCTGAAAAACCATTTAAATATCAGAGGCACTCGTCGTGACAGAGTCTCATTTTACTCTCTGTAGGAAGAATTCCAAATAGTGCAGGAAAGATTGACAGCAGTTTTGTATGTCAGTCAACATTTAACTAAGAATGACATGTGAGCTTAAATACATTTGGTATTTGTTCTCTACAAATGGATCACATTTGTACTCATTGGTTGTGTTTCTTCTGTGAAGAGTAGTTCTGTTCAGACCGACCCATGGTAGTTTTGCCTTATGGTCTCAATTAATACAACACACTTTTCTCTCCTCTCTTTTATTTGCTAAGAGAAAGAAAATTATATTAACTTGTGTGCGACTCAGTAGTGATGGAGAACACCATTAAACATTTATGCTAGCAATTCATACCATATAACACCACAAGCTTGAAAGGATTCTCTCCATAAAAGAACTTGCTGGCAGTGGAAATTTCCTGAAGGTCACTGTATAACATAGGCTGGTGCTAAGTACCACTACATTTTCATCCAAAAAATATATGGTAGAGAAAGTGTGAATAGTCTCAGCAAAATATCCTAGAAGGAGGACTACCACAGAGTTTAGCAGCAGTCATTGGGCACAGCTGTCTTAAATTTACATCACTCAGGTTTTTCAGATTTCTTTTTAGCAGGTCTAAGATCATATTTTACAATTTGTTATAGTGACACTTGTAACTCCTGTGTTTAAGCAAATGCCTTACGTTGTTAGTAATAAAATGTGTTTTGAGGTAAAACATAAAAACTGAAATTGTACCTGATTTTAAGATCAAGCAATGCAAATACAAGGTGGGAAGCCAAGTGTTTCTCTTTGAATCCAAAATCTCACAGTCTGCTCACACTAGAGTTCATAGGATGGAGCAGATTTTTAGTTACCAGGTTGTCCCACTGCAAAACACAAAGTGCTCAGGAATTTGCCTTCTCTTGCTTCATGACTACAAACAGGTACTGTTGTCAAGCTCCGTATGATCCTGGCAATGATGGGTTAGATGGCTTTATCTGTGTTTCTTGGATAGTCATATAAAAGATGTTGGGTGCGAAATATTTATATTGGAACTAAGCAGACTCTGGCTTGCAGTTTAGAACATTTTTTGCAGGAAGGGCCAAGTATTAATATTTGGAATAGGAAAGAAATACAGTGATGCCAAAGCTCAGGATACTCCCTGTGTTGAAAATCAGTGGTATCAACAAATTCTTTTTTTCTTTCCCCTCTTACTTGGATGTTTCCTTCCAGGATAAAACAGGAATTAACCATTTTCAAGATTTCACAAGAATTTGCAAGAATTTGAAGTAATAGAACAATATTCTATCATTTCTTGGAATGCTTCCCATCAAATGACCACACTTCATAAAATACGAGATAGGCTTCTGTTCTACTGGCTCATGTAATATGTCATTCTTATGTGAATGAGAAGTTCTTTTTAGCATGTACTACTTATCATATAAATGAGAAGTGTTCATCATAAACATTATTTGAAGTCTGTAAATACAAACCAGATCAATGGACAGAAACGTTTCTGTAAAAGAGCAGATAGTCTTTACAGTATGGGTGCTTTTTTGAAGTGCAGCAAGTTGGAAAGATTTTTTTTCTTTTTCATGGATTGTGTCAAATCAGTACTTTTCTGCCCTTTAATTTACACTATTTTCAGTTATTTGTTGTAGTTGTTGTTTTTTAAACTGTCCTGTCTGGGTCGGTGTTACTGAGTGGGTTGAAGGTTTTCTGCTCTGTGAACAGGAATATTGCTTCTGTAGCTGTCTAGATGCACTATAAATACTTCTTGGAAACCTCCTTTGGTGAGAATGAGCACAGTGCTCAATTTTAGAGATTAAGTACATGCTTTATACACATATATAAAGTATGGCTGTTTTTGTAAAAAGCCCATTTTGGATCATGACAAAAATCATATCTCTTCAGCTCTATTCTGAGGTGCAGCTACAGTAACTGTGTTAAGAGATTGTTTTTTTTTCAGCTTAGGTGAGTGTAATTAGTGATGATCGATGCATTAGTGTTCTTTAGCATGTTCTGGTGTTGGTAACAGGGTGTAAAAACCTGTCAGCTAACTTGAAATCCCCACGTCTGTGAACCGTCTTGGGTTTATTGACTTTTTGCATACAGAAGAACAAGGGAAGAAATTGCTCAAATGATCATTCTTAGAATCTTAGACTGTTATCTAAAAGTCATACTGTCCTTTGTTGTTAATGTTCAAAGTCTGCAGTTGTAAGATCTTAGCCAAGAAATCTTACTTTATTTTGCAGAGCATTGGCTGCGACGACTATCTGGGTTCAGACAAAGTGATTGACAAGTGTGGAATATGTGGAGGGGACAATACTGCTTGCAAGGTTGTGTCTGGAGTTTTCAAACACACACTAACAAATCTTGGCTACCACAAGATAGTGGAAATTCCTGAAGGAGCTACTAAAATCAACATTACTGAGATGTCAAAGAGCAACAACTATCTGGGTAAGTTGCATCTCAATGAATGAAGCATTCTTTGTGCGCTAATACAAGTAGGTGGAGGTTATTCCAGGAAAGACCTTCTAAGCAGCACTATATACATGTCAAGCAGAAGAGAAAGGTGAAAAAAGATAAAAATCATTCAACAGGTGTTTTGATCATAACTGGCAGTTTATAGTTCTGGCTTGATCTCTCATGACAAACACCGCAGACCTGTTACCGGTTCCTCTCTGCTGATTATGCTTCCTGCATCACTAACCTTCTCCGAGCAGTTAAGTAAAACGTATCCAGGCTAACTGAGGAAAAAAGAGCATCTTCTGATTGCCTAAAAATTTCAGTTTTCTTCCAGTGAAAGTACATCAAAATTGATTTGAGATAATATGATACTGAGATGGTATCCACAGAATGCATGGTCATTTGTACAATTGTTTATTCTGAAGCAGGTTCTTAATTCAAAACTGTACAAAGTCCTGGAATATTTATATTAACACCATAGCATCTGTCTAGTGTGCTGCAAACTAGAGATTATGTGGAATTTCTGCAGATCTACGTCTGTCTTACGTACATTTCTGAACTGTGCCATTCCCTGTTGTGACCTTCCACGTTCCCAGGTTACAAAGCTGTTTAGTTTGCCTATGCTGGAGCTTCTATTTTGGAGCCAATTCTGAGTCAACAGGGGAGTGAAGTTAAGATTTGTAAAACTTGACCCTTACCCTTTAATTCTCTTCACTTGTGAGTCCATACTTAGATCTGTCTTTAAAAGTACCATAGCAAGTAATAAAATGCGTCTACACAAGGTCTTTCTTGCTAGCTTGGTGTAAGTATTACCAGAACTATCTAGCTGTACTGGAAGTTTCAAATCCCAGTACTCCTGTTTGACAGCTGCTCTGTCTCACTTCTGGCTGATAAGGATCTCAGCTTCTGCTCAGGTGTAAGAAAGGAAAGTGCTTGTTATTGAATTGCCTTTCTCTTTTCTGCTTTCTTTTTGTTAATTCCTGCTGGAGCTATAACTAGTTCTGCAGAAACATTTGCCTGCAGATGGGGAGTTTATTATGGGGGGACAGTCTGAATGATGTGAACTCCAGGATTTTACCAAAAAGGTGACTCTTCAAAAGTGAAGAAATAATACAAGCTACCCAAAGTTCTGGAAGACAATCTGTTCTGGACCTCTTGGGTGATCTTACTAGTTCTCTTTTGTCCTGTTTTCATCTAGATGTATTTTTTATACATTCCATGT
Organism: Indicator indicator; assembly: GCF_027791375.1. NCBI lineage: Eukaryota > Metazoa > Chordata > Aves > Piciformes > Indicatoridae > Indicator > Indicator indicator. The sequence goes on from NC_072025.1 coordinate 7,736,806, forward strand.
ACTAGCATTCATTTTTTCATGTGAAGAGTTTGTATAGCATCCATCAACACTAACTTGTTTGATGAAATAAACCCACAACTCTGTCTAAAGAGCTTCCATAGATACTTGTACATCCAGGGAAAATGGGTGAGAATGCAGCTTATTTGGCAAGACAGTGGAAGAAGCCACAACACTGTATCATGAGTTAAATGTAATGTTTCTGTCAGATGCCAGCATCTGAAAACAGCTAGCAGAAAAATTCCCTTAACTATGTTAAGTATCCTGAGCCACTTAAACATTTTTGGAATGGGCAGGACAGAAAGAGAGTAACATTTTTTTTGCTTTAAAATAATTTTTTTTTTGCTTAAAAAGGATGTTGGCATGTATGGGAAAGTGGCAAAGGTTTTATTTCCCATGCTACTCCTTATCCCGTGAGCTCTTGGTTTATGCTATCTTTTTTTTTTTTTTTAAGCCATTTCATATGTTTAATTTTAAAGCTGCTGGTATGGATTTAGTCTGCTAAATTTGCCAGCTCCCTCCCTTGTTAGGAATTCTTGAGACTCTAGTTCCAGTTAGAAAGACTCTTGCCTCTCAGCTTACACTGTTACATGATTACATGATAACTTGGTTTATTGAGGCAGGTGAGTTGCACCAGGACAGGAATACACGTGTTCTAACAGATCAGGAAACTGAAACTAGAGAAAGATTAGTCAAGCAATTTGTTGGACAAGTGAAATGGTAATTGAGGGGATGGGTTTTGGCATATCAGTAGTCACAAATTTCTTACTGATAAAGCAGCATGCAAAATTTAGACATGCACATTTTTACAGAGCACATCACACTAGTAGAACTGGGAAGGCTTGAGAGCTCAGAGAAACTAGTAAACATCAGATCTATATTTATGGTAATAAACTGAAGTCTTGACCATTGAAATTAAAAATCCTAAACTCATCCTTATGCTGCATCAACAACAAGAAAAACAACCCAGCAGCACATAGTTCACTCATTTGCAAAACTGAAGTGTGAGGTGCCTGTTCTGTCTTAGTCCAGTTGTAGATATCAGAGATTCTTGTAAGCAACGTTCTTGTTGCAAGGAGTGTAAGTTAGTTGCTTTTGATTTTCCTTTTTCACTTTACACATTTTGTGATTTCTTCAATGCAAAGTCATAACTCAAAGATGCAATTTTTTTTTTTTTTTTTAGAAAATGACAGAAGATGTTTCTGGGAATGGCAGTTATCCTGCTTGCAGGAGGTTCAGGAGACTGTCTTGAGTTTCCTGTGGTTTTATCAAGCAAATTTTACAAAGCTCTGTACCTTTTCACTCCTTTGGCAAAAATACTAAGCAAATAAGCAACCGGGAAGGTGTGTTTTCAGGAGGCAGTTCTGTAAAATCAGGAGGTGCTGGAAAAATCAGGCAACAATGTGAGATTTCCTACCCATTGAGTTTCAAACAGCTAAAAGTCATCTAAACATTTGAAAGGTTCTCCATACTGCTTTTGTGAATTTTTTTCTGTAGTCAACTATTGCTCGTTGTTGCAATACCTGTGACCTTCATAAAAAGCATGATGATGCTGAATATGATGGTAGCTTATTATGGCTTACTAATTTTAAATATTGCATTTTCTTTTTTTTGGCACACAAATTTGACTGATTGCAGAATAAAATGTATAGGTTCTTCTTGAAAACAATGAAATTTTGTTAAAAGAAAAAACATGACAGTGGTATATGAAACTTTTAGTCTTTCTGGAACATGTCATTATCTGGGAAGTCAGAATATTCAGACAAGCTGTTTCTCAGTAGTTGTTCAACTGACAATGTAACTTTTTAGTTAACCACAAAAACTATAAAATTATAAATTTCTTGTGCGTCTAGTGATCTATACTATTTTATTTCTGTATACCTTGTGATGGTTTGAAACTGTCATTTTAATTTTTCTTCTCAAAGTTCAAGCAGAGAAAGCGAAAGAGTGTAAATAAGTCACTATTGGGTGTAAGAAAGCAAAATAACAATTGTTCTAAACACTTCCATTGGATAGATAGAAATGTTTAAGAACTACTACTACTCAAAACAAAGTAGACACAGTCAGGGCAACTTGCTGGGCTGTCTGGCTGCTGTTGCTTCTTCTCTTCTGGCTGAAGATAACACACTGACCCTGGTGAGCTAAGTTAACAACCTTTCTGCTTTTAGCTAATTCTGCTTTCTGCCAGGGGGATCTGGGGTGGAGGCCCCTGGGAGAGAGGCCCCTTGGGAAAGATTCCCTTTGGGGAGAAGCAAAGGGAGCTTGGTTGTGCTTTTCTGTTGATTGTATATATTTTTAAATGTTGTGAATTTTGTATATTTGTACATATTCATTGCATTTCATCATAGATTGTAGATCTGCTTGTAAATACAGCTTTCATTCGCCTCCAGACTGAGCTAGCCTGGTTATTGTCGGGGGGTGGGGAGGGGGGGCGGAATTTCAGCTCACACTGACACATACCTGAAAAACCTTCAACAACATTGTTTCTATTTTCTGCTTACGTTTTCTTTTTTTATGTATCCTCCTGTTTTTGAATGAATTAATTTCATACAGCAAAACTGTTCTTCTCCCTGTCCTCTTTTCTTCCAAACATTGCCTGCTTCCCCCTACCTCTCATGCTAAAAATCCTTTTAGGTTTTCCACTTCTTGAAGATCTTTAATCTAGGAAAAGTGTTGATCTGACAAAGGAAAATATTTTAACAGTCAAGATGTTTCTTCCTGAGCCAGAATGAACTACCTCTAATAGAGCCACAAGGCAGATCAGAAATTCCTGAGGAAACATCTTGTATTTCTCGTGTGTGTTTATGTGTGTGTTTGGAAAAAAAAGCAGTCCAGTTTGGAACTGCTAAATAAAAGCTATTGGTTACTATTATTAACGTCTTAATTAATATGTATATTTAGGTGTTTTGTTTTTTTTTTATGTTAGAATCAAAAGCTACACATTACCATTTAGGTTTAGACTCTACAGTAAACAAGTCTATAGGCTGTACAGTCCTGAGCTATGTAAAGAACAATTTCCTTCTCAAAGTTGATTTCAGCAATATTTTCTGACTGGCTGATGGGCTAGACCTTTCAGCAACAGAGTTACTGACCGTGGACAGACTTTCCATTGGCAAAGCACTTCTGTCACATGCTGGTCTTGTACAGAAAAGGGACAAAGACATATTTTTTTATCCCACTGCTAATCATCAGCTGGCGAGTTCTCATACACTGAAATGGGAAGCTTGCCACTGAATTAAATAGGACCATAATACCTTAGGTGGGACCACTATGTTACAGCACTTATGCTGCAAAACATATGGGTTTGTGTAGTATCTTTGGGATTGGGATTTGGGATAACGGCAAATTTTAAAGCCAAATGACATGAATCCAAAGGTGGTGTTTTGTGTGTTGGGCCCAGAAAACCTAATTCAAAGAAGCTGGTTGTTGTCCATACCCATAGCCTCAACAGCAAGAGAATCTGATAGGAAGGAGGAATCAATAGTAAAAACTGAAATTTTGTTTAATACAGAAGTGAAAGACACAGTGGTTCAAGTGGCATCAGTTCTGAAATACACTTTCCATGTGTAATAAGCTTACTCTAATTGTGAAGAATCTGGTAATGTCCCATAACTCAAGCAGCAGTTTGTTTCTAGAACAGTTACCTGAGCCTCTGAGATTCAGTTCTACAAATGGTACGAGACATACTGCCTGCCATTGTTTGCAGCAGATGTTACCAGAGATCTTATATGAAAGGGAAATTATATGCATTAGAGTTTTGGCAACTCTTTCACTATTTTGTGCTGTACCTATTTACTGCAAAGATACTTCATAGTGAAATTTATTTCATTGCTAATTGTAAAGCTTTTCGCAGTTCCTTCAGGGAATAGTTACATATTTCAATTTCATTTTTCATGGAATTAGGTAATTTCAACCACTAAATGAGACAGGGAGATCTTTGGATCTAATCCATTTTTCCTGCTTTCTGTAAAATGATACTTTTCTGGCAGCTTCTGTTAGCACATGCCAGCATACAGTATTTGTCATTAAAACAAGTTACACATTAGTATTTTTTAGACAAAAGGCCAAAGATGTTAATAACATTCTTTTGAATATTGGTGTGCCTGAACATGAATCTGGATTTAAGGAATTTGTCATAGGAAAACCACAGTGGCTGATATTAAAAGGGCTGTGTAAAGATTCTCTAAAAAATATTTTGATTGATTATTCCCTGCAGAATTCGAACAGTGTGTCTCATTATGAAATATTGTTAGCAGCTCTTGAGTTCAAAATAACATTTTGAAATCAGATTAGAGATTCAAATTTACATCAAATAGAGGAGTTGGATTAGAACACTGGCAGAGAACTTAGAAGATATTGTTAGAGGCACTGCTGTATCATGTGTGATAATATGAAAGTTTTGTAATCTACATGGTAGCAATTGTCTCTTTGATTTCCTTTATGTGGTGCTAATTAGATCAATTAATACACTTTAAAATATAATTTTTTAAGTTGTTCTTAATAATTTGGTGTTTTAGTTTTATACAAGATTAAATATGGCTATGCAAAGAAGTTGGAACAGGTACTTTATAGTAATACAGGAGAGAGAATATGTTGTTTGAGTTTCAGAGCTTAGAAAGAATACGCAAGAGTATGCCAGAGGAGAAGTTTTTCTGTTTTCTCAGTTACTTTGTATACAAGGAATCTGCTTATAGTAAACCTCTGTTACAGTGCTTAGGTGTGTGTTGTGTTCAGTGGCTGTCCCAAATAAGTAGTGGAGTTATCAGTGCATCATTGGTAAGTCTTACTTTTCTATTCAGAAACAAAACCTGCAATCTTTTCATTTGAGTTTACAAAGTATTGAAACCCAAAACTATGCTATTGTGTATGTTTATTGCATCGCGCTTAAGGAACCCCCACAAGGATTTATGGTATGTGTTACTCATTGAATGCATCCCTGCATCAATCTGTACACTCAATTGGAGTTTCTCTCACATCTACACCGTACTGAATACATTGGTTAACAAGTACATAATTACAATATCTGGACTAGAGTAACTGGGAGCTTTATCTTCTGCTCTTGGTCCTCTTGCCTGCTCTCTGCTGGAGTTAAACCACAAAGACATTTCTTTGTGTAGGCAATGTATAGAAATGTTACCAGGGAGAATAAAGACTGTCACAGGTTTGCTTCTAATTCAAAAGGATTAAAACCAAACAAGAGACAGCATGTTAAGACAGATAGCATTGTGCAATCAGTATCTTTCTAACACTTCTAACCCCCACTAGTTGGGGGTTGGACTAGATGACCTTTGGACTGGGACCTTCCAACCCAGACCATGCTATGATTCTGTGATTCTTACCTGAAGTTTGTTACTAAGATGCCTGGTTCTTCATGGACACACACTTACATTTATATAACCTTTGAATTATTGTTCTTAAAAGAATTTCACATTACTGTTCTGTAGGAAGAGTTTGTTTCACTTAAGCAAATATTCATCTTACTATATCCAACATGTATTACTTGGCTAGAGTGGTTGCTTACTAAAATCCTTAAAGTTGTTAAGATTTTGGATGAAATTCAACCCTGGTGTTAATGAATTCAGCTCCACTGAATTCAAGTTGCACAAGAGTATTACCTAGTCTAATGACCTGTAGTTGAACCAAATATATCTAGGACATTATTCTTTGCTGACCATGTTTTTTTTTTCAATACTGCTGTTGCTTAAATAATTACATTTTAGAGTTTCTGGCAAGGTTATCTTACTATATTAAATTCCAAGGTGACCTTTTCCCTTCTGGCTTCATTAAAGAGCCAGATAATATCTAAAACTCTGTATAGTGGTCTATAGGGTTCCAGGCACATTTTTAAAACATACGAAAGAAATGCTTTTTTCAAAAGCTGGTTTATTCCATTTTATATATTACGCGGTGGATTTTAAAAAAAGCACACCACGCTACTCATCTGGGTGATGGGAGGTACGTTTTCTCCTGGCCTCAGGAAAGAAAATGCTTAACCCTCAATGGCTGGGTTAATATCTGTATCACAGATTTCCCCCACTGTCTTATAAAACAGTCTTCTACATGTCACTTGCCATTGGTGGTTTTGCTTGCAAGCTTGTAAATTAGATTCCCCTTTCTTGCTGATTGCGGGAGATCTGCTGAGAGATAGTCTTAAGTTGGGGTGCTGAGCAAGAAGTCTGGATGTCCAGCCTGGGAGAGTAATAGCTATTCATCTGCCCTGAATCTCAAGGAGAATTCTCCATGCTGCTGCTTTTCCAGGTAAATGTCTCCCTGGCCATTTTCCTCTTTTGCCTCTCCATCTTGAACAAAAATGCGAATATTTCTTTACAGCACCCACTGGCTAGGCTTTTTGGCCCGTATCTGCTCACTGATGACAGTTATGACCAGTTTTGAAACTCAGAGAAAGCATGTTTTCATATCCTGTGTTTTCCTAGTTCTGTCATCATTTGACAGAGGTGATGTTATTTTTTTTTTACCATTTGTTTGTAAGCTATGTTCTTATGAAAACAGCTGTCGCTACAGCAGTGCACCAGCTGAAGCCTTCTGTTGCTTTGATGATCTATCCTGCAAATACATCATCTGAACAGCAGCCAACAGCAACAAATCCCACTGAGGTGTTGGTTTCATGAGTTCTGTATTAAAGGAGTAGTTTTTTCCTTCTCTTGAAATGTGGAAAGGTTGTTTTGAAGGAAGGGAAAGAGATAAAAAGAAGTTTGCAAAATAGTGAGTAGAGACTCAGACAGGCTGGTTGTTCAGTTTGACTTGTAAAGCACCCTGCAATCTGGTTATCTATATAACTCTGCAAGACCCCTTGTTCTGGAAGCCTCAGGAGAACTACACGTATTTCCTGCTTCTTGTCAGACACCAAAATGTTTCTCACAGTGTTTTAACTATACTTCTCTTTTCCTTTATGGTCAGAACAAAGAAACTTAAACGCAAAATTTCAAAGAAAGTGCATTAATAAATGAAAGAGATGGGCTATTTGACCAGCTTTCATTAATCTAAAACTAATATGAACTTCTTGGGTATCAAAGCTTTAGATTATTTCTGTCTTCTGGTTGATGATCTAGTTGATACACTAATTGTCACCAAGTAGTTTGCATGAGAATACTTGTTTGAACATTGGCTTTAGCTCACAGTGCTTGAAATAACAATTCATGGTTTGTTCAAGGCTTCTTTAAACATGTAATCTCTTCTGAACGGTGTATGTTGATTGATCATGTGTAATGCATACATTCCATGGCACTGACTGATATTCACTAATAGGGATTCTCCTCTCATTGATGCAGCTGACTATCTGCCTTCACTCTGTTTTTTGTGTCTAAGATGGCCAACAAGGGACCATTTCAGAAATGGCATGTACTCTGTGGAAGTTATTAACTCTGGGCTGATTAAAGTCCCTCATATGTAATCTTGCTCAGTTGGCTTTTTACCTAGTGTAAATGCTGCTTTGTCTAAGGATATTCTTTTAAAGTTGTGATTAACGTGTAGTGATCTCACCTTGCTCGTCATTGGTCTGATACAATACTTTTCTCCTCATACTTCCTACAAACTTTAATCCAAAATTAATCTTATACTCTGGCTTAGCTATACATAAAGAATGACCAGTGTCAGTCCAAATTCGTAAACTATCCATAGACGAATTCCCAAATCACATGAAGACGCATTTCTTCCTTTTCTTGCCAAGAGGAGAGGTTGTTACTAATTTAAATGGCTGTTCAAATGCTGCACAACTTAACTCTTAAGAAAAAATTATTGGGAACCTGGTTTCAATTGTTGCAGATATTTCTGTATAACATTCTTTGATTCCGTAATCTTATTTTATTCTGAGCAAAATTCCTTTTTTGGATAGCAAAAAAATCTTTCTTTGTTCCTTAAGTATCCCTTGATCTAGCCAGAGAGAATGTGTTCTTACATCTTTGTCTAATTCTGTAAAAGAAACATTTTTTTCCCTTTTTTCTGTTGGTTCTCTTATTTCATTTCAAACTTCTCATTTTTACCATTTTTGTTTCTTACCCTTTTGAAAATCTTTTAGTAAAATATAATCATCCAGTAGAAATTCTACATGATTAGTGGCTTTGTGGTTGGATCCAATAAAGAGATTTCATCTGTGAGAATATTTTTATACTGCAGCATTAAATTCCAGAAGAAATCCATGTCTTTTCTAATACACAATATATATGGGGATTTAAAACTTGGCTTATAGACCCTGTGATTAAGTTAGACAAGGGGATTAAACTTTATCCTTTATTTCTTAACTTTCCCAGTGTCTTTGTTTTCTGTTGAATATTACTTCAAACACTTTGTGTCAGAAAGATATGGGTGCCTAGGAACTGTACAGACCCAATCTTCCTTTCGTATTTTTACCCATGGCAGCAGTAGTTACCCCACTGTCAGCAGGAGTTACCCCATGGTCATGGCTCAATTTATTTTATATATTATCTTACAGTCAAACTGCTGTAATTCTGAACATTTGGGTAGCGTGGCTGAGAGATTCAAGTCAGAAGAATTTCTGTGTGAGATTCTGAACTTGTTTTTAGTAAGCTACTTAGCAAAGGTTACCAGTTTGCACTGCTAATCTAGACATGTTTTAGGCATCCTGAGAAAGGAAAACAATATCCCTAGTAACCACAAAATGCTAATAAAGGGGTTTAATAAGGACATAATATTCCAGATGCAGATCATCTGCTAATCTGAGGTTAGTAACTCAATCCATCTCATTCACTTACAGCCACCTACACCAGCATTTCTACCAAATAAAATAATGCCCAGCTTTGAGTCAGTGACTCTCGTGGCACAAGGCTACAGCTGTTCACAACTATAGAATTCTTTGTTTGTAGCTGGTACAGAACATGGAACATCTCAATGTGACTTAAAATAAGGTTTCTGTGTGGAAATTTCACTGAAATTATGGGAGGTAAACCTCAGGGATGAGCAAGTCCTCTGTTCTGTTGAGCAACAGAATTCTAAGCAAAGCGTGAGAACTTTTAAATGATAAGCAGTACCAAAACTTTAGACAAAAGATACATTTTTATTGGCAAAAAGAGGCCTCATCATTTGTTTTGTAAATTGCTTGTAATGACCTAGGGCAACAACGTCTTAGTGTATAATAGATCTGCAGATGTTTAGTCAGAGGACAGTGTAGATTCCTTCAATAAGTGGAATTACAAGTTCACTGTTGAATTTCTGTCGTAACACTCCACCATTCCCTTTTAGGTTGGTATCCCAGAGGTATGGGGGGATTGATTTTTTTCTTCAAGTATGTGGAAGAGTTAGAAGAGGCTGTTACCTAGCCATAATGATAGTTCACTCTGATATTTTTTTTTCCTTACCAAATACTTTTTGTTTACTTCTTCAAGCCATGGGAATTGGGTTTAACTGAAATTTACATTATAAATCGACAATGGCTTTCTTCAGTTGTCTTCTGATAATAATAATTAATAATAATAATAATAACAACAAGAAGACGATGATGACCGACATGCATGGTGTAGTCTTAAATTTGTGTTAAGAGATTATAACTTCACATCATCATCATTTTCTGTTACATTTTTAACAAAGTGGAATTTAGAAAAAATGTCTCCAGTGTATCAGCTGAAAAAAAATCTTAAAATCATACAGTGAGAAATTATTTTTTCTTATAACCCTTGTCTCTTTTCATGGCACATCAGAGTTCATTCCTGAATATTCAGTCTCTAGTTCAAAATAGTTGTTCACATGTTCTTATAGTCCTAATGAGCAACAGACCTAGTTTATTGTTGGCTGCGAGTGGTTAGCTCTAATAGAGGGGGAGGTATTGTGCACTGAAATGTCAACGTCTGTCAGTTATTTATAAGTAAAAGTTAACTGGTTTATGAATGAAACAGAATGTTCCTTCCCTGTGCCTCTTGGTGTGGGCTCAATTCTGAGCAGTTGTGCAGAAGATAGATTTTAGAGAACTGCAAAGTAAAACATATGATTTTATTCCGTTCTGTTAGTTGGTTAAGAAGTGTCACATATTTGTAATTTAGTACATTGTCATTATCCTTGTAGATGGTTTAATTTAAAAAGATAAACATAAGAAATTCGATTAATGTGTTTGAATTAACATGTAATTACCTTATATTGATGGTGGTGCTTCTTTATAACAAACTGCATGTGGTAATTCATGTGCCAGGAGGGGTGTGTAGGCAAAATCCAGGGAGAAGGATGTCCAATGACCGTACAACAAACAGAAGCTGTGTTTTTACAAGCTATTTAGGACAATGCAGCTTTCATCTTTTTTCTTTCAGTTAACAGACTAGGATATGAGCATACTAACATGTAGTACATAATGTTATTGTGAAAGTAATTATTTTGGAGATTCAAACACTTAGGAAAACAGCAATGTGACTTCCAGTATGCACCTTGGAGATGAATGTTATTGTGTACTTATTGAGCATCAGGAGAGTGTGACACCTTAGGATGATGTTTGATACTCTGTCCTGTATGTTCCTGAGTTAGATTTTATTGGCTAAAGTTGAAAGTTACACTGAGAAAAAATTAAAGGGATCTTAAATTCACTGTTTGTTATTGCTTTTCAGTTTAGAATGTGTGCTTTGACATCAGCTTCTCTGTCTCCACAGCATACGTTTTTGAAGCAAAGCTGAAATCAAATGGAGTATTTTTGTTCCCACCTTGGAATGTCTCTAAAGATTCAAGAGAAACAAACAGAGAGTGTGCAAAGGGATGTAAGATGAAGCAATACCAATTCAAAGCTCTTTCTGAGGTTAATTGGTAAAGGATTTTTTCAATCTGTTAGCTACCTTGCTTTTTCAAAGTAGAAAACAATGGTAATATGGTCAGGATTCCTGTGAAATCCAACCAAAATGGGGCATGTTGGAACCCAGATAGGCTTCAGAATTAAATGCATCTCTGTTGACCTTATTCTGCAGGTGCTGATAAGTACTCTCTAAAGAAAGTTAGAGGCTCTCAACTCTCCTTACTATAAAAGAGTTAATTTGTTAGATTGTAAGGTAAAAATCTAAACCTACATGTTAGAACAAAGAACACAGTGACACAGCAGCTATAAAGTTACTATGTAGTGAAGTCTAAAATTTTCCTTTTTATTTCCTTATTATACTTCGTGTATACATCTGAGAATGCAGATCTTCCTGGTGAATGCAGTGAATGGAGTGGAATTAGCATGAACTTAACACTTGGCTGAATCGTGCCATTTTCTCTTACTATCTTTGAGTTTTCATCATGTCTTAGAATGAATTAACAAAATTGAACAGTAAACACTGACCACAACATCTGCTCATATGTGAGCCATCTGTTGCTCCTTCATTCTAGTACAGCTACATCTTGAAATTGGTACAATGTTCTACATATGGAGTCAAATTCTTGTTGGATTTAGATTTTAACAAGAACTGATAACTGTAATGCATTGCCACCTGCTCATACCTTTTCTTCTCTCCTCCAGTATAAAGCAGCCATCCTATGACTTTCTTCCCTTGAAAACTGAAAAAAAAACCCATGATGTTCAGGTTGCAGTTCTCACCTCTTGTTCTCTTGTTCTAAGGCAATTCAATGCCACCACATGCAAGGATTAAAATTCTGCTTTTTCTAGTGGGGCACAAAAATGGAATTGTAAAATTCTTTAGGCCTGCATAGGCAAGACTCTGGCAACTTAAAACCTTAAAAAATACACTGTGTAGATGAGGTTTTCAAGCAAACAGTTAGTATTAATGGTAATGTGTTTTATTAGTCTAAGGTACTTAAGAGTCTGAAGTGCAAATTCTGTTTTGACAAGTCGTGTGTCAGATAAATTATATTCATATTTTGCAAAGTATTGGGCTTGACATCAGAGGTAAAAGGAAAGGTGCCACCAAAAGTGGTGCATATTTGAATCCTCAGCAGAAATGATGGTGGACAAAGTTAAATGCTTATTTTCAACTTCCTAACTATCATGATGACCCAGCTTTCTCAGAGTCCAAAGCAATGTAAGAAGAATCCTAGAACTGATCTTATGTGCGGATTCAGTAACAGGTCCGGCTTTTCATCTTATGTGTAATTTAGCTTGCATAGTGCCTATGAGTGAAAGCAGAGCTGCTTATGTTTCTCTTTCTTTGAAAGGCTCCAAGACTTTAACAAACCATTAGGGTATTCCAGAAATATTTAAAGACACTGTTTTTAAAACTAATAATAAATAGTGTAGCTGTTTAGCATGTAAAATCCATTCAGCATGGTAAACAATTTCTTAGGGAGGGTGGGAGTGTGACTAAAACTTTTTGCTGTGGAAGACTGCCCTCCTTCACTTTCAGTGGTATTTTCTTCTGAACTCCACAGGTCTATGGGTTTGTATTTCATGGCTCCATCCAGAGTTTGGCTGTTGAAACAAAAGCTCTTTGATTCTTTGAGAAGATTGTCGCAGAAAGTACTTCTTATCTTCAAAGTGTGTTTCTGACATTAATTAATTGGATCTTCATGATCCTGTGAGCAGGATAAGGAGCAGCCTGAAAATGCCCATTAAGTACTCCTACTGCAATGAACTGTGTTAGATGCTTCTGGAGCCTAGCTGGATCAAGTGGTTTTTTTCCTACTGCCCAAATAACTTTATGAGTGTTTGAAAAGAAGTGCACAAAAATTAAAAATGCTTTTGAACATTCAGCAGACTTTTATGCCTATGTGCTTGTGGATGTAAAAAACCTGCTGTTCAAACAAGCAGGGGCAGATCTTTGGTGGCTTGTAAATTACAATGGTGCTATTGATTTCCCTGGAATTGTGCTGCCTTAGCTAAGCTGAAAGGGCCTGTCTCTTTGGAGGGGAAGTAAAGCAATAGGTACTAACACCTGATTTAAATAAAAAGTTTTAAAACCTAATAATAATAGCACTAATAATAACAATAATAAAGATATGCTTGCAAACACATGGAATGGATTTTGTGTGAGACAGGGTCAAGAGAAAAAGCCGTTAAATGAATGGAAAAGAAAGACAAAACAAAATAAAGTCATTGGTATTTGTGGATATATCCTGGTATGAAAATGGAAAATACTTGATCTCTCCACTAAATTACCAAAAATTCTTTTCTGTCTCAAGTGACCATTATCCTAAACTGCATCTGACAGTAATTGTAAAATGAATCAGTGGTATTTGGTATTTAGGTGGGGTTTGTTTCTGAAGCTAATCAGGAAATGCTATTAACCACTTAAGTTAGTGTGTGGATTTTGGATAGGAATATAAATAAACAATGTTGAAACTCCCGGACTTGGAATATATGCGTATCAATATCATCCAGAAAGATCTTTAATACATCAACTCCTGTTCAGATACTTTCTTTAGGAGTTATGGTCTTTAAATAATATAAGCATGATATTTAGTTTGGAAGTATAATAATTGTTAACTAAGTAGGCTGTGAACTTTTCATATGTCATACTGAAAACTATGAACAGTGTCTCAGTTTGCCAATTTAAATGAGAAATGTCTCCTTCACTGTGTCTGATTTATGGTATCTTCCTATTTAGTGTAGGCAGAATTGAACCTAAGAGACAGGAGAAGAGCTCTTGAATAGATTATTCTTCTGTTACGTTTGGTATGTTTCATAAGGTTGAGATTGCAGTAACATGTTGTCTTCTTTGGTCATTGATGACCAGCACGAGTGGGGATTTTTGTAGACAACTCAGAGTGCTGCAATATTCCTTGTCTTTGAGCATCTTAAACATGGATATGCTGGTGGCTCCTTGGCCTGTGTGTATGTACACACAAACACAATAAGACTACAGTTTTGGGGCAACAGAAACTGTATCACTTATTTGCAAAAAGTCTTGAAAGACTTGACAAACTTGACAGCAGGGCAGCGATAGTGAGCTTCAGGGAATATCACTGTCCAGAGAACAATATTTGCTGCTTTTTGGCTGTCTGTGTTAGACCAGTGAAAGCTTTTATATATGTTGCTCAGCCAGTACATAACTCATTACATTAGTTAGCAGTATTATTCCATGTCTTTTTTATGTTGGCTTTTTTGTAGTTTTGTTTTTGTTGTGGGTTTTGTTGTTCCTGTTTTCTGTTGGTTGATGGGTTTTTGTTTGGTTGGTTTGGTTCCAAATGGTGGTTTGGGGTTATTTAGACCAGAAGAGACTGTCAATGCAGATTCACGTAGTGATTTTTTTCGCTTGTGTGAAGATATTCTTGGATCAGGTGTTTATGGTTTCTTTGGATGGGCAAGGTTTGTGTTTCAGTTTACGAAGTTCTTATCGACTAGTATAGAAACAAAAATTAATAAATACAAAAGAAATAGAAGGGGTGGAGAAAGTAAGGGTAAGAAGATGCTAATTGAAAGGTAACATGATGGGAAATATCAAAGCTCATTCTAACGAAAACTCACTCTACCAATGAGCTCTTTGAAGTGTATGGAAAAATTTGAACCTGGATTTATATATCTGTCAAAAGCAATGAAAGTACCTGTGAATTGCTGTTTACTTGGATTGATAATAATCACCTCCAATAAGGATTTTTTGGCTCCATTAATTTGTTTAAACTTACTTTGTGCCTTTTTTTTAATGTAGGTTGCTCAATAGCTTTACCGAATGCCTGTTTCTCAAATTCAACTGCTTTATGTTACATAATAAGCTCTGCAAACTTTGGCAGTTACTGCTAGTCCTGTTGCATGCTATATAAAGCAGTTGCATACCACATGCCTAGCATCTAAAAGATCCTAAAGCCTCTCCTAAATCTATGTAATTGACCTTCTTTGGCTTTCTTCTCTCAAAAACAAAAAGTTCTTCATTTTTCAGTAGTACTTAGACCATTTCTGTATTCCATTAGTCATCAATAAAAGGGTAAATTTTAAGTTGCATCATATGGTTCCAGTTTAACAGTTGAAATTAAATAAAGGTCACATAAAGAGCTTGATTGGTGAAGTAAAAGCCACAAAGAAAAGTAAAGTTTTTAAAAGGTTGTTTTAGTTCACTTGAGCTTTTAGTTCCTGCTTGTCAACATGTTTTCGGTGATGTTTTATCATTAATATTAATAGTTTAATAGAAGGGTAACTAGTGAAGTAATGCTTACATGTTAACTGTTGGAATCAATGGTATGAAGCCTAAAAAGCTGCAGATGGAGTAGATGTGTTGAGTGAAATCTTTTCCTGCTTGAAGATGGAGAATTCTTTGCCAGTAACATGGAGGTCACCTGATAAACTTAATTTTTAGTGCTGTTTAGGCAGAGGTCAGCCTGGAATGAAGAATGGGACTGAGCAGAATGAGATCTTGGATCCTTGTTTCTGAATCACTCTGGCTGTAAGTTATACTGGAGGTGGGGAGATGGAAAAGGGGTTATTCAGCAGAAATTGCAGTGCAGTAAGTAGAGTTTCTCCCAAGCAATGTCCTTTTCCACTTGAAAGTAAGCAACATTTTCTTACATTGCAGAAGAGGGTGGAGTCAGGCTTTCCACCATCTGTGCCTCCCTGATACAGCATCAACATTCTCCAGGACAGTTTCAGCCACTTTGATATTGTTTGGTTCTCAGCAGGATCCTAGAATCTGAGCCAACGTGTTAGCACAGCACTAGATCCCAAGGTGGCACTTGAAGTCAAATTTGTTTGCAGAATTATAGTACAAGGAGGTTTTGGATCACAGTTTTATGCAGATAAACAACTTACTGGACACAAAAGTGACAGCTTGCCTTGTTAATGTATTAGGGCTTGGGAAGGGATCTCCAAGGTGCTCACTCAGTGGAATACAATGTCCATAGTGCTTTGATTTATGATTTGACAGAGGCCTGTGAATGTAACCACTTTAAATTCTGGCAATCATTGTGGTCTAGCTGCACACCCTCCCACCCCCCCAAAAAAGAAGAGTGATTAAGAGGACTGATTTCTCTTATATTTACTCTGTCCCTGATAAAATTTCTATTTTTTACTTTAATTGGATCAACATAAGTTATACAAAGTTAAAGGCTTGCTACTCAGGTAAGAATCTATGCTATCTATTCAGTAACATGAATTTTTTTTCTAGACTTTTTTCTAGACTGTTGCCATTGTACCAATTATTTTATTTGTGTTTATAACACAAAGCCTGTTGAAATTTTACTTTTGGGAGGGTAGATATTTAACAAGCTTTTTACTTGCAGCATTCATAAAAAGAAACTCTTATTTATCTCCAATATGTAAAAAATGTTCACAGCTGAATATGAAGCTAAGTGTCCTAGATGTACTTTTACAGAAAACTAATTTCTGTTAATCTAACAGTGTTAAAAATGCTGTCTGAAGTGCAGGAAGAGTAGATCGTATATGAGATAATTTTTGGTTTAAAATAAAATTAAGGCTATAGCTAATTATTTGCTGTCGTTCTGAATCTGTCATACTGGAGAAATTCCACTAAAGGAAGAAGATAGAGCTTATCAAACTTTAATGTGAATTAATCAAAGACATGAAGACATGGGTTTTTCTTTTCTAAGGTGGAATTGTAAATGAGAAATAAGAAATGTGTTTTTGAAATGTTGAATATTTAATGTTCAGTATGACAAATCCATTGTGGTCATATTTCATGGTTTAGGAGCATAAACTTGGCCGTTTTTGCTACTGAGATTCCCTTAGCTCCTCTGGAAGATCTGGTCTTACATTAATCTATGTATATAATAATCTTTGCTCAGTATATTGATCAGGGGACCTGTGGGAGTGGAGGCAGAAGGTCTAGAAAATCAAACTGGAGAAATACTATCTGCAGAGCAGTTTGCAGGAGGTCTGCTTGCACAGTGCAGGTTAAAGAAAATACATAACTTCGTAGTAGAACAATGGAAAAGCAGCTTTCTTGTTACTTACATACTATTTCCCACACATCCTTGGGAAAACTTTAATTCCTAATGGCAGAATAATTGTATAGTATGTACTAGTGATGCTTAACTCATTTTCTTCTATTATCTATTCATAATCCAGACTCCACTGTGCTGCAGACTAAAATCCTGCCATTAATTAACCAGATTTATTTAATTTTCTGAGGATAGCCTCACAACTTGAAAGTCCATTTTTATTCCATGCTTCCATAAAAAAATTTGATCATAGAACATTTTTGTTTCATTAGCTTAATAGGTAGCTTGTATAAAAAACAATGACAGAATGATAAGGGATACACTGAAATGATCTGTATTTGGGATAATCCTGTGGTTCTTTTAAGGAAATAATTCAGTCATGTTTTTTGTTGTTCTTGAAACCATAAAAATCATCAATTAAATTAGATTTATTTCCATTTTTGTCATGTCTATGGCTTACCTCCAGGTATCACTTGTGTGTTTGATAGCTTTGTCAAATAAATATCAAATCAGCTCAGTCCCAGAGCATCTTTTTTATGTTGAAATGTGCAGAGTGACATAAACAATAACATATGTAAGACTGCCCTGAGCCCTTGCAGCCATGAAATGTAGGAGAAAGTGGATACCAGTGCTCAACTGACTTGCTGTATTTCCAGCTTTCCTCTGACCACCCAGTTTATTGTGCCAGAAATTCATCTTCTGGAAAAGTATTCTCAGGTAAATAGAGATGGCCTTTAACTAGTGTATATTTTATTTTTCTTTGCGAAGAGCCAAATGCTTTGAAGATCTGTAATAAATTAATATTGTTTTAAGCTGAAGACGAAGGATTACCATGCCATTGTCAGCTTTTGTTAGAAGACAGAATAAGTCAAGTATTGAACTTTTTTTTTCAGGGCTGAATGGATGTGGACAGTGGAACTATGGTTTAGTTTGTGGCCTGTAGTGGCCCCTGAATTAATCAAAGCTTCCTCTATCCTTACCAAAATGACCACTAAATGGATCAAAGCCCATCTTCTCCTACTCATTATAACCTCTGATCTCTATTTGGTCTTGTAACTTCAGTCTCCATGCCAGTGCCCTGTTCACATCTACCTTGTTGCTATCTGGTTCCAAGCTTGGCATATAATGCTGTGTGCCCTTGCTGTAAGCAGCTTTTCAATAGAAGAAAATTATTTTAGATCTCTTCTGTACCCTGTTGTCAGCATTTGGTCAAGTGTTACTGGATTTGAGACTTCAACACCTTTGTGAAACTTGCTTGAAATAAGACCCTATGTTTGTAAGGCCCTTCAGAGAGTGAGGGTGACAGACATTGAGCCAGAGGAATTCATGTACTAAGCTAAAGGACCCAACAGTGCTTTGCAGCTCCACAGGTCTGTGTCTTTTGAGTTACAGTTTTCAACTTATTCAGCTTACAGTATTCAACAAATACACAGAGCATCCAAAATTCTTGAGAAATTCCACTTGAAATTTGAAACAGCTTAGGAACATTCATTAACTCCAGTTTTTCATTGAGAGGAGGTAAAGGTATTTACCAAACAAAAGAAGCATTTATAATTCTTTCTGCTTCAGCTTTTGATTCTTACAAATAACAGTGCTGCAGAGATATCACAATTAGCTGGTTTAGCTGTCTTCCAGCTACTCCTGTTCTTGGCAATTGTCAGGAGCGCAAGGAGGTACAATACACTTTTTGTTATACCAGCTGGAGAAGAGATTGGGGTATTTGAACATGTTCATTTCACTACTCTGGCCCTTCTGACTGAAGTAGTGTCTAGATTAGAGGATAATTCAATTGCATTTATCCACCCATAGGATTTAGGCCAAATGCGTGCTGCGTTTCTATGCTGGACTAAATAATGTGCAACTGAGCTGTGGCCAGAAGGCTCAGCTATCACATTCAGAGCCATTAGCAGCCAGTCCAATCAACTCCTGAAATACAAGAACCAGATTCTAACTGAAATTATGGAACTAAGCTAAATACTGTAATCTGCAGATCCAGTGGGAGTTTCATAGCTAAAATGTCACCTGCTATGTTGGAAAGGTGTCCCTCCAAGACACTGCTAGTCCTGAATTTGTTATTTGGATGATCTGCAAGAACAGACACACAAGTTGCTCTGAGCAAGATTAAGCTTCTTTCTGTGAGGACAGTCTTAGAACTGTTAAAAAATAAATTACATTGACAACAGTACTTTACTGCAAAGCTTCATTCACCCATGGTGCTGCTTTAGAGATTTGATAAACTGATAAATTGTATTGCCATTGTAAGTAAAAGCTGGGAAATACCTGTCAAAAAGGAGTGAGTTCAACAAAAAGGCTGAGACTGGATGAAAATTATGTATTGTGTCTGTGAAAAATTTGTCTGGTACTTGTGGCTTCAGCTCTTTCAGGAATGCAACAGATGTTCATGAAGCAATATTTGAAGAATTTTTATTTTTACACAATTAAATTGTAAATTTAATGTATATTTTTCACAGTCAGACCAAAGACACTAAGGTTCTGACACCAAAGCATAGGAGAACTTGTGTGTTTCTTTAACTTCTTTCATCATGTGCTTGTTCAGTCCTTCTTTAAAGTCATAGTATTTACCACCAACTGTTTCTGGGCACTCTCTTTAAAGATGCTGGGAAAGTGGTGTTGTTTCTAAGAAAATTAGTTGAGTGAAAGCATTCTTAAATTTAAATGTAACTTAAACAGCAACAGAATTTTATTTTTTAGAAATACTTTTACTTATCAAAGTAAAATACTAAAAATATGTTTCAAGTGAGATATGTCAAGTAAAAATTGTGCTGAGGTGTAAAGACTGTAAGATGCTTTGCTTTAATTGGCAGCTGCATCTGTCTCACTCACTCTCATTTTGTAGCTGCCTCTGCTGAGGAAAATCATGGAATAATTTTTTACTACATTTTATCAATCTTCGTCTTGCATCTTGAGTGAATCTACAGCTTGTCAAGGTACCCTGGATTAAATTGCCAACAAGGCATTTGCTGTTAACAGCACAAGCCTTCCTTTTGTTTCCCACTAATCACACAGTCCCCCTCCCAGAAGAGAGGAACTATTCTCTATTTGGGTCAGAACCAAATGAGAGAGACATACTAATTTTAATATATGAGAAGTAACTTTGATTCTGTCTGTCTGGAGACTTCATGTATTTTGTAAAGCATTTGAGTAGGACTTGGGATACTGTTATGTGATTTGGGTTGAAAATGTAGTGTGGATAGTGAGGTACTAGGCCCACATGTAAAGTGCTTCTCTTCAGATGTGAAGTGGTTAGAAAAATAGGTGTCATTGAGCAGTAAGTCTACAAAATTGGGAATTGGGATGTTTCCAGTTTTCTGAAGTACAGGTGGGGCCTGGTGCTGGAAGTTGTTCGTGTGTGTGATTCTGAAGCATACAAAGCTTTTAGCTTTGCCTGTAAATGCTCTGCTGCCTAGAATAGTCTCCCTTAAAAACTGTAGCACCTTCACAGTAGATGTTCAAACCAATTTGTTAGATTTAAAGTCATTCATGCTCAACACTCATCAGATTTTTTTCTTTGCATGTCTCTAATGTTTGTATTAAGTGATTAATGCCAAGCTTTTGATTTGGCTCTCAGTGAATAATTATTGCAAGTGCTTCAATCTTTTTCTGGCTTTTTTCTGTCAATATTCAGAAGTATTTAGGTAAGATGGATACAACAGGTATTCTGATTTTCTCTTCTTTATTTTATAGTATCTATTAATGATGTTGTCTGATGGTATGTAACAATCCCCCATGTGTGATGTTATCAATACCTGACACATTAATGTGACTACATTGTAAATTACAGGTCTCATAGAGGCAGTTGCCATTTCTTCTTATTTAATTCATCACTTTCTCTTTGTTGTGTTAAGTTACGACAATAATCAAAATGATCAGACAAATGAAGCTGTGATACAGATTTTGGCATGTAATTCAAGCTGAATGTACTTTTTAGACTGAGTTTATGTGAAGTTTAATTTTCACAAGCAAATGTTTGGGGCTTTACCCAGAACTTAGACTTGGGGAAATGCCACAAGAAGAGCCTTTTCTTGCATAATGTGAACTTATTATGAAATGAAAAATAAAGAATTGATATACAGGAAGACAGGAGCTGTAATACATCTTTAAAAGGAGAGCTGTAAGATGAAATGCAGAAAATTAATTAATACTCCAGATACTTGAAACACAAGTCTTAACATATGGCCTGTTGAGATTTTGTCATAGACTTGTAGGCCAAGGAGAAGTGTTGATCAGAGGTCATATCAGAATACAGAATATCTGAAATATTCTGGATCTCTAGTGCAAAACATTACTGAAGGCCACTGTAAATGATATGAGTTTAGTTAAGAAGCTGATCCCAGGATGAATGATAAAATCAGATACAGACTGCATGAGCAGTTCCTCAGGAGGAATTAATGACGAAAGTTTTCATAATCTTTCATGCTTTGGCTAAAAGTATTAGCACCATAAAAATTCTTCAGGGGGCAGAGTTGAGGTGGTAGCTGTGGAGGCCCATTTTCCCCTGTATGGAAATCAAACCTGTCATATGATGGATTTGAAATGAAAGTTTAATGGACTTTCAGTTTCTCAGTCATCATTCTACGGCTTCATCATTAACAACAATTTAATCTAAACCAGCTTTCCTTTCCCCCCTCACCCCCAAGCTCTTGATAGTTCATTTATTCATTTAGCAGCAATATAGGAAAAAAACTTCAGATTGTAAAGTTAAGGAAGTGTTCTATACTAGAACACTAGTAGTGTGAATGGATTTCGTGTTTAACCTCTATGTAATAGCATGTGAGCTGTGACTTTTCCTTCCAGCACTGTATGAGTAATGATGAGGCCATTTTCATAGCTAATGCTGGTAAAATATTTTTCAACTAATGTTCACAGTAGAGAGACTGTTTAGTAAATGTGTCAGAAATGAAAACTGAGAAACCAGTAGCTGTATGATAGCTCTTGTGAAAATAAACATGTAGCATTATGTAAAAACAAATTTCAAAATGTGTGAATACATTTTTACAGGGTTTGATCTAGAGCCATTAATGTTATTTACAAATGCAAATAACCAATGTACCAGGTTCTTGATTATGCCAGGTATTTTAGTACTCTGTTGGGAATGGTGCATACTAACTGCTTTCCTTCAGAAGTTCAGAAAGGTGGGAAGTTCTGCACTGTGATTCATTCCTTATGAGATTCAGCTCTGTCTAGCCACTCAAATACATTGAGTGTTTTGCAGAGGAAGAAGTAGAAATCTGAAACTTCACCCACTGAGGCTCTTTACAGTAACAAATGGTCCAGGGGCAGTCCCGTGTATTTCATGGAAAGTGAAGACCATCAACAATATGGGCTTCTTGAACATAGGTTCAGAACTGGCAGTAGCCACCTGCTTTAATCTTTAATCTTCCTCCATCTTAGATATTGTCCAGAATGATTTTAAAAACTACATTTATTTACATCATAGAAAGAAAGGAATGCAATAATAATTTTTAATATTAATTTCTGTACTTCTGTTCAATTACTGCCTTATTGTCATTTCAACGAGAACCAGACTCAATCCTATTAAATATTTTTCTTGCACAAATTGGGATACTTCTAAGACTAAAGTGATTTATATTTTAACCTTGAAGATTGCACACATGTTCTCATATAATTTTTTACATCACTTTGACAGAGTGGGTTGCTGAGTCCTTATCCTTTCTGGAAATGTGACTGTGTTGGTTTAGTGCTGGGATGATCAACAAAGCCCATAAAACTGAATTCACATCTAGTGTTAGTAGTTAGATAATATACTAGTATTGCATACCTCTCTTTGTGCATATATGATAAAGCAAGCTAATGCTAGCTGACCTGAAATCACAAACATAACTGAAAATTTTAGTTGGTTGATGCTTGAAGATTGGTGAAGTCCATCGAACAATTAACGTAATGTGCCTTTAAATTGACATTTTGTGACTATCTCACCACATGTTCACATTGATGTTCTTCAGTGAGAGGCCTGCAGCAAAAGCATGAAGTCTCCTTCCATTGATTAATTCAGTTAATTCAGAGGTCTGGAATGTGTAAGAAACAGTTTAAGTTTCTTCTCTAATGTGTATTACTGTGGAATTAAGGCCATAAATTTAATTTCCCATCATTTAGGCCATGCCTGTAAGCTTACAAAGTTTTTCCCAGCAGCACAAAGAGTTGTCAGTAACACTGCGAGCGTTGTAGCTGAGTATCACAGTTGTGGCAAGGCAAAGAAGAATCAGTCTCTGGAATAACTGAGTCCCCAACCATAGGTTTTAAAAGTTCAAAGCTCCTATGTTCAATTTGCATTAAAAAGTAAATTGCCAACTAATATATAGCCAAAAATATTAGTAACTTCCCCCCCTTCCCGTTTTCAAGTCTGTGTTTAAAAGCAAATTCTTTTGTTGTAATTTTAAAATCTTTGTGTAGAGTCTTTAGGGGTTATATCTTTCCTCTGTATGTAATCAATTTCTGATGTGCTTTCAGCCTTAAGATAATACTATATTTTAAAATATATAACTGTAATAATGCATGAAATTATGTGTGTGTCAAGGTGTTTCTCACCTTAAGGGCTTAAAATTATAATTACATAGATAAAGGAAGTAGGAACAAGAAGGTATAGAGATACCTAGAAATCAGTGACTTGCTCACAGTGACAGAGGGAATGCACTATACAGCTGGATATTGAATCCATATTTTATCCTTCCCTGGTTAGTATTTGGTATGTAAAGTCACTTTTCTTTATGCAAGACATCCCACTGGCATTTTCAGAGAGCTTGTCGTTCCAGACAGTGCTGTAGATGAGGGATCTTGCAGATGTTCTTGCCAAAAAAAATGGCATTCCAAAGAGGAACTAGGAGGAGTAGCCAAATGCAACCCTATAAATCTGTCCCTACACTGTTAGCTGCTTCTCCACTGGCATTGTATAATGTACTGACTTTCCGTATCTGCCTCTGTGTTTTGTTCTGTCTAAATTACAAAAGAAGCAATTCAACGGGAAGTGGAGGAAAACTGCTGTTCTTCCTTGGCATCCATTTGTGTTCAGTCTATGTTGCTGGCTGGCTGAGAGGCACATGAGAAACTTGAAAATGGTTTCCAGGTTATCAGATTTTTCTTGCAGCGTAAATATGCCAGGTGTTTGCACAAAGTTTACTAAGCTTGGGGTTTTTTTGCATAACTGCTAATGTAACTGTATTCTTTTCAGCAGTCACACAGCTTTGTCCCCTGGCATCAGAGAACGCCTCACTGTAAAGTACCTTTGGGGGTTTATAGGACAGCAGTATGCAGAGGTCTGATCTAAGTCTGTGTTTCTGTCCCTGTCCTCCACAGCATTGCGGAGTCGATCAGGACGGTCCATCATCAATGGAAACTGGGCAATTGATCGACCTGGGAGATACGAAGGTGGTGGGACAATGTTCACTTACAAACGCCCCAATGAAATCTCCAGCACTGCAGGAGAGTCATTTTTAGCTGATGGTCCTACAAACGAAGTCCTTGATGTCTATGTAAGTTTCTTGGGTATATATTAATCTTCCTGATGAAAAAAAAAGTGTTTAGTTCATTGTTAATATACAACAATAACATTGCATTCAATACCGTGTTACTCTTTTGTTCCTTTAGTTTTGAAACAGTATTTTTGGTGCTTTACTATTGCTTGCTGCTACTCCCATCTTGCTCTAGACCACATGAAACCTAAATAACTCTTAAGCCTTTTTCTGTCAGAATTTATTGATCCAGTAAGGCAAATTTTACTTGTTCAGTAAAATAGAGATAAAGCATACAAATATCTGGGGGTATTTGCTAACTGGATTTTCTCTGGATACTTTCCTACTCAAGCAAATTGGTGTAGTTTAATTTTACAGTGAAATGAAGCAAATCCCTAAATCAGACATAACTTCTCACAGAGTGAAATCATCTCAGTTTTCTTCAAAAGAAACATAAATAAAATAAAAAAACAGAATGCAGGATTTGAAGTAGGGCAGTTTTATTAGAACGCTGTGCTAGTAGACCCTAGATAGTAACAGCCATTTGGGAAAGGAAGAGAGAAGAAAAACTTGTGGCTAAGAAGGGGGAATCATACTGAAAAAGCTCTTTACCTCAGATGGGACATATTTTTACAGCATCATATTGAAATAAGAAATATAACACCTATAGGGATGGGGCTTCTACCACCTCCCTGGGCAACCTGTTCTAGTGTCTCACCACCCTCATGGTGAAAAACTTCTTCTTAACATCCAATTTGAATCTATCCGTTTCTAATTTTTTTCCATTCCCCCTAGTCCTGTCATTACCTGATACCCTAAAAGCTTTCCTGTAGGCTCCCTTAAGATACTGGAAGGCCACAGTAGGGCTCCTCAGAGCCTTCTCTTCTCCAGACTGAATAGCCCCAACTCTTTCAGTCTGTCCTCATAGGAGAGGTGCTCCAGCCCTCTGATCATCCTCATGGCCCTGCTCTGGACACATTCTAGCACATCCAGACCTTTCTGGTAATAGGGACTCCAGAACTGGATGTAGTACTCCAGGTGTGGTCTCACCAGGGTGGAGTAGAGAGGGAGAATCACCTCCCTTGACCTGCTAGCTGTGGTTTTCTTGATGCAGCCCAGGATGTGATTGGCTTTCTGGGCTGCAAGTGCACACTGGGGGCTAATGTTGAGCTTCTCATCCACCAGCACCCCCAAGTCCTTTTCTTCAGGGCTGCTTTCTAACCAGTCACTACCCAGCTTATATTGGTGCTTAATATTTCTTAAGTATCTATGTCATTGTGTAGATACAGGGTGCTCTTAGCTGAGATTTGATTGTTTTATTGATTTGGTTGTTTTACTGATGCCTAATATATAATGACCCAGAGAGAAAAGGATCCAGAAAATGGATTAAACAGAAGAAATACTGTAAAAAACCTCTTATCTTAAATTTATCATATGTTTTACTTTAGGCGTAGTCTTGTCTTTTTCAGCGTTTGCAATGAGTATGAGAAAGCTGGCATGACAGCCATGGCTTTATCAGTTTTGCTCCGTGTTTGCTGCTATGGATTGCCAGATTAATTTGTCTGGACTCTTACCTGAGATGTTTCTTGTAGATGTGAGTCATAATATAATTCATTTTAAAGTGATAGTTCAGTGTCTTTTTTAATATAATATGAGGTGATAGAAGTGGATAGTGCTAGATTACAGAAAATCAGTTATCATCACTATGACACAGCCTCTCTTATGGGTTTGAAATTTGTAGCTATGCAGATACAGCTATCTGTTTTCAGACTTTGTCTTGAACTTCCACAATACTGTAATTCTCTTTTTATCCATACTCACAAACTTTATGCTCTATGTAGAAAACTGAAGACATTTGCAGATGGAAACTCCAAATGGCTTTCTGGTCATTTTTCCGTCTTTGTTCCACTCTAAATATGTAGAGGAAACGTAAAGCAGGTTATAATTAGCAAGACAAAAAGAGATGCCAGTTTTGTCCAAGTATGAAGTATACGTTGCTACAAAGACTTAGATCCACTAACTCAAAGCGTAACTACTGCATAATTTCCTGCAGGAAAGCTGTGACAATATGCTCATAGTGATTTTGTCAGTTAAGTTCTTTATAACAAGTGCCTGTCAGTTTTGAGAAATGTTACTGAAAAACCTTGGGAACCATTGGAAAGCTATTCCTGGAACATCTTAAGAACAGAATCCTGGTTCTGGAAGGTGACACATACTCTTCCTCTGAAGTCAGCTTCACAGTTCTCTCAGGACCAAATACAAACAGGGTGTATTTTTTTTGGATAACACAGTGACGTGGGAAGGACCAACCATTACAAAAAATGTTACCATTATTGGACATTTCAGAAAAGTGAGGGATCTCTAAGGGGCAGAGTTTAGAGGAACAAGGTATTATACTTGGCAATGAAAAAGTGACTGACACAAGGGAAAACAAAGGTCTGAATTGCTAGTTGGTGTTAATTTTTGTGATCAATTTAGTGAAACCTTGAAGTGTTAAGTGTGCTCTGCTGGGTCCTAAAGCCGTTGGCATAGTACAACTTTGTTCTTTTCAGTCCATGGTCTGTCAGAAACAGAGTGGCATTTGGTTTGGTTTTGTGGTAGTCATTTTTTAAAAAAGGCATACTTTAAGTTAAAATGTAATTTGAGGCTTGTACCAGACCTATCCCCACATAGAGCTCAGGACTTCTAAACAGCAGTGTCAGTAGAGGCTGTACAGAAGTAATCAAAGCTAAACTAGTGAAATGGCTAATGGCATCCCTGCATTTCTGGTGTGAGTATGATCAGGCTCTCAGCAGCAGCAATGTAATACAAGCCAGCTGGATATGGAGTGTGCTGATAACAGTTGTAAACAGCCTTCAGAAAGTCACATCTTTCTTAGATCTTACTATGGATAACCACTTAAGCAAGCACACAAGAGGTGACACTGACTTTCAGAGGTGTGCTTACATCAGCTAACATGGGCTTGTGCTGCAGTATTCTGAAGCAACTTGGTTTAATTTTTTACATTTAAAGAAGAAAAGCTTTTGTTACCTGCCTGTGTTTCATAACGAACATTTTCATGGAGTTGTGGCTAGCTGTAAACCAGTGGGAGCTTGTCAACATCTTCATTCAGTTGAAAATTGGTGTGGAAGGATTCAGGGAGTCTCCATTGAGTGGTGCAGAGATGGCTACATAGTGGTGAAGGGAACAATTTTAATTGTGAGGTGGTACACACAGAATAGCATGTATGTTCTGTCTGCATGTGCTGTGTTCTAATGGTTAGACTTGATGTTCTTGAAGGCCTTTCCCAACCTAAATCATTCTATGGGGAACCTTCAAAGAGGTAGTTGGTTAGATTTTTAGATTAGGGTCTGTGGTGTTTATTTTTCTTTGCATTGGTTTTTCCATGCTTATGTTTTCTCAGGCATCTGTCAAGCTCCTTCTGTCTGAGAATGTTTCAGTGACCTTAGGACTGTCTCTTTTGCTGTGGAGGCCAGCTGTTATGTAGCTGATGAATTGAAGTACATATTCAAGCTTTAGTAATCTAATAGTTGACGAAATTAATATATGGCTGTTTTTCTTTTTAGATGATACATCAGCAGCCTAACCCAGGTATACATTATGAATATATCATTCCAGGAGACAATGTCATCAGTCCTCAGTTGCTTGCTCATAGGAGGCCAGGTAAAATACCACTATTTCCTGTTATTAAACACATTTTTTTACCCAATAAGCTAATGGAGAAATTCATACCATTAAATTCAAGTGTAAATGCTGCCATTGATGTGAGAGGCCCAGAGTTTGACCAGATGTGTTGAGATAGAAGTCTGCATAGATTTGATAACTTCAGAGAATTTGTTGTGGGAGGAATTATATATACTGTAGCAGGGAATCTGGTCACAGATTTCTACTTTTGGTTACAGTTTTGTTGTTAAAATATTAACTATGACTTTGCATGAGTTGGACTGTTGTAACCATGTCTCATAAATTAAATAGAACACAATTTTTCCCTTCAGAGTTTGATATAGCTTAAAGAAAGTCCTTTGCAGTTTGTTTTCTCTCCTGACTGGAGAGGATCAAACAGAAAACTGTTTCCTTTGTAAGTTGGAATCCAGACAGCTTATTCTTCTGACTGAATTGTGGATATGTGCTGTTAGCAATATGTGTTAGATATGTGCTGGTATGAAGTTCTCAAGGACAGTAGAAAATTTGCAAGTGAGTTTGGTCCTCCTTTTAATGTTTGTGACTTGCCTTGATAAATTTCCAAGTGTGTTTGCAGCCTGTTTGTTATGAGGAGCAGCTGTACTGTGACACAGGGAGGCACAGAATACAGAGCATGGTACAGAATAAAAAGCCTTTGGAAATTTTGATGCTAGATACTTTAACTCTACAGTGTGTTTGGAGACTCTTTACATTTTAATGTATTTGCTGGCTGAGACTTGGTAATCTTAGTTTAAAACAACACAATCTTCACAGGAAATTATTAGGAGGTCTCTACATAGCAGATGAAAGCTGCTTTCTAGTTTAATGATGCTCCGGTTGTGATTATTGGTGGATAAAACACAGACTGGTATTTGCAAGTGAGACTCATTTTCATAACTTTTATTGTTACTGTCCATCATCAGGGGAGCCATTGAATGGCCAGTTAGGAGTGCCAGAAAGTACAAATGAAGAGGATGAGGATTTGCACAGGGAGACAGATGCTCTCACTGGACAGTTAGCTGGAACTTTTCCAGTTATTCAGCCAGGAAGATTTCCTTCTCATCTACCAGAAAACCAGGTGCCTGCTGTACAACCACCAAGGCAAAACCGAGAACACAACTGGAAACAGATTGGAAAAACTGAGTGCACTACTACATGTGGGAAAGGTAACTGCTTCATACACCATGCACAGCAAATAGGTGTCACACAGTAGGGTTCCAACATGGGAGAGAATCAGCCTGGTGGGAAGAAGCAGTGTGACTATTCATCAGCTGTTGTATGCACAAAGTATTGCTGGACCTGGTGTTTCCTGTTACCTTACAAACAAGACATGTCAGTATTAAGTTAATAGAAATAACAACATTATAAACATGTAAATTAAAAGGGAATATATGGTATTTGCCTCTGCAAGGAAATACTTCAAGATGTTATGGCAAGCTGCTCTCTCTCACACTCTAAGCTAAGAAAAATGTTTCTCTTTCAGTTCAGAGTTAATTTTTCTGTTCATGGTTTCTATCTCTGCATAATTCTGAGTATCTGCACTAATAAGGCCTCAATACAAATAAATAATTAGGCATTTGGAGTTACTTTTAGAATAGCCTAAAACAAGTAAAATCACACACACTGTTTTTAAGTCAGCATGTCTGGCTCCAACTGGCAGTTATGGGTTCTATCTTGACCACTTCTCTGTGACTGAACTCTGCTTCTCTTGTAATGAAGTGCCTCCTATTACCATGGAGGTGTCCTCTGCCGCTGCAGAGTCTTTTGCAATGCATTACCTAATTTTCTTCTTTATTTCAGGATCTCAATACCCAGTTTTCCGCTGCGTCAACAGAATCACACACGAGGAGGTACCTGAGAATTATTGTGACAGCAACACCAAACCCATCCCAGAAGAGGAGGCATGCAACCTCTTCCCATGTCCAGCTTTGTAAGATATTATTTACGTGAAATAAAGCCATTGTCACTAGGGTTTTTCATGGGAAAGAGACTCTTCTAAGGAGAAAACTACTATGAACTTCTAAGTGCTATGCACTTATTTTTTATCTTTAGTTGGTGGCTTTCTTCCCCTTCACAGGGAGTGGTAATAGTATTTAGAGAAGACAAAATAGAAGTTGGGAACAAATGAGTGCAGCAGTTTCTCGAAATGTGTTTTCAGGCATGCACACTATACATGGTTTCTCTATAGGTATATTTCTTTCAAGGGACAGGCTTCTCCATGTACCTTTCTAAAGAAGAGCCTCATAGGTTATATCGCTTCACATTCAATCAGTGTGCTGGAGTACTCACCTGTTCATTCCATGCTGTCATATTTAAAGATGAGGCTGATAGTGCTCACTAACAGCCCCCACATAAACATCACTTCTCTTTCCTGGAATCCAGTAGTTCTTCAAATGGAAGATTGGGTTCTGAAGTGATTGTCCTTGTTTTCAGCACACTAACAAAAACAGCTTAGCTGTGTTTTCCAACTTTTTAAAATGGAAAACAAACAAACAAAGTCCATTTATTTTGGGTCAGCAGCTTTATTTTCCATGTTTCTTGTGGTTACGTTCATCAGTTCTCTTCTGAGCAGCAAGTGACCATGCTATCCCACAAAGTTTCTAATGATGTAAGTGCTGTTACAGCATTAGAGGTGCCTGACAGGCAATTTCCTACTGCATGTAAGACATTCAGAAACTTCTGAAGCTGTTTGCTTGGAGATGTCTTCTTTTTTTCTTTCTAACAACTCATATTAATTCAGCTTCATTTGTTTACACAGGTTAAAATCAAGAATTTAAACAAAGACGTGTAAATAATGTGTTTAAAAGAATACAGATATTTCACATGGTCTCCACAAGAGTTCTGAAATAAAATGTGTGAACAGTTCAGATACTTCCCTTATTTGTGTAGGCCTTTGTGCTTGAAATGAAAAACAAAAGGGGAAATGACTTGTTTATACAGAAGTGATTAAATACAGTGGAATCTTTGAATGAGAAGATACAGGTTTTTTTTTCATCTCTAAAATTAAATCCATTTTTCCATTGCTTATTATTTGTTGTTTTAGTTTTACTGATGAATTAATGCCAGGACTTGTGATTTTTGTGATATTGTCCTTTTTTAGAGCCTTTGCTGCAGTAAAATAATATGCAAGATATCATAAAATTTTTGGGAATTTCCATTAGAGTAATAATAATAAAAAAAAGGCTAGTAGTAGGTTAATTAATGTTTGTCATATGTTTTGAAGCAATAAATTGTGCAATCTGTATGCTTGCTTATTATTATCAGCCCGTACAGGTATATTGCTTACAAGTACATAGCATTGTCTTCATAAAAGGTAGAAGTTATTAATGGAGAGACGTAAGTGTTACTGCATAAAAGTCTGTACCAGCATCAGAGTCATGTCATTTGAGTTCTGTTAAGATTACTTTTTTTTCCCTTTAGCTGGGATATAGGGGAGTGGTCTGAGTGCAGTAAAACATGTGGGCTTGGTATGCAGCATCGACAGATCTTATGCCGGCAAATGTACGCCAATCGTACCTTGACAGTTCAGCAGTACCGCTGTCAGCACCTGGAGAAACCAGAGACAACCAGCACTTGCCAGCTGAAGATCTGTAGTGAATGGCAGATTAGGACAGAGTGGACTTCAGTAAGTATGTTTGATTAATGTGGGGCATAAACTCACAAAAGAATAAGAATTTTATTCCAGTGTCACTAACCAAACATGAAATTTGTTTTTCTTTAAAACAGGGAGGTAGAATGTGAAAAGTCTTGAAAATATGAATCTTAGTTCAAGAAAACCAGAAAGCTGAAAAACAGTGATTGAATAATACAAAACCTACAGATGTGGACAAGCTTTCTGAGTGATGCTTTTTTTAAAATACTATATGGAGTAGAGTGGGGAGAAGCAAGAGACCTGGTTAGGAAGGCCAAAGCATAGTTTGAATTGTATCTAGCCAGGGAGGTTAAAGGGAACACTAAGAATTTCTACAGGTATATTAATGGCAAAAAGAAGACTAGGGAAGGTGTGGGCCCCCTCAGAAAGGAAACAGGTGAAAGGGTCACAAGTGACCTGGAAAAGGCTGAGGTTCTCAATGACTTCTTTACCTCAGTCTTCACTGCAAGGGCCTCCAGCCACACTCCTGGAATAGTCATGGAAGCTAATGGCAAGAACCAGAAGGAAGAACTGCCCATCATAAGTGAAGATCAGGTTCGTGATCACCTGAAGAACCTGAAAGTGTTCAAGTCCATGGGACCCGACGGGATACACCCACGGGTACTGAGAGAACTGGCAGATGAGGTTGCTAAACCATTCTCTATTATATTCCAAAAGTCCTGGCAGTCTGGGGAAGTCCCCACTGACTGGAAAAGGGGAAACATTACTCCCATTTTCAAAAAGGGTAAGAAGAAGGAACCAGGGAACTACAGGCCAGTCAGTCTCACCTCTGTGCCTGGTAAGATCATGGAGCAGATTCTCCTGGAGGCACTACTGAGACAGAAGAATAGTGAAGAGGTGACTGGGTACAGCCAGCATGGGTTTACCAAGGGCAAATCCTGCCTGACAAACCTGGGGGCCTTCTATGACAAGGTCACAACATTAATAGATGAGGGGCGAGCAACTGATGTCATTGACCTGCACCTGAGCAAAGCCTTCGACACTGTCCCACACCACATCCTGGTCTCCAAACCGGTGACACATGGGTTTGATGGGTGGACCACGAGATGGATAAGGAACTGGCTTGATGGCCACAC
Organism: Indicator indicator; assembly: GCF_027791375.1. Lineage (NCBI taxonomy): Eukaryota > Metazoa > Chordata > Aves > Piciformes > Indicatoridae > Indicator > Indicator indicator. The sequence goes on from NC_072025.1 coordinate 7,769,463, forward strand.
CCAAAGAGTGGCTGTCAATGGCTCCATGTCCCAGTGGAGGCCAGTGACAAGCGGAGTCCCTCAGGGCTCAGTCCTGGGACCAGTCTTGTTCAACATCGTTGTCGGTGACATGGACAGTGGCATTGAGTGCACCCTCAGCAAGTTTGCTGATGACACCAAGCTGTGTGGTGCAGCAGACATGCTGGAGGGAAGGGATGCCATCCAGAGGGACCTTGACAGGCTGGAGAAGTGGGCACAAGCCAACCTCATGAGGTTCCACAAGACAAAGTGCAGGGTCCTGCATCTGGGTCGAGGCAATCCCAAGCACAAATACAGGCTGGGCAGTGACTGGCTAGAAAGCAGCCCTGAGGAGAGGGACTTGGGGGTGCTGGTGGACGAGAAGCTCAACATTGAGCTGTCAATGTGCACTTGCAGCCCAGAAAGCCAACCAGATCCTGGGCTGCATCAAGAGAAGCGTGGCCAGCAGGTCAAAGGAGGTGATTCTCGCCCTCTACTCAGCTCTGCTGAGACCCCACCTGGAGTACTGTGTCCAGTTCTGGAGCCCCTATTACAAGAGGAATATGGACATGCTGGAACATGTCCAGAGAAGGGCCACCAGGATGATCAGAGGGCTGGAGCACCTCTCCTATGAGGACAGACTGAAAGAGTTGGGGATGTTCAGTCTGGAGAAGAGAAGGCTTCGAGGTGACCTTATTGTGGCTTTCCAGTATCTGAAGGGGGCCTACAAGAAAGCTGGGGAGGGACTTTTTAGGCTATCAGGTAGTGATAGGACTAGGGGGAATGGAATAAAGCTGGAAGTGGGGAGATTCAGGCTGGACATAAGGAGGAAGTTCTTCACCATGAGAGTGGTGAGAGCCTGGAATGGGTTGTCCAGGGAGGTGATTGAGGCCCCATCCCTGGAGGTGTTTAAGGCCAGGCTGGATGAGGCTCTGGCCAGCCTGATCTAGTGTGAGGTGTCCCTGCCCATGGCAGGGGGGTTGGAACTGGATGATCCTTGTGGTCCCTTCCAACCCTGACTGATTCTGTGAGTCTCAATACATTTGCCTGTGAGGGCAAATTTATTGCATTTTCTCGTAGCATAACCTGACAAACCACTGCAGTTCTTGCATGCAGTTCTGTTGCAACCTCTCCTTTTTTTCACAGTGTTCAGTGCCCTGTGGAGTGGGGCAGAGGACCCGAGATGTGAAGTGCGTTAGCAACCTTGGAGACATTGTTGATGATGAGGAGTGTAATATGAAGCTACGGCCAAATGATATTGAGAACTGTGACATGGGTCCCTGTGCTAAGAGCTGGTTCCTTACAGAGTGGAGCGACAGGGTAAGGCTTCTCATACCTCTGTACTGCCAAATCTTCTAAAACAAGGGCATCTTGAGTTTGTGTTAAATAAAAGAATTCATATAAAGGGCAAATATGTGGGTACATGGCCAAACATCTGGATTTAGAATTGGCTCTGTGTCTCAACTTCCCAAAATATTGAGTGTACTGGGATTTATTATTCTGCGTTGCTTAGCTCTGAGTCTCAATATTCAGTTTCCCTACTGTTTTTTTAAGGGATGGAGTTTGAGGCCTGATTTCTGAGTTCAAGTTCAAGCCATAAAACAATTATCCTGTGGCTGTGAAAAGAAGGGAAATGCTTCATAAACTCAAGCAAGGTTGATTCAGGCTTTTGTACTTTGTGAACATGAATGTATTTTTTTATTCCACTGAGTCAGATTCTCCACATGAAAGCAATAAAAGGTGATTTACCTTGTGTCATGACTGAGCTTAGAGTTGTTCAGTAGCAATATTTATATGCTTTCATTTAAAAGCTTACAAACGTGGGCTAAGAAAAGCCTGGTATTTTGGTCCCTCTTGTGGATATTTGCACATCGATTTAATTTGTACACAAATTTAGCCTTCAGTCTGTAAAATCCTGATTGCATCTCCATTGAAGCTGTAAGATTACATTAATAACTTCATACATTCATTATTTTGATCATTTTGTGTTACTGTCTCTGAAAACCAGGAATGTCTGGCTCATAGGTTATGCATTAATTTGAACACTCTCAAGATTTTCCATGTTTAGAGAAGGAGGAAGAGTGTCATAAGTACCTCCTGTACCACATAATTTTTAAAGGGCTGATCAGATTTGCCTGCAAAATTTTCATCCTCCAGACTCAGAGTTCAAAAAGAAAAAAAATATACACTAATAAATCTTTGTCATTATCTGAACTTTTTTCCAGTTGTTATGCACCCAGTGGCTGCTCTTGCATACTGTGGACAGAAAGTTACCATGTAAAGTCTAGGCATTAGTGCAAATGTCAAAGTTTTTGCTGTAGGGGAAATGACAGTGACTTTACTTTTAGCTTGTAGAGCTGTTCTTTATAGAGTGCCATGAAAGAGAAAAATGCATCCTACCTTCAAAGACATCTTCCTTGAAAATGCTGGCCCATCTACTACCAGCTAGTGCAGTTCCACCACATAAAGCATGTATGTTCCAGGGTATGGTCAAGCATCAATGTTTTCTTCGTTATTCTATATGGATATTTTGTCCTGCAGAATTAAAGTTGGGTTTTGTAGCTGAGGGTTAGGACTGTAGAATATTATTATTCCTATTTATATGTATTAAATGAGACATACAAGTGAAGCAGGTAATGTGGAAAATATTGGAGTTTTTTCTTGCCACAAATATTTTAGAATAAAGAATGGATTTTGTTACCATCTCAGTTTATATAAGTGTACAAATAATTTTCTTCCAAATGCTTGCTAACGTGGTTGGCATTACTCACCATCACTTCTGCCAGGAGTTAGATTTGGAGTTTGATTCACAAAGAGAATAGAAGGAGCAGCTTATTTTAGGGGGGCGATGGGGGAAGGTAGATTAGGGCTAGAATGTGCAGAATCTTCTAAGGTTCATACATACCTTATAATTTGGATGTTCAGAGACATGTAGCGGCAGTGATTCGAGTGGTTGTCAGTCAAATATAGGAGTTGTTAGTTGCTTTACAAATCAAGCCTTTGGCAATTGGCCTTTGTATTGTGCCTTTCAAGGGATGTTTCTGAGGATCAGAAGTCTCTAGTTGTAGAGGAGTGTGTTTCTATTGAAAGACAAGAGGAGAATTCTGTCATGGAATGGAAATGGATATTCCCAGGTGTATGGACTTTGCGTGTGTAATTTCCCCTAACAATTCTATAAGAAGTACTTTCAGCCAAGCCACACTTCAGCAATAAGCATATATCAGCGATGGGCAGCCACAAATGGTTCACATAGGCAGCTGGCAGCCAAAAGTTCAAATGCTTAAAGAAAGCTTGTTCAAACTTCTTGAGTCCACAAAACTGTGGTAGAAATCTCACAAGAACAGACCTTCTTTGTGAGATTTATTACATGCCTACTTCAAGTCCCAGCTGTAAATACCATAGAACAATCTTTCCCATTGTATTTTGACATTTCAGCTGTGGTTAGAAATAAGAGGTAAAAGAACTTACCAAAACTTTTGAGATTACTGGAACTTCGAAATGGCTGAGTTCAATCTTGGTTACAGCCATAAGAGAAGGCTTGGCCTATACTTTCCTGAACCCATTTTGCAAACACTTCATGAGTGTTGTTGCATGTGCAGCAAATAGAGATTTCCAGAGGCCTGTCAGAGATCATTTAAGCATGCACTTTCACTTTCAGCAAGGGATATATCAAACTAACTCCATGTCCAGATTTATGTGATGCATGGAGCATTACAATATAGCCTTGGTTAATGAGTGAAATATCAAGAAAAAGCATAGTAACATTAAAATTTCAATTGCCTTTGCTGCCAACAGATGTTAAATTTGAGGATTTTATAGCTGTGGCATGGATCTGTGCAGAATTTGATGAGGGTATTCTTTAACAGAAGGAGAGAAAGAGATGAATAGTTTCAAGAAAGGGATAGGATCTGACTTAGGATTGGTGGAAAGAGTTTTGTGGTTTCTTACATTCTGAAATCTTACGAAGTTTAAATTGATGCAAAATCATGCTATTTGCTATCATTTTCATGAAGAGTTTCTGTGGTTCTGAATTGGCAGATCACATCATTAGATTTCCCTAAATATGACTTCTGCAATACAACATATGTGCACCTGCAGAGCATGTGCAGAGTTGTGTGTAGGAATTGTCTCCTTCCCCGGATGGGCTGTATATAACTTTAGTCCATAAACACTTGGCTACCTTCTCACCATGTTCTCCTATCTTGTTTTCTCACCACATACATGTATGTGTTTTATGGCACACCTGTTTGCCTGCATGGCATCATTCTTCTTGGATTCAGTTTCTGCACAGACCAATTCTTTATGCATATTCTTAATCCTCAGTAATGAAAAAAACCCTCCATGTTCTTAAAACAATGCAGTTCTCAATGTGAGTTATTTTGAGAAAGTGTTATGAATCCATTGTATGTATGTCACATGCACACTTTTACCTGTGAAGATTGTGAGTTGTATGGCTACCATGTGCGCACTGGTGGAACATGTGTAGGAAGGAATGAAAGCAATTCATCCTTAAGAAACAAACCCTTATTTTCTGAAAAATATATTCTCTGCTATTTTTCTTTGAAGCAGATGTAAACACCACATTCTGATGTTCTCTCCATTGAGAGAAACAGAAATTTTTGTTAATTTCAGTGGGAAAGACTACAAGTTAAAAGTCTGTAGCAGCAAAGTAAGGCTCATCTTACTTTGTATGTGCCTGTCCTTATTTGTTCTATCTTGAGTATAAAAAAGAGAATTATCGTAAGTTTCATGACTTTGTCTTTTATGTAACCTGTAATATTTTTTGATTATAGAGAGTCTGGACAAATTTTTATGGTATTTTTATGTATGTTTGTAGAAAGATGGCTTCCTGTCTCATAATTCTCTTAAGATGTCCTAGTTCATTAAAACAGCAGAGTTCCAGCAAATTGCATCCATTAATCAGTAGAGTAAAGCTGGTGAACCTTACTGAACTTAGCAACAAAACTGGATTGATGAGAACAGATGAGATTCTTGCAAACATTTCACATGACTGGTTATTTGACAGCTCTAATTGCTGGAAAGTTTACTTCTCCTATGGGTCAGAAGTAGGAAACTGCGTTCTGATTTACAGCAATGGGAGACTCACCAGTGTTTCCTTCTTGCTAACTGGAGCATTCCCCTCTTGCATTTCTGTTTATTCCTGATTGACATCTTCTTTGTTCATTTGTTTCTCTTTTTATGTTTAGAGCATACTTAGAAAAGAAGCCAAAATTCAATCAATTCTTAGATGTTAATGAAATTTTGAGGCCAAAATAAAATCTTGGGAAGAAAGAAAAAATGCTGAACATGAGGGAACAAAATCAAAACAGGTCAAACACATGCTCTGGATTTCACTCTTCATTAAAAGGACTAACAGTGATGCTTCTGTAGTATCTTGCATTAGAGAACTGTAGTATGTTTTGTAAAAATCACACTTTGTTCCTCACAACAGGTAAAAGTGGGTTTGTTGACCAGTCAAATGTGGAACCACCAATGCATGTTGCAGCTTGCCCTTCTTCCAGTTTTTTATTTAAATATGGATAGTTCAACTAAAATGTCCTGGATCCTGGGGAAAAGTAAACTAAAAAAAAAAAAAAAAAAAGGGGCTCTTGCAGGCATTTGATTATTTTTTATTATCACTGTTCATTTGTTTTTAGTACATATTGAAAACAAGATAAAATACACCTTTCCATTGATTTCATGTGACAATCATATGGAAACAGAAGTTTTGCATTGTTCAGGATTTGCAGTGAAACATAGAGCATGGGGAGTTTGGAAGGAAACATTGATAGACTTGCAGAGATTTGTTTTCTTCTCTAACGTGGGCCTGTGCCACAATGCAGCTGCTTTCGATGAAAACTAGTATATGTGCATGGCAGGAAGGAGCCTTTCCAGCTATGGTATCCCAGTTAGGTCAACAGGACAGACTCAGAGGTGGCAGGCAGGGACAAACCAGTCCAGATTATCAGGTAAGATAATGGTAATGAGGCAGGTCCAAGGCTGAACTTGGAAATCAATCCACACCTCAGGTCCAGTGACAGTAACTGCACGCTAAAGGGAAATAATTTAAATCCAGGTATCAGAAAGTGTTTTAACAATGCATAAGGGTATTTCTGACAGTCTTCCCTCCTTTTCTTTTAAGAAATCAAGTCTGCTCTCAATGACTTTATGTCGTTTAAAAATCTCCTTGCACTGTTGGAACTGCAGCAGAAGAGAGATACGGAAATACAAGTCTTAGTTTACTATTGGGAAAACAAAGGTTACAGAATCCTTCTAAAATCCCTTCTGAAAGAAATTTTCTCAGGTCAAATAAAGCTAAGGAGTTTCATAAATGTATTTCAAACACAGATCTTTGTTTTTCTTTGTTTTGCAGTACTATAACAGCAGGAAGATGATTCATAAAAAACTTTATTGCAGACAATAATTAAGATGATGAAGATTAAAGTGTGGTACATAGAAATGCTACACAAATGGGAGGTTTAACTGGAACTCAATTGGTTGTTATTTTAAAATTTAATTAATGCCAGCAATGATGCTGAGACCTGGGTTCTGGTAGATTTCCTACTGCCACTTTCTTCTGTTGAGGATAATGAGTACAGCTGGCACATTAGTGAAAGGGAGCTGGCACTCTTTAAGGAATTTCTCTGCTCTGCCATGCCCTTTAGCTGTAACACAAATTCAGGCTTCCACTTGAAGTTTTCCAAGTTTGCAGGAACTAGCCTTATTTTCCTGTACTGCTGTTACACTTGTTTTCTGACAACTATCAGAACACTGGATTAGGAATAGTTTTTATTTTTAGTTTTTAATGGGAATGGAAAGCTGAAACTGAACACATGTGGGAAGGACCTCAGGAAAAGGAGAAATGGCAGACTCCTTAAAACTAGGGAGAGTGTTCCACAGACTAAGGTTTCTGAGGAATTTCTGCCAATTAAAACAAGACAGTGAAACAAAATATCTTTAATAATAGGACCAGAACAGAGCAGTTTCAGCTCGTGAAGTTAGTGTCATACAATGTTAGTTATGGTAGCTACTATGTATTAATGCAACAAATCAATGACACAAAATTGAAAGTAGTGGGAGTGTCAGTTGTGAAAACCTAAGGGAGAAGATTCATTATTGAAACACTCCCTACTGCCTGCCTTGGGCTTTGGAAATCATTGTGGCTTTCACATGGAAGATTTTTACTGAAAGGAAGGGGAGAAAATGAAAAATACAGAAACATTCATGTTTAAGTTTGCCTTGTAAATCCTTTGAGGGTAGTTAATCTGTAGTAAAATCTTGCAGCAGAGGGTGGGACAACCCTATACCTTCTTATTTGGTATTTCCTTTGTTATTTGATATGTAAGCCTAGTTCATGCATAATCATTTAAAAACATAAAACTGTGGAGATTTTCTGGACTACTTTGTAGGCTAATCTTGTTCCCAGCTCTAGTTTGCAAAGCAAAAAGCAAATTAAATTGTCCAGTGATAGTCACTTAGAAATAAGTGTTCACAGAGTATCTGCATAGTTCTCTGTGCACAATGCAATTGAAATTTTACATATCTGTGTGAAAGGGGGAAATACTGTTGTGCACCACCAAGAAAAAAGGTTATGATACTTAGAGGCATCATTTAGGCAAGCTTAATTATTCAGTCTTGCAAGTGAAGAAAGAAACCATTCAAAACTATGAGCAGTTTCTTCCTATTCTTGTGGAGTGCATAAGCCAGTGAATGGTATTTTGCAACCAATCGAACAGTCACTGGTCTCTCTCTTAAGAAGACTAACTGTAATAGTTAATCCTTTTATTAATAGTGGTATTATCATGGCATCTGCTGTTCTGTAGCTGAACTATTGGACATCAACCCTTACATTATTACCAGTGGGAGCCAAATCAAGCTAGTGGTCAACTCTGTGTCTCATTACCAGTTCTTTGAAGCATTCTTACATTTATTCAGCAAAACGTTAAAAAGAGTTCCAATATAGAGTTACACGGATTTGCCAGAATGTACTGTTTGTTGTGGAAGCAATACAAAGTTTCTCCTAATTACATTGTTTAAGAATAAAATCTGAAATGTCAATCACATCCATCTGTGGATCCATTCTTATGGGGCATAAGAACCTGCATATCACTATTTATTACGAGCGTTCAGAATTTACCAGTGTCAAGTTGAGAATGGTGTTCATTGCTGGGAGTTCATGCCACTAGAGAGCAATGTAGAATTTACATAAACTTCTATGGCCACTGCCTCTGTTAAACCAAATTAACAACTGACAATTGTTACAGGTCATTTGCTGAGGATTTACCTGAATACTTTGAAACCACCTGTCAAAATATTTTAAATTCTTCTAATTTATTGTGCTCTCATACTGATTATATGGAAAAGCTGTGCAGTCATTTTATTACCAGTGTCACAATGCTCAATCTTCCCAGCCTCATCCTTTTAACCAGTGTAACAGTTTACCTGTCTGACAGCTTGAATGCTTGGAGGAGAAACCCATAAAAAGATCCAAAATTACAGACAGGAAGAAGGAAGGAAAAGTAAGAAACCTAATTAAAACCTATAAAAAATTATATTTCTTTCTTCCCTGATCCTTCACTTCATTTAATCTGTAAAGGAAAGGTACTACTTGCAGAGTATTCAAAATTATGAAACTGTAAGATAATCCGCTACAGCTGAATTACAAGTCACAATAATCAACTTTACATCAAGTAAACTGTTTACTTTTCATAATTGTTGGTTTTCCTCATTTCATGTGCAGTCTAGAGGAGGAACTGTTCTGAATGTTTTCTGTCTTTTGCTCCCCAGTGTTCTGCAGAATGTGGTGACGGAATCCGTACGCGTTCGGTGGTTTGTATGACAAACCACGTCAGCAGTTTGCCTCTAGAAGGCTGTGGCAATAACAGGCCTTCTGAAACAACTACCTGTAATAATGGACCCTGTGCTGGTAAAGTGGAGTGGTTTGCTGGGGGCTGGACACAGGTAAACCCTATATCTAACATATGTATTTGGTTTCTGTTAGTAGTTTAATTTTTAAAATGTATTTTTGTGCAATTAAGATGTGTGCCATAAGGTAATTCTACATCTTAGTGGAATATTTGGATATTTCTTTCTCTATATTTTGCTGTGTTGTCATTCTGTGTTCTTTTATTGTGATGAAAATAAGCTTTTGTTCTTCTCTTCCTTTGTACCTTCATTTTTTTCTCATCTACTGGGTCAGTGTATTTATAAAATGAAAGATAATAGAAAGCTGCTTAGCATATTCAGATGAATCCTAAAGCAATAGGTTTGCACCTCTTAAAGTAGAGCCTTTGTGATCATTCATATCTGCAGGAATATATATGTTTATAGGGAATTTCCAAAAGAGAAATAAGACAAAAAACCAATGGCTAAACCCAAAAGTTAGCTTCATAATAGGGGGAGGTGGGGGGAGGGAAAGGATAATGGCCTGTATCCTGATGCTCTTTCCTCAAAGTAAATTCTTCCCTCGATCCACATTTCAATAGTCCTTATCATTCTAAACAAATCTTTCTGCTGTGAGGAAAAAAAAACATTTCAGAATCTGTCAGCTTGTGCCTAGACATTTATGTCCATTTGTGTAGGCTCTCTTATAGCCTAGAGAAGCATTTGCACTGCTGGAACCAACACTTCATCGAGTTGTTAGGGAAAAGTCTCTTGGCTGCGCTGTTAACTCACTGCATTTCAGATTCCAAGATCCTTCCAGGTGATAAGGAGTTGGAAATTAAACTGATACAGCTGAGATGGAGATTACAGGGCTACTACTATGCTAATGCATTCAAGTGTAAGTGATAATTATTTGTATTGTATAAGAAAAATAACAAATTCAGATTTAAAACATATTTAGCTGCAGTTCTAATAACAGATTAAAATCTGGGCCTTGTTACTTCACCACTCCATGCAGGTGAATAGGAGCTTTGTATCCATTCTTGCTACCACAAGGACTAGTGTTCAGTGAAATCATCCTAATTCTCCTCATTATTTTCTGAATAAGGAAGTTTCCATCCTTCACAATTTCAGGTTCTTTTAAGCTAATTAACGTTCCTTCTTTGCATGAATTGAATTGTTTGATGCATACCAAAGGTACAAAGTCTTTGCTGTATGTTATCTGAAAGATGTGTCTGACAACATCTATTCTATCTGCCAAATCTTGACTTCTGCACACCAAAATGAAAGCAGACACTGAGTAGAGCAGAGTAGGAGGGAGCACTGGTGGATGACCTTCCATATTGTGCTCTACTAGAGCTTAGGGATCTAGGGATAAATACTAAGATGTTGTCTTTTGGAGGAACCCTTAAAAAAGAGCAGTGACAGAGGAGTTCAGTGTTAAAGAAAGTTTTGTGATTTCCTGTGAATTTATTTGGATGCATTCATCTCATGTTTCTTCATCCAGCTTAAGGTTTCTGTGGGTATCTGGTAAAGAAATTATAAATTCCACCCAAAATATAAACACACACACAATACCTCACACCCTGTTTTAATAACATTTTATTTGTTTAGACTAGAAAAAGCCTTTGAAAAACATAGGCCTTTACACAAGGTAGAAACCAATATATTGCTAAAATCTTCTACAACTCTTTTTTACAAGTGCCAGGAACAGTATTGTGTGTGTATTTAACCTTTCAATGGGTACTAGGAGTCCACAGGAGTCAAATCTGCCTTTCAGAACTGGAACCAATACTGCATCACTTAGATACTTGCAAACATGAAAAGAACACCCTGGCAGATCAAGGCATTTTGTAAAAACCACAGAGAATGTGAGGATTTGTAAAGCTGCAAAACTGTGCTCTAACCTTATAACCCTCAAAGGCTGAGTTTGAGTGCAGTGCATATAGTTTTGCTTCAGCAAGACTCAGTAACACTGTTTATGGAGAAAGCAAGTTATGCTTCTCTTTTTATTAGGAAAAAAATACCAGTTTCTTTGTGTAGCTACAGGTAAAACTACACTTTTAGAATTCTTCAAAAGCACACTTACAGTCATATATCTTCACAAAAATAATTAGAACTATGTTTTGAGTCTGTAGTACCCTGTGGAATAAAAATTCACAAATTACAGTTTTAACTGCCATAACATTTTTGAGACTAAAAGCTCAATATGTAATACCTGGCACTTCAAGTCAGTAGTCACTTGATGAATTAAGTTATTGCCTTCAGCGTTTTCTTGTCCCAGTTCCTAACTGAGACTGCTGGCTACTATGTTTGCACTGTGTACAAACAGTAATAATAATAGTCTGCTATTCTAGTTCTGAGATGCAAAAACCTTACTTAAGGAATACTTTTCCCTTTTCCTATCTCTTCAAGTAATACATATGCCAGTAATGGAAGGAAAGATGGAGTTCATTTTCAGTTCATTTTGCTGAGGAAAGAACACAAAAATTTAGGAAATAGATATTGGATGTTAATGTCTAGAGATGTGTCCAAAAATAGGGAGGAAGCAAAACTTTACAAATTTTTCTGTTTGAATATTAATGTAAAATGCTGGTATATATGTGTGTGTGTGTGTGTGTTGCTTTATTTCAGAAACAACATGGAGAAACGTGTTATTTTGGAAAAAAAGTTGAAAGGTGTAAGTAGAATAACAGATTGCACCTTTTTAAATTTTTTTCTCTGATACAGTGCTCTGCTGAATGTGGTAGTGGAACTCAACAGAGAGAAGTCATTTGTGTTAGGAAAACTGAAGGTAATTTTGAAGTTTTGAATCCTTACGAATGTTTATATTTGGAAAAACCTCCTGGCCAACAATCCTGCTACCTCAAACCCTGTGGATCTAAGTGGTTTCATACAGAATGGAGCACAGTAAGTCTCTGATGCTTTTCTCTATTTAGTTTTCTTTGATGCATTTTTTTCCATGTGTATTGGAAAGAAACACCATTTGGATAAAACCATTGATCACAAAGAGGACTTAATCTTGCACCGGAGTGGTAACAAAAAGAAAGCATATCCTTCAGTACCCAGTGGAGCTTAGGAAAGTTAGGAAGTACCCTGACCAAAAGGAGACATTGCATAGTTGACTTTTCATCATTGATCTCTTCTTTCAAGAATCTTCCTGTTTTATAGTTAGTTTGCCCCTTAATGAGACTACGCAGTGCACTAAGAAATTCTTCCCAGACCTCTAGTTTCATTAAAATTAAGGGGCATTTAATAAAGAGTGAGGGTTGTATTCAATTTTTAAAGTATTCTACTGTAAACTCTTTACTGTAATACTTAGAATTTTACTGAGATAAAACTTAGTGTAGAGCATCATGTATCTTCAGTTTCCCTTGGAAGTGGACCAGCTACATTAACTGAAATTCTTTGGTTTCATCTATCCTTCCATCATGTCCATTGTTGTCTTAGAATGAAAAACAGTGTCAAACCTATTTAGATGAGATCATATCTAATGTAGTAATTTACACCCTTCCTTGAGCCTTAAATCAAATTAAGAATGACAACTCTGAAGTACAGAAGAACATCAGATGCCTTCAGTTTGGATTCCCTCAGTTAGAAACCTTTGGAAATACCTCATCCAGATTAGATGAGAAAAAGAAATTATTTTGGTTTTCCCCTTTACTAAATGCTCCCTGATTTGGCTAGCTTACTGGCAGCACTAGAAGGCAGAAAAGAAGGCAGAATGATTTTTAGAAAATAAACCCGCTGAAAGGAGTCCTAACTTGCCTTCCATAATTGCAAGTATGGGTTTTTATTTGAAAACAACATCTAGGTTAGGCTCACAATAAAGTTATGTAGATAGAAGTACTTTTTGTGATGTTGCTGGAAATTCTTTGGATTCTTTACTGAGCTGTTACTTTAAATCAAATAACTTCTCCTTAGCAAACCCATTTTCAAAAGTGAACCTGCATGTGTGTAGCCACAAAAGATGCAGCTGTCTGCATCCATGGCATGCAGCAGATAGATTCCTTCTAAAAGTGAAAGGATATGCTCTCTTTGGCAGGCACAGAACAACTACGGCACTAAGAATCTGACAGATTAATTTAGAGATCCTTAGTTACTGTTTAAGTGCCTGCTTCCTAAGAAGGCGTGTCTAAAACTCCTTAACTGTCTAAGCCTTTGTGACCATCTTCACTGAAGAAACAAATACATATGCTAGCTGAGGTTTTACAAGATCATATTCAAAGTGTTTTTCCACAATATCTGATGTTATTTTAGTGGTAAATTATTTTGCAGTGTTAGGAAAGGAAATAATTATGCCCCAAAAGTCAGAACTAGTTTTGGGCTGTTAAGGTTTTAATTGTTATGAATCACTCAGCTTTAATTAAGTTTGTGAAGATTTAGGTCAGACTGGACAGTGAGCCAAATCTCAAAGACCTCACTCAGGCGAAATTCTTGAAGTCACCAGGGGATTTGCCTCAGTATGGGAAGAAATGTGTAATAATTGGCTTTAAAAATACCACTACAAGTAAGTACAAAATTCCCTGGCTTCATGACAGATTTTGAAGGAACACAGAAATATTTTCTTTAGAAATTCAGAGATGCTTAGTAAAATTGTTGTGCTGCAAGAAATGAAAATTAATTGAGCACTACAAAAAAGTCAATTAAAATTACTCCTGATTGTGTGTAAATAGAGGCAGAAGGGCAGTGGAGTTGTAAAGTTCAGTGCAGGAAGTTCTGAAAGTAAGAAGTGTGAACACTGTGGAAAGAACCTGTTTGGGAGATCTGTATGAATTAGCAGAAATGAACGAGGCTAATTAGATAAGCAAGAAGCTAACTAACAAATTCAGAAAGGAAGTTACTGTAGTGTGCTTTGAGCTGCGTGTCTACTGTGTTTACTTGTCTAGTTGCTGCCTCTGTGGTCAAAAATGTTTTTGAACATTTAACAAAAGTGCACCAGTATATTAATGACTTTCTAGTTAGAGAACAAAAACCAGCAGAAGTGGTGAAGTTGATAAAAGGATAGGGCAATACCTGGGTTTGGCTTCAAGGTTTCTGTTTTTTTCTTTCTCTGTGTGTGCTTCTCATATGGTCTTTGTGACCTTCAGTTTTTTTGTTTCAGTGTTCCAAATCCTGTGAAGGAGGATTTCGGGTTCGAGAGGTACGATGTCTATCAGATGACATGATAGCCAGTACTCAGTGTGATCCACATCTTAAACCTGAAGAAAAAGAACCATGTAACACACAAGATTGTATCCCTGAAATAGGTAAGGAAGGGGAAGCCTCTGTTTTAGCTATGGAAGGCCATCTAGTGGAGAAAATAATAATTTTAAGAAGTCTTAGAGTGTATTTATCAAGTTCAGGATCTTACTACTTCACAAAATACAGCTCTTCTATAGTGTAAAAATACGTTTTCATTCATGAATAAAAACATTTTCCTTGTAACATGTAAGAATCTGGCTTACTTTTAAAATGCCGAGTGTGAGAAATCTGCTTCTGTGAAAATAGTACATACAGGGTGCTTCTCTACAGCCTCCTTGCGTTCACATTCATTAAAACCTTTCAAAAAAACCCAAAGGCATGATATACTGTATTTGGTAACAGGTTCTATACCAACACCAGCTTTTGTATTTATTTTTTTAATCCAGTTATTTTAAAGAACTTGTAATATTCATAAGGAGAGAGATGGTTTAGTGTTTTCCAATATTTAGATTCATCAGTATTTGAAAAATGACATTTGCAGGTTGTGGTGTTCCCTGCACACTGCCAGAAGGGATTACTATTTGTGAATCTGAAAATGGACAGGTACCTAAGTGAAGACTACTAGAGACTTTTCTGTCATCTTCATTCAGTACAAATTTTGTGTTTACAAAATACAGCAACCAAGGCCCCCCCAAACGCCCACAACATTATAAATGGGCACAGGTGCATTTCTTCCACAGTTTTATGTATCTTTAAATGTAGAAAATCTTGAATAATCTAATTTATTTGCATAGATAGCCTATTTTAACCTGACAATGAACATTCAAATGCAGGTCTGAGTGTGGTAAAAGAAAGGAGGTTGGTTATTTGTTGCTCTGATACTACCTTCTTCATTTTTTTTTCTCTTCCATTTTCTCCACAGATGAGAACTGCAAAGATAAATACTACAATTGCAATGTGGTGGTTCAGGCCCGGCTCTGTGTCTACACCTATTACAAAACAGCCTGCTGTGCATCCTGTACACGTGTGGCAAACCGGCAATCAGGGTTTCTAGGACGTAGATAACAAATACTCTTCTACTCAAATCAGCAATGTTGGTCTTTGGATGGAGCTTCAACAGTGTTACTGTTTTGACTACAACAGATTTTGGTTTCTCAAAGGTGGTTCTATATATTTCTGAGTACATCAAGACTGTGATTAAATCTCACACCCTTTCAGTTTCAATTATTGTGCAGTTATCTTTTTTAAAATGTTTGTTGTAAACCCATGATCTTTTAAAGCATTAATTTTTAATGATACTATTCCTTGCACTTGCTCATCAGATAATTATTTAAAGAACATATGACCCTTAGTATTGGGATATTAATGAAAATTAAAGCAGTCACAGGCAGTTGCTGGAGATATTTGTTCAGTAGGGATACAGCTGCTGCATTATTTTCTGAGTACTTAATCTTACTTAGTATTTTGGAAATTAAAACACCTAAATCAATGAAACATGCACATGAGAAAAATTACTTGACAAAGAATCAGACCCTCGAATACCCATTTATCATCAGTTTCTTAGCACTCTAACATATATTTTTAATTGCTTCAGTCCATTTTTAATAAATTAGAGTCAGCATTAAGTTCACTCAGTTGTATTTTTAACTAACTTCCTGTCCTCGGGCAGCAAATATATATACACTTGACTGCCAAAAGTGCCTTTATATTTAATTCATAAACTCTTGAAGTTACATTTTTTCTAATTTTGTGTGGATTTTAGCATACATTACTTACCAGAGTACCACTAGTGTCTAGCCCTTCAAGTCTTTAACAACTGCAGCTGTCAGTGAGACTGATTTAACAAAAAGGTGAAGAGATTTTGCTGGTATAAAGAAAATGTGTTTTTTTTCCATTGGCAAGGTCTCTTTCCTGCAGGGCAGTTATTTCAGTGATCTGGTATCTTGCCTAATGTCTCTGTGCTGTTGCCTAACAACTGCCATACCAAAGTACTTTGTCCAGACCTAGTCTGGATATGTCACCAGTTTCTGAAAACCACCAAAGCGTGCATGACTCTGTGCTTTATAGTCATCTGGTATTCTTGATATTAGGCAGCAGTATGAGTATAGTACCTGATTATCTGTAAAAATGAGATCTTAGCAGTCTACATCCTTCAGGGTTTGATCAGTTATTACAACAGCCTTGTCTTTTTTTAGGCAGTGTTTCATCCCACAGTTCTATTCATATCACTTCCTTTTTACTACTCAAGAATGGCTCCAGACTTAGAGCTGAATTTAGATGGTAATTTTTCATTTCTGCTATTACTGTACTCAGCTTCAGGGCTTGCTAAAAGCAAATAGAATGTGCTGTGTAGTGCAGATGAAAGTTTTTTTCATTATCTGCATATTCTCTAGCCTTTACCTGGGAGGTCTTGCAAATGTGTAAATAAAGCTGAGGGGGGAAATGCTTGTTCAGCTGTTTATTACATCATATTGCTTGTAAATTAGTGATCCCCCAGTATGCATCTATTTCTAAGGTGCTTGTTGTATGAGTTTAAAATCAGTTAATAATCCATATTAAATCAGTCCCAGAGATGTGATATAACAGTGGTTAAGGCGTCCTGCTACAAATGAAGAGCCATGCTTGAGCCTCATTATGTATTGTTTTCTTCTTACTGCTTTGGTGGAGAGGAAGAGAGAGTAGGACACTAGGAGGCAGAAGCTGCTGCATGTCATACTGGTTGCATCAGTTTGTGTGATGGAAGTTATGGGAATTTGGACGCCGTTTAATCTAAAATCTGCCTTGAATTGAGACAAATGTTACATTTTTTAATTTGATCACTCATGAAAAATACATTTTCAACATGATGAGCTACTACTGTTTGGATAAGTGAAATGAAAAGTTTCCCCTAAAATTCCAAGTGACTGTAAACAAATAATGTCATTGGCTGTTTCTGTACACCTTGATTTAGGCTTTTTCATCATAATTTATTGATACAAAGCTGTTAGAAATGCTAATTAGAAAACTATTCACAGTACTATTCCCTTGCATTTTGAAGATTTATCCATCATATTATCCAAAGAATGATTTGGAGAAAGTGCAGCATAAACAGCTCCAGAATCCTGTATCGGCAAATACATGTTTTAAGCTGGATATCTTATTGCAGCAAAACTTGCAGACATACAGTGTGTAAGTTTTGCTGTTGTCTCTTTTGGTCGAAGAAGGTGTATCATGTCAGCTTGAAAGAAATACCTGTTCTATAAAAAGGCTTTCTGAAAACCACAGCTTGAGTGCAACACAGAGAGGTTTACAATCAGTTCATATAAATAATCTGCCTGGAAATACTTTGGCTGTGACAGTCAGTGATTCAGCATATAGCCCCTGTGGCCATCCTGCTCTTTTTTCAAAATACGTTATTTTGCTCTTGAATATTTGGCCATTGGGTTATTTTATAAAGATGATAATCTTGTAGGCTTCATTAAGATGTCACTAAAGGAAACAGACTTCATGGAAGCTCAATATGAAAGAATATATTTGTATACATTGCAATATAAACCTGTATTATATCTAAGGTATACAGCCTTGTGAATTGAACCCAGGGACTTATGGTTATATACTTATTTCCTTTTTTTTTTTCAAGTAAAGGGACAGTTTTCAGATGTATCAAGTAAAACAAAAAAGACTGTTTCAACTAATTAAAAATCTGCTGATAAGGAAACTGCCAGAATGTTGCTGAACTTCATCCTTTATCGTCTCTTCTCTTGTATCAGCATAATCAAAATAGTTGATCCTACAAAATGAACTAATGAACTCTTCAGGACTTTGATGTACTCATATTATGTATACAAAGTAAGTGCTATGCTAAGATTTCATCTTCACACAAGGTACACTTCTGAAATTGTGCCTACAGCATTTGTTTTAAAAGAGTGGTGCACCAACTTAGGACAATGCCTTGCAGAGGACCTGACTTTAGTTTCACTGTAAATCAGAGGTGGCCTTAATCAATGTAGTAGACTTAGAGCAGGTGTAAAACCAATGTAAGTAAGACATTTTGCAGACTTCGTCAGTTGAATGCCTTCATTTATTTTTCCAATATTTTAATGTTTGTCAAAATCCTGCAGAATGGTGAGAAAAAATGCTTCCTTTCCTTAAGGATTTGCACATTACACAATCCAGTAAGACCAATGTATGTGTAAGAAGACTGCTGGAGATTGTTGATTTAAAGAGTCTAAGCAGTCTGACTGCTTATCAGGATAAGATCTGCATACAGGTTTCATCTCTTGCCAGCTGGCCAAAATCAGCTCTATCAAGATCAGGCTCTCTGCCTCAAAACACCTTCCTTTTGGAGTTGAGAATTGATGCTGCAGTTGTTTATCAAGGATCCATCAGGGTTTGCTAGCTCCTGCATAGTGTCAGACCCAAATATATGTAGGTAGAATTGCTTACGTATAGCAACTGCATGCCAAGTTTGAGAGCACTTACTAGCAGCACGGAATTCCCCTCTCTAGCTGAGAAAACTGAAGGAGGTGGTGTGGAATCATGAGTGTTGCTCCTTTGGGTATCAACCTGTGTCTGACTTGGCCAGCAATGACAGGAGACAGAGTTAATATTTGCTTTAGTGTCTCTGACCTTCAGTCTCCAGGGCTCTGAATTAGGATGGGGCTTGTTACCAGGCAGTCAAGTGCTGGGGAGTGCAGTGCAGGAGACATGGGTGTTCTTACAAGTCTGCTAGCCTTGAAGTCCAGCTTCAGCATATGCAGGACTGACTTGATGCAGGACTACCTCTATCCCTGCACAGGGACCTAGTGTCTTCCTCTACACATGTAAGCTCTTTTCTCCTTTTCCCCTAATAGTTTATCAAATGGAGAACTTTCTGTATGAATAAAGCAATATTTACATTAATGTTGTTGATTAGATCCCACTTTTATGACAATACACTGCGGTTCAGAGCTTGGTCCTTTTATACAGAAAAAATCCTGTGTGTTGCAGAGCATGTTCAGTTAGTGACAGGTTAATGCTAAGATGCGGTTTAGGTTGCTTGTTCACAGACTTGATAAAAGTGGTCAGTATATCCCTGACTCAAATGAGTACATGAAACTTTTACGACACAAGTCCACATGGGCCAGCAGTATCGCCAGGACCTCGCTACTTACTTTCATAGAATCAGGGAATCATTTTCCTTGGAAAAGGCCTTTTTTTTTCCTTACATCCAGTTTTCACCTCTAAGAAAGGAGGTATGTGCTGGAAATTGCTTATGGCTAGTGAAGGGGAGTTTGTGCCTTAATGAAAAAAAATACTTTGCTTCCACTTCATAATCTATACCACTATATGTAGTAAAATATGCTTTCCAGAGCTGTGCTTTTCTTCATCCCCATCCTGATCTGTTTCCCTTTTACATCCACATGTGTTCTGCTCTTTCTCTTATCTCACCTCCATCCCTTTGTCATTTGGGTGATAACATTCAATGTTGCCAGAATTACTGAAAATCCTAAACTGTCCATTTGGTTTATAAGATTCTGTGTTAGAAATAAGGCCAGCTATTAACAAAGCTGTATTCCTGCCCGTCCAGTGATTTTCTGTTGTGTGACCAGGCTGGCTAATTCAAAATGCACAGCTATTGAAGTATGCTGTGGCCCTTCATTTACACATCTAACATCTATTGTATAAAAAAAGAGAGAATTATCCTCTTCACACTCAAAAAAGGAAAGGTCATGTGTCTCCCTGTTTTTTTTTGAGACAAACTTAGTGTTTCTAAGTTCCTAACAGCTATTCTGTGTATTGGGCAGATAATTTATGTCTGTAAATGGAACACAAAACATGACATTTTGAACACTGAAAGTAAACTTCCTTTCTTCCTAAGCTTACAGAATATGTTTGTGGGAGATAGACATCTAAGCTGCAGCTTAGAAAAGGGAGCAAAATAATTATTCTTAGAAAAGAAAAATCATCTCCTAAGCATTTCCAATATATTTTAAAGCAAACTCATCATCATTATAATATCTCAGTAGTGTGTGCAAGATTCAGACCTGGTGAAAGGGAGAAAATTCCATTTAAGAGAACTGACACCTAGACCTGAACTCAGCTCTTTGCTTCTCAGCCTTTAGCAACCAGAAGTTGAGAGTTCCCAATCTTATATATCCCCATTTTCAATAATGTATGATAGATAACTACCACTGTAGCTGGAGAGAAGGGGAGCTTAGTTTTGATAAATCATTGGCATGTCCAGAGACATTCCAGTTTTGTCTATGCTGGTTTGGGTCTCTTAAGACCGACCAGTGGCCTTAGCAGATCAGCTTGTGAAGTCCCATCCTAGTCACTCAGGATCTGCATAGGAGAATCAGGAAGGACTGGAGACAAAAAAAACCCCACCAAACCAAACCAAACCAAATGTAACTTTTTAAATATGTATAAAATAGTCTACTTGACCCTCTTAATTGATTTTGGCAGAAGGATATACTTTATTATAACTTATTTTGTTGTTATTTATAAATACAAGATGTCTATGGGAAATATGTAATTCTGAGCTGTGCCTATGGAACAAGCCACTACACCAAAATATTTCAAACATTTAGAATAGGCAGATCTTTTCATTAAAAGGGACCTAATATGTATTTATTTACATATACCCATCAAATTTTGTCCAGCTCTTTCATTATACTAACTCAGCTTTTTAGGGAATTTTATAGCACAGGTATTACATATATTTTTTTTGTATATATGTCATACTTTTGTCTAATACAATTGTCTAAACTTTCTGATTAGCCAGTTCCTTAAATGCATTAAAGGGGAGGAGCACAGGCAAATTGCTTTCTGACTCGTTCAGGAGTATGTATCCACAGCAATGCACCTGAACCAGAACTGTACAGCATCCTTTTCATATTGTATACATTTTCTCTTTGATGAAAAAAATGTTAACTATTTTTGTTTATGACTAATTTATTTTTTATTATTGTGAAAAATAAAGTAATTCAAGATGAATTTATGTGACATTGATATTTCTGATGTGGTTGATTTGTTCTTTCAGAATTTCTTGAGAATTAAGTACAAATATCAACAAAGGTGTAACATGCAAAGGGAATTCTTGCTCATATTTAGGAGTCGGCAGAATATAATCGTGTTGCAAAAGGCTGCTTACAGCCTGTTCCAGCCTTACAGAAGTGACAGCAGCATCCCGACAGCCTGCCCCTAAGACAGTCGTGCATGTTACACAGGGGAAAGGCAGGTGTTTCCCGGTGGTCTGTCAGGGGGGTGTTATTTAATGTTACGTGGCCTTTTGGCTTTGCTGTTACGAGAGATTCAGCACAGTTCAGGCGCAGTGGAAGTTGCGGGTGGTTTGGATGCAGCTGGCCGGAGCAGCGTCTAGAAGGCCTGGCCAGGGTCTCTAGGGTGCCTCGCGCCGTTCCCGCCCAAACCGCAGGTCTGTGGCTCGAGCCTGCTGCCTCAGGTGGTGCCGTGCAGCGGCTCCCGGGCGGTCCCGGGCGCCCTGAGGCCAAGGGAGAGGAGGTGAAGCCAGGCGAGGCTTCCTGCACCGCGCATTGTGCGCGGGGTTACGCGGAGAGTGCTGGTCCCGGTGAGGCAGAACATGATTCTTCCCCGCGGGCTGGAGCAGAGTTGGAGGCGCGCAATGACAGGGTGAGTACGAGTCCATCCTGGGCTTTTTTCCGAGCGGCTGAGGGGCTCTCTCTAGTGCAGGTGCTCGCACTCGTGTCCGTGAGCGTATAACTGGCAATTCGGGCTTTTGAAAGTAGAGAACTTGAATTATTAAGTCATCAGATTATACGATAGTAAATTAATTGTTCTTTCACCATGTGCTCTTTATGTTTAAAAAAAAAAAATGTAAAATTAGGAGTCTTGTAGCAGACATAGGACTTTTTCTTTCCCCCCCCCCCCATCTTTGCTCAAAAGTGCGGTGGTCATGCTACACGTGGTCCTTTGCCTTTATCTTTTGTGGTGTACCTACTACAAGAGGAACTGCTGAAAAAATACCACAAATGAAGGTAGTGCCATGAGTTTCTGAAGGAGAATGCTGTGGGAAAAGACCAGCACCCAAAAACGTGGAACCCAGAAACAGCAACTGGAACAGGAAGCCTCTACTATTACAATGTGAACTTCAAGCCCAGTAATGCTTTGCTCCAGCCATTCGCTTAAATTTTGAGGCTGGCCTGACAGCAGCATGGTATCGAATAGCAGGAGCAGATTCAATTCAACCCATGACAATTTCTTAGTATAACTGACCATGTTCTAGTAGTCATGGCTTTGGTTACAGATAAAGAGATACACGTAATAGCGACTTAAAACTTCCCAGGGGCCAAGTTAAAAACACATTGATACCTTGTTTATGATGTTTAAATTTCGTTTTAACTGAATTACTGTTCAACGCCTACTACCTGTTACTTATTACCGTATTATAAAACTACAGGTTGTTGCAATTGTGTGCTTTACAGCTTAGAAGATGGAATTGGAGCGCAGATTTTCTGTGTCAAGATGCAAAATAATGATTTCTATGCCGAGGCTTCAAATTGGACCTTTTTCAGTTGTACCCATACTGAAATGCCACTTCTCTTTGTTCAGAGCTTTTGTTTTCTGGTTTCCAAAATGCGGTCTCCTTCACTGTATCAGTCTTTTCCTGAGCAGTAGGTTATATTGAATTTAATAATGTTAATGTGTTCCAAGATGTCTCCTTTTGAATCCTGCCAGTAGATTTGCTGCTGGTAGAAGATAAGGGAAATTGTGTCCTTCTTGGTCTGTTGGTTTTGAACATTCTTCTGCGCTTGCTAACTTGAATTTGTGTGAAACACTGTGAGAGGCTTTTATCCAGGGGATCGATGCTACTGACTTCTGTGGAAGTCAGTGCTTCCAAACCTAATACTTGGCTCTAATGGCACCTTTTGCCCACACTTCTTCTTAAATAACATTGAGACTACTTCAATGTTTAGCTAACTTAGGTCATTTATATGCTAGATTGCTAGGGAAAATAAGACCTGAATAAAATTGCATTAAACCTTTAATTCTTTTTCAACTGCCAGAAGAAAAACAAACCCATTGATTCCAGTGGCTCCAAAAAAGCAATTATTTTATACTTAGCAGTGGTGTTGAGGCATAGCTAAATTAAGTCTGGATTGTGTTAATATTCTTCACCTAGAACAAATTACTCTTCAGTACTGTTTTTTCTCTCAATGTTTTTTCTATGTGTATTTTATGAGAGAAGGGAGAAAAATATTAAAACCTCTTATTACTGCTCTCCTTTTTCAGTATAAATCTATGGATATTTTAGAAATGTATGGATTTCTAAAAGGTTAATGAATTACATAGAATAACTAGAAGTAAAAACAGATATGCAGTAAGTAAAGATGAACTCGGAACTGTCATCAGTGCTTCCAGTCAGCAGCTTCCACTGCCAAAAGCTGCTTTTTGTTCTGTAGAGCAGGACTGGTTAGGGACAGCTGTTTGGTCCTTACTGAAGTAGCTTGGATTCAAAGCATAACAGGTGAGAGTCTGTAGTGTAAGTCACTGTCGATGGTCTTCAGAAAGTTGAAGGGAAGTGCTCCATAGTTTCTTTCTCTGAACTGTGAAGAACATTAAGATTGGCATGGCAGTTGTGTCTGTCTTCAGCCAGGTGACTTCTACAGCAGAAATTCATAGATTCATAGATTGATAGGATGGTCTAGATTGGAAGGGACCTTAAAAATTATCTAGTTCCAGCCCCCTTGCTGTGGGCAGGGACGTTGTCCTCTAGACCAGGTTACTCAAGGTGTCATCCAGCTTGGCCTTGAACATCTCCAGGAAGGGGGCATTCACAACCTTCCTGGGCATCCCGTTCCAGTGTTTCACCACCCTCATTGTAAAGCACTTCTTCCTAGTATCCAGTCTAAATCTGCCCTCCTCATGCCTCTTGTCCTATCACTACATGCCCTTGTAAAAGGTCCCTTCCTGGCTTTCTTGCAGGCACCCCTCAGCTGCTATAAGGTCTCCCTGGAGCTTTCTTTTCTCCAGGCTGCTTCTATCAACTATGAGCAATTTTGAACTGAATTAGGTTTGCTTATTCTAGAGGAGGAAATCTGGATGTGAAGTATGGAGTCCATGGTGTGAATGTATTTTAGGGGTTTTGATGTAATTAGTTTGATCATTAGGAGGCTAGTGAAAAGCAAGAGAGTCTTGCAAGGACAGGAGGGAGAAACCCAATTTAATTTTCAAGAAAGAAGATTGCTTTTACCTTGCATGAATAACAGAGTTATTTTCTGGCTGTGGGGGGAAATACGGTTAAATTGTAGGATAAAGTATAGTTTAAACAGGTGTCTGGTTTTGAATATTGCCGCAGGACAGGAAGGTGGAGTCTTTTGAAACTTCTTCTGTTCTTGACTGTACAGCAAAAATGATCAGAATAATAAAATTATTCTGTTTATATTGGGTGTTCTGTGTCTTACGAAAGCTGTGCTTATTTTTGTGAAATAGGCATATTTGGAGTAGGGGGCATGTTGACAGAGACTTTTCTTGATAGGAGATCTGGCAGGAGTGGGTAAGTGGATTAAATTTATATACAACCTCCCTCTTGCTGAGAACATCCAATTTCTTTTGATTTTAATGAGCTCTGAATTGAGTACTTTTCTCTAGAAATAGTTGAAATTAATTGATTTTTTTTCACCTTTTAGCAAAAATATAGTTCATTTCTGACACCATTGATTTCTCTCTAGAAATAGTTGAACTTAATTGAATTTTGGTCACATTTTAGCAAATTTTATCCTACTTCCGACACCATTAGATCTATCGTACTCAGGAATGTAGGTAAGAATGTGACCTTTATTACTTGGTCCTTCATGGAGATGATAATAAAATAGACATTCTGTCAACGACAGGCCAATTTCACTTCAACAGATGGACTCTGTTTTGAGTGAGTATAAATTTGATTAACATCACCATTGGCTCCACTGCAAAACTCTTATTCAGGGTTAACATGAAGCAGACAAAGGTTTTTCAAAGAAGTAATTATTCTCCAAGATCCTCTGCGCACTGTCTGCCCCAACCCAAGGAATTTTACATCAGATTTGTAAACTGCAAACATTACTAGGGAAATTTCACAATTTCAAAACACTTAGACTTAAATGTCTGGGGAGGCTATCAACAGTTTATGAAAGCTTCTGTACTCATAATCAGGCATACTAGAATGTAATCTGAGATGTAGAGCACCTTTCTGTGTTTAAATCTATTGAACACAGGTTGTTTTTGAAACTACCTTCACAGCTGTAAGCTCTGTGTGTGCAGGGGTGAAGCAGGGGCAGAAATGCACATGATGTGCCAGTGATAATTTTAAACGTCTTTTTTAGTATGTGAAGAAGGGTATAGATTGTTAATGGTACCACATCCCACCTAATCTTACCATACATTTCATCTGGGTTTCATTTACCTGGAGAATGATGTGATCATAGAATAATCTGAGCTTCTATGAGGAAAATAATATGTTAGGCCCCATACAGCTCTCAAGAAAGGTGCTAGGCCATAGTGGTGGGATGTAAAAAAGATGGTATTCTGTATGTTCCTGTGGATAATTTTCCCTGTTTTCTGTTCAGTCAGTTTGTCTGCAATGTGCCAAGATTAAATATACTTTTAGTGATTTGTAGCTGTATTTTTTAATGCATGATAAATGACAAATTGTGTTTGTATAGTTCTGGCTTATTTTCTATGCTTAATTCCCTCATATTTTGCCATCAAATTCTGTTTGAAGAAAATCTGTTGTGATGTAAGAAAACAAAAAAAACTTGAGAGGCTGAGAAATACATTTATAGTGACAAACTAATTTATCTAAAAGTCCTTGTGACATGCAAAAGAAATGGTGTCAAAATAAATGTTCTTATAGTTTCTTCATCAGAATGACAGCAAACGAGCAGATGTCCTATGTGAAAGTAAAATGTACAAGAATAGCTATCCTGAAAGGAAAACAAAAGTAATCTAAATGGTAAAAACAGTATAAGCTTTTAATTGCATATTGAATTAGTCATTTAAGTCTATATACTTCTATAGAGCTTAAAATTCCTAATGTAAAAAAAAAAGAATCCTGACTGAAACTTTCATAGTCTGTGTAACAGAGTTTGAGTGGGTATTCTCTGCAGGCCACAGCAATGCTTTGAAGGTGGGTTGTTTTTTTAATGTGTTTAAAAGGGTTCTTTACCTTATTCCCGGTGACTGTTACAGCATATCCTTTATGCCGGTATTACTTACACATCTCTAGCTGTAGTCTGTGTGACACATAGTTTGGCTGAATCTGAGCCTGTTGTTTCATTTGTATTATAAATTAATCTGTTTCAGCAAATTTAGTGGATTTTCTTTTCTGTTCTTATTGCCTAGAAGTGTGTTGCAGAAATCCTATCAATTCAAGCCTATTGACATAGATGAATAAACAATTAAAATTGAATCCTAAGACTGAAAAGCTTGAGTGGAAAGGATGACAAAGAACAGTAATACATGTGTACTACAGGGGCATAATCTACCTGAAAGGAATTGGTCAGAGAAGTGTTTAACAGTACATGTTTTCCTTTTAAATGATAAATTGTAAGTAGGGCTTAAAATTTGTAATGGCACTTCTAGAGGTATATATAAAGTGGTCAGCTTTGCAAGCAAACTGAAGTTGGTATGAACAGCTTTTTGCCTGTGAAAAACTTTCTTACTTTAGCAAGTGCAAAAACTCTTGAAAAATACATGTAGGTTTTTTGTCTGATGTGTGCAAATAGGAAACATAATAAGCCACCTCACTTTGGTTAATTTGGATATTTTTGTCTCCTGACTCCCAAGATTTACATACCAAAATGAGTGGCAGTCTTGCATTTGGGAAGTATAGGACTAGAATAACCATTGAGTCTCCAGAGATTGAAGAGCAGCATCTTATGAAGTAGGTGGTGATTGGAAAACGTTACGTTGAATAATCTATCCTAAATTAAGTGAACATTTACATAAATCTTGGATCATACATTGCCTTTAAGCCGTGTTTGTCCAGATAGAGCACAAAGCTTTTCAAAGCTCCGTAGGAGAGTATTTCTGAAAGTGCTGTGTATAAAATCTAGCTAAAAACTCCCAGCTCTTTCATTTTTAGAGATTAATAGTGCAGATTTAATTCAGTCCTTTATATTAGTCCAAAAGAAAAATACACTTTTATTAAAATTCTGTCCAGACTTGCAAGCAGGCCTATACCAATAATTGACTTCAAAGACTAACCTTTGCACAGAAAACAACATCAGAATTTTGTCAACAAGAGCAGTAGCCTAGAGTTTTTAACTAGTATAAATCATCCCAGTTATAATGAAAGCAGCTGATTTAAATGGATTTGTGCTATTTAGGAATCATGCTGTGTAAAGCGTCAAATGCACCTGTCTCGAGTAATGAGTTCTTAGAACAAGCAAATGGCCAAACAGGCCTTTTACTGGTATAGCCTAATTGATGGAGTTGTCACTGGGACCAGGACCCCAGACACTGCTTTACTGATAGAAGGAGATGCTTTAATCCTGGTGGGTCGTAAACCCTGGGAACAGAATGCAGCTGTGTAGAAAGAAAAACACAGATAGCTGGCTTCTAATGGTCACTGTGACCTAAGGGGGTTACACAGTTACCAGGAACTTGGCAAAAGTTAGGACAGTGGAATGCAGAGTTATAGAATCCTTTCTTTCTTGCCTGACCTTTGTTTAAGCCTTGGTAAAATATATACGTTTGCGTGATACTTTTTCTCTGTAGCCAATCATGAGTTTACAACTGTCGCTTGGACATATTAATGACCAATTACAAGCTGCCTTCTGATATTATGTTAACCTATATAAAGGAAAAGCTGTATACAATAAATTGACACCTTGCTTGCATCAAGCTTTGTCCCATCTCTGCATCACGGTACTTAATAGCCTTCACGCTCCAAGAAGGCAGTAATTTAGGGCTTGTGGGGACTGTATTTCTATGTGGACTACAAGATAACAAAGTAATTATTTCTAAATGAAATGTTACAGTGAAACTAAGTAGATCTGTTCACTCATTACTTCATTTCTTTGTACTATTTCTACTCTTACTCTAAAAATTGCAGCAGTGGAGATGGTGTGGCAGGGAAATACCACATCTGTTCTTTCCTTTTCTCTAGTCTTTAACTGTTGAATAGCCATAGCTTCCTACTTACAGAGTGCCTTTCTTAAGAGTAAGTGTAAAAATTTGATTAAAGTTACTCTACTGCACCACACTGAATGTGTAAAGCCATCTTTTTGCTTTATTAGATAAGGCTTAATTAGTTCCTTTGAATTCTGAGTTTTTACTGTCATCAACAGACCATGTTGCTTTGCTTTATGAAAAATTAGTGAAATGTCCCTGTATTTTCTGATTTGCCTTCAGTCTCTTTTGCTACTTGTTTTTCCTTGTAGTTCATAGAATTAATTGTGCAGAGATGTTCCCTCCTTCATGTTTTTCCTGATTCCTTGCACATCAGGATTCTGATTTATGGCTGAAGTTCCTTGCAAGGTACATGTTATGCTAATAGTAAATGCCAATCCAAATAATTTATAAAGCAATAAATATTTTTAAATCGCTTCCCAGATTTCTTATACATTTGTATTGTCATTCTAATGATTATTCATAGATGTATATTGACATAAAAACTGTGTGTAAGGTGATGCACAGCACATATTCCTGTCTCAGGACAAAAAAAGTACTTGAATTTTGAAAAGCTCTTTTACTCAGGTGAATTTTTTTTTTTTTTTTAGTTTAGTGAATATTCTAAAGGTGAGCAACTGGTAGTGTAAAAGTAGGTTAACAGGAGGTGAAAGTAGTTTTATAGTTTTGACATAATCTGGAATTTGCAGTTTGTTCTCAAACAGCAGGATGTATGTTACAATTATATCAAAAATATGAGCAGTAGTTAAGGGGAGACTTTTCCCCTTATTTCAGCTTTCCAGTATGACTTTAGAATTGCTGTCTTGAAGCCAGCTACCTAAATCAATAAAGATTGTTTTAGATAGTATGACTTTTTTTTTTTTTTTTTTTTTTACATGCAGAATGTCTATTGGAAGTTAAAAGACTCAAGAGCCGTCAAGGGTCTTTCTGTGTTTGGTTTAAATCATTTTAAATGATTCTCTCTTGTGTATAATGCCTCAGTGAGCAAGTAATGATGGATGCCACTTAATGACTCTGCAGAAGGTGACTAAAATAGAAAGATCTTTCACATTGAGAAAGGAGAAATTATACAAGACAGATATTGCATGTGTTTCAGAAATAATGTATGCCCTTCTTGCCAGCAAGTATAAACTGGAATGGAAAAATATGTATCTCTTGTTTTCAATGTGAGCTTTCTTTGGTGAAGATTATTTTTCTATCTGCAATGCATCTTTCCAAACTGGTTAGTATCTTATTCAGCATCTTCAGTGTTGTGTAGGAGAAAAAGTCCTTTATTGTTCTGAAGGTGGATACTCAGTGTCAGAGTATATTGACTCAGTGTCAGGGTGAATCATGTGCCTCCTTTGGCAGTCTCTTTTCTATTTGAGTATTTATGTAGATATACTGGAAACTTCAAAAAGAGTGAACTGCAGCATAAATATCTTTTGCCCATATTGAATCTGCCAAAACATAAAAAGAAAATATTTCATATTGGCTGCAATGTAGAATTATTTTCTCATTATCATTGAGTGGCAGTGATATGAAATTGCAATTAATTGGTTTCTGTTGAAGGCATTTACTAATTCTTACCATTACTGTAAATACTTGGGGAACATGATGCAATGAAACAGAAAATCAGATGACCAATGAAATTATACAATAATGACTTCATGTTATTATTGTGAAGTCAAATTGTGCACTTTACACTTCTTTAGAACAGTGATTAGATAATTTTTACTTCTATCAAAGCATTTACAAGTATTAGCAAGTGTGTGCTTCTCATTCCTCATATCTAGACTTCAGAAATATATTATCTATGAATTTCATAATTTTATAGAGTGCTAGAGGGTTTGGGATTTTTTTGATGCTGCTGTGTCTTTGCTAAGTTGCTTCTCACACTGTTATGATAGCAATGTTATGAATGCAGTGCTGCAAGACAGCTTCAGTGGTGGCAGATATACTGCCTTGGAGAAATGTCTTAACCTAGCTCCATTTTATTTCCTTTATAATGTAAACCAGATTTATTTTTTTCTCACAAGGCTGTGAAAGATTTCAGTAGCATTTTCTGTCTTCGTTATTCTTTTTGTATTTTTTATTTTTAAAAAACTTGTCATGATCAGGTTGCATCCAGGGATTGTCAAGCTGCTCCCTAGGGGCTGGGAGGCATGGGGATTTTGCCAGCCAAAGCAGGTGGGACAGGACTGGAAGTAGTGGCCGTGTTCAGCCAGAAGTCCATATCCCCAGGGAAGTTTGAGGTGATGAGGCAGGTCCAAGGTCAAGCTAGAAAGTTGATTGACATGTCAGGTTTAGGCCCAGTGATCGTCACCAGTGTCAGACACAGCCCAGTCATTACTGGACAGTTCCACAGTGATGAAGCTGAGTCAAGGTCCAGCTGGCTAATTGCCCCACAGGTCTGG
Organism: Indicator indicator; assembly: GCF_027791375.1. NCBI lineage: Eukaryota > Metazoa > Chordata > Aves > Piciformes > Indicatoridae > Indicator > Indicator indicator. The sequence goes on from NC_072025.1 coordinate 7,800,032, forward strand.
ATTCAGCTCAGTGAGCTTCGTGGGCAGGTGTAATCAAGGCAGTGGCAGAGTTGGAGGAAGGTATAAATGTGAGAGCTTAGGAAGGATCTAAATGGCCCAAGCTGAAATGGAGCCCCCATGCCCATCTGCAATGGGTGTGGAGAGAGGTCCCAGGGGAGGCTGGTCATGACTGTTAAGGCCTGTTAATAACTCAGGGTACTAATAACTATTCCTTATGTCCATGAATTCATTTGAAGATACTTTTGTAAAAAGAAAATAGAAAAATAACAACCCGAGGAACAGAGAACTATTGGCAATTTTATATGAGACTTTTATGTAGCTCTAATATGTTGAAGACAGTAACTAAAACTACTGGTCTTGGGAAAGAGTTCTGCATTAGAAGTAGCAGCTGCACTAGATGGCAGCAGTCAATTGCTGTGGCAGTGATGACCACAAGTTTCCCAAAACAAGGCTGAAAAGCCTGGCAGATAACTGACTCTGTTGGAGAAGATTTTTGTTATCGCCGATTGTTGGCCAAAAATACAATCAGTGTAAAAAATCTGTTTTATCATGGAGTGGAAAAAGGATTCTAGCTGCAGGGCTTGCTTGCTTTTTCTAACAGATTTTCTGTTCCTTACAGTATAGGAAAACATTTACAAACATATGTGACAATTATGTTTGATATTAACATGAACAGGATTTCATGCAACACATGACTACTGAGGCCTTGTGGCAATCATTCCTGAAACAGGAGAAGAGCACAATGACTACTGTGTGTTCTGAACAAAACTCATGGTGACTACAGTAAAAGATATTCTCACAGGTAACAATAGGATTGTTTTATGTTGGAAAAGGCCTTTAAGATTGAGTTGAATCATTAACCCAGCACTGCTAAGTCCACCACTAAACCATGTCCCAGTGCCGCAACTACAGGTCTTCTAAATACCTCCAGGGATGGTGATTCAACCACATTCTTGAGCAGCCTTTTCCAGGGCTTGACAACCTTTTCAGTGAAGAAATTTTACCTAATGTCCAACCAAAACCTCAGCTGGTGCAATGTGAGGCCATTTTCTCTTGTCCTTTTGTTGTTACTTGGGAGAAGAAACTGACCTCCACCTTGCTACAGCCTCATTTCAGGGAGCTGTAGAGAGCCAGAAGGTCTTCCCTGAGCTTTCTCCATGCTTAACAACCCCAGTCCTCATGAGACTTGTTCTGTGGGCCCTTCACCAGCTTCATTGCCTTTCTGTGGACACATTACAGAACCTCAAATGTCCTTCTTGTAGTGAGGGGCCCAAAACTGAACCCAGTATTCAAGGCGGGGCCTCCCGTGTGTCAAGTACAATGGAATGATCATTGCCCTAGTCCTGCTGCCATACTATTTCTGATACAAGACAGGATGCTATTGGTCTTCTTGGTCACATGGGCACACTGCTGCCTCCCTCTGCCAACTGTTCACCAATGCCCTTGGGTCTTTTTCTGCCAGGCAGTTTCCCATTATACAAGCTGTGGAAGAGAACAAGGGGCATTTGTAGTAGACCACTGCTGAAGAAAAGAAATTGCATACAAATTAGCCTTTAGTGTTCCATTGTTAATTGTCTTGGTTCTCACATTGACGAAAGCCTTATATAAAGTCATGCCAAGACTTGCTGCAGAACTATGCCTTTATGGTGGTCACCTTAACGGACTTCAGAAAAAGTGTCCTTCAAAGGAGAGAAATGAGTAATTGTATCTCAAGCTGCAGACTGCTTAGAGATTACAGAATGTCAGAAAATCAGAAGTTACTAGAAGGAGCTCAGGAGCCAGTCAGAGCTGCTTCAAATATTTAAATACATGTGTATATGTATATACAGAAACCCAGACATATTATTAAGATGTACTTATCAAAAATACTGAGAGGAAGCGTGCACGGGTAGTTTGGTCTGAGTAAGTAATGATGCGTTGGACCTCTGGTCATAACTTGCAGGTACTCTTTCTATTTTCAGAGAACTTCCTTTGTGCAGTCTTCCAGGTTTAAAACTATTAATGAAGCTGCATACTTATCTTGTAAGCACTGATGAATCAAGATTTGTGCTACATAATTCGGAATTCTTACCATTTATTTACTGAGTTCCTTAACTGATCTTGTAATCCTGTAGATTTTTTTATTAATTTTCCTGCATTAGCCTCTATTACAGTTAACTCTGATTATGTCATGTAACTCCTTTGGTTTGTTTTTCTTCAATAAAAGATATCAGTTTTTTCCTCTAGCAAAATGAGATGAAGTTACATCAGAAGAGAAAAGGGCATTATTTTGTTTACCTATCTAGTGTTCTGTTTCAATGTCTACTCCCTTCTGGGAGAAAAAGAGCTCACAGTCATACGCTCCAATCAATAAACTCCTGTTAATTTAGGAGAAACATGGTGCTTTAGCAGTATTTATCAGGCTTATCAAAAGAGTATAGCACTTCAGTAAGTGACTGGTCTAGAATTTATAATGCTTTTACCATTTTGAGAAGGTACAATAATTTGAGTGTGATTATATGTCTTCATCATGTGCTGGCTTTCATTTGTGTTAATAGTCACCAACAGTAGATTTTAAAACATTTCAGGACAAGAGCTGATTGACATTTATTATACAGTAACACTGGAGAAGGAAGTCCCTTCCTCATATAAATATACACATTATTATGTGGGAGTTAATATCTCATTTATTTTTTTAGAAGAAAAGCTCATTTTAGGGATTTTTCAAGTATTAGAAAAGATTATAAATGCTATGTAAGTTTGCTATTATAGAATTGCTTTCATTACTACAGATAGAATTATTTTGCTACCATAAAAATGTTGTGACACTTGCAAAATTATTTATTTCAATGACAGACATAGTAAGAACTGATGCCTTTAAGGTATGAACATCAACTTTGAAGTTCAAAGTCTTTCCAGAGCTTCAGACTGAACTCCCAGGAGGGATGATTCAAATCTCTTATCTCTTGGCTGCTAAATTAAGGGGATTTTTCAGTTTATTGTGACAGATGTGTTGGCTGAGACCTTGCAAAGTTAAGTGCCATCTGTTCTGTTTTGGACATCAGGAGTCTTTGTCACAGTGTGGAAGTATTCATTTTCCTTGCTCTTTTCAATTACATGAATGGCTTTACATTCTTATAATGCCTTTCCAATTTGTCTGTCTATATTCCAATAGTATGGGCTTTCTATGAGTCAAGTGAATGTCTTCCTCTAGTTACAGGAGCATACAGTGTGAGAAGGAGCTCTCCAAACATGACAGGATTGCTAAATAGTTCATAGGTTTGTAGATTCATAGAATTGTTTTCTGTTGGGAAGGCCCTTAAAGAACATCTAGTTTCCACCTTCCTGCCATGGGCATGGACACCTATCACTAGACTAGGTTGCTCAAGGCCTCATCTAACCTGGCCTGGAACACCTCAAGGGAACAGGCATCCATTACTTCCCTGGGCAACCTGCTCCAGTGTCTCACCACCCTTACTGCAAAGAATTTCTTTCTAATCTCCAGCCTAAATCTCCCCTCCTCAAGCTTAAAGCCATTCCTCTTATCCTATCACTGCAAGCCCTTGTAAAAAGTCCCTCCCTGGCTTTCTTGTAGGTCCCCTTCAGGTACTTGAAGGCCACTATCAGGTCTCTCCACAGACTTCTTCCTCCAGGCTGAACAGCCCAACTCTCTCAGCCTATCCCCATAGGGGAGGTGCTCCAGCCCTCAAATCATCTTCATGGCCCTCCTCTGGTCCTGCTCCTCCAGTTCAGTGTCCTGCTGCCTAGCAACTGCCATTCTTAAAACTGAGTTTGTGCTGGAAATCTGCAAGATGAGCTACTTTCAGGAAAATTATTTACAGTATCCATCTATTTAATTGTAGGATTCAGAATGAGTTGAGAATATTTCTAAAGGCTAATATGCTCTCCATATTGCTTGGCTCACCTACTGAAATTTATGGAAAATAATATTCACAGTACAGACAACAATTTGATATACACAGCCTGGGAGTCGTTCAAAATAGTAGAACCAAGCTTTAATGTGGTACGTTTTAAGTTTGACCTATGGTCTGCCAAGTCTGGGATGAATTCAGTAATTACCAAATTGCTACCTCTAGTGGTAAGAATATTCATTGGGGTGTAAGGCTGTGTGTTTTTTGGTTCTGTTTGAATTACAAATTTGCAGACTGAGAAAGCAAATGCCATTGTGCCCTTTTCTTCCCCCTTTGCTTTTCGTTACTGTTTTCATTGCAGGAACATTGAGATGGACTATGCCCTTCTTCCCTATTAACCTGAAACCAATAGGACTTTTAAATGTCCAACATAAGGGATCAACTAACAAAACTCTTCTCTCTCATGCTTCTTTTTTTTCCTCACCCTGCTGATTATCAGACAGGTTTTGAAATCTTACAGAAATGTTAGGTACAGTTTGCTGGTTAGCCTGAGCTGTGGCCAATGGGGGTTGTCAGCAGTATCTGCAGATTCCTTTCTCCAAGTCAGGACTTCCATAGCTGCATGGTGAACAGGAGATGATTAGCTGAAATGTAAACAGAATTACCTTTTCCAGTGATAACCCTCACTTGGATTTAGTGTACAGCAGTGCTCAAATTTTAAGAGACCTGTGGGAAAATTCCCTACAAGTTATGTGCTTCTGAACTGCCAAGGATTTATTTCCCAAAGTTCTATTTCTAAATGCTTTGTTGTTTCATGGGAAGAGATGGGCTTTATTTGGCTTGCTTTGCACCTTCTTTTTATTTCTTATTGCAGTTTCTGAACTTGGAAATTTTAAGCAGCAGATTGTTAGTTCTCTTCATTGAAACAGTGCCTTTGCTGCTGTAAGCAAAAGGAAGAAGTGCAGTAGTTTCACTAGAAACCGCTAAAATGCACAGTCTGGTTCTTTTTATTGCACTATTTAAATTTCAGAAATAACTCACTTTACAGTAGTATGTGATGCTGCAATAACAAGTGTCAAGTATAATTACAGTTGTTCAGTTGTGGTTCTAAATTCTTTCTGCCAATTTGGTTTGTTGATTATCTTGTGGGGTTTGTTACAACAGAGAAAAGACGACTTAAACAAGTCCCCCAGTCCTTCAACACTCTGAACACAATAGCAGGAAAAGCTTTGAGAAAGCCAGCAAAGTGCCTCAGACTATTTTGACTAGGTTGAACATCATCATCTTCATAAAGTTTGCTTACAGTTATATTAAAGTATACTTCCTCATCACTGGGGGGGGTGGTGGTAGGGGGGGAATATTTGCATTTGATAGGCCTGTCTTTAAAAGTCCAAAGACAACTATTCATATCTCCTCTCTAGTGCACCAGAAGGTGTGAATGAACACCATGAAAGGAGCGATCGTAAAATCTGCGTCCTAACTGAACTTGTGGTGGCAGCTATGGCTGATTGGAACAAGAGGGGGTGGGGCAGCACCTCACAGAAAATAGCAGTAGTAAATTCTTCTTTGTTCCTGTTCTGAGTTTGCCCTGCTGCACTTAGCCTGAACTGTCTCTCCACCAACCCCTTGATGTTTAGTTCTTACCTCTGTGGCCAGTTCTTTGTCATTTCTCCATGACTTTTTTTTTTTTTTTGTCATTTTGAGAGTACAAGAACTATTCCTTGGGCACTTCAAAGATTTTTTTTTTTTTTCCCCACAGATATATTTACATCCTGTGTTTGGTCAAATACTGGAGAACCAGTACTACTGTGTGGGAGTGAAATACAGATTTTTTTTCCTGTGTTCTATCAGTGAGGTAGTTTTTATACTCCTGCTCCATTACACTGCTGCAAATTTGTCATCAGTAATGGGCTGCTGAGATATTACTGAAGTCATAACTTGACCTGTAAATCTTTATCACTTTTATAGTGCGTGAGAATGGAGCAATGTGGCTTGGCTTCAGGAGTTTTCAGGTCCGCTGAAGAGGAAGAAAGGTCTGTAGACTGAACAGGCAGAGTCACGAGTATTGAGAAGTGGTTATTATGAAACCTCACGACTGTATGTTCAAAAACTTATTTGATTGATAAACAGAATTCTTTAAACTATTTTCTTATTTTAAAGGGATTATTAATTCCTACCTTTCTAGAAATGAAGGCTAATATGTAAAAAGTGGAAAAAGTAATTTAAAAATTGACCAGACCAAACCCATCATATGCATATTAAGTATCTATATGTCAAATTATGTCAGAGACTCTGATCAAAAATGAAGCTGTTAGTCTCAAAGCTGCTTCCAGCAGGTTGTCTATCCAGGAATATATATTAATTGATGTTTGTGGGGGGTTTTGTGTACATGTGTGCCTACATTCACATAAACTCTTTCTAAGACTTGTACTGATTCCTTAAGTATAAAGGCTTAGCGTTCTAAAGCAATTAAGCAAAATATGCTTTCAGGGATGTTTGCTTGAGCAATTTAAAACTGGCATTTACCTGCTTGCCTTTTTAAAGTACTGCTGCATAAGCTTTGCAAGCTAAGCACGCCAGGCACAAGCACTGACCCATATGCAAGTTTCTGTAGCGCAATGCTGTGCCCATACAGAATACCTCCTGTGAATGTTGTCTACCTTTAATAATGAAACCCTATGACTTTACTGTTGCTTAGTCCTGTTTGTCCACATACAGCTAATAGGACTGTTGCTGAGAAAGTGATTTTTTTTTTCTCTTTGTGAATGAAATTCTGAGGGCAATTGTGGTTTAGTGTTTATGATGATAGTGGGAGTAGGGAGGCAAATAAGGGCAAATATGTTGTGCAGAGGAAGAATGCCAGGTCTTTCAACAAAAAATAATTGAAGTTTGACAAAGTATAGAAAACATGCAACAAGAGTGAGTTTAGACCTATTACGGCTGTTAATAGCAATATAATAGAATTAAACTGAAAATATTTGTGTGCCTGATTGCTTAAAACCAGTCATTGAAATTTGGTATACTGATGCAAGTGGGCTGGAGTAAACTGGTATTAGTTGATGCAAATCCAAATTAATGTAATAACCTTCCCATTCTGGATGAGTCAACAGAATTAACAAATGGTGTAATCTCATTTATTCCTCCATGGCCCGTACAAGTAGTTCATAAATAGCAAAAGCAAATTGGTATATTAGGACTGTCTCTGATACTGGAAGGAAGGGGCAAGCATGCTTTGCTCTCAGCTACAAATATTCAAGTGTCTCATAATTTGAGAGAAGACCTTATAGTCCTATGAGGCTATTAGAGATTCTGTTACAGATTATGTAGCCTTTGAAGAGAAGTATTTAAGAAGGTACTTATCTTGCTTTAGCCCATAAATAGCAGAATAAATACAAGGGAGATACAATTGAAAGCCAAGGAGTCTCCATTAGGAGTAAATGAGAAGCTGGAACCAGCTCCATGAAGAGACCTGTTTACATAGCTACAAAATTTAGCCACTGACCTCAATGACTTTGTGTTTGCTTTAAGATCTGGGCATTATCCATGTGAATTACATGTCAAGGTTACATTTCTTTTAAATTTTGCTTCCCAAAAGATATTTGCAAGTATCAGCACAAGAAACTAGTTATTTCTTAGTGTCTTTGCTAGGGAACCACATCCTTGTTTTATTTGCTGTGACTTGCATACTTTGCTCAGGTTTCTGTGCTGTCTAGAAATCACATTCCATAGTGCCTTGGTTTTGGGCCAAGGTAATATGAGGGAGACTCTGTCACAATCCAGTGGAAAAGGATATCAACTGTTTTAAGCAGCAATCCTGCTCAGCTGTTTCAGGGAAATGCTGTAATCACAATGTGAAGGAGAAATGTATTTTCCTGCCTGAAATTATGGTGGAAACTAGATTACACTGCAGAGCTTCCTGGTGTGATGGAGAGCTTTGCTGCACAGTCTTATACCTGTTTAGAGGAAGTGGCACAAAAAAAGTGGCAAGTACCAGAGATAATCCTTCTCTACTAATGACTCCATGAGTTCCCTGCTGAATTAATTTGGGAAACGTCAGGCAAGAATTATGAGGAACTACGGTATGAAGCAAAAAATGCCTTTTTTTTTTTTTTTTCTTTCTTAGTCCACAACCCCTGCCAGAGCAGGGTCACCTAGAGTCGGTCACACAGGAACATGTCCAGGTGGGTTTTGAGAAGGAGACTCCACAACCTCTCTGGGCAGGCTGTTCCAGTGCTTTGTCAAAAAGTTTTTCCTCATGTTTAGGTGGAACCTCCTGTGCTTCAACTTGCACCCATTGCCCCTTGTCCTGTCACTGGACATCACTGAGAAGAGCCTGGCTCTGTCATCCTGACACTTGCCCTTGAGATTGTTTGCTTTATCTGCAGTAAGAAAGGATGTGGCTCAGAGTGAAAATGATGTAAGCTTCAATAGAAATTGCTAAATGATAAAATCCTGCCTACAGTGCTATAACAGGTCTACAGATGGTAGATGGCATTGCAAATGTCTTTGTTCGGGAATTGCTACAAAGATCAGCAGTTTCAGTTATTTGGAGCACTAGCTTAGTAAAGGAAAAACAACAGGAACTTAGTGTTTTGCTCCTCCCTACATTAGGAAGGCATGTTTAATTTTGGCCTTTCCACAGAAGAGTTGCTGGAGTATATAATTATAAATAAAGTAGCTACAGATTAATTTCTTACGCTATAGCCTTGTGCAAACATGAAATAACTTTGAAGTCTATTGAAAGTACTGTACTTATTGTAGAGTACAAGAGGGATGTCCGAACTATGTCATTACAGAAAATGAAAAAGGTTTTTCCACGTAACAGTTTAATGCCTGAATATCAGCTGACTTAATAGATTGCAGTAGTGGTTTCAATATTTCTAAAGGAGGGAGAGCTAGAAAGCAAATAAAGGGAGCTGCGAAGCATAAACTAACCCACATCAGACAAAGGATATCTGTGTTGTAGATCTTTCCTAAGCAGCCTCTTTTGAACCTGTTTGCATTGATTTCATTGTCTCTGGATAAAATCACTAGGAACACTGTAGAATAGGAAGGCTGTACAATTTAAATAGCTTTAAAGGCTAATAGAAACTGGGGAAACTGTGGATGTATTGCACGAAGAACCTTTCTTTGGCATAGTAAGTTTCTGACATAGTAGCTCTCCTCTGACTACAAAGGCCTACAGGGCAGTGCTTCAGTTGTTTTGCTCAGCCTGGCGTCTCACTGCTCTGTGTCCTTGGTGGAATCTTGTTGGGAAGTGTTGGGATAGGTTATTGTTTTGGTGTATTTATCTGTTGGACTAAAGCAACCCAGCTCTTTCCATTATTTCCTTTTTTTTTAACATGATTTCTGGTGGCGAATTTCATTTAGTTTACCCTTTTATTATTTTAGTTGCCTGCTGTAACTTGTTCTGTTCTTCTGTAATCAATTAAAGTTAATTGATCTGAATTCAAGTCTTAAAACAAAGTCAAAAGACAATAATAATCTTATGGTCTTTACAATAATTATATTTTCTTTTGATTGTTATTCTGTCAGTGCAGTCTTACAATTGGCTTGTTGGCCACTGGTATCTGTTTTTAAGAGAGCTTTAAAAATGTATGAATTTGCTGTTTATAGTACAGTTGCATCTATGCTAGGAAATTCGATCCATTATGAAGTAGGTGATACCCTACCCTAAGCAATTATATGAAAGTAAAAGGGAAAAAATACTCAAAATGTCCTTTCACTTCTTTGACTTTGAATTAGTTGCCTGTTACAGGCAATAGATTTTGTTTAGTTCTTGAAAATAAGTTGTGAAATAATGGAGGAAAAGCTTGTTATGCAGAGTAATAAATTGGAAGAAAACAATTTCTCTTCTGCCTGTCTACTTGCTTTGCATTTTTTTTTTTTTGTTTTTGCTTTTGTTTTTTATCTAGAAGGTTAAGAGTTTCAATCCAGGTGAAACAAAATCTGACTTTTGGTCTTGTTTGAGGAGCTTACTGCTCAGAGAAGGTCTGGACCATTGTGTTGCTTTTGCTTACTTGTATTCAGAGAAGTTTGAATGAAACACAAATGCTGAGAGCAAAATATCTTTCACAGGTTTCACATACTTAGTTTTTGTCAACTGCAATTCCAGAGCTTATTAGCAGCCAACCATATTATTAATGGAAATCCACTAAACGGCTTATAATAATGCACACCGATCTAGCATATTTTAAACAATAGTTAGTCAACTGATGTCAAGAACCAGGAATGATGGCAAATGGAGAATGTGTACATCTCTGCTTCCCATGTCAGTAAATGAAATACACTAACATCTGTGGCATCAGTACAGAATAGATTGAAAATCCATAGTTTTGTCTGTTAAATTATGTTTTCTGTTAGTAATTTATAGAATCATAGAATTGTTAGGATTGGAAGGGGCCTCAAGAATAATCTAGTTCCAACCCCCCTGCCATGGGCAGGGACACCTCCCACTAGATCAGATTGCCCAGAGCCACGTCCAGCCTGGCCTTAAAAACCTCCAGGGATGGGGCTTCTACCACCTCCCTGAGCAACCTATTCCAGTGTCTCACCACCCTCATCATGAGAAACTTCTTCCTAACATCCAATCTGAATCTACCCATTTCTATTTTTGCTCCATTCCCTCTAGTCCTATCACTACCTGACACCCTAAAAAGTCCCTCACCAGCTTTCTTGTAGGCCCCCTTAAGATACTGGAAGGGTGCACTCAATGCCACTATCTATGTCACCAACAAAGATGTTGAACAAGACTGGTCCTAGTACTGATCCCTGAGAGACTCCAAATAAATAATACTCTGCAACAATTACAAAAGGTAGTAAAAATCAATGTAGTCATTTTTAATGTTCTCGCCTTATTTTTAGAAGTAGTATCAGCCATCCAAATCCCATCTTACTAGCCATGGATTTAGGAATAATTGTTGCAGATTGCACAGGTTTCAAAGATATAGAAGAATATCCCCTATACCTGGGCTTCAGCAAAGCCTTTGACACCGTCTGCCACAACATTCTCCTGGCAAAGCTGGCAGCTTATGGCTTGGACAGATTTACTCTGAAATGGGTCAAGAACTGGCTGGAGGGCTGTGCCCAAAGAGTGGTGGTGAATGGCACCACATCCAGTTGGTGGCCAGTCACTAGTGGTGTCCCCCAGGGATCAGTGCTGGGCCTGATTCTGTTCAATATCTTTATTGATGATCTGGACAAGGGAATTGAGTGTATCATCAGTAAGTTTGCAGATGACACCAAGTTAGGAGCAGGTGTTGATCTGTTGGAGGGTAGGAAGGCCCTGCAGAGGGACCTGGACAGGCTGGATGGGTGGGCAGAGGCCAATGGGATGAGATTTAACAAGGCTAAGTGCAGGGTTCTACATTTTGGCCACAACAACCCCAAGCAGTGCTACAGGCTGGGGACAGAGTGGCTGGAGAGCAGCCAGACAGAAAGGGACCTGGGGGTGCTGATTGATAGTAGTCTGAACATGAGCCAGCATTGTGCCCAGGTGGCCAAGAGAGCCAATGGCATCCTGGCCTGTATCAGGAATAGTGTAGCCAGCAGGACAAGGCACTGGTCAGGCCATACCTTGAGTACTGTGTCCAGTTCTGGGCCCCTCAGTTCAAGAGAGATGTTGAGGTACTGGAACGTGTCCAGAGAAGGGTGACAAAGCTGATTAGGGGCCTGGAGCACAAGCCCTATGAGGGGAGGGTGGGGGAGCTGAGGTTGTTTGTCCTGGAGAAGGAGAGGCTCAGAGGAGACCGCATTGCTATCTACAACTACCTGAAAGGAGGTTGTAGCCAGGTGGGGGTCAGTCTCTTCTCCCAGGCAACCAGCACCAGAAGAGGGGGACACAGTCTCAAGTTGTGCCAGAGGAGTTACAGGCTGGATATGAGGAGGAAGTTTTTCACAGAGAGAGTGATTGCCCATTGGAATGGGCTGCCCAGGGAGGTGGTAGAGTCACCGTCCCTGGAGATGCTTAAGAGAAGACTGGATGAGGCACTTAGTGCCATGGTCTAGTTGATTGGATAGGGCTCGGTGATTGGTTGGACTGGATGTTCTTGGAGGTCTCTTCCAACCTGGTTGATTCTATGATTATACGCTAGTTCCTCAGAATGTATTTCCTGCTTGTGAATTTGGGGAGGCAATTGTGGTTAGTCTGTGCTTCTCTCAACATCATGGGAGGATATGATCTGCATTTAAGTTTAGTAACTGATTTTTGCGTTGATTTAACATAAATTGGGAGTCCCAAATTAGTATCTAGCTTCTCTTGTCAACAGAGGCATTTAAAAGTCTTGATTTTTATTTTCTGTTGGATTTGTTGTGTTTTTTTCGCTTTTGAGGTCTCTGTAGATAAAGGCAAAGGTCTATAATTAATCTTAGCACCTGCTGAAACTGGCATTTTTGGTGGAAGTAATTACTAAGAATTAGTTTTTTTCCTCTGTCTTGATGGTGGGTATTGATGGAAATGTCAACTAACAGTTGGATGGGGACTATCAAACTTCATTTTGTCATTTTTCTTCTGCATTTTGTGGAAAGGCCTAGCAGAGAAAAGGCTTAGTAAATGCATGGATAAATAAATAACGATAAGTGAAATTTCTAGCCTCCTACAGAATGTTGCAAACACAAGGCTGACGAAGGGTATCCCATAAAAGAAGTTTAAAGGATAAAAACACATCTTTAGTCAGTTAAAGAACTGATTTTCCTCAGAGTGCAGTCAAAGAAAACAAGCTGAGATATTGGCTGGAAGAAGAACTCTCTCTTGTCTTTTGAAATACTGTTATTTTGCTTTTGTTCTAAGGACACAAACCAGATCTGTTCATCAAAGGCTTTGCTGATCATGTTTCTGTTACTGATGCTATGCTAAAATAAAAAAGAATCCAATTATCAAACAAAGCCCCATTGTACAACAAATAGTTACACTTACTCTATGAATTTTTAATTTTATTAACATTGCAGTCATGGTGATGTTCCCTTTTCCTCTTTCATACTTCCTGTGGTTACTGCTTCTTTTATAGATGAATTATAGGGGGGGAAAATGTATTAGCTTGTCCCATCTGTCTTCCTTCCCTTTTTTTTTTTTGATACAATTAAAAAAAAAAAAAAAAGCTGCATCTTGTGACTATTATCTTTAAACATTTTATGGTGCATGTACAAAAAGATTCTTTCTGTAACCTCTACTGAGTGGCTGAATATGGCAAGCAGGTTACCTGGAATTCCCTGCCACTGCCATCCAGCCCAGCCTTCTTTTCTCAAGGTGAGGCAAGCTCTGGTCCTCTATCCTCTGCTTCCATGTCATGTATTCATTGTGATAGAATGACTGAACTTGGAAGTAGAAGCTCAGGAAACAAGGAGTTCGTCTGCAGACACCCGTTGCTTGTGTTGAGAACATAGGCTAAAAGCTGGCAGCAGGTCATTTGAATAGAATCAGCCATGTGTGTGTATATATATGTATATGCGTGTGTGTGTGTATACAAACACATACATATTAGTACTGTTTTTATGGTAAGATCCGACCTACTTTTGCGTAACAGGTAAACCTGGGCCTGATGGTTAAGGGCAGTTATTACCGATAACAAAGTGGGCTTTGTACTAGAGCCCAGCTTCCTGCCAGGCATGCCTGTTGTCTCTTACATCTCTGTTTATCTTTGTCAGACTACTTAGAGGTGGCACAGTACATAGATCATAAGATCAACCAATGCTCATTTTCTTGCTTGGCCATTGTGACAGCTGCTAGTGATGTGGCAAACAATGTGTCTCAGAGTAGTTGTATTTGTCATCTGAATATCAGTGTATGTTACATGTGTTCTTGGTACCACTGTTCCTTGTAGCTCTTTTAGGCCGCACTAATGTTTCTGCTATGGAATGGAAAAATGCAGCAACCAAGAATCTTACTAAGTTATAATTAAATTGTTCTGTGTGAGAATGTCTGTTATATTCTTTACTTAAAGTATGGAAAGGCACTTACTAACATGGACATTTTGAAACTAGTATTAATTTACTCCATTGCACTTGAAAAATATCTGAGGTTTAATAGCTTGTGACCTTGTAGTTTGTACTTAATTGTTTTTTCCTGCTTTCTGTTTGCTTTACTGATAGAGGTATATTGATAGCTTGACATGGAGGAATCTTAGTCAAATACACATTTTTGTATCTAGTTCTCTTTTTCAAAATTTATCTCATTATCAAGAAAAGACGTGTCTGCTGTCATGTCTCTTTATCGAAGAACCCATGTTTCATTTGTTTCTTATATTAGCAAGCAGCTGTGCCTAAAGATTTTGAGCTTTGGCAATAGGAATCAATCTACTACCATCTCTCAAAGCCAATTTCCAGTTGCTCCCAGTTTCTTTTTCAGAGATGTTTATTATTTCTTTATTTTCCAAAACTCAGCTGTTGATTTACCAAATCAATTTATATCTTTCAGTTTTAGCCAGCTTTAGTCAGTACATTTCTATGCAGACAATTGCCAAAACCTTTTCTCCTATTTCTCTTCAATTCTCCCAGATACACTTGGGTTGTTGAAATAAGATGGTTTAGTGATTTAATCCATGCTATGAGCTCTCATGTGAGAGGAAAGATTGGTTCAGTCTTCTGCCTACTTCAGTGTCTTATGCAGTTGCAATTGAACAGGTCATTTGTTTCTGAGAAAACAAACTTGTGCAGATGACAGCTGGGCGACCACAGCATGTCTATTTAAGTGGTAACACTGGACATTCTTACATTCCCTTTTTCTTCCCTGCTGGTGCTATGATAAGACCCACAATTCAGTAAGAATGTCACAGCTTTCACAGGTTCTGGAAACACCTTTCTAGTTGTTCTAGACTACTTTATCAGTCATAATTCCGCAGTCTTTGCTCACAGTATGGTTAGAAGATTCCTTTCCATGTGATGAGGTTTGAAAGCTTTTGATTTCTTTTGTCTGTAACACTGCATGTAGTCTTGCAAGTGGAAGAGAGGGATATTACTGTGTTCTTTGTCTCATTCCTGAAAAACTGTGAGAGAGGGGAGGATCTAACACCATAAACTTCTTGTGCTGTACTGTTATAACAATGATCAGTAGGCAACTGGTAGCAAATACAGTAAAGAGATGCTAGAATGTTCCTCCTTTATTCCCAGTTTTATTGAAATTGTAAAGATGGATGAGAGAGCGAAAAGAATTGCCACAGAAAGGAACTGCCTAAATTTTAATCAGGGTCAAAGCACTGAACACAGCTGTGAGAGATGAATTCAGAATTTAGTAAAGTATCTATTGTAAGACTGTAAATTAGATGTCTCAAATAGCTGATATATTACTTGACAACATAATCAGTCTGGGTTAAAGAGTTGCACAAAAATTATTTTTGCAGGTGGGTCCCTGAGATATAGCAGATGAATTTAGGTTATCAAAGAGATTAATGCTCTCTCTATGTTATATATTTGAAGGGGGTTAAAAAAACACTTGTTTGTGGCACTAACTGCTAAGAAAGTTTGTTTTGCCTTGAAGGAGTCATTTCAAGATTAGAAGCTGCACAGTTATGTAGATTTTTGAAGCAACTTTCCTAGTTTTGTTTCTGTAGAAATTCAGTGACTCTTGGTACCAATTTCAAAATGAGTTACAATCTGTGACTTGGGAGAACAGTTTTAAAAAGGATGGAGAAAAGAAAAGGATTTGAGTATGTGTTTTTTCAGAACTTGATTAGGGGTAGTACTCCAACCTGACACACCAAACTTCTGTCACTCAGCATCTTGTATGCCAGTAACAATTTCCTAAAATGTGTTTATTATTCAAACCTATTTTGCTGAGTATACACAACAAATAGCATGGTGCAGTGCTGTCCACAACATTAAACAATATAGGTGTAGCCTCAAAAAATAACTCAGTGTTAAGGAACACCCAGTATAGCATATGAAACAACCAGGAAACAGAGAAGCTGTAGCTACAGCTGTACAAGTTGTATGGTGTGTCATTGCATGGTTGTGGGTTGGTGTGGTAAATGTGCTCTGGCCAGTCCCTGCACTAAGTGACTTGGCACAGAGTGCGATTCACTGACAACATCTATAGCCAGCTACATGACCCACGGAGGTATCTGCAGTTAGAGTAGTTGATAAAAGCTGGTTATAAAATCTACTACAGAAGCATCATAATGATGCCAAGATTAATATAAGTCTTATGTAAAATGTAAGGAAGCATGAGGTTATCCTCTATTTTCTACTAGTGTTACATGCAGAGAAAAATACAGGTTGCTGCTGTTTAGCATAAGCACAGCTGCAAATCTTGGAGAGTTCAGAACAAGAAAATTTGGAGGTCTGTGCACATGAGCAGAGATCAGGGTATTGTTTGTGTTTCTAAATGTAGTACTAGATTAGATTATATTAGGAGAACAAAATCGTTAGACAGGAAACACACTAGTATAGGCAATCCATCCTAATGCTGTATATGTTAATATTCTGGAAAGTGTAGTATGTCTTCTCATGAATACTCAGAAAACCGATGAGCCCAATTCAAATTATAAATGTACCATGATAGGTTATATGATGACTCATCTGGATACAGACCTCAAAATCTCAGTCCTGTATCCTGAACAATTTTATTTCCTAAGTATATCCAGTAGCCACTAAATACAGAAAACAGGCATTTCCTCTCATAAACACAGGAAAGCAAAGGAATGGTTAGATAAAATTATTGAAAACAAGTTTATTGTGCTACTTTTTGTGTAACATAGCAGAGGAGTAAAGACAGTACTGGATGTGAAGCTGGCTAGAAAAGCATTACTCCAGCTGTCTTTGTTTTTGGTTGGTTGGTTGGTTTTCTCCCTTCCTTCCTTCCTGTGTCTGAGTTTGTAAGTAAAGTAGTTTTGAAAACATTTTCTTTTGCTCATCATTATAGATAAGAGACTGTTTTCAGGTAATTTTTATTTTTATGAGATGTTGCACTGAAGCAGGTGAAAACATGTATTTGCAGAAACAAAACTAAGATTTTATTTTGCTTTCTTTGCCTTTTTAACTCTTTATATAACTTCAAAAACTCTGTCATTTTAATTTAAATCTTAGGGAATTGGCTGCCTATCATAGCTGTCTATGCAGAGCTTACCACTATGAGTTTTGCTCTCCTTTATGTAGATTTTCAGCAATGCAAATGGAAACAAATATTGCAGCACAGTAAAGGTAGTAGTGACATTCCAGCTAAACTTGGCAGAATTGACGGCATGTATCTCTGGTAGCAGATCAAAATGGTAGCCCATTTGTAGCATCTACAGTCAGCATTGCTTTCAACTTTAACATGCAGAAACAGTTCTTTGATGTTGAGAAAGCTTCAACAATAAAGCATAAAAGCTTTTCTGTTTTTAAATGCTTAACAAGAAGAAAACTTGGAAACTATCATTCTTGTGCTGTTGCATCAAATGTTTCCCATACCTGTGTCTTAACACTTGAATACTTTGCTTCATGCTGTTTCTGACCAAAACATTGTCTGTGATTATGTCCTAATACTTATCTCCTGCATGGTGCTCTGTCCATGGAGCATACCTGGTCTTCGCTAAACTCTGCCCTGATCCTGGTCAACAAGTCTTCATTCCCCTCTGATAAGGTGTTTCTTGACTCAGATGCTTTCCTCTCTTTGTCACTTAGACGTTTTTTTCTTTTCACCCTTTCTCTCACTCTCTGCATATTCTATGCAGATATTCAAGGGAGTAAATTTGCTGGAGATCTTACTTTCATTTTCAAGTGATACTAATTTGCCTTGGGAAGGGGGTTATGATCCTTCTGTTCAATACCTTGCTAATCTTTTTGGAGGCTGAATCAGGTTTCTTAAGTTGTACATCTATCTCCCTTAACCAGTCTCTTCTTATTTCATCACATATGACCATTATTATGGTTCACTCAGCAATTGAGCACTACCCACATTAATTTTCTTCTGCCTTCCATCCTTGCTTATCACTCTTGTCTTTACAGCAAGACTCACAATTAACATTTGATCTCTTTGTGTGTGTGTTTGTGTTTGAGTTTGACCTTCTGCGTGTGCTGTTTGTACATTTGACTCATGTTATGTCCTTCTATAATTTCTTGAGAGACTGTTTACAAAGGCCTGTAGTGACAGGATGAGGGGCAATGGCTTCAAACTAGAAAAGAGCAGATTTAGATGGGATGTTAGGAACAGGTTCCTTACTATGAGGGTGATGGAACACCGGAAGAGGTTCCCCAGGGAGGTGGTTGGGGTCCCATCCCTGGAAGTATTCAAAGTGAGGCTTGACAGGGCTCTGGGCAGCCTGATCTAGTTGAGGATGCCCCTTGCTTACTGCAGAGGGGGTTAGACTAGATGACCTTCGGAGGTCCCTTCCAACCTGGACCATTCTATGATTCTAGGATCATAGTCTAGGGCAGACATATTTCTGCCTGACTCATGCTCCTCTGATCTTGTAGCACTGATGCACTCTAGGAAACTATTTGCCCTTATTGGAGGTGTCTCCGGCAGAAAGCCTACCAGAGAGAAATTCGTATGGGTTATCCTCAGGGCTTAACTTTATCAATTGAAATCTGAAATGTCTGACGTGATGCTCACTTGACTCAGGGGTTGAGAAATGACAGAGGGAAGGACAAAAACTCCTTTGAGGCTTTCCACAATTTGTGTATTCACATGTGCTTCTTTGAAGAGTACATGTATATGAAGATAAATAAAGAGAAAGAATTTAAACAATTTTTGTTAAAACTAAATAAAATCCTAGTGCAGTAGTTAAAGCCTACTTTTATATTCAGTGCTTCATCACTGTTAATATAAAATACTCAAGTGCAGCAAAAATGTGTGAACACATCTGGCATTCAGACTTCAAAAATGGGTATTTTGGTTGGCTGCGTTAAAACTGATTGAAGTTTTCTGTATATCCTAGGCCTCTACAATACCTTAATAGAGAAAAAGTACATAGCAACATTTGCATTAAGTATTTTAGACCAACAAGCAAATCTCCACTGCAGGTTTCTTGTGTACTGCAGCTTTTCATTTGTACAAGGGGAGAAATAGAATGTAGTGTGAAAGTAAATATATTCAATGATATGCTGTAGTCAGTGACTTTTTAATAGTGCATGAATTTTTGCATCACCAGAAACTCCATAGTCTGTTATATCCTTGGCAAAGCTTTGAAAGAATAGCCTGAATTCAGAGCATGTCTGTGTGCATATGTATACCAATTTACCAATATGTGTATGTTCATCAGAAACGCAGGTAATCTGTGCACCTAATAAGCTTAATGTTCTCATTTTTGTGTCATTTGCCCTAAGAAGGCTAACTTGAAGAACACATAATTACTGCCTTTGTCACCATTTAAAGCAGAGAACTCTACTGACCAAAGACACATTTGCGTACTTCTGACATGAAATTGCATATCCATGCTGTCAGGAACTGACAGAGAAAAAATCCCACTGTACTTTAGACAAGATAATTCAGGGGCTACTGAGCAGCATCAACTCATCTTGTTATTTGGGACATCTTATTTCCATGTCCTTTTCATTATTTGATCCTGATGCTACTTGATATGTTATCTCTTGGTAAAGTTGTATCTTCTGCTGTTAATCTCAAGATGCCAACTTGCTTTTAGTAACAGGAATATGTAAAATCGTATCTGTCAGCTAGAGGAACCTCTAATGATAGCTGAAGTATTTAGAGTTAGTCATTTGGTTCTGTTTAGTTTGCAAATAATCTTACTGAACAGAATTTCTGCTGTTTGGATTTATCTGGTTTGTAGCCTGAATAGTAAAAATAAAATCCTAATAGTGAAGCCCTTAAACAGACATTCTCGAGGATTCAAGACTGTGATACTTTAAGCTTTCCCCAGAGCCCCAAAGCCCAATGGAACAGATTTAGGTTGACTCCCCTTTCCCTTTTTCCTGGTAGGGAAAGCAAACTTAGGCAGGAAGAGAGAGGTAAAACTATAAAAGAACAGTCTTACATTGATTTGGAAGTAAAAAGGTAAGTTTAACAAAAAATAATAGGTATTTAAGTAAAAGGAAGGTTACGAGGATATAAGGAAAAGGGATAAATAAAAACACGTACAAAACCGGATTCTCTGGGTGGAAGATGGATTCTCTTTGGCTACAGTTGCTTAGATGTCTGGGACAGTGTGGAACGGGCCCGACCACGTGGTTTACAGCTAACAGTAGCAGCAGGGTGTCAGAGAGCTGAGGGCAGGAGAGAATGAGTGAGACAGGAAATTTCCCCCCCTTAAATCGGATTGTGGACAGGAAGTGGGAGTGGAATAGCCTTTGACCTGGGGACCCCTCTCCCTAGAAGGGGGCCAGATCTCTCTGCCCACCTGGGTTAGGTTTCTTTGCCCACCTGAGGCTAGATTTCTCCAGCCCACCCCTCCTAGGCTGGACTTAACCCAGCACTAAGACATATCAGTTTTTGTTATTTGGAAGAAATTCATGTCATAGAGAAGTGTGGTCTGACATACTTGTTTTTCCAATGTGCATTACTCATTTTATTCCTAAATTAAAATAAACTTGGCTCTACATAGAGCTAAATCATTAACCTTCAATTTACTTGTCAAAGGCTGCTTCTTTGATATGTTCTTTCCCAGTATGTGCTCCCATCCTGCTGGAATGGGAATCTTCACCTCTTGCTAAATGAACAGAAAAAAATATTCACAAGCCAGAAATGCATCAGTACATTGTTCCATAGTATTCAGCAGACCATCCGAAGCATATTATCACTCAACTACAAAAGTATTTACTTCATCTTCAAGTAAGCAAAGGAAAGAAGCTTCCCTTATACAATGTTTTAGGTAAAAATTAGTGCACATCTCCTTGGAAAATTAGTTTAGCTGTGTTCCCATCACTAGATAAAAATTTCCTGTGTAAAGAATCATACTATGTCAGGGAGAGGAGGAGGAAGAAGAAGAAATTTATGGACAGCAAGTCTCTTACATAGTGATACCTGTTATGTTTGTTGTTACTTTCTTTTCTGATGTGCAGTTGTTTTCAGACTAAATATTCACAGAATAAATAAACTATCATCCCTAAAGCAAGTGCACCACAACGCCACAACTGCCATTTCTAAAGTATTGAGTACTACAGGTTTGTTAATTCAAGTGTCTAATTTCAGTACATTACTTTGCAGTTTCTAGCAAAATACACTTTTGTAGTCAAGCATAGATTTCTAATAATGTCTAGCTATAAATACTGTCTTACAGTTTTTATGTCCATCAAAATTACAGTATCAAAATTTAATAGGATTCTTCTGCTGTGAAAATACAGGAGCCTCCAGATTTAATCTAAGACTTGGCTCTTGTGTATATTAAAAGCTGATGGAAAGAAAAAAGTCTTTCCTTTTATCTACAGTCAGTGCTTTGAAATGTAAGTGTGAAACAATCATCTGAAATGCTTTACAGCATCAGCAATTGTCATAGCATTTTACATTTATCAAATCTTTTGTTGACATATTTAATCTCCTTATTATATAATATAACCATTGTCCAGTAAAACAGACATAGAAAAACTTAGTGTATTCTGTGCTGATATGCCCTGATGTTTTCCAGCTGCTATGTGCACTCCTTTGAGTAAATGAACTTTACCAGCGTGGTCTGTAAAGTTGCATGATACTGTACATCTGCTGTGGTAAAAATGGCACAATTACTGTAGTGTTGAGACTTGTGTTCCAGGAAAGGTCTCACAAGGGCTTCATCACAGTATCATCTACCAGTGCTTAGTTTTATTTTTCATATGTATACAAACTCCATGCAATGCTGAAACATTAACTAGCTTTCATCATTCAAAATGCAGTTGTTCACTTTCACCCCATAAAGCAAAAATTTGGCTCAATGATTAGGAATGTTTATGGCTAATTAATTAATTTTTTGTGTCACATCATTGAAGAAAGGATATAAACGGTGGATTCAATGTTGCCTGTCTTCCTTCATCATTACCAGTTGTGTTTATGCCAGTGTTCGTTAACAGTCATGTGTAAGTGAGGAATGAATGAGATCCCTGCACTTTGTCCTCATCTTCAGCCTTGCCACTGGTAATAAAGAAATACAGGGCTAGTAAAGTTTATACTATACTGGGTTGCAGAGTTGTGCAGAGGAGCCAGTACTGACAACTCAGAGGTAGAGGTGAAGGTTTTCGAGAAGGTAGAACTGCAGGCACAAAGTGTGTGCTGTGCCTTAAGAAATGCAGGAGGCAGCCTTAATAAAGGGAAGTTGTTTACTTAATGAGTAGAGTGACTTCACCTTTTCCAGAGGTTTGATTTTTTTTTTTTCCTTTTTGATTTTGCTGCCTCTTGAGACATATGCTAACAATGAATCGATACAACTGTGTTTTTCAGACTGGGTTTTTTTTTTGAGTAATACACCTGCTTAACTATAGTACAAGCCCCAGGATTTTGGTTTTAAAAAGAAACAACCAATCTGCCACAGCTGTGAGTACTTATTGATTGACAGTACAATATTAGTGCAAGTGAGTTACCTCAGATTTACCTGATTTAATCCACTAGTCTCTTCTAAAGCAATCTTTCATTGCTGGGCATGTGTTCCCTGAGGTGGAAGGAGTGGTAGTCTTGACCCCAAATGCATCTTTCTTCTGGATCCAAAAAAAGACAATAGGACATTTGTTCAGGTATCTTGAGCCTTTATGTGGATTATTGGGTTTGCAACTGGACTTTATCCTATCAAATGCTGAACTCTTCATGTCCAACTTTGGTCCCTATCCCTCTTATCTCTGGAGCATAGGGCATTATGCATCAAGAACACACTCTTTTCTTAAGAGAATGACAGTGCCATGGCTGTGCTGAGTAGCTGTTTCATGTTAGGGACTAAAACTGTCAGATTTAAAAAATTGGACGGAAGTTAGAGGTGTAAATAAAAATACCCACTCATGTATCTTCATGGTCATGAAAATATAAATCTGCAAATGTTTAAATAGTCTCTGCAACAAGGGGTGTAGGAAATACTTAGGTGTTACAGTGATAAAGAAACACAGCATCAATGAGTGAGTGTAGTCATTATTTCTGGCGCTCTCTTACCAGTCCAATATGAATTGTTTTCTTGGCAGGGGTCATGTTGATTATTAGAATCCAAACAGTCACCTGTAAGTTTTAGCTAGATTCTTACATATGATCAATATTTCTACAATTATCAATCCTATTTCCCTTGAGTTTCAGAACCTTTGTGAATGAACAGTAGTCTCTGTCATGACTATGTGCTACAAATGTGGTATCATAGAATCAGTCAGTGTTGGAAGGGTCCACAAGGATCATCTAGTTCCAACCCTGCTGCCATGGACAGGGACACCTCACACTAGATCAGGCTGGCTAGAGCCTCATCCAGCCTGGCCTTAAACACCTCCAGGGATGGGGCCTCAACCACCTCCCTGGGCAACCTGTTCCAGTGTCTCACCACTCTCATGGTCAAGAACTTCTTCCTTACGTCCAACCTGAATCTACCCACTTCCAGCTTTGTTCCATTCCCCCTAGTCCTGATATCCTAAAAAGTCCCTCCCCAGCTTTCTTGTAGACCCCCTTCAGATACTGGAAGACCACAATAACATCTCCTCAAAGCCTTCTCTTCACCAGACTGAACAGCCCCAACTCTCTGAGTGTCTTATCATAAGAGAGGTGCTCCAGCCCTCTGATCATCCTTGTGGCCCTTCTCTGGACATGTTCCAGCATGTCCATATCCCTCTTGTAATAGTGGCTCCAGAACTTGACGCAGTACTCCAGGTGGGATCTCACCAGAGCTGAGTAGAGGGGGAGAATCACCTCCCTTGACCTGCTGGCCACACTTCTCCTGGTACAACCCAGAATCTGGTTGGCTTTCTAGGCTGCAAGTGCACACTGGTGGCTCATGTTGAGCTTCTGTTGAGCTTCTTGTCCACCAGCACCCCGAAGTGCCTTTCTTCAGGGCTGCTCTCCAGCCAGTCACTGCCCAGCCTGTATTTGTGCTTGGGATTGCCTTGACCCAGATGCAGGACCTTGCACTTGGTCTTGTTGAACCTCATGAGGTTGGCTTGTGCCCACCTCTCCAGCCTATTAAGGTCTACCTTCCCTCCAGCCTGTCTGCTGCACCACACAGCTTGGTGTCATCAGCAAACTTGCTGAGGGTGCACTCAATGCCACTGTCCATGTCAGTGACAAAGATGTTGAACAAGACTGGCCCTAGGACTGATTCTTGAGGGACTCCGCTTGTCACTGGCCTCCCATTGACAGCCACTCTTTGGGTGCGGCCATCAAGCCAGTTCCTTATCCATCTTGTGGTCCACTCATCAAACCCATGTGTCACCAGTTTGGAGACCAGGATATGGTGCGGGACAGTGTTGAAGGCTTTGCTCAGGTCCAGGTAAATGATGTCAGTCAGTTGCTCGCCCCTCATCTATTAATGTTGTGACCTTGTCATAGAAGGCCCCCAGGTTTGTCAGGCGGGATTATCCCTTAGTGAAGACATGCTGACTGTACCAAATCACCTCTTCGCTATTCTTCTGTCTCAGTAGTATCAGATCTCATCATTATTAACTGTCCTTGTGCTGTAGGCAGATCAATTAAAAATACTATAATCTTTCTTTTTGATATGCACACTGTAATATGTAAGCTGTTGCATTTACTCAACATAATAAAATATGTTAATAAGTAAAATGTGGGTTATTATATTGTAATATGGCTGCAGTGGAGCGTCAGCTGTAATTTTTCTGAAAATCACTGTCGACTAAGACTGATGAGCAGTAAGAGAAAGTATGTCAAATTAAGAGTTGGGGGGGTTTTATGTAGTATTTAATTTAAATAATTTTATCCCAACGGGTAGGTAGTTGTCCTTTTCTGACAAGAACAGCTAGCCTGTACAATCACTTCCATTGATTTTGCTTGCACACATCAATATGGCTTTGCTGAAACAAGCAAACCCTGCTCATTATCTTCTCCTGTTCTTTCCAGTTCATCACCCAGAGGCAGTCTTGTCCTTTTATCATGCAGTAAATTTTACCACATTATCCTTAAGGCTCTGAGCACTCTAGGCTGCACTGGATCTGCTAGCCCCAGATCTACTTAGTGGTGCAAACATAAGCACACTGCGCTGAAGGATTGCAAACTGTCTTGTGGGCATAGCTCCTTGTCTGTCTATTAAAATACAGAACTACTCCTTTAATTTTAAAAAACACGTTTTCCCTTGCATATATTACTGGGGCTTTAAATTATAATTTTCCAGGCATTTATTGTACTTGATAATAAGAAGATTTTAGTATTCAATGTAAGATTATTCTATCTATTGTAGTTTGGATTCAGAAAGCAAAGGGATAAATATTGCTACCACTGCACTCAACAGAAGTTGCTCTGTTGAATATCTGAACATAGACAGCTCTAAGGCAAAAAGATATATTTCCAGATACGCATGATGGTTTGGGGACACTGAAAAGCTCTGAATGTTTCAGATTATATTGTCTAAACTGCTTTGTTAGTTTTGTATACAAGTAGTCCTTTCAGAGGAATAGACCCTCAGAACTGAAGTGTAAAAACTCAGTTCAGTGTCATTGAAGTGTGCTTTTGTTAGAATCGTTGGGTGTGTTGTCAGGTTCATATATTCTTTCAAAATGCTCAGAACTCTCGTACTAAATCTCAACAAGCTTCATCCACATCAGTCAGTGTGCTATGAGCTTATACAAGGAGACCTAATTGCAGTACTGTGGTGGGTTGAAATTCCTCTCCCACATTAACAACTACAGACTAGCTCAGTTCAGAAACAAATGAGGCTGTATTTTACAAGCAAAACTACAATCTGTAATGAAATGCAATGAATATGTACAAATATACAGTATTCACAATATTCACAAACATGTACAATCAACAGAAAAACACAACAAAGTCCTCTGGCCTTAGAGGGGCCCTGCTTCTTTCTCCAGACCCCCCGGACAGAAGGGAGAAAAGCCAAGAAGCAGAGAGATTGTTAGAAACTTAGCTTTCAACGTCAGCATGCGGGTGTGTGTGTTATCTCCCAAAGCCAGAAGAAAAACGCAGAACTGCCCAGCAGAGAAGCACAAGAGAGACAGACAGAGAGACTGCCTGTACCTTGTTTTGAGTACTGACTCTTAAACATTTCTATCTCTTCAATGGAAGTGTTTAGAATAATCATTATTTTGCTTTCATACACCCAATTGTGATTTATTTACATTCTTTCACTTTTCTGCTCAAACTCTGTGAGAAAAAAAATAAAGGCACAGCCTTAAAACCACCACACTAATAAATAAAGTAATTCACCATCTACTTGCATGGCTAGTGTGAAAAATGAATTATATTTTCTATTAGCATTTTACTCTTCCAAGTCTCTTAACTAGCTAACACTTGACATACATTTTGTGTTGCAACTCACAGATTGCTCTGGAAAATGAGACAAACTTGCCTGCACTGGAATGCAGAATGTTTTGTATTTTTCAGAGAAACGTTTGAGATAACAAGATATTTTTTCATCTCTGTGTCACATTAAGTCACTGTTTTGCCAATATTATTTTATTGGTACAGATTTATGTTGGCTTTGCTATTCGGAGCTTTTCATGTTTTCTGCCTTCCCCTGTCCTTCAGCAAGCTGTGTGAGTAATACATTCCTTTAAAGATTTTTTTTTTTAAGTAAATGATATTTATTTACACACTGTTACAGTATTTTCTAAATACGCCTTATTCTAGCAAAATTCCTGTTGGGTATTAGCTTCTGATATAGTTTCTAAAATTGAAATCAGATTAATTTGACATACCAGGAGAATTTTTAGTTCAGCTCCATGATTCATGATAGGGTACTACTCAGTTTAAACTGAGCCTTTTTGGTGTGGTAAAGTCTCTCATTTAAGTCCATGTTGTCTTTCCTGTAGAAAAATCTTTACTACTGTTCATAGAGTTTCTAACAATAAGAGTACAGCACAAAAACTGTGATGCTACTGGAAGAGCACTGACATAATTTTCAAGTCACTCTTTGAAAAGGAAAAGACACCTCAATGGCAATTGACTCTATGTCTCAGCTTCAGAGTCAATTATAAGCTGCTTAAGAAAAACAAGCCTCATAACAAGCTTCATCTATTCCTGCTTTCATGTGTTGTTTCATGTATTGTTCGTTTCTAATATTTTTTTTACCCTCAATTCTTTCTCATGTTTATTGAATTCTGTTCTGTGCAATCAATCTGTCTTTCAGTATGAAACATTTCAGTTATCTGTTCCTGTAGAATTCATGATACCGTTTATCAGTTTTTCTGCAGGGCTTTCCAAGCACTTGCTGCAGTGTTATGTAAGCTGTTTATATGATCAGAATCAAATTCTGATAACAGTTCACCCATCTTCCCCCTGGCTTACGAACAGATGCAAATTAGAACTACTACTTTGCAGGATGAAACAGCCAAGTCTAAACATGAGTAAACTGCTTGTCTCTATGCAGCCTTATCTCTGCTAATGTGCAGAATTGTTTCACTGCAGAGGTGATCCTGAGTTTCAACCCCCAGATTCCTTTCCTTACATATAGACACATCTTTTAAGTCAATTTGTTTATACTTAGAATATAGTTTTGCAGCAGGAGCTGGCTCAGTGCTGTTCTTGTGAGTGTGATGTTCTTCAGGGTCACTCACACTGTTAGCTTCCTAACAGACTATGCAGGTACAGTGTTTAACTGTGCAGTGTCCTTTGTAGTCTCACTAACATAGATACGGGGCTTACTTAAAACTACCTAATGTTTGCACAAATTCCGTTTAAGTGCCATTCACCTTGAAATACAGATAAAAGCTTAAAGTGACTTTTTCATCTGGTGATACTGTTAATGCTGAGAGGGCAAAGTATAACACATTAATGTTAACAGGTTTTGTAAAACAGATTTGGAATCTTGTACATGTCTGTATGTAGCCTTACTCTCAAAATACATGTTCTATCTGTTGTTGAAATCAATTGAAGAGCTGCCTTCAGCTGGAATTATGTCAATTATGCTGATGTTTTCATTAATTTTTCAGTATGAAGCAGCTTCTATGTATTTTAGTTGTAGGGGGAAAAAATGTATCGGGTTTCAACAACAGTGACTTTCGAGTTCATGCAAGTCGGACAGTTTTGCCAAGCTATGGGAAGAGCATCTGCTTGCTTGTTTACAGATTGTCTGGTGTGCTATGAATGTTCAGTAG
This sequence comes from Indicator indicator, assembly GCF_027791375.1. Lineage (NCBI taxonomy): Eukaryota > Metazoa > Chordata > Aves > Piciformes > Indicatoridae > Indicator > Indicator indicator. The sequence goes on from NC_072025.1 coordinate 7,827,961, forward strand.
TTTGCACTACACAGCCCATGGTTATGGCCTCAGCACATGTCAGCCCAATTTAATTGTAACTGGTTTTACATTTAAAAAAATCACTTCAACACTTAATAAAATGAAACAGAGAAAATGAAGAAGGAAAATTTCTGAATTATTACTGGATACAAAAAAGAGTAAGTTATTAAATATCTTTAAAACTACAGTTTGCACAGTGGCTGTTGTGTAATTTGTAGAGAAAACCCATTGTATCTCCACTGCCATAAATTTCAATATTGATGTAATACTGCTTGAACATGAATGCCTCCTTTCTGATTTCAGTTGTGTGATTAAAAATCCATCCACTGTCTTGTGTACTGTTGCCCAACTGAACACTGTAAGGGGCTATAAAATTCAACATTTAAAGTTAGTCATCAGCCTTGAGCATGCAGTGCAAATACACTTGAGCTCCTAGTATAAAGTGCTGTTAGGGATTATTTCATTAAGTCAAGCTCACAGAGAGAAACCTTGAAATGCCTTCCTAGATCATCTGTTGTCATTTTTTTGACTTAGAATAATCTCTACAAACCCCATGATATTTATACTGTGTATCTTCTCAATATTAAGGTCTTTCAGAGCATATATTTATTATACATACAACAATTTTAATAGTCTGTTATTACTAGTTTGTTTTAAAGTCTGTAACATCAGTGCTTAAACTATATTTCATAGCTGTTTCAATAACATAAAATATAAAAAAAGTCAGATACAATAAAAAGTCCATATTCCTCTTAGCTGTGACAGTCAAGAACCAGCTCATTCCATTGTGTCAAATGCATCTATTTGAAATGCATTATTCATTCTGGTGGTGTTTAAGTAGATCCCCAGTCTTGAAATATCTTTGCAGGGAACACTTACTGTCCATAAATAACCAAAGTCACACTGTAAGTATGGTATTTGTTAGCCTAGAGCTGTATAAATGATATACAAATATACTAGTCATTTCAATTCAAATAGAGGATTGATTACTGTTAACACTGAGAAACATCCAGCCCGTATTGTTAAGGCTTTCTTTGAAAATATGAATTTAGCTAAACTGCGGAAAAAGTTGTTCGAATACTATAGAAGCCAACAGTTGTTTGAGAAGAATATAGCTATTCTAACATTATATGGGTTTGAAACCAATAGCATTAGAATAGCAACACAGAATATGTGTTATGAAGACTTAGAAAGACCTCCTAATAATGAATGCCATCTTGGGTTGAGAGTATTCGTCCAGAGTTTGAGTGACATGTCATTTTTCTTCAATGAAGCATACAGGTTCCCACTAATCTGAGGAGGCTTTTTGGGAATCAGGCATTTTTCCTGTGCAACTGAAACACAGACCATTTTTAAAATGGGCAAATGCCAGTTTGTCTATGTGCTGGGTTACACCCATCCTGGATGGGGGCTGAAGGACCCCAGCCCTCCAGGTGGACAAAAGAAACTTGATCCAGGTGGGCAGAGAAAGACTTGGTTTTCTCCCTCCCAGGAGGAGGGGTCACCTGGGTCAAAGGTGGTCTATTCCACTTCCCCTTTCCTGTCCAGCAGGCATATAAAAGGGTGGACATCTTTTACTGCTTCCTCTCTTTCGTGCCTCAGTGGCTTGAAAGAAGATTGGCTGCTGCTGCTGCCTCCTGCACTGACCACGTGGTCAGGGCCTATTTCTTCCAAGCTGCATCCATGCTTCTCTAAAGAACTGAATCCACTCCCATCCAGGGAAATATAAGGCCATCCAGGCTTGGTTTTGTATATTTTCCTGTTTACCCTTATTCCTTACCTTTGTGAAACCCTTCCTCTTATTGATATATATATATATAAATCTATATCTATCTATACATATTTAAAAAAATTTACCTCTCCTACTTCCAAACTGATTCCAGGCTATTTCTTTCATAAACTTACCTCCTCCCCTTTCCCCTACCCCTTTTCTTTTCCATTTTTTCTTTCCTTACTAGGGACAGGGAGGGGGGAGGAATCTCAATCTGTTATCATTTGAACTTTTGAAGTCCAGTTAAGGCTCAAACCAGCACAATATTTTTGGCGCCCAACGTGGAGCTTGGAAAATAATACTTTGTTTGAAAAGTAATACTTTGTTTGGAAAGAAAAGATTGGAAGTAGAGATGTTAATTTTACGGACTCTAATAGTTCAAGTTTTTGGATGGGCTGTTGGCTGGATCTTTTGGACCCATATTTATGAACTGATAACTTACCCTGTGATTTGGTTAATGATAGAGATGGTGCTTTACTGGGTAAAAACTTTACCGATGCAGTTTTGCACGTATCTTTTGAATTCTATCAACTTTATTGGCATTGGGAACTTCTCTGACATAAAGAATTTTTTATGAAGCAGGCTATGAAACTAACCACGTAGATAAAAATATTTTTGAAGGAAAATGGTATGGTATAGCAATATGTTCTATATGCTTAAATGTAATCCTTATAATTAGATCAGCCCTAGCCGCATGTGGAGGGTGAGGTGTTAACCCATTAAGAACTCTCTGCAGAGGGACAATGGGCGCAAGGCAGTCTTTTGTAAGCTTTGGTGGCCAGGGGGTGGAGAGCTGTAAACACTGCAGACGCTGTGATAATGTTTATGAAAACAGGGACCCAGAGGGGAAGGGGTCTGGCTGCAGTGACTGCTGCCCAGCCCCACAGGCCGTGACCCAGCTTTAGCCCCAGCCCTGAGGGTTTGCCCCCCCACTGCTTCCCACTTAACCCCCGATGCTCCTACCCACACAGTTTCTCTAGCACCTGTCACCACACGCCAGAAAAAGATGCAAAAATCAGCTCCAAACATGAATGGTGAAGAAGGCACTTCATCAGGTCCCAGCACAGTCTAACAAAGAGATTAATGCTGCTTTTATTTCAGCCAGGGCGAAAACTTCAGTGTGCAAGGTGGTAGCTACATCTCAGTTGTCTTCTGTAGACTCAAAGCTAATACACTCTGCCTTGAATATACTACTGCAAATCTTAAATCTACCACTTTTGGTGATATTGAAAGCATACAGATAATGTGGAAATTGTGAACATAATGCACATGTTCTGCATAAATCCCTGGTTCAATTTTCTCATAGATTTAATATGCATAGAGAAAGTTTGAGGATTTTCTGATTATTTCATCACCTGTGGATATACTAGTATGATCTAGTTCAACAGATGTTTTGGAGATACTGCAGTTCTGAAACGAAGGCCTCTAGTGACAAGAAAAAAAAAAAAACAGCACAATTTTTCTTGATATATTTTCCCAAAGGATAGTTAAATATATTTAAATTATCTCCATTCTAGCTTACTTTTCTTCTCATGCAGTCTTCCCCAGATAAGTAAGATTCAGCCACAGTGTGACTTTAATTTTTCAGTCAAAATACAATCCCTTAATTCTTAATGAAATCCAAAGCACTTAAACAGATTTGAAATGTTTGATCACTGGGGTGTTCTTTAAATTTGTTGTTTAAAATGGCTAATCAAAGAAGTGGTATGTGATTTATTCATATATAGTTTCAGATCATAATGGATGTTAGATTCTGCTGTCTCCTGACTGTTAATTCACAGAAGGTGTCAGGTGCATGGAATGTGGATTTAAAACAGTAACAAACCAATCAAGCATGTTTCATGCTTGCTTTTATGCTGGTGTCTTAAAACGACAGGTAGTGAACATAGGGGTTATATTGTGTGATTCAAGCTAGCACCGTATGGTTAATGTAGTTTAATGTCTCATAATGCAATGAAATTATTACAATTTGATGCAATTAAAAATGACAAGTAGAAAATAAAAAGTCTTTTTTTGTATGTGTGTTGCAGTACCCATTTTCAAAATAAAATGCTAATGTAATATTCTGCTCTAGATAAGATGTTTTAAATTTATTTGTGTAGCCAGAAAGTTCTTCTTTCAGATGCATCTGGGTTTTAGCCAAGTCTTGCTTTTGGTTATTTTCTGGATGACCTGATTAGACTATAGCAAGACATCTGATTTGCTCCAAAGTCAAATAACTGTAGTTAACATATAGTTAACTACAAAATGTTCTGGAGACCAGAAGTAACCCAAAGACTTTCTGATTAATTTAATTTGGCAGCAACTATCTATCCCATACACATCAGTAGAACTGTGCTCTCTTGCTGTGACCTTCAGGAGATCAAAGCAACATGGCACATACTATATGCCCCTTCCAGTTCTGTATTTTTCTCATTGTAGCATTTCCTGTCTTGGGAACTGCCTAATGTAATGCTGCTAGTTCTAACCATGTGTGTACTGAGTATCAGTAGCTTTGGAATCCTACCCAACTGTATGTGCTGTACAAAGCCTGTGCAAAAGTCTAAATTAAATGGTAAGATCTTTTTCTGTGCTTCTAAGTGTAGCAGAAAATCAGTTAAAAAGGGAAGATGGAGGACTAAATAAGGAGCTGGAGGACTAGTATGTACTGATTTGCAGGGTGATGATTAATTGTGTTCCATATATTAGAGTCCATTCTTTTTTTTTTTCTTGTGATAAAACTCCTACTTATGGATCATTGTCTGTAGAAGTAATGTGGCAAATGCTTCTTACAATACTGTTTAATCTTCTACACAGTTCACAAGAAGATTTATGTTCAGATTATACCTGAAAGTAGTGTGTTGAATATGTAGTTAACAAGTAATATATTAATATGTAGCATTTCAAAGAGTTGTCAGATGACCTGTTGTCGTTGGACAAGTTCTCTCTAGCCAATTCAATTGCCATTATACCACTCAAGGTTTTCTGTGTCCTATACATTGGAAGACATCTGTGCATATTTTATTTCAAAAGGAATTTTGGAAAGTGGATTTGATTCAGGGTGATCTTTCTGATTGTAGAAAGATTTCATGCTCAATCAACCATAGACTTAGCAGACATAATTCTTCAGACTTTTGGTTAAGATACAAATAACGTATCTGAGATAATGTTGAATGCAGTGACCTATTCCTGGTAGATCATACTAATATCTCTACATCTATGAACCGACTGAATTAATTACAACAAAAAAGCATTTGCACAGGAATTTTTGAATTTTGATTTTAGCATTAAAGCACCTTCTAGCCACCCCTGCCTTAGAATTCCAGTCTCCTAGTATTTACAAGAGACGTGGAAGCAGGCAGAAGAAGAACAGGTTTTGTAATAGATGCCACTCTGATAACATTTCAGATACTTTAATTCATATTGACTGATGATGAAGAATCAGGGAAATCATGGTATGCGGATCTGTCAGCCCGTTTCATCTGCTACTACACAACCAGACAGCCCTAATCTTCCTGGCACTGTGTCTGGGAAGAAAGACAGATTTGGATAGTTCCGTGCTAAATTTGCTTGTCCAGGCTTTGTTTCAGAGTGTGAGAGTGTGAAGGAAAAAAAAAAACCAACAACCCAAGAAAAAAAAGAAGCACCCCTGAGACCAAAAGCCCTTAGGCTTCTCAGCCTTTTCAGTTTCACAATGGAAAAGAGACATATTTATAGCAATAGTTCAAAACATTTTTAATAGAGTTGCCAAGTCATAGAAATACTCAGTTATCTCTCAATTATCAGTGGTAATGGAAGGTAAGAATTGGAGACGAATTCAGTGCAGTACAAAATATTTGTAAATTAATCTTACAAGAATATATTCAGTAAGATCATTCTGGAAAAGCCTGTAAGCAGTTTTCTGTAGAAAGTAGGTGTGGGCTGCTTTAAACAGCAGAAAGCAGAACAGCCTGGTACAAGTAGCTTCCCTCATGTGATTGGGAGCAGGGCCAGAAGCAGCACAGAGGAAAGACCAGCTTCATGCCCTACTGAAGTGTGTATTGCTGAGAATGGACTGGAGATCCAACTACAGCAGCAGATAGGCAAAGGTACTGACACATTACAATTACCTCTGAAGCACTAAATCAAACATAGAAGAGGATTAATGTGAATAAGAAAGAGAAGAGAGCTTCTTAATCACAAATCTGTTGCTGTAATTAGCACAACTGAACCACTATTGTGTCAATTATGTCCAAATATGTCTGCTTCACTGCTGTTTGGACTATAATGTGTGCCAAAGGCGTACGTCTGTCTTTGAAGTGGATTGAATTTAGGAAAGGTTAGAAAGCTCAAAACTGCATATTTTAAACTGAAGTATGCAAAAAATCAGTTAACCATTCGCTACAATATATTGAGAAAGTCCAGAGGTGCAAGACAAGAGATCTATTTCATCATTAGGGGATTTGACTACTGTCAGTTAAAGGCTGTATTTTGTCTTCATGCATGATGTCTCCTCGCTGGAATCAAGGGACAATATATATGTGACAAGTCAGTAGTTTCATAAAAATTACCCAGAACTAAGTATACAATTTAAAAATATCTGAATAAATAAATTATTGAGCTGTGCTGGAAGTCACTGACATTGTGATAATTTATCCCTTTCAGGTATACCCTTTGTAATAACTACTCTTACTTGTTTGTTGACAGAAATATTCCTATTTAACTTAGTGTGCCACATCATCTTGAAAATACTCAGATATGAACATCACATAGTTTCTCACCGAGAAAAGTATCTATAGAGTAACGACAGACTATGTGTTTCTTTCTTGCACTTACAAAGAGTCATTTTCTGTTTTCTTTTTTTTTCCAAGACATAGCCCTTTCAGTATATATCTGAAGTGAATTGTGCTTTATTTTTTTTCCACTGATTTAATGTTTCTGATTGTGAGATAGCATAAAATACTATGTCTTGTCATCCCAGTTTCTTCTATTAAGTATCCTGCAAGCATCATGTCATGATACATCACAGTGTCAACACAAGCTGCTGCAAATTTTATAAGCAAAATGCTTTGAGTGCCCCATTGGCATGCAATGCACAGGCATTTCTGAATACCAGATAAGAAAGGAGAATAATTATCCTCCAGTGTTCCAAATAACTCAGTGTGTTTTTAATGTACTTACTTGTTCTAAGGGCAATTATACAGCTAGGTCTTACAATAGTGTATTTTGTGTCACTGTGTTGGTGATTTACAGGCCACAGCAGCAATCTCTCAGTAGGTGTCAGTACTGTTTACAAATGAAGCTGTGGTAGGTAGCTGTGTGTCATTGTCTACCTACCACAAGTGTTTCCTGTGGTAAAGGTTTACTAGGACAATTTTAGTGATGCTTATCTGTCACGGACTGGGAGAGCAATGTGCATGACCTTAGGAAACAAACAGGTTTTGACATGCTCATATTTAAGCAGTTGAGTAGCCTGACTGGCCTAGGTGTCCAAACACAGAGCATAACTCCACTCGTAATGGGAGCAAAGAACAAGAAGTAAGCCGAAGAGCTTATGTTTTAGGTCACTGCAGTAACAATGAATGTAATGAATGTGCACCATTCAAGGTTACTCAGCAATGAGAAATATTTAGAGTGAATTAAAATGGTACTTGTGTCACTGTGTCATGTGAAAATGTGTGCTTTGGAAAAGCTGTCAGATTTGCAAACGCATTTAATGGGAGTTATAAGTTAATTTAAAAATGTAGTATTTTTAGTGATTACGTGGCAGCTGAAAACAAACCAACAGTAACAACAAAACAAAAAAATCCAAACCCCACAACTTACCTGTAGTACATTGATGCCTTTGTTTATTCTCTCAAATTTAAAAATAACTGTGGGGTATCAGCTTAGAGCAGCCAGCATGGGTCATGTTGCACTGTTGTTTCCACTTAGGATTTAAAAACAAGAACAGTTTAAAATTTAACCAAAAAGATTTTTGAGTGTTTATGAATTATGTCAGACAGCGTATATGGGGGAAAAAACGCTCCAAAGTTTTTGTTCACAGCTTGAAAGGATTAATACTTAGGCCCATTTTCAGGTGATTGAAAGCTTTTTGTTTTAGAAATATTTGTGATTTTCAGAAGTGAAGAAAGCATTAAAACAATGGAGATGAGAAAAATTCTGAATATACAGATCTCACAGATTTTAAAATATTTCTGATTCATGGAGTTCTTGTTTATTCGGTCTTTACATGAAAATGAAGGCTTTGAAGCATAAATGTGGACATTTCATGGATCAGTCTTGTCAAAACCAGCAAGAATGTTTAAGGAATTTGGTTCAAGCTTATATATTTAATATATATGTGTGTGTATGTATACACACACATATATATATATATAAAAATTAACTATTGAGTTAAACTATAAAATGTTTACTATTATGTTGTAGTTGGTCAATATTATAAATCCCTTTAGTGTCAAAAGTGCAGGAACTTTAAAATATTCCATCCACCAATTTCTGGAATTTTCCTTTATCCCTCCCAAACCAAACAGTAGGATGCATTGCCTACAAAGCTATATTTATACAACAAAATCACTTTTTTTTTTTTTTTAATCTATTCTACTAATGGTAGGCTAGATTTTAACTTAATTGCCACCAATATAGATCCAAATTAATTCTATTTTGGTGTCTTTAGGTTTTCATTGGTGAATCCAGTCTGAATCTCACCCATATTTAATATTTTTATTTTAGCTCATGAAAATTGTCTGTAATTAAAATAATATACAATTGTGTCCCTTCCAACTTGAGGTAATTTATAATTCTGTTTATAGGTTGTAACAAAAACAGTACAAATTCAGTAACTTTTTTCTATTCCTCCCTTGTACAGGTTGGTTGGAATTAAAAAAAAAAAAGTGAGTGGATCTTTTCAGGGTAGAGAATAAGTAGTTGCCCATTGCCACTTTGAAAGTCCCGTAGGAAAAAAGGCTTTTCTGCTGAATGCCTACCCTGTTAGTGACATGTAAACTGCTCAGTGGTGCTTTGACAAGAGTGTCCCAGGTGTCATTTGTGTTAAAATCTGCAGAGAACTGAATACATTTGAGTTTGACATGTGGCCTCTGCTCACTGACACCTGCTACCTCTTAATGATGCCATGGAAATACTTTTGTGATGACTTTGGAGCTTGTGAAGATCCTTCATTTAAGATGGATATGTTGCAAGGGAATTTGGGATCTGAATAATAAATTGGTAGTAAACCCTTTTACTTAGAAAAATGCATTGTTTATTAAGCTATAAAACCACTGTTTGAATTTCTTTGAGAGAGTTAAGGAATGAGAATTCTGAATTAGTAAAAAAAGCAGTTGTGATATTTCTACCCTGGGAAGCTCTATAGCTTTTCATTTTTAATACTTCTCAGATGACAAATAAAATAGAATAGAAAATGTTACTGATGAATAGCAATTATCCTATAATTATGAGTTTATAATTTACATTTGTATATCTTTAAATGCAGTATACTGCAATTTGGCTACATTCAGCTGGTAATCTCATCTAATACACACAAGCAATTGCAAATTTAAGCCCTAGTTGCTATCTAAATGTTATTAGGACTCCTCGAGGGTAATGTCCTTTGCAGCTGCCCTGAATGTACTTTGCACTCTGTGTATACTCAATAACTTGAAGGGATTGTTTTTTTTTCTTGTGTATATTAAATTGTAATAATTCTGTTGATGTCAAGGGGTTTATAGTTCTGATAGGTAATATAGATCAATATCAGGTCCTTTGTTTTCAGTGAGCAGAATTTTGCCTTCTAACAATGCCTGAGAGCCTGAGGAAAGGGCAGTTTTATTTTCAATATTTTGAAGTAATCTATTTGAGTGTGGTTGCAAACATTTCTACTAAATGTCATGTGTGTTAGTCTGAAATTCTTGAGGAAAAGCAGGTGGTTAGCTAAAAAGATGCTGGTCATAAACAGAAATATGTCCAGAATATACGTCTGCTTGGTTTATCACCAGTGATCCAGTAGTTTGAGTGTTTTTTTGAAGAGTATAATTATGCCATTAAGCTAAAAGAAGAAGACATTTCTTTTATTTCTCCCAATAGACAAAAAAAAACAAAAACAAAAACAACCAAACTAAAACAAAAACGGAAAACCAAGACTGTGCTCTCTAGATATAATGTATGGACTCTTCATCTTCTGTGAACTACTGTTTCTCTCTTGAACATATTGCTTCTTTTTGGGAGGGAGACTTTCTTTTGTGAAAGATCACCCTCATTTATCACCACTGTTTCTGTTAAGCTTTAGGATTAACATGCAGTCTTGATCTGAGCACAGGAAAAAAAAAATCTCCTTCACATTAGTCACTTGTATTAATTCCATGGTTGATAGAACACTGATTATTTCTCTAAAGCTGTTTTGGTATTGTGATACACTGTGTGTACACTGACACAGGTATCTAGTAAGGAATCCAATGTGAATCACAATATAGCAAGCCCTAAAGGAAGAATATGCATCTGTCATGGGAGGGGGTGATTAGGGATGGAGGATGATGGTTATTAATTATGAATTATGAATATGAATTATGAAAATTATTAATTATTGACACTATGAATAGCCGATTAATCACTGAATATGTATTAATTTGAATGCACGGTTGTAAAAATATAGTCCATAACTGGTTCAGTATATACAATTATACCCAATTATAATATTTACAGAATCGATTTCTAATTAAGGGAACAAAAGGTGCAGTTCCGAAACTTGTCCACTAGATGGAGACTCGACAAGACGCTTGGTGGCTTGCAACTATGTACAGAGATATTTATAATGTTATCAGGAGACAAGTTAAACTAGAAATATCATGTGACTACGTGCAGGCGCTTTGAATAGAATGTTACTGAATGTTGCACACATGGAAAGATACATTCTGTCTTTATTTGTAGTGAGGCAAGTTGCTGGGTTATGGTGGCTACTTGCTGCTTATCTGCCCTGGTTGGTCACACTGGGAGGTGCCCTTCTTTCTCCTCCTGCCTCCACAGGTGGGGGCAAGGCTTTCTTTCTCCTCCTGCAGCCACGGAGGTGACAGTTTGCTTTCCGCCGATCGGCGGTTTCCCTTAGCGGGGTTGGCCCTCGCGATCAAGGTGATGGTTCCCGGTAGGCGGGTTTCAGTGAGGGGTGCGGTGAAGCGACGCTTCCCCCTTGGCACGGCTCGAAGTGAGCTGAATCTCTTGGCAGCTGCTCCCATTAAGGTTACAATGCAGCAGTCTTGGGCTTGACTTGATCTCAAGGGAGAGGATATCTTCTCTCTCTCGGGAAAATCCCGGTGCTTTGCCCTGACGACACAGGGCTGTGGAATGGCGACAGTGGGTGGCTCCTTTTCTCTCCTGCAAACGGCGGGGGTGATGCAAGATGCGTTGCTGCTTATGGCTTGCAGCAGATCTGGACTGCCAGGCTTGGGGCTAGTCCTTCCCCTTCTGGGCTAAAGCTTACCCTCTCGGGGTGTCTTCTCAGTCCTCTTGACTGGGCTTAGGATGCCGGTTCGGTGAAGGGCTCATCCTTTGCTGGTTCCTCGAGTGGCTTGGTGGGCTGGCTTCTTTTCCATATCGCAGAGGCTTCTAGTACGCTTGAGTGTGAGAAGGCTTACAGCTTATGCAGTGTGTGCTGCAGCGAGTGAAGGCAAAAGGAGAGAGCAAAGTAGTAAACAAATGGAGTAGTACTTACAGATTTCTCAAGGCTGGATCTGACCAACGGGCACACTCGTCGACAACCTGCTTCAACCTATAGAAAGGGTGAAGCTAGAATTATGCCCTTAGATGGACAGAGTATGAGCATGCCATGTGATGAGTGCATGCAGTTGTTTACCCCTTAGGAAACAGGTTGGCGCCTGGGCCTTTGTCCTCCTCTCCTGAAAGGAGAGTGGAAAGGGGGGACTTACCAAAACATGTTGGGACAAGTTTGCTGGTATCTGGGGGTATAATTCTGGGCATATGGTGCCTTAACTACAGCATCTTATAATATTGTCATGCAACTTAAATGGTTGGTTACTTCTCACAGCGGTTGTTTCTCAACTGAGAATGTACTGAATGATCTCTCTGTGAGGCTTTCAGTCAATTAAGGCTCAGCAGAGCCCTTACTGAAATCAGTAGGAACTGGAGATAGTAAGTGTGGCAAGAGCTGTGGGATATGAGTACTGAGTGAGAAAATTGTCCTCTACTTATTATGGTGTAGTAACTGGATATCAGGACTGTACCTGTATGAATACTTAATGTATGCAAGTCATTAATTGTTTATCCAAGGGGGTGCAGTAACACCTTGGTTCATCATCTGCATAGAGGAGATTAAGGAGTCATCTGCATCTGTGTGATTAACAGGATCTCCACGCAGCTCACCAGTGAGCTATTTGACTGATGGCTTCAGGATCTTTCCAGGTTGGAATTTTGTTCAGTTCTCAAGATACTCTCTGCCAGCCTCTGCTGTGTTGAGTGCAATTAATGTACTTTAATTATTGCCCTGGATGGAGTGTCCCAGAGAGTTCCTGGTGCAGAAGAGGTAAAACATTTGTGTGTAGTCTGTAGAAACTATTCCTGTGGGTGTGAAAACGGACATACATAGTTAAGACTAAAGCAATAGATGTGCTGGAGTGGTTATGTAGGACCATGGGCCAGCTGGGGGCCAGTTGGATTGTGAGGTTTGAGCAGAGTGGTCTGGGTAATCTTTAACGATCCAGACGAAGATGACGGTGCAAGAATCCTGCAACAGAGACTCCCATTGCCCTCCATACAGAAAGTAACCCTCCTGGTAAAGAGATTTGATTCCCTGTATGAGTGTTATCTGATACCTAGGTCCTGAAGAATTAAATTGTTCTTTTTAACAAACACTGTCTGTGGGTGTCAATGCAACAGTAAGCACCACTGAAAATCAGTATCCTTTTTTGGTCATGACTAAATAAAATGGTAAGGATGCTTTATTTTCCCTCTTTAATTTCATTCACAAATTGTTCATAAGTTCATTTCTGACTCCTGTGTTTTTCCTCACTTCTGTCTCTTCCAGATACTTGCCACTGATCAAACCATCAGCTCAGCTGCTTAAATGAACCCTGTTTTGACATGCTTCAGTAAAAGCAAGTGGCTGAAATAGAGGATCAGATAGAGCTTTAGCAATGCATCCATCTTTTTCATTGTGGTGATTGATTAGTGTTTATTAGATTGATAATTAACATGAGCATACTCTTGCATTTTGGTAGTAATTGAAAGAGATACTTTGTCCCAGTGAACAAACAAGACTATTTGCCAGCCTCACTTTGCCAGTGTCTGCACTTTCCTTTGTTGACTGTTCATTTCAAAAAAGAAATAGTTTGAAAGAATTATTAAAATAGCATGGGTAGGCATTTAAAAGCTTACCTTAATATATAGCTTCTGTCATTTTTATGTGCAGTCTTAATAAATATATCATCATTCATTGCTTACTTTGGCTTACATTGTTCCTAGCTCCCAACAAATGAGGCTTTTAGTGATGATGGAATCATTACCACTTTTGCTATGAAAGACTTCTGCTAGCTCGCTCTTTTTTCTGTCTTGTTTTTTTTCTTAACCACCTTGGCCATGGCAGGCAGCACTTTTAGGTACATCAGACTATGGCAGTTACGTAAATGTTATCACCAATGCAGTGTTTCCTTATTTTATATATATTTTTTTTAATGTGCTACAAGACTTTGTAAAAGACACAATGACCCTTTTTTTTTTTTTTTTTTTTTTTGGCATGAAATGGTATTCTGTTTACCACTGAGCTGTAAAACCTGTTTCCAGCTTTCACTTAACAACTTTTGCTTATCCTATTTGTGGCTTAAATGATAGTAAGAATTTGAGCATAAAACAATTCTGCATCCCCTGTGATAGTTTAATGTGTTTTTCGACTGTGCAGTACTGTCTGCTGATTTATAATGGATAATTATAATCTATTTATAGAACCATATTTAACTGCATATAACCATGTTTATATAACACTTATTACCGTGTTCTGCAGAGGATGAGACAGAATATGTATTGCAAGTATGCATCCAGACTAACAGTAGAAACTAGGAATAGATTTGGGTCACTGAGAGCTTTTTACAGCAAATTTCTATAGAGCATTTGGAAGATGTTTTACTCAATGAAACTCTCTAGAAGAAGCAAATTATACCACATGTGAAAATGTTACTAAATGATGAGATCTATGTCTTACAAGTGAAGGAAATTGTCTCCAGAAGTTTTCTTCCTGCTTCTACTCACGCTGTGACAGACCTCTAAGGATCAAGATAGGGTTAGGCACAGACGACAAGTCTGTAGTTTCTTTCATTAATTGAATGATTACAATAAGAGCCTTGGGTGCAAGCTTGAAAAAAAAAAAGGTAATGAAATGCAGGCATAAAAAAAGGACAGTTAAAGGTAATGTCCAGTGTACATATGTGTATATAAAATATATGTAGAATATATATGCATACCTATACTCACATATATATATGCACTCAGTTTTCAATCTGTTGCTTCCTGTACTTTGGGAAAAGACTCTATGAACTTTGTCTTGAGCTCTCTTGGGCCCATCATAGCTAATAAGTTTCTTGAAAACATAGGCAAAGAATTCTTTCTACCACTTGCTTGGAAGTGGTGCAGAGGGAGGATAGCCACTGGTGGAACATGTTGTGTTATCTCTAGTTGTTGCAAAGAGTATACTTTAGTAACCAAATGCATTACTTTGACACATCTCTGACAACTATTTACAAGCAGTGCAACATAAAAGTTCAAAGTTAGAGCAATGATTGTTTTAATTTGACCAAAGCGGGGGGGGGGGGGGGGGGGGGGGGAGGGGGAATTAAATGTTTGTTCCATGTTTGCATTTTCAGATAGTTGTGACTGAAGTAGACTTTTTTCATTAAATATCCCTGCAGAAGATATCATTAGATAAATTATTTGATTCAAAACAAACATTTTACAGTAGTGAGGAACAAAAGCTTTAATGTTTCTACTCTGAATTAATGATCGTTGAAGAGGTATTGTAGTTCTGTTAAAATTATAACGACGCTGCTCATGTTTCTGGCATATTGCTAGTTCATTGTTTCAATGCTTTCTTGGAATGAATTATGCTATACTGTGTGCTGTTGTCATTCATCTCTATAGTTGTGGCCTGTTGTGGCTCTTAAAAAAGATGAAAAGAATTTGATATAAGTACTTTCAAAATAATTGCTAGGAGAAGAACTACATCAGTGTCGTTTGTCTCAATCAATAGGTGTATTCACTTGATGAATAGTTCCATCAGTGAACAGAGTCCTTGTCCCTCGGTGGTGGCAGTCTGTGGATGGATGAATTTGTAGCAGCACTCATAAATTGAGGTCTGTCTTGTGAAGCTGGTTTCCACAGCATCCTATAGAATCCATAGAGACAGCCTCCTCCAAGGGACCTCTCCAAGAAGCTTGATGAGTCGGTCCCATTCCTTGGAGAAGCTCAGCCTTCCACTGCAGCTTCTGAGTAACTGCACCAGCTGGCGAACATCTCCTTGAATATGAATATGTGTCTATAAACTCATCCATTCTGTACAAAGCAAGATACCCTGGTTAGATACTTCCACAGACAAGGATGTTGGAAAGATTTCTCTATTGTAAGGGGATGCAGATTTCATTTACAATGAAGTTAAATCCAGATGAAAGACAGACTGTCAATGAAATTTCTAAAAATTAAAATATTTCAGTGTTAGGAGTGTGAGTTTATGCAAATATGACCTTTATTCCTGCTTTAAGTACAGCTTACAAGCAGAACATGTTTGAGATGCTGCAAACAGTAGGAGTCAGCTGATTCAGTTTAAATATGCATCCCTCCTGCTGTGAGAATTAGCAAAAAGATGGCAGAGAATTAAGCATGAGGGGTTTGTTTCTTAAACATTAGGTTTTGGATGAAGTGTAAATAATGAAGCCAAACATTTGCGTAATTAATATTTTGTCATCCCTACTGTTCAATGAGGATTAGTTCAAACTGGAGGCACACCAGAACATTAGGTAGTTTGTTCTGCTCTTTAAGGAGCTGATACCAGAGTTCTGTTCACACTTCTTGTTTTCAAGGCTGTAATGCAGACCTGTTTAGAAATGCATAAGCAGTGAAGAATTCATCTTCGTGTGGTATTGGGAATTAATTAAAAATAATCTCCTGTTCACAAGCACCAATTCTAGAACTGCCTGGCAGAAATTCAGATTAGATACTTGCTTACCAGAGTGATAGTGAGCAATGTCTTCTCTGTTGACGTTCTGAAATATTATTATGGAAGTCAAATTGTATATTAAATAGTAAATGGGTGGACTCATTCTGTAATAGTGGAAATTGATCTGAAGTATAATTTTTTCCTAAAGAAAAAAAAGAATCTAAGCTTGCTTTGTGAATTTGGAGAATGGTAAAGAAATGTTCTTTGAAGTACTATCACTCATTTCCTTACATACAGATTAAATATATGTAAGTATATAAAGACCTCAATGACTTTTTATGTAGAGTAATTGCTAAATTTTAATTCGTTTAGGAGAAAAGTTTGGAAATAGCCAAGCATTTGTGGACTTGCTAGATTTCTAGTGTATAAAATTCTTAGTAAATAATTTTAAAATGTGAATATATCCATGTATCTTCGTGGATACATTTTCAGTTCATGACTAGCTCCTTTTGCCTGAATCCTATCACTGAACTGTAGCAATTCAGGCACTAACTGCGTCTTCGTTTGGCCACACTCACTGCTTGGTGAAACCTGCATGTTGCCTCCCGGTTCATCAATCTCCTTTGGATTCAAAGATGTGAGTCACCAAAGCCATATCTGTACACAAAAAAAAAAAAAAAAAAAAAAGGAATATGGGAAAATAAAAACCCCGTTCTAAGTCAGTACAATTTGGAAACTAACTCAGTGAGATAGCTTTTGAAATAAACACTTGTCAGGACTGTGGGTGAACTTTAGATAGGCTGTAGGTTTGTCGTTCAGTCTACTTGTCTAATTGGACAAGGGATTTAAAGAAAATGCATCAATGGCAATACTCAAAAAGTGTTGTGGGACTTTTAAGCCTGACTTTAGATATCACATGAAGGGAAGGATGAGATATCCAAATTCCCTTGCATCTCATTAAACATGAGAACAAATTTCCAGTGTTGGAATTAAAATTCTTTACAGCAAGAGATGTTGTTAGAGCTAAATACAAAGTCGAGTCTGCCTTCTACATCCTTGCAGGTAGCAGTGACTCAGCAATCCAAAGTCAGCTGGCACTGCTACTTCTAATGTGTCTACTCTATCTTTATGACCATGTGGTAAGACAGTCAAGAAAGAATCGGTCCTTTATGTAGCCTTGCACAAAGGATGATAGTTAAGAGGCTGTGTAAACAGTAGCTTTAATTATCCTTTCTAACTTTGGGAACTGACAATTCTAAGGGGAAAAAACATGTGGCACTACTGTGTTTTAGGAACAAAGTGGCTGAAAAGTTGTGTTTTACATTAATGTAGTCTGGTAAACAAGTTTAAGCTTCTTGATAATCCCATGGGAGATCATGCTTATCAAAGTAGAATAGTCTGGTCATTTATTTTAGCAGTGGCCTGTGTTGCTTTATAAAATGTTTCACATTTGGTGAGTTCAGATCATGAAAAGAACATAAAAACCTTGGATCCATATCTCCAGATAAATTTCTAGTAAATGGAATGCTGTCTGGGTGAGCTTTGCTTCTTGAAATCTGTTTTAAGTGAAGAACTTTCAAGTGAATTTCTCTTAATTTTCAGCTTTGTATATCATGGTTTGCAGTTCTGATACCAAATTGTATTGAGCCGAATCAAACCGTTTCTAACATGATGTCAAATTCTGCTTCATTTTTATCTTGTGTAGGGTGAGGTGGTAGCTTTTTCAGTAGCAAACTGAATGAAAAATCAGAGTGCTCTGTGACTCAAATGTTCCAAGTATTGATGTTATGCATTTACTCACCCATTTCTGGATGCTTTGCCTAGGCAAATGCAAAGAAGTGTGCATTCTAGAGAATGAATTGAGACTTTTCATTTCACAGTATTCCTTAAAATAATCTTTGTGTCTGTCAAACTGAAGCAGAATGGATTAAACTTCAGCTCACTCAACTGGCTCAGTTGGCATATTAGAAAGAAACATGCCTTCAAAGCCCTGTTTCAAGGCATGCAACTTTTAGTGTTGTGTTCTTACTGATTTTTAATTACTTGCATGATGTGCTAGATTCTATGGTATTGCTCTGGCAGGGGGTTGGCTCGATCTCCCGAGGTCTCTTCCAACTCCTGTGATTACACCTAGTGTTGCTGCCTATGACTGGTTCCCAGTGTTTGGATAAACTAATGCTAGAACAACACTTGTACTGCAATATATATATGTGGTATAATCATGGAAGGGAGTGACAGGAACACCTAGAAATTGCAGTAACACATTCAAAAAAACTTTGCAAGGCAGTGGCTGTGCTGCAGGGTGAGGTTTAAGAGGTTTATTTCTTGCTTAAGTGCCATACGTTTGGGAGATTTTGTCGTGGCTTGTGTAATTTTGAGCTTCTTTTGGGGCATGTGGTGAGGTGAAATGGTTTAACAACCTGCTACAGGCTCTTGCTGATAGACATAGTTGAGCACTAACTGCAGTTTACCCCACAGCAGGTCCATTGTACTCTTGAAATTAGTGTGGACTGTGTCTGCTGCATCTAAGCTAGTGCTACAAGACTAACCATCCTAGGTAACTGATACCCAGGACATCTTACAGGTGTAGGCTTGGATATCTAAAATCGGAGTTAACTCTTTTGGATATTATAATCTCTCTTAGTTTTATTGATTTTCAGTGTCATTATACTGACCATTATCTCAGAACAACATTTCTGATTAAGGGTGGAAACAGACATTGCAGGTTACATAACTGTCATTTCTACTCGAACTTCAGCTGCTTATACTGAAAAAGCTATATTAAAAATGTAGGATTGCATTGATCACAGAATCACAGAATAGTATGGGTTGGAAGGAACCTCCGGACATCATCTAGTCTAAACCCACTGCTAATGCAGACTCACCTAGAGCAGGTTGCACAGGATCATGTTGAGGCAGGTTTTGGAAGTCTCCTGAGGAGACTCCACAAACTCTGGGCAGCCAGTTCCAGTGCTCCGTTACTCACACTGCAATGGCCATTTGATATTTGAAAGTGAAGGAATGCTCTTATATCAGTGCTCTCTCTTCTGATAAAGGAATCTACTCTAGAAGTAGTACTCTTCTCTTTGTATGTGAGTTTGTATTTTGTAATATGTAGCCATTCTGAGCCTATGACTGCGACAGCAGACATTGAAACTCTTACTTAATGTGCTTGCAGTGGCTATGTCTAAAGTATGCTAATGTTGCCACTAATGAAGCCAGCAATCATCTGGATTTCTTCACTGTACTCCATAATTTATGCTTGAAGTTTGTACCCTTCACTCTAATTTAAAAACGCAACATATATCTTTTGCTGCTTTGTGTTATTTACTCTTCATCAGCTTTTTTTATTTAGTAGGGTAAGTAGGAAGCTACTCCACATACAGCAGGACTGCCAAAAATGGGAGGTTTTGGAGGAGACTAAAAATAGAACAAAGCTGGGTTCAAGAGCTAAATAGCTTATTGCAACAAAGGCTGTTTTTTTTCCTCATAAGAACACGTTTCACTGTTGCTTTGGCCCTCACACTAGTTTTCTATAAACCTGCTTCCAGTTGCAATGGAACTTTATTTTCTTTAAAGTTGTTTGATACCATTTACAGTTGCCATCTGGCTCATTAGTCCTGTAAGATTGGGATGAAGAGCTGCCTGTTTCCTGCCTTCCCCACTGGATCCTGAATATCCATCCTTAAGCTGTTCTTTCTGCTCTATATTCACTTACTACAGTGCTGTTCCTTCACTTCCTGTGTCATAACCACATTCTTTCTAGCCAAAAAGACTGGAGAGAGCCTTATGGAATGTTTGATGCCTTTTTGCACCACCAGCTCCATCTTTGTAAATGCTGGCAAAATAGAGGGATCCTCTATCTGTGTGATGGTTTGAAACTGTCTTTTATTTCTTTTTTTCTCAAAGTTCAAGCAGAAAAAGCTAAGGAGTGTAAATAAGTCACTATTGGGTGTAAGAAAGTGAAATAATGATTGTTCTAAACACTTCCGTTGGATAGATAGAAATGTTTAAGAACTACTACTCAAAACAAAGTGGGGAGTCTGCAGTCTGCAGTCAGGGCAACTTGCTGGGCTGTCTGGCTGCTGTTTCTTCTTCTCTTCTGGCTGAAGATAACACACTGACCTTGGCAAGCCAAGTTAACAACTTTTCTGCTTTAGCTAACTCTGCTTTCTGCCAGGGGGGTCTGGGGGGCAGGCCCCTGGGAGAAAGGCCCCTTAGGAAAGGTGCCCTTTGGGGGGAAGCAAAGGGAGCTTGGTTGTGCTTTTCTGATGATTGTATATATTTGTAAGTGTTATGAATTTTGTATATTTGTACATATTCATTGCATTTCATCATAGATTGTAGATCTGCTTGTAAGTACAGCTTTCATTCGCTTCCAGACTGAGCTAGCCTGGTTATTGTCGGGGGGTGGGGAGGGGGGATTTCAGCTCACACTGACATAACCTGCCTCACTTCTGACCCCTTATGAATAAAGGCTGGTGGCAGGCATTCGAGTAAGGAATAATTCACAGATCGGCTGCCTTTAATCATGTTTGGTAATGCAGTTAAATTCACAGAAGTATACTAATGAGATTGTGAAGTGTGAGAACATTTTAGAGATGCCGTGAGTCTGAGTACATTCGTGTTTGTGAGGCATTATTATCTTACGGTGCCAGAAACCGTGAGTCAAATTAACCATTGGTATTTATTGTTTCTTTGTTTAGTCTTTTTATTCTATGATGCTTACAGAGAATTGGGAGCATATTGGAATACTTAATCATAAATCAGTCAAGGAAATGTTGGGATTCTGTTGTGTTTAATATATGATTAAGCTATTCTTGAACTTCTACATTTGCTGAGTGTAATGGTTTAGTGCAAGGGATAATCTGTCTGCTCCCCCAACTCAGAAGGGAGGGGAAGAGCAACACACACAATTCAGGGTTGAGATAAAGAGATAAGAGTTTAATGTAACATAAGATATCATAAGCAGAATGCATAATTACATTAGCTAATAATATAATTAATCTAATAATACAATGCATAATTACCTTAGCTTGGCCTATTGTAGAAGAAGTGCAGTGAAATACACAGGAAGAAAAACTCAGCATAAAACAGAATACCAAAATCAGTGCCACCCATTCTGCCACCATGCCTGCAGAAGAGCCAAAAGCCAAGAACCTGGAACCCAGAAGCAACAACAGGAAGACTCCCATATGTTGCAGTCTGAACTTCAAGTCCCATAATACTTTGCTCCAGTTAGTACTTCTGGTTTTTGAAGCTGGCATAGCTGCACCATGGTATGAATAACAGCAGTAGGTTCAACTCAATCTGTGACAACTGAGCATCTTACATTTTGACCTTTGTGTTTTTTAAGGGCGACAAATTAATTTGAAGGTGAAGTGTACTGTATTTTATTTTTCCTATTTATTTCTGTATTTTTAAAGTTCTTGTCTTTCTTCCATCGATGAGTGCTACTAATGGCAGATTTTGCAGTAGCCTGCAGTCAAATCATTTCCCTCTGTAAATAGAAAAGTCCTTGTACTCATGTTGTCTGTTTAGTCTCAGTGAGAATTATGTAAGCTTTAAATACCCTTGCAAGATGAAATGCCAGACCTTACTCACAAATCAGCTCTTTAAAATTATTAGAAGAAGAAACTGTACTGCTTTTTAATTACATTGTAGCATGGAAGTTAAATTAGACAAATTTTTAAATGCTTAATATTTCAGTTACATATATTACACAAATTCATATTTAACGATGGCAGGTTTTTATGTACTCGTATATTCTTTTATTGAGATATATATAGATAGATATAGATATATATATATCACACACATACACGCACAGATACACATGCACCAGGTATATCAATACCATAAAGAGTTAAAAACTTTCAGCTTTATGATTTGTGGGAAATCTGTTAATTCACTGTTATAATAAGTGTGTAAATTGTGAGTAGTTGACACTGCTGCGTGCTGTAAAGCATACCAAGAGAGACACTATGGTACAGCAACTGATTAACAGTTTTTCTTTCCAAGCTTTAGCCCTAGGAGTTGTCTAGGATCTGAGGGATTATCTATGCAACTCTTCCTGCAATCTTTCACCAGGAAATGGGGAACGCCTCACTTTTCTGTAGTTTCTTTTCAATTAGTGAAGAAAAAGCTACTGAAAATCTGTAGTACTAGTGAGTGAGAACACTTTCCAGTCTCCTTGGGTAACATCTGCCAAGTAAAGCAGCTCTTTGGCCATCTGCTTCAGATTGAGGGCAGTGAGAAGAGGAAGATATTCAGCTAAAGAAAGAGGATTTTATTTCTGTTTTTACCTAAATATAAATATTTAGCAGGTCATGTATTACTTAAGAATGTAATTTTTAACTTTAATACAATTAATAATTACACTGAGTATAGAGATCATTAAGAATAAAATACTTATTAATTTTTCAGTATTAGTATGGGAGGTCAGCAGCAGTTGCTCTAGCAGTCAACAAGAGAAATAGATTTTTGGATATTCTTGATTTATTTAGAAACTAGTTTCTGGCATATCAAGGCAAGCATACTTTTCCCTGGTTTTCGTCACCAGTGAGGAGTCTAAAAGGTCTTTATAATGACCACTTGGAAAGTTTTCTGCCACTTTTGTGTTTGTAGCAGCTCTCTTCTATCCTTGCATCCCATGTTGTCCTTTATGCTGACTCTAAAAGGCATTTCATTCTAGTGCAGACACATCTGTGGTGGAACCATAATGTAAGAGAGGAAATTAAGAAAAACATCATTTCCAATTAAGGCTGCACAGAGAATTTAGGCAGACAGAATGTAATTACAGATTGGAATGTGTCCAGTGTTCCAGGTCTAATGGCTCTATAATGAAATAAAAATATTTTGTTTACAAATATTTTATTCTCATGAGCACATGCTATGCTCAGATCCAATCAATTTCAGCATTACCCCAAAGAAACAAATGAGAGCTTGATACTGTGAGGAGGAGTTGCATTGTAGGGGCATTCTTTTATTGCTTTGTTCTCTGATTTTTATCTCCTGAACCATGAGATCTAATTTGTCAAATTTCATTTCTGGTTTTTTTCATATTCATCCCTCAGAAGATGAAAAATTTCTCTGCTGATCAAAAACGGTTGCTGCATTACAAGGTAGATAGGTCAGATTTTTTTAGTGTTTTTCCCTTCCTCTCTCTCTCATAATGGCTATTAGAGGGGTCAGAAATGCCAACAGTTTGGTCTTTACATTCTGTTGCAATTAACTAGTCTTCATTTAAATACATTTCTTATTCCTTGCTGAGTTTCCCAAAATCTAATCCCTAAGGGTCAGTGTACCTGTTGAAATATTTCTGGTTAATATATAAGGATCTTTATCTGGAAGAGTATGTGCACTGTAAGATTTTGGCGAAAGAAGAGAAATTAGAGTTGTTATTATGTTTTAATGAGCTGAATCTGTTCTTAAAGGACATTCCTTATTGTATGTTCTTGTGCACACAGCAGTGACAGGGGATGGGGGTGGACAGGTGAGTGTTTACTACAGTGATAGGATGCTAAGAGTTCTGTGACTGTTGATACATTGCCTGACTGTGTTCCTGTGTGACCTGCCCTATCTGATCCTGCTTTGGCAGGGGTGTTTGACTCAACGATCTTTGGAGGTGCCTTCCAATCCCTAACATTCTGTGATTCTGTGATACCCGTTGAGTAAATAGCTTGATTATCTAGAAAGTGTTTGTGCTGGATGTGAACTCTATCTCAGTGCTTGAGATAAGCCTCAAGTGCTGTGTCCAGACAGACATCATTTCGAACAAACCAGCACTCAGACTTGAAGATGATGATTAGTGTAACCCACCCTTGAAATGATCCAGATGAGAACACTGTCTCTTTGTTATTTTTGTATGTTCAGCAGCATTATTGTACTTAAGTAAGCCAGACACCAAAAATTCATTGACCTTCAGCAGCAGAAAAGCACTTAATTTTTTTGGGGGAAGATAAAATAATCAGTTTACAACAAGCTCTTGCAGGAATAAAGTGCATTTCTCACCTGAGCAGCCAAACACAAAACTTCAGCTATAGAATATCAGTGAGGAAGTTTTATTTCGGGCTAGAAAAAAAGAAAGCTGTGGATTTCATACTCATGCCATCCCATGCTGTCTTCCTTTATATAAGCTATATAAGATCTTATCCATAACGAAAGGTAAATACTAGCAAATTTCTACAGTTGGTAAAAATTCACAATAGCAAAAATGTATGGAGTGATAAATTGTCTTTGCATTTAATTTATCCATGTGTGAATCTCTCCATTTTCTACATATATTGTACCTAAACACCAGTTATTGTCTTCAATGCAAATGTTTCTGGGCAAAATATTAATGGACCGTGATGTCCAGAACGTAAGGCTGTGTGGTTGGATGACTATGTATGGCCTTAAACACTGTGATTCTGAGTCTATTACTCTGACAGTGCCATTATAATCCTGAGTTGTGGTTTTAGTACAGTTGATATGAATTGTGTGTGTTTTTTTTTTAAAAACAGAACACCCCGCCCCCCAAAAATCCTCCTACATAGAGTTTCCTTATCACTCTCTAAAGCAATATGCAAGCACGCTTGTTTGTAATGTTGAAAATTCATTAATTTTAGACTTGCTTTATCTTCCCAGGTACAAGAAAACTGCAGCTTACTGAAAAACTGCTGCAGAAAGGAGCTAGATTCTGTTAAATACTTAAGTATGTGAGAAGAATCTCTGGCTGGAAATTATTCCATGGCTATAAAACGCATTGATCTTAACTGTCATGCAACAGTTTCTGCTCATTTTTTCACTGCAGGCACTTGAGATTTTAAAAAAGGTAGCATAGTAGATTAGAAAATACCAGTAAACCAGCTCTGTATCAATAGTTTGTGGACAAGAAAGTTCTCACTTGTGCCCTGAGTGCAGATTGTGCTGTTTTAATGAGGTCCTGAGATGCAGAGTTCAATACCCAGTTAACTCTTGAAACACTGCTGATGGCCAGTTGCTTCTCTGATGCTGGTAACATCAGTCCTTTAGAAAAAAACACTTGCATGTGATAAGAGAGTGTGTGTAGGTTTTGTTTTCTTTAAAAAAAAAAAACAAACAACAAACCTGCAGCATAGCATATTTGGATTCAGGAGATTGCCATATCAGTGTGGCAGTCCACATTACAGCCAACCTTCACCTTGCCTACTGTGTCCTCAAGGCATACTTCATAGTGGAACACCATTAGCATACAAGTAGGAATTTGAAAGCATTGGCTTGTTTTGCTTCTGCTTGGGATAGATACAGTGAGGCTGGATCTTGAAGCATTTGGAGCTGTGAGATGTTTTCCATGGTCAACAGGCGGGAGTAAGGCCTGTTACTGTGGAGAAAAGATAAGGTCTTTTCTTCATTTCCGTGGGTCCTGGTTCTTCACAAACTCTTTGCATTGCTGGTATAAGAAGGAGAAAACAAATGAAGTCCAGTAGCATACACTGTGATGGCAAGTCTCCCATGGTAACTGTTGGCTTGTTTCCCAGGTTTCATGAATGTGTTTAGATTAGCAAGCCTGTAAATGTAGCAAGAGGAAAGTAGCAGGCGTGAGTAGGATTCTTATCCATTTTTTCCTGAGTAAATATCTTCATAGGAAGCCATCTGTGACAAAGAAAAAAGTACTATACATAGGTATACATCTTCATATAATTCTGTAAATAATTAATCTTCCCAAGCTTTCAGGGGTCATGGAAGCACTATAAAATGAAAGTGTTACATGATTCTTATTTTTTATTTCCATAATGGCAAAAATGTGTATCTGCAGATGGTGACTTAGTTGATGATAACTGATAATTATTGTTTGAGTTTTATATTAGTTATGAATAGCATTTAACCATGTAGACTGATGGTCTTTATAATTCTTCTCATGATTAGTTATTGCTGTAGTGGTGGTTTTGTCTTTTTTTTTAATGTACTATTACATGTCATTTTGAACATATTCAGAGGTTATTTTCCTGAAGGCACAATAGGTACAGATGTCTCAGTGAAGTTAATACATGGATCCAACTCTTTATTTCATTCAGTTGTACGTATTCACCTGATTCAGATTTCTGTATGTGGCAGTTTAGGCTGGATGCCCCCTGCCACTACTACATGAGATACACCTCTGGTGTCCTGGGTGCCCACCCAGAGGGGTGGACACAGGAAATGGCGTATTTCTACCCATAAATCCTGCACCCTATAAGGCCATCTGCAGAGTCATTCTCTTCCTCTTTCTTCCCTCTGCTCCCATGGGAGATGTCCTCTCTTATCGGGTAATGCCGGGGGAGTATCCTCAAGGCCTCTTAGGCCTGTCTAGGCCTAATGCCAGGAGGAGAATGGAGGGGGAGGCAGTCTCAGACCTGGCCAGCCTGAGACTTGCCTAGCAGTGGGAGAGGGGGGAAGGAAGAGCCCTGAGGGGTTGGGTAGACCCTGAGGTGGGAGGAAGGGAGGACTGGGAAGCTTTTGGGAATCCTGTGAGGGGATTCTGTATGCTTTAGGATGTTCTTTTCCACTATGCTTTGTAGTTTGTAGTTTTCTGTAGCTTCACCAATTCGTTTTTCCATTTAAACTTTTTCCATCACTCTCCAATTCGTTTGCGTGTGTCATTCTTTTGTCCCTTTCGGGGCAAGAGATGTTCTGGCTGGCCTCAAACCAGCACACTGTAGATATGCAGAATTCGGATCCAGGGGCTCTAGTAGGAGATCACTCGCTTCTCTGTTCTTCCATATCTCTCTTGTTTCCTTCTTCCAATCTCTTAGTGTAGAAATCAAGTCTAAATGCAGCACTCCTTGGTAAGACCTCTTCTCAGGAATGTTATAAGGATCATCATCTCTACTTGGAAGAGCAATAGAAAGTGGTGAGAGGGAAGACATTACCCAAGCTCTGACACATAATAGGAGGATGGCAACAAAAAGCATGGAGCCAATGTTTAGTCATTCACAAGATCCCCACTGTAGATGCACACTTGAATTAAATATTTTTTCTGCTTACTAAACATGAAAATCTTTTCAAACTGCATACTTTCTTGTTCATGCTCTCCATAGCAACTGCAGCATGAACAGACATTACAAGCCAACTTTTTGCCTTCTTTCGAATAGCCATTGCATGTGCTCAGAATAAAGTTGTGTAAGAAGTTGCCTTCTCTTAAACAGAGATGGATCCAAAGTCCATTAAACTCAGTGGGAGTCTTCAGCATTAATGGCTTTAGCAAATTTAATCTCAAGCTCATAGTCAATTTTCTAACCCTATCGCAGTAGGGTTCTGTCTTGTGCCCTCTAATCCTTTTCACAGTCTTATTCCTCATCTTTGAACTAACTTCGTTCTTCAAAGTGGGTGTCTCTGATTTGAGAGTCACTACGTTTTGTTTAAGCTGCTTGCAAATTTTTTAATTAGAATAGTGTAAGAACCAAATCCCTCTGAAGATTTTTATTTTACTTGGCTTGCTTTTTGCATCTGTTATTTAAGATTATACAGTTTTCCAGGGAAATACCCTTTTGGAGGACAGAATGAGGTTAATGATACAAGCTTCAAAGTGGGTTTAAAGAACATTTGCTAAATAAAAAAAATTCAAAAATTAAGTCACAAGATAATACTACTTTTATGCTCCTTGCAGTACCTATTATGAGTTTGAAAGAAGGTTATTATTATGTCTAGAAACCTACTGTGATACTGAAAATACGGTAAAATGGTGACTTTTTAATTGGAAAATACAGATGTATATAGCTATAGTCAGTCAATATATAAGCTATAAAGTGAACTGAATGTATTTTCAGAAATGTATTTACAAATTTACAGAGCAGTCTCTAATACTGTTTCTTCAAAGAAGTGACCACATAAGTCTCCTTGTAATTTGTTTCCTTGTGCCCAGAATAATAGCAGTCTTAAAGAAAGCAAAACACTGAATCATTGCCTTACTTCTTGCTGTTCCTAAGTGCAGACCACTTCCAGGGATAAGACTTTTTCTGTCAAAGCAATATTAAACAGATACATTTGATCTAACTATATATTCCTTTTCCAATTGACTGCAAAGCTTTAGAAGAAGTTTTCAGAAAACATGAAGAAATTGAAGTCCACAGACAGATACAGTGTTTTCACTGAGTTTCGTAGTAAGTTCTCATTTCTTTGACTCTCTGATGATGAGGATGGGAATTTTTTTTGTAAACTGCAGGCATTGGGTGCAGGGCTGGATGCAATACTCCAAGTGGGATGTCACAAGAGCAGAGTAGGACAGAATCACCTGCATTGAGCATGCCTCTCTTGATACGGTTGGCTTTTTGGGCTGCCAGCGCACACTGCCAGCTCATGTCAAGTGCAATCATAAAATAAGGTAAAGGACAATTATGGGGGCAGATTGGGTCATACTGTAGTGTTTAGTCTGTCATTTAATTTGAAATTCATGCACTTTCCCATCATTTCTTTTAACTTCCTTCATAACTTCAGCACACTAGCTCCAGGCACGTCTAGTTATACGCTGCCTATTTGGTGGTGCCATTCTTTTCAGAAAGGTGAAACCTGAATTTGCCATTGTAGTATCTTCAGGACTGGGAGTACTTCACAAAAGTATTACTCCAACAAAGACTGCTGTCATCTGTGAATCATAAAAATGCATATATCAGCTGTAGTTGCAGGCAGAATTTTAAGCTGAATAGTAACATAATAGTTAACATCCAAATAAAATTTGTATGTGCACAGTAACAACTTTTTCTATACTATAAATAATTCATATGCTGGGAAAAAAACCCCAACTATTCAGCCACAGTTCACAGATGTTTTCAGGCTAATAACACTGTACTTGTGCCATACTGTTCCACCCAGGAGGACGGTTTTCTTGATATTGATTTGTCATCTCTGCAGAATCGTCAGAGTGTTTGCTTGCCTTTTACAAGTTAGACATGGTTTTCACTAAAATAAAAAAGGATAACTTATTCAGTGAGATTTAGTCATATGGGCAGTAATTGAAACAAGTTGTGAATAAAACCCAAAAAGATCTTCTGATATTTTCAGGGATTTTTTTTCCCCCTAAAACGTGCTTGTTTTCATAGGGAAATCCTCTCAACATATTCATAAGCCCAAGTGGGAACTGTTTAGAAAATTGTGATCATTGAGGTTGTGGGCTGAACAGTTTCAGGAGGTTGCATATCTGTTTGTAAAAATCCTTGTTTTCAGATCTTTATTGTAATCCTTCATTATATGTTTTTTTCCTGCTAAGGGAAACTCCTGGAAACCTATCAAGATCTAGAAATCCATCATGTGTTCTTAAAAGTTTGACTCCCAGTTGGACATGAGTTTTGTTAAAGTTGTGGTCTTCTCTAGATTCTGACATTTTGCTTGAAACCATGTGTTATTTGCATGGATATAATATTTAAAAGATTCCAGACATCACACAGGTCCTGCTGTCTCTCTAATGGTAAATTGTCTCCACTGTAGTCAATTCTTCTCACATTTCTAATATCTGAAGACAGTTGCTCTCCATGTCCCATGTGAATTCACTTGCCTTTCCCCATGAGTGCCACACCATTTCTTTCTTTCCCCATTCTTCAGAGCTAAAGACACCCATTGTTATCTTGGCCAGCTAGTTTTCAGGCTTTCTTCAGTTCAGAGCAGCTCTCAAGAATAAGCAACATTATGGTGAGTAGCTTTTTAAAGCAAAGTTTGTGGTTCTTTTTTTATTTTCATCTGCAGCAGTCTGGAGTCTCTTTAGGGTAATGTGAGCAATGTGTGTACTTCATATAAGTAGTAGTTAGTCTTCCTCTCCATTCTACTTCATATATAAAGCCAGTATCATGACTCTGGTGATTGATCTTTATTTGGTTCTGGGACATCATGTCACAGAATCAGGTGAGAAACAAGGTGGAAATGTAACAGGGCAAAGCAGAGGTAGTCATGTGTTTTAAGTAGATGCCAAATGCCACAGGTTCTGTGTGTATCTTGAATGCAGGAAGGATGGCACTCTCATAGCGTGCATGTTGCCTTCTGGAACCAAAAAAAAGTACATACAGAGTCATTTAGGTTAGAAAAGACCCTTAAGATCATCAAGTCCTACCATAAACCTAGCATTGTAAAAGTGATAATTGTGTCACAGGGCTGTTGGGAGAGTTTGGCTTATTTAGGTTTTTGTTGGTTGGTTTGATTTGAGCCCAGATCTAAGTGTGCAAATTTATTTTTAAAATTGTGCTGAGGTTCTTCAGGCATTAAAACTGCTTTAAATGTATTACCTAAAGTGTTGGTTTTGAAAAGCTTAAAGCTTTGACAGTTTAGACAAAATATTTTGTTCAATATTTAGGTAGTAAATAGTAACAGGAATTAAATGGTTACATCTATCTCATCTCTGATTCCTGCCTTAGGTTCTACAGCCAGTCAGGTAGTGAATTACAGGAAAACAAAATCTGCTCACACCGTATCTCTGTGGGTGTTGAAGGCCAGGCTGGATGAGGCCTTGAGCGGCCAAACCTAGTGGAGAGGCATCCCTGCCTGTGGCAGGGAGTTTGGAGTAGATGATCTCTAAGGTCCCTTACAACCCAAGTCATTTTATGATTCTATAAAAATACCCTTTTTCTGACATGGCTTTATGCCCATATGTCCTTTTATTAGATAAAAAATAAAATAATTAAAACCCCACACCCAAACCAAAACAACCAAACAAAAGAACTGTAAGAAACAAAAGCAGAAAAAACCCAAACCAAACAAAAACCCCAAATCACCAAAACCTCCAAATCTCAAGATTTTGTACATAAAATTTTCCAAATACACTATGATAGAGTATTCATCCTCTGTGATGACAGTCTTGTTAGCCAGATAGGCAAAGTGGAACAAATCTTGGAGAAAGGGTTAAACTTCTTGAACCCTGTAGAGTTTTGACTTCACTGAAGTTCTGCCTAGTCTTTGTCTCTTCCATGCAACGTATTTGCTTGTGTCAACTGGCAGCACGACTCACTCTGCCTGCATTGCAGACCAGCATTTCCATAGTTGTGCATCTTCAGCAGCTTTCTGACTCAGCAAGAGCTAGTGCTCTACTCTGTCACAGAATAGCAGGCTGAGTCCTCTGCAGTGTGGGAACTGAAAATTCATTGCCTTACAGTTTCCTTTCAACTACTCTGTTATGAAAAATGCATCTTACTCCACCAGCTGCTTTAAGTACATCTGCTTTCTAACCTTGGTCTGCGGTCACATAAGTTGGGTTCTAACTACTCTGTGATTTTATCATTTAGAGTAGAGGTGAATATAAAAGCAAACAAAAAATATCCTGTTACAGTAGTTACACTTTGGGCTATAATACATTGAATTCACCAAAGGCTATCAAAGTTAAGCAAAGAAAATGTGCTTAAGGCAGAGACATGTGTCAGGTAACATGAAGGAAGAGTTTCTTCCTTAATGTGTTTTCTTTTTTGTGAAGCGAATGGAAAAATCAATGCTGGTGCTGTCTGGAAGAAAAGTACTATGGAGCACCTGTAGCTTTAGATCATTTTTCCAAAGCAGTTACACATTTTGTGGCATTATGGAAAGACTATTGAAGTTTCCATGCTTTGTTCATGAGAAAACATTAACCATACTCACTGGAGGTGAAGTTCCCTTACGAAAATTGTCAGTAATAAAAGCTCATTGATCAAACACACTGCATACTAAGGAGGAAACTGAGACATGAAAAATGCCATCTCTGATATCTCAAAAAAAAGAGAATATTAGAGAACTGTTTTTGAGCCTAAATGACCTAAATTAGGTGTATGTATCAGAGACAAATGCTGCAATTCAGAAAGTGCTCTGGTTTTATTCAAAAGAATTCTGACACTATTTAGCTCTGAGAAAGCATCTTTCTGTTGCTGTTCCTACTGTGCCCGCTGTGCAAAGACATGATACCACTATTCTTGGAGCCTTTGTGGCAAGGGGTAAAGAGCTGGAACTTGCAGAAGTTGCAAAATAATGATGTGGTTTGTATATAATACTGGGCTTCTATCACTGATGTAGGTTTACAGTTAAAATACAATAAAGGCAGTGTCTGAAGATAAAAATCTCAGAAACTGAACTGTGCAGGTTTTATCTTGCTGCAAGTAGATAGGATATTTTCCAGTGCATGAGAAAATAAATGGCCTTTTATTACTGTATTTAGTGGGCATAAATCCAGTCTTTCAGAACTGAAGCTGGGTGCTTTATGGGTTGGCTTCCATTGGGTGCAGAGAAGAGCCCATTAAGTGATTGCAAATGAGCACTGAG
Organism: Indicator indicator; assembly: GCF_027791375.1. Lineage (NCBI taxonomy): Eukaryota > Metazoa > Chordata > Aves > Piciformes > Indicatoridae > Indicator > Indicator indicator. The sequence goes on from NC_072025.1 coordinate 7,860,036, forward strand.
CTTTTTTAAAAGCCAGGCTGGGGCTAGAAGCTGTGCTGGTCATAGGACTTTTCACTTATATCCCATTCATCCCACACAGATTGCTTCAAAATTTCATCAAGAAGGTTGTTACCCCTTCCCATTTATCAGCTGGCACACTAAAAGCCCTGGCGTATTACTGCAACTGAAAGACTACTGGCAATCTATGAATTCCAGTATATTTTTAGCAACAGAAGCCATAGTAGTTTTGAGATAAGATGTACATTTTCTCTGCATGTTTTTTTCAGAACAGTTTGCAACTGTGTATTTACATCTTTAAGTGTCTTTTATTTCAACTCTGTCTCCCTGACTTCTGGGCTCTAGAAAGATTTCTCTGCCTTTTACAAGCACTGAGGTACTGGATTATATCCTGAAGTGTTCAAGTGAGAGGAAAACCTCTGTGGATGTTATTCTCATGTATGCATATTCCAAAGTAGCATTATATCATGTCATGGCTGTTACGTTTTTGTTGGGTTTTGGTTTGGATTTTCTTTAAGCTAAAAATACGTAGATAGTTCAAATTATTTTGGAGTTTAAACTGCTAATCCTGTACAGCTTTATTACAGGGACAAGTCACACAGCTCTGAAAACCCAGTGATTTATTAGTGCTGTCTTTACAGTGAAGGAATAGATCAGACACTGATGCTAGGTTTCGGAATTGAATGCTTTTGTGTTCTGTTAATAAATTGCCATTTTGAATGTGGTCATTGGAGTGTGAAGGATTGTTCTTTATTCTCTGTCTGTGCCATAATCTGCAAATTGCTTAGCAGCAGAAGTAAATGTTACATAGACATGAAGGTTTTCTTTTAAGCAGCAGAAGCAATGTGAAAAAATAGAACAGTGAAAAGGCTTTCATTTGTGGTTTTAGTCCTGTTAAGATGCTGTTTGATTGCCAGGTTAAATTTGCAGTAACATGCAGATTCTGTTCACAGGCTTTTAAGATTTATTGATATTTTAATACCATTAGGTTACCCTAAGCAGTCAGTATTGTGGAAGAGAAAAGGTATTCTGATAGTTTTTACAGGATTAAAACTGGATGGCTGATACTGTTAAGTCTCTCTAGCCACAAGACCCAGTACTCTGAAAGACATTGCCACCCACAGGGCCGTGACATTGCATCTGTTTATGTATAAACTCCAAAACCACAGCAGCTTTCAGGCTGCACATTGACCACTAACTTCATGCCTGAGAGTGGTAGCATACAGCAGTCTAATTTTAATTCCCATTCACAGACATTTCAGGGATGGAGAAGGTGTGATGGCAGTTTTATACACAGTGGCAGGAAACTGCCTTGTGTGTGCTGAGCTAAACCTGTCTGACCACGTTGAAGTATAACAGTAAGTCTGACACAGAATGTGCTGCTTTTTGGCACTCCAGAAGAGAGGACAGGCATGCTGGCTTGGCAGAGTGAGTAGCCATCAACATGAGCCTCACCTGAGTATCTGACATTGTGACTTGTGGCAGCTGTTATCCAAAGACAGCATGGATTCAGTAACCACTACATGCTTGTATGACTTAGTGTGTTTACCTTGTCCAAATTAGTCTTCATCAGTGGTTCCTTACAAGCTTGTGGAAGCAACAAGAAAATGAAGTCTTAAGTTCATCAACTTTTGATTTTTACTACTGGTACATGCTCATCAGGATGTTCCAAAGGTAGGATGCTGCCTCAGCATGTAGGCAGTATGGTTCATCTGTCTCTAGAAAACTACACTTTATATTCTGCTGATTAGATAATTTTTCACCAGTAGCCAACAAACAAAATTTTCTGCTAGCAAACCAAACAGTTTATTCAGCTAGCATGGATTTGATTCTTCTCGTTTCTCTCTTATGTGTTAAACTTGAAGAAGTAAAGGAATACTGGCATTGAGGCCAGTTCAAAACATTTGTATTTCAATCCTAACCTGACAACTTACATAAGACTGAAATAGTATGTTCCTTGTGGGACTGGTTTACTAGGAGGATACCAATGTATTTGTAATTATCAAAGACCTCTGTCATCCAAGATTGATATATCCAAAGGCATTTTTCTTTCTTTTATGGCCATTCATGTTTTCTACATCTTGACGTTGTTTCCATCTTAGTGAAATGAGAAAGAATCAAGACTGTCTTGATCTAAATCTTTTATTTATACTGGACTGAAAAGGTATTGGATTACTTATATGACAGTCATTACCTGATGGATGTAACATCTCTTTCTAATGCCCTTTATGCAGTTTCTTAATGTAAAAAATAGTATAACAAACGAAAAGAAAATCTGAGACTTTGGTTTACCTTCTTTTCTTGTAAAAGAAGCTGAAAAATTGAATTCTCACAGGTGAACTGAGATTACATCCTGCAGCTAGAGAGAATGTAAAGAGAATTTAAAGAAACCTTTTAAAAAAGTCTTACACAGTATTATGAATTCCTATATAAAATAATTTAGTATTTTAAATACTGTCTAAATAATTTATCTGCATTTAAAACTAAGTTTTTAAAATTTTATGTTTGGAACTTTTTTGGCGTTAACACTTAAATAAATTTTTTCAAATATTAAAAAGTCTTTTCAAGATTCAATACAATTCAATATAAAACCAGAAAAAGTAATATACATTGTTCACACATAGTATTGTACATCACAGATGAGCTCTAGAGTGAGCTTTTGAATTTGTCAGATAAGTCATAGCTTAGATGTGGTGAACCACTTGCTTATCCTCTCTCTGGACAGATCCTTACCATCAATATGTAGTCTTTAATATTACATACACATACTGTATACAGTATTTGATTTCCATCCTTATGCCTAGAATTGTAAATAAATACTTTTTCACAGCATTTAGATCAAAATACTGTTTAGTGCATATATAAACATATTTAAGACACACACAATTAGACAAGAAACATACCAATTTTGCTCAGCTCAGTTACAGAAAATTTAACTCATGGATGCAAAATAATATAACTGAGAAGTTGCCACTGTTGTATTTAAAATTTATAATAGCCTTATTACCAAATGTGTTAACCGTAGGAAAATTAGGATTCACTTGTCTCATGAATCCAATCAACAATAAAGGCAGTAGTGTAGGCATGTTGCTGGTGTCTTACAGCTACTTTATCTAACACCTGTTATTCACTTAGAGTATTGCAAACTGTGACAGAATTACAGACTGATAGGACTTCCCTATATGCCAAATACCAGTCTCCATTTTGGAAGTGTAGTTGTGTCTGTCATTGATGAAGTTTATTGTCAACTTATAAATTGCTTTCTTTATCCTTCTTCAGAGAACTCCTGTATTTAGCGAGATGATTTCTACAGATACTGACTACGGATTCTGGTTAAAAGAGGGATACTCTCATGCTTCCTATACTACATATGCCATCTATTATCATTGCAGTAGTTGTGTCACATTGTACAAGGTTGTCCCCAAAAGCCTTCATTTTTTTTCTTGACAAATTGTTCTCCTGAGAGGACCCCAAAACATTACAAAGACTAAATGGAACATTCTGTGTAGCTACTTAGGGATATTTGCAGAAGGAAAAAATACCAATGCAAATCAACATTCTCATCAAGCCTAGTCTAGAAACATTACACAGAAGAGCAGCACATGCCACATGGTATTAGTTACTTACAAATGAAAAAAATCACATTTCAAATTTTGAATTCAGAGTTTCCTATTCACATGCAATCTACAAACTAGAACCTCTTTGCAGGAATTATCACATGGGTAATTCTTAATTGTTCCTGAAAATGTAACTTCCTTCACAGATGACTCTGAGACATGCTTTCAAGATGAGATTTTAAGAAGAATCTGAATACTTTACTCATGTCTTATCAGTGTGAAATTCTGAATGAATCCTTGGGAAGACAGAATTCATGAACTGTAAGAAATATCCTGCCTGCTTTTCACTCCTCCTGCCCTTTTCTCTGGCATGAAGGTGCTTGAGCATGGTGTTATTCAGGTGATGGACTGCACCTGAAGTGACTCTGAGCTTGGCTTACATGCCATTTGATTCTCTTGCTTTCAGGGTAGCAGACTCTGAAAAGGAAATTCTTACCTAGAGAGAATAAGAATTTCATTCACTTTATTTTTAACCAGGTTAAGAGATGAAGTGAGGACTTGAGTTTATTTCACAGTAAAAAGACAGTACAACAGGCCTCCATTTTTGTCTCTGAAGACCTCAGCCAAAACATTGGGATTCTGTAGGATAAATAAAGCAGTCAGTGCTAAAGTAATCCCCACATCTTTTGTCACTTATATCACTGATCAGGAATACTGGTGTGTCAGCAAAAGACTAATTCCCAGCTGATTTGTACACACAAAGTTTCAAGGACTGGTATTCTCAGCTCAGCTGTTTTCATTCAGACATTGAAGTCACATAAAACTAAGCATGTTTTGATGGGGGAGTTTCAGAATCACAAATAACAAAGTGATGAACTGAAGCTTTGCCTTTGCAAATGTCTGTCTAGACTTAAAAGAATCTGTATTTAAAACATAACTTTTCCTTGGGTATATATGCAGTGTGTATATATAAATATATATTTATACAGTCTACAGTTTATATCAGACCCACAGTTTTATTATTCATTAGTTCTCTTTGGATGATAAACCGAGCATAAAAGTTTTCTTGTAAAGACATGTTATGATGACTCAACAGACAGAGGTCTATAAAATCCTTAGCATACAACAGATGAAAAATTTAATTTTTAAATTAAAACCTTGATCTCAGGATTTAATGGTTTCTTTTTGCTTGAGATTATTCATTTATATTTAAGCCTGTAAAAGACAGTGAGTGACTTTTTCCACACTGGAATTTGGTTAACAATAAAGAGAAAAGTGTGTGTATTTTTTTTAAACAAGTGAGCAGAAAGACATCATAAATCTCTTGATAGTTTAAAAGGTCATCAGTTGAAAGAATGTCTTTCTAGGAAGAAGGAAGAACAGTAAACACTGCAAAAATTATTGTGAAGCCTGTTTAAGAATTCAGGCCAAACTTCTAGGTCAAATCCAGAAGGACAAGTTATGTGATGTATCATCTTAACTTTCAGGTTTCTAGTACCTCAGACAAATTCAGAATCCTACAAAGTTGCACATGCTCTACGTAAATGCATGGAAGGAGTTAAAGATCTGAGTGATTATGAATGATCTGGAGAGCTACACAGCACAGCTCAGTAAGAAGCAGTAACTGAAAAGCACAGTTTCTCCCTTTTCTGCTGGTTGAGCTTCCATCTATTTGGATTTAATCCTCTTGCAAAAGTAAGCGTTTATGATCACTTATTCAAATAGTTAAGATAAGCTGCCCTCTGTCTTTATAACAAAGTCTGGAAGAAGTGACAGTCCTGGCATTGCCTACATGTTATTTAGTAATAGTTCAAAAATGTGTAGGAGATGGTGGTGCAATACCCTGTCATTCCGAAGGGACTTGCAGCATCTTTACATCTTCCACAGAGAAGTGCTCAGAGGAGCTGCACACAAGCAGCTCAGGGCAGAATCCTTGGCTTTCCTTCTGAAATGGTGCTGCTCTTCCGAAAAGAGCTCAGAACCAGAGAGTGGGGCAAAAAGAAAGCAAACAATGAGAAGTAGTATACTCATTAAAAACAAGCGACCAAACGTAAAACACACTCTTATTTGCTACATATCATACTTCAGAGAATCAGATTGTAGTTAAAAGTTAAGCAAAATCTTTAGACACAGCCTCTACAAAGTTTGGAGCTGACATTAAAATACCAATGGTACAAATGATTGTGAAGACTGAAAAGGCCATCAAGCAGAGCCGATCCACTACAGAAGCTGCAAATTTCCATTCATTGCAAATGGCTTCCTCTTCATCCTGGTCTCTGAATCGGTTTGCAATGTACCTCACCTCTTCCAGGATCTTAGCCAAATCTGGGTCACCTTCAGAGGGGTGACCGCTGTGCAGCAGGTTTTCTTCATCTGTTGGCGAGCAGGTCATTCTTCCACATATCACCCCTGAATCAGTGGTAGGTGTGCAGTGGACCCCTTCCAGACCCCTAAACCCAATGTATAGCATATTTCCATTACTGGACTGCTGTCCACTCACAGTGTTCATGTCCATACTTGATAGGCTACATCGCCGCTGTTTATGTTGACAGGCAGGACGCACCTTATCTTCCCCTGGTCTTTTCATCCTCAGAAACCAAGCACACCAGTTGAGAAGGATGATTCTTGTCTGAAAGAAAATTGTTGAGAATAAGCATATCTTCAAAGACACTGTTTTTGGACACTTTTGTTTTTTTTGCAGCCTGGGTGACCGTCTGGTGCATGGTCTTTGCTTAGTCTGCACAGGACTCATAGAAAATGGTGACAGAGATTTCCAGATGATTGATTTGCCAGTTATTGGGGGCACTTTCTTATTCTAGAAGTGCTGTTGATTGCTTCAGACTGACTAAACACTATTGGGAGTCTGTTTCCCCTGCTCTGGTGAAGGTCTCTGTAGTGTTTATTTTTCCTTACACATGAACATATGGCAGCCTTTTCCACTTTTGCTAGAAACAATAAATTAAAAAATTCTTACCCAAGAAGAGTTCTTAATAGTATTAATAGTGCTGCTTTAGATTGTAGTCAATAAATTACAATTCTTTCCTTCATACTTGTGCTCTTATATTAAATTCACATGACATTACTATTTGGAGGGAGCTGCTAAAACAGATGCTAGACTGAACTGTACCACCAAGCTTTACAACGTTCTTGCATTGCTTTCACAACAGATGATTGCAGATTTAAAAAAAACAGCAGATCTGATATAGCGTGGAGTAAAGATGCAAAAATTACTTTGATCGTTTTTGAAAGTACTTTGCAAATTTAATCAGTGTGTATCATTTTATTGTTTTCCCCATTGCACTACAGAATGCACAGGCAAGCCGGAAACTGTTCCATTCAGATACAAGCTTCTGCAATTTTTTTCAATCACATTTTAAGAGCTCATTCCGGTGTTTCTTTCCAGAGCACTAATAAAATATTATTGTCATACAATATGTAACCCTTATACTGTAATTAATGTTAAATTTGGTCCATTTATTCTGACTCTGAATTGCCACTCAAAATAGATATTATATCCAGGCAAACAGCCCAACCAGAGACAGACTCTATTTACACTATCAGGCCTCACCAGGAAGTGAACTGAGGAACTGATACAAAAGTCATCGTTACCCAAGTAACATTTAATGGACTTCAACTTCTCACTAAAGCTCATTTCTCAACCTCAAGTACTCTGTTTTCTGTCCTGTTAAGGTCATCAAAAATGCTCTCAAGATATATATATACCTTTTCTTCTCTTCATTGAAATTTATTTTAAAGTCACTACCCCAGAAAAGGCCAGGGAATATCTCATTATCTCTTGCCTGTGGGGCACTGCTGTATGCACTTTCTTTTCACCTAGTAAGGACGATAATAAATCATTGTTCTAAAGAGAAAAAAACAGAGAAAGGTCTTTCCATCTTCAGTAATACCTGTTTCTGCCATGAGCTGGGTGAAGTTCAGAAGAGTGCAAAGCTAGCTGATGATATTTCTCAATATTTAGTGTCACGTCAGTGTAATGTTCTCTGTAAAAATAGCCACCCTTAGAAGTACATTATAAAGAAAGTCTTACATGCTCACAAAAAACTTTTCCTTTTTTTTCATACTTTACAGCTATTCTTGACCAGAGGTGTAAAGATGAGGATTTTCAGAGCAAGTTTCACTTCTGCTTTAACAGCCATCTTTTAAAAATTATTTTTAGGCTATTGATGTTTCTGAATGCATGGCAGCTGAATATGTAGGCAGCTGCACAGTTCCACCTTGAGGGTAGTGTATTTCATGTATTCTCCATCAGCACCTTACTCTTTCCTTCTGCCTATTTCACTTCTTGCATCTGCAGCTTATTCGAACATCACCTTTATTTGTATATTGAGGTTTTAGCAAAATCCTGAGTTTCTTCTAGTTGTTGTGAAGATTCTGAATATAGAAGCAAGTTGAGGTATATTCTTTCTCCCCTGTTCACACACACTGTTCAAGAAGCCAATCACACAAAACTTATCTGGACATCTCATTTGTGATGAAACTACTTCTCAAAACAAAATGTTTAGCAAGGATTTACATGTTTCTAATAGTAAGAAGTAAACATGGATCACTAGCTACTCTATCACACTCCTGATCTGGATGCAATGGATAATGAATGAAAATCAAACCTTACCCATTTAGGCATTTTCCCCCCATCTGGATCATGATGATGGTATTGTAGAACAATAACAGTGACAACAACAGAAAGACCAACAATAATCATAGTGCTGGCAAAATACTGAGCTGCAAAATAAACAGATAATTACACAAATATACTTTGGCTGATACTGCCGTGTAGTTATTGTGTTTATACGCATGCATAGATAGAATTACTTTCTTTTTCCAGTGTAATGATACATATGCTGCTTCAGGTACTTGTGAAAGTTTTCTCAAAAGCAGGAAGAGTGGCTTTTATTTGGAGGATAGCCAGCCTTTAGTAATTGCCTTTGTGGAACTCAGAACCAACCTTTTCTAAGCAAACTTGAAAAAAGTTGTCCTCTAATTTTCTTTCTCTAGTATTGTAGACACTGGCTAGTATTCCTTTGGAAAAGTTTTTCTTTGTGTTGAGCAATTACAATGGGAAGATTTAATAATGTTTAGCTTTGTATTCCTAATATCTGGCCAATTGTGTTGAAACCACAACAACTTCTCACACTGAAAACCGACTCCAAAACACACATAGATTCTGTGTTTTGTTCAGAGCAGAGAGCATGGAAGTTGTTTAAGGGATCACACCCATCAGAGCCTCTCATCAACTGGCAACATCTTTCTGATTCAATCATAGTAGGCCATTGTAAAGGTCCTAATTTCCCTTACTGCTGCCTTTCATGCAGTCACTGTCCTTCATTTGATTAAAAGTGAATAAAAGTTGCAGTTAACTTACCAATTAAGGGCACAGAATCAGATGTTGCTGGCATAATTTCAGCCACAAGTAACATGAAAACAGTGAGAGACAATAAAACTGTTATACCTGAAAGATAAACATGAAGTATGACATTAGTTCAGTAGCTTGTAATTACAAGGCAGTAAGAAGCAGAAAATCAATCTGGAGTAATCTTTGCAAGATGCATTCCCAATATTACCCTTGCACCAACACATTAGTGGTACTCCTTTCCTTTCTTGTACTGCTTCAAGTTCTGATTAGCAGTGCTGCCAAGCTAGTACCAATGCTTGCAACTGACATATATTTTTAGATCCTTGTAACTGTTTTTATCACCATTTACTAATTAGCAAATATAAATCTAAGTAATTCTTCCTGCTTGTTTGCTTTAGAAACACACTCTGATTTAGAATATTTGAGCATATGACACTTTGATTGATTGGCATGGAATCTACAAGTCATGTAATGCATAATACTTCTTAAAAAACAGATTTGCTGTCTTAGGCAGACTTTGCTATCTTTTGATAATAGCTGCAGGGTTCTGCATGTGGCTATGTCCAAGCAGTCTTGACTATTCGGTTTCAGATTTTGACTTCTGTTGCTCAGTGATGAGTTCCCCTCTTCCTGGAACAAGGCTTAACTCTTCTCGGGACCAGTCTTAAACGATATGGAGTCATTGTCAGGTGGAAAAGGATTTAGGAACAAAGAATTCATCTTAAAATATCAGGAAAGACTTCTTGATTTGGGAGGCTACTACTTGAGAACCCACGGTCTCAAGAAAGTCAGTTTTGTTTCTAGTTTGTGACAGCTATGTTCACTGAGTAGAAGCCAGCGTAAAAAGTTTCCTTACATAGTCAACTCCCATCTTAAGGATCAAGTGCTTAACGTCATCAGATTTGTTTCACAAACCAATACTTTAATTAAAGTTTCCTATAAAAATTAGAATAGGAGCAGTTGGAATCAATCTTTTTAAGGAGACACCTTAGGCTTTTAATACAACTCACTATTAAAAGGAAATGTTATGAAGAATTCCATTTTAAAGTGTGCAAATGCTTATATGTAAATGTAAGCTTTACTTAGTAAAAGTGGGTTTTTTTCAGCAAGTAAACATAAAAAGATGAAACCCTGTTCCTTAAGGAAGATAGACAGGAATTGTCATGCTTCTGCTTGGTTGGCTCAATTTCTCCATTTCACAACTTCAGTGTACGCTAAGCTGAGGACAAGGGTTAAACATCACACAGCTTCAGCATTTAAACAGTAAAAATAGCTCATGAGCCACAAATAGGGCACACAAGCAATTCCTACTTGCCTACTAGGACTACATAAAAACTTTTACAAGGACAACTTCTTTAATTTTGGTCATATTTGCAATACCCCATTAAGGATTTACCTAGTGAGATCTTTTCTCCTGAGTCTGCCGGAAGCAGAAAAACTAACAAAGCAAGTGATGATATCAGTACACAAGGAATAAGAAGATTGAGTCCATAATAGAGAGTCCTACGTCTCATAGTTACTGTGAACGTTACATCTGGGTAGGGTTCTTTGCAACATTCGTAAAAGCTCTCAGTTCTCTTCCCAGGAACTCCTGTGTAGGAGGGAGGATGAAGAAAACCAAAAATTAATGTGAATAATCTGTATATTATGTAGAGAGTATTTTTTAAAGGATATATGTAGCTTTACTTCTTTAATTCCCATTTAACTAATTTTTAACAGATAATAAAGGAAAATCGGACAAAAGATACTTAGTGAATTCAAGCAGCGATTTTGTCATTGATTTTTTTATGTTGATTTTCTTCTCGCAACTGTTCTTAGAGTTTCAAACATAGTTTATTAATTTAATTTCTGTCTTCATGTCCCAGTCATTATTTCATCCATTTCAGTGACTGCAAGTGCACAGTGTAAGTAAGAAATCAGCAGCTTGCCTACTAGATCCCACTCTCCATTTGAAATATAGCCAGATACATCTGCTTCTTGCATCTGTAAGTCCAAGGACCAGCCTCCGTAAGTCCAGGATCCAAACTTCAGATTACACTTCTGAACATCAAATGGAAACCAGCGCACATCAATGTAGCATGAGCTTTTAAATATGCCTAGATTGGATTTGAAACAAGAACTCTTAATTTGATTGCTTTTCCACATAATTTCATATACCACAAGTATTTCATGTTTCTTTAGCAGACCTTGTTCTACATTTCATCTTCTTTTACTTGTGAAGCACATTTAATTTCAGTTATGTTTTGACATATAAATATCAAAAGTCCATCACAGAAAAGGGAAAGAACTGCCTCATTAATGTATTGATGGTATAAACTATGTTTTAACTGTTTCTCTATTTTGGCATATAGTAGCAGAATATTTAGAAAAGAGCTCATCTTTCTAGATACTGTATTTCAGAAAGAAATGAAGTGGAATATGCAATCTCTTTCTCCCATTTCTTTTACTGAATAAAATAAGAAATCCTGAAAGATTATTTGCTCTCTTATTAGATTTATATGCTCTTGATTTATTCAGGAAAGCTAGCATCTTATTTTTCATTTGTTGAGTCAGGCCCTGTCATTTAGCAGCTTTCAGAATCGAATTGAAAAAAAAAACCCCACCGAATGGTGTATCTTAAATCAAAAGAATACAGGCAAACTCCTGAAATCCTCTGGGTATATTAGATAGAAAAGCTAATTTTTCTGGAAAGCACTTGGCTCTATTGCAGTAGTTTCTAAAATTAAGATTCTAGGAAGAGTTAATTCTAAGAATTATGCTAATTGAATCTGGGAGAAGAAACAGTACTCCACTGCTATACATCCTGAGTCAGTGGTTATTTCTGATATCAAATAAATATTTGATTTATTCAAATACTTTCTTTCCAGACTAAAAATTGGTAAAGCATCAGTGATTCATTTGAAAGGGAAGATATGTTCAAGATGTTACTAAGTAACTTGGAAAATTAACATATCAATAGAAGAAATAGCTAAACTAATGAAATATTTATTAAGAGGCATTAGCATGGCTTTAACAATATATTTTTATATTAAGAGCTTTTCTATTAAGAGCTTTTATTTATCTTCACTTCTGAAATAGTGCATTATGACAGAAGAATTTACATAAATGCAATTAAAAATATATCTTGTATAGTGGCTTTCATGCAAAAGTGTGAACCACATAATGCATAAAGAATCTAGGCTTAAATCAGATTATGCTAGTTACATAAAGAATCAAGACAACTGATGTCAAATTTGAAATCACGATACATAAGCAGTCTCAGTTATCAAAATTCATGACATGGGAAGAGAATACCTGGTGGTAGATATTGACAATGTCCTGAAGAATTGACTAGAACGTTAGTGTGAAACGTAGCATCAAATCTTTCATCAGCACTAGAACAGGGAAGAAACAAAATGGATTATATACTCTCTAACTGACGAAAGAATATCTGAGATGAATCTGTATTTCATAAAAGGATTATTTCTCCCCGAAATCTTGACAACTTTTCTTCTCTCACCAGTCTTGTGTGGGCTCAGAGTAACTGGCTTGATACTATTGGATTTGTTCCTAATTAACAACTGCAAGTGAAGATGAGCCACCTCATCCTTGCTGCACAGCTATCCCTTTGCATTCATTGTAGTGCCTTGGCTCTGTTGATTTCCATTTGGAAATTAATCACTTTGAAAAAAACCTCTGAAATATCTGTATAGAGGAATCTGTCCTCTTGTCTACATTACCAGTGGCTAATGAATACTGAGGAGATGGATATTCCAATGCATCATGCTACTCCCTTGCATGGGTGAACATTACTACTACATGTCATATATAAGACTGTTTAGAGCAGCTTCGGCCTTGGGTTCAGTGAAAGAGGAATCCCTTTACACTGTTAGAAGTGTCAGTGTAGTGGTGCTGGCCAGGACTGCCCTGCTGTGCCCTTCCTGTAAGTTTCTAGAAAGAAATTGTAATGTTACTTAGAGAGTGCTTCAAATTATGAATTGGCAGCTACTGCCAAACAATAGATCTGATGCTATGACCCCCAAATTTACCAGAAATTAAAATTTCAAGAATTTATAGATGGGAAACAACCTATTTTCAAATATTTACATGATGAAATAAACACTCTTTTCCATGAAAAGTTTAATAAATTTGTTGATAAATCAGTTTATGATAGATGTTTAGATTATTATTATTATTCCAATGGATATATACTTAAACAGTACTGTGCCATATTTCACAATTCCCATTTACTACTGCAGGTTTTTGTGGTAAGGTATTACAGATTGATACATTCTTTAAAGTTCTGTATCTAGGTATTGAAGAAATTGTCATAGCTATTGAAATTGGTGCCTAGATTAAATTGCACAGAGTGTACTGGGATGATACTAGCAGTGAGGTATCTTTGCATCTCAAAATTATTTCAGGAACTGCTGTGTTGAGTTTGCATCTGATGGCTGTTGGTGCTGGTAATAGACAGAAACTCCTTTCTTTGGCTTTCATTTGTGCAAGGAATAAGCAAAATGGGACATAGGCTACTGTACTTTGTTGTGTTGTTTGTGATTTCCTAACAGTCACCTTGCAGGGATGGGTTGGCACGCAGAGTGAATCCAGTGCCAGCTGCTCTGGGGCAGTTTAGAGGAGGTCACACCAACCTCAGGGTCTGGCTTCTTGCTGCAGTTTGTGCTTTTGTTGATCTGAAAACCTGTGCTGTCTCTAGGTTGATTTAAACATGGCAAGTGTCTTATGTCTCTTTGCTTGTTAGTGGTTTAGTGTCTCATAATTTTCTAATCACCTTCTAAAACATCATCAGGAAAATACAGGAAGAATATGAAATGAGAAGAAAGTGAAATATTCATAATTATACCTGAAAGTAAAGAATAATAAATGATGTATTTCTCTAACAGAAAAACCTTTATTGAGATGCTGTTTTTTAAAAGAAGTTTACTATTTCATATATTCTGATACCAATTTTATATCTCAGAAGCTAAAACAAAGCAATCATTACTTAGTTATTGTTACTTTGCATTTTATTTTCTCCTTATGCATTTCAAGAAATTACATTTTAAAAATACCTGGACTGATCTGTGAAATATGCAGACAAGAAAAAAATCTAAATCCAAATAATCACTTGCTCTTCTGGAGTTGTACTTTTTCCTATGGTGACCAGAAAGTTGCCAAAATTTTTGGCAACTATTTATTAATTGAATTCTGAAAAGTCTTGAATATTGTGTATGTAGCATGAATGGATTCTAGCACTGAAGGGGAAAAGGCAATTCAATTCAAGGGCAGCTGAGTTAATGTAGTCCACTTTCCTTCAGCTTCACAGCTCATGGCTGGATTCTCTGTGTTGCAGCTTCTCCAAAAGCACTAATTGTTGTTCTTCCTCCTCATCCTGGCTGCCTGTTTTCATGACGTTTGTAAGAAACTGGTACTGCTAAGATCTCTACTGATTGCACTGCTAAAACGGGCAGCAATAGATTCAAAGGATATTGGGGAAAAGGGCAACAAGAAAGATCACACGCAAACATGTATTCACACAGACACGCATACACGCATGTGCACAAGACTCGTTTCCTTAGAAAACCAGACAAAGTTCTGCAACAGGCTTCTGTGTTAGACATGGATAAGTAATTGCTTTGAATTGAACTTAGTAAGAGCAACTAGTCTAGTTTATGATGTAAAAATATCCATCTCACAAATGCTGTCACTGAGTGCTGTTGCCACATTATTACAATTCAACAACACCAGTGACAGTGACGTTGATCATAAAGGTAATCATCAAATGGCAAGAGGGAGCTGAACTGCAGCTGACATATTCAGTACAGCTATTCTCTAGGTCTTGTTGCAACAAACTGCAGCTCCTGAGGTGAGGGGCAAGGATCAGGTTAATAAGCACAGCAGGGTTCTCAGTAGACATACGACAGAGAAACAGAGGAAAAAAGCCATCAGGAAGACAAAAGCTTTATGTCATCTGCATGGGCAAAAGAATAGTGGCTACCATAAAAGAGCCAGTGCAACATGAACAAAGCAGAGGTAAGGTATTTTCATTACCTAGGGAACAGCACACAGGCCCACAACAACTACAATAAAAAGGCAAGTTGCAAAAGAACAGACAGCTCTCAATGCTTCATCTTTTTAAGCTAAACAAACTCCACAATGGGAGCTACCATCTAATAGTGTGGCCAAAGAATCTCTGAATGTCAGCCAAATGTTCTGCAGTGGAATGATGGCAGTCTGTCTGTCCTTGAAATAAATGCAACTCAGAACAGATAGCTTGAAGAGGAGAGCAGCAAATACTATAGCTATTTTTGTAGCAGGAAGGAAGTGACATCAAAACTGGACATGGGAAAATGCAAACTTGCTTATTTACTATCCTGCCTCCAGTGAAACGCAAAATAAAACTAGACAAGCAGTCAAAAGACACTGATAAACATTCCAAAACAAGGACATAATTTAAGAGGAAATTACCTCCACCTGTACCATTAAACACAGACAGAAATGTTTTGTTTTCTAATCATCTCACAAACCCCAACTAGGTAGGGAGGGAGGTGGTAGGGAGGATGTCATTATTTACAAAGTATTTGCAAATACAAATTTCTGTGGTGTAGACAGGACACTGATAATTTTCCAGTATTCTAAAACCCCAGAAAGTTAGGGGAAAGTATTTTAAAAGCTAGGCATTTGTATGAGATTATGATATCATTTGCCTTGCCTTATCTATAATTGGACAGGGCACTAGATAACTTCATAACTAAATCTCTATGTAAGGCTGGACCAGCTGATCTTCCAAGGTCCCTTCCAACCTGAGCTGTTCTATAATTCTATGATATTTTCTTCTTCCTCATACAGAAAAAAAAAAGAAAAAAGAAAATGAGTCTACCTGTTATAGAGAAGAATATCTGGCTTCCAGATCAGCCCATCAGGAAAACGGACATTCTTCACTCCCGGGTATTCAGACACATTCCACTGTAGATAATGATCTGTCCAGTACTAAGACATACATGCACAAAAAGAAAAAAAAGGAAATCAGGCCAGCACATCCACTGGTATACTGTAGTTCTCTAGGGCTGCAGAGCTTGAAACAATAGGTGTTGTTAAAGAGATACTGTCTAGCTTCAAGCAGTGAAATGTTTGGACAGTGTGAATTAAGTGAACTAGAGCTCAATGGGAATCATAAAGATTACATTTTCAATTCACACTACAGTGCACATAACAGCCTAGTAAAGATTTGGGGTGCCTGTCTCAGATGCCAATCTGGGATAGAACAGATTTTCTTCTACAATTCATACATTGACATCAGTAATGTTTATCTTCATAAATACCTTTTTTTGCTGTTGGAAATTCTCAGGTTTTAATAACTTGTTTGTAGACATGAAGTAGAACAGCTGACAGACCCTGCTCTCAGGAAAAACAACTGAAATGGCAGAATGGTCAATATTACCATACAGGGTCTTGGCAGCTCCTGTGGCCTGAAGTTAGGCAACCTGTGAGGCAGATGCTCAGCAGCACTGCACTGTCCCACAAGCTTCTTTCCTGGCTGGCGCTTCACTGAATGCATCCACCCTGGGGGCTAACTGTGCTCCTTTCAACCTGCCCTTGATACTGTCATTCAAACATGGTCATGTACGGTCATTAAAAAACCCTACTGCCTCAACCTGCAGGCAGCTGAATACCATGGCAGCTCTGGCAAGCTGGTTACCTCCCAAGAAACACTAGGCGGAACTACTGTCTTTTCCTGAATTAGCATTGGCTGGTATGATGTAGCATAGAGTGACATGGAACAATCCAGAAGATGACAGAAAGCTTTAATATTAAAATCTATGTCAGAGATAATGGTAAGCAGATTGTATATTTGCTCTGTTTAGCCAGGTATACAAAATGCTTATCCATCCAGCTGGACAAGAGCTGCCTCGTTTTGTTGTAATTTTAGGAGCTACAGTCTTCACTGTAGCTGAAGTACATTTGATGCAGATTAAAGTAGCAAACAGCTCAGTGTACTTGGGTTAGTATTAATCTGTGTGACTCGGCAACGTTCCTGCTGTAACTTAGATCAGGTTAGAGATTTTTGATACTGAACGGTATTGCCATGGAGATACTGGTCACGATCAAAGAGTCTGCATGTATAAATGCTAGATTTCTATTCCCCTTTCTCCCAGGTTAGTTTCTGCATTTAAGCATTTCAGTGATGATTACATAAAATATATTTAAGATATATGGCTGATTATACACACATATCAAGTGGAGAGGGAAGTTCAGGGAAAAACTTACTTCAGACAATTTAGCATAATAAAATGACATATGTTTGCCTTAAACATGCTTTGAATCTGCCCAGTATACCACTAATAGACAATTAACATGCAGACATCTCTCTTTTTTATTATGTGTACACAAGACAGGAAAAATGGCTACATTTTTGGTAATAATCACGGGATCTAATGATTGCAGCCACATGTTCCACATGCAGTATGTGCTAAGGTGAATAAATCAAAAGAAACACAGAGTATATAAAAGAATCGGGAATTTTCTGAGAGAACAAAAAATAAAATAATATTTTTATAAATCTCAAAAAGGAGAAGGATGCTATGGGATAAAAGAGAAGGAAAATAAGCAATTGTTTCTCAAATATGAATTGCCATCAGTTTTCCTCGTAAGAAATCATAGCAACTGTTGCTCAAAGCCAAAAACATATTATATTTGATGGATTTAGTCCTACTGTACAACAACCTATAAAATAACATGAGCTGACTACTTCCATGCCAGCCTTTCTTTCTGAGTAAATGGAATAGTCACCCTATCCTTTGCAGGTCATCAAAATATCTTTTCATTTGTTTCCTAAGGCCTCCCATGGTGCTCTATTGAAAAATGTTAACAGGAAAAGAAAAAAGAATACATTTCAACTGAGTGAGCTGATTAAAGAAACTGAAAAGTGTAAAGTTTCAGTGGAAGCTGGGTGATTATTTTGAATAATAAAACATTTCTGTAAACCTTTACTTAACCCAAGCAGTTCTGTTTCTGTAGCACAGATGGGAACTCAACTAATGGCAAACTCTTATCCTGGATCCTATAGCATGGAGAAAACTCCCCATATTACCCCATCTTTGTAAAGCACAAACTTATGGTAGAAATATTTTGTGGAAGCATTAGGAGCCCACAGAATGGTAAAGAAGCATCTTGTTCATTCTAAGTCTTAATTAAAACATGCAGAAGGGTAACCAATCATGTTGGAATAAACCTGTGTAGGATGCTTTGCTTAGGAGCAGCTCTCTTGAGAAACTCAAAAATACTCTCACAAAGCTTGAATATTTGTTATCTGATCCATTTATTAAAAAGTGAGTGAAACTTAGTTCTGCCCAGCATGCCAGACATGAGTTAATGAGGGCAAAGTTCTGCTGCGGTGGCAATAGTTATGGTTAAGTACTAAAAGAGGATGTGAAATTCTGTTACAGCTAAAGCAACTAAACATTGCAACAATAGGTAAAATAAAGCTACTGTTTGGAAAACAAACACCCTATATGGGCAAAACAAAATGGAAAACTACAAAAAAGAGTATTGTTCCCAGATGAACATCAGGAAACTGAACTGATCTTCCGGTACCCGTTTTGGTCATGTAACTGATACAGAATTTAGAGAAGTAATATAGAAAAACCTCTCATGTTCCCAGTTAACTTGTGGTGGGTGAGGAAATGATTTAAACAGAAACATTTTGAACAATGTGGGAACAGCATGGACATTTTAGTGCGGTTACTTAGGAAGACAAATAGCAAAGCAGGATGGTAGAAACATTCAGTTACAACAGTGGCAGCAGCTCTCAGGAGATAAGGAATCTCTTTGAAACCCTTTCCCCCTGTATCAGAACTATCTGATGATTTTCAGAATGCCAGTCAGAACAGCTATTACAGATGAAAAGCATTTCTTGCATGTATAGTGCTCTTTCACAGTCTAATGATTTACCGCAACATAATGGAGTTCTTGAAAAAGCACTTGCACTTACAGTTACTATAGCTGGGATTTTTAGGACACCATTATCTTAGGACAATGAAGAGTTTAGGGTGACTAAATAACCTATAATGTGTTAGAAACTTACTTTGATGTAGGGACTCAAATTCGGAAGTTTTCAGAAATACCTGAAACATCAAGATCTATATCTCACTCAGCCTTACAGTTTTCCATTCCATTTACTTTTGTCCACCAAGTAGCAAGACACAGAACAAATCGTTGAAGCTTTCATAAAATTCAAACCATTCACCAGATTAACCCCAAAGTCCAAAAGGGAAAAAAAACATGGTTTGTTTCAAAACTTACCATTTGTAGCCAGATGTTTGTTGTTAATACTTGGTTTTTTTCATCCTACAGGAAGGAGGAGAGGAAATAAAAAAACAACCAACCAACCAAAAAAACCCCACTTAGCTTAGTACTATACACATAAAACACTACTGGTAAATATATTTGACTATTACAAAATAGCCAGCTGTGCTATTTCCAAAGCAAAGGGAATCATTGCCTCTAACCGATTACCATAGAAGTTTTCACAAGTACCGTTTAATATATTCTGTATTACCGCAGTCAGGCTATTTCCTGTGGATATCCTTCTGTCAGACTCTTACCCGGAGCTCCTTCCTTAATAATCTCAAAATGCAAAGCAGGTTACAGTAGAGGTTGCTTGCTTTAACCTTGGTTATGAGCAGCCCTCTCTCTAACCTTACACACCAGATGTATTCAAGGAGTAGAAAAAAATACTGAACAAAGAAAGAGTGACTAAGCACAGATGCTGTCTACTGAGGCCACATTGAGTAGCTTCTTAAGAGGCAAGTAGCACCACTGACATCACTGGAACTACACGAAAAGTGTTGTGTTATCTTTTCCAGAAAACTGTTGTCATGGCAGAACATCGTACTGTCTCAAACAGTTGCTATTTGAACATCTTTCCCCTTGCTTCCTGTGACTGTGTGATGTAAGCTCAGGTGACACAACAGCCATCTTAATGCTGCTTTTAATTAAAGAGTTTAGTTCTTCACTTCTCAGGCTAACACTGGTGACCTTATTTCTGTGGAGGTACTGTATCAGTATCCAATTATGTTGTGTGAAGCTAATGAAATATACTACATATGTATACTTCACATTAAATGCAAAATCCCTGTCCCAACACTAGTCAAAGCTGCAGTTACAGTCTAAGGGAATGTCACAGCAAGTTCCAGTCAGCTGTGCAGCAGCAGCTGAACTTAAATGTTGTTCCTAAATGCTACAAGCGGTCAAACATACAAAAATAACAAAAAAAATTATTACATTTTGTAGGAAAAAAGCTTTTTTTTTCGTAATACTCTTTACTAAGGGTCAATACTCTTTGCTCTTTATTTTTTGCTGTTGTTTGGTGGAGTTCTAACTGAATAAAAGTCTTGAGAGACCTTTAACTGAAGCTATTTTAGAGTGGCACAATAATAAAAAGTTACATAGCATGTAAAATAGGATTTTAAAAGCAAGTGAAACCTTTTGAGTAGCAGCATCAGTAAATATATGCCAGTGATACTAGGATGTGTATAATCACAACAAAATGTACAACAAACATACAGATAAGAAATCTTAGGTACAGATTGATATTGTGCATTAGTAAAGTCTGCCTTCAGATGCACATTCCTCTCATCCTTTAAATTGAAAATAAAAATATAAAGCACAGACCATGGATAGAGACTCATCACTTTTCCTCTCCATTTTCTGCTTCATCACCTCCATGAACCTTACATTTAAAAAAAATACTTCAAGTGAACAACTCATTTAAATAGCATCCTAGGGAAGCAGGTCCCTTTAACACTTTGACTTCAAGAATCCATTATTAAGCTGCATTGAATTAATGTGCTGAAGACATTGCTGATGATGTCAGCCCAGCAAAGTAGTAATTAATTTGCAATAGTAGCTGTTATTCTCTAACCATACACACATTAATTTGGTGCCTCTCAACAACCTGCTTGTAGAGTTTGAACACAACAAAACTAGTTTGTGTGGGAACTGAATTCATCAATTAAGAAACCATCGTTAAGGATAATTCATTAAGAGATAATTCATGTAACCATATGGGAAGCTTGTTTCAGAACTATTAGCTGAATGGCATGTACTCCTGCATGGTTAAATTCTGAGTTAAACTCACAAGAGAGTGTGATCTCTTTCTGCACATGAATGGCCTCAGCCTTGGATTACTGATGGTTCAAAAATTCCATTTTCAGTAGTAGGAAAACACTACGAAAGCTGGAGTGCTGCTCATGCTTAAACTATTGGTACTCCATGGGAATTTGTTTTGAAGACTTGAGCTTGCAGCATAGTCAGATGAACTATTTTAGGAGTACCAGAAAGGAGCTCTACTATCTACCTGCAGGCATCACAGAACTAGGCTAGAGAGCCATGACTAAGCAGTCAAAGTAGCAGTGCTGAGGAAGAAGATAGACTTCCAACCCAGCTGTGCTGCTGGCAGAATGCTTCATGTGCTGCTTGGGCACGTGACACAAACCACGGCAGGTTTGCCAGAAGGAGACTCTGCAGAGGTATTGTGAAAGCCAAGAGTTATTCCAAAGTATAATCAATTCTTCACTCCAAGGTGGTATTTACTCAAAAGTAATTTGTACAATGAAAACAAGCCTTCAGTGAAGATGGCCCATGCTGTTTTCCTGGTGTTTCTTTCTGTTAACTATTTAGAGCTTGAAAGAGTATATTTGAACAAAATAACTCCTACTTGGATTACTATAGTTAAAGTTCTGTCACCGTTTGTATCATAAATTCCATCATTGCTCCTTAGCTATAAATACCTTTGCTGCATGCTGATACTTGGCTTATAGTGGTGGGGTTTTGTAGTGTTTGTTGGAGCAAATGGTTTCCAACATTTTAGTCATTATTGGATTGATTCACCCATCACTAGAGGAAAGATTCTGATTTTAAAGGGTTTGTCCCTCTCTGTAGTCCCAAGTGAAACTGGTGAAAGGTGGGGCAGGAGATAGCCTGCAGGGTTTCTCCCAGCTAGGAGAGTTTTTTGGACACTAGTTTTACAAGTTTTACAGTGAACTGTATTAGCAGAGTTGTGCAGTATTCCCCATAGAATAATGATGAGGCTGGAAATGCTTCATAGAAATTCACCAGTTTTTGTCACTCTGCAATATTTTGTAAACACTTATAAAAAGGTGTTGAACACAAAAGCAAGGCAGCTCCTATGCAAACCTCTTCTAATATAAAAGAGCAAAGAAAAAAAACTTCACAATATATTCTGAAATGCTGAAAAAATTAGTCAGAGAATAAGACCAGAAACTACACTGTATTGGTTGGATGAATGGGTTTTTTCCCCACATAAGCTACTTTATGTTACATCCTGGCCAAGCAGCACAGCTAATGAAGGGTTGGGTTTCATTCATGCAATGGGAGGTGGGCAGGAGGCTCCTTCTGTCTGCTTGATTCATAAGTGTAGCCATGATCTCTGAGGGCAGATGGCAAATTGCTACTGGACTGCTTATCACAGTATTTCATGGCAGTATTGTTAATGAAGGGAAAGTAGCTGACATCAGGAAGACGTGAATGTTCCTTCATTCATTTCTGAAGGCAGAGGTAATGATTTCTGGAAATTATTGAAGGGAATTGTACTGTCTCCAGTCTTCCAGTTCGCATCTCTGGCTTTGTCTGTCTTTTCAATTTAAACAGTTGTCATGGGTTGAGTTGAATCTGCTGCTGATATTCAATCCCATGCTGCTGTCATGCCAGCTTCAAAATGAAAGTGCTGGTGGGAGCAAAATATTATGGGGCTTGAAGTTCAGATTGTAATATGAGAGCCTTCCTGTTCTGGTTGCTGCTTTTGGGTTCTGGTTTTTGGGTGTTGGCTCTTTTCTGCTGAGATGGCAGCCAGATAGGGAGGGATGGTGGAGTAGCTCCCTAGCTACTGAAAGCAGCAGGTTAATCAGTTCATTAGCTCTCATCTCATTGTGTGAGCACTTGCTTATTAAACGTTCTCAACATCCTCTGACCCACAGTGTCAGATTACTAGCACCGAATGACCTTTTTTTTCCCCACAACATTTAAACCCTTGTTACGTTTAATTTTTGCTTCACACAGCTTGAGGTTTTCTTCCTCTTCATTTTGAAGGTCATGCACTGAGCTCACTAAACTTCATATAGTGAAAAAGCCTGAATTCTTGGAGAACTAGTACTGAGACAACGAACTGGAGTGTGAGTTGAGCACTCATAAAATGGCCAGTTGACAAAAGGTTGATGCTGTTTCCATACCTTAGGCAGCCATAGTGACAAGATGAATCTGAGCTCCTTGAAACAGAATATTTCTGATTTCTTGAAAACAGATGCAAAAAGTACAAAACGGTTCAATAATAAGTTGGAATTGGAAAATACTAGTTTTCTCTGTTTCACTGCATGTTTCTGGAGACCACTTCAAACACATTTATGTTCGGTGTTCTGACCTCCCCAATCAGTGAGATTTTTATACAAAACCAGAGCTCTGAGATCCATGACTTCATCTTGCAGTGGTACAGCCTGCTGCTGGGAAGCAACACTCCCTCAGAATTACAGCAACAGTTGCAAAATCTAGAGTTTAAGATAATTTATCTTACTACACAGCCCAGTCAGCATGTCAGCATGTGGATTCTGCATGACTTGACCTTACGTTTGTGCTTGCCTTAAGCCAGCTTGCTTTACATCAGCTGCAGATCTTCCCTGATTCTGTTTGTGCTAAAAACCTCCTGAAAGTTACTTTTCTCTATTTTTATACTCAGCCATTCCATGGTACTAGTGACTTTAGTGAAAGCTGAATGTATTTAGGACATGACCCTTTCTTCTTTTCTACTTCAAATTCAGTCCTGAGGCACCTTCACTGCTAGGATGATATCTGTGACTTTTTCACCTTCCAAGTCAGACTCTCTCTGGCTCTTTCAAACTTTTAGGGATAAGGTATTGCAGATGTGCTTGGGATTTATCTTAATATCTTCTGTAGCATTAATATGAGTTTTGCAGTTAAATCTCTGAAGTCCATCCTGAAAATGCCTTCCTTACTTTGTATGCTCCTTGACCTTTGATTTATATTCTTCTAGGTGGTTTTTTTGGGGGTTGTTTTTTTTTAATGAAAGAATTCAAATCTTAAGGCAAACCAATATGTGGATAGCTAATTAAAGTGAAATTTGGAAAGAAAACTTATTTTCTATTGAGCTCTTAGATTTATTAGATTTAAAATGGATGGCATATGGATTGCCCTTCATACTCTCTACATGCTGAAGGTCTTTGAAATAGAGACCTGCTCTGCAGAACTGCTCTTCCTTACAGAAAGGTGAGTTTTGTTCCTGGAGATAATACAGACTGGTACAGATTGCTGCTACTAGCTGTTTTTCTTTCTTAATACGTTGACTGTGGACAGTAAATTCAAAGAGAACCAAGACAATAAATTCTGGGATTAACTAAAATACTTGGAGTTTTATGGGAAATAGGCAGCTTCCCTGTAAGGATGCACCCTTCTTATTCTGCCCCTGGCCCCTGCTTTTGTTCGTAATAGAGTGAGTAAAGCTTGCTGAAGGTTCCCTAAATCTCTAGCCAGTAACCATGCAAGGCAAATCTTTGGCCTGTTCCCAAAACAACCTGCAGTCCTAAGGCCCTCCTATAATCTTGAAGGACAGAGTGGCAGTACTATTAGAAGTGAAAAATCAGCCTCTTCACGTTGTGTGAACAGTGCAGCACAGCTGAGCAAGAACCTGTGCTAGAATGTGCAGCTGGAAAAGAGAATGTAGCTGAAGAGTATTTGTGAAAGAGTTCAGTCATCCATGCAAAGTGTTCTGGCTAATGACTGTTTTATGTATTGGATCAGTTTTATAAGCAAAAACAATTTATAAATACTTGTAGGAGAGGGCCACCGTTAATCCAGTGAAGTTTCCCACACAAGACAGGTGGGATTAAGGTCTGACTCTGCACTCTCATTCTATTTGTTTCTTGTCATTTTTTTTAAGAACCATGACCTACATTCAGTTATTGTCTGACCATATTTACTAGAACTATTTCTTGTACAAACCAAGTAGTGTGCCACGCTTACTGGTAATAATGATGGATAAAACAAGCATTCCCACTCAGGCTAGCTCTCTTTAGCAGACAGTCTCTCTTTAGAGGCTCTGTGACAGCCTCATCTTGCTATTAGTTCTGTTGTGTGCAGATTCTCACCTTCAAAATATGACCTCTCTTCATAAATATTTACTTAATCAGAGCATAATATTTAAAGTTGAAGATAGGGAAGACTTATTTCAAATCAGTATCTACTTATGTGTGATGGTTTAAAACTGTCTTTTTAATTTTTCTTTGCAAAGTTTAAGCAGAGAAAGCTAAAGAATGTAAATAAGTCACTATTGGGTGTAAGAAAGCAAAATGATGATTGTTATAAACACTTCCATTGGATAGATAGAAATGTTTACGAATCTCTACTCAAAACAAATTTGGGGCAGTCAGAGTTGGGAGTTCGCAACGTGCTGGGCTGTCCACTGCTGCTTCTTCTCTTCTGGCTGAAGATAGCACACTGACCTTGGCGAGCTAAGTTTAACAGCCTCTCTGCTTCTTAACTCTCTGCCTTCTGCCAGGGGGGTCTGGGGGACTCTTTCTGGTCTGAGGGGGGAGGCCCCCTTTTGGGGGAAGCAAAGGGAAGTTGGTTGTGCTTTTCTGTTGATTGTACATATTTGTAAGTGTTGTGAATAGTGTATATTTGTACATATTCATTGCATTTCATCATAGATTGTAGATTTGCTTGTAAATACAGCTTTTCATTTGCTTCCAGACTGAGTTAGCCTGGTTATTGTCAGCGTGGGGGGATTTCAGTTCACACTGTTACAATACGTCATCTTCCTTTGAAACGGACACATCCAGGCTGGCCTACATATAGATGTGTAATGCCATTTTATTTATTCCCTGGGCTGTGGAGTAAACCAGTTCCAGCAGTACCTGAAGCTAGCTAGCTATGCTGTTCAAGGGGAAACTTTTGGGTGTCAACTTTGATGGCATATGATACTTAGTATTTGTAGGGTGTTTTCCTGTCCTGACAGTTTTAAGCGTGTCTCTTACAATCAGGAACATGTGAAATTTTTCAGACTACTTACTGTCTTTCTGGGAGGGGGGGAGAAGTTAATTATTGTAAATCTGATTAAATTAATAGAAAATCAACAAATCCTTTTTTAAGAGATGACTTTGTATATCTTCCTTCCAATCTACATGCACGTTGCTTTCAGCAAATTAAACACAAGGAAAATGGTGCCTAGCTACAAATAATGCAACAGTACCAAGTGAACACATTACAGTTCTGCCATGGAACTATTACATAGCCTGAGAGTTTTCAGCCCTGCTGTAAATATCCTTAGCAGTGTGGTCTTTGCACATGTCTGCTGACATTAGTTCCAGATGCTTGCATGTAGTAAAGACAAGCAGAAGAGACAGGCTGAGGAACAGTGCAGAGCATTACTACAAACAGAAACAAGCATCTGCTGTTGGGTGCGGAAGGGTCCTGGGACAGGATACCTTGCACCTAGGCAGAGGCACAAGCTTTAGCCATGGTGAACCCTCTTACGGTGAGCTCCTGGTTTCATGTTAGTGGAAACTGCAATAGGGTGGCCTGCAAGTCACTGGGTCATGCAGCAACCAACAGGTGAGAGGAAGGGAATGAAAGAGTAGGAAAGGAATTTCTCCTGGTGTGAGTGGTGGAAAGATGCCCTGAACACTAGACTACCTACAGTTCTGGTCTGTATTTTAACACTTGAGCCAGCACGCGTTTAATGCAAGGTTTAGTCTGAGCATGTCCACAGTTATGATTCGGACTTAGTGACTGTAAAGCTTGACCTGTTTGTAAGTCCTAAAAAAATGAAGATTTTCAGGTCTTGTGTTCTGCATGAGTATTGAAGCTTGGAGTTCACTTGTCCCATGCACTCTTCAGGTGCACAAGAAGGAGAGAAACAAAAGAGTGAGGAAGTAAACCTGAATACAAGAGACAAGTATGGTTCAACTTAAAGCTAAAGTTCTGTGGAGTTGTAAGGGCTTCTAGAGTTAAAATGCTAAAATGTTACTAAAGCATTCTGTGCTGCTGGGATAGGAGCAGATACTAATTTTTGGCCTTTTGAATATCTCAGGTTCTTTTCCTTTAAAAATTAGAAAAACGTCACTTGAATTTTACCTAGGTTGAGCTCAAATTTGGACTATGAGTCCAAATTGCTTTGCTTACCTAAATTCAGATGAAATTCTGAGGGGGCTTGTTTGTTTTGTGGTTGTTTTGGTTTTTTAATTGTGCTCTGTGTGTTCTACTTTGCATGTCTGAGAAACTCCAGTGGTTTCTCCATACCAAATAGTCCTACATGCTTTTGAAAGAAGCATTTGCTCTCTCCCCAGACATCTTGCTTTAAAAGTGGAGTTTGCTCAAAACATACACAGGTCTTCCCAGATGGATGCAAATCTCACACAACAAGAAAATTGCTGGAGAAAGAGCAGGGGAAAGCCATCTTCACTCTGGACAGAGCATCTGTGTGAGGTCCTTCCTTAAAATGTGGGAAATGTGTTTCTGTTCTGACAAAGTCTGGCAGTCATGCTTGGCACTGTCTGTGATAGGCTTTTGTCCTGGCAATGGGCTTGAGAAATGTTTTCACCGAGCTTCACAGAAAAGAAGTGGAAATTACAACTATGTGTAGGAGCCTCATGATGTACTCTTTCTGCTACCATAGGGATGTAATTGTAAGTCTTTTTTCTGCTTTTTTATTCAGTACATCATTTTAAACAAGAGATCGTATTTAATCTGAACACATTTGCCTTTGCAAAGACAAGCAGGGATCGGACATAATGAAATGAGCAGAGTACAGCATAGCCAATAACACACTTCAGCACATCTTATGTGAAAAAAATACTCTTTTGAAGTGCAAGAGAGGGAGGTGGAGGTTGCATTTTTCAACTTATCTTATGAACTCCTATGATTCACCATAGGTTTCACTCAGTTCATATTAAATATAGCTTAAAGCGCAATTAGATTTATTGCAATCATGCAAAGTAGTAACTGTTGCTTTATTTACAAGTGAGTCTTGATTCCATTGTATTCCATGGCAGATTTCTATTGAGAGGATGAAAACTTTGTAATGTTAATTAAATACTGGCTCCAGGTGATGACTATCATTGCCAGTCTGACACAGGTAAGGATCCCACATTCAAACCCATGCTGGGTTCTGGGAACTACTAACCATGTCACAGGCTAAGAGGAAACAACTGAGCCCCATGACCTCACTCCTTATCATTAAAATGAGAGGGAATCAAAGCTTTTGAACTTGATTTAATTGCCCAGAGGTTAGCTGCAAAACACAGAAGCTGAAAGGTCAGGTAACAACCAGTTTTACCATTAATGCCAGGACAACATCAAAGGTTGTGATTCTATTTTTATTCTTACTAATCAATATCAAGCCATAATTGACTTTTTATTAAGCCTTTCTTCTCAAAATATTCTTAAGTCATATGGAAATGTTGTTATAGCATGTGTATTTAGCAAACTAAAGTGGAACGAAAACACGTGATTTCTTCAAGGAGAGAAGAGGAAGTTATGGGAGAACATGAAGCTGAACACACAAATATCTCTTCCTTTCCCTTTGTGTGATTGAGCATGCAGCTCTAGCACCAGCCTGCTGCTGGCATTCTTCTATCCTATTTTTGTGAATAATAGCAACAGAAATTTCCACACATAACCACAGCATGCTGTCCTTGTTTTAGCATCTGTTCACATGCTGAAACTGCAGAACCTTTGAGGAACACCAGAGCCACAGACAGAGATACCTGACTAGGACACAACTATGAGGAATAGCTCTGTCCACTACAATAGACATAATTAAAGCCAGCTTCAGAGGACCAGTTAGCAAAGTGCCATGATTCATCCCAGACAGTCTAACTACACTACTCCATATTTTTAAATGTAGGCAAATAAAGCAAGGAGTATCTCCAAAGTTCCTATGATATGTAACATAATCCATTATCCTTAATGTCTTGGGGTGTCTGTTCAGTCTTGGATACAGGCACAGACATCATCATGTCAATAAAAAAATTCCCTGGAGAAGAGTATAGTACAAAATACTTTGCTTATCTTGCTGAAGGCCTCTGCAGGAAGAGAGGATGAATCAGCATTACAGAAATTATAGTTGTTCCTTACTCTACATCTTCTGATGCATGGGTTTGAGAGTCCTTTTTTACAGAGTCTTCACTTTCATCTTTCCCTAAAATTCCATATGGCCCTCCACTTCTCTTTAATGCCTGTGAAGTGTCACTGACAAAGGTGCTGAGAAACTGTGAGCTTGGCTAAGAGAAATATATTGATGAAAATCAACTCTTGTCTCTTTGCAAATGCAACAAGCATCAAGACTGAAATGTCAGAACACCTACACAGTCCTTCAAGCTGCTGTTTTCTGCAGCACAAGAGAAAACTCCCCTATGAAAAGAACATTTCTGTATTGTGGGGTCAGAGATGGAGTGAGCACTCCACAGTTCATAAAAATGCATTTTTGAATTTCTTTGAATTCAATGCATGGTTCAGCCAAACTTACCAGTGCTCTTTATTTTTTATGTGTTTGTCCCTGCTTTTGGTAACAGGGGTGGTAGTGGGTAAAAGGCCTGCTTCTTTCCTCTCAAATACTGAACTGACACAACTGTGTAGTTACTGTAGCTATGGGGATGCTAACCACAGGACTATGTTAATAGTCATGGCTGAACTCAGAACACAAGCCTAACGAAAGTCCACAGCAGTAGTGCTGTATGTATGTAGGTCCATCAACTTGGCACATGGGCATTGATCATCTTCCCTTCAGGCTACTCCCTTCTGAGAATCATATAAGCGATATGGAGATGTGATTATAGGCCAAGTAAATAGAGCTTCACATCACTATCAGATGGTTTTGGAGAGATGAAATAGAGAAATATCATTTTCTTATGCTGCTGTCAACGAGCAGCAACATGTCTTCACACCATGCTGTTAGCACTGTGCAGTTCACCACTGAAGCCACTGTTAGAACCTTTACCTGTTACAAATCAAACTCCAGTTTCAGGTAACAGGCATGGACATGCAAGCATAAGTGAAGGTTAAATCCAACTGCAAGTTTACTTTAGGCATCTTATGTTTAATCTTGAAAAATAATTATTTCATTTTTGAGTAAATTAAAAATGCAATATAAATGAGTTAATGCATTAAAAATGTTAGTAATTAAAATTCTAAGTGAATTTAAAAATATTTCTTGTTCTATGTAAGTGCGTACATGATATCTGCTTCCTGCTGCCAACCCATTGTGAGATCTTGTTACTTTTTTTTTTTTCCCCATTTTGTAACTTAGAGATATATTTAGAGTGGGAACCGTTGTATTGTTTAGTAGTCTGTTCAGGCAAACATAGTGAGGCGTTCAGGAGAAACTGAAGAATTCACATCTGCATTATCTAAATTTGAAGTAATTAACATTTGAATATTCTCTGTGTTAATACACTGCTCAAGGATGGAAGACTGTCTGCTTGCAATCCATTGACAATACTTTGTTCAACTGCTGTGGGCCCTATTAGATTTTTAAATGAGTGAAAACTTTTTCAGTGTGTGCTTTTCTGAATGAAAAGCAGGCAGTGCGTCCACCCAGATCTGAGAATACAGCCCTAAAATGAAAACAGAGAACAGAAATAGAATACCACCTACTTGATTGCTCAAGATTCATAGCTCATCAGGAGTACCATTTGAAAATGTTAAACCATGACTGGTGATCTAATCTAGTCCCCAGGATCCTCTGCTAACACAGGTGTTCCCAAGGATAATGTTAGAGGTGAGGGGCATGTTTCAGCAGTACTCTCTTCCTTCCCTTGCCACCACCCCTGAAACTGCTGCAGCACATTTCCTGCCAACTTGTGGACCGATACAGATCATGATCTAGGAGTGGGCAGAGGTCGTGATGGTTAGGTCTGGGTTGCCTTTCCCTGCATAATTCATCCAGCTCACATATTCGCACAGTGCTTCCAGAAGGCTCCCCAGAAAATAAATGGGTCCAGCAAGAGCATATGCATTTGAACTCCTTCCTCAATGTACACTGACAGTGAAGTCTGATGCAAATCACATCCAGGAAGAAGCAACTCCTATCTTTATGTGCACAGCAAAACAGGCTTTTTCAAGAAGCACCAGATTTACAGAGCATGTAATTAGTCTGTATATGCATAAAAACTGCAGCAGATGAGCTGCACACACAGAGTGCATCGGCTCATGCCATGGCTGGGACTAAACCTGCAGGTCTCCCAGGAGCATGGAAACAGAGAAGTAATTATCAGGCAAAGGGAGTTTGAAAATGCTTATCTAATACTTTACTTGCATTTTATGGAGACAGATCCTCAGCCAATACAGATCAGTGTAGCCCCACTATCTATGAGGACAGGAACATTGTTAAAGAAAACAATGGGGCTTTCAAACATTTCATACAAATTTCCACAGACTCTAAATCAAGCTGATACATGTCAAAACAAAAGATATGAATTTGTATATTAAGTAGCGACACAATGTATTGTCTAGTACTTGAATATGACAAATATTGTCGCTTTAACTATATATAGGTTTTAAAAATGGAAAGGAACAATCCTGAATATTACAGGGAATATATTCATTTTGGTTCCCAAACTTCTGTGAATCAAAATCTTTGTATAAGAACAAGTATTAGTTACCCAAACCTGACTCCCAGAAATTATGTCTTGTGCTGTAATTTTGTATTATTGGCTAATTACTAAGAATTATTAGTAATTACTAGATGATGTGACTTTGCAAATTCTGTTGTCCTAATAAGACAATGTGTAAAATGTGAAAGCTTTACATTCCGGTTCCCATGCTCTACATCAGTCCATCACAACTGAATCTGTTTTCTAGGGTCTTGATTACCCTTGGCACAGTAAACATGCAAACCTTCATCACAAGTGGTGCACCAGTAGATGTCTACTCTTTAAGTTAATGGGGCATCCGTACCGAAGTAGTTAGAAAATAAATTAAATATTGCTTAATATTTAATAATTAAATGCTATTTGTGCTGGTTATTTATATCACAATGGATAAGAAAAATGTTAGAGAAGTCGCTTTGTTTTGCTCATACTAAAAACCAAACAGAAAAAAACCCTCTGATTTGTACTTCAGTTTCAAAGACCTCTCCTGTGGAAACAGAAAGCAGAACAGAAGTTCTAATTTTCACATGAACATATCTTATGTCCCCTAGTTAACTATTATCAGGAGTTTCTTTATAGGCTTTAGTCAGTCCTTTTTGCCTTCTTGCACACTGTCTTAAAAGAAATTGCTTCTCATTTCATCCTACAGAATATAGACTGTGCTTAAAATAGCTTTCCAACATTGTTTGAAGGGAAAAACAGTCAAAGAAGCCAAAAGACAGCTAGAAGCACAGTAAAAATGGACGAGTGTCACAGAAATAAGGTTGCAGTTTCTCACAGTATATCAGTATCTCACCGCAGCAGGGTAGAGAGAGGTGGTGTCTGCTTGTTTAAATAGATTTAAGTATCAGGATATTTCAGACTGTTATTTTAAAGGATCTCTTCTTCAATATTTCAAGATGAAGCAGAATACTTTGTTTTCTCTTATAATACAGTAACTGTCATAGGTATTAAACTAACTAAAAATACTGGAAAGCATATCCCAGCACTGTTCCTGTTTTCTAAACTCTCAGGAACAGTTAAATGGAAATGGCTGCAAGATGAAATTGCAAATAGTTTCTCCCTGCATTCCCTGGAGGGAATAAAAAGCAAGCAGCAAAGTGAGAGGGAAATAAAACTTGGGGAGACTTTGTACACAAATGAATGCTAAAAATTAAAAAGAATTACTTGAAAAGCATCTACCACAACCATGCTGAAGCATGATAAACAGCTTAGGAACCTCTTCAGCACCATTTCTCAATGAACCTCTTGATTTGGTTGTTTTGTTTGTCTTTACAGATTTAAATTTCTATTTCTCCCCTCTCCCCCCCCTTTTTTTTTTTAAGTGGGGAGATAAGCTTATTTTATAGTCTGTTCTTTACAGAAGCGGTTCTGCTTCTTTGAATGACAGCATAATTTTCTTTGTAAAATTTAAAGATTTTTCATATTACTACTTTGCCTGGTGGGTCCAGGGTATTTGATTGCAATTACTGAGTTGTGGATCTTCACACAGGTTTTGCTAAGCACTGTATGTACATCATTGAAGTGCACTGTGTCACACTCTCTGAAGCAAAACAAGGACAAAAGCCTGTGCATATATAAATCTAAGTCATACAAGTAACCAAGGGCAATGTAGGAAGAGCAAACTCTGAGTTCAGAAAAACATTTAAAAAGTTGCATGCTTTCATTTTTCTTTTGGTCTGTACAAGTGAGTTGAACGGCCTAAAGGAACAGGATTTCTCTTGAGATTCTGCTCTGCTCACTACATATCAACAACTATTCAGCACTTTTCTTTCCCCTAACTAGAAATTTTAAAAAGAAACAGGAGAAACTGGGAAATAAGTGAAAACTGTTGTGTAGTAAATTACTTAATTAACTGGTAAATGTCTAGAGGAACCATGAAAGATTCTTCACTAAATGACGTTATGCAACATAAGAACTTGAATATTCATGTAGATAAAAAACTAAATACAACTTTCTTAAATAAATTATTAAATGTTGCTTCTTCTGCTAGTAAAAAAGCCCAGACGTAACTTATGATCAGAGTTGATAAAAATGGACATATTAATACCCAGCAAGATGTCTGCCACTGAAGTGCTACAGAAGTCAAAAGCGAACACAGTATTGATCCATCATTCTCGCAAGTTTAGGAACTTGGCTCAGATAGAGGTGGAACTAGCTCAGATTTTTGCTAAAAACGTGACAGATTTTGAGCAAAGAAGAACCTCAGGCAGAGGTTTGTGAGCACTTTAAGCTAATCTAAATCGAAAGTAAGTACAGGTCATCTAGGCTACTCAAAAAATTGATACAGCCAACTGCTCAATCCCAGAGGCACTAGATCAAGTCAGAGGGGTGGAGTACTGAGATCAGGTTAGGACACGCAGGGAAGGGTGCCCTGAGTTACACTTAGAAAATTGGTATAAACTCAATATTCAAACCAGCAAGCCCCAGAACACAGTAATGTTTTCAACAGTTACAGAATAAAATTTATGAAATTCCTTTGAAAAAGCTAAAAAATATATTAAAAAAAATATCAGAAAGCCATTCATCTGCAGGTTTAGAGTAGACCTTAGGAAGAAGTTCTTCAGTAGGAGAGTGATAATACTCTGGAATAAGTTGCCCTGAGAGGTTCTGGATGCCCCCTCCCAGAAGGAGTTGAAGGTCAGGTTGGATGAGGCCTTGAGCAACCACATGTAGTTGAGAGGTGCCCCTGCCCATGGCATGAAGTTTGGAGTAGATGATCATTAAAGTCCCTTCCAACCTAAGTCATTCTATGATCCTATGATCCCAATGTAATACTTTGCAGAATCATAGAATCACAGAGTCAACCAGATTGGAAGAGACCTCCAAGATCTTAGTATTTTTATGCTAAAAAGCTTTATTTCACACTGTCTTCTATGCTACAACAGTTTTTATCATATGGACATTTCTGATGTTAAAACAATCTAGTCTATCAAAATTTAATTAGTTTGTAAATGTTTTGCAACAAAGATTATCTTTTCAGCTGTGTTTACATATCCTTTAGTACAGGGAGAGTCTGGATCTTACTATGGTTATAGTTAAAGGAATTTTAAAAATAATACAAATATCTACCCTCATACAGAGGCAGTACTGACCTGTCTGGAAATTAAATTCATTCAATACAACCAAAGCCTCCAGTAGATGGATTATTTCCAGTACAACCAAATATTTCTTAAAATGTTGTACTCAAAATTTCATATACTTCAGGCTTTGAAAAAAAACATGCATCAAGTTGAGTCAAACCAGTCCTTTTACTCTACTTTTATAGCAAGACAATGTTAAATTCTTATGTTGCCCCCAACATTCTCTGGACTCCTCCCAAACTCACGTCATCTGCAAATTTCATCACTTAACTAAATCTCATCATTTTGACACTGAACCACCACCACCACCAACTACTATAACATTTTCTAACCACTTCTGGGTTTACCAACGCTTTATTTTCTAATTTTCTGCTAAGAACGTTACTCAGAAAGACATTATTACAGTCAAAATACATGCCTGACTACTTAGGTAAGAAATCTGGTATACTTTGCCAGAAGTATCTTTATGCCATGTACTCAGTTTTGCTGAAAAAAGAAGTATTCGAAGCAAAGGGGTTGGACTAGATGACCTTTGGAGGGCCCTTCCAAACTTAATTAAGTCTGTAGGACTCTTCTGCTCATTTAGATAGCAGTAAAAATTGAGACTGAGCTATGCCTATGTATCTCAGTGTATTCCAGTTCTTCATGTCTGTGTCTCTAAGCAGTAATTTGCAGTTTAAATATATGATCATTTTGTATTAATTTCTAGGGTTTAATCTTCTGACTTTTGGGGGTGGAATTCCCTGAGATAGGTTGCTCTTAGTTATGTCATCTTAGAGAAGATGCAAATATGTCTATGGTGTGAATGTCAGGCTAGGCACCAACTTCAGACCTTAAAATCACTGTATTAGTTTTTCTGTGCCATTCAGTATTCTGCAGGAGATGTAGCAGAGTAGGAGCAGTACTGGGTCTATTCCTACTCTTCACCCTAAACCATTAGGTAGCAGATGAATATTCTCCTCTGATGCTATTATTGGGAGTTACAAGAGAAAATAAGAATGTTAGAAGGCGTTTGCCTCCACACAGCATTTTAAAAAGTGATGAATCTAATTTTATCCAGTGTGGAAATTATACAGTATCAGCATATTTCAAGAGTCTATTTCTTATAAATGCATATGCTGGAAGCTTTTCCTAAGCACAAGTTAGGTTCATACTCCATGCCAGCAGAGAAATACTAGAGAGACAGCTTTTTGTGCTAGTAGTGGGGTTTCCAGGAGGCGAGATCGATAGAAAAGTAAGTAGCTTGTCATCACTTTTCTTATATTTTTGTCATTATACTGAAGCTATGACTGTGACCAACCATGACCATTCATTAACACCTCTTCTTCTCCTTAGTATTTGTCTGTTAAGGTTTTCCTTCTGTGCTTATTCTTAAATTTTGTTTAGTTTTCTTAAGTCAGATACTTTCATACATTTTCTGATTCAGATCCAGAGAGACGTTTATTATCAGGCTATTCATTCAATATACGTTAATTTCCTGCAAGTTTTGAAACAAGATTCCAACAAGTTGGAGAGGAGATGGATTTTTTTTAATTTCTTTCATCTAATTTCTTGGTATTTCTCATCTCAAGAAAATTGAAACAATTATTAAAAGGAGAAAAAACCTTTTCTTTCATCTTCTGATATTATAACTCAAATGTCCTTGAAGAACATCTGTTCAAAACTCTATCCATTTCACCTCCATCCTCTGCTCCACCTGAAGTGTACCTTTCTTCCAAACTCCTTTGCTGTCTCTCAAGTCTACTGCCATGCATTCCCACTTCTCCAAGCACTCCCTCAGTTTCCTAGCTCTCCTCTCCCTTCATGTGTCCCCAAACTGCAATTTTCTCATGCTGCCAGTGTTTTCCCTCCCCATTTAGCAATACTTAGTATATTTTACTGTGCCAGCTTGCATCCTCATTAGACAGTTCATTAGCTACTTTCTAGAGAGCTAAACTAGGTTGGGGCAGTCAGCACTTACAAATCCCTTGTTATGCAGTCCCGATCCTAGTGTGCATGTTTATGTCACTACCAACAAAAATAAAATATTAATCTGCATGCATAGATTAGAAATAATTGCTCATTTTAGAAGGAAAGGGTTAAACTAAAAATGGTACAGTAGAAAACATCCACATTATTTGGAGAAGTTTTCATATACTGGAGAAGTTTTCATATACTTACAGGCTGGAGAGGTGGACCCAAGACAACCTCATTAGGTTTCAGAAGACTAAATGCAAGGTCCTGCATCTGGGTCGGGGCAAACCCAAGCACTGATATAGGCTGGGGAGTGACTGGATTGAGAGCAGCCCTGGGGAAAGGGACTTTGGGGTGCTGGTGGATGAGAAGTTCAACATGAGCCACCAGTGTGCACTTGCAGCCCAGAAAGCCAATCACATCCTGGGCTGCATCAAGAGAAGCTTAGCCAGCAGGTTGAGGGAGGTGATTCTCCCTCTCTACTCTGCTCTGGTGAGACCCTACCTAGAGTACTGCATCCAGTTCTGGAGCCCCTGTTACAAGCATGATATAGATGTGCTGGAACATGTCCAGAGAAGGGCCACAAGGATGATCAGAGAGCTGGAGCACCTCTCCTGTGAGGACAGACTGAAAGAGTTGGGGCTGTTCAGTCTGGAGAAGAGAAGGCTCTGAGGTGACCTTATTGTGGCCTTCCAGTATCTTAAGGGGGCCTACAGGAAAGCTGGAGAGGGACTTTTTAGGGTTTCAGGTAGTGATAGACTAGGGGGAATGGAAAAAAATAGAAATGGGTAGATTCAGATTGGATATTAGGAAGAAATTCTTCACCATGAGGGTGGTGAGACTCTGGACCAGGTTGCCCAGGGAGGTGGTAGAAGCCCCATCCCTGGGGCTTTTTAAGGCCAGGCTGGATGTGGCTCTGGGCAACCTGATCTACTGTGAGGTGTAACCCTAACCCATGGCAGGGAGGTTGGAACTAGATGATTCTTGACAATCCAACCCTAACAATTCTATGATTCTACTGTCTCCCTTTTCCTATCAGCAAAGTCAAAGCAGAGTGGAAGAGACTTCAAGTAAGAAATAGCAGCAGCCAGGATGCAGCCTGGCTCAATCTGTTCTGGCAGGGATTTGACAGATCTGCTCCAGATAGGTCTAACCAGTACAGCTGGTATCACTGAGAAGCCATTAAAATAATTGTATAAACTGCAGGAAAGTGTGATGGTGACATGTTTTGTTTCTAGCTTGTTACATCAGTAATTGTTATTGCAAGTATCTGTCATTCCCACCACCATTTGCTTCATGTTGACAATGAAGAAAACTCATTTGTTTTATAGTGAAGCTTCATTTACTTCATGGTCAGTTTCTTTCTTTACTTGTCAATCCCAGATCTATGAGAAAAAAATGCAGTCAGTTTTATAGCAAGCAAAGTGAGCTGGAGCTAAACTGCCAGTAGTAAAAAAAAAAAAAAAAAAGGCTTCTTACTGATTACAGAGGGATTTTTTTTTTGAAGGATCAAAAACTCCTAGTCATGGACTATACCCAGACTAGCTAGTGATTTGTGGATAACTGCCCTTACGTTTGCATGTTTTTTAATGAAACTTGACAGCTCCAGAAGAAATTAACTCTGAAGTTGACTGCCTACTGGCCTTTAGCTATTTGTGTCTCCAACAGCCAATTGTTCTTACAGTAGTCAAGGACATGGTTATAGCTGGGTCAGGAGTGTGGGAAGAGAACCTCATGATTCGTTCATAGAAATGCAAAGGAAACCTTTATGGTATAGGTGCAGTTTAAGTAGGAAAAGAGTCTTGTGGTCATTCAGCTTGTTTTATTCACGAAGCATTTCTGATAAAGACTTCTGTAGGCTGTGTCAGCACTAGGAGAGTTTGGACATACAACAGACTTTTCCCAGAGCGGATAATACTTAAAAACACATTAGTTTAACATATTCAGGCCAAATGTGTCCATATAAAATGACACTAAAAGTGAAATTTCTGAAAGCTGGGGAAAAAAATTGGTCTGCTTATGGCCCTGTTTTATTTTGGATGAAAGTGCTTTTTTTTAGCTCTTCTATTCTGAAATTACTCTGAAATGAATTGTGTAGTACTAACAGTAACAAAACCAACCAAACAAGAAAATCCCCACAGCATCAGGGATTTTATTCTTCTCACGAAACAAACACTGAATGTAGTTGTACAAAAAAATTTGTACCAAACTGTCCCGTACCAAGGCAGAAGTTCCTCCTTTGTTCAGGTTCTCTGTTTGAACAGGCTTTGAACAGACTGGCAAATCTTTCCTGAACATATTGGTCTATTGCTAACAAAGATAAAAATCAGATGTGCAGAATGTGTAGATACAACTGAAGACTCCAGGCAATAGGACCTGCTGCAGAAGCCATTAAGGGGCCTGATGCACAGGAAAGAGGAGCTAGACCAAATCTCCATCACACAAATGATACTGAGGCTCAGAGAACTGCATGGTTACTTCTGCTGTGTCCTCCTCTGCTGTATGTGGCAAGAGACCCATGAAGGTGTGAGTTCATGCAGTATAGCCACAGTCTGCATAGAGTTCAGTCTGCTAGCACCTTTTGAAGTTGTTTCATGCTGTATAACACACCTTCTTCCTTCACTATCATTCAAGGAACGTATGACTCCATATAGCTTCTGTTTCTCTCCTTGTTATCACATATACTATAACTCAGCTGTCATAGACAAGGATAGAACTGACATATTTTGCCTGTTGGTTTTAGTAGCACTGATACTGGAACAGCTCACTGACTGCACCTGCCTACTCTGACTTTAGCACACAGTAAATATTGCACTGGCAACATACATTATAGTTTTCACCTTAGATTTAATAAATATAAAACTAGCAACATTGTTCATAGAAACTAGGAGCATTTAAACTTGCAGAGTTTTCTGTATATGCTGTCCATCAGATATTAAGTGATTTTGGCACTTGACGGTTTGTGAGGATACAAAAAGCAAGCCACTTGTCATTAATAATCTCATCTTTTTTTATTTTTGTTCTACCTCGAACTTCAAGCATCGAATGGAAAAATTATTACATTCTGAGGTTAACTACTAGTTTTAAGTAATTAACTTCTTTATTACTGGCTATAGCTAGTTGAATTCAGTAAAAATGAATATTGTGAATCCACTTACACATAGTTTGATCTCTCTGCCACTATGACAGAGTGAAGCTTAAATTACTTATATTTCAACCCAAATGATCCTAGAGTGTGTTTCACAAGCCTGCCCAGGAGATATACCAAACAAGCATGGGTACAAATACAGCAGCCAAAGTTTAAGTTTATAGAATGTAGCAATCTTGTCTAAATAAGATAAACTATGTAACTTGCATTTTGTCCAGGGTACCCACTTTCTCTCCTCCCCTGCCATCTCCAAAAATAAGCTCTTCAGTGGCCAGGAGAAATCCAGAACTTAGGTTTTGCATACCTCCCCCCCCCCGACCCCAACTACACTTTTCAGTTCTAAGCAGGATTGAAAAGGCACAATATGCAGGTTGAGCTTCATTTTAAATATTTCCTACTGCCAAAAAGGTTGAGAAACATTGAGATCTAAGAAAGAAGAAAACTTTAGGTTTACTTCTTTAAAAAGGCAGATAAAGTTTGGCATTGTCTCTTGAATTATTTGTGCTTTCCAGTGTCTTGCAGTCTTCCTTTGCTATTACAAGTCTGCATTCTAGGAAGGAAAAATCTACCTTTATAAAGAAATAGTTTCCTACAAGGTTACAGACTCACCACATCCATGATCTGCATGAGGCTGAGGGTGAAATAGACAGTGAGTGGCTGAGAATCATTTGCA
The DNA here is from genome assembly GCF_027791375.1 of Indicator indicator. Taxonomy (NCBI): domain Eukaryota; kingdom Metazoa; phylum Chordata; class Aves; order Piciformes; family Indicatoridae; genus Indicator; species Indicator indicator. The sequence continues at coordinate 7,900,473 of NC_072025.1, forward strand.
ACTGGTCGCTCCAAAGGGTTGTAATTTTTCAGTAGATCTTTGTAAAGCTTCCTCTGGAATTCTCCTTGCAGGGACTCTTAAGGAAGAGGGATAAATAGATAAATGAGTAGAATTGGACATCATAAAGTAAAGCTAGGACATATCTTCTTTTCCTGCTATCAGGTATTAACTAACTATTCTTGTTGCATTCCCAGAAAATTGCAACTGCAGTTCACGTAGCTCATTAGCTAATATAGCAAAATCTTACAACAAACGTTTCACTCTTTCTTTTCATCCTAGCCTGTAAGGGGGATTCCCTCTTTGATCATTTCTTGCCTGGCAACGAGTGATAAACTTTAAATGCTAATGATGCTTTGTTAACATATGCACCTTTTGGTCCAGCAGCAGTAAGTGATGAAGTGGAAATACCCTACCTGCATTTTGACACCTGTCCTGGCACAGCTACAACCAGAAAGCAGAACAAAAATACAGTAGAGGGCATCAGCAAGACAATGGGAGAAAAATGGCCACAGGTTAGACTGACTGTGCTCTCAGACTGTTTCAGACTGCGAACTTGGGGCAAGTGCTCTCCACTTTGTTCTCTGTTTATGCAGCTATGCATAAAGTGGGGTATAGGTTCCTGGCAGAGATGGTAACAGTCAGGGATTTCTGTCCTTTTTACACAATTCACACATGGAGGGTCTTTATTCTATGCTTTTTTCTGTGGAGGGAGATAGAGCACATGAATGGAGACACGTCCACATGAACGGAGCAGAGTAGATCAGGGACACGGGCAGTTCCAGAATGAAAGGAAATCTGGGTCAGGGTAAGAACAGATCCCCTGCATGCAAGCCCTCCCTGTCCCTGCTCCAGGCGGACTTCCCTCTTCCCAGTTTTCTAGACCTGAACTCTCCCCACAACATTTCTGCCCTTGAAGCAGCTACCATTTAAGTACCTTGGCAAGAGTCTGCTCCCCAACCCCCTATCCCTCTGTCCGTCATCCATGTTCGCAGACAGCGGCTGGCGAGCCCACAGAGCGGTCCGGAACCGAGCCACAGCCACAGCGGCAAGAAGTGGGGAGATGGCTGAAGAGGGCGGCGAGAGGCCGCGGAGGGCCCGGGGCAGCTGCCCTTGCCCTCCCGCCGCAGCCCGCCCCGGCGGCCCGCGGAACTCGCTGTCCCCGCAGCCTGAGGGAGGGAGCGCGGCGTTCACTCACCGCGCACAAGCCCCGCCGCCGCCAGCAGCCACACCGCCAGCTCCTGCAGGCCCATTCTGGGAGACCCGGCGCGGCGAGGGAGGGTGACAGCAACAGCGGCTTCTCCTGCCGCCAAGCCCCGCCAGTCCCGAGCGGCGGATCCGGGCTGCCGGGAACCGCTGGCAGCCGCCGGCGCCCCGGAGTCCTCCGGCAGCTCGGCCCCTTTCTGCGCCCGCACCGGAGCTCGCCCTGTGGCGCTGCCGGCTCAGGCGGAGCGGGAGGATACTGACGGCCCGCCTCCTGCCTCCTCTGATGGATTTCCCTTTCTTCCCTAATCCTTGAGCGTCCCCGAGCCGGAGGGGAGGGAGCGGAACCGCTCAGCAGCTGTTACCGCAACCGAAACGTAGAATGCGCTGAGCCAAGCGACCCCGGCGTTATAGAGACAGGAGCAGGAGCAGCTCCCTCCCCTGTTGGGCAGCCGCACCCCACCAACAGCCGTCCACACCTGCGGGGCCTGTCTCCTAGCCCCGGCGGTTCACGCCCACCCGCAGAGACCCGGGCTGGAGCGAGGCGCATGAAGCCGGTCCTGCTCGCCCGCTCAGCTCCCGGAGGGGCATCCTGCGTGCCCTGGTGCCGTGGGGAAAACAGCCTGCCCGCGCTAAGCCAAAAGGCCAAAGGGCATCGGGGTCCTGAGGGTCGCGGAGCTGCCCTCCCAGCTTCCCTCCCAGCTTCCCTCTTCAGCCCCAGTGCTCGGCCACTCTGCCAGCAGCAGCAGCTGCTGCTGTCGAAGGCATGAATTGCTCAAAGGGCAGCAGAGTGGCCCGAGAAGGATTGCTGCTGCTTGGGGAAAGCCAGGCAGCAGTACAGGAGGACAACCAGGTTGGGGATCCAGGGCAGGGCAAGTCCTGCTGGTGGTTGCTAGGAGTTTGGCTTCAGTCACATATTGGGGAGGAAGGAGATAGGCTAAATGATGTTGCAGATATGGCTGCTAAATCACCAACAGAGATGCAGGGCTGGGGGCTCAGGTGCTAGATGCCTTGTCTAGATATGGAAAAAACAGCCATGGCTGAGGGGCATTGTGTTTAGTGCTTGACAAAATTATGATTTAACAAGATGACGACTGAGCTTCTGCTTGGTGTAGATAAAATGCACCACAGCTGGAAAGCAAGCCTAGAAAATTCAGTGCTTTTTTTTTTTTTGATTGTCTGGTTCACATTTGCAACTTCACATTTTTGACAGTGTGCGTGAGTTCTTTCAGTTCAAACCCCTGCTCTTCAAATCTGGTTGCTGCGTTAAATTAATATCCTAGGCAGTGCATTTAGGGGAGAAAGGTATTGAGGAGTGTCCACATTTGCAAGAGGTAACCAAATGCCTGTTCTTAAATAACTTAGCAAACAGCAGTTTATTGGTCCATAATAAGTCTCTACTTTAAAAATATAAGTAATCTGGTTTGTCTGAAGCACTGACTTAATTTATTGTTTATTTATTAATTATTATTATTTAAATATTTTTAAGTGTTGAGCACAGGACAAGGTGAAACTGGGGGCAAGCCAAGCAGCCCAGCACATTGGTGCATGATGAATTGCAGCCATAACAACAGAAAACCCAAAACATTTCCCTTTTTAAATAAGCCAATATGCCGAACAACTTTACCAAGGCATAGTAGAAAGCAGCTAGTAGCAGTGGGAACTCCAAAAGCCAGGCCATAGCTGATGTAGGGGCATACACTGTCAAAGTTCTCAGGTGTGATTTTTAACAGTCCATCTAGATTGAGTTTCTTCTTTCTCTTTTTTTGTTTTATTTTAATTTTCTGCATGGTCTTGACCTTTATGGACCAGCTAGCAGAGAGGAGCAAGTCACTAGTGGAGCTCACTTACAGAGAAAGTGTTATTGCGCATTTGTACTTCAAACCTCCCATGACAGTGCTCTTATTACCCAGATTTTTGGTTTGTCTAATTTTGGGAAAGAAACAAATTTTCTTGCCTCCTAATCCTGTTATCTGCTGCTGTTTTGGCACAGATTTTTATGGGCGTACAGTAAACATAAATTGTTCAGTAGGATATCTGGAGAGGATATCTACAGTTCATGGCTGACCTCTACTGTTGGCTCATTACTTTGCTCTGCACATTGCTTTGTTGACAACTGCCTTACCCTGGTGGTGAAGGCAGGATCAACAGAGATAGCTCTGCAAGAATCATGCACAGCCCAAGGTTCTCAAAGGCTCCTGTTTAGGGGATTCAGGGGATAGTGCTGGAGATCCAAATTCCAATAGCATAAGTGCTGAAATAATGATTAATAACTATTCCTTTGATAAAAACTTAGGTTTGGTTTGTGGCAGTCTCATTTGGTTTTGATATTAGCAAATTAAATTTTGTAGGCACTTCAGAAATTCTTCTCTTTAGATATTCTGTAACAGCTGTCAGCAGTCCAACTCCTTAATTAAACTGCGTTCAGTCTGGTGCATTCCTTCTAAAGGCTTTACCTTTCTAGTCAGAAATTCCAGTGTGAATGCACACAAACAACAGGAAGAGGTTACAGTGAGTTTCTGTTAGACATCCTGGCTAATTAATTTCACAAATATTTATGTGGATTGATTGACCAGATACTAGTAAAGAAAGATGAACAAACTCTTTACTGAAGTTCTTCATTTATGGCACAAGTTATCATTGTAAAAATCTGTTGTTTACAACTTCAAAGCAAGCTGTACGGTCTGTGGTCAGCAGAAGCTCTTTTTGCCTCCAATGCCCACCAGATATAAGACCCACTCTTCTCTGAACTTTAATTCTTAATTCTCTTGCATGCTGTTCAGCCAGGTGATTGGGAAGGAGCTGTTTCCCCTCCTGAGGTAATAACTTTTTAGACACAATGACGAATGCCAGTTCATTTTACAATTACAGTCTGTAGAAACTATTGTGTGTCTCCCAGCCTACCTCCCATAGTTGGGTGTTTGCCAGAATAAAACAAGCCCTTAATATCAATTTGTTTCTCTCATCCACTGGACAAAATTAGGCATGGCCAATTGTATGTCTGTCTTGTGTGAATACCCAATATATTCATGGAAATAGTAGTATGCACAGATCATGTTTCTTCAGGTGAAGGTCAGGTATAAGGCAATGTTTGTGGTAATAGTATGCATCTAATACCAGCATACTGTCTATTTTTTCCTTTACTGGTAAGCAAAGAAGTAAATACAGCCTTGTGCAAAAGGCAAAAGTCTTCACTGAAGTACTATTTCAGGTCTATTTCCAGAGTCTGAGTGAGGCACAGAGCTATTAGAGAGACAGCTACAGGATTCTGAATCAATGTGTTTAAAGAAAAGTCCCTCACCATAATTGTAAGATGTTTGTTTATGCACAAAGAGTATTTTTCTAGTTTCATTTATAAGGCTAATCTCATATTGGTCAGTTAAAAGAACCAAGGACTGAAAAATATTCAGAATAACTCATGCAGTCATTGCAAGATGTTGCAGTTGTCCAGGGGTTATAATAGCTCAGAATGTGAGAGATACCCTGCACAGATTTACAGATAAGCACCTTCTTAAGGTGACAGAAGATGATAAGGTAGCCCTGAGATGGGGCTGATAATGAAGGAGTGAGAATCTTATGCTTTATGCAGCTAAAGTGACCACAGCACTAATTATTGATCTAATCATTGTGCATCTGCAATAACGCAGGACTTCCGTATTGGGGGGGGGGGAATCTGCTTTTCCTTCTTTTCAGAGAAGGTAGAATAGGCTAGGATGGTCTTTTGCTGGGAGAATAAAGAAGAGCACAAACAATTCTGTTGTTTAAAAATTCCCTTCCCTTTTGGAAAAAGTCATGGCAGAGAGAGCATTTACATTGCTCAGATGTCAAGAGTAACGGTTTGTAAAATTTGCCTAATTAATTTTCATACCTAATGAATGGGGCCTACAGTCATTTCTATAACATCTGCAGTTTTCAAATTTCATTCTTGGCTTTTATTACTGTTAGCAGATGCTGACATTTAAATTCTGAGCATAGTTATTAAACTAGTGGCAGCACCATTGTGATATTGTGAATGAAGTATCTCAAATGCAGTAACTGCAGAAATTTCTCAGCATAGCAACACTCCAGGTGTTTTCCTCTGTCCAAAAATAGCACAGGTTTTCATTTATGTCATGCTTATCATATTTCCACTTTGATTTCTGTATAAGTAATTAATTATTCCTCTCATTTTAGCCTCTGTCAGGCCCTTCTGAGTCATTTTGTAAATCCAGAGCTTGGTATTCAGTTCTCACTGACACAGAATTCACAGAGTCAGAGTCATTTTACCATCGTTTTGCATGAATGTGAACAACAGAAAGTTGGTAAAACTGCTTTTCTTCACCACGGGTGTTTTTAAATTACTACATAATTTAGGGTTCACAGAAGCTAATTAATGTTGACAAGAAATCTGTGGTTTAGGCCTGCAGCTTTAACAGATCCTCATCCATAAACATCTAAAGAACAACCAGAAACTTTCCTTTGCTGAAAAAAAATACCATCTGCTTCAATTTAAATAACTAATATGAATTCCACCAAAATGGTGATTTGATCTGTAAAGGCGGTGCTAATAAGGCCTCAGACACAAAGCTAAGCTCTAATCCTTTCAAAGACAGAAATGTTTGGGAAGTGACTTTTTTTCCTGGCAATGCTAAATAATGCATCAAAATTGAGAGCAAATTAATTTAAGCTTTGGAGTTATAGTTGAGGCAGGAGATACCAAACAGGTCAGTTTTGCAAAGCCCAATCTTTACTGATAAGATTTCTAAAAAGAAAAGTACTCAGGGTGGACTCTAGCACGACCTTTAGAATTCTAATGGTGACATTTGAGTTCATCAAATACACACGTTTTTAATATGGCTAAGGGGAGAAAGGATTTTTTTTCCAGGTCTCTGCATTTTGGCTTGGACTGCAAGGATTGCAAACTTGCAACGTTTCTTACGTTGCCTAAACCCAGCATTTGCTAATGCTCCCTTCCAATTTCTCTTGCAAAGTCTCAGTGTCACTTCTAAAGTAAATCAGCCCAGTCCGTATATGATTTGTTTTAACTAATCACTGGTGAGGGTAAAATTGATGTTTTTTTAAGCATGTAGAGCATGAAGAGCATGTACCATCTGCTATTTCAATTGAGATCTTGTCCTTTCTCTGTATTTTCATCTTTGTGCTAGCACAACACATGGATATCAACAACAGGCTACAAAGGGGCAAATGCCATGGTGAGCTCTTAGAGACGGGGGAGGGATTCGTCACTCCCAGCTCCATAAAATGGCAGCTGGTCATGGCTCAGTGAAAAATACTGTTTATTTCCAAAAGGCTGACAATAGCTTCTTCAAGGACACTGTCATTCAGAGAATAAAACAAAAGTGAATATTTTTTATTGTCAAAATACAGCGTATTTGGAGGACAGGGATCCTTCAGAAACAGGGAGATTTTCAAAATTAGATTCATCACTGGATTCAAAGGAACTCTCAAAGCAGCTGCCAGATTCTTTCACTGGTGAAGGACTGCGGACCTCCTGAGGGAGGAATTGAAACTACTTTAAATACGTGTTTTAATGGATTCCTTAGACAGATAAATACAGACTCGGGTACTGTGTGTCTGAAGTGCGGAAGAAGACTGGTTGTGGTTTTGCCGTACTCGGAAGGTGGGCCAGGCTTTTCCACATGGGCCACACAGCACAGAGCAGACTGTGCTCTGATTTCCCAAACATGGCAGAAAGCACCTACTGGCTCCTAGTCTTGCTGAATCAGCCAAGCATGTGGGAGTAGTGAGTCCCTCTTCCAGATGGATTTCTGATGTTATTGTTTGTGAGTGGGACTATTCCCTACTCATTCCTGATTTAGGGTAGACCAGACAGTCTCCTTGTTTCATTGACTGCAAAGGCACTGACTGTAAGTGGGTGCACCAAGTGTCAGTAGCATTAATAGTGAAGCAGAGGAGTGCACTCAGGCTGCTGGAAATGAAACTGCAACAGCAAATCTAAAGCTCTATGCCTCCAGTACCTGTCAGTTGACTGATATCAGGCCTTGCAGAACAGCTGGTGCCAGAGAGCTAAAGCACTAGTGGGTGTCGCACAGTCATGGATGTCTTATAATCAGATATTTAAGGAATACATACCAGCTCTAGCCCTCAGTCTTTGTGATTCATCTCAGCACAGAGCATCTCCTGCAGAAGCAGAGAGGAAAGAAAGAGAAGGAGAATGACTTTGCAGATGGATTTATAGGGGGCAGGATTTATGGGTAGAAAAACGCCGTTTCCTGTGTCCACCTTATTGGGTTGGACACTCGGAACACCAGAGGTGTAGCTTATGTGGCAGTAACAGGAGGCACCCAGCCTAAACTGCCACAGCAGTTCTGTTGCTATTGAATTTGGTCCATTTGGTACGTTATCAGAGCACCAGCTAAATTATCAGTTGCCTGAGCTAGACAAATAAAACAGGAAATTTACAGGAGCTTGTTGAATGTTTTCTGTTCTCATAGTTCAAGGTTATTTTCTAACCATTTTTTTTATTATCCAGTCTTCCTTTAATTAAACTAAACTTTGAGAGATTTGTCTATTTTTACTCTATACCTAGAATGTCTACCTAAAACTGCTCTCACATTTGCTAATTTACATTAGTGAATCTTAACTTCTAATTGAAGCTATTGCTCCTACTACTAAAGCCTCTCGGATGCCTGAACAAAAATTCCATGGGTCTCTTTAATGGCCATAATTCAAGACTATCTTTTTATCATGGTCAAAATTGTTCTGGATTCCTGCTTAATTATGAAGATAATGCAAAGTGGCAGGCCAGAGGCAACAATGACATTACTAATGCCAGGCTTCAAGGATGGCTTGTAACTAGCTGAGATGGTTTGAATAATGAATATAATAATTTAATTGAACTGTTTTCTGTGGTACTGATTTTTATAATCTGAACATTACAATGTTCATGATGATGATCAGAAGATAGAATGTGCTAATAACAGTAAGGCTTTCCAAAGCACTGCAGTGATTTAGAACCTGTGTCATACTTTTTGAAGAAATTCTGATCACCTGGAAACTTAAGTCTTATGGGAACCCAGTGAGTTTATATGCCTGAGAGCAGGTTTTCTAAGCAGGCAGCTCATGTTATTCTTAGGAATAAAATAAATAATAAGCACCAGAATAGTTTTTAAAAAGTTACCCTATCATTTGTTTCAATTTTAATATTTAGAGTTTAAATATTGTGTAACAAACTCATTTAAACTGTTGATTATGAAAGCTGTGAATGTCAAAGCCCAGAAACTCCTAATTAAATGTGTTACAAGAACACAATTTCCCCAGATTTCTCTGGTAGAATGGAGATCTGGTGAGCATGCCTTATGTAAGGCAAGCACAGGTGCTGTCTTCCTGATGGTTGCTTCAGGGTAGTCTGTCAGTATGATCCTGAGAGTTCATTGAACAGCAGTTTGGCAGTCACATGTTTTTTCTCACTGTTGACCTGGTTTGAAGTTGAGTCATTCCAGTAAATCATTCTTTTTCTCTAATGGGCTCTGAGCTGCTTTAGATTTTCTGCTTTTTTATCCCTGTGTAGCAGTTTGCTTGACTTGTGCATTAGATAGCTAAATTCAGTCCCAAATTCCAGTGTCATCGTATCATGTTTCTAGTTTTTGGGAGGAAGTGGCAGAATTCCTTTGAGGAGAAGGAAACAGAGTTGTTCTGTGAATGTGGAAGTGCCCAGGTGATACAGAGGAGGATGCTGATACGGTTCCCACCTGAGGAAGACAGTGGTTTTTAGGATTTGGGTCAGGAAGAGGAGAGATAGAGGTACTTTCTTGAGAACATGGGCATTGTTAGAATGGTAACACGATACCTTCTCTCTCCCTGCTTCTAGTCCCCCTCTTTTATTTTTTTAATCTAACTGGTATCTACTTGGCCAATATGGCTTGCCTTTAGTGGAAGGTTTAACTGAATTTTGAATGAAATTTTAATATGATGTTGGCTTTCTTAAGAATGAGTAATTATAGAATTACTTGGTTTGTGGGGTTTTTTCCCTTTTATAATGAAACTCATAGATAATATTGTTGATGGTGCTAGCACCCATTCAGGTTAATTAAGAAATGTACTTCTGCAATTCATTATCCAGTGAGAATTACTGAGGTATTTTCAATGCATCCAATTTCTCTAATAGGGGCTGCATAGGCCATAAAGAAAACAAGAATAACATTGTTGAACTGATGAGGCTGAGACACAAATCAGACTAGAAGAAGATGACAGGTAAGTTTTGAATTTTTCTCTTTGACTATCTTGCTGGAGCCATATGATTCTAGATATCTCCTTTAGGAAAAATCCTTAAAATTCAAAGATAGGATTAAAGTGAATTATGTTACAATAATCACCAGAGCTTGGTGTCTGAATCTCCGATTTCTTAGGCTTGCAAGGCTTAACTGTGTCTTGCTAATGTTGCCTTGAGCTGTGTAATTTAACTGAAAATCCGTTGCTTTAATGCCCAGGAACTAATGAAAGGAACCCAGATTCATACTAACCTGAAAGGTCCCCAGTTTCATTCAGGTGCCTAGTAGGTGTTTTAGATAGCACATGTAAATGTGTAGACATTTTTATTAACCATGACATACTTATGTGAGCAAGTAAATAACTAATAACTGAGCTTGTTTAGCAGTTGCAGTTAATTATGCTGCATGGCCTTGGGCTGAGAGGACCCTGCGACCCGGATCCTGTGCCACTGTTCCAACAGGCCTTTCCTTGTTTCTTTGCTCATAAAGCAAAAGGCTCTCAAATAAGCACAGTTGTGCATTTTATTTACCTTTCTTAAATTTAGGAATGAAAATCATAGAATCAGTCAGGGTTGGAAGGGACCACAGTCATGCTGTTCTAATACCATAGTATGCCATTGCCCTTGACAGATGTGAGCACCTTGCTGTAGTATAGGTGGTTCTATTTTTGTCCCTGTTGTTTAAATCTTACCTTGAATTCCTCAGTTGTTCCCCCATCAGAAAGAGTGCCACCGTCAGTATGAAATGCATGAGGTCCTTTGGTGGCTGCTTGGGCTTAGATCTTGTGTCAGACAACTATCTTCTTACTTACAGAGGTTCTCTTATTTTATTATGCTTTAATGGGAACCAAGCTGTTATAGTGTAGGTGGAGGAGGGCTTTTTGCCCTGATGCAGTATTTGCCACATGGAATTCCTGTCCATTTGTGTGCATGTAGAGGTCAGGCAGTCCCAGTCTATTCACAGGAGAGCACCAGGAGACACACTTAAATTAATCTTTGTTTTTGCCTTGGTTAATGGATTTATCTTAACAACTGCTATCCAGAAGACATAGTCTTTGACATACTGAAATAGTTTCTATGACTTCCCTAAGTGATTCCTACCTGCTCCTTTCCAGAGCTGTCAGTTCTTGCAGACTTGCAGCCAGACAGCATGCCCTGACCTGACAAGAATAGTGACATCAGGTGGTGGTAAGGCCTTGGGACAGAATAATACTCATTTCCTTCCACACTTTTTCCTCATTATTTTTTTAATTTAATGTGGTGTGGAAGTTACTATAACCTAATGAATGTAAACAATGAATGAAAACAATCAATTTACCACTGGGTAGTTTACTGAAATAAAGGGCACAAAGCTATAGATAATGGACCAAAACTAGCCAGGAACCAGTTGGGACATCTGATATCCTACTACTGTTCTCTGTCTCATAGTGTCAATATTATTTGGATTTTTCTCTCTCTCTAGATAATGGAGATAAATTTCTACAAACAATTGGTGCTAATATCACACTGTTAATTTTTTTGTCTCAACCTATGACAACTGGGAATCCAAAATGTTAAATAATGGTTGAGATTTTGCTATTAATATGGCTAAATACAAAGAGGCCATACCAGAGCCATCAATCCCTTCTTTTTTGCAGCATAAAATATTATATATGCAAATTGGTAAGCAAGCGGTTTGCTATATGCTCTGAGCTGCCACATTAATCTCACAAAGGAGAGCATATGTGGAACTGGGTCACAGCACTTCCCGTATTCAAACTTGTGTAAGATAAGTGATCGATCCCCATAAAATCTTTGTAAGGTAAATAAGATTTATTCTTTATAGTAGTGAAGAAGTTCATAGAATGATAGAATCATAAAATCATTCAGGTTGGAAAAGATCCCTGGGATAATCAAGTCCAACCATTAACCCTACTCTACAAAGTTCACCCCTAAACTGTATTCCCAAGCACCACATCTAAATGACTTTTAACCACATCCAGGGTTGGTGACTCAACCACCTCCCTGGGCAGTCTATTCCAATGTCCAACTACTCTTTCTGTGAAAAAAATTTTCCTAATGTCCAGTCTAAACCTACCGTGTTGTAGTTTGAGGCCATTCCCTCTTGTTCTATGGCTAATTACCTGTGAGAAAAGACCAGCACCACCCTCTCTACAACATCCTTTTGGGTAGTTGTAGAGAACAGTGAGGTCTCCACTTAGCCTCCTCTTCTTCAGACCAAACAGCCCCAGCTGCTTCAGTCACTCTTCATAACATTTATTCTCCAGGGCCTTCCAACAGCTTCGTTGCCGTCCTCTGCACTCACTCCAGCACCTTGACATCTGTCCTGTATTGAGGTGCCCAAAACTGAACACAATACTTGAGGTGTGGCCTCACCAGAGCTCAAGACAAGGGGACAATCACCTCCCTACTCCTGTTGGACACAGCACTTCTAATACAAGCGAGGATGCCATTGGCATTCTTGGCCACCTGGCCATACTGCTTGCTCATAGTTGCTTGTTGATTAGAACCCCCAGGTGCCTTTCTGCTAGACAGCTTTCCAGCCACACTTCCCCAAGCCTGTAGTGTTGCTTGGGATTGTTGTAACCCAAGTGCAGGACCTGGCATTTGGCCTTGTTGAAGTTCATCCCATTAATGTTGGCCCATCAATCCAGGCTATGCAAGTCCCCCTGTAGACCCTCCCTACCCTAATGCAGATCAACACTCCCACCTAACTTGCTGTCATCTGAAAACTGAAACTGCAGTGCACCAAGGCAGGATCGCAGCACACCGTGCAGACCAGCACATCGCCCCCCCACCCCGTCCCCCTGAGCCAGCTTTTCTCTCCTGAGAGGCAGATGCAGCATGGGTGCAGACTGCTGCAGGGTGGGGGTTTTCACCAGGGGGAGGTGCTGAGACACGTGGGTCTGTTGGTGAAGTCTTCTCCAGTTAGGTCATGTGGGCAGGTATAGGGATGGTTGCAACTCGGAGTAAGGCTGTTTCCAAAAGATCTGTGTCAACCCAGACTGAGGTTGAACATAAACATGCAAGTGTCCAGGCAACTGGCTGCAGCGAGTGCTGGAGCCTGGCATTTGAAATGGAGGACAGTGGAGACACCACCTGTCTTAGGTGTGAGCAGCTTGGTTATCTGCTTAACCTAGTGGCAGAACTGAAGGATGAAGTGGCAAGACTGAGTGAGAGGACACTGAGGACTGTAAGGGAATGTGAAAGGGAGATGGATTTAAGGTACCAGGATCTGCAGACTCCCCTAGCAGAGGGAGGGAGACCCAAGAAGCAGAGGGGAATGGATACAGGTCCCTGTTAGGGGAGGCAAGGGAAACCCCTCACGGCTCCCCTCACCTTCTAAGTTGCCCTTGCAAAACAAGTATGGTGGGGCACTGGAAGTTGAGGGTGAGGTGAATGAGAAGGCAAAAAAGACACCATCTGGGGGGTTGCCCAAAGCAAAACAGCCCCCCCTCACATCAGGACTTGTTTCCTTAAAAAAAAAAAGAGGAGGGTAATTGTTGTGGGTGATTCCCTTCTGAGGGGAACAGAGGGCCCCATATGTTAGCCAGATCCTTCCCACAGGGAAGTCTGCTGCCTTCATGGGTCCTGGGTCAGAGATGTTACCAGAAGGCTGCCTTCTGGTAGTCTGGTGCAGTCCTCTGACTACTATCCCTTGATAGTTATGCAGGTGGGGAGCGATGAGGTTGAAACCAGAAGTCCAAAAGCTATCAAAAGGGGCTTCAAGGCACTGGGAAAACTGGTTGAAGGATTAGGGGCACAGGTAATTTTTTCATCAATACCCTTAGTTGCAGGAAGGAATACTGCAAGGAGCAGGAAAACAGTTATAATTAATTACTGGCTCAGAGGCTGGTGCCACCAACAGAATTTTGGGGTTTTTGATCTTGGGGAACTTCCCATGGCACCAGGTCTGATAGCAACAGATGGAGTACTTCTATCACAAATGGGGAGAAAGACCCTAGCACATGAGAATAGCCTATCCCACAGGGGGAAAAGGGTTTTACGAACCAAGTTGGCAGGGCTCATTGACAGGGCTTTAAACTAGATTTGAAGGGAGAGGTCTCTCCAGACAGGAGTCTGAGAGTGGTAAGTGGGAGACAGGTGTGAAACCAGCAGCCCAACTGAAGTGCATGTACACTAATGCATGCAGTGTGGATAACAAACAAGAGGAGCTGAAAGCTTTGGTACAGCAGGAAAACTACGATGTAGTTGCCATCACAGAAACGTGGTGGGATGACTCACGTGACTGGAGTGCAGTAATAGATGGCTATAGGCTCTTCAGGAGAGACAAGTGAGGGAGAAGGGTTGGAGGGGTGGCCCTGTACATTAGGGAGGCTCTAGACACCATTGAACTAGATATTAAGGATGATCAGGTCAAGTACCTGTGGGTGAGAATTAGAGGGAAGGCCAACAAGGCTGACATCCTGTTTGGAGTCTGTTATAGACCACCCAACCAGGATGAAGAGGTTGATGAATGATTCTATAAGCAGCTAGAGGCTGTCTCAAGATCACCAGACCTTGTTCTTATAGGTGACTTTAACCTGCCAGATATCTGCTGGGAACTTAACACAGCAGAGAGGAGGCAGTCTGGAAGGTTCTTGGAGTGTATGGAGGATAGCTTCTTATCACAGTTGCTGTGCAAGCCTACTAGGGGTAAGGCTTTGCTTGACCTTCTTTTTACAAATAGAGAAGGGCTGGTGGGAGATGTGGTGGTCAGAGGCTGCCTGGGGTGCAGTGACCATGAGATAATTGAGTTTTCAATATGCAGTGAAACAGAGGGACATCAACAAAACTTCCCCTCTGGACTTTCGGAGGGCAGGCTTCAGATTACTTAAGGAACTAACTTAGAAGGTATCTTGGGAAACAGCACTTAAAAACAAAGGGGTCCAGGAGGGCTGGACCTACTTCAAGAAAGAAATCTTGAAGGTGCAGGAACAGGCTATCCCAATGTGCCGGAAGAGGAGCCGCCGGGGTAGATGGCCAGCCTGGATGGGCAATGCGTTTCTGAACAAATGAAGGGAAAAACAAAGGGTTTATCACCTTTGGAAAAAAGGGGAGGTTACCCATGAAATGTTTAAGGATGTTGCTAGGTCATGTAGGAAAAAAATTAGAGAGACAAAGGCCCATTTAGAACTTAGACTAGCCACGGCTGTGAGGGACAACAAAAAATGTTTTTATAAATATATTAATGGCAAAAAGAGGGACAAGGACAACCTCCACTCCTTAGTGGACATGAAGGGGAATATAGTACTTAATGCCTTCTTTGCCTCAATTTTCAATAGTAGGATAAGTTGTCTTCCAGACAACTGGCCTCCTGAACTGGCAGATGGAGTCAGGGAGCAGTTTAGTACCCCTGTAATCCAGGAGGAAGAAGTTAGAGACCTGTTGAGCTACTTGGATTCCCACAAGTCTATGGGACCAGATGGGATCCATCCTAGAATAATGAGAGAGCTGGCAGATGAGCTCGCTAAACTGCTCTCTGACAGTTTTCAAGAACCCTGGCTCACTGGAGAGGTCCCAGATTACTGGAAGCTGGTCAATGTGATGCCCACCCACAAGAAGAGCCAGAAGGAGGAGCCAGGGAATTACAGGCCTGTCAGCCTGACCTCAGTGCCAGGCAAGAC
This sequence comes from Indicator indicator, assembly GCF_027791375.1. Classification (NCBI taxonomy): domain Eukaryota; kingdom Metazoa; phylum Chordata; class Aves; order Piciformes; family Indicatoridae; genus Indicator; species Indicator indicator. The sequence continues at coordinate 7,915,530 of NC_072025.1, forward strand.
TATAGAGCAGGTCATCTTGAGTGTAATCACACAGCACCTACAGGATGGCCAAGGGATCAGGCCCAGACAGCATGGGTTTAGGAGGGGCAGGTCCTGCCTGGCTAACCTGATCTCCTTCTATGACCAGGTGACCCTCCTGGTGGATGTGGGGAAGGCTGTGGATGTAGTCTATCTGGACTTCAGCAAGGCCTTTGACACCATCCCCCACAGCAAACTCCTGGCCAAGCTGTCAGCCCATGGCTTGGACAGCAGCACTCTGCACTGGGTTAGGAACTGGCCAGAGGGCCGAGCCCAGAGAGTGGTGGTGAATGGCACCACATCCAGCTGGCAGCCTGTCACTAGTGGTGTCCCCCAGGGATCAGTTCTGGGCCCAGTCCTATTCAATATCTTTATTGATGGTCTGGGATTGAGTCCATCATCAGTAAGTTTGCAGATGACATCAAGCTGAGGGCAGGTGTTGATCTGTTGGAGGGTAAAAGGGCTCTGCAGAGGGACCTTGACAGGCTGGACAGATGGGCAGAGTCCAATGGCATGAGATTCAACATGTCTAAGTGCCAGGTTCTACACATTGGCCACAACAACCCCAAGCAGTGCTACAGGCTGGGGACAGAGTGGCTGGAGAGCAGCCAGGCAGAAAGGGACTTGGGGGTGCTGGTTGATAGTAGTCTGAACATGAACCAGCAGTGTGCCCAGGTGGCCAAGAAGGCCAATGGCATCCTGGCCTGCATCAGGAATAGTGTAGCCAGCAGGAGCAGGGAAGTCATTCTGCCTCTGTACTCAGCTCTGGTTAGACCACACCTTGGGTACTGTGTCCAGTTCTGGCCCCCTCAGTTTAAGAAAGATGTTGAGTTGCTTGAACGTGTCCAGAGAAGGGCAACAAAGCTGGTAAGGGGTCTGGAGCACAAGCCCTATGAGGAGCAGCAGAAGGAGCTGGGGTTGTTTAGCCTGGAGAAGAAGAGGCTCAGGGGAGACCTCATTGCCATCTACAACTGCCTGAAGGGAGGCTGTAGCCAGGTGAGGTTTGGTCTCTTCTCCCAGGCAACCAGTGACAGAACAAGAGGACACAGTCTCAAGCTGCACCGGGGACATTTAGGCTGGATGTTAGGAAGAAATTCTTTACAGAAAGAGTGATGGGCCATTGGAATGGGTGGCCCAGGAAGGTGGTAGAGTCACCGTCCCTGGAAGTGTTTAAAATAAGACTGGATGAGGCACTTAGTGCCATGGTTTAGTTGATTAGATAGTGTTGGGTGATAGGTTTGACTAGATGATCTTGAAGGTCTTTTCTTGGTTAATCCTGTGATTCTGTAACTTACTGGTGATATACATTGTGCCCTTATCAAGATCATCAATAAAGGTGTTAAACAGAAGCAGTCCCAACACTGAACCCTGAGGAATACCACTTGTGACTGACCACCAGTTAGCATTTATCTTTTCAAAGCATGGCAGTACCATAAAATACATTTAAACCTTTATTGATTTCAGTTATTATGGAGTCTCCCTCTCTGGAGATATTAAAAACCTTCCTGGATGCGTTCCTGTGCAATCTGGTATAGGTGATCCTGCTCTGGCAGGGGGATTGGACTAGATATCTTTCCAGGTCCCTTCCAACCCCTAACATTCTGTGATTCTGTAAAGCTCTACTTTGAGTTGTTCTATCTTTGTAGAATTTAATGGTTTATGATATACTTGAAAGGTACTGAAATTACAATTCTCAAAGCCGGTGAAGAAGATAATAGCATGGCACAGTGTGGAAATGCAACCTTATATATGTAGAGATGTATATATAGTCTAATAGCAATTATTGAATCCATTAAGATATTCCCAATGGAGATAGCAAGATCACAAAGGCCACCTGGCAAAGTGAGTGTGTACCTGGCAGTCCTCATATTCTTACCATTTCCTGATAATGAGACAGCAAAGTCAGTGAAATCTGCTTTCATTTATAGTCTACTTCAACTTCAGTTGTGTATAATGGAAGCAATGGCATTTGAAAATGACCCTTAGCAGAAAGTGAAGTCAGATTTAATGAGAATATTTGAAGCATGTGCAGCAGTGCATAATGCATGTTATTTTCATCCCTGTCACTCTAAACAAAGGAACTCTCCTCTCTCACCAGCAGTTTCTACTCATCCTCTCATACTGTTCAGGCTTTTTGTATTATGACAGTTAATACTTCATTTTTCTTAAACTAAATCCTGATTTAGTATACATCATTGATGCTCTGCTGAGCTCAAAACATTTTCTTACTGATCTTTGCCACTGATCTTATGGCTCACCCAGATATTTTGTAATGTTTGAGGCTATTCTACTGTATTATTTATCAAGATAGTCCTTGCATGAATTGAGAACAGCTTTTTGTGCTGGGCCCAGAGCTTCATCTGGTAGTAACTGTACAAAATATCCTGTGGTCTTTGAGCCAAAGGCAGTGCTGGGGGAGGAACGTCTTCCATATGTAGCAGCTCCTGGATCATTGTGAAATGTATGTTGCTGTTTGAGCTTTGCTTGATTTCAGATTTTGTGCTTTAGAAGAGCTGTCCCTGGTTATCTTTGCAGATTTTTTTATTCTTTAGACTGACCAAAGAAAGTTCTGCTGACAGAAAAGGTAGCAGAGAGCTTTAGTCCTCATTAAGTATTCCTCATGCATTGTCTAAAGGCCCATCACAATCACACTCAGAGAATTTTGTTTAACTAAACATCTGCCTTTACTGGGATTTTGCAGAGTCATGTCTTTAGATTATTTTTCTTTTTGCCAAAATGCATGATGTTATTTCCAGGCCTGCTTCAGTGGTAGAGCAGCACTTAGGTATCACAGATGCACTGAGCATCTTCCTTTACTTGCCAAGAGTAACAGTGACACCGGGTGGCCAATACCATAAAGGACTTGCACCAGATTTCCATTCCTGATTTCTTTCAAATTCACCTCTGAATTTCTTATGCCGTGTGAGAATGCCCCCTCTGTACATAGGAGGACTTCATCAATTTGTCTTTTATCTCTCACTAGATGTTTTCATTATTGGAATATAATATTCTTAGGAGCACTCTAATTCCAAGATACAGAGAACACTCTCTGACCCTGCTGGCTAAGTACTTGAGAAGGTAGAGCAGAGCAGGAAACTGGCACTGAGAAAAGAAGGAAAGTTCACGTTTTAGTTTAAACTGATGTTTGGTTTGCCAGAATCTCTGCATGTCAGTTTTCAAAATCAGTTTCACCTTTGCAAAATCAAGCTTTCGTAGACCATAGTCTCTGTAATACTCGCCTCCTCCTGGCTTCACAGTTTCCAAGGAGAGGATTTTGCAATGCAACTTTAAGAAGACTGAAAGATAAAGAGACTTCCTCGAATATCTCAGCTGTAACTCAGCAGATATGGGCACTCCCTGACAAACTATGCAGATATGACATTGTTGATCTATTTTGTGCAGAAAACTTGGAAAAGAAACCCCAAACCTCTAAAAGGAAAGTAACCAAATGGAAAACAAAAAAAATAATTTATTTTTCCAGTTGTTCAAGCAGAGTAAAATGCAGCAGGCAAGTAGGAGGCATGAACTGTGACAAGCCAATTAATGTGCCTGTCCTTGTGGAGTCTGTGGTTTGTATCAAATATATTACAGTTTGTAGCTTCCAGCTCTTCCTAAAATCTTCATACCAGTCCTGTGCTTCATCAGCCAGTAGCTACTCTTCCGTGGCTTTGCCCATGCAGCTACCATTCCATCACTCTAGTCTTCTGACTTGCTCTTTTTCTCTGCTACTTCTCCAGAATGTTCACCATTTCTTCGTAATTACTTTTCTCCCTTCTCATCTTTTCTCAGTTTTTATGCAGAGCCCTCTTGGTGTTTAATGTACAAACAAAAGCATTGTGGGCTAACACATGAAGAGAACCTCCTAGCACCAAATTTCTTTTTCCATTTGGTCTATTTTGAGGAGAGAGACTAAATGGAGCTTGCAATTCTGGGCTAGCTCTTTCCTGACACCAGTTACAGCCATGTCTAAGAATGTGGGAAAAAGTTGCTTTACAAGCCGCACAGAGACAAATAAAAGCATTGGGGGCTAACACATGAAGGGAACCTCCTAGCACCAAATTTCTTTTTCCATTTGGTCTATTTCGAGGGGAGAGACTAAACGGAGCTTGCAATTCTGGGCTAGCTCTTTCCTGTCACCAGTTACAGCCATGTCTAAGCATGTGGGAAAAAGTTGCTTTACAAGCCACACAGAGACAAAGAAAAGCATTGGGGGCTAACACATGAAGGGAACCTCCTAGCACCAAATTTCTTTTTCCATTTGGTCTATTTCGAGGGGAGAGACTAAATGGAGCTTGCAATTCTTGGCTAGCTGTTTCCTGTCACCAGTTACAGCCATGTCTAAGCATGTGGAAGAAAGTTGCTTTACAAGCTGCACAGAGACAAATAAAATCATTGGGGGCTAGAACATGAAGGGAACCTCCTAGCACCAAATTTCTTTTTCCATTTGGTCTATTTCAAGGGGAGAGACTAAATGGAGCTTGCAATTCTGGGCTAGCTCTTTCCTGTCACCAGTTACAGCCATGTCTGAGCATGTGGAAGAAAGTTTCTTTACAAGCTGCACAGAGACAAACAAAAGCATTGGGTGCTAACACATGAAGGTAAACTCCTACCCCTCATTTCTTTTTCTGTTTGGTCTCTTTTGACGAGAGAGACTAAATGGAGCTTGCAATTCTGGGCTAGCTCTATTCTGTCACCAGTTACAGCCATATCTAAGCATGTGGGAAAAAGTTGCTTTACAAGCCGCACTGTGGTGGCTTGAAACTGTCTTTTGAATTTTTCCTTGCAAAGTTCAGAATGGGGAAAGTGGAAGAGTGTAAATAAGTCACTATTGGGTGGAAGAAAGCAAAATACTGATTGTTCTAAACACTTCCATTGGATAGATAGAAATGTCTAGGAACTATTACTCAAACCAAAGTGGGCACACTGCACATTCTGCGTTCTGCAGTGGCGGCGGTTGCTGGACTGTATGGCTGCTGTTTCTTCTTCTCTTTTGGCTGAAGATAACACGTACTGACCTTGGCAGATAAGTTAAGAGCTTTCTACTTAACTAACTCTGCTTCTCTGTCCAGGGGGGTCTGGAGGGCAGCTCCTGGTAGAGAGAGGCCCCTTTGGGAGGGTCCCCTTTGGGGGGAAGCAAAGGGACATTGGTTGTGCTTTTCTGTTGATTGTATATATTTGTAAATGTTGTGAATTTTCTATATTTGTACATATTCATTGCATTTCATCGTAGATTTTAGAATCTGCTTGTAAATACAGCCTTCATTTGCTTCCAGACTGGGCTAGCCTGGTTACTTGTTGGTGGGGGGGGGAATTTCAGCTCACACTCACACACGCACAGAGACAAAGAAATCATTGGGGCCTATCACATGAAGGGAACCTCCTAGCACCAAATTTCTTTTCCCATTTGGTCTCTTTTGAGGAGAGAGTCTAAACGGAGCTTGCAATTCTGGGCTAGCTCTTTCCTGTCACCAGTTACAGCCATGTCTAAGCATGTGGAAAAAAGTTGCTTTACCAGCCACACAGAGACAAAGAAAATTATTGGGGCCTATTATATGAAGGGAACCTCCTAGGACCAAATTTCTTTTTCCATTTGGTCTCTTTTGAGGAGAGAGACTAAATGGAGCTTGCAATTCTGGGCTAGCTCTTTCCTGTCACAAGTTACAGCCATCTCTAATCATGTGGAAAAAAGTTGCTTTACAAGCCGCGCAGAGGCAAAGAAAATCATTGGGGCCTATCACATGAAGGGAACCTCCTAGCACCAAATTTCTTTTTCCATTTGGTCTCTTTTGAGGAGGGAGTCTAAATGGAGCTTGCAATTCTGGGCTAGCTCTTTCCTATCACCAGTTACAGCCATCTCTATGCATGTGGAAAAAAGGTGCTTTACAAGCCGCACAGAGACAAAAGCATTGGGCGCTATCACATGAAGGGAACCTCCTAGGATCAAATTTCTTTCTCCATTTGGTCTTTTTTGAGGATAGAGTCTAAATGGAGCTTGCAATTCTTGGCTAGCTCTTTCCTGTCACCAGTTACAGCCATGTCTTAGCATGTGGAAAAAAGGTGCTTTACAAGCTGCATAGAGACAATCCTTTCACAACTCACTAGCTCAAGCACTCGGTGAAAGGTATGGACAATGGGCAGGCTACACTTTGCTGAGTCCATATGTGTATACCTGGCCTAGCTCACCAATTTTGCCTCTCTCTTCCCAGCATACTAACCCCTGTAACCTGTGATCCTTCCACATAGCACCTCATATAGTTTGAAGACACTGTTTGACAGCTGGCTGCATTTCAGTATAGTTTTATTTAGGATTTTAGATTTTCACTGTAGCTGATATTTAAGAAAAAACATTTTCTAAACAGCAACAGTGAAATTGGATACTGGTTTATGTGGTGTTTTATATCTGAATGAACCACACAAGATTTTTGCAAGAGAAACATTTTATTAAAGTCCATATATATTGTTTCTCTGATTCCTTGTATGCTCTTCATATCACACCAGATTTACTCAAGTACAGACTTCCAATTACAGAAGAAAGAAAAAATGGTTGGGCTTTTGTTCTGTCTCTTTTTTGCTTCTTTCCTTGTTCTTCTCATTTTTTTTTTAAATTAAACACCAGTGATAGCTTTTCTACTGCACATGGCTAAATATTTTTAAATAGATAAAAATACAAACATGAAGAAAGAATTAATTTTAAAGACAACTGTTAAGAAATATCTGCAAGCATTTCATTGTCTCCCCTTAGTGAACCAGGCTTTCCCCATAGCTGCCATTGTAAAAATATTTCATAGCACATGGACAATATATACCAGGAATAAAAGAGGCAGTTTTGTTACAGGAGAGCATTGGAAGTCAGAGCTGCAAAAACTTCATGTATCTCTTTTTTTGTTGTTATTGTTCAACTTCATTACTTTCAACTATGTAGGCAATTAATACAAACTTACATACTAGTCCTGTACAGTTATATGCATTTTCTTGATTTTTAAACACTACACTTAAACACTACTCAGGTTAAGTTTTTGAGTAATTTCTTTTGGTTGTTTGGTTGGTTAGTTGGTTTAATTGTGGTGACTCTGTGAACCAAACCTGTCATGAAAGTGCTGAGAAATTTGCCACTAATTTTACAAATGGGAACATGGTTTCACAATATTGGCCAAAAGAAAGGACTGCTAGAGGCAGTGAAGAGACATCCTATTAATTTATGTTTACAGTAGTGCCTGTATAAATTAATAGTAGTTTTGTATACAAATAGCTGTTAACAGCATAAATTAATAGAATACTGGACGAAGTATTTTATTCTTCATGTGTGCTTAGTCCTGCATTACTTAAAGCATGAGGAGCAATATCAAGCTATGAGTGAAGATATAAAATCAATATATATATATTTTCCTAGATTAATATGCCATATGGGTGCTGATTTCCATTGTGTAATACATTCTGGGAATGGAAATAAGCACTATTAAAATTTGGAAATCCTGTGAATGCAATTAGCACTTTGAATCTACTAAATTATTAAAGTCTACTTAAATTTGAAGAGTTAATTGTTCAATAAAAATTTAAACTGCATTTTATTTTACATTACATTCTCCAGACTATATTAGATTATCACCTTTTCTTTTGCCTTCAAACCTTTCAAAGTTTTAACTAATATAATGAAACAAGTCACAGGAAAACATGCCCAGTTATAAAATGCTTTATATACATCTTTTACCTTGTCTCAGCTCTGCTTGGTTATTAGTTTAAAAAGGTCACAATACTTAAGACCACAAGTTTAGTTTTTTACGTTGTTCATGGATCGTCTTAGTCTACAGCTACGTAATGTAACATTGCTTAGTCTGCACACACACACACACACACACACACACACACAGAGTAGATATTTGCAGAACTAAACAAAGATTTTTCTGATGGTCTCTAGATTTTGAAAATTAGTCATTTTACTGCCAATGCTGTCTCCCCCAGTAAGTCAACAGTAAAGTCACTGTAAAAGTGTCCATGACTTCAATTAAGTATTTCATATCAAGGTGGAGAACCTTGTCAAACTGATAGTAAACAAATTATATTAACTTGTTTGGTGTTTTTGGTTTGGTCTTAAGTTGGTTTGGATTTTTCAAGGGGAAAAAAATGGTAGAGTGCTGGGGAGTGAGGGGTGCAGTGTATATATAATATAAAAATACATACCTGCCTGATCAAGCCTGCAAAACTGGGGAGCACTGGAATGCTTTTAGCACATTAGGTGCCAGCTTCACCAATATATTACTCCAGTTTTACACGATGCTTAATCTCCTGAGAGCTACTAGAGTAGTGCAGTGGCAAATTGGCACCTTGGCTCTAAGAGCTTGTTGTCAGTCAATCTATGAAGAGTTTGAATTTACCACTTGCAGTGAACATACAGAACTGTGCAACAACAGCATGTCATTTGGTACATGCATTTAGCTTGAATCACAGACTGGAACAAGATTATAGGCTGCCTGTTTAGCCAAACAAACATTAATCTCTCAAAGTCTTGCACTCATGGTACAGCCTCTCCCCATGCTGAAACCTCCTGCTTCATTTGGTGGATTTGCTTCTGTAGTTCGTCTTTGTCCAGCTTCATTTTCGCTTCTAGAACTTGTCGTAGAGACCCAATGCTCTCATAGATAGCTGCAAATCCTAATTGCAGGTGAGAATTAAATTAATTTATAATCAAAAGAAAGCATAATCACATAATTACTATCAGAATGTGCTTCCTGCCATAGCATGTTGCTTTACAGTAGGAAGACAGCAAAAGTTCCGAAAAAACATAGGACTGTAACTGCATGTTGATCACAACCAAGCTATGCCTATGTATATGCTGGGTAGAGTACTTCTCAGTTAAAGAGATGTCACCTCTTGTTGCACTGAATTTTGCAAAGTGAAAATCTTTTTTAATGCCATAGGTGCAGCCACTACATCTGACTGAAAAATCTTTAAACTACTTTGATACAAGCAAAGACATTTTGCATATTATTATAGGTAAATCATTGTTACCACAATTCAGAATAAAGAACTGAACAGCTGTGGTCCTACCAGCATTAACTTCAGCTTTCATTTCTTTTACATCTTCATTTATCTCATTTTGTAGTTTGCCAATGCGAATATTTATTTTTTCTTCAGTCTGTTTTGCTTCATAGGCGTCCATAGTTATCTTCTGCATTTCTTCGATTTTGTCCATTTTCTCTGCCATTTGGTTGAATTTCACCTCTATAGTTCTTTCATTCATTTCCTGGACCCAGAAAAAGAATTCTAGTTATTTACTCTGTCTATGAAATTACAGTGGTCTTTCCAAATATGCAATAGGTATTAGTTAATCATCCTTTATGTGGAATTCAAAGGTGTAAAGAATTACGATTTTTTTATTAAACAGTTTAACTGACTTGATTACTTTAGGCTAAAATACTGATTTAATTAGAAGTGATCAGATTTATTTGAACACTCTTAAGGCTATGGAGATGTTATACTTGACATCAGTGAAAAGAAACTGGTATTGAGGTCTGACAGTCTCACTCTAGTATCTCAATTCATCTTAGTTATTAATAATGCTTTCAAATACTTTCTGAGAAGTATTATAAGGACATTTTAACGAAACTTACAGTCTTTTCTTTAAAAGTCAATGAGAGTTGGTCAATTTTTTGCACAAGTTCTTTTTCGGTCCTTTTGTGTTCTTGTTCCAGCCAGCTACGTGCAGACAAAATCTGACTGTTGAGTTCCTCAATAGCATTTTTTAATCTAAGAGCATAGTAGAAATTAGCAGATACAAAAGAGCAGAACTTTTGATCATTCAGTGGTAGCTTCTTTATGAACATGCTGGTAAAAAATTAATGTTAGTTTAATACATTCTTGACACCGTATTAAGTTTAATCCTTGAACTTTGAAGCTACTGAACTGGCTAAAGCCATACTGCTCTAGAAAAAGTTGAAGAGCACAATGAAACATTTATACAAAGCACATCACAATGTATATGGAAATACATTGCAGCATTGAAAACAGAATACAGTCATCCTTTCAGATTGTGATCTTTGTGTTCATAGGTCTTAAATCTGAACGAAGATTTGGTAAACCTTTATTTTAGTATCAATTCTCATTCATATATCCCCATTTACATCGCCTGTACCCACCTCAAGTTTACACCAACTGGTTGTGTCAGTCAAACTGTTTCTTCAGACAGTCTTTTTTCCAGTGAACATTTGAAATCTAGATCTGTTCTTTCTTCTGGTTTGCAAATACTTTTACTAATGTAACTGATGGAATTGCATGAGGATGGCAGTAAGTAGTAAGAAATAAGGATATGAATGGCTCAAGACAGGATTGAGTAAAATGCCTAGAGGGGGGAAGTTCATATCTGAATTCACTATATCCCTATATAATGTCTAGTGGTAGCACAGTAGCTTATCATTAATACTTGAAGTAACTGAGTTATATGCCCATGCTTTAAATTGGCTTAAAATAATAAGACTTTGTGAATGCTGTTCCTCACTTCTTGGTTGTTTGAATTGAACTTTTTGCACTGCTCTCAGCAGCCACCTCCAGCATTTGTTTCTTGGTACAGTTCTTGCAAAAAGGTACCAAGCTGTTTAACACAACTTCTGCCAGAATACTCAACAAGGGACTTACTGGGCTTTACAAAATTGCTTAACCATATTAGGGATGCAATTCTTGTTGAAAGCACTTGGTAGGCCATTGTGTAGTATCTGTTAAGCACACATATTTAAGCAAGTTCGTGCTTTGGTAGACCTGAAGATGATAACAGTCAAACTTGGAAAATTAAGGCCCTGTCTTCCAAGGCCTGTGGCACCATCAAGGTTTCCCAGGCACTCACTTCAGATCCAGAAGATGGAGCTGCTGGTTGCTGTCTTTGTAGGCAATCTTCAATTTTGCTTCTTGTTGCATTATTGATTGCTCTAATCTGCTCAGAAGATGGGAAATCTGAAACAAAATTCAGAATTTACTATTTTTTTCAACAGCATTTAATCACAGTCTCATTTGGGATGTTTTCATAACAATAGAGTAGCTCTTAATAACTATCTTTGCCAACATTTCACAAATGATTGAATTTACCAAATTTACTTTATAGTGACAAATATGCTGTCTCACAAGATGACAGTATCAACTTTTTTTTAAGGCCACAAATAATTTGAACAGTCTTGCCTGGAAAGCATCTGCCTGGTTCCCCACTTGAAACAGCTGAGTATACACAGTCTATGGTTTCCATGTTGCCATATGAGCAGAATAAACAAATGGCAAAGCACTCCACCAATACTGAGTGATGCTCCTCATCACTTCATGTATAATGGCTATTGCAGTGATAAAAGTGCTGGATTTAATCAGGAGTAGGTCATTACTAACAGAAACTATTTCTCACCAAAGCAGTCGCCCCAGTTTTACAAAACCTACTGTTTTACAAAGATTCGTGGCAATAAGCTCCTAGCATGCTGGCATCCTAATATACTATAATGAGCCTTCTGTAAAAGGGGAAGTGGATTTTAACCATTTACCTACTGCAAAATGAAGATGTAAAGTATTTTTGTTGCCCGGGAGAATGAAAAGGCCTTGAGATGAAGATAGGAAGAATCCTCATTAACGTCGTGTCTGCCTGTATCTAGTGCTCATTTCCATCCTCATACCCAATAGAAGAGAAACCTGACAGACAGATTAATGGATTCACAAAACCCAAAACCAATTTTGTTTTGCAGACCTTCACAAATTACGTTCAAATGCATACAAAATTATCCTTGAAGGCCAAAGCACACAGGAAGAGACACTGATGCTTTCATTGCTGTGGTACTTTTGTAGAGCTCAAGTTCACATTACAACTTCAAAAGGCCCTTCAGACCAGTAATCCATGATTTTTGATCATTCCTGGAATCCATTCCAATGCCCCTTCTACCCAGCATGCTAAAGGCAGCAAATTAAGGACCTTTTAGTCAGTTAGACCAGTACAATAATGCAGCTAGGTACTAATAATCTAATAAGGACTGTGAGCAGCTATACCTCTCCATTTGTAAATCTGTCATTTCCCAGGATAATAATCAACAGTAATGAAGTCTGTGTGAATTAGACTGTAACTCTTACCCATACATGGATCTCGTTGGTCTAAATAACATACCTGTATTTCTGCCTCTTTGATTTTAGATTCTAAGATCAGCTTGGAGGTGTGTTGGTCTTTACTTAGGCTCTGAAGTCTTTCATACGTAATTTTGTGCTCTGCAGAGAGTCTGGCTAATCCAGCATCACACCTGGTTGAATAAATAAATACATACCAAAAGCAACAGCTGAGCAGTATATAAGATCTGGGATTTTTAAATTATCCATTTTAGAATGAGCATTTCTGTGAAATTGCTGTCTGTCTAGCAAAATAAGTCTTATGAGACTGTAAGAATGGTGATATATCTCATATTATTCATCAGACTGGGACTAGAAGTCAAATAGCCTGACACACATTCCTGTCTTCTTGGCACTGACATAATATGTGTAGACGGTGGTATTGTCAGTCAGGAAGATCACATCAGAAATGCAGAGATGCAGAATTTCAATACCTTTTTGCTTTTGTCGTACTCGAAAAGACATCTCTTAAGGCGTGTATGATTTCACCTTCATGATTAGAAGCCTAAAATTGAGGACCATTTTTACACTATTGTAGCTGTATCCCTCTGAGATTTACATTCTTATTTGTATTTATGAAATAGCAGTGTACAATTAATATGTGTGGTAAACAATGTGGGGCAAATTTTACAGTTAATGGTCCTTTTTAGGTAAAACCGTTATTGAAAGCAATGACAATTTTGTCATACAAAAGACTATGAATGGAGTCCTAGAACATGATAATTATTGTTTCCTTTCTTCACATTAGAATGTTTCTTGATGCTGTAACATTTTCAGGATAAATGTGCTATAGAATATGTGCATTTTCTACCACATTTCAAAAAACATTTTGGTCAGGTGGATTTCATCTAGAGTAATACAATAAAAGATATTAAATGAGCTGTAAAAATATAAGTACTGTAATTTCAGGTGTAAAACCTCTGTGAAGTATCTGTTGTGTATTTTTTTGCTAAGGGGAATATGTAATTAGCAATGTTACCAAATCTGTCTATGAAACTATGGAGGACAGCGGTTGCAACCTGAAGGGAAAAGGAGGAAGTAAAATGGAACAATCTAAGGCATGTTAAGTCATTACCTAAACCAATGATACATTTTAACCTCTTTTTAGTCACATATCAGTTGGAAGGCTTTCATTTCAATCTGGATTTTTGTCACCTCAGTTACAGCAACTACCAGAGGAAAGTAATAGCTAAAATGACAAGTGGAGTATCTGCTTGGTATTATGGTAGTGTTTAAATAAGGAAATAATAAGCAATTCAAAGCAACACATTGAAATTATAAAACTCATGGAAAACAGCGTATAACTTAGCAGCTGAGCATTGAGAGACCAATTAGTAATACCTGTAGGAAGACCAGTTTACATAGCAGTGAACCACATTTGTAGATCTTCGAATCAGGTGGTTTCTTTTGAAAGACAGGAGAAGCCAAATCTCTCCATGTTGTTAAAATCAGAGAGAATCAGAGAAATTAAATCATCTTTCATCCAGTCACCAAAAGCTTATTGTCTCAAAAAAACAGTCAGTTTTGCTTCTCTGAAGATGACAGAAAATAAAAACCAACAGCTTTGAAACTGCTGTAGCAAATGTAAATAGCAGGCATCCAAAATAGGTTTCAAGGCAAATTAGTGTTTTGAGTTTAATTGCAGTGCATCTCTCTTCATTGTGGAACTTGGTTATGTGATCAGACAGGTCATAGAACTGCATGGTACATTAAAATGGAAACTAAAATTCTGATTACATTAATTTAATGTCAGTCTGGCATGTAATAATTCAATTATTTCATTTTTCTACAGGAATTAGCAGCCTTTTGAACAAAGTTGGAATAAAGTTTAAATCCCGTTGTCTGTAGTTATGGAAATTTTATTTGCTATGTTCATTCTTTAAAAACAAACAAACAAAACCCCAGAAACCAACCAACCAACCAAACAAAAAACCCCACCACCAAACCAAACCCCAATATTCCATATATCAAAGTGATCAAAGAGAAGCCTCTTTGCTCTATATATTGTACAGACTCACAAACACCTGATTATTTTTGACCTGGAAGAAAACATTAGTGTGCACACAGAGAACGAGATTTTTATATCAATTTTGTGACTATACATTTTGAGTTAAAAAGGCAGTCCATGCTTCACTAGATTTCAAATAGAGGGGAGGGGATAGTAAGATGAATGTGTGGAAAACCTTGGACTTTCTAACGCTTCTAATTGCAGTTTCTAAATTCAGGTCAGCAGGAAATCAGCAGTCTAAACAAAATGGCACCTTATAGTTTGAAATTTTCCCCTGTTTGGAAAAAAAAAAGGGGGGAGGTAGGGGGAGGATAAAACACTCTGCAACCCTGACTGAATTTCCCATACCTCTGAAAGTGCTGACATTTCTTTATAGAGTCATGTCAAAGTAACAACAGAGCTCTTCTTAAAGTAAACCTAAATGTTACTGAATGCAGGATTTAAGTTCCTCTCTATATAAATGAAGCCAATGGACTATGCGTATAAAGACAAAGGCTGACCAAACCTCAGAAGTTGTTTTCATCTTAAAAGCACCAGGAAAGACATGAGAAATAGATTATGATTTCTAGTAAGAATACTAGTTGCAGAACAAGTATGAAAAGCAAGCTGATACATTCAGGGGATCCACTGGGCAATAACAGCAGATTTTGAACAGCCTGGATCGGGGAGCCTCTGTCAGTCTCACTGTGTGTGTCTCCTACGCAGCCAGTAGCCAGAGTGCAGCAGATTCATTGTATGTATGAAGAAATGCCGTGCGTCCCAGATGCATCAGACTCATTTTCTGTGCCGTGTAGGAAAAATCTGCCTACATATAATGAGTCCAGGGTGTCTGAAATGAATCAGATCTATAATATATATAAAAAAGTCTATATATGCAAAGTAGGCCCAATTTGAATATGCACAATTGCCATTTCTTTGGATGTTTCAGCTATCAGGAAACTTCTAGAGACAGCTACTATTATGACTCTGACCAGGCTGCTGGTCAGACACATTCTGGACAAATTATCATCGTCATCATGTTATTCTGTAATTGATAAGGCACTACTCATGAGTTTTATGATCTATTATATCTAGAAATAGAATTGGTAAATAAATCGGGGTCATATAAAATTGCCAGCATCAAGGATGGGGTAGTGGAGTAATCAATCTATCAGTATCTATTTAATTTTCTGCTGAATGTGCTACTGAATTTAGTAGAGGTAATATATTTCTTAAAGGTAGTAATAATGCTGATTCTTAGGAAAATGTACAGAATCGTTCATAGTATAATTGATCCTTTACAAATTCATCAATAAATTACACTTAAGAAATGACACAGAGATGTGAGTTGTAATGTGTATTCAGTCTTTTGCTGGAGGTATTGGTAGACTCTGTGATGCAAGTGAGGTCAATGGCAAGGTCTGCCTGGATCTCATTCTTCCAGAGCTGTGGGTAGCATGGTTTTGGAGCTGTGCTTCAGAACGGCATGTGCATGTAGAGATCCCTCTTCTCAGCATTAAAAACGGCAACTCGGGAAATAATGAGACAGTTGTTCAATGATATATTGACATGTTACAGAGTACTTAGTGTTAGGAAATAAATGCTCTAATGCTGAAGTTCAATATGATGTTTGGTCTGCATGTAATTACTGAAACTGAAATTTGGTCAAAATCCTGATACTGAAATTATTACCGGACCAAAAGGACAGACATGAGTACAGCAATATGTTAACTGATCTTCACTGATTGTCCATCTGCACACTTTTATCCTAGAGCAAATATGATGTACTGGAAGTTAAATTAGCCTACTGTGACTACAGCCTGAGCCCATACATAGTACCTTGACTGTGGCTGAGAGGTGAGGCACAGTAAGTTTGTAATTCACAGTAACTTGATCACATTTCCAAGATTTCACTTTTTGAACTCATCTGAAAGTTGGGATGTAAAACTTGGACTAGATTTAAAAGTAAAATTACACTAAGTGAGGTCAGCTCATTTTATATAAGGAATAGGGTCTACGGTAATCAGAAAGTGTTTATTCCAAGGAAGGTTTCTGATAAGTATCTATATAGTGCTAGCAGCATAATAAATGGTCACTTTGACTGTGATCTCCAGATATTACTCTAATCATTATTCACAGGAACATTAATTTTCAAAGTAGAATGTGCCTATAAATAAAGGAAAGGTTATTTTCTTCCTGATTCAGTGAAAAATTTTATGTAGAGAACATAATGCTGATTAGAAGCTAACAGTTAAAAGACAATAAACTGATTCTTTTATGGTAATGAGTGCAAATATCCAACATTCATTACACAGTCTGACATAAGGCGGGTTGGTATAAGCTCATACAGCTATCAGATATATTGCAACCCAAGCACAGTACAAGGGTGTTGGCCTAAGTAAATAAGGAAGAAATCCTGGCACAGAGGCTGTGATAGTCCACCACTGATCTCCATAACAAGACCTCAGGACAGACAAGGGCCCCATTATGGAGCTCATGCTGGCATCTATTTATTCACTTGAATTCTGTTATTGAAAGCAAAGACACTGTATTTTGCTTTACAAGGTGTCAGTAGCTGTGTTGTTCCAAATAGGGACACCTCTCAGGATGACCTCAGAATGATCTCAGAGTTGGCTTTTTGTCCAATGATAGGGGGCAATGCGTGCAAGCTGAAGCATAGGAAGTTTCACGTGAGCATGAAGAAAAACTTTTTCACTGTGAGAGTGACAAAACAGTGAAACAGGCTGCCCAGAGAGGTTGTGGAGTCTCCCTCTCTGGGGACATTCAAAACCTTCCTGGATGCCTTCCTGTGTGACCTACTCTAGGTGATCCTGATCTGATTGGGGGTTGTACTAGATGATCTTACGATGTCCCTTCCAACCCCTAATGTGGGGTGATTCCATGAACACAACAGGTCAAATTTAGGACAAGGGCAACTCCGACGAAGTTATTAGCTGAGGTACATTAGACCAGATTAGCTGCTTTTACTATAGTTGTACCTGTCCTCTGTCTTCTGTGTTCAACTTTACAGACACTTAGGCAAATGTTGTACTGGGATTTGTAAATTTGTAATTGACGAAGTCTGTGTAGTTGTACAATTGCAATCTGAATTTCAAATACCCTATAAAACCTCTCTACCATACATGTTAGGTAACCTATATAGTTTTTATTGTGGCTAACCAATAACTGAATGCACAGATTTTTTACTTTTAAAATGTATGCAAAAAATGTGCAACTATTCTGATCTTTGCAAGTGCAGATTGTTCCGTACTGCCCTTCTAATTGTGCTAATCAGTTCGTTTCAAAGATGCACCAGTCTAACCATAGTACTTTTTAAAGCTGAATGCAATCCAAATTCCTACAGAATTTGAAACAATTTGTTAAAAAATAATTTCAGGAATTAAGGATGATGCTGTTAAATTTAATATGTAACACTGGAATGCAAATTATTATTTTTCATTTTCTTGAAAACACTGAGCAAAATTATCCTGGGAATTTTGCCAAGGTTGAATTCAGCCCATTATCATTCATACTTCAAGATTTAAACAAAATTGGATAGTCCTCAAAATATACTTCCAGGTTGACTTTTACCTTGCAACTCTTCCTCGAAGATCTCCTAAACCAGAAAGCTGCCGCATTTCCAGACTCTTCAGGGTAGAATTTGTTCCATAGCTGAGATTATCTCTGACACGTATTTGTTCCTGCAGCATCTACAAAGCATTCATATGCAAATATAAACTCAGTATGTCCCATGTAATGTACAAGTAAAATGTCATTCATTATTTCTCAGTATTTCTCAGTAGCATCAGATACCATTTTATTACTACTTTATTGAAAGCTTTGTATTGCATTGTACTAAACCAGATACCTTTTAGGTAATTTATTATTTCTGAGCGTCCAATCTGCATATAAATGCCATAATATGTATAAAGTATAACTTGACAATGAATGGAGACTTAAATACTAATTTTTACCCTTTTGTTTCCCCCGCACACACCCCCCTGTTGCTCATTGCAGCAGAGTTAAGACATGAAGTCATATATCTGCCTATGATTAGGTCACAAAAATGAGTAGTTGGGTTTGGCTACTTGATGTCATCATTAAGTCAGAAGTGAAAGAAAGTTTATTGTTGATCCAAGGCATTTCCTAGTGTTTATGCAGCACAGCCTGTGGACTGAAGCTGAGCTGGATATTAGTGTCAAATTCATTTTCCCAGGGTTTTCCAGTGCAGCTTTTGAAAGCAAGCTCATTAGTACCACAAAGGTTTCTGTGTTTATATGGTAATTCTGTGCTATTTTCATAGCCACTGTAATTTGCAAACAAGCTATAAAAACAATTTATAATCTCACAGGATCGTCAGACCTTGTCTGACCTTAACGTAGCCTATGGTAGACTTTCTTGTTAGATTAGAAGGGAGTAAGCAGCTGAGATGGCATCAGTCCTGTGAAAAAACTCTTAACGTACCTCAATGTCCCGATTAAGCTGCCTCACTATTGCCGTTATGTTTCGGATATGTTCTTCCAAGAGCTGCCTAGCCAATCGGTCACCCCCCCCTTTGTTCTGCATTCTGTGCAGAGTGGAAACAATGTCCTCCTTAATGCGAAAAGCATGTTCCACCAGAGCCGCCGTTGTTTTCTCATGGCTTAGGATTCTGTCTTCCAGCTGATCTACCAGGCTTGCTGATGCCAACGGGACCGCTGTCAACGCCTGGCTATGCAGCGGTATGTTTCGAACCCGTCTAGTGAAGAATAACAGCCAGATGTTGTTACATTCCCACACAAAACTCTGCAACGTCTTTCCACTGGAGACAGTGAGATACTATCTTAGTAGTGGTACTGGGGAGAAGTACCAAAATACTGGCACGGAGAGGGCCCGCTGTTACAAATAAGTGGATGCTATGTTGGCTACTGTGTGCATCTTGTACGAAGGCATGTCAGGCTCTTTTTCCTACTCTTTATGGAAGCTTAAAAAAGCATAGGATCTTAAGGACATTGGTGTTATAAAGGTAGTTAAAACTCAGAATCAAGATTTGATTAAGGATCCAAATTCAAAATCCTCCTAATGGGTTTCAAAACCAATGTTATTTGTCTTTACAGTTTTCAGGCTTAATCAAAGCAGTAACTGTAGAAGGTAGATGTGGCAAATTAAACGAGACCAAAATTAATAAGAAGTAGCTTGTGTCCATTCCTTTCTTCAGTCTCTATAGCTATCCTGTAATACCATACAGAAGCTTGATCCCCCATGAGCAAGACAGGAGCATACGCAGTTGTAGAAACTGAAGAGAGACCAAAATTATAACAAGCTTCTCATAATCTAAGAAGTCAGTTTTTCCCCCAAATAGCTTACATTTGGGTCCCCTGAATAATTGTCTAAATTTTTCAAGAGAAATGTGCACTGCATAGCTTCCATGGAAAGCAATAAAGCTCATGGGTGCTCAAAGTAAAAAAAAAAAAGAGGCTGCTCATGAATGCAATCTTTTCCTGCTGCTATATTGTGTAAACAGAATTTTCAGAAGCATGATTGGAAGATATAAATTTAATCCCATTTTGAAAAAGGAGATGTTTTTCTTGGAACTCTGTTATTTACTGTATATTTTCCATGTTGTTTCCTGTTAATGAGCCAAATTAAGATTCTTTTCACCATGGTGATACTGATAGAGATGTATGAGGACTTGAACAAAGGTCTTTTGGTCTGATTTTTCTCATTTATTTCACATTATTAGAAGACTGGCTAACATACAGTATTCTTGGCCTTCTCAGGTTACAGTTTAAGCTATGCAATATATTTGGGAATGGGCTAAGTAAAAGCTGAGTAAGGAATTGTGATTTGGGCCATGGTTTGAATGAGTCTATGGTATTTCACTTTGTGTGCTAATGCCAAAGCCCCAAGTCACAACATTACTATATATACGGAACTGAGAGACACATAATATTCTGCAATATGAAGATTTCATTTTTTACATTCGAAACTGTACCTTTCAGAAGGGGCAAGAGTTGGGAAGATTGGGCTTCGCTGGGCCATTTTCTGGTCAGTAATTTATGTCTGTTGAAAAAGTACACATTGAATTATTTAATAGCTTATATCTGGCACTGAAATGACTTAATGCTTCAGCTTCAATAGAATCTTTAAGTAAAGTTTAAGATTACACTGACAGCTCTGGTCTTGGAGTTCAAATACTGCTTATGGAATAATTGCAAATAAAAATTAATACATAATAATGAAAACTGAAAACTGCCAAAAAGCTCTTTATAGTGAAAATGATACTCATCAAAAAGCAAAGTTGACATCCTTGAAACTGAAATCTGCTGTTGACTCATGGAACTGGTTTGGCAGGACAGAGGCAAACAAACTTCTTGTCCCTGATCTGTCTAGTGGTCTCAGACATCATCAATCAGTGAATAAAAAAGTAAGATCTACAGGATTATCATAAAGTTTAAGAAAGCATTGGCTAGAGAATAAAAATATTGCATGGCAGCAATTATTAAGAGTAAGGTGGTTTTTTTCAGGTAAAAGCATTGCAGTCAGAAACCTAAATCAAATGTGTTATCAGCATAGTTTAACAAAACTGAGTCTGTTGTTGATCTGTCTTCAAATCTAAGTGGCTACACTTTATGTTGTAAGTAAATTCTACTGTGGTAAGAATATAGATTGTGTTTAAAATTTTCAGACATAACCAGCCAGACTATGGCAGATGTTACAGCAGGGTAGGTCTGTTATATAGCTTCAGAAAGACATTTTAAATATCTTACTGTGAGACCAGCACCTGATTCAGTAGTTTTGTCTGCTGACAGAAATTAAATGAATCAAAAATATGATAGCCTCTATCAAATCCAACTGTTCCATCCTATATAAAACAAAAAAAAAGCATTTTTATATGAAGAGAATGAGCATGGCCTGAATCTGAATTCCCTGGAACCTAAAATTCTCTCTGAAAACTGAAGGCTAATGTATGAAAAGAATTTTGTAATTGCTGGTGAAATTTGGTGCAGTATGCTGTACAAAGAGAAAGAGGAAAAATAAGGTTACTGAAATAAAGTAGTCAAATATCAATTGAAAGAAGCGAAAGGACTGCCCTCTGAGATTTCGAAATTGAAAGCATGTTTGTGTTTTAGAAAAGTATGAAAGCACTGCCCAAAAGCAAAGAGCAAACACTGTCACAGTATGTGTCTTCTATTTATGGCACAGTGCTTCAGAAAATACAAATCAGGAAAAAAATTGGGTTTAAGAGAAGCTGGGCTGCTGAGCAGCAATGACACTAGACTGGAATTCAGAAGGTCTGATTTTAATTCCTTGCTCGATCTCTGATCCTGATGACTTTGGACAAGTTATCTCCACATCTAATGACTCAAACTCCATCTATGGAAGACTGAGATAATAATACCTATCTCCTTGTTTAAGTTCTTACATGCGTATAAGTAATAAAGTGTGGTATAAGAGCTAGTTATCATTATGATGACTTTGCATTCAAAGTTCTGTACAGACACGGCATGTCCACTCCTGCAATCTGTTTGTCACACTTTTTTCCCTGTTTTTTTTTTTTTTTAAACAATGCCGACACTCTGCAGGGCATCCCTCCCGGTTGTCCCACCAACTTAGACAGTAACTGGGCACTTAGTTGTTAGTAGATCTGAGCTCATTTAGTCCTCTGAGACATAACATGTTTTAATGATCTTAATTCAGTGAAGCTATAAACACAGTTTAGCTGTAAACACAGAAATAGCCCACTGATTTAATAAGAGTTATGCATATCACAGCAGCAAAGCACTGGGTGCTACCTAGAAAAATGAAGAACAAACATTGAAGTCTGTACATCTAGCAGAATCTTAACAAAATACACCTTATGAAAACCAGCCAAACAAAACAACAACAAAAATCTTTGACTCAAGTGTTTTAATCATATGGCCTTCAGTTCCATTTATTATTGACTGAGAATTATGTTTGCAGTAGAGTAAGCATAAGATTGCTTGAAGTTTTTTCTTTTTCTGCCAGACTACCATTAGATGTGCAGGTAAACACAAGTGTCTGAAGAAATTGTGCACATGAAAAAGTTAGAGGGATGGATTTCTCATTTGTTATTGCTGGCTTCAGCACATCACTCGATGCACAGTGAAGTATCATCAATTATCTGGTTTCTTGATCTGGTCCAACATCCAGAAAGGATGTGTTAAGATCTTGTTCAGAAGTTTTACAAAACTTTTCTGCAGTTTGGAGCTAACTGCAGTAAACAATAACAGATTGGTATCAGAACTACTGACAAATTCCTTCTCTATGAGCGTGTAATACTGGTTTAGACTAATAAACATAAAATAAAAAACCAAGACATTCTGATGCCTAGATTCAGAGAAGTGTGATTTCACATAGCTCCAATTTTAACGGCAATAGACTGGAATTAAATTAGATACCATTTGAAATACTGGCTTCAGGTGCTTTAACTGTTTTTTAGAAATTATGTTGCCTCCTGTTCAATATTGCTACAACAATTTAAATCATGATTTATTAACACAGTAAATTTTGGTTGATTGAATATAACTGTCACATAGAGGAGAAAAAGGTTTTTCAGAGGTGTAAATGGTATACCTGATTGCCAAAAATAACACTTCACTTGATACATAAGGCAGCTTTTCCATACAAATATGGGGTACATCTTTATCATTTCTTGCAGTCACCAATGGCAGATACGTAAAAGCTTGGAAAGAAAAATCAGACATAGGAAATGTTGAATAAATGTTTGTAGAAACCCAAAGTTCATTCCTTGCTATTTGCACTGTGGCATCCCTTCCCCGCTTCAGCATGGTGCCTTGTATGTTTATTTTCTGTAGATTTTCCATTTCTCCTGTTTTGAAGGTATATAATCACCTCTGTAGTGTTTAGCTCTCCATCTTCCATTATAACCTATGTCTAACAACTGCTGTAATATCTGTGCACCTTGGAGCGTTTTTCACATTCATTCTCACAATATGTCTGTGGGGTATGAAAGCATTATTCTCCCTGAAAATAGTATTTTCATTATGTTTCTGGTGGGGAAGTGAAGCACGGGGAGGGCTATGTGACTTGCTAAAAGTCACACGGGAATCAAAGCAGACTGAAATACCTGCCTAGGCAAACACTTTAATCACTCTTTTCTTCTTAAAATAGAAACCGCTTTGGTTGCTGTGCAGAGAGCATATGACAACACCAGCCCAGAAGCCGAAAGCTCCTGCTGCTGCTCTTAGGCACTTTGGGGCAGCGTTCGGGAGTAAGTGAAAAAGTCCGTGTCGCAAGTCAGCAAAAAGAGAGGTCAAAACTCGGCCTCGTCAGTGAGCCACATGAAACAAACCCTTGCTAAACCCCCTCTGTGCTGCCGTGACACTCCGTGAATGCGTGTGCGGTAGGGTGCAGGGGGCGGCTCCCTTCCATGGGGAGGTGAAGCCGTGACGGCCTGGTTCTGAGCCCAGGCCAAGGGTCCTCCTGAGGAACAGGTCCAATGGCTCCGATGTTTGGTTGTGCTGGTGCAGCTGCGCAGCGTTTGGGTCCGAGCAGGGGTCCGAGCCTGTGCGGTGCCACGCGAGGGCACCGGCTCCGCCTGCGCCCTGCCTCGCCCGCGGCCGCGCCACGCAGGCAGGCTCGGGACCCCGAGGGACCGTAGCGCTGCGCGCTGGAGGAGTCATCGGTACACGCGGTTGGTGGTGATGGGAACGATATACCACGTCTGACAGGACACCACAGCGCGGACACCGCTCTACGGCCATGCAACATAGGGGGACGGAGCTGGGACGGGCGGTGCGGAGGGCGCAAGGCACTGCGCTCACTCACCAGTGCTGGCTCAGGGCAGGACCGGGCCGCCCGCCTTTCCCCGCATCCCGCCGGTCGGCCAAGCCCCGCTCCTCGCCGCTACAGTGGCCACCGCTACAGCGCCCGTCTGCGAAGCGTTGTGGCTGCCCCTCTGCAGCCCGGGCGCCCGTCCGTCTGTCTGCCCACCTGCGGCGTGACGGCCCTCCGCCAGCCCGGCTGCGTGGAGCGGAGCGGGGCACTGCAGGAGCGGGAGCGGAGCGAAGCGAGGCGGCCGCCGCAGGCCGGGCTGCGGGAGCCGTTGCCAGGACGCCGTCACCATGGGAACGCGCTTGGCGGAGGGCAGCGCGGCGGCGGCGGCCGGCAGCCCTTTGCTGGGGGGGATGGATACTCCAGCGCCCCGACAAACTCCTTTTAACCATCGCTTCCTCAAGGATACTTCATAGCAGTGCCAACGCCTCGGAGGGGTGGAGGAGACGGACCTCGCAAAGAACAGCTGCGTATCCTGGGTGCGGGGGAAGCGCGGAGCTCGGGGCCATGGCTGCGGCTGCCGCGCCACCAAATGTCGGTCTCCATGAAGAAAGTTTGTTGGTGGTGAATGGCAGTTTCTAAACATTGAAAGTATGGATTTTTCCAGAGCATAAAACAAATCCCACCAGAACACAGGACTAGTAAAATCAATGGTGAATAATAGTTTTATTTGCAAGATTTCTGACTTATATTTTCAAACAAGATCTAACATGTAGCTTCAGTAAAATTTCATACGTCACAGAAAAGATGATCTGGCTGTTTGCACAGTACAAGCATATGATCTAAGAGAAAGCATTACTGGAAAAACAAAGTCCATAGAGGGTGTGTCTGCCTTCGGTTTAGTTTCCTGGTTGTGTCATTCTTTGGACTTCACCACAACCACCTTGGGTAAACAGAGGGTAGGATCAAAAAGAAACTTACTGCATCAGTTCACACTGAAATAGTAGATGTCTCTGATTTTGGTTAAAATACATATAACATCCTATATTGTGTAGGCCAACCATTGCAGAACAAGGAGCTGCAAAGGGTAAAAATGTTACAGTGTGCACATGCTATTGTAAAAAGCAGGGTGGGGTCTGAATCCACACTCTGACTGACCTATTTATTTTAAAGTAATGCCCACATCAAAGGATAGGACCAGAAACAAAACATGTTGTAGGTACTTTCAAAATGCTTCAAGTGAGGTCATTAACAAGGCCAAATGCAGTAATTCAGGGGTTTATCTAAACTGTTCTTGAAAACCTTACGGAGACTGTCCAGCTCCAGCCTCTATGGGCAGTCTGCTCCCATGACTGATTAGCCATGGTGGGAAAAACGTTTTCCTTATACCTAATCTGAACCTTTCCTGATTGCATTTATGTTGTTGTCTTCCTACCACACACCATGGTGAAGAGTCAGGCTTTGCCATCTTGATGACTTTGTCTTAGGTACTGGGGACTCATGAAAGGCCCCCCAAGGTCTGCTTTCATCAGGGGCCTGGGCTCTAGCACCTCACCATCTCTCTGGACTCTGCTGGACTTGCTCTAGTTTACTGGTGTACACAGTTGTATTCTCTGACCTGGCGAAAATACCTAGATTAACTTAATGCACCTATGGAGGTTTTGTACACCTATCTAGTGATTTTTCTTGTGAAAGGACTACTCAGATACTCAGTGTTTTCTTGAGTGTGTATGTGTGCAGCAGTATGGCTTGAATGCAAACTGTTATTTAAACCAAATTGATTAAAGTTATTTTAATTTGAAAACATGTCAACATTTTTACCTCCTACTGTAGTCTTGAACATTAAAAGGTACCTCCATACTAGCTCTCAGTCTGCTTTCTCCCTCTAGCCCGTGGCAGTAGCATTCAGCATGGCAGGGGCCAGGAGGTAGGGAGGTGACATGTAAATGCTTGTCTCTTCTTATGCTTTTCCCTAGGCACCTGTATTGGCCACTGCCTGACACAGGATAGTCAGTTGAATTGCCTTCAGTTTGATCACTCAGATGTTGTCTTCATCTCGTATTGTCAGCGATCATTATTTTTATACTTCCATTACTTCCTTGATGTTTTTCATGAAAGCAGTACCAAACTGCCGCATTTTATGTAATTACGTCTTCAGTTTAACTGACAATGAAGATGTAGATTTGTTTTCTTAAAGGCAAAGGCAGATTACTTTCTTTATCAAGGCACAACATCAACAATAATGTTAATTTATTCTGGTGTGTTCAACTGTCTCACTCATGAAAGGAACTCCATTGTAAATAATCCTGGAATTGCATAATGGAGCACTTTAGGCTGGAAGGGACCTCAGAAGGGATTGTGGTGCAACTGCCTGCTCAAACTGGGGCTAATGTTGATGTTAGATCAGGTTGCTCATCGTAACAAAGTTTTGATCTTAAAAGCTTGTGTAATGTTTTAAAAAATCACCATCTGAGGGAGAAAAAAGTACAATGCTTGTACTTTGTTAATGTGTACCTACATAACTTAGCTGAAGTCAGCCACAGGAAAGCAGGAGGCAAAACTCCTGTTACCAAGTCCTCATGGACTTCTTCCAGCCTTATGCTAGCCTTGCAAATAACACCATTATTCATACAGCTTGGTTTACAGTTGGAGAATAATTCAGCAATGTGAGTTGTGTCTCTTATGTCTGAGGCTTTTCTTAGTTAGATCCAGAGTAAAGGAGCCACATGGTATTTTTCCTCAAAAAAACAAACTGAGGGTGAAAAAGGGCTGTTGACTTTATTATTGTGCTTTATACTCTAGTGGTATTTTAGATTGACTTGTTGAACATGTCAATCAGCATGTTTTCTAAACAGGTATGCTTCTTTAAGGCCAACAAAAGGGAGAAAGAAGGAAGAGATTGTGTTAGATACAGAGAAAGGGAGTGAGAGAAAGCTGAAATTATCCTCTTTTCCAACATGGGAACCTTTCCTAATAATTGAAATGATTTAATCACGTTTTAAGTCATAAACTGCCTTTGTTTTATTGGTGCTGTTTTGTTTCTCCCTCCATGTCACAAGAAGAAATTGCTGAATCTGTTTTTATTTTCTGTAAGAAGAATTCTACATTTGCATGCTGTTATGAAGGCAGAATGTAGCCATCTGCATTTTAACAGAAAACCTTAGGATTATAAAGTGTCTGTTTATTCTTGGGTGAGCAGATACAGGAAAAAATTGCACTGGAATTAAGAAGTTTCCTTAGTTTTATACCATCTTTCTAAGAAATACCCGATTGTATTATTTTCTAACTAAAAGTATGATGTCTTGTTAAGAGTATTAAGTCTTATCTTGGTTGATTTCATGCATTAATTAAACTATTAATTAATTTATCCTGGTCAACAGAAGGCAAGTATGCAGTTCATAAAAATTTTAAATACATTTTGTAAGTAAGAGAAAAGCAGTAATGACATTTTTTTATTTTGCAGTCAGTTTTAACCAATTAGAAAGCAGTCAGGGCAGTGCCTATTTCAATAACATTTCTAATCTTTTCCAGATTCACTGACTTGTCATAAGAGCTATTTCGTTCTGAAACTACAGTAATGTTTTTAGAATAAAGGGCAAAGGAAAGTTGTATTCTGTGGTGTTTCCAGAAGTAAAGACCATGTTGTTTTTTTAGACAGTTTAGTCTTTACACATTTCATCACCAGCCTGGTTCTTGTTTGGTGCTGACACACTGTCACTCAGGCAGTGGGTAGGTGGAAACACCACACTATGGAGGTAACAACTTCCTTCTTGTGACACTGCTCAGTGTAGTGTGGGCTCCAGATCAGGTGACGGCAAAAAGGCTGTAGTCATTTGGGACAGTGCTGAGCCAGTACCCACCCTTGAAACAAGTCCTGAATGTGAGGTCAATAAATCTCCTCAGGTACTAGAGTGAAGCTTTTCCTTAAATGTTTTCATGAAGCTTAGATCAATATCAGGAGGATCAAGTTCTGCAACTGCTTGCAGCCAGAAAATATCCTCAAAATGATTCTTGATGTTAACACTTCTGTGCATGAGCTGATAGGTGTTACTAACCAAACGCAACACTGCCAGACAATATGCACACTGAGTAAATTGATGAGATGCAGGGAATTTTTCCTAAATCTTTTCAAGTTAGGTCTTTTACAGGTCCACGTGAATTTTGTAACAGAAATATCACCACCTCTAAGTTTGGGCATAATTTATAAGTACAGAGAGCTCCTCAAGATAAAAATGTGCGCTCTGCCTTTCTCAGAGATGACTACTATCCATTATTGGCTTGAGGAGTCCAGGCATGCAGACCATTCAGGCACACCACCACATTTGAAGGGAAATGCCTTCCCCTGCTTCTGAGCATGGATGTTGAATGAGTATCATTCACTTAATATAGTCAACTTGGGAATTAAATGTTTATCATTAAAATAAGCAGAATTAAATGACTATGTTTAAAAGCATGAAAAGAGTTCATTGTGAATTAGACTGTGCTTGGTACACAGAGCGCTTAGCAAAGGTTCATGCAGATGCAGAACATTGGTGCTTCTGGCCCTAAAATTTTTGTTGTAAGTCATCTTCCAGTCCATCTAGTAGATGGACTCCAATAGCATATGTAAAATGAAGTAAGCTTGGGACTAGCTTCTCAGTTAGCTGTGCACTTTTTAACTCTTCTTTCACAACTTGGTTTCTCTGATTTTCTCATAATTTACTGTAAAGATGTTTGTATGTATGTAAATACACATACATACAAGTATATGTTTCTTAAGAAAAATGAACCTAGACCCTCATCCAAAGCAAACAGAAAACTCTACAAAACCTGTATAGAGTCTGTTTTGTTGGCCTTATGTACGCTCTCTGGATTTCCATACATCTTTGTGGAATGGCACCATCCTTTCCTCTGCACTGACAGGTCTGGTTTCAGGACCATCTGCCTTGGAGCAGCCAGAGCAGTGTTCTCCTCCCAAATGCTGGAATTAAATCCATTTATGCCTAATCTCTACATTACTTTGGAAGTTTTTATTTTGCTTATAAAAACAAACAATAAAAATTGAATAAATACATTCTGTATAACCTAGTCCCTATTTTTTCCTAGTAACTGCACTTCTTAATCAGAGATAAAAGGAACTCCTGTAACATCCAGTGATTAAACCAGGGCCTGTACCCACGAGGAGTGCTTTTCAGGGTGGCTTGGAAGCACTATTATCATATGACTCGGGGTCTGGCTGTTGTGATTGTTAGATGGTTTCTATTTTATTAGAAGTGATGGCTAGGAATCTATTAAAGCCAACAACAGGTATCAAAGCCTGAGGAGCAGCTTTGCTATCAGGCCTACAGTCCTCAGCTGTGGATGGGTTTACTCATTGGACCTCGCAGAAAACTCAGCCCTTACAAATTGTTGCATTATGTTCTGGTCAAAGCTGTATTAGCAACACCGGGCAGATGCCAACTGCCAGGTGAGCACCGCATGTTCCTCCTATTTGCAGAGTTCACCTAGGACTTCTTTCAGTCCCGCTTTGTACTTTCCAGTATTTCCAGGGACAAGAAGCACGTTAGTACAATGGGTCCGTTCAGGTGGACGGAGGGAAGAGCCAGAACTACGGGAGCGAGCAGCACACTTGCCAGGGGCCGCCAACACTCCCGACCGGCACGGTAGCAGCCTGGCAACGAAAAAACGTGCAAAGATGCCGCACCCCCAGAGTGGGCGGGCGCACGCGGAGAAGGGTGGGAAGGGGGAATTAGGGTGCGCCGAGCTTCCCTCAGGCGATTGGCTGCTCCGCGGCGAGCTCGCCATTTATGGACACGGCACCAGCGCGCGCGCGCGCGCGCGGCGTGGGGCAGTGGCCGCCGCGTCCCCGAGCTGTCGCCCCGCCGGCGGAGCTGCGCGCGCGGGGAGGGCGGGCTCTATTTCCCTCCGTCAGCCCCTCCCTGCTCTCTGCTCCTCCCTTCTCTCCGTACGTCTTGGGGCGCCGGAGTGTCTGGGCAGAGCCGCGGGCAGCGGAGGAACCGTGATGGTAAGCGCTGGGCTCGGCGGGGCTGTGGATGGCTGTCGCGATCTGGGGGTCGTGGGTGGCGGGCCGGCACTTGGTGAGGGGAAGGTGACTGCCTCGGTGCCTGTACATGTTTCCTCGTGCTCTGTCGGCAAAGGGCTGCGGGCAGCCCTCCCTGCCCCTCGCTGCGGAGAGGCCTCGGTGAGGGGCGGTTGTGTAATCGGTACCGTGCCAAGCGCTTGACCGGAGACGCAAGCGGGCCAAAAGCTTCGGGCTGCTGGCCCCGTGGACCCTGGGTAGATGTCGGCGCTGGGGCGCGCCAGCGTCGCTCTTGAGGGGGCAGGGCCGGCGGCCCCCTGCACTGTCTTGTAGGGTACTAGCCTAGTTTCCTGTCGTTTCTCGGGACCTAAAGAGATTTTAGCTGTTGGTTTCCTCAAGCAGGAAAAACCTCGTGGGAAGGTAGCGCGGCGGCGTTTGTTGAACAACAGGTGACGCATCTCCGCTTCAGAGCGCGATTCTGAAGGGCTTTCTGCGTAGATACCACGCTCCCCTAGCTGTGGCCCTTTGGCATCTCTGTCCGACTGTTAGTGTCCACTCCGGTCCCCTTCTGAGCGGCTGGCCTGGTGACAGGCAGCGAGATAACTGGTCTGAACAACAAATGCAACTCCCGAAATCGGGGTGTTCGGTCACTACAGCTGCTGGCCTGATAGGATAAGGGAACGCGGTATTAGTGCTAGACTGAGGGAATACTGAGGTTCAGTAACTGAACCTGGTTTATTCTTAGTTATTGACTCCTGAGGATTGCTAGTAGCTTTCATCCTGAAGTAATCCAAATAATGATTATGACAACCTGTTACACAAGAACTTGTAGTATGTGGCAATAAACTAAGTTGAAATACATAACCTTTAAGCAAGTAGTTTATTAAAAACTCTTCTAAAAAGTGGAATACTAAAGCTGTGAGAGTTAAAATACTTTGAAAACTTTTGCATCATTCATACTAAACCTTAGCTGAAGTGAAGTTTTAAGGAGCGACCGACCTAGTCTGTGTGTATTTAGAGTCTTAATGACTTGGAGTGTTAGCTTGGGCCCTTCATTCCTGACACCTTTTAAAGGATGCCCCTCTTATGACCAGTGCCTCTGTTTTTAGTTTTCTGAGGCAAATATAGTTGTGCCTGATTACACCTGTGTTGAGCACAAGTTTTTGCTTTAAATAAAGCATTGCAGAGGTTAGGAAGCTGAAGTTTGTGTCACAGGAATGGACAGTGATACCACCAACTCACACAGTCCCATAAGGAGCTTTAAGATAGGCACCTGTGTGCCCTGTCAGTTGATTGCTTAGTCAGGTGGTTCATATCAACTCTTTCAGGTAACGTCTACCTCCTCATTACTTGCTAGGTCACAGACACCTGTGACATTCACAGACTAATTGGTAATGTATCATTGTTAAATGACATCATTAAATGTGGTTTAAAGTCCTTGGTGCAGGTCCTTCAGAGATATTTGCCTGTTAACAACACTTAGAGACCAGTGAGTCTGTTGTGCACCATGAATTTCTTTTTGATTAAAAGTTTTTATCAAAATACAGTTCTTGTAAACTGATTGGTGACATACTTGTTGAGTTTTATGAAAATAAAAGTTTATTCCACAAGATACCCTTTTCAGGGAACTATTCAAGCAGTTATTCTTCAGCATTTAATGTGATACTGAAGTGTTGAATTAATCACTGTGAGCTCTCGAGCTAATATGAACTGAATTTTTTTAAGATTGTCTGTAAGTAATGTAAGAAAATATTGTAAAACCAGAAAAGACTTATTAAAAACACTGGGTTTTGTAAGAATTATGCTCAAATAATTGCTTGATAATCATTAGGAGGTAGTACTTCGTAACTTAAAAAGCTGGCAGAAGCTACAGTGGTGGCTTATGAACATGAATCACTCTACCAATATCCTGAAACTTTACACTTGTTCTCTCTGCTGTATTAAAAAAAAAAAAATCCCTTATTTTTGTCTTGGCAATTTTGGTGTCTGTGGAGGAGGGGAAAAGCAGCATGTCTCATGAGTGCATTATTTTCACTAAATTTGGTGTTTTCAGCCATGCCATATCTGTAGACTTTAGTGTGCATTTTTCCTGTCTAAGAAGGTGGTATAGTGCAGGATTCTGAGTTATCACTGACATTGGTTGTAGACATTTCATGCATCTTGGATGGTCTGACACAGCACAGCACATAAAGGCTGTGCTGGTGTTCATATGTCTTCTGCTCTAACTTCTGTGCTGTGGTGCACAGCCCCTAGCAGGTTTGCTTGCATGATTGTGAAGCTCTATGCAACTTAGCAATACTTCCCCACTTTTTTGATGTTTTACCTGTATTGAGTTAACTGTGATTTCAGGAGATCTGCAGACATGGAGCAAGTGAGCTGTTTCATGGCTGTACACTGTAGTACAAGGTGGGACTGAGCAATAATGGGGAAAAACTGCATTCAAGATGATAGCTTTAAGGAACATGTGACAGCTGTTGAATTGTTTTCTTTTGAAATGTATCCCTTCTGTTGACTTTGCATTTCAGTTTTTAAAATTCAAAACGAATGATGGCTTCCAATAGTTAATCTGCTATATGTAAGTCCTCAAAATGTGGATTATGTAAGTGTAAAAGCAGTCCCACTGCAGTGGTGGACTAGATCTTTAATGTTCAGGAAACCTCTCAGTAAACTAAGCTGAAACTTGAAGTGAAACACATTATGCAGCTTTTGCTTTTATACAGAGAGTTTGCCACTTCCTAGAGTCATTAAGTAGTTCATGGAAATGTATTGGAGGGTCTTACATTGAGTTGGATAAAGAATCTGTATCATGTTACAAAAATAATCTTGTGATGTTAATGTGACAATGTGATCTTGAATGTTTCATTTAAAGTAATTCTAGAGTCTTTAGGGAAAAGTTGTTGCCCTCAGTATTGTCAGCTGGCTTTGACTTAAGGGTAAAATGCTGAACATTAATCAGCAAACACAACACTGTTTGTAAGGCATAAACTGCTGCCACCTCCCCCCAGTGGCATAAACCTGAATAAATAACCTGACAACAAGCAGTCAGTGGTCAACTTTGCCAACTTTTTGCATATTCTCTGTTCTAGATTACTTCTAATGAAGTTTTGTACTACTTTGTAGGGGAGGGTGAGAATGGAAGGCTCCAAGAGAAAGCAGGTTCAGCAGTATTTGGAGTAACACAAATTTTTGGGCAAGCCAAGGTTATCTAGTTCAATTATGTTAAGGATAAAAAAATAAAAATGTTCATATGTTGCCTTTAACCAGCATTTTAATGATAAGCATTTTTTATATAGCACTGTAGTCAGTATGTGCATTTTATTTGGGCATACTTGATGTCTTAGCATTTTTAAAACCTCTTCAACAAAGATGGAAGGTTGATTGTTAAAAGGAAACTTTTTTTATAGCAGGGCAGCATAGCTTGATGTCAGTAGAGGTCAGATACATTATAGCCCAATCCAGCAAGAAGCTGGGGATGTCTTGATTGTATGTAGTGGCCTATGAAAGTATGCAGAAATTAAAATTCTGTGATAGGTCTGAAAGGACTTGTTAGCCTCTAGGATTTGGACCTAAAATAGTTAATGGGACGTGAGCTGGGACCCCATGCTATCTAAGTCTTTTTCCTGCAAGAAAGTCACAAGCAAGACACTGATGCTTCTGTGTTCAAAAAGCTGCTTTTCTGTCTGCTGCAGCTCAAACCTTGCTCTCTGCAAAATGTGGAATAGTAGGGAGAGTAACAGCATGTGCTTTACATTATGTCTAGAGCTCCATTAATGGAAAAATCACCTAGCTGTATGGTATTTCTGTCTGGCCAATATATAAAGTGTAATAAAACACAGTAGTGTGTTCAGTAGCAAAACTAGTGACTTTTACTAGCTTTGTTTTGTTTAGATCATGGGCATGCTTGTCCTTGTTTCTTTCTAGTTTAGACCTCTGGAATAGTTTATGGGTGTGTCATGTATGTTAGAGCACTTTTTCAGGAAACTCTGATGCATGCAGCCTTTGCAGCTCAAAACTGAATATTTGATTGTATGTATACACATATTAAGCATTTTTCTCATAATTTCTTTTGCCTTCTAGAACTGCTTTTCCCCTCTCATATATAATTTGCTTTTTGTGAAGGAAAGGAGATGGCAATGCTGTTAGTAAACTATATGCAGCTACTTTTTTCTTAACTTGAAGGAATAACTTGTCCCAGTCTTAACTGCCTTGTCTTGGAGCACTGCTGCATATGTGGAATGGGGAAGGATAAAACAAGCTTTTTAGAGCCTTTATGATAGCTACTCAGGGAAGTATAGTCAAGCTTTGTGGTAGGTTGGAAATTCACCCCCCCCCAACATTAACTTTACCAGACTATCTCAGGTAGGAAGCAAATGGAGCTATATGTACAAGCAAAACTACAGTTTACAGTGGAATGCAATGAATATATACAAATATACAGTATTTACAATATTTACAAGTATTTACAATTAACAAAACAGCACAAAACCCCCCCTGGCTAAAAAGAGACCAGGGAAGCTGGCCCCTGCCTCCCCCTCTCTGCCTCCCCCCTGGCAAAAGGAAAGAGAGAGAGAAGCTGATAAGGTTAATACCAGACCAAGCAGTCAAGGTCAGCAGAGGCGTGTTAGAAATCTTCCCAGCGAAAGAAGAAGAGAGCAGACATTCTGCACCACACTGCCCAACAGAACTGAACTTTGTTTTGAGAACTAAATCTTAAGGGAGCTATCCCTCCAATGGAATTGTTTGGAATGATCACGGTTTTCCTTTTTTACACCCAATAGAGATGTATTTACATTTTTACTACTTTCTGCTCAAGATCTGTGACAATTTTTAAAGGCATAGCCTCAAACCACCACAAGCTCTTACTGGATTCTAAGTAAAATCATAGCAATATTCTCATCTTAACATGAAAAGTGTATTTCCTTGCTTGAAACATTAAGAAGTTGCATATCTCTTTAGTGAAGTCTTCTCAGCTTCTTCTTTTTTCTTCACAAATATGTTTAATATCTTCCCAGTTTTGAGAATTAATTTAAAAGTGATGTAGATCTAAATGGTCATGCACTGCTAGCAGTCTTATACTTTCCTATACCAAAATTCCACATAAGGAATCAGAAATGCCTGCATGTTTAGATTTACATTCTAATATAGTATATGTGTATTACATAGTGTATAAATAAACACCTTCAGAAGAATCCTTTCTGTCAAATCTAATTAGTTGCTGCATCTAATGAGGAAGGGAGCAAAAAAGTAAGAGGTAGTCTTGTCTTACATTTTGCCAAGGGCCCTGGATAATCCCTGAAGTGAGCTTACTGTCCTTATGTGAAGAGTTCTGACACAGGTTGTTGTAGTTCTGCTGACAGATAAAGCCTGGGATTTGTTGGCCTGCAAGTTGTCAGGTTTTTGTTTACACTTTGGTTCTGGTCATTGACACAATGTGTAGTTTATAAATGACAAAGTGATCTGCTTTCATTTCAGTTTTGTAAAATGCTGTTGTAATGCAGTACTTCAGTCTGCTTTTTATTTTTTTTTTTGGAAGCTGGATTCTTGGTCTATATTATGTGTGACTACTAGAGAGCATTAAGAGCTATCTTAGGGATTTTGCACATCATTAAAGCAAGTTTTGTTCTGGGAGTTAACAGCAAAACTAGGAGCAAAAAACAAAAAGGCAGTTCTCAGAAGTGGGGAAAAGGGGTAGGGGTGTGTGTATGTTCAGTTTAGAAAGGATTTGGAAAATAATTTATTCTCTCTTCAAACACAGAAAACACCAGGCATAGGCTTCAGCAAGAAAGGGTTGATTTGCACTAAATTTTTGAATGAAGCCACTTTGTAGTGTCCAAAGTCTCACCTTGAATAAGAGCAAAGGCTTATGTCATTGTAAAAGGATAAACCTTTTTGGAAAAATCGTGTAAAGATTTTCTTGCACGTTTTCTCATCTGTTGTAGGTCACTCATTTTTTCACTGTCCCATTGTCTGCCAGGGACCTTTACTGTTACTTCTGCAGAAATGTTGTCCTTTTTTTTTTTTTTTTAACTGTTGGTATATGGACAAGTATTACAGGTATATGGGCTGCTTTCTAATTTTTGAAACAGTTGTAGCCAAAGGAGTTTGCTAGCTGCTGTGTGTTGTTTGGCTTTTGTTAGCTCTACATTGGTATAAAAATATTTTAAAATAGAAACACTGCAGAAAGTAAACAAGTATTTTCTCCCTATCTTAAAATCAGAACTGAGAGCTGTCTTTGACAAGTTGTTTAGGCATTCACCTTGCCTAATCGTTAGGACTCTTGTGCAACCTAGCCTCCTGTTGCACTGCAAAAGGGAGCTTGGCTGTGAGGAGCTCTATTTTAGTCAGACATTCCTATCTCCTGCTTGCTTTCCCCACGTTCCTGAGATGCCAATCACTGTCCTGCCCAGGAAGTACAGCTATCGCTCATCTCCTTGACTCATTCTCATTTTCTTGCTTTCCTACCCTCCACCTACTGACTTCCTTTTTTCCTACCCTCATCTCTTGAAAAATATGAATACCCCTCGGGGAGACCAGGTGTGCAGTCATGTCCTGGCATGGACATGGAATCAGTTCTCTCTGCTTGAAGTCATTGCTATGGTAGGAAAAGTTTTTTTTAGTGTAAACCCTTTTCACACATGAACTTTACAGGTGCATTTGGCCTATTTTACTAAATATAGTTCATACAAATGTATAAATGGCATTGAAGTTTGACTGTTTCATGTACAACAGCAAATATGACGAAGCTCAAGATGATTTAATGTAGATAGCTTAAAAAGGGGTGTGTGTTTAAGGATATTTTTTTCCAAAGACTGTGGCATTTAATTGCATTAAAACTGTTGGTGGATTGGGTCCATAAACAGTAAACTGTATTTCTGGGGGGAAAAAAATATCTGAATTAATTTTTTTTTTTTTACTTGCAGTGGAAAATGCTTTTTTAAAAACCTAGTGGGAAAGCTGACAAGGCAAGCAGTATTGGTTATTGGAGCATGAGTCAGTTATCAGAAGCGATGCTTTTTGGGAAGCATGTTTAAGAGTTGCTTATGAGTACAAAGAATTAGCTATTAGCATAAATTGCAAAATTCAGCTGAGCATTAACTTTGAAGTTAAAGCCAGTTGTTAGCAAATCTTTGAGCATGCTTCATGATCAACACCATTCTGGAAGTGTAAGGAATATAAAACAGATCTGGTGCCCTGTTTTCCTGTCATCTGGGTGATTCAGAAGTATCTGTGGTGAAAGCCAGCTCTGGCTGTCAAGAGCAGTGTGAAAGGTGATGGCTTTGTATTCTTGAGCCGACCTCATCAAAAAAAGGAATATAAATGGTTCATGCAAAAGCATGTGCTTCTAGGAGCTATTTTAATGCTTTGTTCAGCAATCTGAAGTTTAAATGAGAGGGTTTTGTTGGCATCCTTCAAACAGGACTAGCAGTCTTGTAGCAAGTGACTAGCTGCACTTGTCCTCCTACAGGAAGTGTGAGGGTTTTTTTTCCTTGCCAGCTCCAAACCACTAGCTGAATCACCTTCATCAGCTGAGCCTGAGTCTGTAACCAGTTCTTGGTCAGTCTTATTGAATGGAAGTGTTGAAGCTGTATTCGAGTCTGAACAATGCAGCCTGCTATCCTTTAGAAAACATGTCAAAGGCTCTTAGCACTCAGGATTTTAAATCTTTCATGCTTGTGTCTTAAGAGATACTATGTTGCCAGGTGCTCAGTCCTGTGCCTAGGACAGTCATCTGTTTTTGATCTGGCCTTCCACAATGTTTGTGAGACCTTAAGTTCTAGACAGTTTACCAGTGCATGCTGTTATCTTTTGTCATGATTTATGTCTTTTTCTGTGCTTTGAGTTGTATATTGCTAAACCAGAAGTACAGAAAGATGGAAGTTGAGACATCTTGTCAGTAATATGTTTGCGGTTGCAAGGAGTAGTCAAGAATTTGTCTCATCTTGCTTTTTTGTTGTTTGGATATTTATTTATTTATTTCCCCTCTGCTTTGAAGGACAGAAGTCTCCACAAATGTCTGAGTGCTTCCAAATTTGCTTTTGCAGTAACTCATAACCCTGTGTTATTCCCAGCTGTAAAGAAGTGCACTGGTACAAAGTGTATTTGAATTCCTTTTAACAAGTGCTGCCAACACATTCATAGTCCTTTGAGTTGTAACCTCTGTACACTCTGATAGCCTGTATAATATGAAAGTACTACTGCTCCAGTGGGTTAGTAAGAGGATTCCAAGGATGAAAGTTTACCTAAATATTGTAAGTGTATTATTTACAGCATTAGCATTTTGTAAACTTTTAGGCTTTGAGCTGTTGTAGTTCTTCTGGCATGTACTGAACACCTTTTGGTCACTCAAGTTTTGGACTATTTTATTGCAGATGTTATGGTATATGAACTGGAAAACAGTTCATTTGCTAAGTGAAAGCAGTGTTCATGAGGCATAGTGAAGGAGTACTTTCATTAAACCTAATCTTAAAGGTCATTTCATGGTACTCAAAAGCAAGTGCGTATTTTTTGGTTTTTATTTTTCCTGTCAGTATTTGAGAAGATTCTGATTTGTCAGTCAGTCATGAAAGAATTTGTTTTCCTGTACTGTATCCCCAGCTGTATTCAGTGCATACCTAAAGAAAGTGAAACGTGCAAAAGTATTTACATCAGTAATTGAAAACAGTCATAGTGCAGATATACTTAAATAGGAGATTTCAGATTTGGTACAGAGATACAAAAAGATACAAAACTACAAAGCCACCCATCCTTGCCTTCTGAGCACAGAGGCACTAGCTGTCTACATGGTCTGAATTAATAAATAATTCTGTACTATCTTCTAGTAAGGGAAATCAAACAGGATTTTCTGTAATTATTTTTGCTCTCAGTGTTGCCACAAATTGCTCTTTAAATACAGTTCATATTTTTGATAGAACTAGTAATAGGATGTGATCATCCAGGGAAAAACTAAGTAGTCACGGTAATCTATCATTGTATTAGACTCTTGCATCTTAGTTTTATAATTTTTGTTGATTCTCAGTAGTACACTTATGGAAGGAAGACAGACTGACACTACTACTGTCAGGAAAATTCTGATCTCTTTCCATAATTTGAAATAAAAGTTTGGATACTATGGGAACTGATGTATTATAATATATGATTTCATTACATATAATTTCTGTACAACATAGTATCCTGCTAACACTGTTCTTGTGTAAACTTGATTAATTCCCAAATTCTGAATTGCTTCAATCCATGAAAACAAATATTTGACTTTCCCTATTCCTCTAAGATCAAAATTACTTCACCTAGATTTCTTTCCACTCACCCCTCCCACTTAAAACCAGTGCCTTACACACAGTCATGTTTCCAGGACTTGATGCTATATTGTTGGTAGTCTCCCACCCTTTTTCAGTACTTCCCCTCAACTTTAAATATATGCTGGGAGCTACTATATTGGTCAATAATTGCTAGACTCAGCAAACCAAAGATTCCTACAAAAATGTTCTGGTCTTTGCTGTGGAAAAGTCGAAAAAACCTCTCAGAGTAGAGCTATTTAGATGTTTTCAGTTTTTAAGAGTATTCTGACTGTTCTTTTTGTAACCTGCAAGACTCGAATAGGCTGGAATAACGTGACCTTTTGGAACTGATTTGCACTGGTGGAAGGAGAAGTATAGGAATCCTGCTACAGAGTACAGATCAAACCTGCTGAGGTGTCTATGGAAGGTTTCTAAAAATGTGTAAATCTTATCCTGAGCTGTATCCAAACCATTATCTGTTTACTTGCTCTGCAGTGGCTGTTCGTTTTGCAAAGCATTTCTTCTCGCTTATTCCTCTAGTAGCCAACAGCTCCTAATTACAGACGCTTACAGCCCAGGTTTGATAGTTGCACTAGTGACAGGAACATTTTACTTCCAGCTAAGTGGTGGGACTTAGTGGGGCCCTTTGGGGTTCATATTCGATGTCAAGTGTCACATTTCACTTAACAGTAGCTGAAGGCAAAGTTCCTGCAGGAGCAATGTTTCAGAACCCTGGAATGATTCAAGTTCCATTCTGTTGGTTATTTTAGATTACAGGAATAGGTGAATAACTTTACACTTAAGGCTGGAGTTGCAGTAGCTTCTAGAGACTGTGCTGTTTGTTGGCTAAATATGAATTAGGCTTGACACCAGGAAAAAAAAATCTCAGATGTTTGTAATAAATAGTTCCCATTGTAACACTGCTTGTGTCTATGGAGGTCCGATTTGGTATTTGGCCTTTAATGAGCAAAAAGCTTGAGCACCAGAGTGACAGGGAAGTAGGGGCAGGGAGAATGACTTCAGAATAGGAGAGGCCTTTGCTGTTTTGCTATATTTCACTTTTTTTTTGTCTCTGTGTTGGGTTGTAACCACAGAGTCAAGGCACTATCATTTTCAGATGAGAGCGAGTGGATAGGTCTTCAGCAGAGCAAGAACCTAACCAAGGAAAAAAAGGCTTGACAGTGCCTGAGTATCCAGTATGTGGAACCTGAGAGATATGTTGAGTACCTGTTTCTAGCAACTTGCATAGCTTAGCTATGTCTGTCACTCCTGTCTTACAAGCACTATGCAATAATTATATGTGCATGGCAATACAAGACTAGATCTAAAGAAAGTAAAAATTTTCCCAGTTTAATACTTTAAATAACAAATTAGCATACATGATGTGATGTGGTTAACAGAACTTATATTTGATACAGCTGACCCGGATTCTGTTGTGGTTTGAAAGAAGTACATACAATAATGGAGATGAAACTGTCCTAGCTTAAAGCTGTGTTCAAACACACAGAATGTGTATTTTCTACAGAACTTATTGCACTCTCCACTGACTTATTAAGGTCTCCTTGGGAATACCTTTTTAATGAAGTGCCTGAGCCTCTCTTGTGAAGCTAGACAGTGGTTAAACTTAAGTAGCACACAGTAGTAGAAAATGGTTTTCATGTAGATAATACTATTGTTAACTGACAGTTTTAAAATTGAAAGGAATACTTAGTTTACCCCTTTCTAGTGTCAGTTACCCAGCTGACTTTTCTAGAAGCTGTTCCCATGAGTACTACTCTTTAAAGCTTTTCTAGTGGTAAATAGGAATTCTGGCTCCAGGGCTCTTAATGTCTGAAATACCAGCACACCCATTCCACAGAGACCTGATCTCAGTATGCAGAGTAAGTTCATGACCAGCAGTGGTTTCTTCCTGTAGTTTGCTTTGTGGTTTTATTCTTGGTTTGTTCTAGGAACACTTGAGAGGAAACAAAAACAGTGACTACTTATTCCCATATTTGGTATTGTTTTAGACATAATGGACATCGTTCTTCACTAAAAGAGCAGTGACACTGTTTCTAGATAGTCTAACTTTCCTCAAACTATGGGTTAATCTTGGAGGGTCACATCATAGCTGTGTGCAGTTTTCTACATGGAGTTGTGATGTTAAACAGTTAGGTGGCACTAATGGAATGCATTAAGGTAATTTGGCCTGCATCTTCACAATACTAAAAGCTTATCTTTACATAGTAACAAATCCTTGTTCTACAGCAGAACTTCCTTTGGTCTATAGCCTAGTAGGTATATTTAAAACTGTAAAGAATTGGGATTAGTGAAGGTTGCAAAGATTTTCTAGTGAAACAAACTGATAGCAGTAGAGGAAGGAGTAATTAGAACATCAATGTCAGTTTAACTTCCTAACTTGATCCTTGCTGATTTTTTTTTTTTTTGTTTTTCCTCTTGAGAACTGTACTTGAATGGGGTCTCAT
Source organism: Indicator indicator (assembly GCF_027791375.1). Classification (NCBI taxonomy): domain Eukaryota; kingdom Metazoa; phylum Chordata; class Aves; order Piciformes; family Indicatoridae; genus Indicator; species Indicator indicator. Next base: position 7,957,149 of record NC_072025.1, read on the forward strand.
TGTATTCTGTACTCCCAATACAGATTTTGGGGAGGTGAACCCCAAACCCTGAATCTGGGTTATTAAACAGTCACATATAAAGCCATATTGAGAAGGAAGCAAATACGGTGTGCTTCGAAAAGCATTTTGCAGTATGCCCTATCTCTTACCAAAATAGTTAGCTGCCTTACCTGCTCCCATGCAATTCATCAGTAAAAAGACATTTAATTCCATGACAGCAGATTTTGATCTTCAGTTTAGTAGTACTGAGCTTGACCTCTTAAGTATTGCAATCTGTACTTAAACTGAGACTAAAAGTTCAACTGCATGTGTCCTACTGTCCCAAATTAAGCCATTATGGTTACAATCTTGACAGAACCAAAAACCTACAATTCTGGATAAGAAAGGAATGTCTGCAACCTACCTGGAAGAGAACACAACATTCTAAATACTTGTTTTAATAACATAAGTTTATAGATATTTTTTTCCCTGCAGTCCTTTTTTTTTTGTGTGTGTGTGGAAAGGAATATGAGCTGTTTTTTCTAAAAACAGTCTTTGTGTGAAAGGTGACAAGTGCTGAAGCAAGTATGTTTGGCATGTATTGATGGTACAGCCTGTAGCTTTAGCATATAGGCAGATACTTCATAAACCTCTGACCATCACTAAAGGATGTTCTGATGAATTTGTTTTGAGGGTAGTGGCTTGAATGTAGTGGACAAACATGTTACCACAAAATTAATTAGTCATCAACAGCTTATTTACTCTGACATGCCTTAAGAGTGTCCACCTACTGAAATTAGGTTTTCTTTTGTTCAGATAATTTCTTAGTGATACCGACTGAGGCATTTTGCACCTGAGGCCAATAGGTAATTTTTTCACTTGACTTGTCCAGTATGTGGTTCTGTTCTCAGACCAGATACATTTAAAACTGAATAAGCAGGCAACAGGCTTATCCTGATACCACTCCTTCAGCTGAGGGTTCCTGGAGTCCAGCCTGGAGTGTAAGCTGAACTGCTCCCCATCAGTTTGATCATAACCTGGATCTCTGATACTCAAGGACAATTAAATAACTCATAACTTAGTCGGGGGGAAGAGGCTTGAATCAAATTACCAGTGGTCAATTTCTACTGCTCTAGAATGCACTGAAGACTTCGGGGAGTTCTTCCTAGTGTACAGTTCAAAATATGCAGCTGGAGACTCATGACTCAGCTATGGTTGTGAAATTTACATCTGAAGCAGACAGTACTTTGGAATAATATCAATTTTTATTTCAAAATATTTTACCTGGGGATGACAATTCAATTGTGTTTTGGTGGTGGGTTTTTTTTTGGTTTGTTTTGTTTTAATTCTATTTGGTTTCCCCCCAGGGCTTTGAAGTCCTTTTGTCATTATACTTTTTACAAACATAGAGTAGTAGGCTAGCTATAAAATACTAATCTTGTTGCTGTTTGCTCATTGACGGTGCAGGTGTGCAAACAGGAAAGGGAAAAAAAAGAAGGGAAGTCAATATCATCTGATTGCCAAAACAAAACACCAATTGAGTAGCTAAAATTATGTTCAAGCTGGTAACAGGATACAGTGAACAATGAAGAATGCTTTACCTTCTGTAGCTCTTTATGGCTTGTTTTGCAATTATTCTTGACCAGTTGAAATTCTTGAGGCAGGTAGAAATCTACTTCATTTAAATGAACCCACTTACTCTTTTTTTTTTTTTTGGCATAAGATCTTAGTGAGATGCCTAGTCATTTGTTTCTCATTCTTGATATCTTTGAAAACTTCAATATACTCAAGAACTAAAACTACTCGTGGTTTTTTGAAGGTTTTCAAAATCAGTTAAAGCAAATCAGGACATGCAAGTATTAGAACTAGCAGACAGGGGAGTACTTTCTGTACTATTTGGTGCTGTAGCTAGAATAAAACATACTATTTTTCACTTTTTTTCCTCTTCCAGTCTCTGGAGTGCCAGTGTGCAAGAATCTCACTGGTTCAGTCTAACTAGGTTAGAGGCTAAAGTGAGGAGGGAGCCATCTTCTTCTTGATGGCAAGCAGGGCTAGAGGAAATGGTTTCAGGCTGCACCAGGCGAGGTCCAGTCTAGATATTAGAAAACAGTTCTTCATTGAAAGGGTTCTCAAACATTGGAATGGCCTGCCCAGGGCAGTGGCTGAGTCACCATCCCTGGAGGTGTTCAAGTGGTGTGTGGACCTGGTGCTTAGAGACATGGTTTAGTGTTGACCCTTCAGTGCTGGGTGGAGGGTTGGACTGGATGATCTTTGACGACTCTTCCAACCAAACGTGTTCTGTGATGTCTTGATTCTAACCTCTGACAGGAAACGTTCTTCTCCTTATTCCCATTGATTGACCATGTGATTTTGAAAAACTATACCTGGCTTTGTGGTTTTTACCTTTTGGCTTCTGCAGTTGTGTTCACCAGGCTTTCCCTTTTATGTCTTTTAACTTTCAGCAAGCCTTTACAGAGATTCTCAGTTTTCATCTGTAAATCCCAAAGGACATGCTCTACTTTGTTACAGACTTCCAGTGTGATTTTTGGGGTTTGCCCCTTAAGTTTTATCCTTAATACTACATAATGTGATGTAGAAGTTACGCCTTTAATACTAGCTCCGAACAGGCCTAACCTTGCCCAGACAGTTTCTTAAATAGTGTATGTAAACTTTGGGACTTTCTGTGGTCACTTTTAAAGGGTGAATTTCTGTGGTAGTGCATACTAAAGAGACACTTGAATAAAGCACATTGTATTAAGGCAAAGAAGGTCTGTTTTGTATTTTGCAATAATGTGATGGAGATGAAAATGGATGTACAAATGTTATCTCCATTCCTGAACCTGGTTGTTTGAATGAGTCATGATATTACTTAGATGTAATTTAAGTAATTACTTATATGAAATGTGACCTTAAGAGTAGATATTTTTAAAATTATCATTATAGTACTCCTTAGAGCTACTGCTATGGTGTGTGGAAAATTGAGTGCAATAAAATATACACACTACTCAATTTGTGCATTAGCACTAAATTGGCAAAACACCACTGAAGATAATTCTCTAACAGGAATCTGTGAAATTGTTGTTGTTAGATATTGGCACTGTACCACAGACTGCAGGTGTCTTGTAAGACACGAGAAAGCCCTTCTGCCATGCTGGTTATTACTGTAGGATTTTAAATGCAGAGTGGTTTTTTTTAAGCCACTGTCAACACTATGTAAAAGCAATACAACTACTTCAGAACTGGACTTCGTAGTATAAAAACCTGTGCTAGCTAGCTGCACAACATTTTTTCATACAGTTGTTCAGATTAACGTTTTGTAAAGGATAGCAAAAGGCACAGGCAGAGGGCTGGGATGGTTAAAGATCACATGCCTGATGTGTGATGTGCTTTGTTAGATGATACATAGAGCTATGCATGCAGAACCTTGCAGAAAACAAGCTTTTTTCAGGTACTTTACCAAAGTGTGTCATGGCATCAGTGGGGGTTTTGAGAATGGGAGGGTAAATCCCAAACCTGCATTGCTAAATACGAACTTTATTGTTTCAAATCCTACCTCATTTGCAGAAATTGTTAAAGCATTCCATACCTTGTGCCTTTAGACTCTTGTCTGTCCTGTTTTAAGTCATAACAGGATAGCATACTGGCTTCAAGTGGCTATACCTAGTTTAGAACAAATTACATAGCTGTTAACTGCATACTCTGGACTAACTCCACTCCTGGTCTACAGCTACTTATAAATGCTACAGCAACAGAAGGAAATGTTACATGTTAAAACCTAACAGCTTTTCACTAAATTAAATTCAAATTAAATCAGTAGATGTCTGAAATGATAGAATAAGATTCTATGGTACTGCATATAAAACTTAAAGATTTAATAGGAAACTAAAGTAGGTTATTCATCTACATATTAAAGAACTAGATGAGTCATTCTAGGCTGTGCAGGCTTTTAGTTGAATGTTTCTGCATTTAAATGGAATGCAACCTACCAGAGAGGCATTTTGTTCTGCTTCTAAACAACTTACAGATTTTACTAAAGAACAATGTCTACTAGTGTGTACTTTTTTTATTTTGAAAAACCTGAAGAAAAAGCCCTGAGGCTAAAACCCTGAGGATTTCCTTAATAGAGGTAACTAACAGCTTTAGTTCCCTGGATGTGTTAACAATGGAGTGAGTCTTAAATACTACAAATTGTATTCAAAGTACCAAAGACTTCCAAATTTATTCAGTTGTTGGTAACCTTATACCTTGCTGCCTTTTTTTGTTGTTGTTATTAAAAAAAAAAGAACCTCTTTGTGTAATGAGTTATTCTGGTTTTGTTGGATTTGGTCCTACTGGACTTAGTTTTGTTGGGGTTTTTTGTGTGCTTGTGGAAAGGTTAACTTGGAGTGTGTTGAAGCTCCAATTGCATAAGCAATGAAGCAAATGTCCTTCACTTCAGTGTGTTAGATTACATGGAATCTGTTTTGACTAGTTTTCCAAAATCTGAAATGGCACACAAGAAGGAAAACCTGAGAGATGTGAATTATATCCTCCTTTTATTAATTTAAAATAAGGATGCTGCCTATAAAAACAGGCTACCTCAGAGCTGTCTTTCCTTACAGTACTGCAGGGACAAACATTTATAATTGGCCTAGATACTTTTTGTGGAAGCAAATAGAGAATGGTTTTCTTTTCAACAAAGCTAACCAGGTGTAAATTAAACTGACAGAATAGGTTGTCAAGTTATTACAGATACCTGGATATTTCGTGGTTTTGTTAATTTTTAGTTATGTGTTCATAATTAGAAGAATTCTGTTTATGAAAGCCTCACTGAGTTTCAGTATTTTAGGTGTTGAATAATTCATGCTTAATTTTGTTTACTCATTGTTCATGACACCGAAGACCATCAAGCAACTGATTAAAAAAAAGACTTTACTATGTTCCTTTATTCACAGATATTCTCTGGTTAATAACATTTGCACACAGCTGAAATTTTGCCAAGGTAGTTGTATTTACAAAAAGATTGGTACTGTGCCGAGCCTCAGCATTGCCTTATGAGAGCTGCTCAAATGTTTCCCGTTCCTGGGTATTTTTTTATTTCATGGAAAAATGTTGCTACACACTTTGTTTCCAGTGGACTTTTTTTTTTGTGAAGGCTCTTTTCTTTCAGGTTTGTGGGTAGTGAAACTTCTATTTAGATTGGGCTTCAGTTTTTGGATGCTTTGCATCTCTTCACTATACTTGAATGTTTAAATCAAGACGTTCGGTTAAATCAGGTGTCTTCAACAGAGAATGTGAGTTTTCTGACTCACAGGATGAATCAACTCATGCATGAAGCACTTTCATTATCCCTTCACTAAATTCCCATTTCTGAATCTACTTGAGTAGCTTACACTTTCCCTGTTGTCATCATGTACTCTGCCCTTGAATGTTTAGGTTTGGTCCTCATGTGCACAATAGAAAACCTGGAGTGGTCTGCTGTAGACTGAGGGGAGGAATTGGACTGTCACACTGGCAGGGGAGCGTGCTTTCTGATGACACCTGTGAGCTTGAGAAACTGTGCTCACAAACTACAGTGGTGTTGAGTATCCATTATGAGCCTTATGTTGGAAGCAGATACTAAGCACTTTGCAGGTCAGGCCAGAGATGAATGTACAGTTGAAAAATGTATCCTTTTGAGTCTCCTACACGGTGGATGAGGTTTGTTTGGTCTGATGTGTACAACATTTACCAAGGTTTTCTTTCCTCTGACTTTTTGATTAATAGCAACTTTTTGGGAGCTGATGTGAGTTTGCAGATTCGGTCCGTTGGAAATATGTGTAACTAATTCCTGAAATGGAATGCTCAAAGGAATTCTCATTTGTATTTATGTAATAATTAAACAAGGAAGTTCTTGTATCTACATGCACTGCAATAAACCTTATGTGGATTATTTTGAAGAGTTAAAAGTTTAATCAGTGCATCAAATAGCCTACCACAGTGTCTGAAGTCAAATCTGATTTCTTGAGTGAATAGTAAAACATGAACGCTGATAAAGAGGATTTTGTGGGTTGAGCCACATGTGTCTTACCACCCAGGCGTTAGCTCCACTGTAGGTGAGTGAGCACCACTCCCTGAGCCTTGCCCCTGTTGCTTTGAGTCAGTACTGCTGAGGTAAACATGAAGCTGCTGTAGTCCTGAATCTTTTGCTCTGTTTACTCAGCACTCTGTGAAATTAAAATAAACATAGCAAGCAATTTTTACATTAGAACCCCCTACACCCTGAGGAGCTCTTCCTGTCCCTCACCCGAAACAATCTTCTCCAGCTGCTGTCACCAGTGAAAGGCATTGAGAGCTCACAAATGAAATGGGATTATTGCTGTGGGGGAAGCACTCCTGCTTCTGAGTGAGCAGTAAAAGCTTTTTTCACTGCATATCCCAACTCCCAATGCTACATCTGTCCACCATGGCAGAACTGGGGTTCCTAGGGCTCTCATCGGTCAGGTAGTCCTCCCGACTATAGGTCTCTATAGAAATCGAGTCACCTGTGCTCTGTATCTGAAAACAGGACAAGGACAAATTATGCAAGTCTTTAATCCAACATAAATGAAGCAGATATTCTTGATGCCACCCAACTGGGCAAATCACGGATAAGCCTAACAATATTCTTTGAAATTCTGCAAGCAACACATTGGCAAACCAACTCTATCATGGAGCACCACCCTTGTATAACACAGCAGTGATTGTCTTATATTGCCTGCTCGTACCAGTGGAAACAATGCCACATGTGAAGGGCAGGTCCCAGTTACAAGAGTTGGGAAGATAAAGGCTAATACATCAATTAACCAAGTAGGTTAATTTGAAACCAAAGACCATTTCAATACCTGCATTAGGAAATGAGCTGTCAGCTGTTTATTTTGTATTTTTGGCATCTAAGCAGTTTAATGTTACAACTCTGAGCAGTGTATTGCACTAATAAAGTTCTGTAGTGTCATCACAAACATATTTTTTGGTACATGCTGTTAAAAAACCACAGTTTTTTGCTGTGTTGCAGCTTTTGCTATATTATCATGCCTATTACAATAAAAAGTGATTTTTCTTAAGCTTGAACTGCCACAGGCATGTGACTATGACAATCTCCACTTAAAGTCAATATTCCCCCTGGTTTATAAATAAGTTCAGGAAATCATTGTATTTTATACGTAAAAGGGGAGGGGAAGAAACCAAAAGCAGTAGTTTTTCAGAATTTTTTTAAATTCAGATGTGATTCAGGATGATGGGTTTTGCACAATTGCTGCATGCTGTCAACTAGATACAATCAATTACATCAATTGTATGTAGAGCTATATAAAGTCACCTAGATGAAGCTGTTGGCATAAAAATATTGCGGTTTTTGGTTGAAAACAACAGTAATTAAACAAGCTCCACACCAGTTTTTATAGTCTTTCCAACCTGTTGTATTCTTACCCGCAATCCATTAGCAATTGCTGAGATGAGAGCACATACACCCAAAGAGCTGTAGTTGTTCAATAATTTGAGAAGAAAATAATAGTTTCATGTGTAGAATATGATATTCTTTATTATGGCTGGAGTGTGGTAGTGCATCACATTGGAATTAAATTGGTTTGTAGGCAGAGGCTGAGTTATATATGCTATGCAAATGGAAAAAAAACCTGTAAGTGTGTATCTGTAGGGGGTGTATTTTTAAATGAAAGAAAGGGGCATGCTGGGGCAGAGATTTTTTTTTTTTTCAATTTTTTCAAAATTAGGCAAACAAAAATACATTTATTTAGTTTCAGTTTCTTTACGTGTTTGGAAAGCATAGTTTTGCCTTTTCTCCAGTAACACCATTTAAGTAAATTCATTCAGTCACCTGCATATGAGAGCTGGTACATGGCATTAAACCTGTATGTTTAAAGAGGTTTGTGGGGTTTTTTTACTGGGCTTATCAGGCAGTACAAAATGGTGGGTTTAGGTCAGAGTTCAATACCCAAAAACCAAGGTCTATTGAGGTAAAATTTTAGAATGCATAAAAAGCATGAAAGAGTAAGCCTGAAGTAGTCACATTGCAGTTGCATCTCATTCTTTTTCAGAACCTACACTGGGCGGGATCTGAAACAGGAATAGATAAAAGCAATCTCGGGCTAAGCATCAAGGGTCACAGCAGTGTTAGAAGGGGTGGCAGAAACAGTGGTTTGGTGGTACCCAAGGTTCTTCAGGCAGACCTCCTCCCCTCAGTGGGTTGTTTCGAGGGAGTTGAGGCAAGCGTCTTGTGCCTGCCTGCCCCAGGGAACCGCATGGTGGTGTGCAGGCCACCTAGGAGTTCTGCATTGTTATTAATTAACCGGGTAACAGAAAGGTGGTTTTCTTTTATCTTCTAAAAGCAGTGGAATTGAAAACAAGTGGCTAGATTAGGATTATTCTGATTTTAAGATTTTTTTTTTTCAGCGATTTTGTATTTTTAATAGAAAAAAAATAGAGCTATTGTGTGTGTGCTGATGCAGAATAAAGAGAGAGAGAGGGGAAAAAAAACCAGAACAAACCTGAAAGCCTTATCAGCCTGTGAAAATAGGGTATGACCAAAGTTTAACACACATAGTTTAAGTGTGTCAATATATATTATAATCTTAATGAAAAATCAAATCAAAAGTCTTACTGGGAGAAATACAGTTCTTGATCAAAATAATGTTGCTGTATAATACCTTATGCTATTTAAGTTTTCCAAAGATAAGTCATGGGTTTTCTAGGTGTAACTAAAAATACAAGCTGTAAGTATTTTCTTTTGAGTGTAGTATTTTTCTGCTTATAATTAAAACATTGAACTCATTATGCCAACATTTGTTGTTGAGAATTAGATATTTCCAGTCCTCTGAAGGTGCTAGTGATGTCTGTAGATGCAGACAGTGGATTTTTGTAACTGATACTCTTTGGTTACAATGGAGTAGTAACTAAATGGGGTTTTAAGAGAGGCAGTGTTATTCCCTGGAAGTTCTATAAATACTGTAATCTACATCTTTAATGCATGTAGAACTAATACTGCAAAAATGTGGTGATTTATCCTTTCTTCCATCAGTGTTGCCTTGTCGATGTATCAATTTAAATACTAAGTAATTAATTCAGAAATATTACCATGCTCCTCGGTTTCTATTCATCATACATAAAAAGAAGGAAAGACTACAGCTAGAAATAAGGACAAAATAATTATTTTTCTTCTCTTGCTATTTGCTGGCATCTAATGTTTTATGGGGTGACTGTGACTACAGAAAGGGAAACCATGACAGAAGGAACAATTAACATCAAAGTCCAGTCAGAGACTGTGTCTTCCAGAAGGAAAGCATTTGGTCCTCTTGTGTAAAATGCAAAAGGCAAAAATGTGTAATTGAGTTAAAGACTATTGAGTCTTCCCTCCACCCTTCCGCATCCCCTCTCCTGTATCTTTGTGGAGCAGTAAGTGTTGGACAACCAGACATTGAACTGCTTTCACCAGTTAACTTGGTGAACTGTACAATCAGTGTGCCCTTAGTCTGCTGATGAGAACAACCATTCTTGAAACTATCATTGGAAAGGGTAACTGGAGGCTCCAGGAGTAGTTAGGCTGTGCAGAGAAGTTGTTTTCCAGTAAAACCCTCTGTCACAAAGTCATCCACCGGGGTACTGCTGGGGAAATACTTTGGCCTTAGACTTTCAGGTTAGTGTCTTAGCAGTATCAGTCTGATAAACAAAAATCTTCATTTTACCTTTAAACAAAAGGATCAGTAGAAGGGGGGGAAAGGAAGAGCTGCTTTCAACTGCTGTTCATGTGCAGCCAGTACAAAGAAGAGAGTGACTGAGCAGAAAGGAATTCACTGGGGTGCTTGGGGCCTGTGAGAATGGTTTGGTGCTAAAGCCTGAGATTTCAAAAGCTGGAAAGTGGAAGAGAGCACTGACATCAACTAGAACAGGGCATGGCTGGGGTGACATTATTGCAATCTGCTGCTGGTTTTATTTTGTCCAAAAATGTCAGATAGTGCTGATCTAGCATGCACCACAGCATCAAAGTGCTGTCTTCTAGCAGTTCATACATGAGGTACTGGTTCATGCATAGAGCTTCTGAGATTCCTCTCTCTGGAAACCAGATCATAAGCTTCCATTTGACTTAAGCTTCTTATTTAGTTTCAGGATGATTGAAAATATTTTTCCTTAATCTGATGCTATAGGAGAGGCAGTAACATTTTGTCTGAATTTACAGACTGACTTTTCAAACCACTCTATTGCAATTAAAAGCCATTATACTATTTTGAATAAACATGACACACAGAGGAAGACTCGGAATCAATTCTTCACAGACTTTTTTTCAAAAAAGAAACCCCAAAGCGAACAAAAAAAAAAATGTTTCTTAAGGGGTGGAGGGGACTTTGGGGGCCTTGCCCCCAATAGCGGGCATTGCAAGGGAAAAATCTTGTGATATTTGGCATCTCAGATGCCCGTTGCTGTGTAGCATTTGCTGTGCAAATTATCTCAGAACATTTCTTTTCCAGGAAAATGTCAGGAGGAAGAACCAGCACCCATCTTTTTTTTTTTTTTTTGTAATAACAGTAAAGGAGGGGATAAAATGTTCACATACACATATATGCCCTTATCTTGCACAAGTGCTAAAATAAATTTTAATACTCTCTGGAATTGTTACAGAAATTTTGGTTAAAATGTACAGTATTTTGCAGTATTAGATGTATGGTTGTATAAGCCCTTTGAAACGTGTTTTTAATGGAGAAGAGCAGCAGATGTAAAAGCTTTATTACACATTCTCCCTGGCTGTATCAGTCCTTAAACTTGTGTGTTGTAATTGTTCTCTTGCATTTCCTTAATTTGCACGATAAGTATATACTGATGTAAACAGCATGTACAATGTACAGATCAAGAGCTAGTGTGCATGGATGCTGCTCAGTGAAATAATTAGAATGGGGTATGTGTGTATGTATATGTGAATATACATACATACACACTCATTGACTAAATGTTGCTATTGCAAGGCATATTCTTAACCCACTACATTCACAGTAAAATTTGCTATTCATGCCTTGAGGAACAAGTCAAACTTAGAACATCTCTGGAAACTGCTCATTAAGTGAAGTAAGGCAGTTAATGTCTTAAGAGCAAGTGAGCTACATAAAATAGTTAACACTATTGCACTTCCTTGAGAAGATTATTTCTTGGAACATTAGGTCGCAGCCACCTTAAAAAACTGAGGTAAGCAAACATAAATTTGCAGTTCATTAACTACTTTCTGGTGTCTGCCTACTCTCTATAAGTTGTGTCAAAAATACATGCACATTAGCATGACCTGCCTTTAAGCTCATTCCCATTCTTATTTTGTTCTGTCAAGTAGGTGTGGCTTTTTAAAATAACCTTTTAAAAATATTGGCGAAAATTAATGCTGATGCAATACATGATCCTCCCGGTCAAATACTGGAACATTTTTATTTTGGGTAATGTTCTGTTATTTACCTTACAAGAATGCTGATACCTTTCCTGACTCCTGAAAACGAGCATAATCTGTATGCCTTGTAGACACCTCACATTCTCATGTGTATTGTGTTACAAGCATTCATTTGCTCTTCAGGCTTTAATTTCCATCTCATCTCTGGCTCCAGAGCTGAGGGCAGGAGGTAATGGTGTGGAGCAACCCTGGGCCAGGCCCTGCTGGAGAAGGCTGCATGCACACAGGAGCTGATGGAAGCAAGTATTTTGGCAAGGGGATCTCCTGCAGCCTTTAACTAGCTCTGAAGTCAGTCCTTCTAGTAACATGGGGCTGCATCCACCCCTGTCCAAGATCAAAGAGTGAGAAGTGATGATTTTTGCCTCCAAAAATCTTTTTCTCATTGTTTTTTATTTCCTTAGCTGTATTTCTTTTTTAATACTAACATTCTAGTAGCTTCCATTCCTCAATACATTCTTGGTATTTTTAGTTCTCTCTATAAAATGCCTGTCCTGCTGCTAGATGCTCAATATTTTAGCTTTGTTCTTTCCTCAAATCTTAAAGCACTCTCTCCCATCATATTTCCCTCATGTTAAATTTAAATAATTTGCCTTTTGTCTATCTGGCTATGTCTGCTGTCTTCCTTTAATTTCCTTTCTGAAATAACATGACATCATTGCAGCCAATGTATGTGTTTTCTAACATTAGATACACAAGAGCTATTTTTGAGCACTTGTACCTACTGTGGCTTCTCAGTTTTGATTACCCCAGTTGAGGGCCAAAATTTGCATTAAGTATCTCTGCAGTATTCTCTACTGAGAGCAGCAGAATCTTTCACTTTATAGAAATAAAAATTTTGTAGAAATAGATTATACAAGTTTGATATTTTGGTGGATGATATCATTGCAAGAAGTTGTGGGGTTTGGAGGTTTTTTTTAATTTGTTTTTGTTGGATGGAAAAACTGGTACAAATTACGCATGTATGAGGCTAGTGATATGCCTGTATTGGTAGATGCATCAGTGTCAGGTGGAGAGTGAATGATGTGCAACAGTGTCAGTTTTGTGACATTTGGTTATGATGGCTGGGTATCATTTAGTGTTGTATTCATAATACTTATCTAAGTAGATACACATGCCTTCAAAACTACAGGGATTCTCTTGTCATAGTTGTCAGATTCAGGATGGTAATTTTTCCCTTTGTGGGAACCAGGAACGATTATTTATGGCATGTAGGTGGTTGTAGTTTAGACAGTTCTGATGCAGAGAGAGAAACAAGGCTCTTTCTTGGGGGCAGAATATACAGTCTCCTCTGATCCCTTATATTTAGTGCTTTAATTTTAGACATGCTATTTTTAAATAGGTTGAAATTAGAAATACTTGCTTTTTATTTCCAGTTAAAAGAAAAGCCTGTTGTTACACAGCATGACTCAGTCTTTTTATAGCCACATCAAATATGTGTTGGTTAGGATGATGTAAAAGTATACAAACAATAACTAAAGAAGGCAAAAATAAGAAACCAGCAGTTGCTATTGTAACACAAAGTGGAGGGCAACCAAAAAATGTAAATAAATGTCTCATATTTATTTATTCCAAACAAAACAATAATATGATTGAACCATATCATACCAAAAGTAGTACAGAAAGTATAGACAATGTTTGGTATTTAGAAATTATTTTACATCCCCCCTCGATATTAATGCAGCAGTTGTCTTAATCTGTTAATGAGTGGATGTTGAGGGAGATGTTCTTTAGAGCTTGATTGTTTTGATGTTGAAGATAACAAAGTTGTTGTGATGGAGAGGACAGTGCTGCCTCATCGGTAGCCAGGTGGTAGCTGTGTTTGCACTCTTGAAGCATTATGGCTCAGCAACAGTAGGCTCCTAGCTCACAGGGTCATCTTGTGACTCATAAATATTATTCTTGTCAGTGCAAAGCAGATCTGAGGTTGAGCCTAAAACAGCAGCCAAATGAATAATAACAGCTGACAGCAATGCAGTACAGGCCTTTAATTCCAGCTTTGCCTGCCCAGCCTCCATTCCCTATGAAACCTCAGATGCTGGATTTGAAGCTCAGGGAGAGCCTGAAGCACGCCTGGCAGCCAGATTGTTCAACACTTGTGTTTCCACTTCTGTGGCTTTTAGCAGGTTGTTATGTTTTTGGTGTTGTGTGTTTTTGTTCTTTTTAATTATTTTTCTTAATCTGCCGAGATCATCTTTTTTCAGCTGCTTAGGTAGCTAGTGCTGCCACAGACTTTCATTTGCTTGCTTGTTGTGCAGTTAGATCACATCTTTCACTGAGAAAACCTGAGAGAAGCCAAGATATTACTTGCTGACATATGACCTGCATGGATCTACCCTGAGCCTCTCTGTTTGCCCAGGTCTGACCATACCACAGGGAAGCTCTGCTCAAGTAACTGAGTCCTCACTGTGGCTAGTGTTGACATGGCAGGGGTGTGGTAGCTCTACTGGCCTTTCTGCTGGCTCTGAAATTCCTGGTCAGTCCCAGGAAACCCAACCTGTCCCGGGAGTCGGTGGAGTGCAACAGAGGGCAATTAGCAGCTGATTCACAGAATCGAAGAATGGTTAGGGGTTGGAAGGGACCTGGAAAGCTCATCTAGTCCAACGCCCCTGCCAGAGCAGGATCATCTAGAGGAGGTCACACAGGAATGCATCTGGGTGGGTTTTGAACGTTTTCATGGAAGGAGACTCCACAACCTCTCTGCACGGCCTGTTTCAGTGTTTTGTCACCCTCACAGTGAAAAAGTTTTTCCTTGTGTTCACATGGAACCTCCTGTGTTCCAGCTCACACCCGTTCCACCCTGCAAAATACCAGGACACTGCGTAACTAGTGCTGGTGTAAATTGTCTCCAGATTAGAGTACTGCAGTTTTATGTGGATGTTTATAGCTCTAGCTAAAACCAAGGTTAAAATTTAAAGAAATAAGTAGTAAGAAGAAGTCGTCAGTATTTGCAATGTAAGCAATTGAAAAGCATTGCAATTTTTAAGTATGTATCTTTGACCTTTAGGAAATGTGCACTCAGGAGAAGTACGAAGTGTTGCTTTTACAATTGCTAGGATGTGGGTTTTTTTTCTTTTAGATGACAAATGACAGGATTTTTTAAAAAGTTACTCTAAAACTGTATATAAAAGCGAGTTAGCTGTTGTCTGGCTGTGGCTACAGTACCAGTTGGAAGTTGCTGGAGTTGATAAATTCAGCATAGACTGCTGAATTTGATTCATTACTCATACTTGTAAGAGCAAGAAAGTGGAGGTAGCTGAGTGTCCTGTAGAAGCAGCACTCCCTGTTTTGTTGCCCGGACCAAGGAGGTGCTAGCCACTGCATGTGGCCATCCTACTGATGATAGATTCCTGGAGAAGGGAGAGTGAAAGCAAAACTTCATCACAGATGCAGTTAGACACAACTAAAGCTTGGGCTTGTTTCTAGATGCTAGGAAGAAGACTGACAGTAATCTGGTGGTGACTCGCTGCTTCTCTGTGTATTTACGTGTAAGGCCATGCTTTAAGGGACAAAAAAGTAGTCCCAGACTACTGACAGAAACTGTTGTTTAAAGTGTACTTAGTGCTACTACTGTCAACTGTCTTCTGTACTCTTGCTTTCTTGGGTATTTAGGCACCTGTCTTTTTATTACATCTCTCTGCATCCTTTTCCATTTCTCTGCTTGGGATGTTGCAGTACTTGGATTTGATTACAGCAGTGTGCAGACCCTGGGGAGAGCTGCTATCAGGGCCAGCTAAGCCTTCCTGGCACTGCCCCTCTTGCTTGCGTGCTGGTTTGCATTGCTTTTGGGAAAGAACCCTTTGGCCTGGTATCATGTGTGGCTTAATCACAGTCAGCAATAGTCACTGACTTCTATGAAGCCTGCTGTTTTGCAAACTGTGTGCACATTTTCCATGTGTCTTGTGGCTTTATGAGCTTTGTCCTCATTGCATTTACCGGGTATGATGCCACAGTTTCTAATGGGAAGTTTGATTACTTTCCCACTCTCATTTCTTACACATTTTCTATAGCTTACTCTGTTATCTAATACTAAATCACATTTTATATAGCTTTGAATGTAATTGTCTGCATTTATTCTGATACCATACCTTTTGACCATGTTGCCAGTTCCTTTTTCCGAGTGTAGTATCACAAGTAGCTGATGAGTATGGTGAAGGAAATTATGCTTCTCTGTTAGACTTCTCTTTTCTTCAATAATGCAATCTTCAACTGATTTTTTCAGTTACATGTTGTACAATGTCCTTCATTTTATCAGTGCTTCCTGATCACTACATTGTGCAAATAAAATTGACAAGATTCATGTGAAGTAAGCTACTTTAAGATTATTATTTTACTGAAGCCCATGTAAAGCTGAGAATGTTGGAAGAAAATTGCTGAGATGGTGTGTTTTCGGACATTTACCTCTGCAGTGCTATACTTAAAAAGCATTCATGTAATTCAAATTTGCAACTGTTCTTTAGTGTTGTTTGCAGTGCTGGAGCTGCATCAGTAGGAGTAATGGCTGGAGACTATAGAAAACATGTGAGTTCTGTGCTTTCTGCAGTAGTAAAATGGGTCTGGTTTTAGTGCAAGTTAATCTAACTGGAGATAAACCTGTTGGTCCTTGTTTTTCATGTCAGTTGAGACAAGGCTGACCTATAGGCTTGTCTCCATTTACTAATATACATTATATATTAAAACTGTGTCAAGTTTTGGGAATTTTCCCCCTGCTAGATGCAGTGAGGTTTGTGGAAAAGTGTAGCAAGACTAGTTTAATGAACACTTTTAGCCATTCTTTTAGGTTAAAATGAGAACCTTGTGCTCCCCTGACTTCATTTGTAGTTCTCACTCCCATGTCTGGTGTTGGTGCAAGTGCTTGAGTATTTACACAAGGAAACAATTTGGCAGACACTTTTGTTAGCACAGTTGCATAGGTCATTTGCTTGTGGGGAAGTGTGTACATACAGAAGTTGTACCTCTGTAGATTGCTAATGCTCCATTTCAAAACACTTGAGGGCAGCCATAGTGTTCAGAGTACCTACATTTTATTATTTAATCTGCTAAAATATGCATTATTTTATTTGCAAAATACCTTATAATAACAAGTATAGATAATATTTATATATAATTTATAATAAGATGATGAATATTACTTGATCCGTAACATATGTGAGAGCAGTGTAGCTAAATCCCATTGTTTGAAATGGTGGTACTGAAAAATGAGAGGCATACGCAACTGCCATTTTCTATGCCAAGGTCTTCCTTGACAGCATACTTGTATCACTAATTTCAGTTAAGAATTAAAATATGAAAAAGCAAGAGGGCAGAACTCCATTAGCATTATCTGCCAGGCTACAGAAAATAGGTTTGGGTTTGGAGAACAGATTGAAAGTTGAATTAATAGCATTTTATCTAGACTTCATTTAAACTTATTTGTGGGTGTATCCATAGAACCTAACTACTGTTCTAATCAGCTGGAAAAAAAAGCCCAGATTTTTATTTCAAGTAGTAGAGCCTGAAATGTCACAAGTTTTCAGTAGCATCCTGAAATAGTTTCTTTTTGTGTGGAAAGAATATCTATTTAGATGTCAGTTAAGCATGGTGACTCATAGATCAAAAGGGACTGTTAAGACATGCAGCTGACAAGCTGTGTAGCATAATCTGCAGAACATCACTGAATACTTACTGCATCAGGCTCACAGCTTCCCTTTGATTAACAGCATATGTGCAGATTTGACTTCGAAGTCTAAAGGATGGAAAATCCACTGTACTCAATCAGGTAGTAATTATCCTCATTACTAGTAGCTGCACTGTAAGAATTGTCTTTACATCCTTAATTTCCAATAACTGCATCTCAGTTGGAATAATTGTGGTTCTTTCCCACTAAATTTAGAAATGTCTGCCCATCTGAAATCCTTTCTGTGTGTAGACATTCACAAAACTCCTGTGGTTTTGAGGGCAGTGCAATTCTTTAATAGTTCAGAGGCAAGTCAGATGTCATTTATATATCACAGAATCGTGGAACCTTAGGGGTTGGAAGGGACCTTGGAAAGATCATCTAGTCCAAACCCCCTGTGAGAGCAGGGTCACCTAGAGTAGGTTACACAGGAACGCATCCAGGTGGGTTTTGAATGTCTCCGTAGAAGACTCCACAACCTCTCTGGGCAGCCTGTGCCAGTGTTCTGCCACCCTCACAGTGAAGAAGTTTTTCCTCATGTTTAGATGGAACCTCCTATGCTCCAGCTTGCGCCCATTGCCCCTTGTCCCAGGGCAATCACTGGACATCGCTGAGAAGAGCCTGGCTCCATCCTTCTGACACTTGTCCTTCATGTATTCATAAACATTATTGAGGTCACCCCTCAGTCTCTTCTCCTCCAAGCTAAAGAGACCCATCTCCCTCAGCCTTTCCTTGTGAGGAAGATGTTCCACTCCGTTAATCATCTTTGTGGCTCTACGCTGGACTCTCTCAAGCAGTTCCCTGTCCTTCCTGAACTGAGGGGCCCAGAACTGGACACAATATTCCAGATGTGGCCTCGCAAGGGCAGAGTACAGGAGTAGGAGTACCTCTCTCTGCCTACTAACCACACCCCTTCTAATACACCCCAGGATACCATTGGCCTTCTTGGCCACAAGGACGTGTTGCTAACTCACGGTCATGTATGCTTCTATGTAATATCTGGATCAAATAATAGAAATCAGTTAAAGAGAAGTATCGGAGTTTGAATAGCTGGTTTTCAGTTGTTTCATACTAATGTGATGTTTCTTGTGCCTATCTGCAGGGCAGCAAAGGACACTACAGATATCACTGGCAGAGCCACAATGTCAAGCACAGTGGAGTGGATGATATGGTCCTTCTTTCCAAAATCACAGAGGATTCCATAGTGGAGAACCTAAAGAAGCGATACATGGATGATTATATTTTTGTATCCTTTACAGAGGGTATTTTAGTGGACTTGGTTAGCTAGTGTAAAACTAATTACACAAATGTATTCTGTTTAAGCATATTACTCAAAGATGCCGAGCATTTTATATGACAGTTCACATGAGGTTAGACAAAATCTAATGCTTTGTTAATTGAGCTAATTAGGAGGGTTGAAATTGAGATCTGAAAAGTTATTTTAAGGTATTCTTGATATTTGGAATTGTTTTTGTGATTGTATCCTCATGATCCCTGAGGCTACTGCAGTAATGCTACTTCTAAGAGCAAGAATTGATAAGTTTCAGGTGTATATAAGTGTATTCATGCCAGGTTGTCTTCTATACTTCCCCAATTCTAATGCTTTCAAAATAGCGTTTCTTCTGTGACACAGCCACATGTACAATGTATTCTGGAACTGTTAATACTGTGAGTTATGGATTGATAAAAACAGGTAGACATGGGAACATCTGCAAACCTACAGTGTTCACACTTAATTTTTTTTTCTTTGGTTAATGAAAATATGAAATATTTAAACTGAACATACAACCTAAAAATAAAAACAGATTTCATAGCAAAAGGTTTTGGGCTTTTTGGGGTTTTTTTGGTTTTTGTTTTGTTTTGTTTTTTTAATTCATATGAAAGGAATTCCATGATATAAGAGTAGTCACGATTTCATCTTTAGATTTAGCAATGTAACAAGAGCTGCAGTAATTGGTTTGGTAAACACCAGTCAGTCTAGATATATACTGGAAAGTGATAACTGCTTTTTCTTCTGCTGTAGCCTGGTTTTTATTCTTCCCAGTTGCATCTGGATGTGGCATCTGGGCACAGACCCTGGTCAGTGTCCAGGAGGCGGAGGGGGGAGAGAGAGACCCAACATCTTGAGAACAGTTTCCTTGAAGAGTTAAACTTTTTTAGCAGAAAGGGAAGGAAATATAACAATATCTGGCTATTTCCATATATTCAGATGGTTAAGAGGTTATTAGCAAGTCAATTTATCAAGGAGTGATAGAGGAAAATTAATATTGCAGTTATGCTGATTATTTCCATTCCAAGTAGCAGAGGTTTTTATGTGTGTGCGTATGGGTTTGGATCCTCTGTTCAGTAATGTGCCACACCATGATTAAACATGCCTTATAGAAACATGATAATGTAACAAAGCAAAGCACTCTTCCTGTAAGTAACACAAGCACTTTTGTCCCTGCGGAATCTGCTTCTTCCATGCACTGCATTCACAAAATCTTCAGTGCTCTGTGCTGAAGAAACGGGTTTATGCTTTTTCTTATAAAAACAAGGGAGATTAACTTAGAGATGGTCTTTCTACTGAAGCAGGCATAATGTTTTCCAAGGGGGCTTGTGGTCTCCTTAGGGGTCAGAGCCTTCTTTTAAAGCGTTATAATTCCTTTGTGTAGGGAGAAAAGACTGCTTTTGCAGTTCTGCAGAGGCTTTTCATTCTAACATGGAGATGGTCTCTTGAGTCTTTTAGTGGTTTGTATGTTCCCCCATGAATGAACAATTTCTCTCTGCTACATTGCATAGAGGTTACTGAATTGTCCCAGAAAATGCTGGTATTGTTTACCAACAGAAAGCTGTCACTTTGGGTATTTATACTGGCACAATGAATGCTTGATTTATTATATTCCAAGACCCAGATGTTGTCACTCTTCTTTGAATTAAATTTAAATATGTATGAAGAAAACACTGCAAATTAACAGTACAGAAATTATGTTCACTCAGTTATACTTTTCTAACATGTTAGTTGCCATTTTGTGCTGTGGCACCCCAACAGGGTAAGATATAAAGGATAAATTTATTATTTTTTCTGTGTTTGTATGGAAATCTTAGATAGTAAGTTTGCTTATGAGCAATTCCAGATTGTTAAATGAAACCTGAAGTACAATATTTTGGACTCCTTGACACGAGTACACTGCTAACTGCCAGCTCAATGAACTGCCTGTAAAGTAGTATTGGTTACTTTATGTATGTATTCTGCAATTCTAATTCCAAAGTTTCTAAAGTATTTTGTATATGTAGGAACATGTGCAGCTGAATGCAGAGCAGTGAAGTGTTAACATTCAAAATGCTGCAAAAAACCTTTCTGGGACTAATAATAGCTTAAAACCAAGTGTCTTCTTACAGGACAGCCTGCAGGATAAGACTCGTAGGGACTCTTAATAAAATAACTCATAAAATAACACCATATACTGGATTACCTAATTCCCTTAGCTCCCTCACTAGTACATGGAGATGAGTAATTGTCCAGTTTAGCTCAGTAGTGGCTGTTTCCATTCTGTATGTGCATGCTCAGCACTATCTCTGTGAGATCAGAATGTGTCACTATACTATAGTCTGCAAAGGTCAAAACAATCTTTTCTAATACTGACAATATGACCTCCTCAGTTACCAGTTACAAAGGAGTAAACCACTTTAAATATGCTGTTTTCTTTCTGTATTTTTTTCAAGGTGTGTTGTGTTTGAGCCTCTAATATGTGTTTCTCTACTTAGCTTGTCCTAAAATAAATATTTTGATAATATGAGAGTATGCCATTGACTGATATGTTTATATTTTTCTAAGCCTGCTAATTTCATTTTAATTAAAACTTATTGCAAACTGTGGGGTTTTTACTGTTATCTGAAGCTGTGCAGTATTATGTAGTATATGGAAAAGTTATTTGGCAGTCACTAGTGGTAAGATAGTACTTCATGAAATTTGTAGTTACCTTAACTTGTTTTGAATACAGACATATATTGGCTCTGTATTAATCTCTGTGAATCCTTTCAAGCAAATGCCATATTTTGGGGAAAAGGAAATTGAAATGTACCAAGGAGCAGTAAGTAAAGCAGTCTAAAATGTACTGCAGTATTCAGAGGCATGTAAATACTATTCTGCGTGGTTAAATTCTTGCAAGCATTTGTTTCTAGGTTTTGGTCACATTGTACTAGCCTGGGAGAACTTGGATGATACCCATTACTATTTATTGAGTCTTCAAATTGAATTCCCTGGAACACAGGGTTAGCATTTCAAGAAAATACTTGTATTGCTTGACTCTATTCCATATCAGGTTTCTCTCCTAAAAACGTTCCTCCTGCTGCAAAGGTGGTTTTTAAGCTACTGCATGATTAAAGTGTGGCACACAATAAAAAACAGCCAAGGTGATGACTTGAGAACTCTCAGTCCAACAAGAACAATAAAAAAAGAGAAGACACCAAAATTAGACACCACTTTTGAAAATACAGTTTGAAGAGTGAATCAGCACAAGGACCTTAGGGACTTAAAATGCACTTTCCTGTTCTGCTCAACTTGGGCATGTCCATAAATTCAGGAAACTGGTTTGACTCAGCAGATGGAAATGAAATGTACAACACCAGGCTCTCTGTAGCCATTTGGGTAGTTTATTGTTAGCATGTGACCACTGGTGGAATAAGCTTAAATTACTTGAGTTTCTCTTGGACAAGTAATATATTTCAAGCATAGAATGTTTTTGAAATAGGGTGTTTATGATAGTTTAGGAGAAAATTATGGATGACAGAAAGATCAATAACAAAATCCAGATATTTGTTTCTATTAAAACCAAATTTCTGGGTAAAATTCAGTATAAATTGTAGCTCAGGATTGTTTTTTTCCAGGAAAATAGTTCTTTCAATTTAAATAAAAATTCATATTGCTCTTTCTGTGCTGTTTAATGCTGTATCGAAAAATTATTCTCCATTCTCTCCCCCTCCTAGGCGCAGTATGAAAACCCACCACATATTTATGCTCTTGCAGACAGCATGTACAGAAACATGATTATTGACAGAGAAAATCAGTGTGTCATCATTAGGTAAGAAAAAGATCTTTTAAAAAAAATCATCTTTTGGTGTTAAAGCAGAAAAGTTGTGAGTTTTTTTTATATTATGTTTTTTGTGATAAAAATCTTCCGTGTCCATGACCACTGACCGTTTTTGGGTTTTCTAGAATAGCTAAGTACTTTCTGACCCATTTTGTTTTTCCGTGAAATCCTGATGATAGCTTAGCCATGAGAAATCTTTCACATGCTGAATACCAAAGCAGCAATGGCTTGACTGAGGTTGACTAACAACTATAGCAGCTGCAAATGCTGTTAAAGCCAACGTTCTCACATTAACTGCATTTACCATACTCTGGTTTTAGTACTGTTTCTTTCTTCCCCTGTTAAAAATACACTTTTGTTTGTTTTGGAATTTTGCTTGCATTTTATCAGAGACAAAAGGAGGAGAGAGGTACTGGAAAATTAATTTTGTCTTTACTCTTACTCTATTTTAATTATTAGTTTGAGGGAATTTACTGTAAAATAATTACTGAACCTTTTTAATGACAGGCATTACTTAAGACACAGTCAAAGTGAATTTTGGGTCTAGAAGTATGCTTTGTTCTCATTTGTGGGTGTATGATGGGGTATGATTAAAAAGGTGTGCAGAGAGCACACTTTTATCAATTTTGCAGGATATTTGAGCTGGTGTGTAATACCTCATCTGACTTTCCTTCTTACATAGAAAACTTCAGAGGTTAATTGTAGCATACCTGGAACTACACTTTACTTTTTGCAGTGGTCTCCAAAGTGCAGTGCAAGAATCACAAGAGCTGTGCAGTGAAATCCATTGGGATGCAGGAATAAAATAGTACACCTTTCATAGTAGATACATGCAATTTATAAATAGAAATTCTCCACATACATACATTGGGAGTATGTGCTTAGTTGGGTTTTTTTTTGATGATGGTTTGTGCGATCAAAAGCATTTGGAGACCACTGACCTATTGACTTTCCCAAGAAGCAGGGAAAGGAGAGAGGAGAAAAATTAAAAATAATTTGGTTTGCATGGTGTCTCAGGAATGGAGACATGAGGATGATGGGTAAAAGGATTGGTGCATACCTGTATCTTCCTACAGCATATGGTTTGGGCACCTAAGGCATGTGCCTCTGGATCTGTGAGTGAATGTGCATTCCTGGCAACTAGACAGAGGTTTCCAGGCAGGTGAAGGAAGGTCCCCACAGTGTCTGTCTGCAGTCAGGACCCTGTGTGTGTGTGTGAGGATCACACCCTCTTTTGCCAGGGCATGTAATTCCGGAACTCCTATTCATGCATTTAGATGCTGATACGAAAAGCTCATCTTCTTCAGAGACTCAGTGAATGAACTAGGAAAACACATCCAAAAGAAAACAGAGTTCTCTGAAAGGCTGAATAAATAGCAACTTTTTTTTTTTAATGTGATATAGCTAATTTAAAAAGGAAAACTATTACCAAAGAGTCTTTCCAAGACCAAGGAAGCCTGTTTCATTAGTAGAGTAATTGCAGCATATATACATGGGCATTAAGAGAATTAGATGTACGCATGTCTAATTATAACTGAGGAGCCATGAGCTATTTTGAATGATGTTAAAAGTGTCAACAGTGAGGTTGCTCATGGACTGGACTCTGGCTGGGCTGGATGCAGGTGTGGAGTATGCTTAGGTGGGAAGAGCAAAAAGCACTCTTCTTCCCTCCTTTTGTCTGTACTGAACAGAATTACAAAGGAAGTTTAATTATATGAGTAAGGCATGCTGGAGTTTGATGTCTCATCAAGTTTATGCTTTACTGCAGTGTGATATTTAAGCCTCTATTGAACCAACGGACTGTCTGCATTTCTTCCTTGCTTGGAGTGGCAGCCCTTCCAAGCTATGAAAAAGCAGTAGTTGAATCAAGATTTTAATGGCAAGGAATTGTCTGTTGTGGTTTTCAATTCCTCCTGGGCCGTCATTGTCCTCTTAAGAGAGTGGAGGTTATGATTAGTATTTGTCTATGATGTAGCAATAAAAATGTTTCTCTAGGTTGTTTTTAAGCTTTTACCTTTCTATAGCGGAGAATTTATTTTTACTGTCTTCCTATGATCGATCTCTGTCAGGAGATGTTGCAGTTGCTTTAAAGCAGTTTTTAGTCCTTCTTACTTATGATGTTAGTTTGCATTTTATATCCTTGTGGCAGTGTTTGAATACTGTAAGGCTACATATAATGACTGCATACTTGAAATGACAATATGTCTTAAATAGTACAAATTTATGTTAATGGAAAGATCATTTACCATCCCAACTACTTCTAGTGAACAACTCATGTCTATCTTCAGTCTATTATGTTCAAAATTTAATATGGGATTTCTTGTCAGATTCTGTATCTCAACTCTCCAGAACATCAGAATGACTGGTTGGTGTAAAATGCCTAGAAATATGGTTGAATTTTAATAAGGGAGTGTTAGAAATATAAACCTAACACAGTAAGAAAATTTAGGTAAAAGTTCTGATTCTGAAGGGAAAATTGTTTCGTGAAAGTTATGCTATTGATGTTTCTCTGAGCATAATTAGAGAAAGCAGTTTTTCTATGTAAATAAATTTTAAAACTTAGACAAACACATCAGACTACTTTATGTATGCAATGTTCTTTACTGGCAGACCCAAAAGATTTTGATAAATATTTGTTATTAAAATTTCTGCGTTGTCCTGGCAATGTAGTTAAGTATTACATATATTGTTTTACAGTAAGGGATACTGTATTAAATGTCATTCAGCAAATACATTTTAGAGAGAAGGTTGAGGCTGAGTATCAGATCTTGCACCTCTGCTCTAATCACTGATTTTATTTCCTCTTGAAGGACATAGCAAAAATTTTTTCCCTCTGCATTTGTAATCTTACTCTGATTTCAGCTAAGTGTTAATTGATATTGCTGAACAAAATGTCACTTTTCTGAAGCAGCAAATAGTGCTAGAAGAATCAGTATATCTTTCAAAACATTATCCTTTTTGTTAGTGATTGAGACTATGTAATGTTTTTATTTTTAGTAAGAAAAGTCTGAGAAATTTGTCAGTACCATAATCCATTTACTTTAAGCCATTATAATATTTTTTCACACTTTAAAACCACCATACTTCCACTGTACTTAAAACCACCAAGCTAAAAAATGATTTTTGCATCATCTTAAAATAGATTTAATAGCAGAAGAGCAGTAACATATATGTATAAAAGCTTCTATATAACAATCATTTGGAAAGAATGCCACAATTTCCCTGTGAGACCTGACTACCTGAGCTTTACTAGTGGCGAAATGCCATACCCTGAGATAAAGTTACTTTGGTACATAAATAATACATCATCCTGTTTTGTTTTAGTTTAATTGGAGCAATTTACTGGTCCCTGATCAATAAAAGCATAAAGCAGGAAAAATACAGTGTATGCATGCATAAATCTAAAGCAAACTCGGACAAATAGTCTTTCAGCCAAATGAATCTAATATTAAGGACCACTTATACTGAAACAGAAGCTAACAATAAAATGGAACTATATTCTTCCAGGTCAATTTCACAGGTTCACGAATTGCATTGGGTTGGAAGGGACCCTCAAAGATCATCTTGTCCAATCCCCCTGCAGTGAGCAGGGACACATCCAACTAGGTCAGGATGCCCAGGGCCACATCTAGTCTGATCTTTCATGTCCAACCTAAATCCACCCTGCTCCAGTTTAAAACCATTGCCCCTCATCCTGTCACTCCCAGCCCTTCTAAATAGTCGTTCCACAGCCTTCCTGTAGGTCCCCTTCAGATACTGAAGTGTTTTGCTGGAGCCTTCTTTTCTCCAGGCTGAACAGCTGCAATTCTTTTAGCTTGTTTTCATAAGCAGAGGTGCTCCTATGTTTGCCAGTTCCAATGGCAGACTCTCAAATGAGGGTGAGGGTTTAAGACACTGGAACAGGTTGCCCAGGGAGGTTGTGGATGCCTCTTCTCTGGAGGTGTTCAAAGCCAGATTGGATGAGGCCTTGAGCATTGTGGTCTGGTGGAAGGTGTTCCTGCCTGTGGCGGCAGGGGTTGGAACTAGATGATATTTGAGGTTCCTTCCAACTCAAACTGTTCTATGAATCTAAGAAAATATAAAGCACACATAATATAAGCAAAGAGCAGAAGGATAATTTATGCATCAAAGAAAATCTTACTGAAATGTGTTATTTTTTTTCTGTATGATAAATAATACCTGATCAAAATCATTCAGATTTTGACCCCAAATCCTCCTCTGTAATCAGTTGAAAACTGTGTATATAAACTGATGAGTATGATATATGGTCTGGTTTAGATTGAGTCTATCCTGTTTAATAACAGGATGAACAAATTTACTGTGCTTTGAATAAATATTATAAATATTGGACTATTGTTGAGTTGAACTTCTAAATACCATCCGGCAAACTCTCTCTGTCCCTGTGAGTGTAGGAGATACCAATAATAAAAGCAGTCGTCTTGATGATTGCAAAAAAAATACTCATAATAATTAAAATCATGGTCGACGTGTCACAGATGAAGAAGTAGCTTTTCAGTTTTCCTGGTTTATCTGTATACCTGCAGTCAGAGGAAGACAAAAGCATGGAAATGTTTTGCTGGGGGGGTGGTGGGGAAGTCTGTCAATATTTCTATACTGTTTGGAAGCTTTAAAGATGTAAAATTACATTTACAGTGTAACAGTTTGGGAAGCTTTTTCAGAATTAAACCTTTAGAAAAATCTCCATTACTCATGCTGATAAGGAGCTCTGAGATGACATTCTCAGCAAGTCTTTTTTCCTGTGCAGGGCACACTGATGTTTCGCTGACAAACATAGCTAAAATTTGTGCAGGAAAAGATGTGCATTTGATCCATATCCAGGAAAAAGTAGGAGCAGGCTAGAAGAGTCAACAACATTCACTGAAATTATTCAGAAGTTTAAAGACAGCGCAGATTTTCAAACAAGAAAAAAAATCATTGCAATTGTCTGTATGACATTGAACTGATATCCATGTGTTGTGGGTTTTTTGGTTTTTTTTTTTTGTGTGTGTTAATATAGTTGACCTGGTTAGGATACATTCATTAAGGTCAAAGCTGCCTTCCGCCAAGATTTATGTAAGTCTGGAGGAATTCTGTTAGCTTTAAGGTATGAAATAATGCCTAAGGTTGGATTGTCTGGCATGCCAATCTTCTTTCCTTCTTGAGAAGCTTACTAATTGCAAGAAGGCAAATCTATTGATGATGTAAACATTATTCACCATTGAAGTGAAGTATTATAACGGAAGGAAGGAATTGTGAAAGCTAGTATGGAATATTAAGACTTCTTATACCCTGTGTCAACAGCCATAGTAACAGGAAGGTAGTTCTTCCGTCATTCAGGATGTGATTAATAATGTCTCATTATTTCATTCAGGAAAACCTAAAACAAAAGACTCCTGAAGTGAAGTAGGTTTCTGGCATGGCATTCAAAGCTTGGATTTTCAAATGAGTTTTTGTGTTAAGATCTGAATCACACTAAATTTAGAAGGGAATTGAGTTCTTAAAACGCTTGTTCTCTCTTGAACATCTTCCTTTAAGTATATTTATTTCCCAGTTTGCATAGATTCCCTAGGCAGATTCTAGTGTCTGTTCAGGATGATGTGTTCAGAATTATTTATTCACAAACATATCCAAGTACCAGCCTATAATATTATATCACAATCTATATATTACCAGCCTTCCTGATGTAAATATGTAGTATATTTATTACTGTTCATTGTTAAGGTACCTAATCTTGGTTGAACATGAGAAATGTTCAGATTACTCCATTCTAGTTATTTAAAAACTAACAGGTACATTTTTGTTCCTTCTTTCATAGTGGAGAAAGTGGTGCTGGAAAGACTGTAGCTGCTAAATATATCATGAGTTATATCTCCAAAATTTCAGGAGGTGGCCCTAAAGTACAGGTGAGTTGATATGAGGTGATACTGAAGCATGGTCTAAAGATTTACTGCAGAGGTAATATGACACAGGCAGCCAAGAGGCACTGTGCTGAAGAAGCTTGTGGGTGAGCAGTTACATAACAAGCCCTTAAGAGCAGAGAGAACTGGACACTGAACTTGTTTGTTAGCAGACTGCTGGGCTTGCTTGTGTGATGGGAGCCATATGAGGGGAAACCCACAGATCCAGAATAATCTCTGCTGAAAGTTTTGTAGCTCTCATGCTGAATTATGTCTACAAGCTTTTTTTTTTAATTAGTTAAAGGGGTAAAAGGTACTTTTAATTACTGCTCTCAACCTTATTAAGAACATCAAGCAATGGCAAATTGGACTAGCTTTCTGGGGTTTTATTACTTCCATTAAGTCTTTGATTTGTCAGAGCGCAAACAGCAGGAACATAATCTTGTTTTGTGACATTATCTAATCAAAATTAGTTCTGAAAGCCAGCTGAAACAAGAAGTAGTTGCCGTGCTCAATGTCCATCAAAACCTATCAACTAAAGCTAATTGAGTGAATTAGCTGTGAAAATTACCCAAAGGACCTTACAATGTCATTCATACCCTGACAAACAGTGGTAGGTAGGTAGCACTTCTACCAGTCCACTCTTTAGAGTGCTTACTGTTATTTTTTGCTTTATTACAGTCTCTTATGTTGTGAGTATTTTTTTCTGCTTTGCTTAGTTTTGCACAACAGTGGTACTGATAACATTGCAGTATGAATAATGCAGTAACCAAGAGAATGATCCAGAGAAAGTATGCGTTGTGTTATTTTTGGAATAAATATGGTATTTTCTAAGTATTTTTTTATTTAAAAGATTTTTGTGCAAAATTAAAAAATACTCTTAGTGATTACAGAGTAACAGTTGATGAAGGTGGTAAGTGGCCTTGAGTATTTATTCTGAAATAAAATTCAGTCTTCGCTTCACAACCCATCATGCAGTGGGTTTGTTCCAAATCTAGTATCTTGTCCATACTTCCAATTGGTAGGATCAGAGAAAGAGACACTTTTGTAACACACTTTGTTGCTTTCTAAAACAGATAGATAGTAGCATCCTTGATACCCAAAAAAGGCCACTTGAACATTTGCAGATTCCTAGATGTCATGCTGTTCCTGATTTCTTTGGTTGTGATTCCAGACCTGCAGCAAGATTTGAATTCTCAGGTGTAAGAAGGAAACTGTTTAAAATCAAGATAAGAAACAAACAAACAAGACTGATTTATTGACTGTGTTACTTGGCAAAACAGTGAGCAGAAGCATTTTATTTTTGTAGGAGATTTTGAAAATAGGAACTGGAAAAAAAGATGCTTAGTCCTTTCCTTACCTGTTCAAGAGGATTTTAAGGATGCCGACTTTCTTGCTTTTTAAAGTATACAATTTAGATGTTGCAGTGTTCTACAAGATCTGTAAGAACATTAAAGGTGTCTCTTTCTGATTCTTTAATTCTCTTGTTTCTAAAATTTTAGCATGTTAAAGATATTATTCTGCAGTCTAACCCTTTACTGGAGGCCTTTGGGAATGCAAAAACCGTACGGAACAACAACTCCAGCAGATTTGTAAGTCCTTTTATCTTAGAGAATACTTTATTTTTCCAACTTCCATGCTGTTACAGAGACAGTATTGAGGAGTATAATATAAACTGACCACAAGTGAGGTAAATCTAAATTAAAGTGTGTTTTAAAACCCGAGTTACACATTGAGAAGCCTGTATTTCATTCAGTGTAGGCTTTGCATTTTTTTTCCTCTTCCAATATGTACTGGTCACAGTTTCTTTATAAAATGTGGAGTCTGCAAGTAGATAACTTAATCAGCAACAAACTAGTGAGTTCTCTGGAGCGGTGAAATAGATGCAGTAATGTATTTTTTAAAATTAATTAATTAATACTGTCAGCTTTTAAAAAATAAGATTCAATTATCCACGGAGTTGTTTGATGGAAAATGCCTTTATGTACAAAATATGGGCAAGAATTATTTTCAGTCTGTCATTATAAAATACTGAAGATAATGTAATGAAGTGACTGTTCACTAGGTAATACACTGCAGGTGCTGTTCTTCAAAGTTACACATAGGCTTTACAAATTTTAGATTTGTTCCTCAGCCAGTATGAGTGTTAATGCAATTAATGTCTTCATGAAAGAAAAAGATAATTGCTGTGCATGCTTCCAAGTACAGCATTGTTTGCTGTTGGTTGAAAATGCATTCAATCTACTTCCCATATAGGTGAACCTTATGGTTTCCTTTATACTAAGCAAGAGTCTCAGCAGTGAAGAGAAGCCACTGACTTCTTCTTTACATTTGCATTGACACAGGATATGTTATCCTGAGTCTAGTGCCACATAAACGCTGAAAGGAAGACCAATGGGTGATAATTCAGGAATTTGAGCTTAAGTTACACCTTGAGACAGCTATGTCACTGCATCCATAAAGATGAAGTATCCTCGTAACCTTCCCTGAGATGCTGTACAAGTACATGATTTCAGATGTGTATTTACTAATTATTCAACAGCTTTAATTATTTATTGCAGGGAAAATACTTTGAAATCCAGTTTAGCCCGGGTGGAGAACCAGATGGAGGAAAAATCTCCAACTTTCTATTGGAAAAATCTCGAGTTGTAATGAGGAATCCTGGAGAGAGGAATTTTCACATTTTTTACCAGGTCAGTAGTAGTGTATAGATGCTTTCTGAGTTTTAAAAAACAACTAGGACCAGTTTTTCCTTTTGCTTGAAAAGTGAGATTACTGAATGTATACTTGAGAAGGTAATCTAGGTATCACTGGGAAGCTTGGTAACATGGTAAGACAGTATCTAACAGCAACCTGCTTAGCTGACTTTCAGCTACAGAACAAAAATACTTCAGTATTTTAGAGGCTTTGTTTGTAAATTTGCTGTGAACTTCCATATGGAAAAGTCCAGTAGAATGTAATAGAAATGGAGACCTTTCCAACAGATTTCTTTCTAAACTGTCTTTTGTAATGATACCTTCTGCTCTGGAATAAGAGCAGAGATACGAATCTCAGTTGAGTTTTCTACAACATTTAGGAACACTTGCTGAATCCTCCGAGCATCCCTGCCTTTTTTGTGTTTCAAAAGGCTTTTTTGGCCTTCAGTGGTTCTTGACCTGTGAGTTCCTAATCTGTTGAAATACCATTGATCAAGCTCTACAAAATTAAAGACAGTGCATTGTAAGTGACTTCAAGCAGCTTGACATAAAGTTGAAGTGCCTTTGCCAAAATAGAACACTTCAGGAGCTGCATATTCTCCTGTTCTGAGGTATATGAACAATTTGTACCATCCTGGTGATATTTCCTTGTGGGCTGGAAATGCTTTTTGACACAGGAGTTAAAAGACTCTGGGTTTTTGACTATTCTTGTCTGAGCTTAGTTTGTTCGTTTCTTCCTATTGCAGCTATGTCTGTGCACAGCTGTGTAGACTTTACATAGGCTTGAGGAGCCTCTCCTGTGGCATCACAGAGTACAGGAACCTTTTTTAACTACTGTTATTTATTCCTGGTCCTATTGTTCTAAGTGATGCGAAGAAGTGAGACTTGTGCTGTGCTTCAAACCAACATGGAGCAGTTCAGAACTTGCTTAACATACGCCATAATGGGCATAAAGGATACTTGGCCTCACAATTAGACTCACAAATATACTTTCTCAGTATATTCTTTTGACTCTGCCTGCTTTTCAACAGGCATGGAAAGAAATTGCCCCTGAGGGTTTAGATAATACATTGAAAATTGGAAAAACTGCACTGACTTATCTTTATAAGGTAAAGGTAATGGAAGGCATTTGAGTCAGTCACAAGTTCTGGTTTTGATTAGATGTGGAATTTACAACTAAACCATTAATGCAAATACAAATGAGAATATGGTCTTTTAAGTTAAACATAAAACATAGGAAGGATTCCTTGGTATAGTACTAGCTAGTCATTTCAGGTTCAGTCATGTATTTCCAACCTGTCTCATCTCTGCTGAATATTGTTGTATGACACCTAATTTGGGGATTTTTATTCTACAGTTAATTGAAGGAGCCTCCTCGGAACAAAAAAGCAGTCTTGGCATTACCAGTATGGACTACTATTACTATTTGAGTCTCTCTGGGTCTTACAAAGTTGATGACATCAATGACAAATCAGATTTCCAAGAAACACTGGTGAGTTTTTTCACTCTGAGATTGGTGTAGTGGTGGATGTATATTCACTGTAATTTCGTAGCAAAGACATGGTATTAATGTGGGAATGAGAAAATCAATGTCAACATAACTTACTTTGATATTTTACCCTGAGGAAGAGGCATGTTACACTGAAGAGGTCCTGTGTTGCAGCTTAACAGTCTTGGAAAGACAGATACTTTTTTATGTTCATTTTCAGAAGGCTGCAAATTCAATGAAATTTATTTGAATGCTGGAAATCTGTAGTGTGAAAAATGTGAAAATGCAAATGCAGTGAGGAACTTGCATTAGAAGAAACTATAAAAGAGTGCTCAGTTCTAATTGAATTCTTAGTGGTGGCTGATCTTCCATACCTACTTAAAACAGTGCAACTGAAAGGCTGGAGAGTTGAGTCAAGGGGAACCTGCTGAAGTCTAGCAAGGGCAAGTGTAGAGTCCTGCACCTGGGGAGATACAACTTCATGCACCAATATAGGTTAGTGGTTGGCCTGCTGGAAAGCAGCTCTGTAGGGAAGGACCTGAAAGTTCTCCTGGACAGTTAGTTCACCATGAGCCACGAGTGTGCCCTTGTGGCCAGGAAGACCAATGGTATCCTGAAGTGTGTTAGGAAGAGTATGTCCAGCAGGTAGAATGATCTTCTCCTTTATTCTGCTCTAGTGAGGCCACATTTAGAATATTGTATCCAGTTCTGGCTTCCACAGCTCAAGAGAGATGGGGAACTGCTGGGGAGAGTCCCAAGAGAGGGCTACAAAGATAACTGGAGGATTAGAGCATCTCTATTATGAGGAAAAGCTGAGAGACCTGGGGCTGTTTAGCTTAGAAAATACTGAGAGAGGATCTTATCAATGTTTATAAATACCTAAAGGATGGTGTCAAGAGGATGGGGATGGACTCCTTTCAGTGGTGCCCTGTGATAGGACAAGGGATATCGGGCATTCAGGAAATTCCACCTAAACATAAGTAAAAATTTTTGAGAATGACAGAGCACTGGAACAGGCTGCCTAGAGAGGTGGTGGACTCTCCTTCTCTGGAGACTTTCAAAAACCCACCTGGATGCATTCCTGTGCAGCCTGATCTTGATGAAGCTACTTCAGCACAGGGGTGTTGGGTGAGATGATCTCCAAGGCCTCTTCTGACCCCCACCATTCTATAATTCTATGAAAGGGTAGAAGAAAAGACTTAGAAAGCATAGATCAGGGAACTTTATCGAGTGCTGTTACCGCTTCCTCCCGTGACCTTTATGCAAGGCATATCAGCTTGCTGGTCTCTTATTAGGAACCACAGAATGTTAGGGACTGGAAGGGACCTCCAGAGATTATCGGTTCTAACCCCTCTGCCAAAGCAGGGTCACCTAGGGCTGGCCACATTGGAACTGTCCAGGTTGGCTTTGAAAGACTCCAGAGAAGGAGACTCCATAAATCTCTCTGGGCAGCCCATTATGAGAAATTTACTATTTAAAAGAAACATATTAAAACATTTATTTATTTATATATGTAGCACATCTGAAGGCCTTAAAAAATAGTTACGGTTGCATTCTAGCTAATTTGTTATTCTAGAAAAACAGTCAGCTGAGAAGACATTCTATAGGTTACCATATTCTCTAGGTTCAAAAACTCGTTATGGATTGTTTTCTAATAAGTGGCTGAAATTCATAGCTGCTTTTTAAAGTCATTCAGTACATCTTCACAGTTCTTGGTCTCAGTAGATAAACCGTGTAGAAGGAATTAAATCATTGTGTCTTAAGATCATTGTTTCCCATTTTGCAATGAAATTATTTATTCTTAGTGTGACACTTAAGAGCAGGGGTCTGTTTTTAGGGAGCTTTATTTTTTCCAGACTTTATTTTGTTAACACATCTTCTAAATGTTTCTTTAATTTAAATAATACAAAAAAAACATGGAAGTAGGACATCTGGTATTTTTGAAACTTAAGTGCGAGCTGTAATGAAATTTGGTTGCCTCAAGTATTTGAACTGGTTTGAAAAACTTAGTTTTAATGTCAAAATTTTAAAATAATGTGACTGAACTTCTGTGGAACAGATTCAACTACACTTTTTTTTTTCCTCCCAGCATGCAATGAGTGTGATTGGGATCTTTGCAGAGGAACAGGTGTTGGTGCTGCAGATAGTGGCAGGAATACTGCATTTGGGAAATATCAGCTTCAAGGAGGTTGGCAACTATGCAGGAGTGGAGAGTGAGGAGTGTAAGTACCACTGGAAATTGTTACAGAAGTATCAATGAGCTGAAACCCAGATGGCATAAAGTGAACTGCAGCCTTGAGCTGCTTGTCCAAACACACTGCATCGTTTCTCCTAGTGCAAGGCTGCTGATACAGACTCTCTCCAAAACCAAGAGTACCCAGCCACCTGTTTTGTCTTGTACAGTGCCACTGACTTAATAGGTGTGCAGTGTTGCATTTTGAATTTAAGAAATCCTTTTCCAGCCTTTGAGTATGAAATAGTAGAGGTGGTGTGAAACACTTTCAAGCAAACTTGAGCTGTGCTCCTTTCAATGCAGCAGCATGCATTTGTCAAAACTCCTGTTTGTCATGTGGTTTGGTTCACCTTGTTGCCCTGCGAAAGCAGTTACCAACTTGTGGAGTATCTCTGGTCTTAGGTACACAGTGTACATCTCCCTAAAGGTGTTTGTATATATGTACTTGCATCCATAAGAGATGTCTTGAAAACAGAAATTCAGAACTGAAATGCAGAATTTGCATGCTACAGTTACTTTCCCTGTCTCAAATTTCTCAACCTATACTTTGTTATCATGTGCATCTTCTGTGTAATTCTTTATTATCTCCTTGCCCATCTTTTGTCTTTTGTTTCTGTTCTATATCAGCTAGGCCGACATCAGCAAGATGTTGAAAGATTAATGGGTCTTGAGTTTGAAACACTTGTCACAATTTATACCTTGGATCTAATAGTGATTTTATACCACCGTGATCAGGACAGAGTAGATAAGTGCACCGTAAGCTTACACATCTATGTGCTCTCTAAATTAATTTCTAAATGGTCCTTATCTTTAGGAAAACTGCATTTCTTTAGTTTTAGGTAAGTTAAATATGAATAAAGTATCTTGTGCAGTCAACTTCCCACTCAGCTGTATTAGTACTCTATTGATATTTGTTTTAAAAAAATGGGGAAATTAAAGTTAAAAATTAGTAAATTTTATTTCTTCATTTGAGAGAACAGTAAGTGAACCCAAAGAAAAAAAATTGTGGCATTTTATACATCGAAAGAGAAGTACAGGATTTTGTCCATGCCTTATGATTACAAATGAGTTACCGTGCTTCCATTTAATTCACAGTATGAAGTTTTTCTGTGAAATCAAGACATTTAATAGCCACACAAGATAGATAGAATATGCTGTATCAAAAAGTAACAAACTGAAAAGACATGAGTTGAAAATAAGTTAGCAAATGTGAATGTATTTCTGTGATGAACCATGTACACTATATTTCTCTTGCTGGCTAGGCTATGAATACAGAAGTTGTGTATGATTAATACATGGAAAAAAAAACAAAACCAAAACAAACAGCTGAGAGAATTAATATAGAACATACTCACAAACATACTGTATTTTAAAGAAGCCAGAGAAGAAATAGCATTGTCTAGTAAAATTTCTGCATTATGAAGTTCAATGTTGGGTTCCTTTCTCTTTCCATTAATCCTCACCCAGTTTACTGCTTGGCCTAGCCAAGTAAATTTCTAAACCAAATTGTAAATTTCTAGCCTGAGTAGCCATGAGAGATAACACACAATGAAAGACTACTGGTAAGTCATGCTTTGCATAAGTCTGAAGCAATAAAATGTTTAAGAATTTGATCAATTGTGTTCTTGTTATAACATAGCCAATTGCAGAAAAACATGCAAAGGCCATTCTTCAAAACACCAAAAACTCTAATCACTTACTCTGAGTCAAAATCAAATGTATACAGACTGTTCTTGGCAGACATTTAGACAAATACTTCCTGAAAACTGTGAGTGATTGTTATCTGGTATAGTG
The DNA here is from genome assembly GCF_027791375.1 of Indicator indicator. Taxonomy (NCBI): domain Eukaryota; kingdom Metazoa; phylum Chordata; class Aves; order Piciformes; family Indicatoridae; genus Indicator; species Indicator indicator. The sequence continues at coordinate 7,993,396 of NC_072025.1, forward strand.
CTTGCTTTTGTCCCCACCTACTAACTTATTCTCATTATTTATTCTAAATCTTCTGTGTTGGAAATCATGCTAGATACTACTTGTTTTCTCCTGGATGCAGAAAACAATTTAAACTGCATTTGCAGCGTATTGTAAGATTTATTTTACAATTACTGAAAACCAGTGAAGTGAGTCTAGTAATTTTCAGCTTTTCTTTGCAGATGGTGTTTAAAATTATTTCACAGAACCCCTATTACTCTTTGAGGATCACTTTTTCATTTACATGCATATGCTGCTTTATAGCAATTTGTGGAAGGTAGTAACCAGGGAAAATAATCAGACATCTTTAGAATGGGAAGCTTATATCAAGTCATGAGCAGCTATTCCTCCTTTACAGCATTGTGAAGTAAGGGTTTTTAAGTGGTTCTTACCATTTCACTATTGTCATAAATTCTTATAGTAGTATTGGTTAAATACTTTGGCATCTTTACAGTACCTGTGAGCATAGTTGGTCTATAATTACCTACATTCTTTTCCATAGTAAAGCATATGATACTTGACCTTTTCATGTGCTCTTCAACCTGAGTTCTCAGTGAGTTAGCAGGGATGCTGCCAGTGACTCAACTTTGGTTGGTGTGTGGTAACTTTAGGGTAAGTTACCTTGGGTTGAATTTAATCAGCTTGCTGATGGCAATAAATCATATTTCAGAAAACTGGTGGTTTTAAAAATAATTTTGGATTAATTAAGAGTTTAGTGAAAACATGCTGTGATGTTAGAGATTCGTAAAGCGTGAGCGACTGCTGCCTTAATGATTATTTTACATCCTCTGCATACCAGTAAAGCAGATCCAAAGGCAGTAGAAGATGGAGGAAACACCATTAAAGGATTATGTGGTTCAGCAGAGGTGCAATACCAGCTTCAAGTGCTGCCCTTGGGAACTATTTCCATATGCTTTCAAGGGTTTCTCATTTTCCATTCCTTAAGGTGTGTGACACCTGCAGCTAACATCTGCACCATGTGCTAAGAATGCAAAGAACACTGAACTTGTAGCTGTTTATTGCACAGATGTCTTTCTCTTTTACTTTTAAGCAAGGGAAATCAGAATTTGCAAAGTACTTCTAGAATAAGGGATCAAAAAACCAAAACCAAATAAATGGTAAGGCAACTGAAAAACTTTTTGCATATCCTAACTTAGAAGAAGAAAGGGAAAGAATAGGGGAAAAAAAGGAAGTAGATAGCATATTATTTATTATATTTTAAACATTTACTGTTTACAAAGAATTTTCCATTACTTTTATTTAATATTTGAGCTCTACATTTTATTTCCATCCCCTCCAAGAGAAAGCACATAGTTCTAAACTATGTTTGAAGGATTGAAGAAGGTACAGAAATACCTGACTGTTGTACTTCAAGGTGGTCTATCTTAAATTAAATCCAGGTAAGTGAAGAGTTGAAAATGTCCTTGGGGAGCTTCGGGAAATTTTGAAGACCTAAATTCCTCTTCTCTCTTTTTAAGCTGCATACCCCATGATGTTTATTACTGCTGGTAGTTATCAGAGTCACACTTAATATATCTTTCCATCATTCTGTCTAGTTTTTAACTCCTAATACAACACCACCAATCTTCCTTGCAGTTTTGGCTTTCCCTGCTTTTCTCCTGGGAATTAACCAGGACCGCCTGAAGGAAAAGCTAACCAGCAGACAGATGGACAGCAAGTGGGGAGGCAAATCTGAGTCCATTAATGTAACGCTGAATGTGGAACAAGCCTGCTACACCAGGGATGCACTGGCCAAGGCCCTTCATTCCCGTGTTTTTGACTACTTGGTGGATGTAAGCTGGATTTTCTTGATTCTACTGGAGTATCAAAACAAGTACACTAGGCATGTTCCTTGCAGTGATTTTTTTTTTTTTTTTATTCCTCATTTCTTTCACCCAGTATGGGGTTTTTTGCCTCATCTTTAGCAGCAGTACTGAGCAGTGCAGTGGGAATGTGACCACAGATATCAAATACAAGGCACTGGTTATATGCTTTGAAGAAAATGAGCTCTGCTTTCAACCCTATATTTGCTCAGCTTCCTGCCACTGTCCCGTAGGATATTCTGGCATCTCCTTTCTGTTAGCAGTCTTATGTTCTCCTATGTAGTTCGGTGTCTTCAGATGAGCAGAACTAGAAGGTTGTGGACCCTGCTCTCCTAGCCCACTTTGCAGTGTCCCAATGTTATGGCATTTGAACAAATGGTCAAATTCTGTTCTTCATGCTAAAGTAAACTTTTGTTCAGAATGAGATCCTGGACTAGATCGGTGGAGTAGAAACCTTACTTTTGGCCACAAATGCTGGCTAGATGAAGCAGAAATGTTCTCTGTGGTGGCTCTGCTAGTGTTTCCAGAAGTCTCTCTCATCATATCTCTCTAATTCCTGTGCCTGTACCAGCACTTACATTACAAAGCAGGGGAGTACAGAAATAGGTGAAAAGATTCATAGTACTGTCTGCAAAATGCATTGAATATCTGACTTAATTTTGTAAAGTTTTGTTGGCTCCTTTTCTTTAACTGAGTCAGTTACAACAGTAGTTCCAAAGGCTCACTAACCTGGAAAACAGGATAGCATACTGTTCATTTCCTAGCTGTCAATAACACTTTATTAAAAAGAGAAAGTAAAATACTCTCTTACATTCCTCTGCATTCCATTAAATATGTTCTTTTTGAAGAAGCCCAGTATTTTATATATAGGATTTAAGCATGTGGATGTATATTTTAAATATATAAACTACACTTCATTATACATTTTGTTTCTGTTTTATTAGTCTATTAACAAGGCTATGGAGAAGGACCATCAAGAATATAACATTGGTGTTCTTGATATTTATGGATTTGAAATATTCCAGGTAAGGCAATGCAATACTCAGGTTTTGGCTCATCTGACCTGGGAGAGATTTTTATAGCTTAGATGGGAAAAAATCCAGACCAGAAAAAAAAAAAAAATCTTGTGGCCAGAATAAAGGAAAAAAATCCTAACCAAAACATTGGCGTTGAGTTCTCATTGATAATATCTGACTTAATGCACACAAAGTATTGAAGAAATGAGGTCATTGATCTTAAAAGAAAAGTCTGATATTCCATGGGATATCTATAAGTCACCAACCCATCCATCATTGACAATGTTTCTTTGAAGCTTTTTGCCAGCATAAGAACTAGGAATTACTCTATATAAAGCATGAGACTAATCTTGAAATTGTTTCCTTTTCTGTAGAAAAATGGTTTTGAGCAGTTCTGCATCAACTTTGTTAATGAAAAGCTACAGCAGATTTTTATTGAACTGACACTGAAGGCAGAACAGGTAACCAGACATTTATTATATTTGAATTCATAAGCTATTGCTTTTTTAATTGGTGGAAAAACTAAGGTTTTATCTGCTAACAATAAAATTTGCCTTATTAAGCAAGATAAAAGAAAAACACTTTGTCATTGGCTAACCCTAAAACTGGAAACCACATCAGCTACAGATATTTGTTCTATGGAAGCAAGTCCCTTGTAGTGTGTGCTAATGCAGTCATACGACTCTGCCCAGACAAGCTGCATATTCTGACTCACTGGCAGAAGGGGAAAGCTCCTGCTTGCTTCTGTCCCTCTGCTTTCCTGGGACACAACATGCACTTCCAACAGAAATACTTCTTTTAATTTCATATTATACATATATGAATGAAATTGATTATTGAAAACAAGAAAAAATACTTTGAAAGTATCTGCTGATAGTCTAGCTACAAAGTCTCACTTCACATGAAAGTGAGCTTCTGCATGGGAGGGCAGACAGAATGCAGCTGAGACAGAAGCATTGTGTACAGTATGAGCTCAGGCCTGGCACCAACTTTAGGACAGTGTTTTCAAGAATGCACATACACAATTGCCTTTGTATAGAAGTAACTCATCATTGCAGTTGGGCATACAAATGACCTGCTGAGTGTCTAGCTGACATCATGTATGCAAGTGGGTAGGTCAATCTAATACAATTTTAGTATGATTCCCCCCCACCAGTCAGTTTCTAGGTGTCTTTATGGTTACAGTAATTGTGTACAGAAATAAAAAGTAGACCTGTGTCTCTATTTCATGTGCATTTCTAAATGTGTTGCTTTGAGGGGTCTGATCCTTGATAAGCTTGTCACAATTGTAAGTATAAAAGCAGATTAGGATATGGATGCTTAGGTGCACTGTCAGGATGCTGTAAAAGTCATACCTTTGACAAGTCTTTCTGAACACGAGTAGTGCAGTGTTTGTGTATATGTAGTGCATTGTGAATCTAGTACTACATCCATGGTGTGCAGCACTATTTGCATCTTTCTTTTTATGTAAACAGGAAGAATATGTGCAAGAAGGAATTAGATGGACACCAATAGATTACTTTAACAACAAAATAGTGTGTGACCTTATAGAGAACAAAGTGGTAAGTATTTAGAACAAACAGATGGATAAAACACCAAGAATTTTTTTCTCCAAATTCTTTGGGCAACTGCTTTGACTTCAAGAACATTCATAGGAAAAATGCTGTCATTCAGCCACTGAGTCATACTAAACCTATATATAAATCTTACATAAGATGTCTTTATAAGAGCTCTATGATGTATGTCATGTAAGATATACATTATCTAAGATACCAATCAAAAAGAGAAGCATAAAATCACAATTGATGTGTGACATGATGGAAATAAAAATTTTATTCACCAAAATTTATTATGAACTTCATGACATTTGCTACTGTACATCAGATAAGGCTATGTTCCTAGGAGATGTATTTGTTTGGGGAAGCTACAGTACCAGCTTCCTTTTGAGGGACTGTCACAAATTAAGCTGAAACAAGTGAAGAAGTAGTCTTGGGAGGTTTTGCATATAAAAGAAATTTTGTGTCTTTGTTCCACAGAATATTTTGCATCTTAAAAGCCTTCATGCTCTAAATTGGAGAGGCAACACATGTTTAGTTGTTTTTTTGGAGAGAAGTAGGATTTTTTTTCACCTAGTTCTTTGTCCTCATGTGAAACAATTTTAACAGTAGGTCAAGTACTGTAGTGACTTGCTCTTAAATGCACATCAGATTTTGCCCATCTCCTGTCTGTGTCAGGATAGCTAGGAAGAGGATAGGATTTCTGTTGCAATTTTAGCTATTTACCTCTTCAGTTTGACAAACTACAGCACACTTACCTCAGACATGGGTTTCTTATTTGGTTCAATCAGAAGAACTATTGCTTTGTGAAGGAATTAAAAATGAAAACAAATGTGCAGGGCTGGGGTTTTTTTGTTGTTTTTGAACAGCAGTCATTATTTTCCCCATCGTTTCCCACTATCATTACACAAAGTAGCATTAAACTTCTTGCATGCCTTTCTTTATTGTCCAGAGACTTAAAAGGTAGACATCAGGAGTATCTCGACTGCAAAGTGGTGCATTGTTTCACAGTTAGAGTCCTACTTGTGTACAAATTAATCTGTTGCAGACTTCACTGATGAGGAGCAAATTCTTCTTTCTGAGGTCTAGTGTTTTTGTAGCAACTAATTTACTGTTGGGGGTTAAAACTGGCATCATAATTTTTCCCTCCCCTCACTTCTTGTGCTGTTTCTGATATTCTTTTCCAATGCAATTAGAATCCCCCAGGAATTTTGAGCATTTTAGATGATGTGTGTGCCACAATGCATGCAGTGGGAGAAGGAGCTGACCAAACACTGCTTCAAAAACTCCAGATGCAGATTGGGACTCATGAACATTTCAACAGCTGGAACCAGGGATTTATCATTCATCATTATGCTGGAAAGGTAATGTGGAAAATCATCACTGAATTCTGCATAACTTATTTATAAAGAAAAAGAACAGCAATGAAAGGAAGGGGAAAACCCTGTAGCAGGCTGTTTTAATTTTTCAATAGCCAAATTATCTCAGGAAACAATGTCCTCCTTTCACAGTGTAGGAATCTTGGAGCAAATATGCTCTAACATAAGTCCTTTACATAGGAGAGGTGAGTCTGGGCCTTGCTGCTATCAAATATACTAACCAGAACTTAATAATAAATGTAACAAATGCCCCATTCCTTTTATTAATTATCATTTTAATTGTTGGTTATAGTACCAGTAAGTTTAAAAAGGTGGGATGCAAAAATGATTCCTAGGTGATGACATACCAGTAAAACTGGGAATATAACGTGTAGTTCTGTTCTTTGGGTATGTTTGTCAGATTATTCATGATTTCCTGAAGTTACAGTTAATAACAGTAAATCCTTATTATGTAAAAATTTTTCCTCAATAAAATTCAGTATTAAATTAAACTTGTCATACTGTATTCACATTAGCTCCATGACAGTCTTTTTCACTGAATCTTTTCATTATATGGATGAAATCCCTTTATTTATTGTGAATGAGTTAAATTAATAATACACATAAGGATTAGTGATCATTGTAGTATCCCTTAGTTATACCAGATGAACCAAAAAGATCAGAACAGCTACTGATGAGGACAGAATTAGAATTTTCTTTAATTATTGGGTTCTCAACTTACCACAAACAATCAATTTCCACCTTGGCCCAGGTATCTTATGATATGGATGGATTCTGCGAGAGAAATCGGGATGTTCTTTTCATGGACTTGATTGAACTCATGCAGAGCAGTGATTTGTACGTAAGCAAAACTTGCTTAAAGCTAGGAATAACAGTTTAGATGGATGCAGAGGGCCTGACTTCTCTACTTCACAACTTGTGAACTCATTTGTATAAAAGAGGATATAAAACATCATTGCAGTAGAACGGTATCACTTGCATTGTATTGACCTTCGTTTTCTGCAAATCTGAATAAGGTCCTGCAGTGTCAGAATCAAACACTATAATGGCAGCCATGTGTTTTGGCCTCAAATAAGGCCATCAGTGGTTGGGCATTCTCTTGGAACAGGCACTGTTTTAACTGATGAAGTGACAAGTTTTTTTGATGATGCATTTTAATCAATTGATACTTACTTTTTAAGAAGCCTGCATTTCTTTGAGTCTAAAATTCTGGTATCATGTCTTCCAATGCTCACTAAAATAGCAAGGAATCTCTATGAGGAATGAAGCTCAATGGAAATACTATTCTTAAAATAGGTGTAACTCCACATTACTAGAAATAGCTATTTATATTCTCATCTATCAACTCATACACCATATTCCTTGACAGTCCTGCATTGAATTGTCTTTCTGTGCCAACGCTATTTTATTAATTCTTTCCTAGGCCTTTTATAAAGGCTCTGTTTCCTGAAAATCTTCAAGTGGACAAGAAGGGCCGTCCTACCACTGCGGGCAGTAAAATCAAAGTATGTCTAGCTTTGCTGTGTTGGTATATGCATATATGGACACCTAAATTAAAAGAAAAATCAAGTAGTCTTTTTTTTTCCCTACTGTCCAGTAATTTTAAAGAATAGACATCAGGAGTATCTTGATTGCAAAATGATTTGTTGTTTCAGCTGTTAGAATCATGTTTTGCCTGGCAACACTGTTCATTAAATGTTATGTTCAGCTGCATTCTGCTGCAAATGAGCAGTTGATGGTAGTGATAATAGTACTTGCATGTGCATAATGAATGAGCCCCTTCACTCAGTCACTTAACATCCTACAATTAAGTACAGAGTGGTCTCTTCATAGTGCAGAAATAGAGCAAGACGTGATCCAAAAGCCACTGAAGTCAGCAGAAGTCTTTTTACTGGCCATAACGTGCCTTGTACGTTATGTACAAGGCAGGAAGTGTTAGAAAGCGAGCATCTTTTTGGAGACTGGTAAAATACGTGCTTAGATTATATACTTCCAGACTGTGGAAACTGGTGTTTTTTCAACCTCTTTCCTCATATTTCACCCTGGCAGTCAAGTTCACCTGATGCATTCCTTGTTACTCCATACTTTTATTTAATAGTTTAATAGCGCCTTCTGTTTACTGATAAATTTTTCATAAGGTCATATTATGCAAGGATACTTTGGTTGCTTTGGAGAAAGACCAAAGTCAGCTGAATCCAGTTAAATGAATCATCAGCAGGTAGTTGATAATTTTTAGAATTCTCTCACAGGATTTACTCTGTTCAGCTCAGATTCTATTACTTTCCCTCAATTTTACAGAAACAAGCAAATGACCTTGTTGGCACCCTAATGAAGTGCACACCCCATTACATCCGCTGCATCAAACCAAATGAAACAAAGAAGTCTCGAGATTGGGAAGAAAGCAGGTATGGATAAGCAGAGTATGTGATGAAAATAATGCTACTAATGAAAAAAGAAATAAAAAAACCAACCAACCAACCAAAAAAAACCCCACAAAAAATCATAAATGGGTAATGATATATCATACAGACAAACAGAACTAGATCACACAGAATCACAGAATGTTAGGGGTTGGAAGGGACCTCAAAAGATCATCTAGTCCAATGCCCCTGCCAGAGCAGAACCTTCAGAAATTAAATCTTGCGTGACCTCCCCTCAACTTTGAAGGTAAGCTGTGGTCACTTGGTCTAAATGAGCAGTTTGTATATGCAATTCTTAGCTTTTCTCCTATATGCTTCTGAAATAATCAACAGTTGGGATATGTAAGACTCCATTTTCCATGTAGAATTTGCACACCGAATGCATTGTACATCAATTCTAACTTAGGTTTTATGCTTTGAAAACTGCTTAAGTAGCTGAAAAACCCACAGAATTGTCTGTATCTGCTTCTATGTATCAAACTTAACAAAAAGTCTCTATAGCCAAGAATATGTAAGGTTTTCTTTCTTACTTCTTGATTTCTAAGTTTCATTAACCAGCTCTTTAAAGAGAATCACTAGAATGTCATATTGGGTAGTTACATGGACATTAAATGGAAGTCTAAATCATCAGTTTAGTTTCTTCCATCTATTTTAAGGCATCTTTAACTACATGATAGTTTATAGCATCTTCTTCTTGTCTGAAAAAAGATAGCCTTTTTTGACTGAGGTAGATGATTGGTACAATATGTATACCATGTGAGGTCCTACTATATGGTAACATTTACTATTATATACCAAATAGTTTTGTTATTGGTAAAAGCGCTGGTTATTTTTATCACAATAAAAACACTTGCAAAGTCTGTTAAAAAGCATTCTAGAGCATATCAACCGCACTCCAGAATTCACTTCCTGCCATTTGGCAGAGAGACTAGCATGATTACATGCAGATGTAGAGCACATACAGAAGCCACAACTGGCACTCCACTTTAAGATGTCATTCAGGTCTTGGCTGTAAATGTAGACCCCCTTTCTCTAGCTTTTCCATTCCTGAAAACCCTTCTGTGCAGCACTTAATTTTCCACTGAAACTGGGGACCAAAGGAGGAAAGTAAGTGATCCTGTAAAAAGTGTCTGAAACTTTTTAACTATTAAAAGTTAGTTGAAGGGCTTTTAAAAGCAATCATTTACATACTGGAAAACAGGCCTATTATTGTGGAAGGTGTTGCTAGGAAACTAATGAAACAAACAAAATCTAGTCCAGAGAAGAGGCTAGCTTTCAGGAAACCCCTTTTGGAGCAAAAATGGACAAGATTTCTTCTTGTTTTCCCATAATGAGGATGATATTTGGCAAATGCAGCAGCTACTGATAACAAGTGAAATATAAAGGATTGTGTACTATCAGACTTGAACACAAATGGAAGTAGTTCTTATAATGGCAATATTTTTTCCTGTTTAAAAATTCTAACATTCTCTCGCATTTCAAACTGTGATTCCCTAGATATTATGATAGGACCTCACATAGGGGATACATATGCAGTTAGTGACATGTCTGGGGAAAAGAAATTTATATGCATATGACAACTCAAGCTTAACTTTGTAGTTTTATGATTTGACTGTAAGGAAGCTGTGTTGAAGGAAATACAAAGCATAACTGAGTTTCTGTCATACTTTGCTGAATGTTGGCTTAGAGGGGGTTTTTTGTTTTTCTTCTGTGATCACAGTGTTTTATCATATTCATGCTTCCTTAGTCAATGTGATGGGAGCAGTATATCTAATCTTATTAATAGCGTATTACTAGATGGTGAAAATGTTACTGAAAAAGGAAAAACAATCACAAAGACTGTCAGAGTTCATGCTCACAGAAGCCATGTCACTCCAGCTTTGTACTACTGCTGAATAATTCCAGAATATTTAGCATTGAAACATAGACCTTGTGTGATATCTAAACATTGTATAATATCTTAGCTATTCAAAAAATGAGGGTGTTCTTCCAATATGCTTTTTGTTCAGGTCCTGGCATAGCCGCTTGGACTTGTAGTCAAAATTGCTGCATTAGCTGAATTGCCAGACCCTGACCTGCTTGAGGCTGATGCTTGGAGTGTGCCTTTTCTCAGAAAGAAAAGGAAAACCAGAAAAATGTCTCAAATTCTCTGTTGCTGGACACTAATACTGGCAGGACAGTAAGAAAGTGGGAGTAATCCTGTTGCTCCAGTGCATTATTCCAGATGTGAGCAGGAGGGAAAGCTATAAACAGGAAAATGTATTTTTGTCCACCAACTTTTGTACCAGAATTCTTGGAGGGGGTTTATTCCATGAACACCACAATATTAAAATGTGCAGTATTCTTTATTAGTTAAGAGTGGTAGCTTCATAAGCGCTCTTTAAAAAGGAGAAATAACTGAAGGACTTTTGCCATTTGTAGCATGGGATTTTAAAAGTTTTTTCACTTTATACTATGAGTCATGTGAAAAGAATGTCTTGGTTAAAAAAAAAGAGGAAAAAAATCAATGGGCAATACAGTTCAAATTGAAATTTAGTATTTCAAAATAGCTACAGAAAGAACATTGAACGAAACAAGATTTTTTTCAGGATTTGAAAAATCTTTGGTAAAATTAGAGAAGTGTTGAGCAAAACAAAATTAAATGTCACCTTATACCACATTACAGGCTTTAAAAAAAAAAAGTCTAAAAATGCTCTTTTATATACTGTTTGTTAAACATACAGAACTAAAATAGTAACAGCTCTTGTATTTCTGAGCAAAAGCTGAAGCTTCTAGAATTTGCCCTATAAAAGACCAGTAAGAGAAGCACCTGAACAGCACTTTGCAGAGTTAAAAGCTGACATTGCTGCTTCTAGCTACATAACTTAGATGGAGAAATGAAGGAAATGGAAAGGAAAACAGCAAGAATCATACATTGTGAAGGAGGCTAACTAAAATTCTTCAATTAAATAGTAGACCACAGGATGTGCAAGGAGCATAAAACAGTGTACTACAGCTCCAGAAAGAATAAAAGGTGACAAAAGATAGCTTTTTTCTTTTGTTTTTTTTTTTTCTACTTTGAGATTCATGGGGATACTTGTCCCCTGTTTAGAACCGAAGTGAACATGTTTTGAATGAAGAAACTGTAATGATGTTGGGATAATGGTGTTTCAGTTAATGTGTGCAGCAGAGTCCCGCCACAGCCATTAACACTTTGTGGACTGGCAGTAGCTCAGTCTTTGTATTTAAAGTATGCCATTAACAAGCTTACCAGCATGCTTTGGCCAGTCTTGTGCCTATCTTCAAATCATTTCTCTGCAGCATAGCAAAATTAGGAGGAATGTTAGCTTTTCATGAATATATATGCTTAGCTTTCTTCTTTCTGATTCTTGTGCAATGAAAGTTTTGGCGTCTGGGACTTTTGCCAGCTATCAGATTCGGCCCTTTCTCCAGAACAATGAAAAGAGAGCTACTGTATGCTACTGCTGATACTTGATCTATATGAAAACACAGGTGAAACCTACAATAAAAAAACACAAACCAATCTTCCACTCCCTTGGCTGCCAGTTGTGTAATTGTACAGGGAAGAGTTACTTATCCTTTTATGGATAATAATATTAGTTAACTAATTTATGCATGAATTTCTGAGAATATGAGAAGTTAAACCAGGAAAAAATGCTAAGGTAAACTTGCTAAATGTATTTCAGTAATGTAGGCAACCTGCCTTGAATATTTTTCTACCATGCATGGTAGTGTGCGAGAATAGATTCATATACCTGTGCATGAATTTTAAAAGTCAATAGTCTTTAAACACAATATGGACTTCTAAGAATATAATCCACAAATACGCTAAAATAAAATGGATTGTAAATCTTGCATTGTTTTTGCTCACAGGGTAAAGCATCAAGTGGAATACTTGGGTCTGAAAGAAAACATTCGAGTGAGAAGAGCTGGGTATGCCTACAGGCGGGTTTTCAAGAAGTTTTTGCAGAGGTAGGTGTTATGCTAATTTTGAAGTATTTATTACAGAGTTGTTTCTGTGATGAGGAGAAAAACAAGAAGTTCCAAGTTTCAAAAGCTTTTCCTTTTCCACTTACCCTTTTTCCCCATTTACCTTTCTCAGATTGGAAAATGTCTTAAATCTGGCTTTGTCTTTTTAAAGTCTTTTAATTGTTCATGAAACTTAACCTGAGACCTCGGTTCTTTTTGTAGTACTGTTCAGAGGGCTCCTCAAAGGGAACTTTGAGTTATGAGCTACAGAGCCTAGAATCCCAAGCCTCTAGCTGCTAGTCTTTGTTTAAAATGTTACTGCTGTAGCTCTTCCAACTCTTCCTTTCCTTCATACATGCCTGCCATTCAACCATTTCAGTGTAAAATGTGGCTTTATCTTAAATTGCTCTTTGTATCCTTCCACTGGTGTTCAAACAGCTGGGAAATGGTTACAGCTCAAACCACTTGCAGCTGCTCACTCAGTGGAAGCAAGTCAGTGCTAAGACGAACCTTTTTCAGTGTCTTAGGACCAGCTGTTAAGATGATTAACTAGCTAATGGAATACTCTTACTTAAGAGCAATTTCAAGATTTATGCAGCATTCATCTTCTGTTTTTGTTTTTGGGGTGTTTTTTTTGTTTTTTTTTTTTTTTTTAGAAAATTGAGACATACAGCTAATAAGTGCTCAGATTGAGCACATGACAAATCTGCCTCCATGGGAAATCTGTGTTACATTTGAGAAAATGAAACAGAAAAAAATAATCGGTTGTTGCAAGGAACAGAGTACAACTAATCAGTGCACAAAACAAAGCCACTGATGATGCAGAGAACATTCTAGTCATCTGGTAACAGACAAGCCTAAAATATTTTAAAGTATGAGCTCAGTTTTCATTATGGAACGATTTGAAGATCATAAAGAAAAAGGGATTTAAGCCCAGATGAATACGTTTTTCAGGTTCTATTACTTAACACAGTCTGTTGCTGAGGCAGAATAACAGCTTAATAATGTGTATTAAATCCATCCTCCGCAGTTGCTGAGCTGTGGGTGTTTGTGCAGGTCTAGCAAAAACTGCCTGAGAAGACTGCACAAAGGAAAGCTATGTGGTACCTCTGTAAGGTGGGCAGATTTCTATAGTTCATTTTGTGTAGAGATCCACATGCCACCAAACCCATTGTTTATGGAATTCATCCATTTGTTTCAAATTAGTCATGTTAAATTTGAGATTTTGTTACAAGTAAAACTCTTCCTTGAACCTTTCCATTCACAGTTCCCTAGCATCCAGAACAAGCTCTATTCTGACACCCTGAGTCAGTGTGAGTAGAAGTGGGCTAAGACATGGGATGGACAGGAAATGCATGCTTGTACATTTGTTTTCATTGGGCATTCCTTGGCAGCTCCATGTAAGTGGAGTTTTCTGGGCTGAATAGACTTTTATGTACAAAATTTACGTTTGCATGCAAAAAGGCACAGTCAGTGAGAAGGCCTACGTGTTTCAGAGCATAACCAACCTGAAAGCTGAACTCCATGCTCCCGTATTTAGACACAGGACCTAACTGCTTACTGTGAATTTGTAGTATATTGGTGTCAGTCATGATTTGAAATTGTTTCAGGAGCAATTTAAAACGTGTTTAGTACCTGTGCTGAAATCCTCTGTAAGATTAAATTGCAAACACATGAAAAACCTAGAATACATGAATAGTGAAATGGCCAGTGTATGGGAAGCATGCACGAGTACCTTAGAGGAAAGTGCTATTTATAAACAGCAGTGAACAGCACTAGCATTTTCGTATTAGAAAATTGTGACATTATTCATTGGGGTGTGGTATAGAATAACCTATTTCTTCTGCCCTATAGATGCATCACATGAGTAAAATTTATGAAGTTAATTTGAATTTATGCAAAAGGAGAATTTGAAATCTATTCTTATTTTGTACCTGAGAGCTTTACTTATATTAAAAGCTCTTAAAAAAATCTTCCCCTGTGCCCTCCTTTATAGCTCAGACGTAGGAAAATTTATCACATGCTGAAATACAGTGCCAGGCTCTCTTGTGTGGAAGGTAGCAGTTTCAAATGCCTTCATTAGCATCAGCTCCTTTAAATTCAGACTTGTTTAGACCCACCTATACAACTATATGAATCTGAAAATAGGCTGCTGATTAAATAAAGTGGAAGTTACTAGAAACCTAGCAAAGAGTTGCAAGTTCATCTATTTATCCCATAATATACCAGTAAATTAAATACATAAATGTACATATTGTCTGTAGACAGATTGTGTTTAATATACTTCTGTATTTAAGATAAGAGCTACTTTGTTGCAGGAGCATTGGTTAACTAATAATACATTTGAACACAGCAGCAGCAGACCCTTTGGAATCCTACTGAATTATTCATCACTTAGCTTTCTCTTTTCATACCCTTGCTACTCAGAGGTTTTTGGGGTTTGGGATGTGTTCCTTTTTAATTGTTTGCTATTTTTCTTTTTGCGGTATTGTTATTTAAGTTGCATGACACTGTTTCTGCTTCCTGGCTGGATTACATTTTAGGTATGACAAGAATGAGTAATGAATGTTCCCTTAATGAATTTTTCCTAACAATTCCTTGTGTCATTTTTGAGAACATTTTATTAGGAACTGCTTAAATATTCTTAAGAAACAAGGACTGGGGAATTGCAGCAAACTGAACTCCATACTTTTGTCATTGGTTGAATGGTTTTACTAATAAGCATGACATTTTAAAAAAAAGTTATAAAGAGTAATGGATGTAAAAGAATTCAGGGAGAAATTTGTTACAACATATTTATCTGTTCTCTGGTCCCATTTTCAAAGGAGTCTAAACAGCTGCTGCTCAAGAAGTCACTTACCATAGAGATGCTAAGGCAGTGCTTCTTGGTGGGCAGTGGAACAAGGCAGCTTTGTCTCTCCAGCCGGGCAGTTCCAAAAGCCAAAGTTAGGCCAGAAAAAGTGGTCAGTTTAAAAAGCGTTGCAACCTGGCATCCATTCCAGGCTCAAGGATTAAAGAGAATAACATGTGACAGGAGACTACTTACCTCTTTGTTTCAAAGATGTATTATTTTAGTATTTACCTGTCTCCTTCCTTAGCCCTGTGTAGTCAGATCCCAGTGTTCTCTCTAGGTAGCACCAGCACCATTATATCTTTGCTCTTGTACCAGAGGCACTCTGGGACAAAGACAAGAATGGCTCCTTGCTAAATGCAGACCAGCTGTTGAACAGGTGGTTTAGGAGCATGAGTTGGTCACTTGCTTAGAAACAGAGGCAGCCTTTGTTAGAATAAGACAGGCAGAGAAGGCTTAAATGGAAATAGGACACGTGGTTCAGAGTGAATCTAGGATACCAAGGGTGCAGGTACTTAAATCTGGACCAAAAGTCATTACTAGTAAATAATCCTTGCTGTAGTCTTCAGGAGATGATAGTAAAGCTTTCTATAATTAACTACTGCAGTTGCCAAGTAACTTAGCATCTGGAAACAGTAAACTCCTGGACACTGTTGCCCTCATTGTAGTAGTTTGGTCTTGTAAAACAAGTAACATCTAAATACTGTGCATTTTCTCACACTTCAGGTTCCTCTAAATCCTGCCAAAATTTAGTGCTTCCCCCAGGGTAACACCAAGAGTCGGATGCTATTTCATCCCAGGTTTTAATCTCTTCTCCTTGGTGGTTAAGGTACGCTATTCTGACCAAAGCAACCTGGCCTTCCTGGAAAGGGGAGGAGAAACAAGGAGTTCTCCATCTGCTTCAGTCAGTCAACATGGATCCTGACCAATACCAGCTTGGAAAATCCAAAGTCTTCATCAAAGCTCCAGAGTCTGTAAGTGTGGCAGAACATGAGTTTTTAAATATGAAATTATTTTGCTGAAATAAAAGGCCTGCACACTCAGAGCATTATAGCTGCTGAAGTGGAAGAAACATAAGAATATACAAGTGAAGCTGGGTAGGTCTGTCACAGGTGCCTGGAGTGTACAGGGATTCAGGCAGTTTTATAATGGGTACTATACGTAAGGCCCCTGCGTGATTTTGACACTAATATAAGGAGCATTAAGTGCATCAAAAAGAGGAGATTGAATATGAAGATGCTTGTGTGTCAGGTCGCACTGGGTGACATTTGATCAGAGAATGTCACAGGAAGGAATATCATGGCATTAGAACATATCTGACCATTATCCCAAGAAAACGGGTCTCTTCTCAGTACAAGAACTACTGATGAAAAAAAGAATAACTCCCAGTGGCAGTATGGATATGTTACACATCACTGACTAAATCAGTGTTCCAGAGTGACTGCAACTCGAAAGCCCATTCAAAGAGGCACATAGGGAGACATCATAATGCTGTTTTTATCCCATGCTTGCTAACACACAAAATCTGTTGGCAAAAAGTGTTTTTATGTCAACTTCCAGGGAAGTTAGAATCATAGAAGCAGTCAGGGTTGGAAGGGACCACAAGGATCGTCTAGTTCCAACCCCTCTGCCATGGGCAGGGACACCTCACACTAGATCAGGCTGGCCAGAGCCTCATCCAGCCTGGCCTTAAACACCTCCAGGGAGAGGACCCCAACCACCTCCCTGGACAACCCATTCCAGGGTCTCACCACTCTCATGGTGAAGAACTTCTTCCTCATGTCCAGTCTGAATCTCCCCACTTCCAGCTTTGTTCCATTCCCCTTAGTCCTGTCACTAGCTGAAACCCTAAAAAGTCCCTCCCCAGCTTTCTTGTAGGCCCCCTTCAGATACTGGAAGGTCACAATAAGGTCACCTCAGAGCCTTCTCTTCTCTAGACTGAATAGCCCCAACTCCTTCAGTCTGTCCTCGTAGGAGAGGTGCTCCAGCCCTCTGATCATCCTCGTGGCCCTTCTCTGGACACTTTCCAGCACCTCCAGATCCTTCTTGTAATAGAGGCTCCAGAACTGGACACAGTACTCCAGGTGGGGTCTCACCAGAGCAGAGTAGAGGGGGAGAATCACCTCCCTTGACCTGCTGGCCACACTTCTCCTGATGCAGCCGAGGATTTGGTTGGCTTTCTGGGCTGCAAGTGCACACTGGTGGCTCATGTTGAGCCCCCTCTTCTCAGGGCTGCTCTCAAGCCAGTCACTGCCCAGCCTGTATTTGTGCTTGGGATTGCCCCAACCCAGATGCAGGACCCTGCACTTGGTCTTGTGGAACCTCAGCAGGTTAGCTTGTGCCCACCTCTCCAGTCTGTCAAGGTCCCTCTGGATGGCATCCCTTCCCTCCAGCATGTCTGCTGCACCACACAGCTTGGTGTCATCAGCAAACTTGCTGAGGGTGCACTCAATGCCACTGTCCATGTCACCAACAAAGACGTTGAACAAGACTAGTCCCAGCGCTGATCCCTGAGTTGCTGATTCGTATCTCTTAGTGTCCAAGACAATCATCTCTCACATGACTAAGTACTAGCTAAGGTTATATTACTTCAGAGAAACATATTTCAGATGGTCAATGAAAATATTTCTTTTTACCAAAGAGCATCTGTTGTGGTTGATCAGAGGAGTATGAGGGGAGGCTTTAAAATATGTATTTTAGGAAAAGAACATGTGTGCAGTGTTTTTATTTTATACCTTATGAGCCATACTTTAACTCACTGTCTTCACTGAACTTCCTCAGTTGCAGGTGCTAGATTATTTTTCATTGAGATTTTGCACTTAGCATTATTGTTAGAGAAATTAGTGGTGAGTGTTCATGAAAGACAACATTAATATTAATATCTACATTAATATCTAACCTCAATTGCAAAAGGGTTTGGTTATGGCTTGGTTGAGGATTTTTTTGCATCAGGAGCGCTCACGTGCTGAAACCCCACCTAGTGCTTGTGTGTTGTGAAGATTACTTTTTTTTTTAGTAATTTTGCTGTAGATGGAGAGTTGCCAACCATGAAATAAGGGTTTATGGGTGGCAGAAAAGAGGCTTCATTGTTTACGTTTCCATCAAACACCTGAATAAATAACTCTGTGCAAGGGCAAGTGAGCAGAAATGGCTTGCACTGGATCAAGTTTCCTTTTTAAAGATCAATGGAATGACATTGTTTTTCCAGATTTGCATGGTTTAGGGCAGCAAATTAAGATAGGATCCTAAAGCCCAGGTTGGCTTCCTGATATACCTGCTTTTACTAGCATTATCTCTTTTGAAAGCTAGAAAAGTCCTTACAAATATTTAACACACAAGAGGGAAGTAAGAAGTAATAGTCATGTCAATGGGCTGGTTTAGTACTGTAATTGTTATCCAAATACTTGCGCTGCATCCTTCAATAATTGTGAAGTTGTTCTGATGCATTAAATGTAGAGATTTTAGTGGGGCCTGGGAAATTCTCAAAAAAATTCTCATTTCCATTTTGATAAATCAGGATTTTCTCTTGAATTCTGACAGCATTTTAAACCCCAAAATGTTACTATGTCATACTGAAGTATGAGATCATAGCTGTAAATCCTGCAGCCAGATGACAAACTTTACTGCTGGGAGAGAATTGAGCCAAGGGGCACAAGTGTATGAAACTCAAAGTTGCATATTACACATTGCACAGATCCCGATAGGCTTGGTAGCATTCTGACAATAGCAATAGAGATTTTGGAGAATGTGAATATGGAGGCCGGATGGACACTCAGTGGAGAACCCTGAGTTGCACTGGCAGGGTATTTCAGAGAGAATCCATATTCCTAGAGTATTCACTGGATATCAAGATTAATGGGTAAATTGATAAGAGCCATAACACTCAAGTGTCAGAGACTTCCACCAGAAAATGTTAACCTTAACATTCAGATGTCAGGTCCCATACTTGTGGAGGCACGAACTTGGATCTAGAGTAAAATGTACTGGAAAGTAAACCATAGCTTTTTCTTCAACTTTCAATGTAAAATGTTTGACCCACTCATTTGTCTCTTTGTACAGCTATTTTTATTAGAAGAGATGAGAGAACGGAAGTATGATGGATATGCCAGGGCCATCCAGAAGGCCTGGAGGAAGTATGTGGCCAGGAGAAAATATGTACAGATGAGAGAAGAAGGTAGGTTGTAATTTCTGATGACTGGTATTTCACACATGGTTTCAGCAACAGAAAGAGTTCTACAAGAGATAAAGAAAATATAGAGCAAACCACTGCATTACAGATGACTATCTAGCAGTGACTGAAAATTGTTGCAACTTTAAGGTACCACTCATGAGGTTGGCTACTTTGTGTGCCTGCATTTCCTGGGCTACCCACAGTTTGCTCTCAAAGCCAAGCCAGACTGGATAGGACAGGGATCAGAGGTGTTTCGGGGGAAATGAAAAAGGAAGTGTTTCCTGCAGTTACACAGAACCTACATTGTCTGTAGTTCATACAAATCAATCCAGGGACTGTGTTGTTTAGTTGCATGTGGGACCTGGGTAATGTCAATGAACAATATTCTGGATTCTCAGGGATAACCTTCGATGCAGTGACCATGATGCAATAGAATTTAAGATCCTCAGGGCAACTAGGAGGGTACATCCCAGGATTACAATCCTGGATTTTAGGCATGAAGACTTTGATCACTTCAGGGATCTGCTGGCCAAAGTACTGTGGGACAAAGCCCTAGAGGGAAGAGGTCCCCAGGACAGCTGGTCAGTATTCAAGGATCAGCTTCTCCATGCCCAGGAGCAAAATATCCCCACAAAGAGGAAAGCAGGAAGGAGTGCTAGAAGACCTGCCTGGCTGAGCTCCTGGACATGCTGTCACACAGAAAAAAACTCTACAAGGACTGGAAGAAAGGACAGCCAGAATGGGGGGTATATAAGGAAGCTGCCCAAGCAGTAAGAAACCTGGTTAGAAAAGCTAAAGCTCAGTTAGAATTAAATCTAGCCAGGGAGATCAAGGGGAACAGTAAAAATTTCTATAGGTATATTAATGGTAAAAAGAAGACTAGGGAAGGTGTGGGTTCCCTCAGAAAGGAAACAGGGGAGATGAAAGTGACATGGAGAAGACTGGGGTTCTCAATGACTTCTTTGCCTCAGTCTTTACTGGCAAAGGCTCCAACTGCACTCCTGGGATAACGGGAGATAATGGCAGGGATTGGAAGAAGGAACTGCCCATTGAGTGAAGATCAGGTTTGTGATCATCTGAAGAACTTAGAAGTGTTGTAGTCTATGGGACCCAATGAGATAGACCCACAGGTGCTGAGGGAACTGGCGAATGAGGTTGCTAAACCACTTTCTCTTATATTCCAAAAGTCATGGCAGTCTGGTGAAGTCCCCACTGACCTGGAAAAAGGGAAACATAACTCCCATTTTCAAAAAGAGACAGAAAGCTGACCCAGGGAATTATAGGCCCGCCACTCTCACCTCTGTGCCCGGTAAGAGCAGGGAGCAGATTCTCCTGGAGGCACTGCTGAGACAGAATAGTGAAGAGCTGAGTGGGTACAATCACAGCTTCACCAAGGGCAAATCCTGCCTGACAAACCTGGTGGCCTTCTATGACAAGGTCACAACATTAATAGATGAAGGCTGAGCAACTCATGCCATTTACCTGGACCTGAGCAAAGCCTTGGACACTGTCCCACACCACATCCTGGTCTCCAAGCTGGTGCAGTCTGGGTTTGCTGGACCATTCAGGGGATAAAGAACTGGTTTGATGGCCCCACCCAAAGAATGGCTGTCAATGGGTCCACGTGCCAGTGGAGGCCTGTGACAAATGGAGTCCCTCAGGGATCAGTGCTGGGACCAGTTTTGTTCAACATTGTTGGCAATGTGGACAGTGGCATTGAGTCCACCCTCAGCAAGTTTGCTGATGACACCAAGCTGTGTGGTGCAGCAGACAGGCTGGAGGGAAGGGATGCCATCCAGAGGGACCTTGACAGGCTGGAGAGGTGGGCACAAGCCAACCTCATGAGGTTCAACAAGACAAAGTGCAGGGTCCTGCATCTGGGTTGGGGCAATCCCAAGCACCGATATAGGCTGGGCAGTGACTGGCTTGAGAGCAGCCCTGAGGAGAGGGACTTGGGGTTGGTGGTAGACAAGAAGCTCAACATGAGCCACCAGTGTGCACTTGCAGCCCAGAAAGCCAACCAGATCCTGGGCTGCATCAGGAGAATTATGGCCAGCAGGTCGAGGGAGGTGATCCTCCCCCTCTACTCCACTCTGATGAGACCCCACCTGGAGTACTGCATCCAGTTCTGGAGTCCCTATTACAAGAAGGATATGGGTGTGTGGGAAGGTGTCCAGAAAAGGGCCACGAGGACAATCAGAGGGCTGGAGCACCTCTCCTGTGAGGATAGACTGAAAGAGTTGGGGCTCTTCAGTCTGGAGAAGAGAAGGCTCTGAGGTGACATTATTGTGGCCTTCCATTATCTGAAGGGGGCCTACCAGAAAGCTGGAGAGGGACTTTTTAGGATGTCAGCTAGTGACAGGACTAGGGGGAATGGAGGAAAACTAGAAGTGGGTAGATTCAGATTGGATGTTAGGAAGAAGTTTTACACCATGAGGGTGGTGAGATGCTGGAACAGGTTGCCCAGGGAGGTGGTAGAAGCCCCATCCCTGGAGGTTTTTAAGGACAGGATGGATGTGGTTCTGGGCAACCTGATCTAGTGTGAGGTGTCCCTGCCCATGGCAGGGGGGTTGGAACTAGGTAATCCTTGTGGTCCCTTCCAATCTTAACAATTGTTTGATTCTAAGTTAATATTTAATTTCCAATGAGATATTCCCTAGTTCTGAAAGTGCTCCTGATTAATCAGATCTGCTTAGCATTAGGAATGGATGTAATAAACAAATGGAGCCTTATATAAAGGATTAGGAACAGTGCTTTGCTGTTTTTTTCCATATTACAAATAATTTTATCTGTAATTCCCAAAAAGTTCTGCTTGAAACAGCTCTTTCAGATCATAATTTAGAAAATTGAGTAAATACTTTTATTTGATGTTTTTTTTTTTTATATTTAAGCATCAGATCTGTTGCTGAACAAGAAAGAGAGAAGGCGTAACAGCATTAACAGGAATTTCGTGGGAGATTACATAGGCATGGAGGACCATCCAGAGCTACGTCAGTTTGTGGGCAAACGTGAGAAGATTGATTTTGCAGACACTGTAACTAAATATGACAGGCGGTTTAAGGTAGGTTTAAGAGCAACATCCACTAATGATTAGTTCTGCTAGGCAGTTACAGATGTCTCCACCATCCATTAACAGAAACTCTATCATGTTAGTGTCATACCAGCTTGAAATTAAAGTGTCTTTGACTTAAAACACATAGGGAAGGAGTTACACCCTTGTGATTGGAACACTGCCATTATCAAACCTCTTGTCCTATAATGAAGCCTTTACAGGAGGACTTGCTGGGCAGAAAAATACATTAGGAAATGGGAAACAAAATTGCTTTCCTGTCCTGTGCAATCTGACTCCATAGTCATGTTATTTATCACATCAGTTTGTGGTTTGGTTTTTTTTTTTTTTTTCACTTCAAAGACTAGCAGTATTGTCCCAAATCATAGTATATTATATATGTTTGGAACAGCATCACAAGACAAGTGCATTGATGTCTCACAAGACAAGTGCATTGATATCCACAATTTTGTGTTTCAGAGCGTGAAGCGAGATCTTGTCCTCACTCCAAAATGCGTATACCTGATTGGGCGTGAGAAGATAAAGCAGGGTCCAGAGAAGGGCCATGTGAAGGAAGTTTTAAAGCGAAGGATGGAAGTGGAGAGAATTCTTTCTGTTTCTCTAAGGTCAGTACCTAGAAAATACCGTTCTGTTACAGTAATAACAGCTTTTGTTTGTAGGCAGTACACAAACATTTTCTGGCTAGTTTTTGAAATGTTTTGCTTACACTGGGTCCCACCTATCTGGTGAGTCCCCCAAAATGTATTCTGTGAAGCTTATATTCACCATGTACAAACATATTCCAGTAAGTTTTGGCTCAAGCTTCATATCACAGAAATAATTCTTACTTATGAAAGTACACCTTGTGTACACTGTCTGCCAGAATTGTCTGCTCTCAGTACCTTTTCAAAACATGTGGCTTATTTATCATATAGCTTTATAACAAAAGCTGCAACTAAATAACTGTAGTAGATCCAGGTTAAAGATGAGAGTGGAACCTTTTTAGTAAGTACTCCAAGTTGGGACTTTGAGCTGTGCAAGCCTTGAACAGATTGCAGACAGATGCTTAAATAGGGCTGGTAGCATTCCACAGACACAGTCACATTGAGTCAGCTAAAAGAAAGGCTGCCTGCCAAGTTAGTGAAAGCTGTTACACTCCTCACATGTAAATAACAGTTCCACAGAACCTTCTGAAGCAAAACACAGTGTACTTAGCTCACAGGAAATACACGTTACGTTATGTCTAATAATGCTTTGAACTTTGCTTATGTATTTTATTTTATTGTAAAAAACATTGGATAGATTCAGAACTACAGGACATCAAACTGTCCAGCTATTCCTCCAAACCCAAATCCTAAAAAACATATGATAACAGGGAAAAGCCCTCTTGGCCCCATGTTAGTATGGCCTGAGTCAAAATGGGTCTTAATCCAAGGGATCTCTTAACTCTCTGAAGTGGCTTAGTAGACATACAACACTCTGGCTGCAGGGGCTGTAAAAGTTACTGCTTCTTTCAAATCTGAAACAAGAGTTAGCACACACAAATAAAACCCTACCACCAAAACCCCCTAAAGAGGATTCCAGATACCAGGCTCAAAGCAAAAATTGTATTTGCTCTAACTTGCATTCTCTCATGTGCTTTCAGAACTCCAGTTTATCATCTCTATAGTTTAAATTTTTCATACCTCTAAGATAATTGAATTCTGACTGGTTTAGAAGTGAATCTCAAACCTTTGTACTGGAAGAAAATAATTACAATAACATTCTCCACAAGTTTATCCAGAATGGATTTAGTTCTATTTTGTATTGCAGCCTCAAAGTTTCAATTCTTACTTGAACTTATTTTTCATGTAATACTAAATTTAAACTAAATCAATACAAAATGAAATTTATTTTAAATAGAAGTGGGAGAGAGGATAACTGAAATCTTGTATTGCTATCTGAAAAATACCTCTCAGGAAACCCATGCACAATGTATTGATGTAAGCTCATATCAATACATTTATACATAATAAAGGCAGGATAATTGGCACTATTTACATGTATTAACAGCTATTAACACTACCTAACAATTCAGATGACTAAAGGACTTGCAATTTAAAGTGCAAATACCCAGCTTGGCATCCTGAACTTGGGTTTAGGATACTGACAATGACAACCCATACTCTCCTGAAAATATTTTTGCATTTTTAGTAACAATAAATAACTGAGCTTTATGATTCATCATGCAGTCAGACTGCCAAACAAGCGGACAAGACTGCTGACTGGATAATATTTACTGTAGGTCTTAGACTTTTCTTACATGTCTTGTTCAGAACCATGCTGAGGCTTTAGATTTACTTAATGATAGAAAAGGAGGTCATATTCTTTCTCTATATTTTTATAGGATTCTCATAGCTATTTTGAATACTAACCAGGTACGTTTGTGGTTTCATGCACCCATTTCCAAACTAAAGGAAAGATTTCAGAATTTGAAAGGAGATTACAAAGCACGTGTGGTAGGTAGATTTTTAGGCAGTGATGCAACTTATCCTTTATCTAATGCTTCAAGTGGGTTAGAATTGTATTTTCATACCTGACAGTCAAGAGCACCATGAAGCTATTTTTTAAATCTGCATAAAAAAGTACTCGTAGTCTGTAGAGGGAATTGTGGTCTCCAGTAACCAGGTGAAAAGAGAGGGTCAGACAGCTAGCCCTTTTCCCCTCTTTCGTATTTATAGTCAGCAAACAGGCAAATAGGTTGGGAGGAGCATGTCCAAAATGGAAGGCTGTTGATTGATATATAATTAGGTTCAGGAAACACTGATGAGGGCAAATAGACCTAATTTTCTCAAACATAAGGCTGCTTTTTTCTGAGCTGAATGTTCTTAGAGTTCCTTATGTGCTATAATTAATTAAATTTTGGAGTTACTCTGAAATGTTGAAGCAATAATATATAGATTTACTTGAGCTATCATCACCTTCTTTGTGTATTGCTATGCTAACCATTGAAGGAAACTATTTCTTAATAACAAGCGTATAACTTTGGCTTGTCCTTCACTTGGCTTCCAGATCAACCTGTCTGGTTGTCCACAGCCTGAAACACTGCAATGTAGATGTTCACACTGAGTTCTGTGTGCTGTTTTTACAGGAAAAAAATGTTGAAAGCTCTTAACAAATATTAATTATAAATACAGCAGGATTTGAAATGAAACAAAGAATTGATACTTGACAGGCCATGTGCTTTTGTCAAGCAGGTGTTCTTTATTGCAGCACTGAAATACCAGAGGAACCTCTTCCTGAGTCTGTATCACCTGAACCTCATATGAACAAAGTTTTTATAGCCCCCAAACATGCTAGTCATGAGATTTCTAAGAAACAATTAAGATATTCATTATTTTTCTGAGAACTCATTGTCATAGGTTAATGCCCCTCCCATGGCTACTGTAGTCCTTAGGTGGCCTTTTAAGGACCTCTGGTGGTTGGTTACTTCCTCTACTCTTCTTCATCGCCAGTTTTTCTGTTGAACTCCAATCTTCCTGGTCCTTTACTCCATTTATGATCGGTCCTAGGCAGTTCAGCCTTGGATCTCTGCTCTGGAGATCAGCTCCTCTCAAAAGATTACCAAATGCTTACATATATTGCTGCTGATTGTTTTATGGCTGATAATTTTCCATAAGGCTGAAGTTGAACTTTTGCTTCGGAAAGGTCCACTTTTCCAGAGACAAATGCAAAATGAGAGTGCCTTTTTCACTTAATAGGTGATATCCAATGTATTGAAATAAATTGTCATTATAAAATGGTATCTTGTGATATTGGTAATAGCAGCAGAAGATTGACCAATACCACTGACAAAGGAGCAGAAAATCTTGGCTTCAGGCTCTCTGCAGTGGACTAAATAACTATGAAAATAAGCCACACATTTTCTACCAGGAAATACTTAACTGCCAAGAACACCAAGCTTAATGCTCCTTTCCTCAATGCTGTTCTCCACTTTGTGAAATATCATGTTGATGATGTGATAATTGTTTTGTGTGGTAAGATTAAGTAATTCTCAGGTCTGCACAGGTGTCTAAAGTCCTGTGCTGTCTCTTCAACTAGCCACACTTTCCCACACTAGCTATCACTCAGATGGCTGCATGGGGATGTGGGTGAGGCATTTAAAAGTAAGGGATGCATTAAAGTCATCTACCAGGGAAGGTCAGAGGGTGGATTCCAGCATAAGGACAGGAACTGAACTGAAAGGAGACACAGGAAAGGCTGCCCCTTCTGACAGCACAACAATGTTAACTTGATTTAAACTGATTATGAAATCACACATCAAAATAGAAGTTTCTTGTGGGTGGCTGCTCAAGGGACAGTCCCCTCCCTCTGTCATAGAATCATAGCATTGTTAGGGTTGGAAGGGACCTCAAGGATCACCTACTTCCAACCCCGTGGCCATGGGCAGGTACACCTCACACGAGATCAGGTTGCCCAGAGCCACATCCATCCTGCCCTTAAAAACCTCCAGGGATGGGGCTTCTACCACCTCCCTGGGCAACCCACTCCAGGGTCTCACCACCCTTATGGTGGAAAAATTTCTTCCTAACATCCAATTTGAATCTACCCATTTCTTTTTTTTTTTTTTTTTTCCATTCCCCCTAGTCCTATCATTTCCTGACATCCCAAAAAGTCCCTCACCAGCTTTCTGGTAGGCCCCTTTCAGATACTGGAAGGCCACAATAGGTCTCCTCAGAGCTTTCTCTTCTCCAGACTGCACACACCAGACTCTTTCAGTCTGTCCTCATAGGAGAGGTGCTTCAGCCCTCTGATAATCCTTGTGGCCCTTCTCTGAACACGTTCCAGCAAGTCCAGATCTTTCTTGTAATAGGGGCTGTCACTATATTCCCACTATTTTCTTGTGTTTGATCCTAAGCATTGCACTGCACTTCAGTGACCTGGTTCTGTAAACTCAGATGGGATGGGCTGACCAGCAGCTTCAAAATACAATTTGTTTACTGTGGAATAAGCAAATTGAATCAGAGTATGGCTGCTTTTATACTATTTAAGTCAGGAAGTAAGGGGAGGAGCCATGGCCTCCATTTTCAGTTTTCTTTGGAAAGCTTTGTGGAGAAGATGCAGAAGCAGACAGGCACTAATGTAATTACAGCTGGGAAGTGGCAGCCTGCTGTTAAAAGGAACAATACACATATAAACACCAGCATGCCAAAATGAGAGTAATCCTGGCTAGGACTGACAGAACTATTTTTGGGGGGCTCTCTGGAAAAGCAGGAATCAGTCTTGCAGATTACTGATGTGGATATCATTTACTTTGAAGTGGTTTGCAGCATCCTCAGCAGGTATAAATAGGAGTTGAGCCAGTGGAACCAAAGATGTGTGATTTGAGCCAATGGAACCAAACACATGTGAGTTTTATACTGTGTTAAACCAGTCCAAATTAAAGCCAGTGGAAATTCCACATTTGCTTGCTTTTGGGTTTCAGTCTTCGTTTAATAACTTTCAACTTTCCAATTCACCTGTAATCACAAGTTTTGCCATTATTGAAGAAGTGGACTCTGTAAGTTTAATAGCACATATTCTTTTCCTAACAGTAATCACTCTAAAATGACCAAGTAGTATTCTTGTCTCTCAAAAAGGATTGTTTCAGATATTCCATTATCAACTCCTGAAAAAAAAAAACAACCAACAAACTTGCTCTTGGAAAGCAAGACTCTCTAATTGCTGCTGCTTGGACTTTCTTAATGTTTTAAATCTTAACCTTGAGTAGTGCACAAATTGTAATGCTGGTTGAATTTGCTGATGGATTTTTAATCTGGATGGTGTATGCTGTGGTTTCTTTTCAGCACAATGCAGGATGACATTTTCATTCTACATGAACAGGAATATGATAGTTTGCTGGAATCGGTCTTCAAAACGGAGTTTTTAAGCCTCTTATCAAAACGATTTGAAGAGAAAACACAAAGAAAGCTACCTCTGAAATTTAGCAATACGTGAGTTGTTTTTTCCTATGGGCTTTTAAGAATAAAATAGTCTTTATTCAAGACAAGGCAAATGAGTGAGTGCTCCTTGGTACGTTCCTGACACTGTGTTTTAAAATAATAAGCAACAATAATAAACAGTGTGAAAAGCTGTATGTGCAAGGAAACAAGACTTTCTGAGTAGCTTATCAGAATAACAGGTTACGATTGTATATGGCTTACCTGCCACTTTCTACTGTCTGCATGGAGGAGTTGTCTTTCTACTGAACATCAGGCTCAAGGGTCTGCAGCTTCATGCTACCATGTAGTTGTGTGCTAGGAGAGCTTGGCCCCACAGCAAGGGCCAAGCTAGACTCTGCACAACTAATGTGCAGCCACAGTGCAAGCTCTTCATCACTGTGATGGCTCTGCCTCCTGTCATGTGAAGGGGGCATCCTCTTGCAGCTCCTTAGCCTTGATCAAGGATTAGAAGCACCATGATGAAGAGTTTGAAACACAATTCTGGAGACATAATGTAACAATCTGAAATTTTGGGTTGTTGTGTGGACAGAGAACTTGCAGGGTGAAAGGCTAATTCCAAAGGCGCCTCATTCAGTAAATAATTTGGGAACACTTTTTAAAAACAAGCCTGGAAAGCTACAGACCATTTGATAATGCATTTTAGCTGTAAACACATGCTGGAAACTAAGCCAGCAAACATACGCTTTTGTGAATACTTCTACCAACCTAGCAGATTAGCAACAGCAGGCCTTGGTTTCCTATGTTTATTTCCTTTGAAAAAGTGGAATAATTACAAAAGGTAAGAGATTATTATTATTGTAGTTTGGAAAGAGCATAGGAGGAAAACTGAGGTGTGCAACATTCTTGTATATTTCCGTATGCTGGAAATCCAAAGCCAGTAGCAGGAATAAATTTTTTGTCCGTTTAAGATGTAATGTATTATCCTTCAGGGGTATTGGCCAAAACTAAAGCATCATTTCCTTAGCTCACACCTGAGTACAGCTCAGAGCAGATGGAGTGTGAAAATGCTGGGAATGTGTGTGCATGTAAAAACACGCAAATTGTAAAGATTGAAGTAAGTATATGTATACAAAAATGTTTGCTCCCAGCATGGGCACAAGGCCCACTCCTAAAGCATGTACTGGTGTATGTATGCCAATGTATACATGCACAGAGCTACTGTGTATGTACAGGAGAATGCTTACAAACAGAGCACTCAAGCTTGCTCTGCTAGAGTCTACTGCAGTGGCAGTGACATTTGATGGCAGACACATCTCTTACTCAGACCTCTGCACATTTTTCTTCAAAGCTACTGTACTCTCCCATCCTTTCCAGGACATCTTAAATTTCCTTGGAGTAGTTCTACTAGGAATGTTAAAACATCATTTAAGATGATCATTTAGAAGGTGTGAAAATGAGGTTTCATTAGGTGGTTTGTCTGTTAAGTCACTCGGGGAATACAGTCTCAGATTAAGATTTTTATATTTTATATTATCTTGTCAAGTAATATTGTCCTGATTTGACATAGAAATGTGTTGGTTTTGTATTCATGGGTCCATGTGCTTACATTAGACTTGAAATGAAGCTGAAAAAGGAGAGTTGGGGGCCCTGGAGCAGTGGTGGGTCTCGACAAGTGCAATTTATGCAAGGCCAAGGAGATAAAGCCATTCTCAAGCCAAGTAATAAAGTGCTGCAGATCAGCATTGGACCAGGGCTACCAAAGAATTCCCGTAAGTATGAACTTCCTTTGGAAATTAGTCAATGGTTTAGAAATTCAGATGGTTGATCCTTTTTCTTCCTGCTTGCCTCTTGCTTTTAGCCTCGACATATCCTTTATTATTTCTCTCTAACACTTCAAAGACAATCCAAGTTATATCTCTTAATGATACAACAGAATTCCAAGCTGGAATTTTGTTCCTTTCACTGTATACTAACTGTTTCTGCAATGTCTGAAACTCTCTGCCCTGTGCCAGTCATGTGATAGAGTATAAACGGCACAGTTAGCCACACATTTTGGAGAGGAGTCTTTCGCTCTGCTCTGAGCTCTTGCAGTTCATACAGTCTAGATGATGAAGAAAGGTCAAGACAGGACAAGTGGTGATAGGAGGAAAAGTAACCTCTTCTAAAGACTGTGCTGCAAATATACCAGCCTCTCAGGTTTTATGTCCTACATTCTTCTCATGCTAACTTCTGATCAGAAACAGTATAGCCAAAAGTACTGCTGTGCCAGCTATACCCAGTTTACAAGGCAGTTGATAAAGCTAGGCCTTTAGGATCTCATTTACTGTAGCTCTGAGACAGCTTTACTTTGTATCCTGTGGCTGAACTGCATCACAAAGGGAGAACAAGCATAACTTGTTTGTATTGCACCTGAGCTTTAAAACAACCTGGTCAATACTGTGGCAGTTTTTCTGATCGCAGAATAGGGATCTGACAGCCAGAAGGACTTAGCTAATTAATTTAATTGTGAAAGGTTGTGAAATGTTGCTGGTTTCTTTTAGGTCCTACCAGACGGAATTTTACCCAAAGTAGAGCATATGCCAACAAGTCTCAAAGTCAGACTTATCCTATGAGAGCTGCACCACCTCCACCTGGTAAGTCCTCTTAGCCTCAGGCAAAAACGAAATCCAAATTAAGGCTTTCATTTTATTCTTGTTATCTGGTAATTTTTTACCTGTTAAAGAAGTCATAATAATAAGGGTCCTGTCTGAAAAACATACATTGTAAGCAATTTATGAAATGTACTGCAGACAGTCAAACTGGTGTTCCACTTGAGATACCCTGGTTGTCATGGATGCTGGCATGTTCAGCTACTGAGGATGAGATGCTGAATCTAAAACTAACCCTGTCACCTTCTCCAGTTTCCCTGCAAGGGAATAGCATAGATGCTTTGCAGTGAAACTGCTTTCAGTGCCAGTAAACAATAGAATGTAATTTATGCCTTAATTGTCCTACTCTGTTAGGTAACAACTTTTGTATATGCTGAATGCTAAGATGTATCAGCTGTGCCAGTAAGCAGCAAGGCTTTTCTGCATGGGACTGATGTCATTAGGGTGTTTCACTTCTGCCCTTGAGAGATAGGATTAATTTAGTCTGTGAACTCAGAGAGGAGAACAATATTGCATTGACCCAAGATTTCCCAAACGTTTTTTCTTTTACTTACACTCCCAGAGTGCTGTTTGGGGTTTTTTTTAACAAAGGGTTCTCCTTCAGTCAGCACGTGTTTATTGCGAAGCAGTGCAAAAGCTGTAAGTTGTGTATGCAGCCAGTCTTGGTCACCAAATTAACCAGACAATTCCCAATCCTTATTGCCATATAAGTCAAACTGTATGATCTGCAAGAACTGCTCATAGTAAAGTGAGAAATTACTATAGTTAAAGGAGTTGACCTGTCTGCAAACACAGAAAGTAAATATTCATCCAGGATGATTTAAAAAAGGAAAGACTGTTCTATTATTTTCAAAACCTCTTTCATCAATTTTATAGCTATGTGAAAAAGACAAAAACAGAGGCTGAAGAAGCCTTGTGGCTGCAGACCAAGCCCAAACTTACTTCGAGTAGACAAGGTAGTTTGGATGTAGATTTGCACACAAGTCCAAGGCACCAGTGGATGCTTTTATCTGTAGCATGGCCTATGACAGCTCCTGAACAGATGTGTCAACAGAGACTCCTAATTAAAAGAGCCTGTCTTGTGTGCAGACAAGACACTGGGCTTTTTGCATGGGATTGATGTCACCAGGGTGTTTTACCTCAGGCCTAGAAAGAAACAATTAATTTAGCCTGTGAACTCTGAGGTGAGAACAATATTCTATTGGCCCACCATTTCCTCGATGTTAGCTGTGGAGCTGAACTTGATGTTTATGACCAGTGAAACAACACAGTATTGTCCAGGCAGGATCACAGAATCATGGAATGGTCAGGGCTGGAAGGGACCAAAGCCCCCTGCAGGGACACCTCACACTAGATCAGGTTGCTCAGAGCCCTATCAGTCTGGTCTTAAAAACTTCCAGTGTAACTTCTGAAATTAAATGCCGTGTTGATCCTTTCTGCATTAGGGTATCATGTTTAAAAGGTGAGTAGAAGCAGTTCATATAGACCTCAGGCAAATTACCAGTGTATTTTGTTTGTTTTTTAATTAAAACTCTATTGTAAAGTAGCCAGTGGTAGCTGGGAAAGTAAGACTGCTGACAGGTGTTAACAAAAGAGTTCCAGTTAGACTGTCCAGGCTTTTGGGGCACATTCTCCTTTAAAGTCACTAATAATTCTCTCCCTCCTGCTCTCACAATGTGGGAAGTAACACCCTTGATCATTTCAATGTATTCTGCTATTTTCACTTCTGTTGTGAAATTAGCAGGCCAGTAGCTGAACAGGCTGTATGTTCAGAACAAACCAAACCTTTATTTACATAAATATAATGTATGTGTCATACCAGCCTGGGTCCCAAAGTGAGTTTTATGTATCATTTTATGAGTACTTAAAGCTCTGAAGAGAATATGAGAAAGCAAAGACCAGCTGTGGAATGCAGTAAGGTTTTCCCCAGTCTTCTCTTTGCAAAACTATTCTGCTAATTTTCAGCAGGCATAATCACAGCATTAAGTAAACTGATTTTTAATATAAGCATAGCTCCCATTTTATTCAGTGAGAGTTTTAAGAATGTAAAGCATGTAGAGTTGAGCTCTTTAGGCCCTGATCCTGCACACAGCCTGGGCACAGGTGCCTTTGTTTGAAATTCAAGTTAGAGGCATGATTATTTAAAGCCATTTACCTTTATCACCACCCATAAAATTCAAACCACACCTCCCCCACTGGTGGAAAGTCTTGCTGGTTAAAATAGACAAAGCAACTTAAACAGTCTACCTGGTGTTGAGGGAGTTAGATGGAGGTTGAACTTAGAGACCCCCAGCAATTCTAGCTAGCGTTTTAGCCCTTATCTAGATAACATCTTATACATTTTTTTTTAAATAGAGGTAGGGGGATTACATTTTGACACTAACAAGGTTGAATTAATCTGAGAGCTCAGCCTCAAGGCATGTGTCACAGCCTTGGGCACAACTTCACGAGGATGTGAATGAAAAGTAGATCACCAGCAGACCCAAAACTGCATATAAATTAAACTTGAAGATTTCAGCATTATTTTGTTTTCAAGTTCCTTGATAGCCGAGCCATCCACACAAGGAAAAGATTATCTTTTTTGAGCTGTATTTTGGACTAGATGTGTTTATACTTCATTTACTTATAGGTCAGCAACAAAATGGAGTAATAAGTGCCCCACAGTTTGTACCAGTTCCCCATGTCCCAGGAAATCAGCGGGCCAGTCAGAAAAACCTGTATACAAATATGACACGACCAACTTTACCACGGCAACTATCGGGAGGATCAGGCAAGATCTCGCAACAACCAGAAAGCTTGGATTTCCTGAAAGTACCTGACCAAGGAGCAGCCGGGTAAGATTTTTGTATTACATGAGAGAAAAAAGTGCCAATCCTGTAAATAGGTTCACACATTTAAAATGTTTATGGCTGATAAACTTGTGTACACATATGACTGGATTGTGATATTGAGCTGTACTCAAAGGTATCATCTTCCATAGGATTTCAAAGCACATTGTGGGCCTTTGGGAATGAAGATGAACCACTCACAGTTTCATAACTTGAATTGGCATTGTACCTTCTATTTAAGGGTATTAAGACACTTGGCAGAGTTTAACTAGGCTTTCTTTCCCTTCTGGTGTACAGGTCATACATGGTAGATGTGTATTTTATGGCAGCTCTCATGCCCAGAACTGCTGGCCAATAGTCCTTTTGTTTCACCTTTGAGTCCCAACTCACATACTAGACTTCTTTTTAGGAGGAAGCTTTGGCAGAGTGACACTCCAGATTATTTCAGAATCAAATGGAATTGTAAGCTGCACCCTTCCAGAATATGTTACTATGACAACCCCACAAGATTTGGGGGTGGGCAAGTCATAGTTTTGTATGTGGGTATTTAACAGTCAAGAGTCAAAGTCAAAAACCAAGTGTCAAAAGCATCAGTCACCAGAAGTAGCAGAAAAAGAATCCAGGAATGAGTAACTTAGTAGAGGGAAGCAGAACAGGTGGTTCTCAACTCTGAAACTAACTGCTTCAGATCTTGAAAAGAAATCCAGAAGCAGCCAAAAATCTGATGTGGAAATCAAGACTTCTGTCTGTCAAATATTTATGGGACCTTAGAGTCCCAGAATGTTAAAAGGCCTTACAAAATTAAATTTTTCAATGACTGATGAGTTCCTACTTTAATTTCACTCTTTTGCAAAACATCAGTGGAGCTTTACTATATAGTGGGTAATTGAGTGCTGCCTGTTTAGCAGTTCTACCAGAAATACCAAACTGGTTTTGCATAAGCAGTTCCTATTTCTTATTGCTGATGCCTTCCTATTTGTGTGATTTAATTCTGATGGAACCAAGTCTTAGAGAAGTTACTATTAGTAATTAGCTGGTTGTCCCAAAACATATTAAACCAACAAGGAAAGTTACATTAGCAAATAAAAAATGCATTTTGGTAAGGTGTAATAGCTTTTCATAGCAATAGTACAGTGACAATTATAGTCCACGTCTTTTCAAGTAAACATTTGTGTAAGCATACGAGTATGTTGAACAAGCCATTATTCTTGCACCTCTGTGCAAATAGCATTGCGATGATAAAAAAACAAGAAGAAATTTGGACTATTCCTGAAGAGAATTCTGTATTTCAAGGTGCTTAGTAAATTACAGTTCAGTGTCTTCCTCAGCTTCTCTTCTTCTGCATGGCCTCTCTCTTTCCTTCCCTTCCAGCAGACTGTTACCTCCCCTTGTAGTGAGACAGCCTCCCCCAGATAGCTGCTGATGGCACTTAGCTCTACCTTGCACTAGCACTCTGACACCTTGTGGATGCTGAGTCTTCACTTACCACAACAGAGAGCACCATATAGTCCCTGAAAGGGATGTAAGTTTGGAGTAAAACTAGACACTGCTATAGTAAGAATTTGGCCTGAGGAAGTGCTCACGTATTTAAAATATGGGTACACACCAACAATCCCATCTGTTTGTCTTCACAAGGATAATTAGCACATATTAAAGCTTCCATTACTTTGTTACCATTTAAAATGGCAATCATGATCAGTGTTAAGTCTAAGGAAAGAAAAAACCCAAAACCACCAATAAAACACTGTATTAGGTTGACATTTTCACCATCTGCCCCAGTTGTCACTGATAATTGTAACAGTGCTAGGGAAAAAACACAAAACAGTAACTTAGCCAAGTCAACAGATCAGTTTTCAAACAGGTAATTCCCAAAGATAGCCCAGAGCACTGCCAGGCACAGAGGCATGAAGGAAGAAAGTATGCCTGGCACCTGAGAGGCTTTGCCTGTCCAGTACCATTCCCAGCATTACTATCCTCACACTTCTCCAATATATTCATTAAGAAGAAACAAATACCCTAGAGCAGTTACTTGTACAGCAGTAACATACCAAAGGAAGGACTCCTACAAGTGTGTGCTGTCTTCCTGAGCCTCATGAACTCCTTTCTTAACATACTAAAAGGAAACTATTACTATATTCAGCTGTAGGTTTCAGAGTATTGCTGTAGGTCTGTTTTGGTTTGTTTTTTTTTTTTGAAAGGGAATTCTCTAGAGTCCCCTGTATACTGAGTGAGCTTTGAAGAGTTGTGAATGTAGATATTTCAAAACTAAAGCCATTACAGATTTATTTTTAGCACAGGGAAGGATGCACTGGTATTGTCACAGGTTTGATTTCTAGCTGTCACTAACAATCCAGTACTGGGGCCTGAGGTTTAAAAAAAAAAAAAAAAACCTGTCACATTTAAGATATTCTTGTTCTACTACGGTTACAGAAAAGCTGAGCTACTTTCCTAAGACTTGCTCTGAATTCTTTTATTTTTGTACCTATGTCTAGGTTTCACTTCACAACATAAATCTCCCCCAAACTAAAGCCAATAGATGCTGAACAGGAGAAAACCCTCTGTCCCAGTAAAATAAATTTACAACCAAAATGCTGTTAACCCGTACTTCTAAGTTAACTTTCTGGTGCAGTTCACTACACAAACTGAGGACTAGGCACAGACATACTGACAAAAAGTTAAGTCTAGGACTTCAGGTAAGCAACTACAGAAATTTACTGCAAGAGTGGTGTGACATGGTCATGGCATCACATTACATGGTGACCAGTCTTCTCCATCCACATCACTGCAACATTTTTAGCCATTCAATACACTTAGTATTTATTTTAAACTGACATAGTGTATCTAATACCTCTTCTCTCTTCCAGCCTTTATTAGCTGATGAGCTGGCAAAATGCATTTCTTCCCTCTTTTCCCTTCCTAATCTTTGGAGTGGTCACAGCTGTGAGTTTGTGCACCATCTCCCCTGCTGCTTCAGTTGACTATAACAGAACATATCCATAGACAGCCCTGGAATCTGAGGCAACCTAAAGGAGATGCAGGCTCTCTTACAGCTTAGTCACAAGAATGGTAAAGTAGCAAGCCTGTGAGCTTGCACTTTGTTTTTCATACTGAAAACTAAATCCCTGGTGAAATTGGGGCATGGGGAAAACTAGATGGAAACTGTGTAGATGCCAAGATACGCATGAACTCCATGGGCACATTTGTTTATGTTCCAGCCTGAACAAGAAAATGTCTTGTATGCATTTGAACTGCCATTTTGGAAGTACCGATTCATCAGTAGGAAAGAAATATCTACTTTGTCCCTTTTGCAGGGAAGTCCTGGTGTGACATTTAAGAGAATTATTTTTCCCTTGTCCTGCAATATTCTTTAGAATCAATTTAAGACAGAGGGGTTGACAAAAAAGATTAGGTTCAAGTCAGAAGCTTTGAAGCATGTTACCTCTTTTTTTTCCCCCATTAGTGTTCGGAGGCAGACAACAAGCAGACCCCCACCAGCTGGAGGAAGACCTAAACCACAACCCAAACCTAAACCCCAGGTACCACAGTGCAGGGCACTGTATGCATATGATGCTCAGGATACAGATGAACTCAGCTTTAATGCCAACGATGTGATTGATATAATTAAAGAAGGTACGTAGAGATGAAAGTTTCTGTTGTGTAAGCACTAATCTTGAAGGTACACTGCTATAAGTAGTTAAGAAATGACTTCTTGTGCCACCTCTCAGTTGTTTTCTCGTTAGGCTTGCAAATGTTTGATAGCAGTCTGTCAGATATACGCTGTATGTATGCACTGCTTGGTACTGCAGATCTGTACATTTCTATTAAGAGTAATTCCATTGCAGGTTTTGGCTATAGCACAAGAACCAAAAAAAGTACTTAGGAGGTTAAGAGTTGGAACTACTTAAGGCATGAAGATGAGCAAGGTCAGGTTGTCTTCTCCGTCCTTCATAAGTCTCTCACTGTGTGGAACAGCATTACAAGGGCCTCAAAAGTATACCTAAAAATAAGTTTGCAGAATCTTTTATTTTGCTTTCTTTGTCTTAGATCCTTCTGGCTGGTGGACAGGAAGACTACGAGGAAAACAAGGTCTTTTTCCCAACAATTATGTCACCAAGATATAAAAGACTGTGAGACAAAAATTGGCATGATGTTACCAGTAATTCAAGATGATTCCTCTTGCCTCCAGGTGTCTTCTGAGATCTGCTGTTCTCAGCAGTAGAATCACCAGTAAAGTTGTATACGAGTAGGAAGAAAATGACCCAGAGCACAGACCTTGTTCTTTTGTCTCAGAAGCATATAGTAATGGACATAATGATCAATTATTTATTCTATTTAAAACTTGGGGTTTAAGACCTAGGAAGTGAAGAATGCTCAAACATACTATCCTCAAGGTGCTCTGCAGTCTGGGACCAGGGCCTTTGAAAGGGCTGTATTTACTAAGTGCCTTCAGCTGAGTATCAGTAACCTTTGTAATTTTCTACTGAAGATAACATTAAATGCACATTTCCTCCAGTGCAGATCATTCTGGGGGACATGTTAAATATGCTGCTACATGTCAAAAATAGAGGCTCATTTGAGATAGTACTATCCAAAAATGGATGTGATGGTATATTTAAAGTAATTCTGTACAGAGTTGTGATAGAACTGGTTTGTGTTTGCTGATGTGTTTAGGGACTTCACCAGGAACTGTAAGAAACTAAAACAGAAACCCACATAGTACTGTATGCTAAATGATGTTGCCTTTGAAGATTTATATTTTAATATGGCTGGCCCATGTTGGATTTATGTTTAATGCTCTACCTGTTCTAAGAAGCAACTTTATGCAGAGCTGTACATTTACAGAAACAGATCATATACTGTATATAAAATCTGAATATGGTAGAAACATGTAAGAATGTTTAATGTAGTATTCCACTGTTCTTATTCATCAAGTAGTTCTACTAGAATTTTTATCCAGGTACTTACAGATATGCACTACTCCTTTGAAATGGCAAAAGCATAACATGTTATTGCTTAAGTCTGATTGCCTCCCACACCAGAGTGGCTGTTGCTTGCCATACAGTTACCAGCATTCCTGCTTTGCCTTCTTAACCTCCATAAAATAAAACATAAGAAGCAGTTAGCTGAACAGGTGTGCTTTCTGTGGAGTTTGTTTTCAGTTATGCATAGTAACACTGTGTTGGATTTTACTGCACTGATTTCTAAAGGAAAAAAAAAAAAAACAATCCCCTTCCTTTGCTCCAGACCAAACCATTCTCACTGCTGAAGTGCTGTGCATTACATTTTTCCCTTAAGAGCAGTTTAAAAAAACCCTGCATATGTTAAGAAGCTGCATAAGCTTTATCTTAAAACTAGAAGTCTAATCCCCTCCCTTGTACTCCTAAGTCAGTCAGTCAAATTTAGGCACAGTGAAACCTCCATTAAGAGATGACTAGCAGGTTTTGGAAACTAGTCTCAGTCCAGAGGGGCAAAAAAATGGTATAACAGACAAGGGATCAAACAGGTTTTCCAAAAGATCAGTTGCAGTAAATGCTGTGCTTATTTGTCATGTGGGAGAGTAAAGGCTCCAGCCTGAACATGGGAGGTGTTGGGGGGTGGGGCTGGCATTGAAGTCCAGGCTAGTTTTGTAGTATTGAGTTCTGAACTTCCACCCCAGAGCCAGCATACTCATGAAGAGACACTGGGAGAAGAGAGGTAAGGAGAGCAGCTAAGGGACTGTAGCTTTACATTAGTTATGTAGGACTAAGTAACTGGCTGCTACAGATACTAGCCTTCTCTTTCTCCAAACTCAAAGGCAACTGCAAAAAATGGAATTCCTCTACACTTCTCTGGGACAAGGTACTGAAATAAGGTACATACTTAGCACCGTTTAAAGTACAACAAATAAAAATTATTTGCTTGCTCACTCTTTCTTACGTTAAGACTAAAAGCAACAAGTTAGTAAATAAAAGCTATTATTAAGCCTGGAGATTCTAATTGGAAACAACCACTGAGAATAATCATCCACATAAACTGTCAAATTCTATCAATCACCTATTTAGTCAAATGTCCTGCTTGGATATCAGGTTCCAAACATGCATATACAGCAGTCATTTCTTTTTTTAAAATGAAAGAGAAAAGCTTTATTTCTAGATACGTTGTATTACAAACAAAATGTCACCTTCTGAGCAGATTTGAAAGGGTGGTGGTAAGGTTGGAATGCTACAAACCGCAGTAGTTTTGCCTCAATAGGTAAAAGTAAGGACAAAGTGCAGGCACCATGAAGACTTGGCTGCTTGGTGTTAGGGTTAGAGTGATGAAGCCAAATCCTTGATTATCTTACTGCTCAGTTCAGGGATTGTGCTGATCATCAGTAGTTTGCTGCTTGTATATTTGTTCTTTATAGCCTAGAAGTAGAGGAACGGAGTTATAAAAAGACTTACTACAGTATTTATGTTCAGACAGGTAATTTGGGGTCAATAAGGCTGTGAATGCTTGGCAAACACAAACAAGACTGGAAATAAAACAGCTTGCAAACTAGCAAAAGCATAGTTTATCTGCAGGCTTTTGAAGTTGGTACTAAAGCAGCATCCTCTCACAGACTAGTCTCAGTAGCATATGCTTTACCATAAAGACAGACCATTAAGCTAAGGAGCCACAGTATGAGCAAAGGTACTTCTAAAAAGATTTAATTAGTTATACTTACAATGTGTTTTGTTAGATTCTCATTTACGCTGACCACATTCTTGGCCATATGTTTCATAGTCATCACAAGATCGTCTTCTGTATATCCAGTGTAGTACACGTGCTTTGTACCCTGCAGCACAACAGTAAGAAATTTGAGATTTAAGAAGTGGGGATTGCTGCTCAAGGCAGAATCACTTCAGGCAGCAAACGCCCTAAGCTTCATGCTCTAGGCTTGAGTGCTAGGAACTGCAGTACTGCAGAACTGCAGTTTAGGTGACAGATCCAGAATAACTTCTGGTGTTGAGCAGAAGTCTGGATACATCAATGCCAGACTGCAGAAAGCATGAAACAAGCAACCTTCACTGGAGTGACCACTAGGTAAATTACAAGCACTACTCCCAGGCCATGATTTCATTGTGCTAGGTATACTGCGATAATTACTAAAATCTACCTTTATTTATAGTGTGGCCTTTTGTAACATAAGGAAAAAAATATCAGTGTTCACACAGAAAAAAAAATTAGTTTTTAGTAGTTTGTTTTCCTTTTTTTACCCTCAACTGTGCATCAAGCTGTCCAACTGCCATTTGATCACCAGCATTATTACTAGCCTAAATAGCTACAGTTGTTCTAATGGTTCAAAATTCAATAGGGAAAAACCTCCTAACAAGAAGTTTGATTTAAATACTTACCCATTTGTTATGTCCCAGGATTTTCTGGGACAAGCATAACGCAGCAGCGGCAGTCTCTGAAGGATGAATGTGAACCATGTCATAGTCTACCAGCGTCAGCTCCATTAGGTATTTTGCTAGTGTGTGTTGCTTAGCATCAGCCTACCAGATTAAAAGCATGTTAATCCATGAAGTTTCACTTCACCTTATCATAATAAGTAGTACAATAAACAATCCCGAACTGACAAAAATAGTCAACCAAAATCTTTATTAAGGTCTAACAAGCACTCATCTCCAAACTGAAACCAGAGTCCAGTCTAGTCTAGCAGCCATTTGGAATTTGGACACAAAGCCAAGTGCAGAATTCTTAATGAAATTACAGTGTCAGGCACTACTGTGCCAAACAAGTGATAAGAGCACTTCCTTTGTAATACACTGAAGAAGAAAGAAGCAAAGTAAGTCTAGAATTACTTGAGATTTTTATTAAGCAGTCAGCTAACTTCAAGAGTTAGCCAGTGGTTTGTTAAGGTAACTGATGCCCACTTCAAGTGAGCACAATTTACTCAAGTGCAATCACTGAGGTAGGAAGAAAGTACTGAGTCAAAGACAAAGCTTTTGATTCTTAAATAGCACATTTCTATCCAAAACTTAAGAACTGCAACAGTGTTCCCCTTTTACTAGGAAATGCCCTGATCAGCAGGCAAATGGTTACTGTAAAAGCAAGGCTTCTCCCATAGTATGCTTAGCTTAACAGTAAAATTACTACCACTGAGGCTGAACCCAGTAAATAAAAATGTGAACCACTACTGGCTGCCACAGGGCTGTATTTTCATGCTACTCCACAGGGTGGAGCTGCATAGCTGAGTATGTCTTGACCCAGCATGTAAAGAGAAAGCAATTAAGATCCTATGACAAAGAGCCAGAAGCAATCGTGGTAGATTTTACACATACAGGAAAGCCCTAGCTAATGAGAACAAGTACCCACCTCCCCAGCTTTTGATGCTCTCCTTAAGAAGTGAATTGGAAGAGGTCGTCCCAAATTAAAGTTCAATCCTCTAAGAATCACTATTTCCATTTCTCTAACTTCATCACAGGTGTATGCATTGTCAGTAATGTAAACAACATCAGTAACATCAGGACAGAATATCTCTTCATACTTTGAAGCTATGAGCAGTGCTGTTACGCCCACCAGCTGAAGTCTCTTACGAGATACTGGATGGTTCTGCAATATAGGAATTTAAAAAGCAGGCACAGAAACGTCACTCCAGATAACCCGATTCTACTTTACCAGCTTTATACACTAGTATGACAGCACTCAATTTTATAACATAAGATTTTCCACTTTGAGTCAGAAGTGTCCCTAAAACAATAGGCTCAAAGAGGACCACAGCTTCAGAGTTAAGATGCCACATTACACAGAGATCTACAGATCTTACACAACAATCAGATTTTGTAGGTTCTTCCAATTTAAGAAAGGCTAAATTCTCTACTCCTTTAAAAACAGTCATTGAACAAGTCTCTTAATGAAAACATGAGCTGAAAAATATCTTACTTGTAAAAAGCGATCCAGAAGTGCAACACACATATACAGTGTTTCCTGCAAAAGCTGGAATCTTGAGTGGACCTGAACAAGCCAGTCAATTAAAATAGCTCGCATACGTCCATTGATCGTTGTCCCATCAAG
This sequence comes from Indicator indicator, assembly GCF_027791375.1. Taxonomy (NCBI): domain Eukaryota; kingdom Metazoa; phylum Chordata; class Aves; order Piciformes; family Indicatoridae; genus Indicator; species Indicator indicator. Next base: position 8,036,063 of record NC_072025.1, read on the forward strand.
GTAATGCGGGCGGACTGACTGCTTCAGCTGTTGGAGAAAGAGCTGTGTAAGCAACAACATCAATACTATCCTGCAGAAGCACAGACTCAGGATGTCATACCTCAAGTTCTCTCAGATACAAATAGATATCTTTTACATAGTCGCTACACAGCTGGGGGTTCTGCCAGTCCTCAGCATCGATGTCTTCTACATTGTTGAGCAAAACATCAGAGAAGGCTTGACACAAATCCTCCTCTTTCATAGATACATCCAGAGGGACAGGGGACAGAACCTAAGAAACAGATTGTAGCGCTTACACATCTGCAATGCAATCTAGATACTAATGCAATTTCTTAAGAGAAAAGTGGAAACTGAGCTTGCAGTCTAGTTCCACAAACTTTCAACAAGATGCTATACAGATTCAGAAGCTCTTCTAGTAATTGCCAGCTAAAACACAAACTTCATTTGAGTACATCAACAGTTCTGCCACTTTCACAGAATCAACCAGGTTGGAAAAGATCTTTGAGATCATCAAGTCCAACCTATCACCCAGCAACATCTAATCAACTAAACCATGGCACTAAGTGCCTCATCCAGTCTTATTTTAAAGACTTCAAAGGATGGTGACTCCACCACCTCCCTGGGCACCCCATTCCAATGGCAAATCACTCTTTCTGTAAAGAATTTCTTCCTAACATCCAGCCTAAACCTCCCCTGGCGCAGCTTGAGACTGCGTCCTCTCATTCTGTCACTGGTTTCCTGGGAGAAGAGACCAACCCCCATCTGGCTGCAACCTCCCTTCACATAGTTGTAGACAGCAATAAGGTCTCCCCTTAGCCTCCTCTTTAGTGTTAGTTTTCAAGTACAACATTAAACCAAAAACATCAGTGCAGAAGCTTTGCCATTTCAGCAGGGAAATGGGTTACATCTACAGATAAACTACTCTAAAGATAGAGCAAATCACATTAAGGATCAAAACAGTGCTGTTTCCTACCTTTAGGAAGGTTTCTTTCAATGCACAATTCACAGCAGCTGGAGGTTTAGGTGGTACGGTTACATTTGTTATCTTACTAGGTCCTTTCACAGGCTTTGTAGACGCTTTGGAGCATTCTGGTTTCTGAAGAGAAAACAATTACTATTAGTACAAAGCTCGTAAGCTATCTCGTCCTTATGAGTTTTCAAACATTCCTTTACCTTAGCTAAACGTGTTCCTCTTGTTGCAACTTTATTTCCTATTTCTTCCAAAGCAGCCCTTTTGCCAGCAAGGTGAGTTCTGGCTTTACTTCTGAGTTCAGGCACAGCATTCTCCATCCCTCTAGTGACCTAAAACAATAAAATTGCAGGCTTTAAGACTCAAGAGACCTGCTTCATTTCATTCTGAGACGTCTAACTGTTACACACTTACCCTGGTTGTACCAGTGTGCGCCTGTGTGTGCTATTACTCAACCAGCATTTATTTCCTACTAATCCACCCTATACAACCTCTGTATAGGTTTCAGAAAGTACTGTACTCTCTGAAGTACACTGCGAGATTAGAGCAACACACCCTTGTCTCAATCTTCGTCACTGGCAGCTTTTTAATGTCATTAGCTACTACTTCGCTATTTATATGCTTTGTAACTATAACAGTATTCACATAAAGATGAGCAGTTTGTCACGTACATATCACATAAATTAAAAATGATCCATGCAAAAGAAAAAAAACACAAAACCACCCAAACCAACCCTTTGTTTGGCACAGCAAAAGAAATCATGTTTCAAGAGTTTCTCGTGACGGTTCTCTCAACCCGTAGGAAAGTGATTTTTATACTCTTTCTCCCGAACGCCCTCTTTCTCCTCGCTTTGAGGGGGAGGAGCAGGCGGCCAAGGCCAGACACAAGCTGAGGACTGCGCGCACCTCCTCAAAGACCAACCCGCGTTCAGTCTCCTCCCATAATGCAGCCAGACAGGCCCCGCTCCACCCTAGCCGTTGCTCGTCCCCGCTAAAGCATGGGTCGGGGGTGGGTGTGTGTCTCCCGGAGAGAGAGAGAGAGAGCCCCGAGAGGTGCCCCCACTGATCTCACCCACCCCCTCAACCCCACCCCGGCCACAGTCTCTAGCTACCTGAGGGGAAAGAGCAGAACAGCACATGGACGTCTCATCACCTCTCTCGCCCGCCCGCTCTTCCCTTCCCGGGCCCCCTCTCGCTCGCCCGCCCGCTCTTCCCTTCCCGGGCCCCCTCTCGCTCGCCCGCCCGCTCTTCCCTTCCCGGGCCCCCTCTCGCTCGCCCGCCCGCTCTTCCCTTCCCGGGCCCCCTCTCGCTCGCCCACCAGCTCTCTCCTTCCCGGGCCCTCTCTCGCCTTGCCGTTCCCTCTCTGACGACTGCCTCCCCTCGTAACCACAGACGCAAGCAATACTCACAGCTGCGCGGCGAGCCGTCAGCGCCATGGGTCCAGAGCTAAGGGAAGGCCGCAGCCGCTCGTAACCCTGCACAGAAACCCTTGCGCGCCTCGAGCGAAAGCAACTACCCTCGCGCCGCCGGCTCCTCTTAAAACCCTTTCCGCTCTCTTATTGGACAGCTTTGTAGGATGCAGGCGCTCGATTGGCCCACCTCGTCAGGCCCCTCCCAAGCAGGAGGAAACGGCCGGAACAACTTCTGGCGATGGGCCGGGCCGGGGGCGGGTCAGCTCCGGCGCTCGAGGGCGGAGGCGGCGCGCGGCTTAAGCACCTCAGCTCCGGTTGAGAGGGAGCCAAGGTCACCAGATGAGAGTTTTTACCTTGAAAACTGCACACAGCTGTGCGCTTTATCGCGAAAAACACCTGACAGCGGGGGTTGGGGTAGTTAAAGGCCGTGCACCAGCAAGGGACGGATGTAACAAAAACGGTGCGGTGCGGGGAAGCAGAGCTCAGACGCAGCTGGCACCCACGCTGCCCATCGAGTTTACTGATGGAAGCAGAGCCGCCCCCCGCAGCTGCTGTACTCGATGAACCAAACCTCTGCAACGCTGATTTGGCTTACAAAACCATCCAGTTTATCTGTGGAGTGGGCTTACCTCAGTCAAAAGAGCAACTCGACGCTTCACCGAGGGAAACTGCACCGAAGAGATCATGTCACAACTTTTAGATTTCACTTAGGACTTGAGGTCGGCATGGCAGGCAGCTGGTAACAAACTAGTAATAGCTTAACAACTTGTCCCGAGATTCAGGAAATTAGAGTAGTTGCCTAAACGACAGAAAAATCTCATCACAACTGTTGTGCAATCTCCTAAAATTGACAGTTGTGTTTATTCACATATGCACAATATTTTTATACACTTCATAATGACAGTTCTTCTGAATTGCCAAGTTCCAGATGTTCTGTTTATCAACATATTTCACTGTGATCCTTCAGCGAGGGAATCTTTTTTTTCTTAGGCACTACCTATAGGAATACACATATGGAAAAGAATTGTTATAGACCAAGACTCACAATGGCAAAATGAAGCAAAAGGGGAAAAAACAAACAACAAAACCCCAAAAACCTAACAAAAAACAACTTGCGTAAGAAACATTTTGAATTATACCACTCTAACATTTTATTTTATTGCATACAAAAGGATTTTCTTTGACAATGGAATTTTATATGAAAAGTAATGTGATGTTGTTGAGAATCTTATCTTCAAAGTCAAAGATGCTGCAGAAAACTTAAGGCAATGCATCTAAGCATATAAAGCACAGTAAGTGGTGGAAATTTAAAAAAAAAAATAAAAAATCAAAAGCCTATTCTTTATCCTTCCCTTAAATTATTAAGTCACAACTTTCTGGAACAAAAGTAGGCTACAGCTTTATTAGCCCTGCAATAGGTTGGAGCACTGTGATTCCTGGCAAATACCTACATGTTCAACACCACATTACAATATTAGGCATACATTTAAAAGCAAAACAGTATCAGTAGCAGTTAAAAAACAAGTCAATTAATGGACCACTAAAATACTTCTAGTACCAGGCACCCAAATTAGGCGCATAAAAGATGTCCTAAAGATAACAATTCCCAAACCTGTGCTTCTTTGCTTTGTAAGGAAGTCAAAACTCATTCTATGACATACCCAGGGGCCCAATTACTACTTGCTGGGTTTTTCCCGTACTGTCTCTCAAGTACCTTCTTGGAAACTTTTTAAAGTATCATCAGATTCCAAGCATCAGTGGTCAATTTACTTCCCTCCTTTTCAACAGTCACTGAAAAACAGAATATTTTTACCAACACAGCTTCAACTTCCATGTCCTCAAGAAACTTTAGCATAAAACTGTGTCAGGTTTTGAAGCACTCAAATCATGTGTTACCTCTCTCCTACATCCCCCATCATAGAAGCACAAAGTGGTTTTAAGTTCACTTTCAGTAATGCATTTAAGCTTGAAAATGTCCATTTATCACACAAGATGGACTAAAATTTCTCTTCACTTAAAGCTTCAGTGGTAGAGGTGTTACATTTGTTGCCAGCAATAGGCACTGTACTGGGAAATGCTACTCCTAACAGATTTTTTAAAAAAATTAAAGAAAAAAAGAGAAGCAGCTTTAACCAGACAAAACCAAGCATCAGATTAGATAAGGTAATATTTAGAAATGGATCACTTTTTCAGTGTGAACATAACAGTTCATCTTGTAGGTTTACTGTAAACCATTTTACACTCAATTTAATTACGAAAGACAAAGACAAGAGAAACTGAAGGTATTTATTGTTCAATCCACTTACAAAGCAGGTGGCTTAATGCAAGCTTATTGACATGATCATATATATGATCCCCAAGGAACATCTTTTCCAAAGTGACAGCAACACTGTCTCAATGTTTTTGCACATTTGCATTTTGTAATGTTGAGCACATTTAAATAAACTAGAATCTATTTTATGTGAATGAATGTTGATGAGCAACTTGAATTCTGATGTGGATTAAAACCTCCTCCAAAGGCAAAATGTTAGTACATTATAACTTAATTCTATATACTATATTATGCAGCAAATCTTAACTATAGAAAATATTTCAATCAGTGATGGACTGTTGGTAATTTATAAAGAGGGGATCTATAATCAAGGCAAAAACTAGGTAACCACAGAATTTGTCTCATTTTCTACAGAAATTTACAGGCTTTCAACTTACTAGTGAAAAATAAAACAAGAGACAAGTGGATTTAGCTAACTATTAAGTTTAATAAAAATCCCAAGACAAGCCTGGATCTTTAGAAGTTCTATGAATGTTTGTATATCTGCCACAAAAGAAAAAAAAAAGAAAACCCAAACCCACCAAAAACTTGAAACACAAAACCCCTGCAGCTCTAAGTCCTTATTGAATGGTTTCATATTAAAAAGACAGAAACAAACGAAGCACAAACAAAACAACCCTCCTCAATATGTGCAGATACTTCAACTTAAGTTAAAAGATGACCAGATAGGTATTTTTTGTATTTCCCTAGTAATTCTTTCAATTCTTTCTGCAAGTATCTACAATCCAGCTAACTAAAAATCAACATTTAGTGTTCAACTAGAGCTGTTTCACAGCAGCAAATATTTAAGTTAGGGATTCAAATTTCTAGGCATAGGAAGAAAATGATAAATACAATCTGAACAGCAGTCTAAATGTTTTAATATTGACATTCAATTATATCTGCATTGTGCTGAAATTTTAAAAACAAACACAAAAATCTGATCAGACAAAACCTCTGCTGATGAAGATGCTATATGTATCAAACTGAATATAGTTTGCATTCTGTTCCCAGTATTAAGGATGTTCTCTGACTCAGAACTGATATTGTAAATATACAGCAGCCACTTTTTTCCTAGTTAAGGAATGTCTCGATACATAATATTATCCTTTTCTAGATGATCTTTATACATTTAAACTAAAAAATATGATTGATTAAATTAAGGAATCTGAGGTTAGTAATGAATTAAATCATACTTTCAAAGCTCAATACTATGTAAAACAAACCAAAAAAACAAGACCATACAGTTTTACTTACTAAAGCAGCTAATCTTGCCTGCAAGTTTGGGGTCACAAAGCCCATAATATGTGCAAACAAATGCAATACAAGGAACCATGCAAAATACAGTAATGAATAAAAAGAAATAATGTAAAACCTAAAAAACCAAAGGTTTATAAATACTCTGAAACTCAACTGTCTTCTACATAAACTGTAGGTCTAGCATTAGTTGTACCATATAGCAGAGCCAGCACTCTAGGTTCAATGCTTCCAAATCTGCACAGGTAAGTCGTGCCATCTTTGGTTGACTGCAGTACCAGGAAAGACGAGAGGGAGTGAGAAGGACAAGAGTTCTGGAAAGCGGTGTCAACTTTCACTAGGCAGCTGAGCCTCAATGTCCACTCTGCAAATGGGGCACTTCTTGTTAGTAATCAACCACTGATCTACACATACTTGGTGGAAAAGGTGCATACATGGAAGGCGCCTGTTATCAGAACAGGAAAACATTAATGTTAACAAAGTATTTCTGTATCAATATACCCATTGGTAAAAAGCAATGTGGGTTTTGCTATTGAAGTGTCTATTCTTTTTCCACGTGCATTTTTTTATTTTCAAAGTTTTACTAGCCTTTCCAGTTGAGCCTGTGTTATGTATAGTTCCAAGAAAAAAAAAAAGGATATAGGCAATGAAATCAAGTGTCAGCTAGTTTCTGCTGTATTACACTGATTTAAATCTGTTCTAGATTAAGCAGAAACCCTAAAATTGACAGTCTTGATTAATTCAAAATATCAGTTTGGACTCATGTTATAACACAGGCAGTCAACTTACAGAAGACCGTAGACAATAACCTACACTCTACCTGAAGACAATACAGACTCAACAATGTATGTTTTCAATTGCAAGTTTTTTTATTAGTTCAATTAGTTCAAAAGTCTTTAACTGTAACTCTCAACCTCTGCAACCTCTGTTGCAGAGTAGTGTACTGTATTCAAGTATAGTCTCAAAGCCAGGATATTATGTTCTGATTTTCAGAGGTACTATTTACCTGACATCTTCACCTTCCTCCAATATAGACAAGCAGATGGTACACTTTTCCTCTGTGTCTTCTTCTGTCCCTTCATCCCCATCTTGTTTGCAGTGCAGTTTCCTCTGTGAGAACCAATCAGTTGTTACCTTATTAGTAGAGATGACATTATTGACAAACTGAATAAAATCTGTTTTTAACACATATTCAACATACACTTCTTTGAAAACATTTCATAATATTTATCCAAATGTATTTGAACCAAAATTAATCAAGAACTAGGACCTGGAGCAAAATCACAGGGCATGTCAGATTTAACTACTGTTAATTACAAAAGAGTGCTAGACTGTAAACATTAATTCCTATTGTTGCAACCAGTCTTCTTACTTGTTGTCTATGTATAAATATCTTAATTTTATTCATGAAGAGGCAAAAAAAGTTAATTAAAAATAAAATAAAAATTAAAGTCCTTTCAAACCTAGTGTCTTATTATTTATCAAGTCTGAAAACACACTATGTACATATGGATGGGATTCTATATTATAATACAATTATCTCAGTGTGAGACAAGTTTTCTGTACACTAGATGCAAAACTTCCTAGTGTCCCAGTCTTCCTAACAGGATTAGAGTAATGGTTAAAATGACACATGCAAAGCAGGTACATCACAAAAAATTTACTACAAAACTGAAGTCTTACTTTTTTTGATGAATTATCATTGAAATCTGTTGACAGTTTAGCTAGCAATAGTTACTTCTTTCCTTATAGGGCTATTAATAACTGCTTGACAAGTTACTAAATCATAACAAACCACTTTTATCACATTATAGTAGCTACAGGTCTATATATAGACCAATTTTTATTTGCAAAACAAGTGGCATTGAAATTGTATCTTGAAATTGCAAGATACAGAAAACACACGCTCTTTGAAGCTGACATTTCTGCAGATTTAAGCTAAACATAAATGTTACTAGATTTTTCAAAGAAATAATACAGACAGGTCACAATTTCAGAAATCCTCACCTTTTTGTATTTATGTGGGTATGTACATCTTTCTATAGTTCCCTGTGTTGCTCCACGATTAACGTTACCTAATCGTTCTTCTAAGTGAATCAGCTCCTAAAAAATTATCAAAGAATAAACAGTGTAAGAACTGTTATTTCAACCACTTTGAGTAAATATTCACTTTATTACAACCCATTTGCAGAATGGCAAACTCACAATTACCAACTTATTCAAGTATAGGCAAAGTAAGAGAGTATGTTGTATGGGAATAGCGATGGATTTCTGTAGAGAAACCCACACAACACTGCCTGGTATTTTAAGTATAGGAAAATTATTTTACTACCAAAAAAAAAATAGAAATTGTTTGTCAGCTAGGAATGGTTATCTGTATGTTCATATGTACTTGCTTTTCTAATGAGGAAAATGCAATTAAAATGCACTACATCAGTAATTACTTTTTAACAGTCACGAAGGCTTAGAAGAGAAAAACAGTTGCTTACGTTTAAATATGACCAATTTATTTTTCTCCAGCAATGAGTTTATTAGTACCATGAGAGGTCACTGAAGATGTTTTCAGTGTACTAGGGTCATTAACTCTCTGCATCTGATACCTTCTCTTATCTTTTTTTTTTTTTTTTTAAATCCCCCTTCAGTTTCAGTTTTTAAGCCCCCTTCAGGACAGCACTGTTAAAGTTGCCACGTGTCCATAGAAGGATCCTAGGATAGCTATTCAGAGACACCACTACCTTTTACCAACACGCTGTGTGAATACTACATCCTGTGTTCTGGGACGGTGGGCAGAGCAAGATGCATTGTCAGTTAATAACCAAGTAAGCCTACATTGTCCAGGGCACCTTTTCTTGACTGACTTTTCAATATGCTTTTATCCCACTTCATGATAGCAAGGTCATTCTATAAATAAAGGTTATTTTCTTTACGATTCTTTTACTGCTGTATATAGAACTAGGTCTACCATACACCCTCCCCATATTCCCTCATGACATATTTTGATATGTATCTAGTTTCATTCTATTACAAACCTCAAAATTGCCCCTGAAAGGGCCTCTGAATGATGTTCCATCCAATCCCGATGAAATGTAACGGATGTGAGGGTAGCCCGCCATGTCTGGTACCTATTCAAACAGCAGACGTTAAAGTTAAACCTACTCAGAACAGCTTCAGTATTTTACTGTCCACTTTGCAAAATTTAGAGTCCTTTTGCTTTTTATTGAACCACTTATTTATATTTCTCAGCTTCAGCACACAATTCCAGCTGATGGCATTACACACCATCATTTCAGGCTCCCTAAACATAACTAGAAGCAAAACAGAAGTGAGACTAGATCCTTCATTACAACCTCTCCACGTCTGTCTTATGCATTGCTTGGTCTCACTTCCCAAATCTCAAAACCTGTATCTACTTTGTATGAACTACCATCAATATCTACCTATTGTTGCAAAAAACCACCTGAAAACTACATATGAACTTATAAAAAGAAGTTGCTATAAATTCTCAAATATAACAACTGAACATCCTCAGACATACTTCAAATTTAGAGGCAAATTAAAAAAAATTAAAATATCACACAACTTGCATCTAAAGTCACAGGCAACTCTACATACACTCTACATTCAAACATCCACTGACTTCCTTGCTTCCTTGTATATTAAAAGAGATAAGCAGTAAACAGAATACCACTGTCTAATGATAGACCCCTCAGGTACTACAAGCACCAGTGCTTTTCATACAGAAAGCAGAAAAGACCACTTTCACAGTAGAACTTCTGAATTCCATTTTTACCCCTACAAGATGAGTGATTAACGGTAGTGATTTTTTTTGTCAGAGTTGGCACTACACTGTCACCACTTAACAAGCACCATGTTCAAATAATCAGATTCTGGTTTTCTTTTCTGGGAAAATATATACAGAATGGCAGAATAGTGGGGGGTGGAAAGGACCTCTGAAGATCATCTAGATCATCTAAGTGTAATGCCTGTGCCAGAGAAACTAGCATCAATTTTTAATGATCAGGTTATAAAGCCCTCGATGATCAGTAGATGCAGTTTACTTAATCATGTAAAGTGCACTGGAATAAAAACTCTAAGCAGAAGCTCATTCGGAAATAACATTAAGTACTTCAGTACTATTCTAGTTTCTCTGCTATCAGCTGGTAACATTTTTGCTGCTGTATATGACAGCTCAAAAGTCAAATCATGAGGCTGTCAACAACTCAGGCATCCCAGATATTATTCATGAAGTCAGATATTCACGTGTGGCTTTTCTTATTTCCAGTAAACATTTCTAAGCTTAACATATATGAAAGTGTAAAATTGAATTTATGCATTGTGAGAAAGCATAGGCTTAGACAAAGTTCCTCACATAACAAACCAGTAAGCTATCTTTCTGTATTTTTCAAATCCAGCCTGGTAACTAGAAGCTGACAGGAACAGAAAAGATTTCTCTGCCCTAAGTATACCAGACTAAACTAGTGCAGAAGGTCCAGTGGAGAGCCACTAAAATGATTAGGGGACCGGAATAGCTGCCTTATGAGGAGAGGCTGAGAGAGCTGGGTCTGTTTACCCTGGAGGAGACTGAGCAGGGATCTCATTAACGCTTATAAATATCTAAAGATGAACGCTAGGAAGATTGAGACAGAATCTTATCAATGGTGTCCAGTGACAGGACAAGGGGCCATGAACACAGGAAGTTCCACAGAAATACAAGGAAAAAATTCTTCATTTTGAGGGTGAGCACTAGAACAGGCTCCCCAGAAGGGTTGGTGAGTCTCCATCTCAGCAAGCATTTAAAAGCTGTCTGGACATGTTCCTGTGTGATTTACTCTGTGTGATCCTGCTCTGGCACAGGGGTTACACTAGGTGATCTTCAGAGGTCCTTTCCACACCCTGCTTTCTGTGATTCTGTATGTTATTTCTTTTTTCTTTCAGAAAAGAAACACAGAATCTGATTATTTGAACATGGTGCTTGTTAAGTGATGATAATGTAGTGCTAATATATGCCACAAATGCAACCACAACATTAGTTTTAGATTTTTATAAGCCAGAGTAATAGAAATTAACTTTCAGAATATTTCCAGAATCCTAATACAGGGTGTGCTTCTCATAAGCAGTCTAAGCATCTGTAGGTCTTGTACTAATTGGAGCTGGAGATGAGAAACAAACAAGGAGGATGAGTACTGCAAACTCAAATAGTGTATCAATTTAAAGATCTAAGTCATTATGCAAGATGCAGAGTGTATTTACAGAGATTATATACTAATACCTTAATTCAGTATGATTGCAACTACAGGATTTTACATCAGCAGGCATGTATGTTCATCTGCATAGCCACAAGTTTCACAGAAGTAACATCTGTTGTTGTCACAGGTCTCACTGACAATATAAACTATAGGAGTAACAATGGAATTTGGGAAACTGCATTAAAAATACAGTAATTTGTAAAAACTACATTGTAAGATACCTGTCTCAGATAGTGACTTATGATCCATTCTCCATTTAAGTGTGCAATTCTATTTGGTCCTCTAATTACAGAAAATGCATTTAAAGAACTAGGTCAACTCACCTACATTGTTGTTCCATGTTTTCACTAGGCATAGACCTGTTGAGCATCATTTGGAAATTCTAATTGCCTCTTACTACATTGTGAATCGACTGCCTCCACTCAGAAGAAAGAAAACTGACAAAACCTCACCTAAGTGTCAGGACTGACTTTCCCTTTTTTTTTTTTTTTTTAATTCACCTGGATATGTAAACAGTCTGCTGGAAAACAACGTGTCTGATAGCACAGATACTGCATCATAACAAGAGCTGTAACATCTCAGGTGTACTGTTGTGAAATGCAGTAACTGAAGTTCCATCTGCTTTAAAGGTCAGATTTTACCAACTGCAGTGACATGTACCGGGACAGGTCTTCCATTTGGAACAATTCTGCCACTGAAGTCTATTTAAGACATCTACTAAATTTAGTTTTAAACACTTCAAAACCAATCAAGAATTTTTCTGAGTATATATCACAACAAACTACTGAACTTAGACAATGGAAATATTGGGTGGGACAATACATTTTCATGCCAAGAAGTTGGTCTTCATATTATCCTGATGGGGAACAGCACAATGCCTCTACAAAATTGTCTGAACATACATCATGTACAGGCTCTCACAAAATTTTGTGAGAGAGCAGCTTACGTTTACGGCCAGGTAAAACACTGTATTTTGAAAAAACATCTCAGCAAGAATAAAACAATTCCTTTATGCCTGCAGAAATCAGTCTGCTAACAAGAGCAAGATTTAAACTGATAATTTTTTTGACTACTAGAAGCTGGAAGACAGAGGGACAAAAGAGAACTATCAGTAATGCCTGACTGTCCTGGTTTCAGCTGTGATAGAGTTAATTTTCTTCCTAGTAGCTAGTGTAGTGCTGTGTTTTGGATTTAGCGTGAGAATAACGTTGATAACACACTGATGTTTTAGCTGTTTCTAAAACATGCTTATCATAAGTCAAGGATTTTTCAGTTTCCCATGGCTCTACCAGATGTACAAGAAAGCTGGGAGGAAGCATGGCCAGTACAGAGTGAAGGGACTCTGTGGGGGCTGGGGTGACTGTTAGTTGCTGGCTGGGGTTAAACCACGACACCAACTAAAAGAACAGTCTAAGAAAAATCCCTTTGACAATTACCATCAAGCATCAATTGCAAAGAGATGATTTCAGCTCTCTTCAAACAGTTTCACACACAAATGTGCGTTTTCAGAATTTTTCATATTGAATGTTAAGGAAAAAAGGAAAAGCTTGAAGCCAATGAAGAAAGTAAAGAGTTAAAGATAATGACAGTCTGCACTAGCACTTTTATATATTCAAATTATAATATATACTCTAAAGCAATATACTCTGGACCTGCAAATCCAGTACATGTTTGCCAAAAACTGTTTCCTGTAGAACAAGTATCATGTTTCTGGTTTATGACAGGCAGGTCCTGCCTGACTGATCTGATCTCCGACAATAAGGTGACCTACCTAGTGGATGAGGGAAGTGCCATGGGCATTGTCTACCCAGACTTTAACAAAGCCTTTTACATTGTCTCATACATCATCCTCCTTCAGAAACTCATGGCATAAGGCTTGGACAAGAGCACTCTGCATTGGATTAAAAACTGGATAGATGGTCGGGCCTAAAGAGTGGTGTGGAATGGAGCTAAATCTGTCACTAGTGGTGCTCCCCAGGGTTCAGTACTAGGGCCTGTCCTCTGTAGTGTCATTATCAATGATCTGGATGAGAGGATTGAGTGCACCCTCAGTAACTTTGCAGATGACATGAAGCTGGGTGGCTGTGTTGATCTGCTAGAGGGTAGGGAAGCTTTACAATGGGATCTGGACAGGTTAGACAAAGGTGCCAAAGCTAATTGGATGAAGTTAAACAAGGCCAAGTGCCAGGTCCTCCACCTGGGTCACAACAACCCCACAGTAAGCCATAGACTTGGTGATGTGTGGTTGGAAAGCTGTTACTCAGAGAGGGACCTGGGGATATTTGGTTGACAGTCAACTAAATAGGAGTCAGCAGTGTGCCCAGGTGGCCAAGAAAGCAAATGGCATACTGGCTTGTATTAAAAACAGTGTGGCCAGCAGGAACAGGAATCATCCCCCTGTACTCAGCACTGGTGAGGTCACACCTCAAGTACTGTGTTCACTTACTGCAAAAAAAGATGTTGAAATGCTGGATGCTAGGAAATATTTCTTCACAGAGAGGGTTCTCAAACAAGTGGAATGGTCTGCCTAGGACAACAGTGGAGTCACCATCCCTAGAGGTGTTTAAGCAGCGTGTGGACTTGGTACCTAGAGACATGGTTTAGTATTGACCCTTAAGTGCTGGGTTGAAAGTTGGACTGGATGATCTTAGAAGTCTCTTCCAACTGGATGTTTTCCTGTTATTCTGTAAAACAAAGCCCAATGATAACCCTATCCATTTAGCTGCTTAGGTCCAGATTAATACTAAAAAAAATAAGTAAAGCTGATCAATTAGTATCTTAATAAGCCAAATTAAAAAAAAGGAAAAATCATAGTTTTCATAGAGAGACACTGTGCAAAAGAACAAGCAATGCATGCTGCATGGCTGAAACCTAATTGTAACTGGGAGGAACATAAAACGAGTGCTCTTCAAAAGCACAAAATACCACCAAAAAAATCTGAGTAACAGTAACTCATAAAGAAAACAAGAAGCAGCTGCATTACAGAAGTCTATTTTCTTATTTGAAAATTGCAGTTAAATTTGGTGCAGCTAATCAGGGCTATCTCAAACCTGAACTTTCACATTACATTACTATTGCTACATGAAGTTACAAACTTAATGTTCTGATACTTTAACAGGAAGTTTGTTGCTTTTTTTTTTTTTTAAACAGATCACACTAAAAATTTTTACAGACATTTTTTGCATCTCTTAGAGGTGTGATACCTGTGTATGACTATACTTTGAATGATACTATTCTGACCGGCACATATCTACCACAAGGCACTGGGACCTCTTGGCCTATGCTTTAAATTAATTCCCAGTGTTTACAACTAAGTAAAAATTACCTCAACCACTCTGAGTCCTTAAACAGGAAAAGGAACAAAACAGTAAGGTTCTGAAATAGAAGAGAAGGGGGGGGGGGGGCGGGGGCGGAAGGAAAAAGCATATGGAACACCTAGGAGAGGTTAAGCTATCTAAATAAATAAATAAATAAAGATCTAGAGATCTCCCTCTGACTGGGAAGCTGCAGTTCAGGTTCACAAATAAATTAAGGATTTTCCTAAGGCTTGCATCAACCCTATAGAGATTTATTACACCATAGCTAGCAAAATCTAAAGTCCAGGTTATTTTTTCCCCTCTAAATTCAGGATCAACAAGACACTATTTAAACAGATAGAAGAGGCTGGAGTCAAGAGACTGGAACAGCATACTATATCCCAGGAACTTACTTTGAGCAACAGGCAGCTGCAACAATTTCAGGGGCATGTCGATAGCCTCTGTTATTTAAGATATATTTTATAAAGCAGAAGCTTAAAAATAACCCCAAGAAACCAAAACCCAAACCACAAACAAAACAACAAAAACCCCACAAGACACCTCCCACTACTATGCATAATATGATCCAAAAATTACATTTATGACAGCTTGAGTATTTTGAAAACAAGACAAATAGAATACTCTGTCAGTGGCAGGTTTGTTGCTTAAGTTTTAAACAGTCAAAAACCCAGAGCAGCTGTGGTAAGTTATTCACTTATACAAGAGTAAATATATGAAATTAAAAGGCACAGAGGGAACACTGCTCACTTCAGGCCTATATTTAAAATTTAGTTATTAGCGTAGAGCTGAAGGATTTTGGTTTTCTTTGATTACAAAGATAAGACTGAAAAGAGAAAAAATAAGATCTTCTAGTTTTAACCTTCTACTCTACCCTCCATTAAATGGCAAAGGAACAAATTCAATCCATAAAAATCACTCATTTTTTAAAAAAGCACATTTAAAATATAAAGCACTGACTTTTTAAGTTTCCTAGCAGCAACCCCATATTCAGAGCAAGCTCCCATTGTAAAGCTGAACTAAATTACAATTTCTAAATGAATGTCTGCAGACTTCTGAATCTTTATTGCAAATACCACATTATTCTCCATTTTTCTAATCCTTATTTTTTGAAGTCTGAAAAATGTTAGAAATATTCTTATCTTTGCGGATACAAAGCGTAACCAATCTTACAGCCAAACATAGCATTCTGGTCATTCAGGTAACTATGTAATATCTGAAAACCATGAGACACAGGAAAGCCAGCAGAATAGCGAAGGGGATCATTTCAGGTTGCCCTCAGGCCAAATTTAGAAACATCTTCTAGAGATTTCTTTTTATATTTTTCCCCTTCCAGATTTCACTATGAACTTGGATGCCTGTTCTGTCCTAAAGCAACAGAAGAATGGGAATTCTGCTTGGATATGTGTTGCAGCTCTAAGTATGGTTTAGCCAGTTAGAATCATGGCTGGTATTACAGTTCATTATGAAAATGTCATGTTTCTTTTAACATCTATCTCAGCTTATTAAATTACAAAAATTCTCATCCTGTACACCTATATGTGACAATTGGTGCTGGGCACTCAACAATGCCAAAAAAGCAGCCAAAGTCACAGACTAAACAGAAATTGAAGTGGCATCTAACAGCAAGCACTGGCATCAGCAAAGAACAGAAGAACAGATAAAGCCCTCTATCTCCTGTGCCTTTGCTCTCTGATGTTTCACTAGGTATAACATGCAGTGATCTTCCATTGATTCTTAATGTTGCTCAAGTTCACAGAATGGCTAGCTGTCCAGAAAGGAATTCGACATAAAAATCACTTTGACAGAAGATCTTTCCTCAACACATACATGGCATTAAAGCAGTAATGATGGGAACACAAGCAGCAGTAATGATGGGAACACAAGCTGCTCTATGCCAGGGTTACACTTAGCATAAATGTATTAAATCCAGGATGGAAGCAGCCCACTCCTTGTTTACAGGAAGGAAGCTCTGTTTAGCTGCTTTTAATCTAGGATTCCTTCTGAAGCAACATTTAAACAGGTGAAAGTTTTTTCAATCAAGTTAACAGAGAAAGAGATTTTTGTTTTCCCCACCCTCTATGTGGATTGTCAAAGCTACTGAACATTAATTATCTCCCCTAACATAACTTCATTGTTTTGTCTCCCTGACGATTAAACTGCAGTCTACATTCCAGCACTGAACCGACGAAGATTAGGTTATCTTAAGGAGAAAATTCTTTACTTTGAGGGTGCTGGAACACTGGAACAGGCTGCCCAGAGAGATTGTGGAGTCTCCTTCCTTGGAGACGTTCAAAACCTACCTGGATGTGTTCCTGTGCAACCTGATCTAGGTGAACCTGAGTTAGCAGTGGGGTTGGACAAGATGATGTCCAGAGGTCTTTTCCAATCCCTATCACTCTTTGATTCTGTGATCTGCATCCAATTAAAATTAAGAGTGCTATTCTCATTAAAAACCAAATAATCCATTAGGCCCTTTATAGTCTGGGAGTAGGTTGAAGAGTTTCTAGTACTGTAGAACAGACAGGAAAAAAAATGTACTCTGCCTGCTCCTTCACAAATGATTTTTATCTGAACTACTGCAGGAGCTATTTTAACAGACTCTCCCTCCCCATCCAGTAAAGCTGCATCAAGAATACAATTAATGAGGCCTGTAAATGGCAATTTAGCACCCTCTGTAGTAACTGAAAGAAGCAAGCATTCTTCATAACATCTACCACGTAGCACACTTAACAGAGGGACTCTAATCATAGTTAAGCCTTTCCTTCACTGCCCCTTTTCCTAAAGTTACAAAGTAAACTACCAGGTAACAGTTACAATTAAGCTGTTGCTTTTTAATAAAAACTAAAATGGCACTTTAGTTTAATATCTGGTTGTTTGCTAGATGAAAATCTTCACTACACTATTTCTCTATATTCAAAATCAATTTTGCTGACAGATCTGCTGTACTCTCACACACATCCAAATGAAGAAATCTTTGACTTTCATTATTGCCATAGAAAGGGCAGAACGCTTTGAACTTGTTGTACATGTAACTTCCAGCAATGCTCTAACCTGCCTTTATATTCTTCTAGTTTGTGTAATCTGAATATTCAGAACACAACTTCAAAGTTGTAACACCATCTGATCGCATCAAGATTCAAAACATATTCCAGACACTTGAGGAAGTACTGCTTAGATCCGTGTATACACTGTTAAACATGCAATCAGTAAAGTGTGTACTAAAACTCAAAATACCAACACCTTCCATTTAATTTCATCCAGATATTCATGAACTACTGTTACGAGGATTAGATATCCCTACACAAGCACGTGAACATGTTTCTGTAGAATTAAAGGAACCCTATTTCACTTGACACTTTTATCAATTAGTAACAGCCATACTGAGGAAAAGGGCAAGACTCCCTGAAGTATTTTGTCACACGTTCAGCAAATACTTCTGAAGACTATCATAGCTTTCTTTCACTCTACTGATAAAAACCAAAATAAACAGCAGGGTCCCAACTACTTGCTTGTATAGCATATTTTCTTTGCAGGAATATCCCTATGAAAGTTAAAATACAGTTTAAAGTTTCTCATTGCATTGTAATATAAGGATGAATGCAGAAGTTTCTAGAAACTTCAGAGCAATAGTGGAAATAAATCCTATAACTGACTTACCCCGATATAACAATGAGATAGAATAGACATATGTTTAACTTGCTGCCTCCTAATGCTGAACTACTAGAAGGGTGTTTTTTCTCTGAGAATCTAAAGCAACTGAATAAAAAGAATAAAAGAATGCAGAAAATCTTCATTTGAATAGACAGCATACAGGCAATACAGTTATATAGTAAGAATCTGATTTGCTACACTAAAATACCAGATTATACAGACTGCTCTAGGTAAGAATGCAAGCTGTGCATCAAGGTGTTACCAAACCTGGTATTTCAGGAAAATACTTAAGGATTATGATCATGTTTGTTAGTACAATAGAAAAGAAAAAGCAATATAAGACCTGACTGTGAAGAGAACACTATTACAGTACTGATTGCAAATTGGCATTTCAACCACTAGACGTCAATTCTGGCTACTAACAGAGGAATTCTGCAACACCAACACGTGCAGGTTGATTTTAAGTTATTATTTTAGCATTCACCTACAGATGAACCCACAGTTTTGATAGATTATCTTGCTTTAAGAGGGTTAAATAATATGGGTTAGCTACACAGAATACCACAAGAAACACTGAACAAGACTTGTTTAAAATGAAATTTGCGTCTCTGAATTTTCAGTAAGCAAAATTAAGACTATTTTAAATAAATCTAAAAATACTTCTAAAATAATACCCTATAGAAGTCAGAGTTATGCTGATTTTCATTGGTTTCCTAGTGCAGATTAAAAAAAATTATGTGTAACAAGGGACTAGTTTACACTCACACTTCCTCTTACTTACAACTCCTCATGCAACAGAATTATATACTTTATCCTATACAATTAGGTTGATGAATACCAAATATTATTGGGAACAACCAGATTTCTAGATGGAATTCTAGCTATGCTGGATACACCTTAGAAATAAAGCACCAGTGCTAATCCTCATGCACTAGGTGGGAAGTTAACAATCATTAAACTCATTAAAGAAGAATCTGAACTTTAAAAATCAGATGCAGAGGGTCAATGTGTTGAAATACAAGTAACAATTTAATTCAAATACATTTCACTTTACAAGAGCTGAAGTAGAAATGTTAGTGTCCTATACTATTTTAATAGACTGAGCCTAGTTCCCTATCTGGGAGCAACACACAGAAGAACTGGCTATTTTCTTCTTCAGCTGAACCACTAATTTTTGCAGCAATATATACTTGTCCAATTAAATACAATAAACC
This sequence comes from Indicator indicator, assembly GCF_027791375.1. NCBI lineage: Eukaryota > Metazoa > Chordata > Aves > Piciformes > Indicatoridae > Indicator > Indicator indicator. The sequence goes on from NC_072025.1 coordinate 8,055,441, forward strand.
TTACAACGTTTTTCCTCACAAACAAAATACAACGACCAATGATCACAATTTTTCATAAGTTATCTCCTTACCATTAGGGGAAGAGCCCCTATTTGCAAGTGATGAAGTCGAGGAGGTGCATGGTAGTGGGCCAAGTGAGGATGCAAAGGCCCTGGAGGGTAAGTAGCTGCAGTCACACCAGCTTCAATTCCCAGTTCCCTGTACATGAAAGAAAGTGGCATTACATCTTGATTCCTAGATAAAATTCCATTGCTTCGAAAGCATACACAGCTACCACAACAGTTTTACTTAAGAATACTTTTTAAACTCACTTTTGCTTTGCTGAAGAATCATCTTAATCATACTATAACTTAAAGCTGGTTTTAAATCAGCTGTGAATATTTAGAATGATAAATCAGTAGAGACAACTCCACATTTATTGTGCCTATAACTATTACTAGTGTGAAGGCTTCTCTGTAGCTCACACTATGGAAAAAGCAGCTGTCACGCATGCACTTTTTCCCTGGTAGTTAAAAGTATCTTGTTAAAAATTAAATATATTGTGGAACTGAAATATAACCTTCATAGGTAGGACTGCTGCAATTTTAAGTAAGTTTAAACAAAGAGGAGAGAGAATACATCAGTTTGTAGCTCAAATCCAAACCTCTATTCTATGTAAGAGCATAAATATATGGAGAGTCTTCATTATGTTTTACATACCTATTTTAAAATAACTCCCTAAGAGTCAGTAACACTCAATTTCATTTTAAAAGCAATGGATACCCACCCCTCCCCCATCAAAATATATTTAAGATACTGATCAGAACAGTATTTCAAAGCCTTAAAAAGATTTTAAAAACACAGTCAGCATTATCAGCACTCAAATCAGCACATGACAGTCTTTCGTTCTGAGTCCCACCAAACAAACACAATATCTTGTTACTAACCAGGCAGATCTCTCTGGAGCTTGTCGAGGATGGGAAGACATTGTCTGAGGCACATGAATGTGGTGACCATGACCATAATTGGGATGCATTCTGTGAGGATGTGGAGGAGGCCGCTCATGAGCACGTCTAAACAACACAAACCAGCAACAATTAATTTCACATACTTCTTAATACCACAAAGGCAACCAACATCCATAATCAAAACATTACAGACTAATTACTAGGTTGCATTTAAAAATCAAACAATAAAACTTCCTATTCAGCATTTTCATTCCAACGTTACATATCAATTAGAAACTAATTATAATACAGATTTCATATTCAAAGACAAAGCCCACTTCAGCCACTGTGATTCACCTTTCACTTGGCAAACCTGACTATAGAAGGACTGACAAAGTGTTTAACCCCAACCTTGAATTGCAAGAGAAAGCAAAGCTCTTGAGATGGTCATGTTGAGATTCAGACATTCACAGTTATGCTGCAATTTATTTCTAGTAAAACTATACCAACAGAAGTAATTAGGAAATTTAACACACTAATCAGGACATTTTCTTTGAAATATATTCACATCATAGCTCAAATAATAAATGTACACAGTTTCTTAAACCATTCCAGCTGCATGCTGGCTGATGACTTATTTTACCACTTCCAAGCTACAGAGTGAAATGGATTGATATTTTTCGTTCCATTGCTTTCAATGCAGAAAAACTTTTTAAAATTCAACCTACATCCTTCAGATCCAGTACCACTTTAAATCGCTTGACAAATTACACTAGACATTTTGTAAATCTACACTTATAAGGAAGTAAAAAGTTACTTAACAGCCCACTGTTCTTCTAATCACTGTAAACTGACACTACTCCAGAGAAGTCTACCAAGATTGTACAAATTATGTTAAAAGTATTACTTTTCTGAAATACAGACAAACATGACAACATACCTATTAGCAGAACCTACTCCTAGTCTCACCTCCCTTCAGTTTATCAAGTAAATTTAGGAAAAAATCTGGAAGAATGTATTTTAACAAAAAACATTTAAACAACTTCCATACTTCTGCAGAAATTCAACATCATGTAGGCCCATTTTTCCTAAAACAAATCTTAATTTCAAAGAAACACATTTGAAATTATTCCTTTGAATGTAAAACTTCTAGGCTGTCCATCCTACAATCTTTATATAAAGTGGGTGGTCAGATTTAAACACAAAATCCATGTATTATACAAATACACTCTCATACATGGCCTTTTGCATATTTTGTGGCCATTTCCAAAACCCCAAGAAGTTATAGCTGTTGCACCCACCCTTGAGATGATAGTGAGAAGACTAATCATTCTTTTACTTCCAATCCTGAAATAGTCCTATATTGTTAGATAGAAAGTAAACAAGCTAGACTACCCCATATGTTATTTCTAAAAATGAAGTACAATACATCATCTTAAGAACACATTGAGATATTGGAATGTGGAATTGAAGGAATCACAGGTCTGCTTGCAGTCTGTGTATTAAGTAACAGAGTGAATATACACAAGTTTCTGGCTGACAGGGTACCATCTGATTTATATGATGGTAGGCTAAGACACATACAATGTTCATTTTGCATGTAATTCATATGAGGATAAGCAGGGAGAATAAAGATCAAGGGTGGAACAATTCCACAAGATCACAAAAAGCAGAGGAGCAACCTGACACTGGTGACTTCAGAGACATCAAGAAGGAGCCTGCTATTAGCATGTGACTAGTTTCTATACAAACAAAGAAAATTGACTAGGCTAAGAAATGCCAATATTCACATTTACAATTCCTGCACTACAGAAACGTCCCAGAACTGATATATTTGCTACCATTATTATTTTTCCTTGAAACTGTATCTTGCTGTCTCTGATATGCATTGTCTTGAATGTTCCAAAATTAATTTTTAAGTATGACTGCATACTCATGGGCACACAGAAGCAGTACACATGTATGTTTATTTTAAAGTGTTATGTTAAGAAGTTATGACATCTGCATAATACAGATAACAAAAGAACAGCTATAGGTTCAGACAGATCAACATTTTAATGACTGCGAAACTATTAAGAGTGGGTCCAGAGGAGGGCCACAAAGATGATGGAGGAAGGTTCTCCTCCCCCTCTACTCTTCCCTAGTGAGACTGCACCTGGAATATTGTGTCCAGTTTCGGCCTTCCCAGTTCAAGAGGGACAGGGATCTACTTGAGAGAGTCCAACAGAAAGCTACAAGGATGATAAAGGGATTGGAGCACATGCACTATGAGGAGACACTGAGAGACCTGGGGCTTTTTAGTCTGGAGAAGAGAAGACTGAGAGTGGATTTAATAAATGTTTATAAATATCTAAGGGCTGGGTGTCAAGAGGGAGGGGACAGGCTCTTCTCAGTTGCACCCTGTGATAGGACAAGGGACAACAGATATCAACTACAGCACAGGAGGTTTCACCTCAACATGAGGAGGAACTTCACTGTGAGGGCCATGGAGTAACTGGAACAGGGTCCCCAGAGAGGTTGCAGAGTCTCCTTCTCTGAAGACTTTCAAGACCTATCTGGATGCATTCCTATGAGACCTGCACTGGATTCTGTGGTCCTGCTCTGGCAGGGGAGTTGGACTTGATGATCTCCAGAGGTCCCTTCCAACTCCTAACATCCTGTGATGATCAGAGAGCTGGAGCACCTCCGCTCTGAACAAAGGCTGAGAGAGCTGGTGTTGAAGCTTCAGCCTGCAGAAGGGAAGGCTCTGGGGAGACCTTGTAGCAGCCCTCCAGTATTTGAAAGGGGCCCACAGGACAGCAGGAGAGGGACTCTTTACAAAGGCATGGAGTGACTGGACAAGGAGTAACAGCTTCAAACTAGAAGTTAGATATAGATTAGGCTTTAGGAAGAAATTCTTCACCATCAGGGTAGTGAGGGACTGGAAGAGATTGCCCAGAGAAGCTGTGGAGGCTCCAACCCTGGAAGTGTTGAATGCCAGACTGGATGGGGCCTTGAGCAACCTAATTGAGTAGGATGTTCCCCTGCCCAGTAGGCTCTTTACAGTCCCTTCCAACCCAAATCATTCTATGACTTCCCTGGGGGATGGCAGGGAAGGCTGTCTTGTGCCACTTAGTGAGATATTTTTATGAATTACATGGAAACTGTCTCAAAAGTTGCAGTGAAACCAAACTTATGTTTAAGCATTAATTTCTAAATCAGTTATCAGTAGAATTTGTATAACAAATTTAGGATTGACAACAAGAGCTCATTCTTGAAGTTCTCTTGGATATTTACAAATATGTCCAGAATTAAAATAACTTTAGTTACTTTATGATTGAATATCAAGCCAGTACTGACCTGGTATGTGTTGATACTAGTGTCATGAATCTAGTTTAGCAAAAACAGTAGCACGTCTTAAACAGTATTTTCCAAGCTACAACTCACAATCTCATACAGATACTATTCTGTGTCTTCCTCCTTTTCTTAAAGACATAAAGGTAAGTATCCAAGGATAAATCTGAATTAAACCTGGTAAATGGTCTCTTATGACAAATTGTTTATTTTATTTTAAAGCATTTTGTTATATACAAAGGAAAAACATACTATCAAGGAACACATTTGAAAGGAGCTTATGATTTACTTTCTAGGCTGTCCAGCTTGAACAGGAATTCCTGCTTGTTATCTGGAAAATGATTAATGGGAAAGAGAAACTTAAGCTTCCCTTCTCTTCCATGCCCTATTTGTACCTTACCTGAAGACACTATTGAAGGATGTAATGGAACAGGTTCACTCTTAATGTTCACTGTGATGGTATGTAAAGACACTTCTTACCATGGTTTAATACTAACAGTTCCTAACCATGCAATTAACAGTTTGAGATTTGCATGCAACATTTTACAAACCTGAAGGAAATGAATTATATGTTTAGCTATTGTTCTGAGTACATTTGTGACATACGTTGGGTGTTGCATCATTCTTCTTCTCTGGACCTCCATCCTCTGGATCACTTCATGAGGATGTAGCCTCTGTGCTGGCGGTGCTGTTGCAGGGATGTGATGAGATATAGGCTGGTGTGTTGCAGGAAGATGCTGTGGTATTGGAGCAGCTGCACTGGCTAAAGGATGAGTTGGTGGAGGAGGTGGAGCGGGAACAGGATGAGAAGATGCATGAGAAGATATGGAAGGATGGAAGGGATGCACTGGATGAGGGATTACATAATCTACTTGAGGTGGAGGTTGTGGCTGTGGAGGAGGATTTCCATGAGAGTGAGGACACGCAGAAGCTTGATGGTGAAGAGGTCTGGTCAAAGAAGCATCTGCAATGGAAACACCAAGTGCTTTTAATTTGGTCAGTAGTAGGTTTTGACTTAAGTATCTTCACACAGGTGCTTCAATATTATCACACCAATGTAAACAGTGGCAATATGGGAGTATGTGTTTATGCAATTTTTAAATAAAGTGATTCCAGCAATATACCCTACAAAAATCCTACACTTTCTGCAGCCAGAATTAGAGATGGGCCAAGGAAAAAAGCCTAGCTAAAATACAAAGGAGATGAAAAATATTTTCATAGTAAACACGTTTTTTAGACTTCGAATGCTATAAATGTCACTCAAAAGAAAATTTTAATTTCACCCTGGCCCTGTTCAAATCCTCAACACAAGCTGAACTATTTAAGTACGTATTTCAGTATGTGTTTTGCTAGGTCAGTGATAAGATCAAAGCAAGCAGATAGTAAGATTTTTTCCTATGTTGTCAGGGAAGCTGTTTTCTCATTTGTTTGGTTCCCCCCAACTAGGTACCCAGTACTTACAAGGAGAATGCATATAATGCCGACAAGAAGAGAGCGATGCCTGAGGAGGAGGTTGGGGCTGTGGCTGTGCAACCATACTTGATCCATATCCATCTATTGTTATTGACTGGCTTGGGCCAGCACCCGCCTGATGTCCATAAATTGCAGTTCGAGATGAAGAACCAGGACAGCAGGGATCAAAAGCAGATGTTCCATGAAAAGCACCACTTCCATGACTTCTTATACCACTGCTGCTTAGGTCTACCGGCAATGCCTGCTGCGTAAACAAATGATCATTTTTCAACCAATTCTTCACACACTGAAAATAAAGTCACCCTCAAACATAATATGAAAAAAAAAAAAAAAAAAACAAAACAAACCCAAACTACTATCATAAGCCTCTGGGATTCAAATGTTTAAGTTCTAATGCTCAACTCTGGAATATTCTTTCAATGTGGTTAACATTTTTTGTTCTTAAATTCTTGAATCTGTTGAGAGAGACTTAATTTGTTACTCCAGACTATGTAAAAAATCCCAATCCCTCTATGATGGATAAAACAGTGAGTATATGGGAGCTACGTGCAATACATGTATTTTCAGTTTTGCCTAATGTATTACACTTGGAACAGAAACCAGATTGAGAGTTCTGCATCTTGTAAACTGTTTGCACAGCATCATTTACTTATAACCTTACTAGTTTAGAGCTGTGAGTTTAGTTACTTAAAAGTCTTAGAAAACAATGCTTTTAGAAGAGCAACTCTTTCACGTTTCATAAATAGAACACTAAATTTGCTTTTTTTCTTCCCTTAAAGCAGTTCAATTATTTGCATTGCAAAGCTGCTATGATCAACAGTTTGCCATTAATAAAATGCCAGCTATCAATGATTGCTTGTTGGATTATGACTTTCAATTTTTCTATGTCCATATGTTATAGCTCCAATTTTCCTTTTATAATCCCTACTACAGAACAAGAGATTAACCTACAATTTGGCATTCTAACCTCTCATATCTGTAACAAATTGAAACCGTAAAGGGAGTCAAAAGAATTAAACATGCCTGGTCATGATAACTGCTGCCAGAACTGCTGCTTGCTCCACAAGGTGCAGGCACTGGAGGGGGCCTTTCAACAGGGCAGCTGGACTCAGTGAATGAGGGAGATAGTGGAACAGCTGGATGAGGGTTGTGGTGGTGGTGGTGGTGATGTTGAAAGTGGTGGCCATGCTGCTGAAAGCAGCTTGTATGTGGGTGCCCCAACGCATGATGAGCCTGTGAAGGTCCTCCACAAGGAGAATGTTGAGGGCAGCACGATGGTAACCTTGGCATGGCCGGAGGGCCAGTTTCCAGTGTCGTAGTAGATGCGGTTCTTCTTATATCATCTGGAAGAAAGTTAATATTGAGGTAAAACAAATTAGTAAAGCTGATCACTTTAAAGCAGTGATTTAAATAGAAAAAAAAATAATTCGTACTTCAAGATGAAGTAATTAACCAACTGAAAACCAAATCTAGACTAAACCAAAACAAACTGGATAAAAAGAAATATTTAACTGTGCCTTCCAGATGAAACTAAACAGATTGGTTCAGGTAGACGTGTTCATGGGATCCACTAGAGGATGTGGACTGACACTTGCCTTATTGTACTTTGTACTAATTTGAGACGTTATTAGTAGAGAAAGGGGGAAAGATTGCCCCTATGGTTTGTGTGCAGAGACCTCAAACTCTTGTGCAACTGTGGTCTGTTCAGGTGTTTCGAACCTCATCTTGCTTGCACATAGGGGCAGAGCACCTATGTTTCAGATATGTTACAAGCGCTGCCTGTATATGCAGCTCGATTATAGGTCAGTATCTACACAGGTCTGTATAAATATGCTTCCAGTGAAGCAATCTGCAGGGGGAGGTTCAAGGAATTCATATACATCCTTCATTTCCTTACAGTACACTTTAAAAACCTGACCCCTGTAACACACTGCAGTGGAAGACTTAATTCCCTGAATTCTACCTCCCCAAAAAGCAAATACGTGGTTCATTTGATACAATCAAATTACTCCAATGTGCTGGTGCTTTCTGCTTTTGCCTAACTTCCTTCATTTTTGGGGAGCAACCAATGATATTTTTCAGATTCCTGTCCTCTCAACTTATTACTCTTATGTTCAGTCCTAAAAGTTCACGTACAGTTTAATCTAGCAAATGTTAATTAACTTCCCCTACCTCCTTTCTACTGGGAAGCAACACAACTGTTTAGAAAACTCTCTTATTCTGTACCTCCAGCTGAAGTACCAGCAGTGCTGCCACTGGGAAGACTAGGTATCGTCTCTGGTGCTGCGGAAGGCTGGCTGTTGGAGATGTTTGGAGCTGCATCAGAGGCCTGCTCTGAGGTAGACGTACTAGAACTGTTACTGGAAGCAGAACTCACGACCTGTGGCTCCACTCTAGCTGATGTGGTTGGCACAACTGTTGGTTCTAGTGAAAGAAAAAAAGCTTTCATTATCTTTAAGCTTTAAAAGCTGCTGGTTGCTTTGGGGTTTTCCTTTTCTGTTTATCTTTTGTTGTTGCCATTCATTATTTTTACAAGAAATTCTTGATTCTGGTCTTGCCAGATGCTATGGAAGTTAGAAGACAAAAGCCTGACAGGTACAAAATACAGAAGTTAATTCTGTTTCATTCATGTCTGGAGGGAAAAAAAATTTGTTTAGGTTTTTTTTTTTAATTTTAAATCAACTCAAAATTTAAGAATATACAATCACTTCTCAACCAAGTCTAACATACCAAGTTTTATTTACTCAATACTCAAATATTTTATGATGAAATCTTTCATAAATCCACAGGCAAACTATTAAATGAGTAAACATTACCCTTGCTGCTTTTTTAATGCCTACAAAACACAAAAAAAATTAGATCACTAATCAAGAACTACATAATGTCTGAATTAGCAGCACACTACTTCACAAACTTCATTCTAGATACATAATACTAAAGGCTATAGGAGGATAAACTTGGCTTCTAGTCTCAATACACATTAAAAGCAGATTCATTAAATCAGTATTTGAGACGTCTGTTACAAGCACATAAATTTTCATTTTGCATATTGTAAAGGTAACAGTTGTCAATATCAGATTCGGGGAAATATACCAAACACTTGATAAATCTTGTTCTCTACTGTAAACAGATTAAAATAAATTATGACTCCTTGCCCCTAGACACACAGAAGTCCTAGCAAACAGAAGTTTGTTGTGTTTCTGTGCCTGAGAGCACTGCAAGCTAACATACTGCAATATGTTCTTCTTCAAGGTATTTTGATTTTTGCATTGGATTGGAAAGTTGGAAGTGTTTGACTTAATTTGGGGTTTTTGATGTTTTTTTTTTAAGGAAGATGATGATCATTCTTGTGGCCCTTCTCTGGATCCTTTCCAGCCTGTCTGTATCCTTCTTGTATAGCAGGGACCAAAACCATACACAGTACTCAAGGAGTAGCCTGATCAGTGCTGAGTAGAATGGGAGAAGGACATCTTTATTCCTGATTGTGATATCCTTAATATAATTCAGCATCCTGTTGGTTTTCTTTGCCACTGCAGCACTCTGTTCACTTGTGTTGAGCCTTTTGTCCATCAAGATCCCCAGGTCCCTCTCTACAGTGCTGCTCTGAAGTTCAGAGTTCAAGTTTTTTAACAGAACAGTGTAAGCGATGCAATTAACTCCATTCCCCTTACACCGATCATCCTTTTTCAGAAAATGGAAGAGATTTCTCACAACAATGCAACTTACCATCTTCATCCACTGTAAGGTCCACTACTTCTGCTGCATTCTGTCTCAGCGGCTGTATGACTGTGGAAATCCTACTGCGGTTCCGCTGTTCTTGAGGTCGTGCAGCATGAGAACTAGAGCTTTGTCCCCAGTGTGATCTTGTGTGTCCAAGAGTTGAACGAGACCTTAAAAAAGGTAACACCTTACATACCATCTTAAATTTTGCCATTACTATATTTTTCTCCTCACCAAGAAGCTATTTTAGGTACTGTTTTATTATTATTAGAGAAGCATTTTGTTCTGTTGAAACTCCACATTCACCGTATGCGTAGTTACAAACTTTACTGCAGCCTTTTCCAGATAACGTAATGGCAAATACCCAACAGGCAAAGATTAAAGGACTTTAAACTAGGTTCCTAAGAAATACATACAAGTAGCTTCATTATGAAACTCCACAACTGCAGTCAGGCAACACTTATAATTGATGTTATGTTTTAGTCAATAATAAATGAAGTCTCCAAATCCCATACTATTCCTATGCAGCCTGAAAGAGTAGATCTATGAATGATGACAGAGGTATAAAGACAACAAAAATCCGTACATTTCAAGTTCTTCTGCATGTTAACTTGTGATAGAATATTTTCAGAACACAATTTTTGCAATTCAGTTTACTTTTCCGAAATGTCCTAACAATTCAGCTAGTTCCACATGTTCAGGAAAAATACATTATGTGTGTGTTTGCCCTAAACAGAAAATTGGTTTGTACATAACATTTATTCCAGTAAAGGTAGTTTTTGCAGGAAAACTTGTTTGCTTCAAAATTAAAATTGCATTAATGAAAGCACTAGCTATCTGAGACAAACAGATGGGATGTTTTCATAATTTACTACCTATTGTTCCTTTGTCATTTTATAAAAAATGGAAAGCCATTCTTCATATGCGAGAGTTTTGTCTTCATATTCACCAATATGAAAACGTAAGTAATAGGCAGGCATCTCCAACAGTCCCATGTACATGACAATTTGAAATTTTCTCCTTCAAGGAACTCCACTAATAGATTCTGCAAAATCTGACAAATAAAGAACAAAACAAAACTTCAGAGACTCCATTAAGTCCCTTGAAGTGTCTGTATACCAATGCAAGAAGCATGGGGAATAAAAGAGATGAACCAGAAATCTGAGTGTGGATGATGGGCAACGTGACTGGAATGCTTTTGTGGACTATATACTTTTTAGGAAGGATAAACAGACAAGATGAGGTGGTGGAGTTGCTCTGTGAGTAAGCAGCTAGAATGCATTGCACTTAACCTGGGGTGGGTGGTGAAGAAAGTGTTAAAAGCTTATGAGTAAAAGTTAAAGGACATGCAAGTATGAGTGACACCACTGTGGGTGTCTACTACAGACTACCAAACCAAGAGGAAGTTGTTGATGAGGTCCTTTATAGAGAACTGGAAGTAGCCTCAAGATCGCATACCCCCGTGTCATGGGTGACTTGAATCACCCTGATACTAGTTGGAAAGATTACACAGCCAGGCATACTCAGTCCAGAAAGTTCCTGCAGAGCATTGATGACAATTTTCTGATGCAGGTGGTTGAAGAACCAATGAGGAGAGGTGATGCTGGACCTTGTATTAAACAAAAGAGATCTGGTCAGGGACTTGGTCATAGATTGATTTAAACCTCCCGTTAAAGTAGGAGGCAGCCTTGGCTGTAGTGACCATGAAACAACAGAGTTTAGTATTGTTAGGGAAGTAAGCTGGGCAAACAGTAAACTTCTGCTCTGGACTTTAGGAGGGCTAGCTTTATTCTGTTCAAAGAACTACTTCAAAGTGTCCCATGGGCTAGGGCTCTAGATGGTAAGGGGGTCCAATAGAACTGGTTAATATTCAAATACCACCTTCTCCAAGCTCAAGAAAAATTTATACCCTTGGGAAAAAAAATCTGGTAGGAGGCAGGAGACCTGCATGGATAAGCAAGGACCTGCTGGAAAAATTCAAATGGAAGAGGGAAGTCTACAAAAACTGGGAAAAGGGCAGTTGGGAAGATTATAGAAATACTGTCAAAGCATGTCAAGATGCAACAAGAAAGGCCAAAGCTCTCCTTGAACTAAACATACTAGAAAAGTGAAAGATAACAAGAAGGGCTTCTTTAAATACATTAGCAGTAAAAGGAAGAATATGGAATACGTGGGTCAAATGCAAAGGCATGACAAAATGGGTAGATGAAGGGAGAGCAGTAGCTATCACCTATCTTCACTTCAGCAAGGCTTCTGATGTCATATCCCATAACATCCTTGTGGGCAAACTCAAGGAAAGTGGGTTAGATGATTGGACTGTGAGGTGGATTGGTAACTGGCTTAACAACAGACTTCAGAGAGTTGTGATCAGCTGTGCAGAGCACAGCTGGAAGTCTGTGGACAATGGTGTTCCCTAGGGATCAGTACCGGGTCCAGTTTTGATCAGTATCTTCTTCAATGACCTGGATGAGGGGATGGAGTGTATCCTCAACAACTTGGCTGAGGATATGAAATTGAAGGTGGGGGTCAGGCAACGGTTGACATCCCATCATAGTGTGCTGCCATCCAACAAGGTCTGGACAGACTAGAGAGCTAAGCAAAGGCAAACCTCATGAAGTTCAATAACGACAAGTGCAGAGTCTTGCATCTGGGGAGGAATAACACCAGGCACCAGTACTGACTAGGGGCCACCCTCTTGGGAAGCAGCTCCACAAAGAAAGATCTTGGGAGTCCTAGTGGACAGAAAATTATCCATCAGACAGCAACATGTCATTGTGGCCAAGAGGGCAAACGGCATCCTGGGATGCATTAAAGAAAGCATGTCCAGCACCAGCAGGCCTAAGGAGGTTCTTCTCCCCCTCTATTCTGCCCAGGTGAGACCACACCTGGAACACTGAGTCCCATTTTGGGCTTCCTAGTTCAAGAGAGACAGGAATCTGCTGGAGAGTCCAAAGGAGAGCTACAAGGATGACTGCAGGACTTAAACTCATCTCTCTTATAAAGAAAGACTGAGAGACCTGGGGCTGTCTAGTCTTCAGAAGGATAAGAGGGGCTCTTATCAACTCTATAAATATCTGAGGGGTGGGTGTCAAGATGAATGTGCCCATCTCTTTTCAGTGGTGCCCAGTGACAGGACAAGGAACAACAGGTACAAGCTAGAACACAGGAGGTTCCACCTCAACATGAGGAGACACTTCTTTATGGTGAGGGTAATGGAGCACTGGAACAGACTGCCCAGAGAGGTTGTGGAGTCTCCTTCTCTGGAGACTTTCAAAACCCACCTGGATGCGTTCCTGTGCAGCCTGCCCTAGCTGATCCTGCTCTGGCAGAGGGGGTAGACTCCATGATCTCTGGAGGTTCCTTCCAACCTCTAACATTTGCTGATTCTGTGAAAACTTTCAGAGAGGCACGGAAGAACAGGAAAGCAGGCACAGCATCAGCTTCAAAAAAAGTAGGATGCTCTCCTGAAAAATACTCAACTAATACCCAAATATTCAAAACAGCCTAAACTTGCTCTCTAGGACCCCCCTGTAAAGATTTGCTTTCCCCCAAATCTGCTCATCAGTTACACTAACTACAGCTACCTCAACAATTCCCAGGTTAGTTGAATTATCAAGCTTTCACAAAGCTGTGGTTCGCAGGTTTTGTTTTTCTTGGGTGTTTTGGGTCTTTTCCTGTGTTTTGGATTTTTCATTGTTGGCTGGAGTATAGTGGTTTCATTTGGTTTATGGGGTTTTTTCCTTTTTTTTGTCATTCTGAATAAAAAAATGCATACTTGCATCCTGTTTAGAATTTCTGAAGCACTACCTTATGTGCTTTTAATGATACAAAGCTTTATCAGATAAACCTGGTACCAAGCAAAATGTCTTAATACAAAGAGTTGCAAGTCTCACCTATAACTCTCACCAACTGTAACAATCTCCACTTCACTGTCTGTTGAGGTAACATTTATTTCTTCATTAGCAGTGACCTGGGGAGTGGAGGATGCTTCAATCACCACAACATCTTCATCAATACTTCCTGATAAGGAAAAAGGAAGAAACTTTGTATACTTTATCTTATGAGCTGACATTTTAGAGATTAATTTTTCCTAGACTTAAAATACACGTAGGTAGAAAATTTTATGGTGCATACCAAAAATGTAGGTGTAGCTGTCAAACACAAAAGCTAATTATTAAAGGTAGCAACACTGTCTAAATCTTGAAGTAGGAAGGAGACAGAAGACAGGGGTGAGGGTAGATATGCAATCTTACATTCTACTGTACACTGGAAGCAATTACTGTGAATTTTGAGCTGCAACACCAATTTAATTCAGTCACCTAAAATAAAACAAAATAAACTTTCAAACTAACAAAATTATCATGGTTTTTAAAATGTTTTTGTAGGTATTCAAGTTTCAAAGGCTAAACAGTGGCAAAAGGAGAAAAATTATGCACTGACTAATACACGTTATTTATTTCTACAACAAAATAAAGACTACAAATCCATGGGTGTTTCTAAACATCTCTACACCTGCACTTTCAGTGACACTCATAATGACATACTAGACAGTAAAAATGGTAAAAAGCAACAAAGTTCCTGAAAAAGCAATTTAGAGACAAGTTTCAGAAAAATTTCCACTTCAGGAAGAACAAGTAAAGTTCCAGCCTACTACACAGGGAAATGTTTCACTACAACTGTAATACTGACAGCAACAAGTTTGAGCTACCTACAATACTTAAATTGAGATGTAGGTTATTCACTATAGTAACACCACTGAACACAAAAGAACTTACTACATAAATGAGCTAGATAGCTTAGAAATAGCAAACTAACACTTTGAGGTTTGCAAATTTCTTCAAAAAATGAGGTTTCAGCAGACAGGCTCCTTGACAGGCAAATGAGGAACGCAGGGTGCCTACAGCACATTAGCAGCAATATAGCTGTCAAGGAGAACCCCCTGAAACATCAGCAAACCCATAGCCAGTGTAATTTTATGAGGCAAACAGCCATTATCTGTGACCTTCTGGGTCATGTATTCATTTCCCTTTCCCTCACTCTTGAAGCTGTGGAGTCTCCCTTTCTGGAGACTTTTCAAAATCTGCCTGGACATGTTCCTGTGTGACCCACCCTATGTGATCCTGCTTTGGCAGAAGGGTTGGACTCAGTCTCTGGAGGTCCCTTCCAACCCCTAACATTCTGTGATTCTTTGATTCTCAGGCTCTGAAGGTCCTGTGAACGAAGCAAACAAACTACACAGTTTTCTTCTTCCCCTCGCTATCAGCCTCAAGATTCCTGGGTGCCAGGCTGATTACTCCCTTTCTTGCTGGCATTGATAATCCCAGGCACCCAGCCAAGCAGGTGTTGTTGATGACCCCTCCACATAACAGAGAGTAACATCTATATAATCAAGCAGTGTGAGAACCTGGACCAGAACTGCTGCTCAACAGTGAGACCTATGCTCCCACAGGGACCAAGGGTGCCCCCCTACCATCACGTGCTTCCTCCAAGGATTGAATGAGTTGTATTCTTTTATATAAAATTTTTCGAGTCTAGATTATGACTGTTATATTCATACAGCAAGCCACATATTAACATCTCACCTGATCTGCAGACAATCCAAGTTATTAGAAATTAGGTTGTATTATAAATTCTGTATTATGCTACTTACAAATTGTGCTACACTGATTCTACTTGAAGAAATCCTGTTCCATTCTTATCATAACTTCTACGTTATACTAATCAATATCCTGATAAGAAAAGAAAACTTTAACTATGATTTAGTACCATCATTCTGACAAGGATCCCCAAAAGAACCTGTCTGTCTCCTTAGTGTTGCGTGACACTAGGTTAAATAATAACAGTTTTTATACTTCGGATTATTTGGACCATACCTTCCAATAGCTGTGCATGCTAAGAGAAATTTCAAAACGATACAAATTGCTCAGGAGTCTGCACCCTGGTGGAAAACACAGACAAGAACCAGAACTTAGGGGATCTTGTCCAACTGTGAGCCATGATAACTGAAGCTAACCCAGAACTCTACTGATCTTAACCAAGCACATAAATCTTCATCCTATCAGAAATGCTTCTGCAAGCCAATTCTAGAAATAGCATCTTTTCATCGTAGAAAGCTGCTGCAGCTACAGGGAAGTGTTGACATGAATTCCACCCTTTTATTACTGTTGCTATTTTAAAGCTCAAATTCACTGCAGACAGATAGAGCAACAATGGTTAATGTCAACTGCTCATAATATCAGGTGTCCTTTCCTCACCCCTTTCCAGTTCTTCCCTAACTCCTCTCAAGTAAGTGGCATGGTAGAAAGGATATATATTCACTTCTTTGTCCACTAATGCTACAAAGACAAAATCAGTTACTGTGTGAAAAGGAGCGTAGTTCTAGAAGGGATTGAGTAACTGAAAAATAATCAACTCTACCACAGGTTGTTCATTTCCATTTAATCCATGTTATCTTCAGGTTATTTTAACATGACCATGTTTAATATTTTCACTAGCCTCTGGCTTTTAAAACATTGGTTCTGTACAGTCAACATTTTGGGGTTAACAGACAACAAATACATTAGAGGGATCAACAGTAGTGAATAAACTCAGTCTCATCATTATAAGCAGTTGTGAACAACAACTGGAGCAGCTTCTCACCACTGCATTCTAAGGAAAGAGGCATGGCCTGTCTAGCACTAGTTGCTCAAAAATATAAAGTAACATGTTAGAGCCTGACATACAGGTCACCCATACAGTGTCAGGTCCTCCAAGGATTAGAAATAAGTTTCTGAGCAACCTAAATAAAACACAATCAAAATTTTAATTTCACAGCAAAACATGTGGCTGCTTGCAATCATTTTAACTGTAAGCCCAGTATTTCAATTAAAACCAACTGATAACATTCAGATTAGAATATACATCTCCAAAAGTACTTGCACCTTCAACTGTTACTACATCATTTAAATATACCCAGTTCTTTTTACATTGTCCTTAGGCCCCCAGCTCTCTTCCATCTCCTGAAGGAGCTTCATCTGGTTCCCTGGATTTTATGGCAAAAAGTTGGCAAAACAATGTAATTTGTTCCCAGGTGTCAGGCTTTTGTACTTCTTCAATACTCTAACACTCCTAAAGCACAAAGTTCCACCAGAAGAATAGCTGAAGCCCTGACAAAAAAAGGTAAAGGAGGAAACTCCCTATTATAGTGTTTGGGGGGTTTTAGGTTTTTTGGGGGTTTTGGTTGGTTGGTTTTGGTGTTTGCTTAAGGTTTTCTAAAAATAAAATGAAACAAAACAAACAAAACCCCAGAGTGGCCAATCAAGTTTTAACTACAAGAACTAACCCACTAAACTTGCTTAGAAGGATCTGCTACTTTAATTTCTTGCAATAATCAGAAACAAACATTTTCCAGAAAAATATGTGCTAATTACATTTAGTGGTTCCTGAAACGCATCATATCTTTAGGTAAACATCTGTGCTGGTTTTGGCTGGGGCAGTTTATTTTCTTCACAGTAGCTGGTATGGGGCTATGTTTTAGATTTGTACTGAAAAAAGTGTTGATAACACAGGGATGTTTTAGTTACTGCTAAGCAGTGATTACACAGCTTTCAGGTCTTTTCTACTTCTCACACCACTCCACCCCAGTGGGCTGGGGGTGCACAAGAAGTTGCGAGGGGACACAGCTGGGACAACTGACCCCAACTAACCAGGGGAATATTCCATACCATATGCAGAATAACAATGGGCAAGAAGGAGGAAGCGGGGGACGTGTTTGGAGAGACGGTGTTAGTCTTGCCAAGTAACTGTTACCTGTGACGGAGCCCTGCTTTCCTGGGGATGGCTGAACACCTGCCTGCTGATGGGAAAAGGCGAACAAATTCCTTGTTTTGCTTTCTTGTTTTGCATGTGTGGCTTTTGCTTTATTGACCAAGCTGTCTTTATTTCAACTGAGACTCCTCACTTTTACTCTTCTGATTTCCTTCCCCATCCCACTGAGGGGAATAAGAGAGCAGCTGTGTGGTACTAAGTTACTGGCTGGAATTAAACCACAACAGGAGCAACCAAAGCAAAGAAATATTTTGTTATATATTCTTAATTTAAATTGCTAACAAGTTATCCACAAGATGAATCACATCACTTTAATGCTTGTTTATTAAAAAAAAAAAATAGTTGTTACCATATCTTTTAAAATTGTATTTTCTGATCATCATTACTATTACTCCTCCTTTAAGTCTATCCTCTAGTACTTCTACATATATGCTGCAGGCCCCATATTCTTGGCAGAAGTTCTCTGTCCCTTCAGTATATTCTGTAATTTCAGCAGATGCATATGTAAGCTGCATGTGCCAACCTAGAGGAAAAAAAATAAAAAATCTTCCCTAACATTAACAAGCTAGTGCAGCATTACTAGCAATACAACTCTTCCCTCATATAGAAACACCATCATGCTTGCTCACTACACAAAGAACTTCCATAGCTACTTTTCCATCTGGCCTCATTTCTGTCCCTGTTAATTCAATAACTAGAAATATCTCATAGAACAACAGAAAGCTACGCAAAGTATTAATCACATTTTAATCTTACTAAAAATAGGACATGTGTCTGATCATTTCCTCTTTTATCTACAATGTAAGTAAAATGCTCAAAACTTTCCTATCAATAGATAGTTCCACTGGAAAAAGTACTGCATGCCAGAATTACTTCTCTGTTCACTGCAAGTGTTAGTCTGGACATACAGCCACCATAACACGCATTCTTTAAATCATATCTTATTTCAATTACAGCTGATGTCAGTATTTTAACCTAAAATTAACTGATGTGGAACTAATCAATTTTTCATTCATGACATGAGAATAAACAATCTCATAAACAAAGTATTATTTTCAAACACTGTGGAAAGTAAGCCATTGGATAATGCACTTTTCTATTTAACTAGATGAAACAAATTGCAAACTTTGGTCTTCTTACCATCAAAATAACATCACACTGAATCACTGAATTATCAGAGGTTACCTGATACAGTCTAAATATTCACTAATCATTGCAGTTTTTAAAGATATCGCTCTCAAATATTTTTTTGAGAACGCCTATGGAAAGCCTCACTACAGAAATACTTTTTCAATACTTCAAGGGAAACAGAAGCACCAAAGTGGCATTAATTGAATTTGTGTTAAAAAAGAGCAATAGGTCAACAGTTCAAGCAAATTACAAAAAAACCTCCAAGCAACAAAAGCAACCTGCAATTTCTCTTTTAAGTATATTTATCATAGTTAGAAACAGATTGAAGCCTAAGAAACAACAACCTGCGTTTTCTCAGCCACATACCAGTTTCACCACTGCATGGTGCCCTGTGTGCCTGTGTGGAAAAAGATTTGTTAACGCTCCTACACCCTTTCACAGATACAAAAATCTCCATCCTCTCTGAAAACGAGAAGAAACTATTGACTTGGAAACAAAAGTGTTCATACAGCAGTCCTCCAAATTATTTTTAGCATGGAGGTATGTGATGCCCATACATGATTTACAAACCATACTCTTCAATGTGCTTAAACACGATTGGCAAGTGTAACTTTTTTAGGCCTTTAAAACCAACCAACCAAACAAAAAAACATTTCTGTCCCCATAAACACGCCTTTAAGCACTGTGTCAAGGCATGCTAGAGAAACATCTATGAAAGCCAACTGCAAGAACACAGCATTGAATTTATCTAGGTAAAGTATCTGGTGTATACACAACGCTACTTGCCACAACTGCAGGCCTTAGAGTTTTCTCCTATTATTTCTGTTTTCAACTGAACCCTATTTTGGGCTGTCATCACAATGACAATTTTTTTTTTTCCTTATACATTTAAGTCATCAAGCACAGTTAATCAGGTATTAGCAGAAACTTCTACATTCTGAAATCTGAATCTATATTCCCACAATCAGTTAACAAAGCTATAATAGCTAAATTCACACAATTCAACAGCTAAAAAAGAAAAAAAAAAAAACCAACTTTGTGGAGCAACTCCACAGCAAGCAACTAATCAGATTGAGTAATCAGATTCTTTTACATTAATGCTAGATACTAGATTTGTCGTAATTATACTGGAAGCTATGAATGTACTTTTCCCATCAAGAATTTATGGTGTAACGTTCACACTTGCAGTAAGTCTATTTGTAGTATAACTTGCTACAAAACCACAACTGCTTCAAAGCACTTCGTAAAAACGCGTATTGTATATGGTAAAAGCTCATTCATAAAAAATACCTCAGGAATTTAATTTTACCTGAAGGAACAGCTGTACTGTTCTGGTGGTTTTCACCAGGCGACACAAATAAGTCTTCCTCCCCTTCAGTAGATGAGCTGGAAGAAGATTCACTACTGAGATCGTTCTCACTGGAGCTGCTGGAGCTGGGTAGTAAAGCATACTTTCTTCGAGCTAACACTTCCCGCTTTTTCCTTTGCATTAAAATTCGTTCTTTTTGGTTCTGTGTCCGCTGTGACGAACTTGTTTTCACAAATCTCTTCCTATATGGAAGTCTTCTTAAAGAATTGTTGTGAAAACAAGGCCTTTTCATTAATAACCCAGGTACAGAGTCTGCCTCAGTCCGAGGCCACTTTTGTGACCTTGCACTGTGAGTTCTACTTGTATTCAACACTGCCTGAGGGTGTCTCATAGAAGCATCTTTTTCTTCATCAGATGTTACTGTGTCAGAGTCTCCAAAATGTAGGCTAGATGAGGGTGAAGAGATACAGTCACTAAAAGAAGAATCATTGTCTTCACTCTGTGTTTCTAGATGCTGTCTTAATCCTAAGATTCCTTGGTTTTCTTTATCAGGACAATTTTGAGTACATGAAGGACCAGCCTGCTGGCTCTTGCGTTTTTTTCGCACCACAATACTTTTGTCTTGGTCTGTATGGTTCCCATTCATGTCCTTCTGCTTTTGAGAATCACCACATAAGTGAGAGAACTCATTTCCTACTTTACTGGCAATCATCTCAACTTCTGCAGTGAAACTTTTGGCTGCCCCAATAGGCTCAGGGTTCAAGAGGATCCCCTTCAGACTCTCCTGTCTCTTTGGTGCATCAGAAGGAACTTCACTCTTCATATCCGCTTTTAGAGTATAAACTATATTACATTCAGGAGTCCATTTAGACATGGAAAGTTTTAAGAAAGGCCTAAAAATAAAAATAGATATGCATCAAGAAAAAGAAGCAAAATTGAAATAGGAGAAAAGCCATTTACTGCTAAGACTAATCTCCCAGTGGGAAATGCAGCAACTGAAATACCACTGTTTCATAACATTAAGAACATTGCTTAACAACATCATTTAGAATTAAGATAGAACTCTTATAACTTGCATTGAAGGGAAGTTCTTACAGTCAATGAAAACAATATCAGTTACCGAGTAAACACTGAGGTATGTTGTCTGCTAAATTCACAGGCAATGTGTGTTTCACCAACACTTAAACATGAGAGTTTTACAGGCTACTGCTTACAGTTACCTAAGTTTCAGTGACACAGTTCCAATAGCCATCAACTAAACTGCATCCCAAAATAAAGTCTGCATCTTCCCCTATGATTGCATATATGGATAGTGAACACCTTGAACACAATACATACTACAGTACAGTGACAACTGAGCTATGGAAATCAATTACTTGAATTCGTGGTCCTATTCTGACATGAAAAGGAACAAAACTGCTGTAGTTTCCTTCCTTCCCTGGAGACTTTCAAAACCCGCCTGAGTGTGTTCCCGTGCAATGTGAACTAGGTAAACCTGCCTCAGCAGGAAGGTTGGATTAGATGATCTCCAGAGGTCCCTTTCAAGCCTGTTCTGTGTAAAACAGGAGAAATTTTTACTTTTATTATTATGGAGTAAAGTGATAGGAATCCATTTATTACCCAGAGGTTTTTTTTAAAAGTCCCCATACATTCATAGTAGAAAGTCATGCACAAAGTGATTTTCCATCCATGTACTTCTAACACTATCCTGTGACAGAAATTGAATATATCACGTTTCCTTAATAGTTGGGACCAGACAGGTTCCACTCCCTGTCAAAATATTAGGCTGTCAGCATACAATAATGTAACATTATCCCAAAAGACTATTTCAAAAAAAATCTTCTGTAGTAGTGGAAGACTCCTAAGAAAGGTAGGCAACAGTAAACTCAGTAATATATTCACCTTCAACCTGATTTATCTGGTATCTCTGCCTTCTGTTTAAATTCACAAAAGCAAGTGACAAAATAATTGAGCTCCCTCTGTGATAAACACTATATCACTCTTTGTTGTAACTAATATCAATTTTTTTCAGTCTCAGATGAGTAAGGATACAGTACACATTTGACATTTGTATTACTTAAGCAGTTAAGTGCTTCCCCCCCTTTTCTCCCTCCCTTATCAGTTCCTTGACATAACATCTCCTATGCTCTTCTAGAAATGTTTACATTGAACCAGAATGCAGAGCTGACCAATCTGAAAAACAGATCTCCCAACCAGATCAGATCCCAACCTAATTCACCACGTGGGCACACAAACAGCTACACCTAGCTTGTAGCAGGTTACCCTGAACTATCGGAATGCTGCATAACAAAAATACTATATTTTATGTAGAAATTATGCTCCTTATGCATGAAATCACAAAAAAAGTCTAAGGTAGCCATGGGAAGATCTACAGCAGGTTAAGTAGCATTGCCTAGTCAGGTCTGTACTCTTTGGCCTGAACCTTCAAATTCTTCAGAATGCTATACCCTCTGACAGCTGAGAAAGTGCTGCTGTTTTCTACTGGATTTACTGCAAAAGCTAACTGCATGCAAGTTGGACTAAACCTCCTCTTCTCAGTATATACAAACAGACAAAGTTGGTTCTTACTTCCACTTCATCAAAGCATAATTCACAGTAGGAATTTCTCATTTCCAAGTGTTAAACAGAAAATTGTTACATCCTGGACTATACGTGTATTTATTGCAATAAATTTTAGTGGAATGCACTAACTATATAAAGCTACACTCTTCTCTAGGACTGGAAAAAAATAATTTGCAAAATTGGGGAAAAAACACCTTGGAATAAAAATTAACAGAGTAAGAAGTGTAAAAACAAACTAAGAAGTGTCTGTTAAAGCTGTGGAATTTAGGTATCTACCCTTTTCCACTCTTGACAGCTCCTGAGTAAAATACCAGGTCTCACATGCTCCTCCCTTGCCCTCACATGCATGCACCATCTTTCTTCGAAATATTAAAATGGAAACTTTCATTTTACAAAATTCCTATACATGCACAGAAAATGATAATTCAAACTTGTTATAAGCACATAGAAAACAAGCGCAGGCTTTTCCTCATCCTCTCAAGGTCACCTTTAAGGCAGTATTTTTTGTCTGTTATTTATGCATCACTGTTTTTAAAAATGCCACATTTAGTCTAGTCAATATTTTCCATAGTCCAAAAGCAAGCCAGCCCCTTCCATAATAATCCTGTATTTCATAACAAGTTTTTTCAGAAAATCCACAAAATATTATGACTGGAGGGAGGTGGATTAATTTATTCAAAGCTTACACACTTCAAAGATAGTCATAATTTACTATCATATACTACATGTCCAGCCTATAACCAACAATGACATTCTAAAAAAAAATATAATTTTATTGAATTCTGAAGTTTTCTTAAGAAACAAAAATCAAAATGTTTCTCACTATGTGAGCACAATCAGGGGCTGGTTTACAAAAGTCTCAGTTCTAATCACTGCAGTGTCCCCCCTTGCCCCTTCCCTCTTCTGCTCTTTTTGTTCAACTCCAGTGTAGAAATCTCCATGAGTATGTTAAGTTTTGCACTCTGAATGTGATTATATTTATATAAGCTCTATTTACCTTAGCACAAAGACCACTGTGCTGAAATACTGGTAGAACTACTTAGGTTACAGCAAAACAAAAATCAAATATCCAAACAAACAAAAAAAGGCAAAAAAAAAAAGGTTATACTTTGAGAATTCTCAAACTACTGCAAGATGACAAAAAAAACTTAAACCATCACACACTATATACTAGCCTTGTCTTATTCTGACAAACAGCCTACATATAATAGCTAACTCGTATTCATCCGTTTTATATATTTTCATTCTTAAAACTATGGAAATGTCTGCAGTAACTCAACCTAGCAAACAATAACTCTTGATTTTCGCTAACCAACAGAGAACCTGAAGAACTGATTACCTGCAGAAGAGCTGCTGGCTTCCAATTAAAAATTACAAAACAGCTTAAGCATGAGTATATTTTTGAAGTGAATAGTAGCAATCAATGACAAATAATCCATCCCTTCGCTATTTAGAAATGCTATTACAAACCTTTGAACAAAAGACCTGACCAAAAAAGTGACAAGGTGGAAGAAGAGCCTAGTATTTAACTAGATTGCAATCCATTTTAAGTATTTTCAGTGGTTAGGCATAAGAAACACCCATATTACATATAGTTCAAATGCTTTTTACACAAAAGTCAAAGTTTAAGAGGGACTACAAAAATATCATGCAAATAATTAAAATTCATTAGAATGAGATAATCTGCTGTTAAATATTTAGACTATTCTACAAAATCTCCCTCTAATTAAAAAGTAGTCCTCAACAGCTTTTTCAAAGAGTGACAAGATGCAGCAAATAAGCTCAATGATTATCATTGATCCTTCTTCCTAATCAAAGTATTTGCCTATTAACTTACAGAATCCAGACTTTGGAAAAGAAAAATTATGTATTACGAGTAAGCCATTTTAAGTAATGACTCTATGAAGAGCTGTTAAGTTCTTGAAAACTATAAATAAATTCTAAGGTCCCCTCTGAAACGTATGACTCTGTACATGACTTTTACCATTAATGCCAGAAAATAAAGGTCTTTGATACTAATAATGCCAAAACATACAGCAGTGCAAGAAAATTCATTCAAACTAGGGAAGTCCCTCAAAATTGCTAAGCCAAAACACAAGCTCGAACTTTTGAGCTCTTCATAGCAGACAAGTTTATGATCACATATAAAAGTAGAACACATTTACATTAAAGATGGAGCAAAGTATTTTGTCATTAAGAATTAATTTCATTACTAGCAACTGAAAAAATACAGCAATAAAGCATTATAAAACAGTGAAGTGGTTCATTACACATTTACTCAGATTGTTTGGTGTAAACTTAGTTGATCATCTAATGTATTATGATTTTGAAAATGTATTTCTAGCTACATTTCAAAAAAATAGTCAACTCCGTTTACCACCAAGAAACAATCTTAGGTGTCAAAAAGCACCTTGATCAATTCTCTCCAGCTTTGGCTACACTAAGTACACAGTGCTTTGACACATGAGCAGCCAGTCACTTCACAGAAAATGCCTATATTAAGTACATGCTTCTTGTACGACTCCAATTAGTGGTCTCTGTCCTGCTAGTGTGATACATCCTACATCCAGACAGTCAGTTTTGTCAGCAAATTTCTAGACTTCTAACCAACTTGATGAAAAGCGGTGACCAAAAAAGCTTCATTTATAAAGCAGTTAATAGCTTATTTCCTCATTTCCCCCATCTTTTATTTCCTCCAATTACAAGTACAGTACAATTTCCCCTTAACTGATGCACTCTCTACCACTCAGACCCTAAATGCACTTGCAGATAACCCAGGTATCCAGTAGGGTTAAGCCTAGAGGCCAATGCAGATAGAAAATCTTTCCAATACAACAGCTCTCCAACACTACCAAGAGCTTGCAGAACACGCTGTCATCATTATCTCAGAAAGAACACAGCAATTCCACTTCCATAAAAATTCTGTGTTGTCTTAGACCATTATGTATCCAACTCAAGTGTACATATATAGAATGCTGTCAGGCAAGAAAGTAAAGATGAGAAAGTCAGTTTGTGCCAGTTGCACTTGTAGTTCCCTTATTCAGCCCTAAGTCTTTGCATATGTTCACCGAACTCACAACTGACTTTCAAAATTGATTCCCTTCCCTAATATGCAGCCTTCATCAGATTTTACTTTTAACACTATTTTTGCTATGACAAACTAATACTGGCACTGTTATATTAATGAGAAAACCTCACTGCTGAGGTCTTGGTATGCACAATGAAATCTTACTGTTCCTGCCACAGTACTGTATTTTTGACAAAAGTGGCTATCAAGAGCTCAAGGAATGGACCAGTTAATGAAAGTACTGCACAAGTTGTATTTTGGAACAGCAACAGTCATTCCTCTCCTCTCCTTAAAAAGCTGTACTGTACTTTTTATTCTTTGGCAAGGCTTGGATAAATCAAGACAACAAGAAACAAAATATTGAAAAAGCTTATAAAATTCATACAAGACCTCTATCAAAAGTGAGATAAGTACTACTACTTCAATTTCTCAAGGCCAGAGAGCCAAACAAGACTGATTCATGCCTGGCCCTGACACAAGGAGGTTAACAGAAGACTTGGGAGCCATGTGAGAAGTTGCACTTCCAACACAATCCTGTGAAGATTTAATCTCAGTGCTATTGTGCCCTGTTCCAACAAAAATAAGAACTCATAGAGCAGTTCATGACGAAACCCCACTTGTTAGACTAAAAGAGGCAGCCAGACACTACCTGTGTCATTCCTATCAAAAAGGGACAACCCATACAATGCAGTATTAGCAAACCAAATGCAATTAGATTTTTAAACTTTATTGCACTGTTTTACACTTCAGTCATTCTTCATTTTCACCACTTAATGAAACAGAGTGCTCAAAACAAAAATAAAAACAAGCAAAAGCTTGTTTTCGCTACTAATTTTTAGCATACTATATACTAGTCTGCTAATCTCTGCCAGAACATAAAGCAACTGATAGTTAAAGATCTATACCTCTTTATAAAACAGTAACAAGCAGAAGGTAATCTAGAACACTGTTATGATTGCTTTGATATTATGTAGCATCAAACATGTCGTTATTCACAGGATATGAAATAATGAAATACCATTACAAACCACTCTCAATTTACTTTGTTTGCTTTAATGCAGCCACAGTGATGACATATCCAATTTTTGAATAACCAAATTACCTGAAAATTCTCCAAATGGAAGACTTACTTTTGCCCTACTGAAAAAGCTACAGTATTTTAGAAGAATATGCATAGTATTAGATACTAACTGCATGACAATGTTCTGGAGACAGATTCTTGTCTGCAGTCTCCCAGAGACACTTCATTACATTTAGCCCAGACAGAAGGGTTTGTCTGCTTTGCAGAGGGGTGCTGCAGTTGCACAAGCCAAAGCAACACGAGGCAGGCTTATTCACTCCTTGTAGTAAATTCTATGAGCAAAAATTCTAGGCTTGAAAAATCTACACTTAAAGTGAAACAATGTCATTTCAGGTATAGTACACTAGCCTGACTAATCTTTGCAAAGTCATTTCAAAGAGAAGTCACACCAGAGTAACTGTCTTGTAAAGTACTGTAATCAAAGGTATCCATCCCCAGGGACCAGCAAAGTCTCCATAACTTTATCTGCAGCAAAAATTCCTCTGAGACCTTCAAGGTTTCTTTCCTAATGCGTAAGTCAAATCATATCAGTAAAGCAATTACCTTGCAACAGAACCGTCAAGCTGCCTATAGAATAGCTACAGAATGTCTCTGTTATGACATGTTACTATTCACCCCTGAGACTTACCACTACTATATGGTTATGGAGAGACAATTCAAAGTCTCTCTTGCATCTTCTAAAAGAATCCAGCACAGGACAGCTGCAAATAGAAGAGCTTTTCCCTAGAGACTGATCTATGGCCTGGCTCCAGCTGGACTAGACAGAATACATGGAGCATGTGCAGCTGGAAGCGCCTCATCTATGTCAGTTGGCAGGCTAAGAGCAATTATGCAGAGTCCTATAAACAAGTTCGTTCTCTCACAATTTACACTCATTCAGTCCAAGAGCATAACGACACCCACAGAAATTCTAGCATCAAGCATCAGCAAAGCACATGCACATACCCACCTGGGCAAAGAATCTGCTTGGCTTTGCATAATGGATGCAAGGAAGTGGATTTGACAAACATGGTGTTAACAAGAACATTCTTCAGTCTAGACATTTCTTTGCTCTGTCCTAGGCTTGCACTCAGCTATATTAACGCTATGTAAATCATAGTTTTAAGGCATAAGCATTATGATTTGATAATCAGGAATGTTTGGGCTTTAGTGAACTCCAAGACAAACACAGCAGCAACAATCTTGGAAATAAGGAGCTGTAGCTTTAAAAAAGAATGACGAAATACACTTTATAATCGGTGCTTAAGACCTTAATCAGGAATTCTGCCTACAAAGACAGCTAGGGAAGTTCTGAGTTATATTGCTATATAAAAATAATTTTTAAATTTATTTCTTGGTCCCCCTGGCAGTTTTGACCCCTGACACATGTGTAACTGTCCTTAATGCAGTGTCTTGATATAACTGCCAAAACTGGTACGAAGAACCTTGCAAGTGAGAATTCAAAATTTAACTGTTAGGACACTTTTATCCTGCACTTCATAAAATATCTGACAAATAGGGGACTTTGCAGATACCAAACCAAGTATTAGGACTACACCTTACTGGCAATAAACAAAACAAAACAAAAAAACCCACACCAAACCAAACCAAACCCAACCCCACAACCAAGCAACAATAACAAAAAAAAAACCCACAAAAGCCAACAACAACAACAAAAAAAACCCACAAAAACCCAACCTACCAAAAAAAAAAACACAACCACAAAACCAAACCAACAACCAAAAACGCAGGCAAAAAAAACCTCACCAAAACCAAACCCAAATAACAAACAGAAGGAAGTCACTTGCTAGTAAAGTCATGAAACAGACTTCTCAGATTTCATTTGGTAAACACTTAATAAAGACAACACTTCCATTCACAGTAGCTCCTTTTCCAAACAGCATAAACTATAGAAAAAAACCCACATAAAATAGCAAAATAATCTTGTCAGCAAACTTTCAGTTACATGAAAGAAAAGGTTTCCTTTCCCTTTCCTTCCCCTCTGCTCCATAACGGGCCTCTGTTAGGCCTGACATCAGCCTATCAAGAAAAATACTGAAGTTAATCCTGAAGGAAGTTCATCAATGTAACACTTTGCAGATACATTTCTGTTCCCTTTAAGTAGGCTTTGGAAGCTGCTTGTCAACGTCATACTGACAAAACTTGAGAGACAACAACTGGGAGTAGTTGTCCTATCTCTATATTGTATATATGTCACACACAACATTATTCAATGTACACGTTTCTAAATCTCTTCTCAACCTCCCTTACGTGCGAACAGCGAAAGCATTACAGATTTGGTGACAAAAATTGACCTAAAGGAAGCTGCACTTTAGTAAGGCCAGGAGGTGGAAATTATAGAACATCTGGCTATGGCAAAACCATCTTTCCATACTTTGCCCATTGTTTATACATGAATTAAATCATCCTGTTCCCCATCCCCCCACAGCAATTTTTCCCCATTTATTCAACTGCCTAACATCCAAGCCTCCATAGTTCCCAGCTAGAGCAGGAGCCACTATTACCTGTATCTTCTCAAAATAGTGCCCTTACCATCAGAAGAAATAAAAACAACTCAAGTGAAAGATGGGATAAAAGGCTGTAACTGCTGTCATCTAAGTGTTATTACATGGGCATGTCCATTGAAAGACATTGTTACAACTGATCTGGCCATGTTAAGCCCACAAAATTGTTAAATTAACAACTACCCACAGATGTGTTAAAGATACGTTTTTCATTTCACTTTTACAAAAGCCACTGCTTCGTAAAAGATATTTCTGGAAGGTCAGAATGTTCCCATTCAGATCTGAAAAGACATGTGAAATATGCATGAATACTGTGAGCTGTTGTTCACCCCTTGGCTCCCAATACTAGACATGACCACAGCTGTAGCTGCCAGGACTTCATCCATCTACATACATATTTCTAAATATGCAAGACATCAAGAGTCTTAAAACAGTAAGCTTGGTGTCTTACAGACTGTTAACTAAACTAAAATCAGAATGTGCACATAGCCTTTCCTACTTAATGAAATCAATAGGTCATTTTATAGAATGATACTGTGAATAAACAGCATGAAACAAGTGACCAGATGTTCACTTTATAAAATGAACCAAGATCACATCTTGGTCTTCTAATCTTCGCATAAAACCAAATCTGTATTGGTGGCAACATTAGCTACCAGGTTTTTGGCGTTATTTTTGCCCCAGGTAGTCCCTCCATCCATTAATAAAAACATTTAAATTGGTGAACAAAAACTTTGATAGTAAGGACTACAATTATGTGAACCATAAGCAGCTTTAATATTTAAGAGTGGCAAAATACTCAAATTCTTTAAATATTAATTTTCCTAAGAATTGTTTCTACTAAGTATACAGAATTAATCTATTTTTTGAACTTTCCACTGGTTACAGCAAAGACAATGTAAGGTCTCATTTCATTACCTGAAAGCCTAGTTTTCCTTTATTGGTTTATAACATGGATATTCCACAATGATGAATGCTACCTAGGCCTCCATGTCAAGCAGTCAATTCTTTTTGTTTCCTCAAAAACTTTTTTTGAAGTTAAGACATTAAAATCAAATACAGTTGGGGCATTATAGCAAGATCTTACCTCTTGCATTATATCTTCTTTTGGAGGAGTACTTGAGTATCAGGAATTAAGGGTATCATTTAATTAGACAAAGCAATCAAGCCTTATGTATATTTTTACAAAACTTTTCAAGCCATGAAACATCTTGCTCAAAATTCACAAATGCCGCAAATGTATCTTCAGCCCTCATCACCAAACACAACTCTCAAAAAAAAAAAAAAAAAAAGTGTACACACATCGTTTACACCTGCCTATTTCACTAAAACTTACTAAGAGTTACAAACCTACCTACCTCTGAATGTGCTGGCCTACATTTCTGAATTAATGTTGCTTCCCTGGTTATTGGGCAAAAAACATCTGACAATGATTTTTTTTTTAACATGGGCTAAGAAACAGAATACCAACTTTGCCGACAAAACAAATGACATTGTAACAAACCCTATTCCTCACACAAAACCCCCTCACTTCCTTAAGGAAAAGCATACAAATTTTTATGGAGACAAAACCCGAAAGAGTGCAGCAGATTCCCGCAGTGAAGGTGCTGCTTTGTGCGTCAAAGAGGCACCGAGGGAAAAAAAAAAAAAAAAAAGAAAAAAAAACACCAAACCACACACACAACCCCAAAAAAAAAAAAAAAAAAACAAAAAAAAAAACACCAACCAAAACATAAACAGAAAAATCGGCGTGAAGTTCCCACCCGCCTAACTGCCCCCACACCCTCAGGTCAGCTCTGCCGGGAGACGCGGTTCACCCCGCCGCGCGCAGCTGACCGTTGCCGGTGACTGTTGCGGGGCAAGGCGAGAGGCGGGGCTGAAGAGGGGAGCCCACCGCCCCCCTCCCTGCCCCTGCAGGCCTCACCCGCTGGGAGCGGTGCAACACTCCTCCCCCCGCCAACCTTCTCCCCCCATACCTAAGACTGTAAGACCGTGGGGGAAGAGGCGGGTGCCGCCCGCTCCTTACTCGGAGCCAGAGGTGAGGAAGAGGACCCGGCGGGCACCGCAGGGACGGCGCGCCGCTGCCTGGCGCGGCCCGGGAGGCCACTACCTCCTCCGCGGCGTCGCCCTGCCCCGCCACCCGCCCGTCGTGTCGCCGCTGTCCCCCGGCCTCGCCGCAGCTGCCAGGGCCCCGGTGACACGCTGCGAGGCAGGCGACGTTTTGTTGTTGCGCAGCCCCCGCCGCTGCCGCCGCTCCCTCCCCAGACGCAGCGCGACACTCGGTGCTGCTTTACAGCAGTCCGCAAAGCGCAGCCGCGGCGGCTCGCGCCCCTCCTCCCGGCAGGCGCCGCTGGCGGAGCCGCGCCCTCTGCTGTGCGGAAGCAGTGGCGCAGCGCGGGGCGGCCTGCTCGCCCTCCAGAGGACCACGTGAGCAGAAGTCGGGAACGGCAGCGCAGGCGGGATGACAGCAAGCAGCACCAGTCCTGGCCAGCCTCGCTCGGGGGCAGCGACATTGCTGCTCTTAATGCATTTCTCCTTCCAGATTTTGTATGAAAGCATTAGCTTTCTACCCAGAGATGCCTGTACCTTCTGCGTAGAGGTGTCTTGACGGCTGCTCAACTGTAGCTAAGCCGTCGGAGTTGACACGTGAGGTACCAGGCCTCTCTGCCACAGTGCCTGGGATGCCACAGCCACCTGCATTATTAGCCTGGTGCTCTGAGACAGCAGTAGTATTGTATGATAATGCCTTTCGTGGAGCCAAACAACTGTAGAAAAAATCACATTTACTCGATTCAGAAACAGGGATTTAATTTGCATTTACTGCAGTAATGCATTTATTGATTTACTAACAGGTGAACTTACCCCCTCTTCCTATTTACCACTGCACTACTGATGCCAATAAAGCTTGTAAGGAACTGCTGCAATTGAAGTATGTGTCTTCTGTGCAGTGATCAAGTCTCAGGTATACCTAACAGTATAGGAAACATAACTTTATGAAGTTTCTGATTTGCACTGAGGGTGGTGAGACCCTGACCCAGGTTGCCCAGAGTTGGTAGATGCTCCATCCCTGGAACCATTCCAGGTCTGGGTCTCTGAGGAACCTGCTCCAGCTGTAGGTGTCCCTGCTGACTGCAGAGTGGTTAGACTAGATGATCTTTAGAACTCTCTTCCAACCCAAAACAGTCTCTGATTCTATGATTTATCAGGACCATGTTTTATTTTGTAAATGCTTGAGTCTGCCAAAGACAATCTCTCATCAACGTTAGCATTAACAAAACACTTCAGCTTCAACCACTTGCTAGAACCAGGTTGTATACTGTCAGTGACAAACAGATACAAAATCCAAGATTTTGGAGCAGAAACATGCAGTCTGATCTACCAGTAGTGAAGGATGTGATACACCACCATCACCAGTCAGCAGTATACAAGAGTTCTTACAATATGTGTTAGAGAAGCCAAACCTTTATGCATCATTACAGAAGAAACAGTATTTGGGGGAAAATGCATTTTGAGACTGTTACTTGTATAAGTTTCTGAATGGAATTTCCTTAAAGCAAAAGTGGATAATACAACATGGAGACTATTTCTGAAACAAGGAAAAAAGGCTTTACTTCAATAAATGCTTGCTGCAAATGAAGATGTATTTCTAGGGGCCAGGGAAAAGATTACTAAGCAAAGGCATATACAAATAGGCAAAAACAAAATACAAAAGGTGTTAGACCACATAAACTATATGAAGATAAGTTTTTCCGTACTACGTCTAATGTGAGGGCACAGGAAAAAGTTAGACCCGTGTACAGTGAAGACAGAAAACAGAATCACAGGTGATTTTGTGTAGTTCCAGAACCAAAATAATAATAATTCATTTAAGTTTTCAATAAAGGTCATCCAGCATTAATTTGATACCTTTTTTTTCATAGGTTGTACATAGGCAATACAGAATGTCACATCCAGCCAGACTTCAGTAAACGATATTGGGCCCCATATGAAATAACCACTGAAATTGTGAAGAACGGAGAGCAGTACAAAAATTAGGCACACAACTAAACCCCACAACAGCAGACAGAAACAGTGGAAAGATCATTATATCATGTTCAACAGAGGTCACTAATGGCTTGATTGTAATAAGCAATTCCAGTATTTTTCATTAATGATGGGAAGTGAAGTTGAAAGACATGAATAAAATCTGCCAGGGGGGAAAAAAAATTAAAAAAAAAAATCAGTCAATCAAGACAATCCGTGGGAAAAAAATGGAATGACTCTGAAAATCAGATTAATAGGAGCAAGGTTAAAAAAAAAGCAAGTATGTCTGTACAGTATTTCAGTGTAATGCTTTTTCAGAGAGAGAGGTTTCAATGCTATTGTAAAACTTGTTCCTGAAATAGTCTTACAACTACTTTATCCAGCTTTTTTACTATGTATTCATGGAATATGAACTCTAATCTTAACAGGTCACTCAAGGGAACATAGTATATATAATGTGAAAGCTAATGAAATTTGACTGGATTATCTTACAAAATGAGACAGAGCATTTCCAATAAGCTGATCAGAGGCTAAGACCAATTTAAAAACCAAACACACACTTACACAAACATCAGCTAGTTTTGTATTTACATATTTACTTAACGGTATTTTTGAACACTCATGCCAAAAAATGCCAGAAAGGCAGTTCTTGGCAGAGAAAATATAGAGTTTCTCAATACCCATCCATTGAAGGACAAACAAAGACCATTTCAAAACCAAAACACAAGCAACTATAGAGTGGCTAGAAATTTCAGTTCACAAATTAAAAATCAATGTACAGTAAATACAGTGTTGATTTTCTCCCAATGCAAAGTTAGTAGCCACTTGATCTGTAAATGCTTTAACTGTGCATGATTTGATAGACCTTTCCTCCTTAGTAAATTAAAATAAAAGCAGAATTCCTAGGATCTTTATTAACTATGATTTCTTAATTCCTGTTTCACTATGGCCTACCAGCTGACAAGAATCTCGTAACTCATCCTTAAATTAAAACTTGATAGAAATTAAATTTGTCAATTATTGACTGGCTATTAACATAATTTTTAAAGTAATGGAGAAAATGCACTGAAATGCCCAGAATTCTTCACAATTATTTGTAATTTTTTTTAACTTCTGTCTATGCCCTTTGAAATATTTATTAAAGATACTCTGTCTATTATCTTAGGAAACAGACAGTTTACTTAAAATATGGATTCCTTGGGCAAAACTAAAAGATTTTCCTTAGCAACAGAAAACCAAAAGATTAAATCCATTCACTCTAAGTCACTAACACAAATTTCAGAACAGCTTTCAGGCTACATTGCCATCAATTCATACTGAACTCCAACTATTAACTAGAGCTAAACAAAACCATTTATATTTGCACTACAGAGCCTGGCAGAACGAGAGAAAAAATACCATATTAAATATCAAAATATACCAACAAGCAGGAGATTGCACTTTACATTTTTGGCAAAAAAACAAAATTCAAAGCAAATCCCTATCCTGAGGTACCTTCGGCAGCTTGGCTTCATAGCTGGACATAGTTCTGCTGTAGGAGTGCTGTTTCAGTTTGCTCATTCATGGCTGAAAGCTAGGCACAGCTTTTTCTAGATACAAACACCAGCTTCTGGAACGCAGTCCCACTGGGCATGTGGCCAAGATAAAAGCTGCATGCTTTCAGGAAGATCTCTTCGCTCAGTTAACTACAAGCCTGGTAGGGTTCTGGTTTTGCTCTCATAGAATCTCAGAATCGATTTTCTATTTAGGGAAGGTGCATTTCTGAAAAAACGGCAGCACCAATGAGGTGAGATCAAAGTTGGTAAGAAACTTAGCTTTGGTTCATGGCCAGTCATTGTATGGGGGTCTCCATAGTGATCAGGATCTTCAGCAGTTTTGAGTTAGACAGAGTCATAAAACCAAAAGGAGTAAAAGCCAGGGCTCCTGACCCAAGGCAGCCAAGAGAACTATTTCATACTATAAACATCACACTCACTATAAATTGGAAAGTTTTCTGGAGAGAGTTTTTTTTCCTCAATGGTCATTATGCTTCCAAGGTCTGCTCTCCTGTGACCATTGTGCTTCTGCTGGAGCTGTGGTGCTCACAGTGCCAGGCATCTAGCATTCACTGCTGGGAGTGCACAGCTCAAAACGACTAAACAAAGTTATATTAGTATTAAATATTAGCGCTTTTAGTTATTATATTATTAAATTTATTTGCATTTCAGCCCACAGGTTTCCCTTCCTCTATTCACATTCTTGGGGATGCCTGTGCCATGGGATGACAGACCAGCTGGCTAACTGGAGACAGTACCATACACTTACACATCCCCTGCCTATATACAGGACTATGCATCACCTGTAACAAATGCTGCTCAAAAATCACTTGCAGCCGGGGTACTAATACAGATGAAATATCCCATCCTGGACAGTTACATCATACATAGTTGCATAGACTTAAAATGGACCACACTGAAGCATATATTTAAATGTGTGTAAGTGTTAAGTAAATCTACAATTACAAGTAATGAACTGTAGAGCCTCTCATGGTAGTATGCTGTACGATACAGAAAAAAATACATCATGAAAACTGTGGGATTGATACCAGATGATACAAACTATCACAGCTCAAATTAGCCCAGATCTTATCAGTGACAACTGGAGAAATAGCGAAAAGATAAAAAATGCTGCAAGAGTTGTATTATGACAAATTGCTAGTAGGAAACAAGGAAACACTGATGCATTTGCAGAGTCAGAAATAAAACTTGACAGCCACTTGTGCTATATATTTTATGATAATAAATAGAGGACATTTTCTAATGTGATTAATTTAAAAGCTTTCAAAAGCCTGGAAAAGAACGTGTACCCCGATTGTCTATTTTTAAGTATAGGAAAACGTAGATATAGAAATCACCCACTAAGTACTCATTTAATTTCATACTGTACAGCCTGATAAGAATTTTAAACGTTAGAAACAGCATTTTCACAACACGTTACTTCAGAAATTATGCAAATCTCTACCAAGG
This sequence comes from Indicator indicator, assembly GCF_027791375.1. Classification (NCBI taxonomy): domain Eukaryota; kingdom Metazoa; phylum Chordata; class Aves; order Piciformes; family Indicatoridae; genus Indicator; species Indicator indicator. The sequence goes on from NC_072025.1 coordinate 8,091,402, forward strand.
CCTCAAACATTTAGATATGCTAAGTAAGATATTTTAAGTATTTGTCATATAATTATGTAGAAATAGCTACTTTGTTGACAGCATTTTTAAATGTTGTTTTTTTGAAAAATCAAAACCAAAATATGCTAACAGACAGATCATATGAGGTATCCCTTTATATTCCTTCAGTGCTTGTACAATAATGGGACCAAAAATTTTTGGTGGGGGGGTATTTTAATGATGAATCAGCAGCTATTTTTAGAGCCATTAAATTTAAAACAAACAAAAGCATCTCATATTTAATGATCTGATTTTACACTATGAAATTCAGTAGTCATTTTCTAGCATATACCTTCAATAGTAAAATAAAGGAAAATATTTGTGTTTGATTTACAAGTAGATTATAATTCTAATAATCTATAATTCCAACCTGGAAGCCACTTACATATCAGAAATTCATTTCTGCAACCTTCTGACTGTTCATCAGACAGTGTATCAATGACACATCCAAGAGAAAACATTACACTTGGAGTAGAGCTATTTTTTATAGCAGTGATGCATATTAAATTATCAGTGATTCTTAAATTCAAAATGTCGCTACTGTCAGACTTTAAATGTCTACTAGGTCCCAAAATTCATTCTTGCTTTGTCTGCAGGGAGAAATATTTCCATAAACACACCAGCTACTAATTTTTAAACATAAGCTTGGTCAGAGGTTTGAATACAGATTGATGTCATTAATTAACTAAAAGCAAAGTTTGAAATTGTAGTAACCTGGCAATGTAGCGTAAGAACTGGAACAAGACTCAGTGCCTTTAAGAGTGTAAAAAGGACTCTTCCTGTTGATTTCAGTTGCTCTAGCCCCAGCCCAATTTCTCACTTTTCAAAAATGGGTTAGATCCAAAAGGAACTGAGTCATTGCATCATTTGTTGCTGTAATAACTAGCTTTGATGTAGTCAGCACCCAAAGCAGAATCTGAAAAACCTGGGATTTCTGAAGCAAACAAAACCTTAAGAGTGAAAACACACATAGCAAAAATCAGTTCTTAAACAGTATGTTAAGCAGAGAACTGTACACAGCTTTGCTGATAAAATTATACGGAAGAGACAGGATTCTGTTTACTCGAACACACTTCATTTGGAGGTGACCTTCCAGCACTCCCAACTCCTCCCCCTTCCTTAAACCAACATCTCCTCTTTTTAGAAGGGGATATGGACGAATGAAGGCCGTGTGAAAAGGAGAAAACTAGGACAGCCTGTTCAGCTCTAGATGAATGCTCTAGCCAGGACACTTCCTTAAAAAAAAAGGCAAGAACTACTTCTTTGTGCTTTAAAAACACTGAATATCACTGCATTTTTATAGAGACCAATCATGTTCAAACCACAGAATATACCAACTGCATTAAACTGTAAAAGAAGACTAAACAGATAAGTGTTTGTTCCTCTATTTTGCTTCAGTGTGAGGCTGGCAAAAGATTGGTCAGCACTACTTACACTGAAATCAACTCCTATGCAGAAAAACAAAATTACAGAGCCCAGGGGAAAATATTAAAATAATATATAGTCAAAATTTATAAGAAAAAAAGAAATAATTATAGAGAGAGAGTCAAACAAGAAATTAGAAAGCAGGGAACTTAATTAAAATTCCTGTACAAAATCAAAATAGTTGTAGATACCTGGAAAATTACAAAGTGATAACTAGGAGCCAGCATGATTCATTCACGACAACCTATGAAACCCACCTAATTTCTATTTATGGTTCAACAGACATGAATAAACTAAAAATCTTCACTTCAGCAAGGCTTTCAACACTGTTTCATTGACACTTCATAAAGTACACGTGGGAGCATAATCTGGATAGAAACAACGTAACTCTGCTATAAAAATGGTTGTACTCAGAGGATCACTATTAGTAGATTACTGATAAAATCTAAGTTTTTATCAAATAAAGTACTTACACACTTCAATCTTGTAGTCTCTTTGGGTAAAGGCTTGCTAGTGGTTATGCTAATAAACCTGCATCTGACACCTGTCTGAGAGGTACTACAAAGGGTAAAGTCAGGATTAGAGTTGCTGGGGGTGTGGGGAAAACCCACAAACACAAGCGCAAAGTTGTGAACTTTGCAAGAAATGCATCAACAGCATCGAACAGACATATTGTAATAAACTTGCAGAAAAGGAACCAATAGGCAGAGTAAATCACAAGCAGAACATGTCAACAAGTTCATGAGGTTTAAAGAGGCATATATCCTACTGAGATGCAGAGTAAGAAGTATTGTCACCAACTTGGAGAAGATGTGGAAAGATTGGAGAAGAGCTTGAGTGGTACAAGAACAAAAGGTAACGTGTTTCAGAACTCAAAAAAAGTAAATGATCCATACTTTTAATAATAAACAAAAGCAAAAAACCAAACCAAAACACAACACAAAAAACTCCACCAAATACAACACCTCCCCCCCAAAAAAAAACCAAACCAAACCAAACCAAAACAACAAACCAAACCAAGACTGTGGTAATAATCTTAGTTTATGTGAAAGGATGCTGCAAAACGAAAGGGAACACTGTCCTTTGTAATTACTTCGAATAAGATGGCTAATTTGAAGCAAAAGGGATTTAAACTAGACATTTGACTAAGGATAGCTAAGGACTGGACTAGAATGCTTGAAGAATGAGTGGCATCTGTGTTTAAGGCTTTAAGAATCGGTTAGGCAAACATCCATCAAGGCTGTTTCCATAATAGCTTATTGTGCCTCAAGGCAGGAGGATGACTGAGATTCTATCTCAAGGTCAATTTTGGTTCTCTTGGTTGTATTTTATTGGGAGTGAACACGGTGTACAGCTTTGACATCTATATACATCAATCAACAAGCACTTACGATTTAGATAAGTCAAGCACCTCCTATAGAACAGTATGAATGCTGCAGGTACTAGTCTTTTCATCTTTCCTGAAATTGGACACAGTAAACTTGTCTCCACCAATACTAGAACCTAATCACTGTGTAGCCGTACAACACTATCACAGTAAAACTAAGAGCCTTGATAGAGACTGTTGCATTGCTGAATTCAAAATAATACACAAACAACTTTTCCATGCACAGTTTAAATGTTATACACTCCTAAAAATCTGTTTCTGTAGTCTACAGTTAAAGAGTTCAAAGTCAACCCTAATGTATTTGACGTTAATACAAGTGTTATCACAGAAGACAGCATAAGCAAGAACATGTATTAGTTGCTTGATTGTTCTTCTTATAAAATCTTGGTACCAAGTGCAACAGGAGCATGATATATCTAAACCATACATGCAACTATCAGTCCAAATTGGTTTTAGACTTCTGTGCATGCTTAGCTTTTAAATACATGGGTATTAGTCATTGTTAACTGGTAACTAGTTAAACAAATTATTATTTAAATACTTCAAGTGCATTTTGAAAAGAAAGATGACACTACAAATCTTTGTAGTATTCAGGACTTAATTTGCACAAAAAGAACACAAAAAGGTGTTTAACCAAAATATATTAAATAAAATGAACCCTCATTGGTTTTTCATCTTTATCAATATGCTATTTCTGAATTGAAACCCAGAACAAGAAGATTGTGACTTAAACTGACTTAGACACATAAATTCAGATTCTGCCTCATTTGAAGATTCAAAAGTAGCTACAGCGACTACTACACCTAGTAATGACAAATCTGCAAGTGCTCCCTACAGAATGTGAATAAAACAGTACTTAGGAGTCAACACTTTCCCATTACCTGGTACAAATACAGCCTCACAAATAAGTACTTTATTTGTTAACCATTTAAAACACTAGTCTTATCCTTCTAACATACTTCAGATGAAAAAAATGCAAATAGGTTTACTTCTCTCTATGTCACTCTAACCTGTAAAAACGATTGGAGCTACTGATTAAAGGAACTATCTCACCTGAGTAAAACTGGCAAAATCAGCATCAATTCTTTAAGCATATTTCCTAAACTCTGAGATGTCAGAGCAAGGGTAGACATCTAGCCACCTGGCTAGAGCAAGCAAATGGAGAAGCACCAAAAATATGCAAATAAATATTTTTATTTTATTTAGGAAAAAAATACATTACTGTGACACGGCTCCAAAGAACACTTCATTATACGAGCAAATAAACAGCAGATAACAAAATGCCCCCCAATTGAGCTGCCAAAGGCCCACAAAAAGAACACCTACAGCAGATTCCCGCTTTGGGAGACCACTGCCCGCCCCTTAGCGCGGCGAAGTGGGGCAGACGGCTGCTCGGAGCTCCGTTAAGGCCTGCTGAACGATGTAAAGCACCTGAGCAAACTCCCTCCGTGTTTGTACTAACGCTCACAGGCAACGACTGCGCACTTAATAAACGGTACTTTTTTTCCTGAACAGGATCGCAGCTGCATAAAGTCTTCAAACACAAGCTCTTAAGAGAAACCAGCAAAGGACAAGCCCACATAATTACGGTTAGCTTGGTACTTCCCCGGGCCGGTCCTAACCCAGAAGCCGGCGACACCTTCCCGCCTCAGTGCAAGCCCCCGGCGCCCACACCGCCCCCGGGCACCTCATGGTTCTCTACACCACTGCCAGCAGAAGCAAAAGCTCAACTCTGAACCATGCGAAGCCATGACCCGTCCTTTCTAGGCGGGCTCCCCAAGACCGAAGCGCAGCCCGACAAGCCCGCCCGCCCTGCCCGCCCGCGGCCAATCTCTCGCGGGGAGGTCCCGGGACCAGGTAAACTGCAGCACGCCTGCGCACACTTCCAGGTCGAGCGCGATCTCCATCCGGGTATTCGGCAGCCTGGCCGGGCGGGGAGGGTTCATTGTGCGTGCAGCTGCCGCGCTCAGTCGCTCTAAAATGGCCGCCGCCGCTTCGTCTCCCGCTGCCGCGGGGGCTCCGGCGGCAATCACCGCTCCGGCGGTGGTGGCGCTGCCCCTCACTGAGAGTAAGAAAATTACCGATCTGCGGGTCATCGATCTCAAGTCAGAACTGAAGCGGCGCAACCTGGACATCACTGGGGTGAAGACCGTGCTCATATCCCGGCTCAAGCAGGTGAGAGGCCGGTACAGGCCGCGGGGGCTGGCCCAATCTAGCCCGGCCCGACCGGCCGAGGGGCCTGGCTCGCCGCCGCTAGCTGCCTGACTCCAGGGGCGGGGCCCTTGTGGCCGCAGCGGCTTCCCCCAGTGTGGGGGGCGGGACCTCTCCCTGTGTCGCCGTCGGTGTCGGGGTGAGGGTCTGCCGTAACCGGGCAGTCCCGGTAGCGGTGCGTGGCCCCGGCAGGGTGGGGCGCCTCTCTGAGCCACCGGGGTGGGGGACGGCAGCCGGACCGGACCGGGCTAGACTTGGTGTCCTGCTGGTAGAGCTCTTCCCCCGGTCTTCCTTCCTGCCTACCTGCCCGCCGCACTGGGCGCTGGAGCTTGTCGGCCGGCCGCCGGGAAGAGCCCCGGGGCTGGTTGTTGCTGTACGGTTTCTGTGCTTCTTTTCCTCCTGTTTTTGTACTGCCCTTAATGTCATCATGAATGTCATAGTGGCCTTCTAGTGTTGTTTCCAGAGAGAAGTGTGCTGATCCTTGATAAGCTTTACTTTGAAAATGTTACTTTAATAGCTTAAACACCTGTCGTTTTCACTAGCGCACCCTCTTTTTCCTTCAGCATTAAGTGAGAGGTTTAACCCAAAGTGTTTTATACAATGTTTTTTAAGATAGAAAAAAATTGTTTGGCTCATTGACTTCTGCTGAAGTCATATTGTCTAACTTTCCACTGAAATTTGTTGTAATTCTTTTTTTTTTCTAATTTAGGCTATTGAAGAGGAAGGAGGCGATCCAGATAATATTGAAATAACTGTTTCAGCTGATACACCCACCAAGAAACCAGCTAAAGGCAAAGGTTGTGATCTATTGATGTACATTACGTTCTTAGGCAGTTTTTCTTGCATATAGCACTTTAAAGAAGGAGTGTGGAACTGTAGCCTGTAGTTTGGAAACAGTTGTGGCATCACTGCTTATGACTTCTGCCATGTAAAGTACCATTTGCTTACTCATCTATTTTCAGTCACTGTATAGGGATGCTGGATATATACATGTGGTGGGTTGAAAATTTCCCCCCAGCATTGAGTTTGCCAGACCAGCTCTGTTTGAACAATATGGAAAATGGGTGGGTTAGGAAATGTGTTAAGTGGTAGTGGATTGCAGATCTTGGAGACTTCTGCAATGTGTGCTGAGGCTGTGTAGACAATCTGAGAGATTTTTGGAGTATGCTTTGTTAACAGAGATCCTGAACGTGGAGTGTTACAGGTGCAAAGTGGATATAGAAAGCTCTGCACAGCTGTGGTGCTGGGTTAGGTATCTTTGAAGTGCCCAAGAGTATCTGTGGCAAGAGCGAAGGAAGAACTAAGAGGTTGTTTAGCTAGTGATGAGTGTGTGATAACATGTGGTAGGGGGTCACTGCATGAAGTGAATTGTGTTGTGTGGATATATTAGTATACTTACTATTTAAGAGAGAGTTTATAAATATGAATTACCTGACTGGGCTCTGCAGGCTTACTGTGAAATCTCTAATTAAGAAATTTTAGTTTTTCTGTTGTGGAAGATAATTACTCACATTCTATACCAGTGTGGTTGGCAGTGATTGTGTTGGCTGTTTTCTCTTGCATAAGTGTTTTAACTATCATTTTGCAAGTTTGGATTGTGACGGATTTTTGTTTTCTGTTGTTCTGGGCACGTCTATAACGAAGTAATATTGGGAAAGGAAATACATGTTTTATGCATAGCATGTATGCTCAATGAAGAATACTAAGAATGTTAATTCATGTGCTGTAGATACCTGTTTTGGAAATAATTATTTTGCTGCTGTTTGATGGTAAAATTAACAGCGCTACTAGTCCTATAGTAGTTTTTTTTTCTCCCCATGCTATTATGATTGTAGAAAGGAGGGTAGGAGTATTAAGTATTCATTTATGAAGAAAATACAGCCTCAGAAAAGGCCATGGTATGGGAGTTATGGATAAACCTCCTCATAGCAGCTAGAGAAGTGGATGGGAAGGAGGGAAGAAGGTTTCCCTTCTAAAAAATCACAAACTGTGTTTGATGGCACTTTGTTGTAAATCTGAATGTCTTTGTAGCCAGGTTTACTGAAACTCTTGAGGTCTATGGAGAAAGTGGGATGTCTAACTCACTAGCACTGTCTGTTAGAAAAAATTAATTTGGAATATTAACGCAGGCTGAATAGACAGGAAATAGTGTGAGTGATACATTTGTTTCCCCTTTTGTTGCTTTTATTCCTGTGTAGATTGACAAAAATGAAGACTAATAGGAATGAGGCTAAAAGTGGGACTTAACTTCCTAGAATAGGATTTTGTAACAGCCTGATCAATTGATTCATCAACTGAGTAGGTACTGCTTTTTTTTTTTTTTTTTTTTTGCTGGTCTGTAACAAGCTTTGGATGATGATAATACAAAGCCAACTTACTATGGGATAAGAAAGTAGCATCTGCGAATTACTGTGAGTAGAAGAATAAAACCTTGATGAAACTGCTTTGAATGTAGACCTTCTTCCCCTCTTAAAATGAATGGCAGCTTGCCAGTGTCCAATACCAACTTGTGCAGCATAAGATACTGAAGATGAAGACGGAGTCATTTAAAATAGGGCATCTACTGACTTGCCCAAAATTGAGATAATGTGGAAGGAGCCATGTGAGCTTCTTTGCGAAAGTATATAATTGGAGGATTTTGCATCATGACTTAAGAATGCTTACAGAAGGATTCTGTACTTCCAACAAGAATCTTTCCTCAATCCCTTAGGCAGTTTGTCAAAATCTAAAGCTTTTGGCAGAAGTTGATTTAGTTAAATTTTTGGGGTACAGAAGAACTGCAGAACAGCTAATGAGAATACAGGTGAGGTCAGTTGGTTTTGCCAGTTATTTTGAAAGCTTGAAGTTGGAACAAATACCAAGTGCTCTGTGTTTGTAGCCTCAGCCATGTCTCTCCACCCTAGAATTTACTAGGCAGGGACAGGTTTCTCTTTTTGTAAAAAGATGAGAATTTTCTGGAAAAGGCTGTTCTTTTCAAGACTGAACTGCTGTGCTGCTTGTTCTATCTGAAGGAAATTACTGCTAGCATGAAACCTTTTTCGTGTTTCTGATGTGAACATTCCTCTGCACTATCTTCACTCAAAAAGATTGTAGTATATTGATACATTGTAACTTGATGATTGAAAGTTACTTTTCTGCCAAATTTTGGAATTAGTGTGGATGAAGAACATATTTAAGGTTTACCAATTTTAACATTAGAGTATTAATGTGATGAAAGCTGCTTATTTGCTGCTCTTCAAGTTTCTAAAGCCAGTTAGACACCTGTTACTTTGTGTCTTAACTACCCTTCTAGTTTCCAACAGAATTTCCTATTTGACAATACGGTTTCTTAGACCAAATGCTGACAGCTGACGGTTTATATTTGGGCAATAGCCCAAATAATTTTGACTCCTTTATTAAAACTCTATAGTTACTTAGGGTTTTTTATTGGGGTTTGTTTTGTTTTTAAAATTGTATATGGTCAACCTTCAAAAGGGGATCGGAGGGGGATACATAATATGTTAATGATGTCATCTGTCCTACAGTAATCTTAAAATAACTATATTAACAAAATATTGATTCATTGTGGAATTCTTGAGTTTTTGACCTTTCTTAAAAAAATTCTTTAATTTTTGTTAAGGCAAGCAGGAAGCTTCTTTGTCGCTTCTTTGCAGTAGCTGGTTCCTTTGATCTACTTTGTAGTTACTGAATAAAATAGTAAAGATTGAAAAGTGACTTCTCCAAATGTTCTCAGTGGTGTGTGTGTGCACCCTTGCACACACTGCTATTGCATATCTAATTAGACCTCTTAATGTTTCAAGGCATGTTTTAATTGACTCACAAAGTAGTCAATTATTTCTATTATTTCTAGGTATCCATCCAGTGGTGTTCAGTCTAAGTATCCTTTAAAACTTCAAAGTATTTCTGTCAAGGTAAACCCAACTGTAGAGTCCCTAGTCTTTCTCAAATGTTTTACCCAAGACATTATAAGGAAATGAATACGTTCACCTCTTTTGAGGAAAGATTAATGTAAATTATTTGTAGAGAACATTCATTTTAAATGAGTCTTTCTTGAATGTTAATGAGTAGATGATGTATAGAAAAGAATCATTCTCTGGACGGAAAGAATTATTAAGCTAAAATACCTGAGCTCAGCATTGATTATAGCAATTAGCACTGGAAATAATTTCAGATGCAGACTGAACCTTAGAAACACTTTGCATAGATGGGTCCAATATTAGAAAGTTGCTTTACTTTTTTTAAGTTATGATATATCATGCCTTATTGAAGCAAAACTGTACAATCTGTAGGTGTGCCTTCATGTGCCGTCAGATAGGAAGAAGTTATGTTGGCAAATACTTCCTAAGCGATTTCATTAAGTGAGTGGTGTCTTGAATGAGCTGCATTAGAAAGTGTTGTGAATGTTTGTGTGATTAAAAATGATGGCAAATACTGTGAGCAAGTTGGTCATTCTTTAGAGTATTTTACTTTGTGAAGTGCATCCTTTCTAAAAACCCATACGTGACTAAGAGGTGTTCTGCAGACACTATAGAAGACTTAAATGTCTCTTGTTGCCCTATGATACTGCTCAAAAATACAGAAATAGAACTAGATAATTTGATATTGTTGTGGTAAATGAGGCTATTCATATTGCAGCAGATTTCTTAGCTGAACAATACTGTAGAGAGTTTATTGCATTGTAAACATTTTCTTTCTCCTTCCTCCTTTTTGCCTCCTGTTTTTTATGAATGTTTACCATCAGTTGTGACAGAACCCTATCTGGGAGGGGGGTGTATGTGTCAGCAGGAATACCAGAAGAAATGCAAATACTAATTTTTTCAGAAGTTTTGTGCTGAGTGTATTGCTCTACTTCTTCATGAGATGCAGATGTCCAGTTAGTTTTAAGAATTGTCAAAAATACCCTCTTCTATAATTCTGTTTACATTCAGGTAGCCTGAATTCCTCATGTTGGGGACCATAAATAGGTAGAACAAACTTATGCTACTGTAAGCTTTGTAAATGAAGTTAAAGCTTAAACTTGCATAATGTTAAGCCAAGATTTTAAGGGTGTTCTAAATCTACTGACTTCTAAGGAGATTCATCATTCTCTATGTAAATAGTCTGTTGCAGTTTTATGGTGTGTAGCAATTGCCATTTCCAGAAAAGAGACTGAACATGGCTTATAAAGGTGTGCCATCATTCCAAGGTGAACTAGTATTTGTGTTGTTAGGCGCCCAGATTTGTGGTGTGTGCTGGTTACACTACTGACATTTTCAATAGCCACTGTATGGATAAACTTGTAGAGAAATTCTATTATGTGTTGGCAACTTGTAAAGACAGTCCAGCTGTTCTGACTATGATTTTTAACATGCCTTTTCATCCCAGTTATTTTGCCTGAAGTGATACCAGTTCACAGAAATAGTTTCTGAAAGGTGTTTGTTACACCTTGTTATTCAGTTATGTGAAATTATGAGCCATGTTTGTGGATGAGTACCAGTGTAGAAAAGCTTTGAATTTTTTGGGAATGCTATTTCTTTTTTTTTGCAAGTTAGTGTACAAACATCTAAAAACTGTCTGTATTAGAACCCTGAAGTGCCACTTTGGAGCAATATGAGTCTAACCAGATCGAAGTAACCTAAAACACAGAGCTAAGAGGGAAAGCCAACTTCTTACTGCTTTCTGGCTTCAAGCTGGAAAGTGAAGGTCATTGTTTAATTCTCCTTATGCCTTGGAATACTTCTTGTATTCAGAGTAAATGGGACTTATGGCAAAGGAAGAGTAAAGAAACGAAAATGAATAAATTACTAATGAAGTAATGAAAACATATATTCCTGTCCGGCTTAATCTAGCAGCAAGCGAAAGATATGGATAGCTTTGTTACTGAGAGGTGTAACTTTGTCTTGATGAGAACATATCAATAAAATAGAGTTCTCTAGCTGCTATTGCAGAATGTTGGAATTAAGTTGAGGTTACTTTGTCCATTTTTTTTCTGGTCTCTCTAAAGGCTAAGTTCTAGTTCACCTGCCACTATCCTCAGGCAAGATGAGTAAATTTAAATAGCTTTCATGATGGTATATGCTAGAGAGTTGCTAAATCTTTCTAGCATCTGCTGTGTTTGCATGTCTCTGTATTCTTAGCTGGATATGAGATGAAGAAAAAAACTTGGTCTTTCAGGCTTAAAGTAGAGAACTGAAACGTAAGAGGAGTAAAACACAAAGTGATTGAATGTATGTTGAAATCCTTGCTGTTTCTCACTGCTTTTATGGAATTTATTCATAGAATGGTTCAGAGTGGAACGGACCTAAAAGGTCATGAAGTTCCAACCCTACTGCCATGGGCAGGGACACCCTCCGCTAGACCAGGTTGCTCAAGGCCTAATCCAACTTGGCTTTGGAACACCTCCAGGGAGGGGGCATCCACAACCTCCCTGGGCAGCCTGTTCCATGTCCCACCACCCTCGCTGTAAAGAATTTCTTCCTAATCTCCAGTCTAAATCTCCCCTCCTCAAGCTTAAAGCCATTCCTCTCATCCTATCACTATAAACCCTTGAACAAAATCCCTTTCTGACTTTCTTGTAGGCCCCCTTCAGGTACAGAAAGGCTGCTATAAGGTGCCCCTGGAGCCTTCCTTTCTCCAGGCTGAACAGTCCCAACTCTTGAAGCCTGTTGCCATAGCCCTCTGGTGTTCTTTGTGGCCTCTAATCATCTTTGTGGCCCTCTTCTGGGCCTACTCCAGCAGGTCAATGTCCCTCTTTATGCTGAGAGTACCAGAACTATATGCAGTACTGCAGGTGGGGTCTTGTGAGAGCAGAGTAGAGGGGTAGAATTGCCTACCTTGTCCTGCTGGTCACACTTCCTTTGAAGCAGCCCAAGATAAGGTTGGACTGCTGGGCTGCAAGTGCACATTGCCAGCTCATGTTGAGTTTATCGTCAGCTGACACCCCCAGTCCTTCTCTTCGAGACTGCTCTTGAGCCACTCCTTACCGAGCCTATATTTGTGCTTGGGATTGCCCCAGCCTGGGTATAAGCCTTGTTGAACTTCATGAGGTTGGCTTGGGCTCATCTCTCAAGCCTGTCTGGGTCCTTCTGTATGGCATCCCTTCCTTCCAGTGTGTCACCTGGTCCACACAGCTTGGTGTCCTCCACAAACTTGCTGAGGGTACGCTCAGTCCCACTGTCCATATTGCTGACAACAATGTTAAACAGCACTGGTCCCAGTACTCACCCCCGAGGGACACCACTTGTCACTGGTCTCCATTTGGATATTAAGCCATTGACTGCAACTCTGAGTGCAGCCATCTAGCCAGTTCCTTATCCAGCAGGTGGTCCACCCTTCAAGTCCATCCTTTTCCAATTTGGTGACCAGGGTGTCATGCAGGACGGTATCAAATGCTTTACACGAGTCCAGGTAAATTATATCAGTTGCTCTTCCTTTGTCCACTGGTGGTGCAAATCCCATCACAGAAAGCCACCAGGTTCATCAAGCAGGTTAACGCCAATCACCTTGCCTTCATTTTCTGTATACCTTAGCGAGGCCTTCAGGACAATCTGCTCCATGATCTTGCCAGGCACAGAGGTGAGACTGACTACCCTGTGGTTTTTGGGGTCTTCTGTTTTTCCCTTTTTGAAGATGGGGGTTATGTTTCCTCTTTTCCAGTCAGCAGACACTGCACCAGATTGCCATCACTTTTTTCAGATATGATAGCAATTTCTTCTGCCAGTTCCTTCAGAACCTGTGGATGGATCTTGCTGGGCCTTATGGACTTGTGCACCTTCAGGTCCTTAGGTCGTCTTGAACCTGCTCTTTGCATACAGTGGGCAGATTTTCCTTTTCCCACTCCCCATATGTGTTTTCTCAAGCTTGGGCAGTGCAGCTAGAGCCCTTGCCAGTGAACACTGAGGCAAAGTAATCACTGAGCACCTCAGCCTTCTCCATATCTGTCATGACCAGGTCTCCATTCTCCTGTTGGAGAGGCCCCACATGTTCCCTACCTGCCTTTTTGTCCCTGATGTCCCTTTTTTGTCTAGCCAAGTTTAATTCTCTCTGCGCTTCTGCTTTTCTAACTTGATTCCTAGCTGCTTGGACAACTTCTTTGTATTACTCCCACATGGCCTGTTCTATCTGTGGCTGTAGATTCTGTCACAGAATTCTAAAACAGTAATAAAGAATTTGGGTTAGTCTTGCTTTCAGGCATCAGCTTTCATGCATATCAAAACCTGTCCTCAGTGCAAGTGCACTCCTCTCCCTAAGGAAAGCTAGCTTCCCTACCTGTGCTGCTGGCTTTGTACCAAAAATCTCACAAATCAGTTGTGTTACAAATATAAACCAGGAATATTTTGTTTGTTTCAAATGAAGTAAAATTAGTGGCAAGATTTACATTTAGATCCGAATATTTAGGTCTTATGTTTGGAATCATAGAAATAGCTTCTGTCATGTGTCTTACTGGAGACTAGTGCATGCCTGAATACACAGCAGCAATATGCTGTATATAGGAGTACTGTCAGAGTGTCACCTTTCAGTGAAATGGGTAAAACCAGCTGGAATCTAAGTAAAACCAAAACAGTAGTCTCTCTTCTTGCCTTGTAGTTGGGCAGTTTCCATCTTTGAAATGCAATTTCAGAAGCGTATATGAAAGACTATGGAAATTAATTGGTGACAAAAATTGACTATTACAGACAGCAAAAATGTCCATAATTGTATCAAACTTCAGCTTATGTTTTTCTTTTGTATTCCTTTTAAATATATATAGAATTGATTTAGCCAGTCATTACGAGATGAGGGAAGATGTGCTGTCAAAAAATAAAGCATTAAATTCTGATTGTGACTGCTGTCTTGTGTATCTTGAACTGATGTTAAGTTTCAGCAGAAGATAGTAAAGCCACTTCCTAACAGAACTGCTGTTGTACCCTCAGCTACTGAAGACCATCACATAGGCTAATCTCTGACAGAATGAATCAGAGAGACAGAGCGCTCTACAAAGGGTGTGTTTGTGTGAAGATATTTACATCTAGTGTTCTTCAGTCTTGTTTCTGCAGAAGATTAAGGAAATGTAATGGATTCTGAAGGGGACTGTGTTTAGTCTCATCTCCACAGAGGCATCTTTATTATGGACCAGTGTGTATTTGCTGGAAGGACAGAATTCCTCAGTGGAACATGCCCTTAGTATGGTAAAGAATATGTAAAAAACCTCAAGTGCTTTACCAGACTCAATTCTCCTGCCAGTTGTTCCCTTTATTGATGAAAAGCACTGATAAAGGTGTCTTACACTTGCAGTTGCCATGCTTGTGAATATTCAAAAAGCTAGATAAAATGCTGAGCAAAATCTAATCATACTTGGAATGTAGCTCTACTTTTCAGCAGAGGGTTGGGTGAACTGGAGGACCTGTAGAGGTCTCTTCTAACCTAAATTGCTCAGAGATGCTAATTACTGTATAAAGCATGGCCTTTCCAAGTCTAGTTAACTCCGGTAATTCTAGACATGTACAGTTTAATGTTTTCCTGAATTCCACTATTAGGCAGAGTAGAAGAATGGGTATTAAAATCAATAAATTAGATGTAACCTCTTGTTTATGCAACAGCACTGGGTTTTTTTTGTTGTTTGTTTGGTTTTTGTCATGCTCACTCAGCTGACATTTTTCCTTCTCACCTTGAAAATACTCAGTTTCAGGAAGGTTATATTATAGTGAACAGTTCAGATAAACTAGAGCATATAGAGAATAATTAAGGTCCAACACAAAATAAGTATTTAAAGAAAGTGTACTCTACATAGCAACTCTAGCCATTAGTGTATCCTTTCATTTCAGGTAAAAAGCAGGAAGCTGATGAATTAACTGGTGATGCTTCAGTCGAAGAGGATTCCTTTGTCAAGGTAAAAGTATGTACCCTTTCTTTTTTTCTAGTTTATATTTAGTGTTAATGTTTGGCTTTCTTTACCAAGAAAAGCTACCATTTTCCTTGTGCTAAGTTATGTGGAAGTTTGTATTTTTTACTGTGTTCACAGCTGTGTTGCCTAAATGTCTGAAGGTGTAGGGTTTTTAAAAACATGCTCTAAATTTCTATTATGGATGTGATGCAGAAACAGTGATTCTAGCAGTGATTCTTTCAGAATATAACTATTACCCTTAGTTACGTCAAATATTTGTTGTTCACACCAAAAGGAAAGTGAACTGGAGACTCAAGATACAAGTGATCAAGATGGAAATGAGGAACTAAAAGACATTAAAGAATCTGTTGAAGATGAAAACTTGAATTCTAAAGAACTACCATCTGCAGAAAAAAAAAGACACCACAATCCAGAGCCAGCAGAGACAACAGAAGATGCAGAAAAGGATTCTGAAAATCAGGTACTTTATATTTCACATGCAACATGCATTTTAATTAGCAAAACGTACATTTCTCTTAGTATGTTTGCATTATTAGGAGGTCAGAGCAACCTACTGGTCCTATTCCCTGGTAACAGTAGGGACATATATAATCTGAATACTGAACTGAAAGATTGAAGTCATGATAACTGATTAATGCTGACTTCATTGAATGTGTATCCAGTTAACTAAAATGTTTTCTGAGTTAAATGCATCTCTAGACTCTCTGAATATTTAAGTGCTTTTTGAACATTTTGTTGAGCAGGACCTTTTTATGTTCTCATAGGATAATGAAGGGCAAGACATAGAAGACTACACTTTTCCAGCTGTCCATGTAAGTTCCAAATCAGTTCCTTTGAGGTGATTTTCATATTTGTTCAGTTGGAAATAATCACTTCAGACTGTTGTTTTGTTCCAGCACACATCTTAGAGTCAGGAAAGGTAACCAGTATGGGAAGCTTTCATTCATACTGGTTTATAATGCAGCTAATCCAAATAAGGTGTCCTATTGAAATCCAAATTCGTGTACAGTTTGGGAGTATTTGGTCATATACATAATAAATACTATGTTTGAAACTCTCGTAAACTTTTTAGAGTGCTGTGCCAAATGCTAACATAGTATATACATATAGACAGGAGTTTAAATTCCTGTTTTAATGTAGAAAATTGCTTTTTGACAAGGTTTGTGGAGGGAGTGGGGTGGTCGTTGTTTGGGGTTGTTTCTTTGTGGTTGTTGTTAATACTAACATCTGTAACATCTTGAAGTTCAGAAATTGATTCTGAATGACATGGAATAAATGTCTGAAAAGGGATGTCTCACATAGCATGTCTTGCTCAGGGAGGCTAATGATAAACTAGTAAATACCTCTTAAAATCAGTTTAATTTTTAAGTACTCAGTGGAGTTTCTGACTTCTGTCCTAAATTTTTAAAGCTCATCACATATTGCTTACATTCTACTGAAAGTAGTAATTATCAGTGTGACATACATTTGAAGGCTTTAGCAAGACATAGGACAGTTTAGAAATATCCTGTTAAGAGTAGGGGTAGAAAATAGTTACATGATCCATCCAATTGCAAGCTGCAAGCGTTACAGATGGATTTTCTGTGATTTGATAAGGGAGATGCCCAGTGTTGATTTCTAGATCATCTTTTTCTTGAAAGCAGGTTTCAGTTTGTTAATTTGTCTTCATACAATAGATATTCTGTAGCAAACATTAACTGTTCTGCTTAAAGTTTAAAATTAGAAGACATTTAGTCTTGACTTCCTTTTCTTGCAGGATGGCGAGGATGAAGAAAATGAGAAAGGTATGTTTAAAGTTTAATAGAGTTAAGACATCTTTAGGCTGGTAGAGCCGGCAACGTTCTCTCGAAAAACATTCTCTTTTCTAATACTAGGCTTGTCTCCAATACTAAGTATCAGTTGTCTCCTTATTAAGCTCAGCACCTGGAATCACTGCAGTCAGTGGGTTTGACTCCTAAGAGTTGATTACAGTACTTAATCAGTTACTGTGGTGGATGTATAATACAGTCATAATACTATGATTCTTAATTAAAAAACCCATAGTATTCAAGGACTCTGATTTTAATATACGGTAAGTCTTGATGCAAAAGATTCCAACTTGCACTGCAGTAACTGATGCTTAATGGAGTGAAATGATACACCCTTACAGTGAGCTTAAGCACCCAACAAATGTATGGACCATCATATGCTTGGCTTACTGTCACTTAGAAATATCAGTTGTATATGGGATTGTGAAACAAGTATTTGGCAACCTGTGGAGTGGCTACGTTTTTTTACACTGTGATCATTAGTGAAACTATAGAAGGAATGTAATGGATTTGGGCAAATAGACTTCCTGGACAAAAATCTTAAGGATTCTACGTATTGTGGACTAGAAAGGACATGGAACACCATCACTTTACACAGGATGGAATAAACGCATTACTGAAGTTACAGGATAACACGTCAGACTCCATGTTTACGAGGGACCATATGGCTGAAGTGCCTCATCTGCACAAATTCAAGAATATGATTGGAGATGCCTGTGGGACTGAGACGGAAAATCTGTCTGGTGGATGAAGACTGAGAATTGTTTATCTACGAACTCTAGACTAAAGCTCACTCTTACGTGTTCTGCAGCAGCCTTGTATGCTTAACTTCACTGCCAAACAACTGCTTGGAAAGGAAAAGCAAAAGAGAACACTAGCGTGGAAGACTGGCTGAAATTCTCCAAGACTGTAATTCTTTCAGATTTGGGAAGAAGTCCTAGAACCTGGAAGATTCAAAAACAGCTTAAATCAAACTGTGAGCGTCCAAGCAACTCTCTTCTGGAACGCTAAATCCTAAACTGGAAAATGGATATGTGCTATGAAGAATGGGTACCTCCAGGATGGAACCGTATTCTCCCTCCTAATGTTTTGGTATTTGTCTCTAGAAAATATGTTTTGCCATGAAGAATTAAGTGATCCTGGGTAAAGGATTTATATTTGTGTTAATACACCTTGTGTTTTTTTCTAACCTTCCATCAGTGCTAATAACTGGCTTTGTATTTTCTAGGTCCTATTCTAGCTTATGCATATGAAATTGTTTAAACTTCTTGTTTTGCCATATTTATTCCTGTTAAATCCTCTTAGATAAAGCAGGTTCTGGTGATGGTACACAAGAAGTATCTAAACCTCTTCCTTCAGAAGAAAGCCTAGCTGAGGCTGATCACACGGCTCACGAAGAGATGGAAGCTAACACCTCTGTGAAAGAAGCTGAGGATGATAACATATCGGTTACAATCCAGGCTGAAGATGCCATCACTCTGGATTTTGATGGTGATGATCTCCTAGAAACAGGTAAAAATGTGAAAATTACAGATTCTGAAGCAAGTAAGCCAAAGGATGGGCAGGATACCATTTCACAGAGCCTGGAGAAGGAAAGCAAGGACTATGAGATGACTGAGAACCATAAAGATGGTAAGAAGGAAGACTGCGTGAAGGGTGATCCCGTCAAGAAGGAAGCCAGAGAAGGTTCAAAGAAAGCAGAATCAGGAGACAAAGAAAAGGATACTTTGAAGAAAGGTCCCTCGTCTACTGGGGCCTCTGGTCAAGCAAAGAGGTTTGTTTTTCTATGTCAGTTCTTTACGATACTGAGTACCAGCATTCGATAAGATCACTCTGCATTAAGGGGGTAGCAGCAAGAATCTTATAATTAGTATCCTATGCTCCTGCCTATAGGTTTTTTTGACCGCCATAAGTTACCTTTTAAAATTCAAGATCTTCGTATAGACACTTATGTCCTACTGATTGCATTGTCGAATTGTCAGCATTTATTTATTTTTTTTTTCAAATTGACGATTTTTTTTTAAATGTCCTTGTGATGATGGTAATGAACAGCTATCAGTTCTAAGAACACAAAATGAAGTCAAGTCCCCGTCCTGAAATCTGGAGAAGAGTGCCATATGTCCACTGAATAGAGTTGTCAGAAAATCTAGATCTTCAGGCATCTTGGGGAAAATCAGTGCAAGAATCCATAAGGGAATCATTTGTTCAAATACACAGTCTAGCCCTTTTTATTTTTTGAAATGTTAACTTGTGTACTAGTAGTATTAATTGCAACACTTACAAATTCTGTATTTTCAATTTTCTTCTGATTTCTAATTTGCTTCTCTAGCTCTGCTAAGGAATCTAAAGAAAGCAAGACAACATCAAAGGATGATAAAGGTAACTATTACAAATTAGGGTAGTGCTGTCTTCAACTAAATGGTTTCCTGTTTAAAATATTGCTTGATACATACTAAACCAGCATATATAAATGAACTCATCCATCTGTAGGACGTTATGCTAGGGGTACAGTAGTCATTAGCTACATGTCTTTTTTGTTCCTCCTTGTGCCAGTTTCTTCATAAGATCAAAAATACTTATTCTAAATATTCAGCCAAAACATATTTTCCTATTTCAAGTACTTCTGGGAGCAAATTGCACTTAAGGCTTCCCAAGTATTTTGTGTTGATAAGAAGATGTAATTTTTAGATAAGCAGGTTGTGACTTACGCACAATGGTTTGGGTTGCTGTTATACACAGAATATGCAAAAAAATAATTACAAATATTTAAATGTAATGCAAATGAAATTTTTTTGTCTTATTTTAATTGTAGCTCATTTTTAAATCAAAATCTCAACCAAGTGTGACAGCTGAGAAATCAGCTAGCAAAAATGCACTTGTGGCTGTTCCTTAAAGTTTAACCTACTAGTCAGCCTTGGAGTTTCCATCTGTTACCATTAAACCCTGTATTATGATTACATATTCACGTAGTAGAGCTCAAGAGCATGTTAAGGGCAGCAGTTATGCTGATGCTTCATCGTTGAAGAAATGCATTTGTATAAACTCCTGTGTCTTCTTATTTTGCCTACCAGCTCTGCCAAAAACCTTTGCTTATCACTAAAGAATTAATGGAATGTTAACTGATAAATTACTTTCCAAGGAGGAATTTTTGTGACAGACATAATTCAGTTTTCTGTAGATACATGTCTTTTTATGATAGTTATGTTTACAGTGAAATTAAGTAAAGGTAGAGCAAATATGCTTTCATGTAGCATATATGATAACTGCAATGATAACTGTCATAAAGCTGTCTTATAATACATAGCCAAAGCCAGTATAGTGGCTCTTTAATGATATTTAATGACATTCTAAGTGCATCGTGGTTAATCCTGATAGTCAATAGATTCCTAGTTTGATAATAACTGCAGTTTGTTGCATTTTGCTCTTATGTAATCTTGATGCATTGAAGAAAGAAAACTACCATTTCTTCCTCAAGGTTGTTAAATTACCTTTTAAAACACTGCATACCACCAGATTTTTTAACTGTTCAGGTGGAGATTCAGTTCTGGTCTTGTCTGCATGACTGGCTACATGTCAGCATACTCGAAAGCAGTTGATGCATTTAGCAGCCAACAACAACAAACTGAAATAAATAAGATTAAAAGATGTTGGAATAAGATTGCATGAATCTCTGGAGTTCTTAGTTCTGTGTTGGAAAAATTACTAATATTTGGAGGAGGGGGCAGGGGAGAAGCAGGTTGGCATTTAAAGCCTCTCTTTAGTATTTTTCTTAGTATATGGAAAATGTTTTTGGTGGGTTTTATCAAGTTCTACATCCAGCAGTATTTTAAAAAATCTGCTCTGGATGAAGGGCAGACAGTTGAAAAAGCTGTGGAAATTGACCATGTTATTCTGGAGTCTAGGATGAACTAAGCCTCCTCTATTTTTACCCTTGTGCCATCTTTTTGGTAAAGCGAAGAGTGTAAAGATGTACTGATGAAGAAAAAACGTTGGATGCTAAAAGAAATTTTTTGGATGGAAATTATTCATAAGAGCCAGAGTTGAAGCTTAATGTACATACCCATGCCTTTAACAAAGAATGGTATGATTTTTATAGTTCTGTCATTTGGGTATGAGTTAGGCAAGCTGTTGGTCTCAATCCATGGGTAAATGAATGAAATCTTACAGCGTATATTTTTTTTATATAGAAGTCTTTTCAGGAAAGGTAACCGGATAAACAGTTACTTAAAGGTAACAGACTAAGTTTTTCCTTTCAGCTACAGTTTAGCTCAATGTTCATGGTATCTTTTGTCTCCTTAATTTTTTGGCTGTTTTGTAAAACTTGTTTCAGGAAGTGCAAGCAGTGTTAGTGGTAGCAGTGGAAGTTCAACTAGAAACCTGTGGGTTAGCGGACTGTCTTCCAACACAAAAGCTGCTGACTTGAAAAATCTCTTTGGCAAATATGGAAAGGTACTTCGTGGAGCGTGATAACGTGTGCTGTGTGTGTCAGTTCTGTCTCTTCTATCCAGTTACAGAAATTGAGTCATAACGATTTAAATAAAAGTCTCAGATTAAATATCTAACCAGTGTCATCTAAAAAATCCAATATTTTCAGCCTCTGAAGTAAAAATGAATGCTTTCAGGAGGAACCATATGTTAATTTTAACAGAAATTTTTCTTCCTGTTGAGGTAAGATAGACACAAAAGAAGTATCACAATTATGACTGGTTAGGACTGGCTTCCAAAAAAATTGAAAATTAATTGATAATGTGTGTATTCTTTTGCAGCAACTGTTTGTAACCATGAGTGTAAGATAATCTGGTAACCAGGAAAACTGTAGTGTAAAAGTCCTTTATAGAACCTGCTGCTTTGAGAGACTGTTTTCAGACTGTGTTCTAAGGGCTATGAATGCAAAAAAAAATAAAGAAACGTGACAGGTCAAGTCTGTTCTTTTAGGGACTCTTGTAACGACAATCTTTTTTTTCCAGGCTACTTAAACTAAGTCTGTTTTCCTGGGTTTTGGTTTCATTTACCATGCAAATTCTGCAGAACAATGCAGAATCCATATAAGCTAGGCAGTCTTCTGAAAAGAGTTTTTATTGCAGTTCTCATTTTTTCAAAGGACTTGCTGGTAACTGAATTCATGGTGTTTGTATAAGACTCTGCAGTTACATCATTGCATCTTGGGAACTAGCTATAATCTTAGTACTGTGAATATCAAGTGTGTCTACTTATTATAGGATATCTGTTCTTATTAATTCAGTAGGTAATTTTATTTGGTGCCTTCACAGGTGTTAAACCTGAGAGTATCGTTTTGTTAAAATCTCCTATTTGGCCATTTTTACTGTAAAGATGCTTGGTCCCTGTGCTTACTTACCTTCCCAGTTTTAAACTACCTGGGAAATATTTTATTTCTAGGGGACTGTACCATTACAGGCTGTTAGAAAGATAAAATTGCTGCATTAGAGTATGACTACAGCCAGGAGACTGGCTCAGTAGTTAAAGAAATTCTAGCAAGTAGCAGGAGCACAAAGTTTAATGCTTTCTAAAGAAGCAAGTGTCAAAGAGCTGTTTAAGTTGCTTAATTGGCACACTTGCTATGTGCCTTTAAAGAACTCACTCCTTTATTACACTGCTGTATTATAATGCTTAAACCTTCCTGCCATTAGCTGGTGGCTGCCAACTTCTCTTGGGGGGTTCATTTGTCAGAGATGAACTGTCAAGGTCAGATCAGTGGTGTTTCTGTGAATGAATTTTGATGGTACCTGTCAAAATAAACATTTAGGCCATGTTCATAAGGTTGTGACTGGTCAAAACAGAATATAAGTGTTAATATGGCTTGATGTGAAAGTTGCGGTACAGTTGTCAAAGCTGCAGCTCCCCATGGAATTGGCATAGTTTTGCAAAGTCCGAGCATCAGTCTTTCTAGTGGAGTGGGGGTTTTGTTGCTGCTGAGGTGATTCTGTTTGCTTGTGGGTTTTTGTATTACAGTAAAAATATTATTGGGATACCATCACTTTCCTACTAGAAATGTCTCTCAAAACCTGAATTTTACCTGTTTATGTAGGTACTTGGTGCAAAGGTGGTCACAAATGCACGAAGCCCAGGGGCAAAATGTTACGGCATAGTAACAATGTCTTCTAGCACAGAAGTGGCTAGATGTATTGCACACCTTCATCGAACAGAGCTGCATGGACAACAAATTTCTGTTGAGAAAGTAGGTTTAGTAAGATGAAAATGTTTCAAAAAATAGACCCATCTCCTGTAAGAATATTTATTAACCATTTCTTTTTTTAAATAATATAGGTGAAAGGTGATCCTTCCAAAAAAGAATTGAAGAAGGAAAGCGATGAGAAATCTGGTTCAAGTAGAAGCATGGGAGATAAGAAGACTACATCAAGTGATAAAACGAGCAAGTAAGAAATCTCACGTCTTCTGAAGTTGTGAAAATCCTGTTAAGTTGAATTTTCCTCATTGTGTTTGTGTGCTTCTTTCCTAACAAGAACTCCGTCAACCAAAAAAGAAGAAAAGAAATCTGAGAAGTCTGAAAAAAAAGAAAGTAAAGAAGCCAAGAAAACAGAAGGTAAAGATGAGAAGAGTGATAATGGAGCAAGTGGCCCTAATCAAGAATCCAGTAAAAAAACTGAAGAAAAGAAAAGAATAAGTATGCAATGTAGCCGTGTTTCCTCCTGTTGAATCTGTGTGTCTGACTTGTTTTGGGGGCATGTTCTTGCTCTTACTGGAAAAGCAGACAGTTAAACAGCTGTTCTTTTTCAGACTTGAGTAACATGTATTACTTTAGAGTTGATGCATTACTTTAGAGCTTTCATATTTTATATTACCACTTAATTAGAGACGTGCTGGTATGCTTTTCCTACCAGTATCAGTTCAATTTAGAGATTTAGAAAAATCACTAAGCAGAGTCTGTAATAGGAAAATGCAGTGGGGTGTCTGTGTGTTTAAACCTTTTTGCTTTTTTTTTTTTTTTATCTCTGCTCTTCACTAGGTGGTAAAAGCCCAGGTCAAATTGTAGTTTTAGACCAAACGAAAGGAGACCAAGGCCACACTAGGACATTTAGAAGGGGAAGGTTTGATAAAGTAAGTATTTTATAGATTTGATGCCATTCTTACCTGATTTGATACTATCTTAGAGTTGATATTTTGAGTGAGGAGTCAATAAACTATCACAAACTGTTAAGCTTAGATTGAAGCTTTATTTGCTTTGGGATAGCTAAGTAGTTGAATATAGCATCCAGAAATCTCCCTAAATGAATGAGACTTCTGAAATAACCACTGTAATCTCTGTCTATAGCCACAGATATTGAGGAACAAAGAGCGTATTATTCAAGATAAAGTGAAATTCAGGGAATACAGGAGCAGAAAGGATATCTTGCCGTTC
Source organism: Indicator indicator (assembly GCF_027791375.1). Taxonomy (NCBI): domain Eukaryota; kingdom Metazoa; phylum Chordata; class Aves; order Piciformes; family Indicatoridae; genus Indicator; species Indicator indicator. The sequence goes on from NC_072025.1 coordinate 8,115,512, forward strand.
GAAAAGATGAAGGAGCAGAGATTACGAGAACACATGGTTCGGTTGGAAAGAATACGACGAGCTGTTGAACTCCGAAGGTAGTAATTCAGTTTTTCCACTAAAGGCTATTTTACACAGTAATTGATCAGACACCACATTTAGAAATCTAATCAGAATGCATTTTGTCAAGCCTTTTACTCAGATGTTAAAGTCTGGAACTCTACAGTATCTTTATATGAATTAACAGACTACAAGATCTTTGGTTGGCTTTTTAATAGCCATGTATATCCACACATAGCTTAGTGTTTGTTATGGGAAGCATATCTTAAAAGTGCTACTGCGTGTGAGTTTTCTTTTTAAAAAGATGAGAGGTGGTCAGAAATTGTTTGGGAATTCTTTTGTTTAAACAGGGAACTGTTTATCTAAATGACAAATCAAGTATAAATAAAATAACCAAATGGCTACAACTATATTCTGCTCTTTTCATATGGTCAAAAGTTTGCAAAGGATAGTTAAATGACTTGTTAGCTGGATGTACTTAAACTAAGGAATTCTCAGGAAGCATGATGCTTAAAGGACAAAATGCCTTTCCTGCTTCCTGTAAGCTCTACTATAGGAGGCAGAAAGGACAAGGCAAAGTGAAGCTGTTGACAAGTATATCTAACCACACAAGTCAAAGTGGTTATGTTATTCTAACTTCTGGACAGAAGGGAAAAAAGTAATTTTTTTTTTTTTTAGTTAGCTTGAAGAGGGCAAGAGCTAAAATACCATTCCTTTTTAAGATCCAAATCATAGACTTTGCTAAGCTGTTGTTATTATCTGCCAGATGACAACATAGAAATATGAATCCAACATCAGATACATCAGGAACAATGATTCTAGATAAAACTTTCCCTGTTATATCTTGTCTGCTTAAATGGCTCTATACAAGATGCTAAACCAACTTTTGCTGCTTGGGGCTCAAAGACTTCCAATACCAAGACTTCTGTCAGTAGCTTACTCCAATAATTTTTTTTCATGTCTATGTCTAAGATGATGATAGCTTTGGATGAGAAAATTTCTCAGATGAGTTTCTGCTACCTCTTTCTTCAGGCGAAGAGAAATTGCAGAGAGGGAGCGTCGTGAAAGAGAACGCATACGAATAATGCATGAACGAGAAGAATGCTTGCAGAGAGAAAGGGAACGGTTAGAAATTGAAAGGCAAAAGCTAGAGAGGGAAAGGATGGAACGGGAGCGTTTGGAAAGAGAGCGTGTTCGTATTGAACAGGTGTGTGTATTTATATTTTGGACTGTACTGCGCTACCATACTCTTCCACTCATCTCATAGAAGAACCCCCAGCATACAACAGTGATCTTTATCTTGTGTGCTTGACTTGAGAGTAGTTTGATGGCAAATTGTTGCTACTGGTTTATGCAGTGACTGTATCTCTGCCTCTAAAACTGAAGTGCAGCAGATCATATTACCCATACTAGTCTTCCATAATTTTACTAGATTTTTTCTAGAGAATGTCACTGCAGTCTTAATGAGATGTTTCTGGGCAACAAATACAGTAGCAATACAAGCTATTACCTGGAGATACTTCTGTCTTAACACCCAGTAGCTTCTCCAGATCTGATGTCTGCTTCTTAAGAGAAGTATTCCTCATGCTTTTCTTAATCTTAGATACTGTGCAAGTATGAATTATATCAGATAACCTTTAACATAAAAGTATTGGATATAATTTTGTGTACTTCCCAGCTGTTCTGTAAGTATCTGTAATAAAGAACTGTTTGGTTTGTTGTGTTTATTCACTCTCCCCTTTCATGATAGGAACGTCGAAAAGAAGCAGAGCGTATTGCTCGCGAAAGGGAGGAACTTCGTCGACAACAGCAGCAACTTCGTTATGAACAGGAAAAGAGAAATTCTTTGAAACGTCCCCGTGATGTAGATCACAGGTAATTCTTAAACCATTGCTCTGTAGGTCTACAGGGTTTAGAAAAAAAGAAACAGCTGCCAGATTTGGTTCAGACTTGTAAATGCATTCGTACCTAACGCAAGTTTTCACAGAAGAACTAGATTTCTGGTATTTGTTTTTTAATATTAGGTTATGGCTGGCATGAAACATATGTTACCTGTAAGACAGTCTTGAAATAAGAGAAGCATCCCATGAATTAATTCTTACTGTACAAAAAGAGCATAATGCAACTGAGTGTTTGTCAGATGAGACAAACCTTAATAGTTGAAATGTCTAGCTTCTGCTGAGTGGGCAATTCACAATTCTGGTAAATGCAAGTCAGTGTGGTGGCTTTCAAATCTTACTGAGGCTGATGATGCCTGTCATTTGCTATTCGAGCCACATGAATTGAACTGTTTTTTCCTCTTTATATTAGGTAAGGTTTTTCTCTTTATCTCTCTATGTAAGAATGGGACTGAAACCTTAGCCATAAAATTGACATATCAGAGGTGCAGTGGAAGATAAATGAAAGTCATCATAGTAGATGCAGTAGCTGAACACTAATACTTCTTCACCAGAGGAATAAAGAAAGCTTCATTTTTCAGTGCTCATTATACACTTCACTATATCACATTCTTACAGAAACTCTATACCTGAATATTCCCAGTAAGCAAGGCTTCTTAAGCATCTATTTTCAAGGCAAAAATTTACTACAGTGATTTTTACTTGTTCATTTTGAGGGGTTTTAATTTTTTTTTTTTAAACTGCCCAACATGGTATACTATTGCTTAGATTTCATTACATAATTTATTGATATTTTGTCTATTTAATTTGCATTTCAAACAGAGGGGTGTGGTTTGGTTTTGTGTTTTTTTTTTTTCCTCAAATGTTTTTGTTCTCTACTATTTACAAGTCTACCTTTTGGTAGTGACTTTCCAAAGGTCAAATTAACATCTTCAAAACAGATTTAAAATTTAAAACTGATTTCATTTTCTGCTTAATAGGCCTTAATTTGGAGGTGTAGCTAATGAGGGTTCATTTGTTTTGCATATAGGAGAGATGATCCTTACTGGAATGAGAGTAAGAAGATGCCTCTTGATACAGATGCACGTTTTAGTCATGGTTCAGATTACAGTCGTCAGCAGAACAGGTTTAATGATTTTGATCACAGAGAGCGGGGCCGATATCCAGAAGGTTCTGTTCCATCGTCGTCTTTTGATAGGTAAGTTCAGATCACAGGGCAGGCATTTACCTGCCAACACCTCTTTGGATTTCACTCTTAACTGATCAAAATTTAAGATGCTGCTAAAGGAATTATACGGTTCTAATGAAGCAGAATTGCAATCGTGTCCTGAAATTTGTTGTCTTCAGGACTTCTGTATAATGGAATCTAATTTGTTTTTCTCTGAGGAGAAAGCTCCTGGTCTTCTATTTTTATGCTGAAGTGAACAAGAATTATGTTTTCTAGCTGACTTGAGAAATCTGCATTCCCTCTGCTTTATACTAGGCAAAGAGGGGGCCCTAAAATTGCTTAAATTATACAGACCAAAATGTGAAAAGGTAAATGCATAAAGGAATGCTAAAATGGCTGTAAGAACTTGAGCTCAAAATGGCAATTGTAAAAATAAATGTAATTTTAAGTGGGAAGGATCTTTGAGATATATACCAGATATATAGTAATAAAGATGATGTAATAGAAAGGTGAATAATATTTCTGTATATGCATGCATGTGCAGAGAAGCAGCAAAATGGGGAGCCAGCAAATTACTTATTCCCTACTTTAACAACTTAGGCGAGAACGTTTTGTAAACCAAGGTGAAGCAAAAAAGACTCGCCCAACAGCACGAAGAGAAGAACCAGGATTTGAGAGATATCCTAAGAACTTCAGTGACTCCAGAAGAAATGAACCACCACAGCCACGAAGTGAACTTCGAGATACAGACAGACGAGAAGTGCGAGGAGACAGAGATGAAAGAAGAACAGTGATAATTCATGACAGGCCTGAAATACCACATGGTCGACATCCAAGAGAGCCTGGTTCAAATCCACCTAGACAAACAAATTGGAAGAGTGAGGGAAGCATAAACACAGACAAACGGGATGGCAGGTATCCAACAAACTAGTTAAGGTGCTGATTCTTGTAAAATTTATCCAGAGTAGCAATTCCTCAAGAACTGATGTAAGGCAATAACAGACTTGTTCCTCAAGAACAGCAAAGTCACTTACCAAAAGCATTAGAACAAGACTGTATGTCATCACATAACCTAACCCTCATCTGTAAACTCGATGCTGACTTGGGGTAGTCTGTTCTTAATCATGTGTAGCAACATGATTATGAAAGGAGGCTTTTGTGTGAGACTGCAGACGTTAAACAAATGACACGTAAGCTTTATTTAGAGAGCCACGTAGATCTAAAAGAATGTTTCTGAAGCTAGCTTGTGAGTTCCTAGGAACCTAAAAAATAAAAAGGAATATTAGATGCTTACATGTGTTATGATTTGGTACCAATTCTATTACACTGAAACCAAAATTTTGATAAAAGCAATTTTTGCAGAGGCGAGAGGCCAGATCGATCAGGAAGAGAAGTGTCTGGACACGTGAGAGGTGCACCTCCTGGTAGCCGTAGCAGTGCTTCTGGGTATGGAAGCAGGGAAGGAGAACGAGGTGTGATGGGAGAACGAGGTGGAGGACAAGTGAGTCATCTTGTGTTTGTGTGCATGAATGAGAGACTGGAAAAAGCAAAACCATGCTGGAAAAATTGTAGCATCATACAATTCCTTAGCAAGCATTCTGGCTGTTTTCATTGTTTATTTTCAAGGGTTTTTTTTGTGGGTATTTTTAATAACCCAAGAAGCTGCAGAAAACAAATACAATTCTTTTTATGTCCAGCATCTTTCAGGTAGATCAGAATAATACCTGCAGGAGTTGCTGATTAGGCTTTTACAAATTTGTTGCCATCCTGTATTTTCAGCTCTTAACCTTACACTGGCTGCTATTTTCAGTGCAGTTTGTCACTGCAGTCTGCAGTGTGTGACTGAGAGAAAAACCTTCTCTAAGATGTGTTTTTGAAATCCGCAAACTGAATTGCCCTGTGTTACAAGGTCCTGAAGCATTTAAAGAATAGCATTTCTCTTTCTGTAGCTATATAGAAGGTGCTTGTCAGTGATTACGAGATAAGGGCAGAATTGGGAGTAAAGTGTGAGCTCACAGGATCAGAGGATCACAGGATGTTAGGAGTTGGAAGGGACCTCCAGAGATCATCTAGTCCAACTCCCCTGCCAGAACAGGACCACAGAATCTAGCACAGGTCGCACAGGAATGCATCCAGATGGGTCTAGGAAGACTCCAGTGAAGGAGACTCCATAACCTCTCTGGGGAGCCTGTTCCAGTGCTCTGTGACCCTCACAGTGAAGAAGTTCCTCCTCATGTTGAGGTGGAACCTCTTGTGCTGTAATTTTTCCATTGCCCTTTGTCCTATCACAGGATGCAAGTGAGCAGAGCCTGGTGGCCTCTTGACACCCACCATCAGATAGTTATAAACATTTATTAAATCCCCCTCTTCTCTTCTCCAGACTAAAAAGCCCCAGGTCTCTCAGCCTCTCCTCATAGGGCACACGCTCCAGTCTTTTACTCATCCTTATAGCTCTCCCTTGGACTCTCTTGAGTAGATCCCTGTCCTTCTTGAACAGCAGAGCCTAAAACTGGATGCAGCATTGTAGGTGAGATCCCCCCAGGGCAGAGTAGAAGGGGAGGAGAACCTCCCTCGATCTGCTTGACACACTCCTCTTAATGTGCCCCAGGATACCATTGGCCCTCTTGGCTACAGGGGCACATTGGTCCTTCGCCATGGGGTTGCTCTCTAGCAAATCTCCTCCTAACCTATACTCGTGCAGTTTATTATTCCTTCCCAGATGCAGGTGCTGCACTTATCTTTGTTGAACCTGCTAAGGTTCCTCTTTGCCCAGCTCTCCAGTCTGTCCAAGTCTCACTGGGTGGCTGCACAGCCTTCAGCTATATCAGCCAAGCCTCCCAGTTTGATATCATCAGCAAACTTGCTGAGCAGACACTGTCCCCTCAGCAGTGTCATTGATGAAGATGTTGAACAGGACCAGACCCAGCACTGATCCCTGGGGAACTTCACTAGTTACAGCGTTCCAGCTGGACTTAGCACCATTGACCACCACTCTTTGGACTCTTGTAACCAGTTCCTAATTCATCTCACTGTCTGCTCTTTTATCCTACACTTCCTGAGCTTGCTTACAAGGATGTTACAGGAGACAGTGTCAAAAGCCTTAAAGGTAGACTACATCCACTGGTCTCCCTGAATCTACCCCTTCAGTTACAATATCATAGAAGGCTATCAGATTAGTCAAGCATGATCTCCCCTTGGTAAACCCATGCTTGACTACTCCTGATCATCATCTTCTCTTCCAAGTGCATAGAGATGACTTCCAGGATGAGCTGCCCCATCATTTTTCCAGGGATGGAGGTGAGGCTGACTGGTCTGTAGTTTCCTGGAACCTCTTTCTTGCCCCTTTTTGAAGACTAGAGTGACACTGGCTTTCCTCCAGTCCTCAGGCACCTCACCTGTCTGCCACAGTTTTGCAAAAATGATGGAACTTAACTCCCTCCATACCCACAGGCATTACTGGAAATAAGTTTGGGTTTGTTATCTAGAGTTATTTATAACAGCACTGTTGTAAGCATAGGTTAGCTGCCTATGGGCTGAAATCTTACAAGATGCTTGGCTTATATTATATATGTAATATAGAAATATACGTCATACATCATCTGTAAGCTTAACTTCCTTGAAAACCTTATTTGCTGTTTGTCATTAAATATGCCTTTCATTCTGAAAATGGCTCTCACTTTCTTACTAGCACTACAGTGACGACAGACACGTTGTTGAACGTCACAGTCGTGAAACTGGACCAAGAAAAGAATGGCATGGACCTAGTTCTCAAGGAAGTGGGTATCATGATACAAGGAGGATGGGGGATGGCCGTGGAGGTGGCATGATGTCTCCACATACAAGGTACAAACCCTGTTCTTTCCTCTCAGTTCCCTACTGAGCTCTGAAAGCTTTGGTTATGCTTAGGAAGGGTAATAGCCTCAGTGTAAGCAACATTCCTTTCTGTGGATGGATTGGTTGCTGCTGCACAACTTGCAAACCCATCTTTTCCATGCTTGCACATGGCTCCAAACTTGTATGAATTCAGCTGCACAAAAGCAAGTGACTTCTTACAGAGACATAGCTTCAAGTCTCTTTTTAAGACTTACACTTTGAGTGATATGAGATGTAGCAGTGTTTTTACCTGTACAGCAAGAATTCAGATGCTTACAGTAACACTTTTTTAAAAACCTTTGTTTCCAGTAACTCTTCACCAATCAATAGAGTTGTACAGATCACAGGCAATTCCATGCAGAGGGGAAGTGGCTCAGGATTTAAGCCATTTAAAGGTGGACCTCCACGAAGATTCTAAGATCTACAGCTGCTTGGTTTCAAGATAACTTATTGAAATCTCTTGTAAACTTTCTCTGATTAAAAACAGGAAATCTTGTCTGGAAGTCCTGGTTAATTTTTTTTTTAATTTAACATGATTGCTTTCCTCTCAATTTTGGAGGCATTTTAATAGTTACGTTGTAATTTTTGGATAGTTTTTGTGTATCTTTGATAAGCATTTTCCTCGGGGCACTAGAGCTGTGTAAAAATACCAAATTGGAACCAAAATATTTGTTAATCCTGTATAAAATGATAGTTTGCAGCTGTGTGCTAGTAGTTTAATTTACCAACATTAGCTCTGTGGTGTCACGCTTCAAAGTTAGCTCCTTCTCACAACATACACAACTCTAACCTCCATTTGGAAGGTTGTCCAGGCTATGATCTCTGCTTTCTAATTTCTAGAGAAATAAGATTGTTCTTTCATTACTGGGTATTATGTAACCTATTTTTGCAGAAGGTACTGTTACATTGAGTGCATTTATGTGTATTCTTGCAAATGTATTCTTTTGAAATAAACCTTCATATTCTGTATAGCTTCTAGTAAGTCTTTTAAACAGTCTTTTGGGGAAGGAAGACAGAATTAAACAGACATGTTGGTATAGCAAAACCTGGGTACTATTAGCTTCCAACTAAAATTTCTTCAATTGGCTCTGTGACAATTATTAAATTGAAGATCTACAGCATTATACAAGAATAGTACCAAAAAATACACTCACAGGAGGCCTGAAGAAGTGATTTTATAGTTTGCTCTTTGTGTTTAACAAAGCTCTGGAAGAACTCTGATGCAGCTTTTTTTTTAAACCAGACCTTTGCGCATAGCAGTTGGGGAATCCAATATATGCAGCCTTCTTCAGCTACACCTGCAACTGTTCAAGGATGTGGTCTCTAAAGGGATGTGTATTTTTAAACCTTTTGGGCTTGTTTAGTACTAAATGGCTTATATTAAATCTTTCTTGACTAGGTCCAGTTAGAAGTGCTGTTGTTCAGCAAGTAAAAAAAAAAAGAGTGGGATAGTAGGGGTGGAGCAGATCTAATCCCCTGCACAGCTTTACCAAATTGCAGAAATGCTACCAGAACACAAGAGCATGTAAAGTAGTATTTGAGTAGGAGCTGAAAGTTTTTACTGGTCAAGATTGTCTTTTAAAGAATTATTTAATGCAAGAACCAGTAAGAACATGCAGGTGTTGCATGTTATTATGTTCTATTTGCCATGTAGAGGAACAGCTAAGTATCTGCAGTGTTCCAAAGGAATTAAGTACCAGAAAATGAGTTAAACTGGTTTTGAGTAAGTAACCTTTCAGGGAAGAAAAAAGAAAAACATGGTTTAACAGCACTTTCTGTAAGGAATTGTTTGTGAATAATAGTCACAACAGATACATATTTAGGTTTAAATGAAAGAAATATGCAGTATCAGAAAATGTCAGGACAATTTTGTCCAATACATTAACTTACCTTGGCAGATTTAATACATCATCTCTGTTGCTCAGATTGTAGGAGAAAAATTTAAGTTCAGTTTACTTAAGTCTTTTTTGCAGCAGTTTCCAAAAGACAGTACAAATTAGCAGTGCATTTTAAATGGTGTCTTATCTGTTTGGCTGCAGTCTGTGCTTCATTAGGTGCACAGATACAAATCAAGTATTTGATGTAACATGGGTTTGTTGCTAATAGATCAAATGGGAAGTATGAACATGTATAACCTTAAAAGACAAACTCTAGAGAGGTACAAAATTAAACCTTGAGGTGTGACTTCATCTTGCCTAAGGTAAAACAAGTCTAGATGTGCATTCCAGCTGTTGAAAGTATAAATAATATTTTCTGACTCTTTTGCTTAAATAAAAATGTGATTGTGCATATGTGGATATTTCACTTACAATATTGAAACAAAATAGGATGATGGAGGGAAAAAAAGTGATTGACAACAAATTGCAATATCCTAAATGTTTAAAAAGTTCAGATCAACGTAAAGGTGGGGTCATTTTATATTATGTTCCATATCGACATACCCCAAGACAAGAAAAACATTGTGTCAAATCATTCCCTTCCTTCAGAAACTTCTTTGTGTTCTTTAGTTTCCCGAGACTGCAAAAGACAGTATTACAAAGAATGTTTCAAGTTAGTTTCTAAGGAAAGCAGTCATCTAATTTTCTGTATTTCTTTCACAGAAAGTATGTGCATTTATGGCAGACAAAAATAATTGTGCTAGTTTTATTACAGCTGACACATACAGTAAATTACAATATGGACTTAATGACAGTATGTACTTTGAAACTATATGTTACATGGAGAAGTCCCATATCGTTGTGTCTTTGGTACTGATTGTTTGCATTAGCTGGATAAAGATGGCATGGTTATGTCTAGTTCAACCACACTGTCTTCCTGAGCTGCATCACTGTACATTAAAGGAACTGGGGCACCAAATTAGACTACCTTGCAACAGTAGCTGGCTAGCACAGCTAATCTTGTAAAAGTGCCTGTTCTGTATTCGTTGAGATGTGACTTCTATAACAGCACTAATATTTTGTTACATCCGATTTTGTAACTAATTAAATTTTATAATTTACTATTGCCAAAAAGAATGTTTTGGCACTGGTAAAAAGCTTTGTTTATTCTTTAGCTGTTCAAGAGCTACAAGCTGTTTAGCTCTTGTATTTAAAAGTATCAGAGCTGGTTAAGTGTAAATACTGAATTATTTTAAAATTTTTTCCCGTTACTTCTGCAGCTGAAGGCAGAAGTGTTGCTTGGTGTCTACTAGACTAGAAACAAACATTAACTCATCAGCATCACAGACACATCAGCAAGCCTTAAAAAATACTCAATACAGATATGAGTGACTACATCTGGCCAAATTATATAAAGGGGAAAAAAAAATCTTGTGGGTTTTTTCTTTTAATTCCCTCAAGAGATGATGAAAACCAAGAATGCACTCACCAGTCATCTGATTTCAGTTTGCTGACACACTCAGTGTTCCTTCTAATAGCAGTTTTGAGTCTTTCCTAGGCAGGTGCCAGTGAACCAAAAGTCAACAGATTTCTGGTAAAAATACCAGTTAGTTGCAAAACGCATTTAGAAGAAACCTGAAAATGTGAAACTATGTCAGGTGACATTTCCAAGACTGCTTAGCATAACCTGAACTTGAAAAATTACAGCTCATCTTAGTCTGTGCTTATTAGTGACATCAACAAGAAAAGACAGCTTGAACTTCAAGCTGTGACAGACATTACTTCATCCAGCTGTGATGGATAATCTAAGTTTGTATGGGCTAAAGGCATCATCTCTTGAGACGGGTAGATCACTTCCCCTGTGTTTCATAGTAGTTAACACTGAAGCTGTGTGGGACCTACACTGAAATTGGGTCTGCACTAAAAGACAGTTCTTAGAGATTCATTAAATTAATATTAAACTTGTATGAGTTTGCATCTCTGTCTATCCTCAAGATCTAAATACACTTGGCTTAATGTTTGACTATGTCAGACAACCCTATTTCACCGTTAGCCCCAGCAAGACTGTTAGCTACATGACCACCACCTGTTTACTTATGTTTGACTTTACTAGGTTCCAGCCTATCTTTCCTCATCAGCGTTTCCCTACAGCACTTCTTCCCCATTGGGGCAGATGACTGCTGATTTTAAATAGGTTGCTTTCCTCCTGGACAGCTGTAAGAACAAGGAGCTATATGGAATCACTACGGAAATTAAGAAGTGAACTTCTGTGTAAATGATTCTGTATGAGAAAGTGTCATCCATCTCACAAAATTTTCTCACTCCAACACTGCTAACAGTCTACTGCTAGTTCTGCTTGGAAAAAAAATAAAAGAAACTGCACTGAATTACAGGGTCAAATTCATAGAAATTCTTCCATGTGACATTTGCTATCCTTGGACTACATGAACAATTTTCAGTGTCCAATTTTTCTTGTTACCCAAATCTTGTTATAGCATAGATGGAAAAAATGTAAGCTCTATATTTTGAACAAACTAAGGCTTGTTATTTTTGCTTTTCTCTCATATGCTTTCTAATGCAAATACTGCATCAATTAAGTTGTGTTTCCTGAGTCAGCTGCTGTTTAATGTTACCAAAAAAAGTCTACTTTTATATAAAATAAACACAACATACTGAATTAAGAGCTGTATTTAAGGATGTACTTTGTATAAACTTCAGTAATTGACTATGATAAGTATTCTAATGGTAAGAAAGCTGATCTAAGCAATGAACTAGCTTTGGGTTCTAGATCTATTGTAGCAGAAAAGAAGAAAGGTCCATTTCTTAAGTATATCAGTTTTAGCCTTTTACTTGAGTAGTTCCTGCTGACTACAGCAAAAGATTCAATTTCAAGAACTCAAAATTGTCTTTTACTACATAGTGGAAATCTTTTTTTCAAGAACTTGTGTATACAAGTTTGAAGAAACATTTGACATTTATGTGAATACCACATGAGTGTGGAGACTGACCAGCAACCCAATGCAGGTGCACACAGAAGAGCATATGCTTCACTTCTAGCAAGTGTGCCTGTGATCCAGAGAAGCTCTGAAGACATTCTCAACTCCTACTTTGTAGACCTTTTGCAATGTGTTTAAGTGAATTTTCAAGAATGTTAATTTCTTCTTCTGGTGTTAAATCTTCCTTTGAATCTGTCCTGATGGTTTGCAGACTCCATGTGAGTGTCACAAGAAAGTGGTATATGTGAGCATTTACAAAGTGCCTTCAAAAAAAAAAAAAAAAAAAAAAAAAAAAATCACTCTGGCAGTGCTAAATTTTTTGCTAATTTTAAGAATACTTGTACTTAGCTTGATTTCACAACTACAACACAACACCAAAAATTTTGTGACTCTGTTTCCCGTGCTAGCTTTACTGGCAGTGCTAAATTTTTTGCTAATTTTAAGAATACTTGTACTTAGCTTTATTTCACAACTACAACACAACACCAAAAATTTTGTGACTCTGTTTCCCGTGCTAGCTTTACTGGCAGTGCTAAATTTTTTGCTAATTTTAAGAATACTTGTACTTAGCTTGATTTCACAACTACAACACAACACCAAAAATTTTGTGACTCTGTTTCCCGTGCTAGCTTTACTGGCAGTGCTAAATTTTTTGCTAATTTTAAGAATACTTGTACTTAGCTTTATTTCACAACTACAACACAACACCAAAAATTTTGTGACTCTGTTTCCCGTGCTAGCTTTTATCAAGTGGAAAACAAGATCTACTTTACTTTTCTGGACAGTGTATGTGTGTGTGTATATATATATATATATATATATAAATAATTTAGTTATTTGGAGCATGTGCATGCTAAATTGTATAAACAGATGAAAAGTATAAATCTGTACCTGTTCACAGGAACGTGAGCTTCAAAATAGAAGAGGTAAATATCTAGACATTATCTTTCTGGTACTCCATGAGTATTTTGTAATATTCTTTTCAAGCTCGCTACTTCAGATAAAACCAATTCTGTTCAGTTTCTTACATTATGAGATACTGTCACAGATACTAACCCTGAGAGTTGCTTTTGGAATGGATAGTCACAGTAGGGTATAAATTAAGCTTCTGGATGTATTTCATTTTGGCTATTAATGCACTCATCTGCTTGTAACTTTTGCTTTAACAAGCTCAACTCATGCAGAACAATGCCCTAGATTTCATTAATTATTTACTTTCTAAAGCTTCAAGACCTGTAAAAGAAAAGAGTATTAACTGCTGAACTGTTTCCCATCTCAGATAACCTGAAATGTGTTTTGGGTTTTTTTTTCCACTCCTTTATTGAAAGAGAAACTGAATTATCTGGAAGTGCAAGACTTCAGGATGAGCATTGATCTTTAGCTCTTCTTCCTTTATGATCAAATGACAGTAGTACCATAACTACAAGCATACCATGTCTCAGGCATATCTGTTTAAAAATGGAAATGTTACATGAATTCTTCCAGTAAGAGCAACTGTCTTAGGCACAAAGAAATAATGCTCCAGATAGATTTGGTCAGAAAGGAATTTAAAGTGGCAATACAGTCACTGAAAATAATAACATAACAAACACTTAGCTTGATATATTTATTTTTCAAGGTCAATAAATAAATGTAAATACACAAATCCAGAAAAAAAAATCTTAGTAAGAGAATGTTTTTAAACAACATTCTGGTTTTAAGTCTTTGTTATTGACACTATTTAAATATTTTCTTATTTGCTTAAAGTAGGTAAGTCATTATGTTGGTGATCCTCCATCACAGCAATCTGTTTGAAGAAGTTAGGATGCTGCAAAGGAAAGAAGACATTGACCTTTGCTTTGACATAGAAAATCATCTAATACATTGAGTATTAAAATTACCTTTCTGGACATGACTTTTCTGGAGAACAGAGAACTTAAAAAATTTACAATTTGTGTATCACAGACCTCCTGCTGTTCACTACATTATTATAAAAGGGAAATTGTAACAAACGTGAAAAAAAGAACAACAAAACCAAGACCCACAAAAGAACCCCACAAGCAAAAGAAAAAGGCATGGAAGAAAGAAGTGGCCCTTCAGTTAATAAGACATTCTTCCTTTATCCATCTAGTTTCCATTCTAGGTTCATAACAGATTTATGTGATGACTGGTTCCCATCTCTGCAGCAAGGCTGCCTGAAATAAAGCAGCATTTTACCAGTGAACTTAAGTTTTGACACCCACTCTCTTACATTCTCCAAACACCTGAAACCAGGAATGTCATATTCCATCTGGCTGCCTTGGCTTTCCCAGTTTATTGTACATTAATGCACTTACCCAGGCTTAGAGCATGAACTCATAACTTGTCCAGGAGAAGTAGCCTTTTAAAAATATCTACAAATTGCTAAATAAAGATTTTTATCAAAAAGGTTCAGCAAGAAGGTAATTGTTATTGACTGAATGGAAATGGATAAGATTTGTGGTTCCCTCAAAATTCAGCAAGTATTCTGTTTCTGCATTGTCTATAAATACTACAAGACACAATATCTTTATTTGGTTCCCATAAATTAGAAAAATCTGGTTTCCAAAAATTCTAAATTAGTGATTTAAACAGAACTATTACACCTGACCACCTTTCCAAACAATCTCAGAGAGCAGCCTTGCTTCTCTCTTACCCTTCAGAAGTGTGCTTTTTAAGGATACGTGATTTATAAAATGAACAGAAGTGTTTCTAACTACAGTACACTTGCTTACATACACAAGTGGACATGTTAACGTCATGTTAAAGTTCAAGGTACTTCTGGAAAAAAGGCAGATAGTTAGTAACTCTGCATTCTTACATAGAATTACGATTATTATAGACCTTACTTTCCTCTTATCATTCACCTATCATATGGAGAGGTCAATAAATAAGAACTTATCTGGTCCAGTTCACCTACAAGAGAAAAAAATACTGAAAGAAAAAGTAGTTGCCTATAAAATTACTTGTTTAACCCTGATAACATCTGAGTTGCTATACCCACTTTGTAATTTCAAGAAAAGCAAACAATATTCATCTTGCTTATTAATAAGCGTCCAATTTTCTATAACAATTTTTAGTATAATGCCTATGAAGTCACTTATTCTTGGGGCAAGAAAGCTGGCTGGGAGGTGCAATGATAGCAGTAACAGTATAAATCCGGGTTCAAAAAAAACGAACATACCAGATCCAGAAGCAAAGAAATCTGGACATACTGAGGAGGCAGTGCCCAGCTGTTATTTGGGCTCTTCTCTTGTGAAGATTATACCCAATCTCAGATACAGTTTCATACCTTGTAAGTAACACAGAACTCTTGTGCTAGTGTACAGACTTCAAGAAAAAGTCTTACACAGAAAGAATTACCTCCTTTGCTTAGAGTAGAAGATAAAATAGCTTACTAACTGATGTAATGAGTAATGGATGTCACTATGACACAAAACTTGCCATGATTTGTGTGTTCAGCTACAAGGTGCAGTATTTCTTATGACTAGCTCAAAGCACAGCCACATCCAACTGTGATTTGGAATTCCTTCTTGAGCAGCACACACTGACTCTGAAGAAAGTCTGTGTGATTGTAACAAAGTCACCCATCCTCTCTTGAAACATGAACAAAATCCATGGGGTAATCAGGCACAGGCGGCATGTAACAGGTTTGTCTTCCTTTTCATTCCTTGTTTTAGCTTCTGAGGACATGCACTTGGCTCCAGACTAAATCCAGTTTCTCTTACAAGAGAACACAGCTGTTCTTCTCTTTCTCTTTCTCTCTTGGCTCTTTACGTTTGCGTTCATTACTCCCAGATTGTCTTCCGCTTGCTGGAGAAGCAGCAGCTTGCACCTGCTATGCAGAAAATATGAAGTCCTCAATAAAGCAAACATTATTATAGATACAGTCTGAAGTGTTTGTCTGTTCAACTTCATAAACAAAAGTGTAACTGTTACAAAACCGGCAAGTCATTTTGTATAAATACTCCATCACAAAACTCCTTATTTCTAAAAAATGAAGTCTGCTGCAAATATACTTGCCCTTTCTATTGTGTCCACATATTCAGATCAGTTGTTTCAATGATAAAATTTGGCTTTAAGTATTTTCTGGCATTTCTGTATTATTTTACTGGAATATTTCCCTTGTTTCTTTAAGAACTTAATCCATATTTCACAAGTTGCAGAGTGAAAGTGTTGGTTTTGACAGCTAGATATGGGAAAGCAGCAGCTTTTTATGATAGAAACTTGTTAAGAACTTGGCAAGGAGAGGGTTGGTATACAAAGACAAACAAAGTTTTGTAAATTTATCATCTGTTTCAGCTGTTACACATTCACAGCTGCAAACGAGGACACTGTTCAGTCCTATTAAGCAAATTTTTCTGTTCTACCATTTTGCAGCCCGCAGTAGCAAATCATTGCCTTAGAAGCAGCTACTGATGATTCTGTTAAACAGTGGAAACACAACCTTTTATTGTCAAAATTCTTGTTTCATGCTTAAGAAGCACATACATCAGTTAATGGTTCTAAATTGCTTCAAGCCATTAAAGATTTATCCTTCATACAGAATTTTTTTAGATTTGTAAATAAAAGCACTTCTAAGAGTCTTCAGTGAACTCTCTGAATCCAGAACACCAATTTGAATATTGCCTTGTGCACATAAGACTGAGTTACATGGCAATATTGTACATAGATGTACATGAAGCACATCTGAAGCATTCTGTATGCATCTGCTTATGGGGATGTGTACTGGAAGAAACTGTTTATTTAACTAATTTGACAGAGGACTGAACAGACTGACATGGTATCAGACTGAAACACCTAAAAATGTAAAGCAGCAATCTTCTGCAGCCAAAAACTGATAACCTACTTGTCCTTTGCAAATAATGTAAAGTATTCGCTAATATAATCTTTGAAACCTTACCTGTTAACTCATCCCATCATTGCAACTTAATCAGTATGATGGTATACTAGTTTAGGCCTACTTCAAAATATTTAAGTGGCAGCAACTGCCATATCTGCACACACACAGTCCAACAATTACAGCATGTTCCTGAAGAATCCAGTATTCATCTCATCACTTGCTGTAGAGATTGTAAATATCAATCTCACCAGTCTAAAGCACTATTAATACTCTCTAAAATTAGGGATCATATTATGTAATAATGCTTTCTTACCTGGACCTGAGCAGCTGCTTGCTCTTGTTCCTGATAGTACTGAGAAGCTCTCCTGTCCTCCTCTTCCTGGAGCTTTTTTGCTAGCTCTAGATCACTGATTCCTTCGGGGATTTGTTCCCAGTTAATCTCTTGATTTTGCTGCTCTTGTTGTAGAGACAATGCCATCAGATAATCCTAAACAGTAAACTTGTTTATTAAAAGGCAGTCTTGAATATATCCAGAAAAGCAACTGTAGATACTACTAGCCCTGCAATCTCTGCCAGATTCTTTATTCTGCAAGATAGTGCTTGAATTAAAGAGAATCATCATCTTTCCCCCCCCCCCCCCCGTATTTTAAAAATCCATTCATGGCGATCATCCATGAGGGAGAGCTGGGTTCAGTCCAGAGAAAAGGAGGCTGAGGAGAGACATTATTGCTCTCTACAACTCCTTGAAAGGATGTTATAGCAAGGTGGGTGTTAAGTCTCTTCTCCCTAGTAACAAGTGATAGGACTAGAGGAAATGGCCTCAAGTTGCACCAGGTTATGTTTTAGATTGGGTGTTAGAAGAAATTTCTTTCATGAAACGGTTCTTAAATGCTGGAACAGGTTCCTCAGGGAGGGGGCTAGAATCCCCATACCTGAAGGTGTT
This sequence comes from Indicator indicator, assembly GCF_027791375.1. Lineage (NCBI taxonomy): Eukaryota > Metazoa > Chordata > Aves > Piciformes > Indicatoridae > Indicator > Indicator indicator. The sequence goes on from NC_072025.1 coordinate 8,133,146, forward strand.
TAAAAGACACAAAGATGAGGGACCTGGCTTAGTTAATAGTCAGACTTGATCTTAAAGGTCTCTTCCAACTGCAATGATTCTAGGATTATAAACAAACTTATTTTGCTTGTTCAGAATGTAAGTTTTCCAAGCAGCTTGGTCTTACTCTGTTGTTATGCATTAACTGGTACAAATAACTCCTGTCTCAGACATGCCTTTGGAAACTATTGCTTATAGTTAGGAGTAACAACCACCTTCACATGCAATCTGCTATGTTTTTTTGTCCTGCATTCAGTAGGAAGACATCAGAAGGCAAAGTTTCATTATGACAATATTCATCAGCAGAAATTAGTTTGTAATAGGGCAAAAGTTTCACAGTGCTGCTTCTGTTGCCATATAAATTGCAGATTTGACATTTCACCAGATAAATTCTTTGCAGAAGTGGATTTTGAGAGATTAAATTTGGATTCTCAAAATTATTCAGTTAGTCTTACTCTTCTCCCTCCCTTGAAGTCGAGCTAATACTTCAAAAAACTGCACTTTTGACAACCCCAACCTAAGTAAGTATCTGACATTTTTTTGGTAATAGTCCTATATACATGTGAATACACATACATATATACACATAAATATACATATATGGCTAAAGATAAGCACTAGCTGCTCTACATAGTCACAAGCAAACAACATTAGAAAGGCAGAAATCCAGTACTTGATCTATCTGATCCTGCTGCCCTCTGTAAACAGTTTCCGGGTCTGATGGAGGCCGTAGGTGGAATTCAGAGTCACAGAAATTTCCATCACCATCCACATTGTGTAAACTTTCCCAGACAACCTTCTCTTCTGTAAGGAAGCCCTGGTCTGTCACCAACAGGTAAAGCTGACCCTAGGCAGAAGAATAAAGAAAATTTATAAAACTTAGGAACATATTTTTTACAATTAGCAGAAATTATCAGCTAATTGCATTCCAGTAAAACGTTCATTTAGATTTTTTAGCAAGTTCAAAATTTAAATGAATTGGTATACAGCATAAAACCACTAGATACTACTATTCATTGTTACATTAACAGCCACACTTAATTTCTGTATTTCATCTCCTAATTTTTCATTATTAATCAAAGTTCTTACAGACTAAAAATTAACACAATACAAGAGTATGTACCTTGGTAACACCTTTGAAACATACCGGAGAACCACACCACAAAACTGCCAATGTAAATTTTAAATCTCAGGACAAATCACATTAAATTGCAAAGGCCAAACCTGGAGACAAAGGTGATTTTTTCCAAATAACACAGGCTTGCTAGTACTTGTGAAGAGACTGCTTCTTCTCACTTTATTGGAATGAGACACTGGGAAAGCACAGATCAGAGACGCAAAGTTGTCTTTCCCTTCTTTTTTAACCAAGCATTCTGATCTCTATTTCCTATTAGGAGAATCTAACGGCATTTCTCAAAACCACAAACCCAAAGACCCTCATAATATTGCTAATATTCACATAGCTTTGGGTATTAATTGGACAACTTTCAGTTTCAAATACAAAGTAAGAGGAATCAGCTCATTCATTCCTAGAGCTTCAATGTTTTTGTTGCTTCAACTTTCAACAAGCCAACAGAGGCCAGATATCCATGAACTGATTTTATAGGCATTGTTTCTATGCCACACATGTTCTCTTTCCAATCCTGAAGGCTCATAGGCCAGCTTCACTGGTACAGCCAAATTCCACTGAGGATAGTTTGCGATGTAAGAAAATCTTTTCACCTTATGACCTTCACACTGCCTCTAAGTTTGTGCTGCACTAAGTAACAACATGCCTGGTGCCATGAACTAGCCACCATTCTTCAGTACTAGCCAGTTCATAACATTTAGTCCAGCTGCTAAAAGATCATGATATACATGCAACCTGACTTGATGAGTCCAGTAGTTTTACACTGCATTTGTAGCCTACCAAAGTTTGTGCGCTTCAGCACCACTCAGTGCAACACACAAGGAGCAAAAGGGTAAATAGGGCACACAGCAACAGAATCAGTAAGATTTAAGTGTAGAAACATTTATTTACACCGAAATAAAAGCATTAGGAAGGAGGACTAAAAAGGCAAAAGACAGAATAGACACAATGTGTTTTCTGCTTCAGTACATCATGGTCCTGATTGTGTATTTGCTTTCCAGTCAGGAGTAAAGCTAAAATAGGATGATCAGACTGCTAAGTTCATGCAATTAAGCTAACAAATGTATATATAAACATGCTTTTCAAGTACACATTGCCAGAATTATACCTCACAAAATAAATGCGTTTGTATCTTTGTAAAATCTTAACTAGTCACATCTAAAATATTACCATCTTATCCTTTAGGTTTATTTTTACATGTGGGGGTTATAATAAACACAGTCTCATGGGTTAACGCTGCCCTCAAAAATATTATCACATAATATATGGCAGGACTATCTACTAATAACTATTGTCACTAAGGATTAAAACAATAAAAGAAAATATCAAGTGCGTAACTGTTATGGTAAATTGTGCCTCAAGTTATGAATAATCATTTATCCTTAGATTGTGTAGTCTCACATAAAAAATGCTGGATATCAAGCAAAGGATATAAGCAAGATTATTCTCTTGCAAATAGATGTAGGCTTCAAGTAATGTTACTGATTATGAGACACTCTTTCCTGGGTTAATTTCATGACTAGATTAGATATTTAATATTAATGTTTTTCAATTACTTGTTCTCATGCCAATTACTGTGTTTTCAGCAGTTCAGAAAACTGAAAAGGAAAACCAAACACCTTTCCAATAGCTTTATACAGTGAAGACAAACATTTTAAGTCTTATATTAACCCCCTGGGTTTTTTGAAGGTGTTTTACATCCATGTAGGTGTGTTGGTGTTTAAAGATTAGTCTAATCTGAATGTCAGAACAAATAAAGAATTTTTTCTTTGGAAGTATAATGATTCAGAGTAACCCTCAGAATATAAACCTACTAAGAAAGGGAAAAATACGTAAACGTGTTTAAGAAGTTACATACATTGACTGAACAATGCTAAATGCAGATACCATCTTAAACCCAAGGAAAAAGTACAATTATCTCTGTGAATTATACTTTGTACTTGAATGGAAGTCTGTGCTGAGTTCTTAAACAGAAAGCCAACACTTACAAACTAGAAAACATAATTGCAACACACATACTTAAAAATTCAGATAGGCGTCTTATTAATTTTCAGTGAAGAAAATAGGTTGTATTACAGTCACACCAGTGGGAAAAGTGTTCCAACTAAACTAAGATAGTCTTACCAAATTGATCCCCTCTTTACAATCCTGTTTTTCCTTGATCTAGGGAATTATCATTTGATGTTTTTATTATCTGTGTAATGAAAAGCAAAGGCAAAAACAAATAAATCTTTAACTGCTGACACTGATTATTGTATAATCACATGAGCCAAGACTATAAATATGCAATTAAAGGGACAAGAAGTAGAATAAATTACTACTTTGACACATGGACAAATAATAGTGTAAGACTAAGAATGTGATAACTGAATTGCCATTATTAACTACACTCACCATACTTTCACATGTATATAATAACAGAACTGCCATATTGCTTTTCTTTTATATGCTATAATGACATTTTTCTATAAACATGATCCTAGTAAACTTTTTTTCAAATCAGAAATGGCAACATATTTGTAATGCAAGTAAAAAACAAAACTGATGAGTGATTTCCATTTAATTCTTACTGCTGGAGTCAAGAATTTGGAAGATACATACAAATGGCACAATAGTTACCTGCCTGAAAATTAACCTTTTAGATGTGTCCATGTATTAAACTGGAGTATTTCAAAATACTAACAAATATTTTCAAATACAGCGACAGTGAAATTAAGTTTCCCTCTTGTTTTTGATCTTGTTCATAAAAACAAGTTTGACCTAAGTGTTCTAATATAACATTTTTAATTTCCAGCTCAAAGCCTGAAATATTATCTTCATCCCAAAAACTACTGCAGAAATGCCTTTTAAATATCTGCTAGAATAAACTGTTAATAAGCTTTTGCCTACAGTGTATAACAGTATGTTGCTGTATGTTCACAACCATTCTGATCTTGGAAGAAGTAGCACTTAAGAGGAAAAAAAAAAAAAGAAAAAGTCAACAAAACACAACAAACAAATACCTATTATTGTTAATTTAGTTACAATTAAAAAATAATAGTAAAAAGAAAGCCACATTTTAGAGGTCACTCTGGCTCCCTGCCTTACAAATTCCTTTACTGATCACGAAAAAAAAAAAAAATCATCGATTCAATAGAGAAACTGGACACAAGTGAAGCATGAAGAGATTAACCAGACTAACTATCACACTAGCTGGGCACCAGCATGCCTGCCCAATGTTTCCCAGGAGTTCTTTCCACTATGCAACATATTGGAACAGCAGGCTATGAAAAAAAAAAAAAAAAAACAACTTTCCAAGCAAAGCTAGAGGAATTCACAATACTGTGCTGTTTATTCACTTTCACATAACTCTCATTTCAGTAAGAGAGCCCTCTAAAATAAGCAAAGTAAAAGATCCTTTGATGTGACAGCAGAAAGTCACTCTGAAGTCAGTATAACTGGGTAAAACGTTGTCAGTGTTAGTAAATCTTCTATTTTAAAATTGACAGTATGTGAGATAATAAATACTGCACACTCTCCCTAATAAAAACTTCAAAAGCAGGCTACTCAAATTACATGCAGAAAGGATACTACCAGTCTCCACCTCTCCCATTTCTGCTCTAAAATACCCATGAGATTATTCTGCATTAAGGAACGACAGGTGAATGCATATATGTATTTAAAAAACAGAAAGCATCTACTATATCTAAAACAAGCTCACCAGATGGGACATCGAAAAATATTCTCATATAACTTTAAAAAGTTAACTCCCTCAATCAAGAACCACAAATACTAAAAATCTCTCAGTTGCAACCACATTACTGTATGGCACCAATATGGAGCAGAATTAAAGGTATTTGGGTTCATCTTTTATTAGAAAAACTGATACACTTATTATTTTGCTCTTTGAATTATTTCAATATTACTAAGTATTTTTCTTAAATTACTCACACCTGCTCCTGGATTCTGAAGCTAATTCCAGAAAAACTAAGCATAGAAGAGAACTTGGAGCAGGTTTCTGCCTTTGTTTTGACAAATCTTAGCAATCTCTTTTTTTTTTTTTTTATTGCCATTAATATCAACCCACGTTTGACTTTCTTTGAACTACAACATACTGAAATCCAAGTCTTTTCCCTAAAATATTTGTCTCAAAAAAACCCACTGAACTTAAGAACTACCCTGAGCTTACAAGTCACTGAATCAGGTATACATGAAAGCTTCCAAGCAAAAGTTTACATATTAATTTCATTACATATCTTCATGTACCCAAGATGTTTACATTAGAAAGTCTTGCCAATTATTCAAAGTGCAAATGTTTCTAAAAAAACCACAAGTTTTATTATATATACACAGCTTCTATCATACCTTTAATTCCGTTCTAACTTGGTGTTTTGTTTGTATGTTTCCATATATTGGTTTGGAAGGGGAAGAGGGAAGGGAAATAGGGTATGACAAATAAATGGCATAGTTCTTGCCCTAAAATTTCCACACTTTCATTTTCTTCAGTTTTCCTAATTGATGGACTTTTCTCCCCACTCCAGCTACTGATGATTACTGCTCAAACCATTAAGTAAAAGAAACTCGATTAAAAATCTGAAGAACAGTATTACAAGTAGGAAAAAGTAAAGCAATTGACAAATCTCACCTCTATGACACCAAAGCATTTGACACTCATATGAGTATCCTGGAGGTCCCAAGAGTTTTGGATAGCTAATCTTAGCTAAAAGCCCATCAAGTCTGTTTCTGACTTCCTTGATACGAAATAGCATCTAGTCATAACACCATTACAAATAATTAGGTAAGTTCAAAACAGAAATGTTACTGCCAACTTTTAAAAATAAAGAATTTGTCTTTACTAAAAGAGTTTCTTGGTATCTCAAATTCTATAATGTAGTACTCACCAGAAATCCAAGGCAAAATGAACAACTCTCTTTAACTGTGACAACCCCCTGAAATAAAGTCTGTAGCTAACATGGAAATTGAACACTAGCTGCCACTAAGGTCACCATAGTGACTATGAAATGCAGGAATAATGGCCTCTATTCCAAAACTTAGCATTTCAAAAGTCTATGACTTCTCGAAGATAAGATGATTAAAACTAGTGCTTGTAAAGCTTAAACACAACTTTGGGGGGGGAAAAAAAAAAATCACCATCACCATTCTTCAAATATATTTACTCAATACTTCATAGGGCTTGGATTTACTTCCTGGTGTTAACATTTAGACACAGATTTTTAGTCATTGCTTTAACCTGTTCTGTATTGTTAACACCGGTTCAGGATATTTAAGTAATTGAAACGCTGCTTTTTATTTCTTCAAGGAAAAATGATCTCAACTCTATGTTTACAAGTATGAAGTTGATAAAGCACTGACACACCGACCAGCTTTCGGCCTTTAATCTAAACACTGGGCTGCCAAAGAGGACAAAAATCTACATTCTACACACCGAATTCTGTATTTATAATTCACAGGGTCAAAGTGTATTTTAATACAAAGAATATTTTACATGCAAACAAAAGAATAACAGGAACACAAATCCAAGAGGATTTCAGTATTTTATCTGGACTATCCTTTAAAAGAAGTAAAAAAGCTTTTCTGCACCTCTAGGTACCATTTGTACCCAGAAAGTACATCTGTTTCAAAAGCAAATTGTTTAAACCTTGGTGTTTTTTTCCTATAATGAAATCAACCCTGAAACAACGTATGGGCTTACGTGATAAACTACTATCAATTATTGCAAGAGGTAAGTTTAGAATAATGGAGAGAAGCAAAACTATACCTCTTAAATTGTGACATTAATGAGCTTAGTCAGGAAATGTAACAATATAAGCAAATATATTCTATAGGATCTTTTTCTTTTTTTTAAACTGAGGAAGAGAGGAGAAAGATCTTTTTACCTATCCTACTGGTTTAAGGGGTTACATAGATTTAAAACAATTCTTACATGTGCACTAAGAAGCTATCAGAGAATCAAATGTATTACTTGAGTTGATTATTTATCAGGACTATTGAAACACTTATGATGATCTTATGAGCAGTTATTCAAAATGTCAAAGATAAATACTGATAGTCAAGATTAACAGAGGGAGTAAAAAGGACCAGTACTGTCAAATGGAAAAATCACAAGAGGTATACAACATGGCCATATAATAAATGGCAAAAACAGTGGCTCCTTACCATTTTAGTATGTTACATACTCCCCGTTTTTTTTTTTTTTTTTTGCATTTGGTACTGTTACTCATAAAAGCAAATGTATGAGAAATTAAACTTATTACCTAACAGATAACCAAACTATCATGTCAAGAGTACTATACAAAGGTAAAGACTTCCATTTATGTTTGAGAGAACTGTCTAACTCAGAGGATGATTTGACACTGCAAAACAGTGAAAAGTTTCCTTAAAATCATTCACATTTATCACTGAAAAAAATGGAATCACTAAATCCTAGGAGTTAATCTGACCATGCCAGTTTCTACCCAAGTCACAAATATAAAAATACACTATCATCTTAGTAAAGGCAAAGTTGCAGGAGAATGAAAATGCTCTATAAAATCATGAACTTGCCAAGCAAGATTCTCCATTCCAAAGATGAAGTAATTCCAGGAGCATTAACCAAGTTGTCACTTGCTTTTCATACCCTGGCATACTCCTTTCGTAATTCTCACCATTTTACTATCCCTGGTTTCTGATTCACAGAACATCTTCCCTAACAAAGGTAACCAATAGTGTGTATCATCTCAACTTCTCCAAACATTTGGTATTTTGAAGACCATGATGCAGCTACTCATCTACTGACCCCAAAAGTAAAGTTTTCTATCCTCAGAAGCAAGATATTGAAATAAACTCATTAACCTTAACATTGCCAATCACAAACTGCAAGTAAACTTAAGCCACAGAAGAAATTTATGTCATTATTCATAGCCACAAAAGGAGTTAACACAGGGAGCAAAATGAACATAAAGGGAAGAGCTACAAGGAAATTCAAAGTTATAATGTATTCTGCCATCTAAAACACTAATCAATTCACAAGTAACATTTGCTACACACCCCACATTAAACATAACCCTATTTACATACAGCAACAAACCAGAATTTCTCAAGACGGGAAAAAAAAAAAGATTGCTTTGAAATGAGAATACAAACTGCAACAGCAGAGACAAAAATGTTGAATATACCTTGTATTTGGTCATGGTGCTAAAATGGTTGTTCCTGAAGAAGACGCAAAGCTCTCCCTCCTGGACAGCTGAAGTCAACTCACACAGTCCATGGTATGTCAACTGTGTAGCTGTGTTATTTAGAAATTGCTCAGCTACAAATCCTGCAATAACAATAGAAACTTATGTGTGTCCATTACATACCTCCTAATATATAAAACCTGGTTACAATATATTTCCTCATATGCCCCCATATTGCCACAAATCTAAAGGAATATACTCAGGAGAAAAGGAGATGAAAGTTCTAAAACCTCAGCATTGTAGATACCCCTTCTCATGTTTGTAAGTGCTGTATCTGTTCATTACAGATTTTTTCCTTGTCATCACATAGTATATAATTTATATTCTACCTGTAAGAGATGTAGACAAGTTGAAATCTTAATGCTGCCCATAATACCTTTTCATAAAAGGAAGTTCACTCTAGCTTTTTAAATGCTTATTTAATAGACCAAGAGAATGAGGTTGATCCTTGGTTTGGAAATTGCATCAGAAGTTTGAGAGGCACAGTGCAGTCTGCCTGCCCAAGGCAAGAAGTTCAACAGACAGAATGCAGCTCTTCATACTTCAATCTCTACATACAAAACACCTAACTATGATTTGATAGGGTAGATACTTTGATAAAGCATAGAAAAAAAAACATTACCCACCTTCACTGACCAGTTCACTGTTGTCTGATTGTTTACAAGAGATGATCTTCTCCACTAGCTGATTGTAACTGCAGTTACCAACTGCTTTTACTATGTCAGCAACCTGGAACAGGAAGGAACAGCATACAAAACAGAAAACTTACCTTTGTGAAGAATAGAATACAACTGTAAGCCTATGGCAATTATTCATAAGGAAATAAGAAAAGTTTCAAAGGAAGGACATTGTCCCTCTACAAATACTAAGCAAAAATATTTTAGCACAGCCTGTTACATTTTGCTTCCTCATATGTCATTTTAAATCCTTAACACTTAACATAAAAAGGTGTTGCTAAGGCAGATGGAAGAGAGAAAGGGGCATCAGTTGGCTCAGCTGGAGGTAGGGAGTCTAAGTGGACAAGAGAACAACTTATGAACAAGGCGTGAAAACAAAAAGGAATCTAACACAGATTAGTCCAGTCAAACTCAACAATTTTCCCTAAGTGAACAGTACCAGTTTACTGTTTATTAAACAGTACCATTAGAAATAAATTGTTAAAGATGCAGTTATCTCCAATTGGTTCTAACATATTCAGCTCTCAAAAGCAGTTACTAGTAAACCAAAATTCAAGAAAGGAGGAAACTAATCTTACATTCCATCCAAATGTTCTCTAATGAGCTATCAAAAACAATGATGGGGAAGCCAAATCTCAGTTATCTCCCTCAGAAAAATGCTTCTCATTTATAGTCACAAATTCAGCACAGGTTTAGAAAGTTAGCTTGACTATAGACTTACTCTCTGCAAAGTTACCACAGCAAAAAAACCACACACAGTCTGTATTCACTACCCTCTCAATAAAATACATTTTTTTCTGAATGGACTTTTAAAAAACATCTGTTACCATAATTATTGACACCAGTCAAAATTCTGAAACAGCTCTCCCCAGTAAAATTCAGGATAACTTCTATTGTTTGAATTATTGGAAAAAAAATGATTACCTGAGGGTCCACTAGCCATCCATGGTATAAGGGGATATCAAGAAGATCAAACACTATGCATTCAGGTGTGTATTCAAACACTCGCACACCTGTAAACTTCACATTGACATCCAGACCCGTCTGTAACTTATGCAGAATCGCCATTGCATCACTCATATTCTGACAGCAGAAAGAGAAAATAACAGATGACCAAATAGAGCTTTGTATACTGGGTGGTTATTCCTGTAATACTTCGTCATCTAGTAGTCACCAGCTCAAAATTTCAGGGGAACAAAAAAAAAAACTGCAACAGGGGAAATTAGCTAAACAGCTGTTCTAATGCATATTCACATTATTAGTTTTCATTGTGCCAGAAGAAATTTGCAAAGAACTCTTCCTCTCATCAGCTGTATGTTTTTTCTTCCCTCTTAAGTCCTGTCTTTTAAGTCATGCCGAAGTACTTGAAACCATATAATGAATTAATGAAATACATCTACACAGATCTACTTGCCAACTCTAGTTTAGGGGCTCAGTACTTAAAGTGGCAACCAACAATAACCAGATTTTTTTTGTTCCATAAAAAAATGGGTTTGCGATCTTATTTTGTGCCTACCTGTAAATGGCATGCAGATTATACTGTGGAAACAAGTCATGAAAGTAAAGCTTATTATAGCAGTGATCCCAATGGAATCCAGTGGGGCTTTATCAAGTTATGAAGACCTAATCAAAGTAAAGACTAGTCAAAGACAGTGCTTTGTGAGACAAGTCTCTTGAACCAATGGATCAGCAAGTTTCCTGCAGGAAAATAGAATTTTCCACTACATGAGAAGAGTCCACAAAGAATATCATCAGAAAATACCTGCAGTATTTGCAAAAGGTGTAGGGAAACTGGAGTGCTTCTTTGTTTGTTTGGTGTTCCATTTGAGTTTGTTTGCCTGCCCTTTTTTTCTTTTTTTTTTTTTGTTCTGTTTTGCAATATTCAAACAATTTTGCAATTGTTGCTTAAGAGGAATTCAGGATTGCAACTATGAGGAAAAAAGCCTGATAAATCCCAGAAATACAGATTGGAAAGAAGACAGAAACTGAAAAGATTCGTGGACTGAAACTACCGATAGAGACAGTTGCTTATGTGTTGTCGTCTTTAACCAATATGACAGCTAATGGCAAGAACTACAGTTACTGGAATCAGTAAGGGAAGAGAAAAAACTAAGAATAAGGATGATGATTATAAAGGATGAATAAGCACTACGTAGACTAACAAAGCATAAGCAGAGTACATAGTGATGAGTTATTTTATCCAATTAAAAGCAACTTGCCGAAACGTAGAAAGTTTATAAATAACTGGATCCACTCAACAATAATATAACCAAAGCATTAACTTGAATATTTACTTATTATATCTCAACAATAATATAACCAAAGCATTAACTTGAATATTTACTTCTACAACACAATAGTGCACACATTAATAGATTGAGCAGAATGCCAACACAAGCCTGTATATTAGAATGTAAGGCAGACCTTAGTATTTTTAAAAAAATTGGTTTCAGAGATCAGTCTATGCAGTTTGTAACTTGGTATCGTAAAGAATGTACCAATAAAACAAACACCAATTAAAACAAATTAAAAAACACTAAGTAAATATGCTAAGTGGAATAGCTGCATCATTCAACACTTCACAATCCAATTCTAAGCAGAGTTCTGCATCTGTTGGAACGAGGAGTGTTACCTAGTTCTTGGAAGAAGTTTTAGACACACTAGAACTTCTATGCAAAAATTGCATAAGCAGACTGTGTAAAATGGTCTTGCCTACAGATCGTTGCATAAGGTATGACACATGCAACAGCATGGTTACATTAAGGCACAGCGCAAAATGGAGTTTTCGTGAACATGAGTTCACCATCTCTGCATTTTACTTGAAGGCATTCGGTACTCCTCTTACTGGTATTGAAGTTTAAATGTTCTTTGTAATAAAATTACAGTAAGACAATAAGCTTGCTCCTACTTGAGAAATCTGAAAACTCATGAAGTTTATAAGCAGGCATATTTCCTTGTTATTAGGCAGATTTAAACCTGGAAAGCTCCTAGAACACTTGAAGCTTACAGAGAAAAACTTATTAACTACTTCACAAAGCATAGGTATAAAACATGGTCATCATTATCCAGTGTCTGCACTTGCAAGTGACTGCTAACAATAAGAGGGTTTTATTGTTTGTAGCCCTTTAACTGCACAGTTGTGTAGTTTCTATTACCAGGAAAATATTTCTTAAATATTTAAGAAAAAAGTTTGTGACATTTACATAGTAAACCAATTCATTTGAGCACGTGAAAGTCAGAGGTTGTACTTTACCCATCTATATAGTTGTCATCAGCCTGCTCTAAGTTGACTATAGCTGTAATGTTCTACAGCACAGAATTGTGTGAAAAAGTAGCTAATTCTGTTACCACAAAAATAATTCATAAAATTTGATAGAAGTCACGTTTTGGATTATTTTTGAAAGAATCCACATTCAGTCTCCATTCTAATTACAACTATCCTAAGATATTCCAGTTTTCAACACTGAGAGCAATAAAAGGCCTAAAAATAAACAAAACTAGCTTGAAAGCTAACACCTATAATAAATTTAAATCACTTTTCCATGAGTAATCAAGAATACAGCTGTGACTATAGAGAGTTTCAAAAATTTGCTCCAATACATATTACAACTTTTTTTTAGATAAGTGTGGTCTTTAACACAGAAAGACATCTGTGATAAGAAAAATATTTTAAGTAATACTTTACATTAAGTCTATTAAAAAAAAAAAAAGGAAAAATTAACTACAAATAATGGTTTGTATGACTTTTTTTTTTTCCCCCAAAGATGATAAACCTTAGGTGAGGAAAAAAATTTAGTTTTTTCAGACATAAGCAATTCTATTTTAGGAGCAGCTCTTTACCTGCTCATAATTCAGACGCTGAATTTCAGATATCTCTTTAGGCTTTGCATCAAGAATATAGTCTCCTAAAAAAAGAAAACAAAGTTTATTCCACACATTCAAATCTTCAATATTTCTATGAACAATTCTGACTGATCATAAGTAACACCACTGAAGTTTTCTATCAAATTTATGACACTACATTGGTTTATAACCTGAATTATAATTATGGAAGAAAATACAAATATTAAAAAAAAGATCATATTAAGAAATAAAAGTCAAATGGCCAATGTCATTAGTAATGCAGTATTTCATAACCTGTTGGGGTATTATACCAATATTCTAATTAAGAAACTTACCTCCTTCTGTGCTTCAATTTAATAACACAAAGAAGTCCGAAAGTTCACAGTACGACTATACCTTACGTAACAATTTAAAAATGCAACCATTTATCCTGTTAGATATTATTTATATTTTAGCATGTTTGCATGCACCAATAATTCTGACAGACTTGTATTATATCTATCTACAACACAAAGATAATTTATCAGTTAATCAACACACTGGGTTCAAGATTTACATAACATTTTTAGTGACTCATACCCATAAGCTGCATCTCTCACATTTTCAGATTTTATTTCAATGCTTTTAATATTTATTACCTCCTCCCTTCCAAAAAAAAAATTAAGTTTCACTTAAATTAGGAAACCTGTAATCTATTGTTACAGGTTTCCTAATTTATAATCTTTTAAATTAAGGTTGTTGAAAGGGTTTCTGAATGGTTGGGGTTTTTTAAGATGCAGAAGAACCATCTGGCAACTGCTAATCCTGTTGACAGAATAGAAACCTAAACAATTTGAGCAGGTAATTTTGTTATTCAGCCTGGTAATTCCAGAAACTAATATATACCTTGAAGAAAGAATGCACACATTTAGCCAACTGATTTTTCAGTGAATTCAGATATTATTAGTCTATCAATGCAATTAGAAGAAATGTTTAGACAGGCAGCAAGATTTAAGACGTTTTTCTGAAATTATGTAATGAACTTTTTTCTTCCCCTGAAAGATTCAACAATATGCTTTTGAAAAGAACATTCTTTACAAGCAAAAAGAAAGAAAACCTTTTTTTCGCTTCTAGTAATGAAAAAAAAGAAAACCAAACTTAGTTCATTAAGCTGAAACATTTTATATTTGTTAGGCTACAAAGGGAATGAACTGTGGTATATGAAGCTTAAGTACTATCACAACTGCACTTTTAAAATTGGATCATTCTAGGCTACTGACATTACAGACATGACAGATGAAAACAGTCCCAGTTTTGCTGAACACAATCTAGTACCAGATTAGTGCTTGCAAATAAGACTCCAATCACTGTGATGATTATTTTTTCCTGTTATTTTAATTGGGTCACACTACCAAGGATTACAGTTACTGCAGACAAAGGCACAGTTAACTTATTATATTCTGTCAACTATAACAAAACAACATTTTAAGAGACACGAGTTAAGTTTAAGCCTACCAGTATGTTGGTGTATTAAGCAATACCAACTGCATCACCAGATTAAGCACTTAGAAAAGCAGTACGAAAAAACTTCTACAAGCAATTAAGAACAAGCATGAGTAACTGAATACTATAAGTACTTTCCTGAAGCATGCATTCAATTAAAGCTGAATAAAATAGTAAAGAAATAATTGCCCTATATTAGTACTCACTAGTAAGTATATAATTGAAAACCATTTACTGTAATTACTAACCTAAGTATTCCATCAGCTGTTCAGCTGTTATGATTTCCATCATTGGTGGCAGCTTAATCTGTGGAAGTAAAAGAATATTCTCTTTAAAATGTCAAAACACTACAATTTAGAAAGCATCAATAAAGTATTTCTAGATGGAAGTTTTCTGATCGCATTTGCCTCACCAATTTATAAAAGCATTAGTGCACTAGAGGGGATTAATAAGGCATTTTGCTTTAGCAAAACCAGATGCACACAGTACTTGCTCTCACTTGCAGCTCTGTTTAGTGCTCCCCACTCCCACCAAAACTTTTCACCAGCATTCCCCTCAAATTTATAAGGACTTCACACTGCTCACTATGCCAGCTCAGCTGAAAGCAACCAGGTTGAACAGAAACTATAGCCACACTCCATCTTATTCAGGAAAGCCATCTGACTTCCTGCCTTTATTACAACTCAAAGTTCCTGGATACAGTCAGCAGCTATTGGGAGAGGGAAGCCAAGATTCATGCAGGTATGACAAAATTACATCCCAGCCTCTCACTCCATGCTCACATTTCAAGGGTTTGGTTTAACTCCATACAGAGGGACCAGGCATACAACTCCATGGTGAAGCTGCCATTCCCCTTTCTCCTGACCTATTTCTGTTATCATCACCTGCTAAAGCCAACCACCTTCATAGTAGCCAGAGCCAAAAGCTTCTTATATATTTAACTCCTCCATCCTGAGTAAATGATTGTAAATGGTTGTAAATTTCTATTTCCGTAATTTCCTGCAATAACAGCTAAAGCAGAAACAGACGTGAAGGCATGCTTCAGGCAATTTGAAGGAAGATCATAGGACTGTGTTGTCTTCAACCACAGCATGGTCCATTTTTCTCTGCATAAACATGAACTTTGTTTTTATAGGGTTTGGGATTTTTGGGGTTGTTTTTGAGGCTTTCTCCTCAGTTTTTAATCCTCTTGTCCTATTTCTCTTCAACATCTTACTACAGAAAGTTTAGTATTTCAGTCAAGTTCCTCAGCACTGATCAATGTCCTCCTTGACACAGATCGAAAGACTGTTAGACTGCCAACTCCTGCTTAAGATGTAATAGGCAACTATTTTGATGGTTGTGGTGAGGAAAGAATAAGTAGAAAGCCATGAGATGGAAGAACAATACATATAAAGCTTTTGATGCAGCATTCAAACCTCAAAGATACACTGTAACAACACATCACATTGTTCACATTGTGATGGAGAAGGTTTCCCTCCCAATACGAAAACTAAGCTATTTTAATAGCTTCCCAAAGAAAATGACATGTGATTGCACTAAATCCATCTCATCGCCAATCTTAATTATATTTGACAAAAGGCCAATACGGTAAACATACAGGTTTAAAAGAGGTTCCATTAAATGGTCTTATTTATACACTAGCTAAGAAACATGCCCATACTGAGGTCAGAGTTGGCCATACATCAAGCCATGGATGGTGGACATAGAAAAAAAGCTGACAGTGAAGGAATCTGGGGAAGAAAGTGAATGGAAGTATAAAATGTTAGAAAAGTAGGAAATTAGTGAGGCACAAATTCATACAAAAGGAGACAAGTTCATACAAAGTGAGATGAATCAGACATGTCATGCTTGCATAAGCTTATGAATTTTTGAAATTATCTTTTAAATGAGTGACAACTGATTGTAACTTATAAAGCTTCTAAACCTCTTCCCAAAATCACTCTAAGTTTCAGTAATACTTTTTGATCCTGTTAATAATATTCATACTAAGCATTCATATAATATATTGCGCCATGTAAATAACAGAACTACAGATTTAAAAAGCTGATTCTTAAACTTCTGAATTGGCAGCATTCGAGGCTTCGCAAACACTAGATGCACACATGCCTAAATTTGGTCTGGTTCATTACAGCTCCTAAACCACATCAATGTATCAGCATAGAACAGAATTCATTTTGCTAGATACGCCTGAAGTGGTTCCAGGACTACAAATAGTAGTGAAACGAAGAAAAATTAGCATTGCTCCCTCAACTATGAGCAGAATAGTGTGATGATTCTTTAAGGACTGAAGCTAGATCTTTTTCTTATTTATTTCAAAAAATCATTCTTATCAGCTCAGCCAGCACTGCTTGGGTGTTTGTGCTCTGCACCACATTTGGGAATCTAGAAGTATGCTTACACTACAAATGGCAGCTAGCAAGCACAATTAATTACATGTTACCTGTATTTCGTGTGTATTCATGGCATAAACGTACTAGGAATTCAGGAATTAAAGGAGATGATATCATTGATTACAATCTGAATTCTTCCTCATAACTACAATGTTAATTTAAAAAAAATTTCTACTGCAGAAATAAAGCAGTTTTACTCATATCTGCAGAATCTCTTATAGTTGGATATTTTAATAAGACAAATCTCAAAATTAACTGGTTAATTAAATGCTAAACAAAGTCAATGGATTATTTCACATCATAATTTTAGGGCTGGTGTGTTTTGTGGGTCCCATCTTTAAGGCAGGCTAACAAGTTACAACAGTCATAAGTACTTCTAATGCGAGCTGACTTAAAGTTACAGAGAGAACATATTTGCTAACTGTTCAGATCTTCATTGCAAGAACTTAAGCTGCAGGAAATGTACAACAAAAAGGAAGTGGGAAAGAAAAACATCTTAGAACTTAAGGGAAGGGGGGAAGGAAATCATACAAAACCACCATAATTCTCCATGTAAATCAACACAAGTATACAATGTAACCAACAGTAGTAAAACGTGTTGCTGTCTATAATCATATATTCAAGTTTCCTCAACAGGTTTCAATGCTTAGTTACTAGATTTTACTTGATGCTTTAAGAAAAACACATTTCCTCAACTTCCACCCATTTCTTGTATACCACACCCCACCCTTTATTGCAGTTTCCAGGTCTTTTGCCCTGATGTCTCTTCCTAACTAGCTACATTGAGGAGTGGTAAACTAAATGCTTCTCAGCCAACTTAACTTAAGGTATGGTTGAGCTGCTTTTGTAATAAGACAACACTGGTAAACACATTTTCATATTGAACAGCTTCTCTAGTACAACTTACAGTTTCTATGCATTAGATGATAAATTTGGGAAACCACGTACACTAATTATAAATGTTTTCTGCTGTATTCTCCCACTCTTCAGATGGGCTTATAAAAAAGAGTGCCAAAAATACTATGCATATAGAAAAGGACTATGCAAACTCCTAGCGGTTTATTATTTATAGTCTCAGAACATGTTTATCTAAGATAGGGAACTCCCCCGAATTCAGTGTTCCAAAAGAGGTAAGAGTAGCTTCAAATTGCCTTGACAAACATCAGTTAATACTCCCTGCAAATATGTATCTCTTGCCTTACGGAAACAGCTTCGAAAACTTATCACACAACAGCCTGAATGTACATGGCACCACTCCAATAAACTTAACATTTTCCTCAACCAGATTTCCTTCAGTCTGTCCAAGCAGGCTTCCTGTTCTGGGAAATGCACAGTACAGGCCTACTGATCTGTAAGTTCAGCTCATCAAACAGATGCAGAGAGGAAGGTTGCCAAGGCCTCTGCTGAGCATTCTTCAGAAGCTCACCAGCAACTCGCCTTTGGAGGCTGAGTTCACATGAGTGATCTGTGCCAATTCTGACCATAAGGAGGTTTAGCTGAGCAACAAGACAAAGCGGGTCACGTGAAAAGGCCAATGCCAAGCCTCAGAGCAGGCACTACCATTACAGACTCCAACAAATCAAATGGATGTCAGCAGGAACATATTGTAGTCAGTTCCTATGGAGGAAAAAAAATTTAAAATATCTATTTTTATGAGAACCTAAAATTAAAAATGTCTAAGCAGAAATTTTTTACTCAACTTCTCATCACCTCAGTTTGGATACATCTAAGCATAAACAGTAATAACAACATTTAGATGATTTTTACAATCACCTAAATAAATAATTTATACAGATCTAAAAGATACTGAAATTTTAGTAGAACTAAGCATGTAAGGAACACCAGTCCCCAAACTTTCAATTTGTCGGGAAGACTGTGACAGAAAAATCTTCTAAAGACACAGTCAAATATGCTACTGGAATTATTCACCTACATAAACAGCTGTGAGGCCAAGATATTCTGTATGGACTCATTTCTCAAGGCAGTATTAGCATTGTTTTTGTTACATTATGCTTTCCCTTAGACTTATTTAATGTTTCAAAACAATTGTCTTCCCTGTTCCCTGAACATTTCAAATGTGTAGTTTCTGTGCAATGTGTTAAGATTCACAGAATTCTTCAGCTAGATCACATCACATCCTACTTAAGAAACAGTAGAATTATATGGTACCCTTAAGCTTTTAGCATCTGACAATTATCCCATACTGCCCCTACAAGAAGTTACAGTTTAATGTAATTTCAGAAGTTATCAGAAAGTGGTGCGTGAACTACACCTGATGAAGACCACAAAAAAGTACTTAGAAGCTTTACTGCATAGTGAGCCATAGGTCTGAGGAAAAACTGAGCCATCTTCAGACAAGCTGAAAAAGAGTGTCCTACGCTACTCTACGTCAGAGAAGACAACCCATGCTCAAGCACACATTTTAAAATGTTTGTTTCAACACTCCTGGTTTCATTTCTATCACAGGGGCCTAAACAATTTCCATACTGTTTTGCACAGTAATTACTTCTTCAAGTTGGTATCAAGTTTCTTTCATTTTCTTTTTATTTAGAACACCACATCTATAACACTTCCACAAGCAGAACTCTTGAACTCTACTTTCTAAATGCTAAACCACTTTTAAGTTAAGGTTATACAGGCAATCTGTAAAAGCACTTCAGAAGAAAACTATTTCAGAATTGTAATATTTAAAAACACAGCTTCTGCAATCTACCACCTCAAAGTTGTATATACAGACTCATTTGAAAGCAAAGGATAAAAGAGAGGCAGCAGTTTTATCACCAGTTTAGTTCCAAAACCTGATACTATAAAAAAGGAATCTGAACAGTTCCAATGTGTGCTACTATTTCTGAATTTCCAAAACCTTGAGTGCTGACGAGTTATTATCTCACAGATGAGAGCACACAGATGCAGCACTTCATAAAAAGCAATTATTTTTAAGCAATCTTTACACCTGTATTCCTAAATAAGTATCTTACCCTCTAATATAAAAAGTACTTAAAACCGGCATAATAAAAACTGAATGACTGGGAACAGAGAAGAACCTTACTTCATTAATGAACAAGATTTTCATAACCCTAGGAAGAAATATTTTGAGTATATGGCACACAACTCAGGGACATTTTAAGTCTTCCTGATATTGCAATCCTTCAAACAAATTATGTTTAGTCTCTCTGCATTCAGTGAGGGCTATCCCAAAAAGATGTTTTGAATGAGGGCAACTGAGACATACAAAAAGAAGGTCAAAACAACAGCATTGAGATAAGAAGCTTCAGCATTTGGAGATGCTGAACCTGAAAACATAGCCAAATGTTAATCTGAATGTTTAGGCATAACCGCTTCCGTGACTATGGTCTACACACCCTCTGAAGACTTCCTACTCACTGCTAAGCAGTAAATAAACTATTTGCTTAGAACAAAAATCTTTACATGCCACTTGTCACAAACAAGTAAGGGCTGCACAAGCACAGACAATACACAGTATTGGATTTCAAGATTATCACTCCCATTCTGGAATAATGGAGCATGGCCGTGCTAAGGGAATTATTTTTGAGAACTTGAAAACTTGTATTTTAGCTGTTTCTCAACTTGGAGAACTTGCATACATTATCTGAGTTTATTTGAGACCACATCTACTTACCTACAGGATGACCAAAACTCTCAACCTTGTCAGAACACAGTTTTGAGAAGGAAATTTGGTGGCTGATAGAAGAAAGAGGGCCCAAAACTTAACTGCTTACCTTCATATTTTCTGTTGTGATTTTATTTCCCCTCCTCATCTCCTTCTTACTCCTTCTTTTTTAATTACCCTGTGCCACACAGCTTCTTTCCACCTAACATAGTATAGTATTCTTGCTCTGCTTTCACCTATTTTCATTTCCTAGTTTGCTTTCTTGACCCCAAATTATAATTACCTGACTCAGCCTAGTGTTCATCTTGGTTCTGGAGAAGTGAGAAGAGGTATGTCCACCCTCAGCCTTGGTATGTACTGTCACTGAGGTGCAGATGATCTGACAATAAGCTTGACAGTACAAACAATGCCAAGATAGTTCAGAAAGGCATTCATTAGAAAAATCAATTCTAAGCCAGGGAAATATACTACCACATGAAAACTCTCAAGCATATCAATAATAAATTATCAGATGACAGTTTCACCAGCCATGCTGCCTGACTGTAATTAATGTAAATTCTGCTGAGATTTTACATAGGCACAATGATAGAAAATTCTTCCTGCATTCTGAAGAGGCATTTTGATTTTTCACTTATTTATAAAATTTGGTTATCAGCTTAATTTTCACTAATGTATTTGTTCACAACAGAATGTCAGCTAAAATTCTGTATGGGAGAGAGCAGAGGAAAGCAATCAAATTTAAAGAGGTAAAGGGAGAACGCAAAGGAACAAAACCTCCTGAAACTTAAATGCAAACAAGGGCAGTGCTGTCCCATCTATATGCTCCCACTAATTTAAATGTAACTAGCTGTTTCTTTTAAAACACTACCGCACAGCATGAGTCATAAAATACCAGGTTGAAAAGAACCTCAAGGATCATCGAGCCCAACCTTTCAGGGTAAGAATATAGCTTAAATGAGATGGTCCAGCACCCTGTCAATCGGGGCCTTAAAACTGTCTAATGTAGAGGAATTCACCACCTCCCTTCTCTAAAAGGTCGAATGGTAAAAAAAAAAATTCTGGCATCCAGTCCAAATCTCCCCAGTAGCAACATGTACACATTGCCCCTTGTCTTTACCATGTGACTTTCTGTAAAAACAGGGAGTCCCCCTCATCATGACAGCTGCCTTCTAGGTACTTGCCCATGGTTATAAGGTCTCCCCTAACCCCTCTCAAGGCTGAACAAACCCAGTTCTCTCAGCTTTCCTTTGTATGACAGGTCTTCCAGTCCTCTGATCATTCTTGTAGCCCTTCTCTGCACCCTTTCCAGCCTGTCCACATCCTTCTTGTATAGCAGGGACCAAAACTGTCCACCAGTACTCAAGGTGCAGCCTGACCAGCACTGAGCAGAGTGACCCCTGCTTGCGATACTCTTATTAACACACCTCAGCATCCTGTTTGAGTTTCTTTGCCACTGCAGTACACTGCCCATGTTGAGCCTTTTGTCCACCAAGACCCCCAGATCCCTCTCCACAGTGCTGCTCTCAAGCCATGTGGCTCCCAATCTGAGCTGCATTCCTGGGTTATGTGTTCCCAGGTGCAAGACCCTACATTTGGCCTCATTAAACTTCATACATTTCGTTCTTGCCCACTCAGCAGGCACGTCAAGATCTTCCTGGAGGGTGGCTCCCCTTTCTGGAGTTTCAACTTCCCTGATTATTTTTGTGATATGGAATAAGCTCTTCATGGCCTGCCATTCACCCCTAGGTGTTACATGAGTGTTAGAAAGTGAGTGTTAAATGCTGAAGTCTTAATAGAATCTTCACATACTCTTGAGGATAGTGGAACCTACTTAATACCTGAGCCACATATACTGCTTTCACT
This sequence comes from Indicator indicator, assembly GCF_027791375.1. Lineage (NCBI taxonomy): Eukaryota > Metazoa > Chordata > Aves > Piciformes > Indicatoridae > Indicator > Indicator indicator. The sequence continues at coordinate 8,155,396 of NC_072025.1, forward strand.
GATGGCTAAATATCTACATCACTGTAGAGCTTTGCTCTTAATATATGAGCTATTCCACTTAGGAAAACATACAGAAAATCCTAACTCAAAAGCATTAATCTTCTGAAAAGTTACTTTCCTCTAAACAAAGTTATTCCTGTAGAAAAAAAATATTCTTGTGATACTGCTTCCATTCCTACATCACCTGTTTCAACTTTGAACAATCTTATATTCCTCCAATACCAAATTTCTTCCCCCTGACATTAAAATATTAAATGTTTCTGGAAAGCTTTACTATTCCACAACTCTATTCTATCAACTCACCAATCTTTTCAGGTAGAATTGCCAGAAATTCCTAAGAAGTACTTCTGCCGTCTTGATTTACAATGCACCTTATAACTTCCCTTCTTCTCCAGTAGCTACTTCTTTACATATAAATCATTATATTATGCCTTACACTTTAGTGGCTTAAAAGTTACAAAGAATTGTTTTAAGACAGCAAGTCCATATCCACGATGGCACAAAAACTTCTGGCCCTCAAAGCAGTACTTGAGATCACCTCACCTCCATTACTTGTTAATTTAAATACATTCCATGCTGTGTGACTGTACAATGTAATCCCATTACTCAGGTAGTTACTTGAGCAAATCTGTATTTCGCACAATTCCGCATACACTTCAGTAACTAGCCTATTTCTCCAAAATACCACCTATGTTTTCGGTGCTATAAATATAAATGTTTACTCACAAGAGACCCTACCGTCTGCAAACCATATACTGCTCAGTTTAGTAAAGCATCATGTAGATTTTTATTTCTATTTTAAGGCAGCAGCAAAGTAGTCTACATGACAGTTCATCTAAGCAGTATATTGGCAACAGACTGCAAGTACTCCATGAGAGCAAAAATGAGTCTGTGTCTTAATCAGCAGAAACTTCCAGCGGTGCATGAAAGTGTTTCAGCCCCCTGAACGCTTCCCTCACTACACGAAACGCCCCGTTAGCCCCGGCGGTGCCGGCGTTTCCAGGTCACGGCTCTGCCCCGGCGGCACCGCCCGCCTGGGCCCCGACGCGGCGCGCACCCGCCATGGCGGCAGCAAGCGCCTTGGCGCGCCCGCACCGTACCTTCCAAGCCAGGAGCAGTACGTTCATGATGGCCAGCAACGGACAAGGTCCGTTCTCGTTCTGGGTGATGACAGGCGTGTTCTCCTCTTTCCAGCGGACCCACTTGATGTGATACACCGACTGGCCCGGGAAGCGCTCCTTGGAGGCGGAGAGGAGCTGGGAGCCCGCCGCAGGCCTATCCCCTTCAGGCTCGGGGGCCGGGCCCCCGGAGGAACCCCCCGCCGCTACTGCCTCCTCAACGTCGCTGTTGAGTTCGGAGCTGCTCGGACAGCATGAGTGCAGGTTGGAGAAGGACTCCAGGGAGTCCAGGCTCCGGGACTCCTCCCCTGGCAGGCTGGGAGCCCCGCTGCTCCCAGAGCCAGCCCCCACGGAACCGCTTTCCGAGGTAGGCGCTGCTCCGGGGCTCTCCGGCGCCAGCAACCCCTCGCCATCCGCAGCTAGCAAACTACCTTCCGTGGCCCGTAAGGGAGACGCCGTCTGAGGGGCTGGGGCAGAAGCGTCCGGCTGAGAAGGGCTATGCCGTCCGCCGCCCTCCTCAGCCGCGGCCGGCCCGTCCCTGCAGCCGCCCTCGCCTTCCACCGCCTCTTCCAGGAGGAGTGGGCTGGCAGCGCCCCCGTCGCCCGTCTTCAGTGAGCCCGGAGGCGGCGGGGGCTGCGCCAGGCTCTCCATGCCCGGCTCGCCGCCGGCTCCTTCACTCTCTATTGGCACTGCAGCAGCTGATTCTTCGCCAACAGCGCCCGAGACGCCATAGTAGCGGCCACGGCTCCGCCCCACCAGGGACGTGTGGGCGGGAAGGGGAAGCAGCCGCGGGTCACAACGCGGTTCGAGGCGGAGTAGGGGCGCCCCAGGGGCGGGGCCTGGCGGGGCGGAGGGGCCGAGCGGAAGGGTATAATTCCAGAGACAGCAACGATAGCACCTACGGCTGGGGAAAAGGGGACAGGGGGGAACAGGTGGGGAGAACGCGCCCCTTTGGGCCGCGTGAGAGGGTGCGGGGAGGCGGAAGCCCGGAAGGGGCGGCACAAGGCGCGGCAGCCGCGGAGTGGAGTGAGGTAGGGTAGGGCACGGCAGGATTGGGCTGGACCTGCGTCCTGTTGGCTGCCTTAGTGCACCCGTCAGAGGCGGTGCAGGCACTAAGAATGCCCGCTCCCTCTTCCCGACATGACAGGCCCCCCAACCGAGTACTAAAGGCTACAGCGAACGGGAGGCAGGGTGGAGACACCGTTGCTACCCTACCCCGCCTGTTTTGCCGGAAGCGGGCAGAGGGCGGGGCCACGGCTGCGCGGGCAGGGCGGCGGGTAGCGCACCGCAGCTGGCGTTGGTCGCTCACCCGCAGGCGCGGAGACAGAGCGCGGTGGGAGGGGTCGCACGCTGCATTACGGGTAGTTTATCTGTTTATGAACAAGGTCAGCTTTCTTAAAGGTTTTCAGTACTTGTATTGTATTAAATACCTGTAGGTAATTATGGTGAGTGTAATAGATCATTTGAAAGCTAACGCAACTGTATTATCTGACTAATAAACTTCATGTAAAAACCGTCAGGATGTAATCACAAATTTTAAATACAATTTTGGGAAATTAAGAATTTATCTTCTCTGTTTTGCTTCCAGCAGTTCTTTTTTCTGGGCGCTTTGTAGACAGTTGCATCACCTTTAGCAGCCTTAAGTATGTTAGTGTGGTTTCTTTGTATTGGCATAACAATTTTTCTTAGCTCCAACGTTATCGGGGGAAGGGTGGTTTCTTGGTTGGGTTTTTTTTTTTTTTTTGTATTTTGAAAACAGGAATGAAAAAGCACAAACAGGAAGAGATGATCATAAATTGAGAAACTTGTCACAAGCTCTAATATTAAGATACAGAAAATTTTGAATTAGCATAAGCTAAGAATTAGCACATTGACAAAGGTGTGGAACGTTCTGTCTGAACAGCTCGTTGTCTTCATTAGAGGATTTTTCTTTGTGCTTGAATTGTGAGAGTTATCCAAAACAGTCGCAGAATTAAATTTCTGTTGGTGACTGTAATGCTTCATAACACGTAGACCATCAAGACAAATAGGTGACCTAAAATAGAAACCGAAAAGTGAGTTAATTAGTTTCTGCAAGGAAAAATGTATAAAGGGGTAAAGGAAACCAGCTGATGTATTTATACTTTCGTAAGGAGTCGTTGTGGTGAACGGCCCGAAGGCTGTTCCCACGGAGGTTCAAAAGAGTCAGAAACCTGATCAACAAGTCCAAACGAAGCTGGTGTACCAGCTCGTTCACTCCTGAGGACGCAGATCATACTCACACAGTAATCGGCGCCTCGGCCCAGAGGGGCCCAAGAGGCCGCAGGAGTTCCGCGCCTGACGCCCCGCCCCCAGACAGCCCTAGAGCAGGCGCTGACGCTACCCTGCCTCAGCTGGGAAGCCAACAGCCCCGGAAAAAACCGCTCCCGGAGGCGGCCTGGGGCGGTCCTCCCGCCGTGCCTCGGGCGGGACATGCAGCCAGGCCCTGCCCTGATTTGACGTCGAGAGAACTCCATTCGTCCTCGAGCGGCAGCAGGCAGCGGGTCCCCGCGCGTTGCGCGGGAGGCGGGGTGACTCGCACGTTCAGGGCGTGCCCTGCGGCCCCGCCCCCCCGGTGGCGTCGCGCGGCCGGGGGCAGGCGGCCGGAGGAAGTCGTGGTGCTGGGATCGGACCGGAGCAGAACGCGGCGGGGCCGGCGGTGTTGGAGAGAGCCGCTAATCCGTGGGCGGAAACGGTCCTCCAGAGCGGCGGGGAACAAAGCGGAGTGAGGCGCGGAGCTCGCCCCTCCCCATCCCGGTGCCGATTGGGGCGGATGTACTGTGGGTAGGCGGTGGCGGGGCCTGGGCCCGGTGAAGATGGATCTGGCGGGGACGATAATCCTGCTGTTCTCCTGTGCAGTGGGCGCCGGAGGTGAGGAGCTGCCGGGCCCGCCCAGCCCCCCGGGGCCCTGGCCTGCGGCCCTGGCTCGGGGCTGCCGGCTTCCTTTCCTCCCTTCCCCCTCTTCGGCGCGGCTGGGGGGCGGCGGGCCCCACTCGCCGGAGCGCCGCTCCTTAACGCTCCGGCGGCAGGCCGCGGCTTGAGCTGCCGGACGTGGTTCTCCGTCTCCTGCTCCCGAGTACGGTCCGCATTATTCTGCCTGGGCCTTCTTTCGCTGCTGCTTGGGACCGGACAGGCGCCACCACCCCTTTCCCGGGACTTTTTCGCCCACCGAGGGCCGAGTCAGTTGTTCTTTCTTCCTCAGCCCCTTTTTCCCTACGGTGCTTGGCTGTATCTTCTCCGGCCCGGCTCCCTCCTCTCGGTTCCGCTGTTCAATCTCTCACGGTTCCGCTTTTTGTTACCTTTCTCCGCCCCGTCCTTCGCGCGCGGACGGAGCCAGGTGGCAGCGGCGGCTCTGGGGAGCTGGTGTCTGGGAAGAGGCGGCGGATATGCCGGGAACCTGTGCCTCGAGTGCGCGGGAGCAGTGCGGTTGCCCGCTTGGGTATCTCGCTGCCCGCGGACCTCGCCTTGCTTGTCGCCGAAACCAGGAAGCACGGGTAGACGGAAAGTTCAGGTTAATGAAATAACAACAAGCCCAGGTTTTCCCGGAGGTGTGACCGTAGCTTCGGGGAGGGTTTCCCTTCTCTGAGGCAAAGGAAGAACCGGCTTAGGTTTACAGGGAACCTATAACTTTGTGACGGCAACCGTTATGAGTTATTTTTCAGCATTAGGAAACTTGGGTAGTTTTTTGACTGTCTGGTAAATTGGTCAAGTCATGGTAGGAAAATAGTTTCGAGTTTTTACGTGAACAAACACTGGACAAGGTGGACTTCTGGAGCAGCTGATAAGGACTTAGTTTGTCTGTTTCGTTTGGCACCATTCCTGTTTATCGGTGTTCAACATCTTTGTACATCAGTATGTAGGTTTATTAACAAAGAATCTAGTCCTAAATCTTTGTCTTTCAGATGTACTCAAAAAGTAACATCAAAGTATGTGAAAACTTCAGTAGGTTGTATTTGAGGCTAAGCTGTGAAATGGAAGGCAAGCAGATGTGCATGGTCAGAAATCATCCCATTATTTATATGATTAACAAAAGACAGCTGGTGACTTTTGCTTCAGAAATTCTTGTAAACTGTCAAGATATTTCAGACTTAATTTTTGGCATACTTTTCAAGGCCTCTTTGTTTTCTGAACTAAATGGTGCTGGACAAAATTAATTCGAAGTGATTCATTAACCAGTTGTAAGGGTTGTTTCCACTGTTGAATTCTGGTCAGGCTAATATATCTTAAAGTCACAGTAAGCATGTAAAGTAACAATCTCTGCATATATAGAAGCAAATTGATGAAGCATATTTTAGAAATTCATGTTACTTCTTTGAGAAAAGAATGGGCATCTTCAGTATTTCTGACGCTAGGAAGCACACTTCACAACCTGGTAACAGAAGCACATGTCTTTCAGTGTTTAGTAGTACAGGTAGATCTTTAAAGAAAACTTAATAATGCTGGATAGAAATCTAGAAATGATGGCTGACGTGTATGTAACGTTTCCTGTGAAACTTTGAATAAAATTATCAATTTTTTTTTTAATGATAAAAGCTTGCATTGGTTCAAGCTGCCTGGCACCACTAGTAGGGATGGGGCTATGCCCTGCCCCCACACCCACACCTCCAATGCTAAAGGTGTTGGTGGTACTGTGCTGTTTAATGGCACGTCGATATGTTGTAAGTGGATTATGTCATTGATTGTTCAGTTAAAATGAGTTTTGTATGCTCTGTCATCATTTATCAGTCATCTCACCCAACTGATGAATGGAACAGAAGAGAGCACTTATCCACCTTTTGAGGGTTTTAAATGTCCGTGGGATGCCAACACCAGACTGCTTCTGTCGTGGTGTCTCTTATGTGTGCCTGGTCTTGATCATAGTAACAGTATTTTTCCATGAGTACCATTTGAAGGTGTGCCCTGAGGTTGGATAATTATAGGTGGCAGGGTATGTTGGAGAGTATGAGCAAGTGCCTAGGCTGGTGGTCATCTCCAGTGTTTAGGAATCTCATCTCTGAGCACAGGCAAATTCCTGATAAGCTGGTAAAATGTTTGGAAAGAGGATGTCGTCAGCCCAGTAATTCCTGAAAGATACAAGTCACTGCAATGTGCTGAGGCCTGGCCTATTCCTGTTGAGCTCTTCTCGGTGCTGTTCAGCACACAGAGGAAGGAGTCTCTGGGCCTATAAACAGACCAACAGGCATGGCAGTGGCACCAGAGAGCCAGCCTGTGATTCCTCACTTCTGTACAGAAGTACACAAGGAAAATGTCTCATCCTGCGAAGGATAAGGATGAACCAGGGCTGTCACAGGAACAAGAGGAAGAGCCAGAGATAATCACTTGATCTATATTCCTGGACGAGCTGCAGGACATACAGAAGGACTATGGCCACCATCCAGGCGAGCTCATTATCACCTGGCTGTTCCAGTTATGGGAGAGAGAAGCCAGTGGTTTGGAATTAAATGGTAGGGAAACCAAGCAGGTGGCATCCCTGTCTAGGGAAGAGGGCACTGACAGAAGAAAATAATCCAGATTCTTCTGAAGGCCAGGTTCACTATAAAGTGGATTATGGTCAAAGTACCTGCATGAGAGATAAAGTTTCTAGGGATAATATGGCAAGACAGGTGTTGCCAGATTCTGATGGATGTCATTAACAGAATTGCAGTTGTGTTTCCACCTACCAGTAAGAAGGAAACCCAGGCCTTCTTGGGTGTTTTGAGTTTCTGGAGGATGTGTATCCCAGACTATATTTTGATTGTGAGCCCTCTCTCCCAAGTGACTTGGGAGAAGAATGATTTCCAATGGGGCCATGAGCAGTGACAGGCCTTTGAATAAATCAGAAAGGAGATTGTGCATGCAGCAGCCCTTGGGCCAGTCTGGACAGGACAAGGTGTTACAAATGGGCTCTATACCGCAGCTGGTAGAGCACAGTTGGGCTCGGTGTGCAAGGGAAGAGCTTCCTCTACCCATCATGCTACGTGAAGCAAGTTGGTCACCCTGATAATACAGCAGGCTTGATTGGGGAGCCCGAACTGCTCAGGAGTCTTAGAAATCATCACAAACTGGCCAGAAGGCAAAGATTTTGGGGTGTCACCAGAGCAAAACCTGCCAGAAAACAAAAAGTGATCTGCGCTGTTCCTGCTGCACTGTGGGAAAGCACTGAAGGTGGGAGGCTTGCTGTTCCCACTTGTGTGGGAACCCAACTCCTACATGACATGTTGCAGAAGCTGCTGAGGGGAGAAGGTGAATCAAGGTGAAAGCCATCCAACTGGCTTGAGATATTGCTGAGCAAGAGAAATGACCAATGCTTGCTCTATCTCTATACAGATTCATGGATGGTGGCAAATGCTTTGTGGGGGTGGCTACAGCAATAGAAGGAAAACAACCGGCAGTGCAGAGGTAAACCCCTCTGGGCAGCTGAATTGTGGTAAGATATCGTGGCTGAGGCAGAGAGCTTGATGATCCAAGTACATCATGAGGATGCCCCTGTACTTGAGAATTGTGCCTCTAAAGAAGGTAACAACCAGCAGGTTGGGCTGCTAAAAGTGGCTCAGATGGATCTGGACTGGCAACATAAGGGTAGATTATTTCTAGCTCAATATAGTAATAATTTTTAAAATTCCATTAATCTGCACTTTTAAAAAATAATACACTTGTCTATATTGAGTCTGAGATACTTTCACAGCATACCTGAGTTTGAACTTTTCTTTCACAGTTATGCAAGACTTTGTGACTGTGTACACTCTGGACTATATATCCTTTTGACTCTGTAGACTCAGTTGTAACAGTCTTTAAGTACTTTAGTTATAGAAGTATATTGTAGACTAACAGAACTAGTTATAACATTAGTTCACAATTATAAATCACAAAAGAAGTATTTTTAAACGTTCAAATGGTTGGTTTGAGGACAAAGATTAGTGAAATCTTTGTTTCGCTCAAAAATTTTCTTATTCTTAAAATTACGTAAAAGAATGCAATCAAAGGCAAGTAATTAGTGTGGTCGCACTAAGGAAGCGTACCACTACGTCCGTATTTATAACTGCTTTATAACTGTCTGTGTGGTCTGTGGTTAAAATGGACAGCTTATCAGCAATTTGGTCTAAACAGACCAAACATGCTTGATCATGTTTAGTATTGGATCACTTTTGGGGCTCTCTGAGAAGTTTTTCTTTCTTTGCTTCTACTGATTAAGTATGAACTTCATAAAACAAGTGGTCCAGTAGATCAGTTTCAATAATGAGAAGGAGAAGCTGTGGCAATTTTTTTATTAGTAATTGAGGAAAGATAAACTTTATCTCAGATAGGCACCGTATACTAGAGGGTAAAATATGTGCCCTGCTTTTAATTTTATTTGAAAAACAAAACAAAACAAAAACAACGAAATGAACCATGTAATCACACTTTGTTGCATGGAATAAAGACACATGCAGGTGTATTAAAACAACATAATTCTCAACAGATAATGCTTTCTGAGGAATGGAAATAAATGAAAGATGCTTTCCTTCTACTGAGGACTATTAAAAAAAATAATGAAAGGGGAATAGAAAATACAGAAAAGGGAGCTATTGAGAACTCCCAAAAGCTTGGATTTAGCAAAAGGGGTCATGCTTTGGCTAGAGAAATCAGGTGCTAAACATTGTTGCAAATCTATGCTAAATTCTGTTTTCTCTGGTACCACATGCTCTTCTGTGTTGCTAGGACTTTCAAGTTGTACCTTCATGTCTTGTGCTGCTGGATATTGAACTACCCCCTGAACAAGGAGAAATTCTGGTCTTTTTCTGGACACATGGGGGAGTTGGGGGAAGGCATTTATGAGCTATCACCATCTCAGTGATTTGTTTTGCATCATTGCTATAAATTGAGAAGAATACCAGCCTTCATTAGCATGGCACTCAGCCTCCAGCATTTATCTGGAGTTTAAAATAAAAACATGAATTTTATATGGCTGGATGAGACAGTGTCTGGTAAAGACAGCTGTCAGATGGTTTCAGAAATGCCTATGGTAATGAAAAATAAATAAAATTGGGTGTTTAAATGGCAACTTAGAAATGCCATGGCATAACTGTAATGAGTTACTGCTGTCTAGTAGTTCTGCCCTGACCACACATTCGTATCTCTTCTCTTTCACCACCTCTATTGCCTGATCGTGTAAGATGCCAGTTCAACCTGATAATTTAAACAAAAGAAATTATTTTTTTTTTTGCTACACATGTAACTTCCATTGGTGATTGCACAGACCCAAGCCCAATGGGGAGGAAGAGGTGGAACTTGCATGGGTTAAGAAGCAAGAGGGTGGGATTAAAAAAAGCAGACATCTGTTTATTGCTTATACTGGTGGCATAAGCATTCTTTAATGTCCCATGTAAAGGGAATGCTAAGAGAAAGAAACTTTACATTGAAAACAGTTTGAAGTACAACTTTCTTTGATTGTCTTAATTAAAACTTGTGTTATATTTAAACTGTTTGCCTTTATCATCTGTGTGATTTACCATCTTATGGGAAGTTAAATTGTCATCTTTTATCATGATTTATATAAATATAATAGATGTTTGTGTTTACACTGGTGATCTTTATTACCACTCTTCTTTATGTGCGTGAAGCTAGCTCCTATCATGATTTCCTCTGTAATCTTTCCCGATACTGAGGTTAGTCTGACCACCTGTAGATTTCCAGGCCCTTCTTCTTGAAGATGGAGATGATGTTTGTCTTCCAGTTCTGAGGAACCCCCCTCCATCACTGTAATCTTTTAAAAAAGTGATAGAAAGCCTTGATATAGCATCAGCTAGCTCCCTCAATATTCCTGAATGCATCCCATCTGATCCTGTGGACTTCTGTACATCCAGATGGCTTAGGTGTTCCCTGGCTCAGGTTCTTTACTTCAGGGGTACTGCTTCATTCCCACAGGTTGGGAAGGCTTTTTCTAGGGAGCAGGAAAAGGTCTTCATGGGTCTTTTATAGGAAAATTACCATGATAAACAAACTGAAAGCCAGATCATTTAGCACAAGCCACCAAACAATTGTTATATGTAGCTACTCAAGTTGTGCCAGGAGGCTTATAGCTAAAATCCCGTAGGTGATATGTTTTGCCTTTTGCATAAGCTAGTTTAAAGGTGAGAATGTATGTTTCAAGCTCTGTACATGTCCAGTGGGATTCGTGTCTGTTCAGAACCACAACTTTAGATACTTTCTTTACACCTCTAGGGATTTCGAAGAGCTATTGACCGTAGCACGCAAAAATATTTCACAGGAACTGTCACCTTGGGACATTTGCCTAAATGCTCCACCTCATTCAGTTTAAACACCTTCCTTTGTATTTACCTCTAAGCCCAGGAGACTAAAGCTTCGTTCCCTGGAGGGTTTTTTTTTGTCATAGGAAATGTCACATCTAGTTTCACAAGCCTTTGGAAAACTATCCTGTCAAATTCAAAATCCATCCTGTTATCACTTGAATACCTGTATTCTAAAGGATTCCTGTCCTCTAGCTAGGCATTTAGACGAAACATAATGCTGGATTATTCCACTAGGTTGCCTGTAAAAGCATCATGCCTTCTTTGATGTTTGACTAATGGCAACATGATAGAAGCAGTTTGTAGAGTGGCTCCCTTAAACTATATCTAGATGCTCATAGCTCAGTTTTCCTTATTGTGGGCTTTCTGACCATAAACTGATCTGAAACCGATTTGTCTTGCAGTCTCTATGAAGAAAAAAAATTAAGTTTTTCAGTTACAGTAAATAACAGTAGTTTCTTTCTCACAGAGGTTGAGATCTTTGTGTGTGCTGTTGTACCAATTTCTTGAGATGCACTACTCAGGTTCTGTGACAGACCTCTTCCTTTTTGATGCAGAATCTTCTAATTACAAAAGCTGCATCTTGCAGGTATTCCTGCCTCATGCATCTCAGTGAAATATTTCCAATTTAACAAACTTTTGCCAGAGCATCCTGTAAATCCTTGTTACCAAAGTTGAGTTACTTAAGCTACCTTTGTGAAGAAGACAATCACTTTTGATTGGTAGCTGGTTTTATTAGAAGAAGATTACATATCAGTTGCAGATTTGGCTGCTATGTTACTGTTACATGTCCTTATGGAACTGAAAGTAAATGTTCATTTTGAAGCCTGGATTTCAACCCTAACTGAAGTCTCATCTGTAGAAAAGCTATGAAGTAGCACATGCTCAAGGTGATACGCAGCTGCTTTGGTTTAGCAGGAGGAGAGTAGCAAGAGTGTTTTTGTTAAGTGTTCAATACGAGAGTATTTATAAGGACTTTTTAAGTTTTGTAAAAAGGGGAAATAGCGTTGTTTCTCTGTGGTCACAGAAAGTTGTTCTGCTTAAAGCCCTCTTTGCTTTTGCTTAGCAGAGCGAACAGCTGTAGTGCTTTTTAATGTCAGTAGTCTTTTGCTGTCTTGTCATAGTATTTAGCACTTCGAAACTATTCATTGCGATTCAGCTGAGTGCTGAGTCTCTTGGTTTTCCACATGGGCATGAACAGGTGGTCTTTAGTAAGTTGTCATACTTTAAGACTTTTATAGTAGTTCCTTGCAATACTGAGGAAAAAAAAGTCCTAAAACAATTTAAGGAATGCGTTGCTAGAAGCCTTCTATCACAGAAAAGTTGAAAATAATTTAACTTGTTAAATAGTCATGAAGTTACAGAGTACAGAAATTGACACATTCTGCAGCATACTAACTGTAGTTTTTACAAAGTTTTTGAAGTGAGTTATTAGTACCTGTTCTAGATTTAGATACATTCTAAAATGAAAAGGTGAGGTAAGTTATAGCTTGTATCAATTAATTTTGAAGCTTACCGTCTTTAATGTTGATGCTGATCATACACCTGGAACTAAAAAGCATGTATCTGTAGTCAGGCCAGTATATATTGTGCATCAGTTTAATATAACAGTTGAATTCACACTCATCTTATTTAGTTTATAGATGTTCTTGGGCCATAGGAGGTGTTCCTACTTTATTTTGTGGGATTGTTGAATGTGATTACAGAAACATTTGACATGGATAATATACTTCTTCCTTTAAATTCTTCCCCATGCTGACTGATGAAACACTGGATTCTTTATCTTATTTGGATTAGAATTCACTTAGACTTGCTTAAATCATAGATTTTTATTAATGTTTAAGATGTGTAGAAGCTGAATGAGAACAGACTTGTATCTTGAGACAAAGAGCGATAGGAAATTAGAATGGAGTTTTATTATTGGATTATTTGCAGTCAACAATGAGGACTGAATACTTGCAGAAACCTACAGTACAGTGAGCCAACTTGCATGTGGTTTATCTGCACTTGAATTTTGAAAAGGTAAGGATCATCCTGTGTACATTGCTGCTAAATGCAAGCAATGCATTTGGAAGTATTCATTTTCTTAGTCATCTTGTGTTGCTCATTGAACTTATTGGTGATCAGACATTCTAGTCTCTTGAAAAGAAACAGAAGCACTGAGAAATCTGGTATTGAAGAAGACCTCATAACAATAAATACAGGGAAAGGCAAATTTTATACCTTTGCCTACCAGAATTGTATTCTTAGTAGAATAACGTTTGTCTCATCGGGCCTTCTTGAACTTTGTCAGTGTACATATCTGAAGAAAAGTATTGCTTGAAATCTCTGAGAATTCTCACATTTAGGTTTGTCCAAGATTAAACTGATTATGAAGTATCCTGATCTTCTTGCGGAATTAAGAGTTTTTGAGAAAATTTGAGATTTTACTTTCTGTTTGATCTCTTAAATGCTACACTTGGTATTTCTTCAGGAGAAAAAAAAGGTGCCCCAAGTCAGGTTCTTGAAAAAACAAGCATAAAATGAATAATTTGTTGCCTTTCTAAAAGAAGGGGTTGAGGAAGGAGCATTTTGAAGCTGGGTGGGGAGCTAGGAAAATGGGGCAAACACTTGCATATACACCATTAAGCAAGAATAAAATCTGTAGGGAAGAATTTGTGTGGACGTTTTTACTAAAAATTGCGAGTGTTGAAACATTCCTTTTATAAATACATTTGGCAGTATATTGCTGTCACAGCTTAAAAGAAAATTTGACTTTTTGCATAATAACACTAAGAAATTGTGCTTACTTTTGACTGATTTGATACATAGTTTCTGTAATGAATAGTTGATTGTTCTTCAGAAACAGTTGCTTCTATGCAGCTAGAAAGGGATTGATTGTAATTTTATTGCATAAAATTTATTGAAGAGTGCTGCAAGGCTATTTTCAAACAGGGTCAATGTTTTCATGCTAGCTACTGACAAAAGTTTGATATCAAAACATGCAATTACTCCTTGGAGTTTTGAAACATTGTTTAATGCCTTCAACTTTTTGGTGGCTTTAATGTTTAATACATCGAGAAATGAGATGTAATTTGGGTCATGTATAATCTGACTTTGAAACCAGAACCACTGTAACTATCTCACTTTTGCTGTAGATTCTGAAGATAGATATTTAAACTAATTCCTTAAGGTTGGATATTTTAGATAAATTAAGAACTGTTTTTCACTGTGTATGTAAAGCGTACTGTGTGCGCTGCCTTCATTGCAAAGACAGTCATTTACTCCACAAGTTGTTTGTGTTTGTGCTGGTTGTTGTTTTGGTTTGGTTTTCCTGTTTCTCCACATTATTTTCTACTATTGGAACTACTTCTGGTCTCTGATCACAGTTACTAAATTGCTTCATCATAATAATACCTTACACAAGATCTGTATTTCTATTTGGCAGGCAGATTCAATATTTTTCATGCATAGCAGATTATTTGGTGTCATGAGCATAATGAAACTGGAAGTACAATTCTAGGGAAACAGAAGAAAGATGTTCAGTTATTGAGCTTTTCATATTTGCATCAAGAGTGCATTTCCGAAACATGCCTCAAGCATTCCTGTCTACAATGATGAAGTTTGCATTGTGGAGTAGTTTTGGAGTAAGTGAACCATACTTGTTTTCATTCAAATTGAAGTGGAAGATGCCTTCCAAGGTCCACTTACGTAACAAAATAGATATTTATATGTTTTATATTTAATATTTCTGGTGGTGGCGTCTTCAGACACTGCCGTAACTTATTTACAAAGTATATTTACAGGTTCTGTTATTCGATTGTGGGTATTACATTCCACATATGAAGACAGTTAAACAAATTAAGCACAAATCTGAGAATTTCCAATACAGCAATTTAAATTGGAACTAAAGGTTTTGTGATCTGCGGTTTCCCACAAGGGGGATTCTGTAGCAAATTAGCTGGGTACTCACGGCTTGCTCCTTTGTCTGATGTCTTCCCAGACACTGTAACTATAATTCAAGCAGCTCTTGGAGAGGGCTGAGGGGCTTCTCTCTTGCTCTCCATCACTGGGCTGTAGCCTTTCCTTGGCTCATCTGGGATTCGGTTCTCTAAGGGCTCTCAGAATGTTGGTTGCCTTGGTCCAGGTGCACAAGGCCCAGGTGTGGTTTGCCTGCTGGGATAAGCTCTTCAGCTGCAACTCTGGCAGCATTTGGCTCTTGTTGCTTTCTCGGGGAGAACAAGGCAAATTGCCTACCATCTCAGCTGGTTTGAATACTGTCCAAAGACAATTTAATGCCCATTGGTAACAGAGAAACATGATAGCTGAACCTATAGAATGGGGCACATCCAAACGTGGCCAGGGGCACACACACTTTACAGGTCTGTTACAAGGTTAATCGCACGTGCTACACCGGGGACCATCTGGACCCCAGGAAACGTCCAGGTTTGCATATTCACAGGTGCATAGCCTGTTGTCTGCTTAGGGCATGTTTTGGGGCTTGTCCCTTTATGGGCAAATTAATGCACTCTAACTGCAAGTGTGATTCATTCTGTAGGACCAGAGTAGAATCAATCTGAAGTGTGCAAGAGAAAAAAAGAAAGCTAAAATGCATATAATGTGTTTTGCACCACAGATCTCCCATATCTGGTGTTGTAATTGTAATCCTAGTGATTGCTTGGACATGCTAAGTGTTACTTTTTTTGTCTTTCCAGGCCAGTATGGAAATCCTCTAAATAAGTATATTAGACATTATGAAGGTTTGTCATACGATGTGGATTTATTACACCAAAAACACCAGCGTGCCAAAAGAGCAGTATCGCATGAAGATCAGTTCTTGCGCCTGGATTTTCATGCTCATGGAAGGTTAGTGATACTTTAGAAGGTATTAGTTTTAAGTATTTTATTCATACGTATTTTAACTATAATGAAATATAAATGGTGAAATACACTTATCAAACTAATCCTAGCTGGAATGCACTAATATTCAGTGCTTACAGTTCCTGTGAGGTATTTGCTCTGATATCCAGTAGAAGTGTGAAACTGTCAACTTGTGATCACTTACTGAAACTTCAGTTGGTAACTAATAATGCACTTTGAAGCTTAAACAATGGATTTATGTTGGAAACACAGTGGTAGTTGATTCTATTTACAATGCAGCTTTGCCATATTTTTTATAGAAAATGTCACCACAGTTCCTTCCATGTCCTCCATTCCCATCTCCTGGAGTCCCTTCCAGTGCCCAACTGCCTGAGGAGATTTAATTGAGAAAAAGGAAATTTCAAATTGCATTCAAAACTACAAAATAAGCCAAAAAGTGTTCTGTTTTGTGTGTAATGATGTCTGTCATCTGTTTTCTGTGCTGCTGTGGAATTTGGGAATTACTTGATATGGGGAAAACAATTGATGATACAAAATTTTCTTTGTCTTGTATTCAGCATGTGATTGCAGGATTCAGTACAAAAGTTAGCTATTCACTGTGAGCATGTGATGTACAATTTGTAGGTTTCACTCACAATTTGTGGGAAGATCTCTTTGTACTTTAGAATTGCCTGCTTTCTGTATAACCTCCCCAAGTGCAGCACCACTGTCTTAATATGCATTAGAAATGTGTAATGCTCTTTCTTTTTCCTTTTATTTCAGGTACAATTTAAGTAAGTTCTTGCTAGCCATAAGTAGAAAAATAGGCAGATTAACAGAGCAAAGGTAAAACCAGGTCTTCTGAATTGGTTTGGAATATTATTTTATGAATAAGCTTTCTATTTCTGTGCCATCTTGTAATTTCTTCAAAGAATCAAGTGTTGCTATTGGAAGCGTATGGTGTAAGGACCAAATTTCAGTGCGTGCTCCAAAAAGGTTAGCAGTAGGGTTGTAGAACTGCAGTCTAAATCCTGAATGTGAAGTCCTGTCCTTTAAGCCACAATTTTGGGTGCAATTTTTAGTCCAGGGTATTTGTGTTATTTAAAGAAGAAACATACTGCTGTTGTCTTTGCTATAGCTTCACAGGCAATCTCTATTCTTCTCTATTAAATTCTTTTAATGAACAATACTACAGAGTAAAATGTTTCAGAGGCTCCTCACGTTATAAGCCTCTTCACTTTTAAATGGTCCAGCAAGGCTGCAAGACAGTGAGTTTACCTTCAGTCTAATGTTGCCCCTCTTAAGATGCAAACTGATGCTTAATTTAGGCTTACCAAAGTGACTGCATTTGCAATATCATTTTTGTGCTAGCACTAGTAGGCATAAAACTGTCCCAGGAATAGGATCTGGGAACTGATACAGATGAAAAATACTTGGAGAAAAAAGTAAATTGGTATGACTCGAAGGGCGATGAATGGAGGATGAGACAATTCTTTTGGGGAGCAGTCTACTTGAGCACATTCATCTTGTCATTGGTGAAGATATCATAATACTCTTCTATAAAACAGAGCTCTTAGCTTGGTCTGTGCATTCTATCTGTGCTAATAAGATGGGATGAAAATCCTTATTGTGTGAAAATGTTGAGTATACCCAACATAAAGTCTAAAAAAGACTTCCTCTCACCTCTCAGAGCTTAGTCTTAGCAGACAAACAGATTTATAAAGATTTTGATAAGTTACTATTATTCATTAATGTAAATATTAGTGTTTATATGTGGACTTGATTCAAATCCCTATACTCTGAGGCACAAATCCATTATTAACTGAGGCTGAATGGCAGCCTACTATAATGATACACGAGTCCACAATTTGGGATTTTGGTCATTTCCTGTGACATATTGAAGTTTCTACCAAAGCCTGTAATTGACAGGCTGTAAATTTAGTCCACAAATTTCTTTTAATAACTTTGAGTGTGTTCTTACAAAATACTTTTTTAATTCAGTATGGATTAGGAAGTATCAAGTTAATTTACTTCTATCTGTTTAGTAGCTTTGAAGGTGTGTAGCAATTTGAAAACTGTATAAATAGGATTGCCTTTTTGTAATTGCAGCTTATTTGTTGTGAATAACTGTAAACTATATATCAGATAATTACAAATCATGTATGTTGTCACGACATTAAAACCTCTCTATCAATTATTCTAATTACTCCGTGCTAAGGTAGACAATAAAGTTTTTGCAAAATACTGGAACCATAGATGTAGCATAGATGTAGCTCATGGACCTCTAAAGTGCTGTTTTATTTAAATACAGGTGATGAAACTTAAAGACATTCAGTCAACATAAGGCTTAAGATTCTGAAAATTTAAACCTGATTGTTTTGAATGGTCTTATACCAAATGCTTAGCTAAGACTTTGTCCAGGTGTCATGGATTATTGGCATACAGATGTCCAACTTGCATCTCTTTTAACTTAGTAAGATACTAAACATTAACTTAGGAGTACTGAAATGATAATCTTCTGGTTCGATGTGGCTTCTGTAGTCTGCTCCTGGCTTCTGTTGTCTCCTGTAGCCAGGAAACAACGGAAAAGCTGTCCTGATGTTCACTACTAGAAGCAGCAGATAAAGCTAGCTGCATCACAACAGATTTTGTTACATCTCTGGTACTAGTTTTATAAGCTTTATGTTTCCATTTGTGACAGGGGAAACACCTATTGGTCATGTTGACAGTCAAGATGAGAAAGTGATTTGGCTGGTTGTTGTTGAGCCAGACTAATTTGTCCTTCAATTCGGTATATAAGCAAACTTGCTGTAAGAAGAAAGGGTACAGGAAAAAGCACAGAAGTGGTGAAAGGGAAGTTGTAGTGCTATCCTTTTCCCCTTTTCAGTCATAATGCTGACGTATGCCATATTAGCATTCATTAAATTTACAATTTCATTGTCCAGAAATGGCTGGCAGCTATAGGCATTTTATAATTGTGCAAATAGAATTTGTTCTCTTCAATAGACTGTTTGGATTTAGGAACTGTATTTCATAGTACTCTTTGGTTGAAAAAAGGGAAAAGAAAAAGTGAAATTTTTATACCAAGTTAAAGTGACCATTTAGCCATGGGCTAATAATTCATTAATGAAATAAACATTAATGATGGAGTTAAATGCAAAGCTACCTCTTTTCACACCAAACTTAGTAGTTGTTACAGTGGAGATGGTTGTGAAATGTGCTATCATTTGGAAACCTTGCTTTATTTAACCTTTATCTGAAAGTTTTAAATGTACTGATAAGGACAGAAAATTTTCAGGTTTTGTTGTTGAGTAATCTAGAACACAACTTATGGCAGATATAATGAATTAAACCAAACTAGCCACTATTCAGTGCTGAAATACTAGCTTAATAGGGCAGTTTAAAGTTGATAAAATTAAGCTATGCATAGATGTTAATTTGAATAATAAACTTTGTAATTTAGATGAGTTGACATTATTGCTTCACCAATAGTGCTAATTTCTAAAAAGCTTCAAATGGGAAGTAATATGAAGTTTTAAAAGTCCTGGTTACATATCTTAGCTCTTACACCTGTCAGGTTTTTTTGTGTGTGTTAGTGTGAGTTAATTTAAGGTACCCTTTGAGTCCAGGGAAGGTTCATACAAATATCATGAATGCACAGTGTGCATATTACCTAGCCACAGTGTGGATATTACCTAGCTAAGTTCCCAGTATGAAGTAGCTTCTGAAACCACTTTGACACACCCACCCACACTCACGTACCCCTCGAAAATATGCCAACATGAAGCGATTCATAGAAGAGCAATTACTCTGGCACCAGCTTGAGATGTGGTGAAGGAATTTAATATGGCATAACTTTATTTTGTGAGTCAAGATAATATCAGTAGTTTTGGCAATGAAGTTGGATCTTCACTAAAACTGCTATTGTGTTTTATACCCAGTTTTGACTTGGTCACAAAACGTGTACTTGCACTTACTGAACACAACCCTGCCCATGCAGAGAAGCTGGAAAGTTGTTTTCTTCATGTTTTCAGTATAAACGTTTGCAAAATATTAATTGTATAACATGTTAAACTGAATTCTGTCAGCTGGATACTTCATAATTTTGTTTTGAGGAAACATCTCTGACATCTTATGTTCTCTGAACTTTTAACCAAATGACAAACCTGTGAATTCCTTTGGTGCAATCAGGAGAACAAAGGAACTACATCTATACAGTGCATAATTGTGCTGTTAGTCAACTTTTTACTTAATACATTCCTAATAATTCACTCTTTCTAATATTTTCTTAATTTGTCCTGTTAATTACCTATCCACACTGACTTCCACTCTTGGTACTGGATTAGTTGATGACTCCTGGTTAGGAAAGTTGTCTAACAAACTTTGAACAGTTGAATTCAACTGGGACTTGAATACATGGTAGTGGCTGCTTATTACTAATGAAAGATAGATTGAGAACTTTTCAGATTTAGCTGCAGTTTTCATTAGATTTTTACCTAAAGTTTTACTGGATAAAATGCTAGAGTTAAGTTCAGACATGTTTGTTGGAATATATGGTCTATATGTGATCCTTATAATAGGAAAACTGTTGCTGGAAATGCTTCTAACATCACTTGTTTGTAAGCCATACGAATAAAAAGACTTTCTAGATGGTTATCCTAATAGTAAAAGTACCGATTTGTTGAATATTGTTTCTCTATAAAGTCTAAGAGAATTAAAAAATGCGGCTTCACTAAGAAAAATATTTTTGTGTTTTAATTTGGGTCTACAAGTCATGGTCTCTGTGTCCAAATTCCTTTAGCGCAGCACATTCAAATCTTAAAATCTAGCTTAATGTACTTAAAATCGTGTAAACATCAATCATATTAATCGTCAACTGGAATAACCTTATTCCTCAGCTTCTACCACCTTATATGATTCATTGGGACTTAGAAGTACTTACTTTGTTCTACTGTGATCCAAAATGGACTATTGTATCGTGTTGTCACCTCAGTCTGTGTAAATGCTTTTAGAGATTTACACTGACTGTCACAGCATGTAAAGTAGCCAACATGTAGCTGCTTGTAATCCTGTTTGGACGGTGTCTGTTATCTCAGCAAGCTTATGTGTTTACAGCTCTGTGTATCAAGAATAATCAGTGGCAAGACGTTGAGGATGAAGGCTGCATCCTCAGTTATGTTCAATAATAACATACTTAGCAGGTCTGACTTCTGAAGGTTAGGCAAGATGTCTTTGAAAAATCACGAGTGCCACACGAGAGGTGTTGATGGAGAACAAATATAAGCTGCAGGCATTCTAGCTGGAATTGTTGAGGCTTGCAGTACTGTAGAGATTGTTTCATAGATAAGTACTTACTAGAGGATGATGCTTTCTGTCTGCATCTAGGTGGGTAATAGAAGGAATGATAAACCTGGAGATGTTATCATATGCTATTTCAAAGATAACTTTTCTTTAGAGTCAGTAGCAGGATCATGGGAATTGTCTGTTAAATAGTAATGGACTATGTTGAATGGGCTTAGTAAGTGAGAACTGTGAAAAATAATGATGTCCATAAATGTGATGGTTCTGTAGACTTAGCTTGTGAGTAGTTTAAGCCCACCATTGAGTTGTTCAGCTCTCTTGTGTTTAATGCAGTTCATGTTTGGGATGATGCTGACAGTCTGTGGAAAGTGAGTTTAGATTTCGGAGTGCCTCATGTGAAAGCAGTTAGAAAGCACTCAAATTATTCTCCCCTTCTATTTTTAGACTCCTTTTGATTTTTTAAGAGAAGACAGTCTTTGACATCTTAAATGGGAAAAGTAAGGATAAAAAGACTTGCACCTCAAGCCAGAGTAGTATCTTCCAGATCCTGACTTGAGAGGAGAGGCTGATGGAGGCAAAACTGAAGATTTTTCTGGTTTCTACTGAGAAAAAGAGTATGAACCTAAATGGACTCTCCTTCTACTGCAGTTGCACTCTGTACTGCTGTCAACCCATTACATTCTCTTTTGTTTTCTCTACCACTTCCAGCTGTGGAGTAACTGCTCCATCTTTTATTTAATGTCTGTTTGCTTCTTTGTTTATTTTAAAACAATCTCCTGTGGTCACTAAGTGATTTTTGCCTGCTCCACCTGCCCTTTTGGGTACCACTGATAATAGCTCTAAGTGCTAGTTGGTGTGTGTTGTTTCACTCCAATACTGAAGTGTGTTTGTAGTGAACTACTTCATTTTTGTGGAACAATCATAAAATACATCCATACCAAAACTATTGTACAAGCACTAACTGACATGGCAGAAAGCCCAAGAGTCACAGGGAACTACCAGCCACATCTCAGAATTTCATAGCCTTGTAGTAGATACTTCTAATGCATCAGCCGAGGAGAACACTTGCTTTGAAGCTTTATTAACACTGTGCAAGAATAATACAGTTTGATTGTGAAACAATAGTTTGCATTACAGAATAGTCAACATGAATCATGAGAGCCTTTACCAGGTTTTAAGTGTAGGCAGGGCTTTTTTCCTTGATGTTGAATTTTGAATCATAACATACAGTTGTTTCAAAATACTTACAACTGAGGCGTCATATTTAATGTGCAAGTGAAGACTGAAGATATATTTTGTATATGTTTTAGCTGTAGGAAGAAGTAATTGGATTTAATCACTTATACACCGTGGTGCTCAATTGTGATGGTTATTTTGCTGTTAGTAACAATGGATAGTAGTTTTCACTAGGAGAAGTCAGTTCTGTCAGTATACTGTGCATACTGAGAAACTGGTCATTTTTTTAGATGAAGACTGGCACAGATGTGGGCAACTTATCAGAGTTACTTCTTGTGTAACAAATTGGTGGCATAAATTTAATAATTTAATACTCCTTTAATTTCATGATTGTGCAGAAAGAGAAAAATATAGGAAGAAAATCAACTAAAATTGGCATGACCAAAGTTTCAGCAGTTTTACTGATCTGTATTTGCACAATGCGTTTATACAAAATTTAAGAGAATACCAAATGAAATTCTGAAGGAAGCTAATGGTTGTCACAGGTATGAAATCACATGATGTCAGGCATTTTAGAACACTACAGTTGCCTGACTTCATTGAATAAAGCTCTGGGGTTTGTAAAAAGAAAATATAGTGCGCTTCACATAAAGATTAGCAGTAGGGTTTGTGTCAAAGAATGTAATGTAATTTTAACAAGACATTGAATGAGTAGGGTTGTTGACATAGTTGTGCATGTAACTCTACCATTTTTAAGTATTTTTTTATTAAATGTTGTTGCCCATCTTTGTTTGTTTCAATTAAAACATTAATTAGCTCATCCACATTTAATTTGCATTGCTCAAATGATGGCAATTAAATTAAAATAACCTGAGAGTTGTTTTTACCTTTTCTACTTCCCAGTGCTGTGAAGTAAAATAGATGCTTCGTAGCTACATCTGTGTCCTCTGGAGGAATGGGAACAAGTGTATAGTTTCAGTCAGCATTTTAGATTTATGCATTTAGGTCTAACCCTGGGTTTTGGCTTAAATCTTGTAAATTTAACTATTTGTATCAAAAGCTTCTAAATAATCATAAGAAAATCTTCTAGACTGTGGTCTAATTGTACACTATGAACATTTTCTATAGATTAATTTTATGAGGTCTGCAAATTATTTGCATAAAACTGTTAGAAGCACTTTGCCTCTCTTTTAATTGGAAGCTCAAAGTCAGTTTACCATCTTGTTTTATTCACTTTAGATACTTCAACCTTCGAATGAGGAGAGATACATCTCTTTTTAGTGATGACTTCAAAGTAGAAATATCAAACCAAGTAATTGATTATGATACCTCCCATATTTACACTGGACACATTTATGGTAAGTGCAACATGTTAAAATGAGTTGATGTGCAGTCATTTTAAACATTTTTTTTATAGTACATGCAGATAACCTGATCATACACTAATTATCTTTGTATTGAACTTGAATAATGTATCTGAATGCATTTAAACTTTGTTTTTATTCTCCTATAAGTTACACTTATGCAAATGAAAGTGATGATTCTTCTAATGATTTTCATATCCATAAAGCCTCAACTTCAGCTCTAGTTATGAGCATACTGTTCATTGATGTCTGATGCATTTAAAAGGAATTTAAGGAATGTAGAACTGCTATCATTAAGGGCAATATAGCAAATTTTGGTAAATACAAAAGAAAAAATTGATTGAAAAGAAAGGAGAATTAAGGAATTAAAAGCAGATGAAAAGAAGAATTAGGACTTACTCTCTCCCTCTTTATGCAGTCCAGTTCTGAATGTAATCTGTTATGTTCTATGGTCTTGAAGTGACTGCTTTAAACTGCAAAAAGAAGTATACACCGTTAGTGCTTAAATTGGTCTACCTAGATGCGTATTGCCAGTTGACTTAAGTAGGTCAGAGGGCTTTTTAAAGTGTGTGCTCTTTTGCTGCGTTTTTTTTTACTTTTGTGAAAAGGGCTTTTTGGCTCTTTTGGCTGAAGGATGAGATTAGAAAAACCACCCAAACCTACTCACTGGGCTTACTCTACATTTTCTTTTAACCCTCTTCAGTAACTTTCTTATTCAATCCAACTTTGTACTTATCATGAATATTGTGAACAAAGTTAGCATTAAGTAAACAAATGGTTTTGCAGTTAGTTCTTGATTTCCATTCAGATCGGAAGTCTGCCTTCCAGGTACTCCAAAATATCCAAAGATACAGGATTTATAAGTTAAGGATGTTAATGCACTCTCTAAGAGAATGTAGTAAGTAAAAAAGCATCTTCAAGATGCTTTTTCCACATTGCAATACTGTGTATGAGGCTTTTTAAAAATTCTTGGTAACTGTTAATTGGTGCTGGTTAATGATAAGACTGAGTACAATTCTTGTAATTTGATAGTGTTTGATATTGTTTCTCTGAACCCTCCTGTGATGGTTTTAAGACCGTGTCTTTTATTTTTCCTCACAAAGTTCAAGCAGAAAAGTGAAAGATGTAAATAAATCACAATTGGGTGTAAGAAAACAAAATAATGATTATTCTAAATGCTTCCATTGGAGAGAGAGAAATATTTAGGAGTCAGTACTTAAAACAAGGTACAGGCATTCGGGCAGTCTCTCAGTCTGTTTGCTGGGCATTTTTCTTCTTCTGGCTGGATATAACACACACCCGCACACTGACCTTGACAAGCTAAGTTTAATGAACCTCTCTGCTTCTTGGCCTTCTTCCCTCTTTGCCTGCTCTGTGAAGGGGGAGGCCCCTTGGCAAAGAAGCACAGCCCCTCAAGGTGGGCCAGGGAGCTTTGTTGTGTATTTCTGTTGATTGTACGTATTTATAAATGTTGTGAATAGTGTATATTTGTACATATTTGTTGCATTTCATCATAGATTATAGTTTTGCCTGTAAATACAGCTTCATTTGCTTCCAGACTGAGTTAGCCCGGTTATTGTCAGTGTGGGAGGGGGATTCCAGCTCTCCATTGTAACACTTCCTCAGTGAAGGAATATATGAAGAATTTCTTTTTAGTAATCTTTTATCCTTTTTATGGAAAAATCTTGTTGAAGATGCTGCATGTTGTAGCTGCCGTTGATTAAATTTTGACAGTTGTAGTTTTCCAGACTGTTTCAAATACAAATTCATTCCATCCTACATTGAAAACGAGCTACAATTGAAGATGCTTATGGTTGCAGAGAAAAATGTCTTGGTTATAGGGAAAGCTTTCTCTGAAAGCTTTCAAAGTTCAGTGCACTCTCTGAGGTTTTTTTGGGTTTGTTTTTTTTTTTTTCATTTGTTAAAATAATTGTACAAACAGGTACATAAGGACAGGACTTGGATTAGAATTACATGCTGTATATGTGACAGCTGCAAAACATGGAGTTGAACTCCTCATTACATGTTATTTATGCATCTGATTAGGAAACGATTTTGAAATGACTGTGTGTCTTACTGTTGAATAATGTTAGTTCTAAAAATCCGGACACGAACTTTCTGCAAGAATCTCCTGATGCAGTAATCCAGCATCTTATTATTGTATAATTCATACAGGTTTATAGCAGTTGGGAACTGGTACATTAACAGGGTGATTATGCAAGTATGCTTTATCATTGTGTGCTTAAAACTTGCCTAGTGTGTATATTTGGGAGTTTGCACTGGACTAAAAGCTTTTAGAAAGTTACATAAAGGTATAAAAATACTCATGCATTTTTCCCCTAACAGGTGAGCAGGGAAGTCTTACCCACGGATCAGTTATTGATGGAAAATTTGAGGGATTCATCCAAACTCACAGTGGGACCTTTTATATTGAGCCAGCAGAGAGATATATAAAAGACAAGACTTTACCGTTCCATTCTGTCATTTATCATGAAGATGATATCAGTGAGTATATCTGTTTTGTGCCACAGATTAAATTGCTTGGTTTTTTGTTGGTTTTTTGTTGTTTTGTTTTGGTTTGGTTTGTTTTTTTTAATTCTTAAATGTCCGAAACTCAAGCCATTTATAAGTATAAAACGAGACGTGGGCTTGCATATCACACTGTGATCATTCTGTCCTGAAGCAATTCATATACAAACCAAAGTGAGTGTTCCTTATTCTGCCATGTTAGGAAATCTTTAGCAGTCAGGCTTAAGCATGTAAGCAGTATAATTTCTGCTATATGGATACGTGTTTCTCATGAAAAAAGCATTCTTAAAATGCTTTATACTGATTGTTCTTATCTGATCTGAAAAGTGAAGGATAATTAGAGTTCACCTCACTAAGCATTTATATCTAGTGAGGGTGGTACTTGTGGAAAATAAAAGCTTTCCCTGAATCTGTAGGTCACAGACAGCTCTTTAGAGGTGGTGGCACCCCAGTATGTCCCAATTTACACTGTAGCTGACAGAATTGTATAGAGAATACTACCTGAATTTGAAGAGTTACAGCACCAGACGTCTAAGTTTAGTTGTAAATGCCTAGAAGAATGAGAAAGTAACAGGGAATACTTTTACACCTTCAGAACTGATGCAGAGCACTCATGCATCTTTCTGTTCGTGTATGATCAGTCTTCAGCTATAATAAAAATCCGTTTTATTTGATTTTTAAGTAATCTTATGCTGAACCTCAGAAGTACTACAATAAAGCTGTGATTTCAAGTAGATGTTGGCAGAGAGTCACCTTAAGATTACCTTTTGGTTATTGAAGCTAACTTCATGAAGGTCTTCAATCTTGCTTAAAAAACTGTAACTTCATCTAAACAACTTGTCCCATCAGACCATTATGCAAATCCTAGAATGCTTGAGATTGAAATCTCATTTGGAATTAGATTAAGTCTTGAGTTAGATAACTAGGAATGACTTTACGACTCCTATGGTGATGTATGTAGAAATCACTTTCAAAGTTTGTCACAATGAGACTGTGTTGTGGAAAGTAAAACAAAACACAGGTCTATCAAAGAATGCTCTGCTTGCTTCTCTTGCATGAGTGCAGTGAAGAAAAATGATCACAAAAACTTGTTTATTTTTTTCTAATTGAATAAAGCTTTTGGCATACAGTTATATTCACTGGAAGTATTTGTGCTGTCTTTGAGTAGGTTAAAATTTCTGTGAGCTAGCACATAATGTTTGTTCTTCCTCTTGCCCCATTCTGTAAATACTCTTACTAACCCAAAATCAAATAGAAGTTGCGTAATCGTAAAGCGCTTCTGAATGAATGCAGTTACTGAGTTTTTATGTACATTGTGAGCTACACTTGTTTTCTGACTAAATGTGTATCTTCCCAGTACTTAAAAGACATACATTTGAGAATACAGTAACTTTATAGGACAGTGTTCCATATACCACTTTTGATTCTCAAAGAGAAACTGCATCATGTGTTTAATTTTCATCTCAACACAACATTGCAGGTGAGAGTCTGAGAAGGCAGTTTGCTATGCTAGCTGCTGTTGGGAGTATTACAGGGTTTGTTGCTCTAATGAGTACTGGGGAAAAGTAACCAAGAAATTGCAAAAGTCTGGTGTGAAGCTATAAAACGTGTTTTATAACAATACTTCTGTGAATGATTTGCACATACTTCTAAATTATTGATGTTTGATAGATCTTAGCAAACAGTTCAATTCACTGTTTGATAGTGGGAACACTGGACTACCACTTACATAGCCTGCTCTGTAAATAAGTCACTGTCTGCTTTACAAAGGGTTTTATTAACCCTGTTGTAGAAAAGAGTGGGAGGAGGGAAGTAAATCGACATAAGGCAGTAAAGTTATTTGCCTGGTTTTCCAAGGGATGAGACAAGCAGTTCCTTATGCTGTGAATAGTGGATGACTAAAAATACTCTCTTCACTGCTATCAACTAATGTAAGAAATAGAATTGTACCTTAAAAGAAGCAGATTATTTGATTTGATGGAAGTTAGTACTGCAGTTCTGTAGAAGTGATCTCTGTGGAAGGAGTAAACGCATCACTTGACATCTGGAAAAAGCCAATGATGAAATTGGTTCATGTGAATGTGTGGTTCCAGTGAATGGGAGCAGGATACTTGTGTGAGGTTTTATTTACTCAGGTGATAGAATGTTGACTTACACCGTTTTTCCTCTTGCATCTGGTGCATCAAAACCATCAGTTAGAAACAAAATCAGATGGGGATTGTCTAGATCTATTCCAGAAAGGCACATTAAACCAACAATATGATACGGTTTTTGAATTACAAATTAGTGAACATGTCTGCTTGCTCAGCATGGTTGAAAATAGTCCCTCCTGGAGGTAAGTCTAACCAGCACTATTTGAAAATGTGCCTCTCCTGTTGGGTGCTCTCAATGCAGAGTCTAATGGGCATGCATTTTGATTGTATGAGTTATTTTTGTTGGTGGTATCCTAGATGTCTCCAGAATTTTCAGGCTGTAAGCTATCTGAAGTATGCAACTTCTCCTGTCACTTTTCTGAATAATGCTTCTGAGACTAAAATTTTTTTTTGCCCTTTTTTGACCTATTTTTACATTGAACAGCAGCTCCAAAGAAAACCCTGCCTGAACAATTAAAAAAAAGTTAAGTTTTAATGTAGTTTTGAAAGTAAAAATAAGCATGCAAATCCATTGTTCTTGCTCTAATCTAAAGCTAACACTTGTGAAATAGGAGTCAAGCCATTAGTATCTTACACAGGACAAAAGCAACTAAAATGCTTATATTTCTAAGGGATGGGGGGAAGAAGTCATCTTTGCTTTACTTTGGGATATTTTTTGGTCACCCATGTTTCAGCCTTTTGAAGCTATATGCTTTTTACTGCGTTTTAGAAATCACAATGCAGCATATGATTAGCATCTCAATGAGTTGTTATTCAGTACTGAAACAAAAGGGGGTTTTGTAAATGAGGATTATATTGTCAACTTTATAAAGCAGCTTTTGTCTGTTACAGTGGATATGGTGACCAGTGGAAGGCAGCCTTCTATTCATGACTTGAAACACAAGTTGAATAATTTTAGGTTCTAAACTACTCTTGATCAAACTGTTTTAGTGCTAGGAAGGTGCAAATGACTCTTTTTTTCATTAAAATATTTTGGAAATTTCTCTTTAAAATTCAGGATTTCATTGGAACTGTATTTACTTTATTTAAATCATATATGCTTCTATTATGTACCTGAGTTCATGTTGTAAAACACAAATTTGGTATTTCTTGAGATCAATATTAGACTTTCAGAAAAACGTTTATTTAACTTTATGGTCTTGGAAGAGTTATACAACTGAGAACTGAAAGTAAAGTATTTTGTAGTTTTTGCAAATCCCTCAATCTGCTGAATGAACTGACCATTGCAAACTGCAAGTTATTAGTGACAACTTGGTTTCTTAGATTTTTTTTTTTTCAATATTGTGGTCATCAATTAAGAAGGAAAGGTCTACTTGGCAGTCGTCATGGGAGCGCAGTGTGAGAGACTGCTTAGAGTGAAATCTGTAGTAAGGATTATTTGTATCTGCTTAAAATTTGAATGTTGTTCTGATACTATTGCTTTTGCTATATGGGACATATCGCTTTGGCTGTTGAAGAACTGAATTTCCATAATTTTTAATGGAAGTTTGATGTCATATCCTTGCCCCAGATGCCTAAATCCAATATCCATTAAGCAGTTAACTTTAATGCTTACCAGATCATACTATTTTCTTCCACACTGACATGTGGAAGAAGAAAACTTATGTGATCAGGAATCTCTTTGCAGCAGATAATGCCTTTTTTAAAGGATAAAAAATCTTCTGTTGAGGATCTGTAGTTGCATGTATCATTAATAATAATCTGCCATGTAGTTAGAAGAAGATTTCCTTGTCGAGAAATATGAAATTACAATACTTTTTTTTTTCATCTATAGTTACTATTTTTTAATGTGCTGTCAGGATGTACAAAATTGAAAGTGGAAAATGGGAAACTGGACAATACAGGAAAAGAAAGCGAAAGCATTTGTTTCGCCTGAGGACACTCTCTAGTTTGAGAACTGACCCTGTCATTAAACTTTTCCTTTACAGACGTGAGGAAGGGGTACACTTCTAGTTTTTCCTCAACTTTGCATTAACTGTAAGAAATCATTTCCTGGTAAGGGCATGTGTTTTCCCATGACAAATTCTCAGGAGTGTGTTAGGAATAGAGTAAGAAGCTCTGGATCCCAAAGAGCTGGTGGAAGGCTATAACTCAAAGCATTTAAAAGCTTCACAAAAACATGGACCAGACTTCAGTGATGGAGGTCAAAACTGTCCAAGTCATCTGACATCATGTGGTTCCTGCTTAGCTCCAGAAATGGAGCTGATGCAGGGGATGGTGGAAATGAGAAATCACAAAAGATGAAGAGGCAACACAGTTGTGTCTTCACAGTTTGGGGGTAATGCAGCATTTATCAAGAGAATACCCCAGGATGTTAGGGGTTGGAAGGGACCTCCAAAGATCAAGTCCCAAGTCCCAACCCCCTGCCAGAGGAGGACCATGGAAGCTAGCACAGGTTGTACAGGAGTACTTTGTATGCAACTTCCTTGGAAAACCAGGCATAGTTCCAAAGTGAACTATGCTATATAATCTGCTTCCTGTGTTTAGCAGGGCAGATTCAAACCTGTCAGGGAGGATTTTTCTTTTCCAGCAAGTGCAAAACAATGGCAATTACCGTTGCAGGCTATTTCATGTTCAATTTCTTACAATTTTATCTGTTGTGCTTTTAAAGTGTTTATTACTAGATGATTGTTTCTGAGGTGAGAAATAAATATTTGTCTGATTTACAGGCACTTAGTATTAAAAACGTATTAAGAGATTTCCTAATCTCTTTGGGAAACAGGATGCAGAAGAAAGATTGCTTATTTTGTCTAATGCACTGAGAGCATTTATTTTTAGTACTATTCTGTCAATTGTCATAATGCTACAGAATATGAGTAAAAGTGTGATGGCAGCACAGAATGGCTTTTTGTGCTGCTGCAGAATATGCTCTGCAGTCCTATTTCCAGTTGATTGCTATGGGTTTCAGCAGTTGCCACCTGCAGGGGTCTTTAACATTACACTGGATTTATATAGATAGCATGCTGATGGTGAGGCTGTATTGTCCGTTGCTCACACCCTTGTGTAATATGCTTTTGTTGAAGAGAAGTGGTTGATAGTGTGAAATTAGATAGTGGGTAATGAGAACTTTAGTTTTTAAATACTACAGCAGGAGGATAAAAAAAAAGGCAAAAAAAGGGAATGATCATATCTATAATCTTTTGCAATAAAGTTTTATCTAATGATAGTAAACAGGATCCAAACAGTGCTTCTTGTTTAATGTTGGTTATTGCAAAGCCAGTGTTCCACTCCATTGTTAATCAGATCACTCATTCATGTACTTGATTTCCAGTGATTTTTCTGTTGTGAGTTCATTTTATTTAAGGCTGCTGTTAGTTTAAGCTAGTTAGTACATATATGTAAATAATAGCTCTTGTTCTTATGTTAAGATATTTGCCCATCATATTTTCTGATATTATCTATAAGAAAAGAATGCTAAGAAGAGATTTTCCCTTTTTTGAGTCTTAGAAATGTGGGGGTTTGGTGTTTGTTTGTTCAGGGTTTTTATGGGGTTTTGGTTTTGTTTGTTTGGGTTTTGGGTAGGGGTTTTTTGTCGTTGTTGTTGTTTGCGGGTTTTGTTGGTTTGGAGTTTAGGGTTTTTTGTGTGGGGGGGGTTGTTTTGGTTTGTTTTTTTTAAAGACCATGTGGGCAATATTGGACACAAACAGTAAATTGCAGTGATACAAGCATATTTTACAATGGTACTTTGAATTTGAAAACTCAACCTGTCTTCATTTTAGAATATCCACATAAATATGGACCACAAGGAGGCTGTGCAGATCATTCAGTATTCGAAAGAATGCAGAAGTACCAGATGACTGGTATAGAAGAGCCATCCACAAAGGTACAACACAGACTAATGGATTATGTTGAATAGAAATTTATGTAATAACTTCTTATTTCTTGGATGTTGCCCCTTTTATGTTTGATTAGTCATCATCCCTTGACATTGTGAGGTACTTAAATTGTTGCTTGAGTTTTCTTGTTAAGATAACTTTCCTAAATTCTTTATCTGCTTATACAGCATAGGTGTGCTAGCTCATAGCCTTAATGAATCCTACATGGTCTCAGATTTTTCAGCAATTGGAATTTTAGATGGATGTAGAAATCGAGCTTGAGATGAGGAACATGTTTTATTGCAGTTGAAGAGGAAGAGTTGCAGGATCCCTTCATCTCTTAAGTAATGTATTAGTCCTTAAAGAGTAATAACTTAGATTTTCAAGTTACGTTAATGTAACTCATTTTTGTAGTATCTGAGTGCTTTCAGTCATAAATGAAGTGATAAGAGTGGGAGGATCATAATAGCCATGTTGCAAGATTGAAGGTGTTACAGGATGCTACAGATTGCCTATAATTAGGAGGCAAGCATAAGGGGGACTTGTGTACCGCTTTATGGTCCTGCAGCTTTTTGCCTTCAGGTTTGCACTACTTGCCATGAAATGGGATCTTTTTTCCAATGCCTTCCAATAGTAAATTGAGTTGCTCAGCTTTGTTCTTAGCTGTTCTAAGTTTTGGCATCATTTTGTTGTCAGTTAAGTATGTGTCAACAAAACTATACAGTATGGCTTGTTAAATAGCAGCAGCAGCAGCTTAAAGTTCATTTACATTGTGGCTCAAGAAATTATCAACAGTATTATGCAATTCAGTGCTGGTAACAATAACATACTTCCCCAAAATTATACTTGTAAAACCTCATGGAGAGAGTAGGGAACCAACCAGTGAGGGCAAAGGTGTTAGGAGATAGATCTCTGACTAATGAGCATTATTTTAACTTCATGTTTAGGGTTCCACTTGTTTCGTGCTGAAGTCTTTAAGTTTTTCTGTTTGCTGAGGCAGCTGACTAAGGTAGTTACAATGTGAAATAACCTGTGTTAGGAAGGGTGCATTTAAGTCCCATGGCACTGTTGATTTTTTTTTTTTTCTAATCTACAAACTGCTTGTTCATTTTAGAAAGGATTATCAAAGGAAAATTCCAAAGATCACACAAATTAAAAAAACTATTTCACATTGACTGCGTTTTCTAATGCAAAATGAAATGCACAGAAAGGTTTGACAGAGATACCATGTAAAAATAGATGGCATACTTGAAAACTGGCTGTAGCATACTGAGTTTCATTCAAGATTTATAAAGCTTTGTGGGTTAAAGAATAAAAATCTGTTTGTATTAGTGGTGTATGTTTATAAAATCCCATTCCTATTTTTTAGGTAGCGTGTAGGTTTACACAATTAATAAATTTATTTTCTATGTATATATAGAAGCCTGTTGAAGAGCCTAAAAACAATGGTCCAAAAGTTTTAAGAAAAAAGCGTGCTACTCAGGCTGAAAAAAATACATGTCAGCTGTATATTCAGACTGACCATCTGTTCTACAAGCATTATGGAACAAGGGAAGCTGTAATTGCACAGGTATTTCCAATTCCTTTGTTTTAAATTATAGTGATGGCTGTGATTTGTTTAGCAGCTCTGATCAAGACTTGCAGTCTGACTTTTCTTCATTTTTACTCAGAAAAATACTACTTCCAGAAGAGTTCTGTTCTGTTTGTCTGCCAAGCCTCTCTGTTAACACTTGCATTGCCTTCCATTGGAAATTTTAGTTCAAAACACTGTGAGTTAATGACACTTGACATCTGTCCTTGTAGCATCTGATGTAGTGGAAGGTTAAAAAAGCAGTGGTGATGAAAGGCAGGTGCTTTTCATTTATCAATATACAAGTAAGTAGAAAAAGTTGGGGTTTTTTTCCCTATCACTTGCTAAAAATATATCTAGTATGTTAACTAACTTCTCTTGAAGTCCAAAGTTTAGTTCCACTTGCAAATCTGATTATATTGTTACATATATAGTTGAAGTAACATTTTCCAAAGCTCTGTAGTTACCTTCAGTGATTTCTTTGTGCTCTTGAAAAAATAAATTATCCTTTTTTTTTTAATGTTTATCGTGTACTGGAAATGAAATAAAAACGCTGAAAAAGTAATTTTTTTAAATTAAAAAAATAAATACAATACTTGGAATGTGATGTTAATGACAGGGTTATCATAGCAACTAATGGAACCAGTATCACAAACAGGTATGTGAATAGTTGATAGCAATACGTTAGGGAAGAAAAAGGGAAACTGCAGAATACTTGGCTGCTCATGGTGGCAATGCAGTTACCAGGTTATATAGTGATTTATTCCCATTATTTGCCATCAGTGTTTGATTCAGAAGTCCTGTGAAGAGTCATGTGGCACAATAATCTTACATGTAAAAGCATAGACCTTGCAGTTTACGCTACAGATAAGCTACAGTGTACTGTGTAGATCTCTGAACTGTAGTTACTTTCACTTTTTTGACAGATCTCCAGCCATGTTAAAGCAATTGACACAATTTACCAGTCAACGGATTTCTCAGGTATCCGTAACATCAGCTTCATGGTGAAACGAATAAGAGTAAGTTGTATTGGAAATACTTTTAGCTTCCCTGATAGTGCTCGGAGGCTGTGGTTTCCACAAAGCCTATTGCTGTTCTCTTGTAACCACTTATTGTTAGTAGTTTTGCAATGCAAGTCTCTGTAGCAACTTATTCCCTAACCCATTTATTTGGTTTGATTTTAGTGTTTATTGTCAAAAGCCCACACTTCTGTTAAGCTGTAGGCAATTTTTATGGGAATAACTGTTGGTTTAGCAGTGTAGTGTTGATTTTTGTGGCAAATAGACTATGTTTCTCTCCAATAACTTTAATATTAAAATAGATAATGGCTATCCAGATTGAAAGTTCCTTTTAGAAGTTATTTAAGATAATAAATTTAAACTTTTGAGTTTTGATGGAAAGGAAAAAGAAAGAAATAAGAGACTGGGAATTTACTACACAAATGCAATTCATCCTTTATTGTAGAACTTAGTTTTCTGAATATTAGTATGGTAATTTGTGAAGGCCTATAAATCTTTAGCAACATATGAAACTGTTTAACATAACAAGGTATTGACTAGAGAGAGCCCCTTAGCTGGTATTTACAAGTCAAGTACAAATGAACCATGGCTTACAATTTCTTTCCATTTACTTTCAGATTAACACAACTGTAGACGAAAAGGACTCTTCCAATCCCTTCAGATTTCCTAACATTGGTGTGGAAAAGTTTTTGGAACTGAACTCGGAGCAGAATCATGATGATTATTGTTTGGCCTATGTGTTTACAGACCGTGACTTTGATGATGGAGTCCTTGGTCTGGCTTGGGTTGGAGCTCCTTCAGGTAATTATATTGAAAACTTCAGTGTTATAAGATTAAGTATTGCGGGCAGATACAAAGGAGAAACATAGAAACTGGCATTTAAATTGACAGCAAACAGACAAAAATCTCAAAACCAATTTGTCACAATTTTGCTTGGGTATGGTTTGATTTTTATTTTATTTAACAGCATATTGTGTCACTTCAGTTAGTCTTGCTGTCTTTCTGATGAGCAAGATGTGATCATTAAAGAAAGATGTGTTTCTTTTATTACACAAAGGTGGTATTACTTGAATGGCTTTTTGTTTATGATGGGTATAAGTGACCAGTAAAGTGATAGAAGAAACAAGCATTTCTGCTATAAACAAAGCTTGCGACTACACAGTTTGAATTTTATAGTAGAACTACACTGCCGAATACTTTGGTTTTCTAGATAGTATTGGAAGCAATTTTCTTTATTTATTTTTTGAAGTACAGTAAAACAGGTGAGATCTTGTTCTGGGAAATACTAGAATGATTATTGTGTGACTTCTCTTGAGCTGCTTCTCATTCATTTCCATCTAGTTCTTTATTTTGGGTCTGAAGCATGTCTCTTGATTTAAGAAAACAAACAATGGTCTCTGTGTGCAGCATCTAAAGACATTTCTCCTAGATGTTGTCTCATAAGATGTATTAGTTTTATGAAATGATACAGTAGAAAGTTGTTAGTCTTTAAATTTGAGTAAATACAAAGTCTTTAATTATAGCTCAGGACAATTTTCAAATTGTTGAGACTTTTGTACAAATCAAAGTCAGAAATTCAGAAGGAACAGTCTTCCCTTGTTTTGTTCCTAAAGTGTATTTCTCTATAATAAGGAATTGTGCTGAAGAACAAGTACTGAGACGTTTGCAAGAGAGTGGATACTTTTATTGACAACATTATAAAGAGCTTTAACAAAATTTGAGTAATTGTGGAATAAACATTAAACTGTTCATGAGATGTAGCTACATTGTACCCTTCATTTACTGCTATAATTTCCTGTAAAGCACACATTGGTTGTACAGTACTGGAGCTATGTGGAAAACTGTTGTGGTATGACAGGGGTTTTTAAACGACACGTCATGCCACATGACAGACACAAAGTCTTTCAGGCTTTGATTATAGGAAACAAAAATGTTCAAATAAGTATTAGTAGAATATTCAGAGTGGTAAGAGATCACTGGACCCATGAAGTATGTTAGAAGGACCTTTGTGGACTAACCTTAGTGACTGTGAAAGAACCACAGGAAGAATATTACACAGATGGCCTGTGTAAATAAGAATCTGGGTATGTCATGGGTAGCCTAGATTATATACTGAGCAAGCACAGAATGAATTGGAATGTACCTTCCATAACACACATACTGACCTAGGTTAAATGGGATGTTTCAGTAGAAGTAAGTTGTACTTTGGAGAGCAAGGAAACTTCTTCAGCGTGTTTTTTATATATACAACTTATATTAGGAACAGAATACCTGAATTTTAGAACATTGATAATGCCTCAGTACAAAGACAAATTATGGAAAATTTGAGGGATATTGAAGTCATAATTTCAAGACAGTAAGTTTCTAAACAGTAAGTTTGATGCACTTAGGCATTTTATATAAATGCTCATGCTATGAGAGAGGATCCCCTGTGGTTTTACTGTGTGGTGTTTTGCTTAGTTAAATCCAAAAGGGATGTAGATTGAGGCTACCTGTATTGGACATTGCACCCTGCTAGCCTTATGTTACAAGTATGAGAAATCAGAGCTTGTCTGTGCGGTGAAAGCCCAAAATAGCTCTTGATTAATAGCTATTCTAAGGCAGCTAACTTCTGTGAATGTATCCGTTCAGTGCTTGAGAGCATTAGTGTGGATAAATCTAATCTACTTTCAAAGTTGGGTTAATATTAATTACATGGAAGAACTCCTAGTCCATCTGCATTCACTGAGCTGCAAGCTGTTTCTTGTTCTAAATGTCACTAGAAAAAGAAACACGGTACTTCTTTCCTTAAATTATTTACTCTTGTGCTTTTGTCTAAATGCAGGGAGCTCTGGCGGAATATGTGAAAAGAGCAAACTGTATTCAGATGGTAAGAAGAAGTCACTGAACACTGGAATCATCACAGTTCAGAACTATGGTTCTCATGTGCCTCCTAAGGTTTCTCACATTACTTTTGCACATGAGGTTGGGCATAACTTTGGCTCACCTGTGAGTATTACTGTTGATCTGTGAACTCAGTTCAACTGTTTTGAAGTTCATGGGTTGCACATGGAGTTTTTACTCTTATTAACAAAGAAAATATGATCATAGCTGCATGTGTGCAAGCACATGGCATACAAACAGAAAAAAAACCAGATTGCCAAATTAAGCTCCTGGTGGATTTTGTGAATTGTTTTTTTCTACTAGTTCAATCTACTATGAAGGGGCTATATTTGCTCAACTTGCTTGTTTCTTATTGAAGACATCTTTTAACTGTATAGGAGAAAAGGAAGAAGCAATGCAGAATTGATTAAGATGACACTTTATTCAACAAATGAAGAAAGAATTAGCTCTTTTTTATGTTTTATTCTTTGTACTTAAAAGCTTACTGCAGCAAAATTGTCTTCACAGTTGTTTAGGGATGTGATTTGCTTATGGCAAGCTGAAAGCATGAAACTTTTGGTTTTGCTGGAGATGAGAACAAAGTTTTTCGGGTTTGGAATTTTTGATTTTGAACTTAAGTATATGTGCTTTCTACTCTTGGAAGTGAAATGAAATCAAGATATTGACTGAATAACAAGTTCTTCCAAAACAGATCACAGAAACATTCAGGTTGGAAAAGACCCTCAGGATCACCAACCGATAGCCCTATTCTACCCCTAAACCATATCCCCAAGCACCACATACAAACAACCCTTAAACATATCCTGGGCTGGCAACTCAACCACCTCCCTGGGCATCCCATTCCAATGCCTGACCACTCTTTCCATGAAAAAGATTTTCTGAATGCCCAGTCGCAGCTCAAGGTTGTTCCCTCTTGTTCTATCACTAATTACCTGGGAGAAGAGACCATCACCAGCCACTCTACAATGTCCTTTCAGGTAGTTGTAGAGAGCAATGAGGTCTCCCCTCAGCCTTCTCTTTTTCAAACTAAACAGCCCCAGCTCCTTCAGTCGCTTTTCATAAGATTTATTCTCCAGGCCCTTCCCCAGCTTCATTGCCCTCTGCACTCGCTCCAGCACCTCGACATCTCTATTGTATTGAGGTGCCCAAAACTGGACACAATACTCAAGGTGTGGCCTCACCAGATGTTCACATATGAAGCTTTCTTCATGTGCCTTGAGAAAATTCTTAACACTCTTCTGAGTGGGAACAAGCCTTTCAAATATAACTGAAAATGTGAACACATGAAAGTAAAAAACCAGTCCCACAGTGTGAAACATCTTTTGAATCATCCTGGAAAATGGTTCTTTTAATTTTAGTCTGAGTTGCATTTGGTCCAGGGAAATAAGTGAAAGCACAGGTTTGGTCCTTCTAAACTATAATGAATTCTATAGTTCTCACAACTATGCTGCAAATTTTAAAATTTGCCTACTTCTTCTGGGGACTAAGGTTGCATTTCTAGAAAGTAGGATACATCAAAACAGCATTAGAGTTTCTCTTACACTTAGTATTTTCTCAAGATGCTAGTTCTTAGTATGCCATCCTGTAATGAAATGCATTCATCATGCCAGTTACTATACAGATCTTGTCACTGGCTCACAGAAACAAACTTCTGCTCTGAAGATCTCGTTATATCTCCTTCAAAACAAGAAAAAAGAATAGACTGTGATTTCAGTTAACTCCTCCTGCTTTTATTCCACAGAAGACTTTGTGACCCTAAAGCTACTTTTTAGGAGATGACAAATTTTTCAGGTTGGAACTATGACAACAACAAACAAAAACCGTGATCACTATAAAACCAACAAAGCAAACCCCAAATCTTTACTTTCTGTATGCTTTTTGTATTCCAAGAAACCATATAGTATATTATAGTACTTTGTTTTTATGAACCTTCTGTTCTCACTGTGTTAAGGTTACTGAATTGGGTTGGTTACTTTTGCATATATATAACAAGATATCAAAAAAATAGAGAAGCTGTCTTGATTAGAAATAGCTTTAAAATACTTCTTTTGCAGCATGATTCTGGAATGGAGTGTACTCCAGGAGAGTCCAAGAACTTGGGACAAAAAGAAAATGGCAATTATATAATGTATGCAAGAGCTACATCCGGGGACAAACTTAACAACAACAAGTTTTCTATCTGTAGCATTCGAAATATCAGCCAAGTTCTTGAGAAAAAGAGAAATAATTGTTTTGTTGGTATGTATTTGCTCATCCTGGAAGCAGAATGGCTAAACTATTACTGTTACACTTAATTAGAAATGTATTTTATTTGTATTTATTTTATTTTTGTATTTAGCTTACTTTTTTAAATTTACTGACAGATTCTGTAACTACAAAAATTTAATCTGTGATCTGGAGTATTGTGTCAAGTTCTGGCCTTCCAAGTACAGAAAAGACATGGATATACTAGAGTGAGTCCAGCAAAGAGCTGCAAAGATTATCAAGGGATTGGAGCATCTGACATGAGGACAGGCTGTGAGAGCTGAAACTGCTTAGTCTGGAGAAGAGAAGGATAGGGAGTGGTAGGCTCTTGTCTTTCTAAGTGCCTGGTGGGAGAGATTAAACAGTACAGGGCAGGACTGGTTTCAGTCATACCCAGTGAAAGGACAAGTGTTAAGGAGCAGAAATTAAAATACAGGAAATTCTATTTAAACATTATTTTGCAGTAATTTTCTTTCTGGAGTCTGATGCGTGAGATCTCAAATTTTGTGAGATTTGTGCAGCACAAAGGTTTTGGTTTTAGAGTAGTAGTAATTCAACCTAGTACCATCAGCTTTTGCATTGAGGTTCTTAGAATGTTAATGGAGGAGTGCAGGAAAGGATGCAGGTCCATTGGAGACTTAGCAGGAAAGTTCTACTACTCACAGTTGGTTTCCTACCCATTCAAGAAACCCCCATTGTTATCAACAAACACCTTACTCAGAGGCTTAGAATTCTATGAATTGTAGGAATGACTAAGCTCAGTGGCAAGCAAATAATGCAGGCTAACTTGAGCTCTAGTCTGAAGTCCATCTTGACCAGGTTTTTCAGTCATGATTAGCTGGATGTAATTGCAAGTCAGCATTAACATTTTTAAGTCTGCTTGCGTGTTATTTTTACAGCTTTGTACATAAATATACTGGCTTTTTTCAGAATCTGGTCAGCCCATCTGTGGTAATGGACTGGTTGAACAAGGAGAACAGTGTGACTGTGGATACAGTGACCAGTGTAAAGATGAATGCTGTTATGATGCAAACCAACCAGAAGATAAAAAATGCAAGTTAAGACCAGGCAAATCCTGCAGGTATTGTGGATATCTTTTACAGTATATCTTAATTTGGGGGATTTATCAGTAGCTATAATTGATATTTTAGAATCAGAGTCTGTTTAGCCACATTATTTTCAAAGTGTTTATTTTGTTCAAAAGGCCTTATACAGTGAGAGAGAAGTTCATAAGCACAATTATGCTATGCAGTTCTTGGTGCTGTTTGTAACTTGCTTTGCTTTAAGTGACTGTTCTCTAGCTTTTGAAAAAATACAATACAGCAACGTATTTACGTCAGTACTAAGGTATCAGAAAAATGTGTTGAAATTCTGTAATCTTTATCAGAAATGTATTGTGCAAAAGCTGCATGATTGAGAAATCCATGAGCAGGATGCTGTTTTAACAATTGGTACGGTAAAGAATTCATTGCCCAAAGGATAGTGCAGTACCTAGTGCCATTTCTATGACATTGCTTAACTGGAAGATGACTGAAGGGTATAGTTGATTTATTTTATTTGTTAAATGCTTGTTTTATAAATTAATCAAACTATGATTTAAAGTCACCTTGTATCTTGGCAATGTTGTGTATGCAATGATTTATAAGAGAAACTTTTAAAGATCATAAGACTGGTGATGAAGTCAACTTCTTTCTTTTAATTCTGTGAGTTAAGATAGGTGTTAAATTTTTACCTTATCTGAAAACTGAAGTGGATTGTTTTCACATGAAAGGTATAACCTTTTGTTCCTCTCTAGAGACAGATATTAACCTAACATTAGGTTAGAATCCTAGCCAAAGATTAAGAGAAAATTGTTGATATTTTTAAGTCTAAACCAGCTCAGCCTTTTAATACAACATAAACAATTTTGGTTTAGTTAAGCTTTCCTGCTCTTAAAAATTATCTTTG
The DNA here is from genome assembly GCF_027791375.1 of Indicator indicator. Classification (NCBI taxonomy): domain Eukaryota; kingdom Metazoa; phylum Chordata; class Aves; order Piciformes; family Indicatoridae; genus Indicator; species Indicator indicator. The sequence continues at coordinate 8,196,638 of NC_072025.1, forward strand.
TCCTTGCAGTGGAAGTAAAGGTGGCATCTACTGATAAAATGTGTTTGACAGTATAGGTGTGGTAGAATGGACCATCTCCTGTGAATTCATAGTCTCGATAATTTTGTCCTTTCTTTTTCCCCCCCTTCCCTTGCAGATTCTTAAAATTTCTGCCAACATACAGGCCTTATATTGTCTTATCTTAGAATAGGGTTGTGAGAGTTTATGTTGCACGTATGGGGAGGAGCAATTTTCTTCTGAGTAAATCAGTTACCATTACCACTTCCTTACTTTGCTCTCTGTATTCAGCAGATTGTAATGTTGCATCATTTTCCCTTTTCCCGGTTCTGTTAATGTTGAAAATTTTGCTGTACAACATTTCCAAAGATAGAGCAAATTACAGTGTAAGAATGGATCACATAAATACATTTAAGGAAACTGTGGTATCTCTCCAGCTGCTTTGCACGTATTTTAGTCTTTCATATGTGATATAAGTGATTTTTCTTAGCATGCAGTAATTTAAAAATAGATCCTGACCTATAGAAGGTCTGTGCTATCTTCTGATGTCCACTGAATGCCAATGAGCACATACTGTGAGTAGTGTTGAGAGACAGAATAATTTGAGATGATAACTCAGGATGTTTAGCTTTAATCCAGTAGTTTGGTATGTTTTATAACCTTCACTCTGCTGCTTGTAATGGCATGTATACTGAAGCCCAGCATCAGAAAGAGAAATTGTATACTGGTATGATGTACTGGTGTACATAGCAAAAGGGGCTCAGGTGCTTTGATATTTGTGGCAGAGAGAAGCCAGAGTGTTTCAGGGAAACCAATGAAGCTACATGGCTCCTTTCACAAGTCTTTCCCCAAAATTTGTTCATATACTTAACTGATTTCTGACACAAGGTCTGACCCATTGTCTTCCCTTTACTTATTTATATTAACAATGTAAGTGGCATGGCTGCAGAAAACAGAAAAAAAAATTATTTCTTACAGACGTTAATCAGTGAAGATAAATCTTGACTTAGTTATTACATTGATTCAGATACTATCAAACTAATCAGTTGTTTCCAAAATAATTTTGCCAATTCCTAATGGAATATACAAACTTTGAAATGCTATTTCTCTTCTACATGCTCTAAAATGTGCTTGTACTGCTTTTCTAAACTAATACAAGTAGTTTAATGAGCTACTCTATGACTAAGAAATTTCTATGCAATGCAGTAACCTTTTGTTACCTTAAGGGACAGAAGAAAATTATTTTCAATTCACATTTTACTGAAATCAGGAATATGTTGAGTATTTGAGTTATTCTCAGGATGAATAGTTCTTCTTGAATCATTCATGCTTTCTTTACATCCACGTTTTCTGTTTATTTCTAGCCCTAGTCAAGGCCCTTGCTGTACTGCACAGTGTAATTTCAAACTGAGGACTGATAAGTGTCGAAATGATTCTGACTGTGCAAAGGAAGGAATGTGTGATGGTGTCAGTGCTCTCTGTCCAGCATCTGAGCCTAAAAAAAACTTCACAGCTTGCAACCGGAACACACAAGTTTGTTTAAATGGGGTATGTCTGGTTTAGAATCACATGCACCTACTGTCATCTATTGCCAGGCGCTGTTATATGAAGTGATACGGTTTCAATACTTGATGCAGTATTGAACAACATTTGACTTATTCATTCCAATTGGATTAAATAGAGGCACACAGAATGTTAAGCAGATAACAAATACCAAGATAGCTTTACTATTTTGGAAGGTTCTGTTTACATTTTTTTGTAAAAATCTGGAATATGAAAATGCTTTATATCCTAGTTCCATCTTTCCATTTTTATTTGGTCTTGGTCAAGTGATTTTTGTTGCCTTAGAAAATTAGATAGCCTATCAGTACGTGTTGAATTTGGTTCAATGATAATCTACAGCTCTTCTACCCATGTGCATGCATATAGAGTTAGGCTAACCTGCCATTAGTTTCCAGGGTCAAAGAGTCTGTGGTAGTTGCTATGAAATATTCATGGCAAGCCTCTTACAAAATTGATCTCTGTTTACTTGGAAGCAGAAACAAGCAAAAAGTTATCCTCTTAAAGGGCTGTAACTTGTGTTGCTATAAGTATGTTTTCTCCAGTCCACATTTCTAATCAAGTGATACTGCTTGTAATAATCTTTTGTCTAATTAGAGACATCTTAAAGATAGATGAATTGTCTTTATATAGTTACTGGGTTTTTAGTCAAGGTTATAATTACACAGTTTTGGGTTTTTTTTAGTACTACTATTATTATTTTAACTTGCAAGGGTCCTCCCACAGTGGAATTACGTAGTTTTTCCAACCATTAAGTTTTACTATTTTCTAAGATAAAATATTCTTGAGGATACAATTTTGATTTATTTTACTAAGAAGTTTGGGGTAATTCTGTTGCAGTGTAAATTGCAGTGCTGTGACTGTTTTGCAAGGTACTTTGAGATGCCAAAAGAAGATGCAGTGTTAAAAGAATAAAATATGATAAATCACCTTTAAAAAAAAAACAAAGAACCCTGAACACTGCAACTGAATAACTGCAATAATTGATGTATAAAATTTAGAAGACTGTCAAGCTCTTACTTTTATTGATAAGCATCTTTAGACCTGTCATCATGTTTTCAGCTATTAAAAATGTGTATCTTTCCTAATATCGGTGTTCTTAAAAGTGAAACTGATTTTTGTGTTCTCATGCTTTTGTCTCACAGCAATGTGCTGGCTCTATCTGTGAGAAGTTTGACTTGGAGGAGTGTACATGTGCTAGTTCAGATGGCAAGGACGATAGAGAATTGTGTCATGTCTGCTGCATGAGAAAAAGTAAGATTTGTCTGAATTGTAAGCATAAATATAGCAGTAGGTATCTGAGGAATTTTCTCATGCTGTTTATATTTTAGTTTTTGAGTGTACTGCAATTTTGTTCCTACTTCCTTTCAGATAGACATTTGCATTGTATTTTGTAGGATGTAAACAATAGATTTTGGGTTTTTACAGATTAAATAGGCACTTGATGTCTTTCCAAAAGTGTTTTGAACAACTGAACACCAAAGTATTCATGCAATTTTATAAAATGTATTTTAATACAATAAAGGTTTAATTTATCTAATTTGTATTTGCTTTTCAGTGGACCCAGCTAGTTGTGCAAGTACAGGCTCTCATCAGTGGGAGAAACACTTTGGTCGTAAAACTACTACTTTGCAACCTGGATCTCCTTGTAACGACTTCAAAGGCTACTGTGATGTGTTCATGAGGTGTCGGCTAGTAGATGCTGATGGCCCTCTAGCTAGATTAAAGAAAGCAATTTTTAATCCAGAACTATATGAAAATATTGCAGAATGGATTGTGGTAAGGTTATTTTTGTGTTTGTTTGATTGTTGTTTTTTTTTTATTGGCCGGGCTTTTTTCTTACCGGTGTAATACAAAATTTCCTTTATAATAATCATAGTTATTATCACACTTAAACAGTACTTCAGTGTTCTTCAAAGTATAATCAGTCCTTGTTCTACTAGTTTCTCAATAAGCACCTCGAGTGCAGCAAATCTTCTTGATAGGTTGAAGGGACTAGAAACAAATAACAAGTAAATATTCTGTGTTAATGACTCTTCATTCCACTGTTTTGGTGTTAATCTTTGCATTTTTAACTTAGAGGGTTTTCTTGTTTTAACTTCATATGTGACTGCTCTGATTTCTTTTAAAGAGCTAAATGTATTCATCTCTAGCATTTCTTAGTTTTACTGCACTACATGACACTCTCTTAATGAAAGACTGTGAGAAGAGCTACAGTGAAACACCTTTATAGAGGTGTATAGTCAATTTTGTGTAAGCTGTTGATTGTTTTAAGTTTATATAGCTCTATTGAAATGGCTTTAGACTATTAAAATAAGCAAAAGCAAGCCATCCATATTCCATGACCTCTGTCTCTCATGCATGTGTGCCAGACCTGCAAAAATACTTTTTTTTAAATGTTTTTAGGCTTATTGGTGGGCAGTGTTGCTTATGGGAATTGCATTGATCATGTTGATGGCTGGTTTCATTAAGATATGCAGTGTTCATACTCCAAGCAGTAATCCAAAGTTGCCTCCTCATAAACCACTTCCAGGTGAGTACACTAAATAATTAGTATATAGAGAAATGCTTTATCCTCAACTATTTTATTTGAAATAGAAATTGCAGGTGTCCTAACCTATAGTTCTTAGTCTGGCACTGAAACTACAAGTGGAATCCATGCAAGTGAAACAACTTACAAAAATGTTATTTATGTCTTACTTTCCTACAACATAATTGGCATATCAAAAGAAAGCTCTGAAGGCTTTTTCGAAATCAGAGTTCATTTTGTTTCCTATTCCATGCTATGTTTTTGTAAGAATGAAACTGTAAAGAACTACTGTTAAGGTAATAAAATGTATTCTGTAAATACTCCATGCAGTTAATCATCTATTTAAAACCTTGCAGCTCTAAATCTGAAGGCTTTCCAAAAAATAGTTATATTTAATTTTCATGGCCAAGGCAACTTTTCTGGAAATAATTTATTTATTAAATTCATTTTAATAATTACAATGCCTTTTTCTTAAACAGGCACTTTAAAAAGGAGGAGACCACCACAAACCACTCAGCCACCACAGCGGCAAAGACCCCGAGAGAGTTATCAGATGGGACATATGAGACGTTGACTGCAGCTTTTTGCCTTGGTTCTTCCTAGTGCCTACAATGGGAAAATTCACTCCAAAGAAAACCTAATAAGTCATTATCCCCAGTCTAACTTTCAAAAATTGAAGGAAAAAAAAAACAAACACAAAAGGCATGATATGCCCTCAAAAGAAGTGGAAATGGTTAATTTCTAATAAGCAAATCTTCCAGATCAAAAAAGAAGAAAAGTTTTTTTGCATATTTTTAATTTAGTGGCTCAAAGTCCTAGGGTATCATGGTTCTTCCCCCCTTCTGTGCTCTTCATTGCTGCATTTTCTTCACTTGCAGGCAAATATGGCTGTAGTAAAACTTCAAGAATTGAAAAAAAAGATATATTTTTCACCTGCCAGTCAAGGCTAGGAAGGTAGACCACCTCAGCAATGGAGACATTACTTGTCGATGTATATACATTGTTATATGCAGACATGTATTTCTAACGTACACCCGTACTTGTGTGCAATTGTAAACAAGAGAATTGCAATATGGATGTTTCTTTGTATTATAAAACTTTTCCGCTATTAATGAAGAAATTACTGTTTAATTGACATACTCAGGATAACAGAGGATGATGGTGTGTATTGGTCAAGGATTCCGTGATGCTTTACACAGCAGTTTTGCATCAAATCAAATTGGTTTTATCATGATCAAAGTTGTTTCAAGCACTCATTTCATCTTTATCAAACAGCTGTTAAGACACAGCATACAAGATTGAATGGTCTTTTAAAGATAACAGGTGTTCTGCAATCTTTGCAAATGCCAGAATGTTTCAAAAATGTTTTGTGTCTAATTTCTTGTTGCTCAACATAAATATTTTTAATTTGTCTGATTATTCAGTTAAATAATGAATAGTTAGATGAACTATTTCCATGCTTTATTAGAAAATTCTGCCTGTTACTCAACTTGTTTTTAAAATTGAGATCAGTTTGTTTGGGCTCTTCAGGTATTCTTCCAGTATGATAATTAAGTTTGTATTCTGAAGGATGTGGAAAGAGAAAGAAAAGCTGTAGTTCTTTGGTTTGGCTTTCGTTTTGTTTTCTTTTTAATTTATCAGGTCTTTGGATAACTTTTCAGCATGATACTGTTGTTAACCACTAAAATAGCGTGATTTGCCCAGCTACTGTGGCAGAGCTAAAATTGTAGTTAGGATTACCAAGTTTCCCACATTTTACACCAGTAGTGAAGTTCAACAGCACAATGTCCCATTCCAAAGTTTTTATTACGAATGTAAAAAATTGGGGTTTTTGAAAGAGAAAAACAAAAGGTGTCTTAAGGTGCTTACTGCTATGCAGGAAACGAAAGGGGGCATTACAAAATGTTTAAGCTTGTGATATATTTATTGCTTGTTTTTCCAAAAGCACCAAGCTAATTAGACATGCAAATGGCTATAATTTTCCTGGCTTTGCTTAGGAGAAAATTTACTAAGGGTTGGACGGCTTCCTGTGTTTGTTTTTTGTTTTGTTTTTTAAGAGTATAAGGTTTACACAATCATTCTCATAATGTGACGCAAGCCAGAAAGGCCAAAAATGTTACAGAATATAATGGGTTCTCTTCCTTGTAAACTTGTACAGTATGTGGTAACTTTTTCAAAATACAGCTTTTTGTACATGGTTTAGAGACAAATTTTGTACATGAAACCCCAAGTCCAATAGACTATATAAATAATTCTAAATGATCTTAACTAGTTAGAAGTGTATGTAGTTGCTTTTAAGTCATTTAAAATACATTTATTTTAAGACTGTGCAAAGATTGGAAGTGGGTTTGCATTTCTAAAATGGTGACTTTTATTCAGCAAGGGTTCTTAGTAACTTCTTGAGTGTGTTAGACTTTGGAACATGTAAATTTTTTGCCTGTAATGTTATCCTGTGGTAGGATTTTGGCAGACAAGTTCTGCCCTATTTTATTTTGAGTCTAAGTTAAATGTTTTCTGAAAACAGAAATGTGCACTGAACTCTCCACTGCAAGTCAAGATGTGGTAAAACTGAAAGTTAAGACAATGAAATGGAATACTACTGTCGATTCATGTCCACTGTGTTTTATACAGTATCTTTTTTCGTTCACTTTGGAAATTTTTACTAAAAATGCAAAAAATAAAGTATTGTGCAAAGATATGTAAGGTTTTTTTGAAACTTGAAATGCATTAATAAATAGACTTGATGAAATCATCTTATAAAGATCCATTTACTTTTTGAACCATGAAAGCAAAAAGGAACACACAGGTTCTACTTCTACTTAATTTTTGGCTTCTGCTGGAAAGGAACTGTCAAGCAAGAAAAGTAATTGTACTATATTTACACCATCAGATTGCATCTCCTAATTACGGGACCATGCAGTTAAATGTGAGAATAAATGATTTTGTGAATCACTTTTAAGGAAAAGCCCTGAAATTACTTTTACATTAGTTGTATAATCACAGGAATAAAGCTTTCTCTCTTCAAAATGGAAACTAGTTACTGGTGGGATATTCAAGCCTTGCAGCATAGCTACTGAATAATACCTTCTGAAATAAATATATTTTTGAAGAATAATGTAATTAACATGCAGTACTTTGAATGCACAACTATGGATAAAACTTTTAGAAGGGGCAAATCTGCTTTTTTCAAGGTGTTTTAAAACTGCCAAGCTGAATCTGGGTTTGTTTTACACAGTTGATTTTTGAAGTGGTAAGACTGCTTTTTAAAAGCCAGCTTTCATTCTTTAGTGCTGTTTGTTGATAGAGGCCTGCTTAGACATCTGTTTCCCTAACTGAGCAGCATATGCTTTGATGTAATCAAACCATATTCACAGTTCCTTCCTCACAGCACTTTTTTGTTATTTGCTTTGTTTTTAATAGCAGTTCTTCCTCTTGTAGCTAAATAGCACTGTCAGGGCAAAAGGTATTAAAAGACAATCAGGGTGGGGCAGAGTCCTGCAAATCCATGTCACAGGTGCCTGATAGATCTGGTGATGGTTGTTTTTAAATTTCTGCCTAAGAACATAAACTAGAGGGGTAGAAAGAATGTCTGAGCATCTAAAATACAAATTTTGTGTTTATTTTAAAGTGTGCTTGGGGGAAAACTTAAATAGCTGCAATTTTTCTAACTAATATTAGACTTAATAATCCCTAGTTGGAGTTATTAATTTATTCATCTTGTATTTCTTAATGTTTAGTTATTAAATGTTTACATTCACCTCTGATGCAGAGGCATGTATAGTCAATATGGTGTGAATGTGAGAAGAACACCAAATTCCTCAAGCTATGAAACTTTATATCATACAGTCTATAAATAATCTGTATTCTTTGCCTTTTAAATAATGTTCCAATGTTTCTTTCAGGGAAAACATACAAAAAGGAAAGAAAAGATTTTTACTTCCAAATATTGGATGCTCACTACTACAGAGAGGTGAGTGAAAGGACAGTAGTCATTACATCATTCTAAGCTGGGGTTGTGCTGGCAGGAGTTAGGCTCCTGATGGCATTCAAGGTTTTGATTGTTTGGAGTGAGCTGGGAGTAATTCCAATGAGTACAAAGTAAGGTGCCACTAAGGGACCTGCATTTAGGTGTGACTTTAGTGTTCTGTTTATGCATTGTAAGACTGAGTATGCAGCAACTTGGACTTTAATTTCATTGTTATATCAGAAATTGTTATAATGGCTATCCAAACACAGGGACAGGATTTATTTGGACACAACATTAGAAGAAGTATCTTCATATTTGCAAGAGTTCAAATAATGATGAATGGTCTTTTAATTTTCCTATTTGACTTCTTAAAAATTTGTCTTACCTGAGGTTATGCTAGCTTTTTGCAGGTGAACTGGAGAGTGGTTTTTTATTTTTTTTCTTCCAGAAGCTTTAGAAGTCCTCAAACTGCAGTATCCCCATTACCTGAGTTTCAGTACACTGTAGGCATTTGATTTTTTTTTTCCACCTGCTTTTCTTGAACTCTAATGCTTTCTAGCTTTTATCCTCATGTTTTGATTGCTTTATTGGTCTTTGTACCAAAGCAAGTGATATTAAAATTGTATTGCTTTCATGTTATTGTCTAACGTTTCTAGGTGTGTTAGTATGTGTAACTACAGGAAAGTCATTATTGAAAGGCTTTGTGAATATGTATGTTTTATATCATACAAATCTCAATAAAAGATGTCTTGGTATCTCCAGTGCTTTTATTTTCCAGGTATAGCTAACATCACAGCTTTTGCACTGGAGAAGCACAGTCCATTTTTTGGTAGACATTCTCTTGCTCTGTCATCCTTCAATATTTTCTGAACAAAGCCCTTTTGGGTTTTGGTTTTCTGTTTGTTGGTTGGTTAGTTGGTTTTTTTGAGTTTTGGATTTTTGGGGTTTGTTTTGGGTTTTTTTTTTCAGGAGTTGGGGTATGATTTGGTTCAGGAAGTTACTAAGCTCTTAGTTTAAAAAGTTGATCATTCCGATGAATGTATTTCAATTCTTCTATAAATAGACAGTTATTTTATAAACAACCCTAAAAGTAGCTATCTTCTTCACCTTTGTCCAGGAGGAAAGATTGAATTCTAGAAATGGTCTGGGGAGATGCATAATTTGAGTTAGCCACATGCACATACTTCTCTGTCTCATTTTAAATAGTCCTTTGGAAAACTAACGTGTCCAGGGCACACTGTCATTCATTTTTTGTCTGCCATTCTTCACAACACAGTCCATTTTGACTTCATGCCTTTAAAAATACTGTCACTGGATCTCTAGCAATTCTCTCCAGTGGATTATAGCTACTACAAGTGTAAAATAAAAACAAGGCAAACATAATTAAAAAATTTCTGGTGCTAGAGGTCTGTACCTTTGTCCTGAACTATTCCCATCATATTTAGTCAGCTTTCTGTTTCTCTAGTGAATATTCCTATTTAAAGGAATGGTAGTTATTGAAAACAGCTATTAAAAGTTAGAAGTTCATGTTCTAAATGGTAGTCAAAGATGCCTGCATTCAGCACCTGATCACTTCATTGCTTGCAGGATTGCTGACTGCTCCACTTGTTGATTCACCATACTTTTAAAACAATCTCTTTAATCCTGATAACATTTGTATATTTTGATTCAAAAGTCTTTGCACTCTTTAGGTATAGGAAATATGCTTTCCTCCATGTCTCAGGACTACCTTGCACATCTTTTGCCATGTAGAGAACACTGAAATTAGATTCAGAACACAGAGTTATAGAAACATAATTTTTAATTAATCTTGTGCTTGGCATTACAAAGTGACAAATGAAATACTCTGACAGAAATACTCTGACAGACATGCAGATTTCTTCACTAACCGTAAAATAAAAAATAGAGACAATGTTTCTTTATGTACTTTATATTCTGACAGAGGAAACAAGGTAATTGCATACATTTGTATTTATAAAGTTTGTTTATATGCACTGAAGATGTTTAAGGGTTTTGTCATTTTCATTTCGTGTAGTTTCAGATCATGTTAGAATTTGCTATACAGTGATACAATCTGAAAATCTCGGACCTTATCTGAATGGGCGAATACGATTTTAATGTCAAAGTAAACTGAACTTGATTGTGATAGCATTGTGTGTGTATACTAAGCATCATTTAAACAATTGAATTACTAGTAATTTACATCACTACCTTTAAAAGAATTAGACAGCAAAGAATTTTCCAACAGGATAGCACTTAGTATAGCATTTTTATGTGACACAGTTGTTTGGCTTGTATTGTGGTTATGACAGAGAGCTCCAGCGTTCTGTATGTTCAGATGCATGTTTGTTTTCAAATGTTACAAAGTTGAAAATCCCGGTTAACAATGTTACCTACATTGCAACAATTTCTTCTATGAATTATTTAACTCCCTCTTCATTAGGAAGTAATTTAGGAAAATTTTAACTGATAGTAGTCACTATTAATGTTGTAAAGTATTTAATGCAAAATGAGGCTTCATTTTTCCTTTAACAAAATCAAAATTTTAAAAGGCTTATGACAATGATTCTTTCAAATAGTAATCTTTTTTAAAATACCTGTTCATTAGAAATAAAGCTTCATAAAATTTACAGTTGACATTGATGAAAATTGCTCATTGAAAATTGCTCATTGATCACTTTGACAGGAGGCTCCTAGAAATAAACAAAGCCCTGTATTTCACCTTACCGTTGCATCACAAAATCTAAATTTTTTAAAGTGTATTTTCTTCAGCATCTCTAAATCTATCAGGATATTTTAGTTAAAAACTACACAGTTGCATTAAAAATGTTGTACTAGAATATATTTTGTTGAGTAGTTAGGGTATTTTTTTATTCTTGCTCATTTTCTGTTTTGACTCAGAAAGTCATCTTCACATCTCACAAATGTTTTTGCTTGGGTTGGGTAAAGGTTGCCAATGCTTTGAGAACAAAATGTCATTCTAGAAAGAAAACAGCATATAAACAATGTTACTATTTGCATAAAACTGTGCTTTCTAGATACACTGAAGCTGACTTCATCTTTTACAGTAAGATATCTGATTGTTTTTACAGGCTTGTGAGGAAAGAGCTGCATCTGGCTGATAGGTAGTAGGTACAGAGTAAAAAAAAAGTAGGCGACTCCCTTTTGCTGAGTGTATTAATGCAATGGTAATGTACACAGCATGCTGTTCTCCATAACATACCCTCAGTGACTTGGTCTTTGTATTCTCAGTGATCATTGTCACTGTTTCAATTATTATTATCGTTATTACTATTATTATGACTGTATTATTTGGCCTGCTAGTACTTAGTTGGACTACTAATATTTAGTTGTGAGGTTGCTAATAATAAGTTACGTATAGTGCCAACAGCTTCAGCAAGTACATGTGCTACAGAAATGTTTTCCATATTTGGAATCCAAATAGGTTGTCGTAGTTGTTGATTTAACTACTTTTTAAGTTTATACTGTTATGTTTATCAGACAATCTAAGAAAAATTCTGCTTGCAGCATAAAGACTCCTGAAGAGCATTATGTACCTGAAAATACCAGCATACTTTTTTGTGAATGTAATAACAATCCACTTTAGTCACTTTTTCCTAGGATTTGGGGTTTTTAAGTAGTACGTTGATAGTAATTGGCTTTTGCCATGTTATTAACCCATCTGTATTGGACAGGAGTTTTCTGGCTCCAAAAATGAGTATACCAGTCCTTTCACAGCCTTCAAAATTTTTCCTCAAGATACAAAAATCTGTATTTAAACAGGGCTCTTTAATTTGCTGCATCTACTATGCTTTTAATTTACTTTGGCGGCTATGTCAGTACTGGGATCATCACTTTTAAAACAGATACGTTATAGATGTTTGTTTGTTTGTATGGCAGAAGCATGCACCAAGTGCTGGGTTAGGAGAGGAAAATATTTGCAAAAGACGTTTTCAGGGGGACAAAATCCAAGAAAACTTGATTCCTCCTTTGGCCTCCAGCACACAAATTGTATTATAAAAATGCCTTAATTGTCTCATTTGTCTTTTGTGTCGGTATCAAGGAAAAACTTATCTGTCAATAAGTGTTGTTCTACAGAAAGTCTGGAGTAGTTATGCTAGTAAGAAAGAGACTGTAGCAAGGAAAAATCACCTATGACTGAACCACAATTAAAAGGTAAGACACTTTTCTCATTAATTTTAAACTGCTCAGATAAAATTTCTCAAAGGATTAAAGCAGCAGGAATCATTACAAATTTAGTTATTCTTTCTTCTGGTTGACATTTCTGTGTGTGAATAAGCAGTTTCAGAAGAGTTAGCATTGCTGTACTTAGAGAAAAGAGCCACTCAGACTTGCTGATCTAGTTTCAATGAAATCAGCAGGGGAAAACCAAAAGAATACCCAGTCTCAACAAAACAAACAAGAAACACACACAAAACAACAACAAAAGAACTCCAACACATCATACAAACACACAAAAAAAACCCTAACAACAAACAAAAAAACCACTGAAACCAAAGCCTCCAAACACAGACTTCAAACAATTTTTGTTTTCTTCAAAAAACTGCTCTCTGATGCTACTACTCTGTTCAGCTGACAAAATTCAGATCTCTGAATTCATACTATATAATAATACTCAACCAGAATGCAAAAATTACTTCAAGTAGCAGTGAAATTGAGGAAGTATAGATAGTGATTTTGTTTTCCAGAACTGCTCACATTGTTTTCCCATTACAGAAATTTCTAAATGTCTTGAGACTTTGTTTCCACAGTTTATCACTCCAGGAACCTGTTATACAGGCTACATAGTATAGTGATTCATTATCAACTATCAGACACTAGACTGACTCATGAATGAGTCAAAACTAAGGGAATTTTATTCTAAAACCCTTATCTTCAATAAATGACTATGCAATTCTAATGTGATCCTTCTAATGAGTACTTTCAAGAATGGTCATGCTGAGTTTCTCTATGAAGTAGATATTAAAAGTCAAATAATTAAGATTTGGCATTTTTTTTGTAAGTAGTCAATTGAATTCTTCATGGCCTTAATGTTGGAATCAATATTTTCAAGTGTCTTTCTTTCTTTGAAATTTCATATAGTTGTTACAGAGTGAGATAATCAGTTTCTAAAAACAAGTCAGAAACTGTCATCAGTTATTGTCATTAATCGTGTATAAAAATTACATTGCAGAACTTGTTAAAATTCTTTCTTGGATCTGTGTGCTAGCTCCTTCTCTATCTTGTGTTCTCAAGTATCAACAAAATTGTCACCTGAAGTTATTGTGCCTTAAATTCAGGTTAATGACAGTGATGAGCCAGAACATTTCCTACTATTCATTTCTGACCTGAGAACAAAGAAATTCTGAAAGTCAGTTAAAAAAACATGCAGTCTGATCTGAGGGGGAGAGGGGAAAGCCAGAAGTTGTGCATGGATAAATTCACCTTTAGCATGAATGCTGGAACTCAGATGCTTCTATTTGAACTAGAATAACCTATGTGCCAAATACCTGTGGTGTTACTAGAAAAAAATTGTGTTTTCATTACACTTACTTCTGCTGTGTTTCTCCTGCTTTCACTTTTATTGTCTTCACTGTAAGTCCTGGTCGATGACTGCCTTTTGTCCATGGTATCATAGTTTGAAATGTGTCCCAGATATTTTCCCAAACTGCAGTTCCTTCCCATTTGAACTTGATCATTATTAGCTCACCAATATCATTGTCCAGGGTGACAAGAAAAGAGTAGGTTTTATTCCCACTAATACCTTCAACTCTGCAAAAACAAAATAATACTGCCCTAGTTACTATGGATTAAAGTGGAAAAATAAATAGTTTCTTTTCTCCTTAAAACCAAACAACAAAAACTGTATTTCCTCCTTCTTCTCCAGGAGGGCACATTACTGTCTCTAGGATATTCTTCCTCCAGGTGCATAAAGGAATAGGACATCATGCTAGAAAAGAAGCAGAAGCGGAAGAAGCCTGAACAGCTAGTGAAGCAAAAATTGTTTCTAATAGCAAAAGAAAAGGCATCCTAAAATAGCATCTATGTTATGTCTTTTGAATGCTAGACCAAATGCTGACCCACACTATTGCTGTTGTCCATCATGAGAAATACCTAAAATTCTTTCCCTTAAATTACAGCTTATTATTTGTGTTTTAATTGGTTAGACCTCCCTGTGCTAACCATGAGAGACACCCAAGGTAAGTGGACAGGATACTTCATGGAAAATTCCAAGATTATTAGTTTGTTTATGGAGATTTTTCATGCAAAAACCATAAAACCATTGTAAAAGTTTGAGATGTTAAGGGATCATGGGTGAAGGTTTAGCTGTGATAAATGATTTCACTCATACTGTGATGGTATACATGATAACGCTATTATAAATTGGCACTTTGTTTCTCAGTTGTACAGTGACATGTAATATCAATACTCACAGTGTGATGGGCAGGTTTTTAGCATCCTCCTTAGTGCCTGTCAGAGACATGGTAAATGTTGGTTCTATCTGCTTTCCTTCGATTTCGTTGATTAAGTGGATCTTGAACTGATAATGATAGACTGTAGAAAGGAAGAATTTTCAGTGATTAAATTAATGATCATAGAAGCAGTAGATTTCTCAGAAGACTTTTGCCTTTCAGAGCAGAAACTTGATTGATATTCCATATTTTATTTTTTAAACTAATTTCATGAAATTTAAATGTGTACTTTTCTGATTGTTGCTGGGCTATTGTAATCCTGTAGGGTTTGGGGTACTGTTGATCTATTAAAAGGGAGGGAGAAAAAAATATAACACAGGCTGAGTACCCTTTGTGGGATAAAATATTCTTCCATGGGAAATATTTCTGTTTTTCTGAAGCTTAGATAGAGATCTTGCCAGAAATTCTATCACCAGGCAAATCCTCATGACTGGACATGGGCAGAGATCTATTACATAGATTGAAGACCTTGTGCAATGTAGTCAGGCTTTCTCTCTGATCGACCAGAAAATTGCCCTGCAAAACAGATGACTCACAAACTTTCCGTGACTGCATAATGATACATTGTGCTTAACATGCATCTATGAACAATGTGACCTTGTTGAAGCATAACACTGTAAGAAAGATGTCATTAATACTTTGAGATTTGGTGGGTTTCTAGAATAAAAGTGTTTAGGAAAGTCTCTCAACTGAATATTATCGGAATGAAAAAATCATCAGTGGACTGATTATAAGCAATTTGACATTTAGCAAGCTACCAAAAAAAAACCCCAAAAAACCCCAAACAAAAAACACCAGTGTCACTTAGAGATCACATGCACATAGATATTGTCAGACAGATTTGAAAACTCTGGTTCTGCCAGGCATCTTCTTAACAAAACAGATAGATTTAGCTGTTAATAATAATTAAAAAAAAAAAGTAATTTCCATTAACCAAAACCACAGTGTTTTGAAAATTGTATTTATCCTTGCACCATGGTCAAGTTACACATAGGAAACTGTTTTGGTAAACATACTGCATGCGAGTTTTTGCATAGAAAGATCCTCTTTCCTCATTTTCTCTCTTCAGGCTTCACTAGATCTGAGAATGATTCTACCATGCTGCTGAGGGAGTTCTCCTTTTAAGTATATACACAGATTTTTAATTACTGTTTTTCCCCCAGCTTCAAGTGAAGGTTTTTATGTATTGAAGGTATTTACTAGAAAAGCTGTAGGTTTTGTTGCTGTTTTGTACTTGTTGTATGTAGTGAACGATGTATTTTCTTTTGAGAAGGTGTCAGAAAACAAAATGGCCGATTCTTTGCTGTAAACCTGATGAGAACAAAGTTTTCTCCTGGTGTAAAAAACTGGTTGTTCTTATGTCTGTTCTGATGGGACCTAGGTTTTTGTTGTGCTCACATTAAGGAAAAGGGTGGACGTATTCATATAAAAACTCTTCGCCGAGGTCACCAGCTAGAGCTTGTAAGTCCGCACTGGGCGCGGCCTAAAGGACCGGCAAGGAGCTCTTTTCCGGGCTTTTTGCAGCCAAGGCGGCTCGCCTGCTGTAAGGGGCTGGCCGCTGATGGGCGGGCTGCTGAGGCGGCATGGACAGAGGGTGGAGCCCGCCCCCTCCCCGGCCCCTGATCGAATGAGGCCTGAACATGCCGAGGGTGACTCACGCTGATCACAGCCTTCCCCTCTTAAAGGAGGCCTTGAGGGGCGCGCAGCCAGTGGGCATCAGCCGTGACGCAGATCCTTGCACAAGCAGCACAGGGGGAGTCGTCTGGGTGCATCTTGGAAGCTTGAATGTTTAGTCCTGAGGTCGGGTCAAGCTAGGGTCACAACCTGGCCAAAAGCCGTGGTGAAGAGAAACACTGTGACACAGATGGAACTCCCAGAGAAACAGGCAGTTGTGCCCTGGTGGCCAAGAAGGCCTGTGGTATCCAGGGGTGTGATTAGCGGACCCAGAGATGTTCTCCACCCTCTCTGCCCCTGTGGGGCTGCATCTGGACTGTTGTGTCCAGTTCTGGACATTCACTATCTGGAGACATTCAAAACCCACCTGGATGCATTCCTGTGTGACCTGCTCTAGGTGATCCTGCTCTTGCAGGTGGGTTGGGCTAGATGATCTTACAAGGGCCCTTCAACCCTTAATGTTCTGTGAATCTGCCTCAGGTTCCCATTGAAGCTTTATTATAAACGTTAACTGCTTTGTAACAACTGGTTTTTGTTTGAGGCAGATCAATGTACACCACAGAATACAATACTATTGACCTGAAAAAATGAAATGTCAGATTTCATGAAGATGCAGATGAATGGTGAAGTGTAATGCAGAGTTTCTCAAATATCTCGTGTTTAGGCTTCTCACATGATCATCCTTTTTTTTTTTTTTTTTCTTTTTGCGTGTTACAAAGATGACTTTGTACACACACTCCCACAGTTGCCGTCTTGTTTTGGGAGCTTTTGTGAAAGGAGGCCATTGTCTGGGGCACTGACATCTGCATATGTACCAGGGACAGTTTTTTGAAGCAAAACCAGTTTCAATGTGTTTCAAATTGAAATCAAAGGCAGTGAGCACAGATATTTTAACATGAGCTGAAACTGTCTCTGTGTTTAGAGAATGCAACACAGGAATAGCATTTTGTGCCCAGATGTGGTGGTAGTGGATGCTGTGTCCTCAGAGCAGTTCACTTTCCCAGTTCAGATGGTGACCTGACTATACTGCAGCAAAATTGCTTCAGGAACTTGATGAAAAGCCATCAAGACAGTCTAATAGGATTCTCAGTTGTCTCAGTAAATTGATTATTCACATAGATTTTTATAAGCTTTAATAAATGAGTAAATAGGATCACAAAGATTAGGCTCATTCTCACACTTTGTGGTCAATCTGGACACTGTAACATGTTCCCACAAACCTTTGAAAGGCATCTGTGCTCTTGTTTTCAAAAAGAGTCGTCTACTTTTTGGGAGTCTTTCCTCCCTGATGTTGTAGCCCAGTGTGTTGCAGCGATTATTCTTACAGCTGAGGCAGATTCCTTTGTTGAAGGTGTTGATGTCGTTGCACCAGTATGCTGTGCTTTGTTTATTGTTGTGAAGCAAAGAGTCGATGAACAGATGAACTGACCTCTCATGGGCACATTTCACAGTTTGAGCGATGCCTTAAAAAAATGCAAACAACAAAATTTTGCATGCCATTGTTCCTCTTTACCACTCCAGCTGCAGAGGGGTACAGTAACCAATTGTAAACATTATTTTAGCCCTCATTTGCCACATACAGTATTCACTATAGCAAATATACTTTTAGGATAAGGCAAAAATAGTTTGTCTGAACAAACTAAACAAATAAATAATTTGCTGCTTAAACTTTTCTAGCCTGACTCTAAGACTGTAAATAGAAATCTTGATTTTACTGTCCTGGCTGTTTTGGTCAATATGAAATACAATATGAGGCTATATGCAGTCTTTCAGATCTTGCTATATTAAAGGCAAGTCTCATTCTGAATGGTTGAACATGGTTGTCTTTTGGAAGCTTATGTGGTAATATTGTGACAAGCTCTCATGCTGAACTGAATTCTGCTTGCAGCAACTACTTGGGAAGAAGGAACAAAAAGTATATTAAATATGTTAAAAGTTTATTAAATACATGGATCTACTTTTTTTTCTTTAAACATCATCAAATTCTAAAAGTTATTTTCTTCTGTGTAACAGCGATATATCAGGGTGGACTAGTTTTTTTGTCTTCACTGAGGAGGTTTCTAGCTGAATCTTGGTTTAATATTTGTCATGAATTACCTGCTAACAAGTAAGGTCTGCTTTCAGATGGTGTGATGATAGTTGAGAAATATTTTTGCAATGCAGCTTGCTGAGTGAACAGTGCTCTTGGGGTATTTCACTGAACAGTTCTGGTTGTCAGTGTGCATCAGTATCTTATCTTTTGTCAGTATATTGCATCAGTTTCTCTTACATTTACATTTAGGTACACTGGAAATAAGCTTCTATATGTAAAACCTAGCCTGAAACACTGGCAATAAGGTTCTAGAGAGAGCATCAACTGCACAGCTGAAGGATGGGGAGTTGAGAAAAGGTGAGTTAAAGAGGTGAGTAGTACAGCACTTTTTTTTTTTCATTTAATTTGAAATTGCACACTAGATGAATCTGGCTTAATTAGAATAAGTTTTCTCATTCCCTCTACTGCAAGATCAACTACCTTTGAAATTATTCAGAGGTGCTTGACAGCAGGATGCTCCTGACCTCATTTTCAGAAGTGATGGACAGACAGATTCCTTACTGGAGTCAGTAGGAACAATTTGAACTCAGTACATGTAAAAATCGGATAACCTGTTTCTAGAAAAGAAATTTCCTTGCATGTAACAGTTGTTAATAATTCCACTAGATACTATTTAAGACCACAGAGATAGGCAAAATTTCCTAAAGATACTGTCATTGTAGCTGCAATGCTGCTTCCCACTTTGTGCCATTGGTTCTTACCATGAATTCCGTATTCTGCGATGTGGTTATACATGTGTAAGATGTGACAGCCGGGCTGAAAGGTGCCTCCATTGGGATAAAAGTCAAAATGAGCTACGGGCTGTTTGATGCCAACACTGAGCCCCATGTGCTGTTTAGTGAATGTATGAATTGCATCTACGAAATTTGCGTCATCTGGAGATAAACGGTCTGTTGGTGACACTCCTTCAAACAAGGGACCAGCAGGGTCAAGGCCTACAATAAATACAAATACTTCATTGTAGTACAGTGTGGATGGGCTGTTCTTTTACTGTTATGAGAAAAGTCTGCAATAAATATTTAAAAACAAAAAATCCTGGTACTTTACCAAGGCCTTTCACTGATAGAAGCAATGCTAGGAACACTTGTCCTGCAGAGGTTATGTAGTTACACCAAAAGGAAAAGTAAACACAGGCTCTTAATAAACAGTACCTGCTACATGCCCAAGGACAGGGACCCAGAGATAGATGTGTTTATTGTAGACAAACTATGCTCACTACTGCACTGTCACTTGAGGGATGGTTACGTAACTTTGCTCTTTCATACTCTAGAGGTCATGTGTTTCAGAGGCCTTTGGAAGACATCAGTCCCATTATTTATTATTATTTCACAACAAGGCTGACTTTTAGCCCACATTTAGGACCTGAAATTTTCACTTCAATTCATTGTATGACTAATGTACCACAACTGAAAACTCAGACACAGTTTGAGAATTTCCTTATGGTAATTTTCTTTATAAAATGAGGGGCTAACAAGGAACAGTGTATTTGAATGGCTTTGGGTCAAGATAGTGATCAAAGAATCATTAAGGTTGGAAAAGACCTTTAAGATTGCATCCAACTGTAGCCCAACTACCATGAACATTAAACTATCCTGAAGCACCACATCTACACGCTTTTTGAACACTTCCAAGGATGACAACTCCACCACCTCCCTGGGCAGTCTCTTCAAATGCCTCACCACTCTTGGTAAAGAAGTTTTTCCTAATGTCCAATCTAAACCTCCCCTGACACAACTTAAACCCATTTCCTCTTGTACTGTCACTACTTACTTGGGAGAAGAGGCCAACACCAGACCAACAACCTCCTTTCACGTCATTGTAGAGAGCAATAACATCTTCCCTTAGCCTTTTCTTCTCCAGGCTAAATAACTTCAGCTCCCTCAGCTACTCCAGCTCCCTCAGCTGCTCCTCCTATGACATGCCCTCCAAACCCCTCACCAGCCTTGTTGCTCTTCTCTGGACATGCTCCAGGACTTCAGTGTCTTTCCTATACTGCGGTGCCCAGAACTGAACACAGTACTTAAGCTGTGGTCTCACCAGGGCTGAGTACAGGGGCACAATCACATCCTTACGCTGGGTGGACACGTTTTTGATATAGGCCAGATACTGTTGGCCTTTTTGGCCACCTGGGCTCACTGCTGGCTCATGTTCAGCCAGCTGTCCAGCATCCTCAGCTCCTTTTCTACTGGGCTGCTTTCCAGCCACTCATCCCCAAGCCTGTAGCATTGCTTGGGAGTGTTGTGACCAAAGTGCAGGACCCGGCACTTGGGTCTTGTTAAACCTGATTCCATTAACCTCAGCCCATCAATGTAACCTGTCCAGATCTCTCTGCAGTGCTTTCCTACCCTTGAGCAGATCAACATTCCTAATCAGTTTAGTGTTATCTGCAAACTTCCCGATGGTGCACCCAATCCCCTCACCCAAATCATTAGTAAAGGTATTAAACAGAATTGGCCCCAATACTGAGCTCTGGGGAACACTACTTGTGACTGGCCACCAGATGGATTAAACTCCATTTATCAGAACTCTTTGGGCCTGGCCATCCATCCAGTTTTTAATGCAGCAGAGAGTACACCAATGTTAGTAGCTAACATTTACTTTAAAGTGTTACTGGGAATGGATAGAGGATAAATTCAAGCAACATGTTACTTGAATCTTTGGTCTATGAGTTGTAGTCCTCACGCTTGTGTATTCTCTATGTCATAATTTGTACTGAGCTAGGAAATACCAAGGCTAGAAATACTGTGACACTACATTTTTAAAAGTGTGTTCATTACATTTCTAAACCAATGGGATGAAAACTTCTAAACTGTGACAAATATTGCTAATCAGCAGCTAAATACTGATCCAACATTGGCATGTCAAATACCTATACAACTTAAATTAGTTGACTGTCGCATTTCTTGAAATTTTAAGTATTTTACCTGTAATTCTTCCAATCTTCTTTGTACCACTGATAAAGCTTCCAGCATATCCTGAAACATGAGCTCCTAGGCTGTACCCAATTAGATGAGCATTGCTTCTGGAAAATTGAATGGATTCCTGGAAGATAGCAGCAGCTTGATTTAAATGCAGAAAATGTGAAAAGTAAACATTGCGTTCCTAGCTTGTAGCAAATATTTCAATGAATTGCAACACAAGAAATTTGTATGTTGATGATGAAAGTAAAGTGAGATGCATAGATTGTGCACTAAATTCATTTGCTGGCTGAATGTTATTGTTTGCCTCCTTTTCATGCAGAAGGAAAATGCCACACATTTTCGAACTGCTGCTTACATGTTAATGCTCAGGAAAACTATCCACACAGACAGCAGGATTTTTGTTGCTGTTTGTTGCAAGTGGTGCAAACGTGTATTGCCTTTATTCTGCACCATTTGGCTTTCTTATGACTAATAAGTACATATATGTCCTTAACATCAATGTAAAACAATCCTTTGTAGAAAATGTTTTGCCTTTTTTTTTTTTTTCCCCCCCAAGGTGCTAGCACAGGCCAACTTAGAAGCCAAAGTATCAGCCAAACCCCTGATCAGGCATGCCAAGTAATGCAGCAATGACATTTCTGGACTGATTTGTACAAAACTGGGTATCTGATCTGAAACAAACCTGTGGAAGCAGAATTGGTCTCAGGCCCTTCTTTCTGCCTAATCAAGGCTATCTAGATCTTAAGCATTTCATTCAAGTTGCAAAGCTCAAAGTTTTCCTGACTTGTAAAGAAAAATGTGTTGTGCAGGAAAGGCCAGCCTGTTTTAATTTCATTGTGAATATTGGCTGTCCAAGTGAAATGACTTCTCAGTCTTGATACTTGTCTCTTGTGATGATGAGGTGAAACTTGGCAACCTTTTTGTGAGAGAGGTAGCTCTTAGAAATCAAAATATCTGACCAGTTTTCTTGGCAGGTGTTATTGAGATAGATGATGTTGAGATGATTAATGATCATGCCCTATTAAGTCTTGGACTAATAGCACTAACTGAGACTTAATTCACTTTTATTCTTTATTAAAATGTTGCACAGCACCATAGGTTTTGATATTTCAAATACTTGCCTACCTGTAAGCAGACAGAAGCACAGCATAGAGCTAATTCTGGGGGTTGGAATGAAGGGGCTTTTAACTGTTAAATTCAAAAGAGAGGCTTCTCAGCAGAAGGAAGGTTTACTGCTTGAAAGTGCTCATTTGAATGCTGTGAAAATTTATGGTATATTTAAATCTTGGACTATATCATGAGGTAAAAAAAAAATCTATCTAGAATGCTAGAACAAAGAGTAACTTGTTCAAGTCTCAAATTGTTTACTAACACTGAAGAAATCACAAACTGTTAACACTGTGGTGTGTCCTCCTGGGAACTGAATGAAGTCCACTGATTGGTTCATTCAATAATTAAACAACTTCAAAATGCAATGTCAGGCTCTGTCACCTTAAACTACATTTGACCAAGAGCTGAGGTCTTTTGTCATGTCAGAATGAAAAACAGACTCTGGCTCTTTTGCCTTCTCTTTTGTGCCTCTTGCCCCTAACTCGGTCTGTTACCTGACAACTTCTAGCCCAGCCATTCCTGTTGAAAGCAGCTTAGTCCTTTGGTGGTATTTGGTACAAATCTTTCAGCTTTGCAGTGTATTTCCCTTCCCCCTTAAACATCACTGTACTTAAAATTATTCAGAAATTCATGGTGAGGTACAGAAGTGTAATTTTACTTCAGGTTAAGCAGCTTAAAGTAGTACTACAGATAGATGAAGTAAGAGCTGTTTGGGGTGCCTGGTTTGTATGAATGATCTCATTCTAATATTGTTTTTTTCCAGTTCTTAATGCTGGGGATCAATGATGCCCTGCAGACTTTTCTGCAGCCTCTTCACTCCAGCCATGGCCACTGCTCCCTATGTGGCAGGAGTTTTGATGAGTAGTCACCGCATTAGTCTGTGCTCACTGTTGCCTCCATGTCATCTGCTTTCTGAGGTGCATCTGTCCTTTTATAGTGTTTCCCTTTACATTTTGGATCTCTAAGCTGTTATTTTAGAATATTTCTTTTTGGAGAATGGAGGCAAAAATCAAACACAATGTCATGCTTGGATTCTGCATTAAAAGCAGAAATTAAGCATAGATAAGTTCATTTTGCTTAACTAACAGCTTGCAAATTGTCCTGTGTGCTTGCTTTCAAAGTGTGGGACTCTGTTAGCCGTCTGCACGTATGCTGATTGAAGAGCTAAAGTAGCCTTTACCTCCAGCCATTCCAGGAAGTCTGCTATCTCCTGTCCTACGAAGCGTGTATTCCGTACAGCAATGGGATAATGCTGGTGTGCAAGTGTAAGCCAGTCTGCAATGATCACGTTAATTTGTTTACGCTGAGACTTCAGAGCTGCTGCCATTTTCCAAATCCAACCTTCTAACACCCCATCCACCTGTTTTATTATTAAAAAAAAAAAGAAAAAGGTTTCTTAAAGAAGAGCAGCCTTTGCCAAGCATTTCCAATTAAAAGCTCAAGGAAGGAAACAAACAGCAACAAAAACAAATGAAGCAAAACCCCCACACCCCCCCAAACAAACAAAGAACAATGCAGACAACCAGATTTTAGGTGTTTCAGCATACATCAGTGCTGAGAGTTTTTGTGTGGACAAGAAAACTAAGAATCAATGTCTTGTAATATGAACACTTATCAGTGAAATGATGTCCGTAAATACTTTCACTTATGCTGGTATTGCTGACTAAGAAGAAAGACACAAATGCCCAGAAATTTTCTGATTTCATTCAGGAGCTGCTGTCCCTGTAAATTTAAGCTAAAAGTCTTGGAGAGGGAGAGAAGGTGGAGGATTGCAGACCAGTGGGTTTTTTACCTTCTACAGACGTTCCATTTTGAGATCTGCTGGGTTTTTTTGCCATTCTATTTTAAGGACCTGATCACAGTTTCCTTACTAGCATCAAAGACTGCTTATTATTTGATGGACCAGAGTTATTTAATATATCAGATTTAATTGTCGCTCTAGTGGCACACATTTCCTGAGTTAATATTGCATCCTTATCTTTTCTGGGTTTTGCGGTGGATTTTTTTTTTTTTAATGGTTTAACGGAATGGAAGCAGTTCAGTGATAATATATTGATGATGTTGAAGACTTCATTTCCAGCTGAAGGTGCTTGTAGAGAAGTTATCTTTAAAGATGTATCAGTGAGAACAATGTGGGGAGTTTGTGTGCTCTACTTTCCAGTAAGTCTGTAAATATGTGGCAGTGAATGTACCAGAGAAATTAAATCAGTATTCTGTCCTCCAGTGGTATAACATGTTAATTCAGCTCCTAGTTTGATATCTGCTGCCTTTAGAGCAGGGCTGAATTTAATCCTTGGCATGGGGCTCTCATATGAAAAATTGCTTATAGACTATTACTTCAGAATCTTAGTGAGGAATATCCACTTTGTATTACTTCTAGCCATGACTGATACCAGGGAAATCCACCATCTTTCTAATCACAAGCTTTCTTACGAAGTTACTGTTAGCATTAGCATAATGGGAAGGAAAGTATATCAAATCAAACACCGTTTGAATTAAAATATGAGTTCATACCGACCAGCCGTGGACTATAATCGCCAGAGGAAGAGAGACATTGAAATTGCATTTGTCAAGAGTCTCCAACTGATTTAAAAAAATTTGACAGTCTTCTTCAGTTGTATCTGTATAGAGTCGAAATTTGGTTTCTGAGTTTTGCTGATCTTTCTTTGTTCTAGTATGCTGACTCTGTGATCCCAGTGCCTCTGAAATTAAATTCATAACAACAGTCATAATAGGATTGAATCTAAAACTTGAAGAAGTTACTAGTAAAACATAGTTTATAAGACAGAGGAAACTAGTAAGACTGAAACTCTAGCTGTGTATAATAACTGCCTACTCCAGGTTCTTCTAAGCTGTACTTTTTGGGTCAAGAAATTATGTCTTTTGAATTTTCAGATGGTATAGATGTGTCTCTTTAGTCCGTCTATTTGAACAGTAACAATTCCACAGGAAATGCTGATCTTACTGCAACAGGCCCTTATAGAATACATAAGTATTTTTAAAACACAAGCACGTGTTGTGCCTTTACAGTACTGTGCATGTAGGGGCGAGCGCGTTCTTAGGATATTAACGCTGTAGGGCATATTTTACTAATGTGTATTTGCTAGTAATTGCCGAGCAAGCATCATTACACTAAAATAACCATTTTATTCAGGGTTATAATTCTGCTTAGAGAATTAGGTGACTGCTTAAGACCGTTAAGATCACATAGGAAATTACTATTTTTCTCTAAAAAGGCAAGATGAAATGTTCTTGTTCTAGCTGTAAATTTTTTGTTTATTTCATTCTTAGACAGAATAGCTTGGTACATGTAGGACGGCATTTTTGCAAATGTTTATTAAGTACCTAGGATGGTATCTGTATTTATGAAAGAGCGGGCAAGGTGAACTGTGGTCTTATCAACATTATGAGCATAGAATTAAAAACATGAATATTGAAACAGCTGAAAATGGGCTAAAATAAAGCAGAAGCCTACAAAAAGCACATTGAGAAATGTAAGCCTAGTGTTTCTTTGTAGTAAGACTTCAGACACTTTATTTAATTCATCTGAGAATAATACGTACCATACATTATTATTTAAGCTAGAAAAAGTGGGGATTAGTAGAAGAAAAGTTAGGAAGTGGTGAACTACACACATGAGAGGATTCATTTCTTTGTTGGAAAGGAAACTTTTAGAATGGAGAGATTTTTACTAATGAAGTTCCTTTGGGGACTGTTTGGCTAATCTTGTTTTAATTCATTAAAGCAGCAGACAGGAAAGTCACAAAACTAATGAAATTTAGAAAGCATTTGCTAATACTGAAGAGACTGAAACTTTAAACACTAAGATGACTTTGAAATTACAGCAACAGAAAAAGACAGAAATCTCATACTATGAGGCACAAGCTCGTACAGTTGATAGCAATTTTTCTGTAAATGGGGCTCATAAATTGGAAGTGACAGAACAGTAAAAAGACTTGGCTATAGTAATCAATAAGAAAACTGACTGTGTCACTGCTGTGATTTGGCTGTGAGAAAGGAAAATACAATTCCAAGATGCATCAAGGAAGATATTTTTAATAGGAAGACAGAATATTACTACCAATAAGTTAAGGCACTTGTTATTCACATAGAGAACAGTGCGTGTAGCTCGTTACCAAGTTCAGGTGATATTACTTCAAGCTGCAACAGCTGCTCAGCAGCACCACTAAAATGGTCAGGGAGAAGGCTTTCATTTTATTAGGCCTAACAAAGCATGAAATATTCTCAGAGGCAAAAATGCAGTATTCTGTTCACTGAGAACATAAAATGATCTGTGTTGGAACAGGACTGATATTAGTTAAATTTTATTTCTTATATTTTTATTGTATAAATGATTCTTAATCCAAAATTAATATTATAAATATTGTATTTCATTTTATCTTGTAAGTCAGCAAATATGTTCTGAAGTTTTATGATGTTATTCTTAATAACATGTGGATAATTTACAAGGTACTTCCATACATTTGCATATAAGCCTTTATCCTGCAAGCATATTTAGTGGTAGAAAACTCTCATATTTATGTATTTGTAGTAGTAGTAGCATCTTAAAATGCACAGCACAAAGAGCTATAATGTGAAGGCATGCTGGCTTTAGATCAGACTGTATTTTTGCCATATGTCAGTTTTGTTACAAATTTTATTCGTGGCTTTATTTTAGTATAATGGTAAGACGTGATACAAACAGCATATTTATCTTGGTTAACTGAATGTCACTTCTGGCAAAAAAAACACAAATGAACAAAATAAAACAAAACAAAAAACCTCCCAAGCTGAACTTGTGAAATTTACATATGCAATAGTAATGCTCTAAGTCTTGTAAATTAAAACTTTACTGGAAGCTAAACAAAGGTCTGTACACTGGCCAGCATTTGAAACCATGAAATATCATGTTTTTTAGAGGGAAAGATCCAGAATCTAAATATATTTTGTTCTATATCATGTGTAATTATGAATACAAATACAACTACAAAATATCGCCTTCAAACTGTGAAATTTGACTGAAGATGTGTCAGGAATGAAGACAGAGTGTGGTAGGAGTATATGTTAAAAGCAAAATTTTAATAGGTGCTAAGTCATGCCCTTTAAATTCCTTCTGATAGTACAGCATAAAAAGTGTGATTAAAATTTGTATTCCCAATTAAGGAAAGTAGCTTTTAGGGCTAAGAAAATTAGTGTTTAGCATCCTTCTTCCTGTCATAGAACTCTGCAGGAAGAGTTTTTCAATAAGGTCTCATTGAAGACAGTTGAAGTTGTTTAAATGGCACACAACTGATCCATAAGCAATTGAAAAATTAAGTCAATCTGAAGGGAAGCTGAATTTTGGGCTGCTGTTTGAAATAGGAAAGGACAGCTTACTGATAAGCATCTGAGTCTGAACCAGGTGGAAACTTGTTTGCATTTGTACTGGTTTTCCTGTGTTTTTCATGGCTTCTGTAAGCAGAGATCCATATAAAAAAATTTAAGGGTATGTTTCCGGGAGCTATATTTTTCTTTAATCACCCTCTTCTGCTTGTTTCCTGTTCTCTTGATTTTCAGATATAGTCCTGGTTTTCTTCCATTGTGTTATTTTGTTTGTTTTGTTTTTAATAGAGTTCTTTTTACTGGTTTTGTCTGAAAGCTTTAGCTAAGCCAAAATAGCTGAGGGGAAATCCTGTTTTTGCAGCAATTGAAATTTTGACAATCACTAGGTGTGTTCATCTAAGCAAGAGCCTGGTGGTATCAAAGGGCTTTGATCGGTTTAAGTGTATCCTAAATTTCTCCAAACTCATCTTTTACAGCAGATGCATGTAGTTATTTCTTCTAAAACCTCTGCAGTGCATGCTGTTTACAAAGTTATTTCCATGCAGTTTGTTTGGAGATGAATCTTCCTATCATATGCTGAATTTTATCATATGCTGAATTAGTGTAAGAGGAAGGAAAATCTGTGGAAATAATTTCGAAGTAGATTCTGCATACTGAACCAGCATCTGAGTTTTCACTATTGCTGTCATGCAATTTTTGTTAGGGTTTTCCTTGTACCAGTAAACTGAGTCCCTCTTATAGTTGCTGTTGTTTGAAACACAGTTCACAAAACTTTCTCGAGTATTTTTATTTAGTTCTCTGTAACAACTCTCTCTTCTAATAAAAGGCATCACACAGTGGTGTCCTTCAGACATTGTTTAGCATTAGTTTCAGGTGAACCATTGTCAAAACAGTAAAAGGTGTTTCTGAGCTCTGTAGGCCTTTCCAGGAGTTCTGTGAAAACTATGAAAACTATTTTGCAAGATCTTATTTTGGGAATGCTTAATACTACATGTATCATACAATGGGGAAAAAAATTAAAAGATTACTAGCATATAGAACTTCTATTAGAAATTTTAGTCCTTTTACCCATAATGCATGCTGTGATTCCAGTCACAGGGACAAGATGTATAAAATTACAAAAAATGTATTTTAAATTCATGGTGCTAAGGTCCAGCAAGTTATATGGCTAGGCAGCTGATTTGTGTCCCATTCAAAGCCTTAAATCTACATTTCAAGTGAGATAAAGATGCCTCTTGGCAGCACTGCAAGGACAGTCAGTGCTGAGATTTTAACCTGCTACCAGAGTGACAGTGAGAATTCTGTCTTTGAGCCTTTGGCAGTGTTTGGGTTTTAGGAGTAAAAATCTAAATTTGGTATGGAGAGAGAAAGAAATACTTGTGTTTCCTGGTGTTAAAAGGTGTATGTTTTGGAGCTATTCCAAGTCCAAAAATCCAGAAGCCAGTAGCAGTAAATATGTGTTAGAGGGCAATAAAGTAGTACCTAATGATAAGTTAGAGTATAATTTAGTTCATAGGGGTGGAAGAGGAGAAATGCATAGTAGATGACTAGACTAGAAGAATTCTCTGGGTCTGCTGAAATCTTTCCCAGTTCATCTCCCTGGGACTAATTTGAATAAAGCTGCAGGATGTGGTTGGTCTATAGACACAGATCATGTTTTCTTTAGTTGATTTGTATGTGTTAGTATATGAAAAGAAAAATATAAAAACTGAGATTCCCCTGGGAGGACAACCACAGAAAGAAAGAAATGTGGGCTTTTGTTGTTTTGATTGCTTGGATGTTTGGGTTTTTTTAGAAAGAATGTCTGGACAGCTAAAAAATTTGTTGACCAACCAGTTACTAAAATAATGAACCCTTTCCTGTGATGTATCCATCACAGAAAGGCAGAAACTGTTCCTTTGGACATGATTTCAATAAATTATTTATGTTTGTCAACTATTTTCATTTTAATGGGTGTTGCAAGTACTCAGCATCTTATAAGATCAGGCTAGATGTTTTCTTTGGATTTCTGTGTTTCTTGCTAGATGATTCTTTAACCCTAGCTCTTCTGAAAGCCATTCTTTTCCTTTTCTCCTTCCTTCTGAGCCAGAAGATTTTAAGTGCTGTCTGCTCACTTGAGACTTTAAGATAAAGCAAGCACTGGTAAGATGACTCTTCCTGAAAATGTTGTGATTAGAGTATGCGTTGCATGTACTATTTTTTTTTTTGCCCAGTTTTACAGGTCATCCAAAAACTTCTCACTGAAGGCAGATGGGAGGAAGGAGAAAATCCAGATTTAAAGTAGGAAATAAAAGTATCTGAGGAGTATAAAGCCTGTGAAGAATTAAGTTGCTTTACATATTGCGAATACATAGAAATTTGTGAACAAAATCATTATTTGCCAAAGAGAATTGTCATATGATTATGTATTTGTTTTTTGTAGGACACCTGAAAGCATACAGTTTTTTTTCAGTTAATGTTTCTTACTTATAGATTGTAAAGCCTGTTGCAAAACAATTAGGATGACAAATGTATGAGCTGCAAGTATTATTTGAAAGACTGGAATTCGAGATAAAAAATATGTCTCCCAATAATTTGCATTAAGTAGGAGCTGTCAGCAGAACAAACTGAAAGCTGGGAATAAAGAAATGGTTCAAGGGTTTAGAACAACCCTTGATGGTTTTGGTCTGCGAACAGAGTTTCAGACTCCGAGTCAAGCCGAGTCAGACTCCGTGAAAGCCTTTTTATGAATATTGTGTTCCAGATGTAAAAATGTATAGTTTGAGCAAAAGATAGTTTGGTTTTTTTTCTTTTTTTTCCCTATTACGTTGTTTTCCTACTCAGGGTGAGATTTTATTTTATGACTGTTTTCCATGATCTAAGTTCAAACTGTCTTAATCCATTGGCTGCTCTTGCTCATTCTCTCTAGACTTCTAGCTTCACAAACATATAATTATGGGCATTCCTTCTCCAAACTTTCTTTGATCTCTGCTTGTGATATCTCTTTGGGGAGGAATTTATCATAAATTAACTGAACCATGAATGAGCTGTTGAGATTCTTCACATGTTATTAGTTTTGTTGATGGGTGGGTAATGAAACAGCCTTGTGTTCTGTCACCAGGAGCTGTTCAACAGAAACCAGCAGGGCAGTACAGTGCAAGTGTGCTGAAGCCAAGTTTGCTTTGCAAAGCAAACTGAATCTACTTTAGTGGAGAAAATAAACATGGACAATAGTAAATCTTACTCTAAATTTGCAGAGATTGTAAGTTGGAAGTAGGAAATCTTTCAAAATGGAGTATTGATTTTGGTGAATAAGGTCTCATGTTCCAGGGGTGGAAATGTAGATATTAGGATTGTGATACTTGCTGGTATTAGAACAGAAAAATCCTCCATAAATTTCAAGGTGAGATTGGGATATCAAATCTGACAGCCTGGAAAGCACAAACAAAGACTGAAGAGTTCAGCTGCCAGATGGTGGAAAGGAAGTTGTTCAGAGTTGATCATGCAACAAGGGTAACAAAAGGCCTGCAAATGTCCTTTTGAAATCAGGGGAAGCTGTGGGTAGTTAGTACTCCATGGATGCTGACCAGTTTGTAGACTGTCCCCTCGAGAGTTTTCTGTTGTGCATAGTGCACTATAACGTTAGTCTAACGGCTTTGCTTGCTGACCAGTGATATAACTTCTGTCTGCTGTAATGTTGTCATATTTCAGATTTCCCAGTGTTATTGCTGAATTACAGTTAGTTTAGTCAAAAGGAGATGATAGTCAGCTGGCTAGTTAGTTAACCTCAGTGCATGGATGCTTTCCTGACAGAATTATATGAGAAGTTCATAATAGGCTTGTCCCTTCTGTGGTAAAGGTTGAATCTGATCATACTGGATTTAGATTCCTAATGAGTAGGCTGATTTGCCAAGGTTTCAAAGTATTTTGGTTGTAGCTTAGGAAAAAGGACAGGTAGAAAAGAGGTAATAGCCTTCAAACCTCAGTGAATTACTGAGTAGAGCCAGTGCACAGAGCCTTGAGTAAGGATATCTCATGAGATGCCATCACTAAAAGCACTATATGCTGACCATCTCTAAACCTGGGTAAGTTGCACATGAGCGATAATACCACTTGGGAAGTAAGCAGGGGGGTATGCTTTGTGGTAAGGTATTAGTTGATCTATGAAGTTGTTAATTTAATTTCCTTGTCTGTCACGGACATGCACAGTAACATCTCTGTAGCCTCTGCATTGCCTTCAGTATTATAAATTATTCACCTTTGGGAAAAGCTCATGTTTTCTTTACATGAAGGTAAAATTATGCGTAATGTATATTAGAAAAATTCTGATAGTGGTGCAATAGCTACTTAGTTTAATTGGTATAGTAGAAATAAAGTTGATGGCAAAAAAATAGGCTTTTAGAAGATTTTGGGCTTTGAAAAAACGCATTGTTTTTGACACTTTACCACATGAGAAAGAAAGTTTGAGTCCAGTATTCATATTCTGCAGTCTTCTGTGCTACCATCAATTGATTTTCTTCTGCAGAAATAGTCACCTATCCAATAATGGGTAGAAAATGCTATCTAACTGGTAAAAATCCAGGAGCAGTATCACTGATGAAATCACTAATCGCATTGTACAACTGTTTCACAGTGGTTTAGGAAAAAAAGAAAGAGGTTACTTTAATTTAAAATATTGCAATCAATGTAAAACAGAAATGGATGTGTTTGTGCTATGTTGTTCTTTCTAAGTGTAAATTATTAGAATAAGCCTATTTACATTCTACTTGCATGTTAAGATGTTCATTTAACATTTCTTTTAGACTTTTATGTAAATAATACATGTAATGTACACATTAGTACAGTAGAGTAATTTCCCCAAATGTAATGACTCTGAGAATTATTATTTGCATTCTAAGCATACTCAGAGGCTTATTCAGGATAGGAGACCCACTGTGGCAAATGCTACCAACCATCCAAGAATATTAGGTGAACAAGATTTTGTTCCCCTGAGAGCCATATTGATTTAGCAGAATTTTTCATGAGCATAGCTCATGTCCTTTCACATCCTTCAGCCTTGCTTTTGGGGTCTTTATGTGTATATATACCTCTGTAAATCAATTTTATATAGTCTTAAGATAATCTTACATGTTCAGTTGGGACATTGGAGCTAATTTTTTCAAAGATTCAGGACTGGATGTACGAAAAAACAATGGGGAAAAGCATACATCATTGAGAGCAGAGACGTTCAGAATTAGAAATTATTGCTTCTAGAGGTACTAGGTGGTGTTGGCAGTAATGTTTTTCATTAGGATCCTTGCCTGAGTCTTGCTGCGTCACCTGTTAGAGTGAGTTGTGATGCTGAGGTTGGTGCCAGGACGTGCACTGTCATAGTTCATACTGATCAAGATTTTACTGAGACATACACAGTATTGGTGAGGGTGGAACCCCATGATCCCAAGGCAGGGCCCAGGTCTGGTCCAGGAGTTGTGCATCCATGAAGGTGATACCAGAGAACTCTGAGAACCCACTCTCCGACTCCTGAGCAGTGCAGCTGTGGCTTTTATACACAACTGATTCAGTTAGCCAACAAGTGGAAATTTGCTTTTCTACTGGGTTAGTGTGCTGTTGGCTTAGCTAGCTAAACTGACTCTTGCAGAAATCAAGTAAGTCAGCATAAGGAGTAAGAAGGAAATGAGATCACAGAACTAATCAGGCAAGTGCACCCAAAACCTCCAAATGTGAAAATCAAAGCAAAGGCAGGACACATCTAAAGACTTAGGCAAAAATATTGTCACCCAAAAGCAGTGATTGTGGAAAAATTTACATTTGAATTTGCTCAAGATTATTCTGTGAAAAATATCAATGTGGCCTACTCGTGTCTTCCCTTATTTTTTTTTATTAGCATAATAAAAAGTACCTTTGAAAGCATCTGGAAAGCTGAATCTCTGTGGTCATTTGACTAGCAGGAAGTATGTAGTCTGTGAAGTTAAATTCTCCAAATAGATATAGACAACAGTTTGAAAATTCTTTGAAGTGGCTGGCAAAACCTAATGAGACTCTCAAGAGGACAGCTGGAAGCGTATTCTTCTTGAGAGGGGTCACAGCAGAGCAAAAATATCTCAAGAATGCAGTGTAGGGGAAAGGAACAGTTTGTTACCAATCCAGAAATTGCCATTTCTTACATTCACAAGCCCAGAAGAGAGGTCAGTGGCTCAGATGAACAGCCGGAGAGCCATTTTTGCTGCTTGGTGAACAGTTGCCCTTGTTGAAGATGGCAAAAGCACTCAAACAAGGTTAGGATGACAGATTTTTTTTTTTCCTAGCCCTTCTGCACAAAGCATAAATGTAAAGATGCAACAAAGACATCAGAAGATGTATAATCAGAACTATCATTCAATCATTTATAAGAGTAGTTGTCTGAGTACAATCCTAATGGTCGTCTTTTCAATTCGTTTGACCAAGTTGGTGCATTAGGGCATGTAATAGAAAAGGAGGAGGCTGAACCCTGGGCTTGGTACTGTGGACAGGGGCACTCTACAGGGTATGGCAACAACTGGGTGACACTGGAGATCAGAGTCATGTTCATAGGCTTCTCTGACGGTGAGGAGACAGAGGTATCTGAAGAGATGGCAGTCTGAATGCACAAATATGGAGATTACCTTTCTGTGCTGAAGTGAATTTCTGCCTAAGAATTCAGTTTTGCGTTGTACTCCTAACTACTCCAATTTGTCAAAAGCTGCTTTCCCATATTGTGCATAGCTGGTGCATATTTTGGTTTGGTTTTACATGTATATCTGGTAATAGATGGTACATACACAACTCTGGTGAGTGCTGGTGGACGTTGCTTGCTTCTCAGGCTCCTGTAGCTATCAGCCAGAGATAAATTGCATGTTTTCTGTGGGGGTAGGGTCAGTTGTTAGAAATGAAAGTGAAGCTGTTTGTCCTTTCATTTCATTTTGCAGCAGCATCATGGATTTTGTTCAGATTTATGGGAGAGACTGCCTAGTCTGAAAAACTGGCATTGCAAGCAGCAAAAGTCACTCTCTACTCAGTTCATTTTGAATTAAAACCATCTATTACCCCTTTACAGTGAGTTTAATAACTCCCATAATTTTCCACTACTGAAATTCACAAAAAGGACGTGTTATTTTTTAAAAGAGAAATATATTTTCTTCTACCCAAACTTGACAAATCTATTAGGAAAACTTGCTATTAACTAAAGGAAGAGTTTCCTTTAAATATTTTTCTCCAAATTCTAGACAGAATTAAAATATTCTTTCTTACTATATGAGAAGTGGGGAAGAGAAGGACTACAAACATACAATTAGAAAATTAAATTCTAGTCCATATTCACCTATCTCTTTTGTCTCTGACACAAAGGTGAAAGAAACTAGCTTTGTATTAGGCGAGAAGTTCACAGCTGAGGTGTGACAATCTAATTGTATTTCTCCTGTCCTGAAGTCCAGGTCAAAATTTGCCTTTATCTTTTTTTCTCGCATAAAGTCTGCATCAGGATTAGTGCTTGAAAAAAATGTAGCATTGCTTTAGAACATGTCTGTATTCTTATATAATGGTAATGATGTATAATATCTAAATGATACAGAGTTCAAGGAAATGATTAGGCAAATAAGGATTCCCCTAAAATTACTTGTTCCCAAGGTAATTAGATTGTAAGAGTGAATGCTTAGACGAACAGTTTGTCTGTGTCATGAACGGAGAGCTGAAATGTTTTGTGTAACTAAGATTCAGCTATGTATATATTTTTGTTCAGCATCACCTTGAATGAACTTTTTAAGAATTGCACTTTTAAAGTAACTCTCCTGATCTTACCATCCTGTTGTGGGGTAATCTGGGTGCACACAAAGCAGATTCCCTACAGATTAATCCACACCAAATCCTGTGCTCCAGTTTCTGATGGGCACTTATTCACAGAAATGGACTAGAACCAATCCAAAGTAATTCCCACTTCTCCCATGGAGTCCTATAGTGGGGTCACTGAGCAGACCTGTGCTTACTGCACTGTAGTGCTTCTTACAGCAGATGTGATCTACATCATTTGTTACAGCAGATGTGATCTACATCAGATGAGTCATAATATTGATCATGCTGATATTATGACCATTAATATTACTTGTGTGGAGGTACTTTAAGGATGGTATAAAGTCAAAAGGCTGACTGTTGGAGCTACAAAACATGATGTGTTACATGACATGGAAGAGGCTGATCTATATCCTAGGGTCCTTATTCTCTGGTATTTGACATTTAGCTATATGAAAATGCATACAATTCTAGGGTTGGCAAGTGGAGCTTATGGTAAATTTGCCATCTGCTCAGTAACAGAATTATGTAGCTCAGGGTAACACAGGAGACTCTCAATCAGCCATTCAGCCAGCTTTGGTGGGATGCACATCCAGCTGATGAAGAGATTCCACCTAATGAACTGCACTGAGCTGGGTCTTGAAGCTTTGCAAGCAGAGCACCTTTAATTCTGTGTGTCATGCTCTCTGATTTTTGCAATGGTACTTGGAGACACATCTTGACTATGTTTTTAAAGACTTTTCGTTGCTTCCAAGATCTTGCAATAGAAGATAGTGGCATGGTTTTAGAGGTGAATCCTTTAGGTGCATTTTGGATTCTGCAATAAATGTTATCCTAGTTTCACTTTTCATTATATGTTGCTTTTTGACCAATGTTGCAATTTTACTTACTTTTTGTAGAAAATTTATTTCTAGACTAAAGATCAAACTGTGGATTATCTTTTAGACTCAACACTTTCTCTCCTCTTTCAAATAAATCCTTCTACTGCTCTGTAGCAGTGCTTTTTGTTAATGAGAGTTATTGCAGGCTTCCTCACTATGGCACTTTGTTAGAAATGTGCCTAATGCGTGAAAGTGGTGGCTTCCTGGCTTTTCGTCAGTTCTCAGTCTATTTCACAATTAGGATCAGTATGTTTTTTGAACACTGTGATTCAGCTCAGATCTCAAAGGAGGACTGTTCACAAGAGGGAAAATAGTTTTCCTATAGACATGTCTTCAATTTCCTACATAAAACACAAAAGAACAGTGTTGTAATTGAGATGGGATTTGAATTGTCTCTAAAATTATATATAATAATTAATATAAAAAGTCTTCTCTTTAAGATTCTGTTTAGACATTTGTAGAATTCCTTAGTTTTGAAACAGTTTCATCATATCTCAGCTTCTATAGACATTTGTTACGAGAATCAAACATAATTTTACCAGGAGCCTATTCACACGCAGCAGATCCATGTTTCTAAAGAGGAAATATTTCTGTCATGCTTTCAAAAGATGTTAGCAAATTCTGCACCATATTGAGTGCTCTTTGGCTGCAGGTAAGGAATTCAAGAGCCTGTGGGAGTGCTAATTAGAGCTAATAATAACTTCAATGACCTGCCCTGGCTTTAAAATGCCTGCCAGAAATTACACTGTTCTTGAAGGATAGAGATTTTGATTCTGTGCACGTCTGATTAGAGATGCTCACCTCTTCACAGTTCTGTGTGTAATGATCACACAAAATTAATTAAGTAGCTGCTTTTGTGTGAATGAAAAAGAAGTAGGGGGGTTGGAAGAATCAAGAGAGGAAAAAGCCAAAGAGATATCTGGAAAAGTATTAGAGGGATTTCTCTTCTAGATTAAATAGCCTTGCAAAAAACAGAAATAAAGCTAAGAAAGCAATTAGAATTGGAATCAGGGTATTCCTAGTTAAAACTTTTTTCCCCAGTTTTAGTACTTTTTCTGTGGTTAGCTTACTCAAATATGTACAGAGGATCTTAGGGAAATGAAAGCTTCAAAGCTTTGAGCAAGTACATAAAAAGCTCTGAGGTACAAGAGTTTTTTTAGCAGTTGGCACAATGGAGAGGAAGCAGCTGCAACAGTGGCCTCAGGTAAGAGCTGCTTAAACCATTAGTGTAATGGAGTGTGTAATGAACTACAAACTTTCCCTTTGACATCTGCCACCACTGAACACTGATTAAATACAAAACATAAAAATTAAGTACTTGAGGCCTTGATCTTCCCTAGAACTGGACAGATGTGAAATGTCACCCCTTCTATTGATTTTGGTTGTACTGTTAAAGGGCATTCTAAAAAAATCACTGAACAAAGGCTATTCACATTTGATTGCCTTATTGTGGTCAATTAAACTTGCTCAGGAACTCAGTTATCGACTGAGGAACCAACTTGATGCACAGAAGAGGAAAAGTGTTGGTTTACTGGATCTTCCAACTATGCACACCATCCAAGAGTAGAGAACATACATTCATGGTAGAGATTTCCAGACAATATCAGCTCACATAAAATCCATGGGAAAATCTGCTACCAGCTTTAACAAAAATTGATTTAACTTGGAGTAATTTCAATCATAATTAATTTTACTGAAGCTAAAAATCAAAGAATATTTTAATGAAATAAAGGAACATTTGAAACAACCTTCCATCTGGAAATTTTATAGATCCAGAGAGCTCTGTAGTAGAAAAGTTAAGTGGCATGGCTGTGTTTACTTTGAAAAACAAAAATCCAGGTATTCGGATGCTGAATTGTTACTTATAGTAACTGAATAGCCATGGAAGAAATCTTTAATCACTTACTAAAGATCCAAGACTCATCTGTTCATATGAACTCTGTTCATATTACATGAGTAATATGAACTCATCTGTTCATATTACTTTATTTACATGAGTAAATAAAGTTTACTCATTTATGAGTAAATAAAATTATTTATTTACTCATTTATTATTCAGTAAATAAATGAGTTTATTTACTCAAATAAACTCATATTACTTTAGACTGGGTCCAGCATGTCTAAAGATGAGATCAGAAACAATGATGTGCTGAGGTTGCAGATTGCTAAATGCTGACCTGAAGCATGTGTTGTGAGAGCTCAGAGAACCTAATCCTGAAAAGATGCAGAGTAATCATAGAAATCACAGAAACACTCAGGTTGGAAAAGACCCTCAGGATCACCAAGTCCAACCAATAACCCTACTCTTCAAGGTTCACCCTTAAACCATATCCCCAAGCACCACATACAAATGACCTTTAAACATACGTAACCTGGACTTAAAAGATAGAAAAGGGCACTGAATGATAAGCAGGAATAAATGTGAGCAAATCTTGTGGATTCACTGAAATTCCAGCAACGAGTTTGAGAGAAGAGGGGTGCAAAGATTCCCCTTGGATAGAATAATATATCACACTTCTGCTTTTGTTTTATTCTCTAAGAACCTTTGTGGTAATGGTGTTCATTTCTCCTAGCTAATATTCCAGATAGAAGAATACAGTGTAGTGAGCAGCCCTTCCCATTGCCACTTAATCTGAACTATTACTTCGGGATATTAAAGCAGTAAGCAGCATAACTACCTGTTTTGGAAGATGATTGAATGCTGTAAGTTTTGTCCAATTGTTTCAGTTAAGAATCTTGATTGCATTCCTTAGAAATGCTGAAACTACTAAGCCAAGGGTGCTGAGAGACACATTCCTTGGCTGGAGTTTCTTGGAAAGGTTACAGTTTCTTTAAATTAACACATTAAATAAAAGATCACATAGCATGTAAGAAAAGACCAAGGCCTGCACGAGGCTCATGCAGAGCTCCTTTCTCCATGAAGGAATACAGAGATTAGTCTTGGCATAGATGAAGTTCTGGCAGAGAGGAAAGGCACTTGAAGTTCTTGGAAAGGGTGAATCCTAAAGATATCTGTACCCCAGGTAAGCAAAGTCTCACGTTTAGTAAGGATTCTGCATATACTTGTTGATATAAGAATGCTTTTAGTGTTTTGTTTGTTTGTGTTTGTTTTTGTTCTCTGTACTGACTTTAGTGTGCCCTAGAGACCAGTATGTACAGGTCAGCTGAAACCAGTTTAAATACTGTCTTTTGGTAAAGGCAAAGCCCAAATACTCTCACTGTTATATGGCAGAATACTGTAGTATGCAAGGAGGCTTGGGGATAATGAAGTATGAGTAAAGATGGCAGTATTTCATACTTTACTCAGTAGTTTAAATTTTACACAGTATGAGTAAAGATGTCAGAGTTGTATTCAAAGTAGTCAGTGAATGCTATAAGGGCAATTTCAGTACTGCATGCTGATGTATTTTGTTTAGGAATCTTTCTAGAGCCTTATTGGGCAAGATGCAGACAAGAAATTCTGATACAAAAGTCTCATTTTAATAACTCAGCTTTCATGGCACTTTCATGTCATCTACTAAGAAAGCAGTAATTTTTGTTCCTTACAGAAAACTGCTCCAAATTAAAGGAACAAGTTTAATTTCCAAATAGAGAAGTGAAGCTTCATGGATAGAGAGCACAACAGATTTTTAGAGGATGTGCCAGCTGGCTTTCTGTGTGCTTTCTAGCACTGCAGAGATCCAGTCACTAATGCTTTATGCTGGTAGCAGTAAAATGGATTCTGTCCGTTAAATGCTCTAATGCTTCTTGAAAAAAAAGATACAAAAAAAACACCCCCAACCTACTTTGAGGCTAATTTTAAGTACCTCAGAAGACTCCATTTTTCCTTCGGTTGCTGTTGGTCCTTAACCTGAACAGCAGGGGAATCCTGCACAGTGATAATATTGATGGAGAACCTCTGCTCTAGGTCATGCTGCATCCATTTTATGCTCATTTGCATAAATACATGAAATGTTGTTAGAGTTGTCAAGTTTCCTTGTAGTGTAGCTAGGCACTGTTTTATAGGCGATGTGTTGTCATAGTCATAAGCTATTTTAATCAAGATTACTTATGGAATTGCACAGATGTTTGAAAGATCTGAAAATTGCTTACTCTAGTGAACTGCAGAAGGATTGATATTACAGCCTTAGTAGGAACTGGAGTCTAGGATTAGATATTAAAAAAAAATGTAAGTAACTTCTAAGAACTTGATTCAAAGTCTGTGGAAGGCTTTTGGAATTCTTACATGATGTAATTTAGGAAAAAATGTATATAGTTTACCAATTGTGTATCTGGCACAGTAAACTGGAGGTTAAGCCTTTCCCATGAGTCCTGAAAACATGTTTAATTCATATTGTTATTTCTTCCTTGCAATTTAGGCACTGAAAGCAACATACTGCTGCAGTAATAAATTACAGAGAAGCAGTAATTTTCATAAATTTTTGAAAATAATAATAACCATTTAAAGTAGTATACAGCATTCTTACAAGTGATTAAACTTATTAAAAAATTTCCTGGTAGGCTGAAGCTCTGGGGCGAAAACATTTCCTGAATAATACCACTCAAAATATTTTGTTTGTAGTGAATAAAAATTGGCCAAACAAATCCCCCTTAAAAAATATGATCGAAGTTTCTTCCATATCCCTTCCCTTCTTATTGCCAGCAGCTTAAAAGGAAATACTGAAGATACTGGCACTATCATCCCAAGTACAAGTGACATAAATAGGAAAACTAGAAATTTTACTTGGCCAAACCACATAAAATAATCAACTAGAAATATAACTAATCAAAATACATTTCCCTTAATCATAAATATAATTTCTTAACCTTTTTTTCCTTTTTTTCCCCTGGTCTTTAAGTACATAAACTTTATTAGTGTTCATATAACAACTCACAGAATTCCAGTCAAATGTTATTTCAGGAAAGGTTTTAGCCATGACAGTTGTTTGGACAATAAATTAATTAGATGATTAATTACTTGATAAATCAGAATGTATTTTGGCAGGTTTTAAGTATTTTGTTTTATTTATTTGCACAAATAAGGAACACCCCCTGCTCCTACACCTTCCAATTTGATAGAATCCCAAATTTGAATGGCTTTTGGAAATGCAGATTGGCAAACATGGAGTTAAATTTTAACTGATGTCCTCCAACATCCCTTATGATTACTGAAATGTAGAAGAGTGGTGCTTGGAAGACTGAATAAAATCCTTGAGTTAGCTACTACAGATTATTTTCAGACCATGATCCATGGTCTGAAATCACAAAGTAAAATCACAAGTGATTTAATATACGTAAGATGTTTTTTAATTAAAAATGTAACCTCCTACAAAGTTAGCATTAAGATATGTGAAAATATGCCATTGTAGCAGAAATTTATAGGAGTTCATTAACAAACATTTGTGTCCTTGGGCCTGCTTTGTCATCATCACCTGTTTCAGTACCTTCCTGTCACTCTCCAAAAAAAAAAAAAAAAAAAAAAAATCTGTGCTGGTTTGGGGCCAGACAGATCGTCTCTTGCCCCGAAAGGGACAAAAGAATGACATTCACACAAACGGATTGGAGAGTGATGGAAAGTTTAAATGGAAAAGCAATTGGTGAAGCTACAAAAGACTACAAAGGATAGTGCCAAGAATATCCCAAAAGCATACAGAACCCCTCACAGAATTCCCAAAGCTTCCCAATCCTTCCCTTCTCCCCACCTGAGGGTCTACCCAAACCCCCAGGGCTCTTTCTTCCCCCCTTCCACTGCTAGGCAAGTCTCAGGCTGGCCAGGTCTGAGACTGCCCCCCCGCCTCCATTCTCCTCCTGGCATTAGGCCTAGAGAGGCCTAAGTGGCCTTGAGGATACTCCCCCGGCATTACCCGATAAGAGAGGACATCTCCCGTGGGAGCAGAGAGGGAAGAAAGAGGAAGAGAATGACTTTGCAGATGGATTTATAGGGTGCAGGATTTATGGGTAGAAATACGCCATTTCCTGTGTCCACCTTATTGGGTGGGCACCAGGGACACCAGAGGTGTATCTCATGTAGCAGTGGCATGGGGCACCCAGCCTAAGCTGCCACACCTGTGTAGGTTGTCTCTGTCAGTTTCACTTGCTGAGTACAGCAACATGCAAAATTAGAAAATGGTATTTAGATCAAATATTTCAAAAGAGAAGAAATCTTGAGGGGTTGGTTAAAAACAGCTGGGACATGCTAGCTTTATTCTAGAGAGT
Organism: Indicator indicator; assembly: GCF_027791375.1. Lineage (NCBI taxonomy): Eukaryota > Metazoa > Chordata > Aves > Piciformes > Indicatoridae > Indicator > Indicator indicator. Next base: position 8,239,139 of record NC_072025.1, read on the forward strand.
AGTATGTGCTTGAATACCTCCTCCACTAACATTCAATATTTCTAGATTTCTTTTTTGCCATTTCCTTTATATTGTTTACATGATAGCTATTTGCTGCAACACCATGAAGTGTGGAGGCCAAGTAGGAGCCCAAATATAGAAAGCATTGTTGCTAAAAGATTCAAACTGATTTTACTGCAAAGGTAAGAAAATTGGAGAGGGCAGGAGAATGTCTGTATTTTTAAGCAGTACAACCATGTTGTAATAGAAGCATTCCAGCACCAACAAAAAAACCTCAGTAGCTAATCATAATGGGTGTGTGCAAGGGTGTGTAATCTTGTGCAGTTAATGCTTCCTGGGAATATTAGCAATTGTAACATTTTTCTTTTTGTTATTCCTTTTTTTTCTTCTTTTTTTAAGTGGCAAGCACACAAGATGTCACAGTAACGTAGTAATAGAAATTAAAAAACAGTACAGTTTTCTAGAAGAAAGGTTGTGGTGTGAAAGTAGTATATTTTTACTTAGACCATTATATACTTTTTTTTTTAATTGGCAAGAATTGTAATTCACATTTGGCAGTGAACTTTATCGCTGTGCCTTGTCATGCATGTATAGATGGCCCCTTCTGTCTCTTTTGCCAGTTATTGCTTCTTTAGCCCGGAAATCTTAATCATGCTGCTTAGAAGTGGCTGCTGGCTTATCCACCTGCTGCTGAGCTATTCCACTGTATAAGGAATCCAACCTTCCCTCAGCAAACAGTCTTTTAGCTCTAGTTAACATATAGGAAAAAAGGTCACTGTGTTAACACCCCCGTAGGGAACCAGATGGTGTTATGAGCTATATTATCATTACACTGCTGCTTTTACTAACCCTGAAGCTCCACATGGATTATTACGTTTTCCAAAATGAAGTGTGCAATATGAACCTAGAGTGAGGCACAAAATAAACAGAATAGACAAACATTCTTTTTAATAATTAATGTTTTTTGTGGTAGTTATTTACCATTAAAAGTATGTATATTAAGAAAGAACTATAATCTTCTCTAGTTTGAGACAAAAAAGAAAATAAGTTCAGCAATTAGAACACACCACCACATTATCTAGAAATGTTAATTTCACCAGTGTCATATGAGTTCAACCACTATTCATACAGTAGTAGTGAGATGAATGTAATACCTAAGTCAAGTGAACTACAAGCCTCTGGTGAGTTTAAGCTCCTCATTAAGATGTTCAGTCACTTGTGTTAGTAGAAATATTGAAGCTTATGTCATGCATGGATAGTTCCTTTGTTGAAGGAGTTCCCATTATTGTGTCTTCTCATGGGAAAACTCAAAGGGTCTTCAATTAGTTAGACTACAGTTATATTTTGGATTCTATGTTGAAAATTTGTCTGAATTATACTTGTAGATTTTTTTCCAAGGTGCCAAAAGGAAGAATAACTGGTTTAGATGATAGAAGTGTTGGTAGAATTACGACTCCTGAGAATGCTGCAACAGCTTTGTGCACTACTGTATTTCCAAAACACAGCCACTCAGAAAATGGCAGCAAATACATGTGTAGAATTTTTAATAATAATAGTATAACATAGTGGAACTGGTTAGAACCCTAATACATAAACTTTTAGCTTTGGGGACTTCTTGGATGAGTATTTCAGTATGTTGTAAATTTTAGCCCATGAACCTCTGTTTAAATGATCTATCTAGGTGTGATTTGAACTCAGTTGAAGTAGATTAGAACTATTAATGGCTTTTAGACTTGTTTCCCTAAGTTGTCATCATGCTATATTTCTGCATATGGAGAACAGGGAAAGATAATTCCCTGCAGTACTTTTCCCACCTGATTTAAATACAAATTCATAGAGTGAAGAGGTATCAAATATGAAATTCCCGCATGTTTTCTGAAAATCAGCAGCTGGATAGAGAAGAGACACCTTTGCAGAAACACATTTGCTCTTGCATTAACATAGAGTTCAAGTAAACATTTATGTCTGACATAGAAGACTTAGCTGTTCCTTTGTGTTCTAGCTGTCATTTGGAAACAACCAAATGCTTATCATATAGGGAAACTGAGGACTAGACTGTGCTTAACACCAACTCATGGGAACATTGTGGATGCAATTAGCTCAAATAATTTAGTTCCTGAAGTTTGACAGTTTTTGATTACTGATACACGGTAGCTTCTCAGTGCAGTGAGCAGCTGATGTAGTCACTACCTGATTCATAAACCTGTGTGCACAAGCTAGTCAATAGACACAAGCACATGCCTGAGATAGTTGTAGTATGTATACAGAGCAAGGGAAAAATTGAGAATCTTGGCACAGGAATGCCGTGGAAGCACAGCTGGAGTTTGGGACATGAGTTTGGGATACATAGTATACGTAGGACCAAGGTCACTGGAAACCAGACTTACTCATGGAAGTTCTCCTCTTAAATTCAGCCAGCTATCAAACCATGGTTTTCCAGAAGTGCGCAATTTATGAGGCTGAGAGAGTGAAGTGCTTGACCTTGATAAAATGGTGCCACAGATGTGAGAGCAGAAGAATGTGAGCTGGCATAAAGCAGGACCAGTAACTTTGAAAGAATGGGGTGCAGTGACTTCCTCTCTCTGCCTTGTGTTTGTATCTAAGGTGAACTAAACTTTAACACAGACTGGGGTTTAAGTAGATACAGAATCACAGAATGTTAGGGGCCAGAAGGGACCTTGAAAGATCATCTAGTCCAACCCCCCTGCTGTGTCAGTGTTTGAAAAGAGTTTCAAACCATCACATCTGCCAGAGCAGGATCACATATACCAGATCACACTGGAATGCATCCAGGTGGGTCTTGAATATCTCCAGAGAGAGAGACTCCACAACCTACCTGGGCAGCCTGTTCCAGTGTTCCATCACCCTCACAGAGAAATTTTTTTTCCTCATGTTTACATGGAACTTCTTATGCCTCAACTTCTACCCATTGCCCCTTGTCACTGGGCATCACTGATAGGAGCCTGATTCCATCCTCTTGGCACTCACCCTTTACGTGTTTATAAACATTAATGAGGTCACCCCTCATTCTCCTCCTCTCCAAACTAAAGAGACCCAGCTCCCTTGGTCTCTCCTTGTAAGGAAGATGTTCCACTCCCTTAATCATTTTTGTGGCTTTGTGCTGGACTCTTTCAAGCAGTTCCCAGTCCTTCTTGAACTGGACATTCCAGATGCAGACTTACCAGGGCAGAGTAGAGGGGGAGGAGAAACTCTCTCAACCTACTAACCACACCCCTTCTAATACACTCCAGAATACCATTGGCCTTCTTGGCCACAAGAGCACACTGTTGGCTCATAGTCAACTCTCCATCTGCTAGGACCCCAGGTCCTTTTGCCCTTTACTGCTCTCCAGCATGTCAGTCCTCAGCTGATACTGATACATTGGGTTGTTCTTTTCCAGGTGCAAGACTCAACACTTGCCCTTGTTGAATTTCATTAAATTTCTCCATGCCCAACTCTCTAGCCTAAGTCTTGCTGAGTGGCAGCACAATCCTAAGGTGTGTCAGCCACTCCACCCAGTTTTATGTCATCGGTAAACTTGCTGACAGTGTACTCTGTTCCCTCATCCAGTACTGGTCCCAGCACTGACCCCTCAGGGAGCAAAATTATGAGAAGCCTCAAGCTAAAGTCAGGACTCTGATTTTTGGTTCTCTGAAAAATACAGAATTTGATCAAGATTTCTAATTGAATTTCTAAGCTGTTAGGGATGTGCAGGCCTTGCTTCGTGGTAAGCCAAGTTATGGCATTAATGAAAATTTATGATTCTCGTCTTTTAATTCAAGGATTTTATGTTGCTCAAAGTGAAACCAAAGGGGAACTGTAATGTGCAAAAGAAAGTGGTGCTGCCTCCTGTAGGTTGTGCTTATTAGAAAGGGTTTTAATAGCAAATGTTTTCTGAAACTGTTAATACAAATTAACACAAATGTAAACACAGCTACCAAAAGAGGCTGTACTTCTGTTAATGTGCATATCTTGCTTTATTTCTGGCTAAGGAGAAAGCTACATTTATCCTCTTCAGATTTAGAATATTAGAAATGCAGCTAGGTAAGAAGGAAAACTAGTGCTTCCCATGTATGGCTTAACCATGAAGGCAAACATTGAATTGTCTTTTTCAGTCGCATTAGAGATGTTTTAGGAAATGCCGTTCTGTGTTGCACTGTCATACTTAATAGCCACACAGATAACAACATAATGTGCAGGGTCACAAATACAGACAATGGTTGTACGATCTTGTAAATGGTAAAGATCCCTCACAGCACTTATCTATAAAACATACTATAGATGTATCTCTTTCACTCAAAGATATTTATCACATTTGTAGTGAAAGGCAGCCTGTCTTAGGCGACTCAGAAAATGAAAGCTTAAGCACTGTCTGACAGCTACAAATTTATAATCATAGATTGGATCTATTTTATAGAATGTGTGCAGACCAAGATTATAACTGATCTGAGTTCAGTGTGTATTTTCAAACTAATACATTTCTTAAATTATATTAATGAGATTTTTGTTAAAGACCTTAACTCTAGAGCCTCAGAATGAACAAATTTCCACATACCACTCAGCACCCCCCCCAGTTTCCAGCATATTTATGATTAAACAGTCAGTACTACTTAATTTTTACAGCATAAATATTTTTTTAAAGCATGATCACTATGTTTGCAAGAATATTACCTTGTTTGTTTCCTCCATATGTGTTTGCTCGGGTGATGATACAGGAAAGCAGCAAAAATGAGAGAAGCTGCAAACTTTTCATTTCTTCTTTTTCTGAATGAGAGTTGGGGGATGCCCTGTTAAGTTCTGTCAAGGGACAGGAAAAAGAACAGAATTATCAATGGTATGCAATAAATTCTTTGCCCATTAATCATTAACCTTGAATTCTCCTGTCCTTGAATTCTCCAGTCTTCCCTTTTACGGAAGTGAAAACAGAATTTCCCTATTTCCAACCTCCTCTTTTTTATTTTATGCCACCTGTGGCAGATACAATCTGGAAGTGGCTCTTACCACCTCATTCAATAGCACACTTCAGGCCTGAGGGTGTTTTTTCACTGAAATTCAGCTAAAGCTACAAGTAGTCAGCTTGAATTTGGTTGGTCAACAGGTCAATCTGAACACATTGCAAAATAAGAGCTGAAGGTTTATCTAAGGATTTCATTAACACAGACAGAGCCCACTAAGGGAAACAGCAGAATTCTATGCATAATAAACACTTCTCTTATTTCACTGACAATATTGGTACCAATTTGAATAATCACAAAATGATGAACATTTATCACATAAGAAATTTAGTAATGAAGAAAAACTATTACTGCACTGCCAGTGTAATTGTCATAATTGTAACAAGGAAGTGATTTAAATCAGAATCTTAATTACATGAGTGTGTGTAAATACCCCAACGATAGGTGCATACTGCAGTGTGACAGCAAAAAATACTCTTGTCCAGGTGGCGTTATTCATGTATTGGTTTTCATACATGAACAGGACAAAATTCTGTCCTGTGGGCCCTGTCAGCATCAGTCTGGACTTACTCTCTGCATGTTGCATCACATACTGAAATGGCTCTGCTCAGCCACATTTGATTCTGCATGAGTGAGTGGGAGCTGAAATTTTCTGGATGAAAAATGTGTGGGAATAAAGAGAATCCTCTGGAAAAAAGAGAATGCTCTGAGCCTTCATATTTGTTCAGTGGTCAATCATAGAGAATTTTATATTTCTGGGTGGACTGCCAGAGCAGTATGAACTGTAAGACAGCTCTGCTACAGTTCTGTACCACTAGCAATAACAAAATTTCCAACAGCAGAATATAAGACAAGTACTAGAAAAATCAGAGAATAGACATCTTTAAAAAGCTGGGAAATTGGTGTAGGGTAACAACACTTTGAATATGCAGGTAACACTGTGACCTGATGTGACTTTAAATAGAGTGAGAAGGTTTATTCTTTACAGTTCGGTATGTTACTCAGGGTAAGGCAAATAGATAATCTGGTATTTACAAAAACCTTGATTCTTAAAAAAAGTCTGAAATGGATTTCTTAAATGTAAGGCTTGAATATGTTAACCATAAAATTTAAAGGATCCATTACCAAAAAAAAAAAAATTATTCTTCTACTGAGTAGATCTCTTTTCTGCAACACCCAACATTTGTACTATATTTAATTCTCCACATTGAAATCACTGCTACCTACTGCAGTGATGAGGATTTTTTTTAAGTACTAAATTAAAAACTATATAATCCAAACTGCTCTCCTGTGAAACAAAGAGGACACATTTTATGTTGCATGGAGGTTAGTGTTTTGCCTACTTTACATAAAGTAGAATGTTTTCTTAAATGCACAGCATCTAAAACCAAATTTCTAGCTTATGGTGCTGTATTTATATCTATCTTGCATAACCTGCAAGAGGGCTTGATATCCTTCTCTCTTCTGCCAGAGATGCTGCTTGTACGACATACACCCAGGAGGTATACTCTTAATCAGAGTCCCCATCTGCTTCTTGGCTTATGTTCCAGTTATAGTTAGACTTCTTGCACATAGTCACATCTATAATAAAACTGATGGTTTCACTATTGGGAAGCATCATGTGAATGATGGTGCTTTGCACCATACACGCTTCTGCTGAAATGTATCACTGTAATCAAGTTAAATAAAGGAACACAGAGCAGAAATCTGTCAGGCATGCAAGTCTTATTTTTTTTTTCCCCCCAGGCCACACTGTTCATAAAGACAGGTTTCAGTCACCTAAAGACCAATAACACTTTAATACACGATGTTCTTTCAGGTTTAGAAGGGATTTTATGGGCCAGAACTTCAGCTGACATAAATCAGTGTCTGTGCAGCTATAATGATTTTCACCAGCTGAGGATCCACTCTGTGTTCCTATAATTACCCACTGGCATCTGAAAAAAAAAAAAAAGAAAAAGATTCATGATATGGTTATGCTAATCCATCAGAGGTTATAGAGAGAGAAAATATTGATGTGGTTTTTAAATGTTTTTAATGTGATTTTTAAATCCAGAATTTATTCATGTTTCATCTTTTCTGGGACTTATTTTAGATGAACTTTTGTGTGTGGATTCATGGCCTATGTCAAACATGCAGTGGCTGCACACACATCTGAAACTTCCTTCACAGGAATAGATATCAAGCCATCATCTGTTTTCTGATATGAAATAAACCCACTAGTTTACATAAGCATAGCCTCATGAAATGAGTATCTTCTGCAAGATGCATTTCAGTCTGTAGCTCCTGATAAGGTAACCTTCCAAGACTCATCACCCAGAGTGTTGTTTGACTTTCCATGGACACACAGCTGAGACTAGAAGGTGTATTCTTGAAATTTTAACACATCCTGTGTGTCTTTTAAGGATTTTTATAATACACTGGGTAGTTTGTATTATAAACAGCTGTAAGTGAAGAGAATCCAAATACAAATGCCAAGCATAAATGTAATTATACATCTGCTCCTACTTCCACCTTAAAAAAAAAAAAAAGTGGGTTTAGCTTGTTTCCATCAGTGTTAGCCTAGTGCTTGTATAGCTGCCTTAGAAGAATGCTATTTCTTGGCTTGTGTCACTCTGGTTTCCTCACAGGTACATCATGTTCATTTGGGGGTATGTCATCGAAAGCTTGTGGGCTTATTGTAGGCAACATATTTGAAGACAATACACATGAAAGCACTTTAAAGTATTAGAGTGAAGAAACTTCAGAGACAATACATGCTGAATTGGTGACTAACGATGACTCTTAGGAGTTACACCCTCATGCTATCACTGCTATTCAGTGATATCAACTGCTATCACTGAAATTGAGGCTTTATGGAGGGGGAGGAACACACAGATAAAAATGATGTAAACAAGTAGATCTGAACAATGAAAAATAAATCTCTTTGACAATTAGGAAAAACAATGAATGATACAAACCTGTTATCTGAATGAGTAAAAATCTTCACAGCAAAGCCAGACAAATCTGTTATAGAAAATATTTCTAGACGCTCATTTCTTCTGTACTTGATAAATGATAAATCAACACCTATATCTGCAACAAGTGGTTCTGGCCAACAGAGTCAGGAGGCACTTTCAGGGGCAATAATGAAGTTTAAAATACTGCATTAAAAAATAAAACAAAATGATAGCATGAGGGAGGACCTTTCCCTGCAACTTCCTGGGTTCCTTGCTCCACTCCTCTCACCATAGTGTAAATTTGCTCTGTCCTGAGAGCTAGCATGTTTTGGCTTTCTTCATTGCAACACTCCGGTTATCACTTCTGAGTGTAAAGAACAGGAGGATGAGGAAGTATGAGGGGGAAGCAGATTGTTTGAGATGGTTAATTATCAACCACAAATACTTTGTTTTTTCCAGGGAATTAAACAGCTCTTGCTACTCTTAGCAGAACTTAGATACTGGATTGCTGTCAGTTCCTACATTTCTACAAGATTAGAGAAGATTATAGATTAGAAAATTGGCTTACTTGAGGGATGAGGAAGCTTTAAATACTTTCAGCATCAGTTAGGACAAACATACATTTTAAATCTTCTCCAAAATTTATGAAAATCCACTCTGAAAAACTGCCTGAAACTATTTTCAAGAGGTCAGAAGAAGAAAAGAGCACTAAACCAATATTGCAAGTATTTACCTGGTTTGAACCTTAACATTTTAATTTAGGCTCATGTTCTATTTGGCATATACATTTGAACCAACTTGACCAATCTTAATTGATAAGGAACAAGTGATGTGTGTTTTTTAACGGGCTTTATATCAGCAGTTTGTAATCACCTGCTTGCTTTTATTGCTTGGCAGTTCTGTAGGTGTATTAAGAGCATTTGAAAGCTTCACAGTCTGCTTACTGCTCTGATATTATCAGAGTTGTCCTAGTTGCAAGCTTTTGAGGGAAAATGCACAAGTTTATACTTGTTTTGTATGCAAGGATGAACATTTTCTAGTTTACTTCTAAAGGTAGAGCTATACAACTAGCATGAAATTACTTTTTATCCCAAGTCATGTTCTGCAAATCTGCATCGTTAAAGAAAACAACTGTCATATTGTATCATCTGATAAGCAGCATAGAATCTGCAGATTATGTTTTAGGCCCCTGAGGGATTGTGTGAAAAAACTTTTGACAGGTGTAAGTTATGAATCATTTGTTTTGTGATTCTCTGACACTGAAGAATTTCAGACTCCTCCTTGAGCACAAAACTTATTTGAAAGTGAAAATTATATGCACCCCAGGTAAGTCAATAAAAGTTGTTATGTAGAAATGGTTATCTACATTCTTGTCTGACTGGCTTAGTAATACATATTCTCAATATACAATCATTAGTAAAATCTCACAGTTTGAGCTGGAGGAGGATGGCCTGGCAGTATCTCCTCAGATACACCCTGTCACAGTAATCTCAGTCTAATTCAGAAGAAAATAGCTTAAAAAAAGGCTAAGTCCTTAAAGATTTTGAAAATGTCCTTCATATAATGGAAGATGCCTTTAGCTAGTTTCAAGCCAGTCTGTGCAGTCAGGTTGCCTTCTTCATTCCTGTTTCCTCTCTCCTGGCTGCTGGGTTGGGAGATGTTCCTCTCTTCAGTCCCATATTAGAATCAGATTTCCTCTGACAAAAAGAGCAACATACAGAAAATGCATGCCTCATTCTTGGCAGGGCAGAAGGAGATAGCTATTTTACTGAGTTTGAGAAACAAGGGTTTCCTAGAGACAGCTGTTCTGCTTTGAAGATTTCCCCCTGTATGTGGTGCTATGTTAATTTCAGTGGCAAATGATCTATTGCATGTTTCAGTAGTAAGTGTAGGCTGGAAATTGGCTTGCTCAGGAGATAATTCACTTAATAGGGAAGTTCAGCTGTGGTAGCACAGAATGGTGAAAGACTTTGTTCACATAAATCATAGCATTGTTTTGATTGGAAATGAATGAAATACTTATTTCTCTATTTCTTCTGGTGCTGCACATCTTTGATAACTTGATTAACCATAAGATAATTGATTAATTATACCGGCATTCTAAATTCCAATGATTGAGAGCAAGAAATGAGTATTAGATTTGAAGTGACTGTAACCATGTATTAAAAGTTTCTTAATATTGTCCTGTAAATGCTAATGTTCCACAACTGAAACATGAAATGGGAAGAGCTACTCAACACTGAATTTAACACAAATGCTTCCTATTACGAAAGCCAGCAAAATTTCAGTATTCAGTGGGCCTGCCTTCCCTCTGTTCTCCATCTGAGAGTCTTACTTATTGCAGTCTAGTACTGTGCAAACAAGACCTTGAGTGTATGCTACATACATAAGTGCTAATTGAGAAAGTATAATGATGTCAGTTTTGTGAGAGCAATATTCTTTGGCAAATGACCAGTTTGTGCCAGTGGTTTTGAATTCAATCCAGTTCAAGAAAGTGTTTGAGAAGTGTCTTTCCCTTGAAAAGGAAACTGAACAAAGAGTTAAATTCAAGCTGGGTGATGGGATAAACACTGGGTGAGTAACAAGTCCAATAACCAAGAGAATTGTCACAGACTCACTCAAATGAGATCATGGTTGTAAAGCTCATCTTTCAGTAACTTGTTTGGGAGATAAAGTAGGACAATGAATCAAGCTCAACACTGTCCGTACCCATAAAAAGCATTGCAAACAAATACAAAAATTGTTATTTAAACAAACTTCTGCAGTTTCTTCCATGCAAATTTGTTTAGGTTTGAATGACAAACGTAGTATCTGACACACATACAGATATTGGATAGGCGATGTCAAAGACTTGAGGTTTGGGGAATTGCTTAATTTTTTTTTTTTGTTCTAGTTTCTTCTATACTTCAGTATGAGTCTGCACCAGAAAAGGAAATTCTGTCTGCAGGAGTCCATAATGCCTTCAGAGACAGAGTATCTAGTACAATGTTAGAAGGAAGGGATATAGTGTTCCATAAAAGTGTCTTGAGAGCTCAGAAACTTTCTTTGGCCTACACAGTTATTGAAAAGAATTTTAAAGCCTTGATGAAGAATTACAAGCACCAAGCTAAGAAGTATATTTCTGATGCTATAACAGGGATGGGTGAGTGGAATCTTTAGTGTCTTCCTGATGTACTGTGTAGGGTTTTTTCTCTGTGCAGGAAGAGATGTGTGTATGTTCTAAATATAATTATGGCTCAGAGTGTAAATGTTAGGTTCCATGACTAAAACCAGACCTATCAATTATGTCAGTTGGTGGTTACTGCCAAGATCAAAAGTTGATTGCAGGCTTGTCTAAGTGCACTCATGCAGACTTGTGTAGCAATCTTGATGCAATAGCCTGGCAAAAAAAACCCAACCAAAATCAAACACAAACGAACAAACAAACAAATAAAAAGAAGCATGTTACTAATTCCAGATTGACTGAAAGATGCTACTTCATACAAAAATGTTGTCTCTGCTCTGTGGCTGTTGATCTCCTGTCTAAAGTCTTAACTGAATAACTACTCCACTTACCCCTTTCTGAAATTACAGAAACAGCGTTGTTGGAAACTAGTGCATTCATAATTTGCTGACCTAAACTGCTCTTATATTGCTATGCACTATTAACTGCTGCTGCTTTTCAAACCATCACTGACTGTATTTCCATGGTGGAATAAATGGTCTCTGGACAAAGCATGCATATCTCTGGCTTGTTTAATAGTGTTTGGGACAAATGGTGCTCTATATATAAATGTTAATTTTAGATCCAGACTGTGTAGGCATTAAAGTGTGTTCACAGAACCATTAGCATTTTGTGATGTAGCTGGGTGAAGGCATGAGACTATCTGGGAATAGAAATTGTATGCTGTGGGTTAGGAAGCTAGTGGCTAGTGCTTATCATGAAAAAGCATGAGAAACATTGCAGAATTACAGAGCAAAATGGCAGGCAAAGGGAGTAGAGATTTATTAGAAACAGGAGGCCCAATGCTCTGTGGATACCTGTTTCTGTTTAATGAGATTAGCTAGCAGGATGCATTGTTGGTTTTTATTCACCACAGGTAAAACTACTGAGAAGTCTGACAAACTCTTCCAGAAATTGCATGATTTATTAAGATTCTATATTTTATTTTAATTATTTTGTTGCTTCTTTGTTGCAGTCCATATTCTGCCTGAAAGGTGAGGATAAGTCAAATCTTTTTGACAGTATAAGAGCAGTAGATTCCTAAACCTCTTATATGAACCCATGCGCTCTATCCAGCTGTTCATGGTCAACTTGGGTATGTTCAGTATCTGTCAGTTGTGTGACTGGTACCACTACATCCTTGTGGATTTTTTCTTTCCTAACATTGAAACACTTATACCAGTTCATTAGCTGTTTTCTGAAATTTTTATCATGCCTCTGTACTGTTGTTAGAATTTATTCTTATTTCTGTTAGGCTGTATTGGTGCTTTTTCTTTTGTAGTTTGTCTCTTATGAAACTGCAATGTAAGTACAGTGTTACATACAAATAGTAAAATGTCAATTTCTGTAGTTAATCACTAAGAGAAAGAACAACAATCAAAAATAAAAAGAAATCATTAAAGGGATTGCTGACCATAGAGGATAGTTTCCAAATCCCTACCAGACTGAAAACAAAACAAAACAAACAAAAAAACCCAAACACCAACATTTATAGAGACTGTAGCATCTTTGAATAGTGTGCTATGGATAAAATGGGTTCATTGTAAAACAGACTATGCTTGCTATGAATAATTGGATGAGATTTATTGAATTGGCAGACACCACAATAACCAATCATACCACATTTCTATGATATGAAGCATGTTAGTGCCCTTTTGCACTGCTTAATAGTTACTAGTTTTCTTCTTTCAACATGTTTTAGTCAATCTTGCCAAGTATCCATCCATTGATGTTATAACATGATATTAAATATTTTAAATTACATAACAGCTTCAAGATGGTGCCTGAACGTTTAGCTCACTCATTTTGCATTTTATTACTTTGTTTATCATGTAGAGAACTTTATAAGAAAACACAGAAATCTGTTAGTTAATTAAAAAAATCAAAACAGAGTGAGTACATCATGATCAATTCCAGCAGAGTGACAGATTCTCATTTAGAAAATCAGCATTTCTTTATCCAGATAGAAACAATCCACACCCTTTTCCTTCCTTTCACCAATAGGCCAATTAATTGATGTTATAGTATATTGGATAACCTATTATAACATAAGTGAAGTGTAGAGGTCTGCAGTTTTCTTTCTGATGGGTCCTAGGATAAGTAGACTCTTTTTGACAAGATAAAAGTAGACTCATGAACCTCTCCTATGAACAAATTAGTATTTTCAGTAATACTCTCATTCACAAGTGATAAGGAATCTCACTGATATTAACCCTTTTTTCTAGCCTCACTGTAAAAACAGATAAATCATCTTCAACCAGCTTAGTGAAACAGCTTTGGTCTAACCAAACTTCAGACCACAATGTCCTACTTATTACATACAACAAAAGTTTGCTTACCCAACTTCGCCTTACTTGATGGTATGTTCCAGATTGGCATAAACTTATAAACTGGAAACTGAGAAAAGACATTCATGAAGATTCCCTCTTTAGATAGATTTCACAAATAAATATTTCTCAGCTCAACTCTGTCACATATTTGTGTGTCTGTTTTTTCAAAATTGGCATGTTCTTCAAAAATATTGCTAAATAAGGTCATCGTGTACCATATTCTTCTGTCAAAATACACAAAATGCCCTGTGTAAGTAAGTCACATATGCATTTAGGCATCCAGGACAGGACCTCAGAATTTTTTTTACTGTAAAATGACAAGACTCTCTTAGGAGCTAAATGCTATTCTCCATGTGAGACTACCCAAACTCAGAAGAACTGCTTCTCTCAAATTACAGCAAACTTTCAGAGCCAGAAGAGAAAGACACAAAAAAATTCTGATGTGGGTTTTAGATCCTGGTCATATTTAAGTCAAAGGCTGATCTGTCTTTCCTTAAAAAAGACCAGTATTTTGCCTGTGATGAACAGTTACTTTGAAGTTGGCTTCATGGTTGAGTGAAAGAATAAGGAACTATGTATTAACAAGATCAGATTTCCTGTTATGACTGAGGATGCACAAGCTGGTGTGCACAGTAGTATTCTACATGCCAAATCTTGTGCAGGAAAAGAGGTCATGTAATAAGATATTAATTTTGACAGAAATAGAAATAAAATGAAGGCTTAACATGGGATTTAATTCATCAGATGCAAGTACAAATACAAAATCACCAGTCAATGCAATGTTTATATGATACAGACTGGAAGACTTAATGCATGAATACCCTGGAAAGTGTGATTTTGTGAATGCAAATAAAAGGGTTTCGGAAGGAAGGGTTCTGACTCTTTAATTATTTTTTTGCTTTCTTCAAGAATACAATGTCACAGCTGTAGCTGGCATAGAATATACAGTGGATGTAATACAGTTCATGATGAATCAGAAGACGACGATTTTATGCTTTATTGAGAATTGAAGAGATGTATAGACAGATGTATAACATTTTTGCACCTTAACTATGCAATGACTATGTTATCGTTATAGAAGGTATGTTTCATTCCTCACTTGTGGAAATAATCTGGTGGCAGGAAGATGAAGAACATTTTGGTGCTAACTAGAACCTGTAGGTATTTGTGAATTTTTTTGCTTTGTATTGTAGTTTCTTAGGTGATATGTGCTTTATTCCTTAGAGATGGTCATTATTCTTGGTTCTCTCCTTTCTCCAAGCCACCATCAATTAAAAGAATCAATTCTAATGAAAGAACTCAACTACTACATATTAATTTTAGATGGCCCCTCAGATACACCAGCAAGTTAGGTTCCTATAGATTCACTGTGCATGTTAACATTGTTGTAAAGCTTATCTTTATTGTATCTGGACAGTGTGTTTTGTGCAGTAGGAACTCGGACAGCAATTTTGACTAAATCTACAACAAAGATTTGTATAATGATCAGCAATCTGATCTCTGGTTGTGACTGGAATTTTTACTGCAACTATTTGGACCTAAACTAGAGCTCAGAGTGAAAGAAGAATTTAAGAAGAAAGAAAAACCAAAGAGCAATTGCTACTTTTATTTATAACAGAGGACATGTTAGTGCATGCTCAGAAAGGGAACAGGCTTTAAAAATGTAGCTTTCCATGTTATTTTAAATTTGAAGCTTTCCTAATGCTCTGTCCAGGCCAGGACGCAAACTCACTTTTAGCTACAGACTTGGGATCTCATTAACATATTCTTCACCAGTGAGATGATGAATTTGCATGGCAGAAAATGACCCAAAACATTTAATATTTTGGTCTAGGGACCAAATTTTGTTTGATTTCCCCGGTATGGGTCAGAAATGGGTCTGTTACAATAGTGTAAATTAGATAAGCCCTATTGGTCTCAGTGGGATGGCTCTAGGTAGTATTGTAAAATGATAGACTTACTCTTGTTTTGCACTGCAGTGCTGACAACATATGTGTGGTAGTATTGGAGAAAAAAGCAACCTCCTCATTATTCTTAGTGCATTCTGCAGCACAGCAGGGCGTCCAGGCAAGGAAATCCTTAGAACCATGGCAGGGCTGAAATGAGGTGTAAAGATGAACAAAGACTAATTTCCTTGGTTTGGCTTGAAGAATAATTTTTTTTTTTTCAAAAGAGCAGGCAGATAAATTAGAAAGACTTGAGTCTAATGTGAATGATTCCATGTTTCTCCAGTTAACAGAAAAAATATATATATGTCTGTCTGCTCTTGTTCTCATTATACATATGTCTGAAGTGGAACCAGTGGAATTTATGAATAATTTAATTACTATAATGATGAGTATTATTTTTGTAGCATACAAAAATGTAACAATTTAGTAAGGCTGAGACTCGTGAAATGCAATCTTAATTACTAGAAACTAGAATAAATCAGCTGAGCTGAGGCAGACATGACAATTAACTCTTTAGAAAGTAGTTTAGACCTGCTAGATTGGAACTAACATCCTAAGGGAGTTAGCATAGTCATTACTTCGAAGTGCACAACATTTTGGAATAAACCATAAAAGTAACATAAGATCTCACCATTCTGCATGTCTTTATAATATTCTACAGCCCTCAAAATGTCTCCGTTTTATGTTTCTGGCAGCCCCGGAACTTTAATAAACCTCCTCCTTCATAGTAATGGCTAAGCTGTCATCATGTGGAAGCACTGACTAGATGACACCCCTGGATAATTGTAGTCATTCTTGTCTCTCCTATGTGTAATTATTAAGGTTGGTTTAAAACTGAGTCAAGTTTTTTGCATCTTGCACTCACCTTGGAGGAACATTGTCTTGGCTGGTAGAGAAACCTGATATCCCAGGTGTCTCCTACTGTTTTTTTACAGCTTCTTCTCTGCTCAAGTTTTTAGCCTTCACCCTAAAAGAACATACTAAGTTTTTAGCCCTCACCTTAAAAGAGCATACTCTTTGTACTATCAGGATGAGCAAAAAAGTTGTTGAATATTAATCTCTGATATTTTAATGCTTTCAATATGTAGTTTACAGTATGTTATGTCACATTGTGCTGTGGTGGATTTATTTAGCTAAATTCACAGGAAAGGCTTTCAGCTTTAACTGCTGGAGTCTTTGAAATCTGACCCTGAATTCTCATAGCAAAATGGTCAGAGGCCATGAATCATTCAGGACCAGTTTGTTTAGGAAAGCTGATATAGTCTGCTTGAAAAGATCCATCTATTTGTTCATTTTCTTCTTGAATAGGTTTGTCTTCAAATTAGATTTTGTAGATGCATCATTTACAAATTGATTCATAATCAGTAGGTTGTGTACATTAAAGTCATTCTGTAAAAAAACACTGCACATAAAACTTCTACTTCACAAGATACACAGTCAGAAATGGTTTTTGGAAGATAATCCTGTGGACAAATTCTCCTCTAATTTCATCTGCCTAAATTCCCCAAAGTCTTCAACCTATGGTTTCACTAATCTCTGATGTGATGCTGACATCATGACAGAAAATTTTGGTTATAACAGGTTTTCTAGTTTGATATCAGCTTTCTTTAATAATGGCAGCAAAATCATGCAAAGCTTTCCGTCTGGCTGTAGGGGAGAATGCTTTTCAATCTGGGCCTGCTCTGCAAGGGTGAGTTTTTAGTCCAGGTTTGAAGTCAAAAGTATCAGAAAGCTTTTAAATGCTCATAAATGCTGTACTCGACAGCATCTCTGTTACTCACAGCAGGCCAAGTGCCACTTCTTGTTTTCATTTCTGTGTGTTTCATTCTCTGGTCCCTCATTTCTGAGTCATCATATGAACTGAGCAGAATGGGAACTGGTAGCTGAGGCTTGGTGGTTTTTCTTCCAAAGTCACCACATACTTACTATCATCAGACATGCTGCCAGTGCACACTGTTTCCCAGTTTTGTAATTCCATAAGTTGCAACAGAATTGCAAAACAAGCAAACGTGTGATTTAGTGGAGCTACAAGTCTGGTCCTAAATTTCAAATACAGTAGAAAAATGTAGATGACTTACACTTTTTGAATAAAGGGAGTTACTTAACCTTTGTCACAGTGTCTTAAGAGCTCAGGTTCTGAAATAATCATAATCATTAAATTAGGTAAAATATTCACCAGTATCCCCATTTCTTACTGAAAACGATTTAAAACCAAAACAAATGTCGGAAGTTACCGGCTGACACTGGTAAACTCACGGACGGGGAAAAACACCTTAACCAAGTGACATCTAGTGGCTGCACATCGAACTGGCTGAAACGCCCAGAGAAGCTGGCCTCAAATCAAAACTCTGCACAGCCTGTGAAGTTTAAGCCAATACAGGTGTGGCAATAAACGCAAACGTCATGAAATTGCGAAGGGAAAGTACCTGAAGATGTCATTTTAAAAACTCTGCTGTTAGCTGGTGCTTGTCTCTCTGACAACAGTGCATCCCTGGAACACAGGGTGAGCCATTTCAGGAAGAAATTGCCACATGTTCATTCAGGATGTTACATCAGTCATCTCTTAATAAGCTAGTCACATTTCAATTTATGTTAACTGATACTGAGAGTCAATATTCGAGTTTTCTTAATTTTTGGTGGCATCAGCTCACTTACATGAAAAGCTGAATCAGTGGAAGAGATCAATTCAGTAGCTCTCAGGGGTCCTCTCAAACTCTCATTTTACACCATGATGAAGGCAATATGCAGCACAAATGATTGGTTACGTTGTAAGTAGGAGCTCAGGCTGCAGCACGCACCAGCTTCCTGTATAGCAACTTGGGAATCAAAAAGCTTTTGCCCAGCTTAGCCAATTGAGTCACTTGACTTCCCAGAAGGCTTACATGATCTGTGCCACCACTGCTATTAAAGTAACCAAAAGAGCTGACTGACATAAAAGCTAGATGGCATTTTCCATAGTCACACCTTTTGCTGTAACTGTGGAGGAACTCAGAATGAGCAGCTGCTGCTTACCTACTCTTCCTGAGTGCCAGCGCTGCATCACAGTGTGCTTGTTAGCAGCTACTGGTGTACAGGGAAGGGAGGATCATCAGATTTACCATGATTTTAAAATGTGCTGTCATTCCTATACAACATCTGACTCAGTTCTTTCTCTTGCCATCGTTAGAGCAGCTTTATGCTAAATTGCTGAATAGTTGATGTGAGGCGAATCCAAACAAACAATTCTCATTACTGATCACAGGGTTGTAATTCCTATTGTGGAGAAGTTAATTTTATATTAACTGAGCTGAAGGCTTAGTTTGTGCACTGTAATCTGTGTGTGCAGTTTTATTGAAGTAAATGGAATCCTGTGTAATGGAACAAGTTTTTAGGCCACTATAGGTCTCAATGCCTACAAAAGCCCCCTTCATCTCCCACCCTCTGTGTGCATTACAGCACAAAGAGGGAAAGAAAAGAAAAAGTACCTTGACTCTTCAAAAAAAGAAAGTACTTACTTGCAGTAGGAGAAGGTCACTTCCATATCAGCCATGGAGCAGTAAGTAGCACCTGCCACTGGCTGCACTAATAATCTACAGAAGGCCATGCTATATCAAATTTTCTTACTCCATCTCCATAATTCAAGTTGAAACATTTAATTTGTAATGGATAAGAATGTTTCTGCTGATTTCAAGGGTCTTTAAATCAGGAGCTTGTTATGTTATCAAACATGGAAAGAGAATGATCAGATACAAGTTAAACAGAATGATTTTGGCCATAACACAAAGACTGAATTATATGTTAAATTGCAGTATATTTCCTACCAAAAGGTAGTCCTACCACAGTGTAATTTTGTCTTTGCCTTTATTCTGCAGTAATTTTGTAAGAGGAATGCTCAACACAGAGCAATGAAAACGATATGTGCAATATTTGAACAGCTTGTGTAGCAGCTGAGAAAGGATGTGTAGGAAATTTTGTTCTGTTGTCCGTGTATGTGCTAAATACTTGCTGGTCCCCACTTTTTCAATTCGAAGCATTAAGCTCTTAGAAAAATGTGGGGTTTTTTAATATAGTATGTCTCATATTTCTTTACACAATGAGGATATATATAAAATGTGAAGACAAGACTTAAAATTTATTCTTCACTAGACATTAACTTGGACTTTCTATGAATCCAAGGGCATTGAGAGGTATTTTGACATACCATTAGCAAAGAAACTGACTAACACACCTGGAGTAATGAAAACTATTTCTAATACTTTTACTAAGCAACTTTAAAGCTGAGAAACTGTAAGAATCCTGTAGTCGAAATTTAACAATTATTTTCTACAAAGTGGAGTAAACAGGAATGATGAAAACAAGCTGTAGGGTATGATTTAAATGTTGTAGGATGGATGAAATACGTAGCTAATGTACAATCCAAGAAACCAGACCTTTAAATTAAGTTTATGATGAAACAATTTTGTATTAGAATAATTTCTTATGCATTTCCAGAAAGGAGAGGAAACAGTTTGCCTACATCCCATCATAAAATAAATCCTGTAATGGATTATAAATGGAAAATGAACATTTCAGAAATTCTCATGTTAAAAATCTATAGCAATTTGTCATTTGACAGGGAACAGAGAGATTCTCATTAGGTTATTTCACAAAGCATTGAAGGTAGATATTATTCAACGGCAGTGCTTTTTTTCCTTGAAATGTGCCCATGTGAGCTACGCTGGGTAGGGAAGCCTGTTTCAAGCCTTGTTCTCTGCTTGTCTGGGATACTCACTGATTTTGATTTCCTGCAGTTGACTTTGACCATGCCTTGCTAGCTTGTATTTGTCTGACGATGGCTGCTTGCCTCAAGCAGGAGCCATGGATTGCTCTCCTGTCTGTGCTCTAGTTGCTTACCAAGCAGCCCTTCTCTTACTGCTCTCCAATGATGAATTTAAGAAAGGATATAAAGATTTCTATAAAAGAACAGGGGATTTTCTAGAAAAGAGAAAAAAAAATTACCAAAAGTGAGTGGAGAAGTATTAGAAAGAATCATGAGCACCCTGGGAAAGCACTCTGTGAGACCTTGAAGAAAGCATAGGGAAAATTCCTAGAAAAGAGACAGGATATTCCTAGAAAGTACCAGGTTAATTCCTACAAAGTTACAGGATTTTTAAAGTGTAGATGGCGAAGCTCTAGAAAATTGTTGGGAAATTCTTTGAAGGCAGTGAATGAACTGCTAAAAAGCAGTTTCCTGTTCAATATCTTTATTGATGATCTGGACAAGGGTCTTGCAGATGACACCAAGCTGGGGGCAGATGCTGATCTGTTAGAGGGTAGGAGGGCTCTCCAGAGGGACCTTGACAGGCTGGACAGATGGGCAAAGTCCAATGGCATGAGATTCAACATATCCAGGGTTCTACACATTGGCTACAACAACCCCGTGCAGCACTACAGGCTGAGGACAGAGTGGCTGGAGAGCAGCCAGGCAGAAGGGGACCTGGGGGTACTGGTTGACAGCCACCTGAACATGAGCCAGCAGTGTGCCCAGGTGGCCAAGAAGGCCAATGGCATCCTGGCCTGCATCAGAAATAGTGTGGCCAGCAGGAGCAGGAAAGTCATTCTGCCCCTGTACTCAGCACTGGTTAAGCCACACCTTGAGTACAGTGTCCAGTTCTGGGCTCCTCGATTTAAGAAGGACATTGAGGTGCTTGAACATGTCCAGAGAAGGGCAACAAAGCTGGTGAGATGTCTTGAGCACAAGCCCTGTGAGGAGCAGCTGAGGGAGCTGGGGGTGTTTAGCCTGGAGAAGAGGAAGCTCAAGGGAGACCTTATTGCCGTCTACAACTACCTGAAGGGAGGCCATAGCCAGGTGGGGGTTGGTCTCTTCTCCCAGGCAACCAGTGACAGAATGAGAGGACACAGTCTCAAACTGTGCCAGGGGAGGCTTAGGCTGGATGTTAGGAAGAAATTCTTCACAGAAAGAGTGATTTGCCATTGGAATGAGCTGCCCAGGGAGGTGGTGGAGTCACCATCCCTTGAAGTGTTTAAAATAAGACTGAATGAGGCACTTAGTGCCATGGTTTAGTTGATTAGATAGTGTTGGGTGAATAGGTTGGACTAGATGATCTTGAACATCTTTCCCAACATGGTTAATTCTGTGATTCTGTGATCTGTGATTTCCCCTGTGAAGGGAAAGATGAATCTCCATAGTGCCTACTTATACCCAACTATTTGTACTTATCTGTATGAAAACTCATCCCTACCTTTACTGTCCAAAGTCTTGTTTAGAGAAATTGTTTTCCCTTTGTTCTTGTGTGGTAGCATGACTGAGCAGATTGTGTCCCTCTGCCAGGCCATGCTCTTGTTTATGCTCTTCCAAGCATGACATTCACCAGATCAGTTTATTTCTGTGTCTGCTTTCCCACTTAGTCAGAGCTTCCCAATCACTGGTGATCATTGTAAGATTTGTAAGCAAAAATCAGTGAGTGCTTGATGGCTAAATAAGTAGAGGGGTTTCTTCTTCAGCTAGATTCCTTGGGGAACCTAGTAACCAGATTTTCATACCAATGGCTGATGACCGCACCATAGGGATTGACCTGGCTAAAAGCATTTAAAATTTTAGCCATTTGAATAGTTACAAGCCAATATAAATCTTTTGGGAAGTATTCCTTTTAAATAAGTAACTGGTTTCACTGCTTTAAGCAGAAGACTTTTATTTCAGCCTTTATTGCAAATGTGTCTGGTGAATGTGAAATTTAAAAAAGCCAAACAGAAAATCTGTAATTTTCACTATATTTGTTAGTTATGTAAATCTTTGGACTGCATCCATTGCTCCAAAATCATGTTAATTTGAAACATAAAGCAACAGGCATGAACAGAGTCTCAGCAGAGCATTCTGTATCTGATGCTGAACTGTTAATCTTTATTGTTCTTCTAAGGCCTTCTCTAGATTTCCACCCTGTGAAATCTTCAGATGCCATATGCAGGTACAGTCTTTGTACTGAATATCTTCTTTCTTTCTTTTTTTCTTTTTTTTTTTTTTTTCTGAAGACTATTCATATTCAGCAAATTTTAGGTAAACATTGCAAATCTCATTGATAAATCTATGCTCTGTTGACTTGGGGTTTTGGCCTGTGCTTGCAAGGTTTGGGTGCATTCTGACTTCTGAAACTCAAAATCCATGTCTGAGACTGCAGGTACTGTGCTGATTTGCTTGTCTGTGGCTTGTGGAATGTGACTGTTGGAATTAAAGATAACCTACTGCTGCCTCTCTGTGATGTTTCAGTGATGTTTTATACTGCCATAGAGATTTGTAGACGGCTCCCAAGTTCTGAAATGGTTGAGTTCTCTGATGAGTGTGAGCATTTTCCCCACTGCAGAACTGCATGGCTTTCACAAAGCATTTCTCTACTTGGCTGAAACACTTTCAGCATAATGCAGTCCAACACATTTGTGCAGAAAAACAGAACAGCAGCAACAGCAGTTAGTAACCAGGAGAGAATTTAGGAACTATCACTTAGCTTTTTTTTTCCTGCTATGATAAGTCTATTTGTGTGGAATAGCTCGTAATACTTCAGATTGCTTTTACCAGTCTAGTTATATCGATTTAAACTTTAACAAATTGCACAGTACCTGCCGGCATAGTCAGGTCAGGAAACGCTGCAATGTATGTGCACCTTAACCACAAAGTTAACCAACGGTGTGCTGAGGCTGTGAGTCAATATAATGCATTGCTCAAGTGAAATTCAGACAGAATAAGGGGCCACTGCATGTGACTTTTTGGGATTGACCTTCTCCATGTGTAATGTGCCACTCAACTAGCAGAATTGCTTGAGAATGACAAGATTTTCTGACACAACCAAAACTGAAATCTCTTATGAGGGGCTGCAACACAATTGACAGGGCTGGGAATTAATTTGGGAGAGTTACTGCTGTGTTTTCCCTTTTTTTACTGATATTTGCTGGTTTTTTTAAACTTTGTTTCAGTAATCTGGGAATGTTCAAATCTTCAAATTTTGCTCCTCTACTATGGAAAAATGAACCACTGCAGTCTAGTCCTCTTATTTTCAAATATAACTTAGTTTGTTAGCCTATTTAAAAGATATTGACAAAATCCCCTAGTCTGATTTTGCAACATTTGTTGCCAAGCATGTGCTGCTGCTTTTGCTTCATACCTGATTCCTTGGTTATGCTACAGAAAGTGTTGCATATGTTCAGTTCTGGTGTTGTTAATTTCTTTCTATTCAGATGCTGACTTTTCAAGTCTTAGTGTTTGCTTTGTTACTTTTCCATTCACAGCCTTATTACTAACTGGAAGACAGTCAAGGCTTCCTCAGAAGAGCTGTGCAGTGAAACAATGTACTGTTATTCCTCATGGTGTAGAAAGTATAATGTGCCTGATGCTGAGGAAATAATAGTATTTATGTGCCCAAACTGGTCTTCTTGGTGATACAGAAATGCTAGAATTTGGATCCAAGAAAGCGTGACTTTTCTGACAGGAGAACCTAAAGACAGTACTCTAATGGTGTTACTTGTACTGTTGTCTTTTTATTTTAGTGTTCCCCAATAAAATATACACCATTTTCCAAAGCAAGGAAGCATTTGTCAGTCAGCCTTTTTGTTGACCTCTGGCCAAAAGAAATTGCTTTATTTTACCAACAATGTTCTCCTTTCTTTATTACAGCTTTATTTGTCAGTGTATCATGTAGCAGGATCCTTATTTTGATTTCTGGATGGTTTGAAGTGTGAAAGGAAAGCCTGAGTTCTAATAATTCGAAGCAGACTGCTCAGTCCCTGGGCAGGTCTAAGAGGGACTGTGTTACTCTGTCATTGCATGTGATAGAAAAGGACCTAACTGGGTCATCTAGCCCGAAAGCTTGATCATTGCTGTAATATTCCCCATACTAGTAACACCTTTTCAATGAAGTTACGTTCAGCAGATAGAGAAATATGCTGCAAATGTGTCATGTTTAGCTTCATACTATACGCAGTTCTTTTACACAAAGAAACACCAATGGCTAAAAATATTTATCTACTGCTTTCTCCTCTGAAACTATGCCATTGAAGTGTGCAAATAAGCAGAAAGCCACTAATGCTTACAGTACAATAATTCTAAATGTTTTTTTTAACAAATTGTAAATGCAAAGCAGAAAATCAAATTCTGAACTAAATAATGTGAACAGAGTTTTTAGGTTTTTTGGTTGGTTGGTGGGGTGTTTTTTTTGGGGGGGAGGGATGATCTTGTGCTATTTTGTATTATTGAAATTGGTAATCTGTTGCACAATAGCAATTATAATAAATAAAAGAAGAGCAGCTGTTACTGGAAGTTACAATTAATTGTTGTGTTTTCCAGGACAAGGTTGTTTAGTGGGAATAGTAGGGGAGAAAATGCAAGCAACCGCCAAGAAACCAGCATGTGAGGCAAACTTCAATTTGCTCTCATGAGAATATTCTAAGATTGATAAGTAACAGAGAAAAGCATGCTGCATTTAACTCTCTGGAGATGTATTGTACTCTAGAGAGAGAGAGCACAGCATGTAGTATTGTCAGGAGAAAGGCAAAAAGAAAACCAGAAAGCCTGACAGGAAGGTAAGAGTCAGAGGATGGATGAAGGAAAAAATGCCTGCTGCAACTCAAATGCTGAGATTTTTTGCCTTTGTGGCTTCCTAAGAAAATTTGAAGCTCCTAATATTTTTGTCTCCCCTTCACAACCCCACCCCTCCCCTCTGGATCAGATTTTCAGGTGCTTTTTAAATTAAATTAGCAAAGCATGTCCCTGTTACAAATCTGTGGATAACAAGACAGATAAATTGGCTTGGGGCATTTTTTTAAGTGCTGTAAGCCAAATCTGATGTGAGATATGCATGCCTTAAAAGCAATCTCTGAAGAGGAACTTAAGCAAAATATCCTACCTAGGTTATCATTAAATTGGTGGGAAAACTGTGGCACAAAGTGTCCCTAGGCAGGCCACAGACAGGAACAAGAGAAGGGCCAGAGGTGAGGTGCCTGGTCCTCTCATTGTTGCCTTGGTGGCTCCTCACCAACCATTACTGATCTGTCAGCATTTCTCTGCTTTGGCACTGCTTCTGACCCACAAAATCTGCCACAGGGTCTATGCTCTGGGAATACAGCTTGTAAGTCAATGTGTTCTTCCAGCACAAGGCTATGAAACATTGTAGGTCATAATAGGCAGCTATTTATTTCTTAATATGTCCTTAGGTGCCAGAGGGGAGACATTTTTTATAAAAGTAAAAATAGCACTGGAATGTGTTTATTAGGGATTGACTGCATTTATTTTGAACCACAACACATTCATCCAGATCCACGTCAAAACGACAAGTACAGTTTCCATTATATTTCAAGGTCAATTATCTGAGTATTTGTCCTTGCCTGTATTGCCTTCTGCTGTACATAATCCCACTGGCTTCTATGGAACAACAGCCTGTAACCCAGTACTCTTTGCAGGATTGCTCTCCAAATTTCTTCCATACTAAGTTTAGCTCTAAAGAATAAACACATTGCTGAAAAAAAATCCCAAAGCAAACACAGACTGAAAGTTGAGCAATGCTCTGAAAATTATTTATTTTTCAACATCAAAATGATCAAGCCTGATTAATACTAATTCATTAACCAGAAGGTCTTACAACTGGAAAAACTGTTGATTGTTGCCAACCGTATTCTATTAATTCATTGAGAATGTGACCACTGAATATCAGCTGATAACTGAAAATTGCATAGTTTATGCAAAGTAAAAATGCTGGGTTTGTTATGCACAAAACAGATCATGATGTCTGTGTAAGACATGATTGCTATTATTGTTCCCATTGTATTATGGAGATTAAGGGAGTTGGATATGTGGGAACAGGCTTTGCAGCCCTCTCCAGTTGAGGGGAGCAGCGGAGGATGGATACAGGTCCCTGTCAGGGGAAGCAAAGGGAATGCACCCCAACCCTCTTCCCCTCCCCCGTTGCCCTTGAGCAATAAGTATGAGACTCTGCAGGCTGAGGGCAATGTGGATGAGAGTATTGTAGAGGAACCGATCAAGCAGATGCCAAAGACGAAGCAGCCCCCCCAAACCTTAAGGACCAGTGCCACAAAGAAAAAGAGAAAGGTTACAGTTATTGGAGACTCTCTCTTGAGAGGAACAGAGGGACCCATATGTCGTCCCGACCCATCCCATAGGGGGGTGTGCTGCCTACCTGGGGCCCGGGTGAGGGACAGCACTCAAAGGTTACCTAAACTAATCCAGCCCTCTGACTATTACCCATTGCTGGTAATCCAGGCTGGAAGTGAAGAAATTGAAAAGAGCAGCACCAGGAAGATTAAAAAGGAATTTAAGGCCCTTGGGAAATCGATTGACAGGGCAGGAGCTCAAGTGGTGTTCTGCTCAGTTCCCTCAGCAGCTGTGGTGTACACTGAGAGGAACAGGAAAACCCACACCATCAACAGTTGGCTTAGGAGATGGTGCCAGCAGCGGAATTTTGGCTTCTTTGATCACGGGGCAACTCTTACTGCACCTGACCTGCTGGACCTAGATGGGTTGAATTTATCTAGAAAGGGTAAGAAGGTGCTGGCACTGGGGTTGGCAGGACTCATTGGGAGGGCTTTAAACTAGGTCTGAAGGGGGTGGGTGAGGAAACCAGTCTCCCTGGAGAGGAGGGAGGACCACATAAACTGGTGAAATCAGCAGCCCAGCTGAAGTGCATGTACACCAATGCACACAGTATGGGCAACAAACAAGAGGAACTGGAACTCTTGGTTCACCAGGAGAACTATGATGTAGTTGCCATCACAGAAACATGGGGGGACGATTCTCACAACTGGAGTACTGCACTGGGGGGTTATAAGCTCTTTAGGAGAGACAGGCAAGGGAGAAGAGGAGGAGGGGTGGCCCTGTGTATTAGGGAATCCTTTGATGCCTCAGAACTTGAGGTTGCAGATGAAAGGGTTGAATGCTTGTGGGTTAAAATCAGAGGGAGGCCGAACAAAACTGACATCCTGGTTGGAGTCTGTTATAGACCACCCAACCAGGACGAGGAGGCCGACGAGATATTCTATAAGCAGCTGGAAGCTGTCTCAAGATCATCAGACCTTGTCCTTGTGGGGGACTTGAACCTACCAGACATCTGCTGGGAACTTAATTCAGCAGAGAGGAGGCAGTCCAGAAAGTTCCTAGAGTGTATGGACGAAAGCTTCCTGAAGCAGCTCTTAGGTGAACCTACCAGGGGTAAGGCTCTGCTTGATCTGCTCTTCTCAAATAGAGAAGGGCTGGTGGGAGATGTGATGGTTGGAGGCTGTCTAGGGTGCAGCGACCATGAGACAGTGGAGTTTTCAATATGCAGGGAAATAGGGAGGAGCAGTAACAGAACCCTCACTTTGGACTTTCGGAGGGCAAACTTCAGGTTGTTCAGGCAACTTATTCAGAAAGTTCCCTGGGTAACATCCCTTAAGAAGAAAGGGGTCCAGGATGGTTGGACCTACTTCCAACAGGAGCTCCTAAAGGCACAGGAACTGGCAGTTCCCACATGCCGTAAGACGAGCCGGCGGGGAAGACGACCGGCCTGGATGAGCAAGCAGCTCCTGAAGGATTTAAGGGAAAAAAAGAGGGTTTATTGCCTTTGGAAAGGGAGGGAGGCAACTCGTGATATGTTTAAGGATGTTGTTAGATCATGTAGGAGAAAAATTAGAGAGGCAAAAGCACAGTTAGAAATTAAACTGGCCGCTTCCATGAAGGACAACAAAAAGCATTTTTATAAATATATTAATGCTAAAAAGAGGGGCAAGAGGAGCCTCCACTCTATGTTGGACGTGGAGGGTAACATTGTAACTAAGGATGAGGAGAAGGCTGAGATTCTAAATACCTTCTTTGCCTCCATTTTCAACAGTAAGGCAGGAGGACTTCAGGATAACTGGCCTCCTGAGCTGGTTGATGGGGTCAAGGAGCAGTGTTGTACTCCTGAAATCCATGTGGAATTAGTTCAAGACTTGTTGAGTCACTTGGATATTCACAAGTCCATGGGACCTGATGGGATTCACTCTAGGGTGCTGAAAGAGCTGGCAGATGAGCTGGCCAAGCCTCTCTCCATCGTTTTCCACCAGTCCTGGCTCACTGGAGAGGTCCCAGAAGACTGGAAACTGGCCAGTGTGACACCCATCCACAAGAAGGGATGGACAGAAGAACCTGGGAACTACAGGCCTGTCAGCCTGACCTCAGTGCCAGGGAAAATCATGGAGCAGATTGTCTTGGGGGCAATCACTGTGCACCTGAAGGATGGCCGAGGAATCAGGCACAGCCAACATGGATTTAGGAAGGGCAGGTCCTGCCTCACCAACCTGATCTCCTTCTATGATCAGGTGACCAGCCTGGTGGATGTGGGGAAGGCTGTGGATTTAGTCTGTCTGGACTTCAGCAAGGCCTTTGACACTGTCCCCCACAGCAAACTCCTGGCCAAGCTGTCAGCCTGTGGCTTGGACAGCAGCACTCTGTGCTGGGTTAGGAACTGGCCAGAGGGCCATGCCCAGAGAGCGGTAGTGAATGGTGCCACATCCAGCTGGCAGCCTGTCACTAGTGGTGTCCCCCAGGGATCAGTGCTGGGCCCCATCCTGTTCAATATCTTTATTGATGATCTGGATGAGGGGATTGAGTCCATCATCAGTAAATTTGCAGATGACACCAAGTTGGGAGCAGGTGTTGATCTGTTAGAAGGTAGAAGGGCTCTGCCGAGGGACCTTGACCATCTAGACAGATGGGCAGAGTCCAACAGGATGGCATTCAACAAGTCCAAGTGCCGGGTGCTGCACTTTGGCCACAACAACCCCATGCAGAGCTACAGGCTGGGGTCAGAGTGGCTGGAGAGCAGCCAGTTGGAAAGGGACCTGGGGGTACTGGTTGACAGCTGCCTGAACATGAGCCAGCAGTGTGCCCAGGTGGCCAAGAGAGCCAATGGCATCCTGGCCTGCATCAGGCATAGTGTGGCCAGCAGGAGCAGGGAGGTCATTGTACCCCTGTACACAGCACTGGTTAGGCCACACCTTGAGTACTGTGTCCAGTTCTGGGCCCCTCAGTTTAGGAAAGATGTTGAATTGCTGGAGCATGTCCAGAGAAGGGCAATGAGGCTGGTGAGAGGCCTTGAGCACAAGCCCTATGAGGAGAGGCTGAGGGAGCTGTGACTGTTTAGCCTGGAGAAGAGGAGGCTCAGGGGAGACCTCATTGCTGTCTACAAGTACCTGAAGGGAGGTTGTAGCCAGGAGGGGTTTGGTCTCTTCTCCCAGGCAACCAGCACCAGAACAAGAGGACACAGTCTCAAGCTGCGCCAGGGGAGGTTTAGGCTGGAGGTGAGGAGAAAGTTCTTCACAGAGAGAGTAGTTGGCCATTGGAATGTGCTGCCCAGGGAGGTGGTGGAGTCACCATCCCTGGAGGTGTTCAAGAGGGGATTGGACGTGGCACTTGGTGCCATGGTTTAGATAGTCATGAGGTTTTAGGTGACAGGTTGGACTCAATGATCTTTGAGGTCTCTTCCAACCTTCTTGATTCTATGATTCTATTCTATACTGGTCATAGTTCTGTAGTTAAGACATCTGATTCATTCTTATAAACATAAATCATGTCAAATCTGAGACAGGTCTCTAACAACTTGTTTGTTCAAAACTAAGTTATTTATGCAAGCACAGAACTCCAAACAAGTTGTTAGAATATTTTTGATGTTGCTGTGCTATCACACTACTGTGTCACAGCTTGCAACGTGCATGCTGAAGCTTCAGACAAGTAAATATCATTTGTACAGAAATTCAACACATAGGAATGGCATAAGTAGGAGAATCAAGGTTTCGTGTTGATTTACAGGCAGAACGTGTTGTGGACAACTTCATGTATTTTGGCGTGGGCCAATCACTCAGTAGATTCTATAAATAAACTGTCCCTTTCTCATTCCTCACCTGTATTCTACTATTGACTATGCAAAATTCTAGCACAGCAAGTGACAGTCTGCATTTTGGATAAAATTGGTTATTTCTGGTTAATTAGCTGTCTATTTTTTATTTTCCACACATGAAATCATGCTAGGTATTGCTGTAGGTGGAAAAGTGCCTTTCATACCTGAGAGCAGACTTCTGACTATTCCTATTTATGTAATCCGTCTCCAGACACAGATGGTTGGCAACCACCTAGGAGTGCTCCTGCCAGGTATCACCAAAGGGTGGGAGGCAGCACTCATTACAAGGGACAGCAAAAGACTCAGTCTGCAGTTGCTTTTCCACAACTGTTTGATTTATATAGTGCAATTTATCAATATGTAGGACAGATGAACTAGTTTGTGCTGCCAATATATATATAGTCTGCAGCTAGGAATAATTTCCCCATTGTACTCTTGATTTTCCTCTGCTCAGATTGTGGACTGATTCTGTAAACCCCACTTCTTGCTATTGCAGTTCTCCAGATAATGATACAAGGCAGTCAGATGTAGATGAGTATAGCTACTTTAGTTTTAACTTGTAACAGAGAAATGCTGAATCAAATGAGCATTTTGCAGAGGGTTTATATGGTCTCTGGGCAACCTGAGTTCATTAGTGCTGTAAGTTTTATTCAAAAACATAATTAAAATTGGAATGTTACTCCCTTGAGTATATAGCATCACCTGCAGCAAGCAAAGCTTTGCTTGACCTGCTCATTCTGTCCCTTTGCTGTCATCAATTCAATATGGCATACCAGGGAGCATGATAGACACGCAGTGACACAAGCCTGGTCTGCCCAGATGTTGATGCAGATTCTGACCATGATATTTTCAAAACTGCTTTTGTGGATGCCTTACCACAGGCTACTACTGGCAACACAAAGTGTTCCCTCTTCCAAGAGTGAAAGCAGAAAAACAGTGTGAAATTCTAGATTTCAGAGTTTTAAGAATCCACAGGGAAGGACAGCCTAAAATGAGTACATTGAACTGAGACCCTGAAGTTTTGCCATGAAAATAGCTCAGGAGAATCACTGAGTAGGATGTCTAATTACTCATGATCACCGCCAATAACCGTGTGTGTGTGTGTGTGTGTGTGTATGTATACACGTAGTAAAATTAACTTTGATTTAATCAGATACATTCAATTCACAATGATTAATCAGAACTTTTCAAGGATGGATATTTAGGAAGTGATGTATGTCCAGCCACTTGTCTTTTGTGACAGGGAGTCCACACTTCAGAACTCTAAAGTGGAGCTGGCTTTCCTTGGGGAATTCAGATCCTAGGTCTAAGACCAATTTCTAATTTTAATTACTGCTACCGAAATATAAATTACACCCACAAACCAGATTAAATCCCCTCATGTATATTAGAAGCACAAGGTCACTTTAAACCTTTTACAGACATGGACCGTGTGTTGACTTTGGCACAGCATAAGCCTCTGTTGCTGGCCAGTCTTCACAGGAATAAATTTTATTCAGAAAGTACAAAAACATAGGTTTGGATTAATATTCTGTGTTAGGCTTTTAATATTTGGTACCATAAAAGTCAGGGGAATAGTTTAAAAGTAACTGGATACTATTCTATGAAGAACCTGTGCAGAAGCAGACCTTTGTCTTTTTTGGTATTGAACTTATATCACACAGTTCTTACCCTTTGTGATCATATCCTCAGTTACTAAACCCCATTACTGATGAGTTGATTCCTTGTTGTTCAATTAGTGACTCCAACTTAGTAAGCTGTTTAAAACTACTTCAGTTAACATTTAGGCAATTTGGATATTGTTTTTGTTTTCAAAAATAATTAGTTTTCTTAAATATAAGTTATGCTCTTACACATTAACTCAGCATTGAAGCCACTACCTATGCATGAAGTAACGATATCTCATTTATTTTCAGTTAATTAGGCAACATGATTAAGATCATATGCATTGAATTAGCAGGTCATTGCATCATCTCACTACAATTTTGTCTAGGAGACAACTCAATCTGAAAGCAATATGAAAAAATATAACAATTTACACTTTCCACCCCCCAAGTTCCCAGTTTTGAATGTGATCAGAATCACAGAATCAATCAGGTTGGAAGAGACCTCCAATTTCATCAAGTCCAACCGATCAACTAACCCTAACTAATCAGCCCAGTGGTCAGTTTTGAACTTGTCTTCTATATAGATTTTCTCCTTCAAAATGTGAATTTTAAATTGAGGTTTTATAAAATGGCTCAAATACTCATTTGTGTAAAAACTGCACAATAAAATGAGAGTAAAAAATCTTCACTTCTTACTCCATATTGGTCAGTTCATATTTATCATACACATCATTTTCTTCTCCTGGCTCAGCATCTGAGTGATGAATTTCAATAAAAACCATATAGGTCATTGCTCCAAGTACACCTCCCAGCATGGGTGCAACTATAGGGATCCACCACCAATTATTTCCAGCCCTGCAAGACAAAAAAAAAAAAAAAAGGGAAGAGAAAGAACATGAATTATTTTTGTTACTGTAGTGAATACCATACCTTATTATGAACAAATATGATGGCATGATACTCACAACCCTGTAGACCTTTCTATTTTGCCTCGTGTTTCTGTGAATGGATGACACTGCCATCTTTCCTGCCCATGTTGCAATTGAAATGCTAAGCAACAACCACTTGACATGTTGGTATATGTGCTGTACTTGCACCTTAGTAAATAAGGCTGCTTTAGTGCTTGTCTGCTTTGGAGCAGGGAATAATTTGTGGAAAATGTCTTCAGGCCTGCAATAGCATACAGCGCTCTTCTCGACAGTACCAGCAGACATGTTGGAGAGAAGGGATGCCATCAGAGAGACCTTGACAGGCTGGAGAGGTGGGCCCATGACAACCTCATGAGGTTCAACAAGACCAAATTCAAGGTCCTGCATCTGGGTCAGGGCAATCCCAAGCACTGATATAGGTTGGGCAGTGATTGGCTTGAGAGCAGCCCTGAAGAAAGGGACTTGGGGGTGCTGGTGGATGAGAAGCTCAACATCAGCCACCAGTGTGCACTTGCAGCCCAGAAAGCCAATCACATCCTGGGCTGCATCAAGAAAAGCACAGCCAGCAGGTCGAGGGAGGTGATTCTCCCCCTCTACTCCATTCTGGTGAGACCACACCTGGAGTACTACATCCAATTCTGGAGTCCCTATTACAAGAAAGATCTAGATATGCTGGAAAGTGTCCAGAAAAGGGCCATGAGGATGATCAGAGGGTTGGAGCACCTCTCCTGTGAGGACAGACTGAAAGAGTTGGGGCTATTCAGTCTAGAGAAGAGAAGGCTCTGAGGAGACCTTATTGTGGCCTTCCAGTATCTTAAGGGAGCCTACAAGAAAGCTGGGGAGGGACTTTTTAGGGTGTCAGGTAATGATAGGACTAGGGGGAATGGAGCAAAAATAGAAATGGGTAGATTCAGATTGGATATTAGGAAGAAATTCTTCACCATGAGGGTGGTGAGACGCTGGACCAGGTTGCCCAGGAAGGTAGTAGAAGCCTCATTCCTGGAGGTTTATAAGGCCAGGCTGGATGTGGCTCTGGGCAACTTGATCTAGTGTGAGGTGTCCCTGCCTATGGCAGGGGGGTTGGAACTAGATGATCCTTGAGGTCCTTTCCAATCCTAACAATTCTATGGTTCTATGATTATACTGAATTTTGAGTATATTTGCTGTAAGGAATATAATAAAACACAGTGACTGTAAAGTAGATTATACTTGACCAGAGTGACCAAGTTTCAGATTTCATGATGCAGTATCTAACCTCTGTTTAAAATGTGGGGTCTTTCAGTATGAGGCAAATAAGTGTTTAAACGTTTTATACACCTAGAAATTAATCTTTTATTGAATTGTTGTGTTCATTAAGAAAGTCCAGCACATTGGCTCCCCTGAAATATTTGCATAACTACTTGGATTTAATTTTTAATGTGTAGGTCTATGAATATTTTTAAAGAAACAAATCCACTATGAAAGGGTATCAAATAATAAATGACGGCCTCTTTATGAAGGAGACTTGGGCTTGTAGAATTGCTCTCTTTCCTGAAGATCCACATTCAGACAGTAAAATTTTGAGTATTGTGTTCAGAGCACAAGCTTTCTTAACTCTACTGGTGCATGAAGGTGTTATGTTTCGATAACATGCTGTAATAACTGAGTATGTGAGTCTGCAGTAAAAATCCAGCCACTTCAATTTCATGCATACAGAGAAGTAACATATTTTTTTTCTCTCCCAGAAATACAAAGGGACAAATTCATATGTGAGAGGAACTTTACAGGAAGTTTACAGGGGAATTTTTAAACTGTAAGGACACCTCTTAGTTGTATAGATTTAAGCATACATGATCTTGTGGTTAAATATCATCACAAGAGTTAATCTCACAGTGTCCTATGGATGATAATATTATTCCTTGTTCAGAAATGCCTTGGATATGCATGTCTTGTCTTTGGAATTATTTATATTTTGCCCTGAGGATATAAAATGACACCTGATATTTTTCTGTTCAGTTCATAGATCTGTTTGTTGTTGAGTCCCTGACTTTCTGGAACAAGCATGGATGAAGGTTTTACTGACTAAATAAGCATGAGAACATTTATACGTTCTTGCATGTACTCCTCTGTGTGGGCCCATGTGTGTACGTGAGCATCTAATGAAGGCGTTCCTTGGCAGATTTCTCTCAGCTTGCTCCATGAGCTGACATGCACCTCATTGCCTCCTGTGTGATCCTCTCCAAATCATGATCTGTGTTTGCACAGCTGCTGTCAGCTGCAATTCAAACATTCTCTGCTAAGGCAATTGGTGTAAAGCCTTTGCAGAGGGCAATGCCAAAGCTGAAATAACATCAGGTCACATCAAGTCATGAGTTTTCCTAAGACTCAATCCTCCATCACAGGAGCAAGATACTCTTTGTGACAGCAAAGATAGCTTCACTGAAGTAACCTTAGTTACCATAACTTCACCCCAGCTTTCAGCTTTGCTGCCAAGTATGCAGGAAACATCCAACTCTGCCTTTGTCATCATCAGGTGGTGTAGCTATTGTGCAGGAGGGAGCTGGTTGTGAAGGACAGGACTAATAAGTGGCACTTTAGTTAACTGCACGATTTTCCAAGAACTACAGCATATGAACTACATGGACTGGGACCTTTGGCTCATTTTAGACTTACAGATACCTTTTTCATCCAGCCAGCTGCTGTGGGACAAGGAGATAATGCTGTTTGCTGTAAGAAACGCCAGGATAATTCCGGCATTCCCCAGTGAGGGAAGTGTCTGTCTGCTGTTTACACTCTAGAGAGAATGCAAAATATTTCAGAGGCCAGGTCGCCCAGATCCATGTGCAGACAAGAGGGGAGTCCCCTGACCCTTCCCGAAACGCAGTTTCGTTTAGCCGGGACAATGACTCCGCTGCCCGGATCCGGCGGCCACGAGGTGTCAGCGTTACCGCACCGGCGGCGGCCTGGCTCTCTGCACGCCCCACCTCCCACCTCGCAGCGGCCACCACTGCACCGCCTGTGCTGCCGCTGCCGGTCACACCCAGCCTCAGCAAGGCTGCGAGGGAGCCACACTAAGCCAGGGGTGAAATAGTCTTCAAATGCTGGCGCTAAACGCTGTTCTGTAGAACCGCTTCTCGCTCCTCTTTAGGCAGCACTCAAACACTGCTGACCCAGACTGCACAGTCACGTTGTGAGATACTCCATCGTCTTTCCAAAGAGCTCCTTCCACCCTCACTCCAATCAATTTTCGATGTCTCTTCAGTATTTCCAATTGTTCCGTTTGCGTAGAACTCTCATGTCACTGTGGAGGTTTCACACGTAAGTCCCCGTTCCTGGGCGTGCCTTTTACTTAAGTATCTGCCTCAAGGTCGTGAATTCCAGTTAAACTGAGACATCCAAGGATTAGCTGCCAACTGTTGATGCATCACTTGAACATTACATGTGCAAGACAGACTTGGGTCTTCTATGTAATGCCATCAGAGCATTAGAAGGTTCAGCATCCCACCTACACTTATTCAGACTTCTCCCATAGTCTGTAACTGATCCAGAGTCCGCCTACCTAACAAAGCTCAAGTTCTTCCTAAGTCACACCTGGATCTGTGCTGCAAATAAATGAGAACATACTCCTGTTTTATAATTTCCTTCATTTTTGGCTATAGCTGTAGCCTTACAACTGAAGGCAGGGAGAAAGCCTTTTCTTCCTCAATTTATACGTACCTGAGACTGCTGTAAATTTATTCTGGCAATGACCAGCAATGTCATGTATCTTTTTTTTTTCTTTTTGTTTTTTTTTTTTTCTTTTAATACATTCTCATTTTAAAATTTCTTAGTATGCTCTTTGCATCAAGGATACATTAGCCCTTTCTATATAAATCCTAAAACTAGATTGGATAACAGCCTATATTGGTACAGATGTATAGTTCTCCTGTAACAGCTTAAATGTAAATGAGTAAGACCTTACTTTTGGGGAGTAGGGAAGTTCACTGGTATTTTGTGACTCGGCCACAGTACAATCAAGGCTTCTAAACATTTTCAACAAATAGCCAATTTCATAATCTATTAGAGATTACAGCGCAGGACACTATAATTACCAGCAGGACACTATAATTACCATCATAGTCAACAACTATCTCTAATGGCACAGTGGTAAGAGCTGCTGGAAAGGAAAAGTGTGGAGGTAACCGGGATGGAGAGCTGACCTCGCACTAACAGCTGGCCAGAACTGTGTTACACCAGAACTTTGAGTTGGCTTGTGGCATGACTGTGCCCCTTTCTTCTGTGTTGTGCCTGGCTTTTTTTTTTTTCTGTGAGAAAAGCTTTGATACTGCTCTTCTCTACTAAGGCACATGATTTATGTAGATGGAAGTTATACTAAATAAATACAATGTGAAGTAGCTAAAATGAAGTCTCTGTTAACCAGGGCTCTCTAGTGGTCTGCAACACTTCTGGGGATTCCTACTTGTAAATAACTGGAAATAACTGTAAAACAACCCAAAAAGTCTATCTCCTGATGACAGATTATTCTTACTTAGATATCCCAGAGTGCCTCTTACACTGGGTATGTGTAAGCTGTGGATCTGATGCGCAAATAATTAGCTGTGCATTCGGCCAGCCAAGAGTGTGTGTGTGTGTGCGTGCGAACATGCATGCACAGGGATTTGAGAGTCTTCTCTGAAATGTGGGAAAATGAAGGGAGCTTTCTTTCATTCACTCCTTTGCTCCCAGGCAGGAAGTGAGGCTTTTAGATTGTTGTGTATTTCTGCAATAACTCAGTGGTAATAATAGGCTAAATCAATCTAATACCTCTCTGTTTTTTACAGCACCCAATAAATACTCCCAACTAATTCTCTCATTATTCCTTTTTCTTCTTTTTTTTTTTTTTCCTTTTTGTCTAAGAGCCACAGTACAAGAGAAGAAAGAACTCTCATGCTTTTGGTGACCTCTAAGAATCTCTAATATTTTGGGAAGGGTCTGCCTGAAACCATGATTGATATTAGAGATAATGCATGTTTGATTTGCCCTAGAAGCAGGAAATCCTTTTTAAAGCCTAGTTCCTAGAGGATGTCTGGTTTAAAGTGCATGAATAGCTTCTTGTGGTATGCAAAGAATTACCTATATGTATATAAAATATGATTTGGTACCATGTTGAATCAGGACCTTACTTTCCTAGGAATCAACTTTAGCCAAGAGCATAGTTCATATCCAGGCATACTTACGTGAATACTTCCATCCCCCATCCTGCAACAGCTGTGAAGAGCCTTGGGCCTAGATCTCTGGCTGGGTTCATGGCACAGCCACTGTTCATTCCCAAGGAGCAAGTAAGAACAATTACAAGAAGTCCTACTGCAATTGGCTCCAGGCCCTTTGGTACACCGTTATTTCTGTTGTCAAAAATAGCAAATACAACCAGAAGAAGAACAGCTGTTGACATCACCTGGTCAATGCAAAGAAAAGAAAATTGAATAAGTGCCGGTTCCTTCCAATAATAAAGAGAGACTATGGCAGCTCTGTGGATTGTGGTGGCTTAGAGTTGGCATTTAGATTTATCTCACTATGCAGAACAGCAACATTTGGAATTAGTGTCTCTCTACTTCACAGTAATGAAGAGTTTTGGCATCTGTGCTGAAACAAAAACACAATAAATGTGCTGAGGATGTTTGAAAATTAAAAATCTACAACAACCTGGTGTGGGAAGAATAGAGGATTTAAAGAGCATCTCCTGAAGTCTGATGCCTTGCTACCACATCAGTTTAATGGTTCCATTTACTTCATTTGGGGTAATTTTGCTATGCCAACACAATCAGTTACATTGATATAAGTATTTTATATGACTGTAGCTCAGGCTGATAAATTTGACTATATGTGAATCTCTTTATCCAGTTACTAAATAAGTTAAGAAAAAAAAAAATGACATCTATAATGTCAAAACTGAGCAGATTAAAAACTAGGAATAACCTAGTTAAGGTTGCAAGTGTAACTTAACAGCTGAGCTGATGAGGGAAATTTTCTTGGAATTACTTTGACAGAAGTACTGATCTGCTTGAATCCAATGCTTTGTAAATGTCAGTTTTATTAATCATTAACCTTGGGGGAACAACAGGCAAAAGTTTCAGTTATTTCTATGCTGATTTAGAGATATTTATGTTTGGAGTTTTTAAAAATTGTTTTTATTTCCTCTGGTTTTAAATTTGTTTTAAAATATCCATATGTGAAAAAATGTTATGGAGAAGTCTGTTGACTGAGCCAAAGAATTTTTTTCTCATAAAATTTCATAACAATGTTTGGATTTTTTTGAAGTGAGATTGCACAATCTTTAAGCTTTTACATAAGGAATTCCTGTGCTTCAATAGTCTCTAGTTTTTCATAGCTTACTTAAAGAGTATTTCTTCCCTGTATGACTGAAGAAGGAGGCAAATTGATTAGAAGTTGGTAGAAGATACAGAACTTCTTTTTTTCAGTGTTGGATAAGTGGGATTAGAGGAGAAAGATTGGAAATGAAGTGGAGATTTTTTTTCCAGATTCATTATTTGAAAAAATAGCAATGAATACAAATTATTTGTAAAGAGAAGTTGGAGAGGAGATGTATGGTAGCCGAAAACTCAGTTGTTCAAGGTGTGTTAAACTGGCTGCTTAAGCATTACTTAAGGAATAATAGGTCCACAAAATGGGATGGATTTTGATGCAAACGGACACAGCTCAGATGAAATTTATGAAGAAATATTAATATGTGCCAGGGAAAACCTCTTACATGTATTGCATTAAAGATGTAGAGTGCAACAATTAATATGATGCATGTGAAAATAACAACTTGAAATTGTCTTACTTGTAAAATATGACCAAACTGTAACCCCCACAAACCGTGCTATGGAACACAGGGACATATGACCAAAACAGTGAGATGCATCATACCTGCTAGAGATCTGTGGGGTTTTTTTACTCTTTGGTTTTACAGTTTGCACTATGTTTAATTTGTAGAACAAAGACAGCAAGTGCACTTACCTGATCTGCAAATCCATTTATGAGGGACAGATATGGAGCTGGATATGTTGCAAAGATATGTGCTGTTGCATTAGGTCCTGTAACTTCAAATTTTCCATTGCTGTACTCCATAAAGGCATCTACAGAAAAGAATCATTACCTGATTGCACTGCATTTTCTATGACTAGAATGTAGTAAGTCTGTGCACTTCACATTCCCAACTGGAACCTATCATTTTTTCTGTGAGCATAGTTAACAGATTGAAGGTGATGTACTTACTAATGGTACCCTTCTGTCTCATCTTTCCTCCTGTGCCTTGTGAAGTACTCGTTTGAAGTACTGTATCACAGCTTTCAAAATGGGGCTTTTGTCCCCACTATTTATTGCTCCAAAATCCAATCCAAAATGCCAAAGAGCATTTTCTGCTTCTGAGCACAGTTACTTTATTCTCCAAGAGGTGCTGTATTTGGCATAATGCCCCCAAAAATGCATAGTGTCCGGATTGTACTGTTGTGGAATCCCCTATTCCATTTAGCAGTTGTGCAATGACTTCTTCTGGGAATGAACTCTCCTAAGAGACTTCCTTTTGTAAAGGATTTTGAATTTTGTGTTCTGTCTAGACTTTATACCCAACTGCTGTGCTAGTCATCCAAGATATGATGGGAGAGCTCAGCCCCAAAACTTCAGTTCTAACTATACTTAGTGTATTTCTATATCTACTGTAAATATGTATATTGTAAATACATGCATATTGATGTTACTATATTTAAATATCTTAAATATGTATTATCGCTTCTCTGTCAGAATAATTTGCTGCTTTGGCAATGCCTGAAATGTTAGAATTAGGAGAACACCGATGAAGACAGAAATGAATGAGAAATACTTTGCCTTCATTTTACTAGTGGGTCCAGTGATCATTACTTGTGAGTAAAGAAACAGCTTCCCATCTCCCGTTGACATTATGGTGAGGATGGTTAGTTTCTCCTGAAGACCAATCTTTTTCTCTTTGCCCCTGTTTTTTTTCTAGCTTTGCTTAAGGCCACCACATGGGTGCAGAGAATATTTAGTTATTTACTTTGGTCAGGTGCTCTCAGTTGCAGTGTCAGATTATTTCACTGCATTTAACTCTTAGAGACAAAAAATGGATAAGGAAAAGAAAATTTCTCAGCTGTAAGTTACTTTGTGCATCTTTAAAATGGCCTCAGCTTCAGCAGTCTAGCAGATAAGTTCCCTCTTTCAGGGACATTGCTTAGAATGAAAGTACTTAGTTGAAATACATATCTATGGGAAGATGGAGACATTGAGCTCCTATAGTTGTTTTTCTACCAGAGAATTTTTGCTGGACCTCAATGATTACACAACACACCTGCAAGTTGCAGGAAGGAAAAGGTACAGGAGAGGTCTGGGAATTGATAAGAACAAGAGGGAGGCAAAAGTACTTTAGCAGAGGGAGTGATATGAAAAAATCCTGCACGCATGAATAACAGGAAGAAGCCTTCAAATCCAACCCTATGACTAGGTTCCCTATCTTGGCTCCCTGTTCTAATGCTGCCTTTTGGCAGAACATATGTGCATGTTGACGTACTGTTGCATCCTACCTACAGCACTAATCCTTGTTGTCTGGTGTGAGGAGAACTTAGATTCAGGCAGAAATCCTGTTCTGGAATCCCACAGTTTCAAAATTATACACTTAAAAAACAACAACAAGCAAATAAAAAAAGCTCAAACAAAACACACACACACACAAAAGCACACTCCCCTATCCCCCCAACTGCAAACAATCAAAAAAACCCCATCAAACCCATAATATTACCACACTTCCTAAAGATTTTTCTGTTTATGATTACGATCATCAAGCCATTGTCCATCATTTACTACCAGTCCTGGCTCACCGGAGAGGTCCCAGATGACTGGAAACTGGCCAGTGTGACGCCCATCCACAAGAAGGGCCAGATGGAGAAACTTGGAAACTATAGGCCTGTCAGCGTGACCTTACTGCCAGGCAAGATTATGGGAGCAGATCATCATGGGGGCA
The DNA here is from genome assembly GCF_027791375.1 of Indicator indicator. Lineage (NCBI taxonomy): Eukaryota > Metazoa > Chordata > Aves > Piciformes > Indicatoridae > Indicator > Indicator indicator. Next base: position 8,280,930 of record NC_072025.1, read on the forward strand.
ATCACAGCTCACCTGCAGGATGGCCAAGGAATCAGGCCCAGCCAGCATGGATTTAGGAGGGGCAGGTCCTGCCTGACCAACCTGATCTCCTTTTATGACCAGGTGACCAGCCTGGTGGATGTGGGGAAGGCTGTGGAGTCTATCTGGACTTCAGCAAGGCCTTTGACGCCGTCCCCCACAGCAAACTCCTGGCCAAGCTGTCAGCCTGTGGCTTGGACAGCAGCACTCTGCGTTGGGTTAAGATCTGGCTGGAGGGCCGAGCCCAGAGAGTGGTGGTGAATGGTGCCACATCCAGCTGGAGGCCAGTCACTAGTGGTGTCCCCCAGGGATCAGTGCTGGGCCCAATCTTGTTTAATATCTTTCCTAATGATCTGGATGAGGAGATTGAGTCCACCATTAGTAAGTTTGCATTGCAGACAACACCAATCTGGGGGCAGGAGTCAGTCTGTTGGAGGGTAGGGAGGGCTCTGCAGAGGGACCTTGACAGGCTGGACAGATGGGCAGAGTCCAACAGGATGGCATTTAACAAGTCCAAGTGCCAGGTCCTGCACTTTGGCCACAACAACCCCATGCAGAGCTACAGGCTGGGGTTAGAGTGGCTGGAGAGCAGCCAGGCAGAAAGGGACCTGGGGGTACTGGTTGACAGTAGGCTGAACATGAGCCAGCAATGTGCCCAGGTGGCCAAGAGAGCCAATGGCATCCTGGCCAGCAGGAGCAGGAAAGTCATTCTACCCCTGTACTCAGCACTGGTTAGGCCACACCTTGAGTACAGTGTCCAGTTCTGGGCTCCTCAATTTAAGAAGGACATTGAGGTACTTGAACATGTCCAGAGAAGGGCAGCGAGGCTGGTGAGATGTCTTGAGCACAAGCCCTATGAGGAGCAGCTGAGGGAGCTGGGGGTGTTCAGCCTGGAGAAGAGGAAGCTCAAGGGAGACCTTATTGCCGTCTACAACTACCTGAAGGGAGGCCATAGCCAGGTGGGGGTTGGTCTCTTCTAGGCAACAAGTGACAGAAGGAGAGGACACAGTCTCAAGCTGTGCCAGGCACATGGAAGGAACATGTGCCTTCCAACATGTGCCAGGCTGGATGTTAGGAAGAAATTCTTCACAGAAAGAGTGATTTGCCATTGGAATGAGCTGCACAGGGAGGTGGTGGAGTCACTATCCCTGGAGGTGTTCAAAAAAAGAATGAATGTGGCACTTGGAGCCATGGTTTAGTTGTCATGAGGTATTAGGTAATAGGTTGGATTTGATGATCTCTGAGGTCTTTTCCAACCTGGTTGATTCTGTGATTCTGTGATTACTACTAGTGCTGAGCACCTAGATGACATCCAATGGGCAGTTCTACTTTTGTTTTTCTCTCTTTTGCACCTAGATCAGCATTATCTGCAGACATAATGGCCATAAGAGAGAGGCTTTGGAGTAGCTGGGCTTGGTCAGTAGAAGCAGAATTTTGGAGTAGGTGAATGAAACAACTGACCAGACTGAGTGTGTTCATCAAATCAGAGTCAGCTACTGAGGTTTTATTCCCTTTTGTGAAACACCATGTAAAAGAAACATGCCTCAAAGGTAGGGGTAATTTTTATTTTCTTTTTTTCCCCTTCTAATATGTGACCCCTTTATCACTCTACCCAGAGGTCTTTCCCTTGGAGAACTACCTCTCTAGGGTGGTCTGAAGTTTAGTCAGGAGGGACTTGATCTCATATCCTGTAACTTCAATGAACGATGTTGATGATACTTGCCTACAGGCACTTGAATGAGGTCTTTAATGTTTCCAATTTGCTTGGAAGATGAATAGCACTATATCCTGGCTATTAAGTAATTTAAAATCCTTACTGAGAAATACATGATCTCAGAGTATCTGATTTCCCATGAATAATTTTTCTAAATTTCAGAACGTTTCCTGGAGTATTGGTGTTTCAGAAAAGTTGTAGGGTATCTGGAATGTTTGAGCTTCTTTTTTACTTCAAACTCTTTAAGCTTTTTTCATTCCTCTTTATGGCTTTAGGTTCAGTCCTGACATTAGCCCTGTCTGAACACAGTCCTCTGCCTCCCTGGTGTTCACTGAAAAATGGGGGCCTGACCTCTAGTTTGTCCTGTGAGCGTGGCTAAGGTGTACTCACCATAATAAATCCCAAAGACAGCCGCTGCTCCAACGAATGCTCCCAGGAGTTGTGCTAATATGTAAATTGGTAATTTGGTCCATTTTAATCTTCCAGTCACGCACATGGCTAATGAAACAGCTGGGTTTATGTGACCACCTGAAAAATAAATCACAAAATAAGTCTTATGGATGACTCAGATACATGAGAATAGGTGAAGGATTTGTAAAACATGGGCACTTTTCAGCATAAGACTAGTACATGTTTTTCTAGATGTTATTTTGCAATTAAATGCTGACTGCAATTAAATTGAAACAAGTTGGATGAAATTAGAAGGGGAGGGGGAAAGCTACCAGGATCCAGCTTCCCTTTTGCTCTTTGCACACTGCTATTTATGAGACTGTTGCCCTGCAGTATGTAATCCATAGATTTTCAACAGCAATGCAGGAGGACTTCAGGATAACTGGCCTCCTGAACTGGTAGATGGGGTCAGGAAGCAGTATAATCCCCCTGAAATCCAGGAGGAAGTAGTTAGGGACTTGCTAAGCCACTTGGATACTCACAAGTCCATAGGACCAGATGGGACCCATCCAAGGGTACTAGGAGAGCTGGCAGATGAGCTGGCCAAGCTGCTCTCCATCATTTACCACCAGTCCTGGCTCACCGGAGAGGTCCCAGATGACTGGAAACTGGCCAGTGTGATGCCCATCCACAAGAAGGGCCAGATGGAGGAACTTGGAAACTACAGGCCTGTCAGCATGACCTCAGTGCCAGTCAAGATTATCGTGGGGGCAATCACAGCCCAGCTGCAGGATGTCCAAGGGATCAGGCCCAGCCAACATGGATTTAGGAGGGGCAGGTCCTGCCTTACCAACCTGATCTTCTATGAACAGGTGACCCTCCTGGTGGATGTGGGGAAGGCTGTGGATTTAGTCTACCTGGACTTCAGCAAGGCCTTTGACACCCTCCCCCATGGCAAACTCCTGGCCAAGCTGTCAGCCTGTGGCTTGGGACAGGTGCACTCTGCACTGGGTTAGGAACTGGCCGGAGGGCTGAGCCCAGAGAGTGGTGGTGAATGGTGCCACATCCAGCTGGAGGCCAGTCACTAGTGGTGTCCCCCAGGGATCAGTGTTGGGCCCCATCCTGTTCAATATCTTTCCTAATGATCTGGATGAGGAGATTTGAGTCCACCATTTGTATGTTCGCGGACAACACCAAGTTGGGGGCAGGAGTCAGTCTGTTGGAGGGTAGGAGGGCTCTGCAGAGGGACCTTGACAGGCTGGACAGATGGGCAGAGTCCAACAGGATGGCATTAAGTCCAAGTGCCAGGTCCTGCACTTTGGCCACAACAACCCCATGCAGAGCTACAGGCTGGGGTCAGAGTGGCTGGAGAGCAGCCAGGCAGAAAAGGACCTGGGGGTACTGAGTGACAGTAGGCTGAACATGAGCCAGCAGTGTGCCCAGGTGGCCAAGAAGGCCAATGGCATCCTGGCCTGCATCAGAAATAGTGTGGCCAGCAGGAGCAGGAAAGTCATTCACTCAGCACTGGTTAGGCCACACCTTGAGTACAGTGTCCAGTTCTGGGCTCCTCAATTTAAGAAGGATATTGAGACACTTGAACATGTCCAGAGAAGGGCAACAAGGCTGGTGAGAGGTCTCGAGCTCAAGCCCTGTGAGGAGCAGCTGAGGGAGCTTGGGTTGTTTATCCTGGAGAAGAGGAGGCTCAGGGGTGACCTTATTGCTCTCCACAACTACCTGAAGGGAGGTTGTAGCCAGGAGGGGTTTGGTCTCTTCTCCCAGGCAACCAGCACCAGAACAAGAGGACAAAATCTCAAGCTGTGCCAGGGGAAGTTTAGGCTCAAGGCAAGGAAAAAGTTATTCACAGAAAGAGTGATCTGCCATTGGAATATGCTGCCCAGGGAGGTGGTGGAGTCATTGTCTCTGGAGGTGTTCAAAAATGGATTGCATGTGGCACTTGAAGCCACGGTTTGGTTAGTCATGAGGTGCTGGGTGATAGGTTGGACTTGATGATCTCTGAGATCTTTTCCAACCTTGTTGATGCTATGATTCTATGATCTATAGAAAGTTTTTCTAGAAAAAAGCCTAAATCTGCCCTATTGGCTGTGATGGGATGGTCCATCATTCCCCTCAAGATCTTTGGCTTTTAATTTTTAAGGTAGAAGTGAGGCAACAGATTGTTCATTCAGTTTAGCAAGCATGTATTAATCTTAAGAACTATTAGTGGCTTGATCATGTATCTTGAGGCAGATCTGGAGTACCCTGCATATAATTCATGTTTACATCCCCCTCTTCAATCTGGGATTGCTTCGACACTTGGTTTTCATGAGCATATAATAAAATAATATTAGGGCTATCCAGATTCATGCTGCCTGTTTGTGAGCTATGCCTAGATGGGATCTGTGAACAGTAGGACTTAGTTTTTCATCACATGTTTTCCTCAAGCTATTACACCCTCCAGAAAAGTCCGTGATAAGGAAACTGATAAAGCAACTGAGCTGAAACAGAGTTCTATTTCCTGTGTAATTTCCTTCCTTTGTATTTAGCAGCCGCTACACCTAAGCTCACATGGAAAAGATTTCAGCAACACTGAAATTCTCTGTGACAATTTCAGTCGTTAAAACATATTTAAGTCACATGCTAGTCACTTCCCTCAACATCTTTTATCAACCTTTGTAAAAAGTGCTGAATGCTTTTGGAAAACTTTATGTTTTGCAATTATGTAACACTTAAGAACTACAAATTGCCAAATAAACAGATTGAAAAGTTTTGCAAGGACGTAGCTGATCTGTTGCTTACCTTCCAGGTAAAGGCTCTTTTCAGCGTATGCTTACCAGGAAAAAATGGCCTTTGTTTTTTAATAAAATAACTAAAAGAGCGTGACCTTTGTCTGTCAAAAGCTAGGAATGAAGAAAGGGCTTCTCTGTACAGTTTCTGTGTTTGTTTGCACTTAGGTCAGTGAGTCATTACCTTATGAAATCCAGGCACCTTTGATACATAATGAACTGACAAACACAGATAACCAGCTGGATAAAAACCTTCTTTGTATCATTTCCAAAACACTGACCTAGTAGCACCAGTCTTGAATTAATTTTGAATTCCTTGCTGAAGGATTCAAATTCTTCAGTAGAGAGCAAATAGATGGATGTCACTTTATTTAACAGCCCTTCATCTGAATTTTGATAAATTGTTATGTTGTCTTTTGTACTTTGCTCTGACTGGAATGAATAATTTTCCTTTCTTTCAACACTTGATACTGTTCTCCACCTGTATATAATACTGGGCAATTATGACGGCCAGGACAAATCAGAATAATATTAAAGATGTGTGATTACATTAAATTTGGAAAGGAAAAGTCAGCTCTCATGCTGACAATAAAGGGGTTAAAAGATTCTTGGTTCTTGTACCACTGGTAGTATACTATTTTTAAAAAAAAAAGTCTCTTTTGGATAGTATGTTCCCCATTCTTTTGCGGCTGAAGTGATCACACTCATGTGTGTTTGGGTGAAATATTAAGTTGAAAAAATTGGTGGGAAATTATTTAGACAAATTCACCAAGTGTGCAGAGTACATATTTTATGCTAATGTGAATTTAGGATTTCATAACAAACGGAGGCAAAATATTTCAACACGGCCAAAGAGCCACACAATTTACTAACATTCTATGTAGGAACTAATATTCTAAAGTTGTAATCGTATGTTGGATTGTCACAGCCTATTGAAATATCTGTTCCTCTTCTTTAACAGAGAAAATGCCTTGTGTGCAGAATCCTTCATTGAGAGGAAAACACAGGAAGCACAACACTGCATCGTCTGCAACTGCTCTGCCCTGCTGGAATTCAACTGTAATCTTGTGTATAATGGAGATGAGTACCCCTTAAAGAAGAAAATGCAGGACAGGTTAGTGGTGCTTGCTGTAGCTAGATATATAATTTATACTATGAAATGGAAGTAATTTAATATGATAGCCTGAAAACCATGCCAATAAATGTTATATGTAAAAAAAAAATTCACTTACCAGAAACCCCCCCAGATACATAAACTGCTATGGTGACTGCCATTGCAAATCCAACGCCTATTGTCATGGTCCCACCATGGGCTCCTCGGCTGAGGACAGCCTGTCCCACACACCCACATCCAAGTGCCTGTATTTTGAAAGAGGAAAAGTAAAACTGGCAGTATGTCTGTAAAATGTTATTGGTTAGTTTTCAACTCCTGCTGCTGTCCAGGTATACCTGAAAATGTTGTTAAATACTCTAACAATCCTAGAATTTGAGATTACTGACATCTGTTGCCGGTGTTGCCTTTGCTGCAATGAACATTTGCGCTTTATTTTCCCCTGCTCTGTGACCAGGAAGGATGTCTGCTAACAAGGACCTCTCTCTCTCTCAAACAGTTTTTGAGTACAATGATGGGATACACACCAGAACTTGGAGCCTAAACAAAATCTCACAGCCTTTACAAAAATTCTCCATATTTGAAGGGGAAGAGCGAATTAATTCATAGAATCATAGAATCGCCCAGGCTGGAAAGGACCTCTGAGAGATCATCAAGTCTAGCCATTAATTCTGTGGTAAGTTTTAAGTTCCAGATTCTTGTTATAAGCAATGAAAAAATTACTATAAATATTATGAAATGTACTTCAACAATCTTTTACTGTAGAATGATGGAACTCTGGAATGAGACAACTGTCTGGAGATTAAAGTGTTTGTTATTGTTATGCTGCCTTGATATCACATGTTGCTCTATCAAAATATTTCACTGGCTCTGCAGCTAAAACAAATACTGAAGTGGGGATACCTGAATAATTCACACTGGAGTATTTTCAGTGGATTTAAACTAGCTTCCATTTTATGTTGGTTCCTCTCAGATGAAGTTCAGCAACACATTTAAGTGTATGGTTTAGACCATTTGCTCCTAAAACTTCTCTTTGGCTTCAGGCATGTGTTTAGGTCCTATTAAAGTTGGCAGCAAAGTTGAGTCTTTGAAATCTTATTCAGCAAAACACTTAGGCATGTAGTTAAAAAGAACACAACATGCTATGCAAGACATCCACTAGATGATATCTACAATCTGAAAAGTTTTGCGTCTCTGTAACTGTAAGTGATCTGAATCATACCATTTCTGGGATATGACTAGATTTATCTTGAGCAACCTTTATTACTTTGATGTTAAATTTGATATATGTTATATACACATTCCTCCTTTGATGGTACACGGGAATATGATTTTTTTTTCTTCTTCCTATAAAATAATTCACTTTTAGCCAATGCCATTGGTTAATTTCCTTGCTTCACTTTAGTTCTGCCATTACTGTATGTCACCAATGACTGTATTGCAAATATTTGTCACAACTATGCGTATTTGAATACATGATATTTAGTTCTTTTAGCAATGCTTATGTTCAGTTGCAAGGCAGTTGCATTCAGCAACTACAAAGAATAGGGAAAATCTCTCCTGCCTTAGAAATAGGCCGTGCCAAAGATTTGGTGACAGAGATTTAACAAGCAAGTCCTGCTAGAACAGATGCAATTTAAACAGACAAAATCATACTTTTGTTTCCATTATTTCCCCAAGGGTCTTAACTAATACCAAAATGTGACAGGAAAGCTGTCAATAAAATTAGATGTTTAACCAGCTTTGCAATGCTGACAGAGTTTCTGTTATGAAAGTGCCCTGAGACTATGTCATATACGGAGGTGCAGTTCTTGCCTTGAGGTTATAATCATGCCAGCAAAGAAAACGCTGACTGGTGCTGTCAGGTTAAATAAGGATAGGGTGGTGTTAGATAGCAGTAGTTTATTGAACTGAGTAATTCAAAGATACAAGACGTATTCCAAGCTGCAGAGGACGACATAAGCTTATGTTATAGGACCATAGAATTGTAGAATTGTTAGGATTGGAAAGGACCTCAAGGATCATCTAGTTCCAACTCCCCTGCCATAAGCAGGGACACCTCACACTAGATCAAGTTGCCCAGAGCCACATCCAGCCTGGCCTTAAAAACCTCCAAGAATGGGGCTTCTACTACCTTCCTGGGCAACCTGGTCCAGCATTTCACCACCTTCACGGTGAAGAATTTCTTCCTAACATCCAATCTGAATCTACCCATTTCTATTTTTGCTCCATTCCCCCTAGTCCTATCATTACCTGACACCTTAAAAAGTCCCTCACCAGCTTTCTTGTAGGCACCCTTAAGATACTGGAAGCCCACAATAAGGTCTCCTCAGAGCCTTCTCTTCTCTAGACTGAATAGCCCCAACTCTTTCAGTCTGTCCTCACAGGAGAGGTGCTCCAACCCTCTGATCATCCTCATGGCCCTTCTCTGGACACTTTCCAGCATATCTAGATCTTTCTTGTAATAGGGACTCCAGAATTGGATGTAGTACTCCAGGTGTGGTCTCACCAGAGTGGAGTAGAGGGGGAGAATCACCTCCCTCGACCTGCTGGCTGTGCTTTTCTTGATGCAGCCCAGGATGTGATTGGCTTTCTGGGCTGCAAGGGCACACTGGTGGCTGATGTTGAGTTTCTCATCCACCAGCACCCCCAAGTCCCTTTCTTCAAGGCTGCTCTCAAGCCCTGCTTATATCGGTGCTTGGGATTGCACCGGGATTGGGATATGGAAGATATGGGTATGCTGAAATTTCTAAAGTTTGAGATTTGGACACAAGTCTAGAAGAGATGGATTTAGCATGCTGTATCCTTCATTTTCCAGACTTCTCAAAGGGGGTATTCCAGAAATTGCACCAAACAAGATTTTGTGAAAGATCTTGCTCAGACAAGGAGCAAGTTCAGTAGGTTGGCCTGGGACCCTGTGTACACTGGTGTGCAGTTTGCATTCAGGCAAGCAGTTAGAGCTATAATTATGCACTTGTGCTCTGAAGTGGCATAGGCAGAGTTTTGAAGAAACTCACAGAATAAGGTCATTCTTTTGAAAATATTACCCCTTTCTTTAAGGAAGATGAAAAAAAAGAGATTGGGGATTGGAGATGAGTATAGAAAAGGATAAGGTACAGTAAGCACATCTGTGTATATCAATGTCAAATTCAGAAGAGGGAAAGAAAGAACAACAGGAGACTGTTCCCCAATTACTAGAGTGGAATACAGTCCTACATAAATAGCTGTGTAGTAGTCCTCTTTCATAAGAGCTTCCGCTCTGCATGTCATAGGGAAATGTGCAACTCCAGACACTCAGATTTTGTTACCTAGTCTCAGAGAACTCTGTCTACAAACAAGAAGACAAACAAGCCAGCTTGAGTACCGGTCCACTGGTGTCTTGCTTGGTGGACTGGTTAAATGACTACCTGCACTCATGTACGCTCAATCAACACTACTGCAGGCACAAGTCAGTGTGTGCCCATTCTGGGAGGGGGAAACTGGGCACTGAACCTGCAATTGTGAACCATGACATGGTAATACTTTCTCCATCTGCTGTCATTTTAAGAAAGAGAGAAAAAAAGATTTCTCATACCTACTAGAGCTGGGGTAACATAACTGGAAACTATCACCTAATCATGTCATTACATGAGCAGCAATTTAATACCCTGTGAATCTTTGCTTGGCTGAACTAAGACCAACTAGATAGCAGCTTGTAACTAAATATTCTACGTTTCTAGGCCAAGCTCAATTATCAGCTGCACCCATATAAGCTCATTGATTAAAACACGAGGAGTTGATGGGAGTTTAATTTGCAATAGAATACAGCCAGATCTCTTTATCTTGTCTTATCTTATGTTACCAGGTTTTCATCATAGCAGTTGTCTATAGCCTGATCTGCTTAAATTTACTGGAGTGGCTTCAGTACTGACTTTTTTTTTCCACAAAGTAATTAGATTACTGTGTAAATAACACTTTTGGATGTGGAATAGCTGTCTGTGTGTTCTCTGCCAAAAAACTTCCTTCATAGACATGAGATCCTTCTCTTTGTCTTGGCTAACAAGTTTAATGTTAGTAAAGGAAAATGACTGCCCTCCAATGAGCATAATGTCTTCTTACTCCTGCAAAAATTTTCACGAGAAATCCTGAAGACCATTTTGCCTCCATCTTTTGCAAATGCTTGTAATGGAAGTTTTCAGTATAAATAGGATTTCCTGTAAGATCCGAATGTAGAATTTTACGGAATCTACTTTTTTTTTTTTACATGGCCTGTAAAGCTTTAGACATCTTAAAGCAGAATGCTTATGTAAGAAAAGTCCCTTTCCTACTGAACAGATCCAGTAGTAGTGTGCATTCATAGACATATGCTGTTACTGCAACATGAAAGTTTCAGCCAAGTCTCCTGTTTTTTTAGGAGTGTGGAGACAATGACACATGGTTGGTTGTATCTTGTACATCACCAGCTGCCAAGCTGTGGGGAGTTACATACCTACAGTGGGTACCACAGATGTCCCTGTGGGCATTGAGTATGGCCTCAATGGCCACACAACTGATTATGCTCTACAAAAATACAAAACTTCAGTGTGCTGCAAGCAATACAGTGTCAGCAGTTAAAAAAAAATTAAAAAATAATAAACTGTAAACTTTCAATCAGGAACCACTAGAAAAACAATTAGAATTTTCTGGTTTAGTCAGTTTTCAGGACAGAACCTGAACAACCACAGCTAATTATGAATGATCTCCAAGGATCCCTCCACTGATTCATAATTTTCTGTGTTTAGGTAAGACAGCAACCCCTGCCCCTTTCCCACACCACTCATCCACCTGTGTTGTTCTGCATATCTCCTGAAAGGCAATTCCTGCTAGTCCACAGTTTGTCTGCTACCCTTTCCTAGACTGGATGAACCCACAGTACTGCTCTGGATTCTGCTATGCTCCTGCACAGTGCTGGGAAGAGGGCAGGCTCTTAGGGGCAGGGCAGTATGCTAGACGCAAGCTATGTGCTTACCATGAATGTCCTGCTGTCCTAAACTTACCTGTTCTGAGTCTGCAGAAGCAGAGCAATATTGCTGGGACACTCAAGCACGTGAGAGCAAGCCATGGTATTTCACTTCTTAAAACATCCATGCCTTCTCCAAGCAGACTTAGCACTGCATATTTATTAGGCCCTTAAAAACAGGGATACATGCAGGAAGTACTTTGGGGGTTGGGAGAAGTGGTTGGATTTTTCCTTCACTGCAAATAGGAATATTTTTGACCAAAATTGCCTATGAAAGCCTTAGAGGGTTGTTTGTGGTTTATTGTAGTCTTGTGCAGCCCCTCCTGCCCCCTATTAATATTTCCATATATGGTTAGAGTGTTGCTGATAAAAGTAGTAAATTAACTTTTCTGATATGAGGCTGATTAGTAAATTGGTGTCCTTCCAAAGGTCTGTAATTTGGACTATATTTTAGAACTCAGTTTCATTTCCAATCTCTATTTGCAAGACTGTTGAAGAATTTGTCTTTTGCATTGCATAACAAAGTGTTTTACAGTGGATTAGAAACTCCTTCCATACAAAGTTTATTTTTGCTCTGTTTGTGTCTTATGTAGGACTTCAATTCAGGCAGGGCTCCTGAGCAATCTACTAAAATTCAGGGCACTAGTTCTACAAGAATTCAAGTTGCAGGGAAATCCCATTCTTCCAGGAAAGAGTAACCTTCATCTAATTTAATGTTTATTGTATACTTTTTTCTTTTCTTTTTTGTTTTGTTAAACTTAAAGTTTTTAAGGTGAGATAAAAATATAGCTTACCAGTAAAGTAATTTTTAAATACTATAAAAGCACATGACTCTCCTTAATTAAATATTCTGGTAGGGAGGATTTCTGTATGATACAATTTAATCAAACTTGGAGTAATAAAAATATCACTATATCCGTTCTCATGATGATCTCCTGGGACACAACCAATATCTCTGGGGTTCAAATGGATTTCCCTTTTTTTTTTTTTTCCCTGACTTCCTATCTAATAAACTAAAGCTTTAGGGAGGAAAAAAACACACCCTTCTCGTTTAATTAAATAGCACTGGCATAAGCCTTAAAATGGTTGCCATTTTGAAACCATTGTTGCAATGACAGAAAGCATTACTACTTGGAGACATGAATGTAAATTTAAGAAAGCCTTGGATAAATTGTGTATGTTGATCTTTTAAAACATATGAAGAGCTGGTTCAAATTGCTCTGTGGGAAAAAAAACACAGTGAAAATATTGAGGGGCAGATTGTGCTGTGTTATATAAACTGATGCTTTTAAATTTTTATTATTGTTTTTGCACAAGTAAAATTAAAAGCTTGAACTCACCTAGAGAGAATGCAAAAGTCTACACGCTCTCATATTTTATTATGATTAATATTGCACTCTTCACCCTAAATGCTAAAATGCTTTTCTTTCCTGAATTATATAGGGCAACTGGCTTGAATCAGTTTCTGCAGTGAAGATTATTTTTATTTTCTTTACTAAGGAAAGAAAGGAAGCAAAACATTTCATATACAAACTTTCAGGAGTGAAACATGGCAAGGGGCAAGGAAATAAAGCTAGACAAGGAAGACAATTTTACCTAGTAGCTTCTGGAGGAGAAAAATGAGCTTATATAGGTGCTGCTTCCCTCCCAGGTTACTCATTTATTCTTGAGCTGAGATGCACCCCTCTGCTTTGCTTCCTACACCAACTGAAGCAATTAAAATATTTCTAGACTCTTAAAATGTGTTTAGTGGTGCTCAAAGAATTGTACCATTCAGAGAGAGTGCAGGAGGAGTCACTGCAGTTTCTGAGAAAGGAGGTGGTGTGTCCTCTTAGGAGTGAGCATAAGGGTGCATGTATCTTTTCTTTTAGTCTTTGCTTTGGGTGCAGGAACATGGTGGATGGATCTTTGTTGTGTCCTCATAGTTGGAGGTTATATATAATTACATATGCAATTACAGTCTGAGTATGTTGTTTTCCTGAGCTGTTTTCTGTTTGGGAAAAAAAAAAGGAAAAAAAGAATGCATTTAAAAGTAAAGAAACCTTTGAGGAATAGCTTTGAGGAACTGAGCTGAGTTTGCCTTTAAACCAGACCATGGCTTGGAAAGATGACTAGAATTCACTTTTACCCAGAAGAGTTTATTGAAGTGTTGAGATCACAAAGATATAAGCTCACTGTATGGCATGAACTACATTTATTATTTTTTATTCTGTTCTTCAACTGTTTGTGACAATTTTAAAAAGTTATTACTTTTATTAGCTTTATTCAGTGAAACTTTTGAAAAAAACATCCTGTAAATTTATGTCTTTAAAACACAAACTAAATAATTTAAGTTTTATACTTGCAGTTGAATGTTGTGAAGCTCAGGGAGAGTGCCTACACTTCAGTCCTACAGATATAAACTTCCTGGAAAACAGTGTAGCTACAAGTCTTAGAAAATTAAGTTCAGCTTACTGGAACCTTTTGGTTAAATGAGTTATGTGGTGGGGCTGATGTTGGAAAGACGAAGATTAACTCTCTTTTTCATGAAACACAGAACATCTGAGTCACCTGAAAGTCTAAAATGTCATATACTGGAAAACTTCAGTTTGTACTGAAAACAAAAGATTTCCTGTGACTTCAGATTTTTTTGCTATAATAAACATTCTGGAGTAAAAGAACAATTAGATAACCTTCCTTTCAGGGAAACAGAAGTGTTGTCTAGAAAAATAAGTTAATGGATTTTGATAATAATAAATATATAGAATAATACCAGTGTGCTCTAATACCAGCACAACTAAGGGTCTTTGTTACCATACTGACTTCCATTTGCAGTGCTGATTTAGTACAGGAGCAAGAAAGAGGAACAGTTTGCACATCTTCAGCAAAATCGGTAAACTTTCATGCTGTCAAAATATCTGCAACTGCTCCAATTGCACAAACAGAAAGGACTTTGTGTTGGTGATAGGGAAAGGAAGCATGTTAGTCCCATAAAATGAACAGGTTGGGCCTGGAAGTGTAGGATTAAATTCTATGACAGTAGACAAATGAGTGACTTTTATTTATTGATTGTACTTTAGTATTGCTGTTATTGGCCTTAATGTATGGATCTCTGAGACATGAGTGCTTTTCAGAATGCAAGCATTGCATGGAAATTGTATATAATATTTAGAAAGCTGCTGAGTGATATAAAAAAAATTATAAATATGTTTTTTATAAGCTTTTTTAATCTAACTTTAACAAACAAGTTCATTGTCTAAGAGATGATTATTCAAGATACTGTATTCGAGGAAATACTTGCTGTAAGCAATTTCACCCTACAGTCTCCCTCTCACAAAAATCTAGAATGTGGAATTTAGCTTTGCTATAAATTTCTAAGTAGCAATTAATGTTAAACACTTATTTAAGGACTAAATGATCAAAAGCTACATTTGCGTTTATGTAATAAATCATGTAATAAAGATTCTAATGCATGTTTAGAATAAGGCATGTATATTACTGTAGAGTATTGTAATTAACATGCACTGGAATGTAAGGCTATAAAAAGAAAGATATGGAAAGGTTGTCTAAATTTTAGTTTTCTGACCTGAGCAGGTCAATGGAATATCATACTTAAATATTTTTCATGCAGGACTAAACTTCACAACAAAGCAGGAGTGATAATGTAAATAATGAAGTGGTCAGAATATGAAAGCAAGACAATTTTTTTTTTGATGAGGAAAAGATAACTAGCCTTCCTTGGGATGGGTTGGACGTTTTGCGGTGTGGGCTGTCCTGAATTCAATTCATGCTCATGAACTGCGTCCTCTATGCACAGACATTTGCTTCAGTTTTGCAAGAGGTGCCCCACCTCCAGTTGGAGACCAAGCTTTGGGTAGTATGCATCACTCTATTTGCTTTATAAAAATCACATAAGAGGTGAAGTGCAACGTTTTCGCAGCTTGATGGAACCTTACAAAGAGAATGCTGTGTAGATCAAGACAGTAACCAAAAGGTCACCATAACCAAAATCACAGGCAATTTGGATTTGGTTATGGACTGTACATTTTGGTTCTTCTGCCCCAATTCTTGTCACACTGTGTAATTAGAGAAGTTGTGCTATGCCTTGGAGAATTCAAGGCTTGATATTGAAAGAAATCCTTGTTTCCTCAGCAGAATACATCTAAGAGTAAAATATTGCCTAATCACCAGAAGGATTACCCAGAGAGGTGATAATGGCAGCTTCTCTGTATACCATTAATTAGCACATCTGTTGTAGTTCTGGAGCTCACCTTCCACTTTAGTTTCATCTGAAAAGAATTGTTTACATGTTCTGAAACCATGCAGCAAGGCAAACCACAGCATATTAAGTAGGGATGACCAAGAGATGTTATCCAAATTGTATACCTAGTGAATTTCCAAGGCTTGTTGTCTCAAATCTGTTCAATGTTGTAGGCAGAGCCCTTCTCACCCCAAGTAAAGGCTTGGGTTTTGCCTAATGTGCAATTTCACTTTGTGCATTTTCCAGTTTGGAAAATAATGTTACAAGATGCGAGATGGTAGTTTAAGCTTTTAATAATATGTAGTTTGTAATGTTGTTCTCCAGAAAAAAAACAGAAAGAGATGATTTGGAGGGGCACAATTTCACTCAACTAACTTGCAGAGGTGCTAGGTTGGTTGCAGATTAAGGTTCAGTCAGTTAGCATTCACTTCCAGACAGAGCCTGTGAGCAACAGAAACGTTTATCTCTGCCTTGCTCCCTGGTTCAGGTGCTCCTCACAAGCTGTAAAACCCATCATGCTGACATGAAATGACTTTCAGCAAAGATCTGGATGTAAGTGGTGAACTCTCATCTCACTTTCACTTTGTAATAGGATTAGGGCATAGGGATTTTTAAGGTCCCTTCCAACCTAAACCATTCTATGAATCTATGAGTCTATGAGTAGGATGATGGAAGAAAATGATTGCTGCTTTCACATGCACGGTGTCTGTTTTACAAGTGTTTCTGCCCTCTGTTTTACCAGGGGGCCCCTCTCATTAGCTCACATTTGTTAAGGGAGTAATGTTTGTCTGTTCTTAAAGAGAAGCTACTTACTAGCAGACATAGCCTAAATGCAATAGCAATCAATAACAGCAGAAAAGTCAGTTTCTTCACAGTAAATACTACACATACACTGAAGTACCTGAACAGTGAGAAAGCTGCAGTTTAATCCATGTGAAGCTCTTCTCTGCTCAGATTAGAAACAAATTTGTAGCTGCATTTTCTACTATATTCATTATGGTGAATGTAATAGAAAATGGGGTTTGAGTTTGCATTTCCTTCTGGTCTTGTGCAGTAGGACATTAAATAATAGCATTTGTGGTCTAATCTGCACTTTAATACATTTTCCTCACTTAATTGTACTAATGGAAAGAGGAGGATGGCATGTGTTGAGGACAGAGTACTGGAAGTCAGGTGATCTGGGTTATGTTCAGATTTCTGCCACAGGCTTCCATTGCCATCTGCTGTAATCAGGTTTGCTAATATATAAAATGAAGATGACTTTTCCCCTCCTTACCACGGTGTTGTGACACTTAATTAATGTGCTTTGTGCTTCTTCCTTCTAAATGTGCTCCTTATTATAATAATGTCTTATGGATGGTATTAAATTTGAGAATAATCTTACTTTAGTGCCTGTGCACTTCAATTGGCTGAAGTGTGGCAAAACCCATTATTTTCATGTATTTTATGAGCTACTGGAATTTTTACATGACTTACTTGAAAGGTAGCTAATACAGTTAGAGTTATAAAATATACCATGTCAGTACTAGCCCTGCTTCTTATTTTTTTCCTGTTATTTCACTATGATGAATTATCCAGCAATGAGCAAGTCTGTCTTATTCAGGCTAAAAGGAGGGGAAAAAAGTTTGGCATAAATACTCCAGCTGCTTGACTTTCAGCTCTGCTACTGAGCCTGCTCTCTACCCTGGTGAATCATGGGGTATTGCTCTGTGTCCCAGTGAGTGCAAAATGCATGGAAAAACTGAGCAAGAAATTAAGGAAAAAAAATCTGGAGATATAGAAAAATAGGGAGTTTTTATATTTATCTAAACTGTAGCAGTACTACAGGACCAAGAACCTATGTAATTCATGCAGTATAGTTAAAAACAACAAAAAAAGCTAGTTAAATTACAAAATCTCTGAAGGTTTGGCAATGCAACTCCCCAAAATTCAACACAGATCACAGCTAAGTTACTATATTGCACAGAAATAACTCAGCTGAAATTCTCTTAATATGCAGTACAGCATGTTTTTTAAAGCAAATGAAAGTTGTTCACAGAAATCAAAGTACAAAAAACTGCTATCTTTAAAAAAAAAGAAACAGCAAGAGTATTATTAATGTTCATTGTACAAATCTGGATTTTTCAGAATGTGGTAGTTCTCTGAAATTCTGCTCCTACATGAAATCAAATGCTTATCAGAAAATTTTAACAGTGATAATTGCATTAAGTGAAGAAAGGAATTACAAACTTACCAGAAATAGAAGTTATTCATTCAAGGCTGTGCAATGTTTGTCAGGCAGCAACCACATTACTGGTACAGTACAAGAAAAAGCATACGTGTTGCCTTACAAGCACTGTCCAACATTAGATCAGTAGGAAGAAAGGAAAGCAGCTTAAACTTACTATCAATATAAAAGTTCCCAGGAATTCTGAGAGGGCTTCTTTAACCAAGCTGTTCTTCAAGGCAAATTTCTCCTTTAAGCTCCTTTTGCTTTTCTGGCTCATTTTGGCTTCCTCTATTGCTCGCGTGCCCTAGTTAGAAACACACAAAATTTGTTCTGTATTTGTCCCTGCTCCAGCTGAACTTTGACGCTTTTACTCATACATTGAAATATGAGATTTCATCTTGTGCAGCCAGTGAAATCATCTGACTGCAGGCATTGACAGAACTAACTCAACATGCCCTAACAATTCATCCTGCGTTTCCCATCCTGTGTCTTCTCTGAGTTCACTTCTATTTACACTGGTTAGATAATACCAGTATGTTCACAATCAGAACCCTTCTTTTTTTTTCTTTCTGGAGAATGGATTAATCATTACCTTTCCTGTTATGTTACCTTTTTTTGTTTGTTTGTTTTCCTCTGGTAAAAATAATAAAATGTTGTTCCTGTCACCCTGATTAAAAGGAAAGGGAGAAAAAAAAAAAAAAAGAAAAGAAACCACAAAGTAAGGAAACAAAATATGGTTGAAAAGTTCTCTCTGACCTAGATTGTGATTAAGCCGATGCTACTATTGGCTGGCCAAAAACTTTTCAAGGGGAGATTGTAAAAGAGAGTGAATGCTTGTAAGGATGCCGTGCTCTGCTCTGTAAATAAAAGCTCCTATCTTGTCAATTCTGAGGGATTTCAGCAAATAATGAGGAATCTTACCTCAGTGTAGCATGGTGAATTTGCATATTCAGCCACAATACTCTTTTTGGATTAAATTCCTTGCTCTCTAGTGACCCACCCTGTTTACAAAAGAGTGATGAGGTGGAATTAATTAAGAACATTAATGAAATCTGCTTTGGTCCAGTGGCTCCCTATATAGAGAGTATATAGGGCATAGGCAAGTGAGACATTGAGTGGCTGTATGTTTCCAATATGTTTAGCTTAAATGTACATAGGTGCTGCACATATGAAGCATTATACTAGGTGTTGGGTCTCCTAGAGAAAAATATTGCACTCTTCATCTCTTAAGTGTCACAGAATCACAGAATTATTGAGGCTGGAATAGACCTCTGAGATCATCAAGTCCAGCCTATGACCTAACACCACCACATTGACTAGACCATGTCACTAAGTGCCACATCCAATCTTTCCTTCAACACCTCCAGGGATGGCAACTCCACCACCTCCCTGGGCAGTCCATTCCAGTGTCTAATTGCCTTTTCTGTGAGGAAGCACTTCCTAACATCCAACCTAAACCCCCCCGGCACAGCTTCAGGCCATGTCCTCTCGTCTTGTCACAGGTTGCCTGGGAGAATAGCCTGACCCCCACCTTACTACAACTTTCCTTCAGGTAGTTGTAGGGTGTGATAAGGTCCCCCCTGAGTCTTCTCCAGGCTAAACAACCCCAGCTCTCTCAGCCTCTCCTCATAAGACTTTCCCTCCAGACCCTTCACCAGTCTCACTGCTCTCCTCTGGATTCTAGCACCTCAATATCTTTCCTGAGATGAGGGCCCAGAACTGCATACAGCGCTCTAGGTGAGGCCTCACCAGTGATGGATACAGGGGCAGAATTACATCCCTAGTCCTGCTGGCCTACACTATTCCTGATACAAGTCAAGATGCCATTGGCCTTCCATGCCACCTGGGCACACTGCTGGCTCATGTTCACTTAGTTGTCACCCAGCACTCCCAGGTCCCTCTCTGCCAGGCTGCTCTCCAGCCACTCATCCCAAAGTCTGTAGTGCTGCATGGGGTTATTGTGGCCAAAGTGCAGGACCCTGCTCTTGCCCTTGTTAAACCTCATATCGCTGGCCTGAGCCCATCAACCCAGCCTGTTCAGGTCTTTCTGATGTATCTTCCTACCTTCCAGCAGATCGACACTGCCCCCCACCTTGGTGTCATCCCCAAATTTATTAATGGTAGACTCAATCCCCTCATCCAAGTTATCAATAAGGATGTCGAATTATATGTGATACTGTTGTCTAGCCATCTAGTTGATTTACCAAAAATTTCTGTCATTGACTTGACACCATAGCCTTAGCTCCGTTCTGGTAGATTATTTTGGCATGTGTTGTGCCTTGGTTGTATATGTGCCTTGGTTTGTATATGTACTCAACATTTTTCACCTTGGTGGTAAATACGTTTAGGTCTGTCAGTACTGTAGTCTGATGCAAATATGACAGGAGTGGGCAAACTGGTCATACTTTTATCTGATCTTGCTTGCCTCAAGATAGGACCTGATGCATGTTCCCAGCAGCTGTAGTCACTTTACCACCACCAGTTTCACCCCTTAACCACCCAGTTCACCCCTACCCACCAATTTTAATCCTTAATTGTTTTTCTGTGTCCTTTTACTCACCTTTCTCTACCTCTGCATTCAAATACTCTGCCTTTAGCTGTTTCAGAAAACGCTGGCCTGTGTACATGTGGGCGTGTAGCTGACAAATTATGAGGTAGCTGCAAATGTACTGGTGCTGCGTGAGTGAGGGTGAGCACCTGTGCAGGCACACTATTGTAGAGTGCTACAGGTCTTCTAGTGCAGGTCCACACTTGCACAGGCAGCTCAGAGCTGCCTCTGAGAAGCTCCTGAAAACAGCTTGTGTACAGCAGTTTGAAAACCTTTACCCTACACCACTGCAAAACAAAGATATTATTCAGGACCTTAATTATCACAGCATGCTTAAGTATGTATTTATTGTGTCTGTGAGAGAAGTCTTTCTTCAGAATTATGTATACAGTGGAACGGAGAGCATGCTAGAGAAGCCATTTATTACAGCAGGAATGAGATAAACCACTTCCTTTCTTCCAGGAAAATAATAAATAAATAGATAAATAGTTAAATAAATAAATAAATAACACCCCCCCAGTTTTTAATTGCTTGTCCATAGCAATTCTTTCTTTTATACAGCTACAGGTCTCCCTCACAAAGTAGTATGCAGATATTTCTTAGTTAAGTCTCATAACAGATATGAAGGCATTAACATTATTTTTCAACTAACAAGAGGGCAATAACAAGTCATGAGACAGAAACCCCTCTGCTTATTTGTCCAGACCATGTGGCCTTTCCTGTTTTTACAGGATGGAGAACTCACAAATCTGTATATTTTGCCTCTTTTTTTTTCCTTCAAGACTTCATAGGAATCATATGATTTAACTCCATTACTATTATCTGTGGTGTTGAGTTAGACCAAATGTCCTCTTCAGCTCCATAACAAGATTCAAGTAGATGCTCTAAGAAAATATAGAAGAGAGTACCTGGGGAACAATTACTCCCTTGGTAAATCCTTCCAGCTTTTGACAACTGGCAATTTAAAGCCAGTGCTACACTTTGGAACAACTTTCAACTAGAAAAGGAGGCAGCACAGAAAATTCGAGTCATGTTTCTCCTTTTATTGTAGTCAGAAAGAGGGTCTAAAGAGCTTTCCCAAAGCTAACAAATATGTATGCAGCATTACAAGGAAGACAAGTAAAATGTGAAGATAAAGACTGTGAAAACCTTGACCATAATTACTGACTCATATGATCCATGCTTCATGTTATTTGCCTTTTAATCATGAGCAAGGGGTTGCCTGGTTGAACAATGGAAAGAAAAATACATGGCAATTACTCTTTTCTACTTACCTCCTTCACCTGGGCCCTGCTCCCAGAGTCATAATGGTAAGGATACTGGCAGTGCCACCCATAAATACCAACAGCTGTGTTGCCTGAGGAACAAAATGCAGACATCTTTCAAAAATGGAAGTTGTATACAAGCAAGGAGCATAGAAGGAGCGTGAACGCTACTGTCATATTAAATGTGGAACCACAACAGAGTTGACCAAAAAGATTTTAAGATTTTTGAATGAAGAAGTCATAATATAAACATTTTCAAATTCCATCACTGGAGGAGTTGCTGAGCCAAATCCTACCACCAGCAAAATAAAACACAGGAAACATACCTCTGATCCACTGCTCTTTCAAGAGTCCTTCAAGGGTGATTATAGCAACTGCAAAACTGTTGATGTGACTTCTACGCCAGGAAAATTAGATGGACTGTTACAAGGAATAAAATCAACAGACAGAGATAAAGTTGGTACTCTGTAGAGTATGGCCTAAATGACTTCTCTTAAGGCATGCTATGCCTCACAGATCTATTGACATTCTTCAAAGACATCAAAAAAGCATATTGCTATTACTGTTTGTGCCTGAACATGTGATCAGTGTAACCTTAGACTTCAAGACTAAGATCCTTGAGACCCTTAGCCCAAGGCCGAACTACTTCTCTTCACCTGGATTCAAGCAGAGCAGGAATTCACACAGTCTGTCTAATCTAAGCATTTTTAGAGTAATCTTCACTCCTATAGAAATAGCAAAGTAAAGAACAATATACCTAGCTCTCACAGTTTAAATCCCATGGGTAACAGTATATACTGTACTGAATTTTTATAATAGCACATTATTCAGAGTATCACATGAATTGTTATTACTGATGTAATAAAACCTTAAACAACACAGCTGGAGAGAGACCAAGGATATAAATATACCATACTTTTTTTTTTATTGTATTAATATGGGCCAAATTATTTTTTAAGTCTAAATCTAATGATTTTAGTTGAACTGGGCAAAGTCTGAATGTGTACATCTACCATAGTTCATGTCCCTGATCAAATTCCTTTGCCTAATTTATATTTATGTTTTCATACAAAAGATGCTGCAAGGCCTTAAAGGACATTCTCTGTTTTATGGATTGATCCTGCTGCTGAGGATCTCAAAGGAAAAAAAATCACAAGAAAGATCTGAACACACTGTAATTCAGCATTCTAAGATTTCTGAGAGCACAAACGTGCTATTTCTTTAGTTCTTGTCTTTTTGGATAATCCTTCTCTCTCTGCTGTGGTCCCTACTCAAAAGGTGCTCATGGGGGCAAGCATCTGCAATGGGCAACTCAGGTGTAGCTGAGCCCAGCTTGGAGAACAGACAGGGCACATAAGGTGACCCCTTGAAATCTTCTTTGTTTTTTCTTCTCTATTTCTGCGATCTCTGTGTCCAGATAAAACATTTTGGTCCAAATCACATCTATGAGATCAAAACCACACCACATATGTGTTTCAAACTTTTTGCCAGTAATCTTTAAGCCAAATTCAAAGCCTGAAGAAGTCCACTGTCACTGAAACTGACTTCAGGGAGAATGAAACTGGGCTTTCTCTAAAGCAGGACCTCAGAATTCTCTTTGTTCTCAATCAGCAGGGAGTGCCATTAGGCCTCAGTACATTACTGACATTACTACACACAGAACTATATTATATATAGTTATATAACTGAGAACAGTGAATTTTTTAACTCTTGTGCAGACAAGTCTGTGTGTAACATACAAAGGCCCCGAGAGTTTCCAAGCCAGTTTAATCTCTGTGATAGCCGTGCTAGCATAAAGGGGCATAAATAACATTCCACAGCCAAGGGCTCTGTGACAGGACTGTCAGCGCAGGCAAAACGTGGAAGTGTTAGGGCAATGCTGTACAGATGGTTATGTGCACCAGCATTATCTGCTGCATTAGCAGTGCTTCCTTCTGAATGTGGTTCTGCTGCAAGCTTATCTGGGACGTTACAGTATGGGCAGGGTCGACTTTCTGAAATGCCTTGGAAAAAGACTGTTCCTGTATAAGAAGAACTGTACTTTTAAGGAATAGATCACATAGTACAGACAAATTCTTTGTGATGCCAATCCCCTACTCTCTTTTTCTGCATATTCCCTTTTTTTGAACAGTTAATGTACACAAGAAATAAATGTAAGGGAAGATTATTGACAGCATGCTCTTTTCAAACTAACTGGTTTTCCAAATTCTTTATAAAAAGGCCTCAAAATAGAGATAAAAATTTTAAATCCAGCTTTCCTATTAAAAACAAAAGATACCTTGGTAATGCATTTATGCAGCATGAAGAAAACCTCAGAGCATATCCAATGCGCTTTGCAGTCGTCTAAACCCTATTCTTTCTTAGCCTGAACGGGATACATTGTCAAGACATTCATCTTTCTACAGGGCACTGATTTCTCATAGCAAAAGACACTCTGAGACTTATTATGGCTACCTGTAGTGTTGCGAAGAGCAGGGGATCTGAGCTTACCTAATTAATAAAAGAGATTTAACATGAAAGCCAAAGATAATGACAGATTTGATTCCACTCACATGCAAAACTCAAGCAGCATGTTTGGCAAACAAACAGGTGTAGCTAAATAGAAAGGTCAATTCATGTTTCTGAAACCTAATTCCTGTCAGGAAAGTGAGAGTCTTTCCTGCATCTGACTCACCAACCCACCTACCTTCAGCTGTTTCCCACTCAACATGGCCTCTCAAGTTTGCCATCCAGCCATGTTTTGACTCTCTGCTGGAGAAATATTTTCTGTAAGAGCTGCAGTTCCTGGTGCTTTGTCCCCTCTCTCCCACATTAAGAATGTTTGTTGTTTTGTCTCCATGCTCCAAACACTCATCCTTTGTCCTGTAGTAGGTGAAGTGCCAGTCTGTCTGCTTTTTCTTCTTTTAGTTCCCTTTCACTCAGAATGATACATTTGCAGATGATACATTTGCTGTCTACAACTACCTGAAGGGAGGTTGTAGCCAGGTGGGGGTCAGTCTCTTCTCCCGGGCAACCAGCAGCAGAACGAGGGGACACAGTCTCAAGTTGTGCCACAGGCTGGATGTTAGGAGGAAGTTCTTCACAGAGAGTGATTGCCCATTGGAATGGGCTGCCCAGGGAGGTGGTGGAGTCGCCATCCCTGGAGGTGTTCAAGAGGAGACTGGATGAGGCACTTAGTGCCATGGTCTAGTTGATTGCTTAGGGCTGGGTGATCGGTTGGACTGGATGTTCTTGGAGGTCTCTTCCAACCTGGTTGATTCTATGATTCTATGATTTGAACATTTAAAATGTCTATCTTTCCAGAAACAAAAGCGTGGCTTCTGGGATTCCTTTTACATATTAAACATTAACAGTACAGGTGATAAATTTATCTCAGGCTGCTGTATAGGAACATTGGATTGCCAGGCCCAGTTCCTTAAAACTCCTTAAAACTTGATTTTTGTAATCAAAAAGAATTGTCCTGAGGTTGATAGCACACACTTTATAGGGTGCACTTAGGAGCAGATTCAGGCAGCAATCTTCTGTTACTTCTGTGCAGTATCTATATTCATTAAGGTAATGAAGCTATTAATTGAATATGTAAGTTCAGGTAATTAAATATAAGACTTATTTCTTCAGTTTAAAGGGTAATAATAAAAAATTTAAACTTGCAAACTAGATCACACATTTAGTGATGATAAATGTGATCTGGAAAGTGCAATATTCCAATATGAATTAGTTAATTGCATCCATTCATTAGGTGATGTACATTAGCAGAAGGTCATTCCATTTGAGGCACAATGTGTTTTACAAATAATAAATTCAAACAGGTAAATCGAGCAGAAATTCAGAATAGAGAAGTTTTTATATATTTAAAGTTAGAATAGACTCCCCACAACCAAGTGCACATTGTCTTTGACTTCACAGTTAACAACATGCGTTCTTTACAGCACTGTCACGCAGCACTGCCACTCACTGTACAGGTGCTACTGGGCAGAGACTGTGCTAAACCACCCCATGGCTGTGTGTTGCTCTGTGCTGCTATGCACAGGGTGGTGACCAGCTGAGGAGCAGGCGTGAGCTGGATGGTCTCAGAAAGCCTTCAGACTAAGGGATTGGCACTGCAGGCTCACTCCGTACCTGGCAAAACCAGCCCCCTGCACAATAGTCTAGTGAGGGGCATGTTACATTTCAACTGCCATCCTAAATAATAATTCTAATTTTTTAACTGATCCAATTATAACATTGAGTCAAACACTGAGTCTTTCTGAGCATATTCTGCTTTGACACTGTCATTGAATTATTTGTGCCTTGCTTTAATCCAAGTCTCAGTTTATGACTGAATTTACCATAGCAGCAATTAACAGTTCTGCTTAGTGTAAAATGCCCAATATCACATGTAAGAAAACTGATATGGTTTACTAATTTTCAGTAACAATTACATTATATCAAGTTTTCTGCAATAGTAGATTTCCTTTTGTTTTTTTAGAACTTAATATACATCCAGACTCATTCTTAGACAATTAAGACATAATATTAAGACAATTCACTGGGATAACTGAAAAATTTCTGAAATAATATTTGATAGGATAATTACAGTATTGTGGCTGTTGCTTTACAGCTAATATTGCTTATGTGTATAACGATGCTTTTACTTTATATATATGAAATACCTTTGTCTGGAGCAAGGACTAGTATCACCCTGAAAACAATTCAAGGGCCATAATTCTTAACAGATTTCAAACAGTGAGCCTCTTCAGGCTTAGAGACATTTAGTGAATTGATTCAATTAACCCAGAGGAAAAAAAGTGCTATAATGTGTGATTTATGTTTGCAGATAAATTAAAATACACGTATCTCTTGAAGAACATTTGCTGCCATCATGGTCAGTAATGAAAATAGCAGGCAATTAAAATAAGACACATGAAGCTGAAGCTTTTACTATAAATAGATAGATAGATAGATAGATCAGAAAATTAAGTTCAGATTTCCTAAGTGGAAGTCTTAGAAAAATAGATTAGTAGAAGTTTCTTTTGGTCTCTTTTTCTGCAGGAACTGTGGTTGGTCATTTCCTGTTGGGAAGAGTGACAGCACCACATCCACCATGGCCTTCTGGTGGGCCCTGTGAG
Organism: Indicator indicator; assembly: GCF_027791375.1. NCBI lineage: Eukaryota > Metazoa > Chordata > Aves > Piciformes > Indicatoridae > Indicator > Indicator indicator. Next base: position 8,307,294 of record NC_072025.1, read on the forward strand.
GCTGGCTGTAGATGCCTGCAGTGTGGTAAGTGCAGTGCCATTCTCCACTTGGGGATTGCCAACGAGGCATAGGTAGCAGTTAGTCTGAAGGTGGTGGGCTCTGACTGCTTTTACTTTTGCTCTTAGGTGTCAGAGCAATGTGGTTTGTACAAGTAGTTGATAGAGGTTGCTCAAGCAGCTCCAGATCATGTGGGTTTGATCTGCATGTCTATGTGCACTGGAATCCCATCTCATCAAGTTTCCTTAACTTTATTGACTTGATTTAATACTAAAAACTGTTATACAGTTTCCTCCTTCCTGAAACTTGTTTAAACGCAGTCTCTTTTTCAAAGAGCACTTCCTCACTCTGATTTATTTTAAAACAGCTCTTAGAAGGTGTCATCCTTGTGATGAAGTGTTAGGTCTGTGTTGCCAGTGTGCCATTAAAAATTGAATTTTTGACGTTTAAAAGTCTCACTCATCCCAAGTGTCACATTTTGACAGATCTGCATGTCACATTACAGCACAGTATTATGGATCCATTTCCTCTGTCAGGGAAAAAAAAAGGGAAAAAAAATGAAAAATGAGAGAAAGCAGAATCTCCAGTCTCTTCATTATTGAGATAGAAATTTACAGAAATGTGCATATCATCCCTGAAATTGCTTAAATGGCACTGTGTCTTGTGCTGTCTGTACTGAAGCAGCCTTTGTCCCATGCTCCTGTATAAACACCAAGAGAATGCTGGGATGATCTTTTCAATGGTCTTCAAACTTGTCAAACACAGAGCAAAGAATCAAACAGGAATTGTAACAAAATCAAGACATGGACAGATCCTGTTGTGTAATCTTGAATAGCTGAATATAAAGGTCACATGTGATATTTCTTGCTGCTTTGATTTACCAGTTTTAGACAGATGTAAGCCTTCATGTCCTTTCTGTTTACCTATTTGCAACATGGTAATCTCAAAATATGACATCTGATAGGTTTCAACATGTTGGGAGTGTTTGCATCAGTAAGCACAACTTTATTCATTTTGCCTAAAGTAACAAAAATGGGCTGGACAGTTTGGCCAGGGAGCATGTAGGGCTTTGACCATAAATTTCTTATGTCCACCGGCCCAGTCAGAATGCAAACTCAAGCCATTTGCTGTCATCCTGCAAATTAGGACAGATGTCAACTACATGTCTGCTGCTTGCTGCACATGAGATGAGTTTGAGACAGTGAGTAGTGAATGTGGCTCCATTTGGCTGCTGATGTCCTAGTAACCCACTCTATGGCATGCCCAAGCTCTTTCATGATGTGGCCACCTACTAAGAGGGCTCCCCCCTTAAAAGTAATAGCTGGGAACAGGTTGCTGTTGCTTGAACAAATTCTTCTGTTTCTTAGGCCTCTTCCTTTTGCTGAAGAAAAGAGAAAAATCATAGCTGGGCTGCAGTACTTGCCCTGGCAGCTAGCACCTGTTCCTCTTGATTGCTTTCTTTCCTGAGAGGAATTTGGAAACAGAGATGCACCTGGGTGACCTTGCTGCTTGAGTCCTAAACCTCTGGGCTTCCACACAGGTTCCATGCCTTTAGAAGATGCAGTGCCAGGAGGGGCTGCAGAAGCACTGGAAGATGGGAGGAAACACAGCACTGCGCAGTCCCCAGCCAAAGTATTGTCCTTGCAAGTGGAAGTGAGGAAAGGTGCAGATGCTTTTCCATGCAGGGAGAGAAAGGCAAGCAAGAAACCCACTTCGTGAGGACTGCCTCCACAGACCAAGGGTAAGGGTGTTCCCAGCCTAAAGGCAGTGAAGGCCTGAGGGAAGCAGGAAAGGAGCACACCCAGCAACGCCTGTCTGGAGGAGGTCAGGATCTTGAAGCCACATGAGGACTGAGCGCAGGAATGCTGCCCAACCCGGTGCCCTTTGTGGACATGCAGTAGCCAGGTCGTGGGAGAGACGCTGTGGGACGCGAGGACTGAGGTGAGAGAACACGCGGCAGACACCCCCGGCATAGCGTGGGGTGGGCGCGAGGCGAGGGGAGCCCCCGCGGGCTGCCATGGCGTGAGGCGGGGGACCACCGCGACCTGCACGGTGCGAGGCGCGCCGCGTGGCGCGAAGCGGGCGCGAGGCGAGGGCGGCTGGGGGCCCCGCGTCGTAGCGACGGGCGGTGGCGGTGGGGATGGTGCGGCCGGCAGAGGGCAGCAAGCGGCCGGGGATGGCTCCGGCGGGTTGGGCCGGTGCGACGGCCGTTTTCCACGCATCCGTCACTGTCACCGGGCGCGTGCGGCCACTTTCATGTCAGTTACCGCAAAAATAAAAGCGAGGCGGTCCGGGGCGCATCGGGCGCACTGCGAGCAAAGCTGGCGGGGACTGGCGGCTGTGAGGGAGCGCGCGTCCGGTGGGTGGGAACGGGAGAGAGCAGCAGCGCCAGGTGTTGCGCCAAGCCCCTGGCTAGGAGAGCGGGCAACGCAGCGGAGGTGGCGGGCGGCGCTAGAAGGTCGGGGAGCGGCGACAGACGAGTTGCGCCAGAAGCGGAGGTTTCGCCTTGCCGGCTCCGCGTTAGCGCTGCGGGGCGGCCCCGCACCCTCAACCGCGCCTCGGCCAGGGCTCCGTGAAGAGCTTCTACCTTGTGCTGTTTGGCCGTCGCCGGCTGCGCGGCGGCTCCTGCGGGCCCAGCAGCACTGCAAGGCAATGCCGTTAGCGAGTCGCCGTCACTCGGGCCCCTCCCCGCGCCGCCAGGGCTGCCTGAGTGCCGCCAGGCGCTGCCCCCTGCCGCGGCCGGGACTGCCGGGGTTCCCTACAGGGTGCCCCGGGCGGGTCGAAGCGAGGGCACGGTGCCTCCCCGCCGCTGCCCGGCGCTGGGGAGGCGAGGGGGAGCAGGAGAGTTTTAGTGACTCCCTCTCTCTCACCAGCGCTGATTCGGTTCCCCAGTCCCGCTCCTGGGACGGGAGCTAGGGACCCGCACCCAGGACTTGTGCCCGCCCGTGAGCTGCCAGGGGAATCCCTGGCGCTCGGGACGGGGCGGGGTATGTGTGTGAGGTGGGGGGGGTGGTGGTGGTGGAGGACAGCGGGGCGCCGCGGCTGCGCCGCTCTCGCCCTAGGTAGGATGGACCTGCCCCCCTGCCTCTGCCCCCATGTCCAATAAGAAGAGACCCGGCTTGACACCTGCCTATATACAGAGGACGAGAGCAACGTCTGCGGCGCTGGTCGTTGGAGGGGGGGGAACACACTAACCCAAAACACAACACAAGATCAGGCCAGAGCGGGGGGCTCGGTGGTACTATAAACCCCCCCCAAGACTATGACTTCCAGTAAAATTGAGATGCCAGGGGAGGTGAAGGCAGATCCTGCAGCTCTGATGGCATCTTTGCATCTGCTGCCTTCTCCCACTCTCAACCTTGAAATCAAATACACCAAGGTAAGTTGTGTTCGTTTGTTCTGACAGGGAAATTCATGGCTTTCCCTCCAAAGGAGGAATTTTACTTAAATCAATTTCATTCTGCCCTAGCCAATTTGAGTGTTGAAACTTGAAGGGGGGGAAAAAAAACAACCAAACAACAACCAAAAAACCCCCCAACAAAACCAAGAAAAAGAACAAACCCAAAACAAAAAGCCCCCAACAACCTACGAAAAGATTGCCTGGAATCTGTAATACAGGAAACAGATTTTTACCCTGTACTGCAAAACCACAGGATAATTGAAAAGCAAATTAGATCTGTTGGGACTGGCTTTGCCACTTCTCTTCAAACACATTTTCTACAGAGCTGTTGGGGTTTATTTTCAGTGCAAAATCAGTAGTTCTTGAATAAGTTTAATTTGCTTTTGATGTACTTCAGAGAAAGTTACTATACATACCAGTCTATCTCAATCAGAAAATAAAAATGTTTTCTTTTTTGAATTACCTTGTGTACCCAAGGGACTATTTTACAATTCCTGAAGGACTCTTAATACTACCAGGTTGTTACAGCACTGGAACAGGTCTCTCTTTTAACTTCTGTGATACTTGAATACACCCTTGAACAATATTGCAAGAGGACATATTTTTTTCCTACTAACCCTTAAGATTGATTTCCATAAAGAGGGTTAAGAACAAACCCATTGGGGCAATTTAGAAAAAATATGCCGTTTTTTCATGGTGTATTAAGGGACAAAATGTTTTTGTCTATTAGAATGTACTTTAAGAGCAGTCATTTGTTCGTAAATGCATTTTTTAAAAAATTCGTTGCTATATTTTGAATCTTTTTGCATCTTTAGTATCCTCAGTTAAAGAATGTTTTAATTGCTATTGGAGAGGTTTCAAATATATTGTATAAACAGATTACAATGTGTCAGACTTTGTTTCTAATTACTGGGTAACTTAATATGACAATAAGCACATCAGGACTGGAAAAAGGTGATAATGTTTTTATCTACTGGAATTACAACTTCAGAAGCTTTAAAGCTGATAGGAAACTCACTTTGGCTGATATAGTGTATTTTTTCCCCCTTTCCATATCACTTAAAAAGCTTTTCATCTTTTCTCTTTTTTTTTTTTTTTAAGTGGGTGCCAAAACTAATTTGTCCTCTAATTTGTTACAACAATTCCATGTTCTACAAGAATGCTCCAGAGGAAAGTCAAGAATTTTAGATTTCGTTACATTTTAAGGCAAACTGCAATATGCAAATTAAAAGGTGCATATGTTTTCAAGCATGGAATTTCTTTGAAAACAGTTTAAATAAGCAATGTAGTTATTTGATGTTGTGTGGTGTTATGCTTTGGGAGCAATCATACTATGCAAATGGTATTCAGTGTGAATTCTGTTTATTGCTGGTTTCAGTGTAAAAAATGCTTCTTGAGTGTTCAGAGGGTAATACTTGAGAGTAGCGTCTCAGTTTGTGTAGTAAGTGTACTTGTGCTTCTCTATTCTAAAACTAAAGAATTCGTTCTGAAAAATCTAAAAGACAGCAATCGCCAGCAATCACATCTTCTTACCTGTGAGAATGTAAGCTGGATAGTAGCCTTTAATAATTCAGAATAGTACTATAATCTTGGAAATATGTAAGATGTTACACATTTTGTACTCATGGAACAAAACAAAGTTATTTCACTTCACTATTATGCTGACAACAATAGCAACACATTTCTTGTAATCTTGGTTTTGAGATACGAGGTTGCTTTTGAGAGAAATTTAGTTTAGGACAGGTATCAAATATTTCACTTAGTGTATCTTCTGTCTCTCTCTGCCTGTCTTGCTCTTCCCTCCTTTTTCGCTTCCTCTGCAGGAAATAGAAGTGATTTATAGATAATTGGAGTCTTCAGCCTGGAGTCTTGTCTTGGGCATGACTTTTATCCAGGATCCACTTTCCCACCTATTACAAAGAAAAACAATCAAAAATGCAATAATGATTGTAACTTGATTCTTTCTTTTGAGGGAGTGGTCACTTCATGTCTTAAATGACAAACAACTTCCATAAACAATAAATAACATTAGACTAAAGCACTTTAGGGGAAAAAAAAAAGAAAGAAAGAAACAAGAACCTCAAACCTTGTAAAATCAGACATCTGTAAGCATTCCTAGCAGCCTTGCTCCTGCTTGTTAGCTGAGAATGTTAAATACACAACCAGGACACAGAATTCTTGAACCCTTTATTACAGCTGTCTCTGAATGTGAAATCCTAACCATTTGGGAGTTAATTCTTTATGAAAAATAGAGGTACCTGTGAACATTTAAACTAAGTGAAGTAATTTTACCATATGTTTGGCCAATTAAACCCTATTTCTGGAATTCTAACATTGGGAAATAGTTGTCTTAGGATAGAATGTGTTGATATTCCAGGGATCCCTAAGCAAGATTTGTTGAATATTTGTATTAGTTACCAGAAAAAAGTAGAGTTATCGTTCATTACTGCTTAAAACACTACATTGCTGTTAGAATTATGAAAGCTTCTTCCAAGAACATAGATAAAGGAAGTACTACCTATGTAATTTTCATGCATTCAATTATTTCTCAGAATTATTGAAACTTGTGAAATATTCTTCTGGCAGGTTTACTGAAGTAAGCAGATAGCTGTGTGTTCAGTCCTTCTGATCTGTACACCTGATGTAGCACAGAGAGTTTTCCATTGGTCAGAAATAATAAATTTAGTGATGATTCATAGAATCATTAAATTGAAAGTTACACAATGCAATGTTTTTATGTAAGATGTGCAGTGATATCCATCATGACTTATTAGAAATCAGCCTATGCTTCTCTGAAGAAAACAGCCATTGGAAATACTCTTCCTAGATTTTTAATATTTCTATCATGGTCTCTGTGAAAAATAAGAGTTTAAAAGTGTGTAGTAAGAACTGATGAATAGGATCCAGACTAGGCATGAAGATGAGTGTTAGGCACAGTGGGTAATTTTTTTCTGCAAGTCCTAAAGCTGCTACATGCAGGATTATCTCTCTTTTCATTGTTATGACTTTTTAGTTTTCTACTTGTTAACATTTGCATCTGCACAATAGGGAATCTTCCAGTGTTGCTTGGAATTAGGTTATTCTGTATCTCTGTTAGAGGCATGTTGATAGTGCTATGCTCCGTAAGTAAGAGAGCACATAGGTAGGAAGGGGAAATCCAGCCTTCTCCCTGACAACAGGTCATACTTGTACAAATGTCAGCTGCATGTCAGAAACTCTGACAAATGAGCAGGTCCAGAAATATAATATGCATGAGATAAGCCATAGTGTGATGTCTAGTAAAGACATGTTATTAGCATGCTTTGTACTGGAGGGATACCCCTGAGTTGATGGCTCTGAGAACCTGATAGCTTCTGAGGGTGATCAGAGTGTTTTCAGCTTGTTATTATTCTGATGCCTTCCTCTTTCATGCTCTTACAGAACTCCATTCTCCATTCTGAGACTTGTGTCTCCCTGGTATCTGACAGTAGATGTGGAATCATCCCAGTGGATTGAGTCCTCTGCAGCATTTTCTTCCTGCTGTCTCTGTTTGAGGGGCTGAAAGTGTTTCGTCAGGATGTGGCTATCTTTCGTTATGACATAATCCTAGTCAGCTTTACAAAGTATTTTCTTTGTGGTTTTAATAAGTCATATTGACTTTAAAAGTGAGCTTGGTATAAAATGAGGGCCCTAGAGTTCTGTCCTGTCCTACCTCTGTCACTAATTCAAATAATTGAGTGAACAAACATTCTCAGTTTGCATCATATTTGGGGCACTTACCAGGTGGATGTTTTACCTTTTGTTTCTTGGTTGCCAACTGATTAAAATCTGAGAAAGAGGTGAAGAACTTTCGCATGAGGAAAAGCTGAAGAATTTTTAGAGCTTTTTATAACGAGGTGCTCTAAAGTAGTGAAGTTAAGATGCTGTGGCAGTGAAGCTTGTGAATTAGCTGAAGACCATATGGTTTTGTCCTGTGTACAAGAGTTTGCCTGTATGTACTCTTAACACTACAGGCTAACATCAGATCAGTTGCTGCCTGATGTTAGCAGACCAGGTAAACTACCCAGCAGTGCAGCAGAAGACTATACGCATCACTTTGCATTAAGTGTGGGCAAACTGCTTCTGGGAAGACAAGAACTAACTAAATATATTTCAAATTCTTGTCATAACCGTTTGGGTTTGAAGCGTTTTGTTACTGAGTTTCTGTATTTTCATTCCCATTGGGTGTTCTTGGCGTTGCCCAGAGATGAGTGCTACAGAACACTATTATAAATTCTTTCCACCAAAATTTCTGGCCTGTGTTTTACAGGTAAAATTCTAGACTGACATTAAGATAGGAGGCAGAAAAATCTATTTTATTTAGAATAATATGCAGAATCTTTGTAATTTTTTGATCTAAAGGCAAGCTTTCACAAAGCTCAGATAAGTGATGAATACATGCTATTCCCCACCTGAGCAAGCTCACTCTTTTAAGACCTTTTGAGGTCAGATTCAGTGAGTGACACTTGAAATCAGCTAGCTTTTTGGGTCAGCTCAGTGAGCACTGTCCATTTAGAAGAGATAGGTCACAGAAAATTAGAGATGTTTGCATGAAGATTAGACAAATAGAACACCTATTTTAACCCTTTGTGGAACACTTCAGCATCTGATGCTGACACTAGATATGTTCCTATATATGTCCATCATACATTAAGTTTCAAGGTATATATTTAGATGCTTAAATCTGCAATTTGAATTCTCTTCTAGTGTGTGCATACTTTCTGGTTAGCATTACCATCCATCTACGCATATAGCAATTGCAAACTATTTATGCACTTCTTTCAAATTAACAGCCTGAATATAGGATCCTTTCTGTCCTTCTAAACCTTTAAGGTCTTCTGCACAAACCCAGTTTGCCCAGGTTTTGCATGAGGGATTGAGGAACAATTGTAGTCTTATGCATATCCAGACCCCTGCCTTTTCTACTCCAATACAGCTGCTGCAACCATGTTAATTTAAAAGCCTTAAAAATACAGAAAGTACCAGCTTGAAACTCGCAACAACTAGAAAAACTGCTGCAGATAACTATTCTACATTAACTGCTATTATTGCTATAGGTAACTGTTGCAACAGTGACCTGTTACTGTGTGGAATGTTTAGGGAAAAAAATGAATCTTTAGGGAAAATGCAAACTGATTTAATGCATCAAGCTGTACAATGCTATATTGCTGGCTAGGGGAAAGTTTTCTTCCCCTTGCCCAGTCTGTAAGGACAATTGATACCTAGAAGGACAAGAGCTATGCAGTTAGTGTTTTTTCTCATCTTTACAAAAACGTGTATGATTCTAAGTATTCATCTACAAAAGATGCATATATTTATTGGCATGCCAAAACCCAGAAGGTCAGTAATAGTCAGTGCATGAGTTGAAGTACAGACAAATTCATGTCCCTGCTTTGAAGCAAAGAGCAGAAACTTGAGTATGGATCCCTACACGCACACACCTGACAAAAATAAGTCCCTTTTTAGCTCTGTGTTCCATTCTGATCTTTGGAAGCATTTCCCACTGAAGTTCACCAATCCTGCTACGTTGCCATATTAAATTTCTGTCTTGATGTATCCATGTTTTCTGGTAAATCCCAACAATCCAAAACCTCTTGATGATATCTGCTCAGGTTGTCCATACAAAATTGTTCCCCACAGACCTTAGTGGGCATTCCTAGTTTGAAGTTATTTGCTGACATAAACTGCTTTGGTTTTGGGAGTACCACACAATGGAACTACTATGTCCATTTGCTGTCCCTGACAATTCACATTAGCAGTTGCCTTCAATAAGCTGTTCACAGATATTGCAAGTCACTGGGCAAGTGATCTTACTGCTGTGCTCAGTACTGGTGAGGCCACACCTTGAGTACTGTGTTCAGTTTTGGGCCCCTCACTACAAGGAGCAATGAGATGCTGAAGCACGTCCAGAAAAGGGGAACGAGGCTGGTGATGCATCTTGAACACAGGTCCTATGGGGAGCTGAGGGAGCTGGGGTTGTTCAGCCCTGGGAGAAGAGGAGGCTGAGGGGAGACCTCATCTCTCTTTACAACTTATTTGCAAAGGAGTTTTTAGTGAGGTGGGTGCCAGCCTCTTCTTCTAGGTAACAAGTGGTAGGATGAAAGGAAACAGTCTTAAGTTGCATGAGGAGAGGTTTAGATAGGATATTAGGAAAAAATTTCATCTAAAGGGTTGTCAGGTACTGGAACAGGCTGCCCACTGTCCCTGGAGGTGTTTAAAAGATGTTTACATGAGGTGCTTAGGGTCATGATCTAACAGTTGTGTGCAGGCAGATGTTAGGTTATGGTTGGACTCAATGATCTTAAGGTCTCTTCCAACCAGGCAATTCTATGATTGGGAACATATTGGCATATAAAAATAATCTGAACCCCTCCTTCCAACAGGCTTTGCTTTGGAAAATTTCATCTACCCTTAAGTTGCCCAAATGCTTTTTAACTTCAGCCCTAGTGCTATTTTCTTCAGTAATCTGATTAGTCTGAATATCTTTATCTGCAAACTATGTATCTTACTATTATTGATCTGTAAAAGCAGGTGAACCAAGGTATCGATTGCTAGTCACAGTAATGGAGGGGCACCTTGCTATTAACCTCTTTCCAGGGAGAATTATCCATTTATTTCCAGACTTTTTATCTTATCTCTTAACCACGTTTTAATCCATGGCAGGACTTTATCTTTCACCATATGGTTACTAACTTTCCTTAATAGCCTCTTGCTAAGGACTTTATCATCAAAAGCCTTTTTAAAGTCTAAATAAATTATATCCACTGATTCATCTCAGCTCCTCATTTGACTAACTATCTTCCAAGAAATCTCACAGGTTTACCAAGATAAATGGCAAAAGAGGAGTTCAGTGGTCAATATCGTAAATTCTTCCTGCATGAAGTCACATTTCTTCTTTTACAGTTTTGCAACTGTCTTTCCTAAACTGAACTGTAAACATTTTGCTGTTTATTTTTTGGAAGCTGTTTAATCCTGACCACTTCTAAAAAGCTCACATCTTTTAATCTGTTGGTTGTGTTAAGGAGTAGAACTTAAGTCTCTGAAACAAACAACCAAAATATCAACCTTACTTTAGTTGGAAGAAATGAGAGCCAAAAAATGCATTTATACAGAGACAACTTTGCGAGGAAGCTGTGTAAATACAATACCAGCACAGATGTGTTAGAGGCTAAAAAAATCTTCAGGAAGTTGCAGTTCTGCACAGTCCTTGAGCAAGGAATCCTCCGACAAGCGCCGGCATCCCTACTCAAGCACAAGTGCATGCATAAATAGCTATGTGAAGACTTAGACTACTGAGTATTACATGGAGACAGATGAAGTCTGAAAAAAAAATTATTGCCATCTAAGGGCCCAATTATGCATTACTTTTGTGCTTACCCAGATGAAGAGAGGAATGCCTGTTCAGACTGCATACATCTAATATTTTTTTTTCACCGAAACACAAGTTCCATATTTCAGAATTTGTCTAAATAGGTTTCTACTGACCAGCATTTTCTGTCACTTCTAATAGCAATCTACCTTTGTGAGGTAAATGCAACACATCAGTTTTAAGTTATGCAGTGTAACTAAGCTGTAGGAGTACTTAATTACTGAAAGTATGATATGTGAAGCCACATCAAAGTGTTGCTGCTGGAGCATTGCTGAAATAGTCTCCAATCGACAAAAGAAAAGGCGGCCTTCGTTCTTGGACACTCAAAGTCAGTTTCTTTCTTAGAGAACCTAGTGAACTAGATTTTTACCTTATGAGTTGAAACATAATACATTCCAGAATTATTGGGCTGAAGTGGGAAAACACTTCAGAGTAGAGTCCCATCCACATCAAATTCTGTGACCCAAATTAAAATGTTTAAGGTCAACTCAATCTCAGTTGACCTCAGCTGGAGGTAAAAAACCAAGGCACACTAGAGTGTATTGACCTTAATTTGCCAGGGATTCATAGGTAATGAAAACTTTGAATTGAACTCGGAATCTAAAAGGGGGACAGCTGTGGAGGGGCCTACAGCTCTTGTGGCTACACAAACAATCCATGTTGCTAGTTTTCATCTGGATTTCCAGTATGCTCCAATTTAAAATGAGTTACACAAATCTGTTTGGAAAGTCATAAAGGTGTAGAAGTTTTTGCAAAGAAGAACAGATTGCAGGCTCTTTGCTGTTCTTGGACGGCAAGAGGATGCCAGGGAGGCACTGTTCTCTTACCATGCTCTGGTCATCTAGCAATGATTACACAAAATCTATCAGTTTTGAATCAGAAACTATCAAAAAGTGCCTTTCCCTACAGAAATTTTAAGTGTGTATTTACACAGACTTCCCTCTAAAGTGAAACTGATTTATGTTCAAAGCAGACATATTTACTATTTCAGGTAAATACAGGTGTTATTTAACTGTAATATAAAAGCTGATCTTATCCTCTTGTGGGCAGGTCAACTTGCTTTAAACTTGGCCTCAAATGACTAGAGCTGGTCAGAACCTTGAGTTTACATTTCATCTAAATTAGGTCTCTCCAGTTGGAAGGTGCTTCCAGGTCTGTACTGTGGCATTGTTCTCTCATGCTTCAATGGGAAAAACACCACTTAATACATCATCTTCATCACCTCCCACACCACTCTAGTATGTCCTTAGTGGGTTTTGTGCAATTCCTGATGCCTGAGTTTTTGAAAACTGTAAGAATTGTGAAGAATTTGGGATTTATTTCAGGAACTTTATTTGAACTCTGTGCAGCACAGTGGGGACTGAAGGACCCTTGTCTTGGACCTGGCCTTTAAATGATGTTTGGTGTACCAATGGTGTTAGATTATTAATAAAGATGATTCCCCAGAACAAGTATTTTTTCTGTCATATTCTAGCATTCAAACTAGTGGATTTGCCTTTTTTTTTCCCCTTGGCCCTACAATACATATTAAATTTTGACCACGAATAAGATATACTTTGGTATAGCCAAGAAAGATCTCCCCAAACGAGCAGCCACTTCTGGAATTACCTTCAGTCTCCCTTTTATACCTTTCAGAGCTAGGTTGTTTTCAGAGTTCAGTGACTCTCCCACAGCTTATATGTACTTATTTGTTTAACTTAGGCTTCTCTTGGCTGTTTAATGTGTGTCACCTTTTTGGTGTTTTTCTTCAGGATACTTAGAAGCCATTTTAAATTTTTATTTTGTGTTTTGCAGCCTTTTAAATTTAGGACTTTGTTTCTTCTTATTACTATGTTTTTGGTGTGCATTTCATCTTGTATCTTGCTGCTTAGCCACCGCTTTACTTTCTTGCTTGTGCTTCCCATTTTTAGCGTTGGGAATGCAAATCTTTTTCACATTCTTAAGCCTCCATGCTGATTCTGTGGATTTTAATTTCCTAGCTTCAAGCAGGGAGTTTCTAAGTTACTTCCTCTTTTTAAAAACAAATTGCTTCTTGAAGTTTAGTATCCCAGAGAGTACGGCTTCTTCGTGTGTTCCTCTCCTGCAATGAAGCTGAAATTATTTATGTGGTAACCATTTCTCAGGGGTTCAGACACAACTTTTAGTCCTTGACAGGACTATGTCAAATGTTGTTTAGATTAGGATACAGAAGATTTTATGTTCTCTGGACACTTCATCAGTGCAGCTGTCACTGAACTAAAATGTAGTTACTTTTGCACCAATCTTACTGCCTTCATATTCTTTTCCACTTCAGTTGCTCTTATCCAGAAGTCACTTCTACTATTATCCTTCAGTGCCTCTATATCCGTAGGTTTCAGCCATATTTAGAAATGGTATGCCTATGATAATTCTCACCCTCTTAAGCTCAAAAATGCTAGGGTTTTTTCCTCTCTGTGATACAGTCCAAATCACCCATTTTTACACTTAGGTTCTTATGCTGGTTTGTAGGCATTTGCACTTTTCTAACTGTAAGATGACCTAGATAAAAATTGTGATCTAGTTAGCTGAAAAATCATGCACAGTCTTTTCAGCTCAACCAGTAAAGCACTTCCCATGACACTGCACCTCACTCTTTTTTATCACTTTGCTATATAAGAAGTCTTTAAAACAGAAGTTAGTTTTAAACTGCCTTTATTACTTCTTTACAGTCAAATTGATTTGAGAAGTCATTTGTGTAACTGCCAGTTGGATACATAGTTGGTTTTCTTTAAAAGAGCTGCTTCATTTTGTTGTTTGAAACTTATTTGGAGTTTATTTCAAATGTTCTTTGCATCCAGGCAAGTCCTCATTTCCGCTAGGTATTTTCAAAACTTTCTAGTATACCATACCATATGCATTTTACGTTTTCTCGTGTGCTTTTTTCCCAGCTGTAACAGAAATAATTTAAGTTTATTCTTGAGTGGTTAGAACCTACCAAGAAATTGCCACCTGCCTTTCAAAATTGTGGGGTTTATTTTATTCTCTCTAGTTTCTTCAGTTGTCCTGTATGGTTGCAGCAGTCCTTTACCAGAGAAACATACATATGCAATTTTCTGGACATCTGGCTAAGCCTTCACCCCCTTTTCCATCAGTGCTTGATATTTTGTCTTCCTCTTTTTGTCCTTATCACACTTTCTTTACTGTAGCTGTTTAATGGCCTCTCCTGTCTTTGCAATGTCTGTGGGATGCTCTTTTCCTGAGAGGCAAGAATCCAGCTGTGAGAATCCAGACTGGGTTAGCTGTGCTGCTGCTGACCTAGTCTTGGTGGTTCAGCCCTTTGATAGTGGTTTCAAAATCCATTTGTTACATTACTGAAGATATTTTTAGCTTGCATCACTCAACAGCAAGTGTTAATATTCTGCTCTTTCCATCAAAGCTTTTAGAAAGCATTAATTGATTCAGTCTCACTGTAAAACTGGTGACAAAGCTCCTTCACAGATGGGGGGTTTAAATTTGTGGGAGTGTAAACATGACTAATTCAGACAGTAGGTCAGTGTCAGAGGCAGGATCTCTTGCTAAACCAGCCAGGCTACTAGAAGAGAAACCCTCTTTTTCTGTGCATGCTATTCTAGGAAAGAGAAATTCAGATGAATTTCAGAGCCAGCTTTTGCACTTGAATGCATGACTACAGTCCTATATGGTCTTAATTGCACACTTCTCTGTGTGCTCACCTCCACATGCACCTACAGTACAGATGAAAAGACCCCTTCCTTTGTGCTCTTTACTCTCTTTCTGTGTCACTTTAGCAGCAGTTGTCCCTGTTACTCCCTTGAACGTTGTCTGGGAGGCAGTGACCTCTTTGCTGGAAGATACGAAGCTGGTGTTTGCAGTATTGCACCCCTCTGTACTTTTCTGTTAGGAAGAGTGTTTCAATTGATGTGGTGCAGTGACAGTACTGGAAGCCCAGGTATTTGTTCCTGGTATTGTTTCAACTGGCTTTTCAAAGGTTTTGTTTTAGTAAGGTGCTCCAACTTGGAGGGAGAAGGAAAGCCCTGCTATTTACATAACAGCCAGGAGCCTAGTGCAGCACATGTCCAGCAACTAGTGCAGGACAGCTCTTCCAAGACAGTTCCTTTTAATGTTTGGATTCTAGCTGAAACACAAATGTGTTCATGCTCTTGCTCTCTGTCTCAGTTAATTTCTCTCCTTGAGGCAGCAACAGGACAAATAATTGATAACTTATTGCCTGCTTAGAATCCTTTACCTGCTTTCCTAGAGTGATTCCCTGTGACTGGGAACCTTTGTAGTCAGCTCTTCCAGCTGTTTGCCTAAATGGTCTTTAGGGAGACTAAAGGCAGTGAACCTGGAATAACAACATTTGACTTCAGCTAGGTCCCATGAGAATTTAGTTATTACTTAATGGATTGAATTGGCGACATACCTCATACCAGATAACTGCCAAAGGTTGCCTGAAATTAACCTTCACAAAAGGTGAGTTACTGGTAAGCTCCTTGCAGAGAGCCAGGCACTGGGTAACACGTTTGCTGCAGTTAATACTGCTTTTCATACCTCTACATGCCAATAGCATCTGCAATTCTTGGGTGAAAAATTTCTCAGATTAAAATCTTGATAGTGATTTTAGCCACTTAGTGATCATGTGTCATCGTGTTCACTACAGTGAGCATAAATCCTGTCTTGTAAACTGCAGGGAGACTAATGAGGTATGCCCACACTCTGTTATCATTACAAGGGGTTCCAGCAGAGAAAAAGGGAATTTGGGTAGAAAAGGAAAAACATGAATTTTAAAGGAAAGGGGGAAAAAAAATCTCAACTCTACACATATAAACATTTGCTTTTAAGGAAGGATTTTTATTGACAGGACTTAAAATCTACTTTGCTCATTTAAGGAGATTTCTGTATAGTTAGGTTTTTGGTTTGCCTTAGTGCATGCCTTTAATGCTGCATGTTTGGCAAAATTTGAGGGTCATGTTTTTAATTTGCACACTTAAAGTTGTTAATCTGCTTCTATTTAAAGGTAAATAGAAGATCTCACTTTTCACCCAGGCCTACATACATCTCTATACAGAACAGCTTGCCAGTCAAATATAAAAAATGTTAAACTCTATTAAATGTAGGGATTATTTTGCTGTACCCTGAAGTGTTTTATTTGCTTGCGATTATAATCAGCTCTTACAAGAGTGCTTCACATCCAATTTTAGTCTTAGCACCACAGTGTACTTTGGGGCGTAAATTTGTGAGGTATCCAAGAACAGCAGGATGCTTTCTTTGACAGCTTAAGCCCAGTTCTCCCCAGTCAGCCTTATGAATGAGAAAAAGTAGAATGACCTGTTCCAGTTTCATATATGTACAGTCAATGGCTTTCCAAAAGAAAGAACTGGAGGAGAAATCAGAACTGAACTCTGAGGAAGGGATTCTTGCTAAAGGTTTCTTCTCTTCAGAAGAATATTGTAAAGTAAGTAAATAAATTTCCCAATACTTTTTATTAAGAAGAATTTACAGCCTGAGAGATTTCATTGCAGCAGTCAATAAGAGGACAGGTGTTGGGTTCCTTTGTATCTTCTTGAAGAGCAAAAAGGATTTCTAAATCAGGCTTCTGGGAATTGTTCTCTCACAGCTTTTTCTAACAAACACAACAATTTGTTTTAAAGGCTTTCACCAAAGATGGCATAAGAGGTAATCCCCATGTTGTAAGTGGGTACTTAATGTGATTTAGCTTAATGCTGATGATGCAAAGCTATTTTCCCCCTAGCCCATTAAGAACATCCAATTTTCTGGTAGACTAACGCTTCTGCTTACTATCATAGAGATAAGTGACTGTTTAACCAGGACAATGAGGAATAGTTTCAAACCAAGGCTGCGAAACTGAGTGGCCACAAAACTGGTCATTGTGAAAGTTCAGTTTGGGAATGCAAATGTCACAGGCTGGATTAGTTGTTTTTTTTTTTTTTTTTTTTAGGTGTAGTTTGAATTCCTGTATGTATAGACAGGTACATACAGGCACTTTAAATCCCCCTAATGAATGTACTAGTGCATATTATTTCTGATACTAATAAGTGTGGACTAGGTAGAAAAGGGCCAGTACGAGGCATTTATGTATGTGAAATAAAGACACTGGTAAATACTGAGTTTTGTTTCATGTTGCTCTAAGGTTACCCAAGATAACGCTTCTCATACTGCATGCTGATTTATTTGTTTGATTTTTTGTGGCTTGTGTACATGCAAAATGACGTGAAAGGAAAAGTCACTGGCATCATTTAGCAAAACTTGCTAACAGTAATGTTTGAAAATATTCAGGATGAAAAGTAGAAGTGAAGGCAAACTTTCCAGGAACTTAAAGGCTGCTCACTTGGGTCTAATATAGAGTTAGCACTTTGCAGGTCAGTGGCTCTGCTATTTGTCTCTGACCTAACAGATCTGGAGTTCTTCACATCAAAACCAAGTCTTGCTGAGTTGAGATCAAACGTGTTAAGGTAAGGATCTTGCCAGTGATTTATCGTGCCAGGGAGGGTGATCAGGCCAAAAGGGGCCACTGCAAATGAAGTTGACATTCCAGCAATTTCTCATGTGTAGTTATAAGGTAGTTTTCTCAGACAGAGCTTTTAAGTCAAAACAAATTTGCCCTTTGCATTTTTCTGTGTTGTCTATTGTCTAAAATCCTCCTAGAAGTATTTGTCTATGCGGCATAGCCAATCTAAGTGAGAACTTACTCTTCGGTGATGAGCATTTAAAATGGCAGTTACCATCAAGTGACAATCTGCTAGATTCTTTGAAATGGCAGAAAGTGTTTCCCATGTGCAGATAAATAGATCGTGCTGGTTTATGTCACGTGTAATGAATATACAAGACTTGCAATGCACAAATGATGCGAAGCACAGGAAAACAATACAGTCTTGTTTGTACAAACCCCTCCTCATTCCCACCATTACAAATGAGTGCTTGTGGAAGAGTTTCCAGGATCAAGTTCTTGATAGTCACAACTTCACTGAAGCCCGTTGACAGCCCAGTAATTGATTCTGTAAATAAGCACTCCATCGCTCCACTCCTGATTTAATGCAGTTTTAGAAATCTTTCATTATTTCATTTTTTAAGTTGCACTAAATGACATTGAGGATCATACTCCATAAAAAGTGCTGCCATCCTTACCCAAATCATTCAGTAATGACTTTTTTTTTTTTTTTTTTTTTTTTTTTTTTTTTTTTTTTATTGCTGGAAATGTAGAGCATACTTAATATTTAGTCATTCTGGCTTCAGAAACAATGTTTTCTGATGCAGTTAAGCAAGATGGTAAATGTTTTTCTCCAGTAATTACAGAGAGCCCCACAAGTGAAAGGATCAGTAAAGCTTAGGAGCTTAGTTTCTTAGGAATACATGAAATATTACCTGAGCTATGGGAAAGTGTTATTGCACCTGTATTGTGCTACTAATAGCAGATAAATTCTTAATTAACTGAAAGAAAAAAAGAAAGTACTTTGAGGAAAGCCTTTACATGTTGTAAGTAAAGTTTATTCCCACAGGTTTAATAAGGCAGCCAAAAGAAGTAAAATGTTTGTGGTGGGTATAGTTCAACAGACAATACAATCTGGACTTTCTTCTCTTTAGATTAATTTTCTTGAACAACGAGGCACAAAATAGTCCCCATAATGAGACTGAATTAAAATAACGGATGCTATGCCAGCATGTGGCACAGTGAGAAACTAATGTAGAAAAGGGTATCATCACAGTTTGGCAGTCTGGGGTTTTGTGCAGGAAATACTTGGGGGGGAGGAGGAAAGTGAGCATACTACTGCGTGTTGTTAAGACTTATTTAATCTTCTTAACTAATTACTCACACTTCCTAATTCAAAATCATACAAACAAAAACGTTCAGATAAGATGGGAGTTTTTTTCAAATGGGTGCCCCCTACAGCTTAGAAAATAAACAGGACAGGTTTCCCCTGTCTGATGTGCTGTCATTTGCAAAAGAACAGACCCAGCTTCCAGAAGGACAGAAGACTAATTAAGACAGGAAGACAGGCAGGTCAAACATTTGGTGTGAAGGATTTGGGACATAGGGGAGAAAAAAATCATGTTACATTCCACTTTCACAGCAGACTGACAGGAGGCTTCAAGCCTTCTCTTCTGATTCCATTTGCTGCTCAGAGACCCAAATTCCCCCAGTTTCTCTTCTTAGTCATGCTTATTTCCTATGTACCATTCCCCAAACCTACACTAACTGTGAGCTAGCTCAGCAAGGGACCTGAGCACCTAAAAAGACACCTAGATCAGGGGGCCAGTGCAATAGCATTGGAGAGACAGGGGCGGGAGGATGGTAGGGTGGTGGTGTTGCCTGGAGGGAGTGCCTCTTTTTCTCCTCCTATTCCACAGACAATGTAAAGAAACTGAGCTGCTGCGTAAGATGTCACCATTAGGTGCTCAATCATATGCATCCTCTTCCAGCTTATGTCTGCCAGGCTGAAGTCTGACTTCAGTTATGCACACTGAAATGCCACTGAGACCCTGATGTATTCACCTCTTAAATACTTGGCTACAGATCCAAAGTCCACTGATGTCAAGGATTTCAGTAGGCTTGGCTAAGACATTGCTGCTTGGAAGTTATATCCAGAAAAGCCGAACACTTCTCATCCAGACATGCACCTTGGCACAGGACTTGGGTTGCATAAATGTAATTCTACTAGATGATGATGTGCTGCTGTGCTGACAGCCTCATTCACTCCTTGTGCATTTTATTTCTGAGTCAATGTTCTTGATCCTCCTGCCATAGTATGTTTGTAAATATTTAAAATTCTCCAATCCCCTCAGTATACTCTTAAGTTTGGACTCTAGATTTCTTGAGTGAAATTCCAAGCTTGATTTTATGAAGGAAACCTCCATTTATGTTAGACCATGTCTAAAGGTCATGACAATATCCTTCTGGCTCTGAAGTCCAAATAAGTTTTTAAAAAGACTGAACAACCCAGAACACACACAGCTTTAGAAAATGGCTCAATCTTCTTTACAACTTTTTTTTTTTTAGATGGAGAGGGTGTGAGGTAAGGAGAAGGAGAGAGCCAAGACAACACAGCAGTCAAGAAAAATAAAAATCAACATGTTCTGGTTTTGCTTGGCTTTTGCAGACCACACAGGCTGTAGAGCAGGTATCGACAGCTTTGTCTCCCAGTATTAAAATCCCTCTGGAGGCTGCTTTCTTTTCATCAACTGGGACCTGATTCAGCTCCCACAGAAACCAGTTGGACTTTTCTGGCTTTTACTGTGGGTGGGACTGGACCTCTAGTGGCTGAAACCAGCTATGTCCACAGCAGCTTGCTTGCCATAATGAAGTTAGGTGCAAAGTTCAGTGTTACTCATGTACAGTTCAGTTACTCTTCTTAAAGCAATTACAGCTCCTCCACATTTGAAAGCCATCTCATTGCAAGAAACAAAACTGGGTAGCTTCTGCAGGACTAATACTGCTCTGTGGTAACTGTAATGAACAGCATGATAATCTTTGCTGTTGTGTGCTCAAGCAGGCCTGCCTGCCTTGGTTTATGTAGGCTTATCTTTTGAAAGCGACAGTCATTGGCACTGCCCAATGAAAAGCTCATTTGTGGAGTGCTTTGAGAAATAGGATGCTGCACGGAGAGCATTTGGAAAGGTTGGCCTCAAAGTCTGTTCACTATTAGTGAACTGCCAGGAAGGAGCAGTGATTCTTGCTGTTCACCTGAACAATCCTCTTTTCAAAAATACAATAAAATGGCACCATTGATCAGTCACTGGCCAGTCAGCAATGAGTCTGCTGGTGTTGGATTTTGCTTTCCTAGTGCCTACTTATAAACCAGGTTTTTGCCAATTCTATAGGCAGCTCTTGATTTCCAGTCTCTCCCAGGAGTGTCCTGGCCCACGGTCTGGCTAGAATGTATGAGATTTGTTGTATCAAGACAGCCATAAAATTGAAGGAAAACAAAGCCTGAAAAAATAAACAAGCTGCACCTCTGATTGCCAGTCCCTTCTACTTCATTCCCTTACAATTGCACTAATCGTTAGGACTCTTGAAATGTTTCCAAAGGAGAGGAAATGAAGTTGCTGAGATGGGAAAGGATATGAAATTTCCTGACCAGACTGAGGCACAGGTGCCCAGTATCAGTGATGTTGCACAGTATTTACAAAGGGAAATGCTGCTGCTGGATTTTTTGCATGCCTCTACAAATGTTGTATGTCCTTCCCCACCAAAAAAAAAAAAAAAGTGCCATTATGTATTTCTTAATGCCTCCAGCTATGCGAAGATGCTGAGGGCCAAACAGCTGTGATTCTTTTGTAAAGTACTTCAGCATCTGATGCCCCCTCCCCCATCCTTGCAGATTTAATGTCAAAAGCTCTCTAAGGAGAAAATCACATATGAAAAAAATATCTTTGATGGAATGAAACCATAACCAGCTACTAAATCAATTGAGTTAGGAAATTCCCATTCCTTCCTCCATTCATCCAGAACCATTTCTCCTGTGGGAAGCCATTATTATTTGGATGTTAAAATCCTCTTCCTGTACCAAAAAAACATTTCTGGAGCTGCAACAGCACAAAAACATTGTTTATTAAATCCATGGGAAAATAATTCCATTTCCAAAGAGCTGAATGTTAGGCCACTGTCTGTCCACTGTCTGAAATTCTTACTGTACAGCTGGGGAGCCTGAAGAAATGTCTGATGACATCATCACAAAGCAATATCTAATTAAGAATGTGGATCATCATTTCACTCACACATCATTTAAGAATGTTTTCAAGAAAGGAAATGAAAAGTTATATTGTTGCCACCTGTGTTGATTACTCTTATGAATTAAATGAACCCAAATTACTTTTTTATATGTGTTTTAAAGCAAGGTAATACAAAAGAGAGGCAGTGAACATGCAGGAATCTCCAGTGAATTTAAAAAACGTTCCATTTTCCAAATCCAGGGCTAGCCCCTGGGTGCACATCAGAGGGAATCTATAGTGCCATGAAATCAAATCTCATTCAGCTAAGAGCTGCAAGGGAGGTATTAGATCTGTGCTGCATTTTAAGTAATTATATTTACATTTATGCATACACCCAGAAAGAGAGTTGTTAGCACCTCCTCAGTGGTAAATAGTGATGAAAACAGGAAATCCTATCCATTTTCTCCCTGCTCTAAATTTTGCTGCTACTGCATTGCAGACCAGATTGTTCAGCCTGGTTTTATACACATCCCTTCCTCTTTGAATACTTATCAGTTCAGTTACCTGCATGGTCCGAAATGAATATTAAGTGGCTAATTATTAGTAAGCCAACAGAGCCAGATGATTACCCAAACAAGGTATTGTAGTTATTTATTTGCAAGTTTAATTTGCTTTGATTTATGCTAAAAACATTTACTCTTGGCTTGATTTCAAAACTGATGAGCATCCAAAAATGATATTGAACTAACTGCATCATGCTTCTGAAATGCAGGTCTTCTGTAAAATGCAGAATATGGTTTCCTTCCAATTACTGGTCAGCAGATTCTGAAAATAACTTGAATGTTTACATGATAACATTGAATTTTACTTTTTCTTGGAATACTTTTTTGTATGATATGGAATCTCAAAGTCTCTGCACTGACATGTGCCCTGTAGGATAGGTCGGATTGCTTCCTTGATTAGTCCTATGGATCTCTGTCAACAGTAGTTGTACACAACTAACCACTGACAGAATTTGAACCTAGAAAATATGTGGTGGTACCAATATCTTAGAAAGTTCTATCAAAAGGTCTATGGGAACATGTGTGTGTATGGGGGGAGGGGTCATTGTAAACACCAGGGGGGATGTACCTGTTCTTTTAGGAAAATGCCATGCCCTCTCCATCTTTCATTTGGGAAGGTCAACTGGGAACTTCCAGCTGCCTCTATTACACTGTAAGACCTGTTCAAAACTTCCCCCTCCCCTCACCCCCCTGCTACCGCAGTTCCTGCCCTGTTCTGCATGTTGCATTGCTGCTAAACAGTATTTAGTTTTATTCTTAGCCCACTGTACACCAACTGTAGCCAGATTCCTCACTTACAAGAGGCATTGTCCATTCTGCCAGTTGGATTTGTTCTTGGCCAAATCACTGTACTGACAGGGACACCTAAATAAAACATGAGAGTTTGCCTTTTCTCTTCCTGCTCTGACGTTCCTGGAGATACTTGCTCTACTGAGAGTGGATGGCAAACTAAATGTTCACATGTTCCAAAATTTTCCAGTGTGTCCTTCTTGCTTTTGCATTTTGGCACAGTTTTGTGGGTAGCACCCAACAGGCCATGCTACTTAACTCGTCACAGTATCACACAGCAAATAGATGATATACCATATACTTTTCCTTACTGCAAATCACAAAAGGTAACACTTGGACTCAAACAAAACCAAATTACCTCAGTAACTCCTAGAAAACTCAAGTGGTTAATCAGTTACCTTTTATTTACATATATATGCTTAATGCTGAATTAAGTTGTAAAAACCAAAGGCTGATTTATAGCCCCAGTCAGCCTTAATTAACATTGATTCCAGAGGAATAATAAACGTGAATAGCCTTCACAATTGAGGTTGAACAATGAACTCACTGGGTGTTGTCCAATTTGTAGCATGATTTACATGGAAGCAAGCCCTTCTTTTTCTCTAGGGTTACCTCTTTTTCATCTGGTGTTTAGGATGGGTTATATATAATCCATAGATAGGAACATTTGCTGTCAAATATTCCCCCTGATTTAGAGTCAGCCTTTACCATGGTCACTATAAATAAGGCAGGAGAAAAAAAAACCCAAACAATTTGAGGCTTTGCAGGGATTCCTTGTTTTTGCCATGTGTCATCACTTGTCCATTCCATGGCATTTTTATGAAGTGGCCATAATGAAAGTCAGGTTAAATGTACAGGATATATACATTTAATCAACAACCATTGGAGTCAGTAGTGCTGGAAGAGTTATAAAAGCCCCCGTGAATGCAAATTTATTGCAAAAGAATCTGTGTTTTGGTGGTAGGGGATATCTGCTGAATGGTACTACCTGACACAGAACACCTAAAACTTTCAAAAGTGAATTATTTAAGTGTAAGGTTTTGCTTGTAAAGCCGCCAGCTGCTGGATTTCAAGACTTGAAACTGTTCCAAAATGTGGGACTAGGTACTTTATTTGTGCACTAGAGTAAATACTCTGATTTTACTGCCAATTTAAATGTGCTCAGTTTACAGTAATGAGCTTGTATAGGCAATACCTTGTTTATAGAAAGTGGAACAGGAAGAAACTAACATTAACCATTAACAGTAGCGATTTCTCTTCCCTTCAGCTCTAACTTTATGCCAAATAGATTCTTCCCATGCTCTATCTGAAATATCTATTACTGCTTTTTTTCCTAAATCTGTGGGGTAAAGGGAGCATTCAATAAAATAATACACCTTATAGTTCCAGCCAACGTGAACTGCAACACTCTTTTGTAAATCCAAGGCATTTCTTCTTATTCCTATGGTGAAATGTATTTTAAGAACAAATAGGTGCCCTTTCTACCAACAAACCTGATGATTGGTGTTCATCCCAGCAGAATGTAGTTAACGTTTTAAAAAACTTTTTTAAAATAACAGATGATTTCTATAAGGGAAGAGTACTGAATTATGGGTGTCACCACTTCTCAGGTTCTTGTACTCAACCCAACTGTTTTATTCTTTCAAGACTGATTGCACAAGGAACTTATGTGTTTATGTATGTCCTGTAACCTTAAACAAACATCTTTACATCTCCTTTGGCCGTCTGCTCCTGAAGCTGCAAGCTTTTCTCCTCACTCCCCAGCACAGACACACACACTAGTCATGGAGTTAACTCCACTGAACTCAGTGATGATAGTAAAATGCTTCTTCCACACAGGTCACAGATCTCAGTATTTCTTTGTTTCACTTAGTCTAAAAAGTGACAATGATACACTGGAGGTTTTCAGCTTATGGTATTAATCACTAGAGATCATAGTGGTGATTCTTTTGTTATCTTATTTTGGCTGGGTTAGCTCCACAATGCCCCAATGGGGACCAGGACTTCAGTTTGTAAAGCAGTGTAATCACTGAGAAGGGAGACACCACCAATTGTCTGAGGAGCTTACAGTCCAAAGACATGGACAGGTTTGAGGTAAATTCAGTTTGCAAAGAAAGTGATAGATAGGTAATGGTGCAGTAGGAAGAGGGGACTCTGAAATGGATGGAAGGTCATGCAGTGAAGTGCCTGAGGCTAGAGGCACAGGGAAGATGAGGAAACACAATGGAAGCATCTGTAAAAGCAGAAGGACATGTAAGTGTTAGTTTCTGTGCACAGCTGTTAATTGCCAAAGTCTTTTCCAGGCAGGCATGGGTTACTTCTGTCCATGTCCTCCAAACCACAAGCTATGTCACTGCAGTTAGTATGGCACTGAGCCTGAGCTAATAAGCCCTGCTGAGAACAACACATCTACATGTTCCCCATTTGGCTTGTAGAACAGGTGGAGCAAGCTCATGTCTGACAACAGAAAATACTACAGATGCATCTTTGCCTTCATGTGCAAAGGGCAGCATGCAGTTTCTTTATTTTAAATGCAGAGGCACACCAGTGTTCTCACCATGTTATTTTCTGTTACAGACACTTTATGCCCTTTGGTGTTGCAACTGTTTATCATGAGCACTCTGACTGTATTTTCTCCAGGCTGTTCTTTTTTGCTAGAATAGTGTTTGGGGTTTTTTTTTCCAGATCAGTTTCTTCTCATCAATTTTTGGCTACCTCCTTACTTGTTTCCTTTCTTCATTACAAATATGTTAAAACTTCGGGGATCCTCTTTGCTTAAACACCCAGCGTTTTGATGATTATCTTTTTTTTTTTTTTTGCCATCAGACAAGTTGCAACATGCAAACTAGAGTAAATTTTCAACTCTTTGGTTGGCAGGTTGGTGTGCCTATCCTCATTGCACAATTTCAAGCCTAAAAAACCCAGCAGCTGATCTGTAATTCTGTTATACTATTCTTTGACTAGAAAAAGCAGGTCTTACATTTCCTTCGTTTCTACTCAAAAAACATGTCAATTTTTTTTGTCCCGGTTTTGCCACATCAAACTTTGCTATAAAGAAAACAAATCAAAAATGGAACCAACAACGTAACACCATATAAACAAAGTCCTTACATATGAACTGTCTTCCATTGTCTCCCAGAGCGCTCCTGGCTGACTTGAGCCATGTACCAGTGCAAAAGTAACAGCTTCCTTATTGCATGGTAGTAAGGCATCAGAAAGTGCAAGAATAAAGAGATGGCAACGTACTACTCAAGACAAGTTCTTTGTGATGTTTAGTCTGCATAATCTGTGTGAGACTTTTGTCCTACTGTCTAGGTAGTTCTGTGAGGAAGCTGGACTGACATTTAATATATCAACTTAAAAAGATAGGCCAGTTTTTACTATGTGATTAGAATTGAAACTCCTGAATCTTTCAGAGAGTCCCTTGGCTTCCTACTCTTCCACAACAGTAGTATCTGTGTGGAGTATGGGGCTTTGCTTTAACCGGAGCAAGGTCCCCATCTCTATAAAAACAACTTAACCCCTTATGCAAAAAAAAGGATGAAAACATTCTAGGCATGAACTCCTGTCTCCACTGAAGTAATTGGTAAAATTTCCATTGATTTCAGTGAAGCCAGAACCTCCCCTTAAATATTTAAAGTTATATCTCATGCAATACAATGAAAGAACATTGGTACCTGAACTTCAGGGAACCCATATGGTTCATGGACATTTTTAAAATTTTCATTCTTAGATTGCAAGGATGGAAAGAGTCTGAATACCTGGAAAACTTTATATTCAGTCATTTTCCTAGAGTGACTTCCCTATTTGCTAAAAAAATTCTGTTCTCAAAAGTATTTTGGTAGAAAAGAACTGGCATGTATGCAACCATCAGTAAAAATCTACTTTAAAGAAACTCTCTCAAAACAGTTGTCATCGTCATTAAAATTCAGATTTGAGTTGTCTCTGACAATTAAAATTATGTCAACACTGAGAGAATCGAACAATTTCCATTGTTCCAAGCAGACAGGCAAGTTAGTTCTGTGCAAGACATCACTGAAGCCATAATCAGCTGGCTGTGTATTGAAGAACTGTGATGTTTGAGATTATTCAGCCTTGACAGGGTTGTATCAGTGACCAAATGTTTACTTACCGAACTGAATGATTACTCAAATCCTTGTCTTATTTCCAGCAGTTTCAAGGTTTTTTCTCCAATACAGGCTTTTTTTTTTTTTTTTTTTTTTAGTTTGCTACAGTTTGTGAGCAAAATTTGAATGTCAAACAAGTTCTTTAGAGTTTGATGTTGCTTCTGTAGTGACACTGTCACAGAAAGACATCAGGGGCAGACCCTTAGCCTTAACTCCTAAAAACCATCATCTTCACAGGCTTAACTAAGCTTCAGCTCTTTTGTATTAGAATCTGCAGCCTTTCGCAGGAGTCTGTGGTTATATACGTTACCGTTTGCTCATGCAGGACTGATGACTTTTCTTCCTTTTCTAGATTTTCATCAATAATGAGTGGCAAAATTCTGAATGTGGGAGGATATTCCCAGTATATAATCCAGCAACAGGAGAGCAGATCTGTGAGATCCAGGAAGCTGACAAGGTAATACATCCCGTGGCTGGGTAGTGATGTGTAAATAGATCAAAAAAACCAGTCCAGAATAGCACTGCTGGACAGTTGTTTTACTAACCACAGTTCCAAAACCCAGGTTGTACAGCAGCAATTTCCTAAGCCTGGTGATTTATTTACCTCAGTGCCTTTGATTTTTTTATTTCCTTTTTGACAGGTTGATACAGACAAAGCAGTGAGGGCAGCTCGCCTTGCTTTTTCTCTGGGTTCAGTTTGGAGGAGAATGGATGCATCAGAAAGAGGCCACCTCTTGGACAAGCTAGCAGACTTGGTCGAAAGAGACAGGGCAATTCTTGCTGTAAGTGGCACATGAAAGTCAACAGTCAAATCACCTGTCAATTTTACATTCCGAGAGCAAATTAGTTCCTAAATGTGTTAATACCAATTATATTTGAAAACTACACTCAGCTTGGTGGCTAAGATGGCTGATTGTCTACTTAAGACCTAAGCCAGAGTTCACAGAAGTCAACAGGAGTCTTCCAACTGACTCAGAAACGAGCTTTACATTAGACATCAGACAAGCGAATGGGTGTGCACACACAAGTATGCCTATTATGCACACTCGCAATTTTTCTAAACTAAAAAATGGAAGACTGGGTGATTTGTGCAGATACCAATGAAATGGCAGGTGAAATGCTGGCTGCCTCTCAGCTGGTAACATGAATTCTGGGTACTGCACTATTTCACTCATGTGTGAAGCCATCTAAGCCATAGCATTGTTAATGTTGTTTTCCGCATGTCAAGTGCTTTGAACTAAGCTGATGAACATCTTAATTCCAGCTTTGTCAACACTTAAATCATCTTACCACCAGCGTATACTGTAAAATCGCCACAGGGAGAAGGAAGTGCACAGCAAATCAAGTTTACTCTGCCTGTCATTTGATTTTTATTTCTAGAGCCAAGTTCTTTACTGAATTGCACTGCAGGCAATGCCATTAATTGCTCCTGGGGATATAAGTTAGTGCAGAATTAGGCCTCCATTCTTCTCTGTAGAAACTCATTTGATAGTTGGTGTGTTACACATGGGCGTACTTTGCCCATTCTTAACGATTTCTATTAAACAGCTATTGAGAAGGAGTTAAGCTGCTCAACATCTTAATATTTTATTGGATTCTTTTTGCTAAATGATCTTAGGAACTCCTAAGAGGATAGCTTATAAGATACTTTAAAAAGTAGGAATATTAACCTAAAAATAAGAACATTAGCTTGTTAATTTATGAGCTTCCCTAGAGGAGAGTTTGTTTATTTGAATGCAATAAATAAACTGGCTGTAGAGTACAGATATCTCAGACCTCAGCAGGAGTCTTGGCAGCCGTATAGAGAAATTTTTATACTCACATCAATTATATAAAGAGGGATATGTCCATTCTTCTCTTTATGGATTCAGATCATTAATATGAGGTTACAAGGAGCCCCTTCTCAGCTGTTATCATTAACATAACAGAATTTAGTTTGACAGGCATTTTTTTCTTGGCTCCTGATTAAAGCAATTTAGCATTTATATATCGGGACCAAACACAGTGGCTATTAGGTCCAAAATAGACACAGGAACATGTACATGCATGTGGATACACACACAAACCCACAAGAGAGAGAGACAGACACATGCAACACACATGAATATGTTCTTAAAATCAGTCACTTCAGAATGCTCCATAGGGAATCAGATCTTTTTTTTTTTTAAGGAAAATGCTTTTTGGGTCACATTTTCAAAAATGAAGTAACAAAGGGGATCACACAGTTTTTCTGAACTTTCTGGGTTAAGACTATGGCAAGGCATAATCAGTTGTTCTTCATTAAAATCTCTGTCATAACTGAAGAGCTGTTAAGACAGTGAATACTGAGGTACAAAATGCTACTGTGCTTATATCTCTTAACTTTTTCTTGTCCTCTAGACTATGGAATCACTGAACAGTGGCAAGCCCTTCTTGCAAGCTTTCTATGTAGATCTTCAGGGAGTTATAAAAACCCTGAGGTATTATGCTGGCTGGGCAGACAAAATCCATGGAATGACCATTCCTGTAGGTAAGGGGGATTAAAGCAGAGGTATGCTCCTAAAACTTCTTTCTCATGGCCAAGTGGCCTAATAGATTACAGCTCTGTGAAAGGCAGAAAGAGAACGTTGATTTGGTCTTATGATGTGTAGTATGTGGCTGAAGCAGCTGTTTAAGTCAGCAAGGACTAGGTGACCTGCTATTGTTCTGCCCTACATGCATATCCGAAAGAGTGTTTTGCTTCTTTTGCACGTGTCCATTCGAGAAGGAGATAGCTCAATACTTACATTTAAATATTGTTAAATGGATGTGGTATAAGCCTGACAAATACCTTGAAACACATGAAAATAGCATTAGCTGCCTTTTTAAGAAATGCTATGCTTACATATATATGACTCGTTTATTTATGTCTTATTAATGCCTGTGCAAATAATTTTACTTGGGAGTAACATTGGATCTAAATTAATTTTACTTTGAGAGAGTTTGTAATGTTACTATAGAGAACTGTACATACATATCAGATATTTTGTTATATATGGTTCTTCAAATTATTGAGTGGGATGAGTTTTATACTCTATGTATGAGATAAGTCTTTGAGTGGTAGGAAATTATTCTGCTTTTATCCTAAAGAGTCAAGAATTGAAAAATCATTACCATTATTTTTATTGACCAAGTCTCTTCCTCCCACCCTTCCTTCCTAGCTGTTCAACAAATACAGTCTGTGTTTTCCATTGTGCACATAATAATTTGCAGTCTTGGCTAGATGTGCCAATTGCTGTAATGATGCCAAATGACATATGATAGCAAAGAATGATTTCACACAGGTGCAGTCAGTAAGATAAATCTATTCATCTTTTACCTGTGTAAAATAAAGCTTTGGAAAAGCAGTAAGGAAAACCAACATTTATTCTGTGGACTCTTCTGGTTTCATGGTGCACATTGTTCCTTGTACATGCACATTTATTACATTTTACTGAAGGAGACCAGGAAGGCACATAAAGTTGCATTATGTAACATGGTATCTGCAGTATACTAGCTTGCCTCAGTACAGCAAAGCATCAGGCAAGCAATGTAGGCAAGGAGAGAAGCTGACAGTGTGGCCCCAAAGTTTTCAGGAGGAAAATCAATCACATAACTTTTGGCTTATTAAAATTGCAGTGTGTACTGGATGATGTTTATCATGACTATTTCTTCACCAAAGAAATAACAACATTAATGATTCAGGTGTAGACTCTCCAGTAAGAATACTTGAAGATTTCCACAGCCATTTAGGCTGAGATTCATAAATTCTGGTTTTGCTGTTTGCATTTCACATTTAAGCATGCAAAAGTGCAGAGCACACCATAAAATCATATATTCAACAAATTTCTTGTTCTCTAATCTCTTTCTCCCTGGTCAGTGAATGCCTCCTTCTCACTTGTTAGCCCTGCAGTTACACAGAATTTGTCGGTCACCAAAAGGCATTGCCAGGTTAAGGAGAATAAATATTCTCTGCTTATTCTTGTCCTCCTATCTGATGAAAACTGATTTTTGTCAGTGTGTTGGTCTATGCTGGTGGAGATGCACGTTTTCAGCATGCTTTCCTAAACACAAACTTTAGTGATAACAAACACAGTTCTCAGTAGTGTGGAGTTGTAACTCTAGTTACAGTTGTTTTATTCAGGGTATCAATTATTTTTCCTTTTGGTTTAATGCTCCTCTGTAGTCCTTAGCTTCACACCATAAATTTATCATTCTCATAAAGCTATTTTAGAGCAAGGCCAGTGTTAAACAATGGTTCACTTACCGTCAGTTCATCAAAGGAAGCCAAACAAGACAAAAAAAAAAAACCAAACCAACAAAAACAAACCTAACCCAAAACAAAACCCACGAAATTCTATTAAATCTTCTCTTTCTGTTCAGTGTGCTACTAAATCTGAAACTTTCCAAATTTTCATCTGTTTCTGTTGACATTTTCTTTTCTAAAATAATTCTACAATAAAAATAGGCAAGTGATAGACAAGTAGAAGAACAGTGTATTTTGCAGTCACATTCCTTTTGGTCCCAGAGCTGCTAAAACCTTCAGATTGCCCTTTTACTTTCTCCCATGTGTAAAGCCTTGATGATTTAAATTAAAACAGAATGAGGCTAGACTAGCAACTGTTAAACTAATAAACTGAATACAAGCAAAAATGTATCTTTAAATCAATATATGATCAATGACATGATTACATCAATGATATGATATAGCTTAAAGAACCAACTCAGCTCTCCTCACCCTCGTTTGCTGTGTCCTACTATATGAGGCATGTGACTTGTATTATGATTGTTGTGCAAATAAAATATCCTGGATGGAGGCTCCTGATGGAAATCTGAGTAGCCACATCTGTGGAAGGTATTGTGAGATATGTGGTTAAATTTGGTTTGCTTTCTTTCTGATTAAAAATATAAAAATAATTGGGCCAGGTGCTAAGCAGCTGCAAATTGGTGTAGCTCTATTAATAGCAGTGAAGAATGAAAGTTTATATCAGCTGAGACTATTAAAGAAACAAAATCTTATATGGCAAATTTGTAGACTGGATGTGGGATCAGACTGTCAGATTCCTCTGACGGGCAATGCCCTCTCAGGCAATGTTCTTCTGGATGCTAGCTAGTAGAGGGATAAAAAGTAACAATCACCAGCAATAGCATGTTAGAGTGTCATTAGCATGATTTGTATAAACCAATCTTAAAACTCTAAAACGTTTTATAAGTAAGTCTCCTATTTAATTTCTGAGCACAGGGGAGCTTTGTATACTCACTGTTCAGAAAAGGTGGTTCACTTCCTCAAAAATCCCATTTTGACATAAGTCTGTGGATGATGAACCTTGGAAGTAGGTGTCAAAAAAGGGCAGCTGTCTAGAGTCTAGTGGAAGAAGGCAGGGCAAGCAGCTCTGCATGGGAGGTATTGCTCTGTAGAAAGAACATTCTGCCCACATTTGGTAGAATTAACCACCATTTGCCTGACTTGGCAAGCAGGTTCAGGTTATCTATAACTTTATGTTGTGAAGCACGCAGACATGTGGCAGTGATTATGCAGTGACAATCTAAAGTCAGACAGTACTAATGTAACTGTGTTACTGTTATGTTGTCAGCATCCTTCTGGTTGAGAATCCACCTCTCACTACTACCAAGTACAAGCTGGTATTTTTAGCTGACTCTTTTATATGCCTCTTGAGCACTTCAGACAGTTTTGCCTGTATATACTTCCTGTATTTTGACTTCTACTTTACTTCTGTCTGGTCTGATACTTCCTGTATTTTGACTTCTATTTTACTTTTCTTCCTATGGTCTGTGAACCAGTGATAGCATCTGTCACAGATAATCTAGAAAATTAAACTGATTATCTCAGTTTGTGAAACAAGTAGTCTTATCTCCACTGGAAAGCTGTTAAACATCTAGAGAGTGACATTTTATCAGTGCAGTGCAAACCAACTGATCAACTATTTTCTTCCTTCTTTTCCTCATTTAAGCCTCTTTTCTCTCTCTCCCTCCCTTCTTTTATTTCCTCTGTTCTGTGTCTTGCCTTGGTTGCAGACTATTGTTACCTTTCTCATAATTATTCTGTATCTGGCTCCCAGCTGATGTGTTAGCTACTCTGTCTCAGGTTTCTACTGAGCAAACCCCATAAAGCAGATGTACAGAAATAAGCATGTTTGAAAACAGGTTGTTTCTAATCAAATTGAAGCTGAAGTCATTACTTGAACTCAAGAAGCCTCATGGATTAACTCATTTATTGTTACCAGACGTACAGTAAAGGACATTGCAGCAGGTTCCCAAAAGGTTCTCTCTGTAGTTAAGTCTTTCTCCAATACTGAACAAGGCTGGCTGCAGCTCTCACACAGTGTGAAGGACAGGGACAATGGGAGCAAAAGCACTATAATCTCTTCTCCTCTTACTCCGTTCCTCTGTCTGACCATTCCCTATCCTGGTAAATCATCTTCTGTAGCTGAGCCCAGGTAACCTTCTCATCATTCTCACATACTCAGTTGAAGTGATTTTTCTTAGTAAAGAGAGTCAAGTTTTTCTAGATCACCAAACACAGCAGGGCCAAGGGGCAAGTTCAGCTTATGCCTTTAGTGTAGTCCTTTGCTCAGCTGTGGCCTCACTAAAAAATATTTGACCTAAATTCAGAGGTGATTTGAACCTAAGCTAGTCTATACAGCTACAAGATTCAACTTAGGTACAAAAGTGCTGTAAATCTACTTTGCACAGATGCAGACTGAGCACACTAACAAAGTTGATGGTTAGACAATACCTTAAGCAGTCCCCACACAAAGCAGGTCATTTTTCTGTTCTTTATCAATTGGGAAGAACCTACATCATATCACAGCATGTCTAACCTCAGCATGTACTCCCAGACCACAGGCAAGGGCTGAAGCAGCAACAACCATGCAGCTTTGTTAAAGAGCATGAACTCTATCAGCACCCCCATGACAGTCACTTATACCAGCTGTGCAAAATGAGCCAGCACAGAGACCTGCTGCTCTGAGTAGGCTGGGATATATGAAAGGTTCACACAGACCACAGGTCTGAACCCAAATCACAGATCTGTTTGTTTCAGGACCTGCCTCACACTGCCCTGAGCTCAACAGTGCTTTGCTTAAGGTCTGCAGATCTAGCACAGCACTCACTTTAACTAATTATACCATTCATCACTGGAGTTTTTTGCCTTTTCTGTCATCAGGGCCTTAAAAATAATTACCAGATCAAAAAGTTAATTGAATAATTCCCTTTAGCCTCATACCATCCACATCTGCTATTTGTGAATATGCAGTCTGCTTTTCTTGCATCTTTGTTGTTAGGATCTCTTTCAGTCAAAAGTCCAATGAGAAAAGCCATTAATTTCCAAGTTTCTAGTGACTTGGTCTCTTCGTTTATTTATTCACTTATACCTTGCCCAACACTATTGTTAAAACTTTTCTTATTTTCTCTTGCCTTGTTTTCTAGCTGCATCCAACTTTTCCCTATTTACTTAAACTGACTGCCTCTTTAGTTTGAGGCCATTTCTGATACAGGCCTTGTTCTCCAAGTCAGCTATCAGAACATGGCTATATGATAACCCTTTTATTCTTCTTCATGTTGTCCTTTGTAGTAAATTGTGCTCCATTATAGAGCAGTCACAGGCTTCCCCTCTTCATTCCACATCTACAGATGGTGGCATATCATCCTGTTACTTTAAACTGCCTGTGTCTTCAATGGAAGTGGGATGTATGTTACTCTGTTATCCCACACCTGCTTGTATATATACCTTTATATTGCTGTGTTCTAGTCATGCCTTTCAGGAAATTGCCTTTGTGACTCTTCCTCTATGTCCCTCACCCTGAAATCAAGCAAAAGCTAGTAGGGGGCATCTTTGCTACTGCCCTTTTTCTGTGTGGGACACCTTGTCCTTCTTCCAGAGGAACAAAGCAGGTTACTTTCTGATGGGCTGTCTGCTTTCTGATGGGCTGCCCTTGTTCTACAGCAAGAACAATTAGGTTGCTCCTGAATCTAGGTTTCCCATGCTGGCTCATGAAAACACATTTCCTTGACTTCTTTATTTCCTTTGTTGCCATCAAAGGCTGATTCTTAGAGCTTGCCCCCCCCCCTTTTTTTTTTCTGCCAAGTCAAACTGCACTTGAGAGTAACAGTGCTCATCTGTTTCAGATGGAGATTATTTTACGTTTACAAGACACGAACCCATCGGAGTGTGTGGACAGATCATCCCTGTGAGTATCTCTACTAACGCTATTTATTTTCATTTGAACCAGCTCTCTTTAAAGATACCTAAAACATGGTCCTCAGCTATGTGTGTTTTCCATTACAAAAAAAGCTGAGCTCATATTGTTGACATATCTTTAACAGCCTCCCTGCAAATGCTTATTTGAACATGCTAATAGGACTTAGGCTCTGTTATTAGGAGTTAAGGTCTCAAGTCATAGAATTCTCATGATTAAAACAAGCAAAGCAAAACACAGTGTTAATATGCTGTCAGTGGTTATGGATGTTCACACAACTTATGGAAAATTGATGCTTTGCTGTGGTAGTCTTTTTATTTAGTTAGTTTTTACTGTGATTTAACAGGCTCCTCAGTTCCTGGGAGAATGTGATGCATTTTAATTCCATTCTTTCCTGCTATTCCTTTTACAAGGCTGGAGGAGAAAAGGGAACTCCAGGAGACATATCATTACGATTAACATTGTGTAGCTAATAAAAGACATGAAATGTTTGTTTTATTTGTTATGAGAAGCACAGCATTTCATCAAATTTAATACTCCCCCTATATCCCAATATACATTCTTAATATAGCCTTGCTGAACACTGCACAGGAATTACACTGAGAAGCAAACTTTTTCAGAAGAACCGGTTAACCAGATTTGGCAGAAGTTGCAATGGGAGGCTCACAGCTATTAAAATACTGTGTGGAAGCTTTTTTTTCTTGACAAAGCATTGGGGAATTAATCAGGAGGTTCTCTGAAACCTTTGTTGATTTTTTTTATTTTTTATTCTATTCATGTTACCCACAAAACCACTGAACAGCAACATGCAGCAATTCCATTAAAAGAGAAGCAGCCAGAAAGGATTGCTTTAACATTGTTTAGATTTGTTGTTATCTCATGTCTTTGTTAGGGGTGGCTATTGTGTTTGGTGCTTCATAGAAACTTTGAGAAATGCGCAAATGCTCCAGTCATCAGTGGCTACACACACCTCCTGCAAACACTTAGGCACTTTCCTAACTTGACTCTGGAGTAGTGCTTGTGAATAAATGATTCTAGGCTCTGGCCTCATTCTCCAGCCAAGCACGTGGCTAAGCATTTGCAAAACAACCCCAACATCTAACCCCAAAGTTGCTGGATGTCTCTTAGTCTTGTCTCATTGAGCTTAACTGACAGATCTGCTGAAGAAACTTGGCCACTTGCTGAAGATCATGCCAAAAGCAGGATGTGTTTAGTTTAGATTTGTGAAACTTTTTGTTCAGGGTACCCAGACATCCCCGTACTAACTGATTCTTCCCCTGAAGTTTGTCCTCCAAAACGTCAGCATGACTGTTGTATGCATCTATTCTAACACTGCTGTTACCCTGTTAGGTATTTCCTCCACAGCTACCAGGCACAGAATACCAGCCCCTGTATCCCTGGGTCACTGCATGCACTCAGCCATTACACTAGCAAATGTGTTATTACAAAAATAAAATTAAACAGCAAGCCTAACACTAAACTCCTCATCGTCTTTCACATCCTACCTTCCATCAAAACATATGCTCTTTGGCAGCTTTGTAGCATAAACAAGGCTACAGACTAGCCTATAAAACTCATTAGGGCTGTCCTTGCAATACCATTAGAAATGCAGGCTGTCAGCATACTGTTGGCCCTATAGCTCCCCTCCCAGGTTTATATACTGGAGATGGAATTAAAACATCACTTTGTCTCTGGAGTTTATAAACAACTGAGGGAGTAAAAAATTAGGTGTTCGGTGACAGAAAGACAGTTGTGTATTTTTCAAGCTAGCCAGGGGCTAGAGAGATGTCTGTAAGAGTGGCAGCTGATATGCATCGCAATAACATGTTCTAGCCAGTGGCTGACTCTTTGTGACTGATATTTTCTATTTTCTTTCCAAAGAGATTATTATATGCATTTATACAAGTCATTGTGCAAAAGCAGTTATTTTATTGCTCTGGCATTCCCACTGAAATCAGCAGGACTATCCCCTTGATCTTGATGTAGAAAGTCTTGTTATTCTTACCTTTATCCACAACTTCTTTGTACATCAAACTAATATTCACTACACCTTCTGCTGCAGTTAAATGAAGTTGAAATTAATGGTGATGCACAATTTTGTACCAGCAAAGAGTGGGTTTTACTGTTCTTTTAATGTCTTCCATATAAATTACTCGATAAGAAGTTTTCAAGAAAATGAAATACTTTGACCAAGCACTAACATTTATGGGGGTTGTGGGGGCAATTGAGTCAATTAAGCATTATCTAATTTTGAGTATAATTTTTTTCATCTTAAAATGTATTCAGGGATGGAAATTTTACATCCAGAAATGGTTCAGCATGAACAAATAGCTCTTTCCAAACATATCAGAAGCAAGGATTATTTGTCATGGGGAATTAAAAGTGCCAATTGCAAACCAGTAAATTAAATTAAAAGTTGTGACTAAAAAAATTAATGGATAAGAGAAGGTTCTTTTACAAAGGCTGCGGGCTGGAGCTGTATTTCTTTGAACTGGAGAGAAAGAACCAAAAGGTCACTGTTGTCACTTTCTTAATGGCAGTAACTAAAAAAAAAATCCTTGCTTTGTGCTGAGAAAGATTTATGTCAAGGATCAGCCTGAGAAGTAAGTGAGGTAGCAGTTTGACATCTTAAAAAAACCAAAACACCCCTACAATATTTTTCCATCTATCAACTTTTATTTTTTCCTACAGTGGAACTTCCCCCTGCTGATGTTTGCATGGAAGATTGCTCCAGCTCTGTGCTGTGGTAATACAGTAGTTATTAAACCAGCAGAACAAACACCACTCAGTGCTCTCTATATGGGAGCCCTCATCAAGGAGGTAAGAATAATTGACAGGAACAATGTCTCTGTCTCTCCTTTTGGGGAAAGAACTACCAGCACATGTCTGATTTAATGTGCTGTGTCAGTTTTTGTAAGTCATGCTTCCCTTCATTCATTCCTCTTTTGACAGGCTGGCTTTCCACCAGGAGTTGTCAATATTTTGCCAGGATTTGGTCCAATTGTTGGTGCAGCCATAGCAGCTCATGTTGGCATTGATAAGATTGCTTTTACTGGATCCACTGAGGTAAGAGGATTCATGGATATGTGAGTAAATACTTAGGGAGATAGTATTAAGTCCTTGTGCTACATTTCTCACTGTCACTGAGTAAAAGAGCTATATGTAAATAACAGCAGTCTGTCCTTGCCAGCTAAACTTACGTACTGCAGTACATCCAAAACACAAATGGCTCCTTTCCTCCAGCCCCTGCTGTGCTCAGCACCTTAGCACAGGAGATATGCCTGGAAAAATATTGCTGGGATTTCCTGTGGGCTTATGAGGATGTGAATCACATGCAAGTAGGCAGAACATCCCGTGTATATTGCAGCACACATAAATGCTGCTTTAGCATATATAATTTGTGTATCTTGGCCTACTTGAGGAGAGGAAGGGGGCAAACTGGGTCAAATGTACTTCGACTTTGATGATGCATTCAAGTATACTGAGGATGAGGAGGTCTAAAAAGGGAAGGAGTGCCAGAAGAAAAGCTCTTCAAGGCCATCATGTTCAATCATTAACCCAGCACTGCCGAATTCATCACTAAACCATATCCCTAGGTGTCACATCTACAGATCTCTTAAATACCTCCAGGGATGATGACTCCATCACTGCCTGTTTCCAGGGCTTGACATTTTTGGTGGAGAAGTTTTTCCTAATATCCAGTGTAAACCTCCTCTGGTACAATTTAAGCCCATTTCCTCTTGCCCTATTTCTTGTTATTTGGGAGAAGTGACCAACACTCACCTCACAACAACCTCCTTGTTATAGAGAGCTGTAAGATCTCCCCTGAGCCTGCAGTTGTTTAACCTTCAGGTTAAACAACTCCAGTTCTCTCAACTGCTTCTCACAAGAGTTGTGCTCTAGACCTTTCACCAGCTTCATTGCCCTTCTCTGGACACACTCCAGCACCTTAACGTTGTTCTTGTGATGAAGGGTGCAAAACTGAACCCAGCATTCAGCACTCACCAATGCTAAGTACAGGGTCATTTCTCTAGTCCTGCTGGCCACACTATTTCTAATAAAAGCCAGGATGCTGTTGGCTTTCTTGGCCACCTGAGAACACCTCTGGCTCACACACAGCTGGCTGTTGACCAGCACCCCACGTCCTTTTCTGCCAGGCAGCTTTCCAGCCACACTTCCCCAAGTATTGTGGTAGTTTTAGGCTAGGCCTTTAAAATTTTTCTCAGATCTTGAGCACAAAGTAGCATTGCATGGGGTTGTTGTGTCTCAAACACAGGACCTAGCACTTAGCATTGTTGAACCTGATGGTGCAGATGCTACGGAGGAGGTTCAGTGTGAAGACAAAGGCAGTAATCTACAGAAAGAGTAATGAATCCCTGAAAACTCAGATCATGCCTTGCTCTCAAATATGTGCAAAGCTGGCTGTTATCAGGGTTAGCGTGGGGATGATAGCGGTACTCCAGACTGAAGTCACAGGAGAAGGGGCTTATCTCATTGTCTGAAGGGAGACAGAAAGGAATCTCAGTGGGAGTTTCAAGGCTGGTTATATTTAAAGAGTGCTAAACCCAGCCCTTTTCAATGCAAAATCTGGCTAACTATTGTATGGAAGGAGCTGAACCCCAGGGATCCAGTCTATCTTTGATATGCTTGACTCCCACTTGTAGCAGTGGGAGGCTTTATGTATCACAGGGATACTGCTCTTCACAGTGAGTCAATTTATTTTTGATTTGAGCTGATAAATTCACTTGACCAAGCAGTCCTACTAGATATGTGTGGGTAGAATTATCCTGTAATCGAGTTTGGAAGTCACCATGCAGGAGCCTAAATTACCAGTAAAATGTAGCTGCAGTCATACACCTAATTTTCACACACCCAGTTGTTTTGCTATTACTCCATGCCTGTACATGATTTTTTTAAAAGACAATTTTAGTTTAGAATATACAAGTTACATTCTAAGTCTACGGCAACATCAGATTTCAGATAATTCTATGGAATTACTCTATGCATTATGTCTCCTATAACAAATTTATATTAGCATCCTGGAATACTGAAAACTTTAATGAGCTGAGTACCCCATAAATTAAGTTGAAACAATTGTTTTCATAAAGATATGTGATCTCTGTTTAAGATAAATATTCTATTATACAGGATGTTGCAGTGTTTGGAGGAGGAAAAATACAGATGGGTTAGGTTTCAAAGTTGTCTTTTGTAGCCAAAATAAATTTTTATCGTAGTCCCAGACAGCTTTAGTTATAATAGGCATTTAAACTCAAAAGCTGTGGGTTTTTTACTAACTCAGTGCCTACCTTTAAAAGCCTTACTAATAGGAAGTGAAAAGCATTACAGAGATGAAAAAGCAATTCTCTAAGAACCTAAAGCAAGAACAGATGGAACATTTTAATTCGGATTTAGTGTAAACTATTCCATATTGTTTCTGATTTCCTGTAACACTGAATTTTTGTATCAGCAAGTCAACATTGTAACATTTTAAACACAATGCTGTACTATACAGTCCTTGACTTCTTCAAAACAGATATCAATTTCTAATTAAATAATAATGAAAATATTTTGTCTCTCTGGTCTAGTCTGAGGCAGGTCAATTTTACAATTCAGTGATGTACATTTCTGATAGCCATCAGATATACAAACACCATGATATTAACTTCCATTTCCCCATTTCATCCAGGTGCTAGTTAAGGCAGGGAATACTTTCATGTTGAGCAAGTTAATGACACAACCTATCAATACAAAAGCAAGGTTCTTCAAGCTGAGATACCTAAAGCACAGATTTTTTTCTTGAGTTTTCACAATGAGGTTCTTTTGGAAAAAAATTACAAACTTTTAACCTTTGAAGTATGTACTGCCCATTTGCCTGTAAATATTACAAAATCCAGGCTAAACTTATCTGTTTCCTGTGAGGTTTTTTTTTTTTAAGGCAGAAAACAGGTTTCTCTTCCTACAAAACACATAATGTTAATGTTTTCCAAAATCTGTAGAATTCTATGCATAGAAACATGAACCAAAAGGCCAGGTTCATGACCTTAACTCAATAAAGCCTGATGTAGGAACACCAAAGATCCATCCAACCTAGCACCTTATCTTGCAACATGACCAGTAACAGATGCTGATAGAAGAAGAGAGCAAGTGTAGAGTGATCCTTTCCTTGCTGTAGCCTCACAACTAACTTCTGAACCAGTTAAAAACTTTCTGAGCCTGAAAGTGCGTGGCCTTGTCATCCATGCATTAGTCCAGTACCTCTGAACCTCCTGACTATGGTGAGGCCTCAAACCCATGCCTATGCAATGATAACACATAAGTGACTTCTAATGTATGATATTGATTTCTAATCTATGATGCTGATCCAATTTGGACTTTCCATTTCTTATGTCCCAGAGTGCTTTGAAAATTGTTTTAAGTAGTACTGTTTACTTTTCACACACTCCCCTCCAAATAGCATGTGAAAAATCATAAAGAGCTCTTTTTCTGTGGTACATCATTGCTTGATTCCACTTCTCTCCCTCTTTCCTTCTGACCTCTTCTTCTATGGGTTAGCTCATGCACATTAAAAGAGTAGTCTGCCAGCTCTTTAATCCCTTAGCCTGCCTGCTCTTTATGAAACACTCTCCCCTCCCAGTTCCCTAATGTATGGCTCTCAAAATCCTTCCCTTACAGCTCACCAGGAATTGTTCTGCAGACACTCAGCAGGCTACAAGTTTCACTTTGACAACTGTCACACTGAAAAAAAAAATCATACCGAATACGAAAGCAAGCCTAAAAGTATTGTGCCACCTTAGATTCCAGCAGCCTTCTTGGTTTCTCTGATTGCTCTGGTTCATGCTCTTCAGCATCTTGTTTGGTACGGGCATTTTAACAAACCTGTTTGGTTTTGCTGCCTTGGTTTTAGTGAATCGGAGGTAATCCATGATCCTCCTTAATTACAACAATCTCCTCAGGCTTCACTGACATGGTTTTTAACCTGATCTTCCACAATCAGATGAAACCTAAACTGCCAAGACCAATCCTTCTTCCAGCCAATCTGATCATGTCAACACTTGCTCCTATCCTTTGCCTACCTTCCCTTGAAAGCCCATAATCAATTTAAACATCTCATTATGTCTTATTGTATTTTTCCTTGATCTTTCTAGTCCCTAGCTGTAGGGTGAAATTCTCATTCATCAGGACCTTGGGAATGGTTCTGTAAAGCTCCTCACACTATCCCAGTTGTTCACTATACGTGTCTTTCCCTTTTACTCTGCCTCTCACTGCCTCAGCTTCTTCACTGTTCCATGTATTTCTGTCTATTTGAGTTCCTTGTAAAAATTTCTAGCAACAACTCAATTGAAATAGAGTTCAGTTATTTCTATTTTCTGAGCTTAAGAACAGATCCAAACTCAAGATGTCTGACTTGACCCATGTGTCTGTTATATTGGGCTGCAGAGCTCAGAAATACAGGAGAGGTTATATGAGTCTCTTCCCCAGTTAAATGAATGGTGGACCTTACTTTTTTTCCAAGAAAAGTGCTGAGGAGGGGACAATTTTTACACATATCAGAAATGCAGAGAGGTTCTTCATATTACTTTCTTATTTTCTGAAAGAGTTTTTGCTAAGTAGCAACAGTGAGACGCCTTCAAAAGCAGAGAAAAACAGCCATCAAAAGGTGCTTTACTCTTCATTTGCCTCTACTCAAATCTGTGAATTCAGTTACAGGCTTTGGAAATAAGCTGTTTTGACTGCTGTGAGCTGTCTCTGTGTGTGCTCCATTTGAATGGGAACTGCATACCCATAAGTTCCTGGTGCACATGGAATATTTGGGTGCAGTATGTTCTGGGCTTAAGATCAGAGATGATTATGGACAGCAAGAAGTCATACATTTTAAAATAGGTGCATTTAAAGCACTGGTTGAATTGAAAATTGTATTTTGCTTGTTGCAAAAGTTTAATGAGTTCTAATAACTTCTGATCAGAATCAAATGTTCTATGTCAAAATCAGAGCAGCTTACAAGTCCAGTTATTAAACACTCTCAAGATCAGAATTATAGATAGCACACAAAACATTTGAAGCCCTGGCCAAGAAGAAATGTATCCTAAGTGGATGGTTTCCACTTTGTTCAAACTATCACCCATTAAAATGCAGACAGATTAAAGATAGGATTCAAGTCTGTGTTCATGAAGTTCTGTAGAGTAACCCAAATAAATATCCAACAAATTGGTTCGGATGCCTGTGTAAACAAAAGATCTGTAAGCAACTACAATAAGCCCCAGTAAAAGAGTCTGCATTTTACTTGGCAGACTGTTTTTATGCGCTTAGATTAACAAACCATGATCTCATCATTAGTCAACAAGATACTAGAGAGACCATCAAAGCAGACTACAGGAGAGTAGAGGCTGATTCATGCCAAACAAATGTTTGTAGCTAACAGCTGTATTACCACTGATTCTAATTTACTCAGCAGGATACTCCTTTCATTTCTGAAGTGAGATGAATGACACAATACATGATGTAGACAGAACATCTACCTACTGCATGAATGATGAACTCTGCCAACTCTCCTGGATCACACAATCTCTTGCTGGTTTTAGATATCATGAAGAATTACATCCTGGCATTTTCTACTTTAGCAGTAAGAATCCTAAAGGTGATTTGACCTGTTCGGAGAGGTGTGTTAGTTTACTGTGCTACACACTTGCCCTGTTCAATGTAAGGAGTTTTTAGGGAGGTTACATTGTCATTTATTCCTGCTTCTACTTTATCTTTTCAATCATATCTTGGGCAGCTTGTGCTTCCTGAATTAAAAGTAGCTGTTTCCCTTTTACTTCCTTGGTGGGTTTGGTAGAGCTTAGGGAGCTGTTCTTGGACACCTGTTGTGCCTTTTATAGTCAAAGTCCTATAAAAGATGGATGTCAAAAGGATTCACCTTCTTAAAACCAAAACAAATAGGGTGGTGTACCACCCCT
The DNA here is from genome assembly GCF_027791375.1 of Indicator indicator. Classification (NCBI taxonomy): domain Eukaryota; kingdom Metazoa; phylum Chordata; class Aves; order Piciformes; family Indicatoridae; genus Indicator; species Indicator indicator. The sequence continues at coordinate 8,351,372 of NC_072025.1, forward strand.
GACAAAGTCCACAGTATAGTTCTGGGCTCCCACGGGGCGTCCCAGGATTTAACCCAAGGAACAAATGTGCAATTTATAGCTTAGGATTCTCTCCAGGAATTGCTGTGTGGGATTGTCCTTTTTACTTGTGCTGCACTATTTACTATGCTCTTTTTCAGGAATGTTTCTCACACAGAACATTGCACTGTCAAATAAAGCTGCTCTTCTTCATGTCATTATTTCAAAATTCACTTGTCTTTGCTGAAGACACACCCTGAACATGCCATGGAGCCCTAAAATGTTTCTGAGAAAGATTCTGCATGCAGTCTGGAATTAAAAACAAATGAATAAAACCGACGTAAGCTGCAGAATAGGTCTGAAGGTTTTGCCAAAGCACTGATACCCAATGCCTCAATGGCTGGATAATGAAAACTGCAATTGTAGAAAACAGAAAAGTTCTGTCTGATCATGCCATCTCCTCGAAACTTAATCTCTTGTAATTTAAACCACTTACTGTTCTTCAGCTGTTCTAGCAATATCCCAAGAAAGGTATAATAGTGGACTAGGGCAGCCCAGTTACTTAAAAAGCCTAAGTAACTGAAGATGTATGCCTTCTCTGCCAATTTTTGCACTGTTCATGGAATATTTTAATCTATATAGCTTCCTATGCAGCCTGTCCTTCACAGTCTGTGGCAGCATGCAAGAAAAATACCTGCTCTTCAGCTAGACTGGTGTTCCCCTACATTCACTTGTTCCCTAATGACTTTAATGTGTACCTGCAATCAAACAAAGGTTTAGAGCAAGGTGAAGCCAGACATTCTGACACAGCTGCACAGAAAGCATCACAAAACTTGGTGGCTTGCTTTTGACTTGTGAGACTTCTGGTGCTTTAACAGTAACAGTCAAATCCCCCTGTACCATTTAGAAACATTGATTTCTGTCTGAAACCAGAAACTCAGGAGAACACAAAAGGTAACAGACTATTTTGGATTTCTACACAAAATATTTTAAATGTGCCTGTGTAAACCCTCCTCTTGAAAGAGGACATAAACTTCCAAACACGTGACGTTTTATGTCATGATACACTCTCAATGCCTGATGTCATGCCGTTCATAGTCCAGGACTATTCTTCAAATATTCTCCAAATATTCTGTTTGGGGTTTTTTTTTTGTACAAAGGTGCCATAAAATGATTCTTTATTCTTGTTGTTGTTCTGAGTAACAAATTGTTTTCTTTGAAATGGGCCAAATTACATCTGCCTCACCCTCTGTGCTGCTTACAAGGTTAGGGCACTTCACAAGCTATCCAGGGATACTCCTGATATCAATCTTGAAGCCTATTCAAAACAAGGATGGGGAGTCAGGGCTTTCTCTGCCAACATTCCTGCTGAATAATCACACAGCTCCATTATCAGTGGGGGAGTCCTCTCTTCCAGTGCTCCTCACAAGGCTGTGCTGCCTGTTAGGAGCTCACAGATATAGCTGAGAGACTCAGCAGGAAGCATGTACTGAAGACCATGCAGACTGCAACACTATCACTTATCCCTTTCATGCTGTCTTTCTCCATAAAGAGAGGGTCAGTCACAAAAGGCTCCCTTTGTCACTAAATAATCACAGCGCTGGTGCCTTCCCTAAGACTTTTCTCAACCTATGAGTGCATAGGGACAATAGGAGCACAGTGAGCAAAAATGCTGAACAGCATGAGCCCTGCTATCCTGATGTCTATGCTGATTTCTAACGGGAAGGACACAGTGAAGCTGTCAAGTTTATACATGGAAACTTGACAACAACCTCCCTGTATTAACAATACTCTGGACCATACTTTTCCAAATTAACACCATTGTTTCCAAGCCCTGTGGACGTTAATATTTGCCATACACATCATAGTTGGACTTGCATATTTGCCAGTCATTTGTTTTTTCAAAGCATCCTTTCAAAATCTTTCCTTAGACAAGATTTTTGACATTAAAGCAGTAAAATGTAAGGTGGAGAGATGGTGAGCTAGACACATAGCTTGGGCTTCTTGGTCTGTTATGCTCTTTGTGAATTTTTGAAGGGAAAGAGGTGGTTGTTGTTCTTTGGAAGAGGGAGGTTCAAGGCAGTGAAGGTGTAAATGGCATTGGCTGGCACTGACTATAAACACAGCACTCTCACTGGTTTCCAGTATACATTTTCAGCACAGTTTGAGAGACTGGAATTTCCAGATGACATGCTCAGTAAATGTGGTGGGGGTGGAGGGCCGATAAGGTTCCTCTTTTTCATGTTCACTCCTGGCTCTCAGTCAAACATAGCAAGAAAATCAGCTCCAATTAAGGGGAAATGCAAGGAATTTAATGATAATGTCAACACTCCATTCCATCAATATACAATTTTTTTTTAAAGAAATAACCTCAGTCATATTCAACTGTAGTATCACCAGTACAAAGGTACATGAAGTGGTTGACAATTCCTTCATTATCTGTGGGGGGAGTTGATTTGTTTTGGCTTTTTTTGTTTTGGTTTTTGTTTCTGTGGGGACTCTGGTTTCTGTTTCATTTGCTTTTTGATTACTCCAGTGGTGACTTAACTTTCTCCAACCGATTGCCTTCATTTCTCTAAGATGTTCAGCTTCTCATCCATTAACCCCTTACTGCAAGGAGTCTCACTCACCTGACCTTAGAACAAGAACTAGAGAGACTAGAGTACTTCATGGATAAAAAAGTCCAGCTCTGAACTCACTGTTATCTCACGTCACATATAATTTTCTGTGCATCCTTAAAATATGTCCCAGTTAAAAGAAAGCACTTAGCAAGGTTCTCAGTCTTCAATAGACACTTTAAATCCTACGGTTTAGCATGTAGGGCCTAAATTCACAGATTGCATTGGGTTGGAAGGGACTCTCAGAAGTCATCTTGTCCACCATCCCTGCACTGAGTAGGGACACCTCCAACTAAATCTATCTGTGATTGCTTCCTTTGCTGCAATATGGTCATAGTTACACTGCAAGAGTATAAAATCTGATCTCTTTTGCATTCACTGATCTAGGGAGGGGAGAATTTCCAGGGAGCACAGCTACTTCTCCACCTGTACTGATGTGGAAGCACATCAAATATGTAGCGGTCAGATTTCTACTACATTTAATCTACCCTCCTGTTCCTTGGTGAGCTCTACAGTTTGTAGCATCTCCAGCCCCAGGGCTGTATTGTGCTCTAGCTGACCTGACAATCTACAAATACATTTTGGAGGTGCTTTTAGCCTCATCCCATATTAAGACTATCTGTGGTGCAGCTGAGGGTCAGTTCTGGGATGCTGCATTTGTAACTTCTTGTCCTTGTTATTCTGCTATGTGCTGTTAATCCTGCAGAAAGGATACATACTCTTTTTTTCCACTAAAAATTATATAACTAAAGCACTAAATAATAGCATGTAAAACCTTGTGAACATGCCACTAGTTTGGATTGAAGTAATTATGGTTACCCTAGTTTCAGATTTTTAATTCAGCCCTCATAAAACATCCTAAAAGAAAGCCCCAAGCCCTTTTAGCATAGATACAAATGGGTGAAGGGTACAAGCACTTCTTCATCTCTAGAAAACCTAGGAAGCTGCCCACTGCTTGATGAGAATCTGTTTGGCTTGAAGAACCTGCTGGATTATTTAGAGCTCTGTTATAGTGACAGCCAACACTGGCTGTTGAAGTGAACTGTATGACTACATTGCCTGTAAAATGTGTCTCCATTTCCTTTCAGGTTGGAAAGCTGATCCAAGAAGCAGCTGGAAGAAGTAACTTGAAGAGAGTTACACTGGAGCTGGGTGGGAAAAGCCCAAACATTATTTTTGCAGATGCAGACTGTAAGTCAGCACTTCCATATTTTTCTTAAAAGCATGTTCATGTGATGTCTATTTTATTTATTTATTTCCCTTTTAGGACATATATTCTATACCAAGTAATATTCGCCGATACAGCTGTATCTAATTGCACTTTGTAATCTTACAGCAGCAGCCTAAGGTGTGATATTTATTATGAAAATACAAAATTTGAACCCACAGATCCACAGACATCAAGAAAACTGAAAAAAGTTACAATCAAGCACATAGAAATGATGTTATTATTTCTGTAATTTTTTTTGCTTCACAACAATTATAAAAGGGGAGGGCTTTAATTTACACTTGAGTTGCTAACCTAGTCAGTGCAGTATACCTTTATTAATCTGTTTTGATTGTAGCTATAAACACAGATTATTCCCTTAAAAAAAAAATCACAGATGAAGAAGTGGGTATTGAAATATCCTCATCGCCACTGTCAGCAGGGAGATGAAGGTTTTGGCAGCTGAATGATGTCATGGAGCTGAGATTTTTGGCACCTGAGAAGGTACAGGACAGACACCTAGGACAGGTTAAAACCACAAACTGTGTGTTTCTGTTTAAATGTTCAGCAAATAAATAGTTAAAAATGTTGATATCTAAGTTGTCATCAGGAGGATTGAAGGTTAACACCCAATTAAGATCAATGGGACAGTTCACACCTTGGTTTAAGCTATTGCTTCAGGCTATGTGCAGGCATCCTCTACCCAGTGTATTTTCTGAGAACTTTGTAACCCAAATACATAGACATATACGGATTTGGTCTTTCAATTTAAAAGGAGAAAATGAATAAAACAATGATTCTGAAGAGCGTGAATTACAATACTTGGTTACAATCCTATATTTACTTTCAATTTACCGATGTCTGGAAGACTAGGGAAAGCTGTAGAAATTTCAGCAGATTTTCTACATAGAAATGATTTTCCAGGGTGGGGGTATTAACAGCCACAGCCGTCCTGGTAAGCTAAAAAGGCTCCTGTCAGCTACGGACAAATGCAGATGTTACAGCCTTATACCTCAGTTATTCATCTCCATCTCCTACCAGAAATCACCATCTCTAATGTTCCTAATCTACTAACTCAGACTGGATCACCTGAACACTTCTAGCGGAGTGATATATGCCGAGGGCAGGTCTGTGTTATGGTTTTCCACAATGGAAGGACAGTTGCTCCAAGCTGCCACACAGAGCTGTGTACCTGTGACTTGTCATATTGACCAAATAAGTTTGAGGACCCAGGGAGAAGTTGTAGGCAATAGGGGGGTTACCAGAACACAGAGGAGAGCATAGTCTCCTTCAGGACTGTCTGTTCCATAGTATATCATACTAAAGCTCTCTGGCCTTTCCATAATTACAACCAGCAGCACTTGACCTGAGATTCAGACTTTGAAGCTCTGATTATTTAAGAACAGCAGACAATCTTCTTACTATTCCAAAAGATCTATTGGTTCTGTTTGAGGAATGCTGTGTGCCAAAAGTTAGCAGAAAGCATGACAAAGCTGATGAAAGTTCAGTGCATGAAAACACCCAGAGAGGAATGGTTAGACCCTTTCAAGGTGAAAACTGTATTAACAATAGAGGAAGAAGCATCAGTAAATCAGTTCTATCCACTAGTGTTTTCAGTTTCTATGGAAATGTTTGGGAAAATTTGAATGTGGTCCAGGGAACGCCCAAAATAAATGGTTTTCAAGACCATGCTGAGGGCAGAATAAGACGTTTCTGTTAGACGTTCTGTTAGACGATTCTGTCTAAAATGTGCAGAAAGTAAACCACTGTTGCTCTGTTCATTCCATAAGATTTTACTTTAAACAGTGTTCCAAAGTGCAACAGCTGATTACAGTGCTGCAGGGTATCCCTATTTAAAGATGAATTCTGCATTCTTGACGAGCCAGCTATTACACCCAATGGGAGAATTTAGATATGAATGTACAAATGGATCCTCTCTCCTTATTGGATAGTGGATGTTTTAGTTAGTAATTTAGATGTTGCTATTATATGAGACACTGCTGAAGTTGTTCTTGCATACCCCAATCCAACAGACTGCTAAAGCATTGTCTTGATTTAAGTTTTGCAGTTGGTTATAAGCAATATTTTGTGGCTTGTGTTATGAGATGGCGTGTGGAATTTATTACCTATGGACCTTCCTTCATCTAGACAATGCCTGAAGTGCCAATTGGGCCCTTGCAATCTAGTGTTTCTGAAACAGTTGTAATGCTCCTAATATTCCTCTAGTGTTACTGTGCCCAGGGTGGAATAAATAGGGGGAAAAAATCAACTTTAGATACATTTAAACCCTCTATACTTTCAGAGAGATTATGACACAAAATTAAATTAATCATTATGACCCACCACACAATAGCATGTTTTTATTTGATCACTACACATGACACTGTGCATAGCAAATGTGTCTATGAAGTTTCGCAGCAACATATGCTCTCTTGGTTTTTAGTGGACTATGCTGTGGAACAAGCTCACCAAGGGGTCTTCTTCAATCAAGGTCAATGCTGTACTGCAGGCTCACGGATTTATGTGGAAGAATCAATCTATGAAGAGTTTGTTAGAAGAAGTGTAGAGCGTGCAAAGAGGAGAGTTGTGGGGAGTCCTTTTGACCCAACTACAGAACAAGGCCCACAGGTAAAGGAATAAAGCTTCTATTCTATAGCCCAAAAGGTACCTGCAAGCATTTAAACTCTACTGTGACAGAGGTCAGTCAGTGCATACTCATTCGCAGTTCATGGTAGCTGACACGAAACACGTTTTAAGGATTAAAATTCTAATGGAGTGCAGCTTAGAAGTGTTTCAAGTTAACTAAAAACTCTCATCTTAAATATCACTAAGTTAGCCTCCCAGCTTTAACAAGAAGATTCTGATCTTCAGCCCTCAAGATACAGCTGTAAACTGTGAGAAGCTCTCAAATTCTCTGTGGGCACTTAATTTCAAAGATTGTCTACAATTACAATTGTGCTTGTAGACCACTAGAGAGACAGGAATTCTGAGCAAAAGATGTGCAGAATTGGAAAATGTTCCTGCCATTAATAAACAGCTGGGCTTATACCATGTTCAGGAAGTTAACATGGGACAAAAAATAATCATCTGCTTTGTTTGTGCTTGTAAAATATATTGCTTAGCAAGAATGTGAGTTGACCCACATACATAAGGAAACATATCCTTAAGAAGACTGAGCCCTAGTTTACATTCAGCAGCTATTTGTAGATCTTTGGTATCTCCAGCTCAAAGAATAGTGAATATAAACATAAGTCTACTTGCTGGGACATAATTTGCCTAAAAAAGCAAATTTTGATCTGATTGTCAAATGTGCAGACTGCAAGTCAAATGGCTTCTTTTCTGTTTTAGATTGATAAAAAACAATACAACAAGATCTTGGAACTGATTCAAAGCGGCATTACTGAAGGAGCAAAACTTGAATGTGGGGGTAAAGGGCTGGGAAGAAAGGGCTTCTTCATTGAACCTACGGTGTTTTCCAATGTAACAGATGACATGCGGATTGCCAAGGAGGAGGTATTCACACACATGGGCAACATCATTTTATAATGCCCTAAATAGGCCCTTTTTTTGTTTTGTTTACAGTGAAAATTACCACTAGATTAAAAAAAAAGAAAAAGAGTAAAATCTTTTCAGAACTCCTTATGCACACAGCAACTTATGACATCTGTTGGGTAAAGCTCATTTTTTTCCATTGGCTGTAAATTCTCAGACCTCACCACTGAGTCAACTGCTTTAGGAAATTCATAGTTTTTACAGACAGCTATTATCACTATTAAATGTTGCTGTGGCAATTCATAAAGAGTACCACAGGAGAGAGAAGACAATTCAAAAAGCAGAACAAAGCATGAATTACATGCTTCTGGGTGGTTTATTAATGAATAATTAATCTTTGTTGTAGATTTTTGGACCTGTTCAAGAAATACTGAGATTTAAAACCATGGATGAAGTTATAGAGAGAGCCAACAATTCTGATTTTGGATTGGTAGCTGCTGTCTTTACAAATGACATAAACAAGGCCCTGACAGTCTCTTCAGCAATGCAGGCTGGGACAGTCTGGTAAGGCTAAACTTATCACAATCCAGCTCTTGGAGATAGAAAGTTTGACTCACTATCATTAAGACACCTCAGTTTTATACTCTTGTCTGAGAAGTGTTTATCTAGACCATCCTAGTGGCGAATCACTAGCCAAGATATAGAACAGCTGTAGAGAGGTGTCGTGACTGCTCACTGAAGGAGAATACTAACGGAAATCGGAAAGCACCTTGCTTGCCATTAGCATGGTAGCCACGCTGCTGAATGGCATTACTGAAAACAAACAAAGCAGATTATAAACAATCCTTTCTGTGGAGCAGAGGAATCCTGTGAGGTTTATCCTGAAGTATTTTCTACAACAGTTCCTTAACTGAGTGGACACCTCTCTAGTCCTTAGGAATAAGTAATACCACTTACAGAGTTTAATAGTTTGCGATTTGGTATGCCAAGCCTGGGTAAACTAAAGATTCTTGAGAAATCAGGGAGAAAAAGGACAAATTCTAATCTAATAGTTCTGACACTGACATTTGTCAGCAAATCAAGAGTTCATTACTGAAGCTGGTCCAAGCATTTGGTGCCCTCCTCCAGTCTTCACAGGCCAAATTGCATTCTCCTTGTAAGAAGCAGATTGTTGGTTTTGTGGCATAACTCCCTCATTTCTTTTCAACATGGCATGTGTTTGTTATTACTAAGAGGTATAGTGTCCTTAGCTTCACAAGTTTCAGCTTCTCCCTGAGGTGTCCAAAGGTCTCTTTGACATCACATTTGGGACTTAATGCCTCTTCCTGTTACAGGATAAATTGCTACAATGCCTTAAATGCCCAAAGTCCTTTTGGAGGATTCAAAATGTCTGGCAACGGGAGAGAGATGTAAGTATTACACTGTTACCTTCTAAACTGTTTTCAGCTCTCCAACATAAGAAACATTAGTGAATCATCCCATACAAATTGAGATCAGGAAATATTCCCATCTGAGGATCAGGGCGTAATGTAACATGACTGATAAGCATTGCCATTTCTAAATGCAATTGATTTACATGGTGAGATTCTCTTTTTTCTACTTCTGTGTGCTTGCTGACTGGTTTGGTGTACTTGTTTCAGAGCTGTTTGGCCATATATTTTGCCTCTTTTGCTATTTTTTCCTTTCTCCTAAATTTATTAATATTAGGTACATCTGAATTTTATCGAAATCTTATCTATCTCTTCCAGATTTATAAACAATTTTAAATAAAATCAGGCGTAGAGAAGGACAGGCAAGTGTGTTTACATTCCTTTCAAAAAAATCACCTTCCATTACAAAGCTTTCTGTATTCTGTTATTCCACTTAGAACAAAGTGCCAAATATTTTGAAATGGAGCTCCATGCTCAAATACTGTCCCATGTACCTAATTTAAAATCTTAGCAGTTTTTAATTCTCATTACAATCACAAGGAAGCTTAGCAATTGCATCAGCCCCAGACTGGTTACTCATACAAAGGATTCAATTAATTTCTGTGCAGGAGGCATGTATACCAGATATGTCTCACCTCAGCTTTCAAAATAGCCCATGGCTAATGGCAAACTCAGCAGTAAAACTGAAGGAAAGTCAAACTCTTTAAAACTTTAAATATGTTGAAGTATACAACTTGATCTATAAAATACGCTCTATGTAGTCTGAAATATTTTTCCTCATTAGGGAGTACTTTGAATAACACATTCATACTATTCTTCACGTTCATGAGTTATGAGGTGATCTCACACTGGCCATAAATATGTCAGCTCATCTAACTCTTATCATTGTGAAAATATTCTAAAACTACTAAGCTTGATAGAGCACATGAGTAACTTGACACCCAAGAATGACCCCATTGACTTCAGGGAGGTTAACTGTACAACCAAAATATTCACATATTGGTATTGTAGAGTTTTTTGGAAGTGGGGAGGAAGGAGGCACCACCCCAACTCCCATAGAAAAATCTAGGGTAGTTGTACGCTTGATTCGCATCTACGGCTTTTAAAATATTCATCATAAACAAGAAATGTTTGGAATGGCAGTAACCTCACAAAGATGCCTGAAAACTACTTCTGAGTAATTATTTTACTCCTTTCAGAACCTCTTTGATCAGATACCACCTTCTAATTCCTCTTCCTCCCTTCATTAATATCTGCATACTTTTAATTAAAAAGGTACAGTTTCTTAGATCCCTGTTTTAAGGGATACATTTTACACATAAATAATATTGTCAGGTAGTTAAAGAACAAAGGAAAAAAGAGAGAAGAAAGTGTCTATATATGTGTGTCATTGCTAAGCCAGATCATAACTGTGCCACTGTGCTGTCTGTGCTAGCACTGTACTATCTGGGACTTGTTTTGTTCCTGCATTTAAATTCACAGATTTTTATCACATATGGGGAAAAAATGGACACAGAAAGCTGAGATCTGCTATACTTACTTTACACTCCCACAAAATGTAGCAGGGTGTATGTGCATACCAGTAGAGAACCAGAACTCATACATACAAAACAACTTCTTTCTGTTTACATTACAGTTACTTGCAATATTTTTGTGTTCATTAAAGAGTCAAAAAGAGTTTGTGTTTTTTTTCCACATTTACACTTTTTAAAAACTTATCACTACTTGAGTGGAGTAAAATTTAACTCCTGTAACTAAAAATCAGGTGACTCATCCCAGCTAGCCACATGTGGCTATTCTACTCTCTCTCCAAATATCTTCAAAGGAAGGAGATACCATTCCACTTCAGAACCATCCTCTAATGTCATAGGAATTATTATTGTCTGGGTAGCTCTGAGATAGAGCAGTATATTGTTGTGTTCCTAAAAAAAGAAATGCCAGCAGGAGAATGGCTTGGAGTTATAATTCTTTTTCTTTCCTTTTTTCCATCTTGGACTGAGGAAGGAAAGACAGTAATGTAATATTTCTTTCTAGAGATCACTTACTAGCATTAGTTATTGGGCTCCAAGTGGCTCCTGGTGACGGCTTCCACTGAGCCAATGGAGTGGTTCTTTGGACTAGCTGAGTCTGAGTCTTGGTTATTCTTTGGAGACAAATCTACCACTGAAAGCCATAGGTGGGTGCTCTATATCAATGGGAACTTTTCACATGTCAAAGAATCTTTACTAATACATTTCCTTGCATGTACTTAGACTCTGGTAAATCTTAAAATGCCTACAAAATCGTCAGTCTGAGTCAAATATCAACCACTCTATCACATATAAGGCTCACCAAGCCAACACACACATCAGAACATTTTCAAAATTACAGGTGGAATGAAATGGATGGTAAATACTGATATGTCTGCCCAAATTAATTAACTTTCCAAGGAAGGTTACAGGAGTTCCTCCCCGCATTTTTTGTGTAAAATTTGAAATGTAGGCTATGTAACACCAAGGGCATACAGAGGGGTTTAATTGCTTTTAGCAGCAGACCATCCACTACATTCTGAAAGCAACACTCATTAGAAGGAGGTTCTGAGGAATTCCCCAGAAATATTTTTTATGCAGTTGGCATTAAATTCTGCACAGGGACATTGAAAGAGAGAATCTTCAGAGAGACTTTTAGGTTACAGCTGAACTTTATCAAGGAATGACTTTGTAGGCTTTTGCTTAATAACAAATAAAGGTCTGTTTTAAGACAATGTTACAATTTGTTTTTTAGGGGTGAATGCGGATTGAGAGAATATTCTGAAGTTAAAACTGTGACAATAAAGATCCCTCAGAAGAACTCCTAAAATGATGAAGGACCACAGTGTGCAGAAGAGCACATGATACCACTCTGTATTCCTTATGGAGACCAGCACTCAGGAATAAAAAGTGTTACACAATATATATTTAAGAAATTAGGTTGCAACATATATACTGGGCACGTAATTGTGTAGGTAATGCAAACCAACTCTGCATGTTTTCATAAAACTCTCTTGAGAATCATTACATCTTTATAAAACTAATCGTAACAAGAGATAAAATTGCTGTTGGCCATAATTTAATAATGGTTCTAGCTATAAAACTGTTAAATGCAAATGCATGCACACACACATTTATCTCTTCTTTAAATAAACAAAGTAATTCTTACTCCTTTCAGACTGCCTTCTAAAACAGACCTGCATTGTACTAAGATTCTAGTTTCAATCAGAACTTTACAGGCCAGATTTTACCCTAAATGCTAGCAGTGAACAACATAAAGAAGTATCACTGATGTTCTTAAAAAAGTAAAAGACTCTGAACATTAACGAACCAAAAAAATGGTGTACTGGCAACTTTCCCATTAGCATGCTCACACAAAGAGGTCAAACTAGAGAAGGAATCAACCCATTATACGGACAACGAACTGCAAATACTTAGTAGTGAGATTTGGCTTTCAGGACCCACAGCAATTTGGTTTCCAGAGTTTATTTTCATAATTACTTTATGTCTTGATGTAAGGAAAAATCCTCCCTCGCTTACTTGAACTTGAAAGGTTTTACCTGCCTGCCAAAAGAGCATGGCCATATAGGGTGAGAGGGTGTTAAGGAGAGCAGGAATGGATCCTGAGGCTTCACAGCATATTTCAGCTTTCACTGTTTGTCTAGTTTTGTTGTTGTTACTGTTGGTGCTTTCACTTTTTTAAAAACAAGTATATGCACATGCAGATGCCATTTATTTGTCTACTATTAAACGGTCTGTGATTACACTGGGAATTATTATGTATTGGTTACAGCAGGAAGAACCCAGTAAAAGGCCACCTAACAAGAAGCAGGCTTGAATTTATTTTCTTGCTAAATGATGGCTTGCTGTCCTCACCATGCTTGTGAGCCTCAGGTGAGCTTACTGGGTAGTACTGACTTTTCAGTTATGTCTGGTTGGTTTTTGTTTGAGTTTAGTTTTTTTTTTTTTTTTTTGGCCCAGGGCAAAAATATAAGCAAGTTCTTTTAGTAGTGAGGTGTTTAAAACCTGTCACATTATTACCTGCTGCCTACAGAATCTTTTCTGACTTGTAACTAACAAACTGAACACTATCTCTTTCTTCTTTCCAGCTGCAAGGCTCATTGATTCCCCAGTCTTTTTTTAAAGAGGTTTCATTTTATTTTGTAACTTATAACTATGGAAATTTTAAAAGTACAGTGAATAATCTACAATGTGTAAGGACACTACCTGGGGTTTAAGAATTATGGCCTCAGGTGTAACAATTTTTCTAGCTGCAGAGTCTATACAATGAGCTGCTGAAAACTCCAGGCCTGATCAGCAAATCATTTCTGCATGTTCTCAACTTCCTTTACTCTCCAAGGAATTCTTCTTAGATAGGAAGTTGTGTGTGTCCTTAAACATACTGCTGGATCAGAACAAGAGTATCCAGCACTTTGTAGTGTGGTAGTCCTCAATATTTTGTATTTTGACATTCTAACTCCTGTCAAACCATGTATGTGTTTTTAAAGCAATAGGTATACATGATGTTACTCAGAAATGACCATCAGAAACATGGAGATGAATCAAAATATTCCCAAGTTGTTAAATGCAAACACGATATATTTCTTCTGTAGTTTGTCAGAGTGACGAAAAAACAAAATACAGAAAGTAAGAGATTAGTTATCTTTTAAACAACAATATAAAATGTGAAAAAGGAGAATTTACTTATTTTCTCCTATTTACTTAAAAGAGAAACTTCTTGTGCTAAGAGCATTTACACCGTGTACTCTTTTGTATTCCCTTTGTGTATTTTGTATGTCTGTGCTGTATTCCCAGTACATTCAGGTAAATAATGTAGAGTTGCCATTTTATTCAACCCCATCACCACAGCTCCATTCAATGTATGTGGATTTGTGAAATCCTTTTTAAAATGTACCATCTGCATGGATCCAACACACCATTCTTCCAGTCCCTGCAGCTTTTTGTTACAGTTTTTAATCATGTATATAGTTATATGTTATTAAAAAAGTAAAAGGATATTTTCTATGAAGTTTTTCCATTAAAAAGGTTTAGAGGAAGACTTTAGACTGTGAGACTCCTTTATTGTTGACAGAGCTATAAAAATATTTAAAACAATATTTTCTTAGCAAAAGATCTGCTCTCACAGTAGCTTTATTTTCATTTGCAAAAATGAATGAAATAAAAGGCCAATTACATTTTCTAGAATATTATTGCAGCTGTATGAAAAACACTTGTGAATTGCAGATCTAGGTCATAGCCAAAGTTCATCCTCACCCTCATGGTCATTAAAGTTTAGCTATGGGGGAAGGTCTGAAATCATCAGAACCAGTGGGGCACCCTTGCAAACTGCTGCATCACAGCTTGAGTTTTGGATAATGTTTAAAAAAAAACCATGATGCCTTTTCTTTCTCTAGTAGATGAGTCACAGAGATGACGAAATTAACACTCCAATCTTTTATAGAGTGGTATTCTACTCGTCTTTAATTTCAAAATGATAGACCAGGAGAATGACAGACTGAATATTATTTGACAGCCTGTAAAAATTCACATGACCAGGTACTCTATATAGCTCTCCCTTAAGCAATTATTTTATTTCAGGGTTTCTTCCATTTCCAGAAACAGCATTCTTCTTTGAAATGGTGCCCAGGCAGATAAAGTAACTACTGAATTAATAGGGCCAAGAAACTTTGTTGTATAGCAAGCAAGTTGTATACCTCAGTGTCACAGAATAATATTGTTGGTTTAATCAGGACTCTACAGGTAATCACAATAAATAATTTGACTAAAATAGATGTGATAAAAGAGAATAAAACTTCGTAACAGGATTGAAATTGCATTCTCAAAAAGGAGTACTGTTCCTGATGGTCTGGGATATCAGGAATATATTTAGCAGATTTTAATTTCTATTTAACTAGTGTCAGGGACAACACTCTTGTAATTGGACTGTGAGTAGACAATCAGCACTTAACCATATGCGCTGTTGCTCTCTGACCTGTTTGCAACCTATCTTACCACTCCAAGCAGTCATATAGGCACTAGCAATGGAGTCTTTTCCTGAAAGCAAAATGAAGGAGGGTAGGTTGTTTCGGAACCCATGAAAACAAGGACTGTTGTCATCTAATGACATAAGCAAGTTTAAGTCCATTGTAAATAAGCAGTCTGTGGAGCCCCAGTCGTTAAAAGTAAATTGATGGATAAATGCATTTCTTCTGGGGAAAAAAGATGGGAAGAAAGGCTAAAGGTATTTCAGTTCTGTGCCCTTCAGGCAAAGCAACAGATATTAATACCACCTGAGCAGCATACAAACACCAGTTTCCCTTCCCACAGAGGCCAGGATGAAAAAGCTTGTCTTGCATATGCAGAGGCATTGTGTTACACTGCCCTCTCATTTCTCAGTTCTGTCTTGGGAAAAATAGAACCCATAATAACTGAATTCAGGGCACCAATTTAGCTAGAGAGGAAGTCAAAGACAAGCAATAGACTGTACTGTTTACTCATGTCTGCATGGTTGCATCTACAGCTCTGGAGAGCCTGTATACAACCACTTTACATTTGCATCCATACATCTGTCTTTCACTGCATGCTAAGTCCATCAACACAGGAAGTTATTTTTCTCATAACAACTTCATAGCACAATGACTGATATTCACAGTGCTCTGTCTATCAGGAAGCAGGAAAAGCCTCTGTGCCATCAGCATTCCCAACCCATTCAAAACAGACTTTTCTCAGCACATTACACTACAGCTGCATAAAATGCATCTTTCTTCCTCATCCTCATTAAACACATAGTTCAATAATTCTTCCTGTATCATCTGTGTTCACTGACAGCACACAGGTATCAGGGAACTATGTGTGGCCCTGCCAGAAAGCTCAGGAACCTCTAAATCAAAGCAGGGGGACTTTTGCATAAAGTTGGGCTACTTAACAGGCTAGACTAGACTACTGTGAGAACAGTGGTATAATTTCATGTGACTAAAGTGTGGCTAGAATATGCTACTACTAGGGCTTGGCGTCCCACTTTCCTCTTCCACGCAGCACAATGTGGAGTGCTGGGATACTGGTTTCAATAAGCACTTCCCTAATTTTTCTCAGAGGACCAGAACTGACACACTGGAATTCAAGGTTAACACAAGCAACAGATTATTACAGCTGGCTGTACTGCAGGTTTGGTCATGTTAGTAGTGAAGAGCTGCTACACTGGCGGGGTGCTTAGCACCAAGTGCTCTGATATCTAAAATGGAGGCCTCGATGCTGCGCGCGCACACATATGACTGAGAACCCATGCCAAAGATAGTGAGTGGAGGCACAAGGGTGACTTCCCTCTTGGTACAACTGGGATAGGTCACTAAAGCTGTTGCATAATGTCCCAAATCCACTTAGTCTCCTGTTAGATGGGGGAGAAAAAGCACATCTACTGGATAACAGGAATTGTTAATTCTAAAACAGCTCTGCCAACTGAACCCTCACTAAAAGCCTAACTCATCCCCCTAGTACAGGTACTCCAGAGCCCCACTGCATTATAAAGCACACAGCTATTTTTTTTCTGATATCAACAGATTTAAATTCACTGAAGTCTCTACTGAAGGAAGGACTGCGTCCATAATCCACTGCTTCTCTGTGGTGAGCACTATTACTTTTCATTGGCTCAAGGGATGAGATGCATCAAAGAGCAGAGGCCATCCTGTATTTTACACAGCATATACTTTTTTGGCTGTGCCTCCAGTGCCAGGATGCACTCCAGGGAACGTTATTTCACTTGATTTCAGGTGACATTTATGAACAAATTATGGAGGGCCCTTGTCATCATTTGTAATGTCCCAAAGTCTCCAATTCCCAGGA
The DNA here is from genome assembly GCF_027791375.1 of Indicator indicator. Taxonomy (NCBI): domain Eukaryota; kingdom Metazoa; phylum Chordata; class Aves; order Piciformes; family Indicatoridae; genus Indicator; species Indicator indicator. The sequence continues at coordinate 8,367,963 of NC_072025.1, forward strand.
TGGTTGGAACATCTGGCAGGACAAATTGCCTTAACAATCAATGAATTCTGCATTACAGATATGTTTCCCAGTGCATTACTCTAACCATTTCTTGTATTGTCAATTAATCCTAGTATCTAACATCAAATCCTGCAATTCCAGGCTAGTTTTGAGGTATTTTCATCTGCCTGGAATTTCTCTATGAGACCTGCTAAATAAACCTGGATTGTGCAACCACAGTATCAACAGACTGTAAGAAAAGCTCCAGCTGCAGAGGTTGCCAAGGAGGCTGTGCACACAGCAGGCTGAAGGAACCCAAAAGGGTGCTTGTGAAATGTTTGTGCTGCTGGCAGGCAGCACATTGCCAGGACAGATCACACATCATGAATTTGCACATCAAATGAAGCTGCACTGGTCTGAGAGCATGGGAAAGGCCTGTCTTGAACGGCATGTGTCCTACTTCCTAAACATGTATATTTTACACTTTACACTTGGTTTTTGGCCAGATTGAAAGTACCGCAAGTTCCCCAAAGCTTGCCTTTGAAGTGGAACTGTTCGGATAATGTTTCCTTTGGCAATTTGTCTATGTAATGAAGCAGGAACTTAGCTGCACTGGCCTCTCAACAATCCACCACTAGAAGTATTCAAGCATTTGTGCATATGCACTCATAAACAATTTGATCATTTTTCATAACTTTGCTTAGCCCCAATCCTTCTCCCTTATGTTTCCTCATTATGAGGTTGGTGTAACTTGTGCTAATATTAACTCACATAATTTTGGGGGTTTTCACTGCTCTTGGTATGCCTGTCTGAGTTCCCAATTCCTACAGCAGCTTAATTAGCAAGACATTTGGGTGCAGCTCACTCCTGCTGCTGAACAAAAAGAAAATGTGTTTGCATTGCGTTCCTTGGCAAAAAGGCTCCAGCTCATGGTGCACTGGTCTTCTCAGATTCTCCTGGGACCACAAGATGGGACACAGAGCAGGCTCTCTTGTGAAGTTTCTGCTGTTTCCTGCTTCCTATTGGTTCAAAACCTCCCTCACAGTCTTTGGCATCTGACATCCAATCTCAAAGCAGTCAGCGTCTACAAGAAAGGCCTCCTTTTAGCTTTTAATTTTGAACTTCAAAAACATTCAGGTTTCTGGGAAAGATGCTGAACGGAAAGGTATGCCTTGTTGCCACCAAGAAACTGCAGATTAAGATGACAGCTAAAGCATTCCACTTGCATCTGATGGTCCTGCCACTAGTCAGAACTTCCCATTTTTCATTTACCACGAGAATGTGGCGCTCTCTCACTCAGAGCTGGCTAGTGAGATGCCCCATCCCCAGGCTATACAGCTATGGGGACTAAGCAGACAAATCAAGCATTCCAAAAAGTCCAGAAAAGTCACCAAATGTTCTTCAGCCTTATTCTATCAACATCATGTGCATATTCTCTTTTAAATATAACTTGGCTGTGAAATTAAGAAAGTTACATTACCTCCAAAGAAAGGGGCATTTCTACCAGTCTGTGGTTTCCAAGTAGCCTGTAGCTTCTGAGAAGTACAAGGAAGGCTTCTACACTAGGATGTTTTATTGCACCAGGATTGCCTTATCCCAGAGGCTGCCACATTCAGTACAGGGAAGGAGGTAAATATAGCAAGGCTGTTGAGACCACTATGCCCTTTCTGTCCTCATATGAGACTAAACTGAAGCAATGGACTCTTCTGAGAATCTGTGTAGAAACAAGTGTTTCTCCACACTGCATATTAGACAACTTGAGCCACAGGTCGCCATTACTAGAGATCATCTGGGGACTGGTAAGTTGGCCAGACCTCTGATCAGATCAATATATACAGAACCACCTACTCCCATAACTGAAACTGCAGCAAAACCCAGAGCAATAACTGTCCTGTATTTGCACTGGCCCAACTTCTCAATCAGTCTTCCTCTTGCAGCATTTGCCTCCCAAGGACAAATGTACCTGCTGGTACAACAGACTTTTCCAAGTTTCTTTAGGGAATGCAGAACATTTGACACCCTCCACAATTCCCATTAGATTTCCCTTTGTGAACTTCTCTGGTGCCACCATTTCAGATTGCTCCAGTGGGAAAATGTCAGCAGACTCCAGCTGCCCAATGCCTTTCAAAAAGTCAGGGCCAAGGCTCTGGGATGAACATATTGAAATAATTTCTTATTCCATTATAAAAAAATACAACAACAAAATCTCTGCAACTACTGTTTCTCACTGCTGCAAATCAACTTGTAGTTCTTTCCTATGAGAATGCCAAACCTGTTTTCTTCCCTGTAGTGAACTGTGCATGTATTACAGAATAGCTAGTACACAGCCCTGCTAAAATACAGGCTCGCTGCTTGATTTCTATTTTAAAACCACAATATCCCAAGCTCTTAGGGTTCTGGCAAAAAGGCTCTTTTAAGTAACTGTTCTAGGGTAGAACAGCAACAAATGGCTTAATGATTTGTTTTTGTAATGTCCTCTCTAGGAAGACTAATTACCAGCTAGACTTCTACCATGAAGTTTCAAATATTTGGGGCCACATTCTTTTTCAGGCAAAATTCATACTGCGGACTGCAGAAGCTGTCTGAGTGAGGGAATTTTGCTCAAAGCTTCTCAAAGTCTTAGGATTATGGTCTGACCAATAGATTTCATGATGTTTCTAGAATTTTGAAAAAATTAAGTAGGAAATAAAAGTGTATTACTATTTGTCTCTTTGGGGTAGTAACATAGTCACCAAATTGCTGTTCTCAGCAGTTCTGAATGCAAATGTGTATTTCGTGCATTAGTTGTGAAAGCTGTGCTCAACAGCAAGAGCCATGTGGCACAGAGCAGTTCAGTGTGCTGAGCCACCAGCAGATTCTGCCTGACAAAGGAAAATAATAGGCTTTTCTGATTTTTCTTCTTTCTTACAAAGTTTCAGGACAATCGACTTTTCTTATTTATTCTCTCTAGTGGACTTCTTTCTCCCTTAATTCCTCCTCCTCTTGGAGTGCCTCTACAAAGGTTATGGTTGTGGCAAAGCACTCGGATGTTTAACTTCACTGTGCATATAGCCTCTACTAGTACTTTCCAGCTCTGCCATTAAACACTGGGCAGGCCATGCAGTAGCTCCTCATTACACTATGTGCCTCGGTGATTTTGTCTACAGAACCAAAGCAGCAAACATAACTGACTTTCCGGACTCAGCCACAGCAGCCAGTGCTCAGTAGGACATTATTAGTCTCATCTGCACCAGTTCAACATACCTTTTTACCAAATACAGATACCAAACTTTATAGCAAATAATTTTGTAATCTGTTTTTATCAGGACATTAAGCAGCTACTACACTTATTGTTCAAATATGTTTTATAACCTTCATAGGTTTTTATCCGTAGTCAAGACTTTTTCTGCTCTGAATGTTTGTTAAAGCTATGGAAAATGTTCTTGCTTCATCTTGAGTCACAAACCACCTCCCATTTCAATCATAGGCAAATTAGTATTTGAGCATCTATAGAAGGTGCTGAGCAGAGAGAAAAACTGATTAACCATAATGAAATTTATGGAAGAAAAAGGGTAGTGGGAATGGGTGGCTTAAGTGGGCTTTCACCTCTTCTTTCCCCTGCTGTCCTTACACACTTCATACAGCCTCGTGCCTCACTCCCAATCATGCACTTGATCATGTCTCCTACACAGCTCCTCTTCTACAGCTTGCTCCAATTGCCCTTTAAGTGGCATTATTTTCGAAATGTAAATTGAAAGGTTCCTCAGTGTATAAGAAATACATAAATCTTGCACAGTATTCAGGATTTCCAAAATCCATGCAGAATCCGAAGCTATGAATTTGCTTCAACCTCTTACTTATGTCAAAGATGTTCAAGAAGTTCATATCTGGAAAGAATCTTGTCCTATCTTCATGAGACAGCAGATATGAGCGCTTTCTATGGAATAGACTTGCAACACAAATAGGCTTTGGACAGTGTACAAATCGAAGTAACAAGATCTGAGGGAGTTATAAGATGAGAGTTAATTTTGAGACTGTTCTAATAAAATTAAGTTATTTCAGCTGCAATGACCTGCAGGGAAACAATATTTGCTTTCTTTTCCATCATCTTTGTCAATCCCCCTTCATGGCACAAAAACAAAACTAAAAAGATAAAGGCATTAACTGATCACCTCGTTATTTCTATGCAGTCAATCAAAACCATGACCACACTGTCCTCTACAAACATCAGAGACTTGATCTAGACCTCGTAAGTTTTAAAAATGAAAAGTCAGGAAAAAATTAAATTATTATTATTATAATAATTTTATGGGCAAGAAGCTGATTAAAAGAAAAAATGCACCAACTCATTCTAAGATTAGAGAGAAAAATCTGCTAAAAATGGCTGGGATCAAGCACAGATCTCCTGACTCCTAACACAGCACCCTTTTTGGTGCTGTCTTTTTTCTGAGCCATGCTTCTTGCACACTAACACTATAGTCATATTATTGTAAAGGAAAAATTAATACACACAAGCACATAGACTGAGAATTGATGAGACTCTTACAGAGGAATTCTGTTTGTCTACAGATCTGTAGGAGTAGAATTTAAATTACTTTCAGTTCTGACAAATTCAGCTGGGGAAAACCCTTGAAATTCTTTGAAACTAACAATCTTTTAAGACCTTAGGTAGGGGGATCTGCTTTTTCTTGTTAGAAACAGCCACACCAGTCATTAATTTCTACATATTTAGACTCAATGCAGGATCTCTCAGCTAATAAATAATACCATCAACTTTTACCAGGGTTTAAGCATAGACAAATTAGCTTTTCAGCACTTGTATTGGTTTACCGCAATTTTTGTGTGTTGCTTCCTGTTTCTACACAGTTAAGCAGCAAGCCCCATACTTACATATATACCTAGATGTTATTAATTTTTTAATTTTTATACACACACACATTCAGGCTGCATATTTTTCATTTGGCTGTATACAGTTCAATTCCTTGCATTCTCCTTCTCTCCCCATTACTACGTTGCTCCCCACAATAGAAGGTGAGCTTACAGAGGACTTAAGACTGTATTCTTGCTGAGGTCAACTGAATTTACAGCACCACTGAAAACCTATGACCTATGGGTATTTAGGTACCTGCAAGGCTTTAACTTGAGGAAGCAATCAGGCATCAGTTTGTGGCTGGCTGTGCTTAATCAATTTGTAGCTGACTGATTAAAATCTTTGAAAAGCTGAGTCTAGAGACAGACCACTACCTGAGATTTCTAACAGGCTCAGCCAGTACAGGCAGTACTATTCAGATTAGAGCTCTAGGTTGAGATGAACTGTTCTCTAAACCCTGTTGACCCTCTTGACCACATCTCTTCAGACAGCAATAGGAGATTAGGCCCACAGAGCAGGTGTCAGCACCTACAGCACAGACATATCAAATTAGGGTGAGATTCTCTGGCACATGTTCCTAATCTAGGAATCTTACTTGAAAATGACATCCCTGCCTATATTAATCCAAATTATAGTCAGTGCTTCATTTTTTTAAACCTAAAACTACTGATGATTTCAACATATGCCATATGCTGAGGGGTTATCCTTAGGGAACTCTGATTAGAGCCTCTTACTAACACTGTTAAATCCTGAGAATTCAAACCATCAAGGCACCAATATACAACTGCACTATAACAAATCACAATGCCTTGAGAATGTCCTCACTAAACAAACAAAAAACCCAACCATAACAAAACAAAACCCTACAAAATACGTGCTTTTAAGTAAAAGAAAGCTATCATTTTACATAGATAGATAGTTTTGTAAACTGATCAGATAATTAATGATGATAGATTTTTTCCTAAACTCTTGCCACTTATTACTTTGGTTCTTTATTCACCTAAGTACTTACGTAGGGTGACTTATACTGGCCTGTATGTCCTTCTTCTCTGCTCCTTTATGACTAATACTGAACAAACTGCATTATGTCACACTAGCTGCTTGCTCTTACCTCCTAGCATTTTCTTTTTTATAGTGTAATTACAGTGCAATACACTCTTAGAAGGTACCAGGTACTACAGATAGTTCATCTGCCTTCACACCCACAATAATATGCTTGAGCCAGTGCAAACAAGTGATGCAATGCAAGCTGTGTTTTTCCCAAGGGTGGAGAGCACACCCCAGCCAAACTCTCAACTTGTTTCTTCCTAAGGAGAATAACTTGCAAGGTCACTTTTGAACCCTGACTTCCCACGGGGTGGCCACAATGCACCCAGCATAACTACAGGAAAAGAAAATTAACCTCTGAACTATCTCTGCTCATACATGGAGTATATGAGCTAGCAAACAGCAATACATAACACTAATTAATTGCAGCTTCACTTGAACAGATTGAAAAACTCTCCTAAACAATCTGAAAAAGTACATGACTAGTACTGAATTCTTGTGACTTTATTTGGAAGCTTAAATTAGATGCTAGCACATCGATGTAGAAGTAACGTATAATTTCAAATGCACAAGCCTCAGTTATTTTCTTAATGTTTCTGTAACAGTCACTGGTAATTCCCATCTAAATTTATCATTTAGAATCTGGTTTAACCAGAAGTAAAACACCACCATCTAAATAGACTGTAACTTCTACACTTTCTGCTTTTTTAAAGCACTGTGGAACTAAAGAACAATAGAATACATTTGTTATTGTAACAAAGGATTTGACAGGATTAGTACTATAATAATTTCTCAGTTATTAATCAGGTTTCTTTCTATGACAATCATTGTTTGACCATGTAATATCTACATTTGTTATTCTGATGCATATAACTAACATTATTTTCTTTAACCAGCCAAAATATGCCTCTCTGAGTTGGCCCTAATAGGATTTGGCCTTTTAGTCAATCAGACAAATAAAAGTCAATCAGTCAATACATAAGTAGGCACAAGCAGAAAAGCAGTTAAAAGAAAGCATATAAGTCAGATGCATTAAGAAATAGTTTGAATGTTTGCAAAATGTGGTACATCTCTGAACTTTTATCAAAACTTAGCATCCAAATACACCCCTTTTCCTGTTCCTTCCCTTGCTTCATTCCCACTCTGCATCTGTTTCATAGTTCAGTGCACCAGATAATTTTTTGTTATGACTGTTTCAGTCCAGCTGACTGGTTAGATATCTCTTCTTGTGGCAACCCAATCTAGTCTCCACACCAAAGAAGGGCAACAAGCAGACAGACTTCTCTAAAGACCAATGTCCTTTTCGACCTTTTCAGACATTACTTGCTCATAACGAAGCACTTCAATGCCATCCTTTTGCAGTTAAATCAAGATTCTTACCTAACAGCCTAAAGAATCTCACAAACTTCATCATCTTTTGCCCTAAATGTGCATACACAGTGTAAAAAAAAAAAAAAAAAAAATCAAACCAGAATACATCCCTGCATGTAGAAACAGACATATACACACAAAACAGATGCTAGTTATTCTGTACTACCGGAAGATTCTCAGACTGTACGTGGTCTAGAATAGTCTTCAGGGAGACTTTCATACCACCTACAAAACATCACTGCTGTGAGATTCTCTAGCACTGTCCAAGCAGATAAACAGCTTCTGCAGTGTTATAAAGCATCATGCTCAGGCCATCTTGGTCTAAATTGGACTAAGATTGTGCAGCTATTATACACAATAAAAATAAAAAGTTTTCTTGCACATTGTAATATGACCTACTTAAAATTTAGTCTTAATGCCCATGGCATTCCATAGCATCTATAGGAATTGTAAACCAAAACTCAGACTTTCCAGTGATACCTGTTGATATCAGGTGATACCTGTTGTTTCAGTGATGTAATCCACAGCAAATATGGGCATAGCACTAAAGAAAACATGGGACATTAGTGCAGAAAAACAAATACAAAACCATACCAGTGGAAGAAAATACAACTTTTTTTTTTTTTTTTTTTTTGAGCAGGGCAGAACAAATGTTTGACTGAAAAGCTTCAGGTCTATCTGGGAGAAGGCCAAGACTAATCTAACCTTTGGTCAAATGGTTGGGAGTTAGCTGGTTTCCTTTTTCCTCTTACATCACTCCCAGAGATTTCGACAAAAATAATATGGCCCCGATTACATGACATTACAGGCTCTCATAATGCACTGGAGAGGATAGTGTTGAAACCCCTTAGAGGCAAATTAGTCCCAGCAAAGCAACAGCTGTAAGATTGCTATAAACAGGGAAAACAACTACAATGCTTGCATCATGTACTTATATGATTTAATATAACTTATTAAGTAGATTAGATTATTGGACTTTTTTAAACAGGTCTGACAACCTTGTATCATCATGGAAATACCAGGGTTTGTGTTGCATGTAGTTGCTATGAAGACATTTAACCACTCAGTACATTCTTCTAAAATGCTAAAGCAGACCCAGGTATAAGATGATTTATCTTGCTTTCAGAAAACATATGCAGTCAGAGAACACATGATCTACATGGCTTTTTTAAAGTATGCTGGAACGGATCACCACTTCTATCACGATCTTCTTCATGCAGCCCCTGTGACTGATCAGGTGCCAAGCACCGGCTCAGCCTGCCTTCACTACTGGCTCCAAGGATCACTATGCCCTGGTATGGGGTTCCAGGAACAACCAAGGAGCCTTCTGGGGGCCTATTGCAGAAAGCTTCCTCAGCATTCACACTTAAAATAAATTCCCTAGTTGAAGAAAACACAACTCTCCTGTCCCCTCCTCTTCAGTTACTCTAAATACATATCCCTTTCCTAGTAGTCTTACCAGTGCTGACATAGGATCAAACATACACTGTTCTCCTCTGCTATAAAACCACTCTAGATGTACCCCACATGTTATTTTGGGCCAGGGGGGAGAGAAACCAAAACTAACAAAATAAACAAACAAAACCTCCCCCCCCTCCCCCAAAACCCAAACACAAAAAAAAACCACCACAAAAAACCCCACCTGACCTGAAGGCAGATTCCAGTTCAAGCTGCCTCTCTAACTGCTCCAGTGCTCAACGCACATGCTCTTCCCATGTCCATATGCTGCCAGCAAGCCTCAGTCACCTGTGCCTAGGCTCACAGGTGCCCTGCTCTGCCATGGTGGAGCCCACTACTGAAGCCACATGCACTCCAAGCCCACAAGCAGGCTGCCAAAGAGCTGCTAAGTGGCTTTTCATTCAGGCCAAACTGGAAAGGATAGGCTTAACCCTCATTAAGTTCTTCAACCACCCACACCTGCTTCTTGAGCCAGTGCTCATCCCAAGCATGAGACCTATCCACCAAGGCAATGGCACTAGGTGGGGACAGGAGGGACACAATACTGGTGAAAAGCAGCTTTAGTGAGGCCTGTTTTGGATGTCGACAACAGATGAAGTCCTGCAAAGCCATCCTGGCTGGCAACTGTTCACAGCCAAGCCGCCAGCATGCCAGTGCACTGCTGGTCTCAGGCTAACCAGTATGGCCCTCACTGCCACAGTACTCCTCAGAGCCTGCCTGAACCAGGCTGTGCACAAGCACCTTGCAGAAAATGGAACAGGGCTGCCCCTCACTGTGGGCAGGGAACCTTCGGGACCAAGAATTGTTAGGCATCCATGCATCCTTGCCACAGCAGTGAAACCCCTGCTACAGCCCTTCCCTTCTACTCTGCTTCTCCTGGCCCGAGGCACCTGCTGCACTGCAGCCTCACCAAAGCAGCTGTCAGCAGCCATGGGGGAAAGACCAATGACATGGACTGCTCTCTTGGGATGAACCAGCCACAATGGCCTCCCTACGTTTACAGCAGCCGGTGGAAAGCTGTACACCAAGCCAGAAGTGCACTACGTGACCTATGAGCAGAGAGGAGGATTGTTTTTATTAAAACTGTGGAAAAAAAATGCTCCCTTGGAGGAGTAATTTTAAGTGTTGCTACTTTGAGAGTGGGAGCTGGTTAGGTTTTCTTTTCCTTTACTTGGTTTGAATTGCATTTTCTGCCTTCCAGTTTGGAGGAATAAAAATAGATGCTCAAGGTAACTGTGAAATATGACAAAAACTTTGGTTTTAAGAACTGATTTTATATGTGGTGAGCTTAATTTTGCCAGATTAAATTTAACTTTTTATTGCAATTTGCAGTGCTTCATTTAATAGTATATAAATAGTATATAATATCGCAAATACTGCTCTGAAATTTAGGGCATATTGCAAATTAAAGGATTTAATGAAAGGCATAAAGTAGTTACATGAAGGTTTGCATCACTTTTGAATAAATATAAATTTTCACATATTCAGGTGAGACAAGATACAACAGTATATGCTGTTTACCCATTTTATATGTATACTTCATGAAAACATACAGATTTCATGAGAGATTTTAGGACTGTTGATAAATGCTGTATCAATATATTATATGTAATTCATAGACGTTTAAAAAAAGTGTAAAAATCCACAGGGGTTTAAAAAAGATACTTTCTTCTTATATAAACTTTAACATAATATAATAAAATCTGCAAACTTGAGAACAAGTAATTAATAAAACCAGTGAAAGTTTGCACACTATGTTGAAAGCTCAACACTACCCACAAACTTTACAACTATGAAAGCATATGCCTCTGTCTATGTAGTCTTCATATCAAGTTTGGGCTGGGCTGCTGCCTATGTGAGAACTGCCATGTTGTGCCAGAGACCAGAATGTTCCCCAGTGGCTTGGGCAGATTTCTAAACCCCGCAGCTTCTAACAGCTTCTATTGTATTGGAGAGGTCAGAGGAAGCTGTGGGGCAGTGCATGAGCACACTGGCCTCACAGTGCCCAAGGAATGTCTAGCTCGGTATGTGGGGAAGATGAAGCAGACTGAAAGAGTATGTTACCTGTTGCTGTAGATTTCCCATTCACACTGTTCACAAAGTCATGGAGCTGGGCTGCTCCATCAGAAAGGTGGAAGAGGGTGCTTCCAGGCCCCACATGCTGCCACTGGTCTACTGAATAGCTATGTGTCTGCTGTCCTTGCTGGGAATGGAGCTCTGGCAGCCAGGTGCTGCCCAGGGGCCATCACCCTGGCCTGGCAGGCAGGGTCTACCTATATTTAGTGAGAACAGGAAAATGAGCCTGTTGGGGTGGACAGTTGTTTACAGGAGGTCAGATAAGCAACTACAGTTTTGTCTTGTGGAAAACATAGCTGTCACTTCTTAAGAGATGTAAGGTGTCTCGAAGACAAGGGTCTTCACTGCTATGCAAGGCATGCTTTGATGTTGTTCCTCCGAATGATCTTTCAAGATCTACTGAATATGGTGGAAGAAACAATAAGAAGATCTGTCAAGTAACAAGTCCATAATGCAGCACTTTCCTTGATGTAATTGTTCTCCATGTATGCAAAAGATACACAAGTCTGCTGGGTTTTGCAAGGATTATTCCAAACCTAGAAAGAAAAAATGTCCTTGTTTCATGAATGCTTTATTAACTCTATATATTTTCATGTATTTTCTAAAGAAAGCTTATAGTCTATTTAAAGTGTTTGGCCTGTGACAGGAAAAAAAAAGGCGGGGGGGGAGAGAGAGAATGAGATCTGAAAAACTACATATGAGCAGTACTATAGAATATGCACCTAGGAATTACATGTATGCCTTGCAGAGTTATGCCATCTTTTCAGTCCCACATTATAAAAGCAGCTCTAATTTCAAACTGGCACTAAGAAAATGAGACCATCTCATTTAAATGTGGCCCACAGTGCAATAATTACAGCCTTTTGGGCCTCAAACTGACTCTAGTACCATGCAAAAGGCACGATCTTGGCTATCCATCAGCATCTAAACAAATCAAGTACTATTTGCTCTGGAATGGCAAGTAAAGAGACTGTCTTGTTTTGGTTAAGGGATAAGGTAAAGGAATGCAGGATTGTAGCAAGAAGACTGCTAAAACAACCTGCAGTGTTACAGGCAGTCTAAATGAACATCAACCCTCACTAACATTGCTCTGAAAATTCACTCTTTTCAAACAGATCATTAGATTATGCACATCATTCTACCCATTAGCATGCAGAAATAAATTACTTTGAGAAAAACAGGGTTCAGCAACCAATGACACTTATGGCCAAAAAAAAATCAGCACGTGGATCCATTCTGAATACCATATAGGAAGGCTACTTTGTTGCTGAAAGCTGAAACTTTAAAAAGCTGGAGAAAGGTATCCATGGAAATATCAGCTTCCAGCTTCCACTGAGTTCAGCTCCACCTGGAATCACCCTACTACCTACCCATCATCTGTCCCATCTGGAAATCAACAGGAGCTGGAAGTACTACTTTGCCAGAAGAAATCTGTGGTAGCTCTGATCTACTTGCATATTTCACCTCCAACTGCAGAAGGAAACACCCAGGTTGGCACTAGACACCAAAAGAGGGTACTGGCCACTGATAAAATCTTGCTGACCTCAGCACTGTAACAATTTCAGTAAAATCATTTTTTATAAAAATATTTGGACCATACTTTAATTGCATGAAGAAACTCTTAGTGTTGTTTAGATAGCCTGGTAAGGGTGAGACTAATCAACAGTCACTTTAGAGGAGTAAAGAGATTAGAGTTTGTGGCACTATTATATTGCTGCCTTATTCATGATTATGATATGGGAAAAAATCACTCCCTAGGACTGACTAGTCAAGACCCATTGGATGAAGGAAGATGGAGATAGCTGAGGTTGCTTTCCTGAGTAAAGGCCCTTTGTATGATCCTACTTTTAATAGAACATTCTAAAAAAAAAATTTTAAAAACTGTTTATAAAAGTCAGTATGCAGCCTCACTGCATATCTATGCACACACATGTATATACATATATCACTGAAAAATATTTTTTTTACTTATCCTCTGAATATGAAAGCCATGCTGGTAGGATGACTATCAAATGTCTTCCATTTCATGGTACACTTTTATGGTGGGAAGTTATTGACATTAGAAAGGAAGAATAATGAAACTGAGGTCACAGAGTTATTTACACTGGTGGGTGGATCCCACAGCATTCCTGTATGATTCGATTGTTTTGATGACCCTCTTTTTGGAATTCTGTCACACATTACATCTGATATTTGGATCTTGGTAAATTGAAAGGGACACTGAGAGGGTTGTTTGGTTACTGTTACCAGTGAGCTAACACAAACATGATTTTGTCTGTCCCTGTTCAAGCCAATGGCTGAGTTCCCAGTGACTTCAGGAAGCTTCCAGACTCCCTGCCCCAAAGAGCTAACAAGCCAGACAGAAGAAGTAGCCATGTAGATACCAAGCTGAGCAAGGGACACTGAGAGAACATTCAGGGAACATCCAGAGAAATCTGATTAAATTACTGAGGGAGAAAAGAAGAAGGCATAGTCAGGGGAATGCAAGTTCCTTTAAAAGGCAAGCTTTATTTTTAATTTTACCATTGAAAGGGAAATTTGGAAATTATTGCCTTAAAGATTTTTGTTGAGGGTTGGGAACTGACAGTCCGCTGCTATATAAACCAATAAAACAGTCCTGAGGTGAGTGTTCCTTGTTTTCAGACCATTACTGTAAAGCTGTTAACCTTCACAGATACTGTATCACAGAGTAGCCAGCAGGAATTAAAAATGCAGGCCACAGTGATTGAGAAAATCCAACAGTGACACATTAGCAACAAGGACATGTAAGTATGGCTGTGAATAACATGGCTCTGATACTAGTGCAGAAGCTAAGGGCTTCGTTACATTTAATTACTTCCGGCTTTAAATCCAGGCCTGCTTCAAAATGAGGGTGGCTGCTATTAAACTAAATTACTTTTCCCCTCAAGCTCATATGGAAAAGTATAGTACCAAAGGAAGACAGCTTTTGTTAAAAGCAGTATGGCAAAGGTGATGTTGCCAGCGTAGAGATTGTCTGTAACTGAGAGCAGCTCATAAATGAAGTTTTATATTGTATTTGTCTTTAATAATGTATGAGAGAGAAATATTTGTATTTGACTCAGTTCCCTTCTGCCTGCTGCTCATTGTGCTGCTCTGAACTGCTATATAACGGCCTTCCCTGGTGCAGAAGTTACACACCAGTACATTGGTTCTTTTTCCCATGGTTTTTCCCCCTTGCAGGGCGGGTATGAGGAGTGACAGTACCATACTCAGCAACACGGGACTTCCCAGGAATAGAGTGTAGTCTAAGATGTGGGCATGTTTGTATGACCATGCATTTGAGCATATATTTCAAACACAAACACACTAAGTGATAGAAGAAGTCCCTTCCCACAAAGGTCACAATAGTTGCATCCTGGAGCTACCCAGAGAATAGACCCATTTAGTCCTAATGCAAGAACAAACAAACAAACAAACAAAAACCCCCAAACCAAACCAAACAAAAAAAACCCAAAACAGTAAAAAGCGAAATACTAGCAATGGCCTTGATAAAATAATCTGCTGTGGGATGCACCAGATTCCTAGTGGACAAGGTGAAATGAAAATGAGGGATGGGTTACTCAAATCAAACCTAATACAAACCGAATGAGAATTTAACCAAATCTTCTGTCAGATTTTTTTAATTCCTGTTGTGTTTCTGGCTCTCACTCATATTCAGCATCTGCTCTCCATCCTTGATCAGTATTTGAATATTTGTTCCATGCACTTAATTTCATTCTCTTTCATTTTACAGCCTGCATGGTTCATTTGTTCATTCTTTGATTTTCTCTCACATTTTCTCAGCTTTTCATCTCTTTCTGCCTTTCTTCTTCCTTTTTTTTTTTTTCATTCCTGGCTCCTGGCTTTATTGTCTCCTTCTCTTTTTTTTTTTTTTTTTTTTTTGTTGCCTTAGCCTATACAGCCCTAAATTTCTCTTCCCTATTTCCCTGTTGTCTTCCTGTCACCATTTGTTTTCTATCACCCTGCTTTTCTGCTGACTGATGTTGGAAATATTTCAGGAATTTCTAATCCATAGTGCCATGAGAACTGTTATCTTTGCATTTTCACTGGTGAAAGTACTCTCGCACGGTGAGGATGAAAAAAGAGCAAGCCTGGGACAGAGAGGTTTCAGATGGACTCTTCCCTGGGCCCACTTTGCCTCCAGAGTGGTACGCTCCAGTGTGGAATGTGTGAGAGGAAGCTGAGTCCATGGGGAGTGTGTGAGCTGGGGGCAGGGAATGTGTATTGAGAAACCTCAAATTCCACACAACAGAAATGAGTACAGGAGAAACTGAAATCCAAGAGAGGAGCAGGATGAGGGACCAGCCGGAGAAGGATGGGTGGGAGAGCAGGAAAAAAATACACCCACCACCACCACACCCCTCAAGTTTTTTTTCATGCAGGTGCAGATGAACAGCAGTACCAGCCCTTGCTAATATTAATTTTCTCTGAGTAGTAATACTAAGAAAGCCTCAGACTTCAGTCTATTTATTATTTCTTTCCATGAGCAGGGTTAGGGGTCACCTTTAAAATAACAACTACAAATAAAAGGCAATTACATGAAAAAAAAATGATCAGTGACCAATAAAGCCAGCCTATGTATGCACTGCTGTTGACTTGGCATTATAGTATGACAATATGCCAACTCAAAGACACCACAGAGAGAAAAATAAATAAATAGATAAGTGACTCTATTCCAGTATCTAGAGACGTCTCAGGAAAAGACCATCAAAGGTTAAACCACCTACTTTGTTATTGCTTCTGCTGCTCCTGCTATTGTTATTTGTATTCCGGTATCACCAAGAGGGTTCAACCAAGATTGAGGCAGTTGTTAGGCACAAGATAAATATGCACAGGAAGCGAAAGTTCCTGTTTTAAAAAATTCAGTTTCATGGATGAGCAACAAGTTGATGAAAAACAGAGATAAAGAACTGAAATGGCTCAAAATGAGTCACAGCACATCAGTCAGAGAGCTCTTATGCTTTACAGTTGCAAGGAGTTAAATAGGAAGAAATGGGGAATATTGTGTATACTGTTATGTTTATTGTTTAGAAATGTAAGAATTCCACTGGCTTTTCTATCTGTAGTGATGGAAGCCTTCTTTCTATATGCAGTTAAAAGTTAGTTCATGTTTGCCATTTGCTAGGTTGGTCCTTCACATGACCACCATACTGTCTTGCCAAGATGAACATAGATGATCTTCATTACCATTTACAGATCACATGTAGATGGTGATAAGATCAGAATATGTTCAGATAATACAGAATATCTTTGTCTTGCCCAGTTCTCTTCCTTCTTCCATTCAGTTTCTGCTCTGGCTTTAAGCAAGCTCTTTACAGTCTCAAGAGCTGCCAAAATCGTCGTGCTGTTACAAAAAAGGTGACCTCAATCAGTAGGTAGGATTCAAGAGCTTCTTGGACTCTGAGATCACCCCTGCTTTGACTTCACATTCCCCAAATATTACCGCAATGGTTTGCTAAAATGCTACCCTCTGCATTTCAGCTGCTGCTAAAATTCAAACAGTAAAGTTAGTAGCTTGTAAAGGGAAACCACATGTCCACACAATACAGCAGCAATCGTTGTTCCTAACAGCAGCAGCACAGCAGAATGCTCAAACCTGGTGTTTTTAAATCTTCAGAAATATTTTACTGAAGTGCTGCAATCTGCTACTGCAAAATAGTGTAGGTATGTCCCTAACTACTAATCTAGACTACAGACATATGAGTATGGGATTCATATGTCACCATCATCTACTTTTTTTCAGAACTTCAAGAATCTGAGACTTTAAAAAAGTTGCTGAATCACGCCAGTGCAAGTCCAGTAACAACAGCTACTCACAAGAATTCAGGATGAGTGCACTGTGGCTGATAACACTGCAAGACTCTTACAAGATAATAACCATAAGGTTTGTTCACCCTGAGACAACAAGACACAGCAGTACCATGTTTGAGAGATGGCAATCCATTAAACTGACAAGTACTGAAAAGACTTTTAGCATGATTCACTACTACACCACTTTTCCCTTAAATAATACAGTAAGCAGGAGAATGTCTGTAATGATTATCTATCCCCTCTACTATAAACGCTTTTACTTGTCAAGATGACAGAGAAGTACCCCTAAGCTGACCAGCTGCCAGTGGCAGTCACAGTCTTCAAAGCACCATGCAGATGTGAATCAAAATATGCCTGACCACAAAAATACTTCATCATTACTTTCTAAGCTTTTTTAAAAAATGAACAAACTCTGCTGAAAATATCAGAATTGAACCATGTGTTCAAAATACAGCACAGTTAAAGCAGCTGTGGACACATCAGATGAAGGGAAACTTACAGCAAAGTATCTGTGTGTGGTGGTTTGGCCCCGGCTGTGGGCCAAATGCCCACCAAAGCCACTTTATCACTCCCCTTCTTAGAAGGACAGGGGAGAGAGTAAAATATAACAAAAGCCAGTAATAAGATAGAAGCAATTTAATAGTAATACTTCATCATCATCATCATCATCAAAAGGCCATGTGCAGAAAGCAAAAGCAAAGAGAGATGTTATTCTCTACTTCCTATCAGCACACGGTGGTTGGTCTCAGGAAGCAGGGCTCTACATGTAACAGTTGCTCTGAAGGATCAATGCCATTGACCATTGTCCCCATACTTCCTTCTTTCACTTAGTTCTCATATCTGAGCTGACATCATACGGCATGGAATACCCCTTTGGACAGTTTGGGTCATCTGGCGTGGCTGTGTCCCCTCCCAAGATCTTGCCCACTCCTCAGCGTATTCTTGGGGTGGGGAAACGTTGGAAAAGCACAGCCCGGGTGCTTTTTCAGCAGCAGGCAAAACACTGATGTGGTATTAACACCCAGTGACGGTACTGCAAAACACAGTACCAGAAAGATACTCTGAGGAGAATTAACTCCAGCTCAGCCAAACCAAATACACTGTGGTTTATTGTGGATCACAAACTGGATACAAGTCAGCCATGTCACGTTGTTGCAAAAAAATGCAAACGCAACAGTGCAGAAACAGAAGCATGAGCAAGAACATGTTTACAGTGGCAGGCTTGCGATAGTGACCAGAAAATAATGAGGTTAGAGGTATATCACCCAGTGAAAATGCTCTAGAAAATGTTGGGGACTGGGAAGATTAGGAATAGTAGCAATCTCTGAACATGTAAAAGGCTATAAAAAAAGTACTGGAAGAGTCTGACCTCCACAAATTGAAACTGTGGCAATGGGAATTAAGATTAGGCATTAGGAAAAATCCTTTTAATGTTAAAATATTATGCTGGACTAGATCACCTGAAAAACTGTGGTGTTCATGGGCATCTTTGCAAATAGTTAAATGTCTATTGGGAATGACTGAGAGAGATAGTATCACTCCTCTGGACAAGGAGATAGACTGGACACTTGTCCAGCATAATGAATTGTCATATTTTTAATTGTAATTCATTAGTCACCTGGTATGTCATATATGAAACTCCCTTCTCTGGACTGGACAGCAACACTAGACTTTTGATAGTGTTCATATTCAAATCCCCCAGTTGCCAGATGTTCAAATTAGAGAATGGGTTTGGAATGGAAAAGTCAGAAAGAGAAGTTACTCACGTCTTGCATGGTAATAAGTCTAAAAAACAGAAAATCAATTCACTAGCGAGGGACAGATTGCATTTGGCTATCTCCTCAAATTGCTTCCTATACTGAGAAATCACAGCCATAATTTTCTGTGCAAATGACACAATTTTGAAATAGTGAGGCCACCTTCATGTTAGCTCAGGTATCATCTCTTTTCATGCTGTCTAACACAAAATTGTTCTTGATTTTTCATGTAAAGAAGAAAGGTCTAATCCCAGAAGGTTTATAGGCAAAAAAAAAAATGCAAGAGATTGACAGGATTATTAAACTAATGCTCTTGATCACCTCTCATGTAAGATTCAAAACATTATCTTCCTTGTTCAACATGTCAATCTGTTTGACTTCTGTAACAAAAATATAGTCAGACTTTTGCATATTGATTTTCAGAAAAGTTTTTGTGTTTGGTTTTTGTTGGTTTGTGGGGGTTTTGTTGGTTTGTTTGTTTGTTTGTTTTTTAAACATCTGTTTGGAAGTGTTAAGGTTCTGATGAAAAACTTCACTCAGATGCAGGCAGCATGCCATATTCCAAACAACAACAGAATCTCCAAACATCCTCCCAAGGCATCCTTAAATATAATTCCCAAAGAAGAAAGAAATCAAAGGGATTTAACCCAGATTTTGTTTTGCTAAGCTGCATGTGGTACTGTATGTGTCCTGCTGCATGGAAGACCAAGTGAGGTGCCACTTTCTGGCAGTACCATGTTTTACGCTATTGAATTTAGTTCCATTAAAATGGTCCCACAGTTTGTTTTCCACCACCCCAGGTAAAGGAGAGGAAAAAGAGGGGGAAAATCCCACAGAACTCTAAGTAGTATTTTCTTCTTATTTCCTCCCTTTTTGTCATTACAGTACCCTGTATGTGCTGAATATTTGCCAGGATTCTCCACCCTAACTTCTTGCTCTCAATTCTCCCATATTGTTCAACACTTCTCTTGGGATTCTCATCCCATTGTTTCTTCCAAATTTATTTTTATTTTCTCTTTTTCTCTCTAGCTTTCTTTACTTCTTCCCTATTTCCACAGTCCCTCTCACCCCTTCAAGGACCAAAAAAACCCCAACAACAACAACAACAACAAAACCCCAAAACAATTACATTAACTGCATTTTAACAATCAGAATAACAATGAAACAAAGCTCTTGAGAACCCATCTGTTGCCAACACATCTCCCAAGACAGCAAATGATGGGCATTCCTGGCTAAATAAAGAGAATTTCCCACACCCATTAAAGATCTACTCAGCAAAGACTGTTGCTTAAGTATTTACTTTTTATTGCATACAAGAAAACTACCTGGAATTGTAAATACCAATGACATATTGTTCACATCTCTACCAAACATGTGGTCAGTGGCCATATGGATAACTTCTGGGTGTGAAATGTCTTTTCACTGTTTTACAGTGCTGCAATATCCTTGTGCCAGAAGCTTTTTTAAAAGTTTAATTGCATAATTCTACCTCCAGTGGGTGAAATTAAATTCTGTTTACAAACAAAACCCACATACATTCCTGCCCCCAAAATCTACCAAATCAAACTGTGTCTCAGTTCTTACATCCTACCCAAAAAAAAGAGCTTGGTTGTTGTGAGTTTTTTTATTCATTCAAACTTTCTCTGACTGGTGTTTCACAAGTCGTTTATGCACACCATTTATATCCTCCATCTAATTCATGAGGAATAGCAATGATTTAGAATATGACAGCCTTGGATTTCTGGGTGGACATCAAAAACACTAACACTGTCACAACACTTCTCAGTTATGTAGTTTACTAAAGACTTAAATGGGAACAGAGTGAAGCTACAGAAGAATATCTTTAAAGTGCCATTCCTCATTAATTTGCTAATGAACTTTTCCATTAAAAAAGGAAAAGTGACAGACTTTTAAAAAGATATTATGCAAGTTCTTAAGAATTTTCTGGGAAGGTGCCTTGACATCCCTACTGTTTTAGCTTTAGATCTGCACTCTGGAAAAATGCAGTTTCCATATGGTTAAGCAAATGTTTCTCACCAGCATATCTCCAAACCCGAGTTATTTTGTATCTCCTTTTTCATTAGAGTCATACCCCAGATGGTGCTTCACAACAATAGGTGTTAGTGTGAAAATACTGAGGCTTCAGAAATGTAAAACTGCAAGAGAAAATCTGAGACAAAGATGGGAAGAAAATGGTGTGAATTAATATCACTTCACTTGCATCAGTACTGAAAAACTTTTTGAAAATGGGTGGAAAACCATGCTTCAAAGAAATGAAATCAAGGAAAGACAAATACAGAAGAATGTAGGCATAGATATCAGGTCTCTGTTAGCGGAACAGAGGAAAGAAGGGCAAAAAGATGTCCATGCAGAAAGATAGAATGGTCCAAAGATTACTTTAAAATCAAGCAATGCTTATTTTTGAAGCAGCTTGTGAGTTGAGTGGGGAACCATTTGAGGTGTTTGAGGACATGGGCAATATGGTTATGTTTTCTTGCATATGGGAGAATCTAGACAGTGCTGCTTTACACAAGCGAGAATCTGAAGGAGGGGAAGCAGGGAAACCCACACAGAAAGAAACTGCATTAGGAAAACGTGGGAAGACCAACCATAGACAGGATTACAGCTAAAGCAAATCTGAACACTGGCATACATGTTTGGTGTGGTAGAAGTATGATAGATTTTGAGAGGAGGAATTAATTCAGAGTTCAAACAGAAGGCCATATTTATAGGTAGTGGGAGTGATCAGGACATCTGATCAGGGAAGAAAGGCAGATAATATGGAATCCTGTTGAGGAAGTTCTCTGCTTCTGAGAGATATTTATTTGAAGAAATTAGCCAAAAGATATTTATTGAAACTGCTGAACAAATTTATAGTTGAACCAGATTTGGATGAAAACAGTGTCACTAGAGCCATTATATTCTAAGGCACAGTCCATAGGCAAGAGTAGCATCTTTTATTATGTATAACTGATGTAGACCTCATTGATGTAAGTGAAAAATAAAGTCTTCTTCACATTCCATACAAATACAACACAGTCCAGGTTTTGGAATGAGAGTAAAGAGAAGATGTCCAAGAGACAGAAAATAGTGAAAAAGGCAGAGGCCTAGACAGTATAAAGGTACATATATTAACAGAGACCATTATCATTACATACAGAAGGGGAGACAGTTGTCTGGATGATGTACATAAGACCTTGGAAGAAGGAGGACAGCTGAGCCAGTTGAGAAGGGTGAATGTATTTGAAGGCAGAATACATGCACTATGGTTGTCTTCTGTGTAACAAACCCCTCAATTGAACATTCTAGCGGATAAAAAGAGTAACTGTGACAATACAATGTATCTCTGTAGCCTGAGTATAGACATCTATGAAGGCTCAGGATTTGATCCTTACATCCAGGAACTGTTATTTCCAAAAAGTGACACAATGTCACAGCTACATTATTGCTGATTTGATCATCTGGTGCTACAGTAAACTATTTCGGAAACACCATCTTTCAAGAAGTAATATGAAACCTAGCTTCTGCCATCATACAATATGCTAGTTTTACCAATACATTACTCAGCAAGTGCACAGTTGTGTTGTACAAACTGCTCATGTCTCTTCTATGTAGTTAAATAATGATAGCCAGAAGTAAAAAGTCTCATACAAGGAGGAAACACAGAAAGCATGTCAGGAGGAAATGGTCACACCTGTTTAGTAATGCCTGACTGATAAAATGGTGTGAACACATTTGTAAATGAGCTAAAATGCCTGAAGGATTTCATATTGTGGTTACATTTCTGCTTCCTTGTCTATTCTGGCACAACAACAGTCTCTCACATTTCTAAAACACTGCCATAAAAAAATCAGGAAGCACATGCAGCAGGTACAGCTTCCTACTCCTTCCTGGTTGGACTTCATTAAATCATTTTGCCTTTTCCATTTTCCATTCCATATCCTCTTTCACTTACTCATTTTGTGGTCTGTTCCATTATCTGGTTTGCAGAACAGATTTGTACCTCCCTGTACAGGCAAATGCTCAGTCTCATATGCAAATCAAGGACAGTGGACATTGTCCTACTGTTTTTGGGTGGAGAAAGTAGGAATAGACTCTAGAAACAACTCTGAAAGATTATTAATAGTGCCTGCTTCTGTTCTGTGTGACAGAACTCAAGTAAGCAAGAACCAGTTAGCCTTATGCCTTCCATCTCTCCTCTCTCTGTGAGATAAAGAAATGCACAACCAATTTGCTACTTGAAAAAAGGACATAAGGAGCAGAATTGTCTCCCAGGTGATGTGAGCTGAATTCATAGCCTTTACTCTTTTTACACAAATTATTAATACTACCTCAGTTGTGCTTGATGATGAAGAAGATATAATTAACATAAAGATCTATTATGTTTTATTGATGTTAAGTATATGTTGATTATAAATGGCACAGGATGTATTTACTTGAGCTTCACTCTTCGAGGAAGGTTGTGAAATCAGAGTCCGGTCCTGCACTGAGAATAAAACCTGCACCTTTTATAATTGTAATAGCATCCAGATGTTCCTCTGTAACATGGATGCAGGTGGTGAAAGCAGTAAACCAGTATGAAGCAGATGTGCTCTTAGTACAGGTGGGGCTTACTCCCAGTGCTACAGCAAATTTTACAGTCACTGATGTAACAAAAGAAGAGTCCAGAAGATATAAAAGTGTTCTTAAAAAGTGATGGAAAATGTAAAATAATGTTTCAGTTTTGGTGGCACACCTTGATTGTTGAGATTTTAGAAAATCTAGCAAGTGAAACAGGGCTTTTTAAAATTAAAACTACAAAAATCTAAAGAGGCCAGGTAACTGACAAAAAGTTGTGAGCAACTGAGCATGCTCAGGTACAGACATCCTGAAGGGTGTAACACTTCATCCTTGGTGGGATGTGTGTAATGCGCATCAGCTGTAGAGATTGTTTCTGCTTGGTGCCTCCGCATAAACGATCACTACTACCATGTTTTGACTGTATATTAATTACCTGACACTTGAGAATCACACTCTTCTTTCCTGTTCTCTTACGGCAAATTAGGGAAGACTCATCTGATTTTGCCAGCAAGCTGGGCCAAACTGTCTGATTCCTATTACTTTTCCAGTACTGCATCTAAAAAAGTCTAACAATTACTCACCACCATGTATAATAGACTCTTTCTGAATTTTTACACAAAAGCTAAATACTACTTGTGCTTCTCTGTGATTACATAACACTTGCTCCCAGAACACACGCACCAATTATCTGTGCTAAATCTTGAACTAATCTATAACAGTCTAACTGAGGATAATCTGTGCCCCAAAAGTACGTAGACTGAAATACAGTCAATTGTATATGGAGAGGCAAGATGCATTTAGCAACTGAAAATATAATCACCACCTCAGCATCACCCTGATTACTTACTCATCAGCATGTTTTCCGTAGACGTATAAGCAAGGGAAAACATTAGAGATGGTATAGAAGGGAAGGAATGAGACAGTGTTGTGGATGTTTGTGGAGTGATTGCTATATATGGGAGGCAACAAAAGAGTATCCCTAACACATGATGTTGCTAGGGGTCTGGATACTAGAGGTAGAATTTGTCCCCTGGATACAGAATGAATAGGCCGTGAGAAGCTATGGAAATTAAATCTGAGATAGTTAGAAAGTAGGAACCACTTGAGGGATGTCCTGTCTTAGCTGGAGGATAAGAAAGGAGACCCGCAGACACACTCTGAATTAATCTAAATGGTGCAAGACTGTGAGTGTCAGAAACAGCAAAGAAAACATCACATGTAAATTAGCATGGTATGTTGATGCAGTGACCTTGGCTTGCAGAACCGTCTCAATAAACTGCAATAGTTTGGTCACAAATGTGCAGATTTATGTTTGGTTAGTTTTCATTATCTCCATGTCATTATTTATATTAGACACTCAAGGACACCACCCAAAATAGGTGCTTTATAGAGCAATACTAAAGAGCCTGGTTACTATCCCAGAGAGCTTGCAGTCTAGACAAAAACATCTCTGCTATTCCTAATCATATCAAGATGAATCTGGCTGTTCACATTTGGATCCCAGATGAGAACGAGATTTCTGAGGCATGCCCTGTGACTACTTCCCCTCTGTGAGTTGAGTAATCAAGTTATAAACCCTTCTATGATAGGCTTTGCAATTAAACATTCTCTAGCTCATCTGAAGAGATTTCTATGGTAACAATTTCTATACCAGCTCTATTGTTGGTCCCATTTCTTCTAGTTTTCTTTATTTAGCAACAGTCATTCTTTATCTTCTCTTTAATCATACAAAGTGGTTATCCTTAGCATCAGGTGTACCATAATCTAAGAATACTGCAATATATAAAAAATGTTACTGCTATGCTACACCTGGATCAAAGACATAAAGATACCACATACCTAAACTGTAGTATTAATTCCCTGCAAGAATGTGAAGCTTTATGATGGTATGCTGAAAAAATTATCAATGAGATAACACAATACCGCATTAGGTGACCTCCAAACAAATACTTGGAGGGACGATCACAAGAAAGCAGTGTTTTCCAAAATTCCAGCTGCATCATTGTTCAGACATTGACAAGACCCAATAGCTTGACAGCTGCAAGATACCTACAATGGCTGCAGTGCTTTGTGGACATATGTGTGTTACCTTTAAATTAGGTCACAAGAATACCAACTACTGGTAACTACCAAGTTACCTGTTTTAAAACTTCCAAACTTGGGTCATGTGTTAAGATTCATCATGCTCACAGATGAGGGAACCACATGGGGCAGAACCACAGTTATCACTGAATATTGTGCAGCAACACATCAGAAGAGGTAACAACAAATATTGCCTATATTTGAAATAGCCTGTTGCATGAACTAGGCTGATTATACCCCTGAGTAGAAAAAAGTCCCCTACTAGTCTGGACATAGGACAAAGTAGTTTTGCAAAGGAGGCAAAATCTATCCTACAACAGGTAGGGAAAAAAAATCTTTTTGTATCTTGAAGTTTGAAAGAATACCGTTTACACATTTTCCATTGTACTCACCTTTACCGTGAGCACAAAGCACATTTCATGAAAACACAGTTTTTACATATTTCCATAATAAGTCAACTTATCATATATTGAGATAAAGGACTAAACATCATATCCTAAAGATACTGGTCATAACCTATAGTTTCAAACTTCTCCTAACACCAACAGAAGTTAGCTTTACAAGAGGAAGGTCTATGCCGATGTGAACACTCTGAGATTTTTTTTTAAATCCCATTACGGGTCAAAACTGACAGCTGTAGTGAGTTAGCTCATTTTTACACTTTCATCCTTTTGAATTAAGAAGAAGAACAGATAAGAAAACAGTTTGGAGTCCCAGAAAAGTAAGGCCATCCAAGAAAGAACACACAATTGGGAAAAGGCAAAAACTGCTCTGATCTGAGATCTGTGGATGGGCAGAACTGTGCAGAGAAAAGTACTCCAAAGGGCAAGAGAAGAGGAAATAATTGATAAAAGATTCCCACCTGTTCTAAGCATCAGCAAGTGCACACTCCCAAAAAAATCAGTCCCTGAGGAAGGTAAGGACATTTTCTGCATGTATCTTTGTAGGTAATGTAGCTGATTGAATCCGAATCTAGTAAGTCACACCACTGAAGAAAACGGATACTGAAGATTTAATTTACTCATGTACAATAGTATGTAAACTTGTGATAGGTGAGAGCCAGCCACAGAAATGCACTGAGTTGCAAGAACATAAGCACTGCTACTGCATCATAAATATAAATACCAAATCTCAAATGATTCTGTTAACTAGAGCTGCCTATAACACTCGAAAAGTCACTGAAAATCAGTTTCCAGCTGCACAAGTACCTAGATCCTCACTGTGTGAAAGACTACAGCTAACAACTCTAGTCATGTTTTGGTTATTTTGATCTACAAGGCAGCTGCAGAAGGCAGATGTACATTAAAATCTTAGGATAAAAGTTGTGGCTTAATAAAGATACAAAGACTTCCAATACAGGTTTGGTTTAGCCTAGAACACATAATCGTTAAAATGCAAAACATAAGACAGTTTGGTTCAAGAATGCTGGGAGTCAGAGTTGGCATTAGTAAAGTAAGACAAAGAGACTTACTTTTCTTGTTATAATCATACATATGAAACAGCATATTTACTGGGTTTTTGTTCTCATCACCTGTCACAATGTTAGATATTTATTTTAAAACTTACAAGTACCCTCCAATTTTTTTTTTTTTGTCTAAACTAAAGTGACAGCTGAGCAGCACAGATCTGTTTTTCTACTCTCAACAGGATTTCAGCAGTAAGAAAAATTAATCTATTCCACTAATTTTTGGAAACTGAGTTTCAGCTCAGTGCAAATATGAATTGATGGAACAATGACAATGCAACTTGACATGTGTGCTGATGCCAAAAGGAAATTAGAATACTTCTTACTCTTGTTACTGCATTGCCATTGGCTGCCTGCCTAAGATAAGCATTAACAGCAGAGCACGTAACACCAACCCTGTTTCAGTACAGATAGATAAAAATTATCTAAAGGATATGAATCTTGCTGGAATTTTATGAGCTTGATTATTGCCGTATTTCACATCTGTATTCCAGAATGATTTTAGTGATGTTTATACTTCATAGCCAAATCTTTAGGCCCTGTCTACTGCCTTCTGTTGCAGATGATGCCTGTGTCATTGCACCTGTTGTAAATTTTGCTTTTATTGTTTCGGAGTAAGGGACATTTTTAACACTTAATTTGCTCCATGTCAACAATACGAAATTAAATCCTGGGGAACTATAGGGAAGACACTCAGAAAAAGATTTTGGTGAAAGTGGAGAATACCTAAATGGATGTTGTCTGGATATATAAGCTTCCTCCAATTGTTTCACTTCTCTCTCTTTAGTGTTGCCACTTATCCCTCTCCTTATCATTTATCCTTCACATGGGCTATTTTTTGGTTACAGCTGCCGTTCCTCTCTGTAAAAGGAACATTACTAAAATGGAAAAGGCAAATCCCTGCTCTCCTCTGACAGAGGTACATTTTGCAGAACTTAGCTGGAGTTTTAAGCTCTGTGTTCTGGATTGTATGTGGCTAGGAGATGAGGGAGTGAAGGGGAAACCACCTTATATTTACTGGTTAGTTTTTATACATAGAATAATCTAGGGAAACAATTAAAATGGTTTGTTGTGATGTGTAAGAGCTGATACCCATTGTGTCGTATGGAGTTATTACTGAATAAAGGTCAGTGTCGAATAACTTACATTATCCCTTCCCTCAATGTTATAAGTATGGCTCACATACAGGACAATATTTGTCAGTGCATCTGTATTTAAGCATTTTTACACCAGGGATATGTTTGGTCAAAAGTGAATTAGCATCAGTTCTGAGGAGTCCTTCGAGCAACTTTTGAAATAATAACCTTTTCTCATAGGTAATTACTCTATATCAAATTGAAATACAATGGAGATTTAACCTTCTCTCAGGAGAATGCAGATACTAAATTGGTCAAATCATTAATAATCAAATTCTTTCCTTACTGCAACATACATGGGGTTTCAATTTAAGAAAGAAGTGCATGTTTTCATTTGATGCTTGTACCATTTGATGCATCTATGATTTTCATAAAAGAAAGAATCTCAATGTCATTAAATCCTGCAGAGAAATGTGTGTGAGCATTAAAGACAGAGCAGGGTTTCCATTCTATTCTGTCAGAAATACCTCCTCTCCCAGCCAATGTCACCTTACTAAGAGACTGGACCTTTTGCAGGAGCCTATTCCTGGTGGTGTCCCCAGGGATGCTGGCCTGCTCGTCTTGCTTCCCCTCATGTTCTTTTGTGGGGCATGAGCCACAGATTGTGACTCTCCCTTCTTGCCATCTGCTGTCTTCTTGTGAGCAGCACTTTAACTCTCCCTGAGCCTTCGGTAGGAAGAGAGATGCACAGTATGAGCAAAAGTGGGGAAAATGGGGACAGAGCCCACTTCCCACTTCTGCTGTCTTCCCATTGTCAGAGCATGGCAGCCATGAAAGATCGGGCAGAGAAAAAGGAGGGCTTCACTTTCCTGAGCAAGATCAACCTAGCTGCCATGAATAGTGCGGCACATGGCTGAGCACAAAACAAGTGTCACAGAATCAGCACCTAATAAGTGATTTTATTTTGGCTCTGCTTCTATTAGGAATCATATCACTTATCAGTCTGTTTCAGCCATTATTTCTGTGCAAATAGCCAAAAGACAATGTTAATAATTTGCTGTTCAAAGAAGTTACTTAAGGAAGGTAGCACTGGCATGGAGCACAAAGGTCTCTAAGTGGGACAGATGTCAAATTGAAATGTATTTCTAGTGAAGTCTTTGCATTTTATGAGATTGAGAAAAATTTTCAGTGTCTCTTCCAAATAAAAATAAAAACATTGGTGTACTCTATCCAACAGTTTACTCTGAAGCATTTCATATTTTACATCACAATGCTAAGGAAAATGAGAGGTTTCTTGAGGAGTCTTGCTTGGAAGGGTAATAAACTCTTCAGCAATGCCTTCCAAGTTCTTTCTATTTCTTGCTGTCAGTATTTCCTGTACCAGTATTTCCTGTAATGGGACCTTCTTCAGAAGCTCTCCTTTTACTATGACAGAATTGACTGTACACTACTCAGTTTTTTCCTAATAAATGCCACCTCTCCTGTTAGATTCAGCTTCTCGTTTTCCCTCTCTTTTACCAAATGCAACATGAACTACCTATCCTACTGTCCACTGTCAAAACTGACAAGCCATTACTTCAAGCTAGGAATTTTTACACCCACTTTCCTCAAAGCCAAAGATATCCTTCCTAGCAAAAATGTGAAAGTATGACAAAATCTCTTGCAAAACACTTCATAAATAATCTTTCATTCACATCCATCTTTTACTAAAACACAAAACCTGATATAGTCAAACTGACTTTTAGTCCACAAACCTACTTCTGAAGAAGCCTCAAGCTATCCTTTTCTCTTCTGAGCTAATACTTGTGAAGCAAATGAACAAATTTCATTGTAGCTTTGATTTGAAGTTGTTGAGTTCATTGCTTTCTCATAAACCAGAAGTAAATAACAGCAAAAGTGGGCACACCTTTCTAATCCTGCTGTAATTCAAAATACCCTCCATTTACCACCCATCTCATTTCTTACATCAAGTACTAAGTGTGGTGGTAGTTTTTTCCATTTTTAGCTAAACACAGAATTTCACAAACGATCCATTTTATTGATCCTTTTATGTAAATAGGGCATCTAAAAATCTGTTTTAAAGGTAAGTCCCAGTTCCAGAGAGCACTTTAACCTTATATAAAATACAATTTATATGCATGCTAAGGTGCTTCTATCAAACAACAAGCTCCTTTCTTGAATGGAGGGTGCTAAACTTTGTTAGGCATAACTGAACCTTAGCTCTAACACACTTCTGTTATCCAGAGGCCTAATTCACTCCTATTATGTACAAAATCAGCACTTAGAACTGTTAATAGGAAGATTTTGAGAAGGCTTATTAGAACCAGAAACAGTGCATCTTAGAAATTTCTGTAGAGAGTATGTTTGCTGTAGCACAAGTGATAAAGCTATTACCAACAGCCAAGTTTCCTTCCAGCTTTTCATTTTTGAGTAATTTCTGCAATGAAGACAGAAGTGTAATAGACATGAAGGAATGTGGCAATCCATTTGTTTTATTTCTATGAGATTATTGCTGATTGCAGGTTTGGAGGATGTGTGGGTGAAGTTTGCTGATTTATTTCAGTTTGGTTAGGAATGCTTTTTTAAAACACCTTTAACCTTTTTCTTCCAAACAGTTAATTTGGGTCACTACTTTTGCACTGAAGCTTTGATTGCTAGAGGAAATACTTCTGCATACTTTTGCTCTGCTGTAAGAGAGGCAATATGTTGTGGGCGATATGCCAACAGATTTTAACCACAAACTTAGGGAAAGGAGACAGATTAGGTTGTGGCAGTCTTATAATCAGAGTTTCTCAGTATTCTTTTCTTGCAAAGAGCAAGTATTCACCACTAAAGTGGATTTGTGTCATACAAATAGTATATCCATAGGAATAGGGCAAACTAAACCCCGTCACCTGCATTCCTCTATTCTCTGGTAAGTGTTTCACAATAATTTTGTCGCAGAAAAACTTATGTAAAGTGTCCAATTAAATTATATACTTTAGGATCTCAAGTGAGTTCTGAGCTGTTTTCCATCTATCAGCATGCCAGAATCTTATTCAATAGAGGGAGGTATTAAACAAAGCCCTGGAGGTTTACAATGGTGAGGAAGTCTAACTTCTGTCCAAACAGTTACAAACAGTGTTCTTTCTAAAAACTGGTGGTGAAAGAACAAAGAGAAGGAAGATCTATCTGATGTTAACATTTATCTCTTTTCACAGCTTAACATGATGAAAAACTTCTTTACTATAAGGGTGATGAAGCACTGGAACAGGTTGCCCAGAGAGGTTGTGAAGTCTCCTTCTCTGCACACTTTCAAGACCCATCTGGATGTGTTTCTGTGTGATCTGTCCTAGGTGATCCTGCTTTGGCAAGGGGGTTGGACTCGATGATCTCCAGAGGTCACTTCCAATCCCTAACAATCTATGATTCTATGATTTGCCTGCCATTGCAGAGTTGCCTCTGGTAGCAAACTTCCTAGTTGTTTGGGCAATCTAGTTTTAACTGCCTAAGACACAGATCAAATAGATCCTCCACCGAGTCTCTAGGGAGACTACTCAACCATTCAACAAATCTCTGTGATACTTTCCTGATAATACTGGTCCCTTTCCTAAAGTCTCCCCTCCCTGTGAAACAGTTAGCAATTGTGTGCTCTTATGCTATGCATTCTTTTATTCCATCCCTTACTTCTTAGCAGCTGCTGGTGCCAGAGCAGGATCACTTGATGTGGTGACTCATCCAGTTAGCATCTGGACCTGTCCAGATCTGAGTGTGTGAATGCCCTGGTCAAGAAAATGTATTAACACAGTGGGTGTTCCACAGAACTAGGAGGGAAGGATAAGCTGTGCAGACATAAGTGGGAACTCAAGAGTTTTAAAAATACATAGCAGGATAGCCAGATGCATAGGTTTGTAACACAACAGCTGGAAAGGGATATTCCTCTCCTATGCTGACACCGTGACACAATCATGCTGCAAAACCTGACTGCTTCCATATTCCATTTTTAATTGAAACACAAAGATGCAAGTGAAAATGCTGTCAGCTCTCAGATTGCCACAGTCAAGAGCATATAGCAAGTTATTTCTTAGGCAATGCAATAGACAGCAGGTAGGTCATGGATCCACAAAGTTGTTATCTTTAGATACAGGGAGTGTTAGTAAGCACTGAGTTCCATTTTATATCCTAATGTCTGAAATTTCTAAAAAGGGTGATGCTTGTTTCATTGTTGATTTTGTTTGGGGACTCTTTAAAAAACATTTTTCAAGTTCATAGAGACTTGATTTTGCATTTTTTAATTACTTAGAGGATCTTAAAGGAAAGCACCAAAGCGACAGCACTCTAAAAGCTTTAATATTTAAATAATTTTCTATACAAATGAAAATTTTAGGGTTTATAGCCATGTTTCCCAAAGCCATGTTTCCCAAAGCCATGTTAGTGCAGTGCTGATCCTAGGCTAAAAATCTCCTGATTACGCCTGAAAATTATTTGCAGAACACGAATCTCTGTAGAGTGTTTTTTTATCAGATATAATCTTTTAGAAAATTGAAATTTATGAGTAAGGAATGAGTCTCAGGAACTTCCAGAAGGAACCCCTTTCTCCTGAGGAAGAATGAGTAAAGGATGGGCAGCCACATGAGACAGTAACTTCAGCTTTTGCTTAACATGCCAAAAACAAATGAATGCGAGGAGGCAGCTTGCTGCAGTGGGAAGCAAGGGAGGGATACGCAGAGCTACGAAAACAAATAAATCAGCTTCCCACCTTAAAAAAATCATCAGATCACAATTTAAGTTTCTGTGTGAAAAGAGATTGCCCGTAATGCTGGCACATGAAAACAGATGTTTGGAGATCTTTGTCCTGCAAATTAAGTCATTTTTTACATTCATAATCTCAAGGGTTACACCTTAGGAGCAGACATGAAAAGCAATGGTAGTTTCTTGTCCCACTTAAGAGGTCCTGAAGTATGAACTTCAGACAGTCACATAACTTCTCTTTCTTTAATTACTTCCATTCAGACACCCTCATTTGATGACAGAAATATATATAATACAGATGGTGCATTGATTATATACAAATACATATAATACAGATGGGCAGAGATGCAACTGCAAGCATGAACATAGTAGCTAATTAGGTATCAGTCTCCTCAGGAAGTACTACCATCACTAATGCATTTCGATTGGCTTCAGGTATGTAGAACTCAATAGAACACACTGGCTCCCCCACACAAAGGGATCCCCAGAAATCAGCTTTCCATAGGATCAGATGCACTGTTTCACATTTAACTACTTCCATTGAGGCCCGGTTTACCCCTTGAAAGCCACCTTTGCACAGATTTACTTCAGGAGAAAAAGCATGAAGAAGAGACATCTCATTAAAGATTGAAATCATATTGTTGGTTGGCTTTAAAAAAAACAGGTAGAAGTTAAATCTGAATAACTACAGATGAGCAAGCTTTTCTTCCACACTAAGCAAGTGATTTGACACTGTAAGAGAGAAGAGAATGATAAGTACAGATAAAAATGAAAGAAGAAAGAAAATTCTGACTCTTGTAAATAGAAGTCAAACCAAGAACTTTTCACAATTCACTAGAAAACACTCTTCAGGACTCTGAGCTGTCATGTGAAAAAGAGAAAAGATCCTTTCCCTTAAAAGAAAGAAAGCAAAAAGCAGAGATTAAATGATCATTTTGTGCCACAAGTTTTAGCAGAAGTTAGTCCCAAACAGCTGGGAGCAATTCAACCTATTCCAAATTATGCAGAAAATAGAGAGAATGGTAAGAAGGCACAGACTACTGCTGGCACAGAATTCAGGATAAAAAAAATTTAAAATAATTATGAAGAGTTGGGAAAAAAGTGTGTGCAACATGAATGATCAAATAAAATGACAGGAGAAATTCAGTGCTGCGAAACACAAGGAAATGCAGAAAAGTTAAAACCAACCTTAGTTACACATGTTAATCAAAAGGACCTATTATATCCCAGTAAGGAGATCTTTCGGTCACTGTTTTGCACAACCTGTTCATATCAACTCAATGCTCAGTAAGACTTAAAAAAAAAGAGTTGACAATCATCATCAGGAATAAAAGTGGACACAAAAAAGGATCATCAAACCTCAGAAAGTATTATATATGCAGCCTAAATTGACAATGTTGAGAACAGGCCAGCTATCTGTTAATTAGGTACACAGATTATGGTAGAAATATGTATTAATTCATTCTTATGAAGATAACAGGTTTTGATGGAGGAAGAAATGCTGGTCTGTAACAATGGAAATTATCCACGCTGGCAAAATAACACCTTTGACTGTTCTACTACTTCATTCCTTCTTACTCCTTCCACCAATTCCACAGATAATTTTTCTCTTGACAGAGTTTTGTTGTGGACAAATGGTGCCTTCCAGACCTCCTCAGAACATCAGCCTAAGTAAGTGTATTTTACTATCAGTGTTTAGCATATTGATTAACTTGTTTTTAGATATAAGCTGTGAAGGAGAAGATGCTTCTTTCTTCTGTTCCTCAGCAGGGATCTCAGCAGTTTCTCGTCACCTCCAGACTACATGCTGAATAGAAGCGTGGGGCTAAGTTATCTGCAAACATCAACAGCTGTGCTTGGTGTAGCCAGCAACACAAGCACATGCCATGTCAGCATTGCTCTCAGGTATGCTATTTATTTTAAGGGGGATAAGCATCAGACAGAAAAAAGCTTACAGGAGAAGTTCTATACAACACAGCAGGAAATGTTATCCTATTAGTTCATTGTACTTCAGCAATTCTGTAGAGTTGATAGTAACAATATTCCACCTAGATTATTTACCAAAAAACATACAAAACGTGCAAGGGGAAATGAAGTTCAACTTGTCATTCTCCTGGACTTGTAGGTTTTTAAGAGTCCTCTCTACAGAAATGTATACATTTTATTCCTACCCTACTCTAAAGGCTCTTCAGAAAGGAATGGGAAATCCAGGATTCAGAATTATTCAAAATACCATTCAGAAATAACAATTTGATGATTGATATGGCCTTGCTTTCCAGTCTTTAACACAGTACAGCTATAGTAACCCACTCCCCAAGAATTTTTGAAAGATCAGGCAAGTTAACAGCTTTATGAATAGTGACTTGCAGCTTTTCATGTTCTTCAGCATCAAAAACTTTTAGCATTTTTCAACTATTTTAAACATAAAACCTGAAAGATCATTTTTTTTTCCTGTGGAAAAGGTCTCTGCTCAGCTGCTCACACGAATCTTTGAGAGAGTTGTGTTTTATCATTTGTTAGCCATGTACTGTTTGAGGTCAAGGAGCACATAGGTATTCAAATGGTCACTGCTAGATTTCGAGATCACTCTGGAGCACTTTCCATAATGACCCAACTGTGATGTGTCTGCTCTGCAACAGCAATGCATGACTGCAGTGACTTGCCAAGATCAACTCTCATCAAACTGGTCTGGCACAACAGCAGTGAAACCATAAGAAGTCAGAACAACAGCCTGATGCTATGTGGGGACCCAGGGCATTATTCAGGGCTTTCTCAGGTTTAGCCAAAAATGCTGTGGAGATCCAATTCATGCTATTTGCTATGAAAAGCTGTATTTTGTTGGGGTAAGACTGGAATGACAGGAGAGGACATACCAGAAAATGAATTACAGAAGCTGCTGCAGTCACTGTATTGTGAAAGCTCTCCTGCTGGCAGAAGTATTCCTCAGAGTAATGAAGCAGTGTGTTTCAGAACCTAACTCTTCCGTCCCTCCCCGACACAATGAGTACAGGAGTGCACATTCTAATTGGATTATAAAAGCAAAGCAAAAAAGCAAACCCAAGTTTCCTCCCCCATTCAAAGCTTGGTGTTTGTTTCATAAGAGGATGCAAAACCAGAAGCACAAAGTGTTCTCTTTAAAAGCTAAGATGCAGATGAGCAGCACTTTCTGTCAAATTCAGGTACCATGGGAACAAGGCTATGAAGTATGTGGTGTAGATCCATATGGTCTAACACTTTCATTTCTTCCCATGAAAGGAGTGATTTTTTTTTAATGTCATTGGAATCATGAAGAATAGTTGAAATCTCAGGGTTGACAACTTCTCTTCAGTGTCATGCTGCTTTTAAGTTAACATCTTTAGAAGAAATTCAGGCATAGTCATGTTCTCAGCAAGCACATGAAAGAATATCACCAGAGAACCAGAAGTTCACTAACTAAACACATGGTTCAGAAGCTGACCATTTGCTTGCAAGCATATGTAACATTTGTTTAAATTCCCATGCTATTGAGATGATTAACAAACAGCTTGTTCACCCTGGGTTTTTTTTCCCCATGTCCTAATAGCTAGGTAATAAATAATTCTTTCCCCAAATTCTCACAAAAATCTGTTGAATCCCAGTATTTGGAAGCTACTAATTTGAGAGGCATCATATCAATACAGGACATGTTGTATTGAATGTAGCTACTTAAAAGCGGCTATAGGTTTAGCCGTTTTGGAAACTAGCCCACCTTTTTCTTCAGCTTTTTACATGTGGTGTCATAATGAGAATTCCATTAAATTGAGTCC
This sequence comes from Indicator indicator, assembly GCF_027791375.1. Classification (NCBI taxonomy): domain Eukaryota; kingdom Metazoa; phylum Chordata; class Aves; order Piciformes; family Indicatoridae; genus Indicator; species Indicator indicator. The sequence continues at coordinate 8,404,031 of NC_072025.1, forward strand.
ATACTGGCAGTCCAGAGTGTGGTCAAGCAGCATACGAACCAACACACTAAATGTCATCCAACATCATCACATCACACATTAATAAAAGTTAAAACCAAATGTCCTGGGTCTTTTTCTGGTAACATAATATTAATTTAATCCAAGCTAACCACTGAAATCTACTGATGGACAATTGTTTCCCTGTACTATTTCATATTCATACAAAATTCAATATTTTTGGAGTGTAGAGACATATAGGAATCTGCTAGAGACTCTTCCTCAGTTGCCCATGAAAATAGCAACTCCCTGACATAGCAGAAGTTACCTATTACTATTGCATTTATTAAAGAAAAAAGAAACATGTAAACTGCAGCTGGCATGTGCAATCCAACCTGCAGGCAAAACATCAGTGTTTAAATTTTGCTTGTTTTTTCTGCACCTGCATTAATTCTATTCATATATATACTAAGTGCTTTTTGATGAAACTTTTGTTTTTCTTTTGAATTCTCTGTATGATTCATCCTACATCTATCTGTCCACAAAAATATCTCACACTATTAATCAGAGGCTCTACCAGAATCTTTGCAGTATGAGCAGGGTTTACAGGAATAAGTATTTGTGGAAAGCATGTTGCTTTTGGATCTGCCAGTGTTCTGCTAAACCACAATAACCTTTAATCAAAAATATCATGAGAGGAAAAAGGCCTGCAAATCGTATTATTGCCTTCCTTTGCAATTTACATAGCTCATAAGAGGAATGTATGGATGATCTTCAGACATTTCAAATACATGAGAAGTAATGTCAGTGAAACTCCTCCAATAGAAGCTAACAATCTGATCAAAACTTTTTTGTATTTTCAGGTCTACTTTTGATTCTTAGGAAACGTGCTTTATATATTTTCTGAAAAGTCAGGACCTTGCAACATATTTTGAAATGCTCAAGAACTGAACCACAGAAAGATAATAATTTCTGGAAGGTCTAATCATGAGTTATCCCACCTGATGTGAATGATAAGAGAACACAGAACAATTTTACACATCTTCTAGTCACTGAAGCTTGAAAAGGTTTTAATGGATGTATATAAAGATCAGTTTAGGAATGGACTCAAAAACATAAAAAATACTGCAACTTAATTTTGACATTTTCAAAACTACTTTGATGTCAAAGCAAGTTGTTTTACATTTACTTTCAATTGTTCATTTCAATATATACTAACAATTACTCTGATATTTGGGTTTTATACTCCTATTTCTCTCCTTTCTCCCTTTTTAGGGAGGACAAAATATGGGAAAAGCTTTTGTCTGTTGATATTGTTCTACAGAAAATACCTTCAGTGCAATTCACTGGGGAAAAAAAAAGTGAGAAAGAAATATGTGTGCGTTTATATATACAGTTGTCCAAGAATGGAAAAATCTCTAGTCAGAACACTTTACTTTTTTAAACCTTTGAGATTTACATTGGCTATGCAGATAACTATCTGATCTGCACCCCATGTGGTGAATTTACCTATTTTTCTATAGACTATAAGCTTTGATCTAACTAGCTAAAAATTGAAGTTCTGTCCAGGTTTATCTGATTGCATTAAGGTATGGTACTTAGTGGAGGCAACAGCTTACAGTCTGGCTAGCATCATATCCTGCTGCTTCAACTGGCCCATTCCATGTGAGGAGGTACTCATTTTCATCTGATTTGGAAGATTCAGCTTTCAGAACAAACTAATCCTAGGCCCAAACAACTTGATTGTTTCTGCTACTTTATACAATTCACCTTCTGAAACTTGAAAACCCTTCTGAAACTTGAAACCCCTTCTGAAACTTGAAACCACATGCAATTTAAATATTACTTGAATTTTTTTTATTCCTAAAGTAACTCATACCTCACTTTCTGTAAGGATTGGAAAGTAAATAAGGTCAATTGTGGCTCTATACAACTCACAATCATGAGCATTGCTATGACATTGCCAAGAAATTGTATGTTAAGTAATATTTAGACATCTGTACCCTTCATGAAAATGTTCCTCATAAGACTTGAAGCATTCGAATTGTACAAGCAGCACTGCTTTTTCTGTCATGAGTTTTTTGTTGGGTTTTTTTGTTTGTTTGTTTACGAGCAACTCTGCAATGTATTTTCCTATATACCACAAGAAAATAACTTTAAGCTTATTTTTCCCATCAGTAATTTGGACCTAATCCTCCAAAAATCTTCCTCAGAAGAAAAAATAAAGAGAATATATTCTCTCCTGTGAGACACTTATCAATGGGAGTGCTTGTGAGCAAAGGATCTCAATTTTTTGATGGTTTAAGACTATATACAACTACTATTTCTTCTGTATTTCATATTTCTTAAGAAAAAAATAATCCGAAGGACAGAGGCTTCTCTTTCACAATGCTAACAGATTCCATCATTGGACAGGTCTTTTCTTGCTGAAAAGAAACTGTGGAATCAAGCTCATGCATTACTAAGCCATTTGTTTTGTTAACCACCCGTCAATGTTGCAAAGTGATAATCTAGCTGAGGTACATAGATTCACAGCCTTCTTGAATAAACACTGTACTTCCCCACCCTGAACTTCTAAAGACAGAGTTCAAAGAAAAAGCCAAGTTCATTTTCATATGCTGAAACAGGCAGTAATTCACAACACTTAGTTAAACAGAAAGGGGGTTATGCCTGACTTGTCAGTTTATTTGTCAATATATTCAAACAACAAAATAATTGAACTGATGTGTTTGTCCATAATGCTAAATCTGAAACTCTACATTAAAACAGAAATACTTTTAAATGGATGTGCTGTGAAACACATTTCACCATCCCTAGTAGTATTTTCCAAACTGTTATTCAAATGAGAAAGGGATAACAAAGCAACTAAGTTATTACAGTGGAGAACACAATAGATAAATTCAGTGTTCTTGTGAGCCTTTAACAAATTTTATTATTTTATGCTACACTGTAGCACATTTACAAAGTCAAACAGCCAAGATTTCCCCTCCTCACCAGCTGCATCAGTAATGTTGGTAGTAACTGTGGTGAGCAAGGCAGCACTCCTGAAATGAAGCAATATGCTTTGTCGTTTGAACTGACAGAACGGAGAAAGACTGACAAGATTTCAAGCATGCAAGTCAAGCTATTGATGTAACATTTTGCTGCATCACTGATATTTTTACAGCAGAGTGTCAGTGGAACTAAGCATCCCTTTTAACTACCAAAAAAAAAATCAAATTTGATGTTGTATCAAGTAGGTGTGTTTAAGGCAAATCTTTGAAGTAAAAAAGTTTTCACCTTGCAGAAGAGAGTGTGTGTCATTTAGGCTCCTTATCTGTAAATTGTGCTGCAGTTATGGTATTTCACCACACTTGCCTATTTTATTAACTCTTCTTCGTCTTGTTTTTCCATTCTTTTCCACGTATCTTAAATAACTTTTGTGTTCTAAAGAGGTTTTCAGAAAGGCAACACAGCTGTGGAAATGGAGGTTTAAGATTGAGAACACTAGTTCCGTACTCAAATGGCCTTGAAAGACATTTTGTATCTGACCTCACAGACATTATGAACAGGATGAGGGTTCAAGGGTGCAAAAAGTCAACCTGAATGCTAACTGCAGTGCCAAGAGATACAGAATTCAGCAGTCTTGTTCTGGCTGCAGCTGACTCAAACGAAGAGGTTACTGGTTCCAGCTGCTTCCCAGCATATCCAAGATCACTGCCCCAGTACTTGCTTCCTAATCTAGTCCAATTAAAATGACTAGGTTAGCCTAAACACTTAAAAAATATATGCATAACCTTTTTCTCAGATTAGCCTAGAGAGTGTTTACACACAGTTATCATGACAGATCTCTAGAGAGTAGGAAAGAAACAGAAGGGAGTCCCTGAGCAGTAACCTGTTCATGCCACAAAGCTGCAATCAGAACAGAATGCGTGACTTTATTGCATCTTCACATTATGGGTCCCTAGACAGTATTGAGCATTGTTTCCTTTGTGCACAGAAACAATGGCATGTATAATGCCACATGAAAAACTTATTTGCAGAAGTTACTTGACAGTATTGTATTAATCTGACAACGCTGGGGACAGCAATTTAATTTTGGAATCAACAGAAAAAAAATAATGAAGGAAGTGGATATGGCAAGCTAAGGGAATGTCAAGCTGTAACAGAAAGGACACCAAAGGACAATAGAGGAACTGTAAAGGAGATTCTCCAGAGAGAACTGAGCTGGCTTGAGGCTGACAATAGCTGATAATTCCCTAGCAGAAGAACTTAGTGCAAGTTTGCAAAGCTGGTAGGTCTCCAGGGCTTGTAATCAGAGCATTCACCACAAGAAATATTTGGTCAATGCCACTGACATCTGAAGGCCTGGACTAAACATAAGATGTTGAGAGAGAAGTAAGAATACTAGTAGAAAGCAGTTTCTTGTTTCAAGGAATGTAGTAATAAAGAAACTGCAAAGGCCAAACTGATAAAGCTGAGGAAGAAGGGAGATGTTTTAATTACTTTTCAGTGCAAAAATTCAACAAGTACTGAAGATCCTGTATCATTAGTGCTGCATAAGTGATGTAATCCATCCACATGCCAAGGGATGACTGCATCTATCTAGAAAGGGGGAGTGCTGTCATTCCTCCAAAATACATGTTTCTGCAGTTATAACTAGAAATTTGAAGAGACCCTAGATTAAGTCCCTCTGTGTAGTCAGTGCTGTGAAGTTAAACTTTAAAGCCCCAAAGACTGCCTGCTGTGCAGTGCAGGATAGGCCTGCTGGGGGAGTGCACGAGAGGGGTCATATAGCACAAGAGCCTTTATGGGATCACCCTGGCCAGCACAACCTGTAGCAGCCCAGAATACAAGATGCTCTGGAGCAAAGCTCAATGCCTCCAGTCTGCCTCCAGCTGATTACAGAATCCATAAAGATCACAGAATGTTAGGGGTTGGAAAGGATCTCAGAAGATCACCTAGTCCAACCCCAAGAAGACTGCTTTGAGCCCTTTTGTGCTGTTCCCACTTACTGGCCTTGAAAAGTACAAATCTTTTTTTAACTTTTAAAAATTAAGAATAAAATGAAACAGCATAGCCAAGTTCGAAATGAATTCTGATTTGTTCTGTGACTCCAGCCATACAAACCCTCTGCAGGATACTGAGTTACACAATAGCCTCAACCAACAGAAAAATAACTTACAGGCATTACATCATTCAATCAGACCCAGAGACAGCAGCATTGTTACGTAACAACTTCGGACAGCTGATTAACCACTTTTTGTAGGGTGTCAATTACACCACACCCTGCTTGCTCATAACTATGTTGTTGACAGCACAACACAGCAAGAGGAAACCATACTACCCCCCACAAACACACCCCAAGTATACAGGCTGATGCTACTGCCAGAATGATGTGTTTAATTTGTCATGAACTCAGGTAGAAGTACTTAGAAACCTTCAGTAAATAAATAAATAAGCACAGCAACGTAATGGCACATCTGGGCTTGTTATAGTATGTTATGGTGACATTTTAAATTTATTCATGTTATGTCTCTTATTTGGGGAAACTGAGGGTTTTAGGAGGATCAGTGCAGACCTTTATGAAGGGGGTCATTCACCCTTGACAATGTCATGTTAAGATTCAAGAGTCGTACTATGGAAAAAGGTATTTTCTTTTTTAACAAAACAAAAACAAAAAAACCCAACAACAACAAAAAACCCCACCAAAACAAAACCTTGGTTTATTCAATTTCCTTCACGTTCTTTCTGCTCATCTTTAAAGTACACCTCATCATTATGTATATTAATGGCACTGAGGAATTTTAAGTGATTTTTTCAGTTCGACACACAACTGATAATGCATACTTTACTTATAATCTCTCCTTTCCATGTGCCTGCTGGAAATAGTTTTTCATTGTTCATAAAACCAAGGCATGTTTACACTGGAATACAGGAAAAGCTAAAGGAGAATACTAGTGTGTAAGCCACACACTTTTTTTTAGCTTTTGCTGTGAAGTGATAAATGATTCTTGGTCCCCTCATGGGTTAGAGGGCACCAAACTTCAAATAACTACAACATCCGATAACAAAGTTTTTCTCCGTCATTTGCAATCAAAACACCAAGAACACAGCCCTCTGGACCTCTCATCCTTCATGTTCAATTGTAAATCCTGATTAAATAGCTTGCAGGTGTCAGGATTAGAGAATATTCATTGGGAGCCTAAACATAGCACCAGCTGGGTTCCTCATTTGCCAGTTGTAGTTGCTTCTTTGTTTTGAAACTGTTGACAGTACAACTAAAAATATTCCTTTGGGTAGAGACGGAGTTAAATAACAACCAGGATGAGTAAGAGAACAGCTGTAGATATTTTTCTGTGTTTAACATACCTGCCTTGTTGATTTATAGTAAGCCCTCCATATAATGTACATTCTGTGTAATCCAAAACATTTAACCTTTCTAGCTGGGGCTGTGATAAAGCTATCAAACACAGGAAAGGGTCTTGACAAGCCCTGTATTACCAGCATTTTTCTCAAAGGAAAAGTGAAATACCATTTCACCTCAGTTTTAGTATACAACAACAAGTAATACTATGCCTTATCTGTTGCTACCAACTAAACTGTATGCCAGACATCTACAAAAACAGCAGTGTGGAGATGGAAAAGATGCCACTTTGGCAAGTTCTCAAAATCTTGTTCTAGTCAGTGCCCAATTGGTTTGAGCATGGCTTCCTTGAAGAGAAGTTCAACTCTTCTTTTAAAAACAAAACAAAAGTGCTTAAAGAACAGAGAGGTCGTTTTCACAATTAGTCCTTTGCACAAAAGCAAGCAGCATCTGCCAGCATGGAGGCCATCAGGTCAAATTAGATTCCTCTTATTACGATTTTGTAGCACAAAGGTATTCCACTGCCAGTACTGTTGTCTTAAGGTGTAACACCAGAGTAGCAACTCATTTCTATCATTAAAGAACTTCTACTGTTTTTGCTATTTCTCCAAAGCCATCTTCTCTTTTGAATCAACTTGTCACTACTTAAAAACCCCTGGAGTTTTCCAATAGTTATTCATTCTGACTTCCTGTTCCAAACTCTTGAGTAGAAGATTACTATGCTGTAATCCCAAAGTCCACTTCATTTCAGTGGGCAGTGAACCAGGTCATACAGGATAAATGTAAAGAGAGAGACATATGTGTACAAAAGACATTACTACTTTCTATATAAAAGAGCAGAGGGGGAAAATCTGAAAATTTTAGTAGTCTTTTTATTACATGGCACTGAAAAAAAATTGAGCATTTCAGATAATCCATCCAAGATAAACTTAACCAAAATATTGACTACTTTACACATCTGTATTTATGAGGGGAGAGGATCATGAGTAGACATGGGCCAAATGGTCCCAGAGCAATTTGCACAGTAGTGAGGCACTCACCTCACTCATGACTAATTGAACTCACTTTTCCCAACATCAGGTCTCAGGAGAAATTCAAAGCACACTGTAGTGCCTATCTTTAATACTGAGATTTTAACAAGTCAGCTTGCAATGCTTTTAGAGTTTTAAAGGCCAGTTCTTCCTAGTAAATAATATAATGAGAAAACATCGGCACTTAAGAGGATGCCACAGGGTTAATGCCAGGTTTTAAAAGACTTCAAAATGGATTTTACCCAGTTCACATGTCAGGAGGCACAGCACGGAATCAATTTACAGCAGGAGCCAAAGATCACAAATTTTAGGGGAGCCTGGGGACTGATTCCCCCAATCAGTGCCGTGGGGTGCACAGATGAAAGAGCAAACTTGTTTTTTTTCTTTAATGGTGACAGCATATTCTGAAATTACGCACAGCAGGCAGGAGAAACCTGCGTAGATTTCAAAAGATACTGCAGGTTTGTGTGCTGAAGCATGCTTTTAAGGTCCCAGTTAATGTGCTAGCCTTTCACCTCTGGAGGCCTGCACTCAGATTTATCTAAGGTAAAGTGCAGGAGAATTTGGGACTTCTATCTTCTTAACCCTTATTGGCCTTTAGTCCACATCACATAAGTATAAACTAGCTATCAAATGTTGGTTCAAATTTTACTTACTTTTACTATTCTGAAGTCCACCTGAAGTAATTAATCTAAATACTAATAACATAGTTTTGGGTTTCCACTGGTTTAAACCGGACTTGCTGAATGAAAAGCCAAATTCTGTTCCTGTTTACGTCACTGGAAACCTAGACCTAGACCAGTATTCAGGGAAACCATGCAGAGAAATAAGTAAGAAACATGAGAAAACAAGGCACCTACACAGACTGGAAAGCAGACTTTTTTTTGCAGGACCAGAATACCAGCTCAGAGGCTGCTTGGAAGATGCTGTGTTCTCTAGTTTTCTTGTCTCACACATACACTGTGTAAGTATATTGTCTACAAGCGCATGCACACATTTCCCTCCAAAACAAATCTAAGTAACAAATTCTGCCTTTAAAAAAAAAAAAAACAAACTCTTTACACTTTACAGTTTTAAAGTCTTCATTGTCTCCAGAGTGGCAGAAAGTATGATAGATGGTTGTTTTGGGTTTGTGGCATGCATTTGTTTGTTTTGATTTTCTTTTGCTTTTTTTGAGGGGGGAGGTGTTGGGATTTTTGGGTTTGGTATTTTTTAATTATCTAAACAGCTTTGCTTAAGCTGGTTTGGAGAAAACCAATCTAAATTTCCTCTGCCACCATTACTGAAAATTTAAACAATGCATGTAGCATTAAGCCTAAAAATACCTCAACAATATTCTTTCTGCCTTGGTTGCAGAAATATTTTGCAGGAAAACACGATAATCATGATTTCTGATCACTCATCAGGAACATTCCATGAAGGATCTTTGAGTAAATTCTGTTAATCATGAATTTACGAAGCCCTCAACAGGTTGAGAGACTTATTAGAATAATTTTTATGACCACCAAAAAAATTGAATCTCCTTTGTACTCACTCTTTCCATGTTCATTCAGTAATTGTGGGTATGAAGAAGTCCGGCATACACAGCTGTTTCAATATTGCTAGTTAAGAACTCTGACATGAGCATACAAGTTTGAAGTTGGGCAGTTACTTTGTCTATACTTCAAGTAACAAACTGGTTTCAGAAACAGGTTTAACATAAGCAGTAAAAAGGTCCACTTCTCTAAGGTAAATGTCACATGTTATCAGAGGTCACACAGAGAAAAATACATCAAAAGAGAATAATTAAGACAACAGAAAGGAGTCAGTCATGCTCAATCACTAATGCTAGCAGGAAAGATGCATTACACAATCCTTTACAAAGGAAAAAAATTAACTGTGCAAAATATGACATTACAATCTGACACAGTAGATGAGCCTCTAGTACACAGAAATGTATAGTAATAAATATACTAGTCTGAAGGACTGAACACAAAATGGCAAAGCACATCTTTGCATTGTCAGAGACAATCATAAAAGATATATTTTGCTAAAATTTTCTTGCTGTGGCTCATTTTCATAGAATTATAGAATGGTTTGCTTTGGAAGGGACAACCAAATGATCAACCAAATAACTTTAATGTCATCTCCTATGATCAAATACAATAATGTTCATTCATTCACACAAAGCTAATCTGGTGTATGTGAGATTTTGCTTAGTAAACAGAGTAAAATAACCTGGAACTTTCTTCCTGGTCTATGCCTATATATGAAGAAGTATATATCCACAAATGGTAATGTCTTTGTTGTGTTCTAACTCAATAGCTGAGGATAAAAACTATTTGAAAAATATGAGGAAATTTTGTTTTAATTGGTATTTTAATTTTGTTTTGTTATGGACATAAATTGTTACTGAACTGCATGCATGTAATACACACGAGTTGTGTGTGAATATGTGTAAGGGAGAAATTAAAAAACCCCTGCATGTCTGATATAAGCAGTATTAGCCAATATGAAGTTTAGACTTCATCATTAAAATACTGTCAATTTGATGAAAGCAATTTCAGGCAGCTTAAGTGTGAGGCAGTGTCTCATGTCCAAAGTTGTGACGATTTTGTTTGGCAAAAAATATTTGGAATAAATCTTGATCTATCCATAGAGGCTAGAAATATGTGTTCTAAGATAAACTATGGAGCAACCTTTAACTCAACTTATTTTTAAAGGGGACTTGCTTGGTTTCTAGCTAGCAGAGATTAGCCTGAAGTATGACCACTACAAGCAAAGCATAGAGGAATTAGTTTAACTTTAAACATGGGGCTTTTGAGATTTCAAATCAACCTATTGCTCCTATTCTATCATTCATTTTGAACATACACTAATTTTTTTCACGGATGACACTCAACAGCACCTGTGACAGTATTTAGCTCTACCACAGGCAGATGTTAAATCTGCATAAGACACCCAACAATATCTGCTTTTATGATCAGATTACCCATCTGGTGAATGCAGGGAAGGCTGTGGATGTAGTCTACCTGGACTTTGGCAAAGCCTTTGACACTGTCTGCCACAAGAAGCTCCTGGCAAAGCTGGCAGCTCGTGGTTTGGACAGATTCACACTGAAATGGGTCAAGAACTGGCTGGAGGGCCAGGCCCAGAGAGTGGTGGTGAACGGTGCCACATCCAGTTGGCGGCCAGTCACTAGTGGTGTCCCCCAGGGAGCAGTGTTGGGCCCCATCCTGTTCAATATCTTTATTGATGATGTAGACGAAGGAATTGAGTCCATCATCAGGAAGTTTGCAGATGACACCAAGTTAGGAGCAGGTGTTGATCTGTTGGAGGGTAGAAGGGCCCTGCAGAGGGACCTGGACAGGCTGGATGGGTGGGCAGAGGCCAGTGGGATGAAATTTAACAAGGCTAAGTGCAGGGTTCTACACTTTGGCCACAACAACCCCAAGCAGCGCTATAGGCTGGGGACAGAGTGGCTGGAGAGCAGCCAGACAGAAAGGGACCTGGGGGTACTGGTTGACAGCCACCTGAACATGAGCCAGCAGTGTGCACAGGTGGCCAGGAAGGCCAATGGTATCCTGGCCTGTATCACGAATAGTGTAGCCAGCAGGTCAAGGGAGGTTATTCTTCCCCTGTACTCAGCCCTGGTCAGGCCACACCTTGAGTATTGTGTCCAGTTCTGGGCTCCTCAATTCAAGAGAGATGTTGAGGTACTAGAACGTGTCCAGAGAAGGGCAACGAAGCTGGTGAGGGGTCTGGAACACAAACCCTATGAGGAAAGGCTGAGGGAGCTGGGGTTGTTTAGCCTGGAGAAGAAGAGGCTCAAGGGTGACCTCATTGCTGTCTACAACTACCTGAAGGGAGGTTGTAGCCAGGAGGGGGTTGGTCTCTTCTCCCGGGCAACCAGCAGCAGAACAAGAGGACACAGTCTCAAGTTGTGCCAGGGGAGGTATAGGCTGGATGTTAGGAGGAAGTTCTTCACAGAGAGTGATTGCCCATTGGAATGGGCTGCCCAGGGAGGTGGTGGAGTCGCCATCCCTGGAGGTGTTCAAGAGGAGACTGGATGAGGCACTTAGTGCCATGGTCTAGTTGATTGCTTAGAGCTGGGTGATAGGTTGGACTGGATGTTCTTGGAGTTCTCTTCCAACCTGGTTGATTCTATGATTCTATTCTATGATTCTATGATTCTATTCTATATGCATGCTACATTTCATGCATCACAAATTGCACTTCACTTTTGTACCCAAACCACAACAGAGCTGATTGTTTAAACTCAAGTATGCTAGCAGGAAACAGCACCTATTTAAAAATATTTTTTAAAAAAATTTTAAAAAAATCAAACGTGGCCCTTAAGTGATATAGCCAGTAACTGTTAGGTTTATCACTGATTTCTCATGTCAGAGCAAGAAAAGTAGGAAAACTGGGAATCGTTTGTCCATGGAGAACAGCACTCGACAGAGATCAACAGGAATCTAAGAAACCTACCAGAAATGCCAATTTATACATTTTGGAAAGCCTTTGGCATGGCACAAACTTTAGTTTAACACTACGAAAAACACCACTTCACATAAAAAAGGATGATTTTTCGGCATACATTTTCACAGAACACACAAATTCCACAAACTTCCCTTCGTTCCCAAACAATACAGGTAATTACTGTCAGAATAATTATTTTCTGAATGAGTTGTTGCCATGGATTCTGCAAATTCTGCATCATTACTCCTAAATATTTCCTAAAATATGATGGGACTCCTGCAATTCTTCCTAGTCATAAAAAACAACTCTCCTGTACAGTCCCAAATATTTAAATCAGCAAGGACCAATTATGAAATGATATTTCACAGAACTTTATACCTGACTACTATTAAACATTTTCATCAAATATGATGACTAATTTTAGTCTAAGTAAAAAAAAGCTCTGTCATATAGTGTAATTCAAAAGGATCACATTTTTCAGCAAATGAAACGACATGTTGTCAATGAAATTTAAGCAACCTCAGGAGTACCATAGAGGCTTGACTAATGATCAGATGAAAAATTAGTTGCATAAGTCTTACCAAGGATATCCACACATTAGAGTTAAGTCTGCACTGAAATGCTGCATAAACATATACTTCTTTAGGGTTTCTTTTTTTTTTTTTTTTTTTTTTTTTTTTTTTTTTTTTTGTAAGTGAGTGTTTTTCATTTGGAGATTATATCATGAACAGATGTAGGGTAATGTTAATAGCCCCTTCTGGAAACATTAATCACAAGGTTTTACTTATTATTTGGTGTCAGCATTTAAAAGTTAAAGCATTTCCAGAACTGTCACCATTGAAATATTTCTTTTGCTTAAAGCTAAATTACGAAACAGTAATTTATTTTAGAGTCCCAGCATCTTTTTAAGGCATATGTAAGAAAGAAAATGGCAGGCAATGCCCTGTTCTCATGGCAACAGTTTAGACTGACAGCAGTAGGCCTGTTTTTACTTTAGGAAGAGGACTGAAACCCCAACTCTATAAAAGTTTTAAAATATTTGCACAAATTTAAGTGTCCACAAAAGAGATTTTGGTTGTCGCCACAATACTAATGTTATGCTTTCAAAGGTGGATTGCCCATTCCCAGCTCAATGAGGAAACATTAACCAGAATTAAAAAAAAAAAAAGGGCAGAAAAAAAAGCAGGGTAGACTGTTACCAAAGAGACCTCAACCTCTCTTCCATATATATTCCCACATGCAGAACATTATGCAGGTGAAGCAGACTGCTACTACTTGTTGATATGTAGAAATGTTGCACTAACTATACTCAGAACACCTAAGAAAGTAAGTAAAAGTAGTCCATGTCCTTCTGTTCACAAGTAATTATCTTGTTAGTTACTTCAGTGTCGTGAAACTCGGGAACTCCGCTTTATTCTTTCAGTTCAAGATTTTGCTAAGTATCACCCTGGACAGGTACATAAAATAGCTTACATGCACATTTGTATTTGGGCTCTTGGGGGAGGAAAAAAAATCCAATCAAGCCTGTCCCTAAAGCATCAATCAAATGTAATCAAACACAGCAGCAGAATCTCAACATCCCCAAAATCATTCTCCATTCACATTCACCATTTGACAAAGGTGAAAGTTATTTGAGATTTACCTAGGGCAAGCAGATAAGTGTTTAAACACTGCATTTACAGGCCAAGAACATTTTCTGTAACATTCTCCATCACCTCTTCCCTTTGAGAACACACAGGATGGACATCAAATAAACTCTCTCCGGAGATGCCTGCCTCTCTCCACTAGCTCTAGAATTGAACCAGCTTCAAATAAGCACCACATTTTCAGAGTGCTTGAGGGATGCAAAATGAATCCTAAACACAGTTTGGCTATTCTCACATCTTTAGTTCTGAAATGTCAGCCTTAATCTTACTCTGCCTGACTCCACTAGCTGGTCCTTTATATCTTGCTTGGCACCTCTGGAGAAGAATAGCAAAGGGCTGAAGTAACTGGAACTCCTTTTGCTTCCATGTTAAGTAAAGGAGACCATACCTCACAGTCTGCACAGAAAAGTGGCTTAAGCCTGCTCGTTGGCAAGCTGATTCTCTATTTAGTTTTCACAGCATAATTTTCAAAAACGTCTATATGAAAATGCAAGCACATGCACCAAGGATTATTTTGACACATGGTATCCATCGTTTGGATTTACTAATTTTCCAAAATAAACTGTTTTGTCAGTTTCTTTGTGCATGTGAATTTTTGAGTAAAGGCAATGTGTAATGTTACGGGACATATTCATGTGCTGACCTTTCAAAAAAACAAACTTGTTAGCAAAGCTAAGATGGCAGAAAGCACTCCATTTTCATTTTGGCCACAAAACACCCAGATCTGAAAAGAGAAGCTGACCAGCACTATCTTGTAGCTTAATTCCACTACCTCATGTGAGCGATCTGACTGAGGATGCAGTGTTAAAGAAAGATACTTGTAAGACAAAATGTTTATATAAGTAGATATTTTCAGAAAATATATCTGCACAAATATGCACAAACCAGGCCTACGCAAATAACAGTAACTACAGCTTATTTCCAGATCTAATTCCAAAGTCTCTGTGTTCCTTTAGTTTGGCACAGGTATTTCCGCAGCACACGCTCAGAGCTGTATGTGTTCCTTCCTATAATCACAGCTTAATCCCTGTTTTTACATAATATCCCCTATTACTTCCCATTCAAAGGCTATATACACACATTTAGTTTATTAACAGACTAAACTCATTCTTACTCAACAAGATTGTTTAAAATTTGTTTTTAATGTTTTATATTTCCAGTTAAATACTACACTGAATTTGAATGTATTTTAGAAATAAAAATTCCAAACTTTACGTATAACCACCCAGTGGTTGTGGAACCTAACTATGGAAAGAGGAGTTAGCAATGCAAAGCACTTCAAGCTGCAGCATGCTCCCCTACCAGGCCACAGAACAATGCAGCCACAGTTCTCACTTCAGTTGAGTCTCCCTTCTCAAAAGGGTTTACCATAGCATGCCTGAATTTGCTTGATACCAGTGTATATGTATATTCTACTTTGACCGAGGCTTGGCTCACATTTTTACACAAAAGCTTTTTGAGCACTCATGCATTCTGTCTCATAAAACTAACCCCTATTCAAAAGAGTTCACCACAACACAGGTTTTTAAGCTGCATGACCTAAATTTTAATTTTTTTCTTTCTTTCTTTCTGTTGAGGCTGGTGTCTTAAAGGAAGGAAGCTTACATGATCACCAGCTCTATATTTTTTTTCACCTGTCATTACATTTTTAATCCATTAACTCATTTCAACTAAATGCAATGAAGGCAAAAGAGCTATAAAGAAGTTATATGAAAAAATTTCCCAAATGCAGCAGTTGTCACCATCTTCAAAGCACCAGAGAACAGCAAGTCTGTTTTAGCAGGTTTCTGTTCCCTAGATCAACTTTAACATCCCATTCCTAGCTCAGATATAGTCTAGGTCCTGTCTGTAGGTTCTTCTCAAAGCAGTGAAATCCAGCTTTTCCTACAATGCTGGAAAATCTTTAACTGACAGTGGGCAATCCTGATACATCTCCACAAATCACATTAGCAGAGTAAAAATTCCTGCTTTGTGGATTCTTAAATTCCACTTCCTACAGCTGTGGCCTTCAGAAAAATCAAAACACTCTGAGGGTCTGAAAACAAATCTGCTTTGTCTCTGGGTACCCAGCTTTGGACAACAATTTTGGAACTGTCAGTGACTATCATCAGTTTAAATTCATGTTTAGAAAATACTTCTGAAAACACAATTATAGACAAAATAGTGACACTGAGCAGATTTTAGCTAAGAACCTTTCCCAGAGCAAAATGAAACCCTTCACAGTCCTTGTGGCATGCTCTGGAGCTGCACTCATCCTCTCAAACTGCTGTGGCTGCATGATCTGAGCTGTGCACAGCCATTACTACCAGCATAAAAAAATCAAATTTTTCTTTCCCTTGAAGCACTGCACCTGCCTATAACGATATCTGTATTTAGAAATAATGATCCCTAAACTGTACAATCGGCCTTGGTAGCAGAAGGAAGTTCATTTTGGAAGGACACAGAACTTCCCACCCATGCAGCCCCAGAGTGTGTCTGTAAAGGACATCTGATTTTGTACCTATTGCATTACATGGCTCAGTAATGGGGGTTAGTGTTTGCAGTTTCTGGCAGGATCTCCAAAGTAATTTCCAATTAAAAGGTTGAATGCTGGTACTTGTCAAATGTGAAGAAATACAGAGCTGTAACAATATGAAATAGCTTCCTTACAATTAAATTAATTTCATTGGATATTTAAGTTGTTAAGTTGCAAATATTATGCCTTTGGGTAACTTGAAAAAATACCTAATTGCAGTGCAATCATTTTCTGTCACTACTTTGTCAAAGTGGAATATAAAATTGGCTTTCCTTTCAAACCAATCATTCAAATACATATAGGTCTGACAAACATTTGACTATTTTTGCTTCCATTAATATCCTAGTTGAGTTAAATTAGCCATGTTGTTTGAAAAAAAATCTACATTTTTGTTTCCAGTACTAGTTTGGTTTTCCCCCTCAAATATGCAAACTAGCCATAAATGAAGAAATAGTGGTACTTCCAGATAACCACACAAAAAAAAAACCAAACCAAGCCAAACAAACAAACAAATTAACCTCTCCCAATTTAACTTTCCCCTAAGCAAACTGTTAAATAGTAGAATTATTTTTCATTTATAGTTCCATAGGAAAAGGCTTAGGAAATAGAACATGCCTATTACAAGGAAAACACAATAAATAGATTACTTCTGAAAACTTAAGGCTCACTCTTGCCCCCAGCAAACGCAAGAACAAGATTTTCATAATCCTCATGACATATCTGACTGGGACTCCAATTCCTATATTTAATTTGATTGAGGAGTGAGAATTATGAAAATGAATTACAGTATATTTAGCCAGAATCTTGAAGCAATCTGGGCCTGTAGCTAAGGCTCTGGCCCAGAGAATAGACTAATAAGACTTTCGTAAGTTTCTGTGGTTCTAAATACGCGTGAAAACACTTCCACAAGTTTTACATTCCACAGGTGTAAAGGGACAATAATCACAGAATGGTTGGAGTTGGCAGGGTCCCCAAAAGGTTGTCTAGCCCAACACCCCTGCAGTCAGCGGGGCTATCCCCCACTAGGTCAGGTTGCTCAGAGCCTTGTCCAGCCTGACCTTGTATATCTCCAAGGACAGTGCCTCAACTACCTCCCTGGGCAACCTGTTGCAGTGTTCCACCACCCTCAAGGTAAAGAACCTGTTCCTAACATCCAATCTAAATCTACTCTGCTCTAATTTAAAACCGTTGTCCCTCATCATATCACTACAAGCCTTTGCAAACAGTCCTTCTCCAGCCTTCTGGTACGCCCCCTTCATGTACTGGAAGGCCAGTATTAGGTCTCCCCAGAGCCTTCTCCAGGCTGAACAACCCCAGCCCCTCCAGCCTGTCCTCACAGCAGAGGTGTTCCAACCCACCAGTCATCTTTGTAGCCCTCCTCTGGACCCAATCCATCAGACCCATGTCCTTCCTGTGATGAGAGCTCCAGAGATGGATGCAGTACTCCAGAGTAAAGTGGCAGAATCACCTCTCTCGATCTGCCAGCCGTGCTTCTTTTGATGCAGACTAATTTTTTTTTTTTTTAATGATTACCCTCATTTGCAATGCACTTAGATACCTCTCAATGAAAACATTTAATTGATATTTTTAATGTAAGTAATTTTCGAGTACGATAAGCAAAACAATATTCTCAAATGCTGCTCCTTGTTACATTGGGAGGTCGATACAAAGATCCTATGCCTAGATCATTGTTTAAAGTGATGCAGGATTTTTTAAAATATGTGTGATTAAAGCTTTGACATGTTAAAATCTTGCAAATGAACTCAAAGTAAGTGATGTGATTATCCTTGTATTTTAAATTAACTATATATACAACCTATGTGTTTAAATGCAGAAGTTCATCTTGGCTGCAAGAAATATACTGCATGCAGAAATCAAGCAAGAATAAATCTTAATTTTCCTGTGCAGATGTAGGTGACAACCTCCCCCTCCCCTAGCCTTGTAACTAGTCCTCCATTAATCAGATGGTGTGTTTATTTTTGCTATATGTGATGTGACCAGCAGAACTCCGGCAACGAAAACTTTTTAATCAAGTTAAGATCTTTTGAAGAAAAAAGAGGACCTGCTCCACTTCTCAGAATGCAAGGTCAGGAGTTACATACACACATACAAAGCCCAGATTCATTCAGTTAAGTTTACAACTAAGTAAAGGAAACATTGCTTTGTACGACCTGTGAAACACACTGCCACACAGAGTTACTGAAATAAATAATGTTTTGGCAGTAACAGAAACAGACCTAGGTAAGTATATTACCATTAGTAATCTATATACTTATGCACATTATAACTGTATCAGATCACACAGACCACGTGAGTAAATCAGAGAGAAGTTATTTCCATCTAAGCACAGCACTACTCTTACCCCAAATAAAATATTGCAGAAACGTGTTTTTATGCACTCACTTACCACCAGAGAATCAATGATTTCAACCAATAGATACAGAGTAGCCCCATAACTCGGTACCTAGAACACAGAATCAGAAATTAGTCTTTACCATCAGGAATTGTTCCTCTAGCAGCAAAAACTAGCAATAATTTGAAGTGAAACACAAACATTGCTATGGAGTAAGAAATGGAAAGGTGCAAAGAGTTCTGAAGGATTAAACTCAGCTCATCTCAATTTTCTCAGCTTCAGCAAAGGGCATTATGTTATACTTACCACAGAACAAAGATACAAAACTGAAAACAGTCCTACCTCAGCCAGACATTTCTTTAGAGACATGGCCTTCTCAAAACCTCTGAGTTCTGCT
This sequence comes from Indicator indicator, assembly GCF_027791375.1. Lineage (NCBI taxonomy): Eukaryota > Metazoa > Chordata > Aves > Piciformes > Indicatoridae > Indicator > Indicator indicator. Next base: position 8,422,756 of record NC_072025.1, read on the forward strand.
CCTGAGAAATACCCTGGGGAACCACAGGATATGTGCTCCTCATTTTAAAGTGCTAGGAGCATTTGTTAGTAGTGGAAGTGAAAAACTAGTTATTCCTATGCTTCAAGGAAAACATGGAGGGGGAAAAAAAAGAAACTACGTGTTTGTTCCTGATTTGTTATTTATTTTCCTTGTTTATTTCCCTTCATTTCTTGCTCATTTCTTTTCCACTTTGTAGGCTTGGTTAGAGAAATACAGTCAGAGGCTTACAAGATAAGTCATGGGAGAAGGATGATACCTGAAAGGTACCCTTTAAGTAGGGTGATCTCTTACTTAAAGCAGACAGGGCAGTGAAGCTGCCTGCATGGCTTCATTGGTTCAACGCACAGTTGTAGACCTAATATTGCACTGTTTTTAAATCAATAAAAGGAAACAAGTCAGAACTATAGGTAGCCTTTTCCATTCTGTCCCTATTATTTCCTATGTATACCCAAGATTACTTTTTATTTTTTAAAGCAAAACTAGAAATCACACCCAAGCTTCTTTCTCCCTTCTAGTGAAATTTTATTCTAGTAAGCTTGCTCTGTCCATGGCCTCTGGTACACAGCCAGAGTAGCTCTGCTTCCTTCCAGGCTCAACATTCCTTCCAGACTGACAACCTGCGTGCTAGCCAGGGGCAGATGCTTCAGCACTCACCTAGTGAGGGCACTCCCCACATTGCTGCAGTTTGGCAACTCAAGGCAGATTTTGTTGTCAAACAGAAATTTATCTGCATTCTTCATAGGCTAGCAGGAGATTACATGAAAGCTAAATTATATCTGTAGTGATACATATACTCCTTAAATGTCTGTCTTTCCATGGTAACTATTCCATGTGTGCTTATACACCACTAATTGTCACAAGTTTAAGTTAACTTGGCCTTCTGCCCTCTACATGGAACTGCATCATGAAGTTCCTCTTATGGCAGAACCAGATCAGTGACAAAGGCAGTTAACACAGCACACCTATTGTTTCCCTTTCATTTGTACTTTGCATTATCTTTATTTTGTACCCGTTTGTTCAAGCCGTGTAAAATACACCAGCAGCTGCCAAACTGAAGATAAAGCTGTGTTCTCTTATATTGTTTCATAAGACCATTCCTGAAAAAGAGAGAATACCACTTGTGTCAGGAGAAAAAGCTGAGGAAAGAAGCATGCAAGTACACACAAAAAAAATGACAGAAAGGGGAAAAATACTTTGTGATTCGGTGAAATATGAACTGTCAGAGTCTACAACACTGGGAGTTTGTGTATGATCACAAAGAGAGGGAGAGAATGGGAGAGAAAAATACACTGAAGCTTAGAAAAGGAAGAGTAGTTCAGCAGTTAAATAGCAATATTTGACAAGATCAAAAATTGGGATACCTTTCAGGCTTAGTATGGGATGTCTTCCAGAACACTATGGGTTTAAGAAATTCATAATTGCAGTCTTCAGTACCAATCATGAGAAGATAGGATTCTTTTTTTTTTCAATTGCACAGAAAGTCAGTAGAAGGAAGAGCTAATTACTCCACACAGATTTAAACACTGGAGTGCATCAGTCCAAACAGCACTATAGCCATGCATTGTTCTATACTATCAGTAAAGAAGCCACAGTTAATGATGAGGTCACATTCAAAACTGCTAAATTCTTTATGGCCTTTTCATGTCCTAGGACTACAGCACTAGAAAAGGATTTATATTACCTAGTCTGCAACTGCTTTATCAAGACTTTCAAAATAATCTAGTTATTTCCATGTTTCATACAGATCAAGGGGAAATACAATCAGAATTCCCAAAAATGATGAAGTGAGAAAAATGAATGAGCAATGCAATGAATGTGAGTAATGAGCGCAGCAAGTTCCGTGATCTTCTTTCAAGTGAAGTTCTCTTAAAACCACAAGAAGCATAGAAATATATCTTAAGAACTGCATCTTAAATTTTTCAGGATGTATTACAAACACAGCTGTACAAATGTCAGCATATGAAAAAAAATTAGCCAATTAGCACACGAATCATCATTTTAAAGCCCCTTTGGTGTAATTTTTTTTGTTTCAGGTGGAAGAACTTAAATTTCAATTGCAGCTATTCTAGGATATCCATTTTATGGTAATCCACTTTTCAAAAGTTTGAATCTACTTTACTGTCATTGAAAAAGATTTTTCTAAACTGAAACATCTGGATAAAAGAAGGAGTTTTGACGTTACTGGGATTTTAAAATCTTACATATATGAACCTATAGTGATATGCACATCAAAAGGAAAAAAAATAAGTGGAAAAGCTATCATGGGCTTGATCCTCCTAGAAGAACAATTGTTTTTTCTTCTGAAATAGAAGTATTACAGCAGCTTTTAGAGCCTTTCAAAAGTACAACTTAATCTTGACCAGAAAACATGAAACACTGATCGATGCCTATATAAATTTCCACACATATTTATTTTCAATATGCTCCTGCATTCTATTGTTATGAGTGGGAAATACTTATGAAAGATTCTCCTTTGAATACCATGTCATTCTGATTAGACCATGAATATGATGACAATTTTATTAACAAAATAAAATGGCTGCAATTTAAGGGAGTCCTTTAATGAGAATAAAGTTATTTGCATTTCATGATACCTTCCTTTCATGGGTGCTTAGAGATGGAAGTGGATACAACATGACTTTAGCAAAAGTATTTTTGAGCAAGTTATAAACATAAGTTGAACTGGGAATGAGAAATATTTTCTTTATTGGGAAGTAAAAATTCCAGATCCCTCTAAATGCATTAAGTGGAGTAAGCACCTCATTTGTACTATAAATTGGTGGAAAATGAATGCTATGTAAAAAAATAATTATTATAACAGAGCACGTGAAAATCCTGAAATCCGTGAAATATGGAAAACATGTTGGCACTGTGAAAGATCTTCTATCTCACTGATTTGCTAGCCTTTCACAGGGGTAAGGACGGATGATTTTTAGAGCAGTTTTAATGTCTTAACTTACAAAACCATAAGGATTTGTTTAATTTTGTGGCCTTCTAGAAAGGGTAGTTCTCCCTACAGCACAAAGGTTTGATCTACTACAGTAAAAATATCCTAAGGCATTACTGATTCTCAATTTTAACCACTGAATCAAAAATAAAATCTCATGCAATGAATACATTCTCCTTAACACACATCCGTCTGAGCACTAAACCAAAGCAAGTAACTTAGGATCAAGCAAGAAATGATGAAGCTCCTACATAAGACTTGTGGGTCATGCCATCAGCTTCATCCACAGAAAAACACACTGTACTGTTCTAATGAACTGACTCAGCTCCATAATAACACTACTTCTTCTTAATCCATTCCACTATGTTTGCTCCAGAACCTGGCTCTTCTATTAGAAATTTAAACTGCAGCTCAAATTTTCTCAAAGCTAGTTTATAGAGATCTGTTGGTGTTTAATTGTTATCTTTTAAATAGTACTGTTTTTCTGCTATTTTCTCCCATGGATATAAGTCACATGTCAGATTTCATTTTGCTATGCTAAATAAACCATTGCCAATTTAGTTTCTTCTTGTAGATAAGCTTGTCAACCCCATGATCCCAGTAACTTTTCCGTGGATTCATTGCGGCTTGAGTTTCTCTTTTTTCATCAAGGAAAACTGGAGTTGTACATGGTACACAGACACAGCTCTATCATGCCTTGTTGGGCACAAGTACACCTTTATTTCAGCTGAGAAGACTTGGTCAATCTCAAATTCCATTTTCCCTTTTGTGCCTGGCTACTAACTATCCTGTGATCATCTAATACAGTCAGACCTGTTTTGAAGCTTCCAGTTCGTATCAGAAATTTTCAGTGGTCCCAAAGTACATGACCTTGCACTTCATTAACTTTCAGCATGTTCCAGTTACATCCTTTTCTTCCTGTAAGATATTCCTGCCCTTTCTGCATTAGCAATGGGTCCCAACTGTATATTATCAGCAGATTTTGACAGCTTTCTCTGTCTTTTTATGCCAAAGCCATTAATAAAAGTACAAAACATATTTAGTTCCCTGACTGATCACCAAGGAACTTCATTTTTAACCTTCCTTCCTGCTCAGTACTTCCCCTCTCAACCAAACCCACTCTTCTCTCTCCCTCTTCTCTCTCCCTCAGGCAGTTCCTTACCCCCAGTGTCTGTAGAACAGACACAGATCTAGAACAAAAACTTTTTCTAGACAAGCTGGTTTTTTAAACACCTGTTTAACGGTCTATGATCTAAATTTGGCATGCACGTATCACATGTTGCCACTTCTTTTATTTTTAAATTTCCATCTTTAACTACATTTTGTCTTCAGCAAAGACAATAACCCAGCACAAGATGTGGTTTAGTTGTCAATTTCCAAAATTCAATAGTGTCTCTAAATAATGTCATAAGAAATAGTCACTGTTGGTACTTCATTAAATGGTTTGACACTGAATTTTGCTGTGAAACATGATTGGGTGGAACACCTAATACAGCTAATTCATCTAATGATCTCCAGTTACATCATCTATGGCTCTGAACAGAACTTGGGCCCTTTCATCAATACATAGGAAATATCCCTTATAAATCAATGGAACATATTTCTGTAATCTATTCATCCACCCACACAAAATTCCAGAAGACAGTACAATCCTATTTTTTCATGCTTCTCAACAATTTACTCGGCTCTCTGCTAAAGTGAACTTGGTCCCATATCCCTCTTACACAGCAGAGAAGGATTTCTTCCCTTTAACTTTTACATTATTTTGAAATTGTGTAATAATAAAACATAAATAACTAGTCATGTATTGAAAATCACAAAGATCAACTTTGCAGGAAACTTTAGCACTTCAATATACTTTGTGTCCAATACAAACTCTATTTGACAGTATACCTGTAATATCCAGCACACCCTAGAAAGTTCAAAGTCAGCCAAGAATATGTTTCCTGAAAGTCACAGCCCCCTGCAGGAGGCTGTGGGTGGAAGAGAGATGGGGGATGAACCATTTTTCTCCCAAAATCAAGGAATTGTTTTGACAACTTCTTTGCCGAGGTCATTTTGTGTCTGCATAGATAATAATAAATAAATACATTGTAATCACTGTGGATTTGTGAGGAAACTGAAGCTATTTGGGTTCTTGAAGAAAGCAAGGCTGGGAAAATAAGTTGTTGGGGTTTCTCTATTTTTATGCGCCACATGCCTAACAAAAGCAAGCTTAAATGTAATTTCACTTTTTCATCTATACTTTTTAAAAAGAACCAACCACAGCTGGCATTAACCCATAGTGTGAGCAGCTGTATTGTGTTCCCACTTCGCAGACTTCAGAAGCAACAACCACAGGCTGGTTACAACACTGACAAAGCAAATCCTACCGCAAGTGATTCTCATATCCCTTGCAATCAGTTATCTTCATGCTTATTTTTCTGTCTTAATGTTTCACCTCCTACATTAGCTACACTCTGCTGATTGTGTCACACTTATGAACACAATACAATCATTAGAGGGTTTCTCTAGATGAGCCAACACAGAAATAAACCTCATATTCTATTTTGCTGTTTGTTTTGTTTTGTTTTGTTTTCCCCGAAAAGGAAAGGTTCCTGATGTGGCATCTTACCTTGGGTATCTATTGACTAGCGTCAATAGATGTCTCTACCTTTAAGGTCCCAGCTTCTTCCTCAACATATATTAAACATTTTGGAGCTTGTACAGGAAAAAGCCAAAGTTTAAAATATTAGGAAACAAGGTCATGATATTTTCTGAAATGGACCTTATGAGGTCAATTCACCCTGACACCTCACCTTACGAATATTGTGATTTGCTGAAGTGATTTTCAAATTATCATTAAAATAAGCATTGTTTTTCCCTTAGCAATGTCTTCCCCACCACAAAAACAGATTATTGGAAGCTACTGATGGTGCTATTTCCATCCTAAATTCCCACTCATCTACTGTTTTGGCATATGGGACCATAGGGTCCTGTTTGGGGATATCTATCAATACCCTATACAAGAAATACATACCTCAGGCTCTTTATAATTTCACCTGTACATTTATTAAGGAACACTTACTAAAAGGGCCCCCAAATTAATTCTGATTCACTTGCTGAATCTGTCATTTCTCTGTTGCTAATGTTACACTCGAAGGTGTCGGTTTCATTAACAGAAAGTACTTTAAATTTTCTTCGCAACATGAGTGAATATTAACTATCACAACTACTACCTGAAGCCCACATTGTGAATGGGACCCCTTCCTCTGAGTATTGCCAAAGCCTATGTGCACCAAAGCAGTTTAAGGTGACAAGAGGGACAGCACATACCAACCAGCAGTGAGCAATGTGAGACCACTTACAGTCACACTAGCTCCACGTTTATGTATTCCATTTTCACTGGTAAGATAGCACATCACTACCAGGAGCCTAGCTATCAGCAGTGAAAAACCCCCTAAATTAACCATTCTTGCTAAACAGAAGACCCAGAACACTACAAATGCATATTTGGCCACCTATGAGATTTTGCAAGGTTTTAAGAGCCAGGAACAATATATTGCACAATCTGTGAAGTTTCAGCTTCCCTGAAGTCCACAGCAAGATTCCCATTGACTCAAGCAGAGTGAGGACTTCCTATCAGTTCCCAAGAGGTCAGCTGTGCTGAGAATTGAGCTGTATGCATTGCAAAGAGCAAGTATCATCAACTCTTCAGCTTTCACTCACTTCTGCGATCATTTTTGCATGTGGTGGTTTTATCTTTGCATGCTTTGCAGATCAAGAAGCCACCATAGCATTCTGGTTTTCATGCAATAACAAGGCACACGTAGTTCCTGTTTTCCAACCAAAAATGCTTCAGCGATGGAAATCAGGCAAAACCTCATAATTCACCCCTCCACCTAGCTTTCTTTGTAATTACCCATTTGCTGCAGCTCAGTTACTCAAAATTTTCCCTTCTCCAACAAAGCTTCAAACCTTGTTTCTTCAACTTCAGTTACACATTATCAACAGAGCTCAACCTGTTCTTGCCTTACTGAGGAATGTATGGAGTCCGAAGACAAATTTAGATTTGGATGAATTGCTGTCCTCATAAAGATAGCAGCTGACCATGGAAAGATGTTGCAGTTCTTTCACAGTACTGCTCCTGACATCTACCAGCATCATACCCTATGGCCTCCACAGCCATATAGCAAAGAGGAAGAGACTAAGATAGTCTGCATGAATTAACAGAGCCTGAGCTGTAGGATATTTCACAGGTTCTTGTGAAATTTTTCTTTATTTTTTTCATATACATGTTTTTATACACACTGAATTTCGCTTTGAGTTTCAGGTTTGAACAAGAATGTTGAAAGCTCAAATTGAAATGAACTTGAAACCAAAACTGTGAGTGGGCTTCAAGTCATTTGGAAAGTGCAAATTAAGGAATTTAAGTGAAATTTACAACAGAGAGTTTTATATATAAACTCAAAACAAAACTTGAAAGTAGGCAAGTTTTATGTGATTCTGTAAGAAACATTTCACACAGCAGTTCTCCTGGGCTTACTCTTGGTGTATGTGGAGAAATATGCTCTCTACAGTCACTTACAATGTTGCAATACTCTAATATGCCAGATTATTTTTCCTTTAAACCTCTGTTTAATATCTTTCCTTCTTACTCTCTCTGGAGACAAACCAGCACCAAGATCTTTGGGCAAGCAACTTTCATAACAATTCCTCAGAAATCTCTTCTCCTATTTTAGGACCTAAGGGGGTTCCTTGTTCATGGTTATGCACCATCTGTCATTATCTGCAAAGAGTAAAATGCCAAGGATGGCCTTCAGCTGTCAGCTCTGCCCCTCTGAACAGGGTGTTACAGGATGTCTCATTCAGCATTTGCAGTCACAGGAGAGGGGAGATTCTTTCTTCCAGAGCAGGGAATAGCCTCCACAGCTGCAGAACACAGGAGGCCCAGAGAACTTCCCAAGGCCAGCAGCTGTGGAAGCACATTTTGGCTGAATCAGTCCATTATTGTTGATGTACATAAGGCCTGAAGATCAGTGTCAGGAAATAATGCACATGCAAGAAGACTCATGGCCTTATTTTCCATATTTAACTATGTAACTGTATAATAGTTAAATTTTGTTGTTTTGCTCAATATTGTTAGTATTAATAAAACTTATGCCAGCTCTTCCAGTGAAGTCATGCTTAAAGAAAAACTCCAGCCACCTCCCTTTTCAATTAAACTAATCCAGCAATGCAGTTATCATGACTTGAAAATGTTATCATGAGTATAAAGTTAAACTAAGTCAGACACCTCTCCTTTCACACTGTAGTACATATGAAGTTGGCAATATTCAATTTTTACTCTTATTTTCACTTAAGCACCAACCACTTATCATCCTAAATTGCCCAGCCATATACCCAATCTCATTGTAAAAGTCCATCTTTCTGGAGCTTGATAGGAGACCTACATGAAGACCATGAAACCTAACAGGGTATTCAGCACTACACTTTCTTAGTATTTCTAGCTCTGTCATGATGTACAGCCCTGAAGATGGGGAGATTTCCTGTCATTCTGCCAATGAGTTGCTTGAATCTTATTGTAAACTGTGCTAACTCATAATCTTTGCACCTTGATTTTAACTCCTGTAACAGCAAGGCAACTCTTGCCTGTCTTCACACAGATGTGTGTTTATCTCATGATCTGATATTCTCAGATGTAAAGTCAGAACATTATTAGCAATACATGTAACCTCAGAAAGAAGGCTTTTCCCCAAAAACATTCAGGCAGACACTAGACACAATCTTTCCAGTTTCAGTCTGAGGCAAAGTAGCAAAGATTATTCCTACAAATCTAATGCTCTGCACCGCAGCAGCAGATTCAGCATTTTCTACTTCATACCCTGCAGAGCAAGCAAAAAATCTACAAAACAGACTTGCTCAACAGCTGAACAACAGACACATAAACAGATCCATCAGCAAGGAGAGCCAAAAGAGTCAAAGAGAGAGCCAAAGCCACCAGCTTCCTCCTGCTGGCTATGCAAGTAAAAAAGAAGTCCAGAACAATGGAGGCAGCAGAACAGGATTACACTGGGGTCTTTTGGTTTCATTCCCAAATGGTTGCTAACAGATGCCTCCAAATAAAATTTGCTCTGCTTTGCTGCTGCCTTATTACCCTGGAGCCCTATACCCCATGCTCAGTTTGGCAAACTGCTTCTCCTTGTCAGTTTCATCTACCCAGGCTAAGACTCAGACATCGATAGGCCCTCATGGGAGGCCAAACACCACTCTCTCCCCTGCATTTTGGATCCATCTCTAGAACTGGTAATTACTCCTTTGGCAGTGCTTGCCTGCCAGAGCATCTTTCAGCCCACCCCTGTGGGGTTATGAGAAAAGTGCAGCTGAGAAAAGGATTGCTATAGATTGGGTCAACTGACAAGCAGAAAGAGAGATCACTTTATAAGCATAGGAACAGAGGATAGAGAGACAGGAGAAGATGCTGAAGGAAAGGACACCAAAACGAACAGACCATGGGAAGGGACAGAGAATTTGGGACTACCATGACATGGCAGTTCCCAACCTGTGGATTGAAAGCAGCACATTGCAATGAGTTGGGGATTTCGTGACACAGGAAATTAAAATGTTCTGAGGGGGAACATGGAAAAACACAGTATGATGTTGCCAGCAGTGATACTTGGTCTTCATTGTTGTGGATATACCAACTCAGGTTGGGGAGCACAGGTTTTGTTTCCCTTAGCTAGGTGTTAAAACTACTCCACGTGATTCTCCTCTGATTTTTTAAATTATTTTTTGTGTCTGCATCTCTGTTTAGAGGAAACACCACACAAAATGTCCCCAGCACTGCCTGTGACTGAACTGGTCTCAAATTCATAGTGATGCTCATTTTGGTGTTTTTTTCCAGGGAGATGGTGACAGGAACATGGAGAGATGCTCACTGCTGCTTTCTGGGCTGATCCTGTTTCTGAGGGTATAATCTTAACTTCCAAAATCACAAATCTGCCACACTTCACAAATAGCCAATGCATCACAAAGAATTAAAGATTTCTGCTGGAGATCAGATGAAGGAAAAGACCCTCCTGTGAGAATCAGAAGATATTGGAATTTCTTCATTTCTAACCAAATAAACCTTGGAATGCTTATTCTGTGGTCCCCATTTCATACACATGATGATTTTGAAATATTTATTTTATAACATGCAGCAAAAAGAATGCTCCTTATACACAGAAGTAAACAATTCTTTTTCTCCGTCTCACACACACACACAATTGTAGTAAGAAACTTCGTTCCACATCCTTCCTTTGTGGTTGTGAACTCCTGTGGGACCATCAGAATTCCCAGCAGAGCCAAAAGAGCACTTGCTATTGCTTTCAGTCAGAATGATTTTGCCCCTTTCTTGTAGCGGGCAGAGAGTTAATTGAACAGAGTTGAAGATGTATTGTAGGAGACAGGAGTAAATCAAATTATATGAAAACATTCCCACGGTTTTGATTTACTTCACAGAAAGAAGCAAAATATTAGACATCTTATATTACTCCATGTTTGCCTGGAGGGCAAATGTGAGGTAAACGTTCAGAAAATTCTAAAAATGTAGCAATAAGCCCTTTCTACAAAGTTCTGTGCGAGTTCTGCATTACTGAGAATACAATATTATTCTAAGATGCTGATATATCTAATCGTGTTTCAGAGGGCAATAGATTCCACTGGTTTAGATGGACTGTTCCCTTGCAAAACTGAAATTTGAAAACTAATTAACATTGTAAACACAACGGCTCTCGAAGCTGTACACGGGGCAAGTTTGTAGTGTTGCTGACATCTACTGAGAGAAAGCGAAATTGCACATCCTTAGCAAAGAGACTAGGGGAGACCTTGCCCTTATGTGTCGTTTGTCATTTTAGTTTTCAGCAGTAGTTCCGTATTTATTCATTACTTCCTTGTATCAATATTCATTTGCTGAATTTAAGGTCAGTGTGTCAACAGAGACGTTATAGGGAATATTTAAGAAATAAGAGAGGATACATTCCTTGTGTAAGTGCTACCAACTTGTTCTTGCGGAAGTCTGAATTGCTCAGGTTGACACACAGCATCAGGGTTATCAGGATGCACACCCTGTTCATACAGACTGCACATAAAGGACACGGGGCAATGGGTGGAAGTTGAGGCATAGGAAGTTCCATGGAAACAGGAGGAAGAATTATTTCACTGTGAGGGTGACAGAAGACTGGAATGGGCTGCCCAGGGGGGTTGTGGAGCCTTTCTCTTTGGAGATATTCAAGATCCTCCTGGATGAGTTCCTGTGTCACCCGGTATAGGTGATCCTGCTCTGTCAGGGGGGTTGAATTAGATGATCTCTCGAGGTCCCTTCCAGCCCCTAACATTCAGTGATTCTGTGATAAAGCTCTCAAATTGTGGCAGCTGAAGCCAAACATCTACACAGTACAAAATACTGGATTTAGAAACCATGCTGCACAAGTGATACTGAAAATTTATGCATCTTGTAGGAAGTATATAATTTAAACTATGGCAGGAATGAAAATATCACCACTAAGAGAATGGTGCTCAAAATAACAGTTCATCTGTGTGTGTGTTGTCATGATGACTTATGGCACTTACACAATTCAGACAATTCAAGACTTTTTTTTTTTTTCCCTGGTATCTCATGCATTATAAAAAGTATTTTTTCCACATGCGAAACAGAAGAATCCATAACCATCCTTACAGCCATGTAACAATAACCATTACTACACATCTCATGTTTAGGGTTTCATTCTACTAAGTTAACAGGAAAGGTCTGTGTATCTCACTTTGGGTAATAAAAAATTCTAATTGGGAGAGAGGGAAGAGACAACATATAAAATTCTAACAAAGTCTGAATGAGTCAGGGTGATAATGACTGTGGATGTATTTGTCTTTCTCCACTTTCAGGTGAATTTCTCATGACTGGAAGTTACATTGAATTTATAGGTTCAGAAATCAATTAATTTGACTAATAAATATTCGTAACAGAGCAATACTATCAATAAAGCAGCTTAATTACTTTGTTTTTTGTAATAAGAAACATCCACAATCAAAATTAAATATCACATTACAAGATTAGATCTGTGATAAAGTTGTTATGAAATGCCCCTCTTACCTTGATAGGAACAGGATTTCAGTGTCTACAAAGGCTTTTCACATTTGTTTCTGCAGATTCTGAAATGGACAGAAACCTAACATGAGATATTTAGCTCATCTATCTGATATATAAAATATCCCCAGCACTCATTATTCTTGGTCACACAGAGTTAAACTTCAGCTTTTTAATGTGAATTGGTCTAATGGATAAAGCTGTTACATCAGTTCCCACTGAAATTCTGCTCAGAGTATCACATGTTAAAAACTGCAGTGCAGTGGCTGAAAACCCTCTCTCAGTTCTCTAACTGAAGGTATCTGATTCCCATCTCTTGAAGTTTTCTTGGAGCTAAAGCTTGGCTTCTACTTGCATACTGACATGCCACAATCTTGGGAGGGCTATACAGCTCAGCACTTCACACGCTGAGGTCCATCAGGATTCACGAAGTCATCACTTGTGTCTGATCCAGTTTAGACTTCCCTTGCTCACAGTGGCATCCTCAGATAAAGTAGTGGCATCCTCGTTCAAGAACCACGCAGATGTGGTGCTTCAGGATATGGTTGATTAGTAATGGTAGTTGGGCTATGGTTGGATCTTGAAGGTCTTTTCCGACTTTAATGATTCTATGAGTCTTTCTGGAATAGGAAAAGGTAGCTTGTCCACTGCAACAGTCCTTTGAAGAGTGCGTGGACCCTAATCTTTCCCTTCCATGTATCAGACAGGTCAGAAACTCAGGCCATGTTCTCCCTTGCCCTGGGGCTCACTGGATAACAGCTTCCCCAGAGGAGATAAGCTTACACCACTGCACAATAGTACCTGAGCTTCATGAATTCTTCAGAGACATACAAGACATAGACTTGAAGGCAAGACTGCAATGGAGGGATATCATTCCAGCTGAATTCTACAACCACCTAATCATTGGATGGTATGATTTCAGAGGAAAAAAAAGACTCACCTAACTTCTGAAAATAAATACCTAGGGACTTATTCTTCTGTCAGACTGCAAATCCAGAGGTACTTCCTTACTGGCTCCTTTTTGCTTTCTTGTGTGATCTGGACTTTGCAGGAATCTTTCAGAAGGAGCTTCTCACATGTTGCATAAGAAGCCTTGGTGCTGTGCATTTCACTCTGTACTCAAGCTTTGCAAAACTGCACAGCACAATACTCAACACTGTAACACCTAAGTCTCAGAAAATCTTTTAATGAAATACCATTTATACACTCGTAGTGATACAATTGAAATGGGCATTTAGGAAGGTTAAGTATCTAATGAAACAAATCCCACGGCCTGGTACTTGGATGGAGTTTTATATAACACAACGTTATGTTTAGAAACACATTGATCAGAAATAAAGATGAGGGAGCAGATATATTTGAACAATTGTTCCTGAACATAAACCATTTCCTTATTCTGTTATAAATCCATTTCTGAGTGCCTAAAAAGAATGTTGAAATATTTTGCTTTCTAGAAATAAATTGGTTCTGAAGATGAGCCTCTGAAAAGACTTGCACTCATTGAAAACCAAGACACTTAAATTAGTATCAACATTTTGGCAATTCTAATAACAAAGGTTGCCAAAAGTATGTTGTCTATCAAATGTACACAGAAGAAAGATGTTAGAATATTAAGAACAGATGTCATGGATAGCTTCGAAAATACTCATGCTCCCTAAGTACTCTGCAAGACAAGATGTACAAAAGCTCATGAAAGATTAAATTAATGCATTTTTTCCACATGCTTCCAAATGTTGTATCTGTATGTAAACTTACTTACAAAACATGTACATTTAAAGATATTAGAAAAGAGGATTGTGTCATAATTTGTTAATGGCCTTGTATCTTACGATTTAGAGCTTTAAAACATTTGATAATGTATTAAAGACAACTTTACATAGTCTGTTATTTAAACCATTTTGTTCTGTTTCAGAGAAAGTGTACAAGGTTTTCCAGTTATTCAGTATTCACTTATTTTAATAACTATTCTACTGCCAAAAAATTTTTTTAAATTATAAAAATATCTAAACAACTTAATGAAAGTAAGCCCTTACATACAAATGGCTTATTATCTAAAATTAAAATATCATTTAGAAAACCTAAATACCTTGAGAATTTGAGCAAGGCAAGTGCAGAACATGCTTTCATCCTCTGGTCTACTTATTTTCAGTACTGACCATTTCAAACAGTGAAAATTAAGCCAGCTTCTAAAGAAAAAGTCATGGGGATCCACTGATTTACTTATTTTTTAAACACAGGAAGCATTGAATTATTTTTAACTGACAGAATTAGGAAAAGATTTTACCTCTATACCTGATGGACTAAACTTCAGGCATAGAATATCAAATGAAGCCAAAATTTTCATATATGAGACAGATGACAGTGATAGAAAACAAACCCAGCAACAAACAAAATCACAAACCACCAAACAAACAACAAAATCCACCCCCCAAGCCCCTACTGAATATTTTAAAGCTCATAATAAAATAATAGCCAATGAGAACATCATAAGGAATCATATGGAATGGCATCGATATGCAATCATATTTTGAAGTCAACAATGAAGAAACCAGAACACTAGCAGGTTTCAGCTAGTGATTTTGGGTTTTAAACTTTCTTACTGAAAACAGCATTTCAGTAAGTGGATCATATCTATATAAAGCACGGTACCAACTTGCATCCATTTGAGCAAGCAGAGCCGAACAAAACTTGTATTTATTTTTAAGTTTAAACCTGTGTGCATGCTAAACTGAAGATTTTATGAGGTAAAAACCTGATTATTTAATGTTAAAAAGACTGTGCTGAACTCAAATGTGATGCTATGGATGATATAAAAGCAATATAATAACATAATAATAAAGCAACACAATCATAATATAATAGTAGTGACAACACTGATATTTTCTGTTCTTTACATTATTTTAGAGTGGTAATTTCTTCTTACTGTGTAATGCTGACAGGATAACAGCAACACAATACTGACAAACACAACAGTAATAATTTCTTGGGTCAGGATGGCCTGGGGTGCCCTCACAGCTTCACAGGACAGTTTGTTGAGCTCCAGTCCTGCCACAGAAGCTGACTCTCATCCCACAGCACAGCCCCAAAAGACATGTTTTATTTCCTTGAGTACCAGCATGTGTGAGGGCTTCATTGAAAAGGGATAGATTTAAGCTGTTTTTGTGAAGTACACATTTACAGGCTTTGCTGAACTAGGCCCTAAACCATGACTTCTCTTTTTTTAAAAATCATCCCCCTTACAATTAACAGATGTGAAGGCAAACTTGGCATATATGGATGGCTTGCTTTTTTCCCTTTGAATAACCTGGTTATATCCAGTTTCCGCAGCAATTGTAAGAGTGTTTACATTGTTCTTTTTCATTTCCCTCTTTTAATAATACAAAGCAGACATGGTGTGTCTGATTTACCTCAGGAGGCAGCACGAAAGGAAGGGTGCTGCCGGCTCCTCTGCGGAATGCGCTGAGGGGAGTGGAAGGAGCGCTGCGGTCGGAGTTATTTATTTTGTTAATATCTTCAGACCCCAAGGGCCCCATTCTCGTCCTCCCTGGCTGCTCTCCAGACCGAGGCTGTCAGCCAAGCAGAGTATATTATCTTCGGGCTATGGCCCATTTAAAGCTTTTCTTCAGCACTCACCGAGCTTTTTCTGCAGCTTTGGGGAGGCCACACCATCCTAGCTTTGTGTCATGACTGCCACAGCCACCAGGCCTCCCGGGTGCCTCACAGAGCTGGGGCCCCACAAGGCCTATCCCTCTGGCACATACTTTCAGAGCCTTGGAGTCACTTACCTGAGCCTGCTGGCACACAACAGCCATAAGGCCCACTCCTCCCCGCCTCAGCAACCTCAGGCCTGAGTTCTGATTTCTGTCCTCCCAGGTTTCTTTGCCCCCTCACAGACTCTGGGCCAGTACTTGAGGTTGGGCTTTTGCCCAGAGCCCCAGCCCCTGGCTTGAGGGGTGGCTCACAGGGAGCTAATTCCTGCTTTCTGCATTTCCCTTCTTAAGCTCCCAAAGGAGGCCTGATATTTAACTGAAGTATCGTGAAAGAACTAGATATTTAATTGTATTATTATGTCAGATAGTCTAGCTTGACAGAACATCATCAATCCACAGAAAAACGTTTTAATATTGGTGTAAATCTGCTATCTATAAATGGCAAACAAGCCAGCTGTACTACTCAGGCAATGCAAACACAAATTTTATCAGACAGAGTTGCATACCCCTGTATTTTTCATTTAAAATATCAAATGACATTTGAAAATCCTCTTAATGTTCTAAATCTGTCTTGGTTGGTCACCCTACTAGCATGAGGGTATGCCACCCAGTGCAATGTCATTCATTAGCAAGGCTTCACTAGCCCAGGCAAAGCAAGCTCAGTGTTAACGAGGTCATATTGCCTCCAGTATCCAGACAAGCCAGCCAGCCAGCTAGCTATCTAGGGTGCTGCCTGGTGCCATGCCAATGTCCCCAATAGCCAGGAATTCACTAGCTAATTACACACAAAACTAGTTACAATTGTCAAACCCTAAAGCAAGTTCCAAACAAGGCCACTTTGGTGGAAACAAACAAATAAATAAATAAATGGCTTCTTTCTACCTTAGGGTTTAACATTACTATGGCAGCCTTGAACCACTGGCAAAATGACATAAATCACAAAATGGTTGTACGTCTCAGCTTGGCTCTGCAGTGGGGAACAGGGTGATCACATGGGGACATGAACTTCCCATCCAGAAGCATCAATTGGGATTTTACTGAGGTCATGGCTCAATCAGATGGCAAACCTGGTTTTAAGTAACTAGTCCTGACCACAAACAAAACACGACTGGACAGATGAAACAAATGGCTACGCTGGTTGAAACTGACTCCATAAGTTTTACATCTATTGCAGCTGTTCTGAAAACACCTTTCTCCTGAAAGGCTGGCAGATTGAGTACTACCTGTCCTTTTGCAGATGGATAAAAATCACAGAGGCAGCATAACCAGCACACTGTCTCCTCTGGCTAAATAGACAACAGCAGGAGGTTGTGTATCCAAATAGCATCCTGGTTGAAGTAGTACTGTTGGCTGATGTTGTAGAGCACCACTATTACCAACAGTAAAACCATCACCTGGAAAACCATTTCCTGCTGCAGTGGCAGCCTGCAAAGTGGAAAGTTTGTCCTTTAAGCCTCCTGGTTCTCCTGGCTAGACACAGACAGGTGGTCCCTGATCAAAGCCCATGTACAATGTATTTAAAAGTGATCTGATCCAGGGCAGCCCTGTGACACATAGCATTCATACAAACATTCTCTTGAATTACTACCACAGACATCTATCTCAGTGCAATGTCCAGGCAACAAAGTATGGATTTGATATCAGGTTCCACAATAAAGTGTAATGTGACTCTCATGTCTTCTCTACTCCCACCAGTAAAGCTATTGACTTAGACATAAATTTAACAGGGAACATAGAACTATTAATATAGGCTTAAGGATGAGCGCCATGCTCCCCTTCCAGGCACGTGGCTGGAAAATGTATTCTAGGCTTTCACCCTGATTTCTACATCATCTTAAAGTCTCCAAATATTTTGGAACTATCCCTCCTTATGCATTCAAGAAAGAGCACACCAAGTTCTCTGGAGCATGTGCCTCTGAAGCTGAGGCAGAGAATTATGGATCACACACAGGTTAGACAGATGTGACACATGTTGAAACACAAACTGTTGCTCTCTCCAGACCTATGAAACTTTCTCTTTCATCTCCCTGTTTCAAAAGGTGGGAAGTGTGCAGTTCAGGTAACAGCCCCCAAAGATCCTCAGTCCACCAGTAAAACCACAGTATGAACTCTTTGGCATAAAATAAGAGACAGACTCCCTTTTCTGGGGAAGAAGACTGTAATATCTTATAAGACATACAACTGGTGAAATCTGAAGTGCTGCTTTATCAATTCCCCTTATGCTAAAAGCCAAACACAATTAATAACCATAAGAAATTACTTGTAAGACAGAGGACAGAACTCCTCTGAACATCAGACTAATATATCTGATCTGTACCTTGTTTTTCAGAAGGATCCTGCTATCATAGTAACAATATATGCTGTTTGCTGGGTTGTTTTTTGGGTTGTTAGCATCTGTGTGTTTCTTTTTAAAACAAAGTGCTATTTACAAATTAGCATTATAATCTGATCAAATAATTAACATTTTTTCTACATCTTGCCTTTTGTTTAAAAAAAACTTTTTTTCTGCATATAACAGTGGTGTGTGGCACATGAGTACATGTAATGCATACACTTAAAAGGTTTGTTATCTTTGGATCTTTACAAAACTTTAAAGTCATTTAGAAACAAAAATACTCAGACAAACAGAGGAATGACTTAACATTTTAAACGTACATATGGCAAGTGTCTCAACAGCTATTAAGCACAAACCTATGAATTATACTTCCTCTCTACTCCATGGCAGTTTGAGTCAAAGGAGGGGGTCAAGACATATAGGTTGAGCTCTTTTGCCTTTACACAAAGCACAAAAGAGCTACATCTGCTACAAATAATTTGAAGGTAATTAGTTAATTTTATTAATATTTTCTATCAGCACTTTTAATTCGGAGGGGGAGGGGGGAATATTAAAAAAAAAAAAAAAATCAATGCTTGAACAGGGTACAGCTGGTAAGTAAGGCAGTTACCCAGACTGCCCCAACCTTTCAGCAAGATCAGAAAGAAGGAGGAAGAAACCAGAAATGTAAATGTATTTCAGATTCAAGATCTGGTAAAACATTTCCACTAAATTCCATGAGAGATAAAGTAGTGAAGAAAGACACTCAGGTTTTAATCACAAATA
Organism: Indicator indicator; assembly: GCF_027791375.1. Lineage (NCBI taxonomy): Eukaryota > Metazoa > Chordata > Aves > Piciformes > Indicatoridae > Indicator > Indicator indicator. Next base: position 8,441,640 of record NC_072025.1, read on the forward strand.
AAAGTGAAAACAGTGGTTTAGCTCTAAGAGAGGGGTATGCTGCATTTATGGCACGGAGCAGTGCACAGAACAGCAGCACAACCTGATTACTCATTTAGCTGGTCAGTGCAGAGAACTCAGTACTCTGTCCAGTGGCGCTCCAAGTACATGCAGATGAGAACCTAACACTTTCCTACAGGGGATCATTTGACAGATAATTCCTCTGTTACAAGAACTTTTGCTTAATAGTCTTAATCCACATCTTCCTCCTAGATCTACCCATTTAGCTTTATTCCCTGTCTTGCCTCAAATGCATCTCTCCAAGTAATAAACCTCTAATAATTTGTCTTCCTCCTCTGTGTTCCTATAACAATGAATAGATTACATTGTTTGAACTATAACACTACAAATTTCCGGTGCTGTAGTTTTAGCAATAAGGAATTAGGCATTCTAATAAATAAAAGATTAAAACTAGGGGATATTAATTACCAAGCCATAGATCAATGAGCAAGAGATGAAACTGCCAAAGAGATGCTCTTATTAGATTATCAGAATCAAGGCTGATTTATAGCTTTTACTGTGCTTCCTTATTTATCATTTTTATAGTATGTTAAAAGGGTTACAATGCACAAATTGGTTTTTCTTTTTAATTAACGTTGAAGTTTTAGATAGGCTCAGAGCAGGATAACCAAGGTAGGTTACCTTTTTTTTCCTGTTCTTTAAAACATGAAAGCAAAACCTGTATTTTATTGATCTGTGAGAGCAGTGACAGAACTGAATAATTCAATATACTTGTCAGCCTGCAGCTTCCTAATATGCTTGCCTATGATTCACCCAGAAATGACAACAAGCTGGGCAGCAGCTCTGCTGAAAATGCCCTTAGGGTCTTTTTCAGGAGTAATCTTTGTACCTCTTCAGTTTGGGGAAAGGGAGACTTCAAGGGAATTTAAGAACAGCCCTTAGTACCTTTGAGGAGGTCAGCAGAAGACAGAGCAAGGCATAAACTGAAACTAGAGAGGCTCAGACTGGGTTTAAAGAACTGCCTTCTCCCACTCCACCCAGGGAGGACAGTCATACATAGGAACAGGTGCTGATGTTGACAGCTTGGCTTGTATTAAAGCATAAATGAAACTGAAAGCGGTATTGAAGAACTGATCTGTTTGCCAGAGCTCCTGGCAACGAAGACATAGACCATCTCAAAAATAAGTGAATGAAGGCTTAATAAAATGTGTAACTAAGTCTCCAAACTCAGACACACAATTAATTCCTTCTGAAATAAGTGATTTTGCATTCATCTGAGGCTCTTCTAAGAAATATAAAAGTTGCGTGCTTTTATTAGCCATTTCCCCTCATCACAGTTGTAATACAAGGATCAGGTCTGCACTACAACCAATGTTTCATTCACTTGTAGCTTCATTGCTACCATTTTCAAATACATAAAAATATCTCTTCACTGTCTGTAAGGAATATCATGTTTGTAGCACTACCACATTACCAAAAAGCTAAACAAATCTAAGGAAAGAATCTTTAAAAATGCTGAGAATAATTTTCAAAAATTATTATTTATAATTTTATTTTCAGCACAGTTTAAGTGGTTACCATAGCTGGAACGAATTACAGCACACTGCCAGGACTTTTAGAAAAGGTCCTTCCACCCCAGGAAAAGTTCAGTTGCATTCTGCTTTAATAGCTCTTGGCAAGCTTGCACTATTATTTTTGTACAAACAGAAGTAAATTTTATATAAATAAAAAATGAAACTTTATGTGAATGAAGCAAACATCAAATTCCTTAATCTTCAAAAGAAATTCTATCCCTGAATAATTAACTATGATATATTTATAAAACTAGAATAATTGAAAACAGAATTCTAAGTTGATTCATGTGGACTGCACTGAAATATTTATTATTGCAAGTCCAGAAGATCTGTCTGGGTTTTGTCACTGGAAATGTCTAAACTCAGTGTCCAGATGTTTATTTAAGTTGCTCCCACATAGTTCTAATGTCAATTACCAGGGGTTATCAGAGAGCATCACTGTGTATCTTCCTTGACTAATATTCTCATTTCTTCTGCATCTTTGATGTTTTCTTTCATTAAAATTCCTGGCTCACAGCCACAAAAATCTGCTGTGCAGGCAAAAAAAAGTCTGCAGACATGACACATGATGATGCCCAATGTCTGTGCAAGAATAATATTTATCATCAGCTATCATTTAGGCAGTACTATAATCACTACAATGCCAATTTAAAGCAGCAACTCAGAGAAATACATGTGAAATCAGTGAATATAAACTTTTAACCAACATGAAACAACCTGGGCCACAGTAAAGGAAGTATTATCACTTACAATGAAGACTTTGTGAATCTGTGGTTTGGATGGGTTTTTTTCCCTTCAAGAAAAAGAGGGAGAAAGCCAATGCCAAAGTAATTTCACATGTAATTAGAAATGGAATTGATGGCTCTGTAACTCTGGAAACCACAATTACATCAAGACTTCTATAGTAACTAGGAGGCAACACAGGCCACTCTTAACAGCGACTTAAACACAAAGAGATTATTGCAACAGCTCTGAAGATTTCCTACACTCAAATACAGGTAGTTGCCCAAACCCAATTAGTTTACTTGGTTTGTAGGCAAATTCTGGAAGATTAATTTTTAAAGATTTGTAGGAAAGCAGAAGAAAACCAATGCTAATTCTATATAAATGGAAGAAATACAAGATGGCTGGAGAAAATCCTGCTGATGCTATTTCATGCTAGTACCTGGATACTAACCATAGGTTAGTTGGTGTGGGATGTGACCCATTTTAGTTCTAATCAACCTAATCAATCAGTGAGATGGTGTACATGACTTGGAAATATAAATCTTCTTGATTATGTAATTTACTTCTCTCCCTACACTATCAGTGTGGGAAAGCATATGCACCTATCAGACAAAGCCCCAACAGCTAAGCATTCAGCCTGGCTGAGAGTCATTCTCCCTCTCCAAAATCTTCCACAAATGGTATCGTTGCACCGACAGATAGAGCTGTGATTCTGTGCCTGCACTAAAAAAATCCCAGTTTCTTACCAAATCTCAAGTTTTGTCACAGAATTTGTGCTCACTACAGTCCAGGTTACACACAATCTGCAGGCATTGGGAGCACAGTTGCAGACGATAGTTTCAATACAGAGATTGCTGCAGGGGACCACATACTGTCATAACCAGGGCTACAGTATTTCCACCACTGTCTGACTAATCTCTGAGTAAATGAAATGTATTTGTTACTAGCATCAAGTAACAACTGAGAAAACATTTTTAGGGGGAAAAAAACCAACAACACAATTAAGAAAAATACGGACAGAAATGTTATATAACTGAAATTTTTGTTCAGAAGTGCACAAAATATCTCCTATCAAGTGCTCAGCTTCGGAGACTAGGCAAAACCTTGGACTGCAACTATGTGCCATGTTACATCATTGCCTTGATCTAATAAGCAACTACATTAATACCAGCTGTATGGACAGAGGGAAGGAATATGAATATGTTCATTAAGCATTATGGTCCCATGTACCTCCCTCCTGACTTTAGTGGAGCTATGCCAGTTCATGCATGACACAATTATGGTCCCTAGTATCAAATCTGAAACAAAAACAATGAGGGTGTCACTTTGTACAAATTTTTCCCTGTCATCAAATCTCACTTATACTTACTGCTAGAGAACATGGTCACATTTAGTCATATTTGGATGACTAAAAATGAAATGCTTTGTTCAGACACTCTAGCAAGTTGAAAGTCAGTTTGCTTCCCATACGCATTGCACCGTACTTCTTTGTGTGGTCTCCTCACATTCAGTAATTGGTTCACAACTGCTGTTCACAAATTCCCTTGCACACAGAGTTTAAACAAAACAAAGAATCAAGCTTTGACTCCACTACATGCTTTCATGATTCACCAAATCAAGAGCAAATTTAAAAAACCTTAATAGTCAAATTACCAATTTGCTTTAAACAAGAGATGACTAAATGCCTCTAAAGCTTTGTATACATATGGAAAACAATTAAAAGTCTTTACAAAGGAGAAAAATAGAGTTAAGCACTCTTATTCCATGGAAAGTCAATGTGTTTGGACTACAGTCAGTTTACATTTGCCTACCACATTGTCAGCAGTGATAGAGCACTGTAGAAGTATGAGAAGACAATTATCAGCTTACTGGAAGAGAAAAAAATACCACAGCAAATTAAATGTTTTCACACAGCTATCTTTTCTAATTCCCTTTCCCTCCAAGAATGTGGGAATTCACAACCTAAAAACAAACATTGGGAAACCAGGAAATCTCACCGGTCATCTCCATGCATGTCACCCTAAGAGCAATGGACTTGCAACAAAACATGAACCCCAAACTCAGGAAAAGTCAATTAGCACCTCCCTGGAACAAGACCACATCATCAAGACCTATTCCCTGAAAAAAAAAAAAATCTGTCCTTAGAAGACACTTTGGAGAAATTACACTTTCTTTTTATACTGAAAATACACTTTCTTTTTACTCTGAAAAAGAAGCAAAGCTGACAAAGCAGAAGAAAGCCACCTTTTCTAACAGAGCCCACAGGGTATGGCACAGATTCTTCCAACACTGGACTCCTATTCCCTGCCCCCTTTATACCATTCATTTGATATAAATAGCTAAGAATTCATTGCAATTCCCCTGATCCAAGGATACTTCTTGCTGAAGGCAGATGAGACAGATGCCACTCAAACTAGGCCAAAGAAATGTTCTGAATAGGGCCCCAAATACAGATCATTTTCAGTGGCAAAACCCAGCACAGTACACAACTGAGTTACAGTCAGCTTCCTGGATTCAGGAAACTGTCTCTGCAATGAAGCTGCACAAAGCACCCAGCCAGTCAGGTCTCCACCTACAATTCAAGCTAGTCAAGCTCTACCTCCTCGATGAGGCTGCTAAAGACTGCCAGCTTGTGGTGTGTCTGTGATACAGAAATTATCTGTGAGTTCCATACAGAAACCCTCAAACTACTGCCCAGGGCTGCTCACAAAGCATTCAAGCTTTTACCACAGCTTCCCATTCAAGGTTCAACTCACCAGTGTGCAGCACATAGATACTCTTTTTCCTGACTCCTGATACTGCATCCCTGCGATGAGTTCAGAAATTCCACAGCACAGAGACATGATTTCCAAATTCTCTGTTTGCAGGACCCATTTCCTTCACATAGGAACTTGCATTTACTCTTTTTTTTTTTTGATTGTGTGGCCCTTTAGAATAGTAGCAGTCTACAAGCCGTCAGATGGAAAACTACTAGCAGAACTGCTGACCTGCCAACTAGATCTAACTTTGAAAAACAGGAACAGCTGAAGCATCTTTTCTACCTTTAGTTACTCTTAAAGCCCCCCAAAATAATTCAGCAGCATTTAGGTCTTCTATCAAATGTTATTTTCCAAAAACTTAAATTTTTAGGCTGCTAAATCCTCTAGGTGATGTTATCACTACAATTGGCAAACCAGATTTTATGTCTTCTGCTCAGGAAGGTTACAGCTGTGAGCAGAAACTTTTATGACAGTGCTTTTCTCCTCTGCAGTCTGGGACTACAGATGCTGCTGCACAGATACCTGCCTCATGCTAGAGCTCTCAGACATGCAGCACACCATTTAAACTCTGTCTCTGTCCCATCTTCCAGACATGCACAACAGCCTAGCTTTAGGTCTTACAAACCTTTTCTCATCCCTTTGAATTACCAAAAGTTTTCTTTCCCTGTACAGCAACTGTTTCTTAACTCCATCTCCAGTGCTTTCCTTTCAGAGCACTGAAGTAAAAGGTTCTGGTTTTCCCCAAACTTTACTTGGTCAAAACACTATTCACATGAGGAACTTCAGAAACATATTATCCATTCTTTATACTCTACTGGGTTAACAGCCCGTTCCAATAAAACAGTCCATGGGTAAAACAAAACAAAACAAACAGGAAGCTCCTCAATTCTGTCTATGTTCTGAAATGTTCTGGAACTCGAAACAGTGAAATACTGACAACGATACCATACTCAATCAGCAACTTAATTCATTATGACTAAACCATTCCATGATTCATGCTTATTCTCTAAACTTTTGCAAACTTTTGAATTGCAAAGAAAAACCATCATGGAAAATCTACACCTGAAAACTAAAAAAAGTAACAGCACAGTCAGTACAAGGACAAGGAGGAGAGCGGCAAACAGGCTGGGAAACTTCATGCAGCAGCAAAGGGAGAGCCAATACATTTCTGAGGCCTCTTGTCCTTAAGCAGTACAACAAATTGAAATCATGGTAGGACCGATAACAAGAACCACTTAGACGAGCAGGTGGTAGTATGGAAAATGGAGATCTGAAGAGATGAACTGCAGCCACATGAGAAGGGTTCTCCTGTACAGTCAGAATCACACACTGAAGGAAGAAACATATACTACTGAGAATCAGATAGGTCATCAACATAGATGCTGAGGGGTGAATGTAAATGACTGGAAATGTGCCAAAAACAGTGCTGACAAAGACAAGTGGTGGTGAGCAGCTGAGAAGATGAAGCAGAACCACAGAAATGAAACTAAAAACCCCAACCAGGAAAAGGTGTTAAAGAAAAGGTGTGAGGCCTGGAAGTGGCAAACACCTGCACAGTCTGAAACCAAAATAGGAAACAAGGAAAGCCTCAGCAGGAGGACAGCTGTGGCAAAACCACAAACACATGCAAAAAGGGAAGAGCAGACAGATGGTAAGAAGCCAATGAACAATGAGAACAAGAAACCTGTAAGAGGAAAAGGCACAGAGACATCCCAGATCATAGAATAGAATCATAGAATCAAGAAGGTTGGAAGAGACCTCAAAGATCATCGAGTCCAACCTGTCACCCTAAACCTCATGACTACCTAAACCATGGCACCAAGTGCCACGTCCAATCCCCTCTTGAACATCTTCAGGGATGGTGACTCCACCACCTCCCTGGGCAGCCCATTCCAATGGCCAACCACTCTCTCTGTGATGAACTTTCTCCTCACCTCCAGCCTAAACCTCCCCTGGCGCAGCTTGAGACTGTGTCCTCTTGTTCTGCTGCTGGTTGCCTGGGAGAAGAGACCAAACCCCTCCTGGCTACAACCTCCCTTCAGGTAGTTGTAGACAGCAATGAGGTCTCCCCTGAGCCTCCTCTTCTCCAGGCTAAACAGTCCCAGCTCCCTCAGCCTCTCCTCATAGGGCTTGTGCTCAAGGCCTCTCACCAGCCTCGTTGCCCTTCTCTGGACATGCTCCAGCAATTCAACATCTTTCCTAAACTGAGGAGCCCAGAACTGGACACAGTACTCAAGGTGTGGCCTAACCAGTGCTGTGTACAGGGGTACAATGACCTCCCTGCTCCTGCTGGCCACACTATGCCTGATGCAGGCCAGGATGCCATTGGCTCTCTTGGCCACCTGGGCACACTGCTGGCTCATGTTCAGGCAGCTGTCAACCAGTACCCCCAGGTCCCTTTCCACCTGGCTGCTCTCCAGCCACTCTGACCCCAGCCTGTAGCTCTGCATGGGGTTGTTGTGGCCAAAGTGCAGCACCCGGCACTTGGACTTGTTGAATGCCATCCTGTTGGACTCTGCCCATCTGTCCAGCCTGTCAAGGTCCCTCTGCAGAGCCCTTCTACCTTCTAACAGATCAACACCTGCTCCCAGCTAGGTGTCATCTGCAAATTTACTGATGATGGACTCAATCCCCTCATCCAGATCATCAATAAAGATATTGAACAGGATGGGGCCCAGCACTGATCCCTGGGGGACACCACTAGTGACAGGCTGCCAGCTGGATGTGGCACCATTCACCACCACTCTCTGGGCATGGCCCTCTAGCCAGTTCCTAACCCAGCGCAGAGTGCTGCTGTCCAAGCCACAGGCTGACAGCTTGGCCAGGAGTTTGCTGTGGGGGACAGTGACAGATGACCTAGTCAAAAAAGACCACGTTAGTTTAGCAGCAGTTCCACCAAACTGTGTTGCCAGGGTATATAGACTGTGCCACTGGGACTGCCTGGGAGAGCGTGTGGAGCACTTGGGAGAGAGTTACTGCCTGCTAGTGAAGTGTTGTATGCACTCAGGAAGTGGCAGACTTTCATGCCCAATTTCTAGGTGATATCATACAGCTTTTCAAGCTAACACCTGGACCACCTTTAGTTTCCAGAGACACCATTCCTGCAGAAATAGGTATGTACACATGTAAGGGCAGCCCTGCACACACTGTTGCTTGTAGTGTCTCCAACACATAACCTGGCAGCACCTACTAAGCACCTCTGAGGTTTGTTTTTCAGAACTGAACTCATAGTAAGCTTGGAATCTCCTGTCAACAGTGAAATATCATTGTGAAATACTTTGCAGGTGTGTTCCTTATCTTTCAAAATTCATACTAAAAGGCAGAAAAAGTTATTGTAATAAATATTTTTTTATCTACAAAGAACAGCTAAATCTTCAATATATAGAGAGAACATTTTCTCCAGGAAAACATGAGGGTGGATCTCTTAATTTACAGTATCATACTATGAAAAATAGCATTCCAAAGTGTGAAAGCAGTGTAGAAAAATATGGGAAAAGCACCAAAACCTTTAATAAAATATTAACGCCTTCCAATAAGTTTATCTCTTTATGTGCTTTGCAGCAATAACCAAAAATCAACCTTAAAGCCCCAACAGAATCTGAGTTACAAAGTAACTTGAAATTCTTGCCTATTTATGACATAAGGGCAGAAAGTGTTATTTTAAGGTGCAGTCACAGAAACAAGTTCCCATGGGATAAGAAGCTAACTTGCAGCCTAAACACCCCATCTTTGTTGTCACTATCAGGGCATGTATTCTCACCAAACAGGCAAAGAAGAATAACCTTAAATGGATAAACATCTCATGTTTATGCACAAGACCTTTCGTACATCAAGCAGTTCACAGGCACCTTACATTGCCAATACCCTTTGTAATCCATTTCTGGCAGAAGAAACTTTCTTTTGTAGATTTCTCATCATCAGCCTGCAAGTAGCTGCAGCTGAAAACTATGTGGCATTCCACAAAGATTAACTGTCACAAGAGCTCAAAAAACAGTCCCCAAATAACACTGGGGTTACCACATAATAACATTTATCTTTATGATGTTTACATTGAACCCTTCCTATAGCTGTAAGAAGAAAAAAAAATTACTAGATCAAGCATCCTCAATATCCAGGTTTGGCGTTTTAAGAAGTACTGCACAAAGATTGGTTACATGGCTCATCCTCACACATCTCTTCCTGAATTCAGTCTTCTGCTGAAAAATAATCTTCATCTCTCACTTCTCTGTACTGCATTAAGGCCTCTCCTTCTGGTTCAAACCTAACCATTTTTATATTCAGTCTCTCTGCAAGCTTCTGTGCTGCAAACTTGGCTTGCACTTCCTATAGAAAAGGAAAAAGAAAGATGACACATATTAGAAAAAGTGTTGTCATTTTTATTCTGGTCATGAAAAAGCTAATATGCTAAAACATGCACTTGACGTAACAATATTAGTAATTTCAGAGCGGGCTTAATTAAAAGCTTTTGTAACTAGCAAAGAAATTTCAAGTTTCTTTTCAAATTTATATGTAACATTTGAAGACCTTTTCATAAGAGTGTAAATTGCCCATGTGGCAGTCCTCACCTGTGATATGCTAATGTCAGCTTTAGCAGAACAAAATCAGCAGCTGTGCACAGTAACCATATAGCAACAGCAATATATGTAATTCAGCAAACTCAGCAAAACATGTCCATTTTCCAAATAAATTACCTCCCTTAAAGCATCAAAGTGACTAAACAAGTGAGTGTTTTTCAAAACAATAAGCAGAAACACTTTTACAATAGTTTCTAATTTAAACATAAACTTGTCACTACCTGAAAAGTGAAAAATCAAAATCCATTACACAGAATTTGAAGAACATCAGAACTCTGACTCTTTAACCACAGCATAAACAAAAGCAAATGCAGACACTTGCATAGTTTAAGAATAATAAATACTGCTAGGCTTTCATTTATGCAAAGGACAAAAACTCTAAACATTAACAGGAAAGATATACATTTACATCTCTAGTCAATGGAATGAGGTTAGTGTATCAACACATGAATAGCACCAAATTTTGTTTCATGCAGGAGTAAGAGTTTCAGAAGGGATTAATAGATTATGTAATTAATAATTTTATCAAATACAGGAAAAAGTGCTTTTCCTCAAAGTCTGCTCATCTCAATTTCATCGTCAAATTAATCACTATGAAAAAATCCCTTTATAAGTTCTATTTTCAGGCATGATTCCAAGTATGTAATTACTTTTCACAACACATTGTAAATTCATACCTCATAAGCTTCTTTTTGCTGTATTTGAATTGCTATGGATTCCTCTATGGATAACAGCTTAGCAGGGGAGTGGTGAAGTGGTGGCAGTCGAGCTGCTGTGATGTCATTCAAATGCTTCTTATCTCTGAGTCGTCTTTCTTCAGTAATAACCAGAGAGCCAAATCCCCCAGGTGACTGACTAGATGAGGAACCATGTGATGATCCACTTTGCTCTCCTGATAATCTGGAAGAGATAAAACATAAATGTTGACCCAAATTTTTAGCACAAGGTTGAACAACTTCTGTTCCAAAACTTGTTAAGAATTGAACATGTAAGAGTTAAAAAGAAATCTGAAGTGTTATGACACCATAAACAAACCAAAAGTAAGCAGTGATCAGGAAAACTAGAGACAAAACTACAGGTTATTCCTGATGGTAAACAAAAAAGATATGCCAATGAATTAACAAGCATGAAATAGCAATGTTTGGGAGTCCCATGAAGTATAAATTACCACTGCTACCAATATCTACCATGTGAATTATAATTTCTCTACAGGTGCAGGAAAAGCAAAAGGCTACCAGCTAGAACAGTTCTACAAGTTCTAGAACTGCCCCACAAGAAAGTTCTGCCAATTGATTAATAGTTTCGTAGCTTAAGCTATGAAACTCTATGAAAATTCATGACAACTGTTTCATAGGAGTAGAATTAGACCACTGCTCAATGCTGAGATTCTAAGAGAGCTAAAGAGCCAACATATTACCTACCCTTCCATGTCGCATGACTTTAAATCTCTCTAATCATCACAAGAAAATAAATCCACAATGTTCATTCTGTACCATGTCCTATCTTATACAATTCAATTATCTCCAAAAATGTTTTTCTGTTTCATAATACTTACACATTTGTTTTAAATTTGGGTTTTTTTATGACTGGGTTCTTGGCTCTAGACTCTAGAACTTCAATGTAATGTGGTGTCTTGGGGTGCAGGCTTCCAAAAACATTGCCCATACATTTGGCCACGTTCTGCTCTTTTTCCAATACTTTTTCACTATGATCCCCATCTACAATTGCAACTTTTTGAAAGGCACCAACCAATGCATCTTTACTGTTGTCCAAAGCACCTGTACTTTCTGTACCATCCTCTGTATTGCTCTGAGATACCTCCTGATCATTCCTGAGATAACTGTTCGTGGCTGACTTGGAAATGACTTCACAAAAAAGATTCTGATCTTTTGTAACAGTCTTCACTTTATCATTTTTCCTCTGAGTCCTTTCATTGTCTGGAACCGTATTTGAGGCATCTTGCTGAATATGTTCTGCCTCTTGTCTTTGGGAAGAAATCTCAGAAACTTCATTAATATTATAGTTTTCGTTAAAGACTGAGGAATCTTCGTGGCTTAGTGTGTCCTTGTTTAGGATAACTTGCTGTTTACTTGTATTAATCTCATCCTGTTTCACCTGAAACTCCAACCTGACAGCAGATAACAGCTCAGCCGTCCTTGCCAATTCTTCCTCTTGTAAAATGGCAAGTGTCAGTTTTTCAGCGAAATCAGATATCTTCTTACCCTTATCTGGAAGCCTAGCAATGAATTTCCTAAGACAAAAAACATACATTATTTAACAGGGTAGGAAGAACCCTATTTTGATCAGAGATACTGCTTTATTAAAAGAGTTAACGTGGCAGTTTTCTCATTCTAACATCAAGTTTCTTATTTACATACTACATTTCTGAAAAGTGGAAAGATGCAAAGCGCTTGCAGCCTCAGATATATACTGCAATAAAGCAATTATTAGTTTTTTTTCTCCTGGAAGATGTAATTGCTGCTCGGCAAAGTGTGATGTGCAAATACCACACAGGAAGGCAATACGCGGTTAACGCAGCGATACACAGTGAGGCAATGCTCAGAGAGCGGCCGGGAGACCCGAATCTCTGGAGAGCACCGCTGCTGCTACGGGGGAGTGGGGGTGGGGGGGGTTGGGAGACTGGGAAAAAAACAAACAAACAAAAAAACCCAACACGAAACCCCACACCCCAAAAGACTGACAGCCTGTGCGAGGTATGCGCAACTTCAGCAGTTCCCGAAAACGCTTAAATAAGAGGAAAAGGTTTGTCCTCTGCCTCTTACGTAGCAACAGGCGAAGTTGACAAGAGGCCGGACCTCGGCGCCCGCCCTCCGCCTCTCCTCACCGGTCCGCCAGCAGCCGCTCCTGCCGCCTCAGCATCTCCCGCAGCTCGCGGAGGCTCCGACCGCGCAGGCTTGCGCCACCACCTTCCGCTGCCATGCTGCCCCGCACCACCTGTCACCGGGACAGCAGCCCAGGCCCGCCACCACGAAAGCCACTTCCGCAGCTCCTCGGAGGCCGACATCTTACCGGAAGCGACGGCAGGGTGGCAGGGCCCGAATCAGTCAGAACGCGATGGCTGTATGAGGCGGTTGGCTCCCCCTCTGGGTTCTTTTCGTGCGGAAGGCGGGAGAAACCGTCCCGAGCATCTAAAGGGAGCGCCGCGAAACGGCCACGGTCATGGTGGAGAGGCCAGTGGGCATTTCGCTAGGGACTCGTTTCGACACTCGTTTTGATACATTCACTGTCGTTTCTGTCAGCTCGAGCAGTTGCTTCGTGGGTCGAGTAGGATCCCACATCAGCCCCGCAGGGCGGGCAACGTTCTGCTGCGCTCTGGGCACGTTTGAGCCAGCTCGGCACCCAGCCTTGTGTCACGAAATCCTGACAGCCTTACCACAGCAATTACCTAAGTATTCAAGAAACAGAGGTCACGTTAGCCTGGGTGTGAGCAGTTGTGCAGAGCAGAAGCAGATCGCTGTTTCCGATCTCAGCTCTCTAGAATTCTAGGAAAGCTGCAAAAGCTTAAAATGTTTCTCCCATTAATGATTTTGCATTTTCGTTGATGGAAATTGTGGCATTTCCACGTGCTCGAGTAGCTTTTGGCATATTATCAATTCCTATGCAGAATTATAGAATCTCAGAATTGTTAGTGTTGGAAGGGGCCTCAAGGACCATCTAGTTCCAACCCCCCTGCTGTGGGCAGGGAACCTCACAGTAGAGCAGGTTGCCCAGAGCCACATCCAGCCTGGCCTTGAACACCTCCAGAGGTGAGGCTTCCACCACCTCAATGGGCAACCTGTTCCAGAAACCTTTACTTCTCAGGGATGTGTTAAAATTGTCTTTATATGGCATTGAGTTTTCATATGTATGATAAAGACATAATTTAGAATTTAGGCTGTAATACAGCATTAGCCTGCTTATGCCAAAATTTCCAAACTGATAGAAGTGCCATGAGCTTTAGTAAATCCACTCCATCTAGTATTAATAAGGTCATTAGCCAAATGGTAGTTTCCAGGTGGCAGATGTCAGCATTTTTAAGCTGATCCCAGTGGAAGTTTCCTGCTCCAAGTAATAGAAAAGAGGCACATTTCCCAGAGATTGTTAAAACAGTTGTTTTATGAACAGAGGGCCTACTCCAGAGGGACTGGAGGAGGAAGCGTTTTAAAATGGCTGCCCGCCCCTTTGTTTGCTCAGCTGGATGGTGAATGGGAAGGCTGAGGGCCAGGGGACATGAGATTAATCAAGTAGGCAGCCACCCATGGAAAAAAATACCATGATCAGGGTGAGAAAAGACAAGTTAAGTGACTAGTTGGAGAGACTGTTTCACTGTCTGTTATGCACAACCTGGACCATCTCCTATGGAAAGTGCTTCAGGGAGTTTTCTCTAAAAGTTCAGGGAAATCACTGTGAGTTTTTCTCACCAGGAAATCACTCAGTATTAAAGGACCCCAGGTCTTTGAATCGCTGCCCCTGTAATGCAGGCTTAGTTTATGACTTAAGTTACGCCATCTATGTAACATTTCTGCATCTTGCAAGAAGGTACACTTTATCTTCCTTTTTAGCCTGTTTCTCCTGTGCAGATTGGAGAAAGTGGGAAGGCTGAGCATGGAAACAGCACTGCTTCTGCCTGCATGGAAGGGAGAGTTTAGAAAGAATGATCTCATTAGAGCGCTGCTCTGCACTTACATGGTAATAGTTCATCTCAGTTCAACTGCTGTTATTATATGTACAGAAAAGTAATGCTGGTATTTACGGTGGGTTCCAGCTTGTGTACTAAACTGCATAAACAAAAAAACAGGAAAAAAAATCCTAATAACATGACTACTGAGAATCATGACCATACACCAAGTATATATTTATCCCAGATCGTTGGAAAGGAACATTGTTCATCTTAGCAGTTCAGGAGTGTTATATTTTGGAATACTATATTCTGATTACACATAACACACAGTTCCAGAACAACGAACAGATAGATGAAATTTGGAAGGTGCCAGAACAAATGTTCTTGTTTGTGGAGAGATGGGCAGTTTCTAGATGCAATGCAATGTACATAGTATCAGTTTAAACACAACTGTGAAGAGAGAAAAATAGATTTAAGCTTTCTCAGTCAGGCAGCAATAGTATGGAGTACTTGGGGGGACCGAGAAAAATTATGTACTTAGGAGATCTTGCTTGGCCATGGGTAAAATATGGGTGTGTAGGAAAATCCTCACTAGCCATATTTTAAACATGAGTGATCAGCATCCAGCAATACCTACTGCAAATTTAGTCTTTGCCCTTGCTTCTCTTAGGGGTGCACTGTTACATTTGTATCATTTTCCTCAAAGCATTCTTGGCCTTTTTGATTAGAGGTTTTATTTTTTATTACTTTATTGAAAATTTTGATCACTGTTCATGTGAGCTAAATATATAACAAAAATGGGGGGCTTATAATGTCTTACGTAATAAACTTTCTTAAGTTTCTTACTTAGGATGTTATCTCAAGAGCTATTGTTATATACAGTTTTCAGTCAGTCTGTTTTCTGTCACTACATATCTAGAGTTAAATATAACTTACTCTGATGGAATCATTATGCAATTTAGTATTATTTATACAATAACATAAAATTACTGGAATGACAACGAAGAAGAAAATCAGGTATACTAACAAAAAAGAATAAAGAACATGAAAATGCCAAGAGAGCAAGGTGTATTCCAGCAGTATTCATCTTTGTATATAGTATTGATATAAAGGCAGGGATTCAAATACCTTATTCTAACACTTTTTTTTTTCCCCCCTCATAGATTATACTAGATACCAGGAACACTGCAACAGATATTTGTGTCTGAAAGTTTAGTATTTCTGTTTTATCGGTGTCAGCTATGACTAAGCTGATGTATTCTAGTTATATGACATTTTGGGGGAGATGCCATGAAGTACAATGGGCTGGACTCTTTCAGGTGGAAAAGTTTCCCATGAGAAATACCTTGAGTTTGCCCAAAACTGGAAGTAAAACGAACACTTTTACTTCTTTTCTCTTAAAGGTATTGTTTCCACTGTCCTTTCTCTTTATTTCAACTTTATTGATACATATACGTTATTTCTTTTCACAAGGAAAAGGGGCAAAAAAGACTTCAGAATATAGATTTTGAGGCTGCGAAAACTACTTTCACAGTTTCTGTGCTCCTAGGTGGAGGAGCAGGAGGAAAGGAATCAAGCCACA
Source organism: Indicator indicator (assembly GCF_027791375.1). Lineage (NCBI taxonomy): Eukaryota > Metazoa > Chordata > Aves > Piciformes > Indicatoridae > Indicator > Indicator indicator. Next base: position 8,457,476 of record NC_072025.1, read on the forward strand.
TATACAAAATAAGCCACCTCCAAAACAGAAAAATAGTATGAATATTTGGAATGAAAATTAGTACTTTAAAATTATTTTAAAACAGAAAGGGCAACTTTTTAAATCAGCACGATGTACTTCTGTCATAATTACTTTTCTTTTCCTTAAAGAAGATAATTTCTCCCTTAGCCCTGTTTCTCTATAAAAATCCCCAAACACTTGAAACACAATCCTATATATGCTTGTATCTATTAACATACTATCCAATTATTGTAGTATGCCTACACACCACACACACCTTTACAGAATGTTGTAACCTCATAGATGTTCATTTCTGCATATTTTCCCTTTTATCCACCATGTCTCTTTTTCTTTTGAAAGTTTCCGCATACCTTGAGTTGCAGATGGCTTCTATCACCTGTTTTTCTGTGTTTCTTCCATGTTCTAGTGCTTGAAGTAGGGCTGGAAGGTCCCTAATTCATCAGGTCTCTTAAGCGCATTCCTTCTTTTACACATGCAAATAGTCCCAAGTGCTGATTGGGAATGAAATAAAATGTAACTAGAACGAAACTTTCTGCATGTATGTCTCCATTCTGTGGAGCAGGGATTTCCTGTACAAAATTAGAGACTTATTCTGGAGAGCACTTCTTAGCTATTTGCTCATCTGTCCGTGTCTAAAAGTCTTCCTATGTCAAAACAAGGATTTAAAGACTCTCAAAAGGCATTAGTATCCAGCTTTCACAATCTTACCTGTTCAGCACTGAACACTGCTGATCTCAACAAGGTTTTATGAGGTACTTTTGGCAATCTGTACTGAATACACATACACAAGAAAGCATTACTCAAGGAAAAAACTTCACATTCTTCAGCTGAGCATTGCAAGCCAGTAATACCGTGATTGTCACGTTTGCATGACCTCTTCTTACTTAGCTGACATGTAGACTGTTTCTTTGTGACAGACTTAAAGATTAATATCTATTATCAGTGAGTGGATACAAACTGCAAAAAAAAGACGGGCCAGTCATCCCAATCTCATTGTGCCAAAGCCTGGAGAGCACCATCCCAGATGTATTCAGATGCTCTCTGTGTGATCTGAAGTTGTTGGGGATTTTTGCAAGACCTGTGCTGCCCAGTTCTTGTTTGTCTTGTGCAACTTTTATTTCATAAAAGTTCATCTATTTTTGTTACTTGGCTTTAAGAGGAGTCTTCAGTTCTTAGCAAGGGAGTGCCTTCCTGTTCTCAAGAGCTCATCTGCCAAAGGAAACACTGACAAGATCATCAAGGCTCCAGAGGAACTGCTTTTACATTCTTACACAGTTCTGAACAAACAAGATTGTGTAGAGTAAGAGTTTGCAAGATTTTAAGGTAAGCTATTTTCTAAATGAATGTTGACACATCAGAACAGAAAGTTTAAATGCTATTTATTGCAATTTATCCTTTTCCTGTCCTACATTATAGGATTTATTAAAAGCATACAACATAACTGCATCATTTATACAGTATATACGAAAACTGTATCCCAAAATACTTTCCAGAGTATCTGGAGTAAGTCACAAAACAATGCTTATCATGGTACAAATGTAGTCATACAATTGACTTAAATTTAATGCACTTTCTGGGACCTACCTATATGGCTTTTGTTGATGCTTACATAAACGTTACTGGCTTCTAAAGTACTACTTAACCCAGTCTCAAATTGACAAAATTTATACTGAAGTGTTGCAGTCTTTTCAGTCAGATTTGTTATTATCTGTGCTAGTTTACATTGCTGATGATTTGTCTGGGAAGTTCTGTTTTACACCTGGTATATAAATGCTGTTCCTCTCCTGTTCTTCATAGTTACCAAATTTAGACTGACAGTCCAATCAAATGATGGTCATGTGGCTCATTACACATCAAAATGCTCTTAAAAAAAAAGTGTAGACTTCAATCTTTACTTGGTTTAGGAAGTAAAATACCATATTTCAGCAAATAGTCAAGACAGAATTTAGATGGAAAACTTACAGGAAAAATCCAACACTGTGCTGCAGTCTTGGTAAAGTCTTGAGCAGATTATCATCATTTTGCAAGTTAGAATAGCTTGCACTATTTTCAGAGGAGATCCTCAGGAGAATATTAAAGGTAGAACAGATTTATTTTTGAAGTCTGCATCAAAACAGAATTTTGGTACTTCATCCTGCCATCTCCTATCGTTCACTAAGCACCTCACAGTCATCAGGTTCCATTTTCTGAATTTTGGCAAAACAGGGATAAGTTGTGTTTGCTTATTTACACTTGTCAGTTAACATCTTTCATGACAGCAGGAGTTTCCTTTTATCTTTAAATACCACCTTCATCCATTCATGTTAAGTCTGAAGGCAATTCTTGTGCACCACGAGAGAACTGAATGCCTGAAATGTAGAGGCACTATTAAGCCACAAACCCCCCCTGCTAAGTAATGAACTAAAGCTGTCTCCCTAACTGGATATTAATACGGCCAGTTGGAATTAGTTTTCAGTATTTTCAGAAGTAGCTGCTGTCCAAATACGTGCCGCTAGAGGGTGATAGGATTACACAAGTACAAAGCTTACCCCTCAAATTTGAATTGGGCCTTTTACCCATCATCTTTTGCGTTCATCAACATACACTTCCAATTCAAATCTGTTCTCTTTTAGGAGTTTCACTTCATGGTCTTAATTATTCATAGCCATAATTAATTTAGTTATTGACCAAATTAACTATTTTGGGGAACTTTGTTCAGCAAACTCAACCTCCCAAATTCACTCAAGCATCAAAACTCTAATCTAAAATACCTTATGCACTACAACTTCTCCATGTATCAGCTGTTCCCGTGTCTTGGGCATTCAAGCACAAGACAATTCCTCTGCTTTGCATAATCAGAGGGTGCTTTGTCTGCGGACCATTTTTATGAGTAGCAGGCTTTAATGTCAGAGAGCTTCTCTTCAAGCACTTTCCTACCCTAGAGGCTTTGCACCTCTTCTCTGGAGCAACTATTTCAGTAAACACGTGGTATTATGCCTCTTTACTAATGTGGCAGCTGGAGGGCTTTCTTTGCCCCTTTGACATCTGAGTTCTTTTGCACTCCCTCATCACAGGCAAAGTTAAGAGTTTCCTTTTAGAGCTATTAAAAGTACCAATGTATTTTTTAATTATTCATTTTAAAAGAAACACTGAGCAGCTGTTAATGTTTGCAACTTCTATACCAGTGAAAATTACAGGCTTCACACAGTAAATAATTTACTTTTTGTTAATGGCTTTGATTTAAATTCTGTCTTGAATTTTGTGCATAATACAGTCCATAATATTTTGTTTAACTTTTTAGAATAAATGACCATTTAAAATTTTCAAGTGTCGAACAGGTTGTGAGGAAAAAATAGTTTATTTGCAAACAAGATGATCTGAGTACAAAAGCTTGAGAAGTCTGAGCTTCCCATTTTATGTTGCATATGCTTTTATTTTATCAAGCAGTTAATGTTGGTATAAGATACCTGTACTAAAACAAAACATTCTTCAATCTATCCTCCAGCTTCTTTATTTAGTAGTTAAACAGCACAGCTATTGAATAAAAAAGTTCTTTACTGAATTCAGAAACCCATGAAATAATGCAGGAGTAAGATTTGGATTATGAGGTAAAGAATGTTATTTTAAATACAACTCTACTGATATACTTAATTTGAACAGACAATACTGAATTTAAGCAATCAGTTTGTGAAAGTCTGTGGCAAGGTGTGTACCTCCTGAGGCTGGCATTCAATGCAAGAACAATATTAATCATACAAAACATAAGTTATTTGTTTTCTATAGCAGTAGCTGTAATAAAAATGCTCTTCATTTCTGTTACCAGAACTACAAGAAAATATTCATAATTCATTTTAGTTGACTAAGACTGGGAGATCAAAACAAGGTATAAAAAAATACCAAATATAAATATATATATATATTTAAATAAATTCAGTACTAAGTCATAACCACTGGTATTCTGAAGTCAAGGATAAGATTTTCAGTGCTTTGGAAAAAAGAAATCAAAATCCTAATTCAGGATTGCTATTGCTGTAGGAATTACAGGGACTACTGCAGGTAAAATTCTGTTTAATGAAAATTCCTTCTTCTGATGGAAAACAAATAATAAGTGACAGGGATTTTCCTACACAGTTACAATTCAGTATATCACCAGTAATCACTCTTTCCTGACTGAGGAAGTGCAAACCAGTGCCTCTGCCCAACAAAGCAAAATCCATTATAATCTGCTCTATCACTTACTGTTTTGAGTATCAAACATGACATTCATCTGCATGCAGTGAGGGAATTGTTTCAAGCAGCGTAGCTGCATTTCTCCCTCCCAGCAAAAGAGGGCTAGTTGTGAGTGAAGGTTTTCCAGCTGAACAAAGCCCTCAGCTATACCGTGTCTCTAGGACAGCTGTGAACGGCCCTTGTACTTTGTACTTGGACAGAGGGGGAGCTTTCAGTCTAAGTCTGCCAGCATAGTTTCAGATTCCACTTCTAGTAGTATTGGAAATAAAATATATTAGAGCTGCATTACACAAACAGAATTACAGCACAACTGAAAACAAAACAAAACAAAATTGTACAGCTATACAACTCCTTCCTTATAGGCATTTGAAATAGCACATTGCACTAAACAGCTTCTAAAGAAGCAATATTGACTGCTGTTTCACTCATCTTTACTTCTTCCATGTCCCACTCACAGCTCATGTCTTTGCACATATCTTTAGCAACTTCAGAATAGGAAGTTACTAAAAAATTGCCTCAGGATAAGTGTAGCAAGTCTCCAAGCTACATTCTTTTCTATGACTTGATAACAATTTATCTAATCAAGCTGCAAAGGCGCAAGATATTTGCTTGTATTTAGAAAGCACGTTGACTCAAATGCTCAAGATGTACTGTTCTTTGTGCTAAATTCCAACACTCTCTTGAATGGGGTGTATGTCCTCACTGGCCTTGCACTTTCAGGAGATCTTCTGTTCTCAGTACTTGTACTGTTAAGGAGATAAGAAAACGTTTACAGAGTTAATGTCAGAGTATCAGACAGCAGGGCTGGAAATACCCAGGCAACAAACTCATGCCTTATTACTGAAATTGACAGGCTAAAACTAAACTATTCAGTGTATTTGGTATGTTCCATAATTCTTTTCTATAATGCCACAAAAACCATTATAAAAACCATGGCAGATACTGTGACATTTGCATGCACGCATCTGCTAGAGCTCATATATGAATGTCTAGCAATACAGCTACTAAGACTAAGGATCCTGCAGCAATGAAGACAGTGATATTATATTTAAGAACACAATTCATTGTGAAGAGTAATTCCATAAAATCTAAACTATATAGAGGTACATTTCTGCGTAGAGACAAATCTCAAAGAAGTATCAGATAGGTGAGGCTATGTACAGAGGTGCCCTAAAGAAGCCAACAGTAGGTTTCTGTTGGCACCCTATGTGGAAAATACTATTTTTGAAGTTTCAAAACTCATGTCATTAAAATATGTTTAGGGTGAACACTTAAATGAGTATATTTTTAAATTGAAAGGAAATTTTAGTTTGTATTGCAGCTTGCTGATTTCATATGCTAATTTATATTCCTTGACTGCAGGACAGTCAAGATGAGCAAGTTTACTTGTTGGTATTAAAAATAATGTGTCATGGTCCTCCTTACCTTATGATCTTAGTTTTAGTTTTGCCCTTCCCTGTAGTGACTTAGGGGCAAGATTCAAGTACAAGTCCATAGCAGTGCTCCCAGGGCTCAATGCAATCCTGCTGCAGTGTTCAGGGCGGGAGAGGAGCAGAAGGGGAGACAAGGTATCTGGATCCCTACAAAGCCAGGCTAGAGAACCACGTTCCACCACAGATCAGAGACAACCAGTCCAGTGCAGAAGTGGTAATGTTACCATGCTCTTCACTTAGCAATCTTCCACCTAGGGCTAGGATATCTCCATAAAGTGATGCAGCCCTAAACTGTTATTGTTGGTGCTACCTGCCCTTTCAAATGGTCCCAGAAGACAAGAAAGAAAGCACATGTGAAGCAGCATTAACCAGCCTCCGAGTAAACCTGTCCATTGTCTTCTGCTGTGCTGCTAGCAGACATATTTCATCAGTATTTCCCATATTTCACAGTCAGATTGATTGACTTCTAGCTTTATTCCCTGTTTAATTCACATTACTGTAAATGAGGACTCCCCAAGGGTTTGCAAGATGTTTGCATCTTAAAAAAAGTTAAAAAAAAAATAATCCTCTCTGTAAGACACTGCAGTGTGCTATATTAACAGATGTACTCTTTTAAATGTAGGAAAATTTTGCACAGCTCCAAAATCCACTCTAACCTTTTGTTAATGAAATGGTTTACTAATACAGCATCAGTAAGGGACGTTATGAAGAAGTTTCCTATGAACAGACAGAAAAAGTAAATACCTGTATGGAAGATCACAACCTACACCAGTATCTCTGGTTTCTATATTGGTCTTTGGTTGGTTTTCCATTAAGTAGTCCAATTTATCTTGTAATTCTTTATTCTGGAAAACAGTAATTTTCATTACAAGTTTATACTATTTAAATAATGTTAATTAAACAAGGAAATAAAACTGCATACTTCTTGTTCCCACAAGAAATAATGTCAGAATATGTATTGAGAAAATAAAAGAATTCTATTTCAGGGGGGGAATATATATACATATACATATACATATACATATACATATACATATACATATACATATACATATATATATAAATTAAAGCAACAGTTTTATTCAAAGGCTTCTGTTTTAAGTAATTATGATAGTGTTATAAAATCATATATTAAGAAACTTAGCATGAATATTAAGATTTTGCATTACATACATTCCTCGCATGACTAGTATCATAAGTTTGATTTCCAGCAAATACATATAGTAAATATACCTCCAGATACCCCGTGACATTGGTGGAAATTTTATTTGGTTTGATGAAATAATCACAATACAATAAACTTAAAAGGTAATACCTTACCTCACATTCTAAGAAAGAGATTTTTTCTAAAAGCTGTACTATAAATAATTCCTTTTCTTTTACTTTCTTCCTTAGCATTTCAATCTATTAAAAAATAAAAATAAAGACATTTAGTCTAATGGGGATGGGAAGAGGAGTAGAAAGACCTAGATAACATAGGATGAAAACATGTTTAATTTTGTTTGTTAACAATTTAATATCTATGTACATTCACAAACTGCTTTCATCCACAGATTGGCTACCAACCCACACAAGCAGGATCATTTATAGAAGGATGATACACATATACTAATATGGCTATTAGGAAAGAACAGACTCTTAAACATAATCTAGCAAAGCAAACTAAGGATTTGATTCAAAGGCCTTTCCTCTAGTAAGTTTTCACTCCATTCAAAAATATGTTGCACATTTGCTAGTTCTTGAAGGCCTTATTTGTTCAGTTACTTCTTTGCATACCAGACTCCTTGGGTAAAGGGAAAAAAAAAGTGCATTTTTATTTTATACATAGGAATAGAGAGAAGTTATTTACAGTTGATGAAAACTGAAATAAAATTAGTTCCAGTACAAGCACTGCTTCTTCATACTCTTCTATATATAACAGAGGACAATCTTCTTTATGTTCTGTGATTTCTGCTGGTCATAGAGCCATGCAACAAGAACTTTTGCATTAAATCTTTCCTGGCTACCAGCACAAGCAGAAACAACCGGAGGAACTGGACATGATTCAGACTTCATACCAGTCACTTGCTGCTGGCCCAAAGCTATTCTGATTGTGTAGAAATGGCTTTCTAAAGATCCTAAAGCCACAGTTTTCCTTTCCCATTCTTCTGAGCCCTTTGCTTAAAAAGCAAGATTTGTCTTGTGAGGTCCATGCTGTTATCAGCAATGGTCTACGAGACATGTTGCCTGGCACAGAGATCAGTTCCTTTCAGCTGACTGCCTTTAGAAGACAATAGCTTCTTGTGCAAACAAAACGAATTTTCTTTTTGAGACAAAGTCCCTTGTTACCCTCTCTCAACCCCTGCTGACTACACCTACTAAAATAGTGGCTAAAAACAAACTGAAACAGTAACTAAATAACTTTGTGTTTGTAGAACATCCAAACTGAAATGAAGGAAAACTCATGGAATTACTTCATGCAGACATGCTGCACCCCTAGACACATGGCCAACTAGTTGTCTCAGCAGCTACAGCAGTCCAAGGGATGAAACAGCTTCTAGAGTTAGGACACACCTTTAAGCTTACCCACAGGCCTGACATAGATGACACCCCACCAGAGTAGTTCACTACAAAAATAACCTTTATTTAGTGAATAAGGAGTTGAGTACACATCACCAGATGCCATTAGCACCAGGAGTGGGCAAACCTGATTTGATTAACGCTTGAGAGGATACATCACAGGAAACCAGGAAAACACATCAGTAACTTTAGGGGATTAAATTAATGTATTAGTATATTAAATAAAAGGCAAACTTACTGAAATACATTTTTATATGTCACATTGCACAAGTAAAACTTATGGTTTCCTATGAGACAGGAATGTAACAAGAACACTGGATCACAATGTTGATATTGAGTAAACATTCTAAAATAACCTTCATGCTTTGTTACTTAATGTCACTGATTTAAAAAAAGAAAGAAAAAAAACCCAAACAACTAGTTATGGCAAGCTTACAGCACCATAACCCTGTATTGCACAACTCAAGTCTTTGTTTCAAGGAGCTGCATAAAGCACAAGAACAACTAGCAGGTGGAAGATCAATAGATTCTGACTTTTTTTGAGTATTAAGTAAAGATAAGGAGAAGCAAGATAGGTCAACCACAGTACTGACTAAGAGCCCAGGTGGTGGCCAGAACAGTCTAGGGTCAGAAACAAATCAGTGCAAGCCAAAGACTCTCAGCTTCCATTGACTGACTTGGATCTGAGTCGCTTCTGGACAGACTCCAGGACAAAATTATCACAAAAATGTTTCTGCGTTTTCTTTGCCCATTTCCCAAGGCCTATAATCTACCTCATCCTTACTCTCTTTGCAGGTCTTAGCATTTCAGCTCACTGCCAACTCAGTAACTTGTTCCCAAATCTGGCTTTTGAACAAGTACCCTCTCCAATTTCTCCATCATTTTCTACAAGCATTATTCAGGTACACCCTTCAGCACCTCTTCTAAACTTCTCTAGAAGTACCCAAACAGACTTTCCCTAGCACTTACCTCTTGACCAGACTTACACTATTATATTGATTAGCTGTTCTTTTCCCTCCACATTTCTACCAGTATTTCTACAACATTCAAGTCCACATTAAGCAGTCAAGCAAAACTGGCAACCTACTTAGCAATATCATTTTACATTAATGACCCATTCATTTCTTTCAAAACAGTTCTGCTAACAGTAAAAATGTGAATTTGGTAAACCCAGGCAACACCATCACCCACTTTCCATTTCATTCTCTTTTACCTCTCTCACCCCACTGAATATTCATTGCTCCTGCTTCACCTTCTCCTGTTGGGAGACAGCTTACTGTTCTAAAACTGGGAAGGGAAGAGCTACAAAGCCCAAGCTACAGTTTGTAATGTATCTGGTCTGCCAAGAATTGAGGGGCATCAGGTGCTTTTAGGCCATCCCGGTGGGGCTGGTGAGCATCCCCCACAGTGCTGTAACAGCTCACAGAGATGAACTCTCTGGCTCAGTACACAGATACTGTTCAGGAGCTCTGCACCTGGTGACTGGCCAGCATGGCAGGGTGCCTGTGAGCTCAGCCCTTTCGCCATGCCACTTCAATCCCTGACACATGGCTGTTGGGCACAGGAAGGGCACCTGATCTCTCCCCATCACAGTGTCCACAAAGTTCCCTGCAGACTGTATTGGGGATGTGGCTTGCATTTCACATACCCACTCCAGTTTCTAATACCTGAATCAGCACATAAAGCCCCACATGCAATGTGAATCATTCTGAATAAACTCACTGACTCAGAATTAATACGGCTACAGCACTTCTTTCCAAGCTCTCTTCTCCTTGATTTAGTCTTATGACTGTTACCACCTTTTGCCTCTTGAAACCTTGAGATCATTCCTCTCAAAGTCCCTCAAACTCTCCAGACTATCACCCTATCTTGTAGCAGCTCCAGGAAAATTCAGTTCTTCTTGTCCATCCCAACAATGAAGATCTGTTTCTCTCTCACTGCTGCAGCTTATGGAGTCTCTACTATGTGTCATCAAGTACCAAACAAACTTGTCATGCTACTTGAATGGTCTGTGTAAACACTTTCTAGAAAGAGCTGCATTTCTGAATTTTTCTTGCTCTACCATGCAACTAAACTTTGCTTCAGTAAGATGGAAAGTTAGATGTACAGGACAACAGCATTAAATTAATCTCATGGGTAGAACACCTAAGAAGAACAGTCAAGAGGAGAATCATGAGACCTAAAGAAAAGAGTCTCTAAAGAAATGCTGGAGATGCAAGTAATAGTATTAGAAGGGGTGTCAAATTCCAGAGAAGGGAATTGCAAAGCAATTAAAGCAGAAGGAAAAAGCATCTTAAGAGAAAACTGAAGTGCTATCCAGTTGCTGAGCTTTTATAAAGAAAGTCTGATATATCAAACTTTATTTTATTCTGTGTACACAGACACAGTCCTGGAGGCTTGAAATATACAATGGTCTATTGAATTGGAACAGATCCAGCTGTTAGGTGAACTCAATCAACATTTGTCATTCGGTATTATCATCCATTAGTTTAAAATATTTATTATAGCATATATTTATATTTAAGTATTATGTATTATTCAAGTATCATGTATTTTCCTTATTAATCTACCATTAGTGGAGTGAGCATATGTAACACTGATATAAAGATAAACAAACTGGTCATAAATATGGCTGAATGCAGGACAAACACACACATATGATTCAAAACAAGATAGACACAACATTGCAACATCAACCTGAACTCCCAGAGGGAAACTGCTGTATGACTAGAACAAGATTTGACTCAGTCCATTATTTCACTGGACTTTTAGTGGTATTTATGAGAGACAAGAGTGATGAAGTTTTGTTAGGGAACACAATGCAGTAAATAGGAATGAGCACCTTTGCCTTTTAATCCTCCTTAAATCACTTGAGCAACCCCTCAATACTTGTATTTTAAAACTCATATTTAAAGCAAAAATAACAACCGATTGATGGAAGTTAATGCACCAAGTTAGAGATCTTCCTAAATCAACACATGGACATAAGACACCAGTCTTCGATGCGCATCTATTGCTAAAGCAGGCTACAGGGCCTAGATGTCTGAGTGAGGTATAAACAGCAGCACATTGCCTAACAGTTCAACCCACCTTATTAAGAACTACCTTAGTAATGTGCAAGTTTACTAATTAATGACTTGGCCAAGCAATTCCCAGCTGAAAGAACTGATGCTGTGCACGCACACACTCTCGCCAAACACCAGCAGTGGTGCTACTTCTGCTAACAGATACGCAATTTATGACATTGCTCAAGTCCACTGAGTCATGTCAAACACTTGAATTGGTGGGGTGGTGAGTTATTTATGTTCTCCTATTTGTCTTCTTCCTCCAAGCTCCCAAGGTGTTTTTTTCTTTCTACATTTGTTGTGTTGTTTTTGTTGTTGTTTTGGTTTTACTGTAGGTACTACACAATGCAGATTTTGGTTAATAATAACTTGGCATCTCTCTGTTGCTGGTGATTCCATCTTCTCATCCTCTATGCTTTTCTGTGGCTTCTTTTGCTTGACCTAAAATTGAAACTGTACTTCCATATTAAAACTGGGAGTATCTTGATACAGAAGTTTTCAGCTGTTTATTAAGTCGTTGATGAGAAAATCTCATGCAATACAGAGTATCTTCTGTATTTGGGATATCATTTGCTCATTAGTTCTTGGTCCTTTCGTGCAAGTATCTTCTGCAACAGAACAGGATACAGCTTCTCCCTGGTGTTTGGTCACCATTTATTATCCAACGAATCTGAGACTAAAGCTGGAGAACAGCTCATGGGCCATGACCTAGAGACAGTTCAATTTAGTAGTTAGGGGATTTTCATGAGAAATCTGAGTTCTGTAGATAATTTCTTGGCACAGAATCAAATACCCGTTTCTCTTCTCAGTTTCCTTCACAACAGCTCCCTATGACTTCATCAACCCACTCGCCTTGCTTACAAAACGTATATGCTTATTCCCTTTCCTGCTTCTTAAGAAGAAAACAATATTGTACATAAAATAAGTTTATTGTGCGATGAAAGTGCAGTCCATTTCAATGTTAGTTGCACAAACCTCAGAACTAAAGCTGGAACAGACAAGGATAAACTGAATGACCACACTGAATAAGACAAGCTTTCAGCCCTCTCACAGAACACAGCAATTTCAAACCTGAAAGAAACAATGTGGTAGCAGGATCCCATGCTCTCCCCTACCACTTCTGTTTCTGCTTCTGCCTGTCCAATTCCATCTCTGCACTGGAAAATCTTAGTGGAAGGGCCTGAAATGTACATGCTTCAATCTTTCCCTCTGTGAGTCTCTCTGAAAATTCTTTCTCCACTGATCAAACTGGGTTTTTCCTGAAAGTCTCTCTGCCCAGCCATGCTTTTAGATGATTGCAAAGGCAAGGGCCAAAACCCAACAAATGAACAAACAAGCAAGATAATCAAGTCTACCATTATTAATGCTCACCAATTTCACTACTGAGCTCTGGATGACCCACTCTGGCCATCTGTCTCTTCTCATTCTTTTTTTTTTTGAAAGCCTGCTATGATACAGATAGTATGAGAAAAGGGCTGGGTTTCTACACATCCGCCATGTGCAGGTCCTGCACTTTCAACTGCTAGCACTTCATGTAAAATGTACTGCACTAAGCTGGGAACAAACAGGTTTATTTAGCAAACAGGTTTATATAGGGATAAATGTGCCAGATTTAAATCATCTGCAATCTCTCTCTAATGAGAACATGAGGCTTTAAGACTATGCAGGGTAACTTTCTGCTCAGCTGGTGTTCTAATGGGCTGCAGTCTTGGCTCTCAGACTGAGAGCCAGACAGAGAATCCCTATGAGGCTGAAAAATAGTTTGTGCATGGGATCTAACACAGTGAGATGCTGATGGTCACCAACTCCAGCAAACTTCCAATTTATTTCTTCCATTTATTTTCTTCTGAAAGTTATTTTCCATGCTCCTGTTTAATTTATGACTTGTCTCACTAGGTCAAGTTGAGAAAGCTTCTATTAATGCCTGAGATGGAAGTATTTCTCTTCAGAGAAAAAAAAATTGAAGCAAATTACTTTTTACAAAGAAGTATAAGCACACTGAACTGTCATTGCTCTTTTCTGCCTGGGCTCAAATCAACAGGTCACATATACTGTGTTCAGTACCATCAAGATGGGTCCGATGGAAAGAAAGGCTTTTAATATGCTTTTCCTCCAAGGCCTCCTACATTTGGTGCTTCTCTGCCAGTACTGCCTTTCCTGCATGCCCCCTAACCTAACTAATGCCATCAAAACAGCAGTGGAGGTGTTAGAGCTGCATCACAAAACTCTACTGTAAAGCTTCTCTTTCACTTCCTCCTAACTCCTTGCTGTTCTGCTACAGAATGCCCTGCATCTGTCACTCACAAATGATCCATCATCTTTCTCTAAAAATGCCTGAACAGCAATCTATTTTGTGATTTTTCAGACAGTTCTCTATATGAGTTTGAAGCAACATAGCTTCTTTGTTCAGTACCCTTTTGAAATTCTGTTCATTTCTGTAGGTGCACCTGGTCTAAATTGGAGACGATAACAGCATAAACCTGTTGTGGTTTACACTGAAAGAATAAACCCCTCATTTATACTTCAAATTTGTTTGAATATACCAAAATTAATACTAAAAAAAGCTCATCCTGTAATCAAGCAAGCATAGGCTTAGCCATCATTCTCACCTAGTTTTTATAGGAGCTTTGTTTCACCGTCTAAGAAAAACACTGCTGATAGTTTTGACTATTTACTTTCTTTCCACTTCTCTTCAAATTTTTGCAGGTTAGCCTGTTCTCATTCTATTCTCATGCAACAGAGAAACTAAGTGTTTGAGAAAGCAGATTTTCTAGCTGCTTTAATATAATTGAGAAAGAAAAAATTATCATCTAAGTGCAAGTTCTTGATCATTAAGTTACCCTCATAAAGCCTAAGATAGAATGTTATTTTACAGACACCAGCCGTGAAAGTATTGCAACAACACATATTTGATCAGATTTAATGTAAAGAGGATGCACATTCAAATACACCCTGATGAACACATTTTCTAGAATTTAAATAGTGCAATTACAAAATCTTTCCTATTTATTCGAGAAAGTATGTTTGGTGCTGCTGCTCACTAGTTGTCAACTGAACTCCAGAACAGACTCTTCGGATAGCATTCCTTTTCAACAGCCTACATTTTAAGAAGTCTTTTTGTTGCTGATTTGACAGCTTCTATGACATAGTTAGTAAGTTCTGCTTAAAGTGAGCCTAAAATTATTTTTAATATTTACATAAAGGGCATGTAATCATGAAAAATGCCACATGCATGGATAGGCCACACATATCTGCAATGGTTTTTACCCCCCCTCGCAGTGGACAGCTAGTCTTCACTGTGCTGTTAAAGCTGCTGTATTTAGGCCTCTTAAATTTAAGAGTCCAGTTTAAAACAGTGCATGCCAACAATATTGTAGTTATTTCCGCAAGCACAATGCAAACACAATCCACAGACAGCACAAAACAAAAAACAACATGAAGTGTCTGAAATATTTGGTACCATCTGACCTGATCCATCCTCTGTTACAAGAGACTTTAGTTAGCTCACCAGCGAAAATACAGATACAGCTACAAGTGTTCACGCGGTTCTCAAGGAAACCAAATTGAAAGAAAAACTAAAACACACAAGGACTAAAGGAGAGAGCAAAAGCATATTCCCCATGGTTCCAAAGCAGTCAAGGATTTCTAGAGATATTTAATCGTTTTTGAAAAGCAGGTAGTCAGCCATCATTAAATAGTAGACATATTTGACAGCTAAGTAGTGAGTTGGTCACCTAACATTCTATTTGTTAAATAACCAAAAGACCTAGAAAGGCTTTCTGTGTATGTGAAAGCACCAGCAGAGATACACTACAAGGAGTCAGCAAGCTAAACTCACTCACTAAACTTAGTATTTATGAGGTAGTCATTGGTCCAAGCTTTATACCTGTGTTTGCCAAAACTCTCTGTGGAGCTCAATGTATTTGTTATCTCAGTGCAGCTGACTAGAAATCAAGTTACATCAAGCAGTTTAAAATATATTTAGAAATGAAGGGCAAATATTAGGCCATCATCCTCTTATTTAATACTAGAGTCGTCTGGGTTGCCACATGTGTCACAAAATGACAAGTCCTTTAGAACTTTTGGTTAGCTAATAGAATGGTTGGTTTACAGAGATACAGATTCAATAATTGTTCACATAATCCATTAATTAGATGGACTGGATTATCAGATTGGAGTTTTCCTACTAGAATACCATGGTATAAAGATTGTTAGTAGGAAGATTTTACACTTTCCTGCTATGATGCTTGAAAATAGTGAAAGCTCAACTACAAACACAACCTCAAGACTTTTACACCAGTCTTCTACACTGATGATGTAATAGAAAAAATTTAATGCAAAGAGATGGGTACTTCTGCATCCATCTGTTTAAAAAACACATCTGATCATACAGCAGAATCTTCAAAACAAAACAGATATAGGTAAATATATATAGGGATATATTATTATTATTATTACTATATTTTATATATTTAAAAATGCCACCTTTATTAAAAAAAGAAGAACTCCATGTCTAATCAGAAGTACATTGTAGTACTACATTGTGAATACAGAAAGAATGCCTTAGGTTAGAATGGTTTCCAAACATTGGATTTTGTAAATGTGTGATGTCCAAATAAAAATAAGATATTTCATCAACGCCTATTCTCTGTGCAACAGCAAGGCTCAGTGAAAACAGTGCTGTCAGCCTGCTTTGTAAAGCTCTAATTTAATCTTAATTTGCCTGTTTCCCATGTCATTCTTTCATCCATTTGGAGAAACAGAAATATTTGCAATCATGGTCTTCTGACTGCTGAACCATTTCTTAGTATGTAGGTAGCTTAAAGCAGCTTTCAAGCAGAAAGCCACTTAAAATATTACAGGAAATTATATCAGCTAAAATGACTTCCCAAGATGAGAGTAAAAAAAAGATGGGTGGTAAAAAACTCTTTTCTTGCCTATTTCTGTGAGGAGCCACACTGAAAAACAAAACAAAATGGCAGGTTTGCCTGATGTTTCTGTACAGCAAGGACATCCTTAATGACTAGTCTGCATTGTTTCTGCGGTTACTCTCTGAATTTTTCAAATTAAGTTGCAAGTTATATGGACTACACGAAGAGTAGCAAAACTGGTGTCAGCCTCAAGATCACACTATATAACCCAGAGCCACCAAGTTAAAGTGCTTTCACCTAATCTTTCTGCTTCATTAGCTCCAGATGCTTATCTTACACTGTGTTTGTAACTAAGGTGGTGTAAGGAATTTGCATACAGAACAGAATTCTCTTTGGATTGTGTACTAAAGGAATCAGTGTTCCCAAAAGACTCGTGTTTTATTAGATCTCACCTCCTCAACCATGTGCTTGACTTTTTTCTGTTGGCAGTGGACCATATCATCCAGATGTTTGATTCGCTCTCTTAGACTAGCAGCTACCTCCTCCAAATGCTGTGACCTAGCAAAACATTGAAGTATATAATGAGAGGAGCTACCAAGTATAAGCAAAATAAGAGCAACCCCCAAAATCCCAACATAAATCAGAAAGACCAGGTCAAGAGGAAGGCAAAGTACAGTCCACTGATAGATGTCTATTTGAGCAAAGTACATTTTAATGGTAGTCTTTCAAAGTGGCTGTCCCCACCCAGGTTAACTCACCTTTGTCTCACATACTGGTATGCTTACTCAGAGCCTGAAGTGCTGACAGTTTAACAATGTGACAGAGCTCATCTCTTTAAAAAGTCTGGTTTTCCTTGAAGTGAAAGGCATTTAGACAAGATCTTTACCATAAGAAAGACACTTTTATCCTAACTTATTACCACCTGCAAACCTTTTGGAAATATCTACTAAATAAAAGCCAGGATGCAGATCTGCTGGCATTCTTTTAAAAGCTCTCCTGTTACAGAGAAACCTTGAGTCAAGGATTTGGCATAGGTGCCAACAGTAGCAGAATGCTAACTGGAGTAGTATTAACTAACTCATCAACAGTCAGCAGGAATTGTTGTTGATGTTTTAAGTTTGTGTATGTGACACTTTAAATAGATTCTGCATTTCTTCAAATCTGTTTAACACTGAAACTGAACACCCACAGAACTCCTGCCACAAATTGGTTTGACAACTTGCCAAAAAAGTAGCTTGGGAATATGTAAAGAAACAACAGGGAAATTTTTGGCATGTTGGCCATGGGACCCTTCATTTTTATCTGAATGTAAAATTGTTGAAATTCTTCAAAGAGGATAATCATTTGCTTCCAAAATAAACTTATATACTGCTAGGTTCAGGACTGGACAAAATTTGAGAAGTGGAGGAGAAGCTTTTTTTCATCTTGGTCTGTGATCAGCAGAAGAAACTGTTGAAGCTGCAAATAGAACCATTCTAAGGCAAAACAGCAGATGGCAAACCGTATGACATGATTCCAATGAATAACTGAGTTGTATGCTATTTCCCCACAGAAAGAATCTCTATTAACAGTGAAGTACTCCACAGCTGTAACTGCAGCACTTTGACAAGGACTCAAAAAAATCAAGGCATTGCTGCAGGTTTTTCAGTCCTGCGTATTAAGGTCTCACAAAACCACAATTTACATTTTGATTGCAATTGTAACATATATTAGGTCTCTCATTGAAAAATTCAGAATTGTAAGCACTGAAAGCAAAGGAAGAGAGATCCTTCCTCAAGTGTCTGGTTGGGTACAGACAGGTAAAGAGAAACTCAGAACAGACTTCAATTGCAAAGACTGCAACCTGGTGTGCTTGCATGCATTGCAGAAATGCCAGCCTGAACTGCTGCCTTTACCCTTTTTACAGCAACATAACTTTTTATGCCACATAGGTAGAGCAGGATACACTTGAGTGACAGGAGTATCTTATCTAGATGTAGAGGAAGAAAGCAATTATCTTTCATCTCCATATCCTATGTTGTATGCAACATCTGCTCACTTTAAATTATTATTTTAACAAGCTGCTGTGAAAAGCTGTTATTACCCTGAAACTGGATAAATTGGTCACATACACAGATCAATACAATTAGGCAGTGAGATGATCTTGCTCCTTCTATATTTATGCTTCCTACAGAACAGCAGGGTGCCAAATCATTCAAACAGAATTTCTAGGTTCCACAAAAGTTGTAATCCAGTAAAATTCTTCAGTTTCTGCTTATAATTGATCTTTATGCACTCAAGCAGTGCCTTTGAGTGGCCAACACGAGTTTCACTTCAATGGCAATTAAGCTATTTCAGTGCTGGAGAGATTTCTCTTGAAACTTTGCCTCTGGCTTTGCTCGAAGCTTTCTTTTGCCTGGTCATGGTGTTCTGTCATTCCCAATGAAGTAGTAATGGATGCACATGCCACCCGTGGGCAAAACCAGCACATCCAGGTCCTACCACACCACTAGATCTTTATTCTAAGCCTCACGCTTTTTAGAACGACCATTCACAGAAGTCTCATTGCCTATAATATCACCCTCATTTTCCCCCAATAGCTTCATAGTTTATTTCTGCACTGTGATTCTACACCACAGATTTCTTCCACACTTTAATTTTGTTCATGTGCATGTGTTAGTATGCACTGCATGTCCAACCTCACTTTCCCTCTTTTATGCAAAAAAAAACCCCAAAACACCTCTGGTGGTTGCACACAGAACTCTTGCTCTCCTCAAGAGTTCATCTCTTCAAAGGAGGTGTCCTGTAGCTCAATACAGGGTAACAAATGCCTTTTTTTCTTAAAAGTGTGTTGAGCAGTTTAGAAGGAGAAAATAAAAGTATTCATAGTCAGGATCACACTGTGCAGAATTTGGGAATACAGATATAAGAAAAATTCAATCGACAAATGTGTCACAACTTCTTCCATCTAAAATGTTCTCTGCATGTTTGCAAACGGTTTTTTAAGAAAGATGCACCAAAGTGTTTTCTGTTGTGAAATTGGTATTTTATATGTTAATAAACTTAAATTCAAATGGACAATCCCTACCAGACTGCAGTTTTAAAGTCAGAAAAAGTGAAATTCAGGTGTCTTGAAAAACAAACCCCCAAAATTTCCTAGCAATGTGAGAAGTTCCACAGACAAGATGTATCTCACCTTTCACTGTCAGAGTTGTTTTCAGATTTTGCTCCAGATATTTGTATTTCATTTAGTTCGAGTTGTTTTTGCAGCTGATGACGTTCCTAAACAAAAAAAAGTCATCTTTCAGTTCTCCATGCATCAAGATGTAAAGGCTTCACAAAGCATTTCATTGCAATTCAGAAGACCATTTATGAAATTAAAATAAAAACTGATTAAACCAAATTAATGCATTTCCTATAGCCAAGAAGCACAGAATGCATAAAATCAAATATTCAGCTAAGAATGAAAATAAGAGCAGAGTTTTCAATTTCCTATTCAAAAATGCACACTGGTACTTGAAACGGATTTTTTTTTTTTAATAAAAAAGGTGAGTCATCATGATCTTTACCTACATAAACGTCAAATTTTCCATGTTATCCCTAACATAAAGATCTCTCCGTCCAATATTTCTGGTTATTATTTATGTGTCCACCAGCACAGAGCCCATGAAGATGTATGAGGGCTTGGGGACTGAGTCCAACACAAACTAACAGATGAGTCTGCTGTCCACTTTAGTGAGAATTTAAGAGGCATTCAGTTTTACTCTGCAAGTATCAGCCAGATAGCAGCAAATTAAACAACCAATGTGAAGAAACTTCTCTGTACTTGCAATCCTTTCTTCACTGTGTTAATACTCACAAGTTGTAGGCTGAAGCCTAGATAAAATTAGTGGAGCTACTAAAGAGGCATATTATGATGAACGATTTCTCAGTGTAATGACTAATTCTACTAACAGATTTGGAGGCATTAGACAAAAGGGGCTCCATACAAACACACATTAGACCAGTCAAGCCAATGACTTATAAAAAACTATTTATCATTAACAAATATTTACTATAATAAACTAAAATTGGTGAAAAAACAACTTTGCTTGAAAGCACAGAAGAGAGTATACCATCCTCTTGCCAGAAAGCTTTCTGCTTTTGTATTTTAGATAGCAAGTATTGCATCTTCAAAGATAATGTGAGATGCCTGCTATTGAATGAAACAAGAAATGCCAGAGTACATCCAAGAGCACAGGAGTCTTTTGAAAGAGCTGCTCTTATACCATTTAGAGTGACACTATTCACTCTAAGGACTACACAATGACATTCCTTCTCAGTTAGGTTAATGACACCAGGAAACAAAGAGGAAATTTCACCATAACTGGTTTGAGACAGAAGAGACAAAGCTTTCTTCAGATACCTGAAAAGGTTCAACAAATGAGATTCAGATGAAGTGTACGATGCCAAAAGACATGCTGTGATATTCTTAGGCTTAAGTGTACTTTAAAATAATAATCATCTGACTACTAGACTGAGTTTTGCCCTAGAGCAAAGTCCATAAAAGAGAAGAGGGAAAAGCAGGAAATAAAAAGCAGCAATGTAAAAACTGCTACAACTAGATTTAAGGTAGCGCTGCCAATGTCACAAGGGGTAAATATCTCAAAGCATTTCTGCTTTCAGAGCTTTGAAAGTAAATTGTCAAAAATCTGCTCTCAATTTCAGCTTCATAAGGGAATATTTAGCCAGGGAGAGGAATAATGAAAAGTTTTAAACGACAACAGGAAAGAAAGAACCTAAGTTTTGGATTAAAGGCAATAAAATATTTTTTCTTCTCTCCTCAAAATATTCTGAGCTATAATCTAAGTAAGACAGATATCTGTATGGACAATTAAGTGGCTTCTATATACCCACAAAATGCCCTTGAAACACTTTAGTTTCAAGCTTTTAGTTTAACGTTTCATCCACATGTGTGTATTTGGAGATACAACTACAATCAGGACTAATGGCTAGACAGTAAGATCTGTTTTCTTCACTAAAACACATTAACAGACCTACCAGCAGCATTTCTAAGAGAAATTTCTCATAGAATCATTTCGGTTGGAAAAGACCTTTATTGAGTCCAAGCATTATCTAATTCTGCCAAATCTGGTGGCTGAACAATGCCACATGTAGGCATCTTTTAAACACCTCCAGGGATGGGGATTCAACTAGTTTATTAGGCTTAGGAGATTATGCACACTGAGGGAAGACTGAAGATTCATTAAAAACAATGGTTAATTTACTAAATTTTGACACTTTAGGCAGCCCTGACTGTGAAGACCACTAGAAAGACAGAGAACCGCTTAATCACAGCATGTCTCTGTGGTAGTTCAGGTCCATTTACTTACATAGATAAAATAACTAGTAAGGTGCAAATAGCAATGGTATGCCACTGGGGAGGGTACTAGCAACAGACTAAACATACAGCGAAAAAAAAAATCCTCCAAGCATTTCTGCATTTTCTTTAAGGGTGGTAATCAACTAACTGTCATACCTGTTCCATGCGCTCAATCAGCCGGTCCAGCTCACCAATTCTCTGGTCTTTTTCCTGAATACTTGTTTCTGTAATCTGCATCTTCCTATTTGCCTCTTCAATAGCCTTTAGAAGCCGATTAGTTTCTTCCTTCGGATAAGAATATTTGCAGTCACATTAACAACCAATGTATCAATGAGCAATTTAATTTTTTTTTTCATGCCATAGAGCCAAGCTACTAGCTTTTAAGCAGAGGCCAAGGGTTTTCACTATACTTTCCCAGAACTCTGGAAGAGTTGCAACCCGAAATGCGAACAAAAGATTTGGAGCACTTCAAAACGCATAGGTATTTGTAAAGCACCATTATGAAAAACTGAGAAAAACCTTTACCCGTTTCTTAGATACTGATTTTCAATTCTGAGGGTGCAGTGAAGTAAGAGTATAAGAAAAATATGCTTTTGAATTTTAAACATCAAAATTTGTCATGTTCAGCTTTGTACTTTGCTCAAATATAAAACAGTATGAATAAAGAGGCTGGGAAATCTACCTTCAATCTCAGTCCCTATCTGTCTTTATCAGTTAGAAAACCACTAAAACTCATGGAAAGGTTTTACTTAGAGCTTAGGAGAAAATGGGACACGAAGAGTTCTTGCTCCAGGAGCATCCAACGAAGTTGTTCCCCCTCTCTTTCCTAAACTAACAGTAAAATTGGACATTGTATTTTCACTTTTTTTCTTTTAGAGAATCAGCCCCCAATTTATTCCATTTTAAATTTTGAAATCTACATTATCATTAGCGTTACTATGTTTGAACACATTCTTTTCTTAGCCCTAAAAACCCAAAAGCTTGGAAAGTTTAGTAACTGTGGCACTCCTAGTCACAGAGACAGGAGTGAAGGAAGACATGTCAGCTCTGGAGCATTATGTGGCCAAAAATGTTGCCCACAACATTCTTACAAACTGACTATACATACTAGGAGGATTTCTTTCTCAGCTTTATGTTTCTTCTCCTCTTCTTGCATTTTTTCCTCATACTGACTATAGAGTTTTCTTGTCATTTCTCTCATGACTTCAGCATTGGCTTCCTGGGATGATTCCACCTATGAGAGGAGAAAGTTGACACATCAATCAACACAGCACTGCTGGCAGCATGAGGAACAGAATTCAAATGATATGAGAATAACTCTTTGAACTTCAGCTCCACCTTGTTATAAATTTGACACCTCTGAGGCAGATTTTTAATTGCATCAAGATCATTTACAATACTCTGCCAGCATACAAGTAATTGAAATGAGTAGAAGTTACCATTTCATGAAGTTTCCTGTTGTCTGAATTTAATTAGTCATTGCTTATCCAAGACCAGGCTATGCCTCTTTACTGAGCCCTTCAATAGCAGCCTCAAAATCACTTGGGTTTGTTTCCCCATTCAAAAGATATTGTCTCCCCCATTGTACAGAAGCATAGATTAGAGATGGTCTAGATTCAACTCCTCCTTTTAAATGACTATGAACACTCAAAGCAATAATTACTTTAAGCCAGACCTAACTATCTGCTGTTAACTAAAGACACTGCTGTACCCTCCCTCCTCTCTTGCTCTCTCCTCTCATACTGCTTTTTGTGTAGGCTCCATGGTGTGACCATGGAGCAATCAGACTTAATATACTCAGGAGATGGAAGGGTTAATTTTTAACCAGAGACCCAAAAACTTTACTACAGCTACAGGGAATTGGGCAAGAATGGTAATTCAGAGACAGGATTTCCCTCTTCTGTTGGCTCACAACACTATGCTGAACCACACCCTCAGTGATTAAACACCAGGTAGGATATTCTCTGTTTAAACATATCTAGTCTGTAAACCATAATAAAAGTGAAACAGCTAGTCCAGAACTTAGGTCTCTTACTAGAGATGCTGTAATCAGACAAGGCTATAGTGAAATGCTATGAGTGCTACAAAAAAAGTCAGGAAGAGGAGGAATATACTGCAATCTGGGAGAATAACGAAGTGTTCCTTACTACAGTTTACACAGCTATAAAATACCTGGTTCAGATGATTAAGGGGTTTTGGTTGGTTGGGGTTTTTTGGTTGGTTGTGGGAGTTTCTTTCTTTGTTTTTTTGAAGGACTGAAAGATTTATTAAACCCTTGTGTTTATCTTGCATGGTGGAAACAAGCTGTTTACTTCCCTGTAGGGTAAAAATGTATTTCATCCTTTGAAAGTGGACTGAGCTCTGAAGGACTCCACTGGTAATGCAAATTGTCCCCTTTGGCAGCTCCCTTAGACCAACACTGGGGCAGGGGCAGTAACCTGGACTCTGCGAGAGGGAGTAGAGTTAAAGTTTCAATACAGCACAAAACCTACCATGTTTCAGGAAGCCTGGAAGAATTGCATGATTCAGAAAAAGCCAACAATCAAAACCCAGAGACTTTAAGATACACTGAACTGGAATATGATCTCTGGCACTGTGTCTCCACCACTCCTTTGCTTAGAGCTTGCACAATGAACACAGTAAAAACAAGCATAAAAAGGCAGACACATCAGGGTCTCTGTTACAGTATTCTTAATCAATGTCTCCAGCCTCAGTTAATATGATTGTATGAATAAACCAAACCTACTTTATAAGATCTATGGGTGTGTTCTCCTACCCAGAAAATAATCATGGCATATGGTAGTTACTTCTTTTCAACTGCTAACCTCCCAGATTTCACACTGTTCTCTTGCATCCACCCCTGTTTAACTTTCAAAGACAGCAAGGAGTTATTTTATTCACTCACTTTTTAATAAAACTTCAACTCTGGGGGCAAAATTTAAATTTTTTCCTCATTGGGGCAGGACACATACTCTGCAGACCTTGACATGCTTGCAGATAAATCCTTAAGCAATCAGTTGAACTGGGACTTAACCTGTGTTTCTCTGCCCTTAGAAGCAGACATACCTTCTCCTGGCTTGTTGGTACATGTCCTTAAGATCATAGTAAAGTCCAAATTTCTGTATTGAAATCTCAAACTTTGCTTTCTTCTTTTGTTTTATCCCTCTTTATTTCCTGCTGACAATTACAGGTACAAAATATGTCTACTTCTATAGCCTGTAAAGCTTCCCTACAAGAGGAAACTAGAACATGAATTTTAAGTTGAAATACACTTATATTAATGTTTTCTCTTTATCATTAAGCATGAATGTAAGTCACTAGAGAGACAAAAAGAAACATCCATCTTCTCTGACAACATGAATAAATGAGAAGTCACCTTAATTTCATAGCGACAAATTATGATACAGTACTATATCCAAATTAGTCTATTTTGAGCAATTTTAAGAGAGAAAAAGTTTTCCAGAAGAGTTTTGTGGGTTGAGGGATTTTTATTTTATTTTATTTTATTTTGGGAGGAGGTGTTGTTTGTTTTTCTTAATGAGATTAAAGGAATACATTTGGCAGATAAGGGGAGAAAATGCTTTTTGGCATATAAAACCTTCCAGTTTGTGCTTTATTACCTTGCATTTCTCTGAAATAAATAGTTTCATTCTCTTTCCATGGTGCTGTTACAGCACGTGTCTGCTGACCATATGCTCACAAGATTTAACAAATTACGTATTAAAAATCATGTGATACCAAATAAACAAATTCAATGTTAATAAATCCTTGTAGCACTTAGCACTATGGAGAGTTACAATATTCTTTTATTTACAGCAATGGACACTAAAAACCACTAAATGGTTAATTTTCACCTGCCAATATCCCTAAATGACAACCCCATGTCCTGGAAAGACTGACTGCTGCCAGCTAGCTTCTCAGTTATTAAACCAGTATTGATTCATAGGAATATGTCAGCTCTACAGAATGATGAACACATGAAGAATAAGGAACCCTTAATAAAAAAGCCCCAGGAATTAATTTAATTTGCTCCTAATGGTCTTACTGAGCAGTATTTTTAGAGGTGTTTATGTACTGCACCTTTAATTTCAGTAACTGATTTTCAATTTGTGCTGTTTCCAGTTGCTTTTGCTTCTCTCTCAGCTTTTCCATAGATTGTTCATGTGTATGTTTTAAATTCCTTATTTGTTCCCTTATATCAGTGTTCTCCAATGTAACATCCACTAGAGTTTTCTAGAAGAAAGAAATAAAACACATATTAAAAATCACCAATAATTTGATGAACTAGTATAGTAGTTTGATAGTAAGGTTTGTTGTGGCCCAGGTACAGGACCCTGCACTTGCTCATGTTGAACCTCATGAGGTTCACCTGGGCCCACCACTCCGACTTGTCCAGGTCCCTCTGAATGACATCCCATTCCTCTGTCACATCAACAGCACCACTCAGCTTGGTGTCATCTGCAAACTTGCTGATGGTCCTGGGGAGCAGAAAAAAGGACCACTGCCAGGACTTTTCAAATACCATGGAGAGTGGCTTGGCAACTACATCAGCTAATTCCCTCAGGACTCTGGGATGCATTTTGTCAGGTGCCCTGGACTTGTGTATCTTCAGATTCCTCCGATGGTTATGCACCTGGTCTATACTTACAGTGGAAGGGACTTTGTCTCCCTGGTCTCCATCTTGTGGGCCATCAACATGAGAGCCGTGAGGAGAAGGATTGCGAGAGAAGACAGAGACAGAGTTGTTGAGACTCTCAGCCTTCTCCTGGTCCATTGTTACTAGTTCACCACTGTTGCTCATCTGGAGGGTTACACTTTCTTTAACCTTTTTAACAGGTTTTTAAAATACACAGGAAAAAATTGATTCCAATACCTAAGTTTCCTAATTTAGCTGCCTTATATGTACAAGACAGTACTTCATGGGCTTGTTTAGTGTTAGAATCTGTGTTTGTCATCCATGTTTTAAGTATGCTTTTAAATCCATGTCAGAAAAGGCAGTTGTCAGCTGTGAAACAGCTGTTAAAATGTACCTGCAAGTCTATTGATGCTGACGTCAAGGAGCTGTTCATTTCACTAAAGCTATCTAAGGCTGCAGCCTGTACTCGCACATGATTCTCTAAGGATTCCTGATGAGCATTTGTCACCTGAGCAGGAAAAAAAAAAAAAAAAGTTTTATATAGAATAATGATCAAGTTTACCTATTCTTTCAAAGGGACCTACAGAAGAGTCTGGTTAATATTCATAGTACTAGGATGCTTAAAATATACACGCCTCAAACCATATTCTTGGACCTCAGAAACAAACCAACCAAACTTAGAATCCAATTATACTAACAAAAATAAGGCACAAGTATCTATGTTTATTGCTAGTCTATAATCACTGCAAAAGTTGTTCTTTTTGAAAGGACAAGAGGACACTTGCCAGATGTCTATTCAGAAAGCTTCTATCTTCAGAGTGGGCAGACTAAAAAGTCACAGCATAAAAAGCAGAATGCAAGAAATTAGGAAATCTAGAAAGATTTGGGTGAACTGTAGAATAGTGTTAATTAAGAAGGAATTGACTAGTCAGGAATGTAAAGAAGCAATATCAAGGAAATCTAAAGATGAAACAATACAAAGCAGATTGGAGAAGTCAGAGAGCTTTGTTGTGTGAAAATTGTCATTGTCTGTTGTGTACACACACGTTTAAACACAAACATCATTTAAGAAACCTAAACAATGTAAATAATTACAAACCATCCAACAATAAAGAGAAGAAAAATATATTACTAATTGAGGCCAGCCCAGCATGCATTCTTAGACTGAACAGATTTGCATTTTGATAAAAACATAAGAACACTAGGGTCTGATATGGAAAACAATGAGTGTTTAGCAACCAAGTCACACACAGATTAGGTCAGCAAATGATGCAGAAGCCAAGTAGTTACTGTTAACCCTACATAAATGTGCTCTTGTAAAAACAAACAAACAAAAGCAGAATTGCTTTGGACAGATTAAGAAGGTTTCAAGATAAGAGCTTGTGTGAAGAAGCATACTGCCCAGGGCGGGATACTGAAAGTACAAATTTCAGACAAAGTTTACAAACAAAAAGTAGTCCTGGAAATTGATGTGAAAAAAAGCATACTGATTCAAAGCTGAAGCAAAGAGTACATAAAGTATTTTAAACAGGATTCCTAAATAAAATGGCAATTGTTTAAAACCAAACAAAAAAACCCATAATATTATGCAGAACCACACTTGCACTTCAGGCAGTCTGAAGTATTAAAAAAGGAGGGAAAGGGGCTTGCAATCTGCCATTTATGTCAGAAGCAGTGCTTAGAGTGCTTCTCGAACTGTTTATTTGCTGTAGAATCAGAGATCCTGATGAGCTGGTCAGAAATCCTTAATTAACAGAGATGTTCAGACTTGTGCAGGATTTGTACTGGTCTGACAGAACATCTGGAAGGGCAAGATATCACCACTGCTGATTAGAAAGGATCAGCAGCAAAGAGGACAAAACTGCATCTGAATCTGCATTTGCCTATATGCATACTGGGTGGGCCATTCACCTTGTTGGCGTCATGAAGACTATTTAACATAGTTCACAAAAATTCAGGGGTTTTTTCCCTCCTCCACTCAGGTCTGGGTTATTTATTTATTTTTCTGTTTTGTGGTTGTTTATTTGTTGTGGATTTTTTTGGAAACAGAATAAAAGCACCAGTTTAACAGCAAGTTCTGATCTTTATACGTAATACAGCATATAGAGAACTGACAGCCTCCAAATGAGGATGTCAGAAGGGCACAGCTCTGAGTCCTAGAAGTCAGAATATGCTTAATTGCCAAAGCTTCACCTGAACCAGGGCTGTGAAAATCAATGTCAATATAAAATCCACAGCAAGTTTTCAGGGAGATTTTTTTGGACCAAAGAACTCAGCAGTTTAGTATGAAGGATACTTCGACAGACTGCAGCAGCTTTTATTGCTAAAGCAGCATATCAGGAGAGGTCATCAAATGACCATTGAAAAGTTCAATTATGATCCAAGAGGTAAGTAATTTTTGAAACTGTCAAGCACTATAATGCTAAAGAACATTGCTACTTTTCATATATTGTTTAAACAAAGTCAGCAAAATAGAGGAAAGTCTGTTGAGATGACACCGAATTGCACATAACTCCTAATTATGTAAGTTATTTATTCAATTCACCTGGCAGTTTACTGGTACAAATATTTCGATTAATTATCAGTACACATAGACAATGTTATCAAGATCACTCTTTTATTTCCAAAAAGCAGGCAATCCAGGGACTCAAAAGCATCCCTGTCCTACTTTACCTTCCTGAAGGGAAAAAGAGAGAAAGAAAGAAAAGTACGGATGTCACATAAAACAATGAACTGAGCGGTTTGAGAAATTATTTCTGTTCTGCTCTGAAGCAAAAAAAAAAATTTTCCAGATAACGCCAGGACAGTTATTCTCATATGCTTTCCATGCAATTGAAACTATACTTACTTTCAGTTCGTTCGTAAGCTGCTGTATTTTTCTTTTCATTTCATCATATTCACCATACATTTTCTTTCTTACTTTTTCCAGAGTTGCTCTCACCTGGTGTCAGAAAAAAATCCAGTGCCTTTATCAAACTTATTGATGATACTGTTTATACTAGGACATGATTTTTTTTCTGTGTCCTTCACTGTTACTTTTGGTGATTTCCATTATTAATCTACCTTTTCATCAACAGGATTTACTCTTAAGAACAATAACTTCAGTCTCTAGACTTGTCTACATAGTGATGATATCAAAAAATGTCTCTGAGTAATTCTAAACTTCTCTGTACCCACTTAAACACTTGTGAATTAATCATTTAAATAATGGATTCCAAATAAATTATCCATACCTAATTCTAATCCAATCACTAAAGGAATTAACGTTAATTTGAGTGTAGAATGTTTTCCTTCTGAAAAAAAACCATACACACATGGATTTGATACACCTTTATACTTTTAAATGTGGTTAGTTTTCTCCAAGTATCCTTTGAAGATAAACCCTTTAATTTTGGACCTCTAGGCTCATACATAGCTAAACAAAACAGCAACATACATTTATCAACAAGATTTCAAATCTGATGAACTGAGCAGTTAATCTTATCATTCTTTAACATCCATGAATATAAATTAGACCTTGCTCTTCTAAAAAAAAAAAAAAAGCATGCTAAAAGCAGTTTGAGTTTACATGCCATTGAATGCACAGTGCCAATCTTCTCAAGAACATATATTGTACACAATAGTTCAATGTCAGCCTACAGCCTACCTTCCGACTATTCAAACTCCTCTTTTTTCCCCCCAACCTCTATCAAACACAGACTGCTGATAATCTAGAGCACTGAGTTTACCTTGTCTCTGCACAGGCTTAGGGAAGGAGCAAGGGGAAAATATTAGGATGGCCTTATACAAGAGAGGACGTTTCTGGCAGCTCTGCACTATACTCACTCTCTCCCAGAAAGAGGGGTATCAGCTACCAAATCTATGCAAGGAGTCAGACCATGTGCTCCATTTAGGATGAGAAACGTGGTAGGAAGCACACCTCGCCTGCACTGCAATGATGACATTCCCTAACTGCCAGTGTGAGAACTTCAACGTGGTGAATGTGGACGCTAGCAAACAGTGAGTAATGAAGGAGAGTAGCAAGTGCCCATAGGTAGAGACCAAGCAGATGTTAGGAGCACACATACATACAGTCTCCCTTTACACTGCTAACTTGTCTCAATGTTCCCTCCTTTTGTATCAGCTCAGTTTGCATTATCAGTGTAACACGGTAACACTGACCGACAGCTTCCTGGGTGGTGAAGGTGGATATAAAGAGAAGGTTAAATTATTTGCAGTGGGCAAATTCGGGGATTATTGCCAAAGCCTAAGAACCAAGGACTGACAGGAAGAGAGATGCTGAGTTTAAAGCACAGAAACCAGCAGCATCAGAAACGCAGGGATTTTTCTTTCAGGAGAGCTTCTGCCAATTACAATAAATGAGCATGAACAGAGAAAGTAGTACAAAGTCATCCTTATTAGGCTGACTATTTTAAGGCTGCCCCAAAATATATTCAAATGATTTTACTATGTCACCTAATTTAGAAGCCTTTTCAAAACTGCAGGCTTAGGGGAGATGGGAAGCAGAGGAAGAGAGACTTTCACAAGTTCACAGAATGGTTTGTGTTGGAAGGAAACTTATTGATCATCTAGTTCCAGCCTCCCCACCAAGGGCAGGAACACCTTCTACTATACCAGGTTCCTCAAGCTGATCCTTTCAGGTGTCTGCTTACAGGAACCCCAAGATCTGTTTGACAGTTTTCTTGCCTAGCTGTAGCCCAGTCAGCAAGCATTAAAAAGTATCACTTGGCACAGGGGCCTTGAGTCAGGACCACTTAGTTCCTGGTATACAGCATGAGTTTTTTTCCAACTTGGACACTAATAAGGCAAGCCATTAGCTTCAGAGTAGGTTCCCAATTCAGATTTAGGTGTTGGGTTAGACATGATTCACCCCATATACATTCACAGATATACATAAATATATGGAAAGGATATCTAACAAATTTTGAAGTTGAAAGCATAACTCACTTCTTTAATGTAATTCATTTCCTCTTTCAGTTGATCAGCTGACCATCCATAAACCACCATTTCTCTCTTATGGTTGTTGTCAGTTCGGTGCACAACGCCATACACCATCCCATGGGAGAGTTTCGCTGGAGACATACCATTGGGTATGTGGTAGAGCTCCTCAAAAAAAAAAAAAAAAAAACAACACACCAAAACTAAACCTTATTGTTAAATCCATACTAGGACAAAAAAGCAACACACAAACATAAATACAGTAACATAGGGAGAAATAGCCAACTAAACTGAAGGCAAAACAGTATCTAAGAACACTAGTTCCCAAATGTTTTGAGGTCAAACTGTCAACCTTCACCTGTTTTGGAAAGATCAGCAACCAGCTTATAATCGATAGAAATGAGAGAGATGTCTGATTTCCAAGGTATGTGAAGTGATAGAAGTACAGCTAGAGATGGCTAATTGGATTTGTGCAAGGAGAGGAAGAGGCATGTGAGAGAAAATATTATCCTGTCTTATTTTCATTCACCAACATACGCAATTTCTCTGCATTCTTGCAGAGCACTGTCAGCTCTCATAGTTCCCTTTAAACTCTAGCAACCACAGAATTGATTCTTATCTCCCAAACACCTTGCTGCAGGAAATACAAAAACTCATAAAGGTAATCCAAAACTTTTGAAAGTTTTCAAAAGAAACATTTTAGGCAAGGTTCCTTCAACAGAGCTCAGAAATTTATCCTGGAGATAAACAAGCTAACTATGGACCTCCAAAGCTATCAAACATTCATTTCATGGCTGCATTTCTCTTAAATAAGTTGTAGAACTGTCCATGCAAGAGCGAAAGCAAAGCTATGAAACAGTAATCATATGTTATTCCAGTGTTATCAAATATTGTATAAGAATGTGTCGGTGTGAGCTGAAATTCCCCCCCCACCAACAATAACCAGGCTAGCTCAGTCTGGAAGCAAATGAAAAGCTGTATTTACAAGCAGAGTCTAAAATCTACAATGAAATGCAATGAATATGTACAAATATACAAAAATTCACAACATTCACAAATATATACAATCAACAGAAAAAGCACAACTGATCTCCCTTTGCTTCCCCGCCAAGGGGACCCTCCCAAAGGGGCCTCTCTCTCCCAGGAGCTTCCCCCCCAGACCCCCCCTGGACAGAGAAGCACAGTTAGTTAAGCAGAGAGTTGTTAACTTAGCTGCCAAGGTCAGTGTGTTATCTTCAGCCAGAAGAGAAGAAGAAACAGCAGCCAGACAGCCCAGCAACTGCCCCCACTGCCGAACGCAGAATGTGCAGAGTGCCTACTTTGTTTTGGGTAATAGTTCTTAAACATTTCTATCTATCCAATGGAAGTGTTTAGAACAATCAGTATTTTGCTTTCTTACACCCAATAGTGACTTATTTACATTCTTTCACTTTCTCTGTTCTGAACTTTGCAAGGAAAAATTAAAAAGACAGTTTCAAACCATCACAAAGAATAAAATCAAGTCTTGCTAGGCAGGTAGAAAGGCTGTTTTAAAGTGCCTACATTGGTTATTTTAATGATCTGCAGAAATCTGTAAAACATACTTGTAATAACTATGTATCTTAACTTTGAGGCACTCTTTGCAACAGACTCCTCTTACTCATTTAATCCATACATTTAGTAAGAAAAACATTCATGCAAACAGTAGGAATCATTTCCCTCAGCATGTAAATAAATATCTGCAAGGTCAGACATAACCACCTGACCTGACTACTCACCCAGCCTCCCTTGTAATCAACCCAGAGAAACACCCTTCTGTAGCAATCATCTGAAATGAGTCAGACTCCAGAAGTAATCATTTCTCTTCTTGATTACAAACAACTTAAACAACTAGCTTAGATGAAGACATCCACATCATGAATTTTTAAAAAGAAGGGGAAAAATGTATTCTTACCTAATGTTGAGTAGCTGCAAACTAGGATAAAATTAGGGAATACTTCTGAACAGAAAATTAGAAAGACACAATCTGGTAAACACAGCTGTTACTGCTTAGCTTGGCACATTGTTTTGGAAAGGCCAGTGCTGGGGACTAATCAGTTTTAAGCAATTTTATTGAACTTTCTTTCTCATGCTAGCAGGATATAGGTAAGCTTGAGAATATTTACTATTACTCCTTGACATTAGCATGTTTGGTTCTGTTCCATTGTTCATTAATGACACTGCATGAAAACTGACAAACTTTGAGATTCTTTAATAAATTAGGAGTCTAAGTAGTATCTAAATACTCTCTTTGATACCAAACAGAGGCTGGAATAGATGAAGCTCAGCATCTTATATCAATCTGCATTTGCATCCTGGAGAATCCATCTGTAGATTAAAGCAGTAGCACTCTCAGTTCTTAACAGCCAAGCTAACACAACTATGATGACAAGTGGGTAAGAGGAAAAAAAAGCAGGAAAATCTATCTGCATTAAGAAGAATGGGTAAAGACAGACATTTGTTTTATATTGTGTCCCTCCTGCAGGCACTGACAGATTTTCTCAACATTGTAAATCCTACATATTTTCCTTTACTGTATCATTAATAGCTTAACCACTTTGCTGAAACTTTAGGATGTGTGTGCAGGTGTGAGGGAGATACCTGACAAAAAAACTTTTGGGCAAAGAACATCAAAGCTATAAACAAACATTTTTAAAAGGAAGTCTTAAAACCACTTAATGAAAAAAACATTGGGCAACCAGTCCAATCTATACATGATATAATTCTGCAGTTTGAAAACATTATATGCAAAATTTCATATCCTGATAATCAGAAGTTTCTTACTTATGTATTTGGGGGGGTAGGTGAGGGTGGGTGTTATTTTGCTGTTCAGATACACACCCAGTTTTCTGAGAGCAGAAAAACCAAAAGCTAGATGGGGACATGACTCAGATTTTTTTTTGTGTGTGTTTGTTTGCTTCCAGGGTTGTACGGTTCCTTTAATAGTTTCATGGCAGCTCCTCCCCTGCATCTGGATAAAGGGATTACACACTAGTTTCCATTTTCCTGTTAACTAAATGAATAATCACTTTGTTTAGAGGTTACTAAGGCATCAGACACTGAATTCATAACTCCATACCCTTTATGCATGATCATTCACTTTTTTATGATGTGAACAGCTCAATACCAGCAACTACCATGATCCTTTGTGTCTCCAAAACATTAGTGGAATTGTTTAAAGTGCTGTTAGCAGAGTTCTGTATGGAAACTATGACCATGCCATTCCATGCTTCAAAGATTTTTTTTCCCTTTTGAGAAAGATCTACAAATTCAGACTGCAGCTGGAGAATCACCCAGAGCACTTACACATTTCACTATGACAAAGCTAGAGTGGTTATGTGTCTCTTGCAACAATGCTAACCTTCCCTGTTATCTACACTTGCACAAGCCTCTCAAGATGTCTTTGCCACTTTTCTTTCAGAAGATTAAAAGAATCTGTAGAGTGTTCCAGTTCTACTATGTGCTACTTAAAATACAGGATACTGCTTTTACTCCCTCCTTAGTACCACTATACTCAAGCAAGCACCTGCAAAACTTTCAGTACCAGTTCTTCCTTGATTTAAAGCTGTGTGAACTAACAGCTATAGAAATAACTGCTCTCATATTTCTTTAGTCTTTTCCCTTGCTGTTCTGTTCCAGCTATGATCACCTTATATTCCCCTTTTCTTTGGTTGGTAACTCTTAATTTCCACTCAACCACTCGTTCCAGAGTTCAGCATATGCCCTGACGAAAAAAGGGCTAATCTGATGCATTCTCCTCTTACCGAAAGGGTTGCAATGAGAAAATTTTGCTCATTGCAGGGCTGAGAGGTGGATGGGTTGCTCTGCTTGTTGACTACATTTTTAAACTAACTTGCCTCTAAAGGAGGCATTGCTGAATGGCTTGCTTCTCAGACTGCTCCACAGAACTGCATCACTATGTATACATTGAGCATAGTTTCAGCCAGTGTATCTCCTCTCTTAAGCTACTTCCACACACCACTGTTTATTTTTCTCCCTTCATTGTTTTTTCCTTTTCTGGTATGTTCTCTTGTCTTCCTCTGTCATGTCCTCCCTCTCTCATGTTTCCTGTTCCACAAATCTAGATTTTCCACATCACAAAGGACCCTAGAATGTTTTTTAAGACAAGTAATTTCCAGGGTTTTCTTCTATGTCCCATACGTACCTACTCTCAGAACTCAGACATTTTTCTAAGAAGGTCCTTGCCTGTCTCCACTCTGATTTGCAGAGGCATCTCAGTGATGGTAGCAGAGTAAGCACATGCAAGTACTTAGGAACAAGAAAATATTGTGAAGTTAACTAAAAAAAAAAAAGTGCTTGAGGATGGCAGGTTTTGTTAGACTGGTTAACCATTGCTGTTTAAGGTCAAAATACAAGTCATCTCCTGAGTACAGGGAAGTTCTCACTCTCTACCTGCCTATGCACTTGCTGCACTGGAATAAGAGCAGCTGTTGCCCCAAATTGTGCTTAAAATCCCTTCTAATGTGAGCTGCTGATCTGAAAAGGTGGACTTAGCTTAAGCACTTTGTATCTATAGTCAGTTATATGACAGTCCACGGTAACAGCAGAAACACATCGTGTTGATGCTCATTAATACTACAGCAGCTTCCAGGAACAGGCTTTGTCTACATTGCAGCAACAGTCATGTTGCACTTGGTGTGATCACACAACTTGTACTAAAGAAATGCAGACTGTGTTTGCTTAATAAATATTTAAAACAGAAGCCTACACCCCAAGGTTGCAAAAGTCTTTATAATTGTCATGCATCCTGTTTATGTCTGTCCAAGGAAGTATAATGAGTAGCATGAAAACAGGTGAAGCAAAGACACTATAGAACATAGCCCTAAATAGGAGCTGTTAGCTGCTTTTAAAATTGCCAATGGTTTCATTTGCATCATGTAACGCTGAGAGATTATTTGCTTCTTAATCTATTACCATCAGTTTTTTAAATGAAAGTCAGATCCCAATATTGGATGCAGAAGCACAGAAAATGTATCTTATTCTGAGAAAAAAGACTTCTAATGTAAAGATTCGCACAATTCTGGGTTTAATACTCATATGGCCTTCAAACTTTGCTACATTACACTTCTGTTTACCTCAACCATCTACAACCTGTTCTTTTAACCAGAACTATATCAGTTATGCAAAGCTTTATCTCTTCCTCAACTGCCACATTCTGAGGTTTCTGAAATATCCAGTTGTCTTTTGCTTCTCACTAGTTATACAAGGGACAAGAACATTCACATTGTTACTTACGTTACATATTTTCTGTTCAGTAAAATGGCAAAGTTATGATACTGAGTTCACCAAGGGAAGCTACTGTGCTTTGACAAAAGGTAGCTATGTTTATATGATTTCTTTCATACTCCTCTGCAGTTCGTGAAACTCACATTACATTTAAGGATGTTTCATATAGAAATGGTACTAAAATAAGCAAAATATGCCAAGACCTAGATATGAATGTTATTAAATTCAATACAGTAATAGGAAACATAATTTAACAAATTCCAGCTTTTAAGCTCCTTCAAATATAGAATTCAGGTGCCTATCTCAAAAACCAGAAGTGACAGCTATTATGCAGTCATATGACAACAATGAAATCCCTACACAGAACAGCAGTGCTTATATACCAAGAAAATAAGATACAACATGAAAGCACAGAACTCAGTGGAACACTTTCTGTGGTTTCCATGTAGCACTGTTTTAATGAAGGTGTCCCTTAATCAGTACATAACAGAAATCAAGTGCTGCAGAAGCTGAGAAACAGTAACATCATCCAGATGCAGCAGGTGAATTGTGTTATGACACAACTTCTGCTATGCTAATGGGAGTGGGCTGGCAGCAGCAGATCAGCAAGAAAATAGGCACTGTCCTAGATTCAATGTGTGCAACGGCCCCATGTTCATCGCGCTTATGTTCTTTGATCCAGGCCTGACACAGGTTTCAGCTTGATTCTCTCCATCACATAAGGGAGCAAATTCCACTTCTGGCCTCTTTACAGCCTACTTTTTTACTGAGGGAAAAAAAATTAAAATGTTTGCATCTGCATTCCTGCTTAGGAAGCAAAAAGACTTTTACCTCTTGGTCACGATGCTTTAAAAATGTTTGAAAACTAAAGAGTTTGAGGATATATACAGCCCAAGTAATAATTAGAGTTTAAGATAAACACTGCTCAAACTCTGTTGAAAGCCACAGGAAAGACAAGAAAAGTGACACAAATTTCCAGAGTGTTATCTCATTTTCATTTTCTTTTTCATGTGTACAAATGCAAAAGAAAAATCTGTCTATACATATCTCCATATTCTGCTCTCAAATGCCTAGCTGCAGCTTCCAATGACACTTCCAAATTTAGCCATGACAGTGAAGAAAGGGACTGATGGATAAAAATAAGCCCAGTCCCAAACAGGGACAATATAGTTGTCTGGTAGTCCTTTTTTATGCAAGACAAGGCAGGCTTCAGGACATGCAGATTTTACATACAATCTGGCAAGCACAATATTCCTTTGTACTTCATGGTGAAGTAAACAGCCTCACATTATTGCCATCCGCTGCCTATCAGTAACAGAAGTAATGGAACAAAATCAGGAGAGTTTCAGAATCTCTCTTCCCTAAGTGTGAACAATTCAGATACATAGCAGTAGCCTTTTAGCTCTTAAAAATCAAACAGACCAACCAGCTTCTGCTTGTGACACCAGTTCTCATATGTTTCTTTCAAGGTGTCATAGCCTAAATATAAAACGTTAAAAATCCAACCTGACACGCTGGAGCACAAGCTCAATCCCCCTTCAGTTTCTGAGATCAGCTTCTAACTGTGTACCATCTGCCAGCCTTTCACAAAAGATGGAGAGGCCATCGCAGTACAGTAATGCCTGCAGCAATTTTGTTGCAACAAAACTGCTTAGCTCCATCACTCTGTTTTAGTCTCTTACACTGGTTCACTTTGATTTCACAGATATACATAAAAAAATATACATATGTGCTATGATGGACAGTCTTTTAAAAACCTAATGCAATTAAATGAAATTCAACACATTTTCTGCTACAGTGAAAAAGGTTAAGCTAATAGCTACTAACATAGAATCATAGAATGCACTGGGTTGGAAGGGACATAACCAATAAATAATAAGTTCTGCTCTGTCATCAAGCTCCAAAACATGCTATTGAGAGGATCAGCACTAGCAAGTGTTTCTGTGCAGTTCACCGGTTGTTTGCAAGTGAAACATCTCTTAATGGTACTGAGCCCCAGAAAGCTACAGAAAAGGATCAGTCAGTATGCCATCACTATGTCACAGTAGGGCAGCTCAGAATCACCTCCCTCTAATGAAAGATTTGAAAGAAGAGATTACAACCAAATGTCACACCATGGTATATTTATAGCTTTCTGGCATTCCCTTTGACGCAACAAGGTCTCTGCTCTCTTTCCTCATCTGCAGCAGGCAGAGGCCAGGAAGACTCACTCTCCAGCACAAGTGCTGCCCAAGCAGGGGAGTGCTTGGCAGCCAGGCTAAGACTTCCCTGACCGCTCCAGCAAAAACTGCACAATCCCAGAAATCACCCCTGTGGTTCATTTCCTTAATTCACGCTAATGTATTTTAAATACATGTTTTCTTAATATTCAGCGTTTAAAGATAGCCCAGAATTCTAAATTTCAACAAGAAATCTGCTGTTAAAAAATGTGATTCTTGGTGAAGCTGTATTTTTGACCTTAAATAGTGAAGTGCAATGCAGGAAATGGAGGAGTTCCCTAATTTCTCTCTCTGTTGTCCTTATTTCCAAGAAGGGGTCACAGTTCTCATAGAACTGTGTGAGGATTACCTAACGTTTGTATAACCTGTTATTCTCAAAGACCTTTAAGCAATTTCATTAACATTGAGTCAGCTGAGCATGGATGGATCAGCAGAAATATCTGATCACTACAAAAATCTACAGGTAATTTTGCCATCTTGTTTTAAAGATGAGGAAAAAAGACCACGGTCAGTGATTTTTTTTTACTAGCTGCTTCTATATGCTCCAACTATACACTCTGTAGGGCTATTTTTTTTAATTACACAAAGACACAAAAACACAATTAGTGGCACAATTACCCTGTGGGTTTTAATTGCTATGAAATTGACTAATTAGATCCCATCTAGCTCTGAAGTCTGTATGTATGCTTCCTAGAAGTCTTTAAATTGTATAACTGTACTGAACTTTAGAAAACTACTTCAAATACACAGTAATTAAAATACAGACCAATTTTTTTGGTCTCAAATGAAAAGGATCCATCTCTTAAAAATCACTGCACAATACGATGGAATGTAAGATGAGCTCAATAATGTATTTATTACCTCTCATATCCTCTCCTTAACATTCTCTGATACAGAAACCCCACTTGGCTTTACATGTACTATGGAAAAAATACATGTCTCAGTAAGGTCCCGCAGAGAAGAAAAACTGTCAGATAAGAAAGTCACTACAAAATGTCCATGTTCTAATCATTCATAGTTCTTTCTTATTATTTCACGACTTGACACAGTAAAGTGAGTAAACCATGAGTCAGTAGCTATCCTCCTCAAAAACAAACACAACTCAAAGGGCATTGGATCCATATGCTTAGGCCAGACCCAGGGTTTCTGCGAACAGCAGCTCTGGGCTGCAACACCACCATACAAAAAGAATTATTGCTGTTTAATGATGGCTCAAATTTAGTCTGCATTAAGGCCTCTTTAATCCAGTCTGTAGTAACATTTATAGATTCTCAAGGACCTGCCAGAGCAGTGTATTAAAAGATTCCAACATAAGAAATATCTGATAAGGAATCTTTATCTTGACTATCGTACTCTGTATTTTTATTGCTTTAAAATGCTTGTCTTTCTGAGTCATTTTACAGTTACGTCTTACTGGTACTCAGAAACAAAAATTATTTCAAATAAATCCTATTTTCGCTTTGCTTCCTATTGTCATATTGCTATTCAATTATCAAGTCTGGTAAACTTAGCCAACTTCTTGTTTGAATTTGGTTTATCAAAGTTTAAGTGCGGTGACGTTGTGAAGCCTGTCCAGCTTTCCTTTTTGTTTCCATCCTTAAGACAAATTGCTCTGAAACAGCTCTTAAAGAACAAGTTCCTCACCCAAGCATCTGCAAGGCTCTTTTGGTTTTGTTTTTTTTTTGTATGTGCATGCTACTTGCTTCTACAAAAAAATTGTCCTTCTGAACCCTTCTATGCACATGACCTTCAAATTGCTTCAGAACAACCTTGAATACTTTATTTTGTATTTCTGACTAACACCTCATCAGTTCACAGCAAAACATCTATGTCCCAGGCCAGCCAGCACTGATACACATTCAGGCTCGAATCTTGCACACTGTTAAGCCTACAGAAAACATAAAATCCCCTTCAGGTGAGGATAAAGGTCCTGTTTAATGTCAGATTCTGCTCTCGATTGGAATTTCTTACTCTTTAATATATAAATATTTAATAATGAAGTCTTAAAGATACCTCAGTCACAAATATCTACAATCTCTGTGCTGTTCATCTACCGTTCTATGTTACAGGCAATTTTGCTATCCCCAACTCCAAGGCTCAGGCTCAAAGCTCACGGCTGACTTGCTTAGCTTCCGTATGTTCTTCAGTCTTCCAAGATAACTGGGCATTGGGCTTCCGAAACAACTAGTATCAGCTTCTGTGGATGGCAATATTTACTCCTTGTTCATACAGAATTTAACTTTGATTCTTAACTGATTCTTAAAACTTACATTTTTCTTTCTTTCAGGTTCCTTTGCTCCCTGTTCAGGCTGTGAGCCTTCATCAGGTGGTACCGTTAAGCGTAACCTACAGACATTCATCTGAAAGAGAAAAAAAGTTTTGCTTTTAGATTATTTTAATAATTTGCTTCACAGAATGAACTATTTTCTGCCTTCTGCCACATAGTTGACAAAAGATTATATTTTAAAGGTGGGAGGGGTTTTTAGCTGCCAAGAAATAATTCCAAAGCATCCCTATAATTACATACCCGAAATAGCAAAAATCCCTTTCAATCAACAAGATGTTCTCATGTACTCATAAATGACATTGAGAACTGAAATAACAGAACAGTGAACGCAATTTTCTAGTTTCTCCATTTTGTTTGTAGGTTTGGCATACATTTAATCCTCAATGGGGACTATTCAGAAACACAAAGTGTGTTCTGGGGTGAATGCCTCTTTTCTGCTCAGTACATATCCAAGTATTTGATACAAGGGTACCTCAATACCATGATTCCAATGAATGAATTGGAACATTATTGATATTTGATACATAAAAGATGTTTATAAAAACATTTAAGAGGTATTGTTTCCTGATGAGTTTCAGAAAAAGACATTCTCTTGATGAGGAAACAGGCTAATAGGATCGATACCTTCCTATCCCAAGTTGCGCTTTGCCTTGCTTTTAGCTGAGAAATCTTTGGTGCTAACATTTTTAAAGCAATTTATTTCATTCAAGAGACTTGGTTAAAAGTTTCTTAGTCTGTGGAAAAATAACTAAGTCCTAAACAGAACATGGCAAATGATAAAATAAGAAATCTGACTGTCCAAATTTGAAAAGTCTGTAATAAGATCAAGGTGAAATATAACCTACGATTTAGACTCATCTGTGGAGGCTGCCTTTTGTGTAGTGTGCTCCTCATCATTAATTCACCATTCAGCTGCATGCTAGCAAAGCTAGAACTAGAAGCCACAGAGAATGCAACACAAACTCCCTAAAACTTAGTACAAAAGCACATTATACTTTCATATTCTGAAACAATTAAATTTAAAAATTATGAATTCTTCCATATTGGCTTTTGATACTGACAGACTGCTAGGTTTGTTCTTCTGAGAACATCAGACTCTCCCCATATACTGTAAAAGCTGGAGGTGCTTCTTGCTTACAAGTTAGTTATCAAGACACCTCATTAATAAACTCCTCAGCTATGAAGCTCATTGATTCATAAAGGTATTATCTTTTCCCATCTATTTAATTTCCATTGCCCTCTGCACTTTCTTCCCATTAGCTTAGCAGAGCTCTTTGCTCTTAAAACATGCCTTTTTACAACACAAAGGGAAACAGAGTCTGGCCTTCCTCCATGTAGACAAAGACCAGGCCCACTAAAAGGAAGTGGAACTGAACTTGTGCTGTGCAGGAAGTGATAAATGAGGCAAACATTTTCTTACAGTGATTTCAAATGAAGGAAAATGGACTAAAAGGAATGAAAGGATTGTTAGAAGAAAATCTGAAAAATACCTCAAATACATAGAAACAGTGACTGGCACTTCAACGTCAGGAGAGCTGTGTATGATAATGGCTTGCCTGTTAGTCAGTATGGGACTAATTATAGCCAACACACTTAGAGATTCGTAGTGTAGTGACTGTAAATAAGTAATTATCTAATACCTGTATTCCAGCTAGTGAATCATGACTGCCTGCCACATTACAACAATTGATGTTACAGGGTTATTATGAAGGAAATTGTCCCCAAATCATCTTGTTTTCCCCCTACTTCCTCATTTTCATGCAAGCTCCTTACTTTTAGAACAACTCAGATGAGTATCTTATTTTTGGCAGTATTTCTGACACAAGTTTTAACGTTTTACTTTGCAGCCTGTTGCATGCAAATGCTAAACAGAGGGTGGCACCGGCAGTCATCTAAGGATTCCAGCCTTGAAGTCATGCCCAGTAAAGCTTGCACAGCAATGGCAAAGTACCACCCAGTTCCTCATTATGACAAACTTATACAGACTGTACTCTTGCTATTGTATATAACAATAGCACTTCCTCAGCATCCCTGGGGAAACAACAGCAAACGTGTAAAGTAGCTATTCACTCCTGCTCCTGCTGGGCCACAAATGATGCGCTCTGTCTAAGGACAGAATTATTCAGGAACACTGCAGAGATTTGAAGGGAAAACCAACAGGCACTGCCTTTTTTTTTTTCTCTAACCTCCAGAAGCAGATGAATACTGTACCTATCCAGTTCTTGCAATTTGTTGGCAAATTTACCCAACCAAATGAATAGGCAGGCTCACATGGAAATTGTAGCAAGTCCTCCTCCAACAGCAGAGCACTCTTGCAGTGATGTCTCAAAATGGAAATGAAATTGTAACTGTAAGTGCCTCAACTCAGTGCCAAACAGTAGCAGAATTATGTGCAACTGAGGATGAAGGAGCAATTTCCAGAAACAAATGGGGTTATGCAGAGAGAAAGCAGGGAGAAGAATGAAAGAGAACTCCCCTAGCAGGGAAAAGGCTGTGATTCAATTCCTTCAGCTACTGGCTGACAGGAAGAACAAATGAGGAAAAGCAGGGACAGACATGGCTTCCACATTTCCTTTCATTATAACTTTGTGAGCATAACTTTAGAAAATAAATACTGGGTAGAAGAAGAACCTGGTATCAGGTTTTGTAGAGTATCAGATTTTAGTTTGATTTGTAGCATCCGCAGCTTTGGCAAGCCAACAATATAAATTATCTTGATTGTGCCAACATTTTGTGTTTGGTCCTGGCTTTTTGAAACCAGCCCATGAGCAGTATTTCCAAAGTTCATCTGCCATCATTCATGAAACAAATATGCAGACAGGAAAACAAAGACTGACAGGTTCAGCCCAGAGCACCACTAGACAGAAAAAAAATCCAAAAACATTTGCTGAGTGCCATGGAAGTTAGCAGGTGAAGACACGCTCTTTTACCAAATTTCTAAGAGGCTAGTGGGACAGCAGCGATGCAAGCTACCACAATATAGCAGTTAAGAAAAAAAAAAAAAGAAGTTAAAAATGCCAAGAATTCATGGCACAGATCCATGATCCACATTCATGTTTACCATCCTACTCAAATCACTGGGGTGCAACTTAAAAATAAATACATATGACAGATTCAGTTTGTGTAATGTTCTTCAGCCTCTTATTCTCCTGTTCTAAAACCCAAAGCATGCAGAAAGGTACTGATCATAGTCACCTCTGTACTCAAATCATTAGCTTTAAAATAATGAGCTATGTTTTTATAGAGTAACCAAAGTTACTAGTAGAGTGACAGAAAAATACAAGGTGTTCTCCCAACAACCAGTCCTATTCTAAGATTTTTACAGTCTTTCCCCAGGGAAGATGTGATTCAATACTGATCTAGCTTCAAATCGACTTTAGAGTCAACA
Organism: Indicator indicator; assembly: GCF_027791375.1. Classification (NCBI taxonomy): domain Eukaryota; kingdom Metazoa; phylum Chordata; class Aves; order Piciformes; family Indicatoridae; genus Indicator; species Indicator indicator. Next base: position 8,501,708 of record NC_072025.1, read on the forward strand.
TCACCAGAATTTAATATTGTTGATCTTTCTAATGTCTGATAATAAAACGTTTTGCAGATAACACCTTTGTTAACTATCTGCTAACCTACCAGGTCAGCAGCTAAAAATCACTTCGCCTGAGACTCAGTGTTACATATTGACTTCTGCAGATGAAAGCAGAGAAGGAGAAGGTGTTTAATTTCAACCAGTCCTAAAAAGCAAAAAAAGAAAGTACTTTCTTTGGTCATTTATCTGTTGATTAGCCTGCTCCATGTATGAAATCTCTATGAGATTCCCCTACACAACTAACAGGCACTTTTCCTGTGACTACAGACACACAGGAATGTAACACACATCTTTCATTTATTCAGCAGTTATTCTGTCTTCCTATCCTTCTTTGACAACTCATGGTAAGGGGGAGTCACATTTCACTTAAATTAAAAAAAAAAAAGGCAAATTCCCAAAAGGATTCACTTGCAAATTAGGTTTTCAGCAGTTTCTTTACAAGAATGTAGCAAATAGTGTTTATTTTACATCATACCCAGGAAATATATATCAGGGGGATGAAAATAACAAAATAATCACTTGAACAATTTCTCTTAGCTTTAATTTCTTTCAAGAAACATTAAAAGAGAAAACTCAACACAGAAGGCATGTTAGAGAACATAACCATGATTTCTAAGTCACCTTAATTTTTTCACACAGATAAGCAACTTCATTTTTATGAAGGTTAGGGAATTTTCCTATGGAAGAGCCTGACACTTCGTCATGTAAAACAGCGCAAGATGACATTCTTCACAGTTTCAGTTATGAACTCATATTTTCAAAGCATCCAAACAATCACTAAGTAATTTAAGAAGTGTCATGATCTCATGATTATATTTCTTCATAAGGACAATCTTATCACTACTTTTGATTTCTTTCTTCATATGTGGAATGTGCACTTTCAACAATAGCAGTACGGTTAAAGCCATAGAAAAGGGCTATTTAAAGGAGGGCAGCTGTAGAGACATTCTTCTTGTATCTGCCAGAGTTCCAACAACTTTTTAGAAGCATTTTGCAAGAAATAAACTCATCATGATTATTTATCATGTTTATAAAAAGTACACAATATCTATCATTAAATCATATTTCTCTATTTGACAATCTGATTATAAAAATTAATTACTGTTGCCATTTAAATCGTTACGATGAGCGTTCTTCATCATAGATAGAGGCAAGTTCTCGGTTGTAATTGTCAAGACGTATTTCAGGGGTGGGGGACAGGAAAAAAGTTTCCAGAGCAGCCAGGGACTAGCACTTACAAAAGCCTTGCAGAGCATCCCAAAAGCTCATTTCCCAGCACCCTACTACGAACGTGCAAGATGCTCTCACACCGCAAGCCTCACCTGAAAACACCGAGAATACGTAAGGGGGGGAAGGGGGGGAGGTGGAAGGAGGGGGCAGGAGGGGAAGAAAAGGCAAGCACTCCGCAGGTAAACTGTAAAGGAGATTATTTAGTTTCAAACCTCCGCTTCGCCCCACGACACCGCCCGCGGGACCTCCCTGACGTGCCCCCCTCCCCGCGCTGCCCCGCGCACCTTCCGCCGGGCGCGGCCGCTGTCGCCAGCCGACCTCCTGGGAGTGGTGGCGGTGACCGTGAGCCCCGAGCTGAAGCGCAGCATTCCCGCGGGCCGCCGCTGACTGCGGCTTCCTCCGGCCGGCAGCGCAGCTCCACCCCCGCGCACATGGCCGCGGGCGGCCGCAGGGGCCGGGCCGCCCGGCGGGGGCGGGTTGGGAAGGGGGGCCGGGCGGCGCGGCTCCGCTTCCCGCGGAATTTGCGGCCTCTCGATGGCTTTAGTGCCACGAAAGTGCCCGATTTCCTCGCTCGGGGTGAAACTGGGCTCAGTCGCTGTGGAACGCTGCCCCACGAGAAACTTGCCCGTGGGACGCTGAGGTGTCAACGAAGGGTGACGTTCCCTCTGCCCTCAGGAACACTGGATCTTAGGAGGTCTTTGAGAAAAGACCCAAACGGGTACCTGTTACACTCGGCCACCTCCCGAGCAGCGGAAAATGGGGGTTAGGGCTCGCAGGAGCAACTGGAGGCCACTCGGTCCTGTTCTCCAGGACCTACCTCTGATTGTGCTAATGATACAGTAGTGCCATGTGAGCGCCGGACGCTGTCCTCCTTCCCCTAGCTGCAATTCGTGAGCCACCCAGGTTTGTCAGTTTGTTAGCCATGCTTTAGGAACGGGTACCAGGCCGATAAGCATCCTGATCCCTGGAATGCACAAATATGGGTACAGCTCAATGCACAAATGACTGTGTAAACCTTAGCAAGAAGGCGAGTCTGGTGCACTGGAGGTAGCTGGCCCTCAGCCAGATTGCAGGTGTGGACTTCAGCATTTCTGACACTCAGCTGTTCTGTGATCTGGTCCAAGGGAACATCATAACCCCTGCGCTGCTGTGCACAGGCACACACATCTTCCTCTGCAGTAAATTCCATGATAATCAGAGTTACAACCAAAGGAGACACTTTTGTGTGAAAGAAATTAGAGAACGAATACCTATAACAGCATTTTTGCAACAGATTATCCTCTGTTTCCACATAATTACTGTGAAATAATTAAGAGCATGAGAAAACAGTTATGACTATGAAACACCCTTGCCCATTGCAATATTAACAATCATACTGGTTCTTGATTTGGAGAATGCTGATCAGAGGGAAATAATTTGTATTAGAAAAACAGGAACTGCACTGAATTATGAGTGCCTTATCCTCTCTGTCCAATGTACCTGTTCTCTTCCGCCTCTCAGTTCCCTGTCCCCATGGCAAGATACTGAGCTAGCAACACTACAAGTATCTGAGGAAGAGAGGAAGAAAGCATTGCCCAGGTCCAGATGAATAAGTGTCTGCATTTAGTATTCATCATCTTTTCTGTTTTCCCAGCTGCTAGTATCTTCTCCACCTAAGGAAGGTAATATAGCCCAAGGCAAAAGAGATAAAACAACCACTTGTATTTGAATTTCTCTCAAGGTTGGCCGCATGTTACATGATTTTTTTTTTCTTTTAAGTGAAGGTGTCTTGTGCCTACAAACAATTGCATTTCCATCTGAATCATCCACTGTCTCAACTCCTGGTTGTAATGTTGCTTTCAGAGTGTATTTGCAGGTGAAGAATAGGTTTATCTTCAACAACAGAAACATGTTCCTTCATAAGTATGTCACCTATCCACCGCGCTGTCGCTTAGCAGTGACAATCACTTGTTCCTGGTCATTTGGGTGAGCAGAAATGTCTCAATTTAAACTCTGTTTGGCAGCCAGATAGTGTCTGGGAAGGAGTTCACATAGCTGTGGGACTCTTCTGGTTAGAAGTTGTGCCTCCTGAACTTCATTCCCCTCTGTGAAAAGGTGTGTATGCAGAGCTGTCTACTCACTGTTAGGCACAAACAGGAGAAGTGCTTTTCTGAGAACAACATACAGAGAGTAAACTTGTGCCATGGTAAGGCAAAGGACCTCCCTTTCCATATACTACAGCATGAGAGAGTAAGGCACAATAACCAAATCTCTGGGAGAATTAGCAAGGTCTGCATTAACTTTCATAATTTTGATGGAAACGTAACTGGTGCAGACAAGACTTGTCTGTGAATAGTGCAAAGACTGATAACACAACTATAGCTCTGTCAGTTTTGGCTACATTACAAGCAGCTCCCCTCATTTCTTGGAAAATAGCAGCAGGACATATCCACCTGATTTATCAGTATCTATTTGAACAGGAGCATCCTTCTACTTTGGGGCACATCCTCAAATTAAAAATCCACCAAGAAAGAAGAACCTGCATGCACAGTTAGTTGTCTGCTTTTTTTGGATATTCTGAATCAATTCCTTCCCTTCCCCCAAGTCAGCAAGCTGCACAAGTGTAGTAAGTTTGCTTACTAGTCAGCTACATATCCCATGCACTGACCTGCAGTCTCTTCAGCCTTTGTGTAGGTAAACATTGGAAAATACCTTATAATCTCTAAGCTCTGTCAATGCCTCTCATTGCACAAAAGCAACATTTGGAGTAACTATTTCTCCATCCCTGAAGCTCTGATACACAAAGGCATTATGGAGCCAGCAACTAATATTGTGTGAACATCTGGTACCTTCAGGTAGGAAAAAGGAGGCTCAAGAGAAGATGTTGCAGGAATAGGAGGCATACAGAGAAAGGCTGCAGAAAAGCTCAAAGTTATAGAATTATTTTTGAATGAAGACAGGATAAACAGATTTGGGATGTTCAGCTTGTACAAAAAACAATGATGAGGAATGGGCAACTGAGGCACAGAGGACGATGGCTGGTACGCAGAAATTAATGTGGAATGGTTATTCATTATTTCCTATACTTGGGAACAATGGATTTGAAGTAAACCATGCACCACATTTATGTGTGAAATTAAATTATGGCACACGATGCTCTGATTATGAAAAGTATAAATGCTGTCAAAAAGCAGCTGGATAAACTCATGGAAAACAAGCTATAAGGGTTATAAAATGAGAAGGTATGTCTAAAACTATTGACTCAGAAGGTCCCTGGTTTTCTTTCTTGATAGGTCTCCTGTGACAGGACCTCTGACCACTATTTTTTCAGCCTCAACATGACAGACTCCCCACCAGTAGTGGTGAAGGTGATAGGCTTATATCAAGTTCTCTGCTCTGAAAGGAACTCTCATGCCCAGTGTCTCGTCTTGCCTGGAGCAATTTCTGCATGTATGTCTGCCTGCAGTTCATAATTCCACATCTGCCATTTTCTCTCATTCCAATGGAAACTTGAGCCAAGAAGTGACAATATGTACTCACTCCCTCTTTAACTCCCTGACAGATAAGGGAGAAATTTCTGCTTGGTTTCAGCTTGTCCCCATGATCCTGCCTCCCTGGTTCTAATGCAGTCTGAAGTAGTTTCACTACAGTTTACAGCTCTTTCTCCCTGCAAGGGTCACAGTATGCTAATGTGAGAATTTCATGCTTTCTGTGGTTTGGACATGGTACTAACTTACAAAGACTGGATGGGAGAACAGAAAGTAAAGCACTACTTAGGATTTAGTTTGACTAAACCTACAATATTCTATTGATTTTTACAGATGGACAGACTATTAGAAAGGTATACTCAAGCATACAGACTGCTCACAGACAATATACAATGAAGTGGCAGAACATAATCTGACCAGGATGCTGAGCTTTCAGTTCAAAATGTGTCAGCACTTTGTGAATGCCATGATCCAAAGTCACAGAAGCTTAATTACAAGATGACACTATAGTATTAATATATTGAGCAATAGTTGTTGTGAAACAACTAATATAATTACACAGAAACTGAAAGAAATTTAAGTGTAGGTACCTTCTCCACTTTCTTTGCAGATTACCTTGTTCCCCACCACCAGCATTACTGAAATGTTTTTTCCCTTGGAGGCCCAAAGTTCAATATGTGGAAAAATGAATCAGGATGTCACAGAATCAACACCCCTTGGTCACAAGAAGGGCAACAGATCATACAATACATGGAGTAGGAGGTAAGTCTGCCCCCACAGAATCATAAAAGAACTCCTGCAGGAGTGGGTAGCCTGGTCTTACCTTAATAAATTCTCTAAATGTGGGCACGAAAAACTACTGATTTTTAAAATTATTATTTTTGTCAAAATCTCCTCTCCATCTTCAGGCTTAACTGCTGACAGAGTACAAAGGAAGAACAAGAGTTCCAATAACACTTCATGAACTGGCATATTAATCCTGTGGGATTTGGGAATAAATGCAGAATTACAAATTGAACAAGAACTCACATTTGTGGTCATTAAGGTTATAGAGTCCCATTTGTATTGCTTCAGAAATGAGGTATTATAATTAACTTCTGATAGCCTACACTTTCCAGGGGGATTAAAATCTATTCTGCTTTCATCATCCCTAAGGCATGGAACCCATTTATAGGAGGGATTGTCAAATGGACAGATGCATGTAAAATATTTCAGAGCCAGACTCAGCGAGACTTGTGGGCTTGATCACCTATTTTTGCTTAGAGCTGTTTCTTTTTTCTGCTAGCTTTCACCCTTGTATTCTGCAGATGTGCACTTAGCTCAGCATCATGAAATTCTCTTTTGGGGGCATTACAACTAGGATGAAAATTTTAGCCTGTGGTTTCTACTTATCCTTTTGAAGCAACTTAACACATATAGCTCCTTGAATGCTCAGCTTGGTTTAGCTACAAACATATTACTTTTCAAACCTACTGATGTACACAGCTAATGGTACACAGCTACAGGACTACTACAGAGACTCAGAGCCTCCCCTGCTCCTCTCATATATATATATATGTCTATAATTAGGAATTCCCACACCAGCAGTTTGAAACGCAGAACATTTTATTTTGCAAAGCCCTCAGTACTTATTTTATGTGGTTATTTCAGTTACAGTTGAACTGAATAAAAAAAGAAATTCCTGGAGTTACCTGCAGTAAATACATGATCCCAACTTTACCGGTAACAGAGTCACAGACTATGATTGCAATAAATGTTTCTTTTAATGTTTTCTGCTTTTAATTGCTGTCCTACTTCCTATCTGAAATCCACACTCCTGTTAAAGTTCTGAAAACTCAATAAATAATACAATGCACAACTATCATTTCCTCTGGAAGACACAGAAAGGACAGAGTAGAATGAGTTAGTCACCCAAAGCTGTATCTGGGCAAGAACATAGGGTATGCCCATCAAAGCCTATGAAGTAATGATAATAGTAGCAGGATTTTGCCATGTACATTTATGTCACTGTATTTTACTGTTTGTGCACCTAGCAGTTTGAAAAATGAGTACACTTGTTAGTTAGAATTTGCAAGTTCAGACTGTTAGAAAGTGATTTGTAGTGAAATAAAAAAGACTACAATTTTAAATAAAGCTGCAAAGCCCTAGAAGGGCATGCTTTTCAGGAAAAAGAGATCTTTTTAACTTGTTTGGGGGAAGAACTTTTGATTGAGCATGTCTACAAGTCATAATATTACACAGCTATATTCATGACTTCTATTAATCAAAAAAGCAAGCTTGGACTTTACCAAAATCAGCTGTGAGAAATAAAATGTATCTAAATTAATTTAGATCTAGATAATATCACTTTGGATTTTGCTGAAGCATTATAGCACTTCAATGCATTTCTGATTCAGCACAAAAAGTACCACTCCTTGATTCATCTTTGCTATTTCCTCTTTCATGTAGGTCTCCCATTCAGTTAACAACTGTGTCCCAGCCCATAGCAATGTGGCCTGAGACACACATGCAGTAGGTTTTGGGTTAGTCAGTCCTCCAAGCAGGACAGTTCAGCATAAATGTGATGTAAAAACCAATGCAGCACAGGAGCAGCAGCATTGTTGACATAGAGGTGTGCCTTGGTCAGGTCATGTAATTGAACTGGTTAAGGTAGGTAGGAGAGTAGAAAACAGGCACGCCCCATCATTAGCACCAGAGTTATATTGTTAGGTACCTACACTTAAACTCATATCCCACTCCTTGCAGCTATTATCAAAGGGTATTTCTCTTACAAAAGGCTGATTTCAGTATTGACTTGTGGCAGGAAAGAAGAAAATGTTAAGAGGCAGGAAAAAAAATGCGGAGTGCAAGTTCTTCGGTAAGTGTAAGGATATTTCACACTATCACAGTACATTAGAGGTTGGAAGGAACCTCCAGAGATCATTGAGACCAACCCCCCTGCCAAAGCAGGATCACCTAGTGTAGTCCACAGAGGAATGCCTCTAGGTGGGTTTTGAAAAGTCTCCAGAGAAGGAGACTCCACAATCTCTCTGGGCAGCTGGTTCCAGTGTTCATGGAGTGGGAGCATTAAGGACAGGAAATCTCCACATGTATTTGACTGACTTCTTTTAGCTTACCAAGTGGAAAATGAGACACATTTCAGATTTGTTTCTCCACATGAAGGGAAATACAGAAGAGGAAGAAAGGGGAAAAACTACTCTGCTTCAGCTCTATTTTATGATAGAAGGTCAGAATGGCAAATGGTGGACTTCAGCCCTGCTTCAGGGCAGAGGATGATAGAACATTTTTCTAACCAACAAAGGAACGAGGCATTCATCTAGAACACCTGCACAGATACTACAGAAGCTGTTCGTTGTCTGGCTTCCCTTGTTTTAGATACATTTTAGAGCCTCCATATTCCCTCTCTCAGTGTGATACACATGGGAATTCAGCAGTTCTTAATGACTCTTTGCCTGTTTGCACACACAGCTGGGACAGGGAGCCATGCATAAAAGTTGTGAAGTATAAGTGGAAGATCCAGTTCTATTATTTTCATTCTACATATTAAAAAGAAATTTATTAGAAGTCAGATAAAAAGAAAATACAGTGAAAGGGGAGCTATTTTAACCATAAAATACTGACTCTTACTATCAGGGGGCTTTCACCAGGAAAACTTAGGACCCTTCATCTCCAAAACATTCTAAAAGACTGATCTGTATCTACAATATAAGAAAATTTTCTTATCCTGTCACCCAGAACTGTCAAATTTCTTCTGTGCATAGTCATTAAAATAAAAGAAAAACAGAAGTAAAATTATAATCAATATAGAGATATTGTTTGGCCTAACTGAAGTAAAGTTATTATGAGGGCGTATAGGAAGGACTGAATAGTTAGGGTACTTACTAATAGTTCAACCACGATCACTTAGGGAAATGCCCCTCTAACAATAGACCTGGACCTAGGAAGGAAATGGATTCACACACCTAAGCACTTATATATTTGGTCACACGCTGTAACTGTGAATCTGGATGGCCACTCCCCAGATTTCCAGTGTGTCAGCCCAGGCACAGGGTATGTCTTTCCTTCATTTGCATATGGTACATCATCCAGTTAGCAGGAACACAGCAAAGAGTGGCATGGTTCCAGGTCCTTATCACAGATCAAGAGATGTGCACTATTCTTATGAGGGAACTGGCATTGTTTAGTCTGGAGAAGAGGATGCTGATGGGAGACCTTACTGCTCTCTACAACTACCTCAAAGAAGGTTGTAGCAAGGTGGGGTTGGTCTCTTGTCCCTAGTATCAGGCGATAGAACAAGAGGAAATAGCCTGAAATTGTACCATGGGAGGTTTAGGTTGGTTATTAGGAAAAATTTAATTACTGAAAGAGTGGTCAGGCATTGGAACAGGCTGCACTGTTCCTGTAGGTATTCAAAAAAACATGTAGACATGTAGACTGTAGCATAGTAGACATTCAGGACACGATTTAATGGTCATGGTGGTGTTAGGTCGACAGTTGGACTTCATGATCTTGGAGGTCTTTCCAACTGAAACAATTCTGTGATTCTAGGAAAGCACTTTCAAGAAATATTACAAATTTTGAAGTAGATCAAATCAGTACCAGTGACTTGGACTAGATGAGCAGGATTTCCTGACATTCTGTCTACTTAGTTATAATGGGAAATCTAAATAAACCTGTGACTTATGAGTGACAAAGGTTGCTCTACAAAAGGAAATAAACTAGTTTGTGAGATCATTCACAATTCAGAAGTTAAAATTTCTACTATTGTTTCTGCAGCAGAACTATTTCCATCAGGTTTCTCTCTCCAGAGAAAATCACCACAAAAAGTAAAGAGTACTTGATCAAAAGACCTTTAAAATGACTTGAAAGACCTATTTACTTCCATGGGGTTTTCACTTATTCTGTAAATTTATTTCAATAAGGAAATTTAGATGGCAGACATCTCCAAAAAATTCTTCTGCTTTCTCTGTTTTTCACAATGTGCCTAAAATTTACTGAGTCTAACACACTACTTGAGTCCAAGGGAAGTGCAGAAAAAAAAAAAGAAACAAATCGCAAAAACCCAACAACAAAAAAAACCAATAAAACAACAGAAAGCCATGCATAGTGACTCTATTATAACAAACCCTTTGCAGGCTCTGCGGAAGGCCAGTTCCTTTCATATCATTCCTAACTTAGTTTTATCTTACTCTTTCTACTCAGATGCCTGGCTTTGTCTCTAATGCTTCTGATGCCTTTGTAAGAAGATCTCAATTTATGTCTGTTGATGAAGTCGTCAGTTGCCCAAACGAATTTTAATAATATATATTTAATTTTGTAGATATAGATTTCTAAAAGGTGCTATTATCATTAAATTGAAAATTTAATTTCCCTTTGAATGATTAACTGCTGTTCTTTCTCCTAACTTCACTGTGCTTAGCTGCATTTCTGGCCTATCCAGATTACTTCCTTGAGGTATTTGTTTATTTATTATAGCTTAATAGAGCAACATTTCCACCTCTGGAAATCTTTGAGAGGAGTTACCTGAAAGCCTGAAAAGCAATCAGAGCTGCTCGACTGAGTAACACATGGGATTCTATTAGGCCTCTTCGAGCTGTCCTAGAAGGGCACATATCCTATAGCTTGCTTGGGCTGAATCTCATTTCACCTGGCAGGGGAAAACAGAAATGGCATATCTCAAGATATGTATTTAAAATTCTTCCCTGATGCAGGTTTATTTTTTGCATAAGCACTATAGGGCTGCTGGGTTTATTGCAAAATGTAGCTTCTGCAAGATGTGTTCTTTTCCTGTTAGCTTTGTCTAAGCACAATTCAGAGAGATTTATTTTAAATGCACTCATACACAGTGACATGCATGACAAATGATTAAAAATGTTTTCATTTAGTACAACTTAATCTTGCTGATTTTAGAACTCCAACGTTATTCTGGTGTAAGTACAGAGAGTAGATGTAAGAGGGGTATGGTCAGTAAATAATGATTAGAACAGACCTGTCTGGAACATCTATTCTCCCTGCTGCAGAACAAGAATTGAAAAATCACTAAAAAAATTGCCCTACTTCTGCTCTCATTTTTACTACTATCTGTCTGGTAATATCTGAGAAGTAAATGGAGGTGCTCTGGATATTAATGTGGGTTAATAGAATTAAAGTAGCACAAACAAAATATCTCCCAGCTTTTTATAACTAACCTAGAGATCCATTGCTGCTGCAGGTCACTGAAGAAGTTACTAGCATTGCAGAATGAGATACATAGATACTTACACAGGATTGGGTTTGGGTCAGACAAAATGGTGAGCTAGCTAGCATGCATCAGCCAGAGCTACTGATCAGGTTTACCCTACAGCTAGCAATGATCAGAGAGAGTGACACAACTGACACTAAATATTGTGGGAAGGGAAGGAAGGGGATTTGCCTTCCTTCTGTGAACTCTGAGGTTCTCCTGTGTTAACACATACACATAGCATTTTGATGAATTAACAAGAAAGAGAAAATACTTAGACAAAAAGGTCTTGTAGAATTAAACATTGGACAAAAATTGTTGAAGTGCTCTACAGAATTCTATTCCTGCTGAGCACTTCTGTCCCTGTTCTTAGGTAGACAATGTTGAAGCCAATTTTTCAATATGATATTGTTATCCTTTCTTTGGCTTATGCAAGGGACAGTGGCTAATGTGGGCACAAAGTGCAATGGAAGATGACTATAACTGGAACGCTTTCTGGATCCTACCAGTTGGCCAAATCTTCCTGTTTAACAGTATGGCTTTTCTGCATAAATCTGGTGTAACCACATAAACAGGTTTTTCACCCTCAGGTTTGGAATAATTTCAGCATAGAGGTGATTCACTGATGGCAATGGAAGGATCTAGAAAATAGTGAAACATATTGGTTATTTAGATGAAGTTCTAACCCTGATGAGAAAGATCACAAAGAAGAAGTGTAAACAATTCCATAACCCAGTGAAAGCTTGAACACTCCTGCTTATTCTTACATTTCTGACATCTTCCAAGGTCAATGCCCAAAGTTAGGTGGAATGAACCCAGGTCATGTTCAGGCAAAAGACAGCTTTTTTCTCACAACTTCTTTCTGTCAAGTTGCAGTCCAGCCATAGTCACCTCCCAGATTATCATTCATTGTTATGCAGAGACTAGACTGCATCAGAGTTGCTGTCTATCTTCTCTATCAATGGCCAGGATTTTCTGTTCCAGAAAAATATGTAATAACTTCACAGGAGATAGATAGATGTTAATTATCCTCCCACTGCCTCCAAATGTCTCCCTGGATTTCTAATAATTTTCATGAATAACGGGTGTTCTCACTAGCTAAGAATTTCTGTTTCTTGCTAAATTACTACCATCAGCACCAGTGTGTTTAATCACACTTTATAAAAACATATAAATTTTGATTCTTCTTGCTCAGTTCCTGGTCATTGTCTCCTTGTTACATGGCTACAAAAGGAGTAGATATTAACTATGCTCTTTCTGGACTTCAAAACTTTAGTTCTCCATACTTGGAACCACTCGGTTTTATGTCCTTTTAGAGTCATGCAATAGTATCTGGATACTTCTTACAGCAGCAGCACTTTTACAGGAAAGCACCATTCCCCATCTCAGATTAGTCACTTCATTCAACTTAACATCTTGAATGCTGTTTTGATTCTGTACTGAAAAGGACCTTTGTTAAAAAGCACTCTTGTACAGACTACTTAAATGGCAACCTGACCATTCTGTACTGTATTTAATCACTGGAGAATTAATATCCAAAGAGGATTAAATAATTAAATAAAATACAATCACATATAATATTATGTATAATAATAAATTAAATTATTTCCTGTCTGGTAAGACATTTGGGCTTTGGTAGGAGCTCAGTTTCAATATTCTAACGCTTCAAGATACCCTTTACAATCTCTCCTTTACATTGGTTTATATGGGAACCTTCTTTGCAGTGGGAACATCGTGACTTGCACCACACCAGTTGCTGCCTGGGAAAATAAGACCAAAAGTGCACTGTTAAGGTGCAGTTAGTGCAAGTCAGCAAGGAGGGTGCAATACCTCAGCTGCAATAACAGCTACAGCACAACTCCCTGGATGCTTAGCAGTGCAGAAGAATGAATTTTGCCATCCTCATTATATCAAAGGATGCCAGAAAAAATATGGCCGTAGTGCCACTGAGCAATGACCTCTATGGGAAGTGGTCACCAGCTTCATGGGTGTATGTATGAGATCCTTGGCAATAAATCCATATTTTAGCAAAATGCATACAGCCATGGCAGAGGGCATTGCATCATTAAACACAACTCACCACATATTAAGATGTGCCTGCAAAATGGGATTAAGCCACACATTTCCAGGACTTTTGAGACAGGCAGGGGCAGTCCCACGGCTATGGCCACCAGTCCCTCTCTGCTGCCACCTATGGGGCACACTCCCTCATGCATCCACCATGAGGGACCTCTCTGCAGCATCTTGATCATAACTGCAGCTTCCATGCTCAAGCCTTGAAAATGATTTCAGTGGAAAATCTCCTCTCCAGAAAACTTGCACCATTGCACCACCCTTCTCTTTCTATCACTTTATTTGTTTTTTCCTTTTTTCCTTTTTTCTCAACAGCAAGAAATGCTACACTCTCTTAAGCACAGAAAAGTTTCAGAGAAGCAGCAAAGTTCATGTGTATCAATCTCCCTTTTTTGTACTATACTCCTAAATTTGTGACAATTATAAAGGTGATGAAAACTATTGGACTGACTAGACAAAATGGCAACCAAAGTTAAAACATGCTGCTTTTATCTGACTCTCTGCACTCAGTTGCAGAGCATCCTAGAAGGGCATCACCCCTGGTCTCTGGCAGGTGTGCACACTCATGTTTGTGGTCAGCAGTCCACCACTGCATGTATGCTTCTAGAAAGTGCAATTTCTGTTTGTGTAGTGGGGCATCAACGTGTGAATCTCATGAAGTTTGACAAGACCAAGTGCAAGGTCCTGCACATGGGTTGGGGCAATCTCAAGCACAAATACAGGTTGGGCAATGAGTGGATTGCATACAGCCTGTGGAGAATGAGAAGCTAAACATGAATGAACAATGTACACTTGCAGCCCACAAGGCCAACTGTATCCTGGGCTGTGTCCAAAGAAGCCATGCATTGGACCTTCCAACAGTGTCTGCACTTGTCACTGATGAAGGAAAGACCACAGCTGGATGTGCAAGAGAGACCATCAGCCAGATACCATGTTAGAAAGCACATCAGAGCATAGCACAAATCAACTGCACAACTTACCTGCACCTTTGCAGAGCTGTTATGTGCTAAGTAGATGGCCTGTCAGGGGATGCTGCTGGGGTTTGCTTCATGATAGTAGTCAGAGGGACAGGTCTGATGAAAATCCAATTTTATCTTTAAAAAAAAATACAGTTTTGTAGGACCTATTTCATGCAAACATTTACTTGTTGGCACATACATATCATTTAACGGAATGTTTCATTTTAAAAACAAATAGTTGAGTCTGTGAGCATTTTGACTTGATTTGTTATGTATGTATAAACTTAGAGCTACCTTTCTCCTGCACAGAAAATGAAGGAATCTAAGTTATTGAGTAGGGGTTTCCCAACGTCAACACAGTTCATTTTCTCAGTAGAGAAGGCAGCAACAGCAATAAGGGCTGAAGAAGAAAGAAGGTTGATTAAATAGATTACAGTTTTTCTTCTGTCATCCCCACTCCATATCAATAGCACCAGTATGGCACATGTATACAGGAGGCTCATTGTATGCACACCTATTAAGATTCCCCTCATACAGCAAGAAGCTGGTAGTAGGCTATTTGTTATTCATTCTTTTCTCTTCACTGCTTTTATCCCACAACACTTAAATTCAGTCTGAGAACATTTCCTAGTCAAACAATGCTAGGCAAACTGAAGAGGTGAGTTGTCTTGAGCTCTACAGGAAGCTCAGACTGCCCTTGGACATCTAGCCAAATATTTATCTTTATGCACTATTGCATACAGAACCACAAAGACCATGGCCTTCCACTGTGGCTCTCAGTAATGCTTAAGTTCACATTCGGGAAAGACATTTTGATCTGAATTGTGAATTTGACCTTCTCATTAAAATAGCTGTGTATGGCACACAATGTGCACTAAAACAGCAAGGCACAGTGAGCTGTGTTTACAGTAAACAGTTTGATTCAGGAAGCTTCCGTTCTTTAGCTGGCTAATATTACAGCCTTCATATAGTTTTACTGGATGTTGTTTTTTAATCCCCTCTTTTCATAGCCATTCTACCTGTTACACAACAAACCACTTGCTCTCTTGAAGATAAACACATTTGAAACTCCCCATAAAGCAAGGAAATCTAGACTTAAGGCTGTTGCTCTGCACAGAGTCTGCTGGTTACTTCAGTCAGCATGAGATCTTCAGTCTCAGCTGTGTGGCAGGTAAAACAGTTTCCCACTTGAAAAGCATTGAGGCATATCAGAGACTGCAGGGCAAAGAGCTAGACAGCACAGAAAGCAGATATGCTGAAAACTCAGATCCTTGGCATTTACTCCTATTAACACAGACACAAAATCAAGTTTTCAAAGTCTAGTTTTTGTGCTCCGTTTTCTAGGCATGTTAACAAAAGCATGAGGAGGTCAAGGACTGAAGCAGCAGCTCAAAGGGACTAGAAACCAGAATCCTCCTGGCTCTACTTCCATCTATTAGGTCACCCTGTGTTCTCTGGATGGTTAAACTTCCTTTGTTTTTCTTCTGGTAAAGTGTTTAAAAGATAAATTAAGAGCCTTGTTAAGACTGTTAAAAAGCTCTTTAATACAGCAGATATCCCAGCAAATGCCAGAACTCAGATTACAGTGATCTGCACTGGGAAGGATTTACAGTAACCACAGTGTGACTATAGCTACTGAATTTGTGTATCAGTTTTAAACACCTGGGATTATGTTTTCATGCAGGCACCAAATCTGTTGATACAGCACTTGCAGCAATGCAAGCCCATCTCTGCCTTCAGAGTGTGCATGTGTGCACATATGTATTTGTTCTTGCACCCTAGTCATGAATACCCAACGAGTCATTTTCCCTTAAGTAGTATTTGCTGTGCTTTAACCAAAAGATTTGAAGAACAAAATAAAAAGTATACCAATCTCAGTCTCATCTCTAGTAAAAATGCTGGCAGCTTCATCCAAGAGGAATTCCATGTCTTGGCCCTTATCTCCTAGGAAAATGAAGGAAACACTGGACTGAAAATAGCCAGCTTTGTTGATGTGAGAGGTGAACTTTTAGTCAACAGCTCAGCTCTCCTATACACAGTGGAACTGCTTTCTAGAAAATAAATTTCATCTCTGGCACAGACTGAATTTTCCCAGTGATGTGTCCCAAACAGTCTCATCTCTCTTACCACTCCAACAGCAGCAATTCTTTCTCTCTCACAAAAAGACACAGAAGTAAACACCTATTTGACAAAAAGCCAAATCCAATGGAAAACAGAACTACACACTCATTCTAGGGGAAAAAAAAATAAGGGAAAATATGAGTCACATAAAACAGATGTTTCTGATACTGGCAGGCACTCGGGTATCCAAGTTTGAAGAGACTGAAAGCATTTCTGCAAAACAGAACTACCTGTGCTGCACAGGGCTATGCAGCTAATCAGTTTCCATTTACAGGACATCCACAGAAATATTAGAAACGTATGCTGCTCCTTTTTTTAGCTCTATTGTTTGTCTCAGCTGGACTCTCTTTGAGAAATCTTTCCTGTAAATGCATACAACAAACAGGCATTTTCTAGCAGAACTTCAATGTGCTCCCTACTGTCCTGATCTTGAACCTCTTTAGTCCTTCCCTGGAAATAAAACTGGGATGGATATATCTGTAGGTTTTAAATAGCTTAAACAGCATTCAATGACAAACTCTTAGAGAGGAATGAAGGGAAGGTCAAAATCCAGCTAATCAAACTGGATCCTGCATTGACCTTCCTTACTGTCTATATTTTCTCCCTTAGCTCACATTACAATGTTGGTAGATTTCATCCTAGCTAGACTGCATGCAGTCAAAGACGACTGCTTGAAACTAGTGAAAGTAGCTTAGCAACCTAACAGATAAAGCGTTGTTCAGAAAATCCATTCTGCTGAAGAAGCAGAAGTACAGAGAAAACACAAAAAAGCTCAAGTTACCTGTTATGAGTCCCTTTGCGCTCACATAGAGGTGGTGTTCATATAGTTTACCTACTGGCAACCTGGGATAGTTTAAACATTCACTCTTCACCTGTGCTCAGGATTTAGGTAATTTTTTTTTTTTTTTGCCTGTTCTTCTGCTAATGGCATGACACTTCAGAATCTGTATAAACCAGCAAATTGCTACTAGAAGTGAAGAAAAAAAAATATTCTCACATAATACAGTTTCTGCTGACCTCCCATGAGGTTCACTGACGTTAACCATTAAAGGGCTGTCACACTTCTACTGAGTTAGGCAAGCACAATTCATTACTGCATTCTACCTTGTCTGTCGGACTTTACTCTCCTTTTTAAGTCTTTCCTTTCTTACATGTCAAAAAAGCAAACCTGTACTGCAAACCATGTTGTTATTAGTTTCTATACCTTTTTCTCAATAGCTCAGTGCTCACAAATAAATTCTGAAATTACAACATGATTTTCACTACTATGAGATAATAAGGTCAGTGTTAAATATGTGACCTAATAAGCACCTTATAAACAAAACAATACAAAACAAACATAAAGAGAGAACAAATTGAATGTGTTATAAACTCTGGAAAAACCTAAATAATGTTGTTGCTCTTTTAGCAAAGTCTTTGAACATTCTGCAGTATTGCTTGATAACTGCAGTTGGTAGAAATTAAGCAGCTGAAATGTGTGGCTTCACTCATAGGATAGGAAGCTCCAGTATGCTAAAAGCATTAATTACTGAAATATGCTGTGTGATCCAGAAAAAGCCTACAAGTTGAAGCTATTGCACTGTGTAGCTCGCTCAGCAAAGCACATAGCTGGTGTGTAAAAAAACTGCGAATGCACATGGCTTCTGGAATAATTTAGAGTATCAGCTATCAATCAGAACAGATTAGTTAATCAAGAAAAGGAAAGAATTATGTTGAGAAAAGAATGAGGATAAATCAAAGGCATATATGGATTAATCAAAAAGTATAAATCAGAGGAATATGTAGATTAATTAATAAGTTATAATCTTATCACCAAGACACAACATTGTGGGGGAGAAGACATCTGCTTGGTGACTAAACAGTGTAGGGTTTCCCTTACCATGCAGTGTAGGGAAGCAGGTACAGGGGATAGCAAGCAGATGACTTTTCCATTTTCTTTCTTGATGAACTAAAAAGAAGCATGATGTCTGAAATACCTTCACACTTTTATGAAAGAGATGCCCTTCCAATTCAAGGGCAGATATCCTTAACTTTATTACTTGGATAGTGAATGTGGAGTCTATGGAGGACATAAGGATTTTGATCACTCGTTTTACAAATATATTTATTTGGCATTGCATAGTAATAGTTATTGAAAGATCTTGGAGCACTTGAAAATTTTAGTGATTTAAACCATTAAAACATTCTTGTAGAAGTTAATTTTTATTTTCTATCTATAAAAGTAGACTCAGAAACCCACAAGGATCTACCAGAGCATAACTGATTAGTGAAAATGCTCAAAATTGAGAATCAAACTCAAGTTCTAAGCCAGGAATTATAAAAGACCATATAAATCCTCTTCAAGCACAAGTTGTCAGGAATTGAATACGGCAATACTAATCTTACATGGCAATTTGAAGAACATGTATATTTAAATAGAATAGAATTTTAATGGGAAGAAATACTGGTTTTGTAGAGAATCTCTCACTACATAAAAATGGTCAAGATCTTAGTGGGATATGAGGGGCCACTAATCCCAGAGAGGACAAAAGAATTCACTGCTTGTCATAGGTTGCTTATACTGAGAGAGAAGCACCCACTATATAAATCATAAAGTTATGTTTGTACCAAGTTATTTAGTTTGGGTCTGTTTATGAGATATTACAGTTATCACTGAAGAAAACGGAAGGTCTCTACAGCTCAGAATTCAAGCCATATCTCTGTAATACATCAGGGACTCTGATGTTGCTACAAACTTCTAGGGACCAAATGTCTCAAAACCATGTTTCTTTAAATATTCTCTCTCCTGCTTCCTTTTATGAGTCCAGAGGTTCTTCTGAAATTAATTTTAAAAACTATTACATGAAAATATCAGGAAAAAAATTATAGACGAAATCTTGAGAGGAGTTCTGAGCAAAAACTAGTATGAGATGGTGTGGACAAATCAGACATCTTTAAATTACTATTTCAAGGGGTTTTATGTGGCAATCAAGATCTAGACCCTATTGTCACCATAGCTAGCATGTAATAGAGTTACCAGCTGTTTTGTGACCAAGTTGAAACATCCTTTTCAACATCTTGAGATTTTGTTTGATTTTAGTTATGTCATTGGAGAAAAAACTAAAGACAAGTTCTTTTTAACAAGGACATGCAGGGCAGGGGCAGGTCCAGGTCCAGATCTAATAAGCAGGATTTCTCCCAGTAGGAGTCTGCAACAATGTGTCTTTCTCCTAACTTACAAGGTCAAATCAGAAAAGGAAGCTTCTAGACATTACAGAAGCCACCTGCTTTACAAGTTACAAAGAACATAGCAATCCAAAACCAGTAAAGTATAGAATCTTGTTTACAGCGTCAGTATTTCCCAGATAATTATTTTCTTGTTATATTTTTAACGCATACACCTTCCATAGGAAATCAATTGTCATATCAAACTATGTTCACATACAAAGTAAAACTAAAAGAGCTGACTGTTTATTTTAAATGAATTTATCTTTTACAGGTTAATGCAACTGGAGGTAGATGCAATATTACGTGATTTTCTCCCAGTGGTTGGAAATCACAGTGATCTATGAACATCAGGACGCAGTGCTAGAGATTGGAATCAGTTGCTTAAAGACTACATAAACAAGCAAATGAAAAAACAAAAAAAATATATCACAACAGGTTATATGATGACTGTCAGTATGGTGTAGTGCAGATCTTGGTGGTGGAAAGGCTGTTTCTATGTGGTCAAAGTAGTAAAGCTAGTACAGCAAAAAATGATATGACACATGCTGCTAGAAAAGATGTCCAAGATTTAGAGACAGAGGATTCCAGCTATTCCATTCATGTTATTTCCCATATATCTAAACACCATCAAAATTAAGTTGAAAGGATTTACATGGCAAAAGAGTGACACATTAATATGTTTCTGATCTGGCAGGCAGGAGTTTCATTCCATATAATCATATGAAAATATGAAAATAGATACTGCCCTTGTCAGGACTTTTACCTTAACCAAGTCTGTCCATCTTGCTTTTACAGAGCTGTTAAATTTCTCCTTGCCTTTGTGAGAGTAATGGGAAGCTCCCTGAAACTTCAGTTTAAAGTATTTTTTATAATCACATTACATTGTTTTTTGGTCCATTCAACAGACAAGTGCCCACTAACTTGTAACTAAGGACAAATACTAATAATCAGACAGGACTTAGCTATAGTTTATGAATAAAGTCATGTGGTAGCATCCTTTCCTTAGAATTCCAGAATTGCAAGGGAGTAAAAATGGTCTCATGTAATGTAAATGGCAAAAGAACCCATTTACTTTTAGCAATAAAATGAAAAATGTTTTTACAATAAAATTTGCAATACTTTTTCTTTTTCTTTAAAATTTCTTGCAAGTTTGTGATCACCCAAAATGCAGATACTTCTGTAAAATGAAATATGGGTATGTGGATATATGACCATACACTGCACTATATCACTAATAAATGCTCAAGAACAGCTTAGAAAGAAAAATCAGATTACATGCTTTGTGTTTCTTGGTGCAATTTCTTGTCAGGTGCATAAAAAAAAAAGTTGGAATTGGTTAACAAATGGATTTAATCATCTACTTAAATCAAAGACCAGAAATAATTTTACTGGAATGAGTGGGACTCCATAGAGAATTTAAGATAAGCCTGTGCTGATATCCTCAAATCAGCAGGCCTATAATGTTCTGACTCTGGGAGTACGGAGTCCATTTCAGGAAATTAAAGATGCAAGTAACAACTGACCTCACTCTCACCCTTCCCTACTAAGAACAGAAAGCTTTCCAAACAAGGTTTACAAGAAAGCTGTAGGGAAGCTTCTTTCATCATGTCATGGTCCTTTTAAAGTCAACAGGCAGGACTAATATTTGCCCTCTAATATACAGAATACATACAATAAAATGTGCATTGTTTTTAAAATGGGAATGTACTTTCTCACTCAGGAACTATGAATCTGCTCTATAGTACACAAAATGTATTAATTTTCATTTGCTTTCTTAGTTAAACCCTAAATATAGCATTCAGTATAAATTTCAGTACTTTACACATAAAAGTGATTCATAAAATATTAGAGACTTTACAAAAGATTACTAAAGCAGTCAACAAAAAGATCAGGTTTAAAATATTTACATTTTATACATAATTTCCCCCTACTTACAATTATTAAATAATCTTCTGTGGTTTCCTTAATTTAGAGAAAAGCTTTTAATAACTACAAACTAACTTGAATTACTTTCAAATGGCTTTTTACTTAACGAGAATTTTAGCAAAATCACATTTCCAATGTGAAACATTATGCCCACGTCTTCAGTAGCAGCTATATAAAGATGTTTCTGAGTTTATTATAGGTAACTGAATTGCGTTATAAAAAAAGTGGAGATCTAAATAAGAAAATGGCACAGTGGAAAAATTATATTCCCAACTCTTAAATCCCTTTATGTCATTTGGCTTATATAAAATCCAGTCTCTTGATAATTTATGTTATTCTTCCAGTCCTTTCAAGGAATCACAGATTCAATATTTATTTAGATTTTTGTGTCATCGTCTTTGGAAAAGTTACTTCCCGAAGGTACTTCACAGAGACTATCCCCATCCGTGCTGAAATCATCATCGTCATCATCATCAGAATCAGCCAACACTTTACTCGGTGACTTCTTTAGTCTACTAAAACAAAAATACACATCTTTGCTATTAAAAGTGTACATCTACATGCAGAACATTTATGTAAAGCTTAGAACATTGACAGGTAGGATTTACACTTTTAAAGGATGTGGAAGAAAACTACCCCTATTGGAACACAAGTTATCATAGACTACATCTTACATGGAAGAAACATGCAAGAGAACAAAGATAACCGATTAATCTAATTTTCAAGCACCAATAAAGTCACAGAGAGGGGACACTGTATACTTTGCATGCTGAGATGTTAAAAAATGGCTGAGGAAAGCTAACACAAGAGAGCTGTATCACTCAGATATTAGTAGGACATTTTTACCACACATGATAAAATTGTTGAGTATACCACCTTTTTCCATTTTGTATTCCCTTCCTCGATGACTTTATTCACCAGGCAGGGTTTGGAAAGAAGGTTTGGGCACCTAGAGCACCCTGGAAAGACTTGGAGAACATTTGTAGAGAAAGAAGATGCAGAAGAGTTTCAAAGGTCTGTCTCTTAAACTCTTTCTGCTTATGATAAAGTCACAGTTTATTAGAGGAAGCCCTCAGTTTATAGACAAAAGAAGAAGGAGATCAATCTTGTGAGTGGTGGTGCAACACATACTTGTAAGGTCTGACAAGTCACCCTACCTTAATTCCTTCTTCACAGCATTAAGCTGTCCTTGCAATTGCTCATTCATGTCTAGTTGCTCTTCCAGTTCTCTCTGGAGTTTCTTTTTAGCACTTTCCAGTCTGTCTATTTCTTCTTCAGCTTCTTCAACTTGACGTTTCATCGCTTTCAAACGCAAACTCAACTGAAATATTTACATACCAGATGATTAGAAGACATTTTATTAAAGGAATTTTATTCTTCCAGCATGTACGAGAGAATAAAGACACAACTTTGCCAGTGTAGTGACACCGTGATCCTATGCTTCAAAAATACTCAAGTCAGCATTAGAGTTTGAGAAAAGCGAGATACAATTTTTGAAGACAACAAAACAGCAACAAACAAACATAGGTTTGTAAGACTAAGACAGTACCATGTGATAGCAAGAGCCAGTTATCAATAAGGAGTGACTGGAGCTATTAGTGTGTTCAAGTTAAGCAACTTTACTGGACAGATACCTTAAATATGTTTTAAAATCCCAGAGGATTTTGAAAGATTACTCCCTCGACAGATATCTAAAATTTGAAATGTACTATTCATTCTCTAGACAGGATATTAACTGATTTATGTACTGAAACAAACTATGTTTTAAGAAAGACCACAGGAACTGTAGAGCACAGTGCTATTAGAATATCAGCATGTACTTAATACTTACAGTCTAAATTTAACCATAAATAGCTTCTTTCTTTCACAAAATTTTATAGTGACAAACCCAAATGTATTATGGGCCACTGTATGCATTTATATATGCATTGTATGCATTATATTATGAGTTATTTGGTTTATTTCTTAAAATAATTATAGCATTGCTTCTGTGCTTCCTTTCCATGGTTTTAGAGATTAGTAAGAACTTAACACTAGACAAAAGAACGTGATGAAAATGGGAAGTGTGAATCTCACTAAACTCACACTGTAACCAGTATCTGCCTGTATTCTCATGTATTTATATATATCCATTTATGCTAGAATTAATGTCAGATATTTGCATATTAGTCTTTCCCTCTACCTGGTCCTTTTGATCAGTCAATGAGAGATGTTCGTCATCCACTTGCAACATTAACTCCTTCACTTTTCTCTCAAGTCTGCGATTACTAAGTTGGAAATTAGCTCTATCCCTATAAAGAAATAAAACAAACAAATGATAAGGTTGTAAAAAAAGGAATTGAAATCCTTTCAATCCTGCTGACATAATTCCTTAGCAGTCTTTTAAGATTAAATAAATACTAACAGCCACTGCCTTGATTTACTGACTCCATGCAAAATACAAAGAAATTTGTTCAAAGCGTAAGCAACTACAGGTAATTTCTTCTGTCTCTGGAACAACACTTAGGAAAAAAAATTACATTCCTCCAAGACTAAACAATGAAGTAAACATGAAAACAGAAGTGTTAAACTATAGTTAACATTTCTAAGTCTGTTACTGATATTAGACATCGATAAAATAATGAGATATGAAATAAGGTTAGTACTGTGTCCAGTTTTGATTTTATAAGACAACTTCTAGCATGCTTTCAGTCAAAAAGGAAATTTGCAACACTTGTATTAAACAACCACCATTTTAATTTGGTGCTCGTGAGAAAAAAAAGGGTTAATTGTATTAGAGATTTAATATTAGCACAAAGCCATATTACCAAACATAAACACGCATGTTTTGATCTTAGCATAACTAGTTTCACCTCTCTTCATTTTCAAGTCGTTCTTCTAGCTCTGTGATCCTTGCTTCCATTTGAGCAACAAGTCCCTCTTTACTGGATCGGTAAGAACCCTCCAGGTGAAGGATTCGGCTCTTCAAGTCTTTGTTCTGTAGTTGGAACGCACTCGATTATTACATACATGCTTATATTAACAAATACCACCTTAACCCAAAATCAGTTTCTCCAGGTAATTCAGTATAATTTTACTTTAGTAAATATGCAAAAAGACAGCTTGATCTTACATTTTTTTACTACACATGTCTATGACTGTGCTTTCTTTAAAAGAATTTAGTGTTAAGCTTGAGTTAAATTTTTAGACCTAAATGGATCCTTGAACTTCAGATGCTTGCAAGTCACTTCCAAAAGCATTTTTTAATATGCCAAAATTTTTCAAATAGTATTGGATCTGGCATACTCTCCACATAATTCCATTGTCAAATTCTGTACTCTGTGCCTGTAACTAACTCATGTATGGCTAAAACACGCAGACAAAAAATTTACTTGCATGCAATATTGCTTTATGCTATGAAAGCTTTTACAGTGGGTTTCCCCTCCCCCTTCTTAATTATCCAGCAACAATCCTACTACATAGTCTGACAAACTCTGCAAGTTGTACAATTCATAAAAGCAGACTTTTTGCTCAGATTTACACTTTAGTTTTTATGAGGCTATGTAATTTAGATTTTCAATAGGGATCTAATTACATAGTTGCCAGGAAAAAAAATAAGAGTCACATGAAGATCAGAAAATAAAGCTCTTTGTTACAGAGCTTCAAACCATGATCTCAGATCTCGAACACTAAATGTTGTGATAACCATGCCAAGATGAAGAATAAGGATGGACATGGTATACACCAGTAGGTGGCATTATTTTTTCTCAAACCATTCAGATGGGATTAATTTCACAATTTAAGGTACCGAATTATATGTCTAGTACAAACATGTTCTCTAAACTTCCATTACAGTCTGGTTTATGTTCTGGAAACTGTCAATAATTCTATGGCTTGCTAAGATAGCTTTCTTCTGGATCTCAGCTAGGGGCTGTGATAGCAACCTTGTTTCCGAAGACCACTGAGCTGCAAAAAACTAGAAAGTACTTTTAAGGTACTTTCCATCACAGATATTGAAACACGTGAGCCCTATTCCTTCCTAGAGAACAGACAGTAGCAGTTTTCTATCTGTTCTGCATCTTTCAGAGTCATGTCATTATTTTCAGTAGTTTGCTCCCACAGAAGAAAATAGCCCACTAAAATCATAATTGCTTGAATATGGTCTACCTTCAACAGTGTTCCAGAAATACTGTTAAGACTTTGAAAAGCAGCTCCTCCAAAAGTGGTGGATTTACAGCTAAACTGGATAAGAACGGTTTTCATATTCTATAGTCTTTTCTAAAAATATACTTTTCAATGCTTCTATATTGGTATCTCAGGTTTACTTTAAAAGAAGTGCACAGTATCAACTGTCACAAATCTTACTTTTAATATCTTTGGTCCTCAAATGTTTAGACAGAAATTACATTGTAGAGAGATGCCTGCACTCACTACAACAAAATTATCTCATTATATAAACACATGTATGCTTTCAGAAGCACATTACAGTGGGGTAGTGCCAGCTATCAAACACTGTATTATTTTAATTTCCTAATGAAGGCAGATACTCAGCCTGTTATCTTACTAATGCGATGATATGCCAGCCATAATTACCTGTCTTTCCAATGAAATTTTGTCACACTCTAAATCTTGCTTTATAGCTCTTTCCTGAAGTAGCTCTGTTCTCATTTGTTCAATCTGTTATAGAAAGAGAAATTTTAATGGTTTACAGTTATCTATATCATACTTTGTGTATGTATATACATACACATAAAGTATGTTTAGCTGTGCAATGAGAAAAAAAATTGCCCTTTCTTAGGACTCAATGCATGATTTCAAGTGAAGATGCAATTACAATCTTGAACACACAAAAGCCCACATTATTCCCAGTGCTTATTCTAGGCATTTTCTAGCCACACTGAGTATTGCTGATGTTCAGTATACGTATTCTGTAGCAGGGAACCGAATTCCAAAACGTTGCATGAGAGACATATCATGTGACAGGGAACCGAGTTCTGGAACTCCAAACGGTCTTCTAACACTTTCTACAGTTGTTTTTCCTTCATACTTTAGGCCTGAAGCTCTGAAATAGCACCTTACCTCTAAGGTGCTGAATGGTCTACTGTATAGTTTCATTTTACTAAACTGCAGTTAAACTGGTAACTGCAGAGAAGTGCATAGCACTCAGCGAGATGCTCTACAGATAATTACTATTTTCTGTCTGTAAGAAAAGTAAAAGTTCTTTTTTAACAGACTCTGGTGCATACTGGATATAAACATTACCCTCCTTCTCCAGCCAATTTTATGGCTGCCATACCAGGAAAGTACCAGCTTCTGGATTTAAGGAGGGGATGGGTTGTATTTATTTTGGTAAAACACTTTTTGCCTACAGTTTCTGTAAGTATTTCAGTTGCAATAGCCAAGGAAGGTATACTCTCCAAATGTGTAATATGTCCGAAGTAATTGATTAATACAAATTCAAGATAGGAATAAAGAATTAGTTTGGTTTATCTCACTATTGTACTTGAGTGGAAAAAAAATATAAAAATTGCTGAGGATCAGAGAGAAACTCTAAACTGCCTAACAGCTGTTACTGAAAGTTTGGGACTGAAGGAAAATGTTTGTAGTGCCCAAATACTTTTCTTGCCTCTCATTCCTGCTGGAATTGCCCTTCAAGCTTTACAAAAGCCTTTACAGCTAATGTTACCAGAGCATTTGTGCTATTCCCTGCATGATATTTATGATGGTATCACCTGAGGAACACCGTGAACATCTATGCCAATAACTGTAAACGGGTTTCAGTGGCCACAGAATTGTTCCTTGTTTTACAACAGTTGCATGTGAACGTGCATAAACACAAAATCAGAGTTAAGCAGCTCTAGGTTACAGACTTACCTCATTAAAGGACTTTCAAAAGCCATTGAGAAGTTTTGCATAAAAAATAACAAAAGCAATGCTAAGAATGTGAAGGTTAAACAAGTAGAGTATATAAGATTTTACCTTAGATTTTTTTAGCACATTAGAGTATTTAAAAGATATATTTTTAGCTAATCACATGTTCAAAAGAAGTCACACTGCTTCTGCAGCTTTGAAACGAACATATGAATGCAAACAATGTCAGAAGTGCATGCAGTTGCATATGTTGTGGCACAGAATGATTTCACAACAGTGGAAGGCATTAATGAAAACTAAGGTCATAACAGCTACTGAACTACAAATGTTAGCACCTGGCTGTGTTCTCAACAGCTGGGTAATTTCTTAAAAGCTCTCATTGTCACTTAGAATCCTAATAATAATAATAAAATTTTATACATTACAGGGTGAAATAATATGCTCCATATAAAATATTTTATATATTAAAATAATAATTTATCCATAAAAAATTGAATCACTCATATATATGAGCTGCATTTACTCATTAAATACATCCAAAAGGTTATAAATGTGGAGGGATTACAAAGAATTTATTCAGCTGTAATTGCTTTAGCCATGAAGATAGACACAGAAAAACATAAATTCGTAGTAAAATGAATGACTAATTAAAAATGCAACTGTTAACAGAAGAAAGGGGTTTTGTTTTAAGTAGGAACTTGCTTAATGGACCACTCTAAAGTTCTACTGTGTGCTTTCTGTGCTCAAAGCACTGTGACAAATTTGTGCAACCTTCTCAAAATCTCAAATTAAGGAACTATTTAGAGGATAATTATATTTTCAAGATGATTGCTACTCTCACTGGACATCTCATGGTAAAATTAACCTCACAGAAAAACTGTGTGAGAGAGAAAAAGTACTATAACTGATTAGGATCAGAAAGGTACGTGCAAATATATGCAAGAGTTTGTAAAAAGAGGACAGCAGCACACAGTCCTTGCTGGTGGAGGTGGAAACTGCTTTCATTTATCTCCTTGCACTTTTCATTAGTAAACACTTAATTAACATGCATAAAGGAAAAAACCACAACAGTTGTCTGCCAAAATGTGTGCTAATTTGTTCACTTATTTCACAGCAGTTAAGACAGGCTCTGGGTATGCACCATGCAGAGCTTTGTGCTTCATATTCCACCTTTCCTACATCTAATATATACTGTTAAAAGAATAAACTATCTCTGCAGCTTAAGGCAACACTTACCACAGCTGGATTTGAAGAGTGCTAACAACATAGAATTGAGAAAAAGTAATAATACTAGATTTTACAAATCTTTATTAGATGTAATAGCATTTTCTGCCTGCTTTAGGATTAGCAGCAGCTGCTGAATTCATTATTAGTGAAACCAATTTGGTTTCTAGTATTATTTTAGATGCTATCACTGTTGTTTACTGTCTTGCACTAGGTTGGTTCATAGCCTGTATTTCTTGTTAATACCTAAGTAGGAAAAAGTTATATAGATATATACACATGTAATAGACATTCATGTCATATATATACACATACACGCATACACATTCTATATAGATCTACATACACACTTCTCAAGTATGTGACCAAAAAGAGATGCTTAAACAAACGAGCTAAAGCTAAATTAACTCCTTTGATCCTTCATAACTGAAAAACAATCTTCATGTCCACACTGTTTCCACTTTGCTGTGCTGCTTCTCCAGAATGAGACAGGGAAGATGAGAACAGTATCTCATGCAGCTATTCCCAGTTTCAAAAGAGTTCAAATCAAAAAAGGCTAACATTTCATGGTAAATGAAATGTAGACTATCAGCCCTGACAATGTTTATTCAAACATTTAGCTTTATATAAAATAGAATTAGTTGTTTCAAGTTTTTTTTTACTAGGAATTTGAGTATTATAGTTCATTTTCAGTATTTTAAAATAATATTTTTTTTTAAATTTACAGAAATACAAATATTACCAAAACAGATCCATTATAATTTCTCATGTCATTATAAATGCTTAGCAGACCCTGAAATATTCTTTAGTAATTTGACTACTTAGTCATTCTGGCATAAAATCAGAACAAAGCAACCTTTGTAACTCATGTGTGAAATGAGAAACTCCAGACCTCAAAATAAACACGTCTTTTACCCATTATGTAACATTTTGGTCACCCATCTGTATTTTAGGTTTCCATTCAGCTAGCAAATTAACTTTGCACAGTACCCACTACTGCAGCTACGACTAAGGTCCCTTTATCCCAGCTTACAACACAGGCAGACTCTAGTATTAAAGGCTTCCCAATTTTACAATAGCATGACCCCACATTATTAGGGGTCCTCTATATTCTATTTCAGCCACTAACTCAGAGTCTGTACAATATCAGTGGAATAATAGCAAAAAGATCATAATGCAATCAAATAGAATGTCGGTAACCTGAGTCCAAACAAAGTAGTAATGATGTCTTGGTGTTTCAACGATGCATGAAAGAAAGCTGAGCTCTAACTCACTTCAAAACTCTCCAGCTGAGTGGCATATACAATTTCATTGAATAGACATAGAAACTAAAATTTTACTTTATGCTCTCCCTTTGAAATTAGATTTAATCAAAAGAATGTCAACAATTCCTTTTTTTTTTTTTTCCTAGAGAAAGAAAGAGAAATTAAAACAGAACAGCACCTCAATGCAAATTTTCTTTTGGACTTCTAGGAAATGACAAATTATGCATAGTACTTAATGTAAAGCTACAGTAACAGATGCAATGCAATGAGTAATGTATCAGTTTCATATATTCCAGAATGTAAAACTAAGGCCAAGAACGCTGTCCAGGCCATGATATTCATAGACAGCCACATCACCCTACTCCTTTTCAGGCTCTGATCTCTACTTTCCTGGTTTATTATAAATCTTTGTTAGAGGGCCTATAACTTTATATGCCAGTTATTTCAGAAGTTTTGAATAATGCTATTAAAGCCTCTTTCTTCAGAACAATGAACTCCCAATTCTCTTAAACTTGGTGATTTCCAGCTCCAATCTCTCTACTACGCTTCTCCCCGCCAACACATTCACTGGCCTTACTGAAGATGGAGCAAAATATTAATTTATTTCAGGAGGCACACCTGGATTACTTTGTATTGTGACTGATACCTCATTGTACAGTTTCCACAACTTCTTTCTTCTAATCATATAGTCAAGAACCTTTCTGTTTCACGTTTGAATTACTATGATAGGCCTTACTTAGCTTGGTGAGCCTCACTTTATCTTTACATTTTTCTGCCCCATGAGACACAATTTGATTAATAAATCCTTCTCCTTTTCTGGATGATCTATTTATATAACACTTATGGAAGTAATGCCTGATATTTTAACGGGAAAAATGCTTCCCAATTGCCTTATCTTTGGTACACCTTAATCAGTTTTTGTACTTGTAATGAAAACAAAGCTTCCTTTCTGTTGAAGCTGACCAGCATTTTCAGTTCAGCTGACTTCATTAATTAATTCTACAATTTCCTAAGCTCCTCCTTTGAAATCAAGACTATTATGCTGGCCTACTTTTCTGTGAAGTTAACAAATTGCAATCTTTCACAGAATATATCTGGTTGGAAGAGAACTCAAAGGTCATCCATTCCAACCCTAAGACACCTTTGACAACATGCTTTCTCCGGTAGCCTCACCACCCAAATCTAACCCAAAACAGCATCATCTTCACATAATTACTTGAAACTCTCTGCATCAAGAATATCTGAAGATGATGCTGGTCTCCTATCTTTATACACAATCTGTCAGTTTTCAAGATAGGCAAACAGGAAAAAATTGGTCTGTGGTGATGTCGAGGAGCACATGTAATCGTGTTTGTGGGGCTCAGCTCTTTGGATTTACATACTCTGCTTAAATACATTATATAAACCCTGTTGCTAATCATTATATAGTTAATCAATACCTGCCTTCCAGTACCTGAAGGGAACCTATAGGAAGGGTGGAGAGGGACTTTTTACAAGAGTGTCCAACAGGACAAGGGGAAATGGATTTAAATTGAAGGGGATTAGGTTTAGATTGGATCTTATGAAGAAATTCTTCAATATGAGGATGGCAAGACTCTGGAATGAATTGTCCAGAGAGGTTGTGGATGCCCTGTCCCTGGAGATGTTCAAGGCCAGGTTGGATGGGGCCTTGAGTAATCTGGTCTAATTGAGAAGTGTCCCTGCCCATGGCAGGGAGGTTGGATTAGATGATCTCTAAGGTCTCTTCCAGCCTAGGTCATTCTATGATTCTGAGATGATGGTTTGTGATTCTAGTAACACTATTTTCTCATCATTATACAACTGTTGTCACACTTTTTCAAGTACCTGTTCTCTGCATCTACTGATCCTCTCAGATAACAAATCTGAGTTAGTCT
Organism: Indicator indicator; assembly: GCF_027791375.1. NCBI lineage: Eukaryota > Metazoa > Chordata > Aves > Piciformes > Indicatoridae > Indicator > Indicator indicator. The sequence continues at coordinate 8,533,190 of NC_072025.1, forward strand.
TTTCTTCATCAAGCTCAAGTTCCAGGTGAGATAACTTGTCCTAAGGGGAACAAAGATGAGTAATTTCAACATATTACTTTCCCAGCTTCTTCAGATTGCTACCAGATCGTTCCTCCTTAAACTTCAAGGACTCAAATTGTCTGACAATCTAGGCTTGAAAAATATAATGTCTGTGAAAACACAAACAGAATCTAGAAAAAGAGATGGCAGGTAAATAAGCCTTTGAAAGTGAATTTGCTTGTCTGACAGAAATAAAACAGATGTTTCATTTCCTTTTTTAATCACTCCCACCCGTTCAAGAAAATAGGACAAATTCTGTAATGTTTTTAGAGATGTTTTTTGGAATGTCTAAGTTAGAAGACAATTTCTTTTTATATGCATACAATGGTATAGAATGTTTATGAAAGTCAAATGACAACTTAGTTGAACAGAAGAGTTATGAAGCTAAACCTGTAACACAGTTATAGTAACAATGTTATTTAGGCTCCTGAAATAAACTGATATTAGATGCTAAACAGAACTTACACTTCTAAATACTTCTGAAATTGTGAGTGATGAGCCTATGAACCAAAATAACAAAATTTTGTCTGATGAAATCCACAGAAAATTAATTAAAAAGAAAGTAAATTAGAATTATTAAAGAAAAATTGTAATATGGTGGTACAATACATAGGCTAACAGATCACCTTTAGATCACCTTTAAAATGTACCAGAATGATTCCTGCAGTAGCAATACTTGGACTTTGAACAACTTCAAGTTGTTTAGTTTCTTCCCAGGCATAATCCATCTGAAATATCAAAATAATTTGAATAATTTCTAGTAAAATACCAATCCTTAAAAACATCTTTTACCTCCATTAGTTTGATTTGTCTCGCCCGATCATCTTTTAAGTGGTTTTTGGCTTCTAGTTCATACTCCAAGCTTTTCACAGTCTGTTCTAGCAACTGAGTTTTAGTTATCGCCTCATCCTGAGCTCGCTGGTGGTCCCTCAAATTTTCTTCCATAAGACGCATCTGAAACAGTAAGATTATGGTAGTACACTTTATGCTGTACTTTATATAAATGTGATGTCAATAAAGGGGACTGAGTACAAACATGACATATCCAGAAGCATGACAGAAATTGCATTAAGCTACAAGCTTTTCAGAGTAATTTTTGGTCCATCCACAAGATGGCACCCAGAAAATAAACTTGGATTAAATATAAGCACTAAAGAGATGGTTCAACACTACGTATTTTACAATGACAATTGTACGTAGTGTGTAGGGATGTTATCTAATTTTTTTAACCCAGTTACAGCAAGCCAAAATCCTTACGACTTGACAAATATCTTTATCTTTGGAACTTCTGCAATCTGATTTCTTTCCTTTTCAGACTACAAAATATTTTACCTTTTAAAAATTATGTAGTTTGTATGTCTGAGGTACTTTGTTTACAGCATTTTACCAATGATATAATTGCTAACATATATGTATATCACTTCTAGATACAGTAGGACTATCTGCTGAGGGTAAAAGTTTCTAACAACAACGTGTACTGAATAAAATCATAAGTTGTGAGAGGGGGTTTAGGTGATTCTGCGATCATTATTATGCTTGTAACTTAACTTGTCATGTTTATATAATATACAATCAGGGTTTTTCTTCCTTCAGCACAGAGTATTCCATATTCCTCATCTGTTTCGTCTGTTTAATCAAGTGCTCAGACAGTGATGAAGCTAAAATAACGTATTAGTGACTGTTTACACAGTTTGTTACCTATTGCTAAGTCCTGACAACAAAACATTGGCGATCTGTGTGACTGCATATTAATAATATTTCATATGCATTTAGCATTTCAGAATGATACTAGATTGACAGCTGTGAAGATTGGTGTCTTTTTGTGCATTCACAGAGAACTTAAAAGAGACACAAATTAAGAATTCCCATATTGCCTTCCAATACTTTCATAATTCTTCTATTAGAACAAGATGACGATACTCATGTTGCCATGATCATTACAATCCTTGGCTTTTGATAAGACTTTCAAAGAGAATGTTTAGTGCACTATGACTCCTGCTCAAGAGAATTTTGACAGACAACAGAATCTTTCATGTTCAATGGAAGGACGATCTTATACTTCTTGTTAAAAGAGATAATACATTCAATTTTCCTGAATATTTAATCTCTCTAGAAAGTCTACTGATAAACCTGCCTATCCTATATTTTCAGATTTTGTTTCCTCTTTTGCATCTAGTTACTATACTACATTTTTAAAGCTCTAGGTTTTCAACTGTTGCCTCATGGAGATGTAGAATTCCACAACTAGTAAAATTTTGTCCTCTATACAATGATTGGATTTTTTTTTTTTTGGTCAAATAATGAAGGTTTATTTTTTTCTAATTTTTTTCCTTTGGATTTGTTTTGCAGTTCAACCTCAGAGCCATGTTCTCAATATCCTAGTTTTATCTTTCACATTTCATTATGAGTCTTCATCCCTTTACAAAGATTCTCCATCCCTGAATGGAATTAAATATAGAAGGTTAGCAGAATATTATCAGGAATTGTATTTACTTTTAAACTGAATTTTTAAGGGGAGATGGTAAGTAAGAGAAGATCTGAACTGGAAAATTTGAACTGTTAAAGCTTCTACATGCAGAAAGCCTCTGTTAACAGTGTATTATCATAGTTTTTTCCAATTGCAGAACAAGTACATGCAGATCTTTAGAAGACCAGACTACTTTTATTGCAAAATTTACATGCTTAAGAGGCAGACACTTCAAGACTATGATTGATTCTTGGTTGTACAGACACCTTTGTCATTTAAATCTGCAGCTTGGCTCATATGAACAAGAGTGTATGTCAACTCCTTCAGAGCCAGAATTTGGAGTTTGTTGTTGCTGTTTTCTTTGTTCTGTTGTTGTTTTCTAAATAACTGGTTTGTATTTTTCCTAATTCAAAACTATTCCCACACTTTCAATTCCTCCAGTAGCAGGCATTAAAAGAGCAGTAGATCATCAATGCAACCCTTGCCATACTCACTTAAGATGCATGTGTTTGTCAAACACTGCATTTATCTGTCATAAGCAGGAAACTCCGTTTCCTTGGCAGAAGTATCATGCTTATCACCATGAAGAATAAATCTCAAAAGCATACTGACTGATATCAGTCTCTCACAATGAAGTACAGAAAAGCACGATAGTGAACAGTCCTGAAAACTCAGCTGAATTCTAGGTCAAAGGTTAGAATTTATCACCAATCTTACGAGTCATTACCTCATCTTGCATCCTCATGGTTGTCAGACGTGATTTTTCTACCTCAAGGTTTTTTTCTTTTAATTGTCTCTGCACATCTGCAAGTTCCCTGCGACTTTTCTCCTTGTATTCATCCAGCTGGTTCTGAAGTTCCAGAGTTGATGTTCTTGAGACCTCCACCATTTCAGACATCTGAGAAAAAGTACATAATTTCTGTCTAAAACAATTCTACAAAACATTTTATCATGCTTAACACACAAAAGGGGTTCTTTTCTCCAGCTTTGATATTCAGCTCAGTATTTTCAAGTGGAAAATCTATCAAACATGTTCCCTAACAAATGAATTTCTATGCAGATATTTGAAAACACAAAACGGTAAACTTATTTTCTAATAGTATGTGTGGCAAGACTATTCTCTTTCTTCTTTTTGTTTAGCAGTTCTTCCAGCTGATTGGTATGCACAGTCACACTTGAGTAGATCAGCATCGAGTTGTACAGTTTATACACAGATGGCAAAGTAAGTCTAATACAGTGGCGCTTTAAGAATCAGCTGTAAAGCTCTGAAATACTGCCGTAGCATACGTTAGAACTGAACTCAAATCCAGCGTGTTGTTGAAAAACACATAACTGGTATCAGTAACAGTATTTTGAGATTGTGGTGTTCCAACCTCTGTTCCAGCCTTGAAATCCTTTATCAAGAGTCTCTAAGTTAAATAAATACCAATTCTTTCCAATTTGGAAGCTCATTTGCTTCTGTCTGTTAGATATTCAGATTCCTGCAACCTCTTTGGAGTGAACTCATACCTCTTCCTGTAACTTTTCAATAGTCTTGTTCAGTTGCCTTTGTTCTGTCTCCATCTCGCTCTTTATCTGCTTTAACTGTACCTTCTGATGAGTTTCATCTTTTAGCTGTTGAGTTAACTGTTGCGACTCTTGTGAGAGACAATGGATGTTTCTCTGCAGTAGGTTAAGAAAAACATGTAATGAAAAAAAAAAGGCTTTTTTTCTAATGCCTTAAAGGAATGTTCTAAACCATTCCCTGTGCAGCAGTCATGCCAACAGTTTTTGTAATACTAAGAGAAACTTAAATAATAAAAAAGTTTATGGAGTTACAGTTTGCCAGCCAGTACAGGACAAACATTTTAGCAAATGCTGTGCTTCACCCTTCCTGTATAATATTCCTAGAGCACTGCTGTAACATTCATAGGTCCAAATGATGTTTCATGATTCTGTTACATGCAAAGCATACATCCCTCTGCGGTTGCACACGTCAGCACATCCTACATCATGCACAAGGTTCAATATCCATTTCAGATTTCACATTATCCTACATGCTCCCTTTAATGCTCACTTAAAAGTTTTGTCAACAACCTTTTTTTGTAGAGGAAAAAAAACAATAAAACAAAACATCATACCCACCCAAAACTGTTTCTACAATTAGTGAGAAATAACTAGTGGGAATTTTTTTTCCTGTTGCTCTGCTTCTACAGCACCCAGAAGCCCCAGAGAAGACGTTTCATTGTGACAGATGCTGTGCAAACAGAACTTAGCAGCTCTTAGCACAGAAATCCTCTTTTTTTTTGTTCTTTCACATGCAAATATCTATGCACAACCAGAGTTAGATGATCATTCAAAATAATAAAACAGATTTATAAAACTTTGGCCAATTTATTTTGTGATTCATCCCTTTGAATTTTTGCTAGAGCCATGAAAGTGGAAAAAAAAAACCAACCCCCCACCCCCCAAAAAAAACCCCAGAACACAACAAAACCAAACAAAACTCCCTGCCAAAAACTACTTGAATGTTGCAGTGATGTCTGTTCTTTAAATAAAAACATATTTCAAAAAGAGTAAGATGTTGGCAGAAAGCAATGGTGACTTTGGTAAGCAAACGGGAAATCTGAAACGAAGATATTCCAAACTACTCTTGTTCTTACCTGCATATCTTCTAGTTGGCTTTCCAAAGATCTTTTTAGCACTACCAAGTCTTTTGTCTCCTTTTCAGCCTGTTTCAAGGCTTCTTCTAGTAGTTGCTTCTCTTCCTGCAATGACAGAATTTGATACAATTGCAATCAGCAATTACAATCAGCAGCAAGACCTTTAACCTGACAGGTAAACTGAGCTATAAATAATGTTCACTCTGGCCTATCACTGATCTCCTCAGGAGCAAGCTGTGGCTTGCTTTTACACTGGTTCTCTTTGAAGAAATCTTCCCCATATATGTCAGCAAACTGCAGCCTACTTCTTGACAATCTTCTGGTTTTGCTTAGCCTTCCCAATGGCATTGCTTATCTTCCCTTCTTTGACCACTTCTACTCTACAATGTAGTCTTTTCAAACAGGAAGGTTACTACTTACCTGACTTGTTTTCTTTGCTTACCTCATATCTTTTTATGTTTTCCTTCATGCAATTTTCTTCTCCTTTCGTATTATCAATTTGTTTGAGCAACTCTTCAATTTTACTCTCTAGCTCATCAACTGTTCTCTTCAGCTGTTCATTTTCCTCAGTCAGCTCTTTGACTTGATTTTCCATACTGTTTTGCACCTCTTGCGCACTGTTTCTTTCACTGGCAAGGACTGCGGCATTCTAGTGAAAAAAAATCATGTCATGTTTAAAAGTAAAATAAAATTTGATGTTTTCTGACAGAAGTTTCATATGGCACCACAGCAAATACAGCTAGGATATGACATCAAAATGTCAACAATTTAACTTAGTCTGTATGCATTGCAAATGTGCATTCTTCATGTAACTGTAGAAGAACACACAAGAACACTCTTTTTTGTTCAGATAGACCTACACACTAAAGTAACATGCAGTACCTGAATGGTCTCATGACTGCTTCACACATCTTCACTTAATATCTTCCTCTTTATTGTCCTAAAATACTTACATTATCAAATCCCATTGTTAGGTAATTCCAAGTAATCTAAAAATCTTAACAAATGTCAAAAGCCAAACGGGCTTTTAAGGAAGAACATATTGATGAAGACCGTCTTCCACAACAACAAAAAATGTAGGCAGTCTTGCCCCATGCTTATTCCAAGCACTAACATTTAACACTCGACATCCATGTGACTATTTGTGGGGCTGCAGAATAAATTGCAAGTTAGGCAATAGGATCATCTGTAATATATGAATATACAGATAAATACAGAGATCATGAAACACACACCAAAAACAAGAGGGCAAATGTGCTACTGGAAACAAGACCTATTTCAAAATACCATCCCACAAAGTGCTGTGCCAGCATAGAAAAGCAGGTAGTAAGTAGGTATAAAAAAGCAACAGAGACTGGAAGTACCTTACAGTAGTATTTGGTGCAGCTCTACTTGCCTATCACACAACCCACATTTGGAGCTGTACTTAATTCAGTGGTTTTCCGTTACTGCCTAAGGATGGAAGGAGTTTAGCTGCTATGTTCAACTTGTATTCAGAAAGAATTACTGTATTTTTTTCAGAAACACAAATCAATATGCAGCACAAATTTTAATAAATTACTCATCACACTTTATCACATGCAGTAATAGATCTTTTTGGCAGGGCAACTAGCTGCAGCATGTAACTTTTCAGAGCTAATCATTGCAGTCTCACCACTTATGATCTCTAAAACACACTACCACTTATTTTGGAAAACATGAGTGGAAATATGTGTCTATATTGTTATACTACCTATACTATAACACAAACACTTATAAACATTTAATTATTTTAAGTAAAGAACTGGAAGGATTGAATGTTTACTCTCCACTGACTTATCAGGCAGAATCCCCTCCAAAGAACACAAAGAAAGCCAAGACATAATTTGTGGTTCCTTGTCTTGGGCATGAAGATTCTAACACAGAGCAATACTCTGGGCAAAGGTCTGGTTCTTATGTATAGGCCAACTGTCTTTTACATTAAGACCTTAAAGAAAAGTAAGAACACCAGACAAACATATGGGTCAGTTTAGACCAGTAGTCATAGCTGGTCAATGATAAAAAAGGAGGAAGAACTATAGGACAATCCTTTCCCCATTACACAGTCCCAGCTCTGTTTTTCCTCAATGAATGTATCATCCATTAATTTCTCTAATCCTTTTTGAATATCTGTATACCTTTAGACTCTACATTATCTGGTGACAATAGGTAATTATACATTCATTACTGAATCATAATATTTTTGCATGTGAAATTGTATTTACCCGAGTGAAAAGAAAAGAAATCCTACAGGGTAATTTGGGAACAAACTATTTCGTGAAATGTTTTATGACAGCACAAAAATAATTTTTCAGTTGTGCTACTTTTGATTGTAGTTCCTGATTTTTCCCTCCCCAAACCCTAAAGGAATAAGCAAGGGTGTTTACAAAGTGTGCCCTTGCTAGATTATTTTCTAGCAAGCAATAGCTTTAAAATAATGAAAATTAGTTTGATAAAGCAGTAACTCAGAAAACACTCAGACTGTCTACAGGGTTAATGAACTTATTATACAAAAACTGGCAGCATAAGCAGGCTGACAAGTTCTGGTCTTTTGAAAATACTGAAAAAACTTGTTCTAAGCATACAACTAGTTAAAACCTCTGAAATACATCACTGTTGATGTTTTTCCGTTCTCACATACTCAAATTTCAACAGCATTTATACATTCCTTTAATTTTTTGCTTTTTGCATACAGTGAAGTTTTACTAATTAGCAAGCACTCCACCAGTGGCTCCTTTTTGTCTCATTTCCCCTTTCTAGAGCTGAGTGAAAGCAGCTGAGGCTTTCTGGGGAGTTCCAGGAAAGGAATGTTGATTTGTCTGTTCTTTTTCATCCAACCGCCTACACAGGCTGCACAGTAAGAGGACTGCAGCAGACTCAGACTGTACCTGAAGATTCCTCTAACTCACCTACCATCTTTCGCTCTATTTTTCCAACACAGCATTATTTACTTCCAAGTAGACACAAAACCCCCCTCAGATCTACATACATAAATATATGTTACATGTTCTTCACTGGCATAAATGAAGCTTCTGGATCATAATAGCTTTCAGCAATACATACCATATCCTGTAGCATACTGCTATAGAAAATTAGTATCAAACAACTTCCCACCTCTTCCTTTCTTCTGTTTTCCACTGTTAGTATTATCCAGGACCCCTCATCACGTTCTGCCTTCCTTTCAGGTCTGCTCTTGGGAGAGGTGAATATAATAGAAAAGAGCCTAGGTACCATTGGAATAGATATGCAAATGAAAAAAGCATGGAAATGTAGCTCTGCCAGACCTCGTAGCAACAGCATTAGGGGAGAATCCAGTGGAGAGAGATCCCTATCCGTAAATTGCACAGTTACGTAAGGTTCAGGCCAGCAGCTATCAAACCATACATGGACACTGCTGAAGCAGAAAGAGATTGTTGCATCCCCTGACTATGGAACCCTACCACACAGGCAATGTATTTAAGCAGCCCCAAGCAACTAGAAGGCAATATTACTTACATAGACACCACACCTTAAATTTACCAGTCTGTTGTTAAGAGATGGCCTACGATAGTCTGCATAGAATTCCCTTAATAAAACATGCCAGGAAAGGATATGAAAGCTACTCGCACTGAAATTACAGAGAAATTGTTATGTATGTTGATAAATTTTGAATGCAAATTATTGTACTTCATAGGCTAGAACTGAAAGTGGCAACAGCCTAGACAGTTTAAACTCTACAACAGATGGTATTTGCTAACAGCCAGTGGTAATCCTACTCTTTCTGGTTCTGTCTACATGAGCAAGAAAGCACAGCTTTCATTTAAAATTCAGTGACTGGCTCACACATTCAAAAAAAGGAGTTGAAAGCTGTTTGCAAAAGCATTGGAGTGGGTTAGAGCGATGAGGATGAAAGCAGAAGGATACCTCAACGTTATAGGGCTAGTGAGTACAAATGAGGAAAAAAAACACATGTGCAGATTGTGCTGTGGATCTATATCCTTTAGTCCACACATGTTTATATATAGCACCATTACAAATAAGTCAGTCTGAGATGACAAAAGGTCATCAAGGCTTAATGACACTACATCAATTAATGACTCCTGTTGGTATCCATTCATAAATCTTTTATATTGCTAATTTAATATTTGAGGATGTTGGTAAAGTTTTGGCAGTCATTTTTACTAAGTTGATACAAATTTAACCAATGATAACAGAACCAGGTAAAGGTCACATGGTAATATTTACGTTGAATATGAAAAATAATGAATGTTGTTAATATAACATGATCTTTAATTCACAGAACTATGGATCAGTCTCTTCAAGAGAGCTGAAATGAGGTTATGTACATTTACACATACAGAGCATGTAACAGAGAAAACCAGTTAAACAAGATTCTTGAAGACAAAAGCTAGAACGAAATACCATATATTCATACAGATTTGCCCTACAACAAAAACTCCCAAAATCAAACCAAAACCCAACATCAGGACAATCTTCGTCATCGATATGGGCTGGGGGATGATGTGATAGAGAGCAGCCCTGCAGAAAAGGACTTGGATTACTGGTGGACAAAAAGCTGGACATGAGCCAACAATGCACACTTGCAGCCCAAAAGGCAAATTGCATCCTGGGCTGCATCAAAAGAAGCATGGCCAGCAGATCAAGAGACATGATTCTGTGACCCTGTTCTGCTCTGGTGAGACCTCACCGGGAGTACTGTGTCTAGCTCTGGGGCCTTCAACACAAGAACAACATGGACTTGATCCAGAGGAAGGCCAAAATGATCAGAGAGCTGCAGCACCTCTCCTATGAAGATAGGTTGAGAGAGTTGATGTTGTTCAGCCTGGAGAAAATGCTCCACAGAGACCTTACAGCATCCTTCCAATAGTGGACCTACAGGAAAGCTGGGGAGGAACTATATGCAAAGACATGTAGCACTAGGACAAGGGGAAGTGGTTTTACAGTAGAGAAGGGTAGATTTAGATTGGACACTAGGAAGAAGTTCTTTACTATGAGGGTGGTGGAGCACTGGAACAGGTTGTCCATGGAGGTGGTGGTGGCCCTGTCCCTGGAGACATTCAAGGTCAGGCTTGATGCAGCTGAGCAACCTGATCTAGCTGTGGATGTCCCTGTTTACTGCAAGGGGGTGTGGACTGGATGATCTCTAGAGGGCCCTTCCAGTCCAGTGCATTCATTCTATGATTCTCTATCTTCTCATTTATTATTTTTGAATACAGGAAATATTTTATTTTACTTTCTCAACTTTTATGTTTAAAAAAGCTCAAGGTAGAAAAATAAGCCTGTCTAGAAGTAAGACAACATAGCTGTAAAGATGAGATTCCACAATATGAAGTTCTCAGCGACCACTCAAAGATAAGCTTCTGTATTCTGACACTGTCACTGTGCCATAGTGTACGTGCAGCAGCTTCACTTATTAGCCCTGCAGCGGACCCAAACTAATATGAACAAAACAAGTCATCAAACCTTACAAGAAAGGTCCACTGCAACATATCAGTTCCTGGCAACAAAAAAAGATCTTATGCAGAGGTAAACAGCCCAAGGTGGTTAATAACCTCTGAATTTTTTAATAGTTCTCATATATTTTAATTCTGAAGCTTAAAAAATTAGTCAATCAGTTTGAAAACAAGACAAGAGTTTGTATTGAAAGAGATATTGATGCAGAAATGAGCAGTAATAGAAAGAAGAGGTTCACAGCTAAAGTACCTAAAAATAGCCCTGGAGAATCCACAGTCTATTCCAGTCTCTGCCAAAGGGCTTCCAAGGAAAGTCAGTTAACTAAACCTTTATGAGACCATCAATAACTGCATGTTCTTGAACTTCCTTGGTGCTTAGTTTGAGACACTAGGGTTTGATTTCTAAAGTCTTGAGTGCACACTGGCAATTTATGTCAGCAAAAATGGTACTCTGAATACATCAAGGACTACATAATGGTTAACACCACATTAACCTAGGTACCTTAATTTTAACATACACAACTAATGGACCTTTTTGACAGTAATCTTTGTCTGATTTTTCTAACTTAATATGGGGAGTAAGTAACATTACTCATGAGCTTGCAGTTATGCCAAGAAAAGGAATTAAGTTTGTGAAATAATCAAAATAGTTTTTTCTTCAAAAGAAGTTAATAGTATGTACTGAGTACAGGGACAGACCAAAGTCTGAAAAACATTCATAAATGAAATACACAAACATTGTATTTAAACGAGTACAAAGTTACATTCAACTCAGATGAGAAGACAGCGAGAGAATACATGCACATATATATGTGTACTATTTGATCTGGTATGTAGATCTGATTTATAAAGTTTTACTTAGCACAGGTTTGCTCGTTTGAGTCCACATAGTCACAGATGCTGGAGTTCATATGGATGCAGTAATTGGTTTTCAGCTTTGGGCCTAAGTTACTTGCCATACTGCAACTTCAGCATTTGTTTCCCTCACTTCTCATCTTGCTTCTTTAATCTAATCAAGTTTGTGTCCTTGTATACAGTTGTATACATGTCCATACATTTTTTAAAATCCGTTTAAAATTAGTCAAGACCAAATTTAAATAAAGCCCTAAATATTGTTTCAACTCCTTTGTTGCAAAAATCTCTGTAAAGCAAATATATTCATCCACTATTCTACTCTCAACTTTAGTGCAAGGAGAAAACAGATTTAAAGAATAGCTCAGCTACTTCAAAAGGCATCAAAATCCTTCACACTCATTATTGTGTAAACCCAAAAGAAACTGAATAAAACACACAAGTAGGGTACTCAAGATGCAACTCAAATATTGTATTTCAACCTGAATATGGCAAAAAATCTCTTGGATAGGAACGTAGAAAATATTTTTTGGTGCCACACCTTTTTTTACCACACCCTCAACACTGGCAATGACATGAGAGTGGTTGTGTAACTGATCATATTAAAAAATGGTTTTGGCTGACTTCAGTGTTTCAGCTGGTGAAATTTCCCTTTGGCTGTGACTGCACAGTGCAGGGCTTTTAGAATTTTTTTACAAAATACATAAAGAGCTGAAGTGAGGAAAACTAAGCTTTTAATTCACAGCTTATCAGAATTGTTAAATTTTTGCTAGATGAAATATTTATTAGGCACAACAGCCAATTTTTCTAAAAGTCTAACATTTCCTTTCAGAATCAAGTTCAACTGAGTAAAACTGAATTCAACTAATTAACTGTTCTTTAATTGCTATACTTGAAGTACAAATCTAAAGAATAAATCTATTCAAAATGAGCTAGAGCACAGATAGATGTTTTTGTGGTTTTGTTTTTGCTTGCTTGTTTGTTTTTAATGGTTTAGCACCACGCTTTCAAGTATTCTTTCCACAACACAAAAATCTTCCAAAACCTGCTGAATAAAAGGGAATGATGTGGCTGCTCATGTCATTCTGTTCCTGGTGTAGATAACGTATCAAGGAAGAAGATATTGTCTGCTAAAACCAACTCTAAAAGTCTTGTGGGCCACCTTTTTAGGCTGATGTCAGAATAACTGTTTAACTTCTTGTACTACATGTAAAAAGTTCCACATAGCTTTAGAGACTCAGATCTACCCAGCTCCTTCAAATGACCCCAAGGGGGTAACAGTGATGGAGATATCAAATCTATTTCTATTGCCTTTTCCTCTCCTTTTCTTATATATGCCAATCAAGTTTAAATAAAACAACTAGACACTGATTTCCCTATGTAACACCCAGGTGACTTCCAAAGAAATAAAATAAAAAAATAAAAACACAAATCCAAAACCAATCTACACCCAAACACTGACACCCAAGAAGAAAAGACAAACATAGCAAGTCTCAACATATGGACAGCCCTTTAAATATAATCTTTATTAGTTCTCCAGTGAAGAGAGCTTCTGAAATAAGTATTATTCAGGTACAGTCATCTAGTTTTTAAATCTTATGAATTCAAATAATAGGTGTTAATTTCTGGTTTTAGTTCCAGTATTTTCCCCACTGTGTACCTTCAGGCAACTCTTCTAACCTTAGACACTATCTTAAAGCAACTGAAAACCCCACAGTACCATTGGATAGGATTGATAATAAAATCTCATACTTCTGAAGAGAGGAAAAATTTCTTAAAAGCAAAATGGAACATTAGGCTGCCACCTCCCTCCTACCTCAAACAAAAAATACCCAAGCCTCTGTAAAAGGGATTAACAGGCCTAAACAGCTTTACACTTACTGCTTTTCTACCTTATACTGATTATATATTAATTCTTCCCATTATCTCAAAATGAGACCTAGTCTACTTAAACACATGGCTATGAGCTTAGAAATTAACCGTTATTAGTCACCTATTAAAAGGGTCTGGGTTTTTATCTCTTGGTGAGGTATGCTCCAACCAGCTTGGACCTTCAGCTGTTTTTCAAGAGATTATTCAGTAAGCAAGTGCACAGATTTCAAGCAAGTTAGACTGGTTTTCCTTCCATTTTAGCTAGAGCCATTCTATTAACTAGTTAAATAGCATTCAGCAGTTTAGGGACAAGTCTTGCTTTCTTGTAAGGTCACCTGCACTGATCTAAACAGTATCATATTTTAATATAATTTCCAAAACTATTTAGGTTTTCATTTATTAGATGCTATGAAAGAAATATTTGAAATTCAGGAAAGTACTAACCTCTCAATCACTAACTACACCTTCTAGCTATGTAACATGACATACCCAGACTGTCTTATACTAACAGTTTTTTCAAGGTCAGAAGTTGTTGCAAAGACTAGAGTAAAATATTAACTAGTTCTGTGTTCACATTGTACCCTACTGAATGGACTTATACTGTCAAAAACTGAACATGCATATAAAAATAAGCAAACCACCTGAACATACATATACTGTCTTCTGCTGGTAAGAATTAGAGACCCTTCTGATTGTATTAAAGAATTAGCTGACTGCACAGGCTCTTGTTAACTATGAGAAACAAACAAACAAACAAAAAACTCCAACAAACCCACAACCAACCAATCCAGACTAACTGAAACAGTCTTGGCTGAATAAGGATCACAATGATGAAATTACTGTTAAAGATAAGAGGGATCTTCCTTTTTTTTGTCTTGTTTAAATGTGGTCTAAACCAACTCAAACAGAACTCTGCAGGATAATTTTACTCAGAGGCTTTCTTGACTCTACATGGAGTATAAACACCACTTAGTTGTAGTTTCATGGTAATCTCTGCATCCAAACACAGGTCCCCATTAAATGAATGGAGGAGTAAATCGCATGGAAATAAAAGACCAAAGACAAAGTCATCAAGTCACGTCTTTAGTGTGCTTTAGAGACATGTTATTCTTGTTGACAACACAGCAAATATTCCACAATTTGTTTAGTATTTCATTTGATAAGTGCCTAAAAACACACGATGCTATTACCAAAGAACTTCCTTCCCATGCATAGAAAAGACACAGCAAAACAAATCAAATCAAATCTATCTCACACATATTCCAGTTCTAATATATGTTTTTCAAATAAATACGCCTGTTTTAAAAAAGTGCCTACAGCTTTCCTCCACTATCACTCTTTTATCTGAACATCCTCCTTCTCTTTCTCCCACTCATCTCTGTTTGTAGGATCACACTAGAAATCAATTAAACATGTACCAGGCTTTTAAAGGGCAGAAAATGAAAGGGGGGGGAGGGTCATGAAAGAGGGAACATTGACTCGCACCTGTCACTCCACCATTTGCTGACTCTCTACACAGTTTAGATCAGTTACCAACCAGCTTCTGTTGTTGAAACAAAGTGTTATTTTAAAATGGCAAAGGCTGCCTCAGGCAAGCAGAGGAAAGGAAAAAAAAAAAATCCACCAGTGGCATTCAAAATCCTGGTTCATCTTCTCAAAATCTTTTCCCATTCTTGTGTATCTTGTTTGAAGTAAACCAACTAGACTCAGACATAGCATTCAGGATGCAGATTCAGATGAATTATGGATACACACATACAAGGGCATAATGATGTAACTTATGCCCAAGTAATTCCTATCATATAACTTGTTTCTTTTGCCACTATCAAGACAATACTTTTATAGAGCTATTTATGATAACTTAAAGATTTCCCCTTAGTTAATTAGCTGTGTTATAGGATCAGACTAAATCATATCACTTTCTGTGCTATATTAAAACCGGGAAGGAATTCTATTCGTTTCTGCTCCAGTACTTGCTGTTATGGAGAAAACAGTTTCTATCAGAAAGACATTCTTTTAACCTTTATTATAACCTTTATTATGGGGCAACTATTACCCCACAGAGATATGTTAGGGAAGAGTAAAACTTCTATTATTGCTAAAAGAAAATAGGAAATGATCTGGTCTTAGTCTTAATAAACAAAGCAATAAAGTTAAGAACAATCACAGCCACCTCAAGAACACCAAAAGCAAAACATGTGACACAAAAATGAGTTAAGAAGGTAAATTGTAGAAAAGAAAATTAATATCTTAATATCTGTGGCTTTACATAAAAGCCTCTCTTTACAAGAAACACAGGATCTGAACCTACCCCATCAGTGATTATAAGAAATCGCACATGTCAAATAACCCTGCCCTATTCCCCTATCAGATAACATTGAGCGTGTTTCTAACACGATTTCAAAGCAGATCTAGGTGGCATTCCAATCACACAGACTAAATGCATTGTACCTTGCTTGCCAACCTATCTGTATCTTGCCAGCATCTCCAGCAGCTGAAAAATTCTATTAACACTAACACAAAAGTTACTTCCTTTCTCTCAGCAAAAGTTTCCTTTCTGGCCTAACATATATATCACAACTTATTTATTCATTATTTAGATGATACAGAAGCAACATAAGAACTAAAAACTTTGTATATACAGACATTAATACACGCTGATCTATCAAACATCAGCATCCACATTTTCTGTATGATAAACCACTACTTACAGAATGTATACCCATTTTCCTTATTGAATACAACTAAGTGGTCCTTTCCATTAATCTTTGATGTAAATTCATTGTATCCTACCACCCAATATAAATCTTTTCACCTTGCAATAACATTAAAAAAATACATATAATTGAAGAGCTTCAATTGTGTAAAACATTATTTTCAGACACATTCTTGGGTATTTCAGATTAATTACAAAACAAATAATTAACATCAGATGTAAGATCACCCCAGATCACTATTCTAACTCCCAGCAGATACTGGTTATACTTTCCTGATAGATGGTATAACAAATTCAGCAACTTATCTCAGCCAGCAACCATAGGATACTAATATCACAAGGTACTAATACTAGCAAGATCACAAAAAAAAAACAAAACAAAAAAACCAAACACACCACCACCAACTTCCCATTAAGCAGAATTGGAAGAGCAGAACTGGTGCTTAGCACAACATTAATTAATTAAATTTCACTTTTGAACATCTTATTAAATTTACCATTAGACAGACTACGTCATACAAGTAAGTAAATGCTATTTATAACCATCTCTAAGCCACAGCAACCCAGTCATAGAGCCATTTCCCAGACTGTGTTATTGTTATGCCAAACAGACTACTCTTTCATTTCTTGTCAGTCATAATTACAGTCCCATAATTGAAACACAGTAAATTACCATGCAGTAACTTTGAAAGATGGTTCATTGAGGTTAAGCTGTCACTACAATTACTGTATAATAAAAAAAAGATCATTTAAATGTTCTACTTTTATCTGAAAGAAAAATGTTCAGTTCAGGTAGCTCAGATGAGTCAAATATCTTCATGATGATGCAAACGAAGAGAAACAACACATTTAGGCAAAGCCAAACAATCTCAAATAGAAGTCCTAAGCTGAATAAACAGGTCAGCATATACAGACTTCTGTAACCACTGAAGAAAATTTCACATTTAAACACCCTCCTTTAAAATAATAGTCTTTATCAGAATTCAGTCATACAATATCAACCCAGCACCTTCTATACGTGCTCCTATTTTGCTCATAAAGCATAAAAAACTTTTGAAAATTCTCTCAAGTTTCCAGTTTAATTTCCATTCAGTTCTACATTGTATCTTCAGCCACGACCAGTAGGATAATTGCAATTCACCTAACACCACTGAGGTGTAGGTAAAAGATATAAATTAGCATGGCCCTTTCTAAGCATAAAACAGTGTCTCCAAATCTGATTTAGATTGGTGTGATTTAGATTCTGATTTAGATAGTTTACCTGTTGAAATTTTCTCAAATATTTGTCAGAAATTAAATGAGGGAATGGCATACAGGAACGACACAAATAACTAGCATTGTAAAAATGACAGTCAAAATTTTACAAGAACTGTCCCTTTGGAAAAAAGAAAAAATCTTTCAAAAACTTCCCAGCTGCTGTCTCTGCAAAGCTAGCTTCACAGAGGGCATCTTTTGGTAAACAGTAATAGATGTACACATCTGAAAACTGTTCCTATTCTCCTCTTCACAAACACTTCTTGATGATGGTAGAAGAGGCAATTCCTTCAGTTCTCTTTTCTGTTTTCCTCCTCTGTTTCCAGACAGCCAATCCCTGCTGTCTCCCTTGTGCCAACACTCATTTGACCATTCAGTAAAGCTCAATAAATGAAAAGGACATAAAATAAAACAAAAAGAAAACTAGCACTAAGTAGCTGAAGGGGAAATGCATGACAATGTAACCAGGGAACAGGACAGGTAGGAATAGTGGGCTGCAAAGAAATGGAGAGAACTGCAAGCTCCAAACCTGTAACTTCAACAGCATCTCTGGCAAGCCACACTGGCACTCTTCAGGACATTCTCAAGATTTCAGTGATTGCATTTAACCCAAGACAAACAAATGGTCCTCTGTTCTACATTCCCATCTATTTTCTCTCCAAGGTTGCAATGACACAATAGTAAATAACTACTTGAAGAATGGGCCACAACTTCAGCTGTGATAAACGACTGAAGCATTATGTAAGTGTAGGAAATAAAACTTATTCTCCTCAGCAGCTAAGAATCTCCCAGCTTGAATATTTGCTTATTTTACTAATAAAATAGGAGTACCTGAAATCATCTAGTATACGACATCTGTAAGAGATATGATTTTTCCCCAAAATTGTAATCACTTATATCACCTCTGTTGCTTTCTCCAGCTTCTGCTGTAGATTGTGCAATTCTTTATCATGTTGCTCTTTCAGTTTATCCATCTCCATGTCATGGCTAGATACTTCTTCTTTTAGTGCTCCTTTTAAAGCTGTAAGCTCTCTCTCCCTCTTTCTCAAAATCTCTTCTTGTTGATCTTTTGCTATTAATATTTCTTGCAGATCCTGCTTCATTTGCATCAGCTCCTAAAGAACAAAATTAAACACAACTGCATGACAAACATCTACAATGGATGCTCTCTTTGTGTTTCAGAGGACAGCATTTAAGTTTAAGTTCCCCAAGGTCAATTTCATTTTGTATGACCAACATACAAATTTACTGAAAACCTAAGATTCTTAGAAGTTTAACATATAGCTGATGTTTTTATATAATGGGTCAACATATTTGATGCTGCAAAACTATGAAAACATTTTGATGGTGTACATTATGCTGTCTGTAAATAAAGCAGGAGTCAAACTAAGGTTGGAATTGTACAACTCCCCTCAGTCCTACCTTCTGTGACAAAGGGGTAAATAAAAACACAAAAAAACCCAAACTCCTCCCACACTGCAAGAGAAGTGAACTTGGTGATTAATTCCTTGTTGCCTTTTCTGCTGGAAAGAATAAGGAAAATTGCTTCTGCAAGTGTTGAACACAAAACAAACACTTCCCAACTGAGTCCATGCCTTTAAACCTTTCCTCCTCCCACCCTGTTCAACCTTGAAGTCATTTCTTGTCTCAAAATTGCTGAGAAGGAAACAGGTAGTGAGTGATTCTGAAGAATAAATATACACATACATGCATACAAGCACAGAATAAATTAACAGAAGATCAAACAGCTTCAAACATTGCCCAGTTTTGTATTTCTCAAGCTAGGAATAATTACACTTTCAAAAAATAATGTAAACTTCCCCCACACTGAAGCAGAATCAGTACATATAATCCATTCCTTACACACATCATCGATTCTGCCCTTAAAATCCTACAATGAAAGGGATTCTACTACTGTCCCAGACAGCTGCAGTCCACTGCTTAATTATCCATATTGACAGAAAATATTTTCCAGTGTTTACTTTAAATCTCTGCAGCTGTGTCACTCATTTCTTACTCTACCCCCACAAAACAGAAATGTTGATCACTATCTCCTTTATACCAACATTAGATGAGAGGTGCTTTTGAGTCTTCCCTCCCTCCTCTACTCAGGTCAAAGTCTGTCTCCATACATAATGGTTTTCAGTGCTATCAACAGAGTCAAGAGTTAGAGACTGCTTTGGTGAGATCTTTTATTAGATGAAATCTCATCTGGCTTTGATTATATATATATATATATATACACACACACACACACACACTTTCTTTAAACTGATCTTCCCTGTTCCTACCCAAAATCCTATCTAATCGTGAAAACTCACTGAGGTGATTATTTGGCAATAGCAGATAACTCAGTTGTTCCTCAACCATTAAGTTATTTGGTTTTCAACTCTATAAAATGGTGGTACTTACACTTTTTATTCCTTTTAGTGTTAATGCAGTTATTATAATATGCTTTCTTAGATCAACTAATAGTGTTATATTGTTTTAGACTGATAGAATGGGAAAATCTAAGGCATGTATTTCTTCTACCTGTATCTCCCGTTTTGCAGTAGTTTGGCCCTAGCTGGAGGCCAAACGCCCATCAAAGCCACCCTATCACTCCCCTTCTTAGATGGGCAGAGGAGAGGGGAAAATATAACAAAAGCCCTGTAATAAGATATAAGCAATTTTAATAATGTGAAGCACAAGCAAAGGCTGTGCACAGAAGCAAAAGCAAAGAGAGACGTTATTCTCTAATTCCCATCAGCAGGTGATGGTCAGTTTCTCATGGGAAGCAAGGCTCAGATGCCATGGATGAATATCCCCACACTTCCTTCTTTTACTTAGCTTACTTATCTGAGCTGACGTCATATGGCATAGAATACCCCTTTGGCCAGTGTGGGTCAGCTGGCACAGCTGTGTCCCTTCCCAAGATCTTGCCCACCCCTCAGTGTACTCTTGGGGTGGGAAAATGTTGGAAAAGCACAGCATGGGTGCTCCCTCAGCAGTAGCCAAAACACTGGTGTGTTATCAACACCCAGGTACAGCACTGCAAAACACAGCACTAGAAAGATGCTCTGAGGAGAATTAACTCCAGCTCAGCCAAACCCAATGCACACTTTTTATGCAATTCTTCCAGTACTTTGTAACTAACCTCAAGCAGAACCTCTTTCTCCCCTTCATCAGCATGTTTTGCATTATCCAGTTCATCATGCATCTCAGAGAGCTGGTCTTGAAGATCTCTGATCTCAGTCTGGTGCTGTTCCTGCTCCATCTTCACTTGAAAAAGCCTCATCAGGAAAAAATAGATAGAATTTTTACAATTCATAGAAATACTAATTCAAGTACTAAAAAATTACAAGTGTTTATTCCCATGTTCCTCATGAGGGAAAGGGTTATAATGAGACAGAAAAATGAAATGTCAAAGGATAAATTTAGAATTTCTAAGCAGGTATTTAAGTGGAAGGTTGTATTTATTTTTAAACCTAGTACAATACTCTTGACTAAAGTATTCAAGTGATTCCATATTATAAACACATTAAGATCATAAAATATAAAAAGCAACTTACACTAAAAAGACTATAATTCACCAATCTTTCTTCTGAATATTCTAAAATCATGCCTTTTAAACAGCAACAAATACCACTCTATCCAATTCCATTAACATATTCTAGTGACAAAGGTACTTTTAATCAAAAAGATTTAAGAAAAGGTACAAATCCCAATTAATAACGTCCAGAATTAACTTACTCCTCCAGGTTTTGTCTGAGTTCCTTCTCATTTTCTTCCAGCTGCTTTTTTAAGGCTTCTTTTTCACATATACTTTCATTGAGTTGCAACTGAAGTTCTTTCAGGCTTGCTCGTGTAGCATCTCTCTCCTCTTTGGAATTCTGCTGATTCTGAATTTTGTACACCAGAAGTTAAGCAAGGTAATAGACTAAGCACAAGTAAATTAAAAGCTCTTTTTTGTTAAACAAAAAAAAGTAATTTAAAGATTTTGATATTTTTCACTTTCAGAAGTGCTTATTAATTTATGAATATTAAATTCTTGTAATGTTTATTAAAACACACAAAGCACTCTTTTTTGATTTTTATTAAGAAGTGCATCCTCAGTACTAGCTAAGCAGTTTCAAGTATATTGATTCTTCTCTCAGACTCCAAATGCAAAGTGGAAGCCAGGCTGTTCTCATGTCTTCTGAGCATGGCTGTTCTTAATTACTCTGAATTCAGCACTGCAAAAATAGTGCCACAATTGATAAACAGCAGCTATGTGAGTAATACAATGTCTTTTATTCCATGTCTGTCTCAGCATAGTCAACATTTACCCCTGCAGATACCAAAGAAATTATAAATGTGCAGACACATAAGGTTTTTATTCTCTGCTCCAAAATCCTTCCCAAATACAAAGAAGGAGGTTTCTTGAAAAGGGTAACTACAGTATGAGCAACTACACTTAAAAGGCCTTCTGTAAAAGTACAGATGTAGCTGGATTTAACAGAACATGAAACAAAAAAGATTGATCTGGGTAATCAGCTGCCGCTTACTTTGAAAGGTATATCTGAAATAGTCAAAAGCTATGTAACAACAAAGTGCCATACTTGAATTTCTAGATCCAGTTTTTTCTCTAATTCTTCCACTTTCCTTTCAAGTTCTACTTTTTGCTCCGTCAAAGCTTTTACTTCAGCCGAAGAATCCGAAGTCTACAATTAAACACATTTGTTTATTTCCACAAGGCCAGGATTTCTTTGACAATTGTTTTTTAAAATCTAAATTAAAGCTACAAGCAAAGCTAATGAAGTGTAGCATCAACTGCCTGAGCAACCAGGGACTTTCATACAGGTCAAGCCAAGCTGATATTTCCAAATATGATTTGATTTTCATTGAACTTCTTGGTAATCGCTCAAGGCATGTTGCCAATAATACAGAAAAGATACAAACCTAAAGAAAAATTAAAATTAGGCAACATATGAATTAAATCACAAGTAGCTGGGGCCAAATTTGACTGAGATGTCAGGAGGTACACCAAATGGACATCAAAAGGATTCATGTTCATATGTTAAGACAGATTTTCAAACATGGTTTTTTTTTATGTTTTCATTTTGACTAGTTGCAGCCCAGGATAAAATAAACATCAAAAGCAAGCATTTAATCCTTCTTATGCCATCACTCTGACAACTGGGCATTCCTCACTTGCCTTTTCAGATGAAAAAAACAGTACAACATATATCAGGAAACAAACACTTTTCATCAGCAGAGTGCAAAAATGTTATTATTGTAATATGGATTTTAAACAATATCCTGGGTTACTGCTTTTCTAAATTAGAAATTCAAATGCTCTCTCCTCTTAGATATCACTATAGTGAAAAGATGCTCCACAATTATTTTTTGAAAACTATGAGTGTTAGCTTTTCCCTTCAATCCAACAACCTTTTGATGACCATGGTAAGTTTGCATCTCTCACAATAGATTCCTCTACATTCTTTTTCAGTTGTTAAATAGATTTCCCATAGGTCAACTTAGTGCATGATTAAAATTAAGCTATACTACTGAGGGACTTCAAGAATAGTCTAATTGAAGTCAGTGAGGGGTTTCAAATTTTTAAAGCCCTCTTAAGACTGTATCACTATGAAACAAACCCACATTTAATAAAAGATTACCTGCGTCTTTCCAGCAGCTCTTGACTTTAATGTCTGAATTTTCTCAAAAACCAAGTTGACTTTCCTCTTTGTCGCGTCGTCATTATCAGCACTTCTAAGATATAGACAGTACAAATAAGCAACAATATGATCAAAGGCACTATTTTTTTAGCATCAAAAATTCAGAGTGTCTGAACTACTGAACATCACCACCATAAAACCAACATAATTTCTGACTGTCTCATTACATTTACCTTAACTATGATTTCATTAAACCTTTTTAAAGAGATACTAAAAAAAAAATTCCAAATATTGTCAAATAAATAAATAGTTTTTAAAAACCAACAAAAACACATTACTGAACTCTTTAATTGTAACTCTCTTCTACACAACTGTAGCTGCATAAAGACAAGTATTCAGTATGGCTATTATTCAAACACTCCAACATGCAGAAATAAGAAGTCATTAGTGCTAGGTTTTGCAAGTCCTAAGTATAACACCATAAAATAAACTTCAACAGCTGCCAGAACCTGCAAAGACATCTAAGTTCATCATGTGTATTTTAATTCATCTGCCCTTCCTTCATCTTTCAGTAAGTTATCATTAGAAAATACCAAGTAAAAAAGTTATAGGTGGATGAAGGATTAAATGCACAGTAACAAGAAAGCTTCTGCTAAACCTTAAGAGGCAACACTTCTTTTGTTAAAAAAAAAAAAAAATCTATAAGCTTTAACTTACATGAGGTCTGATTTGAATTTTTCATGAACCTCCATACCGTATGAATTTTAAATTTGAAACTATTTAAAAGACAAAATATATTCTGATTCACAAATTTCAAGTACATTTAACAAATCCTGCACAATACCTTATACAAGTCCTGATTGCCTTGGTATTTTGAGATCTTATAATGTCTTAGAGGACACAATTGAGATACAGAATTATGAAACAGACCCTTCACTTAATGATAGCTTTGATTTCACTTTTTAGATGCAATAAAAAACAAACTTCGAGAACAGAGTCTCCTCTCCGAAAGGGAGTTTACTAACCCTTCCTTAAGGTAATTGTAAAGTATCTGTTTAGCAGTCTCTTCATTTGTTTGCTGTGCAAGATCTTGTTGGCCTTTTAACAGATCAGGAGTTGCCTAAAAGGACAAGATAAAAGGTCAAAAATAGAATCCTATGAGGGCTGGAAAATACAACATGTACAACTGAAGTTCTCCATTCTGTTCTATTATGAAATCATTTGTGTACTGTGAACCTACAGTTCATAATGATCCACTGGAGTTTTGGCTTACTGCAAGAAGAAAGCAGTCTACAATGAAAGGAGGAAAACAATTTTACATGGAGTTACATGTATTTCAGCATCCTACTATTGTGCATTTATGCTTAAAAATCATCATAACATCATTTACAATAATCTTTTTTGGCCTCACCATTTTCTTTCATCCATATAAGTATAAGGTGTTGTACAAACCTTGTTTTCTATACCTGCTACTACCGGAATAATTTTTGTCCATCTACATTTCTGCAGTATAATTCTGCTATCTGAAGCATTGTGTGATGGAAATTTGTTCCAATAAAGAGCAGAAAAATCTGCATTTAGCAATATGTAAGTTTTAGTCTGCTACAGTGAAAAACACAACTTTAAAAGTAAATTCAAAATTACCTGTACATTAGGGACAGATGAAAATGTTTTCACAGAAATAATCTTGGCTCCTGAGTCAGACGGAATTGTAATTCGATTTGGCAACACCAATGTAGAAGTTACTGTTCTAACTTCCTCTCTCTTATTCTGTCCTGGGAGTGTAGATGATCTAAGCATCAAGCTCTCACTATCAGCTCCATTTTGTTTATGGTATTGTAAAGAATTGAAATTGGTGTTCTCAGTGTCTTTATCAGGCGTTTGCAGTTTTCCAACACTTCGAGCAGAAATCTTCATCTCTTTGGAAGGTGACTTTTGTTCTTTAGATAATTGCTTGTGAAGGCAAACCTCAGATGATCTCAGCAAGTGCTCAGTTGACTTACCCAAGCTTTTACTGAAGTCACCTAAATAACCTGAATTTACATCAAGCCCTAATGACAGGGCACTATCAACGCTTCTTGATCTTTTACGATCATCCGGATGAATTCTATTCCTTTTTCCTGACCTACCTCTTCTGTGAGGATCAAGTTTCTTATCAAATTTTTCAATCAGCTGATCTACTCCTGGAAGTGAACCAGTATCAATATCACGACCGGTTCCAGGCAAAAATGGGATATATCTTCTGTTTTCATGACGATTAACATTGTCTGCATAGATGGCATACTCTTGGTCATCGAGTAAAAATCTGTACAAGGAATTTGCAGAAGTGGGAGTAGTGGACGAGGAAGAGGATCTTCTTGAGTCATCCAATAGTGGTCCAGATGAATCTTGTCTGCGGAAGGGAAGCACATCTGGTCTAGGTTTTCTTGTCTCCAGATAAGCAGTGGGACTAACACATGGGGATCCTCCTGCAGATGGAAATGATTCTGAAATACACACTTCATTTGGGCAGATCGTGCTCCTGTGACAATCCAGTGGCTGCTTATTTTGGTCTCCTACTTCTACTGACCTGTTGAAAGGTATCTTTTTTGAATTTGCTTTGGCTGGATCTGGAAGGTATGTACTGGTTTTCTGTAGAGACACTACTTTAGATGAGGAAATCCAAGGCTTTGCTTCAGTTTTTGCATCTGCAACAGATTTAGAGGTACTGCACACAGAAGACTGGTAATTATCCAAGTTCAAGCTATTTTTTGCAGGATCATAAGGCTGTAAAAGTTCAGGATGTCTTTGAAAGTTCAACAGATTGGAAGATTTCATTGTTCCATCTTTAAAATCTGATATTCCATTTTCCTTTTCATCCATATTGGTTATCTTTAGGCTTTTAACCATACAGGGTTGCATGTCCTGTGTTGCAGGAAACTTCATGTGTTCACTGGTTTTGTCCTCCAACTTAAAAGCAGTATTGCAGTCTGTGCCTGGCTTGCTTACAGCCTGAGAAATGACCTGCTGTTCTTTTCCAGGAGTAGGATTTTCTGACAAACATCCTTCTGTGTTGTTTAGTACTATGTAAGGATGGCCATCTATTCCTTGGACTCTAATACTAACACCGTAAGATCCCGTCCTAGAATTTTGTGCGTTTTTAGCTTTCTGAGTCTCCTCACTTGCAAGTTCTAGAGTGACTTCGTAGTCCTGCTGCACATGCTTAAAACCAGCAAAATATGGCTCCATGATTATCAGAGGATTATAGCTGGATAGAAGAAACATTACAAAAGTGTCAGTTTTAAACACGTTAGATTATTTCATCAATTATTTTATTCCACCATTCAGTGTGATTATGAGAACTAACAGTAATATGAAGAGAAATTAATACACAAGCTATGCAAAGGCCAAAGTAAATCTATTGTGATGTAATGCCTGGATCAATGTAATGCTACTTTACAATTGCAAAAGTTAAGAAATAACAGTTCAGTTTACTAACACAGAATAGGTGCTAATTGCTTCGGAAGCAAATTACTTCAAATATAAGTAGTTTGTCTGAGTCAAAGCACATTTTTGAGTTTTTTAAATAAAGTAGTTCATTTTTCTGGAACTATGGAAAAACATTTTTCTAAAAAATTAAAATTATATATATATAAATCGCCACTACCTCTACAAGAAAATAACACATGTAGAAATGCAAATATATGGAGGCTTTATTCAGCGTTTCTGTTTTATAGAATGTCAAGCAACTGTGGATAATACTCTCAAGCTACATACCAAAATGTGGTAATACATGAAAACACTTGTTTTGTAGTATTGTAAACATTTCCAAATAAATTTTAAAAAGCCTTACTGGCTTTCCTCACACAGCCTTTCTGATGAAAATTTAAACCCTTTAAAGCTGCCAATTGTTTAATTAGTTAGTCATATCTCTTCACACCATTGTAGAGTCATCATCTCAAACTCTGGCAGGCTTAAAGCAATAGATCGAACAATAGACAGCAATAGACTGAAGCTATTCCTTTCCCATCTGTCTGCTCCACTCCTCTGATGGACATAACCATACCAAAAATGAGAATATCTGAAAACACTGATGCCTGATCGTACACCTTAGTCATGAAAATTTGCAGACTGGCATACTCAGTTAAATGCAATCAACCTTGAAATCCTGACATCTGATACAGTAGAGGAGCTGACAGCTGGGGTCACTGACAGCTACAACTGTCCAGTTTTAATCTTCTTTATTCCTGCTGATGCCCTCAAATATTATGACAGAACAGTCTGTTAAATCTTAAGCTTAGGAAAAGAGATTAGATATTTTAATAGTAGTAACAGTAGTTTACTTGTAGTTATAAAAAACATAGTTTTGGTTTGGTTTTTAATAGAGGGTGACACAAATTCTAGTTCCAAGGATTCTACTAAGCTAATACTTTTAATTTTAAATAATGCAGTCTTGCTAGTAATTTTATTTGCTATTTCAGAGGAGTTTAAAATAGTTTTCAGAAAACGAAGTAATCATTCTGCACAAATTCTTAATTAGATAAACTGTCATTCTATTATTCTACAAAATGAGTTCTTATCTCCTATTTGTGAAGCAGGTATTATCGCAATAGCATACAAAAATTAATCAGGACATAAGAAATAACTACTTCAATAATTTATTTTCTATTGAAAATACCTACTTGCTAGAACAAGAGATAATACAGGGATCAATAAAGTCAAGGGCATGCACCCATGAATATCTTTCAGAGCTTAAAAATTCAGCTGCAGTTTAAAACAATGATAGTATATTGACTCCTTCTGGCTGGTAACCTCTTTGCTGTTCATACCAAGACAAATTTTATTGAGCAGCAAAGTTTCACCTGAAAACTTGTGAACAGTCTAGAAAAGAAACAGCCTGATTCTCTACAGTTACATCATACAAACTTAAACAGCTGGACATACTGATTAACAAGTTCAGTAAATGCAGTCATCATCAAAGTCCAAAAGAACACAGAATGAAAGACTCAGGAAACAGTCTGGCACAAACAAAGCAGATTCACTCCACTAGGCAACACATCAAAATTTTACATATATCATTGGAATGTACTCACTGTATGCCCCAGAAAAGGTACTTTATTTGAAATTGCAGCAAAAGAGTGCTTCTCGATCAAATATCTTCTTGAAAACTCTCAAGACCTTAAAGAAAGTGACTTGATGAATTTACTATAGATTCAGCCTGAGCCTGCAGGCCTAAGCCTTTGTATCCACATAGTCCCTTCCTCACTCTGAAACCCCATGAAAACCACATGTAGGCCCCATCCCGTCACATCAGGTGATACACATGCTATCAACTGATCTAAAAAAAACAACACAGGCCATAACACTCTATCCCCAAAGCAACAGTTCCAGCACACTGTTGTCTCAGCTTGTACAATCCTCCCTTCTTTTGTGAGCCAGCAACCATGCTGACACACAGCTCTACCAACCCAGGAGAAAAAAAAAAAAGTTTTCTATCAGATCAGAAGGTAAAGCACTAGGGAATGATAGGATCACAGATTTTGGCAGCAATATGACCTTGAACTGCTTGAGGCAATCACAAAATTCCAAATTTAATTTGTGTTTTAACTCCCATTTGCAGGAACAGAAACCTTTAAAAATTTCTGCAAACGTACAAACAAAACCAGCAGTCAGAATGGTTCAGGCCTTTCAATTTTCAGATTTCTTTTAAAAATAAGCTTTCATGAAGGTGTGACTGCTCATTTTAAATACTGTCCTCCAGTGGGTATGAAAGTCCAATATTTTACCATTACTCAGAAGTGGTTTCATTTTTCTGAACAACTTATTTTTGCCAAAAATACAAATGATGACATTTTTGTATAGAGATTCTCATGTCTGAAAATTCAATACTCTGCACGTTCTTCTGCAGCAGTTTGTTCTTCAGTGGTGATATGATACTTCACAAAGAACTACAGGACAGCAATACTGACAGTTCAGCAGGTCAAAAGCATTTTTTAAAAAATGCCTCCAAAACACTTCTTTTCACAGCTATTTTAAAGGTAGCTACCAGGAGCTATGACACACCCACCTTACAACAAAATAAAACCAAAAAAGCCCTGTAATTTGGAACCATGACTGCTCTCCCTGCCAACATGAGCAGAAAAGAGTCTTTGACAAACATGCCCCTTTGCCAGACATGGCTGTTCTCTTCAGCAGCTCTGCAGCCTTCCTAGCATTACAGCATCACAAAAGCACGGAATTGTGTGCACTCATCCATTTCAGTTCTTCTGTAGCCAATTTTACAGGACAGATTTATTAAAACAAAATGCCTTCCCAATCCTGTTAATTGCCACGATCTGCATATAAGGCTTGCTCTTCTGCATCCTGCCCATACACCCTCATTACCAAGCTCACCTCTAACACATCTGCCATAAAGCACCTCATACTTTCTGCCTCTAGCCTCTGAGCCAACTACCTGCACTCAACAGACAGGGCTCCCGAGCTATGTAACACAGGCAGAGATGCTGAGCAGCATGTAGATCTGCCACCAGCAGATATGTTCTCTGCCCTCCTTAAAGAGCCACAGATCCTTAAGAGGTATTGCCTCACTCTACATATATGCTCTTTTTGCATACATCTAGTGATGGAATCTGAAAGAATAAAAATCATCTGACTTTTCCACTTGTCTTATGGTACTAGGCCTCTTCTTTGTTTCCCCTAATGATAGTAAAACAGGAACTCCCTCATATCCAATAACATAATCCTGAGACTCCTAAAACTGAATCGGATGAAGATTCTTCATTAACGGAGGATTAGGGCATACCACACTACGTTCTCTTCAGAGGAGTGAACTTTCAGAATTATGAACATTTCAAGCTATTAAAGGATAAATTATCAAATTACATTTGGTTCTATGAAATTTATCTCGATTTTTTTCTTACCCCAAAAAAAAGAGGCACTGCCTATATTATTTTTTCAGGAATGCAACACTTGTTTACTCCAGGCTTTTCACTCTGCACAGGAAGGAACTACAAAATTTGCCCTCCAGCTTTCTGTAACATTGAGCTTGCTCTCTAAGCTAAATAATGGCTTCTCTGTGCAGCTGACTATTCAGAAAGTACCAGCGGTACCACGAAAAGACAAAGCGGGTGTTAGGTCAATAATAAATGACAGTGCTACAGAAAAAAGACAGGAAATAACTTTAGAAGAGGAAGGGAAACTTGCATACTGTGAGGGTAACAAAAAGGAAGCAGACAGGATAATTCATGGAAAGACCAAAGCTGTAATGTTTGTACACTTGGTGGAACTCAATCTCACAAACACACTACCTACAACCCAAGGGTCCTGCAAATGGAAAATGAGCCTGGCTTGCTGTCCCTTTTAGTCTATATGGAAGATAGTTCTGGGGTACCTGAGTAAATTGATCTACTGCTTACAGGAGAACAGAAAAGAGAAAATTGAAATTTTAAATTTCTAGATACAGGACTTTAAAAAGGATTGATGAAACTAGTTTAAGAGCAAACTGACCAATATCTAGCAACAGAAAGACATCTGAAACAACAAGTTTGCCATCTTTAATGTAGATTCCTTATTTCCATTTAAGCTTTTTCTCCCACTTGAGGTATATTTTTTGTCTATATAAAGTTATATTTGTATTGTATCTGGCAGTCACTCCTGGCAACTATTACGAAGAAAATTATGATAGCTACAGAACACAATAAAGCTTTCACAGTGAGTTGTTCTTGTCCTTGTACTGTCTGTAAACTGCCTCTCCTCGCCTAGTAGGCAAAATTCAAAACTTTCAAAAGGCCTATACAGAGGATTGTCTACAATATATCATGTCCTAATTTGGTATATGCAGGCTCTCTGATGTCTGCATCGAAATTTCTATACATAAAGAACTGGAAAATGGAGCTCTGAGTTTTAAAATACTCATTCCCTTTAAAAGCAGTCCAAAAGTCTTGTGCCCCACTTTTTCCTATTTATTGGAATGAAAAAGATTGTTAAAAATTTTTTATGCTTGAGAAAAAACTATGAGTTACTGGGAACCTAAGCAATATGGCACGTGTTACTCAGAATTCCATATACCAGTGTTACACCACAAATTCTTAAGTCTTGGTAGCATACAGAAGACAAGACCAAATCAAGGTATTTTTTCAGCCTTCAAAACAGTTTCAGTTTTGCCCAAGTATTAAACAATCTTATTAAGATGCTGAGCCAAAATAAACCAAAATACTAACAGCCATCCTTTCAAGGTCAGGAAGATAAGTGTACTTAATATTAAGTAGCAAGAACTACTAACAGCAGTTACAGCAAAAGATACTATTCACTTTCTTACAGATTGGTTCATACTCCCTCTGGCTGAAAAATGTTCTGTGTGAGGAAGTCAGTATCTCAAATGTAAAATATCTTGTTAGTCCTATGAAAGTATGTGACAGATCAGCCAAATGCTTGAGCTGCACGACAACTAGCAGGTTTTGTTTGCATTTTTTTTTTTCTAGAAGGAAAATCTGCTTCAACGGCTATAAGTCAACAACAAGACATTTTGGCAGATCCTTAGGTCTCAAACTGTCCCATTTTCTTAATCTGCTAAGTATTCAGTCATATAGTCATAATTTTACAGGATTTGTCCACAAAGGAAATATGGCATGACCTTGCTGAGAGCAAATTAAAGTTTTAACTTTTGTTGATCATAAAAATATTAAGAAAATCCCAAACTTCTTAGGTAATATTCTAAATTATTACCACTAAAATATATATATCATATCATTGTTAAAAAGCTTTTTCTTTACTGAAGTAATTAGTTTCCAGATTCTCCCAAATCATAAACAAAACTGAATATGAGCAAAATAGCACATTGAAAATACACTAAAACAGAAATGAACTTCTATCTGAAATACAGTTAAAGGAACTAAATCATGTCATTTATCTCTCATGTAGTCCCACACTGTGAGATGGAGAGTTTCATTTGTTTATTAATAGACATGTTGATACAACTATTACGTGGACACAAACACCTGCATACCACTATACTGCTTCATCTCCCAGACACACTCATACACACCTGTACAAGCTATTTTTTGCCACTAACACAGGATGCAAGCTACTGGGGTCATCTACTTGCATTCTCTCTTAACACCACTGCAGTACAATTAACATTTATAAACTTCAAATGCAGAAAGTGAGCAAACAACAGAACCTTGTACTTATCTCAGAGTTAATTACATACACACACGATATGACCACACTCAATTGCTCCTCATTTTCATTACACACTTGCAAAGGAGACAGTTATAAAAAAAAAAAAAAAAGGGAAAAAAATTCATAAAATCACCAAGGGAAAATTTTATGTTCTCTTCAAATTTATCAAGTTCTAACTGTTCATATCTGTTCAAGTATTGGCAGAAGCAACAGCTGAGTGACACAAGGATACTTACAGATTCTAAAAGCAATTTGTGATTTCACATAGAACAGCTGGTTTGTAACCAAACATCTGATATGATTACACTCACTCCACAAGAGATTCTCTGTTGTTTCACTACATTTTCCTCCAATTGTCAGTGTTAGAAACTTTGTATTTTGTTCCAGAGGAAATTATCTCAATACAGCCCAATGATAACATTATTGTTTAGATAGAAGAGATCATCCTGTTCATATTTTGAGGCTCAGGGGAAAAAAAAATCTCACATTTGTTAAAACAAAAAGCCTTTTATAAAGCCCTTCTCAAAGAAATGGAAAGAGAGTTATGGCAATGGTTTGTTAAGTTTTACCAGTGCTTCAAGAACATAAAATTAGTTATTACCCAAAATGCATAAATAAATAAAAAGGTTCCTGTACTCCAAAAATTACTCCTTGGCTTTAGATGTGACATATCATTGGACCTTCTTCTCAGTATTCCCACTCAAAAAACCATAAATCTTGTCTTCAGAAATTGCAGTTACAGCAATGCCAAATGCAACCAGCATAACTTTGATCACATGTAGCTTATTCCTAAATAAAATTAAGGACTAGTTATATCACTACAATTACATGCAAAGGCCAAGGTCTCATCTATATGAAAACACGCAGAAAAGAGTCAGTCTCTGGATATCCAAATATTTAAATACAAAACTTAAACACAAAATAGGCTTTAAGAGTCATATTTATTCAGCTCACACAAGGTCACAGCTTCATGACTATTCAAGGTGCTTATGGCTTCAAATTTTTCTCTTGTTAAAGTTTGTCTTAATTACATTTTATTCTTTAAACCTTTGGCCTCACACCCATCTAGTTTCTTTCAACCGACTCAATCATGCACTTTAAAATTAAATATGCAGCACTGCTCAGCCACCAGGAGACAAGAAGATGGTATCATCATACTCGGTCTGAGAGATAAAAGCTGAGCAGAAAAGAGAGCAGCTGAATAACTCCACAGAGGAAACGAACTTCATAATGTGCTGGACTGCTCTACCAGGAGTGTGGACAGAGCTTGTACACTGAGCACAGGTTTAACCAGCTCCCAAACAAGCTGCCACTTTTCTCACCTTCACAGTGGGATAGTGCAATTACTCAGAGGCAGGCCTGGCTCTTTATGAGGCTTGAAGTGTTTGTTGAATTATAATGTAACATGACACACCGATTGTTCTTGTAACTAAAGGCTGCAACTGCTGAACATTTGCTCCCTGTAAGTAACAGCTAATGGTGTGCAAATGACTGCATGATGACATACCCCAAACCCATTATCAGTTTCAACAAGGCCTGACAAAATATTCTGGGCTTGACTCACGCCACTGAAAACATTCCCCCATCTCCATATGAGCTCAAGTTTTAGCTGCTACTTCTGCATTATAGAATCACAGAATTGTTTTGGTTGGAAAAGACCTTTGAGATGGAGTCCAACCATCACATTAAGACCACCATGGCCATTAAACCATGATCCAAAGTGGCATGTCCACGCACTTGGAATCATAGAATCAAGAAGGTTGGAAGATCATCGAGTCCAACCTGTCACCCTAAACCTCATGACTATCTAAACCATGGCACCAAGTGCCACGTCCAATCCCCTCTTGAACACCTCCAGGATGGTGACTCCACCACCTCCCTGGGCAGCACATTCCAATGGCCAACCACTCTCTCTGGGAAGAACTTTCTCCTCACCTCCAGCCTAAACCTCCCCTGGCGCAGCTTGAGACTGTGTCCTCTTGTTCTGCTGCTGGTTGCCTGGGAGAAGAGACCAAACCTCTCCTGGCTACAACCTCCCTTCAGGTAGTTGTAGACAGCAATGAGGTCTCCCCTGAGCCTCCTCTTCTCCAGGCTAAACAGTCCCAGCTCCCTCAGCCTCTCCTCATAGGGCTTGTGCTCAAGGCCTCTCACCAGCCTCGTTGCCCTTCTCTGGACATGCTCCAGCAATTCAACATCTTTCCTAAACTGAGGAGCCCAGAACTGGACACAGTACTCAAGGTGTGGCCTAACCAGTGCTGTGTACAGGGGTACAATGACCTCCCTGCTCCTGCTGGCCACACTATGCCTGATGCAGGTCAGGATGCCATTGGCTCTCTTGGCCACCTGGGCACACTGCTGGCTCATGTTCAGGCGGCTGTCAACCAGTACCCCCAGGTCTCTTTCCACCTGGCTGCTCTCCAGCCACTCTGACCCCAGCCGGCAGCAACTCCACCACCTCCCTGGGCAGCCTGTTCCAATGCCTGACCACTCTTTCAGTAAAGAAATTTTTCCTAATATCCAATCTAAACCTTCCCGGGCACAATTTGAGCTCATGTCCTCTCATTCTATCCCCTGATAATAGGGAGAAGAGACCAAACCCCACCTCCCTACAACTTCCTTTTATGTAGTTGTAGAAAGCAACAACCCCCCCCCCCCCAGCCTCCTCTTCTCCAAACTAAACAACTCCAGTTCCCCCTCCCACTCTTAATAGGACTTGTTTTCTGGATGCTTCACCAGTTTTCCTGCCCTTCCCTGAGCATGCTCCAGCAACTCAATGTCTTTCCTGTAGAGAGTGGCCCAAAACCAAACATAGTATTCAAGGTGTGGCCTTCACCAGTGCCAAGTAAGCATGATCACTTCCCTCGTCCTGCTGGCCACGCTATTCCTGATACTGGCCACCTGAAATGCTTTACATTGAAATATATTAAAAAATCATTACCCAGTTCCAATTTTCATTCTAATAAGCTTCAGCAGCTTAAGAGATATCTTTCAATAGAATTTAAAGTAAGGTTGAAATATTCCTAATGGCTGGGAATTACTTCTAAGGCTTCTGCAAGTGACTGTGAGAGTTTATGTATATGCACACACACATACACATGCAGAAATACACAAGCACATATGCATATGAATGTGCAAGCATGGACAGCCCATCCTGTAAATCTCCCTTCCATACTGTATTTATACAGTTTCAAGACCAACATTTTTGCCACATTAAAATTGTGCATGCAACGTACATAATACTGAAGAATTACGAACATCTACAAATGCCTGGACTCAAGCTCCCATCATGCTCAGACTTCTTGGAGTCATGGCATAAGGACTCCTGTCATGCCTGGTGACCCTCACAGAAAGCAGCTGTGGAAGTAATTGAGGGACCTTCCAATTTTACCAATCTCCCTGATTTTTTAAAGTGCTTTCAGAGATATTACTCCAATCACTTTTTTTCCCCTAATTGCTCTCTGTCTTCAACAAAATGAAGCAGAATGGGAAAAGATATTTGTGTTAAATTTTGTAGTCAATCTGGTTAATGCATCTCAGAAATACAAAACAGTTTAAAACAGATCATTTGGCTAAAAATTTAGAGGCACTCGCAGAAAAACTATACTATGTACTTAAAACGTTTGCTATGTATTTTGTCATCCTTTCTATTTCACATAAAACAGAAAGTTATAAACCTTCACTTGGGTAAACTCCTTCAAGGAGTCTGCCAGTTCTGTTGGCAGAGATGGTACAAGGTCACAGCAAACACACTGAGCTGAGCTCTAATCCCAAACAGTGGTGAGTCCATGACTACCACTCCACTAAATCTTAGTACATGCATTCCTAATGTTAATTTCCCAGGTTTAAACATTAAATTTTCATACTTAGCATTTAGATTTAACTCTGCTCAGAGAGTCAAGCAGTTCTGAAATGTGTTAATGTTTACAAATAAAGATGTCTGAATGTTTATCACTCCTTGAACACATGAAATACCTTCCCTCACGATAACCTAGTGATGCAGCATCCTTAGTGGGAGGACTCTCCATTCTTTCATAAAGAAGAGAAACGAGAAAAACAATCTTTTCAGGGGGGTTCATGCATACTACCAACACAGTATTCAAGGCATATTTAAAAAAAATCCTGTAAAATCATCAAGCCAGTACTTTTTTCCTCAGTATGCAGTTTATTGAGACCTAACAACAAAATCAGAGAAATTCCAACATCTTCATCTCATTCTCATGCCATTGAAGACACAGTTGTTGATCTCTACATTGTAAAGATGTAGTTCTTTGTACAGCCAGGCTCTCAATCATATCACTTAACTGATCAGGTAGAAGACAACCTCCTACTACAAAGGAAGGAGAAGTGGGGCAGACACAAGAAGAAATACAAACTTCTTAAGCCTGAATATATGGGTTGCATAAAGAGGGTGAAGAAGTGAGAAAAATGGCTCATTATTTTAGTGTTCATTGCCACACCTCAGAAATCTATTTGCTACTTCCCCTGGATCTACAAAGGTAGATACTACAATAGACTGACCATTGTTTTTCATAACCTGAAAATGTGTATAAATATCAAGCATGAGAATGTGATTATCAACACAGTAAAAGGGCCAGATAATGACATCATCATTGACTGCGACTTCAAAAAGCAGAAATGGTAAAACAGCAGGCTGCTGAACGAAACCATGCTGGTCTACTTTTGTTCAATTGTGTGTGTGAAGTGTCCCTGCCCATGGCAGGGGATTTGGAACTAGATGAACCTTGAGGTCCCTTCCAACCCTAACAATTCTATGATTCTAATTTCTAAGATCAACAGAATTATTTGGCCTTAAAACACTTAAGTAGCTATTTTTATGTAATAACCCATCTACTGTGGTACAGGCTGAATAAACTCCTTGTACGTATATTCATCTCACATTGCTCTATGACAAAATATTTAAAAATTCAAATCTGAGGTCATGCCATTTCACATATTGCAGAGCCTAGACAAACCAGTTTCACCAATACTCCCAGAAAGATCAACTTCCTATTACACAAGGTAAACCAGAAGAAGGAACTGTCAGAGATTCAATTTTTTTCAGCTTTGTCATCCTTTTAGTGAGGTAAACTTACTTACATAGGATACACCACAGAACATTTTTGCAGTGAACTGAATTCCACATCACCCACATATACCCTGTCAGGACAACCTAAGTGCATTCTCAAGCATTTTACTAGTGATGGTGAGATCTAATAATGCCACGAACAGAAATTAGAATAAGCTGGTTTGCTTGGAGGCAATTCAGGCAGCCTAACCAGTCATCCCATTTATTAGATTTATAATCAAAACACAAGCAAGTTAGATACCAAGAATCAAAACGGTTATGTGATACACCTACAGAGAAGGCAGGCTTTTAGAGCACCACCACAGTTCCTGTAATAAAAAAAAAAAAAAAGGCAACAATAAGCTTTCCCTTCCCATTACTGTCATAATATTACTGACATTTGCTAAAAGTAATCCTTTCTAGTGTGTATTTGCACGGAAGTGGAATTTAGGAACAGTTAATGTCAGTTACAATTCAAGGTGTATGTAAATCAATGAGGAATTATTTTTCAATGATTAATAGTTCATAAACATATCTAAATTGTAAATACATACACATAAAAATATCATTCCCTTTATAGGATACTTAATTTGCAAATTTTTTTTTGCTCACAACTAGTATATATACATATATGAACATTTAAAAACATCTTCTATTAAGAACAGTTATCTTCTCTAATGTGGGATCTTAATATCCTAAGAAAAAAAATTAATAAAAATTAGAAATACTGCTTTCTAACTCTGCAGAATTTTCTACTTATAAAGTGTGGCTAGCTATGTCTCCAAAAGTGTGATGTAATAATGAGGAATCTAACTGCCTTTCATAGCATAAGAAACTTATTACTACACTACTAAAGCTACATTCCAATACTGTATGAAGCTTTCATTTCCACTTATAATCTTTTCTGGAAAGACTCAAATTCAAACTAACATTCTCATTCTTATTCTCTGTCAACTGTAGATGATAATCCAAACTCACCACAGGTTTTATCGCAGCACTGATCTCCCCGTAAAGTTGTCATCATATGGGAGGTATATAAATTAATTACATCAGATGCAAAGTTAATTGGGAAGAAATGGCTGAACTGCCATTCTCATCTTTTCCCATGAAAAAAACACAGACAACGCGGACACACCCCCTTTCTCAAAAATACGCTAATTCGTGAAATAAAAGGGAGATGAAGAAGTCAGAGTGCCTTCATCTCAGGAATGCCAGGAATCCCGGGAGGAATGCGTGCAAGCAGGCGGCCACGGCGCCCCCGAAGCAATACCGTCTCGGCGACCCACGGCGGGCTCCCGCCGGCCAGCTCCCCGGCCCGCAGGGGGCGGCCGGCCCGGGCAGTGCGAGTTCACCTGAAACCACAGGCCGGCAGCAACACCTCCAGCTGGGGCACTGCAACCAGCGCTTCGGGGCAGCCACAGCCGGGGAAAAGAGCCCTAGCTCTCTACAGCCTTCGGAGAAAACTCAGAAATATTCAGGTCTTATCGGAGTCTGTTTTCAAGACAACTCCCTCTCCCTTCCGCGGCCCGCTGGCAACGCTCCCCTCTCCGCCATTTAGTACACCCGCCGCGGGGACGGCAAAGCCGCCTCTCGCCTCACAGCCCTAAGCAGCGCTGAGGGGAAAAGGCCTGTCCCGGTAAGGCCGTTGCTTCATCAGCCTCCCCGCGCGTAACCAGCTGGTCTCGCAGGGAGAGACGTGTTGTTCTCTCCTCACGCCCGGGAGGACTCGGTGTCCTTGGCCTTTGGAAAGGAGCGTGTTTAACGGAGCGAGATGGAAGAGGAAAGGCAGCGACCCAGGGCGCCAGAGCGCGGGGAGCCACCTCCACAGCTGCGGCGTCTGTGCCCACCGCCCTCCGGTCAAGTTGCGCCACATCGCGTCTCCTGTCCCAGACTGGCCCCGGCCACCTCGGAAGGGAGTAACCGGGGGACGCGGTGCTCCCCCACCCTCCCGTCAACGCAACCGGCTGCCGTCGCTCTCCTCACCCGTCCCGAGCCGCCTTGCCCTCTGAAGACGGATCCAAGTCAGTTTCGAGGCGCTCTCACCACCGCCCCGCCAGTCGCCCGAGCCGAGCGCGGACTGCCCACCCCTGGGAGCGGGGGAGGGGGTGCCGGAGCCGGGGCCAGGCCCTGCCGGGGAGGAGTCAGGCGAGGGGCGCTCCCTCAGGTGAGCGAGGGGCTGCTTCGCGCGCGCCGTCTTTTCCCGCCCGTCCGCTGGGCTTCTGAGGGGGAGCGCGGCGCGCTTCTCTCGCCGGAGTCCCCCCGCCAGATTCCTATGAACCACAAACACAGGGGAAAACACCCAGCTCCTCCCATGTGCGGGCTGCGCACGCAGTGCCAGGGCTATAAGGGGGTGGCAAGAACAGTCCTCTGAAGAAGAAAACCACGCCAGGGCCCAGGTAGTGTCAGCTCGAGGGCGCTTGACAGTCGGGTTTGTTTTCCCTCGCGAGTGCGGCCGGTCGGCGTGCGGAGGCGATTGGCGAGGTTCCCACTGCGTCGGGGAATAGCTGAGGCAGCACAAGGGCGGCGCAGGGAAGGCGCGGTTTTAAACGTGTAGAGGTACGAGGGAAGGAGTGATAGAGCTGGGCCGTAGTCTGGAGCGTATAGGGCAGCATAACCGTACTGCTTAGAGAACGTCATCACAAGCATCTCTGGGCACATCTAGGTTGTCTTCAGCATTTTGGACAATTCTCACAATGTCTTCAGCTAGACTGGAAATACCACAGCAGGATGTTTGCAGATTTCTGGAATATTCCACGTATATAGTGAGAACTGAAGTGCTGCCATGCTAGAGAATGTCATTCTCCCCTGACCCATGTGCAAAAGAAAGCTAGGTTCTAAGGACTTGTGGTTTCTAAGTGTAATAAAATTACTATAAGCATCACACAAGAATTTCACCTCAGTTAATTTCTTCCACTCTCAGAAATTTGTTCTCAAGGTGTGAACCACCAAGTGACACTGTCAGAGAAAAAAAAAGTTATAGTGAATATATGGGGGGAAAAAAAACCCTATAGATTCACATCTAGAACAAAGAAATGCAGAGCAGTGAACATGAGAAGGAAAAATTCAGTAGATAAACCACAAAAGCTACTTACAGAGTTGTTCTGCAGAAGGTGCATGGATAGGTGCACATCCTCTTCAAATCCAGCCCTGCTGGAAGTCACTGCTCAAATTTCTTTTAGAGCTGCTTTGCTACTCGTTATACGTATGTGGAAATGAGCCTAGTTAACAGACACTATTATGTGGAATTGTGTATCATTGTATGGCTTTTCTATAAAGAATGCCCTTGTCTTAATCAGAATGTACAAACATAAGAGGTTCCACCAGAAAAGTTCCCAATACAGGATCTAGGGCACTGTATCCAGTTTTAGGTTCTGTGCTGGAAAAAAAAAAATTAAAGTTCACACAAATACATTAAAAAAATGTTAAAAAAAAACCCTTAAGTGCATCCTGCGAATTAAAAAAAATAATAAAAAAATGTATATTCCAAGCCAATATTCCATAAAGATCTATTAACAACTGCAAGAAACGGTCAAAAGCAAAACGAAACAGAAGTAGTGACTGACAAAAATAGCTTGTGATAAAATACTATACTGATGGTTTAATTAGTGGAATGAACTATAAGCTGAGGGAACTTGGCAAATTATAGAAGTTTGCTATCTTGATCTTCTACATATTTTGCCATCTAACATTTGCTTTTCATATACATTTTTGCACATAACCAAAGGCCATGACTAGTCTTGAAACTGTTTAAGTAAAAAAACCCCACAGTTTGCTTAGCTCCTCCTTTCCTTGTAGTTTTTCAGAAACCAAATGAAGTTTACCCTACCACCACCTCTCTCTAACTGGGAAAACTGAGAAATGAGGAATCAAAAAGAAACAAAGTAATTAAACTTCTCCGCCCCCTGAGAGTTACATGAGCTATGTGGCACAGTTTTCATGAATATATGGCTGTGCTTTTTCACAATTAAAGTGTGAGGAAATATGTTGGCAGCTTGTTCAGCCTTGCATTAAAGAGGTGTATACACTTACAATTTTCAGGTTATTGTTAGAGGTTAATTAAAACAGATGTTAATCAATGTTATACAATAATACATTTCCATTGCATTGCGAAGCAAACCAGAAAACAAACATGAAGTATTAATTTATTGCTAAAACAGCTAGGCTATGATGACTATTAGTTATATACTCTATAATTTTTTTTTTCTTCTTACCTATCAGGCCCAAAGATGATTCCATTGCTATCTGGCATAGTCAGCATTGTGCTATGTAGAAAACTGTTTTCTTGTTTTGAACTGAGTCTCAAAAAATTGTTTCATATGACAATTGAGAAGAGGCATTTATATATGTTTTCCTTTGTTTTGTTATGCTTTTTTTATTAAAGAGATAAAAAGATAGGACCAGCACAATTCTATGACTCTTATATGGGCTGTGAACATCCCAGACTGAAAAGGAGAGCTTTGAATAGTTTCTGACTCAAAGCTCTATCCTACATTTAGTGAGCTTTTGAAGGAAGTTTTATTTGAACCTTTAAATTTTCATTAAAATTATAGTTAAAATTTTTGTCAATTTTTGGCATATTCTGAACACGAGTTTTAGAAGTACTTGGTATTGCTACATTAAGGCTGTGTTCACTGAGAGCCATAGTCCAGCTGGAATATTGCGAAAATATCAGATTATCCAGTGAAGTAAGAATTTTTTGAAGAAATGTATACAAACACAGCAATAAGCTAAAACTGGACTCTTGACCAGATGAGTTGGGTCATATATAGATGTCAATCTCAGTGCAGGATACCACTTCCTTTCTTACCACTCATCCACTACTTTTCTCTTCCTCTGCTGTAAGTAATGGCTTTGGTCCTTGTTTACAAAACTGGCTCCACGCTACGATTAATGTCTCTCTGTCCAGGCAGCCTAATATCAGGCAGTTGTGAAATACAATACAAAATGGAGTGTGCAGCTAAAGCAAAACCAAACAGAAATGTGCTAGCAGCTTGTGCTATAGATTAAGTCCAGCTGCCACCTACTCCGACACACCCTGGGTACTGAGCAGCACTCCCTAAATTCAGCTCTTGTTTTGCATTGAGCCAGACTGTATTGAAAGCCTGGGATTTTAGTGCTATGCGTGGATCTTAGCAATCTCTTTCTGTTGAACTACTCATTGAACTGAATTGTGATACTTTATTATAGTCCCCGATTTCCTTTTCATGAAATGATCTGATACAATAATCACAGTGGAAAGGGTTAAAAATAAGAAGTCTTTCTCACAGGGTGTAATTACTTTGAAATACTGCTTCTGTGTCGTCTTTTACAATATATATTGCAAATTTTCTCAAATTATTGTAACAAAGATTAGTTGTCTGTTGCTTAAGAAATAACATTATCCCTGTTATTACTGTATTCAGTATGTATTGAGTAGACACTTTTATCTATTTCTTAGTTCAAGAAACAGCCTTCAAAATTCAGGTCTTCTTTCTGGTCTCTACCATTATTTTCACCAACTTCTATTCTCAAAATATTTTATCTTAAGCAAAACATTTATGAAGTTGATTTTAAAATTATATCTGTAAAATTGTATCTCTGACTCGACCATTTTAAGAAAATTAAAGCACTTTTTGAATATATGAGCATAAGAAAGCACACTTTTATAAAAATCACACCACTCTGACTATCATAAAATACCAGGAAACAGTTCTATTTTAAATACTAAATTTACTGTGGTGTATATTTGCTTTCAGAGGAGGATGTGGGTTATTTGATGAAATTTAATAATGCTACCCTCAGTATTATGACATTGTACTAGCATTATAGAGCTCCACACAGATACATATTGAGATCAACCAATGCTTTACAACTGAAGTAGACAAAGACGTAATCGTACACACATACACACACACACAAAACCCCCCAAATAAAACCAAACCCAACCAAAACAAAAAACCCATATAAAAAAAAACCCCAATCCAGAATGTGCTATTATGAAACCTAAAATATATATCATGGCAAGATAATGCAGAAACTTAAGATTGGTTATCCAAAGATTACATCCTGGAGACAAAATATATTCTGTCTCAGAAACATGTATTTTAAAATTTGGTTTACTTTTATTTAAGTAGCTTTTTTTACAACATGTATCAAAGCTTATCTTGGTTTAGGGTGTGCAGGTAATTTAACACGTCTAGCATACCAAGCAAGACAGCACATAAGAAGGAAATTAATATTTTTGTATTTTAAAATTTACTGTTAACTAGAAATACAGAA
This sequence comes from Indicator indicator, assembly GCF_027791375.1. Classification (NCBI taxonomy): domain Eukaryota; kingdom Metazoa; phylum Chordata; class Aves; order Piciformes; family Indicatoridae; genus Indicator; species Indicator indicator. The sequence continues at coordinate 8,576,645 of NC_072025.1, forward strand.
GGACAAAGTTTTGGTGTGTTGGCCAGTGTATTTTCACGTGTAGTTGTGCAATAGCACCATCTGGTGTCTACAGTCATTTTAACCGTTCTGCAAACATCTGAGTAGCTTGGGGAAAGAAAAGATAAAGACCAAGAAAAGGGATTATCTTTAACATTTTTAAGATTATTTTTATCTCTACCCATTTTTCTTAATCAGGTGAGGGTAGTAGAATTTAAATAGTTTTGTGAAACAATATTTCAGGAAAGTATAAATGTTTCAATAATGTCCCATGTAAGAAACTGTAAGGATCAGCTTACAATGATACTGATGCTTCTGTTTTAAAGGTGAATTACTCCTGATTCACCTTAAGTATCTTGACTATTTCATTACAAACAAATTAACTCAGGAAAACTAGTTCATCCTGGCCTTTACCATGGTTTATTCCTTGGTTTCTTTTGAAAATAACAAATGCTGTCCTGTATGGACTTCTATTTCAGATCCCACAACCATCCATTGTCTGAAGAGAAGTTGTTTACAGCCTAATTATGAGTCAGCCCAGAGTACTTTATATCCTCAAATACGGAGGCTTCAGCGATGAACTAGGTTCTTCTATCTTCAGCACTCATTTAAAGTCTTCTCATCTTTACTGGGGCTTAAAGTACTCACAGAGGTATGTTCGTATATATTTGACACTATACAGATGAACTAAACTTCAGTTTTCAGTTAGTACTATTTTCTTTAGGTAGAAGAGATTTTCCTGGTTAGATAGCATTTTGTGACTGTAGAGGGTGCTCTTAAAATACTGGTGATGGTAATAAAATTTGGCCATCAGTTTCTCTTTCTGTAAAGCCTATCAATGTTAAGATGTTTATATTTAGCAAAGAAACTTGTTGTACAGCTAGTGTGTTTTATTTTAGATATGGGCAAGAGTCATTATCCACATTTGTATCTAAATACATCCCTGGAAATTTCTGGATTCAGTTTATTTTTGCAAGTATGTTTCTCTCAAACAGTGATAGTGTCTTCTGAGAAATATAGTGATGATGTGTAAAAAAGGTTGAAAGAAATACTAGATAGAGTGTATTTCTAGTTTCAAGGCCATTCAGAGTTGGAAAAGAACTTACTGTTTCAAAGAAGCAATTTAAATATTCACAAATATTCTTTAGTTATATGAAGTTAACGCTTCCACATTGTGCTATCTGAAATTCTGTTGCGAAGGATTTAACTTTATTATAACTTTGGTTCATTTGTAGTTTGGTTAATTGCTCCACCATACCCCCAAGCTATCTGTTTTCTATACTTCCCTAACTGAATTAGCAAGGGTAAAAAAATCCTAGATACAACAGACTAAATAAAACTTTGTCTTGCTATATTTTCCCCTCAACCATACAATCTTCGTTTTTTTCAGTATAAAATTATGCGTTCCCCTCAATACAGCCAAGAAATGATTGAGTTAATTCTACATGCCTGAGAAACTGTACCTCTTTCCAGAGAGGGTAGATTCTATAAATCTCACCTCAGAAAGATAAGAATTTTATTTTAGTAATCAGAGCTGCAATAAACCCACGAGGAGAGTTCACATCTCTGAGGTCAGGACCTTTCTTGTGAAATTACAGCTAGGCTATGGGCTTCTGCAAGCACTGCTCTGTTAGTTCTGGATGTGATGAGGTGTGATTTTTGATACAACTGTGTCAAAAAAAGCCTATATTGTAACACACACTTTGTAAAACTACACATACGCTGCAGAAGCAGAGTTTTCTGGTTCTAAACTTTTCCTAATGGTAAATACTCTGTTTCTTATACTGAATTTATGTGCTTATCCGGAGAAGATACTCTTGGACACGAACTCAGATGGTAGGACTTTCATCAGTGGTCACTCATTTGAGATTCAGACATCACATAAGACTAATTCTATTTTAGACCAGGTGTGCAGAGGATATTTATTATATATTAGAGTGTCACAAAGACTGTGACTCTTTGCTTCGCTTTTGTAACAGCTCTGGTGTAGGCTCAGTTTTGAGCATAGAAGTCAGTATGGCCTGTTTTGTCTGGGGAAGCCCTCTGAGCTTTTGTTGGCAAACTTCAGCATCATCTATTCTAGGGAGACTTTGCCAAGAACACTGCATTAGGAAATGTTTCAAGCACAGACCAAGCTTAACAGATGTTTGCTGGCTTCTGATGAGATGAACTTGGCCTCTTCCAATCTCCAGTTTCCACTGCAAATTCACTACCCTATCAACTTGCAGGTTAGGACATGTTGCTTAACGTGACTTTACACTATGTCGTGCAAAGGGGACTTTACCTAGGACTGTGACTGCAGGCTTGCCGCATGAACAGCCAAAAGAAATGCTATCTTTGTGAGAGCTGGCAAAATTATCCCCATGAATTAGGCAAGTCTTCTCAATAGAAGAAATGATAAATGTCTGATTTCCAATGGTGGTAAATAATTCTGATGTGAGTCATGTAACAGGGGAACACAATGACAGGCTGAAGATACGGAGTTTGTGTCATAGGCTTTCCTTCCTCAGGATTTAGTAATTTGAACAAACAGAAATCTAGGCTTCCCCAAACCTTCATGAGTACACTAACTATTAAGATAAAGTCATGATTAATTCTCTTTCTACCACAGTATTTCTGATAGGCAGTGTTTTCAGTTCCACAGGAAAAAGTAGAAGTATCTCACCTAAACATCACCCTTTCTTCAGTCTTTGACAATGGTCAATCTGGGTGTAACCTATCAACTCTGATCATTTCTGTGGTGGACCATCTTTCTCTCAGGTGTGGAAAGAGGCACTGCACTGAGTCTGTGTTGGAGATTCCACTGCACATCAAAGCACCACAGTACCAAAGCCTCTGTGCTGTAGCCACTTAGAAAAATTGCCCAACACATTCCAAATTGAATCCGCCTTTACTGGTTCACTATTTAAGACATACTCTACAAATGCATTGTACACTACTTGCATATTTCAAGGAGTGAAAGCTCTAAATGATGCACATGTTGGAATGACAATAAGACAAATGGAAGCTTTCATTGGGAAAATGCAAACCAGAAGATAGATAGCTTGTTTGGCTTTAGGCAAAGCATGAATGCAAACATTTAAACTGGAGAAACTCCCCTTTCCTTCTGTGGTTCCCCTGAGCCATTCTATTAATTACTTGGAACTATTTACCTACTTCCCTTCATTTAGGCCCCAGGTGCAGACACTCTGGAAATCACAAATTTTAATTCTTTTCACTGGAGTGAAAAAACAATATATGGAAACACTCATATTTTCCATTCTGAAATCCAGGAATGTGAGGAGACGTGGCATCCTAATATACATTTTGTGCTTGCCTGTTTTTTGATATCCCATACCAAAATGTGAGAGTCAGTGATGTTTCTTTTTCAGAGTACAATGAAAATATTTATTTGAAAATATTCTGTTACAATAGCAGGGGCAGCTGACAGTGTTTGCACTTCTGTGTCTTCTAACACCTCACTGAAGAGATACCCCTAATGTTTGAAGACAAATATCTCATTTTGCAAATGTGCAGACCTGTGCTTATGCAGTAGCTCTGACAGCCTTCTTTTGTGGTGAAACATGTCCTTAAAGTATGACCAGCCGGATCCAAACCCATTTTTTATCTTATGTGCAGCTAGAGAACTAATGGAGGCATTAAATTACTAGAAAATAAACAATCACATTAGAAAAGTTTTTAAAAACCAACAAACAAACCCAAATCACAGCAGAGGTACAAAACTCAGTTTTAAAATAACAACAAAGAGGATCAGTCTCAATCTTTTTGGCAAGATAGCCATTTCTCAAAGCTCTCTTAGAGTTTAATTTCAAACTTCCCTCTAGGGGAAAAATGAATTAAAACTTTTCTTGTGCTCTTATTGAGAGATTCTTCTGCTCTTGATTACTTTGGAATACAACAACAGACTGTAGGACACTTGTGGTATAGATAACTTTAAATAATGATTAACAAATCTATGGCTGCTTGCACAAAGTGTATTCAACTTCTCACTTCCTAATAAAGAATGTCAGTTCCAGGGTAACCCAGGTCATCAAGGGATGGCTACTGAGTCTGCCTGCCTCTGTCACAGATGCCTGGCAGCAGGCCTACCCTCAGGAACAGCCAGCTGGCTCTACTGTGCGTTTCAGCTTCCTCCAAGTTTGTATGTGGACCTGTGAAGCAGCTGAGTTTATTTTGCCCAATCAGTTTATTTGTTGTTAATCCATAGAGTTTTCCCATTGCCATGACTGATGATGATACAGTCAGTTTGCACTTGGAGTTTTCAGCATAGCCTCTCTGCTCTGTCATTTCTGCTGGTCTGCTCTGGCCTTTCAAGAGATCTGATCTGTTTCACAGATTTTGTTCATTTTCAATCAGTTCAGCACTTCTCTGTTCTGATCCTGTTGCTTGTCCAGATGCACAGGTTTCTTTCTCAACCTGCTAGCTCTGGCTCCTATCAAACTCAGACTATGAGAAAGACAAATTCTTTCTCTACTTTCTCTGTATTCCAACTGCATACCTATTAAACTATACAAGCTATGGGGGTGATGCATTTAGGTCTTGTTAGAGCATAGACATCTATGCTCATCATTAATGAGAGGTATCAAATTTTAGTCAGAAATATAACTCCCTTGCAGAACTGTGACCAGTAACAATGCCAACAAAATGAACCCATTCATCTTCAGATGTCAAAAGAAGGGTACAAGTAGTGTCTGCCATAGAAAAAACCCTTTGAATTCTAGGGTGTAAATCCATGCATTCAAGGATTTTGAAGGGCAATCTTAGGTGTAATTTGTTGTTAAAAGGAGGAGAGTATGCTCAGAATAAAAATATTTTTCCCACATGTCTTTCTTTCAATTAAAAAATGTGATATATGTCCAAAGCATGAAGAAACTTTCTTTCTAATCTAACCAAGTATTTTTTCTGGAGAAGACAGTTATTTGGCCTAGTGAATTTAATAAGAAGATACTGTAATTCATTTAACTATTTGGTCATATTTTTAATCTCATTAAGTTAATTACTTTCCTGTTGCATTTAGTTATCTAGATGAGGGAGATAATTTTGTAAACCCCTATTTTATTATTTGATCTTTTTTATTGTATGCTGTCTTCTTATTCAGTAGCACAGCATTAAATAAATTTACAGCGATACTCATCGCTTTACCTAACCTCATTATCTTAGTTACTTACCGTCTCAGCTCAGTAGCACAAGTTTTCACAAATCTGCCACATGGAATTCTCTCCAAATTCTTTTTATTCACTCTCAACTTCTGGACTTTTTCCTTTAATTGCAGTAGACTTATTGACATGTGAATTTGAATGAGAAAAATAGCCCATTCCCCTATTTCCATATCCAGGGGAGATGAATTTAAGAGCTTGTTGGAGTCAGTGGGTTACTGATAAGTGCAAGAGAAATCATTACGCCAGTTTCAACTGTGCCCCTCAGATTTAAACAATGATATACACAGGCATAGGGAGAGACATTCAACTGTTTAAATAGCTGTTTCTGTTCAGAGTGTCAAATCAGGTGCAGTTATACCTGCTGGGTACATGGTATGGGAACCCCTTAGTCTAAGGGCACTAACAAATTTCATTTCAATGCTCTTCCAAACCACTCTAATTAATACTCTTATTCCATAGGAATTACTTTGTATTCAGCTGGACTCAAATTCGTCTGCTCTCATAAGGTTCCTCATAACCTTCCCAAATTCTGTTGCAGCTTGTCAGGAATTTTGCCATGTCAGCGGTTAGTACACTGAAATCATCTGGCAAGTAAATTTATTATGACTGAAACCTAGTTAGGATGGCATCTTAGCTCATGTCCAACTTAGGTGGGCAGTATTACTCAGACAGTTGAAACTACTGATTCTATTCCTGCATAAGTACCTTCCTCAAATGGGGCCTCTCTCGCCTGTAAAGATGAACAGCTGCTGAGTTGAAAACAATTTAAATCCTCAGGCATAGAAAGCTGTTTTACATTCTCTACTCAATGCCTAATACTCACCTAATTCTAATTCTACTGCATTCACACATTCTGATTCTAATTCCTGTTAAATAAGGTATTTAAATACTTGTTCAGAATGACTATGGAAGTGTATAAAGTAAATATATCTGAGAAAGAATTAATTTTAAATTGCAAGGTTGTACTTGAGAGTTAGCAATTATACTAAGCATGAAATCTGTGCAATTCATGATTATTCGTGCTATTTTGATTTTTGTGTAGATGGAATTGCGCTGATTGTGAATAATGTAACTGAATTCCTCTGTTTGTTTAACAAGGAAGTTGGAATTTTTGTGTGATGGAGTGTTATCACTGTCATAGTATTTGCAAGTGGGGAGCTAAAGAGACTAAGAGATGCTTTCCCATAAATATAGTGTTCTTCAGGCACAAAGACTTGAGAAGGAAACAATTCCTTCTAATTAGGAAAGTAATTTTAAGCAGAAAAAGATGTAAAAGCTTAAGGATTGTTCTTGTCAAAGGGAGATGTTTCTGAGAAGAATTAGGGCAATAGAGGATTATTGTTTTTTAAGCCTTTGATTGAGATCTCAGACTTTCATCAGTTCCATAGCAATGCAAACAAGAAAACTAAGGCTCAAATACATCTCCAGAAAAGAGGTCTTTGGGAAATAAAATAAAATAAACCATCCAAGACTAGGATTTAGCTTTTGGGTATTTATAACTCCCAGTTGAGAGCCAATGGGAAGTTTTTCTGTCATCACCCTGTCACTTTTGAAAACAGAGGGGAAAATTTTTAGCTTTTGATTTCTCAAAAAATAATATTAGTTATTTGAAAAAATTCTGGACCAGAGCATGAAAGATCCTTTAGAGAAATACTCCAGAGTTGTTTAGAGGCTGCCCTGAGTATAATCAAGATTAAAGCCTTTAATGAAGGCAAAGCTTACTTATCTGATCAAATCCTAGCATAATGGCCTAGCATGTGATATTATTCCGTATAAGTTACATAACTTTTTAAGAGCATGCTTTACCTTCTGCAGCACAAACTCTTCTTAACTTGTTCAGATCCTTGAGAAATGTAAACAGGTCTGAAAAAAAAAAGTGTATTTTGTCAACAAAAGAAAATCAGACCTTTTTGTGAGTTGGTTAAGACGAAAGCAAGACAGGAAATTAATAAAGAGGATCAAAGAATCTGGAAATAAATGTTGACAGGCTTCTGCACTGGCAGTTTAAAATCACGTACTATTAAGCATTAGCTTTCTGCTTAAGTGTTTACCCACAAGATTGCCTTTCCCTAATAAAGGCTAGAGATTACCCACAACTCATTTGTGTTTGCGGGTCAACTGTGCATATGTGTGGGTACATCCTACCATTTATCAGCCACAATGCACTGAGGTCACAAGTCCCCAGCCTCATTAAAAGACAGTGAGCCAATTGTAAAACAACTCCCTTCTCCCTTGGCACATCTGAACATATGGTGTAGGAGTAGTATGCTTAATTTTGAAACAGTTAGATCTGGGAAGGAGCTAAGCAGTTAGGCAAAAAGTAAGTAATGTAACTTTGGATATACAGAGTCGTATAGTTTTCCTGTTTTGACAATAGGATCGATGGACTACAGCTTCAAGCTTTATTTTTTTTTTTCACACAATGAGAAATAAAGACTAAAAGTTACAGTATTGCAAGCTGTAGTTCAACAATAAAACAAAAGCATGATGCTACTCCAGTGTCATAATGTCTCAGAGCTTCACAAAATCATTGACTGAAAATAAAGTACTGTTGTACTCAGCATACTATGATGTAGGAGCATTGTATCATCAGGGTGTTTGTTACTGTCAGAAAACATAGTGACAGAACAGAAGGTGGTTGGTTGACTCCTTATCTGTTTAATATAATGTGTCTAATACATCACATTAAAGAATTGTTTAGAAGTCGGACAATACAGGCTTGTAACAATTGTCATTACACAACTTACATCTGTAGTCCAAGTATGGGTGGCAATGGTTGGTGTTATGCCCTCAGTCTCATCTTTTGCATTGGCAGGAAAATATGGTGCAAATCCTGCAGTTCAGACTTCTTTTTGCTAAGATAGATTTACTGATTTTTTAACTGTTTATCTGTAAGCATTAAATTTCTCATTAACCTGTTTATCCTTTTGCACAAGGATATCTTGAGAAAACAGCCTTTGCCAGGTTAAGGAACTGCTATACATTCATTCATTTAAAAAGAAAATACTCACTAAAAATTATATACTTAAATGCAGATCTTAGGAGTCGTGTTCAAAGTGGTCCTCCAGAGAACACAGTGAAAACACCATCTCTTGAGAAGCAATGCAGAAGCTTTCATTGTCATTGAGAACAGAAATATTCATTGCTTCTTCAGTCAAGTAAATGCTCACTATTTTGTGGTTCCATATATTCAATCAAAATAAAATTACTTTTGTTTTTCTGTATTATTCCCTCTCCTAAGATGCCACATTCCCTGATGAATGTTAGATATATTCTGGTTATGATACTGTACTAATTTAGGAACATGCAGTCCTCACAGAACGTATCTATTGTGTAAATTAAGAATCATTAACTGTGTAAATAATAAGAAATTGCAACTGTGGACTTGAGAAAGAAGAAATGAAGAAGACCAAACTGGTTTAGATTGTCTCTGCAGTCAGTCTGTCTCATCAAATGTGTCAGACAGCCTAGAGAGCATGTGCAAAAAAGTTCAGCTAAAGGCCATAAGGAGGAATAGGATGGACACCCCAAACGACCCCGACAGTATATAATGAGCATGCATGCATGAGATTTACATATGTAATGAATTCCATGAGCTAACATTAATATGATAATCACTTCTTAGAAAAATGATGGTTATGTATGAGATGTAAGCAGATAGTTTCTGAATTTGACTGGCTTTGGTACACTTAGGTGGAGCAATCCCCCGTGTATCCATCACCGGAATAAAGAAATGCCTGCTTCTGAACACCTCCTTGGTCTTAGGGAGTTTTCTTGCCATATTCGGCAACAGTTAACTGGAAAACAGCGAAGTTAGCTAGCTTGGAACCCAACTTCATTGCCGAATAAAAGGGCTCTTTTCTACTGCATCATGACGTTGTTTCATACAATGTAAATAACATAGTAGAACAGGTAGCATTTTTCTGTCTGTTTAATGCTACAGGATCAAACTTTTGCATGAGGAAAAGACCAAAAGAGAATGTTTAAGCAGCAGTCCTTAAAACTAACTTTTGTTTTTATGTTAGATATGTAAACTAATTACCTTTTTGTTATATCCTTAACTAACAAGCTAGAATGAGGCTTTGGAGAGCTCTTTACTGAATTTACACAATGAAAGCGTAATACATAACAAGGAAGTGTTTCTGCAGCTGGAAAAAAAGGGGTGAAGGGATGGAAAGGAGAAAAAAGAGATAACAGTGGGGTAAAATAAATGGAAGAGACCTTTTCCACCCCTTTCACCAGCTGTATGGAGTGCCAGGTTGGAAAAAGGATGCCACATTCATTTACTTCCTTCCATAACACAGTAAGCAGCAGAACTGCCAATTTTGTTGTCTGGCTCCATAAACAGATGTTGTTTGAATTCAGACATGGGCATGAGTACATACACAGATATAGATATATACCTGCTTATTTCCACATGCTCATACTCGATTGAGAAGGCCTACTTGCAACTTTTTCAATTACCCAGAGTCTGTAAGCAGTTCAAACACAGGTCTGTCACCAGGAGAAGGGCTGTGATAATGCACAATTAGTCCAAATCCCTGAGAAAAAGCAAGACAGCTGTGACTACTAAGCCTGGCATCACTGGATTGTAGTGATCAAGTCCTGCAATGGAGTAGGGAGACACCTGGAAGCCATTTCCTGCTTGTGGAGTGATCTCCCTCCCCCTTCTCTCAAAGATAAGTATATGCAATGTGGCTTTTGTCCACAGTGAGGGTTTGTTTTTTGTTTGGTTTTTTTTTTTTTTTTGTTTTGTTTTGTTTTTTTTTTAATTATTATTTGTAATGTCAGGAAGGTTTGCTTGAAAGGCACAAATCCAGGTCTTTCCTTACATATAAAACTTCAAAAGACCAATTTTTTTCCCTCTGATGCTTTTTTTTCCCCCTCCAGTCTCTGACTTCAGATTTTTACAGCTCTGAAAACATCTTCACAATTTCATTTTGAAACTTGCAAATAATACTTTAACAGACTAGAGATTGCTTAGGTACTGGCCTGAGCTTTCACACTGCCAATGCCAAAACCACTGATTGTTGCTTTCTAGCTATACTTCACTAACATACAACAGGTTAAGATTTCCACACCCTCCCATTCTTAAATACTTAAAAGGTTCCTTGGCTGTGCAAAGTAAGTACATACTTTGTCCACGAGAATGCCTTTGAGCAGTATCTCTTTTGTCAGTTAGGTTTCTCTTATGTATTGTAATTCTTGCCAGGAGACATCACCTGACTGGTTGGGGTTTTTTGTCTCTGGAAAAATTTCATTTGGCAGAATAGTCTCTCTGTTTCAGCTGTTTGGTAAGGTGTTTTGCCCCTTGAAATCAACAGAATCCCCCAAATTCTAAGATGCCAGAATTTTTCATTTCCTGTTTTTACAACAACTTAGAGCTAGAAGCATGCAATGCTTTGTCAATCTAAATATGCTCCAGCCTTCTGTTGATGTGTTCTATATAACTGTTAGTCTTAGAAAAACTAATAGCAGAGATGGAACACTCCTCTGTTTCTGACCCAAGCTTATAAACAACCTCCAAATAATTAATTTTCTTTTCACTAGAAGAAATCTCAGTTGAAGTCTAGACATTTTTGAAAACAAATTTACAAAAAGAGATAGGTAAATGTTAGGATGCCAATAAAAATGGGTTTGTGAAGTCTTAGAGCAAATATCACTCACAAAATGTTCTCCAAGGTTTTGAGAAGGTTACTTTTTACCTAAAGACATCTGTTTGCATGTATAATTCATTAGTATTATGTTATCATTCTGTTGCAGTAGTTACGAAATTTTTATAATTTATTTCCTCTCTTAACCAGTGATTTATAACCACAAACTCTGAATGGAGGCTTAGACTTGCTGAGGAAGGTATGACTTTATAGGAAAGTCAAATTCTTTAGAAATACAAATGGTGACAGAAAAGTGTAAGTGGTCAGAGTGCATCAAGGACTGTCTCCTGCTGAAGGAGCCAAACACAATACTACACAGCCAGCAAGGCAGAAGCCTCACCAGGCAGTGTCCTATCCCATAGCACCAGAGCAAGAGAGCAGGGAAGGTTTAGGGGAGACAGTAGAGGTTAAGAAAATGTCCAAATACCAGGAAGCTTGCAGTGGCAAGGCAGAGCCAACATCAAGGCAGGCAGTCAGTTTGCAGGTGACGGACAGTCCATGAATCATCAGAACCATAGCAACAGGCAGAGCCCAGATGAAGCTGTGAAGTCAGATCAGCAGATTCCATAACCAAGCACAGGCACACCTGAACCGTAGCTTGGACAGGGACTGAAGCCCCAGGACCCATGTTCAGAGGCCCCAGGTGAGGCTGGTCAGGGCCATGAAATCCTATTGGTGCACGGGGGCACACAAAATAAGTTAGTTGAACATCTGATCTCTTATTTTCATGCATAGGTGAGAAATGGAGAGAATTATGATTGTGTCTTGACTCGTGCTGTTTTCTGACCCGAGTGCCTGATTTCTCAATAATAACAGCAATAATGCTGTGTCTACTCGTAGTTTATATAAACATGAAGTATGTTAAACAACTGAATTATGATGTGATACTTTTGCTTCCACTGAATCCTGGACCATCTGTGTACTGATAAATTTCTGGAGTTAGAAAGAAGATCTTTCACTATGTAATTCAGATACTCCTGGAATATTATTCTGTATGTACTTCGACATTTATAATTCTTTTTCTTTTTTTTTTTTTCATTGCAATTAAGTTTCTGTTGGATCCCAAGTTTTGGTTGATATTTCTGTACTTTTGAAAAGTCTTCTTTGCTCATCTTAAACATGTAAAATTCTCAACTTCTGTGCTGTTCAAATTATGAAAATTGATGCAAGCTTTGTTTCCAAAGGCTTAGAGTGTCTATAGCAGAGTTTCAGGTCATCTGATTTCTGAGAAACAGTTTGGTTCATGTGTATTGATAAGCAATGTTTTCTTTTTTCATCTTTCCTAGATGAGGTAATACCTACTGCTGTCTCGCATTCCGAGACACAGAGCAGGATGTCAGCAGCTTTGCAAGATACAATTGTAACAAGCACTTCGTACTTCTGGACTAACACCTGATCAGCGTGTAAAGTGTCCAGTTGGCTAACTCTGTCCTCTGCTTTATAATTAACAAAATGCATGATTCTCCTGTGGCAGAGAGAAAATTCAAAACCTATCAAGTTCTAACTGGGAGAATTTGGGCAGAAAGGATCCATTTCAGTGCCTCACATAAAGAGGCACAAATAATTGTTTCAGTAGTTGCTGCAGCACTATCATTTGCTTCCCCAAGTTCTGTCTGGCCAGGACTAGATGTAGAAGAAAACCAATAGATTTTGTTGAGATAAGACTCAATATGTAAGAACCTAAGAGCACCTGTGCTGGGTCAGACCAAAACCCATATAGCTCAATATCCTACTGAATTGAGGTAGATGCCTTGCAAGAATGAAATTCTTTTTAACTTGCAAAAATTTCCTCCACACCTTTTCTTCAGAGAATCATAGTGGGCAGGAAAACTCAAAAAGTAGCTATTCATGTTTCATATAAGATAAAAGGGATCCATATCTTGCTGCTATAAAAGGCATTGTTGGCTTCAGTTATCTCTGCTGAGGATACCACCTAAAAAATGTACACATAAAGAATAGTCTAAATTTAGATGTTACTCCAGTAGCCATATCAGACTTCATCATCTTTCTATTTTTGATGTCTTGTAGCAGATCATAGCTCTATGAAATAGAGCAGTGCTCTATTTCTAGTCTGACATTTTGATTTTAATAACCTAATACGAAATAAAATAGCAGGTGCATAGCAACACCGGTTTAGAATGAGTGTTTGATGCTAATAAGCAATTTTAGACAAGATTCTACTCACCCAAGGCTTTCATCTCAGCCCATACAATACATATATAATCGTAACAATTAACCTCTTAGCTTCTGGCTAAAGGATTGTGGAAATAATCTATAAGATATAAACAAAAGAATTGTAAGTCAGTGGCATTATGTGAGATCATTAGGAAAGATCCAATGTAGTCACTTGAATAATATCACTGCACTCTGTATTTTTAATAATTATGCTATCAACATTGCAAAAGCTGGTCATGGTCTGATAAAAGACTGATGCATCAAAAACTGACCAAACACTACAGAGAAGGATTCCTGTCCAACGTAAACATGAAAGGGAAATGTGGGCATGGCCATAAGCAAACTAGGGTTTGCGTCTGGTGGAAAACTGAGAGCTCATTGAATGAAAGGGTTAATTAAGGGATTACAAAAATGAACTCCAGGCAGACAGTGAAAATTCAATTCCCCTAGATTGTTAGGACAAAGAAAAAGATGAGTATCTTTGTCTCTTGTGTTGTTCATCACCCTCCTAAATCCCCCAAACAAATAACAAACAAGCCAAGCCCTTCTGTCACACAGACATGGTCTTGCTATTACAAAGGTTCCGCTTGTAAAAAACACTCTTGTCTATTTCTCTGCTTTTCAACATTTTATCCTCTTACCAGGTTGAAGGTCAACAGAACTCACAAAGAAAATACAGTTATTTGTTCCACCAGCAATCTAATACTTGACTGGAGATACACATTGTATCAGACTGTGAAAGTGCAGGCTTCGTAGTTAACCTGAGTCCAGTTTAGAAGGCTGAAAAGGTATCTCAGTTGCACTCAATGATCTTAAGAGTCTTTTCCAATCTAAATGATCCCACAATTCTGTTACAGGTTTCTGCTACAATAGATTCAATGTATCATTTAGTTTCTCTTCCAGCTTCTGGGGCAAATCCATTTGTGTACTCCAAATTTCTGTCACATAGCACAGTTATCAAATGGCACAGATCTTTTGAATTCCTCTTCTGCTTCCTCCAGGCCTGCTGTGTAATTTTTTTCCCTACTCCAAAGCCAGTCATTTACCAGTCTCCATCCTCATCAAACTGTGGCTTCAGCTGAGGGCAAGTCAATAGGTTGGGTATCACCTAAGGCCTGATAAGCTGCCTCTCCCCACATCTTTTCCTCATTCTGTTCATTGCTTGAAATACAGCCACCTACCAGCACCAGCTACTGGGCATTTCAGAAAGTCAAGTTCCTAATTCGTTCTTCAGTTTGTTCTGTTCTGCAGCCCTAAGGATTCTCTGTCAGAACCTTTACAGCTAGCCAAGTAAAAGAGACTGATGATCAGGACATGAAGTGGAGAACAAAAGAAAAACTTTGTGTGGGTATTGGTCACAGGGACCTTATTTCTGGAGTCCAGCGTGAGAATTTGTGCTGTGTAGATTTGGTCCAGCAGTGCTGACACCTTGCATATAGTGACAAAACGGCAAACAGCAAATTATTGAACTACTGCCTCAGAAGTTTCCCAGGTTCTTAATGATGGAGAATTTTTCTGGAGATTAGTCAGATGACTGTTAATTTTCATCTCTCTCAGAATACCATCTCAATAAAGGAAGGAATTATTTAATGTCTAGGAATGGAGCAGGAAAGAGTGTTAATTATACTTGATAAAGTGCAGTCCTACCACAAGAAGAAGATGTAGAAGTAGTTTTATTACTATTTTAAATAAAACGACCTGCAACATAATTTCTTTGCATCACTGAAGTTTCTAATCTCTTCATAGTTTCAGTACTTGATCATTTCATGTCTCTATTTTGAATCATCAGACTGCACTTTCTGATAGGAAACACCAGCAAAATGGCAGAACTTAAAGAGACATCCAACGCACATGACAAAATGACAGGGATTTCTAGAAGCTGCATATTGAATTCTATTTTTTTTAAATATTGTTGGTCTCACATATGACTTAGTGCTAGAGGTATAATTGCATTCATTCTCAGCAAGGAAAAATAGTTGCTTAAGAGAACACTTTCCCCAGAGTTTTCTTCTTTGGCAGTAAGATGTCCTCATTTAGTTTCAGTTTGAAGCTGTTAATAGGCTGCATTCTGCAGAAATGTCTATTAATCTAGTAAATGCAAATGCACTGAATGCATATTTTGCAGGGGTAAACCTATGTATTTGAAGTCAATGAGCTTAAACTGTGCAGTATAATTAGAGGAATGACCCTCAGTTTGCTTTGACAAAACATTCTATAATTGCTGGATTTTAGGATTATTGGATTAGATGGAATGCCTGGAAGTCTTAAATTGGAGCATCTAGAAAAGTCAAGCTTCTCATGAACCAAAGTTACAATCTATAAACCTCACAGTTTGTGTAAGTTGATGTAGTAATTTATCAAATATACTTTCATGCTAGAAGAACAGCCTCTTTGTCTGACCTTCCTTCTTTTCTAACTTTTGTTTTAATGTTAAGAAACTTTTCTCAATGAGAGAGGACAACATTTGTAGTGCTGTAGTAATTCTTAGCATGGTCTGTGAATGATTAAGCTTCCTTACCCGTATGTTACTAAAAGAATCCGAATACTGACTGGACATTGCATAGCATTCATCTTGCAGAGTTTATTACTTAACTACATCATGGTCCATAAGCACAGCTACATATTTTATGGCATTCTTACAAGATATACTCTGTTGTCAAAGCACTCTGCTTTGATTACATAGTGTTTCTGAGTTCCAAAGAACATGGTAGATTACAGGCTTTTATCTTTTTTTTTTTTTTTTCTCAGTGCAATAGCAGATTCACTAGCAAGTACAGAGTTTTCACAAGTGGTACACAGAAAGTAACTGTCATTTTGGCTTATCTCTCTTCCAGGGGAGACTTAGTATTTCATTCCTAAAAGTTTTTATGACAAAGATTTCTCCAGCTGCTGGTGCTCTCCCTGCTTGGTCCAATGTATAGCATACCACACATATAGCTGTGAAAACCATAAGAGAGACTGGCTATATGCTGTGTATCTGTGTGTATAGAGAAGTAACACCACAATGATAAATAGATTAACAAATAGTAGGGAAACTCTGGGCTCTGGTTCAAATCTCTCACAAGAAAAATGCTATGAAGTTGGTCATGTCAATAATGAGGAGAAATGTCCAGTGTATTCTAGTGGTGTTCTGAGCCTACAGGTTTACAGTATCACAGTACATTAGAGGTTGGAAGGGACCTCCAGAGATCTTCGGGTCCAACCCCCCTGCCAAAGCAGGATCACCTGACCTGCTGGACACACTTTTCTTGATGCACCCCGGGATATTACTGGCTCTTTTGGCCACAAGAGCACATTGTTGTTCCATGGAGAACTTGCTGTCCACCAGCACTCCAAGGTCTTTCTCTGTGGAGCTGCTTTCCAGCAGGGCAGCCCCTGCTGATATTCCTCCCCAGATGCAGGACCCTGCACTTGTCCTTATTGAACTTCATGAGATTTGCCTGCACCCAGTTCTCCAGCCTGTCCAGGTCACGTTGGATGGCTGCACAGCCTAACAGGGTGTCAGCCAACCCCCCCAGTTTTGTATCTTCAGTGAACTTGCTGAGGGTACTCTCAATCCCCTCATCCAGGTCGTTGTTAAAGATATTGAACAAAACTGGACCCAGTACTGATCCCTGAGGAACCCCACTGACTACAGGCCTCCAAGTTGACTCTGTGCCACTGATGACAACCCTCTGAACTCTGTTGTTCAGCCAGTTTTCAATCCACCTCACTGACCAGCCATCTGTGCTGCATTTCTTGAGCTTTTCTATGGGGATATTATATGAGACAGTATCAAAAGCCTTACTGAAGTCAAGGTATATAACATCCACTGCTCATCCTCATCTACCCATTTGGTCATGGTTTCATAGAAGGCTACCAAATTAGTCAGGCAGGATCTCCCCTTAATAAATCCAAGTTGGCTACTCCTGATAACCTTCTTGTCTTCTATGTCATTAGAGATGACCTCCAGGATGAGCTGCTCCATCGTCTTTCCGGGGATGGAGGTGAGGCTAACTGGTCTGTAGTTGCCTGGGTCCTCCTTCTTGCCTTTTGCCTGCTCTTCCTTTTTGTATTTTATGTATTTGAAAAAACTCTTCTTGTTCTCTTTCACCCCCCTGGCAAGTCTCAGTTCCAAGAGGGCCTTGGCCTTCCTTGTTGCATCTCTACAACAGGTTTACAATCCAAGTGTTTCAAATGGAACAGTTAATCTAAGCATACTATGTTGCTCTTTTCTGTGATGGTTTCTTAAGTATTAGGAAGATTACTTTCAATTAGTGTACTGAAGAGTTTTGAAAGTTATTACTAATATGCTGTCAGCAAGTTTTGTGAAACAAACAGAAGAGGAATTGTGTTTACAAGCAATATGGAGACAGCTGTGCTAGTCATATTCCCAAGCCATTAACAGACTAGTCGTCAGCACTTCAAAGCACCATATTCCCATGTCACTTAGTATTTGCACTATTAAAATGACAGCAGCCAGAATAAAAACCAAAACTTTGAAGTGTCCCAGTATGATGAAGATTATGACTTTCTGAACAGAAGGATCAATATGGAAAAGTGTAAATCATATTCTTATTTTCTGGGGTTAAAAAAAAAAAAGACAAAAAAAATCAATTTTGGCATCTATTAAAATCAACTGATATTTTAGCCACTGATTTCCACAAGGCCAGAACTGTGCTTTTTAGGTTGGCAGTCTTGTCTGGATTTAACATACCTGAATTAGCAGAATTACATGTAGTGATAACTTATGTATTTTCTAATTTAAACTATACAAATAAAAAAGACAACAGTTTATCACTTCCTTCTTTGGTGATAGAGCTCTATCAAAAATAAATGTTTTCACTAAATTCACAGTATTTCAAAAATTTCTGTCTGAGATAGCACGTAACTCTCCAACTTCCTTTCAAATAGTGATCTGTGTTTCTGTTTAAGCCAGGGACTGATACAAATTTGCTATACTATTGGGTACAATAAAATAAGGAAATAAATATATTAACAGATGTTCAGTGGGACACATTTTTTCCTGTTTTACTACTGTTGAACAGAAAATGAAGTACCTGCAAAAGCCCCTTGCATACCTAAACTGAAAAGGCAGTCTGACTAAGTGTCTAAGAGTCAGGAGCCAGGGAGTCCCTGTCAGTGACAAGAAAGGGAGCTGTAATGTACAGCAGGCTTTTTCCCAGCATGGGCTCTCAATCTGCAATCTTCAGGTTCTACTTTCCCACATTTTACATCAATGTAACTATACTGTCCTCAAAGGATATTCCTCACATCCACCAATTTAAGTCTGATCGGAGTGAAGCCTTTCTTTAACCACAGGTTCTCCTGCAGCACTGATTTCTGCCAGACATTGAAGCAAAAATCATACAAAAGGCTAGAATATACACCCTGTAAATAGAGAAAAAATGGATATTAATTACTTCTTACTCCCATGCCTAATCCATGCCCTTAAGTATAACTATAAACTGGAGGCCTTGAAATCAGAAGAAATTGCTGGCCTGTTCAGATTTGCTGTCACAGGTAATATTATCCCCAAAGAGCATGATACCAACCACGCATGATTTGGGGCTCAGTAAAAACACTGCTAAATTTATATCAGTTAATAATTTTTGTGCACCACTGGCCTCTTTGGCTTCTTTTCCTCTTAAAAGATACAAGACATAGTTCTAAAGGGTTTTCTATTCTCAGAGATTTACAGAAAGAGAGAACAGATTAGAAGATTACAGTAAGTATGAGAATCCTTCCATTTAGATTCAAGAAATATTTTTGTAATAAAAAATATCCTTGCCAGAAACAGTTTCAGGTTTCTTTGGTATTTAGAAATCCTTTGCTAAACAAAGTAAAAATTAATGATAAACAAAATCAAGTTTCCTTTGAGCCTGATGTTCTTGCAGCTGCACTCCACTTTTAAGAGTAACCCATGAGCAATTAATTTAGAATGACACTGGCAAGCAGTCCCCACACTTTAATGAATATCTTTTTGACAAGCTCTTAATCTTTCTAGTTGATAAAGTCTCTCTAAAATTAGTTTAACTCTGATTTCACCATTACAAGCAATTGGTATCAAATCTAAGGTACTTTGCAGTATTTTCTCATTTAAATGGTTCTAAAAAGAGAATTTACAGTTACATTTTATAAAGTAGAAATGGCATTTGATGAAGGTCACCCTCAATCCAGTGGCAGAGCTGGAAAGAAAATCTTGGTTCCTGAATGCCCTTCTATTGTTCAATTGATTCAGCAATGGTGTGGTCTCCCATCTTAGCATCTTGCAAGGAAAGGATTAAATTCTGATTCCAAGTTATCTAATTTATTCTTTTCCTTTAGGCCAATATCAAGATCTTAGAAAGCTGAAGTATTGTATTACAGCTATAATGTAATGAATTATTGTAAAAGTTACTTAAATATTAAGTATCAGTATAAGACCATGTAGTGGTCAGCTTTTCATTTAAATTTGTGCTTTCAATGTATGTCTGCTTTTGAAAATGTTGCCCTTCAGATTCTGTGCCAGTTTTACCTATAGGTCTCAAATACAGAAACTATCTACATGAGGGTGTTATGCCACATCATTGTGTCCTGTGAAACAGGAGATAAAACTGTGAATGGGAAATGATGCTGAGATAAAATCTCATTTGAACTCTTGGGAAGTCAATAACTAAATGTTCTGAAATGTGCTAAACGTGTGCCTGTTGCGTATGCGTATTATGAGGAAAAAAAAATTCTGTATTTGCTTGAACCCATTTTCCTATGTAGGTGTTTTAATGAGGTAATTTTTGATCTGTAAGATCACCTCAACCTTTTTAATTTGCCTACAAAATAAACTAAGAGGTGCACTAGTTACTGTCAGGCTTTGAGTCTGGTAGTAATTTTCAGAATTTAGAAAACTCCAATTATCAGAGTGTAAAGCCTTAAATAAAGGAGAATTTTTTGTTTTAAATCTAATTAAGCATTGGATAATGCTAGTGGAGGCTGAGGCAGGATCATTTTGTAAGGTAATTTTTTCAAAGTAAGGATATAATAGTTTTAATTTAGTGATTCACAGGGATGGCTTGTTTTAACTCCTACTTTTCATGTAAGATGAAGAATGAGGTGAAAATGGAGTAAGAAAAAAAAATATATTTGCTTACTAGCCCACTCCATCTTAAAAAAACATGAAAGCTTATTTAAAAAAAAAAATTGTTGTATTAATAAGAACTAAGATAATCAAGATGGCTGAGAAAGGTCAGTGATGCTAAACAATGTAATTAGAGTCCTGCGACCAGAAGACATCTCACTATCTCTAGAAGTCATGAGCAGTCTGACTGTGCACTCCAAAAGTATTTCTGTAGAACATGTAAAACTGAAAATAACATATCCCAGGCACCCTGTAGAACAGTTTTAGTAGCAACAGGCGTCAGTTTGTACCATGACCTTAGAATACTAACCTTTCACAAAGGATTTGTTTTAGGTTGCTTCTTTGTTCTTTGTTTTTTCCTCTTCTTAAGTCAACACTGGAAAAAAAAAAGACAAAGGACAAGTCAGATATTAGCCAGTGTGGAAAACTGCAAAAAATGTTTTCAGTCAGTAGGATATTCCTCAGCTGAATTTGTGCAATTTTTCTTTAAGAGCTTGATTCGTATGTCAGTATCAGCTGAACTGGAAGCCTTATTGCTATGACAATTCCTATGTTTCTGTGGCAATGATAATTCCATTCCAGAAGCCACAAATTAGCAAATGGTTTCTTAGAATGAAACACCAAATGGAACACAACATGATCTTCCTCCTTTCTCATGCGTGTTAACTGTAAAAAGTTTCTTTGTCCGGAATGTGGCTCTGATTACATTTCTCTATCCAAAAATAAACATAGTGTAAAAGAAAAGGATATGGGGAGGGGGAAAGCCTGTCACTGGGCCACCCTCAGGAAAACCTCACAAGATCTACTGTGCAAGCCATTGAAGAGCTAAAGAAGTGATCCCAGCCCGGTGGTCTTATTTTTAATTAAAACAAATGAGGTTCTTTCAGCTGCTGCAGATAAATATTTGATGAAAAGAGACAAGGACAGATGTTTTAAAAAAGTGTAGTAAATAAAGAATAAGACCAGAGTTCTGTACTCAACAGAATTTTATATTTAAATATTTTTTTTTAATTTAAAGAAGTCTTTATGAATTTCTGTCAAATGTCTAATTTTACTAACATCATATATGCAAAATATAATATATATGCATAATATAATATATATGCAACATCCTTATTGCACTTAATCTGTCATAGCATTTGTAATTCATGTCCTTTTTGAATGTTTAATTTTAAAAGGTGAATGTTGTACCATTCAGTCTTTTCCTGTAGTCACAGTTGTGTTTACCAGTATGCTTGGATCTAACTTCAAACTTCACCTTTCTCTCAGTGAGGATTTACACCTCCTGACCTCCAAAGGTCCCTTCCCACTTCAGTTACCCTATGACTTGATAGCCATTGGGTCTTGATTTAATTTACTTCTTAGGAAATTAATTTGTAACATTCTATGAAAAAAAATGGTCTAATAGAATTAATTTTTAAATGGGCCATAAAAGAAACCAGAGTCATGAAACAGAGGAAAAAATCTCAGTAGCTGGCACTTTAATGTCTTCAGTGTTAGCATTATATTAGCAATGCCTGCTGGCTCAAGGTCTGATCTTGCTGTTCCTGGGTAAAAATGGATATTTTCACGGGAGTTTCAGTGGTATTATTTAATGTGACACCAACATTTGAAAATAGCATGGTAATTCAGGTCACCGGAAGGTGGATAAATATGAAGACTAGAGTTATGAATGAATGGAGTTCTGAAATATATACCTGACTCTGAAGATGGTTGAGAAGAAAAAGTAAAAAGTTGATTGACTACAAGGGGATACTAAAGAGCTATAGATCCCCACGGTAGGCGTAGGTGAAAGCAGAGCAACATCTGGTAAGATAAAGCAAAAGTTAAACAAGTTCAGATGGGAGATGAGGAACAAATTTTAACCACTGAGGAAAAGTAACCTTAGATTGCAATGAACTTCTCATAACTGGAGGTAATAAAATCAACCTAGAATTGCTTATACTATGTATTGGTTAAATTGAGAATATGGACCTCTATAAAAACTAAAAAAGGTACTTCATAGCTTGCAGAAGGTCAACATAAATTATCATAATTGCCTCTTCTGATCACAGCACCTATGAATTTGTGGTGTCCAGAGTAACAATGTACCCCAAGCCTCTTGAGGTTTTCTGAAGCTGACACAAAACTCTTAATCTATGGTCCATGGAAAATACCTGCCCTTTCCACTGTTGCAGATTTCAGGCAAGAAGAGTGATAGTCTCAAGTGCAAAACAATCAGGCAAATTTTAATTCAAAGATCAGACATAAAGAACTCAATGGCAACCTTGCTTGGCACGAATTTACTTGTGATCTGAGCCCAACAAGCTCCCAGAGATAACAGTTAGTCAATTTCTCATTTCAAAGGCAGCATGATAATTAAAAGCTTCCAGGTATACCATATGGAAATCAACCTGCAGCAAGCAGTAAACTTTCTGATAAAGGCCTAAGCCTAATTCCACTGAAGTCAATGACAACCCGTAGGAGCTTTCAGTAGAAGTTGAGTGTGGCTCAAGGTGAAAAACAGCTCTCAGAACAATCAATTGAATCCCCAGTTAGGACAGTAAAAATGTGAGAGGATTCTTTCTGAGTGGAGCCTGGTTTGAGAACTTGTGAAGCGTGAGTTGCAAGGATCTCTGACAGTGAGCACTTAAAGGGACCCTTGCAGAAGCTGATAGCATTTGGCAAGGTCAGCATGTCACCAGTTAGCACGGCATTACCTTCCCCAGCTGAGAACTTACATGGAAACTGACAGTAGTTACTCTCTTTATTTAACCTCAAGCTATCTATGGGCTGTCAACACGAGCTGTAGCCAAAGTGTTGTACTGGAGTATAAACACACAGGGTGTGGCTGATGAAGCAATAAATTAAATGAGTAGGCCTCTGTTTTCTAAACTACTGTAATGATGGGGCAAATCTATGGCATGTCCAGTGCAAGGGAGAGAAATAAGGAACTGATGTATATGCTGCCTCTGTTGTGTCTTGGAAGCTGGCTACAGCTGGAATGGGATTCAGCCTCAGAGCAACATAGTTACAGGTAAACAAACTGCAGGTACACCAGTTCCATGCTACTGAAGCTATGTCCAAGCATCATTGTCATCGTTTACATAGGTAGAAACTGAGCAGCTTTTCTAAGGAACTTGCCTTCCATTTTTTCAGAGTGCAAAGGAAATGGGAGACATGTTCAATGTCCCTAATCATCAGTGATGTGTTTTATAGAGATCCACTTCTGTAAAGACTTCTATGCTGGCTGAAATACAAGCAAAGAAGGGGAAAAAAAATAGGCCCCAGAATAATAATTACTCCTTTCTCTCCTTTACAGACAAGGTTAAGGCAGACAGAAATGAGAGGACTTACCAAGGTTACACCGTACAGTCAGGATTTAAACTCAGGACTTCTGAATCTAACACCAGTGCCTGAACCACACATTCATTTTCTACTCTGTATCCACCCCCCAGTCTTGGGCCATGTGGCCACTATTGGTGAAATGAAAAACAGGTGCAGATCCATGAACAGATGGGAGACCAGCCCTGGCTGATCTCTGGAGGATAATACAGGGCTGTTTTCCACAAAGAGGATTCCAAAGAAGCGCTATTCCTGCCCTAAAACTGAAGCTGCTCTGCCTCACACTAAATGTTATCTCCACTAGCCCAGCAAGTTTTGAGGCATGGTCTGTTGTCTGTCAGCAAAGTACATTGCCTTATTGACCTCTCAGACTTGCAATATTGGCATCTCTTGTTTTTCAGGCATGCCTATAAAGATCACAGAAGGTGAACTGTAATTCCGTTCTTTGCAGTAACTGCAGCCAATGTTTCGTGGTTGCTGAAACATGAAATTTCTTCCCTTGAGTAGACAATTTGTGAATGTCTAACCCTTAAAAAATGCCATTAGTCATATGCAGATTCTTTCTCTGGGAAAATCACTAGTGGTATGGGACAAATCAGCCAGGTAAGACAAATAATACATTTGTTCCGGATCCATAAGAACAGAGCTACTTTTGATTTCCAGCTCATGGGGAGCTGATGGCTTACTCCACACAATATGTGGTTAAACAAAGAACTTGGACTTCTCGGTGAGAGAGTCATATTTGATTACTAACAGGCTGATTGCCTGGTTCTGAGCACAGAACGGAGTGCTAGGATGCGGAGTATTTCCCTGCCTTGTGCGACCCACAGTTACAGTCCCTGCATGGTACAAGACACATTTTACCTCCACGTGTCACTCACCTGACACCTCAGTATTAGAGAAGGCATGGTAATTCTTCTTTTCCACAGTTCACACATCAAACCCAAGAGGACAGCATCTGTAAGAGGACAGAGTATGTTTCACAGAATCATATAATCATATGCAATGAGTGGAGACATCTTCACCCCATCCAGCCCATCCAGCTAGTGTTTCCAGGAGTGGACCATCTACCAGTTTTCTGAGCAACCTTGTCCTGTGTTTTACCACCTCATTGTAAAAAATTTCTTCCTTTAGTTTAAAAGCATTGCCCCTTGTACCATCACAACAGGCCCTAATAATAGTTCTTCTTAGATACTACTAGCTTCTCAGGGGTTTCTTCTGCTTCTTGCAAAAGCACTCGTGTCGTGTCAGAGAGAGATTTGTTGTACCTGCTAAAGCTTCCTTTACAGCAAAAAATGCATGTCCACTTGTGCCAACAAAGTCAAATAAATCCCAACTGTTACCTTAGATTGTATTTAAATTGAGGGCACAAACCTGATTTGCAACAGCAGGCCAAAACCACACTGCTAAGACACATGTATTCTGCTCATTGTAAACTGTAAATCAAATTGGTTAGAAAAATCTGTCTTATCCCACTTTTAGTCAGCTTTTGAAGGAAAACATTCTCCACAGATGACACTAATAGAATTTACCAGCAAAGACCACCCAGGACACTGGGAATCTGAAACTGCTTGGCCTCAGTTACTCAGATTTGTTCTCAGCTTCATGTGTCTCTTTGAGAGACAAAAAAACCAAAAAAACCAAACAACAAAAACCCAGAGCATTTCCTTCATTTTGAACTTGGATTTCTCTTCCAACTGAACATTCATGAAAGCAGCTGGTCCCAGAAGTGGAACGTTCCAAAACTCTATTTGGAGCCAAGTATGTATGTTATGGAGTCAGCCATGATACCACTTTATAGAGAACAGACAATGGATTTTGGATCTCATAAGTACCTTTCTTCCCTGCAAATAAGTTTCCTTCCCCTATTCTTTTGGAAACGTCTCGGTCTGTATTGGAAACAGAGGATGTAATTTATTTTTATCGCCTTCCCTGTAAAACTGGCCAGCTGCCACAGGGTTCTGCTTTCAGATACAGCAAGAGGCAGGAGAATCATAATGAAGAACCATTCGTTTTAGTGGCTCCTGCTCTGTTTTCTTATCTTATTTGGAGGCTACCTACTGTGCTATCTTATCACTCTTTCTAATCCTGCAAAACTTCTCTGTAACTTGAACCCCTCCAGAGAAAAAGCTGACCTTCCTAGACCTCCCTGCTCCTCCAATTCCTGCTCCCTTCCTCGCAGAGCAAGTCACTCCTTCCTTTGTTTCTTTCAGGACTCCTTTCTCACTGCCTGTCTTAGTGCCTCACTCTTCCTTTTCCCAGCTCATTACATCGCATTTCCTAGCTGAATGTACATAATACAGCTGTGTGGCCTCCTTGGGGTATGCTTACTTTCTCACTGTCCAGCCTGCCCTTTGATGTCTGATGAAGAAGGATACATCTTTTCCATTTCTTCACGTGTGCTATTAATTGCTCACTTCAGAGATACTGTTTACTGACTATGACTATGTTTACAGTTGAACACAGCTGAACATTTGGTCTTCACAGTTCACCCTCTTCTACACCAGCCACCCAGTTTCTTTTCAATTGTTGCAAAATAGATGTCTCCAAATAATTTCACAAAGTCACAGATGCAATGTACTTATGTTCCCACATCCAGACTCCTGCTCTCAAACGCTGGTTTTGCTTCATTTATAGAGAAGTAAAGAAAGACTTTATATTGGTATTTTTGTCTCCAGTTTTCTAATAAAAAAAGCAGTGAGGCTTAACAATTTGACCTTTCTGTTGCACATATTCCTACTATAGAAAACCCAGACAAATAGGTGAGCATCATACTTCTGACCTATAAAGAAAAGATAGGAACTCATGAGGAAGCATGGAAGTATGGCCAGTGAAATGAGAAGGGCTCTCTTACATATAAACTGTGCACGTCTTCATGGGATCAAGGGCCCTTGGGCAGAGGGAATTTTAGTAGGCTGAGTTGGGGGATAAAAATTACTTTAGCAAATGTACAGAAGAGAAGAATTATGCAGTTATAATGCAGCAATTCAGATCTAAGATGAAAATTCCTTCAGATGTCCTTCTCGTTCCATATGGATCTTAAAATATTACAAAATAATATGAAATAAATGTAAAACAAATGTGGGATATTTTTTTGTTCTTTTTTAGTGAACAGAATATTGTAATTATTTTGCCTTAAGATAGTATTTTGGATAAAAAGAAGGAAGCAGCTAGGTCAAAGAGTTTAAGAGCTGATTTATGACAAGGTGTATGAAATCACTGAGTGTAAGCATTAGTAGGAAAGAGAGGAAGGCACTTGCACAATTCAACAGCAGAATAACCCAAATACCCCAAACCATTTAATTTGTGTTTTGTCAAGGCATCCTTGTCTGTGCAGTTAGAGATGCTTACGTTTCCTGTGGGTCAAGTTGCCTGCTACTTTACAGTTTCAGTTCCTATTTTATCACTTATTACTTTACAGATTTTTAACCATGGGAATAAGTTTTCCATCCTGAGAATTTGGGCTGAAATATTTAAAGACTTTTAGCAAAAATAATCCAGCCTTTCCAACAATTTGATTAAGAAGGACTGCTGTTTTGTGCATATTTTTTTAAATTGCTATTATTGAGGAATTTTACTGCCCATAAATGTAGTGCTCACAAATTAGAATGATAAGAGAGTCTGATATATGTTTGTAGGTCCTTGTATCAGGAATGCTCCTTGTTATTGAAAACTGCCTTAAATAGCTACTGGCTAAATAAGCATATGTTCAGTATGGGCTTATTAGATTTGCACTGAATGAGGCTTCCCATGTAATTACTCCTTCCAGCCCTCAAGGTGACTGTAATGCTGCATGCTAGAACTGAGAACTCACTCTCAATTCTCTTGTTCCCACTGCTGTCTTCTCCATGCTGAGGAGGAACAGTCAGCTGCTGCATTACATTAATGAAGCAGTCCCAACACGGCCTGGAAGGAATGGAAGCCAGCATGCATCAGGACGGAAGGGAAGAGAGGACCTAAGGAGCCTAAAGGGACAGAACCTCAAAAACGGGCAAGGGGCCAGGCAAGAAGTGGCATAGGTAAGGGAGGTACTATTCTGTGGATGTTGGAAGGGACTGACTGTTGTTGAATCTCACCATTGCTCTTCAGAGTAGTAAACCTGCACCACATGAATCATTCTATCAGTTAATTAGCAGAGGCACATACCTAGAAAAGAAAAGTTTTAAGCCAGTTTATCATGGATACAATCTGGAGACCATATCCCATGGCAACAGAAAGTGGGGGTGAGGTGGGGCCAGGGAGGGACACAGGAGAAGGAAAGTTCAGGAAGACCTGCAAAAGCAGATATGGACGGCTCAGTTCATATGTAGCCTTCCAGTTGAAAAGGCAACAGTTCTAGGAGCAGCAAAGTAAACCAGTGTGTGGTTCTGGTTATTTTTCATCAGTTATCCTGGATATGGAAAATAGCCACAACAGAAAGATGGTGAGGCTCAACAGACACATGTCATTTTTGGTTTCACTCACACGCTTCCCAGATACCCCTGATACTCCTGTAAATGCAGAATCTGTATTTATATCCAAAAAACTTCATAATGAGAGCTTTATTGACACATTTGTTATACTTCTAACAGGATAATGATGACCAGCTGGCTACAGATAATGACAGGCACTAATTTATATTGAGTTGCTACCTTCCTATTCTATAGGCTTTTAGCACTTTTTAGTATTCTTGCCCTCTTATGATGCTCACATTTAGTATTCTTGCATGCTAGGAAAGGGATGAGCATCTAAAGAGCTTTATGTTTAATTACAGTTTCAGCTATTAATTAGTCATGTAAACAAATTAAATGGACATTTAATTAAATGTTACCCTTTTAAAAGGGCCCCTCAACTTACAAGCAACATTGTGTGCATTTAGCTTAATTAGTCAGGTAGTGCTAGGAATTAATGTACTTCTGCTGATATATTCATAATCAGATACATTAGCATTTATGCCTTTGTAGCATACAGCTCTCTTCTGCTGGGTACTGTACAAACAGAACTGGAAGCGTATCTGCAAGACTTCCTTTTCTTTGTCACCTTTAAAAGAAAATACTGATACCCTCTTCAGCTTTTGTAGGGGTCAGCTGACCGCTCTGCTGTCAATTCAAAACATGATCCAAAAATTTCCCCAATCTTATCATTTTATATTTATATATAGGTTTATCTCTTACAGAGCAAGTTTTCTGTATTCAGAGATGGGGATTTTTTGTTCCAGAGCATCAGGTTGTAGTTTGAGTGAATGAGGCTGATGCAGTAAATATCAAGCCCATAAATGTCCACAAGAACTCATCTGATTTTGAAAGGTTGTTTCAGCAGTTGGAGAAAATAATTTGGGAGCAGTCTGGAGCACCTAATCTGGCTGTGCAGTAAACAACTGGCTATTTGGTGTCTTTCCAACAAACACACAAACTAGGGCTAGCGATTAATTCTGCTTCTGTAATAAGCTAATGCTTCTGATACTGTTCATCTCTGTTCATTTGTGGGTGCTGGGAAATAAAGTAATACCCCACTTCTCAGACAGCTCATTCTACAGATGAGTTGAGAGTCTCATGTTTTGAAAATGTGGCCAGCAGGTCAAGGGATGTTATCCTCTCCTTATACTCTGCCCTGGTGAGGCTACACCTGGAGTATTGTTGTCCAGTTCTGGGCTCCCCCATTCAAGAGGGACAGGGAACTATGCCCTGGACACTGCACACTTCCATTTTCTTTTGTCTGCACTCAAGAAGGAAAAACTGTAGAAAATGTGGAAGTATTAATTTCAAGCTCTTAAGCTACAGGGTGGGTTTTTTTTTTCTCTTTTTCGTAAAACCTACATAGATGCATCAAATCAATTCAGAAGTAACTCAGGACTGAACTTCAGTGCACAGAATGGACCTATCTTAAGGACAAAGTAAGGGAACAAAGATGTAACAGATGGCTTATGCCTATGGCATCAGCTTCTGCTTCAAGGTTTGCCATTTGCCTGTTCAATCCACCTTCCTGTGCAGCAGCAAGCTAGGTACCTCAGCTCGCTGGGAATTTCTGTATTGGCTTCACAGGGAGTAGCAAGGACACTTCTTGTGCCTGAGACTTATGGTGTGTACCTTGAGAAGGAGTTTAGGCTTTATTCAGACAGAGGTGAAAGCTGTTTTTGCTGGTGTTATTCAAGGGACACGTTACCTATGGGGA
This sequence comes from Indicator indicator, assembly GCF_027791375.1. Taxonomy (NCBI): domain Eukaryota; kingdom Metazoa; phylum Chordata; class Aves; order Piciformes; family Indicatoridae; genus Indicator; species Indicator indicator. Next base: position 8,606,197 of record NC_072025.1, read on the forward strand.
GAGAAATTTTAAAAACTCACTAATTTACCATGTTAAAAAAAGATGGCACATTTATTGCTACATAAATGTTATATACATAGTGTTTTCTGTTACATTGACAGAAATTTCTTTGAACTTCTTGCTGCTGGTTGGAAAGGTTTATCAGCAATACCTTGAAATTTGACACAGGGTACAAATCTGCAATAAACCAACAATGGAAACTGGAGAACAAGATGAGAAGCAATTCATCTCGGACAATTAGCTCTTACAATACTCCATAGGTACTACACGGTATGCTAGAACCCTACTATGGTCTTACAATGCTATTGTAAATTTCTGATATTAATGAACAGGTTATGGTAAATAACCCTACATTTTTACTACCTAATATAGTAAAATAAAGTAAGAAACTTTTTACTGAAAACTTTTTCGATTTCAAAAATCTAGAAAGAGTAATATTTAGAATTCAAGAAATTTTCTTACAAGATTATTGTATAAAAGACTAGCTACAGTGAAAAATAAGCCAAATGTTTTTTTCTTTCTATTTTATGAAGGAAAGCTTCTGGGCATACTGCAAAGTCTAATATAGCCAAAAAGACAACAAGCTTAGAAGGAAATAGGCCAGGCAGTGGCACGTGATCACTTTCACACGTCATAAGCAACAAATTCGTTTAGCTGATAAACACTGAAATGAAGAACAAGGCCACAGATATAATCAGGTGTTATTTGATGATATATGCAAATTAAAGTAATAGAAATGAGTCCACTAATTCCACAAACTGTTTTGTTAGGAACCATCCAAAACATCAGCTTAAATTCATTAGTTTATTTTAACAATCCATTCTTTGTTCTTTCAAATCAAATGACTTCATAGAAACTATTGTTTTGTCCTGTTTTCTGTGTGAACCAATTGCCAGTGATGAAAGATGCACTACATAAACAATAGCTCAGACAACCTTGGCTTAGAAAATGTTCTCCCATGGTCATTGCAGTGGAAGACAGTTTCCATGGAAGTTCAAAGGGATTTAACCATTTCAACACATCTGTGACAAAAGGAATACTTATGGACACTGTTCTGATGGAGAAACATTTAAAGGTTTAATGCTAATATGGCTTGGGATGGGGTAATTTGTTTCCATTTGATTCACACTATTTTATTTTCTCCACTGACAAGCCACACAAAAGTGACAAGATAGATAATGTATACAGTAAGGAAAAATTGGCGACCATTGCTCTTATATTCCATTAAGTAAGCCCACCTTCCTGGTGGCTTTATCACCACACTACCTGCCATGGTGAATTTGGGATTTTGCTATTCACCAAAATTACAGCCTGGAAAAAAAAAAAATCTCCTTTGTATTATAATGCATTTTGTGCTTACGTACAGCTAACACTTTACATGTACTATATGTAGTACTTACTGCTCGGAAAACAAAGCAACTCTAACAAAGTAGATTCTCCCCACCCAATTTACACTTCACGTTACAAGCTTTACTATGAAGCCTAGAAGCCTAAAAAGGTTTTGTTTATAATTAGAAAAAAAAAAAAAGAAGAAAAAAAATAGAGGAAAGTCTGAGGGAAAATAAAAATCACTTTTTAAATCCAAGAAATGTTACGGTCACAGTATTGCTCCTGCCTGTGACCTTCATGAGGCCTCTTACTGGCTTGATGCATGGAGCTCAGTATGGAAGGGTAACTATGACCATAACCACAGATTACCAGAGACCAAAAATAACATAAAAAAGCTATACCAAGGAATAGTTCCCTATTGCATGGAAAACACTAGTCATATGGCAAAAGGAGAGGAAAGGACAACAAAAGACTTTTCCCTTCCTTTTTTAAGACACTAATAGGTATGCTGGGAATGCTACGGGTCTATGGTTGTCACTGCTTTGTTCTCTGAATGTGAACAGCTTTACTAAATGCTGGCATTCAGCTGAAATTTTATCAGCTTTTAACATGTTAACTTTTCCCTTTATATGCAGACCTTTACAGTTCCATAACAATAAATAAAATTTGTAGTTACAATGCATTTGTCAATTCAGTTTAGGCACAAGGCAACTTCCACAACGAGTGGAGAGATCACAACAGTCTCTGATTGTGCAGAAGCGACACACTGCTTGCAACAGAATGATATGTTCAGAGTACTTCAAGGGCTGAAATTCTATCTGAAGATCTTGTATTTTCACTCCTGATGCAGGTGTTGACCAGTAGCTTTGATCATGAGATTGCATTTGGGTTTCTTGCTTCAAGTGTTTTCTCCTGTCAGGTTTGTGTCTTCATATAATGTTAGTTGTCTGTGTCCTTGTGAAGAAAGGTCACCTTCTGTGTATCCTACCAATAATTCTGGAATTCTAGAAAGAAATTTGGGAGAAGAAAGTAGTATTAGGAAAAGAATCAGTAAGTACTATAATATCAACACTAGAGAACTATTTTGAACTGTATCTAACAGTATTTTCAGTCAAAATTAGTTAAGTGCAAAAGAAAATCACATTGAGAGGCCTTGAAATACTCCTTCCCAAAAATATTGAGTATGATACATGAGAAACAGTTTACCCTCAGGAACATTCTGTTTGGACTCTTTGGATATAGGAGAAAGAATTTGACTTTGTTTGCTGAAGTAAGAAGGAGACAGCCCCTAATTTAATCACAACTGTTGCAGGTACACATTGCCATAAACCACATGAAACTGCACTGCCTTTTCAGATCATCTTACAAAGGTGCTGCTAGTAAAAAAGCAAAGGCATACTAAGCTTCAGAAAGCATTGTATTAATAGAACAAGAACAGCCTACAAAGTCTGCTCTAAATCAAAAACGATCTGGCAGTTCAGAATTAGCCTACTGCTCTGACAGGAAACAAACTAAAGAAACGCAAACAAACAAAACCCCCAGCATTTCATTAACAGAGGCAGAAGGTGCCTATAAGGTATGAGGAACATTACTGACTCAAGTAAGACTTGGTTTAAGTGCTGTTTTGCTGCTTTCTAAGGAACACCAGAGAATAATAAACTTCCACAGGCCTTTACTGTAAGCTAAAACAGAAGCAAAACTGTTTCGGTGCACAACTACTAAAACCCTCTCAAACCAGAAAATTTACTAAAGCTACATAATAAAATAAGGGCATTGAACCTAATTCCTTAAGTCTTCTGAAAGTGGTAATAGTTCTACCATTTTAAAAGACACAGAATACTCAGAATTTTTTCTTCTCCAAATCAAGTTTTCCCCAATTATTTAAAAAACCCGACCCAACGAAAACCATGCAATAAACTCAAAAGAACAATACTTCTGTAAGGCCTCACCATCAGCACGTTCTAAATGAAATACTGTATTTTGGACTGCATGGAGCTCTTGGAAATTCTGATTTATTTTGCAAAGCTGAAAACATGATTTCTAAAATCTTAACTATCTTCACTAATACAGATTGTGACTTAAGATAGTTCGCAATCTTTGTTGGCAAGTGACTCAAGTTAGAATGCCTGGCCTTAAGCCAGACAGCGAAACTCCAAAGAGATAAGAAGTCTCTTCAAGTGTTTGTATCAGCATCGGGAAACAATACATGGATTTTCAAACAAACCAGTGTGATATTTAGATCATTTAAAGAGGTATAATTAATCTCTATTATGCTTGGCTTATCTAGCAAGCTGCTGTCTATTCCTCTGATGCCATGCCAAGAAGGCCACCTGAGCCAAGAGATATAGCCACAGGCAACAACACACAGAAATGAAGAGACTTTAATGACAATTTCTTAATTTATTTTTTTTAATTGTCAAACTACACAATTCTGCATGCTTCTGCTTATGCTCAAAGATAGGAAAGTACTTAGCAGCAGAAAGAAGTATAGTGCTCGTGGCAGCTCAGTAGCTAAGAAAAAATGTATCTAGATCTCCCAAATTTGAGCCAGTAAGAAGAAACAAGAGACATACCTGGCTGGTGTTCACATATGACCCATAGGGTTGGTAGTTTCACTCAGGCCAGGGTGGCTTCCTGGGTGTGGTGTTGGCGGCTCTGCCGATACGGCAGAAACTTTTTCTTCTTCCCTTCTCTTAAGGCAGGCTGCTTTAGGGTTTAGGTTTCGTTCTGTAAGAGAAAAATGTTTCTTTAGACCCCATATGCTGATACTGATATATAAAGCTGATATTGATATATAAAGCATCATAGTAAAAACCAGCTAGGCAGCCTTCCTCTTCTAGCTGCTTCTGTTCCTGTGTTAAAATGCAGGTGCCTACATCTGCAGAGAAGCACTACTGTAAATCCTGCCAAGCATCTCCTGGTCATTTTAAACAATGCCCAGAAACATTACTAACTGCCTACATACACCTTCAAAAAAACTTCTAGAAAGTGCCTTCCTTGTCAGCAGAAGTTGCTAAAGTGTGAAATGAGAACTGCCTGTAGTTTACAATGTAATAGGAGAGATTTCTTTGGTGTGTTGGCATCTTGAAGTCATATCAGCCTTACAGACATCACACTATTATCAGTAACATTACTGCTGCTTTCTTCTTCTGAAGTTATTAGCCTGCTATTAGAACAGAGGAGGTGGAATGTTCTATGTCTCTTCATACCCCCAAGTCTGTGAAATCATCTTGTGCCCACCACACTTAAATTGAAGGAAGCCACACAGAGCAGAAGGATTTTTCAAAACATATTTCCTCTCACACTGAAGTCAGTACTTCATAACAGGCAGTTGTGGACTAGCTATCACGGTATTTCCATCAGTATTTTTCCATTTCCCCAGTTAGCTTCAATAGATGTAGATTCTGATCGAGTTTTCAAATGACAACAGCTTTTAAAGTCAGCTTTTCTGATCTTCAAAATGGCTTTTCATGAATCAAGATATAAAAGATGTAAATTGCAACAGCCAAAAAGACACACGAAAAGCGTGTAATATATTGTACCAGCACGTTGAACTTAATCAACATTTCAAGATACTTTCCTAACTGTCAGAGAATTCTGCTTTGCAGTTTGAGATCAGAAATACAACTTTAGCTGTTGTTAGAGACTGCCAAAACTGAACAGACAGCACAAGCCCTTCTCTTGGACTGCACAGGCACCCCTGTAGAAATTCCAGTTTGCTGACCCCTGTGCATTTTACAAGAAGTAGAATCAAGCTCATCTGATAGGCAATTTTGGACAGACTTACTAATTCTGCTTTCTCTCAAGTCATTATCAACAGCCTCCTACTCCATTTCCTAAGGATAAGCACTCCCAGAGAGACTACTGGGGAAAAAAAACTGCTAACTTTTCTTAATCACAGTTTTCTTTGTTTAAATGTGGCTTGCCTTGAAGTTTTAAAGAAGATTTAATTATGTGGAAACTTTGAAAGGAAGTTAATTTACAGTGATTTAGGAAACGGAGATAAAAATGCTAGCCTACAGTTAGAGCTTAAAATCTGAAATGTTCCCTTTTGAATAGCACCAATCACAAAATTAGAAGCTTCATTACCAGCAAAGAGGAAATTGTTTATGCAATTATATAATGCAGCGGGTGCCACACAAGGCTCCAGTCAGTCACTTTCAGGAACAGGTGCAAAGAAAGGCAGGTGAGAGAAAAAGGGGAACACAGCCTCTCACAGGAGGCAGTGGTGTCCTTGTGATAGGCTTCCTCAACTGCACAGAGCATAAAGGTGAGATGTAAATGTGAGGAATAAAAAGCTCTCAATTTACACTGCCCATAGAATAGGTCCAGTTTAAGTACAGATTTCTACCTGAGATATAAGGTCTGGAAGCAACAAAAAAAAAGTCATTTTATTAATTTTCACAAACTGATTTCAGTGGATTACACAGAACCTGTGAGAGCAAGTAGGTGGATTTAACAGCTTTTAAACTTAAAAAAAAAAAAGTTTGATTAATGTTGTTCTCACTTCTTCATAGTATTCACTCCTCCACACTATGGCAAACATTTTCAGACCAAACCAACTTTCAAGATCCAAGTCTCAGACATGGTAAAGTAAGATTTACCATGGCAGCGGCTGGTGCCTGATTTGCAGAGGAGCTAGTTGCTCTATACGCCTTGGAAGACTTCTGACTAGGACAGCGTGGTTTTTGTTAAGAACTGGGTCAGGAAAACTCTGCCTGAGAACCCAGCACCTCATCCTTACTACAGAGTACGTGAGCTTGTGTTAAGTTATCCACTTTGCCACTTTCAATGTCACAAACATATTCAAACCTAGTCCTGATTCAGTTGAAGCAGAAGTATGGCTTCTCTCTTCACCTCAGCACAAACAAAAGTAAATCCAGTTAAATTCACTGTGGGGTTCACCTTCATAGAATTATCCTCTTTTTGCTAAAGCTTCTGTACTACTAAATAAGTGCTTTTTACAAATGTAATCAAGATGTATCAATATTTGGACTACAAATTTATCTTGAAAATACAAGAGAAGAGATGACTAATTAACATAAGGGAAAAAGAAAAAAGAAATAAAGGCAGATCAAAGGCACCTACTCCCACCCCCTTGTTTAAGAAAAGTTATTTCTTTGCTTTTCCTAAGAACTTCGACATGATTACAGAACAGCAAACATTATTCTAGTAACTTGTGTTTCTAGTTGTGCAGATGTCAAGAGGAGCCTGACACGACTCTCTGAACAAAGCTACCATGCAGACTGCCACAGCACGGCGATGAGCTACTGACCTCTCACTTGCTGCTCTAGACTGAGGATGACGGCTACAGCCTGGTGAAGAATAAGCAGTTTCGTCTGTGGTTTTTCGCTCTTCAGATGAAGCTGACACATACGGCCAAGTTCTTTAAATGCCTCATTAATATCTCGTACACGCAAACGTTCTCTAGCATTATTTGCCATTCTCCTCTCCTTTTCTCTTTCTATTTTCTGCTCTGGGTTTAAATCCTCATCTTCATTAGTACTGCTGCAAGAAAGTATATAAAAAAAAAATAGTGTACTGAAATATCACTGGTGTTTCAAACAAGTGATCCTGCTGCTGGTTGAAAACTGAGCTGATGAAATTAAAACTTCCCACTTCATCTACTTCATATTCAAGTACAATTAGTTAAATAAGAAAGTGTTAATACCATTGCTTACTTATTCAAGGTAATTCTTGCTATTTTTGCCTTTTCTAAAAATAAATCTTAAATTGTTTCTGCCTGAAGAATATTCACAGAATTTTATTTGCAGATATCTACAGGTAAAGGTATAGATAATTTCCTCTAGGTAAAAGGATGGTATCTTGCAGCTCCTTAAAGTAGAAGATGTACCCAAACCACCACCTCAGTCAAGTACTGACAGCTGTTCAAATAGCCAACAGATAATTCTGCCATCTTGTTAGGTGAACAGCAAATAATTTGCAAAAGTAACTTTATATATTTTTCAATGTATCACCTTATATAAAAAGTGTTCAATAAATTTCCAATTTAATGTGCTTATTAAAAAAGTTTTGTTTTTGTTAAAAACCTTGCTGCACAATTTTAGAACTATTTTTCTCTAATACCCAGGGTAGAGCTAAACAGTTCCATTTAGAATTCTTGTATCACTTCTAATTATGACATTAAATTGCACAGCCTTTTGTTCAATATGGGACTGTCCAATTCAGTCTAAATCTGTGTGAGCCCTCTGCTTTATTGCACACACTAAAATGCTCCTAGACACCTGTGAAGGTATTGCCTCCCCTGCCTGTGCTTGCAAAGTTCTAGCTGTTTTCTGTTATCTCAGATTTCAGCACTTGGGTCATGCCTGTCATGCAGCTCCAGAAGCATTATATCCAGTGCTGCCTCCAGTTTTTCTGTCTGTGGATTGAGAGGGGAGGGCATGTTTAAAAAGAATGTTTTTCTGCCGTATTCACCCCAGCCTGTGAGTTACCAGGCTGCTGCTCTGTATCACTACTGGCGCACACTGAGCAGCTCAACCTCGGCTCAGGCACAAAGCACTGCAAATTTATAATATTGTTCCATCCTCTATGCTGGGGGGCAAGGCCCTCTCCATCTTTCAGTACTTCATATGTACCAGCAGACACTAGGCAAAGAACTGACTTAAGGGAGTGAAGACTTTTCAGGTGGTTTTCCCATAAAAATTTATCTTCTATTTGAAATGAAACAAAAATGTAAACTATTCATCTATCTTGGCTGCCTACAAATATAGGCACTGAGGTAATGCAGAAGCCTAGAAATAAAGTTACCAAACTTCAGGACAACCTGCTACAGAGCAGGAATGAAGCACAAATTCCCTAGGCCACATCAGCAACCCACCTGGTTCGACCTCTAGATGAGACCTTGATATCCTTCTGGGAGGACTCATCATCTGATTTCATGTCATCTGATGAGGGGGGTTCATGTATATTTTCATCCTTCTCCTTATGTTCAGACTTGATTTCTGTTGGACCTATAGCCACAGACTGGCCCTGTAAGCCACCTGACAATGCTGTAAGCAACCAAAGATCAGTATGAGTATCACAGGAGCAAAACATTTAAGAGAATCTCAAGCGAATATTGTTGATAGGAGGCCAGGGCCACGCAGAAGCCTGGGAACACAACATAAAGAACTACACTCTGGCAACAGAAACAAGAGAAATCCTGGTAACTGTGCTCTACTTGGACACATGTCATGTGTTTTAAAGGGATGGTAACTCATTGAGCAGCTTGATCAGTAACAGCTTAATCTAAGAAAAACACTGTTCAAGACAAAAGGACATTTAGTGAAGGAAGAAAATTTGCACTTCATGTCTGGGCTACAAATTTTAAGTGCAGAACTGCACTGACATCAAGGTTCGGGTTTAGGCCAAATGTGCAATGTATGCCTCCCTAAATGCTGCAGGTATGCTAACGAATAAACCAACTTCTGTTTTCTATAGCTTACTCTTTTAGGCTAAATACTGAGGGAACTGCAAACACCTGTGTGGAACGACTTTATTAGCTAAATTGAAATCTGGCCTCAGCCCTCCTGGCTGATACAGAAACAGCTGCAGCACTGCAAACAGTGTTATGGCTCCTTAAAGTAGAAGACTGCGGCAGCAATGCAGAGTCTGCTGCTGAAGATAGACTGGAACAAGTCTGACACAGAGATGCCCTCAAAACTGTTGCAGGAATCCCCAACAGTGGTGGTTTATAGGATTTATAATTAATTTTTATTTCTCAGCATTATCTATGTCTCTATGCCCCATGCTGATGTGAGTTTACCAAGATCTACAGCCTCACTGACTTCAGATTATTGTAGACCCTGTTCAGTATTTAGCATTGCAGTATTACCTCGGTAGCTTTCTTGTGTTTTGTGGTTTAAGTCTGTGGTCTGAGCAGAAACTGTACTGGGAAGAACTGAATGGTTGTTGTTGAGGCTGACACTTTCTTCCCGGTGAGTCCCAACCTAAAGCAAAGCAAAGACTTCCATTAAAGATGCTATTCAAAGAAATAGTCCCAAAGTAGAAATTTAAAAGACAAAGTATTTGCTGGATTAGAGACATGAGTTACAAGTTCTGGCTCAGTAATGGAAAGATTTTGCTAAAAGATGCTGTTACACTGACCTCTTGGTTACACACTATATAAAACAGTGACCAACACCTGTTTGCAATAACACAGCAACCACTAGATAATGTCTTTCGACGGTAGGGTCCACAGTTATACGTGAGTGTCGGCTTGTGGTGGTCAGGAGGGGTAGTTGATTGGTGTTTACAGTGTATGATGGTATCGTGGTTTGACTTGCGAGTTTGCGTGGTGGTGCTTATGGGGCGATCCTGTTTTTGGGTTTTTGCATGCGTTCATAAGTTTGGTTGGACTATAGGGGAAGTACTAGAAATCCACCACTCTACACAAACGCGTGTGTGTTTTGTGTGATGTGAGATAGGCGTGGGAGGTTTGTCGTCGTTGTTAGGGGTGGGGGGGTGATTTTGTGAGGGGGGGGGAGTTTTTATTGGCGAGCGACTCGGGCAAGAAGGGACTTGGAGTGTATGGAGTGGACCATGGTCCCGTTGATGGCTAGTACTTTTTCTGATGTTGACAGGCTGATGGGTTTTCGTGGAGGAATCCCGTGACTAGTGGGGCTATCCTGCAGCCGTTGGTTGTACTCTCTTGATTTGATTTTTGCACAGCATAGTTTGGTGATGTTGTGAAGTGATTATAATACCTATGGGACAATTATCAGGGTGTAGTTGTATTATGTTTAGATTGTGGTTTGTGGGCTTTCAGTGCTTGTAGTAGTTGGTTATTTAGCGGCGGATCTGTACTGTACAATCTGGGGCGCTCGGCATATACCTCTGGTCAGTTTGGTCGTTGGTGGGTTAGAGGTTGTGGGGTAGTCTGGGCGTGCGTTGGTATATTGCCACATTGGCTCTCATTGGTTTGGTTGGGAGGCAGTTTGGGTACTAATTTGGCAATGGTTAGTGGGTGTTGTATTACCTTCTTTTGATCTTCCTGTTTCTGGGTATTTTTCGGTATTAAATAGTATCGTGGGATTCTACTATCTTTTGTTTGGTTATCTAATTTTGGCTACCAGTTGATATGTTTCTTTTTGGATTCAAGTAGCAATCTTGTTCTTCTAGTGTTGTTATGGCCGTGTATTGGGTTAGAGGGGTTAGTGCATTGTGGGACACATCGGAGTACCTCTGTGTGTTCCTTTATATTCATTCTTTGACGTGTTTAACGGATGTGCGTGGTTTCCGCGTGTGGTTGCCTTATGCTGCACTTGCGTCTTGCTGGGCGGAGCGTGGGGGTTGTTCCATGTGTGAGTGATTTGTTCCACTGTTGCTTGTTGTTTCCGTGGGGTTATTTTTCACGATTTCAGGTAAGCTTGCTCATGGATTGGGTTTGGGGGGCTTACAGAACGGTATTTAAATATTCGTTTATGATGGGATGGGGGCCGGAGTGCGATGTGGGAAGGATATGTTTTGAGAAGAGGGGATACTGTGGACTATCTGTTGCTATTTAAAGTATATTTTTATTTCCTTTGTGTACCATTGACTTTGTGAGAAGTCCTGCTATGGATACAGTTGCCTTGGCTTTTGAAACGGCTTGTGAATTCACTGTAAGTTAAGGAGCAGAGCCTGAGTTTTTTAAAAGCCCACAAGACAAAAAACTCTCTACAACAGTGACATGAAACTGAACTTCCAAAAATGAGTCTTTATCTAATTCTGCCCTGCAGGTTGTGTGTTTTGTTTTATTCTTCTGGTCATGCTTAGTCTGAACGCAGGAGGGTGCTTTTATTCAGGCTACAGACTATTAATCACATCAGGGCCAGGTTTGTTCCAAAATCTACTTCAAAAGGGCAAAAATTTCTTAAAGCTGTGTACAAACATAGCAGCTGCCAGAACCCTGGCAACTTTCAAATCTAGAGCTAATCTTAACTCGATAGATTAGAAACTCAGTTCTGAGAAAGGCAGAAAATAGATTAGAAATAAAAACTGAATTCAAGTCCATGTTCTAGTCCTTTGAAATAGGCTTACATATCCAAAGCCTACAATTTAGATTAACAGGATTTATACTGAAATCTTAACAACAGAAGTGTTACAAAACTGACTGCAAGATCTCTCATATACTTGACAATCCAAGCAGGCAAATGCCCAAACCAAAAGATTACTGTATCCTATATTAAGGCCAAGAGCTTCATTTCCTATAAGCACAACTTATCAGTGACTACTTCAAGGTACCAAATTGGACCTTTAGTACCTTAAACACCAAGTTAAAAAACGTTTGCTTTTCTTTCCCTCGACTCCCACTTTTCTGAAAAGGAGGCTCTCACCAGCTGCATCTCAGTGGGGCACAACCTTGTGCTTCCTTTAAGGCTTCTGAAAGGCACTTTTGTACCCCAGCTCCAGTGCCTCCGGAGCAAACAAGCCTGCGACATGTTTTGTTACTGTCATTCGTAAGCGATTCTCAGTCAAATCACTTCCTAGAACGAAGGGTGGCTGGGGGGGTGCGTGTTTAGCTCCAGGGCCTGGGACCTGCCTGTGTCTCCACAGCTCCTGGAGCTCTCTTAAGGCTCCAGGCCACCTCCAAGCAACGGGGCCTGGGCCACAGCAAGCTGGTAGATGCAATACGGCAAGAGCCAGGGGCTGGCAGCCGCGGCCTGGCCTGTTTCAGCGTAACTACGTTCGCACAAGTTCCTTTGTAATTCGGTTCCTCCCCCAGGCAAACGCTCCTCGGGCGCTGCCGGCGAGCCGGGCCCGGATATTAGCATACAGCTGGGCCCGCCCCGCCGCATCCCTCGGGCGGCCCCGCAGCGCCTCTAACAACCGGGCCCGCTCCGACTGACTGGCAGCATTTCATTTTGTAAGCAAACAAACGTGCGGTTAATTCATTCTTTCATGAGCTAATTTCGCCTTATTTTCATCATCCCTCTCAAGTAAACCCTAACCACTCCTCGGGCACACGAAATGGAAGACAAATGGAAAGGCTGGATGCACATCACACAGCAAAACCCCCAGCTTCTCAGTTGCACAGGCCAAGTATTTTAGAGAAGTCTGAGAAGCAAATCAGCACCGACACTCTATCTGTTAAATTAAAACATTTAAATTGCTCACCTTTGTGTATTTTCTTTATACAATAACAATCTAATCCAGATTCAGGATTCTCAGCAAATGAAATACCTTACAGCTCAGTCAAGTCACAACTTGAGAAAAACAGTAGTATGGTATATAAGGCAAAGTTGCTGTCATTTCCCAGGTGAACTGTATTTATTTTTACTCATTTAAAGAACGACTTGCACATAGGGACAACTGCCTGCAGACACCCTAAGTTTTGAAGGAAAAAGTAGGTGCAGAACATACTTAATTGCAGCTGATAACGTTTGGGATCTGAAATCAGAAGACTAGAGGTTTTTTCCAACTGAGTAAAAAATAGAAAGATCATGGCAACTAATGACACATGGCTGCATGTAGGGGGAACAGTGAACGTGGGGGAAGGACAACCTTTGTCTTGTTAGCTTGGTTCTGCATCTCATGATTCACTTTGATTATTGATTCTGAACTCAGCTATAAAAGCTTGTGAGAACTGGGGGAAAAAAAAGTCTGTCTTTTCTTGTATTTGCTACAGGACTTACCTAAGCATATTTTAAAATATATGCAATTTTCAAGTATACCAGCTGGTCAGTTTGGCTATGGTCATTAATATAATTTTAACTAAGATGAGCATAATTAAGACACAGAAAAGGGCTTTGAAACCAAGTTTTTTACACTTCAGACAGCTCAAAACTGTACTTTGGGAGCATAATCTCAGTGTAGAAATTCTGACAAAGTGCTTTGAGCAAGGGCAGAGGTTGGTGTTGGCAAAGCAGCTTAAACTGCCCTTTTGTGCTTTTGTAACTAAAGCAGACACAGGGTAGAAAGAACAAGATCACTCATTTTCTTAAATTCCTGTTGTACCTGGAAAAAAAAAAAGCTCTGTGACTTAAAGATTCAGTTTCATCCTCAAATGAGCTTCCAGGCCTTTTATTTATTTATTTTTAATCAGTTCCGGCTGTTCTTTCTCCATCATATTACAACGACAAATAAAAAGCAGCTTGAATAAGAACAAAAAGAGTATTACTTCTTCACTTTTCAATAATACATGAAATAAAGTACAAATCAACTTCAAAGGGTGCTTAGCAAATATTTGATGAGTTTGAGATATTAAAAATCTATTTGAGTAAGTCTAATGGTCAGCCCAGCTAAAAAGAAAAACAAAACCATTCAGAGCAAGCAGGAAATGAAGTCAACTAGAGTTTTAAAATAAATCTGGCTCAAAAATTAAGCAAATGTTAAAATAAAACCATGTCTGGTTACACTAATTACATAACAAGGAGTTAAATTACTCATTTCCTAGCTCCTTCTGCCAAGATCATCATCTTCAAGGGAAATTACATTTTTTTTCCTAAAGAAATAAAAAAGTTTTCTATAAAGATCTACATCCCCCTCCCTTGACAAGGAAGTTTCATTTAGTGCTGAATCCCCATGGAGAAACTTAACCAAATAACTCTATAAGCACATGAAACAAAAATAAGTAAACACCTTTATCAATGCTGACACTTCTCACTATCTCAGCCAATACACACGACTTTTTTGAAGTCCACTAAAGCAGTATGCAATTTCTGAACAAAGTCTAGACCTTATAGTTTGGGTTGTCTGTCAAATTCTTCACTCTCCAACATTTACTATTTCAAGAAAAAAAATAGTAAGGAAGTCTAGTTTGAAATTAATTGGTTATTGAATACCATAATAACGCTACCTCACACATAGGGGCACTACCAAAATGGGCGTCATCACTAATAAACCCTTCAGTTTTGACTTGCCAAGTGCTGCCCTGTACCTATTTCAAGACTCCATCCTATATCATGCTGAGTAACTGCAAATGATGTCAAGGGCACTCCTTGGGGACTGGGCAAGGCCACTGATTTACACACATGTTTGAATAGAAGGATGCCTTCTGTTGGAGCCAGCTACTCTGATGTATAAAAAGTAAGGTTAATCCAAGAAATTCTTCAGCTGACTCTTCAAGCCAAAACTGACCTACTACAAGCTTGTTTCACCCAGTGAGGATTAAATATAAAAGAAAGTGTTTTCTTAATTTTCCTAATCAATGTTGACTTCTAATGAGCAGCAGGCATCCTTCAATCAAAACTGCAGATCAATCATTAGATGATAAATCTGTACTACATAAGTTGCACAACTACATTAAACTACAGTAGAGCAAGGAATCTTTATTTATTTTGGGGAGTAATTTTCCACTATCACCTGTATTAATCAAAACCAAGTTGATAAAATATACTTATCATAACTTAGGTTGAAGGAGAAGGAGAGATTTTTATATACACTTTGACACTAACTGCACTTGACTGTATCTTAGCAGTATCAGAAGGTTCCATCATTTCAGTCACTCACTTAAGCTCATATATTTAGACCAGGGGAAAAAATGTTTTCTTTTGCATGACTCAATTTCAGTCTAACCCAGAAAACTGTACAATTTTCCCTGTAATAGCATTCTTTGAAATACTGAACACGAGGCAGTATTAAGAAAAAAAAAAGGTACTTATGCTCCACTTCATTACTAGAAGTAACTGTGAACGTGTACAGAAACCTGAAGTTGGATGTGTGTTTGGAAAGTACCCCTCCCCAAAAGCCTCCAACACAGACATCTTATAGCAAGTTACCATTCTTTTTGATGTTTACTGCAGTGGTTCTGAAATTAATATAAATGGATGTGTGACGTGCAAGCAGGAGAGCCTGGAACTAATTCTGTTTTATAGAATACAAACCCTTCAGCAATTGGGGTACCTAATTATTTTGATGATAGGTGAAATTCTGCCTTGATCACACAGTATCCAGCTGTGAATCTGTTTTATAACAGAGAAATTCACAGCATGTAACTGGTCTCTAAAATTATGCTGTAAACATGCAAACACATGGCACCACTAAACTAAGCATGTTTTAAAAAGCTCTTTTTCCTTTAAGCATTTCTGAGAAGGGAGGAATGAAAAGGAAGAAAAAGGTAAGTGAGCAATGCCACAAATTGATTTTGTTTACTGTGTAATGCTTTTAACATATTTTTGACCTATGAAAAGTCTGACCCCATTTTTTTCAGAACAGTTCAGATTTTTAAAGAAACTAGAAGAGATGGATTTAATTATTTTACTCTTCTTAGGGATTAATCTAAAAGTATTTTCCTCTTCACTGTTAGTTATTCTACAGCTGTGCTCAAACTCCCTTTAATTTAGAAAAAAACAGTTTAAATTTTGAGCCTGCACACACTATGGTTCCACATTCCAACAGCTTCCTCCCAGTCCTCTGCCAGCATCTGCTATTGAAGACTAGTTCCAATTTACAATAAACAGCTTTTCCAGACCAGAACACTTGAAATTCAGTCCTTCTTGACTGCTTTTCCCATTCAATCTCTCTATTCACCGTTTCAAGGAGAAAACTGTTCTGCCAATTATTACACATCTGGAAAAAATGCATGTATAAGCTGAAATGCTCTCAGCAGAAAGTTTCAGCTTTCTGCATATGGTCACAGCAGGATTTTATGGGCCACTGACCAGGCCAAAGTCTAAATTTTCCCATCTTTCTCCTCCCCCTCATTTCTGCCCACCCCTGCCCCAGCCCTCTAATTGGAAACCCATAACAGGTGCAAGTTGTCTGCCATATTTTCCCCCACAGGAATCTCCAGTAGTTTCTTCCTGATAAACACTAGCCTTACAGTGCATTTTTAACTCACTAGACTCTATGATCATTTCAACGCATCAGCTGTAATTGCTTTGCATAAAGAGATACACATTTAAAAACAGCGTTACCATTGACGCTTGTCTGCTGGTTGTTACAAGGCTAGATGCTCCGTAAGTCGAGTTCAGGCTTCCAATTGGCCCATTGTGGGATGGTCCCAATAAACTGTGTATATCTCCATGGCCACCTGATAGGCTTGTCGAAGGCCCCACAGCATGATTCCGTAGTACATGAATGGCATCGTCAAGTCTGTCCAAGCGATCCTCCATTCGAGACTGCTGTTGGGATGTAAGAGGGCCATTAGCAGCCATTACTGAGTAAATCTGCAGACCCAAACCTTAACAGTCCCTACCTCAAAGATACTAAAGGTTGAAGATGGAATGCAGTATCAAAAGACTTTGAAAGCACCTACCAGCACTAGAAACAAACAGGAAAAAGAACAGATATCTACAGATTTTGCTTGAGATAGCATTCATTCCACAAATAGGTGACAGCTTTTAAAGTGAAGCTTATTACAAGGTTAATGTTACTCATCTTCTATTTCATGGCATGAACGAGAAAAAACGGAATTGCTACAAAATAAACTAATACAGGATGGGAGGGTCATAAAATCAGCCCCACCACATTAGTAACAATTAAAGAGAGGCAGAGGCTTTTTGAGAACCCAAATTAAAAATAAAGGACAAAACTTTAAGTTAGAATTTTCTAAAATGGATCTTTAAGCAGATTACATATTTCAGAAATAAAAGCAAATTCAGTATGTTACTGCACAAAAGTCTGTCTTAAAATAATTTTCCTTTAAAAAAAGACAAAAAGAACCAAAACAAACAAAAAAGCCCAAAGCAGAACCAGTTCTGACGTTGCAGCTCTCTAGAAAATGAAATAGCAGAATTTTGGTGTCAAAAGACTATTCATAGCTACACTAATTTTTTAATGGAGAATCCAAAGGAAGCATTAATTGAAACACGAAAGGCACCATCTAAAGTGAAATAGTACCTCACAGACATCCTTTAAGAAGGACATTGCATCTTGCAAATGCTCGTGAAGTTGCTGTTCAACTCGATTTTTCTGGCAAAGTCAAGACAGAACAGGAAGCAAAGCACAGGTTAAGATTAATTCAAAAAAGAGGTGAGGAAACAGCTGATGTGCATGTCAGCAATAAATTGTTAGTCAAGTTAATGCAACAGAGATTTGATTATATCAAGGTAAGAAAAGGCTAATATTTAACACTGCAGTTATGTTAGGACTTTAAGATATTCACATCGATTACATTTAATTGCAAAAATACTGAAGAAAAGAAAACCGGTTTAGCTTAAATTTATTCTTGTTAGACAGAGAAAAAGAAATTACATCCGTGGAAACTAGAAATATTAACTGGTAACCAAAACCTTCATTCAGAATTGTCCCCTTTCTTTCCTGATGCTGCATCAGAAATTTAAGAAGTCAGTAACTTAAATGCTCTGATGAATCTTCAAAATAAGAAAATTTACAATGATGTAGAGATTAGTTCACATGTGTTTTTTCTCTGTAAAACGTTTCATTAATTAGTAAGTGAACATTCCCCAATAATAAATAATAATTACAAATGTAATGCCAAAGTAATGAAAACAAGCCCAAGAGACTACCATTTAAGGGAGAGAGGGGAAAAGGACAAGTAAATGCAAAAGCATGAAATCTTTATCTTTTCTCCAGACTGAACTTTAGATAAGAATTAGCTATGGATTTGTGAAAAGGTACCAAAATCTCATAACAGCGCTTTAGCACCAGCTGTCCTCAAGCACAGAAGCCTGATGCCCAAGGAACAGATGGTGAAAGACACACCCTGCACGTCTTATATTGTTCAACTGAACAGGCCATTTGTTAGCAAAGAATTCATTTGTAATGCTATCCTACTGTTGCCTTTAATGATATGCAGGATTCAGACAAAACCAAGCCTTCAGCTCTTACGTAAAAAGTACTATGTTGCTTTCAACAATTCTTACCAAGGAGTGTAGAGAGTTTTCATAGTTTGGAGACGAGGGGGCTTGTCCTCCAGTCCTAGACCACTGACTGGCACCTGTCAAAATCGTCTGGGTTAACATACTGATTTACGCAGCGTGTGGGAAGCAGAGACACAGTGTTTCTCAACATAATTAAAATCAACATATTCTACATTAAGGTAAGGTAACACATGGGTATACAAAAGAGGACAAATTCCTTCTTCTCCCATTTTGAGGGCTTTTAAATTTTTTTTTTTTAATATCCTGGCACCTGTAAGGTTAGACATGTTGTTGATGACAAAGCAGTGAAATCTTCCAAGTGCTTCAATACTTAAAAATGTGGACTACATGCACGCATTTCCACTGTATCTGAAATACCTGCCTTCTGCCAACGCCACCATAAAATGACTGCCAAATAGTTTCTTCAGATTATGTTCAGTACACACAGGCATATCTTTAACAATGTTAAAATACACAGCAAAAATATAAAAAAAACCCCATGAACACTCAATTAAGGATAACTGGAGAATTATTTTTAAGACATCTCGCTACAAAATCAGAAAACTTAAAACCAGATCTAAAAGCCTTGTTTAGTTCTACACTCTACCATTTTAGATAATAATGCATTCCAAGTTTAGAAGAGTCAAAATACACCTAAACTACTGCCATTTGTTATTTCAAATGTATTTAAGGTAAAGTGGCAGCTAAAGAATCAATGACTGAGCAACAAATTGGCAATTGTATCCGTATTACTTATATACTGCACATTCAAACATATATCCATTCTAGTCTAACAAATATACCTAATTAGCATGTAAAATGTAAAAATAATTAGATGTGAAATGCAGTAACTAAGAAAGCAGTACTTTTAAAACAAAGCCTGAAGTAGTATAACATGTATTTTTCTCACCAACTAATAATGCATCTTTTATAAAGATGCTACAAGAAATTCTGTGGCCATTAGAGACAGCTTCCTTTCAGCCATACAAATGTAATAATAAAGCAATTACATTAATAAATTATGGACATACAATCCAAAGCAGCTCATTAAAGGAAGAGCCTGTGGGCTTGTTCTCTCAATAACAGCCAGAGCTGTACGTCTGGAAAACTGGGAAAAGGTTTAATGACATTACAGTTCCTTTGCTCAGAGAGCTGCAAGTAGTTACCTTTTCCAGAAAAAGGTTTATTTAACAAAAACAATACAGCTTGCACAGCTATACCTAAATATAAATACCTAAATATTTCCCTTCTAATTAAAAAACAACAACCAACCAAACAAAAACAAACCCACCAAACCAACCAACCAACCAAAAAAACCCCAAACAACAACCATCTCCAATTTCATAAAAGCCCAGAGCTGCCATAACTGTGCTGGAATTCTTTTAAAATATAACAGTATCATTGAGTAAGTCTATTATTAACAATTTTCACCTCACACAGCTACTCTAGGTCTGGATCTGTAGTCTCCCTTCACCTCGCTGTCACTCTTGGCCCTTAGGAATACTGCTTTGAGTCCCACTTATTTTTGCAATGCATTAATGAAACAGCTTTAGAATATTTTGGCTCAGTGCAACATTCAAATTTTTATCTGGTCATTTTTAGAGACGAGACTACAGTCAAGGCTTTAATGAAAGCTCACTACTAAGAGAACTGAGCCTTCTATCTCCCATACTAAAGCACCAGTGGGATATTAAGCAGAAAGACAACTGGTTAAGAAAAGAAAGCAAACAGACTCAAGGCCTGGGTGTTGATGAGTTAGGATTCTTTTTTCTTAATGGAAACTGGTACTATTTCCTTAACGTAAGATCAGAACAAAAGTCTGAGTGGGACTTCTCACAAAGAAAACAAAAAAAGAAAAGAGAGGAGGGAATACTCAACTCCTTCTCCCCAACAACCCAACTGCAAGCTGCAGTTTTTAACCACCCCTCTAGTAACGCCAGTGCTCTTTCTGAGCAGTGCCACGCTCTATCCCCATGTCTGTGCAGGCTGCCAGATGGCACTGATTTCCTGCCTTCCCCATTCCGCTCCCCCTCTTAAGAGTTTGCGCATGAAACTCACCAATTATGTTAAAAAGCATCCTGGCACCACAAGCCCTGCAATTAACAACTGCAGCTTTTAGTGCAGCACCAACATAGCAGCATGAAAAAAACAAATAAGCCAGGCAAGTGCTGGGATTTACAGGGGTCATTGATGGTAATCACTGTTCCTACTCTCAGAGTCTCCCCAACACTAATCCTCTGGCTCCCCTTTCAAGCATACAGTGGAGTCAGCAGAGGGCTAGCTTTGCATCCTCAGAACTGACTGAACCCTCCTGAATACCTCAGATCCTGAGAGGATTTCAAAATACCAAGGATCCAAACATTCAGATCCATATATACATGTCCCATACATATACATCATCATTAAAGCTATGCAAGAAGCTAAGCTCTGGGCATGTTTACAAAAACCAGAACCTAAATAAAAGATCACACACAGACTATTGTCTCGTAATACTTGGGAGTTTTCATCATCTTGTTTTCAAAGCTTTTACTTAAATTATGAAACATGCTCAAACATGAGCTTGTATACTTGAAGTATCTCCTGAAGTTATTATCTCTCAATGCTTTAACTGGAAAACAGTGCTCCTACTGTAATTCACAATTAAAGGATGGGTAAATCATGACTTAGTTAAATCTGGAATAGTAAGAATGCTAAATAAACAAAGAACTCACTGCAAAAGATGAAAATCATGAGGAAGACGAAAATGCTCCAAAATATATTATTTTAGTATACATAAAACATTTGTTTTATCTGCAATAACTTCTTGGGTCAGGACAGAAAATGGCTACCATGTGTATAAATAGCAATAAATATAGTAGTAATTACTTTACATTGTGCTTCACTGTGTTTGTAGTGACTCATCTGGGAATAAAGATAAAAGTCCAGATTCATAAATGAAGGTAATTAACTACTGGAGCAATTTAGCAAAGGCTTGATAAATTCTCTATCACTGGAATTAAAGGGGTGGGCTAGGAGGGTACAATTGTAAAGCAGATGCTAAATTTGTGCCTGAGAAGAATATTATAGTTGCTTATATGGACTACTGTCTTAGCCATTTGAATCCAGAGTAACAAACACAAATCAAAGTGCAAATGTTGGAAAGGTTTCTGAGTTGATAGAGGTTCAAACAGACAAAAACATGACAGCAAAGGGAAACTCCAAACTTTCAGGACCTCAAATTTGAATTCTAACCCCTGAAATTAGCTAGCTCTTTTGTGCTTACACAGTTAGGTGTAGTATCTAACCACGGAAGTCCAATTGGGAATCTTAAAAATTTTAAATACTTTGAAATGTCAGAACATCTTTCTTCCAGCCACAAAGTAATTTCACTATTTGCTTTGATGTTAAAAAGGAAATAGCAATAATTTTCTGGTCTGATCTGCCTTTTTCAGTACAATGAGGAAACAAAACATTTTTTTGTCAGCTATAATCACTAAATCAAAAAAATCCCATTAATCCCATCATTACTCAATTCAGCATGGATTTTTCAGTTACAGAAAAATAATGCCCAAAGCAGCTGCTCAGGTATTCCATTTCAGATATTCATTAATCCATTAAGTCCACAGAAAATTAGAGCAGTGTCCACTAAACATGAGTGAAGTATGAATAATGAAAGTTTTCTGAGTGACAGTGCATATACAGATATGCATATTCACATACATGTGTATATGCTTGCATTTTGCTTGCAATAACTTCAGTAATTTATTCATCTAGATTAGTAAAGTGTCCAGCCTAACTGAGAGTGATGGGTGTAGAGAATGAGTTAATTATTTTATATATGGGGGTCTTTTTGGTTTTGTTTTTTTAAATAGCAAAATACTCTTGCAAAAAAAAAAAGTTATCAATGAATGGCCAGGAGCCTGAAGAAATATATTAACCAACAGAGAATGGGAAAGTAGACTTGTATAAATGTTAAATAATTTAACAAATTGCACTGCAGGAAAGAACAGGGTTAAAGTTACATCATCTTGCCTGTAATTCTAGTTCTTTGTTAAACAACAAATTTAAGTCAATGGAGCTTTCACAGTCCTCTGTATGGAGAACAGCTGTTCAACTTTTACTAGACAGCTGAGGCCACAGTGTCTGTGAAAGCTGCACTACCCACTAATAGCTGTAGGCAGCTGCCCACAGTTCATCTCCACACTGGAATGCTTCTTCCCACATTGACACTACAAACACACAAAGCACAGGTGACAGAGATGGCTGCAATATAGAGCATTTATTTTGAAAAACGCCAGAAATCCTTCTCCCGTAGAATGAAAGCATTCATGAAAGATACAAATGAAAAGCTATCCTATGTAAAAACTGGAGAGACTCATAGCCTACTGTATTTCCATGAGAGGGAACACATCTGCTGTGTTTGTCACTGAAAGCTGCCAGAGTTTTTTAACATGCAACTTCAAAAAGAAACCCAACCAAATCACTCTTATTCCTCTCTGATGGCATGGTTCAGCACACAAATCTTTACAGCTGTAACAGTTATGGTCATTCAATGCTTTCCAATATTATTTTAATAAGCTAGTTTTCAAAGCCAGTCACCAGGATTTAAGTAAATACTCACACCAAAATACTTAGGAATCTGGATTTATGTATCTGGGGTTAGTAAAATGGAAAAATAAACAAAATACATAAGTAATTAAACAAGCAAGCTACTGCTGATTTCACTAATGTTTGCAAAACAACAAACAAGTTACCAACAAATGGCTAGTCTCTACCTGTAAGAGGCGATGGTGATCCAACTGGTGTTGATGGATTTGATGGAAAACTACTGCTGGTATGATCAGGAGAATAAATCTAACAACAGACAAAAGAGATCATATATCAATACATGTCAAAACCCAGCTATTATAGTTCCATTTCACACTTTTAATTGTCACTCAGTGTTGGATTGATTACAAAACCAACTTGATCCTTCAATCACAGCTCTGCTTTCTTACAGTCAAGGCTCTAAAAATGTCCAGAGAAGTTTCATTTTCAAGGTGCTGTCAAAATGAGCACAACCTGTATTTGATAACTGATCTTCCTTCTACTTGAACAACAGCAGAAAATATAGCCTTTTTATCACCAAAGGGGAATGATATACATAGAGTTAAGAGTACAGAGATACTGAAAACAAACAAAACTTCAGGAAAATGCAGAGGAGTAATCATTTCCCAAACTTTACAGAGAGAAAACATTTTAGCAGTCAACACACGTGATCTTCCAAAAAGTAACCCAAGAGAAACCACCAAAAAAGCATTCAGCTCTAGCTATTGTTAGTACCTACCAAATGAAACATATCTGAAATTTTGTTGCTCTTGCTATGTATTGTAGCACAAACATTCTTTCTCTCTTATCACTGACTCCCTTGAGATACTACACCTCAACTTGCTACAATTGGTTCCCTGCTATTAACATAATTAAAAGGTCTTAAAAAACCCAGAACACATAATGCTTAAAGCTTTAATTAAAATTTCAAGATTCTTGGAAAACTCATTTTTGTGAAGGGAATTCAATAGGTTTAAACGCTGACTATGGCCTTTAGAATGTATTTTTATCGGTCTTCAGTCAAACCTGTTTTACTTGAGCAGAGACCAGGACTTGTTAGTTATCAGATGGCAGGTAAAAATCTTCACTGGCGGGGTGGTTGATGTCTCTTCACACAGACAATATGACATTTCAGCATTTAGCTGACAATAAACTGGGACTTGGTTAAGTTGCATGTTGTATTTTTTTAACTGGCAAAACCAGGACCTGATAGACCACATGGTCATTCTTCATCTAGTGTATTTTCATTAGAGAAGACCATCCCTAATGGAAATATCTCCTTTTTTTCATACATGCTACAAAGAAGATACACTTAATAAAACAAACTGCCTCCAAACATTGTATGAAATTCTTGCATTGTACATTTGTATAAAAAAAAAATATTGAGCATCAATGTGGGAACTGCAGAGACTTCCAGACAGATAACACACGGAAAATTAAAATTATGTCAGAACCAAGGCCATCAAGTGTCTTTTGAAAGCAGTCATTTTCCACTGCTCCACCTGCAGATTTAATTTTGCTATCTTTTATTAGAGGAAAAAAAAAATCTACATTGTGCTGAAGACAGAACCAAAACACAGGGTCTGAATTTATTCTGCATGCAGTCCCTGGTCACTGTGCTGTTAAATGACCAATGATGAACAACCCTGACACCTTCTGCCAGGCTTAAACGGTAACATGACTCATTTTACTGCAACAAATGAGACTCCTCCTCCTATCAGTCATGGTTCATTCCAATCAGCAGGGTGCCAATATGCCAAGGTCTAATGAAAAGGCTCTTAGACAAAAGCTGCACAATTGAGAGCCTGCAGAGCCAAACCTTGGAGCTGTTAGTCCAATTTTTTAAACACTACAGTGTACATTTCAGTTAGGCTTTGTTATGTTAATGTTATAGAGTCTAAAGCAACAAAGAAACTTAATTCATGAATTACTTTTAGAAGTCAACTTCCCTACATTTTCTTTCCTTTTGTACGGAGACCAGTGGCTATTTAACTACGGAGACCATACAGAGACCATACAAAGGCCTTTACACTAGTTCGGAGGTAGGAATCAAAACATAAGTTATCACAAAGAGGTCTGATATAATCAACAAAGTTAAACAGTCGTCCTGTTTGATCTCCTCTAAATTAAAGACCAAGTGTTTTGATTTGGCATTAGGCAATGAAATAAACCAGATGTTTCTCCTGCCATATAACCCTCCATGGGCACAGTCTTAAAGGGTTATTGTTTGGCAAATGTTCAGGGAAACACATTAGAAATGGCACGAATACCCAGATTTTCTTTTCTTTCTATCTATACTAGTTCATTATCCAAACTAATGCATAATCCACAGGGCTTTGGGAACTTTGTGTAAATACTTTCATGTACAATTCTCTTTCTTGCCTACCCTGAGATTAAGACCACAATTATCCAGGCTTAAACCTAAAATAAAAGAACCTTTGCAAATGTATTATCTGGCCTTACATGTTTAATCACATACTATTCTGTACAGTCTTTAATACCTAAACTGAAGCACAAATGTCGTATCCTCTGATGTTTCACACATGAAAGGCCTATTGTGAGATGTACATCAACAGAATTTTACAACTAGAAATTCCTCTCAATAGTTGCAGCATTTAAAACCTAACGGAAAGGCACATTGCACTGTCTTAGAGGAAAAAAAAAGTCAATACAATTGCAGTATTTAAATACAACTTTCCTCAAAACAGAAGAACATTCTGGGTTTACTAGCCATCAAAATTCATGTGTGCTAGCTTCACCTGCAGGAGAGACCACCTCCCCCCCACTCTGCACAGCCGAGAACAGCGCTCCCCACCAAACCAGCGCAGGAAATGTGCTGGGTGCGCACGGAGTGCGGGGGAAGCAGATGGATGAGGCAAGGGATTTGAAGTGTGCAGACTATGGCATGCACTGATAGAGCAGATGGAATGCATCACCATCAGCTATGACAGAAATGATTTATGGAATGACCTGGGTGCTCCTGCCAAGCAACAACATGGGATGACAGAAACAAGTTTCTATGACAACCAGAGCCCACCCACCAGTTAGATTAAACATTCCTGCCCTGACTTCCACTTGCAATATATTTAGAGTTTTTCCTCAAAACATCAGTCTGGTTTTCACAGCTAGTGGCTTGGGCAAAACTACCTGAAAGGACAAGAAAATAATTTACAAAAGGAGAGCAGTAGAAAACATCATAAAGGGCCACAGGTCTAACTGGCCAGTGTGTCAGACTTGCAACAGAAATTTTGGTCAGGCTGCAGAACAGCAGAAATCCTAATGCATCCGCAGAGCAATGGGCAGCCTGGAGTAGGTATGTAAGCATTGCCATTTCTGGGAGTTGTAACGACCCCAGTTCTTTCTTCATGGGTCTCACACAAAAAGAGAGTGTTAACTGTCCTCTGGACTCAGGAATTGTTATTTACTTGTGGAAATGCCAAAAGCAAATGGGACAAAGTTTCTCCTCAAAACCAGTAGGTCAACGTTCTATCCAATATGGACATCACAGGCATTATCAGATCTGGTGATCTTTTAACATATGACCCTCTGAGGGAGGCAAGGCTAACAGGTTCTGCAGGAACACGTCCATCTACATTCACCAGTGTGAGGTGAAGGATTCAGAATCCTACCCAGGAGTGGTCTTTTGGGGCTTCTAAATAAGACTCAGCCTCCCTGCAACATACAAGAAACGCAAAGCGCTCCCCCAGTCATCATTCCCAGCTCTGAAATTTCTGCTATTGCTATACTGCATCAGTTACTGTTTCATATAGAGTACTTCCAATTGTACTAACGCAAAAATCATGCATACACAGAAATGATCCTTGCAGTGTTTTACATTACCAGCATTATCCCAACAAGTGTTATGTTTAAGCTTTATGCAAGCGCAGAATTTTAAAGGTTGTTCCATAAATTGCAGCTACAGAACACAGCATTCAAAACCTCTCAGTTTTGAAAGGCCACTGAACAAACATTTCAAACCTTGAGGCAGGATCTGCTGTAATGTTAAAGGTATTTGCCTAACTACAACATTACAGAAAAGTCAGAATGAGTCTTCTACAAATAAAAGCATTCTCCCCTTGCCTCTTTTTATAGACATTTGTCTAGTATATGACATTCTATCACAGTATGTTACTGCAACATGAAAACTCCTGATTTGGTATTATAAAATGAATGAACACATGGAATAATGGATGCAATATCAAAATACATCTTTTGCATCTGAATATTCTGTTACTTACAGATGCCAATGCCTTCCCAAGGGCATCACCTGTCTGTGAGCTTCCAGCACCATTTCCTCTGTTTCCTGTAATGGGGAAAGCAAACCCAATACTTATTTTTTAAAGCTGAAATTTTATTTGCTTTTATTCATCACGTACAGTTGAGCAACCACTTTTGAAACGGATATTCTGAGGAAGTCAGTGTCAACAGAATCAGTTCTCATTATACTTAAAAATTTAATTAAAACAATTAGATTTAAATTTAGATGCTCTCCTCTTTAAAGTCAAATACAGTAATCACTGTGATAACTTAAGGATGAACAAGTGAAAGCAGTTATAAAAAAGACTGAAACTATTTTCCAGGATCACAGGCTAATTTTAATAAAACATAGTAACAAAATAAAAATCAGAAAACTAGTGCAGCTTATTTCTAAACTGTTATCACCTACATGCTGAACGTTCCATCAATTTTTAAAGATAAAGTCACTCAACAGTCTCTTGTTTGTCTCCCTGCTCCCCCTGCTCTAATTCCCTGTGTTACACTCTCATCTTTATTTTAGCAAATCCCTGAAAAGCTCTTATCCACCAAGCTTTCTGTCACCCCTGGTCTTAGATGCATGTCAGCAGCTTTGTGTGCCCTCTTGCTCCACACAACATCGAGCCAAAAGGAGCTCTGAAGCCCTGCCAATTGGAAGCACAGAAAGGATCTGAAATCTCTGAAATACCTGCTTTCTTTAAAAGAGACCCTTCCTCCATCAACCTCTAATGCTAAACCCCCCATATTTAACATGAATGTAAGCCATTCACATCAGAAATCCAAATCATGCAACACTTGCTGTTTCAAGTTTATCATAAATTTGCATTTTCCAGCCTGACTTTCCCATGCAGATTCATTAACTGGGCTCTGTTTAAAGATCCAAGTGTTAAACACGTTTCCTAATCCAAGCGAAGATAGTCAGAAATTCTAACTAAATTCTGCTTACTTAAAACGAAGCTAAACATAGATCGTGTCAAAAGGAGAAGGGATGTCTACAAGCCTTTAATTTCTATGATCTATCTTAAATACGTACAAAGAACAGACGAGCATCTTATTTCATGCTTTCTATTTAAGCACAGAAGAGACTACACCAGCCACCATACCAACTACTCAAACGACCTCTAAATCAGTTAAGACAGGAATTTACGATGCAGTTTATCATCCTCCCCAAAGAAACAGCCTTCCTGCCTTTCTCCAGTATAGCATCTTGGTGACAGAGCAGCTCTGAAAACTGCAATGCCTGAGCAACCTATAGGAACATGTACATATATGTGTGTGCATAAGCTATGTACAAACTATGTAAGGATAATTGCTGTTAAGTTAGACAGATGCTATCTCCTAAGCATAGACTTGGCTGTGAAAGCAAACAAACCAGTAAATCCTAAACTGACTGCAAAACAATTTGCCTCATCTCAGCCCTACTGAGAAAAGAAACATCATAGTGGTGTGGTATCCCTCACCTACATAAGCATCCCACAAATTAAATCTTGCTAATTTTGTAGGCCATGCAGTCCAAAATGTAATTTTCTTGGTTTTCATTAAAAAAGAAAAAAAAAGGTAGAAAGAACTTTTTACCAAGAATATTATCCGATCCATTGACAGGTGGAGTGTGTGAGGCAGCTACATACGGTGAACTGCTGGTACTGCCACGATGGAAGCTGGACATTGGAGGGAGACTGGCATTTATATCTGTAGGCGAGACTGAATGAGGGGGATAGCTCTAGAGAGGAGAAAGACATAAGACATTAAGTAGTCTTTAAATAAATGTTATTATTTTAAATACCAAATATGCAACACCCAGCTCTTTTATTAAAGGGACTCATCCATCCTCTGAACAGATCACTACACAGCCACAGATTTTTATTTATACAACAGACATAGAAGAACATCAATCTAATACAGTAAGTTTCTGATTTCCGACAACCGAGTTTTCGAACGATACACGAGTAACAAACAAGACATGGATTCTTGCGAGCCAGATCTCCACACAGAAGCACCAACGCATTCGTCTGGGCTGCGCATCTTACCAAACGGTCATGTGCATGCAGGCCGCCGTAACTGCCGGACTGGGACATGTGGGAAGAGGAGCTTCCCAGCATCCCACCATAGCCAGGCTGGCTCATGCCATTGGATGAACTCCAGAGGTCAGAAGAATTGTGGGTCCCATCTGTTTTTATTAATAAATAAAAGGAAGCAAGAAAAATACATTCATTGAAGTACTGAAATTGACTTTTCTTTACAAAATTATTTTAAAAGAATACATAATTCAGCACATTATGGTGACCAGTTTATATTCCGTCTTCTATTTTCATGCCACTGCATTGCTGTATTTCTAAAAACAAAACAAAACCAAACAAACCCCCAAAAACCAACACAGGCTTTATAGTTGAAATACAATCCAACCACAGCTGAGAAAATACCAAGTACTTCTGCTAGCTACACAGACCTTCAGTATGACTGGATTTATATCAAGAGTTGATAAAAATTCCAGACTGAAAGAAATAATAAAGGAGTGGTGGGGAAAGAAGGCTGGCAGAGCAGAGCTCATCATAAACATGCAGTGCAAAACATCCATTAAGTTAAAATCAGCTATTTATAGTCTGAAATACCTTAGCACCGTAAAAAAACCAAACCAAAACAAAACTTTTCGCAGCAGATTCAAGTAACTGAAATTACATTATATAAGCCTTAACCCATGTGTAAATGCTGTATTCCTTCTGCAGCACAACCTAAAGAGCTCTGTGAACTCCTGCACTACGAGACTATGCTTTCAACATGCTCCAAAACCTCCTTAGACTACAATACTAGCTAATTGTATGACATGAGGCTGAGGACATTAACTCTGCTCTCGTTTTGTTTAATGCAACCTTTTTTTTTTTGGCATGCTGGACACACAAGCATTTGAGAACTTAAGACTGTTAGCTGATATTGTACAGTCAAATTCCAGAACAGTCAAGAAGCCTTCACCTCATTTTTCTCTATCACTCCAGCGTGCTGCTCTGAAGCCCCTACAAATCAAAGGACAGGGGATTCTGCCCATCTGGTCTGGTGTATAATCCCCTTAAATTTCAGTCAGCAATTAACGTCACAAGAAAAACTTTAAATCAGCAGACAGCTCCCTTCATCTAACTGTTTCAGAAGTACATAAAACTTAATCATAGGCTCTAGCACAGTATGTTACCTTACGCTTCCTCACCCACTCACTACAACAATGGCTGACTCCAGATTTCTAGAGCTAAAGGACAAGTGACATATATATGCTTATATTTGAAGTCATTTTACCCACCTTGCATAAAGAAAGTGCTAGCAAACATACTGCTTGGTGGCTTAGGAGACGGGTAGCTTGGAGATTCTCGGTTGAAATCATCAGAACTTGGGGATGGTGCATACACCTAAATATTGGAGAGCGATAAAAGCAGGTTAGTAATGTTTGGGTATCGTGCACTAAAAACACCCATAACAGCACACAGGCAGGGATAGAAAGCACAAATAAAAAAAGAACAGTGTAGCAAGCTGCAGCATTTGTTGCCCTTGTTTTATTTGCTTTTTAGCAAGTTGCCACAGTACAGAGGAACTACAGTAGAATGATCCTAACAACACACTTTCTGGTGTGCCAACTCAGCCAGGTGGCCTGATAAAAGCTTGAATGCTGATTTTGCTTTCTAAGTGCACGACTCGCACAGACTTGTTGCTTAAGATAAAAAAAGCAAGATAAAACAACTGGGCCCCAAACAAATTTTATTTTAAAACAACTGTATGCCTTTTTGAATATTTAATTAGCTGGCATTTCAACAATCAGAAAGAAAAAGAACATCCAGTGACAAATGGAAAGACTTTATTGCAACCGTTGTATCACCCATTCAGAACTTTGCCCACCTTTGTATAGTCACCAAAAATCTATGTGATGCAAGTCCTGAGGAATAACTGTACAAAACTGCAATATCAAGTCAATTATTTTCATGCTGGTCCAACATTAAAACAAAATGATCAACCTGAACTTCCAAATAACAAATTTTCTTAAGAAGTTAAAAACTGCTACATGACAGATAAGCACAATGATTACGTGTCTTTCACTGCAGTAACTCTAAGAAGAAACATCAAGCATATCCACAAGTATGTCAGACCAAAGAGGCCAGTATTGACAAGACTCAAGGACACTGCCCATAATGTGAGCTGTTCAAAGCGATGCTATTTCTTCATAACCAATGTTTTGGACAACATACTGGATATTTTAATATGGTCAGTGTATTACTGTTGAAATAAAAATCTTAAAACAGAAAAGCAAATTGGCAAGTAAGTCAGTAATAAATATAATAAAGTAATACTGAAACAAAAGCATCTCTTTGCTATGAAGCAAAAAAAAAAAATGCACTTTTATTTCTATTCACCTCACTTGTGAATATGTAAGGCTTCCAAAACTATGCATATATTAAGAATGATTTAAAAACTTCAGAGTTTACATAATGTGACGTACAAAGTGTCCTAAAATTCCAAAAGTGAGAATTTTTATCTCCTCCTATGCAAACACAGACACACGCATGTTTGTTTCTACACCATCCACATCTCTACCTTCTCTTTCTGGGAGGTTGTTTACCAAGCAAGAGAAAGGCCAGGAAAACTAAGCCGGCCAAGAAAAAACCTGTCAGCTCCCTAAAAGAGACCCATTGTTCTCTCGGAGGGGGAACGCTCCGATACAGATACTTAGAGAGTGAAGTGGGCAAATCCCGCTGCTATTTGCATACCAATACCCGCACCCCCACCCCTCCCCCCCGACTCCCAAATGCTTTTCTAGCCTGCTGTTGTCAGACCAAATGGCTGGGCATGTGCCTGCAGACAGCACTTTTCTAGCAGAGGGACTGAATTACCACTCTCTTCGACTCGCTTTACATCCGCAGAATTTCAACACAATCTATCAAAGTACAGCGCGATGGAATCAGGGCACAAGGAATTAGGCCGGGGCATAGCTGTCGATAAGAGGCCGTGTAAGGAAAACGGCAGCAGGTACAAAGACACCTGGGTAAAAAGGAGTCAAGTGGAAAAATTATAACTTTTGGATGGATGCTTGTTTTAACGCTTCATTTTTATCAAACGAAACACTTATAGGAAAGAAGGCCTTTCAGGAAGCCTTTGTTCAATCTTTTACGTGCACACTGTCAGTCTAGGGAATACCATAAAAGAGATGCTCACCAAACCTGAGTGACAGAGTGACAATATGTTGTAAGCAGTATTAACAGTACATATGTATTTCCCACGTATGATGAATGCACGTATATTCCATGCCTCAGACATATTTTAACAAAAATGTCACTCTGTCAAATTGTAAATACTTGCACTCATAAGACTGCAAACGTATTAGGCAAAACTGGGCTTAATTTGCAAGTTCTCTGTTGTGCAGAATAACGCAGCATATGCTATAGCTGATGGATAATCTATCACTGTCACAGGACAGCAGTGGAAACAAAGCTTTATGACATTTAGCACTGCCATGGAGATGTACACTGATTAATGCAAAATCACCTACAATGATGAATTATTCTTAAACAGTAATGTTTTCAGTGAAATTTGTAAATACAAGTTTCAGACTGAAATTTTAACATTTTACATAACTGGGTGATTTATAAAAAATGATTCAACACCTCTGAAGGAAAATCAAACTGAAAAACTCCCCACAAGTGTATCATTTATAGGTATGTATGTACAAGCCCTTAACATAATAAAAATGTTATGAATTATATTAATGTAAAAGAGGCCCTTCCAAACAGCTACATGAAAGTCCTAGCACAGACATATAACTTTATATAGTTTCTGCCTGTTTTGGTATCTTAACTGTAGCTTGCAAAAATATAGCTGCAACATTATGAAGCTGCACTTGTGCCAGCCTAGCTTTTTCAGATCAAAGGGTTCTTGCGGCAAAACACAACTGATGTGGTCTCAAAGACTTCATTAACTCCAGATGTGGGGAAACAGCCAGCCAGTTCCACAAAAGGAGCAAGTCTCTTTTAGTTACAATCAGAACTACCCACAAATTAAACCCAGGCCTCTGATGTCATCTGATCACCTGCAGATGAGCACCAGGTTTTTTTCTGGTTAATGACCTAATCATAATTTTTATGTTGTGTTGCTACAAACAAAATCTAAAAGGAAAGGAGAAAATTTACAAAAATTAACCTGAAGTCCATGAGATGCAAAATATAAAGACTTTAAATAAGTAAGTTGATTAAAAAAAGGATGACATTTTACTTTTAACTTGGGAGCCCATGTACCAGGGTGACTGTTCACTCTGAAAGCCTCACATGCACTAGGACCTTCTCTAGCAAAACACTGCCTCTGCGTCTGCTGGCCCACAGGAGGCTTATGCGGCTGTATGGCAGCTCCCTGGTCTATGTCCTAGTTGAAAGGCTTTTTCTTCTGCAACAGCTGAAAGCAAGGGAGTTATAAATATGATGTGGCTGCTGAAGACGACCTCTTTTTAGCTATTAAGCTGATAACAGTGACATCCAGGAGACATTAAACCAGTTTTTCCTGGCTGACATTCCCACTATGAGAAGGAATACTGTTAAAAGGTCAGTCTGTCTGCAGAGCCTCCTTGAAGAGGGTTGTCTCCAGCAGGTAGAAGTGGAGCCCATCTTCTAATCCTCTTAAGTGCAGTAAGCCCAGGATGCATCTCCATATTGACAAGCCAAAAGCACTTCAATTACAAATGGGAAATTCCCTTCCAATAAATATAGGCCAAAACCAGTTTCTGTACACCAAGTGTACATGCAAGTTACCAAGTGGAGTTCTTGACTTTTTTGGAGCCGCACCAGACTATACATCAATCCTAACACTGCAGTGCTTCTGAAAGTTAGACAGCATCCTTGGAAGGAAGTAGGACAAATGAGCTACTAAGGACATCGAGTCAAGAAAGATCCATGTTGGTCTCTTCCGCTCCCTGAGCTGGTCTAGGTTTCTCCAGTGCAAAACGCAAGATAACAAGTAAGGTGGGTTTTTTTGAGGGTAGTGGTGAGAGCTGACTTCAGAACAGAGCTGGAAAGACATATTCTGTACAGCACCAGCTTTAAGCAAAACAAACACACCATCCAGTTCTGAAATCTGCCCTGGTGATTAACATATGTAATCAGCACTACCATGAAAGTTACACCAATGTCTAGAACACATTCAAGGATTACACAGTGTGCCTGTTTAAAAGTGCCAGTAACGCGAACATGAATTTTACCAAATTTTATGCTAAGCAAAACTTCCAAGTCTCATTCTATAAATGCATTTAATAAACGTAACACTTAAGAGTCCTCCTGTTGGCGTACTTCCTCTCAGGCAATTTTCCCGTAATCTGTTTAAAATTCTTAAATATTTATCAATGTTTAATATTAGTGTTAAAAGCAGATTAAAAAAATAGCAACCAAACCTTCCTTCCGATGAGCTCATGCTATCTCAAGACCAAGTCTCCCATCACACAGACTGTTTATGGAATTACGAATTATGTTAATTACTTAAGCCTAGCTATTAACAACTCTTGGAAGTTCAGGAAAATATTTATCAAGCTGCTGGAGACAGAATTTTTGGAAAACAGTGGAGATGGATAACCTATTCTGTACCTTGTAAACTCTGCTAAATAGACCTATCTACGTTCCATCAGCCTCAGTCACTCACTGAACAAGTGTGCACTGATGCATGATTTGTACATGTGGCAAAATTTTACAGTGTATTTTCTGCAGGTTTTGTAGCAAAAGCGACTTCTGCTGTAACGCAGCTCTGGGAAGAGGAAACTTGTATTCATGTTCATTGTATTTCTGACAAAATCACACACTAAAACTTCAGGAATGTAGAATAGTAACTATAGTTACTACAGAAGCTGCCAAAAAAACACTCCCACCCAAATACTTGTTTAGTTGACATTTAAATAAGACATTAAATGAAGAGCCTTAATATTCAAGATCAGGGTACCATACCCTCAAATCATATTTGTTTCCAATACCAGGTGTCAAGCTTCACACATTTAAAAAAACACTCCTTTCACCATCCAGTGTGAAAAGACCACACTCATTTAAGAGCACACAGCATGAGTCTTGTCTGCAAAATAATTTTTAAGAACAGTACAAAATTCAAACTCCTTTAAGTAGCTAAAGTGAATTCTGTCTTAAATAAACGTTTATGCAGTTTAGGCATGCTATACATGCCTGCATGGGTATTTTTGAAATGTAGAATCCCCCCGTAGCGGTGCATAGTACAAATATTTCCTAGCTTCTTCCCCAGTAAACAGCAATTTTAAAGGCATATTAAAAAGCGATAGGCAAACTTACCAAATATCCAAATTCATTGTAAGGAAACTTTTTGGTCTGTTTGTTTTATTTTACTTTTTAAATTTTAGCACGAGGCAGGGAGAGGAGGAAAAAAAGAGAAGGCAGCAGGAACACCACCAGAAATAAATATCCACATATATACTGCCTGAAGATTTTTTTCATATTAAGAAAAACCCTTCTCCACAGTCAAACTGTGATGTTACTGAATGATTCATACATCTAAGTCCTCAAAATTTCCTTATTAAATTCAGATTTTAAGGGAACAAAAAATGGAAACATTGAAACTAATCGGTCTGATTCTTAACCTGTTCCCTGTATTTCAAAAGGCAGGAATCCCCATCACCAGTACTGACCACAGGAGGATGCAGTAGTAGATACTAGCTATCTTTTGCATTTGCTTGCCTCTCCTCTGAGCTCATCAGTACTGTTTCTGTACCTCTGACACACACTATTAGATTTCTACACACGGACTTCGACATGCAGATGACTATGAAAGCACACACGCTGAGCAAACAGGGCGTGTTACTCTTTGCTGCTCGCATTTTGAGAAATATAGATCTGTCCAATACAGCACCTGATCCCATCCCTAGCTGCTTTCATTTGCCCAAGAAAATGGACATAACCTTCACTTTAAAGCATCAATAAAGCTTGTTGCAGAGAAGACACCCTTCTGGCAGAGGACCACTGCTCTGCAGATTGGCAGTTCAACCCAATGGAGTGGAGCAGGGAAAACTCTTGGGCTGATGCATTGTAATTCTGTTTTTTAGTGGGACAGGGAGGGGAAAGAGAGAGACAAGCTAAAAAAAAAAAACACCCACAAAGCACCCAGCCAACCAATGTTTACTACCTCTCTTTTACTCAGTGTCCACAGCTGTGCACCCCTAGAGATTTTCCAGCTGATCTTCTATTTGTCCTGACTTAGAAATGTTAGCTTTGACCTTGTCTAAGTTGCTGTGGGCAGCATATGGTACCGGATAACACTAATTGTACTTTTCTCCCTTTATACTAACTGGCCCAATACTAATAAAATCCAAACGGAATCATTCTTCTTTTGCACCTGGTTGCTCCAAAATTTACAAACTGATAACACCTCATTTTGATGTTAAAAGACTCAGTACATTATTTATTGCATAACAGCTACAGAAAGACATGCTGTTGTGTTATTTAAGCATCAGGCACTGTTATTAACATGTTTCTCTCTGCTATAACTCCAAGAGCAATGGCTGCAAGGCAGGCAATTTCTCAACTGAAAAAAATACCCAAATATACAACATGTATACTCACATCTGTGAGTACTTATTCATCTGTACACATGTGCCCATATGTATGCATATATGCATGCACGCACAGGGACACATTTATAAATAGCCTTTTACACTGTCAAAATTCTCTAAAAAATCCCAATACAAGCTAGTTAAAAAAACCACAGAGATCTACATATATGCAAAATATGTATATATGTGCTCATTTCCACCCCTCCATTTTTAAGTAAGGATTGTAGAAACATATTGTGAAGGATGCAGTAACTCCACTTTCGAAAGAAGATCAATAAAATCTCAGCCTATACTGAGGAAAACAAATATTTACTCAATAATAAACCCCACCTATACATAGACTGGTATGTCAAATTAACACGTATAATCTTCATAACACTATAGTAATGTGTAACTCATTCACGTATTTATTGTCATATGAAATAGTAGTGAGAGATGATATAAAATATAACCAATATTGCTCCCAAAATTGACTTAATTGTGGTGATGACACTAGTCCGTTACAATTGGTATAAAAATAACTCTACAACACACTTGGAAAATAATCAATATTTTGGTAAACATATAGGAGAAATTTAAAAAGTGTAAATCTTTCAAGTCTATATTTTATTCTTCATGCACAAAGAAGATAAAAAAAACTCTCATTACTTTTAAATATTTTTGGTGCCACTGCATTTTATAAAATTTAACTGAAAAGGCTCCAGTGAAAGGAGAAGTTTGCTTAGTTATTTCTTAGTTTAAAAAAAAAACCAACACAAAAAAAAAAAACCCAAACAAAGCAGAATATTTTAAAAGTGTAATTTAAATCTGTGCTATTATTTCTATTCATAGATTTCTGAATCTTCTCTTTTTAATGAGGGTTTAAGTGTCTGGATTTTTTTTTTTTGGTTCTGTAGCACAGCTCTTGAATGAAAAAGACAAAACTTTAAAAATATATATAATTTTAACTATTTTCCCCAGAAAGCTCTGTGTTAAATTTTTGTAAGCTTTCCATAAACTCAGAGTATTTTCTATATATCACCAGAAAATGATGAGGAAAAAAACAAAACAAACCAACCAACCCCCCCCCCAACACAAAAAACCCAACCACCACAGAACACCACCATAACAGGAGGAATCTTCTAGTTCAGTGCGAGTGTTTTATTTTCTTTACAATACTAAGCTCTTCATTCTTTTTTAATTTGGTAAGGATTCTTCAACTTTTTTTTTTGATAACTATTGCACATAATGGTAAAAGGTTACTCCTCAGAACAGGATTTGCATTAAAACATTACTTTTCATGGGTCCCTCCTAACATACACAGGAAACAAACAAAAATCAAACCTTTCCTACTAGTAGAACTCCCAGCTTAATTTTTAAACTTATGTGCCTGTGCATACATAACCAACTACTGGATTGCTCATATACTTTTTTAGCTTAATATTAAGTTTTCTTTTGACTTACAAATTTAGTAAGTTGAAAAGAACAAAACATACTGAAAAGTCCGAATCGCACATTTCTACATGTCATTTCCCACTCGTTTTATGTGTAAATAAATCAGATTTGATTACATCATCAGGTATCAAGGAATGACAATATAAAGAAAATATAATACAATAATCGAAATAAAAACCTCAAACTCAACAAGATACATACTAGCAACTTCCAACTGAGCAAACAACACGAATAAAAGCAGTAAAACATCACGATTAGGGTGTGTTCTGTTCTCTCATTATAGAAAGGTTCTTACAAAGGTTTGGCAAACATGCCAAAAACTGCAACACAAAAACTAACCTCCCCAACTTGATAAATCATACCTAAATTAGTAATTTAGTCAAATTTGCAAATACTCCTAGGAGAGAAAACGCTAAAAGCTAGTGAGACCTTTTTTTTTTTTTTTTTTTAAATTAAATAAAACCCCGGGCAACATGATATAGGATCGTCATATGATTTGTCATCTATTTACTAACTCTTCAAGCTCATAAAGGTCACCTCTGACCCATAACAGGCACATGCTATCAATTTTCAAGCCATGCTCTCCTACAATACAGCACTTCCATTTACTATATGCCTGGAAATACTTAATAAGATCAAAGCCTATTTTCCTGCTACAAGAACAAAGAGAAATGTTGTAATAGAGTGATCTGTGCTCTACAAAGAATAAAATCAAAACTCCATGCAAGTTACATTCCCTTTGCTTCAGGGGTATTGTATAGTTAATTTTACTTAAGTCTTATATATATCTTCATATAAAACTTCAAACAGATTGTTCTAGCTTAGGAGCAGACATGAAAGAAAAATAATTTCATATTTGAAAGACAGCTGGCATTTATACCAAAGGAAATGAAATAGAGACCAAGTGGTTTTACTTGTTCCTCTAACCACTCCTCCAGTATCTTTTCTGTTACTCAAGCAGCTCAGACACAATGTCTTTAATGAACGCTTTAATTATCATTGAACAAAATTCTTGGCAGAAAAGTTTACTAATGAAGGCAAAGCTGACACAGGCCCATGAGAGGAGAAATAGCAGTAAAAATACAAAAATTACAAAAACCACAGAAAAGATCAGTATCAGCATCTGCGTTTTTCCTGCGTTTTTATCACAGAATAAAGCCACAACCACGGACAACATAGAGTAGAAAATTTTTAATTTACCACTCTATGTCAGTTCTTACGCACACACAACTCCCCTCTTCCCCCCCAAACAAACAAAAAACCCCTAGAGGTTTCACTTTTTTCGGGATCTGCAGGTTTTTTACGGCTTTCCCCCCCGCCGCCCCCAGCTTCCAGTGGCTGTAGTGGTCTCGCAAGTGAGACGACCAGCCTGACAAGCCAGCGCTAATGGCTGGCTGCAGTGCTCCCTGTGGCCGGCAGCACGGCCCTTACCGGCGCGGTTCTCCCGGTGCCCGGCAGCAGGGTGGTGCGGGCTTGGGACCCGGCCATTAGTCAGCCGTTACTGGAGTGCGCTGGGGAACGCTGTTCCGCGGAAAGGTAAAACCAAAACCAACTCAAACACCAAGGAAAGTCGCAGGCGCGCAGGAACCCGAACTTCACCACGCTCCGCTGCACCCCGGTGAGCGGGCCCGGGGACGGGCAGGGCGAGAGCGGCCCCGTCCGGGAGCGCCGCCTGGCTGCGGTCCCTCGAGCCCCTGCGGAGCTGGACCTGGCGTTTTCGTACAGAAGCGAACAGACTTTCCGCCACGCAACCCCGCCGTAGTTTCTCTCAGAGGCCGCTCGTCCCCCGTTCGCTCCAGCAAGACCCCCACACCAGCCCTCTGACGCTCAGCGCCGCGGCACCCCCGGCGCTCTGAACTCGCAATTGTCCGAGAGCGGCCGCGGCTGGCCGGCGCTCCGCAGCTCCCGAACAAAGGCTGCCGCCCTTACCGTCTTCCCGTTGTAGTAGTACATGAGGGAGTTGCTGCCCACGCCGGGGACGGGGTACGCACAGTACATGGCGAGGCTGGCGGCGGGCCGGGCTGCAGCGCGCCGCCTCCCTCCACCACATCCACCCGCCCGGCCGCCCGCGCCGCTCCGCGCCGCCCGCGCACATGGAGCGCCTCAGAGGCGACTTATGCAAAGCAGGACTGAACCATCTCCGGCCGGGCGCGGGGGTAGGGCGGGTAGGGGCCCCACCGGCCCGGGCTGGGCCAAGCGGCGGAGGGAGGGGGCACTGCGGCGCACCAGCCGGCACCCCCGGGTCCGCACCTGCCCGGAGACCAGCGTACGCGTCCCAGTGAACTGCCAGCCACTAGGTACCTGCTAATGGGACACGTCCTGAGCGGGTTAATCCTCTGCTTTTTGTTTTAATTAAATTAGAGCACTTGGGGCAGTGGAGACGCTGCTTGACGCAGCCACACGGCCATCTGGCTCTGCCTGAAGTTGCTTCCAACTTTGGCAAAGCCTTCCAGAGCTGTAGTGAGCTGCAGGGAGCGGGTCCCATGGGAGAGCTAGAGCACCCAGGCAGCGCTTCCAGGCGCCCTGCCCTCGCCCCCCAGCCGCCCCCAGCGCAGTCACTGTGCCACAGGCTAACAAACAGGGAAGTCTGTGCAGAGTTTGACAGATACTTCCCTTTAAAATAACTTAAAAATCACATAAATATTTGTGTTTTACAGGTTCATTCCCAATGCATCTTTAAGATGAGGTGTATGGTTCTTTGGAAGCATGAGTCCAGACTCCCTCTATATTGTGTAACATGTTTTTGTAGGAAAAAAAAGCAATTCTGTGCCCCTGTAAGAAAGGAAAGAAAAGCGAGGGACCTAGACAACTTTGGCAGATCACAAAAATGTTAATTATACAATACAGCAAACAGACTGCAACTCCAGCATGAAAATCCCTCAACAGTCGCACTCTGTTAAATCTTTTTGCCTTCTTCACTGAACAGTGGCATTAACTAACGTTAACTCTTAACGAGGCATACATTTCTTTATTTTCCGCACATGAATGCACTCGGTTATTAACTGAGCTCCTGGCAAGTCAGATACAGATTTCAATCCAGGAAAAAAAAAAAAAAAAAGGTTAAAGCAAAACCACATTTCCCCACCTCTAACTGTGTCAACTGCCAATGCTGTGAATTCTCCCTGCCTCCCTCCTGACAAAAGCAGGAAAATACTTCAGGATATGGGGGGGAGGGGGGAGGGATAGGCAAAGTTCAATTTAGCAATTTGCAGGGAAAGAAAGCAAGCTGCAGAAATTTTTTTTCATTCTGTCAAGCACCTTGTGGGTCTGAAACGTTCTGCAAGGGTGACAAATTCACTACAGTAGAATGCTATGGTGAGATAAAAATCTTAGTGGGTTTTCTGTATAATGTCCATGATCTCAGGATATAACTATTGCTGTGTCTGGAAATACAGAGAATATACAGCAGACACTGATGAAAAATATTCACAACTCCAGCTTCCAAACCTTTTTCAGAGAACTCTATCAGTTAGGAGACTTGTGTTCAGAGCACATTGGCAAACACATCCTGCAGTTTACATCAGCTGAAGAATGCTTTCATTTTTACTGTAAGACAAAACTACACAACCAGAACACTTTAACCCTGGAGTAACCCTAATGATAACTGAACTCTTCTTCAATACAAAAGGCATACCAGCAGCTGCTGCAAAAAAGAACATCACTACACTTCAGACTATTAAATAGTCAGGCCCGCAGAGTGACTTGTGGTTTCCTCCTTCCCCTAAAGACCCATTCCAGGTCCCAGAGAGTTCTTAAGGAGCTTTGATTTGCACCTAACTGCCATTTCTTAAAGCTTCTCACTAACTTCAGGACTCTACAGATAAGATATGCTAAAAGATCTTCATGTAGCATGTGCTACTTCTGATAGTGTGCTACATCAGAATTATTAATTTAGACTAACATACAACTTCAAAAAAACCCCTAAACACTAGAGAAGGCACTTTCAGCTTGCAAGAACTGAAGAAGAGAAGTCTATTTTTCTGAAATAATTCAAGTGCACAAAGTTGTAAATCACTAAAAATACTACCAGACTAACTGAAGACAGTTCTTGCCATCGCTATTGCACCTCCATGCACACATGCTCGATTTTCAGAATAGTTGTATTTGAGATGAAGAGCACAATCAAGCCCCCCTCTCAAGTAATGAGCATTATCCATCCATACTACAAGGACTTGGAAAAACATTAAAAGATAAATCAGAAAAAACTAACTGTACTGCACAGCATCAGGAGGGAGGCTTCACGTTACAATTGACCTATGTTTGTGCAGAGCAATTGTAACCAAAAATATAGGCAGTATTAACTGGTAAAATTTACTAACACAACATTTATCAGTACATCAAAATCACTGATATTGTTCACCATCACATGGGTTAAGACAACAGCAACAGTATAATCAATAAAACTGAGTAACACCACTGCAAACGTTGTTTGTAGACAAACTCATTTCAAGACTGGTACCTCCACAGAGTCAATAAAAGAATTTGCTCCTGAATTATTTCCCCATATATCAGAAGAGTAACAGTTTTATTTCACCAAAAAGGGAATTAGCTGTCCTACTCTCAGTTACATTGGTGGGAATAAAACTTTGTGAACAATACTTGAAATTTAACATTGTATCTGCTCTACATCTACTGTATGAAAACATTGTTTCCCACAGGACATTTGCTACATGAATTCAACTTACAGGATCAGACCATAATTCCAAATACAGCAAACTTCAACTCACAGAAGTTTACCTTCACCAGAAGAGATGAAAAATAAACCCAAAATGAAGAATTTGAAAAATTGCTCAAAAAATGGCAATGTTGTTACAAATAATTCTATTTGCAGGAACTACTACCAGATAACTATTCCAGAAGCTCCTGAAATCCAAAGTTAAGTTTTTGTTTTGTGGTTGCATTTTTTATAATCCCCATTTAAGCCAAGCAACAGCTGCTCTGAAATTTGTTTTCTTAAGAGAATCATGTTACAGTGAAATGAATCATAGCTGGATTAGCAATACTGTACTGGGTACAGTTGTTTACTCCATTTTTCCTTGGTGACAAGTCAAGGGTTAATCTTATGACTCAGTCTGACAAAACAAGTCAGCTGGAGACAGGGCCAATTTTTTAAACTTGATTTCAGACAGACATGCCGTCAGCAGAGGAGCACTGAACTGACATGCACTTTGTAGCCTGAATTGTTTCCACTCATGACTCTTTACTGTGTGTCAAAAACAATAAACTGCTTGTTTTCTAAAGTATGTAAAGAGATTATGAAATCTGATGCAGAGCAAAATACTGGCCTAATAATAAAACAAGCTACCTGCAGGAAAATATTTTCAAAGACTTTTGATACTAAGAAATTTTGTGAATGAACTGCGTGTTCTTCCTGAAAACAAACTGTTCTGTGAAATGCATTTTTGTTT
Organism: Indicator indicator; assembly: GCF_027791375.1. NCBI lineage: Eukaryota > Metazoa > Chordata > Aves > Piciformes > Indicatoridae > Indicator > Indicator indicator. The sequence continues at coordinate 8,649,510 of NC_072025.1, forward strand.
CACTTGTCAGAGCCACAAAGCAAACACATAATAAGCACATGTAACCCATCATTTGAATTTATGAAAAATAAACATCATTTCCCCAGATCTCTGGAAGTCATACCATATGAAAGATAATTATGTAACTGTCTCAACAGATGAGAGCCATGCCCTGGTCAAACATGTTCCATAACAAAACGGAAATATCAGGATACTTTTAAAAGATTACTGCTTTTTATCGCAGTGTTATTATTTTAAATGGCTCTACTCAAACAGAACAAGCAGCAAAACCTTTTACAAGAATTATGTGCAACTAGAAATTCAAGTTCCTTTTTCACCAACAAAAGCAATCGTGAACTGTAAACCAAAGCATCCTTGAGTTTCCTCACAGAGACTTGGCTTCAATCCTGCTGAAAACATGGTACCCCGTTAAGAGCCCAAGCATGCTTTTGAAGGGAATGCCAGTTCTATTGTTCTCAGAAATTTCCATTTAATTTCTTAGGGTTGAGGTTGTTAACCTGATATCTTTGGAAATACAGCAATGGAACTGCTCTAGAAGTCTCTTGTTTTAACGCCATTCCACCATAAGGCTGGAACTTATCAGTTTCAACCACATTTGACAGAGGAACAGAAGTTTCACAAGTGATAAATTCTTACCGGTTCTAAGAAAACTGGAAAACAGGAGAGACATACCCCAATGGATGGCCCACTGAAGTAATGGCAAGGAATGGAGAATAAAAAATAAATTCATAGAAAATTGGTCTGATACAAAACAACCTCTTGGCTAATTAAAATCTACATTGCAACTTTGAACTGCTTCTCTTGCACAATACAGAAAATCAATTTCTATGCATCTTAGGACTCCCAACATTTATTTTAAAATCAAGCATTTATGATGATTAACTATGGCAAGGCCAGATCCAGTTAGGATCATTGCTAAAGGATGTGTTCAATATCATGCATAACGTATCTGTTAGAACAGACAAGATTTTACGTCTTAAGAAGCAAACCTGGCCGTTTTAAGGGGAAAGCATATTGCTCATTATCCTGTCCTCTATTTCATTAATCAGTTAAGTAAATGTTAATTTATTTTAAAAGCCTTCTGTTGTTAACCAACCACAAAGTATGCTGTTCAGCAGGGACAGAGCAGATTAATTGTAAGGAAGACAATTTAACCCAGTGGACTGCATTTGATAGGCGACTCCCCCTCACCTCTCAATATCTAAAGGAAGATGTTTTAAGCAAATTAATTCACTCATTTATGCAAGACCTTAAAAAAAACCTTTATGGTTTGTTTTCCTTTTCAAAAAGTTTGTCTTTAACTGTGGTAGCTCTTTAATTGTGGTTGTTGGTTAGCATTTTTTTTCTTGTTTGTTTTTGTAAAGAAATTGGGTTACCTAAGACAGTATATGGGTAAAAATATGGGTTGACTTTTTCTTTTTTCCTTAAACACATTTGAAACTACAGATAGGAAATTTCTCTTTCAGTACTTTTCCAAGTACTATTGAGTTACAGATGTTTTTTACCCAGATATTTTTACTAGAATGGAAAGAATGAGGGGGGAAAAGTGCTCTATGTCACATTCTTTGGTATCTAACATAAAACAATTTATCTCAGGTGGTTTTAAAACTTTTTTCAAAATCTTTCAAATGTAATTTTGATATTGCTTAAACGCAGCAAATTTTATTATTTTGCTGAAAATATTAAGTACCTAAGGGTTAAAAGCCTCTATATGAACATTTTCACTTAAACCTACATTAAAAAGTAAATAACGATGTTCATTATCCTGAGGCAATAAATGACTATATGATGGCTTCTGATGGAATAATCATCCCCAAATGTGCTAAAAACTACCAAATCTAAGAATGTGTATAGACATTAAAAGAATTTTAAAACCTAAAATGAAGGAGCAGGAGTGTGACTGAAACTTGCCAGAAGACTACTTGAATTACAAATTTTTTCACATCAACTCAAAAAGTACAACAAAATTTATTTGAAGAATTAAGAAGTGATTAAAGGGTCCCTCTGCTGGTCCAAACTTAGCATCATTCCACTCTTAGATTACTGAATTAGTCTCTCCCCCCCACAAAACCCTGCACCACACCTGCATTTGTGTGAGCTCCCTGTAGGTGGCTCCAAAGTCAAAACCTGAGCCCAGCCCAATACATAAAAACATACACTTTTGGAATTTATATTAAATAATTCCGTGTCAGAGAAGCTTTAGAAGATTGCTTGTTAAAATGCAGAAGGCTAGTTGTGCCTCACCATGTATTTCCCTGCATCTCTTCCCTTCTTCTGTACTCCAGCTTGCTGCTTAGAAAAAAATTAGTTTACAAATTAAGCCAGGCAAGCTATCAAAAGCCAAACCATGAATCCTTCTGTCATGCAGTTAGGAATCTGCCTACGACTTCCCTACAGGCAGAAAATAATGCTAACAACTAATCCTAGCTATCGGTGCAAACGGTATGAAATCCCATAACTTTATCTCTGAGCCTGGTCAACTTCCTTTCTTTAAATGCCTTGACATCACAAGAAACTCTGTGGGACTAAACCAAGAGGAAATTCAATTCAGTTTCTTTGCTTCCATGTGTGAACACACATCTTTGTCTGAAATTTCATTTAAAGATTAGGCATGGCTTTCAGTTCAGTACCATTCTTTTGAAAAAGAAATCATTTTTCTATCACCCACTTCCGACGAACGGCCCAGTCACAGGCAAAACAACCTGCACAACATTTGGGCTGAGCAAGCAATTGAAAAGAAACATCTCAGTTCAACAGCACATGAAAAGTCTAACAACACAGTGTTGCTCACCACTTTTCCAGATGACTTCAGGGATTAGAGAAGTCTTCCCAACAAAACCACAAGTACTGTCAAAGGACATTTAAGAAATAGTCCTCAAAAAAGCTTTTATCCTTATCTATTATTATAAACCACCACACTAATTTATGGCATTGGAGACATTAATCTTCTAGGTAAAGCAGAGTGGTAGCCATTCCAGGAAACTTCTGCCTAAATTACACAAGCTGCAATTCAGTCATGTTATGTTTTGCAGATAACAGTTTTAGAACTATGCACAGATTTAAAATGCTTTTATGCAGATCTACACTTTGAGAGTACCTAATATGCTGATTCTAATATGTTGTGAAAACTTCAGAACTAAAGCATCTCTAGTAAATCCAAACATTGAAAAATTATTTAGCATCATTATACATCCTTCACATAGGTAAATGCAGGATTTCCACAGGGAAGGTATCTCAATTTAACACCCTCACAACAGTTCATCACAGAGAACAGGATAGTTAGTTGGAAAAAATGAACCATTTGCAATTAAAAACCCAAAACTACCAACAACAAAAAAAGCAAACCACCAAACAAGCAAAAACCTAAACCAAACAAACCCCAAAAAACTATTAGGAGAGGGTTAGTTAAGTCACCCTAATTGAGTAGGAACCCAATCTGAACCCTCACAACAGGACTTCGCAATGGACTGCTTAATGACAGCTAAATGTCCTCATGTAGCAGAGAGTGAGCGAAATGATACAATCTGAGGCACTGTTGTTTTCATATACATTTCAAATAAAGGCCATGTTGGAAACTATTACAATAATCTAATCAGAAAAGCAGGTCTTTTACTTATAAAATCTCAAAGAAACACTTCTACTTGGGTTGGCAGCAATTTAAGGGTTGGAGGTTTTATACATTCCCTTTTTGTTCAAGCCCACAGATGCACATGGTGACACTTGATTCAAGTGACCAAAGAACAAGCAAAACGCATAAGGGAAGACCGAAGACTCAGTCAAGAGGAAATTACAAGTTCTGTGTTGCATTATCCATAAGGATTTATTTGCCCAGTGTTGTTACTTAAAATTACCTACTAAAACACACAGCATCAGAGGCAAGGGTCAGGCAATTTACTGCTGCCTTTGAAAGTGTTGGATAGTAAAGACAAGTGACAGCTGAATGTATCATTTGGTTGTGCAAGGCAATTCAGAACAGCTCTGAACAAGCTAAATGCTGCCTTTTTTTTTTTTTTTCTCCATTTTTGTTTTGACACCGTTTCTGGCCAGTGGGAACAATCCTTACCAATGAAAAAAAAAAGTCCCACTAGAAGGCCAGTTAAACAACATTACAGACACTTAAACATCACAGAAAGTAGCTACCCAGGACACTCCAAAGTTGTTATTCAGAGCCACAGACCTCATTAAAGGCTGTTGCTTTACACCAGGCTACTTCAATACACATTGAGGATAATTCTCTAAAGAAAGTCCACTCAGATGTTATTATTTTAATACAATCTAAACATTAAAGGCTCAAAACTCTGGTTTCAGATAAATAATCAGAAGACTGAATCATTTTCCACTCCACCATTTCCACTCACCTGCAGGAAGGATGGAGGAAGGAGGGAGCACAGAAGAGAGTAGGATCTATTATTTTTCTTCCGGTACCACTGGTATCTTTATGAGACCTCTCGAAATGTATTTCTCAAGCTCAGTCTTTTAAGACTAGCATGACACCAAAAAGAGAAGTTTCTTAAATGTAAATCAAGTTTTCTCTAGCTTTGCTTCATAAAGAATTCTTGTGATAACTTAGCACCCATGGACTATATGCATACTATATAGGGTGAACCCCTAAAAATCTAGATATCAATTGCCTTAAAACAAGAGTTTGAATTTACAAGACCTCTGGTGTTAGAAAAATACATAGTAACAACTTGCCAAATGAGTAAATGGGAGCCTAAAGTTTAATATTAACTGATAATCTCAGGTACTGTGTAAAGTCTAAAATACCAAAAATCACTAGAAATGACACTACACAGAAAATAATCAGACGTTTGTGCCTGTGTGTCACAGCTGATTTACTGTAACAAAAAAAATCAAAACACTAATGTATTTCAGGCTATTTCTCTGGCATGAGACGAACTAAATGGCAAAAGTATGATGATCCGTATTCACACTTTTCCTTAGAATTATGGCCTCACAGTAGCTACCAATTATGGTATTAATCAGGAATACCAGTTTGAAATATTTTCTGGCCACATACGTAAATAGTATGTTTCTGCTCATAGCCCGTCCAAAATTAGATGGCAATCTCCCAGGGCGTTTCCAAGTAAGCCTGACTTTTCTTTCTTCTCCCTCTGCAGACTGAGCAGCTCTTTGAAAACCTTGACACTCTGCTCTTCCTATCTTAGCCCAGTCAATTAGTGACATGTTATTAGTTTCTTGGCTGAGTTACAGTTAACTCGTACAATCAGGAGCATTCTCAGAATTACAGCAGTTTTGAATCTCTGAGGATAACATAACATAACAGTATTTCCCCCCCTCCCTGCTACAATACAAACAGCACATCATAATCTTTGTCTTCACTCAAGCCTGGCTTGAGCTAACTGTGAGAAAAAATAAACTACTGATTTTTCAGTCTCTATCCTCCCAATAAGGCTTTAAATTTAGTAGTTGTAGTTTAACATAAATGCTTGCATTCAAAACGTTTTGGGCAATGACTCACCACCTAGCAACTTATAAGAAGAAAACTTAAAAATGGATTTGCCTGGTGCATTTCATTTTCACAGTAAAAGGACAAGTTCAGATTGAGTTCCATTTCAGAAAGTAACTAAACAACCAATTAGCACTTTTCTCTGGATCTATATTTACTTTCAGTCCAAATAAGAACATATGAAATAGCATAAAACTTAAAGCTAGTAACTTAAAAAAAATACCTTACAAATTCAAGAAATAAAGATAAAAAAATACTGTTATTAAATTACGGTTAACTAGGAAATTAAATTACTGTTGAGCATCTGCGGACATGGTAGCCCTACACTAACAAAAAAACATTGCAGAAAATATTTTAGAAACACAATTTAAAAACCAAACAAGTCTTCCCCCCAAACATATGTAACATCAAGTATCCTTGTCACTTTCTGTATTATAATTAAACTTCTCTTTACTACCTATTAGCTAAATCAATTTTTATCTTTCCCACAATACATTCTGACTTCTTTAAGGCAACTTACATCATTATCTACTCAAATTTCTTATGATGCTTAGTGAAATTTACTTTTGTGTCATCTCCCACATCATATCTCATGTCACTTTTTTTTCCCCCCTTTAAAATGTGTCAGTTTACTTTAAGGCTCTATTCAGCACTGAAATACAGAGAAACAGCACTAGAAACCTGCAGCATCACAATCACTGATTATTCACAGTAATTGCACTTTATTGTGCAGATCAGTACAATGTTGATATGAATAAAATTTATCATCATTTTTTTGTTGTCTCCACCTTTCTCTCAAAACAAGAATAAAATAAAAACCATTTGAAAAATACTGCTGCTTAAAATCAAAGCCCGGTAAGAGAAGTGAGAGAAATTTTTCGTTTGCAAAAATGATCTCTACCTGGCTGACTCTTCTAAATACTAAGCATGTAATGTAAGGTTTCTTACTCGCCTTGAATTACAGTAATAAATTACAGGAAAATTGCACTGCTATGTGTTTTAGCTTCTCTGACATTTTAAATATATTTTTGTTAATCTAGCAGAAATCATCTGCTAGACTGTAAAGCCACCCTACATAACAAGCAACTGTTAAAATGTAAATTGCCAAACTATTTTTAGCTGCTGCTGCAGGGAGGGGAGGGGAAGGAAAGAAAAAAAAAAAACAAAAAACAAAAAACAAACCAACAAAAAACTGGGGGGGGGGAGGGAAGGAAGAAGAATATTCCTGGCCTCGGGAATAATGATTTGAGGCATTGTGTTCATTTTGTTTATCAAGCAGCTATTCAGCCTCTAGTGGGGCCCAAATGCTTATGCAAGCAAAAGCTCGTAAGAGTGCCTGCAGCTGCAATCCTGGCTTCCAGGTAGGCTGCAGGTTCAGAGCACAGCTGCCCCAGGCTGTCTATACTATCGCGGCTCCATCTGGAAGTATGGTTAAAATAAGATTTCAGATCCCAGTTTCTGTATGTATCACCGCAAGCAGGGGGAGGGAGAAAGGAAAGAGAGGGAGGAGAGAACGGGAGAAGCAAGGACTAGAAGACACCATCCGTCCTTCAGACTCAATACAAAATAGAAAGCTCAGACCCATTTTGCTCCCACTGTACCGCTGCTGCCTGTGCAGCATGTTCCATTCAGCCCATCCGGCTCTGAGTTATGACTCAGCCAAGTGCACCTGCGCCCATGTGTTAAGCACTGCCAAATAAAAGCCCAACAGCCATTTCCACAACAAAGAGATGTACCCGGCAAGGCAGCAGGGCTTCCCCCTCCCCTCCTGCCTGTTCTGAAACGAAAAAAAAAAAAATTCTGTCCTTCACTTCATTGGGGATTTTTCACTTCACGTGGATTTTTAAATGCAGATTCATTTATAAACAATTTTCTTCCTTTTAAGAATAAAGCATATTTAATACCACCAAACACCCCTATAGCAGTAGATTATCACAGCCATTAATGATTTTTCCACCAAAACCCTTCCAACCTTTTTCATCAAAGCCCTTTATTCTCGAAGGATAAATTTTCAAGCAAAGCGGGATCAACAAACTAGTTGCTTGAAAGCATTCCTGATGCTAGGCTGAAGTTAGGAAAGGCTTAATGAAGGCTTTAAAATCCACCAGGGTTTCACAATGAACATCTGACTCAGTGATTTATGCATATTAATAACCTCAGTCCTACTGAGGCAAGCTGAGCTGTACATGTCCTCCGAATCTTAATGTCTTCAGCTCCACTGGGATTATTACAAATGTAAATTTCTAAGATTCTCAGCTATTAATCTCTGTCTGTCCTCCTGTTCAGCAACATAATGACTAATTAAACATCAAAAGACCTGTACAGGAGATCTTCTTTGACAGCTCCTGGCCCAGCTCTCTTCCCAAGAGAGGAATTCAAATGACAGGGACAAGTGGGTAGGAGCATATGAGCAAGCTACGAATCACTGCTATGAAATCTAAAAATTCCACATAAAATATGTACTTAGTCCTCCAGAACCACTCCCAATTACCTAGCCTAGCTGTTCATGTCCAGCAGATAAGCCTTCCTGGTGCTAAAGTTAGGTCATTTGTATGTATGTCAGGTAAACAGAGTGCAATTTAACCCAATTTGTTTACTACAAATAAAAAAATGTAGTACTTACAGAAGAAGGCAAACCAGGGGGCACCTTTCTTACTTTCTTTGTCTGTAGAGGATCTGTACATAGAAAAACAGTATTTCATCAAATATCTACAGGAATAAAGGAAGAAACAGCTGGGCTATACGGCTTTTTTCTTTCCACAATGGATTTATTATTTCTCCATGTCATGCATTTTTTCTCATGTGCCAATGAAACTCGTCTTTAACATCAATACAAGAATATAACATACTGATGTTGTTCTCTAAAATAAAGCTTTGCTAAATGATTACTTCCAGTTCTTTCCATGAGGAAAACAGTTATTCCTAGGAACACTAACACTGACAGGGTGCACTGATGCCCTTACACACTAAGAAACAGATTTTGAGACGTCTAAAGGAAGAAAACAGGACTGATTAGTGGGAGAAAAGGTTTTCCTTCCTGCACTTCAGAGTAAAGATAGAACTATAAAAAGAAGAATTTATGACATGTTAAAGTATGATTTATACTCTAAAAATACTCATGTGATCTAAATTTCTACAGCAATTACTCTTAAGCAATATAGGCAATACAGCTCAAATTTACATGTAATAGTAAAGTTGGAAGTAGGATACCTGTCACCTCCATCCGCTAACTGTCACATCACAAAAGTACCCAGCAATTTTACTAACTAAATCAAGAATCTGAAGCAGTTTAGTCAGCCACTAATACAATTAATATGAATAGTATAAATGAAAACTAGAAGTTAAGTGATGTTACAAAGACAAGTATCTGGCTGGATTTCCAGTTCTACAGCTGACCAACTGAGTCTCCGATTAAAATACAAAATTCCTGTGTTTTTTTTTTCATTTAGAACATTTAACCACTGTTTTACTATAGGACAAGAAAAAGGTGAGATATGGTGAGAATATCTGCTGAATATCTTTACTATGATCATTCCCATTGGGCATGTTCAAAAGAAAATAAAAGTACTTCCGGAAAAGATATTTAACACTGCACTTAAAAGTGTCACCTGTAAGGAAACACTGCTTGGTTTCAATGCACTTTAATATCCAATTTTTTAAGTTTGTTAAAGACCTGGTCAGGCTACTCCTTCTTGGAGATTAAATGTCCATAATTTGACTTGGCTTTAACTTCTCAGGCAGCAGCTTTGCAACATTTAATTAGTCCATGAAAACAACAACAAACAAAACAAACAAAAAACCACCAAGAAACACCACCACCAAAATTTCACATACTTTTTTCTTGTCATTGGAAACAAGACTTGATACAAGAGTGCACTCCCTTATCCTGGTTTCTGAAAAAATATTTCCATAAATTTGTAACTACCACCCACTAACATGTCCCAGGTTATGGTCCCCCAGATTTGGCAATGACAGAAAGAGGAATATCACGTTGTTACCAATTTGAATGGGTTTATGTCAACTGAGCTTTACTTGAAAGGAAAAAGAAATAGGAGTCCTACTCTGGAAACATCATACTTCACTTAACTTTGTTTAATTTAACAATATGTGGAACTTATCAAATTATGCAGTTTTCAAAAGAAATTAACTTCATGATATATTCATGTACATAGCAAAAATCAGTCTTGCTTAGGGTTCTCCCTCAATGATTGCTTCATACCTTTCTGCCCACGTCAGTGTCACTCTCTGTCCAGCAACCAATTTCGCTCTCTAACAGCCCCCCTGTTACTCAAACCCAGAGCAGGTTACTGTTACTAGTATTAATGCTTTCTCACTATAACCAATTCAATGGGACTAAAACTTAAAATAATAAACCCCAACTCTTTTCTATCAAATTTCAAACATGCTTCTAAGTGGCAGACAATTCCACTGAACTTTCATGAGACTGTTCCTTTTCTGAAACAGATCTGAGGAACCGTTGGTTGATTCTCATTCTGAGGAACATGAATACTTACAAATCTATTTTTAAATAAAGACAACTCCAGATTAAATGGTGGTTGTCTTGACAACAGGTTGAAAAATTATACAAAACCCGTGTTTTAAAACACCTACAAACATAAAAACACACATCTAAAGGCACAGTTCCAAAGTCACGTTTTTATAATTAAAGATGTGAAAAAACAATTTTGAGCATGTTCAGGACTATTTTAATTCCTGTTTGCAGTTCTAGTTCATACTCAAGTTACTTCAAGAAACAATTTGCATTTGCTGAAATGTTATTTTGGGTAAAATACTGTTTCAGTTATATGGTTTCAACAACTAAGATTTTATTATGGAATGGAAGTACTATAGACAATGAGAGGCATTAAAAACCCAAGCATATAACTAGAGTAATGCTAATGACATAACATGCTAACATTGAAATATGGTAGCTTTTAAACCAGAGTATCAGATTATAGACTCTTTTCAAACCAAAAAGAATTTTTTTATACTTGCACACCCAATTATTTGTGATCGTCTTGTAGCAAAAATGACAGAAGAGCTGGCTCACTTAAGACTCCTTAATTCAACAAAAAAATCTTTAGAGCTATGAAATATTACCAATATGACCAAATACAGAATTTCCATTTAGCTCTAAGTGTATGCAGAAGAAAATATTAGTACTGTCATACAATTGTAACAATTTTAAAGCAAGTTTCTGCCTGCATATTGTGCAAGATAGTTGGATTTTAGAACAAACTACTACCTCCAATTACTACAAACTTTAAAGGCATGTTGAACCATTTACAATGAACTATATATTGCCCTGAATAAAGTTACTTTTAGCATATAAAAGGATAATTGTTTCCCTTTTGTGTCTTTCCCCTGCTAAATAATAGTAATGACCTCAAGGTCAGGCATTTCCAGGAGTTAATGACAGCATGGGTTAGGGGCACTCAGCTGGTCATCAGCTCCTACCCATCTGTCATTATTGCTTTTCCAATTATGGGTTTTATTGGAGTGAGTTTGTTTTGTAAGTGTTTGACCAGTGTTCAAACTAGCATCTCAAAGAAAACCTACATAATTCCAGTTTATCTCTTGTATAGCAGTTTGCTGTAGCTTGAATTGCTCACAGAGCAAACTCCAGCATATATAAAACGAGCTGTCAAAGAAAAGGTCAGCAGAAATGCATCATGAACAAAAGTTTTAAAAACTGCCCGTATTACTCACCAAGAGCTGGTGAGTCATGAAGTGGTCTTCTGCGTTGATTTGTACCAGAAAATGGATAGTAGGATGTTCCAGGTTTTCCAGAGGATGACAGCTGACCTGGACTTCCAAGCCCCATATCAGACCGAAGCAGACTAGACTGCAAAACAGAGAAAAGTAAAATTAACCGCTGTAATAACTTGGCTATTAATATACCAGGCTAAGAAACTATTAACCAAACATACTGCTCTCGGCATTTTTAAGAATTTACTGGGCTTTTATTGAAAGTCTTCAAGGTAAAATAGAAAAGCTGACTTAAAAAAATAGTATTCAGAAAATATATATCAACATAATTCAGAAACAGAACAAGTTTGGCTGTGAGCCTCTAAACAAACATGACCATTTCAGTTTAAAACATCTGAAAGAATCATTCATGCTTAAACTTTAAATAAAGTCATAATACTTTGTTTAGTTTGCAACATCACACCTCTTCTATTACACAACATAAACAAAATTGATAAAAAACTATGAGTTTATAACATGATGTAGGTTTTAGCACATACTTAGAAATCCAGACTTATTACATTCATAAAGACATGGAATAACTGTCAAAAATCAAACACAAAGGAGATAACATGAAATTAATGCACAGAACATAAGAGATCATGACATCTAAAAAACTTCCAACCAACAATGAAGTTGAGCCCTATCTTTTTTGTTCCCTTTCCATGTAGTAAGTATGAGAACATTCTAAACACTTAACAAGTAAATTATACATTGTATGGCCTCACACTACACGGATTTCTTCTGTGAAACTGAAACAAACGTCGGTGATTTATGAGAACGTAATTTTCCATGGTCGATGCTACACTGAGCCTTCTTTTAGTCTGAAAATCCCCCGACTTTCAGTGAAGCCCACAGAAGTCTGTACAGAAAACATGATACTACCAGGCAGTAAAACTGCAAACACTGCTGCTTCACTCCTGGCATTTGCATACATCTATCCTCATACAGCAGCATCCATTCTGCGTTACACACCATGCTTTGCTTTTAGTATCTGCAAAACTCAGAGAGTGTTTTAAGGTCACCATGGTATCAGCAGCCTTCAGAAAACAGTGATTTGATTTCTTCATACTTGGTCATTGTATACTGCAGTCTTCTCAGGGGGTAAAGGAGGTGAGGCACAGCTGTTGGATGGCAGGGCAAGAGTTATGTTTTGCCTACATTCAAATGGCACTAACATTTCAGTTGTCTGATGATGCCAAGACAGAATCTGCTGGTTGAATTAACTTTTATACCAAAACAAACTTGAAGTTCACCTAGTTAAAGTTTTTCCTTTAGTCCCCCTGCTCCCAAGCCAGCTTTCCTCCTCACCTCAAACTGCTCTCAATGACAAAGTCCCACATGCACATGTGGATTCCAAAGGCTGTTAAACAAGCAGGCCTGCAGACTGCATCATGGTAGAACCTGCTCTAGTGCTGTTGCCTTCTAGGCCTACAGCAGCCCACCGGAACTCAGAGCGCAACGTTTCTGGCCCTCCACACATTTCCTTCTGAGGCCTGAACACCCTCATTCATAAGTAAATATGGGGTTTGGATTACATGATATCATTTAAGCTGGTTCTTTTGGTGTGATGCCTTGTGAAAGGTGAAGTTAACTCACAGGGCTCTCAGTAAGATACCAAATCCCTCCTAACTTGCGATGCACTGGAATTAGCAGAAAATCCAGAATTCATATAAAATTATAGACCATATAAAAAATAAATAACCTTGAATGTATTTTTCTAGATAAATGGGCTTGTATCAAATCTCTACTGAAATCATAGAATCAGTCAGGGTTGGAATGTCTGTCTTTTACTTGTCTGATGACTAATTTCAGCATGAAAATATTCTATTTTAATTGAAGAGTGGGATGTGAAAAAATCATCCTGTTACAAACTACAAGATGGTCCAGAAGTGTTAACTATTTCCTACAAGTCTATCATAGTCTGAAGAACGAACTCGATGATTTAAAATGTTAAAGCATTAAAAAAAAGTTTTCCTGTAGCTTCATTTCTTCATTCTTGTTCTTACAATAAACTCAGCTTTAAATCAGAATTGTTAACATAAAACTCAAAATGAGATCCCTTATAAGGAGCAAGGAGATCTTTAAAGGATACAGAAGAAATGCAGAGGGGGGATTCTGCATGTAGACTGTTGCAGTTTCTGGCTTTGACAAACAAGAGTTTGTTTTGCAGAAAAGATGATTATCAGAATAGCTGGCTTACATAGTGCAAGTCTGAATTTAGTAGAGATTCTCATCTAAACATTTATTAGACTTTGTGGTGAACACGGTGCAGGAAACCCGGACAACATTTTGTGAAAAGCAGTTCCTCCAAACACCACCCAAACGAAGAAATGAGACCAGTTCTGCACTTCGCTGAAGACTTGACCCTCACCCCAACAGCAGCCAGGACTGAAGGAAAACTTCTTTACACAGTCCGTGGGGAAGGGGAGGAAATACTGTGATAGCTGTCATTTCAAGTAGCCAAAGCAAGGTCCCAGTCACAAAATCCCAGAACCACTGGGGCTAGCAGAGGGCTCTGGAGGTCGTCTAGTCCATCCCCCACCTGCTCAAAGCAGCTATGAAACACAATTAGGAACTACGTTCCATTCACATTGAAGACAACCCTCCTTACTCCCTGCCAGCATCTCCTTCTGATCTCTGGCACTGATTTTGTAAATGCAAGGGGATCCGTAAAGACACCCCAAAACAAAGGGGTGGGAGGATTCTTAGTCTGTTTTTCTATTCATTAAGGGAGAGGGAAAGGGAGACAACAAAAAAATAACCAAAAAAACAGAAAACACTCCAATTAATTTCTGCCAAGTCATTCCAAAAGGCATGTGTCTATGTCTTTTCCAGACTTAACCTTCAACCTTCACCTCATGACATTTGCTACTCTTGCTTTTTTGTCCTAAGTACTGCAGTTCTTGTAATTTTCACCGGACTCTGAATTTCAAAGCAGCATGGCTACTGCAACAACATAAAGTGTACAGGTTATAGTATACATATTCAGTAAATCTCAAGCTATACAACACACTCAAAAGAAGTTTCCTGATGTATATTGTGCGTTTTGGGTTTTTTTGTTTCGTTGGTTTGGTGGATTTGTTCCTTCTTTTTTTTTTTGTTTTGGTTTTTAAAGGGGGGAAAACCCATAACCCTATTTTACCATACCCACAACCAAATGAAGCACCTGCTTCATTTTTATAATTGTTCCTCAGTCTTGCAAAATAAAATAAAAATAGATGTCGTCAGTTCAGCTTATTGATTTTTCTGCCTTCTGAACCAATTGAGAAGCAATATTGATTAGGACTGATCCTTTCCTAAGGGCATCTGATAAAGAAAGGAATACAAAAATACCACTGAGGATAGCAAAACAGCTTTGTATTATTAGCACCAAGCTTCTCCTGACTAAGTGCCCAAGGTCCCTGCACAGAGGCAGATCGCTTACATCATAGTGTGCGGCATTCTCCAGAGAGAATGTTCACGCTCCCGCCGAACCTCATCTGCCAAGCACGGATCCAATTACTAAAGAATAATCAATGACTGGTTATTCTCCTGAACACTGCCAAGTCCTGTCTGCATTACTTTTATAAATAAACAGGCATCACCCTTAAAAATTTGCCTTGTTGGATTTTATAAGGCATATTCAAGCCCCAAGACAAACAAGCATGTATTTAAAGCAATATATTCCCTAAGGAACATGTGTTCCACAATCAACCTCAAAAAAAGAATATAAAAAAGAATTAAGAAAAAAAAAAGGAAAAGGGTTTTTATCATGATCAACTAAGAACACAGCAAGCCTAATTTCAAAGAGAACAGGGAAAAAGAGGTAAACATGACTGCTTTTCGAATTTAGCCTTTTTAGGACAAAACAAGAAACAGTTTTGACAGCCTCAGGGCACATGGCACGGTCTGACCCAAAAACCCAAGGCTTTTAGAAGGGCCACTATGCAGACAAATGCTTTAAAGGGGTTCTTTTTAAAAAAAATTATTCTTATAAAAATTAAATGCAAGGGAGCCATCTATTCAAACACTGCAAGCATGAGGTGGGAGGAAAAGAATCTTATCTACATACGGTGGGATGAGGGGGTGCATTTATGCACCCTTGTCACAGAAAACAAGTAACTCTGTATTGCAGCTGCATTTATATGCACAAAAGTTAGCCTCCATTCAAACTAACAAAATAATATGCTTATATCAAAATGGTATGCCTGAGATTTAAAAAAAACCCTCCTTACTCAACATATTTTTAAATGTTTTTTCAATTGATTCTTTGAAAGAACTCGAGCATAAAAGGAAGAAAGAGTTTGACTACTTCAGAAATTTTCTTTTTTCCACTCCAACTCTATAAATCTGTAGAACCCCAAAGATACAATTTGATGCCAAAATACTGCTCTGCCTTCAGTGAACTTCTAGGACATTGGCCAGCAGAATGCTAATATGTTGGTTAACAGTTATTTGATTTTCTTACTTTGATATAAAATGTGGACAGTAAAGGCCTTACAGATGTCCTTACACAATACAGATAGATAGGAAAGCCAAGCTATCCTGCAGAACACACAAACACTTTTAATAAACACACTCCATACAATACACTATCACATAAGGCTTTAACTTTTAAAAAATTTGTTGTAGACTGTTTCTGGGTCTAAACCTTGTTCATACTTTTTAAAAATGAACATGTATTAGCACACACTTTCAAGAACTCAGATTTTTCTAGTGCAGCCATAGCCAAACTATGCAGTATTTTCATCCAAATAAAACTGTGTGCCTTTACATTATTCATTATTTCCTATCAAAAGAATAATATGGTTGCGAATAAAAGCATTAGCCCATTATATGCAACTGATTATGACAGGGCCATTGTGGTGGCATAATAAAGCAGGCTGCTTTGGCAGTGAAATGAGAGCTGCAACTTACCAACTGCAAACTATAGATTTTGAAACCACAACAGCTCCCCTACCCCTCCCCCCCAGTAAACTTATCAACTAGATTTTCTTTTTTCTGCATTAGCTTACTTTTAAAGTTTATGCTTGGAATTCCAGCAGTCAGCTGTCCCTATTTAAGGCAGGAAAATAAAAGTGTTAAAAACGCCGTGTTAAAAGCACTTCCTTTGCCTTGCTGTAAACCTGAAATGCTGCACTGGGTAGACAGAAGTTTTGCATGCATGTGCTTTTATTCAATGAGCCATTTGGAGGACTTAAAAGCATGTATAGAATGTCTCAATATTTCACATCTTGCCTTATAGATAAACCTGACAATTTGCATGAGCTATTTAAAAGAATGTAACAAAATGGAGAAAGCAAAACTCTGCTAAACTTGCAAAATCCCCCAGCTAAGTTGTGTATGTTGCTACTGTGATTCCAAAAGAAAGCAGAGCACAACATTAAAAAAATAATTGTTCTGTGAGATACTAGTTCAGTAAAGATGTTTGGGCTGCAAAAAGATCATTCACCTGGGTTTCACATTATGCCATTTAAGCAAAAACATAAAATGACCAAGTTATAGAGTGTTGAATTTTACTTTACTGAAGTCTCTACTCTTTGGAAATTGTAATGAATATGCACCCCAAAATAGGAACTGAAATTTGAAAAAAAAACATTGACATATGACGTAAATTCATTTTAAATTTAAATTCCAGAGATATGTTTGCAATTATCAGCATGTTGTTAAAGAATCTCATCCTGAGAATGTCATCAAATAGTAATGTGAAATACAGTGTTACCATTTTCAGAACAAAGGAGTCCTGAATGAGTAATCAATAGCAACTGGCGGAAAATGAGGCATTAATTATGATCCTCTCTAGTGTTTTGTCTCAAACAAGGTTTCATTAAATATATTGTGCTAACCTGTACATCTTCAAGCCATTACCAATAGATTTGATCAGATACATTTTTGGTTTGTTTCAGGAGAAGGAAAATATCAAGAATTAAAAACAAAAACAACATCTAAAGTGTTATATGGTAACTTGAACGTTTTTTTCTTGATCAGTTTAAAAGAAATCAGGGCTTGCTAATAGAACATCTCGGGAGAGGATCCTCTAACAACATGCTGATAATTGCAAGCATATTCCTCATTTTAAAAAAATACTCAGATCTTATAATCTCAGTGTAGTCTCTTGAAAATTTAATTATCATCTCCTATACCTAAAGTATCACGCAGGTTTGAGAAGATAATGACAGTCATCCATCAACTGCATCCTGCCAGTATAATCAGGCTAATCTAGCTCACTGGAGTAAAAACCAGCTACCTAGGGTACTAAATACTGAAGTGATGCAGCATCGTAAACAAAATAACAGACATTTCATTTTACTGGCTTCCCAATTAATGTTAACATTGAAGAATATCAAAGTATAAATATATTCTCTTTTTCACCAAAGCTTTACCAGATCACCATGAGCTGCTTATTCAACATGTGTACTGAAGCAGAATCTTCTACCATGGATAATTCTGTTTATGTATAAATATATTTGAGACTGAGCGTAGGGAGAGAGGTGGGAGAAAGAAGAAGTTCAGTCAGAATTCCATACTTTTTTTTTTTCCCAGTAATGGGAGGATTAAAGATTAAATGAGAATGGAAGGAAATGGTTTTAAAGTAACTTGATTAGTGCAAGTATTTTGAGTGAGTCCCTTCCTTCTCTCTTGCAATAATGGCTTCCATACACTAATACTGCATACTGGCAAGACTACAAATCCTGTCTGCTTCTAAAAGCAGCACCCTGCTGATATTGGTGTCCAGTCCCCAAGGTTATGCTGGCTCAGCTTGTCTTTGCTCATCCCCCCAGGCAAGGTATTCTAGGAAGGCATTACTAAGCATTGTGATTACAGTTCAGGCTCCCCTCCCTTTGCCTTTGAATGTTTTTGCTACATCATGAAAACAGTAATTTGAACAGCTTCCTTACTACGATTATAACAAAAGCATAAGGTTTGTGGAGAACTACAAAATGTCGGAAGAGAAGCAGCTGAGGAATTATTCATCTACTTCTTAATTTTCTTGGTACAAGAAACCAGTGTGAGAAGTTAACATTATAATAAAAGATTTTATGCTGAATCTTATTTACAGAAGTTAGACTATGAAGGATATTATAAAGCTCAAACTATCCTTGCATCTGTTTCTCTCTCTGCATCTTCAGCAAAATTATTTTAAAAGATTTCAGACCATTAGGAGAATGTTTCATGTACACAGCATGGGGAAGCTGTGCAATTCCTCTCCCATATAACCAAAGGAAAAAAATCTCTTGCTGTAAGAGCAATTACTTGCTGTAAGCATCAAGTCAGAAAATGTGTAACATAATGAAGGTATCAAAACTATCACTAATAGAGCAACCAGATACTGGCTAAACTTAACATGGAGGACCCATATGACTGAATGCTAAGTCCAATACAAAGGTACTAATAAATGGATAGACAAGCCTAGTAAATATCTTAAGATACAATCCCCTTCCCATAATAAACATCATACTTCTCTCTGCTCTTTTACAGATTGGTTCCATCAGGAGCACAGACTGAAAAGCCACACAACACAACTGAAACTAATGCAAGTTGGATGGCTTAGCTCCATGTAAGAGGAATCTAAATGGTAAATTTGTCTTGTGCTTCTTCCAGTCCACACACTATCTGCTCGAGCTGCAGTCTCTCCTAGCCCATCTAAGGCAGCAAATGCTAAGTAACAGGCTGCTTACACCACTTCTATCTCCCTCTTCCCAAATCTATTCAAGGTCTGTATTCATCTTGAGATCAGTAACATGTGCAGATGCAAAATCAGGAAAAGGCCTTCATCTCCCTGAAGTCAGAAAGGAAGGTAACTGGGGCTCAACATACTATAGTAGTTATAGGCAAAAGGAATAAACACTTCAAGAAAATCCAAAGGACAATCTGACTCATTCAAACAGACAGGTATGGCTAGGAGAATTAAACTCATCTTTCCCCCCCATCCTTCACTATTACAATGAATTTGCAATTGAGAAGCATCCAGTTCTGAGGCAGTAAGATTAGTTAGAGACAAACAGTAACTGGTGAAGAAATTCTGTCTGCACTTCATGATGTAACATGCTTTTTACTTCCTTATGCATAAGATCTTTTACATATATATATTCATTCATTTACAGGATATTAATTACCTTAAGTATAATCAAACAATCAAGAACTGAAAGGAGAGGCAAAAAAACTTGCCAGTCCTAAACAGTGTGAGAAAAGTGCAAAGACAAGTAACAGTTTGTTTACTTAAGATACTCAAACTGATTTCTTGTGGAACTGTTTCCCTTGCAGAAATAACATCCCTCCCTGAACTCTTAATTCCTAGCAACTACTACCTTCTTCATTTCAGGGGATATCTTCTCCACTTAACTTCAGGTGGTCACCTCCACTCTGGAAAAAGCCATCTAGCCTATGCCCCGTATGTATACCTTCTAAAAAAGGTCTGCAGGCTCCTTGCCTGCTGAGAGACAGGAGACGTTTTCCCTAATAACACAGTAAGCAATTCACTTGTAACAAATCATAACCAAGAGAAAGTTAGTATTGCTTGATTTCACCTGAAAAGTAAAATGAAGCAAAATACAAAGTTGAACATGCCATGTGCCCTTAAACGAGACATCTCTCTTCCCACCACAGCCTTTTAAGACAGTATCAGCTGGCAGAATCCGTCATTGCTGCTTCAGTTAACATTGTGTCAGCCTTTCCTTCAGAAGTCATGTTTCTTAGAGATAGATAGCTCAGCTGTAAAAATCTGCTTTTTATCAAAGGTGTCAGAAGAGATTAAAAAGAAAAAGAAAATTTACAAAATAAAACCAGTTTGTCAGCTTTAAACTTACATTGGTATTAGAAGCCCCACACTTGTACAAGCTTTTTTTTTTTTTTTTTTTTAATATTTCCACAACTCAGTATTACTTAAGATTTAAATAGACATTATGTTCTCTATGCTATTTCTAAACCTATGTGAGGAAGCAAGGTGCCACTGTTTGTAGTTTTTATTCTAAGGCCTCACAGATAAGAAGTGTCCAGAATATCATGTGTTTTTCTGCTTCACTGTGAAGATGTCTAAAGCATCACTGATTCAAGTGTGCATTGGGTTGGAAGGGACCCTCAAAGGTCATCTTGTCCAACGGCCTTGCAGTGGCAGGGACACCTCCAACTATATCAGGATGCCTGGGGGCACAAATACAAAGCCAGCAACAAGCAGGAAGAGTTTCCTTTTTGCTTTTTAACTGATACTTTTTTTTTTTTTTAAAAGGGAAAAAGAAATAAAATGCCCAACCTTGTGGGCCCCTAACTGATGCAATCTGACATCCTTCATTAGTATTTAAATAAAGTCTAGCATTTATTTTAAAACTACAAAATGGTAGCCCTTTGGTAGCAGCTATGCTTTTCTATAATTAGCACATTTAAAGTGAATCTTTTGCTTTCTTGTACACAATTACACTGAAATGTAAATTTTATATATATGGATTATTATAAAGATCTAATTTCAAAGCATTTTATTTTTTTGTTTTTTTTAAAGCCTGAAGGGATGCAAGATACATTAGCTGCAAGGCTTAATCTAACATTCTCCAGCATCCAATTCACCACAATACTACTACTTCTACTGTCCCCATAGGTGTGGTCTAAATAAGTTTATTTCAAGTCATTCCTCAGGTAAATTAATTATATTTTTCTATTAGAACCATAGAAGCAGTCAGGGTTGGAAGGGACCACAAGGATCATGTAGTTCTAACCCCCCTGCCATGGGCAGGAACACCTCACACTAGATCAGGCTGGGCAGAGTCTCATCCAGCCTGGCCTTAAACACCTCCAGGGATGGGGCCTCAACCACTTCCCTGGACAACCCATTCCAGGCTCTCACCACCCTCATGGTGAAGAACTTCTTCCTCACATCCAGTGTGACTCTTCCCACTTCCAGCTTTATTCCATTCCCCCTAGTCCTATCACTACCTGATAATCTAAAAAGTCCCTCCCCAGCTTTCTTGTAGCCCCCTTAAGATACTGAAAGGCCACGATAAGGTCACCTCAGAGCCTTCTCTTCTCCAGACTGAATAGCCCCAACTCTTTCAGTCTCTCCTCATAGGAGAGGTGCTCCAGCCCTCTGATCATCTTCATGGCCCTTCTCTGGAGATGTTCCAGCATGTCCATATCCCTCGTGTAATAGGGGCTCCAGAACTGGATGCAGTACTCCAGGTGGGGTCTCACCAGAGCAGAATAGAGGGGGAGAATCACCTTCCTCAGCCTACCTGCCACACTTTTCCTGATGCAGCCCAGGATCTGGTTGGCTTCCGGGCTGCAAGTGCATGCTGAATGATAGCAAAAGAAGATGATGAATGAGTTTGTTCCACTTACTTAATCGGTAAGAAGTCAGCTTATTTTTTTCTCCAAGATAGTACCCAAGGAACAGCATACGTTTAAAGTAACTGAAGAAACACAAATCATGCTCTAAAGATGCACAAAGGCCACTGTATCTGTCTTAATATTCCAGTGAAGCTTGTGGGTTGTTTTTCTGATAAAGAAGAAATCAGTAAATCCTGAAAAGTTGCCTGAAATTATGTCTTAATATGTTTACTTGAAGTTTATTCCCATATGGAGCACTAAGTATGGTGCTAATGTACATTAAATGTTACTGTCGTACTGCAAAATTCAGGCTAATTTAATAATAATGCCTGATGTGCCTTACATCATGTAGCAATGATGCAGTAATATGCTGCTAAATGAGTCACCTCACATTAGCTTCACAGGAATAGCAGAGCTGATGGCTACTGAAGGGAAAAAGCTGTAGCAGTATTACTGGAAATGTTGACAGACTAGCTTTCTAATTTTTTTTCGGTTTTGTTTGTTGATTTTTTTCTTCATCTTAAAAATAACGAAACAGCCTTATGTATTGCCAATATGCATAAAAGTTATATAATAGCAACAGAAATGAGTTAAAAATTCATCTGCCACTACTAAATATAACACACAGCACAGTATGATAGAAATTCTTCATATGATATATAGCACTATACATTTCATACATACAACATGTAGTAGCATATATATATACACCCTGTACTATATAGAGCTGTATGTATTTTCTGCACTTGTATGTATTTTATATAACTTTACATAGACTAAGTGAAACGTATTTAGTAAATACAATCAAAGAATCATAGAATGGTCTCGGTTGGAAGGGACCTCCAAAGGTCATCTAGTCCAACCCTCTCTCAACAGTAAATAGGGGCACCCAAACAGGGGTACCCTCAACTAGAACAGGCTGACCAGAGCCCCTTCCTTAGTTCCTTCTTTCGTTCATGTAGTTAACAGATTTATCATCATACAGGACATACATATACTAGAGAGTTAGAAAAATTATGATATGTCTCTTTATAGAAAGTTTACACTTCAAACAAAACCTGGTGAATGCCTCTTTAGTCTTTGCCTAACATCCATTACACTTATTACTCAATTTTATCTCCTTTCTGGAAGATGGAAAACATGCACACTTCAAATTGTTATGAGGGGAGGGTAAACATGTTATCTCTATATGTTAAAAAAAATCTATAATATTTATTTTTTCATGCATAATTGTTTAAAATTAATACAGAACATTAAGGGGATAGTCACAAATAACTTACTATCTTCAGCTTAGTGATGGATGCCCGTGTGGGAGACACATGAGAACAGGCACTGTTAGGCCAAAGCAAGATTCTCCTCTTTGCCAATTATCCAGGACACTTAGAGACTCATGGGGATAAAGCTACCTTCTGTGAAGACCCACAGAAACAATTAGTCTAACCGCTACACATGCATTGCACATTTATCTCAATTTCACCTTGAAAATAGCACAGATTCCTGGCTTTCCTAGAGCTCAAACCTGTCAAAGCAATGTGCAGTGACAGCTGGGGACCTTTTCAATGATACTGGAAATGGGAGTCACATTCAATATCAGAAGTCTAATCTTGTTTCTTTTACTTAAGCTACAGTCTCAGTATTACATTACAGAAATGTAAAGAAAACCCTCTTTATTACAAAAAGCTTTCTGAAGACTTAATCTATACCAAATTTATCATTTGTGAAAAACATGCCCCTCCCAAACCTGCAATTACACAGACAAGAGGAATGGTGGGATTCCCCAAAAATCACAAACACTCCCCCTCACCTCCAATTTGAAGACACAGAGACATTGTATCTATCCACTCAGCACTGCATTTCATTGAAAGCAAAACAGTTTTTAAATTTCTTCTAAAAGCTGTCAATTCCTTGTCCAAGTAACTTTTGTTTTTTTAAATTCATCTAAACCATAAGCCTTGATATCTCATCTTACCCACCCACTTGGAGTCTATACATTCTATGAATCATCAGAGAAAAGAAAAAGTCAGTTGGAAAGGTGACGACCTGTCAGAAAGAGAAAGATCGTGCAGTAAAAATAAAGCCAAAAAAAGGAAGGCAATTCAGAATTTGATGGCAAAACACTAGACAAACACAAGTTTTAAGGTAACACACAAAAATACACTGTTGACCTAACTGTTCACCTCATGAACACTAAACCACACAAAACCCCACAGATCAAGAAAAATGTAACTGCCTTATCAAGGTTGTTACTTGCATGAACAGGCCCAGTGCAAGTGCTATACGCTAGGATGTTCCTTTTTGGCTTTCTTAAAACACCTGATGGAAATAAAACCTGAAAGTACTCACTTGCTGTTTGATAAAATATTCCTGAATTAGCCATATGTACACTCCTGTGACTAAATGCCATAGCCAAATCACATTTCTTTATTTAAGTCTCTTAGGTTTTCAAGCTACAATGAGAAATCAATCACACAAACTCCAGCACTCTAACTGTAAAGTCAACAGTAGCTAACAGTCCATACAAACCACTGTTTATTTTCAGTGAAGGGTGAGAAGCAAAAGTCTTAAACCTCAGTTTACAACAGCCTTGCAAATTTTCATTCCAGTCCTCTGTAAACTTAACAGGAGGTAAAAATTAAAACTCATCACAAATCCACACTAGGTTATTAATATCATTTATACCAATGAGATATGGAAAGAGCTTTGGTAAGAGACGAGCAGTATTAGGAACAGTTAGAAGACTCAGAAGACTTACTTTTGAAACCATAGTCACTGCCTTGGAACACTCATGGTTTAGAGGGAACGTAGAGATTGAGAAATAATGGGGTTGGTTTGTTTCAGGGAGCAACAAAAGCAGTGACTTGTAATTCCTCAGCAATTTACATTTCATTTTTTGGAATATTGGAAGAAATAGATTGCAAATGTCTGGAAGCTGGAATCAACTATGCAAAACTAATCTTACTTTCTTCTTAGACAGTTTAAGAGATGTTTTAATAAAGCTTTTATTACTTTCACATCTCACAGGTGAACGAAGGAACCAAGGACAACTGAAAGTACTGCTGAATATAGAGTGCAGATGTTTTAAGAAATGGTAGCTAGGAGTTCATGATCAATATGGGATGAACGTATTAACTGAGCCTTTGCAGGCATCTGTTTTGGACATCATTCCACTTCTTAACTAGTGATTTGGATGAAAAACAACAGCATTTACTAAATTTACAAAGCAAATAACCCAGAAGGATTTAGAAATGCAGTGCAAATCTGGAATTCAAAATTGTACTCACAAATTTAGAAAAGGTAAAATCAGCGTGTTAAAAAATAAATAATTTGTGCATATGAAACCTGCAAACTAAAAAATACAGGCTAAGAGATGATAAGCTGGCCAGCATTGCCATAAGAAGGTACTGGGACATTACAGAGCATCATCAAACAATTATCAAAGATTGGATACATGTTATGAAAAGTTAAACAGCACACAGAAAAAAAACAACAGTACCCTCACAAAGATCCAGGAGATGTCTTTTTGCCATAATAGTAAGGCCTTTGATGAGGTAATTTACCTGTTAAAGCACTAGAATTCTCCAGGGTTATGAACCTACTGGATAACATCTAAGGCAGAATATAAGCCTCTCTACCAATATTTCAGTCAGAAATAACACCTGTTACATATTCTGCATTATATTCTGCACACCAAATGCAAAAATTAACTCCATTTATGTTTTGTCTTTTCTAAGGACTCTTTATCATCTTAATAATTTACTGTATTTCCAGCCTCTACAGACTTAAAAAGAGTATAGATTTTTCTCCAAATCCACTGTCTCTAAGAGGAGACACTGTCTCCAAGAGTTGGATGCTTTAATTGCAAGGGTATTTAGATACGGCATCAAGAAAACTTTTTAAGAGTAAGAATGTTCAAGTATTGGAAAACAAAGTCCAGTGTGGTCATGCAGTCTCCTCCATCTCTGGAGGTTTATAAAGACTGACTATATGAGCATCTGTCAGGGACAATGAAGCTGATTCTTCATTTGGATTCTCAAAATGATCTCTCAGGATCAGTTCTGACCTTTTCTTTGATAGCTTTTAAATTCTAAGGCCAAATTAAAGTACAAACTCTTAACTATCCATATTAATTTAAACTGAATTAAAACTTAATTGAAAGTTGACTCTTATGATAATTTTCTTAACAGAACAATTTAGGTAAACCAGGATTACCTAAAATACCATTTTTCCTGTATACTAAGAATGTATGTCTAAGAAGGAAGAAACGATGTGAGAGCAATCAAATCTAAGGAGTAAATACGTATTTAATACAGCTACATGTAAAAAATATTAAATAGTACTAGATATAAAAAATGAGGAAATGTAAAAGCATTTTCCTCAACGAGAAGTAAAACAACAGAAATTACACTTATTACCACAAACAAAACAGAATCTTATGCAAAGTTAACATAAACCCATTTTCCAATGCACAATATTAACTGAAAGAGAAACATGGAAATTAATTTGCTAACAAACTAATGTAAAATTATATTTAAATACAACACATACGGAGTTATTTGAACAACAGTAATAACATTAATATAGTATTTTACTGTCTCGACTGGCAATAACACAAAGCCCATAACCTCAACTTACAGAGGTACCTTGCTTTTTGTGAGAATGTTACTGAAAGCTCACCCATACAGTTACAAATAGGTCTTTGTCCTTCACATCTGTGTTGCAGAGTAGTAAAGGCTGTAAGAATGAGCCTTTCTTAATAGGGGAAGCAATGTTAGAACTGCATTGCCACATGGTGCTGCCTGTTCACGTTTCCCAAACTAATAGTTAAAAGACGCAAAGCCAAGATGTCAAACTGCTATGCTATGTTTTATCCTCCAGAAGAAAAATGCTCCTGAAAACATCAGTTAAAGGCAAAAAGTCTACTTGCAGTGAAATTTGAATTTATTTGTCTGAGGAAACAACACAGCAAATACATTTCTTGGAATTAAAACCATAGTATATTAGTTATTAAATCTGTCAACAAATACTGAGCATAATAAAATGAAAATTACACTTTTAAACATT
The DNA here is from genome assembly GCF_027791375.1 of Indicator indicator. Taxonomy (NCBI): domain Eukaryota; kingdom Metazoa; phylum Chordata; class Aves; order Piciformes; family Indicatoridae; genus Indicator; species Indicator indicator. Next base: position 8,676,085 of record NC_072025.1, read on the forward strand.
CAAACTTCCTGAACATTCAAAATAGACTTTTAAACTATAAATCAATAGAGTATTCTTCATGTGGCTTATTAGCAAAAAAAACCAAACCAAAACAAAAAAGAAATCTTCATTCTGAAACAAAGATTTAGAGATAAAGTTTTCTTTAATTAAAGAACACAACATCAAAACCCTAAAATAATACATCATTAAACTGGATAACCTAATTGTTAAAAACTGAAAGCCTAGTAACTGTTTTCCTTTAAAAGTGTACAAAATCTTCACTTGCAGTAACAGTTGACTAATGAACTGTATGCAGCAATTACTGGTTGTTTTGGTTTGTTTTGGTTTGGTTTGTTTTTACAAATTATGTGAAAAAATCTTATTATCACAGACTAATCATGATGTGCAGTAAGTATTAGTCTGCAATTCTGTCTGCAGCCTTGGAGAGAGGAACAAGCAACTGCAAAGGATAAGAAAATTCATCTCATGATTATCTGTAGAAAGATGCAATAGACACATCTAAAGCACATCATTCAATGTTCAGACTAGTAACAATTGCCCTTTTACTGAAAAGAGGAATTCATACTCGTGGAATACTCTTGCAGAAGTATCTCCTGTAAGTGGATGCAACGCAATTTGACCACATATAATCCAGAAAATATATTCTACAAATTGTAGAACCCATTTTTCTTTTTACTATGCTTGGTAGCCTAACACATTCAAGTAACTTAAACTAAATTTTAGTTCGAATTATTCCATTTGCTTTCCATCGCTGCTATACTTACTTGACAGCCTGGCAAGCCCGTATCTCTACCATACAATGGAAATGGACCTCTATCTGATGTTTTTCCTATAAAAGAAAGACATTTGAAATTAGGTTCTTTTAGAAACCTGCAACATATTTACATCAGTTGTCCTTATATATGCAATTCAGAAAATCAGTTCGGACCACAGTAAATTAACAAAAATTAAGTTGCATCATAAAATTAGGCTTTTATACATCTGCATTTAATGCACTCACACAGCACTACTGTATTAGATGACACACTTACCTAACTCCATTTTTTACATAACCCATCACAATTTTTTATTGTTACAAAAGAGCCTCATCAGTACATTTAATTAAGAAGAGCAAAGGTCCAGCTTCACTTGCATTATCAATGAGCAAAGATAGAGACATTCTTAGACATTTTTCATTCCTACATCAAAATAACACATAGCTGGTATTACGTGAGGTGATGAATACATTAAACAGTAAAATAAAACAAATAAAGCCAGCTGAAAAGTTAGTAAAAACTTCAATTCAGAACAACAAGAAAGCCCACACCAGACTCTAATCATGGCTGAATTCTTCAGCTCTTGACACTCATAGAGCCTTAAAACCCTTTCATTTCATGTACATTCCAGTCGGGTGCAGAAGTCAAGCGATACAACTGGTCAAGACAGCAAACAAGACTCTTCCGCCACACACACAGTATCTCCATGTAGGTAGCACATACCAAACATGGGCCTTGTGTAGAGCGGCTGCCCTTGGACACTGCTATCTGAGGGCAGAAGGCAGGAACAATATGGTTGACAATTCCAGGAGAACTACTTATTGCTGCATTTGTTGGTTATGCCACCAAACCGGTACGTTTATATATTAAAACTTGGTGTAAAAGATACCCACCAGGGTACAGAAGTTTATCAATCAACATTTTTTTAAAAAATCTGGAACAGAACTCTTTGCTGAACAATGCCAAGAATCAGACAGTCATCAAGTATGTGCATAGCAGGAAACAACAAGTGCATATACCTGCCCTAATTATGACAGAGAACTAAGAAACACTCTATACCACTATTCAGTCTTATCCAAAGGCAAGCATCCACAAATACCTATTTGAAAATCAATGCCATCTAAACCAGATAGGCATTTCCTTTTCTAAACAATGTATGTCACCCAGGCCTCATACGAAGAAAAAGCAGCCTGTCTTACACATTCCCATTTAAGTGACAAATAGTTCCATGGTATTGCAATTGTGCTTCTAGAACTGGACTTGGGCTACTTTTTCTGATTTTTCTCTCTTAACAACAATAAAAAAAATCCCTAAATATCATTGCATAAAACTATAATGTTAATTTTTAAAAGTGCATCTTGTGTAAGCCAAGTGCGTAAGACAAAGTTTGAATCTCTTGGCACAAGATCTCTGCAAGATTATCATCTTAACTACAGGGAGTCTGGTCAATAGTTTGCTTGAAAAATGGCAGCTCTGCTCTAACAAAGGGAGGGAAAAAAGTTAACATTTTTCTGCTGAAGCAATTTGCTTCTAACACCTACCAAGCAAATGAAATACCTAGCATGCAGAATAAGATGAAGTAGGATGAATCATGCTGTTCATGTTAAACCAGAGTCAGCATTTTCTTTCCAGAAAATGAGAATCTTATACCACATGATAAACAACTCCAACTGTAGTATGCAATATTCTAGGCAGGCTTTAAAAACAAATATTTGTACAAGTCAATTACAGAAGCTAGAAAAATTATGATTTAAAATTGCAGTTTGCGTAGTAAGCAGGAAATTGTTAGATAAGAATGCATAAAATCATGTTATTTAAATGTTATCACTTCAAAAGCCTAGGAGGTTCATACTAAAGGAAAAAAGCTGATGTGAATAGCCCTGTCTATACTAAATTTGCTTCTAAGAAATTATCAAGAAAAGTCAAGGCTGCCTGATGCTGCACTGCCTAAACATTTGTGAAGAACTAGAGCTGGAGCAAATTAAAATTTAACCTGTGGTCCAGTGGCTAAGCTCTTCAAGCAAGTACAAGACAGTGCCTTTTACACAGAGTCTCCCAAACACATTTGTGTCAGAAGTACTTAGATACAACTCTAAAACCTGCAATGGTGTCACCATGTTAAAGGTGTGACTTTTTAAACAATCACACAATACAGAAACACATGTTGAGGCCACACTCAAGGCCTGTCCCTGGTTCTCTTGTACTGTACAACTGCATCCTGTTGTCCCTTTTGCTGGACTGGAGCACTGTGCTAGCAGCATGATCTTCACACTTGCATAGCAGAAGGATGGGAGAGAGAAGGTGACATGAGCACCACCAGAGCACATCTGCTTCATTGTTCATAAGAGAATAGGACAGACTCCATTAACAGTCTGTGAAGCTTCACTGATACTACACAGGAAAGGTTTCCCAGCATTGTGCTGTCCGCCAGTATCACAGGATGGTTCCACTATCAACACAATGTGAGTGTATTGACTGCAAATTGTCTGTTGTCACTTCAGCTGCTCCTTTCCAGGCACAATACTATTATCACCATTTAAAGCATTGCAAGTAAATGTTACAGGTAATGTTTACTTATCAACAGAAAGAGAAAACACTTAGCAACTACTCCATGTAGTAAGTCAAGTATTTGAAAGGTATGTAATGCCAACTTTGAGAAAATGGCACTTCCTCACTCCTTTAACAAACTGGTAGGTCTCATACATACTGTCTGATCAATGCATGGGCAGTCTTGGGCATCTAATAAAGCTCAAACACAAAGCCAAATATATCAAAGCTGAATCCCTTGGGTGTTTTTTTTTAGCTTATCAGATAGCTTCCTACATTATCCAGATTCTCTACATATGACAGAAGAGCATAAAAATGTAGTGCTTACTGTAACAAATCAGATTTACTGGAGTACCAGTGTTTATGAGCACACAAACTTTAAAAACATAGCCAAAGCAGACCCCGAAATGTTTGGCAGGTCTACCCCACAAGATTTGCTGCTGAATATCTTATACCCTCTGTCTGATCATACCTCTCTACATTCTCTCATGAGGGTCTTGTCACAGTCAGTGCTCACTACACAGATGCCAATAGTATCTTTTTTTACGATAGCTGGAAATACAGAAACATTAATGCTTGACATTAAGGGGACATGAGGAAACATCAGTTGGAAGAAGAAGGGTATGCAAAAACACTCTTGGATGACAAAATCCTCACTGAATGTTTTCATTTGCACAGGTTTGTGTAAGCACAGCTGTAAAGACATGAGTAGACATACCAGCTTCAAAGGTAAAGCAATGCTCAAATGAATTTTATTCCTTCTTCAGCTCCCACTTTATTTTCACAAAATATTAATGAGAACTACAGCAGCTTTGGCCAATTTTCTGAGCTCCAATACATCCCATCAGATCTTCTTTAGTACCTTTCAGTACTTCCCATCAGTAGGGCTTTTTGCACACAGCTATTGTGAATCATCAGCTCTTTGATCACCATCATGTACCTTCTATCTCAATATTTCAAAAATTATCTGCTGTCATTTTAGAAGTACATTCTACACATTGCTTCCAAAGAACCATCATGGTAAACTTATCTTCAGGTTACATACCACAGTGACTCTATATCCTACTATTTTGTCTTCCAACCAGATCTGAATTAAAGCAACAGACATTTAGAAATAATTGAGTTGATTATACAAAGAAAGATGAAATCTGCACAAATCTACTCACAGGTTTGGTGGGTTGGTTTGTTCGTGGTTTTGTGGGTTTTCAGAAGGTTTTTTTGTGTGTCTGTGTTTTGGTTTGGGGTGTTGGTTGTTTGGTTTTGGGGATTTTGTTTGTTTGTTTGGATTGCTTTGGGTTTTTTTTAGTAAGTTTCATGTGTTTTCATCAATAAAAAAACTCAATGACCTAATCACTACTTAAGAGGCCCAAGGACTATGTAGTTAAAAGAAACTGAGCCAAGAAAATCCCACTCAGCATTTTGAACAAGTACCTCCTAACTTCATAAACTTAAAACCTTGACACATTCTGTACCAATTCAAACATTAATAGGCATTTAGTAAACTATTCTTTTTCTCTTGCAATCACTTGTCTAAGTGTGATATTCTCACAACTTAATATAGCTTTTGAATACTGCACAAGGAATTGTATTCCATAATAAATCTATCAGCTGTATAACAGCTGTGCAGCCTTCTTAACACAGAATGAACTGAAACAGCAAGATGCAAAGTGATAGTGAGCTGAAAACAGCACTGCATTAACTCAGCTGAGGACTACTTCAGTGAATGCACTATAAACGCCTGTCAGTAGTAAAACAGCCTTTACCCACTGCTTCTAGATAATGCCTACTTTATGAGAGGACGACAGGATGTGTAACTCCGCAAAAAATTACTTCAGTTCCCACAGAAGTAACCCTTTACAGACTAAAGATTTTTCTATGCATTGCTACGAATTTATATTTGGGTGACAATATGGAAAGCACCAACAGTTTTAAATGAATCGATGTTTATCATCCAGTATGAATAGCACAGTGACCACAGCTGGCAGCTGCTCTCTTTGTCAGACATGAAATACATTTACCCTACTTGTACAGAGAATCATCCTTCAGTGAATCTTGAAACATGTTTCAGAGTTTCTAATCATAATTTCACCCCTGATAACACTGTTAACCAGTCATAATAGAGAGCTTACCTAAAAGTCAGTTTATAACAAAACATAGTTGACTTAAGAGGATTTTCTTTTTGAAGTTATTAAACTCGTGTTGGTACATTTGGCCAGAAAATTTTTATATTGCTTTCTCCTCCTTCACATCCAGTAACAAAATACCCACCAACAAACTATGTGTCTCTGTAACCAGAGAACAAATGCATTCAACTAGGTTTTCAATATAATGAGGAACAAACCGCAAAAGCTATACTAACTGGTGCATACAGATGACACCAGAAAAATATTCAAAGTAAAGAGTTTTCTAATGCCATTTTCTAACTTATCACAAAGCAGAAAGGAAGTATGCAAAGTTTATAGAATAATATCCTTGCTACTTCCAGTATAGGTCCATTCTTCTTAGTTATTTTTTATTTTCAACATTTTCTGGTGTTAAAAATTTGTATTCAACAATCACTGTGTTGTGGGGGGGAAAAAAAATTACATTAGACTAAAACACAAAAAATGAGCCCTGCTCCTGCAGTCTGGTGTGCTGCCTTCTTAGAGACAAGACTGACCGAACACATGCAGCCATAAAATCTTTCCTACATGTCTTGACATTTCCCATGGCACCAGAGAAAACACTCTTACCCCTCTACTGCCATATATGGCTACTCATTAATAGAGCCTTTCACAGTTTTAATCTGTCTTATACCCACAATCTTATCTCTAATATTTTAACAGTAGATAATACACATATGTATGTATATTGGGAATACATATAAAAATATCACACACATTTTTCCTTATATTTTTGATCAAAACTTATGGAAATGAAATTGATCTGAAGCAACAGAGTTTGAAGAAAGTGCTTAAAATCCAGGACCTCCTTGTCTCTTCACAATTTAAGCATTATTGGCTAATGTGTGCCAAGCTGGCTACACTGAGGATGTTTAAGAAGTCAGTGCCAACAAGTGCAGCTGCTGGACTTGCAGCACCCTCCTCCCGTTCATGCCAAGCCAAATTACTCACTCAGCTATGAACAATAAAGCAGCAACTCAAGAAAATAGAGTGCAAGCAAGACTAGTAGTAAACTACAGGATCCCTACAGAGGTCAGTTATGAGCAAGTCCCTAGTTGTAATCACTTTTCTAACCTAGCCTTTATCTCACCACATGCTCCATCTTGGCTCAGTCCTCTTCTGACTGCAAGTAGCTTCCCAATCAATGACCCCTGAAGTCCTGCAAATACATCCACATTCCCTTACCTAAAAAAAGAAGTGTCTGCAAACTCCCAATTCAAATTTTTAAAGTTAAGGTTAGCAAATAATTCATACATAAGATCATGTTACTCAAACACATTGTAATAAAGTAACAGAAGAGAAGGAAAGAAAAAATAACCCTATTTAACCAGGAATGCTGTGCCAAAGAGATGATCAGCAATAGTCCATATAGGTAATCTTAAGAATGATGACCCATGTGTTCTTGAAGATAAAGAAATGGTAGGTACAGAATATGACTAGCGGGGGGAATTATTTCTATGCCCCTCTCCATGACATGTCCAAAATGCAATTTTCCCAGATCGAAGAGGATAAGGCTAAGTAAAGCTTGGTTCTTATACTACAAATTTGCTCCCTACTCATTTCTTCAGTTAAAATTTTGAAAGACCACAATCCTACAGAACAATCTGCAAGATGTAAAAGCTCATGATTTTGAATGAGATTTATGGGACTTAGCTGTCCAATCTCAGATCAGTCTCCAGTCTCCTAGGATTCTCCATGCCATAAATTCTCATTTGTAAGATAGCATTATACTTCTGCTATTTAGTCCTATTACTTGTCTTTTCTGGAGCAAGAACTGTCTTTCATATCTAAATGGTCCAAAATATGGAAATTTCAAAACCAGAATTACCTGGAATTAGCTTCCCACTGTAACTGTTGCAATTTTAAGAACAATGTTTTAGACAGCAAATACTAATTTACTGCTTTTGTTGACATTTCGACAGGATCATCTGGAGGAGCTGGGGAGGAGTCCCCCTTTTTTCACTGTGCTTTACAAAAATTAGTGAAGTTGCAAATTTCTTTTATACTTTTGAGTTCTGTGGGTATTTGCGTAAGTCTTCCACTAAAAATGCTACTGATTGAACTGACCTGGCAATGATCTCAAGCTACATTTATTAAAACATTAAACACAGCAGTCAAGGGATTTCTTACAACTTCTTTAACACAACATTTTAAAAAGAAACTGTTTCCCACACTTTTACCCCATTGATTTGTAAGTACTTCTAAGAAAAGTATTCTGTCAGTTTGTAGAGTACTGCACAGACCCTATGCTACGAAAACAATTTATTAATACTCTTATACACTTCAAGTACAAAGGACGTAAGGTTGGACTAAATTCCACATTATATTTGGACTGACCCTATGAACCTGTAATTTATATGCTCATGTCAAACTGAGAACATTTCTGTTCCATCAGTGGCTGATTCACAAAGGTTCCTTCCTCAGTACTATTCCTGTCTCTGTAAGTTACCAGGCTTATACTGTGCTAAATATGTGGAAGGCTGCAAGGAACTGAAGCTTCTAGCAGAAAACGCACATGAATAACTTAAGGCAAGGGGAAAAGAGGGACTACAAACCTCTCAAACAAAGAGCGAGCTTTATTCTCCTCCCCAAGCATATGTGGGCAAGCATCTGCAAACTAAATAATTCTTGAATAGCTGTTTAGTATATTTAGTTTAATTTTCCCACTATGTCTACCCTAGGCTAGCCTTACCATAAATAATGTTACTACTTTATTAACCCATTAATATGTGCTATGCATAGACAGAATATCCAGTGGTAGAAATACACTAAAAATCACTACACTAAAACCATACTAAAAAATAAGGGAAATCAGGGATACAATAACAGTAACACAATAACCAAATTAAGTATGCCTGTGAATACGCATACATTCCACACTGGTGGCAAGAAGGCATTTTATCACACAATTTTATCCACCTCTTCATCCCATGTATTTCTAGAGTATTCCAAGTCTTTACTTTGTCTGTTAAAACGTCTCCTTTTGCTATCTTTCTTATCTCATCCCCAAGGGATTTACTTGCAATTTTCAAGCCACTAACAAAGCTGCTACTTAAAACTAACTTGAAAAACATTCTTTGCTCTCCTGGTGTGGAATTTGTCCCAGATCTAAGGACAACCATTACTCAGCGTCTACCAGCGACTTTAACATCAAGCACATTCTTAAGTCTAAAGTCAAGAGGATTTTATAATTGGAAATGAAAAGAGAACCCACACTTTACAACAAAATACTACACCTGTTTCTGATTAAAAGATTATTTTGCTGATACTACTTACTAAAAATTACTAAATTACTTATACATATAAATATAAAAAATTCAAAGAACAGTTTCTTATATAGGCATCCCACAGCTGTTCTCACCATCTAAGGTCTATTAATTCTCATTAAACTTGAAAAGCCAGCTTTGTCAACAACAAAGGATTCTCCCCCCACCCATTCTCTATACAAGCAGTGGTTCAAACAGGGCAAGTATTTATAACCACCTTCCATAAGGCAACTGGCAAACACACACAATAGTACTCTGTCAAAAACTTTTTGACAGCTCTTATTTGGATGATTTGCATAACATAATCAAGCTTCACCCTTCACACTCCACAGAGCCATCCCAAATGCACAGCGACAGAAGTCTGTAAATAGAGTATTCCCAAACTGTGGTCTTCAAACTAGCAGTAGCTCCTAGAGTGCAAAACAGCCCATGAACACACACACACATACCACCCTAAAAAAAAAAAAAAAAAAAAAAAAAAAGCACAGCACCACCACAAAAAAAAATTGAAAATAAACCTCAAACATTAGAAGCTAAAACAAAATTCAGAAGAAAAACAAGACAACATGTTAAGTGTTGTCCCAGTATTACTGCTTCAAGAGAAGAATTTCTGCAGGCACTGCAGAGTAACCAAGTTATCTGTCAGAATTAGGACGGGAAAGCCTCACAAGGCAGTGCGTGAAAGCAGCCATCTCATGTTTGAGGGCTGAAAACTCCTAGCTATTCACATGCAGTATATGCAAGCACATTGAGCCAAGAGAGATGAAGCAAAACCCCCATAAAGAATAGTTAATTTAAATTAATACAAAGCACTTGAAGTGCTAAGAGCTTCAAATAGGTGGTCTTATTTCAGTACAAAGCCAGTATTTACAGGAAGGGACTTTAGACTGTGCAGAAATTTAAAGCAATCCTACCAAGCCCTGAAATACTCAAGCTAACTGCACAAGAGAACATCACTGTGTTGCAAAAACGCAAACTGACATTGGAGAGAACTTTATCCAGGAGAGGGGGAGGAGGGACCACAAACAAACCAAAAAAACCCCAACCCACTCTCTAAACCATCATCTCATCTGTAGACATATCATGTCTCCATACATGTATGAAAACACTGAACACTGATACTGTACTGCCAAAGCACTCTCAAGATGAATACTGTTTTAAGTCATATCCAAAAAAAACTCCAAAAAAACTAAGAGTTGCAAAACAAAACACACTTGCTGTTTATTTTGGGAGTTGAGACAAGTGGCATTTTTCAAAGAAAAAAAAAAAAAGTCTTTATAAGAGATCATAACAGTCATGGGAATGTGACTGAAGAAATGTTAACAAGAATATGCCAAGTCCAGACACACAGTGAAGGTGAACTTAAATCTTAAATTTAAACCCCCAAGGAACATGGTGTGTTGTTCAGTGAACTAAAGAATAGAACTTCATATATCAATAAACACCCTCCTCTGCTTGGCTAAGCTGGGCTTTCCAGAGATATCACCATGCTGCTTTAAATGACAAAGCAGATCACAAAGACACCTTTCCTAAGCATGTTAAGAACAAAAGGAAAACTTACGTCAATATGAGTAATTATTTTATAGAAACCATAACATGAATAAGAATGATGAAATATTTTTTATTTCAACAGGAAGGCAGGCATAAAAGTAATTGTTAACATTCTGCATTTTTCTATTAGCAGGTCTAGATAGTCTGACTCAGAAAAGAATTTTTAAAGAAACATTTAATGTGTATCAACAAAGGAGTTCTCTTAAATATTAACACCGGTTTTACTTTGGTCTTTACTCAGGAAGTACAAGATGTCTGGAAAAAAGTTCATTTTGTTCAACACTTAAAATAACAAATAGGATTACCTAAATAATTTTTCCTCTGATAGCAAGTTAGAAATAATGAAATTGCAAAAATGGAATTTTATTAATAAAAGGTAGGTTAATGATAACCTGAATTTGTGGGAAATCTGTCTTTTTTACACTGTAAGCTTGGCAGAGTACAATATCAATGTAGCTGGTTTTTGTAAGGTACATGCCTTGATGCAATAATATATTGGGAATAGGGGGGTGGTGAAGAAAAAAGTTAACCCTTAAAAGAGTAAGAATGCATTAAGGGAGTACAAGCCAGGCATCACACATGGTTTTAAAATGCAACTGCAAACAAAGAATCATCAACATGACTCAAATCTTGTCCCTAGATTTAGTGATTTTTTCCTTTTTACGAATCAATTTGACAATCTGAACGTGTTACTGGAAATGCAGAGCTTCCTGACAGACTGAAACAACTGAAGACAGGTCACGGATATGGAGTGCTCTGAACTGCATGTAAGGAAGCAAGCTGCCTTTTTTTATTCAGTCAAGTGCAAAAGATGCCTGCAGGACTGAGACAAGGCCCTACAGCCTCCTCCTCTTTAACAAAAGGCGGGTGGCAGCTATGAAAACTTTCTGTGATCCACCATTATCTTCATCTTTCTTACCAGCCAGCCTCAGCAGCTGCGCAAGAGGCACACCGGCCTTTGTGAATCCCACAGGTATTCTCCCCAGGCACTGAACAGGAAAGCTGAAATGCCTACCTTGGGGTTAGGTTATGGTACCTGAAAGTGTTACAAAGTGAAAATCTTCCTTCTAAGCCTAAATAGTATTAAAGAGTGAAAGTAAAAATCATGCAGGCGTTGTAACTTTTTATCTATTTTACCTGCTTGTACTTCAATTCCCTGCACTACACAATGGGAACTAAGGAGATTGCATATCATTACAGAAGGCTTTTATACACAAACTAGGATTAATTTCAAAGACACTTCCTTATTCCGTATCTATTCTTCATCTCTGCTGTAAGCTCTCAACTACACATCACTCCTTGATATTAAACAGTCATAAACACTGATAGAAAATACTTGTCTTGATCCTGCTCTCTCTCGAGTACTCATCTAAGTCTCAGCATCTCAAGCACCTATTTTACTTCTCAATGGAGTGGCTTTTCAACCTAAATCTGTATTTTTATCAATCTCCATGCACCTATAATTTTGCCATTATCAACTATACACCATATATGGAACCATATATGGAACCTGTCATACTTAATGTCTTTATCAGTAGCCTGGAGGAGACAGCAATGTGCATGCTAAGAAAAGTTTGCAAAACAATCCCAATTTAGAAGACACCATTAGTACATGTGAAGGCAGGACCACCATTGAGAGTAATGTAGTCCATTTAGAGAACAGGGCAAACAGGAAGCTCATAAGATGCAACCATTACATTGCTAAAACCTACGCCTCAGACAGACTAAGCATATCTGAAATACATATTCAATTTTTGATCCCTCAAAAACAAGAAAAAAAAATAAACAAAACAAACCCAGCACACCCCAAATATCACAAACAGAACCAACCAAGCAAAACCAGGGCTACAGAGCAATACAGTCAACAAGTTCTTATTGGACATTGAAGAAGGCCTCACAACAGCGCAGCTCTTCATTTAATTAGTTTCACATATATTCCAGAATCCTGGATTCTGAAATCCTGCAATTGGCAATCTTCCCTTTAACTTCCTATCACTCAGGTCAAATCTCTTCTGCTCCTCCAATTTCTTTTCTCAGTTTCCTGTTTCTTTTTCCACAGCAGGGCAATGACCTTAGGTATCTATTTCTGTATTGGTTTCTCTTTACAACTTACACTCATATCTTATACTTATTTTCCCCTCCAACTTCAAAATTTAAGTGAAACAAATTTAGGCTTTCCAATTCAACTTAATTAACTCCCTTAGTTAAATATTCTTCATGCACTGGCTCTGCAAAAATGTTCATGTGTTTAAAAATTCCACACACTATGTATCCTTATCATCTTTCCTTCTCTGCCTGAGAACATTCTTGGTTAGCTGGTTTCTGCAGTGAGCTTTAAACTGCTACAATGTTGTATGAAACAGTAAATGATACTTAATGATAGCCAAAATTATTCTGAGCAAACCATTTGAAGAAAGGTAATAAAAAGTACTATGACTGCTACTGAAATGTCCAAACTTCTCCATTTTAGATCAAAAATTGTACAGTCAAGTAGAACATTGAATTATTGTAGGAGTTCCATGCTATAGCTGTTATCTTGAAACTCTCACTATGCCTATGTTAATTTAATTCACATCTTCTAATAGAAAAACAAAGTAGTATTGATGTGATTTAAATTGTTGCACTCTTACTTTTACTGTTATATTCACAAAAATCTATTTTAAGAACTGCTTTGGAAGCAACTGATGTTTTATGCAGTGGACTGCTATTTTCCCAGATGAATAGAATATCCATTCTTTGGCTCACAGTTTCCATGACACTAAAAACAAAACATTCATCGGCACCAAATCAGTGTTTGACGGTAAATGCAGCTGCAGCTCACAGCATACCTCAGCCTGCCTCAGCTGAACAGAGGCACCGTATTTTCCCAACGCAATTTCATTGTTTTACAGAGCAGCTCTTTTTTGCCAAACTCAAATATTTCAAGTTCTGCTTGAAATGAAGTTATTAATTTCTGCAAGTAATGATACTAATCTGAAGTCATGCAAATTATCAAGCACAGTACATAACCAGAAGCAAGACTTCAGTAACAGCAGCATTTGCACCCACAGTTAAAAGGAAATTTTTGGCCAAAGAATTTTAAGCTTTGCTCCCTGTTACAATTCCAGTGAACTTCCTTCAAGCAAGTTGAACAAAAATATTATGGGGACCATTTAAGAACTATTAAATGGAGAAAGTCACGTGGCATTCCAGCAACAAGGAGCAGTACTCAGCTTTCAGTACTATTTCTCTCCCCTAAAGAGGCACTTCAGCAAACTTAAGACATCATGAGAGACGGTCTTCTGCTTTAGGGGAAGATCCAAGACTCCTATTAGCCTGCCCTGAATTAGCTAGCCTTTCATCTGTTTGATATTCACTTTAGGTGTGTAGTCACTCCCATTTTCACACTGGTCTGCACACTGCTGTTGCACACACCTTGACTTAAATCAACTGGTCTGATTCTAAAAACCACTCTTGCTGTAGTTTAAGAAATAGTCAAAATTTCTGAAAATATTGAAAAACTAACACATCAGTAATAACCAATTCACAATTTAATGGAAGTACTGTTGTAATCTAGAAATTTTAAATTATACAGACTGAAATCCTACAATAATAATAATACACTCTACAAATAGAGAAACAAAGTCCTGGCTCACAGCAAACAAGCGTTAATGACAAAAAAGAGATAAACATCCACATTTAGCTAGTGAAATATTCTGAAAATAACTTTCCAAGAAGAGTTTGAAATGGAGGGCAGTTGCTTGCACATTTTCAGTTCTCCTAGGGCGCTCCTCTTAGTTATCGCAACCCCTCCCACCTCTGCTGTGACCAAAGACTATGCTTCTCCCCACTCCGCCCAGCTGCTGCTGTGCTGAGAGCTCCCCCTCCTGTTTTAACGTACTCTAACCATGCTGAAGAATCAAGCTGCCCACGCATAGAGAAATCAAACGTATCTACGGCATTGTAAGAAACACCTACATCATTACAAAAATAATCAGATGGGAGATATAACCTAACAGCATTTCCTCGTACCAAAATGGAACAAGACTCCCCTTCCAATAAAGTTCTTTTACAACACAGCTCAAAGAAGAACATTAATCCAAAGACTGCAGCAATATTTATTAATAAATCATTAGAAAATTAAAAAATAAAAAAAAAAATCATTGCTCTTTATACCTAACCGACTGACTTCAACTTGAGATTCAGCAGACCCATCAGGATCAAAGAAGTGTTACAGCAGCTTACTGTCAGAGGCCAGTGGAATTTGCTTTCAAGCATTACTCTTAATAAATTTCTATTGATGGCCTTTCTACTGACAACGGGTGGACCTTTCTAACATCCTTACACTAAGCTATTAACCAGACTGGAGCAGCAGTGCGCTCCCCACAGGCCACTACAGATTACAAGATCAGAAAAAAGTGAAATCTCCTTTTGTAAGTTTTTCCAGGAGCTAAACAAATTCCTACACAGACACACAGAAAAAGCAGCTTTCTTATTGCCAACACAGCACTCATACATTCACAGAATACTATTAACTGGAGTGTAATCTATGTTGCAGGTAGTCATCACCATAACCTAGCAAGAACATTTGAGTTAATTTGCAAATACAGTCTTGCAGAAGTTCCTTGGCAAGTCATTAAACACTGCTACAGGATAAAAAATGCTGTCTTCAAAATTTCAATTTTATTAAGTGTTTGCTGAGGATTTGACCCTTATTTTCCTTCTGAAGCCAAAAAGGAGACAAGAAGTCCAGAAGCTGGTAGAAATATAGTCAACTCCCCTTACAGTTCCTGGAAAGAATTTTCTTATCTACAGATTTAAATTCTTCTTATCCTAGTGTTTCCCAAACAGTGGATAATGAATTAGAGAGATTCACCAGCATACTGATAGACTAGATATAAAGTTGTTCTTGAAATACAACGCAATATTAAAAATGTTAAAGATATACCATGTGTTGTCCTGAGTCTTTTTGCAGCTGCAGAGGCAGTAGTGAGTAAGAGACTTTACAGTGAGAACACAAGCAACAATATCCTTAAGCCTAGAGTAAATTCCCACCTGTCTGTGATTATCTCACATACAGCCTAGTATGCACGGGTTAAGATGAATTAGCCCAAAGAAAAAAAATTTAAATTATAGTTTGCAGCATGAAAACCTTAAGCTAACAGAGATTCTTCATAGTTAGTGCCCCTTTTATTGCTCCCTTCTTAAAAGCAGATTCTTTCTAGCTGTTTACTTTCTGAAACTTTGGATAATGATTAGAGATTCTAAATTGGGACATCAACCTATGAAGACAGCAATGAGGGAGGGCAACTGGACAAACAGTAATATTACAACCACAATCAGTATCTCTCTTCCTGAACCATGAACCATGTCTTCTCCATCTGCTCAGATACTTAAGCTCAAGAGCACAAAAAACACCAAACAAAACCCCCCAAAACAACAAGAACAACAAACCCCCCCCCAAAACCCCTCCCCACACAAAAAACCCAAACAAAAAAACCCCCAAACAAATCCAAAAAAAGCCCCACAACCAAACCAGCCAACCAAAAAAATACATAGCCATGTGATAGTGGTTCAAAGAAAGAAAAAGGAAAATTTTAAAATAATTATGGCAGCTGGTTTAGATAAGGAAAGTCAAGATTTGCAGGGTCAAAAAACCCCAGTGTTTTAAAAGAATCTCCAAAACCGGTATCTAAAGATGTCTGCTTTTCAGACAGCAAAGCACCCATTTTATTTGGAGTATAACTGAATCACAAATGCACAGGAATGCTGAAGCCATCTCATGTAGGTCTACTTGAAATCCTAAATATGGATTTATGGCCCTGATCCTTCAAACAGCTACACACATGCTTAACAGGATTATGCATGCTTAAAGTCTCTTAGATGTAGAAGTATTTGTAAAATTAGGACTTACCGTGGGCACACAGATCATTCAGTAGCATGCATTACATTTATACTGATTTTTGCTACTCTAAGACATTTGGATGCTTCCCACTATACCAGGCAACTGACAAACTAATTTAAAATATTTCAGTCAGGAGTATTTTACTTTCTTGTGTTGCAAAAAGCTTATAAGGATTTTTTTTTTCCTCCCCCACAAGAAAACAGGGTACCATCAGAGGACTATCAAAAGCATCAGAATGCTAATTAAGTGGTCATTTTGCTTATGATTTTTAAAAGTCATTATAATTAAATAAAAATCAGGCATTTGTTTGAATTAGGTTTATTGATGTTATCTTAGAGCTCTATGTATTTCTAGAGCTAGAGCTATATTGGAATACTTTTTGAAAAGCAAAACCACTTGAGACATTTGATAAGTCTTGTATGTGTCTGTGCATATGAGTTACACCACTCACCTATGCTTCAGTGTATCCAAAACAGTTCAGACACATATATACACAATTTCACTGAGATTTTTCTTCCCTGAATAAGATCTCTTCTTTGCTTACTACTTTTTAATTCTCTTTTTTAAAGTCTTTTTTTTTTTTTCCAATTACAGGCAGGAAATAAAAAGAAATGCAACTCTTTTATGTAAAGTAAATCCATCTGGATGTTTGCTGCATCCTATAATATAAACTTGTGATCCCCAACCAGAATGAGTTATAGTGAAGCTGCAGGCAAAATTGTCTCCATATACCACAATCCATTATCCCTGTCAAGTTAATGTTCCATGTTGAGCCATATGGCATGGGTACACACTCAACAAAGGAAATTCCTTAAACTTGTTATAATCAGCACTTACAGTCATCCAAAAAACCTGACATAAACAGCTTTATTGTGTTTTGTGCATTTCAGTTGATATCCATGACAAAAAGAGGAAACTTCAGAAAAGAGAAGAAAAAAAAAGAAATAAAAAAGGAAAAAAAAGAAGGAAGGAAAGAAAGAAAAAAAAAAGAATGAAAGAAAGAAAAAGAAAGAAAAAAGGGAGGGGAGAATAAAGTTGCAATAATAAAAAGGGAGGAGGGGAAGACAGAGATTGTACATATCATAATTACACATTTTCCTAACAATAGAGATCAAGTCTTCTGACACTGATATACTGCCACTTTAACAAGAAACAAACAAACAAAAAACCCCCACAAAACCCTACATCAATACCTCATTTTCAATGCAAATAAGAAATCCTATGGTTTCAAAGTGCCTGACTCACATAAAAGATTCTCAGTTAAAAGAACTGAATCATTTTTGGCTTTGGAGAGAAGGTGTGCCTTCAGTTGTTTAATTACCAAGAATTTAACAGTCTTCCGTTAACGATACGGTAATTTAAGTAAAATATCTTTCTATGCATTCAGTGTAGGTCACAGATGAATTAAGGACTCCCAGAAGCCTCTGCTACCTGGCACAACCCATCACATCAAGCCTAAGTCAAGGTACAAGTAGAGCAGAACTTCATTCCAGCCCCCGCAGTGACAACAATAAAACGCTGAGAAAACACACTATCAAATACTGAACTCAGCATCAATTTCTGTTAATTACAGCCTTGTCAGCAACGTGATTATTCAAACAGCTCATGCAAATGTTAATGAGTCCTTATTTGCATATTTATTTTTTCCTTTGTTGAAATGTCATTGATTATTACATTCTACAATGATGAATGCTGCTGATGATGTGCTCTGATATGTAATTAGTCATTAAGTGGAATGAATAGATCAATTATGAAAAAGGAGTGAGATTAAGAAATATCAAACAAGACCGCCCAATGTAACTATAGAATTTTTTTAAAGGAACTAAAATAATTTCTTGGCATTTAAAGTGCAACATCAGTAGTTTTCAATAAATAAACTACTACTTTTCTGAGGTTAAATAAGATCTTCCACATGCACTGCTACTTGGGTAATCTAATTATAATAGCAGAGTGCTTTTGGAAAACCAGGAAGAAATCTGCACAGTAACAGGCAGGTTTGGTCGTCATGTCCCATCCTTCCCTCAGATTTTAAAAAACACTATGTATGTCCCAAAGCTGATTATGAGTGCAGGCTATCTGATCTTTCAGCAGATATGAAAACAGCATTTGCTGCACTTGCAGCAGCCCCACTTTGTTCTCAAGGAAAAGACTCGCACTGGCATTTGCAACTGCCTGCTCTAACTACCCAGTCAGCGCTCACTGTTTGCGGATGAAGGGGAAATGGGAGAGAAGAGGAAGGAAGAAAAAAAAAAAAAAACAGCAACAAAAAAAACCCCACATTACTGCAGACCAGATGGGAACATTCCACATGACCAAACCAATCAATCACCTCGGTGGGGCGCAGGTGCAACACAGCCGTGTAGCAACACACCATTTCACAGTCTATCGGGCACAAACACATGGTCACCAATCAATGGCACCCCCAGGACCTGGGGGGGAGGCTCTCTCGAGCCTTACTGGTCCATGCCTGATGACTTCATAATCACACATCATTTCATTCACTGGAGGATACAAACCAGCATTCTAATAACCTTCCCCCGAAACCGGTCATGTTGTGCATATTAATAGAGCACCGAGTAAAGCTGAACCACCGGCTTCATGCTGCAATCTGAGCAGAGACTGCAAGAGCGAAACAACCTGAAGCTATGAACTTCTGCCCAAGGAAGGACAGTCATCTTAGACCCAGATCAATGGCATCATTATTCATTTTGCCAAAATAAACTGTGCAAGACGCTTGCACCTTTCAAAAAGCAGCCTTTGAACAACAGCAAACAAGCTGAGATAAAGGAGAAAGCGGAATGAAAAAAATCAGTGGAGAAATGTGCTTCTATACTTGGTAATCTGTTAGAATTCTGAAACAAACAACCCCTGGTATAAAAAAAAATTAAAGCTATTTAAAAAATTTATATTTATATTTTTGCCAGTACTCTCAGTGAATTGAAAATTATTTTAAAGCAAAAAAAAAAAAAAAAAGCAGGGGAGATTATTTTTAACAGATTAATTTTAAAATAAGAAGACAAAAAAATTACACACCATATGATTGTGCCCCAGCAAGACCTGAGAGAGAGCACTAACTGCTTTTAATCACAGTTTCATAGAATCATAGAATTGTTAGGGTTGGAAGGACCTCAAGGATCATCTAGTTCCAACCCCCCTGCCATGGACAGGGACACCTCACACTAGATCAGGTTGCTCAGAGCCACATCCAGCCTGGCCTTAAAAACCTCCAGGGATGGGGCTTCTACTACCTACCTGGGCAACCTGTTCCAGTGTCTCACCACCCTCATGGTGTAAAACTTCTTCCTAACATCCAATCTGAATCTACCCACTTCTAGTTTTCCTCCATTCCCCCTAGTCTTGTCACTACCTGACACCCTAAAAAGTCCCTCCCCAGCTTTCTTTTAGGCCACTTTAAGATACTGGAAGACCACAATAAGGTCTCCTCAGAGCCTTCTCTTCTCCAGACTGAAAAGACTGCAAAAAAGGCCAGTTACAAATGTTAATTTATGGGTTTTTTATTGATGACTGAGGAATATAATGAACATTACAGAAATAAGAATATGGAGGCATTTTGGTCAGGATGCATCACACTACGCTGTTAAGTATTTGCACTGTTAAAAAGATACTCATGAAATAAATGTAGCAAGGAGTGTGTCTTCTCTGGAAATTAAATTACGCCTTGGGGCTAAAAGTCAAATTGCTACCAAAATGTAAAACACTAAACAAACTATTTACATGCACTTTTCACACTTAGAATGCTCTTAAGTGCCCAGGAAGGCAGGACTCCACCATTTGGTATCAAAGCAAAAAAGCTTTTGTTTTTCTTAATTTGATCACATGAAGAGCAGACACCTCTGAATTATACAGTTAAATCAGGCAAGTCTAGTATCTAATAAACCACCTCAGCTTTGCTTTCAGGCATAAATCACGGAGAACTACTGGGAGAAGTAAGTATAGTAGGTGTGACAGAAGTATATTGTTAGGTTGCACTCCATAGGGCTACATGTTGCTTTAGGTCAATGGCAATTCCTCCTTTCCCATCTGGGAGGCTACACAAAGGCATTACAATATACTTTAATTCATTAATACAAGGCAGGAGGGATGGGGGGGGCTGGAAATAATGTCAGAAACAGAAAACACTTTTTTTTTGTTAGAAACCAGATCGTTTGGTGATTTGTACTGCTGCAAGCCCTTTTATCTTCCCTCCTTTGCTCCCTCCCTTCCCTAGCTCAGAGATCTCAGAAAAACACACAAAAGCATTTGCATTTTGCTTTCAGTTCAGATTCTTGGTATGATTCACCTTTTCACAGAGCCAAATCCAAGTTCTGCAATCCAAAACCTCTACATGATAAAAAAGTGGCAGACTTGGCGCTATTAGAGCCAGAAGGGTTAAAGAAAAAAGGTGAGTAATATCAAAGGAACATTCACATCCTTTTGCAGAATTATGTTCACCAGCAGCGGATGAGGAAGCATTCTTTCTCACTAGAATACAAAAACCATTAATCAATAAATCATTAAATTAAGGGCCTGACAACCAGTTCTATTCAGGGCACTTACAGAATGGTAATTACTCTAGTATCTGGGGATCATACAGTGTTAAAAGTCAGAATATCTTCTTTAATAAGATAACATTTTTAGATAAAATTCTGCCTCTTTTACTTTGAAAGCTCTTGAAAAAGAAATTTAAATTTCGTATTATGAATTAAGTACTAATATTAGTCATACTTCACAAGCAACACAGGACAGGCTGATGGCTGTGCTACAGACCTGATGTCTCTTAAAAGGCAAAAAAACCTAACAGCTGGCAACATTCACAATGGAAAAGGCTGGAAGGAGTTTGACAAAGAACCTCATCCAAAATGAAAAAGCCTTACTAAAGCTCACCCTTGACTGGAAACATTAAACAAGAGAGAGAATAAGAGAGCAGTTCACACAAGTGCCCAGGCCAGTCTGAAACCTCACTGCATTTCCCGTCTTAAAACGTTACATGAATGAAGCCAAGAGCACATATCTGTGGTAAGCGACATGCCCCAAACATAAACCTCTTCTGGTGCTCAGACAAAACTTAACAAGGGGGGAAAGGAATGAGGGCTTTTTTTGCTGTTGTTTCTGACATCATCATACCTAAAATAAGCTCACCACAAGAAAACCAGCACACAAAAGGATAGATTTTTCAGAGCAGCTTCTAAAGACAGGGCATTCCAAGATGGCAGAAGTAAGTACTGCTTGTGAGCAAGGGAATTTCAGTAAGGACAGTACAAAGCACCGCAGAGAGACTTCAGTGAACTTCTGAAAACAGTGTTTTTAAAATGCACGGCACAGGTAGCAGGGATTCAGTTGTTACATCAGTTATATAGCTGTAAGGACATCAATGCAAGAGTAACAGATTTCAATCAGTTTAACTCAGTAATGGAACCATGACAACAGTATCAAATTTTAGCACAGAAACAAACCAATACATAACTCCTGAGACATTTCCTACAGCAAAGGACTCCAGTAAAGATTTGCTTAAAATATGATTCTTACTCCTCTAAAATATATAAAAGCAAAGTCAACAATAAAGCATTACATATAATTGACAAGTATATACTCTATGCAGTAGTAAAATTTACCTTTTAGGAAGTAACTTGAATTTGTTAGTTCACTGAAAATTAACAAGTGTCACTGCTTAGAAAGAAGGAGCTAGAAATCAGTGAACAGAAGAGTTATAAAAATCCCAATCACCTCATCAGCACAATGTGGTAATTGCTTATGAGGTTAACCTGAAATGGACTTCTGCAAGAACTACTCACAGTATCACAAATAGAGCAAAATTAGTGTTTACCATAAACAAAGGTAAAAACGTCAAATCTTAGAACACTTTAAGCTAAGACTTGAAAGGGTTTTGTGATTTCTTGAATATAAATGGTGAAATGAGATCATCAACACAAATGTTACTCTAACTGGCCCCTTTTATCTAATCATCTATACTGATGCACACAGATTTATCCAGTGTCAACAAAAAGCTACTCATTTTACTGGATTCTTTTGATCAGCTGTTAGCATCAAGCTGACTGCTTTCCATTCAGGCTTCACAGCTGGATTCATTATAAAAAAGGTATATTAAACCTTGAGCAGGCATAACTGGCTTTAA
Organism: Indicator indicator; assembly: GCF_027791375.1. NCBI lineage: Eukaryota > Metazoa > Chordata > Aves > Piciformes > Indicatoridae > Indicator > Indicator indicator. Next base: position 8,698,383 of record NC_072025.1, read on the forward strand.
CTTCAAAATAAGCGTTTTTATAACTAATGATGCTGTATTTTCAGGTATAAAATAAAATTTTAATTCCAATACAAATTTTTCTATGTGACACTGACTGCATATATTTAAGAACTTCCAGTAACTGTCAAAGTTACAAATGTGTAAAAAAAAGAAGTTAACAAACCCAGATTTTTAAGTGAGAAAATAAATTAGAAAAAAAAATCAGGAAAAGGAACAAAAATTTATCTTCTCTCAGCAGAAGTCACCTTGCAAAGAAGTATTGGCATCACATTGAGGATGAGGGTTGGAGCTTTTATATTTTAAAAAAGGTAGGAGGAATATTTGGGGGTTTGTTTTTACAACAGTTACTGATGAAGTTCTTATGGAGTTGATATCTTTTACATTCTCAATAAAAAGAAGGATTTTCTAAGCTATGGCTGAATGTCTACACTACTTAGCTGCTTGCTACAATGACACAAGATGGATAGTTATCCTTAAAAAGTAAAATAAGATCAGTATCCTCAGGGAAAACACGGAATTTTATGGAGAAAAATTTGGAGCTGTCTTCCAAAAAACAAAATAGATAAAGGAGCAATCCCAACAATGCTTATTTAAGCAAATATTTGAAAGGTGTTAACAGGACAAAAAGGAGAAAGGCAGCATAAGGTAGAAAATTGTGGTTCTGTACATGAATGTAAAATATTAAATATGGCCATCTAGTAATTCAGTTACATTTCCAACTCCTTTTGAAATCATTGCAAAAGTCTGGTCAAGAAGAAAAAGTAGATTTTCTCAGAGGAAGGGAAGAGAAGGCAAAGGGCCACCTCCTCCTCATTATAACTGATCTTGAACAGGCTACAAAGGGAGTTAGGGACTCCAGTTATCACACCAGAAGGGGAAAATGTAGGAATACATATTGTCAAAAAGACAGTTAAAAGCAGAAAAGGCATGTACCCAAAGAGACACAATCAGGAAAGATGACTGTACATATCTCATGACACACATTGGTTGATTAGCAGTAAAAAACAAACAAACAAATAACCAAACAAACCACCACCCTCCCCCCTGCCACCAAAATAACAGGAAAAAACACTTTGGACAGTTACAGTTGTAACCACTTGATATGCTTCTTGTAAAAATTTAAAATAAAAAAATCCCCTTCAAAGATAAGCATTTTAAAGTGATACTGTCTTTTTAAAGCCCAACTAGTTCTTCTCGTGCCCTTATTTCTGATTATGGTGAGCAGTGTCCTCTGTATCTGTATTTATACAATGACCCTTTTCATTATTTACAAGCAGAAACAAAATGTTACAAGTTTGAATTTAGTACTTTCGAAACTGGTCACAGCAGAGTAAGCTCAGATGGCTAGTCGAACAGAACATCCTTATGGGGACAGAGCCACCCCAAAGGCTTTGTGGGCAGGAAATCTTTAGGCAAAGTGCTTCATCATGTATGGCAAGATGACTGTGACATCTAAAGATTCTTGCCTAGAGCAGCATGGTACATGCTACAAGGGATCAAGCATTCTGAAAAGCATCCATGCACATCTCAAACTTCAGTGAAAAAGGGCATGTTTTAAATAACAGAATATTGAACACTAAAAATATGTATGTGAATTTGTTTTGTGGTAGAAAACCAAGTTGTTCCCCTTCAGCGTGTCTGAGCCCAAGGTGCTGACATAACATCAAAAAAAAAAATTTGTACTCATTTTGCATTCACACTCACTCTTTCAGAGTCTAACTGAAGTATGTTTTGGTATCTGGTGCATATTCCTTCCTTCAATATAACTAGGCCATAAATGATTATTTATCCACTTGAAAACTTTTTATTGTTTGCTTAACAATTTGCTACGACTTCTAGATCTTCTAACAGGTGATCAGAGAGCATTACCACACCACCACTGCAGGATGAGGCAGTTTTGATCTTCCAAGTCCAGTGTGCAGTCATCTCTCCTGTGAGGAGAATATTTGCTGTACTAAATAGCATCCCTGTTCAGAATCTGCACATAAAAATCACTTAAAAGATACCAAATTTGAATGTATAAATGTCTCACAAGCAACCCACACGGGAACAGAAGATTCCTCTACCATGTTATGTTACTTACGGCACTAGCCAGGAACAAATTCACAGAGAAAGAATAAGAAAACAAGAGCAAATCTGAAGAAGGAGACGCTCCAAATTTCAACAGTCAGGTGTTAGAACCAAGTAATTACTCTTTTGTAAGCAGCAACAGAACTTAAAATTTTATTTTCTTTATAGTTAAGATTAAGGAAACAGAAAATACATCTACAAAATGCAGTACATCTGCACCAACTCACAAAAAATTGTCCTTTCTTAAGACAGTCAAAAAGTCAACAGACCAAGGAAGACAGACAAGCCAGGTAAAGACAGGAAAAATCCTGAAGTGTAGCTGAGAAAAAGCCTCACAGAAGTACTCAGGTGGAACAGTGTATTGATCTTGATAGGTGCAATCAAGGGACAAAAAATACAAACTTAACCACACAGTAAACCTGAGGACAGATTATTCTGTTGATAATTTCAGTAAAAATTAAAATTTCACATTATATTATATCTCCGACAATTTGGCATTTTGTTTAACAAATAAATCGGATTAATAACACAATTGTGCTGCATTAACAAACAAGAAAGCAACATTAAAAATATCATCAAGGGCAGTGGCAACTTGAAAAACATACCTTTCATTTCAACAGTAGCGCTGAAATTCATTATCAAGGGAATAATGATGTTTTAGAGCACAAGTTAAAAGAAAAAAGAGAAAAAAAAAGCTACTGGGGCCTGAATAAGGTTTTCTCCCAATGAATCACTGCCTTTCAATGTGTTGTTTTCTTTCACATTGGTTTACTGGCATTTGCACTACGCCTCTATCATAAGACCAAGCTGTATCTGTGCTGGGGGAAGAGGGGAAGGCACACAAAACAAACCCGGAGGAGTACAAGCAGCAGGGAAGCTTGCCTCCTTCATACTGCAGAATGTCAACCAAGCACTAAAGAGACAGATAAAGTCAGTATCTTCAGCTCAAGACATTTGTGCTCTGCATTTTCTTCTATCTAGATAAAATGAAATAAATCAATATAGAAAATACACTGTATTTTTTAAATCTATGTTTACCTTTCTAAATATACTGCTGCAAGTCCACTGTTTATTATGTATAATAGGCATGCTATCCTACATAAAATGACTACCAACTGGAGAAACACATGGGCCGTTTCCCTCCTGCCAACAAACCATATTCCTTTCCATAGTTTGCAACCGCGCCACTGAACCAACGAAGACGAGCAGTATTTCTCATCTCACCCCTCTCCCTCCGTCCCCACTCCAAAATACTGAAGGACCAGGCTTCTACTCAATGCATTGACAGTTTTATGAATTTGCTGGGTTTTATTACCATGTATCTTTTGAATCATATTTCTAGAAAGATAGATTTCTAATGTAATAGCAAAAATATAAATGAAATAAAGAATAGACACGTACACTGGACAAAAATATTCATTACAATTGTGCACAGGGCTTACTGCCAGATAGCTGTCTAACAAAGGAACAAAATCATACAGTTGTTTGGCACTCAAGGCTAAAATCATCGTGAAACATGCACTGTTTATAAATTGTCAGTGATGACTAAAAAGCAGTGAATAAAAAATTTCAAAGGAAATGCAGCCAATCACCAGAAAGACAAACCAATCATCATTCCTCCTCCCACCATGCAGTAGTCAAACAAAACAAAGTAACTCCCAAGCCCCCAGTATGCTGGGCAAGAGCAATATCTTAGCAGCTTAAGCATTGCATGAACAAGTGACTTCAGATTGTGCTCTCAAAGTACCCAGAAAAGTGATAGATTCAGATACCTGAGAAAAAAAATGGCATGTGGATTTCTCTGCTTTGTTATTTATAAAGTAGTATTTTAAACACTAGTCATGCTAGTGACATTTATCTTAAGCTTAAAAATACCAATACCAGAAGATGTGAAGAAAAACTGTTTCAACAATGGTCGTTTGCCACAGAACACAGCACTGCTGGAAAAATAAGTCACCTCACCTATCAATGAGAAGAAAGATTTAATTTACATCAGGTGAAATGATGACATTTCTCCAAGCACAAAGTAAACCAGAATTGTATCCTGGGAAGTGAGCAAGATCTCAGTTTCTGATCTTGAATACCTGTAGCAATTACAGTATCTTTCAAACCTGAAACTGTATAAAGCAACCCTAAAATTTAAGAAAAAAAAAATCTCCTCCCCAAGAAGTCATTTTTCAGCTGATAGGTAGAATATCAAGGCATGCTAAATGCTTTCTACACTATAACACGAGCTTCTGCAAATTCCTCTGAAGTTACGGTGCCGTAAGAAGATTCTCTACTACCTTTCAGTAAGGTAATGCAACTACTAAGCCAGGCAAAACTTACAATCTTACAGAAGCTTATTTCTTAATTTTTTTGTAAATTTCCATTCAAGCAGGTCAATCAGCCTGTAATTTAGGGTGGAAAGTCCCTTAATAATTTAAATAAATACATAAATAAATTCCATCAGAGGTGACAGCTTGTAACTGACTAGCAATATGTGAAACAAACGATAGCACAGGAAAGAAATTTATCCAATCAAAAATGAAAATGTTACTATTTCTCACAGCAAAATAGTAAACTTCACTTTTGTCACAGGAAAAGGTAAACTTCACCTGACTCCTCTGATGAAGAGCATGTACTTACAACTGCAATATTCTGATAAGGAGCGCACAAGTACACTCCTTCCTATCTCTGCAGAACTTCTTTTAAACACAATATAAATTTACTTAAGATACAGTCATGCACTGAGGTATTCAATTGAGACCCCAGGGATCAGCCCTGAAGCTTATGAGACTGCTAACAAGTCACATTACTCTCAAGAGTTCTAGGTCCAATTGTATAAGAGAAAGAAAATGCAATATGCCTTATTTGTGTTGCATTTGTGCCTGAAGCGTGGATTTACTTAAGTGTTCCCTATTACCCTGGGAAGTAAATAACATTTCATTACAGTTGTTGTGATGATAGTACTGGGTTTGCACATGGTCTGTACAATTCCAATTTGAATTTACACATTTTACATTTACACATCATATATTTTAGTATGCTTGATTCCCAACTACCTTTTTAAAGCTCATGACCAGACTTCAGCAGTTTTAGGTAAAAAAACCTGTAGAAATCGATCTCAACTTCTTTCAGTAGTCACTGCTGTGAGTTTTCCCTATTCCCATTTCAGCGAACCTTTCTTATTTCATCACTGAACTTAAGGGTAATGCTTGCTTTAAAGGAATCACTAGTAGCAATCTCAGACATTGTCAGGTTTTTTAATCCTGTATACAACACCACATCACATAAAATGATGTATCAACTCTCTTTCCTATTTCATCTTCAGACAGAGGACCCTGTGAGCATCTTCCAAAAAAAATCCCAAACAGCACCTTCCCTCCACCAAATGCCATCCTGGTGAAGCTTCCACACATAAGGATAACGAGGTTTCTACTTCTCAAAGTGACCCTCCATCTGGATGCTTAAGAGAACTCTGCAGAATTTTCAGCTAACTTCCCAATACATATATATATATATATATACATACAGGCGTTAGAGTGACAGAAGTCGAACACCCATCTGAAAGCCGCAGTGCTGTTAGCCTTCAGAAAAGTGTAAAAAGCAACTAAGAAAAAACCCTTGTAAATAAAGCAAGATATTACCATCACTTAACAAAATGAGTTGCAGTTTCTCTGGTCTTCTGCATATTTCTGCTACATGAAAACTTTCACCCACTTCTCAGAAACAAAACTTCAGTGTAATACTGGACTGAACTGGAAGTGTCCAGATACCATTTACAATTTTTTAAGTGTTTCCTTTTGATTATACTTGTTGCATCAATCCACTACACAGCTGAAGCACTGCGTATCTACAGCAGCTCTAGGGAAACTCTATGGAAAATGCAGTGGCCCCTCAGGCAACTCAGAAAACCAACAGTATTAGAGATCCAACACCTTCATGAAGCAAAAACCCCAAAGTACATCTTTCATACGCTCACTTGTTTGATTTCACCTTTTTGCTTTCCCTTCCAAAGTGTCTGCGTACCTGAACGGGGCCAGGTTTCCAGCAATAACGTTTGACTCACTACAATCCTGATCCTAAAGAAAACTATCAGGAACTTGAAATCATATTAATGTAAATACTATAATGGTCCAAATAAGAAAAGCCACTTGTTATGGCACAGTTGGTCTAGTTACAACATTTTGGTTGATCAGTTCAGAATTTAATCACTGGGTACAGGTTACTGAGTTCATTAAAAACAGGACTGCTAGCAATTTACAGGCTACAGCTACATGCATGAAAGACATTAAAAGAAAAAAAAAACAATGTAAAATAATGGAACAAAATAGAGACTAAGTAAATTATTTTTATGCACCTGGTGATAAGCAAATGTCTTTGTTACAAAACAAAGACAAGCCATGAAAAACTAAAAAATTATCTTTTAATCACCAGTGAGCTTTCTACAGTCTCCTATTTGAACATGGTAATAGTTATTATGTAGATCCCTGAGCAACTGCCTCATGGGGAAGTTACATCATCAGTATGGAAAAGAATCACCCCCTCCCTCTTCCTTCTCCCTGGAAAGGAGCTTGGCACCTTCAGACACACGGAAATTTAAAATCCTGCATCTTCACCCAGCTGATCCCATTCACTGGAACACAGCTACAAGTGCCCAGGGATGGCATGAACCACAGGAGAGAAATATGCCCTTTCAGCATTTCATGCACTGATGAGCCTTGTAACAGATAAACATACCCTACAGCAGCTAAACTGACATGCTATAACAAAGAGGAAATGCAAGACTTAAAATTTCATCAGATGACTATTTATTCCCCTTTGCAGAGGCAGAGCACACTGTGAATAAATCAACACTCAACTATGTAAGACTCCATTAACTAAAACCCAAGCTTTGCAGAACAGATTTTAACAGAAATAAATATTAAAATAATTAAAGGCCACAGACACGCGTGTTTAAATTCCCAGAGTGGCAATTTGGAATTACTTAGTATGACAAAGAATACCTGGATTTAAAGTGTGAGGCTATTTTGAAGAAGGCAACATCGTTTCATCTTCCTCCAACATGATTAACACCAGATCTCACTTTTTCTCCCATTAGAGCACAGAGCAAACAAGACACCTGCTTTTGGGCCACCAGAACGGGGGGTTCTACTTGTATGCCTGCTGTGGATTTGCAGACACTCCCGGGAGCCTTCTGAGGGTACCTATGGCACTGATAGTATACAGTGAAGAGGTATCAGCAGCTCTTCCTAGTACAAAGGTAAATCCTATTGCTTAATGGATTTTCAAGGGCAGACTTCAGTTTCTTACTTGACAGAAAGAAAACCTTCCTGTTTTGTTGGGTTTTTTGTTTGGTTGGGGCTTTGTTTTTTGGTTGGTTTGTTGGGTTTTTTTTCCTTGAACTACAGACCTGATTTGGAGATTATAAGAATCTTTCAAACTTACAGACTGCTCCTGCACTTGTTAGCGATAATCGGCCTCGGCACTCCAGCATCCTCCCTTGTGAGCAGATGAGCAATGGGGAGGGGGGAGGTGGCAATGCACCTGCTCACCCCTCTTCACCTTCCTGAAGGCAGGCAGGGAGCAGGGCACCAGGACTCCTGCCAGCAGTGGCAGCAAGGGTAGCAGAGGGCAGCTGTGACCCCGCTCCTACCTGGCAGACCCACACCTGAGCACCACCTGAGGAGGGCTCTCAGGGCCCCTCTGCCACAGCTGCTAAGTAGGATGGAGATGAAAGTCTCAAGGGGGAAGAGAGCACAAGCAGGCACCTGCTACAGCATAACATTACATAGGAGGTGAGCCCCCCCACCGCATTTGTAGCAAGCCTTGAGGTATGACTGTACTTAAAGAAATGTTAGGAAAGCTATTTGATTGAAATATTACTGTAAACATAAAGGAACACTAAGCTTAACACACACTCTTGTGAGCAAAAACCCAAGGGTAAAAATGCCCTGCACTTAGCACTGTCACTAAATGACTGTGTAATTTAATTTCCCAGAAACCCATTAGCTTTCACGAAAGGAAAACGAAGAGCAGATGAGAGCAATTCTTTGGTGCGAGCAGAATTTATTTAATGTAATACCTGGGGAAAAAGAAGGAAAAAAAAATCTGAAACTGTACCAATAGATACAAAATATCACAACTCTAGAAGGCTTCAGCCTGCAGATCAGTGGCTGTGTGCCAGCAGTAACCAGCAGCTCAGGTCCAAGATTTTACAGGTACAAGTAATGAGAGCCTGACACTGCCCAACACATCACACCAGAGACAGGACATAGCCAGATGCAGAAACACCCCAGAAAAAGAGGATAGCTAGCATTAAAAAAAAAAAAAAAAAAAAAATCAATTTATGGTGATGTTATATTTTCACATATATGACATGTGTAATTATCTGGAAGAGATCATTGAAATTTAACTTCAAATACTACTCCGGGGTTGAAATTGTCATTACAAACCCCAAAATACTACAAAATTCACATTAGGCTTTTAGCCAACTTCTAATATAATATGAAAACAGTGTCAATCAGACAATTAAGCAGAGAGACACACCCCAAAAGGAAAACAAACATTCTTAGAAGGGAATTTAAATGTAATCTTCTATTTGTCAGATTCATTATATGCAATCATTTGGAAAAGACTAATGTTTAAAAATATACCACCTTATCTAAAGCAACAAAATATGAAGTTTTATTGGGGTGAAGCAACGGCAACACTAACTCTGGGAAATAGCCATGATTTACTAGAGATGATTTGTTATCTTGGTATTTTTCACTTCAATAATCAAAACAATTAGTGGTTTGATAAAATGCAAAAGTAATGCTGTGAAACTATATGGTATCGGTTACTGTAAACTGAATTTCAAGGAACTTTCCCAGTATGGGAAGTTTACTATGTATGGTTTGTGGCAGATCTGCTTCTTTGAGCAGAACAGTACTCCCAAGTGTTATAAATTGTGAATGTTCTTATACTTGTAATTTTTTTACTAAGGAGAAAGTTTTCTGAACTCTCAGCCTACAATAATATTTGACAGATAATTATGCACTATGTAAAGCTTATTAGCTATCCTCGTACAATCTTCTTTTGACTTAATGCCCCGCTCCAGTAAAGTGAGAAGAACTGAAGCACTTGTCAATCTTTGTGTCCCTATTTTGTCGTTTTCTTCTTTTAACATTTTCCTCTTTCTTCCTAATGAATGCTCTGAAGGATACAAAATACTCTTTCCCCACCATTCTCCAAGATGGTACTGATGTAACTGCATACAAGTTATTTGCGATCAGTCTTGCCATTACTCATGTCTCTGGAGATCATTTCCATTGTAATGCTTATTTTATTCCATGTGTTAAGTTGGTAATGACTACAAGAAGGCAGTTCAAGCAAATCTAACTATTATTTTGGACAATGTCTACCATCTCTCCCTTACAAAAAAGTAATTAAAACAAGATTTTCAGCAAAAACTCTAATGGTATAATTTTTTAACACTTTCTATTTACCCTTGCTTGCTTCCTAGTATAGCCCTCACCATCATAAAGTCATTTGATAATAGGTTCTCTCTCCTCTATTCCAAAATTCCTTTGCTGAAGGGCTACTGTGGAAGAAAGCTAGCATTTTCCCTGAAGATTAGAGTCTTAACTGAGAAATAATTCAGATACATGCCTTCTTTTTGATGTTCAAAAATCTTTTACTCAGAAGCTTTCCCAAATAAAGGTTTAAAAGGTTTTATATCACCTGTTCAAGAATAATATGAACACTGGAAAGCTTAGAGAGGCTTCAGTGCTATGCTGCTTCAAAAAAACGCCCCTAAATGTTCTTATCGCTCTGTCCAAGCGAACATACATGTCAAAGCTTAACTTACAAGTCAAATAATAAATTCCACAATAAAAACTAGACATAATTTTGCTAGTTCGAAAGAGGCACTGGCACAGGCAGTGTCCTTCTTAAGAAATTTACACAATCAAGCAATCAGTTAAATGAACAGAAACTTTGAAATCAGAAGGCATCCCAATCCAGATACTGATGGTTCATTTGTATGATTAATCTACAAAACGAGTCTTTATCTTCACAGTAACTCCAAAGACTTTCTTTAAAAATTAATGGAATTTGGCTCCAACCCATCAAGCACTTCTCCACTCCTACCGCTCTTTGCTCTGCAGAGAAGCTTCTACTCAGCACACACCTATTAACCACATGCTACACTGGTACGAGACAGTTAAACACTAATAGAGGGTAAAACAAATGGTGTGTATAAATGCAATTTACCTGCAAACCCCAGTTTGTGAAGCCTGATGACAAACCACCTGAATGACTCAAGCACATTAAGTACAAGCAACATTAAAGGAATCCACACTGCAAAAAACCCAAAATGTACTACTCTGCTTCTATTAGAGAGGCCTACGTTTGGTTCTCTCACCTATTTATGTCAGTCAGAACAAGAATTCACAGTATAAATGGTTAAACTATATTGCCATAAGGAACTAACATGGCCATACACAGCCCAAGTTTGTTAGGAAGAGGAGTACAGTCACCATCTTTATACGATACTAACAAAGGTAAGGGTTATCAACAGATGATAGGAAGTAAAACACTGACTCCAGCTCTGCAGTCAGGGAGGAAGATCCCAGTGATCTAAAATCCTCCATTTCCACACTGCTTCCCATTACAACACTTTCCAGTTGATAGTTCTTCAAAACCCGTAGCTAGTTCAGGAACGCCCAGAGCTCTAAAACTGAGCCAATTAAAAGTAACTTGTTAAAAAAAAATGACAAAACAAGGAAGTGTAGTTGAAAGAAAACTTGAAAGAACAATCCCTCTACTTCAAGAAACTGATTTCAACAAGGCAGGCTTATATTAAACCACTGTCTTTTCACTCACTACGGATTCAATTCTTTAATGACTTCTTTGACATGGACAAGTTTGTGGAACTGTGTAGTGCACAGACAATGAACACAGAACATGAAACTTTCACGTTTATCCTGTCCACCTTTTGTGAAGAAACTGATGTAAAGTAAGAAACAATGTCACCCACTTCAGATTTTCAAGACGGACCAAGAAAAACCCCTTTAAGCTCTATGAGAGAATGATCTGCTTGATTTCCTCCTAGTAAGTAGAAAAGCTCAGTAAAATCAAGTCCAGAAGTACAGAAGATACATCACACGCTTCAAAGACCCTAGCAAAAACTGACCTCTACTTGCAAGCACAGAGTACTAAAGGCAGCGTAATTACAGAGAAAAGAATCTCACATCCTTGTGAATAGTTTTCTAGAATGTAATTAAACCAAAAGTGTTGAATAAGCAAAGATTATCAAGTGTAAATGGAACTACAATACCACCAATATATCTTAGCCTGATTTTCTACAAATCTCTATGGATACCAACAGACTATGCTGGTGTCAAGAGGATTCAGTGGTTTTACTTAAAAAACAAGAAATGGCCCTTTTTTTTTTATATTAACAAATCAACAGGATAATTCTGGAATTCATTAGTGAAGAACACTAACCAATCCCACATAATAGCTTTACTTCCTCTGAAAAACACTTCAAAAATATCTAAATGAATATGGAAATGCATCTTTCTGTGGCAAATTGTTCATTATTGAATCATTATCAACTCTTGTTAGACAAAATTTCTCTCTTTTGCAATGTACAAGATCATTAAAATGTTTGAGAGCTCCATCATGAAAGACAGTGGCACTTTATAATCCACTATCTCTTCAGGCAAATATGCTTACGGCTGAACATAATACACAAAATAACAACATCCCCTTGACACACAATTCTTTCTTTTAATGATGCTCTTAAGTGTTGACAGTAATGGTGAAATATGTTGTTGCTCTTTCTTTCCTTTTTTTTTTTTTTTTAATAGTTTTTAACTATTGCAGAGAAGTATTTCAGTCATTATATAGCATTGTGAAGGGATGTTTTCTTAAATGCCCAGCATGGAACCACAGACACTCCATCACTCCTATTAGCCTAGTGAGGTATTTCCTGAGGTCATTACATTTGTGTTCTTAGTCTCCACCTCCCTTTAACCTCTGAAGATCACAGAATAATACAAAAATACTTTAACTATAATACGCAGGAAGTAACACAATGGATGTTTTCATTCTGTTTCTTAGAACAGGTCCCCAGTTTGCTACTAGCACACTGTGTGATATAGTCTAAAAAACTTAAGAGGAAATCTTGTATTTCTTTCAATAGACAAAAGCACACAACATAAATACAAATAGTGTTGCTACAGAGAAAACTACTACTCTATGGGTTTATGTAGCTTTTATCATTCCTTTCTTCAAACATGAAGCATCAACTTAAGACATCCTGCAAAAATTCATGATGTGAAAATATACCAATCCGCATCCTGTACTGCAATACAAGTCAAATGAATATATTTTTTGCTGTAAGCCAAAACTCACAGCATACTTTCAAAGTTCTGAGGTGTACATTTTTTAGAGATATTTACTGAAAGGGTTCTATAATTCTTTGCCACATACAGAAGGAAATTAAGTGGTACTGCTCCAGAAAAATAAAACCCCTAAGAATTTTTAGCCATACAGGATTACAAGACTATTTCAGTTCACAGCTGCTTTGGGTGACTGATGCATACACATCTTGCAATTCGTTAATGCACTCTATAAAACAATCTCAATGAGGCTTATTCTCAAAACTGTTTTAATGATGTAATTCTACTATATGTAATGGAATCACCTAGCCATCTCTTCAGTAATACTGAAAAAGAAAAAGATACAGTTGCACCAATTACTTTCTTTGTATATTTAAAGGTGTATATTGTTTAGAAATCCGATGGCATGAACTAAAAGCATCAGCAAATGGTTTGCTTTTACAGATTTAAAAAATAGTAAAAACCTTGCTATCTATTTGAAAAACGACAATCAGTATCAGTCATAAAGCTTAGAGCCATTCCATATGTGCTATAGATCCAAATACTAGAGAAGCAATAGAAGTACCTTGTCTCCTGTGTTTAAAAAAAGTCAGCCTATTTGAAACAGTATTGGGAAGCTCCACACTGCTTTCAAAGTAACTAAGGGAAAGTACAATTCAGCTTTACTGTTTTCAGATATAGGAATCATTGGCCAACTGATACTCACTCTTCTTAAACAGTCTACAAATGGATATTGTCAAATTACATATTTTCAGGTTTATGTATGAAGGTTTAAACAAAACTGTTTTGACTGGCTCTATTTCAGGGAAAATTGAAGTAAACAAAGACTGAGCAAAGTAGAAAGATTTCCAAAAGAAATTGCAGACCACCAGGATTTGGATTTAGGTAATCCACTTAGATTACCATGGCTATGTCTTAAAAGGACAATACTGAGATCACAAAATAGGTCATGTCTACAGGACACAGAATTTATGTGAAACAATGTCAAGTGTACAGATTCACAATTCAGCCACGGAGTCGTCCCTAAGTTTAAGACTTGTCCCAAGACTTGTCCCATGTATTGGCAAACAAGAAGTATTTTGGTACCAACATTTTTATGCACTAAATTGGAATAGAGATGAAGAGTTTCAAACAATGCCATCTAAACATTAACATGTTTCCAGTAACATAAACATGCAGGCAATGAAGAAAAAGCTTTCATTACCTAATCCCACATTACAATACACATTTTGCTTACTTATTTTTCCAATTTCAAAACCAGAAATCGTTCAACACCCACAGTCCTAGAAACAGTACCACCATGTGCCTAGCAAAATAGGAGTTCACATCTATTTCTTAGATCTGACAATGTTTCTAACACAAGTGTCAAAGAAATGAGAAAATTAAAAATGAGAGGTAAACTCTTGAAATATTTAACTCCAGAAAAGCCTAAAGTAAATTGGGAGGTTGTTCAAAATCAATAGTGTTAGAAAAGTTAATTATTTTTATTAAAATACACAAATTAAAAATTGCTATGGATGCCTTCTCAACTAAAGTTAGGCAAAACGGAGCCTTAAAGGAGTTTACAATTTACAAGTAAAATGTAAAAATCAAATCAAAATATATCATCTTTCTAGATTAAGTTAAGAAAATCTAGGTGTTTCCCTTCTAAAAGTCATGGACAAAGGCCTTTACAAGGAATTTGCCTAACATAAAAAGATTTCAATACAAAAGTCAGTGTTGCTAAAAGAAACAGAAGAACTTCCAGATGCTTGACACGTCAGGCCTAGACAAGGGAAAGAAAAATGTCTTTCTGACCGAAGAGGCTTGGAGGGGATACTTGTAAAGAATTACCTACTTACCCATCAGATTTGAGTTCATGAAAGGTGTTGGGGACAATCCTTCATGGGGTCCTAATCGACTGTCATTCAAGTGATCACTGTAATGAGGACTGTCTGCAAAACCCTAGAGAAAAAAAGACCAGAGTATTAAACAGATTATTTGGCAGCCCAGCTAATTGAGTGCAATGACACTTTCCTAATTAAATGTGCAGAGTCACAATTGGTCATTAATTACAGAAGTTGGCTTTCAGGTCTATCTCATAGAAATTACTCCTTGCCTACATTTTACTTTCTCCCCCATCAAAAAGAAAGCCCAAAATTTCTTAATAAGATGTGTCCTCCTGAACAACATTACAAAAAACTGAACACAGAGATATTTTGATATTTGAATCCTCTTAGTCTTAAGTCACTAACCACTGAGAGGATAAAATTAGTCTGAAGAACTCCCAACTGATTTTCCCCCCCAGCCCAGATTTCTGTTTGTATTTAAAAAAAAGGTCAGAAAGAGTCACTGACATTAGGAAAAAATGTTACTGAAAATGAGAAAAAGAAATTCCATTTCCCCTTGCAGCCTGCTATTAATGGTACACATTAATAGTCGTTTTGACACTATCATATTACTGAACAGCATAGCTCACTGACAAAAGGTTTCCTTCCACATAGAAATTAAACAAACAACTTTGTCACATGATTTGCAAATAAGCACTAAAACTGAAATACTGGTTTGCACTTTTCTAGCATAGCATAGCGAGCTCAGCAGGCTTGGAGTGACTCTTAAGCAGTCAGGAGACACTAGCTTACTGAAAGCTTGTGCCAAAGGTATAGAGACAGAAAACAAAGAAGCTCTAGGATGTACATATTATTTAATTAACACAATTACTTAAAATTATCTTTTGGAGATTTCAAAGTGCCTTCAGCTTTTCTATATAAAGGCATGAATAAGATCTCTGCATTTCCAACTGATGAGGTGCACTGAATTACTTATTCTGTACCAAAATACAACAGACTTGCCACTCAAAATTGTACCTCCTTTTGTAGCCAAAGCTTTGAAAAACATTTTGTAAACCTAATCTTACAAGTTCCACTTACTCACTTCTTTAAGTCTAGCAGAGAGTAACTTAAAGCTTAGGCCTAATTAGAGGGTGGGGAGTGGAACTGTTCACAACTACCAGAAACAATCCCAAGTGCCCTGGGACTGTAAGATCATCAATCACTGAACATTTATCATTTTTCCAGACTGCAGGCTCACATCCAAGACAACATTAATAGGGCTGGAACAGGCCTCACTATCTTTGCAGGCATGCTGACAGTTCTACCAAAAGGCTAGTAACTGAGGGCTAAATAACTGTCGAATCTTACTGCTGCTTATGGATGCATGTCACAACTCTAGCTGCTATTTGACTTCAAAAGTAATCTTCTGGGAGCCCTAACTCCCAAATAAGTATTTGGCTGACTTTATCAACTTTAGAATCAGTGATACACATGTGATAGGCATTCAGAAACAATCTTAGTGACATTTACAACTCGGTTATGACCACAAGGATGTCCTCTGGTAACCATGACCTAGCCGCGTCTGTCAGACAAGCAGCATGTAGCAGCAGCTGCTGAGGAAATGGAGTGGCTCCTAGCTAAGGTCACCACATGTGGTTTATTTTTATGCTGAAATGAAACAAAACAAAACAAAACAAAAATCAAACCTGAATAAAGAAACAAAAATTTGCAAATAGAAGATTAAAAAAAAAAATAAAGCTCCAAAGTAGGTAGCCTTCTGTTTGGCACTCTGCTTGTACTTGTTACTGCGTTATTTTAAAACCTTGTTCCTTAGACCATACTTAAATTATATTTTTCTTTTTAAAAGAAAGAAACTAGAAAGGACACTCTTAGTGATAAAAGATAATCCATATCTCAGACATTCAGAATGTGGCATGTAGACAAGCCCTAGAAACTGAAATCTTCAGGAGATTTTTATTTACCAAGTAAATAATAAAACTACTGAAAACATAACAGGGTAAGACTTAATTCACACATGGTTACACATCATGCAAGACAATCCACTTCATGCCCAGGATTACCAATGCTCCTCCCCAAATTAACATTGCATATTCCTCCCCAAAACCAGAGTAATTGGAGAAGTAAACAGTTTACACAGAAAGGAATTTTCTCTCATTTAACTTCATAAATCCTTCAAACTAATGCCCTACATCATCTTTTTCTCATATACTGTTTCAAAAAATGCACTTGTATCAAATTACCACAGCATCAATGTTATAGTCCTTTACCCTACACAAACTGACTACTTTACCTAGCTGAGAAAAACTCCAAGTAGTTCTTTACAATTATACAGCCATAGAAAACATAGCATTTACTGTAATGGAGGAAAATGTACTAAGATATATGCAAGCACTTTAAATAGAATTTTTTCTTCTTTACTTGAACTCAATTTCTAACTACACTTGTCAGGAATCTCATTCTTTGTCATGCATATCAAAATTTACATGTGTGCAAAGCATAACCACTCTCAGCCTTCATGTACAATGGCGCTATGTAAAAAAGATCTTAACTTGACCAGCATCCTTGACACAAGTTATTCTGAGTTTTAGTAATGAGTTATGGATTATCAGCTCAAGCAGCGGACTCTTGTTTGGGATTAGAAACCCTGAGCTGCTTTCCACATACAACTCACCCACACTAAATGAACACAAAATAATCACAAACTTGAAATAAAATTGCATTCCTGATACCATTCCTTGCTTTCACATCTGTATTGTTAACTTGCATAACAAACAGCATGAAGTTCTACTGCAAAGAACTGTAATCAGTCATAGATGAAAACTTCAGAAGCTTCCACTAGTTTTTCTTAAGTTACTAGAAGATTCTAGTTGCACAATCAAGGTTTTAAAAAAAAAAAAAAAGCCTACTGAATAAATATGACACTTCAAACTCACAATGTGTTTACTGCTTAAAGATTAATGCAATTGAGAGCCTTAAATAGCCTGTCTGCAACACCAGCAAAGGACAGTGGCTTATAACAAGGTACATCCCATCTCCAAGACCAAATAACAACGAGAAAAACCCATCATCTAGCATCTGAACTCATTCCTCATGGCAAAAGCAACAGAAGGGGGGGGGGGGAAGATGATGCGTGGCTATAAATTATAAATTCCTAACAAGGCCCCTTTTCAAATCTGTTTTAAAGAAGACTCAAAAATACATCCTACCAAACTTCATTCCCTCTTTCAGACGATGGAAAGAAATTTCAGTTCATAAAAATGTTTAAGACTACTCTCTGGAAATGGACGTGATCCTAGCTAGATTGCCAAGCAAAAACAGGAGCTAATTAGTTATGTGCAAATCTATTTCCCCTCTTGGGAAGAACAATTGATAATATTTTCCTTTGACGTGACTCTACTGGAATGGGCTGGTGTTGTTATTCTTTGGACCACAGGTGGGCTTCCAAGGCCTTTTGGAGGACTGCTACCTACTGTTCCCCGTGAGACAAATTTGACATAGAAAGGCTGAAAGGAGACACTCTGTGCTGAGTACACATCCCCATTTCCGCCACCTTTGTTTCCCAGAAAACATACTTAAGGATTAGTGTGCATCAGAGTGCATGTGAGTATTTAGCAAACAACTGGCAAAAAGTCTGCAAAACTGGATAAATTTATTTCCTGTTCTCAGCACCCTATTCTGAAGAGGCTGCTCAGGGCATTTTTCTGTTTACAGAAAGAAAACTGGTTGTGAACATGATTAGATGCCATAACTGTAAACACAAAACCATACATAGTAACTACAAAAGCAAGCTTTAACCTTCCCAAAGGAAGACAAACTTTTTCTTTCTGCAGTCTTATAGCCCAAATAAAGTCTAATGGGAGCTAAGTGATCCCTTAGAGCATTTTGTATTGTTGACACTGTTTATTCTGCAGAAGGCCTCTCCCTGGATTTCAGTCTCACTGCATGTTTGTGATCAGAAAGATTAAGTCAGATACTCCTACAAATATTGCTTACTAATAACACCAGTCATGAAATGTATCTGAAAGATTACTGCTATTAGCACTGCAATTTAATTGAGTAGCCAAGGCACTCTCAACACTGAATGGTCTAACATTTAATTAATTTCTCAGGTATCTGTACTGGATTAGAGTGACATCCTCTAATAATTCCAAGAAATTACACGTATCAAGAACAAAAAAATTAAAAAGTAGGGAAAAAAAAAATCTACAGTTACAGTATTTTCATTCCCATTTCTTATGGGGAAAATGCCCCAAGTGTCCAAGCAATTTAGGTTTTATCTGGATCACGAGGATTTTCCAGGCACAAGTAAGCCAACACAGCAAAGCCAATTACATTTCTGAGACTATTAACAAAATCATAAATAGCCGTATACAGGACATTTGAAAATTACCTTAGAGAATTCTAGAAGGCCCAAAAGAAGAAACTGAAGAACACGAGAAAACAATCGCCTTACTAGGCATGTTTATCCTAGCAAACATTAACAAAAGGCCTGACACAGTGACTCTATGCCCCCTCTTAACAAAAGAAAATGGTAATTAACCTCCTAAAACTCAATGTCTTTTGATGACCATTAAAGTTGTATCATTTTGGTTTAACTTAATCACAGAAGTCACCTAAGAACTAGCCAAAAAGCTTGCTCAGTTCACTGTTCCTACCACTTCTCATTGCACTGGTTGCAGGCCTACTGAAGGCTTCGTCCTCTCCCTTTTGCCTTTACAACAAAAACGTAAAACTATTGTCCCTTAGCAATTATTTTCTCAAGTCACACCAGGATTTGTCCACACATATACAAAACTGTATTTCTGACTCTAACTCAAGCTGCGAGGTTTTCAGGTTTGTTTCAGTACAACATCCTATTTCCTCTTCAGGGTACTAGTGAAAAAAAATAAGGAGACACTAACTACATGGCACATGATTTCCCAATGGATTTATTGACTTCATGGAATAACTTCTTCCTGTACAGTTAACTGCTTCACAGCATTATTTGCTGAAGAATAAGAGTTCTTCTCTTTGTTTCTTCTGCCTTGTCCCCAAGCCATCTCCTACATCAATCTCTGGGACTAGACCAAAAAAAACACTCAGTTGTGGCTTATAACCAAGCTGCCAAATCAATAAATGGGTATCTGCATTTTAGCAATTTATAATATAGCTTAGTTATCACCTCTAGTTTTATGAGATTAAAATCCCACTAAAATTAATGGTTGACTTGACAGTTTGACTTGGCTACAGACCAAAAGATCGAAATTTAACAAATGCTGCTTCCAGTTCACTCAGAATCCCACAGAATTATCAGTTTTGGAAGGGACCTCAAAGATCATCCAGTTCCTTGAGTTCCATAGTTTGGCTGACCTTAACTAACAAATATTGTTTAAAATTCAGAAATACTGAGGTTTCTTCCAAGCTAAATTTGGATATGATCATATGAATGAGGCAACGGTTATCTAATGACTAATGTATAAATCAATGACAGTGAATCTGCTACTGAAATCCATTTTATTTTGGATTATTTACCCCTCCAAACTAATCTAAGAATGCTAATGACAAATGAAGCAGGGGAAAAACACAAGGCAAGGAAGCGGAAAGAGAAGGTGAGATGCAGAAACAGTGACAGACAGCCCAGAGAGACTCACTACACCTGGGAACACTGTGGTGAGTCACTGACAGAGGATTACACAGGACGCTCTGGGCAATAGCCATACCAAGGTGTCCTAGCTAGTTTAAAAGATTATGTATTATGTGATCATGTATGTTTCCAGAAATAAACAACTATTGTGTTTCAGAAACAGTATTTCCAGTCAGTATTCTTCTATGACTTCTAGACCCAAAACCAAGCTGCGTTGAACGCATAGATCAGGAAGAACCTTGCAAAAATGAAAGCAAGCTATAAGAAAAGAAAAAACAAACAAACAAACATGCAAAGAAGTGTACTATTTCTTTTGGCCTTGAAGATCACCTGCATTGTATTCAGTTACTTCAACCAAGCACCAAGAAACATCACATAGTCACAAGCCATGGTACAACTCCATTTAAACCACTACCAGTCTTGCAGCAAACTATTAATTGGGAACAGTGTTGTTTCCAGATAGTCAGCAAAATGTATTCACCACGAAGTATTCACCAGAGAAGAACAGAGAAAGACAGAGCAAGACTGAAAAATTTATACATTCCCAAGTATAATTCTGTGGCTGAACATCATTAATCAGCAATGTATAAACCTCTAATGAAAAAAAAAAAAATCCAACCAACTGGCACCTAAAACTAAAATGAAAAGCAGCTTCTTCAACAACCATATCTTTTCTAACTCAATCAGTAATAAATGCTTCCAGCAACCTACTTTTCTCTGGTGTAACCAGCATCTTCTATAAGGGCAACACACACAAGTCTGTCACAGATCAAACAGAAAATCACCTTAACTTTCTAAACAGGGAAAAATGCCAAGTGTGGAACAAAGCAGACTGATGATGATGGAAAGCTCTCCATCACAGACTCCATTTGTGCCATATCCCAGCCCTCTGCAAACAGGCAGTATAACAACCACATCTTTATTTATTGTCTAAGAAACTTGTATGATACTTACTTAACAAAGGAATTACTGTAATTAGCTGATAGATATCACCCAACTGCACTAGAAATAAGGAGCTGTAGATTGTCTATTTTTAATTCTGATTCCCCTTCAATATTAGCAAGTTTTAACCAGTATTCTAAAGACAGAAACATAACATTATACATTACTTGGTTATCCGCTACACAGGGGGTGGGGGGGAAGCACATCACTATCCCAGATTCCCTGGGAAAACTCAAAACAACTAACTAAACCATTCAGAACTTAAACGTAAGAACTTGCTATGAAGAGTGCTGCCCATAAATCAAATTATAAAGTAAGCTTCATTTGCAAATGTGTCCTATGCACCGAATATGGAATATTTAATTTTGGCTTTGATTTCACACTAAATCACCTACTTACTTAAAGAATCTATATCTGAGTTAAGAGGTATAAAATACTATTTCAAAATTTGCTCTCTCATTACTATTATTTGACTTCTTTGCAAACTGAAACTACTACTACCGGTGGGGTAGAAACTGTCTGAGCACACAGCATTCTGGGTTCCAATTCATATGTGAGTTTTACATAAAACAGAAGACATAACCTGTTGACAACTTGTTGACTGATGCTACAAAACCATCTGAATCTAGCAGTGTTATCTTGATTAGTTCAGCTCTGGCTTCAAGGAGACATATAGCAGAATTACATAAATGAAAAGGAGAAACTGCATACTCAGTACTGAAGCTAGGTTCTATGTTAAATCAGGTCAAAAACACTCACAGCTTCTAGTGCAATGTACATGCTAGAAAATACTGAAGACATCCACAGTTCAGATTTTGGAAGAAAAATACCTTTTAAATGTGAAAAGTATTTTTCACATTTAAAATTTTGTGTGTATCTATAAGGAGACTATCCAGCAAGGATATGTCTTATGAAAAATACTTTTAGATTTGCTTGATTTGGATACAGCAATCTGAACAGATGAAAAACTAGCTCGCTTCTTTTATTGCAAAGGCATGTTACTACAAAACTGAAGCAATAATGAAAACCTCACACGGCATCATTCTTCATGAAATAAAAGCAATCATTGGCCACGCTGCAGTAAAAACTACAGCAGAAAAGTATTTAATTTAAATATTTATACCCAAAAAAGTGATCTGTTGCGAGATTTGACTATAAATTGCAACTCCCAAATAAAGCGGGAAAGCTAAAAAGTTTGGACACGTTTCACAACAGGAATACAAAACTATCAAGTGCTATAGGGCAATATATTGTGATGCAGCAAATGTGACTTGGTTCAAGTACCTCAGAATTTGCTTCAAAGAGCTCAGTAGAGCAAGGCTTTAAAAAAAGCCACATTACAGTCTTCTGCAACATAGACTAAGAGCCAACTACCCTCCTAATACAAAGGATTATCAACACGCAAAAATATCTCTAGCTCTGTTTCACTCAGATAAAGGAGGGCCTTGCATACATTGATGAGAAGATATTCACAGAAAAGCCACCACTGCTGCACATGAAGCAAAGGTAAGATTGGACAGGTAGAAGAAAAACATGCACCATAAGAAAAATTTTGACACAGTACTGTTATATGAACTTCAGTAGCATAAAGAGTAAGGAAGACCATCAGCACTTCGTAGAATTCCACTGACTCAGTAATAACCATTCCTGAATTATTCCTCTAACAAATAAAGCTTTCCTACTGTTTTCTTCTCCCCCCTCTCCAGTATATTTTCAAATGATTCATTTGTTTCAACAAAACCTGTTTTGCACACAAGTCACTAATGTCTCAGTGTGTACCTTATCACAAATTTAAGATCATCACAACCAATTCTAATATAAATACCCACTGCTCTTTCAGTGTTAAAATAGTATTTAACAGTTCTAGGTGATCCTGCTCTAGCAGGTGAGTTGGACTGGACATCTTCAGAGATGCCTTCTACCCCCTACCATTCTGTGATTCTGCAAAAAAAACCCAAGATTCTTATCTAAAGTTTTTTTCAAGCTTGCAGCGATCCACAGCCTTTAATGTTAGACCAAACACTACTGGAATATGCCTTTTTTTAAAAGTATCACCAAAAACACTTAAGTAAATTAAACTGCTACAGAAGACAAGAGAAGGATATTCCATGAGTTAATTATTGATCATAAGATTAAAATAAGACATCAAACACCCTGCCCCAAGCACAGGAATCAACGTTGTATTCACGGTGAAGTTACTGCTATGTTTTCCACACTTCATAAAAAAACCTACACTTGGGCTGACATTCTTCAACAATTCCATGAACACATGTGCTGGGGCACACCCATCCTGGATGGGGCTGAGAAGAACCCAGCCCCAGGTGGACAAAAGAAATTTAATCTGGGGAGGGCTTGGCCCCTCCCCTGCTGGGAGAAGGTGGTCCCCTGACTCAGAGGTGGTCTATTCCACTTCCCCTTCCTGTCCAGCAAGCCTGTAAAAGGGGCGGATATCTTGCTGCTCTTCCCTTTTTCCTGCCTCGTCTGCTCGAGTGGATTTCTTGCTGCTGTTGTTGTTACTGTCTCCTGCACCGGACCACGTGGCTGGGGCCCTTTCTCTCTCTCAACTGAATCCACCGACATCCAGGGGAACACAAGGCCATCCAGGCTTGGTTTTGTATATTTTTTCCTCACTTACCCTCATCCCTCACCTCTGTAAACCCCCCCCTGTTACTGATATATATATATGTAAAAAATTATTTTTTCCTTTTCCCTTTTGTGAAAAAAGAAAAAAAATTACTCCTCCTACTTCCAAACCGACTTCAGAATATTTCTTTCACGAATTTATTTCTTTCTTTTCCTTTCCCCTACCCCTTTTTTTTTTTTCCTTTCTTCTCTCTCTCCACCCTGCCGAGAAAAAAAAGGGAGAGGGGCAGGGGGAGGAATTTATATCTATTATCATTTGAGCTCCTAGACTCAGAGCTCAAACTACCACAACACATCAAAAAGAGTGAGTTAACAAAGACATAGTAAGGTTTGCTGATAACAAACAAGAAAATCAACCAACAAAAACAAAGCAAAACAAGAAAAATGACCACCAAAAAAACCCCCCGCAACTTTAAAATAATCTAACTCCACATTAGTGCAGTTAGTAAAATTGTCCATGAAATTGTCAACAAAACCTCAGATAAACTTTGCTTTAAAAAAAAAATGAAAGCATGTTAAAAAAATAACTCAATGTTCCAACAACACAGTAACTACTGTACCATGTAAGAAAAATCTTACTAATTTTTCTACGTTTTGAGATAGCGTTGCTTCAGAGCCCAGTGACAGTCAAAAAATGCGAAACTTAGTGATGAGTAAGAAAGGAACAGATAACCAAGGCAGAAATTGTTGGCTTCCTCTCATCATGAATAGTATATACAGTAATAACCACCCTAACTCTTAAGTTACACAGAAGCAGAAAGATTCAGAGAATGGCACCAAGAACTAACCATAAGTTAGATGTTATTACACACAAATAGAAACCAATAGATTATGATTCTTCAGTTCACAACAGACATACAAGAGGAATGTAAATAAAGAAGTTTGTGGAAAATAAAAAATAATAATATTAAGTACATCAACAACAATCAGTCATTATTATTTAGAACAGAGGAACATGGTGGAAATCTGTTAAAAGACAAAATCTTCACTATTTTTGGCACAAAACACTTATAATCATTGTTAAAACTGTAATCAAAGTAAGAAAAATTCACAGCTTGCAGAGAATGAGTCCACCAACAGATATAAGAACAATCTGTCCAAAAAATCTCCTAAGCCCCTAAGTGTGGGCTTTGCCAGGAGACCACAACACTAAACACTACAGGCTGTCAAAATATTTGCCCTAATCTTGCACTCCTTCTTTAAGCATGAGTGCTGGACATTATCAGGCCATTAATACGGACCTGAACAGACCTTCAGTAGGAGTGGGGAATGACTGCCTTTAGTCTGCCTTCCACCATGTTACTTAATGAGCCTTTGACAGGTGTGTATTTAACTACCTCTGAATTCCAATCATCTTTAATTGAAAATTGTTTTATGAGCCTTTTGGAAATATGAGCCAATAATGAGCCAATAATTTAAATTCTTATGTAATATGGTCATTTTATTGTGACCTTTAAAGGAAAACTGCATTAGTAGGCTACAAGTAAATTTAAATTTATCTCTGGTTAGGCCACACCTTGTGTACTGTGTCCAGTTCCGGGCTCCTCAATTTAAGGATGATATTGAGACACTTGAACGTGTCCAGAGAAGGGCAACGAGGCTGGTGAGAGGCCTTGAGCACAAGCCCTATGAGGAGAGGCTGAGGGAGCTGGGGTTGTTTAGCCTGGAGAAGAGAAGGCTCAGGGGTGACCTCATTGCTGTCTACAACTACCTGAAGGGAGGTTGTAGCCAGGTGGGGGTTGGTCTCTTCTCCCAGGCAACCAGCACCAGCACAAAAGGACACAGTCTCAAGCTGCACTAGGGTAGTTTAGGCTCGAAGTGACAAGAAAGTTCTTCACAGAAAGAGTGATCTGCCATTGGAATGTGCTGCCCAGGGAGGTGGTGGAATCACCATCCCTGGAGGTGTTCAAAAAAGGATTGGACGTGACACTTGAAGCCATGGTTTGGTTAGTCATGAGGTGCTGGCTGATAGGTTGGACTTGATGATCTCTGAGGTCTTTTCCAACCTTGTTGATTCTATGATTCTATTCTATGAATAAATACATAAGTAAAAATCACACACAAGATAATAAGAAGTGCTACCTCTTGAGGTTTCAACTTCTCCATGTCTGTGGAGAGGTCTGAGCTTTTTCCATGAAGACTGCCATTTTCCTGTAAACAGATAATTAGTAAGAACAATAAGGCAAAAATAAATTATTGAAATTACTAGAAAAAGCACTGGGTTTTTCAGCTCAGGTTGAACATGTATGACAAACGTAACAAACTCTGTGTTAATCCTTACAAGGAATAACCTAGAAATGTAAAAAGCTACGTGCATCATTTGCCCTGCCTCCTGAGAAACTCCAATCTATATTCTGAGACCCACAGGCTCACTGTAGCTCTTCCCTAGAATCATCTGATTTGGAAGCATATGAAGTAGAATCAGAACTTTATTCAAAATTCTGAACCACTTGTGTAATGTATCTCATTAGTTAGTAGAAAACAAAAAGAAGACCATACATCTTATCCAAAATTTATGTATACAAAGATCATTTAGACCGGTAAATGAACTCAGGTGCTTTTTCAAGTCATTTCAACATAGGAGAGAGATTCCTTTGTTCTATTTTTTTGTACAACACAGCCATGGGAGAACTAATTTGTCACTCTTAACCATTACCAATTCTGTATACAGACAGTATATATTTCCAATGTTTATTACTTCTTTTTTCTTGGTGGAAAACACGGCAACAGAGTTATCCCGTAACAGAAACTCAGTTTTCTTTCAAAAGCAAAATATTGTCATTTAAGTGACATGTCAGACAACCATTTAATGCTTCCTTAGAACCTCGACATGAATGTTGTTTTCTTCCCTAACCACTATCAGAATTTTTAAGTGAATTGAAGACCTGGGCAAAAATCTACATTCATCAGCAAACCCTCTGAATTTGTAAAAATACTCAGTTTATGATAACCTTTACTAGCCTTTAGGATTATGAGGGGATAGCTCCCCCCAAGACTTCTGCTCCCAACACAGCAAAACTATAGGAAAAAAACAATTTTTCAAAAAGAGAAGGCAAAACATACAAAACATTGCTTTATCTCTCAAAACAGATTCTTTAATTTTTACTTTATAAATGAAGAAAATGTGTATGTCAGTATTTGGTCTTCTCTTCTTTTAAACTTTAGTGATGCACACAAAGCCACACCATAAAATCATTAAATTCAGCCACAAATACAAGTAGAGAAATAAATCTACAGGTCAGAATTTTCAAAGTCTCAAACTTCAGAAAAAAATTTGGACAGCATTAACTGCAATCCTCCAAAACTAAATATACTTGATAACGTATTTAGCTTGATTAAGACCTATTAAAAGAGTATGATCTGGTTTAAACAAAAATTAATATATTTTCTTTCAAAATAATAATTGGTTCTTCAGAATGAACTCTCAGTACCATCTCTAATCACTAATGCAAGAGAAAAAAAAATCATCTGCACTTAGCTAGCAGCAGAAGAAATACTTCAGTAATATTCTGGGGATAGATTCTATCAACTCTTCCCAATATATTCAGTTTGGCTACAGACCAACTGGCTTTAGCTGAAACTGGCCTAACAGATTACAATTCTGCAAGAATTGTTTGCTGGGAAGATTTTTTTTTAGTCTTGCTCTCTTTTTTTTTTTCCTTGGTTTTGGTTTTGTTTTTTAATATAAATTATTTTAACTCCAAGCTACAATTGCTGATGGGACAGGGACACCTAACACACAAGAATTTAACATCACCCTTTTCCTACCATCTTCCACAGGGCTCAATACAAATCCACATTTATATTTGTTTTTCTTACTGATAGACCCAACTAGCACTAATGTCTTCCCAATGATTTTAATTTCTTTCGTACCTCTATTCGCACAATAACATCTGCCTTTATTACCATCTTCAGAGTTTTATGGTATAATCTGTACAGGACTTGATGAAAAAACCAAACACCATCCAAACACACAAAAAACCCAAACAACAAACCAAGAAAGAATTTTTTTTTTTAATTAAAAATTGACCAAGCACAGGAGGCATCCTCATTCTGGAACATTAACTTGCTGATCCTCTAACAAAAAAAAATACGCAATTAATATAGCCACACAGTCACTGAATCACAAGCTCAAATTCCTAACTCACAACTGATTGAAATTTATCAGCAACATTATAAATGAGTGCCAAAACACCAAACACTTACAAAAAGAACAGGAGTTAAAATTATGTAGTAAGATTCCATTTCGAATGTAGGAAAAAAACTTCCTGTAGAACTGTAGAAAAAAAACTGAGCTTTGTGTCTAAAACTACAGAGGATTTTTAAAAAGAATGTCTAATTTCTATGTTGCACAAATTCTTCTGAAACCCATAAAGATGTTCTGTTGTTTTACATTAATTTATTTACAAAAGATCAATAGAAAAATTAGGACTTCAGGGGGTGGCAGGGAAAAATCTAATGCTCTTTTCCAAAGTCAGACTAAAAATGTCCAGTGTACTGGACAAGACCTTGCAGGTTACTCATTTCAATCCACAGCAAGAGGAAGCATGCAAAGATGCAAAAGCACTAGCACAGCTCTGCCTCAAGGGTAGTGAAGTCATAACAGATTAGACTAGGCCCAGCAGTTATGCTATGTATTTCTAGTAATTAATTCATTAGGTACTTAGCTCAGTGGCTTTTTAGGGAGTAGATATTCATAAAAAAAGAAAATTGAACAGATAAAAGGGAATGAAATTTACTAAGAGGTAACATTATTTTAAGATGTTAGATACTATCAAAAAACTTTAGTTCAACAAGCAGGATGGATTAAACCGCAATGGAACAGGAGAAAGTTGTTTAAAAAGAGAAGACTCTCTCCAACATCATGACGCAGCACATAGTATAGCTGGCCAACATTTGCCATGGCACAGCACATAGTACAGCTGGCTAACACTCATGTAGAGGCAAGCATACCCCACCCTACACTTTGCCAATAATTTTGCTCCTAAGTAAGTAATCAAGTTAAAGGAAACATGCTCATCAATCAAGTCTAAAGTTATGTATGGTTTACTTTCATAAATTCTTAACCTACATAATTCTGAGCCTTAGAAATCTGAACCTCTATTGCAGCATATCAAAGTCATTGAAGTCTCTAAAAGATACTAATCTGTGTATTTAAAAGGATCTTACCCTTCAAAAACATTGCCAAATCATCTGCTGATTTTCATTGTACATTCCCATAAACTTTCACTATGAATTATTACATGGGAACCTTACCCTTGAAGGTTCATATGAAGGACTTGGCTGACCACTTGTTCCCCAGGATGTGGCACCTGTTCGCTCATCCATACCTAGTAAAAAAAAGAAAAATATCGACCTAAGAAAATATAGCAAAAGCATAATGTTCTCTGATGCAGCCTGAAAGCAAATTCATCCACTTCCATACACTTAAATCAAATTCATCTGCTTCCGTATACTTAAAGCAGTATTTCTAAAAACTTAAGAAGAACAGTTTCCTTGTTAATGAAGCTGGCTACAGAACAACCTACTCATTTGGACACCTGCAGCTGTAGAAAACAGAAGCATAAAAAGTCAAGAAGATTTGCCAATCTGCAGCGTCTGTCCTACCCGATCCGTAAGAAATTAGCATGAGTAACAAAACAAGCACAAGGATGTTAGCCTGGCTTTTTGCACAGTCTGATTTATCCTGCATCTTAAGCACTGAATATTGTAGCACATACTGTGAAACATACACTTGTTATCTACTCTTTGCTCTCATGTCTTGTGTAAGTATTGTAAAATGTGCAAAATGATTTCCCTCACTTGGTCCTTAAACAACATGCAAGATTTCAGCATAAGGGGAGAAAAAGGCAAGACAGACTGGTTGTATTTCAACAGCCAAAAAACCCCAGAGACTCATGGAGTCTGCTCTATTAAAATAGGAATCTTTTAAAACTGTGTAACGGTTCTTTCAGAATCAGTTCCCTTTATGCAAATCCAGGTTACAGCTCAAAAAGGGGAAGGAAAAAATAGGGAGATCTTTGAACTCAGATTATATCTCCTCTGTATTATCTAGCCAACAATTATAAATACTGTTGCCAGTACTTTCTCCAGTTACTTTCTATGTGAATTTAATTGGTCAAACCATCTTTAAACTACATTCCAAACAAAGTAATTGCAGTAGTACTTGAACTCCAATAGCAAATTCAGCCATATAGGATAAGGTTCCTATTCCAGCAATTAGGTTGTCAAGTATCTGTATCTTTTTTTTTTTTCCAATGGGTGGAACACTTCCATCCCAAATTGCAGATTTCCATGCACTCTGGCCTATAAAACATAATCCATTAGTTTCCTGCCACCCAAAACTTCTCTCAGTTTTGATAGAGTATAAAATTTTTATGTGATATATAGTATACACTATTTATGAAGCTTTAAAATGTCATCATTTATAAATAAGAACTAAGTGTGACAATTTATAAATGAGCTGAGTGCACATTACTCCATAAAATCATCCCTAAACCTTAACTTTATACTGCAACTACGAAATTTTCATGCACATCTCTCAGACCAGTCACACTACAAAATAAGATGCAAGGAAATACTGTAAATAACTACCTATGGAATAGTATTCTAATTATTATTTCCTTATGAAACATGGTTTATGAAGGTA
The DNA here is from genome assembly GCF_027791375.1 of Indicator indicator. Taxonomy (NCBI): domain Eukaryota; kingdom Metazoa; phylum Chordata; class Aves; order Piciformes; family Indicatoridae; genus Indicator; species Indicator indicator. The sequence goes on from NC_072025.1 coordinate 8,728,515, forward strand.
GGAAATACTGTGTGGACACGCGCTGTGTGGACAAACGCTGCAGAAGGCATGTTAAACTGAAAGCACAGTACAATCACCCAGATAAAAACTAGACACCTTTTGTGTACTGCAGGAAAGATCCTCAAGGCTGGAAAAAGTTGTTTTAAAAATGCAAAACCACCACTATATTAAGTCACCCATTTGGGGAAGTTTGCTGTGTTTTGCAGCTGACAGTATTGTTGTTGTTTCATTGTAAGTGATCCAGGAGCTGAGCAAAAAGTCGTGGCTGGCACTGACAAAGGCAAAAGTAATCTTTTGGCACAAATGACTCTTTTCTGCCAGAAACAACAGTGCCAGTAATCCTCTGATTATTGTAACAAGTATTCCATTGCTTCAGTGTCAAAATGGGAGGCGGGGTATATGACGGCAAAAATATCTTTCTGTAAATTTTCTGCAAGACAATGTCTTTGGGAAAGCCTGAGAGACAGCACCTTACAAAAACCTGTTTAGGAAGTATGTCAGTAAAAAATGGTTATGCATAGCATGTTTAGATCCATGACTCCTAATCAGTAAAACATATTTGTTCAACAATTGGAGTCAGTAGGGCAGATGGATTTATGTTAAGACTCTGAGAAATCAGCACATGTATAGCTGATTTTTTTTCCTATTTTAATTCTATGCAAAAAAATTGCTTGAAGACCACTCTAAAACAAAAATGTAACAGCATAAGAGGGGGAAGAAAACTAATTTCTGAATAGTTCCCAGAATTATTTTTCTTCTAAAAAAGCTAGAGTGGCTATAGCTATGAGTAGTATGCAGTACCAACACACTTCCTTTTTTTCTGTTAGCTTTTTCCTCCTCTTCACATAGCAGTTTTTCTTTCTTACAAGCCAAAATGGGTTTGCAACAAGACCTACCGTTTATTCAGAGATTGCACAAGGCACACACATTCACACTTCAGAAGCTCCATGAAGGCGACAAGGAAGAATTTCATACGTTGCCTACAGAATGCTGGCACACTATCTCATAGCCATTTGACATCTGGATTTGACCTGGAACACCACCCCTGATGCCCTCAGCCCCCATCAGACAACACACACCAAATGAGCCAAGAACTGGCCGGCCAACAATGCTCAACAAGGAAATCAGATACGTGCCTACCACAGCGCTCAAGGAATCCATTCTGGTTTGCACAACAGCTTTTTTCATCAGTGACAGATGAAAAACAAGCAAGTGCTTCAAGAAACAGAGACCCAGACAAACTCTAGCAGGCTGGGAACAAACAAACACCCAACACGTACAGCCAAAAAGTTAGCTCTCCGTGAATGAGCCAGGAGCATAAGATACACCTTCCAGAAAGGAGAAGAGCCTGAAGTGGGCAACAACCAGTAAAAAAGAACATGAGTCCTCTATGATAATAAACTCAAAAGTCTCAAAGCAAGTGTGTCATCAAGAGGGTTTAAATGTTTTCCTGGGAAACACAAAACAGAATGGAGGAACTATGGGGATCATCACCTTCATACAAGCCCTTCCACAAGGAAACATAGTGTCCAATTCCAGATACCAATAACTCATCACAGACGTCGAAGGGAAAATTGTGAGAGTTAACAAAGCACTTAAAAGCATACTGCACAGGGAAGGGCTGAGGTATCTCACTGTTTAGGTGATGGAAGAGAGAGGGCAATTAGAAAAACTAAATATTATAAAGGTCTAATAACCCAGACACATGCAGCCAGGCCGACGGCAGTATACCAAGGTTCTATACCCACTTCCTTTTTTCAGCAGGCATGGAGGATGGAAAGTTATAGAAATGACTTGTGAGTTGATTTCATGGTTCTCAATGAAAACTGGCTACTTCTAGCAGATATACTGCAGTTTAACTAGGGAGTAATTCAGTAAGTTTGATCTTTGTCCAGGATGATTCAGCTGGCAGTCTGTGGCTGGTCTGGATCACATGGCAGCTCAACTGCACTCATCACCACTGTCCCAGGGAGGACCAGCAGGACATTGGCCCTGCCCTTGGGCAGCCACACCGACAATGCACAACAAAAATCCAGGAGCACAGCCAGGCTGCAGGAAAGGCTGAGTGCTCCCTGCTCACCTCATGAAGATTCGGCCAAGCAGTCACAAGGACGCTTTCTGGCTCTGTGCACTGAATTATAAAAAGGCTTTACTTAATGTCACTTTTAATATGGTGCCATGAGCATTTCAAGCTCTTCTAGAAGAAAAGCTGAAGAAATTTGTTGCCTCATTATTTCAACATACGTATTCATTCTGAAGAGAAAATGGTTCAAACATTCATATAATAAAAAAATTGGATCTTACAATCAAACTTAAAAGTTGTTGTTCTTGCCGATATAAAATAAAGGTACCATATTTAAAACTTATTTCAAGAGACATGGACTCTAATGTTAGTGTGAAGATAATATACTTTATAGGGTTACCATCTGCTATGATGTTGATCAAATAAATGATTTGACCAAAAAAAAAAAAAAAAAATCACATTGTAGATTGTTATACTAGGTACTGAAGGTATGAGTTTCTATCTTTTATAGCTTCTTCATCCAATTTTGCTTCAGAGTAATGATATTCCTTCAGATACGAATCGGCAACTGAAATCAATTGCAAAGAGCTAGAGCACAAATCATACCAGTCTTCATTGTATTTTGCATCTTAGACACCCAAACAAATCAATCTACCATTAGACCCCATATTGCAAAAGTCTGTTGTGAAGTATGACACAAATGACTGCCTAAAGTTATATTTTAGTTCTAGACTTTCTACTAAGAGAATGAACTTGATGAAGAAATACTACCTCAATCAAAAACTTAACATTTCAATAGGTTAAGACTAGTTCTCAGCCTTTTCTGGTTGATTCCCAACAGAAAATATTTCTCATTTTATAGTAGATCTAATATTTTTAATAAGGTAATAATTTACATTCTAACAAACTACCTCAAATGTGCAAGTCAAATAAACAAGATATAGCTACAGAAATTTATTACTGGATTACCAGGGTGGGGTGGACACAAACTACTCAAAACCAAAAGCAGCTTTGAGATTTTACAAAAGATGTCACATGGTGGACTTAAAATATATGAAGCTAGGGGCATTAATCAAACTGAGAAGAAAAATGAAACCCAGGCGACCTATCCACAGTCTAACCACTTAAGTGCCATGTGGATAAATTTAGATACAACATTTTAGTTCTATCTGCCCTCCCATCCTCCCCCTCTTCTCCAAAGGAAAAGCAAGGGGAAATACTTTCTTCTAGTCAGGGAAGGGGAATGTGGGGTGGGGAAGAAGATAAAAGCTTCAAATCTCAATCCATACTGTTTCTTGGAGAACATATTGATTGCCTTAGAGCAAAGTTCTACCCATGCTTCTGGATCAAAAACGAAAGTTCACCCCCAGTAACAGAATTGGTTATTAGAGGCACCTGTGGGAATAGCAGAGCAATAGCCTCTTTTGTACCTTTTGCTCCAGAAAAAAAAAAAAGAAAGTACTGTGGACACGTTACAGAAACACTATGTTGAAGCAAGGTTTTCTGATACAAACACTGAACTCGGCAATTCCTTCAGAAAGCTTCCCGAGATAATGTTACTCGATTGCATGATGCTGCTCACTCTCCTCCATGTACAGAACCACGGCTGCAGACTGTACACTTAATCCATCATGTAGTCTGAAGTGAATTTTCCAGGTCTTAACCATTAGTTTGAACATACTTCCCCATATACCCAAGTCAGGTTTGCTACCGTAAGAGTTGAGGCCGTTAAATACCAGCCTCTAATGGCAGACATTTAAAAGCACAAGGATGCGCTGCAGGGATTGAAGCCACTCTGAGGCAGTGATTACCTCCATTACTAGCCATAAAACACTAGCTTCCATTTGAATATTTCCTTTGTAGAGATCAGTTTGTAAGCTCCATTTGAAATATCAACAGTGATTTATAATAGTAGCAAATAAAGTAATCTACCTTTCGGAAACATTTCTTAATACTAGAGAGCCCCAGAGCATATTTGACATTGCAAAGAATAAACATCCTCTATGGCAGTTATTGTTGTTAAAAACCTACATTTTTATACAGAAAATTATTTGCAAGAATAGTATTTTCTCAGGTCAGAATACAACTTCAAGGCGTACACTTAAACATGCTGATTTGGGAAAAACAAATTAAAGCTTTTCATCAGTTTAACAGCGTCTATTAACATAAGAAGTCAGTACCGGTAATACAGTTCCTATATAACCATCACATATGTTTTAGATTTGTTTTGACTCATTACCTAAATATAATTTAGTATTACCCAAAAAAGAAAAAAAGGCAATTACTACTTCTAACTTAATTTTAGAAACAATCCTATTCATTTCTTGTAATAGGACCCATGTATTTCCTACAAAGAACATTAGGTTATTGATTCCTGTAATAGCAGCACTCTTACAGAAACGTCAGTCGTTACCTGCTTCTCTTTCCATGTACTTTCTGCTTCCTACACTCTTAATCACAAACACACCAAGTAACCTGGCATGACCTGGACACCTTACAATACAATCTTGCTCAAAATTTTTAAAATAAAAATAATTCAAAACAACAAAAAAGTGTATGTGTGTGTATGTAAATATCCTTATAAATCCATTGTAAAGCCATTATTTAGCCTGGGAAAAAAACATTACATTCAACTTAAGGTTACAATTCTGAATGAAAAATGTAAATACTAATCTTCATGGTTTATATTCTGCATAGAAGTAATATTTACAGATGTGCACACAGTATATTTTGAAGCCTTCCCAGTTACAAATGTGAATAAAGCAAGCCAGCTTAGTGACCAAGCCTTTATCAGGGATACAACTCAGAGCTTTTATTCACATGCAAACATGAACACAGCTAAACTGCTAACTGAACTGCATCACGCTGCTTATTTTCTTCTTCACATTCAGCCATGAAGTATGAGATTCAATAGCTCTAACAAGCAAGTCTGAGCCCTATGAAGTATCATAATAATCCATTCTACTGTCAAATTTTCCTGTGGTTACTTCAGTTATGAGTCAACAGCTTTAATATAACTGCACACTTCAAAACATTTTTGGGGGGTTTTTATATACACATATATATATACACACCCCCCAAATCAAGGCCAGGATCACAAGACTGCACACAGCAGGCCAAAAATATTCAAATACAATCTCACAGTCAACAGCTACTGTTACCAACTGCGTTATGACAGTACAGAAAACTGCCAATTCAGGCAACAGGACACAATATAAATCCGAGTTAGAGCATGAGGCACTAACTCTCATAAAAAACAAAACCACTGCAAGCACAACAGCTTTTCTAACAATGTGTCTTAAAATGTTTAGAAAATTTATTGTCAGTCATTTAACATTCCACAAGGTGTCCAGAAAACTCTGACCCTCTTGAAAACAAACTCAAATATCAACCTGAGGGCAGTATCCTTTCATGCTGTTGAGGATTGTCATTCATCTTTACACATATACATTTAAAATTATCCAATTGCAACAAATTAAAAGTTCTTTGCTGACATTTAGATAATCATTAATGCGTTAATTAACATTCAAATCTATTAAAGAGCCTCCTGTGCACCATGTGCATAAAAAAGGTTTAAAGCAAACTACTAAAAACTTCCAAGAAGCATCTCTACCTGCATTTATACAGTTAAGAATTTGAGTTGATGGAAGTCCACATTAGCCTACAATATGAAGGACCATATTGTTTTTCCCAGTATGCATTTTGTACTAACTAGTGCTTCCCCTTCCATAAGCTAGATGGAATGTAGTAAAGTTCTTGCCAGATGTTCTCGTTTTGCAGAGGTCCAAAACCAACAGTTCTCAATAATTCCATTACTTCCAAAACTTATAGCCAGAGTCCTGTCTGAACAAATGATGGAGATCTGGCACAGAGCATACTGCCAGCAACACTCTCGGTTTCCTTAAAAAAAAAACCTAAGCAAGCCCAAAGTAACAAAAAACCCCAGACAAAACAACCAAAACCTAACAAACAAACAAAAACCACCACAGCCCACACCAAAAACCTCTTCCTCAACACTGAGACATATAATTTTGATATTTTGAACCTCATTCTTAAAGTAAGGAAAATATTAAATTCTCTACCAAAGGACAGAAATCTGTCTTTCAGTTTCCCAGATGTCATTGTATCTGCCCAAGTATTTGCTGAATCAAGCTCCTTGCTGCCTGGGCTTTTAGCTGCCTGCTGAGACAGGCAGGCAGGCTTTGTGTTGACAGCTCCCTTAGCGTGAATGGCAGTAAATGATGCTGTGCCCACAACACTGGAAAACTGATACGATACAGTTCGGTCTCCTACATCTAACAGCATGACGGAAGAAAGGCTGCTGCCTGATATTAACAGACCTTGCACTAACACGTAGCAATGTCTGAGGGAGCCCAGTTTATCTTCAACTCCCAAAACGTTTGTTTTGGTTTGTTAGGTGCTTTCACTCTTTCCCTTTATTTAAAAAAGAAAGGCTATTCCTCCCCCCTTTGAACCAAGATGGCTCACCAGAGCTCTTGGAAATAAGTTGTCTGACATATGTATGTACTAGTTTCTTCCTTGATAACCAAAAGGTATTACCTGACCTACTGATTTCTGCTGCACTTCAGGATCAGTTGAATACTGCTAATATCCACCTACTCTAAGAACTTAAAGTAGTATTACAGTAACAACACCACCACACACGTATTTTTCTATTCCAGAAAATATCTACTACTATATCTGAGCCTGATGTAAAGAGTCAAAAAATATCAGTATTTGCTAGATAAAATTTCTCTGACTACTTTTTTTAGAAGAAAGACCTTTTTACTCCCCCTCTTTTAAAGACTTCATTGCTCTTCCTTCTATTTCTCCTGCTAGTTTTTCATTTAATACTCCATAGTCTGGTTGGACTGCCTAACATTTCTCCTTGGCTTACATCCTAAATATCACACTTTTTATAGAAATGTGAGTTTTGAATGTTTTTCTTGTAACAAGTGTTGCATGAGCTAAAACACTCTTAATAAAATGCACTTAGAAATCATACACACTCCAGAAAGAGAGCTTAGATGGAAAAAATTAGAACTAGAATTTATATTCAAATAAGCCCATTTTAAATTACCTTCCTTCTCTAGTGTTACAGCTGGAACTGACATACCTGTTGCTGTTCGAAGTGCATTCATGCCTGTTTTTCCTTTTCAAATGAGGAAGAGTTACTCTTTGACTAAACAAAAAAAAAAATGCTGCTGCTTCTCAAAGTATGCTGTTACAGCAATTCTGCAGGTTATAGCTAGAAAACGTTGAAAACCAATGTGGTAGACAGTCTGTGGCAAAAAGCATCCTTACCTGGTCATTATCCTTCTTACAGTAGCACAGTACTGAACACCTCTAACATTAACTTGAATAGCCTGCAGTCAAAAAGCAAATAGGAATCGATAACCAATTACTTAATTCCTCCTCCTATGATGCTTAAAAAGCCTCCTTTCTACAAAAGAAGATTTCGAGGAATATTTAATGAGAACACAGAAGCCAGGAATTTTACATTAAAATCAGGACAAATACTGTAAATTTAGTATGACAGGTGAGTACGAATAAGAAGTGGAAGGATACTAAACCCCTTCAATCCCCTAGCATTACAGAGAACCAGTCAGTGACAGCCCAGCCAGCACAGCATCCAGCAGGCACCTTAGCCAACATGCAGGCTATAGCAATAAAAAATTTCCTCCTGCTAAGTATGCCTTCAAACAGGCAAGCAACATTTACCACTCCTCATAGGGGATTTTGATGCAGGAGCCATTACCACACAATAGCTTAGGTCAAGCTTTATGTATGCAAACACAAGCCTATCTTCCTAAGGGCTGGCTGCCACCCAAAGGAGGTCATCCTGCTTCTGTTAACATTTCCATGTCCCCACTGCCCCTTGCCCAGATTTTATGTCTTCTTCTCTCATATTAGCATCAGTGTTTTGTAGGGTCCTACAGTAAATCAGTTCAGAACAAAGCAGTAGGAAACAGAACCATATAAAAAACCCTTGTGGGTTACTGGCCATATTAGCTCACAGAAGTATTTCGCTACCAGGCCAAAGAACACCAGTGCTGGCAGAAAGGAAGGGGAGAGCACCAGGTGCAGACAAAGCCAAACCCAGGGTTGCGTGCAGCAGCAGGGAAGCCAGTCCATCACTTCTCCAGCATTCTCTAGCTCCAAGATGAGCTATACAAACCCTGCAGTCTACCTTGGGAATAGTGGCTTTACTGAACCGTTGATATAATCATAGAATTGTTAGGGTTGGAAGGGACCTTAAGGATCATCTAGTTCCAACCCCCCTGCCATAGGCAGGGACACCTCACACTAGATCAGGTTGGCCAGAGCCACATCCAGCCTGGCCTTAAAAACCTCCAGGAATGAGGCTTCTATGACCACCCTGGGCAACCTGTTCCAGCCTCTTTCCACCCTCATGGTGAAGAATTTCTTCCTAACATCCAATCTGAATCTACCCATTTCTATTTTTTTTCCATTCTCCCCAGTCCCATCCCTACCTGACACCCTAAAAAGTCTCTCCCCAGCTTTCTTGTAGGCCCCCTTAAGACAGTGGAAGGCCACAATAAGGTCTCCTCAGAGCCTTCTCTTCTCCAGACTGAATAGCCCCAACTCTTTCAGTTTGTCCTCATAGGAGAGGTGCTCCAACCCTCTGATCATCCTTGTGGCCATTCTCTGGACACCTTCCAGCACACCCATATCCTTCTTGTAATAGGGGCTCCAGAACTGGATGCAGTACTCCAGGTGTGGTCTCACCAGAATGGAGTAGAGGGGGAGAATCACCTCCCTCGACCTGCTGGCTGTGCTTTTCTTGATGCGGCCCAGGATGTGATTGGCTTTCTGGGCTGCAAGTGCACACTGGTGGCTCATGTTGAGCTTCTCATCCACCAGCACCCCCAAGTCCTTTTCTTCAGGGCTGCTCTCACGCCAGTCACTGCCCAGCCTGTATCAGTGCTTGGGATTGCCCCAACACAGATGCAGGACCCTGCATTTGGTCTTGTTGAACCTCCTGAGGTTGGCTTGTGCCCACCTCTCCAGCCTGTCAAGGTCCCTCTGGATGGATCCCTTCCCTCCAGCATGTCTGCTGCACCACACAGCTTGGTGTCATCAGCAAACTTGATGAGGGTGCACTCAATGCCACTGTCCATGTTGCCAATAAAGATGTTAAACAAGACTGGGCCCAGTACTGACCCCTGAGGGACTCCACTTGTCACTATGCCAGTGTGTAAGAAAAATAACTGAATAAATACATTTGAAGTACATCAAACACCAATAAGGTTCATGAAATATTAAAAATATTGAATCTGCTCAGTGTCAGGGTAGAAACATGCTACTGTCAGAACACTCACATGCAATACTTCATCATTCACTTGCTAGAATTTTCACCAAAATTTAAAGTAAATTATTTTGAAGTAAACGGCAACAAGCCCAAAGATTTTTTCCTTTTTTCTGTAACTGAAAAGACAAAAAGGAAGATTTTTTTTTGTTTGTTTAAAGATTAAGCACTTTTTGAATTTTAGCCAGAACAAGTCTTGGGTTCCATGTGCCAAATAACTTGTTTCAAAAAATTACTATAGCCTACTCTCTCATTTATATTTTAGAGTCTTACGCATTGCCAAAATAAGCCAATTTAAACACACTGCCTCTCTGGATGACAACTTAAAGTTTAAATTTTGTTGGCCTTAAATCCTGTATTCAGTTCTCTTTATGATACTGCTTTAACCTCTGGCAACAGCATTCAGACTTCACTTGAATTTGCATTTTACTTTTTTATACTTCAGTATTCCAAAAAAATGGTATTAAGTGTCCAGCTTTGCTCAGCCACTAAAAATAACTTCCTTGCATGTATCTTAAGATGTGAAGCTTATATGGAAAAGGCCATACCAAGTAATTAACTACAGGTATATATCTGCAATTTGGACTTGAAAAAAATACCTCATAGATTACAATATTGACTTTAAATTAGAGAATACAGATTGTCATTAGGATTTTCTTTCTTGCTTGGCTCTTCTTGTAAAAAAGCAAGTAATAAATTTGAAGCCACTTCCTTCTCACATTTTCAGTCTCACTGTTGAATTTTTAAACATCAGGGGCATAGCTTGCCTTCAGTAAGATATAAATTCTTAACCCATTATCAAGAAACCAGAACATTGTATACTCTTCAGTCCCTAGATTTCTTTAGCCTAGCTTTCATCTTCCTAAAGGACTCCAAGTCTATGATTATCTTAACTTTGAATCTATTGTGAGAGAAACAAGAGAAAACTAAAAAGAAAGAAAAAAAAACAACTATGAATGCAGCAAAGAGAAAACAGGATAATTGGGGGGGGGGGGAAGGCATGGACAAACAGTATCTCCTTTTATTAAACAAAAGGTTCTAAGTGAACAAGAACTTCACACATGGTGGGACCTCTTAAGATACGTGAAGCCTCTAAGTTACCTGAGGAATAATGATGAAGTTTTTCGGAAGTCTTAAAAATCAAATTGACCTTATTCTATGGATTTTCAGTTGAATGTAGGTTCTTAACTCTTTCATTGTAAAGCCAGAGTTTAGTAAGTTAGATCAGATTCTAAAACAAAACAGATGGAAGCTAAGCCACTCCATCTGATTTTTGATTAAGAATAAAGCCCCATTTTAAGCCAAAATTCTATCTTGCCACACTCAATTACAAGTAACAGAGGAATCTGATGTGGTGCCTGTATTGATCTAGTTTTGTATTTATGTATTTTTCTATTGACAGTCAATTGCATCTCCTTCATACCCACAACTCTCATTATAACACAATGTTTACAAGATTTTTGTTAAATCATAGTAATGTATTTGCCACCAAACAGAAAATACAAAATTATGAGAAAGAACATCTGTATTTCAAACAGATCTATCAAAGTCAACATTTGGCCTAAGAAAAATAGACTGCAATTACAACATCAATATTGATGTGCATATCATCTTTTACAGAAGGAAATCCATATAAACCCATTTTTAAAATGGTTTCAAAATTAGAAGTCTGGAACTGCAGCTACCTTGAGGCTGTTAAGCTTCCAGACCAAAGCCAGTTCATAGCAGGGCTGATAAGCTCAATCACAGCACCTTGCCAACAGCAGCTAAGAGCTCCAAACTGAATCTAATTCACATCAAGCAATTCAAAGCACAGGAAAAAGCACTTTATCCTCAAAGAATCAACAACACTAAAATTAAAAAGGATGGGTAACTTGTCAAAGTTTCTGGGTTAACTAAACTGCTATGATACACAATGTTTCCATAGACAGCACATTTCAACAACAAAAAGCATTTAGAACAAGTCTAGAAATCCACATCATGAATGCTCTTAACTTATGGAATACTTTGAAATCTAATGTTCTGTCTCAACTTGGTGACTGCAAATATGACAAAGATGATTGCAATAATGGAGTGGGAGGTAATGTGCTATTAGTGAGAGATAGGGGGAAACAAGAAAACTGATCTAGACATGCTTTTACCAGCTTTTTCTTTGTCCCTTGAGGTTTTCAGTCTCACTGGAAAGAGAAAGTATCTCTGTAGGATTTATTTTGTTTACTTTTCAAATGCAATACAAGTAATTCAAGGTCACCAGCAGTCTAAAGAGTGGCCCTGAGCAGCCTGATCTAGTTGGAGGTGCCCCAGCTCATGGCACAGGGGTTGGACAAGATGACATTTGAGAGTCATTTCCAACCCAACGCAATCTGTAAAACCGTGTATCTAGTTTGGGATGTCCCTGTTTCCTGCAGGGGAATTTGACTACATGACCTCTAGAAGTCCCTTGCAACCCAGGGCATTCTTTGCTTCTATGAAAGTGGAAGAATTAACCACTTGTAGAGGTTCATTCCTTCTGATAGACTTCTAAAATTCTATCAGTAAAAACGAAGCAAAACATAAGAAATATGTCAAATGCCCTCTTAAGAAGGAACATCAGACTATGTGTGTGAACAGTAACAATCTAATGCAACTACACACATGCACTGGAATAATTTTACTCTGATTAATACAATGTGGAAGCAGATGAAAAACAAAATTCCTGAACTAGTTCATCACAGGTGTAATACTTGAACACAACCACTTTCCTACAGCAGAAACGAGGCATCACTGAAAAAGACTCAGAAACACATGCTTAGTTAAAAATTATAAAATACATATTGTGTAACAATTACATTATCTTTTACTACATCATGAAAATTAGTTAGATATAAAAGAACACATGTATTAAGAATAGATTAACAGGTGAAAAGGATCATGAGAATTCTGATGACTGCACCTCTTCTCTGAAAGTGTGCAAGACACACCAGGCAAGGTAACACATTTAATCAAAATTTTCTATTGATTTCAGCAGGAAACTAGCCCGGAAAACATCTGCTACATAAAGTATCTGATTTGTTTCTTTTGGTTACAATTAATTCTCTTACATTGACCGAGGTATTTCAGATGCAGTTGTTCCTTGCATGAAGAACAGAAGCAACTTGATTTTAAGTTATAAAACTGAAAGGCTCACAAAATCTAACAAGTCTCCAACAATAACATTAATGCCTAATTCATCCACAAAACTTCAGTTTGCAATTCAAAAGTGTTTTCAAAAAATGGTCAGGCATCGAAACTATGAGGCAAGAGAAAGCTGTCATACCTAACTGGCAAGTAGAAACTACATTTCCGCTCTGAAATGATCAATTCAGGCAGAAAAGATGTAGACAAAATTGTATTTCACACTGGATGGCTAACTCCCTGTTTTTTAAATATTTAAACTTTATTCTCTTATGTTTATCATTGTATTTAGTCATTAGGACATGTTACAGATGATTATTTATCAATTACCAATTCTTTGCTTTGGGAAACAAGATTTTCTCCAAGGTTCTCCAAGTTGCCAACCCCTTCAATACACATCCAGTTTCTGTATTTGGATCTGGCTGTCACTTATTGCTTAAGTGATTGTCTAGAGACTGAACGTGACACAAGCAACAGTCAACAGGTTGATCTGACAAAGCATTTGTTTGGGAATCTACTTCTGCCAAGTCACAGTCTTAGGTATTTGAAAAATTTTGTATTAAAAACAAGGAATCCATCTACTAATCCTAAATACTCATGTGACAACTATGCAGACTAAGCAAGCAAAATGTTCTTTGTATAACATGACCTTTGAGAAATCCTGTAAGCAGAACTCCCTGCATCAAGGAGCTCTGCACTCTTCAGCCTAGTTAAGCACCCATAGTGTGAAGGAATTAATATTGTGACCGTGCACTCAAGTAAGTATCTTGCACTGTCCAGATTCACATTGAAGCTATCAAATAGCACTAACTACTTAAGAGCAAAACTTTTTTTGCTGACTACTACCATGAGTATTGTCAACAGCAGCATTCTCAGTTTTGTGCCAGGCCACACACTACTTAGAACTGTCCACCACAGTTTAGAAAAAGCATTTATAGCTGGCAATCACAATCTTTCACTGCCAGAACCACTGTATGTGGTGACCAGAGACTGTCTCCCTACAACTTCAGTGTCACCTAATTTTAGGAAGCACTGAAGTACTGGGCCACTTCTGAGACCCTTAAATGGATTGCCATCTATTAAAAAACTTACTTGAAATCCCATCTCATAAAGGATGTCTTCTGTGAGTCTTCAAACAGGAAAGCACTTGCAGTCACTGTGTTAAAATCACCACAAACCTCAGAAGAAAGGTGTAATTTTCTCATCAATAGATTTATACTGCATACCTACATCTGTGTGTGTGCATATCATCCAAATAAATTGCTGCTTCCTTCAGTCATTAGCCTCTAAGAATCCAAGTTAAAATTAGAAAGGGGAAAAAAAATCTTGACATTCACAAGTCATTTTAAAATAAAGCTGTTTTTCTGTTTCAATTACACAGCAAAAATATTTAGAAGTATGAGACACAGTGAGTTTCAACAAATTTGTGTCCCTGGTGACAAACTTGCAGAGTTAACCATGGAGATTAATCTTCAAATCAGTAATTTCCTCAGGAATACTGTGAACTCCGAGTGCCAACAGAAAATTTGCAGAGCTATGTGCCTTAGTACTCCCAAAGAGCAAACCTGATCAAGTAGCTCCTTTACAAAAGTTAAGTAGCTATATACTGACAGAAAAAGGTAAACTTTGCAGAAACCTCATCAAATTGGTCATGTATCCTTTTCTAGAAAAGGCTCCAGAAAGTCTACTCTCTTCTCAATAAAGTGAAAATTTTTATTAGGCTGTTTTCTCTCAAGTTCCCAAATGCACATGAAGAATTCAGCGAAAGCTTTTCTGACTCCATTGTAAACAAAAGCAATCTGAAAGGCAATGAGAGCAAAACCAGTTTGATCTAGAGCTGGAGAAAGTTGACTAATCATAAAGAACACCCAGAATTTCTGAAATAGTTTAAAATGGTTGGGCTACAATACAGAATTATCCTTCCTCTTTCTTCTAAGACTGTAAAGCAAAGTTTTTCAAGATGCAGGACAAAATTGAACCTTAAAAAAAAAAAAAAACACAGGGAGGGGAGAGGAGGAGAAAACACACAGAAAAACAACCAACCAAAAACCACCACCAAAACAAATAAAACCCCACACAAAATATCTGTAGAAGTTTTTAAACAGACGTTATCTGCCACACTGCCACTGAAAAAAATTGATACCTGCAACACTGCAAATATCATTTCTTCTGACTTCCTAGTGAAGAGGCAGTTTCAGGGGAACTTTTTTTTTTTTTGCACAATAGAGCCTTTAAAAGGTAAAAAGAAGAAAAGAACCCTGCAATAGGACTACTCTTGTCTAACGGGCGATTTGAGGATGCAAGAGGCAGATACTATTCCAGAAAAGAGCAGCATTTCTTTAAAATTATTCTCTGCATGTATTGACATAGGGGGAACAGAATCAGTGAAAAAAGTATTTAAAAGATGTTTGTCCAGACAAGTAAAGCTAACAGTAATTTAGGAATATAAAACCCATTTGTATGTTTTCATTATCTGCTACACCAGCATATTAGCATTTAATTAAGTGCAATACTAAAAGCATTCTACTGAATTATTTCTTGCAATAAATACACAATAAATACCATGGTAGAATGCTGAAGAGGTGCAAGAATAAGGAAGATAGAACACAGGTATTCATCCAACATTAGAAGGCAGACACCAACATACAATCTTTTTTAAAAGTCTCAGGGAAAGTACAATTCTGTTTTTACTTCAAGTTTGACCTATCTGTGTCTGATGTGTCAGAGAGAACTTTGAAATTTATTCCAGAAATTGCTTAATTTTAAACAATGGTACTACTTAGGATTCAGCTGAAGATGCAAACTTCATTAATTCTCCATGCTGCACACTACACTCACTTTGTTGTAACAGGTAAGTGCCTTCAGTTACAGTTGTTCCACAAGCTTAAACATTTTCTCAAGCACTGTGTCTAATATTCTCCACTGTCTGCATCAAAATTGAAAATAATTTTTTTTTTAAGTTATCATGAAGGTCATTATTATTATGAGGTCAGCCACTTGGTCTGGAAACACTCTGCCATCATTCACTGCCATGATACATGGAAGGTATTCACTGCCATCATACATGATGGGATTTTGGGTTTGGTCGTTTTGGTTTTGTTGGATTTTTTTTCTCCCCACACTATAGTGATGAACCCAGCACTGGGTTGGGTCAGTCCAGTGTTTCCCTGGCACTAATCTCTCCTGATAAGCAGTATTATCTACTACATGTCTCTCAATCACAGTGCAAACTGAAGTTTAGCCAGGTAGGTATCTATCATGAGTTCAGTTTAGGTATTTGAAATGTATATACTTAAGGCCAGAATTCCAGTAAAGATTTAAGAAAGAATCACTAGATGGTAGAGAGTTTTTACATTTATTTTAATTAAACATATGAGGTTCAGTGGCTTTCATATGCTAGAGCATGATAGCACGTGATCTGATTTCATTTTCTCATATCTGATAAACTTACTATATGAACTGCATGTGCACTAAGCTATCACTACTCCATCTATTCAGAAGGAAAGAAAACATGATGAAGATTCCTACCCTCATTTAAAAGTTAGTAAGTATAAAACCAGGACTGTTTTTAGTAACATGTAGACTTCCATTTTATTTAATTAGCTCTTCCACTTTAATTCAGGACCAATTAGATTCCATCTTCTCTCGTGCCTTTTTTTTTTTTTTTTAAAAGTCTCTGCCCACTTCACTCGGACTTTCAACAGCACTAGCCCATACACAACCAGTTGCCAAAATGGTAACGCTACAGCTAGGAGCTTGGCTTTTACTCTATACTTTTCCTATGTGACAAAACTCAGAGTTTCAATATTGGACTTTTTATTCTTCAAGTTCAGCTCAGTATGAATTCTTCTAGTAATTGTAGTAAAATTCTTACTTTTAACACGTCAAAGTAGCCTTCAGGGAAATAAATAAATTAGCAAAATATGGTCCGTTCCAGAACAGAAATTGACAGCCTTCACTACATGCCAAGATGACTAGGTAGTTCTCAATGCCCCAAACTACTACACATCATGCACTCCAAAAGATAAAGAAGTCATAACCTGCCCCAGAAGGTTACATTCAAGTCACAAGGCACATAGTTTGCTGCTTAGAGGGAATGATTTCACTCAACTAACTGAAAAATCCAAACCACAAGCACCAATTAGTAGCAAACAAGAATTGTAATCTTCTACAAAAAGCCTGTAATAGTGAACAGAAACAGATCCTACGGTTCCTTTATGAAGGCGAGTAGCTCTACACTGGCCAATGACAGCTAGGTATGTCAGACAGGAACTCCTGCTAACCAGTTACAGAATTTTTTACATGGACTTGTTATTGTGAAAAGATGTGCACACCGATATCTGTAATTTTGGTGCCACAATTGCTTTTTATATTATAAATTACTGTAGCATGCATTGGAAAACTTATGCTTGATAAAACCACAGTCAGTAAAGCTCAATCTTGACTATACCAATGGATATGTTTATCTGCAAACTAGGAACTAGCTAAAATAAAAGCGAGAATAAAAGGAGACAGGGGAAAAGAAGAAAAAAAAAAGAAAATAAATTACTTCAAAACAAACAAGGAGTTCCAGGAACTCAGGGAGTGAGACAGGTTGAGAGGAAGAGTAAACAAGTAAAGGATAAGAAAAATAGAACACAGATATAAACAAAGTGAAAACATTTGAAAAGTACCAAAGAAAATATTTTCTAGTAATTAGCACACATGCACACACTGCTCCCTGCCCTCTCCTGATCATTTCAATAAGCACTCCATGGTAACCTTTCACATGAACACCTCTACCTTTGAGTGTGCAGGCATGTGGCTCACAAACAACTTCCAGCAGACAAGGCTCCCTGCCTGCTCTGAGCCTTCATCCATGCCACCAGGTGAGAGTTGCTGCAGCAACACTGGCCCTCCTCCTACCTGGCATATGCAAAAGTCAGCCTCTTTCTGTTCTTAGCTAAGAAAGACTACTTTTTTGGATAGCAAACAGTGCAGGTGGTCTACATTAGTACCTTGAGAAGATTTGGCTTTAAAAAAAAGAAAGAAAGAAAAAAGATATTACGTGGATAGATTCAGAAAGGACAATTCTTTTCAATACCAGGCTCCATTTTATCATGCAGGTGCCACAATAATATCCATTTTCCAATGTAAAAGGATCTAATCATGTTACAAAAGATCAGATAACAGTTAAGAGGCAGCATCAGACTATTAATACCACAAGCTCACAGAATGGAGAGAAGTATTTAAGCACAGTATTGACTTTTCAAGACATGAACATATTGATACTAAACTGTTGGATTATGAAGGAGTAATATCACAAATAAATTTTGATACATCTCAGGAAAGCGACTGAAAAAGAAAAAAAAAGGGGGGAGAAGGAGATCAGCATTCTTAAAGTATCCCCAGGGGAATGCAGCAGCCGATCACGGCACATGTTACCTCTGCCCCTTGTTCATCCATCTGCTGCACCCCGAGGAGTGCCACAGGGGAAGCAAACATGTGGAGCACAGCTAATAACAGCAATTCCGTCCATATTAGAAACTAATTATCACCCTTTCCTATCAGGATCAGTACTTCCAGAATTATAAGCCATTTACCCTACTAAATGCAGTCTAGAATTTAGCACTCAATGGCTTATTCTTAAAAATTGCTAATTTGGACCTGTATATAATACAAACTATATTTCCATCCCTTTCTATACAACCCACTCATGCATCTGAAGATTTAAATTTGTATTTTATGGGGTTTTTAGTGAAAGGATGAAGAGAAAAGAAATCTGCTTAAACACAGTCTTGTGCATTTTAACTGTTGGCTCAAAACTGCACAATAGCTGTGATTAAGTCTCTGTAAATCTAACAAAAAAAAGACAAACATTGGTTTTGTATTGTATTAGTGATCTTCAGGAAATAACAGCACAAAATCTCATTGTTCTCTACCAAATATATTACTTTTCATTAGATACACTGACCATAAAACTACAAAATGAGATTAAAAGCTGTGAATAGCATTTTATATAGCTGACCTTGCAAACAGAAATGAGTTTTCCCTTGGTCTATTCTCCTTCAACCAAACTGAAAACGAAGATTTTAGAGAACTGCTGAGACCTCTGCATTAGGCTTCTCCATTAGAAACTAATTATTTACTTCAAATAATCAAGTAAACACTGTTTAGTTTTAATTAACATCACCTATCTTAGGCACTACTTCTGCACACAAGTGGTCCAAATGTTTTGCAGCACAACCCAAAGAAACAAGCAGGGAACATTAAGGAAATTCATACTGTGAGTGCGAGGAGGTAAGAACGGACTATCAACTATGGATCAGCACTGCTACTCTCCCAAAGACATGAATTTCTATTTCCTTTCTCTCCATCCACTGCTTGAGCCGAGTACTTCTTTAGCCCTCACAGCACAAGTTTCGTATCACAACATACCAAGACCAAAGTACCCTCTCCTAATTCCCTCAAAGCCCTTCCTGGTTAGCCAACAGGTACCTTTTTTTTTTTTTTTTTTTTTTTTTTTTTTTTTTTTTTGAGAAAGACAAGGTCAACATTTCCCTAAGGATCTGAGCAAAATGCCTCCTCGAGCAAGCAGTCTGGGATTCAAACTTGAGTCTGCTTGCTTGAGACTGCACATGCTGGCTCAATGCCTTGAGGCAGCAATGTCAAGAACTGTTAAAGACAGATCTACAGAAAAGTCTCAAAGATGTAAGTGAAAAGCATTCTAATGAAAATCGCCAAACTACTTTGTACCTTTGAAGAACAGACATTGATACCACATTATACATTCCCCAAATTATTTAATTCAAAAGTAGAACTTCAGAATCAGAAGAATCAGAAATACACAACAGTACACTACTTTTCATACACAGACAGATATGATACCAGTGTACATTCAAAGTACTTATGAAGTTATCTTCTTAAAAAGGTAATAAATACCAAATCATCAAGACTATATTTAAGATTACCTGTATCCTTCACCATCAAAGGATACAAAGAACAAACTTCACATGAAACACCAGCAACTTGGCTTAATAAGATTACAGTACATTAAAAGGTGCTCATAAGCATATTCTATAAATGAAGTGTAAAGCCTGATGACTACATATGGAACAGCAACCTAAGCTCATAATGAAGGTATTGTGACCAAGCTTACTACCACAAAGCTTAGTACCAACAGAACGGTGTGGTTTTGATGTAGTAGAAAATTTTACACTAATTATAGAACAGCCATGTTCAAGTGACTAGTTGTAGGATAGTAGTGCTCTAGTTTCTACGATCCCTGTAATGGTTATAGAGTAGGTAATTCTGAGTTTAACAAACAGTATTACTCCTCCCTGTAAATTTCACTTTTCAAAATGACAGCATATTTACAGTGTAATAGCACATGGCTGGAAAATTTAAGCCACTTGTCAAATATCATTAAAGAAACCAGTAATCATGTATCTTTAACTTGGTACAAAACAGTTTATTTTTCCCTAACACAATGAAACAGGGATAGTATGATCTTCTGGGAGAATAGCAAATTGGCAGACTAAATAAACATAAATAACTGTATCAATTAAGTAACGGCAGCACAAAAAGGGGGGGAATCAAAACCCATCACCCCTGCACACAGCCTCCCTCTAGCAGTACACAGCAGCAAGTACTACAGTGAATCAGTAAGCATGTTGCAGATTTGGT
This sequence comes from Indicator indicator, assembly GCF_027791375.1. Classification (NCBI taxonomy): domain Eukaryota; kingdom Metazoa; phylum Chordata; class Aves; order Piciformes; family Indicatoridae; genus Indicator; species Indicator indicator. The sequence continues at coordinate 8,748,686 of NC_072025.1, forward strand.
TTCATTTCCTCATCATGACAATTTTGAGCATGTTTAACCCCATGCCCACCATATACATACATATATGCTTGTATCATCTGCACCCCTGCAGAAAATAATCTTACAGAAGATATTGTAGTCATGGCATCAGCTTTCCAAAAGAGATTTATCAGTTTTGTTCCACCAAAATTCTACTTATTACTCTATGCTAGATTCAATAACTAAAGCTTACAATAAAGTAATTGTACAACTGTACTTCAGGATACAATAAACACTGTTTATCGAGTATATCTGCATGAATCATCCCCCACCTCGAAGAAAGGGGAAAAAATAAGACATAGAAGCCAGCATCATTTGACTGCACACCTGGTTGTCTAACCAATCAAAGCATCAGTTGCATCAACAGCAGCCCAGGTCTTCATTTCTCTAAACGATAATTGTACTCTAACACAAAGTAAGTGAGCAGTTTACAAGCTATGAAAGCACACTTCTCTTGGACCTCTATTTACCTACAAATATTCCTACTACACAGTAAATGAAAAAATACAAAGTTCAGAAGCAACAATTTCAGTACAACCAGCATTGCCCCAGGTGCCTAGAACAGAGCTATGGGCAGGCAGATGACAAAGTTTCCAAACCTAAATTTCCACACCCCAACAAATTGGAGCATTCTAGGTGAGCTCTTTTCCTTCCACATAGCCAAATGCCTGTCTCTGCTATCAAAAGCAGGCTGGCAGCAAGAGACGAATGAATCTGTTCACTGCAGAAACTAAAGCATAAGCAAGCTCCACCACAGGCAGCCAGCTTGACTCTGATCAGTTGCAGGCAGGAAGAAAACCAGACAGGCCACTTAAGCAAAGGCTTGTTCACTGTGACACAGGAACAGAAGATTTGTTTGCACAATCGAAGCCATTACGGCAATAACTTCTGTTCACTGACACCCTTCACAGAAATCCACAGGGTCACCTTTCCTCAAAGAAAAAAGTTACAGCACTGCAATACCTAGAATACACAGCAATAATTCCCAAATGGCTGAGACCACATGAATTTAGATAAAAACTGCCAGCATGCAAGTGGCTTCAATACAGACATAGTATGGGATTCTTAATCCAGCCTCTAAAACAAAGCCCAAGAGCAACATCGTGTTCTATAAAGGTAATGCTGCTACTTTGTCAACTATATTTGGTAAAAAATTACTGGTCTTGTAGGAACTTTACAGTATCTATACTTATTTTGCAGTCTATACACAATTCAAATGAAACCTCCCAACTAGACCATGTATACAAAGTGCTTGAATTTAACCATACAGAAAATATCACTGGCACGTTCACACTTGTCTGATCTTTTACTGAACCGAGATAAATGTGGACTAATCTAAACTAAACGAAATACTAACTGGACATACATTAATTTGACATGAGAAGAAAAAAAAAAAGATTTAAAAAAAAAAATAATCAAGAACAAAGAATTCAAAAAGCATTTAAAAAAATAATAAAATAAGACTACCAAAGTAAAAAAGTGACCATTGAGAAAAAGCAAGCTTCTAAGGTGAAAAGGATAAGGTATTCTAAGAAGTTTTGACAAACTGGAATAAATTTACGTAGAAACAAAATACTAACACTAAATCACCTGTCAGAACTTAAAAGAAGATAAAAGCCTCAAAAATCATAAGTGGATAAGTGGAAAGTGACAGAAGTTGACCAAAATTAACAAATTTCACAATACTATCAAATGTTCTCTGAAATTCCACATGTGTTTAGGGATAACAATCAGAACACAAAGACTAGATGTTTCAGATAAAGGAAAAAGAGAGATCCTTTTCCAGGAGAACTGCAATTATACCAAAGTTACAGATTTCAGCAAACTGCAACACAACCTTACCCCATTTACATTCCATGATAGAGTAGGTCAGGGAGGAAATGCAAGGAGTAAAGTGCTGACAAAACCAGGATACCCCCAGTGCTTTTTTACTTCAAGTTTCCTCATTACACTACTGTTACCAAGATCAACATAGTGTTTCCCAAGTATAAGCATGCTTTCAATTTTAAGCTTTTGGGTGGGTTTTTTGGGGAGTTTGTTTTGTTTATTTTGCTGTGGTTTTGCTTTGTGGTTTTTGTTTGTTTGTTTACAAAAAGAAAAATAATAAAGGCAGTTCTCATGCAGCAGATACCAAATTTGCTTTTTATCATAAAAATGCCCAGGATTTTCAAAAAGGTGTCAGATTCCTGAGAAATGAATTTCCTATCTTGTCAAATTAGTTCAACATATCTCCTAACAAGAAATAATAGTATCATTCTTCATAGTATAATTCTGGATGCGTGCCAATAAGTTCTGTGTATTGTATGCTTTTTTCAAATATCATTTCCAAAAGGGCTGGAAACAATTTTTTTTTTTTTTAATCTCTCTGCATTTGTAGTCAGTCAGTCATGAGGCATCAGAGGAAAAAGCAGGCTAAAACCATATTTAAAAGCCTATTCCTAGCCCCATGAGAATGCAAAGTCTCAAAACACTAAATCTATCACGGTTCAGGGGTGATTCCAGACACTGCTGTGCCTCCTGATTAAATTCTCAATCATACATTTCCCGAAATACACACATGACAATAAACTTTAATGCATGTGACTTTTAAAAAGAAAAAATATTTCTGACTGCTTAAAGGTGATTATGACCACCTTCATTTAAGGCATTCTGGAAGAATACACATACAATAAAGAATCAAAATACATTTCAACCACAGTCACTATTCTTAATATTTATGTTCACACCACTCCATGTATCATGAACTCTTTCTGGTACATGCAAACAAAACTCCATCACTTCTGCAGGACACCACTGTATCAAAAATTATCACAACACTAGGAACAACATGAAAGGGAAAGTTGTTGAATTGTCCCTGGGCATTTGTCCATCAAGACAAGTTAGAAAGATTAACTGAAAGTGAAAAATACATAACAGAATACAGCATGCAGGTCTGGCATTCATTTGGTTCGTATAGTACAAATGCCTGGAGGAATCACATGCACACAGAGGCAGTTAACCATTAATGGCATGGAGGAAAGGCAACGCAAATGAACAATTAAAACTTTAAAATTATCCATCAGCTGAACATTCAGACAAATTTAAATCCACCCTGTGTGAAAGATGTTAACTATACTGTTTTCCCTGCTATCCAATGAAAAACTGTGTTAATATAATTTAACTATGGCATTAATACTTACTATTAGAAGCACCACCGCTAACAAACCCTAACAAAACCAAATCATTCTTTAACATCTCATCTCTATTTTTCCTTAGAATTGAACATGAAGTTCATGTTAGAAGGACTTAATTCAGAAATTGAAATGGACTCAACATCAAGGCCAGAACAAAGGTATTCCCAACTACTAAAAGCAGTAACAGAAACTTGGTAGCAGACGTTAATAAGTACGTGGGAATGGACACGGACATGCACACAAAGACTGCAAAAGGCACAGTAGTATAGTTCTTTATTTCCCATCTTCAAAAGTTGAACAGTACTCTCTATAAATGTTGGTGCTCTTCGAGTGTTGTTCTGAGAGTTGCTTTGACAATCCATTTCATTGCCACTTAAATATCCTCCAAGAAAAAGTTGGAGAAGACATCTATGTATAACTACAAAACTGTGAGGGATCTAATAAATACTTTGCACATGAACAGCAAATAAATTCCTACAGTTGTTTGCACATCAGACATGCGGAAAAGCCTCCCCACACCGAGTTTCAACCAGATCAATCTTCTGGTCTCTCCCAGAAGATACTTCTCCCTCCTAATTTCCATGACTTTCTATGTCTCCCCAAAGACTAGCTTCAGTGCAAACATCCTGCTTAAATCACCCAAACCACAAAAAGTTGAGAAAGCAAACATGATTACGGAAAAAAAAAAAAAAGAAAAAAAAAAAGACACATCATGAGTACCAGAATGTAATCTATGCAAATTGGGGTGAACAATTAATTCATTTTCCTAAAGGAATGTTTAATTCCTTAAATTGGTTCACACTCTCTTTCCCCTCAATGTTTTCTGAAACATTGTTTCTGCTAACTCTATCAGAAATTCCTTTTAAAGAGAAAACAAAGTTACAATTTTTGGAACAGTTGTTTTTCTCCCAACCTGTTGGATTTTATTGAGGTTTCTAGAACGTAAAGCAGCTTTGTTTCCCCAAAACCTAGAAGGAAACGTAAAGCAACACTCAAAGTGCCAGTCTGGCAAAATACACTACTTTAACATTACAAAGGATTGTTCAAAGGCCAAGGCATTATTTTTCCCTTAAATGGTATTTGCATACAATGTAGGCTTTACTAGTCTATGATAATTCCATACTAACAGTGTGCTTTGGTCTCAAAATACTTGTTTTCAAAATATCTGTAGTGCTTAAAGTCTTTCCTTTTGACATGTATTTACTCAACAGTGCTTCTGAAATTTCCCCTTGCATACCAGCATTGTAAGAAAGGTATATCTCACAAAAGGCTCTATTTAATTGTAAACAACTAATTTTTATCACAGAAGAAACGAAGTCTAAAAGCACTTCAGGGGAAGAAGAAATGAATGTTTTGAAACTAAGTTCTTTATGATATTTTGATTTGTTTCATAACTTTGAAACACACTGTTGTAGCTCAATTAGCTTTTCCACCCCTGTCAAAGCATAAATTCTGTCTATGCCATCCCAAAGGGTATTTATTAAGTATTCAAAATACAGGCACAGTAGTAAATGCGGTCACATTTAACTGCCTCATTTCTTGTTTCAGTCAGAGCAGGTTTTGTCAAAAAACCCACTTGATTACTGAATCTTTTTAGACGACTTGCTACCATATCCTGATTATTAGATCATGGCCATAGGCTAGACACTGGTACACATATTCAGCTGTCAAAGTGAATTCAATCCATTAAATACAAAGGATAGCTATGGACAGGGCTCTTTTCTGTTTATGTATCAGGAAATCTTTTTAGACTAGTAATTTTCTTTCTTGAAGAAATTTAGGCAACTGTATTTATCTGTGCCATATTTGGATTAGATTGAAATTAAATTTGCAGAAGTGAGAAGCATATGTAATCTGGGAAGGTGTTCTGAAACAGCTTCTAGAACATTGCTATGAGTCCTAGACTGAAATTTGCATTTCTGCATTTTTAAATAACAGAATTTACATTTTAAAAGCTGTAGATAGAGTAAAAATTGAATTGAAAAAGAAAAAAAATCCAAAAACTTTTATGAACAAAAGACTGAATTAAGCAAGCTGAAACATAAAAGTTATATACAAAAGGAGGGAGTGGATATCAACACTGGAAATACATGCAAGTTAATTTAACCCTACTCAGGTCATATGAACTTATTCTTACTAACCCATTCCAAAGTCCACAATGTCTTTGAACTGAGGAAGTTAAACACATTGTCTCTTCTACAGAGTCAACACTAGTCCTCATTTTACAGCTGAGGAAACCAGAAAACAGAAAAGGAAATTTAAAAATAAATAACTAATTAGATAAATAAATAAATAAATAAAAAGGCAGTTCCTCAAAGAGACATAGCCACTATGCAGCAAGCTATAAACAGAAATTTTGCCTCCTCTCTACGTCCTTTAAAACTCAAGATTACCCTCTCTTCATCACACAATAATAGAATCTTGGTAGAAGTTTCGGTGGAGATACTAATGCCTACTTAAATTACTGAAGTAACAGCACTAAGTATCAAGTGAGTAATAATATTTCCTAGGAATTTTCTATTCCTAGTGAATTTTTTAGACACAAATTTTCATTTACAAGTACATTAATATAAAAAAAAATTTTCCCCTTTTGAGAATTCCGTATTTTGTTCATAACTCAGTAATCCACATCTCTATACTTTAAAAGATATGACAAAACAACAGCATAGATGGAAACAAAACCAGATTATTTAATATCTCAAGATGGAAGCTTGTTACATGAATTGCATTAGCTGCTCATTTAATTTTAGAATCCATCATCCACATATAAAATTCTTCCAGAATTAGAATTTCAGAAGATAAATACCTAACTTTTCACACTAGACTCATTTTAAAAGCTATCTTTGCTAAGCCTGATGAAATCAGTCCAGTATTAATACATACTTTACATATTCAGAACACAATGAACTTATCTCAATGCATCTCAGTGAGCCTACTGCCACAAACCCAAAACTAGTACCTACTCAATCAGTATTAACTGACTCACAGGTTGAAAAGATACATAGACCAGAATTTCTGTGGGAGCCATGAAAGACCTTTTTCCCCCCCAAGAAGTGACTTAAGGCCAACTAGCAAAACAGTTAAAAGAAACTTCAGTTATTATGTTATGTTCATTCCCAACGGTATCTAGAGAGCTTCAACACACATCTGTTGATGCAGCATTAAATTTGCTTAAAAGGGGAAAACAAGAAGCAGACACATTGCAGAGTCTAATTCCCTTGGTTCACACTCTAAGTGTAATCAGTGCCATCCTCTCCTTGATACAGGATGTGGTCACCATGCCAAGGTCACTTAAATCACTTGCCTATCCAGGTTAGACCAACACATGTAGAAACGCTAACACATTCTGTCTAAACTGCTTAGAGCAGCAGCTCAGTAACTTCCCAAGGCCAAGCCAACTTAAAGCTATGCTACTTTTCTACTCTGAGAAAAGGGCAAGAGTAGGCAGGGACTGAAAAACAAAACTTGAGCTATAAAGATCACTAGTATGGCACAGACATACATCTGCTACAGCAGAAAGTTCTTTTCAAGTACAAATAGTATTAATGATTTCATTCTTTCTTAATTTCACTTGAGAAACAAGAAGGAAGTGCTTCTCTAATTCTCATCTACATCTACTTTTTAGATGAAGTGATAAAGCTATAAAGGTTATGCTACATAAAAAGTTGTGAAGGATGGAGCAAGCATACAGCTTCAAAATTCTTCTCGAGTAATAAAGGAACACAAAAATGGAAATCCCAGTCCACATGAAAGAATATCATGTACAGCATTAATCACATTGTCTCAATTTAGAAATGTGTTCACTTTCTGTTTGATCTTTTTAAATAAGGGGGAAATAAACAAATAATCAATCCATCCCATCTCCATAGCACATGCAGAAATGGATGTAACTGCTGTCTAGAGTATCTGCACTATATAAATTGTCTCTGAACTCCTATACTTCATCTTGGGAAAGAAAGCCTCACTTGAAAAAATATGTATCTGATGGGGCGCAAGAAATTCACAGCCTTTTCTCAATTTTGTAACAAAACCACACTGTGAAGAAGTAGTAATTATACACAAAGATCTAGCCATACCTGCTGAAAATGGGATCCTATGTAAGGTGTATTTACCAAATAAACAGAGAACTATACCTCTCCACAATTTTTTCTCCTCCATTAGTGTTATATTTAGGATGCTGTAACATAAATAGTATAACAACGCAACCATTTTACGTTGAAAAAAGAGGAAACATCAAGTCAAAAAAAGCATTATGAATAAAGCAGTGGACTTTTTGTTTGTTTGTTTTACAGTAACCAAAAATCATGGAGGAAACTCTGTAGCAATGTATTTTCCAGGTACTAAAAATGAAAGTCATACAGTGATAGATTTTCAATAAACATCAGTTGGCTGTTACAAGAGCTCAATCTATACATGCACTCAAGCTAAGTATGTTAAATATAAAAATTGTTTGCAGCATAACATTTTTAAAAGCTGCAGTGTTATTAACAGGGGGTTCCACCACCAATTAGCTGTGAAGAAAAGAAAATCATGTATTTTAAGGAAATCTGTACTTTCCTCTCTTTTCACTATAGCTATGTGCTAATACTGACAAGGTACTTTCAGGTCAACGCACCAAGCACTTTAGGAGATGCAACAGCTCTGCCAAGAAACCTGCCTTCAAAAGGACTTTCATTGCTATGGCAACAGCATGTTCTCCAGTACCCAATTCAAAGACAACCTATGACACATACATGAGAGATGGCCAAACTCCGACTGATTACTCACTGCAGTACAAGTCGCATTGTCACATATGCACCAGTTTTTACTTGCAGAAATAAATGGTACAGACCATTTTTTAAAATTATAGTTCACAGGGTACTTTTGTTTCTTACCAATCAATAGCTGTATCCAGAACAAAAAAATGTTATTCACATTATAAACAAATACAGAGTGTTCAAAGGCCAAAGGGAATATAACCAGTAGTATCTCTCAAATGCAGGCATTTACCTCTCCCCTAACAGGAACTACAGTAACAACTACATAGGGAGCAGCCAGTACTTCAAGCCATTACAAAGGTTAAGAAGGAAATTTAATTTACATATCCATTTCTGCACTTTTATTACACCACACCTTCCAAAAAGTAGTCAAAAAACAGCATGCTGTTGGTCATCTAAGTTCATTCACCCCAGAAGGTCTGATATATCTTTCCTGTAACACAACGAGAAGCATAGGAACGTGGTTGCATTCTTTACGGTCCTGACAACCCTAAAGTAGTTTAGCTGACTACTTCCCACTTTAAAGGAGCTGACTTACAAAGAGAGGGAATGGGTGCAAGCTGGAGCATAGAAGGTTCCACATAAATGAGGAAAATCTTTTTCTCTGTGAGAGTGACAGAACACCGGACCAGGCTGCCCCAAGAGGTTGCAGAGTCTCCTCTGCAGACATTCAAAACCTGCCTGGATGCCTTCCTCTGTGACCTACTCTATGGAATCCGGCTCTGGCAGGGCGGTTAGACTCAATGATCTTTTGAGCTCCCTTCCAGCCCCTAACATTCTGTGATTCTGTGAAAATGTCTTTTTGCCAATTCATGAAGAATCATAGAATTGTTAGGTTTGGAAGGTACCTCAAGGATCATCTAGTTCCAACCCCCCTTTCATGGGCAGAGACACCTCACACTCGATCAGGTTGCTCAGAGCTACATCCAGCCTGGCCTTAAAAACCTCCAGGGAAGATTGTTGGGAGACTATGTTCTGGAGAGGAACCTGTGTCCTATCCTTTAAACCCTCTCTCTGCTTCCTTTTGAATTATCAGGCATTATCTACCTTGCTTTGCAAGTAACAATATTAAAGATCATTTTAAAAATATTCCAAATAAACTAATGAAATTAAGGAATGCAAGGGAAGAAAAAAAAAGATGAGGTTTTGGTTTCTTTGGTGTTTTATTCATGATTGAGCTTTTGGGAGGCTTTTGGGGGACCTGTATGAGTTATTTTGGTTCTGGGGTTTGTTTAGGGTTTGTTTGGTCTTTTGTTTGCTTTTCAGTTGAAGAACTTCTTAAATTCAGCATCTTACAAGTACTTGCAAAAAAAAATCCAATTCAGATGTTCCTGTCATAAGTAATATTGACATAGTTCATACTGTGTTTTTCTGTATGCTTATTACTGTCCTCTAGCAAGGGAATACGATATCTGAGATATTTTCAAGGTTACCAAAATAAAAGCATTACACAGAGCAGAGAACACGTCAGACATTACATGCATCTATACACACAAAGTGACAGAGAGATGCATTTCTTTTATAAAACCAAACTACAGGAAATTTTTTTTACCATACTACTCAATCACCATACATCCAAGCATCACAACCACTAATCTTGCAAAGATATGCCACAAAACACAGCCATTTGAACTCTGCAGTGGTAAGTACCACACATCATTTTTAGAAATATACAAAAGCTTTTCATTACTCCAAAACTCGGTCATCTTCATTAAATCACCATCTCTTCATAAAAGCCTCAGCTTCATTTAGCATTCAGGAAGATGAAAGAGCAGCTACCCTCCTTATGGATTACTTCTCTATTACAAGAGAACGTCAAAAGCAAACATTAAAGGATTAAATGATATTGTCATCTCTGCTCTTGTTTACTTGCAGTGGGCAGTGAATGGAATTGCGAAGAAACAATCAGTGATTATTTTAAGCTGTGTTCTTTTGCAAGGATTATGACTCATGAAGTTGCTGCATAAAGAAACTGGAACGGGATAGGTGTCACATTGAAAATCATCGAAACCACAATTTAAAAAAAAATGTTTGTCCTACAAGCAAAGCTGTCTAGTTCAATCACTTCACAGAGTAGCCACAATTGCTCTTGGGGTAACACCAAGACAATAGTATCTTGTATTCAAATAAACAACAACAACAAAAAATATAAACAGCTAATTCCAATCTCCTACGAAAGACTAAAAATACTTTAGGATTTTCTGAAGTACATTTATCTCCACAGCATCCTTACACTAATGCAACACAGTAGAAAACTCAAGAGCTATGTGGCTCCAATACATCCCTGCATCATGCAAAATGCTAAATTGAATTAATTTAGCATGGATTTATCTACATCTTTTAGGCTTTAAACATGCTTTCCAAAAGAACAAGAAAAACTAAACTGGCAAAGCAGTATTAGTTTTAAATTAAAATCTTTACCTTTTTCTCACGCATTATATGCTAACACTAAATCTGTCTGGTTCCCTTCTTATTGCCTCATTCAAGAAAAAAAAAAAGGAACCAACAGGGTTTTTTTTTTTAGATAGAGTTTGAAAATGTAAATAGTGTACATGAAACCCACCAGCGTGCATTCAATTTTAATTTTAGGTAAGACTTGGAATCACTCGATACACTAAAGATTTTGTCTGTAAAGTCTGAACACAAATGAAGACAGGAGGACTATAAATCACTTCACTCTCCAAAGACAATGATATACACAGTAAAATTAGCAATATATTTTGGTCATACCCTAAACAATAAATACAGACACCATGTAATGCTACAGACCAAGTTCTTGTTCATACTGAATTAAGGATGAGTTGTGGTTTAAATTCTTGGTTTGATATTCATTGATATTTCATCTAAAAATGCACACAACTAGAAATTACTAAATTTGGATCTCATTTTACTAGTATTTCTAATCTGTTATGCCTCTTCATCTTTAGATTTTAAAAGGGAAAAAAATACACCATCTGAAATTTAATTTTCACAAATGAAAGCTCAGAACACTTCTATACAAAGCTCCAATCCAGCCTAACTTAAGTTTCTCCATGTTACCACTGCTTCATCTGTGGCAGTAGCGAAGAACTGTTTCAGAGGCAACGCACGAACAAATTGTTTCCTGCAGTTCCGATCATGCAAAGAAAGTAGAAGAGTGGAAGCAAGTGGTTTAATTTACTACTAGAATTCCATGTAACTAACAACCTGATAAAGACAGAGATACCACTGTTTCTATAGCTACAAATTGTACAGAAAAGAAATAATGCAAAAAAGCAGACTTGAAAAGCACACATAAGTTTCTCAAAGGTTGACAAAAAAACAGCATAGGCAATCTCTGTAGAAGATTAGGAGCAAGAAATCAGGACCACTGCAACAAATGAGCTTTACTTTTCCACTTACCAGTTAAGAGTAATTGCATGTAATACCAGTAATGTACACTTTTGGCCATCTTTTTAGATGCAATTCTATAGCTTGAGCAATTTTTGAAGTCTTCCATAGCACTAACATGGATGTATACAATGTCCTTGTCCAAGTCAAACCTTACTTTTATGCTAAGGTCTTACCAGCATTCCTAGAGAGCATTACCCACATTACCCTACAACCAGGGCTGTAAACCCTCTCTATCAAGTCTCTTCCTCTTACATTCCCCATTCAAAGAACTTAAAAATACCAGCAACAATTTCTTTGATGTGATCAAGCCAGATGTTTTTGCATTATATCAATAAGAACATGAAGTTTAACCTAAGGAAATTCCAGCTCCTTCTTAAAAAAAACCCAAAACAAACAAAAAACCAACCCACCCAAACAAATCACATCCCTAGCACACAAGAAGAATCTACCAGAGTCCTAAAGATTGATTTGGTACATTTTAGCTTGATTATCCTCTGAAGACAGAGATATTGTTAAATGTAACAAAAGCGCCTCTTTCTGATCATTCTTGGCATTCAGTTAACATCTTCACCAAAAAAAGTATGCCCTTTATGTTTTTCAATGTTGTGTTTACAAACATAGCTTTGTTTCACACATTAAAAAAAACAAGGCATTCATTCAAGACATTAAAAAAAAAAAACATTGCCTCATTTTAGACTCATAATAGAAAAACAAAACAAAACAAAAAAACTTGCCCCTACAACCACTAGTAAATAACTAATTGTACTATTTTCAAAGTCCACAAGTACTTCCAATTCAGTGTAAAATGGAATTCGGGACATACAGACTCTCAAATAAATAAAACGCTCCACAAACTGAAGGAGCAGTCATCACCAAACACAGAAGAAAAAACAGAGATTAAAAATAACATTTTCTGTCTTCAGACTTATAACTATGCATTGAAATAATACTTTTTCCCCTTTTCTTACAATGTCTAATAACAAAAAGTGGTTAAGATGTATACACAATTTAAAACCAGTTTTAAGTATTCGGCAACAATCTCCATCAAATAATTCACATGCAGAAGAAAACTGTGTCTTCACTTCTGTGTTTACTTACTATTTAAATTTAGTGATTTCCTCACAGGAAGACATACAAAACTAATCAAGTTTTACTGTATACTTCTGTCATTTACTGAAGCTGAGTTTCCAAATACAATATAATACTTATTTAGGAGGAAATTTAAGATAGAAGGCTTTATTATATCACATAGATTACTTATAGATCCAGATGTGATCTAAGAAATTTTACAAAGCTTCTAAAAATGCTCAGTGCTGTTCTCCAAAAACAATCCTTCAAGGCAAGAGTACACAAACCAACAACTGTATCCCCATGGTCAAGAGACATCAGCTCAAAGGGTCTACTAAACTAGATGAAGTCAATTTTAAAACTAGTAGATCAACAAAAATTCATATAATAGTATCTATAAGCTCAACTATGGATAAAGTAGAATTATCCGAGACAAACAGCTGTCATACCAACTCGACAGCAAAATGACTAAGGGGTTAAGTACTCTGTGTGACAGCTGGAGAGAAGTGGGGGGAAGGGGAACTTTGGCCTCTATATATGATAAACATGCTTTTAATGTGAAATTCCCTTGCCAAAGACCACAAATTTTTAAAAAGTTAAAAAAAAAAAAACCAAGCCTTAGCAAAGGCTACAGACATAAAAGTTCTAGATTAATTAAGGGACTGAGTATGTTACAGTTGCCATTAAAGGACACAAACACACAAAAAGCTCATTTATACTTCTTTCTAGAACAGAAATTCCCCAGATAATATGCAGTGTCTATTCAGTCTCTCCTCTGGATTCTTCCTTCACTTCTAAAACTTCAGTCCTTGTGTTTACATTTACATCAACACTGTTCTCTGGATGAATTAAAAAATACACTAACAGGCAATTTCAAAGCATATTCTTTCCCACATTCCTCTAGGACCACTCTACAAAGCATATGGATACTCTCCATCACTTACAGTAGATCAGAAAAATCTGACAGACAAAAGAGCTACTGTCTGGAGCGTGCAGTTATGGTGAGAGGTGCCCCATCCTGGGTACATCCACATCAAGAAAGCACAAAGCACTACTGTGACCCTAGACCTTCTGAAGCTACCCAGAGATAACACTGCAAAGATCCTCCAAGCACTCCAAGGTAGTAACATTTATTGCTACTGTGCTTGCAAACACAGCCATCACATCACTCCTCTCACTCAGGGTGAAATAATTGCCAAAATAATGGCATTAGCTTTTTGAAAGAACGCTTTCTACATGCCAATATAACAAAAGTTAGTTTCCTTTATTAACAGTGTCAAGTGTACCTCTATACAGAACACAGGATGAACACTACTGAATGAATGTTTTGGAAGACAGCAAGGAATTTCTGACACAAGGTTCATACCATTACCTTAAGTGATAACAGCCATTTCAAATAGATAGCCAATGGCAATAATGGTTTATTCAAGCTAGATTCAGAACATCTAATTGTTCCAGTTACACTTCCTTTTCTCCTCCTTTAAAAAAAAAAACAAAAAACACAAACAAACAAACAAAACACAAACAAAACTACAAATACTTCAACATCCACATGACCACAAACACCATGTGGGAGACTGCCTGCTTTAAAGCTGGCTTGTCAGCTCTCTCTGACCATATTTTCCCCTCCTCTTTCTTAAACAGGAATATGAAAGCAGTTACTTAGCCCTTTTATATGCTGTACTTCTCAAGATTGTTCATGGAGTGTCTGGTAATTTATCTTTCCAAAGGCGAGGGAAGGGAAGGAGTACAAGACAGCAATAGCGAAGCAGAGGCTGCCAACAGGTAAGTTTCAGCGTCAGTTACTAGCACTGTACCACCCTTCTAGGTTTCTAAAGCAATAGGTGAGGAGGGATCTGGATGAAAATGTTCAGCACACTTGTGATCAGTCCATTTGAATGGTAATCCATGCGTCTCCACTACAAACATCTAGAGGGGAGAGAAACTACAAATAGGTTTCTGCTCTCAAGCACAAGTCTTCTACAACTCTTATCAGGCTCTTCAGAAGAGGACAAAATTTAGGACCCCTCATACCCAAGATGAAATATCAAGCTATGAGATATGCTTGTGTACTTTCAACAGTGCTAGAAGACAAACTAAATAGAAATAATAATAATTAAAAAAAACCCAACACATAGCTACATGACCTTACATTTATTTTAGCAGGCCACTTGAGATTTTTGACATTTAACACACAACAAGCTTATCTTCTTCTAAACAACAAAAACACACAGGACCATAATGTATTTTGGATGACAAAACCAGAAATACAGATTACATTTCTGAAAAATATGCCTTCCAATTTTTCCCCACCCACCTAGGTTAAAAGCATCTATTATGACCTAACACATCATAAAATCAGACTCTGGGACTACATGAGACTTCTCATCAATTCCTTAATCATTGAATTAGGAGCAGGCATAAGGTATTTTCTACACTTCAACTGGAGACTGCAACAGACACACATGTTGAATGATATCAGACAACAAATTCTTCTTAGAAATCACAGTTCTGATAAAAAAAAAAAAGAATTTTTTTTTGAAAGTTAGGAGCTTTTACTTGAATACATAAAAAGTCTCACCTTTCTGTAATTTTCTCCATGTCTGTGATTTGGCTATGGGTATTGAAGAATGCAGTTCTTAAAACATTGCCTATCCAAGTAACTCAGCCAAATGTTTTTGCTGAGGTTTTGTTTGTTGGATAAGGAACTGCTGATGCAAAACTAAAAATTAAACAAGAGTTTACAGGACTGAGAAACAGGAATCAAGGCAGGTTTTGCTAATTTTGGCCACACTGATAACTTAATAGACTTGCTAAAGAATTGCCTTTGTGTCCATTCTCAATACACACAGCCCTAATTTAGGGACACTCGGGTTAATAGCAGGCTATCAACTTAAATGGTCTTTGCATCAAGCCACTAATTAGTGACCTATCCCAATCCATTCCTTAAAGCCAATACATTAAGGGACAGTAAAAAGGGCAGCCTCTTCAATATGCATAAAAGGGGACCAAACTGACAGGAATAGGTACCTAGAGATGCATTCAAAAGGGTTTTTTTACATGTAGGTCTATCACAAGGGATGTCTGGGTACACAAAGCATTTGTGCCCAAAGCTTTCCACACACAAATGTGTGCTGATTTTTCAAAGAACTTCAGAAGAATCTTACAAGTGCAAGAAGAATCATATTTTGACAGCTTAGCTCTTGAACTCTTACCAAATTTGGGGTTTAATCAACATTATCTTACCCTAGGTTTTTGACTATATGCACAGCCACATACATAAAATAATGCTATTGGTACAGTAAGGAGGCTATCAAAATTGAACACAGCAGACAAGATAGTAAAATGTCATTTCTGACCTATTCTTCTTTAACATCTAAAGTTCTTTGCAAATTAAAAAAAAAAAAAAAGAGTTTAGTTTTAGGGTATCACACATGAGATTAAAAAAATTCAACCACAGGTAAAATTGAAATTGAGATTGAACATACTGGGAACCACAGGAAAATTGCACTGTTATTGCCTATGCCAGGTTTGTACTGGCATACGTTTTGTGGTTTTGACAGAGAGCAAAACAAAATCTCACAGTAAATCACAAATAATGTTATTAACCATTGTAGTAACACAGAAAAAGAATTCTAAATAAAATCTATTAAAAAAACCTAATTAAATAACCAAATAGAACACATCTCTGACCTTTGATTACTCCTACAATTTCTAAGACAGAAATGGCTTTACCTTCACAGGTTGGCTTGGGAGGAAAAAAGAATGGGAAGTTATATTTTAAACATGAGATAATTACAACAGGTATGACAAAGAATATTTTGTGGCTTACCTCACTGACTAACATATCAAATTACTTTTCAAATATGTTTATTTTCACCAGGAATCTGAACAAGTTACTTGACTTCAGCAGCAGCTTACATGACTCACTGCCTTAAGATAGCATGATCTATCAGATTAGTTCATCTGCAGCTTTCATTCATAACTGACTGATCTGTAGAAAGCAAGCCTGCCCCAACCTCACATTTTAGCTATCTTTTAATAAAAACACAATGTTTGTATGTTAATTCATGACAGCATTTTCTTACAAATTATAGGTATCAGTCATATTAGCCGTTTCATTTATGCAACCTAATTACACATTTTTACAGTAGAATCAACAGAAACATCAGAATTATACCATATCAAGTTTGTTACATCACTATTAATAACATACAGCCTAATATTTCCAACACTTCACAAAGCCACACCTGAAAAACAAAACATAACCATCCTTGAATAGCAACTACTTAGTATTTTTAAACTGGGGGCTTGGGAGATAGCAAAGAAAATGCATCATGACCATTCCTTCCTTCTAAATCCATTTTACCAGAAATATACACTCTCAAGAATGACTCAGACAAGCTGCTGATTTTCACCTATTTAATGGGGGCCATCAGGCTGCATCTCAAGTCACTGGTTAAGTTCAAGGAGGGCAGAGAATGTGCTTTCACATTTGTTTAAGTGAGACAAAGAGGGCTCTACAATAACAAACAATAAACACATTCTTATCTAAGAAAAGGAAAACACGTTCCTTGAGTATACTTTTAAAGACATCAGAAAAACACCTGAGTTTAGTGGGAAAGATAGTGAAGCAAGCTTCACTTCTATATACTTTGTCAATGATTTTAACATAGTCTTTCTACAACACTCAACACTGACTCAGAACACAACTAATATAGAAGTTTGTCACCTCTCACTCCTGCAGAGGAATCCCCCTAGGTCAAGGCTTACGTCATAACATTACAATAAGTAGAGCATATACTACCAATAAATAGTGAATCTCTACAAGTAGAAATGTTGATTTAACACCCACAACTAAATACCTTTAGCATTTCCAAGACAATTCAGTTGAGGCTGTAGCTTGTTGGACAGCTGCACTCTAATTGCTCATAATTGCTATCTATGTGATGATATTAGTAAAGAAATTCAAGGAGTCAATAACACTGTTTTTCCCAAAAAGCTAAGTATTCTGACTTTCTCTTTCTCCAGCCATCCACGGAAAGAAGAGGACACATCACCTACAAATAGGGCAAGCTGCATTACTTACAAATGATCTAATAGCTAAACTAAAAATATAAAAGCTTCATTATTCAACAGCAAGTTGTTCTACTTGTTCAGAAAAAGCAATAGAAAAGAGGGATAAGATGCTGAGTTTGTGCTCCCCAGAATAAGTTATAGCTGCCTGAATGTCTTTAAAACAAGCTTTTGAGAAGCAACTGTCTTGAATACTTAAATTAAAAAAAAAAAACCCACCCAAAAAAACCCTACTACATCATATATTGATTTGCTGGTTTACCACTGACAGTAATTTAAAAATCAATGTACCTTCAAAGACCAGGACAAATCCACTTATGTATTTCAAGAGAGAAAAAGTAAAATTATTTTTTTGAGTACGGTACACTTAAATCATTGCCTATATACTCTGTTTATATATGGAAGATAATCTCAGAAGAGTTGGCAAAAGTATGCAAATTCTAAGTTTTAAGATGCTTTTACAACAAAAAATTCTTAAGCATCACCAAAATGCAGGGCGTGATTTGGACTCTCAAAGGAATAGCTCTGACAACATAAAAGGCAAACAGGCCATGTTACTACACAACTTCAAGCAACTACTTTACTGGAATTCTAAAAATTCGCTTTCATTAACCTTAACTAAAGACACAAGCATCATTTATATTCATAAAAACAAAATTATCACTTCAATGAATTCACAGAAAATAAGCATAGGTAAGAACAAATGTTATCCAAAGTCACTTTAGTTTCCCTTTTTAAGTATTAAGAAACATACCCTTTACAAGAATGATACAAAATATCTGTTAAAAAAACCCTGCACTTCTTTCCTATTTCAGGCTCAGGTGAAAAATATCTCAAAAAAAGCCATTAGGTAGACCTCAATGAAAAGTCATTGATGCTACAAAAAACAGGCAACATGTAAATACCGTTACTTGTTTTCCAGAAGCACTGGCAAAGGTTCAACATGAGAGAATTCTATTTGCCAAAACTTTGAGAACTACACAGTACTAAAAAATTGTCTAAGCCTTACATCTTCTTTAAAAACTGCATTTTTTAACTATATCCTTGAGTCAGGAGTGTCTCATTATTTGGCATTTTACTTCAGTGATTACCCCTTTCATACAAAGGCTAAAAAATACTTCAATTGAACAGGTAAGTTTGATTTTATCAAAGAAACCATTCATTTTTAACACCACAAGACAGAGAACTTGCATGTTGATATGAGCAGAGATACTAACACTCCGCTGTACTGGGACAAGTAGTTTAAGGAAAACAGACTAAACCTGTGGTTGAAGTCAAGGAAATGTGCTCTTAAGTCAGATCAAAACCACTTATCTTTAATCTCAATGTCTTATGAGAATACATACAAATGAAAGACTACCATACATGAAGACTAAACTAAAGCATCAACAGCTAGTTACGTGAATGTTACGTATCTTGGGTGCATCCTACCTGATCCAGTGAATTGGCTGCTTCCCAACGTAGTTGGTCTGGTTTTCCCACTATTAACAGGGGGGGAAAACATCTGCAAAACAAACAAACAAAAAAAATGCATTTAAACTGGCTTTGAAACTGTGCCAAATTGCTAATGTAAACTTTTTTTTTAAGTTAATAGGAAACAATTATTTGATTCACTTTTCTGCTAGCAAACAAACAGAATGTAAGACCAATAAAGTCAATAAACTAAAGTATTCCTTGCAATTTATAAATATTACTAAAATCTCTTTTCTACATGAACACACAAAACTTGAAAAAACAAAATTAAAAAGGAAACTGACTACTGTCGCAACTTCAAATAGCTCTGTATCTTAAATTTTGCTACTCAAAACATATTTCTTGCTGATCTGTGAGTTCAGACACTGGATAAAGGCAGCTTTTGAGAGGCAGTAGCATTCTACTGTGTTTACAAATAACACACCTATTTGAAATGTTAGTATCACACAATAAATAACTGTACTTGTTAAGCTAAAACTATACACCAACAAGCTTGATTATTTATGGACATTACATTTTCTTTTCTGTTTGTCTGAAGGAAAGAAAAAAAAAGAAAAAAAAAAGTTAAAGTACCAGTGCCACATGCCAGCTTAATTATTAGATTATGCCATCACTGGGTCACCCTCATTTTAACTAGTTAAACCAATTGACCCAGCTGGTATTACAGTATTAAATCTGGAAGTCTAGACATTACATCAAAGTTCAGGTGTCCAACTTGGCTGAGACGGACCCAGCCGAGCCCTGTACGCTGCCGCCCCTACTCCTCAGCTCGTTTTACCACGCAGAAACCATGAGAAGCCCTCGGAGAATATCCTACCGCACTGAAGTCCAGCAAGTCGCTCAGCTCCTTGTCAGTCCCTATAGCAGCCATCCTCTGCTGCTGGGAGTTCATCTTCCGCCGCTCCTCCGATTACCTTCTAGAGCACAAGGAAAGAGG
Organism: Indicator indicator; assembly: GCF_027791375.1. Lineage (NCBI taxonomy): Eukaryota > Metazoa > Chordata > Aves > Piciformes > Indicatoridae > Indicator > Indicator indicator. The sequence goes on from NC_072025.1 coordinate 8,768,560, forward strand.
CACAAGCAGTACTTCACCACGGGGATGGGGCCGACCCCCGACACTGGAACCCGGCCCAGAGTGAAGAAGGGCCCCGGATATCTGTACCCCTGGCGCAGGGGAATCCCAGGGGGTCCCCGCTTTACCGGGCGGGCTGACGGAACCGGCAGCGGAAGCAGCTTCCCCAAACTAATCAACTCTCCTCTTAAGTTTCCTCAAGCTCTTTCCTCCCTCATTCCACTTCTCCCCCACCTCGATGCGCCGCCGCGGGGCCACCGCCAGGAATGAGGCTCCCCCCGAGGCAAGCGAAAGCAAACAAACAGCCGCGACCCAGCGAAGTCCGAAGAATTAGCGGGAGATTAAGTGACTCACTGTCTCTGCAACAATGGGGCTGACGAGCGGGACTGGATGCGCCTCAGCAAAACCATCTCTGCCCCAGCATTGTCGCCCGCCAGCAGTGGCAGCTCTCCACACCCGTTCGCGGACCACGACCGCTGCTCCGCGCTCGGGACCGCGGCGGACCGGGAGCCGCCCCCGCGCACCGCACGCGCACACGCGGCGCGGGGCCGGGCGGACGCGCGCGCCGCCACCGGGCGGGCGGACGCGCGCGGCGGACGAGAGGGAGAGGGAGGGAGTGTTGGGGGGGTGCGGGGCAGGGGAAAGGAGGGGCGTCGGGCTCTGCACCTTCTTTTCTGCCCTACGGACGCCGCGGGGAGCGACTGGGGCGCTGCTGCAGACCCCCACTCCCCCTTCCGGCTCCCTCCAAGTTTCAGAGCTGCCCGGCGTGCCGGGGCCGGGTTGCAGCCGCCACGATCCTTTATGAGCACTGGGAGCCGGGCGGCAGGGAACGCGCGCCCCGAACACCGCCCGCTGGAAGTCGCTCCCCGCCAGGACTCGGTCCCGCCCGAGGCTGGGCGCCAGAGCGCGGCAGGGGTTTCGCGGTCCGACCCGACGTCGCCGGAGACCCCGGCACGCCGCACGCACGCCCCGCCACCCAAGCGGCCAGCCCCAGAAGCTGCTTCTCAGGCTCCCTAGCGGCGTCTTCTCCGTCTCCGCGGCCTCTCCGCCGTCTTCACGGCGGCCCTCCACCCGACTGGTCGCGGCCCCGGTGTCCTTAACCACCGCCTCTGCCCCTGCTCCCGATCGGCCGCCGCTTCCCTCCCCCCACCATTCTCTCCCAACTTCTCCCGGTCCCTCGCCGCTCGCACTTACCTGCTGCCCACCGTACGCTCCGGTGACCAGGGATGAGCCGGCGGCGGCAGGCGGGCCGCGGGCTGGGTGGGAGGCGACGAGTCGAACGCTTCCCCCCCCCCCCCCACTGGAAGGAACTTGTGGGTTTCCCTCAGGCAGACATTTTTTTGCTAACAGAGCCTTAGCACCACGTTCACGGCTTCGGCTCCGTATCCCTCCGCGCCGAACGCCGCCACGGCCTTAACCCTTAACGCTCCATGCTGCTACCGGCCGGGGGCGGGTAGGAGACGACGTCGCGCTGGCAGCAGCCCCGCGGCCACCCTTTGGAGCCGCTCCGGTACCTCTCTCACCGCCGAGGCGCAGCGCAGAGACGCCCCAGCAACGGGGCCTGGCCCGGTCCTGAGCGCTTCCCATACCGCCGCGCGGAAGCCCAGCGGGCGTGTCGGCGGCACCGGGAGAAGTAGGACCCATCGGCCCTGGCCCGCTTAGCGAATACCGCAACGGGCAGACTCAAAAACACGCACCGCACAGATCAGACACACACACACACATCATCCAAACCGCCAGCACAAACCTCGGCATGTTGCACTCGCAGCAATGCATGTGCCCCAAAATACCCCAAACACATTATCGCACTCGCCCTGGATCCACGCACCTAACATTTGCCTAAATACTTTCGATATGTCAACATACAGTCTTACTTTCCAAAACAGAATTGCATATGAATTACATCAAGACTTAGACGTTCATTAGCAGCTTCCACCTGAATGCACACAATTAAAACCATAACAGGTGAAAGCATAAAAATACGTATGTCAATGTAGGAACACACATTGAAATAAACTCTGCAGTCGTCTGAAATGGGTGATGCTAAAGGTGAATCTGTCAAACAGCTTTCGTGCAGGAATCAGAACCAGTGTCTGAAGAACCTGCACCCTTAATTGGGTCCTACCTTTGCTACAGACAAATCACTCTTTTGTGCTCCATTTCCTTCTTCATAACAGCACTGCTAGTCTGCCCTGCTAGGAAGTTTATTTCGTGTTTGAAAGCTGCTCCGGATACACTAGCTAACGGCCTAATGGAAGAGCACAGCTTCTCCCAGCGCCAAGGACTGTGATCCTACTGCAAGCCTACGCTCAGCTGCATACAGGTCTCTCAAGCCTGCAGAGCCCCCAGGTGGCACCTACTTGCCACCACCTGGGGCTGGGCCTGCTCTTCTCTGACATGAGCTACAAGGGCTTCCTACCCTTTTCTCTAAAGTCAAAACTGAAAAACAATCCTGCAACTGCTGATATATTACTCTTTCAGAGCACGGGAACTCGCAAAACACAAGGATGATCAAAATAGGTAATGGAAATCCTGGAGAACTTAAAATGCTCCAGGGTGATAATAATAAGGAAGCATTTACCCGCCACAGTCTACTGCTTGGCTGTCCCCCAGGTTTGGAAAGTAGCAGGCAGTACAGAGGGCTCAAGTCCCATGATCTCCCTTCCAACACAATTCTTTTCATAGCCAGATCCTGTCTGTGACATCTTCTGGAGGAAGAGGGTGGTAACAAACTTAGCATCCCCAGGCAAAAACAAACTGGAGATTCTGCAGTCTTAAAACATTCCCCTTCATTTTTCTCCCATATATACTGTGTTCTGGATGATTATTTGGCCTTGTGAGTCTCTGACTATTCATATATTTTCCACTTAGAAATGCAGGAAGCAATTTGTATTAAAATACCATCACAATGTTTCCATTTCTCTCTACTGAGGAACGCAAAATTATACTTTTTTTCCCTTTGATATATAAATAATACTTCATTTCATGAAGGAAAGCACTCAGTGACAGAAATTATACATTTCATGAAAAACATCCTTTTACATATTGTGAAAATCTTGCTGTTTCTCTTGCAGTGTTACTTTTTCACCAGAACTAGTACTGGGCAGCAGTTAGAACAACTGCAGCACTGATAAACATTGACTAAATGTAAAGGTGAAAGCAGTAAATGCTAACAATTATTTGTAGTGATGAATAATTCTATTAAAATGAAAGCTTAACTTCAAGCACAGTATTTTTCATTTGTCCTGTGACCTAAGGTTAACATTTGTAGGCTTTTATTTGCAGTGAGCAATGTTGAGTACAAGATGATATATCCACATAATCCATGACATTGTAGGATTTAAAGATACACAAAATACCATCAGCTATTCCATTTGGTGCACAATGACATGTCACTTTCTAATGTAGATACTGGCAGTAAACACAGCCATTCACTCAAGTTCCATCATAGCAGCCATTCTTCTGCATTATATCTCCACAGGCTCTTTGAACAACTTCATATCCAGGTCCCTGTAGAAAAATGACCAGAACATAAACATTTTCAGAAATTATGCTGTACAACTTAGTAAGTACCTAAGGCTTCAGGAAATGTGTGTTTTGGCCCAAAATATGCTGTGAGTCTGACATTAAAGAGATGGTTCACTCTAGGGAGCCAAAATGGTAATGTGTTGGCCAATTCAGAAATTTCAAAAGGAACTCATGCAAGTAGGTAGGTAGCATGACTAAAACTGTTGTGAAAGATCAGGAACTATCACATCCCATATTACAATAAAAATCTAAAATGAGATTTAATCTGAACATCATCTCCTACATTAGTGAGAACTGAAATCTTAAACGTGTTTGGGTTTTAACCTCTCCATGTTACATGGATCAGAACTAACATGTACATTTGAAATATCAACAGACAGTATTCTGTACATGCAATACTGTCTGTCACCTATTCTCAGAATATCCAACCCTTTTTCAAGCTGACACTTAGTATACTTTCATCTTTGCTATTCCCTATATTCTTCCGGTTCACTGCAAATATAGGCATTTAAAAAAAAAATGCATTGCATGTCCTTATCCTGTCATAGTCATACACAGAAAATTAACCAGAAAACATAGTCAACATTCAACAATCCCACCAACATAAACCACCAAAAACTAAAACAAACTCTCTACTTCTATTTATTTAGAGATCTTCATGATAAAAGATGACTGTAAGACTATGAACATTTTAAAACATTTGCTGAAACAGGTATCTGAAACCTGGTTCAGACAGTTAAAAAACTATTTTTCCCTTTGCTACAAAGAAAATATTTCCAGTCTCATCCCTGTTTCAACTTGTAGTTATGGTTCTTTCCTACACAGCAAACATACTACACACCATAGAAAAATAACTTCCTGCTTTGCTGTGACACAGCAATGCCTTCCGCAGACATTACATAGTCTGAAATGCTACTATCTTCCGGAACTGTTACACCCTTTTTTGTTTCACTTCTTTAAAAACAGAAGACCTTCGCCACCTAAAGAGCAGTGGATCAGCTGGATAGCACTGTATTACAAGAGCAAACATAAACACCAATCATTTTGCTAGTGGTTTTGTGAGCAAGGACTCTATCAATCAGGACTGAATTCCTGAAGATGCCTTCCCAATCACGTTATCAGCAGCGAATTTTCTATCATGATAAATTAATTAATCTTGTGGCTAAATATCCTTTCCTTAGAGAAGTCTTAGGACTGTTGTCCTAAGTAGTGCAAGTAATAGGCAGGCAAAAAGCCATGAACACAAAGTCATCAGAGAACTCCAGACTGAGAGAGCATACAATAGACCAGTAAATCTTTATGGTAACAGCCCTGACAGCTGATCTACCAACATCAATATGGTCAGCTACCAACCAGAGCAATCAGGGAATTGTTAGTTGCCAGATGGCAATGACAACATTCTTCTGCATGCTTCAACATGACCATAAAAATGAAGAACTACATATAGGACATAAAAAAATTAAGAGGCATATAAAAACCAAATCACTTGAGCATAACCCCTGAAAATAATTACTCTCATATACTGTTTCCACAGCCTTCATGAATTGCTTTCCACCCACTCCTTAAAGAAAAAATACCTGATATAGCAGACAGCTGTTGTGCATTCAGGGATGTGAGAAAATGTATTCTGTATTACTGTTTAATGTATCATGCCTGTGTGAATAACATCATTAGGCTTGTATGTCTCCTTTTTTATTTATTCTTAAATTTACATGCACTGCAATTTATCAGCATCACCTGAACTGTACAATCTCCTAGGGTATTCCCTGACAGATCCATGACCCAGGATAGAGTTTTCACTGGCATGAACCTTTAAATGAACATAGCCAGCAATTTATCCATGATAAATGCTATTGCTCAGCACATCCACAACCCTCCAGAGGTCAACAAACCTTCTTTTCCTGCCTTCTCCCCACCTCCCTGCCCCCCAACAAATTCCCAGCCTTACCTAAACCACTGAGTCCTTTCTACTGCTTCCAGCAGACATCCCAGTACAGACACATATGCCCATTTGGAGTCAGGAATAAGGAGAAAACAACCTTGTTTCCTGCAACTAGCGTGAACAAAGCAAATCCATTTTCCCACTGACTTGTTTGAGAATTCACCTGGAATCTGACTCAAGCCAGTAAAACTGAAAATATTTTTAATGTCATGCATGAAACTTTTGGATGAAGCTCTTGGACAGTCACCATGTTCTTCCTACAGCCCAAAACAGGCTTTGGAAAAGTATCCTACAAATGAGCTCACAGCTATATTCCTAGGACCAAGCCTCACGGTTACGCAGTGCTTACTGTTATCAGTACAGCCCATCTTACAGATAACTGAATTTGCTGCCTCACTTACTGTCTGCTATATTTACCTCGCAGTAATTAAAATTATATAACATACAGATTATGCAACATATCCTACAAAAGGAAAGATTCAGAGCATGTGCAGGAAGATACAATGGGGAAACCTCTCACCAAACATTACTTAGGAGGGAACCAGAGAGAACGTGGAGATTGACTGCTGGAAAGTCAAACCCTGTTTCTGTGAGGGCACTGATACCTACACTTCATTTGTTATTACTGCTGCAGAAATGCTCGCCGACAAGCACTTCTGCCTAAGCAGGAAACGAGTAACAGCTTTAGCTCGCCCTAAGTGTCGATCTTCACAGGAAAAATTCTTTCAAAGCAGAAAGCTGACCGGAGACGGGGCGCATAGCGCCCCACGGCAGGTAGCCTCTGCTGTCCCCGCTCACCGCAGCAGGACCGGGCCCTGTACACTGAGGCCGGGCCTTTAGCCGGCTGTCACCACGACCAGCCCCTCAGCATCGGTATCGTCGCTCGGCTCGCTGGTGGGGCCGGAGATGCCGAGTGCTTAGTGCGGGCCGGGGCGCAAGGGCCGCCGAAAGGTTCGGAACGAACGTCGCGCCCTCGCCCCGCCGGCAGGTCCGCGAAGTCTGCACCGTTACAGCGCAGCACCACACACCCACGAGCAACGCGGCGGCTCCGCGCGGCTGGCCTCGAGCACCGCCCCGGACGCGCTAAGCCTCGCCAAGCCTCGCCGAGCCTCACTTCCCCAGGACCTCCACGGAGAGGGCGGGGTAGGGGAACCGAAGTTGGTTGGGCTCGCCTGGCCTCCGCCTCGCTCAACCCGGCTCCGCTGTCCCTCAGTGAGGCCGGCGGCAGGGCAGCACCCCTTTGCAGAGGATGGCTCCACTCCCCGCCGCTGCAACGAAAAGTTGTGCAGGTCTGGAAAATACAAGAAGGACTATTTATTCTTCCGCCGGCCCGCTGTAACGGGAGGGGGAGGGGAGCGGCAGGGGCCCCTCCTTGCCTCAGGCTACCGGGGCGGAGCGGCTGACCCCTCCCCGGGGCCGGTTATGAAAGCCGAGGGAGCCAAACCCTCTCCCGCTGAGGCCCAGGGTGGGGTGGCCCGGAGTCGTTCTGGTACGCTGTTTGATCCCGTTTAGGGCCGCGCCGAAGGGCCCTTGCGAGAACTGCCTTTGGGCGTGAGGTACTACCGCCCCGCGTCCCGGCTACTTCGCGGGGCTGGTAGGGCGGCAGCAGGCGGGATGGCTCGGTTTCCCGTGTTGCCGGATGGCGTCCTACCGTCACAACTGGGAAAAGCAAGCGCTGCTACCTCCCCGGAGCCCTCGGGCTTCCCGCTCTCTGCCGGCTGTTAAAACACGAGCATGAGGACTCGGTACCAGCACGGCGCAGCTCCCGGGCCGTGTGCGCCCTTCAAAACTTCCGATCTTCCTGCTGGTGGTTCAGGAACTGAATCTCACCATCACCAGTGGCGAAACAAACAGCTTAAACCCAAAATTGACTTGAAATTCACACAGGACGTGGTATGGGTACTTACTGTGTTCAAGCCAACCTTTTTTACGTTAGCCGAAAACTAATTTGAAAAGAAGTAGTCACAAATTAATCTGTCTTCAAGAGTGGATAAAACAACCAGTACGATATAAGGAGTTTAAATAACAAAACATATTCCCAAGTCAAGTATTCCTCAAATCAAAACCAGATCGACACCCGTAGAGACAAAAGTATTTTCCCAATGTATCTTAACGTTTCTGTTCAGGAGCCCTCAGCATGGCCACACCAGAGCTCCTTGGGAGGTGAGTAAGCCCAGGCAGATGCAGTGGTACTGGAGACAGCAGGCTGCTACAGGGACAGGGACTGCTGCCAAAACCAGTGTGCTGCCGTGCCACATAGAAGTACTTAATTTAAAAAACTCACCTATAAACTCAAAAGACACAGATTACAACAAATAATCACATAACAGATTCTAAAAATAGTTACTTCCAGTGAGAAAATGAATAGAAAGTTGTACTTTTCCCCATGTGTAGGATACACTCTTCATTGTGTGTCCTTATGATCGACTCCATCACATGGGTCAATATGAGTAGTTCTGAAACATCCTTAAGACAACAACAATTACTGCTGGAAGCAACTAGAGCAGAGCATCTTTCACCAAATAGGAGCCTCACTCTGAGGGCCACTGGCTAGATAGTCAGAATGGAGTTCATGTGCAGAGGAGAAAGAGTGAATATCGTCACTTTTAGGTTGGTGTCCCAGGGAAATCACTTTCAGCCAGCCAGTGTGTTCATGTGGATGGATGAGTTCTCCTAATGAATCATAAACTTATTAATTTCAACCAAGGGGAATGAAGCAATCACATTCGCACACATGTAACAAAAACAGGGATTAAAGCAGAAGAAAACAAGACTGTTGGTGCACCTACTGAAGGAAAGACTACTTGAAGTCAGTCCTTGTCACTGACCAAAACATGCAAATATAGGGGAAGGTAACTGTAGGTAGTTTCCCTTCTGGCAGAGCAATTTCTGGTATTCTGCCTGCCACCAGGAGCTGGAACCAGTAACTTGTTTTACACAGACCGTTGTGAACATTTCCTCATCTCCAAAGTTTCACAAGAGACATGCAATAATTGCTTTAATGTAATCAAAAGCCATATTAACCTACAGATAATGTTTTCCATTCCAAAATTGCTTGGAAGACTAACTGAAGCCTGACTACAGCCGTTCATCAGCCAGACCCAGATGGGCCTCTCATGCATTAGATTCCCATTGAACACTAATTCTCTTCTTGGCACTGAAGGGAATAGGTTCTGTCCCTCACACAGCTAATGGACTGTCAGATGATGCATTCTGGGGAACTAGGCAATGACAGGGAAGACCAAATTTACAGATTAAAAAAATCACAGCTTTGAAGAATAGTGGAAACTCTTTATAGTGAGCACATCACAGTATCACAGTATCGGTATCACAGAGGTTGGAAGGGACCTCAAGAGATCATCAGGTCCAACCCCCCTGCCAGAGCAGGATCATTTAGGGTAGTCCACACAGGAATGCATCTGGGTAGGTTTTGAAAGTCTCCAGAAAAGGGGACTCCACAACCCCCTGGGGAACCTGTTCCAGTGCTCTGTTACCCTCACTGTAAAGAAGTTTCTCCTCACGTTGAGGTGACATCTTCAAGTTTGAACCCCTTGTTCCTTGTCTTATCACTGTGAACCACCAAATAGAGCCTGGCCCCCTCCACTTGACACGCACCCCTCAGATATTTATAGACATTGATCAGATCCCCTCTCAGTCTTCTCAAGACTAAATAGCCCCAGGGATCTCAGTCTCTCTTCATAGGGGAGATGCTCAAGTCCCCTAATCATCCTCGTGGCTCTCTGTTTGATTCTCTCCAGCAGGTCTCTGTCTCTCTTGAACTGGGGAGCTCATAACTGGACACAGTATTCCAGCTGTGGTCTCAGCAAGGCAGAGTAGAGAGGTAGAAGAACTTCCCTAGACCTGCTGGATACACCTTTCTTGATACATCCCAGGATCCCATTGGTTCTCTTGACCACAAGAGCACATTGTTGTTCCATGTAGAACTTGCTGTCCACCAGCACTCCAAGGTCTTTCTCTGTGGAGCTGCTTTCCAGCAGAGCAGCCCCTAACCTGTACTGGTGCGTGTTGTTATTTCTCCCCAGATGTAGGACCCTGCACTTGTCCTTATTAAAGTTCATGAGGTTTGCCTGCACCCAGCTCTCCAGCCTGTCCAGGTCACGTTGGATGGCTGCACAGCCTAACAGGGTGTCAGCCAACCCGCCCAGTTTTGTATCTTCAGTGAACTTGCTGAGGGTACTCTCAATCCCCTCATCCAGGTCGTTGTTAAAGATATTGAACAAAACTGGACCCAGTACTGATCCCTGAGGACACCGCTTGCCACAGGCCTCCAAGTTGATTCTGTGCCACTGATGACAACCCTCTGAACTCTGTCGTCGAGCCAGTTTTCAATCCACCTCACTGACCAGCCATCTATGCCGCATCTCCTGAGCTTTTCTATGAGGATGTTATGGGAGACAGTATCAAACACTTTACTGAAGTCAAGATATATGACATCCACTGCTCTTCCCTCATCAACCCACTTGGTCATGGCTTCATAGAAGGCTATCAGATTAGTTAGGATCTCCCCTTGGTAAATCCAAGTTGGCTACTCCTGATAACCTTCTTGTCTTCTATGTCATTAGAGATGACCTCCAGGATGAGCTGCTCCATCGTCTTTCTGGGGATGGAGGTGAGGCTAACTGGTCTGTAGTTGCCTGGGTCCTCCTTCTTGCCTTTTTTAAGACTGGAGTGACATTTGCTTTCTTCCAATTGTCAGGCACCTCTCCTGTTCTCCAGGACTTTTCAAAGATGATAGAGAGAAGTTCAGCAACAGTATCAGCCAGCTCTCTTAGCACTCGTGGATGCATCCCATCAGGGCCTATGGCTTTGTGTGTCTTGAGATGGTGTAAGAGATCTCTAACCCTGTCCTGACTGACCAGCGGAATGTCCACATCTCTTCAGTTCTGCTTCCTTGCTTCTAGAGACTGAGGTTCCTGAGGGCTGGTCTTGGGAGTGAAGACTGAGGCAAAGAAGGCATTTAGCAACTCTGCCATCTCTGCATCATCAGTTACTGTATCTCCCATCTCATTCAGCAGTAGGCCGACCTTTTGCCTGCTCTTCCTTTTATCATTGATATACTTGAAACATATACAGCTACACTTTATATTTACACTGAAAAAAGTTTCATTTCTTAAATGAGTAGAGTGATGAGTAGAGTGATAATACATAGAGCTTAGTATTATTTTCTGCCATTTTGTGGTGTTGGTTTTTTGGGGTTTCTTTAAGGTTTTAGGAAGCAAAAAAGAACTTTAAGTTATATTTTGAAGACTGCTGCAGCCTCATTTTAGCTGGACTCTCCTTTGAAGAAAATTGTCAATATGCAAGTATTTCCTTCCTCATATATTATCATGATTATTTTATACAGCAATATCTCCAGAGTACATCAGATTGATTTTTATTAGGGAATTCATTTGTGGGCAGTTTCCTTGTCATATGTATTTATAGTTTCATCCTAATTAATATAAATATTTTTGTTAATGAACAGTCTTGTAAGTGCTCTGTTCATAGAACTACTTACTGACTACATTTAATGCTCTTGTGCATGAATCATTTAGGATTGAGCTCCACAAAATACATCTTAACCCCCATAATTTACCTTTATGTGGCTCTTAAGATAACATCTGGGGAGCTGACTCAGTTATTGAAGATACTTGATCACCCAGGACCCAGAAAATCCTGGCTATCTGTCTCAGAGTGGGGAGGGAAAAAAAAAAAAAAGCTCAGAAATAAGAATGTGGCAGGATTACTGTGTATAGCATATTGCTCTTTTGATCATAAAGTGTTTCCATGACAGACATGCAAATATTCAAGGCCAGATATCTTCAACTGTGGTACTCATGCCTTAGATGAACTAGTTTGCACCATATCGTCTGATCTGCTCTTTTAGCATATGTAGAGGAGACATTTTATGCATTCACAGTGTTTTGATGTTGTCACATGCAGGTACTTATTGTAACTACATAGTTTCCAGATGCTTCAGAATAGCACAGAATGCTGATCAAGAGTGTGTCCAAAAGGAATTTCATGAGTTTGTACTCAAACTAGAAACTAACATAGAAAATTATGCATACTATACTATGTAGTAGGCAGTTCCATACAGGTTTCCAGTGTAGAGATAAAGTATACTTCAAAGAAAGTGAATTATTTAGGTTTTAGTTTTACTTTTGGTTTTGGGAGAGGAACTTACTTTTTAAACAGCATATTTATGCTTCCGGTTCTTCTCTGCTTATAACAGCACTAGTTTTTACTTCCAGAGCCATCATAAATCACAAGTAATCTCACTCTAGCAGCAGGTCCTGGAGATCTGGCATGTGTCAAACAGAAGCTTCTGAATCAACTATGACCTTTAATCAAGTTTCAACAGCTTACAAGAACAGAGGACATAAGAAAGGCCATGATGCTCAGACCAAAGATCCACTTAGTTCAGTAGCCTGTCTGCAAAATAGCACCCCAGTGGTATCTGTTCTTCCCAGTTTAATTTTTTAAATGTTCTCAATGTAGTGATGACAATTTAGTGTGATTCTGAACAGCAGAAATGGGTTTGCCCCTGTGCCTGTTCCTGTTATTTTATTGTTTCCAGATTAATGAAAAAGAACAATCACTAGCCAGTACAGGATGCTCAGGGAAGTATGCAAGAACCAGGTGTGACCAGAGTCATCTCGTATCTGCCATATTCCCCCTTCTGGCAGCAGGAAAATTAAGAATTTCTTAAGCAAGAAGTTGCATTTGATTATTGTTCTTAATGGCTATTGAGGGCTTATTCTTTATGATTTCCTTTGGTTCATACCAACTGCTCAGAAACTGTACATGCAGAGATCATGAAAAAAGAATTCAGCAAGTACTGAAAACTTTTTAATCCTGTCAATTGGGGCAAACCTATTCCATGAGGGCAATTCTTTGGAAGTCTGTAAAGGAGATCCAAATCTTGAGGGGAAAGATGTGTATTTGTTCTCCATTGACTGCAGGATAAATGGATAAATATATTGCTATTGAAAATCCTAAGGGCCAAGCTTGATTTCTGGTAAAATCTGCTGGGCAGACCAAGAAGAATGGTTGAAGGTGAGCCTCTCTGCATTTGCCTTAGTAGGACTCAGTCTTGTGTTTCACTTACTTTAGTCCAAAAGGCTCTGTGAGGCTGTGTGTATCATTAAGATCCTATTGTATAATTCAAACTTTTATCTCAAGAATAGCCTAAATAAGCAGTATTCGAATGTAAGATCCCTCTAATTCATGTATGTAGGAAGCATTCCTTTAGTTTTGACCTTCATGCTCTGAAGTATGTAGGGTTTGTAAAATTGGTGATACAATCATTGCTTTTCAAGGTTAATTTGAAATTCCACACTACCAGATCACACTGGAAGATCATGAGAGTTTGTATATGAACCTTACTGACAACTGAAAACCAACTACAATCACCCTTCTGCAGCCTTCCCCAATTCATAAGTACCAATATAGTTGTGCTTTATAGAAAAAAGAACTTGAATACTTGATTCTAAATGTGCTGTGTTTTTGTCTAAGTCATAAAAACACTACAGAAAGAGAGGCCCAGGGTTATAATAGCAGGTGTTTTCCAAGCTAGAACTGAAATCACTTGGCAGCACTACATAGGGGAAGCTTGCATTTTATCTTCCTGTATTCAGTTCAATTTAACCAAGTGTTGCCAAACCTTATTTTCATTAAGTTAAGATTATATCTTATTTTTTTTCCCAATAAATTGCAAAAGATACTACTTCTAACCAGGCCTTTTCATGTTAAAAGAAATTACAATGCTGGCTTCCTGGCATTCAGAAAAATCTGACAATGTCTTAGATAAGAGCAAGAGTTAATATAAAATTACAGCTATTTTTAAAGTATTTTAAGCAGTGGCTTTATGATTATGAAGTCTGTCATTTTTTCTTAATGGCTCACATTTCAATATCAGAACTATTGGTGGCATTAGATGTCTAAGTTGTGCACCATTTAAAGCTGGCAACTGTTCAATTTACCACTGTTGCATAATATCTTCTTAGAATAAAAATGGAAATTTTCAGTAAGCCTAGTCAGAGCAAGATAGCTAGATGTCACTTTAGCTGCACTACACAGTTTTTCATAGTGTTTCACTGAGTATAGGTAACAAATTCAAAATCACAGATTCTCTAGGTTTCTGAATTCTTTGTGCTACTCAGTCAGAAAGGAGGGACTAGAGGGCTGGCAGCAAGCTTAAAATAAGTGAAACATGATGCAACAGTTCACCACCTTTAACTGCTAATATTAATAGAGGAAGTGACTACAGCACCTTCGGGTAGGGTGGCAAGGGTGACCCTAGTCCTCTGGGTCACTGCTAAACAGGAAAGATTAGACCATTCCCCAGACTGCTGACATCTGTTACAGCCAAAGCATAACTACAACATCAGATAATTCATAAGCACTCTTCCAGTTCTTCTTGCCTCCTTACCTAGTAAAAATCAACAAGATTTCTTGTAGCTCTTGCAGTAAGGAACGCCTTTTCGTGGCCACTAGGAAGGTTACTGTCTGGGCTGACTGCTGTCTTTTATGCTACATTTCATCAATTGTTGATTTACTATAGGGGCTGCTAAGCAGTGCTCAGGATGGTCAGCATGAAGATTCTTCCTCTAATTGTGCCTGAAGATTTACCCCACCATTTCTTATCATAGAATCATAGACTTGTTTTCATTGGAAAAGACCTCTATGATCATCAAGTCTAACCATCGACCCAACACCACCATTGCCATTAAACCACATACCAAAGTGACATGTCCACATGTCTTGAACATCTCCAGGGACAGTGACTCCACCACCTCCCTGGGCAACTTATTCCAACACCTGATCACTCTTTCCATATTTTTTTCCTTGTTTTTAATGTCATTTTGGAGGTAGATCGTATTTACAAATGCTATTTGGAAATCAACAAATACATTTCAGAAGGCCCGCAAATGTATCTTTCTTTTTTTTCTTTTTCCCCAAGCAGAGCATGGCCAGACTTTTCTCAGTAGTGATAAGCAGGCAATAAGCATAAACTGAAACACGTTAAATTCCATCTAAATATAAGGAAACACTCTACTGTGAGGCAACTGAATGCTGGAATAGGTTGTTGCGGGTGATCCTTAAGTCTCCACTCTTGGAGATGTGGCCCTGAGCAACCTGCTCTATCTGACCCTGCTTGAGCAGGGGCATAGGACTATGAACAATTTTGGTATCTTACAACATCAGCTATCCTGTAATTAGACCACCTTCTTCAATGCAGTCATCATATGATTTATGTCTTGTACTGTGAGGCTGGATAACTGTAATTGATCCAGCAAGGCAAGACCTCTTACTACTGAGAGTATGAAGCAGTTAAGAGATTCATAGGCAACAGGTGAAAATTAGATACCTAAAATCAAACAAATCACCTTAATATTTCATGTCTATACTGACTTGGGTGTATTTGAGGAGGGATCTGAAAGAATTAGGCTGACTAAATTACTATCCTGGAATTCTAAATGAGAGACCACATCTCTCCCTCTCTGCTCTGCACAGTGAGCAGCAGAGTTCACTGAGTCAGATGCCTTGGCATTGGCAGAACTGTTGGTCAGCAGTTCTCCACATTGGCACATCTTTCCCTCTGGTATTGAATAGGCAGGTGTAGCTAACTCAGGCTAGTCTCTAAAGCTATAGGAATTTCACACAAAAGAGGTGCTGCTGAGAAGATTTTCCTCAGCAGGGTGGTTTTACTCTTTCACATGTTCTGAGGACAAGTACTATCTGCTGGTAGCTACACAGCATTTGTAGACATTAATTGGTTTACAAAAGGTTTACTGAGAAAGATCACAAGTAATCTGGTTGAAAACATTCTTTGTCTTTGTACGTTCCAAATAAACAGTTTAAAATTCAGCTTCGACTCTGCTTTCTCCCTCTAAATGTTAGCAATTGTGTCATTCAGATGTGTTGGAATACTCCCCACTTTTCAAAAGCTGCCTATAACAAAACTTTTACCTTCCTTTCAAATGGAGAAGCATAAAAAGAACGAAGTACTGAGCACAGGAGTGTCATGGGTTGAGATGAATGTGCTGCTGTTATTCATACCATGCTGCAGTCATGCCATCTTCAAAAATGAAAAGTGCTAACTGGAGCAAAGTATTATGGGGCTTGAAGTTCAGACTGTAATACAAAAGGCTTCCTGTTCCGGTTGCTGCTTTTGGGTTCTGGCTTTTGGGTGTTGGCTCCTTTCTGCAGGCATGGCAGTCAGATGTGTGGGAGTTGGATAGCACTGGTTTTGGTTTTCTGGTTTATGCTAGATTTTCTTCCTGTATTTCACTGTGCTGCTTCTGCAAATAGGCTAAGCTAGGGTAATCATGCATCATATTATTAAATTAATTAGATTAGCTAAGGTAATTATGGATTGTGATTACAATATATTAAACTCTTATCTCTTTATCTCAACCCTGAGTTTTGTGTGTTACTTTTCCCCTCACTTTTGTGTTTGGGGAGCAGGTAGGTTAGCCCTTACTTTAACCCATTACAAAGGGTAAATAACAAATGATTGATGCTTTAAAATTACTAGGGGACTGAGTTCATACTTGTGAAAATGAAACAACAGGTACAGCGGAGAGGCCATGAAAATCTGTTTTACACTATGTTTGGACTCATGAAATGTGATGAGATTATTAGCAATAAAACTTGCCCAGATCATGGAATTAAGCATATTTGTACAGAGAGGCCCCAGCTGTACTGGCTTGGAGAAGTGCCCTTGTTTAACAAAGGATCTGCAAATGAAATAGCTCATTTAAAAAGGTAGACGCAGAAAACTAGAGGTTTTGATGTTATGCTTTGAGGTTTGATGTTATGAACACAATGTGATTTACTTTTAAAAAAACAACCTAATTATGCTTTTCAAACTGCTCTCAATGAATAGCAGTTCTGAAACAAACAAAACACACACAAAACCAAACCAAAATAAAACAAATCCCAAAACAACAACATAAACCCCCAAACCAACCAACCAAAAAAAGCTCAAACAACTTTTAAGCAAACAATTGATCAGTAATTTTAAGTGTTATTGCTATGACTTTGAAACGTCATTGCTATGAGGTTGGTATCACCTACTTAAATGTAAGAGCCTTTATAAAAGCCAAGCATACATTTAGCTAGCATTATCAGTTACATGAGGCATTATTACACTGAGACCTCTCCCCTATTACCAGAAAAATTACCCTCTTATTTTTTTTTCAGTATAGCAAGCTCTTTATCTATTTCTTCTCCAAGCTGCTGTTGCTGGTATTACCCTTCGTGAGTCCTGACAGCTGACTAGTTGATGGCCACACTTCCACTGACTGCTGCATTATAACTGCCAAATATGTTTCATACTGTTAAGACTGATGGTACAAGTGACTTGTAGTTTCTGAATTTGCTCCTAATATTTGTATCACTTCATTATGTGTATGGTAATATGGAAATACGTGTAAAGAGTGGAGAGTGAACAAAAAAACAAAAAACAAAAACTGTTTTGTGCTCTTTTGCTGAAATAGTCAAATCTTTAGGAATGAATCCATGGCAGAACTTGTGCATAGCATGGCTAAAGCAGGTGAAAAGGACTATATTTTAAAAGTAAAGTTTTCTGCTACAAAAAATAAAAAAGGTAGTAAAAAATAGTTGAGGATGCATCAAACAGTAGAAAAAGTCCTTAAGGAAGTATAATAGTATTGAATATGAGACATAGGCCTGTTTTTGACTGAGGATAGAACAGCCATGTTAAAGCACACAAGGTGTGGGCCCAGAAGCAGAGATTATTTGCAATAGTGATGTAGTTTTGCAGACAATAGGAAGCAGGGTTTTGACTGGCCATCTGGTCTGCACTTACAGCTACAGCTGTGTTAGCTAGCTTAGAGGAGGAGCTGCAGCTGTGTAATGAATATATACAGTGTAAGAGGAGGGTGTGATATCTATGGCAAAGATAACGATGAAAAAAGTAGGACTGGACATGCTTGAGGTTTAAGATGTCATTTTGTCATTTCAAATGCTGTTGTCTATGATTCAATGCTGGAAATTTCCTTAAAATATTCAGAGACCTGAAATAAGACTTTTGATAACTTCGCTGCTGTGTGCATAAATACAAATGCTAGGAATAGGCATGCACAGTCCAATTGTTCTAAACACAGTGACAGAAGCACAAAATCTTTCCACCAAGAAGAATGAATTGAAGTCTTTGGTTTGATAGCTTAGTATCTCAGAATTAGGAATTTCTTTTAGATAGCTTGGAACTGTGAACACCTTGAGCATAATTCATTTTACATTGTTCATGTCAATGAATTAGACTCAGAGATTGTCTGGGTAGAATAACATAGTGTCATTTGTTGTAGAACAACAAAAGTAATCACAAAACATTTATACTTTAGTAAAAGTATATATATATATTAGTACTTTAGTAAAAAAAAAAAAAGATTTTTAAAATGGGACTTTTTCAGATTTACATACATGTACATATAGAGCAGATGTTAAACACATTCTACCTATTGCACCTTCTACAGAGATAGTGAATAAATAATTTGAATGCAATTGTCTAAAGGTATACCTTTTCCTAGAGAATATTTATTATTTAGCTGCCACAGATAAAGCTATTTGATGGCCCATGTAAAGCTATTTGTGTTGGCCCACATACTGGTAGAGAAGTACTAATCCACCCACTAGTTACTAGCAGACAGGTGCTAACATGTAGTTGCCACAGCACACAGTACCAGCAAAGAGTTTGCCTGTAACTGGAAAAAGATTTCCTTACTTTTACCTTGTAAAAGAAGTGTACGTTGGATGATATGGACTGCCTTGGAAAAAATACTCTGCTAGAAACCCTTGTATAGGGTATTGGTCACATTTCTGGTTGCTTTTTCTGTGTCCAGAAGAGTTTGTGACAAACACAGACAAGTTTGAAAAGCTTTGATAGTAAATCTAGAGATAACATTCATCTGAAGAGTTGGTGTCCCTGGAGCATGGAGGGAAAGCATTATTCTCTAGTATTCCTTAAAACACTCAAAGCAAATGGGTATTATTTGGCCTGTGAAGACATTCCCAGAAATCTAATTCTATGAAATGCTACTGTCTTAAGAAGTACTATAAGAACACTAACACCTTATACCTTCAAGAAACATTTGTTCTCAGTGGAGAAAAAAAAAAAAAGGCCACAATAAATCCATAGATATAAGGATGAAGGTAAGTAGCTGGCATTTGTTTTTAATTTGCAGCTATCTTATTTCATTGCAAATTTAAATTCATCTCTTCCAAAAGAATATGGAACATTTCATTTGCTGGTCTTCTGCATTAATGTGGTCAGTATAATTGGATCTGAAGTGAACTGTTTGCCAGACTTTCTAACTGCTGCCAAGAAAAACTTGGGTGTCATTTTAGAAAAATCCATGGGTGGAGGAGGAGGAGATCATGACCATCTGTCTATGCATCAAAGGCTAAATCATTATGGGGGAAAAATAACTTCTCTGTTGTGTTTGCCAGCCATGTGCCTCTTTAAAGAAAGTTCAGTTACTAACTTTTGAAGATAAACATTTTCAAAATTGTCCTGTGGACTTAAACATTTCTAGGAAGGAAATTTGAGGAAAAAAATTAAAGGACAAAACTGCACAGTTTGTACATGAATAAGATAGCAGGAGGTTAATATTAGAGGAAAAGTATACAGTCTCCTTGGAATCTTCACAAACATTCCCTTTCAGTTCCAGGATCTAACAAGTATATAGGAAAGGAAGCACATCGTCTCATACTTGTCCTACAAACAAATTACACCCATTCCATGCCTCATAGTATTTACAGAAGGAAGTTCCATGTAAATGTGAGTAAAAATTTTTTCACTGTGAGGGTGATGGAACACTGGAACAGGCTGCCCTGGAGGGCTGTGGAGTCTCCTTCTCTGGAGATATTCAAAACACGTCGGGATGCGTTCCTGTGTGATCTGCTCTAGGTGATCCTGCTCTGGCAGGAGGGTTGGACTAGATGATCTTTTGAGGTCCCTTCCAGCCCCTAACATTCTGTGATTCTATGATTCTGTGATTCTGAAAAGTAAACATTCTGAAAAAAGTGTTTAGAGATGAAGAATATTATCTGTAGTATAACTAATACTTTTCTTATTTGGTTATTTTTTCACTTTAATGCACGGCAAACTTAAAATCTTGGCATCATGCCAAAATCCATCATAAGGAGCTAAACTATGAATGTCTCTGAAAAGCCACCAATCCTTCAAACCAGGATTTACTATTGCAGAAGTACTGTGGGCTTCTTTATCAGTACTCACTGTGACATAAAGGTCTCTACGATGAGAGCGAAATGACAACAAATTTAAAATGCCAGTAACCATGGGAGTTCTGTTTAGACTGCCACTTCCAGCATTGCTGCTGTTCTAGTTGAGTCTGCTATAGTAACTGCTTTAGTTCATGTAAGTTCCACCTTGCAGCATGCTCCCTCATCAAAATATTTGCATTTTGTAGGGTATGACAACCAAGTTCCGACATTGTTACTTAAAAATATTGCTCTGGCTTCTCTGAGCAGGAATCCGTCATAGTGTCAGTCTTCAAAGGAAAGATTTACAGTTCTTATCAGGAGTATGGGGTTTTTCTTTGTATTGAGATTCTGCATTCTCTCCTTCTTTGAAGATAAGAAACCCCTGCTATCACAGACTTTATCTGAATACGAATGGGTCTCTGGATTTGATAAACTGTTTAGGGCTATTAGACTCAAATCCTAAATATGTGAGCACTGAGAGTTCAAAAGGTGAATTAATTTCACCTTTCCTTGCTATTTTTGATTCCTATCTTTCCTGATAACAAGCAATGCAATTTTAAAATGTAACTTTAAGAAATATGGCTTTTTGTTGTTATACTTTGTGTTTGGCTGTAACATTTTAAAACAAACCCCAATATTTTACAGGCAGATCAGAGTGTGACTTCTGGGAAAAAATAATCTATTGCTCATTTTTAAAATGCAAAACTAAACACAAGTGATTTTTTTTTATATGCAGGCAAATATTAATAGCATGTTTCACCTACTTGAAACAGAAAAAACACCATTTTAATTTGCAGTATATTCTGAATAGAGAGCTACAGCATTTCACCACATCTGGAATATTGGAAGACATATTAGAAGTTTATTTCTAGCAGTAGCTGTAAAATATTACCTCAGCCAATAAAATGTCAGCATGAATGGAAATGGAAAAATATCACTGCCTAAGTAAGATTTTAAAAGCCATTGGCACTTCAGAAAAATTATCTTTTTACACCATTGAAGTTGAATGGTATCTTGAAAAAAGCCCTCAAATTCTGCAAGTTCTCTATAAAACCAAAATTAGTTCACTGCAATGATATAGCTGAGTTTGCTAAAATGTTTGTATTGAGCTTCTTGCTTGAATTTTGTTACCATCTTTTTAAGCCTCTAGCCTTCTTAACAGTCATATTAACAGTGCAATAGAATTTGTGTATTAAAAAAATAAAAAAGGAAAATTAAGAGAGTAAAACCTAATAAGCACTCATGTAACACTTGTAGAAACCTGGTGGTAGAAAATTAATTTCTTTCATTATAATGAAAAGTATATATATACTGTTTCAGAACATTCTCCTAAAGTTTTAAAAATCAAGAGTAGTTACCTTTCTGCTCTGCCACTGCATCACAGTCCACATGCTCAACGAACAGTTGACCATGAATAGTAAAATTTACTGTTTAAGCTGAAAAATAAAGCAGGAGTGTTAGAAATCTGCATGGTGGATTGAACTGGAAAATTGCCAGAAGTTCAAGGGCCACATCTACTTTGCATAAAATGGAGCAGATGGTAGCTAACTTAATCTTTGATACCATGGCACAGTCCACAGAGATTATAAATCCCAGCATGAAACACTCCATTTTTTTCCTGCATTAAGCAGGTGATAAAGGAAGATACAGCCTATCTTGCAGATATTTTGAAACACCTACTTTGGAAAAAAGCTCAATGCTGCATTATTGTTTCTCATTTAGATTTTTCTAGTAAGAATCCTGGTGGTAGCACCTACAGCTATTAATACACAATTAATTAATAATTACAAATAATTGACAATTTCTTGAACGTATTATTGGATCTTTGCCTATGCTGGCCCAGAGATTTACCCTGTTTCTTAGGAAGTCTTTTTGCTACCTTACAGAAGCATTTGTAAATCTTCCATCTAACACCATTCACAGGCATGACCAGATCAACCAACAGATGAAATGCTGAGAGTCAATATTTGAAATTCTTACATTACTCAAAAAGCTTGTGGGATATTAACATATTGCTAAGGAGAGGATGTCTTAGACTGCCCCAGAGGACCATCATCTAATAACTATTTAACATGCCATAAGTGTTTAAGACTATCAGCTTTTTCATTTGAGAGTGTAAGAGATTTAGAGTCTAATGAAGGAAATCTTAAATTTAAAAATAGTTCCTCTCATTAAGTAAAGCAAGTAAACATGCAAAAACCCCCACTCTAAATAGAAATCTTAATGTGTACATCAGAATTCCAGGAAATCCACACCTTCTACATATGCAGACTAAGGAAGCATATGATAGAAACACGTGTTATGGATACTATTGAATCAGTCTGAAAAAATACTTAGAAACTATTGCAGCTATATCTTTTCTCTCCCTCTGAGGATTTTGTTTCCAAGCCATAGTTTCTTTCACAGCTTTTAATACGTAATTAGTAATTTTCATCAGCATGGAGTTGTTCTAGTATGTTAGTCCTATGTTCCGATTATGAAATATGACAGAATTCTAGATATTTAATGGGAATGGGATTATTAGCAATGTGCCCATGTGGCATGCTGCATTGTTATCCTCCTTACTATCACAAAATATACAATGTACCTGTAGCAAACAAACCTTAGTAGAGCATACTGATGGAACTGAATTCCTAAGGCAGTCATAGGTCTGCAAGTGTTCTCAAGATCTCAGCAGAATCTTTTTAGATACATTCATGCTATTGAAAAAAAATCTTTCTCCATCTTCTTTTTAATACAGTAAGTCCACATATTATTCAAAGATATATTGGTACAAAATGTTCGGTTTGATTGCACCTTAAAACTGAAAAGACCATTTGTGTTTTGGTTGGTGTTTGTGAACAGAAAGATTATGATTTAGTATTTTACTCTGTGGGATATCTTTCTTGCAGATTATAATGTCCCTCAGAGAATTCCAGGTTCGTTGCTCACTATTTTAAACATTTTTTTTCTAATGTACTTAGAGAAAGGTCAGACTTTGCCAAAGATGTATAAATATTCTAATTTGAAATGGAATAGTACAATAGGATTTGAGACTTTGAGAATCATGTGGTGGTATCTTTTGTTTGTGTATTAAGCCCCTGCATGAAGATTATTATAGTATCTGATAGTGCAAGAACATGGGGGTGGAAAGCCCCCTGCATTATTCATTTTGCAGTCATGGTTTTGAAAACAGTAATCCATGGCATAAGCAAAATACATGTGTTGGGTTGGGGGGTTTTTTGCAAGGTGATGGAAAGGAAAAGGACAAATATTTTATGGCTCCTAAGGTAAGCTTTACCCACTCAATGGGCTAATTCTAAGTTGGTGATATATTTGCAGTGGTTGAAATAAAAATGTTATTAGCCATTTTTTCCTAGGTCTGGATACACATACATTGCACTTTCATAGCTCTTACCCACTTCATTTCCTAAACATTCTCAACTACTTCTGAGATGCACAAAATTAAGAAGCTCTTGATTATGGCAGAGATATTAATGGCTACTAACACTCTTACTGCTTCTGTAAATATGATGTATTCCATTAATATTCAGCTTTATAAGTAAAGACTATTGATTAGTGCAAAAGAATACCTATAGCTGATCTGGTCATCATCAGGGCTTTCAAAGAATTGTTCTGCAAGCTCTAAGAATGCCCAAGAGAAATTATTCTATCCCAAGATGCTGCTAAAGGTCTTAATCCTGGCAGTGAATCCACATGGAAGCAATTCTTCTCCAACACTGTGCAATTTAATTTATTTACAGAAAATACATTTCTGACATCTAAGGTGTCAAGTTTCTGTTGATGGTTTGTTCGTGTGTTTGGATTTTTTTGTTATTGTTGGGTTTGGGGTTTTTTTTCTATAATATTGTTCAGTAAGTTTTTACTTTTAAAGTAAAATGCAACCAAAACAGTAAATAACTGGGGAAATATATTGCAGAAACTTTTCTAACTTAAATGCATTCTATTTTAATATGCCACAGTAGAAACTGGTAGAATTAAATGTTTTTAAATGTAATTATCACAACATTGGATTTGTATGTGGTGAGGAAGCTAAATTCAGTTTATAGACACGAGAATATCTGGTTTGGACTCTGGAAGTATATTATCTTAAATATTTCTGATGCTTAAAAGGATAAGTTTATCAAATGGATACAGTTTTATTCCTCTTCAAATAACATCATATTGAAAATATTCTAAATTAATTAGATAACTATACAATTCCATGGGAGCAGGATCTCTTCCCCTATTATAGATCATTAAGTGGTTAACACTGAATGAACGTGGCTGCTTCTGCAAATTGTTTTCAATTAGCTGTTGAAATAAACTCATCTGAGAAACTGCTCTAAAATTATAGCACAAGTTTCCCAAGTGAGTACTTTGCTACTGAACTAAAAGACCAGTCCTGTAGTTTAAGCCCCTGGAGACTGTTTATAATTAATTCCTAATTTTTCACAGGTGCATTTTTTACCTGTTTTGTATTGGCATTTTATAGCTAACTCAGATTTTTTTTTCCAAACTGAAACTCACAGTTTTAGTCTACACAACATATATTGGTAGAAGTAAGGTGTGTTGTTACATTTAAGTCAATTTCACTTATTTAATTTGCAGAATATTATTAAAAAATTAACTTTTTGTCAGTGCTGGTAACCTAAGTTGCAGCAGAAAGAAAAAGTCTCTCTAGAAGAATTACTCTGAACAAAAGGCTGCCTTTAAGTATTGCTGCTTTGTATATACAATTGCTTCCTGATATTTCACCCCTATCTTTCCTGATTAGCCCATCTCAAACCTTCAAAGGGATGAGCTCTTTTACTGACTTGTACAAGGCCCTTTAAAAAACTAATTTGGCGGATTGGCAGATCCAGTAAATAACCCTGACGTGTAGTAAAGGATATGCACACTGTTCATATTAGTTTAGAAGACACGGAAAAATGGTTTTGTTTTTTTTTTATTCTGTCAAATTCAGATAGGCACCTGTTTATTGCAGAAATTTAGTATCTGTATTTCACCTTTCTAAATAAAAGCAGAGCTGTTGACTCATCCATTGTTAATGCTTCCCAGTGAAACCATATAGTAGAAGTGGGACACAAGAGAAAACTACTGCTCTGACTTACTTTGTTTATGACAATGAAATTAACTACAAACAACAAACTGTTTATGTCTTCAGTATTTTGCTAGATATTTAAGGCCTAGAAAAAATATTTTTTTACTCCCCAAAGATTCGTACTAATATATCAACACAATTAAGGAAATCACCCTGCAAATGTCTGCTGCAGGGACATAAAATAACTTGTTAGAAATCTGTGGCCTGCAGAATGTGGTGATCAAGATCTCTTAAAGAATTATGTGCAGATTCTGCTCTGTATTGTTTGCTAGGATGGATTTCATTGCCATAGCATTGTTGTTTGTGATTTAATGCTGCTTGTTGATATAACTAAAAGTTATTTTTTTAGCTGCTATATCATCAGAATGGCCTTTCTGTTGTCCTAGGCCACAAGAATTTTCAGATAGTACCAATGCAATGTCAAATGAAAATTCTACTTTCTTTCTGTGAATCACTCAAACACCTAAAAAATATCTGTCAAACTTCACTCTTCTGTAACTGTTGTTCAAAATTTACCTCTAGAATCCTTCATTGCTACAGACTTTGGTGCTACATTGGTCTCCACTGCAACTAGCCCATCCTGTGTGTAACACAGAATTTATCATCTGTACTGTAGGTGGCATGAAAACACACTGATCACACAGAGAATTTGAAGAGAGAAGTTAAAGCATATTTTCACTAATTTTATGCATTTATGCAACACTGGAAGGTGAGATAATAGGGCACGCTGAGAGAAACTGAAGCACTATGGGGTTTTGAGAAAAAAAGAACAAAGATAATCAAATTGAAGTGAGGTTAGCACAGACATGATGTCTTCCCTCCCTCTTCCATATGCTATGTAATACAAAAAAAGCTGTAAGTTCTAGTTTGAGAATTAAGTAAGACTATTATTTTTTTAAGAATACTCATAAGATGCAGAAAAGCAACACACAGGTCGGCAGAATAATTCTCATTGTGACAAACAGCTAATAAAGGTTATAAGTGACAGAATGAGAGAGACTGTCACTTGTATTCTAGTTGTGCTTTGGGAGCCAACTCAGACTGCAGTTGCTTATGTGCCATCCTTGCCCTCAGATTTCAGGAGTTACTGGGATAATAACAGTGCTTTCCTTTTCTTAACTCAGGTCTGTGGGAATCACAGCAAATAAAACCTGGCTCTTGCTTGCAAACTGATGGAAGACGCAGCTGTGGAATTTCTCACATCTCCTGGATAGACTGAGCATCTCCTTGTTCTAATTCTCAGTATGAGTACTCTCTACCTAGCAGTCATTTTAACAAAAATTTGAAGCTCTTAACTACTTTAAAGGTATATCTTCCCTTTTATCGAATTTGTCTCAAATCAGCCTATGTGCTCAAAACCTATTAACCAGGCACATATGTGCTATGATTGCACAAATCTCCTTTCCTCGGTAAACTAGGCTAAATACCTCTAAGAAGCCAAATGAAAGTTTAATCTTTAAGAAATTACATTTAAAAAAAAATCTATTTCTAAGAGACTATCCTACCAAATTTAGTGTCATATTAATGCTACTATTTAAATACACAGGAATAAATACATTAAGTTCTTTCTACGGATTTTTGATCCCTCCTTCATATTTCTACATGAAAAACACGATTTTTCAGTCAAGGTGTTCAGAACACCTGAGATGTTGCACAGCAAATGACTGCTTCAGAGCTAAGTCGATATTAGAAGCAATGAAGTATGCATCATTATGGTATTCAAATAGACTTCGTGTTTTGATCAAAGTACAAACATATCCAGGCTTCCAGAAACATGTAGGTAGGACACATGCATTTTGTTTTGTAATTTCACAAGTGAACTGCAAACTGTCTAAATTTTAGTCAACCAAATATCCAAGAATCTGGAGATGATGGAGATCCTTGACAGTATTAACTCTGGTTTAGAGTTGTGGCTTGCAACTTTCATTTCTTAATTATTCTTCAAGGAATACAATGATGCCTGCTAAGAACACTACATGCCCAGTGTCAGGGACCCTGGAGGAAAGATAAAGAAGTCAGCTGCTGAATATTGAGGCAAAAAAGGAAATAACTGTGTAGATATGAGGGCTGTTGGACAGTTTCAGACTTGGTAAATCGCAGTCAGTGGATCAGAAAACTTAGGACACAAAAACCCAGCACATTTTTTTTAAAACATGTTTTTAAAAAAATATATAATTCTACCATTTTAGACTTAGTATTCATATGCTGCAGAGGAGATTTCTAAAACTGAAGAGAAAATGTTAATCTTCTAGAGACTGATTTCAGTAGCAACTGGCAAAAAATGCAGTTTAAGGAAACTAAATTATACAGTATTCACATGAAACAAATAGAAAGTTTTAGGGGCCAACACTTTTTTTTTAATGGTTCCCAGACATCATGCAAAACTCTTAAGACATGACTGCCTAAATTCATAAGCAAGAAAAGGAAGGTGGAAGTAATGCTGCCTTTCATCCAAAAGTCCAGGCACTAGTGCATTCATCTGGGAGAAAGCACTAGGCAGAGAAGGCCTCTGCCTAGTTCCCTCTGGTGTTTAGAGGAGATAGTCTGCTCCCTCAGATTAGTAGGAATTTTGGAATAAAACTCCTCATTTTGTTTGATGTAAATGTTCACTGAGTCAGAATGACTCAAACCTGATGTGTAAACCAGGAACTGGAGAGGTGGGGTACCTCTGGTGTTTATTCCCAGTTCAGTTTTTTTATTTCTGTGTTATTAGTCCAGTTCTTTTGTATGATGAGAAAATACGTACTGCTTAGGAGTTGACACATTTTTTATGTTTATTCTTCAGGTATTTTAAAAAATCTTCCTAACAGCAACTAACTGTAACACAGTTAAGTTATTTTATAATTTCAAAGCAGATGCATCATTTGTCACTTCCAGTACTATCTGAAAGTTTAAAAGTCACATTGGAGCATTCTACTTCTGCAAGGTTTAACTTGCTTTTTTTGCCTCTTCCTTTTTGGAAGGGATTATCCCAATATATACCTAAGTCCAACACAATGTGGTTTGCTGGTGGGATCCTAGATGAAGAGTAGCTAATATTGTGCATAACGAGTTGATCAATTTTTTACAAATCACAACAAAAGGAAGCATTATAAAGGAAAATCTCACTTCATGTTAACAAGGGCACATGCTGGTGAATATCTGTTCACAATATTCTCACGAACTAGAATATCTTGGCAAAGTAATGTGCAACACCCTTTTTTTCTCTGACAAGGCTTGTGTGAGAGAAAAAACAATCTAGCAGTAGTGTTCTTGCAGTACAGCAGTACAGCATGACCTGGCAATTGCTGTCAGTAAGACACGTTCTCCAATAAGTGTACCTTTTCCCTTTTTTTTTAAGCAGAAAATGTGACTGTAAACTTTACCCAGCAGTGTAACTTGTCAACAACAGTCTCTGGGGCATATACTGAGTTGGTATTATGTCACTTCTCATGCTATTTAAGGTTTCTGCCAAGTATTATAACAATATCTGGCATCAACCCAGTGGAACAATGCTCTTGACTACTGAATTACTTAATTGAGGAGAAGTAGACACAAAGGCTAAACCAACTAGTTATTTGCTTGTATTTTCTTTACTATGTAGGGTACACACAGTTTTATACATC
Source organism: Indicator indicator (assembly GCF_027791375.1). NCBI lineage: Eukaryota > Metazoa > Chordata > Aves > Piciformes > Indicatoridae > Indicator > Indicator indicator. Next base: position 8,796,971 of record NC_072025.1, read on the forward strand.
TAGGATTAAATTTATTCTAAGGGATAAAAATGAATCCAATAGACAAGGTGCATTGCCCGTATTTCTGGAATGATCAGTCACCAACAGATAAATGGATGCACATAGTCTATGTTATAAACAGGCTATATCATCCCTTAGTGTTTATATTTGTGCCAAACTCCTGACGGTATGGTACTGTAACAACAAACCACAGCAGACTAAATGCAATCAATTTTACAAGCATACCTTACGGAATTCTTGAATACTTGAGTAAACCATACATGAACAGTGTTTGTTTTGCAGATGTTCATTTAGTATCTGTTTGTGCATTCATAGTTACAGGCTTCCCATCTGAACATATCCATGGTAATAAAATTTTGGCAGCATCTCCAACTGCAGTATCATGCGGGTTGGTATTTGCTGTACATGTGTAGTGCCTCTAAGAATAACAACTAACATTAAACAAATCCATAACTTCAGTGCTAATGAGCAGGAGTTCCTCACTGTTGTAGTTTTTTTTTCTGACATGCAAAATCAGAACTAGACAATTGCACTCTGATTCCCAGATTACATTCAAATGGTGGTAAGACATAACATGGAGTCCTCATACAGCAGGGTTTGAAAAAAAATCATTAGGTATATTTGACAGAGTAGTTCGGTAGCACTTCCCCCAAGAGCTCAATAGCGCCAAACATACCAAGTCTGTTTCTTACATGGTTTCACTTACACTAGAAATCTCCAGTGATGGGGCCTTCACAGCCTCCCTAGGTAACTTTGAAGAAGTTAACTTGGATATCAATAAAATGGCAGCATTATCTAAATTCAAGCTACATCTAAAATTTGTTTTTCTAGTATGTTTCAGAACATACTAGAAACTTCTTTACTCTTCAACCAATAAACCAAATACTAATCTTGCTTACTAAATCAATAGTGAAGAAAATACTCAAAGTTCTTTTTGAAATATCAACCTCAACATGAAAATTACTGAAGAAATATTTTAGTATCAGCAGAGCAGAAAGGGATGCCTGATGAAACTATTTTCATAGCACTTTGTTTGCATTTCTGTGTAGGTAAGCTCACAATCCCTATTTAAATCCCCTATGACTTTCTTGGTATATGGTACTTTCCTTCAGTCAGAACACTGATAGACAAGTTCTATGAAAGAAGTGTCTCCATGCTGGGGGGTAGCTTAATTGATCCCCATGTTTATATAATCTATAAACTTGTAAGAGGCTTGCACATTTGTTTAAGATGACATCTGTCATTACATCAGTCAAGAAAGGTGATTTTTTTTTTTTTTTTTAGTATATTATCATCCATTCACATCCCTTGTTTGTGGAGAGAGTTGGGAAAGTGAAAATATAGCAAAATTGGTTGGGTCATCATAGCAGCAAAATGGATTTCCCATGAATAATGATAATAGCAACAATTATAAGAATTTATTTATAAATTCTTAATCCACAGACACCGTAATTGGTAATATATATCTGATTTTGTGAGTTTTTAATGGCATGATTAAAGGTTTTCTGAATTAGCCTGTAGCTACAGATGAATAAACCACTAGCTTGTCTTACAATTTCATGGTAAGAGGTAAAGTGGTTAATGCTTTAAGCACATATTGCTGATGTTGCATAGCAAAGTTTCTAAAGAACCAACTAAATTTCCTGGCTTCCCACTACCCAGCTGTTTGGTCTTGATCTGAAAATATCCACTAATAATAAAGTATTTCAAGCAAACTATGTGTGTTGCTAAAAACTCTTTGATTTTTTTTCATCTAGCTACATAAAGATTGGATGGCTGTGCCTAAAAATCAAAAGTATCATCAAGTTTAAAAGTATGATGCCAGGGTGAAAAGTAATCATCCAAATTTTGCAGACATTGGTGCCTTGTTTAAAGGTCTGCTAAATGACAGTGTATGAGGATTCTTTCCCCAGCCCCAAACATTTTTCCATCAGAAAAATGAATGAGCATCTTGAGAATTACTGTACCAGGCCTTTTGGTTACAGAAATCAGTGACAGATCGACATTTGCTTGCCTAATTCTTTTCCAGTCTGTATGAATCAATATGGATTTCTGTTTTGTTAACATTTGAGCTGAAGCAATTGTGAGCAACTGCTGTTTTGCAACTTGCTCGCCTCTAGTTATTAATTACTACTTGAGAAGACATGCTTTGGTTTGCAATTCACTCCCCATTTTCCCTGTCTCACCTGCAAAATCCTCATGCTTTGTTGACTGACACTCTTGCCTCAGAATGTCTGAACATGATAAGCAAAACAACAATATGAACAACTGCTGATTGATATGCAGAGTAGAGATGATAGCTGTATTCATAATTTCTCACTGTACTCATCCCTCTGTCAGCATAAAGACAGAGGAGGCAAGACAGGAAGCAAGTTATAACCCCCTTGGTGTGAGCAATACAGGTACCAGTTTCTTAAACTTCTGCATGCCTTGTCAAAATGAGACTTTTGTTTGCTAATCCATTAGACTGATACAGTGTGATGTGGGGGAACAGATGCCTGGGACAGAACAAATAATACTTTAGTGGGCAATTTACACATAAGAAACAAAAGTAAATAGCCTTCAGAGCAAAAGGCACAGATCACATAACATGTGATCACAGTAACATAAAGAATCTACACTTAAAATTAATCTATCATTGCATTTTTTCCCTGGGGAAAGAAAAAGCAGCAGTGTAGAAGCAGCTAAACAGACTTTGTTTTTTGATTGGACTGGCAGGTCTAACAAACACCAGAGTTGATAGTATCGATCTGTCTAGTTTCCTACATCCGTGCATCCATGTTGATCTCTACTATCAAGTGTCTTTATTTTACAAATGCAAGTCAATTTTATTTGTGGGGATTTTTAACCTGCAGCAAGCAACAGAAACAAATTGGCACACTGAGAAATATTGTAATCAATTGATTTCTTTGGTAGAGACAATTCTTTTGAGATAAAAACAAGGATGTGATGAGAGATTACTGTCAGTAACTCTCAGAATGGAATGTCTCTTTAGTAATTAAGTCACAGGCAGTAGATCTAAGGTGAAATAATTTGGACTAGGTAGCTTTCAACCTCAACTTTACTATAGCGAAGAGTATTTATGTGCTGCTTAAGTGCATGAAATACAATTCTATGTAATCAGCTTCTGCTTAGTTTCTCTTTTAGGGTTTATGTTTACAGTTTTCTCCCAAAGTTTTCAGGTATGGTCTTACGAAAACCTTGTTACCTTATCAGTATCTCCTCTTAAATATAATGCGGCCTTCCCTCATAGTGTTTAATTCTGGCTGGCATCTCCAGTACTTGAAGTTACTCAGACTGCATTTGGAAGTACTGCATCTTAGTGGCCTCTTCCACAAGAGATATAAATCTTCCTGTGTGGTGCATCTGCCTATGACTTTCTTATTGCAAGGACACCATGGAGGAGTACATTCTTTAATTGCCTGGATCTACTGACTCACTGCAATGACAATTCCCAAGGACTGTTGCTAAACATGGAGGGTAAAAATCCCTGGGTTTATTTTCCCTCTCCCCAGCACCTCCTATGTCATTTCCACAGCTGACAAGGAACATTGGAAGGACAGCTTCATTCTTGATAAAGTCTCACATCTTAATGTCAAGGAGACACAGGTTACCTATATCACAGTACACTGAATATTCAATTTTTCTTTACAATGAGTTTTTTTCAGATCTCATTAGATGTTTTATTTTCTTTAGGTAGTCACCAGTTATTTGCTGCAACACAAAGTTTTAGGCCTTTCTCATTAACCGTCTACTAAGCTTAGCCAAGATGTTCAACCAAGGGAGCCTGGGAAAGAACTACTCTTTTTTTTGTAGTTAGGATATTTACTATCCTTCATTAGTGAGTTTCTAAGTTGTGAACGCTTATTAATTTTCACTTGTAAACTTGTTTTACACCTACGACTTTGTAGAATGATGCAAAAACATATTCAAACAGATCTGTCCAATGATATAGGGAGAGGTCTTGCAGAACAGACTATGCAATAATGCATCTTCAGGATGCATAAATGGAATAAATTAAATGTGCTGTTGATCTTAATTCTGTATTTTTACACTTTTTTGTTGTTTTACTTTGTAATCTCAATACTTAATTTGCTTTAGAAATAATATAAACACTTTCAATGATTTCTCAGTGAGTAGTTGAAAATAACGTATTTCAAATAAACTGGACTATTATTTCTCTCCAGTTACCTCTGTCTAAGATAAATTCCCCTCTCTAGTTTTTTCTTTCTTTTTTCTCCTACTTTGGCAAAATGGTGTTTGGTTTAAAAACCAAATCACTTAATGGCATAACCGCTAACCAGCAATTATTTAATTACTAATGTTAACTTTGTTATTCTCTTTTCTGAAGTTCAAAAGTGATTTGGAAGAATCTCAAGGCTAATAGTGAAAATGAATTGTTTTGCAGGCTAAACATCATAGTCAAATCTTAAGGACTTAAGTTCAGAAGGAGAACACTTATTCTTCTGAAAAATACCTATACATGAGAGACTTTTTATGCTAGATAAATTGAGTCTGTCTGAAGGCAGCTATAGCAGATGCCACCAACAGTAAATTGTGAGAAGTATTGGCTGAAAAAGTTGAGGGATTTAAGTACTTTCCCCTTTTTTATCTTCAAAATTCACATTTTGGTGTGTTTTGTTTGTTTGTTTTTTTAGTTAAGGTAGAATGAACAGCAAAACTGAGGGAAAAAAATAATCTAAACTTGAGAGCATTCTTAAGGCAGACTTTCGCCAGGATGAGAAAGTGGTTTAGACAAAAAGGCATGAGAAGATCTGAATTTCTTATTCACCTTTTGATTCAAACAAAGATTATCATATGCAAATGGAGAATGAAAATAACGGGTTTTGCAGTACTGCGTTATGGGACTGTGTTGAGACCGTGGCATCAGCACCCAGTTAAGGCCCTAACTGTTTTACTATGTCCTACTGGAAGTAATGGGCATGTTTGATTCAGTAAAGATTTTGAAGAGTTGATTTTGTATTGGATTATGTTATTTAACCTAGTGAGTAAACAGCTATGAAAAAAACACAAGGAAAACATAGGTGCACAAGGAGCCTCCAGTCTGAACAGCATTTAGTGTTCTATGCTCCAGTGATTCAGAAACATTTTATTCTCAGTTGTTTGCATCTAATGTGAACTCTGGGTACAGCTTTCCCTAGCTTTTCGTTGGCTTTGAGACTGTGCTTCCCTTGTGTACTACAAGGGAAAGGCCTGACAGCCTTTCCACGGCCTACCGAGGCCGCCCCCGCTGTCCGTGCACACAGAGCTGTCAAGCTCGGCAAGCGAAGCCTACTTACGGGGCATTGCTGAGGTTAATGTTGCTCGCGCGTCTTCTCCCCGCCCGTAGGCCCTACTGTGGATCTGGCTGCCTCTGACCTACCAACCCTTGCCAAAGCGGTGGAAGTCACGCAGGGCTAGGCAGGCTGGCTACTTGAAACGGACGGCGAGGCGGCCGGGCCCGGGGTGTGAGGCCCGGCACATGGCGAACGCCCCGCCCCCGCACGGCCCCGCCCCTCGGCTGCCGGAAAGCGGGCGCCGCTGTGGGGCTGACCCGCACTCTACCCGTCAGGCAGCGCGCCGGGCGGCCACCCCCGCCTCCCTCCCAACCCCGGCGGCGACTGAGGTGGGGCGCCGCGGTTCGGCGATGTGAGGCGCCTCCGGCGGCGCGCCTGCTTCCCATCCCCCCGCCAGTCCCGGAGGAAGGGAGCGGGGCGGTCAGCCGCGGCCTCTCTGGACGCACAGCACGGTAAGTCAGTCCGCTTCTTCCCTTCAGTTCTCCTTGCTGGGGCGGCCGACCCGGGCAGAGGGAGCTACAGCTCGGCGATGGGCAGGCCGCGGGGGGATTGTTGCCTGCGAGACCGACGCCATCTTAGGTCGGAACGCGGCCTTACCACCCCCTTCGCCTCTGTGGAGCTTAGACCCTGGGCCGTGTGGATTTTCTCGGGTTACCCGTTAGGCCTCGCTTGGAGCCGAGTGTCTCCTAAGAGGGGAGTACTGGGCAGGGCTCGCTTCGCCCTGCCTCTACCGTCCTGGGGCAGGCTAAGGCCAGGGCCCCTGGCCATTGGCAGCGGATGCAGAGCTTGCCGAAAGGCCTCTTCCTTCCCGTCGCGGCTATGGTGTACGGGCCTCATCCAAACCCGAACCTGCAGCCTCAGTCGAGTCCTTGCGGTCACCCGGCACTGGGGAGGCGGAACGCGGAGCGATCAGGCGGCGCGGGAGTCGGCGGCGCCAGGGGCGCTGTGGTCGGAGCGGCAGCTGCTCGGCTGCCCTCGGGGATTTGGCTTCCTCCCGCGGCCTCGCACCCACCACGGCTCGGGGGTGTGAACTTCTGACTCGTTTGCGAAGGCAGTATTGCCCTTCTCTAGGCGGAGCTTATACCGTCTTGTTGTAGAGAGGGTAGTGTTGGCTGCTTAGGTTTAGTTTTGAGGAAAATTGGTTTCTATTTTGAGTTTTCAAAACTTTCAGATTCAGTTTCAGCTTGGTCATCATTTCTTCGCTTCTGAAACAAACGCAGTTCTCAAAATGCGATTGCTCACAGTCCTGATGAAGCTGTGAATTGCACACTCTTCCACAACTTATGTGATGCTAAGTTATGTGCCTGTATGAGAAGTCAAATGCCTCGCAGAAATGCAACCTGGGTGCTCACCATATGATCTGTATTGTAAAAAAGAAGATTTCCCTGTACATTTGAAGTGCAGCTATTAAGCTGGAGGATAAGAATGTCAGAATAGTTACTGACAGTACTATTACGGAAAGATGACAAAAGCTAGTCTGAGAACTTTTTTGCTGATGTAGTTGTACTCTTTAAGCTCACTACCAATTTCATACTAGTAATTTGGTTTCAGTTGTTTAATCCAAAGACAGTGTTGGAAAGCTCACTCGACCTTAAAGAGTGCAAAAGGTGAATTAAATCTGAAGTAATAAATGAGTTTTCAGTAACTATCTTATTATAGAAAACCTTGTCAGAAGTAGTTATGATAATTGCTGTGCATCTTTAAGATGTACTTCTACAAATAATTTTCTACTGTTTTCGCTACAAGTGTTATGCTCTTGTTACATTTACTAGTGTTTATATCACTTTTGTTGTTTTATGTGAATGTTTTAAAATCCTAACAGTAAAAAAATGGGTTATCAGTACAACTGGCTTTTAATAAAGTTAGATATCTTTAAACATAACTGCTATGATAAATAAAAATGTCCAAACTAGTATTTTGGAAACACTTATTTCATCAGAAATTTATTGCTCTCTTGTGCAGTGACTACAATTTTTGTTCTGTCTTGTTTGAGGTTTTTAGTTCATTGCTTATGTAGTAACTATGGAATTGTTTCATAGTGTTGTTCTTGCAAGTTGTTGATTACATGTGTCTGCCTAATAAACTTTCATGACTGGCCTTAGATTTTGCTAGGCAGTTGCCTTTTAAAGTAATATTTTGTTATACTCTTAAACTGTTTTAAGAACTTGTTCACAATTTTGACACTTTCTAGGCTAGAACAGTGATTTAAGTGCTTTGATTATACAGATACAGCATTTCATTGGAGTTTTGAGCTTATCAGATCCATGAACTACTTTTAAGGATGCATCTATAAGTGTATATACATGTTTATACATATTTAAAAATGAAGAAAATAAAGTCTATTGGCAATAAGTTTATCTTTCTTATACTAGCATCTGCACATCCATTGGGAAATAGTTGGGGAGAGTGCGGGAAGGATTTGCTGTTGTGTTTGGCTTTGGCTTTGAGAGCAACCACTAGCAGGATTCCTGGAATGCATGTTCTACGTTAACATATGTAGTTAAAGACTCTGAAAAGTTGGATGCTAGTCCTACTCAAAAAATTTATATAGATACTTCCTTTAGCAATGGAGAACATTTAAGCCATTCCTGTACACCTCTTGTAGTCAAATCCCCCCATACTGCGACTTTGGTTGCTCTGGCTGCAGATTTTTTTTTTTTTTGACCCATCAGTCATGCCAGTACAACTGTTAGTGTGATGGGTTATTTTTAATCTGCACCAGTTAGTGTTATAGTGCTATGAAAAGTTACACTACCAGGAGTGAGGGAGCAGTGCAGGAGCAGAGTGCGAACACGTTAGGCTGGATTTGTTTCTGGGAATAATGTCAGTGAAAGCTTGGCTTCAAATCATAGCACTGAATAATTAGAGTAAAATATCTTTATACTTAACTATGATTGTGTCAGAGCAGCCATATGTTTTGATTCACCTTTTGAGAGTGCTTTAATATGTACATCCCTATTCATAAACATCTGTAAGAGGTGCCACCGGTTGATGTTACTTTCTAGAATTCCATGGCTGTGTTATCAAATTACTTTTAACTGTATTAAAAACAAACAAACCAAAAAACCCTAAAAAATCAACTGGATTATAATGTAGCTGGGGTTGCTGTATGCATCTTGTTAGAATTCTGCTAGCATAGATTGCTTGTGCCTATTTTGTTTTTAATATCAGTTACACATGCTGTCATTTTCATTCTTATGGTTGGACTTGATGATCTTAAAGGTATTTTCCAACTTTAATGATTCTATGATTTTTTTGAGCACATTTTATAATTGATTACATTTTACCCTGAGGCCAAATGAAACTGATTCTCTTTAGTAACCCAGAACCCATGTTGTCAGTTCCATGAACCAATTTTCTGAAAATGGTATTTTGATATGCGTTGAAATCTGATAAACTTTACCTATATGTTAGAAAAGAAAAGTTGTTCTAAAGAACAGCCTTCTACAGAGACTTAGGCTTGATTCTGAGGCCTGGCACATGACCTCTGCTGTCTTTGTCAAGTGTAAACTGGCTTCATGCTCTTCCGCTTTTTCCCATGACTAGAATCTAGTTTAGTGCCTTACTCCTTTCTTGCCTAGTGTCTAACTTCAGCACCTTAAGCCCATGAAGGAAGGAAGGAGTATGGCTTTGCTACTTCATATTATCCTCGAGACAGCATGTAACACCAGCAATCTCATTCTCATGTACTTCAGTGCAAGTAGGGCATGATTCTCTCTGCTGCCCTGTGCTATTACAGGTTGGTTATTATTACAGCACATCACCACATCTAGCAGCTCATTACTCCTGTCCTGAAATCATCTTCTCTTATTGGATATTAGACAGTTTCTCACTGTCTCTGTCCTTGTTGATAAATAGTGAAGAATATTCATGATTTTGCTTAATTAAACTTTCAAAAAAGAAACTTGTCCAGTGTTTAATCATAGAATCAAGAAGGTTGGAAGAGACCTCAAAGATCATCGAGTCCAACCTGTCACCCTAAACCTCATGACTATCTAAACCATGGCACCAAGTGCCACGTCCAATCCCCTCTTGAACACCTCCAGGGATGGTGACTCCACCCCCTCCCTGGGCAGCACATTCCAATGGCCAACCACTCTCTCTGTGAAGAACTTTCTCCTCACCTCCAGCCTATACCTCCCCTGGCGCAGCTTGAGACTGTGTCCTCTTGTTCTGCTGCTGGTTGCCTGGGAGAAGAGACCAAACCTCTCCTGGCTACAACCTCCCTTCAGGTAGTTTTAGACAGCAATGAGGTCACCCCTGAGCCTCCTCTTCTCCAGGCTAAACAGTCCCAGCTCCCTCAGCCTCTCCTCATAGGGCTTGTGCTCAAGGCCTCTCACCAGCCTTGTTGCCCTTCTCTGGACATGCTCCAGTAATTCAACATCTTTCCTAAACTGAGGGGCCCAGAACTGGACACAGTACTCAAGGTGTGGCCTGACCAGTGCTGTGTACAGGGGTACAATGACCTCCCTGCTCCTGCTGGCCACACTATGCCTGATGCAGGCCAGGATGCCATTGGCTCTCTTGGCCACCTGGGCACACTGCTGGCTCATGTTCAGGCAGCTGTCAACCAGTACCCCCAGGTCCCTTTCCACCTGGCTGCTCTCCAGCCACTCTGACCCCAGCCTGTAGCTCTGCATGGGGTTGTTGTGGCCGAAGTGCAGCACCCGGCACTTGGACTTGTTGAATGCCATCCTGTTGGACTCTGCCCATTTGTCCGGCCTGTCAAGGTCCCTCTGCAGAGCCCTTCTGCCTTCTAACAGATCAACACCTGCTCCCAGCTTGGTGTCATCTGCAAATTTACTGATGATGGACTCAGTCCCCTCATCCAGATCATCAGTAAAGATATTGAACAGGATGGGGCCCAGCACTGATCCCTGGGGGACACCACTAGTGACAGGCTGCCAGCTGGATGTGGCACCATTCACCACCACTCTCTGGGCACGGCCCTCCAGCCAGTTCCTAACCCAGCGCACAGTGGAAAGGGGAAAATCTTGGGAAATCATATGGAAAAGTGTTCAATAAACACTTCATGTTAGAAGATAATGAAGAAATTTTTTTTGTCACCTTGTGTATAAGGTTTGATAGCCTTTAATGACATTATTATGTATACTAGTGCTGGTCTGATACCCACGCTGTTTAAGGAGATAAACTGACGACTCTCACTGAAAAGTCAGGCTTCCTTAAGGCTTCCTTAGTTTGCTTTGTCAGAGAAGCATTGCATCAACACAAGAACGAGAGAAGTACAGATAATATTTTTTTGTTGGCAGTAGTTTGGTAATTAGACTAGAAATATAATAATTATGGTATTCATGAAGAGAACTGTTGCTTGGCTATTCTTCACTTTTTCTGATAGCAGTCCAATGATGAATTGAACTTTATGTACTCACTCGTTTCAAGGAATTCCTATATTGACTGAAGTTACTTTTGGGTTCTACATTCTAAGCAGTATTTTTTCCTCTCCACTTCACCAAAACATTGGATTTTGGGAAGGTCCATGTGTTAGGCAAAGTATTATTGCTGAAACAGCCCTGTGGTTTTGTGCAATTACTGGTGTTACTATGGATTAGGTTATTGGTAATGTGTGTAAACAAATACGTTTCTTATTTCCTGTATTGTTAAACGCTTTCAAGATGATGTTAGGGAATGTGAAAAAAGAACTTAATTGATTATCACAATTTATTTAAAGAACAAATAAAACCATTTGTGGTTAGAGATGCTGATGTTTATTTAGATAATTTCAAAAGGTATATATTTTCATTACTATTTTCATATGTTACTTTTATCTTTTTTCCTTGCTGCAAGAGCAAGTCTTGTAGCATGAGGGACCCGAAGTTATGTGACTGAAGCCAAATTTTTATCAAGTCTTAATTGATAATTAAAACACTGTGCTTTGTGTTGTGGGTATGGCTATGGAGGTTTTTGCATTTTTTTTTTTGGTGGGGGCTGTGGGTTTTGAGGAATTCTATTTTTGCTGAGTTTTGAAGAAAATGTGACTTATTGGGAAGTCTTGTCTGTCTTACAAAATTTGTGGGGCTCTGGTAGGTTTTGGGTTTGAGCCACGTGGTTTCATGCATTTGGGTTTTGTTTTTTTTTTTTTAATAAACATACAAAGAGAATAAAGCTCTAACTAGTGTTTCAGTAACTCAGTTGTGCCAGGTATATTACATGCTTCACAGTAGGATGTTCACATTTTGTGAGTCACTTAAGTGGGAGTATTTTTTAAAAGTTACCTTTCACTGTAGTGTCAGAGGCTTCCTCTCATAGTAACTGGTGGATTGTACAAGAATAGTTTAAGTTATGTGAAGGATATCTTTCATCTGTTCTCATCATAATAAAGATGAGAATTTGGGTAATTACCAGAACACGGATCTTTGAAGGCCTTCCGTATGGAGTCTAGCTCAACCTGTGTGGAAGGGAGAGAGACCATTTAATGGTAATTACTGTCAGGTACAGTAATCTTTCATGAAAGAAATGTTTCAGTGTACTGAATGTTTTAGTATGTGTCTTTCGATTTTTAGTGTCTAGTGTCAAGATGGCAGAACTATTTATGGAATGTGAAGAAGAGGAGCTAGAACCATGGCAAAAGAGAGTGAAAGAAGTGGAGGAGGATGATGATGATGATGAGCCAATCTTTGTTGGGGAAATCTCAAGCTCGAAGCCAACTAGTACATGTAAGATAACATTTTCCATAATTTAAAAAAACTTGTTTCAAGATGTAAAACTTTAAACTTACTTTGAAAACATAGAATTTTTAACAGTAAGGCTCAAGAAATTAAATCTTACAGCCTTTCTGTATGTTGCTGTCATTATGAAATTTTGTCCTAAAACTTAGGTTTTACACATCTCTCTCTACCTCTAACCTTAAATCTCTGAAGTTAAAACAAAGACAGTTAAAAGGTTTAGCATTAATATGGTTAAAAGTCCACTCTACACAGTGCGGAAACCATGCATGCAGTTGGTCTCAATATAGTTGATATTTCATTAAACACTTGGAAATGCTTTCCTACAAAAGGAGTGTGCATGAATATTAAGAATTCAGATTACGATCCCTCCTTTTCTCCATCCTGTGTTTCATGTGTTGGTGGACAGTCTGAATGGGTAGACATCATTCTGGCAAAACCAAGTTAACTGCCTTAAGTGTCTATAATAAAAGCACAATGGGGATGTGTTTTATGTGAAGAAAACTATAGAAGCATCTCTATTAAGTAAGAGATTTTTTACTGATAAATTCATTCATCCTCTGTAAAGTAAGAGTTTTTTCATCAAGTTGAATAGTTTTTTCCTAATGCAGGCAGTGCAGGGGGTGAGGTTAGGTGATTGTGCCAACAGCAGATGTGTCAGGATTCCATGTTTGTCCTGTGCTTGGGCTTTGACAGGTAAGTAAAGAAGAACATTATTTTTGTGACTTAAGTAATTTTTACTAATGAAATTTTTTCATTTCTCTTTATGGCTTTCCATGTTGTAGTCAATCATTAAAGGGTTTGACTTGAGGTTTCTCTAGCTATCGAACACGCAGGATTTTGCCTGGTGAGGTTTACTGCTTTCGGTTTGTGCCTTATCTCAGATATGCTTGTATCCAAGATTTCCATGGTAATTTTCTGAAGGTGTGTGGTTTACAGTGAAGAATCTCAAGATAAAAAGCTAACCTAAGCTCTGTCACACTGCTGTGTGGTCTCTTGAGCTATTATTAGCTGTTCAGTCATTTTAGTTCAAAGTTCTTTCATCTTTGTATTTTGTTACTTGGATGGTAGGTCTTCAAAAAGTGGAAAATTAAATTTCAAATATTAGAGATACTGAAACTGGTGTTGAGAGTTCTGTAACCTGAAAATAGTTCTTGAAGTATATTAAAAAGTATTAAGTCTTAATATTTTAAGAATGTTCTAGATGCTCTTAAAATTTGATGACTATTTTATAACTAAGAAGTTTTCGGCTGTTAAAATTTCTAGAAGGACTGAAAAACACCCTTACCGTTTTCTGATAGGTTCTCAGCTATTAGTCATTGGCAAGTAGGTAATGGCATGGAGCATCTGTTAAGGCACTAGGCATATACTGAAACAACAAATAAGTCAAGTTTCATTGCAGTCGTTGTAACCTTAAGGTGTTTTAGTAGTCATGAAGGATTGAAATAGTTCAGGGGAAAACAGCAATTTCAATCTGATTGAACAACTTCAAGAACTGCAGTGAAAGACTGTGACTTATAATATATGCATCGTGTTCTAGTGCTGTCCGTACTCAGTCCTGACACAAGTAAAATCACTTATGGTGTAACTTTGTACTTTATCTCTTTTCCTTCCTTTTCCTCAACTTTTCTCTTTGTAATCTTCTACTTCATTATCAAAAACAGCTATGGAAGAATGACATCAGTTCTTCTCTGGCTTGTAAGTAGTATTACCTGGCAGTAGTCAGGCTTCAGTTTATTCTTGGTGATAGGTAAGGCACAGTGAACTCAACTTTGTTCATCACTGTTTAATTTTTACCTGAGAAAATTCCTGTCGGATCAGATGAAAATTGAGATGACGAATGAAGACCCTTATGTAGTACTTGAATTTTTCTGAAAGGTACATTTTCTCCAATACATAGCAGTTTTGGTAACATTTTCCTGACGATACAGTTAACAGTTTTTATAGACTGGTGTGGAAAACTTGAAGGACATGGTGAAAACTCCAAATTTGATGTGCTGGCACTATGTCATGTACAGTAAAGTACTTCTGATGCACTTCAGTAATTCACATTTTGCTCCCCTTACCCTTTCCTGCAACTGGTCATTTTCCTTGCTTCCTTTTTCATAATGATACAAACATATAATTTGTGGCTACTTAAAAATGCTGTTCTGCATGTTAGCTTTCTAATACTTAGGTGCTGTTTTACCTAAGAGGAGGAATAACACTTCTATGAGGGAGGAGAAGGGGCACATCAAGTCTGTGATGAATCAGTTGAGTTGTGTATATTGAGTTGATCATTTGAAATCATTGGCTTCCTAAAATGTTTTTAAAAATGGTGTAGTCTACCTTTGCATTTTAGGATGTGAATACACGTTATGGGATGTAACTTTTAGGGCAGCATTGTGTTTTTTTGTAGGTAGATGAAAGCTTTAGTTTATTTTTACTGTAGAATTCAAATGAGATGCAGATTTATTAACACAAAGTATGTGCTCAACTAAATCTGGAATGAAGTTATTCTTTGCTCATTGTTAGTGTTGTTGAAGTAAAAGGTGAAATTTTGTCATATCTTAAAAATGCAAACCTATTTGGATCTGTTGGTTGCAGCTGCTGTTCTATTACTATGATCTATTGCAGGTGAGAGGTTGAACACTGATCTTCAGAGATCTGATGCTATTAGATATATCAACCTGAGTAGTGTATACTCATGAGCCATTGCTGGTGGAATCATCCTTAAAATTGTTAAACAATATGTAGACACTCTGAAGTCTGTTGTTTGAGATCCTGAGGTAATTTGACCCTGGTTTGAGAAGGTGTTGTAAACCTTGTTGATTAGATATTGGAGGATCAATCTAATTTCACATGCATATTTTCACATGTCAGAGAAAGAAACTTGACAGCAACACTAACAGAATTGATAATCTGGCTGTAGAACAACATTTTGATTTGAAGAATATTTCTGTAAAATTCTGGAATGATCAGAAACCTCAGCACTAAGACATATAAAAAGTCTGGGAACATTGGTGGCATTAGTTACTGATTAACATAAAATCTAAGAAATTGTTTCTAATGAGCTAGAACTGTAGATTCTGCTTTAGAGAAAATGCTTCCTTTAGAGCGCTTTTTGTATTTGGGAAACTTACATATATGAGAAACAAGTGAATATAAATGCATTTTAATCAGCAAAGCTAAATATTTATGAAATATTTATTTTATTTTTTGGTTTGCACACTCATTTGTGTGTTAATCCATCTCCACAAAAAAAAACCCAAAACTGAGATTCTCAGGTGAACTAGCCTAAGGGGAATAGAAGAACATATCTTAACTTGTATAGATGACACTTTTCTTTGTCAGGTATTTATTTTAGAAATAGTATTCTGATTTATAAGTCAAATCCTCATTGACTTAATTAGTGGATATGAATGCTACTTTGAATTTGAAAAGCAAATAAGCTATTAATGTAACTGTAATTAAGATAAATATAACTTTTGACAGATATATTGAACAGAGTCAACCTCAGCTCATCACGAAGGGGGATACAGAATGGTGCACCCAGTAGAGGTACTTTATTGTCCTAATATGGTAATTAAAAATAAAATAATCCACAACACTTATGAAACATCTGACTGCAAAGTTATATGAAGATAACTTTGGAATCCTTTGCAACAGGTACAGTTACTGCATTCAAGCCTGACAGTTATGCAACACCTGCCTCCAGCCCTGGTGCCATGCCTCTTCCGTCAGTCTTTCAGACCGTACCCAGAACTACAACTATCTCTGTAGCACTCCAGCCATTGTCTATACCAGTGAATATTTCAGGAACTACACAAACACTGCAGATACCAGTTGCTGGATGTTTATCAACAGAGCAGATGCCTGGGTCAAGCTCTGGAATATCACAGCCTGCTAGCAGACCTGCAGCCATTGCGGTGACAACGCAGTCAGTATCAAGAAATATCACGGTTCCTATAGTGGCTCAGCCCATATCCAGCACTGTAACAACAGAGCCTGTAATACTCAACCAGGTAAACTTTTATTCCCTTAAACTGTAAAATAGTCAGATGCAACTACTTTTGGAGAATTTAAGAAGGGACATATATATTGACAGTCTCGTAATTTGAAGACCTGGGCTGGATTATAGACTAGTATGTAAAGATTGTAGGACTATATTCTTGCACTGGTGACATAAAATACTTGCTTGAAAATACTGATTTTCAGGATTCAAAGATGACAGCCTCAGTAACTGGAATTCAGTTACATAGGAATCTTATCCATAAGAGAAATTAGTTCTGTCTAGGTGAATTTTTTTATGATGTGTGGAGAAACAGCAGAAGTTCTCATTCTCAAAATTTTAGGATTTCTTTATTCAGTTATGGATCCTCCGTATTGATAATTTAATTTTTAAGTAGCTTGCATTTGGTGTTCAAAGTAACTTTGTAGTTTTTCCACCTGAATTTTATAGTACTTTTCTTGGTATTTTCACTTAAGGGAATGCTGTGGTAGTGGTTTCTTAGGTGCTTTGCTTTCCAGTTCATGTGGCAGTTGTAGTGAAATAGTAGTATGCTAAGGAGGACTCAAGCATCCAAAAGTTTTAGGGTCAATAGATGAAACAATTTAGCAATGTACTTGTTTTGCTTAAAAAACCCAAGGGTATAATGCACATCAATCATGTTATAGAGCTTCCTGGATTGTCAAAGAACCTCAAAATGATAATTTTAGAGTCAAATCAGATGCTGTTTTGCTCATAAGAGAGAGAGCATGATGTAGTGCCTTTATTTAAAATAGTTTAAGATAAAACTGGTTGGACAGTGTGCCTATAATATTAACTATTACTGTCAGGTTAAAATGAAGTCTGAGAGTAGACACCATCTTCATTGTCCATGCAGATATACACACCTGTGGTTGTCGCAGCTGTCAGTCGTTGAGTATAAATAAAAATCATGCAGCCTAATGTATTTTGCATTTGCAATCCATCTGAATGATCGTAGTTAATAAGGCCATTAAAATGAGAATTAAATGTTTTTGAGACTTGTGTCTAAGTAATAGCCAAGGGGAGGTTGTATTTTAAGAAAAATAATGCAATGTAATCATTGCTTGTCAACTGGGTAGCTGAATCTCTGGCAGATTCATGGGGAAAGAACTCGTACTTTCCAATTTTGAGTCTTCAGCAGTTGATTGATAGTTTGCAGCGAGAAATTTTGCATGTCTAGTGAAACCAGTTAGCTAAATCAGTGTCAGTGCATCTAAGATGGCCTAGAATATGATATAATCAACAGTGCAGATACCAGTAGGATATCTGAGCTGCCTCTGGAGTCCTCTTAAATCTAACTTTATAAATCAGGAGAGATAATACAGAAAGGTCTGCTACTTCACATGATGTATGCACATATTTCAAGTTCATGAATTTTATTTTTATAAATGTTAACTTATGACAAAAAATGCTTTATTAAATCCTTCAAAGGAGTGCTTGTGTGTCCTGCAGAATTGTTATTGCAAAAGAAAGCCTTCTCCTTTACTTCATGCATACATGCTCATGTTTTTGTTCTAATACATAAAGTTGCTAGCAGCCTCTACATTGATTTTATTAGAAAACCTTCCAGTAAATGGACATAGGAAGGATGAACTTCTACAAAAGCTAAAGCTGGATGCTACTCAAGACAATGTTTTCCTTTAAAGAAACTATTCACAGTACCCTTCTTCTGTGAGAGTTCTTTCTCGTTCATCAAGTTTACTTTTAACAGGAATGTCACAGATCAGACTTCGGTTAAGATTTATAGCCTTTCTTTGCCAAAACCTGCAGGTTGCGGTTCTTCCCTGGTAGTGTAGAGAAACACCTATTGAAAGTTACAGCCTGAAATGAAACTTTGCATGTACACTGCATGGAGAAGGATCTCTAACAATGTAGTAGTCTATTCCAAGTTAAACTGACTTTATTTAGAAAGTGATGCATCATTTTCTGGGATATCCAGTGCATACATACATGTTGGCTCTTAAAACTTCCACTGTTGAGATTACATATATTGTATGGTTTCTTTGTTGATATTTTGATCATGGCTTTCATGAGCTCTTAATTTTTAAGTTATCCAAAATGTAACATCCTAATCCTTAGAGAAGTGGAGAAATTGAGTACCTTTAGGAAAACTTTTTTTGTGGTGGTGGTATTTGGTGTTGGTGTTTTTTTTTTTCCTTGCTTAAGATGTGCTGAAAGTTAATCTTTAATAAGCCTTGTCTAAAATGTTTTGCTTTCTTGGTTTTGTGTTGTTCTTTTATGGGGCAAGAGGCTTATTACAGTACATTAGCGGTTGGAAGGGACCTCAAGAGATCATCGGGTCCAACCCCCCTGCCAAAGCAGGATCACTTAGGGTAGTCTACACAGGAATGGATCCAGGTTGTCATCAGTGCACTGCAGGAACCTTTTGGACTCTTTGTGCTTGGGTGTGTGATCTTTCCAACTAATATCAGAATGGTTGAAGTTGCCCATGAGCACCAGGGCACTTGATCTTGAGACTACCTCAAGCTGCCTTTAGAAGGCTTCATCAGTAGCTTCTTCTTGGTTCTGTGGTCTGTAGTAAACACCCACAGCTGTATCATCCATGTTTGTATGTCCCTTCACACTTGCCCGTAAGCTTTCAATGCTTTTATCATCTCCCCCTGGTTAAACTCAACACATTCTAGTTGCTTATTCACATAGAGAGCAATTCCACCAGCTCACCTTGTCAGTCTGGCCTTCCTGAGAAGTCCATAGTTGTCCATAACCACATTCTGGTCATGGGAGCTGTCCCACCATGTCTCTGTGATTGCAACAAGATCATAGCCTTGCAACTGGACCCAGATTTCTAGTTCATCCAGCTTATTTCCCGTGCTTCTTGCGTTGGCATATGGACACTTCAGAGACTTAGCAGAGGAGTATCTGTTACCTTTGTGGGTGTCACATAATCCACCATCCCTTATAGCCCCTGGGATAGCAGTGGAGCTGGTATCCTGACTCAAAATTGTCCCAGGAATGTCCTCAGTGAGCCTGGTTTTTCCCTCTTCCCCCTTCGAAATTAGTTTAAACACCTATAAACCAGTCCTGCCAGTTCTTGTCCCAGGATTCTTTTTCCTCTTAGACGCAAGCATTTCCTATCTATAGTCAGCAAGCCTGGGGTCTTGTAGAATAGCCCATGTTTTGGGTTTCGTTTGTTTTTTCTTTTTGTACGAATGTTCAGCTTTTTGGACAAAGTACTGTGTTGTTGTTTTGGATTTTTTTTAAATACCACTATTGCAACATTTTTATTTTACTGTTCTTTGTGGCATGTATGCTATCTGTGTTTTGGTCTATGTTCTTGTTTTGAATTTTCTTTATTCAAGAGCTTCTTAGTGGTTTTGTCTTAATTCCCTCCCCCAGTCTTTATTTCACATTGGGTCACTGTTTTATATTTATAATTTTCTGTCTTGGGCTTTCAGTGACACTTCTATTCATACATTTCCGATTCTTCCCAACTTGATTCATCCTAAGTGGCAAGGACTTAAAATATTTTTTTCCTTTTTTTTACCTGGGAATTGCTTGATGTTTGGATCTTCAAATTGTAAATGTTCAATCATAAATTTGAAATTGAAATATATGAGATGACTGTATGATGTGGTTGGATGCTATGGCAGGATGCCTTTTTAGCTGAACATCCTTTCTAGTGCTTTTGTGTTTTTATTTTGATGCAGCACATGTCAATCTCAGGATGTAAAAGCTTATTCTGTGGTCATGGATTGCTTTTGATCACCAACAGGGTCGAATTCCCTCAGTTTCCTAATGTGTAGGTCTGTAATGTACTTTTTGTCCATGTTTGATATTCCCATTTTGCCACCGAAATACCCCTTTCCAACCACAGATTTGATTTACTGACTTTCCCTAGAAGTCTAGTTCTTCGTATTCTTGTTACTGCACTATGTTGATGCAGTTCCAGAAATTGAGTCATACTGTTCACAGCGATTATAACTCCGAGCTAATGCTGTTGTGTATGATAGCATTATATTATTGTGTATGACAGCAGGGTTATTCTCTTCAAAAGCACTTGTTCTGAATGTCCTCCAATAAACCCCAGCCAATTTGGTCAGTGTTGTTCCCCTGCTTAGCAGGCACTTTCTTCAGTCTGGGTGTGGTTGAGGTAGGGAGAGCAGAGGTCCACTACCATACATTGTAATTTGTCTATGTGGATTTGGTTGCTACTTACTTTTGGTTTCTACAGCTAAGAAATCCAGGATACAGAGTTACAAAAGGTAGATTATTTTTCTTCACTTGAATCATAGGTACTTAGTTTATTATAAAGGTGTTGGGTTTTGGCTTTATACACACGACAGTGTCTGTATGTTTACTTTTAATTTTTTTCCCCATTCATGTGATAAAGCTGTTTGGGTTGTTTCTTTGAAATGTTTTTGTTTTCTAAAGCATGGGGAGATACTGTTGTGAGGGGGTTTTACATATGTAAAATGATTGCATGAAAAAGGCAATTGTAAACAGAAAAGAAAATTTTGAAAATTCTGAGACTTTGAATTTCCACGACGTCTGGTATTACTTTTTATTTGCCAGATATATTTAGCATTATTTTGGAGAAAGTTAAAATGCTAGCAGTATGTAGAACATACAAACAACAGAATAGTATGAGAAGCAGATTTTGTGTGTACTATTCTATTGGTCATGTTTCAAATCTAGATGGTGTGCTTAGTCCTCCACACTAAACCCTCCACAGGCTTGCCACCAGAGCATTAGTTGTGCTTCAGAAGCAGTCTAAACTTTTTCGCTTGTAATTACATTGACTAGTCTGAAACCACTTGTGGCTACAGTAACAACTGCTCTGTTGTGACCACGGCTCATGTAGCTGTAAATATAACAAATAGAGCAGGGAAATGTAACTAGTTCCACACCTACTTTTGAACATTTAATTTATTTAGATTGGATTAGGGTCACTCACCAGAAGAAGGAATCTCTCTTCAGAAGAAACTGCAGGGTCTTCCACAAAGATGTGTTTTCAGATAAGCAGCACATCTGTGAGTGGGAAAAATTTTGTGAGATTGATCTTTACACTGATGTCAGTCTGTATATGTGTACTGGGTGATTTTTGTCAAAAGATAGCAAAATAGAGCTACTTTTGTCATGCTTTTTTTGTTTCATAGTACAGGTTGATGAAATGTAATTAAAGGAATTATTTTAGACTAGAAAGATCAAGTTAACAGGGAATTTAAACAGATGTTGTCATCTTTCATAAGGACTTTCTGAGGTCTTATGGTTGTTTTTACTGTTTTGATATGCAGCTATGAATAAATTAACCACTGATGAGACTTGCAAACTTACTAAAATATCAAAAGAAACTCTTTTGGAAAGATTGTAATGAACTTCATTTACAGATAAGTACTTAGGAGTGCTTTTAAGCAATGATATGTTTTTCAAATAAACCCTTTGAAGCCTGCAAAAAAGCCTAAAAAAATGTTAAATCTCACATGTCTTTTCCTTTTTGAAAATGTCTTATTAGGATTTTATTATGGATTTGCCACCAGATGCACCAGATAACGCATCTGGTATGCTGTTTGGTGTGAGACACAGCTCAGGAGTTCCACAGTACCAGACTGAGCCAGCAGTGAATGTAACAGGTGGGTATAACTGTAGTAGTCAATAAGAGAAACAGACAACTTAATGTAGTTAAACTGTAGTGCAGATCTTTGGTTTATAACTTCAAAGGGGATTCCTAGAACGTAGTATAGCTACCTTTTTCTTCCTCCTGTGCATAACAGTGTAATGTTTAATGAAACGAAATTTGGAGCCTTGTGTTGTCAGACTTTACTTTTCAGCACATTAGGCTGACTGTAGTATCAACTGATGTCTTACAATGCTCATTTAGATGGAAAAAGCGTTGCCCCTGTAGACTGATGAAGACTTGTTTTCAGTATATCCAGCGTTCTGACTTGCATGGATAAGAATGATTGTTAGCAAGAGAGGTGCTGCAAACAGTACTGGAATAACTTTCCAAGTCTGCTGAGTTGATTCCTTGTGACAATAATCTTGATTTCTTGACTGTTATATATAGGAGTTGGAACAGATGGGGGATCAAAAGGATCCTGTCTGAAAAGGGAGGGGAAGGATAAGAGTAGGTTATTTTTTTCCCCCGACTAGCTAAGTTGTGTTTCAGCACAAACATTTTAACCTACTTAAAAAGAGCCAAACAAATAAGTGCCTTTTTTGTCTGTGTTGCATCAGATGAAGTACATATTAAGAAGATCTGAAGTATGCAGTGTATTCAGTCTTAAACAGGCTATAACTTGGGACTTCTTTTTTGAAGGATTTTACTTCTGTAATAACTGAATAGAATCCTGTCATTCAGTCTGTAAGTTAAAGTTGACAATCAGTTCTGATTGTTCTGTGAGGGAACATATCTCAATGAGTGGCCTAATAGGTCATGCTACAAAGTTATGTAGAAAGAGTGATAATTTATTCTGCTTGGTGTTAATGATTTTATATCTGCAGTTTAGGCATTCTGTTCAGATACACTAACAGATTTTCACTGCTAAGTATTTCTTTGCATGTGTACAACTATTCCAAGGTCTTATTCTTGTTCTAGTGATTTAAATTGATTTTTGTTAAGTAAGCAAATGTTTCACTTCCTATAAATTGTTCAGTGTTCCAGCCCTTGCTTGCTGAAGAACAGGTATTAAAGTTTGTGGGTTTGTTTTCTTTTGCTTTTTATTTAGGAGGCTTGCTTGCATACTTAAGAATTACTTCTATTAATCTTACCAAGAAAAATTAAATACTTAAAAGCATGAAGGGTTGTTATTCAAAATGTCTTAAATATACCATACTCAGTCTACATTTACTTCAGTAAGTTGGCATTAGAATTTAGAAACTGAAAGGTTTATACTTGTGGGTGCAAACACAAATATCTTTGTGAAATAGAAAACAAATACAAGATAGATTCTCACTGTCATGGCGGACTGAGAGTGGCATGTACACATAGTCACAAAACTCAGTAGAGTATCAAGCATAGATTGCCTTTATTATTATTGACAACACACATTTGTATGTTTTCTATTCTACTGTGGCCACTTCTGATTGGTTAACACGTTGTTTTTAATACTCTTACTGGTTGTTGCTACATCACTATGGTAATAGCTGTTCTTGTTAACTTTCACATGAGATGATTCAAACCTTTTATCTCACAGTTTCCCAGGCACTCTTCGTCCTTGCAAACCACCTGCACCTCTGGAGCCTCCCATATCTTTACTGATACACAGTAATCTGCCTAAGGCCAAGTTCTTCTTTCCTAGGCAAGGAATCTGCGGACCCGCCGCAGTCCCCCACAGTAGGTGTCACTTCACAACATGGAAGCATCTGTATTTGTGGTTTTGGCTTGGTGAGATCACATAACACACGTTCTTGCTTGTGCGTTCCAGTGCCTACTTGCCCATGTTGGTGCTGTGCTTTAATTTGCATGCAGCACTGGGCACAAGACTTTCTGAAATACAGTATTTAAAAGCAGTTCCCAAAAGGATTCTACCCTGTGATATTTTGCAGGGCCAATTCTAGCTTCTGTACTTGGATCATGAAAGGTGTTTTGTAGATCAATATAATGTAAATACGTATTTCTGAAGTCTAATCAGGAAAACAACAAGCTGCTAACACAGAATGTTAGCGTTTGGAAGGGACCTTGAAAGATGATCTAGTCCAACCCAGAGCAGGATCACCTACAGCAGATTACATAGGAATGCACCCAGATGCATTTTGAATATCTCCAAGGAAAGAGACTCCACACCCGCCCTGGGCACCCTCTTCCAGTGTTCCATCACCCTCACAGTGAAAAACTTTTTCGTCATATTTACATGGAACTTCCTATGCCTCAACTATCACCCATTGCCCATTGTCCTGTCATTGGGCATCACCAAGAAGAGCCTGACTCCATCCTCCTGGCACTCACCTTTTACATATTTATAAACATGAATGAGGTCACCCCTCAGTCTCTTCTCCAAACTAAAGAGCCCCAGCTCCCTCAGTTTCTCCTCGTAAGGAAGATGTTCCACTTCCTTAATCATCTTTGTGGCTCTGCGCTGGACTCTCTCAAGCAGTTCCCTGTCCTTCTTGAACTGAGGGGCCCAGAAGTGGCCACAATATTCAAGATGTGGCCTCACCAGGGCAGAGTAGAGGGGGAGGAGAACCTCTGTCTGCCTATTAACTACACCCCTTCTAATACACTCCAGAAGGTTATTGGCCTTCTTGGCCACAAGGGCACATTGCTGGCTCATGGTCAACCTTCCATCCACCAGGACCCCTAGGTCTATAGCTGCTTACCAAAGATGGTGGAATGTTGTCTGGCAATGACCTGTGCCAGCTCCCTCAGCACCCATGGGTGCATCCCATCTGGACCCATGGATTCAGGGATGTCCACATTGCTTAACTGTTCCCTAACCTAGTCTTCATCAACCAAGGAAAAGTCCTTCTTTGTCATGTCTTCCTCTGGGGCTCCTGAGGACAGTGTCCAGCAGTATAGACGGAGACCAAGAAGGTATTTAGTAACTTTGCCTTCTTTGTATCTGTCACCAGGGCACCCACCTCATTCAGCAGTGGGCCTACATTGCACGTAGTGTTAGTTTTTCCTGCAATGTTTTGGAAGAAGCCCTTTCTGTTGTCCTTGACCTCCTTTGCAAGGCTGAATTCCAAGGAGGCCTTAGCCTTTGTAGTTGCCTCCCTATATCCTCTGACAACAGTCTTACTCTTCTCCCAAGTGACCAGCCCTTCTTTCCATGACCTGTAGACTCTCTTCTTCCACTTGAGCTTGCTCAGCAGTTCCCTACTTAACCATGCAGGTCT
This sequence comes from Indicator indicator, assembly GCF_027791375.1. NCBI lineage: Eukaryota > Metazoa > Chordata > Aves > Piciformes > Indicatoridae > Indicator > Indicator indicator. The sequence goes on from NC_072025.1 coordinate 8,821,756, forward strand.
CCTGGTTCCCTTTCTCAATTTCCTACTTGTTGGAATGCTCTGATCTTGAGCTTGGAAGAAGTGGTCCTTGAATGTTAACCAACTCCTTGGGCCCCTTTGCTTTCTAGTACCCCATCCCATGAGATTTCCCCTAGCAATTGCTTGAAAAGGCCAAAGTTGGCCTAGCTGAAATCCAGGGTTGTGATCCTGCTTAGTATTTTGTTCCTACCACAGAAGATCCTGAAATCCACCATCTCATGATTGCTACAGCCGAGGCTGCCCTCAACCTTCACTGCTTCAACCAGACCTTCTTTGTTAGTGAGGATAAGATCCAGCAGTGCTTTTCTTCTAGTTGGTTCATCCACCATTTGCATCAAGAAGTTATCAATGCACTGGAGGAACCTCCTGGACTCTGGATGGCTGGCTGCATAGGCCTTCTAGCAAATATCTGGGTATTTTAAATCCCCCATGAGAACCAGGGCCTGTGATTGCAAGGCTGCTGTCAGCTTCTTGTAGAAGGCCTCATCAGCTTCCTTGTCCTGATGAGGTGGCCCACAACAGCTAGCATGCCCCTTAGATCACACCTACAAACCCTCAACTTGCCCCCCATCCACTTCTGGACACAACACATTCTAGTTGCTCCCTCATGTAAAGACCAACTCCACCACCTCGGTTTATCGACCTGTTTTCCAAAAAGGATATAACCATTCATGACCATTTTGTTATGTTGCTAAATAGGTGGTGGCATTAAGTGAAACAACATTGATAGCTCTTACCTGCAAGTGGTATGGGGATGTATGTAAAACCGTAGCTTGCTTTCTGATGTTTTGAGATAGGGGTTGTTTTGGTTCTTCTCAGAAGTTGTTTGAGTAATTTGCAATGCAAATTACCTCTGCTTTTTGAGAAGACTTTTACAGATATTAGTTCAGTTTTTCACTACACCCAAAGCAGTCTGGTGCAGCTAGACCCCTAGAAGAGTAGTGTTACGAAACATCTTTAGTTCAGGTCATTGTGTCTTGACTCTTAAGTCTGGTTACTAGTAGTTCATGATAGTCTTAAGGCTATTTCCAGTTTGTGCTGCCAATTCAGACATCTTGGTGTTCATAGATTCATAGAATGGTTTTGGTTAAAAGTGATCTTAAAGATTATGTAGTTTGAACTGCCCTGCCGTGGGCAGGTCACCTCCCACTAGACCGGGTTGCTCAAGGCCTCATACAACCTGGCCTTGAACATCTTCAGGGACGGGGAATCCATGACCTCCCTGGGCAACCTGTTCTAGTGTCTCACCATCCTTACCATAAAGAATTTCTCTCTAATCTCCAGTCTAAATCTATCCTCATCAAGCTTAAAGCTGTTCTTTTGCCTTCTCTCCCAACAACCACTTGGAAAAAGTACCTTCTTGGCTTTCTTGTACTTCAGGTACTGGAGGGTCGCTATAAGGTCTCCCCAGAGCTGCCTTTTCTCCAGGCTGGACAGCCTTAACTCTCTCAGCCTGTCCCTGTAGGGAACTCAAATTAATGTGAGTCAAGATGTGATAAGTAGGCTGAATAAATTTAGGTGGTCATAGTATGATTTACTGGTTTTCAAGGATGGGTTTGTAGCTGTTTGTATTTACCCTTTTCTTCTCCACTGGCCTTAGAATGTGCAAACTTAAGTTGGATATTGTTTATTTAAATTCTATATGGCTTATTTTTTTTAGTGAACTCTTAACTGCTTTATGTAGACTTTTCCAACCTTTGAAATATCAGCATCACTAATGTGTTCATCATATACTATGGAAAAAAACGGAGGTTCTTAAGTTTTAAGCCACTTTAGGTTTGAAGAAAAGTGGGTTTGTATCTAAGCATTCTGGTGCTTCTGAATGCAACATTGTAACTCCAAAAAAAAGCCAAGCCTTATGAGATTGTTGCTGGAAGCAATTCAGATGTTTCACCTACAGTTAACTGTCCAACAGTAACAGCATCACAAAAGTACACTTCACAAGGTAGGGTAGATGAAGTGGTGTAGCTGTCAATCCATGCATTTGTTTCATGGAGAGAGCTAGTACTCTTGTAATGTTTATGTTGACTGGTGTTACTAGTGCTGTGAAGGCAATGCAAATAAGTAACTTTGTTCTTATGCCTTGTGATAAGAAAAACCTTTTCTATGCAAAAGTTTTTACATACCTTTATAAATTAATGTACCCTTAGTTATTACCTATTCGAATTCTTCATTGTTGGTAAGTATGTTTGAATTCTGTGAAGCCATGGTAAGTTGTGTAGTGGCTCTGAAGACGGGTGATGAAAATAAATGCCAGATTTTCTATGTCAAAGAACTGAATAGAGGCTTGAAACTTTAAAAAAGAAAAAAAAAAACAAAACCCACCCAAACAACCAAATAGAAGATCAGGATTGAATTTATTCTGTGACTGCTGAATTTATCAGCTAATTCTGGTTGGATGAAAGGCATCTTCATCCTTGGAGATAATTCAGAAGGTGACTGGACATGGCTCTTAGCATCCTGATAAGGTTAGACTTGCTTTGAGTGGGAAGTTGGGCAAAAGCACCTGCACAGGTCCAACCAAAATTATTCTGTGGTTTTGTATTTCAACTAACTATAGCGAAGTGTGTTTTGCAGTTCCCTTTATTTTGCAGCAGGTTTTTGATGTAGTTTCTAATAGTACTGGGAAAAGGGATGAGGCGAATTTAAGTTTCAAAGATGGGATATTCTTTGAAAGACCTTTCCCTCCCTACAAGAAGAAAGGTAGTGTAGCTGCTTCAGTGTATTAATAATTAAGTGTGTTTTCTTTCTGGGCCAAAAGATACTTTCCAGCTGATTGAAATGAGATGTATTCTTGACTTTTTCATCCATGTGCTCTCTCTTATGCCTTAAAATGAGGAGCTATCTCTATGTGATTTTGTTGTTTGAATAACTTTGGTTTTGTTGCATTTCTTGTTGGCAGCTGGTTTGCTCTCACTCTTCCCCATCAACCATCAAGAAGTAGCCATAATGTGAAATGTTGCAGCAAAAGTTTTCATCCAATCTGTGCCGGGTAAAACGGATACTGTGCTGTAGCCTGGGGTGTTCATAACAGCAGGATCTTATTAAGTGCAGTAACAAAAGTAGATCGTATTCCCCCCAGTATTTTTTGTCTCTAAGCCATCACTTGATAGCATAGCAGTTTCTCATCTGCCACAGAATCCATCACTGAAGCACCCCAGAACACAAAACCTTGCCACAGAACCTGTTTCTTTCCAATTTGTCTTGCACTTAGCTGTGAAGTATCAAAGTATTTTCCAAACCATAATAATGGAGACCTGTGCACAGTTTTGCAGTATCTTTCTTGCATGGCCATCCACTCTTTTGAAGGGCTTTCTGCTTAATTATGATTCTTAGCAATGGTGTTATCTTCAAGGAAAAATACTATTTGACTTGTGTCTACCTTGTGGTCTATGCAGGACTATATTGAAATGAATGTATAACGCCGTTGCAAGATCATCTCTGAACTCATACATTTACTCATTCTCTTGTTATAAGGTAGATGTATTTCTGTGTTTCATGTTACTACTTTTTTTCATAGCCCTGGTGGGGCACAGTTGACTACAGCTGAGATGTTACTTAAAACTCTTCCTGTGTTTAACTACTTCTGAACTACTTAGTCTGTGTGGAGTTCTCCAGATCTGTGAATGACTTGAGAATGCAAGAGAACTCATCCGGAAAAGCAGCTCTTGTTCTGGCGGTTTGGTGAAAAATGGAAGCCTGGGCTTATTAATGAAAGTTTAAGCTAATGCAAATTTGTTTGATTTTGGTTTTGCTCAAGAGGTATTAATCATATTATGTTGATAAGAGAAATACAATTTTCTTTCATTACTGTGAGTAATTATTTAGAGGATTTATTCTTTAGGTTCTCCAAAGACACCTTTGCTGAACAGGAAGGATGCATCTGAATAGGCCTAGGTACCAGTAAATGTCCAGGCAGAAATTCTCATTGAGAACCAGATGGCGAAATTCATTCACAAAATGAGTTATCTGGACCTTATTGTGATGATGATGAGGTCCTGGCATGAAAGAAGTTTTATGTGGTCATTTGAGGATGGAAGTTCTTAAATCAAAACCATCAAAAATCTGTCCTATCCAGGGGGTGGTGGTTGGTAGTGAACAGAATTCATGTTTTATCTCTGTCTCTTCACACCCTCCTATTTTTTTTCCTTATTCTGTACTGAGGTTTTATGTAAGTTGTTTATAGGTTTATATCAGAACAAACTCAAACTCACTTTAGAATCTAAAGACTGGTTAAAAGATGGTGTAAAACCTTGCTTATTAGATGGTTATTATAGCTATAGCAATTGTAATAGTTTTAATATGAAATCGCATATTTTGCTAGAATAAATCAAGTATCCTGTTTGTGAGTTCTGCATATTAACATATTTGAAATTTTACAGATGCAAATGCTGTATCAAATACGATTAAAAATGGAGGACCTTTTCCACGAGCTTGTCCGAAGTGCAATATTCATTTCAATCTTATGGATCCTCTAAAAAATCATATGAAGGTAAAATATTTGTGGGCTGGTAAACATTATAACAAACTTACATAGGCTTCTGCTTGGTTATGGTAGAGTGCCATGTTTTGATAGCTAGAAGCCAGACGCTTTGCATGTGATCAACTAGGGCCCAAACACTCGAGGTTTTGCAGTTGTGGAGGTGAAGAATAGAGTAGGGGGGGTTTAAATCATGCCACTTTTGGCCTTATTTTCCAATGAATTGAAGCATATTTGCAGTCTCAGTATGATGTCTTTTTGCCACAGCTGTGATTTCTTGACGCATTGGCAAGACTCAGGTGAATTTTGTGAGGGTAAGTGCATATGATAGATGTGGGTCTACAGACTGCCTATTTGATTTTTACTGAGACAAAGATGACAGTGTAAAACATAACCTTATTGTCTTGGTCTATCACTTGGGAGCTAAAAAGGTTGTTAGCCGACTTAATTTGTCATTCATACTTGAACATTGCAGAAGACAAAGCATTCAGAAACTAAACATCATTCAGTCTGTTGATGAAACTACCTGATGTTGTTTCCTGGAAAATACTTCTTAATATTTGGTAAATATTTAGGTAGTTCTCTGGCTGATGTATACCATTTCAGAGAAATGACTGCACTCTAGATACGTTTTGAATAACCCAGAGAAAAAAAAAGTATGAACTAGTGCATAATAGAAATGCTTGAGGCTGTAAGTTGCAGGTCGTGTGGATTTACTGGGCTAGTCCTCTTCGGCTTCAAAACAAAATCAAGAAACATATAGAACGGTGGGGAAAAGTCAAGGGTTTTACCTTTCCCTAATTATTTGTAGAGAATAGCTTTTGCACTGAGTACATCAACAATGAAAAAAACATCGAAGAATTGGGTTTACTTAGTATTATTTAATTAAATTTTTTAGTTAAACTATAAGCATTAACCTTCCATAGTAGGAAATTAACTCCTTAATAGAAGGCTCATTGAAAGTGGTCCTGCACCATAAGAACATTATTCAAGCAGGAGAAAGATCTCTGCTCTGAAACATTCTGGTCTTGTTCACTGTTAGGAACTTTATAGCATCTTCTGTCTGAGGTACTTCAACTTCAAAAGTAGCAAATTTCATAATAGAGATGTTGGGCTTAGCGTTCATTACATACACTTGAACATAAAAAAGCTTGAACAGTGTGTGGTTTGTGACTTAAAATTTCAGAATTTTTGAGTATTTCTGGAAAGAACTTTTGCAGATATCATAGAATCATAGAATACCTTGAGTTGGAGGAACCCTTGAGAGTTGTCTTGTCCAAGGGTCCCTTCCCTTTCAACATATGTCCTCCCTAAAGAAGCTGAAGATAAAACTTTCCATTAAGCTCTCAGTAAACTTATGACTGTCAGCAAAATTCTTGCATAAAAGCTGCTTTCCTCTTTCTCATTACTGTATTCAAATGAATAAAACATTTTTCTGAGTAAGGCAACACTGGTATACCAGTTTCTAGCTTAAATCCATCTCACATGAACCTGTGATAAGAATCCCTTTCCAGATTTCATAATATTTAGTGTTTTGATACCTAAACATTGTCTGAAGGTCAGTTGCAGTTCACAATCTGTACATGAATATGAATGAAATTGGTATATCAGCGAATTGAGGTTTGCCTTTAACTCTAGTCAGTGAGTGGGTTCAGTTTTTAAAACGCTGTTGTCATTGATGCAGTTTGGTAAGAGACACTGATACCTTTGTTTCTGGTTGTTTCTTGTCCTCCCCTTTTCCACCCAGTATTGTTGTCCAGAAATGGTAGATAACTTTTTCCTGGAAGTGGCCAAAACAGAATGTTCGAGGACAACAAACCAGGTGGCTGATTTTGAGAAAGGAAAATTGATTATGTTAGTTAACGACTTCTATTATGGGAAACATGAAGGTGACACTCAGCAGGTTCAACAGGAGCAGAAGACTCATACGACATTTAAGTGCTTCAGTTGTCAGAAAGTTCTTAAAAATAACATAAGGTATTTGAAATAATTTCCTTAATTGTTAATCACTTAAAGCCCATAGTACTGTTTCATGTATTAAAAATGTGTCTCTCTAGAATAGGATTTTTTTTCATGTTGAAAACTGATAATATTGGGTGACTGAACAGAAATTGAATTAATTTGTGCTATGCATGTATGTCCATAACTTAAACTTTTTACAAATTAGAGTACGCATTTTAATGGCATCTAACATAAGTAGAGTTTTAATGAGAGCAGTTGTGGAACTTTGGGGTTGGAAAGGGCAACACAGAGTATTTTACAGTTTGCCATCTGGATGGATGGTGGTATCAGTACATGCAAGTGTTAATTAGGGATGCACAGTGACTCATAGTTGGTGGTTTACTTATGTAACATCTGTTATTTTAATGGAATAATTTTACTTCCAAATGCTGCAGAAAAACTTTAGTAAGCGGTTTTACTAGGTAGATGAGTCTGTGTCATTGTTCCTTTGGAGGCTGAGGTCATTGAGCTTTTTTACATGGATTCTTCAAGGGAAGCTGAAATGATGGAATGTAAAGCTGAAAAATGGACAATTCCTTCCAAGAGTACAGTCTGCAAATTAAAATGAGCAGGTTTATGCTAACACCAGACTCATATTATTGAACAAGAAAAATTTTCATGTAACTACAAACATTAAATTTGCTGTGTGTGATTAAGTATGTGTAAATCCTAAGTACCACTAATTTGTCTTAAGCAGCTTGAGAATTTTGTATGTTGTTAGACTTCGAAAGAGCTTAGTCACAATTTCATAGTTCCTGTTAATTATGGCATTTTTTCCTTTGCATTTTAAGAGCAGTAAACAATGTTTGGTAGAGGCTGAGAGGTTTTTCTTCTGCTTTTGTATAAATAATACTGGGCTCATTTAGAAAATCATTTTTAGGTACTCTTTTCTACTTAGCATTACATTGTAAGCTATTAGTGCTGTGGTACCTATGTGTTCCACAGCATGTCATTCAAAATGAGCACTTAGAGTCAACTTTGAGCTATATTAATTTTTGCCATAACTTTGAAGCTATATTCCAGAGTTAACTGTTGTATTTTTATTCCAAGATATATATTACACCTTCAAGCATCTATAGTGGACAAAATAAATACATAATACCTTTCTATATCTAGTGGAAGTTTTCTGGATGTTAATTTAGCAAAAAAAAAAAATCAAGTGATTCATTGGGGTAATCCTTTGCTTCCTTGACATGTGTTTAGCCAGTTGAATCTGCAAATGAGTGTTCAGTACCATGATGTGAGGTGAACACACCATTGACATTATGTTCTGTTAAGGTACTGGTTTCAATTCCTTTCTTCTGCTTAGGTACCTGGATACCTTCAGTTAGTTTGGGGTTTTTTTGGTTGCTTTGTTTTATTCTGTTTGGTTATTTTTAAGCAATGGCAAGATAGTGGAAGCTGGAGCTCAAGAGGCTATTTATGTTCATTTATTTTCTTCAAATTTTAAGGTTACCATTTTGAGAACTACATTCCTTTTGTGACTGTGACCTACATTTAATAGTTCATCTGGCTGCAATGAAATGAAGCACGTTCAAAATAGAACAGTTTTTGAAATTTAATAGTAGTGGGTTATGCAACTAACCTGTCCTTGTGCTGCTCCCCCAGTAACTGTCCTGCCAACATCATGGGTGCCCAGATTTCTACATTCTTACTGCAGATAGGTGGACATTCTGAATGTGAAAAAGTCATAACTTCAAGTACTAACATACCACCACGTTTCACATACTCTGATTGTCAACTGCATAGTGGCAGTTTTGATAGCAGTCCTTAGTCAACCTCAGTCCTAAATGCTTTATACAAAGAAAGGCTCTGCTAGTTTTGGAATGGAGGTGTTTTCAGATAAAGCTGCAATTTCCTAGTTGCAAATAATGTTCTTGCTATGTAGTAATTTTCAGCAGAGCTAAAGTTACATTGGATTCAGAATGTAGCTTTGAGACTCTGGTAGTGTTTAAGTATGAACAGCAGACATTTTGTTGTTGTTGCCTTGGCTAATTTCCTTTTATTTCAAGGCAATGTTTTTTGTTTAAGCAAACGTGAAAAATGCAATAGATTGCTTAGTCTTAGAACATGTTTCAGATACGCTGCATGTTCCTTCTAATAGTTAAGATTTTTTTTTAAGCCTGGAAAGATGATTTTTGGCATAGTCAGCTTGCTTTTAACTTTGATTTTTTTTTTTGTTATGATTTTTTTAATGAACATTATTCCGTGTATTTTTAATTTTTTTTTCTAATTGAGAAGTTCTTATAAAGTTTCTAAAGAATACTGTACATAGTGAATGTAATACGTATAGCAGAGGTAAAAATGTAGCGCTTTTGCATCTGTTCACTATTTATTTCAAGGTTTATGAATCACATGAAACATCACTTGGAGCTTGAGAAGCAGAGCAGTGAAAGTTGGGAAAGCCACACCACCTGCCAGCACTGTTACCGTCAGTTTCCCACCCCGTTCCAGCTGCAGTGCCACATTGAAAGCACACACACGCTTTATGAGTCATCTAGTAAGTTGAATTCTATTACATGGAGTCTTTTTATGACCTAGAGATATTTTCTGACATTGCAGGTTTGTAACTTCACAGTAAACCATAGTACTTCAAGAGCAATAATCTTGAGAGACTTCTTCAGTCTGTAAGAGATGTGTTGTGAAAACACATTTTAAAAAGTGCTTTTTTGGTTTGTTTGTTTATTTGCTTGTTTCTGGCTTTGGCTTTTTTGGTTTTTAATTGAAAGTTTTAACTGCAGGAATTAATGTTGTTTAAGGGTCTTGCACTCCTGTCTTCCTGAGGAGTAGAATTACCATTGGCTTTATCTTTGTAAACATATATAGTTCAGATGTTGTAATTTAGCCACTTAAGATTCCAAATCAATTTTTACTTTTTTCTTTTTTTTTTCTCCCACTCTTTCCAGCAATTTGTAAGATCTGTGAATTATCCTTTGAATCAGAGCAAGTTCTTTTGCAACATATGAAGGACAATCATAAGCCAGGTGAAATGCCGTATGTTTGCCAGGTATCTCAAAGGCTGTTTTTATTTAGACAACACCCATCAACCCACTCTCCCACCTACTCTTACCACCTTTACCATAAATAAACTTGTATAAGAAAATCAAATGTTTTGTTACAGGTATGCAACTACAGGTCCTCAGCTTTTTCAGATGTAGAAACACATTTTAGAACAGTTCATGAAAACACAAAACATTTGTTGTGCCCATTTTGCCTCAAAGTAATTAAAATTGGAGCACCATATATGCATCATTATATGAAGCATCAGGTAAGCAGGTATTTTTCATCTGTAATGTTAGAAAAACGCTAAGTATATCTAATGAATTTCCCTGGGGAAAAAAGCATAACTAATTCGAATGGTTGTTATTGGATAAGAATAGTTAATAAAATATGGTGGAAGAGTTATATCTGCTTGTTTTGAAATGTCTCTTAAGGGAATTGTTAGATTTAGTCATGTGTTTGTGTAACAGCAGCTGCTATTTACAAACGTTTTCAAATATCTTTGAAAGAATATCTCTGCTATTTGTTTTCCTCATTAAGTTGTAGTAATGTGTTCTGCTTTTCTGGAAGTTGCTAACAAACATTTCGCTACTTTACATAGGGAAAAAAGTTAGAAAGTACTGTGTATTCTTGTAACTGGCAAATTAATTCTTCTACCTCTTTGTAATGATAGTGCCTTGCATTTTCAAGTGTTTAAATATTCTCCTGAATTCCTGTGCAGTATGTTGCCTTTGTACAACATTAGGATTTTTATCTGGGTGATGTTTTAGAAACTGGATGACCATTGCTTGAGACAAGCTAGGGCTGGAGTTTTGTTTATCATGGCATACATGCTTACTATAGGTTGTCTTCCATTTTTAAAAGAAAAAAGGAATATACCGTTGCACCAAATGCAGACTGCAATTTTTGACCTGTAAAGAAAAAATGGATCACAAGACTCAGCATCACCGAACATTTAGGAAACCCAAACAGTTAGAAGGACTGCCGCCTGGAACAAAGGTGAGTGTTCATACAAGAAAATTAGGAGACAAAAGAAATATACAATATATGGGCAGAGAAAGAGATAAAGTAGAGAGAAGTGCTATTCTCTTCTGATTTTATTTTCTTTTGCCACCTCTAAAATGAAAATCTTGAGAATAATGTTGTTGCGAGAATTGCCAGGCAGAGTTCATGGTTTCTTCCTGGTGATTTTTGATGTTGCGCTCTGTCCTATTTTTTCATACATGGGTCCAGGCAGTGGTGCTGCTTTCTTGAGCTGCTGGTTAATTTCCCTGCTCCAATTTATCCTTTGTGCTAGGGTGAAAGGTCGTAGTCTGGTTGTGGGCCTGAGGAGCCTACATCATTTCTTGTGAAACACTTTTCAACCTGTGGAAGATGGCAAAAAATTGCATAGCATGCAAGATCTACTTCACCACAGACAATATGTGCTTAAAACTGAGTTCACCAGGTCTTTTTTTGGCTGACATGTACCGATACCTATCTTTTCAGTTAAGGAGTAAGAAAATTAACATTTTGATCAGCTCTTCACAGGACAGTTTGCTGTAGAATCAGAAAGGGAAAATGACTGAAGTTGTTGCTGATTGTGTTGCTTGTCAGAATGTGAAGCATTGCTTCCCTGTTCTGTGACAACACCTCAATTTTCTAAGGATTTCTTAATGTAACAAAATTTTAGATTATGTATAAATATTGTTATTAAGTCTTGACAGGTTTGAGTCTGAAGAGCTTAGAACCAGGTTTAGAAGATGAGGTGCTTCTAAACTATGACTGTGGGCAAGAAGTGTAATTTGGAATCATGCTGCAATTGAAAACAGGATAAGCAAATTTAAGGGTAAGACAAGGGAGTGTGTTATACTGCCAGATGGAAGGTCAAAAACCAGAATTAGTCCTCGAGGGTCTAGGATAAAGAGCAAGAATATCTGAAGGAAACAGGCTGGCTAATCATCAGACAAGAAGACAGGACTTTTGCTAAATTCAGGAACTAGTGGGGTTGATCTTGTTAGGAGGGCTAATTGGCCTGACTCTTCTGTTTCTTTTCCACGACTGCTTTTGCTGTTGTTTAGGAAAGCAGGATGTTGCCAGTTGCAAATCTGAAGAGAGCAGTATCTTTAGTCATGGGTGTTTTCACCAAAAGAAGAGCTTTTAAAGCATCTGGTGTACTACTGAGCTTTGGTTTACTCTGATGAACAGTATTTCATATTTTTCAAAGTAGTCTTCACTGAGTGGGGTTTTTTTTGTGCTATGACTTTTGTCATAAAGTGGCTTAAACTCAGACAAATGGAAATGAGAAGTACTGAATGGATTTTTTTTTTCATACTTGTAGGTGACAATTCGAGCATCTCTTGGATCTCTTCAGTCAGGATCATCAGCTATATCTTCTGTTAGTACAAGCAGTTCCACGTTTCAGTTATCACCTAAAGCTAAAAATACAACCACTAAAAATCATAACAGATCTAATACAAATAAGTCAAAAGCAAAATCAAAAACAGCTACATCAAAGAAGCAAAATACATGGACCAACAGCAAAAAAAAAAAAGTTACAAATACAGCATTGTACAATTTAAGGTAAAATATTATCACTAAAAATACCTTAAGTGTACCTGAAAGATAATTAAATGATCAATTATTTATATCCAGATAATTTTTAACACTGCAGCATGGAAGATTTGGCACTTCAGTTTTGCAGAAAAAGTAGGCATACAGTACCGGTACTGTGACTTATAATTCATCAGTTCTGGTGGAGGTGGACTAGTTTATGGTGGAAGAACAGATATTCTAAACTTAGAGCTTTTCTCTGCACAGAGCCAGACACTTGAAATCCTGACTTGTTAGGCAGACTTGTGTTTAAAAGTGACCTGTGGAGGAGAGTACATCTGCCTGAGCATTCTTTGCACATTTGCTTGTGAAGGAAAAAGTATTTCCCTCTTTCAGTGGTTTTTAAGGGGTTTATTTGAATTTGTTACTTAAAAGGTTAAGTCTTGTCTGTCCTAAGAGATACCTTAATTTTGGGATCTACCAAAAAAACCCTCTAAGAATGTAAAAGCAAGCTGTTGGGAGAATGCTGTCCATAAGGACAAGAGGTTTACAATTTACTGGCTTTTGCAACCCTGCATTAAGAACTTCATGGGTGTTTTCTGGACTAGAATATAGTTTCATGGTTGAGTTGGCAGTTTTCCTTGTCAGAGATCTTAGATGTCTCCCTCCCAATAGCTAACACTCAGGCTGTAGCTCTCTGAAACATTCCAAAATGGCCAGCAGAATTTGGAACAGTGGAGTTATGTTCTTGTGTTGTAGGTATTTCAAAGCTTATTGGCAATACTAGGGGTGGCAGGAAAGCCAAAGGCTCTTTTTCTGCATTGTGGTGAATGAAGCATTTCATTGAAATCCTTTTCCAGCACATAGTGACTACAGCAGCAGCTGAAAATTGGAGTATCATATTCCCAGGAGTTGTCAATAACAGATGCTTAAACAAACTCAATTTTTATTAATGGTGACAGTATAATTCAAGGAAATAATAGTTTTCTTCATGTATGCTAACATAACGTATAATAACAGCTATTTAACTGATAGATTTTGAATTTCCTGTTTTCCATAAGGTAGGCATGCTTGTTACTGACTTCAAGCAAAAAGTTTGAAATAGTTACCTGGTCCTGAAGTATTGATATTAAGTAACTTTTTCATATTACTCTTAGGTACCATTTGGGAGCTCACAAATGCATTGAGTGTTACTCAGAAATAAAAGATTTTGCAAGCCATTTTCCTGCTTATGTCCATTGTAGCTTGTGCAGGTATAACACTAGCTGTAGCAAAGCCTATGTGAATCACATGATGAGGTAAGAAGTCTTCAAAGATTTTAATGGGTTATCAAATGCTATCATATAATGTGTTAGGTGTTTCTGTTAGCTGAATTTTAAACTGAGTCATAGGACTGGCAGGGAAATGTGTAAGATTGGCTTTTTACTTTGTAATGAGTACCTAAGATCCCATGTTCTTGTTTTGCCTTAAAAATCCACAGGGTCAGATAATGTTCTGTGTGCTTCAGGGTTTCTCTATGATCTTTCATGACCACTTCAGCCAGACTTAGCAAATAATGACCAACTGCGGTGTATTCTTTGGTTTTCAGATTGAATACCTCATCTGATTTTAAAAGTGCCAAATATGCGCAGTCACAGCTATTGCTATTGAAATCTGTGCTCAAATACCATATAAAGGATGTTTCAAATAACATAAGCAGATACTTTTTTCTTATGCTACTTCTGGTCATCTGTAAGCCGTTTTGCAGGAGATTTGTCACTGATTATGAGGCAGTTTCATTTGAGGGTAGAGTGTTGGCACATAATCTACCTGCGTGTCAGATAACTTACAATTTGATTCATCTCATTTAAAGTACAAGTTTAGCAAAGCCTTGGTTCTGTGGAGCACTGTATAGCTACAGTCATGGTGCTTCAACAGCTAAACTGCTGATGGAGACAATGTAACTGTGTTCTTGAAGAACTAGGCTGACAAAGTTAAGCCTTCTATGTCCCAAACTTATTTAAAGGAGAGTAAATGTTTTGAAGTAGAGCTGAGATTCACAAGCCTGTAAGCTTTCAGCAATATATAGTGCTTTAGAATAATGCAGGTCAGGAATGGAGCCTTCTATTTTCATGTACTATGTTCATCATAGGGAGTAATGTAAGTCTAAGTTTGAAGTGGTAATATTTTCTTATATTTAGTTTTCACAGTGCTCGTCCAAGTAAAAGATTTTGGATCTATAAGAAGCATTCAGAAGAGCTACGGTAATTTTACTTTTTTCAGTTGCAGATCATAGTGTTTTCACTTTGTTAATGAACTGATTAGTTAGATTAGAGCATCTTAAATTTCTAAGCTTCCACAATTTAGAAAGAGCAGGGAAATAACATTGATTCTTCCACTAGCGTTCTGTTCAGTGACAAATGTTATTTGTCCACATTTATTATCTTTCTTAACTGTGAGCATTTAAAAAAAATATTTCTATTTCTTTATTTTCCAATTATTCATAATGTGCAAAATGGAGAAGGGGTGAGAAAAACAAAAGCCAAAGGAAAAAAACACCAAACCTAGGAAACTTGTCCTTTACAGGTAAATTTCTTTCTAAAGTGGTGTTCTTTGTGCTACATCCAGCATGGATATACCCTGGTCATTGATAGGGAATTCCAGGTGCTAGTTGCAGTGTGAAAAGTAAGAATACATTTCGTGAACCATCTAAAGTTGTAACGAATTTTATTTATTCTTTATATAATTTGTCCAATTGTTGTAACTTAACTCTGTTAACTCTGGTCCTGTTTTGATTATACTTCCTTTTTACTTTCTCTCCTTTAGAGGTTTGACTGTAGTGTGTCTTAACTGTGACTTCCTTACTGATGTTTCTGGCTTAGATAGCATGGCCACACATTTGAGTGAAAGCTACTCTCATACTTGTCAAGTTATTCTAGAGAAAGGTGAGTGCATATATTGGTTTTTTCGTATAGTATACAAATACGTATATATGTTTCTGTCTTATTGCAGTCCCTTTCAGTTGCATTGTCATTATTTGTGTGTACTTAGATTTGAAAGTGAGTGCTTCTGTATTTCTGTATTTTAAAATATTTTTAATGAAACCCTTTATTTTTATTTTCAGTTTCTGTAGATACCCCAACTGCTGAACAAGTATCTGAGTAAGTTTTGTTTTACTGCTTAATGTTTATTGATTTAGTGACAGATGGCCAAAATTTGTACTTCGAACTTGAGTTTTTGAATTTCATAGAATTTGAAATGTATGCTTCAACATAGACCTTTACCTAGTGCTTTTTCCTCTTACTGTGTCCACAATTTGAAGAATGAGAAGAAATTACTACCTAATGGAGCCAAAATCAAAACCAAGTTTTTCTTCACTTTTACCAAAGAGACATAAAAAATTTTTGCAGTATTAGAACTTGCCAATCCTGATTTTTAAATGTAGACATAGTGACACTGTGACTTCAACTTTCTTTTAGTGCTGGCTTTATTAAATGAGTGGTTTATGTTTTAAAAAAGTGATCTTTATTGAAGTAGGACAAACTCAATCTTAGTATTTTATATATTTAGAAACTATTTTTTAAATTGTTATTCGTATGACAAAGGTATACTGTCTTCCAAAGAAAAATTACTGTAATTTGGTTTTCAGTGTCGAAGAATTTGAAAAAGAACCTGCAGATTTTTGAGTTTGTGTTGCAGGGTTTGCTTAGAGGTTTATTAGCCTTAGAAAAATCAGACTTGTCAAACCACCCCTGATTTATCATGAAATGGTGCTTGAGGCTTTACAATGTAGTTTGTGAGCATATTTATGCCTTAACTGAAGTTTCAGAGATGTGTCAGTTGAATTTTCTAAACCAGTTCAGAGCGCAGGAATGGAAGTGTCAACTGAACTGCACAGAAAGGTATTTTAAAAGACCGGAAGAAAATGGGTTAGCTTTGATTTAACAACAAGCTGTCAGTGAGTCCATCTAGCCTGTAGCAGGATTCTAAAAGTTATTAGATATTTCTCATGCATGATGAGAACTCTTCCAACAGAGTGAGAAGTTCTTGGGCCTCTACGTATAAATCAGCTTTCACTGAGTGCTGGAAATACTCCCAATATCATAACTACTAAGCATTTTCTTTCTTAGTTTCCATAAACTGGCCAGTTTGGAGGTGTACTGGAATAATCTGTTATCTGACCGAAATGTACAATTAGTTTCTTTAGCTATGAGTAGTAGTAGAGCAAAATACTTCCTGTAAACTTCAGACATCTACTAATAGCTGTTTAGTATGTGATACAGCTATATAAAACTGGTGGTGGTCTGATAGGATGACTAATAGACATTATTAAAAAGAATTTAATATTTACTGACAAGTGAACTGGGGAAGGAAGTTTATTTGGGAAAGCGTTACAAAACACCATTTAACAAAGGAAATTTTGGATTTTTGAGCACAGAATATCGAAATTGGACAAAACACTGAAAAAAGTAGTTTTGGAGAGTGAGCTATGTTCTTTTCATCAATCCAGAATGGCTTGTGTCCTTTAACAGTTTTCACTTCACCGAATTTCAAACAATGGAAAAAACAGCGTTGGGCTGTGATAGCTGTGAAAAATGCAGCTTTTCTACTTGGAAGCCCGTGTTGGGAATTACTGCTTGCTGAACTATGTGGAAGGAAAGGTTACAGGTGTATGGAATGGTGGGGAGAGAGGTACAGTTGTGGCAAACCGTTGTCAGCACTGCACAAGGATCTTACTGTCAACACATCACAGTTGTGTCCTATGAAAATGAGTAGGAACATTGGATTTATAAAGTATGTTAGAAATAGATGAGTGAGCACTGAAAAGACCTGAAATGGAGTCAAGAATATGTGCAAATTTGTATCAGTGCTAAGCCTAAGACAATGAGTGTACGTGTGCAGCAGCTTTCTAAATTAATTAGTTGCAGTACAGAATGCACACAGAAATGTTCATCTTTTTGTGGGCATAGTTCTTCATGGTATTCTGTGGCTTGCTTTGGAAGAGGAACTTGCAGTCAGTATTCTTAACTCTTACTTTGTAGTTTCTCAATGATCTATGAATGTTTCTTTCCATTCTTTGTCCTGTAATTTAAAGATGTATTGACTTGTGTATGGGGCTCTTCAGAATCACTTCACCATTGGCAACAATGACTCGCAGTTACATTCTTGAACACTTTTGGATCTTCTTGCATTTCTGAGATGCTATCTTTCAATGTCTTCTATTATATGTCAGACTCTGTGTGTTGTAAAACTCATCTTTATTGCTAATGACCAGACATATTCCATGACCTCTGTGTAATGTTGATGAGAATGGGGTTTTTTTGATCAAACTGCTGCTAGTTTGATACAGATAACCTAGCTGGAGATGTTCCAGAAGGAGTTGCTTTTTATATTGTAACTCTACATAAAGTCACCTTGTTTGTTAGTGATTCAGCTTGTGCTGAGGGAATAAGGTTTAATAACTATGCTGGTACTCTTCTAATGCTCAACTCTCTGCTTTGCGCAAAAATTAACATACTTGAAAATGAACTGACAGTAGACATTTTTGTTGCAGGGAAGTTCAAAGTGAGCAGGTATCCTATACTGCCTTGGCTCACTGATACAACATTGTGGACCAGAAAATTGAACCCAGTCCAGCTTGGGATTATTTTGGTATGTAAGTGAACAAGGATCTGACCAGACCTTTTCCTGTTTCTTCATGCATTGAAGCTGTGGTATTCTCTTCTTGCATCTTTTAGGCAGCAGGTCTGGTCTTTTCTTCCATTATTGTAATCTGGCAAAGGCCCTTCTGTGATGATGTTCTCTGCTTTGCAGCATTGACTTGCAGCTTTTTGGGGGCTATGTTCATTTGAAGAGAGGCTCGGCAGGAGTTTGACTTACATAATGCAGTGGTTCCTTACTGCTCATTTGCAGTGTTTCTTTGCTGCTCAAGTCTGTTGCCATCATCCCAAGCTAGAGTAGTGTGTAAATGATGACTGGTATGTTAATATCAAAGCCCCTTTTGTTCTGAACTTGGGATCCAAGCTTCTGAAAGTAAAAGGCTTTGTCATTCTCTTTTGGGTGTTCACGAGAACATAGTTTCTTATCTATTTAATATTCAAGTAAGTTGCATTTTTGTCTGCCAATGACTTTACAGTATACACTGGCAAAATATATTTCAAATGACTTCTATCTCATAACTATATAATCTGAATCTTAGCCAAAGGAATTTCTTAGGTGCTTTGCTCTGGTAGCTAATCTTCTTTTTGCTCCTAAATACTGTAGGAGGAAGGAATATGGAGAAAGCAGATATATTTATTGAGCCTTGGTTCTGAGGGTGAAGCAGATAGAGTTCATTCACAGCATGTTCTTTTCGGTATCATCTCTCATCTTCAAGGATTCTCTACTGCTGAGACATCTGCTGCTTTTGATTTCACTGCTTCTGACTTCATCTTTAGTTCTAGGTTATCTGTGGCAAGTTCATCCATCAACAGGTTGTCTGGATATATAATGAACTTTCCTTTTGTCATGATGAACATTCTAGTGTTCCTCCAAACTCGACCTCCTGCTTACAGCGGATATGTCTTGGCTGAATCTCTCATCACTAGCTTACAAGAAACTTAATAGATAGAGCTAATCTTACTCTGAAATCAGCCACTGTTGTGACCTCCTAGATACAAGAGATTACTTTTAATGAATGCAAGCTGGGTTTGATTTCCAGCACTTTCTTTTTCTCCATGATCAATCTCTTTGTGATTAATCTATTTTTACCAGTATTTTTGTCCTCTTCACTTTTAGTAGTCAGATGGTAACAGTTTTGGCAAAAGTGAGCTTCTGCAACCCCTGTGGTATTGCTAATAATGGCAAGGATCCTGTCATCCATTGTCTCTTATGCGTATTCTGTGATTGAGCATCTCCAAGCTTATTCAGTACTCTTAAAGTCTTTGTTCTTTTTGCTAACTTCTGTTCCATCTTGAGTGTTGCTGTTTATCTTCAACCATCAGTTACCTCCTACAGGTTTTTCTTGCAGGACTTACTTCTGTTTAGACACAGCAGCATTCAAAAAATCATAATGAGTTTGTGTTTTCATTGTGAATATGCTGTTGCATTTCAGAGGAAGTTGAATCTGTGATAGTTCATGTTCTTTCAGGTTTCCAGCAACAACAAACCTGAAATACGATTTCAGATTTTTGTGGTTTTCAGATATGTTCTCTTAAGAGTTTTCCAGAAATTGCACTAGATTAACACGTTGATATGAAGCTGTGTGAATTATACCTCTTCTGAATGCTGATTTGGAATATTATCATTTGGTTCTTTTACAGCTTTGCTACAGAATTTTTTTTAAGTTTCAGATTTACACTTGTAAGTTATATACACATTTGCCAGCTTTGTGTAACTTGTTCATGTAGAAAGAACTGTCATTGTGACTTCCTATTTCCATTTATGTGAGCATCTCAAACAAGTAACTTGTGGAGTACTCATAATATAAAACCAGTAGTAAATCATGCAAGTAAATCTGCATGATTCAATATTAAATACCTCTGGTCCCAACAACTAGGAAGTTACAAGAATAATGCTACGTGCTGGAGCACATCTGTAAGGACAGATCATGACTATGCATGATATAATCAGTTTAGGGTCAAGGAATTAAGATTTCAGTTGGGTACTGTAACCTGTCTCTTTTTTGTTATATTTAGGTCCTTTAAAGTCACTGTATTACAGGTTCATTAAAATATGCAACTGCCTAGCAACCTTGCTCAAGTAGCTAGTTCTATATTATGTTTTGAAAGTCTTTCTGACAACCAAGTAAATGTTTGTTTCTGTTAATGTTTGTAACTGTGCAGCTTTGGGCATAATACTCCTCTACTTGTGATAATAATAGTAAGTTATTATATAGCTGTCTTTATTGCTAACCCCATTTTACAGGTTAGAAACTGGA
Source organism: Indicator indicator (assembly GCF_027791375.1). Classification (NCBI taxonomy): domain Eukaryota; kingdom Metazoa; phylum Chordata; class Aves; order Piciformes; family Indicatoridae; genus Indicator; species Indicator indicator. The sequence continues at coordinate 8,841,684 of NC_072025.1, forward strand.
GATATGTCAAATAACATGAATGCTGCCATCTTCACTTTTCCATTCAGTCTTGAACAGTCTGAAGCACCACAACACTGAAGCAGGTTTTCCTCTCTTTAACTAGCATTCACACATATCTTCCCAGTAAACACTTATTGTCAGGTATTTGGGAGAGGATTGTGCTTTATGAATCATTGGCTCTACTTAGAGTGATATTGTTCAAAAAGGGGAATTTCTGCTAGAAGGTGAAGTTTTTAAATGAAAAAGCAACCAAAAAAAAATCCAAAACAAGAACAGAAAATTCACAAGCAAACACAAAAAGCCCCTGAACAATTCAAATCTCTCTCTTCTATTGGTTGTAATATAGATTTGTATTGATGCTGGGTATGGTTCAGTTGAGTGGCTGGAAGGTACCTTTGAGACACTTAAAGAAAACAACTTCATGTTATTTAAACTCTTGCAGATACATCCTAGAAAAGGTTAGGGGTGGCCAAGAAAAACGTTTGGCACAAGATTCAAGCTGAGTTCTGTATGGCTTACTCTAAGAAGCTGTCAGAGTAACCCTTCTGTTGTAAGAAAATATAGCAGACCACTGGGAAGACAGTTGCTCATGGTTTGAGTACTGCATGTGCAAGTAAACAATTTTATTACAATGAGATCAGGGTAAGCAGTAAGACTGAGCAATTTCAGAAATGAGAATACTTCCATCTGTGCTGAGACTCAGTATTATATTAGAGTCTACTTGTTTCATTGACTCCAGTGAGTCCTGGATGGCTCCTTGTGTAGGAAGCTGTGTTTCAGACCAACCTGAATTTAGACTAAATTAATGTTCATATTTAACTAGCTTGTATTTTGAATCTTTGGTGTTGTGGCAAATCCATTTTATGAAGTATTTCATTCAGGCTGAAATACTGTGCTTACACACTGCATTCTGGGACCATTTTATTAAAAGGGATTGACAGTTAAGGAGCTTTCTCAAGAAGTTTATTTTAATGTAGAATAAAACATCTTTGGAGAACTGTAGAGAGATTTAAAAAATTGATCAAAATTGTGGACCAGCAGGCTGTACTTAACCAGAGTTGATCACAGTCTTTTATTTTCATACTCTTTCCAGCATCATTGTAGCTCCACAGATGCAACAAAAAACATCACGTTTGTGGCTATTTGAGAATTATGGGATTTAAGATTTTTTACATCAGAAAAGTCTTGGAAATGTCCCAGGGTGATAGTTTTCTGTGGTTTAATGTCCACATGTAAAACTTTTGCTAATTACAAGCAAGAAGCTACTTTCTGAAGCCTGTTACTTAACAGAATTAAGGTTGAGAATTTATCTTGAATCCTAAGATAACCATATCTTTATTAATATACTTTAACACAAGATACTATAAACCCTGTTCACTTCCAAAACAACATAGACTAGCCAATTTTAATTTGTTTTAAAAGCTGTGAAATATGTCCTTAGAACTTCATCAGGTGAAATAACCTTTATAGTGCATTTCAAACAATCTGCTGCAATTGGATCCAATTCATACCCATTTATTTTGGTGGCAGAAGTTACTGTAGTTCCTGTCTGAATACATATTTTTTTTGTCCTTGAGTATACAATATCTCATTTATGTTTAAATAGTTCTTCTCTTTTGGGTGATTGTTTCAGACAAAAAGATTTCCAACTTACTTGTATTTTGCATAGAAATCATTAAAGCAGCAAACTTAGACTCGATGATCTTTGAGGTCTCTTCCAGCCTTCTTGATTCTAAAGCTAAATACTTGGTGTTGCATCATCTTTTGCTGATGTTGCTACCAACAATTAAATAGTTCTGAGGATTTCAAGTCCCTGGCTCAAAAAACATGTTGTCATTTGATTTGTCTTGATATTTTTTCTTACTATTAATTAAATGAGCATGGTTACAGTGCTACTATAGTGATATTATTGTAAAATAATCCCTTTTTTCCTTGTTATTTTGACATCTTTTATTGCAAATTAAGGTGTAGTAATTCAAATAATTACAAGTGGCTGTTTATACTACCATTCCAGTTGTTTGTTAGCTGCTAGGACATTGGTGGTAGTTGTTTATGGTGTGCTGAAAGTATGTGCTAAAATTCTTCAAAAGGTCTGGTTTAACACTGCTTTCCTGGATTAAATGAGGAAAATGCAAGTGGTAGATAGCAATCTAATAGTAGTGTACATTTTTCATAACATTTAAGTTAGAAAAGCTGCTTCTTCTGTCAAGTATTTTGTGCCTTGTAGACAACCAGTAAGACTTGCTGAGGTCATGAATTAATTTATGATAAATAACATTAAATATAACAGGGGCAGAACCATACTTCAGCAGATTCAATTTGCCTTTAATGCAGCATCAACAAAGAAGATACAGGCGTAAGCAATTTTGAGGGTTTTGTTCAGGGTTTTTTTTGGTTGGTTTTGTTTTTTTTAACAGGATACCTTTGAAAGGTTAAATTTTATATTAGAACTCATGACTTAACAAGGTTTTGTAAGACATACTTCTTGCTATCTCGCCAGTAGCATTTTCTTACATAAACAGAGAAAATCAATTTTAGTGATGTTGTGATAAGCTTTTTAATTAATGTGGGTTTAAAAGTCAATAAATTTAAATAATTTACAGCTCATCTAATAGGTGGACTGTACTTGTGAAGGCATTTTGAGGGCAGTATCTCTTCCAAATAGTAGATAGAGTTCAGCCGTAATGTTTTACAGTTGCCCTACAGTATTCTGGGTATTTGGTTATGGTAGACAATAGAAAGAAAACTGAGCTTGTTCTGTAGACTGTTTTTGTCAGGTCATTATGTTGCTTTATACACTTAACTTAGTATTTCAGGTCTTAAATACCTCAGTCATGGTTTAAAAGGTCTTTGTGATGAAGAGACAATTTCTAATGTAAACTTGCAGTAAGCACTGTAATAATTGTTAGTAACCATTTCAAGAATTGCTTCTTGATTTTTCTTAAGGTGAGGGAACATGAAACAAGTTTATCTTACAATGTCTGTATATCCAATAAAACTTTTTAAAATTCTGTGACGTTCTTCTAGAATTCTGAAGTACATTCAAGCTCAAAATAACTATCAACTTGAAAAAATAATTAAATGTATAGAGATATTTCTTTATATGCGAAGGGCAGATTTGACCTTTGGAGAGTTTCTTGGTGTGAATCTTGCATGTGTCTGTAAATACGTGTAATCCATTTGGGACTTCCAGTGTGGAAACACTACTCTGTGTGTGCATTAGTCATCCTTCTACTGAAAACCTTTTTTTATCTGTTTGAAACTTCCCACATAACAAACATCCTATTATGCTTTAATTCTACGACTACATCTCACTCTGAATCAGCTTGCTGAAAAGTAGTAGCTCAAGGTTATGTATATATACACTGATTCATAAAGAATTGACTGAATTTTTATGTGGAAACAATTCTGAATATTTACTAATACAGCTCTATAGCTTAAGTGCTTCTCTGGAATAGAGGAGGTAATTAGGATGAGTTAGGCAAGATGAGTTGTCAGCCACAGATAACTGATTTTGAGAGTTGACTGTTGTGATGGAACTTAATATTGGGTTTTCCCCTCAGATACTGCCCTGTCATCCCCTCATCTCTTTTTTTTTTTTTTTTTTGGTAGAATTTTAAGAGAGAATGGTGAAGAACTTGATAGAAAATTTGTTTGTATGTTCAAAAATGTAATTTACACTTATATTAGAGGGTCTAATAAATGAAAAAAGCCTGTTTGATACAAGTAGCAAATATAGGGTTTAATTAGGTGAAGAGGCTCACCTGTCTCTTGGGTTAATTCCTTATTATGAATTAAAAAGCAATATAAGAAGGTGAAAAGATTCTTATATGATCTCAGTGACTGGTAACATTTAACTGCTCAAAAAAATTGTTGCTAACAGTTTTAAAAGCTATTTGAAGAAATAAAGTACAAATCGTTTTGGTTAATGAGATGTTTGGTGGTGACACATTTCTCTCATGTTGTATGTCTGTATTATTCAGAGACTATTTTCAATTAAAGAGTCACATTTTAAAAGTTGGTTTTGAAGTCTTCTCCTAATTTCACTTTTTCTGTAGAATTAACACCTGAAATCAAACCAACTGTTGTTCTTCCATCTTACTCCTACTTTCTTTTGTTACCATTATCATTTTAGGTAATTTGAGCTACTTACAATTCTGGAAAAAAAAATCATATGAATTATAAATTTCATTCAACTTTTTCCTAAGATGACTTTTACCAAGCAAAAACTGCTATCCATCATGGAAAGGATGGGAGAAGCTGGTGTTCTGTAACAAATCAAGACAAATATTTGAAACTAGTGTTTAGGATTTTGTCTGTTGGAATATGAACGTAAGAGCAAATTGCATACCGCAGTATGATTAAACCATTTCATATGTCCTTGGGTACAGAGGGCACTTGAAGTACACAGTTCAGGTTTTCTTTGGAGCATTCAGGTTTATTTTATTTATCTTTTTTCCCTGGTCTGCATGCTTGTGGCTGTAGTGAAATAATACAAGGTTTCAACTATCAGTTTGTTTACAACTTGAATACATTGGTTTAGATTTTTATTGTATGTTAAGATTTTCATTTTTATTCCGTAATTCAGTACTGACTTATACTTTTTTCATAAACATACAGTTTTGCCCTGAAAAGTGATTGAAAATGTTACTGTACAGGTTCATATTTTTGATGAATGAAACTTAATTTTAGATCTAAGTTTAATCCAGATTTCTAAGTTTTTTTCTTGCTTTACTCTCATATTGTGGTCAGTTGGTCAGTTTTGGGTTTTGGGGTTCTTTTATTGCACATTAGCAACCAGATTTTCCTGGTAGTTGTATCTGCACCTGTGTCAGAAGCTGTGCAGGTAGAGGAACTTAAAATTGCATTTTGGAAAATTCCATGTATCACACAGAGGAGACAGCTTAACCTTCCTTCCTGGAGATTAAATGCAAGAATTTAAGAGTACTAACTGACTGCTAAATACAAAGCTGAGTTTGTAAACGGGTAAGGAGAATGCAGCTGTTAAAGTCAGCCCATCTTACTATGAAAATTTTTGAGAAAGACCAAATGGGAAATGTACAATACCACCTTCTGAGTGTCACTTTGCAGAGTACAGCCATGTGTTGTTTTATTTAATTTGTTACCAAAATGACTTGTTTTGGTTTCTTTTTTCAGCGAACAGGAGCAGAACTCTCCAGATGAAACAGAAGAATGCAATAGAAGTCAAACTACAAAATTTGCATCAGTTGAAAAGAATGAAGAAAACTCATCACTGTCAAATACAGAAAATGTTCCTAGTTTGGAACTTCCTGACAGCAGCTCAAAGAATTCTTTGCATGAGAAAGGAGCATGTTGTGATTCAGATAATAACAAACAATTAGTAGAGGAGAAAGAGAAATGTATTCGTGATGAAAGCGTGTTGAAAACTTGCCAAAGTTCAGATAACATTATCTTAAATGAGCAGACTAAAGTACATAGCTTGGATGAAACTTCACTTTCAGCCAAGAAAGCAAGGGACTTAAAACTTACATTGGGCGAAGATGTTAGTTTTGAGCAGTTCTTGAGAAAACGAGATGAGCCTGAATCCATTAGCTCAGACATGAGTGAACAAGGCAGTATTCATTTGGAGCCTTTGACTCCATCAGAGGTACTAGAACATGAAGCTACTGAAATTCTTCAAAAAGGTAATGTTGCACCTTCTTCGAAGAAAGCTGGACAGGTCTCTGAACAAACAGATGAGACTTCTGAGGAAAGCAGCCCTGACAGAATGGAAACAACTGTAAACAAGACAGATGAAAATGAAGCAAGCTGAAATTAATTTAATTTTGTTATTTGTTATAAACAATGGTAGCAGCAGCGTGGACCATTCCTGATGAGTGTGCTCATTGATGCTAATTATTAAAAATAGAGTGGAGAGGAAAGGGAGGAGGGCAAGACAGTAATAGGAAGTTTTGCATATCAAGATAGCTTGTATGTGTGTCTACAACTGATTAAATTTACAAGTGAACACTTAGAAGTATATCCTGCCTCTCAGATGTGATATATATCTTATCAGATTGACATTTGAAAGGAGGAATAAATTCTAATTTTTATAGCTAACTAGCTGGGGATAAGGTGATTTGTTTGCCAAGAAAATATTTTTTTAAATCCTTCAGTGTGAATATTATTCAACAGTGGAACTCAGTGTGAAATCACAGCTTTTGCTGAAAGGGAGCACACTTGTAATGATGGTTATTGGTCTGCTGATAATTTGAGTAAACAAACTTTTCGAGTTGGTGTCACATTCCTGTCTGTAAAAGCATGTAAACAGAATTATATGAATCTATGCACCTCTGTACAGGTGTAATCCTGCTGGACTGCAAGCTTACCTTAATAAACTTTCAGTGAAAGTGGAATTATTACAATAAAAATGTATATTTGTGGGGTTTTCAGTGTGCAGGCTGTGCAGAAATACCGAACATAATTGTATGAAGTAGAAGATACTGCTGAAAGTACTGTAACTGTTAGGCTTTTAACGTTGTTTTAATTATTCTTAGCTGTAGACCCATAGGAATGGTCTGTAAGTCACACCAAAGTACAGTTTAATGTAAAAACTGTTTTAAGCAAACCCCCAAACTGGAAACACCAACTGGCATCTGTTCTGCCATTTTGCAGCTGCTACTGGCTAACTTACAAGAAGGACTCAAGGGCATATAAAGTAGAATTGTACAGTTCAGTTTCAGGACTTTTTGTAGACTAAATTGTGTACAGAAAAGTGGCTGCTGGTTTTGGTTTGGGTTTTTGGGTTTTTTTCTTTGTTTCTTTTTTGTCTTCTAGTTAGCTAGATACAGGAATGCATAGGATTAACAGAAGCTTGCTCTTATAACTTCGTTGTTCCATCTGAAATGTTCAGAATGCTTTTGACTTACAGTTTTGTTTTTAACGAATGTTAAATATTTTGAACAGCTGTTCAAGCACTGCTGTAAATTATTACTTTTTGAGTAAATATTTGCAACAAAAGTTTGTCTTTGTGCATAATTTTATGCTCAGCTTGCAACTTTGAATGTAGTCTTCCTACATTTAAGAAAAAAATTTAGTGGCAGTGTCCAAAAACTATTCATTTTTAAATTGTGAATTTGAGACTTACACAGGGCTTGTTTGTTTATTTTGGTTTGGGGGTTTTGTGTGTTTGTGAGTTGGGATTTTTAATATTAAATGAGCAAGTGCCTATACGTAAATGCTTTTTTAGCTGTGTATTGTGTAAGATGTGCTCACTTTTATGTAAGGAATATTTTTCTGTGCCATGAGTGTGCAACTGAATTCTACTCTGTCCTCTTAGGTTAACTGGGCACAGCTGCTATAAATAGTTTAATCAGCAACAGTATTCAAATTTAGAGACCGTCCAGCTTATTGTTGGAACCTTTAAATAAACCTCATCAATTGCAACATCTCAAAAATTGCTTCACACTCTAAAGAGTTATGTGATTTAAACTTTGAAATGCTTCTGAATTTTTATCTATGCAGGGTTAGAAGACTTTTAAAAAAGAAAAGTGGGACAATTTACATAGTTACAGCTCTTCAAGATTTGCCACTTTAAGAACTTCAAATAACAGGAGACATGAAAGAGTTGAGAACAATAAGCTGCCATATTCCTTTGGTTTTTAAAGATTTCAGTGAAGCCATTAATTTCAGGTAGGATTAACCAGTTTGTCTTCATACACATACAAAAGGCAAATTATAAGATACAGCATCACAATAAGGACACTGTAAAGGATTTAATCAGTGATGGGACTGGATTCCTGTTACCTGAGAAGTTACTTGATGCATCTGCATTTGAACCCAGAGAAATCTCTTAGCGTTTTTCATCAGGTTCATGATCTTCCATTCAAAGTATATATTTTTAATAATGCTTTGACATGTGGTGTTGGCAAGGAGTAAGTTCAACTGGAATATTTTTATGGTACTTGCTTGTAACTTCCTCACATTTGTCTCTTACTTTAAAATTTTAATTGGGTAATACTACCATTTCAATGACAATTCGGCCACATACTGTTGAGAAGCTGGAAAATAAGACTCCATTTGGTACAAGGGTATATATATATGTGTGTGTGTGTGTGTATATATATATATATTCTCAGATGCATAATGTGTAAATTATTTGTTTCAAACTTATATAGAAGAGAGTGTTAGGTATAAAACACTTAAAAGATCTAGTAGCCCTACCAAAGTAAGATGTGAGGGAGAATTAGATTGTTCAAACAAGACCAAATATGATAGCTTTAAATAAGCAAGTAAGGTGTATCATGTAAACTGGCGTATTTTTTGTGAAGAAAACTAAAGCTCACTATGATTTTTTTCTATATGCAATAATTCATTTGCTAGCTAAAAACTAGGAAGCTGCATAATGATGAAGGTACATTTTTATGATGTTATTTGGGAGGTTTCAAAGAGATAAGCTAAATGGGTAATTTGACTCAAGTCACTCCAGAGGATCCAGTTACACTGAATGCATTTTGAGTTCTTTGAATATAACTGCACATAATTCAGTTTTATTTCTGAGTGAGTAAGGTTTTTTTATCCAGCCATTAGTAGTTCTTTTTTTACTTGGGAAGATGTTTTTTCATCCCCTTACCAAAACCCAATGTCTTAAAGTTAATTCTTGGTATCCATCCTAGAATCACCATTTCCCCTCATCTAAAGAGGGGAAGCCATATTTGCTTGAATAACCATTGCAACTTACTTGTTTAAAGTGTTTTAAGGAGATCCGATGCCACACGTGCTATCTTGATTACTTGCATTTAATGGGAAACTTACCATTATTAGCTTATGGCCAGTGAGTGTTCAGTCACTTGGAGCTTCCTCAAGTGAAGACAACAGCTGTTTGCCTCATGCAGTTTGGGAAAGAAACTTTTTTGTAACAGAATGGATGAGTACATGCTGGGGGGGGCGGGCAGGGATAAGATTAAATCATAGCACATACTGAGTTCAAAAGTATTGGGTGATGTTTTTTAAAGAAGAAAATTTTTTAGTAGCAAAACCATGTCAACATTTCTTTTCCTGGAAACGGGGTGAGAGAGAGGGCAACCCTGGGCAATAGGTGTTAAATTATGTGTTCTGTGGTGCTTTTCTGCCAGAAGACATTAGAAACTGGCTAGGGTAAAAATTTTTGAGTAACAGTATATGCTCTGCAAAACCTTAAATAAAAGATCTCAAAGCTCTTCTGCAGGCGTTAAGCATTGTTGTTTATATGCTGGCATGTAGAAAGCAGTTATTTTTTTTATGCTGTAGGATATACTAATATTCTACCAAAGACTCTGGCCACAGGCTGTCACAGAGTTTTAGAAGTTTCGTGTTGCACAGATTTTCTACCCAGTTGCCCTTTGTTTTCATTAGTGTTTGACTTTTTTGAGACTTGTGAGCTTCATTTGTCTAGTTGCATCCTGTATTTTTTTTTTATGTATGCTTAATATGCCTATAATAAAAAAAAATTGGTAAGTATGTGTTACGATTGTTTGAATGATTTTTGCTTTTAATTAAACCTGTACTGCAGTTTCAATGTAACTCAAAAGGACTGGTCTTAGATTAATCCTATTGGGTTATCCCCTTTGAACGTTATGTTTTCATGCATAATTTTGACTAATTTTTACCCATTAATGCTAAGAGAGAAAGTATGTTGACTGGTATCTAAATTAATTTATGGACACCATGCAGGAAGTTCTTCATTGTATTCCTTTGAATTTTGGATCACTGTTCTAGCTCTAAGACACCTAATTATAGTTTTGTATGCAGTCATTACATTGACTCCAAGTCACCATGTTAAGCTGATTTTTATTTCCTGTATTTCACAAGAATTAAGAAAAAAAAGTGAAAAATGTTTAGCCTGCAAGATGCTATAAAGCTACTGTGTTTATTAATGTAAAAATGTGCTGGGTTTGAGGGGGTTTTACTGATAAAACTATCGTTTCAAAGAGGCTGGAGTTTTTGTGACAATCACAGTGATAACTGATATATGTGTATCTACATTTAAATTTGAGCAAATATAGCTTCATATTAAGAAAATTAAATGTTCAATATGTGTATGGGAGACAGTTTGGAATAAGATTAATTTCATGATCAAGAAGTGTAAATGTCGTCAACCAACTCTCCATTCTTTAAGCATTTTTCAAGTAGTATTGCTAAATGAATCCCTTGCCTTAGGAATTGAAGTAAGCTTCATTTCATATTTTAGTTAATTTCTCAAACTTATATTTAATTCAGATGAGCTGTTTTCTTTGAAAGTTTCGGTGAATGGGGATAGCCAACAATGCGCTCTGTGGGGAAAAGAAAAAAAAATTGTCTGATAATGTGATAGCTTTGGAAAAAAAGGAGCCTTTATATGTTTTCCTCATAATTAATCCTTTTGACTAAAGGGGAAGTAACCTTTAGGTCTGTTTCTTACAGTCTCTTGTGACTTCCATTCTGTTGCTGTCATACTCTAGCAACAAATAAAAGGCCTTGCTTTCTCCTTTTTAAGGCTATAGAAGAAATGATCTATGAATACTTAATAGTTTTAGTAGTATTTGAATTACCTGAGTGTTTGCTGCCCAAAATGAAGATTTAATTTCTCAGGTTTTCAGCTGAATTCAGCAGACGTTTGTGTTTGTGCACTTAATTTTCTTGAAAAGGCTTCACTTCCTCTTTGACCTATAAATTTGGTGGAACGTGCTATAATTTTCTCAGGATATTCAGTGAAATGCAGTGTATTTGTTGTCTTTTTTCCTTGTCACAATCTTTTGTATCTTGGGATATCTCCTCTTGATGACTGGTGTATAATAAACTTTCACATAGTTATCTGTTGATAGAAGCAGAAGACATTTCTACAGAGAGAAAAAAAATAAAAGTAAGTTAAGATTTTATTCATGATTAGTGGTGTGCAACGTGCAGGATGGGTTGATTAACTTTCTGTCTGAAGTGAAGATTTTTTACTGATTCCTGAATCTGCAACTTAAGGAACCTGATCAGCTGGGCACATGCAACTTCAATGGCTCTTGAAGGTATCAGGGAACTTTGGGTATCTCTGTCAGATCAGAATTTCCAAAAGGAGCCTAAGGCAACATATTCATGCTTTGGAAGCTTTTCTTCTAACTGTGTCTTTCCACCATTTTCTTTCCCAGATAACATACTCTGGATGTCATTTTGAGACCATAGAAAGACCAGTTATCCTAGAGGAGACATGAGTGTTTATATGATTTTTTTCCTTGATGGAACCAAAAAGAAGCTGTTAACATGCATGTATGCTATTTTATATTAGTATAGCAAGATGTGCCTTAATGGTGGATAACAGTGTTTTATTAATCTTTGCTAAATAATGAAGTTCTGTCAATTCCTCTGAAGTCTCTTAGCAATATTGTGGAAAATGTTTAAACTATAGCTTGCTGCTTTTCAATGCCTTTTTAGATAGCAGGCTAAGTACCACAGCAGAAAAGTATCGAGGTAGGCTGTGTCATTCTCTGTCTGATAATAACTTAACCTTTCTTGAGGATAACTTAAGATTCTTCAAATTTGTTGTAAGAGGAACTTCAAAGCACAGAACTTCTATTGTTTTAGACCTCCTTGGAACTTAATACTGATTCAGTTTAAATTAGTAAGACAAACTTACTAAAGCAGAACATGCTTTTTAGTGCCTCATAGCTTACTTCTATTTAAGAAAAGAAATCTGTTGTCCTCTTGCTTCCTCAAAAGGTTGTGTTGATGATGGAAATTAAAGTACAGCCTGTATTTAGAATATAACAAAGATATCAAAGCTTTTCCTTGCGCAAGTAATGCAAGCTTCTTGTAAATGGGAAAGTATTATCCACTCTGTCCAACACTGCTCAGTTTTATTCAGTGGTGTGAAAGCTCAAGTTTCTTCCCTTTGTTTTGCAGGTGTTCCCCTTGGTATATTTAAAATACTCATGAGTATAGTGCCAATACCAAACCAGATGTTACATCTGTATAGCCTAAATATCAGAAGCAACACTATCATGAAAGATGTTTGAAAGATGATACTGGGAGCTAAAATTCAAACCTTTAATGGATAGTGACAATGGTTAACTGAGTACAGCACAGAACTGAAATATACTGCGGATAGAATTTGGTGTCATTCTTCTAGTTCACCCTTGGCCATTACATAGTTTCTTTGTCTGTCCTGCAGGGTTTTAAAATCCTCCTAGTTCCTCCACTAGTTAGCATCTTGTGCTCTTGTTTAATCTGCCTTTTCTCTCAAATTGGGGAATTAACGAAGGTGACAAGACTCCCAGTAATTTTTTTCAGCTTGTGCTTTGCTGCAGTTTTGTTGCAGTTTTGCAGCCCCAAGAAAGGCTGTGTACCTGAGTTGGTTACAGCCACAGATAGATGAAGATGATTTTTCTCTTCTGTTGTAAACCTGCATCACCCACACCCTTTGGGCTGTTACATTGCACCATCATAAATAAGAGTTCAGTGAATTTTGCTTTATCAATTACAATTGATAAGCTGCAGTTGAATTTTTAGATGAAGGTTGCTGGGATTTGTGAGAGGAATCCAAGTTTAATCCCATAAATTCGCTTGTAAAGCTGCTGTTCTGTTTCCAGTGATTGAACCAGCCCCTTCTCCATGTAGCTGCGAAGTCATATTTCAACCAATCTTACAGAATCATGCTGAGCTAAATCGTGGAGATTTTCAGGTTGAAAAAAATCCACTGGCAGCAACAGAGAACAGCATGGGCAGTTTAGGCCATTCATTTGTTGTTGAATGGGAAATCACAGCCTAAAAAATGCAGCTTCTGGAGTTAATCTGTAGGGAATTGTAGACAAATTCCTACTTTGTCAGGGGAAAAGCATTTCCGTAAGAGGAAAAAACACAGTGAGCTTTCAGCATACCAAACAGCTGCAAGTAATGAAGCTGTTGGATCAGTTCCTCTGGAAACTGTCTGCATATTATGGCTGGATCTCCAGAGATGTTGTTAGTTGTGTATATGTCAATTAACTGCTGCCAGTGAAGGCAGAAATCTTTTTGTAGTATGACCTATGCATCCTTCAGTGTAAAGGCTTAATGGTTATAATACAACTTTTATAATTGGCTTGCTTGTGATTATATGTTCTTAGATCTATGCAAATTCAACGTTTTTCATTCATCCAAGCAAGCACCTATCGCAGACAGAAGATTCATTTTCAATATAAGTTTTGAAAATTCAAATGTCGTTTTGTCGGATTTTTAGAAAGCAGAAAACCAGTGTACTACCCAGGAAGATGTTAATCACTCTGATTTTGAATTATTGATAAATGAAACAGTAATACTAAGTAAAGCTGGGACAAAATGGAGGGACTCAAAATAAATTCCAGTACTATGAGTAGTTAAGAATTCAGACTGGAAGAAACCTTTAAAAAAATGAACTTAATACAGGGCAAGTGGTGGCAGTACAGGATGTCAGGTGAATTCTTAACTGCATTGAACTGTTGCTGTATTCTCATTATTTTTCCTTGAACACGCATGCACTCTTGATTATGTGGAATATAACTTCATTTTATTTTCCCTGATGTAGATAAACAGAGTAATAACAAAAGGAGTCTTACTTTTATCATGTTAAACAGAGAGTAGAGTTCAGCAGCAATCCTTATGCTCTCTTGAGCACCAAGTTGTCTAAACAGATTGTTGTGAAATTGCCATTATACTTGAATTGGAGCATTTTGCTAATCTGAGCACGCTTCTTACTAGGTGAGCTACTCAGTGGAGGGAAATGAGATTTCATCTTTACCCTCCATAAAAGTAGGTAAAATGTGCTCTAAGGAAGCAGGACTCCCTGAGGGCTCTGGGAAGCATTGTTTCTGGCCAGGACAGCTGTGCTTCTCAATCTGTTGTTAGGTTTGTACACTTGCACCAGCCTAAAGCTGACCCTTCCTAGTACAGCTGATCCATAGACACTATTATAAGATGGGAAAGCTTATTCATTGTTGAAACGAAACAAATGAGAATTCTGTATGGAAGTGGACCTCTTCTGACTGTCAGTTTTTACAGTGGATTAATTGAACTAGAGAGTTGTTGTTTAGCAGTGGAAGCTTTTACCATGCTGTTACCTCTTAATTGCCATTTCTATCTTGGCAATAATAAAAATATATGTTGCCTTCTCACATCATGTGTGTTTTAGATTAATGTGTTCTTTATTGTGTTTGCACAGTCCTTAAAGGCATTGATTCTTTCCATCAAAGTAATGTCGAGAGCTTGCAATCCACTTGCACATGTATGAGAGTTTCTTGATCACATCTCTTTTATATCATGTTTACCCTGCATAAAATTGTGGAAAGCAGGGGGAGGGAACTTACAAAAAAAAATTTAAAGCTTAGTCTGTTGCTTACCTCTAATTAGAGTGAGTAAAATATATCCATCCTGAATTTCTGACTCCCTGCAGTAAGAGCCATATTCTTTCCTTTATAGGTAATGCTGACGCTGTTAGGAATTCTGCTGAACAGAATCTCCCAAAGCAGCAAGTGAAGAGCTTCATTGGATTGTCAAGATGCCTCATTGCAATGAAAGATCAATAAGAAGCAGTAGCAAATGGGAACTTTACTGTGAGTCAAATATGGAATGTGTACAGGCAAAATGCTTCTGCTTGTAATTACTGAGAGTAGAGTTTTCTATTGAACAGGATTCTGTGTAGCACCTGACCAAGCTGTCTATTATCAGTCATTTCATAGCTGCCTGTAAACTGATATTCTTGAGTATAATGTACACCAGTTAGGTACAGATCAATAATTGTCAAACTTTACTCAGTCTGCACTGAGTAATAATTCCTGTCTATTAGGCTAAATACTTTTGCCATATCTAGTCCTGGTGAAGTAAAAAGTGCTTTCTGCACCTCACCTGTATTATCTGCTAAGATCTCTTATCTTTGATTTAATCTGCTGGAAAGAACAGGCAGAGTAGTAGACCTTTGTGCTTGTCAGAGACCATGTTAAGTCAGTACTGGCAGTTTTGATTCGTGCAACACCTCACATTTTGGGGACGCAGTGAAAACAGTTTCAGATAACTATCCTCATGTTCATTCTCTTAGCACAGGAAATGGGTGTTCTTTCCTGCTTTCTTTTAGACAAATACCTTTACTGCTCTGCCATTAGTTTGGTAGTGCATGTTGTAGTCATGCATAAAGTTAGTAATGTTGAAATACAAGATCAAAATGTTTAGAAAGAAGAAATGTGTTGTGCCTCTCTAATAACCTAAACTTTCGAATACTGTGCCATATCACTTGTAAGATCAGACACATACTGAGCCTCACTGGAGAAAGAATTGGGTTTTTGGTGATAACTAGAAATCCAGAAAAAAACCAACAAAGATTAGATACATGTTTTTAAATTGTCTTCCCCATTGTGACAGCAGGTAGAACATTGATTGTAAGAGGTCAATGTCACAGAGCCACTGAGCAGGTTCTTCTGCATGGTGCCCAGTGGAAGCTCTAGAGGAAGTTACTGATGCTGAAAACAGCTTTAAATTCCAGTAGGTTCTGTGTCAGATGCCTGTGATTTTAACATTCCTGTGATCAGCAAGTTCTATGTTGCAGACTGCGCATGATTAGAAAAGTTGAAAGGTAAAATGTGACCGCAATGTACTGAAGAACTATTCTGTTCTGCACATCATTGTACAAATGAACTTAATTGACTAGGAACAGGCATATCTAAGGAAAGGTTCTTGATGCATGTGCTGAATTTGATCAGTGGAATTAGGAGCCCTTCTACTGATTGTGGAAAGGCTCTGCCTGCACATGCTGTTAAGGTGAAGCAGACAAGCCATTACCCTGTTTGTAGATAAATAGCTACAGTAGTTGCCTATGAAACCATAGCTCATTAATCTTTGTAATCTTTTATGGACTGTTAGTGTATGTGGTGGAGTAAATGAATTACATGGTTAACCAGCTGCAGTTGTGAAATGGAGACATGCTTAACTAGATGTGATTTGATATACTGGAAGTAGGCTTTACTTCCAGTAGAGCAATCCAGGCAATGATTCCTCTTATTCCCACAGAAGCAAGAGGGTACTTTTTTTTTTTTTTTAACACTACACTATGTTTTTCATAGTATGGATAAAAATGAAATGAGTGTCTGGATAAAACTCTGAGGTTTAATTAGTTCAGTAACAAGCTAAGACAGCTTGATATATAGTAGCTGTGTTGATGGTTGAGTCTGTTACCACTATAGGAAGATATTAGTGAAATTAGAAATAGGAGTAATTGGACCACCTTCAGACTTCAAAAGGCATTTTGTAAAGGAGCAGACAGCAACTGTGTATAATATTCTGGTCTTCCTAAAATTGAATTCAAGAGTCTTCTTGTGAATGAAAGATGTTAGGTTTATTAAATATGCTACAGAATGCTGTATGAGAAAGTTGGTTTTATTCATTATAGTTTTTCTCCTTAATTTCAGCTGTATGTATGCTGCTGCAGCTTCAAAACATCTGGGTACAGCAATTTTTTTCTTTTCTGCACCTGCAAGTGTAAGTACACACATAAACAAAAAAGAAATTAAATCTTTCACAGAGCCAAAGAGAGAGAAAAAGCCCAACCAGCCATGAAGCTCAGGGGAGCAGTATGACAAGTGCTGAGCTGTAAACAAGCTTGAGAGGGATTTAATTCTTATGACAAGTGCCAGTGGTAGCATCTCACATGGACTCAGCATATGCACACATTTCAGAGGCAGAATCACAGAGGACTCAATGCAAATATAAAAAAGCTCAGAGCACAGCAGCCTATATGGTTTGAAAAATAGCCTGGTAAATCAGGATGAGCTAGCATTGTAATTACCTTGAATTTTTCAGAATTTTGCCACTTTTAAGAGGGTTTCTAGTTTTTGCTTACACTATAATTAGACTTTATAACATACAAACTGCTAATTTTGGGGGGCAGGGATTGTGTCATATATTTGTAGGATAAGAGCTCATTGGGTGGTGGTTTCAGGTTGGCAGTACAGTACAAACGTTGAATAATAGCTGCTGTACTCAGCTTTAAAAAAAAACAAACTTATTTTAGGCCAGAAGGTTTTTTCTTGTTGTTTAAGGAAAGAGAACTGAGATGTAATTTGGTGTCCAAATTAAATTTTTAAAACCTCTGATGCATGCTTATTCCCTAATTACAGTCAGGTCCTTTCTCTTTCAAGCATGCTCATAACTGCCTCATTTCTTTATCAATGTTCTGAAACATACATGCTGCAAACCATACCCTGCAGTCAGTACTTAAGCAGATTTCCCCATGGCACTTTGAGTAGTGCTGCAAGATGTAGACAGTTTTAACATAACCTTCAGGAAGCTTTGAGTATCATGTGCCCTGTGCTCCAGCCACTACACAGCTTTGACTCATTTAAGAAACCAAAGCAGTGATCTGTTCACTTTAGAACTTCAAGCTATCTGCTTTCATTTCTGCTTTTCTCAATCTGCAGTAAATGAATTTAAAGGTTAAATTTACCAGCAAAGTGGTAATGATCCCTGGAGGTATGCTTTTGGGTTGTCTACAGGCTCAGCCAAATGCCAGTGTGCTGGATTGTAGTTAACTGAGAAAAAAAAGTTTTAACCATAGTTCAGATTTCATTGCAAAAAGAAACAGTCCCTAGGAAAAGAGTCGCTTGGACACAATCTTTCTTGCTCATTTAGATGACTGACAATTGAAAGGATTTTACCAGAGTTGTATTATGTTTTAAACATGCTGAATTTTAACCATAGTTTTACAATAATGGTATATTGTGATTTAAATCTGAAATTTTTCATGTGTACAAATTCCCGTTTTTGTGTGTCATGAATACTCACTTTCTTAACTTGTTTTTGGATGTGCGTTTTGGACATCCTGTATACTGCAAATGATTGAAAATGGCCTTGCATGTGCAGTCTCTATAAACAATCTTCAAAATAACTTGACTGTGGCTTGACTTTGACTGGAGTAGTTTCCCATGTTTGGCATGGAAAGATGAAGTGTTCTGTTTTAAATTATTTTTTCTCATTTTTATTTCTATAATTTTTCTTTCAGGGACAAGTAACCATAAAAGGAGCTAGTTTTGTTTTGAAGTAAGTATTCTAATGGTTTACAAAACTGTAAATAAGTATTATGTCTTCTAAAAACCTACAATTACTTAATTTACTGAATTAAAATTACCTGGATAGATCAGTGTATGGGAGAAGAGCAGTATATCAGAATCAGTTGTTTTACTGGGTGACTAGAAAGAATATTTTTAACTAATTCTTTGTAACCAGAGCAGATGAAAACTCCCAGTTTGACCTCTCCATTATTTGTAGAAGTTTTGGAAATTGTGTCTAAATACAAATTCAGATACTGAAGTTAAGTTAAACAACATTAAAATCCAAGTCACATCCCAATACAGTCTGGATCCTGTAATGTTTATTTTGCCTTTGAATGTTGAGCATGGTGCTGCTTATTGCAGGAATCCACACAGTAATTTGCCCAAAACATGAACACCAGCTATGACAACTCTGCTCGTAGGCCAATCAAAAGGCCAGTATACACTACACCGTACTGTTCTTGTCTTGTCATGTCCCTATAGTAGAGGGAAAGGCTGTGACAGATGATACATACATATGTGTGTATAGGGCTGGTTTTTTGTAAGCTTTTTATACAAAATGTTGTACTATTTTTGATCACTTGACTGAACTAAAGCTATTTGTCTATTTCCAAGGTAGAAGACTGTATTTAGAAGGCATCTTACTGAGGTAAGACAGTTAACCTTATTCTAGTCTTCCCTGTGCTTGAACACTTTGTAGTGGGAGCAAAGTGTGCCTGCTAGGCTCCTTCTCACGCTCCTCCATTTTCACGTCTCAAGTAGACTCACCAGCCAGCGGAAGAGCAACATTGAGCCCATCCTACTGCAGATGTCATAGTTTTGGTTCCAGTAATTGTAGCAAAAAGACTGATGCTTTCATAGTAATGAGGAGAATTTCTATAAACAAGGCAAGTACCCGTTTCTTAAGGAAGGTCTCCTTTTTTATTTCTTGGTGATTAACAGAAGTTGACTGAAGTTTGTTGAATACTGCATTATTGAACCGAGCTCACCCTTCTGGTGCTTTAATTAAAAGCAAGTGAAGAGCAAGCTGCCAGTTTGTATGGATTCTTCAGAAAGCTTACAACTGAAATACTGCTTGTGCGACTTCTAAGACTAAGATGGTGTTTTTATTCTTCTGCATATATTGATCTGAACATTCAGAAGATTAAAAATACTGTATGTACTAGATTTCTCTTAGTAGAAGTCAGGAATTCATTCTGTATCATGAAGACAACCTCAGCAGAACACAAAATTACCTTAAACAGATTGGCTAAGTTTAAACCTTGCTCCATTGAATTCAACCCTCTGTGGATGCATAGGCCAAAAAACAGTAACCTGCAAGATTTGTCAAAGGCTTTACTCTTCTATTTCCCGCTGGGGTATTGTAATGTTGACAGCTGTTAAAATTCTCAGACTGGAGCCTCACATTCATATTCTCTTCCTCACAGACACCTGTAATGGGATTCATCTGTTTTCTTTGTTATTCCCTCTGCTCATTTAAATGTAATGTGCATTTCTCATCACACCATTGGATTAAATTGGATAATTTACTGAAATGCACTGATATGTACACACACACGTACGTTTGTCCCAGAAGAACAGAGCATGGCATTTTGCTTTGGAATATAAAGCTGTCCAAAAATAAATACAGTTCTGTAATCTTCATGTCTGTCTTTAAAACAAAAGAAAATTTGTATGATGTGGCCAGCAAGGTGTAGCCATTTCAAGCTCTTCCTGAGATTTTCATCTGCCCTGTCTCTTCCTCATTGAGTGATGTTCCAGGAGTGGAGGAACTAATTCCTTTTATACTTCAGGTGTGTTACTGACAGTCACATGCTCCTCCCCTGTCCTTTCAGTCTATCTCTTCTGATTTAGCTCAGATGGAATCATCAATTTGCCAGCTATTTTCTTGGGAAGGGTTATCCAAGTATCAAACAAATACTGTATTGCTTCAGGGATTATCATTTCCAGGGCCTTTGTTCTGCAAACAATGGGATAATGGGTGTTTTAACCTAATGTCTCATTGAGATTCCTGTTGAACCAGTGCAGGCAATTCAGGATGCCAGCCTTGTATCTGTGCTTGAGTTAACCCAAAAATAGCTTGGGTACAATGTCTGGTAAAGCTGAGGGTGGGTGGCTTAACAGTCTGAGGCAGAGCTGTTATGCCATACCAAGTTTTCTGCTGCCACAACTATGTTCCTTGTGACACCTTACACAGCCCACTGGAAATCTTGTAGGTGAGCCTTTGCTATGCTGAGGTCCCAAAAGGGATCATCATAGACCAAATCTAGGACACCAATAAAAAGTATGAGATTAGCTGCAATTCAATCATTAAGACTCGAATCTGCAGAAGATGGATGCTGCAATGCTCGTCAAATTAAATTCCAGTAGGAAATCAGGCTTACATGTATCTTACTTAATTCCCTTCCTGAGCGAACAGGGAGCAAAAGAATAACTTAATCTAGTTGAGTCAGTGTTATCTACCTCTGCAAATATTCATTCCTTACCAGCTATGTTGACCACTTAGCTGGAAGAAAGGTCTGCTCGTGTGATGATTCTGGGTATCACGTTTCCTTTGGCAGCCTGTATATGACGCTGGCAGGGCTGGTTGCTCATCAGCCAAGAGCGGCTTTTTGGGATAAAGCACTTAAATGAAGCAGTGGTCTTTGTAGCTGTTGACAACAATGTGGGTTAGACTTTGGTAACTTAGTAATTGGTTTAGTGGTCGTGTGAGGTGAAAAAAAAAACCAATAATGCAAAGAAAAAATGTAAAATACTTAACAGAATCAGTTCTAATCTGCCCTGACTTGATTTTAGCTACTTAAGGAACTAGAAATACCATACTGCTTTGGCCTTTTGACTGGAACCCGTATTGTCGTTTTTACCATCTTCTACACCTGCATGCAGAAACTCAACCCAGATTTATAGTTTTTGTGTATTTGGTATAAGTCACAGAATGTTAGGTGTCAGAAGAGATCTCCAGAAATCATTGCATCCAACCTTTTTGCTAAAGCAGAATTACCTAGGGCAGACCATACAGAAACATGTTCAGGTTGGCTTTGAAAGCCTCCAGAGAAGGAGACTCCACAACCTCTCTGGGCAGCCTGTTGTAGTGCTCTGTCACCCTCATGTTGAGATGTAACTTACTGTGTTCTAGTTTATGTCCATTATTCCTTTTCCCATTACCAGGTCCCACTGAAAAGAGCCTGTCCACTACTTCTTGACACCCACCCCTTAGATATTTATAAATATTAATAAGATCCTTAGATCCTCGGCCTTCTCTTCTCCAGCCTAAACAGTCCCGGTTCTTTCAGCCTTTCTTCATAGGAGTGATGTTCAAGTCTCTTAATCATCCTTGTAGCTCTTCGTTGGACTCTCTCCAGTAGATCCCTGTCTTTCTTGAACTGAGGAGCCCAAAGCTGGATACAGTATTCCAGGTGTGGTCTCACTAGGGCAGAGTAGAGGGAGTGGAGATCTTGCTTATATTAACTCATTCCAGGATACCATTTGCCCTCTTGGCCACAAGGGCACCTTGCTGTCCCCTGGATAACTTACTCTCTACTAGGACTCCAAGGTCTTTCTCTTTGGAGTTGCTTCCCAGCAGGTTGACCCCTGTTCTGTACTGGTGCCTGGTGTTAATTCTCCCCAGGTGCAGGACTCTACACTTGTGAACCTCATGAAGTTCAATAGGGACCTTTGCCCAACTCTCCAGCCTGTTCAGATCTTGTTGGATAGCAGTGCAACCTTCAGGTGCATCAGCCACCCCTCCCAGTTTTGTATCATCAGCAAACTTTCTGAGGGTCCACTCTATCCCCTCGTCTATGTTATTAATGAAGATACTGAACAAAACTGGACCCAGTACTGATCCCTAAGGAACACCACTGACCACAGGTCTCCAACTTGACTCTGTGCCAGTGATGACCTTTGGAGCTCTGTTGTTGAGCCAGTTTTCCATCCACCTCATGGTCCAATTATCTATGTCACGTTTTTTGAGTTTTCTTACGAGGATGTTATGGCAGACTGTCAAATGCCTTACTGAAGTCAAGATATATGACATCCACTACTTTCCTTTCATTTACCCATTTGGTCACGCCTTCATAGGACATCAGATATACTTTGTTTTGTTACCTAACTACAAAAACTCCTGTGAAAGATTTGCAGTGGGAGGATGGAGAAAGAAAATATTTTAATGAATAAAAGAAATATTAAGTGTAAGTTCATAAAATGCTGTCAGTGAAAATCAGGTTAAGCAGAGAGTGTACTGTAGTTTCAGCAGAGATGGAACCAAAGTATTCCCTTAACATACATAATTTTCAAGGCTTTTCCTGAGCAAGTGACCAGGGTGTAATACTCAAAATGCACAGGGAGAAGCATCAATCAGATAGAGCACAAGATGTATTTTGGAACAGTACAGATAACTTTTAAATCCCTACAACATATTTTGTACGGGGAATAAAGGTGTCTTTTGAATCTTGTTTTTTTCAATGGTATAGAAGTCAATCATGCTTGCACAGGAAAACTTCGATGTCTTATACAAATCGTTTTCTTACCATACCTGTAAAAGAGAGTGTACTTCTTTTTTTTTGTTACCTGTGCATCAAGCATGAAGAATAATGTCTTATTACAGTGTGTCAAAATATTCTTTAATGCGGAAAGGTATATAAAATGTACAGAGCAGGGTAAACTAGCCACTAATACCTTCATCACTGTCTGTCAAAAAAGTACAGTCCAATCAGTAAATGAATGAGCTAAAAGGAGTAAATAGCTTCTAGACATTGTTTTCTCAGTGATCTCTGAACATAGAAAATGCAGGTTTAAGCCTTCACATTTCAGTGCGGTCGTTTTGGCAAAAGCAACACATGAGTGTGTTTGGTGCCAAATGTTTTATTCTTTATATTCCATAGTTGGGCTTTGGAGTATGTTGTAGCTTTAAATACCTTTTGTGAAATATTAGTACGTTCTACCATTTTAAATTTTGTTTAGTCACTAGTATGACTATGGACTGTACAATTTTACTAATTACACTTAAAAAGTGTTGGAGTCTTGGCCTTTCAGAATTCATGGACCTTTTTTTCTTCCTCAAGGCATATCAAAGCATTATACCATGAACAAAATGCTGATCTGACCATTGGTTACAGGATGATATGCTGTGACGTAGTATTTCTGAGATTGACTCCAATCATAAATTATAGTTTTAATGATGGTTTGGCTAACATATGACAAATAGAAGACACTTTTCATAGAGTAAGTCTTCATTAAACCTAATGTCAGTAAATTGTTAATTACCAAAGTGTTCTCATTTGTTGTACTTTCTGTTGAATTATTTAACTTCTTTCTGCTTTCTTGAAGGTATAATCTGCATTAGAAACACGAATCAGTGACTAAATCTTAAATCACATATGCACCTCCTGCTATTTTAGGTCTCTACACAATGTTTACCTGAGAAGCACTGAAAGGAGACTATATTTCTCATAAGTTAATTGATGAATATTTATATACCAGATGGTTTTTAGAAGCGCTAGCCAAAACTGATGGTGTTTAAACCAGAGCAATTGTCAAAGGATGAAGAAAGAAACTCATGAAAATATATATGGAGGGATAGCCCATTTGTGACTTTTAACAGTCAAATTATTTATTAATTTGGAAGTACAGCTTGACTACTGCTGATAAATCTTGAGCTTCACGTTGTTGATCGTGCATCTGATCCTGTAGCTAGCTTGTGCTTCGAAAGAATGCTTATTGTGGTACATAGCACAGGACTAGCAAAGACAGAAATTCTGATAATTCCAACAACATGAGTATCTCTCCATAATATCTTTCAGAAGATTCTGACTCATGTCTCATGTTCCTATGCACACTTTAAAAAAAAAAAAAATCATTGACATGGGGGAAGAGAGAGCAGAGATAAGGTGATGGTTTATTTTAGAAGGTTCATTCCAGCCTTTACTTAGTTTTTGTCTCTTTTGTACAGCTCAAATCAACTAAAATTCAGTGTATTTGGTTTGTTGTGTTTGTCCGGTCTCTCCGTTATGGTGGTGTTGTTACAGATTGAATTTTGGTGCCATCATCTGTTGACAGTGCATAATTGCAACATGGGCAGATGGGATCCTAAAACATCTAAGATTACTCTTTTGTGTGGTTTGCTTCACATACAACTTCAGTTCTTGTACTCACAGAGGGACCTTATGTATTCTTCTTTCAAGGGGGAAAAAGTAAAGGGAAACAAAACAAACAAAAAAAAAAGAAACCGATCAACCAAAACCCTACCACCACCACCACGAAAACAACCACCCAACAAACAGAAACCTCATTATCAACCAACCACAGAAAAAACAATCCCACAAAAGTCAATACAGTGAAGCAGTTGTTGTCTGTGGGGCTGGTTGTTGTATATGTACTCTAGTGCAGACACAGGAGACGTTTTACAGGGAAATTAACTAGATAGTGTGAACTCTAGAACAGCATCTACAAAACTTACTTCGTGTGGCCGCTTTATGTTAAAACCTGCAGGTGCTCCTGAGATTTTGCAGCAAGAGTATGTCTTGTAGTTGCTATTCTGTTTGAAAATTGATCTTTGCTTTGTTAAAGGGTTGGTGTGACCTGCATGAACAAAACTGTTTGAGAGTAGTTAACACTGACTTAATTCCACTGCTGTACATACCATAGCTAAAACTTCCATTCACTTTTTTAAGTATTAAGTATCCTGTCAGTATTCTGTGTTCTCTTCAATACTAGCATCTGCAGAAAGAAGAATGGTTGGTTTCTTTGCTTTACCAAAGTAGTATATTTCAATTCAGCAGATCATCCAGAGGCAAGACGGTTTAACATGTGTCTCATTTGCTGGCAGTAGAGTCCCTACACTGTAGTCAGGCTTTTCTAGCTGTGATATGTTGTAGTTGTAAGATTTTTTTCCACATTTGTACATTGTTATCACTGGGTGAAAAATCTCTCCATTCATAGTCTTAGTCTTGGCCTCCATTAATCAAGTTCTATCAATCCATCAAAAGAAATAAATATGAAGATGTTGAAGTCACATTTGTTGGCTGCACCTCAGGGCTATGTGCCTGATGGTTCTGGATGGAAGTCATTGCCCAAAGATGTCTGCATCTGCATGGATCTTTTTCCATTAACAGCCAGTGGAGAGAGATGCTGACATGATCTCACTGTGAGGTAGAAATTTATATTTGGCAGGCACACCTGCTTCTATTCATTGGCAGCAACAGGATGTGAGATTCAACTGGAGGTACTGCAGTCTGAACTTCGCTAAGATGGATCCCATACAATGTATCCACACTGTTGCTATGTTTCTGTTGCAGATAAAGGAACTCTGTGATGAATATCTACGAAAGGCTGTCACCTGAAAATTAATTACTTAGGAAATCCTGAAGCCCTGAAAACCAGAGCCATGTGCTGGAACCTGAGCAGGGAATCAGATCAGGCACCTTCCAGAGTCTTGCCCACCCACAACTTGTGAGTGTTTCTGGGTTTAAAACAGGTACCTTCTGTCTAGGGTGAGTCTGAAGGGGAAAGCTTTTTTTTACAAGAGATTTCTGTGTGTTATAGGTGATGCTTAGCAACCAAATAGGTATGACATTTATAACTCAGTGACAGATCTATGCTGCACAGTAAGCTGCCCAGGTGAACTCGAAACTTGTCACTGATTTTTGCACTCTCTTAATCTTCCTGTTTATTCTGTGCTTCATTAAAGTCAATCTCTGCTGGACAGACTGTCACTCAGGCTAGGCCTGTCCTGCTGTTTGCACTCTCTGGGGATCACCCTTCATCCTAATAAATGGTCTATTAGGAGTGCACGTGTCAGAGAGAAACCCTCTGTGAAGCTAAATAGATTAGAGCCTTTTCTCTCTGAGGAGTCTCAGTGGAATGGGTAGGCATGATTTAGAATGAGAAGACATTTTTTCCCCAGGACAGGAAATTGCTTGGAATTTAGAAAGGTATGGATTAGTTCTAGTAAATGTAGAACGAGAAAAGTCTCATCATTAGCACTTGCCACCAGAACAGACACAGGGCAGTGGTCTGGAAGTTGCTGAAACTTTCCCATGGTGTCCACTTGGGAATGGAGTAGATACAGACTTTCTCTGTGGAGTTTTTGTAACACCTTTCTATAATTACAATTGTTATCATGGAAGACCAGTACTAAAAAAGCTTTTAATCTTCTGGCAATGCAATTTAGCAGTTGCAGCTAAGTTAGTGGGACCAGCAGAATGACCAGCAAAGCTCCAGAAAAGGGGAGGGCATTTCTTGTATTTGCAGACATCTTGTCCCCCTAGCCATGGTTTGTAAGTCATTGCTATGCTGTCCTTGGCCTCTAAACCATGGTGACAGCAAGGCCAAAGTATCCTTTACAAATGGTGATGGCAAGGCCCAAGTATCCCTTACAAATGGAAAACCTGCCCCTGAAACTGTTTTCGAGTGAGACTTACTATGGGGTATCACACACCCAACCAAATGGTACTGGTCTGTCATCTGCTGCTGCTTTTTTTTTTTTTTCCCCGTATTTACATCTTCCTTCTTCCTCTGTTACTGAGCAGGGATGAAGGGAAAACTGAATTGGAGTTTTTCTCCACAACTATGTATCCTGAGCAGCCATTTCTATAAGCAGCAAAAATCTGTTTCTCCGGTCTTGAGCTTATTCATTACTCTATGGATGTTTAAGGTGTTGTAGGGGTGCCTGTGAGAAAGGGTAAAGCCTAGGGAAGAGTAAGCAGATGAGATCTTGGTGTTTTTCTTGTTGCCTGTATGAACTAACATGCAAAAGCCCTGATTTTCACCCTTGTTGGAGCCAGTCCAGCAGAAACATCTCAGTTCTGTTGGCACCAAAGAGGATGGCAGGTACTCATTGCTGGCATTTGTACCAAAATGGGGAGGGAATGCTGCCAGAAGGCTCTTTTGTGTGAAGACTGGCTATTGCTCAGGGAGAGGATGGAAAAAGATTATGCTGAGAGAAGATAATTTAAAATTAATTGGAGGAAGATAAATTAATATTTTCTGGGAGAGCATTTCCAGGAGAAGAAATCAAATAAAATAACAAGAAAGTAATGAACAGCAAATTTGACGTTAGTTTTAATAAAGGACTAAATAAATATTGTAGGCTTTTTAATAATGGTAATAAAAAGCTACAAGTATCATAACAATATGCATGTTATAAACTCATGTTTTTCCTAAACTACATCTTGTTTTTTGCAGCAGTAATATATTCTCTATCTGCCTGGGAAGTTTTGGTAGGGAATGACTGCAGTGATGGTACAAAAGTTGAAAGAGATAACATGGAGGGAAGGCGGTTGTGGAAAACTCTTTTCAGCTCTTTCTTTTCTTGTTATTTAATTAAAAACACATCTTTCGGGGTAAAAAATCAAAATCTGTTAATAGTACTGTTGGTGGATTTGTGTATGTGCAAGGCTGTCAGTTACAGAAATGGTGAGTCATATGGAAACTTATTCAGGGAAACGAGGCACTTCTGAGATTTTGAAGTTCAAGAACAGAGTATAGCAAACCCTTAAATTAAGCCTAGATCTATATAGTGTGTTTTAGTGTCTTCACAGTGTACTTTAGAAGTCATATTTTTAAAATAAATTATGTAGGAAAATACTCACTTTGGTCATCTTCCTGCAGACCTAAGCAGTGCTGAACTCAGACAGCTATAATCAGTGCAGCCCTCTGCTTTCAGGCCTGTGAATGACAAGTGCCTGCGAAGGCGTGGAATGTTACTGTTAGAAAAGCAGGATGTTGTGAAATCTGGGACTATGTCATCATGCACAACTGTAGTCATCAGAATGGTGCTAAACCTTCCTGCAGTACTGAGAAGCCTGGGGATACACCCCCATTTCCTCTGTCTGTCCTGAAGAGGGTATGAGTCAGCTCTTCCACCTGAACAACATTATGACATGATATAAATATCTTAATTCTTTGGTTTATTAACTTTAAAACTTGGACTGTTTAAAAAATGTTGCTGTTTCCACAATAGAAATAATACCTGAAAGAAACCTACAAAGAAGTTTGGATGCATGTCATGTATTTTGTGGCTTTAAGCATCTTAATTACAACATCTGCTTAAGCTTAGAAGATTGCCAACCTGAATGGATTCAAAGCTTTGTTTACATGAAATCTACACAGCATAAAAAGAATTCACAGTAAATGTTTTTGGGTGCAGGCAGAGATGACAAAAATGTGTGGTTCAGTATTTATTGGGTACTGGTCTTTTTTCATGTTTCTATTATGAGTTTATTGCAAGGGCTTTGCCTTTGCACTGTGACTTGAATAAGCTTATGTTTAGCATTGTTACTTATTGTTATATCGTTTGCTCATAAGCTTTGACCATTTTATTGCTGAATTACACATTTTTAGTAATACAATTTAGGAAATAAATGTCAACATATGTCTAGAGTTCAAATCTGAGATAACATATGTCTTAGTAGAGTCTATAAATAACAGTCATTTAGCACTGACTAGGATTGGCAGAAAAATAATATTTAGAGAGGTCTTTGTGCACTTTGGGGTGAAATACATCTTGAGGAAAAAGAGACTAATGCATTCTGATGCACCTGAGAGCATGGAAGGTAGATGTACTACATCTAAGACTACTGAGTATTTAGGATTATATATTGTTTAAGATGTGTCTCGCTTTATCGTCTCAACACCCACACCTCTCTTTGAAAGCACATTTGGAATATTGTTTTTCAGTTGTTTTCTTGCTTTCAGTTGAGGACAAGCTGCTATGAGGATTCAAGTTTGTGTCCTGAAGCTCAAATACTTATGCAGGGAGATTCCCTTCTAGACCTTAGGTCTGGATTGGTTGGACACCATTCTCATCCAAGGCTTTGTGTGGAATAATAGTATGCTTTCCCATGATTCGTGAGTCTGGGAGTCAGGCAAGGTGGGTATTTACTGGTAGGCTTCCTGGAAGGCTAAGAGAATCAGTTTTTCAAATACTGATGTTCATACTGAATTAGTTTGCCTCTTTCTCTTCTTCTCCTCCCACCTAGATATAAAATGAAAATGTATTGTTCTTCAGGAATCTGGCACACTACATAACAAGTAGGCAAAAATTAATTGCTGCTTTCAGTTCAGTTTTTTAAAGAGGGCAATATTTACAAGGTGGATCTTGCAGTCTAGATAACAGTAATTTTGGTTTATGCAGCTGCCAGTCAAGAGTCTGGTGTCAAAATGCAGGGGTACTTGTAAGTAGTAATCAATGAACATGAATTATTTAGGAGACACAGGATAAAAACAAATGGGTATTAAAACAGAATCAATTCACAGTATAAGCACTAAGGAATGTATAGGAATTCCTTGCAAATTCAGAGTGACATCCATTTGGAATCCCAGATTATATGCATAAAACAAAGTGTAAGTGAGTATTTCATAATCTAAATGTAAATAAATTATATACGAATTTTAACTAAACAGAGTGAACTAACAGTTAAGGATCAAGTACCTTAATTTAGAACATCTACAAGTATAGAAAAGCAGACATGCCTGGCCAGATGGTGTGAGAATAAGAAGTGACTGCATTTCAAATAAATAACAAGCAGCTAGAAATCACACACAGAGAGATTCAAGTGACCACTCTATTTTAAAACAACCTGTAAGGACGAGATGAGGCAGTTTAGCAGTGACTGCTTTCCCTGGGCAACTGATGGAGAGAAGGTTTTTAACACCATTCCAAAGTGGAGGAAAAAAAAATTGTGGTAGAAATGGTGGCACACAAGAAACAGACCGATTCAGGCAATTTACTCTGCTAGATATCAGATGCTGTTTTTTGAGGCTATAAGTGATCATTCAAAAAACTTATCTTAGATCAAGCATCCATGGCTGAAAAAAACCAAGCAGGGAGAAGGTGCCTATTTTGGAGGAGTGGAAGTTAGATATCCCAATAGAGCTTTTGGATGCTGGAGAAGCCTGATGAGAGTTGTCATTCCAGATCTGCCAACAGAGAAGTCACCTCAGAGAAAGGAGTAACAGTAATAGTCCTCACATGTAAATGAAGTGAAGCAAGGCCTGAAAAATGCTTCACAATGAGAGAAAAATCAAGGCCAGGAGCTAGGAGTGCCCAAAAGTGTGCTTTGGAGAGCCAAGGGCTTGTGGAACGGTAGGAAAATACCACATAAGTGAGACAAGAAAGGGGATAGAAATAATCCCTTTGGAAAAAATCAGATTCACTTCTTAACCTACAATTTGTGTAGTACATGTCTGATTAGATACAGTGACAGGAAACAGTTACTTGTCAACTAAAGCAAAAAGTAATATTGTGGGAGGGTTACTTTTTAATTATTTCTAAAAGGAAAAAAAATTGCCATGCATAAAATAGGAAGTGAGATCATGACCCTCTTTCACCCAGGGGCAAAATCCTTTTGACTTCGTCACAATTAAGGTATTTTACTCATGGTTCCTAGTCATTCTTCACCAAGTCACAATAGCAGTACCTCAATGTTAGAAGTTAATACTGGGCCCTCATTTTTGAGCAGTTAACAGCACTTGAATGTGCATCTGTATGTTTTGTAAACTGAAGTGTACGTGGCTGACTCCCATTTAATTGTTAGAAAAACTGAGACACAGAGGTAGAGATGGGGCTTCTGACTTGCTGCACAGCAACTTGTCTCTGTTCTAGGTGTCCCTGAGCACCCACAACTGCCCTAGGGACCTCCTGGGGAAATGTTCCTAGAAATCTTGTACCAGTCAGAGCATGAGACCAGTACTGTTTGCAGTGAGCAGAGGGTGATAAGAATGGCAATCATGCACAGGGAAGCCTTGAGTCCTGATAGTGCAGAGGTTGCCTGTGGCAAGCAGTACTGGATACACTCAGAGGCAGTACAGCTATAAATGTGCTGATCTGTATGATGTTCTTCCTGTTTAGTATGGCAAGCTTTGTTGCTACACAGCAAATTATAGACAAAGCCAGAAGTCAGGCACACCTAATCCTCAGTCCATGTCCAATCCTAATTGCTCAGTCTTTTTGCTGTTGTCACATACAAGAGGTAATTGCACGTTTGAAAATATTCCCCTATTAGTTGCTTGGAGAGCTGTTAATCCACTAGCATGGGATGAACAGGAGGGGCTTTTTGTTGTTTAACAGAAATGTATGACTGGCCAACTCCCCCATCCTGTGCAGGATTGGTGTTCTGAATCACAGAAGAAAGACTTTCGTAGCAGTGTTTGAAGTAGAATTGACATTCTGAGCATTATCAGTCTGCAAAAGGTGAGAAAATCAATCTGAATGTTGCAATCCTTCTGTGTTTGGAACTTCCACTACTTCCAGTGGGTAAGGAAGACCAGCCCCCAGTTTACAAAGGAAAAGCCTTACCTGACAGGCTTTTGAGGAATGTTTGTCTTTGAAGAAATAATTAAAACCACCAGTTCATTCCAAAGCATTATTAGAGACCTTCATCCCCTTGCTGCAGTTACTGGTTTCCTTGTGCATGGACTGAATTAGAGCCATGTTTCAGATGTTTTTCATGATTGTATTATCCAGTCAGCAGTAAAATCCATTCATGCCACCTCTTTGAAATACCAACCTGTTGTGAATGCAATGTCATGTTTCATGGGACCTGGTTACATTATGAAAGAAAGAAAGTGTTTGCTTAGTAGGCTATTTGGCTTTCCTTTGAAACTGAACTTTTGGAAAGCAGGAGGTAAAAAGGGGAAAAAGTCCTGAAAAATCTCTGAATGGGTGGAAGTTTCAGCAAATCACTGATTACTTGACTGTATTACTTGCTTCAAAGGCAAAAAACGTTCTGTGCCTTCATTTTGCTGTTATCTTGCTGGAGTTGATCAATTTAACAAAGCTGTTCAAGCAAAGCATTAGCCTGACTTGGATGACTCACCACTGGGTGCTGAGTATTGCAGAGGCAGAGAGTACAGTTCTACTACTGCCTGCCTGCTTTTAACTCTGACCCACCTTGCACTTGTATGTCTGTATTTTGCTGGACAGACAAAGCATGTGCTTATTCTCTTCTTCTAGTTCCACTAAAATGTAAATGAATAGATTTAAAGCTCCTTCTCCTGTTATTTCCATAGCTTCCTCTCTCTCTGACACTTATAAAATACACCCTGGCCTGTAATCAGAAGTGAAAGAAGCGTGTTGATATTGCGGTCTAACATACATATCATCTAAAAGGCAAGCCCATGTAAAATGTTGTCCAAATGATCTTGTTTAAAATTTCACAGGTATAGATGGATGGCAAGTGGTAATTCCCAGGATATCCAGTGGTAGAATAAAAGGAACTGTTTATCCTAACATATTCTAGCCTATTGTGTAGGTCACCAGCTTGAGGTGATCTGCCCTTACTAAAGCACCAAAATTGTTTCTGGACTCATTGCAGTAAAAGCAAAACTGTTCAATAGTAGTGTTCATCTATTAGGACAGAAAATTATCACTGATTTTCATGTGAGTAAAATCAATGTGAAGTACAAGATCTTCCAAAGGAAGACTTTTTTAGCCATAAGGGACAAAAGGAAGGGAAGAAAAGGACTCAAAGTTGTGTACAGAGATAGCATTTAATGTAGATTTGCCATACGGCAAGAATAGCGATGCTCAAACATCATGAACTGCAGAAACTCCGTGAGCACATTATATCTTAAACACTTAATCTGTTTTACAAACTATGTGCATTCTTCTGCTAAATAAGATGAATTTGGATTCAAGGAGCAGCACATCCTGACAAATCTCCTCCTAAAGGCATCCATTAATATAAATCAACAGTAGCAATTTTGTTTGATCATTTATTTGCAAGAATCATTAAGGCTTATTAGCATAATTATTCCCTGTGGGACTTCATGTCACATAAATGAAAAATGACATTATCAATATTTAAAAGATAAGTGCATAATGCTCAGGGTACTTCAACAGTACTCTGCAGGTGGTGTCCAGCTGTAGCAAATTAGATTAGATTTGATTTCTAAATTGTAGAAATATAATTTCAGTGCAACTGTTTACTTCAAAACTGCTTACTGTGTAAGACATAAACACAACCAAACTACAGTTATAGTTACAGTACTGACATGTACATTGTTTTCTGATTCAAGTAAGCAGCTCAAGATACCAAATGGGAAGTAAACGTTGCTGACTGGTGGAAATCCTTTTATAATTTTCTTTTTTACTTTTTACAGTTCTACTTGATGATCTGACATTTCCTCAGTGAAATGAGAGAACTTTCTCCTTCAACCTCCTATCTCCTCCTAGGTAAAGCAGTAGTTATAGTGCCATTAGATCTCTTTCTCTGTAGAGACACTGAGAAGGGCTCTGCTTTCCTGCAGTAGCTCAGAGAGCAAAATCAACTAGTGACTCTCTACCAACTCTGATCATTGTGGTGCTAAGGATGAGCTCGGCTTACATGAGCACTTGTAGCAGACACAGAGACTGATGCTTAGCAAGGCCATGTGGTTTGGATTGTGCCAGTCCTGCCCATGAGCAGGCAGCTGCCTGCATCATGGCATGGGCCCCATGCTCACAGACTGCAGGGTAAGCACTTTAAAGTTTCTGAAGGATACGAAGAAGGTCAGAGTTAGGAAGAGAGTATATGGGAATGTAACGACAATTTGAGGTCAGATGAGTGTACTTAGGAAAACACTGTGCATCTTCGGCTCTTCTTGCTGGCAATAGAGCCAGGACTGAGCAGGAGGTGTGAGCAAGAGCTTTGGGGCAAGGCTGCCACAGGGGCTGGGTGAGCCCGGCTTTTGTAGCAGATCCATGGTGTAAAGAGAAGCATGGTGCAAGACAGGGAGTGTGGCACTGGGCTGCAGCTACTGAAGAAGACCTCTCGAGCCCTGTCTGGAGCCTCTGGCAGTGTTATGGTCTCTCTGGCGAGACCGTGCCCTTCTGACAGACCTGGCATGTAGGGTCCCAGCAAATGACTCATGCTGACAGGTGAGAGACTGGGAACACCTTGCAGACAGAAACTTGTAGACTTTGTCTGATCCGTTGTAATACAGAGGCAATTCATCACTCTTTTTTTTTGGAGTATAAAATTGCTCTTTTATCAGCAATGAAATGTATCATTACTGTGTGGTCTTCTCTAAAGGCTCTTGAATAAAACATCAGGACTTTTACTAAAGGTACTTTAGGACTTCTCCAGCACATCCCCATGTGGGGCAGGGAAGCAGAGCTTTTGTCAGTCTGGGACTCATCACAGGGCTCTGCCAAGGCTGACGAGCAGGGTGAAGAGCCAGTGTAAGCGATGGACACAGGCAGCAGCATTACTTTCACATCACACTCAGCCCTTTCTGAGATGTATATTTGTCTTTCATTAGTCTTGTGTTACTGCCCTTCAGTTGCCCTTCCTGTTGGTTGGCTTATGGTTATAGTTCTCGATTATTACAGCTAAATACTCTGTTATTTGTAAATGGCATCTTCTTTGTTTTCTGCTCTCTGTTAAGCCCCCTTTGCAGGTCCCTAGCTTTTTAATTATTCACAGATGTTAGACTAAGTACTTAGAAATTATTGTGTTTGGTATTGTCTTACATGAATGGAAGGGACTCTTGCTTTCTTCTAAGCACAGTTCTTGGTGTAGTCATTTGCCCCCAAGTTAGAATATCACAGAACGGTTGGGGTTGGAAGGGTCCTCTGAGGATCATCTAGTTGAACCCCACTGCTAAAGCAGGTTCACCTACAGCAGGTTTCCCAGGATCATATCCAGGCAAGTCTCCAGAGAAGGAAACTCCACAACCTCTCTGGGACAGCCTATTCTAGTGCTGCATTACCCTCAAAGTAAGTTTTTCCTTCTGTTTAGGTGAAACTTCCTGTGTTCCTGTGCACCTTGTGCTGTCACTGGGCACCACTGAAAAGATACTGGCCCCATCCTCTTGGCAGTGGTTCTTTAGATATTGATAAGCAGTGATAAGATCCCCTCTCAGTCTGCTCTCTTCCAGGCTAAATAGCCCAAGGTCTGTCAGCAATTCCTTGTCAGAAAGATGCTCGAGTCCCCTCATCTTTGTAGCCCTACATCAGACCCATTTCCAGTAGTTCCCTTTCTTTCTTGAACCGGGGAGCCCAGAACTGGACATAATACTCCAGATGTGGCTTCACTAAGGCAGAGTATATGGGGAGGAGAACCTCCCTTAACCAACTGGTCACACTTCTTAATGCACCCCAGGATACCATTGACCTTCCTGGCCATATATCTGACACCTGGTCTTGGTGCTTCCAAGAGACTAGGCAACCCAGGAAGCACAGGCCATCTCACCTTTTTACTTGGTGTATACTTTTCTTTGAGTGCTGCGATAGTGGAAGAAGAATAAAGCTTAGTACTTAACAGTTTTTTTCTCAACACCTCCTTCAGCCTTGGAAGCTATGAATCTTCCTTCCAGAGGTGTACGTTCTGATGGCATTGCATACAAAATACTGAAAGGGAAACTGTGACCTGGTCAAGTGCTTAAAAGTGCTTAAATGACAGCAAAATTTAGCTGAGGTGATGATGATTACTAGGTTGGAAGCAATGACTCATTTCACTCCAAGACACTCCCTTTGCTCCATTCAGTAGAGCACTGGCAGATGAGCTTGTTGCAAGCTGATTACTCAAATGCCTCCTCTAAGCCCCACACAGGAAAGACAAGAATAAGATATAGTAGAAAAAAAATGTAAAACAGGTACTTAATGTTTCTACAGAGTTCTTTAACTTATGATATCTATTCTTTTTCATGGGGGACAGGAATTTGATTATGATAATTAAGTGTACAAAGCACAAACCAGATGTGTCATTATAGCAGTGGGTTTTCAACATTCTTTACATACGAGAACTGTTTGCTCTGCCTAGAACATTTGCTTTAAAAAATTATTACAGGCAAAGCAGAAAGCCTGGTAATTGCAACTTGTGTTCTCCCCAGTGTTTGCTGGTTGAATTAAAAAGAGCACAGTGGACATGGCTCTCTAATGGATTTTTGATTACTGAATGCTAGCAAAGTTGTGCCAAATGCACATGAGAAATGCCCTGTTCTGTATCCCAAACAAATCTACTAACCAGGCAGCCAGTTGGCAAGACAGCTCAGGCTTTGATGTGTGCTATAAAAACTCATTTCCCAGCTCACTGAACGGATGCGTTAAGTTGTACAAAATCTGGCTGATGTTCATGGCATAACTGCTGTCTTTTTTCAGGTTTCCTATAAGAAGCAGTTGAACTGCTAGATTAGAGTAGGGAAATAATAAGAAATTTATAGAATATATAGGACAATTACAAACTACTAAGCAATGTTAGTCTATAGGAGGGATGCAGAAAGCCCTAAGTTTTATATTGGTTTGTATAATGGGAATAGGACAAGGTGCAGAGGATCAGATGCACCCAAAGAAAATACGAGAGTTAAGGGGGCCTAAGGCAGTTTCCTGTCTTGACCCTGAACAAACCTGAAACACTGAGTGCTAACTGGAGAGAGAGTTGAAAATGCGTGTTGAAATTGTGCCCTAATTCCCTACTTTTATTTTACAGTATCAAATGAGTTCAGGCTGCATCTTTCAAGAAGCATGTTTTCTGGCATTACGAATGTGGAAACAAATGACAAGGAGGTAAGAGACTGTGGAATGAAAAATCATTTTGTCAACACGTAAGCCTGGGATTGACTGTCTAATCCTTCTGCCTGTACAGAAGCATAATATAGTGTAGTTGCACTACACTGCAATTATTATTTTTGTAAAGATCCTTTCTGCAAACTACCTAAGGAGTCTGTTTTGGTGTTATGCTGCTCTCATGTCCAATTGGAAAAAATATTCTCTGTAAGAAACACTGGAGTGTAATGTCACTGTGGAATAAAATTTTGTCTGTGGTGTTTGGAATTTGTGTACTTAGCTGTTAGAAACGGTGTGTCTTCTCAGAAGAGTAGATAAGTGCTTTATAAACTTGAATAAATCAGAGGTAGACATTAATAGGAAGTGTTAAGAACTCTGAATTTGCCCAGAAACACATGCCATGTGATGCTGTGGATATAAATGCTTTCTAATAGTTGTAGTCATGTCAGTCTTTAGACACCAGCTCACTGTTTTACTCAGTAGGACTGAGCAAAGGTGGAAGCCTAAACAAAAAGCAAATAACATATTGCCCTTAAAAGACTTCATTTCTGTTCATTTTCTTTGCACAAACATTCTTTCTGGCATAAGATTTCATTTGTTCTCTTTCTTCTTTGAAACTCAATACTACAGCTAAATATTTATTATGCATTGAGTTTTTTTGTTCCTTACAATATTTCTGTTTACAGTCCATAATGTCATAAGTAAAAGATCACTTCTGCTTACTGCTGCTGTGGGACATATTTTCCCTGCTACTTCAGGATAATTAGAAAAAAAAAGAAAAAAGGAAAAAATCTTGTGCTAAGATTTTTCTTGACAGTGATAGCCCCTTAGCTGCTGAATCTATCCCATCCATCACTAATCCCAAGCAAAGCAAGCATTAGTTTCTCTGTGACTTATCTAGGTCTTTAGTAGATCAATAGCACAGCTCAGATGTTTCAGACTCTTCCCTGTTAATTCACATTTATCTTTTCATCCAAAGAAGGTAAATTACCTCACAGAAAAGCTGTGTTATCCCCAGTAGTGGCTTATAATGTTGCAAAGTCAGCATGACCCACATATCTTATCTCAGCTGGAACGCATTTGTCACTGTCTCATGTTATGATCATCTGCTAAAATGCCCTAGAAAAGAGGTAAACCTGCAAAAAATGGCTTCACCATTTTCATTTAATGACCTTTTCTGTTGTGTGCTCCTGCATCACCTTCAATTTAGACTGCTAAAATAAAGGGAACTTTCCTTTTCCCTTTAATGCTGTATTTAATCATTTTTTTCATTAGCAAAATTTACATTCCTCAGCAGTCTTTACTGTTGGTGTCACAAGCTGATCAGTAGGTGGTGATACTGAGACTGAGAACAGAATCATTTATTCATAACGCTATGTTAACCCTGAGAAAGGACTCCTGAGTTTAACTCTACCTTTGTACAGTTCATTGCTGGTTACCTAAAGCTCTTCAGGCCCTGGAAGTTTCATGCTGTTAGGAGGTTAGATCACTGCCCAGTAAGCTGTAACCAGGCTGCTGCAAGAAGAAAAGCTGTATGAAATGAGTCTGGTACACACCTAAGACTCATTACTTTACAAAGTACAGTAAAGGAGATATTTTTATTATCTGCTTTTATAAAAACTTCATTATATTGTGGAAAGAAAACTTAAACACACTGGACTGTAAACACACTGCTGGCTGCAAAACCAGTAGATTTTTTACTCTCTTCCTTCAGATGACCTGAGCAGCTCTGTTGCCCAGACTGAACTCTGTGTTCTGCCAAGTGTTAAGTTCTTAGGTCTTTAACTGAGGAATTGATTGGTACCTTCAGGGAGTTCTGTTTTTTGACATGAGTAACAGGTAGGTCTGCTTTCAACACAGCATTTGATTTCTTTACAGGTAAGAATACAAGAGGGAGGCCCCTACATGGAGCAGCAGCTTGCTGTGACTGCACAGCTGGGAGAGCAAAAGCAGATGCTACGCCCTCAGGTGGAGGTGGATCATCTCACTGAGGTGACCTTGCTATGAAGAACAGGATGCACTAGGAGGGCACTGGACAGAAACGCTTGCCCAAGTGCAGGTGCACTGCCCATGTGTCTGCAACCCCCACCAGTTTTGCAGGTAGCCTAAACAGGGAGGAGCTGTCAGTGCCCCTGGGGGGACTGAACAGCAGCCCTCATTGTCATGGGAAGGGCACTGAGAAGACTAAATCGAGCTCTTTACAGAGAAGCACAGTGGGAGTCTGAGACATCAGG
Source organism: Indicator indicator (assembly GCF_027791375.1). Lineage (NCBI taxonomy): Eukaryota > Metazoa > Chordata > Aves > Piciformes > Indicatoridae > Indicator > Indicator indicator. The sequence continues at coordinate 8,880,413 of NC_072025.1, forward strand.
GGTCACAGGCTGAAAAAGAGGAAGATATGGCTGGATGTAAGGTGGGGGGGTGGGAAATGAAAAGCTTTAGGACAGGAGCCTGCAGTTCTTGGGGGAGCTGTCAAGAAGAGATGAGACCAGCAGCTGTATTTGGAATAAATTCTTGTTACCATCTTTAAGTATTCAGTTTCATGAAAGGAGCAGGGCAAGGGTACTTTGGGTGTTTCTGAAGAGTTTCTGGAGTGTTTTCTCCTCAATGTTCTCTCTACATGGGATGACTGAACATTCTGAAAGGTTATTCACCTTCCTTTGGAAATCTGCAAACACAGTATGTTTATTAAACTGTCCCTGTGGCTTCATTATTTGGGGAAAGATTGGGATGTTAAAGGTCAGAGTTTCTGAGCACGAACAGTTCTAAGATATCAAGGATAAAAGAAGTCTCTGGCTGGTTTTCTTCTGCAGCAAATCTGAAATGCATGAGAAATAACAATGAGGCACTGAAGCCTTGAAATTTTCTGGTTTTGGATCTTACTGTATATTAGTGCTGTGTTCTGTCCCTTCTGTGAAAGAGACACTGCTCTCAAATGCTGTTGATGTGCAAATACAAGCCACCTCTTGAGAAAGAACTTTGTAAACTGACTTGGTTGGGTTCTGATATACAGAGTTCTATCAAGCACTTTTCTGTCTGAATGTCTTGCTGTCGGGGAGACTGAATCAAGGTATACTTTTGTTCTCATTTCAGATTTCAGCTGTTCCAAATTGAGGACATAATGTGAGCAAAAATGAAATATCACATCTGAAGGTTTTTCACTGTTATTTCCAGAAGTGAAGTGAGGGAACCTGAATTTATTTTGTTTGGCAAGAAAGAAAATTACGTTTGTTTTTAGTGAGGCGTATAGCTGTTTACTGAGGAGAAGGGACAGCAAAAGTATCCTTTGCACCTTTATCTCTACTATCACCTCCAGACCTTGAGCACTGACAGTCAGTGCTGTGCCCATGTAGCTAAAGTTTTCTTCTCTTCGCCTACTGCTGAAGAAATGGAATGTTTTTGTGAAGAGCACTGTAGTGGTAACACCACTTTGGAAGAAGCAGTGGAAGTTTATGATCTCTTTCTCATCTCTCTCTGCTTATATCATTTCAGTTAAAAACATGGTCTCCTATAGTTTGTTTTTCCCCCACAAACCCAGAGAAGCTCTGGGTTATGCTCTGTTTTTGTCTCTGGAAAAATTAAGGGCTAAGTTTTTCTCTTTCCAACTGAGATTTAAATGAGGCATGCTCTATGCTGAGCAATCTTGCTGGAATCATGTTTTATCATGTATTTTGGTGATGCGCATGGTTTATGTTCTGCCTGTTGGTTTCTCTCTTATGACTCTATTCTGTATTCTTATTTGGGATCCATCATATTAGTTATGAAGGAGGGAAATTCTTAGCTAAATGCTGCCACCTAGGCGTTGTGGTTATAGGTGACTCAAGGGAATCAAAGTGGTAAGTGAAGAAATGTTTCTCACTATTTTGGGGGCATTTTTTTTTAAAGCTCTTCGTGTAATGATGTTTCTTCCAGCTCTCTGTGCTTAACTTTTCCTGAATCCTGCATCTCCAGAGCAAGGAAGAGGAAACGTGTGCTACATACTCAAGCATGCGCTGCTCCTCACATAACCATGGAACGGTAGTGGTTGGAAGTGATCTCCGAAGATCGAGTCCAACTGCCCTGCCACTTATCTTGACACTGGGGTCCCCTGTCCCTGGGCTCTTCTGTTTTGTAGAATTGTGCTTACCTGCTCTTGTAATGTGGTTAAGTGTGTTAAATGAGCAGCAGGTGCTGCCTATTTTTTACTGGAGTTCAAAAGTGACCGGAAAAAAAAAACAACTTCATCAGCGTTGCGCCTCCTACGGTGGGCTAAGGCCTGAGCCCCACCCTGGCTCTGGACAGGGCCTGTTCGCTCCTGTCTGAGGCCGTCGACTATCAACCCCTAGAGGCGGCCGCACAGGGAACCGCGCTTCGGGGCTATGAGCTGCGGGAAACGAATTTCACTCCTCGGCCGTCCAGCGATCTCTGGCGCTCTCGGCGTTCTACCCCTCGCCTCGCCTGCTGCCTTCTTAGCAGCTTGTTGCCGGGAGAGGCCGAGGCCCAAAGCCCGAGCGCCAGGAACCGCCACCCCACGGCCCCGGTTGCTCGGCGACGGCAGCGAGTGCCTCGCCCTGGCTGCGCCGAGTCACGTGTCAGGGTCGGGTCGTCCTCGGCCAATCAGCGCGGTCACCCCCTCCGGAAGTGAGGATACTTTGCCTCCCCTCAGCGGCGGCCCCGCTCGTTGCCATGACAACGCTGCGCGGCGGCTGTAGCAAGGCTGGCGAGCGCAGTCTGGGCGGCCGCCGCTCTCTTGTGGCCCGCGGGCGTCCGTGCGGCGAGACTCGGGTATGGAAGCGGAGGATCGCAGCGGGCGGAGGCGGGCCGCTAGGCTGTGGGCTACACTGGAGGACGAGCGGCGGCTGGAGGAGGCTGTGCTACGGGTAAGAGCGGCGAGAGCGGGTCCCGAGGGCCTCAGCGTGCGAGCCCAGATCCGTGTCTGCCTGTAGGGGGCGAGATGACGGAGGGGCCGTCGCGCCGCTCTGTCAGAGGCCTGTACCCGGCGTCACCTGTTGTTAGCATCCGCCCCGAAAAGTTAGTTACGATCCAAACAGTCTTGTAGTTGCTCGCTTGCGAATGTGTGCGCAGAGGAGACTTGTTATGGAAATTGTTGGTTCTGATTAGGCAGAAAAAAACAAAAAACGGAGAGAGTTGGAGCTGGAGCAAGGGAAGAGGCTGGCGGCCGAGTTGGCGAGGCTGAACCACGAAAAGCTTAAAGATGAGAAAATGAGGCAACAAGTAAGACAGAACAGGTAATGTTTCGAAACTTCACCATTCTCTTTAGTGAGTGTTACTGTAAATCAATCCTAACTCTGAAAAGCTTATTTATAGAAGCGTGGTCGCATTTTGGACGGAGCACGTGATCACATTTTGGACTGGAGTGAGCCCGAAGCCTGAGGGAACATAGAGGAAGTTTACTACGTTAAAATCAGTTATTTGTTTAGAATAGACTTTTAATTTTTTTATTATGGGCAGCAGAGAAGATCAAAACTGGAAAAAACATAGGAGAGGGTAGATTTTAAGGAGTGCTCAGGAGAAGCTTATGTCATCAGGAGAGTCGGTCCAGGTGCTAGTGAATATTAGAAGAGTGTTGGAGGTGATAGCAAGACAGGAGGGGAAAGGAGATGTGACAGCATGAGGTCATGTCAGTTAAGTGAAGACAAGACAGTGTGTGAAAGCTGTAGCAGAAGTGAAAATGTATCTGATCTAGAAGGAAAAGTTATTTTAAGATCAAGGTATGATAAGTTAATTTTAGGGAAATTTCATCAATAAGAAAAATTAAAATTTTTATTTTTGACTTATGCACATATATGTATGCTGATAAGTATCTGTAAGCATGTATTCATATATGTATGCATTCATACAGTTCGCTGTACAGTATGCAAAACTACTGATAGTGTATGTACAAACATAGATAACTCTTATTTCAAAACAGATTTTGTTTTCTTTCTGTGCTCTTATACTAGAGCAGTATTTTTCATCTAAAATTGTGAGTTTCCCTGACAATTTTTGTTTCTTTGTGTTTCAGTAGTTTACTACTAGGTACTTACTTCTTTGTAGTAGAATGCATCTTTTTTTTTTTCCTTCCTAGTCCTGAACTTCGAGAGTTAGAAAAAATGCTCAAAGCTGCTTATCTGAATAAAGAGCGAGCCGCACAGATTGCTGAAAAAGAAGCTATGCAGTGTGAGATAATGGTAATGAGCTGCTCAGTGTATCTCAGCACCCGAGTGCTGGAACTCTGCTGTATGGATTGTACTGAAAATGTTTCCTTTGAAGGTGATCTTTTTATTTAAAATGTTGTTAGCTTTAGGCATTCAGTGTTTATTGAAAACGTGGTTTGTGTTCTGAAGGACTAAGTGGCCCGCAGTAACCAATGAGAAGAAAGAGCTTTACTTTGCCACTGTAATCCAGGTAGTAGTGAAGTAAGCTGTATGAATGGGTATGGTTTCTATTTTACTGGGTTCATAATATTTATCCACAGTTTATTTATAAAGCTGTAATGCACTTCATACAGTGCATGCTTCTTGTGGTAAAGCCTTACCTCAAAAGCCAATTGCTGTAAATGTTGTTACTCAGATATAAGCTTTGTAACAGAATCTTCAGAAGGAATTATGAACTGGAATATTGTGTTTAGTTTTGGGCTTCCCAGTTCAAGAGGGACAAAAATCTACTGGAGAGAGTCCAATGGAAAGCTACCAGGATGATTAAGGGACTGGAGCATGTGCCCTGTGAGGAGAGACTGAGAGCCCTAGGGCTTTTTAGGCTGGAGAAGACTGAGAGGGGATTTAATAAATGTTTATAAACATCTGAGGGCTGAGTATCAGGAGGAGGGGACAGGCTCTTCTCCTTGCCCTGTGATAGGACAAGGGGCAATGGATATAAACTACAGCACAAGAGATTCCACCTCAACACAAGGAGGAACTTCTTCACTGTGAGGATCACAGAGCGCTGGAACAGGCCGCCCAGGGAGGTTGTGGAGTCTCCTTCTTTAAAGACTTGACTCATCTGGATGTGTTCCTGTGTGACCTGTGCTATGGTCCTGCTCTGGCAGGGGGGTTGGACTTGATGATCTTCAAAGGTCCCTTCCAACCCCTAGCATCCTATGATCCTATGATTTTTGCCCAGAGTAAGGCTGGCAATGAGGCAGATGACTTTGGTGATGTGAACATTTTACACAACCTTCATTTAATGCAAACTGCTGTAAAGACCAGGAGTTTATTGAGGATATTCCACATAGTTAAACCACACTCCAGTCATCATGATGATGACAGCTGGTTTCTCTCATGCTAAATGCTCTATTTTGTCTGCATTCAGTATGTATCTTCCTCCAAGTATTGGTAGTTCTCTTTGAGTTGTTTAGATATTGAGGGTTCCCTTGAAAAGGTTCCACTTGCTGGATTAAGCTGTTAACATGCTAAGGCACTACACTTACAGACTGAGGTGGAAAACATTCTGGGGTTTGTATTGCAGCATAATTCCTAGTATACTATGTGTTTTTTTATTACAAGTTGTATTAGTAGGAATAAAAATGAAGCTTGCATTGTTTTTTCTCCCTTACAGAAACAAGAGAATGAAATAGCCCAGAAGATGAAGGAAGAGGATGAAAGAATAATAAAAGAACAAAGTTCTGCACAACAGAGGCGAAATGAGGAGAAAACAATGTATCACCAAGAACTGGAGAAACAGCTTGAGGAACAAGAGAGGAAGAAACAGGATGCATATGAAGAACTTCTAAAAGAGAAACTTGTGATTGATGAAATTGTACAAAAGATCTATGAGGAAGACCAAATGTTAGTTACTTTGAATTTTTATTCTTTATTAATTTAAAGCAAACAGAGAGTTCTCTGTAGAAAGCTAATTTGTATGTGTATTTCATAGACTCAAAGGCCTGTTTTAGTTTTTCTTGGTTGCACATCGTACTAAAAAGAGACTAACTTGTCTGGATTTTGTGGTTTAAACATCAGAATATTTTTGTCACTCCAGATTTGTGTCCTTTTTCCCCAAATAGGGAGAGCTTCCACTGGGCCCGTCATGCTGGAAATTACTGCATGTCACACATTCCTGCCTCACCTCATGTCTCTGCCTCTTCATGTGATGTGTTGTATACCTGTCTTAGGGATAGGAAAGGAGGTTTCTGAGGGCATGGTGGTAGTGGTGGGGTAGGGTGGGGGCAGAGTTTAGTATACAGAAATAGTTTAGGAGATTCTGGTGCCATTAGGCTGTTGGGCTCCCTTCTCCTTTCCATTTTGATCATGTATAAAACGCAGTAGTAGTAAGTACCTACATGTACAGTTTCCTCTGAATAAAGATGCTAGACACGAGATTCCCTTTTTGGGGCACCTGGGGCACCTCAATTTAGGTACCTAATTTTGAGTTGAGTAAGTAAGGAGAGTCTTGGTCTCTGGAATATATTGTTAGTGCTAAACATGTGGTCTGATACATTACTCTGCAATATGTTAAGTAACTAGTTAAACGTCTTTTCCCATCTGCAGGGAAAAACAACTGAAGTTAGATAAAATGAGAGCAATTCAAACATATATTGAAGAATTTAAAAAAGAACAACTTCTCTGGAGGAGAAGGAAACAGGAAGAGATGGAGGAAGAAAATAGGAAAATTATGGAGTTTGCCAACCTTCAGCAACAAAGAGAAGAAGATCGGATTGCTAAAGTTCGAGACGCTGAGGAGAAAAAACAAAGACTTCAAAGCATGGTATCAAAACATGAAATTATAGGGAAAAAATTATTGTATGTCTTTATCTTTCATTGAGTGATATTTATTGTAATAGATTGCCCAGAATCTGGAAAGAGAACAACAGAAGCATGAAGAACTGGAACAAATCCGCCAAGAGCTGTATCTGGAAGAGCAAGCAGAGACAGAAAGGAAGAAGGAGATGGTAAGTGCTGACAGGCAGATGAAGTAGTATCTGTGTCTATACTGCAGGGCAGGAGAAATACTTGTCTTTTGCTGGACCTCTCCTGCAGACACATATGGATATTTGGTACTTATCAGATAGCAGGTTTTTCTATGTCATACATGTGTTGTGTACCTGTGCATAAACTGTTGTGGAAAATGGAGGTGGAGCATTGCAGCTTTGCCATAGCTCCTGTGGAACATGAGGTTAACAGAGCTAGTCTGCATGAAACTTTTCTAAACTAAAAGTAGTGGTGTATAAACAGGAAAACACATAGTTTATGGAGCACTTGTAGTTATGTGTAGATGAATTTAAACAGGCCAGATATGAATATCTAAAGGAAAAAAATGCACTATTTTGAATGACTGATCTAGTAAATAAAGTGCAGGAGGCAGCGTAGTCCTTCTCTGTCCCCTCACTTCTCAGGGCTTTGTGATAGTGCTCCTTCAGTCTTCAGATGTCGTTATTGGAGCTGTGATGCTTATAGAACATTTAGTGAGACTATATCCCACAGGCAATTCCTTCCTCATCTGAGGATGCTGTTCAGCAGCTGTGTAATTCCCATTTCCACCACTTTCCTCTAGGAGTGCTGGCAGGATTATTTATGCACTGCTCTCTGCTGGGTTTTTGGGATTTGCTAATTCTGTGGTGTTATTTATGACTTTGGGAAGTTTATTGACGGACTCCCTGAGCCAATGTTGGTCTGAAAGCTGTCTCAAAGTGAAGAGCTTAATTCTGACATGGTTCTAGATTTAACACCATGGTTCATGGTGTTAAATGCATTTGTTTTCAATTCTGTTCTGGGACAAAGTGTCCGTTTCCAACACCATTTCCTAAATGTTTTCAGTAGACAGGCAGTTTATTAACTTAGTTTTTGTAGAGAAAATTTTGTCCTTTGAGTTTCTGTTGCTGTCCCTAATGTATTTCTGTTTTAATTTCAACCAGGAGGACAAGTGAATGATTTGAATACCATTATGATCCCTTTTATGTATTTGTTCATCTCCTGAAGGAGAATGCCAGTAACTTTCAGGTTCAGGTGTCAGCTAAGTAGGTTAACTAACTGCTTGCTTTTCCCATGTCCACTCCATTTTTCCTATGGACCTGCCAACACTGTCTTAGAGTGAACAAAGGAAGTGGAACACAGGCTGAGATACCTAACACTTGCTTTTAGAGAGTTGTTCGGGAGGACTATTTTATGGAATCACTTCATGCTAGTGGAAAGGAAGTCATCTCTTTATTTAAAATTTCATTTTGAGGATCTTGAGACATTTGCCAAACTCTGGTTAATACTGGAGAGTACCATCAGGTCTGGAGTGTTTGCTCCAGTTGTTTATGCTAGAAGGTAACTGCTACAGGAAATCTATTCCAAGACAAAAACTGAGGAGATTGGCTTATGGGGATCAAAATTTTACAAAGTGTGTTCATTAGCAGAGCATTTTATTACATTTCCTTTATAGGCAGAAATTGAAAAGAGAATAAGGCAACGCCTAGACTTAAAGCAAATATATGAAGAGCAATTCGCTTTAAAGAGGGTAATGCAACAAGCTATGCAGGAAGAGGAAGAAGCCTTCAGACAACAGATGTTGGCTAAGCTTGCAGAGGATGATCGCATTGAACAGATGAATGCTCAGAAACGAAGAATGAAACAGCTTGAACATGGAAGGGCTGTAGAAAAACTTATTGAAGAGCGTCACAAGCAGCTGACAGCAGAGAAAGTAAGAGTTTTCACATTCACCTTTGTTTTGAGCTGAAGTGTTTCAATATGAGACTATCTCTGCTATCTTAAGTGAGAAGACTACTGTTACTAGGGGAACGGTGACAGGGGAACTGCTGAGATGTGCAGGGGGGAAATAGGCCATGGTTTGGAGCTGACATTTTGTAGCTCAAGAGGTTAGTCAGCAACATCCCTACATCCCTGTATACCTGACATGCTCTGTAAAGATCTCTTCAGGAGCCATGGAATGACACTGTTGTCCAGTTCAGCATTCCTGATCTGCAGTGCTGGTAATGATGTGAGCTGGGGAAATTCCAGCCTCAGTTGTAGTTTAAGTCTTTTGAATTATTAGGATGAAAAGGCATAAACTGAAAACAAGTCATGGAATCCTATGCTGCAGTTTTCAGAGCTGTTTAGGGTATAAACCACAGGTGTAATGCGAAGTGCAGCACCACAAGAATGTGCACCCATTTCTTCTTTTCCTGGACTAGAATAGTAGGGCAGGAACAGTCTCGCTTTTCTTAAATACCTTTTAGAAGGGTTTCTGGTAGGAGACTGATCACTTGCATAGCATGGCTAGCCTCATATCTTGCCATTCTGTCTGACACTTGCTAGTTAACAAACATGCATTGTTTAAATGCTCCTTTGTGGGTTTTTACATGCACTCTTCCATCCTTTTCTAACTCACTCCTGTGATTAGGAGTTAGTATGTGGAAGTTCAAAATCTACTCTGCTAAAACAATGTTCACAGAGCTGAAACAGAACAGTTACGGGAACTGCTTGCTTATTTTAGGAGCGTGAACTTGAAGAAAGACAGTTAGAGGAAAGAAGAGAAGCAGAAAAGCGTGCAATTGTTGAAGAGGAGAGACGGAAACTCTTGAAAGAGCATGCATCTAAATTACTGGGTTATCTTCCTCAAGTAAGTGAATTGTATTTAAAATGCTTTAAATGATTATTATGTACATCAGTTTTCTTTTGGACAGTTTAAAGTTGCAGAGCTGTAGATCTCCCGAGTCAGTGGGTGTCCTTCTTGTGTCAGCTTTCCTGTGCTAAAAGCAAATTTACAAAAAAATATTATTTCTGTATGGGGGCCTTTGGGCCCCACCTCAGTATTAACGTCTTGTACAGAACTCACCACAAAGCTTCCACAGTGCTGTGTTCTCCCCCTTTTTAATCTCTAAAGCAAGGAGTCCATGTTGCCACCAGATTTCTCAGCTGGGATTTTGGGAGCTATTTCTTACAGTGTTGGCTGTCTCTTAAGTCTTCTGTAACCATGGAAACAAGGCTTGTCTCTGTTGCAGTGCAATAAACTGCAGTGCTTGCAGCATTTCAAAGCTCATTTCACTGTTCATCCTTGTCTTTTTAAAAGTTAAAAAGATGGAAGCAGTTACTGTAACAGGAATGAACTACAATTGACCTTGTGTTGTGTGTCATCATCAGAAAGATCACCTGAGGGTACACAAATGAACAGAGGGCTGCTTTAGGGATGTGAAAATGCATTTACAGTAGAGATGGAATTATCCAGCTCTTTAGACACTGGAAAATATCTTGTAAATATAGTGAAGTGCAATTTTTATTCACTGAGAATGGTTCAATGGACAAGTGCTTACCTAATTCTAAAGTCTCCAATGTAAATGCCGTTTGTAATTCTTTGTTTCCAATGCTGGAAATTTATGTTCTGTGGGTCATATGCATTTTTAGCCCTAAAATCAAGTTAGAATTCATTAGAAATTTACATTTCTGTGTTCCCCTGCTTCCCTTCCCCAAAACATATTCTGAGTTTTTTAGTATCAGTTGATTTCCAAAATACATTTTCTTACAGAAGATAGACTCCCACCACAGTGGGAGGCAGTGCCTCTTTTCAGTGCAGTTGTTTACTAAAGCTGCTGCACCTGTGCTGTGCTGTCTGCAATCACTTTTGCTGGAAAGAGAATGCAGATAAACGTTGTCTTCTGTGTGTTGTGCTCATGGTGGAATCTTTATAGTATAGATTCTCATCATCATTTGTGTGAAGAATAAAAGAGGCTGTTATAGGTTAGCATCTGAAACTCATCTGTTGAACTTTTGTTACTGTTTTCAGGGCTGGCTGTTTTAACAGTAACACAAGTACCAGTTACTGCATTCGCTTGCAGAGATCCACCATAATCTCCCTACTTTGTTTTGCCTTCTGATGTGTGGGTTTTGCCCCTTTCTGCAGGGAATACTCAAAGGCGAAGATGATATTAACATGCTTGGAGAGGAATTTAGAGTGGCTTATCAGAAGAGGAGAGGTAATGCCTTTTCAGGAGAGCACTGAAATTTCCCCCATCTCATTTCCTGGTGTGCCACTAGGTGTCACCATCGGATGTCTAAGGAAAATTTCCATTTGCTGTTAACAGAACTTTTTACTATCGTGAAGTCTCCATTTTAAGACTGGAGTTCTAAACAAATGAGCAGTTATTCAAATGTATGTTGTGCTTGCATCTTTCATCAATAAACTGTTAGGGAGTTCTCAATTATTCTCACTTAGTGATGTAGCAACATTAAAAATGTTTTCACCAACAACCCAGCAGAAACCTAAGCTAGCATAAATTCACGTTTCAGTATGAACTGTCAGCTTCTCTAAATGCACTCTGTGCTGGCATTACACTATAAAAACACTAATCTAAATGTAGTTTGTTATATCTCAGAGGGGTAGGTATGAGTTAACTTGTTCAGCGTTAGTCCTTGCTGCTTTGCTGGTAGGATCTAAGCAGAGACACTTTTCCACTTTGAGGTCAGAATGACCATGGGTACCTTTCAGTGCAGAAACCTCCCATTCATGTGTTCTGTTCTTACTCAATTACTCTGAGGGGAGGAATCCATGCAAATAGGTGTGACAGGTTCATGCAAGCAGGCACAGGCTTTTATTGCTCCTATTCATTAATGTACACATGATATGCTCAGCTCATCTACATTCAAAACCATTATCCAGTTCTTGATTCTAATGATGACATCATGAAATCTTTTAAGCATACAATGCTTGTAGTGCACCTGTGGGTATGGAGCCATCACTCCTGATTATCTCAAAGCAGCAGCTGATGGCTAGGGAAAGATTCAATATTGTCATTGTCAATTTTACATAACACAATTGCATCAGCTGCAGAGTCTGTCTGGATAGCAAGGGGCAAGTCTCATCTGTTTTTGCCAGCCAGGGTCTAAGGTGTCTAAGACAGGGTCTAAGCTACAGCAAGTTAAAACCATTTCTGTACAAGAGGTGGTGGAGCTTAAATTACTGCCAGCCAAATTTTCAGGGGAGATCTGTTACAGAGAACAGACAAGGCCAATTTTCCAACCACATGTTTTAAAAAAGGACATGACATTTTCTTCTCAACTGGATCACTGGTTTATTTATTTCTGTTGCAACAAGGTATTTTCTGAGACTAAACCCTGACTACTTTGGACTGAATATTACCTTAGATAAGGTGCTGTTTTAAATGCTAAAACAGAGCAAACTGATTACAGTTTCACTTGTTGGAATGTTCCTGCACAGTCTGTACTTCTCCGCTCATTAAGGAATGGACAGTTTAGCCTGAAATTTCCAACAGGAATTTGTATTTCATCTGATAATGCAACACTAACCATCAGGCTTAGAAAAGTGAAACAATTTAAACATAAGCAAAATCAAGAAAATCATTTCACTGGGATAGACAACTATTAACTGTTAACAAGCACTCATATACAATGCCAAACTAATGTACCATCTGACTTCTATTTCAAGCAGAAGTGGGTTTTTTTAGCAGTGATTTCCCCACTCAAGAGCTTTCATGAATTCCTCTTCAGTAAAAGATAGCATCTTAGCAGCTTCAATATGCATCTTAAAAACAAAGAAAAAAAGTTGAAAAAGAAATTAGGAGCCAAAGGTAAAGTAGTATGAATGGCCAGTACAGATTTCTGCTTAAGTGGGGCAGTGCCACATCTACCACGTTCTGGTTTTTGTACTGTGGTAGTGATGGATGTTCACCTGTTGAAGCTAAAGCTGTTATTCATAGTTTTCTGCAAAAATCTACAGGCTAGAGATAATCCGATACATTTTATGCTGAACATTGCAACTTCAGCTCTAGTAAAACAAGACCAATTGCTTTTTTTAACTCTTTATATTGTTTTTAGAAGATCTCAGTTTTTAGTGAGGCAATGACAGAAAAGCTGACAGCTCTGGTGACCACTAGAGAACACTTGTAAGACAAAGTAACACTTCCAAGCTGATCAATATACAGCTTAACTTTTAAGCTATTATGACTCAAATAGATCTTTAAGATTCATCACGCTAGTGCTTTTAATTTGTGTGGTTTAACATTAAATGAAGATTTTAACAAAATAATGACACCTTTAGAAATCAACGATTAGCATAAACCAAAGACTAACTCTGCTATACCTTAACAAGAAATGCCTGGTAGCTGTGTTGCCATGTATCACACCCTACATCTGCGGTCCATGATGGTACATATAGACCCTCACAACCCTCCACCAGCTGTACATATGTCTAAGTTTTAAAATGGTAGCACTCTGAATGTCTATTTCCACTGCACAGAACATAGCATTGTTGCTTTACACGGAACACTGAAAGGAACAATTAGAACTCTTTAACTGAGAGTAAGGCTATTTTCTGTTTAAATCATGCAATTGCAGGAAAAGTGTCACCAAGATCATCAGTGTTTGATGAGAAAACAAGTACTACAGGGTCAGTGTATTTGCATAGAACTACCAATCAAAAAGTTCCCTGGGTTCCAGCTGATGTCACAGCAGAGGTCGCAGCTGTGCCACACAGGCTCATAACCACATCCCAATATAATTTCTACCTCTAATCATTCAAAGTGGAAAGAAAAGCATCCCAGCTACACTGTTTCTATTGAAAATGTTAATAAAATAGTTGTGTTTTAAGAAACAATTAATGTCTACACTGAGTCTGTAGTGGTTGGTTTTCTATGTGTAGACACAGTGTAAGTTCAAAACAACAACAAAACGTATTGCAGTTCCTACAGGTGGAGTAACATTCTCTATCTCTGTAAAGCTCAGACATAACTTCTCCTTATCCTGTTTAAAACTAAGATTTTTCTATTAAATTATGTCTCAAGACAAGCAGAGAATGATTTGAAGAGACCAGCTGGAAACACTAGCAGCTACTTGCTGCCAGCTGCTACTCACCCTAGTACTGATATTTAATACCTTTGGGAGATTCCTCACCTGCCCTGCCATTCTTCCTGTGGTAGCAGTTCCTAATCATCAGGTAGGCTGTACCTGCTACATGCATCTGAGTTTGCCGCACAAATACTACACAAATAGTCCAAATCAGATCTTTCTCATTCCTTCAACAAAAAGGTTTGTGTGAAACAGACCTCAAGTTCTCCAGGCAGATATGTATGCCAAGCACACGTGAACTTCAGCTGCCTTTCCCTGTGCCTTTTGCCAGCAGCTATAAAAGGCAGTTAGCACCATTCTCTTTCAGGATCTTCCACTCAGTCTACTCTGGACAACTACCAGTAAGTATCTGGTTTTGCATGAAAAGGTAATTGGCTTCCCCTGCTATCGGCAGTCCTAAATCAGTAATTGTAATTTTTGAAAAATACCTTTAATGAAGTTTTGTGAAGTTTATTTGAGCCTATTGTCCTGGGTTAACACAGCATACTCTCATAAGCCCCTTTCCTCCACACACAGATTGGAGGGAAAGGAACAAAACAAAACTCTGGGTTGAGATGAAGAGTTTTACTGTAAATGATAAAATGCACAATTACCTTATGTGTAGAAAAGCACAGCAAAATGCAGCAGCAGCAGCAGCAGCAGTTCCCCCCACCCAAGCACACAGAAGCTAGCCCAGCAGAAAAGACCATAAACACCCCAAAACTGGGAACCAGAACAGGAAGCCTCTCATGTTACAATCTGAACTTCCAGCCCTATGATACTTTGCTGCAGCCAGCACTTTCCTGTAGAGGATGGCACGACAGCAGCATGGCAATAAATAGCAGCAGCAGCTTCAACTCAACCCATGACAGTTATACTTTTAGTGCATAAACAGAAATGCTGGTCTTTGGCACTCATTTCAGTGAATGCATGTTCCAGAGGACAATGAGCTACCTCACGTGTATTTTGAGTGAATGCTGTGGGGTTTTCATTCTTTTAAGTCCAAGAGCTAGAAAGGGTGGCCAAAGGCTAAACTGGCACCATTTCTGTTAGCTCAATCCTTAGATCTCTGCAGCTTAACTTCCAGAAAAATTCTCTTCCTCTGGAAAGAAGCAGTTCTAGTTCCTCTTGTAGTTATCTACTCCTTTGGCTTGTGGTGGAGAGGTATTCCAAATTTAAGGGTCTATTTCTATATTGCAGTTCCCAGTTCTTAGGGTTAAGTATGTGCGTTTTGTTACATGAAGTGGCCACTCCATACAGAACTATTCCTTCTCTTGGGGGGGACTCAACAGCTCCAAAGTGGTTACAAAATGTTCTGTTTTCTTATCTCAGAGGCTGACCCTTCTGTGGTGCTTCTGCTCAATAAATTGCTTGCTTTAGCTCTATATTTTACAGCTGTGGTTTGAGAGTGCTGAAAGCAGTGTGTTAAATCCATTCCAAAATTAAAAACAGATTTAGCAGAGTGACACACTCTGTGACTTTAAGAACCCATCTAGATTACTGTGAACCCCATAGCTCGGCATGTATCTTCTGCAGCCTCAGAAGAACCTGAGAGTTAAATCCAGTTTTAGCTCTACTTCATCTGAAATATTTCAAACCTTTCTGCAAAAGCTGTATCACTAATTGTTCAGCATGAATTGTCAGCAAGTATTCTACTACCTATCCCCTGTTCAGTTTCAGCTGCTAAAGCAAGGAAAGGCAGTGGCCCCTACCGTCCCTTTAATGCCCTGACGGAGAAGAACAGAGGGAGATGAGACATTAGTGTCAACTCAACTTTCAAAAGGTGGTTAACTGCAAGAGCATCCATGCAGCCACGTGAGTGTTACTAGTGTCTGACACATAAGAGCTGCACCTGGGCAGAATAGTGCCCAGTGAGACTCTGGAGACTTTCCAACTCTGCCTGGATGCATTCCTGTGCATTCCCTAGGTGATCCTGCTTTGGCAGGAGGGTTGGACTCAATGATCTCTATAGATCCCTTCCAACCCCTAACATTCTGTAGTTCTGTGAAGTACAGAACACTTCAGAATATAAATACAAAGAAACAATGTTGATGGAGGACAGGCTTTGAGAACCCAGGAAGAACATAAGTCTTAAGCCTAACGGCTCCCTCCTAAGAGGACAGAGTTACAACTGCTGCTACCCTAAGTAATTTGTTTGGGGGGGGGGGGGGGGGGGAATGCCACATAGGCTAAAATGGATTCTACTGACCCAGCACCAAAGGGAGTGCTATTAATACCTGTGCAGTATTCGTTCCTGAACCAACAGGTACTGTCAGTCCTAAAGCTTGTCAGTAGTAATCTTTCACCAAGACAGGCTGTGTTCCAAGGTAGCAATGGGGTCAATTCAAAAGACCAGCCGTACATACAAAGTAAAATGTTAGCAATGTGCACTAATAGGAGAGGGACCTGTGGGTCCTGATGGACAGGATGACCATGAGCCAGCAATGTGTCCAAGAAGGCCAATCGTATCTTGGGGTGTATTAGAAGGGGAGTGATTAATAGGTGGAGACAGGTTCTCCTCCCCCTCTACTCCACCCTGGTGATGCCACATCTGGAATATTGTGTCCAGTCTGGGCCCTTCAGTTCAAGAAGGACAGGGAACTGCTTGAGAGAGTCCAGTGCAGAGCCACAAAAGTGATCAAGGGAGTGGAACATCTCCTTTATGAGGAAAGGCTGAGGGAGCTGGGGCTCTTTTAGCCTGGAGAGGAGGACACTAAGAAGTGACCTCATTAATGTATATGTGAAGGGCAGTGTCAGGAGGATGGAGCCAGGCACTTCTCAGAGATGCCCTATGATGGGACAAAGGGCAGTGGGTACAAGCTGGACCACAGAACGTTCCATGTGAACATAAGGAAGTACTTTTTCATTGTGAAGGTGACAAAACACTGGATCAGGCTGCCCAAAGAAGTTGTGGATTCTCCCTCTCTGGAGATATCCAAAACAGCCTGGATGCGTTCTTGTGTCATCTGCTGTAGGTGATCCTGCTCTGGCAGGGAGTTTGGGCTAGATCATTCGAGATCCCTTCAAACCCGTAATGTTCTGTGATTCTGTAATAAAAGCGAGGCTGCTGCTCCCTTGCAAAGAAACTTCCCACTCTTGGGGTCTAGTTTCAGTGATTACCTTACCTGAGAACAGACACCTTTAGCTAAAGACTGTTAACTGAAAGAGACTGTTAATTGAAATGTAACAGTCCTTACCTTTTGTCTCTTTAAAATATCAATTAACTTTAACTGCTTTTTAAAACCTGTCATTAGCTCTTCTTTTTGTTTCTGTAGTTTCTTGTTTTCTGTTTTCAATTCTTCAGTTGTTTTGAGTTCTTGGTTAGCAGTGTCCTACCATGGTAAGAAAAGGCAAAATGCATTATTTATGGAAGTGGCGCTTTAAATAATGAAACTTGGCATTATATAACAAAATTATGAAGAACAAGTGACATTTTTTAAAACAAAAGGGATTGACTGAAACATTCTCACCTCAAAACTTAAAGAAAACCACAAAGATAACAGCTATGGTTTACCAGTGTATGTATTAGGTGTGTATGTGTACTGCTCCCCTTTTCTAAACCCATCTAATTTTCACATAAGTAAAATCAGAACAGCTATACTTTCTACATTTCTTCCTCCTGCATAGGGTGCAGTAGTACTGTCCAAGATAACTCACCAAGCCCTGTGGTGACATGCTCTAAGTTAATTTTGGGACAGTCTGTAGAGAAATGATGCTTCTAGAGCTGCTCAACCCTTTTGCCTCATTTTAGCACTATGAAGCAATTATAGTCTGGAACTTCTTTTCCTAAGCCACTGTACCTTGTTACTTTGCTTCAGTTTATTCAGCTCTGCTTTATACCTTTCCACTTCTTCCAGAGCCCTATTTAAGCGAATGTCTGTTGCATTCTGACAGGCTGTGGCCTGCTTTTGTGCACGCTTTAGATTCGCCACTTCCTATTTAAGAAGCAAAGGATAAACCCAGACATTATGAACATTTGTACTTTAATGAATCCCATATAGACAACACATTTACAGCAAAGCTTACCCTTGAGAACTGAAGAGTCCATGGGCTTCTTTGGCTTGCAAGTAGGATCTGTCTCAAAGACAGTTTCACCCTTCAAACACCATTTCTCCTTTGAGATTTTGAAAAAGGATCCTTCTAATTTTGTTTTAAACTCTTCTCACAATAATTGTGAAACTGATCATGTAAAACCACGGGATTGACTGAAAACCTTGTATGTTCAGTCAGAAAAAGATAAATAACTGTTGCTGTGTCCACTCTGGGCCAGATTTTGGCACGGTAGTTAGTATTCCGAGCTCCTCCTTCCCACCTGCTCTTTTACTACATGCAATTGCCAACAAAAATTTAAATGGCCTACTAAAGATGGCTGAGGGTAGTAACTATTTCATCTAGCAGAAAATAGTTGTTCAGGTGCTTATGGAAACGATCAAGAGAGTTCCCTCTCATCTGTGTTGATAGTACTTCCTAGCACTGGAAGTGAGGAAATGAGAAAAGGAGACCAAGCTCAGGAATGGAATAACATGCTCAAAGGTCAGAGAGTATCGATAAAAGACAAAGAGGAAGAAATAAACAATTCTGGCAGAAAGAGCACATCTTGTCATTTGTGAAAAAGGAACAGACTTTTTTTTTTTTTTTAAATACTATCAAATTTTTACTAATGGGTATGCAAAGATTCTTTTAACCAAATCAGGACAGACATGAAGCTTGCTAACCTTTGTTTTTTACCCTTAGACCTCCATACTTCTGAGTAATTGTTATGTTTTCTCAATTCCACACCAGCTCTTGTGGTGGTTGCTTATGATTTCCACATCACTTATCCAAGAAGTAAGTACCTACTAATTGACAGGTGTGTGCAACAAAGTTGTTATAGTAGTTACGACTGGGACAGGTAATTCTGAGAAGCTTTGAATCTTCTCCAAAATGGATGAAGAAAACAGGAGAACAAAATGCATCTCACTAATCCTCCAAAATTATGTTGGAGAATGTGCCTCCTCCAAGAGTTTATAAAAACAGGTGTTGCTTTAACATCTGCATTTTGTTGCTGACCTGTCCGTCTGATTGAACACAAAAAGATGAGTAAAAGCCTGGCTAGTAGGCAGCAAAGCCCTCTCTGGATCACCTGCAAGTGCATCATCAGGGAATGCAAATTCATTTGCTGGGAAGTGCCCCTGTGTTTCCAAAGAAACAGGCTGCACAGCATGCAAACCTTTTTGTCTTTTATCAAGATGACGGAGCTGTGAACAGAGTCAACTAAATCTTTTGTGTTATGCATTTTATTCTTCATTAATATAAAAAGCTTTGGAATATAGCCTTTCAAGCGCTTAATGGCCAAAAAACACCAGTCTGCATGCAGTGCAAATGATGTATCAGCTAATTATATGATTTACTGAAAGAATTCTAATAATTCTTTTATAGATTTTTGACATTGACTGTCATAGATAATACCTTTATCAAGGACTTTTTTGCAAGTCACCCAGTGATATTGAAGCTTTTCATCTCAAAAGTACCTGAAATAAGTATATTTTCTAAGTAGACAAGGTTTCTGATAATTCTTCATCACTTC
This sequence comes from Indicator indicator, assembly GCF_027791375.1. Taxonomy (NCBI): domain Eukaryota; kingdom Metazoa; phylum Chordata; class Aves; order Piciformes; family Indicatoridae; genus Indicator; species Indicator indicator. The sequence continues at coordinate 8,899,344 of NC_072025.1, forward strand.
AGGTAAAAGCTGTAATAATATTCTCATGTAATGTCTTTCTAAGGTGGGGGGGCTTGAAACTACTGTGTTTTAAAACTGCATCCCATGTCAATCTCTGTACTTTCTCCACTGTTCTGGCATAGCTGAGGCACTTGAGTATCAGTAGGGGGTGTGATACCAGAGAGCTCCAAGAGTTAACCCTCCCTGCAGGCTTTCTTCCCTCTCAGTAGCAAGCATACACAGCACTTCTATCTTTAGAAAGCTCAGCAACACCTGCCCACCCCAAAAAACATTTGAGGGAGAACATTTGCTTAACATCAAGCTGGACTGAATTAACAAGTGAGAGAGAACACAGAGGAAGGAAGGTTCTTGTAGGAATTTGGGGAAAAAAGACAGAAGAGGTGCTATTATTTTTTAGATCAACTAGATGGATAAAAAGATGGAATGCTGGGAAGAAGAGGATGGAAGTTTTGGGGAGAATCAGAATTTGGCTGCTGTCTGAGGTGGGTGTTCCAGCAGAGAAGGCCACAGAGACCAAACACCAAAGAATGAAATGTAAGAATAACAAACTAATTACCACATTTCAGATAAATTACAAAAAACAGGTGAGAATCTTTGCCTAAAAACATACAAAAATTATGTGAAATTGCATAAATAGTTGATATCTAAGGAAGCTTGTGAAACATTTATGATTACTCAAGTCTTCTATTAGTTGCAATAGAAATCACAACAAAAGCAACAAAAGCCCCAAAATTAGAGGTTATATTTGTGCTAGCTTAACTATACAGAAACCATTCTCTAGACTGACTGTATGAGTCTTTGGAGTTTAGTGGTAGAGCAGTATAAATTTAAGCTCATGTTTACAGGAAATTGTTTTTAAACACGTCTAGAATTAATCTACAAAGACATTATTCATATAGTGTTGAATACTACTTCATACTTAAATAACAGTTTTTGATTTGCTAAGACCACAGGAGATTCAAGCAGTTACTGAAAAATACATGTTTTTCAACAGACTTTTTATCAGAAAAATATGTAAAGTAACTTCTGAATCGCCAGAGAACCATTCATTAAATATATTTGACTTTTTTGCCTTCCTAGTATTTTAAAGAACTACTGCTACTTGTTATGATCATGTCTGACCAGTAACCTTGAGAAATTCTAGGAAGCACAACCTCTTAGGAATGACTGAAGCAACTGAGAATAGCAAATCCAGAGCAAAGACAAGTGAGGAAAGCGACCATACCTTGGATATGGTACCTGCACCATATCCAGAAGTGAATAAGCCTTTTTCACAACAGACATCTAATTATCAGGTTAAACTTTCCAACTCTGTGTACAAGAACCAGCAAACACTGTCCAAGGAAATTATGAAAACTGCCATCACAGAAAGCTTTGAGTAGAGGTTAAACAAACTCACATCCAGATTATAATCTATGCTCCTGTCTTGGTTTAAGAGAAAGGACTAAATGACTTTGTAAATCTCATAGCCCTATTTACTGTTAGTAAGGAGCAGTACAAGTACTACTACTATTTTTTCCTGACAGAAACAACAATCAGGGTACTTTATTAAAGGAACTTAAAATTTTCAAGTACCTGCACAAAAAACCACAAGAACTTACACATTTCAGTTTTCAAATGCCAGAAGTATGTAACATTAAGATGAAAGCATGCCTATACAAATGCATAGTATCGTTCAATGGAAATACAATGAGACTTGGCTAGGCTGCTTTTCGTGTTCTGTATTGCCCAACTTCTGAAGTGAAACATTCTTTTGGTTATATACTACTTCCATTAAATGATTTTGAAGTGAGCGTCTTTGAGTAATTAAAGAGAAACACATGCTGCTCTTAGATTAAGTTCCAAACAAAGCAAGCTGTGTGTGCAGGCCATCTGCTACAAGTAGGCACATACACACTTTTGCGTATGTAGCCTACAGCAGGAGCCAGGTTAATTCTGATTCATCCAAATTGGAGTGGCTGGTTTATAAACAGCCTTTCCTCTACCTGCAGAAGATACTAACATAAGCTGCAGGTGGCTTTTTTTTTTTTCTTCCCCCTCCAAAAGTTCACCAGGTTCCATAGTTTACCATAACCAGGAATAATAATTACCAGAAATAATTTCTAACAATTATAATTAATATCAGAGAAGTAATTTATCATTATTTTTCAAGATTCCTTTGTGAATGCTGCAGCAGTTCCTGACAAGGTTGTTTTGTCTCTTTCAGGTCTTTTATACAAGAATTTAATTTTAAAATACATAAATATATGACTGTAGAAGCAGAAGAAAGCTGATTAGCAAAATATATCACTTCTTCCTTTAAACAAGTGATTGGAGTATTTAAAACCACAATTTTTAAAACTATTATCAGAGATTGAAACACTAATGTGATCACTGGATACAAACTATGAAATCACAAAGGGTGATTTGATGCAGGTTTTTTCCCTTTTTTGAGAAGAATGAGACTAATACCTGTAATACCTTTTCTAGTGCAGTGACCTCTTGTTTTAACCCTTCACTTTTTTGCTAGCTTCTTGTGACAATATTTTGTACTTTTCAGTCTGAGAATGCTGCATACTGATTGTTCGTCGCAGTCTGGTGTTTTCTTCCTCAGTGCCTTTAAGCCGAGATTTTAAGTTTTTATTTTCATCATCCTGTTTGACAGCAATTAGCATAAAAAAAATTAATTTTTTGCAAGGAAGCAGCAGGATAATGGAATAATAATGTTTTGTAAATGAAAGGAGGTAAAAATACACCTCTTGTAGATACGGATATAACAGCTTTAAAAAAATCATGTTATTTTAAAATGTTTAGATCTTCCACGACAGATTTCACAACAGTTTTTAAAAGGAAACAATTAAGACAAACAAAGAAAAACAAAACACCAATTTACCAGCAGAATACTTCAAAAACCAGTAACACTTTTTCATTTAATTTCCTATAGTCTTTTACTTGGAACTATCTTGTAGCAGTATGTAATGCATTTAATTTCTCAAAGGTCAGAGGTTTGGAGAAGTATCAAAATGTTATAGAGTAACAGGAATAACAGTGGCACATAGATATTCTGTGATATTTTGGTGAGAATAGCTAAATGCACACATTAGAAAAAATTCTGCGAAAATAGACTATAATCAGCAATAAACCAATACGTTACGTTCTATAGAAGAGTCTCTGGTTTTGACTTAAAAGCAAGCTAATGATCTGGGATACATCAAGTGTTCAGATTTAAGATACTCTTAGCATCAAATGAATCCTGTATTAGATTCATGACCTACTGGCAATTACATCCCACATTGAGCATTATAATTTCAAGGCTTTTTTTTTATATAACCTTTTAAGCATTCTAAGCGAATACTAACAGAGATTACTTGAGAGATATATTATACCCTTCATTTATTTAAGAAAAAGAAGTAAAGCCACATACAGAATTGGAGTTCCAGCAGATGAGCTGGCCAAGCCTCTCTCCATCATTTTCCACCAGTCCTGGCTCACCGGAGAGGTCCCAGAAGACTGGAAACTGGCCAGTGTGACGCCCATCCACAAGAAGGGACGGACAGAAGAACCTGGGAACTACAGGCCTGTCAGCCTGACCTCAGTGCCAGGGAAAATCATGGAGCAGATTGTCTTGGGGGCAATCACTGCGCACCTGAAGGATGGCCGAGGAATCAGGCCCAGCCAGCATGGATTTAGGAAGGGCAGGTCCTGCCTCACCAACCTGATCTCCTTTTATGACCAGGTGACCCTCCTGGTGGATGTGGGGAAGGCTGTGGATGTAGTCTACCTGGACTTCAGCAAGGCCTTTGACACTGTCCCCCACAGCAAACTCCTGGCCAAGCTGTCAGCCTGTGGCTTGGACAGCAGCACTCTGTGCTGGGTTAGGAACTGGCTGGAGGGCTGAGTCCAGAGAGTGGTGGTGAATGGTGCCACATCCAGCTGGCAGCCTGTCACTAGTGGTGTCCCCCAGGGATCAGTGCTGGGCCCCATCCTGTTCAATATCTTTATTGATGATCTGGATGAGGGGACTGAGTGCATCATCAGTAAATTTGCAGATGACACCAAGCTGGGAGCAGGTGTTGATCTGTTAGAAGGCAGAAGGGCTCTGCAGAGGGACCTTGACAGGCTGGACAGATGGGCAGAGTCCAACAGGATGGCATTCAACAAGTCCAAGTGCCGGGTGCTGCACTTCGGCCACAACAACCCCATGCAGAGCTACAGGCTGGGGTCAGAGTGGCTGGAGAGCAGCCAGGTGGAAAGGGACCTGGGGGTACTGGTTGACAGGCGCCTGAACATGAGCCAGCAGTGTGCCCAGGTGGCCAAGAGAGCCAATGGCATCCTGGCCTGCATCAGGCATAGTGTGGCCAGCAGGAGCAGGGAGGTCATTGTACCCCTGTACACAGCACTGGTTAGGCCACACCTTGAGTACTGTGTCCAGTTCTGGGCCCCTCAGTTTAGGAAAGATGTTGAATTGCTGGAGCATGTCCAGAGAAGGGCAACGAGGCTGGGGAGAGGCCTTGAGCACAAGCCCTATGAGGAGAGGCTGAGGGAGCTGGGACTGTTTAGCCTGGAGAAGAGAAGGCTCAGGGGAGACCTCATTGCTGTCTACAAGTACCTGAAGGGAGGTTGTAGCCAGGAGGGGTTTGGTCTCTTCTCCCAGGCAACCAGCACCAGAACAAGAGGACACAGTCTCAAGCTGCGCCAGGGGAGGTATAGACTGGAGGTGAGGAGAAAGTTCTTCACAGAGAGAGTGGTTGGCCATTGGAATGGGCTGCCCAGGGAGGTGGTGGAGTCACCATCCCTGGAGGTGTTCAAGAGGGGACTGGATGTGGCACTTGGTGCCATGGTTTAGATAGTCATGAGGTTTAGGGTGACAGGTTGGACTCGATGATCTTTGAGGTCTCTTCCAACCTTCTTGATTCTATGATTCTATGATAAGTGTTTCTCTCCTGTCCTCATAGTCCCCAGGAACATATACTTCCCACCTGGGAAATATATTTGCTTTACTCTCAGTTTCATGGGATCATACACACCTCAGACTCCCACATCTTTATGTTTAGAACAGATTTACTGCTTCCCAATAATAACTGACTGTGAATTGGAAAAATACCCAAAATCAATTTCAAGGCTTTGCCAATTTGAAATTCTTCTGAGCTTCTGAATGTAATAAAGTTATTTTCACACTAAAGAAACGAGTATCCAAAATTATACATTTAGATATTTTGGAGCACTGTAGGAGTGGGATAAGAATAGGTACAAGATTGTCTTCTGGTATCTGCTACAGTAACTGAATTCTGTAGTATTTTTGAGATGGAATGGTAAAGGGCAGTAGTTACTGACAAAATTATATTTGATTTGAAAATTAAAATGTCTTTAAAACCTAATGTAACAACTTCCTATTGATTGTAGGATAAAAGTATTGAAATCCAAAGACACCTGAGGTACAGATAAAAAAAACACTAAAATCTAATTTCCTCCAAAGATTTTCTCTAGGTACCTATAAAAAAAAAATCCTCCTCCTTTATCTCATTTAGCTCTTAGTATTTGAAGAGGTTGAAATTCTGTTGGGATTATTTGTTAAACAGGAACCTAGTCCATACCTACAGATAAGAAAGCTCAGCTCTTACCTTTTTCCTGTATTCACACACTACACTATCCAGCTCTTCCTGCATAACACGTAACTTTGCCTTAAGAAATCTGATTTGAGCTTCTGTGAACATAAAAAGTTACAATTAATGTCAACAAGTACTTATCATTCCATGCAGAAGGCAGGCTCATCTAAGAACTTTCGTCTTGTTTTTTAAACCGACTACATTATTTGTAACTATTAGAAACAGGCAAACAAAACTTCAGATGTTGAACTAAATGTTGAACTAAATGTTGCACATTTCTCACTCTTAGGCAAAGCTTTGTATAGATTTTTCCCTTAATGACTGAATCTGACATCTTTAAAATGTAGAAGATGTACAATTCTCAAAACTTTCTTCACACTAAATGACAAATTAGAGCATTCCTTGAGACTGAAGTCAAGAAAACTGTATTGCAGGGTACATCTACATTGCAATCAATCTGTAGCTGTAATTTGTGCAGTAACACCTGAAGTAATTTGGAACTGCTAACAAGGAATTGAATGTAAACTGCAAAGCCCTCCTAACAGCTAAATACCTCTCCCACACAGTAGTCTATGCTTTCTGAAGTACACTGGTAACACTGTTCAAGTGACAGTTTAAAATTAAATTCATTTAATCAGAAGGTTTTTTTTCCAAACAAGGTATTTTATTACTCTTGGGCAGCTAGAAAATGTGTTACTGCCCTAACAAAACCAGCTGCACATGAACAGTACGTTCTTTTACTCCCTGTTCCCCACCCTTTCCCCACATCATTCACAAGGAACTTCTCCTGAACTCCCAGAGACACATGAAGCACAGAAATATTATGAGGATCAAGTTGAGCAAGACAGGCATAACTATTATTCACAGTAGGTACAAGAGAAAAAGAATAAAGTGGAGAAAGAGGAGGAGGATCTGGAGCTGAACATGGTGACACTGGATGCATACATGTGTTCGTTTGCTGTAACAAGAACTTTCACCCACATTCCTTTATTAACTGTCAACTGCAGCTTAAGTTGTAACTCTGCAGGGGCAAATAATCAGTAGCATTTAGGAAAACACTACCAAAAAAATATGATGCAGACTGGCTTTCTTAGCTTCTGGTATCCCAACACTGACCTCATATTGAAGCCATCGAGTTTAAAACTCTTTCATGCAACTTTTTTTTTTTTCTTCATAAAACATACTGTGATTTGGCATTTAGTAATTAAATTATGCATTATGTGAATGAAAAAGACTGATCTATAAAGAAATTGCTTTGGACAGCATTGAAAGCTTACACCAAATCAGAAAGGTAGCTGAGGATCTGTTTTGCGACATGTATTAACAGAAGATGTACACAGAATTATATATTAGAAATCAAGCTATTTCTGTGTTGGCATGCTTGGTGACATCAAGCTGTTACCTTTGAAGAAGAGGGTTTGGGCATTTTGTACTACTGCAGTGAATCTCTGACTTAATGCTTACTTTAGCGTTGTAAGAAACTACATAAACTCACTTTTACCACACCAGAGCCAGAAAGATGTATGGGCAATCGTGTGTTTAGCTTCACTGGCAAATGCTGTAATCCCCTTTCTAGGGCAAACACACACACCATTCTGATTTGAAAGTATCTGGAGAACTCTCGTTCAAGCACTGTAGACAAAACATTATTTCATTTAAGCCACTTACTAAGATCCATAGCACTGATCTGACAAAAGGCTTTTTCCTCTGAAGGCAGAATCTATGTGAAGGACTGAAGCTCATCCTTCTGAACATACAAGCTTAGTATCACGTATTTCTGCTCCCCAGTGAAAGGAACCAAATGTTATGCATGTATGCAACATATGTAACCATCCAAACATCTTCGTACAAAGGTGGAAATCACAATAAAAATTCACCTTTCCCCATGATTATTCATGTGACCTGATCTTCTTTCTAGGACTGCATAAAGAAGAAAAACCTTGCCTTCATCTTCAAGTTAAAGCCTTTAAAATCTTTCCATGTAATTTCTAAAGACACCCTTCCCCCCATACCTGGAAGAATCCATTTCTAACAGTCAGGAAGAATAAAACCACTTTACCATGGGAGGAAACCTACCTGTTTCAACTTCATTTACAACATGTGGAATATCTTCATCTAGACAATCTGGTAAGCCTCCTTTCCTCAGTTTTTCTTCAACTTTCTGTATTGGTTCTGCTAAACAAAAATCTATGCAATCCTCCAGTACTGCAACATTGTGAGCACTTTGTACTTCCAAGTTTCTTATTTTTGAACTATAAAAAAGTAAATGCTACATTTAAATTTATAATTTTTTTAAAAAATTACAAAAAGAGTAGACAGAGAAGGATGAAAAGGTTGATACATTTATTTATGCAACTATTTATAAATGTAGCGTACACGAATAAAAATAACTGGATGGACAAAAAAACCCAACTAAAATACTTTATTACTAAGAAAAAGAGATGTGTATAATATACCTTGAAGTTGTCTTTTTTCCATTACTTCTGGAGTATGATCTGTTTTGAATTGTGGGCATGGAACCACATTTCTTCTTGTTTGCTAGCTGTAATTTTTTCAGAAAGCAGCAATTTTTTAAAAATTAGTTAGGAATTACTTTTTTCTTTGTTTTTTCCTTTTGGTCTTTGTTTTTCTTTTTCATATATTCAGACTCAAGGATACTTTTAAAAGTACACTTTTCAAACTTTCAAAAGCACAACTTTTAGTTTTCATTTGCAGTTATGTTGCTACTTTTACATCTGTATGCCCATATTATAATACATCCAGTTGTCATTTCCTTGTGGGAGTTTTTACATAATAAATCGATGCATAAGCAAGGCTCTCAGCTATTATCAAGCTATTAACTACTGGACTGTCAACAGAGTCCATTTCTTTGGAAAATGTTTATCATATGTTCAAAACCAAGCAATTTTTATGCATTATTTTAATCTTATACATTCCCTGAAGAAGTAACAGTATTTTTGTTACTTTCACATAAATATTATTCAAAAATTTGGGGGTTTTATGCTGATAAATACTGATAAATTCTGATAAATAACTGAAGACAGTATTTTGGAAGCTTTATCTCACCTTCTAAAAATTTAATGTAATTGAAGACTATTGATTTTTTTCCTAATATCAATCTCCTTTTCCCATTACATTTCCTGTCCTTTATTCAGTTATTTTGAATAACTGTTTATTAGTACATCTAAAAGTAGCACTGCCTTTAGTATTTCCTGGGGAGGAGGGACAATATTTTGCTCTTGGAATTCTTAATTTGATGTTCAAAACACTGAACACTTCTCTCAGTGTTTCTAGAGCACAGAACTTAAAATGTGATGTAAGTCTGCTCAACCAGCAGTGGCACTGATAAACGGCGGTAACACTCCTCCTCTAGCACTGCTCTGAACATTGTTTCCTTTTGACTTTCACCAATGTAAACCCCAACTGTAGCACAGCTTTAAGACCAGAAGTAAGATACCGAAATTATACTGGAAGAGAAATTAACCAGGATGGTTTTGATTTTGATACCTTGGCATGTGAGTGTCTAAGAGACAAAACTTCAGGACAGAGTGGATCTCTGGGGAAAAAAAAAAATCATTGAATATGTGTAACAAAATAAATTCAACTTCCCTGTCAGAATCAGGACAATAGAACTTTTTATGTCTAGAATAAACAATATAGCTAAGGTAGGAATATATACTGAGTTCAATCATAAATTCAGTCTCATTCTTCATCCTTCCATTTTACCTTATTTGCTATCTAAACCACCTGGTGAGTCCACGGTACCCACTACAGCAATTTATTTATGTACTAGATTCTGAATCTCATCTCTTGCAATTCAGGTGATTGCTGCAACTGCTCGTTTATTAGATCAATGATTCCCTGTATCAGCGAGTACTTAGCCAGTGTGCAGGGTGTTATCAGCTTCAACCAGAGAGATTGACAATCCATTACCAAAGATCACCAACAGCTCAGTGCTTAATACGCTTGACATACAAATCCCTGAATTAATAAAAAGAAAATGAAGACGTAAACCAGTGTTCTCTGTACCCTAAGAGGGAATGCAATTGTATGTTCAGATTGCCTGTTGTCAAGTCAATTGACATGGACTATTGAGTGAATATGAGGTAGGAGCAATTTACAAATTAAGCCTCACATAATTTTCTCTGAAATACAGGATAAATACTGTATCCATTTTACGTATGAAAAAAACCACAAAACAAACAACAAAAACTCACACCAGGAATAAAAAGCAGCTTGCTTATCTGGCTGAAAAACATGTTTCCTAGTGACCAAACTTAAGCGACTCTTTCTAACATCTGCTGGAAACAAGCAGAAAGTTTTAGCATGCACTGTGCAGGTTGTTTCTTGTCACATACATAACTATTTTGTTTTCAGAATGAGTTACGTGAATCTGTGTTACTACGCTGAAAGGCCACTGTTTACTACCCTTTATACTGTTTTACTACAATTAAAATTCTGGCTCATAAAAGATTCAGAATAAAATTTTAATTTCAGGCACTTCAAGGTCACCTCAGTATTTTTGCCAATCTGATTTAAGCAAATGTTTAGATGCTGCCTTTACAAATTTCACAGACATCCATTCATCAACAAGAATTATCTGCACAAAGCTCCATATTTCATTAATCCAAAAAAAAAAAAAAACAGGAAGAATCATCTGTGTGTGGCTGGCAACAGACTTCAAGAATAGGATGATTAGGTTTTGTCTATTTACCCTATTTTCCTCATGCTTCCTTCCTATTGGCTAGCTCTAGGAGCATGAAGAAGGTGAGGAACTGCTGCCACAGAAATAGCAGTTAAGTGCTATTCTGGAAAATATGAAAATACAGCACTATAATTAATAACAATAATGTTCATCAATAGACTAATTTGTTCCTGCTGTATTTGTTGTCTCTTTTCAAAACAAAACAAACAAAAAAAAGGCAAAAAAAAGACCAAACCATCCTCATTGTTCACTAAATTCCTCAAACTTGTTTAACCTTAACTGGCATTTTCCCTCTTCCCATACATGACAACCCATTTTAAAAACTTCATCACACAGTCCTATAGTTGTTTGGCAAGTAAAAAACCATACCAATAAGTAGTTAGAGTACCGTGGCAACACTGAAACAGAAGCTAATGTTTCACAATTTCATTTCTGCATGTAAAGACAAGATGTATGTGCATGAGCAAACCCTTTGTGTTTGCTAATCCTATTCAAAGCCTATAGCATGCTTGCCCATGCGCATGCAATTCCCATCGCTGTTGGCCTGCCAATGCTCTCCAGAGTGAGAGTGTAAACAAACGATTTCAGTGTGGTGTCACTGGAGCTGCTTTGTCTCCATGTAGTTCAAGTTTCTCTGCACAAATTATACTATTAAAAAATCCAATACAACTTATTTTGAAATATACTGGCTTGGAGAGTGACTCATAAATATTTGTTTTTTTTTTTTTTCTTTTTGTTTTGGGGGTTGGGATTTTTTATGTGTGTGGTCTTTAGTTTTGCGGGTTTTTTACTTGGCATACTAATTTTTCCCTCTTAACCTTTCTTTCCTTCTTCCCACCCCCACATCTTTCTTGGGTTCAATTTCTTCTCTTATTTTCAGTTGTTTTATAGTGTTCATGCCACTTAAAGGAGTCATTGGAAATTTCAAACAGGTATTTCAAAAACGTCTCAAGTGTTTCCTTTAGATTTATGGTCTATGTGCTTGCACAACTTTGAAAAAAAGAGAAATTTTAATTAAATATTAAATACTTGGAACTAATCTAATTGAATTGCCTCAATGTTCACTCATGGATAATCAGTGTGCCTAATTCCTAGCACGCATTTCTAATTTTTTTTCACTATAGCATGGGATTCCCATTCTTCTCTCATATAAATATTGACCAGAACATAGACAGTGGTTGTTTCAAAGTATTTTAATTTATGTAGGTAATTTGTAGATCTGACATGCTAACTGCCAAGGTGTTTGGTTTTGATTTTTTTTTTTTAAATTCTTCCAGCACTCCTCTGTATCTCAAATGTTTATCATCAAAGTTATTATCTCCCTTTGTGGGGCTGAATCCTCTGCTCACATTACTTCCTAAAACAGCCCTTGAACTCAACTCCAGTTTGAAGTTCTTGAAAATTTTCTGTTACTCCTCAAACTCCATCTAACAGAATACAAAACTAAAGCAATATCCAGAATTTGTTTGCAAAACATGATTACACTGGTAACGTGTGGAGCTTCTTATTTCCCCCCTCTGTAACTGACAGATAAGGCTTTAAAATAGCTCAGGAATACTTTTAAGCATAGTAGCAAACTTTTGCTTCTGTCTCAGACTTGCTGTCACACCAATTTGTGTACTGAAAAACTCCTTTACATCCATAGGAAAACCTTTTCTTTTTCATTTTTGCTTTTACTCTTCCTCAAACTAATTACTTCATCATCTCTAGCAGACCTTCACATGTTACTTCAGTTTTCCTACTGCAGCTAACATTCGAAACACCCTGTAGTCTGACCCTGTATCTTTGTTATCCCAATCAGTGGCATCATAAGTTTAGGAAACTACCAGATCAGAACTGTGATAAACAGTGTATTAGTCTAGCTTAAATTCACTCACTTCCTGTACTATCAATATACCAGCCTTTGAACAGTGAAGTAAATAATAATGCCCCTGACAACTAAGTAAATATGGCCACATATCCACTCCAGAGCTAACGGGTTTGAACACACAAGCCAAAGCCTTCAGTTTTATGTACGCTCACACAGGACAAAGCTATGTCAGCCTCAAAACTGTAATGATACCTAAGTTCCAGAAGGTGGCAGCTGCATGTTTGTCTGTCTGAGAACCGGGTTTGGGTTGGATTGCTGATTTTTTTTTTTTAATCAAGCCGTTCGTGTTCCAGGAACATTTAGGCTGTGTTAACTATACACCAGTACTTATTTCTTAGTTTTGTCAGTTGAACTGGTTAAAACCCATCTACTTCTGAGTGTTTACAATCTGGTACTGCAGAGGAGCCTGTTACCTTACCCTGCTTTTCAACAGATGTCAGCACTACTTAGCATCCTAGGTAGAACATTTCAGTAAAATTGGTTGAAACAACAAGGAACAACAGTTACTTAGTATCAGTTGTTTTAAATAATAGGAAAGAACACATTATACTCCACCAATACAGTATGCTGCAAATATAGATAAACAGGTGTGATGGTTTGAAACTGTTTTTTTAATTTTTTCTTTGCAAAGTTCAAAACAGAGAAAGTGAAAGAGTGTAAATAAGTCACTATTGGGTGTAAGAAATCGAAATACTGATTGTTCTAAATACTTCCATTGGATAGATAGAAATGTTTAAGAACTATTACTCAAAGTGGGACACTCTGCACTCTGCATTCTGCAGTGGGGGCAGTTGCTGGGCTGTCTGGCTGCTGTTTTCTTCTTCTTCTCTTCTGGCTGAAGATAACACACACTGACCTTGGCAGCTAAGTTAACAACTTTCTGCTCTAACTAACTCTGCTTTCTGTCCAAGGGGGGTCTGGGGGGGGAAGCTCCTGGGAGAGGGAGGCCCCTTTGGGAGGGTCCCCTTTTGGGGGAAGCAAAGGGAGATCGGTTGTGCTTTTCTGTTGATTGTATGTATTTGTAAATGTTGCGAATTTTGTATATTTGTACATATTCATTGCATTTCATCGTAGATTGTAGATTCTGCTTTGTAAATACAGCTTTCATCTGCTTCCAGACTGAGCTAACCTGGTTATTGTTGGTGTGTGGGGTGGGAATTTCAGCTCACACTGACACAACAGGAAAGTGGCTAGGGAACAAGCGAAGGTGTGCAAAATCGGTATAGAAGATTCCCCACAAACTACGTGAAGCACTTGTAAAACACATACCTCTCTCTGTTGTCTTCATGTGACTTAATCTGTACTGAAACTGGTCTAGATAATCGTTCCTGTTGGCCTTTCTTTAAAGAAAAAAAAAGTAATAAATTTTGGGGGAATATAATCCATTAAAGATGAAGTATTTTGTACATCACAGATCACAACAATTATATTCTGCTATGAAAAAGAATGGAAACTATGAGGTACTATGGAAAAGGACTTCTCAAACACAGAAAAGGATGGATAAGAATTAAAATGCCATTACTATCCCCAAACAGTTATTTATGCTCCACAACAGAAAACTTTTGTTCAAAAAAACCTCTGCCTAACTTAACATCATTTAAAACGCTGTTACCCTGCCTGCTTTTTCTCTGAAATACAGAAGAAGCAAATGCACAGCAAGTGAAACAATTTTTCAGTTTTCCATATTGCACAGTAAGCCTTAAAAAGAAGTATTTATTCATCCAATATAACCACAATTGGACATTGATATGTTGTATGTACTTTAGAGAACAATTCAGTCTGAATGTTCAGATAGCTTCCACGTTGCTAAGTTACAGTTAAAAAAGCATAATCCAGAACAAAATGCAGTTGTCCTGTTTGGTGTTTTGGGGGTTGATTTGTTTTGGGTTTTTTTTATACCTAAGACTTGGGTTTTGATTGTTAAATGTATATTCAGCAGCCTAAGCCTGCTACAGCTCAAGAGAAAGACATGTTTGCACAGGACATAAAAATGAAGTTTCTATAGTATTGTTTCCTAGAAGTGGCAATTAATTGTTTTACAAGCCTTATTTATTTGAGTGCATTTATAATTAATATATCTAATACGTAGAACACCTTCTCCACACCATACCTCCTCTGTTCTCTTCCAATTTTCAAACAAAAGTTTGAGTCTAGGTGGCACACATCCACACCAATGTCAAAAGATAATACCGACAATAAATTTGAAAATTTCCTAAGAAATCTGCCTTTTTGCTAACTACGTATTTTCAAAATCTGACTTTCAAATTTTTTTTTTTTTAGTATTTAAGACATAAAACTATCTACAGATACTTAAGATTTTTATGTAGTTTTATGTACATATCTGCACAAGCGCTCTACATGTGAACATGTACCAACATGAAAACATTCTACAAAAACAACTTTTGGATGTGTTAGTAGAAGTTTACAATTTTGAAAATTTACGATTTGGGGGTGGGGGAATAATTAAATGTTTAGTTTGCATTTGAAAACAAAATACTTTTGAAACCTGACCCTGTGGGCTTGTGGATCAAGGCTGGATTATGTAACAGTATGACTAACCTACTCACCATTACTTCTTCAGCCTGACGCACCAGTTCTTCTGTTTTTGCTTCTAATTCTTCATTCAATTGCCTGAAAGAGTAAGAATGCTTGTCACTGCGTTTTGAAAGATTTGAAAGAAATAAATGTAAGCACGACACTATCTCTTGCCTCAACAAAGTGAGATTTTAATTCATACAAAGGAATGTCAAGATATAGTTCAGGGTATTAACAAAGTTACATTTCAACAACTTCTTGGGTTCTGTCAAGTAAATTTTAATAAAACATCTATACCCATTAAACAGTAAGACTAAAACTGTAATTCTGAGAGGTAAAGGGTGTCCTTGGTTTTGGCCATGGTACTGCTTAATACACATTTTATGTCTGTTTCCTCAGTTATTTCCTGGTTTTAGCACAGTCCTTACCTTAGGTATACCTAGCAGCAGGGATTGAGAAAAAGAGTCATGTACAATGATATGTCTTGATCACATAACTAAAATGTGGCACTGTATATATGTACAGGTTAAAGCAAGCTTGTGTTCTTGCATTCTTTATAACTTTTCATGCAACATGAACAATTGTCTGAGACCTGGCTCCTCGTACATCCTCACCATTCACAGGGGCTAAGAACTGACAGGTAATAGCAAGTGCTTTAACAGCATTTGTCGCAAGCGTTAGAGCTTTTATGCCTTTTTTAAAATATATATAAATGCCTTAAGCACTTATATATTCTTAATTTTAAAATGTTAGTTGTTTAAACGCAGAAAAACGTCACGTCCAGTGCCGCGGGACCAAAACGAAGCCTAAAGCAGCATGCAGCCTGCCCCAAGGCCCCTGTGTAAAGCAGGAGCAGGACGAGAGGTGTAAACATCGCTTCCGGTGCTCCCCTTGGTATGGTCTGGGGGCGTTAGCTGAAGGGCTCCAATACAGTAAGTTAACCGTAAACTCTGTTGGGACAGCCAGCAACGAGCGGGACGAGACCGTGCTGACAGGGCCTGGCCGCCGCCCCGGCCACTCCTTACTTGTACTCCTCCTTGGCCAGCAAGCCGCCGCTCATCACGCCGGTCCCCGCGGAAGGCAGGAGGCCGCCGGGCAATCTCTGCACCTGCAGCGAACATGAGTTAGTATGCAGGGCGAACACGGCATGGCTTCCTTCCCCCGCACCCCTTCACACCACCTTACCTCGGCTAGTCTCCCGCTTCGCCGTACCTCTTTGCCGCCGCCCGCCGCCATTTTGTTGGCGCGCAGGGTGCTGAGTGGAGGCTGCTGCGTGGCGTCTGCTTCGCCAGGGCAACCGGCTGCCGCCGCGGAGGTGGTGGCTCTGCCTCCGGCCCCTCACGGCTAGTTTTCCTTCCTCCTGTGGCCTGTGGCTCTGGCCGTGCCTCCTCCTGACGCTGCTGGTTACCGAGGGCAGGGAGAGCCAGTTTCGTCCCTTGCTGCCAGGCCGTGGAAAGCTGAAACGCTCTGTCCCCTTTTCCGTGGCACAGTTTGGTGACAGGGTGACGCCATGTCAGGACGCCTGTAACAGCGACTGCAGACCCGGGGCACGGGGAGAAAACCCATGACCAGGGACCAGGGATCGGCCGGCTCCTGACATGGCACTGGGCTCCCATGGATGTGGGTGAGGGGGAAGCGATAAGGTCTGAGGGTGTGTTAGCTATTATTGTAATAAATACTTATTACCACTCCTCTATTAAAGCCTTGTGTCCCTTCTAGATACTGCCCTGCCACCAACCCTTTCAGTGTATTAAGCTGCTGCATCTGCAGCATTACAGCAACTGTTCCAAACCATTTACTGCTCTTTTGTGCTGTCGTCTCTGCGTTTTCTGTTTCCAGTTTCTGTGATTGTTGGCTGTTTTTAGCCTTGTCTTCTGCCATGTGTTTGAATCTCTCCCTTATTTTTGTCCCTCACCCCCACAATGTTTTATTTTGCTGCATTTCTCTTTCCCAGTCACCCACAAGCCTGTTCCCTCTCTCATCCCGTTCTCATCCCTCATTCTCCCACTCTCATGCTCATTCACTCAGGTTTCCTTTCCCAGGTTCCTAACAAATACTGCCCTTCCATGTGACAACAGCCCCACCATCCTGCACAAATGGGGGTATCTGGGTATCTGTACTGCAAGAATAATGTAGTTCTGTACCTCGAGTTACATGGGCTGTGTATGTTTTTAATGAGATTTGCACAAGGGAAATCAGAAAGGCTTAGCTGACTGGAAGTAGAAGGTCTGTGTGTAGTTGAAGGATTTCTGCAGAAGTATTAGTTGCAAAACAGAAGAATTGCTTGGAGATTAACTTTGAGCACTGAGACGTGCAGTGTAATGGGATAAATGAAGGTGAAATGAAAGACAGGACAAACGTGATTAGTGGAAGGCAAAAAATAGAAGTATCAATATGGAAAATGAAAATGCTTAACAGTAATGTTGATACAAAAGTAATGACATAAAAGAGTAAGCCTATGGGGAGGAAAAATAGAACTTCTGACAATTTGTCAGCCAAGAAGTCTGCTCTTTACAGTAATTTTAAGGTTGGTTTTTTACTAATAAGAATAGCAAGAGGTTAATGGTGGCTTTTCTTTTCAGGGAGAGGAAACAAGGTTGGCAGGATGTAAGCTACAAGGACAAACATGCTCTTTCCAAAGAGCAACAATATATTTTTTTCCAAAAGAAAAGCACTGTTTTTGCAGAATTAAAATATCATCATAGTAATAATTTACCATTTTTTAAATTCTTGTCCAATATAGCTGTAAGATCATAACACTTTTAAAATGCCAAAAGCATCAACTAGAGAATCTCTGCTAGTTAGATACTGAGACCACAAAATCGCTGGTTGAGATTAGAGAGACTAGAGCCATGGGTTTCCGAGCCATCTTTTAGATACGTCTTAATAAACAAAAGAGTGATAATTTATTATATCATACATGATGAAATAGGTTAACAAACACAGCAATTCAATGTTCTTTGTATTTAGAGCACATAGGAAACGATAACATAAATATATATTAGGGTAGCAGAATTGCACATTTTTCCTAAGACCCACTACCTGTTTTATTTAATATGATTTATTGAAATACTGAAAACAACTGAAGTTAGAATTCAACTACGTATATTTGAAATAAAAGATTAGTATGTTTAGATAAGTATTTTTCAGTGAACTTTAAAGTATTTCTCCAGAGATGTAGAAAACAGAAATAAGAGATTTTGGTACATCCTTGATCCATTACTCCATTAAGGTTTTATCACTTTAAAGTTGACCTCGTGTGACCTTAACAGTTGCGGTTAATTCTCTAATATATAGTTGGTAACTGGGCAGAGAAGAGGCTTCTATTAGAGATGACAACCAACAGCAAGATACATAAGGAGATAGAAAAATTCACGTCAGTTATTTATCTGGGAAATAAAAAAAAAAAAAAAAGGCTTTTGAAAGCATAGCATTGGTATTGTATAAGATTTAGTCACCATTCTTTATTGGCAGATTCCCATTTTCCATTTAATCAGTTTTTTTAAAGTTGACTCAAGCATCATGACTGTAAAATCAAAATGGTTTTGTCATTTTTAAATGAAGCATACATCAAATTAGATGCAGATTTCAAACACATAGATGTTTATAATGAGCTGTACTTGGGATCTATTGTTTGGGACCTCCATGATTAGAAAAAAACATCAGACAAATGTCTTTTCCAAGTGTTTCAGTTGTTCTTTGGTTTTGAGGATTATCAGATCCTAGAATTAAATAGCTCTAACAGAAATGTTTGATTCCAAATTAAGTGATTCACTGCATCACCACCGTTGCTATTCCAGTGAAGGAGGATTTAGATCAAAACAGCTCAATCAATATAGCTGATAGAAGTGGCTCAGGACAGCAAGGTGTGTGTAGTTGAGATGAAGGTTAGTATACACCAAAGAACATGCATTATTTGTTACCTATGGCCCTCTTCCTTCTGCAGGCACAAATTTTGTGATTTCCCTTTCCTCCCCCAATAAAAATAGAAGATATTTTTATATTATGCTATTATCTTTATACCTTTAGACACTTTTTTTTGTTCATAATATCTTTTTATTGGCCTAAAGATTAATTATGCATAATTTTCCACACTTACAAAAGTTATGATGCTTAGTATAGACCTAAAATTGTAGGAAGGGGCAGAATTTCACTGTATATCACATTACTTGTCAGAAACAGAGAAACTAGAGTGGTTTAGGACAACATTTTCTTCCATAACAATCATTGCAAATGTATCAGGCCAAACACCCTTGCTCAAGGTTTATTTTTTGTAAGTCCCATGCTAAACAAATAAATAGCATTATATATATGCAAAAACACTTCCCATTTGTGGACCAAGAATCATGTAAGGGCTATATATTCTCTTTTTTATGTGGTAGAGCTAAACTCAATTAAACTTACATATATATGAGAGAGGCCTGCTGATTCCACTTCTAGAAGGAAAAGTCTTTACCAGGACTTGCTGCTGACTGCTGTACCTCCATCCAAGGAAAGAGGGATGCTTCGTTGAGGCAGTATAACATGATGTGTGTCCTTCATACTTGTATGCTCCTTTATTTAAGCAGGGCAGTCTGTACTGCTTAGATTACCTTGTTCTGGGTTAAGCGGTCATGGAGAAACTGTTCACTGCACCACATTTACGCTCTCAGGTCTGTACACTGATACTTTTCTTAGTCAAGATCCATGTTTTTAGGCATAAGAATGCAAAGCAATCCAGTCCACACTCGAAGGAGACCTGCGTTAACACCAGGGCTGCCCCTACTGCACCAGTCAGCCTACGCAGGCTGAACCCAGCCATAAGGAAGTAAACCAGAGACAGTCTGACTACAGCACTTGCAGATGAAGGCAAAGAATTTAATGCTAGCAGGCAGTTCTTTGTTTACTTATTTATACTAAATGTACCAGAGAGGATGTCAAACTTAGATCCAAGGCATATCACTGTAATCTAAGCAACTGTAACAATTACAGCCCCTTCACACTTGGACAATTTCCCTACCTTAAATTTATGCTTAGGTTTTTAAACTCCAATTTTCAGGGGTGGGGAGAAGTAAGAGAGGAATTTTAGAATGAATTGTAGGTGAAATTTAATACTTAAAAGCTTTCTCAAAACTTCGATTTTTTTTTTTTAGCTCTAAATACACATGTTGGGTTTTGCTTTAAAAGATACAGTTGCTATTTAATATTCCTGTTGTATGGAGTGGAAGTAACTGCTAATCTTATATTCAAACCCCCAGAAATCATACTAAAATACTTAGGTTTTGTGCAGTAACAGGAAAAAAATAGTGTAAACTCCTGTACAGCACTTTCAGACATTAGTGGAGTGGTAGGATGTAGACAATGTGTAGCTATTAAATCAATAATCCTGACATCAAGGAAATTCCCCAGACAGCTGTTGGGTTTTTCCCCCTAATCAGTAATAATAATCCAATGGTGTTTGAAATGGCATGATTGTATACTGGAATGTATTTGTGTGGTAATATTTTCTCATGCATCTCTAATGGCTCCCTAAAATAACAGAGATGACCAAATATTATTAATAGCCATGTATTGCTTATGACAAAGCTGCTGGCTGTTTGGATTTATGTACTCTGCAAAAAAATCTTTAGACAAATATCCTAAGCTAGTTTACCATTAGTATAGCCTCACATCTTTTGTTTTCCAGCAGAATGACCTGATGGATGTTAGTTGCTTTTGTCAAGTTTTGTGTGGCAGAAGTCAGGGAGGTGTGTGAGAACAAAGCCCACAGATTTTGAGGGACAACAGGACTGGGGGATGGGCAAGTTGACCTTGCTTTCCATCTCCAGTTTCTCCACAGTTACTTTCATTCAGATTTCAGTGCAATGGAAATGCCTATTCTGTTTTTAGTAGCTGTGTAAACATATGCAATACCTGGTTTCTAGGCTACTCTAAGTTTGGTTTGTTTTTTTGTTTGTTTGGGGTTTTTGTTTTGGTTTGGGTTTTTGGTTGGATTTTTTTTTAATACAGCTACAACCAGCATATTTAGGCTATCCAGATTGCTATTTAAAAATGCAGACATTTTTCTTTGTTCTCTGCTTTGCTGCTCTGTTGGGGCTTACTTATTTCAGTGTCATCTTTCCTAGCCTAATCCAAACAATAACCTTGGCTCAACAACTTAAACATATTGAATCCCCAACCAGAGTAGTTTTCCCTAGTAATACTCTGATTACAGCAGCTTTTATGTCTGAATAGGAAAGGACCTTAAACACTAAATCTCATCAGCACTGTAAAAAATAAGTGGTGAGCATCAGTCACATTTTCTTGAAATACCACAAGTCTTTCTTAAAGCCTAATCCTTTAATCTCTGGATTTTGGGCACTTCTCTTCTGATTACAGATCAAAAGGTTTGGCAAATACTCTTCAGACCACTCTTCAAAGTGGCCACTGTATTATTATCATGTTGTTATGACAATTGTGTGATTTTTTTTTATTGTAGTAGTGGCTGGCATTTTTGAAGAAAACTGATCAGTTAGTTTATCAATGCAAAATTTGCCACATTGGGGGAAAAAAAAAAGGCACTTAGTCCTCCATTACAGTGGTTCAGAGGATTTCAGAACATGACAATGTCAAAGTAAAAGGGAAATAGGCTTCGCTGATAACAGAAATTCTCCTACTGTGTTAGACACATTTTTTTTAATGTAGGATACCCAGGCTGCTGCAACATACACAAATGCTGTTTTCCTAGACTGTTCTCAAAGCAACAAAGTAATAATTAATTTTACTGAAACTAGAAATCTTATCAAATTTCCCACCTGAAAAGCTGTCATGTGTGAAGTTACATTAGAAAGGGAAGAAATAATTTTGCATGTCAACTATAGACCCAAATCAGTCCCTTGGACTACTAATTTTGTCAAATGTTCATTGGTCTATTCAGGAAGTACACAGGTTTTTCTTAAATGAGATGATTTTCTTATTCTATTTCAAACAAAAGCTACGTAAGAAACAAATCGGTGACTCCTCCTCCCCGAGTTTCATTTTTACTTATGGCAAACTAGAAATAAAATGTTTTTTCCCTTTATTTAATCACTGGGACTCCTAAAGATCATCACTTTGCATGTCAAATCTCTGTTTAAAGAAATCAACCCAATCTCACTTACATTTAAGAGAAGTAACAAGCTGCTTTTAAGAAGAAATCACTCACATGGGCATGGGCAGATTTTGAAAAACAATCTCATCACCTAGGTGCAGAGCCCTGCAGTTGCAACAGGAGCATGTGCAAATCTGTCCATGCTATTCCTCTTCATCACAGCCTTCATTACTAGCCTGCATTTGTTGTTCCTGTCCATAACGTTGTCAGTAAGAAATCCAATCATGTATTTAGTACCAAAAACCCTAGAGCCTGAAAGAGACAAATACTCTTCTGCCGTTTTCATTAGTATTTTATTTGCCTAGCTGTATTACGACTTGTATCTAAGTCCTCTTTGCTTGGAAGATTATGTTCTGCTAGGTAGCATGAAATTAATTTGGACAACACTTTTTGATACTGTTGCTTTTATGGGTCTTGCCACATTGTATGCTTGAGCATGTATATCAAGAGTGAGTGAAGATGAAGTCTTTCCAAATTACTTTGCTGTGTTGACAACAGTACAACAGATCTGGCCTTTATTATCAACTTGCATTTTTTTATTAATTTTTCATTCAATGCAGATTAAGACATACTGGTTCTGAAATATGGCATCACCCAGCAAATTAATATTATGTAACAAATACAAGTTCTAACATTTTTAATGTGTCAGTCTTCACATTCTATGTCAAACTAGAGTAATGCCAGTTTTGCCATTTGCTCATTCCGTGTTACTTGCTAAAAACCCCACTAATTCAGTCTTTATTGTTAGTTCAGCCTTTGGCTTCCCTGTTGATGTCTGCTCTCTGTTAGAAAACTTGTTCCAGTGTAATAAAAAGGATTAAAAGTCAACCTACATGCCCCAGTGTAAACCACCAGTATGAACTCACTTGACTTGCTAGTGCATTAAACTGCATTGGAAAATTACTGCAGCTTAGAGGAGGTACAGACTTTTTTGCTATCTGTAGTAAAAGATGCGTAGCTCAGTGTTAGCTGTGGGGAAATATTAGTTTGTTATCTTTTGCCTGTTTTTGTAATCAGATTCCAACAGCAATTGTTGTTACTGCAGAGCCAGCAGAAATTCATCAGGGTTTTTGTTGTTGTTGTTGTTGTTGTGCCACACAGAAAAGACATGTTATTTTAACAACAGAATGTTTGATAGCTTTTAAAAATACAAGGCCTAATTTTTAGGCGTGCTGAGCCCCCTCAATTGCCATTGAAGTTGGCTCTTGCTGCAGATGTTGCACAGCAGTCTAAGATGTCCCTCAGATTCCAGATCCAAGTACATCAGGCAACATCTCTGATGTTAGGATAGCCACCAGAAAAAGCACAGTGTCTTTTATTTTCCATACTTGAAGTCAAACTGGACTGAATCTTTTGAAAGGTACATATATTGAGTGTGCTTATAAACTTTGCCAAGGTATAATGGCAGTCAGCTTAGCAGTAATGTGCAAGCTAGCTTAAACTAAAGCAGGGCTTTTTTAATGGGAATTGCTTTGTGAGAGGGAATGAAGAGGTACATTTTGGACATAATTACTACAGAGTCACAGAATCACACTTCATTTGGAAAAGACCTTCAATGTCATGTAGTCCAGCCTTTGTTTAGTTCAAGTAGAAGAAGAACAATTTCCACTTGAAATCATATTTAGAAGATACTGTGTACAATAAAATCATCTTAATATTTTATAATAAACTAACTCTTACCAGAGGACTAGTTAATAGATCAAGAGACGTTCTTCTCCACCTCTACTCTGCCCTGGGGAGGCTGCATCTCAAATATTGTGTCAAGTTCTGGGCAGGAAACTTCCTGAAAGATCCAGCACAGAGTCACAAAAATTATTAAGGGAGTGGAACATCTTCCTTATGAGGAAAGACTGAGGGAGCTGGGGCTCTTTAGTTTGGAGAAGAGGAGACTAAGGAGTGACCTCATCAATGTTTATAAGTATGTAAAGGGTGAGTGCCAAGAGGATGGAGTCAGGCTCTTCTTGGTGATGCCCAATGACAAAGCTGAGGCATAGGAAGTTCCATGTAAACATGAGGAAAACATTTTTCACTGTGAGGGTGATGGAACACTGTAACAGGCTGCCATGGAGGGTTGTGGAGTCTACTTCTCTGAAGATAATCAAAACCTGCCTGGATGCATTACAGTGTGATCTGCTATAAATGATCCTGCTCTGGCAGGGGTGGGGGCTGGACTAGATGATCTTTCAAGGTCTCTTCCAACCCGTAACATTCTGTGATTCTGTGACTTTTGATTCTGTGATTCTGTGACTGGGGGTTTCTGAGACAGTACCAGGCTCTCAGTGGTTGGCTTAGAGCATTCCTGCTTTCTGTTCTCTTGCTCTGTAACAGATTCACTGTAGGCCTAACTCACATGTGGTATTTTGCTCCATTCACTGGTCTGAGGCACAGTAAAATAGGGTCTGTCCAATATATAGAGGGTTACAGAGAAGGAACTTTCTGTAGATAATTTGGAAGACGATGCTAGAGCACAATGAATCAAGGAAAAGGAAAACAGATCTCCTGAAAGAGTTGTCAGAGTTCATTTAGCCCTGGAGGATAATCTAAAGAGAGGGTCTCCAAAATCAAACTGGGATGTCAAAGAGAGAGGTATTGAGAGTCTAGCACATCAATTGTGAAAGAGCAATAAGCAGAGTTAGGGGAGGTTTGTCTGATGACTGTCTTTCAAATTAAGCCCATGGAAAGATCAAGAAATCACTTAACCCACACAAAATCAGAAATTAAGGACTGTGAAAACCTTTGTAATATATTTGTTGTGAAAGAGGGGGGAGAAAAAGAAGAAGCAGGAAGTAGTAGCAGTGAAAAAAAGTAGGGTTTTTTCCCTCTTTTTTTTTTCCTTTGAGGTCAACATAGGATAAACAGCAATTGTGCACCCTTTCCCTGTGCTGCTCTGCCACCCTGCCTCAGTGCTGGCCTGTAGTAAACAACCTCTGCTAAGGTTATGGTTTACTTTCCATGCAGTTTTTCCATCTGTGTTGACATTAACCATAAAGCTGCATGTAATGGTATTCCATGCCATGTATAATTGTGTTGTTTCTTATATGGTCAGTTGTCCAATACAAAATTAAAATAAACTGCCTCTTTTCTGGGACATGTTTAACAACCACTGGATAAGTGCCAACCACTTGTGTGTTTGAACATTCACTGTTTTATAGAGCAGTGTCCAAGCTTGTGTCCCATTTTGCATAATATTTTTATAGATCTCATCTGACAAAGATTGGAGTTTTGCTGGAGATTTATTCTAATGTTGGAGCTGTGCTTCAGGAAAGTGGTTAAGCTCATATATAGTGCTAACCATGTGAGCTGTTATCTAACTACATTGCTGAATCAGATTTCTATATTTGTTTCATCTCGTCTTGAATGGAAATTGATCCATCTTCTGAAATGTCACTAATGCTAATCAAAAAATACTTTTTCCCAGAAAGACAAGCTAGTTGAGCTAATATTTGTCTTTAAAGTTTGATTTCTCCTGGTGGAGGAAATAGTGTATATCTGGGCTACAGATATAAGAGATGGGAGAAGCATATCTAGCATTCCTGCAAGTAATATGAAGCACCCTATTTTATTATTTGATCTATGGCTATGCTGTGCTGTTTGAGATTAATAAGATTTCATCTTTTGCTTCAAGTCTGTTCCTAATGTTTCAATCCCCCAAAGTATTTATCCCTTAAATTAGTAACATGGTATGAAATAGTTCTGTCTCTTTCAAAGTTCATTTAGAATTTACTTTCATACATTAATTTAGTTGAATCATTAAAAAAATGCTTATATTAGCCCTTTCCAACCTGTACTCCTTCACTTGCCTTGTCTGTTTATCAATTTTTTCTGTTCTTCTGCACATTATTTTTATGGCAGAGACCCCGAGAGACCATCTTTGGGACTGATGCTGTGTGATCTGGAGTCTTTGCAAAGTGTATTGCAGTCACTGACAGAGGGTAAGCCTAAGCTCAGTAACTCAGCTTTCGTCTCACACTGTGATATTTGTGTCTAGGTGGCTTTAACCTTTTACTCTTAAATCATGTCATTGTTACTGCCTCTGGTTCGGCACCATGAAAGTGCTAGTCTACAGACAGTTCATACTACATCCAAGCTTTCATGTTGTAGGTCAACTAGTCTTCAGGCAAAATAGTGGCAGAAATGGGGAGAAATTACTCCTTTGGTTAAAGGAGAAAATGCAAAGAATTAACCCGCATTTTGTTATCTCAAACAGCAGAGAATGCTGATGTTGTGAATCTCTTAGCACATGTGCACAGTTTGAGAATAATAGCTATCATGCCCAAATTCCATGGCATCTATTCACAATAGTCCCTTTTTCTCCATAAAAAGCAAGGTGTTTGTACCCCTTCTGAATTTGTTTTCTGTTGAAAGCTATGTATCTTAAAATGTGTATGCAGCTGAACTCTTTGGCTAAGGCCAGTCTTTTGGGTTTTTGTATTTTAACCAAAGGATTACATTGACAACTTCCTAGGGTACAAAATTGTATTTAATCTTTTTACAGAGCTGCATATGTTTTTTGAATAAGAAAGAAGGAAATGAAAGTGGCCAAATCTACATCAGCTGGTAGCTGTTCACAGGAAGCAGTAATTATTGCCTAGTCCTCTTACCTGGGAAAGCCCTCTCAGTTGCTTCATACAACTGCATCCTGCATGGACTGACACCCAAAAGCTCAAAAAAGCATCAGAAAGCAATAAAAACTAATACACATTATTAGAATGAGAGGAATTAGAATAATTCCTTCATGAACATATCTGAAGGTAATTTTATTAGAATGAGAGGAATTAGAATAATTCCTTCATGAACATATCTGAAGGTAATTTTACTTGCAATTGTCAAACTGAGCTAAACTGGCAACTGAAAGAATGTGCATTTGTAATCAGTAGCTGTGCACTTGCAGTGAAGGAGAGACTCAGGCATGTCATGCTTGGATGGTATCACTTCTTTCAAATTCACTCAGCCTTTACAATACCCTGCATTTTTTCTCTTTGCTTTTTTTGGTCACAGCTCACACATCTGTGAATCATTCAAGGGGAAAGTTTGAGAGACACTATGTGTCAGGTCAATCCAGGTTCATTCACTCTATATCCTTAGAAAGCCAGAAACACTGGTTTGTAAACAACAGGGGAGGAGAAGGGAAGGTTTAACAAGACAACCAGGGTTAATCTTTTCTTTCAATATTGCGTATAATTTGGTTTTCTGATCACACACTAAACTACAGTTGTATTTTCTTTAATTCAGTTATACAAACACAGCAGCAGATTAATATTCCTGCCCTTTGTGTGTTGCAAAGGATGCACAGAGAAAATCTTTGTTCAAGTTAAATTATATTCCTCTACACAGCAACAGCAAAGTAAATGACAGCATTAATTCAATCCAGAATGCTTGATAAATTGAGAGGGGTTGTTTACCTAGTGTATGAAAAAGTCTCTGGGGATGGGTTTTATTGTGATCTGCATAGTCATCCATCTTCTTATAGTGTCTGTGCTCATGTTTGTGAGTAAAGCATACACAGTAATTTAGCATTCAGGTAATCCCACAACTATAATCCAGACAGATTTAGCTCAAATTTCTCCAGGATTTCTATTATCTAGATTTAGCAGCATGGTGTTGACTGATGTTTTAAATTGATGCAAATGTTTTTTTCTGCAATAAACAACACATATTGATGTTCTCCTCATCGAAGCTGTGGATTCTTCCTGGCATTAACCACATGTAAAAATGTATCTTTGTAAGGACAGTGATTACACAGCTGGAGCATGGTTTTAATGTATTTCAAATATTTGGCTACATACCACATAAGATCATACTGTTTATATGAAAATCAATGTAACATATATGAATGCCATCGCCACACAGCATCTATTTGAAAATTAACTCAACTGCTTCAATTTTATGTTTTACTAGAGTATATTAGACAATATAATAATATAGACCCTGATTCTCTTGCAGCACTTTTCATAAATAGATCAGAGCTTATATTGTTTTCAGTTACGTCAGACAGAACTTTCAGTCTTCCTCACTCAGCAGTTTTGAAGGAAAAAGGGAGTCCAGGGGGAGATAGAGCATCATTATCTGCATGAAATGAGGGGTTATTAAGTCCAAGTGCAATGGGTACCTTCCACAGCATACCACCCTTTGTCATATGTTCCTCTGATTAATTGCAAATGTATTCAAGGGCAGACACTGCAAAGAGGGTTCAAATATTCTTGTACCAAAACTGCCAGCCATCCCACACTCTCTAGCATTGACGGAGCTGCAAGAGTAAGAATGCTTGTGTGGGAGATTTTTTGGAGGGGAGACTACTGTGGGGAAAATTCTAAAGCTGCTTCTTTTAGCTGAGTAGCTTGAGTGAAAGTGTCTGAACAGAGATAAACTGCAGAGCAGGGCAGTGCATGTACTCTGCTCTGCCTAGTAATTATGTTGCAAATTCACGAAGTATATTATTTACCCGCAGGCCAGATTGGAAGAGGTTTGTGCATGCTTGGCAATAATTTGATGCTAAAATTATGTCATCGACGAATGTCCGAGAAATTCAAAATAAGCAAACTACTTGGAAATGTTTGGAAAACAAACTATTTGTAATAATTTGGGATGTCGTGTGTCATATTTTTGCTCCCTGAATAGAGGATTCAGATAGGATTCACTAGGTTGATTCAGGTATGCTGCCCATGAAAACACCTCCATCATACTGTATTCCAGCTACCTTCCCTTATTGTGCAATATTGCCAATCCAAATAACTAAAAAATCTTGAGAGAATTTCAGTGTGAAGAAAGAGAAAGTATGCTAATTTAATCAGTTGTGATAAAGCTGTTTCAGGTTTAAAATTTATTTGCTTAGTCCCAAAATTGCAGATTTGCCAGAGGGATGGGAAAACAAAACAAAACAACCAACCAACCAAAAACAGATCAAACAGAAAAAAAAATTGAAATCCCCAACCACACATGAATTAGAGAGACTTTTATAGCTAACAGTCATTCTAGGATTCTAGGTAGAAACCTTCTGAAAGAAATACGCTCTGTGGGGCAGTACTTTTGGTTTCATACCTGCTCCAAGTTCGTCTCTGCATCACTATAGCAATGGGGTTTCAGAAGCAGCATTTACATACTTGCAGCAGAAAACAAAAAGAGTTAGAGCATTTACTTGCTTCGCTTCAATGCCCCTGCTAAAGCAGTGGGCCTGCTCCTATCACACTAATAGCCCCCGCTTCTGATGTGAGAAATTTTATTTATGCTGAAGTATCTATCAATATCCAAGTTTGTTCCCAAATAATTGAGAACTATGAAGTTGTAATGCCAGTGAGATGGAAAAGCAATCTGATAGCTCTTAAACTGCTCTTTCTTTCAGACCTTGCCTGGGGCACCAGCTGTCTTAGCTGGGAGTTTTCAAGCCCCAATGTTTTTTTTTTCTCAAAAGGATTTTCCTTAGTCCCCTGAAAAGTGGTATCAAAACCCCACAGATGAGCAGAGTTTAAAATGGACCTAACATAACTATGTATGGGCTGCATCCTTATTTGAACAGAAGTATAAATTAAAGTTTTACAGTCAGTGTCTGAGGAAGTTGCAAATGCACCCACGCCTTCTCATTGCTGCACATAGCTGCTCAACTCACTAGCTGGAGTCTGGCTGCTCTTTTTAAAATTTCTTTGGTTTTGTTTTGTTTTTCATCTTGTTATATTCTGACCTCTTATTCAGCAATTATTCTGAATCCCACTGAGGACACTTCTCTTCACTCCCTTTGGATTTTCACTTGCTAATGACAATGCATCTCAAAATATCATCTTCCCAGGTTATTAGATCCAAGGCTTGATTATGCATACTGGGCTTAGTTAAGTATCAGACCAGCAAAGAAAGACCACGAAATTAAAGAGTGCCATGTAAATATTGACAGACTGGTTTTATGACTAAACTATGATTATTCTTCATTAATTTGCCTATGCTTTCAGAAAGGAAGGGAGGAAATTTGAAAAGCAGAGTGTAACTGATTTATGACAGGCAACATTTGCTGTGACTGTAGAAAATTTTGTTCAAGAAATCCCTCAAAATAAAAAAAAAATCAGATTAAAACCCAAAAAAAACATATTTTGGTGAGACAAGTCTGGTACGTTTAAAAGTAACATCAGTGTGTTCTATGTCTGCCTCTGTAATTTGAGACTAAATATTCTGTGAATAAGGTTAAAAACTTAACCTTTTCTAACCACCCACCAGGCAGTTATGCAGCATATTATTTCCTTTTTTATGGTCAAATTGCTAGTAATAAAGTTCTGTATCTCTGCCATGACAGTGTTTGTCCTCTTACATGGTTGTCCAATGGCATCATCTGCTATAGGCTGCCCCAGTACAGCGAAGGAAGAATCAGGGTCTATAACATATAGTTAATAATTTTGTGTGTCATTAGCAGAGATGACATCTTTCTGTTTCCTCCCCGTCTCAGTGCTGGAAGGAATAAAGAAATTCAAACTAACCAATTGCTGCAATACTGAAAATAGATTTTCTGTGTAAGAAGTTGCCATCTGCACAGTCATCCTTTTCCTCTTTGAGTAGTAAATTGCTGGAAGGTAATAATTCCCATCTCTGCTTTACAGAGGGAAGAATCTCAGTTGTGGCTTTGTTAGCTGTGCCCTGTTGTTTTTTTAACCCATTGAGGTATTTTCTAAAGATGCTCTTATTTCTGTGTGCTTGGCTGGTGTTATGGTGATCATAAGTAAGCATATCAAGTTACTGGTATGGGAGTAGCCCTGCCAGGAAGCCAGAGGGCATGTTCAGTGCAAACTGTTTTTAGAAGCCTAAATAGGCACAGCTCTAAGCTGGGTGCTTGCTATGTTAATAAAAGGACTAAACATTACTTTTCCTACCTCCTGAACATGGACAGAACACAGCCTGTATCTGAGAAAAAGCTTACTCCTGGGATGATGTCATGCTTGACTAGATGACCCTTATAGTGGTGTGGAAATAGCAATATTTTTAAACTGGGGTTAGACAGTTGGATTTTTGAGCTTGAGATCTGCTAGGATGTGAGGGCAGGACTTTTTTAAAAACTGAAAGGAGAAAAAATAAGGAAAGAAGCAAACAGACAAATGCCCCTTTCCCTTCTGTATAGGAAATTTCAATGAACAAAATGTGATCAACTCATTCTAGGGGTTAAAGCAAAAAAGAAGAGCAGAGGGAAAACTGCCCCTACTTCCTTTCTTCCTGATGGTGAAAGAGATGTGTTCCTTGCTTTATGAAGGAGAGAAAGTGATCTGCCTCAGGAAAATCAAGCTAGGGAGGTGACCTACTCATTTATTTATTTTACTCTTCTCATAGGGGTATAAAACTGCAAAGTGCAGTGGTTTGTAACCTGAGCTGCTCTAATAGAAGTTGTTAGATTAAAACCACTGAAAAACTCATAGCACCATCCCAGTCAAGTCCAGGATTTCATCAACTTGAACTTTCACACTCTCCTCCTATCTCCAGATGATATCTGTTGTAAAATGGCAGCTTTTATCTAAATGTCCATGATTTCACACATAATATTTATTAAAAATCTATTTAAATATATCAATCATCTCTTAGGTTCACTTAAAAATAGCAGAGGACATGAAGTGCTCTCTTGTACTGATGTTTGTAACTAATTCTGGTCTTCGTTTGAGTTGTTAGAAGCCTGATAGCAAGGGAACAGCTGTTTCTTGGCTGTATGCAGTACTTAATTTTAATAGTGATATTATAACTGTTTGACAATTAAGAAATTGATAAAGCATCTTGATAAAGGATGCCATTCTTTTCCTATCCAAAGTGATTTGCTACTGGGGTTTTTTGCTGGGTTGAACATTCAATTCAAACACATTGGTTAAGACCACAAAGATCCCTGTGAATACTGAGAAGGCTATAATCACCACTGCTAATTCACTGCTACACTCACCTGACATGGGAACCACTACTCAGCCTTTTCCTCCCACCCTTGTTCACATGTGTTATCTGCCCATGGACTGTGTTCCCTCAACAGCTATCTGACTTCATCCTGATCTCAGTGATACGTTTCCTGGTAGCCCAGTTTTGGCTCTGAGCTAGATCCAGTGCCTAAATAGGATAAGTACAAGATTTCAGCCAGATGGATCATGAAGAATATTTTCTTTTCAACATTCTTGGCTCCAACCCTACTGAATTCTGCTTCAACCCAACAGAATAAAATCCTATCCTTCAGGCAGCTGAGCTGATTGCCTTACTTTAGCATGCAATATAATTATCCTGTATGTTCCATATAACATGTATTCCACTCAGAGCTTCTGTTTTGCATCTGGAATCTGGATGTGCTGCTGACTTCAAGACCACACAGTATGAACTTCCTTACAAAGGTAGTTGCAGGTATGAAGAATCTGAATGTATGTATAATATCATAAATAGACTGTCCTTAATTTCTTACATTTAACCCTGATAAGAAAAAATAGTATCCCTGCTCCACTGAGCTCTATGCTGCTGAAGAAAACTCCCTGTGAAGCTTATGAAGCTGTTCGGTGCAAATAGTTAATAATATGACTTTGTTTCCCAACTTGATTCAGGTCATGAATACATGAAATTTAGTCTTCCAGTCCTTACTGAATAATGCTACAATCACATATTCATGCTGAAGACCTTTCAGTGGGATTCTTTCCAGGGTCTTTGCCCACCATTGAAAATGGGATCAATGCAGAGATACCATCATTTTCCTGCTACTTATCAAATGCTGCCCAAATCTGCCTGGCATCTTTGTTAATTATTTAGTGTATAGCAGCCAAAGCTAATATTCTTAGAATTACTATTGGAAGAATTTATGACCTGTTATGAAGTGAAAGCAGTATTGGGAGGAACTGCCAGTGTGAAAACTCAAACTGTATCTGTGTGCATAACATTCTTGTCTCCCAGGAACCAGTGGGAGTAATACATGAAAAAGTTTTTCATAAATCAGTATCCTTGGAAGCTCTCTAGATGACTTTTCAGACACTTTGTGATATTCTACAAGAAGACAGATCTTCTATCCCCTTCTTGAGCCTTTTTATATCACAAAACGTGCACACAAAGCCACATGCGTAACAGCTCACACTTCAAAGGATGCAGAATGGGATCAGGTACAAAACAAAACTTCCAGTCCATGATGGTTGTTGCAACTACAAACCTCAGTGCAAAATAATGTTAATCATTAAACCAAAGGTGTTCTTAAAGCTGTTGCCATTATTGAAGGCTGATTTATCTTTCCGTCTTATAAGGGAATGAATACTGGACAAGCCTTTGCATTGCCTTCACACACAGCTTAACAGGAATCATTAATAGTTTTCATAATGAAGTTCATGGCCTGTAGAAGATTTGTATTCCAAGTGCATGCATAGACCCTGTTGTACTTCTTTCTGAAGCATGCACTGACAAGCTCTTCAGTATGTTTATTACTGTACAACACTGTGAGCTAGCTAATATTTATTACTGGCTGTGCACTAGGTCTGTTCAAAGTTTCACTGCAAGATACATTTTCAGTGGTGTTTGAAGGGCACGTCCATATCCCGTATGGATCAGCTTAATGTTGAGAAGAACCTGCATCTTAATAAGCATGGGCTGAGCTCTTACCTCAGCTGCAGGGGAGAGCAGGTGGAGCAACAAGTCCTGTCTTTGTATTCCCAAGCACAACCACTCTTGATTTGTATCTGGCCTTTTTCTAGGGCTCTAGGATGGAGGAAATCTTCCTCATGTCCTGCCTCACTCCATATAGCTGCACTAAGGCCAACCACAATTACTGATATGTGTATTAAGTTGAATAATGAAGTCCATGTAACATCATAAATACATGTGCATTGTGCCTAAGTTGCATTCATAGAGCAAAGATGCATCCATAAATATATGTACCAGACTGCTCCATACACAGAAGACAGATGGTGTTTATTCTATATTAATTAATAATGCATGCAGAATTTTCTCCCTCTTTAAATATCTTGAAAACTGTTATTTAGAATCTAAATGTACACATACAGATTTTTTTTGCTTTGACATCTGTCCATTGTATTTTATCTCCATTCAACATAGATGACCTTGGTTTGTTCTTATAAGTACTGTCTTGTGTATCTTCAGTCTAAATGTCATTACTGTAATTCTACTTTCTGCTTAAATGAAGTTAATCAATTGATTTAATAATTTTAAAGATGGAAAAAAAACAATGGTGCTAACCCTCTTAACATTGGGAGAGTTAATACATCAAGTTTAAAAGCCCTTGGGTCTGCAGGTGTTGGCTTTACTGGCCATCACCTTTTTATATAGTTTGGTTTTTCTTAGTCACTTGTTTCAGTCTAATATTAAGCATAGGGGTGAAATCCAGCCACTGCTGAGATTTTACTGCTCAGTGTAACTTGCTCAGAAATACTGCTTGAAACACATGGGCTTTGCCATCATAGTGTTACACTGGAACATTTCTGCCTTACAACTAGAGCCACGTGTAGATGTGGCTAAAAACAAAAAAGCAATGGTACTGTCACAAATATTCAAACCCCATTGCTTTAATGGACATTTTAAAGGAAACTAGGCCAAAAACTTGACCTATTTTAAAAGGCATGGCAATCTGTTCTTTTAAACAATCATTCACACTTCATTGAGTCCTCCTTTCTTTCCCGTACCATGAAAAATATTGTACAGTAGCAAGATTCAGAATTATTCTCTCTGTACTGTTTGCCATACCAATATTGCAAGTTGAAGTCTCCAATTTGACAATTTAATGTTTCTCCACCACTGATCTTGAGAAAGAAATCATCTTAAAAATTAGAAAATGTATAAATTGAACTAACTAAGTGTAGTTAACTAAAATTGCTACATCACTGCACTTTCTCCCTAGAATTAGCTTCAATGGACTCATTTGGCAACCGAAAAGTCTTAGGATTTTTGTTTCTAGAGAATTCCATGTTTTTCATTTGAAAATCACAAGCAGTAAGACATATTTCTCAGTTATTTTGTTGTTTGAAATCTGTCTGTGAAACTCTGTTTACTTTGTGTTGGACCCCTGCCAGAGGAGGCCTGATTTTAAGCAGATGGTGGCAGAGCAGAGGCCAGACAATTCATGCTGCGTCCTGAGGCACTGATAGCACCGATCCCAGGCACAGGCAGCACTGCCTTCAGCAGCCACCGATGCTGGAGGTGCAATGACTGCTGGCAGAAAGGTGGTGAAGATTATGTGAAGCAGCCCTAAGGGCAAAAGCCTTTGTGAACAAGAAGGTCCTGCCTTGGTGCTAAGTGGCGGTGGAGCTGCTGGCCAGAAGATGAGCAGGGAGAAGGCTGGAGTTTTGACCAAGAAGAACTGAAGTGTTAAAACCAGATGGACATAAACTAGTAGTGATGAGATGTGACTGCTTTGATTTTTGATAGGACACCCCACTGTCTTGTCAGGCATAGAGAGCTGAAAGAAGATGAAATGGGAGGCTATACCATCGTACTGTTAGGTGGGTTTATCCGTCCACTCTACAGGCATGATGTGCAGGTAGCATTTTCCTTTCCCACCATTTCCAGAGTGCAACTTCTCTGAGAAAAAATTCCTTGATGTGTCATCAGGCTGGTGTTTGATCTTTCAAGATGCTGTCTGTGCACCAGATGGGAGCTCCGGGGCAGTGCCATGATCACAAGCACTTGTGTATCACTGGATCACTGTCTTGCCAATTTGCATATAGGAGAAAATGCAAACAGATTTCTCAGGATTCCTTCAGGCAAGAGTAAGACTGAGGACATTATTTTATTGGGAGATCCAGAGCTTGGATCAACATAGCCAACACGCTTCCTGTGCCATGTGGCTCTGCACTTGGGGATTTGGTGCTCTCTCATCCTCTGCTATCAGGTAACTGGAGCCACAGCGTTACCCTGTGAGGTTTATTTATGTCATGATTTTGTGCAGGTGGCAAGGTCTCTGCGAACTGCAGCTGGCCCCCTCTTGCACTCTAGCTATTCTACCAGTAGGCAGGCTTAGTTTTGAATGCTTGTGCCTTTCCAATTTACTACTGGATCTCAAAAGGGAAAACTCAAGCAAAGACTACAGTGTTGATTGGCTACATGAAGCTTTCATATATTTCTCTCTCCTTGGCCTTGATTCTAAAGCCCCTAAAGCCTCTGGGTCAGCACAAGACACAATTGACAAGGCATCTGACTGAAAATACGTTACCCCTAACTTCTACCTGCAGGAGCATCAAATACTCAACAACACTGAAAATGGAAGGATGAGTCTGTTTAAAACCTCATTCAATCAAATATCAAACTTTGGTATTTCTTTTAGTGCCTGTGGCAGATTCAATTCGGACCCCTGGCAAGGACAGGAGGAGGGGAATGAATCCTTTTCTCCCCACCACGAGGCCAAGCTGCTTGGAGCCGCCAGCACCTACCCCACTACCAAGTCACAAGCCAATCCAGATGCATGCCCTTTGGTGGAAACCCCTTCTGCTGTCACAAAGGATATTTAAAACAAGTCGGGGGGGGGGGTGGGGTGGTGATCTTTCTCAAGCCTCTGGCACCTTGCTCTTGTCCTTGAGTGCTTGGGAAACTAGCAAATGACCACATGCTCAAACTTGAATTGGGTAATAAAACAGGGTGCTGCTGAGAGCTACCCCCCTGGTTCCTGGTGTGCTTTCCTTCCACAAGGAAAACAGCTACTGGCAGTCAGGAGAATCTCTCCACTTGAAAAGGAATTTAAAGGAATCTCACTCTCTCTTCAAACCAGCTTTTGTGAGTATATTTCTGGGTCTCCGGGGAGATGTTTCCTTTTATAAGAGAGTGTGCAGTGAGTTTTGGTTCATCTTTCCAAATAATGCAATACTCCAAATAATTGATAATCTGACTAGTTGTAACACAAATTCTCAACGAAAGACTGAACCCATAGATTTTATTGTATTGCAAGGAGAACAGATCTAATTGTAAATAAATCAGAGTTTGTTTTTATGACTCTCCTGGTTTCTCTGTCTCCTTTGTAACATTAAAATGGCACAGTGAGCAGGGTCTTCAGTCACAGAATTTCTTTATAATAATTGTTGTGCACCCTCAGTTCTTGATACTGCGTGGGCTAAGGAAAACTGGCATGATCTCACAGCAATTGTGGAAAAATTGGAGCAGAATTCTGTGAAGTTTTGGAATGGCACTAGTAGCCATGTGTGCCATTTTAGGAGCTTGTTTAATCCAGGCACATGAACGTGCTAAAAAGCTTGAGGGTGAAAAACAGCATTTGGAAAGAGAGCTGCACAAGGAGAGAATGCAGACCTGTAGACTGCTTGACTTGCTAGCCTTACAGATAAAGGAATCTTCTGCTGCTTTCAGGGTTCAGGAAAAAGTAACTGCATTTCCTGCTCCCCCTGGAGTATCGGAGCAAGTAACTGAAGCTCCAGCTACACAATACAAATGGGCTACATGCCCCCACCGAGTCTTGATAAAAGTAAACAAAAGTACACATTCTGGGTCCATTCAGGATCGTGCAGAGGTTCTGGGGAAAGTCTCTCTGATACAAGCTCCTCTGGATCAGAATTACTGGGGGGAAAGCGAGTGAGACCCATTATCAAAAAAGAGATACAGATGGAACCCGATGGTGGAAACCCATGAACAAAGGTTCGTATGACTCCCTGGTCTGGAGCTGAATTAAATGACCTGCAGGACAGATTCTCATGTAAGCCAAAGGAAACCGAGATGGAGTATTTGTGGAGAATATCTTTAAATGGAAGGGACAGAATATTGCTTAGTGATGATGAAGCTACAGACTTCTGGGATCTGGCTGTGTTTTTGAATGATGGTTCCCCCAAGGATCAAACCATTACTGCCTGGGTAAAGAATCTCACCCTCTCTGCAAACCAGCTTTTGTGAGTATATTTCTGGGTCCCCAGGGAGATCTTTCCTTTTATAAGCAAGTGTGCAGTCAGTGTTGGTGCATCTTTTCAAATACTGTAATACTCCCAAGTAACTGATAATCTGATGAATTGTAACAGAAATTCTCAACTGAAGACAATTGTATTGCAAGAAGAACAGATTTAATTGTAAACAAATCAGAGTTTATTTTTATTACTCTCCTGGTTTCTCTGTCTCCTTCATAACACAGCCTTGTATAGGACAGCCTGAATTATCACTCATGAACCACTCATGAACCACTCTCCCCTTCTAATTTTTTTCTTAGGCTGTGGTAGTTGGTGCTTTTTTCTCCTTATTGACCTGATCCAGCTTGAAGACAGATAAGCAATATACAGGAACATCATACTCACAATTTCTTCAAGCTCCGCAGCTGATCCCATTTGATATTACATTGAGAAAAAGATTTATTGTACTGTACAGAGGCAGTCTACAGAAAAGAAAAGTTTCAAGCTATCTGTATCATCAAAGAACCTGGATGGACCTTGGGAATTTAATCTGGTTATCATATTTTACAGAACACAAATGTATGTTACCCCAGCAAAATGCCGTACTCCTCTGACTGACCACGGCAACCTTGTGTGAGTAAGGCTTGTGTAATCCTGGGCCATTGCTGTCTTACACCTGATGATCATCCACCTTGGCACAGGGTAAGGGCTGCATATTCATTTCATGACTACCTTAAACTGCCTTGCAGGGATACAAATGACTAAATGGATGGCAAAACAGAGAACTGGAGCAGTGATTGCCATGAAAACTGTTTCCATAACTAGTCAGAGTGGTAGTTAATACTCTTTAATTGATTGAGAAG
Organism: Indicator indicator; assembly: GCF_027791375.1. NCBI lineage: Eukaryota > Metazoa > Chordata > Aves > Piciformes > Indicatoridae > Indicator > Indicator indicator. Next base: position 8,937,804 of record NC_072025.1, read on the forward strand.
GACTCATGATCATGGGGCCTACCTCAGACTTCCCCAGCATTTTTTCAAATGTTTCCCATTATTTGCCAGGTTGTGATACTGCCCATTACACAATCTTTGCACCCACTCCAAACAGATGCTACAAGACCCAGCAAAGCTTGGCAAACTCATGGTCAAGCTGGCTTTCATGATATTTAAAATAGCCCCCTTTTCACTGCCAGATTTGAACACAGCCTGCTTTCTCCTGTCTGTATGATATGACTTTGAAGGTTTCCTAGGTAAACTGGCTCCTTCTTTTAAATAACTGAAACCATAAAAGCTGTAGTATTCATTAAAATTGATCAGATTAATTACTAGTTATTGCACTTTCATTTTACAGGTACACATGAAAAGAGATAACAAAAAGAGAACCAGAGGAAGGTATCTTGGGCACAGCTCAGGATACATGGAGACAGACATCCCTAGGGAAGAAGAGTTTCAAAAAGGCATCAAAATGGAGTTCACTGAACCAGCATTTAAAACTTTTGGAATATATATATTTTTTAGCAAGCTTTTAAAGTCAATTATTCTCACAGAATATGTTTAATGTTTGTCTTGACGATAAAGATAGTGAGATTTCATTATTTATCTGCCTCATGCCTCATGTTAGTCTTTGAGCATGCAGGACACTGGCCCAGTGCTAGGCAAGAGGTAGCAGATCCCTCTCTATTGACAGGAGAGCGGGAAAAGCACCTTCCCCTCAGTGAGGCCTAGAGAAAGGGCAATGAGGCATTCCTTCTTGAAAGCAAGAGAGAGGATATCCACCCACGGTCAGAGACAATTCATAACAAGGAAGAAAAAACAAAGTCACACATAATAGAGAAAATCTTGGAAAATAGGTTAGACAGCATTTGAGCACATCTTTTCCCTGCAGAGAAGGCTTGTTACATCCTAAGCTCCAGAAATGGAGGAAAAATAAACATGTATTTTGGAACTGACCTGGCAAAATGGAGTTAGCTCTTGCCTGTCACAGGACCACATGGTGGAGTTTGTCTTTGGGCAGACAGCTGGCTCTTTTTTCTCCAAAAACAGTTTTTTTCGTTCTCTTTTGAAGATCAGCCTCTAATTAATATATCTGAATATATCTGGTGCAGCAGGCTTCCATCATATTGGTGATAGAAAAGACAGGAATTTCAGCACTAATACAGCAACATCAATTTCCAGATAAGGAAAATCTGTCTACAGAAAGGGAGAGTAGGACGGGAAGTCCCTGGCCTACCTGCTCTGGGCTCAGCTGCTGCACTTTTCAGACATTTGAAAGAGTAAGATCCCAGTCTTGCAAATACTGGTCAGGTTTCTGACACACTTAAACTTTCACACATGCCCTTGTTTACAGTAATGGGACTTAAAATTTACTCCTTTGTACTGCTTTTTGTATGTGTTTTTATACAGTGCTGACCAGGATCTCAATCTCTGAGTCAAACAAAGGCATTTAGAGCTATTAGATACAGAAACTCCAGCAGGCAGTTGCAGTGGTCCTTGGTGGAGATTCTCTGGAGGTCTCCAGTCAGTCCATCTGAGTTCAGATTTGTCTTCTGGCTGTTAAATAACTTCTCAGTATCTTCAATTTAATCCTCTCAGCACGAGCTCTTTGTTTACACATTTATTCTATCTGTTCTTTGCTTTAGTTGTATATAATCATGTAAACTCTGTATAAAATGCTCCCGTTTTCCTTTCACCTGTTTGCACAGGTGCAGAGACCATATGAAACACAAGGCAAGTTCAGCTGGTTGTGTAGGAGTCAGTGAAAATTATCTCTGTTTATGGGATCTACCTATTACAAAAAGGCAAAAAATTACTCACTTGGTGTTAAAATAGGGGTGTAACGAACCTGTACCAAACCCCATGCTCATCTGCACTGAGGCAACATGATGGAAGCACCGAAGGGGAATTACACCTAATATGACATAGCCTCTTGGAGGGCAGAGTGTGGACGTATCTGCTGTAGCTGTACACAACACAAACCTGTTTATTTCAAGTATCATGATGGGAAAAAGTGTTAAATTCTTCTTTATCTCTAGGCCTGAGGAGGAAATTGCTCCTTTACACAAAATGGGACCCTGATCTCATTTTGGGCCTACTACTCAAACCCAGTAATAGAAAGTGGCTTACAGTTGAAAGGCTTCACAACAAAAAAGCACTGGGAAAAAAAAAGTTGTTTTTCTGGGGGAAAAAAAAAAAGGTGAATTGACGTTGAGATATTGGAGTACAGACATAGCTTTTGACCACTGACCACTTCTACCACAAAAATGCAAGCACACTTAATTAATCTCTGTGCCGATTTAATCACGTTCTACTTTAAAACACCTGGTGTGATTACAGAGTGGCATGGTGGCCCTGGGGTGCCAGCCTGGGCCTGCTGTGGCAGATTTTGCGGATATGACTAATTTTTTTTTTTTGGGGGGGTGGGGGCATATAACACCTATACAGCTCTGTAAATGTGATTACAATTTGACATGGCTAGGAACTAAATTCTTGAGGAACTAAACAATAAATTTTACTTCCAACTGCTGGTTTAGATTGAAAGCAACACTAAAATGATGTATATTTTCCCAATTTATTATAATAGCCTACAATCCTGCAAACATGCTGCTTATCTGTTGAACTTTGTAATGTGTAGGCCCACTGATTTCAGTTAGGAAATGATAGCTATACATTGGCCGGGATACTCTCACAGCTGGGATCCCTGTTAGGTTAAGCTCTGGCCAGGCAGATGCCACAGGATCCAAACGAAAGATCTCAACAGGTTTATCCTGTCTGTGTTAATACAATTGGTATTAAGAGGCTTGCACAAAACTAGAAAATATCACCAAGGATATTGACCTTTGTCTTCCTGTGCCAGTTTACACACACATTGATGTAGTTTTCCTGCAAAAAGCACAGCAGCTGGGGGTTTCAAATGGATTATTTTTCTGTTTACTTCTAATTACAATTTTTACTTGTATTTTTACCTTTTTTATTTTTAATGCCCTTCAAAATTTTTCAAAGTTTAAAAAAATGTTTTTTAAATGGGGCAAATACAGCATAGTTTTTGTCATTCTGACAAGAGATTTATAAGAAGAAACATCATCATCATATCCATTAGTGTTCTGATTTTTGAGCTGTGGAAACATAAGCAAAGATTTATTTTTGAAGTCTCATTTTGGTTGGTGACATAGTAATTTAGAAATACTCATCTCCTAAATTTAGCAATGTCGTGTATCTGTGTGTGCATTTACATTATTAGCTGTCTTTAGTCCTACATTTTCTGTAATCAGCATAGGAGAGGAAGTCACTCCTTTATCCTTGCATACCATGGGAAAGGGCACTTGCACATCCATCCTTGCCAAGTCCTGCCTCGGCAGCTGAGCACAAAACTTGTGAATTTCCCTAAGAACACTTCCAGAATTGGAGTTATTGGGGAAAGAGGGCAACAAAGGGTCAGGCTGAGCCATCTTTGTCATGGAAAGCTGAGGGTAAAGGCCTGTAGGACTAAGGGCACCACAGCCCCCTGTTAAGTCCAGGGGACGCAGGAGAAGGTTGAGCGCAAAAGATAGCCCAGCAGGCCACCGCCCCGTATGAATGGTTGGCTTCCTCACGGAAGTGTGAGCAGTGAGGAATTTAATTTGTTTTTGATGCGCATTTCCAGAGCTAGGAGGAAGGGGAGGATGCATGCAGCACCCCGGGAGGCACCGGGCGGCGGTGGTGCAGCCCGCTGATGTAATGCTGCTGCTGCCGCAGCAGCGGGGTTCACGTGTCTCCAGTGCGCAGCTCTGCACGGTGCACCCTATACAAATCATACCCATCTACGCCTATTATATCTCTCTCCATCTATAAAATCCTACACACACACAGAGGTTTATGTATTATTTTGGCCGCCAGCTCACAGTGGCCGCCGCCCCCGCAGTGTCGGGCCGCTTCAGAAGGTGCCCATCACCACTCGACGGGGGCCTGCAGGCCCCGGCCCAGGGCTCTCGGAGGGTTCACCCCTACCCCCGGCTTCGGCTCGTCGCCGCTGGCCGTGCCCCCGGCCCCCTCCCGGGCGGTGGCAGTGGCGACGGCAGCAGCGGCGCGGGGCGGCCCGTCTGCTCGGGCAGCACCGAGCCTGCGCACTCGACGCCCGGGCGGGCACGGCGGCCGCGGGGCGAGGAGCGGCGGCGGCGGCGCAGGGCGGGCCGGGCCAGGTGCTGCGAGGCGGGGGGGAGCGCGGAGCGACCCTGCGCGGGGGCGGCGGCGGAGGACGTGCCGCCATGCGCCGTGCTGCGGGCCGGGCTCGCCATCCTGCTGCGTAGCGGCGGGAAGCGGCTCGGCTTTCCGCCCGTGATGTCCCCAGGGCAGCGGGGGAAGGCAACTCACTCGAGGGCTGCGGCAGAGGCCTAGTACGGCCAGCGCCGTTCCGCGTCCCCGCCGCCGCGCCCCCATGGCCGAGGAGCAGCAGCCGGAGGGGCAGCCGCCGCGACGGCTCGCTGGCACCCCCGCGTCCGGCGGGGCCCTGCCGGCCCTGGTGCCGGGGCTGCAGGGCGGCGAGGCCAGCGCGCTGCAGCACAAGATCCGCAGCTCCATCTGGTAAGGGCCGGGCCCCGCTGCTGCCACGCCACCCTGGTCGGCTGCGCCCCAGGCTAGCGCTGGGGTACGCTGGGGGTGGGGGGCGCGCTGCGCGGGCGCGACCCCTTTGTGCTGGGGAGCGCGGAGCTGCGCCCGGAGGCGCGCGTGACCCCCGCCTCACCGCGGGGTGCGCCCCGACCGGGCCACGGCGCGGAAAAGACGCGCGGCCGCGGGCAGGTGCGCGGGTCGGGTTGGTTGTGGCTGCTGCCGCGCCCGGTACTTGTTATTTTCCAGGAAGGAGGCATCCCGCCGTGTGTCGGGCGTGGGTTCGTGGTGCTGCCCATCTGTGTGCAGCGATAATGGCAGTTGCGGAACAGCTCTGCTGGACCCGATGGTACAGCCTCACCTGCCGAAGGCATTTTAGTCAGTCGGCATCTTATACGGCCCTCTGGTTTTATGTCTGTATTTTTGACGCTGGCATGAGATGCCCGGCACAGTTGTTGATGCAGCAGGGAATGCAGACCGATGCAGTAAGGGTGCATTTTTCCACCTTTCTTGTAAACCTCTGGGTTTTTGAGTTTCTAGTCTGGCAAATGCAATTTTGGCTGAAACTTGTGATGATGGTTTGCAAGTTCCTGCAGAGGAATCCAATTTTTTCCCACCCCCCTAAAAACTAAAACAAATTTTGTAGTAAGCTGACGTTTTTCTTAAAATATTTTTTGTGCATTTGAGGAAAAGAGGTAAATTAAGTTTAGCTTGCCTTGCAAGTAATTTTTTTCTTTTTATAATACCTCTGAGAGACTGTCACTTACAGCATTTATATTTTGTGTATGCTTTTAAAAGCTACTTTTGACTGAGGGGTCTAGGAAAGCCTTGTGGAAGCTGGGAGTTAGAGGTTGCTCATATGGATTGCTTTCCTTTATATATATGCCATATATTTTTTATTTCTTTTAATGTACTCATCCTAATGAAAACATATTCATCTGTCTTGTATATGATTTCATACCATAGTTAGATTTTATGTTTTGAATTGACATAGTTGGAAAAGAAAGAGAATCTAAATACAATTTTACCTTCAGATTATTTTATTGCAAGGCATACTGAAATTGCATTTATTGTTTGGTTGGTGGTTAGTTTGTGTTTTTATAATTTAAACAGTAAATAATAATTCATTGTTCTCAACCCACACTTGCTACCTTTTGTTTTGGTTTTCTCTGCAATGTGACCTAGAGAAGGAATACAAACTGCAGAATTTCCAGTCTGTTTAGATTACAAAACTTTCACACCCTTCTAATTCATTATGGTATTTAGTGATGGCCTTTTTGTATTTTTCTTCCCTGAATGTGCTGTTTGGAAATGAGCCTCAGAGAGCATGTTTACATTGCATTCAGGTTAGGTATCATGTCCAAGTTGAAGACAAAATGGCTACTAAGTAACACCTCAGCTTTTATTAAGGGTTTTCTTTTCGAGGAAAAACAGTGCATATGTTAGTCTTTTAAATGAAAGCTGCTTATTTCATTCAGGTAAACTTGATGACTAGTCCGAGCCCACGTTTGGCACAAAGGAATGCGATGTTTTGCCTGCTTTAAGTGGCTTGCCTGGTGCCAAGTGCCTGTGATCAGCAGAGGTTTTGCCAGCACCTTGCAGCCCTGTCTCCTGTTACTTTCATGGACATTTCTTACCTCTCCACGAGTGTACCTTCTGGCTCTCTGCTTCCTGCATCGGGCTGGGACTTGCCTGCTGCTTTCAAGGGGTAAAAAGGTGCTGGTTTTCCCTCTGGGTTATACTGTTGAAATGCAGCTTTTGAAGATAAGGTCATTTTTTATAATAAAACTCTTTATTTGATATCTTCAAGTCTTTCATATGGGACCACTAGATATTCCATGTTTCTGTACTGTGATCAAGTAGTCTTCATTTGAAGATGGATGTGCTGGTTGTTTTTATACAGCAAGGATAAGCATTGCCAGGGTAATCATGTACACTGTGGTTGGAGTAAACAGTGGAAAGACGTCTCCTGTAGTTGCAGTCTGTATCTGATGTGCTGTTCTGTTCAGCAGGTACTGTGTGCTGGTGGTGGATAAACCAAGAGGGAGAGGTTGTGGAAGATTGCCTGTGAAAATGGCAGTGCTCTGTTAACAGAACTAGGTGTAATATGCAGAAGAGAGCTTCCTCTTTTCTATCTTCTCCTCTTCCTCCCCTCCTCCCCTGCTATGTCAGTGTTTGCTGGCAGATTGGCATGTTCAGTTCCTCCTTTGCTTCCCAAAGAGTTAGCACCTTAGATTAGTACTCCTGTATTGTTTTCACTCTGCCTCTTTCATTACACATATTTCTGCATATGGATGGATGTCTTCAGTTGGTTATGTTTGGGGGTTTGATTTTTTTTTTTTTTAATGAGTTTAATTCTTCAAATTGTATTGTCAATGAAAATAGTAGTATAGCAAAAATATAGCAGCTACTGAAATACTGGACTTGAGGATCACAAACAAGTCTGTGCTTGTCCTTCCACTGTACAGACAAATACAAATATAGTATGTGATGTAGGCCTCGAGCGGGACAATGAGTTATTCATTATCTCAACTTGTACTTAATTTATTCTATTTATTAAATTAAAATGTAATTTGACAAAAGTAGCTCAAGTAATTGTGAACATGTGGAGTCCCTTGAAATTAAACAGTAGGTTAAGTCCTGCTGGTTAAAATTGCCGGCATGGTTAATGTATGTACATAAGACGTAAAAGTGGGCTTGCTAGGAGTCTAGTCAGCATTTTTTTTTCTTTTTTTTTTTTTTTTGTGTATAAAGTGAATATTAGTTTGAACCAAGAGGGGAAAGATAACAGAGTTTCTTCTGTGCTTAAAAGTAAAATGGGAAGTATATATTTATGTTACATCACCACATACAGGTATTAGAACAGCAGTTAAATAATTAAAGTTCACCTCTGCGTAATAGTTTTTCATTCTGTATGCCCCACTTGAATGCATCCAGCAAAGCAGTGTCCATTTTTGTTTCATGTTGTGCCTGTGAATTGCTGAGGCAGTTGGATGTGTTCTTACTGCATTGATGAAATGTGCAGAAATAATATTAGATGTCTTTTCCCATTGATGGATTAGAAGTCTAGACAGGGAGAACACGTCTTTGAGAGCCCAGCCTGGCTGATTAGTGTCAGATTGAAAGGGTTTGTAAATTGCCCTGGTCTTTGCTGGACACTGGGCCTTAATCTGCCTGGTTTTGTTCCTCTTCAGATTCATTAAAGCTTTCATATTTATTAATAGCTTTTTTATCCAGACATTAGAGCCCAAGGCAAGAAAACCTCCCTAGTCAGCTGTCTGAGCATATAGCCTAATGGGGTTTCGATTGTTTTCTTCAGGCGAGGGTACTGTGTTACCAAATGTGTGTTACTCGTATATGATGTTTCTTTAAACATATGTTGGTGAAGACAGAGTCCACTCAATATTACATTAGGCTGCCAAAGAGTATCCAGTAGCTGAAGACAGACAGTAATGTATGTATGTGTGGCACAAGGGACTGAGATGTGGAGATGTCCAAGGAAGGAGGTTGTTGGATGAAAGTTTGGTCTTGCTGCTATGAAAGAAAAAGACCAACAGTTTTAGGCAATTAATCCCTCCACTCACTGCATTAATCTAAAATCCAGACCTTAGCTACAAACATTGAAGGAATGGATAGGTTTGTTTTCTTGTTCACTGTAGTAACTGGTGTGTTGCTCGTGATGATTCTTCAACGAGTACTTGTTTACTGTTGTAAATAGTGATCTGATGTTTGCATCTGTGCATGAGTTGACATTAGCTTCTTTCAACTTGTCTGCATCGCAGCTTTTATTGTGCGAAAAGCATCTGTTAGCATTGGAATACAATAATTCTGCCAGAGAATTAGTTTCTCTCTTCCTCCTTCCCAGTATCTCATGTATTAATTACACTGTTTCATTGAATATGAATGTGGGTTTCAAATCCATAATTTTCATTCTCAGATCGCTCTCCTAGCTATAAGTCATATTGGAATACCACACGAGCTAGGCTGAGCAGTGACAAAATTATGTCCTAAGGCATAGTTTGTCTTATGTTGAAGCAGGAAGTAGGAGGTGAATTGTCCCCTTACTATGTTTGGAGTTCTTGGTATTCATGGATTCGTAGAATAGTTTGGGTTGGAAGGGATCTTAAAGATCATCTAGTTCCAGCCCCCATTTCCTTGGGCAGTTATATCTTCTGCTAGACCAGATTGCTCAAGGCCACATCGGACCTGGCTGTGAACATCTTCAGGGAGGGGGCTTCCACAACCTTCCAGGGGAACCCCTTCCAGTGTCTCAGCACCCTTACTGTAAAGAATTGTGTTAGAAAAACAGATTAGCTGATTGTAACACCATTTTTTTTCTAATCTTTGGAGGTTGATGTTCTTTGTTACAACTACCATCAGTCCTGCACCCTCCTGCAATTGTATCCATCGCTCCTCATTAGGCATTCTTAGCAAGCATGGATTGTCACTTAGCTGTTGGCAGAGTGAATGTTCTGCAATTTGGGATTATTTTTTTTGTAATAGGAATTGCTGCTTATTTGTATGGTTAGGTCAATAGAAAAAATGATTGATAGTCTTGATGTTCCTTATAAAATGAAGAGGGAAGCTCAAGGAGTTTCAGGTTCTTTGCTAATACGGGTGAAATTCCTGTAACAGCCTTTATATATATATTTTAAAAACACTGATTCCTTGAGTCAGGTTGGATTTACTCTTCAATTTTCTCTGCTTCAGAGAAGAAGGCAGGGAGCAAGAACAATGGCAATAAAACTCAAGCACAACAAACCAACCAAACAACTCCCACAAAATCATCAAACCAGGAAAAAAAAACAACACAAAATCCTCTATATTTTGTTGTCTGTCAAAATTGAATGGGTCCCCAGCCCAAAATGCACCAGCCACCATTCTGTTATTTGTCCTGGTTAATTCATTATTGAAGATGGGAACTTCTTTCTTCAATAAAGATAAGTAAATATTGAGAGGAAGTGTTAATAATTATCATTGACAGACATACAGGCTGCACTCATTTCACTAAGTCTGTGTAACATCAGGATTATGTTTACCTTCTTTGAAGAAGTGCTTTGAGACCCTCAGCTAAGAAATGCTGTGTAAAACTGCAAACATTTCTTGTCACTAACCCATTTTTCCCTGGTGTTATCATTCCCTTGTTTACAGGTGATGGTAAAACTTGACTGTCCTGAATGTATCTCTTAATAAGGTGTATAAAGAATTGAGCTGCGGACTGTATTTTAGAGTATTTCTTGTTGATTTCAGGGAAGGTCAGCCTTCCCAGGGTAAAGCATTTGGCAGTGTCCTTCTGTTTCACACTGCTTCCCCAAATGGGTAGGAACATAAAGTGAAATTTATTTAATTTTACTCCATCTGTTTCTGTATGAGTTGGTCAAAGCAGGTCATTTGTAGCTTCTGTGGATAAAATGCACTTCTGAGGAGAGGGCCATCTCCTAGGGAAGAAGTTTGCATAAAACAATCCAATCACTTTATGTGCCTATTCCTCTTTGACTGTAAACAAAATTTAAAGTGTGTGGATGATTGCAGCCATTGGTGATACAGCTCTCTTGAATTTGGCAAAATAAATCCTACACCATTTGTCACCTTTTCAACTCACCTTTTCTTGGAGGATGGCTGCTCCATCCCCTCCAAGGGTTATTTTGTAGATCTTCCATTCACATGAACAAGGTCCAGGTGCACCCATTTATTTATTACTACATATTTCTATATGAGGGAGATCCTCCTTTTTGGGGGAAGCCCCCTGGAGTAATTCCTTCACACAAAGGAAGCTTAAGAAGGCATGTATTGTTTTCTACTGAACTGCATCTCCTTGCTGTTGGGAAAGTCTTCCTCCATGCTACCAACTGCTGGGAGCAGGCAGGTCAGCAACTTGCAGCAATCAGTGCCAGATCAGTGGGAGGAGAAGCAACTTTCCAAAACAGGGCATGGCCACCATGTTGGTGGAGTTTCTAGGTCAGCAGATGTGGAAGCCAATTTGGTCTGTAGGCATTTTTACAAGGTTAGAAAATAAACCTGAATAAAATGAATGCTGACCTTTAAGCAACCTTTTGAGAATGGAGGGGAGATTTATTGAATATCCTGGCCCCAAGTTGGATGGAATAGCTTTTGCAGGAGAAAGGTCTTTGTAAATCTGCTTTTAAGAAGAGTGGATTTTTCAATCTTGCTAGTGGGTTGTTTGTCTTTGCTTCTTGAAATAATGGGATCTAATAATATAGGGGGAAAACACCATTCAAGTAATAGAAGATTTGGCTAAGTTTTTCTGCTGTTACATTTAAAATCCATGGGAGTGCATTAAGTTGTTGACTTTGCAGCGTCAAACATATGCAATTTCTTGGTTCATAAATGTTTTACTTTCTACCACAGGAAAGTCTGGTGTTAATGTGGGAGGGAAATTTCAACCCACCACATTCGTTGAAGCAAGTCAGATTGTGTGACATTGTGATTCAGAGAAGCATTTCTAATGAGTTGTTAATAAGCACAGAATTGCAGGATTGTCATCCCAGGCCTCTGTGACTGGGTTGCTTGCCATTTGGGGCAGTTCAGTTTGCTTTGCAATGTGTCTGTATGCAATTGGTGAGTTGTAATCCAAATCTCTATCTGAAAAGAACACCTAGTACAATTCTCTGGATACTGTATAAATTAATTGGAAACAAAATTACTGTAACTGGGTGAGATGACAATGCAGCTAAGGTTTGGGTGCTCAGGTTTCTACTTTAGCACTGATAAATCTTTTAATTAATTGGGGTTTAGGGTGGTTTTGTTTATCTTTTTTGTGTGTGTCTGTAGTTTTGAGAGCAAGGGTTGAGCTTAATGTTTTTATACCGATCCGGTAACTTATGTATGTTGCCTTCTCTTGTTACTCCACTCTGCTGCTTGCCAAACAGAAGTATTTGGAGAAGGGCCAGAGCTGCAAAATTCAGATCAAGATCCAAATTTGGATTTTTGGTTCTAGCCTTTCTAATACCTAATATTGCAAAGCCTCATATACAAATAAAGACCTCCTTATTTTTAAATTGCTAAGATGAGGTGATGGAGGTAGCTTTCTGTCTTGCCTCTGGAGAAGTCCAAGTGGAATGCTGGACCCTTCATTTGCAAGGCTATCATCAGGTGATTCAAAAGGTGAATAGATGAAAATGCAGTGCTTTGTCACTCAGAGCCTAACCAGAAGGCCAGTGCAAATTGGTCCTTTAAAGCTACCGAGGAGAATCTCCTAAATACATCTAAAAAATCTGTAAATGCTGGGATGTTTTGTTGTGTTCACCTCAGATCTTTGGGAATTTTGAGGGCTTGCTTTGTGTTTGTCTAAGTGGAGTTAGCCAGTATCTTAGTTTCAATGCTTTCTTGATTTAATGGAGAAAGGATTATCTGTCATCAAGTAGGATGCTGATAGCGGGCTGCTGTGCCATCAACAGGCTTTCAGTGAGCTGCCAAGTGTTGTCTGTTGTTGAATGTTTAATCATTAAGACAGTGGAAAAAACATTCAAAACTTCCTGAGTATTTTGCTTGCTTTTAGTTGCTTGTGGGTGCTGGAGTGAGAGTCTTCCAGTCAAAGGGTGGGGAGGCCAAGTGTTGCTGCAGGTGCCTCTGGGGATGGTCTCTGTGGGTGGGACCTGCATCCTAGGAGCCTTGGAAGAAGGGCTTCCTGTGGGTGGCAGACCTACCAGGCTCTCCTTTTGGGCCTGCTTCGTGCTGCACCTAGTCAGTGGTCTAATCTTTATCCATAGTTCAGGTTATGTGAGCTGTTACCTTTTGCTAACTATATAACCTGTAACATATGACATAGTGCAGTGCATGATGGTTGTGGAGGGAGGGCATGTGTCTATAGACATGGGTTTCTCCAGACATATTCACACTCCAGAGCAATAGGTCCTGCTTAGCTTTAACCTGGAGCTGTCAGGGGATGGTATCACTTACTGATTGTCAGGCAGCTCAAGTTTGGGAAGAAAATCATGTTCCTGGGAAGAACTCATTTGTTAAATGAGGCATGTTTCTATCTCCTCCTGAGAGGGAATTTGTGGTTAAATGTCAAGGTCTGTGATTTATGGCTGTCATTTTTGATGGATGGTCTCACAGGCATGGAGGCAATCCCTATTTCTTAGTCAAAGATTCCTAAGTGCCATTATAGGGTTATTGGGACTCCTGCCAGGGAAAAAGTTGGATTGCACTGGACAGCAGGAATTACAGTTCATTGCTTTGGTTGCCTATAAAGCAGTGAATTTAATTATTTTTAAAACTGTCAGCAATAAATACGGATTGTTGGAACATTGTCTTAGTGTGCGGTTGCCTGGAAGTACCTACTTCGAGCATTGCTTGGACAAACAAGAATTAGACTCTGAGCAAGGTGTGCTAGTATGGGCAATTAGTTATATTGCATTTGCCTCATGATATTGTCCTTATTCTAAATAAGATACCTGGAAATAGTTGGAGTAGTCTTTGTGGCTTAGTGAGAGTGCTCCTTTGAGCTTTTTGAGTTCAGAACTGTTTACCATAGTGAAATACTTAAAACAGTTACTCAGTACCACAAGTGGTAACTGTTTGAAGGCCTGTAAATTGGAATGCTTAAACATTTATATAATATTTTTTGTGAACAGAATTCGAAGTCTTTTTTTTAATGTGCTATCAGGAATTGCATGTCACTTTTATTGTAAATTCAGTAGAGAAGAGGACTTGAGAGGGTTAGATGTCTAGTAAGCTCAGCAGAAAACTGAGCAAGATGATGCTGGATGCCAAGTGAGTGCCATGTCCAGAGGCAATCTGAAACTGGAACCTGAGGCTTCTACTTTGGGGCTGGACATCTTCTGGCAGGACCAGTTTATTGTCCATGCTGGTGGTGTGCAGGCAGTAGTTACTTTGGAAGAGCAGGCAGGTATATTTTGGTGTCCCTGCTGTACCTTTGAGGGAGTCTCCCTTGCAGGATGGGTACCCTGCCCAAGTGAGCATTGTTTGCTTGTGATTGCCATCTTCGACACTATGTTCAATTTCAGATACTTTATGCTTCTCGCAGTGTTTCTCAATGAAAGGTAAATGTTCACTCCATGATCCTTGTGCTGGCTGTATCAAGGTTGGTAGCTGTGGGTGAGGTGCCTCTGAGGCTGGCCAGGCGGTGCTCAGCACTTGCACAAAAGCTGCAGCTTTTCCTGCTGTGATGGGACTATCTGAAGCAAAGGCCAAACATAATCTTGCTGCAGTCAGAGACTGTGCTGCAGGAACCTTTTATCCAAACTCTGATAGTGTAGTGTTTCTTTCACTAAGAATACATATAGTATGCCTTTTTTCTTTAAAATTGGACTATTGTATTTTATTGCACCTGTTAGGATTATAAATGATGAGCTGTGTTAGGGCCATTTTTAGGCTACATTATTTGTTAGTGGTCATGTAAACTAAATAAATTAGTTGATATTTAAAAGACTCACTGGCAGTATTGCAGGCTGCACACCTGGAACCACAGTTTTGCTGAAGAGCGGAGCCAGCTGTGGGCTGCAGGAGCCTGCTCTGCAGAATTACCCTCATTGCACTTAATGAGTGGTATAGTTCAATGATTAACTGATAAAAAGTTGATAAATTAATTGGCAGCTGAGAGAAAAGTATATTTGCCTGTTCCATTCAACAAGGGAAAGAAGTGAGATTGACAGATCTAGTTTTAAAAATATGGAAAAAGGTATTCTTAACAGAAAACATCATTTGTATTTAACAACTAAAGAGAGTTTACTGAATCAAATAAAGGGAAGAAAAAACAAGTAGTCAACAAATGTGCTAAAGACATGAGGAAAAGCACTTTTTATTTACACAGCCATTTGGAAATGTTAATTTACGTATGCTTAATTACATTAGGCAAAAGTTAATCTAATTGCAGTCTATAGTGAAATCTCAGTTAAAAATTCATCTTATAAATTACCATTTTATTGTACAAAATATGCTGACCCTGAAGATTTGGTAACCTGTGTAATTCAGTCCCTGATCCATGAAGATACTCAGACAACTATCTTAAACTGATTACTTTCAAGTAGAAGCTGTGTCTGATTACCCTGTAGGTACACACCAGAATTTACTGATGAGTAGTCAACTTTTAACAACTTTAAAAATGGTAGTACTCTTTATCTCTCAGTCCGAGAATAAAAATGAAAAGGTGAATTTTTCTAAATTTAGTACCAGTAAGTTTAAGCAGTTCCCATTTCATTTTCATTGCTCATATTGCTATGGACTGCATCTTTTTCTTGCTACAAGCTTACTTCTCGTGTTCCAATTAAGAAGGTGAGGTTCATGTACCATCATGGTTTGTATGTGCTAGTCAGAAATTTGCAGCTTGATTGAAAAAATAAATTTAGATTGTGTACAGTGGCTCAGCATGTGGAAAACCTCTCTCTGTGAACACCTAGACACATTATGCGCTGGGCTGTTGCCAGTCAATAGCTTCGGATGTTCAAGTTGAAAATATTTATAATGGATGTTTGCAGTGCAGAACCTAGTAATTGTTATTTTCACCTCACAGTGATTCTTGTCATTTCAGAAATGTTCTTAGTTGTCACTAAATACTTTAAATACTAAGAACTTTGGGGCAAATTAGGCCCAATATAGGATCAGGAGATGTGTGAAGTTCAACAAGGCCAAGTGCCAGGTCTTCAACTTGGGTCACAGCAACTCCATGGTAAGCTACAAACTTGGGGATGGAAAGCTGTGATTCGGAGAGGGACCTGGAGGTGCTGGTTGACGGTCAACTAAATGGGAGTCAGCAGTGTAGCCAGGTGGCCAAGAAAGCCAATGGCACCCTGGGTTGTATTAGAAACACTGTGGCAAGCAGGAACAGGGAGGTGATCGTACCCCTGTACTCAGCACTGGTGAGGCCACATCTCAAGTATTGTGTTCAGATATGGGCTCCTCATTACAAGAGGGACACTGAGGTGCTGGAGCATTTCCAGAAATGGGCAATGAGGCTCATGAATGCCTGGAGTACATGGCCTACAAGGATCACCTGAGGGAGCTGGGGTTGTTCAGTCTGAAGAAGAGGAGGCTGAGGGGAGGCCTTACCAACTCTCTACAACTACCTCAAGGGAGATTGGAGCAAGGAGGGAGCCAGCCTCATCTCCTTGGTGTCAAGGGACAGGACTAGAGGAAATGGTTTCAAGCTGCACCAGGGAAAGTTCAGGCTGGATGTTAGGAAATGGTTCTTCACAGAGAGGGTTACTAGACATTAGAATAGTCTGCCCAGGACAGTGGTGGAGTCACCATCCCTGGAGGCGTTAAAGCAGTGTGTGGACCTGGCGCTTAGGGACACGGTTTAGTGTTAACCCTTCAGTGCTGGGTCGAGGGTTAGACTGGATGATCTTTGAGGTTCCTTCCAGCTGGATGTTTTCTGTGATTCTGAGATAGCTTGAATAATTTACATATTCTTCTGGAAAGAGATCATCCCTCCTAAGTTTGTCAAATTTGGAATGCTTCAGTTTTGGCTTGAAGATTTCAGCAGCTTGGTAAGGGAGTGACACAGCAGCATGTAGTTCACCTTGAAAGCTTAAATCAAATATGTTAATCATCCCACTGGCATGTTTATGCATGATGTTGTGCACATGAGTGAAAATGCAGACCGATCAATTCTGTAGTGCTGTTAGTGTTTCCTTCTGGAAGGACTCATCTGGATAAGGTCATCATAAGACTCACATACAAGCATATTTCAGTAAATTGTTACATGCTGGAAGATGTTGGCCAGTTTTGTGCTTCAGCCCACAGGTGAAATTCACAAGGGCTAGGCAAATATTATTTTATTAGCTTTCTGTCTGCATCCATCCTAAATGTAATTCTTTGCTCTTACGATTTTTTGAAAGTTGGAATTTTAATGCAGCATTTCTGAAATCTGTTCTAGATTTAATCAAGGACACCATTTTCTGTTTCTGACTCTTTTACTGAGTAAGTTGTGTTGTTACTTTGCAGTTCCCTGGGATGTTTGAAGTGTATGTACTATGAATAATGAATCCATGTAGGTATTCTGCAAATCATCTTAATAGGGTGCTGAACTCAGTGATTTGCATAGCTGTGGCTTCAGTACTTTCTACTAGGACAGGTGGCATGCCCTCTCCTATGTTTTCAAAAGAAAACCATGACAACATGAACACTTTAGATACCAAGTGCTTATGGACAGTACCATACCTGCAAAACAGGTGTGCTACTTCAGAAGAAAATGACTGTGTTCTTAGATTTTTTGGGTCCCATCCCACCCCGTTGTCTACAGAAGGAGTATGGGGTGGCAGGACCAGGTGTACCACAGTCAGCTTGTCTTGAACTGGCATTGTTCCCTGTTCTGAGGAGGCACACTACTGAACCCTAAAATTGTGGGGTATTAATTACAGGTCAGATGCCTGTTCATAATTTCTATTCATAAAGTAGGTTTTATAGCAAAGAAGCAATCTGAAAGACTTGCTCGTTTATTCATCATGGCTGCAGAAACATCTTAGCTTTGAAGGAGGCAGTGGGTGGAGTGAAGCTGACTGAGTGAATGATGCTTACCTGCCTGGTACTTTATGCAGTGCTGAAGCTTGTTTTGCCCTGGCTGCTGTGAAGCTGAACAGGCTTAGTGAATGCCTTGGCCCAAGAGCTGGTAAACATAATCTTGGGTTGGAGCAACCAGTCCTACAGTGCAGGCTCATTAAGATGCTCATTTGACACAGTTAAGCTGCTACCAGGAGTGAGTGCAGTTGTGTACAAACCCAGCTTTGTAGGTGCAGACTGAAATGGGTGTATACAGGTATGAACTTACATAGCTTTAAGTTAATTAAATTTTGTGCAGCTTTAATTTTAAGCAAGTGCACCTTACAGGTTTAGACAAGCTTTTGATCCTGCAAGTAAACTGAAGTTCATTTGGGTTGCAGGCTAGGGCAACTCAAACTTTCCAAACTAAATCCTTGAGAATTGGAGTAGCATGTGTTTGCAACTTCTCTGAAGGTCCTACTTTAGAGATTAAAAGCAGTTTAAAAAATTCCATTAGGATTCATTCTTTTTAATGAAACACTCTCCAGAAATAGAGGGTGAAATTGCACTATTTTAGTATTCAGTGAACTGACCTTTGAGGTAGGCAAAGGACTCCTGGCTACTTGCAGCTTTTTAATTGCAGAGACCAGACAGTCCCTGTGCCTGGAGTGAGACCATAAGCAGAGGTGAGTGAGAAGTGCCCCAGGGTCCAAGGGTAAGGCTGAATGGAGGCCTGGAAGAACTGCTGCTGAACAAGGAGCAATTTTTTGAGATGGGTTGTATGGCTGTCACTATCAGGAAGCAGTGCTATGTTCATCCTGCATATGTTCAGCTTTTAAATTTTCACCTCTAGAAAAAAGTCAAGGACAGGAGTAAGGTTATGGGATGTGCTACTGAACAGTGTGACTGACATGGGTCAGGGAAAGAGGTTGCTTTTCCTGCAGCATTGAAGACATGCCCGTTTAGTGTGGAAGAAGTGACCCTTCAAGTAGGCAGGTGCTTGGAGAGTACTTGTAGATACTTCTGGTTCTCAGCACAGGGAAACATAGGAGGTTGCAAGGATTGCATTCCCTGGGAGTTACCAAGGTCAGCACTTGAGTACAGGTTCCTCAAGCAGAAAAAAAAAGGTGCAGAGGATCTGTGTGACAGACAGCTATGAGAGGAAAGGGAGCAAGAAGGAGGAATGTAGACCTCCAGACATGAAGCAGCATTGGGAGAAGGGGGCTGAATAAAAACTGCATTTGTTTGCAAGAAGGCAAGCTGATGCCTGTGGGTGAGCTAGTCAGTGTGGAGGGGAGAGCTGGATGTCTGTGGCATGGAGAAGGGACAAAACTTGTGTCAGGGAAGCTCTGTGGGTTAAGATGAATCTCCTGAGTGCAGTGTCTGTGGAGGAGGGCTAACAAGCCCCACTTCAACCCTTAAAATGCTTTTCTGCTTGTAGCATGCTTCTATCAGGCCCCTGGTACCATTGAGATGGTAACAGGGTGTTAAAAGATGAAGCTTGTTTCTAGGCTAACAACAGGACATCTGCAGCTGTTGACCCTACCTGTTCTGCAGTGAGGAGGGATGCATGGGGCGTCTGAGCTCTCACTTGTCTTGGTGGGACTTGGGCGATCTGTGGGGCTCAACATTGGGCTTGTCAATGCAGGTGGGTCTGGTCTGCACCGTAGACTGGCACTTGCTCAGGATTAAGCCACAAAATGCCTTGGATAGGATTGGGTTATGGCACTGCTAACTAGCTGATACCTCCCTGGGTGGTGATAGGGTAATGAAGATGTACAACCAGTAGCAAACCCATTTCTTAATAGAAAGTTACTAGAATAGTTGCTTTGCTCTAGCATTACTAGGATAGTTATTAGATCTACTCTGCTCTGGTGAGACCTCACTGGGAGTACTGTGTCTGGCTCTGAAGTCCTCAGCACAAGGAGGGCATTAACCTGTTGGAAAGTAGGTCCAGAGGAGACCATAAAAATGATCAGACAGTTGGAGAACCTCTGCTGTGAAGAAAGGCTGAGAGAGTTGGGGTTGTTAGCTAGGAGAAGAGAAGGCTCCAGGGAGATGACATGGCTATCTTTCAGTATTTGAAAGGGACCTACATGAAGATGGGGACAGATATTGCAGCAAGGCCTGTTGCAACAGGACAAAGGGTGATGGTTTTAAACTGAAGGAAGATAGATTTAGACTAGATGACAAGGAATAATTTTTTTATGGTGGAGGTGGT
This sequence comes from Indicator indicator, assembly GCF_027791375.1. Taxonomy (NCBI): domain Eukaryota; kingdom Metazoa; phylum Chordata; class Aves; order Piciformes; family Indicatoridae; genus Indicator; species Indicator indicator. Next base: position 8,957,074 of record NC_072025.1, read on the forward strand.
GAGCCGCTGGCACAGATTTCCCAGAGAGGTGGTCCATGAAACATTCCAGGTCAGCTTGGACAGGGTTCTGAGCTACCTATCTAGCTGAGGACGTCCCTGCTTAAGTGCAGGGGAGTTGGACTAGATGACCTTTCAGGGTCTTTTCCAACCCAAACTGTTCTATGATTCTATAGCTGTGAGTCATGGCAATGTCAGAGGAAATAATAATAAGAAGAAACACACCTTTTATCAGCAGGCTTAAATCTGCCACCTGGGTGCCTGTGCCAGTGTTGGGAAAATGCGTATGGTAGGAAAACATTGCAGTAGAGTTACTAATACTTGAAACTTCTATGTTGTATTCAGTTGAGCCTTGTGTAACTCATAGAATAAACATAACTGTATACAGATTTGTATATTTATGGATGTGTATTAAATGTAAACAGACTGTAGAACTATTCCTGTTTTCTCATGAGTTTTGTTCCACTTTGCCATCAGCTGTCTGTAGCCACCATTTCTGAAGGGGAATGCAGTGGAGGGCCAGGTCTGTGCCCTGTGGCAGGCTGTCATGGATGTCGAGGTGCTGCCTTCCTCCTCATTATCTTGTTTGCTTTGCAGCCGTGGAAATGGAACAGTTTTCTGCATGTGTGTTTTGTAGATGTGATCTTCCACCCCCACCCCCTTTTGTGTTTTTGTTGTGTTGGGTGTTTTTAAGTGCTGCTGAAAAATGTCACCCCTTCAGTTTCTCTGGGCATCCTGTCTCAGCCGTGTGGGACAAAGGCTTGAGAAAAAGTCACATCATGCTTTATAGCATCTCTAGTTCTGACCCCTTAGAAATGCTAGCCTTAAGTAGCAATGTTGTGACTAGACTTCTGCTGATCATGACAGAAAGTACCACAATAGATCTTCTATCTGTCTGTGGATTGAATTCAAAAGCAACCAAAGATGTATTTTTTTTTTCATCTTTAGTTTTAAAACAGAAGTTTTGTGAAATGTGAGCTGCTGCAAAGAATGACTTGCGGTTAGCCACAAACCTGCCTATCTGGTGACTGTGTCCATTCTACTTTTAATGGGACATAGTTTAGATTAGGTTCATACTTGAGCATTCTTTTCTTCATTGCTTTACTGAGATCACCCTTTGGTTTTTGTGTTTAGCTTCTCTAGGCAATCAATTCTTGCAGATGGATTTTTTTTTTTTTTAAACAGTGCCCTGCAGTGCCCTCTGTAGACTGTTCCTAATAAACATAGGATGCAGCTCCTCTGAAGTCATGACACATAAACATAAGGAAAAACTTTCTTCACTGTCAGGGTGACAGAACACTGTAAGAGTCTGCCCAGAGAGGTTGTGGAGTCTCCTTCTCTGCGGATATTCAAAACCTACCTGGATGTGTTCTTGTGTGACCTTGTCTAGGTGATCCTGCTCTGTCAGGAGGGTTGGACTTTATGATCTTTCAGGGTCCCCTGCAAACCCTAACGTTTGCTGATTCTGTGATTATCTTCCTACATAATGTACAGAGGGCTCAGCACCCTTGGAATGGAGTGCTGCCTGGGTATAAAATATGCACTGATTTTAACACAGAGAAATGCTGAAAGAACTGGGGTGAGAGCTGTGTAAAAGCATTTTTTTTGTATCTTCTAAGTCTATTAAAGTAACTTGTGGCAAAAAATACTGTATTTAAATAAATGTAGAAAAACTCCAGGAACTTAAATGACTGTCTTGTTGCTGGAATAGAGCATCTGGCAGCGTGTCATTGTTACGTGTTCTTCCCAGATACTTTAAGAATTCTGAAACAAGTTTTTGGTGTTGTGTACCCCTAGATTTCTTCGGGGAAAAAGAAAAGAGATGTTTATAAACCTAATTTTCAGATGTAGGTATTCTGATGTTTGCTGGTTTGTTCATTGGTAGTTCATTAAACTGGGCTACATTTGAGACTTGGGCATTTTGTTAGCAGCCTTATCTTTGGTCATCTCTTTGTATAGTTGGTGTTATTTAATGCTCATAAAATTGTCGTAATGTTGGAAGTGGTGAAGGGAATCAATTTTTATTCTACATGAAATACTTTAATTGCATTTATTTTAGTAACAAGTGTTGAAGTTATGTTTGACCAATTTTAACCTGCAGTAAATTAAAAATGTCGTGGCATGCTGAACTGCTGCTTTTTTCAGCACCAGGATGCAGCATTGCTCCTTCTTGTGCCTGATGAAGAACCAATCTGGCTTACTCTCTTTGGTGAGTGGAAGGAGATAGATTAAGTTACAGGGTAAATTAAATAGGTGCAGCTCTCCCTTGTTGCACTATATTATCAGCTTGCTGTGCTTGTTCCTTTCTTATTTTGCTGAGAAGAGTGATTTGACTTGGACTGAGGAGGAGTCAGCCTTCAAGCTTAAAGAGCCAATATTTACGAATGGGTGCATACAAGCTTTGTTTACTTTTTGAGGCTTTAGACTTGGGTACTTTTCTGCATTTTAAGTGGACACAACTCTGTGGCTGTTTTCATACTTTAGGGAAATAACAATACTTCATATGCTTCCAAGATGCAATTACGGTCCCTTTAGCTAAGAGTATATATATGTTTGAATACCAGAAGATTTAATTTGTCTGGGCTTAAATGTTTTGCTTCTGTTAGCTTGTGTTTGTGCTAGGTTTAAGTGCCTTGTCTGAGGGCCTGACATTAAATTATCCCCGGGGAGGGAGAAATGCAGGCAGGGAGAGAGCCCCTAGGTGGCATCAGAAGCCACCTGATTTTTGTCTCCCGTGTGCCAGAGGGTGAGAGGTGCAGATGGGAGGGGAGTCCTGCGCTCTGGCATGCCAGGATTGCCTTGAGGACATGCACCTTGAGGACATGCCTGGCTTAGGTGTGCTTTCCTTTCTCTGTAACCTGTGCTAGCGAAAGCTCTTACTCCATTAGCTGAGTAGTATGTATAGTCATCATTTCGCTAATTCAAACGCATTTCAACCTTTTGCAGCTCTGCTTTCTAAACATTTAATTGAAATGCTTTTACAGCCATTTTACTTCTTTATCAGTGTGAGCCAAGCCAGACAATGTAACATGGCATATGTTAAGATGTTAATTGAGCAGCAGCACACACCGGCGGCTGTTTCATAATTTTCTCCTTAGATGATCCTTGGCTCCAGTTTAGCATTTCTTTATGCTTCTGAATGGAAGGTTATATAAAGATATATTTAGAGCCCTTTAGTCTAAGAAAGAGAAGCATTAGTTCAGTAAGATTAAGGATTAAGTGCTGAATCCTGCAAGCACTACAGGGACTCAGTGCTTGTTGTGGTAAGTATGTGATAATTGTACGTTTCTGGTAGTACCACTTACTGTAAAAGGGCAGGTAATGCTTTTATTGAGTGGTTCCTCACAGCACGCAGAGTAAATAGATTTATTTATTTAATTAGATGTCACCTGGTGTTGTCAGAGTTGTGGAAGAGATATCAAATCTTTCCAAAAAGGTGTATGATCAGTTTAATGATCCTCTCTATTTTAACAAGGCTTTCAGAAAGATGACTTGGTCAAAACTGTCGCTGTTGGTATTTGGTCATGGTGCCTTAACTTGCTTTCAGTGGGAGCTAACTAGGGTTTTGCAAGAGGTGAAGAGGTACTACGACACTGCACAGGAGAAAGAGCTCCTGGATGCTGTCAACATCCAAATATTCCCTGTGCCTAAGAGACACAGGCTTGGCAAATCCTGCTCATGTGGTATTACTTCCCTTGGAAGCAGCCTTTCAAGACTGCCTGTAGACCCTGTTAAATAGTTTGACAGCCATCCTTTGGAGATTGCATGGAATGACTGATGCAATGGGAAATGCAGGCTTTTCAGACCTAAGTAATTTTCAAAAGGCCACGTGGGCAAGGCTTCTTTTCACATAGCTCAGTGAAAATGTTGGGGCAGTAGTATGTTGACATACAGCATTAGGGTCATGTGCATGGGCTGTGAGTGAGCAGTTGGGAGTTTCCAATGGCTCTGAAGAGCCCCTACTCCTGTTCCTTCACTGGAGCTGTGGGGAGTTGTTGCTGCTGTTGGGCTGAACTCTTAAGAGAAAAATTAAGGATTTTTTTGTTGGTTTGTTCTGGTTTTGTTTGTTTGGGGGTTTTTTAGGTTTTATTGGTTTGCTTTTTTTTTTTTGTGTTTTTAGGTTTTTTTCTTTCTCCCCTCTCTCCTTGTCAATTGTTTGAGAGGGTAAGTGGTAAGCCACTATCTATAGTTTGCCATAGACAGTAACTAGTTAACAGTGCTGCTGATAAGTAACTATGCACTGCAGTTTTCCGTTCTAGTTGCAACTTTTCTTACTGTGTCCTGTGTATCCAGTAATAATGTAATGTAAGGTGTGAGAGCTGGAAACTGGGAGCCCTGCAGGAGGCAACACTTGCTGTCTGATCAAGAGTCTTACTGTGTCTTTGTGATGGGAAAGTGATTCCTTTCCATAACTTGCATTAGGGTTTAGTAGAAATAATGTTTTCCCTATGCTGTCCAAGATGTACCAGGCACATGAACTAGCTACAGAGACCAGATTTTTTGGGAAGGGTGTTCCATTTTATGCAAATATTTGCAGTCTTGGCTCATGGGACTACATAGTGTCTGTGGCAACTTCACCGATGCTATGAAATCTATAATGAAAAAAATCATTCAAGGCTTCCTGAGTTTAACCACCTAGTCAAACCGTTATGATGTTTTGTACAATAAATTGTGGCTGTACTTGTCCTCTGAATTTTGCTGAACTGGACTTGTTGCTCCTATTGATGTCTTCCTTTAGTCGAGGACAGCGTCCATTTCTAATGCCTGTCTGAATGAGAGCTGCATCCCATGTGACTCTTAGGTCTGGGAAGTTTCCTGCCTGAGCAGAGCTGCAGTTTACTGGAGGTGCTGCTATCCCACTCTTGCTGGGGACACAACTGTGAGCCCCTTCTCCCGCAGCCTTCTCTGCGCAGTGTGTGTCAGGACAGGAGTTGTGCTGCAGTGGGGGTTCATGCAGTGTGTTCACTATACACATGTACATGCCTTCCCCAGTGTTTGTTATGCTGCTGCCTTTCATGGAGAGTGAATAACCCTGCCTTTGGAAAGCTGATAAGGATTAGTTTCAGTGGCTGTGCAGCCTTTGAGTAGGCTTAAAGTAGATAGTAAGTTTGAGAGTTTTTTTTACCTGCTCCCCCATGCCAGGTAGAAGGCTTCTCATATCCCTTGTGATTAAATGGTTTCAACTATTTGCACCATGTAGTTCAGCTACCTGTTCCTGAAATTAGAGTATTCCTTAATGAGAGGAAGGTTGGCAGCATCTGATTTTAATGCCAATACTATGTCTTTTTGCCTTCCCCCCCCCTGCATTTTTTCCCCCATTTCTCCCTCAGTGTAAAGCAAACCCAGCCGTGCACCTGGGGAGAGAACACACTCCTCATTCTGCCCATGCCAAGTCAGGGTTGTTAAAATGGGCTGTTTTGAGATGAAATATATAAATAGGTCAGGGAAAGCAGATGTGCATACTTTGGCATAAGATAGAAGAGCACTATGAGGAAATTCTTCAGTCCGATTTTTTTTTTTCCCTCTCCCCATCCTCCCCAAGGTAATTAAGGATTTTGTCAACGTGGCTTCAGCATTTTGGAACTTAAAATACCTTTGAAAGTTACCTTCAAGATTATCTCAAAGGTCTTGGGCCTAAAGGTTAAATCAAAAGTTGAAGCTGTTAAGATGGGCCATAAGCTTTCTTGTAAGGCTTTCTGCTACAGACCCAAAGCAGCAAATGCATTCCATGAGAGCATGTAGGACAGGGTTGTCCATGAAACACAGTGGTTTTTTTCAGGAAGCTGTCCTGCTAAGCTTCTCTAAACCACAGGCAAAACTCCCTTCTCTCTGCTTATTTTTCTCATTAGTAGAAGCTAGGCACTTGTTTTTGAGTGGATAATGGTAATTCTTCAGAGGTGAGAAGGCTGACCCAGACCGGTCATGTTTGGGACAAAGTTGACATCTTTGAGGAGCGTTGCTGTAGACAGTAGAAAAGGTCTACGTTATTTTTGAGTTGTGTGGCTTAGCTTTCAAACTGTCTACATGGCAGTACCCACTGAGCATAAGTTTTATCACTGGTTATGGTAGTGTCATTGATTATTTTGTTTGGTTGATTTTTTTTGTTTTGTTTTGGTTTTTTTTTTCCCTTCAAAGTTTGCTCTAAGTTTTATGCTTCCAGTTTCTTGTGGTGAGTCAGTATCTGGTACAAACTGGTAAATCCAAGGCAGCTGTAAAAGCAGTCACCTTTGTTAATGCTTTTAAGAGACAGCAGCCTCCAAAATCAGAAAAGGCACCTTCTTGTCCTGAAACTGCTTGAAGTAGCGCGAATTACATTTTAGGTGAAGTGAAATAGTTTAACTTAAAGGAGGCTGTCAGCATGAAGAGCTACAAAAGAACGAAGTAACATCAACTGTGAAAGTCACCCTGCACACCCAGGAGCAACTCTCCAGGAGAAGCAATGATGGCTGCTGGCTCACAGTACAGTTTGTATGTTTAGTTTTCCACTGGGGCTCCGATCCCTAACAGATTCAGTTGCTTTAATTAGTGAGAACATCTATCACTTGTGCTGCTCTCTTGAAGCTTTTTCTAGACATGTAGCAAGCTAAGTGTGTGGGTAGCAGTCTCCAAACATTAGAAACAGCTCTGTGTAGGGCCTGATTCAGCCTTGCTTTTGGCATTTCTGGTTGCAGTTACTGTAATTGTGGTGGTAATTAGGTAAGGGATGCATGTGACAGAGGGAGAAGCAGACCTTCTGTATTTGTAAACAAAATTTCAGCTTCCAAAACACATCTGTCCTGTTCATGAAGGAAAGTGTGAGGTGAAATATACAGAAGTGGCCAATGCATTGTAACTAGGATGGCTATTCTTTGTCCTGTTCCCTCAGAGATGCAGTGTTACCGGAAGGAGCTTTTCTATGTGGTGCTCAGGACCATGAGAAGGTTCTGTCCCAGCACCTTCCCAGTCAAAGGTTCTTGATGTTAAAGTTGCTTGACTTGAACATGGATCATTGGAAGGTAAATAAGTATTTATGTCATTAGGCACAGGCATACAGAGTTGGATCATGATAATCTATGATTAGGATGAAAGAAGCCTCAGTTTACCAGTAATATTTTAATGATGTCCTCCCAGTATATTGCAGAGCATGGAGCAGGAGATGAAAAAAAAATGCTCTTAAAATGAACATCATGCTTATCTCTACTGAAGCCATGGGACTGTTGCCTTTTAAAGTGCCACAATATCAGGTTGGAGGTTGTGAACTTGACTAGCCTTTTTGTGCCAGCAGTTGATGATAAGGAAACAGAGAAACTGTATTTGCGTGCCTTAATATTGCTCTTCTGCTGCAGCTTCTTGACACTGTTGCTTGTTGCTGTAGGAGTAGAGGTCACAACGGGAAGAGCCTGAACTGTATTTGAGAGTTAGCATTTACTGACTCAGACTGATATTTGGAGATAAAAGGATAGCTCTAGGGATCTCCTGCACAGCTGACTTCTGGCAACTTGCCTCTTTCTCTTTGCAAGAAGAAAATATTAATACTAATGGGCGTGCTTATGCACAGTTTGGCAGACCTTAGCAGGACAGGAAACTGTGCTGGCTGAAGCATGATCTCCTGAAAAGCCTAGTGCAGTGTCGTCTGCAAGTCTGTGGAGTAAAGGCTATATTTAGACCGTTTGATCTGCCTAGCCTGCATCCCCTTATCCTCTGTGCTCTTTTTTTCTGCATCAAGCTATGATGTGAAGGTATAGAAAAGGTTGTAAGCACACATATGCCTGAGCCCTATTGCCTGCTGCTGTGAGTGCCAGTTGGTAGGAGAGGCTATGGATCTGTAGCAGCACAGGCACTCTGAGAACCTGCTAGGGGCATAAGACAGTGGGGCAAGGTGGAGTCCAGGGTGAAAGAAGTGCTATGAGTCAGACACAGTGATCACTGTTAGCCGCAGCAGCAGGTTTTCATGCTTGGTGTCTTTTGGCTTTTCTAGTGTGAGGCAGTATATGTTGAAGAGTAAGATGACATTTGGGTGCTCTTCTTTGGTTGCTGCGGTAGATGTGAGCATCTTCTCCAAGGCAAAGAAGAACTCCCATTTTACTGTCCTCACAAATCCATAACACCTCTGCTTTACTCACTCCTTGGTGCTCCCAAGCATCCACCCATCTGATTGTCTTCTCTTACAGTCAGATGAAGTGTATGCCTGGTGATGTGTCTACTTCAGTGGACTTCTCATATGCATAACTGTTGACATTTTTGATTGTATTCTGTCATTACAGCGTATGCAGTTCTTGTATGGGGATGATAGTATTATCAGTAGCTCCTGCAGAATAGGTTTTTAAACCATCTGGTTTCAAAGTGAGGTATTATAACAAGCAGGGAAAACAAGCTTCTGGCTATGATCATCTGATATAACAGTAGATGCTAGTTCAGTAGCATTGATTCCTGTCACTACCAGACACTGCTTGTTTCTACTATATATTTTAGTATATCCATCAGATACCTTACTTGGTCTTTTTTTTTTTTTTTGGTAATGTGGTAGCATGTGTACAAAAGTAAAATAACTGGAAATGAGATGTTCTGTTGTGTTAACAGGAGACTGAATTATGTTTTATTCTACTAGGAAAAGAATAGCTCCCTGAACTCCAAGTGATTGTTCAGTAGATGCCAAACAGAAAATACTGTTTTTTGCATGTTAAACCTCCTACTTACCATCAGAGCAAGGATAAAATGCCTTCAACATGCAGTCAAGCCAGCATGTGAAATACAGCAGCCTTAAGAAAAACAAGAGCTGCTTTTGTGTGTGTTTATATGAAGTATAATAAGTTCCATACTGCTGCACTCCTTGGCACATGTACTAAGGTCATTTATGGCATAACTTAAATTCAGTCCCCACCCATTGTTGTCTTAACAAGCCAACTGGGAGGTGGTGAGACCCAGTGGAAAACCCCTAAGTTGCTAGTGGGGCACTAATTGTCTGCTTTGTAGCAGCTATTTGGAAAACTACAAATAAATGAATTGAAGTGGTGGGATTTACTGAAGTATGGGGAGGGGGTGTGTGTGTTAATTTTGTTTACAGATGAACAGGTAAAATGCATTGGAATTGTGGAAGAGCTTACCATAAAAGTAGAGACAACCATCCTGGCTGCTTTGCAACTTAGGATAGTAGCTCTCAGTTGCAATTCTCTTTCATTAAGAAAGAAAATACAGTTCTTTATATAAAAGAGCAAAACATAAAGAATTCCAACAAACAGTTAAGTTTGGGTTGACTTCCTAACAAAAACATAGTCAAATGACTATTCTTCTACAGACTACCAGGAGACAGTGATAGAAATTCTAACATGTAATATTTTCATCATTGCTGTTTAGATTAATTTGCGATTTCTATTCTCTCTTTCTTCCCTCACGTCTAGCAAAACTGTACAATCTAAAGTGGACTGCATTTTGGTAAGTACAACTCTAGAATGCTTTTTAATATTTAAATAAACTGTGAGGCCGAAATAAGATGGCTCTGAAGAGTGACAGCTCTTTTGAAGCCTTTCGTTATCAGTGCTCAAAGGTGCTACCATGAAATATCAAAATTAGATCTCATTGCCAAAAAAAAAAAATTATGTGGGTTTGGTGTTTTTCTAAGGAAGCATTGACCCATGTTGTTGCTAGCAGCAAGTGGTAGTGATTGCTGCTTGTAGAACTGTCAGTAGAGATACAGCACAGAAACTGCTTTTTTAAACATTTTATTAAACGCAGGATTGTGTGTTGCAAAGATCAGAGTATGCAGGAAGCTAATTATGCCCTTGAGTTCCATTGCTCTCTAGGCCTAGACAGTATGCATTACTTTCATTGTTGTTTCCTTGAAGCGGTTAATCTGTGGTTAGTACTATATTTCAGGGAAAGAACTAGATTGACAGGCATGTTTGCACGAAACACAAAGCCTGGCAGACTAATGGCCTGCAGGTATCATGATTACCAGATTTTTTTTTTTTTTTAACTCTTGGTAAGAGTCAAATGTTGCACACAGACCTAGGTGCCATCGCAGAAGTGTGCAACTCTACGGGTCCTTTTAGCTGTGCTGTACTACTTAGGACACAGAGACCATTTTTTGAAGAAGGAAAATCCTTGAAATGTGTAAGTGTCATCTTCCTTTGTGCATTAAAGTAACATAATATAGACAGTGATAGGAGGTTATTTCTGGGAAGCAGATACCTAACACTAACTCAGAAAGAGCTTTTGTTTGGTTTTAGTAGTGAGCAGGTAGCAAGTTTCTTTAAATTTGAGAGAGTTCATAAATCTTAAGACTGGAAGGGGCTGCTTATTCTGATTTTCCATTTCCAGCATTTCATCCAGAAGTACAAGTGGGTAAGATAAAAACATGGCATAGACAACCATCTGGATACTATCAGAGAGAATCTGTTAAGCTGTATGGCTGAGCTAAGTAAGAATACTTCTTAAAGTCACATTATCAAAGGTTAATTCAGATGGCACTGAATTCTCTTTCCTTAAAATGTTCTCTTAGTGTAAAGAGGTTTAAAGTAAGATATGTTGTTTTGTAGACAAAATTTGGACTTGATGTTGACTATACTGATAAATTTTTGGATGCGTGTACCTAAGATAGAGATGCCCACTTAGTTATTTGTTGACATTTGTGGACACAAAGCAAGTGTCTTAAGATTTTACCTTTTTTATGTGCTGGCCTTCAGTGGCAAAAGGGCAAATTGCAAAACTGTACTTGCAAGACTCTTTTTTATTGTCAGGTTTTTCTGTAGTGAAAAATGGGAAGTGGAGTAGGTGTTACTAAGTAGCATCTGAGAGGGAGCAAGCAAGTAGGAGGTTAACTAGTCATCTGCTTCTTGGAAGCCTATTTTGAGAAAATAGAATTACACTGACTATTCTTGCATTAAATCATGTGGATCTGTGGACATAGACTATTGAGGTAGGGATTATCAGTTTGTATGAGCCCACTCGTTTGTGCAGGTCTCATCCATTGCATGAACAAACTATTTTTATGAATAGTGCTTTTAGATGCAAAACATTCTGCATAGCATGATTTGGAACAGAGCACCAGTGTCCTGATGGTCTCATTTTATGTTTCAGATGCCTCCTTATGTGTCCTGTTGATAAATTCAGAGGAGTCCTGTCAACAGTGTAAGGGCCACTCTAGGTTAGCAAAGGTAGATCTAATGCCACCCAGGTAGTTTAAAAAAAAGAAATCCAAGATAAGAATAGTTTCAGGAAAAAAGAATTAAGCTAAATTCTAGCAAAATGGTTCCTGCATTTTTACATGCTTTTGGACAGTTGTGAGCTGCAAGGCAGAATGTGTAAGTATGTTAAACTGAAAGGTCTTGACTATATAGCTCTAAGTAACTTGTTTGGAGCTTCCTTGCATCCCTGTCCAGTTTTGTCCTGGAGAAGGTAGATGAGCAGGTTCCTTCTTTGGTGGAATGTGTATGGGTTTGTCAGAGTGGCCCTGTGATTGGGGTACCAGCTGCCAGCAGAAAGTTCATGCTCATGGACAGGTCAGAACATTTCCTTTAAATGCACATTCTTACGTGTTTGGTTCAGATAGAAACCTTTTCAGGCCCTTGAATCAATCTCATGAAGTGCAAAGGGACAATGTCTGTCCCTTGGCTCACACCTCACTGTAAGGAGGAGATTTGGGACTAGCTTTCAGTTGTATTGGGAGGTGGTGTTGACTTGATCAGTTTACTAGCAATCTTACAAGAAAAAACACCAGTAGAGAAAATCCAGACTACACTTGTTGCTGGTTTTGTTTGGTGTAGCACCAGTTACGGCTTCAGTGTGCTAATGTTCTTTAGCACTTAGACTGCTGGTTCAAGATAGGATAGCAAGAAAGAGAGAAACAGGAAGCAGAAACTGAGGTGATGAAGAATAGGGATCTTGTGGAAGTAGCTGGCAGCAGGGGACTACAGAAAACAGCTAAGTATAAGGGCACTGGGACTGCAGTTACTCATACAAGAGGCCAGTTACCGGTCTTTTACTTGTTTTACTGCACCACTTACATTCTGACATACTGTCAGTTTCTGAAAGATCATAAGAAAATCATTGTGTGCTGTGCACTCAAAAAAAAATATAATTAGCAAGAATTGTGGTGTAAACAACCATTAAAAATTCATTCTAACATCTTTTTAACTGTAGTAAACATGTCTAGCAGTAGATTCTCTGATGACTTCACTTGTTACATTTGCTGCCACATACTAAGTGAACTCTTGAACCTGATTCTTAAAATGATATGCTCCATATAATCGTTCAGCAAGAAGGTTAAGGTTTCTTTCCTTAGTCCTTTGAAAAAAAAGTCAGTGCTGGTGAGAGAGTGCTAGATTGATGGCAGAGGAAAACCAAAGCTGTTGATTGATGGAGCAGTTACAGTGTGGGCAGCAGCAGTGTGTAAGATCTGTTGAAGCAGTGTGCCTTCAAGAAGGTCACTTGGCTCTTTGGCCCTACAGGAGACAGGCAGCAGCTCTATTGGAGCTTTGTTAGCTATGTTTGGGTGCTGTCAGTACAAAGTTGCCACGTGTTTTTAGGACTTGTTTGGAATATTTAGCACCTGAATTATGTTTTTACTTGTATTCAGATAAAGCATATCAAATGTATTTTATTAGCAGCTTTTTAGATTAATAGGTTCTGTTTCAAGAATTATTTTCTCTCTTGACTGTATTTCCAACAAACCATCTGACCTTGAGCAAATTTTTTAACCTTTGCTTCTTGTTTCTTTGTTCACAAAGTGGAGAGATGATTGCTTGTCTACTTTGCTATTCTTAGTCTGGTTGTTAAATAATAGATGTTTGTTCTGCTGAAGCATGACATGCTTTAGAACCAGTCTGCCAGCAGAGTAAGTTACATTGTCATTGGCATAGCATTTTTACTTTGATTAGAGTATTATAGTTACCTATAAATACTCAAATTGTGGAAAGAAATACTAAGATCAGTCCATGCTCTCTAAAATAGTAGTCTTGCAAAAAGCTTGCAGCAGTGCCCCCTGACCTTCAGCTCCTTTCCACCACAACTCAAGAACAGAAATAACCTGTAATTCTGGCTTCACTGTAGAAATATGAAATAGCTCCAATTTCAATGCTGTTTTTCTCTTTGCTCATTACAGAAGTCTGCTAAACGTTCCTTAGACTATTATTTCTTTAACTTACTTAACATTTGGCTTGACAAAATATTTGATTCTTTAAAACAATCCAGAAAAAGCACACTCTTTGGAATTTTCCTGTGATAATCCTTTTGACAGCTCCAGGATGAAACTTCATTAATGTTTGTGACCTCATGGTAGATCAGCAGTCAGGGAAAACCAGACAGACACCAAGCTACTGAGGTCAGGAAACGTTAAATGTTATTCTGTGTTTCTGGAGATTGATGTTCAAATCTCTAGGTTCTCTGGTTCAAGCAGAAACATGAATAAACTTGTGTTTCCCATTACACAAATTAAGTCCTTGGCCATGTTTTGTGTTGAACTGATTTTGTCTCTGTGCTGAGAAAAATTTCATCTCGGAATGGAACCAGATGTCAAAACCTGCTATTTTCATTTAAAAAAACCCTAAACTTTCAATATTTTGGCCATCCTGATTTATTTCCAAGCTGTTTATTTGCACAATCAAAATGTCTGTTAGAATGAAAAAAGAAGTTGCATCTGTTCCTGACATCCTTGTTCTATGCCTTTCTTTAGGCAGAAAAAGGACAGCTTCATTTGGAGCAGATCTGTGTGGCCAGTGTTAACACAAACATAAATGGATTTCTGGTTTAATTTCTTTGCTGTGTATTTCGTACATTTTAAAAATGAGTTATTGGTACCTTTCAACACACAAATATGTGAGATTTCTGCTCTTTTATATTTTACTGAAAATCTTTGCTTAGCTGTGGCTCAGGGTTTCTGATTCTTTGTCCCCTTTTTTTTTTGTCTCAGAACGTAAGATCACTCAAATATTTTGTGTACTTGAGACATTGTTGGCTAAATTGAAGCCAAGTTGTGAAAATAAGTATGAACACTGCTTTCTCTTCATCTTTGCTGCGTTTTCCTTTAATGTGGTTAAAATTGCAGTATATAATGTGTAAAGACCAAGAGTAACAGAGGTGGTGCTTTGTGATGGCTTTACACCTCACTCCTGCAAGTAGTTTAGCATTTTTCTAGTGCAGCTTCAAGAAACAGAGTTTATAAATGGCCTTTGGAGAATTAGGTACTCTTCATCTGATATGATAGAACCAGTCAATCAAGGTGAGGAAACTTCAAGCAAAATTTTTAACTCATCCTTTTAAGTAGCAGAAAAGGATTCCCCAGTCATTTTAAATTCTCTATGGGTTTTAAAACTACTGTAGCATATAAGCTTTAATGGGCCACACAAAGGGAACTTGTCCAAGATAATGCCAGCACTGCAGTCATCCTTTTGATGCTATGACTGTCTTCTATTCTACTGAACTATTTTTGTGCACTATGGACCTATTTGGTGTGGTGGAGAAAATTTGTGTTAAGTGTTCCTGTTGTTTCTTTTCAGCCATTTCTGTATGCATCCAACTTAGCACAAAGACAAACTCAGGATCAGTTAATCTTTTTTTGTCTTTAGGATAGCTGAAGTGTTCCTCCACTTTCCCAAGTTCTTTCCTGGTTACATTAAGAAATTTGAAAGTTTTGATACTTTAAACAGTTGCAGTAACAGTTATTACAGAATTCACAGGACCTTTAGTACTGAGAATTGGTATGTGTCAGCTGATGTTTAAGAAGAGACTTTCTTTACTGAGGCTGTAAACTCAAGTTTTGAAAGTTTTAGACATACTTAGAGAAAACAGGCTAAACAAAACATAACGCTTAACAAATTTTTAAACTAAACAAACCCATGATGTTTCCTGAATGCACTTGCACTGTCACACTCCAACCATTTGTTTCCACTTTCTCAGTTTTTAAGATTATTTTCTCTAAATAGATTCAGTCTCATCTAATAAGCTTAGGTTTATGTAATTGTCACACAGGTAGGATTTCCTTTGTGAACTGCCATAAAACTTCTGGGTGCATGTTAACTCTCCTGTCTTAAGGAGGTCCTGCCTCCCTAGAGCTGCCTCACAGCCACAGCTGGAAAGTGAAGCTGGAGTTGTACAGAAAGTGTGCCTTGGATCAGGTGTCGAGATGGGTTTTGAGTGAGAACAGTGATACAGCATGACTATCCATCCGCTTCTGCTGAGGATGGCAAAAGCCATAATCCTCAGCTTCTCTTCAGTTCTAGGAATTGATTCCTTTGGAAAAGGCTCTGCTGACATAATCACAGTCGTATTTTTTGTCTATATGTATGTCCTTGGTGGGTTTTGTTGTGTGGGTTGGAGGTTTGTTTTTTTTTTTTTCTTTTTGGTTGTTTGTGTTTTTTGTTTTAATTGTGAGGTCTGACAGATGGGGCCTGCATATTATTTCCCATCCACACAGTCTATTCCTTCTGCCAGGATGCAGCAGAAGTTACTTCAGCTCTAGTGAGCACTGAGACTACTGCAGTGTTTTTTGATAGAAGATTTAATGTTTTGCTTAGGTGTGCTGCTTGGCATTTGTTGTTTAAAACAAAAAGCAGCTAAGTTACTTGAAGAGGAGATTTAATAAAGAATTGCAGATTTTCTTGTTGCATTTCTTTATCTTTATACTTAAATTGTTACTTTTCTGTGAATTCTTTCTTGGAGGAATGTTGATCTTTTCAATAATGGATTTGTCAAAAGAAGGCTCACCAGATGCTGTGATTTATGCAGGGAAGTAAGAACAGTATTTGACAAAAATGCACCTTTTAAGAAGTACCTCTCTAGATATTTAGTGGTCTGAGTTCCACTGCTGTGTAAGCCACTGTAGAGCTATGCAGAAATCAGTATCAGCACATTGCAGGAGTTTGTAGTAGGGAAAAAATCCCCAAATGTTGTGGTTTGCTGCAGCATATAAAAGCCACAAATCCAGTGTCTGTTACCTGTCTGCTGCTGGCAGTGTTTCTCTTGGCTCTGAGAACGTCTGTTGCATCCCTGGTGGCCCGGATCTGTGGAACAGTTTTGTGGTAGGTTTAGATGGCAGAGATTAGTGAGCCTCTGCGCTCTCCCAGCACCCTTCCCTAGATGGCATGTCCTGCTGGTACTTGCCCAGAGCCTGAGGTCAGGATGGGAGCCTGTGCATTGAATGCAAAGGCACTGGAGGGGGCATTGGGAGCTCACCTCTCTACTACTACTGCTATTTTTGTGTCAGCTGAAGCAAGTTGGATGTGGACATGACTTGGTGGGTAGGGACCCCCAGTTTGAAATGAAGCATAGGGGTTTAGATTTTCTGCTCTCTTCAGTTCATTGCTGAAGTAAATGGCAAGGTCTTGCTGCCTGTCAGTCCTGCTCTCTTCTTGTTTTGGGAAAGGTTATGGTTTTACATCAGGAAAGTAAAAGAATTGACTGTAATCCAGAAGCTGTATTCTGGCTTTAAAGGGGATCATGTGAGCCTTTGATGCTACACTGATGGTGCACCAACCACCTCATGCATTGCTTCTGCAGCAGCATATTGAAGAGGAATCCATATGCTCCTTGCTGCTTGTCTTTATTCACACTGCTGCTGAGCAGGCCTGAACACACTACCACAACTGACTTTGCTAGTATCTCTAAGTCCTTGTAGCAGGTTGCAGATCACTAAAGCTAGTTTGTATGTAGCAATCACTATTTGGATACATCAGATAAAACTCTTCCCTGTCTGATCCTCAGCTGCTACCCTCTGGAGGAGGAGTCTGGAATCACCAAGATTCATACTGACTTAATGACTTCTCTTCAGTACCTGTTCAATAACTCTAGTTTGCAAAGGAAACAAACACCCCCATATGCATAAAGATAGATTTAAAATATCTTTATTTAAATCTTTGATGCTTTACTATTAATATATAGGGAATCACAGAATCAGGTCTGGCATCCCATGTTATTAGAGCATAGCTGGGTTTTGCTGCTGCCTTTTCAGAGATACTTCACGTGTGCTCTGAGAAAAAGTCTGTGTGACATGTCTGGTTACAGAAGCGATCTATTACTGACATTTTCCAGTTTCTGCTTTTGCTGCATGTGAATTTTGCAATGGCAACAAGTGTTTTCTACTATGTGATGGTGTGCAAATGAAATGGAAAATAGCATTTCAAGTCCTTGAGTGCTCATAGTCACGTTCTCTAACATAAGTAAATATTTTCTTGTTTAAAGTTACATTGTTTAGGAATACACTGTCAAATGGCAGTTTTTAGCTGTCAACTCTTACTGTTTGCCTGTTTTTACCCCCTGCCTCACCCCACTTTTTTTTTTTTTTTTTTTAACCGAAACACCTTTGTTATCTAGCAAGAAGTTGAGAAGTTTACAGACCTAGAGAAACTCTACCTCTACCTTCAGCTGCCTTCGGGTCCCAACAATGGAGACAAAAGGTATGCGTGTGAGCGTGTTTCTTTAATTCCTGAGGCCCTTACCTGATGAGGAATTGTTCAATGTGATGTGTTTGGTAGCAGAAGCAGCCTTCATTAAACATTAAGGGCTCTTCCTGAAGATGTATTTTTTTAACTTTTGAATCTTTATTGCTTGAGTAGCTTGCAAATATAAATCTCCTAATACACAGGAGTCACCAGAGAAACTGTTTTGCTGCCTAAGTGTAGTCATTCATTCACTTTTTTTGTGAGAAGTGATAGTACAGGGACAAAAACGTGATGGTGGGGGAAAGAAGGAACTAACACTGTTTCCGGTAACATTAAAAGGAAGGTCTAGAAAACCAGCCTGGAGAGCACAACATCACAAAATAAGTATAAGGTCCTAGCAGGATGGTTTAGGCAGACAGGTGCCTACAGGAGGCACTCAGCATTTGCTGGGAAAGTTGGCTCTTTCTGAAGGGTGGCTGGCAAACTGAATGGGCAAAAGCTTAGAGGTGGTCAGTAAGGAACAATAAATTCAACATGGGAAGTAGATGAACTGTTTACTTCTGGCTGTGGATCAGTCAAGAAACTGGAGTGTGGAGACGCTTTGCTAAGGTATGGATGAAAAAGAGAGTTAACTGCTCCACGCACCTTGAGAAATAGCTGAATGGGTTAGGTACTGGTACTTGTTGTCTCTGTCTCTCCACCTGTGTAGGGAGAGAATTATTATGTCTTGTAACTGAGGAGGAGCTATGGAGCACAGTCTTC
The DNA here is from genome assembly GCF_027791375.1 of Indicator indicator. NCBI lineage: Eukaryota > Metazoa > Chordata > Aves > Piciformes > Indicatoridae > Indicator > Indicator indicator. The sequence continues at coordinate 8,975,184 of NC_072025.1, forward strand.
ATTGGCACTGCTTCTTCTTTCACTAGCGATCAGATCTCCATGTCATCCAGCCGTGCCCAGCAGATGCACGCCTTCTCATGGATACGGAACACCTTGGAAGAGCATCCTGAGACATCCCTTCCCAAGCAGGAGGTCTATGATGAATACAAGTGAGTGCTCCGGAGCTGGATCCATACTTGTGACTTCAGTGAGCATAGATAATTCTGTGTCACTGGCTCTACAGGTGCTTCAGTGACATACACGTACAAGTGCATGTAGCTGAACAAGGCCTTCTATGCTGGTGTACCTGAGAACATACTAGCTACAGGGAGGCAAACTGTATTCATTACTTCTGCCAGTTGTGCATTACACATGCTAAAGGAAAGGTATGAGTATTTCTTAACAGGTAAATATCTGTATGAATACTGGTTTTGTTCTGTGGACAGAGCAACACAGGTGAAAAAAAGCACCAGTTGCTATCTTAGGGTACCTTTTGGTGTGCCGGTATATATGTATGTATACAACTGCCTTAACAAGGAGGAGAGCTTGAATTGTTCCTCCTGGAAGTGCAGCTGTTTTGCATATAAGATCTAGCATATCACACCTTTCTTTCCAGAATAATGCATAAATATTGGACCTTCCTGCAGCTAACCTGATTTCTACAGAGGCACAATATATCTGAATATGCATGAAACCAGTAACCAAGGCCACTGTGAGCCTGTGTTGTCAAGTCTCAAAGCTACCGTGTAATGAGAAAGTGATTAGAAGCAAGGGAGAGGGAGCTGTCTGACAGAAGTTGGATTTGAATTCATTTACAGAACATTTCCCACTGTGAGGAAAAAGATAATCATCCTCATCCCCAGTTGCCTGAAGATCAATAACAGAATTGTGATCTAGTATGAATATTTCTGTAATCTGAACAATTTGCAGTAATTTGCACAAAGCCGAGGTCCTTCACCTTTGAAGTGCTTACAGGACTCAGCCCTTAGTAACTGTTATTGCAGAACTGCCTTCTGTGAATATTTCCTTTTAATTAACACTCTCTGGTCAAGTTTTTTACTCTGATAGGGGTGAAACATGGTGGTGTTTGCTTGCCTGGGGTTGATAAACATGCACACACCTATTTCTGAAATCTCACCATAGACTGGAGTGGTGACGCAGCCTGGAAATATAGCCAATGGCAGACATGCTGGTGTGGCCAATCCCTGAGCAGCAGCCTCTTGCACAGACACAGCAACAGCAGCAGCTGCTGCATGGGAGAGAGATGGAAGCGTTATTCTTAAATGTATTTCTTATTAAATAATTTATGGCCTGCTTCAGCAACAAATCTGCTTGGCTTCCATGCTGTGCCAAGCTGCAGATGCCCAGAAAAATCATCATCTGCAGATTATGGAGTATGAAATTTGGATGGCTTTTGTATGTAGTAGCATCAAGGATTTGTATATGGTATTTCTTTTCTCTAACAAAATTAAGGGTGATTGGACTAGATGGTCTTTCAAGGTCCCTTCCAACCCCTAATATTCTGTGATTCTTTGAATAATGTCATGAGTTATTCGTGCACACCAAAGGAAAAATAGTCTCAGAGTGGGAGGTGGAGAACAGGCATATCAAGTGATAAGAGAGTTAGTCTTGATAAATAATTTTTCTTTGGTGTTTCGACCTCTCAAAATTCACTTCTGTCATATTAACATGTTACCATTTCTCTCCTTTTCACGCAAAGATAGATGTTGTTTGAGCTCACAGGGAGCAAGTTTATGCACTCTGCATGTATTAGTCAAAGTTACAGGGCTTCAAAATTCCTGGTGTAAATGTTGGTCAAAATAAATCTTGCAAAACTAGTGGGCTTCTGCATTGCCTTCCATGTGTTTTTTGTTGTTGTTTGGAGATTTTTTAATTGTGAAGAGGGAAGAACAGAAGCTTGCACTCTGCACAAGTTCAACATTGGCAAGTGCTGATAGTGTTTCCAGCTCCTCTACGTTTCAGTAGCCTCTTCTTGCTGAGATTGTTCAGCACAGCTCTGTTTTCTTACTCTTTTATTTAATTGTGAATTCACATCTCTAACTGGATAAAAGTGAATGGATTCATCTCTCTTTCGAAAGAGATAAAACTGAATTTAAGAAAGGAGGTACACCTCTCTTGGTGATGGTGTGATGCCACTTGCACTGGCAGAATACAGTGGGCTGTAAGAAGCTGTGTTTCTGTTGGGCATACACAATTCCGCCAGTTTCTGCTGGCAGTTATGAGGGAACATGATCTGGAAAATATTATGAGAAATTATGGGGAGCTAATATGTTATCTAGCCTGATGAGAATGGATGCTGCTTCCCATAAAATCCTTTCAGTGTTTTCTTTTAAGTTAGTTTGACGTGTCTTCCGCCTGTTAGTAGACGTTCTTCTAGAAGCAGCTGGGTATAGATTTGTTGGAGTTTAAAGAATCAGGAATTTGAGTCTCAGGTGTACACCAGCAGTGCTTATGCAGACAAAATCCCTATTTGCCCACAAAACGATTTGTTGAGTCTTCAATAAACATCAGGCATTTTTATCTTGCTGCTGCTGCAGTGGTGCAAGTAAAGAAAGCCATTCATATTTAGGTTTGGTGCCCAGAAGATTGACTTGATACGCTTAGTATCATGATTAGGAGATCTTTGATTCACCCCATATCTCTTTCCTTCAGTCTGTATGTCATTAATCCTTACTTTACTGGCTGCTGGGCCACTTGATGCCACCTGATGCATAAATTATGTTTACTGAGTGTTAAGGATGTTAACCAAGAAGTTAGAAGAATATTGAAAAGAGAGCAGCAGGTACAGGAATACCATGTCTGTTAAATCAAAGACACACAGATACATACTAATCCTGTTTGATAGTGCTTAACCGGAGTTTTTAAGTAGAACTCATGAATAAGAATAGGATAAGACTTACTGTGTTGTAAAGTCCAGTCCTCTGTCATAAGCAACAACCTTCTTCCTTTTAAGCTAATCAAACTTCATCTAAAGCGGTTGTTTCCCACCTCTGCTGCTGCTCTTTGGAGTCTGACCTGCAATTTCATTTCTCCAGTGGTTTTCAAACATCTGTTTTTCATCCTACCTGATTTTTAGAACTCATTTTTGTGTCTGCATTTTTTGTTAGCTTAATGAGAATCTGCCTCTTCCTAAGGTTCTTTGCTCTAACCCATTTTAGAGACCAGTTGTTTTGTTGGATGGGATAAGCCAAGATTGTTGTTTTGTTTCATGCTGTAGGTTCTCTATCATTTGCTTTTCACCATGGTTTTTGGCCTAGGAAGCTATGTAAGACGGGCTTCATAGCCTGCCTATCTTCTTTATTGTCCTTTTGGTTATTCTTTTTTTGTGGTTTAATTCAGGTGTACTGTCAGAATATTTTAAGCTTGAGTATGTTTAATTCAAAGATCTTGCCAAGAGAAAGAGGAAAATAAAAGCTTTTTCTGCTCATGCTGGGGAGCTCTGTACAAAAGAACATAAATTGTGTGTCCATTGTCATTCCTGTCTCAGTGTAGACCTTCCCTCCCTCTCTCTCTTTCCCACCCACTCTTCAAATAAGCAAAATGGCTTCTGGGCACATCAATGTGCCAAGAGTGCAAGCAGCAAAGAGAAGAGCTTCAGGGAAGAGACTCCTGGTATGTGTTGTCAAGTCAATGAGAGACCACAGATGGACATGGGGGGTTCTCCGCCAAGCCAAGAGGAGGAGGGGCTGTGTGTAATGATCTGTCTGAAATCTGAAACTACATGATAATAATAATAGCTCAGAAATCACAAGCTTGCAGAAGATGCCTGTGTGGATGTTTCGCTGCTAGCAAGTAATTGTCTTGAAATGTGCTAGACTTGAGGAATAGTTTTGTGGTGTTGGGGTTTTTGGTTGTTTTTTTTTGTTCCTTACTCGTTTATTGTCTGCTGGGGGGGATAATTTTAACTTTAAAGTTAAAATTGATTAGTAGGTCCCTAATCCTCTTGTTTGGCTGGGTTATTTTTGTTTGTTTGTTTTGCTGACATTGTCAACTTTCAGTCAAATATACTGCTGACTGTGGCAAGGAAATTCAGAGAGCCTTCATTTTCGTGCTGGTTGAGATTTAAAGTCCTGTAATCAGCATCAGCAAGTGACAAAGACCCACATTTTATGAATTTTTCAGAGTAGAGTTAAAATCCACTGGAGCCTGGCAAGATGCAAGGGGAAAAAAAATGCAGTGAGATCTATTACATGCAAAACAATGTGTGATTCCTAAGCAGGTGCAGCAAGGCGAAAGTATTCCTCTGTATTCCTCTGTATTCCTCGAAAGTATTCCAAGGAACACGTCCCGAATCCAGATTCCGTGACTGACATGCATTGAAACGAAATACATTGACACAAAAATTGGGTAAAAACCTTCTTAATGCCCCATACAGAAGCTAATGACTGACTGTATACCGTGTTGTAGACATCTCCTGCTTTGGCCCAGTAGTTGGGAGAAGCGGACGTACACAAGTTCTGCAGGGAAACGTCAAAACTGAATGGTGTAAACTTTGCTGTTTATTGTCACCAAAATCATTGTATTTGTGGTAGTGCTTTCTGAGTGGAGAATACCTACCTACAGCCAAGGTAAAAGCAGCAGATACGTGCTCTGTAATGACTGGTGTTTTTACAGAGCAAACGAATACAGTGGAAGCATCTCAGTAAAGACATACTGCATTCTGTAGAGCTATGATTTTCAGAGGCGACATTTTACTGGCCTGCTTGGATGCAAATGCCATTGCTAATTGTTACTGTTCTCACTAGTTGATGCTGGGAATGAAACGTATTTCAGGAGTGCTGCTTTTTCTTTCTTTCTTTCTTCCTTTTTTCCTTTATGAGCAGGGATTTATTTGCATGTGTGCACCTGATTAGAGCAGCAGGCAGTTTGGTGTATGATCATTTTTCTGAGCTCCCGCTGATGCCCATGCAAGATTGTGTACAGTTGCCACCTCTTGTCAGAGGTGGGTTGATTTTGTGTATTGCTGATAGGGCTCCTCACAAGAAAGGAGAGCATTGCTATCTGGTGCTGACTGCGTGACTGCAGGAAACCAGAACGGGGATGCTTTAACAGTGTGATGTGGGCCTTAGGACATGAATATCTGTGAAATACCTTGAGGCTATTGAACAAAAGGTAATATGGCATACATATCTTTGTGCATCTTTAAGCACTTGCTGTGTAGGTAAAATTGCAAGAGCAGTTCCAAATTTTCTCTTCTGCTTTCATGTTTGTGATTTTTCTAGAACATTCATGTTTTGCAATGAAATCAGTGATTCTTGTTCTGTGCCAAGGAGATATTTTTAAAATATATGAGATGTTGAAACATCTGAGTAAGTGGTGAAACAAAATTCCTTCTGCTGCTCTTGAGAACTGAAGAGAGATAGCAATGCACATTTTACTAGAATAGGTTAAACTTAGCAAAATAATTACATTTCGTTGCTTTGTTCCCCTTTATCATCAGTTTGTATACTCAGTCATGTGTAGATTTACATTGGCAGACTGTAATGAATGTAAGGACTAGGCAGCGCTTGTAATTCAGTAGTCATACAGTGGGAAGAGGACTAGGTTCTCAGTAAATATTTATTACACCTATGAAGGTGAAGTTGGTTCCCTGGGGAGATATGTTTTGTTAAATGCATTTATTAGACCTGTTTAAGGTCCAGTAAATTGAGATGGTGTAGGCAGAATCTTTCTCTGGACACTGACAAATCTCTCACCTATTGCTTTTCTGATACTCGTGAAGGACTTCAGGCCTTACCACACGCAAGCTATACTTTTGGCTAGAATAATATCTGACCATTTTGGGATGTAATAAGAGAATTGAAACGTACGCTTGAAACTAATTTGTGGAGTAAATCTTAACTGTGCTCTAGATAATGCCACTACTTGTTATGTCTCCACATGACTTGTCTTTGAACTCAGTAGAGAACAAGGCAAAAACTGTGGTATTAATAGCTCTGTTTATACATTTTTAATGCATTCATTTCGTTGTGGGTAGCTTCATTAATGTTAAATGTGATTCTAAATATGGATGGATGTAAGTGTTTTCTTCTGAAAACTTTTCATGGAGCCGAGCATGCAGGCCGGCCTCCTGTATTGACGTTGACTCCATTCACGCCTTCTTTCTCTTCGTTGCAGGAGCTATTGTGACAATCTTGGCTACCACCCATTAAGTGCTGCTGACTTCGGAAAGATCATGAAAAATGTCTTTCCAAATATGAAGGCGCGTCGTCTAGGCACACGAGGCAAATCAAAATATCCTTTGCTAGAACGCTTTCTCAGTAATTTTTTTCCACACTCGACTGAAGAACATCTGTCATTATGACTTAACTACCAGCTAAGTGTAGAAGTATTGTTAAATAAAAATTTCAGACACCATCTCAGCGTTCTTGAAAGATTATTAATTGTGGGAGTGTAAAGGCTGCAAGATAAACTACAGAAACAAGCACTGTAATTTAGCTTCTGACACTGGGTTGTCACAACAGGGAGGAATCAAGTAACTTGCCTTATATATGTGCAGTAACTAAAATTTTATTGGTAGCACAGCTCAGAATTATCAGAACATTTCTTGCTTTTATATTATGCTTGTGCACACCAGTAATTTAAAACTTAGTTGTAAAGCCAGTTGTTAAGCAGTGCTACAGATATTTCAGAAAACTGTCTCCTCGACCATTAGGATTGCTTGAAGGAGAAGTGAGAACTCAGCAAAAGCTGATTTCATACTTCGAAAGCACAGTCTGAGGCTTGTCCTGCTGTCAGAGAAGACTGCTTCCTGCACGATCTTCTGAGATAGGAAAGGCAATTCAGAGCAAGAGCATCTAGGATGGGGAATGCTCTCTGACTGCAGAGTCTTGCTCCCTGTATCCAAAGTTGGAATCTGCCTTTTTAGAACATCTCAGAGGGTATATAAAACCACAACTTCATTTCATTGTAACAAAACAAACCTAAAAAGACTTAAACTGATGTTGTCATAGTGTGACTAGACATAATTGTTAGAGGCAGACCTATACGCAGTTAGATCTTGGGGCATAGGAATTGATTAATTTATAGGCAGCCACTGTGAAGAATTTGGGGCAAATGCTGTGCAAAAGAATCTTCTCATAGCACTGGTGATTATGCTGCTTCATTGTAGGGACAAGAAGCTCTGCTAGGAAAGAAGTACAATCATCAAGTCTAAAGGCTGTGGAGATGTGAATTTTCCTCAGGCTTTTCTGAGACTGAGCTGCAGTTTGCCTGGTCTGTAGCACACTGAGGTGTTCCATTAAAAAAACCCAAAAGCTCTTAGTGATTTTCAGTCTTTTTTTTATCAGCAGGAATATTGTCTTCTCCAAGTCGAGAATTACACCTTCCTTTAAGAATCCTCAGAAGCCATCGTCAAGTCATCTACCTGCTGCATCCCCCAGTGTTGACTCTGCTCTTTTCTGACATGCTGGGTAGACTAAGTCACTGCAGTAAGCAAGGGAAGGGAGAGCATTAAAAGGCCAAAGGACATCAAGTGGCTTGTAGGCTCTGATTAAAAACCCGCTCAAAAGAGCTAGCAATGATGATATGGACACACTGTGATAGTGGCCTTTGTCAAGTTTTCACTTGAACTTATGCTTGCAGAGAATTAAATGCTAATCGGCAGCCCACAATTACTTGTCTTCCATTGAGTGGAAAAAAACTACAACCTTCCCTGTAGTAGTAAATGGAGAAGTTATGTGGCAATTAAATTTTTCATAAAACAGTTTATTAGATTATCCAGCAGTGGAGTCCAAAACTTAGCAGTGATGTTCTGAATAAAACTAGATAAATTTTAAGAAAGAAATCATACAGTGTAATTGTGCCTTGATCCAGGGCATCTCTTCCAGGTCTGGTTCCTAAGTTTCTAATTCAGAATTATTAAAATGTGACCTTATCTCACACTTACCTTAATACCTAGTCTCCTTATATGTATTCACTGTGATTATGCACCATCCAGGTTGACAGAAGCAAACTAATTCACTGGTTTAGAAGAGAAAAATACATTTACAGAACATGGAAAAATTAGTTATCCTGAAAGGATTTCTGTATCACAGAGAAGAGACACTGTAGGTGAACTCCCAGAGGAAGAGGAAAACAGGGTGATTTGAATTAGACATAGGAACAAGTGAGTAAGAATATTGGATGGAGTATATTTTTGTGTATTGATTTCATAATACTGGTGTAGGACAGACCTGTGGTTTTGTGTCCATATTTGCACAAAAATTACCATGGGTGAGGAGAAAGACACAGAAATAGTCTAAAATCTTATCAAGAAATGTCCTCACCAATCACTTTATCTTGTCATGGGGAACTTCCTCAGTTTGTGGAAGCCCCTTAGGAGAAGGAAGTATAGGGAAATCTGGCAAAAAGAGGCAAAAAAGAAGAATCCATAATAAAGTGAAGCCTATATTTGGGAACTCATTTTTTAATAGTGATTAACTTATAGAAATGCATTCTCCGTCTCATTTTGGGCCTAGTTTAGGAAGAGAGTTAAGCCCAAATTTATGTTAATGACTTAAGTATTGAGTCATCAAATGTAATTCATCGCATTACCATCACTTTCTCCTCTACAAGGATGGAGTTTCTGGATGTCTGTGTGACTCTGTTAATGACAGTAATTCTAAGAACTTGTTGAGTTTGCTTGTAAAGCTTATGAGAGGTATCAGAGGAATTACTGCCCTTCCTATCCCCCAGCTAACAAGCAGAGACAATTTAAACCTTAATTCTTGTTCACATACTGCTACAGTGGACTGAGGAAGAAGGCTTTTGTGCATATGCCAACACTGCCCAACCTTGACTTTCATAAAACTGGAGATGGGGTATGATACATGCTTATTTTTATATATGTCTGCAAATGAACATGTATTATGTTGTTTTTCTATCTGAAATTTTCAAAACCAAGCAACGAAAGGTGTAGTTTTTAAGATTTCTTTCTTTATGATACTTATATTCTGAATCATTGTTCGGTGTTTTTCTGTGAAGTTCAGAATGAATTGCATTGCTATAAAAAAAGTAAGTTTAGAAGGTGCAACAGACTTTCAGAATGTTGCCACCCACAAGCTGTACCTTCTTAACTTGGATTCTGGTTTTCGTTTTACTGTGTATTTATTCTTTTAAAAAGTCAGTGCTAGGAAAGAGGAACCCCAGTGGAAGAAGCAATTCCTGGGTAACAGTGGGTGTTGAGTTGCCAACACTCTGGGTATGGGAAACAGCCAGCAGATTGAAGTTGAGACATTGCACTTCAAAAGATCTCATTTTGCCAATTTTATGAAAAACTGTCAACATACTTGCACAATTTTTATATGTTTCTGATCCTCGTGTTTTTCTTTTCATATCTTAACGACCCTTAATAATGAAAGTAACCTTTCCTCCTTTGTTTGTTTTAGTTGGATGGGGCAGAGCCATCTGGGCAGCTGCAAAGTGCCGATGAGGAAGTCATCTCTGCGGCCTGCCGGCTTGTTTGCGAATGGGCCCAGAAAGTGCTGAGCCAGCCTTTTGACACAGTCTTGGAATTGGCTCGTTTCCTTGTAAAAAGTCACTACATTGGTACCAAGTCAATGGCAGCTTTAACAGTAATGGCAGGGGCACCAGCAGGTAGATAACATAATGCTGTCTTGATGAAATTCGAGATCTTTTAAGAGTAACAGCAGCTTGGTTTGGTGCAGCGCTTCTCTTGGGGGCTAAATGTACCACGGAGTGCTGAGCACACCTTTTAGTCCTCGTTGCTACGGAGGGGTACTTCTCGTGACGGTAGTCTGGGTAAAGATAATAACTAGTGGTTTCAGGTTTAGTTTGTGATCCTCCCGTTCCTCTGATGAGGACCATGGTCTTTTAAAGCACTTCAGGGCATGCAAGTAATTGTGCTGAATTTATGTTTTAGATTTATGTAGATTTGGTGCCAGTACAGTGCTGGTTTGCAGACAGACTGCTAGTGTAGCTGTGTTTGTGTCTGATAGCTTGCCCTAATTTGGAAACAACTGTCTGTCTTAATTTTCTCTCAAGAGCAGATTTTCTTACAGGCGTTTCTAATATGTCAGATACAGATTTTCCTGAGATGTTTGATCAGTGTCACATGTTAGCTGCTGCTGTTATCGATCACATTAGAGAGGCATTGAGACGGACATGAGAGCCTTCTCCAGGGGCAGTTGTGTGACTGAGATTCCAGCAATCGAATATTTAAGAATTGCAGTAAAGAGTTATTTTGTATTTTACTGCACCACATGAATTCATCTTCAGTCTCTGGGAAAGCTTACGTTTGATGTTATTAGTTGTACATTTGCTTTTGTGTTTTGTTTCCCTCTTCATGCTCAAAATCAGTCACTTAATCATTTACGGTGGTTTGGGATTTGTTTGTGGCTGTGGATGAAGGAACTTACAAAAATGAAGGATGTGCCCTGCAGATTTCCCTCTGGGAAGTTCTGCCTGGGCCTGTCAAGCAAAATGTTTGGTTCAAGGCAAGTGTCTTGACTTGAGACAGGCAATTTTGAAATTGAAACTGGTGGTCAGGCCTTCTTGGATCATGTCCTACTTCTAGCTATCTTTCCTTTATTGCAGCTTGAAAATGGCATGTGACAGTAGCAGGTTCTGCTGCCTTTATGCTCCTTTTTACCTTGTTGTTGCCTGGCTTCATTAGGGTATTCAGTATTCAGCCCATGTAGATTGTTTTCCAGTAATTGGAAGATATTTGGGCATTTTACTGCTCTGTGAAGAAGGAATTGTGAAAGTGGAAACACATTGTGATGTTCACATTCTCCTGGTACATGCTGCTGAGAGGGTGGGCTCCCAGACCATAGTTCCTAAGCACATACTGGGTGTCTAAAACTGAATGTTTGCCCTAAAATGTTTTGATTAATTGTTCATTGAAAATTACTTTTAAAACTGTGAAGCCTGCAGATTGTAAACGAAATGGTGTTAAGGCATTTTTAGAGGAGCAGTTCAGCAGGGTTAGTTGGTCACTGAGAGAACATGCTAATCCTCTTGACCTTTAGTAAACAAAAGATCGTAACTGTGATGTGATCTGATTTGGAAGGGGAAATTGGTACCAGCTGCTCAAATCAGACTAACTCCCTGTTGTTTTCCCTGGAAGCACTTCTTGCTTGTGATCAGCAAGGGCATTGTCTCAAGAAAAAAAAAAATTCTGTTCTAATTTCCATACCTTTTTCACCTTTTTTCTCTTTTTTCCCCATTCTTTTTTTTTTTTTTTTTTTGGCTTGGGTTTTAGGTTTTTGTTGTTCTGGGGTTGTTTGTTTTTTTTTCTGTGTAGGGTTGTGATCCATTCTGATATTAGATGTATTGTGTTTAATGCCTTAGCCATTAGATAATATCATCTGCTGCAATCTGCTCATCTGTGACACAGACCCACAGCTTTCTAGAAACATTTTTTTTTGTTTTTAAAGCTGCCTTAGACATTGGAGTCAAAACAAAAACACAGTAGGGGATTAATTTTAAAGGTTCAGCTAAAACATGTCCACTGCCCTCTACTGTCAGTTAAGTGAAATACATTGGTTTTTAGATTTTGCTGCCACAAAAGTTGCAGTTGGGGATTACTAGAAATAAGATGCCTGTACATAGTATTTTAGCAGCTAATGCTTGATGCAGATAGAGATTTTGCCACAAATGTGGAAATGAATTGAAATGATGAATAGTTTTGAGCATGAAGTAGATGGAAGCACTTCATGGAGGAGGTGTTCCCAGAGTGACTGTGAAGATTCCTGCCATGTATTCTGTATGGTTAGATACAGAAGTGGCACTACAGCAGATGAGTTATAATTCATTGTTCTTTTGTATTCAGGAATAAAAGGGATCCCCCAGCCCTCAGCTTTTATACCTACTGCTGAAAGTAATTCCTTTCAACCACAAGTGAAAACTCTGCCATCTCCTGTTGATGCCAAGCAGCAGCTGCAGCGTAAGATCCAGAAGAAGCAGCAAGAACAGAAACTCCAGTCTCCTTTGCCAGGAGAGTCTGCAGCAAAGAAAACAGAAGGCACCACAAGCAACGGTGTGCCCAGCATATCCAATGGCAGCCCTGCAATCCTGTCTCCTCCGCCTATTGGCATTGTTGTGGCAGCTGTGCCCAGCCCCATACCGGTAATGTTCTCCAGCAGTTCTCTAGAGAAACCACCTTATGACAGGGTTGTAAATTGCCAGTAACTAAGCAGTGATGTCAGTGAGATAGAAAAAAGGGTTTCTGTTGAAAGGCTTGGGTCCCTTGATGTTTTTCTATCCCAATGACTGTTATACCACATGAATTAGTGGGATCAATTCAGAGGCAGTAGATTCCAATCACATAGCATGGGCTAAGTTTGTCTATGAACAGCGGGATTTTAGCTAGCAGTAATTGAAGTTATATGTGAGAATAATTGCCCTTCAAGTGAGGTTTAAGCAGATGAGATAGCTGACACCAGTCGTGTGGGTCACAAAGTCTCAAATATGGAATCTAAATTGCCTTTCATTGGCCTGACACATTTAGTGACAGCAACAATTTTGATTTTGCGTGAATATCTGTAGCTTGGAACATCTTTGTCTTTCAGCCATGCAAAACTGGGCCGAGGGGAAAGGTTATTTGTTTTTAAGATGTTAGCTGTGTTGTCAATTTGAATAGGTAAGACAATTTTTCTGCCTGTTAGTGGGTTAGTAGTTAACTCACTTTTGAAACCTTAACAATGAGTAGTGTTTTGAATACATCCTCTCCTCTTTAACCTTTATATGTCTGTCTGTTTGTTCCATGTGGCGAAGGTTTGTATGAGAATGACCCTTTCATTAGCAGAAGAGCAGACTAGTGTGTAGACCATTGCCTAAGGCCTTAAAAATTGAGGCCACGTATCTAATAGTCCTTAGGCAGAACAAATAGAAATTGTCTTGTGTGTAGCTGAAGAGCTTTTTTTGTGTTTCAAACTGACGTTCACTAGCTGTGGTGTATTGAGCTGTGTTGTCCTTCAACTTTGAAATGTTTGGGGACTAGATGGTCTGTGCACTTTGGGAACTTCCCTGCTTCTGTGTCACATCTTTTCTTTTTCTCTCTCTGTAGGTGCCAAGGACCAGGCAGTTGGTGACATCCCCAAGTCCTGTGGGATCATCTGATAACAAAGTCCTGCCACTTAACGTTCAGGTGGTCACTCAGCACATGCAATCAGTCAAGCAGTCACCAAAGACTCCCCAGAACGTTCCTGCGAGCCCAGTTGGTGACCGCTCTGCTCGGCATCGCTACCCACAGATCTTACCGAAGCCAGCAAGCACCAGTGCTCTCACCATCCGCTCTCCCACAACGGTGCTCTTCACTAGCAGCCCAATCAAGACTGTTGTGCCAGCTCCACATGTGAATTCCCTCAATGTGGTAAAAATGACAGCAATATCTCTTGCCCCAAGCAGCAGTAGTGTGCCTGTCAAACAGACACCTTCAGTTAGCAGTAGTGCAGTAGCAGTGGAAGAAGGGAGGACTGGTCCACAGATCAAAAATGGATCTGTTGTTTCACTTCAGTCTCCAGGATCCAAACCTAGCTCTGCTGGAGCTGCACCTGCAGTCAAGGTCAAAACGGAACCAGAAGCACTGCTGGATGAGAACTCGGTACAGGGACAAGAGGGCTCTGATGTATCTAAATCTATAAAGGCAACCCCTGATGTGCCTCCTCCCCAGTTAATTAATTTTGAGGTTGCAACCTTGAAAGTTTCAGCTGATGATGTTGTGGAGGCAAAACCAGTAAAGGGCTGTGATCAGGGAGCTGAAGAAGCAGGGACCAAATATAAAACACAATCTAATGAGATCACACCGGTTTCTTCAGCAGGCAATAATCAAAGTACTCTAAAGCTCTCACTTGCCAGTCAAGACTTGTCCAGCACCAGCATCAGTTCACCTACTGGTGAGTCTACAGTTAAAGACAAAGCATGCACTAAAAGTCCAAGAAAGCGACAGCCTTCTACACTTCAGGATTCCCAGGTACCACCTGTAAAGAAAACACTGGTGGAGCAGCTTTCAACTGGTAATGATGTGGAGGGTCAAAAAGCAAACAGTGTTAAGAAGTCTCCGAAGGCTGGATTGTTAGCTAACAGTGATAATGCAGCAACACTTGCTCAAGTTCCCAGCAAGGTACCTGTGAATGTACCTGTACCTTCTGCAGATGCAGTAAACTTAGCAACAGACCTTTCTTTGAGCACCGATTTAAATACCAGTGATTCTACTTTAGGACAGCAGCTTGTGTCAGCATCATCTCCAGATATAAAGGTAAAATTGGAAGGAAACATGTTTATCATAGAAAATGATTCAAAATCTGATGGCAGCTTTAACCCAAATACATGGCACCATATCACCAAAGCCTCTGACTTTGCATCTGTGAATTGTGAGCAGCAGCAAGATATCAGTGTTATGGCTCTTGCAGGGCAGTCTGACTCCAGTGGCTTGCAGGAATCAGCATGGGAGGCGGTGCACTGCGAGGGTATGCAGCAGGATGCCTACACCCAGCAGCTACAGGGCCAGATACAGGACTCCTCCCTGGGTCAGATACAAGCACAGTCTTCAAATCAGTTACCTCTGCAGTCAGAGCTGAAAGAGTTTGAACATACAGTCCCTCAGTCAAATGAAAACTTCTTTTCATTTGATGATGACCTTACCCAGGACAGCATTGTGGAAGAGCTGGTGCTCATGGAGGAGCAAATGTCCATGAATAATTCTCATCCTTATGGTGGTTGCCTAGGAATAGCACTTCAGAGTCAGACCACAGCTCAAGGAGCTCCTGCATCATCTCATCCAAGCAGCACACACTTTTACCATTCAATCCATAACAACAGCACTCCGATTCACACCCCCACTCCGACCCCCACTCCGACTCCCACCCCAACACCCACCCCAACACCCACCTCTGAAATGATTGCTGGATCTCAAAACATGTCCCGAGAAAGCCCTTGTTCAAGGCTGGCTCAGACGACTCCCGTGGACAGTGCTCTAGGAAGCAGCCGGCACACACCCATTGGCACACCACATTCAAACTGCAGCAGCAGTGTTCCTCCAAGTCCTGTGGAATGCCGAAACCCGTTTGCATTTACTCCCATCAGCTCCAGTATGGCTTACCACGATGCCAGCATTATATCAAGTAGCCCTGTGAAGCCAATGCAGCGGCCTATGGCTACCCATCCTGACAAAACCAAGCTGGAGTGGATGAATAATGGCTACAGTGGTGTTAGTAATTCGTCAGTTGCAAACCATAGCATCCTGACAAGCTATCAGGAGCTGGTGGAGGACCGCTTCAGGAAACCTCATGCTTTTGCTGTTCCTGGCCAGTCGTATCAGTCTCAGCCACGCCACCATGATACTCACTTCGGTCGTGTGACTCCTGTTTCACCTGTGCAGCACCAGGCAGCCCCTGTCAGTAGCACCACCAAGCAAGAGGGCTTTGCTGTTCCTGCACCTTTGGACAACAAAGGAACTGGTTCCTCTCTCAACAACAGTCTGAGATGCCGGAGCGTGAGCCCTGCTGTCCATCGCCAGCGTAATCTCAGTGGAAGCACTGTTTACCCGATTTCAAATATCCCACGCTCTAATCTGACTCCTTTTGGAAGTCCAGTGACTCCTGAGGTTCACAATGTATTTGCTAATATCCATGCAGACACCAGTGCCAATAATATTGCGCAAAGAAGCCAGTCAGTCCCGTTGACTGTGATGATGCAGACAGCCTTCCCATCTCTTCAGAAACAAACAAACACTAAGAAAATAACCAATGTGTTGTTAAACAAACTTGATTCTGATAGCGATGATGCAGTGAGAGGTTTGGGAATGAACAACATGCCCTCAAACTATACAGCCAGGATGAATCTCACGCAGATTTTAGAGACATCCGCTGCTTTTCCTAGTGCCAACCCGCAAAATATGATCAATTCCAGCACTTCAGTGTATGAATTCCAAACACCAAATTACCTCACAAAAAACAGCAGCACCGATCAGATCAGTTTTTCTTCTGGAGATAACCAAGCACAATCAGACATTGGAGAGCAGCAATTAGATTTTAGCAGCACTGTAAAAGACCTTTTAGGGGAGGACAGTCTGCCAACAAACCAGCAGCTGGTGAATCAGGTGGCAGATCTCAATAACGTTGCATCTGTCTTTTCCAACGACATCAGGTTGTCTTCCGAGCTCTCAGGCAGCATTAACGATCTGAACGCTTTAGACACAAATCTACTGTTTGATCCAGGTCGTCAGCAGGGACAAGATGATGATGCTACACTGGAGGAATTAAAAAATGACCCCTTGTTTCAACAGATCTGCAATGAATCCATTAACTCAATGACTGCATCAGGTTTTGAGTGGATGGAGAGTAAGGATCATCCTGCTGTTGAAATGTTGGGTTAATCTTGTTTTATAATATGTATGTAGCACACTGTATCTAAAAGACAGACGTATTGTATTTGTCTTAATGGAAGTGCCTCCCGCAGCAGAAACACTTGCTATGTATTGTGGCATTTTAAAAAAAGTTTGCTGAACCTGTTGCTCATTCTTCAGCAGGGAAAATGCAGTTTTACCAATTTTAAACAAACCTCTGAAGGTGGTGGGCTATCAAAGAGCCAGTATTAAAATTTCAATTTTATAGTGTTTCCCATTGAACATTTCTTATTGTAGCAAATAAAGAAGTGGTTAATAGCTAGCCAGCAATGATAGCTATAGTTGAAACTTTGGGAGGGTTTTAAGTCAAGCTCATTAGTAGGCTTTCCATACTTTGTATTGCTCGTTACTTCTCAGTAGAGGATCCTTACTGACCTTTGTCATTCAGGTCTGAAAGGCAGGGTGCCTGCAGATAGGTTGATGGTGGGGACTGAGTATAAGTGAATGCCCAGTCATTGTGCAGCTGCCTTGAGCACTGCTCAGTCATGAACTGTGTGGGAAGTCTGTGTAGCATCGATGCCATTGGCATCTCTAGTAAAAGGCAGAGTTAGAAAAGAATAACAGAAGTGATCAAAGAAAAAGATGCACTAAATTTTTTGTTTAAGAGGAATTAATCTTGATATCATACTTGATATTTTAGTTCTCACTGCAATGTTTTTATATTAGGTAAGATTTATGTGAAAAGATTTTGAGCACTGAGATTTAATCTAGGTATAACATCCTGTTTTGAAGTGGTAAGTACTGTTTAATTATTTATCAATGCTAGGGAAGGAATGTGATATTTTCTGTCTTTTTTTTTTTTCTTTCAATAGCTGCTCGAGCTCATGAAAATAGATTTTTAAAGATTCGGGGTTATTTTTTGTTTGCTCTTTCCCATTCTGGTGGAGGGTGTAGGAAGGTTTTAGTTTCTCTTTTATTTCAGTGGCTTGAGTCTTTCTGTCTTTCTTGCTCAAACAAAAGACAATTAAAATACAAGTAAATGTGTTGATCTAAAAATACTTCAGATGAGCCATAATACTGCCAGGCACTTTACAGATACACAGTAAGACATGATCTTTCTTTTGGTAAAACTTCATTGAAAAGAAGTACTTACTGTTTTAGAAGCCTAAATTCCATTTTCTTAAGTGATTTGACAGGACTGGTAAATACTTCCAATTTTTTTTTTAAGACCTTAGCTGCCCCTCTGGAAAACGAGAGTTGGACTTCTGCCTCACTAGTTTATTTGAACTGAAAAAAAGAGCTTTTCTTTTATCAGCATGGCATAGATCTCTCTAATTGTCAGAGAGAGAAGTATTTAACCAACCATGGCACTGATGCCAGAAAGAGGGCTTGCAGAGACAAGCTTTTACAAAAGAAGTGGTGCACTGAGTAGTATAAAATCTGTTATTTGTTCTGTGAACTGACAGTTACAGCAGAAAATGGAGCAGAAAACATTTTCTTCTTTTGCTTTACTTCTTTGAATGAGCGGTCATAATTTATGAAAAGGAAGGCCCCAAATCCCCTATCTTTGCTTCAGGGGAAGATGCTCAGATTTTTGGGGTGATAAATGTTTTTTTTTTTTTGCTTAAGTGTCTTGATTGCTTTCTGTTCAGTTTTTGCTAATGACTTGAGATCCCAGTACTGGTCAGGTTTTTTGGTGGTGCTGATTAAATGTGCTGATGCATTGGCACTTGAGGTGCTGGTGTGCCATGACTTCTCTTGCTCTCACCCTAATTCATCACCAGGTCTGTGGCCTTTTCTGCAGGGAAGTACAGTTGTGCCAAGCTATAGCACCGTATTTCACTGTGCACGTGTCCTAAGTTTTGCCACTTTGTCAGAAACGGACTGGGAGAATTTACATTCCTCCTTGGAAGCACATAGATGTGCAACAGTGTGGTTTGCTTTAAGTTTTGCTAAGGAAATGAGGAGGAGACTAAGAATTGCATGGTAGCTTTCTGCTTGTTACCTTGCAGGTGTCTGTCAGTAAGGCTTGAAATTTTTTTTCTTGTAGACTAAATTTGCTGAAGGCAGGACTTGAGTTCTGTACCTGCCTGTGGCCTTTTGTCAGAGATGTGCTGAACATCCTCTTAAGGTGTTGACTTCACTGGGTTTGAGAGACACTCTGCACCTATTTTTTGTGGTGGTTGGTTTTTTGTTTTTTTTCTTTCTTTCCAAACTCTGTGTGAAGTGCCAGCACTGCTGTGAATAGGTGAAACGCACCTTCCAATGGAGAATGGTGGGGGAGGAGACGAGCGCTGGTGCTGCGGGGAGAAGCCGCACACATGCTGCAGCAGCCCATATGTTTGCATGATATGCTAGCCTCACCTCAGGTCACTAGCACTGAGACAGAGATGGACTTGAGGGAAATAAGATTTTGCCTAACCACTAGTTTTTTAAGAGCATTTCTCAGAGCAAGAGTAGATTTAAAGCTGATGCATTCTAAATTATGCAGCCTTCACCAAAGGTTTTTAAAAGTGCTTTTAAAATTATTTTTAAATACAAGCATTACATTGGGCCTAACATGTTACTTAATTAGCAGATATATTCTATAATTGGTGGATTTAAAGCAAATATTTGTTTAATTTAAGAAGAGTTACATTAAATAAGGATTGTTCCAAGTAAAATCCAAGACACCGGCACAGCTTTGTACATTTGTATGTCTTATTTTAGAGGTGTTTATGTGTTGGTGTTATAATTAATGTTAGGTCCTTCTGCTTACTGCTAGATAGTTCTTTACTGTACATTGAGACAGAGCACTACTGCACACCAAAGTATGCAATACCCAAAGGAAAAGTGTGATTCTAACAAATGGAAGCCTGTCTGTGACAGATACTCCAAAAGTAAGAATTTGAGAAGGTTTTGACCCCTTGTTTACATTATTGACTTCCTAGTAACATGAGAAATAAATTATTTTGATAGCAGTTTTTGCTAAAGTATACAAAACTAGTGAATTTGTACCCTGTGTACAGTATCACAGCAAACACTTTAAATTTGGTTAGTCCAGCAAACTTTCTGGGTTCATATATTGCACTAAAATTCTGTTGAACCTGTGGTAGGCACATTCCTTAGGATAAATGCAACAAATGCGGCCCACAGATTTAAAAATGGCAAAAAACAACAACAAAACAACAACAACAAAACTTTTTAATGTGTTTCATTATTAAAAGGCAAAATGTCATTAAAAGTGACAGGTGAAATTGTCTTATGTAGCAATGTGCATTGATCTCAATGAGATATTTCTATTATTCTCTTACATGAGAATATTACAGCAGGAAAAATTAAATTTAGTTTGCTTCACCATGTTAATACATGATCACAAAACGTGCATGAGTGTTAATGACTTAATCTTGTACAGTACTAGATATATTCCTGTAACCACTTTTAATTTTTTTATTCTTTTGCTGTATTGAAACTGGTTCAGTGTTAACCAGGTGAGCATAGTTATTCACAAGTTATTTACTTTTTTATGTTAACTAATTCAGCTTACTTATTGTTGAATATGTTCCTTTCCTAGGTTATTTTTTATTGTTCTGGTGTTGAAAAACATTTTTGCATCATTTTATCATTATAAGAATTCATGAAGTAAATAATTTGCAAATAATTGCAATAAGCACTGACTTCTGAACTGAAAAGAAGGAAAGCGTTTCTTGTGCAGTACATCTGAGGTTCATATAATAGTCTTGTACTATACTGTGCTTTATTTACTGCACTGTAAGGAAAAAATCCCTGTTCCACATTTTCATTTAGTGCAGGAAATCCAGTTTCTCCCCTCTTCCCCAGTGTTTTGTTGTCTGTTGTACTGCTGAAACTACAGTAGTTGAATATTGCAGTAGCATTTCAGTTATTTTTTTTATTGGAAGTGCTCAAAAATTGTTTTTTAAATGTTTTCAAAACCAATAAAACCATTTTATATTAAAACTACTTCCAGAGGACTTTTTTTACTATGGAAAGTGTGCATTAAGTTTGACTAAAATACAGACCTTTCTAATTTGTATGAAGACAGATCACAGCTGCCCAGCTGTACCGACTTGCTGCAGATGTTGAGCTCAGTCATACACTTCGAGGTGAGCAGAAAGGTGAGTATTCCCAGCTGGGATGCCTTCATCAGTCAGTGCTCCCAGATTAATCTCCTGAGAGGAGTTGGTGGCAAAGGGCTTCTGACCATTCACTTTATCTTTTATATTCCATTTCATTAGGTATTCTTTCTAAGGGGAAAGTAATTGTGTGGTGATGCTACTGCATTTGGGGGGTACAAACAGCCGCAGTTTGCAGTTGAACCTGGCAGCTCAAATTTGCCATCAAATATGCAAATAGTATGTTACTTCCAAATAAGGTGGTGATAGTCACACTGGTCAGAGTTGTCACCGTGTTCAGCTCCTCTTCTGCAGACATCCCTGTGTGGGTGTAGGTCCAAGAGTTCAAGTCTGGGTGGTGGTTCTTCCTGTTGTGGAATACAACATCCATTGCTGTTATAGCCATCCACAGTGGCAGTGCTTGGCTGGTTTTGATGTTCAACACCAGTAAAGCACTCTGACAAGACAGTTGCAGTGCAGCTTGTCTTGCTGCCATAAAGGGGAAATACACTGTTTTGATCTATGGAGTCCTTTGCTTAGGTTGTAAAATTGTATGTAAAGCCAGCAGTGTTTCCAGTACAGTCTAGGTGAACATGATGGAAAAGTATTGTCACAGAGAAGAAACTGGCTATGAGAAAAGGAGGATGAATACTCAGGTTTTCATGCCCCAAAAGAGAGCACTGCATAACAGACTTCTTCCCAGACTACAGAGGTGCTAAGATGAGCTGGCAGGTGGCAAGATCTGATGGTAGCACAAAACTCCTTAGGTTTGAAGAAAAAGAATCTGATATCACAGAGACATAAGTGAGACAACGTGAATTAAAGAGCATCAGAAAGATTGATTTTAACATGACATTGCAGGGACCTCTTAATGCATCTCACTAGATTCTAAATTAAGGTGTTCTAAAAACAGTTCTCAGTGAACAATTCATAGACATGCTTCCTTGATGTTCCACAGCCATTAAAAAATAATTCTCAAGGAATGAGATAAAGTATGATGTAGGAGCTATAAAAAGTTATTTTAGAAGTTGATAGCTCATCTGACGTAATAATGGGTTTTAATCAGAACCTCTTGGCTGTAGACTGGAAATAATTTGCTTTAATGGTTAATAAAAAAGTTTCATAAGAGCAAACAAATCTGTGACTGAATGGAAATGGCCTAACAGGAAAGATTTAAGAAGGTAGAAACATGGAACTAGATGCACTGTCAAAATACCTCAAAATGTTGAAATGAGCTTTGTAGGTTTCAAAAATACTAGATAGGTATATGTTTAATAAAAATATCCATTAGAGCTGGGGAGGGAGGTGGATTACGTGACCTCTGGAGATCTACAACCTTAGTCAACAGGTGCATTAAGGAAGGAGAGTTGAGTAAAATTTAACTGGATCTGACAGTGGCATGTGAGGGTGACACAGTGAGGGTGACAGAGCACTGGAACAGGCTGCCCAGGAGAGTTGTGGAGTCTTCTTCTCTGGAGACTTTCAAAACCCACCTGCATGCATTCCTGTGTGGACTACCCTGAGTGATCCTGCTCTGCCAGGGAGGTTGGACCTGATGATCTCTTGAGGTCCCTTCCAACCTCCGATATACTGTGAGACTGTGATGGCTGCTCTCGAAGTATAATACTTGATGATGATCAAATTCATTTGACAGCAAACATTTATCTAGGCCACCTCTGATGTGCAAATAAGGGATAACCAATGTCTGTCTTCTTTCACCCCTCTTAAAAATGGTGTAAGTTTAGCTTGGATAAGCAGAGGAAATAGAAGCAAATTGTGGCTTGCAAATTGTGGCATAACTGTAGAAAGTGATTACAGAATTCAGGAATGAGTGGTGCCCTAACCCCACACTTAAGATGTTTCTGAATAATGCTCATAAGGGAGTGCAATAAACTGGCAAGTTAGTGATTTATGTAAAACTTCTAATCTGCATGGTGTTTCTAAGAGGCTGTGGGCAGCTCACACTTGGTGCCACCTGTGTGTTCTTGCGTTTATCTGAGAGTGCAGTAAAAAGTTCTTAACATTAATGATGGAGTTGTCTTCTTGTAAGAAAACCCTCCAGTGTCTCAAATGACCAAAATGGGGTGATTCATAAGCAGGATCTGTGTATGGATCAGAGGCTTGTTCAGTGCTGCATAGCTTGATGATCTGATGGGATGCAAGACTGTACTGCCCTCTCTTTGTATTACCAGCCCTAGCAAATGGCATTTTAAGCAGTACTTACACTGAGTCTGAGTATGTTTGTTACTGTTATTGCAACAAATGAGCACCTTCTAGTGCATTATTAACATGACCTAACAAAATTGCAAATTAATTTTAGTCTCTTGCTTTTCCTGCTCAACTTGTAAAAAAAGAAAGAAAAAAAAAAAGCGTAAAAGGCAAACTAGGTAAGGCTGGATCAATTAAATCAAAAGTGACCTGAGAGCATGGACAAATATGCTTAGAAAGCACAGAGTGTGAAAAAGACAACTTCTTTCTGCAGATGCAATGTTTAAATACCCAAACCAGAAGACCATCTTGGTATAATGCACAGCATACAACAAAGTGATTTCAGTTTATGATAGGTCATAAAATATTTAAATGTGTAGGAGATACCCTACTAGTGATGTAAGTACATGGGATGTGTTGTTTTTGAATATTTGAATATCTGTGCTCCAATGGTTTTGTCATGGCTCCTCCCACGTCTGTTCTTCCTGGGTCTGCCTACTGGTTTTCTATATCTGGTAATGCCTCAGCTCTGCAATCATTTAAAAAGGTCTATTTTTGTTCCTGTAGCTCATCTTTTCTCTGTTTTCAGCTTCCCTGTAATAAACTGCTTTTATATGGATGATGATAAGTTATGTACCATTGGTACACTGCCTACCCACACTACCTAATTAGATGATGCCTAATAGAATAAAATTCACAAACTGCTGTTTCAAGTAATGTTAGCAGCGTGCTACTGAACTGGAACATACTCTGCTGCATATATGGGTTTTTTTGACACAAAAGTTAAAATTGTACTTGAAAAATTGGCCCAAGGATGGAAATGAGTCTCAGGAGCATGTGAGAAGGTTCTATTTTAACCCAAATACATGTGCAAGTAGCCATTTTTGGTAGAAATATTTTTGAAGTAGTATAGAAATTAAATAATCTAAACTTGTTTTTTTTAAGCATTCATGTATCTTAAAGGTAGGATAAAGGAGATGAACAGGAAGATGACAATAGTCTGCATTTATTCAGGAGTTGATAGCCTTATGTCCAGTTATTAACTTGGTGCTAGTGGATTTTTGTGAAGATTAAATGTTGGGGCTAAGTCCATCTGTGGCCTCAGATTTTCTGAGCAGCCTGTGGAAGAGGGTGGCTAGCAGGAATGACGACAACTGGTTCCCTACCTGGTTCGTCAGGTAGCTGACCTACCCATCACTTCAAATATGTCCTTCTCAACAACCTTGCTTTACAGAGCTATTGGGCTCCCTCTTCTCAGATTCTTCTTTGGTTTATAGTATGAATGGGAAAACACAGCTGGGGCAAGATGAGGCATTTTGAAATGTGCTGTTTAAAAAGCTGTGTATTAAGAAATTATTATTTCTGACTGGAGCAAAATGCTATTTGATTCTCTTTAAAACTTTTGAAAATCAGAACAGTCACTCCTGCTATATATGTATAGATGAGAGGGGAGATGAAGCAGCCCTGTCCAAGAGGTCCTGCTCAAAAGTTCTTGTTGCAATGGCATAACTAGAATCTGCTCTGACAACGATTACTTGTGGAAAGCAAAATTGATGCTGGGGCCTAAAATGGCTGTCTCTGCAAAAGCAAAACAGGAGACAATGCTTACTTATAGGGAATTGATGAAGACCTGTTAAGCTGCACAGAATTATTTTACTGCCTCAAGAATTATCTGAAGTTGCCTTTTTTTTTTCCTTTTTTTAAAATAACATGTACAAAAGGTAGCTATGTAATACAGGAGGATACTTGCATTTCCCTTTGTTTGGCAGAGACGATAGTTTTCTCACTAACAGGTATCTTTTTACAGCATGTACAGAGCCCTACATCCTTGCCAGACATCCTGTTTTAAAAGAGTACTTGCTTGTGGGATGATTTTCTGTAAGAGCCAGACCTGAAGATGTAGAGACACTTCTTGGATGGTGTGCTATGATGTCTAGTTTGGCCTTAGTGATAATTAATTCCCAGCAACAACACTTCCACTTTTCTTGGAAGACAGTCAGTGGAGCAAATGGAAATAGTGAAAATCTGTGTACTTTAAAGCATTCAAACACTTGGAAAAAAAATCAGAAGTAATTTAAAAACAGCTTACAAGGGCAATTATTTGCTATTTCCATTTTCATTATGAAATAAGGGAGAAACACTATAAGAAGAAGCATCTTGTGTGAAAAGGAGAGACATGAAGATGGGATCGAGTGCTGCTCAGTCACAGGCCCAGTCAGAACAATAGCTTCCTCCAGTCTTGGCAACGTTTTAGGCACTGGCATATAGCATGTAGCATGTACTACTTCATACACATATGGAGAATTATAATCTCAAGGTATTTATCCCTGGAAAGATCTGTACCATTACAATGGGCTGAGCTGTTGGCAGAAATAACACACGACTGTGTTAACCATAGGATCACTGGTGGTGAATTAAGCTGCGAACAGTGACAGCAGTTGACTGGCGCTCAGTACCTCCGGGTCTCGGTTCTGGCAGCTCTCCTCCCTCTCAAGCTGAAAATAGAGAAAGATGACATCTGAGAGGTGGTGATTCAGACAAGTGTTTACCACTTCATTCAAATGCATATGCACAAAATAAGTGTGACTTTCCACCTCCACCGTAGTTGCTCTTCTTACTGTGCAGCTTTGCTCATCATGCCAGAGAGACTTCCAAAAGAAATTGCCTGTAAACTGTTACAGTCACAGAAATTAGGAGCAAAGTTTCTTACATCTTTCCCCACTGAGAGCCTCCTCTTGTGAGAACTGGAGAGCTCAGAAGCTTTCCTGGAGGACAAAGATCTCCACAGGCAGGAGTGAGGGAGCTGGGCCAGGGTAGGTGTTAGTGCCTTAGGAACACAGACCCACGCTTTGAGAGCAGTGTTAAATTTTGTCTGCAGGCTGTCCTGAAAAGGTGTGGTGAATTTCTGGTTCGCATCTGTCTGTCCCTGCGTGATGGGCACCCTGCAGTCATCTCGCAGGGACAAGTAGGGCTGCAGGATTTGATGTAGCTGGAGGCAGTAACTTAGCAGCAGGCAATGCAGAAAACAAAGCACATCCGGGTAGAAGATTTGTTGCCTTAAGGAAAAGAAGTTGGGGAAAAGAGGAGCAGTGACTTTAAAGAACTGAAAATGAAAAAGGAGCACGAAGAGGCTGCTAAAAACCTGAGGGTTGGCTGAGACACCAGTCCATCTGGGGTGACATTTGCCAGATGAAGTTCTTGATTACAAAATTTAACCTTTTATCTTTATCAGTTTCACATCTTGTTATCATGGTGTTTGAAATCTAGATTTAAACTCCAGGAGCTAACACATACTT
This sequence comes from Indicator indicator, assembly GCF_027791375.1. Classification (NCBI taxonomy): domain Eukaryota; kingdom Metazoa; phylum Chordata; class Aves; order Piciformes; family Indicatoridae; genus Indicator; species Indicator indicator. The sequence continues at coordinate 9,001,088 of NC_072025.1, forward strand.
GGATGTAACTGTAGAGCCAAGAAGCGTGTTGAGTCTTGGGCTCTTAATAATACTTCTGGCATTAGTCTCATTAGTGAGTCATTGCCATGGTAGTGCAGAAATCGAGATTACCAGGCTATCAATAGGTATTTACTTCTTTTATTCATAGCAATGACTCACTAACAATATTTTTTTTTGTTGTTTTCCTATTAATTCTCTCTTGGATGTAGTTTTCCATTTACCTGCCACTGTAGCGTTTTCAGTCATTCATCATAATATTTTGTGTTGCATGACTCAACAGAACAAAAGACAATAGGACAAAACCCTGTTTGTGTTGTTTGCATCTGGATTTTTTTGTTTAATTGTGGTTAAAATTACTTTTGATTCCTTTGGTTTAAGTGGAGAGCAGCAAATATAACTGATCCAATTTGAATTAAAATCCTCTGTAGCAAAAGCATACCCTGTATTTAATAAACCCTACTTTGATGTCACTTGATGTCAAAGCTTTTGTGACTTAACCATAACTATAGTTAGTATATAAAGATAATTTTATTATGATAACCATTTGGAATTGTGAAACAAGACTGTTTTCCCCACATTATTTCCTCCTTTTAGAACAAACACTGCTTAGTTTAAAGCAGTGAACTGTTTTAAAGCAGTTTCATTTTATAGTGTATGGATTCTCTTCATCTTATAAAATAATTTACGACAAAGAGACATAAACCAAATGTAGATGTATATAAAATTCAGACCCCAAATTTGGTCTGTCAGGTGAAATGCCATAATCTAAGAGATGGAAAATAATTTAAAAGTCTCTCATTTTTCTGTCTTTTGTAGGACTGAAAGTTAATTTAAATGGCAAGAGAAATCAAACTTACGAGAACTCACAACTGGGATGGAGTAACAAGATAAAATATTAATATGTTTTTAATGGTCTTTATATAAAGTTAAAGCATTCATTCCACTTCACCCAGATGATCTAAATGCAGGTTATTCTCTGCAACTGAAAATCAATTATTTGCAGAAAGCTCTCACGAGAGCTCTCATCCACTGTTAGTCTCTAATTGTGTTGGACCATACAATATTAAATGAAAGAAATATATACCTTAAATAAGAACTGGATGTTTGTTAACAAATAGGTTGTGGTTTATTTACCCCTGTTTTAAAGTAAAAGAATAATTTAAAATTCTTCTATTTTGAGTGAACTGCTGGAGGTCTTGCTGGGTTATTGGAGATAACTATTGATCCCACTGAAAATGCACACAGACCTTAGCTTAGCTTAGGGATGCCTCTGGCTAACAAACCCAGAAACACAAGCTTTGTTGGCAGCAGGTCATCTACTTATGGATTTAGGGTTTTACTGTGTTGTACCTCAGTGACATTTCCACACAAAAAAATTAATCGGTAAGATCTTATTTTGGGCTGTTACACTCTGATACTTAAAAAATTAAACATAAGTTGAGTATGCTAATACCCTATTATAAACATCAAAAGGGCATTATTTTGAATTTCCAGTTTATTGAAATTACACATTACTCAGGATTTTGTGTTTGAGTTTTGATGTTTTGAAAAAACCCCAACAATTAATGTGCTAATAAAATATTCACAAACCAAACCTTTGTTAAGCAGGACTTCAGGATGCTTGAGATGCTTCTCCTCACAGCCTTCTAGCGTAAAGCTGAGAACAAGACTGCAGAAAACCAGAGGAGCAGAGTCAAAGCAAGGGATAGTAATGCTGGAGTAGGAAATTTACAGGGAGAAATAATCCAGTATCTTTTATTAGACCAGTCAATACCACTTAAAAGCAACCCTGCACAAGCTTTTGGGGGTCTAATATTTCTCTCTGAAATGGTTTGTACACTCTAGCAGCGTGTAAGAGGCAATACGATGAAACCAGGTATTTGTGCTCAACAGCCACAAACCTACATATTGTAAGACTAATTTACTAATCAATGTCAGGATCAACCCCAGAACAAATTCTTCACGAAGTAATTGGACCTGGAAATGATGCCTACTGTAATTTAGGCAGATTTTCCTTGCTTGGCTGTCACACAGGAAGCCTTCCACTTCAATTTGGACAAGTTTTGTGCTGGGAGAGTGCTGTCGACAAGGCTGAGCAAGAGGAAGGGGAAAGAAACATTGAGTGTCTGGAGGCTCAGTCCAGAAACAGAAGTTTGTGGGTTGGTTTGGTTTTGGCTTGGGTTTTTGTTTTTTTTTTTTTTTTTTTAATTACCCAAAAGCTTATCTTTTTTTTTTTCTGCCTCCAAAATTTTGTCACTTTTGGTCTAACAAAAGACATTGTTTACCCCTGTAAATCTACCTGTACGTATTCAAAGACACTTCTGACTGTGAAGACACTTACCAAGTGCAACTTTTCTTTATTTCTTAGATGCTCACCTGATATTTTGTAAGTAATATCCAACTTTTATTTTGGGACACACACAAACTGATATTGCTGTTGAGATTGTGTTTCCTTAGGGCCTCTGGGAGGACAGTGAATTCTGTGTGATAACAGCACAGGTTTGCTTGAGCCCTGCTGTAGAGGTGTTAGTTACCTGGGTGTTTCATGGTCTGCTTGGGGCACAGTCCAGAGAGCTGAGCCTGAGTCTTTGTTTGCTTTGGAAAGGGTAGAGTTCCTCACCAGATGATGAAAGAAGTAGGTCACCCAGGCTGTGAGGGGTCATGCTGGATGAGCCAAAATACAACAAAAAAAAGACACTGATTCCCTGCCAGTACAGGTGCTGCTGCATTTACTGTTAGTGATGCACGTGATTTTCCACATGTTCATCCCAAGGTGAAAGTATATTTTCTGTGCTCACAGGTTGTGCAATGCCTGGAAGAGTTTGGCTTGGGCTTGTAGAAAGCTACAAAGTTCAGACTAAACCACCCTACTTTATTTACATTTTTTTTTAGCACAGCTCTTCCTGTTGTCCCTGGCTGTCTGGGAATGCCGGGGGGAAAGGAAGGGCCTCCTGAGTGATTCACAGGCAGCTGTTGAAGACTGTGTGAATTCAAGCCACCTGCAAAAGCATCGTGGAAGCAGGTCCTTCCAACAGGAGCGTGGGTGACAGCCAGAAGCATCACTGAACCTCGATCTGGGAATGCCCTCAAATGTTTGGCCAAAACGTTGTCTGGGCTAATAGGTTGCTATACTGCTTGTAAGCCCGAACAGAAAGAGGCTAGATGTTTCTTTTGAGAAAATGTAAAGCCGTTACAACACTGTTGATTTCACACAACGTTTTTACAGTTTATATTTTCTCTCTCCTTTGGTATTCTCACTTCTTGGGTGTTATGTCAGGTCAGCTCCTTATACAGCACAGGCTTCCTTCCTCCTCCCAGTATCCTGGACGGCAACGCTGTCTTGTCCTGGCAGACAGGGTCCCTTCTGTGCACTGACAATGACTATTTTTTCCTTTCAGTTTTTCCCAAATTTTTGCAACTCCCCAAGGTTCCCTGGATGCAAGGGGTTTAGGCAAGAGCTCCGACAGGTTACACCCGGCCCTCGGAGATGCGGTTAAGGCCATGCCGATATAAACCGCCTGGTAAATGTTTAGACAAATGATTTTATTCACTCCCACAAGCGGTACCCATCACGGAGAGTACGGGGAGGCAGACCGCCGCCTGTCTCCCCGCGGTGAGGCGGGCGGAGGCGCGGTAAGGCTGAGAGGCCCCTTCGCGCTGCCCGGGCGGTGCGTGTCTCCGGGCGGGGCGCGGAGCGAGAACCAATCGGGAGGCGCTGTCTGTTCCCTGGTGGGTGGTGGCGCGGGCTCCTGTGCCAATCAGAAGAGGCGGAGGGGCCGGAGAGAGGAGGGGAGCGCGCGGCCGTGGTTGAGGGGCTGGGGGCGGGGCTGGATGCTGGGGGGCCGGGCGGCGGCGGTAAACACGGTGGCGGGGACGCGGCGAGCGCGCGCCACTGGGCCATGGCCGCTTCTCCTGTTGAGGTGTTTGGGCTGACGGGCGAGGAGGTGAGGCCTGCCAACGCCCCCCCTACCCCGAGCTTCCCGCTTCCTTTCTCCGAAGAAGGCGGGCGGCGGCTTCCCCGCGGCGCCAGGCCGGGCGGATTTCCCTAAAGGGCGAGGGTTTACCGTGGGCCCGCCGCGGTCTGGTGTGGCTGCGAGGTTGGGGAGAGGGAGCTGAGGGGCGAGGCGCAGCTGGGCGAGGTGATGTGATGTGATGCGACGTGGTGCGATGTGATGTGGCGGCCCCGGTGGGCCCACCCGGGAGCGGGACAGCGCGGGGTCGGCGCCCCCTTGCCAGCTCCCTGCCGTATCAGCTGCCGGCCGGTGGCGAAGAGCGTAGTAAGCCGGTGGCTGCCGTGTCTCCTAGCACCGGCATTCCTGTCTCTAGGCTGCCGTTTGGAAGCGGTGCACGCCTTTGCGCGGCAGACGGAGGCAGCGGCGTGCGTTGGGCAACTTCCTAGTGAGGGAGCTGGGGGCGAGGCGCCGTGTCTGCTCTCCGCGCCCCCCCTACCAGCCCTGGAGAATAAAGGCTTTGTTCCAGGCTTTGTCCCAGGCAGGATTTAACCATTGAAGCGGGGAAGATAGTTCGGGGCCACAGGAGTGGTGCTTCTTTACGCATTGCCGTTAGCGAGTCTGAAAGCTTGTGTGCGTTTCGGTGTTTTTCGCAATAAATCCGTGGGTAACCGAAAACGATTTCTACAGCGACTTCTGTCGTGAGCTCGTAGAGAGCGTGGGTCTCTAGAAAGTGGTTGATAGTGGTGTACCAGTTACTGTGCTGTAGGGAGGTGGGACGGGCTTTTCTATCGTATCTGGCTTGTGCATAGGGCAGAACGTTGATGGAGTACTTAACTTTCTTAAAAGGAGAGGTGGTTTATCCTTAGTTAGCTTTGTCCTTAGTTGCAGGTACAGGAAGACTAGAAGCTATATCTGTCTGAAAGCTGTTTGGTGACCCATCTGAAATGTCAGTGATGTCTTTAAGCCAATAGGGTATTTCACCAAGACTGTCTTTGGGCTCTTTTCGTGTTCAGCTTGTGATGATCTCTGTGTCAGTGCACATTTGTTGTATCCTTAGCATGGATTCAATTTATGAAAACTCTGAAATATTACTCTTGGCCCATTAGCATGGCTTTCTTCCCAGGAAGCAGTGTAGAACCTGAGAAAGTAATTATAAAGCTCTTGAACGATTTTCTATGCAATTCGAGTGTTGAAATGAAGAAAAAAGGAGTTCTAATAGAAAACTAGCACAGCATGCTGCATGGTTTGCATGTCACTTCCTATTGCAAGATCCTGTTTTCAGTTGCTAGTAATTTTTTGAGGCCATCTAGATGGACTAAAACATTTCCATGCCTCAGGCTATTGTAACTTTATTAAACTTCAATCACTTTATTTGTTTCTTAGCCTCCATTGCTATGGGGAAAATATTTTGAAATCTGGTCAAAACAGAACAATTTCCTCCATCCTTTTGAACATGAATATGTTATGTTCCTTTGGAACTGCTGGAAAAAGAGGAAAGAAGTTTGAACATGCAGCAATTCTATTGGATCCAACTTTTCATAATTCAAAACCTTTACCAAACTTTTTTTCAAGTTATGAATGTGAAAAACACAGTTTATGATCAGAGACTCTAGTCTAGAGTTGGTGCTTATTGACTCACATGTAAAGAGATTGCTCAATTTTTGTCATAGTTTTCATGTATGATTCTGCTTGCACAGATAACAAAACAAATGATTGTAGGGTTATAGGAAAACTGCTGTCAGCTGCTTTTGGGTAGAGTAGTAGAATGGAAATTAGAGCTCTGCCTTTCTAAATTGTAGTTTCTTTCTCTTCCTGGAGTTTAAATCTGGAAGATTGCATACACAGAATCACAACAAAACCCACAAAGTCAGAAAACAAAATGATACCGAAAGTATCATCAAGGAGTTTTCTGCGAAAGCCTCCTCCACTCTTGTTTTGCAGCCTTTCATAGTTTATGTGCACATTGCTGCTTTCCCAGGGCTGCTCTGTGACCTGAAAGGTGGATTTGCTTGGGGTATGGTTTAGGCTGGAGGTGAGGAGAAAGTTCTTCACAGAGAGAGTGGTTGGCCATTGGAATGTGCTGCCCAGGGAGGTGGTGGAGTCACCATCCCTGGAGGTGTTCAAGAGGGGATTGGACATGGCACTTGGTGCCATGGTTTAGATAGGCATGAGGTGTAGGGTGACAGGTTGGACCCGATGATCTTTGAGGTCTCTTCCAACCTTCTTGATTCTATTCTATTCTATTCTATTCTATTCTATTCTATTCTATTCTATTCTATTCTATTCTATTCTATTCTATTCTATTCTATTCTATTCTATTCTATTCTATTCTATTCTATTCTATTCTATTCTATTCTATTCTATAGGTGTCTGGAAAAAAAAAACAGGGTTATCTGCAAAACCTATTTACTTATTGCAGCTATTGCATACAGTCATATAGGAAATATAATAATTGTAAGCAAATGGTCAATAAAATAATGAAGGTGAGGAGAAACTAGTCTGGTTGTTTAGGTGGTTTAATATAGTATTAGAGTGCGGATTTTGGCTCTTTCTTCCCCTCCTCTGCCATATTCTACATTTGTTCCAGATTTCTTGGTTAGTAGTGTATTAATCAGTCAAACTGATAAAATATTGCTAATATGATGATGCTGACACAAAATGGTGAAGAAGCTGGGATGAAGGGCTGTAGCTGAGGATGTTGTATATACAGTGGGTTATGTGCTTTGTTTAGGTATCTGAACTTCAGTGCCTGAGTCTAGCCAATGCAATTGTTTTTAATGTCTCTGGTTGCATTTTTCTTTTGTAAAAGTGTCTGTCTCTCTTTTTTTAATTTTTGTTTTTTAAAGATAGAAACAAGTACTTTAGACTATACTTCCCACCTCCAGGTCAGACTTTTTCTCACGGTACTGTTTGCCTCAGGCTGCTTAAAAAAGTAAACTGCTGTAGACCTTGTCTTGACCTGTGAAGTGGTAATGGTGCATGTTGTTGCAGGTGTTGGTCTGGATTTGGAGGACTGGACTGACACAAGTGCTGTTTGTTTTCTTTGTCCTAGCAGGCGTACCATTGCTGGTGCTCGTAAGTGTGCTTGTTGAGGTAGGGTGTCTATAGCTACAGGGGTTTTGGCTGAGGAACTTTATAATACAGAACTTTGAGGTTGATAGGCCTTGTATTTCTTGACTGATGAGTACTTTGATGAAGAACTGAGCTATTCACTTCCAGTTACTGTGGTTTTGTCATGGTTGACTGCAATGCTAAATAGCTAAATACAGTATTTTCAGACAGTAGTTGTGGAAGGTCCTTCGAAGACTGAAGGAAGATGAATTGATGTCTCAGCTAATGCTCTGTTATTACTTAGGTTTCAAGAAGGTATTGCATTTTTCAGTGGCTTGCTGGGTTAAAAGTACAATTGTTAAAGAGCTCTCCAGAATAACTGTATTTGTTTCTGTTTTCTAGTGAAAAACTTGCATGCACTGTGGGGCTTTGGAATGGCATTTAATAAAATGATGCTGTGTATATATGCATGTGTTTCATAGCCAGTTTAATTTAAAAGTATCCATATGTCAGACCTCCTACACTGACAGTCTGAATTAAGAACTTTCTTATTTTGCTTAAGTCTTTTTATATTGGCTAAACAACGGGGTAAGCTAGCTAGCTTTTGATCTCTTTTCTATTATGTTTGGTCTGTTTCAGGGATCAGACTAGTAATAGGAATTTCTCACAGGCAAAAATGCACTTCCCACTTGCGTTTTTTTGCCATGTCAGGTTTCATAGTTGCTTGAAAGCTGTCCTGTGTAGATCAAGTGTTTTGGTTTTCAACAGGTCATGTAAGATTTCTCATAAGGAATCTTAAGGAATTTCTTCCTTAATTTGTGATAAAGCGGTGGTGTTAAACAATCTGTAACAATAGTCAGCATTTCTTGAAGGATGATGCTTCCTTATTTACGAACACAAAATGCTCCTATAATACAATTAGTGTTAAGTTGGGGTTAGTAGCACTGCAACTGGCAGGTGGAAGTTAAACTTTCATTATGCTCCCAAGATTGATTAATACAGTTCTATAATAAAAATCTTCCTGAATCTAAAACTTGCTTTGCTTGCTTTGAGAGAGTTTCTTCAAAGAAAGGTTGTTTAGTTCTACTGGTCACTGTAGAGGAGTAAGAGAGTGCTTTCTGGGTTGTGAAGGAATGGTCAATAAGGCAAAGTCTCCTTCCCACTTTCCACCTCCTTCTGAAATGAACTGCTGATGTTAACAAAGCTTAATATAATTTAAAAGTCACTTAACATACAGGTCTGCCTCACTTGCAAGGTCTGAACATTGCAGGAATTACTTTCATTCAGCTAAGGCTTATTATTCTGCTGATTTTTTTTTTTTTAGATTAAATAATTTTGTTTAAAATTCTTAGTACTTCTTTATGTATAATGTCTAAGGAAGGTCTGTTCTTAAGTATTTATTTTACTATTAGACAGGTGAAGAATGCCAATAGCTTCCGGATGTTTAAGGAAAAACATTCTGTGCTGACCTCAGTGTAGGTAATGGAAGAGCCAAGTCTGTAATTATTCAGACTCTGAAGGGTTTCTTTGAGATTAAAATATTGCTTATTGCCTCAGTAAATGCCATTAAGGAATATGTTTTTGTTGTGAAACAAACAACTTTTATAGTCACTAACGATCTTGAGGTAAAAACCCAAACCCCAAACTTTCAGTGCAATTTGAAATAAGTGCTCTTGGGTAGAAGATACAAACTAGTAGCCTTGCTAAGATATGTGGATTTTAACTTGGGGAAGCACACAGTGTCATCTATTACAGTTTGCAGATGCAAAAGGCTATCTGTTCAATTGGGATATGTACTCATTTTAGTTGTAGGTAATCTTTCAGCATCATTTCTGAGCTGGTTCAGAGTCTGATTATGTCTGTAATCAGCGATTTGTGCTTTAACTACAAGATACTAGTAGGGTGAGGTTGGATACCTTGAGTAAGATGTCTCACATATTTGAGAAGTGTGCTATAAAAGAAACTACACATTCATGTTGTGTATCTGTTATGCTAGTACTTACTCTTTAATGAGGTCCTGGCTTTAGTACACTTTGAGTCATGCAAGTGTCCTGACTTTTGCTGTTTATTACAGGATTTCAGGGGTTGGAAGGGGCCCAAAGAGATCATCGAGTCCAACTCCCCTGCCGGAGCAGGACCATACAGTCTAGCTCAGGTCACAGGGGAATGCTCAGGTCACAGAGGAATGCATCCAGACGGGCCTTGAAAGTCTCCAGAGAAGGAGACTCCACAACCTCTCTAGGGAGCCTGTTCCAGTGGTCTGAGACCCTTGCAGTAAAGAAGTTCCCCCTTGTGTTAAGGTGGAACCTCCTCTGCTGCAGCTTACATCCATCGCTCCTTGTCCTATCACAGGGAGCAAGTGAGAAAAGCCTGTCCCCTCCCTCCTGACACCCAGCCCTCAGATATTTATAAACATTTGTTAAATCCTTTCTAAGTCTTCTCTTTTCCAGACTAAAAAGCCCCAGGTCCCTCAGCCTCTCCTCATAAGGCAGTGCTCCAGTCCCCTAATCATCCTCATAGCCCTCTACTGGACCCTCTCCAGCAGATCCCTGTCCCTCTTAAACTGGGGAGCCCAAAACTGAATGCAGTACTCCAGACGAGGTCTCACCAGGGCAGAGTAGACGGGGAGGAGAACCTCCCTCGATCTGCTGGACACACTCTTCTTAATACACCCCAGGATCCCATTGGCCATTTTGGCCACAAGGGTACATTGCTGTCCCATGGATAACTTGTTATCCACCAGGAGTCCCAGGTCCTTCTCCATGGGATGGCTCTCCAGCAGATCACCTCCCAGCCTGTACTGGTGCAGTTTATTATTCCTCCTCAGATGCAGGACTCCGCACTTGTCCTTGTTGAACCTCATTTGGTTCCTCTGTACCCAGCTCTAAGTCTGTACAAGTCTCGCTGGATGGTTGCACAGCCTTCAGCTGTATCAGCCAAGCCTCCCAGTTTGGTGTCATCAGCAAACTTGCTGAGCAGACACTGTCCCCTCATCAATATCATTGATGAAGATGTTGAACAGCACTGGACCCAGCACTGATCCCTGGGGTACTCCACTAGTTACAGCTCTCCAGGTGGACCTGGCACCATTGATCACCACTCTTTGAACTCTATCTTGCAACCAGTTCCTAATCCACCTCACTGTCTGCTCTTCCATCCCACACTTCCTGAGCTCGCTTGCTAGGATGTCATGGGACACGGTGTCAAAGGCCTTGCTAAGGTCAGGGTAGACTACATCCATTGGTCTCCCTGAATCTACCCATTCAGTTATGGCATCATAGAATGCTATCAGATAAGTTATCAGATTTGTAGCTGTTCAGTGATGACGTCAGCAGTCTCTGTAGATGTGCACTGCAGAACACTCTAAATAGCTGATAATTCTTTTTTTTTTTTTTTTTCTTTCCCTCTACTGACTTTCTGGACCCCTCACTATATGGGCCGGGAGGGATCACCCTACACAGGATACAGACCGTGTTCAGCCTTTTGACCATCTCTGCCTATACATACTCTTTCACTGAGCCAGGCTATTTACTGATTTCACTTTTGAGCTTCTAGATGATTGGTATGTTTGTTTCATCTTGCTGTATCTGCACACACCCAAATCTCAAATTTCTGTTTTCTTCTTATATGTGCAGGCATGGAATGATGCTTAAGAAAGCCTTAATATAGAATTCCTGATACTGCTGTTATCTTGGAAGGTGATGCTGCTGTACTTTTTTATCATTGTAATAACCTTTGATGTTCTTTCCTTGGCTTGATTTGGTGGTAGTTGATTCTTGACCTATCTAGCTGGAACAAAAGAATAACAGGATGTTGTTGCCTAGAGCAATTGTTTACTACGAAGTGTGCTCTCTGTTGGACTGCTCAGACATTTTATACTGGCTTCCTCAGAAAAAGCTGTCTGGTAGTCCAGCAGATACTACCATTTTATATTTTACATTTTAGAATAACAATTCTGGTTTTGGTATTTCCTCAGATCCTGTACGGGTCTTTTCTGTAAAAGTATATTGAAAAAAGAAAACGAAAACTTGAACCAAAAATTACAACAGGAAAGCTAGTAAAATTTATTTTTCAGTACTAATCAAATATGTACTCTGAAGAACCTTTCTCCTAATGTAAAACTTTTATATTGCTATAAAATTATTCTAATTTATCTGAATTCTCCATGTATTCTGTGCATACCTACTTTCTCTGTATTATTTTTGCATAGATCTGAATCTGACTCAAATCAGTCACGTGCTGGAGGTTTGGGATATGTCGGAAATAATTTTTGAACCTGAGAAATAGATTGCAGCTTGCTGAAAACTCCTGTAAATCTGTTTGGACTTGAAGTTTACATTAACATCAGAGTGTGCCCTTACAGCCACTGAATTAGATAATACCATGTTATGTGTTGTGTCTTACCACTTCCAAATGAAGAACAATTAGTGTAATACCTTAATAGTTGAATTATTGGTTGTTGCAGACATTAATGACTGGCAAAGGTAAATGCTTCTTTCTGGTGTAACATTATAATGTTTCTGTGCACAAAATAAAAACCTTTGGGCTTTCCCACCCAACACAGGTATAAAGTACTGCAGCCAAAACATGTAAGGTGGCAAGTTACAACTCTTTGTTGTGATCATGTTGCGAATCTTTACCACTTTTAGTTTGTGTAGAAGATATTTATCATCTGCAGTCTGTGGAACTGGCAGTGCACTCTAACTGCACTCATGTACACACATGCATGTGTGCACACTCACAGACTGGAGTTGACCTGTGGTGACTTGGGTGAGGATAGCACTTTGTTGTTCAGGGTTTTGAACTACAGGCATCACTGTGTGACTACTACTTAATTTGTGCTTTCTTTCCCATCCTTTTTTCTGCATATGCCTTTTCTTCTGTTTTGTACTCTGTCTTGGATTTTTACCACTGAAGTAGGAGTTGCTCTCCCAGATGTTCTTAGCGTTATTTTCCTCCTCTGTGAATTTGGGAAGGATGGGGATGAGAATGGACAGTGTTAACACCAGTTTATGGTCACGGATTAAAATCAGCTGTAACCCAGGCAAGACGGTTCTGTTACAATGAAGTTGTGAGCAAATTTTAAACTCCTTAAGAGCTTGATGTTTTTTTTTTTTTCCTAAATGCTATTTTCTTTCCCAAAATGAACAGTTGTACAACCTCTCACCTTAATATATGTTCCTTGAATCTAAGTAGTGACTTTTCGTAGTGACTTTTGTGGAAATGAAACACTATTTACTTCTAGAAGGGCCACTTTCTTAGTTTGACTCTTGCTTTACAGTGTGGAGAACGTATTCTAAAACTATTGTAATGGGCATACATGAAAAAATGTGTGTGTCACAATCAGTTCAAAGTATCACAGGCTAGTAGGCATTGTCTTTAAAGTTATTGACTGTCTACATATCAGATGAGACACCCTCTATTTCATCATCTTGTTACATACTGTTACTAAATAGATTAATGGTTAGAGACTGTGAAAAAGGCAGGTGTTAGCAGGCCCAACCATTTGAGCAGTTGATCTTGAAACATCCTTTAGAATATACTAATAGAATTGATGAGTATAATGATAAAATTTGGAAGTTCATATTAAGATAGCTAACTCGATTCAGCTCTGTAGAGGATGTTTTGTCTGACTTAATCAGCCCAAGAATTTTTGACAGTTCAGTCTGTTGTAATATGTGGTAGCCTTAACCTTCCACATACCCCAACCCTCAGCTTTAAACATATTATATGACTTCTAAAAATGTATCCTTAAATTTGTTAGGTGTAGACTAACTGACACTTGGTGTCATTTAGACTTCATTTGTACACAGCCACTCTCTGGCAGATTCAGTAGTTTAACAAATACCTATTATTTTCCCACACTGTGTTTGCCTGATTTATCTTGGGGTACTAGTAGTCTCAGAGGGAACAGCTTCCAGTTCAGTGATAATAGTGAAATGATCAGTTTGTGTTTTGTATTTGATGCTGTGTTGTGGGCTGGTTTTGTATTGTTTTGTTTTGTTTTGTTTTGTTTTGTTTTTTTCCCCCCTCTCCAACCTCCAAAGTGACTGACAGTAAGATGTTGTCAAAAAGAGCTTCCTCTATACATACAGCCCCTGTACAACGCTGTGCCCAGAGCTGCTGCCTTTGGTGGGCTGTTGTGTGTGCATGTCTGTGTTACAGAGCAGCTGGGTACTAGGGCTTTACAGCTGTAAGACTCCTACTGCATTCAAAGCAGCAGTGAACACTCTGTTTGGCTGTATAGACAGAACAAATGCAGACTGACCCCTTCAAGTTGATGCTAGGACTGTGAAAGTGTAGGTAGGCTTTTATGGTCAGGAAGAGACTCCTGGAGAGAGAAATTGATCTGAGAGAACAGTTTCTGGACAAGCTGCAGTGCTGCTAGACATAGCTGGCTACTGACTATAAGCCTGTCCCTCTGCCACGAGAACCACTGGACACACTGCAGTGGTGGAAAAGAGTAGCAAGGCAAGCTTGAGAGTGTATGCAGTCAATACAGACAAGGCACAGGCTGCAGCCTGTTTCTTGGACTGTGAAAACATATACAACCCCTCTTGGATCAGTAACTGTTTCTGTGGATTCACAGGCAGTTGCAGCCTGGGAGTGTTTTCAGGAACCTATTCTCTGTCATCAGGATCAAGTATCTAATGCCTTGTTTCTGCCTAATTTTTGACTGCATGAAATCAGTTTCAAACAGTCCTGGAGCTGTTTGGCTATTTATTGCTTTCTGAGATTAGTGTGTTTTGGGCAGATTTTATGAGCTGTAGCAGCAGTTCCTTGATAATTTGGCCTGTTGTCAATGAGTGGGGAGAAAAGGTCATACGGTTACAGCACAGACCTGTATCCTGTGAGGGCTCTCTGCCACCTCAGGATGTGTGGGGCCATAGCATAATGGGACCTTCCAGTGAAAGGCACTTCTGACTGCATTTGGATTGATCTGTCTGGATTTCTCTTGATCTGCGTTGTGCACTAGTGTGACCAGAGAATGCCAACTTAATATCTCATGTTTAAGTTTTGCCCGTGCACATGAGCACAGGATTTTTCCTGACCTTTCTAGTCTTTTTGGCTAGGAAGAGGGAGTAGTGGACCCTTCGGTGTCACCTGTCAGTGTATAAAATACACAAGAAGGTGTGTGGTGGGTTTTTGGGAGGGGAGAGTGGTTAGTGAAGAAAGTGGAAATGGAGATCTATGGGGAAGAGTGTTCTGAACAATTCAGATTTTTTTAAACTGTTTTTGTTAATCTGCATGGCAGTTCATAAGCAAATGTCAGCTTGCTTAGTTATTCTGGACTAGCTAAAATCTTGTAGCTATCATAGTTTGGTGCTGACCCCAAACAAATAATTCGCTCATTCAGCCAAGTATGTTAAAATCAACATTCAGCATGCCATCCTGAGGTTTCTAGTTTCCTGAGGCCATGTACAAAGCAACTCTTTCTGTAAAGCAGATCCCTCTTACAATACAAGTAAACAAGCCATGTGATTAAACCCATTTTAAAATCTGAAGAGTTTGGAGCCTACTTCTAGGATCTCGCTCATGTGGACTGTGTTGATGCCCTGTTAAGCCTGACTCTGAGAGACAAAAGAATTTGTCTTTTCCTATGCTTGAATAACTGAGACGTTTATGGTCTTAACAATTAAATGTAGATGCCAGAAAAGGTATTTGTCTTTTAGGGTGGTGTATCCTACGCCAACATCTGCTCTTGGTCTTTTTCTGAGATTCTTTCTTGAACTGGATTCTATCAGTTGGGTCCCATGGGCTGTGAATGATGAGGATACTCTTCTTGTTGGGAGAGGGTAGTGGTGCACTGAAAGAAGTGCAAAAGCGGTCAGTGAAAGCAGAAATGCATGTGGTACTTTTCAGCATGAGTAGTCTCTGAAACTCAGTGTTGAATGTCACTGAAGCCAAGTAATTGGCAGAAGATACTGCTGTCAAAAAACATGTAACATTATGTTAGCCTGATGGTGACTAGATTTTAAAGCTCAGGTCACCTTCCAGTAGTCATTGCTGGGTGAGGCTGGTTGTTTGGTCTGCATTTTCTGAACTATTAGATTTCATAATAGGAGACAAATTTCTTTGAGGTGAAGGTGGAAGACTTCTGATTTGGCTGGAATTGTCTTGGCTAATTGATTGTTTTGCCAGCAAGAGGATATTGTAGATGTTCATCACAGTCTCCTGGCAGTCACCTCTAACTATAGAGGGTGAGAAAAACTTGCTTACATTAAAAAAATAAATAAATTACTATTTAGTGGTTTGTTTTCAGCTTTATCTTTTTAGTCAGTAGTTTCTGCCTCAGGATTAGCATGCAGTTCTCTGTTAGTTTTTTGTATTGGTTAGTCAGTTCAGTCCTGTGGTTATGAAGGAGACCAATGATAAAGCAAACTTTGGGTGATTCCTATCTCTCCTTTGGAAAGCACTTTCAATCCTGTGTGGAATTCAGAAAGGCCGCAGGGACAACATCTGGTGCTTTACCCATTGCTCTTGGTATCTATTTAACTCCTTAACCACCTAGATCGCATCAGCTTTCCTCAGAAATGTCTCTGACTAGCCATTGCCTATAAACAGTCCTTCATCTGCAAAGCTTTTTAACTTCCAGAGAAACAGTGTTCATTTGTCTTCTTCCCCTGACATGGTCACAGCTGTTAGGATTTTTCCCCTTCTTGAATTCAGTAGCTTATCAGCTGAGACATTTAAGACTCTGTACAGCTATATTAATTAACAGGAGGAGTGCAATCACATCACTCCTGTGAAGCTGTGATTTGAATGATGTGTAACTGAACTAGATTTTTGTTTGTTAAAAATCTCATACCCGGCTGACAAGTCATTTCAGGAATCCCAGTATCTTGACTGTGGCCTCTCTGTGCTGTTAAATAAAAATAGATCTAAGAATTCTTTATTCTTGCCTTTTTTCCAGAGTTCTTTCCTACTTTATTAATCTCTTCTTATAAGTTTGATTCTGTTCTTATCCCCCTCAGGAAATAAATTCATGGTCAGTGTTTATTTCCCACTTTCTGATGAATGCCAAGGTACCATTAGGTGAAAACTTGCTCAGTCCTTACACATTTGTACGTCTAGTGAGATGCAAATGGCACTGCATTCCTTGTGTCCTAACAGATCATGCCCATGTGAGACAAAAATTGTTATGCTATTCAGAGCATGTTCTCACAGAGGTTGTTGCCTACTCTGTGGAAAAGACAGCAAAGAGCTACCTGCTCTGAAACGGGCAAACTGCTTGCAGAAACTACCCTTAGATGTCTGCCTTCCTGGAACAGTAGGGAGCAGCAGAAGTCACAGGGCAGTGTGGGCTATGGGAACAGCAGCTTGCCCTTGCCATTGTCCTAGGAGATCTTCATGTGTGTGCTGCGCAGCATGCATGTACTGCGTCCAGTCTGATATGGGAACAATCTTATCTTGTGGGATTAAGCACTCTAACAAACAAACAAAAAATCCCACACCTTTAGAACACTGAGAAACAAAATTATTAAAAAAAATAATCAAACCCTACTCTCTTGAGTTAACCAGTTGTTTGGATTCTCTTTTTACCATCATGTGTGAATACAATGGTAATAACACTTTAAAAAGGTAAAGGTAGAATACATTTCCCACTGAAACTTAGAGCTGTTTCTCTCAAGGTAACTATAGTGTAAATTCAAAATTTTTCCAATAATTTCTTTTAACTTTCTAAATTAATAAGAGATCTGAAAAGTAAATCTGAATGCATCTTGAATATGTTATTTTGTCTTCTAGGAGAACACTCGTATTGTCAGGGTGAAGGTTATAGCTGGAATTGGCCTGGCCAAGAAGGACATCTTAGGAGCCAGGTAAGAATATATGTTATTAATATATTAAGGGACAGCTGTTTCTTTTTTTTTTTTCCACAGCTGTTTAGATCTTAATAAATCCTACTTTACCTCTTTCGAAAAAAAAAAGTCAGAACTGTTTAAATTTATATAAAATGTTCAGACATACCTGTTTTCTTGCTCAAGAGTCACTTGGCCAGATCTTATGCACTGGCAATACAATGAGTGGGAAGGTTTAATTCTCTGCATGGTAGAACAGACTTACTCTGGAGGGGTAGGCAAATGTATGGTGGGTTTTTTTTGGGTAGAGTGCAATTAAAATAGCAAGTGTTCAGTTATAATCAAAATTGTCTTTATGTGCTTTAAAGATTTGGAGTAAACACTGGTAACACTAAACACTGGTAACAATGAGAGTATTCCAACTCAAATTATATGCAAAGGAACAGCATCCACCACCTCTGTATATGTGGTAAACCTATGCCAGTGGCTGCAGGCTCTGAATATGTACAAATTTAAAAGTTAACAATCCTTGTAAAAGAAGAAACACTTGCAGTGGCTTAACATTTACCACAGGAAAGAGCAAACTTTTGAATCGGTAATTTAAATGCTTTGTAGAATCTTGTAGAAGCAGCATGCAGCTGGTACTAAAGCTGCCTTTTTTTTTTTTTTTTCTGGGCTCATGTGCAGATGGTCTAGAAAAGTATGAGTGGGTATAGTAACAGTTCTGCTGTCAGCTGCTTTGGCATATGTACAGAAATGCTGTTATTCTACAACTATCAAAATCGTTACATGTGACACTGGTTTAACACTAGATAAATTTTTTCTTCTGATACTTGTATTCTTCCAAAAGCCAGACAATATTTCAATTTTTTTTTTTGTGTGTTAAACAAAAATTGTGCACCTCTGTGCTCCCTTACTGTATGGCAGACACTCTCGGTCATCTTCTTTAGTCTGAGCAACTGAGTAGCTTAGTCTTCATGGAAGGAGATATTTATATAAACTTGTTCACTGTACAGAAAGGAAAAAAATCATCTGAAGCAGTAGTCCACTAAGCAACCATATTAGGACACCTTCCTTAACATAAAAAATTGGGTTAAACTCAAACTGTGGAAATTCTTAAAATATTATTTCATATTCAAAGGAGTACCTCAAGTTCCAGATGTACTAAATTGTTAAAAACAAGATGTAATACTTCAACCTTTTTTCATCATATCTGTTTGTTGCTTTAGTGTTGTTGAAATGCATGAAGATTTAGTAAATCTGTTCTCATGAAATAAGAACTGTGAAAAGGGAGAGAGAATCAAATTGTAGTGGTATAAAGAATATAAAATGGTGTAGCTAGTGTGGTCATAATCACTAACAGTGTTTAGTTTTAGAGATAAAAGTGTTTAGAAAATGATTGTAAGCACAAATGTGAATAGTGTGCATAAAGTAATTGTAACTCCTGTTTTCATAGCTTATATTCATTTAAGCCTTTTAAAACTCAACTGCTAACAACACTGACAAAAAAAGGATGTAAAGCAGCATGCTTATCTTTTTTCTTTCTCCCTTACAAGTGACCCATATGTGAAAGTAACAGTGTATGATCCAGTGAATGGAGTCCTTACCAGTGTTCAGACAAAGACTATTAAAAAGGTAAGCCATCTTATTTTTGTGGATCTCTTGGGTTTGGGTTTGGTTTTGATCAGATTCTAGAGTAAAAGTTAATGCTGTAGGAAATATGGGAATGAATATGTCGTTTGAGTAAATGGACATGGGGAAAGGTACATTCCATGATCTGCTCTGCTTGTCCGTTCATGACATTATTCTGGCATTTTCTCTTTGTTAATTGTAATTAATAGTAGAGAAACACTATGGAATAGGAGCTTAGTACTGATCAACAATTACATAATTCATGGAAATACTGGATTCTTCTGATTTTCTGTGATCTTTAATGCTGTAAGAATCTCTCTTACTGTGTAGCTTTTTACTTTCTTGTTTTACAACTTTTATCTTTTTTACATTTGAAACACAAACACAGTTTGTTTTATTTCAACACCAAATTACACAGTTAATGTAATGTGTAGTACTACTCATTTCTCTAGAATACCTTCAGGAAAAGATCAGTCCCAGTACTGGTAACTTATGTTAGATCAACTAAAAATGAAAAATTGTGTATATATGTGATGGAAAATACACCTCTAAATAATTTTTCTCATGCATTCTTCTTTCACATTGATGACTGTTAGTTTAGTTATGATGTGATTTCTAAAGTATCTGTATTATTTTTAAAAGTAGCCACAACTGAAAGAATGTGTTCAGTAGAGCAGGTTATATTGTGTTTGGCCCACCTGGGCCTGGTCTAGATTACATTGGTGACAGATTTGGCATTTGATAAGACTTCATAATTTCAGGATTAACATACATTTGCATGTAAGCAATGCAGATAGTGAACTTGAAGGCAATGACTATTACTGAAGGTGTACCATAAATTAACTAATTTGGACTGTATAATGAAGGAGCCTTTCTCTGCATCCTTGCATTAGCCAAAATATGAGAAAACTTGCACAAATTGTCTCTGTTCTATACCGTATTAAACATTATCAGAGTCCTGTGACTTTTACCTGCAACAGCAAGGTTAAAGGTGAAGTGGATTGTTACATAAGATAAACCAGATGTAAAATGGTAAAGACATCAATACAGAATTGTCACTATAACCAATGTTGTCCTTTTTTTCCATTTTTCTTTCTTCTTCCTCCCCACATGTAGTCCTTAAACCCCAAGTGGAACGAAGAACTCTTATTTAGAGTAAGTGTTTTTACACCCTTACCTACTTTGGATGTAGGAAAATTTTCTGACTGCTTCAACTTAAAATCAGATGTATGTCTGTGATGAATGTTCAAAAGGCTTACAAGATGCTTTCTTTGGGAATACATTTGTTAACATTTTTGTTTGTACCAGAGTTAAATTTTCAGTCTTGATGTTATTTTTTATTCCATGAATGTTTTAAGACATGAGCATGGGTGTAAAATAGTTTGGGATAGCAACAGCCTTGGCTCCTTTATTCCAACAGAAATGTGTTGCATAGTGAAATGGTAGCAAGGTGTGTGTTTGTTGTTTAATTTAGGTCTTATGTATTTCTTCTGTCCTGCATAAACAGATTTCACTTAAGAGAAATTCTGCAATTTAGCCTGTATTTTAACTATTAACATGTTTATTTTTCATAGGTTGATCCTCAGAAACACAGACTTCTTTTTGAAGTATTTGATGAAAACCGTTTGGTAGGTTCTTTTGTGTTAATATTGTATATTAGAGAAGTGAATGGAAGTTTGTCTGGATTCAGCATGGATAAAAAACCCACACCAAACAATCCTAACTACTCTAATGAAACCAAAAGTGAGAGGCAGATCTGATTAGTTTACTTATCTCCCATTATAACACTTTGTGATGCTCTGAAGCAGTTACATTTTTATTTTTAACTTCTAAGTCAAAAGCATTGTTCTTTTATAGTGCTTTTCAAATTATGTAGCCAAATTCTACTGTGGTACTGAAAGCTCCACAATGAATGTTTTATTTTTCCCACAAGCAAAGTAGTATTGATTATCTCTGTACACAATGTGAGAAGCTTTTTCATGGTGTGAAGAGTAGCATGAAAGAAAATGTGTGTGTGTTTTCTTTGGAAGTCTTATCAAGTGAACATTGGATTGTGATCTTGTGGATAGATGTTCTGGCAAGTCATAGGGATAGCTTGTGCATTTTCCTCAGTGAAATCAAAACTCCTCTATCCATGCTCACATTTTACTTGTGAAGACGTCTACTTGCCTGTCTTTCTGTCTGTATGTTTTATTATAATGGATAAGGCAGGGAGCAGTACAATCATGACACTTGCATCTTAAGGGTACTTCTCAGATATCCTCTGTCACTGGATTACACACTTTTTCCTTCTGCAACAGTTTGAAACTTATAGCAGGGACTGAGTACTCTTAAGGTTGTATTCTACAAACAGTTTCATTCTGGAAGCTGTTATGCTGGATCTTTTTGTGCTGGAGTTGTATGTTGGCTATGAAAAGCTTATTTTTCCCCATGCTGGTTTGAGGCCAGACAGATCCTCTCTTGCCCTGAAAGGGGCAAAAGAATGACACTCACACAAACGGATTGAAGAGTGATGGAAAGTTTAAATGGAAAAGCAATTGGTGAAACTACAGAAACTACAAGCATAGTGGCAAAGATATTCCAAAGCGTACAGAGGCCCTTACACAACACCCAAAGACCTCCCAACTCTTCCCTTTTCCTGACCTGAGGGTATACCCAAAACCCCCAGGGCTCACTCTTCCCCCCCCATTTCTAGGCTAGTCTCAGGCTGGCCAGGTCTGAGACTGCCCCCCCTTCTCCTCGTGGCATTAGGTCTAGACAGGCCTAAGAGGCCTTGAGATACTCCCCCACTGTTACCCGATAGGAAGCATCTCCCATGGGAGCAGAGAGGGAAGAAAGAGGAGAATGACTTTACAGGTGGATTTATAGGGGGCAGGATTTATGGGTAGAAATATGCCCTTTCATGTGTCCACCTTATTGGGTTGGACACTCGGGACACCAGAGGTGTAGCTTACGTGGCAGTAGCACTAGGCACCCAGCCTAAACTGCTACATTCCCTAATGCTTTCTATATTGTATCTTTCATGGAGTTGCTGTTTTGCTAAAGTTGGAAAGAGTGCAAATGTGTGTAAATATAAGTACAAACCATCTAGCATAATCAGATTTAAGAAGAGGCATGTTTCTTGGTTCTAGGCATCACACAGTCCCCAAACCATTTACTTGACTGAAGTCAAGTATTTGACTGTGTTTACCTGATCAAAGTATTTAAAATATGGTCTCTCTCTTTTTTTTTTTTTTTTTTTTTTTTTTTTTTTTGGTTAAGACAGTTTTAAAGGCAATCACCAGAATTTGTGGCTCACAGGACAGGTTAAATATAATTTTTTTCAGGATGTTGGAAATACTTGTCTCAAGGTGATGTTGTAAGTTACGGTGCATTCTTTTTGAAGTACTTTGTCCATTGGAACATTACTGCCACCCTCTGGAAGCTGGAAGGCACAATTAATTAGAAAGTTAAATTCTTGATTCTTTTGGGTAGAAAGCCAGTACTTTGTTTCTGGTTTCTACCAAGATTGCTCCTTAATATTGTTCTCTAATCTAGAGTAATTGTTTGATCCATTTGCTTACAGGAGAGGAAGCACTAAAACATTTCATTGGCATTGCCTTGGAAATTATGTTTTTTCTTAAGTGTGATTATTTTTTTATATATATATATAGTCACAATTGTATATGTGTGTGCATATATATATATATATATATATTCACAACTGCATGTATTTCAAAATGAAGTGCCAAAATATCTTACTGATACTGAAGAAGTCAGTGATACTAAGAGTTGAATAGAGCTATTGGTACTTCTTTAAAATTAATTTTTTCCATTTATTTTTGTCAACTCTAATTCAGCAAAATAGAATTTTACATTTTAAAACCTATTTCATGTCTACAGAAGCTGTAGTTGGCTGTACTGTTGCAGCTAAGGATGACCAATGTGTTCAGAAATTTCACTTAAATCTTAAGCTGGAGTTACCAAATAATGCCAGGTTATTATTTTCTTAGAGGTTTCTTTAGTAAAATGAGAAAAACATTTCAGTTCATCAAGTATTGCTTGCTTCCTTTAAAAGCAGTATGTCTAATAAAGGTGCTATGTGTTGTTTAGCACACTAACATATTACGAATGGTTCCTAATTTGTTGTTGGAGAGAAAAAGACCTTCAGGAATTAAAAAAAAAAATTTTACTATTCACTTGCATATTTTACAGTGTATTTTATTGTTGTTTGGGTGGTGGTATTTTCTTTTTAAATACTGCTTGAAGTTCAAATTAACTTTATAAAACTGTGACCAAAACCCTCTTCTCCTCCTGTCCCAGTCCCCTTCCAACATGTAACAATAGAATTGCAATTGGTAAAGCATAATGAAATAAATGAACTATTGTATGTTGGCTTTTTATGAATACACTAGTATTATTTTTTGCTGCATTCAAATAATGGAATTCAGGTAATGAAGGTTAAGTAAGCCCTGGAGTGTAATTAGAAAACAAATTGACTGCTTGCAGATAGGGTACTTCGAATTTTCATTCTTGGCTCTTTTTTGGAAAGAAGTCATAAACATTCATTTTACTGCCTTCTAGCTTAAAATATAGCAAAGGTTAAATAAATATGGAGCAGAAAAAACTCTAGTAGTATGACCTATAAAAGTATAAATGGCCTAGTGTTCTCTCCTGTTTGTGCTTTTTCAGCAGCACTAAGTAATTTCATGTTTGTGCGGTAGCGCTTAGTACTGCATCATCAGTGCCTTCTGTATTCAAAAGTACTTTCATAGCCAAATGTTTGTTTAAAAAAGCCCAAACCAATGCAACAAAAACCCCAAACAATCTACCAAAAAAACCCAACGTGACAGCCGACTTAACGAAATTCAAGACTGTCGTTTTTCAGAAGTCCCACTAGGTGCCAGCAAAGGACCTTCTCAGACAATGTGAGACTATGAAACGTTTTGTGGGAGTTCTCAATCCCCATACTCTTTTGAGACTTGACAGTCTATTAACTTCTTGACATGCTAATCATTTTGTTTAAGAAATAAAAATCTGCAGTTACAAACTGGCTTATGCACTTAAAGTTATGTAATTTTTTATATATATATATACAGAATAACTTTCTTCTGTAACTGTGCTTGGTAATTGCATTTGCATGCTTAGCTCAGTGTTGTAAAGTTTGCATAGCTGGTAATATATTTGCATACCATATTGAACTCAAATCAATATCTTGTTGTTGTAGGCTTCCATCAAACAAGATGAGGTACTTCAGCTTGTACGAATAGTTTCTTTCTACCTTTAACAGCTGTAATTTGAAATTATTGAAATCTAAAAAGTTAACATGGTAGGCTGAAAATAAATGCCAAATAGTTAATTAGAGTAACTTTTTGTGGTTACAATTCAGTTACACCTCATTGAAAATTATGAGTTATTTAGCAGGGGCAGTTTCTACTATGCAAATATTTAGAAACTGTGTTTGCTTAACAGCATGTAGACTGCAAGATAATGCCAGGTTTCTTTAAAGTTTTATTTAACTGGCACAGAGACTTTTTTTTTTTAGGGGGCATAAGGCTTATTTCACTGGTTTATGCATAATTCAGACCTCAGCAGTTTGCTAGCATGGTTACTATTTGGAAATTCAATCCTAGACTTGATACTCAATTATATGGGACTTCGTTCCTACCAACTTCCTGTAATTCTAAACCTATGGGTAAAAATATTAGTAGTCATACGCTGCTGAGGAAAGTACAGACACATTGACTCAGCTAGTGCAGCTGCAGCAGGACTTGCTGTTTTAAACGTGGAATTACTGGAAGTTGATTAATGTATTCATTTATTCGAATTACAGAAGGGATAATTGAAACAAGGTCAGTAGTGCTTGTCAGTGTGTTGCGGCAGAGGTCGTTGGAACATAAGTGCTTTGTGAATGAATGCTTTCTGACTGCAAGCAAAGATGGTCCACAAACTGCAGTTCAACGAATGGCTGACAGTTCATGAGGTACAGTTTGGGGCTTTTTAATACTAATGTCTTCTAGAAATTAGGAGAACGACTACAGCTTTTATGGGCTTTTTGCTGTTGTGATGTGCAAGCTCTAAATTCTGTGCAGCTGCTCGTAGCCTTTCTGCTGAAGGATATTTGTGGTTTTCATTTGCTAACATGTGTGGAAATGAGCACAAATGGCACGACAGTTAAGATTGCATTTTGTTACCCAAAGAAGCAACACAGACCCATCAATGGAAATCTCTGAAGATGTTTTGGATAGTAACAGTTGTGTGTACTTCAAAAAACTGCAGAATTCTGCGCCTAATGTTACACAAATTAAACTGACTCCTAGACAAGTTGCATATGCACCTGTAATGCAGCAAGTAATTAATCAAGAGGACAATGCAACTATTTCTCCACTGCAAATAAAAAAGAGCACCTCACTGCGTATTTCCCTACAGACTAGAAAATCTGGTGAATGTTATCAATCTGGTGATGATGTGGCTACAGGTGAAGACTCTTCATTCATTGGTATTGGTAATGAAGAAAACGGCAGTGCTGAAATTATAGTTGATCATCGATCTAATGATAGCCTTCTGAGCAATACTGCCCTGTGCAATGGCAGTCTTAACAGTATTGCAGCCAGTGACAGTGGATCATTCAGCAGTGCTGGCAGTGACTATGGATCATGTGCAAGTACCACAAGTGATGGGGGTTCATATAGTAACAGTGTCATCAGTGACAGTGGTAGTGGCACTCTTTTGACAAGAGATGGTACTTTATGTAGTAATGTTGTTCATGATGATTCTTCGTATGGAAGCACTGCAAACAAATGTAATCCCTATAGGAACAACTCATGTCAGGAAGTTCTGTGTAGAAGTAATACTACTTTTGACCAAGATGCTTTGTCAGTGAGGAAGAAAACTAAAATTCCACTGCGACGTTGTTCATCACTGGTTATTTTCCCTAGGAGTCCTTCCAATACTCCTCCAGCTTCTCCAGTAAGCTCAGGTCAGCTATCACATAGAAGTGCCTATCAGACATCTCATAAACTAATTATTTCTCCTGGTGAGCTGGCACAAAAAGAAGATCAAACTGTTTCCAAGGGATTCCTTTCAACAGCAGTCAATGGACTTCGACTGTCTAAAACAGTTTGCCCTTCTGGTGAAGTCAGAGACATTCGACCACTTTACTTGAACAGATCATTACAGGACAAAAGCCAAATTTTGAGTTGTCCTGAACAGGCAATTTGTGAAGATGTATATGATGGCTTCTCATGTGTTTCAGTTCATCTCACTCCAAGAGCATTAGCATCAAGCAGTGAAATGGTTAACGGCTGTTGCAGTCCGGAATTAAATCTGAACTCCAGTGCAAAATGCCCGCATTTAAAACTGGCACGTAGCACATCGGCGTGTTTACCCTCAAAACCAGATTCAGAATATTACATTAATATAAATGAACTGGAAAGACCAAATGCACAGATGAGCAAAACCCACCATATTTTGCAAAGGAGTGTTTCATTGGAAGGATCACGTCAAAAAGTTTCTTGCTGTTTATCCAGTCTTAAGTACAAGTGTCATAGTGCAGGGACATCTCAGTTGCACATACGGTTCAAACCTGGGAATGAAGGAAAAACAACCAGTGTTAAGAGAAGAAATGGAACCTCTAAAAGGGAAATGTCTAGCACTTCTTTCTGGAGGTCCCATAAGGTGAGTGTTCTGGTCTGTAGATTAACAGTATTTTACAGCTCAGTTATAACTGGAAAATAATAACATTTCCAATCAATACTTAAATGCATTGATTTCAGAATTTCCTAATGGTGTCAAACTGTCTCCATTTGGAAGTTAATTTTTATATTATCTGTAACATTAAGTTTTTAGACTTTTTTCTTACAACATGATACAGTAGATAGATCAATAGATACAGTGAACAGATCTTACAGTGAAATACCTGTATTTAATATATTCTAAACAATAATTTCCTTTTTTCAGGAACTCAGAGGGATTTTCTTCTCTAGTTATCTACACATGGGAATTATTTAAACTTCAGATAAAGTTCTGTAGTTTTTACTGAGAAGTTACAGTTAATTAATAGTAATACTAAAATTGCATATAAAAATGTGTGGGTTACTGTAATATTTCAGATTTTTTTTTTCCTTACAGACTTTGTTACAGAACATTTTGCTGCATGTAGAATTAAAGATAAGTAATATCTGAGCAGAGAAACTGTAAATGCCATTTGTTTCTGTATACACCCCGAACCACAGGAATTTTCAGTGTTTCCTTTCTATTTTTTTTTTCCTTCCTCCCAACCACTACTTCAGCCTGAGCAGTACCCTGTAACTTAATACCTCTCCCAACAACTTTGCTGTTCAAATTATAGTACTTAGGTCTAGAAAGCTTACATTAAACTTTTTTTTTTTTTTTTAATGAAACTCATGTCCAACTAAGTTGCAGAAGTGTGCTTTCTCTTAGTAACTGTTAAGGCAATTTATATTATTAAGGTATAGGCCACAAAATGTGGATTTAAAGACTTGTTTAAATAACTTTATGAAGACTTGAATTATCCAAATATTCTATATTAGTTTTAGTTTTGAATACTGATAAAAGTGCAACAATTAACGCTTACCAACATTGTGTTAAGATCTCATTCTTCATAAATTGATGCTACTATTATTTAGCCAGTGTGCTTGTGCAGTGTGCTTAAGCAAAGACTTTATGGCAAAGATCTATAGTTATGACAGTCCGTTTCTAAACTAGCTAATATATTTGCCTTGGGGCATTAGCCTGCAACTTTCAGTCTGTTGTTGCCCTGAGAGTAGTGCCTGATGTTTCTGTGCTTCTTAACTTCTTTGGAATTTTGTACTGCCTTTTGCTTAGAGGTTGAAGATAAATGTGCTTTCCTT
This sequence comes from Indicator indicator, assembly GCF_027791375.1. Classification (NCBI taxonomy): domain Eukaryota; kingdom Metazoa; phylum Chordata; class Aves; order Piciformes; family Indicatoridae; genus Indicator; species Indicator indicator. Next base: position 9,028,376 of record NC_072025.1, read on the forward strand.
CTTGTAAAACTGCAGTCTATGTTTAAGCTTAATTACAAAGCTCACAGTGGATCACATATTGTTCGCTGCCTCTTCATCCCAAAAGCGAAGTCTGCGGTTGATGGTAAATTCCACAACAAGCACAAACAGAATATGATATGTTTACAGTAGTTTGGATACAATTATTTTTAAAAGTATATTGTAAAAAGGAAAACATGTTGAGTCATGCACTTCCAAGTGCAATTTTCATTGGCTTGCGCTGTTAGCCTCTGTGATTCATGACAGTCGGTATGCAAGGTATTTTATATTTTTATATTGAGTGAATTTCATAGAGTTGTAGAATGGTCTGGGTTGGAACATACCTGCAAAGGTCATCTAGTCCAACCCCTTCTGCAGTAAGCAGGGGCAATTTCAAGAAATTCAGTTTGGATAGAATCCAAGTTCAGGAATAGATTGGTAGCAGACATTTCCAGAAAACCTTGTAAGACACTGAACTGACTAGTTTGTTTCAGTTTCCCAGAACTGGTGTTAAGAGTGGATTGACATAAAAATCTAAGGAGACTTAACTTTTTTTAAAGCACTTGATAGCATACTTGTGTGGTATTTGAGCATTTTTATTGTGTTCATGTGGTAGTGCATTTTAAGCTTCCTGAATTCTTAAGATTACATGTTCTGACTAGAATGAGAAATGGGGTTAAAATAAAAATAGTCTGAATCTCAACTTGTTGTTGTTATGTTGCACTTTTCATGTGTTTGCAAAAATTTAGATTTGTGCTGTGTCTACCTACAAATTCCAAATCTCTGACAGCAGAAAACTGGGTACTAAAGGTTTTATGGCAGTATACTTGTTTCAGATTCCTTTATGCAGCAACAGGCGCAGAAGACTTTCAGTCCTGAAATGGCCCTTTCCCTCTTAATGTAAAATTGTTTTTTATAGAATATCCCATAAAACATGTTATCACCAAACAAAGTAAAAACTGTAGGTGAATTTATAGCAATTCAGCAATTCACTGGAATAAGATAGACAAATATTATTGTGTTTGCCATTACTGTCTTTGTGACAAATGTAACGGATTCTGTGGCAATCATTTAATTATATAGTCCAGTTAATTATCATGGTGTATTGTGATGCATTTAAAAATAAACAACTCCCAAAATATTTCTGTTGACTCCAGTTAGTCTGGCCTAGTATACTGATATGCTGAGTCTGGGTTCAAATTTAACGAGTTGATACTGGAGTAGCATTTAGTAATGTCAGCTATCTGTGCAGAGCAGTCATGAAATCTGCTTTGGTCAGAGACTCCAGAATCCAAAGCAGGGAAAGGTCTATGCATTCTTTTCTTACGTGCCTCGCTACTTGACTTCATCCACCTCATATCAGATTTCCTGCTTTCTATAATCAACAGCTTGTTAAAGGCTGACCTTAAAAAAAAATAAAAAGAAAAAAAAATCAAACACCATTTTTGTGACAACTGGCCTTGGATTATTTTTCAGTTTGATTAAAAATGTGGAATGGTGATGCCCTACATACCACTGCTGATCTTTAGTAGAAACTTACTGAATAAATTCTGCAGTAAATAATGGAATTTCATTTATGTGAATCAGGAGGAAGAGGTAGTCCATGATTCCAGCATTGAAGAGTATCCTTGAGTTCTTATTTCTGTTTTTAATTTTTTTTTCAGTGCATCTATTTTTTGCTTAGGGTATAAATAGATATGCAAGTAAAGCACTTTGACATCACAGGTATGAATTGGGAGAGTAGGAGTGAGTAAGGGAATAGTTTACATGTTATTTTATGTATGTAAACTTTTAAAAGGTAGAGAGTAATGCAGAAGCAGTGACTACAGCTCAACTTAGTGCAGACCATAAATTTTATTTAAAAAAAAAAAAAAAAAAAGGAAAGCTGTGTTAATCTCTTCAACAAGTGCAATGTTATATTGATATCCCTGTTGACATTATCCATTCCTTCCCCATCAGTATCACTGCTGGTTAGATAATACAAGTATCATAAATGTACTTTCAAATCTACTTTAGCAACTATTTTAAAGTGAGCCAGCAGTATGCCCAGGTGGCCAGGAGAGCCAATGGTATCCTGGCCTGTATCAGGAATAGTGCAGCCAGCAGGACAAGGGAGGTTATTCTTCCCCTGTACTCAGCAGTGGTCAGGCCACACCTTGAGTACTGTGTCCAGTTCTGGGCCCCTCAATTCAAGAGAGGTGTTGAGGTACTGGAACGTGTCCAGAGAAGGGTGATGAAGCTGGTGAGGGGCCTGGAACACAAGCCCTATGAGGAGAGGCTGAGGGAGCTGGGGTTGTAGAAGAGGAGGCTCAGGGGTGACCTCATTGCTGTCTAAAACTTCCTGAAGGGAGGTTGTAGCCAGGTGGTGATTGGTCTCTTCTCCCAGGCAACCAGCAGCAGAACGAGGGGACACAGTCTCAAGTTGTGTCAGGGGAGGTATAGGCTGGGTATTAGGAGGAAGTTCTTCACAGAGAGAGTGATTGCCCATTGGAATGGGCTGCCCAGGGAGGTGGTGGAGTCACCATCCCTGGAAGTGTTCGAGAAAAGACTGGATGAGGCGCTTAGTGCCATGGTCTAGTTGATTGCTTAGGGCTGGGTGATAGGTTAGACTGGATGATCTTGAAGGTCTTTTCCAACCTGGATGATTCTATGATTCTATGAAAATAATTTCTTATACGCTTAAGGAAGTCACGTTACTGTCCTTTTATCTACAATAATTTTACTCAGGTTTTGTCTCTACTGTGCAGAATGCACGTTTTGAAGCAAAAAAAAAAAAAAGTTCACAGGTGGTTTAAAGTAACCAAAACATTTTTGGCTTTCAGGTTTGTGTGAAGAAATTCTTCAGTTGGAACTGAAAAATTATTTGATCCTCTTGAAGTATAAAGCTTTTGTCTTAGCTAAACTTCTTCATAAGCGATAATGGCCCAATCAGGGAAATGTGCCAAGAGATGGGGAAGGCATTGTGATTCTCCGTCTCTGCATGCTGAGCAAAGGGGCTGAATGGCCACTGGTGTCCCAGGTCTGTGTGAGAAATGAGATGGAAAGGAGGCAGGTGAAGAAAGATTATAGATACAATACAAAGCAAAGCACAAATTGTCATCGCTTTATACTATTGTGCTATGATAACCTCATTACCTAATCATTTTTGTATTGCATATCTTGAAATTATATTGTTTATAATTGTTGTAAGCAAGCACCTGCTTTCATCCTTGATATAATAGTGCTTTGTAGGGTTTTGATAAATTGTACTGATCTATTTTCCATCTTGCTTAAATGCAGATTTTTTTACAGCTTCTCCACCTTTCTTCATCCCTTCAGCTTTTCAATTAGCAGTCTTACTCAAGGGGAGAAAGAAAGTAACACACAAAGTATGTGAGAAACCTTACAGCTAGCACTAGCTGTGAGCAGTTCCTGTGTGGAAGCATTAGCAAAGGGAAGTAGTCAAGTAATTCTGTTTGGTATTGGCTCCATCACTATCATTTCCTTGTCACTTTTAGCAAGTTGTGTTTGGCAACAATGAGCTATGTGTAACTTTGAGAATATGTTTGTGATGTAAGGAGCAGTATCTAAGCTGTAGCAATAATAATCCTTTACATGAAAGTGCTAGCACTTTGTAGTCACCAGCAGACATTACACATATTAAAGAGGAGTTTTACTTGATTGTGCTCTGCACGTATTAGGGTAACCTCATTCTGTTTTTAGTCTGAACTGAGTTTAGGTAGGTTTTTCAGGTCAGTGAAACAGGAAACTAAAGCTGGAAAGCCAAGCAGAGCAGAGCTCCTGAAACAGCTTGAACAAATACTTAATTATCCAGCCTTCAGGTTGGTTCATGTCCTTTTGGTCTATCATGAGAGAGTGGGAAGCACTGATGGTGTGGCTTTTTTAATATAGCTGCAAGCTATAGTAGTTTTCTCGTAAGGCTTATTACAGGTTTAAGGATGAGTTTACAGTAAAACGTGTTTGCAAGGCAAGACAGTGACATGGTTCTCTGTAGTCCTAACTAGCCAAACTTGCAGGCTTTCAGATCTTTTTTGCTCTCAGTGAGAAGTGAGATCAACACTTTGGGTTAAACAAAAACATTTTTTGGAAAATGTTACGGTGATGTAAGCATTGTTTCATAAGACAAAAGCCCTTAACAACTAACACTTGTTGAAATGTAAACTATAATGAATAATCTTTAAATCTGTTAGATTTCCTTGCTGAAGGAAAACAAGTAGTATGCTGATACTTTTAAATTACCAAAAGAGGAACTACAGGCTACTGCAGCAGGCCAGTCTGGAAGGAAGAATATGTGGAATAGAATTATTAGCCATATGACATGTTTTCAGTTTACAGGGAAGGAGACCAAGCACTGCTTTCATAAAAGGAAGTTTTGTCTTGCAAATCAAACGAAGCAATGACATACAAATATGGGTGAGCTGGTTAATGCAGGACACTGAGCTTTTAATAGTATTTGACAAGAACCCTTAGCAAAAGTTCTGAAAAATGCTCTCAACACATTGACATTCCTCATTGATGACAATTAATTAGAAGTTAAACAAAAGTGATAATTAAGTTGTCATCTGTGAAGTTGCAGAAAAAATCTCATGATAGTGACTAGACCACAGAATGGACGATTTGAAAATCAGTGTTGATAAATGCCGAGTACTACACAGAGAGGAAGAACATTTAGTGATGCATGTGTAGTAATGGTCTCTCATATTAGTCAGGGAATAGTTTGTCATGGTGAGCAGCTAGCTGAAAATGTCAGCTCAAATCTTGTTGACCATTTAAAGACAAATTGAAGGTTAGGATTTATTAAGAAAGGAATAAACTAACAAAATTTAACAGCGTTATGGAGTTGACAAGTCCACATATGTGCATGACATGCCTATTTCTGGTCATCCTCTTCAGGAAGAATGTAAGAGAACTAGAAAAATACCAAGAAGGGCCACAAGATTGGGATACGTTTTATTGGAGGAGGCACTAAGTACACCAAGGGCTTTTCAGCTTCGAGGAGGGGGGAAAAAGTGATGTAAAGGGAGTTTTATAAAACTATAGTTCAGGAGAGGTCAATTAAAACAGAGAATCCACTCCAGTAAAAAAAAAAAAACAAAAACAGTTTTTACGTGTTGCTGAGCTCACTGCTGCAAGCTGTTGTGCATACCAAACGTGGAAGTGGATTTTAAGAAGACGTTTAGTAAGTTGAAGAAAGGTCTGCCCAAGAGTACTATGTTCTCAATATGTATTTTAACATTAGAATCAAAAAGTCTGTGATCACTTAGTAGAAACTGGAGGATATAGCAGAGGAAGTACTATTCTTAACTGCTGCTGTTATAATTTCTTTAAGCATCTACTCTTGGTCATTACTAGGGAAAGGATGTAAGGCTACAGAGTATTAATCTGACTGTTAGGCTCTTTGGTGTCTGCTCAGCCATTTAGGATCAAATGGTAGAAATGCTCTTTCAAGTTTTCTCCTCACCCTGGGTTGAGGGTGGTGTTCTGTGTTCCAACACCTGTTTTCTCATCTTTTAGAAGTGGATGAATTTCACATATAGATCAAGCAAGCAAAACTGGCTAGCTTTTTCAGGGAAGTAATTTGCCTTAGGACTGACTTTCACCCTTGTCTGAAGGGAACTACCTTGTGGTTCTATGAAGTGTCTCTGTTTCAAGTGAACTTCAACAGAACACACTGATTTGGGAATGCAGCCAGCAAAACGCTTGTAGCTCAATTCAGTGTTAGTTTATGGGTCTATAATCAGCTGTTTCAAGAGACTACATCAGTCCTTTCTGACGTGGCGATTTATGGTAAGCCGAAAAGCATACAGATAGATGCAATTGTTGTTTGAGACCTTGGGTTGCTTTTAGCTCTATCAGCTGTAACATAAGCAAACGGAATTTAAGAGGGATGTTCATTTGTTCAGCGAGTTTGTGGCTGAAATTACATACAAACTTGTTTGGAGGCATTGAAGTTAGGGCATTAAAATGCAAATGGGACACCAGCTACTCAGTAAGAGGAATATGGGAAGAAATACAGATCTGGATTGTTTTAATCCTAGAGTTTTTCTCTGGCAATTGGTGATTTCTCCTAACATAAGAGAGAAGGTCTTGTTCAGTAATACGAAAGCAGAAGGGTTTTTCAAAGTAAAAAAGATTCCAGAATTTATAACAAACATGACTTATTTTTAATAGAGTTTCTGCCATAGTTGTTGCAGTAATCACTCAAATTACAACAGTTTGATTTGAGACAAATACTTACCTTGTAAAGAAAAAATCCAAGGTGGTTAACATCTGGCAAATTATAGGCAGATAAACCCTATGTCTCTTGTGCAAAGCGTAATGAAACTTTAGTAAGAAATGATGTTGAACTTCTTTAAAATAGAATGCAATAGTGCTTTTGTTGTAGAAGTAATTTTTGGTGGATTATTTGTGTTGCTGCTTTGTCATAGAAGTTGAGGCATCCAAGGCCAGTTCACATAGACTGGTTTTGGAGGGTAGGATTTATAACTTCAGCATAGCACAGTTTAAGACAAATTACTAAATTCTGCTATGGCAGGGTTATCTGTCTGTTTAGGACTGGTAGCAGTAGATTTAGACTTGGAGCTGGGAGAGGACAACAGGTAGGGCCAGGGACTCCAGTTCAGATCAGCAGGGCTGAGGAATAATGCAGAGTGCAGAAGAGCATGGAAAACTGCAGTGTGGCTGGCAGTAACCAGTAGCTGTATGCTAGTGCAAACACAACAGTAGAGTTAACAATGTTTTTGAAAGCTGATGGACAAACTTTGGCCATTCTGCCTGCATCCAGTGCCGTGTTCACAGAAAAATTCTCAGTTACTTGTACAGCCTGAGCAAACTGCTCAAGGTTATATTTAGTGCTGGAAAAAGCAGCTTCCACGTTCAGCCTGATTTTGTGCATTTATATAGCAGCGTACTGGACCTAATGAGCCTCCCAGGAGTGAGACTATGATGGAGAGATGTTTCTTCTTGCTCTGAATAACAAAAAGTTGACTGTATTAATGTTAATTGGCGAAGGTGAAAGTGTACCTGGAATAGTTAGCACAGGAATTAGTTTGAAGAACTTTATTTGATGTTCTGAGATTTGGTACAAAAGCTTCCACAAACACATGCGAAAGTTTGTGTTTCTATATGACTATGAAGTTAACTGACTTGACATTGGAAATAGCTTGTTGAAATAGCACCTAATTAAGTATTTGCTATTGTTGTCCAAAATAGGTTGGTTTGTTTGGGTTTTTTTGAGTATTGGCTGGTATAACAGAAGAAGCCGGATCTGGATTGACTCTTGACTTTTAATAATATGTAATTTTCCTGCTTTTTATATGGTAGCTTGTTTGGTGCATCTGTCCATAAAACCAAAAAGGAACTCAAATTCCTGAAGAATAAAATATACACATTACTAATTTTGGTCCTGTTCTCTGTTTACTTTGTGCTTAAGTATGCTTTGGTTATTCAATGACTCCTTGTCTTCCTATGACCGATGTGAAAATGAGTTCTTGTATGCAGAAAAAACACTCCAGCCATCTTAAACTGCATTGTTAATGAACTTTTAAGCACAAGTTCTCATAGTAGCAGACATTGAGTGGAGCAATATATGAATGTTGTTATAAAATTACTGTAGACTAAATATGAACTTTTAAGGAAGCTAGCTATAAGATTCCGGTTCTATATACACTTGTAAGTTATAAATGGAGAGACAGATGACACTTCTGCTGTGGTCTTCTTAGAGGAGCAGTTCTCTCAAAATATCTTTGGAAGCAAGGGAGAATTAATGAAAATAACTTCAGTGTTATTTCTAAATGCTGTCTGTTAAACAGATGATGAAACTGCTGAGGCATGTTATGCTGACACCTTGCTGTTGAAGTAGCAGCAGGACAGAAGATTCTGCAGAAATAGATGTTGTATAATAATGGATGTAACAGTACCTATTTATTTTGAAAATACAGACAGGTTCTTACATCTCAGTATCATTGATAGTTGATAATCAATACCAGCTAAAAAGAAATGGCTACATGTCATTAAAAAATTCTCGCCTCTCTCTCCCCCTTAAAAATACTGGAGACTGAGATTGTAAGGAATTCCATGTAACTACGTATTTATTGCTTTGCAAGACAGAAAACATTACTTTTAGAATTCATTGATTTAAGATCTTAACATAATAATTGAATTTTGCTTTTTTGGAACTAATGTTTGGTGAATAGCATATGCTGGCAGTATTTTATAGAAGGAAAAAAGCTCACTTTCCTCAATGGAGAGTTCGTGAGAACCAAATAGTACACTCAGAGCAGCATAAGAAAAATACTTGAATTTGCTTTTGTTGTGGTTTTTTTTGGTGTGGTTTTTTATTATTATTATTTTCATTGAAGTTGTAACTAATGTTGATATTTTGGTGTTTAAGCAAGAAGAGTGTTGCTTTTATAAGGGATCTATTGAGCTCTTGTTTTATTAAGCAGTGATAGTCCAGATCACTGTTTGCTTTTTTCCTGTTTGAATTGATACTTTATATTCCTTCCAATAAAAGCTGTATGCTTTCTCATTTTACCATACAGCTGTAGATTTCCATGCTATGTGACTTATGCACAATTAGCTGTCTGTTTAGTCGGAAAAAAAACTGGGAATATCTTTAAGTTTTAATTCCTGCGTTAACACCAACAAAAATAGGTCACACAAGTTGGTAGACAGAATACCTGTTATTTCAACACCGTGGTCTTAAACCAGAGCTATTTCAAAAACAGCTGCTGAATCTAGCAGTTTAGAAAGTCATGACATTCAGTTAACTGTCTTCAAACCTGATAAATTATGGGTAATATTTTCTTAAGTGTGTAGTCAGATAACCATGCCTGTTTAAAACCAGTTTCTGATGAAAATTGCAGAAAAAATCCAAAATCCTGTTAAGGCTTATTAAGCATACATAAAATAGATGAAAATGAGTTTTGGAATGGATTGTTTTCTTTTGGTATTTTTCTCTTTGAGCAGTTGTTTGGTGTTGCACTGAAGTTCTTAAATATGTCATATAAAGCAGCTGTCTGTCCTCACATTTTTTTAATAACTGTCTATAGACTAAACCAATGAATCAGTTAAATAAAAGGCCTCTTTGTTTGTGTACTATATCATTAATTGAAGTTTATGCACTTCTGGTTTGGCAAGCAGAAAGGTTGAGTTCTCTGGCTGTTAAAAAGTCAGAAGTTGACAGGAACAACTGACCCGCTTGTCTGTCTTGAAAAAGCCTGCTGTCATGAAACAGAGATCCAAACAGTTTCAGCTCCTCTGACATTCAATTGTTAATGTGTGTGATGTCCATTTAAAAGTGGCTTTGGTACTTTTTTGAATGCAGTTAGTCAGCTTGCCATAGTGTGGCACGTTGCGGGAGCATCTCTGCTTCCTTGTCTATGTGTTCAGAGGTGAACAAAAATCTTCACTGGAGGAGTTTGCTTTCTGGCTGGAGGAGAAAATACTGTTAAAGGTTGGTTATCAAGGCTAACTCTGCTAAAAATAGAAGGAGAGACAGCAGAATAATGTAGTGAATAACAAGAGCCCATACTAAAATAATGCTGGTAACAAATATGATGCTTTGAGATTTTCTAAAATACAGCAGACTTTTGTCCCGCATTCCAGTAATTTATTTGAAAATTATGTTCCTCTTGAGAATTGCCAAGAACTTTACAAATACTAAGCCTTTTAACGTCCAAGGTATTTGCTGTGCCATTTTAAAAAGAACCTCATGGGCAAAACTGATAGCTATATTTTTCCAGAAGCTTGTGGTCTATAATAATACAGAAAGCTTTCCTTCAGTAGTTCAGGGAAGCTTTGGACTCTTCAGGTATGGAAACCTGTTGTATCTTATCTCAAATGAGTTGGTGAATTAAATAGGTGTGTAGTTTGCGTTTATTCCCGCTCCCCCCTCAAATCTAAACATAGGATATGCCTACTATAAATTCAGTTTAAAGTTATGTATCTCTAGATTTCTAGCATGTTGTTATCAGTGACAAGCTCTGCAGTCTAGTTGAGCTTTTTGGAGGTGTGAAAATTAGAGCTTATACAAATGTGGGGCATTGATTCTCCGCATACATGTATGATTTAAAGATAAAATGGACAAGCTTAGGACAGCAGAACTAAAGAAGAAAGGTACCTGAATTAAGGGAGGAAGAAATGCTTACCTATAATGTCAAAGCTGTTTGAACAGAGAATGCTATCAGGGCATCAAAAAATGAGTATGCTTGGCCTGCAGTTGTAATGCTGTAGAACACTGGTGTTGAAAATTAAATATATAGTTGTGCTAGAAGAAAGATGAAACACATGGCTTTGCCTTGAGGTGAAGGGAACTGATGTCAGTGAGGAGCAGAGCCTCATAGTGCAAAATTTTATGTAAGAAGGCTGTTGCAATTCTTGGGTGATGAGTTTGAATGAAAACTTGTGTACCCCAATGGGTTTAGGAAAGAATAGGCACCAAATATTTTCTTAGCTGGAAAATTTAGGAAGACTAAAAATCCAGAGGCTGCACTGTTGAAGCCTTTCACAGTTCCTTGCTCTGTCTATACAAAATAGTGTAGTCTTGTATAGTGTAGATTTTTGAAAAATGCCAGAAGCTTATAGGTACCTTTTTAAAAATTTCATGCTCTCTTGGTTTTAGCATACAGGCAGTGATATATCTTCATGTTAAAGATGACCCATACAATACATTTTCCTGCTTTTGTGAAGGTTTGCAAAGGCTTTCCAATCACAAACTAATTTAAAACAACTCAGCTTACGCTCCAGTAATCCTGTAAGCAATCAAGTAAAGTACTTTGACTGTTGGGAGTGATAATTGGTCAATGCTGAAATTATCTACATAAATTACTGAAATTTTAATTTCTATGGCAGGCAATAATCAGTGAGCAAAAATAAATAGTACAGTGATACTCTGTGTTGTTTGTCCTTCCCCTGATACGGCATAGGCTGGAGGGAATCAGACTGCAGCGTCGCTATTTTCATAGTCTGGTTGTCATCAGACAGTCCAGACATCCAAGTCCCAGCAGAATCTTTCAGACTTCAGTTGAAATTCCACAATGTGTGTAGGCAAATGGCATTTTTTTAACAGATAAAATGAATTTTAGCGCTTTTTTAGACATCAACAAGAGTATCAGGCAGGGGGTAGGGAAGATGCTGCCAGGCTTGGGACTCCTGGAATTGCTGAAACTTCCGAAGTATTTATCACAGACAAAACTTATTTTTGATCTTTCATTTTCTGTAGTAGCTGTATTTTTTAAATAAGGTGTTTATATATGCCTGTCTTAAACAGCTGCCTAGGCTTTCAGAAGTTGTTAGGTGCTCCTAGGAGGAAGTTCTTTAGTTCTGTGTGATCTGTGATAAATGTTTAGTTGCTTAAGGATTGCTTAAGACAATTAGTGAAACAGCCCAGGGAAAAAGGCTTTGCTCATTGTCCTTTAGCATGATGTTTTTAGTAGAGACGCTGATCAGCTCTCCTGTTTTATTAGCATTACTCTATATGATTTAAAACTCAATCTAAATCTCCACCTGCAGCCCCCTCAAACTTCATTTATTTTCAGGAAAGCAGAAGTATCCAAGACTCTTTGAGTTCTGGATCAGTCAGACCTCACTCTGTACAGAACAAGTTTTATTGTCTATAACAATTGTCTTCAAATTGTTACAAAGTGTTGTGCTATCAGGAGTTTGGAACAATGTTTTCAAAACAGCTTGCAACTTTAAACTTTCTGTGTTTTTTGTTTGTTTTTATTTTCCATAGACTCGAGATGATTTTCTTGGGCAAGTGGATATTCCTCTTTATCAGTTACCGGTCTGTATTTTTTGTTGTTGTTGTTTTAGTTTTGGTTGTGTTTTTTTGGGGGTTTTGTTTGATTGTTTGGTGGGTTTCTGTTGTTTTGTTTGTTTCTTTTTTCCCCTCCTTAAAATGGGAAATTCATTTTATTAGGAAGATTAAGGTGGGATTGCTATTACTCTACCTAAATGTATAATTTAAGTTTAAAAAAATGTTATGTCCTTTAAAGAAACTCCTTGTAAATTTCTGATAATTTTATTTGACTTCACATGTTTGATACTGATTTTTCTTGAAAAAAAAATTACTCCAGACAGAAAATCCAAGTATGGAGAGACCATATACATTTAAGGATTTTGTTCTTCATCCAAGAAGGTTAGTAAACAAACATAAAAATTCTGACTTGCATAGATAAACAATGCTGTTACATAATGTACATACATATGTAAATATTGTCATAACATTTTGCTTTCATCAAAGAAATTGAGCATCAGTGGGGTAAGTATTTGTCCTTCTACTAAAGAACATTTGTTTAAATAATAATATATGTAAAAGTAAAAAGCTGTTTAACATTTAGGAAGGCCTGTTAAACTCAAGGGTTTTTAAAGTAACACTTTGGCACTGATATTAGTGTTAAATTTTTTGTGTTTGTTTTTAAAAGGTAGATTCTTAACCTAAATCTGAGCAGTTTTCAGCAACTGCCATTGGAAATAAAATCTGTAAAATACCAATTTAGAAGGAATATCAAAACATGTGGGATCTGTCATTCTCAGCCACAGAAGTATTTAAAAAATATTTTACACTTCCTGTTTTTCACACATCAATTGTTTTAACAGAGCTAGTAGCTGTCAAGTTTCATTTTGGTCTCCTGTTTTTCTGAATTAACATTTCCTATCCTATAAATGTATGAAGAATAGTATTTATTGTATCTATTTGTTAGTCAAGAGTATGACCTTTTCTTGTAGTGGCTACCATATGAATTTGGCAGTGCTTTGTTTTAAGAGATACTGTGACAGGTTTTGGGCACTTTTCTGCCTTGAAATCTTCTAGTCACTTTTAGATACTTTAGTATTGTCAACACACGTTCTTAAATTTTGCTCATACTTGCATTTGCTCAGAGAAAAATATTAATAAGAAAGTTAATACTGTATCAGTGCCTCAAGCTGAGTAAGAACTATTAAGATGTTAATATTCCAAATTAATTACTTTATTGGAAAGTTAAGATACGTTACTTCCCCTTTCAAAGGCTTATGGGTTTTTCAGAAACCAAAATTATCTGAATGAAAATGTTTATAATAGTCCAATTTGAAATGGTTTTGGGGGTGCCTTAACTTAAAGTTATAGGAAAAAGTAGTCCTGTAGGCTGAAAAAATGTTTCATAGCTTGTCTGCACAAAGTCATTATTGTAATTATGTGAATTAAATTGTCATTATTCTTATTTTCTTGCTCTTCATCATTACACATTACTGGGGAAGTTTTCAGAAGACTGTTGCAAAGATTTCCAGTTGTGGTACATAACAACAAGTTGTACTCCGAAGTCTAAAGCCTTAATCCTGTTACAGAATGCAATTAAACTATAAAAAGCCGAGTTTGTGTTGAGAAGCTTAGAATAATCCTCTTGCTGTGTTTTCTCAGCTATTTATTTTACTTCCAGGTGACAATTTTGTAAGTGTGCAATAAGAACTTTTTCTTTTCTCTTCTGTAGCCATAAATCAAGAGTTAAAGGCCACCTTAGATTAAAAATGACCTATTTACCTAAAAGCAATGGGTCTGAAGAGGAAACCACAGAACAGGCTGAAGAATTAGAGGTGGGAAAAGATGTGTTTATTTCTGAAAAACCAAGCAAATGTCTTCAGCTGCTAAGGGTAGTTAACAGTAAAAGTGGATGTTAGTAATCAATAAGCTTATAAATAGGGTTTTAGGAAAAACCAGACCAGTTAAAAGTGATTGCTTGTATCTTACATGAAAGTTGGAACTCTGCATAAAAATGTGGAAGCGGCTTTTCTGACGAAAGCTGTGCGTTTGTCATTATATCTGAAGAAGAAAACATACATTGGACTCTGGTTTTGTTCTAGTGCTGACTTGCCATGAGTCTGTGTAACTTACTTGTTTTAGAATTAATGGAAGTACCATTGCCCAGTATTTCTGCTGCTGTTTAATGTTGTTTGACCCCAGGCACAGACATCTTGCTGACTTTAGAATTTCAACTCCTTTGGATTTATAGGGATATTTTGATCTTACTGCTTGACATTTGTAGTCTTTTGCAAGCATATTCAATTAGATCAGTGGTTTTCAAGACATAACTCCAATTAGCATTACCATCTTTGCTGCAGTAAAACTTTCTGTTACAAAATGGTATGCTGATCTTACTGGTTTGCACCATATGTGTTAAGTGAAACTTATTTATTTTTTAGAAGTCTATTCTGTGAATGCTGTTCATTTTCCTGGAACAAACATCTTTGGATGCTCATCTGTTTAAGGAAATTGTGTTCTGTGTTCATAATTCATCCTATTATGTCTTGAGAAATATACACAATAAACCTCAGAGCCAATCCTGCTGGATTAAGATGTAGTGGAACTGCGTTTTAGTTGAAAGAGGGGTGGTTTAATAAGTTAAGATACTTTCTCAGTTTTGGTAATATTAAACTCAGTTAATGTTATGTTTCTTAGCCAGGGTGGATTATACTGGACCAACCAGATGCTGCTAGCCAACCACAACAGCAACAGGAGGAATCTCCTCCGCTGCCTTCAGGCTGGGAAGAAAGGCAAGACATCCTTGGCAGGACCTACTATGTCAATCATGAATTCAGAAGAACACAGTGGAAAAGACCAACTGCTCAGTATGTCTTTTGGCCTGACAATTCAAGTCTTACATTACTATAACTAGTTCACTTTAATTATGTTGAAAGCAAGGAGAACTAGAAAATGAACAGCTTGAGAATTACTAGAGATGTTTCCATAGTTTAACCTTAAAGCCCACATATATTGTGACTAGCTAGTGGTCATTTTAACTGCATAGTACTCTTCCAGTTCTCTGAAGTATGCATTCTGATAGAAACTGGTTGCAATGATAAAAGATAACTGTAGTAATGGAAACTATTTTCCGCTCTAAGCGTAGTTCTTCCTCAACAGCAGGGACTGTGTTAAATTATTTACCTGGAGTTTTTTCAGTTTCTGGTGTGGGGTTTTTTGTCTTTGTGTTGTGTTTTGGTTTTGTTTGTGTTTTGCCTTTTTTTTTTTGTTGTTTTTTCTCCATTTTTTCATTTGGCATGTGAATTAACAAATACTTGGAATGCTGTATGATTCTTTAGATTAATTTGCACTTCACATTGACATGAATGCTTATTCTTCTCAACTAGTAATTAATTTTCATAGCTCATGACTATTACTTTTTCATCTGCCAAAATGATTTGCTGTTAGCTTAGCTTACTGTTGAAAGGTAAGAAGATGTGGCTACCAGGTGCTGACTTCCTCCACACCCCAACAGGGACAACGTAGCTGTTGCAGATATTGGTAGTGTGCAGCTGGAGGCCCAACATGTGTTCACTCATCGGCGACAGATATCAGAGGATACAGAAAATCTAGACAACAGAGATTCCCCTGAGGTAAAAAACAGTCTCTAAACGTTCCTGAAATGCAAGCAACGTTTTAATCTAGTCAAAAAGTTTGTCTTAACTACCTGTAGCTTGGAACTACTACCTTTTTTTTAATTGTTTTTTCCTTTTTTTTTTTTTTCAAAGAGCTGGGAAATTATAACTGAAGATGAGGCAACAATGTATAGCAATCAGAACCTTCAAATACCTCTTTCACAGAGTAATTGTGACATACAAACTCACCTGGCAGAAGAATTGAATACCAGACTTACTACCTCTGGAAGTTCAGCTACTGGCCAGTCAGCAGCCTACACTGTAAATTATTTTTCTGATAGTTCTAGTGTACAGAGATATCTGTAATATTTTGCACAAGATATTATTACTGATATAATTAGGTCCATAAATAATTAATTTAAGAGTTACGTTTTTAATGTAATCTTGAATGCGGAGAATTTAAGAATTTTTTCTTTTAATGTAGGGTGCTATTGATTGAGATTAAAGCAGACCTGCATGAATTATTTTTCAGTCTGTGAATCTACCTCTCACTTTAGTACCATACTGAGTGTTGCTGAAAACTACAGATTAAGGAAGCTGTCTATATCCTGATAACTTGTTTCTAAGGATGTCATGCTGTATTGTTTACTTTTCCCATTGAGACATTTTTTAAGATCATTCACTTTTCATTGTAAATATTGGGATCAAGTTTCATCCTTGTGCTGAACAAACTTAGTGACTCCGTAGCAGGGAAAAAGGAACCTTGTTCTTACAGTTCTACAGCCCTTGAACCAGTTATGAAACTTACCTGACCTTTCAGTCTGTTCAGCTTGCAAAGCCAACAGAAAGCTGTTCTCTTTTTCTTGCAGTTCTGTTTATTCACAGTTTCAGCGAGTTGAAACAGTGTGCTAGCTTGTCTGACAAGTATTAGGATGGCTAAGGGGAAGCAGCAGGAGTACATAGCCAGGAGTGAGACTTGTCATTTTGGTGGTAGCAAGCAATTAAATGAGCTCAGCTGTCTTGTGAAATACGAGCTCCACAAACAGCCTTGTAACTTGATACGTGACTTGAGGAGCCTGCTGTCCATTGAGAAAAGCCTGTAAGGGTGACCCAGACCATCTTAGTTTGTAAGATTTTGGTATTTAAATAAAATTAGTAGCCTCTGTGAGGCTGAGAATGCTATTCCAAGTGTAAATTTGGAATTGACTGTGTTTTCATAAGTTTGTACAAATGCATCACTACTGTTGCTGAAAAGAGCAGAGTGAGTTTTTCTTGATCTCTACTATTCAGAATCCTATCGATAGCAAAGAAACTTATTTCAGCTTGCTAGGGTGCCCTAAGCAAAGAAGGAAGCAGATGTTCAAATTATTTGCAAGAGCCATCTAGAATGACAGTCTTACCTCCCTTCACTTCCATCCCCCCATGAGAGGATGGGGGCAGGGGTGGTGAAGCTTAATTGTACTTTTTTTTTTTTTTTTAAGTATTGTGAAAAGATATAGGATATAGATGGTAGGCAGGGAAAGAGCCTTCAAATAATCAGGGAAAAATCCTTTAAATTATCAGAGAACATCTGGAGTAAGATGAAATACCATTGCTTAGTTTTAGCAGATTTCAATATGGCTCTAGGCAGAAAGGTGGATGCTTATGCTAAGCCAGGGACTGAATTACTCTTCTCCAACTGATGTCTCACTCTCACATCTTGTCTTTATTAACTTAATCTACTCTGAAAATTTGTTAGCTCTGATTATATTACAGGCTTTAGTATACTGGCAAGTAAGTTCTATCCTGTAAATTCAATAGCAATGTAATAGGTTGCAATTAGTTTTAATGTTTTACATGCCAAATCATCCATTGTTAGGGTTTTCAAATCTTTCACAAGTCTTTGTATTGTGCTGATTTAAGGTTGTAGTAGGCACTGTGAACTTAATGTTTCTGGCACTGTTAAATCCGGGAGTTTCAAAAATACTCTATTACATTAGCATTTCAAAACAAGTAAGACACTTAATTCAAGATGAAAACTGTAGTAGTTTAAACTGTGGTAACATTAGCTAATATGTCATTCCTTTTCACTACTTCAAGAACCATTCCAGCAGAAGAGGTAGTCTGCAAACATACAGAGCTGAAGAGCAGCCTGCACACCCAGTGGTACGTCATTTTCCAGAAAACACAGTCATGTGTAGCAGAGTACCTGAAGGATTTTCTTAATGTAGCCCCTTTTTAAAAAACAAACAAACAAACCAAAACCCTATGTATTATATGCCAACATTGAAAATAAGATTTGGTCTTCTGCTTCTGACAGCTCTCCTTACAGAATTGCAATTATGAGTCTAACAAGATTGGAGTTGTAAAGCTTTCATATTCCAACTTTGTAGGTTTGGTTTAACATTACCTTAATGCATAGATAGAGCCTGCAGAAGGAATTAATCTTCCCATGAAGATAAGAATTGTTGGGTTTTTTTTTTACCAATTGCTTTATAATTAAGAGCTGTATCACCATCCTTACATTATGTTTTCACAGCAACACTGCAAACTATAGGCTCATAGCTAGAAGTATTTGACTGGGTCAGCCATACCTAAACCAGGTATACTTGAATGCTTTTAGACAAGGAGCTTGAATTTAAAAAAAAAATCCTTTGCTTTATACTGTTCAGTAAAGACTTACACTGCTCTTCTATTTTATCTAGTTGGCAAAAAATCATGAACTTTCTGGGTTATAGTTTTGTGGGGTTTAATTTGACAGAGGAAAGCCTTTTACACAGTTTCATTGTTCTCTTAACTGTTTTTCTTATGTTACTGCTAATATTTAGTTGTTGCCTACTTCATCGGGATTACCCCCGGGCTGGGAAGAACGACAAGATGAAAAAGGGAGGTCATATTATATAGATCACAATTCTAGAACCACTACCTGGTTAAAGCCAGTCGTACAGGTACTGTCTGTCTTCTAATTTATTCATGTTTTTATTCGCTTAACCTTTTAAGCATCTCCCATAACAGAAGTAAAGTTTAGAGAGGCCTTGGAAATAGAACACTTGCAGGGTATAAACTGATGAAGCACTACATAATATATCTCAGAGAATACAGCCAGAGTTAGGAACAATATTAGTTATAGCAGGTCATTCCACTAGTAATGTAGTAAGAAATCCCTCTAGACTGTAATAGTCGATGGACAAGCCTGACAGACTTCTTTTAACCTTGGTGATTGTTAGTCAATGTTGCTGATATTAGACTAAATAAATCTATATATTGTCTTGCTTTTGCTTTATGCAACTGCATTCAGGAGTCCAAAACTTAGGTTAATAGAAAAAATACATTGTTCTACAGGGCTTTGATTGGCTTTTTATTTTTTTTTTATCTTTCTCTTTTTGGTAATTTAAAATAGACTGCTGCAGAAACAGGTCAGTTGTCAGCTGCACAAAGTATTTCTACAGGAAGACAACCGCAAGCAACATCAAGTGATTCATCACAACAGTCTTCTCATCAGCAGCTTGAAATGGAGCAAGGATTTCTCCCTAAAGGCTGGGAAGTCCGGCATGCACCCAATGGGAGACCATTCTTTATTGACCACAATACCAAAACTACAACATGGGTAATGGAAAACTGCTCTCATGGACTGAAGTTCTAGTTCCTCTCATGTCAAAGCTTTTGCTGATTTCAGCAAGCTTCTGTGAATTGCTTCAGTGCCAAGATACCTGTGTTGTGTCTGTTAAACACATGCAATAAGAATACAAAGTTCAGAGGTCCCTTCCAACCCCTGTTATTCTGTGACTGTGAATGAGACAAACTGCATTGGTGCTTGGAACAAGTTAAATACTGATGTATACCAGGAATCTGGGTTGCAGATGTAAAGCATCTCCTAAATGACTTGTCTGTCATAACTATAAAACTGCAATAGTTTGTGTGTGCTGCTACAGAAATCAGTTTTGTAAACTTCAATAGGAAATCCATTACCTTGAATTTATCACATGGAGAGTGCACAGTGCAGATTTCTGTAAATTCTTAAGCAGGCCAGATGCAGCTGCAATATGGATGAGGAAGTTGTACAGCTGCAACTCCGCAGAGTGGCACTGCACACCACTAGGCAGTGCTAATACATGGTCTTAAGCTTTTAAAGACTAGGTCGGTATTACTGTCAGGTGAATGAGAGACAGAGTAATGCATTAAATTAATTCAAAGTGAACATTCATTTCTTTAGGATTATGGAAAGACCTGGTTTAACACAAATACTTTTCCCATATTCTCCCCAACAAACCAACCAACCAACAAAAACCAATCACCAAACCCAAAAAGCACAAAGTGTGCCAGAAAACATGTGGAACTACCTGGCTGCAGAATATGCACCAGTTATCTAGTTGATATTGGGCATATTGTTTACACAATCATTAATACAGAGGGAAAAATTAAAGGCAAAAACAAAGAAAAGGATTTCAACATGCTGCCTGTTTTTGTTTTCAAAGGAAGATCCAAGACTAAAAGTTTCTGCTCATCCACGGAGAAAGGCTTCACTAGATCCAGCAGACCCAGGCCCATTACCGGTAAGTAAACCATTTTATACTTGTTCTGTAGAAGCAGGAACTAACATTCTTAAGCTAGCACTATTGAAACTTGCACATGAGAAAATGCAGCTTGCTTTTTTTGTTCAGAAAATACTCCATTTTGAATTCTAGTGCCGAGAACACATGGAGAGGGGAAATGCCCTCAGCTGCTGAACATATTCAATTCTATGCAAACTGTGTGGTCAAAAATTTATAATTGAAATCTCTCCTCCTTACAGCCAGGGTGGGAAGAGAGAACTCACACAGATGGAAGAATATTCTTCATAAACCACAGTATGTACAATATAGTATTCTCCTTCCAGTCATCATTTTATTACTGAGCATTATCTAAATTAATAGAACTAATTAAGAAATGTCTTGCAGATACAAAGAAAACACAGTGGGAGGATCCTCGACTGCAGAATGTGGCAATAACTGGACCAGTAAGCTTTCTTATGTAGCTTCACTTTTTTTTTTCAAGAATACTATTAGTAGAATCCAAACTGTTGCATTTTTGTCAGATACTCAGTCTAGAAGATAAAACCAAGGCATTTTTTTCATTCTTTTTAAAGACTGGTGAGAAAGCTTCCCGTGGAAGTTGTCTTTTAAATGTCAGAAGCAACCCCTATCGGGGGGGCAGATTTTAAGTGGCTAAGAAGCTAACACAACCCCTCCCAATGTCCAAAATAAAACTAGCTCAATTCATAAAGTAAACTTGAAAGGCAGGGGGGAAGACAATGGCTTTAAAAGGAATGAAGTTACTTTCCAACTTAAAAATAATTACCTAGCCTTGATACGTAATCTGAAGCAAGAAATTGCCAGAACTAATTGCAAAGACGGTGCACATTATAATTAGAGACGGGTTTTAGTGTTCAGATGATATCTGTATTTATTAATAGCCCACATGTGTAAACAACCTTCTCTGTCCATGGAAAATAGAGGTATTTGTAGCCAGGTCTCTTATGATACAGCAAGGAAAGACTACGCGTTATGTAAGCGACCAAAGGCATTTTGGTCACTTTGATTTGTGCCAGTCAGTGATCTTAGTCACATCAGCTAACAGTGAAGTACAGGATATATTCTATTGAGCTGATTAGAGCAAAGGATCTGAACAAAGAAGTACTTCCATTCCAGATGTAGTGAACTGTCCATATATTTATAAACCGAAAGTCTCCACTAATACTTTGTAAAACATTTATTCCTGTTTCTGAGAACTTAATGCATTGTCTTCTTCACAAATACAGACTAATTCATAAGTTCTTATTGTTAGAGTATCTCAACCTTTTTTTAATTTTTTTTTTTCCCTAAAGGCTGTGCCTTATTCCAGGGACTATAAGCGGAAATACGAGTTCTTCAGAAAGAAATTGAAGAAACAGGTTAGTAATCAGGAGGAATCCAGCAGGTTGAGAAACTTACGCTCCTGAAAAAAAAGGAAAGCTTAGGTTACAGTGAAAGGAAATTAGACTTTAACGTGCTTTGGGAAGTTAGATTTACTGTCTGATCACAAATACATTTGTGAAGTATCAAGCTGGTAACAATCAGTGTTTAATATAACAGGATTTATGACTTCACAAGTGACAAGTGATAAGATTGAAAATCTAAATGATGAAGTAGAAATTCTAAAAGGTTAAAGTTGTGAACCTTGCAAGTAGGCTGGCAGCACAAAAATTTGGAAATCACTGATCTAGGATATAATAGGTTTTGGAACCCACAATATGAAAATAGAAGTTCTCAGAATAGATTGTAAGCTGTCCTGATAGAACTCCGTACTGTCATATTGATCTCAGGGTAGGTGACTGTAATAAATAAAAACCTTAAGTTTGTGAATCTTATTTGCAAGTGCTAGTTTGAAGTCACAATGACAGATATATTTATAATCCATAGCAAAGACGACTGTAAATAGCATCTGGATATCCAGATAACAATGAGTCTTTACACAACTGCAATCCAACTTGGTATCCTTTTGAGATATTTTATATGTATAATAATGGCCTTTGAGTTTAGACCCATGCTTCACTTTTTACTTACCAAGTCTATCTCTAGCCTTTCTGAAGAAATTGCTGAAATAAACTGGCTGAAAATAAGTGAAATCAAGAAAAGAGCGGTTTAATGATTTAGCAGTTCTATTCCTGGCTTACTAGGGGCTTACTCTGAAAGGTCAGCAGCAAATATGAGCTTCTTGGATATTTTTTATTTAAATACGTTCCTGTGTCATAAATTATATAAACCTTGTGATTTATTCCTGTGACTTCAGATTTTAATTGGAGTGAGTGAGTTTATTTATTTATTTATTTATTTATTAGTATTGGAGTACTATTTGTTTATCATGCATATTTTCAGTAAGAAAATGGGACACTTAGCTTAATAGTTGGAATAGTGAACTAGATGAAATAAGTCAGATAAAATTGTTCCAGAATAATTTTATTTATAAACCTGGAAGTTTTTTTTAATAAAGCTTATAATGTGTTGAATTTTCAGTGTTAAAAGTTTCTATGCCTTGCTGCATGAAGGACAACTGAGCATATGCTGTTACTAGTAAGAACATATTTAAAATGTTTTCTTGGTATGAAATGAAGCTTAGTATCAGAAACTCCATGCTAGTTGAGTTGTATGTAAATCAAGCCTCTTGTCCATCATATTGCGTTATATTTCCAAATTATTTAAAAAATGGATTTGTGTACCACTCTTTATCTGTTTACAGGATTTTCATACCTGAGTTTTGTTCTGTTATTTTTTTCTTTTTTTTAGAGTGATATTCCAAATAGATTTGAAATGAAAATTCATCGCACAGCAATCCTTGAAGATTCTTACAGAAGAATCGTAGCTGTAAAGAGGGCGGATTTCCTTAAAGCAAGACTGTGGATTGAGTTTGATGGTGAAAAAGGTCTAGACTATGGAGGAGTGGCCAGGGAATGGTTCTTCCTTCTCTCTAAAGAAATGTTTAATCCTTATTATGGATTGTTCGAATATTCAGCTACGTAAGTAGTACACATCTGGAAGGAAAGCACTTCAATTGTATTTCTCATACCTACTTTAAGAATGGACTTTCCCTGCCTCCCCCAGACAGTAGGGTTAATACTGCAATAGTCTGCTCATAGTTCTTTGACAGAATAATGTGGAGACAGTACCTATATTAATTGTTTTTCAGCAGTCTAACATAAGCCATGTCATCTTTGCATAGACAAGCCTATGCTTGAGGCCATTTGCAGCTTAGGGAAGAGACAGTATTTAACAAACGATGCAGAGAATGTTATTCTAACTACTTAATAGGAGTTAATACCTTCTCTTTGGTTTATCTCTGACATACAAAGGTAGTTTGTGATATTTCAAAGCTGTTATTCCTATTGTGGTAATAGAATCTTCTATTGAGTATTGTTTAATATTAAATTAGGGATTTATTAACACAAATATGATTATTTTTTTCAACTTCATGAAAAGGAATACCTGATTTAACCAGTGATGTCTTTCAGATCTTCAAATGTGGAACTGTTCCAATCATACAACATTTTGTTTGTTCTTTCTCTCCTCTTGCTTCCTCAACTTCAGAGATAACTATACGCTACAGATCAACCCAAACTCTGGACTTTGCAATGAAGATCATCTCTCTTACTTCAAGTTTATTGGTCGTGTAGCTGGAATGGCTGTTTACCATGGCAAACTTTTGGATGGTTAGTATTTACTTTACGTAATATGTTATTTAGATTAATATTGTACTTACTTTGAATTTTAAGTTACATACAGTTCAATGTATTTTTTCTCTTTTAAAGCCTTTTTCATTCGTCCTTTTTACAAGATGATGCTCCAGAAACCAATAACGCTTCATGATATGGAGTCTGTGGTATGTAGTTTGCTTTACCATGTATGTTAGGATTTTGTGCTCAGATGTTTTTTACATATATATGTGTGTGTGTATATATATGTTTAATGACATTATGAGGGTTTGAAAGTGCATGATTCAAAGAGATTTTAGACTAAGTCTTTTAGGTGTAAGTCTGTGTTGTAGTTTAACCCTGGCCAGCAGCTCAGACCCACACCACTGCTCCCTCACTTCCCCCTGGTGGCATGAGGGAGAGAATTGAAAGGGTGGAAGTGAGAAAATTTGTGGGTTTAGATAAAAACCGTCCAATAGATAAAGTCAAAGCCATGCATGCAAGCAAAGCAGTAGGAGGATTTCATTCAGCACTTCCCGTAGGCAGGCAGGTTGTTCAGCCATCCCCATGGAAAGAGGGTTCTTTTCATGCTAACAGTTACTTGGGAATTCTCTTATTTGTTTCCCTGCTAATGGTTCCTATCTTGAGTAGTTACAGTCAGTGTGATTTTTATTCAGTCTTTCTTTTTACAGTACAATAGAATCATGTAATGTCTTGGGTTGAAAGGGACCTCAAAGAATATCTAATTCCAAGTCCTCTGCTGTGAGCAGGGACACCTTTCACTAGATAGGGTTGCACAATGCCCCATTCAACTTGACTTTGAACAGTTCCGGGGATGGGGCATCCACGTGATCTCTGGGCAGCCTGTTCCAGTGCTTTACCGCTCTTACAATAAAGAATTTCTTCCTAATATTGAAGTTAAATCTACCCTTTTTCACTTGAGAACTTTTACCCCGCATGCTGTCACTACACATGCTGTTACGTAATTCCTCCCCATATTTCCTGTAGGCTGCTTTTAAGTGCTGGAAGGCACTTAAGGTCTCTCTGGAGCCTTCTTTTCTCCAGGCTGAAAGAGTTCTTAGAGGGGAGGTGTTCCAGCTCCATGATCCCCTTTGTGGCCTTTTTGTGGATGTGCTGCAGGTCCCTGTCTGTCTTATGCTGGGGACCCCAGAGCTGAACATGAGGTCTTAGAAGAGCAAAGGGCAGAATCACCTCCCTCAGCCTACTGACCAGACTTCTCTTAATGTAGGCCAGGATACATTTGACTTTCCGTTTCCTAAGGCTCTTTCTAGTAATGCCTAATAATAATGAGAGGGTAAATACAGGATGACACACAGAAAAGAGTCCAAAATACCTTACTTCAAATAATGCTGTGACATCATCATTTTGCTACACAAGATATTTTTGGCCCTGAGATTGCTGAATCTTCAGGTTTCAAACGTCTTTTAAAAATAAGTTTGTACATTTGCAGAGTCTCTGTATCCAGTACAGGCTTATCCTGTCTAGCAGAGTTCACTGGGCTGTCATGGAGCCTCTTACATATTAAAAGATGGATACTCCATTCTGTAATAACTATTTTGTAATGGTCTCTCTCAGGATAGTGAATATTACAATTCTCTGAAGTGGATTCTGGAAAATGATCCAACAGAACTGGACCTGAGATTTATAGTTGATGAAGAACTTTTTGGCCAGGTTAGAATGTTTATGTAAAGTAGAGCAGACAAAATGTCAAAGAAAACATTTGACCTGTGAAATTAGCTGATGTTATCTGTTGTATTAAGAAAAGCCCTTCATTCACAGTTGGGTTGGCTTGTTCGCTCGTTTCTTTTAGCTGGCATGTTCTCGTGCAGTGCTCTGTTAGCCTGGCTGTGATGTGATAAAGGACTTGGAAATAAGCAGAGCATTGAAAAATACCTTCTGCTTTTTTTAAGTAATGCTTGTATCCAAATGTAGCTACTGCTGTAAATGTAACTGAGACTAAGATAACCAGTTGCTTTTACATGATTGGCTGGAAAGAATGAGCTGTTTTGGAAATGGAATAAGCAAATTTGTTGTGTGGAAACAGGAAGAATGCAGTCTGACATCCCTGAATAGGTTTCTTGTGGGTTTGTTTTGGTTTGGTTTTGTTGAGCTTTTTTTTTTTACTTTTTAAGCAGCAAACAACCAAATCCTGTTTATTCGGGTAACCTGTGAAAATAGCTTTGTTTCTCATAGTTCTCAAATTCTGCAGTCTTCAAGAATTAACTAAATTACACAATATTAATATATTAATTATATGCTAATCTCATTTAAATACTACTCTTTGTATTACTCTTAGACCCATCAACATGAACTGAAGAGTGGTGGATCAGATATAGTTGTCACCAACAAGAACAAGAGAGACTACATTCAGTGAGTAGAGGCCACTACATGCAATGTATCTCAGTGAATTGCCCCTCTATTCATAGAGGCTCTGTGTAGTAGTATTAACCAAATGAAGTTGTTACTTTATATACAAATTGATTTTATTTTAAATGGTTTTGGTTTTCTTTTTTTTCAGTCTTGTAATTCAGTGGAGATTTGTGAGCAGAGTACAGAAACAAATGGCAGCCTTTAAAGAGGTACAATTTGAATTACAAAAACTCTAAGAATTCATTGCATCTAATCTTAAGCTTTTTTTAGACATCCTGAAGACACACAAATCATGTTGTTACAGCTATACAAAAGGCATACTATCTTTGTGATATCATCTGTAGTGTCAGATTTTAATTACTTCAGATTTAAAAATGTTTTTGGTATATTTTACTGAGGTGTTTAACATTGAAAAAAACTGCTTATTTTTCAGTCCATGTTGACAGCTTTATAGGTATTGCAAACTATTAAATGAACACTGCAGCAATAAAAACTAATTTAATTCTATTAGTTTTAACTAGCTGGTTTGTCCTTATTTGTATAAATGATATTACATGTATGACATTCAGACTTAGATCTTCACTATTCAATACTGCACAATAAAGGTATGAGAAATCCAAACTAAAACAGCTATAACCAAACTGGGGACTGCAGGTGTCCAAACATCTCTCTTTCATGTATTGATACTTGACATACCTCTGTTTCCTAAAGCATCTAAATATTGTTCTCTGAACAAAAATGCTGACTTGATTTTTTTTTTTTAAATTTCTTTCTTCTTTTTAGGGTTTTTTTGAACTAATACCGCAGGATCTCATTAAAATTTTTGATGAAAATGAGCTAGAGGTAAGTGCATCAGGAAAAAGAAAACAAATTGTGTTGAAACTTAACGTTATGGACTTAAACTTCGGTGGTTTGTGGTTTTTGTTTTCTGTGTAGTTATTAATGTGTGGACTGGGAGATGTGGATGTGGCTGATTGGAAACTACATACAAAATACAAAAATGGCTACAACATAAACCATCAAGTAATACAGTGGTTCTGGAAGGTATTATGTTTTTCTTTTACTTACAACCTGTTAAAAAGCTGCTGCCTTTCAGCTGTGCTTGTTTGTGTGGTTCATCAGTAGGAAGATAACTATTTTACCATTAAAATTCCTAAGAAAGATAATAAGAAAACTAAGATGAGATGCATGGTAAGAATGTAAATACACTGTCTGACTGGAGTTAAAAATATTTCTCTTAGTCTTTTTGGCATGGTTACACTAAAGAGGTGTTAAACTCTTCTGTTTAATAAATTACAGGAATTTGGCTGTTAGTTCATAACATCAGAAAACTTCAAAGAAAGTAGGGGCCAAATCTTCAAGGGAAGTATTTTAACAGCCTTCTAAGCCAGTAACCATGCTCTTGTTACGGTGCCATTAAAAAAAATTGTTGACTTGATAGCTTTTAGCCATAGACAAAGAAGTAGACTGTGTCACTAAAAAAAAGAAAAGCCATATGTGTATATATAAATATAAAGGATAACAATTTAGAGGTAGAAACTGTTACATAAATCTACTAGCTTAAACCTGTAAATATAAATCTTTAATTGTAATAATTATCATACATAGGCAGTCGTAATGATGGACTCTGAAAAAAGAATAAGATTGCTTCAGTTTGTTACTGGCACATCACGTGTACCTATGAATGGGTTTGCTGAGCTGTATGGTGA
Organism: Indicator indicator; assembly: GCF_027791375.1. NCBI lineage: Eukaryota > Metazoa > Chordata > Aves > Piciformes > Indicatoridae > Indicator > Indicator indicator. Next base: position 9,056,009 of record NC_072025.1, read on the forward strand.
GTGCTTATGATTACATTCACAATTAAGTAACAGAGAATATGATATTGATGTTGTCATGATATTTGACTTCAAATATAGGACAGGCACATAATTTTTTCAGATTTTTAAAGCATATTAGTATATAGTGACAGTTACAAGAAGCTAAGTTAAAGAAGAGTCATGTAGATCACACATTTTCCATGTTCTATAAATATTTTAGTTCTGGTTTTGGAAGTCTGTAAATGTAGAGGACTTCTCAATTTAATGTGGATTTTTAAAGTTCTAAAGAGCTGCGAAAATCCCTGTGTAACACCCAATAGAGCTTGAAGAAAATTCTTCATTATCTAAGATACAATTATAAAGACATTGCTGGCATCAGCAGTTAACTTCACATTCTCCTAAGTTCCCCAGCTGCTTTTATCTGCTCAAAAGCCACAATTGTACAGATACAATTATTTGTAAGGATATACTCTAAAGAGGACCACTGAAATGACACAGGTTAAACATAATGCCAGAAGAAACGTAGTGAGCCTATAGTGCAGAGACTTAAGCAAGGAAATAGCATCAGAGAGCAGGTTTCCATAGCAAACCAGAGAACCCGCTGTAGGCAAGCAGATAGAACAACCCATAAAGGGTGGAGAAGTGTTTTGCTTATGGGAAGTCTGTTTCCAGGTGCCATCGGCTATTGCGTTTTCTGCTAGATTACTTTATTAATGCTAAAGTGCTTGAGGTCCTACACAACTGACTGAATAGCCTAACTTGCATATTTGAATAAACATTTCCTTCTTCATAAAAAAGACAGTAATTTGTTTTATAAAACACTAGAACTGTGAACAACCACCACCTACCATGTCTCTCCATTTCTGTCTTCATGAATACTGGGTTTATATTTCTATTCTCAGTGAAGGACTTGTGAGTTCCAGTGGGAAGAGCAGTGCCCTCTGCAGACTTGAGACATGTGCCTGCTGTTGGCTTGAAACTTTGTGCTGTTGGAGTTTAAAGCACATGCTTATTTCAGTGGAACCCAATCAGAATTCTGCTGCCATGGGTTTTTTGTCTAAAAACACTACTGGAGAAGGAACTAAGGAATGATGTAGGGAAAGTAACTCTTGGAGCCCTTAGCTTCCCTCTGCTCAGGGATTAGGAGCATCTTGTTTTCTGACCAACTCATTTTTAGTAGTTCTTTTCACTCATGAATGAACAATTCAATTAACAGTTGTTTTGCACAGTGCTTTGTTTGTTTCTCTCACTTCTGCTTTACTGTGGCCAGCATGCCATCCTCACTAAACCCCAGTCACAATTACATTTCCAGTACCTGCTTCTATTTGAAGAACTGTAGGTTCTCCTGTGCTTCCCGTTGGTATGTGGCTTTTTGCTGCTACGGGGCTGCCGCTGTGGGAGTTCCCGTCCCACCTGGGGGCTGCAGCTCTGGACCTGGCTTTCCTAAGCAGGAGATCTCCCTCTGGTGGCCCAGAGAGGCATTTCTGCTCATAAAAAGGGAGTGCTTGGTGTCCGGGAGCAAATCCACCGAAATTTGAGAGCTATGACACTGAACAGGCGTGGCTTTTTTATATGTCTTGTCTTTCCCTCGCTCTGCTTTGTCTGTCTCTAGTTAATTAGTTAAATAACTAAAATGCAGACTTACTCTTACCTAGGTGTTAAAAGGGAGCTTTATCATGTCGTGGTAAAATGTATCATCAGTGACAGAGCTGCTTCTCTGCTTCATTCTTATTCCAGGCATTCACTAGTTACCTTTTCTAACCAGCCTTCTGCATTGAAGAAACATGTAACCAAAGAAGAAACTAAAGAGGAAGAGCTGATAGTGTTCCCACAACTACTGGCATATCTATGATTGTTGATTTTTTTAAATTTATTTTTTTAATTATTGTTTAAACTACACAGTCTTCACCAGACGTGCGCGGATGCTTTGAACACCTTAAGGAAATTGTTACAAAATGCCCTTTGCATCCACTTGGCAAGAGTTAAGAGTTAACTTTTGTACATGCTGTAAGGCACAGGCCTAGCTAGCGCTGCACTTGCTATTGGGTGCATGTGTACATCCCTAGAGTGCACACATGGTTGCCATATTTCAAAAAGTTCTCAATCTGTGTAAGTGAAGGTGGAGAAAGAATGCTTTCTGCCAGGTTATAGAACTTGGCATGTTGTCATGAACAGTGCCAACTACTATACATATACATTTAGGTTTTACAACTTCTTAGCTTAAGGTGTAAAAATGTCTTGGAATTAAGACGTATCATTTGGGCGTTTCTTGCTGTAAGTGAATTGGCGTTAGCAACCATTAGTGAGTGTTTTGATAGCTCCTACTAATGTCAGAATTTGATTACAAAAATCCAAAGTATTCAATAATTTGAATTTCTAATTATAAAAGAATCTCATAATGGGGTGAAAATGATGTATTCTTTCCTGCAGGTTCAAATGGACCACAGTTGTTTACAGTTGAGCAGTGGGGTACCCCTGAAAAACTGCCAAGAGCTCATACCTGGTGAGTATTTAGTTTAGTTAATTACAATGTTCATTAGTAAAGAGTGATAGATTACTTAAGAGTCTTCATCTGTTTTTCAGCTTTAATCGCTTGGATTTGCCTCCATACGAGTCGTTTGAAGATTTGTGGGATAAACTTCTACTAGCGATTGAAAATACTCAGGGTTTTGATGGGGTCGATTAAGATACAGACATAAATCATAATGGTCCAGTGGTGCAATTTCATTTCAAGGGTTTACAAACAAATTTGAATTTTCCAGGGACTACCAATTTTTTTAATCACATGGCTATTGAATTGTCAGAGTATCAGTTGTAAAATAAGTATTAAAAATTCACTAACTTTTTGGAAATGTGTTTTGCTGTTTCCCCAGTCTTGTGTACTTTGCTAAAAACTAGAACATAGACATTGGATGGGCCAGTGCCAAGTAAGTAAAAAAAATTAAAATGTTTTGAAGCAGTGGCTTCTTCTACAGTATTTGACAGACTGCTCTGCAGTAAACTACTGAAGTAAAACTGTGAAGAAAGCTTTGCAGGGGGTATAAATTTGACTTGCTGCTTTAAGAGGAACAACTGAAATTATTAAACTGTTTTTAACAAAGCGAAACCAAAAACTAAGCCAATAAACTTCGTGTAATGCAATATCATAATCTGTGCTGCTTCAAGCTGTTTGCTGCCGACGTGCTGTAAGCACTTTGCAATTCAGCATATGAGGTGAAACATGGAAGTGGTTTTTTTTTTTTTTTTTGCTTCATCAGCCATCATTTCGTAGAACATCAGCTTGCTGACATGTTTTATTTGTTAGATTTGTTTTTAACTCGCTTTTGTTAACAATGCAAAAACCCCAGGATTTTTATATAAAACAAGATAAGCAGCATAATTCTGAAATGTAACAAGAACTTACATCCTTTTTCTTGTCTGAATTTGTATACTGTCATTGGTTTATTGGTTGGTCATCACTTTTTGGGATAAATTTGTAATAGTTTCAATTCGGCCTTTTGCCACAAATGAATCTTTAAGTGAAATTTGTCTGGATATCAGTCAGTGTTAGTTACTGGTAGTTAGAGGCCTTTATTATCCATTCTTGCGGTATTGCACTACGTAACAATAAATGACATGTTTACAGGGTTTTCTGGGCCAAATTCAGCAGTCTGATACATGCAAACTTCTGACTGCGTGGAGCTTGTGCATGTGTCACCAGGTGCAGAATTTGGTTCTCTAATATGTTTACAGGTTATGCTAGTTTCTATAGCTGCATTTTTATATTATTTTTTCTCCACTGTTAGTCTAGAAACCAAATTTGTTAACACAGTGTAACCAAAGTCATAAGCAACAATGTGCAATTTATTGTAGATCAACTTGTCCTATAAATACTAGTTTGATTTATTTTGTAAATGTGGGTATTTTTTTTATTAATTTTAACACTTTTTTTGAGCAAGTGCTGGTTAAAATTATTAACAAAGTTAGTTCTAAAAGAAAAAAATCAGTTTATATACTTGGCTTGCTCTAATTTTAACATATTATTACAAATATGATCTAAGGAAATTACAGTACCTAGCTTTTGGTCAGCAAATTTCTGTTTAGTCACAGTCTTTATAAATATGCAAGGAAGTGTAGCACATCTCTCTACAAAGATATGTAAATTATGTAACAAATGTAATGGGTCTTAAGGGATATTTAAAATCCCACTTTGTTTTATTCTTCAACTAGGTCATTAGGACTGAGAATATTACATGTAAATAAAGGTAACTTATACAAATTTCCCAAATCTATATGCAGTTTTGTAAAACAAGAAAGATATATCAGTAAATCTGTAAAGATTTAGATATAGCAGGTTTTCTTGTAAACTTTAAAGTATAAAATAAGGATCCTGAAAGCAGTAAATAAAAGTTTATTCTAAATACATTGTGACTCAGTTCTTTGAAGTGCAAATCAGTACTCTTGACATAGCAAGAATTCAGTAATTTTAGTACTTCTAGGTAGACTGGGGCAGCAGTTCCACTACAATACACTGCTCCCATGCAGTCCTTGCAAAACTAACACCAGGTTTTTATGAAAGCTCTAGGTTGCTGTGAGCCCTCATTGTACAGCCAGCCTAGAAATGCCACACAGCAGACAGGCAAAGGTGGAGAGACCCCACAGAAATACCAACTGACTCTCTCCTCATCTTCTACTGTAGGGACACCCTTCACAGCTGGTTGGCAGGTGAGCACTCAGAGTGTGGCAGGGATGTGGAAGGGGCCCCTCAACTCTGCTCCAGACAGCATAGACTACCCAGTAGTGGTGGGGATGTGCCCCACAGGACTTGGTCCCAAGTACCAGCTGTGCGAATCACTTGGAGAAGGATGCTGCTGCCAGGTCATGGGCCAGAGTACCTGGTCCCTCTCTGCAGAGCTGGGGCATAGGTGGCCTTGTCTGCAGGAGCTCTGCTGTGGGCTCCATGAAAGCTACAGGAGAAGTGAGCAGACTTGTAGCATGGGGGAGGGTGATAGCAAGAGGTCATGAGGTTATTGCAAAGACCTTTTAGAGGCAAAAGACCAAACCACTGAGTGAGTATAAAAAGGGGGCTGCTTGGGAGAGAGGGCCATGCTTGGGCAGGTGGTGAGTGGAGATTCCCAAGATGAGTATAGAAGCCTGTGACACTTTTGACATCAGAAGAAAGGCTTTTTCTCGACCCTTGAGTCTGCTGCCTGTGCCTTCTGTACTTGTATTTTCTGCACATCACACCTCTGTGTTTCCTGAAACACATACACTTAGATTTTTGGGGAGACAGTTCCAAAGATGCTACTATGAACACTTACCTATTTCTTTTACCAGGAGCACAGTTCCTAGCAGGGCTCTGTCCCAGCTGTACTTACCATGACATTAAGGATGAGAGTTTTCATAGCTACTTTCTTGTGCATTAATAATCAAAGAATCATTAAGGTTGGAAAAGACCTTTTAAGATAATTGAGTCCAACTGTAACCCAGCTACCATGACCCTAAAGCTATATCCACATCTACACGCTTCTTGAACACCTCCAGGGATAGCGACTCCACCAATGCTTCACTACTCTCTCAGTAGGTTTTCCTAATGTCCAATCTAAACCTCCCTGGCACCACTTAAACCTATTTCCTCTCGTCCTATCGCTAGTTACTTGGCAGGAGAGACCAACACCAGGCTCACTACAACCTCCTTTCAGGTAGTCGTAGAGAACAGTAAGATCTCCTCTTAGCCTTTTCTTCTTCAGACTAAACTCCAGCTCTCTCAACTGCTCCTCCTACGCCATTCTCCAGACCCCTCACCAGCCTTCTTGCTCTTATCTGGACATGCGGACTGTAAAGTCTGTTCTATGCCCAAATATACTGTGGCCTCACCAGGGCTGAGGGGAGGGGCACAATCACTTCCCTACTCCTGCTGGACACACTGTTTTTGATACAGGCCAGGATACCCTTGGCCACCTAGGCTGGCTGCTGGCTCATGGTCAGCCGGCCGTCAACCAGCACTCCCAGATCCTTTTCCACCAGGCTGCTTTCCAGCCACTCTTCCCTAAGCCTGTAGTGTCAGTTGGGGTTGTTGTGACCAAAGTGCAGGACCTGGTACTTGGTCTTGCTAAATATTCTTCCATGGACCTCAGCACATCCATGTAACCTGTCCAGCTCTCTCTGCAGTGCCTTCCTACCCTTGAGCAGATCAGCATTCCTGCTCAAGGTAGTGTGGTCTGCAAACTTGCTGATGGTACCCTTGAGCCCTTCATCCAAATCATTAATAAAGATACTAAAAAGAACTGGTCCAAGTACTGAACCCTGGGGGAAACCACTTATTACTGGCTACCAGCTGGATTTAACTCAGTTTATCACAACCCTGGGCCTGGCTGTCCAGCCAATTTTTAATCCAGCAAAGTCTATCTGTTTATGCTGTGGGCCACACGTTTGTTCAGGAGAATGCTGTGGCAGACAGTGTCAAAGGCATTACTAAAGTCCAGGTAGACAACATCCACAGCCTTTCCATTGTCCACTGGGTGGGTCATCTGGTCATAGAAAGAGATGAGGTTGGTCAAGCAGGTCCTGCCTTTCATGAACCCATGCTGGCTGGGCCTGATCCCACTGTTACCCTGCCCTTGCCATGCGAGCGCATCTAAGATGAACCGCTCCCCAATCTTCTCCTTTACTAAGGTCAGGCTGCCAGGCCTGTAGCTCCCCAGATCCTCCTTCTAGTCCTCTTTGTAGATAGGTGTCACATTGGCAAGCTTCGGATTGTCTGGCACCAGGACTGCTTCTAGATGATACAGAATAGTTTGTCAAACTCCTCTGCCAGCTCCCTCAGCACTCTTGCGTGAATCCCATCCAGTCCCATAGACTTGTGAGTGTCCAGGTGGCATAATAAGTTGTTAACTGTTTCCTCCTGGATTAGGGGGAGTTTATGCTGCTCTCCATCCCTATCAGGAGGCTAAATACCCTGAAAATAAGGGCAAGCATCTTTCTCATGCTTGATGGCAATGTTCCCCCTGCATCCAATAAAGGGTGGATATTTTCCTTGGCTTTCTTTTTGTTGTTAATGTACTTGTAAAAACTTTTTTGTTATCCCTCATGGCAGCAGCTAGGTTGAGTTCCAGCTGGGCTTTTGCCTTTCTGATGTTCTCTTTGCGTGACCTATCATCTCTGTTCCACTGTGGTTTCATGACTTAACACCAGCAGTGCCAGGTGAGGGGTAAGGCAGAAAAATTTCCCAGGTAGGTAAGAGCTAAATGTACCAATCTGCTGAAAAAGAGAATGTAGAGTTGGTGTTTGGTAAGAGATTTTGTGCACAGCTAGTTAAAAAGCATAGATCAGTGAAGAAATTGTCTTTTAAGGGGAGACATGAGCAGGATGCTTATTCTAGAGCAGGAACTGGACCTAACTTGGACATTTTTCAGGATCTTAACTCTTCTGGTGAAGTAAAAACATTTTTTTTCTTGTGTTTAATAAAAATGGTGGTGAAGTTTATTTGTGTATTAATTATTAGTTATATAGTAAGTGGTGTTTCTTTTTCTGAACAAATAAGTATGATGCTGTCAATTTACTTCACCTGAAAAGGGTAAAATGTATAGATTAAGCTCAATAAAGGCTTGCAGTATAAACTTTTACATTTCAGTGCTCTCCTTAGACTCTGGTGGGTGAGTTGTTTCTTAGATTTCTTTTATGTCAATAATTTGATTTCTGTTGACTTGAAGGACTTTGGTCTACTGTTGTCTTTCTCTAAAATTTCCATGTGTGTGGAAATGCTTTTGCAGTCTGGTGTTACGGAAATGAAACTTTAGGTGTGAAGAAGAAGCATTCAACAATAACTTGATGGTTTGGGGCAGCAAGGGTGGTGTTGTGTTTTGTTTTGTTTTGTTTTGTTTTTCCCAAAATTCCTGTATCTCAACTGGCAGATTTTTAGGCTGAGTGTTATTTGTATCACATCTTTCACTTCTCAAGGTGTTACAGGTGATTCTTCTGTATTCTTATTGCATCATTAGGTGGAGCTGTGGCCTAGTAGGAAGATAAAACGGTAATTCCTAACTTCCACTGATGATTCACTTATGCTGCTTGAGGGACACATGACCTAAATTATTTTCAATTATCATTAAGAAGTTACATCTCTAGCAAATTATTTTTTTTTACTGAAGGTAAGTTTGAGTACTTGTGCATAAGTATAGGCTACCCATTTCCCTTCTCTATCCTATTTTTCCCCTCTCAACATTAATACATAAACATATTTTGCAAGCTACCTAGTGCCTTAGGATCTGTTATATTCTGTAAATCCAAAGTACAGTGTGGTGCTATTTTTCACTAATTGATGGTGTCTTTACCAAAATATGAGTATCCCGTTGAAATCCACAGATATCCCTGGCATACTGTCAATGTGAAACATGTCCTGTAGCAGCACAGATTTCCTTTTCTCTTTTTTTTTTTTTTCCGTTCCTCATGTGTACTTTGTTTTAGTGTGACTTCAATGTTACTTAGCCAAATAGGTGATACTCTTATCAGTTCCCTAGAATGGGAATTACATAGTTACAATGATAATAAAACACATATCAGAGAATCACATATCAAGTAATTAAAACTAGATATGTGTGGTTTTAAATACTGGTTTTACTAATTTCTTGTGTGGCCAAAGGAATGTTGATTAAGAGACCAGGCTTTTCTGTCTGTCATTCTTTATGCTGTCTGTTCATTTGTGTTTTTCTTTCTGTTTCTCGTTAATTAGTTTGTCATGATGCTTGGGTTCTTCACGTAGTCTTAGCAAATTATTTTCTTTGTAGGAGATTCTGCTTTTTTTTAGGGCAATTTATTATCTCCCCTTCGTAATGATGATTTCTTTAAAGGAATCAGTGTGCAGTTTTTATGTGATCTGAGAGGAGCTCACTTTTTTATCTGCAGTTATACCACCACCAAAAATCCATACCTCTGGTGCCATAGAAGCACCTTATTAAAACATCTGTATAGTTTAAATGCAGCCAACACCTACCATCTATTGTTATAAAAAAGAACTAAGCATTTAACAGCTGCCATATTGCTCAGCAGTATCACAAGATCAGTAGGAGATGCAAGCACAGGCTTTGGTACTCTTACACTAAATAATTTTTCTTTGAAGTGGAGACTTAATTGCTTTTTCTATGTGGAACATATATCATTAGCACACTAATCAGAATACAAACAGCTCATAGAGGGGATAATGAGGGAGAACTTCCGTGTAATGCTTGGCTTATGTCCATCCGCATGACTCTGTAGAAAAATGTTTTGTTTTTCTGATCTGTGCTTAATTTGAGGTTTCTTGCCTAATGGGACTTCAAACAAATTCTGCATTGTAGGTTTCAGGTTTTCATCCTAGAGAGGCAGGCTCAGGGAAGGGAGAAGCTAAGCAGCATGGAAAACCTGAACAGACCAGACATTAAGTGAGTATGCCTCTTGAGGAAAGACAGATAAGGCAGCCTTCTAAATGTGACAGAATGTAAAACTTGCTGTTGAAATACACCACAGTTTGAAAACATACATCACAATTTGTTTTTCTTAAGATCTTTTGAGTTTAATTTAATGGAAAATGTTTTCATAATTGTCTGATAGCTTTTCTGTTTTTTTTTATGAGCTGAAATATTTCTGATTTGGGTTTTGTTTTGAGGGCTGGGAAGTATGACCTTTTGGAGGCTTTGAACACACTTGTCCTACTATGTACTGCTGCTTGGGAGTATGTAAAATCCTAAGGGTTTAAATCAAATTGCCCTGAGGACTGCTTACTGACCTTTAGAATGCAAAGCTGTCAAAACCTTCAACTAGACATCATCTAGAGAAGAACACTTAAGGCAGATCAAATAGAAAACAATGTGGTTCTGACTTTTGGTTATTGCTAGTTAGTGAGAAACAGTTACTGTGCTGCAAGAGCTCTGTGAATAAACCCACACTGCAAAGGAGTTGCTGTGCATAATATGTAATAGTTGTTATAATCTACTTAAGAACTAAAAAGTTTTCATTAATTGCCAAATCCTGATACAGTTATCTGAGCAGGATGCTTCATGGACTTCAAAGGGATTTTTGTCTGCTTAAGGAATGCAGGGTCAGGCCCTTAACTAGTGATAACTTTCTTCAGTGGGTTGTCAGATATGACAAACTATGCCACTTTAATAGAGGTTGCCCTGGCCATGCCATGCCATCCTTTTCTCCTGAAAACCTGCTTTTGTGCTTCGATCAGGTAGTAGAGTTTCTGGGTTGCTGCTAAATAGAAAGGCTTAGAAATAACTCTCTAGCTGAAGCTGTGGTTTGCACTGGTCCAGTCCTCAGCTGAGCACATTAGACCAATTTAACTGACTAACTTGTAAAACTTCCCTGCCACCACATACACTTTTTTCCTCCCTCAGTTACTTAGGATGACCACCTTAGTATGCACATGGTGTGTATTCCATCCATGTATTATCTACTCACTACAGGTTCTATCATATGCCAACATTTGGGCACTGACCTAGAGGTATCTGAACATAAATGACAGCAAAATACTATTTAGTATCCAGCAAACACAATTCTGAGGTAACGATTAGATACTGGATAGTATAACTTAGTTTTAGCTGTGCTGCTATCAGCAGCTTTAACTGCTGGTTGCTCTCCTGACACACTATGCACGCTTGTCTGTATATGCCATATACTAAACTGAACCAGGGACTTGATTCCAGAAAACAAACAAACAAACAAACCAAACAAATAGCAATGGGGGAAAAAAAAAACCAAACAACAAAGAAAAACCCTTGCTTTTCTACTCCCAAGTCATTTCCATCAGGATCAGTTCTCTGATGTGATTCTTCACTTGCCCACACCAGCTTTCATGCCAACCTAATGCAGGCGCTGCAAGTTGCGAGGCACTGAATTGCATCAGACAAACTGAGGGTGCCTGTGAATGTGCTTCCAGCAGAGCCTCTGATCTCCTTCTGCCCCGCTGTGTCTGAGCAGAGCCAGATAGAGACCTGAGCCAGGTTAGTAAGAATGAGGGTGTGAAAGGGTAATTGGGGTGGGCTGCCCATTTCCCCACAGTCCCCTGGGCCACACAGGGCACTGATCCAGCCATGTCTCCTGCCTTTCAGCTCCTGTCCAGTACTGGGCAGACAGCTCTTCCAAAACCTCCAAAACATGAGAAACCCCCTTGGGCTCCCAAGTGACTCCCACAGCACAGCTGAGATAAGGTCCCAGCAGCTGCAGCTGATATAGGCAGTACTTTTGATCACCTTTGTGCTGCCCAGCTTTTGAGTCCCCCTGGTTCACCCCCAGCTTGCCTCGCTCTTTGCACCAGGGTGTCACCTTTAGTGGTTTAGCCTGAATTCTTGGCAAAGCCATTCTGATGTAAGTTACAGCTTCATGTGGCCCTTCAAACATCTAAGTATCCCCAAAGACATGTTGGGTGTGGGGGCATTTGCAGGATGAGTCTGTGTGCATGTGAGGGGGAGGAGGTGCTGGGAACATGCCTTGAAGGCTTCAAATCTGTTTATCTTCACACTCCTGAGAGGTGATCGCTCTCCCGTGACAGGGCAGCATGCTGGAGGGAGCTGTGCTGGCAGTGAGGAGATAAACCCATAAGACACAGGCCACTGTGGCCAAGTGGCCTCTCCCTGACTAACAATTCCTTATGTCTCTGTAAGATGAAATGGGACAAGAGCAGCAGGAAGTCTCTTCCAATCCTTCTTTTTAATAGTTCCTTAGGATAAACTGTAGATAAGAGGAGAAACCACATTGTTAGCAATCTGAGAACAAAGGGCTGCAATCTTCCACAGCAGCGAGGTATATTCAGCAGTGTGTCCAACTGCTAGTCAGCCTCTTACTCACCTTGTTTTTCATTTAATTCCAGTAATTGTTTTCTGATTGTAAACATATAGAGGAAAAGAGGCAGAAATTATTTGCCTATTTCCTGTTATAACAGCAGAATGAAGGTAACTTACACAGGGATGAAAGGAGACCATATTTCATGCCTGTTGCTAAACAAACAGCGGCAGAACAGTGGGCCATCATGATAAGCAAAAGAGACACTAACAAAAGTCTGAAAGGTTCAGGGGATTCCTCTGTAGATTCAAACATAGAAGAAACCTAGGAGACATTTTCTTTCTGTTCAGCTAATTCGTGGTCTGATACTTATGGTAGTGACTCAGTGTATTAACACTTTGATTTACAGACAATAATATCACAGTATGGTATTGCAGCATTTCCAAGATTATGTTTTGTTTTCTTATTGGGGAAAGGGCTGATAGAGGGGACTGTACTGAGCCAATTATATATAACATGCAGTTCATGGGGTGGCCCTTCTCCACCTGCTGGCCCTTCCTGCTCCTTCCTGTGATTTCACATATGCATAAACCCTTAATTGAGTTATTCCATGTGTTTCAGTGTGGGGATTCCAGCTGTGGCTGCCCATCTGCTGTCACTTTTGTCTCAAGCCAGTCAAGCGATGAGGGCTTACTTCCCAGGGGTGCTGAGCATCCCTGAGATCTGAGGAAGTAAACAGTGCTCAGCAGCTTGTGTGAGAGCCCAGTGAGGCAAGGTAGAGGTGTCCACCCTGGCCTGGCCTGGGAAACATTCATGGTGGTTTGGCTGATCTGAGTCGAGGCAGCTGCTGTCCCATGCTATTGCCATGCCTTCAGCTGCGTGTTGCAACCCTTGGTGTTTCACTGTTCATTTTACACTGTGAAGAAGCAGGTTAGGGGCATAAACCAGAATGAAACAAGCTCTGCTGGAAAAAATGGAAGTGTTTTCTGACAGGTTACATTGTTACTGATTATGGCAAGAAAACTCCCTAAGACCAAGGAGGTGTTCAGAAGCAGGCATTTCTTTATTCCGGTGATGGATACACGGGGGATCGCTCCACCTAAGTGTACCAAAGCCAGTCAAATTCAGAAACTATCTGCTTACATCTCATACATAACCATCATTTTTCTAAGACATGATTAGCATATTCATATTAGCCCAAGGAACTTGTTACATATGTAAATCTCCTGCATGCATGCTCATTATGTACTGTGGGGGTGCCCTAGTGGTCGTTTGGGGCATCCATCCTCTTCCTCCCTCTGGCTTTTAGCTAAACTTTGACCATGCTCTCTAGGATGTCTGATGCGGTTGATGAGTTAGACTGACCACAGAGTCAGTCTAAACCAATTTGCTCCTCTTCTTCTTTCTCAAGCCCACAGTTAAAATTATTTATTGTTTACACAGTTAGTAATTCTTAGTTTACACAATAGGTACATACAGCAAGGATTACATATTTCTAAACATTCCTAAGTTACTACCGTGTCAGCATGTCCAGAGGAGATACTGCAGGCAGAGGAGCATCAGCTGTGGCCTGAGGACCAGAAGAGCTGTGAGTAAACCCAAATGTCACATCAAAAGAGCCCTACGCTGTGTAGAAAGGAAAGAGTGCATCTGGGATTTGGTATGACCTCAGGTCTGTGCTCCCTCTTTCCATAGCTGTAGCCATGTGGTTTGTTAAAAGTATGGAGAGGACCTGATGACTAGTGTCTAGGAAACAGCAGTGACCCACCAAAAATGTTCAAGTATTTTTCATACCTTCCAGCAACAGTGAATAGGCATGGGAGAGCAAGGAAATGCAGTCTGCCATATCCCTGTAAGGTTACTCCTCCAAACTGCCTGTGGTTACCTCCAGCAACAGTGAAGGATGTTGGGGTGTCCTCTTCTGCTGAAATTCATAGTTGTGTCATTTATTCTGCTGTGATGAATCTTCAGGACTGGAGGTAAACAGCTAGAGGCTGCCTCTGGGGCATTGTGAAACGTGGTTGATCTGGGCTACTGGAGCACTTTTGTGGAAAGTGGCTGGCAGGTTCGTGGTTGTTTTTTGTTTGGTTTGTTTAAAGCCAACCAAACACCCAAAAACCAGCAGAAGTGCTAGTGTGGCAAATACTTACAATCCTTCCATTTCTGTGCTTGTTGGTTTATAACCAAATGAGATCTGTGTGAAAATCTCTTTCTCAAGGAGGTGTGCTTTTCCTGTATGGGAAGGCTCCCTGGAGCAAAAGTTCATTAGCATCCCAAAGGCTCAGCCCAAGATGTGCTTGCCCATCTGCTGGTGGAAGGAGCGAACCTCCTTTGAGAAGGCAAGGAGATGGTAACTATACATAGGTTCAAACTAAAGCAAGAATCCAGTAAGTTATCAAATGTGCCAAAAGTAAACATTGGTTTAGGGAGTCTTAATAGAATTAGTTTAACGTTGTAAATCTGTGAATACACATGTCATTGGTTTGGGAGTTTGGCATGAGAAACAAAGTGTCTAACTGTGGCTTTGGTGACAACAGACCAAAACCACTCAGCAAGAACTGAAAGAAAAAAGGGGCTTCCCTGAGAAGAGGGTTAATGATACCCTTTCAGGAGTGCAGTGTGGTGGTACTGGGCTTTGAGGACTCCATGAGCTGAAGGCAGAGCTGAGGGGTGCAAATTGCTGTAATTCCCCTGCAGTTAATGGAGCTCCAGCAATTACTACTGCTTTCAGCCTGCCCAAAAAGCAACCACAGTTCCAATACTGCTGCAGTCATGCTAAGCTTCTCCTGCTAATTGTACCCTGTCCTTGGCCCTCAGTGCCTTGGTCCTCATGATAGCAGTGACACCCAGCAGCTCCTGCAGTCACTTGCCAGCAGAGTCAGAGGATGATGGGCTGGGTGGGACCCGGCACTGGTAGCAGCAAAAGGTTGAGCCTGTGGAGCTGGGAAAAGTAGGGGAACCAGGATTATGATTATGTGTTAGTTTGAAAATAGATTTGGGCTCCAGGACCCTACTACCAACTCATAGGCTGCAGTTAATTAAGGATAGTATTGTGTTTGCATATGTGGCAATGGGGACAAACTCCTGTAAGCAGCTCTCTCCTCACTTCTCCCATTTGCATCCAATGGTGCTCATCTCTATTATGTTCTCTCCCACAGCATTATGGTGCTAGAGCAGAGCTGTGTGAAGCTGAACCAAGGGAATGGATCAGGGGGGCAAAGCCATTTTCCCATCACTGAGCTGGGATGTATCAGCATATTGGGCACACAGCTTGGGCAGTCTGTGACCATGCCAAACACCATCCATACTGCTGCTTTTCCCAGACCACAGGGATGAGGGCTCTAACATGATGCTATTCTGAAGTAGAGGTGAAATGCTCAGCACAAAACTGACCCCAGGCCAAACTGCACTATTTCTGGTTTAAGCTCAAAGAAATGTAAATGGTCTAACACACATAGAAAAAAAAATATTGTTACATGGAAGGAAGCTGCATTCTTCACCCTGGGCTTGTGCCTTGCAGAGATTTCATAAATACAGAGTTCACCTTGGGAAGCTCCAGTTAGAAGTGAATTTTCAGCTTCTTTACTTTTCCTAAGGCTGCTACATTCCACATCAGAAGAGAAGATTTGTGCCTATTAGTTCCTTTTCTAAAGATGTTGGCAGCACTTCAGACAAAGCATATGTGGCATCATGGTCATGAGCCTTCATTCAGCTTCGGAAAGTGTCTCTCTCTTTGCTGCTTCATAAATGGGACCAAAATGACACTGCTGGATGGATCAAAAGCTGCTCTCACACATAGGCAGAAGAGCAGGGGACCAAAACTCTGAGCCAGATCTGATTTTTAAAATAATTATTTTCAGGAAACATTTAACCTGGGCTTGACAGGGCTGAGGCTGAAGATTAAATGCAGTATAAGGTGAATCAGGTTATTTACAATCAGGAACCTGGACAGCATGCTGTTATTCCAGCTATTGGTAGCACTTCAAAGGGAGCTCTTACTACTGACTTGGGTTTTGAGGTGTTGATAAGCTGTCTGCTGAAGTATTACAAGTTATTATTTCCTTGAAAGAAGTGTGTGCTTATTTGCAGATCCCAAAATCTAAGAGAAAGCATAGAAAAGAACCACAAAACGTGGGGAAGATTGCAGTTTCCCAAATATGCAAAAAATACAGATTGAGTGAAACAAAAAAGTCTGTGTTGGTAGCAGAAGAAAAATTGCTGCCCTGCAGGAAAGTCAGCATAGCTTTGTTTATTTTGGCTGGCAAGATCTTGTACTTGTCTTGGACTGCTGGCTTTCTCAAGATAATGCTTCTATGAGATGGTTAGCCAAGTAGATAATTGTGTTTATTGGCTCTGTATTTACTAACATGGTGTATTTGACAAAGTTGTGGCTGGCAGTGCCTATAAACTGTGTAAAATGGGTTCGTTAGCCTGCAGTGAAGTATGAATTTAGGTATGTTATCACAAGTGTGCACTATCTCTAATCCAACTGATGACTGAAAAATGTGCTAAAATAATAACTTCTGAAAAAGTAAAGATGGAGAGTTTATGCTCATCTAGTTGTAGGACTGCTTAATTCTAGGAGGGAATTTCTTATTTGTTTTGCTCCACAGAAATGTGAAAATGGAAATATTGGTGTTCGCAGCTGCCCAGACCCAAGCACAAAGAGAGTTACAGTGGAAGCACTTCTCTTTGTTGAGCTGTTTAAGACAAATATTGCATTTGATCTCAGGAGTCAAAACCTCTTGTTTGTACTATGTAATCCAGGGAGACAGTAAAGCAGTTTCCCTCCTACAGCAGAATACAATAGTGAGTGCAGATGGCACACCTAATGGAAACCAGCCCACAAACAGGACTACAACTTGTTCTCTCTATTAATTTTATTTATTTATTAACCTAGTAGGGCCTAACTCCTGCTTCAAACAGGGCTGGTGAACTGGGCAAAGAGATGTCCCTCCTGGAATGAGTGGCACCAGGCAATACAGCACAGCCACCCCTCGTGCCTGCAGGAAGCAGCATTCTGCTGTGCAGAGTAAAGGGCTGCAGGGAAAACATTACATCTGACCAGAGACAGCTTCAGCCTCTTCACCAGCTGACCAAAGCACATGGAATAGACCATGTTACCAGGTGATACATTTCCTCTTGGCTTCTAGGTGTGCTGAGGCCATCTAAGAAATCTTAAATTCAGGTCTCTCTGATCCACCAGAGATTAGCAGAAGACACTACAGTACCAGCCTGAGCTGCAGATGGAAATGGTGAGTTTAGCACAAGAAGGAAATAACATTTAACCATTAATACTCACAAGCAATGTTTTTAGTATTAAGTGATTTTTTTCATAGCTCACACTTTTGTGACCGGATAAAGTAAAACACTGAGGAAAACTCAAGAATATTGAGTCAGGTGGATCCTGTTACTATATTTGCTCCTATTTGGACACTAAAGTGGTGCATGTGCAGTTCTGCTCTGCAAAGTTACTGTGAAACTGCCTCAATACATTTTGGATAACTAATTTGCATGTAAAGCAAATATTTCCTAATTACTTTTCCTGAAAACCCATGCTAAGATTTGAGCAGGCTGAACTCTTCTTGTGTACTTTTGATAAGTAAGAAAGGTGATGTAGGTCAAACTATGGCTTACCCTATGTTTAGCTAGCTCTGATTTTGTCCCAAAGGCTTTCTGAGGAGTCACTAAGGCTGTAGCCAGTCCTAGTGATGATGCAGCAGAAGGGACCAAGTTTAGCTGCCAGCTCCTGCCTCTGTAAGCTTTGCAGTGCTGTCAGGAACAAAAAGCAGTAAAAACTTGCCTGTCACTGAAGTCAGCAGCTCTCACAACAAATGCAAACAGGGGGCAAATCTGCTGAGCAAGAAGATGCCTTCCTACATGGTAACTTTAGAAACTAGAATTCTGAGCACACAAAAAAAGAGCTTAAAAAATCACTGGCTGCAAGCACAGAGTAAAATCAGGGGTGAAGCTAAAACCCAAAATGATAGTGGCAGAATTTGGTTTAACTTGATATCTCCCATACAGACAGTCTATAGGGTGCTGATAACATGATTTGTGAGCCACGTATTTGCAGTTTAGGTTGCGTTATGGCAAGCTACATAATGGACTTGAGGCAGATGTAAACTTACAGCAGCTTTCTGGTACAGGCAAGCAAAGGGTGGCTCGTCCACGGCAGCAGCACCCTACCTGACATGGCCATCTGGAAGTGCTTTTATCGGTGTTGTGTGAAGGGATCAGTGAGCACTACTGCCAAAATGGCACCCCTTTCTGATCACTTCCCATCCTCGCATTCGAAAATTAGTTTGCGTGGGAAAGTCAGTTTCAACTGGGCACGGGAGTGCTCTGCCCAGCCTGGGTATCACTGCACCTGCACTGCGTGCTCCAGGGTCCAACTACATCGGGCTCGGGCTGAGCACCTCCGCCACTTGGATGCCCCAGATGGGCATCTCTCCTTTCCGCACAGACCTTTGGGAAAGCTACGTCTGGCTAAGTTCACGTTTTGCAGATGCTCGTCGTGCCTGTAAGGAGAGTTCTGTAATGCGTAAAGTACGGGGGAGTCCCGCGTCCCGGGGGAAGGTACGGCCGGCAGCCTCTGCCCCGGCCGGAACGACTCCGCTTCTTGCGAAGCACCGGAGCGGGACTGTCCCGGTGGGTAGCTGCCGTCGGATCCCGGCGCTGTCTGGGGCTGGGAAAGGCTGCGTCAGCAGGGCAGCTGGGACTGGGCCCGCCCCCAGCCGTGCTGGGCCCAGATGGCGCCGGACCCTGTAGCCCCTCGTGCGCGGAGCCGGCGGGTCCTGCCGACCCCCACTCCCCGGGGTATTGTCCACCGCGGCCCGCCCCGTCCAGCGACGTCCCTCCCTCCTCCGCCCCCTGCCCGGCCCTGCCCCTCGCCCCTCTCCCCTCTCCTCTCCAAAGGCCAATGGAGACGAGATGCGGATAGTAGGGTCGGGAAGGGCTCGCCGGGGCCGCTCCATTCGTCCCCTGTCTCCTCCCCTCGCCCGCTGACCGGTGTCTCTGGCGGCGGCCGGTCGGGGCATGCCAGCAGCTTCCCGCTAAATGGCGCCGCTCCATCGCCGGGCGCTGCTGTGGGTGCTGCTGCTCCCGCTGCCAGGTGAGTCCGCCCGCCCCGCAGCCCATTGTGCGCTGCGGCCTCGCTCTGCCGCACGTGGTTTTATTTATCTGGCGTCGGCGGGGACCGGCGGGAACGGCAATCGGCCCCGCACTTTGTTCGCGCCGCGCCGGGACGGGCGGGCTCAGAGGGGCCCGCCCTGCCGGAAGGGGGCGCGCGCGTCTGGTGGCTGCCCCACAGCGGAGGCCGCTAACCGTTACCGGGGGGTGCACTGGCGGGCTGGGGCGGCGGGCGTGGAGGGTCGTCCGGGTCGGTTTGCCTTTCCTCAGTTCGCTGGTGCGGGGGTGTCGCTAACGATTTCTTGTAAAATTAGCCGTTTACGACTCGTCCCGCTCCGGCTCCTTTGGAGGGCTTGTAAAATCGCGGGCGCCCCGGCTCCCTGGGCCCGCTGTCCCGGCAGCGGACACGGTCGCACCTGTGTGGCAGCCCCAAACCGCTCTGGAGGGGTTGGCTACGGCAGTGGGTGCCTTGCCCATGCCCGCCGCCCGGTTGGTCCCGTGGGGGTCACCGGGGCGAGCCGTGACACTCAGCGCCTCCCGTGCTGAGCCGCGTTATGGCTGCGCGGGCGTTTGATGCTCCGGTGCTCCAACTCCTCGACATAACGCGTTTGAAAACTAGAAAGCAAATGTCTGGGTGTTTTACAGCCTGGCGTCTTCACTCCACTGAAGGCAGTATCCCAGTTTTCCCAGAGTTTTCTGCGTTTCGAGGTCTCAGAGACCTCGGGCGCTTGAAGCAGCGGTAGCTGTACCTCGTGCGGTGGGTTCAGCACGGTGACTCCGGCGGGCAAGTGCTCTTGGGAGCTTGCATTCTGCGCTCACAGACAAACTCTTTCTTTTCTCTCTCTTAGGAGTGTGGTGCTTTAGTGAACTGTTTTTTGTGAAGGAGCCTCAGGACGTAACTGTCTCAAGGAAGGATTCGGTGGTGTTAGACTGCCAGGCCCGTGGTGAAGCTCCAATAACTCTTACATGGCTGAAAAATGGAGGCAAAGTGTCTGAAAACGAACGGATCTACACTTTAACCAATGGCTCCTTATATATCAGTGAGGTGGAAGGGAAGAAAGGAGAGCTGTCTGATGAAGGATTTTACCAGTGCTTAGCTCTGAACAAATACGGGGCTATTCTCAGTCAAAAAAGCCATCTCACACTAGCAAGTAAGTTCCAGCTCTTTTTTATTAAAGTGCTCCTGAGTTTGGGACAGCAATTCCCTGAACAGAACACAAGCAGCCATCGTTTTGATTGTGTACCTGGAAAGACCAATTACAAATGCAAAGAAGTCAATTCCGCAGAACTTCTGTTTGTTTTTAAAGATCATGATCAAAGCTTGTGATGGCCCCTTTTTGAGTCCCTGATGTAGCAGGAGTGGAGCAGCCATCTGTGAGACTTCTTGGCCAGTGGTGCCTTGTCTTGGTGGCTCATGTGGGTCAGTGGTCTCCAGAGCAGGTGGTGATGCAGAGCTGTTCTGTCAGCCTTCAACAGAAGTTCTGATCTTGTGTCTTCTGCTGCTCAGGTAGCCTTAAAGGGTTATCTACAAATGAAAAACAAACAAACAAAAAAGTATTATTCTTTATTCAGCTGTGTTGTGCCACCTCAGTGCATGCCAGAATGGTGATAGAGATGGCTGTCTTTGGAAGGGGAAAGAAGGAAGTTGTTTTCTAGGCAACCGTGTGTGTTAAATTACAAAGCCCTGGCTTTTCTGACATGTTATGCGCGTGCTGTTCATTTTGGAACTGCTTCAGGGTCCTCTGGATCCAACTGCAATGGCCTATTCCATGTTTCCATTAGGAAGTGAGAATCATGTTTCTAGGGTGGCTTCTTACTACTGGATGGTGAAGGAAACAGTTGGAAGTGCCTTTATGGCTTTAACAGTCTGACCCTGTCTGTGTGTTGCCCTCTGTTTTCCTAACATACTGAGCAAGAGCTGTGTTAGGAACTGAATGCTGTGCCTTTTTCCATGCCAGCACAGAGCTTTGCCAGGAGGCTGTTGTGGTTTTGGTGTTTTGTTTTTTTTTTTTTTTCTTTCCAAAAGTACGTGGAGTCATTTCAAAGAAAGTATGACACAGACTACAGAGTTTATGTAGTCTTCTCGTGTTCCCTCTATAATAGGACTTAACTGATGAACTTAATCTAATAGGAGAAGGCTTCCTTTGGCCTCTTCAACCCTGTTCATAGTAGCAAGTCACACAAAACTGCGGTGCTGATACCTCTATGGAAAGTTGATGTTACTTGTAAATTGCAAGTTTTACCAAATTCAGTCTGAAACTAGTTAATACTAATGGTTTCTTATCCTACAGTAAAAACGTCTTAATGTTACCATTTCTTAGTTTCTTTCCTGTGTGCTTCTAAATTGTTTATAAAACCTGCCCAAAAGATACTCCAGGAAGGTGTGAAATACCTTACTCAGTGAGCCAGAACGTTGTGCAGTTGAAAACCAGCCTGGAAGCAGGTGGCTCCAAGTAAGTGGTGAGTTTTTCAAGTTCTATGAGAGGCTGATCTGTGAACTCTGGATTTTGAAAATCTGGCTACTTCTTACTTTGTATGATGGCATCTTACTCATGTGCAGGATTAATAGATCAAGAAGTTCTTGGATGCTTCTGATAGAATGTTGTAAAATAAGGTATTAATATTGTTGACATTTAAATCCACATCGTTAGGTTTCAGAATGTCAGCACCAGTCATAGACTGAAAAAATCTTTTCTTCAGAGGATAGGATTTTTTTTTTTTTGCTGTTGTTGATAAATACAAAGCATAGCAGCGTCTTATGTATTCTGTGCATAGGACTGTTGAAAATTCAGGGCCATTCTTACATTCAGTGTATGAATCATCAGCAGGATGAGCTCAAAGAACTTCCAGAACACTCTAATGCACTTGTAGAATCTGAACTCTTCTAAGTGTTTATTTCTCACATGCACCTTGCTTCACCAGAAAGATGGTTTAATGTGGGGTGGGTTTTTTTGGTTTATTTTTGTAATGAAGGATTTTTATCAAGGAAGAGTTGCGAACGAATAGATTGCATGCTGTGGAGTGAGACTCTTGGTTTACAGTCATCTTTCTATCCCCACCTCTCCCCCTCCCCCTAGAAGACTGACAAAAGGTTTCTTTTTCTTCTTTGAATACTTGAAAGGTTTCCTATGGCTGTTGGAGAAAACTGGAAGAGATAGTGGATCCATAATGATCACAGTAGGTGTTGTTGACATAGTGATTAAGTGGTTAATTAGTGGCCAAACATGAAGTTATCATCTCATGTAGTAGTCCCTTCATTTTTAGTCATATTCCAATCTGACCTGTTTCAGAATGTCATCCTTACTCTAAAGTTGTGAAATAAGGCAGTAATTTGTAGCACTAGATTCTGAAGCACGTAAAGCATGTGCAAAATCAGTTTTATATCTTACTTTTACAATATTCTGCCTGCTATTATGAATTGATTGAACTTTGCAGATGTTTTAAGTGAAATAAATTAAAGTCTTATGGAGGATTTTGTGGATTTATAATTTTGTTTAGAAGCAGTTGTTTGCTGCAAAGACAAATTACCTTGTGGTAAGGGTAAAGAAGGACTATACATATTAAACAGGTGGAGAATAGGCATTAAATGGGCATTCTTTCTTTGGAGGAGAAAAAGCTAATGCTCTCTTCAGTCACTGGTAGCAGCAGGGTGTGAGGATGTTCTTTTACTTTGCCTGTTCAGAGCTTTTGCCAGTAAGCTTATCTTTTGCTTCAGAATTGTAATGTTTAGTGTTGCATTTGGAAATCAAAAACTTTAATCTGTCCAAGAGTTTAAGATTTGAACACACAAGGAGATCAAGTCTTGGTTTCTAAAGTTAGGAACTGGAAGCTGAAGGTTGCACTCTTGGCAAGAATTCCATTATTCATGTGCAAATTAAGAATTCACAGGGTTAAAAGGTTAGAAACTGGCCAGGATGAGGTTTACCCTTGTGATAAAGAGCAGATGACCCTCATTCATTGGCCAAAGCTTTCATGTAGCTCCTCTGCAAAGTTAGTGATTGCCATGAATTGTTCTTGAGGAATGCAGAAATTCAAATGTGAGCAGGCCTTTCCTTAAGTGTCACTATGGAGCCTTATCTCCCGAGCACATCAGAGTAGGTCTGCAGGGACAGGGTTCCTCCCCAGAGGCCTCAAGGCTTTGCTTTCCTGTTGTTCATCCATGCACCAAAGAATTTGACTAATTTAGGGCTGTTTTTTTCGGTGAGATCGCCCTACTTTTTTTTAAGGAAACTGTGAGGCTGAGGTATTGCTTAGGTAAAAATAAATACTAGTTTAAGTACATGCTTGTCTTGCTTCCAAAGCAGGCTAATTGACGGGGGGAGGGGGAGAGGGAGGCGGGGAGGACAGAAGGAGGTTCCTGTGTGGTTCTTTGTGAGGCAGGCAACATGTGGGGCTAAAATGCTAATAGTGAAGAGCATGACTTACTGAAAATTCAACTTACTGCTGTTAGGAGAGGTCTCTTTCAATGGAGTATACCGGGAATATAATCTGTGGAGAAAGTCTAACACTTCTGGTACAAATTTGAATCAGCCGAAAATACACAAGCTGAGATTTTGGTATTCTTGCATTTTAAAATGTCGACTATTTAACAACAGTTAACTAAGATTCTGTCTAAAAATAAATGTAGACTTCAGTGAGAAAATATTAAGAAAACATGGGGAAGGTGGGTTGTGTCCTCAAGCTAGAAACATGGACTTTGGGCAGTGATTGGACAGGATACTCATTGTTTATTTCCTTTTCATAAAAAGTGGAAATTGAAGTCTTGAGATGCTTAGACGGGATATATACAGCAGGGTAGGTGCGTTCCTAGATAACTTTCTCCACTGGTAACTTGTCTGAATTGATTTTAATGTTTGTGAATTCCAAGAAATGTAAGCCCAATACTTTGTGTACAGGTTTTGGCATTTCACAAGACTGAAAGTTTATGCAAGCAGAAGCTTTCTGGGAACATGGTCCTGGAGGGAAACTGCACAGCAGTTTGTAAAACCTGGAGCCTTTTGCGTGTAGCAGACTATACTTTGTGGAGAATTTGTAATTTTGCATACCTGCTGTGGCAGTGGTGTGACTTCAAGTCCCACTGTTGTGCCAACAATTGGCAGTATTTATGTTTTTATATCTGAATAACACCTTTTCCTTTGCTTTAGATATTTTCAATTAAGAGTGCATCCAGCTGAGCCTTATTCTCTGCTGTGACAATGATGTTTTCTTAGCAATTCCAGCTGTTTGTTCCCACTTTTGCATTGTGCCCTTCCTTGTGTGGGCACAGCTGCATGTGTGGTTAACTGAAAAGAGAACTGATCTGGGTTAGAATAATAGAATTAAAACAAAAGATGGTGTCTGGCCCAAATGAGTTCCCTGATGTGGTTTGTCATGGAGCCACTCACAGTGATTGCACTGACGTAACTGAGAAGAATAATGTGGAAGTGGGAAGGCTTAGTGGGGACAGAGTAAGGCTAATGAAACTGAAGAGTGTCACAAAACTAAATGTTCATCTCGTGTTCAGCCTTTACGGAACGTGTAGGCAAAAAACTTTGCTTTTCTGATATTAATAAATATTTCTGATATTAATAAAATAAAAGAAATATTTAGTGTCTTTCTTTAAATGAAGGGATGAATAGCTGTGGTCTAACTATTGATTTCATTTTGTGTGGAATCTGTCATTTCAGTTATCTTCCAAATGTATATAGGTCTCAAAAGTATATTTAATTATGTTAATAGTAATGGATAGAGGGACACATTCTGAAATGGAAGGATAGGATTAGGAGACAGAAGTGGGTTTTGACTGAATTGGAAGTAAAATGCAAATGGTGGTTGTAGACATTGTTCTTGTATTACAAGAGATGTAGCAAAGTCTTAATGCTGTAGAACTGGTGAGGTTACAGACAGTTTGAGGAAGCTCTTGTTTTAGGTTTTTACAAGTGCTGCCTTACTGCTATTGCTTTGATTAGGTGATTTGAATGTCCAGAAAGGAGAATCAGTTTCTAAGTGACAGTGCACATGGCTGATCCTTAGTGCATTTAAATTCCACTGTTTAAAGGCAGCAGGAGTATGTTTAATATCGTAGTCAGCAATGTCAGTTGATAATGGTGAAGAGTTGCAAGATTTTTGTCCTTTAATTGAGATACACTGAAGAAACAATAAAACCAACATATGTATTCCTTTTTAACTTTTTCTTAAAGGATTTTCCTCTAGAACTCCTCCAAACATCTTTTGACCTGAGCTCCTACAACATCTTTGCAGAAGAAATTGTCAGCATCCTTTTAAGTGACAACCACTTACTTCGTTGTTGTTTCTTGGTGCTAGAGCATTCTCTACTTCAGCAATGACTGGACTGCACTAGTACAAGGTCTTTGCAGACCAAAACATGGACTTAATTATATTATTGTCATGTCAAAAAAACCCCAAACAAATAAACAAAAAACCCAGACAAAAAATAACACCAAAAAAACCTCACAAACAAACAAACAAAAAACCTACCACAACCCCACAACTGAGGCTTTACTTAGTGCACATGAACAGTGGTTGTTTCCATAGCCACATTACTAGAGAAGTGAGCTTTTATGGGTTTCCTTAACACCTCAGTTTCAGATTTGTGTCAAGCATAATACCAAACTGAGGTATTTCATGCCGTTATATTTATTCCTAGCTAGTAAGGGCAGAGCTGTTATGATTTTTACTAGTGTATATCACAGTAGCTTTATGATGTATAAAATTTTTACCAGCTTCTTTTTTAAAGGAATGTTCAGTCTTATTGGCAGTGTAATATGTAGACAGTAAAAATGGGAAATGTTCAAGTAAAATATTGCCTCGTGGTAGAAGTTGTTCAGAGCTGTGACTATAGGCACTCAGTTCTTACCTGGTGCAAGTTGTATGTGTGATATCCATGCTAAAATCTTATTTCTTTCCTACTTGCAAAGCGATGTATGTCAGCAAAGGATGCTGTTCTGTTCTTGCTGAGTGGTGCTCCCTCCTCCCCCCTCCCAACCCCCTCGGACCCCCTCCCCTCCCCGCTTCCTTTCTTCCCCTTCTCTCTGCATTTCTTGGTGTAGAAATTGTTGAAAGGGCATTCAGTAAGGCCCGCTTTTGTCAGCCAGCTCTGATTATCCTAAAGAAAAGGATCTCACTCTGAGCAGTTGTTTGCCTAGAGACTTGTTGTCACGTCTTCACAATTTAACAGCTGTGGCTATTGATGGTGTGCAGAACAATTTAAGACAATGACAAAAGAGAATCTTAGGGGAAGAATTTAAAAGTTACTAAGCATTTTCCTACAGAAATATGGTAATTTCCATTGTACAAATTTGTGCCTAGTTTTTGTGTTTTCCTCCAGGATTTCATATTTTTCCACATCTTATCTCCAAATTTGCAGACATAATCTTTTATTTAGTTTTGCATTGTTTTTTTTTGTTTCATCAATAGGCCTGGCTGTTAAATTGGGATTGATTACTTCCAGTCTTTATAACTGGTAATCACCACCTAAGTGAAAAAGCAATCAACAATGTCAAGCCTCCACGTTTTGTTGAGCAAGTGTGGGTTGTATGGTGAACATAAGTTACTAGGGTCAACCTCTATGTGGCTTTTAAGCAGTATCTGCGTTTTAAAGTTGATTGTCTCAGCAATTGAATAAGAGGAGAAAAAAAGTCATAGTAAATAATCAGTGCTGGAAGTTAGAAATCTGTCAGGCAGTCTTCCAAAACCTACATCTGTAGACCAAACATTTTCTGCTCATATGGAGGAGATTGTTTGTTGGTTGTTTGTTTTTAATAGATGAAAATAAACAGCAGACATAGGTAGGAGGTGTTTGTGAAAACACTGAAGTGTGGAGGTTTTGTTTATGATTTACTTCATGAAATTATTCTAATCTCCTCTTCTGTGGTGTGTTTTTTTTGTTAAAGGTTTTGGAGGGAGATGGCTTTCCTGTTGTGTTAGAGGAAAATGTAAATGACCAGTTCTAGGCATATTTTATTTACTGCTTTTGCTTTGCTTCATAACTCTTTAACAGTAATTCTGGTTAGTTTTTTGTGTTTTTTTTTTTTTTCTCAATGAAATGGAACTTGATCTCCTTAATTGAGTGGAAACATTTTTGTTTCTGACAGCATGATGCTCATGAAAGCAAAAGAAGCTAAGTGACATGTGGATAATACAGTTACCATCTCAAGACCATGTTCTAAAGTGCTTGTTTCTCAGCTGCTGATCTCTGTTGGGCTTCTAGTAGGAGGTTTCTGACACACAAGTGCAGACCATTGGTTCTGACACACCACCTAGGTATCACTGCCCCTCCATGTACATAGGTCTGCTGTGTTCTTATGAAGTTCAGTTAGACTCTTTTAATGCAGAAATTACAAAATGTGCAATCTTTGTTTTATGGGGTAAAGATTTCAGGGTTGTGGAGTCTATGCCACTGTTACACTAAACAATTTTTAAAACTCCTGCTGTGGTTAGGGTATTGCCCAGTGTTGGCTGACAGGAAAGCTCTTCATTTTTTCAGTAGTTAAGCTCAAGGAAGTTCTGTTTGCCTCTAGCCTGAACACTTTGTTTTAACAATTGTGGTAGCGTTCAGTTGGTAGTACCAACTGCTTTCTCGACAAAAGAGCAATTAGAATGAAATGTGAGAAATCAAATACAGGGAAAGATTTTGTTATAAAAGACATAGAAATGCTGGCAACAAGTTTTATATACAGAGCTATTATCAGAATGTAATCATTAATTTGAGGCAAAAGTTGCAATGTACTAAGATACTACTTCACCATCTCTGGAAATCACACTGGGGACTTAGCTACTGGGGAGGGAGAAAAATCAGCAAGGAATGCCTTAAAATGGAGAGGAAAAAGTATCAAGAAACTTTTCATTTATTTGTTGGTCTGTTCTAATAGTCAAAATTTTTTCATAATTTGTGTGTTTTCTTGTCTTTCCACTCTTTCTCGTGTCAGGTAAAGACTGGTTTTGCTGCTTGTATTAATTTTTTTTCTTTGTTTTTTTTTTTTCCTTTTCTCTTTATAAATTGACGTATATATGCTGTATCATTGTTTTGCATTTGCAGAACTGCTGCTGGTGACCCTTCTTTTCTTAGTCCTGTCTAATGACTGGAAAGAGGTACTGTTTTCCAGTGGAGCTTATTTTCACAGCTGTGGCAGAGGAGAGAAATGTCATAAGATCCTTTGAGGTCAGTTTTGACCCCAAATTTAGATGAGGTAAAAATGATTCAACAGAAGTGTAATATCTTTCTCAAGTGGTGTGGCTGTCACTTCAAAATGAAATAATGGTTACAGTAAGAAGAAGTTGTTCTGGCAGCCATTGCAACGTACAATAAAGCCAGCTTGGTGTTACATGGTATAAGTTGTTTTACAACTTGTTACAACTGGAAGCTATCAAAGAAACCATTATCTTTCCACGAAACTTTAAAATTAATCTTAAGGTCTTTGAACATGCAGAAGAGGAGTTTTTAAGTAACTTTTTTTTGCTTATTCTTACTTGTACAATTTTCAACATCCTAATAATTGTTTAGCTAACTTAACAGCAAATTAACTAGAGTAAGTTGTTAAATTGCCATCTCACTGTTCACATCAAGATCTCTAGTAAACCTCTAATAACAGTAGCA
Organism: Indicator indicator; assembly: GCF_027791375.1. Classification (NCBI taxonomy): domain Eukaryota; kingdom Metazoa; phylum Chordata; class Aves; order Piciformes; family Indicatoridae; genus Indicator; species Indicator indicator. The sequence goes on from NC_072025.1 coordinate 9,084,453, forward strand.
TGTGCCTCAGGCAGAGCTGTGCATTATGTATGTTCTTTGTAACGAGAATACATTGACTTTATGAAGCCATTGACAGACATTTATCATTTTGTTCATTAAACTTGTCTGTGACATCCGGCAAATTGATGTTAACTGGAAATATTCTCTGGGAGTTCTGGCACAACTCTGTTTTGCCTGAGGAGGCAGAAACTTTGTACATAGTGTGCCCCAAATTACAAGGGTGAAACTTCCTCCCTCACCTTTTCCCCTTCTCAGAAGCATGAGCATATGACCAGCTCTTTTTTCATCTTGCTTTCAATGCTTATTTATGCAAACCACCCTGTGGCCCATAGTTTGGAAGCAGATTTATCATTGATCTTCAATGGAGGTTAAAAGTAGATCCTGCTTTTATTAGTTCATTCAGTCTGTGCCAGGAAGGCAGCTAAATTTTGTCACAAGCAAACCGCTGTAAAAATGATAACACAAATCCAGAGTGCTCTGTGCACACTGTTCATGGAACAGGTACATATGAGTTTGTATTCAGATGCATTAGCCAATGCTCTTAAGATCAGTATTTTACTTATTTATGGAGACAAAACTGGATGTGGGGATTTTTTTGTTTGGGTTTGGTTTCTTTTGTTTTTTTTGCTTCTCAATAGTAGAATTTTTTTTTTTATTCCAGTTAGTAAATTTTATCTTTTTTTTTTCTCCCCTTTTTTTTTCCTTTTCCCTTTTATGGGTTTGATCTTTATTTCTATCAGTAACTATGTTTTGTAGCATTTGGAATTTTTTACATACTGAACATTAGAAGAGGTAAATATCAATGCAGTATACCAGGAATTAACTATGGAATTCTTGGTAGTATTGATGGGGGTTCTATGACATTCCCAGCAGATGGCATTTGATACATGTTTTGAAAGGTCATCGTCTTTGCCTGCTGTCGCATATAGTTAATTCCCATAAACTATATGGTAGGTGACCAATGTTTTGTTGGAAGCCTTTATAATATATATTGTAAAGCAGTACTTCTTTTGGTCTTTGATGTTTGGAATGATGAACTATATCTCATTCATTCCGCTCTTGATCACCCAATATGGAAAAACCTGTGCACTTTTAACACCTGCCTGTATTTGATTCCTGTGGATAGCCATTTCTACTAACAGTAGAGGTTGTTAATAGATCTGCCCACCTGCTACTTGTGCTACCTGAATCTAACTGCATCAGGGATGTTTCAAACAGGAATGAATGTACGAAGAAATTGTAGCATAACTGGCAAAAATATTTATTATTGGGTCAGATAATGTTTCAATGGTTATATTTTCCAGAAATTGAATATGCAAAAATCCGTCACACAAAATTTTTCTCTTCTGAGAGAAAAAGTAGAGCAGTTGTCTCTTTAAAATATATTGTGTCTCACTACATAATAGTTCACTGGATTAAATGAATTTATTGATTTCTGCTTCTTTACTAACACACATTTATGAGCAGTTTCTTTGGCACCATCGCCACATGTCAAAGGTCATAACTTTCCTTCACTGTGGAAGAATAAAAGCTTTCAGATGGTGAATCCCAGAAATCCACACAGTGCTTTATTCTCCCCTCCCCCCTATAATTACTGTTTTTTCATTATTTAAATAAACAATAATAAAAAAAATATGCACACTAAAAAGCCCTCTATTTTATCTATCACAAAATAACTTTAGGAAACTATTTCTCTGCACAAAAGGCAACATACTTAATCTACTAAAAAGTATCAATACGACGTACATGGTTGTATATTAGGCTCTTTCGTGGTCAGAGATTTTATTAAAAATGGTCAATTTCAAGAATATAATAAATGTTTCTCATCAATAATTTTATTACGCTTCAGCTTGGAAATGATTTCTTTCCTTTTAGAGCTCTGTCAGAAGCATAGCACTTTGTGCACCAAAGGTGATACTGGAAGTAGATCCTACTGAGAGAATGAAGCACATTCAAAAGCTGTGCTTGGTGTTTAGATGAACATCTACAGTGATGACATTTTCTTTAATGCCCTTCATTAGTAGTAGGCGGTGGGGGTTTTTGTGTGTACTGGATAAGAAAGTCCACTGATGACAAAAATGCAGAGATATTAGAAAAGAAATTACAATGGAATATAAATAAGTTCAGTCATTCCACTACTTTGCAAAAATACCCCCGACAAATCATGCTTTAAACATAAAGTGGTTGAAGCTGGTTCTGAAATTTTGGAAATGTTGAAGGGGATGAAGTTAATACCTTGTACAGTCTGTGGTGGTCATCTGGTTGATAACCTGCAAGATATATATATTTTTTTTTAGCTAGATAGTTATCTAACTAGTGCTGTTGTTTGTATTGATGTGAACTGGCTTTCGGTGTTATCTGACATGCACTGTAGCTAGCTGGCTGGAGGTAAGTAGACAAGAGTAGTGGGGACTGGGCAGTGTATGGGAAGACTTTGTTTTCCCTTTTTAGCAGCTACTAACTTGTAGATCAGATGATAGACCATCTCAAGAAACAGCAGTGTGAAGTTGCTCAGGTGTTATTTTTAATTAAAATCATCAAAATAATTGTGCTAGATAAGGTGGAATAGGTTTGAATTTTTAATGAGGCCTGGCTATAGTTCTCCTAGCAGGACTGTTTCTGAAGGGATAGCAGAGCCTTAACATTGTGACAGTGGGAAAAAAAAAAAGAACCATGATTTTCTGAGAGGGTGTAAAAAAATATTGCCATCACCCACCCCAAAAAAAGACATGGGCTGCCAGACTTTATTTTTGTGTAGTAGAGATGAAGCTTTTAATCATGACTCTTGAAAAAAAAGCAGTTGTAGATTTCTGCTCTACTGTTTTGTGCAAATGATGATTGTATTCTAAGGGGGCTGGTGGCACTTTGCTGCTAAATTTACCAAATATTTATATTGCAGGGCTGTAGTTACTAAATTTCTGACATGTTCACCTTCTGGATAGAAGTTTGTTTTGTCAGTTTCCGTGTCTTTGCATTTAATGTATTTATAGATAGATACGCAATATAGTTTTGCAGGATTGTTTGTCCTGTTCACTAGATCAAATCTAAGATGAAACTACTACTTCTGGGGTTTTTTTGTTTGTTTTTTACTAAGGTGGCATGGGAGTGTCTTTTTACAGAATAGAGACGTGAGATTTGTTGAAAAAGTGGTCTTTGTGTCTGCAAGTAGCTTTTGCTGTTGCTGTGATTATATGAATGATGCCGTTTGTGCTGAGCATGTTGCTTGTGAACACTGAGCTGGGATTTCCCTCTAAGCAGTCCTAGGCAGCTGTGGCCTTGCGTTTTTTTCCCTTGTTCTGAATTAATGAGGAGCTGAAGTGTGATCTAACACTGCCTGGAGAAACCAGCTGGCATTGAAAGCTGAAGTAAGTGAAAACAATGGTCTAATTACCTGGAAAGGAAGTTTGGGAGGGGAAGTTAGTGAGGTGGAGGTGTGAGTAGTCTTATGCGTCTGAATGTCAGGAAGGGTAAGAGGAACGTATTGGTGGGAAGTGGCCAACACTAGGGAAAAGGTTGTGGAGTGAAGTCTGGGGTTGTCTTGGTTTGGAGATTGCCATGGGTACAAGCTGGAAGTGGGAGATGACAGAAGGGCTGGCAAAGACTGACTCAAGAGAGCGTGACCATTGGAGCAGTTGATCTTCAGGACATAGAATGTGGGTCCAGTTCTGGACTTCTCTTGGGAATTTCTGAAAGACAATAACCTCCAGTCAGGGGAACTTTGGAGGATTTAAATTGCTTTACTGCTTCAGCCAGAAGCTTCTACAATACGTGACACAAGTCAGCTTGTCTCTACTTTTCATGGGAAGTCTGTGAATACGTGTTTCTTGTGGTCTTGATGTTTGATATGAATTTCTGAAATTTGATCAGTTGGAGCTGCAACAACTTGGGGAAAGCTGTGGTTGCAGCATGTGGAGTGTTGTGGAGGGACAGTAGACACCTAAAGGATTTTGGACACCTAAATGCAGTGATGGGCTACCGTCTATTGTTTGTCCATATCAAACAGTAAAATGAAGATAACAGTAGGAGGTCATCTCAAATTGTTGTGAGAGTAGATGTATTAACATTTATGAAGAACTGTAGTGCAAAGCTTTGCAGAAAAGGCCACAGGGAAGTTAATAACTCTATCTGCAGGGTGGTACTTAATAGAGTGTAATCAATAAGAAGTGAGTCCACACCCTGAACAGAGAAGGGAAAACAAAATATTGGATAGATGCTCATTATGTTGGCAACATTCATTGGTGCTGTGAATAATGGGGGAGTGTGGTCATGCAGTTGGGTTGTTTCCTAGAGCATGTAAGAGTACATCAGTTACTAACTAGTTTAATTTCTTCAGTTTCCAAACTTATGAGCATTTGGATTTGGAAATTTTCATCTCCTGTGTGTATAGACACATGTAAGAGGCACATAAACTGAATGCTGTGTTAGTAGGAAAGTTTAGGGGTTAGCCTCATTTGTGTAATGATATATGTAATGCAGCAAAAATTGAAATAAATATGCTTGAAAGTGTTAGTGGTTTATGTTGGCACGGTATCAGGAAAAAAGGTTGGTAATAGAGGGCCCTATGACAACTTCTGAGACAAGTTACATCAGTTTATGAGAACTTTTGGATTCAACCAAAACATGGACTTGTGTCTAAGCATGTATTTAGCAATAGCTTTAGCTTGATAATTACAATCTTGAGACAATTTTTTTTCTTACCTATAAAGGTTTACTGATCAGTGAAGATACTGTGGAAGTCTGCAGCCACATTTAGAAATTCTGTTGGTAGAATTTTATATCAGAGCATAATCCAATTTAGGAAACCATTTGAGCACCATACTACAAACCCTACATTTGATTTATACTTTTGACTACACTTTAAACTAGTGTGTGGACAGGGATGTTAGGTGTGTGCTCACCTGTGCGCTCTCTCATGTTTCTCAGTGCAGTGTTTGCTCTCTCTGAGAGTAAATTTGGTTTATTATTTGTGTACTGGAGAAGAGCTTTTTTTGTGATGCATAGTATTAGGTAAGTGCTAGGGAGGACTGCAAGCTCCAGTGATGTGGAACAGCTAGCACCCATAGGTTTCACCTCCTCCTTCATCTGGTCTGTCTCTTTTCTCAGGTGTTTATTCCAGTACGTAGCTTAAAGTACCACCTATGTGTTAGGCTGCAGGTCTTATCTTGAGCCATAGGGCAGACTGCTGGAAGTACAGCCCAGCAGTCATGACTAGAGAAAAGCCCTGATTCTTTTTTTTGTGTTCTGTTTCCTGATGCATTTATGTAAAGAGTCTCAAAGCTAGTGAAGTATTCAATACCTTGTGCCTTCAGTGCAAGGTAAGCAGATGGATCCTGTTGGGGATCTGGCCCTTTCTTTGGGTGCCAGGACCTTCCTTCTCTGAGGATTTTTTTTCACAGGCATGTTTAGAAGTTGAAATTAGGAGGAAACATAAAGCATTATTTGTCCTTACTATAATTGTTCCTTTCTTCACTATTTAGTTGCTTCTGTGTTTGGCATTGTTTTACGTTTACCTAAATAATGGTTGTCAGGCCTTACACAAACTTGTGAAGAGGAAAGGTGGTGACCACCTGAAACAATAATATCTGCAGCAGAATAGCCTGAGAACTTTAAATAACCAAAGGGGACCGTTGCCAAGGCAGCTAAGCGACCTTTGGATCCCAGAAGCAAGCTATTCATAGAGGCAAAGCCTTTGTCCTGCTTTGCCCAGTGGTCAGTGAACTTTGGCAGGCCCCTCGGCTCACCATCTTGGCCCTGGTCTAGCAGCTGGTGATTGATTCATTTAACTGTCCAGATTCACATTCTTCTGTGAAGGACTTGTCAAGGAAGAAAAAGGTTCTATGGAGAGCTATTCATTTTACTAAAAGGAAGGCAATGCATTATATGATTGAGTGGATTACTTTTGGGTCAGAAGAGTTCCTGCATTGCTCTGTTTTAATTTGGCCTTCAATCAAAGAGAGATTTAGTTTATCAGCACAGTGTGGTGCTCATGAAGTGGGTTGGATCGTTTCAATTCCATCAGTGCAATAGAGCTGTTTGGTGTCCCTTCCCCCACTTCTATGATGTGTCCACTCCCTCTATTTTTTGCCAACAAATCTCTAGATTTTTGTGATTATTGATACCGCAGTGGGTTAAAAATACTAATTTCTGTTAATCTTACTCTTCGTTTTAATGTGTATGATACATGAATATTAATACACCTATTACCAAGTCCATTAAGGAGAGTCTTTTAAGCAATCCAGAAAAGCCTAGAGTAAGTGAAAGATTGTGTTACTTCTATTCTAGATCTGGAGAAAACTGAGAATAAATCTACAGGATCAAGCAAATTACTTTCCTATAGACAACACAGGCAGCTGTAAAACTGAGGGTAGACCCTAGTTTTTTATATCGGTTGCTGTTTTCATGATAGGAACAAAGGTTTGTTGTACAAACCCAGCATTTTCCAAGACTGCCTATTTGTTTGCTGGTTTACAATCTGTTTTTATAAAACAAGTGGAAGGTATTCCCATGCTTTATGAAACTTGAATCACGTTTTCAATTTTATAAATAATGCATTCAAAAACAACTTTTGAGTTGGACTAGGGAGGGACGTTTCTTCTCCATTGTGCTGTCTTCCCTTCAGCTGGGCTGTGTTCCGTTAGCGTTGCGATTTTTTGGCTGATCCTCGAAGTACTGAGAAAAGAACATTGTTGCTTATCTCCTTCCACTGGAAATGACAGGCATTAGCAGATCCAACCAGTTAACCTTCTGCCTCTGTTTGAATGAACATAATGAGCTCCAGCAGATGAAATATAACCTTCAATTTTCTTTACCCTACTCTCAAAAGCTATGTATTGTTTTGATTTGACTTACTGAATGCATTATGAGGGATTTCTGTTTGGCTTCAGGCCAAGGTGGAAGTGAAAGTGCATAATTTAGAAGAAAATACAGTGGGACTTGGTCTGTTGTATTCTTTTCTCTCGTTTTGAGGGAAAAGGGAGAATTTTGTACTGAGATACATGAGTGGTTCAACTATCTTAAGAGCACAAGACAGGAAGGAAGTCTGAAATGATCTAACCTTGCTTAACTCTTCACTGTTATACCTCTATGTATGTGTCAGAACCTTGGCATAACACCTGTTAAATAGGCCTCCTCCTTTCATGGAGGCCTGGTGGTATTCTTTTCAGGTCTACAGCTGCATTTCCTGACAATCAGCCCCATTCTTAGAACTTGCTTGTTTCGGGTTAGGGCATGGTGTCTGAGATGTGGGTACTGGCTTCTCTGTGCTCCAGATAACGCTTCCCTTGGTGTCTTCCTGATGGTTTTCATTCATGGCCATGGAGCTGGCAATACGAGCTTTTGAGAAACTGTGGGAAAGGAAAATGACTTGTCCTTCTATATTAGAGTATATAAATACTGTAATAATCAGAGATATTACCTACTTAGTAGAATGCAATTATTTGCTTTGACTGGGCTACTGCCTCCTATTGAAGCAGTCAACAGACAAAGCAAAGTGACTTCTCTAAAGACAAAATTCTTTGGTTTCTTCTGTGTGCTTTTCATATGGGGATGTTTATGATGCATTCAGAACAAATTTGAATTTGTTGTTTCGCAGACACGTAAAGGAGTGAGAGAAACGCACTTGAGGAAAAATATGTGGATTTTTATGACAACGAAAGCAATATTATCTTTGTCTGGAAGCCACATCTGTGATTTGTTTTGTGTGAAAATTGCAAGTATTGGAAACACTTCTCTCTCCTTTACCTCCAGAATTTTTCAAATACCTAACTAGAAGATTTAAGTAACTTCAATTAAAAAATGTTACTGTCAATGCCTTTGTTACTTGTTTGGGTTTTTTTGTGTGTGATGTTTGTTTCTGTTTTTCTTCCCACTGCTCTCAAACTTGAAGACATTCAGAATTTTGCTGTTAGTTACTACCCTCTGTAGAAAGATTGCTACTGGGGAGGGATCTCTGGCCTGTGTAATGCAGTAGGGGGGCATTTGGTGACAGGGAAATGAGCTGCAGGCATTTGGCCCTTGAGAGTGGAGGCATCTCTTCTTTCCTTTCCTCATGGGAATGCTGAACTGTTGACATTTGGACAGGGGGCTGGAGGGCTTGAATTCCCATTGTCTCTCCTCAGTGTTTTGCAGTGAAATTGCATCTTTCGTCCTAGGATGCAGGTTCTGAAACACTATAAACAAAAAAATGGAGGCTGCTCAGATATCTCAGGGATAGTGTTTCTGACCATCTGAAGACGTTGCAGCACTGCTGAATCAGATTACGTTCATTCATATGTGGATGGTGTCAGTTTGCTGCTATATGAAATGGAATCTTTTCCTCTGCCTCCCCCCAGATGTGAAGGAAGGCGCAGTGGTGGGTGGCAGGGCAGAGGAATGTGTGGGGCCCTGCTCCTGTCCTGGGATGTGCTCTGCAGTGCTTCCTCTGATTGATGAGCTGGGCAGGGTGAGATGAAGAGCGGGTACTGCATTTTACTTAGGGTCTTGTTTTATTTTAGCTAGGAATAGCATGCATTTATTTTTAAAGATACACGGTTGATAAATAAATGTCTTACTGTTCTGCTGGCATCTGCAGTGAAATCGGGGCAGCTTTAGCACTTACAGTGCTAGAGGCTCTTGTTTTTTCACAGTGCTGATTTTTTTTTCCCTATGTTGCACTGAGTGATTATTACATTTTTGTTGTCTTTTGGGGGTTGTTCTTTAAGGAATAATGAATTCTCTATTTCTGTTTTTTTGTTTTGTTTTGGGGGGTGTTGTTTGGTGTTTGGTTTGGGTTTTTTTGTTTGTTTGTTTAATGCCAAATTAGGATAGCTGTGAGGGGATTCATCTTTCCTTGCACAGTCCAGCTTGTGTTCTGATCCTTGTCTTTGTGTCATAAAGTGCAAAACTGTGCTGGATGTTCCTCATGTAACAGCTGGGCTATTAAGCAGAACTAATTCTTCACAGAATGGCAAAAACTCCAAAGAAAGGCATCTGTAGGATTAAGCATAGATGCTAGACAGCAATCACTTGGCAGACTGCTGAAGGAAAGCAGTCCTTGCAAGGGAGAAAGTGTTGTGTTCTTTCTCCTGAATGCATGCAGCCACACAAGTAGAACAGCTTTGAAGCTGCTTAATGTAGCTTACTGTGTGTGTTTTCTGTACTATTTCCTACGTTTCTTGTCTGCAGAAGAACAGAGGGGAATTCCTTGATAAGTGCATTAGCATTTATTGTGCATTTTTATGGCCACACACTGTTGCCTGGATGACAGATAGATTGAGAAGGGAAAACTCCAGCTGGGATGCCTTCAAAAGTGAAAAGATCAAATCTCTCATGCTTGTTTACGTGACTCAGTATGGTATGTCAGTTACACCATCAATAAACTGTTGATTATACAGAACCACATATTTGAGTCTCAGTCTTTTGTTTCCTTTAAAACAGTGTTAGTGATAACTCCTGAGGTGGTATGTATGCCTAGTTTCCTTGGGAAGGGTGGCAGTGGTATGTTTTTTGCTAATTAAATGATTGAGGTGTAGTAAAGCAGTGTATGTGGTTACAACAGCTTACATACACATAGCTGCAAGAAGTGGGAAACACTGTTGTTGCAATATCATTAGCTGCTTTGATTAAGGTAAAGAGAAAGATTTTGGGTGCATTATCCTGTTCTTCTTTCACAGACGGGAATTTTGATGCATGCCCCCACATTGCAGTTCTGAATCGTCATCTCAGTGGGGCTCTAAGAGCACCTGATGGACCGGAGAACAAACATTAGAATAAGGTGCTTATGGGCTGGTAGTATGTCAGTAAGGATCTTCCTGTTATTTTCTGTAGCACATGGATGCTTCCTAGGATCCCATCTGTTGTCACAGTTATGTTACTATCATGCATAACAAGCTGCGTGTCTGTTCCAATATCCTGAAGAAGCAAGGACAAAACAGTGCATTCTGATAGTCACCTTGTCAGATAGTACTTTTCTGTTTCTTCATGTATGTGTCTGTATTCAAGACAACTTTTTGATGAGTTTTGATGAGGAGCCAGTTTTCTTTAACTGTTAGGATGTTTTTTCTTCAAGTGTCACAGACATGCTAATTATGAACTCTTTCTGTTGTTAAAGATACTGTAGGAAAGAAAGAATAAATGACTACTTTTCCCTGACAACCTAGTCCAGAATAGACTACTTGACTTCCAAGTTTTTAGGAAAAGGAAATACTACACATTAAACTTCAGACTAGTCTTGACTTGGAGAAGCTGGTGGTGAAAACTTTGTCTGTGTGTGTGGCCAGAAATACTTGTCCCAACCCAAATGGTGGAGAGCTTAATGGTCTTCAGTGGACATATTCAGACTTGGTTATTCCTGTACAGACAGAGATTTTGAAAGTGATCATTTGTCAGCCACTGAATTAGGAGCTTTAAAGAAAGGAGCAGGGGGACCTGAAAGTGTTAGAGGAAACAAATGAGATTGCAGCTGACATCTCCAAGGGAACTTTTGTTCAAGGGTGCTCAGGCTGTTGACCTCTTTGCTTCTCCATTTCATTGCCTTTAGATTATAGCATTCATCAGTACCAAAAAAGTAGTGGCTAGTTTCTGTCTGAGCGAATGCTACCTTTTTCTTTTTTTCTTTTTTTTTTTTTGTTTTTTTTCCTATCTGTTGGGGAGGCAATAATGGACATGGCTGTGCAAAGATTTTAATGCAGAAAGAAACAGTTTTGCATTGTAGTTTACAAGTGTGGCTTTTATATATGAAGCTAGTGATTTATTTCCCTTCCTTCTTACAAGAGATTGGAGAGTAATTTCTTGTGATCTGCATTTTAGTTTGGAAATCGTTGGCTGAAAATTACACTTCTTACATATCTGTTAGCAGATTGTTGAGAATGTGGCAGAAGGAAGGAAAAATTAAAACATACTGTTGTCTCTTCTCTTTTCCCATTCTCTGCTGCAGCTCCCTCTCCTCCTTTGGTTTTAGTGGCAAAACTAACTGTATGGTAACCTAGGAATAAATGTTTGTGCAATAAGGTGACTTTAAGTTTTGCCAGAGCAGACGTTCCCAGATGTAACTGGCAGTTTGTTGTAGGCAAAACTGTAGTAGGGTCTGCGAAGGAGCTCACCCTTTAGAAGGCAGTTAGGGTCCTAGAGAAGATTTGTCCAGAGCAGAGGTAATGAATTGAGAGTATCAGAAAGGGCAGATGGTGCAAATCCTCACTCATTACCTCATCTGGGGTCGTCTTGGTATTTATCAGTGAAAGCTTTCTGTAATTACCCCCATATGCAGAGCAGTTTCTGGTCCCTCCAAAACTCAAAATGTGTTTTTAAGATGCCTCAGAAAGATTTGCTCCATACCTACAACCTGCCAATTCTACTCTGGACTGAAACGTAAGAAGCATGTGGCATTTTGTCTATAGGGAATGTCAGATTTCAGGGCCAAATCTGGCTCATTCTGTGTGCTTACTTGTTTTTCACACTGTAGAAATAGAGTTCCTAATCTTGTTAGGTTTTTGCAATATATGGACCTTTTTATATTTATTTTTTTATTGCTTAGGCTAGTGTTTTCAGATGAAGTATTGGCATATTTCTTATTCATCTAATTTTTTTTTTTTTTGGGTAAAGATTTGTAAAACAAACCAGAACAACTCCTTTCCCTTCCAATCTTCCTTATTCCCTCCTTGTAATCCAATCAAAGCAATATTTGCCTGAGTTTTGGAGTAATACATCATCTAGTGGACTGAGGGAACACAGTATTTTCTCAATAAAATGTCTCTTAGCTCTCTAAGGTAAGATCCTGACTCAGATGATATTGAAATCAAGGCTAAGACTTCCACTGATCAGCAAATTGGAAAATGTGTCAGCAGTCTTAAATACCTGGCTTTCAAACTTTGTGAACATCAAAGTGCGTGGATGCCCGTAAGCTGTGTCAGCAGCTCCCAAAACGTCATGCCACGTTGCTAAAATCTGTCTTTGGCTTAGGAAAAAAAATGGTAGGGAGAGAAGAGGAACCCAAGTTGTAGCACTAAACAAATGGGTCCTAAAAATACAGCTCTGTAATTTCCCACTCTGCAGGGTTTTCCAGAGCATCAGAATAATAACAATCTGAGTATGATAGCTTTCTCTATAAACTGTAATTCCAACTGACCTTCTTTGAAACATAGAAGTACCAGCTAGGAGATTGTAAATGGCAAATGGTTAACAAAAATCTTTGGGACAGACAGATTAATAGTCGTGCCCTATCAATTACTGATAATGTCAAATCAATGCAGCAGTTTCAGTCTCATTTAACCTCCCTATTATTTAATTGTAATACTCTAAGGTAATTGCTGAAGACTGGACTCCTTTTTCCATACAATTCTGAATTATCATCTTCAAAACTGCTGCTATGATATTCATACTGTCACAATCTAAGAATTTCTTCATATTTATAAAGTCGCAGAGAAACATTTGTCTTTTTGTTTTCATTCTAGGAAGAGAAAATGGATATATTAGGTTTATTCTGGAAATACATTTAATTCAAGAAATATCTGTGAAAATATATAGTGTAATCTGCCTCACAAATAGCATGGTGATAGGCTGAATTGTCCTGCTTGATGATATTTCTGGTGGGGTTTTTGTTCTCTATGTTCCTGAACAATGCAGAGAGTTTATTAAAAAAGGGAGCCTTGTTTGCACTCCTGTGACTACCTTCAATTTCAGTGTAGACCTGGATAATGTGGTGTAATAATCATGGTGGTGGTAGGTTGATGGTTGGACTTGATGATCTTAGAGGTCTTTTCCAGCCAAAATGGTTCTATGGTTCTGTTATTCTATGATTCATTACCATACCCAGATACGCATTTTGCCTCAAACTAGAATTTTTATGGAAGAAGTTTTGATGAATTTAAACTCAAGCGTTTTACTTGGTTGCTAATAGGAAGGTTTTTCTTCTTAAGATGTAATTTCAGTAAGCCAAAGTAGAAATACTTTTAAAGAAGTTTCACTGCCACTTGGAGTGATTATTAAAGCATCTTTCAAAACTGTTCTTGAGGAAATGATGGGATACTGTTCTTTTATGTATGTAACACTACTGTTTGTTTGATTCCATCTCTCCTTGTTTTCTTGTATTTTATTTATTTATTTGTTCCTTTCTTCCTTGAAATACTTATTTTTCTATTATGTAATATCTGGATTCCTCAGGAAAATATTTTTTTCTTCATGTTGGGAAATTAAATGTCATACTTGCTAATGGCAAACTACCACGTTTCTGTCATGTAATGATAGCTCTGTATCCTGTGTTCTTTCTAGGGCTGGGTTCTTAGTAACCAGCTTCAGAGAACAAAGGGTATACAGAAATTAAAGCTAAAATAGGAAGCTGGAAAGCAAAACTGTAAGGTAAAATGAATGCCCCTTAACAGGCATGACTGTATTTCCAGACAGTTTTATCCAGAGTTTTTTGTTGAGTTCTTAAGATCTTGGTGGTGATGTCAGCACCCTGTATGATTTATTTGTTGATTCTATTTAATTATTTTGTGATGAATGGAGAAACTTAGTTTGTTCCAACTGAGTTTAAATATTTGGCTTTTGGCGTTGTATACGTTTTCACTTATTAATTAAAATTAAATATAATAAACTAAAGTTTTAAGCAATAGTAGTACAAAATGATACCATTTCAGAATTGCTTTGGGTGGGGTTTTTTTTTGTTGTTTGTTTGTTTGTTTTTGCAAATGCAAGGATATAGGAAAAGTGTATTTCAGTTGAGCTTATTTTTCTGATCACTCTGGCAGAAATTAAAAACAACAGCTGGCTTTAGGGAGAAAGCCACACTTCCGCTTTACCAGAAGAGTCAAATCTCCAGGAATTTACACGAGTGCCATTACTAGTATGTTGTTTGAATTAAAATAATTTCTTCTTTATAACAGAATGAACTGACACTTCTCTGTGCCTAAAAGATACACGTGTTCTGCATGATATCACTTCCTGTTACAGATGCAACTCAGTTTGAATGTAGACCTCTCTGGTACACATACCAGTGTAGTTGGACAGCTGTCTTCCATACCTGTTGATCATCTTGTTACTTTTTTCTCTGAAATAAGTTTATTGACTGACTTGGCTTGAAAAATAAAACAGAGATGTGTAAGGATATTGATAAAGCTAATCATATGCATCAGCTGTTGAATGGCAATTGTACAAACCATGGTCCAGATGAGGTTGAATTGTTGCATGCCTCAGCTGTCTATGATGCCTTAGGGGATCATTTGCTGACTGACACTTGTGTTGGGCTGAGGGGGGCTCCTTTCTTAGATATCCCTTTGTTTATGTACTAGCTTCATTATCTTATCTTATCCACAGATTTTAGAGCCTAACCATGTAAAATGTACTACACTGATAAAGCTCTGAAGAGCAAAGATAAATGAAAGAGGGAGAGGGAAGCCAAAGGCTGGAAAACTGGAGTCTCTTCATACAAATCTACTATAAATTGTCTTTTTGCCTGGGGGAAAAGAAAATCAATAAAACATTAATAGATTCGGGGTGTTTCTGAAGGGCAAAATTATTTTCTTTGTGACAGCATCTTGACTTTAGTATTTGGTGTGAGGAAAGTGGCAGGGGCAAAGTTACTGCCCTCAGGTGGGTAGGTAAAAGCCCAGGCAATCCTTTTGCTATCAATTATATTCCCTTCCTTACTTGCCTGCTCCTTGCTAATACATTTCACTTTAGCAAGCTCACCTGAACTTCCCTGCTAGAGCTATAAAGCCTCTTCCTGCTTTTTCTGTTCTGATGAATGAGAGTCATGGCTCCCTGTCCTCTCTAATGTCTCCTTTGTATATTTGTAAGACTGTCACTTCCCTCTTCACCTTCCTTCTCCAGGGCTGATTGGGTCCCAGCTCTTCTAAAATCTTTCCTTACAGGCTGGGTTCTGAGTTATTCTGAAATCTCTTATTTTTATGCCTTACATTTAAAAAATAATTCTAGGTCAAACCACACTTGTTCAAAATTCTAAGGGTGAATGCAAGAAATCACCGTGCTTGTGGTAGCACATACAGAACTCCCTTTCACAGTAATCCCCTTTTACTTACTGAAAAACTTTACCATATTTTTCCATTTGTGTGACAATCATCTCTGAAATCTATGTGCTAAGCAGAATTTGAATTCCACAATACTTTATTTAATTTTTGCTAGCATCTCCTGGGAAACTCATCAAACATCTATCCATGAGATCACTTGACTGCTCCAGCTCTCTGTACTCCAACTGCTTCATCAGAAATGGGGAGAATAGCTGTGTTTGTGGTCTTGCCACATCTCTGGATCTGTCAGTAATCATGTAAGGGTTATTCCCAATCCAGATCCAGACTAAAGCATGCCTTTTGAGTAGCAAATAATTTGAAAATATGTGTCCACAGAGCCAAAAAGCATGGCAGAACTTGCTTTTCTGAGGATTAAGAAATCACGCTAAACTCCAGGAAAATTGGCTTCAGTACTAAAATCTAATAGACATTGTGTCGGTGTGAGCTGAAATTCCCCCCCCACCAACAATAACCAGGCTAGCTCAGTCTGGAAGCAAATGAAAAGCTGTATTTACAAGCAGAGTCTAAAATCTACAGTGAAATGCAATGAATATGTACAAATATACAAAATTCACAACATTCACAAATATATACAATCAACAGAAAAAGCACAATCGATCTCCCTTTGCTTCCCCCCAAGGGGACCCTCCCAAAGGGGCCTCTCTCTCCCAAGAGCTTCCCCCCCAGACCCCCCTGGACAGAGAAGCAGAGTTAGTTAAGCAGAAAGTTGTTAACTTAGCTGCCAAGGTCAGTGTGTTATCTTCAGCCAGAAGAGAAGAAGAAACAGCAGCCAGACAGCCCAGCAACTGCCCCCACTGCGAACGCAGAATGTGCAGAGTGCCTACTTTGTTTTGGGTAATAGTTCTTAAACATTTCTATCTATCCAATGGAAGTGTTTAGAACAATCGTTATTTTGCTTTCTTACACCCAATAGTGACTTATTTACATTCTTTCACTTTCTCTGTTCTGAACTTTGCAAGGAAAAATTAAAAAGACAGTTTCAAACCATCACAGTCCACCCCTTCTAAACAATTCCATTGGCTGCTACTATCATCTATCTAATCTAAAATAATATCTACAACAATAGGTGAATAAAGACCATAGTCCATTCCAGCTATCTCAGATGTAGATGATTCAAAAGAGTCAAATCACAGGAAAAACAGCAAACAGCTTGTTTCCTCGCAGATGGAGCGAAGGAAGGAACAGGGACTCTCAGGTGACTCAGGGCTCTCAGGGTTCGTGCACCGTAGATCTCATGAACTCTCCTCTTGGGCGCAATGCTGTATCTGCGCAACACTCTGAATTTAACCTCTTTCAGCCAAAGTTAGATTTCTTTGTGGAATACACTGAATTTCACCATTTTCTTGCATCACCCAATAGGTGTGACCAGGACCTTCAGCAGAAACCACCCCTCGGACAGGTTTGGCCTCTCCTGAAGGAGACAATACCCAAACAGTTTTGCCTAACAGATTCTTTTCTCTGATAACAGGAACTCTATCACCTTCTTCCTTTCGCAACAAATCTGATTGGGCAGGTCCAGCTCGATTCACTGAATCTCTACTATTCACCAACCAGGTTGCTTGTGCTAAATGTTTCTCCCATTTTTCAAAGATCCACCCCCCATGGCTTTGAGAGTGGTTTTCAGCAAACCGTTGTAGCGTTCGATCTTCCCTGCAGCTGGTGCATAGTAGGGAATGTGGAATATCCACTCGATGCCGTGCTCTTTGGCCCAGTTTTTTACAAGATTGTTCTTGAAATGAGTTCCATTGTCCGACTCAATCCTCTCTGGAGTTCCGTGTCTCCACAGGATTTGCCTTTCCAAACCAAGAATGGTGTTACGTGCAGTTGCATGAGGAACTGGATAAGTTTCCAGCCGTCCAGTGCTTGCCTCTACCATAGTCAGCACATACTGCTTACCAGATGGAGAACGAGGTAGAGTGATGTAGTCAATCTGCCAGGCTTCACCATACTTGTACTTGGACCATCGGTCACCGTACCACAAGGGCTTGATCCGCTTTGCCTGCTTAATAGCAGCACAAATGTCACAGTCATGGATGACTTGTGTGATAGCATCCATGGAAATGTCAATGGATCTGTCACGAGCCCATCGGTAGGTTGCATCTCTGCCTGGATGTCCTGAGGAGTCATGGGCCCACCGAGCTAAGAACAGCTCACCTCGGTGTTTCCAGTCAAGATCAGGATCAGGATCAGAGTTTGTGTCCACCTGGGAAACTCTTGCAGCTAGATCTGCCTGATGGTTGTGTTGTTGTTCTTCAGTAGCTTTGCTCTTAGGAATGTGAGCATCGATGTGTCTCACTTTCACTGGGATTCTCTCAATGTGAGCAGCAATGTCTTGCCACAGATCTGCAGCCCAGATTGGCTTTCCTTTCCTCTGCCAGCCATTCTTCTTCCAGTCTTTCAGCCAACCCCACAAGGCATTGGCAACCATCCACGAGTCGGTGTAGAGATAAAGCTTTGGCCATCTCTCACGTTCAGCTACGTTAAGAGCTAGCTGGACAGCTTTTACCTCTGCAAATTGACTGGATTCTCCTTCTCCATCTCTCGCTTCTGCAACTCTGCGCGTTGGGCTCCACACTGCAGATTTCCATCTCCGCTTGTTCCCAACAAGACGACAGGAACCGTCTGTGAACAAAGCATATCTCTTTTCATCATCAGACAGATCACTGAATGGAGGAGCTTCCTCTGCACGAGTTACTCTCTCCTCTGGAGGTTTAGCACAGCTTGTGCCTTCCGGCCAGTTTGTGATCACCTCCACCAAACCAGGCCTTTCGAGATTTCCCATTCGAGCTCTCTGTGTTATCAGAGCCATCCACTTAGACCAGGTAGCATCTGTTGCATGATGTGGTGAAGAACCTTTGCCTTTGAACATCCAATTCAGAACTGGCAATCTAGGAGCTAGAAGAAGTTGTGACTCAGTTCCAATCACTTCAGAAGCAGCTTTCACTCCTTCATAAGCAGCTAAAATCTCTTTCTCTGTTGGAGTGTAGTTTGCCTCTGAGCCTCTGTAGCCACGACCCCAGAAACCAAGAGGACGTCCTCGTGTCTCCCCTGGAGCTCTTTGCCATAAGCACCAGGTTGGACCATTGTCACTCGCGGCCGTGTACAGAATGTTCTTAATGTCTGGACCAATTCGGACAGGTCCCAGACCCATCGCTTGGACTACCTCTCGCTTGATCTGGTCAAAGGCTGCTTGTTGCTCAGGACCCCATTGGAAACTGTTTCTCTTTCGAGTCACATCATAGAGAGGTTTCACAATCTGACTGTATCCGGGAATGTGCAGTCTCCAAAATCCCACTATGCCTAGGAAGCGCAGAGTTTCTTTCTTGTTGATGGGATTTGCCATGGTGGAGACTCTGTTTATCACATCCATTGGGATGTGACGGCGACCGTCTTGCCACCGCACTCCCAGAAACTGGATTTCTCTGGCAGGTCCTTTCACCTTGTCTCGCTTGATAGCGAAACCAGCTTGCAAGAGAATGTCAAGGATTTTATTACCTTTCTCGAAGACTTCTTCAGCAGTCTCACCCCAGACGATGATGTCATCGATGAACTGAATGTGTTCTGGAGCTCCACCTTTCTTCAAAGCATCATGGATCACTGCATGGCAGATGGTTGAACTGTGAATCCACCCCTGGGGCAAACGATTGAATGTGTACTGAACGCCTCTCCAGGTGAAAGCAAACTGAGGCCTGCATTCCTCTGCTATGGGAATAGAGAAGAAAGCATTAGCAATGTCTGTGGTAGCATACCATTTGGCCTGCTTGGATTCCAGCTCATATTGGAGTTCCATCATGTCTGGCACAGCTGCACTCATGGGTGGAGTTACTTCATTCAAGGCACGGAAATCAACTGTCAGACGCCACTCTCCATTCTGCTTTCTCACAGGCCAGATGGACTGTGAAAGGTGAATGAGTTTTGCTGATGACCTTCTGACTCTCCAACTGACGAATCAAGTTTTGAATGGGCACCAAAGAGTCACGGTTGGTTCTGTATTGTCTGTGATGCACAGTTTGAGAAGCAACCGGCAGCTTTACATCCTCTATCTCATGTTGTCCCACAACTGCAGATTCATCTGAAAGCTCAGGTCTAATAGACAACTTCAATTTTCCTCCATCAATTTCTACAGTTGCTATTCCAAAAGCCCATTTGTAACCCTTAGGGTCTTTAAAACGCCCTTCTCTCAGAAAGTCAATTCCCAAAATACAAGGTGCATTAGGACCTGTTACAATAGTATGTTTCTTCCACTGCTTCCCAGTTAAACTTATATCAACCTCTATCTTAAACAACTCTTGAGATCCACCAGTGACTCCCTGAATAGTTATAGATTCTCCCCCTTGATAATTTGATGGTATTATGGTGCACTGAGCTCCTGTGTCAACCAAGGCCCTGTACTTCTGAAATTTTGAAGTGCCAGGCCACTGGATGTACACATCCCAATAGATTCTGTTATCTCCATTATCCCTTACCTCCCCCTGGCGGAAGGCAGGGCACCCCTAATGGTGGGGATTACCTCCACATGTACAGCTGGCACAATGTCCAGCACCAGAATTAGGATCACTGTTGGAGCTATCAGAGTTGTTCTGGGAAACTGAGGAAGCGACAGCTACCCTCCTGGTATTGCTACCTCGGGATCTGCCCCTCTGCAGCTCCCGTAACCTCTTGAAAAGATCAGAAGTTGGTTGACCATCCCATCTGTTCATGTTCTCACCAAACTGATCACGCAGAGTTATCCAGATACTGCCACATGATTGCCTCTGCTGTCTGTTTTGGTTTGACCTGTTCTGGAATGGCCTTCTTGGAGCACGTCTGTTCCTAACAGCTGAAACTTGTATCCATCTGGAGGAAGAGGAATCAGAATCATCCCCCTTCATCAAGTTGGATATGGAGGTTTTAAATTCCTCCTTCAGCTCTTTCATGCAATTCTTCATTTCTCCAGACAAAGTTTCAATGGCTGAAACCAAAGAAGTACGTGCAAGACTATCCTCCAACTGCCTCATTTGGTCAGTGAAATGGCCAACAGTAGGAGGTGCTCCACCATAATTTCTTGCCACAATCCTGCTTGCCAGAATAGTGGCATAATTAGGAGGAGCAAGCTTAATGAGCTTTTTGGCAAGGCCTGTTCCAACAGGAATTTCATCAGGATTCAGAGTCTTATGATCTCCATACATTACTTCTCTCACAGCAAACTCTCTCAGACGCTTGATTCCCTCAGCTATTGTGGTCCAAGGCTTAGGGTTCCATGGTAAATCATCTCTGCTGGGGTACCTCAGCGAGACTGCCAGTAGGAGGCGTGCCCACAGAGAAACTTTACCAATGCACTTGCCTAGATGCCTGTCTATGCCTGTATCCTTTGAGAGCATCCCCAACTGAGAGGCCGACTTGTCACCTACCACCAATGCTGGGGCTCCCATATCAAAACACCTGGCTAGCCAAGACAGGACTGGCTCATTATCTCCTCTGATGTAGTCCTTCCTCACATGTCTAATTTCCTGTCTGGGTGCATTAGCTGACTGTATGTCATCCTCATCATCACCATCATCATCATCATCCTGAGGTCGCTGTCCCCATAATCCTATTTTAATCCTCCGTTGAATTTCTTTGAGTTCAGAGGCACTACCAGCAGTTGCTAATCTACTAGGGTCTACATCCTGACCTACATCTCCATCATCCATGTGGGGTCTCAAGAGGTCTACCAGAGTTTTAAGGCTAACCCTCTCTTCCTCATCAGAAGGATCTTTCTTAACAGAGGGACCCTGAGTAGAAGGACCCTCATCTCCATCTGCACCATCTCCTGCAGCATCTGCATCTCCTTTACGCTTTCTGGTTACAGTGGCCACCAAATTTACTGGCTTGGTTTTCACATTCACAGCAGAGTTGGAAGAGCAAGTAGCCTTATGTCTTTCTTGACACAGTGCTATCAGTAGCCATATGATTATTCCAAGAAGCAACAAAATTAAGGCAAGCACAAGATATCTAGGGTACCACTGGTTCCAAAGACCCTCTGTAGTTGTAAGAGGAGTAACAAACTCATATGTGTCTGCTAGCAGATCCATAGTTGAGTTACCATAGCTTCTTAGCCCAATAAGACCACAACAGAATTCACCAACATTCAGTAACTTGTTCTTAACCCAAAGAAACGACTTATATGCCACATATCTCACAATCTTGTCTATCATGCAGGAAACAGCCCATCTGTAAACAATCACACCGATAATAGATGAAATAAAATTACTCAAAATCCAAAACAGCTTCATTTTGCTTCCTAATCTGAGCAGAAATAAATCACAAGCAATCGAGCCCCACGTTGGGCGCCAAAAATAAAAAGTGTGTCGGTGTGAGCTGAAATTCCCCCCCCACCAACAATAACCAGGCTAGCTCAGTCTGGAAGCAAATGAAAAGCTGTATTTACAAGCAGAGTCTAAAATCTACAGTGAAATGCAATGAATATGTACAAATATACAAAATTCACAACATTCACAAATATATACAATCAACAGAAAAAGCACAATCGATCTCCCTTTGCTTCCCCCCAAGGGGACCCTCCCAAAGGGGCCTCTCTCTCCCAAGAGCTTCCCCCCCAGACCCCCTGGACAGAGAAGCAGAGTTAGTTAAGCAGAAAGTTGTTAACTTAGCTGCCAAGGTCAGTGTGTTATCTTCAGCTAGAAGAGAAGAAGAAACAGCAGCCAGACAGCCCAGCAACTGCCCCCACTGCCGAACGCAGAATGTGCAGAGTGCCTACTTTGTTTTGGGTAATAGTTCTTAAACATTTCTATCTATCCAATGGAAGTGTTTAGAACAATCGTTATTTTGCTTTCTTACACCCAATAGTGACTTATTTACATTCTTTCACTTTCTCTGTTCTGAACTTTGCAAGGAAAAATTAAAAAGACAGTTTCAAACCATCACAGACATGTCTATTTGTTGCATTTTTAAACACTGTTTCAGAGAGAGAGAGCTTTACAAAAACTACCAGATTTGTCATTTAGCCATTTATATGAGAGAAGGCATAGCTTTTCTTTAACATGCAAGTTTATTTTTCTTAAGTGAAACCTCTTCACCTGAGAAAAGGAAAACACTCGTGGCCTTACTCGAAGGGTTAGGGCTCTTGTGTAATTCTGAATAGCATTAAAAAAGTAAGTTCTACAAATGGCATTATGCACTTTTGTTCTTTCCACCTGAGCAGTTCATATGAGTGGCCATTATCTCTTGAGAAACACTGAAGTGGTTGGTATCATGTGCTGGAGAGTTTCTCAATATTTTCTGCATTCTGATCAGATGAAACCTAATTATGTGCCAGTGTTTCAGTTCAGGGAGGAATTTCAGTTCAGGGGTTTTATCTTCCTTTCTTTCTGTTTCTTTAGTATACAGTTGCAGCCCAGTCTTGGGCTAGTGTCAGCTGTGAGGAGACCAGCAATCTTTAACAATAATAAACATGGACATTGTTGGGATTTCTTTTTCCTCTAAGAAAGCTCATTGAGAAATCAGTGTTACAAAGTGTGTGCATAGGAAGTGCAGCACGTAAGGGAGCAAGACACCTGGGCTTGTGTTTAAAGGAGCTTCAGGACTTCATTTCAGGAGTGAATGAAATGGGAGTGTTGTATTTCTTTCTTGTTTGTTTGTTTTTCTCTAATTTAAAGCGAGTGAAGGACTGCTGCTGTGTTTAAACAAATAAAGAGGTGAGGTTTCAGGTTTTTGTACCATATTAGTTAAATTGATGTAAACCTGGTTTAGTACGTAAAATCTTTCTGCAGAACAATATATTCATCTTGCACCATTCATTAATATGGAGCAGGAGACACCATCAGCATTTCTCTAATATTTAATAAATGTGTGACCGTAGGTAGTAATTTGGGGTTTGAATAGGTAATCATTTAAGAGAACTCATGCCAGAGCTGAACTATGATGACTCTCTGCATAGATGAGTATTGGACAGAACTTTGTGGTTTGTGTCATCAAAAATATACTGAAAAGTAACTATAGATATATGTTCCCATCACATAAATTGCAGGAATTTATAAAAGTAAATAGATACTAGCTTCTGCTTCTGTAAGCAGTGTTTGGTATCTTCTAAGTTAAAAAGGGTAGGAGCATAACTTCTTGGAGTAACATTAATTGTTTTCTTTTGGCTATAAATCTGGGAACAAAATGATTAAATAGACCAAAGAAGAGGGAGAGAACTCAAATAAAAAGGCACTTACATTTATTGCATTTTGCAGGGTTGTTTTCAGGAACAACCTATGTCTCTTGAGACTTTGTTTCTTATCCATTTTATAGAGCTCTGGCCTCTTAACAGCACAGCTTTAATGACTTGTTCTTGGGGTTCTGAGTTGGTATCGGCACTTGCCATGAAAACAAGCCTGTTACAAAGAGGTCAGGTTTCACAAGACACCAATAGACTTGTAAAAACAAATTTTACTGGAACAAATAAAGTCAGAATTAGGAAGAAATCAGAGATTTGCGTAAAGTAACAAGATACAGAAGGACCAAGTATTGAGCTGAACTGATAATGTATAAATTTACTTCTGTAAGCAGGGATTTTTTTTGTTTGTAAGACCATGTTTAGTGACATTAAGGAGTTTTTCTGAAGATTTTGTTCAGTTTGCTGTCTCTAAAGACTAATTTTCAAAGGAGAAGAGTTGTTTCTGCTGAGGTGGAAAATTTTTCTTTAAATATCAGCTTCAATTAACAACTTGATTTGCTTTCAATTGCAGCTGAATCTGTTCTTGCTTACTATCATGATGACATTTTGTGTTCTGTGAAATACTTACTTTCCTCAGGCTTTTTTGTGATTCTTGAGAGTCTCACTTCTGTATTTAATCTTCAGTTATAATGTACTGGATGCATCGAAATAAATAATTCTTTTTATATACAAAAGCAACCCCCAAATAATCGTGTTTCTGTTGTCTCACTCTGTCCCTTTAAATAATCATACTAATATAAGAAGATTCTGGGTGCGATTATGTAATTCCTATGGAGATTAAACTTTAAAAGGTGTGTAATAGCTTTGCTTTGGTAAGGATGGTATAATTACCCTTCTGCCTTGTTAAAATGGTCCTTTCTTATGCCAGTGGCTGGGTGGTGCAGCTGTGCTACATTAGAGCTCTGAAATTCATGTTACATTGATTTCTGTTCTTATTATTTATGCCTTTATTACTTCCTAGAGATTTAATTTTGAAAGCTAAGCAGGCTTGCTGAGTTTGTTGCATCACACTTTCAGTAAATAAATGAAGAATGTAAAGCAGTATGTTTTCTATTAGAAAATCTGTTAATGGCCATACTAGGAATATACTGCTTTGACTCAGGTGATCTCACCTTGTCTGTGTAGTGAGGAAGTAAGACGAGCTTGGATGCTTGCTTTTTCTTGCCCCTCTGTACTTCCTCTCACTGACCACTTGGACTTTTGGGATCATAGTGTTCTTACATGATCACACTTATTTTGACATTTTTTTGTTTGTTTATTTCTTTTTCATGTCAAACGTGAACGTGTACAACAGCAAGGGGTTTTGCTGAAGTGAATATTATTAAAGGACTAAAATAAGACTGTCAGAAACTAAATGTTGTTTTGGAAATTTTCTAGGGCAATAAAATAATTTTCTTTTTCCAAATGTAGTGGGGCTACTCCCAAAGCAGTTGAATTGAATGAACTTCATTAGCTTAATAACTGGTATGCTTTGCAGTTGCATACCAGTCAATTTATGTGCTTAATTTTATTAAAGAGTGTCATTTTCATTGAAACTTTTTTTACTGAATTAGGTTAAAGCAAAGTTAAATAAACCTTCAACTAATGAAACCATGCTGTTGAGCAAAGATGACCCATCCTTTTTTGCATATAGAGAAGAGGGTTATTTGAAGCATTTCTGAGTATTTTTGGAAGTTGATCAGTGATCTGGAGTCTAGTTTAGGCAGGATTTTTCCCTTGCTTTAGATCTTTAAATTTCATGTTCTCTTATTTTTAGCCATTTCTGCATTTGAAATCCAGCCACTTTCTACTGAAGTCCAAGAAGGTGGAGTAGCTCGATTTGCCTGTAAAATAACAGCAAACCCTCCTGCCATTGTGACATGGGAAGTGAATCGAACAACTTTACCTTTAGTCACAGACAGGTAGGTAGACTTACGTTTTAGAATGTAATTTCTTTTCAGAGATAATTTTCAGCCTGCTGCAAGAAGAAAGTCTCAATAATTGAATGCCATTACATAAAAAAGTAATGTACCTATGTTACTCATATGCTGTTAGGTACTTCAGAAGTGTCTAGTACAGCACCTACTAACATAGATAGCAATGATTATGTTGTTAACGAAGTTTAAACAAGTGTTATGAGTGCAGACCGGAATCACCTGCTACATAGAATGTGAGTTGCTGTGGGGTACAGCGTAGGTGGACTTCAGCTGTGAAGGTGGTTTGAACTAGCCAGGATGCTTTCAGAGAAAATTGATACTGAACCTGTTTGTCTTTAGAGGACCAATAAAGAATTATATGTAAAGAAAATTGAATCAAAACACTTGATGCTAGGGAAATTCTGCATTGGAGGCTTCTCATGAGTTAACTTGAAGCGCAGATCCTACTACCTGCTATATTCTTTTCCTGGCAAGACTGTATTTGTTGAACCTACTCCCATCCTTCTGGACATGTAACTTTCGTTGAATGTATTTAATATACTTAGGATGCAAAGGAAGGCAGAAAGAGAAACATAAAAGTCAAAAGCATAGATGAGTTTTCTTGAAACTGTATACCAGTTATGCCAGTATACCTGAAACTGCTGCCAAAAATCAGCCAGCCTGAACAGTAATGAAGTACCTGGATAAAAAAGTTGGGATGATTGCTCTGAGGGTGAGAAAGATCTGCTTTTTGAAAATAAGCTCTTCTGCTTTCATCATGATCCTGGAAAGAATCTCACCTATAGTTCAGAAATGCAGGGAGATGAGTCATGTATAGGAAATGGTTTTGAGTCTCCAGCCTGCTGTTCCCAGGTCAGTGTAGCAATGGCTGTATGTGAATCAAGTCATTAATTCAATGATAGTGTTCACTGGGTGAACATTTATCTACATTTCTTTTTTTTGTTTCTGTGACAGGATAACTGCTTTGCCTACAGGTGTTCTTCAGATCTATGGAGTTGAACAGAAGGATGCTGGG
The DNA here is from genome assembly GCF_027791375.1 of Indicator indicator. NCBI lineage: Eukaryota > Metazoa > Chordata > Aves > Piciformes > Indicatoridae > Indicator > Indicator indicator. Next base: position 9,110,604 of record NC_072025.1, read on the forward strand.
AATTATCGATGTGTTGCCACAACAGTAGCCAGTAGACGTAAAAGCACTGAGGCAGTGCTGAGTGTAATTCCAGGTATTCACCACATGAGATTTTTTTTCAATGGCATTACATTCCTTTTTACATTATAGCAAAAACACTTACATGTCTTAAAGATCTGTAACTGTCCTCTGAACCACCTGGCCAAATTAAATTTTGCTTGCTTGTATCTTGTGGCTAAAATACTATTCAGTGTAAATTTCTACAGTTACTGAAAGAAGGCTTTGGTGTAAATTTAAATTTAGGCATCATTAAAATGCTATTTTTTATTTGGTATTTAATTGAGTTTTTGTTTAATTGCTCTAATTTTATTTTATTTTCTTTAATTGTGTTTTTTTTTTTTTTTCCTTCCAAAGCCTCAGACTCGAAGCCTTTTCACAAGCCATCTATAATAGCTGGTCCTCAAAACATTACGGCATCTCTTCATCAAACTGTCATACTGGAGTGTGTAGCTACAGGGAATCCAAAGCCAATCATCTCATGGAGCCGGTTAGGTAGGTCTTAAAATTACAACATGCAGCCTTCAGCCTGTGGAGAGGAAATCAAACTGGAAGGAAAGGATTTCAGCAATTAAGTTACTGTTCTGAGACTTCATGTAGTCGGTATTGATGAGTAGGTTAGGGTGGGATAGGTGACACACTTTTAGCTGTATAATTCCCTAGTGCTGTTGAGTATCCTGTGGTTTTTGGAGGCTCTTGACTCCCTGTTTCTGCCTGTCAGTCTTGTGCTGCCCCCAGTGTATGCAAACTGCTGGGTAGAGTCGTGACCTCTAGGGATCTGTGACTCAGAGCATGATCAACAGTGAGTTAGGGCAGGTTGGAGTGGTTGCATCCCATGAAAAAAATCTTGTAAATGTTCTTCCTCTCTTCTTCTTAGAAGCACTATGTGAATTTGGACCCTGTGTTAATGGGCCATTTGGACTATGAATACATGTAGTCAAACCTTGAGCAGTCTCCCTGGAAGGCAAGAAGAAAAATGCAATGACAATAATGGCATTCATCAGTGCATCAATTTTTTCCAAGAAAACTACCTCTGGTTTTATTCTGATGTGTACTTGAAGGGAAAGTCAGGATTGTACCTTTAGGAGCAAGTCATGAAAAGTTTTCCTACATTTTTATTTCTAAAAGTTGGAAAAGTAAACGTATCTTTCCTGGTTGATTCAGTGGCTCTTACAGACAAATGAGTAAGAAAACATTCATAGAACATGACTGTGCAAATGGAAGGAGATGCATGGTAATCAAATATACTCATGTTATCTCCAGCATACTTCAGAAGGAGATCGATGATCCCTGTTTGTAAAGATGATGAGGATGTTGGTAGTGATGAACTGAGTCATAGTGCAAAGCACCTGGCGAGGTGAACTGGAAAATTATGGTTTTAGCTGTGATGGTGAATTTCAGATGTAAACTACCTACCATGTGGTGAGACCCAGCCATCTGAATGGTCAGATAACTAGAGTGAGGAACAAAGCAAATGTGAAATAGAAACTTCTGAAAACTCATCTGTGATTTCCATTTGTGTTCTTTGTAATGCATAGATTAGAGTTTAAAAGTCAGTCTAGGCAACCCTCTTCAGTGAAGTTATTTGGATACATTGAACAGCGTTCTAACCACACTTCTCCCACTCTCTCAAACAGACCATAGGTCCATTGATGTCTTCAATACTCGTGTCCTTGGAAATGGGAACCTCATGATCTCTGATGTAAAGGTGCAGCATGCAGGCGTGTATGCCTGTCGAGCCACAATTCCAGGCACACGAAACTTTACGGTAGCAATTGCAACTCTCACTGTGCTGGGTGAGCCTGCATTGACTTCCACAGCATTTTAACAGCTTGTGTCTCTCTTTAGCTTTGCTGTCTACTGGGCTGAGTTTTTATATCAAACATAGCAAGGGCTGTAAGGAGACTGCAAAGATGAAACATCACAAAACTGTGGCTGACCTCTTCTGTCTGTTGACTTAGATGAAAAGTGTCAGATACTCAGTGTTTGAGTTGGAAACTATCAGTTTATTTGCAGTTGGAGATACCTAGGTGCAATGTTTGCTCTGGGAAGACAGTCTTTCAGCATAGAAGAAAATCCCATAACAAAGAAGAAATATGTAAAATATAGGTATAGATATATATGCTTTGTGAGCAGTTTATCATAGGCTGGAGTTTGATTTGTTCATATTCATAAATGCATGAACTAAAATATGTAGAAATGTTGCTCTCTGTGAAGGTAGTATGTGTCTTTAACCAGCATGCATAATGGAACAGTGCTTTCTGCATGGATGTACCTGTATTTGAGTGATCTGAGAAGTTTGCATGTGGAAAACTGGAAAATTCATTATTAATCTGACTGTCTTTGCATTTGTGGGGACTTGAGTTTATTACATTTTTTCCCTTGTTACTTATCTGTAGCTCCACCTTCATTTGTGGAATCACCGGAAAGTTTAACGAGGCCTAGAGCTGGTACTGCTCGTTTTGCTTGTCAGGCAGAAGGAAATCCTGCCCCCAAAATTTCATGGTTAAAAAATGGAAGGAGAATACACTCCAATGGTAGAATAAAAATGTACAACAGGTAAGATTACACATGTTGTATGAGAGCTGTGCTGGTGATGTGCTACCAAAGGATGAAATTCCATTAACTAAATATAGCCAAGCAAGATATCTCAGGTAAACATGAAATTGGACAATAAACGTAGCACTGGACATTTCCTTGGCAGAAGGAATGCAGATTAGTCAATACCTAAAGTCTTCAGCAAAGATTTCGTAATTACTGCCTTATGTGGGGTGGGGGAAACTGAAGAGTTTCACCACAGAGTTGTTCTAGATCTACAGTAGTTTAGGAGAGACCAGAATCTTGCTAGTTGAGACTCCTCACTAGTACTGCAAGTGAGTATCTCATATTAAAGAGTTGGTTAAGAAATGACAGCCCTAAGGTTCTGCTGTTTTGCAGGCAGGAAATAGATTTATAGGTTCGCTTTCACTGTTCTGGGCTTTGAAGGCATAAACATGAGAGATTTTAAGTAACATTTCAAGTTGCTAAATTTCACAGCTGCATGTTCATTTCTAATAGAAGAATTTGTGTCACTTAAGTCAATTTTACTAATTTCATGAAGCAGAGGCAAATGTAACTGTTGTTGCATTATGTAGAGCTATGTGTATCCATGATGTGAGAGTTTTTCCACTTTTTTATTTCAGTAAATTGGTGATCAACCAGATAATTCCTGAAGATGATGCCATTTATCAGTGCATGGCTGAGAATAGCCAGGGTTCTATTCTCTCCAGGGCCAGGCTTACTGTAGTAATGTCAGAAGACAGACCTAGTGCACCTTACAATGTCCATGCTGAAACTATGTCAAGCTCAGCAATCCTGCTGGCATGGGAGAGGCCACTGTATAATTCAGACAAAGTCATTGCATACTCTGTACATTACATGAAAGCGGAAGGTAAGCAGTTTGATTTAAACACTGTTTAATTTGATTTAAATACTGCTTGTATGTGGTAAGACCCTGAATGTTCCTTGCAAAGACTGTTAAATTTGAATGGTTCATTGTCAGGACTCCATCAGAGCATATCAGCATATAAATGTATTGTAATAAATGTAACAGGCATGCTTGGGGAAAAATGCTTTTGCCATATCATCTCATTTATGGGACTGAGCGTTCTCCCAACTCACCCTTGTCTGATCATGCCAGTTAGCAGGTTTTGAAATAAAGATGGACTTTAAAACCTGTGGCCTCTATACTGCTCTTTTGAGTTTCCTTCTGTCCCCAGCAAGAGCTTTTGCTTACTCCCTTCTCTCTGTGTGCTTAACAGGGAAGGACAGAGTATACAACAGAATCTTGGAGGCTTAGAGTTGAGCTTTTCACCAGAGACAGTTTTTTTTTGTCTAGATCCTCAGATTCTTGTGACTTTACTGGGTTTTATATATTTTGGAGTAGAGCAATTGATACTTACCTGTGTTCTCTTGGAATGAATATTGGCTGAATGGTAAAATCCACTCTACTTTCACCCCTTGGGCTCCTGTAATGCTAAAAGTATACTCAAACTCTAAAATATGTTGAAACAGCCATGAATGGTTTATGCTAGTCTCTGAAATTATATATAAATTCCTGTATAAGAGGGAATGGACAGTTAAAATAAAAACGAGTAGCTAGACGTTTAAAAATCTTTTAGTATTGTGTAATTCAGGTAGAAGAAAGAAGGCATTTTTCATAAGTAGAAGTAATTGCCAAATGACTTTGAAAATTTGTCATGTGCGTGGCTTAAAGTAAGTTTCCTTGCAGCTCTGTTTTCTATGAATGATTTCTTCTTCCATTTCAACTCAGTAAGTAGTTTATTCAATGACAGGACTGCAGATGCTCAGCTCTGTGTGGAATACCAGTCTGCCATCTGCTAAGCAGAGGACAGGAAGGACAGCTTAATTACTCTAATACTGATGCAGGAATAGCTGCCTTTGCTTTTGCAAGTGGGATATTTCAGGACACAAGAGAATTTTGTTTGAAGGAAGGAAGGAAGGAAGGAAAGAGTTTTAAAAGATAATGAAGACAAGACGTTTGGGAAATTACCATCTACACTTGTAGTCACTGAGGTATTATGCTCACAGCCCCCTAGTAAAGCTAATATGAATAAAGTCACACTGAATAAGTCATCAGGGTAATTGTTATGTCCAGTGGCAGTGTAGGAAGCAGAGATCAGGTAAATTCAAAGAAAACTTCAAAACTGTCTTTAGGGAAGTGAGTATTTGAGCAGGAAATACTCCTGCACAGCAGTGAAAGGAGGTATCTTCTGAAATGTGTTTTTGCAAACCTTGCTTTATTTGCTTACCTGTTCAACGGTTATATCTTGTGAAATGAAATTGTGGCTTGTCTTGTTTTAAAAAAACAAAGTAAACTCCAAAGAAGAGCAAGCAAGCAAGCAAACTCCTCTGATTTATTTGAACTTGCTTTCTCAAATACCAAATTTTTCCCTTTCCAGACTATCTTGCGATATTTTATTTAGTATAACACTGTTGTGCATCCTTTTGCATTAGTAAAGAAATCCTCACAGGGAGAGTGGGGGAGGGCTATGTTAAGAGCAGTAAGGACAGTGGTGGGAACCATCATGTAAGTGATGCACATGCATTTGTAGTTCACTAACGTGGCTGGGTAGTACCTTGGAGCTTCAAAGGTTAGTAGATTGCAATTCTGTAAGATTTGCTTCTTAAGTGATAGTCTGTAAACTTTTTTGAGGATGTTACTCATTTATGTTCTTAGATGGCTCTCTTATTTTAGTTAGGAACCACATTTGTCAGTGTGAGTGAAGAACATTTTATTGCAGTAGAAAAACAGTGCTTGCTGAGTGTCTTAAGTTGTACTGATGCTTATAATTCCATAAATTTTAATGGAAAAGAAAACTGGATAATACACTACTTACGCACTTTTTTCTGTAGACCTTGCAATGTGGTAGGTGCTTGAATACAAGAGATACCATCACTCATTGTTTAATTTCACAAATCAAGTATTCTATTGTTTCACTGTAAAAACAGGTTCAGGTCCTTTTCTCTATTTAAAATAAAAAGTAAATGAGTGTTTTAATCAAGTCAGTTAAGAAACTAACAGGTGGGGGTTTTGTATTTTTGGTTTTTTGTTTCTTTAAGCAGAATATTTTGCATTCAAATCGGGGTCATAATAGCAAGGGTCTGATGAGTGTGCATGTTGGAGTGTGTTAATTCCTTCTTAGTGATTTAGAAAAGGCACAAAGGGAACACTGATTGTGGTGGAAGGCAAGCCTTGTTCTCTATTATGGCTGTTTCATTAGGGCCTCTGCATGAGGCCTAGCAATCCATTCAATGAGAGAACGAGTCCTTTTAATTTGAGCTCAAGGATCTTGTTTAGCAGGTCAGAAATCGTGTCTTGCAATTCCTAATTAACACGCCATTAACTAGTCTGTTGTGAGATGCTCGTAATCTTGTCTAATTAAAATGCTATCAAGTTAATTCATAAATGTGGGAAAACTTAATGGTGGAATTTTGCCTTTGGTTTTGTTTATAAATTCAGTTGTGAAGAGGAGGAGCTGGCTCTTACAGAGTTTTGATTAAGTTGACATGCACTTGGTGTGAATTGTTCTTTAACACAGCAGCTTTCACCACACCTATTCCACTTTACAGCTTTCCTGTATAGGAATAAAGCCCAACAAAGACAAGGGCTGCTGCATGCATTGCTATGCATGCTTTAATGGGAATTGCTAAGAATTTTTTTTTAACCAATTCACTAAGGAGACAAACATTTTTGAAGTTCATTCTGGTCTGTTCTTATTGGCTTTTCTCCAAATTAAAGAAAAAACCGTGTCAATCAAATGTAATAGAATTTGCAGGGCTAAAATGAGGTCCTTTTGCTGAATAAATTCTTTCTGTTTGTTTCTTTTTTTCTGGGGGGGTGGGGTGGTGTTTGTTTTGTTTCTAATGGAGTGGAGCCCTGGCATTCCTCGAAGTCTGCTATAGAAAGGCTCTGTAAATAGGTTTTGGAAAAAACCTCCCTGACTCTAAACAAATAGATTTAGAAGCTCAGTATGAATGATAAGGCTATTAGAGCTTGTCTGTTGTGTTACTGTACATTGGGCACAGTTTGTTGTGATTAATTCTAAATGGGGTTTAGAATTGCATTCAGCATCCCTTATTCAGGAAAATCGTGAATCACCATAACCTTCACCATAGCTAGATACAGTTACTCCTGTGCATAAAAGAGCTTTCACTTAGTAGGGTTGAAAAAACAGAGGTAGGCTGTGGAAGAACATGAAATAACTTCGTAAGACCTTAAAGCCAAGGTACTGTGATGTTTAGGGACTGGCAGGCATTTTTATTTGTCTAACCCTTGTTTTATGCCAGGTTTAAATAATGAGGAGTACCAAGTAGTGATTGGAAATGATACAACCCATTACATTATTGATGACTTGGAACCAGCCAGCAATTACACCTTCTATATTGTTGCTTATATGCCTCTGGGAGCCAGTCAGATGTCAGATCACGTGACTCAGCACACCCTTGAAGATGGTAAGATGTACCACTGATTTCATTAAACTTTTTTATTTGCACTGGATGTGCTAGCATTTCTCAAGCATCCCAGATTTCCACTGACATCAGTGAGATTTCTGGGTAGGTAGAGTGTGAGACTGAGCCAGCTAAAAAAAAGGAATGAAAATAAAATAATACTCTTACTGAGTAACTCTGTATGTAACACAGTGTCTTTTTCTATGCTGAAAGATGTTTCATTAAAGCAGGTGAATAACTGTTCCAGATCTTTAAAAACTCCATCAGTTTTGAGAACTTGATAATAGAGTAGGGTTTAGACCCTATGACTCTCTCATGGGCACCTGGCACCTGACACATGAATCAAATTGCATTCACTGTGTCTTTTGCAAATTTTGAAGGAAAATTTAGAATAAAAAATTGCTACACCAAAAAAACCCAAACTTTTTTTGTTTGCTTCTTTGTGTTTTTTTTCCATGTGCTTTATAGTTGAATCAGAATTTCATAAAAGACCCTACTGACTTCTGTGCAGTGATTTAACTAATCTGTACATCATAGCAACAATAAACTGTTTAGTATAGTTCATTAGAACTGATTAATAAATTCTGACAGGGTTAAGCTTTGGCAGCATGGAACATTGCCAGTTCCAGTTGTCTGCCTGTCTCCTTGCCAGGAGTTACTACTCATTACATGACTGGTGAAAGAAAACATGCACTTGGTCTTCAACAGAGCAGATTGTTGTCTAGGCTCTCTGTTTAAGCTGCTGCATCTAACCCTGACAGTCATTTTGTTAGAGTAGTAAGGTGCTGATTGCCTTTGATTACTGCTGGAAGCAGTAACAGAAGAAAATGTTTGGTGTTTTAAAGAAAGGAGCTTGCTAAGGCTATACTGCATGCAGAAGGTGAGAAATATGAACAGTGTCAAGTTAACCTTAAAATAATCAAGAATCTACAGAACATTTTGGATTATTTACTCTTACATTACTGGCACCTCATCATGAGCTTTTGTGTCAGACAAGAATTTCCCATCTCTTCACCTTGCTCAAAAGATTTGTCTTTTCCTTTTTAGTTCCTTTAAGAGCCCCTGAAATTAGTTTGACAAGCAGGAGTCCTACAGATATTCTCATCTCTTGGCTGCCAATTCCTGCAAAATACAGGAGAGGTCAGGTGGTCCTGTACCGTCTGTCTTTCCGCCTCAGCACAGAGACCAAAATCCAAGTCTTAGAGCTTCCAGGTACTTCAGATGAGTATCTCCTTGAGGGCCTGAGGCCTGACAGTGTGTACTTGGTTCGTATCACTGCTGCAACAAGGATTGGCTGGGGAGAGGCATCTTTGTGGACTTCCCATCGGACTCCCAAAGCTACAAGTGTGAAAGGTAATTCTTAATGTTACTAGCAACCTAGATCAGCTAGGCTGCATCTGAAGGCTACAATTTTCTTTTTTGACAGGTAGTGCACCAATGTGAAATAGGGTTTCTCATTACATGTTCTTGTTCCTGATGATCTAGAAAATAGTGTTCTGACCATGAATCTGTGCACAATCTGCAAAACCTTCCAATTCCTTTAATAAATTAAATGTAGTTAGTACATAATCTCAGGATCAAAAGTTGGAGAGGAACTAATAACTAAGTTATTAGAACATAGTTCTAATAAGAACTAAGGTCTTATGAAAGGCCTTTTATGTCACAGGAGGAGGAAAACCTGATATATTATTTTGGTGTCAGTCTTTGATTCTTTCCACGTGTTGATGTTTACATAGTTGATATGGTAGCAGGGAACTCTAATTAGTGTTTGTGAGCTGCTCAAATGTTTCAGCTTCTAGACTCCGTTTCAATGGTAGCACAGCTTTCTCCTATTAAACACCACTGTTGTTCAGTGTAAAATACCTTTCTGCAGATTGGGGCATTGCACATTATCAGTGTGTACAGGCACTTAAGGATATGAGTTGATGTATGTATGTCTGTATTACAAATAAAATGCACATATGTTTTGAATATGCAAATTGACTGGATATTTAAAGTCTAATTTAAGTTGTTATAATTTTGCTTTGGATTACATTGTTAGTAATGTCATGCAAAACAGCATTCAGTTTTGCATGAGTAGTTTGGAAAAGATACAGATTTGAATTTGTAACTTTATTTCTTAGCTGTAGTCCATATCCATCCACTCTGGGTTTCACTGAGTTTTCACTAGTCTAGCAAATTAGTAGCAGTTGATGCAGTGTAGTGTTACTGTTAATCACGTTTGCTCTGGCTCGCTTTAGAAGAGGAGATAATTTTATGACTGTCTTTGGAGTTTTATATTCTGATTTATCCCAAAATAAGTTGTTTGATTAGATAGGGAGTCAGGCATCTTAATATAGAAATAATTATATGAGTACGCACATGAGCTAGATTCAAAGTCTTGAGTGAACTTTGGGCTGATGGACACCCAGATTTTTGTGTGCAAATGAGAATAAAGCAAATTATATCTATTTCTCTAAAACCAGCACCAAAGTCTCCTGAGCTGCATTTGGAGCCAATGAACTGTACAACCATTACGGTGCAATGGCAGCAGGACTCCGAAGACACTGCAGCCATTCAAGGGTACAAGTTGTATTACAAGGAGGAAGGCCAGCAGGAGAATGGACCAATTCTGTTGGATGCCAGTGACCTTGAGTACACTGTCAGTGGTTTAGGTGAGTATAAAAAACATTTCTTAACTGTTTTGGAAGACAGCAAAGTCAGAGAGTGTCTTGGAGAGCTTAAATCATTAGACTTGTAAGGCAAGAACACTAGGTTTTGTCGTCTGCTTTCCCCCCCGTAATCTTCGCAAGCTTGAGTTAGGCTGCTGCTGAAATAATCCTCTCCCAAACCATACCAGATCTTTTAAATCCTTGTGTAAGTTGAAAGAAGGACACTCAGTTCCTTATCACAAGATACAGAACTTAGTAAATACTGCTAGTAAATGACATGTCTTCTTAAAATTCAGTTTAATATGCATTTTTTCAGATTCTCTCTCTATTTATGCCTACTGTTGTAACGGCGAAAGATTAATACAAAACATGAATAATTTTTCTCTAGTATTTCTAGCCTATTTCTCTTTGTAGCCCTGTCTAAGCTATACTGTACAACAAGCACTTCTTGCTCACTGTAGCAGCAAGTTGCCCTTGTGTGTGCTATTATCCTGGAATATTTTTAAGGAGTGCTGGTAAGTGTATGCTGGACAAAGATTAGGAAACAAAGCTTGCTGAGTCTTTCCATTGATCACCTGACTCTTTCCTCCTGTAGTTCTTGCAATATGCATTAGTAGAGGTGTGTTGGTATCTTCCCAAGGTAGAAGGTACTTGTGTTTAAATATAGAACAGAGAACTTCTTTCATAAAAAGAAGTGATCTACAATGTAATCAGCAAAAGTAATTTTAGGACCTGACACTTAGTGCTTGATAGTTAAAGGTAGTGTGGAGAATGAATGTTGACTAAATTATCAAAATTGACTTGCAGTTTTAACTAGGTCAAATGGCCTGTTGACCATGCTTAGACAGTCTCATCTGCTGCATACAGCAGAGATACTATTTTAAGGGAGATTTGAGGAAAGCATTATGGTCTGTTAAGTGGACAACTGACCATCTGTGACCATTTCTAGCCAGAGCATCTGGCAGCAGCTGACTGTTTAACAGAGTTGTGAGACAAAAGAGCAGTGGGTTAAAAGGATGCAGTGAATATGTGTTTTAGGACATAAATGCAATTTTTTTGTTTTCTCATTATGCAGTTACAAAGCAGTGATTTCAACCACATGCAAACTTATTGTGTGATCCACATCATATCACTCATTCTCCTCAGATTAAAATATTATTTTATATAATTATGTTAGAATGTATATTATCTGTGCGGGTTTTTAATTGTCTTTTCTTTCCAGTAAGCATGTAGGCAGAGGAGAAAACAAAAGCAAAGTGTGGTTGGGAATTACAACTTTCACACAGTCACATTGTTAACTGTGAATTAGAAGAAGTGAGGGCACGGAGGAATTCCTGTGTTTGAGTGAAACATTCAGTCATGGGGCATGTGATGTGTTGAGTGTTTATCCCTTAATATGATTCTCAGTATCAAAATAGGATGGAAACATGATGCATTCATACAATCTGATTGCCATTGCAGCTAACTTACCCAAACTCCTTATAAGAAACATGGCGCAGCTAACTTACCCAAACCCCCTAGAAGAAACACAGCGCAGCTAACTTACCCAAACCTCCTATAAGAAACACAGCGCAGCTAACTTACCCAAACCCCCTAGAAGAAACACAGCGCAGCTAACTTACCCAAACCCCCTAGAAGAAACACAGCGCAGCTAACTTACCCAAACCCCCTAGAAGAAACACAGTGCAGCTAACTTACCCAAACCCCCTAGAAGAAACACAGCGCAGCTAACTTAACCAAACCCCCTAGAAGAAACACAGCGCAGCTAACTTACCAAACCCCTGTAAGAAACACAGCGCAGCTAACTTACCCAAACCCCTAGAAGAAAACAGCACAGCTAACTTACCCAAACCCCTAGAAGAAACACAGTGCAGCTAACTTACCCAAACCCCCTGTAAGAAACACAGCGCAGCTAACTTACCCAAACCCCTAGAAGAAACACAGTGCAGCTAACTTACCCAAACCCCTAGAAGAAACACAGCGCAGCTAACTTACCCAAACCCCTAGAAGAAACACAGCGCAGCTAACTTACCCAAACCCCCTAGAAGAAACACAGCGCAGCTAACTTACCCAAACCCCCTAGAAGAAACACGGCACAGCTAACTTACCCAAACCCCCTAGAAGAAACACAGTGCAGCTAACTTACCCAAACCCCCTAGAAGAAACACAGCGCAGCTAACTTAACCAAACCCCCTAGAAGAAACACAGTGCAGCTAACTTAACCAAACCCCCTGTAAGAAACACAGCGCAGCTAACTTACCCAAACCCCCTAGAAGAAACACAGCACAGCTAACTTACCTAAACCCCCTAGAAGAAACACAGTGCAGCTAACTTACCCAAACCCCCTGTAAGAAACACAGCGCAGCTAACTTACCCAAACCCCCTGTAAGAAACACAGCGCAGCTAACTTACCCAAACCCCCTAGAAGAAACACAGTGCAGCTAACTTACCCAAACCCCCTAGAAGAAACACAGCGCAGCTAACTTACCCAAACCCCCTAGAAGAAACACAGCGCAGCTAACTTAACCAAACCCCCTAGAAGAAACACAGCGCAGCTAACTTACCCAAACCCCCTAGAAGAAACACAGCACAGCTAACTTACCCAAACCCCTGAAGAAACACAGCGCAGCTAACTTACCCAAACCCCCTAGAAGAAACACAGCGCAGCTAACTTACCCAAACCCCCTAGAAGAAACACAGCGCAGCTAACTTACCCAAACCCCCTAGAAGAAACACAGTGCAGCTAACTTACCCAAACCCCCTGTAAGAAACACAGCACAGCTAACTTACCCAAACCCCCTAGAAGAAACATGGCGGTACTGAAACCGTGAAACGGTGGAGATGACCGTCCCCCATCCAGACAGACGTCCCTGTGAGACCAGATCTTGTCTTGTTGGATCAGAGAAGCAGCAGAACCCTGCCAGTAGCGATCTTCTGTTTTTTTAAGGGTCCTGCGTTCTGTGATGTCTGGCCAGGACATCACAGGAGGCTGGGTCTTGGAGCCAAAGCCACCCCTGTATTTTGCAATCGTGTTATGTAACTTCTCACCCTACTGCTCATGTGCCCAGCCTACTCAGGGGGTCGCATGCCCCTGCCCAGCAATAGCCTTCCTCATCTTCTTCTTCCTCAGGTCCATTAGCAGTCAAATGAGAGCTTGAAGGTCTTTTTCGGTCAGCTCAGGACGTCAACAGAGTGAATACATTCCTCTCCCATGCTCAGTTCCATAAACAAAGGTGCCTACAGATACATGTTATCCATTATTCTTATCATGCCCCTGGGAGCTTCTGATCAAACACCAAGCGTTCCTAGACACCCCTGTGCACCTGGGCACAAACACCAATTATCCCCAGGCAGGCCTTGGCCGCTGGGTACTTCTAATCAAATTCCAATTAACTCTCCCCTGCTACAATGATGCCGTCGGTTAGGTCTACTGAAGAGTGCTTATTTCTAATAACTCTAGTAGAAGTCATCTTTTTTTTACTAAATTGGATGTATTGAGTTATTTGAAACGTGTATCACATATGAGAAGTTTTTCTGTGTAGGTTTCTTTGCCAGTTTTTTATTTTTGTTTGCTTTGTAGCAATTGCAGAAAAAGCCACTCATTGCTACAGCTTGGCATGGGAAAGTTGATTAGGTCCTGGATTTCCACTACTAAGATAATTACATATGTTAAGGCTTGGAAAGTTGAAGCTTGGGGGTTGGAACTAGATTATCTTTGAGGTCCCTTCCAACCCTAACAATTCCATGATTTTCTGATTCTAAGTTCAGGCAGGTTTCTCATAGTGACCGTACCTTTCTAACTGCTGTATTTGTCCATTGAGAAGCTGCCTGTTTGAAATAATTCTGCATGCTAAATGATTTCTTAGGAAGCAGCACACCAACTGCCCTTCTCTGCCTGTGGTGCCTGCACATGTGGAGAATATAGCATGTAAAATTATCTGCAGTATGTAAACCCACAAAGATTGTAGCAATATCCATGCAGTACGTTGGGACTGGTTTGATTTTCTTTTTATTGCTTGTGAATAATATAAATCATTTGGGCATAATTACTTTATTTGTGAATGTCAGGTTTAAAACACTGCTTATAAGAAAGTGGTCCTACTTAGTAGAATTTGATATAAAACAAGGGAAGCCACTGATCTGGCTTTTGTGTAAACTTGATCTTCATGAACTGAACAGTTCTGTCATCCATTTGCATCTTCTGAGGACACTATACTAGTGATTTATTGACAGCCTCCTTAAAATAAATGTCTTTATTATGAGCTACAGGAATTAGTTCAATACTGCAAATTGAAACCTGAGGGTGAAAGGTGTGTTTAAAGATTTTTGGTTTCATACATGATGGATAACATGGTCAACAAAAAAATTTAGTCCTAATTTGGAAGAACATGCTAATAATATTAGGTACTTCCCAGTGGCACAGATGGATTCGTTTCTCGTGCATTATCTGTTGCCACTGAGGTTGTGTGGCTTCCAACCGCTCCCTCTTCACGTCTTAGTTTGTCATGACCTAAGGCTGCTCTATCATTCCCGGTTCTCCTGCATAGTTAATAAACTGCAGGTAGACTTCTAATGACATTTGAAGCATGTCTTTGTGTGGAACCTTCTGCAGATGTTGGTACAACTGCCAGCTGTGCAAAATCTGTGTATTTAAATAAGACGGTTCACTTCATGGCAATTGAAGCGCATCACAAAATCATAATTCATAATATTCTGCAAGCAAAGAAAACATTATCATTGATACTATGAGCAGTGTTGATAGGGTTGACATAACTACTGTGAACGAGTTGCAAATGTCTTCAAGACGGTTGATGGAGGGACAAGTGTGATTGGTAAAGCAGAATCAGCAACAGTAGTATAAAACAGGTTACAATGATTGAACACAAAATCTAGCAATATTAATATATATGGTGTTTGTTTTAATGTCTTGTTGATTCCTACCATGTTTTTTGAGAAGTGACCTCTCCTGCTCCAGTGTAGGTCTACCCCGTTACTTCTGTATATTTTAAAACTGGAGTATTTAGCGTGATAGTCACCATGTAAATAAAATTAAATGATTTTATCACTCAGGGCTGCCATTGTCAAAATAAATATCCACAGTTTCACATACACATTTGTTTGTGTTGAAGGTCTTGACATTTATTTTTCAATAGCAGACCATTTCATTATTACATGAATTTGCCACAGGAGCAGACCCTTGGGTGCATACCATGCATTTTTTCCTCTATTTTTAATTTGTCCTTTGCTTCCTCCTGTTGTAGAAAGTTTTCTCTAACAGAAAGTCTTTCATTATGAGACTTGATGAGTCTGCTGGTACAGGTTCAGTTTCTGTAATGTTTCAGAATCTGTGTTCAGAAGCTGAAATGAGTTTTGTTCGTGGAAGATTGTTTGGGAACTTTTTCATTGTGCAGCAGAAGAGGGATTGGCAAAGCTTGAAAGCTGAAACGAGGAGTGTCCAAAGAAGCTCACCCACCTAGTTTAAATGTCTTCAAGTTATTTTCTTCAAAGTATTTTAAGCATGGGTGTATGTGTCTCTGCCCTCAATGTTGTTAGTACTCACTACCATGCTAGGTGGACTGCTTGCCTGTCACAACTCACTCGTTTCAGCTTTATGACTGGTGGAAAGGCAGAGCCTTTAAAAGAAAGGCAGTAACCTAGAAGAAGCTATTTTAAGCTTCTGTGGTTTGTTGGAGCTAGGAGCTCTTCATAACTAGGTAGTAATGCTGATACAAGTCTCATTCTGGAACCTGCATCTAGGGAGAATAAAATCAAATTCAACTTTTTTTGTTAATGAACTCAAAGAATGATCAGTTCTGATGCTGCAACAAAGAACACTAGTGGTTCTCCAAGCTGCCTGGAAGTTTCCTTCTCTGAACTTTTTTTAATTTTTCCATTCTTATTATGCTAATAATTAAATTAAATGAATGCCACTGGTGATGGGGAAATGCAACTTGTTCTTGTCCCACTAATGCCTTTTGTGCTTGGAGGGAGGGAGGAAAGCAAGTATTCACTCTGCTAACTTTTCTGCAGTCACTGTCTGGGATCTGTACCACCTTGAGTGATGTTAGTTACAGCGAGGATTTTGGAAAGTTGCACTTCAGTGATAAGGCTAACCTAGGGTCTCTCTAAATGCACATGAAACCCTGAGGCAAGCAGGTTGTGGGAGAGATGTGCTCACCTTAGATGCTCTTTTCTTTCTGCTGCATACAAGATGATATTGCAGTAAATAACTTTTCAGGTAGACACCTTAGGGGATGGAAAAACTGGTCTGTTAGCTTTGGCAAGCTTTAGGAGCCCACATACCTTGGCCTTTCCCTGGTGAAGGCCCCTCCCTGTGGAGTGGGGTGTCTTGTGTTGGGAGATGCAACCCTGAGGAGCACTGTGGGGCTCTCTAGGTCTTGGAGCACTTGTAGGCTGCAGGTGGCAGGGCAGAATCTGCCAAGTGATTTGGTGGCCATGAAGTAGGGTGTATCTGCTGCTTTGTTTAAAAAAAAAAAAAAGGAAAAGAAAAAGGTCTGGCAATTCCTCTGAGGCTCGTAAAGACAGCAAACTCTCTCTGGGAAAGCTTCACAGAATAGCGTTTCAGAACATTAGGGGTCGGAGGGGATCTAGTCCAACCCCCTTTCCAGGGCAGGATCACCTAGAGTAGGTCACAGAGGAATGCATCCAGGTGTGTTTTGAATATCTCCAGAGAAGGAGACTCCACAACCTCTCTGGGCAGCCCATTCCAGTGCTTTGTCATCCTCACAGTGAAGAAGTTTTTCCTTATGTTCACTTGGAACCTTCTGTGCTCCAGCTTGCACTTGTTGGTGTCAAAATGTAGTCTTGAATACACAATTTTTGGATATACCAGAATTTTCAGATACAAGTATGTGGGAATTCATATTGCTTTTGGTTATAAGTTAATTTGGAAATGTAACTGGGGATTCCCATACAAATTCAAGGAATGAGGCATTCCTAGGGTTTCATGAAATGATGTGAAAGAAACATAGATCTTCTCCCTCAACACTCGTTTTTTTCTTTATTTCATAGTAAACTGTTCCCAATAAAATATAAAGTAGTATTACAGATATACTTTATTTCTGCTTGGGGTATTTTACATCAGATCATACATTCACAGTTAATGACATATTGATTTGAACAAGCTGCCGCTCTGTTTATATAAAATAAAAGATCAGAATTACTTTAGGTCTCAAGAAAGATCAACTAAAAGCTCAGTTTTCTTGCTTGGAAAGCCAGATGATAGCACTGTATGCTATATGTACTGTAGCCATTTTATTTACATTATCACATATGAAAAGTGTCTAATAACTCAGTAGGTGACCAGGACAAATATTATCATTTATTTCCACTGTTTGCAGCAGGGTTGGTCTAGTGTTTACTCATGCTGATTACATCCTTTAACTAAACCTCTTATCTGTCAATTCTCCTGATTGTGTGTAACAAGCTTGCTACTACTACTTATCAGCTAAAACATAAGGGATTTGCTGAGAGAGGGGAGGAGGAATTGGTCATATTGCACAGTAATAAACCCAAAAGCCCTAAATGCAGACTGGGCATGTTTAAAAGCCATCTCTTTCTCAGCTGGCTGTGACCTCTTTCTCTTTCACAGACATGGCAGTTTATCTTTGTTTGTACTTAACAAACCTGAGCTCTTGCCTGGTCCTGGTATGACAGTGTGCTTCTACTGCACGTTGATAAACAAGAGACATGTTCCTTCCTTCATAGCCATGAAGGGCAAAGCTGTCACTACTTGGAAACAGCCTGTCTCCCAAATGCAGGCATGATATATCTGCATTTTTTCTTTCCTTTTTTTTTTCTTTTTCTTTTCTTTGAGAGTTTAAAAGGGGAGAGAGAGAAACCCTGAGAGACTGAGAGAAGGGGGGGGGGGGCTTTATTACACTGTAACTATTTTTGCCTGCAAAATATCAAAGCAAATGCTGCTTTGATAAGCTTTTACGTCTTTTATACAAGGAACCATATTGTGTTTTACAGGCTGCAAAGTGTAAACAGAGATCAAACTCACTTTTGTGTTGGTTTGTTTTGTTGTTGAAATTTACAAACTCGCATCATGTTCAGTTTCAAATGTTTTCTTTCAAATGTATGTCGGTGCTAGTAATTTCTCTGTTCATTGTAGAGAGCTTCTTTTAGATCCACATTTACTGTGCTTGCTCGTGCAGGAACTAGGTTGGGTGTCAGAGGCAAGAAATGAATCAAACCGTCTGCCTTGTGCAGTGTTGCATAAGGACTTGTTGGTCCATGTGCAGCTTGGTGTGTACTAGGACACGCAAGCAGGGATTATCAGGAGGTTGCACAGTGCAAATATACTAACACAAGATGACCAAACACACTGATACACAGACTCAGTGACTTGGTTCATGCCTCTGTTCTGGAAAGAAAATACTGGACTGCTCTGTTCAGATGAAAAATTGGTTCACTCAGGTTGTAAATTGAATTCTTACTGAGCAAAGCTGGAGCTCGTGTTTAACTGTGGCCCTTTGTTGTGCTTCTTGGCATGGCATCCCATTACAGCAACTGTATCTTTGGCTCAGCTTTATGTAAGTACTCTTACGACTGAGTGGGAATCTTAGATAAATATCAGCTTGTTCTGAGCAGATTTGCTGAGGAAAGGCCAGTTAACTATCAGCTGCTAATGCTGCATACTTACTATGCAGTTCAAGTGCCACATCTGTAAAAACGTAATGCCTTCCTTCCTGTGCAGATCTGCCATCATTTCTCTTGCTATGTGCAGTATTGCAGATTTGGAACATAATTACATATTTTCACTTTAATTTTTTATTTTGTCGTGTACTTTTTCTGACAGCATTTAAATTTACCTCTCTTAAACAAGTTCTGATTTTAATTTTTAAAAATTATATCAGCTACTTCACCCATGGTTTTGTTTGTTCAAAGTAAATGTTATTTTCATACAGTTTGTTTGTAATGGAAAGCTTTGTTAAATATTTGTCAAGTTTAAATTACATTGTCAAACCTCTCAACAGGTCACAGTTTTAGCCAATAACCAACTTCAGTATGCTCTGGAACACTGAAATCTGACAGCTGCATTACCAGCATAGCTGGTTTGGGTTTTGATAAAAATGTTACATATGACAGACACCTACTAAGAGTGATCTCTGGGATTGCTTTGAATTAACTGCAGTCATGAAATAGCTCTAAAGCTCATGGAAAATGTTTGTTTGTTTGTTTTCTACATGTTAAGAACTTAATCTTGGGTCAGAAATATGCATTCAGTTAAGACCTTTCAGAAACAGGCAGATTGTGTGTCAGAAGTATTGCCTAGTATATTTTTATGCAACCTTCTTGAACATGCCCTCTGAACTGTTCCAGTTCTGAGGAAAATAGTCCTGATGTCCTCATTTAAACATACTTTGACTCTGCAGTAATTCATTCTAACTTGCCAAGCTGGTGGCTCTGTAAGGGGGAAGGACACATTGAAGAGATACTTAAGAGAAGAAGGATGATTGAATGTACTGTACTTCAAAAACCAAAATAGATTGCTAAAACCAGTAGCTTGACTCTTTAAAGAGATGTTGGACCTATTGGGATGAGGGAAATAATGTTATTTCATGGGAAATGCCTTGTAGCAATCTTAAAAGTAAAAATGTAAAGATACAGGCTTTACTAAGGCAACAAAAGATTGTGTTTCATAGGCCCACAGATTTTCTGTCTCTTTATCAACTGTCCCTGTAACTTAATCCGGACACTGTTGCTTTTTCTCAGGACATCAGACTAGTTGTGTCATAACTCAAAAAAAATGGAATCAAGGGTGCTGCAAAGCCTTGGAAAATAGGAGGAGATTTTTTTGCACTCTGGTAAGATAGCTTTCCAGCCCAGTTATCTTCAAAATATTTAAAGGTAAAATTTTCAGTCGTGGGAAAAGGATTAGAATCTTACAGGAAATGCTCTCTGCCACACTCTGTTCTCAGGGTAGAAATTCCACCATTTAAAGCTAAACTTGTGTGGGAATTCAGCTGGGAAATTGTGTCACGTTAAGATTGAGTAACAGTTATGATGTATGCAAATAGTGTTTCATTGTTCATTTGCTGGAGCTGAAGGTTAAAATTTGCTTCATAAAAAGGACATATCGATCACTTCTTTCTTGATGTAAGTTGTAAATTATTTTACATAAAACCCCCTCAAAATGCTTTTGAAATGTTTCTAAGTATTACAGTGAATGTTTAATAGCATACATGGTAATAGCTCTAATGTAAAAAGGAGCAGTAAATACAGACTGTTTTCTGGGATGTGGAAATTAAATGCTAACGCCTGTTTGAAGAGTAAAAAGGACAAGGCGTTAACAGTGGCAGGAATGACCAGATAATTATTCTGGCTGCTTAAACAAAACAACAAAAAAACCCAAACCAAACAGCCCCCAACATCAACTATGTACCTTCCTGCTAGAGAAGCTTTTTGAAATTGAAGCAGTTTTCTGGTTTTGTGGGGGTTCATTTGTGGCTTTTCTTGTAGTTTTTGTTTTCTTTTTTGTTGGTTGGTTGGTTTTTGTTTTTTTCCTGAAATGAGAGGATTTGTCTCTGGGAGACAGCATTATTTAATTTGCTATTTATTGGACTTCATTAGTAAAATACTTAAGCTTTGGATTGCAAAGAAACTGCTCCTTGGAGAAAGCTTAGAGAAAACTCCTGTTATAGGAAATTAAATCAACATTGTTCATTAATCATACTGCATGTCAACCCCCAGACCTTTCTTGATTGTTCTTGGTGAATGTGAGGAACCATTAGATGTGTGAGGTCCTTAAAGGTCTGAGTAAGTCAAAGGGGAAGAGTTTAAAAAAATGCCACCATCAGCACATGAAAGAGACTTCAGAGTGGACAGAAGAAAACATTTGCTGTACAGGGCTAGTTAGATTTCTTCCTTTCCCCCTTCTTCCCTCTCCCCCTCCTTCCCCCCCCCTTTTTTTTTAACTTTAAATAATTTTCTTCCTTTGTTTAACAACTATCCAGACATTGTAATAAAATTTTAACTTAATTTCGCCTGATTTTTTTTAATTAACTTTTGAAGAAAGTCATCTTACCATGTTGTGATGGTTGTATGTGAAAGGTGATAGGAGGGGCCTCAGCAAATTGTCTGTTAGTGATAAATAAGTGCATTTCTAAAGCTAGGCTAGTATGTTCTCTGGAAGCTTTCCTACTTTGAGTAACACCTTGGTTATATATTTGCATAAAGGCTTTATTGCTAACAGAAGCATATTTTTATTTTGGGAAAGTATACAATTGTGGAAAAACCAATGTTCCTTTTTTTCCCAGACTGCCTTGACTTACACTTTTGTGGCAAATGAAGGGAAGCTATGTGAGAACTGGGGAAAAAAAACAGTTTTGTGTTGGAATGAAATGAAATGGCCTCAAGTTGCACCAGGGGAGGTTTAGCTTGGGTATTAAGAAAAAATTCTTTACTGAAAGAGTGGTCAGGTGTGTGAACAGGCTGCCCAGGGAGGTGGTAGAGTCATCATCCCTGGAGTTGTTAAAAAACGTGTGGATATGGCACTTTGGGACATGGCTTAATTGCCATTGTGGTGTTAGGTCAATGGTTGGACTCTATGATCTTAGAGGTCTTTTCCAACTATATCAATTCTATGGTTGCATGAATGAACAGCTCTTCCTGTGAAATTTCTCTTCCAAACCTGTGATTTTTTTTTTGCATCTTGGGGCAAAAAAAAAAGGAGACATAAAATATAGTATGCAAATGTATCTAGAAATTGTGGTCTGTGTACCAGACCCCAGGGCTTTCTTTGAAGCAGTGGAGCTGGCGATGTTTAGAAGCAAAGAGTAGGATGGTATATATAGAGGAAGAGGCAGATTAGTAGGTGTTGCATTACTACACCTTGTAGTAGTCCATCTACTCATCAACTGCCCACTTTCTCCTTTGTATATTTTAAGACACAAGGAGGCATGTGCTCATAGCCTGTTGCCTAGCTCTGTATCTGTGTATATAGAAACTCTTGGGAGAAAAATAGGCTATCTTCTGGCTTCCTGATCCTCTTTGTCTTAGTCTAGTTGAGCACTTCTCCGTTAGAAGCATACTTCTTACTATGATAATTAATTTTTGTTTTCATGATAATTTTTAATGTTGGCATAACCTAGCCTTTCTTCTCCACTAATGTCTTTTGGTCACCTTCTTACTGCTTCTCACCTGCCTTTAAATAAATTCTTAGTTTCCTGTCAGTCTTTGTTGCCTTGGTGACAACCACTTGCCTTGGAAACCCCATAGCTGTAGCACTCCCTGCCAGTTATTTACGCTGGAAAACTTTGCTTGGGGGTGGCTTGAATGTATTAAGTCTTTTGCATGTTATCCAAGCAGGGTAAACAGATATGCATGGGCTGTGATTGGAACAGCTCTGTCATATATGCAGTGATAATCATCCCTTTCCTTCAGAAATGACAGCTAGGTCATGTTTCAAGTCAATCCAGTAAAATACCTCAAGCAAAGCACCAAAACACAGTCAGGCTGTAGGACAGAAAAGTGAATTGCTTAGCACGTGTGCAGGCATAAATCTAGGATGCTCTGGCTGGGCAGCAGTGCCTGTACTTCCCTCTCTTGAGCCTCCCTGTTGGAAGATCTGCCTCTGAAGGGTCATCTTCTCTTTGTTACAGCCAGGAGGAGTCTCCCCCATGGACCTGTATTGTTCCTTATGCTCCTGAGCAAGGCAGCTGAAGCATGCTGCCTGGAGAGACATGACAAAAATCCACTTTAGGCAGTTATTTGTATTTCCACTCATATTTGTTATTTCTGCTAAGAGCACATGCAGTGTTCTTCCAGCACTTTGTAGCTATTCCAGGGAGTTTCACTGTCCCATCTTACGACCTGGGTACCTGAAACACGAGGAAGAGAGTGGCCATTTTCATGAAGTTGCTTGGGTACCTATGATTTAAACTGAGTGTGATACCACAGCCCTGAAATCGGTGCCACAAGTGGGCTGTCAGTTTCCAGCTTACAGCTTTGCAGTCTGTGAGATAACAGCTCCCCCTTGAGGGAAGCTTTGTTTATTAATAAACAAACTCCTAACACAGCTACCCTAGCATTGGAGTTTTGGTGTGGGTAGGTTTTAGATTCACGAATTCACCAGGCAGCATAGGATGAAACAGCCTCATGGTGGTTGTGCTGGGTCCTAACCAACTGGCCACAGCTGGGAACCACGAGGTGGTTCTGCCCATGGCTCACTCTGTTGCCTTGGGATGTCAGTTCCAAGTTCATCAAAGTAGAACTCAGAGGACAATAAAGTGGCAGAAGCTGGCAGTTTTGGAAGAAAACCCCACATCCCTTTTGCACCTGACTGTGCTAATTTGAGCTGCTTTTGTCAGTGCTTGCATGAGCACTTGTGTGGTTGCACAGGGACGGGATGGGAAGTTGACTTGAATGAGAACTCTGTAAAGCAAGGTTGTGGCAGGAGTTGAGTGGCTGAAAGGTGAGGGGAAGAAGGCTGGCTTCTTCCAGCAACGGTGCTGACCAGTGCTGGTTTAAAATAGTCATCAAACTGAGGGCTTAACCTAGCACTTGTAGAACTGAATTAATGATGGGAAACCCTTTTAATTGTACAAAGGAAGATAACTAGCTAAGAGTTAAGTAGCTGTAGGTTTATTTTACTTAAGTAATCAGTCAGAGTGCTTTCCATTTTCCAGGTGTTGTATAACTTCATATGCAGAAGAATTACATCAGGATAAAGTTGTTTTCCCTTTTCCAATCAAGACAGTAACATAGCTAGGGTTTAAGTCTTGAATGTGTTAGGAAAGATAACAAAAATAACCTTGATTATGAGCAGTCTCCTTGTGTTTGTACCTCTAAGTTTCTTTAATACAATGTTTTACATGCATTCAGTGCTTGTTCTTCACAAAACTAACTATTTAAAAAAAAACAGAGCTGATATGGTGAAAGATTTGAATTACAACTGGTGTGTGGCCAAATACTTTGATACAGCAACACTGCTTCCTGTCAGAAGGGATTTTGATTATTAATTAAAAAAAAAAAAAGTTGAAGGAAAAATTTAAGCCAGACCAAATTCCCATGTATATAATTATGGAAGATACACAGATAAAAAGCATT
Source organism: Indicator indicator (assembly GCF_027791375.1). Lineage (NCBI taxonomy): Eukaryota > Metazoa > Chordata > Aves > Piciformes > Indicatoridae > Indicator > Indicator indicator. The sequence goes on from NC_072025.1 coordinate 9,134,378, forward strand.
CTTGGAAAAAAGGACACAATCTGTGAAATTCTGTTCCAGGTTCTGCAAAGTTGTAGTTTATCTTTTTGTGGTGTTATTGCTATTCTGTGCATCCTTTAAAGTACAGTACTTATCTGTAGTAATTAGTACTTACATTGAACATGTTGAACATTTCCAAGTGGGAGAAAAAATATACTTTTCTCTTTACTAAAGCACACAAAGCGCAAAGGAAACAGTAAGTTCTGTCTTGCCAGCCAGAAAAACGAAAGATATCCAGAAGTGTTGGGAAGCCTGAAACCTTTCAAGCTCCTCCTCTTGTTGAGGTGCTTCTTTGCATGGGTGTTAAACAACACCTTTGGGGTGGTTATTACTACTCAGAACACACTCTGAGTAAAAGATGTGAGCTCCTGAGCATATTAGGTCCAAATTCAGATTGCACATGTTGACCCCTTTTACACAACTTGCAACATCCATCTATGGTGCTTTCAAGGATACTGTTCCAGAAATTTGATCTTAATTAAATAGTCTTCAAATAAACCATTAATGTCTATTTAACTAAAAGCAGTAACAACATTAACTTGCACAGCTGCTGCCACTAATATGGGCTGAGGGATACTTCTGCTGGATTATTTTAGAAGAGCAGAGTCCTGGCTGGAAAGAGATGAATACAATATGACTTTGAAATACAGCTTTAGGTGGAATCACTCTGCAGATTGAAAGTAGTGTAATTGTTACAGAAAAGCAAATTCTCCTGGTCTTCTAGATGGGCATTTGTATTAAATTTAAGATCACTGAAAGCATTCAAGAGGGAATATAAGGATGTAAGATTTCAGGTGCCAAACTGTCATTTACTGTGTTCTTTCAATAAACTTCTCTGTTCAAATTGCTTTCCCAAAACTCCTTGTGACTGGCCCATGCCAATGTGCCATTGAATATAACAGTGGTGCATATTAGAGCCAAGGACCTCGTGGGATCCTGGATACTATCATTACAAATGGAAATTTTCTTCAGTACATGTTTTAGCAGTCTGGGACGTGCTGTATAAAAATGTAAAGGCTGAAAATAACACTGTTCCACCAAACCACTGGGGAGGTAGCCTAACCTAAATGTAATTAAAATTAGTATCTTTGCTAAATGTCAGAGATGCAACCAGTCAAAAAGGCTGTAGAGAATGAGGCATCTAAGAAGATACCGAGGGAGAAGTAACAGATATGTTTATGTATGGAGATACTGCAATACCTTTGATGGCTGAGGAAGGAGAGACCTGTGTCCTCATTCTACCACACTTCAGGTGAAATCACCTGATGAGCTAAGGCTTTCAGGTTGAACTCTTCACAAGCCCTATTGGCTGTCTTCCCTGCTTCCCGGCTCAATAACCTGTGTAACTGGAAAATGTTTAGCATTATATGCTGAGTTTTCAATGAGTACTTTGCATTAAAAGTAGTGTACAAAGGAAGCTTGGTGCCAGCCTTTTATTTTAAGCTTTTTTAATGCATCTGGATTTAATTCAGCAAATGAAGTATGAGAGTTGTCATATTAGAAGCAGGAAATGTGTATCAGGCTAACTGGCAGCCTGTGACAAACGTGTTGGTTTAGCAAATGCACTATAAAACTTGTCAGCCTTCTAAGTTTACTTGCCCCTCCACCCTGCAGTCGACAAATGAGTGCCAAATTCTGAACTTCATTAAGCTGTTGTTTTATTTCCATCTGCAAAGTGACTATAATAATAGTTCAGGGTTCACACAACCATGCATGCCAGCAAGCCAGCAGTAACAGAGAGTGCAGATGAGGTATCTGTCTGCCTGGTAGATGCAACCGCTGACAAATAAAAGGGAGTGCTCTGTGAGCAGGAGCACACGTGGCCCTTGACACCCGCAATAACAGAATTCCCTCTGAAGTTTGGGCCCTAATTATAGATGCATCTGGATATAGGCCATGCAGCCAATACTTGCCTTAAGGAAAAATATAGTGGTGGTTTCTACTTATGTCTGTTTTGTTTTCCTATCGTGACTGTTTCACGTGTAGCAATTTCAATGTGTTTTGAATGTGCAGTCTTTCTTGCCCTCTCAAGGAGGAGAGAGCCAGACTGACTGACTGTTCATTGCCCTACCTGAAACTTTTGCATCTTGTAGTCATGCTTGCAACAGCACAACTTCTAAAGCATGAGATCTGAGAAGAGTCAAGAGACCACAGATGTTTTTGCAATGAAATTGTGCACCTCCTAGAAAGCCACTGCGGTGCAAATAATGATAGATAGTGTTTTCATTTTGTTGCACCAAAGGGTCAAAATGGCAGTCCATGACAGACCAGCAAAAAATGTTGGTTCTGAAAGAAAATTTATTTTGTAGCTTCAGGGGAAAGTTTAGGTGCTACGAACAGATTGTTTTGTCATTGTGTAAAATGTGCTGTTTGTAAGGTGATGCAAGATGTCAGTGTGTGTGGAGGATACAGCTTGGTACCTAAACAAATGTTAAACAAAACTTGGCAGAGTGCTTTCTTCACTGCATTTAGATGCCTTTTCTGGAAACTTTTCCTCTCAGCATGAAGGTCAGCAAAATTGTAATTTGCTTCCTCTCTGCAGTTCTGAAATGTTGGTCTTCACTGGGGATATAATCTTTCCAGTTTCTCCCATCTTACGGAATAGAACCTTTTATAGCACACTCCTGTTTTGAGGCATGCTTGGAGCAACATTTGTGTGTGGGTTTGGGGTTTTTTGGGGGTGTGTTGAGGGTTTGTTTGGTTGTTCTTTTGTTTGTTTGTCTTTTTATTTTTTACTTTCTTTTTCCTGGCCCTCTACTGTAATGTTTGAGTCACTAATTGTGGGGATTGAACCTTAATATGCCACAACTAATGGTCTTCTGTGACCCGTGTATGGGTCAGTTGCTGTATGTAAGGAAACCTGTTGTGTAGGGTGGTATGTCCTATTTGGACTACTGTATGAATTCTCAGTGGACATCTTTCTGCTAGTAACTGGGGGTAATTAAGGCTCTGCTGGCTCCTTGGACAATCTTTCCCTCCCCCCTCGCCTTCCCTTTCTTCTTCCAGAGATGGCCTCTCTACATAATTCCATTAAAGTGATTGTGCTCTGAGGGGTGGACTGAGGGGCACTGCTCTCATCTTTCAAAGCAGGACCAATGAGCTATGTGCTATCCACTGGGCAGCAACAAAAGAAAAGGTCTCTCAGAAGAAAAGACGAGTACAAAAGATCAAAATTAGGTGTTTGTCCGGGCCTCTAGTATTGCTTTCAAGTTAGTTTTTGAGGGCTCACTTTGCAAACGGTGAGCCAAGCTAGTTAACAGAAGGGTGTCTGCTTTTTTGCTTGTGCAATTTAAGTGTTCTCTGAAGCACAAGAGAAACACAGGGACTGACTGAAAATGTTGCAGGCATCCTGGTGATGAAATTGAGCAAACTTAAAATCCTTGAGATGGGCTTCACTTCTTTTAAAAAGACTGGAGACATTTAGATAGGTTTCTTGTTTCTGTAGTCTCCAAAAGACCCAAATGCTGCGTTTTGAGAATTCATCCTATCTCGCTGGCCCTCCCCCTTCCCTCCCACCTTTTTTTTTTTTTTTTTTTTTTGTATGAAACTGCTATTGCTGATGGTGGGCAGTAGGAGAGGTGATGTTTTTACTGCAAGGGGGTGTGAGATGTTGTTTGTCCTGGGGCCCTCTAAGGGGATAACTCAAAGCTACAAAAGGGATACAGACCCCTTTCAGATTTAGACAAATAAGCGAGAGCCATCCAAAGCCGTGGAAAGCCAGACCGTTTAGCTGGATCAACTCACGTATGTCGTATGTTATAGTTTCTACCAAAATAAACTTTTACAGTGTCGTACAATGAACAAGTTACTTAGTTTCTAGTTCAGTTATTTGGTTTGCAAAGGAAAACATAAGTATCACAGGCAGTCTTTGTTCCATCTAACTGTTTAAAGTTACCTTTAAATTGGAAAAGAAACCATGAGTTGTAAAATGTTGGGGAGCTGTAACCGTCCAGGTGATTTTAGTCTGATATTCAAAAGTTGTTTTTTAAAATGTGTGATCAGTTGAAATTCCAACTGCTTTAAAAGCAGAAGTAATTAAATATCATCTGAAGCTAGTAATAACGCTTAGAAATTATGTACTCAGAGCCTCCACAAGATTTAAAAAAACTAATAGAACAGGGTGACTAAACTGCATTTATTTGCTTAATGTTATGTACTTGAACAAGGTAAAAGGGCAATTTTTAGAGAGGAGAAATAAAATCTAGTGCTGAAATTTTGAAGGGAATACTTGCTTTTGAGGGGAACAGGCCTGAATCTGTATCATCCTTCTACTTCCTAGCTTTATGTTACTGTTTGGCTTGATGCACTTCTCTGTCCCTTTCCTCTGGATTATTTGAAGTGTATTTGCTTATTTTCCTAATAAGTTTCTGCTGTATTTACATTACTTAGCTTCAAAAGTACATTTTTAAGGATAGTATTTCTCAGTGCTCTTCCTTTCCCACCCTTCCCCCTTAATAATTCCCCTGGACCTCTGTTGCTTGGAGCAGACTTTGGCTAGCCCGAGATTTGATGTCAAAGGCCATGACCCGATGTCAGAGCAGCCCATGCTGCTGGCCTGTTCTTTGAATAATTATCTGGAGTTTATTGTGTTGAAGGGATGGGCTTGAGGGCAGTGCAGTCACCCTGGCAAACCACACCAATGAGCTATCCAGACAGACCACTACCCAACAATGGACCTGTAGGTTACACAAAAAATCCAGCAGCACAAAAGATTAAATTAAAAATGGACATTTGGCTCAGAAGTTTTGTCCTTAAAACAACCATTTTTTCAACTTTTGAGTGTAGTGTTGTTTTGATAACTTCAAGTGAAAAAAGTATTATTTAAATTTATGATGTAAGCTAGAATAAAACTGAACTATTTTTCTTATCCCCTTCCCCAGATGTTAAAGTCTCTGTATTGGATGTAGCTTGAGAAGTTATTTCTAGGTTTCTATTTGCTGAACTCCACTCAGAACATCAAGCCACTGAACTTTTTTGGGGGATTGTGTGTGTGTGTGTGTGTTTTTTGTTGTTGTTGGGTTTTGTTGGTTTTTTTTTCCTCTAGAAACTCTACACAATCCCAATTCTTTTAGAAATGTGAAGGAAGTCCCCAATGCTTTTATTTCTATCAATTCTTCTCTTTTAAAGTGCTAAGAATGGGGATGTTCAAAACAGGTATGAAAATATGTTCAGTATCCAGACTTCATGAGTCAACAGTAAATGATAATAAAGTGTCCCATTTTCTTTGGGCTTCCTTATCTTTTCCTTTCCCCAAAGAAGACTTAAAAAAATCTGAAATCCAGACTGTTGGGTGCTGTCTCCTCTTATCAGGACTGAATGGAATATTGCTGGAGGTGGACTTACTGTTCTGGAGGGGTGTAGGCAGGGGAAAAAGGTTCTTTCTTTGTCTGACCTCGGATTCTTTCTTAATTTTATGTATCTCTGACATGCTGGCTCTGCTCTGCCTCCTTTCAAGGCTTTCAGAGCTTCACAAACATGCAGCAGGTGAAGGAAACAAGGACAGGGCTGTTAGGGGTTGCAATATTACACTCTCTTGTAACCTTGGCTAAGTAGCCTGTAAACAAATGCTTTCCTTACAGCATTTGCCAGAAAGCCAGAATTTTGGTTATGTGGATATCAGTAAACATAGTTGTGTAACATTTGATTTAGGACTCCTCACTTCATATTCAATATAGGCTTCATCTGAATGAATAGTTACCCACAGAGTGTCTTGGATACAGTGTGGTCTTGTAAACTGCTGTCATAGGTTTTATACTTGAATTTAATGCTTTAAATTTACCTGGAATAGAAAAATTGTATGAAGGCAAGTCATTGTAATCTGACTAGCATAAATGCAGTTTAGTCTTTTGCAGAAAACTGATCTGAAGATAAAATATAGTTAAGGCATTTGCATTTCTGTGTGTTCTTTTGAGAAGGGAGAATGGAATTATATATGGATTAGGACTTTTCATTGGCTGTGTTTTCAATGTCATGCTGCTTTAAGCTTAGGGGGTTTTAATTATGTAATATAAGTATTGAGAATAAAATTTTTGTTCCATTGTGAATATGGAAGTGACTTTATTGTTCTTAGTAAATTTTTCTGAAAGTGCAGTCTGTGCAATCTGAGAATGAGATAGTTGCATTAAAAAGTACTTCCCCAGCTGCAAAGTGATTAGAAGCACATTTTTTGTTTCAGTTGTTCAACTGCTAATACAGGCATTTAATCTTTGATGTCTCTAGTTTTTCCAGCGGTGTTCACTGGAGGTGCATGAGGACACCATCTGGCCATAATGAGGTATAACTCTACCAGATGGACCAAACCCACGTGGGTAGGAGAGAGATGATCCTTCCTCTCCTCGTGTCACCTTTTAGGGAAATATTTTCAAAACAGAGGAACATTTTTTCCTCCCAGTAGTGGTAGCTGCTGCAGCAGACATCCCAGCAAAATCTGGGGTTTCAGTGGATACGTTTTAAAGGCCAGTAAGGATCAACAGAAGCACCATTTATTCTGTTATTAAACGATGCCGGAGTGGTTTATATGTTTTTGTGTATTTGTCTAAATGTCTCAGAAGAACTGAAGTGCTCAGTTTGTGATAGTAACTCAGCAGAACTCCATGGAAATACAGTAATATACACTAAAACTAGTTTCTGGCACAAGAAGATTCCAACTCTGGAGTTGGTTTTGCCTTCCATTGTATGTGTATTTTCTAGATAATTTGTATTTTATATCTTTGAAAGCTGGGCTTGATATGTTGAATCCATGTTTAACAAATAAATGTGCTATTTGAACATATTAAAATCTTAAGTTTTGGAAAAGAAAATGGAAACATCTGAACATCAGTATTTCTGACTGACAGCTGCTTTGTATTAGCAACTTCTCCCCTTATTGAAAGAGAATTGGAAAATGTATACAGAAGCGGGTCTGATGGCAGTACTAAGGAATAATGAATAACTTTGAGCAGGTGTAATGAAGTGTCCATGTTCCAATGAACTGTAAAGTGACAGAACTGCTCATAAATCTCAAGTCTCAATTCTTCATTATGTTTTTGAACTTGCACTCAGTTTCTTGTGTCCAGACAGATAAACAGCTGTCATTCTCCCTCCATGCTGGCAAAATAAATTGTTGTCACAAACCCAGGGTTGGAACATCTGAGAGTAATGTAGTATTTTTCTTGAACAATCTGTTTTTACAGCAGTAACACCACTAACTGCTGTGAACTGCCTATCTGCTTTCTGAGAAGCTGAACATAATCTCTAAGATTATATGTCAAAGATGTAGTGAGACAGTAAAATACACAAATCATTGTCATCCTGACTCTTACCAAGCTTCAGCTACTGCAATATTTAATTTTTTTTCAAGTAACAATCAAGTTACAATGTTTTAAATGATAGTTCATCTTAGTGTTTTTTTCTCATGCTTGTAGTGTTTAGCTTTCTCATCTCTTTACAATAAAGTGTAGAACTTATTCATAGACTTGCAAACCAGGAGAAGGCTCCCCCGTGTGCCTTGCTGCTGAAAGACCTAGTAGGGTTGGCTGCAGTTGGTTATGGGAGAGTGAATGACAGGATATGGAATTCCAGAGGAGTATCATCAGGGAGCAATGACCTACCTACACAAATTGCCACAGGAAAATGAGGCTGATCCTACATAAATTGTAAACTAGTGATTTTTTGGAAAGTATCTATTTCGATAATTTGGAATTAATCAGTGTTAGCTTTTTCATACTCTTTATTTTACAGAAGTCTTATTACCAGGGGCAAAATTTCTACCTTGGTTTTAAATGCTGACAGGTTGTGGTTATATAAAAGGTGTGTGAGGCAGATTGACTGTACTGCGTAAAGCTGTGCCAGCTTGTCACATCCAGCCTGTAACATCTTTTAAGACAGTCTCTGTACTCCAGGGGCACTCTGGTAATAAAATCTATGAATTGTCATGTTTATGTCAACATCAGTGCTGGCCTCTTGATTTCTACAAACTCTAGTTTTTGCATCCTTTCCACCAACTAATGTAAGTAATAGTAATAAAAAAGCCTATTAACAAGCTGTAGGTGTTATGACACTTAATTTTGCAATAACCTAATGTCAGCAGCACTAAAAGAACCAAACCAAAACATAGTCAGCAGAAACAAATTCAATCAGCTGATAAATAGGCTACAAAATTGTTCCTGTTCAACTTAGATCTGGGAGGGACTTTCAAGCACTACCCAAATGCTGGCAATTGCGAAAGAATTAACCGGAGTGACTTGATGTTACTTTCAGAGAACTGTTCAGAGAACTTTTTCAAATGCAGATTTGTAATCAGGATGTGATTTTTTTTTGTTTGTTTTTACTTAACCTGGATTTGCATTGAAGGAGTTGAGCAAATTAATGCACCTAATTTGTTTCTGAATAGCAGTCATCTTCGGAGAGATGTGTTACTTCTGAGTCTGTTCTGAGGGTGACTTATGGCCTCAGTAACTCCCCTGTTTACTGAGCCTCTCAAGCCTCCTGTTGCTGTGTAGGTACATGGATGGTGTACACTAAATGTAAGACTGCCATCACCCCAGGTTGCCATCCCTAGTCTCTTGTGAATGATTTATGTGTAAACTATAAAGGATACCTGTGCTGGGAAAGATAAGAAAGCTCCTGAAGTTTGTTTTCTCTCTAAGGATATGTCTGGCTTTGAATGTTTGATCCAGCTGATGAACTGCTAGATGAAAGTGTTTATGCCAAGTTTGTACTGAGATTGCCACTAAGGAACAAATCAGATCATAGGCCCTGTAAACAATACAAACAGTTCTTAAAAATATTCTAAACAGAGGCTACTTCAGATTAAAAAAGAATTCTAGCACTTCATAAAACAGTGTGCAAGTATCTGTTGGGACTGGAGGCAGGTCTTTGGTTATTGGTTGTCTTGTTTGGCATCTGGTGAAGCTGTGGTCAGCATGGATGAGCATTTCAGCAGGTTCTTTTCTTTGAATTTTCTTCACTAATGTTAGGCGTGTTATCTGTGAAGCAAGTTTCACATCGATTTATTTTGCTGCTCAGTATGCTGTCTTTAAAAATGTTTTATATTCTCCCTCTTAGATTACTTTTAAGTTTTTCTAGGCTAGTACATAATGTAGTCCTCCTCAGTTGCTGCTTCAATTAAAGATACCAGCAGATGGGTTTTCAAGCATAGAAGCAGTAATGTGCGACGGCTTCAAAATTCTGACATCATTTTCAGATTGAACTAGTTTTGCTACTAACTGAACCATGATGTCCTGAGCTGGAACTAAACTTGGGGTTTTTTTAGATGATAGAGACTAGTTGAGAGACTATTTTTAAACAGGTTCTTCTATATAAAGATAATTCTTTGCATTATACAAGAGTAAGATGAATGTTATTCAACATTGTGCTTTCTCTAAACATAGAGTGTTAAAGACACTTGAGATTTAATAAAATGTCTTTTTCTCAGAGACATTTGATTTAATTTTTTTTTGTGGGGGAGTTACACTTTCGCCTTTCTTCCACATCCCGGTATTCTTTCTTTCCCCTGTAGTGTAGTGTTAATGAAGAATTTGGGTTTAAAAAAAAAAAAAGGAAAAGAGAAAAAGCAGCGGGGATAAACAGACTTCACAGGCTCCTCATTCAGCTCAGCAGGGCATTAGACCTTAGCTGTTCTTCATTTCACAGTGAAGGTGATCAGTTCTGGGTGACCACTTTCAAAGGGCACAGAGTTTTTGAAGGTGCTCGGCAGGATGATAAATTGTCATGTCTGTCATCCTATGTCCTGCGGAAATGCAGCAGGGGTCTCTTCTGCAGGAACTGGTAAAGAAAAAGATTGACTGTGACACTTGGCGGGCTGGATGCTGCCTGTTTGTGTGGAACTTGTTCAAGAGTCTAAATAGTACCCAAACTCCCTTTTTTTTTTTCCTAAGAATGGGTGAAAGAATCAATAGCAACCTCCACAGCATAAACCTAATGACATCTTAAAGACATCTTGATGGTCTGTTCTTAAATTTTGGCTTTCTTTTCAGTTAAACACTAAATGGATGTAAATTCCTGTATACGTATGGATGTATTCCTATGCATGTATGCCTGTGAAGAAGCCTGGAAAGCTCTATTGCTCTGCTTTGCTGAGATATGTGCTGTGATTCGCCTCAGCCACCATAACATGACTTTGATGTATTCTAATCACTTGGTACTTTTGAAGTTATGTTATTGGTCGAGCTCAGTGTTTTTTCACCTCACTGTTTTTTCATGTGTCCTTTGTTTGTTACAAAGTTTAAAGAGATTGCCGTGCTTTACATATAATATCTTAGTACCTTTCTGAGTTTTCACCAAATTTTCCTTTATCACGTGCTTAAGATCATTCTGTGTGTTTATATCCATCACCTCCTTTCCTGTGATTGCAATTTGTTGTCAAGGAATAACTGATGTCACTTGTTGTTAAAGTGATACTGTAAAGTGAGAAAAACCTCCAAAGCAAAGAATTTAGCTTTAAAACCCCCAATTTTTGACATTTTGACATTTACATTGTCTACTTGTGATGTTGAAGTCTATCTGAAAAATGGGAATGGGGTTCTCTTCCTTATTGTACCATTAGTGTTAAACACATCAAAGAAATACTTTGATCCAAATTTAAGAGCCTCTTTTCTCTCACACCTTAATTTAGATTTTGGTAAAATAGTCTTTTAAAGATGAACATATATAGAGGTGTAAACTTTACCTAGCAACGTCTCATTGAAAACTGAAGTTGGTAGCTACAGCACAAAATGATTCTCTATTTCAAAATAAATATGAAAAGATATTACCAAATGCATTACTATGACATTACTCTGCCATTTTTATGGAAACAGTAAAAATTGTTAAGATTGTTTTGCTGGTGCAGAGACTGCAGAGGGAGCTAATGATCTGATATAAACTAAAGTCCTGTTTGTGGTGTCTGTCATCTATGTCCCTGTTTATTTTGTGAGAAAAGCCATGTTAAATCTCAGCGAAAATGAGTAAGAGGATAGGGATAATATGATATTTTAGGGCAGGGAATAAAAGAAACAAATAAGACCAGCACAGTCATATAATATCTGAACCTCTGCAAATCTTAATAGAAAGAAATAGGTTCATAACAACAGGAGAATGTCCTAATACCTACATCAGTACTGAGGTTAAGTTTAGCTGAACCCAGAAGAGCTTGTGTGTACTAGTAGCAAATGCCACCACCCTACAAATCATTGTGTGAAAGGGATCTGTTGCAAATACCGTCACAAGGGAGTAGACTGTAGGGAAGCAGTTCAGCCATCCTGGTAGTTTGCACTCCTAGCCACCTGTGGGTGCCCCATGCCATCTCCACCTACAGAAAACCCCTTTCTAACGCAATTTTCTGGAGTAAATTTTCACTTAGATCAAGGCCAGGTATCATTAGGAGAATGAGAGAAGCAGCAAACTGCAATATGGGTACCCAAAAACATGGTCAGAGAAAAGGAAATATGGGGACCCTCCAAGCTAGAAATTGTGACCAGAGGGTCATAGAAAACAATGCCAGAAACATCACTGTTGTTTCACAGTGTATCTCCTCTGGGAACCTGGAACCAAAACATTTCCTATTTCTGTGCTGCCTCCTCTCTTCCTGCCTTTGCTTTGATTGCCCTGTTTCATTACAGCCTGCTTTATCCAGAAATAAATGTTTTTTCTGGACCTCATGCTGTTTAACAAATTGTTATTATAGACTGAAAGCACTTCCATTACACGGAATCATACTATTAAAACTAGCTCTGTAGCTGTGAAGGTGTCATTTTGTTACAGACAGAAATGTGATAATTACTCTACTCCCACTGATTTCTTTTTGGGGGCATCAGAAGCAAGCCTGAGATACCAGACTGTGGTGGACAGGTTTTGAACCAGGTTTGCAGGAGAATCAATTACCTCACTAGCTGCAAAAGTCTGAAAATCCATATTTTTAAATTTGAGTCTAATTATTCCTTTCTCTTGGTGCAGATCCTAGAAGAAAGTATCATGTAAGGCTGCTGGCATATAACAGTATGGAAGAAGGTTATCAGGCTGACCAAACAGTCAGCACTCCAGGATGTGTCTGTAAGTGTTGTAGGTGCATGAAAGAATTTATTGAGAGCTGAGCTGTTTCAAGATCCCAGTAGCTCTGTGGTTTTAACCTATAAATAATCATTTTGGTGTAAACCAAAGAATCAGAAAGAGCCATATCTGTGATAAACACTGTCCTAGGCATCTGCTATGAGGCCGTCTCCTGTGTTCATGTCCTGCAGCCGAGGAAACAAGATAGCTACCAAGCACATTTTCCTCCTGTATTGGATTGTCTACATCATCTATCTAGTGATGTACTATGTATCTTAGGAGAGTTTTATCTCTCTTCCTCATCTCTGTTTGTAGTTTCGACTTTGTTTTTGATAAGTGGAACTACAGAAGTAATATGTGACATGTAAGGATGAGGAGGGATATTTAACAGCTTGAACCAGGTTCCTGGTAGTGCTGGGTAGGGGCAGATTTGATTCTAAAACTGTGGGCTCAGACCTGTGTCTTAATCTTAGTAATATCTGTATGGAGTTCACTAAATAATTCACATCTCTTTGTTGTTTTAAACAGCTGTCCGTGATCGCATGGTGCCACCACCACCACCTCCTCACCACCTCTATGCCAAAGCTAACACTTCATCTTCTATCTACCTTCACTGGGGAAAGCCTGCCTTCACATCTGCACAAGTGATTAACTACACAATCCGCTGCAACCCAGTGGGGCTGCAGAATGCTTCTCTGGTTCTTTACCTTCAAACGTAAGTGCAGAGCTACTAATGAGCCTTAGTTTCCCGTTCCCAGTTCCATCCCACTCAGTTTTTACTCTTCCTGTCCTCTCTTAGTAGCCTTTTTCTACACCTTCCATCTCCCTTTAGGGGATTGTGTGATTTGCCCGGTGGCTGCTTAGTTTGTTTCTTGGGTTACTTAAAATGTGTTCCTAGAACAGCTGAATACTCTAGCAGTGATCCTTGTGATGGCTTTTTAGCTGTCTAAGATGAATTTAATTTTAAGGTCATCTTCAACAAAGCAAAATTGAATACCTTTGTCTGGGAAAAGATGGGGCTTAGTCCCATCCCAGGGTTTAAAACTGGAAGCAATTTTGAGGGTTTTAGCATGTTACTGTGGCAATGTCATAGTCCTGAGTGTGTGGTACCCCTTTCAGGAGGAAGCCGACTATAAACAACAGCTTGCTTTCAGAGAAGAAATTCCTGAGCTACAGAATGGCAGAAGAGAGAAGAAATTCTGCCTAGGCTTAGTGTTCCCTGCCCAGGTGGCATGGGAGCAGAAGACTGCTCCATTGTGACTGTCTATGCTGCAGGCTATGGTGCTGTTGAGGGAACCAGTATATATGCAGCTCCTTCGATGCTTGGATTTACTCAGACTTTCTAAATAAGAAATATGCTGTCTTAAAGGATAGTTTCCATTCTAATATTGATGGTTTTCTCTTCAAAGAACACATCCCCTGCTGTATAACTTCTGACTTCATGATTAGACACAGTAAATCACCATGTAAAATTCTTAGCATGCAATGTGGAGCATAGCAGTGAATGCTGCTTTTTGTGATAGTATGAGACTGTTGCAAATATTGGTGACTGCCTTTGCAGTAAGAACGATGAAAATACTTAGGGAGATTAATAAAGCAATATCTGCAGAGGAACACCATTTTAAATTGAGGCTAATCTTGACTTCGGTATTATTAGCCAAAATTAACCCAGGCATATATGAAAGATTTTCCCCCACTCAGAGAGTCAAAATAAAGCAGAATGTCTACAACTGACTTTGTGATCAAATAGTAAACTGCAATGTTATAATTAATATAATGAATTTTACAATTAATAAATGACAAAATACCACTACAAGGTGAGCATAGCATATTCGTGTTCTACAGACATCCCCTAGAGGCCATAAGTGGAAGTTTCCTGCATAGCCTGTGTCTGTACTGTGAACAGAAAGGCAGGTACAGGAATAGCTGATGGAGCCAAAAGCAGGTGCCTTCCCAGGTGTGATGTTGGTTGTAGTTTAAGTTTTACTGCAACCTGAAGCATAGTGTCCAATGGCGAAAATTGGAAAGAGCTGAGCTGGGGATACACACTGGTGATCTAGGCAATAATATCCTTGGACTTGCTTGTGCATTAGATGTCCTAAGAGCCTTTATAAAAACTTGAGCTCAAGTCAACTGACAGCAGAGAGATCCAGGGTTTGCCCAACTACATCTTCAGGTAGACAGTGCAGATGGACCACGTGTCTGGACTTGAAATGGTTTGTCTTGAACAGAGAGAATCTACTCACAGTGCCTAAGAGATGTCATTTGAGTTTGGGATCTTGCAAGTCAACTGCTGCTGCTAAATTTATTTTATTCCTTCATCTACACAGGTCAGAGACTCACATGTTAGTTCAAGGTCTTGAGCCAAAAACCATGTATGAATTTGCAGTTCGGCTGCATGTAGACCAGCTCTCTAGTCCCTGGAGTCCAGTAGTCTACCATACCACCCTTCCAGAAGGTAAGGCACTAGGAGAGGACCACATGGCCCTAGAAAGAAAGCACTGTAAACCAAAAAGCCTGAAAAATTGCTTATTAATTTTAAGCTGTTTGTACAAGAGAAAAATACTTTCCTATGCTTTCTCAGAGAGAGATAGACAAATGCTGTCAGGAAAGTCCTTGTTTTGGAACTGTGAAATTATTTTTCAAAATCCACCAAAAATCAGCAATGTATAAGGTACTTAGACCATTAGCAACCACTGAATGAAAATAACTTGAATGAAAACTTAAAATATGTATTTGAAGAAGCATGGCTGATTCATAGGCATTGCAAAAACATATTTTAAACCCAAGAAGTTTTAGAAACTGAAAGAACATTACACATCTACTGCCCTTGATGCTGGTTTGCTTTTCTGCCATCTTGGTCAGTGAAAATCAAAAACTTCAGTTTTGTATTATCAGCACTGCAATATCTGGGACGTACCTGCTCACAGGGTAATGATGTGGGGGATTGTCAGTAACTGTTTCTTTCTGAAGTTGAAGGAAATCTACAAAATTTGGTTTTGCAAAATCTAAACTACTGACCAGATCAGAGTTAACAGGAGAGTCTCTCTTAAGGAGCAGTATGTGTTTGTTTACCTGTGATGTAGCAGTAGCCATTAGGTCTGCACAAGTTTCTGAGCAACTTAATTGTCTGTAAATCAGGTTAGTCTAATAGCATTGTCTTACCATTCTTGCAGCACCATCTGGCCCTCCAGTAGGAGTGAAGGTGACTTTGATAGAGGATGATACTGCTTTGGTTTCCTGGAAGCCACCTGATGGTCCTGAAACAGTTGTTACACGATATACTATCCTGTATGCATCCAGGAAGTCTTGGATTGCTGGGGAATGGCAAGTGCTGCACAGAGAAGGTAAACTAAAAACATGAACTGGACAATGATGCTACTTATAAGATGCTTTGTTACTTTCAGCTCCCTTGGACTAGAGTAAGCAAAATTCATATAAAGATTCACATAAAAGTCATAATTAGTTTAGAATTACTCCCATGGTTGTGACGATAATGTGTTAATATCCAAGTAATACTCAGATGTTGAGGGGAGAGGGGCTGCCGTTGTTGCTTTGGAGCTCAGTGTGTGCTTGTGAAGTGAAATATCTCATAAATCCAATTACGTACATTTTAGTTCTGTTGTAACCATGATTGTGATGGTTTATTTTGTAAATGTACTCTCTCAAATATGAAGTCTCTGAGATGCCTTGCTCTCCAGAAATAAATTTATAAATGTGGTGTTGTACAAACGTTTCTCTTCATCATTGCAAATCCAGTTAGCTCAGTTTGCTTAATGAACTTTACCTTACTCCAAATAAATTGCTCTGCAAACTTAATTTAACTCTCTGGATCTATTCTGCTGCTGAGCCCCAGCTAGCTAATCTACCAGGAGCTCAGGTATGGTGATATGATTTTCAGTCACATCTGCAATTAAATTAGATACAGATATGGTCTCAGTTTTTATAGGCACTTTACAGAATGGTCCTACAATTTGAAGAGCTGCAGCAAGAACAGAAAAAAGGAAAAGGTATTTACTGTGCAGTTGGTGTTCTAAACAGACAGAGGCAGTTCAGAATAGATAATGTTCTAATAACTATTAAATCAAAGAGGGAAGCTCAGTGTTACAGAGTAAAGCCATATGCTGGAGTAGCTTATTTAAGAGGATTGCCCAGGAAGAGTTGCTATCTTGTTATTCTGTGTTGTTTCATGGCTGAAAGCTTAGTTGGCAGCAGAGTGAGGCTTCCAATTTTCTGTGGAGAAAATTCATCAGACTTAATGAATGAGGATGCACTCAGAGGTGACAATTTGTTTTGCCATCAGTGAGAGTGAACTGTTCTAGTTCAAAGCTTGTGGCTGACCTTTGTGCTGCTTCTGAAGACAGGACGAGGGACTAGTAGCCCGTTGGAAAGGTGGTAGTGCTGCTTTGGCCTTGCTGGAGCAGAATGGTATTTGTTGGGCAGGCCTTAAATAGAATGGTCAGTTGTGAAGAGTAACACTAAAATGACTATGAATCTTAAGAAAAATTTGTGAAAAATAACTACTCTCTGAAATACCAGTGAGGTCTAACTATTGGGAGAAGATTGATCCTGTGATTTGTCACTATTAAATTTGTTCAAAGAAACAGTGATACAGTTACCCCATTAAGTTGTTGAAAGAAACAGAGATGTAAAGTTGCCATATTAAAGGACCAATTTAACGTTAATCTTTACTCAGTGAAAAAAACAGCAGATCTAAATTCACAGAGACCTGATATCTGAAGAATAAATCTTGTCATTCTGGTGATGATTACACTGTATTTGTTCTACACAGCAAAGTGGCTGAATTGCTTTCAGGGATGTACTTCAGCTCAGCCAGGCTGTGAAACTGAAAAGCATCTCAAAAAGTATTTTACCTTAGATACTTCGTAGAAGAGTATGGCAATAGCAGTAAACAGAATTACAGAATACATCCAGTGGGAAGAGACCATGAAGATCATCCAGTCCAACCCTCGACCCAGCACTGAAGGGTCAACACTAAACTGTGTTTCCATACTGAAAGTGCTGGAGAGAATGAGCAAATGGAGAGGTGTAAATCTCAGTGTATTATTTTGTCAGTCAATGTTGGAATCACTGATTTTGTATTTCGACAGATACGTTAGAATTTGACGCATGGTATGGAATTTAGGCAACCTGACGCATTAGGCCAATCTGCAATGCTCTTTGTCAAAGTACTGATCAAAAAGTCCATGAAAGAAAATTAGTATGTAGAAGTAAAATTGGGCAAACACTGCCATAGTCCCATGACAGTCCTTCCGTAGGTAATTGGAGGTGGAAGCAGAATTTGGTTTTCTTCATTCATTCTGGTCAGCTAGCCCCATGCAATGAATAGCATTTTTGTTGTCTTGACACTAAACTTGTTTTGCAGAAAATGTGTGAAACCTTTATCCCATTCTTTTTCCATACCTCCAAAGACACCCTCCCAAATAAAAAAAAAAAATAGTAATCCCACCAAACCAAATAAAAAACCACAAACAAGCCCTACCACCTATAAAAGTCCTAGCATAGGCTTTAGTTTATGTATGAACATTTTCACCAATCCACCAGCTCAAAACCCTCTGATTGAACTGAACTTGTAAGGCATGGCAGACTTAGAAACTAACTGCAGTTTGCAGCTGATTTGTGATGCAAGTTATCTTCCTGCTGCCTCTCCCCTTTTCCCTAGTTCTCTTCAAATGGATCAGAAGTTACAGCCTTTACACACTTGGAGTGCAGTAAATCAGGATATAGTCCTTGCTTGCTTTAGCAGTGCAGCAGATTTGAAAGGAGCTGGTGGGAAAGAGCCTGTAATACTGAAACGTGACCTTTCGCCCTTGCTGGTGCTAAATATTACAGCTCCTTTGGTTACAGATACCTTACATTTTACTTCAAATGCTTTCAGCTAATGGGTGCTTTTTATGGAAGAGCTGAAATAGCTTTTGAAGTAGCTTCCCTTTTGCCAAATGTATAATCTTTTCTGTTAACAAAACAACTTTGCATTTTATGCTCTTGTGATACTATAAATTCTGGCTTCTGAAACAGGTTTGAAAGGTTGAAATTTAGAGTTAAGTCTGAGAAAGTGAAAGAGAAAAAGGGATAGATTTCATCTTGTAACTGCTACTATTTAGGAAAAGAAAACAATGTATTTCTATGGGAGGAAGAAACATAGGCATTTTAGAAAGGAATTGCAATTTTTAGCAACAGTCTGCAGTCCCTGGATAGGCAAAGCTCTCTCTGGCTTTGACAGGAGTTTTGCCTGTCTAAGGACAATGCAAGTGAATCCTGTTTATGTTCATAATCTGTTTTTCCTGCCTTCAGGGAATTTAGGAAATGAATCCTTAGAGTATGTGAGAAAGACATTTTCTGTAATATTTTTAGTAGCACAGCTTAGATGCACAGTAATCAAGGAAGCCTACACAGGTCTGAATAGGGTTTAATTTTATTTTAAAAGTGTGGTAGAATGTACTCTTCCAAATCTGTCCTGTTCGTTTTATCAAGTAGACCTGAAATTTGGTAAACTGAACCTGAATCACATGAGAGAGATCTAATATCCTACTTTCTCTGCCTGAAAGTCTGTTTAATGCCTGGAGCTTCTCCTTACAGATATGATCACAACATAAATGCTATCACACTGAAATGCAGCTAGCACTAGGTTTATGATCGGTATGCTGTGTATCGTAGCCAGTACTTTACTCTTGGTTTTGAGCCATATTGATGCTTCACAGTGTGCTGTGTTCAAGCAGTTTGAGAAAGGACAGAAGGGACGAGCAGGTAACCACAATGTTCATTCTGTAACCTGCATGAAACGTACAAAAGTGATCAGTGATGTTGGAAAGAAAATGCACCTCCCAATGTCTGTTCCCACAGATTTTGTCTAAATGAAACTGTTTATCAAATCTGTTTATCTCAAGCTGCGCCAGGGGAGGTTTAGGCTGGAGGTGAGGAGAAAGTTCTTCACAGAGAGAGTGGTTGGCCATTGGAATGTGCTGCCCAGGGAGGTGGTGGAGTCACCATCCCTGGAGGTGTTCAAGAGGGGATTGGACGTGGCACTTGGTGCCATGGTTTAGATAGGCATGAGGTGTAGGGTGACAGGTTGGACTCGATGATCCTTGAGGTCTCTTCCAACCTTCTTGATTCTTGATTCTTGATTCTTTTCCTAGGAGCAATGACCATGGCTTTACTGGAAAACCTTGTAGCAGGAAATGTCTACTTGGTCAAAATAGCAGCCTCCAATGAAGTGGGAGAGGGACCTTTTTCAAATGCGGTAGAACTTGCTGTCTTGCCAAAGGAGACATCAGAGTCTAATCAGAGACCTAAACGCTTGGATTCAGGAGATTCCACAGGTCAGTAGCAATGTTTAGATTACTGCTGTCACAAGATCTCTGTTTGTTTTACCTTGTAAATGCTTTCTGAGTAGACCATTCTGTTACACAAGGCAGTCCCAACAGCATAGTGTTTTCTTATATATCTGTTCTGAAATCTGCTGGTTCATGGTATTCCAGCAACCCAAATCAACCTGTCAGTCAGTGATATACCAGCATACATTTTCACCAAAGAACGCCCACCTACAGTAGTTTGGGGAAACTATGTGTTACCTTGTGGAAATTAAGGTAACATCAGTACTTTCTTCACATAAGAATTGAAGAACACGTCATATTTAATGACTTGCTACAGATTTTAAAGCTATTTGAAAAGACAAGAGCCAGCAATTATTCAGGTACATGAACCTTGTAACTTTTCCTTGTTGCTACACATTGAATTGAGATTAAAACACAGGGATTTTTCTCACTCATATTTTCTCCCTTTCTGGAATGCAGTTATATTTTAGGCCTGAATAAGCACATCAAGTCATAGCCTCAGAATTAGGTTAATAGGCATATTGATGTCAAAGCATAAACCTAAGTGAACTGTCTTAGGTGACAATGGCTCGCTCAAGCCTTTTCCCTTTTTTGTCTAGTAGCACCCTTTAAGGAAGGGGTTGGAGAAAGATCCTTTACTCTGTGTTACAGGTAACCAAAGATGCTGTGGTGTGGGGCAGTCCCTTCTTCCCCTCCCACCCCAGGGCTGCACGCACTCCTTTGTTTGACGTACCAGTATTTGCAAAAGTGTCAAAATGTATGACAGAGGTCTGGAAATCTCATTGAAAGGAAGTATTTTTCTCTGTGGTTGGCACTCTAACCCTGTTACTTTCCTGACAGAGAGCAGGGGGTATGTCTTCTTATTTACCGAGCCTTTCTGTGTTCTTCTTTGCTGTAGCTTATGCTGACTATTACCATCTGGACCAGAAATCAATGACTGGCATTGTTGTTGGAGTTTGCATAGCCTTGACTTGCATCCTCATCTGTGTCCTGATCTTAATTTATCGCAGCAAAGCCAGGTATGTTTTTGTTCTCAAAGACTGAGCTTTCTCTGTGTGCCCTGACTCTTGGGACATGCTGCCTTCTCCAAAAGTGCTAAGTTCTCTGAAGTACTATCTTCTTCACCTATTCCTACCAGCAGTGGAGAAAAAGAACTTTGTTTTCTCTCCCTACTCTACCTGAGCCCCTTCTCCAATGAAAAGAAGGAAGAAGCCACAGAGTGAGTCAGTGGTGCTTTGGCAACCAAGTATGAGGCATGTTTTCAAATAAAACCCCCTTTTAGTCAGATAAGCATGCCGCTTTACATCATCTGCTCTTCCTGCTTAACCCTCCAGCCTGCACAGACCTAGTTTGCAAGGCTTTATCTCTCAGCAACTTGAGAATTACAAGAGTAACTCTGACATAAAGCAGTTCCATGATGCAGTTTCTTTGCAGCGGTGCAAGACTCCATCTGTCTTGTTATTATCTGCTATGGGGCATAAACTGGCCCAGTGACTCTGCCTGAAACTTTCAAATCAGAACAAATATAAGTTACTTAATAAATTAAAAACCTATCTGAAAGTATATTTTAGTAACAAGGGTTTTTCAGCATACATGAAGGAACAAATATGGATTGGGAAACAGTCTCTTTGTAGCATGGTATAAAGGTCTTAATATCATTACTTCCTCCAAGAAATATTACTAATCATGACAATTCCTATCTTCACATAAGCTTGTAGCCTACTGCATATAGTAAACTGGAAGCAGCTGTTATTTTTATCACAAGCAATAACATTTAAATTCTATGGTAGTTAGGAGTATCATGTAACAAAATGTAAATGCCAAGAACATGTCGATACTACTTGTTTAATAATAGCTTTGAAGTTTATCCTTGATTTTTTGTATTTCTTCTTGTGGGTCAATTTTCTTCCTGCTTAACACTGTGTAGGAAAGCATCTGCTCCTAAAACTGTTCAGCAAAGCACTGACCAGCTGTCACGGAACAGCATCTCATTACCCAGTGCTGATGAGGTGGAGAAGAGTATTGAAGGAATTGCAGAGAATGAAGAATCCTTATTGCCAATGATAATGGGAAACAGCTTCATCGATGCTAAGGTACTGTGAGTTTTAGTCACTCCCAAAACAGAAATCCTTTTTTTAGAATTCATTGCTGTAACATCAGAGTCTCTATCAACAGTAAAATAAGTACATTATGAATTCACAGGAGGTTTTTTTAATGAGTTGAGCACAAGTTTGGCAATCCAGGATCAAATTTTCGAAACTTATCTTAAAGTTCAGCTAAAGATCTGATTCAATGCGCTTATCTTACACTGGCTCTGCACGCTGCAGTCTGGCTCTGGCACAGCATCAAAGGATAAAGGTTCCATAGACTTAAGGTTGCTAAGTGGCCTCTGCTAGTCCAACGAGATAGGTGTGAATCCTTGTCAGCACCTAGTTCTGTAAGTGCCTGTTCATGATCTAGTCAAGAATGACACTAAGCAGGTATTAAAGAAATTACTATTTTTCTTTCTATTTACTGGTAAGACAATGTTACATTTTACAAACTTGTATTTGGTCAAATTGTAAATGAATCCAGATGGCAGGATGTGTCAGTGAATGTGTAGAACCTTACAGTCCAGGAGTCTAGAGTGACAGTGACACTGGCCTCACTTTCACATGCAGACATACTGAGTTAAGGCTTGTTCTGTGCACACTGCAAACATGAATGGAGCTGCTCCCTGAGGATGTACAGCAAGAGCTGGGGGATGGAAACAGACCCCAGTACAGGCACAGACACGATGTCTATGAATGGTCACATTGAAAGTAGTAAAGCAAATGCAGTGGCTGGAAAATTTTGCTGTGTATTTGCAGTATTATAGCTGTTGGTTCTCACCTGTCTGCTTGCCAGATTTAATGGATCTGGTCTTGACTTGTCTTGAGCAGTAGATGAATACCAGACCACAAAAATGTGACTGAGCACTAAGACTTCATTTGTCTTCCTTTTCAGTATGGAGCCAATAGGTAGGAGTAAAAAAATATTTTCAAATATCTTGGAGATGTAATTTGTTAAAATAAATGTCTGTGTTTCTCCCTCTGTTGTAGGGAGGATCTGATCTGATCATTAACAGCTATGGGCCTGTCACAAAAGCTAACTGCAAGAAAAGGTGGCTATTCTTCCAGGATACTAACAAGTTGAAGACTGAGGAGGTAATTGGTGTAATGGGCAGAGATGTGCAATCTTTACTGTGAGATGCAGTTTTCTATTTATAGAAAAGCATAGTGGTCTAAGTTTTAAGTGGATAGTTTCAGTTGTGTTAAGGTTGATGGTGTTCTACCTAGTAGTCAAGTCTTATGGAAGTTTCATTTCCTGTCCCAAGTTGTCAGATACTGCAATTCTTTACAGTTAACTGATGGCTTTCGTGCTTGGGCCCTTTTATTTGTGAGCAGGATTTCCATCTACTGGGTCTGTGCAATACCATCTGTAGTGCTACATCTGCAGAGACTTTGTATAACTATAAATACAAATTAAATTTACATTTATAAATAAAAATGTTAAAAATACAGAGAACCCCCTCCTACTCTGACAGCTAAAACTTTGTTTGCTAAAGAGAAACCCAAAAAGGGAAATTCATTTACCCACAGTAGTGAAGAAATTGAGAATCTGAGTAGAGTTGTCTGGCTTCTGAAATTGTTGCACTGGACACATTTGCTATTTAGATGAGAACAGTAAGAGTTTAAAACGGAAGTTTTAAACCAAATCCTGAACATTATCATATATATGCACACTTATGGGGCACCTCACTAATGTTTATTGGATTGTAACTTGTATTGTGCTCTTGTATGTTTGAGAAATAGGAAGTCTTGATATCTATGTTGTAAATTCATATTCCAAAATATTTCCAGGAGCAGCTGCATATTTTTGATGCTTCTAAGAAAAATAATTGATGCCATCCAAGGAGAAATGCTTAAAAGAGTGATGGGATAGAGCTCTACTGAGTATGTTTTTAAAATGCTATTCAGGTCTCTCCAGTGAAATCATTCTTGATTAGCCATGCTTAGCTAGAAGGGATTATTTCATCTATTGTGGAAAAGTATGAGCAAGACTTGAGATTGATTCTTTTTAACCTCCTGTAGGAAAGCTCAGATTGTTCCAAGCCAATGCTGTTAGAGTCACTCTGGCAGAATAGGAGATAGCAAATGCAGTAAAAATTCAAATTATGGCTCAGCTTTCTTGAGGCTGAACAACCTTTTTCTCTTTGCTTTTCATGTAGCCTCAGAGAAGATTTGTCCAGGCAGTGTGTCTGTATCAGCCAGGCACTACTGTACTGATGAGAAAGGATGACTCCCCCAGCTCTCCTGGGCAGCAGTCTAATTTCCAGGTGCCATTCAGTATTGTTGCTGATACAGAGTATTCGGCCAACAGTGAAGGAAGCCACGAGACTGGGGACTCTGGAAGATTTTCTCACGAGTCTAATGATGAGATACACCTTTCCTCTGTGACAAGTGCCACCCGTCCTGCTACCGGTCCTTTTGTGAGCAGTGGCTTGGGTACGAACACGATGAACCCTGCCATAAGTAACAGCACAGAGTCTCCTCTGCCGTTTGCTACTGACCAGACTCCTACCTCACCTCTTCAGATACACTCAGCAGTGCAAAACTGACATCCCTAGGGCCACGCCTGATGTTCTTGCAGTCTATGTCTGTTCGAAGGACAATGAACAGGGAGCCAAAGTTTTATTGTGGAAAACCTGACTAACCTAGGAGGTGATCCCGTATTTCTGTTGAATGTTTGGGGGTTTTTGTTTGGTTGGTTGGTTGGTTTTAAAAACTCACTCATTTTGAATGTTCAGTGGTCAACAAATGTGAAATGACAGTGAAAATTTCTGATTAAAGGAAAGTTCAAAATATGTCACTGGAGCAAAGGGAAGGCCGTTGGCCCTTTTGCTGACTATCTACCTCAGTTTGCCGAGAGGTGAACTCTGAATGACGACTGCTTTACCTCATTTGTGTTCTAGTTGGTCTCAGCTATGGAACTGAAACTTCCTAGTAGTTTTGGGCTTTTTTTTTTTCTTTTCCACTTATGTGTAGAATGTGTGTACATGTGTGTGCTCAGTGATCAGGGAGTTGTATAGGTAGGCGAACAAGATTGTTTGACTGAAGCTCTGTCTTTAAAAACAAGGAAACCTCAGAGTATAAAATGTGTTGATTTAATGTGGTTCACATAGAGGATGCTAAAACCTGGGAAAGCTGGAGTTGATGCTTCCCTGTATACAGCCACGATTTTTTTTTTAGCTCTTGATTCTCATAACCCCAGTAAACCTAGGACAGTGCCTTTTCCCCAGAAAACTGCTGACAGGATGTCTATAGCTATCCTTAGGGCTCTGGGACACACTGGGTTCTTCACAGTGACAAATGTTGCCCCTTTGTTGACAGTCAGTGCTAAAAAGCATGGCAAAAGGAAAAATAATTCAACTCTTCCAGTCTGGCTCTGTCTGAGTGTCATGGAATAGGTAATAATGCTGAGCATTCCAGTATCACAGTTACTTCTTAGCAATGGTGCCTTGCATTATATATTATGAAATTACTGGTTTGCCTTATGCCTTTTTGGTATTCATAAATTTGCTTTGGAGTACAAAAAGATGCCTTAAATGTCTCTGAGATGTTTTAAGTAAACTGTATCATGAGTTTATAGTTCATTTGTACCCAGCTTTGAGTGCTGATAAGCACTGCTATCATCATAGTATCATCAGAGCTGTTGTTAGGATGCAACCCTGCTCCTTGCCTTTGCCTAGTGTGCTGTTAGCCAGGAAGCTCAGTGAGTGACTCTACCCACATGCCAATTTAAAACTCTGGTTAGGCTGCCATGAGAAATAAAAAAGCCAGAGCTTTAGTTGAAGAGTCTGTTGAAAGAGATGAGTACTGTTACTGCCTTGAACTCATGCAATTCCTGTTTTATACTACCTCCTTTAAAAGTTATTCTAGTGTTTTTAGGGATTTGTTGTTATTGTTTCTTCCTGTACTCAGGGAACAGTTTTGAGCTGCCTCATGGAAACGTGGAGCAAACTGACAGGGTATGGTGTTTTGTTTTTTAATAGGAGAGAGGAAGAGAGGGGGAAGAGGTTGGAATCATCCAATGTTATAAACTTGCCTGTATCTATATCCAGTCCTCTTCTCCACTCCTCTTTCCCTATTTTACTTTAAAAAAATAATAAAAAAATCAGACATATGTTTTTACTTAAAAAAAAAAAAAAGTTTAAAACTTAATATTGTGAGAAAGCAACCACAGGAACTCCTGGCTCTATCTCAGTCTCTCAGACTCCCACTTTACTGGGGCCAAGATGTCACCCTTAAGGTAGGCCAGGCTGATTTTTGTATTGTTCCTCATTTATCAAAAGGTGGTCAGAAGTTGTCAATAAGCCCTACTGTTCTGTCTGGTTTGTGTTGATGAATTGGCCTGTAGTTGCTGTAGTTCTTGACCTTGTAACTGTTTGCTAGTTCTGAACCAGGCAGTACGCATTCACTATTTCATAATGGTGTTGATTCAAATGCTTTAAAAATAATCTTGTACCAAAGACTTTTCTGTAGAACACCACACATTGTCCAAAAATAATTGAAATAGTTAAAAGCTATAGGTTTGAAGAGCTGAATAAATTTTATTGTATGAATAGTTACTAATAAAAACCAATAGGGCTTCTTGATTGTAGTAGCTGATTGCATAGATGAGTTGCATGCTTCTACAATTTTAACTACCTTATTGTTACAAGAGCCTTTAAACAAAGTTATAATTACCAGCAGATATCTCCAAAGACTTCCAAGTGTAATTTTTTTCTCCAGCATGTAGCTGATCAACAATACAGTATTAAAAAAAATATTTTTGAACAGTTTTTTAATCTACTTGCTGAAGAAAAAGAAAACCTTTTCACCAAAGATTTATTTTTGGTCTGTCAGGCAGAATGTTTAGTGTACAGAAGAGTACTGTTTCTAGTTAGGTAAAGTGTGAATTAATCAAACCTAGATTAAGAATGTGTAACTGTAGTGTCAAGTTTCACATTTCATCTTTCAGAGTAGCCTCTTTTGTTAGTTTCATTCAGAAAGAGCTGCTATGCAGATGGTAACTGTTTGCTTCTCCAAAGACTTTTTTGCTGTAAGTACTGATAATCAGATATAATTTTATGACCTTCATTATAGGTAAATATTTTAAATCCTTAACTTTTTCTCAGGAGACCCACTCTGTAGTTTAACCCATGGATAATTTGAGAGAAACAGACTTAATCTAAAATTTCTCCATCTAATATAGATGCTTTAACTTCAATAGCCAAAGAGATGAAAATATTCTGTTAGAGAGCAGTGCACCCAGAACACTATTTATCATTTAGTGTTTTTATAAGGTACTTGTTATCAGCAAATAAAGAAAACCAAAGATATTTAAGGTTACCTCAGCATAAAGGCAAGCTTAGTTAGACATGAATTATTCTGTCATCTTTATTTTTATGTTAACCAAATCTAATACGTATCTCCAGAACCCAGTCTACATTCATATGCTTCCTTTTACTTTGTCACAGTCATGATTACTACAGAACAAAAAATGTGTGCTCAGAATTCATGTTTTGTTATCACAAGATTTTGCAAGAGAAAATTTGTCTTATGATTGAAAACTCCACCCGTGCAAACAAGGGAATCTCCAGAAAAATTGTGTAGAAAATACTTTCTCTATTGAACTCAACAGCTGAATCAATCCTTCACGATCTAACAGTGCAAAATTGGGCTCAAAGTTTAAATGATTCATATCCTTGAAGCCAACACATGTAATTATAGATATCATATTACAGATATTAATTTTCTTTAAAGTTTATACCTGTGGCTGTCCAAGGAAATCAGTTTTTCATATGTTAACTTTGTTTATTCTGTTTGTCTAGAAAGGGACGGCAGAACACAGCAGGCAGAATGGTTTCAGGTTTTCCAGTATTTTTTTCTTGGTTATGTCTGTGGAAAATGGGTCCTGGAGAGAAAAAAAAAAACAAACATTTTTTTAATTATGAATTTTACTAAGTATGTTCTGGAAGACAAAGATAAATGTGGAGTTAGTGTTACACTATGTGAATTGATTCTGTTTAAATGTACTAAGGACTAGGGAGCCATGGCTGGTGCAATGAGTGTATATACAACCCTGGTAGTTTAAAAAGAAAGCAAAAATGTTACAGTTGATATGACTTGAAAAGCATCAAAGTTTACAGAGGAAATCTTGAAACTGGCTTGCCATGCCAGTTGTGTTTCCAAGTGAGGACTCTGCCCTTCGACTGCAGCAGCAATGTTCTGCAGGAACTGGATCTAAACCAGAACGCTCAATTTCCCCACAGTTACACTTGTGTACTTTTTTCATATGTAACAAATTTGTATTCTTGTTTTTCAGGAGTTATCTAGGACTATCAGGAATGTGCATGCTGTGTAGGACAGGACCTATCAGTTGGGGGGGTTTTGTGTTTTTTTTTTTTAATCTGCTTTTGTAAGAAAAACTTGAAAAATAATTTCCTGTATTAGCTGAGCATTTATGCATTCCTGGACTAATTAATTTTTAATTTAGTTTGCATGGTCTGGACAGACAAAATCAGCTTGTTTGTTTGGTTTTTAAATCTTCACATTATTATTATTATTATTTTTAAAAGACAGAATCCTCATACAATTAAAACTCCCATTGAAAATGGATTTTTGTAAGATAACAAGTTACCATGGAGGACCTCTCAGAGCCTCCATGCATCCAGTCTGAGCCTCTAGTAAATGATAAGAATTTCAAGTCAGTTTACCTCATTGTCATTGCAAACTAAGTCAACTTGAATGACTTAGCATTTGCTGCAACCTGAGTGTACAGAGGCATAGTTACCATAGTTACTCTGAGAAAACTTGTAAGCCCTAAGCCCGGGAGCTCTTGCTCACTTTATTCATTACAGAATGAAGTTAACGCAGGGAAGTATCTATCTCCTAACACAGGGAATGTTGGCAGGTTTTGTAGGACAAAAATCTCATTCACACCATCTAAATTGAGAGCTGCACAGGTGTAACTGGTGGTATTTCATAGAAATCAATTTACTGAAGTTCTGGTAAAGTTGAAAGCAGAATTACACCTAGTAATCGCTAAAAAAGGTGAGTCTGAGCTTGAACAATTGTTACTAGTTGCTGCAACTGCAGCTCTGCTAATAACAAGCAATTTCTAAAGTGGAGGAATTTGACCATCTTGCAGGAAATATCGAGTGACTTTCTATAATAACATAAGTTTAAAATATACTATTTACATAACTGTATATTTTGGAACCTATGTTTCAGAAAATACTATTCTTCAATGCAAGTTCAAAACCAAATGGCTTTCTGTTAACAGAGGCCTGTATGAAAAGAAGACAAATTCACTTTGGTTCAGATGTGCATAACCTTATTTCTTTGGAATTTCTCTAGATTTAAATTGATATTGATCCTAATTGACTTAAAAGGGATGTAAAAACATGCTTAAGGTTTTGCTGTATTGGGTCTTCTGGTTCCACTGTGAGCTGTGCTCCTGGAAGTTCTGAGCTTTTCATGGTTGCATATACCCACATTGCATCTGCCTGGTGTGTTTTCAGTAAAGACTGACTGTATGTGAAAAACTGACTTATACAAGTGTTGCTTTTTGATTCTTTGGCTTTTGGTTTTTTTTAAAGTTGTGAAAAAATTGCCAGTGTAGGAGCCAGGTATGTATCTCATATTGTGGTGTTCTGGATCCTTTCACTCCGTGTGCCATTTTCTTCCAAGGGCAGCAATGGCTGACTGGCTAATGGAGGATGGAGCTGAATTGTATTAATTTTGTATTTGTCTCAGGGGATCAGCTCTGTGAATTCCATTGCATGAGGGAAGCTAATGTTTGCCCTGATTTGAATGTAACTTTTTTTATGTCTTTTAAAACTATTTTGTTTAATAATGTTGATTTGTTTTCCTAGCATTCTAGTAAATGTTATCTAGTGTGTTGGTTCATTTTTTCCCCTCCGGGGTTGTTTATATACTACCCCAAGGTCATGCCAAAAAGTAATAGAAGTTTAAATGCCAAATGTTTATGAAACTGCTGTCTAAATACTGATTGATTGCACAGTTGAAATAAAAGTTTTCCTTAGTAAAAGTGCGACTTTTTAAATATTTTATTTCCACTGTCTCTGAGAGGCTCAGAACAAGATATAAATACAGTGCCTCATTTTAGGCTGAGCAGCTAAGAAGGTGTTAGCAATTAAGTCGTAAAAAGAGGTAGAGAGTGAACTGCATGTACCCTTATCACTGAAATACATAGAACTTCACCAAACATACCATTTACATACCTGGAATTATTTCCCACCTAAGCCTGTTGTCTGTGTCCCACTACTGTCAAACACCCATGATGCACAATCTGGTTTTCATTTCCACTAGGTGTGGAAAATGTGGTTCTCAGCACCATTGTTTTTTAAGTCTGCAAAGCTGATGACAAAGCTGCACTACTGAATTTTCCCTAGCGTTTTTACACCTGCTAACTGTTGACCCTGGCATTTCTGTGTATGACAACTCTGTGAAAATGCAGCTGCTGTTGGTCAAAAGGCCAACTGCTATTTTTACATACTGTGACATTCTAGACGAAAGTCAGTGAAGTTAAATTAGCAAAGAAATTGTGTTCTCTATGGATTAAAAGGTTTCTATTGCAAGCAGGTTGATCACCAATTGTCACTTAAAAGTAACTGAAAAATTGGCCAGGTGGTTTAGAGAGTTAGGTACAGAGCTGGATTTAGAGTACTGGTGCCCATGTTAATCTTACACTTTGCACAGTAATTTACTGCTGTTATTTACTGACTCTCTGGGGGGAATAAAAACAAAACAATGGAGTCTGAACTCTTGAGATACTTCAGTGGGTTTGACTTTTGTTTTTCATCTGTATTGTTCCTTAAATGACTGGAGTTCTTCACTAGCAAAAAAAAAAGTTATTTTACTGCTATTTCAAAACTTTGACACCACAACACTGGGAATTGAACAAAAGTTCACTATGTTTTTTCTGTGTCAAGGAAATGATTGCTTCTGGAAACATTTATTTTTACTTCTTATTTTAACCCTAAGAGTTATGTGCCCGGTCTCTTACACATACCCCTAAGAGAGAGTGGTGCTGTGTGCACCCCTAAGGGACAGAGCCTTTCTGCTCTGGCAGTGTCTCACACTGATGAGTTGGGCCACCTGGATTCAACACCAGAACCATGATGTCTTTCTTCCTTTTGAATTTTCAGAAGACAATGGAAATCAAAATGCCTCATCATGAGTCTTTTTGAATCACAGCTCTTCTTACCTGCAGAGTCTGCTAGTTCTGCCTAGTTAGGTAGCTTATATGACATTTAATCCTGGGAGTATTAGAGCACCACCTGTGGTGACAAACTCTAATCCAAAATTCTTTATTCCTTAGGTTCAAGTACAGGAACACTGAAATACTGTTATTCAAGCATAACCAAGAAAATTAGACTAGTGCTGGAAAAATAAAGTATTTTAAGACTATTTCATAAACAAAAATAAACCAAACAACCAAACCAAAAAAGTTTGCGATGATGTTCTTCTTTTGTAATTCAGCTGGGACAAAACTTAAAGCCTGGCACTGCAGTTGCAGATAACCAGATGACAGGATTCCCATAGGAACAGATGGAGAGCACCCTGAAATGTTGGTCTGTAAATTTCAGATTTTGAATCATACCCTCTAGGTATAATACATGTCAAGAAATTTAATCCCATTTGGTGTTTGGGGCAGATAGTGCATATATTTTAAATAATTAGTTCCACATTCTTTTCTTGAAATCCTGGATTTCATGTGAATTTTAGCCTGGGGATTAGGGAAGCTGCTCTCAGATGTAATGGGTGAGCACAACATCTATGTAACTAGGTCACAGTGTACTTAGATGTATTTATTTATCTCTTCCTATTTGCTTCACTACTTTTGTTGCACAATTAACAAAAGAGGTAACTAAGTCAGATTTGTTATCTCCTTAAAGGATGGCAGAATTCTTATGTTTCATAGTGGTACTTTTTTACTGCATTTTCCAGGTAGGTTTGTGATTTCTTTCATTTTGATTTTTTGGTTTTGATGCTTTGACTGCATTTTCCTTTCATAGTCTTCAAACCCCCAAAATCGGACACTAGTTGGTTCCCTCTTCCCAGCAGATCTCCTATTACTCAGATGCAGTTACTTGTTCGAAATACAGGCTTTGTTACTGCATTCCAGTAAATATTTTCCTTAGAAATTAAGACTAAGCTATAGTTGCCAAAAAAAACAACAACCAACCAACTAAAAAACCGATATAGCACATACTGTCATGTACTGCAGCAGTCCCTTGATTGTCTACTTACTACACGTCCTTGTTGGTTGCTAATTGTAGAAATGCTTGGTAATTACCTCAAATACAGGAGGTCTTACTGTAAAGTCTGTAACATTACAGTGAGTTAACCTTGGCTGGCTGCCAGATGCTCACCAAGCTACTCTCTCATTTGCCTTTCTCAAGAAAATGAGAAAATAAAACTAAAAATCTCATGGGTCAGGATAAAGAGAGGGAGATCACTTAACCAATTACCATCATAGGCTAAACAGACTTGACTTGGGAAAGATTAAATTACTGCTCCAGGTCTACATTCACAGAGACCACCCCTGCCACCCCCCTGCTACCAAAGCCACACCACCTACACTCAATATAAACATTAATGATATTTTTGTACTAAGGTTTTGGTCTCATTTGCTGTTTAATACAGAGCTGGCTTCTGAGCATCCTGCTGTTAATTTCAAATAAAAATTGTAGTTGAAAAACTCAGCTACTGATCTGGATGGAGAAAAAAGGCAAGTGATATAATTTGACTGAGGTGGCTGTAAAATTAATTGCTCCTCTTGACAAACATATTCTTGTTAAAATCTATTCCCATTCTTGACTATCCATGTCCTTCCTAGAGACATCAGAGGTACCCCCTAAGCCCAAATATAGAGTCCTCTAAGAGAAACTAGTACAGCAACATCAAAAACAGCTGGCACTAAATCTGACCTGGAGTTTTGTAACTATGAGTTGAGCATCGGTATTTTGTCTCCCTACTAATATACATTAGTTTTAATTGAAGACAGTGAATCACAAATGCATGGATTTAATCTATTTGTGGGGTCTTTAACTATAGTAATACGCTGTTATTTACCCAACTGTAGCTAGGGTTAGAGCAACTGTGATGGGGATAGAAGTTGCATGTACTGACATCCCCATATGTACTTAACTTTGACTGGTCAAGCAGACCTAGTGCTTGAAATCTGAGGATTGCCATCAATGTTCAATAGCTCAACAACTAGTGCAAGCAGACAGACATGCTTCAAGTCAGGAATCTCTTGCCTGTCCATGGCTCTTACTGAGGCACAGGGCTGAGCTGAGAGAACACCCACACCATTGTGCTAAGCCTGGAGAGCTTTTTCAGCAAGAGGCTCTGCTACCTCTAGAGTTAGCATTACCACTCCTTTAGTTTTATGTCAAAGATTTAACTTTGGCAATTCTGCAATGCAAATTCCAGAAAAGCCTTTGCCTAGATGTAATTATTTCCTTACATATGCATAGGACAGCCTGGGACAAGGCTTCCCCAGGTATTTACAGCAAGAAACTTTATAACTTTGAATCTCAAAGTCATCAACAAGAGTCTGGATTCAAGAGCAGATTCATGACCAATTATTCCCAAGATCACTGTGGCCTTTGCGGTAAACTAGAAAGGGCTCTTGAGAAAACTAAGTGCAGGAATTAAACACTTGCCTCTCTTTTCATCAAATTGTGATACACAGGAAGATGTAAAGGATTAAAACAAATAATCCAGAAAGTGCAAGAAATTGGATTTCTGGCATTTCTCCACAGAGTGTCCCCATTTCACTACTCATTGCTCAACAGGTGACACCAGCACCACCACCCTTCTTTGAGTAGGTCATAGTCCATTTTGCAAACAACCCACAAAGACTTCTTAAACATGTATTTGTCCCATAAAAAAAAAAATATATATTGATAATTGTCCTAGTTGTTCAATTGCTCCAAAAGGGGCAGAAGAATGACACTCACAAATGGATTGGATAGTAATGGAAAGTTTAAATGGAAAAGCAATTCATATACTACAAAATACTAGAAAGCATAGTTGTGAGCATAGCAAAGCATATAAAGTTCAAAGAAGCCCCCAGCCTAATCTTAACACACAACCCAACACTTCACTTCTCCCCATGTGGGGTTCACCAAAAACCAAACCCCAGGGCTCGCTCTTCTTTCCCCCCACTCCCACCAGCCCCGTTGCTAGGCTGGTTTCAGGCTGGCCAGGCCCGAACTGCCACCTGTTTTTTACCCTGGCATTAGGCCGAAACAGGCTAAGATTGCGCAGGGGAAAAAAAAAAAAATTACTCAGGCCAAAGAGGCCTGGGATACTCCCCCATTGTTAACCAGATAAGAGAGCATCTCTCTCCCACGGGAGCAGAGAGGGAAGAAAGACAAAGACAACAACGTTGCAGCCAGATTTATAAGGGTGCAGGATTTACGGGGGAAAATACACTATTTCCTGTGTCCACCCACTGGGCTGGACACTCTGGACACTGGAGGTCTCAAATCTGTGGCTTCTTTTTTGGAGGCACCAAGCCTAAACCGTCACAATAATGTTAACATGGCAAACTGAAAGTTTCCTTTTACCTATCCCAGAGGTAAATGGGAGAGAAATCTTATGTTTCTTGGTGACTTGAAGATCAAATGAGGGTTTTTTTAATGCATACATATACATACACACACAGTGGATTTACTGTCAAACCTTTCTAGTTTGATGTATAAATAAATACAATAATAAAACTTAAGTTCCTAGATAATCAATGTCTTTCTTCATATTTTAAATGCTTAGGTATTATACCTATTAATTCTTATATAAAAGCTATAAAATTTTATAGTTTAAAACAGCTGGTGAACTGTAAGCTTTACAAGTCATATGTGTCGTTGGCAGGAGTTATCTGAGTGTATCCAAAGGGGATTTTTTGCTGTAATACTTGAGCATGGCTATATTTTAACTGTAAGTTGAAAGGTGCACTCATAAATAAGAAATCAGTCACTAAGTTTCATCACTAAGAACTTGCTCTGAACTTTCAAAATGTTGTTCCAGTATGGATATGATACTGTCGTATCCTTTGTACATATTTCTGAGGCATTTTTTGATCAGTCCACTAGTAACTTGTCTTGCAGAGCTTAGAAAAATTTGTTTCATCAGCCAATGATTTGCTATGTGATTACACAAAGGCATGATCATTCTCAGGCTTTTTACTTGATTTAAAGTAATGCATCATATGGAAGAAAATAAACACAAGGAACTACAGAAAAAAATCTCGCATTTTTTCATGGACAAACTCATAAAGCAATTTGTATTAATTTCAGATTGAAGTTGAAACATGAACAAACAATTAATTAGATTTTCGGGTTTATTCTACATTATATGGATGAATGGTGAATACAGAAATTTAGACAGTCTTATTTTTTGTTAATTAAAAGCAGAAATTAAACAGACGTGGGCTTGTGAGACCTGTTTTATATCACCATAACAGACATAGCATTCACCAGTATGAAAGCAATTTTCACTAGAACAGCTTCAGTGACTTGTGATAACACTGTTTTGGTTACAGTTAGTTCTACAGTTTCTTTAATTTCTTGTGCTAATGCTCGCTTAGCCTCAAAACAATTCTTTCCCTGCTCATATCCAGATAGATCCTCATTTCAAATTATGGTCACTGAATTCTCATTTTTCTGTTATGCACTTCAGTAAAGAGTCTGCTTCTCTCAGTAACTTCGATTTGGAAACTTGCTACTAGGTATCCCTAAGCTTTCTTAATTAATGCCAAGCTTTGAGAGGAAGAAATGTTGAAGTAATTTTAAGGCCATCAGTAAGGCTATCAGGTGGTGGTGAATGGTGTGCGGTAATGAGAAACTTCATAGACTTTTGGGGGCATATTTGAGATGCTAGTGTAAACACCTGAGCGGGTGAATTAATTCCCCTCATACACTGCATGATTCTTTCCCAACATAGATTTAAAACTGCAGATGGTCTAATAAGAGTCTCACAAACCACTTATTAAACACCCAACTACAAGTTAAAGCTGAATTTGGATGAACAGCAAGACATAATTTTTTGCAATTAGAGCACTGGGTTAAATATGAATTCCCTGCTCACATTTGTGATCCAGACAATTTCCCCCTAGGAACCTTTATAGACTCAGTGGCATCAATCTGTGCATCCATAATTACAGTCTACATGCTATTACAAGACAGCCCTGCATAAAAGTTCATGCAGTCCTGAGAGAATCGTCTAGGCCTACAGTGAGCTCCATCACAGAAAATGCAAATCTCT
The DNA here is from genome assembly GCF_027791375.1 of Indicator indicator. NCBI lineage: Eukaryota > Metazoa > Chordata > Aves > Piciformes > Indicatoridae > Indicator > Indicator indicator. Next base: position 9,170,142 of record NC_072025.1, read on the forward strand.
TCACAGATAAGACACATCTTTCTCCAAACAGAGACTAGCTCACACCCACCTTGCTGATAACAGGGTATATATCCCTTCATCAAGATTATATAAAATTAACCAGCAGAATCCATGAGAATACTGGCAATACGCTATACGTTGAGGTCTATGTAATTCTGGGATTACTGCGGAGTAGGAGAGTGTGGACAGATAAAAAGAATGTCTAGTTAAGGGCAGAAATTGACATTAAAAACTTAATTGCTTTCTCTCTTTTATTTAGTTACATATGCAAAATGTAAAAACAATATACTAATACTGATACCTTAACCTTTATACAAACATTGGTTGTTTGGGGTTTTTTCTCTCAGAAAATGTGCTCCAAATACTGGAAAAATACCAACTATTCATCTAACAAGAAGGTATGTAAACCACTAGCACTGCTGGGCTTTGTTAAAGCAGGTATGTGAGCAAAAGCCATACTGTACAGCTGGGCATTTTCATCCGAGTTAATGGAGGGTAAATCCTTATTTGAAAGACAATTATTTTTAATACAGCTGATTAACAGTTTTGATGAAAGATGAGGACTCCATATGTAACACCTCTGAAACACAACCCTTCCAGAAGATGGGAAACTGTGGCGGAATGTACATTTCCACAAAATTGCAATGACAGTGATTTACCTATGATCTTGTGGTTTTCAAGGGTTCAGAAAGATTTACTGTCACTGTGAGGGTCACCAGTTGGGCACAGTGGGTTATGCCTCCTCTTTACTACCCTCAGGCCACAGTCCAGAACCATGAGTGGTATCTACATGGAGGGAACCCCTCCCTTGAATCATAGAATGCTTTGGGTTGGAAGGGACCTTTAAAGATCATCTAGTCCAACCCCTTGCTGTGAGCTGAGACAACTTCAACTAGACCAGGTTGCTCAGAGCCCAGTCCAACCTGACCTGGAATGTTTCCAGGGATGGAGCATCTACCACCTTTCTGGGCAACCTGTGCCGGTGTTTCACCACTCTCATTATATCTAGACTAAATCTCCTCTCCTTTCGTTTAAAACCATCATGCCTTGTTCTGTCACAACAGGCCTTGTGAAAAAGTCAGGCCCCATCTTTCTTATAGGCCCCCTTTAAGTACTGAAGGGGCTGCAATAAAGTCTCCTTGGAGCCTTCTCCAGGCTGAACAACCCCAGCTCTCTCAGTATGTCCTTGCAGCAGAGCGGTTCCAGCCCTCACATAATTCTTGTGGCTTCCTCTGGACCCGCTCCAACACAACAAGGGTCCTCTAGCCAGTGTGGACGTACCTGCTAGTGATCCACTGGAGCAAGGTGCTTCAGACTCAGATCAACAACACCTGTGTGGAGTAGGAGGCACTAGAACTGCAGCCTGGAGATGAGAAGAATGCATAAGCACATGTTAAAGTGGTGAAGCTATTAAAGCCCCAACAGCACAGCCGCAGCTGAGGCCACAGAAACAATCACCCATAGGGTAGTTTCCTACAGCATCCTCCTGGAGAAACTGTCTGCTCACAGCAAGGATTGGTGCACACTTTGTGGGGTGAAAAAAGATCACTGAATGGCTGGGCCCAAAGAGTTGTGGTGGATGGAGTTAAATCCAGTTGGCAGCCAGTTACAAGTGGTATTTCCGAAGGCTCAGTACTGGGACCAGTTCGGTTTAATGTTTTCATCAATGATTTGGATGAGAGGAACAAGTGCACTCTCAGTAAATTTGCAGATGACACCAAGTTGGGTGGGTGTGTCAATCTGTTGGAAGGCAGGAAGGCTCTGCAGAGAGATCAGGACAGGCTGCATAGATGGGCTGAGGCCAATGGTATGAGATTCAACAAGGTCAAATGTTTGAGTGCTGCGCTTAGGCCACAACAGTCCCATGTAACATTACAGGCTTGGGGAAGAGTAGCTTGAGAACTGCTTGGTTGAAAAGTACCCGAGGATGCTGATCGATGGCTGGTTGAACACAAGCCAGTAGAGTGCTCAGGTGGCAAAAAAGGCCAATGGCATCCTGATACAATTATCAGGAACAGTGTAGCCTGCAGTTCTAGGGATGTGATTGTCCCCCTCTGCTCAGCACTGGTGAAGCCACACGTCAAATACTGTGTTCTGTTTTGGGCCCCTTGCTGCAAGAAGGATGTTGAGGTCCTGGACCATGTTCAAAGAAGAGCAGCTAAGCTACTGAAGGGCCTTGGACACAAGCTTTGTGAGGAACAGCTGAGAGAACAGGGATTGTTCAGCCAGGAGGAGGCTGAGGGGAGACCTCATTGCCCTCTACAGCTACCTCAAAGGAATTTGGAATAAGGTTGGGGTTGGTCTCTTTTCACATGCAAGAAGTGCCAGAACAAGAGGAAATGGGCTTAATGTCTTCCAGGGAAGTTCAGGCTGGATACTAGGAAAAATTTCTTCACAGAAAGGGTTATCAAGCATTGGAAAAAGCTGCCCAGAGAAGTAGTGGAGTTACCAGTCCAGAGGTATTTGAAAGACACGTGGTTTAGGGGTAGTTGCTTAACAGTAGTAGTGGGAATGCGAGCTCTAGGCAAGCTGCTGGGCTTATTTCAAAGGTCTATTCCAACCTCAACAGTTCTATGGTTCTTGCGTGGGGGGAGTGCCTACGGCCAGGGACCAAAGGCGCGGGCCGGCCCCAGCGCTGGCTCCTGCCTGTGCCCCTCACGCAGGGTTGCGATGTCTCGCTCTCCGGCTCCTGCCCTCACGTGCACTAACGGTCTTCGCGTTCGCGCGCTGAGCGCCGGCCCCACTCTCCCTCAGTAGCCGCGCGCGACCAGTTCCTCGCCCGGCGCCTGCCGGCGGCCCAGCGCAACCCGCTCCAGCGCGGACTCTTTGTTCTGAGCGGAGGCGCGGTGCTGGGGAAAGGGGGAGCGGCTGAGGGCCGGCAGCTCCCGAGGGAAGGGCCGCGCCCCGCCGCGCTCATGGCGAAAGAGCGGGGAGTGCCGCGAAGCGCCCTGCCACCGGAGCTACTGCCGCTGCTGTTGCCACTGGGGACCCAGGAGCCGATTGGCAACAGCGGCCGGGGCACGGTGCGGTAAGCGGCGCTGGTGGCCGACGGGGGCGCTGTGCGGGGCCGCGGGGCCTGGCAGCCCCGGCGGCGGGCGCCGAGCGAGGCGGGTTCCCGCAGCCCGCGGGGGCTCTGCCCAGCGAGGCTCGGCGCCCCGCGGAGCCCTGCGCAGCTCCCGGGTAGCTGGCCTCCGCTCGCCGCGGCCCGTCTCGACCGGCCTCTACCGCGGGTCGCCGTAGAGCCCTCCCGCGCCCAAACTTTGCAAAGTCTGACGGCTCCGCTGCTGGGGCGGCGGCGGCGTCTACGGCAGCAGCGGGAGGGGGCGGTGGCGGAGGCGGGGGCGGAGGGGGCGGGGTGCGGGCCGGCGGCGGCAGCAGCAGCAGCATCATCATCATCATCAAAGAGATCCGATTCCTGCCGCACTGGGAGCCATGCGTTGCTGTCTGTAATGTCAGCGGAACAGGAGAAGGACCCTATCGCGCTGAAGAGATCTCGAGGTACGAGGAGAGCTGGGCCGGGCTAGGGGCTGGCCGCTGCCGGGGCCTAACTCCCATGAGGAAAGCAGGCTGTGTCGCGGGAAGCGCTCACCGGCCGGTCCCGACCGCCGCTGCCCTCCGGGCTCCGAGCCCGGGTCGGGTCGCCAGCGCCCCCGCCGCAGTTCCTGCCGGGGGCTGGCGACAACGGCGGCGGGGCCGGGCGGCAAGGGAGCCGCGCTAAGTTTGCACGGTGGGGCCCGGCCGGGCCCCGCGGGCTCTCGCAGCCTCTGGGCCTTGATATGCAAAAGTGGGGGCTCGCTCTGCGCGCGGACGTGACCCGTGAGTGGAAGCGTGTGCATGGTCATGTCTCTCGTGTTTTTCTGGATGTGCTGTCCATTAGTATGCAGCGTGCATCCTGCTGGTGCAAGGGAATACGGCGGCGGTGCCACATGTCCGACTTACTGTTGATGCAGAGCCCATAAATTACACTTGAGTGTTCTCTTGTGCTCGGCTATAGTTGGGGTTTTGTTTTTTCTGTTTTCGGGAAATGAACAATTTATCGAAATATTATAATATTATGTGTGGTTCTAGTGAGGTTTGAAATGTGTAAGGAGAAGGATAGAAATAGGTGTCTCTTCCAACTTCGGCGGTACAACTGACTTTAATGGCAGTAGCACATTGTCTGCGTAGCGGTAGTTATGACCTTATAGTCCTTAAAACAGAAATGCATTTCTGAATAAAATAATGAAAGACCGAGTTTGGTCAAAGTCATGGGAAAATGGTAAGATCTGCAATTCATTGCTTCTCTTTTCTTCATCTCGTGTTTTACTTCTGGACTTCTTGATGTCTAAAGCTTTTTAATGATAGGGTAAGTGAGGTAAGGTGTGGATTACGCTATGCGTATTGTAATTGATGTACAGTTTGCTTTTCTAAAACTGTTCCAGCAACAACCGGATTGCAGCCTTGAGAATTGAGAGAATGAAAAGAGGCAGCAGTGTTACAAAGGAGACTGGGATTTGTTAGATTTCTTCACTCTCAAGCCCTGATTCTGCAAATATTTAATCACATAGTTTCGTGTGCCTAAGTTACTCATTGAGTTCCATGTGAATGCTGCTTAATAGCAAAACCGGCAGAGTGTCTGGTTGAAATTAGACTCTTTTTAGTTTTCTGTCTGTAATGAAAGATTTGTCTATTTGTGTTTCTTGGAAAAATGTTCTTACTGAGATAAAGCACTGTTTAAAAAAGACTCTGGCATCCATCCTGTGAAAATGTAGACAGAGATTTGTCAGTGAGTATGAAAATACTCCATGGTCTATCTGGAGTATGACAAATATGGCATAAATTACACACAAAGTCATAATATGTAAACAAAACTACAACTTGCAGTTCTGACACTGAAAATGTCTATCCTGTGTACATATGAAGTGAAAATACAGGACTTACCCCTTCTCCTTTTCCTAAATGTCAGTGGCTGAGATGCCTTATTAAATAAGGGATAAAATGTAATAGTGATCACATATGTGTTTATATCTAGATCCATCACATATATGATGTCCCAGTCAAAAGAACTGCAGATCCTGGAAAATTAATCTCAGACAATGAAATGATTCTTTGCAGTCTTAGTGCAACATTCCAAAATGCTCAATGCACCTTTTGATTAAAGTCTGTGTGGTAGGTACCAGGAGTGACTTTCTGGAAAGTTTATATTGGCTGCATGAAAACGACCTTTATTCACTTTTTTCTTCTTCTTTTTTTTTTTTTTTGTTTTTTTTTTTTGTTTTTAGATATGCTTTGTTTCATTTCATGTGTAAATTAAATCCTTATAAAATCCATAGGGAAAGTATAAATTCCTAAGACTAAATTAAATCATTAGTCTCCCATGGGGAGAACTGAAAATATAAAAGCTTTGAACCTTCTCAGGCGTAGGACACTGTTCTGTAAACCTAGGCATGTGAGCAGCTGCACCTGTGTAAGTAATTCATGTAGAAATCAGTGGAGCATGTTACTGGAATTCTAATATTCATATGTTTATGATTTTGAAGAATGATATCCCAGAGGGGAAATTTATCTACAACTTTGTACAAAGTTTTGACTTATGCTACTGGAAACCAACACTTGATCATGAGATCGTCAGTATTCTACTTGATCACAGGTTTGTTAATCTCTATGCTGCTAGTTGTTGTATTTATTAGAAGGAATCTGGACATTTGTAATATTTTGCTATTGTTTAACTATGTTTATGTATTAAGAGTACAGGACCATAAACAGGGGTGTGTTTTGTGCCAGTTGTGAGGAATGGCGTTCACAGTACAATCTTCCACTGGATTTCTAACAAATGAGTAGGAGTGCTGGAGAAGAAGCTAATGGAAAATGCAGGGACAGTTTTGAGCAAATACTTTATCAAGAAGATAACTCATACTGTTGGAATCTAAGAGATGTGTCATTCTTTATGTAAAACTTCACGCAGTGATTATTTAGTATTTCCAGTTAATGCAGTGGCGGTGCTTCATAATGAAGCTAACTATGTGTGACTACCATGACTTCATACCCTAGCCTTTGAAATTCAGACTTAAAATTTGATGGGTGTTGATTTGGACTGTCCATATATTGTCCTTATGTAAAATGAAAACAAAAATTCAACAGTGACAGCCAAAGCCAAAAGGAACTTATTAAATCAGAGAAAGAACTGAACTGGCTTTTTACTTTAGGTAGGACTGGAAACTTTCCTGAAACCTCAAAAAAGGAGGAGGGTAGGAAGTAAATGCTAGTTGTGAAATTGTCAGTCCTTCCTTGATCAGGAGTGTTTGAAATAACTATTGGATAGTTCATCAGTATACAGTAGTTTGCTTCTTCCCTGTAAAAAGAGATTTTGTATTACTTTACTGAATAGTCCTAAAGCTGGTTTAGCTGTCTTCTGGGAATACTTGTCTAATGCAGAGCAGTGTAATGTCATACAGTACGCTTCTTTGCATAATACTATTGATAATTTACAGTTATCTTCAGATTGCTTTTGGCAATAAAGACAAACCCATGTATTCAGCTGTATGCTTGCATCTTAATAAAGTTTGACTTGCATTCTGAATATAAATTTTAATTACCAGTAAATTTTTTTGGGTTTTTTGAGGTAGGCTTTTACCTCTGGATGTTTGCTTGTTACAGGCTCTCCATGTAAGTAACCAGTGTTTGCAAGTTCAGTATTTTTAACAAGTATCTGTTGCTATGATGGCAGGAAACTTAGAATACAGCTTGTAAAAAAACTAATGCAGTATTGCACTGATTGAAATTTCGTAGGTGGTGATAGTGGATTGGATGGGTTAGGAGGACCAGGAGTACAACTTGGAAGCCCTGATAAGAAAAAGCGCAAAGCAAATACACAGGTAAATTCCTTTTGGTTCTTTTGATTTCTTAATAAATAGTGCACTCAGATGTTGTTTGATGCTATGACTATTTCACATTGCTCTGAATGTCAGTCTATTCTCACAAGCAGCAGTTACATAGAAAATATTTCAGTTATACTGTGCAGTTGAATTCATTACAATACTAGTTTTCTCACTGAAGCTGTATTAATCTCCATAGGTTGCCAAAGACCTATAAAGAAAAGAGCACAGTGAGACTGCAACAACTTGTATTTTACCATATGGGTTTGATTCTGAGACAGACTTTCTTTTAATGACTTCATAGCTGTTGTACACTGTACAGCACTGTACAGCATGAGTAGTTGCCATGAGACTATTTTTCTGCTTACTTTTATTTGTATATGTTTAGGTTTGTGGTCTGATGGATCAGTACAGTTTGTTTATGTGTTGACCAAACTCTTGGCACATTTCCCAAGTGATTTTCAAGCAAAAGCTGTGAGGCAGGCTCGGCTCTTTTCCAGTGAATTTCTGCATTTTGGCATTTCTATACAGTTTCTGTTTCCAGAAAAGGAAGCCTAAATACAAAACATCTAAACCAATTAGATATCTGTAAAGCAGAATTTTCCTTTGTGTGCTTATTCAGCTTGGAGTGAGATTATCTGTTAATTTGGTATCGCCCAGTGAGAGCAGTTTTATTTATGTAGGTCAAATAATCACTTTCCGTTAAGCCTATCCAGATTCCACTGAGATGTGGATGTGTTTTCTTAAGTTTTATTTTGTTTTAAAGTAGTCATGGTGAAACCTGCTCTGAGAAACATCACGTTAATTAAAGTATTTCAGATCTTTGTCTTGGTGGAGCTTTCCTTCTGTTCTGGAATGGTAATAACTGCAGAGGGCATGCAGATGAGCTTCCTCTCTTTTCTTACCAGGCTCAAAATTTGCAGCATAGCAGAATTTTTTTTGAGGGGAAAAAAAGTTCAGTCTTAGTTTATTAGTATTTAGGAGGAAATGCATTCTGTGGGCACAGTTAGTGTGAGGGTGAACCAGCTAAATATTCCCCACAGGCTAGTCTAGAATAAAATTCAATTGTATAGCCACTCTGATGACATTTAGACAGCCTCTGGGCTCCATTAGACACTTGATTATGCTCTGTAACCAGAAATTATATTTTATACCTACTGACCATGGTTTGCAGACTGTCCACAATCACTGAATCTGAATACTCATAAGCGACACTTCTGTTGGGTACACAGAGTACTTCTGTATGAAGATTCCTATATTCTATATACTTTTTTCAGGTTACAGTAACATAGGTTTGTGTATCCTCATAGAAGTGAGATATCTTAAGAGATGTATATTAGTAAGAAGGATCCAAAAGGAAACTAAGGAAATGCTTCAGATCAGCTCATTTGGAAATAATTTTTGGATGTGTTTAAGTGACACATGGTTTTGTGTATTGTTGCTTTTCTTGTGTAAAAGATTAATAGAAGTCACATATGAAATAGTATTTTTCAGAAGCATTGTTGTGCAACGGCACATTTTGTAGAACACTGAGATTAGTATAAATCACCATGTTGTCTGGAGCCCAAACTCCTCTTGCCGCTTTACTGAAATTTCAGACAGCCTGGCCAGGTACAGTGGGTGAGCTTTACACAACAGCTGAACAGTTCCTTTATCAGTAGTTCTGCTAATCCAGGAAGGACCTTTATGGTTGGACTGTCTTGCAGGGAAATACTAAAACTAATTTAAATGTATTTAAAATATTTTTAGGGATCATCATTTCCTCCTCCATCTGAATATGCTCCACCGCCGAATCCAAGCTCTGACCACCTTGTAGCTGCAAATCCATTTGATGACAACTATAATACTGTGTCTTATAAACCACTTCCTTCAGGAAATCCATATTTTAGTAATCCTGGGTATCCTGGCTTTGGAGGCTATAACACTTTCAGAATGCCACCTCACATGCTGCCCAGAGTGTCCGCGCCGTATGGTGGCTCTTACTCCCTCAGAAACCAACCACATCCCCTTCCTCAAAACCCAGTGGGAATGGGTTTTAGTCGACCCCACTCTTTCAGCTTTGGTCCACATGATAACCCAGGTTTTGGGAATCAACCGCCTTATAGTAGTGGTCAGATAAATCAAAATGTCAATATACCTGGTCAGCATTTCAGACCAAATCTTGGTGAGAACTTTGCCCATTCTGGTCAGATACCTCACCCTGATGTGCCATCTAACTTTGGTCCTGGAAACAATCCAAATTTCCCAAGTTCACAGCTAGAGTCAAACCATTCTTTTATTCTTCCACCAAACACATACAACCAGACAAAATCATCAGCACAAAAGCAAGACTTTAGTCAAGGTGCAAGCAAAGCATCCAGCCAGAACACTGCTGCTCATCAGCATCATCACAGAACAGAGGACATTGTGAGCCAAGGTAACAGTGACCTAAAAAATGTTACACGAAACAATGTGGTAAATCAGGATAATAGCCATTCTAATAGTGCTGATAACACTAATGCTGGCCATTCCAATGGGACTCAGAATAAGTCCCGCCAGCCTCGAGGTACTGCTGAAGGATGCAACTCTGAAAAGAGCAGCAAAACACCCCTTCATCCCAGTCGCCATGGTCACTCGTCCTCTGAACCCGTCTATCCATGTGGAATTTGTACACATGAAGTTAATGATGACCAGGATGCCATCCTGTGTGAAGCCTCTTGTCAAAAATGGTTTCATCGGATCTGTACAGGCATGACTGAGTCAGCTTATGGCCTTCTTACAGCAGAAGCGTCAGCAGTATGGGGTTGTGATACTTGCATGGCTGATAAAGATGTCCAGTTAATGCGTACAAGAGAGGCTGCAGGACCACCTGCTTTGAATACGGATGGCTAACAACATGAACTGGGGGTAGTAGTTGAAATATTTCATATGAAGATTTGGTTACAAATTGGGTACTTCACTTTCTGCAGACAATCAGCTGTGGTTTTCATCTGATTGCTGTTTTCATTCATCAGCTTCCATCTCAGCTTTTGTACTTCTCAGTTTTATGTGTGCCAGTGTTTTACAGGATGGGATACTTTCTGATAACACTGTAAAACATAATTGATGACTGATAGGAAGTAGGATGTGCATTGACAATTTTATGGAAGGCAAAAATGTGCCTCTATGAATAGCCCCTAATTTGCTAGTGTTAATGGTAGCTAACACTAGCATTTAGTACTCGTTTTTAATGGTACTCTTATTTGCAAATACTCATTACATTTTTTGAATTGAATGTCTGCTACTCGTATTACTGCTTATCATTTCCTTGAGTGTAGTGGAGATGACATGGAGGAATGTGCAGTACTAATAGTTTTTAACATAGAGTAAATAAAAGAGAATTTTGTATCTGCTTTTTTCTGGGTTTGAAGTAAAGCATTGACACTATTCAGAAATCAATGGCTTCATGTTTAATAGCACAATGAACCCACTAACTCTTAGATATTTTTATTTCCTTGAAAAGCAATTATCTCTTTTGACTTCTCAGCAAATACTTGCTGAAGACTTGCAGTATTTGGAAATAGTCACAAAATTTGATCGGAAGAACAACACATCAAGTTTATGAAGTCCATGCTTTAAATCTAGAGAATACCAAAACTAGGACTGCATAGATAACCTTAATTCATTTATTTTATGCACATACATTAGGATGCAGTCTCCCAGACTGCCATGGTTGTGCAGTCATGCACTTCTCTCATCCTGGTCATTGATGCTTCTAGTTTCCTGCCTCAGTGCTCTCTGAAAATTGTGAATGAACTAGTGCGGGGAAAGTCCTGCCCAGCTTCTAGGGCTTTCAACTAGAGCCTGCTCAGTTACTCTGAGCTATAGAGTCCACTTGTCATTGCTCAAGGCAAAGGAGTGTCCTCAGCACAGGCTCTGAATTGCAAGATAAAATGTTAAAACTGAATTCCCACCAGTTCCTTATCCAGTTTTGCACTGAGGAAGTCTAGGGTGGAGAAAAATACAGAAATACAGCTTTCACGTCAGCTGACTTTAGCTCACATCTGGAGCAAGTAATCACAGGTTTAATTTCTTTGCTAGACGATATCCTTCTGACAAGTGTGAATGGTACTAGAGCTTCATTTGTGATGCTTTGAATTTTTTTTTAATATGGGTAATTTGATCTTACTCTAGATCTCAAAAATAACCTCCCCTGTTTTTGTTTTACTGTGGGGAAGCATCTAGCCTTGAAGAGTTCAGCCTTAGCAGTGTGATAAGTTGCATATGCAACTGAAAATTAATGTTTCTGTAGAGAGAAATACTGCTTTAACATCATAAGAGATGTCACTGTAGTAACAAACTTGGCTCGTAATACTTGCCACTGTGCTGGAAACTTTTAGGGTTTGAAAAATTAGCAATTGTTACACATCGAGTATAACAGGTACTAGTCATGTTCCTTAATGTGATAAATTGTTCATGTCTGTGATGATGAGTGACGTAGGAGCCTATATAGATCAGAGTAATCTATATAAAAGAGAGAGTTTCTATGCTAAGCTACGCTAATGAGTGAAAAGCAAGTTCACCATTGTGTTTGACTTTAAGTGGGCTTTACTGTGGCATTTTCCTTGAAAATGCTGTGTAGATCTATATAACTATCCTTGTATTTTAAAAGTGAAGAGTTTTATATACTTTTTTTACTGAAAAGGTGCAGTATTGCCCTTCTTTTTTGTCTTGCCTCTCATCAGATAAAAGGAAATAGCATCTGAAGTGCAAATGACACAATTCATATCTTGAGGATTTCCTGTATGGAGACATTTAAAAAAAAAAAAAAAAGGCAGATATTCTTCAGTAGTTTTCCTAATGACTGACTGACTGTTAGAATTTGCTTTTGGTATCTATAAGTAGGAATTAAACCAAAACTCATTTAGATACATTTGTTCCTCTGGGAATCAATTTAATCTTTGCAACAATTTGCACTGGTAGTGGAGCTGGTTCAGAACTACAGCAATGCAAATGACATAAAAAATTTTGCTCAGCGAAAGTTCCAGTGATGATACTGTTATCCAAGTTTGCTGTTCACAATACCTATACCCCTTGTCTGTTGTGAGAAGATGTTTGGGGCATTTGTTCTCAGAAGTCCAATTACTGTTTTAACATTTCGGAGCCAACATTGTATTTAAAATAGCTATGTATTTCTTAATCTCTTCTTCAACCCTACATGAAGTTAGGCAAAATCTGTATTAACTAGCAAGATATTAGAATTTACAAACTTAAAATCCACTGTATCATTTTATAAAGTAGTATCATTTCATGAGGCCTTCAATTGTGCATTTGTAAAATTTATTCTAACAATTTCAGTTTTTCTAAACTGGTGCTATGTTGTGTTTGTAACCCAGTAAATTTTCTGCATTTATTAACCTACATATTGAAGGCATTAGCAAATGCCAATTATATAAAATAATAATAAAGAAAAAACAACAAAACAAAACTTGTTATCACACTGATCATGGAGATATGACTGATCATGATCTCCAGAAGTCATCCAGCCAATACACTTGCCCTGCCAATATGCTCTTGGCATAAGTGGACTGTTTGTCTAGAGATAGAGGTATACTTTGTTTTTCTCTGCATGTATTGACTAGTAGTAGTTCAAGTATGCACAGGAAAAACAATCATGTTTTGTTAGTGGGGTTCTAGGAAAATGTCAGCTGGTTAGAATTAGAAATTAGTTATAGAAGGGTGGGTGGGAGGGAGGGCTGATTACAATAGGTGAGGTTTTTTTGTAGTACTCTACATGAAACAGTTGGTATTGAACTATCATGTGCTTCTTTCATTACTTGTGATTTAGACTGTACTGGTGCTGCACACCAAAAATACTGCAAAGATATTGTAAATCTTACAAACCTTAACATTTCTGTAGGAAATATGTGTCCTTTTAAAATAGCTCCTTGTGATCAGAAATGCAGGCTATATTGCTCAAAATGTTCCTTTTTGTTTGGTGGGTTTTTTTTTTTGCTCTTGTTTTTTTTTTCTTTCTCCATTTTCCTTTTCTTTCTCTTAGGCTGAAATAAATAGGCATAAACTGGATTGAACGGTCCTTAATACTTAGTGGGGTTTTTTTGTGTGTTTTCAGTTGGTTGGGGTTTTTTGTTTGTTTGTTGGTTTCTATTTATGTGGGTTGGTTGGTTGGGGGTTTTGGGGGTGGGAGTGTTTTTTGGTTTGTTTTCTTTTTCTTCCAGAGACTAGTTTTAAATAAATACGCAATTTGGTCTTTGACTGATCCCTTCTATAACTTGAGACAAGCTGATTAACTGTTCAGGCCTCTATCTCTTCTTTCAGAAGGTCAAGCTAACACTTCCTGAGAGTGTTTAGAGACTTAGTTATTATTTGAGATCTTCAGATGAAAGAGATTAGAGAATAGTAATAAAGTTTGTTCTATTTAAAACAAACAAAAAAATTTAGTGACTGCTCAAAGAAGAATCTACTTTGACCTCTCAAGTTTTTAATCTAAGAACCAGTTTTGTCACATTTTTCAGGCTTAACCTCAAGCATGTGAGAATTAACAAAATCAGTGGAACTGCATGCACACACTCAATGCTTCAAAGTGTTTGCAGTTCAGGGCCTGTGATATTTGCAATTGAAATGCTTTTTAAGGTTTGTGATTTTTACAAAATCAGTGGTATTCCAATATAGCACCTTTTTAACATTTGTCTTGATTCCAACTTAATACAATAACACATTTGTTTTAAATAGGTCCCTTTCATTTTATAAGTAAACATTGCCCAGCAGTAAAAGTATTGGTGTAACATATTTTAAAAAGGAAGTAATGCTTCTTATCATGTTGTATGTGACTTAAATGACTGTTTCATATTAAAACTAATCTTTCCTTATGTACTGCTTAAATATACCTGTTTTGGGATATCAGTTCAGTACTTTTTATACAATCTTGAATGTGTTCCACATTGGTGACATGTATTTTTGCAACAACTTTTGTTTCAATTTTAAATTAGAGCATGTCTGAAGTAATACATGCATTAGTGCTGTGGTGTGTGGCAAAGTTAATGTATGTAATTCAAATTGGAAAAAAGTTTCCAGACTTTGTCCAACATTAACCCTGTGGCCAGGGATTAAATTACTATGTAATACAAATTATTTCATATCATGATGTGTTTTAAGCTACTCTATGACGTATGTGAAACATTGTTTATGGATTGGTAGCTGGCATGGTATCTTGCATAGAATGAGGTATGATAGATGGTAGCATTTCATGGTAACTAAAACTGACTACCTTTCAGAATGTGCAGCACTTAGGTGCATTGTCATATTTTTTCCATAACTGTTAGTATGAATTTCTTAATACTATCCACTGACAAATGGGTGAACATTTGGTAATAAGCTCATGGGTGTGAAAATTCTATTCCAGCACTTGGTTTCTAAAACATGTAATTTTTCTAATCTATTGGATGTGATTAGATCTATTCAGAAGGATGTAGAACTGATGTATTTTGAAGTTGTTCTGCAATTGCTAAGTTTTGTCTGAAGCTTTCTATATTAGAATAGACTCTTCCTTAAAATTGGAAAATTAAGTGTACTTAGTAGAACTTTTAAGGCAATATAACTCCTACATCTTGAGTTATGCACATTCGCGTCTTTGTATTGTCTTCCCCTGACTTCTTGTTGGCTTATGCTTTATATGGAAATAAAGGGTCCCTTTGGTGCCCTAGTGTTGTGTGTCATCAGTTCTGAGGTAATTAATTCTGGATGGTGTTCAGCCCCTTAGAGAAGCTGCCTATAGCTGAAAGTTTTCAATGTCACCCTTAATTTCCTGATTCCAAAATGGTTTATTGCACTGTCATAGGGAATACTTATTTTTGTATTGTTTGCCGTACATGTTTAGTTTTCCTTTTCACGTTCAAAGTATCTCAAAATAATTTTTGATCCAACTCCACCTTTCTACTTTGAGATTTGTGCACTGTAATTCAGGAGTTGCTGTACCAGAGACAACTCAGGACTGGGCTCACAAGAGATGTTGTGTCTATTCCCAGGTACTCGTGTTCTAAAAGGATGGTCTAAATTTGAACTTCTGTATCATTTAAGAAGGGCAGGCTTTTAATAGGTTTCTTTTTTTTTTATTTTTTTTTTTAATTTCTTGATACTTTTTTTCTGAAATGTGAAATACTATGGACATGTTGAGGATTTTTTTACTTAAAAGACAGTCTGTCCTCCAAGCTTTCATACATGGCCTTTACAGCAGATGCTAACTGTTCTTTAGGGTCTTTTTATATTTTTTTGTCCACATTCTTCTTTCAGTGATAAAGATGAATCAAAAAAGGCAAGTTACCAATTTGCTGCCATCCAAACAGTGCAAAATATAAGCTGATTAAGATTGTTGACATTTTTTTTGTTAACAATGATGTGATGTTTTACCTTATAGAAGAACATAAATCAGAATTTGATTCAAGCGTTATTGGAAAATGTATATGGTATATTTTGTCCAGCCCTGTACGTAACTATTGCTTTCTGTTATCTGGTTTCAGTCTCTTAAAATAAAGGTAATTTTTGTGTGGAAGTTGCTCGTTGATTTTATGAAGATGCCTAAATTAACTCTTTGAATGTTTTGCTTGCGATAATGCATTTTTGATTAGGCATAATCATATGAGAAGCAGCGTGAAGTTGTGTTGATCAGAAAAGTAGCTTCTGCCTCTCAGAGAGGTCCATTGTTCTGTAAAGGCAGTAATCTGAAGTGACTTCAAGGAAGATGAGAAGAAGTCTTGCACCATAGGACCCATTTCTTTCTTACAGGATAGAAGGGAAGGCTCGGGCACCATTTGGCTGAATAGATATTTTAGAGCTGTCTGTACTTTGGAAAAGATTATGCAAAGATTGATTTATTCTAATTTATAAAATTATTACTAAGGTATTTGTGTTTGTTGAAATGTCAGAACTAACACATATCAAATCAGTACCTTAACAGTAATCTTTAAAAGCAACTGATACAAGTGGTCTCAAACTGTGCACGCAAAACAGTTTGTTAGAATAAATAACATTTCATAAAATGTTCCTACTCTTCTTGTAAATTTTAGAGGTGTGAACATTTAAGAAGGATGGGAGGGAAAAAAAGGTTATTTATTAAAGAAAAGAAAATTATACTATATAAAGGATTTATTTTTGTTTTCCCCATACAGTAAAGCCTCTGAAGCCATTACAAGTGAAATGGCCCCTGGAAGAGATGTATGTATTGGAAGCTGAATGGTCCAGACTATTAGTAGTATTATTAAAATTGTCTGGAATATAAATCTCCATCCTTCATAGCATGGGAGATAAGAATTTAAGAATAAAGTTTTCCAGGGAATTTTTTTTTTTAAATCTCCTTTCACTACAAAGTTTCTTGAACTTTTGATTGGCAAGTAATTTTTTATCCAGGTGAGCTAGCAATAAGGGGATGTATATGACAATAGGTGGTGTTTCTGCAGACATCAATACAAGACTTTTAAGTACTTGCTCAGTCCTTTTTGTGTCCTTTAGCAGCTAAATCTGCTACATTGATGTAGAAGTGTGTTAGTGACCTTTGCTGTGTTGTCTGCAAGTGAAATAGATAGCTCTGCAATGGAGATCAAACTTCTACATAAATAAGCTTTTCTGTTAACATATCGGAGCTGTTTTTGTGTAACTTGAGAACACCAAACACAGGTAACCATAACTATGTCCTGTCTTGTAAAGTGTGTATATGTAATGTTCTTTCTGGCAGGAATAAATAAAAAGCTGCTTCATTTCAGTATATTCTCTGTGCTTAAACTAAAAGTGACACCTGGATGACCAAGACAGAAGACCAGTACTCAACAGATCTAAGACTTCTGTTATCTGTGAATGAACACTCCAAAACTGAAGGATGCATTCTGGATGACTACAGCTGCAATCTGGAGTGGTAGGAGATTTTGAGTTACTATTGCATTATAATCGTTGTCAATGCTGCTACTGGAACATCCTGCTTTAAAACAAAACACTATTGCCTCAAATATCCATTACTTCACCTAGGAAGCAGACAAGTAGGATTTTGACTCTTGCGTGCAGTTCTGGCCTCTCAGCTTTCAGTATAATAGAACTAAGAAAGCTTCCAGAGGTCAGCAAGGAAAATAAAGCAACGTAAAAGAAATGTAAGCTAAGAGTCTTTCTAGGAATAAAAGAACATCTCTTAGAGTAGAGAAAGGTCTATAAAAAAACCTCAACAGCACAGAAGGGATGTTTAGGACTTCCTTATTTCTTCCTTGTCTGTACTTGCCTGAAGTTTGTCTTACCATATAGTCAGGTACTAAATAAAGGTAACACAAAGCAGATTTAAAAGAAACAGGAAGATTTTTTTTGTTCTCACAGGGAGAATTTTTCCTCAGGTTTTATTTACTTACTTATTTTCTCTTACAGCTTCCTAGACTGTTAGCAGTTGATTTATGAAGACGTCACGGTTTTAAGTCTAGGTTCAGAACTATAAACCACAGAAGCTCATCTTCTGCTGCAGCTGACAGCAAAGCTCCTTATGCCACGGTGCAGATCCTACCGTAAGTCTGAAAACATACATCATGAAAGGTTGAAAAAAAATAAAAGAAAAAAAAAAAGTCACATGTGCCCAAAACACGTGAAGCATTTTGACTCTTACATGAATCTCTTTCCTCTTACACATTTGAATTAATGAGGAATTTAATTCAATTGTCAGATTCTAGTCCATGCAATCATTCATTCAGATGATACTAATGTGGGTGAGTGTGGACAATAACCCAGAAATCGTATCAGTTGCAATGGATTTCTTGCTCTAAAAAAAATTTAACCCTCTGTGCTACCTAATTTGATATATATATATATACACACATATATATATATGTGCGTGTGTGTGTATTTAAAAGGTGCCACTACCATTTGAACGTCGCTTTGGAATGTAGATAGTAGCATGTAATTAAATCTTTAGTGATACACAGCAGAAATCTTAGCTAATATGTGTAAATGCTAAACTCAGATTTTCTTGGTCATATTTTAAAAGAAATAAAAGGGGGAAAACTAGACTTTCTTTGTTCTGTTTTTTTTTTTCCAAATAGTCCTATTTTTGTACATTTTTGAAGAACTTAAATATACCTGAATGTTTATAAAAAGATGCTGAGCTTGCTTTTCATCCCATAATCCCCAGAAGCAGTTGCTTTTTATATGGTAGACTTTATTTTGGCAGATAGTGTAACTGTTTGTTTGAGGAAAGTTGAATAACAATCTGCAAAGCACCTGAGTTTTTGGCTAAACCCACAAAATAGGCAGTATTGTGAGGCAATAGCATGGGGCTACCAGTATGACCTAGTAATTTTCAGAGGACAACTGGAAGTTTCAGTACATTTCTAAATCAGTCCTCAGCTCCTAATAATTTTTACCAGAAACTCTCAAAATAACAGTGGTTTCTTTATGGAAATGTATTTGGGTAATAAGAGCTGCACTCCTTCCTACTCTTCTTAGGTGTGAGTGATGAAAACCAGAGCAGTGCCTTACATGTTCACTGTATCTTAGCAAGTCAGTGGGGCAGCATCTGCAGTAGGAGTTCTCTCAACTAATCTCCTGAAGTTTTAGGAAGTCAAAAGGCACTGTATGTTTTCTCTCTACAACTACCCAAAAGGAGGTTGTAGTGAGGTGAGGGTCAGTCTTCTGTTCTCCCAAGCGACTGACAGGACAAAAGGAGATAGCCTCAAATTATGCCCGAGTAGGTTTAAGTTGGGTATTATGAAAATTTTCTCCACCGAAAGGGTTGTCAAGCCCTGGAACAGGCTGTCTGGGGACTTGATGTAGTTCCCCATCCCTGGAGGTATTGAAAAGCTGTGTACACGTGGTGCTGAGGGGCATGGTTTAGTGGTGACCTGGCAGTACTGGGTTAACGGTTGTTTCGATGATCTTACATGTCTCTTCCAACCAAAACAATTATGTGAGTCTGTGCTTAACTTCCTGCGCTGTTAACTGTGAGCTCCAGGAACAGCTGTTATAGCCTTCCCGGGTCCTGCACCGCCCCGCCGTTAGCTGGGGTTTCGCACTCCACCCTTCTCGCCCGCCACGGGTGGCACGGCGGGCTGCGGAGCCCTGGGCGCGCGTTCGACTCCGTTGCGCCTGGGGCCGGCGGCAGGCTCCGTAGGACTGCGGCTGCCTGTTGTCAGCAGATGGACCGGATGAGGCAGGGCCGGTTCCTGTTGCCGGGGCACTCGAGGCACTGCCGCACTGTCCCTATTCCGCCTCCCCTTGCGCGTTGTGGATCGCGCCGCTGCCGCCGCGTTACTCGGCGGGGAAGGGGAATGGGCCGGTCCAGCAACCCCACTCAGGCAGCACCATTGCCGGGCAATAGGCGAGGAGCAGCGTCCTGCCTTACTCCTCGGGGTCGGCCCCGCCCTGCACAGACGCCATTGACCAAGGCCGGGGGTGGGATCTGCAGCGCCTTCCGGGGCCGGAAGTGCTGACACCGGAAGCTGCTGCTCCTGGCAACGGCAGTGGAGCGCCCGTAGCAACCGGCGCAGCTATGCCGGTGTGGCTGCGGGAGTACAGCTGGCGGCAGACTGGCTCCGTCGTCTATCTCTCGCTGCCGTTGCGCGGCCTTCGGGTCAGCCCCGCCAACATCTTCTGCACTGATCAGTACCTGAAGGTGGGGCGGCACGAACTTTCTGTGGTGCGGTGGCAGTGCCGCCTTGAGTTGTGTTGTGCCCATGGGCCTGTGCCTTGGCGGTACTTTATAGCTCTGTGAAAATGCACACGCTTGATACACCATGGCAAGGCTGTCGAGTTCTAGTACTTAATCTATAGTCTCCCTCTGTATGCTACCAGCTCTTAGATACCTGTAACACTAGAGATTATGGCTTTCCTATTGTTCTCCATACTAATACTCTTGCTACTCAAGAGGTGCCAGCTGCTTTTTCTTTCATAAGTGGCTTGAATTATACACATTTGCTTATATTATGAATAATTCTAAATTTGAAGTCTGTGGTTTCTTGTGCATGCTGAAGAACCAATTTTTTTCAATCTCATTTATGTAGTCTAATAAAATGTATAATCTCTATACTGCATACTCGGCAAATTTGTTTTGTCAATAGCGTATGTTTCTTGTACTGTATTCATGTACTGACTATTTTGAATATGTGAGATTTAATTAAAAATTGTAAAATCAGAAATTATGTTTTTATAGGTAAGCGTCCCTCCTTTCTTATTTGAAGCTTTTTTATATGCTTCTGTTGATGACACAAATAGCACTGCAAAGATTGGAAATGGAATCATTTTCTTCACTTTGTATAAAAAAGAAGTGGCCATGTGGGATTCCCTAACTCTAGCAAATGGTAAGTTCTCTGCTGTTAAAGTAGATTGCAGGTAAGAAACCAAAACTGTGCCAGAACTTTTATTGCTATTGTAAACAATGTGAAACTTCTGCTGCTAGATATCTGCTAAGTTGGACTTTATTGATCGTAAAAAATGGAAAGTACATGAAAATGGACAAAATCTACTGGCTCTAGTGTGCGAAAGACCAATGTTTCATGTAATACTTGCATTTCTTTTGTGTGTAAGCAACTCTTAAAGAATCCAGTTTTACAAACATGGTACTTATAACACTAGAACTTCAAGCCTAAGTTGCTAAATTAATTTTTGGTGGTTATTTATTGTTTGTTTGTGGTTGGTTTTTTTTTAAGCAAGCAAGGAGAAACTGCAATATCTAAGACAGAATGCTGTTCTAAAAGCCCAGAAAAAGGCAAAAGAGGAGACAGAAGCAAAAAAAGTTACAAAACAGGAACACAAAAAATATGCTTTGGAGGCCACAATGAAGGTAAGCGTAGAAGGAACTCTACAATATGTATATGTGTAAGCAATTACAGCTTCTTGGTTAAATGTAACTGAAAAAGTATGAGAACTATAACATTTTTATTACAGTGGTGGAGAACTTTGGTATTTCTTTGTACTGAAAGCATACCTATTCACTAATATGGAAAAAATACTTAGAAGTTGCCATTTTCCATTAGTAACACTAATGAAAATATTTGGTGAGAAGATCAGAATTTTGTCATTTAAGAAGATTACATTAATGTGGCAAAACTAATCTTTTGTGGCCTTTGCATCAGAGCAAGTGTTTAGTCATTTAGCACTGTCAAAAACACTGATTAAAAAAGACCACTAAACTTGTTTATTCATTGCTTTCTTTTGTATCACGCTTGCTGTTCATTGCCTTTTGCGTGTGTCTATCTTTGTGGCTTTTGTGTACTTTAAGAAATGTTATTTTCCTCAGAATTTTTATGTAAATGAAAACTCCGGTCACTTTGTGATAAGAAGGATTTTTTTTTAAGTCTATAATGAAATTTTAAGATTGGATATGCAATTTGGACCAAAATGAACTGCAATTACATGTCTTAGTAGCAATATTATACCTGTTCTACCTATGTATTAATCTCAGAGACACTACTCATGGGATATGAAATTGTGAAAATAAGGGTAACTTTTGCTTAGTTGTTTTACTATTTTCAGATGTTACGTATCTCATAGATTTGTCTTTCAAACAGCTAGAAGAAGCAGAAAGAAAAAGAATTGAAGATCTGAAAGAAAAGGAGAGGCAGAAGGTCACTAAGGAGTTGGAGTTGTGGAAAAAACAGCAAAAAGAAGCTGAGAAGCAGAATAGAGTCCAAAAAGAAGGGAAACTACATCAAGAAGTACAACAGTTTAATGAGAAGAAAAATGGCAAAACGAACACATCCAGGATTCCTAATGAGGGAACTTCTAACACCAGACTCAAACCTACTAAAGGTTGTATTATTGAAGTACATGTTATAATTATTTTAAAGTGTGGCTTAAACTTTATTCCTAGATATTTCTGATTCATCATTTATATGTCTTAACCATACAGAGCTAATTCTTTTAGTTTACAGTCATTTGAGTGTCTTTATTTTCAGACAGTTTATGTGAGTTTTTAGCTCTTGTTTAAGTTTGAATATACAAAGGCAGGTTTTGTTCTAAGCTTTATAAAACTAAAACAGAAAGCCTTTCTTGACAGTGTAATGCGGACTTTATGAGGGTGGAGTTCCTGTTACCGTGTTCCTAACTGCTGGGTTTGACAGGAGGATGCAATCTCCTTTCATTCTCTCTGTCCCATGTCTTGGCCCTACAGAGAGCCAATTCAGGGAACTAAACCAACAGAAAATATTTAAATTTTTATTGTAGTTTTTATTGTTCTTTTGGTTTTTGTTTACTTGTTTGTTTTTTGTTTCAGTAAGGTTATTTTCATCTCTCACAGTTGCCCTGTCAGAGAATGATAAAGGATGTTGACGGAGATAGTGGTCTTAGCAAAGTTGTTAATTTGTGACAGATAACATAGCCAGTAAATAGATAGCATGATACATCAAGAACAAACATTTTTCGAATGCTTCCTTCAGAATAACAAGTCTAAACCTTTCTCAGGATGTTAGAAGTTTACTTCTAAGGTGTACTATTTCTTAATTAGTTGTACTTTGGTAGAAAAATAGAAAAATCTCTTTTGCTTCGTTTTTAATTTTCAGTACTCCCAATTTTTTCATAGGTCATGGTTCCTATAGTATGTTTTCAGAAAATTTAAAGGATGAACAATTACCAGCTCCTCGATCTGCTGCTACAATTAAAACCAACTTTACATCACGAGTTTTTCCTACACCTCTGCGAGAATCTCGCATTGCAGAAGAGGAGGAAGTAAGGATTGCTCTCTGGTTTAGTATAATGCTTTTGTTGTCTTCCAAGGTGGTGAATTATTTACTGTGTATTCAGTAAGAATATTACCTGTGCAATATTCTTATCTTCCAAAGAAGACAGTCTGATTTAAATTAAGATTTAAAAAAAAAAAAAGTTCTATATAAAAATTATTTTCACCAAGCATGTGATTATGGAAAATAATAAACAGCACGTTCCTTTTATTTTGGGAAGGGTAAAGAAAAAAAGGCAGCAATATTTACTTAATCCCTTGAAATACAAAATTTGAAATGTCTTTTCTGTTATATTTCAGATTCTTTAACTTCTGTCTTCTTAAAAAGAAGCTCACAGTTAATTCTTCTGAGCTGTATTGAATGAGCATGGAGTCATTTAGGAGGTTCCAAAGCAAACAAGCAAAAAAAAATATTAGTGATGCAAGACCCTTAGTTCTCATATAGTAAGAATATATCTTGGGAAACATACCTGATATTTCTCTCTATCCAACATATGTGGCAAAAAACATTCTTTTGATAGGAGTAAGTGAAGAGATGAAAGCAAAGTCTCAGTCCAATCTGTGATTGGATTCAGATTTTCCTTCAGAAATCATACTTGCATGCGTATGTTTACAGTGGCTACATAAACAAGCAGAAGCTCGAAGAACAGTAAATGCTGATTTGTCTGAGCTGGAAGACTTAAAAGAAGAGGAGAAGAATCCAGACTGGTTAAAAGACAAAGGAAAGTAAGTTAGGTTCCATTTGAACATGTACTTAAAATTAAGCATGAGCTATATAGTGTGTGTCCTTTGCTTAGTTTTGATGTTTTCTATTTGTCAGAGGCACAGATGGTGAATGTGTACATAGTAGAGAATTTATTGACAGCTTATGGGGTTTGAATCTGATAAAGTCATGAGATGCCATTGCTGAAACACATGATGGACAAAATCATTGTGAACCCATAACACTTATTCTTCTGTGAGGACAATTAAGTCAGTGCAATATTACACCTATTTGGATTTCCTTTAATTTGTATTTTTTAATTGAGAGGTGCAACATCAGTCTAAAACAAACTTTAGGAATTTGATAAAAACATTGGTATGTTTATATAGCTGTGTTAGACAGAAAGTTTTGATACATAGCTTCCAAAATTAGTCCTGTGCGTACACAGATGTGTCCACCTCTTGCTGCTCTTCATTGCTTTTAAGCAGTGACTATTTTTGTTGTGTCTTGTGCTATATTCCCAACATCAAGTTGGACTGAACTTTAGCTATGCTATTCTCAGAAAAGGCTATAAATGGCCATTTTCAAGGAAAGGTTGCTAAAACTTCAATTTTTGAAAAAGGAATTGTTAGCAATACGTAGCTGTTTATTTTGTGATTTATCGCCTTGTTTAAAGAACATATTTCACTTTTTGTTTTATACTTAGCAAAATGTTTGCAACAGGAAACTACCTTGCAGCTGTAAACGCATATAACCTCGCAATACGGCTGAACAATAAGCTTCCCCTACTGTATCTGAATCGTGCTGCTTGCCATCTTAAACTGAGAAATTTACATAAAGCTATTGAAGATTCCTCTAAGGTATAAGTATATAGGTTCTCAGATTGTCATTTTATACATAACTGTGATTTATTACTTGACGCTTCTGTCAAGCAGATCTGTAAAATACTTCAAAGTGCAATTCAAACTTTTAAAATTAAAAATTGATTTATTGAAGCCATGGTGAAATATTAAAATTAGATAGTGATTGATTAAAGAGCTTTCAGAAATTTTAAACAAAATAACAAAATATACCCCAAACCATTCTTCCACATATTTGGGGTGAATGGTCATAAGTTGACTGAGTATACATTTCTTTATAGATAAAATATTGCAGCAATATGTACACTTAAAAAAAAAAAAGAAAAAAGAAGAAAGGCAACTTAGAAAAAAGGAAATACCTACAGATACCTTTTGCATTAATTTGGTGGGAATTAAAAAATAAATGTGGTGGTAATGACACTGGTACATTACAAATCTCCCAACAAACCATCATTTTTAAAGGAGGGATGTATCATTTTGACGATTTAGCTTCCATTATTTCTGCAGTGAGAGAGGAATGATCTCAAACGGAACCTGAATAATTTGGAGAAAGTTTTCCCAGAATTACTGTTTTTTGAACTAATAAGTACTTGAGGCTCGAAACTTTTTTTTTTCCCCAGTAACTACTGCTACAACATATGCTTTTTCTAGGGCTACTTTTTGGTTTTTTTTGTAACATGGGATGTAATATCATATATGAAAATAGGATATGTTATTTGACTGTAATAAACACTTAATACAGTATTTGCCAGTTTTTAGCTATGGCAATGGATCTATATTTAGCGAACAGTGGGGTAACAGATAAAAATTTTAATTACTAGATTTGCAAGCTGTAGAGTTAAATTTGAATAGCTATTCTCTACTTCCATTTGAAGTAATTATTATATTACTGTATAATAATAGTAATTAGGTGAGAGAAGTGTGTAAATGAGTTAAAAAAAAACAATTATGGAAAACCTACCTCTAAATATTTTGGATATTTTCACTTGTAAAGGCACTAGAACTGCTGACACCGCCTGTTTCTGATAACAAGAGTGCTCGAGTAAAAGCGTATGTGAGACGGGGAACAGCATTTTGTCAGCTGGAATTATATACTGAAGGTGAGACCTTGATGTTTTTGAAAATGTGCACATGGATTTATAACATCATGCAAGTAATTCTCTGTAGCAAAATGAGACTGCTCACACCTTTATTTTAAAAGAACATTAAAGGAGGCTTCTACAATCTGTTGCTCTTCGACTGTGATCTTTTACTTAATTTTAAATTGTATTTATTTATTTATTTATTGACTAATTGCAATTCCACTCGAAAAATCTTTACAAGTTTTAAGAAAATTGATTTAAGGAGTGCAAATCAGTTTTTCCACTGAGGAAAAGGCTTTAGGGAGTTTTGTCTTTCATGTTTTGTCTCCTGGGTCATTCTTTCTGTTCATAATGGCCAGTTACTGGGCATAGCAGCCTGGTGGCCATGGAAGGTATTAGTGAGGAACGAATGAGAGGTCAGAGACGAGGTATTTGCAGGAGGAAGCATTCCAGTGTAGGATGCAAACTGATATGAAACTAGATTGCATACTGGTTTTACTGTTCATGATGCCATGTTTTATTTTGAGATTTTTTTACAGTATTTCCAACTATAGAACAAATTAACTTAAAATAACCTGAAATTTTTGTAAAATATTTGCTTGTGAAGGTCCCAGTAGCTTATCTTTGTAAAATAACATATGAAACCCATATTGATGAACAAAATGTTTCATCAGGTTTGTGTGATTTGTGTGAAAGTATCTGAATTAGCAGTGCCCCTACTGAGTTCTTTAAGAATCAGTTTAGTTTTTTAAGGCAAATGTACAAGTAAAAGTCCATACGAGAAAGCTAAGAATAATCAAAACGTTGATGCTGAAATACACTAAGCTTTTCACATTGGTTTCATTTTCCTGCTTATGAATCCCTTCATCATTTTCTTACATCTCATTTCCACATGGAAACCTTATTAAAAAAAGTTAAGCAAGATGTTATTTTACTTTCTGTATTCATGGTTTGCTTTTCCCCTGCCAAGCTCTAGTATTCATGGCTCATGGCTTTTTTTTTTGTGGTTTTGTTTGTTTGGTTTTTTGTTTTGTTTGTTAGTGGGTTTTTGTTTGTTTTTTTGGGTTTGGGATTTTTTTTGTGTTTTCATGCAGTTTCATTCTGTCACTCAGTTTTTCTCTCATCTGTGGAACACTTTTGAACACTCTTCTCAGGCAGACACAAGTGTGTGTAAATGAAAATGTTTATATAGTGGAGTATCTCCGCTAATGTTTCGTAAAATAATGGAAACAAAATACAAATGTATTTACTGACAAAAGTTAAACCTAATGTCATTTTGATTCCATCTTTTTCAATAGCAAAACTCAAGATCATAAAGTTATGCGTATGACTAGGGAACAGTTATTTCCAGTTAGTTGCTTGACATTCTTATTAATATATCTGTATTAGGTCTCCAGGATTATGAAGCAGCTCTCAAGATTGATCCTAAAAATGAAGCAATAGGAAAAGATGCTGAGAAGATTCGATGCCTAATTCAAGGAACAACACAAGATTCTTAATAGAAAAAAGAAAGAGAAACTTTTTGAGAGGGATGCCTCTTGAGGTCATCAGAAGGAGTTTTAGCTCTGTTCGATATATTGTTAACTAGACATGTTTGTTTCACTCAGAACACCTAAAAATTGGTGAAAGATTGCATATATGATATTAGATATAGTTTTGATACAAAGCTTTCATATTTTTCTTTCTGTGAAATATTGGTGATTTAAAGTTACTAAATGAAAACAATATTTGTCTGGAAATATTTACTGAATCTAGACAACGGGTGTTCAGTTGTCTGAAACTGTACTGAACAGTTTCAGTAACTCTATGTAGTCAACACTTGTTAACTTCCTATCTTTCTGTTCTCCACCAAAGCTGAAAGTTATGTTATATAGGTGGTTTGTTTTCCTCTGTCCTTATTGTTCATAGTGTTTGGCATCTCTGAAACTAAAAGAGTGAATTTAGATACTCTAATTCAGGCATCCAGTCTGGAAAACCTCGTCTTGGAAGCACAGAGGTAGATTTTACATTGTGTGTAACATTTTTTTTAACATTAAGGTACACTGAACGTTTTCAGACTATTTTGAAAATTTGTTTGGGCTGAACAGACAAGGTAATTGGAAGAATTATAAACCTGTATATGGTATTATAGTGTAGTAGTAAATTAATCCTGTGATAAGTTGTCCTGTTAGTGAATATGACTTACTTCCTCCATCCTGCTACAATTAGTTACCTTATGGTGTGGCTGTAAAGCATCTTCTAATTCGAAACATTGTTATTTATAGGAGAATATGTATTTTTATTGAGCTGGTATTTTCATTTGTACTCTGTTGCCATGGACCAGTATCTCAGGCATAGTGGTGTGATTAAAGCTTCTTAAAAAAGGGAGCATCCTGGTGAGGCTCTAAATGTTGCAAAATGCTGTGAAGCATAACACTGTGCTTTGAAGTCCTGCACCTGTTGGTTTGGATTGTGGAAGAATGTAATACAGAATTGTATTATTTTTATATAACTGGCTGGAGGGCCAGGCCCAGAGAGTGGTGGTGAACGGTGCCACAGCCAGTTGGCGGCCAGTCACTAGTGGTGTCCCTCAGGGATCAGTGCTGGGCCCCATCCTGTTCAATATCTTTATTGATGATCTGGACGAGGGAATTGAGTCCGTCATCAGTAAGTTTGCAGATGACACCAAGTTAGGAGCAGGTGTTGATCTGTTAGAAGGTAGAAGGGCTCTGCAGAGGGACCTTGACAGGCTGGATGGGTGGGCAGAGGCCAATGGGATGAGATTTAACCAGGCTAAGTGCAGGGTTCCTACACTTTTGCCACAACCACCCCATGCAGTGCTACAGGCTGGGGACAGAGTGGCTGGAGAGCAGTCAGACAGAAAGGGACCTGGGGGTGCTGGTTGATAGGCTGAACATGAGCCAGCAGTGTGTCCAGGTGTCCAGGAGAGACAATGGTATCCTGGCCTGTATCAGGAATAGTGTAGCCAGCAAGACAAGGGAGGTTATTCTTCCCCTGTACTCAGCACTGGTCAGGTCACACCTTGAGTGCTGTGTCCAGTTCTGGGCTCCTCAGTTCAAGAGAGATGTTGAGGTACTGGAACATGTCCAGAGAAGGGCAACAAAGCTGGTGAAGGGCCTTGAGCACAAGCCCTATGAGGAGAGGCTGAAGGAGTTGGGGTTGTTTAGCCTGGAGAAGAAGAGGCTCAGGGGTGACCTCATTGCTGTCTACAACTACCTGAAGGGAGGTTGTAGCCAGGTGGGGGTCAGTCTCTTCTCCCAGGCAACCAGCAGCAGAACAAGGGGACACAGTCTCAAGTTGTGCCAGGGGAGATACAGGCTGGATATTAGGAGGAAGTTCTTCACAGAGAGAGTGATTGCCTATTGGAATGGGCTGCCCAGGGAGGTGGTGGAAAGAAAAGATTGGATGAGGCGCTTAGTGCCATGGTCTAGTTCATTGGATGGGGCTAGGTGATAGATTGGACTGGATGATCTTGAAGGTCTCTTCCAACCTGGTTGATTCTGTGATTCTATATATGTGTTAGCATTTGTAATACCATATGTCCTGGTTTAGCCCCAATGAGATGGGGAGAGAAGGGTAAAAGTGAGGAAACTCTGGTGTTGAGATAGAGAATTTAATTTGGAAAGCCAATGAAGGAATTAATTTGTCACTTCCCATCAGCAGGCAGGTATTCAGCCATCCCTAGGGAAGCAGGGTTTCATTACACATAATGGTTACTTGGGAAGACAAATGTCATCACTCTGAATGTTACATTCTTCATCCTTCTTCCCCAGCTTTTATATGATGATCATGATGCTACATGGTATAGAACATCCCTTTGGTCAGTTGGGGTCAGCTGTCCCAGCTGTGTCCCTTCCCAACTTCTTGTGCATCCCCAGCCTACCTGCTGGTGGGGTGGTATGAGGAGCAGAAAAGACCTTGGCTTTGTGTTAGCACTACTCAGCAGTAACTAAAACATCCCTGTGTTATCAACACTGCTTCCAGCACAAATCCAAAACACAGCTCCATAACAGCTACTATGAGAAAATTAACTGTCCCAGTCAACACCAGCACATGGTGACAACCTGAAACACTGGACTTGAAGTGGTTCTGTTGTGTGAAGCATTCTGTCCACGTTGTGGCCATTTCAACTACACTCCTTTCAGTAGCAGTTTTAGTGATGAATTTTCCACATCTGTCTCCTGAATACCATTTATGACAGATTTCTATCTTGAGAATATTTATTATGCAGATACATGTTATTCTGTGTAATTTTTACACTTTTGGAACAGGGAGAAGGTGGCAAGTGTTGCTTCCATTTGCTTTATTGACAGCCGTTCAGTGCTGAGGTGAGTCAGAAATGTCTGAAGTAGCTGCTGTTCCTTCTTTCCTACAGGTACCTACTGCATGGCAATGGGAGAATACTGTGTTTGTAGCAGATGGAAGGAGGCCAATGCAGAAACTTCAGTGCCTCAGTTGTGAGGGTACTGGTATGTTTGCCAAAACATGGCAATTTTCTGAGAGGTAGTGGGGGATGAGGAGGGGAGGCTGACAATGGCAAAAAGAAGATTCAAAGAAGCAGATGTTGATTGGAAGTTCCTGATTTTCTCTTTTGGTTCCAGAGCCTGTTAGAAAGTCTGTGAATGTCTGCATAGGCTAGTTGTATTGTAGTAATTTGTTGTAATTACTCAAAGCTATTTTTGATGTAGACAGGCGTATTTTCCCACTGCTATGAAATAGAGTGACTTCTTCAGATGTTAAGGAAGCAAATATGAATGGCATGAACAGTATCTGCCTGTTTAATTGGATTATACTGTGAGCAAATGGATGTTAAACTTCTGACTTCAGTACCTGAGCTGATTTGGTGTGTACGTTGTATCAAAGTTACATGCATTAAGTTGGTATTAGTGTCCTGAAATACAGGAATGTGGAGACTTGACTTTTAAAACCAGAAAATACTTTAATTAAACCAAATAAGCTTTCAGGCCTATGTCTCTTGCACTTAACTCTTTTAATAAAATTAGAGTTTCACATTTATGATAGTAGTTTTGAAAGTTTTATGGGTTTAGGTCTGATTGAGAAAAGTGTATCATCAAATGGTCTTTCTCAATCATGTTCACATGTGTGCATTTTTTTTTCTCTCTGCAGGGAGATAAATAGCATGACAGCCCATTTAGCTTAGTAATCATGGAAAGTGCTCTAACGCGGTGTTGATGAGCATGTGCTAAAACTGCAGTGAATAAGGTACATCCCTTAGTTTTGCTGAGCAAGCTTCAGAGGTGCAATGAAATCTTTTTTTCTGTGCTTCTCAGTTGTGGAAGAGATGAAGACAGCCAAGTTGCTGGTTTACCAAAAAAAAAAAAATCAGGTAAGGCATTCTGACTTTTCCTTTGCTTTGCTTATTAATGAGCCTGTTCTGTCTGAATACGGAGAAAAACATCTTTCTTCTGAGGGTGCCCAAGCACTGGAACAGGCTGCCTAGAGAGGTTGTGGAGTCTCCTCTGGATTTTCAAACCCACCAGGAGGCGTTCCTGTGCAGCTTGCTCTAGGTGATCCTGCTTTAACGCGGGGAGTTGACGAGGTTATCTTCAGAGGTCCCTTCCAGCCCCCACCAGTCTAATTCTGTGTGCTTCTGTCCATTGCTGGTTAGCTAGTTGGGGATGTCCCTGCTCACTGCAGGGGGGTTGGAGTAGATGACCTTTAAAGGTTCCTTCCACCCAGTGCATTCTATGATTGTGTGATCCTGTGATTACACCTGAAAAAAATCTTTCCCCACGCGGTCGGTGCCTCCGAGCTCACTCCTTCATGAACAAGCTCCGTCACCGACCGGCTCGCAAGCCCGCTCTGCAGCCCTCGTCCCTATCCAGTTGCGCCCGCGCCTCCTCTCCACGAAGCTCCTTCGCTCCCTCCGCCGTCCGCTGCTCAGGCAGGCCAAGCTCGGCGCTACTGTCCCAGCCCGGCTCGTCCCTACCGCCTGCTGGTGTGCAGGGGCGCCGTGGGCGCTCGGCCTAAGCTCAGCGGCGTGGCGTTGCCATAGCAGCGGGAGTCCCGGCCGCCCGGCGGGGCGGGGCGGGCCGCCCGCCGCGGCGCACTCTGGGCGCTGTAGTTGGCAAGTGGAGAAAGGCCGGCGGGCGGCGGCGGGGCCTGGACTACGCTCGCCAGGGTGCCGCGGGACGCCGCCGCCCTGCGCAGGCGCCGCCGGGGCGGCCCGGGGTTGTTTTTAACAGCGTCACCGGCGGCAGCAGCCGGTTGCTCCTCGTCTGTGTGGAGCCCCGCTGGGCACCGCACTCAGGTAGGCGACGGGGCGGTGGGGCAGGCCCTGGGGTATCTGTCGTCTTCCGGCCGGTCTTGGTGCACCGCAGCCTCCCGGGGAGCGCGGCGGACGAGGGTGTGGAGAGACTGCCTGGAGCGGGGCAAAGCTTGGGGACGTCGAAACTGAGGCAGCCGCTGTTGGTCGCAGGGAGCAAGTAACTGGGGCGCGGCGGGATGGCCGCGACTCTCTGGCGACCAAGCGGGCACCGCGGGCGGCCTGCCCGCCCGCCCTGACCCTGGCCGAGGCCCTGGCGCTGGTGTTTGCCAACTTCCTTCTCTTTCATCATCTGCCTCAGTCCCTCCGGCTGATGCAAGGTGTTCTGTTTCATAAATGGTGTTATTGTTGTTTTAACTGTTACGGCACCCTGCTGCTTGCTGATGCAGTAACAGCAGTGAGAGAGAAGCAATGGGTGTTGAGCAGGGGATTCCCAGCTTTGGGATGCATTGGCTTTTAGAAGCCACATTTGCCTTGCTGGAAATTGTAGCAAGGAAATAGTCTTTATGTGTTGATAAACATATTAATCAAGAAGAATATTACTTTAAGGAAGAAATTGCAACGCTTAGCAGAAATAATAGATTTGCATGAAAACCTTCAAGTACAATAGCACTGTAATATTCTTTAATTTCTAATGTGCAATAAAGAAGAAGACAACTGCAAGGTTTTACTTGGAATGACAACTCAGCAAACTGTAAAGAGCACTGTTTCCCATTGGTGCCTTGTTATTCATCTTTGCCAACACTTGTGTGTTTTTTAAAAAGTCTAGGATTACCTGATTGAAGACACCTAGGTTTGGTTAGACTGGAATGGTTACTCTTTTGAGACTTGTATTTTTTCTGCATCACAGTGGATGCATAGGATGTGGTATTTATTTTTATATAGATTTGTAGGATGACTTGGTATTACATGATCATCAATACATATGGCTGTAAACGTTTACACCTTGGAGTTCTGGTTTGCATTTTGCTAAGGTTAGAAAAATAATTCATAGTTCTGACTCCCTGGCCACGCTCTCCCTCCCATAAATGCATAACTGTTGAACTATGAAAATACAATAATACTTATCTAGGTAGAAATTGAAAAGAGGATGTCACTGAGAACATAGGACATACATGGGCCTAGAATCAGCTTTGCAGTTTAAACTGGAGTATAGAATTTGAACTATAACTTTCTTTTGCAAAATAATGTCAATAAAGGTAGTGAGAAGGCAGAGCAGTGTTGCTAGGTGTGTGGGATGATGTTTTCTTTGTTTCTTCCAGTCTTTCCTGCTGTCTTGTCCTGACATACAGGAGATGTGGCGTGCTCTACTGTATCCTGAAGTTATCCCTGGTATTGTTAGACTAGAACCTGTTAGCATCCTTTTGATTGTAGGCTTCATGTCAGTTTAATGCTGAAAGCTACTTTTTTTTTTTTTATTATTACTTTTTTTCCCTTTGTTTTGTATCTGTTGCCAGTTTTGCAACATAGCTAGCAATGTTTCTCGATAGGTGGCAAGTTCTGCTGCTGGTAATTACTTTCTTCTGATAGGAATACTGTTGTTGAATGCTTGGTCAAATTCAAAACAATTTAATGACAGCAACAAGATGTTATTTCAGGAGAACTGTGGAATGCAGCCTTTGCCATTTGGGCAGTTATTTTGATGATTGAAGAAGTATGATTTTAAAGAAACCTCTATATATATGTATACACATTAAAAAAAAAATTGACTGAATGCAATAGGAGTTAAGAAAAAACAACAGATCTAAACCAAAAAACTCCCATCTCCCTACCCTACTGCAACCCTGATGTCCCCTAGCTGAGATTCCAGGAAAAGAGCTAGAAAGGGAGAAAAAAGATCTAAAGGAAAGTGACAGCCATAATGAATCAAGGGCTTTATAATGAATGGCAATCCGGTTTCTCTGAAAGTTTGATACCTATTTGAGTATAAATGAGTGTTTTTGCTGTGTCAGCTGTGGTTGATATTGTCACCATTGCCTTTTTTACAGAGGAACCTCACCTATGTTAATCAAAACTGATAAGAGAAAAGCATTATATATTAAAAAAGATGCTAACTGCCGTACTGCAGAGATATGAGACAAATGTTTACTGTATTTTGTTACTATGCTAAATGGAATTGTAAGTTGTGCATTTTGTTGTGCACGTTTTTAGGCACACTGGCATATTTACGTGTTCTGATTCAAGGTTTGCATATGTTTTCTATGTTAACAAATAGGGAGTAAAGACAGGATTGGTAATGATGTAAATAAATTTAAACAAATAGGTACCTTTCTCTGGGTTCTTACTGGAAGTAGCTACATATGGGAAATAAAGCAGCTGTCTCAAATTCTCAGTGTTTGGTCAATCATCATTTTATAGAAGATTTATTGAACCATGATTTCTTTTCCTTTTTTATTACGTTGGATGCACAATGTAACACACAACGGACTAGAAATGTTTCTATTTTGGGAAAGGTTTTTATTTTTCCCCCAAGATAAATCTGGCTGAAGCCAGACAGCTATCATCTGAAAATAACTACCAAAGTCACCTGGAAGTATTGCAACAAATAAAATTTGTAGCTTAAGGTTTTCTTGGTTTTGTAATCTCCAGGTGTTCTGTAAACTTTAGTCAGAATCACTATATTTGAGAGTACATGAAAGAAGTTAATGAAACATGAAGCATTTTTTGCCTGGTAGTTGAAGAGTGTTGGTTCCAAAAGATCTTACTTTATCTCTTCTCAAAAACCCCATGGTGTTCTTCTTAAATAAAGTGTAGCTTCTGTGCATGTAGTGGTTCAGAAATTGCTTCATCTACTGAACTGTGTTTTAAACAATGATGCTACGGACAAGTTTTAAATTTCATTATAGATTTATTGGCTAGCCTTGTGTGTGTGTTTTATTGAGGTACTCTTAAGAGCATTTTGTCTGGCTAAAATAGTTAAGTACCTACCAAAACTGTATTTGCTCCAAGTATGCAAAAATAAGAAATATGTACAAAAGAATATATTTTCTTCCTAAACTCTTGTTTTATCCTTTTTTTTTTAATTCCAGGTGTAAGTTAGCATAGTGTTGAGTAACGTGATATGGATCTTCTGCTTCCTTTATTTTTTTTTCAAGAGAGCAGTGAAATTAATGTATCTTGCATGTTAAAAGATTCTACTTTAACTTGCAGCGTGCTTTGAAAATGTCTGAAAATTCCAGTGACAGCGATTCATCATGTGGCTGGACTGTCATCAATCATGAGGTAATCAATCAATAAAAGTTCTGTTGGTTTAAGACTAGCTGTATGCAGTAAAATCTTATTTCAACTTTATAGTTTTTGTTTTGTGTGGAGCTGGCATATCAACTGAAAATATAGAAGAGAGATTTATAAACAAGACAGCTTAAACCTACTGTTTAAAACCATCTGTCTTTTACTATTGTATTGGGTTTGGCTGAGCTGGAGTTAATTCTCCTCAGAGCATCTTTCTAGTGCTGTGTTTTGCAGTGCTGTACCTGGGTGTTGATAACACACCAGTGTTTTGGCTACTGCTGAGGGAGCACCCATGCTGTGCTTTTCCAACATTTTCCCACCCCAAGAGTGCGCTGAGGGGTGGGCAAGATCTTGGGAAGGGACACAGCTGTGCCAGCTGACCCACACTGGCCAAAGGGGTATTCAATGCCATATGATGTCAGCTCAGATAAGTAAGCTAAGTAAAAGAAGGAAGTGTGGGGATATTCATCCATGGCATCTGAACCCTGCTTCCCGGGAGTGCCTGACCACCACCTGCTGACGGCAAGTACAGAATAACATCTCTGCTTTTGCTTCTGTGCACAGCCTTTGCTTGTGCTTCATGTTATTAAAATTGCTTATACCTTATTACAGGCCTTCTGTTATATTTTCTCCTCTCCCTTGTCCATCTAAGAAAAGGGGAGTGATAGAGCAGCTTTGGTGTACATTTGGCCTCCAGCCAGGACCAAACCACCACAACTATAGCTGATAGAATTTTTGTTACTTAAAAGAATAGGGTTTTTCCTACAGCTGTTTTACTTTGAAGAATTGCTGGAATTTTAATGAGATGTTATTCTCTGTTCAATCTGTCCTGAAAACATTGACATCCAGTGTATCCTGTCAGTTACTGCTAATATATTTCTTCTTTTTTCTCCAATCCTCTCCCCTTCAAAGACCACCCCCAAAAAAAAACCCCAAAACCAACAACAGTCCCCCCCCAAGCCAAACAGCCCGCCCAAAACAAATGACAACCAAAACCTCAAACCAAACAATTAGGAATTATGGGTATTAAAAATATCTCATGCAGAAGGGAATGATTTTATGATTTTTTCCACATCTTTTCTGCCACTAAAGTATCTGATCCTAGTTTCAATAGCTACTGTTAAGGAGCAGCCTTCTGTCCTTACGTTCTGTCTGTCCTATTAGGAAAGAAATAGAGTAGAGACAAGTTTATACTCTGTAACTGGAATAGTAGAAGGGCTCATAAAAATGATAAAGGTTTGTGCCTAACTAGCTGCTTTGGTTCCTGACTGGAATAGTCTGTCTCTGAGTTAAGACCCTGACTGAGCTCAGGAGGTTGAGAACTGGCATAAAGATAGCTGTGAGATATGCTGCATCTGATCTTGTATTGCCTTGCTCTGCTTACTGAAAATATAGGTAGGTAGAGAAAGAAGCTCATAGGCCTATTGGTCTTACTTGTACAATTTTAAACACTAATTTCTGTAGTATGCTCTTCTGCATTGAGAGAAGGAAAGATACAGGGGTTCAGAGGTCTTCAGAAATCAAAGACTGGTTGGAAATCACTTGGGGATGTTCATTTTATAGAGAATATGTAATTATTCCATACCTGAGATGCTGAAGTTTTCCTGAGGTTTCTTGCCTCAAGTGGAATCAAGGGGAAGCTGCAGTGAGTAAAGGAATGCCATCATTTTATTCAGTTTCTAGGGAAATGAAGATGATAGTAAGGCAGGACAGCTCTCCTGGAATGTGAGGTCAGGAATGAGAACTACAGCCTTCTCTGAGCTTAAAATGGTGATGATTGAGAGCTTGCTACACTTGCACTTTGAAGGTCTGGAAAACTGTAACAGCCTTTGAAATGGTAAGGAATTCTGTGAAAAGGATTGAGTTTTGAAGTGACTTTCTTCTGTGTTTTCAGGAGACTTGCAGCAGCTTTTAGCACAAATTCACATTAGCATTTTCAGTTTCCTTAGCCCTTTTGTTCAAGCAGGCATAAAATATATAGAAATAACTTGGATGCTGGCATGTTTTGGAAGAGGACTTTGTAAGGCAGTGCAGAGCTGAGCTAGTGGTGGCAACTAAGAGAA
Source organism: Indicator indicator (assembly GCF_027791375.1). Taxonomy (NCBI): domain Eukaryota; kingdom Metazoa; phylum Chordata; class Aves; order Piciformes; family Indicatoridae; genus Indicator; species Indicator indicator. The sequence continues at coordinate 9,206,891 of NC_072025.1, forward strand.
TGGTTTCTTTCCACTAGGCAAACTGTTGCTGAAGAGTGATCTGTTGTGTAAGGAAGTTGTGATGGTAGATTGTGTGGCAGTGGGTGGAAAGGGCTACATGCAAGGCATGCTCAGTTGATATGTGGAGCTTTATCAAATTTGTATGGCTTCAGTTGTGTTTCTGGCCATCTGCTGATCTCTGCTGTAGCTTCATTTATTATGCATGCTTTTATTTGGGATGAAGTGCTAGATTTCCCTCATTCTTTGATCAAGTCTGGGGGTATAGCTGTTTATGAAGTCACTATTTTGTCTATGTAGCCCTGGTTTAATTGGTATGTTTCTGTTTCCTGACTAGTTGTATGAAGTGACAATGGCTTTATTAAAATACAAGTAATTTTTAATTCATGATAGGATAAAGGTTGAGACCAAAGAAGAGAAGTGTAGCAATTGAAGGTCTGTTGGGATGGGATTTATTTCCAAGGTGTCTACAGGATAGGTGTCTGAATCTGATAATGGTTTCTGAGGTGGCAGTGTATGCATTAAATCAATACAATCAATGGAAGAGAGAGCAGTAATTCTTGTGCTGAGGTCAGCACTTTTATTTGATCCAATGACTTGGTGTCTTCATTCCACTGACTATATTGATTGTAGAGGTGCTTTAACAATTTGCCCGTGTGTACACACTTGAAGTTAGAGAAGATTAATGTTTTATCTTACTTCCCTTAGCAGTGAAAAAGGCTGGCCCTTAGAGGTCCTAACTGTTAGTGTAGACCTCCAATATTCTTTTCTCCTTTACTCCTGAGGACTTTTGTTATCTCTTCAGACCTTGGCTCTCATGTGGGTATAGCATTGTTTTGTAAACTGAGTGGTTTACTGAATCAGAATCCTCAGAGTAAATGGATTAACTGTTTCCTGGAATGACACCCACGTATTTGCTGTCTGTATCTTCTTATTGCCTGCCCCTAAATGTTTTCAGGGAACAGTACTTGAGATATTTCATTCCTAGGAGAAAAATAGGATATAGTGGGAAGAGATTGGGGTAATGATCAGCTGCTTCTCCTTCACTGCACACTCCCTTATTTGCAGAATATAATTAAAATCTGGGTGATTGAAAAGGCAAGCCATTACAAGCTGGTACTCAAGTTTTGAAAGCTCCATTTAGTTTCCAAAGCAAGATACATGGTTTGTGGCTTATACATGTTGGGCTATGGTTTAATTTCTGTTGGCAACAAGAGATGATTGAAGCTACTTCTTGTTTTGGGTTGGATAATAACTTGGGAATCCTGTCACAAAAAGAAACAGAAAACTCACTCATTCCAGTTCTCAAGACCAAGTGCAATGCAGAAGTGCACATTACAAACTTTTAACAAATGTGAAAGGGTTTAGGAGTTGGCTACAACAGTTGGGTTGTTCAGCTGTGAATTGCAGGCTTCATTTTCATACTTGGGATGGTTATTTTACACTGTATCTGACAGTGAATTACGTAGTCTAAATAAATTAACATAATACAATGTTACGAGAAGACAGGGGTTTGTCTAGCCAAAGCAGGACAGATTTCTGGAGTACAGAGGTTCTCTGTTCCTAGTTACTCTTCCCTGCTTAGAAGTATGAAGAAAGTGGAATGGATGGAGTAGCTAGGTATGGTTCTTGCTCTTGGTATCTGGGAAGGAGGTAACATGTAGACTGCGTACACTTTGGAGAGATGATTTGGATATTTAGGAAAGGGGTGGAGATGAGAATTAGGCAGACTTAGAGTACTACAGTATTACTGCAACTTGTATCAATGATGACCCAGCAGAATCAGTTTCTGGATTTGTTTTGCCATTTTACGAAGGCACTGAGTTAAGAGTGGCAAGAAATGGCAACTGGCTAGAGTGGTTGCAGACAGCTCTGAATGCAATATCTGCTTTGAACAGAGAAGTGATGCTGTGTATTGTTGGACTGCTCTTAAGAGCTTCAGTAATTTTGTGTAGAAGTGTACGAAGAGGAGTAAGGAAACAATATCCTTTCTCAGCCCCTTTATTGTTGATGAAATGGAAGGGTGATATAGATCTAGCCACAGATGAAGCAAACCAGAGACTTCAGACAACCACAGCAGGCTGCATGTGTTTTACAAAAGATGGCCTGCCTTGTACTCAGCCAATTCAGTTTCTTGGTATTTTAGCTAAAACATTAATATATTTTAAGCTGTATTCCTGTGTTTGCCTTGATGTAGAGCCTGGGCAAAGTAAGGTTTTTTTTTTTTTTTTTTTTTTTAATTATTCTTTTTCTTCTTTACAACTTAAAGTAATGGTTCTATTACACCAGAGAACAATTGTCATGTAGTAAATCCGTATGCTTCTGTGTAAAACCCAACCAAACCAAAGGCCTCAGATCATTTTGTGTTTTCTTTCCTGAGTTTTCACTCAGATTTTAATAAGTTACTTGTAATTGAACGGCAAATTTCCACAAAACCATTGAGACGAAAATTGTGTTTGTTCTGTAGTTTAAAGAAAAAACACAATGTCTTTGTCAAATTACTAAAGCAGTTAAATTTGGAAGCTCTTGTTAAAAGGAACATAACTCTCTAACATGGCTCTAGAATATGTCTTGTGCCAACTCATTTTGAGGTATCCAATATTCCTGAAGTACAGTCTCCTCTTAAAAACAAAAGTGTGCATGTTTGCTCAAGTCCTGAAATGAGGCATCTAGGGGAACTGATGTGAAAGTATTGCTACTACTGTAATTTCACACCTGCTGGTGCAAAAATAACTCTCTCTGTTTACAAAAACAGCTCAAGTTATTTATGGATCAGAGTGACTTAGTGTTTTTCAGTTGTTTTGCATGCTTGTAGTTTTCTAATCATTTTACATGTGTTCCATCAATTCTTTTAAACAAAAATGACAATGTGAAGATTAAGTATTTAGTGATTAACCATATTACTTGCTTTCAGTGCCCTGCATGCTCCAAGTGGTGTTTATCTTCAGTTTGTGTTTTGCTCTGAGATTGCTGCTGACACCTGACTAAATAACTGAGGCTCCTTTCTGGATTAAAGGCAGAAATCCAATTTAGAGATTGTATAAATATTTGTTTTCCTGGTGTCAGAGATGTACTGCTAAAACAGCCATTCAAGTTTGCTGACAGGAATTGAGGTGGAGTATGGTTACACATTTTTTTTTTTTTCGCTCTAGTAGTAATACTTACTGGTACTTCATTAGGAGTTCATGGTGGTACTCTTGAGATTCCATTTTTTTGTGGAAGGTGTGTATATTCAGATACAATACATGGACATGTGTGCAAGAAATAGATCCCATATTCAAAACTAACTTGAAAATCTCCTGTTTCTACAAACTCTATTTAATAAGGCTAATAGAAAATAGTTATTTAAAATATATAGCATAGTTGTTAATTGATGCCTAATTGTGTGTTGTTCCCACTCCCCACCTTGAGGGGCCTTGTTTTCAGTTGTGGTCATAAGTATTGCAAACGGTTGTTTCCCTGTAGTTAATTATTTGGTATTTCTCTTGCTTTTATTTGCTTAAAATTTTCTTCAGTTTTAAAGGTTATTTTTCTCTTCTCTTTCTATTATTAATATTCTGGATTTTTTGTAGCCTTTTCCTTCTGCTTTATTGATGGAGAATCCAGTAACCATAATGTTCTTTTAAAACTCTTCAACTCCAGGGTTCTGACATAGAGACGGTGACTTCAGAAAATGGAAGTACAAATGACAGCCAGGAGTTTGTTTCAGAAGAATATGTAGCTTTGCAAGAAGAGGAGCAACCAATTGATTTGCAAGGTAGGGTATTAAGGAGGGGCAGTTCCATACAATAGATACCTGTTGTTGCACTGGCATAAAATTTGCATTTTTACTGGAGTTTGTATACTTCATGTACTTGCTTCATCAGTGTTATGGAAAATACTCAGTCTTCATAGAAGTGTATTTTCTTGAAACAGATTAAATTGACAAAGTGAAAGGCATTCTACAATACTTTTGATGTTAGAGTAGTATGTACTGGTGTTGCTGGAAGAAAGTTTCTAGAAGTGCTATTTGTGAAAGAAATATTCCCTAATGATGTCATAGATTAAATAAGAGTAATTTGGAAGGAACCATAAATGCTAAAAAATAATGTAGTGACACTGTGCTTGAGTTGGAAGGGTACAACTGGTGCATACTAATAAAATGCAAATCCACTTATTTTAATTATTAAGCTTAATACTGCATTTATAAACATTGGTGTGAGAACACAGATGTAACCAGTTCAGTGTGCACTTGATTAAATTGAGCTTGCCTGTGTTTCTGCATGCATAACCTCTCCTTGTAAAAACAATCATAGGCACTCAAACACCAATGACTATCTGGAAAGTGTTTTAATTATCTTAGCATACAAATGTATTGTGGTATCAGCTTACAGTATAGTGCTGTTTTTTTATCTAACTGTGCTTTTCCTTTATAGGTTAGTTGCATTATGATCATTATGAGCATTTGAATTTAAGTGTCCTTCAAACCGTTGTATAATAGAATGACAAGTTGGATTCTAGTGTTTGTTAGAGTGCTATTAAAAATTTGGCATAATTTATGGTTACTAGTTTTAATCCCTTCTTCATTTGTTTGTTTTTTTTTTTTTTATCTTTTTTTATATAGCTCAGGCCAACAGTGATGGAGGGATACCAGTGGTAGATACTACTCTGTCTGCTTTTGAGGAGACACAGACAGTTCCAGAGGTAAATTTTGTTACACAGAAGTTTCTGTAAGCCCCATTTGACAATGCCAAGCAATGTTTTGAAGGCATTAAGAGACTGATGGGTTTTTTTCCTTTTTTTTGGAAGCATTAAGAATTCTTGGTAGGGTTTTTTTTGTTTGCTTGTTTGTTTTTATGTTTGTGTCTTTGTTGTTTGTTTGGTTGTGGTTTTTTTAGTTACTTTATATTGTATGTATCTGCATTTTTTTATGTTGTCCATTTCCCTAGGGAAAGAAAGTAGAAATCCTTGATGATGTGTCCTGCATTGGAACTGTTAGTGATGATTCTGATATTGTTACACTTGAAGCTCCAAAACCAGAAGAAACCCAAAGTCAGGAAGAAGCTCCAACTGAGACTGAAGAGGCTCAAATTTCAGATTTTAACATGGGTTCCTCCTCTAGCAGTCAGTATGCATTTTCCCATCTAGAAACTGGTAAGGTCAATGAAGTACTAGGCAACTGTGTGCAAAAATGTCCCCAAGAAAAAAAAATAAAATCTTTGCTTAGAGAACCTTCTTTTCTGTGGACAGGGGAAAAAAAAAATGTCTTGTTGAGTACATGTCCAAGTATTTTCAGTATCTAGGATAACGCTAGTTGTCTTAACTAAAACTTTGTCAAAAATATGTCTGCAATCTTCCATTTGGAAGCATTCTCACCCATAAAGTGTTTGCTGTTTTAAATATCTTAAATATATTTAAGATACTCCCAGTACTTGGCAGAAATATGCAATGCATGATATTCAGGAGAAAGGATATAAGTAATTGGCTAATTAAAAGCAAACACCCCTCCACAAACCCAAATAAAATTTACTGTTGTGTTACTCTTCTCTAGTTCTTTACTCTCCCTTTAAATTCTGTTTATCTCCTTATTTGTAATATTTTCTGTTCTCTTTATGCTCTACAACACTTTTTTGATACTGAAAGTAAGTTTATTGCAGGAGCAGGAGTTTTCTTAAAGTACGGTTTTATCATAGAAGTAGAATAAAGTAAACTTAAATGCTCATATCTATATAGTATCCACTGGAAACAGAAAATGACAGCTTAGCATTAATTATGATAATTATGATTCATAACGAAGCTGTCACTTTCTTTAAGTCTTCCAGATAATTTTTAATTGAGTTGACTTGCATTTTTGTTTTAGAGCTGATTTCTAAAAATGACTACTTTTTCCCTCCATGTTTTTGTATGCAAAAGTGAGTTTGCTGGAGAAGCTGAGGAAGATTCCTGATTGTGTAAGGGGATGGGGAAATGAGGTGAAAGAGCATGTGTCTCGCAGTCTTCCTTTCCAAGGTGGTGTGATTAAATTTGATCAGCTTGTGTGAAGCTGATTGCTTAAGGCTTGCATGGAGTGTTCGTAAAAAATTACCAGTAGCAATCTCACTTGGTCTTACAGTAGTGACATCCCAAACAGATGCTGAAAGAACTTGGCTAAAGTGTCTGTTTTGTAAAATGCTAAACTTGCATGTGCATTTGGAATGGGCATCAGTAAGGTCTGTAATGCATTTTAGTGTGTATCCTTAACCATTCACATGAATAGTTCTTCTTTCATTCCAAATCTGTGTGATTGGCAAAAAGAATTTCGTCCTAACTTAAGCTGATTTCAGCATGATCTTTAGTGCTATGCATTTGATAGACCAAGTAGTATAGAAAATATGTTCAGTATTTTGGCATTTAAAATAAAGTTTTGGCAGTCAAAATTTTCATACCACTTTTTGGCAATGGGGATCTTTGGCATTCACTTATTATTGGGTTTTCGGTTGTGTTGCAAGAGAATGAGCTTTAGATTTTCCTAATGTAGATACTAGAATGTTCTTCAAGGATTTTCTGCTACTTTTACTTACAAACCTATTTCTATTTAGGCTGTCTTGACCATGCAAACAGAAACAATCTAACAGTGTTTGTGAATGAAGATAACTAGCAGAAGTGCTCACATAGTGAAATATGCTGCATCTCGGCTTAAATTGTGTCTATGCAGAAACAGCAAAGGAAAAATCACGTTCTTAGCTGACATTGTTACTTCATCTGGCTTCTGATGTAGGTCTAACACTTCAGAACAGAAGCTAGAATTTTTGACTGCTGTTATGGTCACACTTTGTTTCATCTATGCTCCTTTTCATTCTGTGAATGTTAGTTCTGCTTTGTACTGAATTCTTACAGCAGCTGTAAGGCAGTAGTGTCATTTTTTTTGCCTCAAAGTGTCATGCTGTTGATGACTTACCAGTAAGTGTTTATGAACGACTCTTACGCGTCTTACAGATTTTTCTCTTGACTTTGACTGTCTAATTTTTATTTCTTTTCCTAGTCTTAGCTGCCCAGTCTGTATCCAAGTATTTCCCATTTGACTAGAAGCAGCTTGCTTCTTAACCACTTTTATATTCTATACCCATTAACTGCTTGGGTTGTTGAAAAAAGAAAAAAACCTAAAACCCCCAAATAAACAACAATAACACCTGTCTTACTCAGTACCTCCTGTATAATCCTTTCTAATGTCTGATCTCTGCATTCTAGTAAAAATGCCTCTCCTGCTTAATTTCTGAATGCTTGTTTTTATTGTCCAGGTTAGGGGAAGTAGTCATCTGCTTAAATGACTGATTCCAAAGTAATGTCCCTTTCTGCTAAGTTGTATAAATGAAGAATCTGCATGTCAAGTAGCTGGTTAGGTTGTTTGTCTCTATTGCAATGTATACTTGATCAGTCTGGTTTGACTGATTGGCTAAAATGGACTTTTTTTTTTGTAAGATGGGAAGTTATCTTTCATTACCTGACATACTGCTTGTCCGTGGAGTCAGATATTAAACATGTATTCAGCTACTAATTGGTAATCGTTTCTAGGCCTGATGTAATCACTTCTGTTAAGTTGGAATTTAAGTGAAGAATCTTAATTGGTAGTGCTTTTCATAGATAACAGCTGGTGGTGCTTAGCATTCTTGTCTGTGCAGTGATGTGTGCATGGCTTCTCTCAAACAAATGATTTTCAGTAGTAAAGTGTTCCAAGGACAGTAACTCTATAGGTTTACATTTGAGTGATGATCTCTGATACAAGAATGAACAACCATATTTCTAGAAGGGCCATTAGCACTGGGTAATTGCAGGCATCGAATTTAGTGTCCAAGCAGGAGCACTTTGTCATGTGCTGGAGGCTTCATTGATCACATCTGTTTCAGGCATGTGAATTAGGTAGATGAACATAGATACTTGAAAGTTTTTTCACCCTGCTGCTGCTTCCCTTGATAGTTGCCTTACACTGGAAAATGCTTTCAAAGGAGGGAGATTAAATAATCATTGCTTATATACTGGATTATATAAATTTATGGGCAGTATGTGGAGCAGGCATTTGTACTGGTAATAGCAACAAGCAATTACAGCTCTGTTGTTATTTTCCCAGCTAGAATATATGGCTTCTGGGCCACAGGAAAATCAACACACAAATGGCATCATAAATAACATTTTAGAAAAATGCTATAGAAGAATTCTTTTTCCTTCCCCCCCACCCCAGTTAGAATTTTTCTTAAAACATCAGTTCATTGAAGATACAAAACTGGGAGGGTTGGCTGACACCCCGTCAGGCTGTGCAGCCATCCAACGTGACCTGGAGAGCTGGGTGCAGGCAAACCTCATGAAGTTTAATAAGGACAAGTGCAGGGTCCTACACCTGGGGAGAAATAACAACATGCACCAGTACAGGTTAGGGGCTGCCCTGCTGGAAAGCAGCTCCACAGAGAAAGACCTTGGAGTGCTGGTGGACAGCAAGTTCTCCATGGAACAAGAATGTGCTCTTGTGGCCAAGAGAGCCAGTGGGATCCTGGGATGTATCAAGAAAGGTGTATCCAGCAGGTCTAGGGAAGTTCTTCTACCTCTCTACTCTGCCCTGGTGAGACCACACCTGGAATACTGTGTCCAGTTTTGGGTTTCCCAGTTCAAGAGAGACAGAGACCTGCTGGAGAGAATCCAACAGAGCCACGAGGATGATTAGGGGATTTGAGCATCTCCCCTACCAATAGAGACTGAGACCCCTGGGGCTATTTAATCTTGAGAAGACTGAGAGGGGATCCGATCAATGTCTATAAATATCTGAGGGGTGGGTGTCAAGTAGAGGGGGCCAGGCTCTTTTCAGTGGTTCACAGTGATAAGACAAGGAACAAGGGATTCAAACTTGAACATAGAAGATTTCACCTCAATATGAGGAGAAACTTCTTTGCAGTGAGTGACAGAGCACTGGAACAGGCTCCCCAGGGGGGTTGTGGGGTCTCCTTCTCTGGAGGCTTTCAAAACCCACCTGGATGCGTTCCTGTGTGGACCACCCTAAGTGATCCTACTCTGACAGGGGGGTTGGACCTGATGATCTCTTGAGGTCCCTTCCAACCTCCGATATACTGTGAGACTCTGAAATCTTGGCCAAGTCAATCTTGCAACACATGAGTCAGGTAATAGAAGGATTTAGAGTATCAGGAAGGGACAAACACAGAAGCAGCTTGGTGATTCTTTTCCTGTGTGAAAATGGCTTTTTTGAAAGGGCAGTAAAGATGTTAATAGGTAGTATATGGTAGATATTAAAAGTAAACTAGTTCTACTTCTTAGGAGCTTTCTCTTAGCAAGCTGTTGCGTTGCTCTTTACTGAGTAATAGAGTAGTTTCGATTTCTATAAGAGTGAGCTGAATTCTTAACCTTTCTACTTGATAAGAACTTGCAGAGATAGCACATCTAGATGCTTTGAGAGTCAGAATTGTCTGAAAGAAACACTTTCTAATGAGTGAATGATAAGGTTTCTGGAAGTGCTGTACTGTTTGTTGCTGGTAAATTCTTGATAATATTTTCCTTTAAATAATTGTAATTTTGGAGGTCAAGGATTCTTTCTATAATATCCAGCATAAACTACTACATGTTGAGAATTTTCGTTGAATTGGTATTTTCTAAGATAAAAGCCAAATATATTTTGTGTAAGTATGATGGATTTTGATACTCAAATTCAAAGCAATTATTAATGCATTTTAAAGACTGCTTTATGTTGGTTTTCAGTTTTTTCGTCTCAGGCTACTAACGATGAATCAAGTAGTGATGAAGCTAGCAGTCAGTCTGGTCCCACCATACGAAAACGTCGTGCTAAGAAGAGGCTGATCTCTAGCTCCGAGGCTGATGGTGGGTCATCTCCTGAACAGGAATCTGAATCTCCCAGAGAAGAGCAGCACAAACGCCAGTTCAGTAGTGGCCTTAACAGATGCATCATATTAGCTTTGGTGATTGCAGTCAGCATGGGCTTTGGACACTTCTATGGTGAGTTTGTAGAATCAGCATCTTAGATATCTAACAAGCACCACTTTATTGTGACTGGGTTTTTTTCTTCTTTGCTAACAATTGTCCTGGTTTGAGGCCAGACAGATCCTCTCTTGCCCCGAGAGGGACAAAAGAGTGACATTCATACAGATGGATTGAAGAGTGATGGAAAGTTTAAATGGAAAAGCAATTGGTGAAGCTACAAAACACTACGAAGCATAGTGGCAAAGAACATTCCAAAGCGTACAGAGCCCCTCACATAATTCCCAAAGCTTCCCAATCCTTCCCTTCTCCCACCTGAGGGTCTACCCAAAACCCCCAGGGCTCTTTCTTCCCCGCTCCCACTGCTAGGCAAGTCTCAGGCTGGCCAGGTCTGAGACTGGCCCCCCTCCATTCTCCTCCTGGCATTAGGTCTAGACAGGCCTAAGAGGCCTTGAGGATACTCCCCCACTGTTACCCGATAAGAGAGGATCTCCCATGGGAGCAGAGAGGGAAGAAAGAGAAAGAGAATGACTTTGCAGATGGATCTGTAGGGTGCAGGATTTATGGGTAGAAATACGCCGTTTCCTGTGTCCACCTTATTGAGTGGACATTCAAGACACCAGAGGTGTAACACGTGGCAGTAGCAGGGGGCACCCAGCCTAAACTGCCACAACAATCTAGACTTAAAATGAGAAAACGCAGCTGATAATTTATGGGTAATATGTAGGGAGGCCTTTCAGCAGTGCAATAGTATTTATTATCTACTACTTGAAAGTTAAAGTAAACAAAAAAATTTATTTTTGATTGTCCTTCTAGATAAAAATTTCTTGTGTGTACCCTTCATTTTTCACGTATTTTTTTTGGAGTAGATTTGTGATAGTGCTTACCATTCCTAAGGGCATTCAGAGAGTTATTTCAGCCTTTTGTCACATGTGTACTCATCTGTTAAATGTAAGAGCAAGGCATATTTTTTTACAGGAGTTCATTTTATCAGTAGTCTTTTCTCTCCTTTGAAGAAAAATATGCTTCAGTTGTCCTTGCCTGCAATTCTAGAGTGGCTTAGGGAATCCAGGATAACAGCAGTTTTTCAATGCATTGCCTGAAGTTAAGCACTACACAGATTATTACTAAAAACAGCAGAACTCATTCCAGATCTAAATCTACATTGTGCAGTCCTGATCTTGTAAGCTGCACGTGTTGTGATAAAAATGCTAGGGGGCATTTATATTTAGTCATTTTGTCTTGAGTAATGTTATATATGAAGGTATGCTTTCATAAGAAGATGTGATTCAATTTCAGACTGGGAATATGATTCTGAATGAATTTGATTTTTTGACTAATTGTGAGGGGTCTACATTTTGACACCTAATTTGACATTTAAACTAATTTTCACTTGACCCTGGTCATCTTTTGTTCTTAGGTAAACCTGAAGGTGAGTGTCATGAGTGATGTTTTGTGGATGCTCTGCTTTCCCTCAGATTTACTTTTTAGATTGTGCATGTGTATGTGTACACACACATCCGTATGTGTGCATACTTACATTAGAAAAAAATCCACTTGTGTGCAGGATTATAGGAATGACTAATACAGTTTGTAAAATACTTTTTACTTTGTATCTGCAGCTAGTGGTGGCTGGTGTAAAAACTGACTAATGTATCTTGCCATGCTAGAAGCAGAGGGGAGCACAATGACTAACCAGTCTTTGATAGTACTTTGTGGTGGTGTCTTGAGCTTTCAGTTGGCTTAATGATGAAAGCTGTCCTTTTAAAGAACTTTGAGATCTATGGATGAGAAATACATTTGGGCCATACTTCTATTAAGGGATTCGCTTTGACTTATTCAGGTGTACAGATTAAATGGACAAAAATTGGCATCACTGATGACAGTTACAGCATGCTCAGCAGAAAGAAGGCAACTCTGCTGCTTCAAGTGGAATTTTGTTGTGTTTATAACTAAGTTTTCTAACGGAAAGGATATTAAACTCTGCTTTCCATCTTCCTGAGTTTCATTTTGGTTTTGTGTGCTTTGTCTTTTTTGGTGTTTGTGTTTGTTGTTGTTGTCTTAGTTTTTTTATTTTTAAACACAAACTTGAAAAGAGAAATCATCTCCCTAGAGGACTACTTTGCATTTTTGTGATTCATCTTGAAACAAACGTCTTTCACAGAAGTCTTTTAATGCTAGGCTAATTATGTGGAAGGGTTACTTTTTATGAAATTACTCCCTTTTTTTGGACAGTTTTTCCATTTGTAGGGTGTCTTCTGTTTAATAAAATGTCACCCCCTCCTCGAAATACAAGAGAATCTTCAAAGAAATAAATTACATCAGTACTAGGATTTACAGAACATGTATAATACATGATAATATACATGTATACATGTATAATACATAATATGTATAATATATGTATGTAATATGTATAATACATAATAATGACTAATAGAATGAAGATTTTTAATTTAATTTATTTATTTAATCTGACAATGGAAAGGCACCATATTTGCTTCCTCTTCAGTCTTAACTGAATTACAAGATAGGACCTGAAAATACTTGCTGCTTTGTGAGCAGTCTGCAGTGACATTGTTCCTGCATGGAAGTTGAAATATTTTGCCAGTATCCTCTTATTCATATAACTTTAACAATAGTAGTTGTAGTTCTGAAATGGATAACGTGTGTCTTGAATAATGGTCTCTTTTTTTTTTTATCCTAGTTGACTTGCATATTACTAACAAAATTACAAAAAAAATTACACACATCCTTTCCTGCATAACTTTTGTTGGTTTGTATCTAATATATTTCTCTGTGTGCTCCAAAATCTCTTAATTTGTTATCCTCAAATAAAAGACAGTGTAACAGAGTGAATTTTTGGGTCTGAGAAATTGTTTGTTGGAAGAAACAGAATCAGTATGTAACAGTCTGGTTTTACAATGTTTATTTCGTTGCAGTGAAACAGTTAATAGTAAGTAATTGGCAGAAGCTGCAAGGTAAGACTGCTTTAGAAATAGAGAAAATGAAGATGTTTAGGTTTGTCTTTTCCTCTGTTTAATGTAAATCAGAATAACACAAGAAAGATTTTTTTTTTTTTTTTTCATCTTTTTAGGTACAATACAGATCCAGAAACGTCAGCAGCTGGTGACAAAGACACATGAATTAAAAGATATGAAAGATGACCTTTACCAGTGCCAAGAGCAAGGAGATAAAATGCATCATAAAGTGGGGGTAGGTATGAGCTTAGCTGGAAGTCATTTGGTTATACTATCATTATGTGGCAATTTACACAGTGAAATAAATTTATCACCCAAATCTGCTTGTTGAGGGTTTTTTGTGGTTTTTTTTTTTTAAGTAATTTCTTTATGAGAATGTAATTTTCCTTTCCCCCAAATTCTTGACAAAGATTTTATATTTTGATCAAATTTTATTATTGGAATGTGTTTAAACATGCTATTTGTTATGTATGTAGTAGAGAAGTTATCTGGACACAGAGCCTGTCTCTTGCCCAATGACATGCCAGCTTGTCACTAATAAAGACATTGAAGTATAACATGCTGGTAAAAATCTATTATAGGTTGTTACACACATGTTGTTTGAATTTGCTTTCTAAACTGTCAATGGTTATTGATTTTTATTTTATTTTTTTTTTAGTACTTTACCTAAAAATACTTTTTAGTATTTTTACTGTTATATCATTCAGAGAGATTATAGGGAGTGCTTCGTGTCTCTTTTTAATGCTGATTAGTAGCATTTATATGTAATTCTCTATATCTAGTTCTAGAGTTTGTCAAGGATGCCAACAGACAGGGGAGATCCTTGTCTCTTAGGATATAGTTACATGAACATGTATTTTCACCAGCAAATTTGATTCAAAATCAGTTCCTAGATTTCAGTCCCAACCACTGAATGTCTTCCTTCAGCTGATGTATTTGGTTTTGTAAACTGCAAACCCAGTTTGCTGAACATAAATCAACAGCGACCATGCACATTTTCCTTTTACGATGTTCCAGTTCATGTACTCAGTTTATTATCTTTCAGCGGGTCGTGCCAGTACAAACGAGGGGTGATGACCTCTGGTTGGAAGAGGGAGCCTATCATGTCATCTTTGTTGCCCAGAAAGTGTTAGCGTGCATACATGAGATAAACTAGTCCTATTTTTTCATCTTGCCACAACATGTGTCACTGGATCCAAAATGACAAGTAAATTCTTTCATGTTTCTAGCTGAAATGGTAATTTCATTAATTGTACTATTTTTTTGTTCCTTTTGTTTGTTTTTATTAGTTTCTCAAAGGAGATCTTTCCACGTGTTTGACCTCTACTGAAGTAGAGAAGAAATCCTTTGAATCTCAAAAAAAAAGTCTTGCTGCTGAAAATCAGCACTTGAGAGAATCTCTAGAAAGGGAAGAAAAAGCTTTGGCCTCCCTTCAGGAAGAATTAAGGAAGCTAAGACAACAAATTAGAAACTTGGAAGATAAAGGCACTAGCACTGAGTCTATTGTAATGGAAAATCAGAAACTAAGGGAGCATTTGGAAGAGGAAAAGCAAAGAAACCACAACTTTCTTAGGCAAAAGGAAACACTCTTTGCAGAGGCACAGATGTTAAGGAGAGAACTGGACAAAGAACGACATGTTACAGAAGCTCTGAAAAAACAGCTGGAACAGTTAAGTTCTCGTCAAACACCTGACAGTGCTAATGATGACGATACATTAAGAGAAAATCAAGAAATAGAAATTTTGAGAGAAAGACTAGTAGAACTAGAAAAAAAGCTAAACTTTGAGCAACAACGCTCTGACTTATGGGAGAAGTTGTATGTAGAAGCAAAAGACCAAACTGAAAAACAAGAAATTAATGAAAAGGGACAAAAGAAAGGTGCTAAAGGGCAAAGTAAGACTAAAAAGAAATCAAAAGAATCATTTTTTGGTTCAGTTAAAGAAACTTTCGATGCTATGAAAAATTCCACAAAAGAGTTTGTAAGACACCATAAAGAAAAGATTAAGCAGGCTAAAGAAGCAGTGAAAGAAAACCTGAAAAAATTCTCTGACTCGGTAAAGTCTACATTCAGACAGTTCAAAGATACCACAAAAAACATCTTTGATGAAAAGGAGAAGTCATCAAATGATAAAAGACACGAGGCAAGAAAGAAAGCAAGAACTTTTTACAGAGAACATAACTCTTATGAGAACCTGAAGCACACACATTACAGGGGGCCTTACATGTCAAAAGAATTCAAAGATGGAAGAAAACGTCAGTTTACATTTGAAGAAGACACAGATTCACAGAAATGTCTCAGTGATCCTTTGTGTAACAGAAAGCATCAGTTTGTCCTAAAGGGCTGCTCTGGTATTTTTGAATGTGCTCATCAAGAATTCATTAGTCTCTTTAACAGAGTATCAGATCCTATCAGGGTGGATGAATTTAATCGGCTAATGAAAAAATATTTGCAGCAAGTTGTACATAACTTTCATCACTGGAGAGAACTAGAAAATTTCATCAATAAATTTTTTCACAATGGGCTATTTATACATGACCAGATGCTCTTCACTGATTTTGTTAACGATGTCAAGGATTACCTGGAAGATATGAAGGAATACCAAAATAATAATGAAAATATTTTTGAAGATTTGGACAAATACGTCTATAGATACTACTTTCATTATGATAATTCACCCCAGTATGGACCGAGGTTTGTTTCCATGTTTCCTGAACTTACTGACATAACGAAGTAGTCTTTATAAAAAAGACAGCAAATATCCTTGTTCTAAGAGGTGGTCTTCTAGTGTGTATGCATATGACTATGTATAGATGCTAGATTTTCTTTAGGACTCAATAAAAATACTAGATTGTGTTCCATAAAGTGGATGTGTAGTATCTTACCTATCAATTTGGTGTGTATTAGTTTGGGCAGCACTACACATCCACTGTACAGAGCACAGTCTTTGTGTTTGTTCTACAGAGTTCTTTAGAAAACTGTAACTGCAGTAGGGTTACTTTAAACTGAACAGTTACGATTGCCTTTCTGATGGAATGAGTAACTATGTCAGGAAAAGCTTTAATAAGGACTTCCTTGTCCTTCTCTTAATGAGAAAGTTTTGGGGATATATTTGAGCAGTCTCACAGTCCAGTTCTGGCAGGTGTATTCCCTGTTGGCTTTTTCAGGAATTCCACTACTCTATTGTAGCTTTGCGTAATACTGTGTTAAATCTGTATGCCCAGAGCAGAGCTACTCCAATGGCAGGCTTTAGTTCAGATCCTTACCCTGACTGAATTTTGTTCAGACTTGCTTACAGGGGTCCTTGGCATAAATTGCTTCCTGTTACTTTCCTGGATCTAATGGTATTCTTGGGGCTTCTATAGAGCAGTTGTGTGCTGTGCTGCCTGGCTGGCCCAGTGAAGCTATATATATTGTGGACTGTTTCTACTGCATAGCCTTTGGTGAAAGAAAATTAAGAAAACAGCCTTAATATGTTGGGTGGAACTTACTATTTCTGGAACATCTATATATTTATGTGGCTTTTAGTATTGTTGCTATTACAAAATTTGCTCTATAGTCTCTTGTGCTAATGTTTATTCAGGTAAGTAAAAATGCCATACATGAAATTATTTGTAATACACAAGTTCTCCTTCGAGCCATAATAGATCTTTTCCCTGTGCTGGTATTCAGTGCAAAGCCTATTAAGTATTTAGTCAGTTGTTCAGTCAAGTTTCTTTTGTACTTGTATTATTATTTCTTATGTTTTATTGCAGCAGGAAGTCTGAATACTTTAGTACTTTGGGTTTACTAAATACTATGTGAGATAGTACTTTTCTTTTCAAAGTTAAACTGTGAGGATAATATTCTTACCAGCTACCAAGCAGCTATTTTAATGTGTAGTTTTGGCAAACACAAGGTTTATGTTTTTATTTATAGTCCCAAGTACTTCTTAGTAATTTATTATTAAAATGTACTGTTTTTAAATAAATATTTAATGTTCCAGCACTTCAGTTTGCATAAAAAATTCAAAGTAATTTATTAATAGTATTATACAACTGCTTGTATGATACTGAGGATGAAAATAGCCTTAGCTTAGCAGAACGCTAGGGATGCTGGTCATGTGGTAACAGCATGTAGTGTAAGGGGACTGTTAGCATGAAAAACTGCAGCAAGTGAGCAAGTGTTCTGCCAATGCCCCCTCTCACTGTACTTACTGTAGGGGAAAACTTCTGCAGTACCCATGTTCACACAAAGCATGCTTTCCTAAAGGTTTGTAAGGTTCTCATTTTTATAAAACTGAATGTAATAAAATAACTGAAAAACAGAGAAATATCTCACTCAAACATTGTAGTAGGGATAATCAAACAGCTTTGTTTTAAAAAGAACTTCAGGCAACCAGCTGCAGAGCGTTTTTATTTTTTAAAAACTGTTTCTTTTAAATAAACCATTTTACTGATGACTTAAATACCACCCCCCTCTATTTTGCTTACAAAAGAAAAGACTAATTTTGTTTTCTTTTCAGTCAACCTCAGCAGGTTAAAAGCTGTTCTTGACAATGTAATTGTGTTTCAAAATGCTTTTAGAGGTGCTTTCATAAGAGTAGTAATAAGCTTTTGTTTATTCCTTGCAGTCGACCTAAAAGACCTTCTTTTACACAAAGTGAAAATTCCAGACATGAAAAACAAGCTCAGAAGCACCACCACCGTACTAAAAGAGAAGGTAAATGGCACAAACATGGTCGCACTAATGGAAGACACATGGCAAACCTTGAAATAGAATTGGGGCAATTACCCTTTGATCCAAAATATTGAGTAATTTATGGTAAAAATTGAGATTAGAATTCACATTCTCTCCAGAAAGTAATTGTTTTTCAGCAAAGCAGCAAGATGCAAGCTTTTTCTCTAAATTTCATTTTTACGCTTTTGTTAAAAGGCAAAGGTCAAGCTTTCTAATTTGCATATTCTGTACTGTTGCTTTAACTGTTCTTTGGAAGTGATGAGTTTGGGTGTCAGCAGTATTGTTACAGAAACTAGGCATGCAATGACTTGTGTATGAAAAATATGCTTAATTGCATTACATTAGTGTAGCTCAAGCTTGAGTCATGCATAACGTACCAATAATTAACTCCAATGTTTGATATACTAACTTTGTCTCATCCTTTCAAAAATAGGTCAACATTATGGTAATGTATTTGTTAGTGTTCTGTAATCTTACACTTCTTGTCTTTGGGGGGTGGGGAGGGTGTTCAAGAGCTTGTTAAATTGTGAAGAATTTGCTGTGCTGCATTCTAATGAACTTTAAGCACTGGAAATGCATATTGTGTAAGAAAATAAAGAGAGATTGTGGGTAAAAGACTTTATTTATAAAACAAACCTAGCATTAGTTGTACAGTTCTATAAAAAATGGTCCAGTCTTGTCTACTTTCTTATGAAGTAGCTACATGGCAACTTTGGTTTTCCTGATGCGTTCTAGCGTTGTAAGGTCACAAATCACCCCCACCCAGCCATACTACTAATGAAGTTGCCTTCAGAAAGAAGTTTGTTTTCAGACAGCCAGGGGCTGCTTAATCCCCATTTGACTTACCCGGTTTCAGACTCACTACTCACTGCAGTACAGGATCTTCTAAGTCATAATACTGCTATGCAAAACTGGTCTTATTAGGTCTTAAGTCTAGAAACTGATCTTCAAGTATGATTCGTTTTAGGCTTTTTTCCTGTAGACGTAGATGTGGCTTCCAACTCGTCCCTGAGGTACTTGAGTGTGAAAGACAGTGTCTGTTTTCTCATAGCCCCTTAAAGCTAGAAATGATGATATTTCCTGTAAATGAACATACATTAGTTTCCACAGACAGGAAGTGTTACTGGGAGCTTCAGAACAGTGTTCCAAAGTCTTCTGGAAACCATCAATAGAATTGCCCCCTCAAAGTTTTACCTTCTACTTCAGGAAAGACTGCTAAAAACCAAGTGGTACCTATCTGTTTAATCCCATCCTGCATGGGTATTTACCAGACACTTGTTTTCAGTGTATGGATTTCATAAAACAATTGAGGGGAAATGGTGCTCTGACTACAAGCATTTTTGCTTGTCATTGCAGGTTACTTAAAAGTATATCGTTGTGGGAACAGGTGGCACATGTTTTAGTATGGCTTGAGAAGAATTCCATAAAGTAGTAGTTTATGGTGTGTAGCATTCATACAGAGGACATACCTACGTGTTAAGTATGTATCACTGAAATGGTATTACGTACTACAGGTTTCAATTTTAATTTAAGCTGTTTTGAAAGCCTGTGGATAATTTTAGAAAAATATTAACTCTCCCTTAATTAATTTTTAATGACCTCAAAACTAGTTTGCTTCATCTTGCAGTTACCATACCTGTTCTAGTACACTGAAGAAGATCAAGTGACTGGGTAACAACGTATCATGGTAAAACTCTTTGTTAAGCCAACCAAGTGGATTAGAGTAAAATACATCTGCTTCATCAATATAGCTCTCATTTCCAGTTAGGTCTGGGGGACATTGAAGGAATCTCATTTTTAGAGGGCAGTGAACATGACTAGAGAGAAAAACAAACAAAAAAACCTACTTGAGGATAAATTTAACAGTATCAAAGATCTGAAATGACTCATCACTTAAAAGATAGCTCAGTCAAAACCGAAACGGAATAATTAGTTGTTTTATTTCCCCTAGAGTCCTATTTTCTTTCCTCTGTATTTCATGCGAAAGCAAAAGTAGACCAAATGCTGTGACTATGTTATTAGCAGTTCACAAAAAGCAGAAAAATTTTCATAAAAATACCACCTGTGTAAAATGACTTAGTTTAAAAGATACTTTTCCCTATCAATTTCACTGCTTATATCTGCTTTAATGTTTTGCTCACTTGCCACAATCTACTAAAAACTTTTTTGAATAGTGACTTCAGTCATTGTATGTTGAAATTACATTTCTTTACTCTCTAGGAGGAGAAGGTAAAATTAATACAATTTGATGTCACAATTAGCCTTTAGTTTTGCTACA
The DNA here is from genome assembly GCF_027791375.1 of Indicator indicator. NCBI lineage: Eukaryota > Metazoa > Chordata > Aves > Piciformes > Indicatoridae > Indicator > Indicator indicator. The sequence continues at coordinate 9,226,815 of NC_072025.1, forward strand.
AAGGTTACCATAATGTAGCAATGTGACTTTCAGAAGTCAGAAGACTTACACAAAAAAATCCTAGCACGAAGCTATTTTACAAAAACTGAATGAAGCTTATGTGCTGAACTTTATTCTGTGCTGTAAGCATTTGGCTTATTTCCCCTATTCATTCTGTAGTAACTGTATGGAAAGTAACTCATCCTGCATATGTTTATCCATCTCAATTTATTAAGCTTAGGAAAAAAAGTAATTTCTGCCTAAGTGTATAGATTTTAATATAGTATGCTGTGAACTATTTTAATACCTGTAAAACGGAGTAGAGTGGCATGGCATCATGAAGAAGACAGAAGCTTGTGACTGGTAAGAGTCATTACAGAGCTGCTGTATGTGACTCATAACATCAAGAGAGCCTCGCTGGTGAATCAAGCCTGTATACAGAGCTGGGAGTAAGTTTGATAAAAACAGGCAAATTGCTGCAGATTTCTTCCATGCTTTCAGGTGTTTCAAAGAATATCCTACAGAAAAAATTGAGTAAGATTTAGAGATAAGTAAACACTGACAGTACTCCACAGTATTTCAGAAAGTACCATAATTTAGTGGAAAACCGTTACTCAGCTGATAACAATACCTTGCTTTTAGGTATTTTAAGACAATGTGCTTTTAGGCTTTATTCTTTGAATGGAAATTCAGAGGTTAGGCTTTGCCCTTATTAACTTTTGGATTTCCTGTCTTCTGAAGTACAGAAATAGAATTTTAAAGCCAATGCTTTGTCTCTTTGGAGCTTAATTTTAACTTATTGAGGGGGAAAAGAGTTTGAGTAGTTTGGATGAATGGTATGTGGTGATTTAATGTTGCGTTCAGATTCATGTATGCTCAAGTAGAGCCAGAATAAATGTTAACTACGTGTGATTTGGTATGGCTCTGGTATTCTTTTTCTCCAACATCCTGAAAGCTACAGGCATTCCCATACTAAGTTTCAAGCTTGGAAAAGCTTATTCCTCTGTATTTTCCCATGTCCCATCCCTGCCCCTTCTTTCCTACTTTTCTTGAGGGACGTTTCTCCTGGTGGGAGATAGCTGTATGAACCTCTTTCTCATAACCACAACTTAGATGAACCTGGTACAAAAGACAGTTTCATGTTGCAACCAATCTGGAAACCCTTAGCAAATCATGTGCTTGTCAGTATTAGGAGATAAAAATACTTTCTGCAGCTTAGCTCTGTGACTACCTTTACTGAATCACAAGAAACAAATTAGAAGAGGTCTGTTACAAAAGTAAGTAATTAGTCTTCAGTTGGTCTGTTCTGACAAATTGCAGATCTTTATCTCAGATGGAAACAAAGTTTACTAGCTTGTGTGTGCTCCAAACATATGTGGAAACATTCTGTTATAGGCATATTTTAATTGCTTTTATGAAATGCTCTTATCTTAAAGCGTGCTTGGAATTGACGTTGATATTCATGCCTTTATTTGTTTTGCACAATTTAAAGACCTCACTGTCACCACTGAGTTACCAGATGTAACTTTGGTCATCTTTTTCTTCAGTAAAGTATCTGAAGAGATAACTATCTCTTGATAAATTGATGTAGATTACTTCATTCATCAAAGAATATTAACAAAATCCACAGTGGTCTGATTGGAATTTTTCTCCATGGGAGGTAGAATTAGCTCATCTTAAATCTGCCACTGAACTACAAAAAACTAAGTATTTGATCTTAGCAGAGAGCAGAAGTATTGTAGTATGATTTACTTTTGATTAGACTAGTAAAACAGGTTAAAAAAAATTTTATTTTCTTTGATTCATCTGTTTGAACTTGCATTTAAAGTAAAGCTTCAACTTCCAGAAGTTTCAATCTTCCTTTGTAGCTTTTCAGCATATTAGACTTCATATTGTGATTTCATCCTCCTACAGATACACTATTGTCATTAATACCTAGTTTTGTAAAATATAAAGTACGTGCTTATTAGGTTTTCTGTGTTTAAAAGAAAAAAACCCACAAAAAAGGAAAAAGATAAATAACAGAAACTACTGAAGTATTCAAAGTATCAGAAAAATCTTCGTTAGCAGAAGCAGTATGATTTACAATTTAAATTGTGGTCAGATTCTCTTTAACTTAACCATGTGTGTTTAGGGCCCTTGTTCCTGTTTTAACAATTTCACCTTACAGTGCCTGAAGGAAAGAGCTATTACATTTAACCACTCTAGTTGGTCAAAAGCAGACGGCACAACTAGCATCATCTGCTAACACACCTGAATGTAGAAAAGGATCATTTTAATTTTTGAGTATTTTTCTTTTGTTGCATGCTGAAAGGTGTTTGTTAGGAATATTTGAGAGAAGGGGGTTGAAAAATACTGCAGAGACAAAGGCAAAAACTCACTGCATGGTTGGCATTGCTAAAATATCAGAAGTCAATCAATCTCCTTATTTTTTGCAGGAAGTACTTTTATCCATGTGAAGGGGTGTCCACTTATGTTTTCAGTCACTTACTTTTCCTTATTTTGTTTTTCTCCCTTCTTTCTTTTTCCCTAGCCATAAGAAAAGATGAGGCCAGCTCTAAGAATCCTGTCCAATAACTACACTGACTATAATAATCTGTATTTAGGTAAAAATTAAACTCACGGAAGGTTGCAAGACATTTGAAACCAATGCTTACCACAGAAAACCATGCAAAATGGCATTACTGGATAGATGAACCTGAATTCTTTATGGCTCAGCATGCTGTAATAAAACAGATAATAGTACAGCAAGAAAGTGATGCATCAGTTCTGTCGACAAGAGTATGTGGTAGAGCATGGAGGACTGGAAGAAAAGGATTTCCATGTACTAAGATCTCTTGGCATTGAGGCAGTTTAGAATAAAAATCCAAACTGTCACTTTGTAAGTACATAATGAGTACATTCAGTTGAAGACTTACTTGGTCATTTTAAAGCAAGCACTAATACAAGCACCTGGCTACTAGTCTAGCAATTCAGTGGTCTGATTCTGTGACTCCTAGAAATAATTTAGCCACCAATTTGCTCTCTAATAAAACACAGTAAAAAGCGTTGAGGAGAAGCTAAGATTCAAGCACACATTTGTATCTAACAAAGTAACATTCACCTCTGCTAATACGAGTTTACACAATTTCCCATGCCGACTTTTGGGGGGATTACTGCAAGAACTATGTCATGGGAGCCAAACAGGTTCTTAAAAGACTGAAGGAGATAAAGGCCTAAAGCCAGTAGAGGTATATCCAGAAGACAAGAGAGGCTGCAAGATTTGTATCCTCACTACTGATTTGTTGTGTTTTGTAGTAGTAGTACATTTATTGCTGTACCATTTATTACTTAGTATTTGCTCATTTCCTGTATCTCTTCTCCTCTGAACGTGTCTCTCACTAAAGCTGCAGTTAATTCTCATGCCTTAGAAACAGCTTACCTTCTACTTCTCAACTTTGAGACAGATTCCTACAATAAATATTAAAAGCTGTCTGTTCTGGAGTTGTGAATGGGATTGGTGCATCCCCAGTAAGATGAGAGGTTCTTAGGCCTCCAAAACCAAAGTAATAAATGAAATTTTATTTTTGTTAGCAGACATGTAGTAAACACAATTTTATGCCTAGTTCTACTGCTGCTTAAACACCTGCTGAATTAAGGGATGGCTTTTTTCCCCCCACTGAATTTCATGCTGAATTTCTTTATTGTTTAAGGGTCTAATAAATTCTAAAAATACTCCTTATATTATTGCCAAACATATTACATAAAATTCTAGAACCTATTGTATAATTGGCTGCTTGAATAGTTGCAAGTTTTCTGTCACTTAACCTGAATGCTATGTTTTTTTGTTCTAGAGAGGACATGAGCTTTGGAAAAAACACAATTCGTGAAGATAGTAGTTAAACTTAGGAGAATTTACCTGTATACCAACACAGTCCAAATCACTGCCATTAGAAAGATGCGATACCTTTTTGGTGCCAGCACACAGCCATGAACAAAGAAAGGCAGATGGGTACCCAAGATGACTGGTAATCCCTGAGTGAAGTACCAATGCCAAGGATGAGATCCGTAAAACGTTCCCAAATTCTGCAGCACGTTGAATTTCAAGAAGTTCAGCTGAACCAGTACCCACTGGGGAAGTTAGGGGAGGTGGTGGTGGGGATGTTAAATACACATCAGAAGTGAAAAACAAGAGTTAAACGGAATTACAGCATCATCAGAGGCTTTAAATGACACAGCATTTTCACTCATACGTGAATTTTTTTCTAGTAAGACTCATCACAGACTTCCTATATTTAGCAATTAACCACAGCAATGTGTAAACTTTGTAGTTTGTTGATAAGTATTGTGTATCGAGAGCTGAGCATACTGATTTTATGTAACAGTCCATCATTTAGAAGAACTGGGTTTATGACTTAGAATGTATTTAGAGGTCATAGGCCAGACATAGTCACAGAAATAACAGAAGTTAGAGAAGTCTGAAATAGCCATCCATGTTAAAATGCTAAATTCTAGCCTTTTTCTTACAAGTTAAAACAACTTACCTCACCAAAAAACATGCGGTCGATTATTAAAGAGGTTCCTACTGTAACCAATCTGCAAAAATGGAAAGTTGGTTGCACTGATACAGTCCAAATTGGTTTTGTAGCAGATTCTACTCCAAATAGCTGTCACAACTCCCTGATTCCTCCTATTTTTTGATGTTACTCATAGCCATTTTACAGTGGCCAGTTGCCATCACCTGGTATTCTTTGCACAATCCCAGATTAAAATGGAATGCTCTCATGGCTCACCCTTATGACACTTCTCCTAGTACTTTTTTAATAGCATATACCTCAATTGAAAGAAAGAATGCCCCTTATTTAAGCTTTTGCAAAAGGATTCTATTTTCCCCTTGCTTTTACATTACATCAGCATTTTGGATTGTCTGCATGTGTGGTTGTAAAATATTAACCTGTAGCTGAGTCATCATTGAAACTCAGGAAGAACTTACCCAACTGGAATGTAATTGTGTAGGATAAGGTCTGCTTTCCTCTGTTCTTGCAAAAAATGCCTGAAGACCAAAGGTATCCATGGGATAACAGCAGTGGGACGAATAATAATTGCAAATGCTACCAAAGCTAAATATTTGCAACTAGAATGAGGGAATATGAGAAAACCAAGTTACCAAAAGGTTTGGTCAGTTCTTCTGCAGATGGTGACATTTCAACAATGTATAAATACTGCTGTGTCTTTGACCATACTGCAGGTAACTTTGATTCTCTTGACACAGATACTCTGCTTTGCTTGGAAAGGTGCTAACTGGAAGCATGTACTTGCTTTACAATAGTTAGCTGGTGAAAGAAAGCTGTGACTGCAACTTCACCTCTAGCTGAACCCAAACGTTGGTTTTTGTTCTCTCTTCCCCAGTTCCCATTAATTCCAGTTTGTTAACGTTTCCCATAAAGTAACACTTCACATAAGAGAAACAGAGCAGTTTTACATACCAGTTATATTATGGCTGCAAAACAATCTTAGAGGAAATACTGTAACTGCCATTCCTCCCATGATCTAGAGCTCTCGCTACATGAATGAGGTGGTTTTGGTTGCCTTATATTTTAAGATAAAAATCAACATTTTAAAAACTGACATTATCCCAAGCCAAGAAAACCCAGTAGTATTAGTAGAAAGTTTCTCACCTGCTTCCCATCTTGGAACCTTTTATCGGATAGTAGGAAAGAGCAAAAATGGTAAGAAGAGTTTCCATGGTGTTTGTTAGAGTTCTGGTACAGGAATACCATGTAAACCAGGAACACAGCTGGCAGAAGTACTGAAAATAATTATGAACAACAGGATGGAGAAGGAGAATTGTTAAAACAAATTCTGTAGTTCTAAATGAAGGTGTTAATTCTTCAAGGTGTGACAGTACCATTTTGCTGTTGTTTGTACTGCAACAAACGGTGTTTCTCAACACACATAACCTTGTTTTGAAGGCTTGAGACTCACCACACACTTTGCTGTTTCTGCGTTTTCAAGGTGTTGCACTAGTGAGTAAAGCTTCGTATCAGCAAAAGCTGCCAGCACCGCCTGTACAAGTCTAGGGACCCATATCTATGTAAGCAGAGAGAATGTTTTACTAGCGACAAACCTGTAAATTCCAAGTTCAAAGAGAGGACTAGTGAATTAGTGACTGTCCAGATATGAAAACAGTGGTGAGAATTCCCTATAGCTTTTTAATTATTAAGAAAAATAAATAGTGAGGTCCCTTGGTAAAACTAGTATTTCTGCCAAAAGAAGTCTAAAGGTCAGCTGAAAGTGTTCAGCAATCAACAGCAGAGTTCTTTGCCATTGATCTCCAGTAGAAGTCAGAAGGGACTGTTTCTGTCTTTAGTACAACTGTTTCTTATTAAACACTTTGGAAAACTGAACCATGGAGCAATTTTGAAGTAGTGACAAACAGTATCAGTATGAAGCTGAAGGAGGTTGATGCAGACCAAGAATAATCCCTTCTAGTCACAAACATCGTCACAAACATCAGAACTGTAACAAGATCTATGAATGAGTTCTGCACCCATGCAAAACACTTCAGTGAGGTCTCTGTGCCAGATTCAAGGCTTTGTATTTTATCTGATGTGTTTTTCACTATACTCACCAGCAGCTTAACATCATCCATGCCCAGCAGCTGTAAAGCTTTGTAGATGCTTGCAAAGATCAGTGGGTATGAATAGCCTCTTAAGCCATGTGTCCATTCCCAAGTTAGGTACCCATAATTATTAATATTAAGGATAGATAATGAAAAGCTAGCCAAAAAGTTCCATTGGAGATGTGTTTTTCTCAGGCCTTATCCGGGTCGAGACATTTACCCGTGTAGCAAAGGTCAGCGGGGGTTTTGTTACTGGCCAAACTAACACCTCGCTGCCCTGGAAATATCTGCCCTCCTCCCACTCAGGATTCTGCAGCAATGACTGCCGAGTCACGCAGGGACAGCTGGGACAGATCCCCTCTGGCCCGCAGAGAGCGGCAGCACGGGGCCGCGAAGGCCGGCGAGGGCCTAGCACTGACAAGGATATTTGAAGACCATGCGGTGAGCGACCTCCAGCGACTGCCAATACTCGTCCGGGACGAAGCTGGTCTGGACGAAGAAGCAGTTGAGCGTTCGCAGCGCCACGGTGAACGCCAGGAGCCGTGCCGGCCCGCCGGCAGCGCCTGGGAAAAAGACGAGGGACGGTTCGTCAGTGCTCCCTCCGAAGGGCGCCTCCAGCCCCGCCCGTTCTCTCCGCTCCGCTTACCGGCTCCTCCCTGCCCGGCGACCCCGCCAGGGGTGCTGTATAGCACCGACTGCCGCTTGCGGAGCCGCACCACCTCTGGCCTCCTCGCTAGCAGCCCGCCTGCCGTCTCCATCCGCGCCGCCAGGCCTCCGACGGCGGCGGCGCATGCGTGACCTCCAGCCGCGGGGACACGCCGCCACTTCCTTCCGGTTACTCTAGCGAACGGGAGGCCTTGGCTCTGTGGTCTTTCGTCCTTCAGGTGAGAGACGCCGGGTCCGGCACGGCGCAGCCCAGGTCCGTGGGGCGAAGCACTCCTGAGGCAGAAAGAACGCCGAGCGTTGTGCCCCAGTCTCCTCTCCCCGCCGAGAGCGAGGGTGCTGCCGAGGAGCAGAGAGGGGCAGCGGGAGTCTCACGCGTGTCCGTGAGCGCGGCAGCGCCGCCTGGCGGTATGTGGGGGAGGCTACCTCTGCCGCACGTGGCGGTGGCCGTGGTGCTCGGCGTGGCAAGCGGGATCTATATCTACCGGCCAATCTTCCAGCCGCCTAGGTCCCAGCAGTCCCGCGAGGGCGCGGCGGGACCGCCAGCGGATGCCGCAGCGGCGAAGAGTCCCTGACGTCGTGCCAGCCGCGCCGCCACCCTTGCAGCCCTGACCTGCGCTGCTCCCGTCAGAGGAAATGGCGCCCGAGCGTCCCGTGAATTCGGAGCGTTCGTCGCCGTGCGCCACCCGTGGCGGTCCCGAGCGGCCTCCTTTGCAGCCTGGCTGTGCACTGAAGCAATCGGTCGCCGAAGATGTAACTGTATACGTGTGTGCGTGGTACCAGTCTGTAAGGACGTGAATATTGATCTGTACAAAAGTTTGAATGTTTAAAAGTGTGTCTTCACGCCTAAGTTTAAATAACCAAAGAACTGGAAAAGGAAAGCCACTGTTCCACAGTCACTCTCCGTGGTTGTTGGTTTTTTTTTTTTTTTTTTTTTTTTTTTTATTGTGTCTGATCTGATCCTCCTGGCAATAAACACCATTTTTATCTGCTTGTCACAGTTGTAGTTCTCAATCCATTCTGTTGGGAATGCTGATGGCTGAGACTTTGAAGTCTTTGGTTTATATATGCCCACACATGTACCACACAGCTTTCATTCCTGACAGAATGAGTCTAGGGTGGCTATTTACTAGATCGGATTGCCTGAAAGGTTGTACTTGGAGAAGTGTTCAGAGTGTAGCTCATCAGGACAGCATTGATCCTGTAACAGGTGTGGGTCAGTCTGACAGAATCAAAGACTCTGAGAAACTAGATCAGTAGATATTTCAAGACTTTAATAAATCTAAAAGGAAACCCAAACCTGTAGATTTCTGGAGGAATTAGGCAGATTCTGTTTTTAATACAGAACCTGTAGACAGCTTGAGGGAGAAAAAAGTCTTCACTGGGATGTGCCTTTAAAGGCAGTAACAACGTGGCAGCTGGGAGCCCTGCATTAGACTTCCCAGAAGTTAGAAGAGCAGAAGGTGGATCCGAGGTGATACAGGGTGTGTGATAAATGTAATTTGGATATGATGAAATTCCAGAAGCCTGTGATGAGTGCTAGCACAGAACTAATGTGGTGACTTAAGTAGTTCCCTTTGTTTGCAAGACCATTATATATTGAAAAGGCTATTTTAACAAGGGGTAACAAGTCTAGAAGGCACCTTCTTTGCAGCATAATTGCTGGAAGTTTGTCCATAAAGAGAGCAGTTGATTTTTGGAAAAACTCAAGAAAGAGATGTCTGAACTGAGGCAGACAGTTCAAGCACCTGAGGTTAAGACTCTGCTTGCAGAATTCTTGAGACTGCTGGACTTGAAGTTAATTGAGCAGCTGTAAGAGACCTGCAGGGGAAGGCTGCCAGCAGGCGGCAGAGAAACCACGAAATCCACTGCGGTGGACACGAACTTGGCCTCACGTATTTAATCTTCAGAACCTGTTTTGCCTCTCATACAATTTTTTTAAGCTGCCTGTGGCCCCATGGAGGAGTGTTGGAGGTGTGCGGCTGAAGAGCCGGTGCTCCAACGCGAGGCAATTGCTTGTATAATTTATTTCTGCTCAGACCAGGTAATTGAAAATGGCCTTCTGCATGGAAGCAGTCTGAGGAGCGCAGCGCTGCTACCCTGGGGCCGTATCTCTGGCACAGTCAGCGTTACCACGGTAGGGAAGGCCGAGTCGCGCCGGGGCGGTGCTGCCCGGCCGGCCCTGCCCTGCCCGCGGCTGCCCCGCGCCGGGAGGGGCCGTTCTTCCCGCCCCTACTTCGGGCCGTACGGGAAGTGATGTTGTCTTGACGGAAAAGGCACGCTTGCAGCCCCAAACCGGGCAGGTACAGAGGGACGCGGCGCTGCGGGAGCCCCGGTGGCCGGGGGAGGCAAGCAGGTAGGACGGCAGCGAGCCGAGATGAGGACAGCGGGGCCGGGGGCTTGGGACGCTCACCGCCCTGTCACCCTCAGCAGCAGCTGCAGGAGTCACGGGGGCTTCCGAGAAGCGTCCCCGGTGCTAAAGGAGTTAAGATTTATGGTGTCGCATTTTGGGCCCCTTGTCCCAAGAAGGACATTGAGGTGCTGGAACGTGTCCAGAGAAGGGCAACGAAGCCGGCGAAGGGTCTAGAGCTCTTCTGAGGAGCAACTGAGGGAACTGGAGGTGTTTAGCCTAAAGAAAAGGAGGCTCAGCGGAGATCTTTCCGCTCTACAACTAAGGGCCTCTCTTTACTCCCAACTAATATGCAATATGACAGGATGAAATGGCCTCAAGTTGTGACAGGGCAGGCTTATGTTGGATATTCGGAAAAATTTCTTCCCTGAAAGGGTTGCCAAGCCCTGGAACAGGCTGTCCAGGAAAGAGGTCGAGACGCCATCCCTGGAGATATTTTAAAAGCCACGTAGATGTGTGGCTGAGGGATGTTGGTTTAGTGGTGACTTGGCAGCGTTGGGTTAACGGTTGGACTTGATCTGTAAAAGTCTCTTAAAACCAAAGCGATTCTGTGGTACCAGGATGAGTGGTTTGGGCAGAGAACTTGAAATACTGCGGGGAAAAGGTGATTTCCCCTGTGGTGCAGAGCCGGGGGGACAGGCAGGTGTTGCAGGGATCTCTTCTAACGTCAGCTCAGAAGGCGCACGGGTCCTTCTTGCCCACCTGTGCAGCCTCCCGTGCCCACAGGCTTCTGAACTAATGACGTGGGAATTTTAACAACAGGGCCTCAATTGTGAAGTTAAAGGAAAAAGTCTGAAGCCTTGGTCTCTTGGGTGTATGTGCTTAATTTTACAACTGCTGTCTTGGGCCTTCACATATTACAGCTGTAAGACCTGGAAGTTTTCCACAGCTCAAGACAGGAGTTTTTTTTTCATTAAAAAAAGAGAAATGGATTGCGTATCTGAAAAAATCTTTACAAATCTTAAATTATTGAGGGAGAATTATAAGCGTGTTTTATCTGTTTAACCAGAAAATATTCTTGTATTTGGGTATCAACGGATCTGTTGCTTCTCTTTAAATGCTGCATATTCGTTTGACAGAGTCGCTTTGTTGAGAGGGTTCTAGAAGTTACTTCCACCTGATCTGCAATGTTTGGACTAAACTAATGCTTTGATGATCTTGGATCTAAAGAAAGCTAAATCCATCAGAAAAATGTTTTGGTTCTCCCATCTGTCATAAATTGCTAGATTATATTAATACATAAGTGGTATTTTTCTGTGGTGCTAGCAAAGCATAAAGGACATGCCTAGAACTGTGAAAACCACCCAACTTGAATTTTTCTCTCTCCTTAGAGATGCATGAGATGCATTTTGAGCTTTCTGATAGTATTACTCCTCAAACACTTAATGCGTATGAGTTTTTCATAAGGGTTACACATATGCTTGGAGTTAGCAGAACTGCTAGGTCTTACTGGCAAGATGATGTTTCTCTATATTTACAGTTTTTCTTGAAACTCTACAAAATGCATTAGCAGCACTAATCAGTTTCTAGAATCTGTTTGGAAGCTTATTCTTGCATAGATTTGTCTTCTCAGCCCTTGTTTCTTTTCTTACACGTAGACTACTTTGTGACTATTTCAAGTACTCTCCAGCCAGGAAATAGCATACAAGACAATATGCATTTCAAATGTTCATATGTAATTGCAGGGATAATGTTTGTGATGCTAAATGAATGTCTCAAAAGCATGATTAAAAAGACAGAAAAAAGAACAGCATGTTCTTGTGTTTCTAGTTCAGGGTTCTAATTTTCTGTCTACTTAATCTCTTGCACAGATGACTTCTGGGTGGGTGGAATGTGCTACAACACACACTGGTTTATTTTTCCAGTTAATAAAATTTCTCCTCTGCAACCAGGTATCTAAAACCAGGCTGTAAGTGTGGTGTTTTTTTTTTTTTCTATCACTGCTGTTGAACATGGGAACACACTATTTTATCACTTGACTACACATTTCCTTTTCTCTGAAAGAGAAGATTGATGAGATAGAAGAATTTTAAAGTAATCTTGGTGCATCATCTTTTGATTCTTGGTTATTCTGTTTCTGTGAAATACCTGCTGTGCTGGCATAATGACTATTGAGTAGTTTGTCACTTTTCAGCATAACCCTGGACTTGCAGAGCAACACCATTACTCAGAGCAGTCTGTCATAATCCAGAGAGGGCTAGTAAAAATTTAATTTAGAAACACGTAATGCTTGCACTAGAGATGGAACATAAGGAATGACAACTCCTTTTCCCCTGTTAATGTCTCAGCAAATGTAACAAGGTGCATTTAAAATGTATTAAACTTATGATTTAACTAGTTAGTAATCAGATACTCTCTTCTGTGTTAAAGCTGCATGAGTGTATTCCATTGCGCATGTGGTCTGTTCCTGAAAATATTTAAATTTGTTCTGCAGTAATTTCAGAGGGTTACTTGCATATTTATAGCTAAGCCTTTGCTGGGTTGGGTATGTTAAGTGCTCATGGACTTGCTATTGCTCTTCTTGGCTTGCAACTACCACACTGGAGATACAATCATGTTTACAGAACTGACTTAAAACATGGCTGAAAAGTTAAGTGCAACATGATTTAAGAAATGTATAAAAAATGCAGTTTTTTAGTAGCAGAAACAGATTTCTTTTTTCTGTTTATACAACTATGTTCTAAACCAGTCATCATCTGGGAATAGCATCTGGTTATGAGATTTCTTCTCCTTATTTCTTTTTTGCTGCTTAGTTCTAAACCTTCATCCCTGTCAAGAGCTAACCTGAACCATGTTAAATCAGCTGAGATCATACTCCTTTATCTCCAGTAGAGGCAAAACCATAGTGAATGAGAAATTACAGTCCCTGATTTCTTTCCTTGAACATCTGTAGACTGTTTTGTTCTCATACATGATACAGCAGAATTTACTTTTGGTTACGGTAATAAGTGTCTGTGATTTATTTTCCAATCTAATATGCTTTGAAAATTAAATTATGGCATATAGATTAAAATATGACCTATAACCAGCATAACTTTTTTCTGTGATGTTGCTTTGGCTTCAAAGGATTGAAAACACTCTGATACGTACACACACACACACATATATATATATATATATGACAGCTTTGCATAGTACTGGGTGCTGGAATCCTTTGCACATACTGGTCAGCACTTTGGAGCTGACTTGACAAGTTCTTCAGTATTTTAAATGACTGCAAGGAAATAAAAAAAGTGCACGTCCTTGCTTTTATGGCTCTGAAGAGAATATCAAGGTATAAACCAATGCAATGCTCTCTTCCTCAGTTTGCAGCCCATTTCCCATATCTGTTCCATTTCTCTATTTTTGTTACATTTACTGCTGAGAAATGGGTAAAAGTAAACCATGTTAGTAAACTTCTGGAAGACAGTGTGGAGACTGGTGGTAAAGTAGGAAAGAGCCAGGAAGTAACAATGAAGTTACAAAATTGGGAAGAGGAGTACAACTTTTTTAGAAATTTGTGGTTTGCAGTGGAAAAAAAGGAGTTGGTAGATACACAATCGGTGTTTTTAAATTAAAAGTTACCTTTGTGGGCACTTGCAAATAGTTTTTTGAAAATCAGTCTGCACTTCTGCAGTGATTCTGTGTGTAACAGAGACATATGAGTAGAAGTACTGTAAGGACTATACCTAGCTGAAATATTTTATATGCAGATAAAACACTTTGATGGGTATAAGGACAGCTGCTACACAAAGTAGCTCATTCCAGATTAACTTGGAGTTTGTGATTGCAGTTTAGCAGGTGGCGATCCTGTCTACAGCTGTCAGTTGAAAAGGTGATGAAAGGATAAAGGAATAAATAGCAAAACAATGAAGTATTACTGAAAATTGAGGGTTTTTTCCTCTCAGGTAAGGTGAACTCTGTGTTGTTGAAAGGGTAGGTGAGCTTTTGGGCATGCAAACCCCTTCAGGTTTGAATTAGAAACTGCAGAATATAAAACAAAATTGAAAGTAATAGATGTACAATTTCTCTAGTATTTGTTAAGCGTATTAACACACGAGGCAGCATTTGTCATTAGAAGGTGATGAAGGTTCTGTTGCAGAAGTACTACTGTTTTAAAGTCATTCTCCCATTTCTATTAAACAAAAGTGGCAGTGCTGTCATGGTAGCTGCTATACAACCATGAAAGTGAACAGCTTGTGCTTTCTGAAGTCAACCAAGATTTACTCTGAGGCCTGTTTCATTGTTTTCATAGCTGTTGGATATTTCATTTGGTTCTTCTAACGATTCAGTCAAAGCTATAAGGAAAAAAGGTTGCTGTATGAACTGAAAAGGAAGAAAACAATTCTTGCTAGTAACGGCCTTGGGGATTGGGAATATTTGGACGAGACTGAAGGCTACTATTATGATAAGGAGTAATAAATCATGTATGCTGGATGATGGGTAGGAGGAAAAGAAAATTCTTTTTTTTTTTTTTTACTGAAAAATGCAAGTTTTCTTGTGTGTCTCTGCCAGTCTTGCAAGTATAAGGCTTCACATTGGTAGTGGCTAAGGGAAATTACATTCCACCTCGAAATCCTTGCTGATAATTGCACAACTAAGATGGAGTGTGATGCATTTTGAGAACTGCAGGATATCAATCAAAGGTAGCAGTTGTGGGAGTTGCTTCTGCTGGGGAAACTTTTATGCAAAGTTTGTGTAAGAGATGAACTGCTGTTACCAGCTGTTGCCAGTGGGTGGTGCTTTCCCAGTCTGCTTTGAAGCTGAGCTAACATTCAGAATGTGGATTATAGCAAGTAGGATGGGGTTGGGGTTGTTTTTTGTGTGTTGTTTTGTTGTTGTTTTTATTTATTTTTTAATTAAATGTTAATCATAATTCCTCTCCCCCCACCTGTTTGGTTCCACACCAAGCTTTAGATATGACTGAATGTGACCCAAAATACAGACACCAGATTAAGTTCTAGCCCTGCTGGTATCAGCTGTTGCAAAAGAGTGTTTCTCATCCAGCACTTCAAGATCCTGTGCACATAATAACATAGGCTCCACTGACTTTGTCCTCTAACAGTGATTCAGCTTGACAGGTATTCTCTGCTGGGGCATTAACTGTCTGGCTGCACTTAATTTTCCAATATTCTTTCTTGCATTAGAAAGGTGTCAAGATAGACATCTCTGTATGGAGATGGTGTCATCCAAGTTTGAAGTCAGTACTGTCTGAATTTGTTTGTATTTCTTCTGAATTTGATAGCAAAACTCTCGTAATTTTAGTTTGGATAAATGCAGCACTAAATTGTAGTTGTTAAAGCAGTAGGGCTTAAAATGTTCTTTAGCTATGAATTAGCTATTATTTGGCATTTTTCTAGAATTATCACTTTGGATATAGCACAGGACAGGGGCCTGAGCTCCTGCTATGTGTCAGTGGAAAGCGAAGAACAGACTTTGGAATACGTGTGAAAAGAACATGCTGCAAAAGTAGAATCATGCTTTCTAGCAAGTTTTAGAACCCCAACAAACCGAAACACAAAATCCCCCAAATTTGAACTGCTAATACAGTGAAACTCAACTAGGTTTTAGTCTACTCACTTTTTAATAATAGATGTGCCTAAATTTAAATTGCTTTTAAATAGGAATTGTATTTAAATACAAATTAGATAGTAAATGAAAATGTAACTGATTGTCACAGTACACGCTGTGTGGTAGTCTGGAGCAATGCACGTACAACCTGGCCAGCTGCTAGGTGCCCCATGTAGAACTGAAAAACTGTAACTGCCAGAGGTGTGCATCTGACTCTGCTTTATCCAGCTGCCAATTTTTCACAAAACATGTAGGAACTTCATATCTATGTGAAGCAGTGTTAAAACTGTTCAACAGATTCAAGTGTTGGGGGAGAAGGCAGAAATGACAGAAATTCAATGTCTGCCCCTCTCTCTAATAAGCTTTGTTTCCTTGAGAAACCAGGCTAAAAGGCATGCCCTCGTTTCAGCTTTGTTTTTTGCATTGCAAATTTGGCGCTTTGCTCCAAGAAGTCCTTACTGCATGTAATCTCCCGTGTGGTGTTTTGAGCCTTAGGGAATTTTTCTTCAGCTTGGGATCATGAAGAATGGGAGCAGTAATGTTTTTATAGGTGGGAGTCAGACAGGGAGTGGAGGAGGGCAAATGGAACTGAAAGACCTACTTTGGTCTTATACTCCAGAATCACCACCTTTGCAAGCTCACCCATTCCTTTTGCACACTCTGAAGGAAAGAAAAATAACCAGTCAGGTTGGTTACACTTAACTTAAGGAGTCACTGAATAAATGTAAAAATGAAGGTGCTCTTATGTTAATGATGCTTTTGGTCAGAGAAATGGTAGAGGAGAAAAACAGACATCCCAGGTGTTTAGGTAGATTTTTTTATGTTTCCTTGCATGGAAGATCAAACAATAATATAGGACAAAAGGAATACTTTGCAGTAGCTCAGGAGGAGGCATACTAATATAGCTGTCAAATAATGCAAATAACAAGCTTTTCACATTTTCCTTCTGAGAGCAAATGTAAAGTGTAAAAGACACTGTTGTCATCTGATGAGGAAAATGAAGGACCTATTAAGCAGATTTACAAAAGAAGAAGTAGGGGTGTTCTTGTGCTGGAAAGAAAGCCCAGATGTATTCAAACTGGAACTCTGTTGGGATGAGTTTTAAAAAGCAGTGTCTTTCAGTTGGTAATCACATATTGGATCAGGTAGTGCAAAGAACAAAGGCATATTGATTAAGCTTTATCGTGAATCAAAATATGAAAGCAGCTTCCAAAACTGTATTCACACTCTAGGATTGTAAAACATTGATAATCCTTTCTAAGGATGCTGTAGTGGTACAACAGCTTCCTGTAAAACCACTATCTTTTTTAATTAAGAAAAATACACTCACTCATCAACTCTTTTAATACGTGGATAATGATCACTGATCTAAAATGAGATTTGTCATTCTTCAGACTGAAGATAGAGGCATCAGGTTATTAGACTGCTTTGACAGGTTCTTACTAAAATGTAGGGACATTGGTATTTGCATGCATTACTCTTCACCATGTGCTCTCTTAAAGCAATCAGGCATCTACTTTTTGAGTTCTGCAAAATATGGAATCAGCATAAGTCACACAAAAGAGTCTGTAGCACTTTGAGTAATTCATTGATCTTTAGGTTCAATATTTCTAAGTACAGACAATGTAATTTGAATACTATGGATGCTGCCAAAATATTTACTACAGGCAAAAGGATTAATTTGTTAATTTCAGCCAAAGTGAATAATTGTTTGTTCTTATACTAATACATTTTATTGCCATTTTAAATACTGAACTTTTTATTCACGATTTCTTGGTGACTTAGAACATTACATTATACATGTACACTGATTTTTTTTCTATTACTTTCTTTTTATTATTTCAGACATGTAATTAGAGAGAGAACCTGGCTCAGGAGTTAAATTTTCTTTTTTTTTTCTTTCCCTTTTCATTCAGAACTGAAGGAAGTACCTGCGCTCTTGGCTTTGCTTACACTGACATTGACATTAATAGAAAGTGATGTGCAGGCGGTAAACTTGTAGCTCAACAAAACTGATAAATTCTATGTGTTTGGGATAATTTTACTTACCTCTTCTGAGATACTGACAGGTTCTTCAAATATAAGCAAATTTTATTTTGGGAACCAATCTTTTGATGTTTTTCCTGTGAAGAAGTTGACAGAGTTTAGTTTAAAGCTTTCCAAAGTCAAATGCCTAATTACTGAGAAGGATTCCTGTCTTTAGTATGGTGTTCCATAAAAACAAAATTAGTACTTTTTAATTTCTTGATTATTTTAGGGGTAACTTTTTTTTTTGTTGTTGTTGAAGAGACCCTGGTAATTCTTGGAAGCTAGTCAACTAGAGCCTGTCTTAGAGGAGACTGTTTGTTTGACTGGTTTTAAGAAGCTTTATTTTTTTGTATGAAATGTTGACCTTAAATGTATCAGTACTTCCCCTCTTGCAATGGTAAAAGTAAGCTCTGTCACTATTGCTAGAAACTGCCTAGATTGGTTTGTAGTAGAAAGAACAATACATCAGTTTTACTTTATTCTGCAGTACTACTAAGTATTTAGCCAATGTGTCTTTTGGGTAGCAGGAAAGCTTGTTTGACCTACTTTCATTTTAATCACAGAACTGCTATTTTGTGCGTTGATGCTAGCAAAGACAATCTGACTGTGGGTTGCCTTTTTTTTTTTTCTTTTTTCTCTTTCTTGGAAGGATATTGGTTTGAAGAAAGCAGGAAAAAAATCACTATAGAGGATTTCGTCTCCTCCTTACAGGTCTTTTTTGTTCTGTCTTGAGGTACTGGTGTGTTAGTGTGTTTATAGACTGCTCTGGCAGTAAGTAGCAAGCTCATTCACGTGACAGCTGGTCAGTTTCCCTTTGCAGCACATCTCATGAACCCCTCTAATTTTTTTCCAGAATGTCTTTTCATGAGAAGCTCACTTTCTTCCAAGGAAACAACGATAATTCTCTTCTACAATTGTAGGAATCTGCCTGTGCAAATTAATAAGATCTTTTTTTTCCTGTTTGCTTTTTTCTCATCTCTACTTTTTGTATTTTGTAGGGTATTTATCTCACTGTGAACTAATTGCTGCATAGCATGTGCTCTAGGTCTTCTTCGAGTTTGCCACCATGTATGCAAATGGGTTCATAAGCCACGTGTCTCCGTTGCTGCTTTTCCCTCTCTTACATTTAATTCCCTTTTTGATTGCAAGTAGAGGATTTGTGGCACAGATAAGATTTGTGAATGCTAAGTGATAACATTGCGCTTAGCTATCTACAGGTTGGTTTTCGCTCCATAGCATTGCCAGGTCATCTGTTGAATGCACATGTGAAAACTGCCTGTTGGAAGAGAATGCTGAGTTTTTAGAGAGTGTTGGAAAAAGCCATTAACTGGTCAGACTGCTCAAGAGGAGATCTTCAACAGAACTGAGTAATTGAGGAGTGGGGAAAGTGGAGGCAGTTTGCACTGGTGTTAGGCACGCAAACAGGTGAGTTGTTTATGTAGCACTAGAGTCGTTGGACTGAAATGGACTGTTGCTAGATCCTTGTCTTCCCCCCCATGTCCAGTGGCAGATGTCTTCATTCCTGCAAGAACTGTAGTCAGACAGGTGACAATCCAGCATTTTCTTCTAGGGGAAACACCTACTACAAGATAGGCTGTACCCTTTCAGCTTTTCTCAAGACCATGGAGTGTATGAAGGCAGAGATTGTGATGCCTGTGATGAAGAATGCTCCACTGTGTTTGCCTCCATTCGAAATTTTCTCCTAAAATTTTCGACCTGCATAGCATAGATAATTTTTACAAGAAGTCCATAAATTCCAGCTCATCTTGTTCATACAATATGTTCACAAAGCTTCTTTGTAAAAACAGCAGGAAGATTTAATAACTGAACAGGTGACCATTCCTTTGTAGAGTTGTAGCATCAAAACTACACAATTTCAGGACTTTTCTGGTATAAAGTGATTTTACTGGTGATCCTCTCCGTAAACTTAGAAGATGCCCAAGCTCTTACAGCTCCTAAGGCATGTGTAGAAGTGAGAGGAAGGCTTACTGTGAGCTAGCTGCAGTGGTTCCTGTTCCAGTTGCTGCTGTACTGTGTGCACTTCCTGCCACAAATGTGTTTGTTTAAAAACAGAGACAGTAAGTAATCAATCATTGATGCCCTCCCAGTTTGTAAACTGAGGCCATCTGTTTTGGTACTAACTCTGCAGTTATTCCTCACAGCAAGTTTGTAAGGAAAATTAAGCAGCCTTGGTTTGTCTTGAAAGCAAAAGCAGAAGTCTAAGAATTACTTATTAATTGTTTTTCCCTTAAATATGGCAAAAATCTTACTTTGTGAACTCCGTTTACATACCTGGCTGAGACTTTCAGACAGGCAGTTTGTGTTCAGTGTGTGTAACCACTTTCTAGGGCTGTTTGCAACATGGCAGAAGAGTTGCTGCTTTGTCTGTCAACACTTCTTACCCTGTTCTTCCTTCTGCGCTGTGGAGCAGTTACCAGAAATTCTTGGGTGCTTGTGGTCTGAATATTTCTTCACAGTATTCTTCCTAGTGTTGTTGGAAATTGAATGCAAACTTCTTTATTGCAAGTGGGATCAAAGATGTATTTCTATATCCTGAAACTGCAGTGAAATTTGTAGAACATTGGAGCCAAGAATGGGTAGAGTTTTGGAAGTTATTACTTGTAACAAAAAAAGGATTTTAGTTAAATCTGGAAAAATGCTAAGTCAGGATATAAAAAAGTATTACATCACAGCTAGTTGTTTGCCAGTACTGTATGACAAAACTTAGATGTTCATTAGGGAAAGGGCAATAAAAATGGCTGTGATTTGCAGGATAGGAGGGCAAGATAGTTGAGCACTGGAAGTGTGGAGTTGTCTTTGTTACTGGTAGATGAATACATTAAAGAAACATTAAATATTGTAGTAGGCTGTTTGCAGTGATTCTGAAATTATAAGACGGGAGAGTATTCTTAAAAACCTCAATTTCATTTCTGTCTTCTCTGCTCTTAAAACACTGTGAAGAAAGAAACTGAGACAAGAAAGGGTTGTGCAGGGTGATCCATCTTCTGTGAAAGCTCACATCTGCTAAATTTCACATGGGGAGTGCAAAATCCACTTTATCCTCACCGTTCAGTCCTCTACTGTAAGCATCCATAATGTCAAGGGTGTTTGTGAGAGGGAACAAGGCCTCGTGGTGACTGCAGGTGGCTGTGTAGCTCCTCTCCCATCTCTGGGATCCAGCACAGGGAGCTCTGCCCAGCGCCATGATGGACACCAGCGTTTTGGTGCAGCCAGACATGCAGCTCTTGCCTGTTGGGTGCCTGTGGTCTTGTTGAGAGAGTTGGTGTACATGTCAAATCAGCATTCCTCGAAATAATTTAAATGTTTAAAGTGTCTACATGTGTCTCTTAGGATTGGGTGGGGGTGGTCTTGCAGATTTAGCTACCGTGGTTCAGAAAGTTTCTGTCAACATCTTGAGTCTGTTTGTTTGGTTTTTTTTTTTTTTTTTTTTTTTTTTTTTTTGAGCTTGCTGCCATCAGAAGTAGCTCAGCAGAAGGGGCTGGGCATGGATGCACACAAAACCCTGTGGTACTGCAGCTGCTGCCCTCCCAAATCCTTCCAGCTCCTTCTCACATAGTCTCACTGTGGTGTCTGTGCCAGCTTTGTAATCATCGATTTTTTTTTTTTTTTTTCTGTCATCTGTAAAAACATGAAAGCAGACTCAAAATGGAATTCTGTATTAGGTTTTGGGGGCTTTTGGTGCTTGCCATGTTTCACGTAGTAGACTGTGTTAGCTGTATTTTATTTTTTGTATGTAATGAAGCATTGTGCAACTTCCTCTCCCTATGACAAGAAGGGGGAGGGTCAGTATTTATGCAAGGCTCAGTGCTTGTTACCTGGTTCAGGCAGATCTAGTTAGCTTTGCTGCTTAGTTATAGGAGGAGAAAAAGGGATCACTTGATCGGTCTGCAAGACATGCACAAGCACATGACAAGCAGCTGAATGTAATTAAGTGGGTAGGGTGGTTGTGTGGGGCTGGCAGCTTTGCATGACAGTGTGAATTTTAGAGCTATTTTCAAGTACAGTATTTGTTTCTACTTTCTGTCTCTGCTGTCACTACCTGTAGATAAGAAATGGCTCTTTTTGCATGACTATGGTATTCAAGAGATCTGAACTGTGTCAGGAAACTCATCACTGAAGTACTTTTGGAAAAGTATAGATCCATTTGCAGCTGTTAAGCATAGGTATGTAAATGCTTTCTCTTTCTGATTTATTTTCATAAGTTTATTACTTTGTTTTCCTTGAGCTGACAGTTGTTACCTGCTCTTTCTCTGTGAAGAACTTTGAAGCTTGTACTTTCGACAAACTGCCTGAAATACTTTGATTTTGAGCGTTCATCCTCATGCTCTAGAGGGAAAAATAAACTTTAAATTGGGAAGTATACTGGCCTATGTAAAACATAGGCTTTGAATTTAAATTATAAAACTGCAACTTTTTTGGTACATCTTTAGTCATTGGTCTTCACAAAAAGATCAGTCAGATTTGAAGACAAATGTGGCTATGTTTATCAATAAGATTAAAATAAATGACTACAGTGACCAGTGTCTAGATTCACTAACTAAAATATGCCCTTTTTGGTCCCAAGTCATCAGGCTACATTTCCTTCTGTACTAAGTTGAATTTGTTCTATAGTTGGACCTTTAATAGTAAAGTGTACTGCACAAATAGCATTTCATAATAGAGCAGAGTACTCAGTATTTTTCAGTGTTGTACTGCTTGTTTTTTTTTTTTTCATTTCCATGTTCTCATTAGTGATAAATATACTTAATACCCACCATCCTAAAGGATGGGGTTGTGTTTTTTTCAGCTGCACACTAACGTGTTTGTTCTCATGTATACTATATGTACTGATGATAAGAGGAATAAAAATGGAGTGCTACACAGTCTGTTATTTTTAACTAGCAAAAGCAATTGGACTGCAAGGAACCATGAAACCTCATCTAGTTTGCAGTACTTGTTCAATCATATAGTAATGGTTTCAATCTCAAAACTACCTATGGTATAGGGAACATGGGGGTGGGATGTTATTGCAGTGGAAGAAACTCCCTTTGTATGTGCGCATATGACTAGGTCATTCCTTATCTTCCTTCAAGCATGAATTTTTAATCGGGCATCCTTTCTAGCCTGTATGTTTGCGGTGGTTTTTCTAGTCATGGACCAGAAGTTGAGTTTTTGTAGACTGTGAATAACCAAGAAGGAGTTGTTCAGAGAACAGGAAACAGTATTCCACTTCTGTGGGAAGGTCACAAGGCTTTCCCAGGGTTTAACTCATGTCTAGCATAGAGTTATTTTAGGATGGTATTTCTAGTCCTGATCATCACCCCTTGAACTGTGTTTACAAGAAAGAAATTGCAAGTTCGTAGATATAGTTACATAAATATGTTTTCTTGGTATTTCCTTATAGACATCCTCAGTGTATGACAGCTTATGTAAAACAACCAGAGGGAAGCGGTTTTTGTAAACACTGATGCTTGGCATTATGGTTTTTTTCTGTGCTGTTCTGGATAGGTGGTTGTCATAGTTGTTTCATTGTAACCTACATTATATAATGCTTTTTAATTATTGCATTACATGTGCATTTTGAATGTGTGTTACAGAAACAATTTCTAGCACAATTTAGGGTAGTATAAGTTATTTGAGGATTAAATTTTGACAATATTTGGATTCTGTTGTATAGAGCAAAACAATATTCTAGCTTTTGGGGCTGCTCCCTTTCTCTCACCATACTCCCAGCAGGCTTCAGTATATTTGCCTGTTTCAAACATGTATTTCATTACAACTCAAATTTAAACAAAACACCCTTAGTAATTAAGCCTGGTAAAGACAAAATAGGAGTCTAATTCCAGCTGGAATTCTTTAAACATGTCACTAAGAATGGCATAAAAGAGAAACTGTTCAGGTTTGGGTTTTTTGGTGCCTTCAAAAAAAAAAAAATGACCAACGAAAATTTTGAAACTACACAAAATTTAAAGAATCAACTCAAAATATTTTAAAAGCAGTTAATAGAAAAATATCTGGAACACATGCTGGTGGAATGAAGGAAGTAAAGGTCTAACAAAGGGAAGCAGAAATAACTGTTTCTCCTTAAAAAGTTAAGAGTAACTTTCCTTGTTCTGGAATGTTTGACTTCGTAACTAAAAACTTCGTAATTGCTTCTCAATTTTGTTTAAACACTGTGTCATAGAAATAAAATTTCTTGACAAAAAGTCAGATTTGATGCAATTGTTGGTGTAAAAGCAGAAACTGGGATCTTGGTGAGGAGGGAATTCTTTGGGAGTGAGTGGGTTGATGTATGCTAGCACAGCTCTGCTATGAGCACTGCAGCTGTAATGATTGGTGCTAACAGATTTTCTTTATTCACATACTGCATTTATTTTTACTGGAAATTCATGACTGGATTTTTTTTTCTTTGTATAGGAAATCATATGCACTGTTTTAAAATCAAGCTAAGCACTGCAAGCCAAAGTCAACCTTTTAATAGAAGATGAAACAGCAGTTTTTAATGAGTCTTTTCAAATAGAAACTCTTGTTGGACAGTACCATTGCATAATCCCAGTTTCTTGTGACTTGTCTACAGAAGTGCATAGCTGAATAGGTTCTTTTCATCCCTTCTTACTCTCTATATCCTATTTTTAATTTCAGAGATTTGATGACTTTCTCAGTTATATTGCAGAATGTAAAAAGTTGCAAATTGTTATATAAAATTGTTGGTTTGTGTGAGATTTTTGGGTTCATCATAAGTATACAAAGTTTTATGCTTAGTAGTGTTAAGTCAAGAAAGCATAGTCTGAATCCACTGTGGGCTGAAAACTATCTAGGTGTTTCCTTAATGCATTTTTCTACAGGAAACTTGCATAGCTTGCATCAATTAGAGCAGTCTGGCTGGCAATTTATTTTCTTAGCAGAACCTTGTGTAGTTTTTTTCTGGAACTTGGGTTATAAAGGTGGTTGTTCTGTAAGCTTACTGCTGCTGAGCCATTTACTAGGTATAGCAGAAACATGATGAATAATAATTCTAATTGAAGACTTGTAGGGGAAAAGTTAAGGAAATTGCCTGTTATTGTAGGTCAGTTACAGTGAAACTTGAGGACACTATGTTTGCATGAAATGTTATGAAAAAAAAATCTACAGGGAGGCATCTGCAGCATGAAAAGCTGGCAACAGCTGCCAAGTTCCAGCCAGGGCTGTTATTCTACAGCCATCCTGAGACCTTCTCTCAATCTGCAAATAACTAAAGTAAATAGTATGGGCAAACTGTGGCATTAGACTTCTGATTAATTTTGCTATCCTTGCAGGGCTCATGCATATCTCCATGACAAGAATTAAGACATTGTAGTTTGTTGTGCTGTTGATCTGAGCAGTCTTTGCTCTATATAAAGATTGAACTATAATTCATGCTGTAATATGGGATTCTAACCAGAGCAGTAAGATAAACAGTGTTGGTAACTCAGGTTGAAAAACAGTAGGCTTTTTGAATGGAAGCTTTGTGTGGTGCAGTTCAGTCTGCTTAATCGGTGCTTCTTTTGAATCACCCCTTCCCTGAGGCTCTAGAAAAGAAGCTGTGCTAGGATATGAGTTGAAGCAAACATTTTGCCAAAGTACTGTCTGAATATTTTGACAGGCTGCAGAGCCTCAATAGAAAGCTTGGATAGTGTTAATACATGCTGCAGTTTTGGAGCTGTTCAAGTGGAAGATTTAGTGACTTGTTGAAAGTGTGGGATTATTTTTCAGTTCTTATGAAAAAAAAATCCCAAACCTTGTAGTTTTAACTTTGCTTTGTTAGAAGAGTTTGAGTGATACTTCTGGGCCACAAGCATGCTCCAAAATGACTGTGACTTGCTGTCACCAATCCAGATTTCAGCTTTGCTGTCAAACATTGGTAACTTCCTGGAGAGAACAGGTCGTGGCCTATTGAATTTTGCCTGGCTCTGCTGCAGGCAGAATTGACATTTTAGTATGTAGTGGATAGTAAAATTATGCCCAGAGTATTTCCAGCAAGTTATTTCTAATATTTTCATAGCATTATGAAGCATGGAAGCATCATATATGCTTATTATTTCCAGACATGGATACAAAAAAATCCTGCCCTGTCTGACAATATCTCTCTCAGATGGTAGCTATTACAGACTCTGAAATCAAGGGCTCAGATGCTTTTTGAGACCTCTTAGGAGCAGATCATTCATGATTGATTCATGATTCATCTTTCAATGTCTTTGAAGTGCTGTGCTGCCAGCCTGCCGTGCTCTGGCTGTCTCCCCATTGCAGTGGTTGGAGTAGGCCTAAGGACCTCAGGACCAGCAAGGATGCTTCTCTCAAGAGAAGTGAATACTAGCTGTGAGCCTCAGGTTTATCAGTCTAGGTACATTCTTCCAACTCCATCTATGTGTGCCACTTCCTTGCATAGCATCTCTGACTGTGCCTTGTATTTGAAGTCCAATCTGGATTTGAGATTAAGGAGAAGAAGGAATAACCTTTGTCTGCAGGACAGGGTTTTTCCTCAACTGACATTTTCACTTGTTTCCCCATAGATCGCTGTATGTGTATTTTGTCCTTTTTTTGCCAGATTCATTGAAGGAACCCTCCTGATTAAATATGTCATGCTTCAAATTAATAAAATAATAGAGATTTTCCAGCTCATTCAAAATGGATGTTGATTAGTTGTCCAGTCAATACCTTTGATAACCAGTAAATTTTCTTGAGGAATAGGATGTTTCCACTGGTGGCTGGAAGTGTGATCTGACCATGTCCTGCTCCAAAAGGCTGCAATGCCTATTTCTTCTTTGGCAGGTGTAGGCATATTAACTTTTGATTAATCTCTGGATACTTCACTGTCATCTCAATAATGAGGAAACTTTTTCATTTCATGAAGAATAAATAGCCAGAGCAAAATGTAGGAAAAGCTATATACAATGTCCCCCTGTTATTGCTGAGCTAAGTAAAGTGACTTGCACCAAAACAAAGGACAGATCACAATATTCTAGAAAAGCAATAATGATAAAGAATGGTAGCACATAAAAAAAAAAAAGGTGTGTGGGGGGAACTCGCATTGCATCTTCCAATAGAAAACTAGGGTTAGCAAGGAATTGAGTTTGCCTCCTATGAAAAACAAGAGAAGCAGGTATTTCCTAATCCAAAAGATGAAGAAGTGGATTAAAATCAGTTATTTTTGCTATTTATGTTACACAAAAGTCCCAGAAGTCCCATTTTTGGCCAAAATTAAAGCAAGACAGGTTATATATTTTCCTAAGGAAAAAAACAAAGTGCAGCTCAGAATAAATCAGTGAAGTGCTTATTTATTAACTCTCTTCTTCCAGCTTAGCAGTTACTTGAGTTTATAGAAAATTGTCATAATTTGTTTGTATTACATTTGTAAATATCTGGCAGATTTTAGTCAGAGGTACTTCCAATAAAGTGTTGATTAATCAGGGCCATTGTTTAACTCTGTCTTGTTTCAACAGAGCTGGCAAGTGCCTGATGCTGACTAGTTCTACAAGCATTAAGGTGCTACCCAAGCTGTGGAACACAGGGTGAGGCCATTTGCTATGCTTTACCCATATTGGCAAGAATGCAGTTATTGCTTTGCTGTAGCATGATGGGAGTGCTGGTATGACAGTATTAGTGAATTTATTCCTTTGAGGTCTTGATTGCTTTCTCAGTGCTTCTGCTGTGACTGACTTACAAAACAACTACTGTGGTTCTTTAAGTTTGTGTAGTGCCTGGGTGAGAAGCCTTTTCAGTGTGAATTTACTTGCTTTTGCAGAATGACTGAACCTGTACACATGCATTATTACCACGAACTCGTGTTTACACAATGTGTGATCTGCAGTATTACTCCTTTTCTATCTGTCTTTGGACTACTCTTCTCCCAATGCTCTTTAAGCATGCAACGTCAGCTGCTTTTTAAGAATAAAACCGTATTTGGGGAAACCTTCATTTGCAAAGCATTTTCGAGCTCTAAATAGCTTTGACTTTTTCATGGTTTACTTACAAATGCAGCTTATTATATATGAATATAGCAGAACCTTCTAAAGCAGACTCCAACTTCTGCACCTTTTGGACACTGCTCTCACTGTGATAGGTGCCAAGGGATGTCAGCCACTGCACTCCCTCCATCCACTGAGGGTTGGATATCCATTGCTGGGGGTTATGCAGACTTCACTGAGGTTTGCCTCCAACTTCTAGAACACAGCCTAGAGTCTGGTGTTTATGAGCAAAGAGGGCAAGGCCCAGGACACAACTCATTTGTCTCTGTAAGATCTACCTGAAAGCTCAGTGATACTTGCAGAAGGTAGACCCTATATATATGTGGTATCCTAAAATATGAATTAATTATAGGTGTAATATCTGTGTTTTGGCAAATACAAATTAGAATGTGTCTTCATGGTATGTATCTGTCCTACCATGTTAGTCACTGGCTTTTTGGCTGGCTACACTGCAGATCTGCTATGCTGGGGTGATGTCTGAGTTGTGCAAATTGTCATTTCACTTGGTCTGAGGGGTAGGAGTGGTTTGAGTCAAACAAGTGGTTTATCTGATTAATTCTATACAGATTAGTGGCTTTTTGTGCTCATGGGAGAACTGGCTAGGTGGTCTAGTGTCAGGAGGACCCCTCCACTGCTGAAAAGCTTCCTTTGTTAAATATGTATTGCTTTTCTGCAAAAAGGGGTGGTGTTGCAAGTGTGGTCTGGTTATGTCAGATGCAATACCTTATGTTCAAGTCTTTGCCAAAGAGTAATTTTTCTGTTCTTCAGAAATCTATGGTAAAGATGGCTTTCACCATGCTTTGCTTGGGGCACTGTGGTGTCCCTGAGTTGGTACAAGAGAGAAAGAAGACAGCAGTTTGCATTAGAGACTGCTGTAGCCTTCTCAACACCTGAGAGAGAAGTTGGAAAGTTATGAATGGAACTGAACAGCTGTGATCCATATACTCCATCATTAATACATTTTTGTATGAAAACACTTGTAAGGAACAATGTAATTGTATTAAGGTGTGTGGGTGATTTAGCAGATACTTTAGATCTGTTCCTAGGTAGGTCATGCAAAAATCTCTTCTGAAATGCTGCTTGCCTCTAAGAATAAATGTGACATGAACTGTGTCACTGCTTTCCAGCCACGCTGCCAGGCAGCACTCTCCTTAGACAGGGAGCCATGAGGCACACCTCTTTATCTCTGAGCACCCATCAACATGAATGCAAACAGGTGACACGTAAGCCTCTTGTCTGTGTGCCAAAGAGGTGGTGCTTGAGAAGTACTACTAGAAGTACTCTCTCTGGTGTGCCCTAACTATTCCTTTAGCAGAGTTTGGGGTAAGTGGCATCTTTGCTTAAAATTCGTGTGCTTGAGGACTGTTTGATTAAGAGCGTGTTCAGATTTCCTGAATTTTACAATGTGTATGTGTGTACACATTTTTACTTGCAGCTCAGTAGCTCAATGCCTGACTTGTTTTATGTTATTCATCTCTTTGCACTTTCTCCATTTTTCCTTCTCCCCTCCATCAGCTTTGTAGCAATGCAGGAGTTGCATGTTTTGTGCAAGGCCAGTTCAGAAAATAATTCCATCTCCCCATACTGCTCAGGGGAACTCCTGCATGCCAAGCCAGTTCCCTTAATTGATACAGGCAGGAGCAACACTGGTTCTTCAATATTTTTTCATTTGAGGCAAAAATACGAGCCTGTTAATATTGTTGCCTGTTAATGTGAAAGTACTTTGGACTAGGAAATCCACTGAACAAGAGCAGCACTTGCTTTGCAGAGCATCCCTTCTTGGCAAGCTGTGATACAGACGTGTCTATGTGGAAGCTCCAGTGTCCTGTCAGCAATGGAGGAGGCCAGTAGAGTTTTCCCAGTCCTCTTTCATCTGCATGCCAGGCAAAGTACAAAGCCAGAGGTGAACTGGATTTTAAGAGTTTGAGCAACCTGGTTTAGTGCAAGGTGTCCCTGCCCATGGCTTGGGGGGTGAAACTAGATGATCTTTAAGGTCCCTTCCAACTGAAGCCATTCTATGATTTCTTCCTTTTTTTAAAAGGAAAAGTAATCCAGTAAAACAGCTATTTTTCTTTAAAAAAGAAGGAAGTTTTATGCTGCTTATGAGAACTGGAGTAGTTTATAAAAGGCAAAACTGTGGAGGGCTTAATGTGGAGCCTAAAACTGTGTCCATCAGTGAATTTTTTCTGCCAATGAGTTGTTACTCTTAGAAGCAAGATTTGGGATGATAATTTTAAAATTAATTCAGATTTATAAAATATTTTTTTCTTGTACATTTTTCTGATATAAAGCTTAATTTTAAAAAAAGCAAAATTGGAAGGATGAATTTTTGGTACCAGGGTCATGACTTAAAAAAACCTCCATATCAGTTTTTGCTGTGAATATACTTTGCTGTGAATTTATTATTATTTCTGTTATGTAGAGCTGGATGCGTCTGGGCACTAGGACTGCAGGTCTCAGAAGTAAAGGGTGGAGATCACTTTTTAAATATTTGTACAGGGAGGAGGACAAGGCTTGAAACTGCAATGAATGGTTGGTTTGCATGTGTCCAAGGATAGGTTAACTGTGCAGGGTTTCACAAGAACCACTCCCAGGAGATACCTGAATAATAGATTGACATTATGGGGTGCAGTGAAAGGTGTGTCCATTTCAAAAGCCTAAGAAGAAAATCTCCTTCTCAAGCAAAGCCTTTAGAAGTGATTTCTTTGCCCTTCCTCTGAAAAGCTCCTTAGTCCTCTATCAGTAAGTGGGAAATTGTGTTACCAGCCACATGCAGAATTGAGGTGTAGGTGGTTTGAATGATGTTTGTCTGGTCAGATGCTCTACAAATCAGGTA
This sequence comes from Indicator indicator, assembly GCF_027791375.1. Classification (NCBI taxonomy): domain Eukaryota; kingdom Metazoa; phylum Chordata; class Aves; order Piciformes; family Indicatoridae; genus Indicator; species Indicator indicator. The sequence goes on from NC_072025.1 coordinate 9,256,865, forward strand.
AGACAGTAGAAATACCTTTATACCTTTAGGTTTTGCATCCCCAAGGTCTAACCTTGACCTTTCTGCTTTAACCAGAGCTTTAGTCCAGCTCTGCCCAGTGGACTGGTGCAGCTGAACCCTAAGTGTGTCTGACAGCTCCACGTAGGAGCTGCATTGCCCTTTCTTCCTCTGTAAGGTCTTGCACAGAATGCACAATATATTATCTTTATTAGAACATAAATTAGCAGTGATTAGGTGGCACTGCCGTTTGTATGTGTTACTAAAAGTATGTTCTATATACCAATAGCTGGCTAACAAAATATCAACAAGACAAGGCAAATACTTCAGTGCAGGTGGGACATCATAGTAAAAAGCCAAGAGACTAGCTGGTCTTTGTACAATACACTGGCCCAAAGATTTGCATTTAAGTCTTTTAAGCAACATTTATTTCAGGGGTATTGAGGCTGAAAGAATGTGTACTTGAGTAGAGGGGGAGCTTACACAGCATCTGCCTTTGCAGAACATTTGAGGGCAAAAGAAACAGCACATATGAGATGGAAGTCTAAAATCAAATCCAGTCTTTGGTGAAAATCTCCTTGCTTGCTTTGTAAAATATTTTTCTCTTTCTTCTAGTGCATTTCAATGAAAAGATCTTGTAGAGCTACAAGGTAGGTGATCTGATTTTTACTCCTTTTTTTACCTTCCTCAAAAGAGTAAAGGATTTTAAAACAAAACTGAACTCCCTTTTACTGAAGCTTGTGTCAAATGTATCCTGACTTAAAAATTAAACCATTTTTATATCAGTGGCTGGCTATTCAACTGGCTTACTTGAATATACTGCTCCTTTAGACTGCAGAGTGGATGCAGGCTTGCAGTTGTGCATTGCTGTAAAAAGCTCACGGGTGACCATAACTGTGGGGTTTTTTTTCTTTCAGTCTTTCACTCTATTGTAAAACTTCGTTCTAAAACACAGAGACTAAAGTGTGAGTGTGAACTCTGGCACCTAAAAAACCCCTTTCCTGCAAGGTTTTGCTATTATTGGTGGCATAATGTAAAATATGTCTTGCTTGGGGAAAGGGAGGCTTCAGAACTGAAAATGGCAAAAACAAGTGTGGGATGCTTTCCACTGACTTTTCAGTTGGAGAGTATTTGGGTGTAAATCTGACCATTGTTTGCCTTAGACTGTGGTTAGTCCAGCTGTGGCTATGCCAACTAATCATAATTCTATCTTGTAACTCAGAGTAGTGCTAACACAAAGTTTTAAAGATAGTTATGGTTTTAACTTAATGGTGGTGATTGGCACCCACACACTTAAGAAGTTTGTTCCAAACCTCAAGTTGATATTCAAGAAATTATTTGCTGTTTTGCCATTGATGCAACTACTGCAGTGTTTGACACTAAATGAATAATTTTATCTAATTCAAGCTGCAAGTAGTCCCAAAATTACTCATTTACAGTTGAAACAGGAAATTCTAAGTTTTAAAATGGTATTTTATTTCATCATCTACTTTATTTTTTGTATTTTTGTATCTCTTTCCCTCCATAAGAGACAATTTAATGCCAGCTTTATGTTGGTTTTAGAATGGTTATTTTAGGCTTATCTTGTCATGTTCATGTCTTTCAACACAGTATAAGGCAGCTCTCCACTGTTTGTTTTGGGGGAAGAGAGAGTCAGTAGCTACTCAACAGAAAAGTACTAGGGCACTTCCATCAGTCTTTCTAGTATACATGAAACGTGCCAGTGATTTTTGTTACACCTTCTCACTGTTACTGCACTTTGATCAGACTATATCTAATATGGTTATTTTTTCAAAGGCACAAAAAAGTATTAAGAGAAATTTCTTAAATGTGTATGGGCCACATGAAAATGTGTGACAATTCAGGATCAAGATTTGGTTTAAATTATTATCTATCCACATGATAACCTTTAAAACTTTGAAAATTGGTCCTCTAAACAAAATAAAACCCCAACAAAAGCCAGGAACAGCAACAAAATGTTGCTTGGTTATTTTTTCTTTCTCATATGAAAAGACTTTCCAGACTGAAGAATAGATATTAATTGGAAATGCTTGTAACTTTTATTTAAACATAGTGGGCAGTCTGGAAAAAAAACCTTCTTTTGCATATGTTAATAATGTCACAGTTAAGGTCAGAATTGCACTGTTGGTACCTTTTAAGTAGCTTTTGCCAGCTTCCGTGCAGATTAAAACCAGTTATGCAGTTCATGTTCCAGATGTCTTGAATACTTTGACCTTGATTTTCAGTCTTTCTTGAGGAAGTTCAAATTGTGTTGCCTTCTCTTTCTAGCAAGAGGAATGTACTAAAATTAACTAAGCACTTAGTCAAAGCTGAATTTGCTATTGATAGTAGGCATAATTGAGAGTTAAGATGAAACCAGTTTAAAAGAGTACAGAACTGGTTCCACTGCTGGATGCTTTGTAGTTAAAGTAATGATGTGCATTTTAAACATTTGTCAAAAGAAACCTTGGGAGAATTGTTGACTGACTAAGTCTTTTGCCTTGCTTTCTAAGGTGTCTCCTGAATTCTCACTATGTCTGATGGGGACTATGATTACCTCATAAAATTTCTAGCACTTGGTGATTCTGGAGTAGGAAAGACCAGCCTTCTTTACCAATATACAGATGGCAAATTTAATTCCAAATTTATCACAACGGTGGGCATTGACTTCCGGGAAAAAAGAGTGGTGAGTTTTCATGATGTGCTACTTTAGGATGATGATGGCTCTAACCTATTTTTTTAAAAATGTGTCCTGCCAATCCTTATGTGTAGGCATGTAATCAATAGCTACTGTGTACTTAATCCTGTGACAAGGAAATAATCTCATTTTACCTGGTTATTTTTGTCACTGTCGTGTGTTGCCCCCCCCCCCCCCCCATTTCCCCAAAAGTTACAAGTAAGAAGAGATGATGCTAACCAACCACTTCTGCTGCTCAGGAAGTGTTGATGAGTGTCTGCTATGTAAGTTGTGCACATAGTGCCTGGAGTACCACTTTTACTGTTGAACTCCCTTCGTGAGGAAGGATTGGGCTGTAGTAAAAATGTTTTTGCTGTTTGTCAACCAAAATGTCAAGTGAACAAAGATTGCAATGTTGATTTTAAAACCTGTGAATGAAATAGGATAACATGATACATGGAGTTAATCTGCCTTCCTAGGCAGTTACCACTACCAGAGTCAAATTGTGAAAAATAAGGTAGGTACGTTTATTGTTTTGGTTTTTTCAACCCCTGAATTTATACTTTTGATATGAAGCTGAGCACTGCATTATAATCAATTGGATGCTGGTCCTTACTGCACTGAGAAACTGAGTTGGCACAAGTTTCATTCTTATGTAGAAGTATTAAATGCCTTTCAGTGTAGTCTGATGATTTTTCCACACATCCAGAATCTGGATGGTGTAATGGACATTGTACAGAGTGGCTTTTGATGGATGACATGCATCACTGTAGTGCAAGGAGTGAAATGTCTTGGTGAAATGTGAAACTCATTTCCTGAATAAGTTATTATTTCTTTTGTGGGATAGTAAACATGCTGGGCTTACTTAATCAGCATATTTGATAACTCAGGATAAGAATCATGTAATCCACAAATTCAGCAAGTTTATGTATCTCAAAAGATAATGTTTGGTACTCTGGTAATCTTAGGTATGACAGTTGAAGTTAAAGAAGATGACCTAACATGAAGTGTTCTAAACAAAAAATTAATCTATTTGTATCTGATCCTTCCAAAGCTAACAGATGCACTTATTTATATTATCATGCTGAGTAAAATCTTCAGCTTTTATTACTATCATCCAATTTCTGCTCTTTAATATGATATGATAAGATCTACTCTCAGCTCTTTTTCATCAAACTTTTGGCAGGTAAGAAGAGATATTGTTATCTTTATGAGTACATTCTGTTTGCTAATGAGGTTCTGTTAGTGGTACAAATTTATTGCCAAATTGCATGATCCAATTGTTGCTTAATTATATTTTAATTTGAACATAATACAAGTTAATAGCAAAAAGCAGAAAATCAAAATACTAAAATTAAGATTGCGTAATGAAACATAATGGCTCTAAATATATGTTTTGGGTCCCATAGTCTATTGGATTCTGTTTTTGCAGTTTCACATTTACCCCTATTTTTAAATATTCAATTGGATGCCAAATCAAACTGCAGCTCATATTGCTGTCATATTACAAAGCAGTGGGACCGAGTTGTAGTTTGGATCTTTGCATAAGCAATGCTGGTTTTGCTGCATTTAATGCTTTTAAATGTCAGTTATTTTGTGTTGGGACTCCTAACACTCAGTCTTGCAAATTTACCTTTTACAGGTGTATAGACCTAATGGGCCAGATGGCATTGGTGGCAGAGGACAGAGGATACATCTTCAGCTCTGGGACACTGCAGGGCAAGAAAGGTATGTTTCACCCCCTACCTAGCAAGTAATACAGCTGTCATCGAGCTACATGCAAATGGAACCCAGTACATGAATTCTCTTTATTGACTGTTACTTTTTAATTGCATGACTCAAGAGGGGATAGTGCATTTCCTAGTGATGGAAAGTTTGCCATGAATGCCCATTAAATTACAACTGTAATTTACAATTGTAGAACATTAAAACCATAATTGCTGCTTTTCATCTTTGCAATTCTTGTATGCAGGCCCTACATCAGCAATACGGTTATGACGAATATTTTATTCTAGTTAAATCAGTGTTAAGTTACCTTAGTTTTATGACTGTGGAATTTATATTTTCAAAGTAATTTGTCAGATGAGCCAACTATTTTCATTTTGCTGGTCTAGATTTCGTAGCTTGACCACAGCTTTCTTCAGAGATGCCATGGGCTTTCTTCTACTCTTTGATCTGACAAATGAACAAAGCTTTCTAAATGTCAGGAACTGGATAAGTATGGAATTTTTTTTTTCTTTTTCTTCGCATGGGCAGGGAGTGGGATATGTTTGTAAATACGTAGTCTCACTAAGAAATAAAACTGAGAATACTGTTTCATATAACTTTGTCAGTAAAAGGAAGTAAATGTTTCTTTTGTGTTGTAATTACTGCTAGTAGTAGCTTCTAGTGCTTACCTGAAATTCAGCCTTGCACATTGAACTTGAATCTTAACCTCTATAAAAGCAAGCTGAGACACCATGATGTCCTTGGCTCTGGTGATATTCAGTAATTTGTGTGGGAAGCATGTGCCAAACTCTATTTTGACTCACCTGAAACTTTATCAGCCAAACTTAACAGAAGTCAAACACTAGGCTGATGTGTCTAGGTGAAGGAGTTCCCAAACTGCATCATCCATCAGGAAAGGGAAGTATATCCTTTCCTGGAAGTGCATTGAAGATGCTTGGTGAGCACAACTTCTTAAGCTGCGCAGCTGTGCTAATGTTTTCAGACTTCTGCTTCCCTAGCTTGTTCCCTGAATTTTTCACTAGGTATATGATAGTGGATGTCCATCTCTTCTCTGCCTTCTCAGTGCAATAGCATAAGTCCTGTGCAATAACAGTGAACACACTTGTTTTCTGTGTTTCACAGAGTCTTTTTCCTAAAGGACTCTGTGCCCCCTGAAATGGGGCACTGTGGTAGTGTTCTTAGTGAGCTTTATGTGTGATAGTGGTAGTAAGTTTTGGCCCCTATTTGTGTTGTTGCTGTTAGGTCAGCTACAAATGCATGCATATTGTGAAAACCCTGACATTGTATTATGTGGAAACAAGAGTGATCTGGAAGACCAAAGAATGGTGAAAGAAGAAGAGGCTAAGGAACTTGCAGAAAAATATGGGTGAGTAACTTCCTTCCAGTTACTGCTGTGCTTAAAACAGAACAAAATGTTTTCTGTAATGTCTTTTCTGTATACTGAAAGGTTTTTGTGAGAATAAACATTTTAGAATGCTTAACTGGCTGGTATGATACCATTTTTTACTGTCAATGATTAATGTTTTCTGCATTGCCTGAACATTCTTACTTAATATTGCAATAATCTTGCAGTAGAGATTGGTTCATTTTCTTCTTTCCTTCCAGTAAACAAAGTAAATTTTCACAGACATTCTGGAAAAAGAGGTAGAACTTAGCTGGAGAGGCAGGTGTATGATGTGGGTCTCGTCTTTGCTGGTGCCTGTGTTGAAGCACAGAAAACCCAGGTCTCTTCCAAAGCCATGAGCATTTGGTGAGGTAATGAATATTACATCCAAAAAGAACATCAAGCAATGATATCCTAATTTATGACCAGAGTTGCTTGTTGTACGGTAGCTGTTGTCTCTGGCATGACCATGGAAACATATAGACTCGGTTTCTTAAGAGCCTTGGAACCCATTCACTTGTGTTGAGGGTGTCTGCTTACAGAGTGGTGGGTACTCACAGAAGAGTGCTTCTGCTCTGAGATGTGGTTCTCTAGTTCTCTGCCCCCTCTCCATTCAATCTTCTCTCAGCTGTTCAAGCAATTTTGTTAGGACTGTACCTTAGGTGAATTCTTAGTGACTTAGCCTCAAAGGGGTCAGCTGTGTTTTCTTGCAGGCCCCTGCACCCTCACAGACTCCCAGGGAGTCTGAAAACCAAGTCCTACTAGCAGGAAGACAGGAGAGCCTTGCCCTTTCCCTACAAGCACAGGGCATGTGCCCCTAAAGGAGCTATGTGAAATCTTCGTTCCTAGCAGATACTAATTAATCCCACAGTACTCACACCACTTAAGCTCTTCCATTGATTTAACTTCTGCATTACATTTGCATTTCGGTGTGGATCAGAAGTGCACTTTTGAAGCAAATATTTTGATCCATTTATTGTGGTCTGATTCCTATAGTGGAGAAGTTTTCCTTCTCAGTTGAAAACTGAACTAGGTGATGTGCTCCTGCATTCAGTCTGGAGGAACTGAATAGAGCTGGTTTACAAAACACACATAGTGTGAACAATAGGTCCTCAGTGCTAACTGCCTGCAGAGCGCTGCAAAATCTGAAGCAATCTGTCTATTACAGATAGAGGAATTTAGTGCAATCTTACCTTCTTACTTTATTTCTTTTCTCTGAAAATGCTTGTTGGAAGTTCCTGTCACACAGGCAACAGCAAGTGCATTTAATATTTTAACCAGCTACTTGTGAAGGAGCAAAAACTTCTAAGCAGTAGCAGATGGAATGTGGCCATTTCTTATAGATTTGAAAGAGATCTCTTTGCGTGTGACTTCTGGAGATAATTTATGAAATACTTATCTTTGTGGCTGAAAATGCCAACTTAATTGATGAATAGGGAGCTAAAAGTCAAAGTTATAGATCATGTCAAATCTGTAGGCAGTGAAAGTGCTCTGCTTTATACAGATGAAACAGGAAAGTTGCCAGGAGTCTCTTAGTCCACCGGGGAAGCAAGATAAATCCTGCTGCAGTGAACAGTCTTCTGGTAACAGCAGTGTGAGACAAGGAATGTGCTTTCTGTGGAAAGGCCTTGTAATAGTAAAGTGATGTGTTTTGAAAATGGTTGCAGGAGACCTTACACATTTGAGAAAGTAAGATAGCATTTTTGACTACTCTCTGAATCTTGCAAGTTAAGGAAGAAATACTTAAAATTACAATGTGATTATGTCAGTCGCTTGGGGTGGAACACTGGTGTAGCTACTCTGGCCCCACCATGTGGGGGAGCACTGAGCACAGAAGGTCAGAGATTGCAGACCCACCAGTGAAACATCCTAATCCACAATAATAATGAACACTTGCAATGTATTGTCAGTGCTGAGATGCCCAGAAACTTTAGCTAACAAAGACATAGATGGTTTGTGTAAAGATACACATTTATGTTGTAATGTAGAAATTAATTTCTTCCTCCTAGGGAACAAAGCTGAAAAATACAGACCTCAGGAGCATAACTTTGGGAACTCATACTGACCAATACCTCTGTGAATTGTGGACTCCATGATGTAAATTAAAGAGCTTATCTTTCTGCCCTACCTAGGGAGTCAGCCATTCCTTTTATTTATTTTGCATTTCAGACCACTGGTTGCTTAGTGTCTTTCTGCTGTGGATTAGCAGTAACAGCATATGTGTGCTTTTTAAGTATGTGACAGTAATTATACGTTGTTTTTTCTCCTGTGAATATAAACTGTGATGTAAATTTGTGGGTTTTGTCTTCTGCAGAATACCATACTTTGAAACCAGTGCAGCTAATGGGAATAATGTAAGCAAAGCCATTGAAACTCTGCTTGACCTCATTATGAAGCGCATGGAACGGTGTGTGGATAAATCCTGGATCCCAGAAGGGGTGGTGCGCTCCAATGGGCACAGCTCTACAGAACAACTGAATGATGAGCAAGAGAAAGGCAGATGTGGCTGTTAACACAGTTAATGATCAAGGGCAATGTGTATGATATAGTACAGCTGCAGCTTAACTGTTTTATCTTTTGGACAGATCACATTATGTAGTTATTTGATGAGCTATATTAATTCTTGATGCTAGTTTTTGGTTTTTTCCTCTCAACTCTGGCCTTTGCTTGCAAGGTATGCAGTTTATTAGTGATGGAGAAGAGGTTTAATTTGCTGTAGCACTGCATGTTCTTGTAATTCTCTACTTTGGAGGGAAGGGAGAGGAATTTTCATTAGCAAGTTCAGAAACAGCTCTCTATGGAGGCAATGAGGAAGGGTAGATTTTCAATTGGAGGATTTTCGGTTGCCCTTTGAGGGCTCCATTAACTATACAGAACAGTCATTATAGATAGGATACCGTGACAACTCTTATCTCTACTAACAGCAAGCTTTCCAACCTGGCTCTTGGTTTGGAACAGAAACATTTAAACATTTCATCAATCAGTAACAATTTTAAAGAGCAAGTCTGTTGTTTTCCACAAAACCCTGTGAATAGCTGCTTCTTGCTCTCAAACCATCAGGTTTTTGTGATGAAACCCAGAAGACAGGTATTCTATACAGAACAAAAAACCATGGAGAAGTACAGGGGTGCCCATATAGAGCACTTAGGGTATGTCACGACATTGAACATATCAACTATGACTGTATTATATGAAATACATCCAACACAGATGAGACCTCCTGACAGAATCTGAATTTATAGAACATGCATATACTTATATTTATATGTAAAAGGCATGACTGTACATCTGCTGCTATGTTTCTTTTATGTTACTCGTGTTTTAATAGAAATGTAGGGCAACCTAGATGTCAGCAAAATTTCTTCAGATCTAGTGCTTTGCACTGAATTTGTTTCACCTAATACATATCTGGAATATTTCTTTAAATTGTTTCTTCATTGAAAAAGGAATGATGATTGTCTTCTGATTAGATGCAGTTAAGATACCAGTTCTGTCTAGATCAGTATAAATTTACAATGCTCATTTTGTTCTGCTGGCCTCTGTGTGCTGTCCCTCTTGTCCCCCATATGATATGGTTATCATATATTCATTTATATTCATTTATGTCTTGTTAATTTCCTTTAGGTTGTATTTAAAAAAGAACTGAGTTGCTTTTCCTGTTTCCCCATTCTGGATTAGTTAAATGTCCATTTTGTTTTCAGTGGATCATGTTACTCTTTGTTATTCATTTTTATTTATTCATGCAACCTAAGGAAAAATCAGTATTTTTGGGGTTCCTTTTTCCAGACTGATTTATAAGATGTGCCTATTAAACTGGGTTTTATCCTGGTAGAGGTTGTATAACTGTAAAATATTGCCACTTAAAGACATAATACGCCAAACTGAGTCTTGTTACAGACTTTCCACAGCAGTTTGTTTACAAAACTCCAAAGCTATTACTTCGTTACAAATTATGTATTTATTTAAATATTCTAACTACTGCAATTTCAGGCAGGCATTGCTACCAGTTGTGAACATGAATTGCAGCATAACAAATTTTTTGAAGGACCAAAAATGTTTCTAGAATAGGAGCTAATAAAAAAAATTATATATATATTTGGTGTAGCCTCTGGTTATATTAATAATACAAGAATAAGTGTTAAAATCTGGTTCTTAAAATATTTACAAAGTAATGCATTGTTCTTTAATAAACACACCATGTAAATATTAGATTTTTAATCACAGCCTACACAGAATATTTGAAAAGTGCAATGTAATTTGACTGCTCTGGGGCTAGGACAGAGATTAAAGCAATTTATTTAGAATAAATATAGGATGGTTTTCTTTTGTTACTATACCAAGATTCTAAAACGCCTGTGGACCGGAGTTACTGTAGCTTAATTCAGAGTGCCTTTAGAAGTTACCGTCATGTTTCTGACCAGTAGACTATCAAACTCTGCCATAGAATACAATACATTTCAGTGTCTGAGTTTCTTTTAATGTAACTCTTTGCTTTTCAGAGGGTTGCAGAGAAACTTTGTCATGCATTATGTTTAATGGGAGTTTTTGTGCTTATAGCTCCATCCAGTTCCTGAAAACTGTAAAGATTATTGCAATCAGCTACTGAGTTAAGTGACTACTGAAATGGTGTAAAAGTATTTTCTTTTGAATATTTAGGTTTAAATTGGATATTGACTATTAAATATTTTTGCCATGCATACTATATGTAACTTTACTGTATAGAGTCTACATAAAATTGCTTTGATGTCAGCCTTTTAAATGTGCTGTAAGATTTATCTCTTTGAATTATTGTGTGACAAAACTTTTGTTCCACTTTTAGTTCTCATGAAAAATCATGAGAAGGTTTCTTGACAATGGATTATACTATGCTTACTAGTCTAGAACTGATTTTCAAAAGTAAACAAAGAATTTACATGTGATGAGAAACTGTTGTTTCAAGAAAAGTTATTTCCATCCAGTGTTAGGCAAAAATATTGATCAGTAATGGAACAAAGTTTTGTAAAGGATTTCCATTATGGTACTTTGTCCCAGGATTTTTTATGAATATAAAATAGTTAAACATTCCTGATATGAAACTTGTCAGCATTTGTTGAACTGAATTGTAACATTTTACTCTTGTCTCACTTCAGTATCAGCCTGTATCTTTCTCCACTGTCCCTGTGTGTTGTGTTTTTTATTTTTTTTATTTCAAATGCATCTAAGTTGTCTTCTGTGGCCTAGGTGCTGAAGTTCCTTTCTTGCACTGACCAACTCAGTCTGATGTTGGCCTGATGCATCCTGGGTGATGCCAGAAAGAGCAAAAATGCATAGAAGAAAATAGAGGAGGCAACACTTCTGTATTCAGAAGACATTCAGAAAGCTGCTAATGTGAATGCTAATGTGAACATGTAGCATGTTCAGAGCAAAGGGAATGAAGCAATACATTTTGTAAAATTTGTTGCTTCTACAAAGGTAAGGAGTCTGGTTTTTCAGAATACCTGCTTCCACCAAGAGCAGTGTAAGTTACCAAGTAGGCTGTGATACACTGGAGAGCACAGCTGCTGTTCAGAAGTTCCTTGACAGGCAAGAGAAATGAACTGAACTGAACCTCATTAGCAAAGGCAAGTGTGATTTGCCCTGTCTGGGTTGGAATAACTTCCTGCAGCAGTTTTGCAGAAAAGGGGATGGGCATCCTGTTCAAAAACAGGTTGACCAGGAGCTAGAAGTGGGCTCTTGGGGCAAATAAGGCCAACTGCATCTGGGGTTGCCTTAGTAAAATGAAGCCAGAAAGCTGAGTATGTTTTCCCTTATACTCAGTAATTATAGGACTGCAAGTGGGGTTCAGTGTCCTGTTGTGGATACTCCAGTAGAAGAAAGACGTTGACATACTGGAGCGAGTCCAGCAGATGCCACCAAGATCCAGAGGGCTGGAACACAAGAAGTAGGAGGAGAGAGAATTGGGTTTGCTTAGCTTTGAGAAGGCTAAAGGAGACCTTTCTGCTGTCTTGAAATGTTTAATGGGAAGGTATAAAGAAGATGGCACAGGGATAAGAAAAGGCAAGAGAAAAGATGGTATATAGAAGATTCCGATTAGACGTTAGGAAAAATTGTCACCATACAAGCAGTCAGAATTTGGAACAAGGAGCTGAGGAAGGTTATGGAATTTCCATCCCTGAAGACACTAAACACTCACCTCTATGTGGGCCTGAGCCACCTGATGATAATTTGTCCTACTTTGATCAGGGCTTTGGTCCAGATGACCTCCAGAAATGTCTTCCAACCAACAGGTCATTCCTGACAGCTGTTGGTTCTTTAATATGACTGCATATGTAAACACTTGCAGACCAGAGCTTTGCTGAGGTTAAGGTACTGAGCTGAGATGTTCGGTGAAACAATCCTTGCTGTGTACAAAATCAAACAAATAAGCTTCTTGCTTTGCTGCAAAACCTCTTCTTAGCAAGGCTGTTTTTCAGCTGGATACCTAATTCCCTCTGTGAATAACTGTTAATGAAGTAGAAGTACGTGTTCTTTTTTGATCTGGATTCTGGTTCCAGCAGCCTTCATTCTGTATTGCCTTTTAGATCAGGCATAAACACTTCAAATCCACAACATAATGGCTTGTGCTTCAAGAGGAGATTAATGCCTAGATATGAAAAAAGGAGGGGAAGGGGGAAAACCAATTGTTAATGCTTGTAGTATCACCATGCTCCCACATCCCATCTGTCTGCTGGAGGTGTTGGTGACAGTCTGCAATCTACAGTGTTTAAGTTATAGAAGCCTCCAAAGACTTCACAATATAGTAGTCTGCCAGGAAAAGGCTGTTGTTGGTGAAATAAATACAGCCCATGGGGAAAAATGTTGCATAGGCAGGAGGAAACTAAAAGTAATCAAGCTGAAAAAGAAGGACTGCAGTTGCATATGCTAGAGCACAGCCGCCCTAGACCTAAGCAAACTTGTTTACTCTTTATTTTTGCCTCTGGCTGTCAACTTGGTGTCTTCATAGCTTCCCTCATAAAATTCCTTTGTGTTCATGTCTCCACTGTTTCCTTTTACCAGCTGGGTTGCCACCTCCTGTGGCAGCCACATAGTCTTCCCTTTGGTGTGCAGCATGAGACTAACTAATCCCCCGTACAGTCCTATCTTTCTGTCTCTGAGGCAGTTCAGAGCTGTTCTTCCTTTGGGCTGGGGGTGAGTAGTAGTCACCAGTCATATGCTTTAGAGTGTGTCCCCTGCAACAGGATGTGGCTGAGGTCTGGTTTTGAAAAAGATTGGAGGCAAGTTCTGTGCTGATAAAGTTAGTGATTCTACTATGCTAAAGCATTTTTTAAAATTCCATCTTCTTAATATAGCCCCAAGCTGACTGCCTTTTTGTTGTTCTAGAAACCAGAAGTCACATGCAATTCAATACATGGATTTTTCACCAAATACTCAGGGTTTTTTTTTTTCCCTTAATGAAAAAGCAGTTGTGGTGGTGCGAAAGCCTTGTGTGGTGAGGAAGATTTCAGGCTTTGAGCTGGGATAGCATCCTAAGACTAAAGAATAGAGGGAAGACTCTCTCAAATGCCAAACAATTTGGGAAGGTACAAGGCCTAGCATTTAGATCCTTCCACAACAAACAGGTAAGTATAGGGGAGGGGAACAGGAGTAGCAAATTCCTTAGGAGTAATGTGTGCTTAAAAAATGAACTCCCCTTAAAATATGGAAATGGAGCAGAAAGCGATTTGTCTGAATTATAGAGTAAAATAACTAGATTTGAAAATGTAAGCGTGACTCCCTTGCCTTTCCCTGAGTCCTTCTGTTAATACTGAGCCATTTCAGCTTCATTCATTTCTCACACTTAGAACAAAACTTTGCATTTATAATGAGAATTCAGAGAGGATCAAACACAAGCTGATCACAGAATTTTTTAATTTGTATTTAATTTCCATACTAAGATAGGGATGTGTCTCAGGGAAGTAGAGAATAATTAGGGAAAGAGAAATTCAGCTTGCTTTTGAAGATGCAGGATTGTCTGATAGTTCATCCAGACTTCCTGGTTTTTTTTTTTTAGTTTGTTTGTTTTGTTTTTTTTTCCCTTTTATTATTTTCATGAGCATGAGTATTTTAACTTTTAATAGGATTCTCTTTGGTGTAATCAAAGAATGGATCATTCTTTTGGTGTAATGGATTGCCACTAGCATGCATGTAGCTGTTGTGCATAGCCAGAGAGTGGATGTAGTGTGGTGGCCTTGTGGCCCAGTTTCTCATTTTCTAGGCAATAACCTCTTCCACATTTTATATACGATTGATTTTTTTATTAAGTGATCTTGTTAAGATATTTAGTAAGTCTCATGGTCCTCCCTGTATTTGACAGTTAAGGTTGCCAAAAAAATAAGACCAATTTGAAAAGCTTACACTACTTAAAACCAAACCAAAACACTCAAAAAAAATGACACATTCTTCCAGGATCATTGGGAGTAAATGTGGTATGGAAGGGATTGCCTGGGGAGTCTGGAACAGGCTCCACAGAGAGGTTATAGAGTCTGTCTCTGGAGGGATTCCAAATCCACTTGGATGTGTTCCTGGGTGGTTTACTCTAGGTGATCCTGCTTTCAGAGGTCCCCTCCAGACCCTACCATTCTGGGATACTGTGCTTGTTTTGGGGAGAAAAAGGGTCATGTCTGTGTTGAGCTGTAGAGGGGTTTATGCCCTGTGAGAGCTGGCTTTCTCATCAGTGTGGTGGAAAGTGCATCAGAAAGAGTAGCTGTATCTGGTCTCTTCAGGCACCCTCATCAAGAGGAGGTAATTGTTTTTTTCAGGTGTGCTTCATGTGATCCAATTTACAGGTCTCTTGGGGTATCATTTCGGGTTGCTGGCTTCTTCATAGGGTAGCTCGCTGGGATGGCGATACTGTGTGGCAGAGGAGCACTAACAGCTCCTGTGCTGCATGGCTGCCCACTGTGGCTGTAAGAAGCTTCCACGGCCCCTGAAGTAACTGAAGTCCCGTTTTCCAGGGAGTAGCTAGTGAAGAGTGATGGTACTGGTGTGCCGTACCTCTTAGGGCCCAGCATCAGCTGCTGGCTCAATATCGGTAGGCAGGGAAATGGGGCGAGATAAGGAAGCAGCTGTCGGTTGCTCCTGCCTTCCTAAAGGGTGTCTGTCGCCTCGTCACCCACAGTGACTCCTGTCCGGCTGGCTCGGCCGGAAACCTAGAGCGTGCCTGTGTCGGGGCTGTCGGAGCTGCCGATTAACAGGAGCTGTGTCCAGTGCACGAAGTTCAACACGGTGAGGCCAGGGCCGCACAGTGAGGCGTGCTCCTGCCGCGCTTTGGCGACCCGCGGCCGACAGGGGGCGTCGTGGCCACTCTCCGGGGTGGCTCCGCTCCGCCTCCGGTCAGCTGAGCGCGTTCTTCCGGCGCGGCCTGCGGAGCGGCGCGGCTCGGCCCTGCGATGAGGATCGAGAAGTGCTACTTCTGCTCCGGACCCATCTACCCGGGCCACGGTGTCATGTTCGTGCGCAACGACTGCAAGGTACAGCACGTCGCGGGAAGGGCGTGGCAGCCGCCTGTCTCCCCCTTCTCCCTCCGCCACGCGGTGTCTATTTCTCATGCGGTTTGGTGACCGGACCAGAGCGCCCTACGGGGCTGGTGTCCCGCTTCTGGACCGGGGTGCAGCTGCTTACACGCCTACCAAGCCTCCTTTGTCGTGGGGAGGTCTCGGGGGGCGGCAAGCCACCCTGGGAGCTCCCGTTGCCCCCGCTCACGGCAGTGTGGATCCCACGCACCGGCCGTGCCGACGTTCGTGAGGTCGTGCCGACGTTCGTGAGGTCGTGCCGACGTTCGTGAGGTCGTGCCGACGTTCGTGAGGTCGTGCTGACGTTCGTGAGGTCGTGCCGGTTGGCGTCATCAATCCGCGCAGATTTATTTGCGTTGTGGGAGCCCTTGGATTTGTTGCTGTAGTTTGACAACTGTTGCGGCTGTCAGGAACAGTATGGATTGAATTACTTGTTTTCAGATATTATTAAGAAGTGTGCTTTGAAAAGCAGCACAAAATTGTCATTCTACAGTTGTCTATACCTGTCAGCACTTTTGACTTCAGATTAATGGCAGGTGATTCTAAAGCTTGGAACAATCCCAATTACAGACACTGCATGCTGAGGCTGATTTTTTTATGGCCAGCTCATGGTACTTGTGGGTTGAATTTAAATTTGCAGCGATCATTCAAAAAAACAGCCTTATGGCAGCTTTAAAATGAAAGTGCTGGCTGGAGCAGAGTATTGTGAGGCTTGAAATTCTGATTGTAAGGTGGGGGGCTTCTTGTTCTGGTTGCTGCTTTTGGGTTCTGGCTTTTGGGTGTTTGCTCTTCTTTTCCTGGCACCGATACAGGTGGGGGTTGGGTAGCATGCTGGGTTTGGTTTTCTGTTTTATGCTGTTTTCTTTTCCTTTCCCGCATTTCACTGTGCTTTTTCTGCAAGTAGGCTAAGCTAAGGTAGTTGTGCATTATGATTGTTATTGTATATTAAATTATTCTTATCTTTACTATCTACTTCAACATGCAGTTTTTGTGTTACTTTTCCTTCACTTCCACGTTGAAGGGAAACAGGCAGGTTAACCCATTCATGGTGCTTTAACCTGTTACTACGAAAAGTTGTAACTTGCCGAGATATCTGATGTGACTTATGCAATTGAGGCTGTCATAACAGGATGTGCATAGCACTTTGGGCTTTACATTGTGGTGACAGTTTTATATATAAAATGTTATGTGTCGTTTCCCAGCCTCTGCTGTACTCCTTGTTGCTCCTACAGGGCATTGGAGACCCCAGCATGAAATGAAGCTTACACAAATAGCTTCCTTCTCATGCTCAGATGTCAAAACAAATACGGGCCCGACTCATATATTGCTCATATGAGTCTCAGTTTTGGGGAATTTAGGTAGATGTACATTTACATAGTTCTATTTACAAGATAATATCCACAAGTGCTACTTCTTTAAAAAAAACCCAAACCACCAACCTGCAGAATGGCAGGTTGTTTGTGAACAGATGATCTATGAAAGAGCAAAATATAATGATACATTTGTCTGAACAGATGATCTATGAAAGAGCAAAATATAATGATACATTTGTCTGAACAGATAATCTATGAAAGAGCAAAATATAATGATAGATTTATCTGATTGAAGGTGAAAAAAAATGTGGTAGAAGAATGTTAAAATCTGAAGAATATTACCTTTACTAGAAGTTTTATGTTTTCTATTAATTTTTGTTAGAAGGAACTGTTAAATAGGAATGAAAGTATGGTTGAATCAAAATAGAGTTTTCCAAAACTCATGAGTAACAAATGTAATTTTGAGTATTCTTAAGTTAAGTGTCTGCTCTGGATATTAAACAGCCCAGGATAGGGATGCACAGATTTAGGGATGATTAAGAACTATAAACAGGGATACAAGTCTGTATTCTGCCCCCAGTCTAACTGCCATCTTTCTGCATATCCTTTTTGACTGCAAAATTCTTGTTTGTCAGTTAGATTTGGGACAGTTTGAGATAGAGTTCCTCTTTAGCTTAGTCATTAGTTATATAATTTCAGTATTAGTAAAACAGAAATTTCAGGTATGGATGATAAAGGATTTTTTTGTGCATCCCTAACAGGCCTGAAAATATCATCTGGATGAACATAAGGCACTTGAACTAAAAGTACTGACATTTGCAAGATGAATATAATTTTTGATGAGTACTTTTGTTAGAGAAACTTGGGTGTTTGATACCACACTTGCAGTGGGGCAGGAGTAATGTGATTTGACTGTAACTTTTTTTTTTATTTCCTTCCTTCCTTCTTCAAGATATTTAGGTTCTGCAAATCAAAATGCCACAGAAACTTCAAAAAGAAGCGAAATCCCAGAAAGATGAGGTGGACCAAAGCATTCCGGAAAGCAGCTGGCAAAGAATTGACAGTGGTAAGAAGTTGAACTGTTTCTTGCTTTGCATTAGCTCACTAAAATGACAGGAATCTAGTCTCTTCCAGTTGCAGACAAGTTAGCTTAGTTAGCTTACTGTGTAAGCATTTAATTGGATGAGCACAAGGGATAGTGAATGACAGAGGGATTGTGGAAGAGCATGTGAGTTTTCTTGAGTGAGCTGTTAATTTAGCTTGATTGTGTGTAAGTTCCCATTTCAGCTTCAGTGTGGAAGCCGGTGTATCCGTTGATAATACTTGGTGATTCCTAAGGCCTTTTTTTTTCTGTCTATAGATCTCCTACTCATGTAAATACATTTGGATGCTGTATTTCTGCACAGATAACCATGGTTACCCCAGGAGTTTCTTTATATAGTCACCTTTAGAAGTCTTCTTTAAAGCATGCAATGCGTAGGTTAAGTCTTGGCATACAGGAAGCTTTCAGAAACAGCATCTGAGATCTTAAAAACAATTTAAAGACAAAGTTACTTCAATGGTAAAATTACTAAACACAGTAATTGTGGGACAGTCCTTAAATAATTTGGAAATTACTGTGACTTAATTACTTGTTTTTTTGCAGAATAACAACGTAGTAAGTATTTTGACATAGTGTTGTGGTACTTTCTGTGTATGTTCCAAGAGGAAGAATGTGATCTTATTTTGTTTTTTAATGTACCTCTGAGAAGTCATGAGAAGATCTCCATTTTCTCCAGATAAAAATGTCTTCTGTTTCAGTGCCTTTTCACTACAAAGCAGTTAAGACCACTGTTTCCTGTTTTGGGGTGGAGAGCAGTGCTAACACTGTTCTGTGTGTGCTGAATAGCTCACCAGCGCCTTGTGGATGTGCTCTCTGGGATTACAGTGAATTAATGTAGTGCTCTGTCACACTTAGCTAAAAATGAAGACTTTTTTTAAGAAAAAGAATGGCATTTAGAAGTTAGCATTCAGTATGCTTCACAGCTTGTATTTTGGGTATTTTGCTTGATGCTATCCCATGATGAAACTTAACGTTCTTCTGCTAATGGAGCATGGCTTTCAAGTGTGCTTGTGCCTTTTCTTACTATTCTGTGTAGTTTCTTGCATTGGAGCATTAAATGCTTTTGACTCTACACATCTTTTGTTTTGCTTTCCGTCTGTGTAGTCTACTCCCTATTTCCAACTCCATGTTGGTCTTCTCTGTTCCTTTTGTCTTGCTAAAAAGAAAATAGCTGAGGGAGGTGATTTGGTAAATAGTTCTCTTCACATGCATCACTGCAGCTTCTGACACTTTTTTATGTCAAACACTCTGTTTCCTTATAGTTTAGTAATCTCTAGAGGTTGTTAAGATATAGGAACTGAGATTCTGAAAGAGGAAAAAAATGTTGTAAAATGTTAAATTATATGAGTGAGTGCTATAGGAAGAATGCATTGATCAAAACATGCTTCTGTATATAATGTATTTACTTTTTTCTTAATATAGGATAATTCATTTGAGTTTGAAAAACGTAGAAATGAACCAGTGAAATACCAGAGAGAGTTGTGGAACAAGACTGGTGAGTCATTCTAGACAAAAGGTGAACTGTGGAAAGTGACCTTTTTACTGTACATGAACATATTTTCAGAAGACTTCTTAGCATATTGACTTTTTGTAGTAATTGTCTTTGAAATCACTGGAATCATGGCCAAATTCATGTGTGGAGGAGGTTTGAGTTGCGAACAGGTGTGGAAAAAGGTTATAAAATGAGGCATAGCATTCCTCTAGTGTGAATTATTATCTTAAAAAGCCTTAGTGTTTCTCCAGCTTTTTAAGGGCTTCCCAATGTAAGCCTTTTATGCAAATGCCATTATTTCTTTGATCCTGCTCATTCCATTTCAGTTTAATAAATCAGTTGCTATAAAATCAATGAGTTGCTTATGTCATGAATGAATGCCACAAAGGCAGTAATTTGCATCTGATTTAGAGTAAGAGCCTTTTGTAGTGATGGTTAATTGTAGAAAATGTGTAGGCACAAAAGTAGGAGCGTAAATAAGTTTAAAAATACAGTTCATCGTAGTTGGTACGCAGAATATTCCTCTATGCTGCTCTTCGAAGAAGGAATAACCTCCTCTCTATAGTGTAAGAGTTGTCTGATACAGAGGTTTTAGGCAATACTGGTAGTGTTGCTCTGTAAGATAGCATGTTTTTTCACCTGTAGGTATGTAAGCTACATGTAAAACAGCTTCTGCTTTATTTCAGTTGATGCAATGAAGAGAGTGGAGGAAATAAAGCAAAAACGTCAAGCCAGATATATTATGAACAGGTGAGAAATATTTATCTTATGGGAGGTATGACAAGTCAGTATTAGTCCATCTTTCCAGAGAAGTGATGATCCAAAATTTTAAATGGTTCTTTGCTTTGTATGTATGTAGTCATCCAGGTGATGGGGTGCAGTAGTTTGGGTGGGCTCTACTACACTACATCTGTACTTTATTTACTGTTCTATGAAATGTATGTTTTGCACACTCAGTAGTAGTATTTCCTTGTTTGTGATGTGCAGTTTTAAATACCTGGTAAGAGATGATGCAGTGCTATCTTCTGATTTTTTAAAAAATCCAGTTTGTTTTGTTTTTCAGATGCTTTTTACCTTTTACTTTCTCATAATCGTAGTTATTTACACACCTTTAGATAAAGATGTCATGCGTTAAAACAAAGGCATTCATCTCCACTTTGTAGCTAATTACATTTAGTTTTCCCCCTCTCCAGGTTAAAGAAGAGCAAAGAGTTGCAGAAGGCGGAAGACATCAAAGAAGTCAAACAGAACATTCACCTTCTGCGTGCTCCACATGCAGGTAAGAACTTGCCTAACCTGTTTTGCTCAGCTTAACTTCAGTATACGTTTTTGGATGGATATTATTTATTTAATGTGACCTGGTTATACAGATCAATAATCCTGTGCCTTTTTCTTAAAATTAATTTGTCTATTGAATATGGAGAGTAGCTCCTGCCGCTAAACGTGGGCAGTATCTTTCCTCTGAATCAAACAGACCTTTTTATCTATCTACTTGTGTTTTTATTCTCTTTTCCTTATTTGAGTATTTGAAACTGTACTCCATACCTGGTATTCTATGAAACTGCATGTTTCTCAACCAATACATTTGTTTAAGTCTTCCCTTTGAATTGATGATTTGAAGTCAACAGATTTTGCTGACTGATATAAAATACAACAGTTAAACTGCTTTTTGAATTTGTTAACTAATTGTAAGAGTGGTGGGGGTTTTGGTAGTTTATAATGAAACTTACGTGGAAATACTGTTTCTTCAGTGTAAGCCTAACATTCTTTACAATGTCGTGGTAGTTTTACAGATTTTCACCAAGAGCTGTGCCTAATTGAGATACAGTAATGTATTCTTTGTTAATGATCTGAGTTTTCTAGTTGGAGAAACCTGTTTTTTCCTAGATAGTTTAGAAACCAGAAAATTATCACAAGTACTAGCTTGTGTTAGATGATATTGATGGAAATGATTGTAAAGATGATTTATTTATTAAAATACAGTTAATGGAGTAATGGAGAGAAGTTAAAAGCATCTCAATTAGATACTGTTTTATAAAATTTATCAATGATTTAGTCCCCATGGATGTGGGTGTGGGGTATTATTAGATGTTAACTGGAAGTCTGTTCTATGTTTTTTTTCTTCCAGTTTGCATTAACTGTAGCCTAAGGTTGGATAAATTTGAAACAGGGCTTTGTCAGAATGTTTTTAAACATTGGGTTAATTTGTCCTTTCTTTTTGAAGGAAGAAAAAAGAAAAGGTCTGAATTCAGAAGGATAAAACTGAGTGTCTGTTTCTTTTGTTTGACTTTGCATTCAGTGAATGATAACACAGCAGCATATAGTACATCTGTTTGTCAAATAAAAGCTACCTTTTCAGGATTTTTCTTTTTTGGTAGCGTTACTGAGAGTTAACACCCAACACAGCATTCAGGAAGACTTAAATCTATGTAAAAACTGTTGTGTGAAGGCCATTGATGGGTTAAAAGTAATGCATTTTTATAGCCCTTTGCAAGGTTGTGCTAGTTATTGCCAGCTGTATCAAAGTTCACCATACTAGCTTAAAACTTGTTTGACTGCATTTTAGATTTTGCATAAAGACAGCATCAGCTTTTCTGTTACATAGTTCTTCAGTAGTTTCAGGTGGTGTTGGAGGTTAGCAGTAAGTACTTGTAAGGTTGATGAGTTTACATCTTAAACAGCTCTTTAAGCAATATATTTAGGCTGTTTCACCTAGAATAGGTGCATATATTGCTCAAAGAAGAACAGTTGTTTCGGTTTAGAGAGACATTTCAAATTTAATTTTTCCTTTTCTTTGAAGGCACACCAAAACAGCTGGAGGACAAGATGGTGCAGAAGCTACAAGAGGATGTGACTATGGAAGAAGATTCTTAAAATGCTTGTATTTTCTATTTATATCTCTTCAGCAGTTAACAGTTCCATACTGCCTCACCTGACATCATTCAAAACTGTTTACAGTTGAAGAAAAGTACATTAAAATGGCTGGTAATTGTTTGCAGTTTGAATGATTCTTGGTTTTATGAAAAATAAGAAGATGGGCAGTACTTAAAATTACGTAATTAGAGAAAACCTTGTCAGCAGGGTAAGAGAATAAAGCATATTGTTTGAGAAACTCTGTGCTCCTTGGAAAGTTACGCTCTTTCTTCCTTTCTGGATAACTTTTCCATCATAATTTGAGCAATAAAAGATGCTGGCCTCAAGCTTTTCTTATTTTGTCTGTTCTTTTGTAGTGGTAAAAGCAGATAAAAACAGCTGCCTTAATGGTTACAGGGTGGGGCAGGTTGTTTAGCAGACTACTGTAGTCCAGGCCTATTTTTACACTCATCACTGGGAATTTTTTTCAGTTTGTTCTGAATGCATACACAGGTTGTTTCATCTCCTTTTAGAGTCAGCTTCCCCTGGATTATATTGCAGTTGACACCTAAGCCTGGCAAAACTAAAATTGATTTAAGACTTACTGCTATTGGGGAAAATAGTAATGGTGATAGCATCCAGTCTGAAGTTGGACCTGTCATTTTCCTTACCTACTGAAATTCAAATCTGACATGCAATCAGGCTGATGGAGGTGCTCAGTGAATCACACCTTTGATTGTTTTTACCTAACAGTGATGTAGTTCAGAAGAGAGTTGTATCTGAACATCAGAGACAATGAGTGTGTGAAATAGCCATTGTACTCAGTTTTTCATCTTGATTCATGAATTATGTTTAGATTTTTCGATAGCTAGAAATTATTTGAGAAGTATTTTAGATGTACAGTATCATAAACTAATATAAATATCTCAGAAGTATATTGTAATTTGGCCAGGAGAAATGTCAATGGGTTGAAATCACTGAAGATGCTGCAGTGTAGTCCTTGGACATAATGAAGGCAGATCTTCACAGAATGTTAATTGGTGTGTTTATGTGTGACTGTACAAGTTAACTAAATTTCAGCTAGGGATATAAATGTGTTTGTTTTGTTTGTTGTGGGGGTTTTTTTTGTTTGGGTTTTTTGTGTTCCCCCCCTCCCCCCCCTGCCCATTTAAACAAAGTGTTTTATGTCCTTAATCCTCGAAATGAGATACTTTATCTAAAAATCTTGTGGATTTTTTTTTAACTGAGTCTTAAAGTTACAATGTTTAGGGAATGCCAAGTTTTAATTTTCCCCCAGAACTGTAAAGCAAGTCTGTGCAAAACAGAGAAAGCTGATGAATCCCATTGGATGCTATGTAGCATATACAATCTTTCACTTCATGGTTTTTTTCTTTGTGTGTTTTGGGTGTTTTGTTTTGTTAGCATTAAATGATTACTGTTATGGTATACCTGTGTTTTTTCTGTCCACGTATGTTTTGTTGAACTGCAGTACTTGTTTGTGTGCTTTATGAGAGTGTCTCTATGGGATTGTTAACCCTTTCCTATGAAAGTCTGTAAAGAAGTAGTCATTGTGCAGCAGCTGAGAAGAGCCATTTGGGGAGTATGCTACAACCATAACTCCTAAATGTCCTGTCAGTTGTATGAGTCACCCTACATGTACTGCATTAGAGCCTGTGTAACAGTGTAATGCAAGCAAGAGCTTTGAAAGTTAGTTCTGAAGTTGTCTATTATTGTGGTATTCCACCGAGTAGCAGGGACTTGTGGCCTACTGTTTCTTTCTTTTAGGGGGCTGTCGTTTTTACTTAAAGATGGTTTGGTGAAGAACTGTTACTTTTTCTGCTTGCTTAGGATGAAAATTTTCAATTAAGCCAAATCTGACTGAGAGTTCCTTTAGATTATTGAATTTGTTTACAAGACTTGAAGAGAAAATGCCCCACTGAGAAGTATTCTGGTGGTCATGGATAAATACTTCTAGATATCAGAACTAAGTGTAATTCTGCTTTCAGCCTGAACAGCTTTGGCTCAGACACTGGCTTATGGAGGAGTGCAGTGTAGTGCAAACGGGGAGGTTTTGTCTACCTCCTGCCTCTGTGGCTGAGCACTGTATTGTCCTCTGGGGATGCAGGAGCTGCCATCAGTTCCCCAATAGCCAGCCAAAGGGATAAGATTTTGTGAGCAGCACATCATTATTCGTTGAGAGAGCTCTGGTTTTGTGTCGTATGTCCAAATCACTGATCCTGTCTATGAGATCTAGTAGGAGTAGAACATAAGGTGCTGTGAGCATGCTCTGTTACAAAACGTCATTTGATTCGATGTTTAATCAGAAAAAGAATATTAATAAATGGTAATGCTAATTTGCAGTATACAGTCTGTCTTGCTTGGCATTTACTAAATTGAACAAACTTGCCATTTTGTGCTTGTACTTGATGCCATTGGGAGCCTTCAAAACAAGCTATAGTGGGCTTGATTAGAACAAATGATCTATTTGTACGTAGTTTTTAGTTGCAGTGGCTGTCATCTTCTCTTACAAAACAAAACCAGACGTACATTTTTCTTTTTTTTACAGATCGCCTGCAAACGGTGGAAATGTGGATTTTAATAGTGATTTATGAAGTGACTTTTCTTCATGTTTCCTCTTCGTTTTTAATCCATCACTTTAATGATTTCAAGTTAAAGACTGGTTTTGTTTTCAGGAGATTAACCTTGTGCCAGCACATTTCAGCTACTGCATCACCTCCTGGTGCTGCAGAGCCCTGAGCAGGCCTGTGGCCCTGTGAGGTTACAGCACTGCCCTGCATCCTCAGAGATACCTTTTTACAGCTTTCACAAAGTTTCACTCTTTCGG
This sequence comes from Indicator indicator, assembly GCF_027791375.1. NCBI lineage: Eukaryota > Metazoa > Chordata > Aves > Piciformes > Indicatoridae > Indicator > Indicator indicator. The sequence goes on from NC_072025.1 coordinate 9,281,786, forward strand.
TATGGGATTATCATCAAAACTGAATCAACCCTGCCTGCTCAGGGGTAGTGTGTCGGGAGCCAGCGGCCTGGGAAGCCTGCAGCCTGTGCTGTGTGATGCCGCCTTAGAAATAACGTTTGCTTTAGATGTGGGATGCTAAGTTGGTGAGAGAAGGAAAGAAGTATCATTTATTTCTCTGTATCAAGCTGTGAATAAAACACATCTATTGCCCAAGGTGGAGGAGTAGCCATGAGGAGTTCCGGAGAGAAAAGAGCCCTTCACGCTGCCCTGGTGTGCTCTGGGGAGAGCCTGAGATCCTCTGTGGGCCTGCACTTTTGCTAAGGTAGTTTCTATATTTCCATCCAGAATAAGACCTGGAGATACTTTGCCTTGCTCATGGTTTGTTTTTGTAATCCAATTCTTGTTTCTTCGTTTTTCTGTGAAGTCTCTTGTTTTCTTGTCAGATTTGGATCCTGAGAGAATAACTGGGAAAATGAACTGGTGGGTGATGGTGGGTTTTTTGTTTTGCTTCTTTGGTTTCTTTTTGAAGAAAACAAGCAAAAACATTCTCAGGCTTCCCTTGAAGTTTTTCCTTTGCCAAGTGCTGACTAATCCAGTGTTGAAAAGTGAAAATTACTGCTTTCTGTATGATTATGTGCAGGTTTTCTTCACAGGAAATTGGGCCCTCCCATAGTTTTGAAAGATCCGACTCTTCTACTCAGAGATCTTCTCGAGAAAGTTTTAGTTTTAGAGTAACAGCCCAGAACATGCATGAGATCTGCCCTTTTGTGAAACAAAGAAACATAAATCAGTTCAATATGGTGACATGGTTGTATGTGTCAATGGCTGGAAAAGCAATATAGACAGCTGCTAATAGATCCAAAGGCTTATCTCCCAGGAGACAATATTTCAACCTCCAGGTTGTTCAATTCCTCAATTACTGTTCTGGCCTCAAAAATTCAATCTTCTTCACCAGCCTAACTTACTTATGGATTGCACTGAACTGTGACCAGGGAGAGCAGAAAGCTGAAATAAATCAACCACTGATAAAATTGTTTAAGTCTGCTTTTTGTCTGTCTATTTTTAGATCTCAATTTTAAAAGGCCTTATACAGAGAAGTGACTTTTTTTTTTTTTATTTACTAATTAGGTTTTGGTGTTGTTTGCTAAATGCAAGAATTTTTTTTTCCTCATTGACCTTACTATAGCCATAGTGTTTTGAACAAGGACCATTACTTGAGACCAAGTAGGAACAGAGGGAGAAATAAGGATTTGTGGAGCTAGCTGATGTGGAAGACATTCTTTGCATGTTTTGGTTGGTTTTTTTCCCACTTAGGTTTTTTTATTTTATATTTATTGGTAAAAGCACTTGCTTCACCTTTAAAAAGCACTCAACATTTTTTCCTTATGTGTGTGTGTATATTTACATATGGTAGTAAAGTTATGTACCAAATTAAAAAGCTATATGTATACTCTATCTCCACAAGCAGTGTGATTAGTGATGTTGTGACAGTGCAGCGAACTAACTCCTGAATGGAAATAGATGTGTTATTTGTAATGCAATAATATTGTGCTTCCACAACCTATCATGTGGAATCAAGGCAAGGGTCTCTGCATAACTGAAACAGAAATTATTGTTTACAGTTATATAAGCTGTTTTCTGTAAGGCTGCTCTCTGCACAAAACTTGCTGATTAAGAGAATTGCTTTAGTAGTCCACTTTGACTGAAGTGATCACTGATTGGAGAATCTGAGAGATTTCTTACTACTTACAAAATGAAAAGCTGTCAGAATTTCGTGTTGAAGAATTTCTCTCTGTTTATGCAAGATGTTTCATTCTTCTATCCTTGCTGCAGAAACTGACTCCAAAAACAGAACTGAGTGGAAAGACCAAACAGTTTAGTATGACAACCATTGTCTGCTGTTCCCAGCACTGAGCAAGTTCAAATTGCATTTCAAGTCACCATGTATTTAGGCTTTACATACTCCCTGACACAAAACTTGAGGACACAGTAATACAAATTGTACAGGTTTGGCTTGATTTATAAAGATTGCAGATCTGTACCTATTAGTCTTCAGCCTCAGCTGTGAAGACAGCTTTTTCTTCTAACACGCCTAACAACTGATGGTGGGTTTGGAAGTCAGAAAGAACCAGCCAAGCTGCCCCCCTGGGCTGCTTCTGTCTTCTCTCTTTGGTTAGTTGTGCCTGGGTACAGATGGAAAGTCATTTAAGGTTAATTTGACTAGCTCTACCCAGCTTATGAAAAATCTCTGGGGAAAATCTTTCTTTTGAAATGGAAGATAACATAATGTGATCCTAATTCACGTGTGATATTTAGAAAGAAGTAGCATTTATCCTTGTGCTAGGAATGAATTTAGAAACCATGCTTTAACCCAGATTTCTTTAGGCTGTGGCCTTGCTGCTGCTTGGGATGCCTTATAGAGAGGATCCCCAGGATATCTGGGGAATACTGTGATGCTGCTTTTAAAGAACTTGTGTTTTTTTTTCTGTATGGATGTCTACATTCCTGTCTGGTGTTGACTTGGGAGGAGATTGTGTGCCAGATTTTGTCACTGGCACTGTCAGCAAGCTGCAATACAAAGGTGAAGGGAAGCATTCTTCACTTTTCACAGCTGATACAGATTCATTTGTTTTGAAAGGGAAGGATATTGGTCTCTGAAAATTGCTTTTACTGGCTGTTGAAAGCTTTCTACAGCAAATATATAGAATTCAGGCTCTGCTTAAAGACGTATAGCTGAAAACGCAAGAGGCATTCTTAGGTGAAACTGAAGGTGCTTGAGCAGGGTAAAAACCTGTAGGCTTCTAATAACAAATTAACTACTTATTGCAGACTTTCCCAGTCATCATTAAAGTTGGCAACTCACTCAGTTCAATCTATATTCTTGTTGTACCATACGTAATAATATACATGAACCCGGTCATATGAGGAACAACTAAACCATACTCTGTCTTCTAAGGATATGCCAACTTCTGCTGAACTACTTCTCCCAGGCTGTGTATTTTTGTTTGGCAGTCATTTAAACCTGCTTTCATTACATGAGTTTCATCTGTTTGTCCAAAATTTGTCAACAGTTTTTCACGTTTCGTGACAATTGTGTTGAGTCCAGTTTTGGAAACCTTTAAAGCCTTTAGACTAAAAATAGAGAAACTTTTCTGCTGGTTTATGTCTGAAGTCCATTTAAATTACTAACACTAATGGTGGCTAGTATGACAGATCCTTTCAGCGAAGCATAATAAAGAATGCATCTGAGTGACCTTTTCCATGGTTTATCTTCCCAAATTCAAACAGTAATTTAGTAATTTCTTTGGAAATTGCTGGTGAATCAGTCTTCTATGGCTGTATTTAACTTCATTTTGAATGCTTCTTTAGTTTCTGAGCTTTAATGTGGTGATGAATACTACTGTTTAATTACTTTTTGTGAAGGACGACTCATTTGTGATTTGGGTTTGATACCATTGGGTTTTTTGTAGTTCTGGTATTGCAAGAAGCTGAATAATAGCTGTGACCCCCTCTACAGTGTTTGCAGTGGTGTGGACCTCCAGTTACCTGTTTGTGGAACCAAAGGACCCTAATCTGTTATCCTGTTCTGTAGGAAGGCATGCTCCCTGAGCATCTTTTTTGCCCTTCCTTATGTCTACTCTTCTTGCCTGGTTTGTGGGATGGAATGATGCAGTATTCAAGATATGGATATGCCCTGGCTGTCTATGCTGTTTCCCTTGTGTTCTTCGTTTCTTTTGCAACAAACTGTCTTTTCAACCAATACCTTTAGCTTTTTTTTCCTGTATGTTTGAAGAAAGAAAATAAATTTCAGTGTTCACGTTTCTTTTGTTTTAGAATTTCCCAGGTCACTTATTCTAAATCTTTAGTGAGCAGACAAGTCCTTGGCTACCTGACTGCATCAGACATCATGGTTTGGATTTTGCTTTTAAGAGAAGTAGGATAGACAACATTATAAAAAAGTAAAGATACACACACAAAAAACTGCAAAGGGATTACATTCTGTCAAAACTGGTCTCAGCTGTTAGGCATCTCCTGCTCTTAACAAGCCAAGAATATCACCTTGAATGCTCTTCATTCTTGAGAATTGTGACTTGGAAATGAGTGGTGCTGTTACCTTAAATGCTTGAGCACAGTAGATCATAGGTGCAGTGAAGTGTTCACTGCTGTGGAGTTTTATGAATAATTTATCATTCAGAAGTGAATTCTGACATCCGAAATGCGTCCTTAACACATCCATTTCCTTTCCCACACATTACATGCAATAGGTGAGCACTGAGCAGATAGTTACAAGTCAGCAGGTGTGAATTTTATTGCTGGCTTTGCTTCTTCAGGTATTTCATTCAAGATGTTCAACTGTTCTGACTTCTGACTAAAAATGATCTACTTGATCCCAAGGAGTATATTCCCTTTCTTTCAAATTTTACATGCATAGTAAAGGACTGAAGTGGGATCTGTCCCAGTAATCAATTGTAATTTAATTTTAGGAGCCTAGAAGGACATTTTTAATGCCATTTCAATCTTAGTTTCTTAGCTCTGCAGTAAACAGAATTCCTTTCATCCATCCTTTCCACCTTTCTATCATGGCTTTTTTTTTAAATAGGTTTGCATCACTGACTGGCCTCTGGGGCCAGGTTCAATCATGAAATAGTTTTACTGGTTGCTGTGTAACTCACATGGGACTGTTAATGTCTGTGCCTGACAGAAATCAGTGTAATACAGATCAGACACAGCGCCAGTCAACAAGAAGTTGGCTGTTGTTTTACTGGGTGAATGCTTTTGGCATGGGGCATCTTACTTACTTTTATTTATTGTAATGAAATTCTAGTAGCTTTGTAACTAGTAACATTTTGTATTTTATGTGATTATTCCATTTAATCACAATTCATAGGCACTTTCTGTTTATGTAATTTAGAAATCCTGATAGACCAACATAAGTTTGATAAATAACCAAATATAGCACTGAAATCTGTACTTACTATCACTAGGGAGACAGGACAAAAGAGCTAAAATATTGCTAATCTACTCACTGAGGGTATAGTCACATGTATTTTGTGATTCCGTGTCTGCAGATTTTATGATTTATAGCATGAAAACCAGTATTTTAAAGTATATTTGAAAACTTTTTTTCCTTAGCCCCCAATCTTATGAAGAATGTGCCTCAGCCAATTATGAATGCCTTAAAGATATGATGTCTTATTCAGTCTGCAGACAAGCAAAACAGATTTTCCCTATTTTAAGTCCCATTTTGATTCTGAAACTTGAGTTAATCAGAATCAAAACTGGTAACTCTTCAGTTTGTTGATCACAGCAATGTTTGATATCCTTTCATTGTCCAAAAATAGTTCTTGCTACCTGACAGCCCTGAAGCTGAAGTTGTTATTGACGATCAAAATGTTTCTGGCATATTGTAAATTCAGAGAAACATAAATTCAGCATTCAGATAAAGACTATATGGATTGCTATACTAACTATATAATTTCATAGATAATTCTTAAAATTCCTCATTGTCTCTTTAAAACAAACCAAAGAAGGCACTGCTAATTGGTGTCAGAAAACAGTGGAAAATTATGAGGGTTTTAAAAAGCCCTTGGCTGACATCGGATTTGTATGGCCAGTGTTTTAGAAACTTGATCTGCTTGAGCCACTGTAGCCTGAAGGAAACAAGTATCTTTCTTGAAAACTTAATGATGGATTGCAGATAATCAGTAACCTAGGGCATACTCCTGAGGATGCGGAAAATGCAGTCAGAAAAGCTTTTCTTTCTTAAACGATAAAAACTTGAAATGAATCTCAGCCTCTAGTCATTAGCATTCAAGGCCTGTCCAGTCATGAAAATGACTTTTTGCTTTGCTCTCCTCAGCAATGTATTTATTAAATGGCAGGAATTTGGTACTGAAGTTAGAACCTGAGGAAGGTGTTGAGTGTATTGTGATTCATCTACCTGGCAAAATATCTTGCTTTGGCAGTCCCCAGACTGATCTCATGAAATATTCCTGGGGAAGGAAATTTCTTTCCAGAACTTTCCCCCTTTGGTGTGACCATCTGTCTCTATACAGTCATTTGGGCAAAAATATAAATTCCAAACAGGAAATTGCCCTGTTGCCAGATTAGCTGCAGAATATGCACTGACACTCTGCTCACTCATGAGGATTTAGCGCCAGGGTTCTTTGCTATGGATAAAAAACTGTATCATTTTTTTCCTTTCCTGTCAGTGTTAGATCATAAAATAAATCCTGCTTGTTTCACTTTCTGAAGTAGTCCCAAAGGATTTTTGGTGGGATTAATTGCATATGAAAAGCAAGCAGGATTTGGCATTCTGTGTACTTTGAAAATGAAAGAGAGGTAAACGTTATCAAAAGCTTTAATTTACTGATGCTATTTCAGCTTTTTATCTTGTTTTGTGATCTGATATTTTCTGCTTAATACTTATTTAAAGATGCTCAGGTAACCTCAGAAAAATCACTGAAAGTTCTGTAAGTGGAAAGGAAGAAAGTTGTGTGTGTAATACCTCAATCCAGCAAAGACTTGAAATAACTACACAAGTATTTCTTCCTCCCTAAAGTTAGGCACATATTTAGGTGCTTTGCTTACTTTGGGAGTTAACAAAGAATGCATCCTAGATTTTATACAATGGGTTAGTGGAAGAAGTTCTGTCAGAACAGACCTAAATCAAACCTTTCTTTTCGCCTACCTCAGTTTTGGACCTTTTTAGCGTTGTCAATTTGTAATTAAGGACTGATTTTTGAACGCTGTGTGGAATCTGTTTCAATTACTTGTTTTCCTGCACTTTAGTTGCGTTTATGGTACTTTGGAAGGATCCTCTGAGGAAAACTGGCTTTCCTGGTGAAGGAATGCAGGGAATCTGAGCATGCAGTGTCCTAGGAGCACAGCGCACAAGTGGGCAGGGAGATCAGGGAAGATAGATTGTGATTTATTCAAATCCTTCAGAGTGCATGGCCCTAAGGTGAGAACCAGAATGGCCTGGTTAGTCCCAGAACCTCGCAGGGACCATTAGTTTTCAGAAACTAATTTAAGAATCCTGAAGATCAGTAGTAATCTTGTGTGGAGCAAGTGGGCAAGCCAGGGAAAGGGGAAGAAGCACTGTTTGATTCCTTGAGCACTACAGTCGTGGGATTTCTATGCAATGGGAATTCTTTGCTGCTGCTATATTCCTATCTGTAAAATTAAAGCTAAATATGTTGCAAGGGTAACATTAGTCTGTCTTAGATGTATGTACCTTGGACTAGAAAGGAGCAAACTGGATCTGAGGGGATCCCTTATTCAAGGGAGACCGACTCTGCAACGGCTTTTGTGCATGCTGCACAACATCTGGAGAAACAACTTTCAATGAAAAAGTTTCTCTTTTACTTTCTTATTGCCCTGCAGCTGTTTGCTTCAGCCATCACCATCATCCTTCACAGCTACCCACTGCAGTTCTTTGCATACCTGTTCTCTGTCTCCTTGCATGGTGGTGTTTGATCCTTTCTTAGTCCATAGGCACTGTTGTGATGAACATATCTTGGGAAATAATAACACACAATCAGTACTCAGCTGCGTTTTGAAAGCTCCATATAAAAAGTGTTCAAGTCAAACCCAAGTCTGTGATTCTTGACCTGAATTTTTTGTTCCAAGGAAGCATATTAACTTCCTGAATGAACTACAATGACCTAAAATGGCATGATGTGGCTTTCCCTTGGGGCAAGGACATAGCACTAATTTGTATCTCTACATTTGTCTCTTAGTTATCTAACTTACCAGCAGCCTAGAAGTCTTTATAGAAGCATGGATAATAAATCCCATATGGTAACTTACTGTTGTTGCATGATCTGGGTGATTTAATGCTGCTCTTGGATTGTGACAGACAACAGCAGAAACCATTAGGCCCCAAGAGCTAGATGTGACAATTGCCATGGTGCTCTTTGCCTCTAATTCCAGACAGAGGGGAGATTTGATACATGGTTTAAGTGCTGAAATATGTAATGCATTTTTAGTGTTTTTATGGGAATTTTTCACATTGTGTTTAGGTACTTGTCCATCATGTGGGCGCTGATTGTTTATTAAAAATGTCAACAACCAAGGGCATAATTTCATGTAGGCTGATAAGAAGGAAGTATAGTGTTTGTGAGATGCTGGTATTTTAAACACTTTTGACTAAAATTCAACAAACTTACAAACAAGAAATTCTTGACATTGTTTTTCACATCCATTTTTTGAGACCCTTATTTTGAGTTATCCTGATTTGATCTCTGATGTTCCCTAGTCTTTTTGTTTCAGCCTGTCTTCTCTGAATATTGATAGTGACAAATGGAAACAGAAGACCCAATTACCTGATCTTTTTACACACACTTTCATTTCTAGCAAAGCAGCAAGGTGCAAAATCAGAGCAGGTTTAAAGCAGTGTCAGTCCTCATTTTTAGTTGTGGTACATTGCCACTGTAAGAAACAGCTGACATGGTACGTATAGCATAACTACTTGCTTGAAATCTGTCTACTACATTGTTTAGTTCTCAGTGCCTAGATGTTTAGGATGAAGAGCCATTTTACTGGTTGAAAAGGCTTTTCAGCATCATTAGTGGAGAAATGGGAAACTGATAAAGAGATTCTATGGGTTCTGCAATATAGCAGAGATGCAAGGTTATCTTTATCCTTCAACAAATTACTCCCACTCCCTTCTGTATGAGATGCATTTATTTTTTCATCTGTGTCTTATTGATCCCACACTTACCATGCTTTTCATTTTGTTTATCAGATCTACACCGATCTGATCTTGTGGTATCACGTTTGAACTGCATCATTGTCTTGCCATCTGTTAAAGCCCTATGTCTGCTGAGCACTGTTTGAGAGGGCTGCCAGTTGCTAGCCAAGTCAAGAGAAGGTAACAGATTTTTAATTATGCAGACAGGATGGGAGTGGTGGGGGACTGAACAGTGAGTGGTGATTGCTCAGACAGTGTCTGTCTCTCAAACAACCTGTTAACAGCATGCAATCTACCAGAAGTGGCTAATGCTGTGCATGGGTAACAGCTCTTTGAATATAAGGGAAGTGGACTTCCTGGGGAGGGCTGTGATTGTGGGTGCCCAGCTGTGTGGCAAAAGTGGGCACAGAATTAATTCAGTCACAGGTTTGGTACTGGGAAGAAGCTGAAAGCTCCCTGTAGTCTGCATTCTGACTCAACGTATGTTGAACCTACATCTTTGTTCTTTGATAAATGAGAAGGCCCATATAAACAATTGCTTCCTCTATTTTCCATCTATTAGTATTCAGAAAAGGTCACTTTGGAGCTAAAAATGAAGATATTAGGTGTTGGATGCATACAATTTTTAGACCATTTTGCACCAACAGGTTGCTGGACGCTTCCTGAGCCACTCTCCACATGCTGATATCCATTTCAGCGAAAGAGAGGGGAGAGAAGAGGCCTTAGAAGCTCAGAGCAGGTCTGTTATTTGACTGGGACAGAGTCCCCCAAGCTTTAACAGAAACTTGTTCTGCTTTGTTCTCTTTTCTCTGTACAAAGGATTAGGAACGTCTATGACAGCACTATACTGAAGACCAAAGAGCAGAGCCTGTTTACAGGGGTTGTGATTGCATAATTAAAGACTAGTCTGGAGGTGGAATGTGGAGGATGTATTGTTCCCTTAGAATTACTGTGCATACACTTGGCGTAGAATGAATTTATTTAGGAATTAAGAAGGAGGGAATGCATCTCTAGACAGCAAGGCTGCCTGAAGATGTCATGCTGGGTCCTCTGAGAGCATTGCTAGTGCTGCGTGTTTTCAGGACCCTAAGACTGGGACAGGACTGGGGAGCCTTAAATTACAGGCAAGTGATAAATGCTCACTACCATACTCTGGGGTTGGGAAAGAGGGACAGCTCTTCTTCTGGCTTCTGAAGTGTGACTATTACTCAGACGGGACTGACATTTCAGCAATAGATTAGATTTATAGGCTGGAGCCTTTCACAAGTCCTAAACTATCCCAGCTAGTGTTTTCTATTTCAGCCTCAGCTGTCCTCAGCTGTCCTCACTGGAGTGTTTTTAATCAGGGGTTTCTTTTCCTAAGAAATTGCACTTGTACCCTGACATCATGGAACACATTCAAAAAATGTCAGGGAAGTCTGCGTTTGTGTTTCCCTTTCATCTCAGTGCTGCCTTTCTGCCATTTCTGGTACTGAATGAAGCTGTAAATGAGCTTTCTTCACTGCCTGGGCTGTGGGATAGCTGCAGGTGCCCTCTGAATGCCTGGTGGGTGCTGCCTGCCCTGGGCTTCCCCTAAACAGGAGAGCAAAGCCTGATTTCTCACACACTGAGCTGCTGGAGGCGTGCGGATAGACCTCAGTCCCAAAACGCAGTCGGTTGCCTGCGTTTGCCAGTGCAACCTGTAAAGGGCTTGTATGCTGCCCACGTTGGCTTCTGTGTTATGCGACTTCATGCTCAGTGTAGTTCATTGTTGTAGTAAATAAACTAGCCAAAAATGTCTTTTAAAAGTTTTATTGGGAATAAGGAAACAAGCAAAGAAAACAGCATGCTGGGCTGAGAAAAAGGGACAAAAATACAGCAAAAGCTCTCTCATTTACATAAACAGGCTTATGTTAAATAGAAGGCAGGAATATGACAATGAGTCATATGAGAATGTTCTGAAGTGCTCGGGAGAAAAAAAAACAGGATCAGAGAGTAAAACAATCTTTCTCACAGAACGCTGAAGACCTCCCGCATACTTATCTGACACACACATTCCAAGGCAGAGCCAGGCAAGGCTGCCTTTATCTATGGTCTGTCTAGTAAGAGGTCAAATCGAGCCCCTTAAAACAGCTTTTTATGATCTTCCAAAAGAAATTCACTAAACTTAACCCGTCACTTGACACAAATCACATATTCCTCCATGAATATTGTAAAAATATTCCAAACAATTGTGCAGTACTCCATCCTGGAGGTGTTTACCATGAATGCTGTTGGCTTCTTGACTCAGTCTAGTGACTGGTTAAAATAAGGGCAAGAGGAAGATATGCTCTTGTCTAGATTTCTCCCCCACTGTGCCCTTATTAGACTGTACTAATTTGCGTTATGGCTTCCAAGATTTTCTTTTCTGTGATGTAAATATAGTAAATTAAATAAAGTTTATGGAAATTTGATTTTTCTGAGTCATCAGATTTCTAGTCTTGCTCAAGAGCTCTACTGTCAGAGCCAGATTGTTACTGAAATGTTTATTGGGCAGCTAAGTACTTTGTGGTGTTACTGAGATACGAATTTGCTTGCTAATTCTTTCTTGGCTGACCCAAGGATAGCTTGTGGAAGAAATGTAAATATAATTGGGGGAGTTGATTGTTTTGGGGCTTCTTTTGGTTTTCAATGCAAGACAGATATATTTTCAGCACAGTACCAGTTGGAAAGGCATTGCAAATGAAAGCTTCTGAGTAGTACCAGTTGGAAAGGCATTGCAAATGAAAGCTTCTGAGTCAGCAGAGAGCCATCCAGGAGAGGAATTAGAAGGAACAGTAAAAATTGTTTTGACAAAGCCAAATGAATCTATAAATATACCCATTTAAGCTAATAAGCCTTTTCATAAGTATTCATGCCATGTCCTGGTGTGATGCTAGCAAATACCATTGTTGTTGAATTAAATAGAGGAGAATTTGCATAGCTGCTGGTGATGCACAGGATAAACAATTTAGGTTAAATGAGTGTGGAGAGGGAGAATTTAAGGGTGTGCTGAAATAATTCTGATGAATTTTGACTTGTAGCCAAAATAAATGATGCACTTCTGGAAGTGGGGAAGTATAAATATGCCAGGTATCATTGACTGTCTTGTCTGTACTTTTATCTGTGTTGCTAGTGTGAAGAAGTTTCAAATTATTTGTGTTCAAGAGATTTGACTCTTTTGTAGAGTGACCTGTACAGGATAATACTATGACCATACTAGTATACAATACTATACCATAATTAGAATCTTTCCAGTGTGGGCTTTGGTGGACAGTACATTAAATTACCTCTTGAGCTCCACAGGAAGGAAGGCTGTGTGTAAAGCAGAAAATGGTGCTTGTTAGTATTTGCTAACTAAAAGCTGTAATGAATGCAAATAGGTTATTTTAATGTATTATTGTTATGTTCTCTTGTATAGGAAAGCCCACCATATGGTGTTTCTTTTTTCTTTTCTTGATTTCTAATTTTTAAAAAAGGTGTTTTTTTGTGTGTGAAGAGTATAAATTCCTTTCCTAGATATATCCAGTATTAATTTTGCTGGCACAGCGTTACTCATCTAACAAGCATATTAATTATATGCTTTTATATATCACTAAAGCTTGCCTATTTTTGGGAGTATGCTCCCTATGAATGCCACTAATTCTTGCTATGTAATCTTGAGCTTTATATCCCAAGCTTCAAAGAATACACACAGAATTACAACTTTCAGAGCATGTTAGCCCATTGTTAAATCACCAGTGGCAGTGAGTTGCTGCAAAAGCAGATCATCCACTTGAATAAAGTGTTTTCCCCCTTCATCAGGTGTGTTGGGCTGCTTTCCCAGCACCGTCCCAGCACAGGGGCCAGCTCCAGCAGGGTGCTGTGGAATGTCACTTTTACCTGCCTTCCTGCCATGGTGCCTTGTTAAGTTTGCTCAGTACCAAGCTCTTCAGAGTTGCCTTCAGATATTAAAATGCTGAAGTGCAAAGTTTATCAAAGGGAAAGGCAAACAAAGCAAGTGTGGCAGAAAGGGCATTGATGAATGGTGCTGGTGGATGGGGAGAAATGATGCTTTTCTTTCAGCTGATGCAGCAGGGGCAATTTGGATGGAAGTCATGGACACAAAGTAATGAGGTCATTTTTTTTTGTTTGGGATCCTCTACATCTCTATGACAGTGACAGAAAGAAGATCAGGAAATCTTTTACAATTAAAAGAAGCTTGTAGGAGAAGAAAAATGTAGTTTGTATAGAATTTTAATTAGTCAAGAGGAATAACAACCTTTAACAGAGAAGCTTAAGATGTGAACACATTTCTAGAGCTAAGACAGGATTAATTTCCTTTTTTTTTTTTTTAAACATATTTTTAATTTGTTGAGCAGTCAAAAGCTATGTGGGAGCAAATCCAAGGAAATAAACCTTGTGGAATAAATAAGGTAGAGGTTATAAAACACCAGCATGCTAGTGACTGCAAAATATCAGAGGTATTGAATCATTTGACAGTTTAATAAAGGACATCTAAAAAAGAAAATTCTGAACATATGCTCTCTCATGCTTACAATTTGAATTTTAAAGCTGAAATATTTAGTACACAACTGTAGAGATAATGACAATTCTTGTCCTCATTAAGTTCCTTATTTGGAAAAATGAGAGTGGATAAAAAGTGTAAGTAGGTATCTAGACAGCAGGGTCAGTAATAAGAGTAACAATAGCCATCTGGTAATGACTGGGAGCTATACTTACAGAAGAAGAAATTAAACAGAGAAGCAATGGCTTCTAATTACACAGCTGAAAAAAAAGCCCTGGCTGGTTGTTTACAACATACTGCTGAAAATATATTGCAGCTAAGGCATGAGAAGAGAAAATCAGTCCTCTGATAAATGGGAACTGGGAACGCACAATAAAGAAATACCACCCCTATTAATACTTTGTCTTTAGCAATGCCTGATTTCATATGCTCTGTGAAATCTTCCATCGACCCTGGGAATTCTGCCAACAGGAGTGATCTCACCTGCCAAGGAGGCAAGTAGCTAGAGGGAAAAAAATGCAGTTTCTCCTCTCTTAAGAGAAAATATTTATGTAACTTAATGGTAAATATGGATAATATGTGTGAATGATGTTTGGGAGCTTGATTTGGTTGACCAAAACTACCTAGTATTACTCCCTCATGGCTGTATTGGTGGGTGATTTGCCTGCCTAAAAGTGAGGCTTAATGAAAGTCCTTTAGTTTTAATATTGGTGCAGCTACAAATCAGGCCTAAAAACTCTTGATGCCATGTATCTGAGTTTTGAGAATAAAAAATTGGTATTTTTAGTTGTTAGCATTACATTTCTAAGGACTAGGGAGTAGACCATATGATTAATATTCAGAAAAAGTACTGACTTGTGTCAAGTTGTCAATTAGAAGCATATCAGCCAAAATCAGCTGTGAGGAAAACCTTAATAAAAATAATAGAAGGAGGTTTATCAAAGGAAAGTGCAATTTCACTTAGAAACATGTATCAGTTGACTGGTGATTTTGATTAGGAAGATAACGTGATTGCTGGTAGAGCTTCTCTAGGACAGAGCAATCCTTCTTATTTATCTTGCCTTAGAAAAAGATGCCAATAATCTTGTTGAGGGAAGACTAAAATTAAAAGCACAACCTTCGTGTATGGACTTGTATTGGCAAGTATACCTAAAATGCAGTTTTAAAGTGAGTTTGATTGCAGAGCAGAACTTAACATTGTGGCATATTTAGGGACATGTTTGCACCTTTTGTACAATTATGCAGCTCTGTTAAAAATATGTATATATACTTCATCAAATGCTTTTGTTTTGCTTTTCCTTTGGTTAAAGTTGAGATATTTACTGATTTGTAAGTCTCATTAGAGCTCTCATTAGGCTGTCTCAGAAGACAGCCTCTTGTCTCTACTGAACTCGTTTCTGACAGTCAGGCAGGTGAGATCTACAGTGAGACACCTACTTCTGGCTTCACAAATCAATTCCTGGATATCCCCCTGAGGTTTCTCAATCTAGACCTGCACAGGCAGCCCAACAGAAGTGAAAAAATGCACTAGACCTAGTTCCTCCATCTCCAGCTATGCCTAATAGATCTACACCATTCCACATTACCCATGTAGACTTCTACAGGATGAATGTTCCCAATGTTTCTCTGCTTTTTGGGTTCTCAGCAGATATTAGAGCAAGTGTCTGTCATTGATTAGTGTGCCTGTCATCAGCTCTTTGATGGATCACATGCCTGATGTTGTTTGTACAATGTGTTTGGTGGTGTCACTTGCAAGAGTTAACTGGTGTAAACTGGATTTGAAACAGAGGGAACTGTACTGATCAGCAACAGAGAGTATACATTCCATTTGTAGATTAGTAATGATTTTGTTGTAGTTCCCCATCTGTAAAGTGTATTTTACAGAATGCTTTGTGACTTTGTTGTTGTTGTTGTCTTGTATTTATGCACTATTAGCAGCTGGTGATTTGGAGAAGTAGCAGCTTGTTTTCCATGAGTGAAAATAGCAGCCTCTGTTTTGAAAGTGACTTTTATTTTTTCCCATGTTATCAGCCACGCTGGCAACCATTCTGTTACTGCACTCTGTTCTTGTATATTAGTCGAACTTGCTCTTCCGCCTGCATGTCTGTTACCTCAGCTGACACTAGCAAGTTTTTCTCAGCAATAAAAGAGCTGGGGGTCCTGATGTGGAAAAACTTGCTCCCAAATGTGTGCACTGCTTTTGTGGTGCATGCAGCTCTTCTCAGGAGGGTGAAAAAGGCCTGAGAATGAATGTGTTACTACATAAACAAGCCTCAAGAGGAAACTCCAGGGAAAGAGTTTTCGCACAAGTAATAGACATGACCTTGGCAGGGAATAAATTTGGATTGGAAGTGAAGTTCTCAGGTGTCAGAGGAGTAAAACTCTTGGACAATGTATCTATAGCAGAAGCAAAAGGAGAGCCCACATGCAACTGTTTTAGTTTAAGAAAGGTTTATCTAAAATGGGCACTGTAGCAAGTGCTGGGAGTCGATACCAGGAAGTACCTTAGTCCTGTGCGCTTCACTTGCAAACTACTGAGGGTCATTTCTGTTAGCTCAGCTTGGATAAATGTGACACTAGAGAAAGGAGCAGGAAGTAATGATGAAATAATTTGTACTGCTAGTGTAATGATTTTTCTTTGTAGAAAAAATTCAGGAAGAGTAGTTAAATGTTTTCCTAAAGATCAACTTCAAAATTAGAGTATCAATAAAAAAAATATAGAAGCACTCCCAAAATTACTGTTCTGAATTTGTGATGGCAAATTATGAAAATTATCTGAATTACCTGATGGTTTTGCAGGATGTATTGGAAAATACAGGTGATCTGTCTGAATAGCTAAGCAATATACTTAAAACAGACAGCTGAGAAAAATTTAATCTTCAGAAGGTGCTTTGTTGCTTGGTTGCTGTGAACCAAGACAGACTAAAGCGTTTTCTGACTAAGAGGTGCCTGTGCTCCTATGATCTCTGGGTAAGTGTCACTGTTATGAACATTCTTAATAAAGAGGCAACATTTTGCTGTGATTGCTTTTATAGCAGCCTGCTGGTGATGTTCTTGGAATTAATGGTAGAAAAATAAATAGTCTGTAAATTGTCTATGGGAAACTATTTCCTTTTGTCATGACCAAACAATACAATCAAGCATGTAAGGCTACTGTAGACCATTGTCTTGGTACTAACAACTAACTCTTCTCACTTGTGTCACTCCTGACACAAGTCAGGAACGAATTCAGTGAAGTCTCTATCAATCTTGATTTTAGTTTTCACACTTGCTTCCTTGTCAAATCAAGAGGTTATTTCTTGATGATATTTATTCAGTGTTTGATGTGTACCAGAGATCAAGCTACTTACCTTTAATTCAAACTTCCTTTAATTTCTGGTAACTTTTAATACCTTGTGAAAAGAAACACTGTGGCAGTTTAGGCTGGGTGCCCCCTGCCACTGCTACATGAGATACACCTCTGGTGTCCTGGGTGCCCACCCACAGGGGTGGACACAGGAAACGACGTATTTCTACCCATAAATCCTGCACCCTATAAGGCCATCTGCAAAGTCATTCTCTTCCTCTTTCTTCCCTCTCCGCTCCCATGGGAGATGTCCTCTCTTATCGGGTAATGCCGGGGGAGTATCCTCAAGGCCTCTTAGGCCTGTCTAGGCCTAATGCCAGGAGGAGAATGGAGGGGGGGGGGGCAGTCTCAGACCTGGCCAGCCTGAGACTTGCCTAGCAGTGGGAGGGGGAAGAAAGAGTCCTGGGGGGTTTGGGTTTACCCTCAGGTGGGAAGAAGGGAAGGATTGGGAAGCCTTTGGGAATTCTGTGAGGGGTTCTGTACGCTTTGGGATACTCTTTGTCACTATGCTTTGTAGTTTGTAGTTTTTTTTGTAGCTTCACCAATTGCTTTTCCATTTAAACTTTCCATCACTCTCCAATCCGTTTGTGTGAGTCTCATTCTTTTGTCCCTTTCGGGGCAAGAGAGGATCTGTCTGGCCCCAAACCAGCACAACCACACAAGAAACTACTAAAGTGACAGGAATAAAACAGAACTAAAGCCATCTTCTAATGAAAGCTGAACAAAACATGTGAGTCCCGTCAGCTTGTGACTGTTGTCACCACAAGAGGTTACTTTATGATACAAGACTTAGGCTCTTCAAGATTCGAGCACACCTGTTTTGTGAAATTTAGATTTTGAAGTTGTTCTATGGAAGCCATTAGCAATCAATATATGTCTAGCTCTTCTTGTTAGTTAGTGTCAGAAATGTACAAAGACAATTATCTGATTGGTTAAAAAAATAAATTCAAGGGGAGGGGAATGTACAATTTTCATTAGCCCTTTTTTCACTGACTGCTGCGTTGCCTACTTTTTAATCTATTCAAAATCGTTGAAGATTGTTTGTGGCATTTAAACTGAAAGAAAAAAAATTAAATTAGATGTAAAGGCCTAGATATTTTCTCTTAGAACTATTCATATCTGATTTTGCTCCTTTTTTCTCTTTGGTGTTGAAACAAAATTTTGCCCATGATAACACCCTAAAGAGCTATTTGTTTAAATTGTAAATGAAGTTATGATGAAGTCAGGAATCTATGTTAATTGGTACACATCACATCAAAAATCAAGGGTTTATGAAACAACTATTCACAGAGTATACATTATGTTCAACTACTTGGGGAGGAAAGGCTAGTGGCCCTTCTGTGTTCCAGTCATCTTAGTATTAAAAATAGGTTTACCTTTGCTTACAACCTGGGGTTAATTTGCAATTCAACCTGCAGAAGGATTTTTTTTTTTTTTTAGATTAAATGAAGTTTTATATGTGAGAAAATATTGTGAGTTTCTGAAAAAAAAAAGATATTTAAACGAGCTTCTCATGAGTCATTCTATTGACCTTGGGCTACAGCAATGCAAATATAAACCATTCATGATCCTCTAAAACATCTAATCACAGAGTTAGTGTGAAATTGCTACATTTGCCAAAACAATTGTTGTAAATTATTGCCCTAAATATGGCCTTTATATGCCTACTGATTATAAACTTGTTTGTTTGCTTTTTATTTAGTTGAAACCTCTTTGTTCTCTTTCATTTTCACTTCAGTATCAGCATATTCCTAACTGACTTCTAAAATCAAATTGCATCTGAATTAAACTCAACTCTTTTTAACCTTGTACGCTGAAATAATTAACTTGGTTTAAAAATAATTGCACTTACTTTAGAATGGTATGACTAGTTTTGTGGACAAGCCATTAGCCTGAAAAATCAATCATATTTAGGCTTGGAGATGTTTCCTGGTGAACAGCACATGCAAAATACAGCTTTGTGACAGGGCAAAGCAGACTTTCATCAGTAACTACAAAAATGGTGCTTCCCTAGAGGGCACTTGGATTTACTTTTCTGTCAGTGGATGCCATTAGCATCCAACTGCAAAGTCAGGCTTCAAAATCTGGTGTACCCAGAAGGAAGCATAAACATAGACCGCAAGGAAGAGTCCACTGGTTTTGGGTGGAAATTGCAGCAGTTGCTTAATGCTGGCATTTGTGGGATTCCTGTATTTCATGTACTGAGTGCCTGAAGATATTCAGCTGTTGGCTCCTTGAGGCACAGCAGGAATAATTGTGGCCTATGAGAGTCCAGAATGACAGGACAGGATTCTGAGAGTGTTATATAATTTCTGTCTCCTTATAGCCATAGACACAAGCCAGCTGTCTTTTTTCTCATCTCACTTTTTGAAGTTACTGTGATTTTCTTTTTGTATTTGCATGTCAGCTGATGTCTGACTGCATGTTGCATTCTCACATAGAGAAGAAACTGTAATTCAATTTATCAAAACCAATTCCAGATATCAGCGTTTTATGGTTGTCCCTTATCCACATCCAGATCTTGATGAGGAGTTAGGACAATATAGAGAAGTAGGTGCTGGTCTCTTCTCAGAGATAATTAGTGAGGGAAGAGGGAACAGCCTCAAGCTGCATCAGGGTAGGTTTAGGCTAGACATTAGGAAAAAAAATTTCACTGAAAGAGTAGTCAAGAATTGGAACAGGTTGCCCAGGAAGGTGGTTGAGTCATCATCCCTGGATGTGTTTAAAGGTTGTTTAGATGTGGCTCTTAGCGATATGGTTTAGTGGTAGTGTGGTGAGCTTGGTAGAGGAGGGTTAATGGTGGGACCTGATGATCTCAAGGGTCTTTTCCAACCTGAATGATTCTATGGTTCTAAATCAACTAAATTACGGGCTGTGCTCCTAACTATAGGCACACACTTGTGGGAATATTATCATACAGTTCCCTGAGGTATATCTGGATTGCTGTGTTCAGATTTTGAAAAGTAGTGTGTAAGATATTGGGTTTTCCTTTTAACATCAACATGAAGTGAAAGCCAGGGCCCTGAGGCCACATGGCTCAATACATGCTGTCCTAACAAAATAATGAAAGCTTGCTTTGAAATAAAGCAGGAAAATCTGCCTTCCCTGTAAACATCAAACCTGAGCAACAGAGTGGTTTTTTGCTTCTTGAATCTCACTCCTTGTCACAGGGCAAGAGTCCCTGGAGGTTAATACCCTTGCAGTTAACTGTAATCACAGAAGACTGCTACTACCCTGAAATAACTTCCCAGTGCCAGGAAGCAGCAATGGCAACACAGAGGGAAGGCTGAGCTGGATCAGTGTTTCATTTAGGTAATGGATAATCTCCTGTTTAATGAATATCTGAAACCAAACCATGCCATTTTATACAGGTTTTGTGGGAAACATCACTCACGTTCCTACTGTAACGCAGCGTGTAACCCTGCTTCTGGGCAACAGCATTGCAGACGTCACTCTCTGTAACTTGTCTTTATTTTGCTGTTGGAGCTGAATCCTCTTAGGGCTGCAGGCGGGGATCCAGTCTGTGCTGCAACCCCCTCTCAAGGGAACACACCGCATGACTAGTGTGTTCTCTCACATGAGCTAGCAGTTTGCTTCTCATTCCTTACTTCCTGACATAATTTTATCCAGTGGGACAATGAGGCTGATTGTGCTGCTTCTAAACATTTTTTTCCCTGTCTTTGTGCAGCAGAGTACTATTGCCCCTCTGATTTAATCTTGGGGTAGAGGCAGTCATGGATGGGACTTAACCTTCTCATACTGTGGAAGACAGCTGTCAGAAAAATGTTAGTTCTTATAACCCTCTCTTGCATAGCTGTCTGTCCTCTCAAAACACAACTAGTTGTGTTGCAGCTTCCTTACTAGTGATCAGTGATAAACTTTGAGCATATCTTAGCTTTGACATCCTTTAGACTTTTATGCTCAGAGCAATCTGCAGCAGCCAGCTGATGATGAGATCTGCTGGGATAACAACATATCCAGTCTCTTGCATTTGGGATTTCTTGCTTGGTCTTCCCATCACATTAGCAAAGACAAGGGAGAGAAATCATGGATTGCAAGAGATCCAGGTTTTATGGAGGCGTTAAGCATTTTATTGAAAGGTAGAAAAATCAGTAGTTTCATGAGAAAATGCTATTTCATATTATGAAAAGAATTTAGAGGGCTAAAATATTAATGAAATGCTGCTCATATTAGCATTGAAGCTGTTGAAATGCTGCATATTAATAAGGACAGGATTTCCTTTAATCTTGCCTACAAAGCCAGAGTCTGCTGGTGTTCTTGGGAGTTGACAAACAGATTCACCAGGTTTACTTTTGGAGCACTGCCACTTAGGTTATTAACTCCATTTTCCTCTGTGGCTTGTCAGGTTGTCTTTGTGTTTACACCTGATGAGCTAGCAGATATTTGCTGTGCTCTTCTTGAGTTGTGAAATTCTATTGCAAGAGTTTGTATGTATATCTAAATAATACTTTCCTTTTCAGTAGCTTGAAAAGAATTGCTACATGAAGCAAACTAACCTTCACATGTTTGTTTATTACACACACATGTGTGTAAAGCCTGTATACCTATTTGCCATGCTTCTGATGGAGGGCATAGCTAGCTCAACAAAAGTGCTTTTTGAAGTCTTGAAACAAACTTCTGTTGTGATGACATTTCCCTTGCTCAGCAATACATTTAAAAGGGCTCTTCATATCTCTGAATCATATTGCATACAAAGGAAGGAAAATGACAACATTATTAATCTTTTTCCTTGCTTGCTCAGATAAAAACCTCTGTTTTTATGTCTGGGGTTTACACATTCAGAAAGAAAGTCACTTCTGTCACTGTCATCAGCCTGATGGCGAAATTTACTGTGGTGTTTTCCTGCAGCATGGCTCAATTCAGTATCAGTGCTGAAGTTCAGTAAGTTTTACTTTTGCATGGAGTAGAATTTGATGCACTTTTGTAAATCCCTTACAAAGAAGCCAAATTAACTTCTCATGAATATTTTTTTTTGTGCTGCTAACAAAAAATAATTAATTAATATCTGTATCTTCTGTCTTATGTGAAAAAGTAGGCCAAGGAACAAGCTTTGTCATGCTTGTGAAGTAAGTGTTTGGCTTGGATGTGTTCAGGTGCTCAGGAAGGAAAATCTTTGTGAAAATTGGTATGATGGGATTGAATCTCCTTTCTGACTTTATAAATGCTTAATTGATTTTGTAATGGTACTTGCTCCTGCTAAAAGTAATAAAAATTAAACCATGTGGAATTCCTTTAAAAACTATTAGCAGACTTCTTGTGAGAAATACAGTTACATATTTTCTGTGCTTTTATCCATCACCTAAGTAGCAAATTATTTAAAACTGCATATCCTAATCTATTATAATTTCAAGTTTTTTAGATAAATTAACAGCATTATTACTACTTTACAAATAGGCTATTTCCATTCAGTTTATGACTTTCTTTCAACTTACAGTACTTACAGTGTTATTTAAAAGATGAGCAGATAGAATCGTATGATAAAAATTCAATTTATTTTTCCTTTGCGGAGACGCTCGATCCACCTACTTCTTGGAGGTGTAATGTAAGAGGAAAACCTGCAGAGGGCAATGTATTGTCTTAGATGAATTTGACTTCAACTCGACTAGCACATAGGATTTTCTAGGTTTCTGTATTTTGGTAAAATTTCAATCAGAAAATATCTTTTTATATGTATAGTGCGAGTTTTATATGTAAGTGGAGTTACAGATTGGACATCAGGATAACAATCTCTGTTCTTGTGTTTTTGAGACCAAAGGCTATAAACCAGAAACAGGATGCTATCTTTTCAACATGATTCTTGCCCTTGCCTTCCTTACTTCACAAATGATTGTCTGACCAAAGCAGTGCTTGGCATTGCCAAGTGCTTGGGAAATTAATATTGTACCTTAATAGGATAAATCCTGAAACTGCTCTATTTCAGTACAGATTTGACACACTAATGCAAAGTGCAAAATTCACTTTCATCGATCTAAGGCAGGGCTCAGATTTCAGACAGGAGCTCTCCTTCCATATTGGGAGGATGCTGCAGTACAGCTTTTCTGCAGAAAGTGATTCCCAAATAGAAATTTCTGCCGACTCTGGTCTTCCAGAAATTAAAAATTGGTCAACTCTGCTTGTACAGACAAAACATTTTTGATTGCTGGAGAAAAGTGATCAAAAATGTTGTGTCCCATTGTGTGTTTGTGAAGGGGATTTAAGTCAAATTTTAGTGATTTTAAAATGCAGACTGTATTTTCAAGTCTTCTTGACATTTTTGTTTAGATTAAGGGTTTCTCTGTGAGCCAGCTGGTGCCTCAGCATTGCAACAGTCTGTCTTGTTTTTCTTCTGTAGATAATTATAATAGAATTTACTTTCTAGTTTCATTCTCTCTAGTGCTTAGATCTGTGTGTGAAATACAGTCATGTGTTCTAGGTATTATTGCATGCTCAGACTGGTTTTAGTCCCTTCACATGCAGCACTTGCAAAAGGGATTGTTGCTTTAAGATTATTTCTATTTTGTTTTGAAAGCTGAACTTCGAAACAGACCTCAAGATCAGCTCTCCTTACAACGTGGTTCTTTAGAGAACAGTTAAAAACGAGAAAGACTTTTACAGCTAGTGAAGTGCTGAACTGAAAAAATACAGATGATTATCTCCCTTTACGTACATCTTGGGTCTCCTAGTTTTTCATATTTTGAACAATATATCTTCTAGTTCTGTAATTCGGGGATGTTACGTAAGAATGTGAGACGGGTATTCCAAGAGGCTCTATATCTGGCCATCTAGTATTCCCACTGCAGTTTAGTAATTTTTTTTTTTTAACCTGTAAAAACAGGTAAAATTAGTGGCCTACAAAACAGAAAAAAGAAAATAAAAAAGAAGAAAAGAAAATTAAGAACTAAGTAATCTTGATTCAGACCTTGCTTTAGAAGAGGTTACAAATGATCTTCACCTTCCAGGCTTGTGGACAAACTTTCATCCTTCATTTCTTAGTCTCAATCTGGCAACCACTCCTAGTGTGCAGGAGAAAAGCTGGTATTTGCCATCTGATCAGACTTTCCTGCAACTCAGCATCTAAAAACGCTACTGTCCTTACGCATTTCTGTCAAGGGGACTGAAGACAGGTGAAAGATTCCTGTTCCTTGCAAGGTAAAGCAGAATTATTCAGCCATAAAGAAAATTTATTTGGCAGACGATAGCTTCTGTTCAAGTCTTCTAAGGTTCATTGTGCTGGCATTTCCTCATGAAGGGGAGCTTGATTTTCTGACTGGACCTGCAAACTGGCACTTGAAATTTATATTAGAAAAAATGCTCATAATTTTATGGCAGAATTGTGAGCCACCTGTATCTGAATGCTTTTGCTGAACAACAAGGAGACTTGATACCAAGTCTGTAATTTGGTTATCTGCTTCCATGCCCACTATCAGAACTTAAGTGGTTCTCTTAGTACCATATGGCTAGACCTCTCAGAACAGGGGATAATTGTCATAAAAATAAAGTTTGAAAAACAGAAAAATCCATTTTTGCCTGTGATGCAAAATGATGTTTTCTATGTGTTTATCTTGATCTGTAAAACTACATTAAAGCAGGGTGACCTATGCAGTTGTGGAAAAGGCTGAAGGGCCTGGCACTGTAGTGCTTTTTGACACTGTAGTAGTAGCAGGTATGAAGCAACAAAAATGCAAAAATCCTGTATTTGTTTGTTCCTGCTCATGGAGCCTGTTTCCTTGATGCTTGCCTTATGTCTCCACACTCCTGCTAAGCATTGTGAGAGTGCAAGGTATTAGCAGCACTGCTGAATGACTAAGAATTCAGCACAGCCTTGTATCTCCCCTGCAAAAGAGCACATTGAATTCACATAGGTAGAAGTCAAGACAATACTAAAGCACTTGGGGAAGACAGATGTATTCAAAGTGATCCAGGGCTTTCAATAGCCCCTTCTTGAAAGCCCCTACTGACTAGTGCCTGAAAGTAATTCTTCTCTGAGAACTGAATGGCAGTAATGTGTGTTTGGTTTTTTCCTTGTGCAAAGTCTGGAGAGCATGTCAGTAGACTGAGTGGGGAGCTAGAAAAAAAACAAAACAACCTATCGCATAGTGGCTCTGGTTTCCTATCCTGGCTGACAAAGATAGAAGAGATATTAAAGATTAAAGTAACTGGACTATTTGTGATGTCCTTGGCCCATTCAAGTCAAGGTTTAGGTGTCCCATTTCAAACATCCTTTTGAACTGGGAATTCTGGATACGCACTATGGTTAAAGTGAAGATATGCAGGAAGGTTTTAAGAGCATCAGACTCATTTGTGAAGAAAGTACTTGCACTTCTTAGAAACTGTTCTTGCAGACTTTCTAATTAAACTTTCTTACACCAAATAAACAGGGATACAGTTAGCCTATGCCAGTGCCTCAGATCTTGCAGCACTTGAGGACTCCTGTAAACTTTGGCAGAAGCACCTGCCTGCTCACCTCTTCCCTGAGTTTGTACTCCAGGTGGTAGGGACAGCCACTGTGTGCAATATTCTTATGTGAATGCAGAAACAGTAAAGAACAGATCCGTTTGCCATAGGTATTTCTAAAAATAATTACATAAAAAAATAATTTAACTTGCTAATCAGCAGCTATCATTGAAGTGCACCACAGTGGCTTATTAGTGTAAATTCACAATACTATAGATGGGATTACAGCAAGGATGTGCAAAAGTACAGTGTGCAGAAAGACTCTATGAGCAGGATATAATCTATTTGATCAGAACTATATCATGAACACCTCTTAACCTTAGTAAAATATGCCATAGAATCTGTAATAATTTTGAATACTCTGGATTGAGACAACAATGTCCATAAAGTTAGAACACTTTGAGCTGTTCTCATGCTGCTTCTGTTTGTCATCCGATATGGGAATTAGGAAGCAAGATTACTTCCTGTTACTCCTTAAAAACCACATCTGAAAATTCTTATACTATGTTGTGGCCTGAAGACAAATTCTGTCATGTAGTTATAAACCTCTGGAAATAGGTTTCTCTGCTCAAGTAGCTGATGTATTCATAGCTGTACCAGTGCACATATAGTGGTCCTAATAAGTAGGAATGGGGAACTTTGCATCCATCATAATGTAAAAGTGAAAAACAGTTATCTGTTTGGGAGTACACTGATTTATGTAACTGACTACACAGCAGATTAGAGAATAGTGAAGATGTTTGTCTCTTCTGTGCTGATTCATATGGGAGAGTGTCTCAGCAAACATTGATTATTATTTCATTGAAAAAGCTTTTAATATAGCAAATTCCACTGAGTAACAATATAATGGGGCTCTTTTGAAATAGCAAACTGTATAGAAACCTGCTGGGAATATTGATAGCATAGCACCAAATTAGAGGTATATGCAGTAATCTGTCAACTACTTTTTCTGTTAATTGACATAGAAAGAAATGCAGAGCAACCACATTCTTTAAGACTGGCAGCTGCAAGAGTAGCCTTATAAAGAGGTATTTGAAGATGGAAACGACAATAAGAAATTATCTACTGAGAATGGGCTTCTTCCCTAATATCTGCTGTACCAAATCCAATGTTAGAAAGATGCCAGCTTTTTAGAGAAGGCAAAATAGCTGGCACTTCATTCATTACAGCTATATTAATAGCTTGCTAATTAGTAATTTGCTGTATCTTATAATATAAAGGAACGAATTCAGGGCTTTAGTTTGCTTTAGTACTTCTGTTGTGCGTTAAACGTGAAAATGAACTAAAGCTTTTCTGGCTACTGTGTAGTACAGGGTGACTTATTATCAATAAATATTTTCTCTGTGGACTGAATGTGACTTGGTAAGGTGTAGGAAAAGACTTCTACTCATACATACCAAAACTTCTCAAAACAATGCAAAATGTTAGGCTGTTTGCTTACCTTCCTTCTTTCTGTCTGTGGCTGCATTTTAGAAGATTCAAGATGTTTCTGAGGTCTTTGTACTTGGATTTCCGCACTAAACCTCAAGTTATTCAAGACTGACAACATTCATATGTACCTCCAGTAATCTTTCCACTCCACGAAAGATTAAAGAATATAGCAGAGATTCAGATTCAGGAGGAAAGCTTTTCTGAAACCATATAGATCTGATCCATAGACAATACAACTTGTATCACTATTTTTTATTTTTATTTTTCAAATACTATGGGGAATGTCTAGGGCAAATATTAAACCCTAGAGTTTTCTGTATAAATAATATTCTGAGATATTTTTCCTAGTGTTTTCGTTATAATATTAAAAGCAAGTTTAGAGATTCTGTTATGCATTTTTGGAAGTTCCTGATGTTTTCTCAGGTGTACTTCCATTTTGTCAATTCTTTGCCTATAAAAGTCATTAAATACTTTTCCCAGTATCTGCTTTTTGCATGAGCTTAGAATTGGAATAGGGAACATGTCATGGAGTCTATAATTTCTCAGCAGACATCAGCAAGTTTTGTACAGTCTGGCATTTCTCTCTAGCTCAGTACTTGTGGCAGTCTTTTTCACCTTATTCAGAGTGTGCATTTGAGAAAAACTCCACATAAAATACAATATAAGCAGAGACAGGCATCATGACAAACACCTGAATAAGTATTTTTTGTTCAATTCTCAGTAAACTATGATTGTTCTCTGTGTAACAATTTTTGAGGGACAATATTCAGCGCAGCTGATGTTTCCCTCAATTTTATACTCATAACCTTTGGTTGCCTCTAAATAATGTCTTCATTCCACTGTTACTGTAATGGATTGAAGTAATGAGTCATGGCAGAAGAGAGCTCAAACTGGTGCTGGAATTCATTTGGCCTGTGAAAAGCAGGGATTTGGCCAGTGGTGCAGTAATTATAACATCTCCTCGAGGTTTTGCATAGCTGAGGTCAGACATGTTTCGTGCTGCCTGGAAGACAGGAAATTGGTGAACTAATTTTTTTCTGATGAACTGTTTGAACTTTGTATTGACTAATACTTCTCTTTTTTTTGGAGTGCTTTTTCTCCAGCTGGGCATTCTATGCGTGAAGGTGAGATCTATCTGGTTGGGTAAATATCGTCAGTAATGAAGTATCTTCCACTTCCTATGTGTTAGTAACAGTGTATTTTAGCCTGCTCCTAGTCCAGCAGTCTAACTCAAGTGGGGAGATACTGACACTCAGACCAGTTTATCATTTTTCCCTCTGGTCTTTCCATAGTTTCAACATGTTGTAACATGTTTGTTCACATTTTGCTAAATGCTGAAGTCTTAAACCTTGAGCTCTTTCTGAAGTGCTCCCTTTCCGGTCTTTGTCCCTTTAGCAGAAGAGAGGAAACTTCATGCTACAAAGGCAAAAAAGTTTTATATTTACTCTCAAAACCTTTTTTTTTTTTTTTTTTGGTGAGATGTCCCTTATTCTGTAGCTGTTCTGAGTTCCAATGAAAATGCATTTTCCTACTCCGAGAAAGGTATTGCATCACAAATGCTTTTTTCTTTTAGTTTGCACTCCAGGGAATTCCTAATACCCAGTCACAATACAAATTTGCAGTTTTGCCAGATTACTTCAGTTACAAATAATCCACTTTTAAGCAATCTTTAAGCAATCCCAAACAAATAAAGGCAGTTAGAAATTTAAAATTATTTTTTCTGGTGAAGCAGGAGATAAAAGTAAATGGAATCAGAGAGGATGATTTATGTTTTGGTTTTGGATTAATTGAATGACAGGCAAGAGAGCTTTTTTCCCCATTCCAAACACTTCAAATTTAAATTCTGAAACAACCCTCTACAATATTTTTCAAGCTTTAGATTGTCCCCAGGAGGGATAAAAAGCAGCTAGTGACAGTTATAAATAATGCAGTCTGTATCAATGCTGTGTGCTGTGGTGTGATTTGTGCCGAAGCGAAGGACAGAACTCAGCTTTGGCAGGAGTGATTTTGAATGAAAGGTTCCAGGATGCTGTAATTCTTTTAGTATTAAATATCTGACTTTATTCTTTAAGATTCAGCACTGACAATTGTAAGCTGATATAAAAACTTCTTCAGGGAAAAGTCAGTGTTTGTGACAGAGCCCTGGTCAATATTTTAGTGTCATTTTCTGAATGTGCAGGGCAGCTTCTGTGATCACAATTCACACAGCCCTGGGCTTCTACTCCCAAACAGCAGGAATGATAGAAGGGGTGGGTGCTCACAGCAAGCAACAATTAACAGAGTGGCTCTGGGCCAGGCTAACTTAAACAAATCCAATATTCTTCTGTGACCTACTGCAGCACTGAGATCTCCTTCAGTAATTTTCCTTGCTTTCTGACTTCCATCAATATCACCTTACAGAGGCAAGGCCAATTCCCTTACGTGTGCCCTGTTTGTCTGACTGTCATCTTCCATCTAACTCTTTTTTTTTTGGGCTGCAAACTATTCTCATCTGTTTGTAACTGCCACTCTAAAAGGGCTATATTTTAGGAGAGTAAGAGTCAAGAAAAAAGGACTTTGTGAAGAACAAATAACAATTAAAAAACTAACATATTGGCAAAAATGGTGCTCCTTACTTACATCTGCTAAAAGAAATGCATTCAAATGATAAGAAAGATATATTTTTTTTTTAAATTTAATTTTTGGTGTGATGGGACTCCAAGGCAGACAGAGCTTTGCAGTGGACCTGTCTAGACATTCTTTTAAGGGAGGTGTCTGGGATGCCCAAAAGGCTTTAAACCATGTCCTTCTAAAATGGTTTATTAGAATTAAATGCAAAGATTTAATGTTTAAAAAAAAAAAAAAACAAAACAACAAAACAACTCAGAGAAGATGAAGCAGGATTTAGAGCTTGTACATGGTTCTACAGCCCACTGTCCTTGCAGCTGGGTCTATATACTAAAGCTTTGTATTGCCCAACTCAACACAATTTTGGCACCAGCTAACTCTACTCCGTTCCCATTGGTTCCTGGGTAGCTCTTTCTTCCCTATTTCTGTATTTCTGCTTGGACTTCTGACCTCTTCCCCTGCCCCATACAGCACTGGGCTTCTCCCTGTGCTTTCTTCCAGAGGGCACCACCCAGCCCTGTTCCTTCCCAGGAGACCATGCATCTCAGTGACACCACACAAATACAGCAAGTAACTTGTCCCATTTTTTGTTGTTTGGTGGTTTTTTTTTGTTGCTGTTGTTTTTTGTTTGGCTCATTGAGGTTTTTTTAAAGTTTGTGATGGCAAGGAGAGGCACATTTGTCTAAAAAGCCTGTTATGGAATGACCCTGTGTAAAATCCAGTGAGGACTGCATGATTCTAACTCTTGCAAAACTTACTGTTTTGAGTCTTCTTTTTGAGGTTTACATATGTACATACATATCTGCTGAGCTAAGCTCCATGTTGTACAAATGTTAGTTATCCCTGTCTGTGCATCATACACTAGTTTTTCATCTTCCACTGAAGCTTCTCTGTTATACTTCTGAAATTTAGTAACTGTAATAACTGTGACCGAGCAAAGTTTAAAAACTATTGGAAGGTTTATGGAGATTTCCACCATATCTGCTAAGGACTGAACTGAATATGTGAACTGAATATTTAACCATTTCTTTTTACAAGAAATTCTTGATTACTTTTCATCCGAGAGCAGGTGAAAAATAAAGCTCTGCAATCTGGGTAGTGTGAATATGAAGATCTTAAAGTCAGTTTCAAAGTACAGAGAAATGTGGCCAATTTGTTTTCCTTATTTGTTATCATTTAATAGCTATTAAAAAGCAGAATTTAAATAATATTTAATTACTACAAGTAAAAGAAGCTTACTGATAAAGTAGGAGAAAAGACTTCTTTTTTTGCTGAAGCAATAGTACTTGTAAATGAACTGGGTTTTAATCAAATGATCTGTACTAAACCTCAGTATTTTCTGTTGCTACTTCTGACATTTTTGATGAATCCATATCATGTGTTTCTAAGATGATATTGAAACTCATCTTATGGAAGCATTGAGAAAACACTAAGTTTTGTAAACTGATTTCCCATCATCAGATGCGAAACTAGCTAAGTGGAAATTTATACCACAAAGTGTCACGTGTCTGGAATCAGAGAGTGTTTAACATGTATTTGCAATTAAGCTAGAAGTTATTTTTATGAAACTGCTATGACATAATTGATGGCTCTTTCATGAGAGGTAAGATGACAGCAGTACATGCTCTATAAATCACTAAAATTGATGTTTGCCTTGCACTGTTACAATAGCAATGTTATAATAGCACTGTTCTTGATTAAATCATCTGGGCTCTGCTCTTAGAGAAATCTTGGTGCTGATGTTGGTGAGGCTGTCAGCATCTCTTTCACAGAGCAAACAACCTGGCTGCTCTCAAAGGGTTTGCAGTTCTTACAATAAAAATAGCCCTTTCAACATAAATCAATATCCCAAAGTCATGGAAACTCTGTAGCAAGGCAAATAAATAGTTGTACTAGAATATCCTTAGGTTCTCTTTATATATTTTGTGCAGTCACTGAAGTGCTATAAAGATCAGTAGCCTCAGAAATAAATGAGATTGTAAGTGGCTCTGTTAATGTAGTTACCTAATTAGGTTGGGTATAAAAGCATGATTTAATCTCCCTTATTACCTACCTGCTGGAGGAAGAACAGTTAATAAAATGGTGTGAATTTTTTTTCAGGAAGAATAGCAGTGCAAGACCCTCCTTTCCTGGAAAAATCCTTTTTTGTTTGGCAAAAAGGATTTTTCTCATAGACGTGTGGGTAGGGAACAAACATAGTATTCAAAGGGCAAGTTATACAATCTAGGATAATTTAATTTGCATAGAAGTATGGATTTTCACACTGAAATAGTGGATCTTTAAATGTGTATTGTTTGATTTGTTTCCCTTCCCACCCCTCTACCCTCCAATTTCTGTCATTTTGTAGGACTGTACCTTCGTTGTATGTGCCAATGTGATTTAATGTAAGTTTGTATCTCTGGACATTTTTCTATAAGAAAAAAAAATCATAGATTCCCAAAGATTCTTCTTGCTTGAATTTTGCAAAGAGGTATTCAAACAATCTTCAGTTTTGATTTCTTGCAAAATTACAGAAAGCCAGAATAACAGCTGTCAGTATATCTCATTGGAGCCTGAAGAACTGGGTGAAGACAAGTACCTGTGGTGAACTGAGTAGCAACAAAACCCAGCAAAACAGGGGCTCACCTTCAAGCCACTGCTACTTTATCTAGCAGTAAATTCATTTGGAAATCTTTTCTGTTACATGCTTGAAATACTCTTAAGTTTGACAATCACCCCTGAAAATGATTTAGGAGTTCTGTAAGCTACCACAACCATTTTGAATA
The DNA here is from genome assembly GCF_027791375.1 of Indicator indicator. Taxonomy (NCBI): domain Eukaryota; kingdom Metazoa; phylum Chordata; class Aves; order Piciformes; family Indicatoridae; genus Indicator; species Indicator indicator. Next base: position 9,313,588 of record NC_072025.1, read on the forward strand.
TCCTCTCTGGTTGCATTGCATTCTGATTCCTTGCTTTTATAGGGGCACAGTGAGATTCTTATTTTCCTATGACTAGCCAAATACTTGAAGCAGTCTGAAGTTAACCATACATTGTATGTACAGTAAACCATGCCCTAAGTCCTGGGACAATAATAAAACATGCTTATTTATGGGGGAAAAAAATCTCTAATTTATTTTTCTGAATTAAATCCTCTCCTCTTCCTCTTTTTCTATCAGCTGTGTCTCTCTCATGTTACTGGAAATAAGAATCTTTTCCATGGGAAAAAAATATTTAGAATTGCTATAGAAAACATCAGCATTTCTAATTTTCCTGGTTACTTTTGACAGTGGTTAACAAAGTCCTGACAGCAGCTAATTAGACTGTAAACATGTGTTCTAATTGTAAACATGTGTCTAGTGAGGAAATGAATGATATTCTTGAGAGGACTCCTTCACTTGACTGGTTATAGTTGAGCTCTGAGCTTTAACATAACAGGAGACAGAAGCATTACAGAAGACACTTGAACATTCAGCATACTTTTCATTGGCTCTTCTGAATGTATATTTATATTAAAACAACAACAACAATAATAATAGATGGGGACCCCTGTGGCCTGCCCTTCTTTCAGGGATGATGCCCTGGGAATCTCAGCTCAGGGTGGCACTTCAGGCTGTTGGGTTTATTGCAGGAAACCAGGAAATGCTATGAAGAGCTGGGACAGATGGGATGGCAAGGAGGCAGGTGAGTGGGCAGGAAGCCAGAAAGCTTCAGTCACTGAAGGTTGACTAAACTGACTTGCCCTTGCAGAATTTTGCTGGATTGACATTCTTCTCATGGAAAATATTGGTCTGTGTCTGTTGAGAAACAGTATTTTTGTTGAACAAAGAGCACCTTCCCTGCCAGGTTGTATTTGTCACCTCACTTTCTGTGAGGATGCAGGGTCAGGGCCGGTTGCTTCACTGAGGCATCATGATGGTTTTTGACCTGGACTCCTCAGCTAAGGACAGCTGATGTCTTCCACTGGGGCAGTCACAGCCTTTCCTCAATACAATCTAGAACTAACCTCACTCCGTTCTTAGCTAGACTAGATTATAGACAGACTAATCTATTGGTCAGTTTTGTGGAGCTCCTATGTTTTGGTTTTACTCTGAAAATGGCAGAGTGAAGTGAGCATATTTTGAGGACTTTTTTCCCCTTGCAGTCTCACAGTCTCTTGTGAGAGATCTGCAGCCTGTACACTGAAAGTACCCTAAAAATGCTCATCTCTTTTTTGTTTTGCTAGTACCCGAGAGGAATGGTATTTGCTGTTACTCTCTGTGACACTGTTGCCACTATTAATGAGGTGACCTCTTGCCCTATGGGGACTTGTATCCTGTTTCTCAGAAAAGTTGCTCCTACTTATTTATCAACTTACTTACTTTTAGCAGATCTGGTTATAGCAGCTGTCTGGCTTCCTTTACCTTGCTTTTTAAGCATGGAATTTCGATTACATCCTTGTCACATCTGAGATATGAAAAGCCATTCACAGTATTGTTGACATGTCAGTTTTAATACCTTCCCTTCTGCTCTTCAGAGAGACTACCAAAGGGGATTGTATTTGAGGGAGATCGAGTATTTTTGATGACCACCTTTAAAATAGGCTGATGAATTTCAAATCAATTTTACTGCTTGACCTCAGGGGAAAAAAGAACAACATATACCAGGATGATTGAATATAACTAATCTTCATATACTTTGTTGTTGATTTTGTATCCCCTTCCTTAATTTAATAAAAACTTTGCATATTCATATAAGGAAACTTACTGACAATGTATTGGTTTCTGCAAATTTTCCAGTGCGAATTATTTTTTGTCATGGTTTATCTCAGACCATTTTCTAGGTTTTCTAATTGAAATTTGGATTATTAATCAGATTAAAGTATTTTTATATGTTTTCTAACTTATCTAGCAGTGCTTACTAACTGATAGTTTCAAACGTAGGAAAACAAGTTTTGAAAACTTTGCTTGGACAAAGCAGGAGAAGGCTGAGATGTTAGGAGAGTCTCCTCTGCTCATTTCTCAGCCATTTGTGCTCTGAACACCACAACAGGCTGTAAAACCCATTGCCATGCCAACGTGGGCTGCTTGTCCATATGGGCCCAGCTAGTAAACACAGTATGTATCAGAAACATTGGATTTACTGCCCACGCAGAGATCACCTGGGCCACATATTCACAGCAGGTTCCTGGGTCAGATTCCATTCTGGAGGATATGCAAATGGCTGAGTTTAGACATGAGGTACAACTCTGAATTTTACAATTTTTTAAGCCTTTTCTCTAATAAAGATTTTTCTTCTCCAGTCCATCTGAGTTTTGATATGTAATTTAGTAGTATCTTAATCACAGAACAAAATCTCCAATATTTGCTTTCACATATGGTGCAACTGCTGCAGAGCCTGAACTAACAGAAGAGGAAATCTAGCTTAAGCAGCAAAACAGAAAAACTTGGTAGATACTTGATGTTGATACAAGTAGTGTTACAGTAGAATAAGACATTTGCTGCCTTCCAAATAATAGGAAAAAGTCAGATGAAGAGTGATTGTCTGTAGACAATTCTCTTGTTTTTCTTTGGAAAGATCGAATTTCTTCTGATGGATCAAAGAAAAAGTCCACACAAATCTCCACAATAACAGTTAATAGAAAACAAAGAAGCAACAGAAAATAAAGTTGCCAAAGTTTATGTTCCTTTGGGATCAAGGAGCAGTGAATCAGCAAAGACAGATTGAAGCACCAGAGTGTAGAAGTCCTCTAGCAGAAAAATAAAACCACAGAGATTTGCTTTCCTTCCACTCACAAGGTCAACACACACATTCTCTGCTGCTTCAGTCTAATTCCTCCATGAGAGCTGCTTGCTGAGGTACAATGAAACAAAGTCCCAAACAGCCAGAATATCTAACACCTTTCTGTTTTGTTCTTCTGGCATGCACAGAGGGGAGGATCTAAGACGATCTTATTCAGTTCAGAAAAATCAGAAACACAGTGTTTTGACATATGTCATTATCTTATATATGAATGTCAAATATGTCTAAACATTATAACTGAGGTAGGTAGAGAATGCAGACTGTCTGATTACAGGAATGTTTTCCTGTGATCCTTCTATCTCAGCTAAAATAAGCAGGGCTAGAATCTGGTTTACATGTTCTTCTCTTACAAAGTAGATTCCTCTTTTCCTTCATGGGCTTGATAAATATGCAAGGATATGAACCAGAACAGAGAAGCCCTGTCTCTGCAGAAAATGCATGATTTTTTAAAAATGGCTATGCTCCTCAGGGCATTGTTGATGTCACAGGATTTTGGTTTGTGCTGATACTACGTGGCTGTTTTGTTCTTATGTTCTCATTCTGTTTCATAAGAAATGAAAATGTCTTTCAAAATCACTATTTCACAGCTGTGTGTTTTTAAATCAGAACTGATAAGCAAATTAATAGTTGGGGGTAATGCTGGCATCAGTTTCACCAGATACTTCTACCTCTGTGCACCCATTTTAAACATAGAATCTTCACTTCTGGATATGACACATTAACTTCCATATTCTTCTGGTCAAGACTCTGCTCCATATCAGAATTCTTTTGACTTACTGTATTACCCATGGACATATATTTAGCCTATTCCTATGTCATGAAAAAGAATACCAGTGGATTTTTTTTCTTTATAAATACTACTTTATTTTGCTTGAGTGCCTGTTAGAGCTATTAGCTTTGCTTAGCATTCTAATAAATGTTATAAAAGTGGGAAGAATGTTGATGACATTGAATGTTTTAGCTCCAGGGTCTGACACTCTAAATCTGAGTAAAATTTAAACTCTTTAATGCTTCTATACTGACCAAAAAAACAATAGTGTGGGCTGAAATTCTAAGTGCTATGTGAAATGCAGCAGAGTGATTTGATTGCTTTAGCCACCGTTCTTTGTGTTTCCCTGTCTGTTTAACTAAAATACTCTTTTTCTGTCCTATAGCATTTTGCAGGCTTGTGATAGAGAACTTTCTGGATAACATGTAGCACAGCAGGAGGTTATTGAGATCCTATCTTTGCTGTTAATTTTTTGAGTCCTGTGGTTACAATTAATGACAGATTTGGGGAAGACTTGTAGCTGCTTTGTAGTTTTTCCTTCTAGCAGGACTTGCAGTGCCAAGCACCACATGCCACTATCCTGATCACAGGGGTGTGCTACTACAGAGCTGTTCTTATAATTTTTTCCATTCTAATAAGGAAGGCGCCCAGCACCAGATTTCTCTATTGAAAACTAATGATTTCTGATTTGACAAGCAGAGATGAAAGTCAGATATTTTGTAGGCTGCAAGGGAGCTTGATACCCTGCTTGTTAGACATTACTGAGGCATTCTGCTGGTGGTGTTTCTGCATATTAACTAGTCTAATGTGAAAAGGTTTGGTGAAAATCTGAAGAAACATTTGTGTCTTTACAATTGGATCTTGGGCTAGCCATGGGAATGTCTGGCCCTCCTGGGAAATGGGGATAAGTTAACCTCAGCCCCAGGGAAGTGCTCTGAGCTCTTTGGGTGGAAAGAGTGGTGGTTAATACAAATATCAGCATTAATCCCATTGGAGCAGCACAGAAGGAATATCCTTGCACAAAACATACTGAGGCTTGATCTGCAGAGTGATAATTAGGTCTGCTTTTTGGTTGCAATCCTTTCCTACTATTAGTTGGAAGAGTTGAATTTACTGGGTAAGATGAGGCAATTTTAAACTAACCTAATGGAATTCAGAATGGTAACATCCACATTCTTCTTCCTGCGAACTAGAGCTTTTAGCTCTAATAGGTATAATGTAAAGACAGATGGATATGCCATTCAAGTTGTCACAGGATACAGCCTGATAATAACAAACACTTTAAACCTGTACTACTGTGCAGGGTTTTTTTGTGTTTTTTTTTTTTTTTTTTCCCCTCTAAATGGAAGTTACTCTTGTCACATGAACCTCTGGTGTTTTGTGGCAACAGATCTGAAGAAAATTGCAATAAACCAAATCCTGCTAAAAATGGAAAGTTCTAGCAGAACTTAATTACTGGCAGAGGGCAGCAGGAAAAAAAATGGCTGTCAGATGAATAACTCCCCTAAAGGTTTTAAGTTTTAATTATAGATTAAAGAAAGCCTTTGCTGAGTTGCTTAAGATCAATATGAAATACAGATCATTCATCCATGCTACAGTGCACTGGTGGCATAGTTATAAATATTCAAAAAGAAAAGGAAAGTAATATAAGTATCCCTGTTTTCTGAGGACAATTACTTCATGACTTACAATACTTTCATATGCTGTGGCATATTGCAGACTATTCAAAACCAGAACAGTTCCAAAGGTCTAGAAGTATGCAAGACAAAAAAACCCAAACCAACTTAATTAGTGACTGCATATATTCATAATGACTGAATTTTCCCCAAAGGTTCCTTCTGATGGATTCTTGCCCGGCAGGTGAGCAAGCTGCAGCGTTACATAATGACGTTTACAGAATGCAGTGTCTGGCACAGCCCTGGCAATGCAGTTCAGTTCAGTGCAAGAGAGTCATACTTCTAGTCTGAATTATGGCATTTTACCGCTTTAGTTAATTTTTGCTTAAATTTAGTTGCTAAATTACTGACCTTTATCCTCTTTGAGACTGTTATTCTGAGTTTATTAAGTTAATTATGGATGTATCGAATTATGATATTTAACATAGCCAATAACCATTCTATGCTTTATGAAAGAAAGAAATCAAATTCAATTTTCATTTAATGAACTTTTGATTCTTTTTGTGTAATGCTGGAACAGGTACATTTATTTTAGTTTCATACTTAAGAGAGAGTATTCCCTTAAAAAAAATCCTTTCTTTTGGCAAGTGAGGTAGAGCTACCTCCACTAAAATTTTTCTGAAATAAAGTGACTGTAATCAAGGGAGTCACCCTGGTGAGCTGGCTGCATGGCTGATGTGAGCTCTGCTTACACTGCCTCCAGGAAAATTTGCTTTCAACTCCTGGTGCTGCAAGTGAACTTACTTTGTTGTTCATAGATTCACAGAGATGCTGACATGATAATTTTTGTTCTATGAAAGCTGGAAGTATGTAAAGTTACACTGGAGGGACTGTGGAACACGTAGAGCAGGAGCTATTTGCTGCGGATGCCAAAGATGATTAAGGGGCCTTCACTGAGCAAACGTACACACTGGCATTTCTAGCAGGGCAAGTTAGCATGTCGCTAACATTAGATAGCCCCAAGATGGGTATTCAAGAAGGAGCATTGAAAAAAAAAGCAAACAAAAAAACAACCAACAGTTTTCTGAGCTGTTATGTATCAATTTACCTCATTGCTTTAGTAGAATTAATTCAAGAATGACTGCCTTTCAGTTTCACTAGCACTCAATGGGACACCCGTTAGTGAGAAACCCGAGGAGCTTATGCAGCAACAGACTTTATGGCCTTTCTGGTAACAAGAGGTGTTCAAAACAATAAATATTTTTGGTCTTGAAGTCCAGATATACAAGTCAGAACCTCCACAAAAGCAGAGATACTAAGCAAAGAACAAGTGATAGGGATTTTGTACAAAGAGCAGGAAGATATTTCAAAGTCAAAGGGGAATTTAAGCTGTCAGGGAGTAATTACAAAAAATTGGAGCCAGGCCAGCATTCAAGGACTGGTGTCCTTGTCTTGTACAAATGGCTCTATGAAATCTTAATGATGAGAAAATGTCAGGTCCTCAGGCTTTACACCATGGGCAGAATTTCATCTCTTGTATGTATTCCCTGAGATCTTATTGGGCTGTTTGCTCTCCCAGTAAAATGAAGCTGTCCTATGAATCACTAGCATAAACCCATGGAGCACCTCTGTTTTTGTGGAAGGTCTCCCGTTCAGACTTTCTCACTACTATAGGACTTCAAATCAGAGATTTCAAAAAAATGTCCAGTAAACATACATGAATTGAAAAATACTACAAAATTGAAGAAATAATAGTTGAAGGAATTTAATCTATTCATGACCATTAGTTAGGATTTCCATCTGTGTCCACACTGATTGACTGTTACCTCATTACTGGCAGAGACGTGAAAAAGCAGCAGAGAAGGGAGGAACTTCATTACCTGTTTTGTGGGTGGGAGGTTTGAAGAGTCAATAAACCAAACTGCTGCAATGAAATATTGGTTTGTATCATTGGTGATATGCCATATAAAGAAGGTTTTAAAAAATTATTTTTTATATGCCATATAAAGAAAGTTTTAAAAAATAATTTTTTATTTATTTTTTCTTATTGATAAATTGAATCTGTAAAATAAGTTTTGAACATTCTCCCATCCCCATAAATTTGTTAGAGGTAAACATTTGAAGTAATTCGAGGGGGCTTTTTTCAGCCCAGCACCCAGGAGTCTGGGATAATTATAACTGCAGCAGATTCTACCTATTTGAATGTTTGTATCTTTTTCATGGCTATTTTTCTCAGGAGGATTGTTTTTTTCCTTCTGCTATTAATGAGAGAATAATATATTAGTTTATATCTTCATGATCAGTCTTTAACTGATTAAACAAAAAAAATCAATTTTGCTAATATATTGGGGAGGGACTTTTTAGGATATCAGGTAGTGATAGGACTAGGGGGAATGGAATAAAGCTGAAAGTGGGGAGATTCAGGCTGGATGTGAGGAAGAAGTTCTTCACCATGAGAGTGGTGAGACCCTGGAGTGGGTTGTCCAGGGAGGGGTTGAGGCCCCATCCCTGGAGGTGTTTAAGGCCAGGCTGGATGAGGCTCTGGCCAGCCTGATCTAGTGTGAGGTGTCCCTGCCGATGGCAGGGGGGTTGGAACTAGATGATCCTTGTGGTTCCTTCCAACCCCAACTGATTCTATGATTCTATTCTATGATTCTTGCTCCAAACGGGATGAAAGACGTTCTGTCTGGCCTCAAACCAGCACAGATTTTTAGTCATATTATTTTTAGTTTTTCAGAAACGTATCCTTTTAATCTATTTTTTCCTATATGAATAAATTCAAATAATCCAAGAATCGTCAGTCTTTGAAGTACTATGTGCAGAAAATCTATTTTATAAACTTACCAGATCTCTGAATTCAGATGATCTTCCCTGAGTTTTCTTTCACTCTGTTTCATTGATTGGCAGACGTTATCCATTTTTGAACGAAAGAACAAATTTGTGAGCTGTCATCAGCTGGTGTCACATGAATTTCTTTTTAATATATGCCAAATAACGCCACTGTAACTTTGTTGGATTCTCTCTTGAATAATGTTTGATTTATTAAAAAAGACAAGGCTGAAGTGATAAAGCCTTGGAGCAAATTCAGATTAATTTAATTGTCTTCAATAGAGTTAGATCAGCAGCTAGTATAAGGCTCTTTTTATTACATCTGTGCTACTGGCATTAGCTTCCTGTTCTGGAGACAGTAAGCAAACTAGAAGTCAAACGCATAATCAAAAGTATTTTTCTGATTTATCTGGAGTTTCCAGATTACCTTTAGTGATCTTTCCAGCTTTCTAGTTCTGGAATCTTGTGCCAATAATCAGCAAACCAGAATTTTCTGCTACATGAACTGTTACCAATTTGTTGATTCACCAAAACCAATTCAATATAATTTCCATTTATTTTGCTGTGACTGGCAAATATAGTCAGTAATTTTTACACACTACTTAATATCTGACTGCTATAATAGTTGCTCTCTGGGAATCATGAAAAACAATAATGAAAATCATAATCCCTCTGACAGAAATTCATGATACATATGCGTGTGTTTTTTGGATTGTTTTCTTCTCTAGTAAAACTCAGTCTAAATTGTGTGACATGATGTTGTAGGAAGCATAGAAAGGATAGACTGTGAAATGTGCTGCTTTATACAAAGTTTCTTGTGAAGGGTGCAGTACTACTAAAATAGATCCTATTTATGTTTCATATTTAGGCTCTAGATTTTTTTATTGTCAGATTGCATAAAAAAAAGCAGTTTTGTGTTTATGTCAAAGCAATTTCAGAAATGACTGTTGCTGTTAGTATCTTTACTTCAGTGTGGACCTTCACAAGGTGAGAAATTGAAAGGCAGATAAAGAGAAGAACAAACTCAGTAGCTGCATTAAACCAAATGGTATCTTCAAGGTGGTGCTACAACACGCAGTGTACTGGGATATCCTTCTCTTTTTACAACAAAATGGTAAAGCCTTTTTTTTTTTTTACTGTGAAATCAAAGTTTCTCTATTGCTCTCTCTTGGCAGCATCATGATAGAAAAGTATGTTCCCCTATTTGAAAAAGCAGCCTAATTCCTAAGTGATTCTCTTTAGGATAGAATTCTATCACCTACTGAAAACGTATTTTAAAAAAAATTTTTTGCACATCTGATTGCATCCATATACAATAGCTGATGAGCCCCATAACTACACTAATGGCAAAGATATCAAGAAAGAATCACTATGTATTTGAAGTAAGATATTTTTTAAAAACAATTTACGATTGCAATTTGAAAATATTTTTTCTTCTCTTTAAAGAAAGCTGCCTAGGCAGAAATTATTTTTGCCCTATTCCTGCTTTTTCTGTTGGTGTATGTTTATGCATTATTAAAATAATGTGAATAACTTTCAAATAAGGTTCCTGGTGTGTATGGAACTCCTCGTGTCTGTGAACTTCCTGAGGAAAAAACCCCACATTTCGTTTGGGGCACTTCTGTGCTCAATGGGAAAATCACCACTTGTTGCTCTTTTGTGAGAACACCCTGTGTAGGTGTTGGTGGTCCTAGGGCTTGCTCTTTGTCAGTGGTACCAGGAGATGTGGTTTAGGGAGACATCAATGAACTTTTTAATGTGGAGAGAGAGAACTAAATCCAAAAAAGCTTAGAGAATAATGGATATTATGAAATGTAATTCTTGTCAAAACAGATTTAGGAAAAGCAGACAATAATTGAGATAAATGACTATGCTCCGCTGCACCTCTTCCCCCCTCACTTCCCCCACCAGCACTACGGGGACATATGAATGTGCTTTTGCTTTTTTTAGTGTTGGCTCTTTGTCAAGGTTGCCACTACTTGACTTTCTGATAAATGTGTTGTAAAGCTCTAGTCAAATTCCTATGATGTCGTGTCTGGAATACAAGACATGACTTCTAGTGCTTCCCTTAGAAACAAGCACTAAGTGAATGGAAGCAGTTGCATGCATCTCAATAAAAGCAGTTATGGAGTGGTTTGGAGTTTGTCTGACTGTAATGAGAAACATTTCTGCAGGCAGCAGCTGGAGCATCTCTATAGCAAGTGGCCATGCTGGGAAATTCTTTTCTTGTATAAGCGTGTTTGTTTTTTGTAATGATCTCTTTCAATATCTGTCATTAATGTTGAGACTTGGTATGGAAACGTCTGAGCAAACCAGGAGGCTGTAACTGCTGGCAGCTGAGGTGGTATCCCTCAAGGTAGCCTTCAAACTGGTTACAGTGGTCTGTAATGGCTGCAGCAGGGTGAAGGCAGATGGGACTGAGCTTCTCTTTGTGGTGATTTCCTGGATGGGCATACCCTTGGTAGAGGTGAAGTCAGTGTCACAAGCAATTCTTTTCTTCACCTGAAGTGAAAGAGTTGGCTCTGAGATGGCTCCACAAACAGGTACTGGTTCAGAAGTTCTGAGTACTGGTTTGAATAGCTAAGAAACTCAAAAGTATCTAATAGAAATGTAGTTACATTTAAGCAATGGAACTGTTTAGAGTCTTCTTCAAGGAAATACTGTAAAGATTTATCTACTAAAATGACCTGATTTGGAGAAAATTCAGTTGACTTCTCAACAGTGCTGGCTGGTTTCTCCAGCCTGTGGATTCTGTATACTTAATGTGCTCGTTAGCTGCTTTCAGACCTGCCACGGACTGGAAAGGCTAGGGCCCTGGTGTTATCTGCAGGAAAAGGTAGAAATGCGTTTGGTGTGTAAGCTTCACGCTGCCTGTGCCCTGAAAATAGAGCCTAAAAAGTGTGTGAGTTCTCTGAGCTCAGGGACAAAGAAGCACTTTCTTCAACATGGACAAACAGGTGAGTCTTCATGTATCCTGAATCTTCTCATTTGCTTATGTCCCCACTACACTTTGAACTTCTTCCCTAATGAAGAACCTACCAGCTCTATGTAAGCTGTCTTACACGACTCTCCATCCCTTATAAAGCCAGACCCTAGTGCTGTCTTCATTCTTCCTCTGCCACAGTTCCACCATGCTCCTTGCCTACCCAAACATCTGAATTCCCATGACCTGATGTATGAGATATGCCCTCTTTAGGATAATGCTTTAACTCACAGCACTGTCAAAGGACCCAGTACTTTTGGATTCTCTGTGTGGGCTTCCCAGAACTGATGTCAACCACACCCAGCTTGAAGCAATGCAGTCCTTCAGAAAGCAGTGTAGCAGGGACTCCATCTAAACAGATTGCAGGCCCTCAGCCTCTCCCCCACTTCCCTGTGAATCTAGTTGCTAGGTGGCATAATCTCTGATCACCAGTCAGCACTGTACACAGGATCCTCAAACTGCAGTAGGTGAAGAGAGTAAAAAACATTTTCCTGGGAACCACAAGGTGAAGTCGTCTGTTCTCTTGTTTCTCTCAGAGGTGCATCCTTCTTTGTACTCACTTGTAAATCCTGCTGTACAGCACAACTTGGATCCTTCCCTTGAGCATGGGGGCTGTGAACAGGATTTGTTCAGCAACAGTGTGGTGTGTGGCTTGTGAGCTGTGAACTGGCCACACTGCAGCTTCTTCCCATCATGTTATCCAGACAGAGGTTTGTCCTTCAGGCCTGGAAACGATACTTGGTCTCAGTCCATCCTTATTGCTAAATTGCTTTGGCAGCAAATTTTATTTACGTTTCGTAATTACCTTTAAGTCTCATTACACATGGCACCTGGTACTTCCTGTCACATTTAAGGTTGCAAAACAGTTTCCATAGCAACAGATGTCTCTGCACACCACAATTTTGTACAGTGTTTCCCTATTGGCCAAAATAAATTCCAAAATTGCATTCTAATTTTTCCATCAATCAATTCTGAATTAATTCGAGGTGAAAGAATATATTATTCTTAATAGGAAAAAAAATCTCTCCATTTTCTTTTGGGAAAACCAATTGCAAAAAGGCAGGCTGAGGATTACTGGTATTGTTTGGGCTGAGAAAAAATGTTTGGTTTCAATTTAGTTTTAATTAAAGTAAAATAATACCATGGGTGTACAGAGCAGTGATTATTTTTGACCATTTAGTTGTACTATCATGTGTCTGTCCTTTTACTTGACCTGCTTGCCAGTTTTAAATACCTAAACATTTAAAAAAAATAATAACTATTTTATCTTGAAGATTGCCTTTTTATTTTATTTTATTTTTTTGGGGCACATACTATACTTTGAATCCTAGCTCTCCAAATAATGTAATAATGGCCCAGTGTTATGAGACTACATCCCTTTCATATTAATGTGTGTGTAGCATTGTTAGAACTGGCCAAAGCTAAAGCTATGCTTGGAGGTTTGGAGCCTCTACCATTGACTTTATCCATTCTTACATGACTTATTCCAGGGTTTGCTGCTTTAAATACTTTTAACTTAAAATTAGCAAACTGATTTTCTTCAGTCAGTTGGTCTTGCTCCTGAATAAAGCTATGAAACAAATCTAATTTGAAGAAAAACAGAATTTTAGTTCCAAAGTTATTTGCATTTAACAAAATGAGTTGGAAAATGATATAATCTTAGTAATGCTGTTTCAGATTTCATTCTATCCATGTTCAACAATTATTTAGTAATTTCTTGAATCTCTTCAGTTTCTCAGGCTTTATGAATACTCTTTGTATTGTCTTTTTGGATTATTCTGCATGATCAGCTTTCTTCATTTTGTTAGGTTTTATTAAATAGAAATCCCATTTAAAGCATTTGGAGGATATAAATCATGGGTATGTATAAAGACTCAAATTTAGGGAATAGCAAAATGTATTAGGAGTCAAGAGATATTTACGTTCCTTTTAACACTATATACAGTATGATTATTAACCTGGAAATGCATGGTCAGTTCTCAGATTTATTGAGTTTGCTGTGCATCACCTTTATGTCCACAGCAGCTGCAGCAGAACTGGAGGCATTTCATTGCACTTTCTGGTGGTTAGCAGTTCTGTGCATGGTGCCTCAAATGTGCAGCTTCCAACTCCACCCTAAATGCCCTCTTATGAAACAGATTACAGCCCAGAAGTAGTATTTTTTTTTTTAATTCAATGCACATTTTTGGTCTTTGCCTATATTTAATAATTGTCAGCAATCTGAGGATATAATTTTTATTGATATAATTAAATAAATTCCTATTCAGACTAGATAGATCTGTATTAGTTTTTATACCACAACACTTTTTGTGTGAGGGAATGAGTTGATGGCAGTAACATAGCTATAAATGTAAAATTAAATCTATTGAATTACATACTGCAAGTGTATTATTAAAAAGCAGTGCAAAATCTTTGAATACAAAACCTGTTAATGATAATGTAATGTGACCGATTTTTTTCCCATTCATTATTGAAATGTATAGCACTGCAAATTCACTTTATCCAGGATAATGGGCTGTAGAGCTTGAGCTACTAGTCAGAGATAGATTCAGTGTGTATGAAAACAGCCAAAATAATGATTTGAGACTTTTGGAAGGAAATATCTTTTCCAACATACTTATTGTCTGGGAACAAACTTTGCTCCTAAGAACACCAAAAAACATATTGATTTTCAGAAAGACAAGTGGTCCAAATCTTATTTGAATGAGTATCTTATCAATTTGCAATTATCATGTTGCAATGGCATTAAGAAATGGAAGAGTTGCACAGCAAATATCTATTTTCCCATTTGCATTAAAGAATACATGTTATAAAATATCAGAGATGTATACTTAATTCTTTTAAAATTCAATTCTTTGCACAATTTTGACCTTTACTCCTTTAAAATGGTAGTTCATCAGCATACTAGAAGAAAAAAGGCACATTTATATTCATGTTTTTCACCCTTCTTTTCATCCTCATCCATCAAGTTCAGACCTGGGTTTTTATCAAATTTTTATTGAAATGTTAATGTATAATGTGAAAGGGCACAAAACCTCTAAGAAAATACAGGGGCAGAAAAATCATAGGCATCTTAACATTTAGAGTAAGTGAAAAGAGTAAATGGATTTTTTGCTGCTTATGTTTGGATACTGGTCTTTAGAATTAGATAATATTCTCAAATACCTGCTGAATGTGTCTGCTTCTTGAGTCTGATGGGTTATTATTTTTCTGCTATCCCTGAGTTCCTGGGCTGTAACATACTTTTTGCAGTCTAAAACTGCAGATTTGGTGGCAATATTAAGCTGTCTTTACTTTGGGTCTTAGAATAACACAAAGAGGTCAACAAAACAGATGAAAGTTGAGGTTTACAAAGACAAGTCTAGCTAGAATGACAACATTTTCTATGTTTCATATTCCACAACAGGCACAGTGTCTGTATGAATATGGAAACCCAGAGATGCCTTTGTTGCCTTTGTTAATGAGAAAGGACATCAAATTAAATAGCAGAACAACACATTTTTCCTGCAAAAGAAGTAAAAAGAAGCAGGCAGCTTTTGCAATTCCCTTTAATGTTTCATTACTAAATTTTTGTGTAGTGTATTTCCAAACATTTTTTACAAGATGATTTCCCTTGCAACGACTGTTAATGTTTGGGACTTGACATTAGTGTTTGAGGTAGTGGCACCATCTTGTGACGAAGGCCTTTGAGGAATGAGAATCCTTTCTGGAGTACTTCATTAAAAATAACATTATCCATATAGTCAGGAAAAAACACATTATTGTAACTTTAAAGGCAGTCCACTTGCTGACTTGAGCATGGACATCTGGATGATTATTTGCTGTCTACACAGAGCTCACTTCTGGTATTTTGGACAAAGTCTCAACTCTTGATCCAACCCTTGTGTAATGCTAAAGAGCAGGATAACCGCTGGAAATAGAGTGAGTCACTTGTGGCAGAGGTATAGCTAGTACAGCCAGCTCAATACCACCTTCTGTTATGTTCTTGATGTGTTAGGTTTTGTTTTGTTTTGTTTTGTTGGCAAAAGCCATTTGAAGAGTGATGTGAAGCTAGTATAGATCTGAAGCAGCCTTGGAATTGCAAAGAACAAAGCAGGAACAAGCTGAAATGGGTTTCTCCAGGAATGAGAGGAATGAAAACAGCTTAATGATGTTATTACCAACTCCCTTCAATCTTCTGATGAGCATTTGTGGACCTTGTGTTAGGCTGCTGATGTTAGAGACTGGATTACAGTAGATTGCAATCTGTTGTATTTGTTGTTAAGCTGTGATTTATATCCACAGAAGGAAAAAAATAAACCAAACCAGGAAAAAATTTTTAGTCAGGGAACCATCAACTCTGCTTCAGTAGAAAAGTGATGAGTTGACATATGAACATTTTTTGACGTGGAAATCACTATGGTAATTGAAGTATTAATTCTGCACTGTCTTTTTGTTCATTGTATATTTCTCTGTTAAAAACACAGGTTGTTTTTACAGGACCAACTTGCCAGGTAAACATCAGTTTTTATATTTTGATTGTTGACTGTCATTGATGATAGCTGAATCTGTACTGCCAGTTACAAGTCAACTATTCCAGTCTTTGCATGAGGCTGACCAGTTCCCAGTTCTCGCTCATCACTTTAACTGTTTGCGACACTGCAGTAACAGTGGGAACATTTGGTACTTGAGGGTTTTCTTCGATTTTCAGATTTGCTAAAAGACTGTCAGTAGGTTAGAGAACTTCCCAGTGAATTATCTGGGCCTATTGATTTCAAACTGCTAATTTTTCCAGACGCTGCCTTAGAGATGCTTCTTTTATTATGGGTCACGCAATTCTGTTTTGCTTACAGCCGGGTTGGATGTATATATCTCTTAGTGCTCTGTTTTAAATCCACTTAGGAATGCAAGTTCTTTTTTTTCAAAATTGTTTTTAAGAGCATGTACTTGATGTCTGTGACCCCACTGGTTATTTAATTGATTCCTTCATAGTCTGTTATCAACCATTTGCATTATAAATCTTGTAACATGGATGCTAACATTTTGGGTTGTACATTTCTTGTTATGGTAGTATGTTTTACTAATAACTAACCTATGTCTCTGTTTTGATTCCCTTGTTATTAAATCTGCTGCCTTTTTTCAGGTTTCTGAAAGTGTGGTTTGCTGGCATCCAGTTGGATTATTGTCAGTTTTCCATTTGAAATGTAGTATTGTTAGCAGGGATGTTTTTGCTATGCATACTATGTTAAAGAAGAAAAAAGTTTAGGGAGATGGATACTTTATACTTCTTGCTCTCCTTTTTTTTAAAGCTTTTTTTCCCTAAGCAATGAAGTTACAAGATACATTGAATATAGTATTAAATAAAATTAATACAAAGAGATGCAAACCCCAAAAGAAACAATTTCTATATTAAAAAAAAGTCTCTGAAAAATGAGCTGATTATACAAGAAAGGCTTTATTCAGGAGGAAAAGGGCAAACTCGAGATCTAAAAAAAAATTATTTTAAGTTTGAGCTTCCTAGTTATGCAAAAAAGTCATGCAAATGAGGAGAAGGTGAAGCAATTGAGTCCTTTAAAAGTGAAACAGTCTGTCTTATACTAGAATCAGGAGGGAATTCAATGATCTGTTTAATATAGACTTTCAAGTTTGTTAGATAGGGTTTCTCAATTTCTGAACTTGAACTGGGAAAAGTTTTAGCTGATGTTAAAACTATTTGCTGTATTTTTGACATCATTGTTCATCTTAGAGACAGCAAAGGCAATGTCTCCTGATTGAACACTGACCAGGTTTGTGTTACTACATGGATTGCTGATTTGGGTTTTGAGTTCTGTGGAGAGTAGGACTTGATAGTTATGTGTCTTGAAAAGAAGTATTGGTAATATTTTTACAAGAAATACCACCTGAAGTTTTACAAAAAGCAAATTCAGTCTGAATCATAAGATTCAAACTGTCATTGTGTATATGTGGCCCAGATGGCCACTCAAGGAACTTATCAATATGAAGCAGGAATGCAAGTAATGTGTTCATCAGACTGAAAGCTCAACTTGTTCATAACATTAACCCACAGTGCTTAGTCAGGCTTCTGGAAAACAATTTCGTCTTCCTGAGCTGACAGTTGTTTATGGATTAGTGTGTGTAATAGCTATTAATAGACCCATTTCCTATAAATTTAGGTAATCATTCTTTTTGATCTTGTGTCTCTTGTACCTGGCTTTGTTTAAACTGGCCTACAGCTTATTGTGCACTGTATAAAGAACAGTAGTTGCCTTTTGGTTTTCATTGGCAAGTCATTCCCTGTAAACTTTCTCAGTACTCTTTGTAGTCTTCTATGCACCAGAATGGCTGTCCTTATGTTCTACCCCATACCTACCTCCTCCCATCTCTTTCTAGGATTGAAATTGTGTTCTGTGAACTTTATCCGTGGTCATTCTCATCTCTGCTGCTCTGACAGAGAGACAGATTGAATTCCTCATTGTAAGCTCCTGTTATAGGAACCCTTCAGATGTTCACTGCAGTGAACAGCAATGTAGATAATTCATTAAGTTTCTCTGAGAAATGAGAGTCCATTTAGCTTGCTGGTTTTACTTCTCTGAATTAGTATCAGGAAGGCAAGCACATGTTCTCATAAACATATTTAGAGAATAAGGAGAATGACTCCATTTGGTATGATGTGGCATACACAATTAAAGACTGAAACATAATGCGAAAAGGACTTGTGGCTGACTCCTGCCCTTCTCTGGACTGGGCAGATGTGAATCAAATCTGCTCTAGAATCCAGGTGGCTTTGTAATGTCATTCCCAAGCTAATGTTAGACACTGTCAATTAGCTTAATGTCCTGCTGATGAAACCACACTAGCTGCATTTCATTGTGAATGGACTGAAGCTGCTTCCCATCTTCTTGACTTGGAGCATAAGCAAAGAAATTTCTCCTGGTTCAAGGTAGACACAGTACAGACTATAAACATGAAAAGTCTGAACGTTTCTGAGAATGTAGGCTTCTCAAGTCCCTTATGCCTTGCTTATTAGAACTACATCTAAGTGGTTTAAAAAGTCTTAATCTAAATTAATACAGTGCAAATGAAATACCAGTTGCAAACTACACAACTGCAGCTGTCTTCTGACCATGAATTATACTTCAGGAGAAACTATGGGAATAAAAAATGGAAAAAGTTTGTGACTAAATTATCTTCTAACTTCACTCTTGAATTACGTATAGCTGGATACTTGGTTCTTCTGGTATGTTTGCTTCATTTTTTTCCCCCTAGTTTTGGAGGCCTATCACATCCAAATGATCTCCAGTTACTACATAGTGTGAGAGAAGCACTGCTCGTTCTGCTTTTGCGTATAGCAGTTTCTGTGCTTCATTACTGAGAGTTGTGATTTTAAAATATGGGTACAAAGACTCAAAGGGAAACAATCTTATTTGCTAGAAACTTTCCAAACATAGTAATCTTCACCAGCTTCATGCAATTAAGTAATAGAATAGAATGTTTGCAGTGGGATCAGGAAAAAATATATATACTTTTTAAAGCTGTTATGGCATAGCTGATATAATCATAGACTACCAGGTTGGAAGGAACCTCAAGGATCATCAGCTGCAAACTGTCTTGGGAAAAACACAATCTAGACAAAATGGCTCAGCACCCTGATCAGCCAAATCTTAAAACTGTGAATGTTGGCAACTCCACCATTTCCCTGAGGAGATTACTCCAATAGCTGATTGTCCTTGTTGTAAAAAATAAGGAGAGATTCAGTTTGGAGCAGATATTATCTCTGAGAAATAAAAGCATAAGGAATGCCATCTGGCCCATGAAAATATGCCATTGAAATTATCATGATATGAAAGAAAACAGTCTACTAACATTTAGCAGTGTAATGAATATCATTGCTATCTCTTTAAACAGAATGGCAAGTCCAAGGATTTGTTAGAGCAAGAAAATTCTGCACTGTGAGGTGCAAAGTTACTCTATGTCATTTATGGTCCCTGGTCACAAATTCGGATTAAGTCATCAGCTGATGCAAAACTGTTAGCAATACTAAGGTGGTGCTGAATCATGATTCCAGCTTCCCTTGTAATGGAAATGTGTGTCTGCAGCTGAAAATGTAAACCCACCTCCTACAGATTTTCATTGTTCTGTTTCTTAGATAGCTGATGTTTCTCTTGGCACTTAAAGAACCCTGTATTCATCTCTGGGGATATCAAAATATTGTCATGACAGCAATGCACATATCACAAGCTGTAAAAAAATGAAATTGTGTTGTGTCACCCATAGAGCCTCATAACCATACTGATCCTTTCCAGGCACAGGAAAGCTTTTGTGCACTGGTGTGAATAAGGAATGCCTGGATAGTTTGGAAGTGATTTGAAAATGGTTATTGCTTTACAGTTCAAGGCTGACAGCTTTTAACTTAGCCTGATGAATGTGTGTCTGCCTCTTTCAGAAACAGGTGATGAACTTTTAACTGAAAAGCACATACTGCTGGTATTCCTACTTGGATGATGCATTTGTGGTCACAAAAATGTGTTACTCAGTCCTTCTCTGCCTTTTATGTTACTGGCAAAAAAAGTCATTTCAGCTGTAAATACAAGCAATAAGGGAACCAAGCAAAGCTGTTCTCATGTATTAATTTAATACTCCACTTTGGACAAACAAGTGAAATTACTGTTTTCAAAGGTGCCCTTCATTTTTGGGTCCTCCACGCTTTACAGGCATCTGATACAAGCCATTTGGCTTTTCTGAATTCAAGATAATGGAACACTGGCTTTTTCTATCAGCTACTCCTTGAAGAACACCCTAGATTTATGATTTTGAAACTCTTAATTTCCAGCACTTCAGTGTCCGCATCTCTATCTACAGTGGCTATCCCAGCTGGATGTCAAGGAGGCTTGTCACTTCATTCAGCAGTAAACTGGAAGGATTTCATTGTTACTGTTCTCAGATTGCACTATAAAAACTCGGGGGAGGGAAAGTCCATGGTAGTTCTTTTTCCCTCACGAAGGTTTTTCCTTTCTCCTCTGTCAGGGAAAAGACTGAATATTTTTTTTTTTTTTTTAACTTCGTTGATCTTGCCTCCAAATCACACTGTTAGTGGGCCCTATGTAGAAACTCTGTCCATGGCAGTTATTAGAGAATCATAGGATAGTTTTGGTTGGAAAAGACCTTTAAGATCACCTTATCACCACAACCTTGATGAATTTATACTGTCCACTATATGAACCAATGGAAAGGCTGAATATCTGCTAACATTGTACTTCTCCATCCTTTTATGCTCCTCCATCTGCTTGTCTGCAGAAAGTGAGCAATACGTTTTAGTAGAGCACTCTGCTCAAAACTACATAACTGCCACTCTCTGTAGAGAGCTTTTGTCTGCCTACAAGCTTCTGTATTCTACAAAATGGCTGTCATGTTGGCCATGTAATGTCTACTGTATGTACAAAAGAAGTCCCACTGTGAATTTGCTTGGCTAAATACATTAAGCTTCTGATTGGAAATCTTGCATTGAATAGTAAAATCCTGAGCCTATATTTACCTTTGCAGTGTCTAATTAACTACCTGTGAGACGGGTCCTTCAGGCCTCAGGTTTCTAGGAGCTATGAACCAATTTTGAAATTTCTGTTAAGTGCAGAGAGTCCTCATTTTAGAAGTTATCTTTTGTATGGTGAAATTTAAATAATTTGAATGTCAAGTAGGCATTGAATTTCACATGATTTTCTCTCTGAGCTTTGAAAGAGCCATGAACCTACACATGGGAAAAAAATTTGGTTTTGCTCTTCACTTGAAACTTTGTGGAGATTTTGATGATAAATGTGAAAGGCAGTTTGTCTGGGCACCAAAGCAACTCACAATCATTTGCTGGAAATTGCAGACTGAGGCAGATTTTTGTGTCATACTGGACAGTTTCCAATGCATTTCCTTCAGTGCACCTGTGCTGCAGGTAGCAGTGACCCATTCTCTGCCAACTTTCATACAAGGTTATTTTAATTTCTATGAAGCTCCCTTTTAGGAAAGGTTAGGTTGTCACACCCTTGACTGATCAGTCTCAGATTTCTCAGAAGCATTGAATTCATGGTAAGATATTTGCTCAAGGTCTCAAAATCATATTTATAGAGTTTTCTATCATTAATGCTTTCTAACTGACAGGTTTGAATTTCTAGTTGCTAAAATATCCTGAATTTCACATTTCAGAACTTTACAAGCTATGCCAGGAAACTGAATGGGGGGAAATTTTCCACTTCTAAGATAGGATTAAAATAGAAAAGATAAAAGAAACCTAAAACAAATTTGATCTTTTCTATTTCAAAGTAATACTTTGACTAATTTATTTTTCTTATTCTGTTTGAAAGAACAGTACAATACTTTGATAAATAAGAAAACAAAATATTGAATTTAGCAGTAAAAGTAGTATATGAGTCTGTGTTATTGCCTGGAAAATCATAGCAATAACAGAGCAACATCAAAGGTAGTTTTGTACACATTTACCCTTTTCTATGCAGTATCAGGTACATTTATGTTTGGTGTATCTATTCCTTGGGCTTATACTAGATAACTGCACCCTTCACCCCACCATAGCTCTTCCTTGCAAAATTCCTTGCTTAGCCATTATAAATGGGACTAGTTATTAATCTCCTACTAAATTTCATAAACCTAGCACTATTGAGTAGAACTGTGCTGCAAGTGGGTTCCAAATGGAAAGATTGATCCTGCTTGATCCTGCTTATGCATGTTGGGGTAAATGAGCTCCAGGGTGTTGCTGGAAATGTACTTGCCAAGTCAGACTAAAATTAGAGATGCAAAGCAGGTAATTAGAGATGTGATAA
Organism: Indicator indicator; assembly: GCF_027791375.1. Taxonomy (NCBI): domain Eukaryota; kingdom Metazoa; phylum Chordata; class Aves; order Piciformes; family Indicatoridae; genus Indicator; species Indicator indicator. Next base: position 9,335,423 of record NC_072025.1, read on the forward strand.
TTAGAGACATGAAAGCCCTTCCAGCAGAGGGACACAATTAAGTGGTTGTGGTAAGGAAACTGTGTTCATTGAAAGAGGGCTGTATTTTAATAACAACTGATTTCATAAGCCCCCCAAAATATATTTGTCCATCATGGAATAAAATGCTATAGCTCCTCTTCTGGGGAAAGCAATGATGAATTTCAGATGTATATTTGGATCAAAATATAGTACTGTCTATTTCCATTGTAAAGCTTAGTTAGGTGCAAAGTAACAGCAGCAGATCTCCTGATATTACAGCAGTTACTAATATTTATGTTCCTATAATATTAATTTCAGGGAATATATGTGGATACAGAGGTGCTGTAAATGGCCCAAAGTCATAATGGTAGTACCAGTTAGAAAAACAGACAGATTTTTTAATATTACATTTTATAGGGAGTTAAAATTGATCCCAGCCAGGTTCACTCATGAATATGATTCTCTTCTTTAATAACCTGTAGGCCTCTGAAAAGCAATGGCAACAGCATGATTGTCCTTGCAAGTGTATTTCTGGGGCAAAGTATCGTGACATAACATTTCTGTAAAATAGAAAGAACAAGGCTATGTTCTGATTTGCTTTTTGAACTCTTCTTCCCCTATATAAAATATAAAGGGATGGAACACTCAAACTATGATTTTTTTAAAGATTATTTTAAGGGAGTAAACCCACCCCCTAGCCTCCAGCCCCTCCCCCCTTTTTTTTAAAACATTTTAAGACTTTGATTCAAAGGTAGTGACTAATTTATCTTTTTTTTTTTTTTTTTTTTTTAAAGGATGGGTCAGTATGCAGTTTATTCCATTTTCCATTACCAGCAGGAAAGGCCAATCTGAGTTTTAGGCATCAAACTTTATACCCAGTAAAATCTGCATGGAGCTTTGCATTTTATAAGTTGGAAAAACAAAACAAAAGCAAACATAGACCAAGAGCACTCTCATACAGGAAATCTATTCTGAGGAGATCATTCTGTTGCCAAGTAAGGTCTTGAAAGTATAACACCAGTTGCATTCAAGTAATTATTTAGGCGCTATTAAAAGTGATAGAATCTGTTGAACATGATCTTCTCTTTAGACTGCCAGTTAAGATTCTCAAAATGGGGGAAAGGAGGTCCAAATTAAAGGGGTGGCTTTAGTGAGAAGTTGCAGTAGTCAGTTATCTTACATGTACTGTAAGGTACTGTAGGGGCATAAAGACCTACAAAAGAGTCAATGTTTCAGGCTATTTTCATACTTTACATTCCCTCCCCCTCCTCCCCCCCATCTTTTACACACCTTTCTCATCCCACATCCTAGTCACAAAAGACATTTCCCAGGTGTTTTTCTTAATTTCTGCCAAGGACGAATGTCTAAATATTGATATGAAAGATACATTGCATATACATATTCAGATATTAGAGGAATGGTGGTCTGAAACATCTTTACAGACAGATTCCTTTGCAGTAGTAAGATAACCCTTGTCTCTGCAGACAAAATTAACTGAAGTTATTTGCCTAGAAGATTTAGATCTGGAAAAAAATCTCAAAGACTTTTTCTGTTTAAATAAATAGTGTGCAGATTGTTGTGTATTCATTATGATGTGAGTGATTTATAGAGATCTGGAGACGTACTGTCTGTTAATAATAACTCAAGGGTTAGTGCAGCCCTGGAGCAGCATAGTATGTATAAATAGGGGTAATTCAGAATGGCATTGCCTCTCTTATTCCACTCAGTGCTATTGGGAAACTGTGTGTTTTGCATATTACTAAAGCAAAAAAAGCTGCTAGTGGTGTAAGGAAGGCAGACCAAGTCACTGGCCAAGCCACACATTTTTCACTCTGACGCAGCACAGAGCCATTGACATCTAAAATGTAATCTTTAAAGCCAGTGCAATCCACCCCAGGGTAACAGTGTGGTAGGCTGTGCTGGTGTAGATGACACTGTTCCCACATGTGCAATCTTTTGAAGTAGTTACTCCTTTCCAGAATATTAAACTACCGTGCATATATCAAACAGCATCATTCACTGTATGAAGGATAGCTAAGGGAGTGTGCTTGTTTAATCAGTTATGTAATTTGTATTCCATTCACTCTTATTTCAGAGTGACATTATTTAACAGTGATACCTTGCTTGAAGTCAAAGCCCTGCTATATTAGGTTCTATGAAAATGTGAAGGAGAGGGAAGGCAATCTGGTTTTACCATCTGCTACTTGGTCTCGTGAATGTGCAGTTATGTGGCTCATTTTATGCAGCATATATAGTTCGTGTCATATAAAAAGTGATGATGGCCATGTAGTAACTGAACACATCAGTCCTTGCCTAAAGTTTCAGGGCTACAAGTGCTGCTTGAATAGCTCTTGGTAAGAGACTTGTGTGTTGTGAGGTTGTGTGCGTATGCTTGTGCCTGTAAGAAATAGCTACAGGTTAAGACATGTTTGGGGAAGGAACAAAAGAAAATGAGAGTTACTGTGTCTATGAATACAGCCTAGCATCATGTGTAGCTGGTTAGTTTGTTTCTTTTCTAAGTCATGAAATATTTAAGAACTAGCTAGCACAGGATTACTTACCCATTTTATGATTACCTATTCCATTTTACCTGGATTCCCATGGGTGTTGTGGCATAAGGTCTCTCAGTACAATTCTGCCACTGGCTCAAGTAAGCAACCTTCATTAGCGTGCTTGCAGTTGTGTTTCAAGGTGCCAGTGCTGTACACTTTTGACTTTTTGCTCTCTATATAAAGATGGTGATACCTATATCTTAATGTCAATGATACTGAGCAGATTTATAGGATTTTGCATAACTGCAAAAGATGGAAGTTGCCCATGCTCTGGAACTGAATAAGACAGGTTTCCTTGTCTTCTGGTTCTGCTTGTGCATCACAAATTAGAGATTATACTTGACCTTGCTTTGTACAAAACTTGTAACTCCTCTGTTGATGCAGTTTCCTAGGATTATTTTATCTCATTTTGTAGGTCAATATTTTGTATTTTCCGCACTCCTAATAAAACCAAATTTTTACTTTCTAATAGAATTCAGGTTACACAGTAAATCCTTAAACAACATGGGTATAAAAATTTAATTGTGCAAATAATTCAAGTACTCCACTGAAACTTTAGGAGAGTCAGACTCAATTAATCAGTATTAATTGAAATCTTTTAGTATTTATTCTGTTTGGTTTTGTTTGAGAACATAATTTTTGAACGAAAATGACATTTTTACAATATTTTGTTTCTAATTCCCCTACAAACCTAATGTAACCAGCTAGGAACTTGCAGACTGTGGATAAACAAAATGAACTATGAACCCCACTAGTCCTAAAACTGAATGGCTTACATATTCATGAAGCTTTATGATTGTCACTGGTGTTTTATGTATTTCCTGTCTCTCTGAGTCTCCAAATTCAAATCACTTGTGATCTGCTCTATGGGATACAGAGATTGCTAGTCAGGCATATTGAAGAATGAAGAATAATAACTAGCCTTTTATTTATTTGTCTCATTAAAATGTCTTTCATGAGGGCTTTTACGTGTTAGGGATCTGCCAGCTACATTAACACATTTGTTTGCTGAAGTCTAGGCTAAACAATGGGAAAACGTATTTTCTGTGTAGTTTACAATGTGTAACTTATAATTTTGGGAATTATGCTATTTATAGAGAAGAATTACCCTAGACCCCTTGGAACAGACAGCATCAGCTAAAATAGTAGTGCTCTTCTGAAGTCAGTGTTGAGCATCATTGTTATTTGATACAACCATGTATACTCCAGAGAGGGGTTAATGAATGAAGCTAGCTGCAGTGAGCTAGTGTTCAGATTTGGATGTTGAAGAGACATTCTTTGTAGCTGAACAGAAGGGAAATCATCCTGTCAGTAATCTTCTGTGTGTCATGATGGCAGAGAGGAGAGGGAAGCCTAGGGATTTAGAAATGTTAGGATGCAAGGAAGGCTGGCTAATCTCTAAGGTCAGCAAGCAGTTCAACAGCCAGTAGGGCAGAGGTCTCTCCATCCCTTTTTTCAAGAGGGAAGGGCCCTAAAAATTGTAGCAGCCCATTATATTTTTCTGACCACATTTTCTAATTATAAACCTTGAAAGAGCTAGACCCCTGGATTGCCTATGGCTTGACACAATGAGAGAGACACAATTCCATCAGTCCAGAGAATGGGTGAGATTGACTCATATTGAGTTATGCACCACTCTGCCCTTACTGGAAACCATGTATGAACTTCAGGTACTCCCTGAAGGTACCCAAGGGCTGACTTGTGATTTTGAGTGTTTCAGTTTTTACTCCTATTGCCTACATCCCTTTTGGACATAGATTCACACTGTTGCCTTTAAAGCGTCTTTATTTTATATTTGTTCTTTTTTATCTTCCTCTGTACACAGCATTAATGCTTTTTGATAAACAAAATGTGAATTCAGTTAATTTTGTCTTTGTGAATTTTCTATTACAAAATACCATCACTGCCTGTATGAACAGCTTCAGTATAAATACTTTACAAGGGCTTTTAACTTGTATTTCAAGTTGATATTTGACAAGTGCTGTATGCTGATTTAGAACAACCAGCAAAGCAGAAGTACCACCAACTGGCAAACAAGCACTGCTAGTTTTATCTTCATGATACAAAAAAAAAAAAACAAAAACCACACACCCAGAAATGTTGTTTCCATAGTCTATCAAGGTGAGAAATGAAATTGAAACTTGTCTGGAAATGACAAAGATGCTCTTAGAGATGAAATCTGATGAAAATCCATCAACGTGGCAGAGGGAGATTGTATTCGAGGGTAGTTCACCTGTTTGTGCTCTAAGGACTCTGAAGCTGCAGACAGTGACAAAATGCTGGGTCTGTTATTTCCATATTTATGTCAAAGCTGAATCTTGGCAAATTTAAAAATGTCCTTCCAAATTATATCCCATGACAGGAAACCTGAAACAGGAAATAGTTTAATTTTGTGGTTAGGAGTGTAATTTATAATATGTCAGCTTCCAAAAATCTCTGAGTGTCCTGCAGTGGGTGGATTTTTCTTTTACATAGCGGTAGTTAACTTTGATCAATGATCATTGTATACATGACTTTGATCTGTAACTTTGATCTGAGTATTTGTGCTTTTTTTTACACACAGACATATTGTAATATGAATGGAAATGCAATCATAGGTTTGTATTAAGCATGGTAACAATTCCAATAGTAAGGATGACAGAATTTATACCATTCCTAAACACTATATTTTTTTAAAATGAGTAATCAAAGTAATTGCATTTCTATCAGTTATCTTTGCCAGTGGAAATGCATTATACAGCCCTTTTTGTTTCAATACCTATTCCATGGGTTTGTACAGCTGCATTATGCTCTGTAAGGCATCTGTAATTGCTGCTCACAGTGAAAAGTAATATTCATGTACCATGTTTGCTCAGAGATTGTGTGACCACATGAGAAGAGCTGGAATCATTCTCAGCTGCATGTCTACCCAGAGTAAGATCTGGGTAAGGAAAGAAACTATTTTTGCCTATTAAGATTTCGTGGGACTATGACATATATATGTATCTAAAACCAGTGTTGAGCATACAGTAGCAATTGGTTTAAAATTATATTAACAGACCCTGATTAAGCATATTTATCCAGAGGGATCATTCTAAAATTTCTGATGTTAACAGGAACAGAATGCAATTTTAACATTATGCTCATGCAAAATTCAAAGAAGTTATTATCTATAGTTCTCATTGAATAATTTGAATAATTTTCTATTGCACTTCCTGCTATTAGCTATTTAAAGACCACCTTCCCTCTCCTACCCCTGATATTAGAAATTTCAGATTAAGTAGTAATACGGCAGTTAAAATTCAGAATGTATGAAAGCTAGAGGTGTGTGTTCCTGCCTGTATAGTAACAGTGATGCAGCGTTTTGCTAAGTTGGGGCAGTCAAGCTTTCACCCAGGTGTCAAAACAATCTGTTTTAAGGGGTGTTTAAAGCCCCAATAAATGGGATCTTTCCAGCACAGGCCCTGTGAAGAGTTATACATTTATTAACATGCTCTCTCTCAATGTTTGGAACAATTGCTTGCTCTGCTATGCATATGGACAAATAAGCACATACACTCTCACACCTAAATCCAGGTAAATGAAGAATATCACCTCTGAAAGAACCTGAATGAACTGTGACTTATTTTCCTCATCCAGAGGAATACTGCTTGTGACTAGTCACCTGCTGGATTTAACTCCATTCATCATAACTCTTTGGCTCCAGACATCCAGCTGGTTTTTATCCAGCAAAATATATGCCCATCTAAGCCACAAACAGCTGGTTTCTCCAGAAGAATACTGTAGGAAACTGTGTCAAAAGCTGCAATAGAGTTGAAGTAGGCAACATCCACAACCTTTCCCTCATCCACCGAGAGGGTCATTTTGTCATAGGAGATCAGGTTTGTCAAGCAGGACCTAATAATATTGTCCTTGGATTTTTTATGTTTATTGTGGAGGTCCTTTAAGATGTAAAATAATTTTTGTGCCCATATACTATTTTAGGTGCGTTTGATGGCACAGAGGAGCCTTTTTATTTCTGTTGCTCTTTTCATTATTTTCCCCAAAACGCTAAATTTGCTCTGCTTCATCTTTAGCATTCCAGAGAGTGGCTATATATCTATTACAGTCTATAGCAGTAACTGGAGCAGTACTGTTGGGTTGTAGATTTCTCTCTTGTGTATCTCCCTCAGCTCAGTGTGTGGACCTGATAACGGTGTTTAGGCTTGCACCCGTGAGATACTCAGTTCCTTCCTTCAGGTTGGGTGTTCAATGCATGTAGGATTAAGCCTAGGATAAATAAATGAGCTGGTTTCTTCATCAAAATAAACCTTAATGAGATCATGGAGGAAATGATGATTCACTTCTTTGAGAACACTACCCTAGAAAGTTGTGGATCTGTAGTAAATACAGAGCTCAGAACATTAAAACTGCTCATATTGATTTCCTTAAGTGAGAAGGATTCTGTAAATTAGCAGAGGATTTTTGGGACAAGACTAATCTCAGAAATGTCTGTTCTGGACTCATAGTTGAAGTTTTCAATCCACTTTAGGCAAGGGAAAAGAAGAGTTTCTATTAAAAATGTAAATGTTCAAGTGAAAACTTGAACTGGGGAGCTTCTTTTCTAACCCAAGTACTGTTTCACAGTTACAAAAGTAAAAAAAAAAGGGTCCTGTGTAACGAGCCCTAAGTGGTCCTGCTTTGCTGGTGGGGGTTGGATTTGATGATTTCTGGAGGTCCCTTCCAACCCCTAGCATTCTATGATTCTGTGATTAACACTGTAGCCATTAATCATAATAATGCTGTTTTGATCACATCCAAACACATTACTGGTTCCTTCATTTTATTTTAAAAAAGTTATTATATTACTTCTTGCACTAAACATTTTTTCAGGAAATATGTTTTTCTTCCTAAATATTCACTATTATATGTGAAAAAATACAAAGAATCAAACATGTTTAAAGCACTTGTTAAAGTCTCCCTGTAAATAATTCATACAATTTTGTGGTGCTGGTGATTGGAAACCATAACAAAAAATAGTTTTCTGCTGAAAATCTTTCATTTAAGAATATGCCAGCTGCAGTCTAATCATTTTACTATCTGTTCTGCAATATATAGGACATTGAGATTTAATATAATCTAATTTAGGACACTGAGATTTAATAAAATCTAACTTACTGAGTGTTTCATCTGTTGGAAAGCATTTTCAGGCTTTTCTGATACTTGCTTGAAATATTTAGTAGTTTGTCAGACATAATTTTGTGATTTTGAACAACAGTATGAAACATGAAAATGCACATCTTGTCTGTAGGTAGAGCAACTCTATGCTTTTATTCAAATTCTGTAAATGAAAGGGAATTGTATTCATAATTCTACAACAAATGTCATGGAACACTACAAGATTAGTTTATGTTTACTTCATATAAAATACACTGTAATTGTGTGATATATAAAATTGAAGGACACAAAGCCCTTACTAATGATTATAAGAAGTTTATAACTATCTTCATAAATCAAATTAAGAGTTAGTATATTCCTAATTATACTACACCATGATATTCTTAAATTATTTATTTCTAATTTAAAGAAAGTAATGTGCATAAAGGAAGAAATATAACCTTATATCTGAAAACTACCTTCAGTGTTCTATCTTACTGAATATAGGTCTGATTGATAACCTAACCAATTTGAAAAGAAAGTTGGGATAAAAAACATTTACTGACATTGAAAGGGATTTAGTGAAAAGTATCCTTTGTGACATATTGTTTTTTGATAGAAATATCCATGGTTTATTCTGGAATATATATACATGGATTGATAATAAAGTGTACCATTGTAGAATGATTGTTTTACAAGCTTTAAAGCAAAACTGGCTGCTTGGCTCTGATTTCTCAACCCATCCAGGAGGTTTGGTATACAGTTGTCAAGTTTCACTAAGAAAATTGTACATGTATGTATAACTAATGCATTGAAGCCCCAAGCTGAGAAAATTTATTTACAATTTTAAAAACACTGGACCTGTGTCTGGTGGCTTAATCTCATGTCATTCTGCATTGGTAGGGCAGACAGATGTAGAGCTCAGCATTTCATAAAGCAAGAAAAGTGGTTTCTCAGCTGAGCCACCAAAATATGTTAGATATACATAATGTAAGAGGAATTTAATGCTATTCCAGTCTTCAGCATTAAACCAAGAACATGCTTATAATTTTTAAAGTACAAATTCAAGATGGAAAGATGTCTCATCTCACAAGACTTTGGCACAGAGCTGTTCCTAATAGGACATTTGAAATGCATTAATGGGACAGTGTTCAAAACAGAATGATGGTGGATCTTACCTAAGAATGATATTACCTAAGAAGCTTCACTATACAAAAATACTAAAACAAATGTTGTCATTGTTTCACCTGAATATTTTGTTACCTAAACCCTACTGTGTATGTCTCAGTTTATATTTTGACTTTTGGCTCTCTACCTTACTATGTCTCTATATCATAAGTCTTGGTGATCAGTAACTTTTCAGTGAAAATATATAGAATATTTATTGCTTTCCAAATTAATGGCAAAAATAATGCCATTAATTTGCAATATGTATTAAGAATTGATGTTAATTCAGGACATTTTTATGATGCAGATACAAAAATTGCTGCTGATGGATATTTACATTGTTTATAAGAAACAAAACCAATGAATGGATTATTTGCTTCAGACATAACAAAGACATGTATACAAAGGAGGTGAAGTGAATCGAATGTGCAGGGAGACTTTGTGTTAATTTCTTTTCTCTTTTCAATTGTGTTTTAGTGTACGTACATGAGGTGGCCAGACATATAGGGTATGCATTTCACATGAGTATTCTGTTATTGTATAGAAAACACCTCTTCAGTCTACAATTAAAATTGTTAGAAATACTTTCTTGCTAATTGTTAATTCTTGATTATCTTGAAAGTGACCATCGCTGGATGTTTTCAAGGCCAGGCTGGATGTGGCTCTGGGCAACCTGACATAGTGGGAGGTGTTCCTGCCCATGGCAGTGGGGGTGGAACTAAGTGATCCTTGGGGTCCCTTCCAACCCTGACAATTCTGTGATTCTGTGAAAAAAACACCTTCTAAAGTTGTGTGTGCTTCAGAATAATCATTGTTTGCTGACATTTGCGTCAACATTCAGACCTTGAAACTTGATCTGTAGAAGACACACTGAAGTTGTTTCTAAGAAAATAATTGTAAGAAAAATTGCTTTTCCATTTTCACTGGGATAGTTAGAAACCTTCACAGACCATAAAAAGAAAAAAATTCCAGCCTGTTATTATAGGATGGACAAATAAAAAGATTACACATATTTCAGCTTAAATACATATTTTTGATGTATTTTTAAGTTCAAAAATACATTAGAAGCGTTTCTTTTTAGATAATCTCTTGCACAATCTGTCTTTCACAGATTTAAGTGCTCAATGTAAATTGATCCCTACTGAAATGGGAGTATAGGAAGAGAAAACATTTTTATTCTAACAGCTCAGTATAATGGCCAAGAGAATGACTGTTTAGTGGGCACAATAATTTTGCCACATGACATTCCATTTGACATCCTCTATTGTGTTTTCAGACCCCAAGAACCAGATTACAGACAAATGAAAGATCTTGTTAGACTATTCTTAATTAATTTAAAATGTTTGAAAATTCCCTTTGGAAATGGCTGATTAAATACAACTTGTTTCCCACTCATTAGAAAAAGCCAAAAATGCAAATTGTGAATTGAGTTCCAAGAATTTTTATATCCAAACAACGTTGTGGTTTTATGTTTTTTTTCTTTCTTTCCCCTATTTGTATAATGGAAATATTTTTGCTGTAGCAGTACATATGTTATGCCACAGAAATGGAAAAGATAAATTATCAGATGATGCTATATACCAAAATATAGTCATAGCCAGAACTTTACATGAAACTCTATTTCATTTAAAATACAACTGTATAAAAGACTTGGGCAACAGTAGGAAATTGTTATTGATTTCCATGTGTGGCAGAGCACTGGTTTCTGACAAAAAGCTAATTACTTATGTCCTCTGCTCAGGAAAAGATCCAAAAATTCTGCCCAGGGCAGCTTCATAGATGGTGTTCAGCTGTGTCACAGCCTTTGTGTCAGTACCCAGATGTTGTGAATGAATGATCCACGAGCTACCATGGCTTGGGCAGGCTGTGCAGTAACCAAAAGTGCTGCAGCTGCTTTTGGTTTAGGAATTGTTTTTCTTTGAATGTAACTATTGCTTGAGAAGTAATTGTCACAAGCTGGTAGGGAATTTTCTGATAAAATAAAATTGATAGTAATTTCCTTGCTGGATGAAACTACTGGGTTGGTGCCATTCATGGACAATAGTAACTGTATCATAACCCATAGGGATTTTGCCTGATAGGTTTGCTCCAGAGATGTGGGCCCTGACTGTCTTGTATTTAAGTCCACAAGGAATGAAGTGGTCAAGGAGACTGCCCTGAATCCTGTCGTACTTTAGTGTGAAATTATGCTAAAGTCTGGGCTGCGAGGTTCCTGGCTCTTTGCACTCTTGCAGTGCAGCTTGTGTGAAGCACGGTTGCAGTGCCCAGGAAGTAGTGAAAGGAGCCCTGCCTTGTTCTCAGTGTCTTTATTGCTTCACTGGTCCTAGAAGCCAATTGTCACGTTACTTTGACATGACCTCAGAATACTTTGTTTCGAGATAACTGCATTATATTGTTTTTAGGGTAAAATTTTCTCAGAATTTCTGGTTCATCAAAAATGAAGAGAGCACTCAGTGCCAAATCAGACTTAAATTGGTGTTTTTATGAAACAACTACCTAGACTTTAAAGCCAGGTTTACTGGCTGTGTGGAAGAGTCAGCTCCTAGAATTCTGTAATTGAAAGACAATTATGTTTCTAATGTGATGTAAGTCAAAAGGAGAACTGTTTTTTTCATTGTGTGTATTCATACTAGATAGATTTCCTTTTAAGTTATCGGAATGTCACCAGGTGAGCTCTTTGGGTGATCTTTATACTTATTTACCAGTATTTAGATGATCTATAAATGTGAGCAAATATTGATGTCAGTTCTCATAATGCATTAGACTAATTATGGTATCCCATTTTTAGTCTGAAACTCAGTTAAGACGTAGCAGGAAGACGCCAATGTAAACTGTGAAAGAGAGATGGAAAGTACTTGTAAAATCACTGCCAAAGAGGATACCTGTTTATGGTAGTGTTGTTTTTAAAAGCTTGTAAGTTTTGTCCAGAGATATAGTTGGAGTCCTGAAATACATTTAATAAGCTTCTAAATTTGAAACATTTTATTGGCTTTAATAGCCAAAATTGAGCTGCTTTTGGCAGTCACAGATGTGGTTAGGTAGGAGGGTTTGTCAACACAAAGTATTTTTCAGGCTTAGACTGGGGAATAAAAAATGTCAAAGTTATTTGAGAAAGCTCATCAGGAGAGTAGAAGGTCCAGAAATTGCCTTTAAAATGTTATGGATGTCGTTCTAAATGACAAGGGGACACCCTTGCACTAAGAAATCCAGACAGAACAGGAAAACCTTTCCAAAAAGGCTGTAATTATTTTGACAGAAGATATTATATGTCAAATTAAAAAAAGACAACTCTTAAATTGTCATAACTAGTGTCAGGAGAGATTTTCCATTTCCTGGTTGGTGGTATTTCTCATGGTAGGAGCAACAGAAGTGATGTGAATCTCTGTGAAGTAGCAAACAGAATATAATAGATGAGAAAACTGTCTGTTAACTTTGTCCAAGATGACTTTGGTACCTTGCTAAACATGTTTATCATTTTTTAAACCAGTAGCAGAAATCACAAAAGGCCTAGTAAGCCAAATTCTGTAGCTATGCACCTTTACACTTCTTGCAGTGTATGGACTCACTTATTTTACTTTGAGGATGACGCAAAAAACATTTTCATTTTGTTTTGTTTTTTCTCCTAGAGAGGAGATAGTAAGATATTTTCTCTAAAAAACACTACTTCAGACACCCTTTCTTTAAAATACCGCTGCAGGCACTTCAAAATAAACCAATTGTTTATTCTTCTGTGGAGGTCTTCAAGCAATGAATAAGATGCACCTTCCTTTGATAAGCACAAGTTTTGAGGCTACCTACTAAGAACTTCAGCATAGGAGTGTATACTTGAATTGTATGCAACAATTTAAAACCATCACCCCTTGTTCTATCCCTACAGCCCTTGATAAAAAGACTGTCCCCATCTTATAGGCCTCATTTAAATACTGAAAGGATGCAAGCCTCATTGACAGTAAAGGAATCTCTTCCAGTTTTAATGAGATACAGCAAGTTTAATAACTGTAACATCATCCTGCTTCAAGTCTCCTCCAGGAGAACTCATGTGTTTATGGTGCTTAATGTATACCAAGCTGAAAAAGCTCCGTGCTTTTCTATAATGCCCTGTTTATGTCTATCTGATGTATTTTGCTATATATATATATATGTATTTTTATTCCTCTAATTGGAAGGAATGCTGTTGTTATTATAAATGCAAGTACTCATATCAACACACATAGGTATATGAGGAGAGAAGAGATAGTTTTACAATATTAGAAAAAAAATTCCTGCACATTTTTATTATCAAGAATTCTTTCCCTATCTTTAAGCCAACATTACTCAACTGGAAAACAAAAATTGCTCTTTATATGACTGAATAGCAAATTATAAGCATGAATAGGGGTCAGTTCTCAAATGATTCATAAGATGCAATTACTTACAAGGAAATAATTCATAGTACCATTGAACAGTGAAGAAAACTTGGAGTAAATGGAAATGGAAGAAGGGATGAAATTTTTCTAGAAGGATCTTAATTGTGTATTGCTAGCATAATTCTCAGTTCTTCAGTGCTATAAACTTCTGGCTAATGATGTTTTCAAGAGGGAAATTTTAATGAGAGAGAACGAATGTGAGGCTGACATGTGATGTCAATTTTTGCTATGTTTGAGAAAAACCCAGATTTTTGAACCTTGATTTTTCATCAGTGTTTAAAGCAATGGAGAATAAAGTGTTTTAAAGAAAAACAATCTCCTACCTGCAGAGCAGGATAGATGTTGACTAATGGTTAACTATCTGTAAGATTCAAATCAGCATTACTCTTGAGCAGCATTGATAATGCTGATAGTGCTGATGCTGTCAAAGACTACTTTTTTTGTTAACCTACATGTTGCCCATATTAAAAAGAAAGATTTTTCTGCCAAGGAAATGATCATTTCTTACAGAAATAGCTGGATTATTTGAGATGCTGTTCTCATTACTTCTAGGATTGAAAAGTGCAATAGTTTCATATTTATACAAAATCAGCAAACTTCCAAGGATTTCCCTGAGCAAGAGAATTAATGCTGTCTTTTAAAATTAGTTTTTATTTATATAGAATTGTTTTCCACAAACATAACACAAAGGTACATTGTCAGCACATACTGGGATTCCCCAATATAATAATTGGAAGACCTTCTTGTAACTCCAGAGATTTATACATCTGCTTAATATCTCCCTGGTACCCTTCAATTTCCCTTTAGCTCCCTCCCATGTCCCTTACACGTCTGACTGGATAAGTGACAGAGTATTTCATGTGGCAGATAGAGAGCTGTGCACATGCTGCTTGGCCAACTTGTCTGTCCTTGTGCCACACAATACCGACCTCCACTTCTTTCCTTTTCTGCACTGGGCAACTGGCTCCTTATTGGTCACTGTTTCTGAAAAAAACATCTTTGCAATATTCACAGGTTAATGAGTTCAATGGCTTAACATGCTTGCTTTTATTTTAAAGGAAATCAAGGCTCTGTATGTACACTTGCTTTTAGGGTAATCCCTGTCCATAGCAAGTAAAAAGACCATCTTATTTTTCACATAATGATTAGTGGAATTAGATCTCATGCTGGATAGAACAGATCCTTCCAATTTCTGTTCATCTCTAGCTGGTGTATTTGAAATTGCATAGAGAGAAACTGTACACTTGCGAGTCAAATAATTAATCTCCTAGAATTCGTTGTCTGGAAGGATGTAAAAAGCAAAATACATTACTTATTTCAGCATATTTTGGTTATAGCCTGTGAGTGAGAGCTACAGAAAAAAAAATAGAGGGGAACTCAGAAGTTTAAATAACAGTAAAATCAAAGTGATTATATGAAGCAGTAATTGAAACATTTCCAAAATTGTAAAGATTTTTTTGTGGGTTTTGTTTTTTTTTTTTGCATGAAGTGTGGATTCTTACTTATTTTAACTATTCACCTGTTTTTAGAGAAGAATGATTTTATCCTGGGTCTTGAAAAATGCTTAGTTTCTCAGTGTTTGCAAAGATTCATGTAAACAAGAAGTTTAGGTCAAGTGGCCTAAAAAATGTGTTTTGGGATACTTCAGGAATAAATTTTCAAGTTGGCATCATCTGACTAAATTCCCCTTCCAATATTTTGCCAAAGGAAACTGAACTCAGTTTTGAACTCCTTTATATTTTTGAATTAATGTGTCCAGCCGCTCTGCAGGAGGGTCAGTACAACGATACTGGTTGATGTGGCCTATTCATACTAAGAAACAATCACTTTCCTGAGCACCAAGGGAGATCCTAACTTAGTCACCTTTTATTTAAGAGGCTTTTCAAATACACAGTTCTGGTGTTTCTTTGGACTTCCCCCAAGATAAAAGATAGTTCAGAGAGGTTTTATTGTCCTAAATCAGCATATGAGGGACAGTAGTTGATTTGCAGAAAATGACAGAGTGCATTTGTCTCCCTTGTACTTTAGATCTAGCTAATGATGTTTGCTCTGCTACCTTACTGCCTTCTGGAAATGTATTTTGATTTGTTGATAGTACAGCTATTAACTACATTTCTCTCTATTTTATTTGTGGTTTGGTAGTTGAGGGGAGAGGGATGTCAATTTTTTTTTAAGTGTATGTGTGGGTGGTTTTTTTGTTGTGGTGGTTTTAGTTTTTTTTCCTCAAAGAGGTTGAAGTATTTCTTCTACTAATGAACAACATTATGTTAAGCTGAACTAGGGGAGAAGTAGAAAGAAGTCTCCAAGTTTATAACAAGAACAAATTCAGGAATCTTTGGGCAGTCCTGAAGATCAAAACTTCCTGGCCCTAAAACAATAAATAAATAAATAAATAAATGTGTGGGTGGTTTTTTTGTAGTGGTGTTTTAATTTTTTTTTCCTCAAAGAGGTTGAAGTATTTCTTCTACTAATGAACAACATGTAAGTGTGTTAAGCTGAACTAGGGGAGAAGTAGAAAGAAGTCTCCAAGTTTATAACAAGAACAAATGCAGGAATCTTTGGGCAGTCCTGAAGATCAAAACTCATTGGCCCTAAAACAATAAATAAAAGTAGCAACTAATGCAAAAGTGTCTCTTTACACAGGGAAGGCAAAGACAAATTGTAAATTAAATAGAAATCTCAAGAGTGAGAAGTGGAACACAGCTCAGCACATTTATATGATATATATCTGAGATTAGAAACAAAGGAGGATCCAACAAGTGATAGGGACTGAGAGATAAAGCAGCAGGAGTTGGAGTAGTTGTATAGCTCAGTGTGTACTCAGCTCCTTCTGATGCCTGTTCTTGCACATTGAATGCACTATGAGTATTTAATGGCATCACAATAGAACCTCATTTTGGTCTTAGCACAGTTGAAGGACTGTACGTTAAAGAGAACTTAAGGAATTGAGCTAAAAAGGGTGAAAATGAGACTGTCTTGTAGCTATGGAGAACCTGATTTACAGTGAGCTATTATCTCTGTAATTTCATACTAATTGCTAACCTTTTATGTGTTTTTATGGCACACCTATTCACTCTCATAGAAACGTTAAATGACATAGAGCTAGTGTACTGAGCTGTGGAAATAACTGGAACAAAGCACTGATTTTTTTTTCTTTCTCTTTTGTATTTAGTCTTAACTTTCCTAAAATTACTTTAAAGCAACTGAATGACTCACTTTAGGTTGTCCTGATTGATGGATTGATTGATTTTTAATGCAGGGTAAAGATAAAAAAGGAACTTTTCATTGTCCACTTTTCCCACTACAATCTTGCGATCTGGCTAGAGTATAACTTTCTCCCTTGAATGAAACACAAAATGATTTTTCTCTCCCTTTTGTTGCTAAGAGTTTACATGCTTCTCAAAACAGAAAGTCATATATCACCTAGAAGTGGAGAAGTTGTAAATAACCAGGAAAATAATTATATACTACTTTTGCCAAAATGAGATTAGAACCAGAATGGATAGTTCTGCATGCCACTATACAATTGCTATCATACCATAAGTATCCAGGTATGCTGTGTAGCACAGCAGCAGGCTAGATTGAGGAAAAAATTTCAGAGCTGGGTAAGTGCTTTTCCAAAGAGTAATATATAAATCTCACCTAAGGCATAGCTGTTTCTACTGATACCTGGTAAAAACAAAAAAGAGGCTGAGACTTGCACTGAATTTTTGGGAAAGCAGAAACAAGCTATGCACACAAAGTTGGAAAGCATATGAAGCACTATTGTTTTCAACACGTTCCTTGTGCTGCCAGAAGAAAATCTTTGGAGTGTGCCATATGTTAAGTGTACTCAAGAAGAACAAATTCATTTACAAATAGATGTTAAAGCATGAAAGCAAATGGGAACCTTCTTAGCACACTCACTTCCCCGCAAGTCATATTTAAATGATTCGGGTCTTAAATATCGCTAACAAAAAGTCAACAGATATGGAAATACTGAAAATTTTTATTCTTTTCCATTTCCTTTCATGGTGTTTCTGAAGTGTGTGTTGTTTATTAATCTTTAAGGACTCCAACAAAGGACCTTTACTAGGTTCATTATTATGTTTGTATGCTACTTTTTCCTAGAACTGAAACTGCCACAGTCTGAAACTTTGCATGCCATTATATTTAGGTTTAGAAACAGAGATTAAGGGCTGTGTCAGATAATGCTAAGTCTCCAGAAACAAGCTGCATGTGTCTGATTTCAGTTTAATGGGACGTTCTGTGACAGTAGTAAGAGTTGCATCACTGCTTTGTGACTTATAAGGCCATATTCTTTCTTGTGGATTACTGTATAGGTGATTGAATATGAAGAGAGCTGTCATTCATTGAAATTCTCACTGTATTATATTAATTGTTTTAGAAGCCCTCCATGTTGCATGATGACTGACCTTATTGTACTGTTCCTGCTGCTCACAGTAAAATGCACTTCGTGCTTTCACAGAGCAGTTTAAATTTTAACTTCATTGGATGACAGATATTTGCATACTTGTGAACAGAGCAGAAAAAAAAGGACTGTGTCCTGAGATTGGCCATGTGCATACTAGAGAGATAAACGTGGTAAGTTTTTTCAAATTTGTGAGATCTTTCGCATTTTTCTGGTTTTCTATTGAAATAAATTATTTTGGCATTGACTGAAATGTCTGTAGAATCATAGAATCAAGAAGGTTGGAAGAGACCTCAAAGATCATCGAGTCCAACCTGTCACCTTAAACCTCATGACTATCTAAACCATGGCACCAAGTGCCACGTCCAATCCCCTCTTGAACACCTCCAGGGATGGTGACTCCACCACCTCCCTGGGCAGCACATTCCAATGGCCAACCACTCTCTCTGTGAAGAACTTTCTCCTCACCTCCAGCCTAAACCTCCCCTGGCGCAGCTTGAGACTGTGTCCTCTTGTTCTGCTTCTGGTTGCCTGGGAGAAGAGACCAAACCCCTCCTGGCTACAACCTCCCTTCAGGTAGTTGTAGACAGCAATGAGGTCTCCCCTGAGCCTCTTCTTCTCCAGGCTAAACAGTCCCAGCTCCCTCAGCCTCTCCTCATAGGGCTTGTGCTCAAGGCCTCTCACCAGCCTCGTTGCCCTTCTCTGGACATGCTCCAGCAATTCAACATCTTTCCTAAACTGAGGGGCCCAGAACTGGACACAGTACTCAAGGTGTGGCCTAACCAGTGCTGTGTACAGGGGTACAATGACCTCCCTGCTCCTGCTGGCCACACTATGCCTGATGCAGGCCAGGATGCCATTGGCTCTCTTGGCCACCTGGGCACACTGCTGGCTCATGTTCAGGCAGCTGTCAACCAGTACCCCCAGGTCCCTTTCCACCTGGCTGCTCTCCAGCCACTCTGACCCCAGCCTGTAGCTCAGCATGGGGTTGTTGTGGCCAAAGTGCAGCACCCGGCACTTGGATTTGTTGAATGCCATCATGTTGGACTCTGCCCATCTGTCCAGCCTGTCAAGGTCCCTCTGTAGAGCCCTTCTACCTTCTAACAGATCAACACCTGCTCCCAGCTTGGTGTCATCTGCAAATTTACTGATGATGGACTCAATCCCCTCATCCAGATCATCAATAAAGATATTGAAGAGGATGGGGCCCAGCACTGATCCCTGGGGGACACCACTAGTGACAGGCTGCCAGCTGGATGTGGCACCATTCACCACCACTGTAGGTACAATGCAGTCAACTTTGAGATTGGCATGTCCTTCCTGTCTATTTCAGAGAAAAGCTTTCCTTCTTTCTTCCTGCTCTGCACTCCTCACCGCCACTGAAATGAGAATAAATATGAAGTGATCTTTTTAGTTTATGCATGTTTTACTGAAAGGTTTTTGCTTTTGGCTCATCTTCTCTGGCCAAGTGGATGTCTTCTGGGGACCTCTCTGACAGTTGCTGTAGTATTTGGCAGCTTCTGGTACTATAAAACGTTCTGTTTTCTTCTGACAATATAACATATGGTAGAAGAAGTGCTGTGTATTAACCTTTACTTCTTTTGGAAGGTGATAGATTACCATTAATCACATTAATCACATGCACATATAAACATTTCATCTACAAGTAACCAGAGGAGTTGAAGAATTATTCCCAGTAACTTTTCCCGTATTATTCCCTGATGTTATAGGCATGTCAGCGTGAAAATACTTTCCTTCTTCATTTGAGGAAAAGGTAATGCTGTTCTGTATTAGGACACCCATCATGACCAATTTCCTTTGCAGTCAGTCTACATCTTTTGTTTTTCATTTATTTCTTAGTGTGCTATGTAAAACAGGAATGCTCTTTCAATGCTGCCTATAGCGTGAAATTTGCTTTGTGTGTAAAGTGTGTCATGTTTTTGTGCCCTGCGTTTCCAGTTATTAAAGTGAATTCGAGCTCTCACGTTCCAAACTTGTTATCTTCCTGTTTCATAAAATGTGTGTGGAATTTTCCCATGACAGAGTGACTGTTGTCAACTGTGCTCTTTGGCAAGTATTTTCATGCTGAGGAACCAGATGGATGGGCAGCAGAGAAAGCTATCTCCTTGTTTAAAATTACATGAACTGGAGACCATTCTTGTTAATTGAATTAGTGAGGTCAGTGCGATCTTTCTAATAAGAGTAAATTAGGTCTTTGCATAATTTTGCATTCTTATTCTGAGTTTAAGAGCAGTGTAATAATTCCTGGCTAAGAACTTCAGGGATTTAAATATTGAAATAAATATTTGTGATGATAAATCAAGTCTTTCTGGAATCCACAGCTTTTGCAAAACCTCAGAGGATTATTACATATTCACAGGCCATCTGAGTATTTTGTACAATTTTTCTTTACATTTCTCAGTTATTATCTATTACAAAATCAACCTTCAAACCAAAACCCAGTTCCTCTCCGACCCTCCCCCCCCATTATGACATCCCCCCAAAACTGGTATTGTTACTATTCAGAAGGTTGGTTGGTATTCATTCCATAAGGGGAGTCTGGAAAAAAATGCATGGGATGAAAACTGTTGCTTGTTTCTATTTTAAATTTGCATATGCACAGTACATTGTTTTAGTCTCTTCTCAGACCTAACATCTGGTTTATGTGTTTACCCTGTATCCTCTCATCAAGGGTTTTAGCATTAAATAATGATAATACTGGCATTTCCCCAAAACAAACAAATAAACAAACAAATGGACAAATAAATAAATAGTTTTCAGTACAGCTGAAAAAGCTATACAAAACTAAACTGATAATGTCTTCAATGAAACAGCTTGTGAGGTAGAGCATTTTATGGTGGGATCTTGGAAATTGTACTTGATGCTGAGACAATTTCATAGAAGTTAGCATGTGATAGACTTTCAACTATTTTCTTTTGAAGTAACCTGTGAAATTGGGAATTCTAGAGTAATGCAGCAGATCTGTAAGGACAGCTCTTGTTTGTGAGGGTGCTACTACAAGAATATACTACAGTTATATTCCTCTGAGAAGTCACCTTACCTTCTTAATGAGTCTGAGAGAAGTTTTCCACACAAGCTACATTTCTCCCGTGTTTCTAAAATGCACCATTGAGAATTAAACACTGTTCATCTCTTGCCACTGAGCTTCAGGGTCACCTCATGGCAGTACCTGTATAAAGCTGGAAAGAAACCCTACAATTCAGAAGAAAAAGCAATTTGTAATTCTATGCTTTAAACTCATAGAATGTGGGTAAGATGACCCCATAAAGGTCACCCAGTGGGATTCCAATACAAATTATTTCTTAAAGAATATTACTCCAGTCCTTCATCTTGAAAAAGAATTTGTACATCCAGGCACTAGAGTACTTACTGTTCTTTCATAGCACAAGTCAAACAGAAAGGTAGTTTTGCAGTGAGTGGAAAGCTATGTATTACTACAGAACACCCTGTGAAAATCGTGGTGTGGCTTTTAGACATCCTTAATTTTATTTCAGATCAACAGCTGCAATTTTAACATTATTTGACATGCTGTGCATATATTATTTAAGCTACTGTTCAGAAGCAGTTCTAGCAGACAGGTTTCTATGAATTTTGATTTTTTTTTTAGCTTTATTCTTTCTTCAGTTATTTCTTTAATCCTTAAAATACGAAGTAGCATGAGAACTGGTGTTTCCTGGCAAGTCAAAACCTTTGTTTCAGACTAAATTCAAAGTAGAAATTAAAAAGAGATATTTGAATGGACATTCATACCTTTTGATTCCTAGGGCAAGCTGCTCCGGGTGAGTGCATCAGGAATGAGAACATCATTTTATAAGAAAACAGCTGTTTCTGCCAGCATTAGCTACTGAAAGTCAAGAACTATTGTGAAGTGGTTTACTTTGGGAATTCTGTTGAAACCACACCTGTTGGGGAAGTTGTAAGGGTTGTAAGCTGACAAGAAGTAAATGAAACCATCCCTGACACAACCAGGTGCAGAATAGAATGCTTTTAGCTTACTTTTATTGAGTGGGGTGTCCTATGAAACAAGGATGTGTCCAGCAGTACTGGGAGGTACCCTGAGAGAGGGGGAAAATAGTATCAGGGGAAGAAGTCCCAACACAGCTAAGGAAGATGGAGGCATCTGTCCACTCTATCTTTTGGACTCTGCTAAGAGTGAGTTTTCATACAGAAGAGGAGAGTTCTAGGAGATAAATGAAACAGACAAGTTTTTGTGGTGTGTGTCATCCTCTGCTTGGCTAACCTGGTGGGAGAGAGTTCCCTTGTCCTCAGGGAGAGGGGATGGCATGAAACAAAATTAATCCCATACTGACCAGAAGGTTTGTGTGCTGTACAAATTAAATCTCTTGAGAGAACAGTTTGATCTCTGTACTTAATTGATGGAATTATTTATTTAGAGAGTTAAAGTTTCTAGCTTGAGTCCCAGCTTGTGACACAAAATACCATGAGTGCTTAGGAGCTAAGGGACAGCAAGGAATAGGAGAAGTCTCACTAAACTCATCTGAGTAACTTTTTCTTAGTTCTGATCTAGAAATAAATTTTGCAAAGACAGTGGTAAGTCTTTAAGATCAGTACAATATCCATGCATTTCATATCAGGCAGTGAGCCTGAGACAAGCATTTATGAAATACTTTTATCACAAGTAGACATTTGCTTGAAATTTCTTGGAAATACTAAAAAATGTGACATTATCTGCACAAGATGAGATGTAATTTTATAAGCAGGAGCAACAAACAGTAGAAAAATGTAACTGCCAGCTTAATTTTTCAGATGGTGTACTAATTTATTAGTTTAAATGGAAACTAAAGCTTCTCGTTCTAATGGCTCTGTTCATCAGCAGTATTAATAACGTAACTTGGAAATATCTCTACTTTCTAGCTTCCTCTCCCCAGAAGAAATAAAACTTATCTTCTAGTCTCTCAGCCTTTCTCATCACCTCTTGTAACTAAATCATCACCTCATATCTTTTAGCTGATCTTAACTTAAATTTCTAAAAATTTTATTTGGAAGTGATTTTTTAAGTCAAAAACTATTATTATATTCTACTCCTAAGATGTTCTTCCTCCTTGATGTCACTCTGATAAGTAACTGAAATACTAAGTATGGAGTTCACATGTTAGATTCCAGCTGCATGGCTGTGCTGTTTGGTCAATGACAATGCAAGAGTGTCAGAGTGAAAGAATAACCTGAAACAGTACTTGACCAAAAAAAAAAAACAAACCCCAAACCAATAGTGATGGGAAATTTACCTGCCTTTTTCACTGATCATCCTCTGATTTGGTTGTGGTTTTTTTTTTTTTTGATTCTGTAAGAGGAAGCTCAAAAAACCCTCACCTGTTTGCATCTACCTCTAACTGATAGTTTTAAAAGTTCTTAGTTGTCTATCAATGCAGTTAGGCAAACGTAGTGGAATCTATGCAGAGTATACCTACAAATGCATACAATTCAAATCAGTAGTTAGGCTGTCAAGTGTCTGACAAGAAACAGGTGTGTTATCTTGCAGTCCATTAGCATCTGAATGACAGGTAATTGTGCTTAAATTAAGGAAAGATGGGGCTCTCAGCAAGCCTTCTCTGTTGAAGGACAAAGAATGTGATGTACTACTTTTTACTTCAATTCAGGACACCCTGCTTAAAAAAAATACTACTTGTGCAAGGCCAAGATGCCAAACTTGGGTTCAGATACTGCATCTGCGCTGAAGCTGTGAATGTACTTAGATTCATGGGTAGTTAAATCCCAATGAAGCTTCCACATGCTATGCAGACAAATACATTTTCATTTTCCAGATGGATAACGTACTTCTTAAAGTGAGGTTGTATTTTCACTCCTCAAAATCTCTCATCTCTTGATGTTGTTGTGACAAGACAGGAGTAGAAATGATGAACTTGTCTGGTAGGTTTCAAATATATTTGAATATAAAATAAATATAATAAATAAAATAAACTAAAATAAGCACTAAATAGAAATATTTTATATTCTCAAGTATAAGTATGGAAGAGATGTTTATATTTCGGTTGCATCTTTTTAAATATTTTGTGTTATATTGCTGTAGTTTTATTAATTATAGTTATGCATTATGGTAATTAAATGTGGTTTTTATTTCATAGTAAGCTTAATTAGTCTGTTGACAAAATGATAGCAGAATGGATGATAACTTTAAATATGTCTTTATGCTTATTTTTTTTTCTGTCATCTTCTATCTTTGTTTCTGAAACTTCAGACTGTTTAAAGTAATGCTCTCTAGAGGCAGAATTACTTTCTAACATCCAGTTTTAGAAGTGAGCTGTATTTTATTGCTCTGAGCTAACAGCAAAGTATGATTCCTCTGGAGGTTGCTCCAAACAACTTTGTAAGAAAAGAGACAGAAATATTTTCGGAAACAGCTTATCCTTGACAAATATATACAGCTGTCTAATAGAGCAACCTCCTTAGACCCCATCCATGTCACAGGATTTTTTTCGTCTCTCTAATCTTCTTACTTTTACAGAATCCAGTTTTTTATTCCATTAGTATGCATGTGTATATTCTAATAGACTATAAAAATGCTGCGTGACCTACTTACTGAGAACCTGGTTTTACATCCCATTAGTGGGCATGTATTTCCACAGTAATAGACTTCTGAAAAAACTGTGTGACCCATTTATTCTGCCACATCAGTAACTCTCTATGTAGTGTGTATCTGCATGTGTGCATGTATACTTCCTTTTTAATTGTTTGTGAAAATATGAGAAACCCTTCCAGTTCAGAACAAGAGTTCTGCACTGCCTGAGCTGCTTAAAATAATTCATGACACTTGGAGGCATTTGCAATGTAAGAAAACAGAATGCAGATGAAACAAACTGTACTTAGAGGAGGATTCATATTACAATGTAACCTGACCTATTTTTGAAGGAATCCCTCTCATTTTACTGATCTGTGATTTGTTGCTGAACTCGCGCCTTTGATGCTTTGGTTTTCTCTGAGATTTACACAAGATATTGAATGAAGAGGAATTCATATAAATGAAGAAAGAATCTATTTTTAAAATTTTTCTTCCTTAGTGTAAATTTTGAATATTGTAAAGGATCACTTTTTTTTTTTTTAACCTGACATGTGCCTGTGTTATTTAGTATGGTTTATTTTCCGTGCTACCCTTGATTTCATAAACTTCTATCAAAACTCTCTTTCAGAGACTGAAGAGTCCTTGTTGATTCTAATCCAAAACTATTTAATAGGTTTAGTCGTTGTTGTCAGCCCTCTCTGTACTTTAAGTTTTTCTGGTTTATTCTTTTAGATCACAGGGAGACCAAAAGTTGATATCATTTAAGATGAGTGCACCATGAACTCCATAATGGTGGTGGGGTTTCTTGTTGGGTTTTTTTTGGTCTTTATTTCTTTCTTCATACTTTGTAAGATTTAATTTACTTTGTTTTGACTGCCACTGAACAGTAATCTGCTGGCTTCATAAAATTAGCTATTATAACCCCAGATCTGAAATCCAAGTGAAGGAACTCTCAGCTGAAAGCTTATCAAATATGCAAAGTGACCATTTTGCTATTTGTATCATGGAATGTTCTTTAACTTTATGTGCCTTGGTGGGTACTTTGTCAGATATTTAGGTTTTTCTTTCCATATGTTTTCAAGGAGATACAGTACCTCGTGGTATAGTGCTGTCCTTGGTGTGTCCTCAGGGTGCCATGGTTTTAGATGATTTGTGCAGATGTCCATCTGCTTTCAGACATACCCTAGAGTGTTTTACATCCTGAATCAGAAGCATATGGTACTGGTTTTATAACATCACTCTCTTTGTATCACCATATTGCTGAAGAGACTTGAAAACTCAATGTGGTTCTGATCTGCTCGAGGAATAGTTAACCTAGAAGCAGCTTTGCCACTTAAATCTTGACTTATTCATTGTCCATTGTCCTTTCCTACCTGCACCCAGTGGTTGTTGGTTTATAGTCACAATGCAAATCAGAGATGAGTCCCAGAATTTAAACAGATGATTGAGGCAGTGTCAAAAATAAATGAGCATAGCACAGGAGAAGAGGACAGAGTGATTAAGTTCAAATGATTTATAAAACTATGTGTACATTAGTAAGAGAGGGTATTGTAGTGCTCTGGGTTATTACTGTGTTTTGGTGTGATATTATTCCACTGAATTAACAGTACTTAATTTGGGGGTTTTACATTGTTCTTCTGAGGCAGAAGCAATTGCATGGAGAAGTTACACAAAAGCATATGAACATGTTACTTTATTGTACCTCATCAGCACATAAATGCTTCCCTACTATTATATCACAGGAACTTATTTATTTGCTTTAAACATTATACCTAGGTTTATTAATTGCAGTATTGGAATTAACATAACTGGAAAAGTTGTTCTATCAAGACTGGCATTATGAGATCAATGTTGTAGCTAACACTTGATGCATAGTTAACACATCTGACTTGCAGTTAATCATCACACACTACTAGGGAATGGTACCATATTAAATAAGTTTTTCTACCACAATATTTTATCTACCATGATATTTTATCTACAAGGTAATGTTTAGAAGATGGCCATTTTGTTTTGACTTTTCCCTTTGGGAACTCAGTGTGAAGGGATCAAAATAACACAAAAGTTCCAAATTAAATCCATTAAAAGTTCACTTACAGTGAACAGGATGCCCAGAGAGTCTGTGGAGTCTCCTCTGGAGACTTTCAAATCCCACCTGGAAGCATTTCTGTGTGATC
This sequence comes from Indicator indicator, assembly GCF_027791375.1. Lineage (NCBI taxonomy): Eukaryota > Metazoa > Chordata > Aves > Piciformes > Indicatoridae > Indicator > Indicator indicator. The sequence continues at coordinate 9,361,810 of NC_072025.1, forward strand.
TGCTTTGGCATGGGGGTTGGACTCGATGATCTTTTCAGGTCCCTTCCAATCTCTAATGTACTGTGATATTGTGAGTCCACAAACGAGAAAATGCTTAGGAGTTTTCTCAACTCTTATTTAGCCTTGCAAAACATAGTGCATCTTCCCTCATGTTACCAATAAATTATTCAAAGTTGCAAGCAGTGCATGCCTCAAATAAAAGGATATGTGACCTGGAAAGATGCAAGATTAGTTTTGAATTTCTCAAGGTATATTACACAAAGTATTTTATCTATTTGATATCTAGGAAGATGAGGTATTCAACATTTGAAGAGACCTAGTTAGTTAAGGGAGCGAATATTAATATTTGCTTGTTTTAGACTCAAACATTATGTTCTTAGACCTGTAATAAGAATATGCTCAGGAAATTACAAAAGGCTGACATTCATCTCATGTAGGATCATATGATATCTTTATTTAAGATAGTGAATCTTTGTTTATGTAACTTGAGAATGGCCGTCTGGTTATTTGGCCAGTACTGTTGACATTTCTCCATTTGAGAGTAATTAGGTTAGAGAATTGCTAGGAATCACTGATAGTTAATCTGGAATTGGGTTAAATTAAGCTACTCTACCCATCAGTTACTGGAACGAATCTCTTGGAAGTAAGGAATGAGGGCACCTCAGAAATTAAAAACTGGCTTAAGGTGAAGTGTTTCAAGTATAGCATGCTGGTATAGTTTCGCAAATAGCAACTGTCACTTCTACCAACAACAGTGATAGCCTTTTGGTATCTTATTTCTTTGTTTACTCAAAATATAGAGTGGTGTAAAATATCTTGAATATATCATTTACAGTCTCCTCCATCTGTGAGTGCACTGAAACAGTCTTGTTCTCCATCTGTCCCTTGTTTCTATCATATGGAGGATTCAGTAAAAAATGTGGTTGCTTTCTTTGGAACAGTCTCAAAACCCCTGAGTGAACACAGCTAAGTGAAATATTTAAGCATATTGCTGTTATTTTAATAAATTGAGTCTAATTTTAGTACTAGTGATTTAGATATTAATAGTTCTGAGTCAAATCCTGAATTTTTGGCTACATATGTGGCATATTACTGGTTTTAGTGCAGACAGTTCCAATTATCATTGGAACAACTGGGAAGATAATATTTCCTGCATCTCTCTTATTTGTAATATTTTACATGCTTTTTTTTTATTTTTAACCAATGATACTTTCAAAAGCAGGTCTTTAAAGATGTAAAGTCTAGCATCCTATTATTCCTTTTAGTACAATCCTATTTCTTTACCAGTTCCATAATAATACAGCATGTTAAACAATGTTTAACACCTGAGAAAATAGTGTTGTATTATGTTGGAAAATGTGGCAGTTAAAAACATGAATATATTCACTCTTTACTTTTCATGGGCCACATTTAGTCTATAGCTTTTGGGATATTAAACATACTAACTACATTTAAAATTTGAAATCCAATTCATGAAGATATCAAAAGATGGAAATCCTTTTCCCATCTTTTGGGTATGGACACAGAATATTATTTACCCTCCAGCCACAGATTTGCTAGATAAACAGCTTTTTAGTTTTTCCTTCTTTGGTTGTCTCTACAGGCCATCTCTGCATTGTACCTAATATGAATTGGAAATACTGTCTTTATTGAACATGTTATAATTACATAAAATAGGCCAGAAGTTTGTTATTGCCTTTTACATTTGCAATAATACATCAGCATGTTTCCTAGAGATGTTTGACTTCTCCTTTCCTAATCTTCCTGCTGTGCAAATGTCATTCTCTATTCTGTTTTCTTACCTTCCAAGAGTCCTCTTAGACCTGGATTAGGATTTTCAAAAATTAATTTTTCTGACTAAGGATGAAGGTGCATAGATAGAAGAGCTGATCTGGGAAAGAAGATGGGGGAAGCAGGTGAAGAATCAGGTGGGGACATCAAGTGCTGTCTTGGTGAGAGAAGAGAGGAAAAATATTACCCAGAAACATAGAATATCCTTTGTCAGAAAGGACTATGAGGATCAGTGAATCCAACTCCTGACTCCACAGAGTGGAAACTTAAAGTTAAATCATATATTGCCCCTTCATTAACAGTTGATCCCAGTAGTCCAGCCCTTACTGTGGCACCAGTGGAGCCTATGTTAACAGGTAGTGCCTGGGCACTGTAATGCTATCTTCAACACAGTCCTTACCTGACGACTACTCCTGCTACTCTACTTTGACAGTATTTTTTTTTTTCTTCTGCTTCTTTGATTTTTCCAGTGTTCTCAGAATTGCTCCTCAACTATGCTTCTGCCTCTGTGGTTGCTTGCATGAGTTCTGAACTTGTTGACACAGCTTAGTGAATTATTGTCATCTTCCATGGATGCCAAGGTTTCAGCTCAGCTACTGGCTGATGATCTAGACTGTAAGTATAAACACCCCTCTTTTGAAAAGCTTATAGTAAATGAGAGAAATTATTATTTCACACAAATCAGGAATTCTAACATGTGTTGTACATTAGTTATTTAGAAACATAATTCTCACTTTTAAAAATACATCTGAGATGGTGCTCTGTGCAAAACTTGTAAAACTGTCATTGTTTTGCTAGCCATTGCTAGGTAACTGCTGGTGCTTTTGTGTTTCATATAAATGATTAGAGAGATTGACTGTCATGTTTGCTATGTTTGCAGGAAGTCTAGCGCAAGAAAACCTCAAACTTGTTGACATGTAGGTGCTGTCTCTGTAAATGTTAAGTAACAGGGGTGTGGTAGGTGCCAACAGATGGTAGTTACATGCAGTCTTTCAAGTAGGTTTTTTGCTTGGTCTATGAGCATATGTTCCATCTTGGGAAGACATGCTGTGTTGTTGTTAGCTTTGATGATGCAGGTCTCAGTATAGTGTCAGATCTTTTGGAGAGGACATATGAGAGCAGCAGGAGAATTTGCTCTCTACCCAGGCTTCTGATTAAATTCAATACTTGAGGCAGAACAGAACTTTGAAAACTGCCCACTGCTTTAGGGCTTATTATTCAAGGAAGTGATTGCCTAGAGGCAACTTGATAATTCCTGTTCCAAATGTTGAATAAAGGTCCTATATGAATAGAACAAGTTACACTTAAATTATACCCAGATTTGATGTCACTAGTTTCTCTTCCATTAGGCAGCTGACCTGTAAGGCCCCAGACATCTGCCGTCATTTGGAAGAGCAGTGTCAGAATGAAAACTGCTGGGGGAAGCAAGAGAGACAGGGAAAAAATATTTCTCAGTATCGTACAGATTATGTGTGATATTTCATTCAAATGATCTGTCTGACAAATTGTATGAGTTATACATCTGTTAAGGGAGAAAGCAAAGAAAAAAGAATCAACTGTATATATGTGTGTTCTGTCCAGTTTCATTGCTGGTCATAGATATAGATCGGCTTGACAATGCAGATAAATACATTCCTTGGTTAAGAAGTATAGATAATAGTGAAGGAAGAAAACTAGCTTTGAGGTTTAAAGTGCATACTTTGTCTTCACTTGTACTTGTGCAGCCTAACAGTGGTCCTTTTGTTAGTCATATTCCTTGTTCTGTCATGCCCAGTGTTCTGGTGTTATGAAAACAACTTTTTGTGTTTACTGAGAAATGTTGTTATTCCACAGGTTTTACCTGGGGAAAGTCTGATAAATTTATATATCTGCTAATATATGAATTCCTGTTCAATGTATGAAGTATGTTGTTGTCTTTCTCTTTGTAACATAGCTGATGGAGAAAGAAAAACTCTGGGTTTTGATAGTCTTTTCTGAATAAAAAAGGGTAATAAGAATGATCATCACTGGCCAGCTGGAGTGGCTCTGAGAGGTACACCAATGTCTTCACATCTTACACTGGCCACTACTCTGCACATGAGTCACACCCCTGGGTCTCTCTGAAAAACAGAACTCTGCCCGTGGGTGCTCATTTAGAAGGGTTTGCCTGGTCAAACCATAGTCACAAAATAAGACTTTCTGAGAACATGAAGCCTGAGCTTAGGGATTGGTTCAGAAAATCAACTTGGTAAGAAAGAAAAGTAATGCAGGAAATTGTTGAGACAAATGGATGAAGCATATATATATACACCCACTTATTTTCTTTTTATTTTGAGCAATGCTAATTTATGAATTTTCCCTGCACTTGGCTGCTTATTCAACCTTTCGTCATCTCCTTGTTTGTGCAAACTAATTGAGCTTAAAAATAACCTTTATTTGGAGCACATATTTACATGCTGAAAGCCACTGAGGAAAGAGTGAGAGTGCATGTAAGTTTGCCTATCTCCTCAAGCTAAATTCCAAAGTTTGCAGAAGAATAAAGCTCATGAAGGAAAGCTTGGAGGTGTGGTGATAGATCTCTAGGAAGATGAAATTAATATTCACATGTGCTGCAAGGGAAAAGTTTTACTGATACTATCTTAAGGACTCTGTAAAATGAGAGAAAAGTATTCACTCATCTATTATGCTGAAAACAAGAGAAAAGCATTTTTGAAAAAAACAATGTTCCTTCAGCTCTGTAGTTCTCTTTTTAATTATAGATTCTAGGGAACCTGAGAAGAGGCAGCCAGCAGTAGTAAGTAATTCACGTTCTGGTGAAGGACCTTTTACCGAAGCTGGTAAGGACAATGGCTACTTAGTGATACTTTGGATTGTGCTTTTTTTTTTTTCTTTTTAAAATTTATTTTTCAGTCTTGCAATTCCTATTCCAATTGTTAGTTTAAGTGTAAATCATCCTCTTGTGTAGTTTAGGCATATGAACAAATGGAATAATTTTGGATGTGCTAGTTTGTATGAAGTTGCATATGCAGTACTGATCAAAATTACCTCTGCTGAGTTGCTACACTGAACACTGCAAAGATTTTCTTGAGAAGATATTGGCAAATCACAAAGCAAATGAGGGAGGATAAAAAGAGATGAACAGGTGCGTATGGAAGGAGAGTAGATAGAAAATATTTGCAGACACCTTTGGGTTTTGTAAATGGTTTAATGATTTATGTCTAATGACATGGTTTAATGACCATGGGTTAGGTCAAAGGGTAGATTTGGTGATTTTAGAGGTCTTTTCTAACTGAAACAGATCTATGGGTCTGTGACCTTCTTTTGTGAAGCAAGCGAGTATAGATATGCCTGAATGATACAGATGCCACCAGATATCCCAGAAACTACTTGTGCTTTATATGTACAGTGATGCAAATCTTACCAGGCAAAAGATGAAATAAAGCAATTGAACAAGGGATTCCTTAACTTTGGGTTTGTATATCTGATGGGTTTGGTTCACGCAGATTAAGTCATCACATATTTGTGTGTCTGTAGAGAAAAAGGCCTTTTAAGAATATTAAATACTCAGCTATTACACAGTAATAGCTGTTAGGATGTTGGTTGTATCCACAAGAGGTATTAGGAGCATTAAACTTGAATAGATTGCCTCATCATCAATATGTAAGGTTCTGTTTATCAGAAATATTTGCTTGCCTTCTTCCCCCTTCACCTCTAGAAGAGGCTTTGAAGAGGACTTGTGGTCAATATATTCCCAAATAGAAAGGCTGCCTCTTCTATTTCTGTAGATATTGATGGTCAATTTTGCAGATTTATTTTCCACCTCTCTCCAGGAGGTATTTGAAGTCCATCTGCATGCATTTCGTTGTTTGAAATCTGCATTGATCAGATGTATAGGTGAAGGGAAGTTCAAATGAAGGTGTATTTGGGGAGGGAGGGTGGTGAAAAAACTCTGCTTCTTCTGGTGTGTGTGTATATATATGCTTTCAGAGTTGATAGTGTACTGGAATAGTTATGCATAATCCTTTTTATATTTCAACTCTTGTTTATTTATATCAATGTATATGGCTGCTCCAAAACTTGTTTATTTTTATAATAGCCAATCAGCATGTAGGAGAGTTAAACCGTGCAACTTGGGAGTAGCTCATCAGCTCTATAATGAAGACAAATGGCATGTAAAATTTTGCTGCCTGATTATGCAAAAATAGCTTTTTATGACAGCTTGGCTTTGCAGTCTGTAGAAAGCCACACACCATGCATCTGATTAATCACGCATGATGAGACTGAAAGAAAGAAGAAACAAACAAACAAACAAACAAAAAAGGTGCTATATACTCTGAGTCTCTTGCAAGAGACCTGGTGCTGAAAGTCATCTTTGTAGACTGACTTCAAGGCTGAAATAGTGAAATTCTCAAACTGTAATAAGATTAATTAAGAATTAGCTCTGTTACTGTGATTATAAGAACACCTAATATAATCTCTAATGGAAAATATTTGCCAGGATTGGTTAGATCATAAATCATTTGATGGAAAGGACAAGCAGAAAAACAGTCCTGAATTCCTGATCTCTTGGTTTCCCTCTGGGATCTAACTTACAAAGCACGTTCATTGGTGATAACATTGAGGGTAGGTTCCTGCACCCAAATGAATCCACCTTATTTGTCTTGACTAGGAAGGATTATGGCTTGGGACTGTTTCCAGCAGAAGTCAGTTGTGACTTTTTGTTTCTTTCTTTTTTTTTTTTTTTTTTTTTCAGTTGACAAATGCACTACAAAGCTTCTTGCATAAGTTTCCATTGTCCTTGACATCTACAAAAGCTGTTTTAAGAAATCTTAAAAGGCACAAAATGCCTGAACTTGCTGTGCTCCTGACATGCTGTTTAAACAAGGAGAATCACGAATCTCAGAAGATTTGCAGGTGTCTTGTTTTGGGAGATTTTCAGGTTGCAGTTCAGGACTCCTGAAAACAAAATGCTTTCTCATCACAATACATTTGGTCTGTGGAGGATAAGGGTTGTTGATTGTCACAGCAGTAAGTGACACATTGTCTATACTGTCAGTAGAATAAATGGCTGCAGTGACTTTCTCAGCATATATAGTGCTGTATCAGAAAGCCAGAGGAAACTGAGTCAGATGATATGTTTTCCATTCATCTTTAGACTTTCTGTCAACATCAAGGCAGTTATATACAAATGAATGGTAGTGAAAGCAGACTGCATTGTAGTGCAGCAATATAAAAACCTAACCCCAAGCACTGATTGTGAATCTTTTTCACTTATATGCCAAACAATAGCTTGCTTTTTGCATGGATTTTGTGTTGGAACATAAAGCAGTATTTTCTGGATATTACTTTTGTCACCAGTACTGTAGCTAATCTCATCAATGATTTCCAACTCTATCACCTCTGCATTATTGCCTTATGTATATCTACACAGTATTTCCACTGTGCAGCAGGAGAAATGTGACCTAATTTTCCAGAAATAGGGCCTGGTTGAGGATAGAAAGCTGAGGTAATGACTGTACAATTACTTTAAGGCAGTTGATTCAACCTAGAAGCATTGTACAATATTGCAGGGCTGCTCTGTAGTGATGCAGTAGGGACTGATTGTGAAAAGACAGGATCGAATAGGCTCACAATAATATGGGTGGCTTACTGAAAGATAGAGACCTACACTTTCTCTGCTTATACATACAGTCCCTTCCTTTCCCAGATAGGAACTCCACAACAGCATATTGGAGAGGAATTTGTAATGTGACACTGTGGTTCCAGAATGTGTTTTAATCTTAGGGCTGAAATTCAGGGTGTTTCCTAATAGGAGACTTCAGCAATGCCTTGGGAAAGATTCAAGGTGAGCTAGTTGAAAAATGTCTTAGAGTTAATTCAATATCTTAGAGTTAATTCAATAAAACAAAGATTGTGGCTTTCAAACCTATATGAGTTCCTTCCATCTTCATGAGATTTAATTACTTGAACTCAGGTTTCTATTATCTTTCTAACTACATAGTTGTAGGAAAAATGTGATGTTTGCTTCTGGCAGTAATTAGACCATGCCATGTTTTCATCTGAAGGACACACCCAGTTTGCAGAAACAAAATCAATAGTACTGTGGATATGCTGGTTTGGCTTTAGCTTATGTAGTTCCCTGATTAATGCATTTGCCTTCCAGGGTCACAGGGAGCGAAACAGTACCAGGAAGCAACATTTCTTGAGTTTGTGGAAGGACAAAGCATAAAAGTTTCATTTGCACAGTATAGTAGAAGAATATGTTCAAAATTCAATAAACAGGACATGTCTTTGACAGTTTTGCTGACAGCTGACTGCTAATGTCAAAGTTGGAAAGTCACCTTTTGTTTATGACAACAGTGTGATGTGGATATCATTCTCTGCAGGTTTGTTATTCATACCAGCTCAGAAGACTGCAAAAGAGGTGAATATTTGTTAAATTCACTTATATGTTCTTTATACTGTTGTTAGAGTTCAGAATGGAGAAGAATCAGACCTGAAAAAATGTTGGATATTCAGAAACAGTCTGGCAGTGTGTCAGTAATCCAGCATACAGGAGAGAGCAGGTTGGGATGACAGAGATGATAATTTTGTTTCAGAGAGCCTGAATGAAAGAGTTGTTTCTTATGTGGCCCAAAACTCAGTGCAAGATGCAGATCCACCTTTCTTGAACCAATCTTCCTCTATAGACATTTGCTGTTCTAAGAGGCCCACTATGTAGGGATTGCTTTTATGGAAGTGCTAAAAGCATTGAGGAGACATATTTGCAAAATCATTCTCTATTGTGTGGTTTTAATTGAACACTATTCACTGCACCCTCACTCAGCAAACAGGAGAGAAGGAATGGTGACAGTCTTTGTATTTTGTATCTCATCTGCACCATCTTTAACTCTTCCATTCAATGAAAAAATAATCAGTCTCTATGATTTACAAAAGTTGCCTTAATTCCATAAATGTTAATTTCTTTCCTTGGGAAATGTTCATCTGGGTGAACGTTTTATTGGAGTGGGGACTTTATAGGCAAACAAACAAAATAGAAAAAAAAAAAACCTTCTTTAAAAAGATTCAGTTATGTATTGCTAGCAACAGGTAAGGCCCTGTATATTGAAAAACTCTGTGTGGTCTTTTCTCTAACCAGATGGAGTTGATAACATTCAGTCAACCTTCACTAAGCAATTGCCATGAACATTCAGGATCTAGGAACAAGAGCTTCTCTGTGCTCCTTAGAGATTACACATGCAGTTTCAGAACAACCTCTGTGGTGTACAAATATTTCCAATTTCCTCAGGTGGTAATTTTTCACCTGAACTTACTCTTGTCCTCAAAATTTCATACACAGACATCATTTCCTTATGTTTACTTAATACAGGTGTAAAAATTGGATAATCAGTGTCTTGATTCTGAATTTGTTTGTGATTTATATGCATTATTTTATATGCATTTATATGCCTTTCTGTGAAATGCATTCTGAAAAGTCTGAATTCAGGACATAACTGCATATCAACACTTCATATATGCCTGACCTGTACTTGGAAATGCAAAATCTACCCATTGATACCAGAGTCTGCAGCAGTGAAATTGTATCAGCGGTGGTGAGATAATTATGACTGTGCTTCCCAGTGTAGATGAGGTCTTGGTTAGCAATGCTGAGCTCTGTAGATTCCGACTGTTAGCAGAAAGATGGCATGCATAATTACCTATGAGACTGACAGTCTGTATTGACTCATTTATAGTTTATAAGGGTGTGTAAAGTGTTTCTTTGCAGCTGAGCCAGAAGCTAAAACTCTTGTGAAAACATGGGAATGCTGCCTTGTTTTGATTAAAGGAAACTGATGCATGACTAAACGGCATCTTAGCTAATAAGGAGAAATGGTGCACCATTTTCTTTACCAAGCTAACAGCCAACAAAAGGGGAGCTTCATAGCTAGAGGCTGTAGTGGTTGATGTGTGGTTTTGGTACTTTCCAAACAATCAGCAAGTAGGTGTATGTATTGCTGAATATTTTGAAAAGGTTAGAGAAATATTAATGAAACATAGTATTTACTGAAGGAAAATAAATCACCCTATGTTTAGAGCACCTGATATTTTATATATCACTTGAAGAAGAGTGTTGTTCATTTGAATATTCAGTTTTTTTTTTTTCCCTTTGAATTAGTATTATTAGAATCAGGCAGCATACTTAGAAAACATTTGATGTTGTTTCCTAAAATGTGTGCATGAATTCCTTCCATCTGAGCTTGGTTCTTGATTTTCAGAATGTGTTCTTCTGTGTGAGTACGATGGTAGTCTTGATTTTCCAGGTCTGATAGGCATTCAGGAATGTGTGCAGTTCCATACTCTTAATTACTTTGGGTTTATATATAGCATTACTGTAAGCTCAACTGTTAGGAATGTTTGTTACTGTTTACCAAATTGGATAAGGAGCTGGGAAAGCTGATGAGAGAGAGGCTGTGAACACAACCTGTGCTTGTGATTCTGATTCCAACCAAATGAGATCCGTCAGTGTTGTTATTCGTGTGATAATTTTGTATGATCTGGCAGAAGCATTTCTCTAGGTGTTCTGACTCCTGCTAATAAGTTTGAGAAGGAGAGATACAATGTGTACACAATCAAAATAGAGGTCTCTTCAGTATCCCTAAGTAATTATTCTGAATTATTATATCCATAATGGATATAATAGCAACGTATAGCAATCTTGCTAGCAACTTTCAAATTGAACTTGATTAATATTTTAATAATTTTTTTCTTTCTCAAGTCCTTGGATTGATCTTTACTTAAAATTTGTTTCTTCTCCAAGTTTTTCACCTAAAACAACTGTACATGGACACTACGTTATACATGCATCCTTCTTAAAATGGACTTGGTCTATTTCGTGTAGAAACTTACAAGTCTCAAATATAAATTGTGAGAAAAGCCAGACTACTTAGAGTAGTGGTTTCAGTTTGCCAGATTTAATTTGCTTCCTTGATAGCTTATGTTAAAGGAAAGGTGAAGTTCAAATGCACCTCTTTTTAAATCTGAGTGGGTTTTGTGCTGTGTAATCTTTGCCAGCTGACAGAATAACCTTGACAGAGTGTAGGTGTTGGCCTTTTCTTCTTTTCATACTTATTTATCCTGCTATCCTAGTACCATTCAATGGGAATTAATTTCTTCAGAGATGATTGAAGAAGTCTTGTTTTAAATATAAGCCATTTTATGTGAAGTTTAATTTACAACATAATATTCCTGGCTAATAGCTATAATTGATATATTTTTACTGAAAAAGAATTTGATTCCTCAGTGTCCAGCAGACATGAGTCTCTGTGCTGGTTTGGGGCCAGACAGATCCTCTCTTGCCCCGAAAGGGACAAAAGAATGAGACTCACACAAACGGATTGGAGAGTGATGGAAAGTTTAAATGGAAAAGCAATTGGTGAAGCTACAGAGAACTACAAACTACAAAGCATAGTGACAAAGAGTATCCCAAAGCGTACAGAGCCTGTTACATAATTCCCAGAGCTTCCCAATCCTTCCCTTCTTCCCACCTGAGGGTAAACCCAAACCCCCCAGGGCTCTTTCTTCCCCCTCCCACTGCTAGGCAAGTCTCAGGCTGGCCAGGTCTGAGACTGCCCCCCCCTCCATTCTCCTCCTGGCATTAGGCCTAGACAGGCCTAAGAGGCCGTGAGGATACTCCCCCGGCATTACCCGATAAGAGAGGACATCTCCCATGGGAGCGGAGAGGGAAGAAAGAGGAAGAGAATGACTTTGCAGATGGCCTTATAGGGTGCAGGATTTATGGGTAGAAATACGTCGTTTCCTGTGTCCACCCCTGTGGGTGGGCACCCAGGACACCAGAGGTGTATCTCATGTGGCAGTGGCAGGGGGCACCCAGCCTAAACTGCCACACTCTCTTTCCAACAACTACAGAAGATCTTTGCCATATAATGTTTAATACTTTCTTGTCATTTAATTGCAGGGAAAACCTAAAAATTAATAATAAAATTTGTCTTGACTCAACTAAAAGGCTTTTAGAGATGTAGAGGAGATTGGTTCCCAGTTCAGTTCTCTTACATTAAGAAATTTTAAATCGGTGTGGGAAGAGCTCAGGCTAATAAGACCTAAATTTCCTCTGTTTTCAGGTTTGAACACAGGTGCAAATTTATTCTATAGATAGAAAGTTCTGTTTACAGACTTGCAGAAATGTTCAAAGTGGTATTCCCACATGACCCTCAGTTCCCTGGCTTTTCTGTTTCTGAAAAAACTTTACCTACATAACACAAATAGTCACAAATCACAAATAGTGTGGTCATATGCAAATGAAACAAAACACTCAATTTCTTGAATTCCTGACTTAGAATATTGCTACAGAGTAACTACTTGTGAAGCACATAACCTGCTCTTAGGTGACTAAATTGGCATTCAGAAGGCTAGCTCTGGTCATTGCTCTGTATGACCCTAGGCACCTGTCTCTGCTTCTGTTTCCCTTTATTTTAGCATGCCTTACCTATTTTGAGAATCTCTTTGCAGCAAAAATATTTACCTCTGGTTGCATTTTTACAGATAATAGGTGACATATATAAAGTGTATCTGATATGCTATAAAACATGTTCTACTAAAATACAAATGTAAGCAGATAACTCTTCCCTATTTTTTCCCTTTTTACATAGCTTAATTTAAACTTCAGTATAATCATATGTCAGACAGCAGGCTAACTCTGAATTAAAACCTTGATCAGCTTTGAATTTTAAATTTGGGTCTCAATTTGCCCTTGTAGCTTAATGTAATATAGCTTAAGTAATTCCTAAAATTTTAAGAATACTCAGCTTTTTGAGATATTAAAATTTCTGCTTTGGACTTGTCTTTTTGATATCTACTGATAGCAAATACAGAAGTATTAGAATTTTTCAAAATGAATAATAACTGAAAGTTACCTAAACCCCCTCATAGTTAAAAAACAATTATTCCATGTTTTTATTTGTGAACTCTTTCATTTCTGGGAACTGGGAATAGACAGTTCCTATAGTGTCACGAAATTTAATTTTTGTATAGTACTCTTTCAGATGGCCAAGGGAATCACCCTACAGCTATGTGACTATCACTTCTAGGTGAAGCTTAAAACTTACTACATCCAAAGCTTAAAAATTATTACAGCATGTGCACAGATGTACTATTTTTTTTAATAGAGGAATTAAAAAATGTGCTAATGAGGCTGTAAAATAATTAAATACTTGTGTAATCTTGTTATTTACAGTTTAGCAAAAAATTGCTAAAGGTCCTGCAGAAACGTGATGCATGCAACATCTCTTAGTTCCTAGTGGTAGCTCTTGCCTTTATTACTGGGAAAGGGCATAAATTTTTTTAATAATTCCTTCCAGAAACAGAAATTATCTCTCCCTCTGTGTTGAATGAGAGAAATTCAAATAATCGCAGATGATGTGACATATTTTTCATTAAAAAAAAATAAATTAGTGTCTAAGAAAGCAAGGAATATCTGCTTTTAATGTTGAAAACTCAAGTCCTGTTAACACTTTACCAATGAACAGGAATAAGAATAAGATGAATTGTTCATATGTGAATTGAGTAGACATAAACATCAGTGAAAAGGAGAATTAGGTTTAAACAGCACTAATGCCTGTTTCCTACTGTCATTTCTTATTATGAATCCTTGTATATGATCAAATCTCAGGCAGCTTTGCCATCTGATAACAAATAAACGTTTACTGGTGTTGTTTGTGGGTATACAGTATCATAGCTTTAGTTTTTAAAGCGAAGCCTGCTAGTTTTCTCTTCTTAAAGATGCTACTGGCTGTAAGGGGTAGTTACAGAATGTTCTGAACTGAGACAAGAGGTTCAGATATTACTTCTCTAGTTCATCTGCCTGCTCAGTTGTGTGGTTTCCATTAAGAGCTACCTATGAGTCCCGAGGCTGAGCTGCATATTTATCTTCTACTTCAATAGTTTGTGTAAACAGTGTTCTCAAGTGCCTCATGCTTTTGCTCTTATTGTAATCAGAATCCCAGAAGTTATATTTATTACATTAACCATTTGCCATTACCACAGAAAAAGTTATTAGGAATTCGACTTAAGGTGCTAGTTGCACAACATAGCTATGATTGCGATCTCTTTAGAGCTTCAGAACTGTCTTGGGGTTTTTTTGTTTGGTTGTTTTTATGTTTCTTTGGGTTTTTGTTTGATTTTTAAAGCAAGTACCAGGTTTGTGAAATGAATATTGATATCCTCACTAGAGTGAAAATTGTTTTACTTTTTGTATTGCTATCTCCCTCTAGAGATTTTTTCCCCCCACACACCCCTCCACTTACTATGGATTACTGGGGGGACTTTCTTTCTTGAAATGTCAGTTGAAGTCTTCCTGCTTGATCTAATAAAATAATTGAAGTATATCAAACAGTAATTATAGGCAGTGATAGCAGCACATCCCATATTATGTCTCAGGAAAAAACAGGGTATGACAGAGAGTAAATTTGGAAGCTAAATCTGCCCTAATTTAAATTCTGATTTGTCACTGGCCCTCTATAGTTTAAAGCAATCATTTAATCCTACTCCCTCAGTCTTTGTATGAATCTTTGCTTCCCTGAGAAGACTATTGTGGATCGGTTAGCAGCACACAGGATAAATGCTGACAGTTACTTCCTGTTCTTGAAATCCTGACTTGTGGCTTCTGGCTCACTGCTAACCTAATCAGAAGTCTGTTCTTGTAATTCCATCAAGAAATATGAACTAGAAAATGAGGCTGCACAATAAAGCAATGTACACATCTGTACTGGAGACTGTAAGTCAATTAATCTACACATGGGACAGCACATTATCTTGTTCTCTGGACACATCTGCCCAGGGAGGTGGCTGAGTCACCAGCCTTGGATGTGTTTTAAGGTTGTTGGGATAAAGTGCTTTGGAATGTGGTTTAGGCAGTGAACTTTGTAGAGTAGGGTTATCGGTTGGACTTGGTGATCCTGAGGGTCTTTTCCAACCTGAATGTTTCTGTGATTCTGTGATTTATACAAACATGCTTATGCATCATGCTTGACACAGAAGCAAGGACAAAATCTTTTGGATCCCTGAGTTGAAAAGTCACATAAATTCAAACTTTTATGATGTGGTGACTTCTGCAGTCTCTAACAGGTCTCTTCACTCACACTATGCACTTTCAGATCTGACCAGACAGAGTCCAAACTGTATGAATGTTTGTGTTTTGCCTGCCCCAGCTCCCACAGTTTATCTTATTTTTCTGATATTAAGACATTGTCTGACTATAATATTTCATAGCCATTTCTAATTTCTAGTCAAATAGTGTTCTGACAACAAACCTTTCATAAGCATGTGGTATGGGCAGAAAGAATTGGAAAAGCTTCTTATACCACTTCCTTATCATATATTAACCAAAGAAATACTGAAATTATATTTGGTACTCAATATAAATCTAATAAATTTTGTTCTTATTGTAGAATCTCAAAATATATCTAGAACTTTAGTCTTACTGCTAGACCTCCTTCACAATATGGTCTGAAGAGCCTCCTTTTGTTTCTTATGGTTAGTCACAGTCACCTTGGAATATAGATTTCTGCTAATTATCCTCCATCACTCAGTTGCCTAAATAATTTACAGTGTAAAAGTCTCAAAGGACTCTGTAGCTGACAGGTCTGATTTAGAATTGTGCAGTCTTTGTTATGTGAGAAGGTCCTTTCAATTCTGCCTTTCCTTCTCTGTTTTATTGCAATGTATCGTGTTTTGGTTTGGGTTTCTTTTTTTCAGTGATATTTTATTTGATACTGTCCCTGAGATGCAAAATGTTACTGTAAATAATGCTGCTCTTCCAAGCTTTCCTCCTCTGCTTGGCAATTTATGATTTCTAATGTGTTCTCTTGGCTCTTTGCACTAAAGGCAGATGTTACTTGCTATGTATTCTAGTTAAATGCATTTGCTAATAGAACCGGTTTACAATCCAGCACTTCATACATTGTTTCTGTGTTTCAATAAGCTGATTCTAGCAGTTACATTCAGCCAGTTTGGATTCTTGGTGCCAACCTCAATAGCTGAGCATTCAGCAAAGATTTAACCCATTCTCACGGATTATTTAGCCAGACAATCTAAATAATAGCATTTGCCAAAACTGCAAGCTGTTTATAAGCGCTTTGTAAATAGAGAAGAGATTCAATTCAAGGAAGAGTTATACTTTTCATTGTTTCCATCTAACAAAAATGCAGTAAGCAAATGTTAATCGATGTAAACAGTCTTCCTGGTTTCCACTTTTTTTTTTTGCTGTGGAATTTCTTGCTGATCAGAAATTAAATTCCTTTCAGTAGAGAGATGACATTCTTCAATTATATGGGCTATTGAACACAATACAGCATACCTGAAACCAGTTAAGTTCACTGCTGCTTCTGACTCCAGCTCCTTTCAGCAGCTCCTGCAAAGTTTTGTCTGTAAAATCAAGCTGAGCAGAGGAGAACGAGGGACTTGACCTACTTTCGTGTTGGTCATTGTGCTGAGGAAGCTCAGTCCAGCATATTAGTTTCTCACAAATAACACAGGAAAAGAGGATAGCATTTTAAGGGCATATTGATGGAATGTTTACATGTATGTGCAAATTAGCACTCTGATGGATTGATGTGTCATTAGAAGGTCCTCAAAAGAATGTTCCACCCAGTTAATACTCTTGTGTTTTGGATATATATTATTCAGAGAAATGATCTCTGCAGACTCTTTGGCTTGAACTTGTTTGTGATGGCCTCTGGGCTGGGAATAGGCTTAATTTTTTTGTAACAGAGGATAGTGAAATGTGGAACTCGTATTCAGACTCAGTACAAAAGGAGAGGGGAGACCCTCTCAGGGACTAAATTGTCTTGTGCCTCCACTGAAATCACAATCAATGGAAGTAACTTCTGAACTAGACTAGACAAAATACAATGAGGATGACTATGTAAAAAGGTACTTCACTGGCTGACTGTGTTATGAAGATGATTGTCTTTCTCCTCCTTATCTCTGTAAAATATCCCAATATTCATGACATTTCACTCTTCACCTGTAACAGTCTTCCTGCCAACTGTGCTGAAATTCCTCTCTTAGGAGCTACCTCCTGATTTTTCCAGTGACTTTTCTTCTGCATCATGAACCATGATCACATCTCTTCATGCAAAGCACCCATACATATCACTTTAAAAGCAAGTCAAGGTCATGGTTTGTATTTCTGTTTTGTTTGGTTTTGGTTGGCTGGTTTGTTTTTTTAAATCCCTCTTTTTCTCTCTCAAATGTTAAAATTTTGGTCACTAAGAATTTTAAAGCATAGCAGTTCAAGCAGTTCAGCCATTCTTATTATCAAGTTTACCTGTACATAGTGCTTTTTAAATGCATGACTGCTCTGTAATGCATATAAACTCTCCGTGGTTATGGACAAAGCTCTGCCATGTGGTGTAAACTAAAACCAAGCTAGCAGGCATTATGTATGTACAGTGCCTCTCTGCTCAAAGAAATCTAGGAGACTGTTGTCTAGAGGGGAGAATAATCAACATGCTGTAGATTTCCATTAGTGTTCTACTGTTCAGTGCATATTTGGGCAATCCCTTTTCGTTTTTTTGATTCTGGTAGTCAGTAATTGACATTTGTTTTCTTAGTGTCATGACCTCAGGCCTGGAGGCTTAACTCCCATTGCGGTCAACTGCCATCACTCATCAGCAGAAAACGTCCTGCTTAGATGGGTAAACATTATTGAAGAAAATGTGTGGAGCTTCTTACACATCAAAGGAATGAAAGTTAGAGCTGCCTCAGTAACTATCAGAGGAACTGCAGTGAAGCAAGAGCATTAACTGTCAGCAAGCTCTTGTATATCTAGGGCAAGTGAAGGCAGAGATCTCTGATTTTCCTTAGTATGCTCTGTTACAGCTCCAGTAAAGTCAGCTGTGCTTATCAGTGTAAATACAATTCATGCATTATGTGTATAGTCAAACATACAGTTTGCAGACCAGAGCTGTGAACCACTCTGTAAGCTGGTTCTATGGCCCACAGTGCGCTCTAGATTGTCCTCTTTGCATTGAACTCCTAATACTGTTCTGAAAAGCTAGACAGATAGAGGCTAACTCATATGACACCCCAAATCAATGCAGATTGGATCCTAGGACTGTACCACAGTCTGCTACTGTGCTGTCAGTACTGTAGTAGAATAAGAGAAATACTGTAGTAGAAATAAGGGAAAAATATTAAAGAATAGACTTCCTTCCTTGGATTAATTTTCTGATTATCTTGTATTTATTTAGTTTGTTATTAATCTCTGACATTTTAATGCTTTCAAATGAAGTTTACAGCATGACCACTTGTTATTTCATATTCTGCAGTGATTAATTTATTTAGCTAAATTCACAGGGAAGGCTTTCAGATTTAATTGATGCAGTCTTTGAAATCTGAACCTGAATTCCCATAGCAAAATGGTCGTGAATCATTTAGGAGCAGTTTGTTTAGGAAAGCTGATTTTTCAGCTATAAAATCTGTTTGAAATGATCCATTTATTTGTTCATTTTCTTCTCAAATAGGTTTGTCTTCAAATTAGATTTTGTAGATGCATCATTTCCAGACGGATTTATACTCTGTAGTGTGTGCACACATTTACTCAGAGGAGCACACCAGAAACAGGTATTGTCCAAATACGTTTTCTGTATTTCAACACATACTTTTAGTGAGAATTTTTGGTAATATCCTACTTCTGCCCAGTAGTCACAGTCTAATGTTTGTCTCCAATATCTTAATTATAATTGCTAAAATAATTTAGAATTGTTTCCTGAAAATTAGTCTCTACGGATTTTTATAGTACTAGTCCGTTACATAATGTGATGCCAAAAGCTAACACAAATGATAAGAAAATACCATCAAAATAATCATCTGTATACCACTGAATGCTTTCCAACACTTACACAGCTGTATTTTACAAATAACTGTGAATCTATTTATGTCTGCTAGCTGAATATAAGGTAATATACTAATTTAATGTTTCCCACATATTTGTTCAGCTCTTTTCTTTTGCTTTCAAGAGATTTGTAAGAACTGAGTATTTAATTCAGACTAATGTGGTAATGGTAAATTATTCTTCTGCTTTCAGCATTTGCCCACAAATTTGATTTCCACAGTCACTACTGTGAGAATATCAATGAAAACTATTAAAACAGATTAGAGAAAAACAACAAAAATTATTGCTGTACTACTACTGCTCTGCAAGCTTCTCAAGTAATTCTGTTGATAATCTGTGAGACCTAAACATAGCTTTTCCTATTTCACACTATGTGGCATTGTGCAGCACTGGTTTTCCACACTAATTGACAGGATAGTGTTTCATATGGAGTTATCCTATAGGTACAGTGTATACAGGGTCCAGAAAGTCTTGTTGAGTCCAAAAATTCAAGTCAGATTTCTCTTGATTGGGAAAAATATGACTGTTTTGTTTGGGTTTTTTTGTTTCCTGTATATACTAGGTATACTCTACTATATACGAGATTATAATCTAATAAAATCTGTAGTTCCAAATATCTGGATTTGATTCTGCTGTTGTGCACATCTGATATATGACTTTTTTTTTGTTTTTTCCCCCTAAATGGAGGTAAGAGAGAAGAACTTAGACAGAAGTCATAAGTCTTTTAAACACATTAATGCAATAACTGTCCAGTTGATTCCACCTTGCAAATCAGCATGCATTTAATCACAGGACAAAGGACATGCAGAAATGCTGAAAAGTCTCCACAAGCAAATTCCATGCAGTCTCTTTCTCACCATAAAGTTTAAGTGTTAGAAACTGGAAATACCATTTTAAGCTGCCTTTGGACAGCTGTGAATCAATGGAAAGCTTAAAGCCAAAATAATAATGAAATTCTTGATGAGCACTAACTGTAATGACTAAACCCATAAACTCAGCCATGTTCTAATTCTGTTATATCATGTTTTCTAATGAAAGCCCCTGTACAGATTTTGTAATTATTGCTATTGAAAGGCAATGATGCTAGTTTCATTAGAGGCCCACTCAGCTTTCAGGTTGGCTGTATAGCTACTGGTTGGAAGCTACTGGTTGTGTGTACTGTGTCCATATATGACATCTGTGACATCTGTGATTGAATTATTTGTTAGACTTGTAATTAAGACAACAGATGAAGGCATCTATCTTAAGATGTGAAACTTGGAGGTAATCTGTTTTTTGCAGTTCTGCATGGTAACAGCCTGTTTTGTTGAGCTTTGAGAATGAGGAGGACCAGCTGCTCTCCAGAGGTCCCTTATAGCTGTTATTTTGTGATTGTAGGGTAAGCATTTGGCTTCATAAGATGAAATTAATTTTTTTTAAGGAATGGAATATTTACTCCCTAAAAAAAAGACCATAACAGCTTTTAAGTTAGCGCTGAGAGCTTTCCCATATCAATTATGTTTACTACATGAAATGGTTGAGTTTGACCTGCTTGCTTTTCAGCGTTACACATACTTGCATTTTGATTCATAACAATATTTAAACAGTCCTGATGTAGAGTTAACATATTTTCTCTCATCTTCCACATGATAAATTTTGAGGCAGAAAGTATATAGTTTTCTGTTAAATATAGTGAAACATCAAAGCGTACTGTTTAAAGCTGTAGATTATAAGGGTTTGCTTTACCTAGTTGCCTGATAATTTCTCGTGTGTGCAGCTGAGAGAGACCACTAAGAGCAGTAATTGACTTTCTTGACAACTTTGGTAATTATCCCTTTGTAGGTGAATTTCAGGGATAAATAGTTAAGTGGGTGGTGAATGGATTATGCATTACAACGTGTGAATGTGAACAGCTACAGAAATATATGAAAAACATGAAAAAATGCTTCAGGTAAAATCCCAGAAGTTGTCTACCCTATCTTTTCTTTTCTAATTCACAGAGACAAGTGTTTTGTTGTGGAATTCTCTTTGCATTTTATCTACAAGAATGTTACATTTTGCAGGACCCAGCTTGTCTTTTTTTTTTTTTTTTTTGGTGAGACTGAGTCTGCTGATGTTTTCTCACATTATATCTTGGTAACGGTTAATACATTCTGTGTTTTAATGTGTTTTACATTCCGTGTCATCCACTGCAGACATTTTGAGCTATACCTTGTAGAAATACAGTTAGGAAGCAGTATGATTTGCATATATAAACAGAAATTTCTCAGGAGGCAGTATTATACAGTCTCAGAAAAAATAACCTTTAATTTAGTTGAAGGTACTGGAGCTACAGCTGGATTTTACTTTTCACCACACCACAGCACATTAAATACATCTGAAACATTAGATGTTTGGATAAGTTTCAAGAGTGATTTTGGGGTCTATATAATCTTTTTCAGAGTTTTGCAGCTATTTGCAACTACATGTAACTTACATTTAGTGGCTCTTATTAAACTTACATTCTCAGAATTGTTCAAGAAGTCACTCAATGTCTCAATCGATGAGCTACATTTTGAAATGTTAAATTATCAGCAAAATAATTCACATGGAGAAATTTCTGAAATTATGACTTACTTAAAAAACATACCCATCACAATCCTTCTCTGCCATAATGTATTTGCAATGCATAATTATCTATCTGCAGGATATACACTAAAACAACGACTTGGGTCTCATCCTGCTCTGCTATGATCTTAGTGAAGTGTTGCTAACTCTCCAAATATCTAAATGTACTTATGGTAAATATACTTTTCAGTATTCCAGCAAGAGGAGTGAGTGTGTTGAAAGACATCCTTAAAAATCTCATTCAAGTATCTCACAAAAGGATATCCTGGAAAGAATCTGGTATACCTATGCGGAGTCACGTACCACATTTCTAAAAGCCTAGCTAGATCTCCCTCCCTTCCTCTGATTTGTTTTTCCCTAACCAAAGCTGAAAACTCCACCTTGTGTTAGAAATACTTGTAACCAAAACCAAAGTCAAATATATGTATTATTACAGGAATTACGTATATGATTACAGAACATTATATTTTATCTCTATCTATCTATATGCCTACCTCGTTTATCGGTGTCTTTTAGGACACCTACATATCAAATCTTACACTTACCAAAAAATCCAGATACTAGACACTGGAAATCATTGTTTGATATAGTATGAAGCTGTATTGTAAGCCCACTGCATGGGCTTCACACGCACATAAACACCATAGGTACATAATAATATCAAATGGCAAAAGCAGGAAGCAGTTTCTTCATACTTTATTTTACAATTTCTCACTAAATATATTTACAGGACATGGAGTTTGCTTTAGTGCAATACATAGTAATGCTGCATAAGTACAAACTGTTGAACTTTTCTTAAAAAAAAACCAAACAAACCAACCCCAAAGAAATAAAGCACTTAACTGATGTCACAGCTAAGTATGTAAAGCAACATTATTAACTGAGTGAAAATGCTAACAGCTTCTGTTCTTTTCATAAACAATTTCTAGAAACAAACCACAAACCAGCATTACATATTCCAAACTACTAACCCTTGTACAGTACCATATCATTTAAAAAATGATTTTTTTAAAAAGCACATATACTGTACGGCTGTCTTTTTCTACAGATACTGACTTGCTCTTTTACTACAAATATGATATGACCTTGGCAGTTTTGAAGATCAAAGTTATCTCAAGATATCAAACATCAGTAACAAACTCTGATAAGCATAGCTTCTTGAGAACTTGCTTTAACAGCATTTCTTCACAGTGATACTTATGAAAGGTTGGAAAAAGAGTAGCATTAAAATATTTCCATCCTTTTTCAGTTTTTATGCAAAAATCATTACTTTATATTGGTAATTATAAAATTACAAACACTTTCTATAAGTAACTGCATCTGTAGTAATGATAGAAAAAGTTATCAGTAAGATACCTTAAATGAGGCTTGTTTAAAACAATAGTTTGAAGAAAACTAGGTATGCCTTTTTAAAAATAATACTAAGGAAGGTGACTTAACTTAGAACAAGCAACACAGTAGTTTAACAGAAACAACCTGTTGGTCAATTAAAAAAAAAATCTAATTATTTATTAACAAATGTTAAAAAAGAAAGAAATTGTATGAGGTGAAATCAACGTTTAAAAAAGAAGTGATGAAACATTTTACTCCTAGTCTTAGTTTTGGCACTTCATTGGAACAATTACTTTAGCAAAGACCGAAATAATGTACAAAAGATATAGGGCTCCTTGACATACCTTGCAAATATAGTACATAGGTACTGGCAAACACAGAAAACAGGATTAGTTAAACATTCCCACAGATTTGCACATGCATGCACTATTCAGAAAACAGCATTGCAGCTATGCTGTTGGCGGTGCTGGTCTTGCATTACTTGGGTATTTTAGGCCATTTCTTCAGCAGATCTTGTTTCTGATTTAAGTCTTACGAATTCTTTAGCAACCTCATCATTGGTCCTTTGAGAAAGTATTCTAAGAATTGTCAGCCCAGTTTCATCTACAGAGATGTTTCTCAGCAAGGGGTACCAAGAAGCACAGCTCCCTTTCTCTGCTATGTTTTGCAGCTGTATAACTGTCATTCCTATAATTCGATCTTCCCTAGCAAAGCAGTAATCTTTCACTGAAAGGTGAAGTTCATAAGCTCCTGGCTTATCTTCATTACTCAAAGTGCTGCATGGATTAAAAACATGAATATTAGAACAAGTTAGTTAAATTCCCCTGAGGAATGAACATACTCTAGAAATCTTGTAAAAATTAGTGATAGCAGCAGTTTAGTTTTGGTAGTTGCGTTGTGTTGCAACAGAACATAATTTAGTTTGAAACCTTCTACACAATTAACCTTTCAGGTGCTACTAATGACATAGCCTCTGTTCCCACTGACCTAAACAGAAACAGAATTCATCATTTGCTCAGTATCAGGAATAAACACTGTTACCTTTCTGTGGAAAGTACCTAAAACATTCAACTAGTTCTACAACAGACATAAATGCATCTTTAAATCAGACCCCCAAAAATAAAGAAAAGCAGTGGCAGCAAGCCTCAAAAGGACATTTGTGGTCAGAATGTGAGAAAATAAACTCTGTCCTAGTCAGGGTCGGGGGGGTTAAAGGGAGGGAAAAGGGTTTCAGTTATGAAAAGGGAGGTGAATTAAACAGGTGAGAGGTGCTGTAAGAAGGACTATATTTAAAGCCCCAGGATACGTAAAAATTTCTTATTGTTTT
Organism: Indicator indicator; assembly: GCF_027791375.1. NCBI lineage: Eukaryota > Metazoa > Chordata > Aves > Piciformes > Indicatoridae > Indicator > Indicator indicator. The sequence goes on from NC_072025.1 coordinate 9,385,716, forward strand.
AGGGCTTAAATAACAGAGATAAATAATTGCATTCATACTCGAATGCATACAGTGGGACTTAGGATTTTTTCACATTCTCGCTATCTTAACCACAAGAAATTCTAAAAATATTTGCATGGAATATGCCATTAACAGACAAAAAAGACTTACAATTGGAAAGTTTCATTGTATTTTGGTGACCACGTGTTGCTCTTTGTCTTGGTTCCATGTTTTCTTTTCTTGTCACTTAGGTTAGGACCTAAGAGGCAAACTTCCACAAATGGTCGGAACATGGCTGTTGTTTGCCAGTTTAGCTTATTAAGTGCTACAACTGTAAAGAAATAAAATAAATTTAGTTAAATAGAATTCCCTTGGAAAATCTCCAATTAATTATCCAGTATGACTGTACAGCCAATGAAAGGTGAACTGAGAGATTTCCTATGGGCTGCCAATACTTGGCAAGCCAAGAGGAACTTTGCCTATTCTCTGCCAAGTAAGATGTCTGACTATTCTGAGTTACAAAAGCAGCAAATATAAGCATGTATTTTACAAATTCTTTACATTAACAGCTCCTTTGTCTTCTACTCTCATGGTAGTTAAAAATAATTTTATGTTAATCTAAGTGATATTGAGTTTCCTCTGGAATTCAGGTTGTGCAGAACAAGGGCGTTTTGTTAAAAATGGAACTTCTAAAGTCTTGGTGCAGTCATTCGCCACACAGCTTTCAGAAAATTAAATTATGGGCAGGCAGTTTAGAAGTGTTATTTGGCACATTTGAATTTACAACCTTGTATAATAAATTCTGTCTACACAGAGAGGCACAGGCAGTACCTACCTGCACAATGTTAACTTCCGCTGACGCTGAGCAAGCAAAAAGTACATTCCCAATCATCTGAAGCATACTTACAGCTTTACAAGTACTGTAATCCTTTCATTATTGGTATGTTTTATATTTAATGCTCAGAGGTATTGGACTTTGTTATTGCTTTCTTTTTAAAACCAGCTATTTGTGACTTACCTTTCACAGTGACTTTATGCTCACCAGTTCCAGGATGTGTAGAGACTTCCACCTGTATAGATATCTCACCCACTGAATTATTAGTGGCTTGACCTGAAATAATAATTAGTAGGTTAGCAAACTTGGCTTCTCAGTACATCATGAGAAACAGGCAATGAAAGCAAAAGAAGGTGAGTGGTATTTTCTATCAGAAATATTTAGAAATTTCTGACATATATTCCACGGTGTTAAAAATGTTGGAATTAGTTAGAAATTCATCAGTGATTTTGCCACAAAAGTACCTAGTAATTGCAACTGTCTATGTAAAGTGCCTCAATATGACAAAAAAAAAAAAGCCCTTTTCATCTGGAATCTTCCATTCTAATTGTCATTAAGTGTTTTTGCATCTTGAAATGCAGAAATTGATGGTTTCATTGAACTCTGTTTGCATATATTCCCCAAAAACCTTACTGCAAGCACATATTTGCTAAGTTATTTCTGTGCTGACGAGGTGAAACCTTTGCTAAAGGTTATGTCTGAGCAAACTACTGAAATTCTGCAGTAGCACAGGCATGGGGGCTTAAAGATAAAAGGGGAGATTGTAGGGATGGCAGAGGAGAAAGGAAATTAATTTTGAGGGCTTTTACTTACAAGCACCAGCTCATATTCTAAGTCAATTTGCAAACAATGATTCCTTGAAAAGACTTTCAATCCTTGAAAGGCCTTTTAATCTATCAGATTATAACAATACAAACAAAATTAGATGTGGTTACTTGTTTTTGAACTCAGTAAGTGAGCATGTTGACCTCTGAACTGTGCACTTGTTCCCCAGTCTAATCTCTATGAACCATATATTAAAGCAAATGTCTATCCTATTATAAGTGGCTACTATTTCCATGGGTTAGCAGAGGAAAGATTCTACCCTCTTTCTGTTTACACAGAATATTCTTACCCACTAGTTCCCCATCCATCTATATGTGTCAGTTACTTGTTTTAGCCTTTAGCTTAAAAAAAACACCAAATAAAAACCCTTCTAGAAGAAATCAGGAGTGTTTCAAAAGAAAACAATTTGCATTATCATTAGATAACGTATGCTGCAACCTGTGTGTGATGGCAACAATGGAACATGCTTGTTAAGCTGTAGATAATGACACATTATACTGTACCAAGACAGAAATCTATGAATCTACAAGATAAGTCTTGTTCTGTTTCTCCAATATTAAGTATGCAAAGTATATCCTTATAAAGGTCTCCTGACTGATCTTTTCCTTTCCTTGTCCTAGTAGTCCATAACTCACAACAGTGCTCTAAGCAGTAACTCATATAGAGGCATTAGTCCTGTATGTATAGTACTACTTGATACAGTTATAAAGATCTTTGTGTAAAACCTCACACAGTTTTATACTGAAAACAGCTGACATAAAAATTCCTCTGCATTTCACTATTGCTGAGGAAACTTCCTACAGCAGAAAATCTCCGCCAGCAGAGAGAGTTTCTCGTGGAGTCTAGGGCTTTCTCTCCACCCTACTAAACTAACTAGAGGTAAAATTCTATGACATTCAGTATTTGCTTATGGCAGCTTTTGTTGAAGAAGTCAAGGACTATGGTCCTTGATGGTAAAGTCTCTGATCTGTCTGCTCCTGCTTTTGGTTTTCTTCCTTGCTATCAGTTCTTATAAAGTCACAGCAGGAATTAGTGATTCTGATTGCAATATAGAAAGGTCTGTTTATACTACCACATCAAACAAGTTAGTTTAACTGACAAGTATCTAGCCCTGCATCACAGAGGATGACTGCACATTTCTTCCTTTAGTACTGTGATATAACTCATTAGAAGCTTATAACTTTGAAAATTGCTTCCACTCTAAACTCCACTTTAGATTTCATTCCTTAGGTTATTTATGAATCAAAACCCAGCATCCTCTCATAGGTGGTTTTTAAAGTGATCACCTTCATTTAGACTGCAGTCATTCTATTGCAGCAAACAAACTCTAAAGGAGTTTGGCTGTCCTCTGGCCAAAGACATTGGCTCCTCAGTGAACAAGACCAGTCACCTTTGATTCATGCCTTATTTAGCACCTGGAATATCACCAATGTGGTAGTTGTTATAACCCTAATTATCGTGACAGAACAGATTCATTTTGGACCAAGGACATAGTCAAATATTTCTTTGTAATGATAGTCATATTGGCTACGTTTACACAAAGAAATGAATTCTTCTCTCTTCTATTCCTTAGCAGGTACCTTTGGAGATGTATGAACTTGTGGACTTAGGTAGAGAAAATAGCAGAAAATACAAGTGGAAAATGAATCATATATATTTTGTAAAAATTAAACAGAAACTTCCTACATTCTCTAGAATAATATTCCTGCTAAATGCAAGAGACTATTGAATCAGTCTGTGATTGTGCACAGAAGCACATTTCTGTGAAGAGGTCCTTTGTCCTGCTTGAATCCTTTAGTAGCAAAAAGTTTTCCTTTCAGGAGGACTATGGAAACTATCTTCTAGGTTTGCATGAAAAAAGAGCCCAGCAGAAATAAATAGGACTCACAGAAAATGAATTAGCATAAAACTTTAAAATAGAGTATAAGACTGAAATAGCAGGAGCAGAATCTCTGATGCAGTGTACTTGGCAGTTGCTCTGAAAGTTGGGGCATAGGAAATGTAATGCTTTCATAATTTCTTGAGCTAGGCTTATCAATGAACTCTTCAGAGTTCTCAGCTCTGACTCTCAAACTACCCCAGTTATGGTGCTGTAAGTGTGTAAGACATCAGAGTTTGTGTATGTAATTACTAAACCCGGCACTCTAGTTATGCCCAAAGTTTGCCCTATTCATATATTCTAATGCAAACATAGGGAAGTTTATATAATGATGCAAAATTCTCATACAATACTTATGGCAGATAGATTTGCTGTGTCTGAAAAGATATTGCCTGACCTGTCTAACAAAGTTAGTTTTTAGCTGGTATTGCATTTAAACAAATGCTATCAGCAAGCTTGCAATCTCTTCTATTTAGTTCAGTATAGAAAAATCTGATAGGTATAAAAGGTATTGCACAACAGCCTCAAAAACTGTGCAGTGAAAACCAGTAATTGGATGGTGTAAAAAAGTCAGACAGAATTACATAGTACTGAATCCCAAGAAAGAAAAAACAATCTGTCCCTACACTCAGCCATGCAAGCCCTCTCTACAATCAGCTTTGTACCTGTAGTACAGAGTTTGAAAATGGTTGTGCAACTCTAGGTTAAAAAATCATTTCATGCTATGGAACATCAGCTACCTTATCTTCTAACTTATGAGTGCAAGTTTCTCTTTTGAAACTGCTTTAATTTTTTTTTATTATTCATCATATCTTCCTGCTGGTAGTTTCATGTAAGATCTTCAAATCTGGAGAGGGCTTTATCTGAGGGTCTGTTTCTCACAGTATCAAGAATAAAAGACAGTAGCAAACTGTGCATCTGATATTAAGGACATGCTTGCAAAACCAGAATTCTTTTTATGCTGCAAAGTCACCTAGTAACAAACAAGAAGAATAAAGGAATGTTTTTATTGTTCTTCAGCTAGGGATATGTTCTTTTTGTTTCATCCAATAACAACTACAGCTTTAATAAACAATAGAATTAATTTCATTTTCTTGGGGTTGATTTATTTATTTCCATTTCCCCCCTTTTTTACTGTTGAACTCCAGAAACAATTGTTAAAATATTTGTGGTCTGTGCAGCATCCATTCTTGCTTGCTGGTACTTGCAGGGACATTTCTAACTATGCAGTCATAATATGAAAAGTACAACTCACTGATTTTTCTTTTTCGAAATATTTGAGGTGATGTTCTTATGCCTTACATTGTGTCTACAAGCCTTTCCCCAAATTTGCACTGCAATTGCAATATTCATAGGACTTGATTGGAAACTTGTATTTTATTCCAAATTATTTTAAAAAAATCTGTTTTGTTAGAAATCTTGGGAGTTAACAAGGTGGATTCCCCCCCCCTCCCCCCCCGCTACCTGCTGGCTAGTTTATAGATCTGTTAAGTATAAGCTTCAGTTGTTGGAGTTAAAGCTGAATTGTCAGGAGCTGGATGTAGTAAGCTAAGTGATTTCTTCTGCACATGTGTTAGAGAAAAGGAAGGCAAGCAGGGAAACCTGCTTTGTAATGATAACCATGCTTATTGCAATACATGCTTTGGTTGAAGAAGTTGCTACACTGTTGATAATTGTTTTGGGGGATTCTGAGAACTAAGTTCAGCTAAGCCTTGACTGACTTTCAGCAACCATTCTCTCACTAGGCTGCAATAAAGAGGCTGAAAAGATTCACGAGTTTCTATTTGATTAGAAAACAAATCAGCTATCAGAAGAATGCCTTGGTGTGAAGCTATTAAAGTTGACAGAGATTCTGTAGCATCTGTAAGCCTCTTCATTGTACAAAGCCAGACTATCAAAACATTCTCTTCCATTTGAATTTCTGTAATGTCAGACTGATATTAGGAACTCAGCATAATATAAACCCAGAATATTTAACGTGTGTAGAAACTACTGGTTTGAGTTTCAGGTGGAAATCCCCAGTTAAGGCCTTCCCTTTCCTCTCTGCATGTAAGCCACGCTGCAAATGATGTGGGCTGACAATTGCACAACTCCATTGTGATTCTTATCTGTAGCCACTTATATGCCTGTACGGTAAGAAACCAGGGATGAGCCAGCTTTGATGTGCGGGAGGTAAGTATCCAGTTAGCATCATCCATACATATGTATGGGTATACATATACACACATATATATATATATATACACACATATATACACACACATAGATACAGTCCAATTTTCTAACCTGGCAACATACAGGCAAGTTATAGTCTCTCATGTTATGACGTTTATGTAGTGAATGCTTCACTGATATCATTCAGAAGCTATTTTTTAACACTGGTATCATATAACTGATGGATACCTGTAGCTTGTGTTAATTTTCTTTAAGTCTAAAGAGAAACTGTAATATACAACTTATTTCTAATTTAGGTGGTTTACTGTTTCATTTAAACAAAGACATTTTCTATTGTGGCAACCTCTTAAGTGAATGTTCTCTAAAAAGCCTTCACTAGCTTTCTGACACTACTTTGAATGGATTTATTTTTGTATTAGCATATGCCAGAATACTTCTTTTAGTTGCAATTCTGCAAGTTTCTTCATTGTTCTTGCGGTTTCTTTTTTTGTGACTATACCTTCCTTAAATTTTATGCTGATTTCTGAAGCTGATCATGCAGATATGCCTTTTTTATTTTTTTTAACTTCATGAAATAAGGTTGTGTAACACATGATTGTGACCTCAATTTCAAACTACACAGCAGGGATTACTTCTTGAGTTAAATTCTGTCTGAATTATAGGTTATAAGAGAACTGGAAATGCTCTGTAGGATTTAGAATTCATGATAGAATACAGACACAGCTTTCAAAATATGACAGTTAATAATAACAGTTTTGACACAATATGGCAGAAAAAAAAATCTTTCACTTGTAAGAGCTGACAAATTATTTTTATTTTCTATAGTCTGATGCCATCTATCTGCCTGCCTCAACTACAGTATGCTTAATGCTTTCTAAGCTAACTATCAGTTTAATATTTGAATCATATTCCATATATTTAAGAAGATAGTGAGGTTTTGCTTGACTTGTGCCATTACAGGTTTCAAAGGAATTTAATTTTGGCTTGGCAGAAGAATTTATCTTTGTTTTTGATCATGTAATTGCCTTCCCCATGTTTTTGGCATCACAAGACAAGCATAGTGTTTTTGTTACAGTTACTCATTCTCATTAGGTATGTATTTTTAATTCTGATTATTATCTTGTTTTCACATGCTGCTTCTCCTTTTAGCTTTCAGTTGTCCAGCATAAGAACAAAGAAATTTGATACAAATTAGCTGATGTGAAAGAACAGCATTTTCTGCAGCTGTTTAAACACCCTAGTAGGGACTGTAGTATGAGCTCAGTGTTGCCAGATGAGTATTGATTTTTCCACTTAAGTAATACAAACTCTTTAAAGTCAGTTTAAAAACTGTATTGCAGTTCTGCCACTATGGATTGTTATGTTGTATACTGTACAACAACAGGAGCATTCTCTAATGAGGTTTATAAAACAAAGATGCTCTAAACTTATTAGAAAAAGAAGCACTTCTCTGACTATTTCCATTAAGTAACAGTGGCATTTGCTTTGGAGAAATTAGTGGCAATAAATGAGAGCAAATTCAGGATACTAATGTTTGAGGTGTTATCTTTATGTAGTTATTACTCGATGTGCTATTTTCTTTAGATTTGAAGCAGTCTTTTTTTCATTGTTTTAATTACATCTGCCTATTGATTATGGATTGGTTACCTGGACAAATATGAGGGCTAACTGAAATCTGATTATACTTCAGAGAAAGTTTCTGATATGGAAACAGGATCAATTTTAACTAAATGCTAATGAAATGGCTACACTTGTGAGGCTGGAGGTTGTAATAGATGAGGTTTTAGCTCTTTTAAATGAGACATGATGATGAGAAGCTATGAGTTACTTTCCCTTAACTTTAATTCCCAGTGGCTACTCTTCTGATAAAAATGGTGTGAAAATACAGGCATGCTAATGTTTGCACAGAAATGAACACAGAGCTCAGGGTGAAATCATGATGAAAATCAGAATACTAAACTCAGGGTTCATGATTTATAAAAGCTCTCTGCTGATGGCTACAACTTGTATGCTTTTTTTCTCCTGAAGTTACAATGAAAGTATGAATAAGAAAAAGCAAAATATACTAGTAATTAATAATGTTCTGCCTAAATCCATATTGCTAATACTTTTTAAAAGTGGGAGAAAAAAGAGTTTCAAAGTAATTTTCTCACTTCTAGTGCAGGAGTTATTAACAGACAGTCTAATATGGAAACTGCCTAGGAAAATATTCCTTAGAATTAATCTTGGGGAAAGCCACAAAACTAATGTTTCATGGTTTTTATACAGAATCACAGAATCAACCAGATTGGAAAAGACCTCAGAGATCATCAAGTCCAACCTATTAATACCTAACACTTCACAACAACTAAACCATGGCTCCAAGTGCAACATCCAATCTTTTTTTGAACAGCTTCAGGGATGGTGACTCCACCACCTCCCTGGTCAGCATGTTCCAAGGGCCAATTACTCTTTCTGTGAAGAACTTTCTTTTCACCTCGAGCCTAAACTTCCCCTGGCACAGTTTGAGACTGTGTCCTCTTGTTCTGCCACTGGTTGCCTGGGAGAAGAGATCAACCCTCACCTGTCTACAACCTCCTTTCAGGTAATTGTAGAGAGCAATAAGGTTTCCCCTTAGCCTTTTTTCTCACCCCAGCTTCTTCAACCTCTCATAGGGCTTGTGCTCTAGACCTCTCACCAGCCTTGTTGCCCTCCTCTGGACACATTCAAGTATACTATGAGTAACATACTGCTCCTCAGTGGTAAAAGGAATTGATTTCCATTTTAACTGCCCAATTAAAACTTTTTTGATTCTGGTGAGGGGGAGCAGGGTAATTCCTTGTAGATCAGCAAACTGTTTTCTTTCCCAGAGATATTAAATGGCAAGCAGGCTGTCCTATAGATAATGCTGATAGGCACTGTTCATCGAGAGCTATGGGACTCATGCAAAGCGACAAGCTGATAAATGCACTTCCTCCCCAGATAAGCTCCATTGACTGACAGCAGGTGTTAGGGAATAGCATCCCATGGGCAGATTTGTGACAGGAAACTCTAAAATACCACAGTGTTTCGAGAACGTGATTGGCAACCAATCCTTAAACATTTAGACTGTAAGTTGACATATCTCTATTATTGTTTACTTACTTTGAGACTTCTGAGTGTCTATAAATTTCTTTATCAAGACGTCAGTCGTTTGTGTGTAAAGGCTAAGAGCGTATTTCAGAGACTGCAGGTCTGGGCTCTTTTCCAGGAAACTCTTTTTCAGTCCGCTTCCCCCAGCATGGAAGTATTGCTAAAAGGAAAACAGGTTCTTCAGAGAGAGACCTCAGTTACAGACATACATTTTGAAGTAAAATTCATATGCAAACTTTTAAAAGTAACACCTGGCATATGTGGCTAGATTTCTGATTACAGCAGTAGAGACAACTGCCCTTGTATCTACTACATTGCTTCTTTCAAAGGCAAAAAAATTTAAGCCTAGTGGGAGATAAAATACAAAATACCTGAATTTTTGTCTTCATGATCTCAAGTATGTATATGTCCAAATTTTATATATATATATGTATGAATACCCACACACGTATGAATATTTGCAGGGTGTTTTTAGTTTGTGAAAAGTGGAATCAGTTTTAATTTTTTAAATTAAAAAAAAAATCAAGTCATGGATTACAGCACATCTTTTTTTCATTCCAATTTTGACTTGTATACTGTGGATATGTAGCAAATGTATGTGTCATCCTTGAATTACCATGCTAGGGCTTTCCTCCACTCTGAAAGGAAGAGGATGTAAGAGGAGCTCATCTGTTGGTACCACCCTTGAACAAGCAGAGTAAATTTCCTGTTAACCGGACATTGAATTTAAAACAGTGCAGGGTGGCACATGGTATTAAAAGTCTTGTTTTCTGGTGTGCTATAACGAACGTGTCATACGTGTTTGCAGGAGAGTGCAGCTAGTAATAACTGCATTTTACAGGCTTAGTGTCATCACTGCGGGAGAAAAAGAGGCTATGCAGCAACATAATAAGGATTTAGCCCAGCTGCTTCAGCTGCATTAACTCTAAAGAAACACAAGAATCAGATAAGCTTTGGCCATCTATTTCATCGAGTGAATATGTTCTGTCTGCAACTGATAAAATCATTTTTCTAGCTCTTCAAGCAGACTATTAAACATTTGCTTTCAAGTCAACACAAGGAACTTAGGACAGAATGCTTCTTGATGCATTAAAGGGATCTTTGTGATTCTAAGGGACCATTCTATACTTGAATCTGTTGTTTGACAGTCATATTTTTGGTCATTCCAGCACAGAACGGGAAAACATGTAAAGCTGTACCTTTATAGTAGCTAGTGCTACTTCCATTATTGCACACTGCCTCAGGGTCAGGCTTCTGGCTTCCTCTCGAATCACATGGTCCTGCAAAGCAAGTGAAAACTGCAGTTGATTTTGAAAGAGAGTCAGGGCTGTGGCCAGTCTGCTCTTGGAAACACAAAACCAAAACCACCAAATGTCTCTGAATTGCCTATGATTAACAGGGATTAATTTGGCTTCAGACTTTTTTTACAACAAATTATAACCACAAGCAGTAACATTATTTCTTGGAAACACAGATTGTAAGGAAAAATGTTTGATACCAAGCATCTGTGTGGGTTTATTTCTTTTCCTTGGATGTATTATTTATCTCGGGAGTAAGAAAAAAGTTAATTCTAAAGTTTAAACAACTATAATAGCTTACACTGAAATAATTAATTTAAAAAATAAACCTGACAGGTTAGCTAATGTTTTTAATGCCCTGTGTTTAAAAACCCAAAAAATTCCATTAGAATATAAGGTAAATAATGTCATAAAGTAACTATAATCCTGTGAAATCTTTGTTTAAAATAAGCATCCTGTGATTTACTTAGGCAACATTTTAACTCCTCTAGCAAACTGAAGAATTATTCTTAGAAGCATGAATGACTAGATTTCTGCCCAAATTTGAAATCCTAATGGCAAAGTGGATTGACGAGCAGCTGACATCAATACCAAACATCAACGTTCTCCATGAAGCATCTTATGGAGCTCAGGAACGTAGTGCTGATGAGTTTAGTGTAGAGGTATATGCTATCTTTCAATGCATACAAAAATTACTAATATTCCCACCTCAGAGTATTTTTCAGAACTGGTTCCAGAAGGGAACACAAAGACCTCATAATTTATTTTTTTGGTGATTAATGCTTATAAGGCCTAGTTGTGCACTATGGGAAAATTTTCTTGACCCATTTAGTGATCATTTTACCATATAAGCATACAAACTTTTGTTCTTAATTTGCCTTTAATGAGACTGTAAAACCATTACTCACCTATGAACAGTTATTGCCATATTCAATTTTACTGTAGTAAATAAGCACAAGAACATTGCTTCACAGTCACTAATATTTAATCTATTTTTTTTTTTTTATTATTGGAACAAGTCATTCACAGCTTCACATTTGGCTCCATTACCTTGAGTTTTGACAGCTGTCCAAGATCTTTGGCTGCACTGAATATCATCTGGGGCCCCTGTGATCACATTGAAAATTGAGAAAGACTCATTACAGCGTGTCTGCTTTTTATGTCAATATGATCTTCTTTCCTGCTAGGACATTAGCCAAAGTCACTGTTTTGTAAAGCTAAATAAAAAACTCAATTACACATGAGACATATTTTCATTCAATTGGTAAATCTGGGTAGTTGATGACTGCAGCACGATTCCCTCCACTATCCCATGCTTGATACAAATATCACATACTCTGTTGATAGTGGGTTTGTGTGCTCCTGTTTCTTCTCTCATTTAGCATTTAATATTTTTAAGCTGAGGCTGGGATTGTTCTTATACAGTGTGTCCATTAGATACTTCTCCATAATCATAGTTCTCAGGTGCTATGCTAATATAATCATAAAGGGAAGTGAGCAACCTGCAAAAGCTTAACTGTCTACAGTGAACTGCTCAGCTGAGTAACACAGCATAACTGTGGACAGGCATAACAAAACCTATTTTGAAAGTAAAGTGTGATGAAGCTTAATCAACAAACAGAGTCTTATGATCACATTTTTTTATCAGAACTGCTGCAAGAAATATAATTACTAGTGCAGTTACTTGGCAGTTCAGGAAGACATAGTTCTGAATATCTGGATTTCAGAAACAAAAGAAAAGTCAGTCCAATTTGCATAGCACAATATAGGAGAACTTTCCATTAGTTTTTCTGTTCCGAAAGGTTTCAATTTCCAGAAGTAATTTTGATTCTGTATGGTTCAATTGCAAAAGGTGTGATATAGAACTGCAGCTTAATTTTTCATTACTTGTTAGTAGTGAGGAAGGTAAGAAAAATATGCTTCTGTATGTCTGTGCCTCTTGTCCTCAGAAAGGAAGTCATATTCGAGGCTACAAAAGGGAAACATTTCTCTTACAGTAACCTACTTTTCATTGATTTTGTTTAATTGCATGTTCAACAGTAAATAGAAGTAGCAAAATAAATGAGACTAGCTACACATTTCTCACCTTGCCTGCCAACTAGGACACTTTATATAGAGACTACCACTTGTAAAACCCAACAGCTGTTGAAGGGTAGCATACACATATGATACTGCAAGCACTCTGAAAGCCTAATGCGGTAATCTCTGTACCTATTTCTCCTGTTCCTTAAGTCATTACAGACTACATATTTAAGATAGGAAAGAAACAAGAACCTCAGACTAAGTGTGGGTTGTTTCTGCTTTATGAAGAATGGCAACAAAGCACTTGTGGAAATCTCAGCTGTCATAATTTGCAATCTTCAAGTCTTGAATGATAAGGGCAATTTTTGCCTTTCATCATTCATGGGCTGATAAACAGAAGCCTTTTTACCTTTGGTCACTAACTAATCTAACATCCACTCAGAAGACTTTTCTTTGCAGGTGAGAAGGGAGGCAGGCTCTTGTCTGCTCCTTCACTACTCTGAGTTCTACCTGAACTATGGAAATATTGCATTCCAGATATATACTTGTAGCTTAAGGAAGTATCAACTTGCTAAGCTACTGACTGGAACAAGCTTTTTTGATATGGCCTATAACATCAATATCACACCTTTTTGTTTGGGGTGATTTCTGGGCATCCATAAGGACAAGAGGTCCTCTCAGGCAGATGAACTGACAGCCATGTTCAATTTGCAGCCAAAGGTTATTTTCACTAGGGCTCAGTTATATTTCAACTGTTTGAAAAATATTTTATTATTCCAATTAACTGAAACGTATTGTGCTGGTGTCCAGGTGGGATTACTAAGTTTTTACCAGGTAATTCTGTATTCTTGGCAGCCACTTTAAAAAAGCAGTGAAATTAAATTTCAAAAAGCAACAGAAAAGCCTCGTAACTCTGAACCATGCTGTTCTTACGAATCACAGTGTGACAACTGATCCTGCACAAAACCAATAAACGTTCCAGACACCTGATGAGAAATGCAATTACCCCATTTAAACGCTACTCATATGTAGATAAAATTTGCAACAAAATGTTTGAAAAGCAAACTAAAAATCTCAGAAATTTAAATTGGACACAATCGCTCATAGAAACAGAAACTGTTTCTAGTTATGGATAGTAAACAAGAGCATTCAGTAAATATGAACAAGTATCTATATGAACTGCTGCTGGGACACTTACAGTTTGGTCTGTCAGTGGTGGAAGCACAATTTGTTTTTCTATTTTGTTCAAGACTAACTTCCACAGCTCTTTTAAAATCCGTTTCAGAACTGTCTTCTCACAGATTTTCGCAGATGCACTTAAACTGGAATAAAATAAAACACAAACCCATCTCCAAAACTAGCATTAAGACTTCAGACGTGTTGCATCACTCTCTGCTCGGATTAGTGCCCTTATGATTTAGATATCTCAATATCTTATTTTGCAATATTATCAATAAATACTGTTGGTAAGAAGAAAAGAAATTGTAAAATAGAAAACCCCACTATCCAGTTTCCTGCTTAATATATCACTGGTAAATATTTATCAAAAATGCAAAATGATGGTGAGTTATAAAGTTTGATGGATGATACAATTAAATACTCCCAATGCCCCACATCAAACTTTTATTATGTAATTTATGTCTCAAAAATAAAAAGCAAGTGCTTCACTAGAACTAGGTGTTGATAGCTAAAGCAAATTGAGAGCTTTTATTTCTATACACTGGCACGACTTTGCAAGCATAGTATCTATTACCAATGGTGAGAACATAGGACTGTTTGAAAGTTTGCCTTTTTACTGACTGAAAAAAAAATTGAACTGCTCTGTAAATCTTCCAATGATGACCAGGTTTTGGGGGACACAGACATGCGTATTAATAAGCAGAGTGATATTTGGTGCCAGCCTACAGTAAAGTCCTTGTCTGGCATTTAATTCTCTTCTTTCATTGAGTACAATCTTGTTTATGCCACAGCTGATAGAAGAGAGACTGTACATGGAAGAGAGTCCTTTGTAATGACTCAAACCATGACAAGAAATAGAAAAGCAAGTATAGAGTTTATGTACAAATTGTTCAGTATAAGTAAGCAGGTTAAGCATAGTATGCTGCACATGTGACTACCACAAATACTAAAAATACTACAGAGGGTTTCTAGATATTAAGGATGCTTCAAGATAAAAGCAAATATACCTGACTGCAGCACCTCATTGGTAATGTGTCACACAAACCAGTCGGCCACACTTACGTTTTGTCCAGGAAATCCATGAGAGGTCGAAGCACAATCTCAGCATCAATGGCTGCACTGTTCTTATTGGCTGCTGCATTCCCATTGCCTCTCATTTGATTCAGTTCATTGCTCATTTGCTTTATGCACTCTTCAATAGTACTTTGAAAACTACAAAATGGACAGGAAAAAAAAGACAATGAAAGAACTCTGGGAGAGAATAAAACTTTTATAATTTGCATCAAGTTCTTCAACAAGATTTAATTCTCTTCTGCAAGGATGGAAAGTTCACAAATGCCAGATCCTGCAGGTGCTTCAGACTGACAGTAACTCCTCCTAAGGACTATAACTCACATAAATAATTCATAAATAATTTGTGTGCATTTTTCAGTTCCCTCCTCCCCCCCTTTATTTCCATTCTGTTGTTATGCTTTTCATGCACTTCTAAGGGTGTTAAATTATTATTTTCCAAACACAAAAGATGTATCAGAATCTGTAGTTTTGGGTATGATTGACTATTAGCTAGCAACACCTTCTCAAGGTTTTATTTTTGGTGTGAAAGGGCAACAGGAACAGGTGATCACAAATTATTTGTTTCTTGACAATTAATATGAACCAAGATTTGATATTCCTCTTGGGGACAATTAGAAAACTTCTACTGATTTTGCCCTGTTTGTCTCAGTTTGACTTTCCTCCTAGATTTCACACAGAGTTAGTGCCATAGGAAGCTTTTCTTAGTTCTTTGCAACTACACAGAGTTCAAACATTTGTACTGTTTTACTGTTTCATAAAAAAAACCCTCTAGGAATCACAGGATGGTAGGGGAAGTAGCAGCTGGAGGGACCTCTTGAGTCCAACCTCACTGGCAAAGTAGGATCACCTAGGGTGGGTCATACAGGAACACATCCAGATGGGTGTTGGAAGTCTCAGGGCAGAGGAGACTCCATAACCTCACTGGGCAGCCTACTCCAGGACTCCATCACCCTTACAGTAAAAAAAGATTATCCTCATGTTGAGATGCAACTTCCTGTGTTCCAGTTTGGAACTGTTGCCCCTTTTCCTATCACAGGACAACACTGAAAAGAGACTAGCACCTTCTTCTTGACATCCACCCTTCAGATATTTATAGACATTAATATGATCTCAGTCTTGTCTTTTCAAGACTAAACAGCTGCAAGTCTCTCAGCATTTCAAGAAGCTAGACTCGTCCTCATGGAAAGAATCTTTTCCACTTAAAGGTGCATGTGATCAAATTCTTCTTCCTCAAGTTGTACCTGTTCAGCTTTTCTGAAAACTGTTCCTAACTGATCTGGCTAAGCAACGTGCCTGGCAGTATTCCAGCGTCATTGATGTGCTACAGTCTTTGGTCAATACATTTAAACAGTGCAGAACAGCAGTTAATCAGAGTCAACAGTTCAGAGGCAGAATAAGGCTCTGCACACATGGTAATTTGGTTTATGAACTGATTTATAATGAATTGAATTGGTTTAGGATTAGTTTATGAACAGAAATGCAAAAGAGGCCATAAGTGTACAAGGCCTATTAATGTAAAAAGATAAATGGCAAAGATTAACTTGAGGGAAGTGAAAGAGAATTTGCTATGAGAGAAAAGTAAAATTAGAATAAGGCAGTAAGCATGGTTAAATCATAAACAGAAAATTAAAATCTCTATGTGAAAACACTGAAAAAATGGAAAACTTTTCCAAGTACACTGGGACATGTACTTACCTTCAAAGCCCTAGATAAAGTCAACATGAAGTTGCTATTGAAGCTGCCCATGTCAATCCTTGGGACCAGTCCCTCCATCAAAAGCCAAAATATTGCATTGGTTTTTCTTGATGTTAGCCATCTTCCTAACATTGCTAACCTCACAAATCCCAGCCATAAACTGACCCAGTAAGGAATGTTCCAGATATCTGGAGCATATCTTAGGTTAAGCTATTCCTGGGTTTTCTTTTGTAGAAACCTATCCGGCCAATTCAGAAAGAAGCCCTTGAAAGAAATAATATTCATGCACTGTCAACGATCAGAGAACCAGGGTCTGGGAGCAAAAATATAGCTAAATAATATGACAAGCTAAGCACGCTCAGAAAAAGTGAACATTTTCACCCAGATGGTTCATCAAGTGGATTAAATAAGCAACCACAGACTGCTTAATGAAGACCACTACAGGACTAATCCCTCTTTCTTAGATTCCTTTCTAATTTGAAGTAAAAATAACTTGCAGCATCTTACAGCTCAGGCACTGCTGGTGGAGCACCATACTCAGAGTGCGGTGTGCACTCTGAAAAATTTGGAGAGTAAGGATCAGTAGACAATTTTTACAGAGCCACAGGGCAAGGAAATGACCCAAGAAGGTCATTCACAGTGACCGTTTGAAGCAGGCTAAGCGTAGGCAGATATTCCTGGATGAAGCAGGCCACTTGGAAAAAGCTGTCAGTTTATGGAAGTAACATAAACTTGGTCAGACAGAAAAGTTCAATATTCCATCAAGCAGGAAAACATCAGTGATTTTTGTTTCCCAAAAAGCAGAATGAAAGTTATCAGCCTCACCTCTAGAACACATTCATGCTCACAGACCGTTTTTAGTTTTCTTTACAGTGGGGTAACTGCTATATACTTCACTCTGTGCACATAGACACACACATCATCAGGGTAAAAGCAAGCTGTACCTCAAGAAATCTGAACAGCCACCTAGACTTAATCAACAAGGTAGATTTTTGAACAGGAGTATTTCTCTAAAGCTTACAGTAAGACAGGTTTGTTACCTTGTAGCATATGTTACGCTGAGTTCATCCAATACGCTACTGAGTTTCACCTGAAGTTCTTTCAGAACAACACTAGCTTCAGGATCCAGCTGCAAAGAGAGAAGTAATACTGTGGTTCTGGGTTTTCTATGAACCCTAATGAATTAGGAATTATATGCCATGATACACTGCAGTATGGAAAACCAAATGTGGAAACACAGGACTGGTTTAGTAGGCCTAAAAATCCAATTACCATTTAAAGGAAATAGTTAATAGTGAAAAAATATAATGTAAGAAATAAAAAGGGTGCCATTAAACACAATGGCTTTCTATGGGATAGTGCAAACCATGCTGGGAATCACAAGAACAGAACTACCATACAAGGCAAATGGTAGTCACAAGGCATGTCCAGAGAAGGATGCTTGAAAAGTTAGTGGCTCATGTTAATGATGCTGCAAATGGTTTTATCTTTTAATTAATTTTGCACCTTTCACCACTATCAGCAAATTTTTGTGATTTGTGTGGAAGATGTTTCCATATTCCCATTAATGCAGTGTAAAAGTAGAAGCAGCAGCACTGCTAAAGATGGCTTGAAGACTACCCCCGCTGCTTCTATGACACAGTATGAGGGAAGGGAATCTACTGAATTTCAGCACTTCTATTTCTAAAGGCCATTAATACATACATAATTCAAGCACAGAGCAACACATTCTGATGCACAGGGAGAACTCTTGTACTTCTGATACAGGTTTTCTAAAAATAGTAAAAATAGAAATGCAGGGGAGAAATCTAGTTTTACATTTATGGGGGTGGGGATCCATGCATAAATACATAATCAAAAAGGTACTGTGGTGATACTGATCAGCAGCTCATTTGCTGTGCATTCTTTTTCAAATTAAAAAAAAAGAAAGAAGTTTTTTTTGTCTCTTTGAGCTTTAACATCTAGGAAAAATAGTGAAAGAATGATTTTCAGTGATGATCCTCATATTCTGGACTCTGTTCTGCAGTCAGTTCAGCTGCAGATCTTCTGACAATTTCAAAGGAAATGACACATTTATAACACATAATCAGGTCTGTCTCTGTGTTTTCATATAATTCAACTGTGTGAGTAGTGTTTAGTGCTGATTCTTCATCTGATGCTTCAGAGTGCTGTGGCACAGTAGGTCAGCTCTTTTAAACATACTTTAGACAAGGGGAAGCTGTGTCACAGCACACTGGATACTGTACAGGAGACTACACAGGAATTCTAAGGCAAAATAAAAACAAAACAAAACTGTGAAACACCTCCGAAGATCTACTGTGTTTTAATCTCAGGCCATCCTTTCTCTCCTTAGAGGTTATGTGTGGTTTAAGTATATAGAAAATCCATGATTTTCATTATAGGTTTTGACAATGATCTGAAAGAGGTGACAAGGGGGAACTGCCACACATACTTCAGAAGATAGTCAGCAATCTGTTGCACTTTTCTAGTCGGAGAAGCTCATATTTTAACACTGTGACTACTCAATGATTTAGTTTTTACTTGGCATCGAAAGAAGTTCTGCTGCTTCTCCACTTCATGTCTTAGTAGTTTCTTTGGCAGATACAATCTGACAGTTCATACCCTTAAAGTGATTGTTCATATGAAAAGCAGAGATAAAAAAAGCTACTGTCTATATTAGTTAACAAAGCTAGGATATGCTAACAGAGGCAAAGATTTGTCCAGGAAATGCATTTCTCTAGGGAATAATGCTGTTTCCTTTGGTGGGATACCTACAGAAATCAAATGTAAGACCACTAGAATATTAACATTTAACAAAAGCTGAACACAGGAGGATTCACACTGAACATGGCATACACCAAAGAAAGGACAAAATACCAGGCAGGCAGAAGACTCAAAATTTCTTACCAGATCATGCACAAGCTAGAGAACCATCTTGTAATTGGGACTACAAAGACCAATGTAATTATTAACTATCAGAGGTTGTTGTGATAACCAGAAAACACAATTTATTTGGCACAGGAACAGGACTGGGCAAAATTTAATTAAATATTAATACCAGATTGTAGAGATAACATGTATTATAGAAAGGTGCATGCAAGTGCTGGATGTTTTAGAGGGCTTTGTGCTCACAAATTGCATGAACAAGTTTGTGTGTGCACAGCTGGAGGCATCTGGCAGGACATCCAGCCTTGCGTATACACATGCTCATGCTTATAAATGCAGTGTCAGAGGGAGGAGTGGAATACAAAGAGGTATGCGGGCTGACCATCCAGGTGCTCATCACCTGGTGATGTTGTGATGACTATGCATATGTTAGTGAGATTTTTAAATGCTCTTGTTACTTTGGTTTGGGCTAATGGGAAACATGTCAGTTTGAGTGCCTCATCAGGACTAAAACGTGCACTTTTCATTTATTTTACCACATGCCTACTGCTAGTTACTTTCCAGGGGAAATCAGAGGGTCTTCAGGCAAAGGCTCTTGACTGGTATCATCCAGATATACCCCAGCCATGACTTGCTTTTTGTTTCTGCTATGGTACAGCTAAGATGGAAGCTATTATGATGGTTCTATACTCTGAAATTCTGTGTGTACTTCCCAAACAGTAAAGACAGTTTTAGGATGGCCTTGTACAGTGGAGATAAAACTAAGCCAGTTTTTGGTACGTTGGCATATCATACGCTAGCCATTGTGAATTATCTTCTTTATATTTTGTATTTCATATTGAAATTAATAAATTGATTTTTTTTTTACTATAAAAGTACATGCAGCTGTGATGCCTCCTTACTTAAACTCCCAAATATCTAAAAAAAAAAAAAAAAAAAAAAAAAAAAAAAAAAAAAGAGAAAAAGTGGAAACAGTGAGGATTATGGTCTTGCTCTTAAATATTCTGAAAGGCTGTAGTTCACAATATGACTACACTGTGCAAAAACATGCCAGTTTTGCAACAGCAAGCTCAACAAGGAATTTTGTCTCTTCTTTAGAAGGCTCTACTATTACAACAACTCCTGCTAACACATTTTATACTAGGTGTGCTTATTCTCAGGAAAGCATTGTGTGGGAAATGCACTGTGCTTACTGAAGTTGACATGCTGCTAGACTTATGCAGGTTGACATCCCCACACTCACTACTCGAGGCAGTAAAACATACAACACAAAACCACCAAGAAAAGGAGCTAAGTTTCCCAGTGAGGCAAATCAGTGATAAAGAGATTAATTGATTTATCTAAGGCTTTTACAGTGTTCAAGAAAATTCCTCAGTGTTCTTGACTTGGTTAAGACTGCTTACTAGCAAGGGAGTAACAATAAAAAGAGCCATCTCTGTTTCACGAGACAATGTGTTTCTGCATAGTGCAGGGTTATTTTAGGAAGGGAAGTGTGTAAGAGCTTGAGCAAATGCAATTTCCAACTCTTTGTACTAGTTGGCACACTTCATAAAATCTGAATTATGGATTATGAAATAGATAATTATAAGTCTGACTTTTTCTGAATGCTAATCAAAAGTAGAAAAATACTTTTGCTGAACAGCTGAAAAAGTAAAAAATAAGGAATCAGTCCTTGAATGCTATTGTTTCCAAATTCCTCCTGTCTAAAAATGTGTTTGTTTTTTTTTTTTTTTTAATGCATATAAGCCTTGGAAAAGAATTAAAGATCTGATTAGTTTGTCTGCTTTCAAGATATTATGGTAGATGGAACTATTCCATGCTGTAGCTTAATGTGTTCTTTTATGAACATAATCATGTTTACCTCCCACAGAAAGGGAGGTAACTACAGATATACAAATTACTTTGCCTGAGTTAAATGGAACCTCTCTAATCTGAATTCCTATTATCTGAAATTTCAGAGGTTTAATTACTTAGAGTTTCCTAATGGAACCACCTAGTTGCTTCTCTTCAAAACATAGATTTATATATTGTATCTACATCTGTGAAAGATACAGGTGTTTAACAGATCTGTCACTTTACTGGCCCTTTTTTATTTCTGAGAGACATCACCCTTCCTGCTCCCCCTGACCTCAACAATCTAGGTTCAGTGAAATCCATTCTGAGATGTTTGGCTGCTATTGCTCTAAGTACTTAGACCTCCAGCTTTAAAGATTTAAAGATGGACTATTCTGCTTAAGGCTGGGCCTCTGATATCCCAACAGTCTTTAGGACCACATATAGTATCCTGTATAAATTCCTAAGCATTACACAGAGTTGGAACTGACCTTACCAGAATAGAAATATGATTTACTTGCAGTCAGTGTAATACTGTTGTACATAAACAACCTGCTTTTGCTTTCCACCTATTTATATTTTTTTTGATCCTAATTGCTGTAACTCATCTCTGCCATGTTCTGCCATTTGATGAAAAGCAACACAAGCATGAACCACTTTTCTTTCCCATTTACCAGCTTCCAACTTGTCAGACATGGAAAAATAAATTAGTGCAAACATATTCACTCCTTTTGGATGAAACAAATGGGAACTAAACCAAAATTTTACATCATGATTATCTGTTCCCACCATTTCAGACTTGATTTAAAAAAAAAAAAAAAAGATGGTTGGATCTCACTTTACTACTCTTACTTCATTATGGCAGACTGATCTCATTGATATAATTTTGAAAGTATACTTCCTGCTTAGCTACAGCAGAAGAGGAGAGTTAATGAAGAAACTCATATTGCTCAGACTGTTTTACTTCACTGGCAGGGGAGCTGAGAGCCCAGCTTTTTTTTCTCTATTTATAGAGCTCCCTGCCCTGCAATACACAACAGGCCTACTGCTGCTTGCAGGCAGAACTGCTGCTTGGTTGTGGTATTTTGACTACATGGTTTAAAAGCCGTACTGCTCACAATGTGACACTGAAGAGATTAACAACCTTTAAGCTTTCTTAGAATTAGTTTCCTTTCCACTGGAAAAGGTCCCATTGCTCCCCTGAAAATCATCTGACTTTTTACGTGCTCCACAAGCAAAATACTAAACTATTTTCTCCCTGCAAGGAAACTGCTTCCAGGGTTTATTGCTGGCTTTGTTTCTTATAAGTACAAGTTCATTAAGGCATATTGGCCATTAGCGTTTATGCTTTTGGAATAGCTAGGAGAACAAATATTCCACTCTGAGGACAAACATGTTAGGGGCACTTCAATATGGCTGACAAAAAAATTGAACATGCATGTACTTTCCTTCAAGAAATTCCCCTGCTGATAAGCAACCAAAACTTCCAGTGTATTTGTTTAGGGTTTGTTTGTTTGTTTGTTTTGCTTGGACCATGAGATGCACTTAAGATTCTAGAAAAAAAAATATTTCCAAATTCTCTTCAAGGGTTCCACACTGCACCACAGTTGTCAGTAATGTTTTGATACTGTAACACTCTTACTGATTCATCCTTATTAGCATCAAAAGGGAAAGAAAGCAAAGACGACTAGAGATTTTGAAAGAAAACTGCTATGAAAAACTTTAATTGCTTTTTTCCCCCTGTATTTTTTTTTATTATATAAGCTATTGGGAGCAAAAGGAAAGACAAAGTTTTGTGAAACTATCAAACTATAGTCTCTATGAGGAAAAGTTGATATGTAACCTGTTTTTTAAAGCCAGCTTCTGATAATAAGGATACCATATGTGTGATCTAAATGTTCTTTTTAACAAGAAGATAGGATTCTATAGCCTGAAAAGTTGTTAGTTTCTTCATTAGCTTTCAAAACACTCAAGGACTATAACTGGTAAAGTATTGAGGCTCATGTTTATGTCCTGCTGTTGGCAGGACTTAAGGCACTTTAAAGTCTTCTCACATTAAAAGGAGATGAAGCTAAGCATGCCCTGGACTGTTAAGTAGCAGCTCTTGGTGAAATGCACCAAATCTTCAATACAAACTGGACCTGTGATATTGAAAAGTGCACTCAAAAATGTTTTACAGATTTTTTTAGGAATTGAAAGACTTTACACTATCTACCTAGTTAAACTTTTCAATTAAGAGTGTCAGCTGAATGCCCAAGCATAACTCTTTCATTTGAGATCATAGGGAATTACACAAATGCATCAATGGAAATTAGTAGGAAATGTGACTATTCTTAGCTTTAGAAAGTATGGTCAGGAATAATAAAAGATGCTTACTATCACAAACCTCATAAGAGAATCTCTCTCCTTCTTTCTTCTGCTCAGTGGATTGCAAGTCAAAGGCATTAGACAAAGACATGACACATTACAGACAAAGCACATATTCTACAAAATTTTCAGATACAGGCAAAACATACCAATACATAGAAAGGCAAAGTATAGTCCATCACAAACATTAAAATAAAGCTGGCACCACAGATTGCAACACAGAACACTCAGTGCTGGTTGAACTTTACAGATCATTAGCATGTTTCTGTGGAATAGTGTTAGGTCTTTCAGTGTTGTCAGGACATTAAATAGTTCTTTCAGCCTTTGTTTAAAAAAATATTATGATGTTCTTTGCAAGTAGAAGGAAGGCTGTGAGTAGGTTGAAAATATGGTGCTAATGATCTCTAAGGAACCCTGAATGAACCAGAATGCAAATATGACTCACCTCCTTTCCACCCATGGACTCAAACATTTTCTCAAGCTGGACTCTTAATTGTTGAATGTTGTTCATCAAGATACAGGGCTACAAAGCGAGAACCAAATGTGAGAATGTGCATGTCATGTTCCATTTATATATGAATGTATATATTCACAGCCCCTGGGCTGAAGAGCAGTTCTTACTGCAGCCCTGCATTCATGAAATGGTGTTTTTTTTTGAGGAGAATCTCACAATTGCTGTCTTCTTTAATTCACAGTCCTTGGCCAGTCAGCAAACCCATTCAACCAGTGATCACATTATGTTCTGAAGACAGTGCTGTGTTCAGAAAACTACCTTCTCCCAACCAGTTGGGCAGTTTTCAGAGCCCAGTAGCATCCTGAACCTCATATTCCATGTAGCTGCTAGTCATGCTTAATACAATTACATCTGATGGACTAATGCAAATATTTCCTTACTGTAAGGGTGGTGAGACACTAGAACAGGTTGCCCAGGGAGGTGGTGGAAACTCTATCCCTGGATGTTTTTAAGGCCAGGCTGGAGGTGGCTCTGAACAACCTGATCAACAAGGTGTCCCTGCCCATGGCAGGGGGTTTGGAGCTAGATGATCCTTGGGATCCCTTCCAACCCTGAAAATTCAGTGATTCAGTGAAATAACATATTATTGTCTCTTGGGGAGCAGACACAATACTGATCAAAACACTTTTGCAGTGAAAATAGGCTGGGGGAAAGGGATTGCCAGATTGCTTCCTAGACCTAGACCTAGACCAAGTCTTTGCAGAAAGCTGCAGAAGAACTGCAACACAGTTTTTGTCTGATGCTTAAGTATTTGAATAAATTAGCAGGCAGTTCTGTTTATAACAGAATAATATTTCTGAAATTAATTTGAAAAGTTGGTGAACGAATTAAGCAACAGGATCCTGTAAACATATTATTTTAGTCTAAAAAATTGCTGCTGTTTAAACTCATTTCTTAAGGCAGCAAACAAAGCCACAGTGTAAAAGACACCAATTGCTGGATAAATTTAAATTAAAAAGCAAAACATGGATAAAATTAAGCAGGTTATTCCAAATTTTGGAAGAAAGGATTTATCATTAGAATTTTGTGTACTCAGCTGACATCATATTCTGGTGTGGTATGTTGGGAAAGGGGTAGGACAATGCTTGCTAAGAATTCCAGCTGGCCAAGGTCAGTGTGTTCTGGTGCATGACTAGATTCTTTTGGATGCTGAAGTAATGCACTTCAGTAAAACACATGGGTTGTTTTTTTTTTTTTTTCAGACAAGAAAGTGGTGAAACCATTACAGTGATGGATACTAATTTTTACCTTTCTAGTTAATAGCATGTTCCAATGTAGCAGCTTTAATTGAGCAATTGAGCATTGCTTTCAAAGGAATCTGGTGTCAGAGTCCTTCTCAACGGAAGGAAAAAGACATTTGATCTAACTTCTTAATACTTAGATTACTGCTTCCCAGTAAGCTACGCTATTTGTCCTCCTGCAAAAGACAGATGGCTTTGTACAGAGTTTGAACTATCACCACTCTTCCTCTCTCTTGAAAAATCCACAACCCCCACTTTTCTATTATTTGTTTCATTCCATTAATTTATGACTACTAAGACTACTAAGTCTTCTTCTCCTGTGCCATCTCCTCACTTCTGACATTCATTACTCTGGAAATGATTTGCAGTATCACAAATCAATAATTATGATTTCTGATGGGGAAATAGGTAGCTGAACATAACATCGTGATGCTTTTGTTCAAAAGAAGTGCAAACGTCTTTGGCAATTTATTGAAGCTATGAGATAAATACTTCATACTGAGGCAGTTTTCAGAGTTTCCTTGAGACTAGATAAAATTGCTGCAGTGCTTAAGCCTGCCTTGGCTCAATGGAAAGTGCTCTGTTGTTGTCAGTAAATAACAGAGCTTAAAAACAGTGTTATTATTCATTATCACCTTGCCCTTCAGAGTGCTGTTCTCAGCAATTTACAGGAATCAGACAGCCAAATGCAGCAACAGGGGAAAGTGAGTGTCAAGTACAATACACAAACTCAGGTTTGTTTGTGAACTCTGACAGGAGCTGGAAGATAAGCTATTTTTACATTAGATACATGTCTTGATGAAACGCATCTTTGGTGGCTTTTTATTTACACAGCTTATGTGCACATTTAATAAAAATAGTAAAAGTACTGACTTGGAAAAAAAAATGAGAAAAATCTAACTTTAATCACAAAGAGTATTTGTTTTAAATCTCTTCTACCAACTCTAATGCAGGAGATGGATTTTAATGCAGTTGAAATCACCAAATCAAATATTTTTATTAAGCTATATATATGGATTAAAAAAAAAAGGTAGCTTCTGCTAAAAATAAGTTATGCCCCCCCAAAGGCATTTGATATGACACTTTATACCATAATGAGATTCATTCCATCTGAAGCCTTAGTAAAGATCAGCACACTAGAGTGACTTCAGAAATCCATCACTCCAGCAATTAAAACAATCCCACTGGACAGGCCAAAAGATTACACAGACAGTTTGACTCGATGACTCAACACTCTGTATCAAAACTAATTTCTTCAAGAAAGTAGTAAGTTTTACTTAATTTTAGCATTAAATTGACATAAACGGGAAAAAAAAATCCATTTGTTTTGTACATGAAATTTTGAGAACAGTTCTGACTAATATTGGGGCAAATACAGAGACAGATTTAGAAGAAGCTTGGCTTGACTGATTAACATTAAAGCAGAAGATGTGTAATACATTCACTTCTCCGTACTGGGGAGGGATTGTTGTGTTCTTTTCAGTTCTGTGTTTGCCCCGAAGGGGACAGAAGTAAGGAATATACAGAAGGTGTATTTGTGAGGTTAGAAATGCGTGAAGATTTACATCCTTTTGGGGAAAAAAAACCTGGCAGTGTGGTGTGCTGGTCTGTCATACATGTGCTGGTATCCAGTGACAGGATGTGTGGGAATGGTTCAAAGCTGAATCAGGGGAGGGTTCAACTAGATATTAGGAAGCATTTCTTTACTGAAAGGGTAGTCAAACACTGAGGCAAACCTCCTAAGAAGGTAGGTGATACCCCAGGACTGTTGGTGTTTAAAAGGCTTTTGTACAGTGCCCTTAGAATCAAAGAATTTTTTCAGTTGGAAAAGACTTGTAAGATCACTGAGTCCAACCATCGACCTAACACCACCATGGTCATTAAACCATGGCCCGAAGTGCCATGTCTACATGGTTTTTGAACAATTCTAGGGACAATGACTCCACCACCTCCCTGGGCAGCCTGGTTCAATGCCTGGCCACTCTTTCAGTAAAGAAATTTTTCCTAATACCCAACCTAAACCTCCCCTAGTGCAATTTGTGGCTATTTCCTCTTGACTAGGGAGAAGAGTCCAATGCTTACTGAATAACACACCTAAACTTTTGATCAGACCTAAATTGCTCAGGTAGTTGGACTAGACAATTGTTGTAGATCCCTTCCACCTGAGCTACTCTATTCTATAGCTGGCATGTTCCCTCGTGTTTCTAGAGCTATAAGATTTAATTCTCCTTACATAGTGATTGCCAAATGTGGCCTGATGCTTTTACTCTTTTCAGGTGCTAAGAGTACATAGAAATGCCAGAAGAAAGATGTGTGACAATCTACTAAGACGAGTCTTTTCACTGTTTTTACTGCAAAGGGCTTCAAGCTTGAAAATATCTGAAGTGGGATGTTAAATCCGAGATGTGACACTTCTACGTACATTAAAGTCACTCCCCTGTAAAAAACCTGTACATAAAACTTCTATTTAATAATCAAGTTTTGAGTCTGGCATTTTTATTTGTTAATTCTCCTTTAGAAAAAGCATGCAAAGGGAACAGAATCAGATAAGTATATCCTAATATCGATAGCCTGAAAAATTAATAAGTAGAGTAATTGTTCTGGTTTAACCCTAACCAGAAACTAAGCACCATGCAGCTGCTTGCTCACTCCTACCTCCTCCCAGTGGGATGGATAGAGAGGAGAACTGGAAAAAAGGAAACTTTGTGAGCTAAGAACAGTTTAATAAATAAAATAAGAACGACCTGATAAAGAGAATCAAGTCAATGCAAAATGAAATCTGAACAAAAATATTTTCTTCTGTTTGGTAAAAAAGATGAGGCCACCATATTCGCTAATGTATATGGCTGTTGTTCAGGGTATGTCTCTGGCTGTTTTGTAATTTTTTTTCTACCTTAAGACTGCAATTATTAACTGGGATTCTTAACTAATTCCACCTTTTACACAACAACGTAAGCAGCTATGAAAACATGCTGACCATATTAAAAAATACAGCAAAACAAAAATCCCTTCCTCCCTTCATGCTTTTTCTCATATACAAAAGTGATCAAAAAGTATGGTAAAACAAAAGGTCATTTCTGAGGCAGAAACAAAACACAGCCTTTTACTCACCACATTGTCTTTATCACAATAAGAGCTGAAGTAATTTGAAATAATTACAGCATACTGAAGAAGCACTTTGTTGATAGTCTAGGAAAGGAGAAAAATCCTTTAAATTGTAAATTTCATCTTGTAATAAAATGCAAAAAAGAAGATTTATATAAATTACAGATTTTACATTTAGTACATTTTTTTTTTTTTTTTTAGATTGAATATAAACAAACTTGTGAGCAGATTTTCAATTCCCTGTGCAACAGATGGTGGGTTTTTCTTACAGGAATGTAATCTTCAGTAGCAGAGATACTTTAATTTTAGCCACACTGCTCCTGAGCAGCACTGAGAGCTGTGCTCCTTGCATAAGTGGAACAGTAGCAAGCTCAAAAAATCCTCTAGGGTGTCAATGAACGGATTAAAAACATAACAGAGAAAAAAGACCAGG
This sequence comes from Indicator indicator, assembly GCF_027791375.1. Taxonomy (NCBI): domain Eukaryota; kingdom Metazoa; phylum Chordata; class Aves; order Piciformes; family Indicatoridae; genus Indicator; species Indicator indicator. The sequence continues at coordinate 9,414,167 of NC_072025.1, forward strand.
AGAGCACTCTTCAAAGCTTGGCAACATGAGCTTACCTTAGAATAACCATGTAACTAGGAACCTTGTTTGCAAATGGAAAACTGTCACAATGGAAGAACAGGAATAAATGTAAATGCACACCTTTTTACAGCCATTGGGACTATAATGGAAATCTAAAGCTGGTGAGGAAATGTTTCAATCCAAATAGAAAGTTGCCCTAAGTAAGTGGAGTTTATCATGCAGCAGATGAATAAGAACTAAAATCTTAGGGCTTCAAGCAATAATACAGCTTGAATTTTTTCTTTCCTTTGCACTGACTAATTAGATAACTGCATTTTACTGAATTCTTCCATTAATGGAATTGCAATCAATGCTTACCAAGAATAATAATTTATTGCATAACATATTTATATATGAAATCTCAGAGAGGACGGAAATTCTCAAACTGGTAAAAAATTGACGAAATGCATGAAAAATAGTCTTGAGCCACCACAGACAGCATGTGTTTCTAAGGACCCCCAGGCAGAAACAGAAGAGACTGATTCTAAACAACATTGGAATTACTTAGGAACACAATGTCACTCTCTCTGAAGCTTAGTTGAAATGCATTGATTTTAATTTACCTTTGCAAATCTTCTCATTAAATGAGATAGAGCTTCTGGATTAGGACACTCCAGTTTCCTGATAATCTCAAAGCTTTGATTGAGCTGTGTGAAGACATCAACCACAGAACAGGAGAAGAGGGCATGATCTGACGTTTGCTGAAACTAGAGAGAGACATTCAGAAATCAAGACTGTATTAACTGATTTTCTTACACTGAAAATTCTTCCTAGAGAGGTAAAAAGTAATTATTAATAATAATAGTCTCTTTTATGATTCTGAGAAATGTGGCTTTTTACATTTCTATTTCTTTCAAACCTCTTATAACCAAAATTTTCTTTCATGACAACAATATCACATCAGAATTTAGTGAAACCATAGGCTGCAGCCTACAAGGAATTTAGGCAGATGAAATTAGAGGAGGAATTTGTTCACAGGATTGTTCCAAAAACCATTACTGACTGCATATTTTGTGAGGTTCAACAAGGATGCTGTGGGACCAAATGTACTTCTGGTTTTGCAAAACTAAATAACCATCTTACTACTTTCTTTATTCTTTTCTTTAAATCTCAAGCCTCACCCCATCTTTCTTGTCTCTTTCTAGTGCTCCATGAAGAAACTCCATTGAGACATCTTCATTTTCATCAAGCCATTGAATGACAAATGGTTCAAACCACCTGAAAATTAAAAACAATTTTGTAAAGTAAATATATTTCATAAGCATTCTGAGAACAGAGATGCTTTTTGGCATCTTTTGTCTTCACATCTGTTCTAGTTGCAACAAAGCTTGAAAATTATTTTCCACCAAAGACACTGCGGCTACCAGTGTCTTTCAGGCTTCAGTTTCACAGCAGTCTAACTGGTCTACTTTAGTGATACACAATTAGCAACAGCATTCAGGAATATGTGTCTGTGGTTTGCAGAGGATCATATCCTGCACTATTTTTTTTTTAATTACAATTTCTTTCACTAATATTGTTTCTTAGCATTTATTATTTATTTGTATATGAAATAACTTGGATAAAGCATGGCTTTAATAAAACATCAGCTGTGCTTTCTGTAGTTTATTAAAAAAATAATGCAATAAGAAGTAAAAAAAGTCTCAGCAAATCAGCAGATTTTCAGAAGATTAAGGAATGAGATTAAAGGTAGCTCATATGAAAAGACTAAATGTATTAATTTCAGGAGGAAAGGCAAAAATGAAAAAAGCAGCTTCAATATTAACCCAATGCAGTAAGAATAATTTCAGTAGTATATCCCATTAGGATTATATCTTTATCTAACTTTGGCCAGGGCCTACAACTAATACTGCTGCCGTTCCCAGATTTCATACTTTCCTCAAGCACTTTTATTACCAAAATATTTGAAGACCTGCAGTTATAGCTGTCAAATAAACTGTCCTATGAAATGGCTAATTGCATTTTTAGTACCTGCGCTATTTCATTTGACAGACTGAAGAAGTGAAGGGGAGTAAGTGCAAAAAGTAAAGAGCTGTTGGTGCTACACACCTTGGGATCTTGCACAAACTTGAGCATAAATATTTAACCAAAATAACACTTGCACCAAGGTTGAGCTTACAGGAGACTTCCCTATACACTACTTACAGAGAGTATTCAGGCACTGCATCCTTGAAAGCAGAGAGCTCTCGCACATATTCATTATAAAACCATTTCACTTTGAAGTGCAAATTCATATAATCTGTGCTTTTGCATAACCGCTGTTTTTCGTGTTCTGCAATAGAAGGAGGTGAAATAAGAGCATTTAACAGCATTCCAACAGTAAATAACATTCTTGTGCCTCAGTGCACTAGTAACATAATAATACAGTACTTGCATTTTAAAGCATGGTTGGTTTGATTTTTTTTTAGAAGGAATCATGCCCACAGTTTCAGCCCTCAGGTTCTGAGTACCCTTAGGAAAAACAAATAAAAGCAAATACTAGACTCTAACTTAGGCTTTTCAGCTTTCTTCACTGCAGTGGGGAAAACCCCACAAATTTACCGACTTCCGGTTCTTTAGATTCTTCTTTGGTTATTACAAAAGGGTTAAGAAGCTGTGTCTGGTGGCAAGTTAGTTGTAGTAGCCAAATGAAGTAACAACTATGAATAGCAATCCTGTATGAATCCATCATACCTGCATTTGTAAATTATCACATATAGTTCAGAAAAAGAGGAGGAGACAACTCCACAGCAATACAGCCATCCAATTTATCCATGGCACAAGTAGAAAAGCTGTCTTAGTGTTTTTGAAAATTTTCAAATGGGCTTCTCCACCTTCTCAGAGTCCTTCTGTTTTGAACATACTGGATATGCAGATGACTGTGGATTGCAGAAGTCATGGAGCTACTTGTAACTGCTTTCTGCATTTTTAGTATGTGATTTAACTGGTTTTGAGCAAATGTCCATTTGTCTTCCAAGATTATGATCCTTATATTAGCTCATCCACTCTTACCCACTCTGCTCTGCAGACTTTCCCATCCAGTCACTGCACAAATCCATTCTAACATGCATGAGTGTTTCAAAAGCACATTATTATGAAGTGAATTACTAAGTTTTGAGGAAATCTGCTTCTGAAGTGCCTCTGTGGGGCCTTATTGCCTTTTTAGCACTGTGTTAAGATTTTCACCTTCAGTAGCCTTTCATCACATTACAGAAAAATCAGTAAATCAGTTTCCGTGTAAATACTGAATTTTTTCATGCTCAATTGCTACTTGAGAGTACTACAAATCCTCCCTAGCGTAATATCATTGGTTACTAGACTTGAACAGAACCACAAAGATGTTTCCCCACTATCTATTATTGTTGACAGCTAGATGACCAAACACTTGCTCAATAAAAAGTAGTTTTTACAAGTGAGACCAATCTTTGACTGAGAACAATTATCTTATTACTACCACATTCACTGCACATCTAGTGCAGTCATTATCAAGAAAAATCTGCCTTGTATTGCATCCCAAAAGAGTGGAATTTCTGAAATGGATAACACTTCTTCATTCAAGTGCTGCATTAATACATTATTCGATTATACAAAGAAACGTAGAATGTTTCCTGTACACAAACCAAGCAAATGCTTATTTCAATATTAAAAATGAGCTGCTGCCAATGATGTGCAGACTTGTTCAGGAGGATACAACTTACACATTACCATTCATTCATAATTTCTTTTTAAAATCTAGATCTAAATTATAACACATTAGAAAGGAGCACAAAAGTCAATCATGAATAACTGAGGTTTTTCCCTCCAGGCTGTTATACCTTGAAAAGAATATTTAAAAGAATCTCCTAGGTTATTACTTGTAGCTACATATAAATGAGCAATGATTATTTTACCATATTATCCTACAAGAACACCAGAAAACATTTCACATGAACTAATGTAATTTATCTATGCATTTTACCTCCTCAGTTTATATAAATTAAAGAATAAGCAGATGCTTATATGAGCCAGACAATGTCAATTTTAACTGGCTGATGTTAGAGGGGTCACTGGTTTCAGTCAGAAAGCATTACTGTAAGAATTCTGAACTTAGATTAGGACCCACAGATCACGTTCTTAATTTCTGAAACACTTGCACAAGTTAATGTGAATGTGAGACAACACAGGATATCTGAATGTATTTTGGAGATCCGTGTCTTTTTTCCTCAAAGGAAAGCTGGCACTGAGTCTTGCTATACAGATATATCCACTTTGGACTTTCAGAAGACAGATGTAGTAGCTACATAAGACAACTCTTCCGAAAAAACTCTGCTCTTGCCTTGCAAGATTAATGCTGAGTCAGTCTTGATCTAAACCTGCCCCTTGCAGGCTGTGCTCAGTAGCAACAATAATAAAAATACAAAACCTTTCTCAGAATTGATTCTAGATAGAATCCCCAGCATAGTAAAGCAAATATTATTAATCTTTTCATAAAAAGTTCCCTGTAGAGCAGCATATTTTTATAAACATCTATTAATCTACTGAGTTTCAAAACAAGGACGTTTGCAGTTCCTATTAGTGATAATAGCACATTATTCTATGTTACTCCATCATGAATCAATGAAAATAATACTAAGATTTCTATAAACTGTAAAACCTGTAAACTGTAACGCATGTGTGTATGTGGGCACTTCAGCTGCTTTTATCTGTTGCAGCTCCAGTAAGAGCAACCTTTGTCACAGCATTGATTGCACTGTGGGGTTTCTTTAATATCTCCCCCAGGGTAGTGCTCTAATGCACACAAGCTTTCCACATGTTTCCACATAACAGGCTTCGTAACTGCAATTACAATGAAAACTATATAAAGACTCCTTACATCTCACTTGCACAAACGACAATTACAGTAATGCTTTTAAGAACTCCACTAAGCAACAGCTCTGAGGGAAAGAAAAAAAAAATAAAATCAATCTCCTGTTCAGGTGCTGTTTGTGTAACCAAGAAAGAATAAAAGTGTTTGTTTTTGTTTGCTTGAAGACTATTATGTGGAATGCACATGTGCTCAGTGTGTCATGAATCAGACACAGACCTGGTGACACTGTATCTAGCAAATAATCTAATTGCAGGCAGTCATTCTTTTAGAGAAAAATTTATAAATGGACATTGTAGGAAGGACTATAAAGCCAAGGTACTTTCCTCACAGGCCTGTAACCAAACAACAATACTTCAGAACCATGTTTGGGTTCTTGTGCATTTTTCCAGCAATTGCTAAATAAAGCTGAGGAGATTTTCTCAAGGCAGCAAATAAAAAAGAACATACAAATATTATGTATTGTTTGATGTCTGTAGTGCCACAATATTTTATCAGTGAAGTCGTAGTGATGACTTCTTAAGTAGAAAGACCCACATGATGCTGAAGACATAACGCAGGACAGAATTAATTGATAGCTATGCATAATTTACATTGATTTTGATAATATGAAATATTACTGGTCTTTCTGAAAGGGCTCTTTGTGTTAAGATACATGTAATAAAAAAAATTCTGTCATTACCTCCCTTACAACCGATTTACAGTTGTAATTCTCCTTTAAAAATACATTGTGTCTTTCCGATGAGATTTCTGCATATTCAATAAACTATGCTATTATATTTTACAAATGGGAAACTGAGGTATAGGGACACCAAGTGAATTTACCAAGGGAACACACATAAACTATGAGAGGCAGTATAGATCTTGTTCAACAGTTTCTTAACCACAGCATCATATTTTGTCGCTGACAAGGGACCAAGAAAGGCAAACTGTCTTGCTCTGAATCGCAAGAACAAATGGATTTGCTGTTAATTGTGTTCATGCCTGCAGTGGAAGCAGGCTAATCAATCCTTGACTGAACACAGTGCATTTTAAAACCTTGTATGACGTCACCCTTTATATTGAAGGAGAAGCTTTCAAAACAAGAGGTCATGAGCTCAGAGTGCTATGCTTTGCTTCGGATGTCACGGCAGGTACAAGTGACTTCAGAGCCACTTGCTTAGCATCAGAAAAGGCTGAGCTGGACATTGATTTCTGGGAGAGGTAAACCACTTATGAGAACTTCAAGAGCATCACAACCAATGTCCCATGTTATCTAAGAGACGCAACATGCAATATCAAGAGGGATGTGTGAATCTGCTGCAAAAGACAGTATTTTATACCACAAAAATATGCATTTGCCAATTTTTACCTGTGTTATATTGCCTAAATATTTCAAATTAATCTAGGTAATTTAACTTGGATGTTATGTTAACATTACTTAGTAGATTTTTTTTTTTGCTCCTTATTGAAAATGTAACCTCATCAATTAGTTACTACTTTGCAGCCAAATACTTTAAAAAATTTCCAGAAAAGTGGAAGAGTATTTCACCAACAGGGTGGCTCAAGATGCAAGGTAAGCAGCTTCATCAAGCATAAATTTGCTCTGTTCAGCTTGCAAATAAGACAATGACAAATACTAGTATAGCAAATTATGTAATAAGATCAATCTCAGTATAACTTCTACCCTTCGATAGCACATCAGAGTCGAATTTATGTACCAGGAAAACTAAACAGATCAATAATATTCAAAGAAACATTCAGAGACAAAATTCTGTTTTTGGACATACAAAGCTGCTATTGATTACAGAAGGAAATAAGCACTTGCTTCCAAGGACTGAAATAATCTGAGTTGTGTCAGTGGAATTCTTGCTTCGAGCCTTGGAAAGCCTAAGGAAAAGCAATCTATAAAGAGAGAAATAGAAATGGTCTGTTCTGTCTAAGAGCTAAGGTGGTGATTACACCCTTCACTCTTAAGAGTATGATGGAAGTTTCATATACTTTGTACTGAAGTTTCAACATTTACTCAAAGTAATCACATAATCATAAAGTAATAAAAGCGGAAAAGTAATGTTGGTATAGGAATCCAATTGACATTGTTCAGGCTTCATAAGATTCTCATATGTATAAAAATGGCAAAATGAAAACAGAATATACTTGGTTCTTGGAAACCACTATTTCTTGGGAAATGTTATCACATAATTAAATGCTATGTTACAATGCTTGAATCTGGGAGGAAAAAGAGAATAGAGATAATAAAGGCAGCCTTAATGGCACTGGGTCTTACCTGCTAAATACTCAGCTCTGCATATTCAGTGTATTTTTATGATGTTACTTTCATTTACTTCTTGTTTCATTTTTTAGAAATATATTGTTCCATGAAGGAAACATCTAGACTTGATTCTCTGCTCTTTGGCTTGTTGCAAAGCGAGCACAAAACATCACCCCAATAGGCATGGTGACATTTCATGAGCAATTAGTAAAATGAAGTACAAACCAGGATGAATCAGACAAGATAAATGTGAGACTGCACTTTAATAATTAGCTGTGCTGTAGCTGGCTCTGCCCGTAAAGCAGAAGCAAAGGCTAAACCATAGAGGTGTTCTCTGATTGTTACCCAGAAAATTTCACGTAAGGCTTACTAAAAGATAATGTGGAAACAAGCAGTTTTAATGGATTTATCCTGTTCTCCTGGGGGCAGAACCAGTATCAAATGTTTAGTTTAGAACTAATGCACTTGCCTGTAACAGGAAATTTACCTCTGTATCTATTAGAGAAAAAAAGACATTAATGAACTTCTATACGTGGAAAAGCCCTGAAAGGATAAGACTGAGTCTAGAGTTTAATAAAACAAAGGCTGAAAGAACAGCTGTTTGCTGTATGAGGAAGGATCATAGAAGCATGGGAAAAGTGAGGACTGCATACAATTGTTGAAATGTGTGAATACATAATGAGATGAACTAAACCAAAAAGGTTTCTTGTTTTCATACTGTGAAACCCTACACTGAATGCTGTCCTGTTCTCCCTTCCATAACCTCAGTCCCACCTCCCCAAATCTGCTCTGTAGTCTTCCTCTAAGTCAAGGCTCTATTGTCTCTGAAGGGGAACTTCATAAACTGTAAAGCTGGAGTGACAATAGGCTTGAAATCTGCCACTAAATGGTGTGACCTTTCTCTGGGCAGCATTAGCCTTTTATTTTTTTCCCTATGCTGTCTCTGTGCTCAGCATCAACTCACTGACCTGCCTCTTCTCTTTCAAATCACTTTATCAGTTTCTGTCATGAAAGAGGAATCCCTCAGAGAAACAGGAAGATGATATCTGCTTACACATTGAGGACAGCAGCAAAGTTAATAAGCAAGCCTACCTTAAAAGCATAAAACGGTTAATGGCTTTCTTGTTCTTCTACTATTTTTACTGGGCCTGACACTTCAGAATCTTAGCTCTGCAGGATTGAGACTGTTTATTGCTAGTTTTACACAGGCAGCTAATTCTTCTCTGGTCTCATCCTGGTCTTGACTTCTAGCCACTACCAGAATTAGATTATCATATTAACAGCAGTTAGAACATTCTAACATACTGGATAGCTTTGGATGTTTGATCTAACCTGTTACAAAATTAAAACTATGAAAGAACTGAAGAAGACATTTCTGAGGACATAGTATAAAAAAGGTACTTTTGTTATTGCATGTCTGATTTCAGCTCATTACTCTCTCATCATGTTTTAACCTTCTCATCTTCATACTTGGAAAGGAAAAGATTTCTTACCATATAAAGTCAGTAACAAATCACTTGCACTGCTGGTGAAATGCTTTCTTCTCATTTGTTTGTACCATAAATAAAGATTAATTTGAGGATGAGCCTGTACAAATATATTCACAACCTATAAGCTCAGATAGACTTGAGTAAACTAAATGCCAGACAAAAACATTTAGTCTGTCATGCAAAACACTGTTGCTACATGAATAACCTACAAAGATGAAAAAAAAAGAGAAAGGGCTAAATCTAATAAAGTCAGTTCTCAAAGAGATATGTGATACCTCCGCCATGAAAAATCTATATGTGAAAATAATCCCAAGATCCTTAGATCAGAAAAAAATCAGAACTGGTGTGGACTTAATTTGTTAAATTTGCATAAAGCTTTTATCACTATGCAAAGGCTAAAAATTGTTATTATTTTTAAATGGAAAAAAAATCTAGAATTAAATTATGAACTCAATACCAGTTCTTGGTAGTTTTGGTTGCAAGGCATGTCATCTTGGCACTGTGTAGCCCTGATCTTGGCAGTTGTGAAGACTTGAATTGTGCTTTGGGTGGCCTTTCCTCCCTCACTTAAAAGGCAACCTGTTTCCTCTGACAGCAGCCATCTACCCTGTCACATGCCTTAGTATTCACAGTGACATGCCACCACTACACACACTCTCTAGGGAAGGCCACTGCTATGGAAGTTGCTGTTCACTTTAGCTTCTCCATGTCACAGAAGCAGCCTCCTAGGTAGGCTGTCCTGGGCAAGAATTAGGGGAGACAAGTGTAACAGCTTCTGGTGCCTGGCTCACAGGGGCCAATGGCTCCCATTGCCAAGCAGGTAGGCAGCAGCAGTGATTGTCCCCTGCAGCAGCTGCAGCTCCATATATCCCCTGAGCAGATACAGGAGGCATTCAGCTGTACAGTGAGAGGACATAGCCTAACAGCCATTGTGAACTGCTCTCAGTAAAAAGGGACAAAGTAATGTAAACTGGATGTTCCAGTACTGGTCTTGTATCAGAGAACGGAGTTACAGCATAACTGATAGGAATGGCTCTGTGTGTGTACATCTATCTATCTATCTATCTATCTATCTATATCTCTCTCTCTATATATATATGGAAAAACCAGAAACAGGATCTTGGATGAGCTAATTTAATCCTGTTTGTGACATCAGCAATCCCTTTGCATACAATGCTGGATTATTTCATTGCTTCTTGACTGGATGTAGAAAGGAATCAACTTACACAACAAAAACACTGTTTCAGATCAATAGTAAACTGAATGAGGCAAAGATTGCAATCACAGCCCTGGACACTACATATGAGCAGATGGCAGCCTGTGTTAATAACTTGGATGGTGACTCTGGCAGAATTCAATGCATTCTAATGACCTCCATTAAAACCAGGAATATTGAGTGTGACCATATTTAAGGGCCTGCTCCTTATCTTGTAGAATTCAATGCAAAACATTTTACTGCCATCAACAACTAGAGAATCAAACTCAGACTGCAGAATACCCAGGGAAAGAATTAATGATTTAGAAGGCAGTAAAGCTGAAGAGAAAAACTGTGTGCTGATCAGTATTTGTGCCTAAATTTATTGAGGTCCCTGTTTAGGAATGAAACCATAGAAGGTGAAATTATATATATTCAAATTAATTTATAACTAATTTCCATTTCCTTTAATTATTACTTATACACAGGAACTATATCACTACTGATTCTAGGAGTGCCTTAGAGTTTCTAATGACATAAATGATACTTACTCTCTTCAAAGAGACAGTAACCACAGCTACACAGAGATGAGACCATATGCTAGGACTCATTGGGAACAGGTGCAGAAAGTTAAGTGCCTCCTAATGAGGCTTCTATCTCTCTGCAGAATTAGGATATTAACAGTAAAATTCGTTTTAAAGTCTTGATCCAGCCCAACCATCCACTCTTTGTTTATTATATAATTACATCTTTCTCAGGAGCTGTTCTATTCTTAACAACCAAGAAACTAACCACTGCTTGGTCTGAAGCTTTCTTTTGAGTGATCAGTATGCTCTACTTACCAAAGAGAGCGAATTATCTTTTGTGAACTATCTTGCTGCAGTACAGGAAGTTTATAGTTCAGTGGCTAACACACTACAAGCACTGGGGTGCTAAAGGACATCTGTGTGCAGAGTGTAAATATACATTCCAAGTTATAAAAGCGTGGCAATATAATGGCTACTAGAAACACTTATTCTGTGATAGATTATCTCTTAAGTGCAGTCACAAAAGTGAGTTGCTGAACAGTCATATTTTGATACCTGTTCCTGATTTACAACCTCTCCAGATACAGGATGCTCTCCCTGATGTAATCAGGAATAAGTTCTGTCCCAGAGCTGCTTTCATTTGGTCTTCATGCTTCTCATGAACAGCTCTTGGAAGCTCTTGGTAGCTTTTCACTTCACTGATCACTCTCAAAGGATGATCACAATCAAAGGCTGACATTAGCTTTCTCAAAATTGTACTTTTGATTCACTTTGAAACGACTATAAAACTTTACTTTCAAATGTTATTTTGAACATCTGTTCTCCTACAAACATCTTCAATTTAATTTGCCATGTCTTCTTTTGGCATTTTGCATATTATAATCATTGTTCCTGAAATTAATTTCTTCCTGTCCTCCTATCTTTCCCTTCTGCTGTCCATTTCCAAATTCCACATCCAAATAACATAATCAATGAAATAACACAACAGTAGGTGAACAAAATAATTCTTCCATTGATAGCCATTCTAGTCACACACTTTTCCTTGTTCTTTATCATCAGGAAAATCTACAGTATCACCCAAATACCACCATACTGGTATTACTGAATTAGAGATTCTACAGCAAGGAACAGAAATTAATTTTAAAATATTCATTTTTAAAAAATCCTTTATGCCTGTTGAATTACATTGTTGTTGAAATCCAGTAATATTTATATAATTAATTAAGATTATTTCCCTAAATTCTTCTCTTCAGTATTTTAAAAAAAACAGTTAGTGCACCTATCTTTACTTGATTTTCTGCAAACGTATGTTAATGAGGGAGTAACCATTAGTTGAGGTTTTCTGCTACAGAAAATGAAAAGATATTTTGTCTGTAGTTAATCACAGCAGTATCTTAAAGAATAAAAGGATTTCTGTTGGAACTAGAATACAATCTGCCTTTTGACCACAAAAAAGTTTAATTATTTGTGTGTGTTTTCTCCAAAACTTCACTTAGTAAATGTTTCTTGTAGGCAAGTTGGAAATTTTCTTCTATAAAGAAAATATGGAATGTCTATGATGCTCTCCAGCAAGATATTGATGATTTTTGTCAGATTTAGGTTATAAGAAGCAGCATTTCAAGTTACAGTTCTTGTAAATTGCTTCAAAAAGTAATTTCATACAGTCACAGTGCAATGCTTTTCTTCCTTTACCACACTTCTTTTTCATTAAGTTATAAAACATCTTAAACAAATATGCTAGAGAGCTCTTACCACCCACAGAAATCTGATGGCAGGTGTCATCTGCAGTAGAAATCAGTCTTGATGAACTCTCTAGTATAAACAATAGTTCTAATTACCTTCCAGAGCATATTTCATGTCCTGGGCAAACAAAGTCCACATGATTTCAGCACTGATTTTTCCCATGTTCAGCTCTTGAGGGAACCTGCAATCAATCACATTACATCAGTTCAACTGCTGATAGAAATTGTGCCTACAGCTGCACAGCAAAAAGGCAAATATTCCCACAAAATTAATTCCCTAATATGCACTTAGCGTATTTTGTTTTTTTGCACAATTATATCAACCATCCAGTCTTCAAATAAAAACTTCCCTTAGTCTAATATCAAGGGCCTAAATAATTAGTTGAACATTGTACAACTTCCCTAACATCACACTGTAAATCAAGAAACATCTGTCTCTCTCACATATAACTTCCCAACTTTAGATAAATCAGAGGCCTTACGAAAAACGTGAAACACTTGGCTTAGAAGTTTAGCAGCTATGAGTTTTCCTTAATTCCTTTGATACGATGAAAAACAGTGAAACTGTCTGTGAAGCTGTAGTGGTCTATGCTAGTTGAATTCAGCTCACTGCTTGAAGACTTTCACCTTAAAGTATGGATCATAAAATGGTTTGGTTTGGAAGGCACCCAAAAAAGCCATCTAGTCAAACCCCTCTGCAGTAAGCAGGGACATCAAAAAGACCAGGTTGCTCAGAGCCCAGTGAAATAGGAAAGGATATAAAAGGCAGAAAAATGCATACTTCTGATTCAAAATTTTAGTTTTGGTCTCATGCTTCATGTCATTGAACACCAGTCCTTCTCAGATAAGTCCTGCTGTTAGCAGGTAAGTATTTTCCCACAACTGTTTCACAGATCCCAGCTGCTTCTTATATGGTGTAAAAGAAAAGCTGTAACCTTTCAATTACCATCCTCATTTAGTCACTAGCAAAGGCTGACAGACACTGTTTCACATTTTGTTTAAAAGGAGAGCTATTTGCATGGGGTTTTGTTGTTGTTTTTGGTTTGTTTGTTTGTTTTTTTCAAATCCCTAAACCAAAGAAACCCAACAACAAACCCCAAACAAATGAAACCAAAACTCACTTATGTCCATACTGCAGCTCTCAGGGCACAGGAGCAGACCAAAGCAGGTCATGCAGATATAGCAGAAAGTACTGCACAGAACCCAGGCATGGGAAAGAAGTTGCTTATCCTGCAGTGGTGCGGTGAGAGCCATATAAATATTTGGCAGTTCACCGTGAATATCTCAAATCATCAAAGGCCATATTCACAGGTGAAACACACAGAGCTGTGTGGCTTTCGTCCTGAATTCCTCACATCACTTTATACTAGCAGAGAATTTGATCCAGAGCATCTTGACCTAATCAGAATAATAAAATTCACTAAAGAAATTCAGAAAATGTTCAGCATTTTTTTTGCATAAAAATACACAGATTTTTGAAGTTCTTATGGCCCAAGAAAGACTAAAAGTGATGTGCAGCTTCAAGATGGTAGCAATATGATGTAAGTGATGTATTCCTTCCAGGGATGTATTTGACCCTGATCATATCTGCAAAGAAAAAGCACTTAAACAACTAATTAGCTCTGTGACTTTCACATGAAGCAATTGCCAGTTCAGATCCCTGATATGCCTTCTTTCTGCTAATGACTGCTCAGTTACTGACTTCGTGTTAATTCTCTTAACACACAATTAATTGTTGTTCAAAAGCTCAAATGTATTTCATCTGTCTTAATTTCTTTGCCTCCAGGCCAGTCTTAGCGCTCTCTTAGCAAGAGATTTGAACTTTAACAATTTGCTCTGAAGAAATATTTGAAAGTTGATTTAACATTGACATTCTTTTGTCCATATGCAAAGTTGACCATGCAGGTCTGGGTCTGATAGAAAGAAACTTTTTTTGTTATTAATAGTGCCTATATGTGTATACATTTTAACTTGTTGAAATACAAGCACACACAAACTGCATTTTATCACTGTTTCTTAAATTACCGAGGTTTCACACAGTATTCTCGATTATTACAGTTAGGTACTTGGGGTTCACACCCAGAGATGTTGACTTCTGGGTCCCTGAAAAATATAAACTTACTGCATGACCATCAACTGGATATACCAGTGAAATTCTCCAATCCGATGGCCAGGCTATGGATATTTGCAATTTTATAATTACACAGATGCAGTTCTGTACACAGCCCTGCAGATCTGAGTGTCAATTTCCCATACATCCTATCTCGTGTTACCTCTTACAGTGTCCACTTAGCAGGAGATTACTGTGACAACAATGGTCATAGAACAGAAAGCCCATTTCTTTATATTATAAAATTTATTTTTCACATGGAATGAATTTGCTTCATGGCAGCTATGATACCTGTAGGTGCATTTATCAGAGACTCAGAATAGAGTTTTGATTTGTCCAAAGCAAGTTAATAATGCCATGTGGACAGCTAGCCTAATCAGCATTTTCAGTCAGTGACATTAATTCAACATGCTAGTGAAATAGGACCAAATATGCCTCTAGATCTAATTGAATTGTGATTTTAGCTACAAAATACACTTCTCCAAGCACTAACATGTGGAAAGACATCATGTAGTTTACCAGGGTCCATCCTGACTTTAGTTCATGACTGTTTCCTACAGTTTAATAATTTGTCTTCCAGACAATATGATCCCATTTGAGGAAGTAACAGTACTTGTTTATCTTGTTCTAAGTACAGAATTCTGTCTTCAGCACTATTGCAGCCCCTTCTCCACACAACACCCCCACTGCTTTTTCACTTCTTGGATTTATAAATGAGTGAGTGGAATCCAATAAACAAAGTAAACTTCTAGTTTTCAACACTGCCTTCTCAATGTTGAATCTTAGCTACTGCAACTTTACCCAGCTCAGACAGGCACGCACAACAAACACTGTGACAAATGTCTTTGGACATTAGAAATAACCATTTCACATCTGATTCATGGCTTTCTTTTATCTGTCATTCATATGAATTGTGTTGACATAAGAAAATAAGCTTTTAAATTTTTTTTCCCCTATTACTCTGCTCTACATTCTTTATCCTGTTCACTGAGGCACTGCAATTTGAGACAGTACGACATTTGTATCACAAAACTAATTAGCCACAAGCTGCTTCTTAGAAAAATTTACTACTTACAAACACGTTACAGAAATAAGTGTTATCTACCATTGTTAAAATTCCTTTTATATACATACTAAATATAATGGTTGATAATGGAATTACATGGAGACATTAAAGCTGGATGGGACAGACAATTTAATTTTAAAATTTTCAACTATTATTAATTTGCAGAACTTTGGACAGAAATTATCAATCTGTAACTGACAGCATTTCTGCATCAATTGCTCTTTCTTAATTGGAGTGTAAGATCTAAATAATTTTTAATTAGGTTTAACTGGTTTTCAACCAGTTTCTGCATTTGCTAACATCAAAACCTTGGGGTTAGATTTTTCTCCCTTGATATAAGTAACATTTACGTGTATTTTCAGTTAGCCATTCTGTCAATGAACACTGTACAAAGAGTACAGGATTGACAAACTACATCATGCATTCAAAAGATTTGAATGAATGACATGAATGTCAATGAAAAGGAAATAAAACTCAGACCTGTGTCACCAAGTATCAGAGAGCTGTGCTGGAGTAAAATTTTGTTCTCAACAGGAAGGCCTATAATATTGTGGTTACTATTTCAACCATTAGCTGGCCAGGATAGCAATAATGACTGTGATACGCTCCATCTCTAGTAGTGACCACACGGACAGAAGATTGGATTCTGTTTTGAGCTAATGCAGCTATTTTTATAATATTTTTGAGCAATTTAAGCTGGAACGGACATCTGAAAGTCATCTAGCTTGAAGAAGAAAGAATCTCAGTGATGTCAGGTGGCTCAGAGCCTGTACAGCTGAATTCTGACTACCTCCAAACACTAAAATGATACAAGTTTTCCAGGCAATGTAGTTCGGTGTTTGATACCTTTCACTGTGGAATATGAATTTGCTTCTGTAGAAGTAATACGAGTTTCCCTACCTGAGAATTGTGCTCATGCCTTAACTGTGTACTTGTGGAAGTGGCTTGGCTGTGCCTTTTCCTTATAACATCTCATTAGGAAGTTGAAGAATGCAATCAGCACTGCCCATAGCTGTACAAACTGCTTCCTCAGCTTCTGCTTACAGAAGCTGTTGACAATGGCTGTCTTCTACCCGGGAATCAAAACTGGAAAAAATTCCAAATGCAGTGTCAAGGGTTCTGACTAGAAGGAAGGAATCACCTCCTTCAACTTGTAGGCTATGGTCTTTCTAATGCAACCTAATTATGTTATTAAGCAAAATACAGCTCAATGCATTAGCAGCTCTGTTCATGAGGGTAGCAGGATTTGGTCTCTCCTTAACGTCCTTAAAATGGTAGCTGCAGTTTTTGTAGTACCATTTTTTGATTAACATTCCTCCTTTGCAAGAAATTTGTTTTAGTAACAAATTTCATGCCTTATGAGACTTGTTTTATCAAAACCTCAAAAGAGGCAATTAAAAACACTCCTGGAATTTAAAAAAAAAAAAAAAAGAACCTTTGAGATTTCTATAGATAAAACGCCCCTGAAATCCAAATGACCTCTTAATTTCTTATTCAAATAGAACAGTCACTTCGGTATTTTAAATAAAAACCCAAGAGAAATTCCTTGAAAGAAACATTTTAAAACATGTCAATTTATCTACAAAAGTCTCAATTATCCACTTCATTTCCATTTGACAGAGTTCTCATGCAAGTGTGGGCATACTTAAATAGATCTCAAACAAATATGTTAAAGCCTTGTAGAACTTCAAACAGACAAAATTTATGTACTTTGTTAAATGTAGCACATCAGATAGAGAAGCTTCCTTCCACACTTCTCCCAAATGTGTCTGAAGTTGTTATTCAGTTAAAACAGTATCTACCAGAGAAGCTGATTCAGCTTCCCTAATTGTAGCAGAGGTGGCACCTTTCAAGCAGACAATGGATAAGATATTTCTTATACCACATCTCAGACCTTGCGTTGACGAGCATGGAACGAAAGTTCCTTGACAACAGTGCTGCTGATAATGCAAGATATTTTGCCCTTTCAGCTACATTACTGTTAGGACTTAAGGTGCAATTCAGTAATAGTAAATCACATTAGGCATTATGATCTGCATCTTCTGCACTGTGTCCCACAGATAATGACTTTGCAGATCTCATTTAGAGGAAATGCATTGCTGATTCCAGCACAGGTGTGATGAAGACAGGCTGACTTAGACTGTGCTTGAATTCTCACGTCAACCATTCATCAACATCTGTATGCTAATTATAAATGGCCAATACAAATCAGTTCAACCACAGCAAGTAGCAAAACCATCTGTAAAATCAGCTATCATAGTTATGGGTATTATGCAACCATCACAGTTATTGTTGCAGTGCTGTTATATATGTGAGTCACTAACAGAGCTTAATACCCAACAGAAGCATACAAAATATTCCACAAGATAAATGGTAAGAGCAGCAGCTGACTTATTTAGAGAGAACAGATCATCGAAGGTCAAACTCTAAAGCATCTATGTAAGCTAGAAATTTTGTATTGTTTGTGTTTTATCACCATATTTTTAGGTAAAAATACTTTTTTTTTTTTTTTGCAAACTACTTCAGAATTTTGTCTCTAAGCAGCAAAATATCAGAGACATTTTCCATGTAAACCATGTACATTTTCTAGTCTTTGCAAAAGCCACATATTTTCACCATTTGCAAGTGAAATAAGATGATGACCAGGAGAGTGCTCTGTTAGTAATTTTGTAATCTCTTGCTGCAATTATTGCTGTCTCATAGGCCATAAATTTCCCAATTGCTCTGTCATTCTTAGAGCAATGCTATAAAATCTCAGTTTATCCAAAACACTGTTATTAAAATCACTTTGATCATCTGTGTGACAGTCTCTAATCCTCAATTCATAAATCAAACATACAATAGTATTTGCTGGAATGTCTTAATAAACAGAACAGGCTAGTTTTTTATAGAAAATAAATTAACCATTAGGGTGCTTGCACATGGTAATTCCCAAGTATTTCCAAAAGTACTAGACTGAAGGTGTCCACTTAGGAATGTTTTCCCTCTGTGCATTTAAGTAAGCAAAAAACGTGTTTACAGTGGCTAGTTCTAACGGAGTGCTACACAAAATCATCTATCAATGGAATGAAATTGAATTTAGCTTGAAAGAAAATGAGAAGAATCAGTGTGTGATGCAAACACAAATATACCCCCAAAACATTTATCCTAGATAGTACTACATGTCTGGTTCAATTCTAAATTAAGAAATTTCTATCATAACAAACAAAAGTGCTTTATTATTAATCTATGTTGTTAAATCTTTTAAGATTAATATCCCTGAATCTCAGATGTACATTCTCAGGGCCACTCATATTCCCAGTTTTATTCAGCTGCTAATGACATTTTGGTCCTGGTGGATTTGTGTCGTGCATGTAGCAACAAGTTAGATTGCACATGGAGTGCTGCACATGGTCTTAGGACAGAAGTTCTATTTGATTTGAAAAATCATATTGGAAAAGACAAATTCTATTTAAATCATGAGCAAAGGTTTTATCCATTCTCAACTTTTTTGCTCTACCCCCCACTTTTCCTGAGATTTTAATTCTTAACCAAAACAATATTCCTTTTCCTGAAGAAAACATAACAGAGAAGACAGATACCTTATACTGTCTCTATAACTACTCTGGTCTTAAAGTGCTTGATATATTGCTACATGAGAAACTGACAGCAGGCCTTGTGAAAGAACAGCCTGTTGCTTTGTAAAGCATAACAACATCCACAGGTTCAATGAAACAGGTGATATCATATGCTTCCACAGAATGAAGTCTAACTGATAACAGGGAATATCACTGAATCATGAACCACACCAGATAGACTTTCCCTTATCAAAGAAAAAAAAAATCTAGAGTTAGTCTGACATAGTCCAATTTATTATAGTTTCTCTGATGTTTTTTCACTTCCTTTTGTTTGTTGATTTTTTCCCCACTGATGTATATTTTGTAATTCACTGACTCATACCTTACAGCTATGCTCTTTCTTCAGTATAAGTTACTATCCTTGACATCATGGATTTATTAAACATCCTAGCTCATGAAGCATAAGGAAATCTGCTCCTGTAGACTTCACATGCTAGTTCTTTCCACATTATGGAATGGGGAGGAAGTGAGTCATATCTTTTGGAAGCTTGCTTTTACAGCAGCTCAAATAATTTCCATTTCCAAACACAATGCTGTTTCCCATTCTGTGTTGACATCAACATTTCTCATCCTCTGTTATTCTCCTTTAATTTCTGATTGCCCAGATCATATTGTAACTAAGTGCCACGCTTACCATGAAGAGAACTCAGTCCCATTGTATTCAATTCCTTTTTTCCCTCTTAAGTTCTTTTGTAATGTTTAATCTCCCTTAACGTTTTAAATCTCAAGGAAATGCCTTCTGACCTCCAAAATGTAACTTTCCAGAATGTACCTTTGCTAATCATACCAGTTTTTTTTCCCATCTCCTATAGGCTCTGCTTTTTACCATAATACCATTTTTGAGTTGGTTATTCACTACATCTTCTCCAGGAACATAGTACTGACACTGCTCCCAATTCTTCTCTCTAACTGCAAATGCTAACAAATTTTGCAGTACTATTTCATATTGGAGTACTTTCTCTAAGTATCTGACCAGCTCTTCTGAAACACCATGTGCTTGATTTTTTTTACCCATATAATAAACACTATCACTTCTTGGTTCCTCAGTGATTTGGATAGTTTTGTGACCATCAAATCCTGGTAATCTCAGACAACATTAATAGCATTTGTTATTGAATGGTACCCATGATTTTAATTTTTCTTCCAAAATGTGTTTTTTAGCTATCAGATGGAGACAAAAGTTCAAGGGCTAGCTAAGCCCTCTATTTCAATATGCTCTGCACAAGTCACCAAAACAAGTCACCAAATGGTACTGAAGAAGCACAAAAGTACTAAATAAGAGTATGAAACAGTGTTCACAGCAGAAAGAAAACAGATCCTTACATTACAAAGACATATCAATAATTAACAAATGTAGAAGTCCCACCAGAGATGTCTTGTTTCTTAAATTTGCATCACAAGACACATATTCTATGTACTATAAAATTAAATGGAAAGCTTTCTTACTAAAGATGTGCAGAGGCACAAAGTTTAGGTTTCAACTTCCAACTACACAAGCATATTGTAATTGAATATTTGCTCATGAATCAGCATCCAATCCCACTTTAATTTGCTTTAACTAACAGAATGAGAATTTTACAACTTAAATAACAGACTTTTTTTTTTTTTTTCCAAATTGATATAACATGTTTCTTATATAAGATATGCAAGTTGCAAATACAAATCCCACTGAATGGTCAGGTATGGTCTTTCAGTTGCTGCCATGGTTGCTAAGGCAAACGTCATGTTTCATCTGGATTTGTATTCTGATTCAGTTCAAACTGCTCTATCACAGCATCTTTCTTTTCTTTTTTTTTTTTTTTTTTCTCCCCTCCAAGGTAGATCTAAAAATAAGGTTTCCAAAACTGGTTGAGCAAAAGAATTTTGAGCAATATTGTGCCATTGTGAAAACTCCTTTCAGAATGCCTGTAGCTCTCCTGGGGATCTTCAGTAACCTCATTTTAACAACAGAATTCAAGTGGATGTAGGCCTAAGGGTTCCACTGAGACACTGCACGGCCATGTATTTCTGATAAGGAGTCATAGTTTGCACTATTCTTATGCATTCAACTTATAGTTTCCTTTCATCCATTTTCTGGGGTACACAAGTGGAAAGAAGCTGTTATTTTTCTCGACAGCTTTTACATGCTGATTTTGTGTTAAGAGAAGCTTTTCTTTTAAAACTAAGACATATCCGAAGAAAGTCTGAATTGTTTTTCAAAATTTTCCATCCACAGCTCCTATTTCTGAAGCACATTTTTTCCCTGCTTAGACCCTTCTGCTTCAAAAAAAAAAAAAAAAAATCAAACAAACAGCAACCAACCAAACAACCCCCCCCCAAAAAAACCCAAAAAAACCAAGTGGAAATGGGAGAGAAGTCACAAACAAACTCTCTCCTTTAATCTGTCCCAAATCCATCCATTTCTGATTTTCTATTCACATCTTATACAATTACTTAGCTGTACATTAGGCATCCTCCTAATTGCTTTAGAACTTTATTCTTTATCCCCTTCCTTTCTCCCTCATGTTTGCATAATATAGCTAGAACAACTCTTAGGATAAATAATCCCCAATTACTCTTGTTTCATTTCAATGAAAATTAAACCCGAATATGTATTTGTTCCAGTTTGATGTTTTATAATATTTGTTACACAGCCAGACAAAAAACCTGAGCTGTTGTATAAACGGCCTAAAGAGGAAGAGAGTTTTCTTTCTCTACAGGCTATTAACTTGTTGCTTAATGAGGCCAGTGCAGGAAATGATTGAACAAAGATGTTTATACAATCCACTTATTTAAGGGAGGCAATAGAATCTCTTCCAAATTCTGGTTATCACCAGGTGGTTTCTTTGGTAATCACAATGTGGCTCCATAAAACATGTGGCACCTTTCCTCAGCAGACAAGCACATCTCCATGTAGAGAGTGCCTTTCAGTATCTGTTCTGGCTGAAGGAGACTTGTCCTTGTTCCTCTTCAGACCATTCCATCAAAAGCCACAGCAGACACCTCTGTTAATTGTTTAGCCATAATACAGATAAGAGTTTCCATTTTAACTTTTGCCTAAGTCATCACTGCTAGATTATGCCTAGATTTTCTATAATCTCTCTCCAAGGAGCTCAAACTTCTCCCTAGGCCCTCATCGTGTCACATTTCAATTAGAGCGACATCTGTTTCTCTGTCCTTAATATGTGAAGGTAGTTGAGTCATCATCTCTGGAAGTGTTTAAAGGTCATTTAGATGTGTTGTTTGGGGAGGTAGTTTAGGGGATGAACTTTGTAGAGTAGGGTTAATGGTTGTACTTGATTCTAGGGGTCTTTTCCAGCCTGAATGATTCTATGAAACACGTTCCTTTGTACCGCTTCAGTTTATTTCATTTTCAAAACCTAGCACTCTATCTCCTCTTTCTGTGTTTATTGATTTTTGTATCTCTTTTCTACTAGTGTATCAACCATAAGTTATTCGAATTGTCTTGGCCATTCATTGTACCCCCTTGATCTGTTTCCTCTTAAATTCTGAGAAGTTGTCTTCCATCTCTGTTAATTTCAGGACATTGCTCTCCATTTTATAAATTTTCATGTCAGCCTGGCTAGGTTTCTTTCTAGCAGTCATAAATTTGGAGAGCATCTTTTTTGTGAGGTTCGTTATTCTTTTACAAGCATGTACCTAAAACTCTATTATAATGCCTAAGAAGTCTCAACATGATTTGAACATTTCCTGTGCCTGGATATTATCATAACATTAATACCATCACACTGTTTCAGTGAGCTTTCCCTTCTGTCTATCCATTTCATTTTCTTGCATTGATGTTTTGCTGCTATTTTTTTTGAGATTGTTCATATGACATCTATCTTTAGTGTTCCTAAAACAAAAAGTTGTCTTTCTGTGATCAGAGCACTCAACCTTTATCACACTATGTCAATGTTATATTCTTTATGTTTAAAAATCACTAGCTGGATTTTATTAAAATACAAATTCCGGTGCATTTCCTGTCCTAATTTTTATAAATCCACAATTCTCAATTTTTATGGGGAAAGTAATTACTTACTGGTTCAAGACAGGTGTGTATGCTGTCTTATCTTCATCTATGATGGTGACCATCAAAGTAATAAGCTGTGCCCAGAAATCCAAATTTTTTGTTGTTGGTCCTTGTTCTTCTTTAGGGACTTCTTGTTTCTTACCCTGTTTAAACAAGATTGAATGTATTTTAAATAAGATAAATTAGAGAAATATTATGAGATTTCTCCCTACAGATTATTACTTGATTGAAAAGAGTGGTATATTAAGATATTTTTGACAAAGATTGTCTGTCTAATTTAGAGACTGTACCTGGCTGCGGACATAGGTCAAAACTGGTACACAGTGCAAAGACAGCAGGTCAGCAAGATAAATAGAGACTTGATTTTTAATACATGTCATATTCCTCTTGATGAAATGCCTGTTTTTTGCACCTTTTTATATAGCTATAAGTAAGTATTAGTATTAAAATTGGTGTCACAGACAGGATCTTGAGAGACAGGAGTGCAGGTTATGTGTGGTCTGTAACAAGGGAAGGATGTTGCTTTTCAACTGCACCTGCTCTACACCCCAAAAGGATGAGAGGTGTCCAGAACACAAGGGGAGCAATTAGAAACTCCTGTACACCACACATGCCTTGGTGTAGAGCACTCCAAACTCAATTTGAGGGTTCTGTCTCAGGATAGCAAAAAGATCTCTTAGTGCAAAAGGGGGAGCTGTTCTCATATAAATGAGAATAGCCTGCTTGGGGAAGTGAAGGCACAACCTGTAGCAGATTTTGGGCCCCCCAACTAAGTTTAGCCTATGTTTAAAACCCATTGATGTTTTTTAATATATTTTTTGACAAAATACTAAGAATATTTTTGCTATTTTTCTCTCTTTCTACTACTTCTCTATTCCTCTCTCTCCGTTTTCCTATTTTTTCTCACTTTCTCTCTATTCTCTGTCTCTCTTGGAGGATCATGCTACCTTCACGAGATTCTCATAACAATGCTGAGCCATGGGATGGTGTAAGAATTGGTCCAAAGAACATTATCTGTCTCAACATCGTCATCAGAAATCAGAACCCCCCAAAACTTGGACTAATATTCTTGCTAACATCTTGAGGTAGCAGCCTGTTTCAGTAATAAGTTACTGAGCCTGTACAATGGAGTGTGGTCTCCATAGATACACAGGTGCATGCTCCACTGAACAGGACTGCTTGGTACTGGGTGAACCAAACCACTTCTGTTGCCATAGTGAGCGTCAGGATAACAGATCATTCCACTGTCTGAGTTCATTCTGCTAGAGTGAAAATCATAGATGCTGTCAGAAAAGGATTGATGCCTTGGTGCTGATGAGGAAATCATGAGTGAATTTTGCTCATTATATTGTAGTTATAATATGAAAACTCACCCCCTGGTTGAAAGCTACCCATCCCCAAGGCAGGCCACACCTCTGACACTCCTCCTTGGGCATGAGTGGAAGCCTCACTCATGAGGGGCAGAGAGAAGTGGAGAGAGGTGGAGAGAAGCAGAGATTGGCTGTGGAGAGATGTGTGTTACTGAGTATAGAAGAGGTCTCCCTAGCAATGAGACTTTGTAAGCTTTCTCCACTAGGATCAGGAAGGGATCAGAAGGACCAGCAGGACTGGACCTGGGACCAGAGAGACATCTTTGCATTGTTGGTAGCTATAAGCCTCTTTCGCTTTTCTCTTTTTACTTTACTTTACATTACTTTTCTCCTTTCTTCTCTCACCCTTTCCTACCTATTGCACGCTGCTTTTATGGCCAAACAATAAATGCTGATTGAAGCAAACCCTCTTGGCATGGTCACCTTATGTTTTGCACTTTGAGATCACAGCAAACAAACCATCATGAGCCCACTGGGTGGACTGTGACAACCACTTACTAACTTCTACTGAGAATTGTATACTTTTTAATCTTACTAGAATGAGCATTTACAGCTAGATTTTGTCTCTACAGTTTAGATTTATGAATTCTGAGTCTACAGTTTCCTAGAAAAAAGTATTTTCCAAATTGACAGAAGTGTCAGATTCCTTATCAATGTCCAATAAACAACTTCAGTACATAGAACCAAATATGAAAAGAAATATTTTTATCTCTGCATGGACATACACATACATATACATATACACATAATTGCTGTCACACAGAGGTACATCAGCAGATGCTAGGTCTACACATGCTCTTCTACACAGCTATCAGAGAAAGAAAGGCATCCTTTTCACTCAACTAGTAAATCAGAAATTAAACATCTATTATCCTGCAAGATTAAACATATATTCCCTGAACTTCTCATTTGTAGTCCAAATATGATCACTTCAGTGGACCCCATATCTTTGAATAGATATGACATTATATTAGTGTCACAGTGAATTAATTAAATGTTATCTTAACCTCAATTAACTCTTATCTATTAGCAACATTTAGAATGGCAGAAAAGAAATTTCAACAGAGCTTAATTTAAAATTGGTTCTGTGGTCACTGTGGAATATTTTAGAAAAGTATCATTAATCACAGCACTATGTACTCAGCTGATCTGCAAATGCTGTGGTTTCAGTGTCTAAAACAACTGAGATAAAGGCAAGGCTCAGAACCAGTTAGAGTGAATGGGGTGACTAGCATCTCTGGTGATTAGTAGCCCCCCATGCAAACAAGAATGCTTTGCAAAACAGAAATTAATATTTGGGCTCTCATGTCAATCACAAGAGTTTTCCCTGGTGTACATACTACTTTTACTAAACCTCCTGGTTTCTATAGCATGTTTCATGTACCCTTTTTTTTCCTCAGAAGCTAGTGCACGTTTGAGCCAAACCAGCTGAAAGGTGGTTATAGAGGACAAAACAAGTTCACATGTAGTTCAGTATCCTAAGAACTACATTTCACAGAAAAAAACTGCAGTAGCATGTATGCAGCTGGGACAGCATCTCACAAGTGTGAATTTCTATAAAAATTCTTTTGCACAGAAATCTTTTAAAAATAAGGATGATCTTTTGAAAACCCCCAAAGAAGGTATTCTTAGAACAGTCTCACATTAACAGAGGTGGTTTTATGCTCTTAAATCAAAGTGCATACTCTGCCCCTGCCCAGTTGAAATTTCCAATCTGTATCCTAAAGTTTAACTAATGGGTTAGAAATACCCAGAATCATTCAATTTGTTTTTATAGTCCTGGCAGTATTATTTGTTTCATTTGGTTTCTGGCAACAGGTGCTTTCATAGAAGCATTATAATGAGGTAAAACAATGTTGGAAGCTTGATGATTACTTGCAAACTTGCAGAACTGTCTAAAGAAAGTTCCATCTTGGGATAAAAATTAACTTGAAACATCTATTTTCATACAAGAAAAAATTGTCAGTGATACAATTTGGCTTAAAAATCTTTCTATTAGCATAACTGAGAGGCGTACTAAAGTGCATAACAATGTAGAAAAAGTGAGTGGGAGGACAACATCATACAATTATATTTTAATGTTTTCTTAATGAAACAAAACATCTTTTGAGAGGCACTGAAGTTTAATTTCTCTCCTGCTTTGCTAGAGTCTACTTTGGTGACACGAGGTCACCATCAGTCTGCTGGGAATGGTCAATAAGAATGCCCTTTTAATAAAAGAAAAAACAAGTTAATTTTTTCCTTCTTGGCAGTCTCAAAAAAACCCACAAAAAGCTACTCTAATTTTCTAAGTGTGATTATACTAGCTTATGCCTCAGTCTTGTGATTTGGTCCCATATTCAACCAGTTCTCAATAGTATACATTGTTAAATGTTAGGAGATAATACCATATGCACTTACATGGCACAGTGGGTTTTCAGTCTATGCAGAAGTTGTAGAAAGGTCTTTGAAAATGCCAAGATGTCATTAGCTTGTACATAAGCGGAGTATATGCAAAAAATTTCTGGAGTATAAAATAGTTATCTATATGGTCTATTAAGTGGAAAAAGCTTATCTTAATAATAGTAATTTTATTTGTCCACATAAGTTACATCATTATAAAAAACCCACCAGTATAAAACTAAATCAGTTAAATACTCATGTACCAAATTAGTGCAAATTAGCACAAATATGGGGGCAAGATATATGAGCCACTCAGTACTACTTATCACTACAGATGATAATAGCAATACTGAGATTTTAAAAAATGCATCTGGAAAGGTCAAGATGAACATCTCAGTATATCAAGATGACAAAAATCACTAGATACTATTCATGGTTCTTTTAAATCGAATGACTTTCTGAAGTTGCCTTGCATTTTTGGAGGATACACAGTTCATTGAACAAGCTAAAATCATAGACTGCTCTTGCAGTAACTAAGAGAACTTTCAGAAAATTCATTGATGGAAACAAAAGTTTGCTAATTAGTAGAATTAATTCCTTTTTCACTAGCCTTTTCACTTAGGAAAAACAACTTAAAAACTCTCAACTCCCTGTAATGTCACTTGGGATGGTAATGGTGTCTACGTGCACAGAACCATGAAATGCCACAAGAAGATATTGCAGTACCTCCCATGCATACAAGCTCAATAACTAACTGGCCAACAGGAGAAGAGTGACACTATTGAAAGGCACCTTCTTGCAGATCAAACAAATTATAATATCAGATGTCTTACAATGACCATGACAATACAAGTGATTCATAAATCTGATCATCAGGCACTGGATTTTAAAATGCACTCGTAGATTGTGTGCCTTTTTATTCCTTGTCACAGGGAAAGCTGCTTTTACTGCTCAAAGACAGGTATGAATAAACACCTGCAACAGTATATTAACGCTAGTTAAAGACGACTGAAAACTTATTTGGAACACATGAAATAGGGAAATATCCAAACAACAGCCGATGCCAAGAATAACACCAGCTTCAGTGGTGATCCCCCATCTCTTGGAAAAGAAAATCCCAAAGAGTATCATAGGACTAATGTAAAATACTATTAGTTCCTTACTTCATATCAAGTGTAATAAGCTGTTTTGAATAAAATTTCAGTCAGTTTCAGAGAAAATAAATTCCAATTATTTTGCACACCTACAGTAAGTTAGATGTGCTTGCCTGGGCAAAGCTGTCTTAACTCAATTCTGGTCACTTGAGGAATCCAAAGAACCTAACGGATTTTGTAACATATTTTGTTACAGGATATTTAGTCTTATTGAGAGCATCATAATTAATTTGGAAACCTACATAACTGCAAACAAAAACTGCTTTAAAGCATCTTTAAAGTGGACCTACATTATTTAATTAAGATTTATAAACACAGGAAATATTGAGTATTCTGTGGTTTATTTTTTAATGCAAACCCCAAACTTGGTGATTGACAACTTTTTTTTTTTTTTTTTTTTTTTTGCCAGCGAATACATCAAAATCAGAAAGAGGAAGTAAGAAAATTTGTCATATGATATGCATCAAAATAAATTCTTTTTTTTTGCACTAAATATTTTTTCTCTGTTTCCTTTTACTACTAATTTCCTAGTTACCTGCGTTCATATGCAAGGAGTGGATCATGTAGCACAGAGGAACCAAACCCAGTTGCTGGATTTTTTTTTATATTCTCTTAGAGAAAAAGATCAAACATAGAGAGATTTTTCTGCATTGAAGAAAAAATTGGCTAAACTGTCGACAACCAACCATATTTTGCACTCTGGAAAATTGGCTGAGGCTGGAGAAAGTAATTGCAGGCACACTGTGAAGCAGGATTAAAATCCACGTCTGTATTACCCTGAGATAAATCTGTAAAGGCTGGTCTAAGGAGCACAAGGCTTTCAACTTCTCATGACTGATGTTACCAGTTTGTAGGACAAATGTCTGGTTTTATTTTATCTTTTAAAAAATATTTTAATATTCTATGCAATCAATACATAACATACATATGGGTGTGACTTTGATAAATCCAGTCCTATGATTTCAGAAAATAATCTGCATTAATACTATGTCTGATGCAAGCCCCAAGCTAAGTTTCAGAACATGATATTTTCCATATAAATAATGGTAGAATGGAAGCTGAAAGAAAACCAAGGCAGTAGCCCTGCTTAGCAGGAGAGTAGAGAGTGCAATTTTATAGACCACTCAGATGACTGAACATTACTTTAAATGGTAGTTTTGTATTTTTATAATGCTCATTTAATATTATTTATTTTGGAAGAGGCTAAGAACAAACATGGAGTACACAATATAGACTATATATATAATATAGAGGAATACAAACATCTATATGTATTTCACACATCTATTTTTTAAATTTTATCTTTTAAAAATACTTTAAAAATATTTTTATATATGTAACAAGTGAAAATTTGGCTTTGCAACATTTACTTAGTTTAAAGCCAGAAGCCATTTGCAGACTCAAAAGGCATTTAAAATATGTAAGTTTTCACTGAACCAGTCCTCTCTGAGCAGTGCTAGTGCACAACAACCCGTAAACTGTTTTCATACTTGAAACAAAGTACAGGGTAGGGACAGAATTGAAATGTGTAAGTAAGGACATTCTCTATTAGCATGTTTTATTTGGAAACCAAAGTCTGCTTACAGCATGGATAAATATATGCATGGTCATGTTAATCTAGAGAGAAAGGAGGCTGAAGTACTTTGGCCTCAGCTCAGGTTATGTAATCAGGATGACAGATGGTTTTGCACACCTGAATTGATGCCTATCCTATGATTGCTGTACTACTAATTAGACCATAATCATCAACTTAGAGGAAACATACCACAAACTTATACGCAGAACTGTGTGTGCACATTTCTCAGAACTGTCAGTGTTCCACTCAATTCCAAGCCAATGTTAATCGGTTTGGAGCATCATTATGGAAGGTCAGATTTCAATATACAGTTGCTTTTGCCAGTATTCAGACACAAATAGGACTTGAAGCAACTTCATACAAGAATTCAAGTTTTCAAACCCTCATAGCCACAGGATTCAGAATAGTGGGCATCCTGCTCAAGCTCATAATGTATTTTGGGACTAGTAGGATAGCCCAATCACACAGTACAAATAAATACTAACTATCAATAAATAATCAAAGGAAACTGTTTGAAATTGAACTACTTTTAAAAACACTATGTTTAAAACTGAAGGGGCTGAAATATGAACTAACTGCAATCTCACAAATAATCAACTTTGATTAGACTTTTGTGGTTTATGAGATAGTCTGTGTTTAAGGCCTGGTAAAAGTTCAGGTTTATATCACTCACACCAACCTTTCCCAGCACTTACATTTCAGCACTGAAAAATACCCTGATATTTTGGATATCCAGCATTAACTGCTAACAGTTCACTGTTATGCACCTAGAGTTCACACAAACAGTTGAAGAGTATCAGGCTTTGGATAACAAAGCAGTTTGTTTGTGTATCTCTTCTCCTGACAATGCTAGTACCCTTGCTTATTTCATGGTCAAAGACCTACGGCTTTTCCTACTCCTCTTTTACCAGATCTCTGCTTTCGCAGAATGACAGAACCCTTGCCTTTCTAACCAGCGTTCTCAGGCAAGCTTCTAACAAGCAATTTTATTTGTAAGAATGGATTTAGAAGTCTCAGAATAGGGTTTGAAATATCAGAGCAAAAATGCATCTTTCTGCTTTTCTAAAGTGGCTGATGTTTTCCATTAAACACAATGCTGCAATGTAAGAAGTCTCTAAGCACCCTCTGCATGCCAGACTTGCAGATGTTAGAACCTTTCCAGTGCATCTAAAGCAGTATGTAGATATAACAAAATTCCTCATGATAAGTATGACTTGCCACTGAAATTTGCATGCCTGAGAAACAGGAGTCCCTAGGGTAAACAGCTTTCACTACTGTACAAATTTATTTCCCTCTTCATACTTCTGAATGTGCTTGAAAATTACAGAGGAAATGTTTCCTGATTCAATTCTTATAGTATTTATAAAAAAAAATTAAGAATCAACCTATTTTTTATCACTTTGTGGCAGTTCAGGCTGGGTGCCTCCTGTTACTGTCACATAAGCTACACCTCTGGTGTCCCAAGTGCCCACCCAATAAGGTGGACACAGGAAACAGCGTATTTCTACCCATAAATCCTGCCTCCTATAAATCCATCTGCAGAGTCATTCTCTTTCTCTTTCTTCTCTCTCTGCTCCCGTGGGAGATGTCCTCTCTTATCGGGTAATGCCGGGGGAGTATCTCAAGGCCTCTTGGGCCTGTCTAGACCTAATGCCAGAAGGAGAATGGAGCGGGGGGGGGGGCAGTCTCAGACCTGGCCAGCCTGAGACTTGCCTATCAGTGAGAGGGGGGAAGAAAGAGCCCTGGGGGTTTTGGGTATACCCTCAGGTGGGAGAAGGGAAGGATTGGGAAGCCTTTGGGTATTATGTGAGGGGCTCTGTACGCTTTGGAATGTTCTTTGCCACTATGCTTTGTAGCGTTTTGTAGTTTCACCAATTGCTTTTCCATTTAAACTTTCCATCGCTCTCCAATCCGTTTGTGTGAGTGTCATTCTTTTGTCCCTCTCGGGGCAAGAGAGGATCTGTCTGGCCTCAAACCAGCACACACTTCTACTAAAGACAGAGATATTCCTTCAAAAACACCTAAGTAGCTTGAGTTCCTAAATTCCAGATGGAAGAGTGAGCAGGGACTCAGATCCAAGCACTGCAAAACCATGCTAGCACTCAAAGCATAGGTTGATTCACATGCTAGTCTGAAGCATCTTCATGCAGAAATTCTGTCTCCCAAAGCTAGGATATTAGTACATTATTGACTTGACTTATGGTGCTGTATCTCTAAGCAGAGATAAATTGCAAGGGAAGAGCACTGTGCTGGTACAGCTGTGTAACACCTGACTCCAGAACTTGGTGATTTGTTGCCCCTGGTGTTTTGCACTATGATTCACTGTGGTAACACACAGAGCCAACTAACAGACAAAAGAAAAGGTCTTCAAAACCAGGTAGAATTTCAATATTATTCTGCTGAGCAGGTGTCAGGTGTAGTACTTCAGTGACTGTTTCCAGTATACTGATCCTGTGAGTCATGCAATGATTTGTACTGATGAATTGCTCCTTAGAGAATGGGAAGAGCTTGATTTGCATTTTATTGGTTTCACTTGGTGGAAAAGATTGCAAAAAGAATTACTGAAGGGATTTCACAGTCATTGTGAGTGTTAGCCAAGATTTCAAAATCTTTTTGTTTTCTTAGAAAACAGAAGCAGTGACATAGTTGTACATCGTCAGGAAGTTATCAAAGTGCTTCCTAAAATACTTTTTCAAGGCCATTTTTTTTCAACATAAGGCAGCTAGCTCTTCACTCAGATCAGTGTTATTTAGAGAGAAATACTACATCTGCTGCATAAGGAATTAGGCAGTTCCTCATCAGAGTGCTTTGCCTCAAATAATGAGGACAGTAAGATATGTGTCAGTAAGACTGTCAAGATGTCATGTTTTACTCTGTAGTACTCATATGCTTTTTGTCATCAGTTGTTCTTTCTATTCTGGTATGAAGCATTTTTGCATACTGTTAGCATTTACCACACTTCACCCTAGGAAGTATTGCCACTCGTGAGGGTTGGTATTCTGCTGCAAGATATTTGCTTTATAACAGTGATTGTCTCTCTGACATGAAGGTAGACAGTTGTTAAAAGAGAAAGAGGAGAGCTGAGCATACTTCGTGATTTCCTTCTTCCTCTTCTTATAGTGATTATGCTCCCAAAACTCTAGCTGGAGTACCCTAGTTTTAATCATTCTACATTCTATTTTCACCCCCAAACCCAATGATGAACATTCAGGCATCAAACATATTTTCTAGAAGTACTGTGGCAGGTATCTTAGAGAATTTTAGGTCAAAGATAAAAGCAAACACAGAACATTGTTAAGGTAAGTTACACACAGCGATGGTATGTAACATTCAGAAACCTCCTGGCCAGATGGAAATATGTTTAAGTAGACTGTCTAGGTTCCACTTTTCCATAACATCATCCACAGTAAAACCCTGAGCCTGCAGTGGGCCTCAGCAGGACAACAGCTGCCAGTCTTTCCCCTGAGTGAGAGCAGGTGGTGGCCTACATATGAACCATTTCTTGCTGCTTTGGGGTTCATCAATTTCATTTCTCACTACTCACAGATTAAATCTCAGCTGTGCAGCCAAAACATGAACCTCCTGTGCTGCACCACTTTGCTAGGATGAACTCCTTTCCTCTAAGAGGAGAGGGCCTCATGTGATAGGGAGATAAGCAGAAATAAAAAGATGGTTAATGAAGAAGCCTTAAGGGTGGAATCTGGTGTCTGCACTGCACCTGGATTCGCTACAAATCCCTGAGTTATAGGATCTAATAAACCATTTATCCAGCTGTTTCTAAAATTAAATGCACTTGCATATATATAGGAAACTATAAGAAGATAACACAGAAGGCAGTTTCTTTGTACAGCTTGAGAGCTGATGCAAAATTTAGGTAACTTGAATTCACTCATCCCTCTGTTAAAGCTAGAGTAGTTATATCTCAGAATTGGCTCACACGTGCTGTGAAAGAGTTTTAGCATCCTTTGTTAAGATTATATAAGATTGTTGTTTGGTTACTGTTAGCAATGAATTAGTTTGAATGTGGGCCATTTATCTTAATTTTAAAATTTTGCTTTTTGCACATTTCAACTAAAATTTCTTGTATTTGCTAGTGATGGTAACTATATAGACTTACATGCTGAAGTTTCTACATACAAACTCACCCACTGGAAATCTTAATGAAAGAGAACAGAAGAAGCATATACATAATGTGAAATGCAGTCAATTCAGTTTTCCAGCTGAGTAAATGTTTGTGGATTTTTAAAATAGATATATTTAAAAAAAATTATTTCCGGACTCCATATAGAAGTGGAGTTGTGTAAGAGAAAAATAATATGCCATTGACCATTCTGCACAAAAACCCCGAAACAGTATGGAGAGAGACATATAAGCTATATAAGATCCCTAGGTTTTTAAACCATTTACTAAAACAGGAAGGCTAAACTGTTTTATGAATTCACAGAAGAAAAGTAGTGACAATTTTTAAATACAGACACGCTTTTACAGGTATCACAGTGCTTTGCAGAAGTAAGATCACTTTTAACTGTTTACTGAAATGACTAGCAGCTGCTGATAAACTTATGTGATACTCAGTCTAGCAATAGGTGATACTATATTTAACAGGCAAGATCAAATTGCTGCAGAATAAATATTAGCAAAAAAAAACAGAACAGTTTATGAGGCATATAGATGTGATGTCTGAAGGTGCCCCTTCTACTAGTTTATACTGCTACTCAGTTTACAATATAATCTGTTGGAGAATAAACTCACATACACAAGCACTTAAGAGTGTGGAGTGCCTATGGGTGCTGGTGAGACATTCTTATGCTCAAAGCTTGGGAGCTAGAGATAAGATTTCTCATATAACAGGAATCCAATATTACAAAGCAAAGTCTCATTTCAGAAAAATTGGATATATAGTATGTACTGCCTCTGCTGAAGTACAGGAGTTCATATTTTGGATTCAAGTGAAATGTGCTTTCAGATAAAAATTGCTGTCCTCTATCATGTAGTATGACTGTTCTTTTCTATTACATACTATACATCAAATGTGCATTTTCCAAACAACTTAATTTATCCTTCTCAAGACAGGAATAGTCACTGGAATACCTTTTTTTCCAGTGTACTACCCAGAAGGTAAAAGCAAGAAACAAGAGGTAATGTGATAAAGGAGTGATGCTCCTGTTAGATGGTTGTATAATTTTGCAGATAAAATGTCTTAATTTTTAACTGTACTTCTAGAATGAAATCTGGACATATTATAGAAAAATATCCCTGTATTCTGGAGGCTCTTGCGTGGCATTTGGAATATGGCAAATGCTAGAATTTGCACTGATGATGGGCTGCTGATTTGCAACCTGATGGACTAATATTAAGAAATGTTACAGAATTATCCTCTACTTTCTTGAGGTGGTTATAAAGCCTGGATGCTTGGTATGCATCATAGGTGTTAAAGTATAAGGCTGGAAAGACAGTATATAGTTTATCAGAAAATGATAATTTTCTTTTCTAAAGCTATTGAAGTGAAATATTAGTTGTTTTAAAAAATTGTTTTCCAATTATGGATCTTAAGTTAACAGTAATGAATCTAATATCATCTTCCCTAAAGCCACTGGGCAATTTTACAGTCATGTTCAATGTGATGATTAAGTTAGGAGTTAACATGTTCATTTTGAAACTCATTGTGTTAAACATTTTGGAGGCTATAGCCATCTGTGGGTTTATTTATGATATATTGCTCCTTCTCACAGAAATGAAAAGAAAATAACCCAAGTGCTTTCATA
This sequence comes from Indicator indicator, assembly GCF_027791375.1. Lineage (NCBI taxonomy): Eukaryota > Metazoa > Chordata > Aves > Piciformes > Indicatoridae > Indicator > Indicator indicator. The sequence continues at coordinate 9,449,285 of NC_072025.1, forward strand.
TGAAGGAGCACCAGAATGCTTTGTATTTACTCATGGTACACTAACAATAACGAAAGAGCAGTAGCATGAAACAAATTCATATTGGCCTTACCTGATCCACTAACTGGGAGTAGAGATCATAGCAATTGTCAAAAATGTATTTGTAAGTGGAGTCCAGGCAAGCTCTTACACAGTCTTTCACCACAGTACTGGCTCGAGGTGGGCTCTGTAATTCAAGGACCTAATAAAATATTTCATAAATGGTAGAGTGTCAGAATTTGATTGAAACCCAGACAAAACAAGTGTTGCCACGAATGCTGCTCTGTAATACAGGATGAAAAGTGTTCAGCATAACTGTGATAAAAATATTTAAAACTGTGTTACCTTAAGTTTAAAGATGCATTAAAACACATACTGAAGCAAGTAGATTATATCAGTAAGATTTATTTGAATGAAATGATTCATACTATGAAAGAGGCATACATGCCCAAGGGTTTACATCTTTGGTGGAAAATCTAAAGGCTTTTCTATTATTCAGGAAATAATTAAGCCAAATAATTATGTGCTTTTCTTTGAATAAGAACATCAGCCAAAGAGCTTTTCATTTTTTAAACTAAAGGATTCATCTTTTAACTCCACTTTAGGATACATTAATTTGAACTTAATGGATTATTTTAATTCTTTTTACGTAGTGCCTGTTGCAGTGAAATCACATGCTATTGTGACAAATGTTGCCTTGTGTTTCTGTATTTTCATCCAGTAATATTAGTGTGTACCATTTAATTCTAAAAATACTTCAGAATTTGATCACATAGATAGCAACATCTGGAGTGACTAGGACAGGTAGAGATACCATAATTATCTTGCTGTTTGGCATGATATTACAATAACAATAGGAAAATATTTTTCTATATGATGCATGTTCTTAAGCAGTTCAACTGAGTTTGCTTTATATGTTTTGAGTTTAAAGTAATTAAAACAGTAAACTTTGTTTCCTTGAAGAGATGCAAAAATAATTGTTAAGAAAGGAAAAGGTAGTTTATTTTTCAAAGATAATGGCTTTTAACTCATTGTTAATCAAAAAAATGACTTTATGCCAATGATCTTTGGTAACCTGAGAGATTTAATTTAAAACTGACAAAGATTAATTGATTCAGAGTATTAACCAGAGTATGATATTACTGGAAAATAAAAGACAACTTTTTGTAATTGTACACTTAAAGGACAATACCTTCATTCTAAAAAAAGTAATGCTGGTAAGCAGGTCCACAGTTGATTTCAGATCTTGAAGTCTTTCAGAATTGCTGGCAGGAAAATTATCCTGGTGAATCAGGAAGAGAGGAATCATGTAAAATTGGAGTTACAGGTAAGATTCTTGAACAGCTAGGGAAAAACCTCTAGAAAAACAAAGATGTTGCTTGGAAGGATTAGAAACGTTCATGTGTAACCCGAATTCTGCCTGTGAGGATGTTAATTATGTGTATCCCTTTGATGTGAATAGGAACACTTCTGATAACACTCACGCTTCTGTACTTGCAATGTGCATGATTTTAAATATTGTGATATTCTCAAAACATTAATAGAGTAATAAATGCCTCAAACAATGGAAAACATTGTTAATGAAAATAATTTATGAGTTCTCCATGGTACATAAATCACTTGGAGGCACAAATGCAATAGAAAGTTTAATGAAGAAATCACAGTGAAATTTTTGCAATGATCTCTAACTTAACAATTGATGGGAAGAAGTGTTATTTAAATCACTTCATATCAATGAAACATAAGCCAAATATCCACACTCTGCAATATTATCTGGATAACATTCTTCAAAATTGAAAGATCCTAGGATACTGTATGAAGGATATAGTCTTAAAAACCAAGTATGTGCAACTTCTACTACCTTTAATACTTTGAGGTTCTTTTAAATACTCCCTTTTCTCTTCTGTTTTAGAAAGCAGATCAGATGAGCAGAGAAATCCTTGAGCTAGAGGCTGCCATTCCTAGAAGCTGAAGGGAGATCCATAGCTAATGGTGCCCTAATCACTCATGTGTCATCCAAAAGTACCACGATCCAGTGGAGTGGAAAAGGAAAGGGAGTTCAGAAAGGTATGATATCAGACATGTATTCAGTGCATGTTTCTTTCCTGAAAGGCTGGGTATGGAGCACACCTCAGTGGAAAGAGCTTCCATGAGGTAAAAACGAAACTGCGATTCCTATCATCTAGAAAAATGAGCAGTCAAATCTCTTTCAAGATTTCAAGGATCTTAATAGGATCTTAATAAATATGGCAGTAGCTGCAATTTTCACTATATGGGTCAGTGAAGGTAATTCCCAGATAAATTACTTGTGGATTAATTTAACCAAAGTTGTTGAATCCTACTCTATCTTGACTATCTGCTCACCCCTTGACCCATTCTTAGATTTTGGAAAGAAAATAATAACTTTTTTTTTCAAATTGGAGAAATATTCTTAAACTGCTTAAATTATGTAAGTTTTTGTTCCAAATGTGTCTTATGTCAGCATCCAGTATTTTCAGCTTCTGTGTCACAAGAGGGATTAATCTCAGACTTCTTTAGGCAGATAAAGTCCACAGGGATATTTATACAAAACACCCCACATTTGATTTGTTCTCTAGAGAGAATATGTTGCACATACCCTATATTTAGATAAATCAATCCTCAGAGAGTTGTGCAGCTGGTCCAGTAGTTTTATGAACTTTTCTCTCTGTAGAAAGAAAACAAGAATATGTTGCAATAAGAATTTGCAGGTTCCTGTAATTGGTGACTTTTTAGAAAGCGGCTTTCCATTCCTAACTTCTTTGAAAAATTGTTTTTCGTTGTTTGATGTAAATGTACTGGTCTGATATACCAGTGCTTCAAAGCCAGGCAGGTATATTTTATCACTTTATTTTCCCTTTCTATCCTCTATTGTGATTTACCCGGTATGGACTCAGCACAGTGCAGATGTGCAATACATTAGTGAGGTGACAGAGAATCTCCTATGCAGTATTTTTCTGATGCACTGTTAAATAACTTAAACAATCTAGAAATTGAAAAGCATTGCCTTATGTCTTACCCAAAAATGCAGTAACAGCATTAGTTCGGCATAAAGTCCAAAGTTTTAGTTAATTAAGGCTGACTAAAACAGATAAGTTTATTAAATATTTGTATTTGCCTTGTAGTCACTTACAGTCTTGAAGAAAGCACTTCCCCATCCCTCTTTTAAAGCAGATTTTGCTGTAAATGTATGATAGATATTTTTACTTCAGAATCAGTAGCTTTTGTAGGAATAGGCTAATTAATACTATACATTAACAGTATTCCCTTTGAAAAGTGGAGATTAACTTGCTGTCTTGATAGATGAAGGTGCAGGGCAAATATTTATTGAGATATCCAGCTGAGTTGTGCCATTTTCAAGTAATACTAATGAGAGGTTCTAATGACCAGTCTGTATGTTAGAACATATTCCATGGTACACTGCACAAAACTGTTCAGAAATCCTTGCCAGCCTACAGGAAAGCAGCAGGCCTGTGGAAGTAGGAAGATCTAATAGCTCTCAGAATGCATGATCGTGAACACATTCTCCCTGAGATATCAACACTAGTATGAAAACAATCTTTGTGTACTCTCTCTCATCAGTGGAGCATTAACCTACTCCAAAAGCCACTTATTTGGCACAGTTCCCTTAAGGCACCAACCAAAAGTAATTTTTTTGTAATGTTACAGATCTGTACTGAAACATCAGCCAGCCAAATGTTTCCTAGCTCTAGCCTGAGGACTTGAATCTGAGATCTCCTTTTAGATGACTGAAGTGCAGCTATCCACTAACAAATGCCTTTTGACCCAAGAGAGAAAAATAATCTAATATTTTGCCTATAAGTCAGTTATTTCAAAAAGGACTCCAAATCTCTATTAGTGATACCTGCTACTGTCTTTCTATCCATCTGTTGGACTCCAAATTGGATTGAAATTTGCATCAAGGGTAAACTGGCATTAATATCAGAGGGAGAACTTAATCTCTTCCCAGTCTGAGGATGAAAGTAGTTCTGATGACTAGAAAAGTGATCAGGAAGGAAAGGAAGAAAAGAATAGCAGCAGGAGAGAGCATTTAGATTCAAGAACACACTGTCTCCAAAGTAAAGACCCAGTCCTGGGTAAGTATAAGTGCTCTCATCTCCCCAGTGACAGTAGGTGAATAAATTCGAAAACAGAATGAACATATTGTTATTTTTTATCATGTTAAATGATTAGGAAGCCTGCACTGTGAGATACCCACAGAACTAAAGTTAGCAACAAAAAGAGTACTACCAAATCCCAAGATGCTGGTATTCCTCCTAAAATTTGTGGTACCTAAATCCAGGACTTGGCCAACACACTTTTACTTCCGCAAAACCAAGAATCCGTCATTATATACTCTCACAAGAAGAAAGAGATCCATTCAGTTAATATGAGTTCATTAATGGCAAAGCCCAAGAAAACAACTTCAGCTGATACTTAGTCTGGTGTTAGTATTTTGCAAGCCCCACTGTGATAAAAATGAAACCTGACTGTTAGAAATTTTAGTAATATGCATGTGTGCCAGTGTTTTCTACCTTACATGACTTATGTATCTCTACATAACAAGATAAACAGCATCTTCTCTAGCTCTTGCAGTGATTGATTATAAAGTCTTATGGTAAAATTTTCAGAAGCTAACAGCAACTCTAAGCAACTTTTAAAAAATGTTTGAATTTAGAAGTCAATATGGTATTATATATTATAAAATAAAAGGGCTAGTATTCTATTAAAAGTCTACTTACCCCAAAGTTAGTAGCGGCAAACCGATCTGAGGCAGATACATTAGTTGCTGCTGTAGTATGAGCATAGAAAGCATTTATGTTGGCCAATAATGTACTCATAACTGCTGGAACACCAGGGCACATATATTTAGAAGACAGACAGGAAAAGTGCCTACAATTCAAACAAACTGACAGTTACAACAGATGGCAAAGATTCTGCTCTTTCCCTCACTGCAATTTGTTTTCTGCTCCAATGATGTAACTGTCAAGCTACCTCACAGACAATAGTGCAGATACACACAAGGAAAACCTGGACATGTTGGAAATAATTCCTACTTGTTGCACACTGACATTGTCAAATTGAACACATCCAATTAACATTTGCTTCTTACTCTGCTAATCCTAAATACAAGAAAATTATTTAACTACCTTGATTGCTATTAAGCAAAACATTCATTATTAAACACAAACAGAGAATCAGCAGAAAGTTACCAGCATAAAAGGCCATGAGCTGTGTTCTTTAGTGGAGACAGATTTAACTGATGCCAAAAAGACTGGCATTTTACTGTGCCTCATATTGTAGGCTACATTATCCATGAAGGGTGAGGCTTCAAGCAACTTCTGGGCTCACTGTTCAAATTCAGTTCAGGCCAGTAAAGTTTAGGTAATCAGTCTGTTAATCCTGAACCAGCCAAAACCTGAGCTGCAGCACAGCAGCACTGTTTACTTGTTTTAAACTACAGGAGGTGCCTGCTTGTAATGTACAAAGAGCTTACAATGTAAGGAAACATGAGAGATGTGAGGTGAATGACAGGTGTAACACTAGGATAGTGAACAACAGGACTGCAGAACATAAGGTCTTAATATGCTAGGCAAGATTGGGAGGAAGATAAGGAGACAAAGAGCAGATGTACAGAGACAGGAGAGTGAGGGGAATTAGCAGAGAAGGTGGTGAAAATTAGTATACAGTCAAGCAGAAGAAGATGAAGAAACTACAATTACTCAGGAGCTCTCTGTATGTCTGAAGGTCCTGATCTGGCAGTATGTTCCTCTTAACTGGAGTCTTTGGCTCCTCTTGACTATTTTGCCTTAGGAGAAGAGTGGACTATAGATTTTATACAGTCAAGAATATTAAAAGAGCTGCAGTTACTGCAACACAAGCAGGCTTTTTGTTGTATTTTGGTTTTGGGTCGATAATTGTTTTTCTATTTGCATAACATCCACATCTGGTAACTTCAAAGATTTCCCTCCTTAGGAACTGGGGAATTGGAATCTGTGCCTTGAGACATCCCTTTTAAGCAAGCATCCTTTAGGGAAGAACAATGTATATTTAGTGTCTTTATAATATGGCTGTGTCTGTCTCTAACAGGTACAATCACACTTGAATTAATTTTCTTTATAAGTTAAATGAAAAAGGACTCATTGAGGACAACGACTAAAGCAAATAAGTAACCACCTAGGTAATATCTTTTGCATTGATATTCACATTCCAATAAGTCTTAGGTGGCGCAGAGGTAAACCTCCTGATCTAGAATTAAACACATGTTTAGAATTATAGAAAATGCAGAATTTCTTTGCTGATGCTTTTTGAGAGAGGAAAAGAGTGTGATCTTCATACTTACAGGATTTCCAGTTGGTCATCTATTGGACTGATCTTCCATGAAGTAGTCAAGTACAAAAACTATAAAGTGATCTAAATTTTGTCTTTGCTGAGCTGCAATGATCGTGGTTGATGGGTATACTCAGTGTATTTACAAAATCAAGACTATCATTTTGAAATATTGTTTCCATGCTCAGAAGGAATAAATATAAATAAGTGAGAAACAAATCATCAGGGTTTACTAAGAGGATCATAAGACGACAAAGCCACCAGCACAAATGTAAAATGATAGAAAAGTGGGATTTTTATTGCTGTAGCAGAACAAGATGTCAAATTGTTCTAGGAAGTGTTACTCTAGGGAGGTTTCATTGGATTTATAGTGTTCAGAAATGCAGCACATGCTGTCTACCCACACCTTAAGGGATCAGGACTGCATATCATTAAGTGGCCCCAAAACTTTATATAATAGGTAATTCTCAAACTACAAACAAATACAAATTTAAAAAAATGACAGTTGTTAGAAACACCCTAAAACTCACTTGAGCCTGATCCAGTGCATAAGATGCATGTGGATGCTCTCCAGGGTCTGAGTCATAAGCTATTAAAGCATAGTCAGATTTGCATTCATAAATGCAAACATTTTAATTTGCAGTGTTATCATGAGACATACAATAGAAATATTCTGCAGCTAGATTCTTGAGCATAAAATGCTTAGACAATATTCCTTTGGGCAAAGTGATTACATTCAAATTCTCTTTCTCATATGGCAGAAAATTGCTTTTCTTTTAGTAGGAGCATATTGTTACCAAATAGAATCTGACCATTTTACTTTCCAAATCAAGAAGCTGTAAACTTTCTCCCAGCCATTAAAGCTGCTTTCAGGAGAAAAAAAGTGATCTCACAAACACAAATGAAACCAGCAAAAAAAAAAATAATAAAGACAATTCCTCATGACAGATCTAATGTCTTCATGATTCTTCTCCCCAAAGTCTGAATGCTCTACGAGACATCTGCAGATGAATCAGCAAAAGAATGGATATGAATGTATATTTTTTGCCATGTGTTGCTAGAGAATAGATTCATTACTGATTTTATTCCTACCTTAAAGAGGATGTGGCCTATTTCTCAAATCGGGATTGCTCATTATTACTGTGTAATATTTCAAAATATAGATGGACATTAGTATAGAGGTAACAAAATCTTAGCATTTATTTCCTGTCAATTACCTGTGACTGCCAGTATTGAATTCACTTTCTTATTACAGCTGCCTTCAAAAGTCTGGTTTGTAGTTATCAACAGCATGGAAATTTGGTGGAAAAGTACAGAAGAAAGGAAGAACAGAAAGCAAGATGACAAGCCAAATTAGGTTATTTAACTTGGCTTGGTTAGAATTTTTGAGTAGTGGTTCCTGAGAAAGGATTCCAGTACTTGACCAAATCCATGTTAGATATTCTGAATAAATTTATTTCTTTTTTATTTATATGTTATATTATTTCCTGGTATAAAAATAAAAAGCATTGAGAGAAGCAACTACCAAATCTATAGGTAAGAGAAAACCAGGCCTGCTTTATTTTCTAAGCAAAACAGTAACAAGATTCCTCCTTGGCATTAATATCTCTTGAGACTTCATCTCATTCAAAACACGGAATTCATTTTGCCTCATAGAGCAGGAACAATTATATCATTCTAAAGATTTTTTTTGTTTTTGGTAAAAATGGCATACCTATTTAAATCAAGTTATGAAGCTATAATACTATGTTCACTGAGAAGTCACATGACTTAATCAAGATGCAAAGACATACATAGCTAAAGAAAAGCTAAACATGAAAACAAATATTCATGAAACTCAATGCATGAGTTCCTCCATATGTAGTATAATACATCATACCACAGGGGAACTGTTAAGTTTAATAAATTATTTTGTGCAATGGTGTTCAAGGTCCTTGAAGAAGGAGCATTAAAAATGTATATATTACAAATGCATTCTCTACCTTTCTGTCAGATGTACAGAACCATAATTCACATCGAGCTACATAAAATGAAAGACATGTTCATTGCAATAGCAGATGGTGCCATTATATCCTACAATAAAAAGAAAACTTCACATGTTTTATGTGCCTTCATACTTACAAGATTATTTTCAAGGAAGTATTGTAGAGAGATGGAGGAAATGAGATACATGTTCTGATTCAAAATTTCATAATATTCCTCTTTAGAGCATTTCTTTGGAGACCTCTGCTTTCCTGTAGCAGAGTCTAGCCCTTTTCACTGGACAAATTAAGAATTCAGGATGAAGTTCTTGTATCCCCAGGCCTCTAACCTCAGTGGTGCTGTGTTCTAAAGTGATCAGGCAACTGCTTTAGTACAGATGATGTAGTAACAACCTCTAATATTGCTAAAAATGGTTAACAAGAATTATTTACATATGCCATGGAAATTTACTATAGACATAGTTGGTGTTTTGTGATGATTTCTGTACTCCTGGCATTCAGCAAGAGATGAAGGAAAAGAAACTTCAAAATAATTTTTCAATTGAACCTGTCCATTACCGATACAGCCATGTTGTATTGAGATAACCAGCTGCTCTACTCCTGCAATTGTGAAATCCTGTTTTACCAACCTGATCTCATCTGGAACAGCAGAAGTCTTTGTGATCTTTGCCACATATCAGTATCACAAGGATTAAGAAATGCATTAACAGTAATACCAGTAACAACTTACAAAACGCTTATAGTATGCCTTAATTCCATTGTGGATGAGAAATAACTCAGTGCGAATCAGATGGATGAAAATGATAACAAGAATTTCACATTAGTGAAATCGAGAATGAAAGCACGAAAGCTTGGATCTCATCACTTCCCTCAAACAAATTCTTGACAGTAAAGCAGAAAACCAGACATGATAATACTTACGTCATAGCTTGATAAATATATTCAATTCCATAGCGCATTGCAAATTCATCCACAATTTCTTGTGCAGCATCATCAAAGTACACCTTCCATGCTTCATCACCTTTCACTTCAGGGATTTTTACAACACCATTTGATTTAACTTCCGTCAAGTAATGGAATAGACTCTAAATGTAAGAAATGTTTCAAAAAGGAATTTTTGGCTTTTAATTGGCATTCTGAAAGTATATCCTACAGAATAGTAATCTCTATGTTCAATGTTAGGTTTGTTTGTTTTGTTTTATTTATTTTTTTCTGGTTTTGTTGTTGTTGTTAGGGGCTTTTCAGTCTTTCATTAATCATTATTTTTCTGAAGACTGGCTCTAACTAGTCATCGTTTGTGAAACAAAAATCCCTAAGGTTCTCAACAATTTTTGTAATGGTACTGCATGTTTGTGATTGAGCATATTAATCTGTTTCCTTGATATAAGGTCAGGTCAGTTAACAGCACAGAGACAGCCAGAAGTTCATACAGAAACTTTATCATCTTTATCATATGCCCTTGCTAATGAATGCAATTGTGATAATGGTTATTATATAGTGCTTCAAGTGTAATTGGATGGTGACCAATAAATTTCAAATTCATTATTTTAGAACTGTAATTTACAGGAAAGCTATCAGAAACGTTGAAGAAACCTTTCAGGTAGCAAAGGGCATGTAGTAACTTCAGGTTTAGCAACCATAGGACCAAAGCTAGTATTTAATTTGATGTTCACATCCTATAATGCTTCTCAGAGGGCCCAGCTCCACATGTACACACAATCTGAGTAGCAAATTTTGTATCCAAAAAAACTCCAAAACTTTGAATTCATTTCAGTTTTGCTAATTAGCCCATACCTGTCTTGTGGATTATCGTAAAGTAACAGAATTTTGCCATTTTTTTCCCCAGGTCAAAAAAAAAAAAAATCTCTGAGGACAAATGCCCTGAACATTCAGTTTTAGAAATGGCGAACAATGGGATTTTGGGGATACACACCAGTGCTAAACTTTCAGCTATGTATTATCTGTCAACTTTCAGAAAGCAGGAATGATCTGTTGGTGTTACTTTATTCTGCCTTTGATTCTGAACCTGATATGCCATCAGCAATGCAAAGGAGGAAATCTAAAATAAACTTATCCTGAGGCATAGCAACAATTATTTGTTTCCATGTTCTAATGTTCTGTAGCCTTACAATATGCAACAACTAAATAGTAATTTATCCATGCAACAACTAGATAGTCATATCTGTATAGTTTGCTTTAATTTCTCCAACATACCTCATGTAGACAGGTGTACTGCACATGATAGGGAGCAACTTTCTCCTCTCCTTCTATTTCAACATTGATTTTCAATCTAATGGCACCAGAGACAGCAGATTTATCTGTTCTCTTTTCTGAAGAGCAGAAAAACAATACATTAGTAACTAGTCTCTATCTAAATTACATATGACATGTGAAAAGCTTTTATAAACCAGTCTAGCTTAATATGACCCCTTTTTTAAGGCAAAAAGTCCTTCTGTCGAGAGCAAATTATTTTTATTTTGTTTTTAATACACCACATATAGTTCAGGCCATGGAGTAGAATATCAAACTATGAAATAAATATTCTTTAACACTTCATCTGCCACATTTAAACCAGGCTGCACAATGCTTTAACTCTTTTCTCTTTCCAACAGAAATTATTTCTATTTTCTATATGGTATCTGTTCTAATTATTATTTTCATTATTGTTTTTTTTTCCTTTAGATATGCAGACTTTAGCAACAACCTGAACTCCTATGTCTGAGAAAAACTCAGCATGTTTTTGGCACATCTCCATTACAGAGCTAAGCTGAACCTTACAGAAGAAATGGTGAAATGTATTTATGCTGTATGTACTAGTCCATCGAATTGCTATCACTCATTGTGGACGTTACTGAACTTCTTTCAGCTTCAATTTCCACTTTTCCAATACATCCAAGCAGCATAACTGAGTCAATAGGTATTGCAATATTTATGATTCTTTCAAAAAGCACAGTGATGTGGGTGGTGATGAAGAGAAAAATTGATAAGAATTGGTATCCCACAAATTCAATCATTTTGACTATGTCACAACTCTTTGATCTTTACGATGTGACATACTGCAGTTGTGTCAATGTGTGTATGTATCCAAATAAAATTAGAATTATTGTGAACCATTTACCAATATTTTTTAGATGCTGACTGATGGGTTTTCATTCTAGGTTCTTCCTTTCACAGTGGACATGGATTTTTCAATGTTATTATTAAACTCCTTCCAGTCAAATAAGTTCAGCAAGATTTGTTTTTAAAATCCATTTACAAATCATTTATATTTGCATTTATATGAGCTTAATTTTTCAAGGAATAAAATTCAGAATTCATAATGACCCAATTATCTTACCTTTAAAAAGTCTTATAAATAGGAAATAAAGCAAGGCTTTCTTTTCACGGTCAATAGGAAATCAAATAATTCCCCAACACATACATATTTGTCACAGAAAAATGAAACACTAGATATGGAAGCAAGTACTGTTAAGTAGGAAAGCAATGCTCTATAATTTCAGATGATTATGTCACATAATTCACCTATACTTTTCAAAGAGCAGGCAACCTAGAGAAAAACATTACTATCACTTTTTAATTATCAAATATAGGAGATGAACTTTAAAAGGGCTACTCCAGAACATTCAGTGCACTCAAAGAGACTTTTACAATTAAAGAGCAGTTGTATGCTTACATTTACATACAGAAAATAAATTCTGAGACATGCTTTCACTGATTTGTTTCTGATTTCATGATACTTAAGACCTGACCAGACAAGAAGGTGCAGTCATTAAAGACAACAGAGAGTATCTTGAGCTTCAGCAGGCTGCCTTCAGTATGTGACTTTGCATGTAAACACATTTGTCGTGCAGAGAACAGAAAACTCAAGCAAGCAGGTTTCATGAAGAACGACAGGTGTAACACAGTGAAAACCAAAGATAATTATGGCCAGAATGGTACATAATTTTATTGTTTTCTTTAATATGTGATAAAAAGAATGTGGACAACCAGAAAAGTATTTGCTAGAGTTTTCTATGTCTTCATGTATCTCTCAGAGAACTCTATTTTGAATGGACTAGTCTGAAGCATGGGGTATTCTTACATGTTTTTAATTTTAAATTAAAATGAAGTATTTTTTCATATTGTTGTGATTAGCCTGCTCTCTGTAAATATCATAACATTCAATCAAAACTAAGTATTTTTTTTCCAAATCAACCTGTAATAGTTAAGATTTTAGAAGTCACATATTGGCACCAAAGCTATATATTTTAGAGGTCACAAATCTACAGATACTGAGATTCTAATTAAATTTGTTTAAAAAAAATCAGTAAGATTCATACCTAAATTATACCATACATCCATTTCTCCACTCAGTGTTCTTACTTCAATGATAGTTTGCCCAAGAAAGTCATCTGATTCCTTTTTGAAATGTTGTTTTACTCTAGATTTGATGTCATCATCTTCATCCCATACCCTCACTTTTATTCTATCTGTAGAGTTATGGCATTCACTGTAAAAAAAAAAATACAAAATGGGTGTGATATGTAAACTACACACATTTCTACTACTAATTCATTGTCCTCAATTTCCATACACATGCTTAACTGCATAAAGTGACAGAACACAAACATCCTGTAACACTCAGTGGAATAAAGGGCCATGGCACACGGCCAGAGACAAAACTACAGTTACTATATATTAAAAACATAAAGAGATTAACTTGACCAAATTCTATAAATATATCCATTTTATTCAGGAATGTCATGAACTGTTTATTAACATTTTAAATTTACAATATGTACTTTAAAAATTATCTTAAAGATACAGTTGGATCAGGTTTATTCATTTAGGAATGGTAAGTAGTACATACAGTAGATCACAAAAGTAATAGCCTAGAATGATACAACACAAAAAGTGAGAAAAATCTGTAAAAAATATTTTCAGTGTAAGGGAGAAAGCTTTTAAAAAAACCCCACACCATCAAGTATGTACAAAAACCATAGAAACACAAGACAGGCAACCAGAAAAACCTAGAGAAGTAAGTATCTGCTTTCTTTAAAATATATATTGCTTTTCTCCAAGATCTCCATTCCCTGGGAAGGAGAAAGAATAGGGACAGAATGCCACACAGTAAAAAAATCCTTGCAAATTTAAGTGACTTACTAACTCCTTATGAGTGGATTTGAGAAAATAACTGATGTATGAGAGAGTGAAGTGGCTTCACTTCTGCAGAGTTAATAGTAGATACAAATTTTTACTTCCAGCTCCATCCTGCATATGTTGTCACACAATTAGACAAGAAACTCTACTGCTTATTCCTATAAGACACAAAAGACTCTTTCCTATTGTTCAGTGTCGGCTTTTGATGATTCCATTGGAATCCCCTTACTGCAGAAGTCTGATAAAGAAAAACTCTCTGATGACATTTAATGGCTACTACAGATGTGGCATCAGTTAGAAGCCATGTCACACTCATGAATCTGTACTAACCCAGGTGTTTTTATGTCCATTCAGTAATAATAACAAAATATGTAGTATATTACACATCTTTGATTATCTCTATTTATAACTTTCAAGTGTGGCAGTAAGTTTTTACCTTCAGCAACGTCTTAGCCTGGTGCTGGATGAAGAATTCTTACTTGAATTCTATTTCAAGCACTATCACTGCTCAATGATCTGTCTCAGTGTTTCCAACATTAAAATGGTAATACTATAACTTATCTCCCAACTGGATTCCCTCAAGGGTGTTCTAAAAATTAATTAGTGGTGGTAATGGGCTTTGGAAGTAAAAAGTGCCTTAAATGGTATTATTACTGTCAAGGCAAATCATTCACTAAAAATAGCACACATAGCATTTGCTCTGTCTCGCTGTGACATCACTCAGTATCATTCTGCATTCCAAATTTTAACATTGCAGATATCTCTGGTAATTTAAAACCACATTGTTCTGTGATTAGCAAAACTAATGAAGCCTAATTTCCTTTTGTCTTATGACTGGCTTCCCTGGTATATAACAAAGTGCAATCACCTATTGAATCTTCACCCATAATTGGGATTTTCATAAATTAGCCCTTCATGTGGACTCTCTGGTGTCTATTATGAGGTGAGCTCATACTGAGCTCTGCTATGATTTTATCTCTGTCTGACTCCTTATTTTCATAGAGCATGATGTATGTAGTATTAGGTAGTCTGTGAAATTCCTCTGACCAACCACAAAATTTCAAATCTAACTGGCAAGGACATATGAAGATGCAGGAAGACGCAGATGCATCAGATAAAAATGTTTGCCTTTAGAAACTAGGCTAGACCTAGAAACCATTTAATTTTCCTAAAATATAGCTATGAATTGTTATTTAATATTGCTAGAGCCCTGGACTGCATTTAGCTGTACAACCAATAGAACCACTAACCAGGGGATTTCTACTGTGGCATAGGGAGATCCACCACTGGTGAGGCATTTATGTGACTCTCATTACTATATCTGTTCTGTTAAGAACTCTCTTTTTTCTAAATCAACTTTTAAACAATCATTTCACAAATGAGTAGTCCAAAAATCTAACATACAGTACTTTTAATCAGAGCTGTAAAGAAGTGGAGACAAATCTTTCCTGTTATAGTAAGATAGAAAAATCTGTTTAGAACTGGAAAGCCTTCAATGCCACAGAAAATGATCAGGTTCTTTTAAAAAGAAGTATCCTGAATATGGCAGAACAAAGAAATGAGAAAAGGAAGGCATTGTACTATTCTTATTCTAATTTTACAGCTGGAATAATAGATTAAATTACTCTAAAAGTGCCTTGCTTGCTTCTCTCAGTCCTCCTTCTCAAAATGTGCTTGGCCTTATTCTTTGCTCCTGAAGCATTAGCAAAAAGGGTTATTAAAAAAACATAATCTAAGTGTGAGATAAGTTTCTTCCATAAACATTCTCTCTACTCTCCAATAAGGATGTCCAAGATCAAAAATAATATTCACCTACATAACTGCCCAGAAATGTCAAATCCAGAGCCAACATGATTTACCTAAGTTTCAGACAAGTCACCTCAGTTGTTGATGGACAAACCTAAAGATCTTTTGTTTTCAGCAGGCTACTTCAGCTGAAAACTGCCAGTCCGCCTACGTAAGAGCACTTGCTGAAGAGTCATGGTGGTCTACTGAAGTAGCTATTTTTTCTCTATCTTGTTTTAATTTTCTTCCCCGGTAGCTTCTGTTTCTGTTTAGCCTGTTACTTGCACACACACACACACACACACACACACACACACACACACACACACACACTAAGGCCTGTTAAGGAAACATGGTACATATCACTTCACAATACTAACCATAGCAAGATTTAATATTCATATCTTTATTTCAGGTGGATAGTTCTTTAGGTGCAGATCATTGAAAGACAATATTTTGTTCTTTTAAGTGCTGTAATTCATTCAGTGAGTCAACACAGAATTTAAAAACATAAAAACTGAGGTGCTGCTTTGCTGTGTGAACTATGTATATGAAAAAAAAAGCTCAAAACATAGCAGAGATTAAAAAAAACCCCAACCATAGTGCATGAAAAGTCTGAGGAGTTTTGTTGTTGTTGGCTGTTTGTTCTGATTTGATTTGTTGCGAGTTAGTTTGTTTTGTAAACCCCCTTAGAAAAAAGTATAAAGAATACATTTTCTATAACAGGTAATTCACATAAAGCAACCCAGGAACTGAACCTTGCTGAATTCTTCAATTTTATTCTCTTAGATGAAAATATCTTGGATGCTATATGGTCTAGATGGGGAATGGAAGGTGATTATAAATCAGCCACATATTCATGGAAGACAGCAGTAGAATGAAGTTCAGGGAGTCATTTATTGCTATTATTAACCTCATGGTTATTATAATTATCGCCACTACTGCAAGTCAGTAGCTACATCCATTGCATTGCTATGAAAAGTCTGTCCATGCTGCTCTTCAGTGTTCAAAGATTGTTCCATAGCCTTGGAGGAGACCTATCTATCACTACTGGAATACTAGCCTCACTATTTGCAAATGGTTTCTGAAGTCTGATTTAAACCTGTCTCAATGGAATTTGTGTCTATTACTTCCACTATAACAGCAAGCCTGAAAACAGATTATTCCTTTCCTCTTTGCAGGAGAAAGGATGTGTTTAAAGACATCCTTACCTCCACTACTTGTCTCTTCTCTAGTCTGGGCAATCCAATTCTTTACAGTGTGGTCACGGGCCATGCTTTCTGATAAAGTAGAATGAGACTAATTATGTCTTTTCTTGCTTTACTTTACTCTGTCATAACAAAAAGAAAGTTGTATAAAATTAACTTGGGTTGATAGCAGTTGGAAAAGAAGACCAAATATATTGTACTGTGAAACTGAAAAACATTATTGCTGAACAAATAGTTTACAATTTGATTTAGTTCTTGGAGCTGTTCTGCTTTCTTTTTTGGGCCTGAGACTGTGAGATAATTAATTAGCAGGATGTCTCTCAGAGATTGACAGCTGAATGTCTGAACTAGTTACTAGAAATTCTCACTTCATCAGAAACTGTAAACTGAAATCTTCAAAATATGAAGCAGATGAACAGCTTCACAGATGAACACACAGACTTCAGCTATCATGGTCTCTAAACTACATCAATGCTGTTTGGTGCTAAGGGATACTAGCCTATGCTGGCTTCCCATAGTCATTTAGCAGAGGGTTACATTACGTTTTCCTAAAAACTCATGATCTCTTCACTATACAGTCACTTTTTGGGTGATGTGAGATAAAGCTAACTAGAAATGCTGCCCTCACTCTATCTGCTACGACAGAGCAAATGCACAGATGGGAGCCAATGGTTTTTCCAAGACCATGTTTTGGAACAGATTGGGAGATTTAAATTGATGTTTTGATATTATGAATAAATAAGTGATTGTAAAATTTTGAGATATATTTTATTTCTGCAATTCACCATTTAGGAGTTACAATGATGATTAGTATTTGATTTTAAAAAAGGCCATCAAATATTACTAGAAGAACCCATTTAAATGAAACTTCCTGAGTCATTGAAATACTTATATCGATCTACTTTAGATTGAATCTTGTGCTTAAACATTTACAGTTTATTTAATACACTTTAGAAATGCTCATATAGTTTCAGCTGAAATCCAACGCATTAAATAAGTCAGGAAGGTAAGTTTAAGAAAATACAAGTGCAATAAAAGGGATTGAATGGGTATTCAGTTCAAAGCAGTTATTTAGGAGATGAATGCTATTAGTAAAGTTTGGAGGTTTTTTTGTTAATGTTGTTAGAGCAGCAGATGATAGTAATGCTTAGTGATGGGTGAAAAATGCAACATAATATTTGCAACTTTCCAGGAATATTGTGGCAACCCTGCTCAAATCTTTGAGAAAATACATTTAAAAAATCATAACAAATTTGCTGACTTAGTCATTCAAGTTTTTGATACCATGCAAGGCAAACAACTAAATTCAAGAAAGTAATTAATTTCCTATCTTTGGTTACTTGCAGTTATTCGGTGAGGTATGACACCTTAACTGTTACTGAAGTAACACAAATTACTCGAAAAGAAAACATGATTTGTATAAGGGAAGCCTGTAAAAAGTTTCTGAGCATGTGTTTTCCCTGAAATAACTATTAATTTTAAGTACTAGCCTTTGAATCTGTGAAAGCAACGAGTGTACATTATTTAATATATTTGGATTGCCTATTACTTTTTCCAGACAAATAGAAGTGGCATTTTTGGGTAATACCTCTTTCAAAATCACTAATGAAATTATACCCTCCTCAACAATAAGGTATCAGATTTTAGTCAAAATCAGGGAAGACAAAATAGGTATTGTGGTACATGATAAAAAGACAACCTATTATGACATGTCCCCTCCTTGAAGAAAACAGACCCCTTTTTCAAATGCCTGAACCCAAACAGAAATTGCTTCTATGGCTTTTGTAGATGGGAATAACAACAACTGATGCACTCCTGACAGGAGGAAAGGAGTATAAGAAAAAACAAAACAATGTTCTAGCCTAAGGACTAGTATTTTACACTGTGGTGTGTGGTTATTTTGAAATTGTCTGTTGCACACCATGACTGCTTAGAGATTCTGAATCTTGACTGGGCAGTCTGCAGGCTTCTGAGCTGTTCTGATGCTGTTTTGTAAATGCAGGGTTGCTAAAAAAAACAAAAAGGCACTGATGGAAGGTTTCATTGAGTTGCATGAAATGAACATCCAGTTTTGAATAGCACTATTAGGCATAAACACACACTTTTGCAACATATGACCAAAAGGCTAGACTATTATAATGTGTCAACAATTTGCATATATTCTCAGTAAAAATGTAAATTAAACTGTTGCATTTAATACTGAAATTGTACATACTTTTTAAATTATTACAATTATTTTTTCTTTTCCTAATTACTGTGTTTTCACACAGCTTCCATTAAATACCTACTAACGTTATGTGATAATATTGTGGTAAGTTCTTCCAGGGTAAACTAGACCTTTACAGAACATGTTTTTTAAAATCTGCCTAAATAAACAGTTATTTTTCCACTAAAATTTTTCCAAAGAAAACCTAGAGTTTATATTAGTCTTTCAGAATCTTTAATTGACTTTAACAATAGTTAAGTGCACATCATATACTATGATATGCAGTAATCATGCTGAGAAAAAATAAATGCTGAAATATTTTTGCTAGATGTAGAGTGGTGTCCTGGTTTCAGCTGGAATAGAGTTAATGTTCTTCCTAATAGTTGGTGTAGAGCTGTGTTTTGGATTTAGTGTGAGAAAAAAAAAGTTGATAACATGCTGATGTCTTAGTTGTTTCTCAGTAGCACTTGTTCTAAGTCCAGGATCTTTCCATTTCCCACGGCTTTGCCAGCAGGCAGGTACACAAGAAGCTGGCCAGGACAGCTGACGTGAACTAGCCAAAAGGATATTCTATACCAGAGGATATCATTCCCAGTTTATAAACTGAAGGAGTTGTCTGGAAGGGGCCAACTGTTGCTCAGGCAATGGTCAGTGGATGGTGAGGAATTGCACTGTGCATCACTTGTCTTTTCTTGGATTTTATTTATGTCTATTACCTTCCTTTCCATCACAATTATTATTGTTATAGTTTTAGTATTGTTGTTATTACATTATATTTTATTCCTAAACTGTTATCTCAGCCCATGAGTTTTACTTTTTCCCTTGATTCTTCTTATCCCACTGGGAGAAGAAGTAGGAGTGAGTGAGTTGCTATGTGGTGTTTATTTGCTAGCTGGGGTTCAACCACAACATGGAGGCATAATGCTGAGAAAATCAATACTCTTATCAGAATGGTCACAACCTCAGACAGGAATGTGTTGTATCCTAAGGCAATATTTTCAGGAAAGGATCAGTACAGTACCTGTGAATTATGAGATGTATAATTGGTATATTAAAAAATTGCAATAAACTTCTATACTCTCTCAATTCACAACTTGTTAATTCATTAATGCCATGAATAGAAAACACAACAGATATTTTTAGACTAAGTAATTATTTAGCTTGGTATCATTCTATTACCTAAAAGTAAATTTTAAAAAGCAAGAAACAACAGTATGTTCTATACTTACAAATAGAATTTTTCATCCCATACTGGATTCAAATTTCCAAAAATAGTCTTTGTTCTCCGCTTGTTTTTGCCAACTTGCACAGTAACGTATGGGTCACTTGAACCAGTTTTGTCCTTAGCCTGTAAGCCCTGAGCACAAAGAACTGTAAAAATAGGAGAGAAGTGTGGTTTAGCCCTCATAGCTTCATTGCCAAGAAATAAACAAGACAGTGATAACAGCAACAGGAAACAAAGCCCTCAAACTGAAGGGTCTCAAACCCAAGCTTTCTTGGTTGTTTCTTGGAATGTTCCTAGTGGCTGTTATTCTGGAGACAGACAAGGCTTGTCTAACTGCCCTTCTGGACTGCATAGAATTTACAAATATGCTTTAATAAGGTAATAATTTTTAAAATTCACTACAGAGTACAAAACGAATACTTCTCCTGTGATGCATAATTCAGATACTCTGGTTTAATCAGCATGACAATTAATATAATGTTGTATAACTTGACTTCAGTCTACTAATTCCCTAAAATTGCCATTCCCCACCCCCCAATAAATATTTTCAAAGTTTCTTCAAAGATCTGACCTAGACTTTCCAAAAGAAAACTTCCAGTTTTCAGAAATCTGTGCTGTGGAGTATGAAATTAAAAATGAGGGGCATAGTTGTGACTTTGCTATTAGTTTTCTTCATATGAGAGATGAACCATGTGGATTTGCAGAACACTTCCTATTTTAACACAGACAGGGTGGCAGTTCAGATCAATTAGCATTAACTGTTTATGTATTTGTCAGCCTGACAGTTAAGTGGGTGTATAGTTAATGCATATGCATTGTGTCACAAATACAAGTACACACAATTTGATTTTCCCATAATAATTTATAAAACTTGAACTCTCAGGAGAAGCTAGAGCTGTCAAATTGCACCCTGCCAAACCCACAGGGCTGCCTCTAAAACACCTGCCATGGTTCCTAGCATGAGCATAGCTTGGGTTTATTGTTTGGCACACCTCTAAAATGCCATCAAGGAAAAATTGCTGCCATTCCCTCTAAAGATTATTAATTTTGCTCTGCAGGAACTCTGGGTTCTCTTTCCACCATTCTCTAAGATCCAGCAATTACTTTAGGTTTGTCTCTATGTTTCTTCACTTGGTGTGAGAAATTCTCTCATGAAGAGTCAACCTTTCATTCTCTCTTCAGGGAATAGCCACCAAATTGAAGGAAGTGTTTACTTGTCCTTATTTGACACCTGTGAAGCCACACCCAAACCAAATTTCATCTCTGCACTTTGAAGCTCCCCAGGAAAAGAGACTGACAAACTGGAGAAAGCCCCATGGAAAGCTGCCAGTTGCATAACTTTAGGGCACATGATGTATGAGAAACTACTAAGGGTGTTGCATTTGATTATGCTGGAGAAGAGGAAGGGTAAGAGATCTAGCTGCAGTCCTCAGCTACCTAAAAAGTATGTCACAGAGACAACGAGTTCCAGGACAAGTTCATCTAGTTGAGGATGTTCCTGCTTATTGCATAGTTGGACTGGATGACGTTTCAAGGTCCCTTCTAAGCCAAACTGTTCTATGTTTCTATGAAGGCAGACTCTCCTCAAAGGCACACAGAGAAATAATAAGATCTAACAGCTGCAAGCTGCAGCAAGAGTAATCCCAGGTGGATATACGGGAAACAGTTTTACAATGTGAGCAGTTCATAACTGAAACAGGTTGTCTAGTAAGCAGGTCGGATTTCCCAGAGAAAATGCAGAATCTCTGTCTTTGGAGAGTTTCATATCTAACTTGGACAAAGCTGCGCAAGCTAATCTACTTGTTCTTAGTGGAAGGTTTGAATATACTGCAGAAATCCCTTACAACATTCCTTCCTAATTCTATGATTCGTTTATTAGGCCATGATTCTGCAGAACTCATAGTCTGCAGTATAAGTTTTACTTCTAAAAGCAAAGAACCAAGCCATTCAGCAATATAAGTAATTTTTTTTACCAATACTAGTAAAGTGATGTTTACCCAGCAGACAGAGTCTGAAAATATTTGCACATTTACTGTTCAGGGTATTCTAGTCTTTTGTTTCATAAAGAAAAAGAGCATATATGCAAAATATCTTGTAACACGCCTTAGGAAAATTACCATAAGTTCAAATATGAAACATCAGACACAAAGAACTGACTTGAACATACCTTTTGTGAAAGTTGCTGTTAAGCAGCGAGAAAAATGTGTTACTTAAGTATACACTAGTGTTTAGCTGAAAAGTACAGGTTCTGTTTCACTCATTTTTAGCAAAACTAGCTAGCTAAAGCTAAAAATAAGTTCCTGAAATTTATCTCCTTATCCTACATAACAGAAATAATACGAATCCTGCAGAAAGATATTTAACTTACTTTTAATATAAAAAGAGGGCTTACTATTGTCTTGTGATATTAAAACAAAATTGAGGCTAATTTAGATGTGAAGTATAACTGAAGTCCTTATCTCTGATGCAAAGAGTCCTTCACGTTGTTGCTTTTCAATTCTTTGGTCTTTCAGTTTAATCTTTACTTGTCTCTATCCTTACATCACTTAAAGTCAGGCTGGGCTGTCAGCTGAGCTTTTATTTAGCTTTTCTGTGCTGAGATTTTAATTAAAAAATTGAAATGTCAAAGTCAGCAGCTCTGGAAATCCTTATGAGCAAGCAGACTCATGTAGTTGGAAGGAATATCGAGTATGTTCTGGGTGCATGCATTTCCCTGGTTCAGCTTCACTAAACTGGAACACACTCCTAGTCAAGCAACAAGAATGGATGATGAGTTTCAAACTAAAAGGATCTGGAATTGCAAGCTGCAATGTTCTTAGCATTACTGTCATTAAAACCCCATAAATTAAATTGTGAACTCTAACTTTTGCACTTGGTAGCAAAAAGTTCAGCAGTAACACAGGGGACATTAATAGGAGGTAGAAGAGATACAGGACCATTTACTTATCTTCCTTCCTAGAGCTTTGGAATATAAAGTAGTTTTGCCAACAGCTGTTAACTTCAAGCTCTTCCAGTTAGCGTGCTTTAAATGCAACTGTTTATAGATGCACCAAGTAGTCAACACACAGTTCCAGCTCTAATTACAATAAATCTTGTTCCTAACACAGGCAGAGGACTAGAAAAAAAGAGCCCTTAAACAAACAGTTCAGAATAAAATTTACCTGTGATGGTTATTTTTGCTGACCATTTGGATGTACCATCCAAAACATTTTGTTTTGCTGCTTTTGTGTACTGTACAAAATCTTCTTTGGAAATATTAAACATTTCCTGTATCACTTCAAACACCTCTGGTCTATTTTTCTCTCTAATCTTCATTCTTTCCTTCATAGCGCTAATAATATTTTGTGTTTTATCTTCTGCACCATGTTTGGAACTTTTCTCAGCAGCTCCTGAAATGAGAGAAAATGTCAATACTTTTATTACAAAGTAGCTGTCTTAGTTCTTTTCTCTAGAGTTTCCAGACAATTTTTAGTGTTGCAATATTCAAAGGATATATATTTCGTCTGGATAATATCAAGCCTCTTACACTTATTATTTGTGATACCTAAAATTATCAATAGTTTAATATGACATGCTAATACACAACTTCCATCAGGTATGTGCTATACCTGGAAATGTTCATTGATTCTGTGTTACTCAGTACTGATCAGTACTGTGAAAACATCTAAACATAAGTGACTTTTCTTTCATAACTGGGCATACTGATTTTTACAGAAAGGTGTGTAGAAATGTACATTACCTAGGTCTATCTGCTCTGTGCACTGCCTCCGTTACTAGCTAAACTTCAATAACATATATGTGAGTAATTCTTCATTTTTTTCCTAAGTCAGCATGACTTAACAACATTTACACTCCTTTCTCTTTTGGAGTAGGATGGCACAAGAAACTGCATTTGGTTTCTGAGGATAAAATCCCTCCAAAATTAATAGAAAGTATATTTAAAGCAGGTAATGTTTACACCTCATTTTTCAGAGAATTTGCAGTCTGGCAGTAAGGACATTAATCTAGACTCCTGCTATGCTCTCCCACAGAGAAAATCTAACAAGCAATAGGAAGAAATAGACAGCAGTTTCAGACAATTTTTGGCTTCTTCCAGATACATCTTAACACATCTCTTCCTGGAACAGTGTTCATAAAAATAATTATCACATACATCCACTTTAATGAAGCATTCAAAAATACTCTGAACAAAAATATTCATTTGATTTAAGCATTTAGATTACTCTGGGACTACCTTAACTGTCAAACAATTGACAGATGACCTGACATCCTTGCTCTGGATCAGTAGTGCACTATATCCCTTCTTTAAATATTGTGGATGAACCAAGGAGTGCTTCACAAAGCTCCACGTTAACAGTGGCATCTTGTGATGGCTATTTAAGCCAATCTTCCACACCCTGCTTCCCAAAGAGTAGGGCTTTATATTGAGGCTGCAGTTGAATAAAGGGAAAGCTTTTCCAAGAATTCTAAGACTGGAACCAACCAGAGAATTTCTGCAAGGAATGCTGTGTCTAGTACACACAAAGAAGGTTCTGTAAAGAGTGAGATGGGAACAGAGATCTTTATAATTCTGCAGAGTCATTACAGGGACAGGATTTAAGGGAGAGAATATTATTCTCCTTCCTCTTACAAAATAGAAAGATGCAGATGTATTATTAGACATATCACATCAGTACAAAGTAGAGAATCTTCTAACTAAAATAAATATCTTTGCAAGACAGAAATGTTCCGCTTTGCTGCAAAGGCTTGCATCCTGCAGACTGAAACCTAATGACTGAAAAAGCTATTGCAGGGTCAGTTTTGAGATGCAGCAGCATTAACTCACTTTTGCCAATACATTGGCAATGATTCATAAAGAAACATCAGATTTGGGAGGTTAAATCAGTGTGACAAATATTGGAACCAAAAATTTAAATTCCTGAGGTGCTGAACAGGCCGTATACAGACATATAAAACAAGACACAATACCATTTACTAAAAGTATTCCTTAATTTTAGCTCATGTTGTTAAACACTACTTGAGGGTTCTCAGCACTGACTGTGACAATCATCATCATCACTAGGAGCAGTAAATACTTTACTCTTCCTAAAGGTTGTGAAAACATCATTCAACTAGTGATCCTCGACTCCTGGGAGCACCAAAGCAGTATTGTTCCTTTTAAACAGATAGTTAAATTAAGACAAAACTATGTTAAACAACTTGCTATGCAACTAGAAATCAGATATTTCAATACTGAAGAGGAATGTAATTCCTTCTCTACACTACGATCAAACACCATTATATTCTTTTGATTGCATTTTTTACTGAGGGACACTTAGCTTCCAATAACTAAAGAAATTATCAACATATATATATAGAGCTAGAAGGAGTCATCTTTCAGCACAATATTTCAGTGAAGCCTTGCAGAACAAGTATTTTATGCATTGCTTTCTCCACTGCTTTCATTGTGTCTGAAGGTTTCTTAGCATATCAGAGGACAAAATAGAGAGTTAGCTAAGGAGGAAGGCAAAATGTCATCGGATTGTAAAATCATGGCATGAGATACCAGATACCAGTGATTTCAGACTGTCATTAAATTGTATGGCTTCTTCAAGGTGTTTTCCATAGCTATTAAATCTTCAGAAATGCTGAAAATCTCTCGGTTTGAGTACCTAATTGTTTTGAATGCTGAAGATCAGAGTTCTAGTAATTAAGGATTTTCTACACTGAAAAATTAGGAATTAGTAATAAAGGAAGTAAATGCTACCCTGAAACCAAAGAATTAAAGAATTCTTCCTTAAAAAGTACAGATAGAATCTCATAACCAAATGATAAACCATGGACACAATATGAATGGCAAAAATGTATTCCTGTTGAAAACCTTGCTGATTTTTGAGACGGGGTAGATAAAATTGGAACATGCATTAAAATGTAACTTCCTCTAAGTTTTACTGAAAGATCAGTATAGCCTCCTATTTATACAAATTATTTACTGTACCTATGTTTACAACCACTATTGCTGACAGTATATGGACAGCTTTTTTTTCATGCAGTATTGCTCAGACTAAGTAAGTCAATATAGTAACTTATACTGCAGAGGGAGTCAACAAGCCCCTTTTACCCTAGGGACTAACACAACTCAACAAGATTGAAATCAATTCTGATTTAATATTACACCTATTACTAGAAAGGGATAGCTTGTTGAAGATGGGAGGTATAATGAAAGTACTACTGATTTTTTTTAAAAGGTAATTTAGAACAAGCTTAGATATTGACCTTAAAGAGCTTGAGACGTTAATTCATTTCTGCAGTCGATGTTAGCAATCATTACATAAAAAAAAAAAAAAAAAAAATCACAGATGCTTGGAGGCCAATGTGTCCTAATGATTATGAGATGGACAAAAGGTTGGCTCTGATAAAAATAATAACACTGAACCACATTCATTTCATTTTGAGACTGTTAGCATCAGCTTTCCTAGAAATAAGGGTTTAACCAACCACTCTGGTCAATAAATTTCTTCAATGGAATGTGAAGGATTTTAAACATTTATGAAACAAGGTACTTTAATTTTCAAAGTAGTATAATACACAAACTCACTGTTGCAAAGAATAGGACAGGATGTTCAAAAACATGTGTATACTAGTAGGAAGATCAAGATCCTTAAATGTGTTAAATATTTTTATGTTTGCAGTTTGCCTTCTAGAGGTTTACTCTTTCAAGCCTCATTTGTTCAATGTTTCCAAACTGTTTATATCACAGATGACTGCCAATCCTATTTATGTCTTGCAGGTTCTCTCTCAACCTTATTCCTGATGTATTTGTAAAAAAAAAATTCACAGGCAATATAATGCTATAGACCATTTGTTATGTTTTGGGGGTGATATGGTCCAAATAACCTCTAGACCGAGTTTTCTTCAGATAAGTGAAAAGGAAGATAGAAAGGATACTTTTACTCTTTCTATATTTTTTTAGCTTTTCAGTTTTAGCCAAGATTCAACTGTTACAGGGATGAATACATTTCTCATGCTACCTGCATCATTGTGGCATCCTGAAAAGCAGCTCAGCTCATAGAAAGTTAGCAGCAGCTTATTTCTTTGCAGCGTAAAGGGTAGGACAGGAGGAAGTGTGGTCTGCATATAAATATCATAGAATCATGTGAAGGTGTTTCACCACACAGGAAAAAGAACACTAATTTTGAGTGCTAATAACAGCTGAGTCCCCTCCATGGCAGCATAAACTGTTGCTTATAAAGAGGTGAATAGCAACCAAATTAGGGGTCATACAAAACCAAACTCAAAAGTATCACAGTCAGGTCTATCTGGCTTGAATGTTGCTTCCTGGTATGTAGTGTGATGAAAGATGTTATTGCTTTTAAAAAGCCTCAGAAAGAACAATTTTTGTAAGCATTCTCTCTTGTGAAAATTCATGGACTAGATGAGGATTACAACAATATCAGTGTTGTGAGTTTCTTATGGACATCACCTTATGGACTAGATGAGGATTACAACAATATCAGTGTTGTGAGTTTCTTATGGACATCGCTTTTCTCACGATACAACTGAAGAGAGATGGCTGTTTGAATTGTGACTTTCTCAAATAGCAGAAACTAGGTTGGGAAGTTTGCGGAATGGAAGAGGGTATACATAGATGTTTGGTGGGACAAGAACCACCCGACTAACAGCAACAGAAAAGTTCCTTTGAGCAGAAAGACATGGTTATGATACTCAGAAGCATTTGATCTTTGCAATACTTCATTACACTACTGTTAAATCAAGATGTCTTGTATATGTTTCTCACTCATGGAGTGAATGAATTTTAGTTTTACTGAATTAATTTTTTTTCTGAATCAATGTGCTCGAATAGGAGATGATATTCCTTTAAATTCTCAGAAAGAAAAGTGCCCTTCTGGTGGAGAAAGTTCCACTTACGGTTTATTTCTAAACCATTATGCGTTCAATTATGACAGAGGAAATCCCACAACACTGTATGGAGCACTTGATAGTTATCTCTTTGCCACAAAATACAATCAGTATTTTCAGGAATCAGCAAATGAGAGTCCTAGCAAAGTAGCTCCAAATCTAGCAGTAGCCCAATCCCATGGAGAATGTGGAGCTGATTAGCTTCAAATAAATCCACTGCTATCCACGCAGATTTGTTTTGAGGGCCTTCAACAAGACAAATCCTACATTACACGTTGAGACAGTCAGAATTTATTGTGCCCGTCCATGTTTTCTTTCTCCTGTACATAAATAGTGCTAAACATGACGTGCAGAAAAGAACAGATTAAACTTGGGAAAGCTATTTCTACTTCCTACTTCCTCCATCAACTCATGAGCAGGTACTTGGCAAGTGACTTTAACATATCCTGTTACCAGTTCATCGTTCTTTTAACTCATTTTCATGTCCCTAAGTCCAGGTAATATAAGCCAAGTGATTCCTAGCAGAAGTGTGGTGTCAAGTGACTAGCTAAAACAGAGAAATCAATGGGCTGATGTGCAATTATTTACTTTTGGCTAGTCTTAAAACGTACCTAGAACGAGATAGGACAATTACTCAATAAGAGTAAAGAGGAATTGACATTATGAACCATACTTTCCTATTGTACTGTCCAAGCAACAGAAGTTATTTGCACTTAACTGAAGAGGATACTCACCAGTATCTTCTTTACTATATACAGTTTTGAAGACTCGCCAGCAATAATCATATTAATGCTGCATGGTATACTTTTACAATAGTCTATTTTCAAAACAGACATAGCTTCTCAAATGAGAAAAGTATGTTAAAAGCTTAGCTGTCAAACATGAGCCAGTTTCATTCATAGTGTAGAATCACAATTAAGCATGGTTAAGCAGATTGATTTAGAAACGTAGCATTGATTTATGTTCCATGGGGTCAGTTGCTCTGGGAAATCATGATTAGTCCTGAACAATGTGAATCATGAAAATTCATCTTTTATGACAGTTCCTCACATAGACAGCACAGTAGGAAGAAAGAAGACCTGACAGGATTATCTAAGTATTTTTTCTGCATGTAGAAGCTAGGTAAATTCTCAGGAACATATCAACAATGAACAAGGGGGAATAACTTCAGAGCTGCAAACCCTCTTCCATTCCAAATTCAGACTATCACAAAGTGCAGGTCTTCATTTGCTATTGTTCAGAATCTTGCGTATTAAACGTGTTGTAATTTAATTATGGTTTAAATGCACCTCAGGTATTTTTGGAGTAGAATGTAAGGAGACCAGAATCAATTCAGCCAATGAAAAAGCAAAGAAAATAGTTGTTTTACCTTAATTCTAGTCCTAAAATACTTCCCAAATACTCCCCCCCCCTTACGCATACATGATTTGGTATTTTGAGGGGACAAGATCCTGTTCACCGATTGTCTATTCTATAGCATATTAATGTAACTACAACAAGTATTAGGAATAATTTTGTTATCTTTGCTTTGGTATTTTATGTGTTCAGACTTAAATAAAATGAAGAGGGTTTATGTCATGTTACAAATTGCTCTGGATGCTGCTAGAGGCAGTGGAAAGCAAATAACATACTGATGCTATCAAACATTATTTTGTAACTGACCAGGAACATTCATCAAGTTCCAAGGGCAAAACCAAAATCAACGATTGTTATTTCATAAAGTTTCTGGCTAGCTTCTCAGCCAATCAGCGTCAACATGCCATCAGTAATTTCTAACAATCTGGCTCTTCTTTTCACAAAGTATCTGAGTTTACATAGAAAATCAAAAGGTGTGAAGCATTGCAAAGCTTTTGCACTCAGTATACTCACTCTGCAAACAGTCAGCATTTAGGAGGTCTTGGCACTTCTCATGGCATTTGACACCACATTCAGTGCATTTCATGCCTTGTCTGGCTATGCCCCAAAGTAAGCCTTCACATTCATAACAGTATGTGGGAGTTGTAGCTGTCCAAACTTCAAAGTTATGAGGTGTAGTTGATGATATTGGATAGATCAAAGCCTGTAATGTCTTCTTGAAGACATGTATTTTCTGTTGAGTAAGAAAAAAAATAACAATGGCCAAGACTTCAGTTAAGTATTTAATACAAGTGAACTGGAGCTAAGCATGCCATTACACTTACAATGTTATAAAATATTATATTCTACATATAAATATGAACTAATTTGCAAAGTATTGATTTATTCATTTTGCCTTGCACTTTGAAGACAAAAGAATCCTGGATGAGAATTTTGACTGATTACAGAGACAGGAGACAAGCTGGATCAAGTCAGTCAGTTAACACAGAGTCCTATGTATTTTTTATATTTTGAGGCAGAAATTTAAAAATTCATTAGCATTACATTAACTGCTGCATTGTAAGTATCTACCAAACATATTACTTCTGAATATTTAAATACTTCCTATAGGAACTTAGACACACTGCATGAAATATGCTTTGATTATGTACAGTGCTATTCTTGAATACTTAGTGTCTATATCATGTCCTCACCAAATAGAAGTGGGATAATTTTATGGTTCTATTTTGTCTGTATTCCCACAATAGCATACTCACTGCTTCCTTTTTAAGCACCAAGGTGCTTTTAACCTATAAACAAGAATGATACTCTCAAAATTCCACACCCATTCCTTGGACTCTTTTGGCTCAGGACCCATGACCAGTTCTAGCATATCAACAATTACCAGCTATTCATTGATTCATACTGCAAACAACCTGAATTTCAGTTCTTAATGAGGTGAAAACAAAGCAGTCCCTGAAGTTTTGTATATAAAACATAGGCATAACTGGTCACAATGGCCTGTTTTTTTGTTTATTTGAGCTTTGTTTTCAGGCACCCAGATCTCCTAAGTTCAGTTGATTTAGCTGAAATAAGAAAAACTAATCAGCCTGTAGTTTTTCTACAGGTATCACAGAAAAATATGACCTAGGGTTTTTGTCGTTGTATTGTTTTTCACTAAATGCACACTGGCTGCCAGGAATGTATCAGCAATTTCAGACCTGTTCTCTTGAGAGAAATAAAATACTTTGTATACTTATTGGCATAATGTTGCATACTCAGAGCCATCAAAGAACTTTCCTAAGGTGGGAAAATCATTACTGCATAGCCATAAATCTACAGGTTCATAGGTTCAAACACTACAAATAACAACCCCAAATGTCAAGTATGTTAGGCTGCAACAGCTCTTACTGAATTTCATAGTTACATGCTAAAAGCAAAATCCATGGTGTGAAGCCTGGCCAAACAAATGTGGCCAGACATTTCATGGCATTTGATGCTAGCGCTTCTGAAAACACTGCAGAACAGAACTGAGGAAAGAACCTGGTGTAGCAGGAAAGACTAAAACAAATTCCCAATTGTTCCCCATGGTGCTTCCCTAGCCTATGCTAGACAATTAGTCATCTAGCAGCTCTCCTGAAAGCAACCAAAGGTCTGCAGTGGTTTGAACCATCAGACTGTGGCAGGTAAAAAATGCTCCTCCCTCTGCCAAACAATCCTGTGAGCAGGGTGGTTGAAGCTTGCTACAAGCCAGTAAAGACCAGCTTCTCCTTGTCTCTAGTGCCCCTTGTTTTAGGGTTCTTCTCTTTGCTTGGAAAAGCTGGCCCTCCAAATAATTAAGCAATTGACCACAGCCAAACTGACAGGGGTATAAATGGAGCTCTGCTACAGAGAGGAGTTTGTTTTCTCAGAAGCAGCTTTTGCAGCTCAGAATTTCTCCCCTTTAGAATGAAACCTTCTAAGGAACCTTCACCCCCTCCCTCCCACCTGGGTGAGCATAGATATATATTGTGTGGACATTTTGGTTCATTTCTCCAAAAATTCTAATATTCTAACTAGTTGTGTAACAGTATTTTCCCAACTGACATCTTAACCTGTAATTTCATTGTGCTGAAAGAAGAGCAGATTTAATGGCAATAAACCAGTGGCTTTTAGCTAATGCGTTTGTGTGTTCCCTTCATGACACAGACCCTAAGAAGGACTGGGTTGGCTAGTCAGGGCCACCTAACTTGGCAAAGTTCCAGACTCCAGTGTCACAGCTTATCAGTCAGAGATCAGAAAGAAAACTTCAAAAACAACCTAAACTGAATTTATGCAGCTTGTTAAACCATGTTTCTCTGAAACCACCAGGTCTTTGAAGATTCTTTTATAGGTTACACTTTTTCCCCCCTGAACTCTGGTAGTATGAGTACAAGTCCTGCCCTTTCACCCTATTCAGCTTCACTGTTGGTTTTTTTTTTATAGCATAAATAATTTTAGAATTTTGACGATAACTTTTACCTATTTCTGAAATGGCAGTAAGTACAGAAAGACACAGCTCAACAGGCCTTGAAATAAACTTCTGAGAGTAAATTATGTTTTCTGCTGAAAGGCACAATTTGTAGACTAGCTTGCTGCTGAACATGATCTTTCCCATGCTGTTTCTTAAGCAAAGTACAATTATAATGGAGAATTTTATCTTACTGTCTAGAGGCTTTAATTCTTAATACTCTTTTCTGTTTAAATATATCTATTGTATGCATTCATTGAGCTCTGGGCATGGCAACATTTAACTGATAGTATATAGGAGGATTATTTAGTTATTTGCTTATCCACTGAAGTGAAGTTTATTTCTGTCGTATACTACTTGAGATACTTTTGCCATGTCATCAATGTGGTATTTTCACAGTCTTGCAGCTCTGTCTCTGTTCAGCAAAGCAATTAAATGAATGCTCAGCTGAAAGCAGATACTTAACCCTCACTGAAGCTAATATTTTGAGACTGCTTAAAAGGTGTTTTGATTAGTGCCTGAGAACACAGGAACTCACAGTGTCATAAATGTGTTATACCAGGACAGCAATGTTGGGTGGAAAAGATGAAAGCATTTAACAACAGGTTTTGATTTTGGGGGTAAGTGGCATTTGATTTTGAATAAAAAGCACTAGTTCAAAGAATTTCTATACTGAATCTAAACAGCCAAATAGCCTGCTTCCATCAGAGTTGCTAATACTCCCTCCGGAAGAAAGCTAAGGAAAAGTAAAAACCAGAAAAGCCCTAATCAGAGGAATAACTTGCCCAAAAGAGATTTTCTTTCTGAAGTCTCATTGGTGACTGCACCTTTTCATCTAGTTCTATGGAGAGTATCTGGAGAATTCTTAGATGCCTGAAAAATGTCTGTTCTTATTGGTTTTAAATCTTGCTCTACTCACTTTTAAAGATGTTTTAAAGCCTGAGGTTCTGCTGGATACTTACAGATCAAGTGAAAAAGTATTATCTTTTCCTTGTTTTAAATATCTGCAAGTGGTGTTCCTGGCTGTACTATTACAGTTATGCTTGAAAAAGTACCTGGCATAAGGCAAGCTTTTCTTACTCACTTCTCTCAATTAGCTTTATACATTTTCTCATTGAAGAAACTTTTACATACCTAAATTAAATTTGTTGTCTGCTTCTGGGCTCAAGAAGTGTTTAAATAAAAACTTAAGAAATATCTATTTCTGGAATGCATTTTTCATATGTCCTGCTTCAAATGGAACCCAAAAAGTGTAATTGCATAAAAATAGATTCAACTTATTTTTCCCTTTCCATTTCTCCTGAGTCATACTTCAGTAGTTTCTCCTGACTGACAGCAAGCATTGGAGAAATGTTGGCACTGGGTTGTCCACTGGGATTTGCTGCTTTTTTTCTTCCTGAACAGCACCACTAACATGCAGTCTAAGTTATTCTTTCTTGTCCTGCCTTTGTTGTCAAATATTATCTCCAATACTTGCACTTTAGCCTTCTGACATCACAGGCTGGTAGTTTCTGCATGAGGGGAGGCATGTAAATGAATGGTTGAGCCTGTATCTATTGTCATAAAAGGTAGTGATACTTATGAACGTGGGGATTTTGTTTGTTTACTTGACATCTTTTAGTGAAGCGTATAGAGTATCTTAAGGTCTTTTACTGATCATAGATATTTTGGTAGCAGCTACAACTGGGAAAAGTCTTCATTCTGCATCACTTGCACAGCATAAGTTTGTTCTCTATAATTTTTCCTCAGCCTTTAAACTTCTTTTTAAGTTTTCCATTCTATCAACCTTTGTTGCTATTTTGAGACAGCAGAACAAAGTAATTACTGCTTCCACTGAAAGACCATTTCAAATACCAGCTGTTTCCTACCTCATCAATCTATCTCTGAGCACAACCAAATTATTCCTTTATGATTACCATATAAGAACAAAAGATCATAATAAACCAGTGATGGACATGTGCATTCTTGTGCCATGGGTTTCAGCTCCTAGAATACCTGTCACTGTATTATGCTCTCCCATTCTTCTACTATGGAGCTTAACAACAGTGTAAGAAAAATGCAACATTTCATTTTTCTTGCTAAATATTTCTTCATCAGGAATCATGTGTGTTATTAGCAGGACTCACATTTATAAAATCAAATAATGTCCCAGCCACTTGTAAGAACTGGGGAGGGAAAAACCCCCAAACTACAACACATACAAACCTCTTGCAGATTCCTCTAATTCTATAATTGTATTCATGCAGGTAATGCATGGTGCAGCTGGAAAATGTAAAATAAAATGGCTTTCCTAAATAACTATTTTGTAAAAAATAGGTTTCTTGCTTAGTGTCTTCTGACTGTCATGGATGTGAGTCAGCAGAAGGGCACCTGGTCTTGTCACTGTGAATCAGGCATCAAATTCTGCTTAAGACTCCTGGAAGTTCCTATATAATAAAGAGAAAGCTTATACACTCACTTGAAGCCAGTTTAGGATGTCTAAGGCTGATATAATTTCTAAAAAGACTTCAAAAAAAAGACTTCTCTTTAAGTGACTTAAACCTGCCATAGAACTTACCATTTCATCAGTGTTTATGGAGGTCCGGATGAGCATGCCCATGGAAATACCAGATTTTCGTGCTGCAAGTGTCTAAAGGAAAAGCAAAACTTAAAAATTACACCAACTCCAATTGATGAATTTAATGGAAGGCAAGTAGCTCTTGAATATGCTTTTGGATTTAAACAAAACTGGAAGAGTTACAAAAACTTTTAGGTAGTGTTTTCAAAATGTAGCTTTTAAGGCTTTGGTACATAATACAAGCACACTTTCCATCATCATTACTGTTTCTTTCAGCAGGGCCTAGCTGAACTGCCATCTCTAATATAAAACCTGTTATTTGGAGGTTTATGACTCACTTTTTTTTAAAACCTCAGGCTGTCACTATTCTGCTTTGCCAACCAAATTAATGTGGTACAGGGATAAGCATCCTGCCCTAATTTGGAATCTGTCTGTGCCTGCAGCAACATGGGAGATCATTTTGCAATAGTCTTACAGTTCAAGTTGTCAGTCTGGATATTTTTTTTGTAACTCACTAAGCATTTTTAAACTCAGTATGTATAAAATAAATGCTAGTTGCCTTAAATAAAATGTCTTTAGGAAACCCAAACATATTTTTTGTTCTTTAAAGACAATATTAATACTATGAATAGCTATGTGGATGTCCTTGGTTGTACAGACAATCTCTTTTGCTCTAGAATGCTACACAAAAAGGCACTCAAAAGAAAATGTTTTTTAACATGTAGTAAACAAGGAAATTTTATCTTCCTTAGTGCAATAGTTGTGTAATTTAAATGGATCCTCAAGAATTAATTAGGGACTATAATGATCAGAAGGAAAAAGACTCCATGGAAAAAATTTCTGCTAGTTTTTCAAATAATATTTCAGCTCTGAATATCAATCCTGCTATAAGCAGTCCTTTTGGTCAGGCAGAAACAGGTAAGATCTATTCCACTGTAAAAATACTAACAGTTATGCTGCTATATTACTGTATCTTACCTGCAAAATTAGACTCACATGTCCTTTTCCCTATTCTAAATAATTCCAGGTATGTCTATACACTTACGCATTATCTCTTTTCTTCTGGAATCTGGTATCTGCTGCCCTCATAGTCTAGCAGTATGAGGATGATCACTTAAAGCACACACTAACTTCAAGTCTGTTGCCTTTGTTTTGAAGATACAGATTTTCACCTTACTGTGAACTGGGTCTCTGTAGTCCACCATCGTAGAGCTATTACAGTAAAAGTTTCAGTGATATTTTTGCATATAACAATTTTTTGTTAAATAGATATTGAGTCAGAATCAATTTAGGCTTACATCAGTGGAGGAACTGCATCATTAATCTTTGGATAGAGAGACAATTCCAATTCCTTCCTATTTTATAATTCTAAACACTAACATAACTTCAATGGATTTTAAAAAATTTATTTAGAGCTATTAAGACTGCTAATTTTAATTTTAAATGCTCAGTTTCCCCTGAGAATATATTAATTCAATTTTCAATAACTTTCCCTTGATAATGATTAAACTTGCAGATAGACACAAGATTATTAATCTTGTGAAACCAATTAAAGTGTAAGATGTCATCCCTGGCACAGAAATATTTGATTTGATTCATCACTGTCCTATTACAATTAATATGTGATGCAAGGAACCCCTCTTTTTTTAAAATGTATTCTGAAGCCTGCAGTTTACAAGTCTGATGTTCATTTGTTATCATTTTTTTCCGTTATGTTTTTTTAACACACATGTGACAATTAAAAAAACAAAACCAAGCAAAACCAAGCAAAACCAAGCAAAACCAAGCAAAACCAAGCAAAACCAAGCAAAACCAAGCAAAACCAAGCAAAACCAAACCTGTGAGGGTGACAGAACACTGAAAAGGGCTGCCCAGAGAGGTTGTGGAGTCTCCTTCTCTGGAGACATCCAAAACCTGCCTACATGGTGTTCCTGACTGACCTACTCTAGGTGATCCTGCCCCGGCAGGAGCATTGGACTAGATGGTCTTTTGACCATCCTAATGCTCTATGATTCTGTGAAACAAGGAAGGAATCACCCAAAAGGAAACAAGATATTGTCTGAAATTACTTACCCACTTCCTATAATTTTTCTATTTAAAAAGTTGGTGTCTGATCCTGAAATGTTCAACAGAACCACAGTATTGGGCCCAGAAAACAGATTTAGAAAGGAAATGGCAGCTCAGCTTAACTACACAATCATTCCTAGACACCACTGTAATACCATTTACTACTACTTCATATTTGTTTCCATAGCACAGACACAATAGCATGCCCCACCTAGCCTCTAAGATCATTCTGGATATCAACGTTAGTCACAAATGGTATGGAAAATGAAAAAAAACTAAGCAAGTTCATCAATAATCTCTTCATTTCCACACAACTAATTCCTAGTGTTTGCAAAACACAAGCATGAAATAAAGGAATGTAATGATATCGTTATGATTTACAGTTAGTAGAACATAAAAAGCTCATTAACATACCAATACAGTTTGGTTGTTTTTATGGTTTATGCCATATATGAATACTGAACTATTAAATTCAACTTGTCTATTAATTATTTAAAGGGTTGATAGAAAATAACAGATTTAGTGTAAAATATTCCAGATATTTAACTTTTATTTAATGATTATTCTAACAATATACAAAACCTGAATTTATATGAATGTCTTCAGTATTAAGAGTTTAAATGGTTATAATCAAGTTATGGCCTCTATAAATGGCACTTCCCCCCCCCCCCCTTTGGGGAATCATAAAAAGAAGTATCAGCGCATTATTGTTTTAGCTGAAATGGGCAGTTGTTTCACCTGGTGTGTTCATTTCAACAACATGAACCAAGCAGTTGTTTTACAACAGCAGAAAGGATTAATAGATTATTCTTGAATTCTTATGATGAAAGGATAAAGCTAAGTAAGAACACATTTTTGAAATATCAAATGATTAAATTTGCCTAATTACAGCAATTGTATAAATTCATCTTTAAATCAAATTGAATCAGAAATTTTCTAGAGTGTTCATAATATTTGAGATGATGACTTGCATTAACAGAACCAAAGACTAAAGCATAACAAGACAGAAAAATAGAGTAGCTACCTTTTGTCTTGACTGAGCAGATCACCACATCTATTTGGCGATCACCTAGTGGGAGGTGTCCCTGCCCATGGCAGGGGGATTGTAACTAGATGATCCTTGAAGTCCCTTCCAACCCTAACAATTCTATGATTCTATCATGAATTAAGTACTGCTAAGCTGCACTGTAATTATTGCTCTTTCTCTTTCTGCTTATAGTCCCTAATGGCTCCACATTAAATAGAAGCCTGTTCAAGCTTTCTGTATTCGACTGCAGCAAAAAGAACTGCTCCTGTAGATGGATTCTGACTGCTTTATCCTCTCCAATGGCTCAATCCAAAACAAGCATAGAAAGTAGAGTCCCAGTGCATTAGTGAAAACTAATCTAAGAGAATTAGGAAGAAAAGAACTATGAAGGCTGATGTTGAAAACTTGATTTTCAAAATGTGAACTTATGGAACAGGAGTTAAAGATGTAACTTTAAAAAGATATACACCACTTGGATAAAAGTTATATTGAGATTCCATGTTCAAAGAATGAAAAGTAATGCAGAGAAACTGGAAATGCAGAGGGACTTAGAAAATAAGGAGGGACCTCTAAAAGTGCCAGAGTTGGAGTAAAAAGAAATTATTTCCACGAGTCATTAATTTAGTTATCAGAAAAAATTACACCATAGTGCCTAAGAGCCTTTATTTGCTTTGGAAAATTCAACTTTTACAAGAAAGATCAAAGGATTTAGTTGATTGATACAAGAGAATTTCAAAGTAGGGAACCCTTCCAACTTCTCTTTATCTAGTTATCTCAGGCTATTCAGTTTCACAGGGGAAATGTCACAATTGTGTCCTATACAATCTGCCTGTGTCATTCGAAAGGATACTTGGAATACATAGGTGACTTTTTAACATAATTTTTTTCTGATAATTTTGGCATATATAATGCTGAGGGCAAGACATTCACATATGGCATGACTTCACTTAGGATTAAAGTCTTGGCCGTAAAACAGTTTCTCTGCTTTCCAGTATGACATTCATGAAATCCCTGAGTTATTATAAGCATTTAAAAAACATTTATCAGTATAAAAGCACTTACCATCGCCTGAAAAATCCATCCGAGATAGGAAAGAAATTATAAAGAATATTAATAATTTTCAGGTTTGTTGCAATGAAAAACCCATATCAGATGATATTTCAGTCAGTGTCAAAAGGATATAGCACTCATTTCTAACAGTATTATCTTTACTTCTACGAAATAGTCACATATGTAAACATAAAAAATATCATCTACCACATCCTAGGCTGCATCAAAAGAAGTGTGGCCAGCAGATCGAGAGAGGTGATTCTGCCACCCTGCTCTGGTAAAACCTCACCTGGGATGCTGTGTCCAGCTCTGGAGCCCTCAACACAAGAAGGACACAGACCTGTTGGAGCAGGCCCAGAGGAGGACCATGAAAATGATCAGGGGGCTGGAACACTTCTCCTACAAGGACAGGCTGAGAGAGCTGAGGTTCAGCCTGGAGTAGAGAAGAGTCCAGAGAGACCTAATTACAGTACCCGAAGGGGGCTTGGGAGAGGGCTGGAAAGGCACTCTTCACAAAGGCCTGTAGTGATAGGATGAGGGGCAATGAACATGTTTGGATGTTAGGAACAAGTTCTTTACCATGAGGGTGGTGGAACAGTGGAACAAGTTGCCCAGGGAGGTGGTTGAGGCTCCATCCTTGGAGACACTCAAGGTCAGGCTCGCTGGGGCTCTGGGCAACCTGATCTACTGGAGGATGTCCCTGCGCACTGTAGGGGCACTGGACTAGATGACCTTTGGAGGTTCCTTCCAACCCAAACCACTCTATGATTCCATGACAGAAGATTTTACAAGGACTTGAGAATTTAATTAGGTATTCTGGAATCAACCTATTGTAAGAGCAGAGCTCACAGGAGATTGCTCTACCATGTCATAAACTGAACTTCTCAATGATTCCAGAAAGAATTCTATTTTAAAATGGTGGCTTGCTTTCTCTTTGTGAACAGTCAGCTAGTATGGTATAATGTTGTAGAGTAACTGAACAGAGTAGCTGAGAATACATTCAGCAATAATTTGGCAAAGATGGATCTTTTCAAGACAACTATAATAATAAGTTATTTCTCCTGACTCCCCATCATTTCTTTGCAATAAGAAATTGGTTTGGGGGCTTACCACCACTGGAGAGCAAATAGGTATTTTACTGAAATATGATTTTATACTTCAGGAAAAGAAAAAGAAAAATGTGAATGGCCTCTGAAATTCTTCAGAGCAGAGAGATTCTACTTAATCTTGTTTAGACTGGAAGTCAGAATAAATCTTGAAGTAACTGCCACTCTTTTCACCTTTCTGACATTTATTTGCCAAGATTATTATTGTCTACAATGACTGCTAAAATAACATACCTCATCTTATACCAAAAATATTCATAAATCTTGAAAATATTCACACTGAAAGAGGGTTGCTTTTTAAAAAGAAATTATCTTCCTCTTTCAGTATCATAATTAGCCAAGTCAATCTGTATCCCAAGCACTCAATAATAGTTGTCTCCATAAGTTAAATCAACACAAAAATAAGTAACTTATATTACTCCATGGAAAGCATGGAATACTTGATTCCACAAGTAGTATCTAAACATTCAATGAGATACTGAGGCTTACCTAGTACATCCTAATAACCACCACACTTACTTTTACTGGCCTCAATCCATTCTCTCAAAATACCTATTTCCATAAAACAACTGAAAAACTAGCATTCACATGCACAGTGGTCATTACAATGAAGGATCTAGACAAATTACAAATGAATCAACAGTTTTATGGCATCAGATGTTACTTACTACATCTCTAACAATGGGAAAAGATTTCTTTCTACGCAGGTCTGGCATGCTATCAATTCCGTATAGCCCACGACCAGCACTGTAGGAGATGAAAAGGCAAAGGAGAAAATAAAGACGTGGAATTTATGAGTTTGCATCCTTAAGAACTGCTTATCATATCTGTATTTACAGTTAAAATCGAAATTAGCAGTTATTTGCTACAGAAGGCAAGTGCTCTGATACTTATGACAAAAAGAATGAGAGTGATCTTGGTGCGGCTAACTTTTTCTCCTAGCATTCACACAAATTAAAGAGTAGCTGAAAGATTGCTTCATACCTCCTAAAATGATTTAGCATGGATTTAGAAGCTGTAACAGTAGCTT
The DNA here is from genome assembly GCF_027791375.1 of Indicator indicator. Lineage (NCBI taxonomy): Eukaryota > Metazoa > Chordata > Aves > Piciformes > Indicatoridae > Indicator > Indicator indicator. Next base: position 9,490,256 of record NC_072025.1, read on the forward strand.
TTCATCAAAAGGACTTGTAAATTTGGTAGCTTAGATGGAAGCCAACATTGTAATAAATTTCATACAAAGAGTAAAGTACCTAAATAAATACATAATCACATCTTCTCGTATGAGTCCATGTGAATGTGGAAACCAGAACTTGTCACAATTTAGGATAATTCCCTGATGACCATCTTCCTGGTTAAGCTTTATCTTTATGCACACATTAAAACCACCTATTAGATCTCACATACAACTTGAAAAAAAAAACAGCAAAGAACAACCCGAGGCCACTATAAAGAGTAAAAGGCTAACACATCAGTAGGATTTAAAAGGGAACATACTGATCCAGTAACAATCTGCCTGATGCTTCAGAACAGGTAACATGGGTATTACCTTCCTGAATTTTTTCTACAGTGGATGTTGGAAGATTGTTATGTATTTTTTTTAGATCTAATTCAGAAGTACTTTGAGTATCAGAGAAGCTGAGATACCATATTTTTTCAAGACCCAAGCTTTTGTCCTCCATGTTCCTTCTATTTGGTACTGTCTCAAACACTCCTTTTGGCTGCTTTTGTATTTCTATCTCTGACTCTGTATATAAAAAGAGTATATGTCACAGTGAAAAGTTAAGCATCTGAAAGCCCTTGGTTTATTTATACAGATTACAATTATTGTGTGAAAAATTACCTAACTGAAATCAGGTCAGAATTTTTACTTTCTGAAGTATCAGTATTTTGTCCCAAATACTCCTCTGCTGACCTAATTACAACCCCTTGCCACAGCAGAGTTGACAAATTCTATATTTATTCAAACCAAGACTCTGGCTTAAACTCCTGTTGTGTATAGTTTTTGCAGTTCCACAGCTACAGCTAATGCAAAAGGAATTACGAATAAGAGACTTGAGCTGTCACAATTTAAATTCTACCGTATTGATATAAATGGAAATCAATGCTGGGTTATGCTGATATGCCAGACTGTAGGCAGTTTAGGGACAGACACATTTCTGATACCTCCACTGCTAGTATCTTCAAGACAAATCAGTGTGAGGCAACAGAACTCATAAATCAGAACCCAAATTATTTAAGAGAAATTAAATACATTAATAAGCATTACAAATAGAGGACACCAACTTCAGTTTAAGCAATCTCTAAATTACAAAATACTAGAAGTTTAGAGGAGTATCCTATGCTATGGATATTCTATCCATATATGCTTACACTTTTCTGACAGTTTCTGGTTTTGGCCAGTGTCAGGAGTAGCAAGATGCTGGTCTAGATGGACCTTTTTTGTCAAATTCTGTATGTGAGGTTTCGTTGGTGGGTTTTGACTAGTTTGTTGTTGGGGCTGTTTTTTCATTTTAAGGCAAAGCCTACAATAACTTTTATCTCTCACTTGGAATAAAATGGAGTTCTATTTAGTCCCATTACTATTCTACAGAAGACTTCTGGGAGAAACGAACACAGCAATGGAGTGGCAGTATTTATTTCTGTGCTTTACTTTCAACAGATTCAGAGCAGCAAATTTAGTTTCTTGGACTGTACTTGACATGGAACTTGTAAAGCTCAGCTTGAGTGAAGCTTAACTGAACTAAAACCAGAGGAGAAGAAACATAAAATGTCAAAATAGCATCTATATTGTCAGGGGTATTTGTTTGCCTTCTGTTCAGTAATTCTAATACCCTGAAGTTCTGGTGAAACTTTGTTAGTAACAGTACTGTGGACAGGTCCAGTTTCTGATCTGCAGAGAAATGGGGAAGCTCTCTCGCACAAAATCCCACCTCTAAGTTATGTGAGACAAGAAGAGTTACAACATAAAAGAGTTAGGAAATTAATAGAGCAAATCTTGGCTGACAGACTACTCAGTGGGCAGCTCTCCAAGTAGAATAAATTGCAAAAGGAATTTGAGAAGCTATCCTTAATGTCAGAGTACTTTTACATAATGGGACAAATCCCTAAGATGGAATCAAAATGAACTTACAAAACCACAAACTGGAAATAACCATTTGAGGCAAACCCAATAGGCACTGAAATCTTTGCTTTGGATGCAAGAGATAGCATCAAGGGGACTGTTAACTGCTGAAGCTAATAGTAGAAATAATGAGTTAGAAAATACTGCTTTATACTCTGCTCCTGCAGATCATGTTACTGTGACGAAGCATTCATCACAACTGCCAAATATTAAGGCTCAAACGTTAGATGTTAGATATTTGGAGCTGTTAGTACAGAGAGAACAAAGACTGTTTCTCATATCTTGTAATAAACAAAGACACTCAAAGTAATTTCTCATATGGATTTTAAAATAATATGTTCAGGATCCTTTACACATTCATTCATTCACTTAATCTGGTAGTTCAATACATCTGCAAAGATCTTGATAAAGATCTCCTAACATTTCCACTGATATTCACAAGATTCAATCTCCAAAATTCATAAATTAAACTCTTGAAAACTCCATGGAGTCTAGAAGCTTTCTCAGTAAATTCAAATAGGATTGAGATCAATTTTTCAAAACCCCATGCTCACCTCTCCCAACACCATCAACCATTTTGATTATCTTTCCTCTGTCCTAACAACTCAGTATTCTTTTTCATATGATGTCAAAGTTAGCTGATGAAAATACTATACTTTTTCCCCCACACAATAAATATTTTTTCCCATAAATTGTACCCCTTTTCCCATCAGTTAAAAAAATAATCACATTTCACTACCACACAAAGCAACAACTAGTTTCAGGTAGCTGGTAGGAATAAAGCTGGAAGGAGAGTACATTTGATTTCCTAGTAGGAGAACTGACCTCTTCAAGAATTGATGCTCTTTAGTGAGATGCTGTTTGACAATGAATTTTCACGCTTTCTCTTGCAAAGAAAACAACAGATATATTTTACATTCACAACATGATTCAGAAATGCAGTTATGTTTGCATCCTTAGGTTGCATATTGTTATTTTTTTAAAAGCAGAATTTTGGTGTAGTGTTACATTGTTTCTTCCTGAGGGATGCTGAACCTGCTTAAATCCTTTTCTTCGAAGTGGCACTGTGCCAGAAAAAGTCACAGATCACACTCTGAATAAAGTGAAGGGTATAAATGTATTCAAAATAATCCTTTCTTAAGAGACTACAGTAAAAAAAGTTCAAAATCTTTAGAAGCTGAGTAAGCTGAAAATGTCTTTGGGTGTTCTTTTCCATGATGTCTTCAAGTTATGAGGTGCTTTATTGCTAACAGATAAGCTCTTGCAGGAAGGTTCCCAAGTAGTATGTTACTAATTGACATTTTACTTATCGATTGTGTCATGGGTAATATTCTGAATACAGAGAATAATTTCCTATTTTAGAGGATGAATTGAAGTTGTTTTAAGAGATGCAAGTTTCTATTAAATGACTATTTTCCAGAGCAAAAGCTTCAAATAAACACAACCATTATATACTCACCACAATGTATATCAATATTTAGTGAAAGGACAAGGTCTATGTTCTACTTGATTTTACGGTCACCTATTGGTTTACAGACAATTTCTTATTCTGCAGCAGCTGAAAGTAATTTTGGAGCTTTAAAAGTCTGCAATTTCATTTCCATATTGACCAAACGGAATTAAACATATAAAAATAATATATGGGAGGAATACATTCTTTTTTCTAAGTTCTGTAAACCCTGAGGTACACAGACGATTATTTCCAAGATTTGGAAAAAATAAGATTAATCTGCAGTCTCTAAAAGAGATATCAATAAATTCCTCAATGCTAACAATATGCAACAAGAGTGCTAGGTATTCTTCTTGTTGAAAAACCTTTAAACAGAACAGAATTCAGAATATTCTCTCATAATGGTCCTGCTCTAAACTGTACTTTTATAAAGGAACTTAGTTTTAACATTAAAGTGGGCATAGTCCTTTAAAGATGTATTTAATTAAGAAAGGTGCTAAGTTTGAAATTACTTTAAAAATCATCTTTAAGTGATACAAGGTCATGATATTGTTTACCAGTGCAGTAAGGAACAGAAGACTACAAGCTGCTTCCAGATCAATGGCTTTACAGTGGATGAATAATTTCTGAGCTATTCACTGCATTTGATAAGAGATGTATTAACAGCCATGACTGACCCAGTAATGACTCACTGTACACCATAGAGGCCTCTTGGTCCAAAGGATATTTGTAGGCAAAAGGATGAAGTAATTCATAAAATAAATAGACTTGACATGTAAGAATTATTAATTTTTCTACGTACTGCAAAGAATTTAAAAGGAAAGGTACAAATATTCTAATACTTTCTGCAACTGTCCAGTTTTGCTGAAATTGCTTTCCTTATCTTCTGCCCACTAGGGCATTTTTCTCTATACTCAAAAATGTGAGGTCAGTACACATATGATGATGCCTGAAATGTTCTATCTGCCTGCAGTATGACAAGCTTCCTAAGACAGGGGAAAGAGATTTTTCCCTCCAGTTGATGAATCGTGCTTCACAATTTCAGGGCTTGTACAGGGCAATTTTCCTTGACTCACTTTTGATATAGCACAGAATACAGTGATGTGTTAGGTTCGTGCACAAATACTTAATCAGATAAGCTGTCACTCTATAGAATCAATTGCCTTCACTTTATCTCTGCTAGCAACTAGACAGCAGAAAACTAATTATTTTAGTTTTGTCAAGTCAGGACTCACATACCAGGGAACTGATTTTTTTTCTTTGTTTGTAGCTTTACTGGGAGCTGGCATCCAAAACTCTACAGGAAAAAGCATATACACATTTTTCAGCACAAGAAGAATGCTGTTCTGTTGCAACTCTCCAGAGAGAATTGAATCTGCATTAATTGGACTTCTGGTGTCACATGCATTTTAAGAGAGTTTGGATTGTACCTGTATGTGCTGCAGTTAGAAAAATTTTCTACAGAGATTCCCCAGTATTTGGGCTGTAAGTAAGATGCTAAAGAAAGCATATATACAAATAGCTTTAAAGGATTACAGTAAGTCATTTCCACTTAGTCACAGCAGCAATAACACCCTATTTAGTCTGATCCTGCTAGCACTCATCAAGCTCACACTGTTCAAGTGAAATTATTCTTTCTCCTTTGTTACAAACACAGGACTTGCAAGTTATAATCAAAACACTCGAAATGAACTCTTGATGAAAACAGTAATATCTTCAAATAGAACCTGATTTTTTTTTTCTAGACTGACAGTTCAGTGTAGCAATTCAGATGCAACTCCCAACAGTAAAACGTGCAATAATTTCTATTGTGTACCTGGCAGGTAGTCTGTTTGGTGAAAAGCATGACAGTCTATATGTATGCCTCTATGTATATACACATACACCTTTCCTTTTCAGACAAGAACTTGATCGACTATATCTTCCTTTCAGACTACATAAACAGACAGCTCCTTTACTAAACCATACAAAACCCTATTAGCAAACTTGTGATACTCTTTGCTGTATACTTGATATATTGAACTGTCAAAAAACTTCCAAACTTCCCCCTCTCCACCTGGTTTAGTCCTAAGTTTTACAGGACTCAATTACGTATTTAGATTTATGGCATTCTATAAATTCACTAGTGGTTATGAGAAAAAGAGGTGAGGTTTCACTGTTTTGTTTTGTAAATCACTCCATGCTGAAACACATATTAGGTTACTGGGATACTTCATATTTGTGAAGTTTTTAAGATTTCAGGTCAGAGGAGTCTGGTTTATAGCATACTTAAATTTATGTAGTTAAATGTGAAAAATAAAATATCTAGGCAGCTTTAATAACTTCTAATGCTAGTCTGATCTCATGAAAATTCAGATGAATTTTTTTGAAGACTGAACTAGAGGTTAAGGAAGGGAAAAAGAAATTTATTATTGCTGCATATTATAATCATAAAATGTAGCCAGTGGCTTCTGTAAAAACGTAAAAATGGAGCCATGCAAGTTAATGCTCAATAATTTTGAGACAGCCACTCTGTCTGAAGTCCCACAAATCCACACCTGGGGAGCAATACATAATTTCTGCTAGTGTGAACTATTGAAATTGGAGGTTTAAAGTTGTATATGAACTCTGGGAGAAAAGACCAGCATTATACAAGTAATTACGGGATTGGATTAACAGCTTTTCTTGGTCCTCAGTATATTAAAATACCACCAACGTAATACCTAGAACTTTATCTGAAAGTGAAAGTTGGATTAAAAGTGTCTTAATATGAGCTAAAAATACTGTATTAAAAAAAAAAAAAAAGGCTGAACTCCTCTGTAGAAGACAATCTGCTACCCTGACCAATTCAAGAAGCTATCAGAAAATTTTGAGGTAGACCAGGCTATTCTAAAGGACTATATGCACTTGATAGATTGTGTACTCAGATGAGTATGCATGTACATGCATACATGCATGTGCTCGTCATGAAAATGTTGAAATTGTTTGTTAATCCTATTTCTGTAGTAAAGATATGAAGTAATCACACATTAGAATATGCTGAAAGATGCTCAGATTCTGGTTGAGGAAGCAAAACAGGCCTTGTGACTACAGCTTTGAGCCTCCCTCTGCCTTCTGATCATAAATCTGTTGAGTGCTTCATCCTCAGGTGCAAGCTAAAGCAGACCAATAGATATTCCAAATTGTACTAACAGGCCTCTGGGGCCATCTCAGCTCTTGAGAAAAAACAAAAATGTTTGCAAAGAATTTCTGATCTCATTTTTATTTTCCCTGCCATGCTTGTCACATTACAGGGAGCTGACACTATCCAGCTAGAATGACTTCATTCTAGCCTTGGGTGATGTGGTCTCAAAGCACCACCTTTTCAACTTGTAATGTTTTTCCTTTATTTTTTTCTATATTTGGGGACCCCCCAAAAAAACACAACAACAACAACAAGCCCCCACAAACCCAAATAAACAAAAAGAACCAAACCCCCATCCTGGGGGAAAAAAAAAGAAACTAAAACCCCAAACACCCAACCTGAAAACAACAGAAACAAACCACCACACAAAAAGCCCCAAAACACTGAAATTATTTCCTAAAGCCCAAACTAAACAAACAAAAAAGGTATTAAACCCCATGCATCAGCAAAGAGTATTAAAACTACATTAGCTGATATTCTTGACCCTTACACCAGAGCAAATCAGTAGCAAATTGTAAGAAAGATTAAATATCCACAGTATTGCAAAGACAGTCTAAGAAAGACATTTCAGAGAAGAGAAAAAGTTGCACATCCTCCTCAAGATTAGTGCTCCCTTAGCAGAACTAAGGCAATACCTTAAAATCAAGGGCTTGTTTTGAAATCTCTGTGCTATCCTTGAAGTCTATGGAAATGGTCTCAGGGCTCCTTGTTACTCAGGAGCAGTTCGATCAGAAGTGAATAAAATTCATCACATGTAAGAGATGCTCTTATGCTACAAAGAGCTACTTCTGACAAACAATGCCTGTAAAATCACTCTATTCTTCTACTCTTTAAGATAAAGTATGACTAAAACTGAGGTTCTTACTGGGTTCCTTTTACTGTCACTACAGAGTAACATATAGCAAGGAAAAATAATCTGAATTCAAGACCGACTGAGAGTTTTTTCCTGGGAGAAAATATGATGTCTTAATTAAGAATGCTGCTGATGTTAACAAAGAAAGAAAAGAACGACATGGCTTTTGAAGGAACAGCAAGAATGACAGAGCCAAGACAGATGACTACATAATATAAAGACATTTTATTATGACATTAGCGGTGTAATTTATGCTCAGTCAGTAATTCACACCTCCCTCTCTTTAAATAGCTCAATTTTCTACTCAATCTGTACTTCCCCAGAAATCTTTTCATTATGATTTCCAGCTAAGGTTCAGCTCAGCAGAAACATCCGATTTTTCCTCTGTTTATCTGTACAATATTACAAATTATTCAGTCCCATGGATGGTTGCATTCAGAGGGTACTGGTCAATGGCTTGATGTCCAGCTGGAATTTGCTGACAAGTGGTGACCCTCAGGGGTCCTTATTGGAACCAGTACTGTCTAATATCTTAATCAATTTACATAAACAGTGAAATTGAGTGTAAGTTTGCAGATGACACCAAGCTGCTTGGTGCGGTTGTCACACCACAGGGACAGGATGTCATCCAGAGCACTCAGCATCCACAAATTTGATAGATTAGTAGGTTTCAATTCTAGATTAGTAGGCTTCAATTTCAGATTAGTATACTTAAAAGCCCACTGTCACTTGCCTCTCAATTATCAGATTTTAATAGATTCACTTATAAATGATAGAGGAAGAAACCACAAGGCAAGATGTTTCCAGTTGCTTTCATTGTAAAAGTATACCCTTCTCTGTAAGAACCTACTGAAATGATAATAAATCCTGTTTTCTGCATGAAAAATTCATGTGTTCCTTATGGCTACAGGCAAGTAGAATCCAACAAATTATCTGAAGCAGTTGCTTCACCTGCAGGACACTGAGGCTTGTATTGTTTAGTACTTAGTGTTCTGTATTTTGACATGAATGAACATGTTCTTGAATTATCTTTAGAAGAAAAACTACACTTTTATCTTCTACCTTATGTAGACTCTGGAGTATCATTAGTTACTCTCCTTGTATTCCTGATGTGATTAAGCTTAGTTGTAGGCAAACAATTTCCTCTCTCTCAAAAAAAAAAAAAAAGTCAAAGCAAAAAATCCCTCCAAACCAACCAGCAAACCCAAATATCCACTCCTCCCAGTAAAACCGTAAATACATGTCTGTTTGGGGGGGTTTTTTGGTTTTTTTTGAGGGAAAGAATATTTCTTTCTACAACTGCATCACTGCTTTTATTTTTCAGAATTGTTCTCCGGTTATACTCCCATAAGGCTGTCAAGAGTTCTCACTTTACGAGAGATTTGTGAAACTTTCATCAAAGTTGGGATTCATTTGGATCCAACAGTTGCCTTTCCGCATAATTTGGGATAAGCAATGACTCTGCCTTTCTTTTCGAAATTCAAGGGAAATAGAGAGAAAAGCAGTTTTAGTTTGGCTGATGCAGATAAGTCCTTGCAGTACTTTGAGCCATCAGGATTGTTTGAGGGGTGGGGTTCAAAGCAAGAGAATGACAACAACAAACCCCACGTTTCTAAATTCTGTCATGCATGAAGGCTGGAATGAAGGAATTTTGGAGCAGGTATGAACCTGTGTATCTGTGTGTTGGGTTTGCTGGAAAGACAGAGGGAGAATACATAAACAAAGTAATATGCTGAAGAAGGGTTACCTCAGAAATTCTGATCACTGCCATTTAGGCTGAACATGGATAGTCTGTTGATGCAGATACATAAAAAGGGTATAAATTAACAGCCCCTGGACTCCTGTACCTATTGAGGAGTAAGAGGTCTGCAGGCAACTTAAATCCATGTTACTTCAGGTAGTAGAGTGAGCACAGCATTTTATATATTCTGTCTGAAACTTTTTAAAATGCTGTTAATTCTCTTTTCCTCAATATACATATTTAGTTAGAAACACCATATAAAGGAAAGAAATTATAGAACTAAATAAAACAAAAAAATAATTTCAAGTACACAGATAAAGCTGAAAGGTAACAGCACAAAAAGGGATTAGTGCATGGTAAGGTGTACAATATCCACTAGAGACATGGAAAGGTTGACCCACCAAACTCTCGTATCTCACAGCCAAATAAACAAATGCAAATTTGCTGGGAAGATACACTTCTGTTTTATGTGGAGAGTAGGACAATCCACCACAGATCCAGTAGGAAAAGAACTTGACTAATATATATGCATGCTGAAAACACACACCTCAGCCTGATTCTAGCAGAACTGTATATTTAGTACTTTTTCTTGCATCTTTACTGAAACAGCCTTGACTTTTGGGATATGAAGTAGAAATCCAGTACAGGAACGAATCTGATCCTTCTAAAAACATTTAAGAGGATGGTAAGTATGCAAAGATTGTTAGCTGTCAGCTGGAAGTAAAAATTAATATGCTGATCTGGATTGTGCAATGAAATTTAGTGGAAAGCAGGAAAATAGCTACATTACCAAAACTAACAAACTGGGCAATGCTGTATTGACAGTGATATTTTAGTCTTTGTGTATAGTCCTTGAAACATTGAACATTACAGACATCAAAAAACTGTTCATGTAACTGACATTATACATTAAATTCTCTACTCTCCTGCCTCCAATAACTAAACTTTTACTAAACAACATCCTGACATACACGATGATGAATTTAAAGGCACACAAGTTATTCAGTGCAAGAAAAATCCCTATAACATTGACTGTTTTGTGTGCTGCTGAAGATATTCTGCATAACAGACATCTATTTGAATTTGTCAAAGAGAACATGCTACTGAAGGGAAGAAGTAATCATCTGCATGCAGCACCATCTGTGTACCATTAGCTAATTTCAAAATGGATTAGGCCATGTGGTAAAATTTTCAGTCTCTGACATCACTGCCATCAGGAAAGCAGTAAATTACTACAGAGCAAATTTCTGGAAGAAGTAAAGCAGTACAACTCTAGATTCATACCTGTGATGAAAAACCCATCTGACCTCCATGTACTTTTTAAAAATACTGGAAGGATAAATTTTAAAGTGTCTCATCTTCAATAAAATGAAGAGGAAAAATAAAGACAAAGATAACATTGATACTGGCATGGAAAGAACCGGAAAGGTGGAGCCTTTGCCTTTTAACAGAGGCTTTTCTCTCATGTTATGCAGCCAAGTGAAGATCATTGCAGAGAACGAAGAGCTGCAATCTGTGCCGTGAACTTGAGATGTGCTTGTGCATGAGGTGGGTTCACAGCACTATGTTATGAGATAGAGGGAGGGGTAAGGCAGCAAAAAAAGGCAGCTGAGGTATTTTTATATAGATAAAGCAAGGTATTTAAGTGTTTTGAGGGAAAGAATCTTCCCTCGCTTCAAACAGCAACACCTTCTGGGGCAAGTAAGAGGGAAAAGGGAGTCATAGCTAAGGCTGCAGCCAGCTGAGGGATCCTAGAATTTAGGATTCATTTTTTATGCAGAAGTAGAGCAGAAAGTATGATTAGAACAGCTACAACAGTCTTTGGGATGTCAAGGTTTTGCAGGTGAGTAAGTTAAATGAAAATTGCATCACTCTTTTTAACAGCACAGGAATTATATTAAGCAAATACCATTAGTACCTTTAGTACCTTTTACAAGAAAACAAACCCAAAACATAGGAATCTAAATGAGAAGACCTCATAGTGTCTAGAATCTGCTATATAGCCTTTAAGATGTACAAATGAGAAAATGGAAGATAAAGTAGACAATCTGATCTGAATAGCTTGCCTGTGTAACAAAGCACAACTACAGCAAACAGTGCTTCTATGGTGCAGCAGAAGGAGGAAGATAATATCCCTTTAAAATAATTAACTAATGTAACTCACATTTTACTTTCCAAACAGAATAATGAAAAGGTATTAAAAAAAGGAAGATATATTCCTCAAAAGGAAGGAATCATTAGAACTGGATGTAAAATAACTCTCTCTGAAAAAAACTAAACAAAATGTAGAGGTTTCTACCACATTCACTCTCAGTGACTGGAAGATCTATTTTCCTTGACCTTTTAGATTTCAAGTATTAGAGTAATATTATTATATTACTACAGATTTGAAAAAAAAACAAAAACAAAAACAAAACAAAAAAAAAAAAACCAACCCCAAAACTACGGCTTCAACTGCCATTTATTTTGTATGCAAAGAGGTAAAATATTGTCATCCAGTTGACCTGTGCAACTGAATTGTATAAATTTCTTAAAAAAAGGAGGACTTAAATTAAAAAGAGAAGGTATACACAATGAAACTGAAATTTATTATCTTTCTTTGAAAATAATTTAATTTCTTATAAGAACAAAACTTAATAAAAATACTATTATACTGATTTGCAGAGTAAATTACAAAATTCAGTCATATTGGTACTCACCTACTAAATGCCTGGACTGCATAAAGTTTGGAAGTATCCAAGGAGCTTCCACTTACTATCCGAGCCTTTAATAAAGACCAAAGAAAAAGTACAGTTACTCGGTTGTTCTTAATAAGTCTTTGGACAGAATTTAACTGCATCAAACATATAACACCTAATATGAAAATGTTTAGCAGGGTCAGCTCCAGGCCAAAGCTAGATTAGCTATTGCTTTGGAATACATTTTGGTAGCATTCAAGATTTGGTGAAATACACTGGAAGAACCCATGGGAAGGTAAGATACTGCTTCCCAAATATTGTTGTCCTTTAAGTCCTACAGTGTATGCAGTGTAAATGACAATTAGAGGCAAAAATCCAGATACAGAGTTTGACAGTAGCAGACCCCTATGTTGGCAATTATGATAAGCACAACAGTGAGGGTTATCCTGTTTATAAATGCAACACATTTGCAATACACTCAAAGGAGAACAAAAGAGTGGAAAGCTGGGAAAAACATGCAGATTTAACAACTAAAATGAAGGAACCAAACAGGTCAAATAAGTCACAAACATACATCAACAAAATACATGATCCCTATAGTAAATACGTGATTTTAAACCTTTTCATCCACAGAACCGCTATCTGAAAGAGAATTGGGAAGAAGGGGAATATAGGTTAGACAAACAGACTCTGAGAAAATATCTCATGCTATAAACACTGACACTGAGCAGAATCCAAGTAATACCAGTGCTTAGCTGTATCATTGTGGCAAGACTACTGTCAGTACATTTTGAACAAGCATAAAGATATTTTCATTAGACAAGAACCCCTGCCACTTATGCCAGACTGTGGATACCATATAATTTAAACACTGTATCCCATCCCCACATGATTTTAATTTTTTTAAATTTATTTTTTAATAATAATGAAAGTATTCAATATAGTTGCACTGCTAAAAAAAAAAAAGGGGGAAACAAAAAGCTCTATTTTCAAGGAAAATGAAAGGAAAACTCCTGAACTCAAACTATTCTTTTCTATCACAACAGTTCATATAAGGACAGAAATTACCTTCCAACTTACCTTCCAAAATGCCAACAGGATTATAAGCATATATACATATACTTTGCTGATAGGAAAATCTACTCTTATTTAATTGTCTTGTCCATTTAAAAATTTGTTCAGTATTGGCTTTATATACTATTCCACAGTACAGTGCATACATGCAACTACATTGTTTTAATTGTCACCTTTACTGATCTTTCCACTTTTCCTCACTGTGGAGTACACATCCTCCAGGCCCTATAAATCATGTTGGTATCTTTCAGATGTTTGGAGATCCCACATAACATACACTACAATGTGATCATTTACACCTTATGTTTATCAAAGAAAATATCCCATTCACATGTTGTTCATATCATATATCTGAAACATATATTGGCAAATGTCAAGGTGCACTCAGTATAGCAGCTACAATCCAGGCAACTAAAAGGATCTGTTGTGTCACCCGTTTTAGAGGCTACTGATGTGATCAAAGCAAAGCACATGCACAACAATGGGCAAAACAGAAAATGGAGACAAATTGTTCTAAATGTGTTTTACCACTGAGAGTAGAACTTATTTTGTATTATTCAAAAGGGTTAAAAAGGATTGAGCTACTAAGTATTAGGTAATGTCAAAACACCAAATCTGAATCGACAGAAAATCCAGCTACTCAACAGCCTCTCCTTTGCAAGACCACAAAAATCTGACTACAGATCTCGGTTTTTCCTTCACAGCTATTGGGAACAATCCTTAAAGTGTATACCAAAAATAATGAAATATAGTTTATAGCCTCAAGGTACTTATGGTTTATTAAACGAAAACTATTACAAATAGTAAATACCACAATTCATTAAAAATAGAGTAAGTGTATCTGTGCACCAAGAGTATCTGCTTGCTGTAAATCGATACTTTTCATGCTTCTCCTGCTGAATGGACATAGTAGTAATTGTTATTTTTGTGCCTTAGAAAAATCCATTGAAGTATTTTTTCTGCTGGGATATGAACTATGCTGATATTGTCTTAAAAACTTCACCTTCCCTTTAGAAATACTAGAATATTAGAATTTTTTTTTTGCCTCAGAAGTTAATTCTTGACTAAATTAAGCTATGACATTTTAGTTGTCAAATTACTCTCATTTGACTGAGTAGATTTACAAAAATTACTTTAGTCTTTAAATTTTTTTAAAACGTATTTATAAAATGTATTTGTTTGACATCAGATACTACTGGCTACTCTCTCTCCACAAGCATATATATAAGACTCAGACATCCATTTGATCCTACCTTCCCACTACAAAATGATTACTGCATTTTCATAAGCAGGGTAAGAGCAGAGGCAGGAGTAACTTCATGACTGTAAGCTGGGCTGGCTGTGGAAATAAAATGGGATATGCCCTTATGGATGATAAACCAAGTAAGAGGAATAGTTAAAACCATAGTGCTAGAGCAGCACCTGGACAAGCGAATGAGAAGAAAGACAAGAAAGGATATACCAACAGGACTCTAAGTGGAAGAGCCTGAGACAGAGTTAATTGTCAAACTGGTAAAAAAAAAAAAAAAAAAGGCAGTCCAAAAAGTGAAGAGAAATTTGTGGACTGAGGGAAGTTTTATGTAGGACACCACTTGTAAGGTAAGAAGCCTCACCATCATGCAACCTACAATTTCTTTCTAGAATATCTGATTCATATCTTAGTGTCATTTATGTGGAATACAATTTTTTCAGTACTTTGCAAATACTTAGCTACCAGCTGCCTAAAGAATCACATTAATTACATGTTTCAGTTGTTTAGAAAGCTGTATCTAATTTAAAAAAATTAAAAAATTGTTGAGATTTGTCTTCCACATTAAATGGAATTTTGTATTTCAGAGTATGAGAGATGGATATATGAAAGTTTCTTTACCTCTCTTAGATTTCAACCAGCTTCATCTAATTTCACTACACTTCCTTTACTGGAACCTATTTTTGCCTAAATTTAGGAAGGAGAGTGACAATCAAAAATTAAGAAGGGAAAAAAGATATTACGCTTTTGGTTTAACTTGGTTTTTTTCATAGTTGCTACTTAAATGTAATTTTAAACACACCAGTCAAACGGCCTCTTTTTTCAACAGAAATTGTGTAAAGCAAACAACTGATGCAAATTTCCTAAACTGAGATTTTGAAAGCATCTCTGTTTGTTGTTGTTGTAAGAAATGACTGCATCTTCAAAGACAAAATTAGTTGGAAAACTTCATTGCTTATTGCTTCTCCTGAGGAAGTCTTCTGTGTGTGTGAGAGCACCAAATAAGCAATTCACTTCAGTAGTCATTAGTCTACTAGAATAGACAGCAACATTCCTTGATGTAGATGAGAAATGAACTGTGATTATGTAAGAGACCATTGAATGTGTTTTCATATCAGGGACACAAGGCTAGAGATCTCAGATTATACTGCTGAATGACAGGGATTTACTTGAAAAAAAATCTTATCTTCATCAAACTCATTTCTGTCACCCACACACTCTATGGCTGACGACTAACCTAAAACAGTTAAGACTATACTAAGACCAGTGTAAACATTAGTTCACTTAATTAAATTTATGAGATACATCCCATTTTATCTTATTGAGTTTATTTGTCCTTAATTTTTTTATCTTATGTGAAATTCACTCTATTACAAAATACCAGGGTAGCCTTCATATTATGCCTTCACACTATATGCCATTTTAGATAACCAGAGTGTGTTTTACTAGGGCTATAGGAAAAGTCCATGGGGTGATATTGCTCCATAACTGTTGCTATTTCAGCTCAGTGCACTCCATATTATACACCTGTGTAGTGGAATGATGAATAGTAGGATGGTCATCTAGCTAGGTACTAATGAAAAGTTTATTTACAAATATGAGATATTGAAGGCAAAAAGAAAATCCCTCCTCTTTCTGAGACAGTCTGATAATTTCAGACTATTAAATATAATTAGGTAACTGGTAAAAGAAGAAAAAACTATTTTAACATAGTTAAAGATATTGTGGTGGTACAATGTTTCTGTTGTTAATTTAAATTTATATTACAATTAATACAAAGAAAAAGAAAGAGTAGCACATCATTAATTGCAGCAAGGGAAGCATGATGATCAGCTATCACATCACAGTTCTCAAAAAAAAAAAACCATCTCCTTTTCTATGCAAAATTCTTGAGAATCAATGATAGAACAAAAAAATTTTAGGAAGGACAGGAAAACCTTAAGGAATATCTATCAAACCATATTTTAAAGTCTCCGTGTTTAGCAAAAAAGTTCCCTCCAGGTCCATGCCATTCTTCACCACTTATCTCTGATCCTCCTTCTTCACTATGACTCCATAAGCCTTCCATAAACAGACATAAACTTCTAGGTAAACATGAGATTAAAAGTATTCATTACTTAAAATTAATCTTAAGGTTCCATTCATAGGAAGTTCCAGATATTGAAAAGGTTGTATAACATTCAACATACCTCCTAGACCCTGGCTTTTGTTGAAAATGGTTCACAAGCATCCACTGAGGTAAGTTAGATGAAGGGGGTGGAGTAAGAGAGACTTATTTGGCATTTTTTCAGCCTGCTCAAATAAAACCCAAAGTTGTTTTCTGTTCACGTAACAGCTAAAAGTTTTTGAGAAGGTGAACCAAAATTTCCAGAAACTGTTTATTAATGCTGCATAGTTACTACTCAAACTCATTCTGAAAACTAATAGATCTTATAAAGGTTAAACTTCACACTATTATCAACTGTTTTCAAGCTAACACATGGTCTGATTTACCCATTTTTAATAACATCGCCACCTGTAACTTACCACACAAGACAGGAATTTATCATATAAGATAAATAGTTTCTATACCCAAACTTCCTAGAGTAAAAGTCTTTCAAGGATGCTGAAAACATTCTTACAGCATGAAAGATAAACTTGCAAGGAAGATAAAGATGTGAAGACAGATCTTTGCTTTCATAAGTTATGATACCATCAGAAACACAACTGGACAATAGCCTCATCAGTCAGCAGAGACAATTACAGCAAAGAGGGTCAAGAGATTATTTTCCCCCTCCCCAGTCATAAGCATCCTTCAAGTGCTGTGTCATT
Source organism: Indicator indicator (assembly GCF_027791375.1). Classification (NCBI taxonomy): domain Eukaryota; kingdom Metazoa; phylum Chordata; class Aves; order Piciformes; family Indicatoridae; genus Indicator; species Indicator indicator. The sequence goes on from NC_072025.1 coordinate 9,507,225, forward strand.
ATTTCCATTGTGTATTTTTTTTTCTGAGCAGCGGAGTACCATCCTAGTACATTTCTCTTTATTAATGATTGCAAAAAAAGAGTTCACCACCACCCTGCCACAGAACAAGAACTGTAATAAGGTCATAAAAATCTAAACTGTTAGGAAACCCTAGGATTAAAACGGTATAATTTATATTACCTTGATTTTCCACTCTTATAAGTGTGCATAATTGTATAACACTAAATAAGAAAATCTGTGAAGTTCGTTATTCCCCCAAACCACCATTTGAATCTTTAATTCTGCAAAACAGTTGCAAGAACATCCAATTGACTGATAATTATATCCCTCCTAGAATCAAAACCTTTAGACATAATACTTGCTATAATTAGGTAACAATACAGCTGTTCATGGAAATAACTTACAAAGTACTCATAGAAGTATGGACAATTCTGATTAGTGTGCATTGCCAAGAAAAGGAAACGAAGAATAAACACCAGGGTCAAATAAAAGCAGCACATTAAACAAATAGATTGTCTGTCCAAATCAATGACATAAATTAAGACATCCTAAAATAATAAATGCTGTACCCAGAAGTAATATTATCACTACAGAGTGTTACAGCATGTGAGCCTAAAGGATGTTGTGTTGCTGAAGCATATTCTAGGAAGATATAGTATATAATGCTTGAAAGATGATATTAAAGCTAGCACACCATAAGAGATGAGTGATGCTTGTCTGACAAAGAGAAGGTCAAACTTGAATAAAGCTTGGTTGACAGGAGAAATAGAAGAATTGCTGCTAGCACTTTACTAGCAGTGATGTAGAAAAATCACTAGCGGATAGATTGGGAGCTAAAACAGGAGGTCAGCTTGGTTAAGATACAAACTGCATTCATGCCTTTGTAATAAACTGCTCTGCAAATCTGAAACAAGAGGACATGTTTTTAAAACATCTCTGGTGTTTGGAAATTGAGTTCCATTTGACTTCTAATAGCTCCTGTGTTCTGCTGTCTTTTAACAGCTCCTGGTTAATTCTACCAACTTCCAAAATTTACCTCTAAATTAATAAATTATTGAATATTAAGAGAACTATTTGATTATGGAATGTGGTATGATACTAGTGCTTTTTAATTTGTGGTGGTCTCAAAAAAAAATTACACCCCTTTGGAAGACTGAGCTATCTTGACAGTCTCCAGCTTGTCAGAGTGACAGTAGTGAAGTAAATGTGGTAGTTCTAGGCTATGCCTTTAAATTTTTTCACAGATCTTGAAGAGAAAATGGTGAAATGTAAATAAATCACTATTGGGTGTAAAAAGAAAAATAATGATAATTCTAAACAATCCCATTGGAGAGATATTTACCATAAGATTTGGTTCCCAAAACCATTCTCTCTCTCCTCGCTTCCTCGGGCTTGGGAGATACTAACTGGCTTCTGCTTGACCTTGGCTGCATTGTTTTGGCTAAGTCTAACAGCAACTTTCTCTGCTCCTTTCTCTTGTCCCTTTCGTACAGGGGAGCAAGGGGGAGGCAGGGGGAGAAGAAGCTGTTGCCTTGTGCTGTTTAGTAATTGTAAATATCTATAAATACTGTATATTTTGTCAATATTCATTGCATTTTATTGTCTTGCTTGTAAATACAGGCTTCATTTGCTTCCAGCTGAGCTGGTGTGGCAAATTTAATGTTGGGGCAGGGGGGGGGTGGGGTGGGAATTTTCAACCCACCACAGTAAAATAGACTGCATTGCAACCCTAAAACTCATCCGAATGGTAAAGCACACATTTATCCATAAAGGATAAAAAGGAACATTTTACCTTTTTTGTAAATGGAACCAAGTAATGAATTACAGACTGTGAATGCAAACAAATAATTGACTATTGAAAGTCTTTCCATATCACACAGCCAACAATGCCACAAAATATTTAACTTGGATCAGTATGTCGTGGTCTGTCTTACAAGCCAAAGTCCCGTTGTGTTTCTTCCAAAGAAATCCAAGCAAACAGCCACTTGATTTGACATGAGCTATGATCAAGAAACCTCAGTGCTCAAGAGAAGTCAAAAAGTTGTTTTGCCCAATCACATCTGAGATTCCAGACAAGTCCAACTAGTTTCAGTATTCACCTCCATAGAAACTACTAGCCTATCAGTCAGCAGCTTGCTCTTTACTACTATTTGTTTAGTGAAAACAGAATAGTCTTTCCTGTGTTCAACAGGATTATTTTTTTTTCTAGTTGAATTTATCTGTCAGTTAATCTTGTCTTTATTTTCAGGTTCACAAAAACTTCTGACCATGCAAGCTATCTTAAGAATACTCTACTGATCAAGAAAGCAAATCTCACAGCTGACAAAGTTCCATCAGTTCCAACACTAATTTTGCATCAGGAGGAACTGGAGACATTTATGATATTTTTCTTATTTAGAGTCCCAGGGAGACACAATTGTGTAGGTGCTCCACTGATCACCTTGAAAATTGCATAAAGAAAACATCTGTAACCTGTCCCATGAAAGTAGTCAGAATTTCACTTTGGCAGTGAAACACAGAATCAATTTCATTTCACATTTCATTGCAATACCCTATTCCCCTGATAGATCAGATGAAGATTTGAGCATATTTATGAACTCATGTTTTCCAAGTAATTACATTTTTTAAATGCATGTCTAGATATTTTCTTCAGCTAGTTGCTTTAATGAGATTCCTTTTATCTTGAACATAGGGAATGCAGGGATATTTCTATTCCTAAAATACAATGATCTAAAGAAAAGGTTTAAAAGTTTTCCAACCAAAAATACAAAGTATTTCTTAACCTTGGTGATAAAATATTGATTTGTGTTCATTTCCACAGCAGAACCAGTATAACTAAATCCTCAGAACTGACAATCCTGCTCAGGTTTTCTCTTAGCTCTAGCAAATTTACTTTAAGTCTGTTTAAGCACAAAAAGAGCAGGCAAATTGCATGTGTTTCAAATGCTAAACTAGAATTCTACTATCTGACAAGATATTCTTCCCTTACACAACCTGCACCAGCAGCCTATGAAGGAACTTTGTTTTCAAGGAAAAAAAAACCCTCATGAACACAAGCACGCTATTTTAATCTGTCAACATAGTTAACTCAAGCAATTAAGAAATAAGATGGGATAAACATGTACTTTTAATTTCTCTTTCAACAAACAGTGATCTTTTCTTAAAGCCCATTTCCCAATACAGCTCATGTAGACTGAACGAAGAAGAACTGTTGAATATTTAAAAGCAATTTATCTTCATAGATTTCTTATTTCCCCATTACAGTCACCACCAACCAATATGCAATTGTTGTGACCAAGGTAATGGATTTATTTATCTTGTTTTCACTTGAACAGATATAAACCAACTAATTCATTTATGGAACAGTACTATATCAATTGATTTTCAGCTAGGCCACAGCATTGAACTTTTCAAGTTAAAATCCATTATTTCTATTAATATAACATGACTGATATAATGCTATTAAGTGTAGTTATTAGTTACTAGTAACTGTGCATCTATACAAGTGTATTAAAGACAAATACAATGGTGGCAAGACATAAAGGAAACAAAAGCTTAAGAACTGTAAAACAAGGTTAGATTAACTTCTGAAGCCTACACTCTGGGAAAATACAGCTGACTCAGGCAGTTCCAGCAAACAATTATAAAAACGCCAAAAAAGCTTTTGAAAGAAGAAAATACATACTTGCTAAAAAAAAAAAAAAGCATAGTTTGAATAGACAGAATTTGAAATATTCATTAGTATTTTGCTGATAACTTTTCTTAAAATGGAGTCAAATGATCACACTGCAAGGGGAGTGCAACTAATAATTTACTGGTTCCTTTTGTTTTAAATCTTAGCACCACATTTCCCTTTTGTTTTAAATCTTAGCACCACATTTCCTCTTTTAGGCATATACAAAAAAATGGTTGTACTGATATTGGTCTTTAAGCTCTGTTCTTCAGTCAGATACCAACACAGATAACACAAAACCTTCCTAGAAAATAATAGAAACCCCGCTTTCATCCACTGTTGAAGAGGCAACTCCCATCCATAACCCTTGTGATCTTTCTTACTACTGCATGTATGCAAAAAGTAAGATGAGTTCACACATCTTGATACCATAAACAGTCTACAGGTTAGCCCATAGAAAATTCCTATCAAAGGCACTTAAAAACCTGACCAGTCACCAAATAATCAGTAAGGTCCTCAACCACATCAAAAAGCTATTGCCCATAAACTACCATTCACAGAGTCTATGCCATCATTAAAAGCAACTGAGTGCATGCAACTCTGTAAGCTTATCCAGACTGATAGTTTCACCAGAAGAGAGAATTATGGTTATTCTAAGGTACCTGTAAAAGACAACAAGATAGGAATGGGATGAAAGAAGACATAAAAGAAAGCTAGAAAATAATAAGTGGTTATACTAACAATAAATAAAAGGGTAAGAGTTATTCTAAATTACAGCATACAAAAAAACAAGCTGATATTTTCCTAAAAAGTCATCAGTCTTTCCATTAATGTACAAGGAAAAATACACTGCCTCTATGTCCTTACAAAACTTTAAATCTGAGGATTACTCATCTATTGCTCACGTCTCCTTTCATCCATATACCCTATTACTTTCATTCCACTGTGTCTCCAAAACCACATTGTAATAAATAATACATAAGCAATCAGCCCAGAGTGTATTTTTCTCTCCAGCTAGACGCAGAGAATAGAACTATTGGATGGAGCTCTTGTGCACTAATAAATTATTTATGACCGTACCTCAAGTATTACTAGAATGAAAATAATAGCATTCTAAACCTTCCTTCCATACTAAACTGGAGAAATAAAACTACTATATCATCTGGCTATATCTCTGGTTGTCCAGATTGCTGTCTACCTGCTCCTGCCTGCACAGAGAGATGACACAATTCATTAAATAGTAGTCATTAAAGAATAGACTATACTTTGGTTACATAATGAAGATAATTCAAGGAACTTGATCTGCAACTTGTAATTTTCCATCCATAAAGAAGAAGTCAGAAGTTGACTGTGAATCAGTTATACGTGTATGAGTAAAAAACCCAAACCATACATAAAAGTCATGTAAACCATAGATAGCTATTAATCACTTTTGCTTAAAGTTATTACTGCTCCTGCAAATATTAAAAAGCTATAATACCCCAAACTACTATTTGCTTAAATGATAAATTAAACATTCTCTGGACATGCATGAATTTACACATGAAGAAGAAGGCAGGTTGTGAAAATGGAGAGGCTACAAGCTGTACATTGTGTGTGTTTTGTAAAACTCCTCTGAGAAGTGATTTACAAATGTTGTTTCCTGTATTGATTCAAAATTGTTGTGCAATTTAAGTAATAAACAAAACCTAAGCATCAGATTTTTTAGAGGGTAAACTGACATTAGGAAGATTTCCTTCTTCGAAGCTTTCATACCAAGTATTAAAAAAAAAAGTATTTCCTCATCATGAAATAGTGGAGACTGGAAGGAACCTCTGGAGGCCACCTTGTCTAAGAACCCTGCTCAAGCAGGGTCACCTCAAGCAGACTGCCTGAGACCATGCTCATAGGGCTTTTGAATATCTCCAAGGATGAAGAGTCCCTCTGTGGACTTCATTATTTGTGAACACACTGTCTGTAATATCAACCCCTTCACTGAAAGCAAGATCAAGAAAGATTTTACTCCAATAAGACTGCATGTCACTCAGCAGCAGAAGTTTTTTGGGTAGACTCCTCCAGGTAGGAAATATATTTTGAAAAATTTAAAGTCTGAAAAATTGTTAGGCGTTCTGCAGATATTTAATGTAACTAAGTATTCACACAATACATATAAAACATGATAGATTTTTGTTAATAAGTATTGTGAGGTATGCTATGGCTGCAACAGACCATAGTGACTGCTGTGATTCAAACACATCCTCTCTATGGGTGTGGAAAACAGTGGGAAGATAAAACAGAAGTACTACTCGAGAGTCAAGGCAGACTGTTTTTGAATAATCTGAAAGAAGTCTTGTTGTAGCAGTTCATCTGTAATTTCCCTTTAGCCTCTTGCTGTATTCCCTTCTCTTTTATTTCAGTGGAAACAAAAATGAAGGACCTATTATGACAGCTTATAACCATGTAAACACTTGATGCCACATAGACTTGACCCAGTAACACCTTTTCATAAACTGGTCTTGGTGTCAGATGGTGTCTCTTTAAATGTAGTATAAGCAATGCTTCAGTAATTCAGAAATTAAAAGTGTCCAAAAACTAAGAGATTGAAAGAGCTTTTTTACCTACTGGGTTAAAAGAACAAATACACTTAGTTCATAGAACTGATCGCATGAGATACAACATCAAATTAGTTCTCTTTTTCTAACAGTCTATCTAACAATGTATACAAATTCACAAATTTTAAAAGGTGGAATCTGTTTAGGTTTCGCTATTTTGCGTCTTTTCTGTATGCTTTAATGAGGTCCTTAGACCTTCTTATTTTTATTGCACAACAATGACTCGGCACAATGATTGTTGTTCCTCTCTCCCATGCCCCATAAAAATAAATAAAAAGTCATGATAAAATACTAGCTATTACTGGATCCTTCTTCATAAATACACCATCTAAAATCTAACAGAGTACTGTGGAAAAATATCTGCAAATCTACAATCTCATGTCATTATTTGAATATAAAAAGTGGCAAGACACTTTTGTATTAGCAATATTTAATAGCTTGTGTAACACTTTCAACTTGGCAATGCATTTATTGTAAAAGCATCTATAGCAAAAAAGAAACTTTATAGTAGCTCAAGCTTTGGATATTAATTACTACTAAACACAACCCTTCGCCAAAGGCACAGTTCTTCATCTTTAAAATGAATGTATCAGATCATTATTTTTTCAAGGAAGTTAAAGAAAGCAAAGATTCAGTCAAGGTGACAGTTACCATCTGGCTAGCTACTGTAATTATGTGCTCCCAATTAAATGCACATGCAATATTATAACATTAGCATTACAGTGTAGATTACAGTGTAATATTGGAAATTACCACACTTGTGTATTACTAGAGACATTAAAGTTATTTATACGACTGCCTGTTTGAAATCTGTTAACACAGAGGATAAATATCATTAATAACCTGTGTCAACAGCCTCTGTAAATTTAATTCCTTTCTAACACCTCTTCATACATGGATGCTACCATTTACACTTCTTCAATCTTCTCTTCCCTCTCCACAACCTTCTCTTCCCTTTTCTGGAGACTGACTACAAGATGCATATAGGATGCAGAACGCTGCTCCTAAGGATACAGAAACAACCATGCCTTGAAAACTGTTAAAGAAAGCACTACGATATCTGAACACTTAGGACTACTCCTGTAAATACTGTTAGAAAGCTGTAAAACAAACCCCCAAAATCCAAGAAGAGTGCACTGCCTGTTTCTTTTTATAAAATTTAAAGTTCGTTTTCAAGTTACTGAAATTCAAAGCAATATAATTGCTTACAAACACGTTTGACTAAACATACTCAGAAAATTCCTTCCAAATAAACATGTAAAAGTTTAGCCTTTTGACTTCCATGGGACTATTTCACCAGAAACATGAACAAAACCAGACATAAGCAGAAGTTTTGTCAGCGGATTCAATGAAAGCAGAATCAGGTACCACACAGAAATAATGTCTAGCTCTAGAAAGAACAACATTTTACTTAAATAACAATATTAAAATACTATTACCTCCAGCAAGGATCTTGTCTTCCAAATCATTCATTTGTTTCTTGTATGCTTTTAAAGCAGCTTCTTTAAATGATGGCCGAATTCTTTTTTTCTTTGGAGTTTCAGTAAGCACCTCCGGGACATTCTGGTTTTCATCTTCCCTTACTTCTATGTCAGCAGCCACATGACTTTCAACTTCCAACATCTCTTCAGTGACCACACTGTCAAACTGTGTGTCATATTGCTCCTCTGGTAGTATTGCATGTGGAGTTTCATATGAAAGCTGCTCCACTTCATATTCTTGGACCTGCTCACTGGTTTCACTACTATTAGTTCTGTTCTCTAATTTAGCAAGGACTTGTTCCATTACTTCTACATAGTCTGTTTCATTCTCACCAGGTGGTTCAATTGAGTCTTCCTCATAGTCTGCTTTGTAGCAATAAGGCTCAGCATAAACATCAGAATCAAGTGTTGTACTTGATTCATTTGCAGTAGATTGAGATAAAGTTCTAAACCTCCCCATGAAAGATGATCCACTGTCTTCATATCCACTTAAACTTTGTGTACTTTTATTCCAGACTACTTCTAAAGCTGATTTAGCACGTTGAAGTGTAGATCCAAATTTAGGAAAGCTGAAAGTCTTATCTGAAAGGTCTATGCTTAATCGGCTATGCCACGATTTAGGGGCTGTTTCTTCCGAGTCGTCACTTGGTAGTTCACTCTGACTTCGGTACATCACAGGCATTCTATTTTGATTCTGATAGGAGGATACTGAATTTGTTTCTTGATAATCATCATATTGACCTGTCCACTGACTTTGTGTTTCGCTGTCAAGGCCTGGACATGATGGAGAAGTACCATCAAGTGTGTAATCATAGCTTTCAGTATCATATTGGAGATCAGAATTTTGGCCCTTTCCAAAATCTGTCTGTTGATCTGAAGGGCTGCTCATATCATACACAAAAACTTCCTGGGTAGAGGATAAGTCTAGGCCCAAATCTGTCCCTTGTTCCAACTGATTCCAGTCTTTCCAAGGGGAAAGATCATCATGTAAAGAAAGCTGAGAATCACTATAGTGGCTTCTGTCTTCAGGTGCACATGTTATTCCATTGCTTACTTGACTGCCAACAGTTTCTGTGTTCCCTACTTCATCTTGCCCTGGATACTGTTGCGTATCGTGGCCAAAAGTCTGTTCTTGGGAACTGCTATACCAGTTTAGAGAATCATCTTGCCTTCGCTGCCATAGTTCTCGATCAGAGGAAGACAATAATGAACTGCCATTTGCTCTGCTAAAATACTGATTTTCTGAAAAGTCCTCAGAGTAAGACTGGCACAATTTTGAGAAATCTGACTCTGAACGGCTAAGTTTTGGTGTGGCCAAGTCATTCTGTAAATGCCATAATGGAGTCACGTCTGAGTAATAGGTCTTTGGTTGTTTTTCCATGTTGTCAAGTTCCGGTGACTGACTACCATAATTTCTCCTGTTTGAAAAGGTGCTGTTGTCAGCAGTTCTATTCAGGTCTTTAGTATTTGCAGACTCAATGCTGCCCTTTGTACTGCTTGTTTTTATTTGAAATGCCGATTTAGATATCTTTGCGTAACTGTTCTTATTTATATCTGATTCCAAGTCTTTATCACTGTCAGGTGATTCCCAGTCATGCATCTTCATTTTCATCTCCACAGTTAAAAGCTTCATATCCATACTCTCATATGTCTGAGAGGAAGGTAGTCCTCTTTCTTTTTTGCCTTTTATGTCATGGGAAAAGATATCTGTAGAAATCCCAATCCCAGTTCCCTTAAGTTTATAAGACTTTTTCAAAATCAAGTCTCTCTGTTGCGATGACTCAAAGTAAACAAGAATAGGTCTTGGCTTTGCATTTGGACAGTCTCTTTGTTGCCCCAGTCTTTGGGCAAATTCAATTTTAATAGTGCTTTGTGCCTCTGAGAACCCCATTTTATCTGTTAATATTTTGTAAACTATGTTTTCAGTTTTTTCAAGCCTCTCTTCAGGCACATTTAGAAATCTAAGACTTGCTTTGTTTCCTGGGTGGCCTATCTGCTTAATGTAGTCGTGTATGTCCCGAGTTTCTCTTCTGGACTGTACAAATCCAGTTCGCAGTTGTTCAATTTCATTTTGTACAACTTCTACACTACTAGAAATTTCATCAATTGATTGTTTCAGAGCATTAACATGCCCTCTTAATTCAGAGAGTTCTGTTTCGATTTGACTTATTCCCTGAAGCTCTTTAAAGATCATTTCCATAACATCATGGGTCTGACTAATACAACCTGTCGAACTGAAGCCAGGTTCGAGAGTATTTGATTTCTGGTGACGACCAGTTCTGTCTAGAGATTTGCTTCTTAAGCCCCATGTTTTCTTCCATGTACTTAGTTCTGAATCTGATGAGACACATTCTTGGCTCTTTTTCCATTTCCTTAGTTTTCGTAAAGCTCCCAGTTTCAGAGTGTGTAAAGTGCGTTCTCCATCTGAACTTCCATCAGACGGTGCAAGGCTGCTTAAGCTTTTTCTGTTGCGTCTCACCGGCATTGTGTGTGGTAAGTATTCGTTTTTCTTGTTACTAACTTTTACTTCATTCAATGACTCAGAATACGAACTATCATTGGAAGACAGATCTTGAACTATATCTTCATTAGTATTGTTGGTTACAAAAATATGCTTCTGCAGTCCATTGGCAATAGCAACTCTGTAACTGAATGTTGGAGAAAGTGAAAATTCTCTATTACTTTCCTCTTCTTCTGTTGATAAATTGCGAGCAGATGGACACTTGGCAATCTTTTTAACAGTGCTTTTAAAAGTATTTGAAAATTTTGGATTCTTAGTTTGTCCAATTGGAGCTAAATCTTGTTCCTTTTTGCTCTGACTACTCTCTTTTCTTTTTGTACTATTTCCTGATTTCTTTGTAAACATTCCTTTGCAAATCTTATATATGTAAGATAAGATCAGGCTCTTTAAGAGGGCAGAAACCATGGAGTGTAATTTATATTAAGCTGTTTCCACAAAACACAATTTTTAATCCAGACAAGTATTTGTATCTCCAACAGGATCATCAGCATGTATTTCATTAGAGACCACAGATGTATAAATTATTGATGCTCTGGTATCTGGTATTTGACAGCAAGAAAAAAAAAAAAAAATATCACACATCTGCTTGTTTGAAACCAAATCCTGAAGAGGTTTTGTATGTCTTCCAAAAACTCACTCTGCTGTGCATGGCTTCTTGGAGTGTCTAAAAAGGAGGGAATTACATTACAATGACTGCCAAACTTAGCATTCAATAATACTTTGTTTTAAATGGGTTGCAATGAAAACACAGAGGAGATATGTAGTTAGCTACACCTCCCCCATAGTTGTCTGAATAGATCTTTTCATGAACAATTGAAGCTGAAAGCAGTTCTAGGCAAATATTTTTAATATAAATTAATAAGCTATACTTATTTAAAGGCTTCATTGTCCAGCTCAGTTCCCTGGCTCTAACAGAGATGTTTGGTTTTAATGCTGTCTTTCTTCCACAGTAATGATATTTCAATTTAGATTCACATGATGTACAGAAGTGGTGAAAAAACCAACAGGAGAACAAGTTGTTACTAGCAAATAAAAGAATTAGAAAGGTCTTTTGGTTCATCTATTGGAGTAAGGATTCTGTGCAACAACAATACTGTATCCAAGGGGAATTGTTCTATCAAGGGACTGAATTATGCACATGACTATGATTTGATAAATAGATTGTTTCTTTTTATAACAGACTTGAACACATTATGATAAACCAGGACTTAAAACAGGCCTACTTTCTTGGTTTCTCTTTAAGAAGAAAAAAAAAAAAGCCAAATCCCTGTAGAAAATAACAGAAAATCATAATGACAACTAAAGGAACATTTTCACCCATGTTACTAAGTCCTACATTGTTCCAGCCACAGAAAAAAAAAATTAAATAAGAGGGAGAAACAAGTACGATTTACAAGTCTCAGGACAAAACCAAGTGCTATTACAACAGGAAAGCAATTTGATCTACAATGTGGAAGAATAAGAAAAGATTTCATGAGGTATCTGGAAGGTCAATGCATTTAAACATATAAAACTTTTCTTCATAACACATCAGTCAGTTCCCAGTCTTGTAACTGCAGAACAAAACCAAAACAAATAGCTCAGAAAAAAAAAAAATCAAACAACAGAGTAGTTCTTAAAATAGCTATTTCAGTTTCTATATCAGCTAAAAATTCTTTGGCAGAATAAGAAGTTTATTTAGATACAGAGTAAAATTGCTCTGTGGTTTCCAAAGTGGACACATCCATCCCTGGATGTTTTTAAGGCTAGGCTGGATGTGGCTGCACCTGATCTAGCGGAGGGCGTCCCTGCCCATGGCAGGGGGATTGGAACTAGGTGATCCTTGGGGTCCCTTCCAACTCTGACAATCCTGTGATTCTGTGATATGAACTGTCCTCCTTATCTCCAAACAGCATGGCCCTGCATGAAACATTCGCACACCTCAAGATCTGGTCTTTTCATTACAGAGTTCTAACTTCACAGACCTTACTATTACACTTATGGTCAATAATAAATGCTGATTATTGACTCATACTGCAGCAGCAAAATGCAGTATGCTGAACAGAGCCCAAGCAAAGCTGGTTAAAACCTGCTTGGTTGCTGAAACCTGGAACAGTGGATGCAAAAAGACATTCTTTTCCACTTTGAACAGAATTGAGATGCAGCTCAAAAGCAAGCAGAAGAAGAGACAATATTCTTCAACCTTCCCAAAGCTGCTGCCTGTTATTTTATGAAAAGTGAACTATTTGTGGAACACAAACCACATATGATTCAGCATAGCCCTTGTTAACTTTTTTACTTTTAGGCTTACGCCTGAAGTCAGAGTATTAAGAGTGAATTAAAAGCAAGCAATGTTTACAAGCAAAAGAATGCTTGGTACCACTGCATGCAATTTTCAAGGCATGTAAATAGCACCTCTCAGAATATTAAAGAGCTCTCACTAGAGGTAAGGCAGCCTTTGCTTTCACATATTACTAGTAGAGGAAGGAACCACTTTGGGACACTTCTCAAAGGCATGTTTCTAGATGTAGAAACACTTGTTAACCATTCAGCTCTTACCTTGTATGACTGCTTGCCTTCTCTGCCCACACAATGACACCTTTTTTAAGTGTCCTCATATAAACTTGATTCAGATGACTTCAAAAATCATCTCATTGAAAAGACTTCAAACCACAAACATATAAACAAGCTAAAATGCTTCTTTACTGGGTCAGCCTCCAAATCATCAAGAAATAATGAAGCTATCATCACTGGAATTCTGAATTTTCTATTTATTTTAAATAAGGTTTTATTCTTCTCTGTAAAAGAATCTTGATTTTATTGCCAACCATATGTGTCTCAGGCAATGCTTAACCTATGCTTTATTTAAACCCAGTTTCTGACAGTTCTGTAGTAAATTAAAAATTGTACTGCACAAATACACAGAGATCTGCTAAATGGAGCAGATTTGTGTTCTCCCATGTGAGTTCCATTCCATCAGCTTTATTAGTCACACGATCTGTTCATCAGTTTACAACCTATCATTGCTCTGTCAAATACTCATTTTTAAATTGCATATGTACACCTGGAATAAAGTTCAAGTCATTATAGGTCTCATCCATTTATTTTTGTAAATATTTGCATAGGATGGTTCTCATTATTTTACATCAGTGTAGGTTAAGCTCTAGGAAATAAGGAACAGTCTTTTGAGAGGCACATACGCCCTGGGCATTATTCGAATGAGGTGAAAGTTGTCATTCAGTGATTCTCTGGTTTTATCCAGGTTTCCCAATAAACCATCATGACCCATTTTTTATTTTCACTTTGCTTATTATTGACACAAATCAATTTATATGATAAAGCTGAACACAAATGGGTTAACCCATTCTAAGTATAAGGAATCAAGCTGTAAAGTACCAAGTTCATGTTAGATGCTTACAGAGCAGGAAACTGGGAAGTGTTAATTCATAGAATCATAGAATCAAGGCTGGAAGAGACCTCAAAGATCACCGAGTCCAACCTGTCACCCTAAACCTCATGACTATCTAAACCATGGCACCAAGTGCCACGTCCAATCCCCTCTTGAACACCTCCAGGGATGGTGACTCCACCACCTCCCTGGGCAGCCCATTCCAATGGCCAACCACTCTCTCTGTGAAGAACTTTCTCCTCACCTCCAGCCTAAACCTCCCCTGGCGCAGCTTGAGACTGTGTCCTCTTGTTCTGGTGCTGGTTGCCTGGGAGAAGAGACCAACCCCCTCCTGGCTACAAGGACACTTCCTTCAACTTCTTACTCACAGCAAGTCTGAATATAGACTTTTGTCAGGCAGCTTGATGGTGAACAGGTAATTTTAATGGTTTCAAGGATACTGTTGATAACACAGACCGTCAAAACAAAAATTGTTGGTTGGAAGCATCACATATAAAGGACCCTATTCCCCAGTCTACAACTACTGTGTCAGGTAGAAGGCCAAAGGGAGGTGGGGAGTGGGAGTGAGGACAGAGTGGGCCAGTGAAAGAATTACAGTTTTTTAAACAATTTTTCATTCATTTTATAAAATCCAGCCCTCTGTTTTTATAAAGAAAGAAGACTGAATCATCTTTTAAAAAATAATGTTGGTATTTAAAGAGAACTGCTGGATCACTGCTAACCTTCTGTTTGGACCTCAGTAAATGAAGCTGCAGAGCAGCAGCCCTCTCCATTCAAAGGTAGCCTTGTGGATGCAGTGTCCCTTCAAAAAGTAAGAATCAGGCAGAACCACAGTTCTGCTTTACCTTTATACTATCAATCAAGTACAAGAGGACTGTAAGTATTGGAAGGGTATAGGGAAGAAAATGAGACTGAAGTGCAGTCTCCCGCTGTAAAAAGGCATATGACAGTTTATGTTCACAACAGCAAAACAGAAAGGGAAAACAAAATGAAACCAAAAAGTCTTTTTCTGCAGCACTACCACTCTGCATTACTGTCAAAGCAGTCACTCCTGCCTATAGGCAGCAATGTCAACTTGTGCTACGTAAAATGCTTCACAGAAATGAATTAATCACACATGACAAAATGTAAACAATTCACTTTGCAGCCACAGAAAAGGAGTCTAAAAGAACCATTCTCAGTCATCTAGAATGCAAGGAATCAATAACAGAATAACAAGAATTTAGATCTACTGATTTCTCAAGTATGGTCTTTCACTAGTCTTACTGTCACCTGGCAAGAGAGTTAATGTGACATCACTGTATTTATCAGTGACCTCTGTGGGGTGACTGCATATACCCCAGATTGCTTCATTAGTTTACTGTAAGAGCAGCATTATACTGACAATCATGTCAGATGACCTAACTCAGAAGAACATAATTTGGAGCAATTGTCAGCTCCTTTATATTGTTCTAAAATTCCTCTTATGTTCTTAAATACTGACATTTAAAATCTGTGTTACTGGTGAGTCTCTCAAAGTAAAGTGATGGTCATCACATGCTGTGCAGTTGACCTGTCTGCAGACCCTGGCAAAGGTAGGGACAACAGCAATAAAGTAGTTCTGCTTTTTCTTTTGAGTAATTACTTTGTTATAGGAATCCCTCAGGTTCTCACCAGCAGAGTTTTGCCCTATCTTATCACCCCCTCCAACATTCACATGAAAACATGGAGTGCTATCAGCACTCTCTCCTTTTGACTAGAAAGCCATTCCTATTGTTCATCAATATAATTCGGAAAGCTCACCGTACCTGCTTGTTTACCTGGTCAGGTGTCTTTATAGATCCTGCAGCTCATGTATCTAACCACCAAGTGTTGCTTTTCTATTTATGAGGAACTAACACCAAACTGCTGTTTCAAACCCCTGTCTAAAGAGACTACCATCTGCTGGTATTTTAACCCACACAGCCTACTGCTGTCCTGAAGAGCTTACACATACGTTCAAGTACATTATGGAATCCTGTCTAAATATTTAACAGTCACACTGTAAGATTCATAGCTGTTAACTGACTTATCTATTCTTTCAGCATACAATTTCATTGAGTTTCAGGATAACAACAGATGCAAGTAGCACAAGCTTAAAACTGAGTTTGGCTCACTGTGATTTAGAACAGTGTCTCAAACAGAAACCATTCAGACAGCTTTGAACAGTAGTGAATTAACCCATTGTTTTAACAGATATTTGGAATTAAACTACTCTGCAATATACAGAAATATGCTGTTTTCAGGACAGCTTAGAAAAAGATGTAGATTTCCAGATACCCAGGATGAGTAATTACTCTGGAGAGAAAAAGTCATCTTCACTGCTCCCCTATGGCTATGACCACTATGGGGGAAGAGGATTTTTTTTCTTTTCCCCTTTCAGAGTCAAAGATGTCCTCTCCTCAATTACTGTGGAGGACAGCTGTGAGTTGGAAAAAAAATATTCTTATTTTGTGATAATTTTTCTTACTTTCTGTGTTACACTATCCTCCACACCATAGTGTGTATTCATAATATTTGTATTTCTCTCTGAGAATTCTTGTTACAGCAATTCTAAGGCTAAATTTGCCAATCAATTTTTCATGAACTACTAATAAAATTGAAAATATTTAGAGCACTACTTGTTTAGAAACAAATGCCTAGAATGGAAAACCTGGAGAGGGAGAAGTTATTTACTGCCAATATATGGATTACTGTATTACTAAGTCAGTACCAGGCATATTATCTTCTGAGTTATACTACTACAAGCACGATATTATGTCAGATTACCACAAATAGACATGAGATTTACTGTATAGAGTCTAGAATAATGAGAACCTATTTAATGTCTTTAAAAACCAGAAAGCATTTGACCAAATCTCAGTTCTGTTGGTAAATTTGTATTTTTAGTAAGTTTTTATCAGAGCATCATAGGATGAAAGCCCAAGTGATTTAATTTACACTGAAGCATAACACATATGCAGAGGCTATATTTACAGTACACTGAGTGTACATCTAAAGTCTCATATAAAACTAGCGTTTCAAACTTTTTAGCAACTTCAAACCATCTCTATAGTAATTCTATAAGAAAGTATTTTTTTAAACGTCTTGATTTTCTTCCAGGTGTAGAATGTTAATTCTCTAATTGTACTGGCCTGGGCCATGGGATGGAAATTGTCTGCCATGAATTAGATCTCTTTTGGACAGAGACTTCCATGGAGTCTGTGACCATGTGTGCACTACATCACTCCATAAGACAGAGATTTTAGACATCTTTTCCGTCGGAAAGCAAGAAAGTCTCCTTTAGAGTTATCAACCTAACGGACACAGATGAGAAAACAAAGCCTGCACAAGAACCTTCTTAAGTGCCAAAGAATTTTTATGCTTCAGAGCTTCTGTTTTACTGCAATGGTTTTAAGAGAGATTAGAATCTAATATATTGCTTCATTCTTCCTAGATTTTCACAACACTACAGTTCAAAGAAGATTCAGAATTTTCACTTCTGCTGGATATATTAATGAATTCTGAGATATTCTCAGCTATCAGTTTTCTCCTTGATAATACTCTGGAATCCCAGTCCTACATCTGTGATTTCCCAAGAGTTTCCACAGCAATATATAGTCATTACGATAATGTTCTGACATCACTGCAGGATCAAGCAAATAGTATAGTGACAAAAAACCTTTATACATTCTCTTTAGGTCATTTAAATTCCACAGGAAAAAAAAAAATCCCTTTTCTTGCATCATAACTTCTGTCTACATGAAAGATCTTTGAGATGACAGCTAAGCATAATTTTTATCACAATATGCTTTACAAAAATAACTTATGATGAACAAAAGACCTTTTAATGTTACCTACTGCTTTTCATTCTTTAATGCTTTTAGACTCAACAGGACAGTAAGAATTAGCATTGACTTTTAGATTGCTTTGATGTATCAGGTAATCTTATGTTTTCCATTGCCAAATCAAAGTTCTGTACTACACTGAAAAAAAGGCATCTATTTTATATAACCACTGACAGCTTTGTTCAGGAAACAAGCACTGTATCACCTCCTCTGTGAAAAATAACTACAACTTCATGATCAGTTTGTTTTCACATAAGAAAGCAATTAAATAACGTAACACCAATGCATGGTTTTAAAGCACATTCTTGTCAGTCAAGGGTTAACATTAGTATTAAGATGCTGAAATTAATATTAACCCTTTTACATTGACATGTTATAATAAAAATTAAAATAAGTAGGAATCTACTTCAAGCCAGGCTGCATTCAAATTAGAAATGCAATGAATGTTGTAAGAGATTTCAGGACTATCAAACAATCAGATGAGTATTATTTTTAATGTCTTACATGTTTTTAATACATTTTTATTAAACGTCCCCATTATAAGACAACTATTAGCGTCCTTAGTTTAAGGGCACATAGCTGGATGTCCTATTTTACTTATTATATACAATCAGCAGTAAGATGAAAGAAAATATCAAGACAAAAAAATGCAATAGGACTCAGGTGATTGAAGAAAGTTGGGGGTTAATGAATACAGTCCAATTTCTATATCTACATAATTCTTTCCTTTAAGCAGAATAAACCATCAATCTCATAGTAAGAAATTAGTTTCAGCTACTATTACTTGACTTCTGGAACTGCAGAAGGCAAAATACTAACATTATCTTCCTGAACCTAAATGGATGGACAAAAAAGTATTAAACAGCTATAAGGTGTTTGTTTTAGATTGTGGATGGCGGGGGTTACATGGGAGAAGGTGTTCTAACACGTAGGTTTAGCTGTGGAACAGGATCAAGCATGTATTCTGAGCAAGCTGCCTCCTCGAAAGAAAGCTGCAGGGTGTTCATCTTGAAGATTAATCAAGACCCAGAAATACAAGCATCCATGAAGCTCAATTTATTACTAATCCTATCATGAACTAGGGAAAAGTATTGGCAGATATAAGCAAAACATATAAATGCATTTTGAAAATATAGGACATCTAAATTATGTATCTTTTTATACCAATGTTACAACTCACTGTGAATATGCTTACTCAAGTTATATTGTGGACTTAGCAACATTACAAAATAAACCCTCCACTTTTTAATAAAACCTTGATTCTTAAGTCCACAAGCACAGAGTTTCATCAACATTATAGGATTAGAAAGCAAATCAGTTACAAATCAATGCATTGCATTAACTAGAACAGTGGGAGGTACATTCAGAATGAAAATAAGGAAACAAAGGAAACAGAAGAATGTATATAAAGATACAAAAATACAACGAGGATACATACCTGGATCAAATTCTTCTTAAAAATAAAAACCAAATTACATACCACCATCTTTATATTAGTTTCCATTTATGCAGAAATACTGGACATAATTCCACTACTATTTTGCCGTTCTTCCTTCAGCCTTTAAAAACGGTACATGAGGCTGCTTCTCAGTGATTCAACTCAAGTGCAATCAGGCATGCTGTTAGTCCGCAACGGTATCTGCTCTAAATTCCGCTGTGTTCCCTAGGCAGCTTTAAAGATTTTTTTATTCCTCCCTCTCCTGGTTTCTTCCCCCCTCCTACAACTTGTGCTAACAGCTAAGAGTAATCACGGCGTTCACTACTAAATTCATTCTGCAGCTCAGCTTTATTTCTCCTCTACAGCAAAATGGGAGTCAGTGTCCTACTCCCGCTTAAATGCAACATCAACATGAGAGAACAGTAATCATCCTGGTGTTTCTTGTGCTGGTAACTTCCCTCGTTGCTGTTTTCTCCTGCTGCTGCTTTTGAATGCGGTATGCGCTGCAATAGCCACAGCCCTCCTGTGTGGAAGGCAGCCCCTCTGCTTCACAGATATAGTAAAAGAGGCTTATTGAGAAACCTTGCTCACAGAAACAACAGAGGCAGTGCATCGTGAGAGCTGGCAGGTGCGCCAGTGGCCACAAGGATGACACTGATAGTGTCTCCTGCTTGATAGGGCCATGTTTCACCTAACCTTTTATTTATCAGTTTGATGTGACCCAGAGAAACAACTGTATAGCTGTTTCACTCAGCAGTGCTTTCATCAACAGCTGATGACTTTTGGTAATGAATCTACTAAATAGATTCATAACTATTATCATTCCATGATTATTTAAGGATGCTCCAGAAAATAAGAAGCATGTCACTGTTTACTGTGAAAAGTATTATTTGTGTCCCAAATGAAACCTAAATAGTAGGAGTCAGTCATTTGTTTACTGGGATTCCAGCAGCAGAATGGATTATCACTATGCATGCAGTGAGCAAATTACCCTGTACAGAAAATGATGGGTGTTTTTTTCAAATGTTAACTGATTTTACAGGGTCTATAAGGCCACATTCAGCCTTACATGTATACATGTTTAACACCATAACACACGAAAAGCCACAAAAATACATCCAGTATGATCCTATAAAACCAGTCTACATACTAAGTACACACACAATCTATGTGTAAAAGTTTCACAAAATGTGTGTAAACATAAACCCACAGGTATACTATTCTCCTCTTTAATCTTAGGAAACAGCAGCACTGAAACACCATACAAAACACTAAGTTTTGAGCTAGTAAATTATGTATGTTTCCCGTACAAAAATAAACATAACTTCAGACTTGCTGGTAATAGCTGACACATTTGTGACAGTGAAGCTTGTGATTTTGTTACTTACTTCAAAAACATATTAAGGATACTTTGAATAAAAGGCAGTCCTTAAAAGTATACAACTATTTCTATACTTGAATCTTATTGGTTGCTGCTTTCACTTTCTGCAATCCTTATATTATTGCTAGTAATGCAATCTTGGGATGCAATGCTTAATTAAGCACAATTTATAAATGGAACAATTATAAAATAAAGACCCTTCATACAGTCATAAAAATAATATTACTCGTTTTTTATATATCAGTGTAAAAATAATTCTGGACCATTCTATTTATCATGTCCCGCTGAAATTAATGAAATCTGTAAATACTCCATTAATTTGATTTATAGTTAAGAACCAGATGAATGAATGTTTTATTATTCAAATCTTACTGTGGTTATTAGCTACGGTAATTACTTACTATGCCAGGTAAACTGAAAAAAACTTGTCCTTCAAATCTACCATGTTGCATACCAACAAAGAATACAACAAAAGTGCAATAAAAGTGCACAATAGAAAAATAGTTCACTGCTACTAGTACTATGATGTAGTCCTAATTACATGAGTTATAACAAGAATGCCTCTTAAAATCAAGGGGACTGCTTATGCATTAGAATAGCTAAATAAGACAATCTAATCAAGTATGGCCACCCACAGTAGATACACACAACTGAAATAAATTAGAGTTATGTCAAGATGAAGCAAATGGTCTTGAGACTACAGACAGTAAACGGACAGTAAACCCAGTAAATATTTGGAAAGTTTAGCAAAAATAGGCGGCTTTGCTAATAAAAACCTGTTTGCAAATAATGTTAACAGAAACACTTAGACTAATACTGACATCTTCAAGCAAGTTCTTAAATACTGACCCTGTTTATACTAATCTGTTATGCTACCAGATGTTGAATGTTACAGTTCAAAGCCACTTACTTGATAGCCCAGTGTAAGCAGGGAATTTCACTCTGCCAAATGTATCATTCAACTAACACTTAACAGGGAAAACCAAAAACCAAACCAAAAAATCAAAAATCAATCCAAAGACTTTCAGAACTGATAATGACTTACTTATCCTGGAATTAAAATTTCATGTAGAACTTGTTCAAGCCAGCAAAATTCTGGCTTTGCTTGCAATGATACTGATCAATCAAGAATCTAATATCATGTATAGATACACATCAACTACTTGCAGCTGGAGTTACCCAAATTTGTCTTCATAACAAAGTTATGGTATATCTCTGTTCACATGAGTCTTACAGACATGATGCTAAAAGCTTACAATATTAAGTATATGAGTAGGGGCTTTCATTCTGTACAGCAGTTAAAATTCTCACAGATCTGGTAGTCCAGCTACTTGTAAGCCAATGGTTGGAATCAAATTACTGTGCATTGTGAAAAGCCATCCCCATCAGCCTTCAATAAACTAACACAAAGGGACAGTTTGAATCCATGGGGCCATACTACGGTTCTTGTCAGTAGCCTCATAATGATCTTAATGGTCTTAAAGGATGATATTTTGAAGAGTTCACATCAGTTTACTGTACCTCACAAATACAGTATTAAAGATATTACATTCAACGGAACAGGAGAAATATAGAGATGTCAGAATTTGTTACACAATTTTAGCCAATCCCTGTATCTTAATGGAGAACCCCCCCAACACTCAAATCCAGACACCACCAATTACCACCCCCCCCAAAAAAAAAACACTATCAAATCACACCCCAGACAGAATACCCAAACCCCAAGGAGCATCTCTAAGCCTTCACAGAAAGGACAGCTATTGTGTGTGCTTATTTCCAGCATTATGTAACCAGAACTTTCAGAGATGATTCTCAGAATTAGGAATAAAAGTCTGTCTAGTGAAAATGTGTCACTAATTTCCATCACTGTTGCTTCTGCCCTTTCATTAAAGAAAGGCAGTAACTGTCAGTTGTTAAATCTAATCAATCAGTTCTTAAATCATTATATTATGACCTAGTCAGAGACGCCCGGATCGGGGTGGGGATGTGGAACTGTAGAGAGTAGAAAGGGAGCTTCTCTAACCAGTCTCTGACTGGAACCACACTAGCTTCTTCTAGCTGCAGATATGCTTAAGAGCACTCTACTCCCTCCGAGGATCTCAGTCTCTCCTCGCTGGCAGGGAGAGATGGAGGAGGGGTGCAAGGCATGCCTAGCTGGATGCAGGCGGCGCCGGGGGGCTGGCGGCGGGCGGAGAAAGCGCGGTCACGCTGCTCTCAGCGCGCCCTCTGCTGGCATATAGGGAGTACTACAGGCAGCCGCGGAGCGTGGCAGGGCGCTCCATGAGGGCGATGGAGGGAAGCCGAGAGCCAGGCGGGAGGGGCCGCACGGCTTTGACCTGGCTTTGCTTGCGCAAACCAGGGAAAGGTCTCACGGCTGCAGCACTTGCCAGAATTTCTACCTATTAAAATACAGAAAAAAAAATATACTACAGCACCACCCCCGTTTTTAGTTGAAGCACAGACAATTTTACAGATACTCTTCTCCAAACAAAGTATTTATCTCTATATGACAGTTATTTACCATAAATTGCAGTGTTTTCTTCTATGAAGAGGACTATAAAAAGAGAGGAATGAGAAAGTAACTACTCATAAGAGAAAAGTCTTCCCATTTTGTAAGCGTGTAGACTTTGCCTGTGAGCAGGTCTAAATTCTACTTCAAATGACTGAAAAGTGTTTTGGGGTTTATGATGTTCTGAAAGCCAAGGCCATTTCTTATTCTAGACCAAACCTTTTTCAAACACTGCTCCCTTCAGCCAGTTTTATAAAATTATGCAGTTTGAATTTTAAGTGAAGTAAAGTCACTTTTGTGATTTCTTTATAATAGCAAGTAACAGGGAAAATTTAAAACAATAATGACAGCTTCTTCCAGCTGCAATTTAAACAAAAGTTAGCCTTGGTTTCATAATGGATTACAAGATGGGATCATGGTGCAAGGTAAATACAGAGGGGAGGAGGGAAGCCCAAAAACAATGAAAAAAAAATAACAACAACAACAGTAAAAGCACACTAAATCTGAATGTTCTGGATTTGAAGTTGTAACTTAAAAACAATGTACTTCACTCCTGAAATTCAGTCCTCCTACTGTGTCCTTTCTCTGTGACTGCTTTGTTTATTATTGCCCTGTAGAAAAGTGTTCATTCTAGAGACAACTTGATTTTCTTGTCCAGGAAAGCAGCATGTTTCTTAAATATATTTTTACATCAAGAATCTGACTCAGTTACTGCTTTTTACGTAAGAAACTTGGTTGAATCTGATGCTTTGCTTTCTATTATCGTGTCTCTTTATGTTTTCCTATAACTTTTTCTGCAGTATTTGATCTCTTGGAGATACTACTATTAAAACATTAAACTTCCATTACTCACAGAAAAGACAGCATTTCTGTTTCTAAATACTTAATCAGACTACTGTTCTACTAAATTGTCTCTGACTGTGGAACAAAACACCAAAACTTTTGGCAGAATATGAATTTTCGTTACTCTCCCACAGCTTCAATATAACTTTGAGCAATTTGTGCAGAACAAATGCTGGTCTTTACAGGAATTAATGTAAAATGGATTCACAGAAGCATTATATTTCAGGAATATTTGTACTTTTTTTCCCTTTTACCCTAAAAATGATCTATTATCATCTGCAATATGCAGATACTCTCTTAAAATTATATATGAGCTTGTTACTGATGCTCTTGACAGTGAAGTATAATAAGCTCAGTAACAGAGGTTACCTGCCTCAGATATGCATTAGAATTTCCTGGCCCTTTCCTATCTCAGTCTATCAGTGCAGAAATTCTAATTCCAGCTGCGGAACTGATTGTTACCTTCAGCCTGGGATACAACTTTCTTTTATTCAAGGTCTCCTCAAATACAGTACAGGTATATGACTTTAGCTGAGCTTTAGTGAGAAAGCTATAATTATGATGTGAGCAAGACCAGAAGGGCAGCAGGGTACTGATATGAAAAGCTTGAAAAAAAGAAGAAAAAAGAATCTGAGGATGGTAGTCCAGTATTAGCAAGGATCAGACTAGGGAGACCCATTCCCTGCTTTCCCAGCCCAATGGCACATGAAAATAGAGCAGAAGCAATGTTATCAGGGTGATGTACATATCGACCATTAGCCTAGAAACTTCCTAATCTTAGATTTCTGTTGTTCATATAAAGAAATAGTTATTCTGAATTCTCAAGTCACATTTATCCTGCTTGAAGAGTCTCTTTGCCTACAGCAAAGCTCATTGGAACAGAAGTTACAGCATCTCCACTCCACACAACTCTCAGTCATATACTTAAATTCACATATATAATTAACAGATTTATAATTAACAGATACATAATTAACAAATATACTAACAGCACTAATGAAGAGTTGTCATGAGACTTGCCATGAATTGCAGAAAGATTCTGCAATAAGATAGCACACCACTGAACTTGAAATGAAAAATGTCTTTGTTAGTGATTTAAAACAACCAACCCCACTAATCGGAAAATGGGCAAGGAGGGTAGATCACAAGAAAGATCCATAATGATGAAGGAACTCTAAGGTAGATGCTGCAAGGATTCTAGAAGCCAACTGCTTGCAGCAATCCTGCTCATATCGCTAGTATCGCCAGAGCAAAGGGTTACATCATTTCTCATAAACCTGGATGCAAGGTAATTTGCTCTCCTGGATCTCTTTTTTCCCTGAGCACTCTCTAGCCATCACTTAGATCCCATCAATATCATTCATTAGCTTTTCAGTGTGTGACCTATCATTCTCTTTACCAGGATTCTGAGTTCATCAGTGCTGCAGCTCCATCCTCGCCTGCTCCCAGCTCTCTGTTCTATGATAGATCTCCCACTGAGATGATTGCTGGCCATCCCATTATTCCTCTCTCCTCCCGCAGGGACTTCTTTCCATTTTCTTTCTGTCATGAGAGGTACTTTGGCAATCCTTATAAAAACCAACCCCAACTCTCTCTAATGTAATGGATTCCTTCCTTCATAATCCTCATTACCTTCACAGCATTCCCAAAGTCAGCATTTGCCTCCACAGAATAGCGCCCTTAAAGGACTGCCCTGTTGAGTTTTGTAGTCTGCCAAGCATTGCCTCAAATGTTCACAAAACGCTCTATAATTCAAACACAAATACATTCCAGAAGCTGTAGAATTCTTTACCATATTCACTTAGTCACTGGCTAACAATTAAATTAGTAATAAACCATTTAACATGAGTCAAAAGTCACACTGCACAGCACTTCAACATGGTTACTTGAGATAGAAAGAATGTACAATGGTCCCCTTTTGACCAAGGCAAAGGAGAGAATTGAAGTTAAATTGTAGGAAAATATATGTTACATTCCTCTCTGTTGATTTTCCTGTATGACAACCAAGAGAGAATGCCAATGTCTCTTATCTCCATTGTGAATCATGATATCTCACTTTTTGAAGTGGACAGTAAAGTGATAATTCTTTTTCTGAACTTGCCCAGCAGAATCCTCAAATAATAATAGTGCATAAGGATTTCTCCCAGGACTTATCATTCTTAATACCTTCAATGAACCTCAGAACGCAATTTTTGACTGACATATCAATTTAAAGAAGGGGAAGGGGAAGTTGTAATCATAAAGTACCTAAATTAACATTATCATAGGAAGATTTCAGTTAAAATAAGCCTTCAAATAAGTTTACAGCAGTTTTATTCAGAAAAGACACCTCCCCATCTTGTTTTCTTCAAAGCAAAACTTTTTGATAACATTTTCCACCTGAGAAACTTTCAGGGGAAGTCATTCCAGAAACAAACTTATGTTAGTTATTTACTTTAAAAGATAGGAAATAAAACAAACAAAAAGTTCTTTCATGAAAGTTGATGCAAGTGTGACTGTCTCTTTTACATAGTAAATATCCTGCACAAATGCCATGAGACATGAAAGACAGTGGTGGAATGAATTCTAGCATAATTCAAATATACAAATAATGAATATGGGGTAGATGATTTACCAACAAGGCAGCACAGAACTTGCAATTGCTTCCATATAACTAGCAACTACATTTATTGCTTTATAGAACTTTCCTTGATATGAGACTTGCCATCTTGACCTGATTTCTAATCCATTATTTCTGCTTAGATCCATGTGTTCTGAGCTGCAATTAGAATGAAGTCTTACACGATTTTTGAAGACATGAATGAAGATGAATCAATCCCACATGATCTCTTTAAGAAAATGATTTATGGTATTTGCAAACATGGTACTTGTATGTGTCCAGCAGCCATAACGTAAATGAGATGTTCATGAACTTATGCCTTTGTCAGTGTCAAAGTAAACTTCCCAAACCCTTTTTGAAAGTCTCAGGAGCAATTATGAAGTGAGCTAAGAACTGGATATCAGTCTAGTCTCCTCAGTTTCACCTTTTTACCTTCATGAAAACTCCATATGTTCAGACACAAGATAATCAAGATCATTTGTATCACAGAAGTAGAACTATCTGACATAACCAATCAATAATTTTCTTCACATATCAAAAATAAAGAATAACATCTTGGAAAGTCTCATAACTCCTCAGGGACTTCAAGCTTCCTCATAACATTAATTGACATTCTAAACTATTCTCAAAATGTCTTACATTTGGCAGACTTGCACTGATACTAAATTGACTCAACTGAAAAGGAAGTGCACCACATTTGTTTTCACATTTTCATTTTGCCACTTTTTAAACACTCGATCTTTGAAATAAATCCACAAAACTTTAAGAATGTAGTTTGCTTGCTAACAGTCATCAATATGCTGATTGTCACTTGAACTACTTTTGATTGCATCAGGATACAAAATATCTATTATTAAAACTTAACGAAAAGGAAATAGTTGTTTATTCACACTTCAAAACACACAGAAAATATTGGGGTGCACAGCTAAAAAAAAATTTTCAATTGAAAGATTTTTTTTAAAAGAGTGTAACTCCTTTGACCCTATTGACATCTTACAAGGAAGTTTCACATTAATCTCATAGCCCCATTGCTCCTAAGCAAAGAATGATTTCTATTTACCGAGTTCTAAACTCCCATTGCTGTCACTGTATAATATTTGCTTTAGTATTAGTTTATCAAGTTTTGCTTCTGAACAAGACAATAAACCAATAGTGCTGACAGAACTAAGCTACTGATAACTGTAAGAGAGCATTTTCAACTGAGCATCGCCACTGCTTCAATCATAGTTAACCACGAATCACAAAGAACAGCAGAAAGATCCACAGTGAATATGTAACTTCTCTTCAGTTGTTGTTAATATTGCAAAACACACTGATATTTTTTTGATGCAATGGCAGCAGAAACTGTGATATATGGGTATGCTATGCTCATTTTGCAAGCTAAAAAGTAAGGCATGCAGGGAAGATTTACCTGGGCAAATCTGTGTCACTATCCCTGGTGATCTGCACGTTTTAAGGCCAGTCAATACAGTGCCACTATTTTGCCATCTTTTCTTTCCAGTACTATTATCACTAAACATAGTTGTTAAATGATACAAGGAAGAATTCATGTAAGTGATCTCCTGCTTGATGTTGACCTTTAGAATCAACTACTATGCTCTGTATATTGTAAAACACCTCTCAGAGAGGTAACAACTATTTATTCAACTATTATCTCCACTACACATAGGATTAGTAAAGTGACATACACAACTGGTATGGGTGGGACAAAATCCATTTGATTCTACTCAAAGCTGACACAGAGAAGTAAAGCAAGTGAACAAAACATCACTTGCTCACTGTTCCTAGCAGTACAGTAAACATAAAACTGAAAAACAGATACCAGGACTGGATTATTGTAAAAAAACTCTGGTTTAGTTTTTTGTTTTCAATCAATAAGCAGAGCAGCAATTAAATGACCTTATCTACTCCTGTATTGTCTTTTTAAAAGCTACTTATTCCTGATATGTAGTTTTCCCAATTATCTTTTATGCCTTGCTATATCCTATATGATTGGAAGAAGGTCTAACTATTGTTATTGCAGACACTGAGGCAGTTTCACATAAAAAGATATATTCTCCAAAACGACAGTTTGGCACTTCTCCTATCTGGTCAATGTTTCAGTAAATATTCATTAGCTAAAGCGCCTCTGGTGAACCACTGAATGTCATCTCATATTTAATCAGAACTGCACAATTCAGTTTCTTATAGGTCAGCATTAAAAGTATACATTCCCAATATTCTTACTGGAACTTAACTAATCTATATTTATTCTAGTACAGTAATGTTTGTTTCACCTGTGATGAAATACCTGAAGCAATAGTACTCCAGTTCTCCTTTATGGATAGGTATTTTGTAATTATCTGTTTTAAAGACCACTTGAGAAACCTCTCTTCCCACACATCTCTCTTCCAAGCTAAAGGCACTTCCCTAAACTTTTCAGAACAACTGAACCTCCCCAAAATTATTATTACTCCTCTGTTCTTAAAGGCTTCCAGTGACGGATACCGTACCTACAGCCTCCTCCAATGCCTAAAACCCTTTCTTGTGATTATGAAAATTATGATTTCTTTTTCCAGTTCCTTGTGGAGAGAAACAGTTCCCTTTATGTTGAAACAGGTTCTTACAGTATAAATACCTACACACGGAGATTACTTTCTACACAAAATTTTGCTTTATTGACTTATTTTGCTTTACCAGTGTGCTTACATCTTCTATGTAACACATGCAGATTGTTTACTTTTTTGATCTTCTAGTGCTGCATGTTCCTTTTGTTGATGGCCCATTTTTAGCCACAAAAATACTTGCACGTGTAAAGCTTATTTTGATTATGCATTGGCAGAGAGTCGTTCTTTACGTCCCTCACATGTTCTGAACAAAGAATGACACTTGATGTCACATCAGTTGTACTAAATCAGTGATGAAATGATACCAGTGTATTGCTTCTGGAAATCAGCTTATCTTCAGGAAGACAAAGCCAAAAGACCAAGGCATCCCATAACCGAAGTACAAAAGACTAGAGTCATAAGCATATTTCAGGCAAAATCAGGGGAAAAAATATTAAAATTAATTTGTAGATTAAAAGGAAGGAAAACAAATTTACATTTAAGGAACTGGATTCAGTTCCTTAAATTCAGTTCCACAAAGCAGCCCTTTCAGGGAGATGGAGGATACAGAGGCTGCCAGGGTTGAGAGCGTACACCAAACATTGCCAGCAGCCAAAGCTGAACAATTTAATTTTATTTTTTTTTAAAAGGGGATTTTAGGAACTGGATTACTAATTCCTTTAACCAGATGTGGCACAAAGTGACATGACGTAACACTTCTGAGAAACTCATGATATCTGAATTCCCAACTCTTCATGTGAAGCAACAGTTTCTGCAGTTTAGGGGCAAGATTGAAAAAAGAAAAAAATACTTGGTACTATTATTGACAACAAATAGAACAAGTGCTCATAACAACTTCCCTTAATTATCACACCTGATTTTAAAATGCCTGTTTAGGCAGCAGTATCATCATCAGAACTTAACATAATTTCCAAGAAAAATCTTGTAAAACAATGTTCTTAAACCCATTTTTATCTAAGTATTGACACTTCTCAATATTAAAAATTATTCAGAAATAACATCTGAAGTTATGGTTTTTGGATTAATATGCAATGGGCATAAAATAGCCAAACTTCAATAATTTCTCATATATCTAAAGAAAGTTTCAGAATTTCATCCTGTTTCTGTTTCAGAAGAAAAAAATCCCTGAGGTGAGGGGACATGCAGATTTATGAACCAATGGAAGGAATTGTCTCTACTGTCAGAAACTTAGCAGTCACATCCTCTTGCTGTAACTCAACAGCAGTTTATGTGAAATAGAAACCTTATACCAAATTCTCCCTCCATCTAAGTAAATTCTTTAAATTACAGCAGCACATCATTTAAGAGTAGCTCTTACCTTCTGAATAGCCCTGGCCCATCTTGCTTTTGCAAAATTACTTCCATCAGCTTGATCTTTATTTCTGCTGGAGAAAGGGAGAGAATAAACAACTACTCAGAACTGCAAATTAAGAAAAAAAATTAAAATAATTCTGATAAGTCTAGGTACAAGCAAATCGAAGTCAGCTAAAACCCATTAGCCATTTCCTCTGTTTATATTACGCTCTATACACAAGAAAATATCAGCTTTGTGGAAATTGTTTTTAATACAAAGACACGAAAATGTATCCTGGTAATTAGCACAAGGGTAACTTTACAGTTAGCAGGAAAAGAGCATATCCAAAGTCACACTTTCTCATCTTTGTGCTAATACAAGCTGTTTGGCAAGTACTTTTTCAGTGAGTGGATTCACAATTATGATCTATTTAGCTCTCAAGATGGAAGATTTGTTTTATTCCTATCCAATGAATGATACCAAGGGACAGATCCCCTGTTGCAGGGGATGACCAGAATAGAGACAATCATCTAATGCATTTTTCCATTATGCACATCTGTTTTCAATTCTGGCCCACTGTTAGCTGGTAAAACAGAATGTTTACATGAAGCATCCCCAGACCTAACAGTGACTTGACTATGAAGTTAGAACACAGCATACATACAGTTGACTCATTGTACTGGGAAAATAAGGAGACAATAGACAGTAACTACAGCAAAACACAAGGCAGTAACTCCATATGCACAGTTTCTCTGCTGTAACAATATTAAAATGAAGTTCTGAAACATTGCCCATGTATACAGGTATTCTGAAACAATTATGTTCAAAGAGAGAAGACTGTCTCACAGTATCCCCTTAGGATTGCAAGGGATTCCATTCATTCCAAGCGTAAACTAGCTTGAAAAGGCAGGATTCCTGCCCTTTGCATTATTATACACCAAGTGTATAAAATAGCCTTGGTAAAGGAATGTATTTCCTGATCATAGTGGGTTCAGAAATGAAGATTACAAGGTTTTAGACATAAAATGGGAGGAGAGAAGAAAATAAGAGGAAAAGCACCAAGAGAGGAAAAAACCCCCACAAAACAGGAAAAAAATTTGAATTTCCTCAGTAATTGAATATGCTTGTGAAATACAAACCTGGCACTGTCACCAAGTCTTTGTAAACTGCACTAAAGGACTTACTGAGAAGACCTCCTGGAAGCATTTATATCTCTCAAGGCCTGGAATAAAGCTCTACAAGGGAAGGAAATAAAAAACTCAAACCAAAACCCTCTATGAAAAAGAAATCACAACAAAATCATCTATTGATTACATAAGCATCATTAACAGATCTCTAGCAAATCTTTGAACTAACAATCTGTTATGCAATTTGTTGCTCCATCACAGAAGTTGTACAGTTACACAGGCCAATTATAGTGAGAATTCCTTATTCAGCTATTTTACCACACGTGTGAAGAAAGCTGAAAAATATTAGTTCAGTTCATGGCTGTTAAGCAAAGGTTAAAATAATTAGTACAGACTCTACCACTCTTGCAAGAATCTTATTCAAAAGATACTGCCTTCAGCAATAAAGTTAAGTGTCAAAATAAAAGTATGCAGCAAAATTCCATATGTACAATCTACAGAAGACAGTAGCAGTCTGCCTAAGTAAAGCTGCAATATATTTACATTATTCTTCAACGATATCCCTAGGTCTACACACTTACTACTTAATTATCTTGGACTTTTAAAATAGTGCTCCTTTATTTGAGGAGAAAAAATGTTCCATCTGATATGCACAGTTGAGTGCACATGATGCAGACTAAGTATGAAGAGGCTTGTGTTCCCCTGCCTTCTTCTCTGAGGCTGCATGTTTGCAGCCTTTTTTTCCTTTTCACAACTATTCACCTTTTTTTTTTTTTTTAATCGTAAGGTAAATCAGCCAAGTTATACTAATAATTAGTCCACCCCCTCCTGAAACTGTTAGCTAGACTGGAAATACTAGATAATAATTAACATGAGGATTTATTAGGGTAATTAACCTCAAGGAGAGATGGTTGTCAAAGTTGATTCAGAAGGAACAGAGAAAAATTACTTTATCTTCACTGAAAGTAGGGTCAAGAGTATTAAGTTTTGAGACATAACCTACACAGGCAGACAAAAACATGTAACTGGTTTGAAACACTTTTAGAAAATCATTGGTCTGTGATCAGACTTCTGAGCAGTGCAAACAAGTAAGACAGTTGCATACACATCTTATGCTACATAAAAACTCAGCACAGACTTCAGGAGCAGTTTTTTTTCCCCTGCCCATTTCCTTCTGACACAGTGATTGGTCTAGTTAGGCAACAAATGATTGTTAAATTTCTACACAGGTATATTAAAACTAATTAGTTACCTGGCAGTAAACAGTTTCTTAGTACTGAATAATGCTTCCAGATGGCATGTAGTTTACAGGAATTGTGAGCAGCAAAGATCACCAGATACTGCTGGGAATCATCTGTACTGCTAAATAAACTATGTAAAAGTACAGTAATTTAGTCCAGGCAAATACATTGCTATGTTTTGGGGTTTTTCCTGAAAAAATAACAATAGATTAGGAAGATTTCACATAAGCATTAAGTCAGAAAAGATGACTTGAATTTACTGCTGGAAGCATTTCAAAGGAGTAAGCAATCTCTAAGTGAAATACAAGTTTCACCATTGATATCAAAGGAGGCAAAAATCTCACTCTAGTACAATTTAATTAATGGAGCTGGACAAATCACTTGAGCTCAAGATTAGAGATAGTTTCCACATATGAATCAGACAGCAGCCAGAATAAATCCTAAAACTAAACTAAAATGAAATCAGGTCTGAAAAAATCAAGCTGCACTGACAAAGGAAGCAGAGAGATAAAACCCTACATTTATAAAGAAATGGCAATTTAGAAGGATTGAACTGTAACCAATAGAGGAATAAAGAAGTATAACTTTTGAAAAATGTTCTAGATCTGTGAGATTATGGATTTTGTTTTGTCATCTTCACGTTTTTGTTGTTGATTCTTTTTTATAATGCAAAAACAAGAAAAGAGGCATAAAAGAAGTTGCCATTCAAAACCTACTGTTACATCCTCTGAAAAAGCTTCATTCACACTACCTTTTACATGTGACAAACTAAACACTCCCTGGGACAGAACTCTACAGTATGACAGAAGAAGGAATTCTATTTCACTCTGACAGTAAAATGCTGAAAGGTCTTTTTATGAAACTTCAGTAGTTAGAATTCCATCAGTGCAAAAGCTAACATACACAAAAAGGCAAGATGTTTTATACAGAAACTTGAATTCACACTGATAACAAATACTTGGACAGGGTTCATAGAGACAGCCCACAGAATGTGACATCTTATTATGCTTCTGAGACAACCACAAAATTATTTAGGAATAAACTTATCAAGTACATAAATTCCCAATTCTTTTCAGTCACATCACACTTCAAAAGATGTAGGTGGATTTTAGATTTGACATTGTGAGAGTTGTTATTTGATTAACAGTTCTTAAACACTAACTTGAACCTTTCCTTTGCAAGACTGGGTGGCATCTTGTTTTCTTCATGATGGAAGAATTTATCCAATTACATTCAACCTTATTCTGAAGAACCAGTGCCACTGAAGGTTTGATGCTGAAGTATGTGAAAACAGAGATGCAGAGTGATCCACATGTAAAATACTTAGATGCCAATTCTTGCCACTGAAAACAGTGACCTCGACTGAAAGGCATCATTCAGACAGGTCAAAAGGACAGCTTGTAGTTTTGATCTTAGTACATTTAGTATAATGCCAGTAAGAGATACCTCATATTTTCCCCTACATATAGAAGAGTAGCTTCAAAGACAACGTCTATTTTTTCAAGTGTGCCAAGGCACTAAATCAACATTTTACAAAGTAATCTCCAGGATTTTCTGATAAAAAGATACTACAAGGCAGTCTTGCCACCTGAGAAATCTTCAAGATACATTACCTCTTCAGTGCTGCAATAGCTACATTTATTCTTTCCCAAGTGCCAGATACTTATCAGAACAAAAAAACATTCAATTAGGACAGAAACTGATTGATCAGACCAAAGGCTATCATAGAAGACAGGTAACACAAAGAAATACGTGTTAATGTGAATGAGACACTAGTAAGATACTGTTCTGTGAAGTTCCAGTTTCTAAGCAATCTTGAATCTGTCATCTTCAAGTGTCATCTTGGACTGTTCCCAGAAAGAAAACAACGTCTAACTGACACTTAGAAATGTTATGATTTGCCACTACACAGCTATTTGTTTGTCATCTGTTTATCACCTATTTCAATACCATACCTTTAAGATAATCTTTTTCTTCTAAAATGTCCAACTCAAAAAAATACTGATATGAGTAGTTTTTTTATCAAATTATTCTGGAAAGATATTTTTCTTTATTCATCTAAACTCAGTCTATCTTCTACATTAGTGTCTCTGTTCACAATCAATGCGTAACCTCTCATTTAAAAAGCATGCTGTATAAAACCAGTTATCCAAAATACCTCATTTCTGCAAGTTACTCAGAGCACTCTAAGCAGAGATGCCAAAAGGTTTGTCAAATAAATTTATTTTAATTATGCAACAGAGTGCCTGCTTTCACAGAGACATAGCATGAATCTATAAAGCTCTACATTTTTTTTAATGAGAAATATTTTGGAAAATATTAAAATAAAAAATTATTTTTATCAATTCTATTTATCATCAACAACTCAATAATTATACCAAATCCATAGTATTACTTTTAAAACAATATTTCACCTCTCTCTTTCTGCCAGGGCTCTGAGTGTACCAATAAATCTCATCAGACCAGCCTGACCTGGAGCTTCCACAGAGGATCCACAGCTCCATTTAAGCTCAACCCTGGGCTTCCAATCCCTGTCTGAGATGACAGAAGGAAGTCTCTAGTTCAAGTACAGCTCTGCCAATGTACACAGGGATCTAGATCTTCTGGACTGCTTTCCTGGCTTGAATTTGACTCTGCATCATTGCTATGGATCTGCTCAGTGATCGTTGTACTGCGTCTTACTCTGGTTGCCGTTGCTGGACCTGATCCTTGCCTGTAAGCATTGACTTACCAGTTTGACTTCAGACCCATCTCATGATACGTCTGTCATCCACACTATTGTTTAACACTTGCTGTTATTCCTAGGCTTGCCTTGGGGTAGCGGGTTGGGGCACTGGCTTGTGAGGCCTCTGCCCTGTTTGCTCTGGTTTTGTGCCTGACAGCCTATCCCTTGAGGAGTAGCTGGGTCCACTGGCTCATCTTCAGTTACCTAATACCTTAATTCTTCATTCTGGATTTGTAAAAACATAGCTGAGTATGAAGATTTTTGTTTTCACAGGTGCCACAAAGATTGGATTCATAGTTGCATACTACATGGATGTTGTAAATCTTGACTTCAGTAAAGCTTTTGGTACTGTCCCCCACAACATCCTCATAGAAAAGCTCAGGAGATGTGGCAGAGATGGCTGGTCAGTGAGGTGGATTGAAAACTGGCTCCACAACAGAACTCAGAGGGTCGTGATCAGTGCCACAGACTCAACTTGGAGGTCTCTGGCAAGTGATGTCCCCCAGGGATTGTACTGGGTCCAGTTTTGTTCAGTATCTTTATCAACGACCTGGATGAGGGGATTGAGAGTACCCTCAGCAAGTTCACTGAAGATACAAAACTGGGGGGGTTGGCTGACACCCTGTTAGGCTGTACAGCCATCCAACGTGACCTGGACAGGCTGGAGAGCTGAGTGCAGGCAAACCTCATGAAGTTAATAAGGACAAGTGCAAGGTCCTACACCTGGGGAGAAATAACAACATGCACCAGTACAGGTTAGGGGCTGCCCTGCTGGAAAGCAGCTCCACAGAGAAAGACCTTGGAGTGCTGGTGGACAGCAAGTTCTCCATGGAACAACAATGTGCTGTTGTGGCCAAGAGAGCCAATGGGATCCTGGGATGTATCAAGAAAGGTGTGCCCAGCAGGGCTAGGAAGTTGTTCTAGCTCTCTACTCTGCCCTGGTGAGACCACACCTGGAATCCTGTGTCCAGTTTTGGGCTCCTCAGTTCAAGTGAGACTGAGACCTGCTGGAGAGAATCCAACAGAGAGCCATGAGAATGATTAGAGGACTTGTGTATCTCCCCTATGAAGAGAGACTGAGACCCTGGGGCTATTTAGTCTGGAGAAGAGAAGACTGAGAGGGGATCTGATCAATGTCTATCAATATGTGAGGGGTGGGTGTCAAGTGGAGGGGGCCAGGCTCTTTTTGGTGGTTCACAGTGATAAGACAAGGAACAATGGGTTCAAACTTGAACATAGAAGCTTTTACCTCAACATGAGGAGAAACTTCTTTACAGTGAGGGTGACGGAGTACTGGAACAGGCTCCCCAGGGGGGTTGTGGAGTCTCCTTCTCTGGAGAACTTCAAAACCCACCTGGATGCATTCCTGTGCAGACTACCCTGGGTGATCCTGCTCTGGCAGGGGGATTGGACCTGATGATCTCTTGAAGTCCCTTCAAACCTCTGATATACTGTGATACATAATTTTACAGCAACCTTTTAAATAGATCCTGCTGAGAATTTCACAATGTGAATTAAAACATTTAACTTTACAAAAAGACAAATAAAAACCCCCAAAACAAACACACACACACACACAAAACTACAAAAAATTCATTTGGAATAATTCTAGAAAAGAAAATGTACATCAACATGTCATATCAGCTTATCATCATTTGTTCTAAACTGCAATTTGCTTTGCCAAAGTAAATCTGTTTTGTTCCCTGCTACACTTCCTAACAGTTTTATACGTAATTCATGGCTGTTTTTTTCCGGACAGAATTGTCAATTCCCTTTTTTTTTTTCCTTGGTTCTCTTAATGTCCTTTTTCTTGATTTCTTTCAAGCACAATGTTTTTCTCTACATACTGCTGTTAATTTATCAATTTTTCCATGTTTTTAATTCAAAATTTTTTAACATAAGAAAAAAATAAGTGACAAATGTAAAGTTAACATAAGAAAGCCCATAAAAAACTTTTAAATTTCAAATTCCCTATATGTATGAGACACAGCATTTCCCAGATCTAATTGTAAACTCTCTATACTTTTCCTGCTATGCAGAGCTACTGCAACATTTAAAAAAAATAAATCAGCTTTTTTGTGATTCTATGGTAACTACTTTTACTCCAACCAATAGCAATAGTTTTAGCCACAAAAGATGTGAAGGAAAAACACATTTGAGAAAAGCAAGAGGGTGGAACTGGATTTGGAAAGGCAGTAGAGCAGGAAGGACCATCAAGGAGTGTGTTAGCCTGAGTGACAGATGAGAATTAAGCCGGAGGAACAACAGAATGAACTCTCAGCACAAAGGGCTTCATTTTACGTAAGATGTAAACCACTATTACACCAATTTTCTCTTGTTGAAAAATATCTGCCTTATTCTAGTAAGATAAATGAATAACATCATTTATTTGCAGTTTTAAATGACTGATCTATAAAACTAAACATGTAGAGCAGAATCCCTTCCTACTCACTCTGCTTTATATAAATTAAGTAAAAAGTAGCTGCCCAAGTAGCCCAAAAGCTTAGAGGAATGCTCATACTTAGGGAAGTCACACGGTGGGTGTTTGATGTAAACAGCCATTCTACCCTGCCTTTGAAACATGCAAGTATGCATGAGTTATATTCCTATCTAGAGGAAAAATAAACCAATTCTTTTAAGACAGCAAATCAAAGAAGAACTAGTTGCAGCAGCCACTTATCAAGATTCCCATTCTCTTTTTTGAACTATTATGGACGTGAGATGTTTCTTAGGCTTTTCTACTCTGAGAGTACTTCCATATAGATTGTGCTTTCAGGAAATGCACCAGTGAGTGCCTAACACTACAATACCAGCTTAAAGAAAGAATGCAAGTTTAAATAAGTGAGTTTCAGCTGAGATGTACAACTGCCTGAAAGTATTGCTTGGAGGCACACGTATATCACCCTCCTCTCCACACCCACCTCCACCCTCCCCCACCCCCCCACAAAAAAAAAAAACAAACATGAATAAAACACCACAGGCTCCAGTAAATGCAGTATGTCTGAAAGACTAAGAAACAATATTGACTATTATAAGACATCCTACTGCGAGATGTTCCTCACAACTTTCCAGAACAAATGAAGCTGCTGTCCTGGGAAGTAGTTTTTCCCTTCTTCAAAGGTGTGGAAAATCATGGTATAACATTGTGAGAAAGTAAAGCACAGTGATAGAACTGGAGTTCTCTAAAACAATGGCACAGGGACTGCAATTATGTAACATGTGGCTTCATTTTGGAGAACAACCTCAGAATAAGCATTAGATGCAAAACTCCCCCTAGTTACAATGTCAATTTATTTCTATATTTTAAAAGTAACATGCCAGTTCTGAAAGTCTGGGAACTGGTGTACCTTTTTTCTTAGCCTGCCTTTTCCTTTTCTTTCTTTTGGACCTTATTTCTTTTTGGTAGTAAACATGAAAGGACACAAAAATTAACTATGGAAAATATGTTACTTTTACCTGTTCCGTCATATAACTTAAAGGAACAATCGGACATGATCAAGACATAAACACATATAGACAAATGTTATCTGCTTAAACAGCTATGGTATGTAGTTAATCTGTTATCTATGGAAAAAACTGAATCAGTTACACTGAACTAGCTATCAGTCTATATCTAGAGTCAACTGCCATAAACACCATTTCTGTATATAATTGAATTGACAAATATCAGTGTAAAGAATATATTAATATTTAAATATTTACAGAATAGCTAAATTAGGTGTTTAATACAGCCATTCAAAACAGTCAAATCTACTTTCCCAAATTCCCAGATTTTTCTTATTTTAATAGTACAAATGCAGTTATT
Organism: Indicator indicator; assembly: GCF_027791375.1. Taxonomy (NCBI): domain Eukaryota; kingdom Metazoa; phylum Chordata; class Aves; order Piciformes; family Indicatoridae; genus Indicator; species Indicator indicator. The sequence goes on from NC_072025.1 coordinate 9,546,292, forward strand.
TTGAATAAACACATCTCTGTCTTGAATTAAGCTTTACAATTATCATCATCTTTGAAAGTGCTTAATACTAGATAAAAAGAAATCCTATGAAAAAATATGGCCTTGTAATACAGTGGTGAGGCTCAATTTAGCAATAGAAAAGTTTGTTTAAATTCAATAAAATGATCTGGGAGAAAGAGGTAAAAGCAAGAATTCCGTAGTCAAGTTAATTGCTTTTGTTTTAGCTGAACTTGCTCAGAGGCTTAGTTATCTGTTGAAAAAGACATCAGCTGAGATGAAATGCTGATGACTGCACATGTGCTTAGAACAATATAGCAAAACAGCTCTTGAATTGCTGATGGTGCTCACCCTAATGAAGCACTTGTACTTTGTAAATACCCTACAACAACTTTCTACTATGTGTAAACAGGCCAAGGATCACAACAGCCAAAAAGATGCTGTAGCACCTTGTGTATATATATATATATTCTATGGGCTAACTGCATCCAGGAGCTTGATAACCCTTTTGCAAACTCATTTATTTTCTAGTAATTTTATGTTGAAGCTACATGCACTAGGACTCTACTTTTTTCTGTGCACGAGAATGCCATTTAAATGCATACACAACTACTTGTTCTCTCAGAGAACACACAACTTAATGTAACAGGTTTTTGTCAACTTTGACCTTGTGTTTGAGCTCTTTTTCTGGTAGAACTGCTGTTAGATGTGGCTCAAGCATGACTCAAGTGTCTGACACTGCACATATTGCTGCATATCCCAACAGCCTTTTCTATTCCTCATCAGAAGAGCACATCTTTTTGAGTGTCAGCTGCTCACAGACAGTGTCTTTCCCAAGCTACTATACATAGAGAATACCATGAATGAAAAGTAATACAGTCTTCAACAGTTGATATGAAAGCCAAAATTAACAGTAAAGAGAGAGACCTCTTTTTAATCTCAGTTTGCCTTTGCTGGTAGAAGGGGGGGTGATTATACAAACGTAGAAATCTATCTGCTTAGAGACCACTACTGAGTGATGTTCTTAAAAGCTGACTGGACTCTCTTCTGAGCATTTAACTGCACTCAGTGAAAGGTGATTGCAGAGAAGTAATACAATTGTTGCCACTTCATTGCTTGCCCCTTCCACCCATTATCCATCACTGTCTTCAACACTTAGAGAAGCAGAAAGACCAAAGATTGGTGGTGAATGGAGCTAAATCTGGCTGGCACCCAGTCACTAATGCTGTCCCCCAGGGTTCAGTACTGGGGCCTGTCCTCTTTAATATCTTTTTTACCAATCTAGATGTGGGGATTGAGTGTGCCCTCAGTAAGTTTGCAAATAACACCAAGCTGGGTGTCTATCCCTACCCTATGCTAGAGGGTAGGGAAGCTTTACAACAGGATCTGGACAGGTTAAATTAATGGACCACGGCTAATTGCATGGCCCACGAGAAGTGTCTAAGGCAGCTGGGGTTGCTCAGTTTGGAGAAGAGGAGGCTGAGGGGAGACCTCATTGCTCTCTACAGCTGGTTGAAGGGAGGTTACAGTGAGGAGGGGGCCAGCCTCTTCTTGATGACAAGCAATAGGACTTGAGGAAATTGTTTCAAGGGACTGGTTGATTTTCATGGCCTCTTCCAGTCAGACATATTCTGTGATACTGTGATTCTGTAACTTGAGGTCATTTCCTCTATACCTAAATGAAGATTCCATGCTCTGTCCCCCATAGTAATGGAAACATATTACTTATGGTTTTATTTGTTTATAAAACTTCCAGCACATTCTTGCTGAAAATAATCACGTTGTCATTCAGAAATTTTTAAAAAATAAATTAAAAAAAACCATTAAATGTTATGATGCACATCTGATAGGACTAATACCTTAGTTTGCTTTCTTCTAGGCTGAGACCACTTTCCATGGATAACAGACTGTCATACGTATCTTGATTTGAATGTCTCATGTTTTGAAGGGGTGTCCATCTTTGCCAGCCTCTGGAATCTAAATCTTTGTGGGTATCTGCAGAGAAACCAAAAAAGCTGCTAGAAGTCTTTTGATCCATTTTACAGAAGGAATTTCTAAAAGAGGAAGTGCACATAAAATTAATAAAAATAATTCATTACATTCATAGTACCAGGGAAATAATCAAGTAAGTTACAAAAAAAAAAAAAAAAAATATTTACATCACTTTTCCCAGGAATAGCAGAGAGTTCCAAGACCACCTTGAGACTGTTGCTCTGAAAACTTCAAGAGGCCTAAAACAATTACCTTTTTGTTACACAGTCTTGGGAACAGTTCATTTTGCAATTGAAAAAGGAGCAATAACTAGACTGATAAAGAAATGAATCTCAGTTTTCCAGTCCAATTTCAGTTCTTAACTGGCCATGTATTTTTTTTATGTATCCATGCACAGCATTCCAAGATGTGGGGTTTGGGGGGTTTTTTGTTTGTATTTTTTGTTTGCATTTGTTTGTATTTTGTTTTTATTAGGAGGTTTTGTATTCTAATTAAAGGAATCAAATTTTTCTTCATTTCCATGTGCTATTGTCCTAGAACTGAACTTTTTTGAAGTTATCATCTCTGGAGAAACCTAACAAATCTCATCGTAATTGGAGGTACAAACTGATTTCTTGCAGAATATTTTACTCCATAAATCATTCCGTTAGCTTTCTTGAAAGCAAAGGGTTGATGACCTGGTTCAAATTGTGAGGAAATTTTTTCCATACTGATTAGAAGAACATGTGCCCATTTCTTAGTCCTTTTTTGATGTTTTGGTAACATATTAGGAACTACATTTTGATTTATTTCCTCTACATTTACTCACACTTAATTAGCAGTCAAAAAAAGTAAAATTCATGTCATATCTTTTGCTCAAAATAAAAGCAACGCTGTTGTGAAACAAAGAAGATAAGAACATACTTTGGAAAATAGCAGAATTGTGTGGTTTTCTTACTACATAAAGTTAATGTCAACTTCTATATTTTAAGTATATGTGAATTATTATACTAAGGTGCTCTGCACTTGGAATTTTATACTTTGATGTATGAGTTTTCCCAACCACTCTGCTATGATTTTTCAGGATGTTGTTTTAGGCTGATCAAAATGGTATCACAACAGTTTGGTTTATTATTTTCTAATACCTTGGTGTAACAGTGAATTAGTATGGTGACTAATACAGAAACAGGGATTAATCTCATTATTGATACTTTGTTCTTGTTACCACATTTGTTCATTTGCTTATTAATGTATATGACAGTAAGTGATAATGAATTTCAACCAGGTCTACTATATATGGAGCAAAATTACTGTATTTCATAACAAAACCTGATTATGCTTTAAAACTCCTGAATATTAGAAACATAAAAATGTTTGCAATTCAGTTGCAATTCAGAGTCTGTTTTATTACTGTGAATTTTCTTCCAAAGTTTTAAATATACGAGAACCTTACTTTACTTAGCAGTCTTTTGAATGGAGCTCAGTCTAGATGGCAATGGTGAAACGACAATTTATTTTCTACCACAACTGTTTGATAATACTTGTAGATAAAAGTACTCGTGAATGAACTAATGATGTTAAAACACTTCCTGTTACTGCATACAAATGCAGCTCTATTGTCATGATGGCACAGAAGGCTCCTTACTATCTGTAAGCATCTGGCATTCTCAAATGGACATCTTTCAGGAAATGCGAAAAATAACTGCAGTTTTCTAGCTTTCCAATGTAATTTGCCATAACCAAGAGGCTGCACCAATTCTAATAGTCAAGGAGAGATTCTCAGCTGATCACAGACAAGCTGAAAGTCATTCGACAGAATAAGTAATCCAAATGGAATTCCTCAGTCAAAGTCCAGATAAAGGGGAAAAATAAACCTAGAGCTTTCTCAATACCTGAGACAGTAGTCTTGAATTCTCTCTGCACAGAAAGCTATAGTGTCAGAGTGACATCTGCAGGATTTCCACAACATTCCACAACTGCAGTCCCAGGGACTGTCTTAAAACACTCTTGGATATATGTATTTGGAAAGAAAACACAGGTGTCAACCTATGAACTGACACTCCCTTTAAACAGCAGCTTGAAATCAGTAACATCCTGGATTTACAGCTTGTAAACACAAAATTAGTTTCTGTATCAGTCTTGTGCCAGCTTTATAGATATGAAAACTATATAAGGACACACTTAAAAAATTCTGCTAGTTCAAAGGAGGTTTCAAGAAGAATTTATGGCGCACAGAAAAATACAATTTGTGCCATTTGTTCTCCTTTTATAATGAGTATTTCACTGTTACTGCACAAATTGTTGTCCTTTTCTGTCATGTTCTTCATAAACTGTTCATTCCTTGTACTCCTATTCTCTTTTTATACTTAAGAACTCAAGATCATTCAATATATGTACAATGTCCATCATGCTTCAAGGAAAAAAAAAAATCTCCTAAGTGAGCATAATCCAGATGAAGACACATTTGAACAGTAAGAAAAAACCTCTTCCATAAGAGGTTTTTACTTAGACAAATGAAAATTGCTTGTTGCTGCTGGGGAAAATATGCCAAAACAAACTAAACAAAACCCAGAAGGTGACTAGGACTTAGGTTATATTTTAAAATATTTTGTTGGCACAGAAATACTAAATAAAGAGTAATTTTTGTAAAAACCCCAAGGGATGTAAGCCCTTTTGTGACTCAGAAGAATCCACAAGAGTTCACAGCTACTCTGTGAAAATGTATACATTCTATCACGTGTATTAAAAGGAGTGTAGTCATGCAGACTACACCCAGACACATCAGAAATAATGATTTTTTTTCTAGTCAGCATTACCTCTATTGCCAAGTTCAGCCTCAGACAATGCATTTCAAAAGGAACATTAAACAGCTGAATAGCATATTTTTGGTATGATTTCTATTTTCTTTCAAAAGATAAATAATGTTTCATATATCTTCACATTTGAAACCTTTTCTTCTTGTACAAATTTTAGAACTAGTCTTTTCAGTCATAGTTCATTACACTGTTTAAAAAGGGAACTACTAAGTTCACAAGGATAAATTAACTTATTTGGTATATTGGACCGCACTGCGTAGACGGACTGATAATCTTTATAGTCAATCTCTTTGTATTATACATGGAAATAATGTGAAGTGATTCATTGTTTTATATTTAGTTTCCATTTTCACCTTCATATACAGGGTTTTCATACACATATATGTATTTTCCATCTGCACATGTGCTGTTCATAAAGGCAGACAACTTTTTCTAATAAGAAGCCCTAGATTTTAGCAAAGCTTACATGGTGCAAACAGTTTGTCAAAGCTGACATGACACAGCTTAACGCAGAATCTCGTAGATTGAGCCTTAAAGAAGCACTTTCTTTACCTCTACAACACACATGTGGATGAACACTAACCAGTGAAATGGTTCATCCAGCTCCTCATGGAAAGTGGCTCTCAGTGATTCTGTTACTTATCAGCATCAAGTCTAGAAATGCTCCAGTGATGAACAAACCTATAGCATTCTATAGAAAAATTATTATTTGCCATTCTCTTTCAGGAACTTAAAGGGGAGGAGAATGCAAAGCTGTAGTGAGATTGATCCATAACTCACCAAATGGTAATGCAAAGTAGACATCCAGTAAGATCTCATGTGAAGTTGGTGTTTTTGTGCCTTGAATCTCACTCCCATTTTTTATTACTTCAGAATGCAATGTCCACCAGGAACCTGGACCTTCCTAGAAAAAAGTACTCTGAATGTTACCTGGGCAGGAATTGTCTATTAGCATTATCTACCTTTTCCTGAATGAATGCTCCCCTGAGTCAACAGGATTTTCTTTATGACACCAGTAGGTTAAGGATCTTTTCTAGAATTTTCCAAATTTTGTTTATGTCAGTAGTAGTTAGGACTTCACTGAGTTTTCTCATAGGAATGGAATTTGAAAGAATAAATTATTTTTTCTACAATATAGACAAATACACATTAAGATGGTCACATGATAAAGACACAGGAAATGAATATTAAATACTGGTTTTATGAACTGAGATGTTCTAGTTCCTTTTGAACTAGTACCAAACAAGTACATTCTAGCAAGACCAAAGCAATCAATATATGCTAATGACCAAGCCAAAAAAAGAGCTTCTGAAGTAACACACTTCTATATGTTATTTCTGAGTTACAAAGCCCAGAGCACAGCTGTGGAGTTAAGATGAGCAGGATAAAAAGCAAGGGAAGTTCCACAGTGGCCTAATTACAAATAAAGGCTTAGAACTGCCTGAATAGTCAGCAAGTGGTAACTCAGTAACAGCTAAGGTAGCAGAGCAAAATAACCTGCTTTGGGGCTGAAAGGTGCTTGGCTTGGGATTACTTTCTTCCTCTGCTTCCATTCTCAGCAGAATCACTGAAATGTCAGTTCAATGTACATATGAATATTTACTGGTTCCTATATAGAAATGGATACAGAGATGGATAGCATGTGCTCTAAGAATAAGTAGTTCTCTCATTCTCTTTTCTTCATCATCTTTACTGTTTTCTGGAAAATTTAAAGACAAACTTACTTGCAGATTTTTTTTCTTAAATTCATCTTCCCTGATTCAGAGTTATTTGTTAAAAAAAACATACTCCATGGACTACACATAGCATATTTATGAATGGGAGAATTGTGGAGTATTAGAATAAGGTACCTCTTTTTCCATTTTCAGACAGTTTTGCAGCACTTGCAGATCACTTCAGAATTTCCACACTTCCAAAAACCTTCCTTGTTGTCTAACCTAATAGAGCCAGGCCAGGAACCTGAATTTGCAATTTCCACTTTCTAATTACCTAAAGCAAACTCCTTCTGCCTTCCTAATAGTTTGTGAGCACACTTACTGAGCTATACCTGACTCAGCATGAGAGCCATTTCTCCGTGGTATATGGTTAATGCATATAAGTTCTCACTTTGAGAGTCACATGTGCATTATGGCTCAGTATTACAGACTGAAACAAATGAGAAAAACATACCTTAATCATAATTATCATCACAGGATTTAGGGAGAATAAGAATGAGAAATTCATTGAATTTTACTCAGTGTTTTATATGTTCACCGAAAGACAACTTACATCTGTTGCATGTTCCACAGTTGCAAGGGGAATCCACAAAACTCCTAAAATGCTATCCCAGACCAAGCCTCTTTTCCACAGCTCTATAATGAAGCCTTTTCCATCAGCACAGATTTCACTAAAAACAATGAATACACAAACCACTAAACCAAAAATGAAGTCTTAACAGCTCAGCAATCTATCGTAACTACTTGAGTTAGTAGCTTACAGCACATACAGAATCAGAGAATTGTCAGGGTTGGAAGAGACCTTGAAGATCATCCAGTTCCAACCCCCCTGACACGGGCAGTGACACCTTACACTAGATCAGGTAATTGGTTTTCAGTATACTCATAAAACACAAAATAGCAAGCATGATGTTCCCCCCATTAGAACTGAGAAATTGCACTATGCAACAACAATACAACAGGAAAATAGCTCTCAATCTCAAGAGCTCCAGATCCAGACTCAATTTTAGTTCTAATTAGGGGATGCATGAATTTTATTACTAGCTGGTTTTGACCACAGAAATACCATACCACAACCTTATTTTGCAAGAATTTAAAATAAAAATTTGTCAGGCCATATCACTCACCTATGACACTGCACCAAAGTTAAGAGCCAGGTTATTTCCCTTCAACTGATTTGCGTGGTGTACCACAGTGAATTACTCTGTACTTAAAGTTACCAGGGAAATGACAAGTGAAATCCGAGAAGGATGTCACCTCTGAGGTACTGAACTCAACACATTGTTCTCCATAAACATTTTGTTGACTGCTTCAATATCTGATTTTCTGCTGTGCTCACGTGGTTGAACAGATACAGTGACTTTTTGTTCTGTTCGCTTGCAGCCATCACAAATACGTTATAGAAGAAAGATTGTAAATTCTTTTCTCATGGCTGGGAACTTTAAAATTGTTGGACTGATAACTAAACAGTGAAACTGCTTATTGAAAGCTTAAACAGTCTAATTTTTTAAAATGCAAGGTGGTAATATTTGCATGTAATGGAGTAGGTTTGTTGGTTAGGGCTTTTTTTGTTTTGTGATGGTATTTTTTGTTTTGGTGGGGGTTTTTTGGTTGTTTTTGTGTTTTTTCTTTTGTGTGTGTGGGGGGTTTTTGGTTGCTTGGTTGGTTTGGTTTGGGGTTTTTTAGGTGGTTTGGATTTCTTTTTACAGGCAGAGATGGAGAGAGGGCCATTAAAAAAATGAAATGTGGTATGATTTTACAAAATCCAAATAAATGTATTTGTAAATGCCTATTTATGTTGCCTTTTAATAGTCTTCTGTGTTGTATAGTTGAGTAGGCAGCAGATGGAGCTACAACAACCTCACAGAATTTGCTAAACCAGGTTTTGCATTCTTTGGTAACATTTAAATTACAAATTAAGAAAATACACCTACTGAATTACTCGTTCTCATTGATGTCATGGAAGACTCATTTACATACTATATGATTAAAAGCAAAGCATTTATACAACAGAAAAACAAATGTATTATTATTTTAATGATAATATGAATCATACAGAAAGGAAATAGAATAAAACAAAAATCAAGTTGTGTGCAATCAGTTTCAGTTCTCTTTGTTCTCATTTCTTTATTCCTAAAGCATAATATGAACATATAGATGCTAGAAACAAAACTTTTCTTCCCCTTCTTGACTGCTGGCCTTGATCTGCACTATGGCTTGCAAAATCAACTTTTGTTCAGTTCCTTAGAACTGGTCTGGCACTTTTTCTCTGAGCTGGATACTTTTTTCTTGATTTTATGGCCTGAGCATGGTCTCAGATGTTATTAATTGCTCTCAACTATCCACATACAGCAAAGACGGAACAAAATCATGTCCTGATACTTACAACATGAAGTCCTGATCCCAGCAAGGTTCACTTCCCCTTCTGTCTATTGTAGTGCTTTTTAAATTTTGGACTTTTAAAACAACATAGGTTTTGAATGCATCTAGAAAAGAAATAACCAGCACAATAAAACCCACTTTATATCTTCCTAGAATCTGGAAACATTCAACTTTATGGTAGTAGACATTCACCTCTCACTCTATACAAAACAAGTATGTGGATTGAAACAAGGAAATTCTTATTAATTGTGAAGGGATTATTAGGGAAAAATTCTCTGTCCATCACAGGTGGAGAGAACACAATCCTAAACGTGAGCAAGGATTTTACAAGTCATCTTCCAGACCTGGCTTCTCAGGTTGTTTACCAACCTCCCTGACAGCTTACATGAAACCAGTACACACTTTCTTTCTGCAAATTAGGATTTTCTTTGCCTTTCAATTGGTTTGATGATATTGGTGACTGGCTGATGGGCTTTTATGTCCAGTTAAGGCAGGGCCACAGACTAGTAAGGTGTAATTCAGTCAGAACCTCAAATCAGAATTGAAGGCAGCGAAGGGTGTATGGTATTATCTCAAGGAATGTAGCTGTTCAGCAAAGTTTCTCAACTTGCATGCATGCAACACATCCTTCATTAACCTCCAATGCCCTACATGACAATGAACTTGGACATTTAATATTTAAAATTCTATTTATTTATTTTAAATAGATCTATTACCAAAATATGCATATGAGATGTAGCCAAGATAAGAAATTTTTGAGCTGTCTGTATTACCAAAGGTTAATCAAGTGGTCTCAGCTAGAGGAAAGCTGTCACTATCTACAAAAGCCTATTGAATAGATTGTGTCAAATTACACTGCATTTAACAAAAAGTGTGAAGAAGAGTTAGCTCAGTACATCCTGTATGTAGATCTTATCAGCTAGGGTTGATCATAATGTTTGGCAAAAAGACTAAAGGATTTTATATAATGCAAACTATTTTTTTTCAATAAAAAAAAATCAACAGTGATTGATATTATCTATTTACTCTCTATAATTCAGTACACCAGTCTTCTCAAACATGTCTTTGTTCTAATGCTGAAAAAAACTTGACAAAGTCAACAGAGATTTGGAAATCTTGTGACTTATCTGTGAGAAATGTTATCAACCTTGTGTGATTCACCTACTATTCTACTATCCTATTACTTATTTTGTGTAACAGAGGTAAACAAACCACGAAATTGGTAAAATGCTTTGTATTTGCAAAATTTGTTTGTAGTTTGGAGGCTTACAACTCAAGGTTTGAGAAATTTTCAGAAGAACTATCCAGTAAATCAACTACCTGTCTGAAAAAACAACAACCTACAATGTTTAACTGCAGCCAGTTTGAGCACCCACATCTATAATTGTTTTAATAAAAAAAACTGCAACAATGAACCTACTCCCAAATCAAAACTTATCTTCTTTAAATGAAGCCATAGATGACAAGATGCAGGCTTGTAAAGACACATTTTTAGTGGTTGTCTGTTTCATTTTTCATATTGAACCCTGTAACATATCTGCCATCTCATGTTCCTCTGTACCATACCAGATGATTAAACTTCTATCTTTCCTCATCTCCTTTTCTACTACAAAAACTAAAGAAATTTCAGACTGCCTGCATTATCATTGTCTTGCCCAGAACTTCGTCACCTGCATTGTAAAGTGGCTGTTCCACCAGTAGTTCCTTGAAGCCTTTGTCTCTTCTCTGTATGTAAATCTTACCCTTCCACACTTACCACTAATTCACCTTCTTCAGATGTCATGAGTTATTTCAAGAAAATGTAAAAATTCTGCCTTCCAAATAACCACAAATATGTAACCTCCTTGAAGAATGACAGTGTCAAGGGTGAATATTACTACAATACCCTGGCAGTGGAAATGAGTTGTATAATTTTTTGCTAATAATAAGTTTTGTTTTCACAAAACTGTTACTGGAGCTCCCAACCCTTTGATTATCAAAAATGGAGGCACCAAGAGCAGGGTTTTTTTGTGTTTTGGTTGCTGGGTCTTCTTGTTGGTTTGGCTTGGGTTTTTTTGTGGAAAGGGCAAGCCATCACCTTGCTCATATCTTCAACCTGCAACCAAAACTAAAACACATCAACTTCATGGCAACTTAGACAAAGAAATAAACAAACCACAGGAGAATTCAAGAGTTTTGAGAAACATGCAGGTATCTCAATACTTTTCTCAGTCACCATCTACAGAATTTTTCTGTCTGGTAAAATAGAGCCAATAATCAGAGAGTAAATCATTCAAACTTCATTGCCATTACTTATGACATTAACAAGTCTTCAACAGCAGTTAATGGAAAATTAAAATTACTTAACTTTTATTAAATATTTTTTTTATAATTATATTTTGTAAATTAACACATCTTCTGAGAAACAACAAAATACAAGATTTGCTGAACCCTGCAGATAATTTTCAATTGCATTAGAATTTCAATGAAAGAAAGGATTCCTCAGTCTATTCTTCATACACATACTTAACAGCTCACTATGAAGAATGACTGCTTTGGAGAGTCAGCTTCTAATCATGTTCCTATAAAACAGCTTAACCTATCCTAGTTCAGGGCTGCCTTTCTTTGATCTTGATGACTTTAAACAATTTGCAGAGGTTGCTTAAATGTATGAAGCCAGAGACCAGACATCTACCAACAATTTTTTCTGCATTGAGTAGGCTGTATGCCAGTTTCTACTGAGAATTAGTAATTCTGAAGATTTTAGAGACCTCCAATTAATGGTCTACCTATACATGAGCAATCTCTGGCTGAGTTTGGACTTTATTTTCCACTCTGGCTAAATCTTGGTCCTGAAGGCAGATTTAGAGTTCTGGGTGGTTCGATTTTACTCATGTTTATTACTCCTCACCCTGGTAAAACTAAAATCCTGCACTCTTCATATAAAAATAGTTCTTTTTGACTGAAGACCCATTTAGGTCACCAAATCATGTAAAAATTCCTTTTAGTGGAAACTAGTTTGAAAGACAATTAATAACTGACAGTTAAATATAGTCTGAGGCTACAATCTTGATAATCTGATCTTTAAAACACATATATATTTTAAAATTCTTTCTCCATTGGTTTTTAGCTGAACTGTTGATGAAATGCAGGCAAGCAGTCCCAGGCTTAAATGATTCTTTGGTGTGATATATACATGCATGTCCAAGAAATAAAAATGTAAAGCAGAAATTAAAAGGCAAATCAGACTTACCAGTTGCTTTAGCCAGTCTTCCTCTTTTCACTATACATATTAAAAAAAAAATTATATTTAAATAATACCTTGACAGTGCTTGCCATTAAATTTTAGGATGGGGGTGGGGGGGAAGTATCTAAGGAATTCCTGTGGTATAAAAAACCTCAACCAAAACCAAGTACTCTTAAAAACGTCTTGTGGTAAGACAATATAATTACTCAGAATTCTTTGAGGAGGAAAACCTGTGGGAAGTCTTTGGAGCTTAGGCAAATCTAATATAAATACATGGATACAACACAAAGGGCAGAGACCAGATGACTGTAAAGAGTAGTATACTATCCATCACTTCGTAATGCCAGCTAAAAAATTCTCCTCACTAATAATCACAGAAGGCTCACAGAGTTCATATAATCTAAAGTGGCATCTATAACCTTACAATGAATCTTTTTATTATATACTGTATTTACTCTGCCTAATAGAAAAGACACTGCAGTAAACACCTTATGACTTAAAAAGTGAACATTTCAAATCCTACTTTGTTCCATAGTCTTAAGTTCAATGCTATGGTATCCCTAATGTTAATGAAAAATGCTCTGAAGCTAGCAGCATTGTGATCTATATTGTCACCATCATTGTGAAAATCTACCAGTCATCATTTTGTATCAAATGTCTGATTATTAAATGTCATTGAATTCAGATTTTTAAGAGATATCATTAAATACTCTCCTGCCATATCAATGCATCCAAGACAGTTCAGTTCAATCCCAATGAAACACCACTGCAGTCCTATAACTATTAAACCTGCTTTTAAAATATACTTATGCATATCACAGATTTCACTACTATAATTAGGACCTAGTGAAAGTCAATAAAAAAAGATGTTGAGTCCACAGCTCTACACCACAGAGGTTCACAAAAGACTACAATTTTTCTGACTCCATTCCCACAAGCTGCATCATATGTGCGGAATGTCTGACAGCCTGAATAATTCCATCATGTCTCACATCAGGAAAGCTTTCACTTTCAGTGTAAATGGGGAGAGACCAAACTTGCTGAGACAAAAGCAGAGTCCAAATACTGCAACAGTTCAACTGCACTGCAAGAGCCATAGAATTTACACACCACACTTACTTTGGCTTCTCATGAAGTAGTTCAAGAATTTCCATTATCTAAAGTGAGTAATGCACATCTGTAGTCTAGGAAGTTCCTTTTTATAGCCACCTACTAAACATTCGACACATTGGTAGAGAAGCTTGCACAATAATAAAAACCTACCTTTTACAGAAAGAAGTTCCATTTCAGTAGAAAAATATTGTGAAGAACAGAAATCGCAAGTGCCTTTTTTTTTTTCCCCTTTTCTTTTTTCGAAACAGGAAAGCAGTTTGAATTGAAGACTTAATTACTCTTTTCCTTGTGTTTCCGCACTGCAAGGGTATTTCACTTTTCCTGCTTGCTCCTCCCATGTTTCACATGGAGGAAAGCCAGCCAGTTGATGGAGCAGTGAAGTACCAAAGACACATTCTTTCTCCCTCTATACACAGCCTGAGATGAAGAGGAAAGGAGAAATAGTTTTTTTTTTCTAACCTTCATTTCCTCAACTTCTATCTGCTGTATGCAGCTGTCTCTAAACGTTTCTGCCATCTATGCCACTAATAACAAACTCAGTGCAATTGTTTTGTTAAGAACATTCTTTGGCAGCTCTTAAAGCTTGATTCTAATATTTGCAAAGCATCTGAAGTGGAACACAAGGGGTTTTTTTTCCCTTTTTTTTTTTTAATTATTAAATCAGAAGTTCACATAGTCAGAAGTCTTATATTACTGTAATGGCTATAGCTATGCATAAGTACGCTTAATTTTCCAAAAGTGAGAATAATTACTGCACAAAAAGACAAGCTGAATATTCATACTTCAATTTCTAATTCTACAGTAACACTTCATTGGATAGCAAATATTCTCATGCAATGTTAAAATATTCAAAACGGTGATGGCCACACCTCAAATGAGAGGTGAGAGATAAGACTGTTTAGCCTGATTAAGAAAAGTTTGGAGAATTGGGGTGGGTTGATCAATATTTGTAAATACCTGATGGTGTAAACAAAACCGACTCTTCATTGTTGCCTAATAATAGGCAAAGAAGCAACGGGAACAAATTGAAATTCAAAATTTCACCTCAACATAAGAAAACTAATTTTTACTGTGAGGAGAGTTTATCACTGAAACAGGTTGTCTAGAAAGGATGTGGAGTCTTTGTCCTTGGAGATACTCAAAACTTAACTGGACACCATATTAGGCAACCTGTTCTTGCTCACCCTAAGCAGACATGTTGGACTAGATGATCTTGTAAGGTTTCTTTCTTGTGATTCTGTGATAGCCCACAAAGGCAAAAATCTGTCAAGTGTCATGCTTAAGAAAATCTAGTACAGGATTTCATGAAAGCCTACAGTCATTCTACATAGTATGTGTAGTCTTCATTTCCAGCCCCCAGAAGTATATAGTATTTGTTTTAAAAGATCACGGTGCTATGTCATAGCATGAAGTTGTTAACATATTACATTAATCTGAAAAACAAGATCAGAAAGTATTTGCATATCTGTCTTCTGAATTCTGTTTGTTCTGAATGATTCTCCCAGAGCAGCCTGGTAGTCTGAGAGCCAAGTTACCACCTTGTGCAAGCAATGGAGTTCCACTGAACTTAACCAGTCTGGTGCATGCTGGCTGAGAATCTGATCCCAAGTATGCATTCGGATCAAATGAAAAAATAATTACTTGGAACAAAAATCCAAACACTGATGACTTAAGTTTCAGTAAACAGAATCCCCAGTAAGCCTTAGCATGAGCAAAAGTTACACAGGTGCATCTTTGTATCCTTCTGAAATTGTGCAAACTTTCCTCTTCTTTCTTTCTTCTGTTCAGTAATCAGGGCCCTTCATGTGGAATGCTGATTTTCTCCTTAAATCTTTGTGTTCTAGCAGCAGCAGCAATCATTGAAGTTCATTTACTTCACTGCTGTGTCATGACTGTTTCTTACACACACAGCTGGGAAAGATGTTATAACTTTATGGTAACAAACATGCAGAGAATACATGAATGTAGGCAGAATGTCACTATGCGCTGAGAACATTGCATATGGAAATGTTCTTTCATTTGGAAAAAAGCATTTACTATATTTAACAAACATATAATGCAGAGCACTGGGCCAGAAAAAGTTGTCAAGATGGTATTTGGCTAAAGGGCATAAGAGTAGAATCTGCACGTTTCTCAAACTTACAGTTTCAGTACTTCAAATAATTATCCTGTTACTTAGTCATGTTTCTCCAATGTTTCACATTTCCTATATTTATCATTTCTCATTTAATGCCTGTTACTATATTTCAGTCCTGTAAGTTGATGTCAACATTACAGATCTACATGCAGAATCACAAATTTAGAAAGAGACTAAAAAACAAAAAAAAGCAAAGAAGTTGGGAGTTGTTTACCTTGCATTTTGATCTAAACTGCATCAAAACTGTTTATATTTTCACTCTATTCTACTTCTGCAGGGTGTAATTAAGCAAAATGCTGTTATTAAAGTTATGTCACCTGACATTGGTTAGTGATCTATTTCTAAAAGAAGTAATTATTTCTCAATCCAAAAATCTCATCTGATGAAAGGAGGATATGATTATTTTCATTTATGAGCTTAGCTTTTACATTTTTGTGTGTGAGAGATATTTTTTTTAAACTCTTTTTTAATATATGAATTCATATAGCATGCATTAGCAAATTCAAGCCTGCCTGCATCTTTCAGTTAATTCAAAAGCAAGATTCTAGTCAGATGATTACCTACTTGGCATTAAAAGTACATATTGTTCTTCTCAGGAAGTCCCTCCTCCACAGGATACTTGTAATGCAACAAACTCTGTTCTTGAACTCATAGATTTTAATATAATATGTTGCATAAGGAGAACAAAGAATAGGGTACATTTTAATACTGAGTGCAAAAACATATGGAAGATAACCTCTCAACTTGCACAGTGAAAATGAAAATACAGCTTACTGTTGTTTTAAGATATCTTTACTTGAGAAGAGAATATTAAAAAAAACTTCACCAAATTTCAATTGATATAGTGGAACAGTTTCTTTGCATCCTCTACATTTCTTTCTGTGAACATTATGAAACCACCTTTTCTTGGCTACTTTTATGCTGACTCATGCTGTATTTTTTAGAAAACATTTCATTTTATAAATCTTCAGAAATTCTCTCCTTAAGACAAAAGAGAATTTGCTCCTTTGCAGAAAAATATAGCAAAATTTTCAGCTGATCAATATTCATCAGTATCTCCTTACGTTAGCACATGAAGAAATATGCCAGTCACTTCAGAAGACTAGGAGATAAACTGGAGGTTTTTGCCATTCCCTTGAAGTCAATAGTTGGCTTAAAATGAGGCCTAGTAAAAGAAGAAAATTTTGCCTATTATGGGAAAAAATTACACACTTATTCCAATCAAATTGAAAGATAAACAACTACATTATCATTATTGTGATCATATCACAGAAAGCTGAAAACAATGAGAAGGATTTCATCCAGGAAAGGAAGAAAAATGTAACAATTTCAATCCAGTACACTTCTACATTTCAGAAATAGATTCTGCATCCCCAGATGTATTCTATAATTTTCAGTAGAGTCCATAAGTGATAAAAGATAGAAATAATGAACTCTCTAACAAAATATGTTATCAAGAGATACATCATCAAAGTGACGGGATAAGCAGAAAATCAATCAGCTGATTTCTGACCCTGAGAAGCTATGAGCAATATTAAAGATAGGAACTACAAATTAGATCAGTGTCGTCCTTGCCTCCAAAAGATAGGCACAACTATGGCTAGGGATAATAGGTGATGTGCTTTGTGCTTCACAAAAATCACCTTGATAAATGGGTTTGATGCACTCCATTTACCTTTTCCAATGGGAAACAAAAGGAAGAGCACTCCTTCAAAATGTTATGCTGTTAACCAAGTACATAGATACAAATGTTACTGAAATAGCTATTTCTTATTAGTCTGCAAAACCATACTGAAAAGTCGAGCCACAGCAATAAAAAAAAAATCCTGAAGTTTTAGCAGAAAAATATGGTAACTTATCATAGATTGATATTCCACCTGTCATATTTATGATAGTCACAGGACCTAGTACATTATTACACTAAAAAGAGAATAAAATTTTTTAAAAGTGAGATAAATGTATTACAGAAAAGTATTATCTCAACTAGAAGCACCGGAAATGTCTAAGTTTTGAATATCTGAATTAATGAGAAAACTGTATAATTTTTAATCTGGCCCTAAGCATAAAAAAAATAGTTCAGATTAAGCTGTATTTTTTGTGTACAAATTTGGCATAGCACTTCACATCTCTCCTTTCTTGACTGCAATTTCATAAAGACTGAAAACGCTATCACTCCTTTGTTAGGAAAATAGTATCAGAATTAGCAGCTGTACAATGCTTTGGGATCTTCTCATTAACAATGCATTGAGAAGAAGAAGAAATATTTTTACTATTTTACATAAATAGAAACTGAATGTGTACAAACCAGTTATTGTAGACTACACTAACTAGGAAGAGGATCACATACTCCTGATAACTGTCTTTAAGTTTGGGTGCTATTCTGTCCTCATTGTGACCTGTAAATCCTGTAAAGAAAAATGTATTTTCTTTTATAATCTATTTTAAGTTAATCAAGATTTTATAAAGTTTTTATTTCACTGGTAGCCCTGCTCATTTTTATGAGCTCTGTAAAATTGCTGCTACATAAAAATAAAACTGTACTCCTTATAATTAAGGAGGAATACAATTCTAAAGAACCTTTGCTCATCAGAGGCCTAATAAAACAATTCTACTCAGTAACTGGTTTTTAAAAGCACAGCTTTGTCCCGGACGAAAGGAAATGTTTTCCAGTCTCCTCTATCTCTACTCCACAAGTTTTAATGTAGTCTTAACAGCCTTCTTAGCTACTTTTATTTTATATTTAGAGACACCTAGTGGCTTGAGTCTGATTTGTTCTTGAAAACAGCAATGATTTCTGCTCTGAATGAAATTTACAGGTTTTCAGATCTTGTCTTTTAAAACACAGCAGAGTAAACATTTCAGTTCACCAAAAAAAAAAAAAAAAAAAAAAAAAAAAAATTAAGGAACTATATTTCAAGCACACATGAAAAGTTTCAGATGAGAAAAAAAATTCTTTTCCTTCATTTAAATACACACTTGGAAGAGTAAATATATCTAGTACTTTCAATTTAAATGATCACAAAAAATTGAACTTATTTTTCTTTTCTCCAGAACATTCCATTTTATTCATTTTAAGCACCAATTTTGTTACTTCGGCCTCTTTGTATCTTCCTAAACACAAATCTCAAAAGGATGCTGTTTTCCATTGTCCCATGTACTTTTGTATGTGTACCAATCACTCCTCTGAATTTGTGATTTAGTGAAGTACTTGCACGTAGCTGACTTTCTTGTTGCCAGTGGAAATGCTCTACAAGCATTTATAGGTGACAGAATAAAGCTACTACCAAGAAATTAAGTAAGGTTCACTAATTCTTTCACTTCCAATCTTAAGTTAAAAAAATAAAAATTAAAAGAAAAAAGTTTCTAAGCAAACAGAATAACACTCTTAGTTTGATTACTCTGTAACTCAGTAGAATGATTTCTAACCCAGTTAGCCTTGGCAATCTTATGAGTCTATATAGGCTGCACATTTAATGTGCCTTAATGCTTCAAAAATTTTCCATTCCTGGGACACTTAATGATTGCATTTACTCTGAGTGAGCTCTGTAGCCATATTTTTAATCCTGTAATTCTCTCTTCAGCTCACTTTAAAATATCTATATTCAAGAAAAGCCATGGAACCAAAGTGGAAATTAAAAAAAAAAAAATACTTACTGTAGCTTTCTATAATGAGCATATAGGAAATGCTTAAATGAATATTTCTTAAAACATCTGTAATAGGGCAATACTGCCAACCTTTTATAAAAAATAAAAACAAAAACACCACCACCACCAACCCACACACTTTATACCCTAAAGCCACATGAAAAACATAGAGTAATGTTCTAGTGCAAAGGCTAACCTGCTTGCTCCTCCAAAACAAAAGTGAGGGCAAGAGTAACACACAGAACTCAGGGTTGAGATAAAGAGATAAGAGTGTAATGTAACATAAGATGTCATAATGCATAATGCATAATTACCTTAGCTAATAATAATGTTGGGTGATAGGTTGGACTACATGATCTTGAAGGTCTTTTCCAACCTGGTTACTTCTGTGATTTAAATATTTATCATAATTTATCTAATAATACAATGCATGATTACCTTAGCTTAACCTATTTGCAGAAGCAGAGTGAAATACAGGGGGACGAAAAAACAACCTAGCATAAACCAGAAAACCAAAACCAGCAACTACCCAACTCACACCCGTTCCACCACCATGCCTGCAGAAAACCAACCCCCAAGAACCTGTAACCCAGAAGCAGCACCAGAATAGGAAACTCCCCCATGCTGCAATCTGAACTTCAAGTCCCATAAAACTCTGCTCCACTTAGCACTTTAATTTTTGAAGCTGTCATGACTGCAGCATGGTATGAATAACAGCAGCAGGTTCAACTCAATCCATGACACATAGCTACCAGAAATCCAAATATTTATTATACTATAGAATTGGTAATTTCTTTGTCCTGAACTCTTATGTCCCACAAAAGTAAAAAGTGAGGATACCTAGACATAGCTGCAGTAACATTATATGGTCTTAGAGGAATGAGAATACTAGAAGAGGTGTGGTAATGATACTAAGGAGAAATTATGAAATTGGGAAAAATTGTTACCAACATTCCCCTTAAAATATAATTTAGTATTCCACACTTTTCCTCAGAAAACCAAAAAAAACCCCAAAAGCTAAACCCATTTTATGCAGGTAATCTTCACGGCAAGACTGCAAATTAATTAATTATAGCAAGAAAAAAAAATATTTACAAAAAGAACAAAGCTTAAAGTTGACTTCCACAATCTTAAAATGTAATTAAACTGCAATTCGACAGTAACAATGACACACTTTTTCACATCCTGCACCAAATTCCCGGGATTTCACTTTGCTCCTTATTTTCACTTTGCCCCCTCTAGTGTCTCAAAGGATAATTACAGTCATTAACGATTGCAATAAATAAGCAAAAACGTACTTATTATTAATTTTTTTAAAATAATGCTGTGAAGTTATGCTTTTGTCGGGCCTGGAGGCTACAGAACTATTATTCTCTGAAAAACAAAAAGTATGAAAAAAACAACCCTCAAACCACCAATAATATACAGTTTCTAAATCCAGTAGGAAATACATTAAGGGATTGAATTCTGTGTTAACAAACCCTGCCTTGCTTTAATTCCAGAATGTAACAAGTACAGACTTATCTCATCCTTTTATCCAATAGCAATTTGTGAAATTGCATTTATTCTCATAAAAGCCCTGATTTAATCAACAGCATTCTCAAATCTCTGAGAAGTATATCCAATGCTGAATATATCCATAGCTTATCTTTGCAAAACAATAGCTCCACTGACATGAAATGTGACATGTTTCATCAATATTTCATCACGTTATACATAAGATAATACAATAAATTCTCAGTATGTGACAACTATCCCCTAACGTAATCTAAGCTAATGCTGTTTCATATTTCAGTGTGACACCTGTCAACAACATTGTTAACCACTAATTGATCTCATTCATCTAAAACACATGCCTTGATTGCTAATTGAGGCCAGATAAATATTTTAGATGATGGAAGTCACTTTGCTGCCTATTCAGATAAAGGGGAAATCCTTAAAAGTAGCTGAAGAAACAAAATCTGGAGAAAGTAATTATTGGATGACAATAATTGTAAACAGAAACTGAAATTATGATATGGTCTGTACGGTTAATAAATTATGAGGAACAAGAATGTGGAAGTACCTACACAAGGCCAGATTATAAAAACCAGGCCCAACATTTAACATTTTTCAAAGTTCTTTTGAAGTGCTTTTCATTAATAGATTTCAACACTTTTAATAAAGTAAGGAAATCTCATTTTTATTAAACTACACATGGGGACAATAAAACACTGACAGGGGAAATTACAGGATCACAGAATATATCCGGTTGGAAGAGACCTCAAAGATCGTCCAGGCCAACCCTCTACCCAGAGCTAAATCATGTTCATAAGCACCAGGTCCATGTGCCACTTGAAGACCCCCAGGAATGATGACTCCACCACTGCCCTGTGCAGAAAATTCCAGTGTTTGAAAACCCTTTCAGTGAAAAAATATTTCCTAACAGCCAGTCTGAACCACCACTGGTGCACCTTGAAACCAATTCCTCTAGACCTGGCACTTGACACTAAGGAGATGAGGCTGGCTCCCTCCTCACTCCAACCTCCCCTCAGATAGTTGTAGGCAACAATAAGGTCTCTCCACTGCCTCCTCTTCTTCAGCACCCCAATGTCCTTCTTGTAGTGAGGGACCCAGATCTGAACACAATACTCAAGATGTGGCTTCACCAGTGCTGAGTACAGGGAGATGATCACCTCCCTGTTCCTGTTTGCCACAGTGCTTCTAATACAAACCAGGATGTCCCTGGCTTTCTTGACCACCTGGGCACACTGCTGACTCTTGTTCAGTTGACTATCAACCAATACCCCCAGGTCCCTCTCCAAATTAAAGCTTTCCAGCCATACATCCCCATGTATGTAGCTTACCGCTGGAGCGTTGTGATCCAAGTGGAGGACCTGGCACTTGGCCTTGTTGAACTTCATGCAATTAGCCTTGGTCCATTCATTTAACCTGTCCAGATTCTGTTGTAAAGCCTCGCTACCCTCTAGCAAATCAACACAACCACCCAGCTTGATGATATCTGCAAACTTACTGAGGGTGCACTCAATCACCTCATCCGGACTGTTAAGAAAGATATTAAAGAGGACAGGCCCCAGTACTGAACCCTGGCAGACAGCACTAGTGACTGCGGACCAACCAGATTTAGTTCTATTCACCGCCACTCTTGGGGCCCAGCCATGCAGCCAGTTTTTAATCCAATGCAGAGTGCACTTATCCAAGCCTTGTGCCATGAGTTTCTGCAGGAGAATACTGTGGGAGGCAGTGTCAAAGGCTTTACTAAAGTTCATGTAGACAATGCACACAGCCCTTCCCTCATCTATTAGGTGGTCTCCTTATTGTAGAAAATCAGATTAGTCAGACAGGACCTGCCTTTCATTAACCCATGCTGACTGGGTCTGATCGCCTGGTTGTCTTGTATGTGTCACACAATGGCACCCAGAATGACCTGTTCCATAACCTTTCCTAGCACCAGAGTCAGACTGACTGGCCTTTGAGTGAGATGTACCCCATCTGCTGCCAGCAAGCCTGGCATCATGTAAAATGACCCATGATCAAAACCGCAAAGTTTTGCTAGTGGCACCATGTTTGAAAACAGGAATTAATCTCACACATCTTCCTCAATCTCTTTGGGTTGGTCCTTGTTACTGGGGGGATGGAGGAGAACACTACTTGTGCTCCTACTCCCCTGACTAGTCAACTCTGGGCCCTGAAGTCCCTCTTGACAGCCCTCAGTTTTCTTTTTTCTAGTTTGTCATTGCCTACCTGGAAGGTCAATAATGGGTAATAATCTGTGGACTGCAGCAGAGTAGGGAGGTTTCTTGCCACATCCCCTATCTAGGCTCCAGGGAGGCTGCAGACTTCCCTGTGGGATGGGTCAGGTCAGCAAATAGGGCCTTTTCTTCCTCTCAGAAGAGACTAAACAACAATAACCCTTCTCTTTTTCTTGTTAGAGGCAGTTTTGATACATAGTACCGACTGTCTTACCTTTAGTTGGCTCCTTGGGAGCACTTCCTTCTTTGTCACAGTTTGACCATCCCTCAAAGTCCAAAGCCCTGTACTTGTTATGTAGAGGCAACTGGGAATGTGTGGGAGGCTGTGGGGGGAGTCACCTGCTTCCCTGTGCAGGGACCTGTTTCCGTCCACCCTCATTGTGAGCTCTGATGGTTCAGTCTGCTCTGGGGAAAGCAGGTATGACTTCACCCATCTATCCCTGACTCATACTCCCTAATGCTTCTCAGCCTCCTCACCTGCTCTTGGAGTTCTGTTACCAAGCAGACGAGCTCCTCTACCCAGGCACATTTCTCGCAGGTGAGCTCTGTGCTGCTGTCCTGCACTGATATCACAGCTGAGCACACTATAGCCTGATCATAGAATCAGTCAGGGTTGGAAGAGACCACAAAGATCATCTAGTTCCAACTCCCCTGCCATGGGCAGGGACACCTCACACTACATCAGGCTGGCTAGAGTCTCACCCAGCCTGGCCTTAAACACCTACAGGGATGGGGCCCCAACCACCTCCCTGGACAACCCATTCCAGGCTCTCACCACTCTCATGGTGAGGAACTTCTTCCTCATGTCCAGCCTGAATCTCCCCACTTCCAGCTTTATTCCATTCCCCCTAGTCCTGTCACTACCTGATATCCTAAAAAGTCCCTCCCCAGCTTTCTTGTAGGCTCCCTTCAGATACTGAAAAGCCAAAATAAGGTCACCTAGGAGCCTTCTCTTCTCCAGACTCAACAGCCCCAACTCTTTCACTCTGTCCTCATAGGAGAGGTGTTCCAGCCCTCTGATCATCTTAGTGGCCCTTCTCTGGACACGTTCCAGCATGTCCATATCCCTCATGTAATAGAGGCTCCAGAACTGAACGCAGTACTCCAGGTGTGGTCTCACCAGAGCTGAGTAGAGGGGAAGAATCACCTCCTTTGACCTGCTGGCCACACTTCTCTTGATGCAGCCCAGGATCTGGTTTGCTTTCTGGGCTGCAAGTGTACACTGACAGCTCATGTTGAGCTTCTCGTCCACCAGCACCCCCAAGTCCCTCTCCTCAGGGCTGCTCTCCAGCCAGTCACTGCCCAGCCTGGATTTGTGCTTGGGATTTCCTCGACCCAGATGCAGCACCTTGCACTTTGTCTTGTTGAACCTCATGAGGTTGGTTTGTGCCCACCTCTCCAGCCTGTCAAGGTCCCTCTGGATGGCATCCCTTCCCTCCAGTGTGTCTGCTGCACCACACAGCTTGGTGATGCTAGAGTGGTTGCAGGCCTTCCCTCAAGCTCAGTCTGGGTAGCTGCATCAGTGGTGGTGGGGTCAGCATGTGAGGAGGCCATCATCTTCTGCCAGGTAGAGACCGTTGCTTCTGCAATGGGGCTGATTGCATCAGTGAGAGAGTCTTCCCCAGCCTGCTAGCCATGCCTGCACGAACTGGGGCACAAACTGCCCTGCCATGCCGTTCCTGACACACCACACCCTCTCTGCCCTCAGTTCGCCGATGATTTGGGTCGTCGGCGCTCCCTAGGGGCGTTTAAATAGCCCGTGGAGGTTGCATCATTGTTCGCGCTTTGCCGACCTGAGTTGCTGGCTCAGAGCAGGGTAGGGGTGTCCCTGCTGCGGTTTAGGAAAAAAAAAAATCAGAAAAAAAATCTGCCCACCGAGGTTTTTTCTGCCTTGCTGAGTTGCTGAGGCATCGGTGTGGGCTCAGGAAGTCAATCTCAGCAGGTTAGAGACACAGTGTCCCTGAGTAGACTGGTACTCAAGTCTGTAATACAATATGGCATTTCTGATTGTAGCATTATCTTAGCAAACCAAAATAAATCCTCTTTAACCAAAAAGAAAAAAAAATCTTTATCATTTAGATAAAGTGAGATGAAACAATATGCATGTCAGACCAGAAAATTAAACAAGAACTAGAATGCAAACCTTTAGTAACAGCATGTGAAAGTAATGCCCAATCCAACCAATGATACAGCAGGTGGGTTGGTAAATCTGTGTTCATGCTGTTTTTTTCCAAAGTGTAGATTCTTGCCATGAAGCAGTGCTACAAAACAGGGAAATATATCTAAAAATACTTAATCTTTGCAATTTCCCCTTACTTATATAAACATTTTTATATTAAAAAAAAAATCACTGAAAATTATAAAAATAAAGGATCAAACTATTAGCCTCATTCATACTGTTGTTGTGTCCTATATTATATTTGAGAGCAGCACAACAGCAGCATTCTTTGCCCAATAAAATAAGATGGCTAAAGCAG
The DNA here is from genome assembly GCF_027791375.1 of Indicator indicator. NCBI lineage: Eukaryota > Metazoa > Chordata > Aves > Piciformes > Indicatoridae > Indicator > Indicator indicator. The sequence goes on from NC_072025.1 coordinate 9,571,523, forward strand.
GGCTAGTGAGCGAGTGATACAGTAAGTGAACAGCTAACAGAAGAGGGAGAATCTGGTGTTCTGTGCATGTGATCCTATCACCACTTTCAGAAATAACATGCCAAAAGTTATATCAGTTCAAATAATTGGTTCACTGTTAATTGAGGTAAGTCTACATTTTGGCATTCTACGTAAAATCCTAGATTCGGTTCTTGAAACACAGATCAAAATCTCACTTCCTAACTTCTTAAAAAAATTTACAATGTAGAGTCCCCAAACTTTGAAAAAGTCTTAAAAATCTTGTGATACCTATAAATCATGCAATTTCTTTTTAGAACCAAATAATTGTTTTCAAAAGAACAGTAGAATGTGAATAGTACAACTTTCAGCAAAAGACTTCTATTACCTACACCGCAATTTGTAATCTATTTTATCCAAGTACTTTCAACATAAGTTACATCAATTTAGCTTAAGCTATACTGGTAAATTGCCTTGGCTATAATTGGTACACATCTGTATGTGTGCATTTCATACTGGCATACATCTATTTTCTAGCACTTGATACAACTTAAAAATACAGAAAACTGCTGTTGGTTTGGGAAATCTGTTCAACATCACCCCTACTAAACTAGTGCAGAAAAACATACTTTGTGGTAAGCCACTGCTGTAAAAGTGCTATCTTAATGATTTTGCCTATGTTAGCTCTGTAGCAGTTCAGTCGCTCTTTCCAAAGTGAGTTGGTAAAATGAGAACTTCACATAAACATTATACAAGGCATGGGAGGTTTTACCTTTAGATAGAACCAGTGCTTTAGTAAAAAGGAAGTATAATTTGGGATGTCATCACATCCATCTTATGTTAAAACTTTTATCATTTACAACTGATGAAAAGCTATGTATTTTTAAATACAATGCTTCATATTGTAGAGGCTAGGAATGAAAAAAAACTATCTGCTTTTGGGGGGGGGATAGTTCTACATTTCTAGAACTGTAACTACCATATATGATGCGTATGGCTTTCATAAGCAGTATTTTAAACATGTATCTGTAAATATATTTAAATGGTGGGGTATTAATATGGGTACTATTTTTATGGAATGATTTATTTCACCAAGATAACAAATATGATGTCAAAAGACAAAATAGGAATCACACAGTTTCATGATTCTTTCTGAGCATAAGATGCAGTTAAGGTCTTTGGAGTGCCCTTCCTTTTGTGTCAAATTGTGCTAAAATGTATGTGACAGTTTTTCTTATGGAAACCTCCATGTATCGATGATTAAGGAGAAGCTGTCAAAATAATTTATTTAGGTTCACAGGCAGAATTCACAATTCACATGAAGTGCCAAAAAGCACAAGCAATATCTAGTTTCTCCATTAGGTTACTTGGTCTCATAGAATTATTTCACTTTCTTGATAAGCATGTTTTGACTACCAAAACTTTAGCTGAGGTTCCAGTTATCACTATTGACTTTAAAGGGCCAGGGTTCAGCTTTTCTGAGAAAAATATATATTATGTTTTTTAAATTAAATTGACTTGTATAATCTTATTTTGCTTTCAATATGTTTACTATTAAAAACCCCAGAAGCAATCCCAAAACTGAGATACCTTTGTAAGTTTGCACCTCAGATACTGTATTTCATTGTTCTTCACTTAGCCTAATAAAGTGAAACATCACATTTTCCATTAAAGTTTTATTTTCAGGGTTTGTAACTTGCCTACATAAAATCATTAATAAAGTGAAATAGTTTAGGAAACCCCATCTTTAAACGTTTTATTTTATTGCATTGAAAGTATTTTGAAATCTGAACTATAGAACTGCTAAAGCAAATAAAAACAAGACTTTGGAAGAAATGTGTTTCTGCAGAAGGATCTGGACAGGTTGTGTTGATGAGCTGAGGCCAGTGGAATGAGGTTTAACAAGGCCAAATGCTAGGTCCTGTACTTGGTTCACAATGACCCCATGCAATGCCTCAGGCTTTGAGGCAGGGTGGCTGGAAAGCTGCCCAGTGGAAAAGGACCTGGGTGTGTTGGTCAATTGCCAGTGTGTGCCCAAGTGGCCAAGAAGGCCAACAGTATCCTGACTTGTGTCGGAAATAGTGTGGCCAGCAGGCCTAGGGCAGTGCCCATGTGCTCAGCACTGGTGAGGCTGCACATCAAATACTGTGTTCAGTCTTAGTCTCCTCACAAGGACATTGAGGTGCTGGAGCATGTCCAAAGAAGAGCAAAGAAGCTAGTGGAGCGTCTGGTGCAGAAGAACTGTTGACAGAGCTCAGGTGTGCCTGAGGCGCTGTGACTGAGGAGCTGCAGGTGGCGCTGGGCAGTGGGACCTCGCACCGCCCTGGCTCCGGCCCGCGCCGCGGGGGACCAGGGAGCGGCCTGGGCGGGAGCAGGCTCGGGGCTGGGTGTAGCCGCTCACGAGTGGGATTAAACCCGTCCCAGCTTCCTCCCGTTCTTTTCGGCGCTCTCGCTGTTGCTGGCTGGTCCTCCCCGCTTGCGGTGACTGGGAGCAGCTGGAGGTAAGGGGCTGTGCCGGGGCCTCGCCTTCTCCACTCAGCTGCGCTTTGCCACCTTCTGCCGCCAGTCCCTCTCCCAGCAGGCTTCCAGCCCGGTGCTGTTCTCCCGAGCCCGTCAGCACAGCCGGACTGCGGGCGGCGGTGACACCGGGCTGGCGCGCTTCTCAGTGGGAAGTCTCGGGCTGCGGACACTGGCCTTGTAGCGGGTCGGTGGCTGTAAGGCTCAGCTTCCTCGGGTATCTCAGAGAAAAAGCTGATGGTGGTTTGGGGTTTTGCCGTGGCAAAGAGCCGCAGGGATATTGGGTACCACAGGGCTTCTCTGACGGGTGCGAAGCCTTTTTGACTGGTACGGAGTTTCTTCATTCTACCTTGGGTATGTTTCAGCCCCGCTTCTGTGAGTTTTGTTTGGTCCCCTTTAAGTTCAGCATCAATTATGTAACTTCATTGTATTGCAACTTTAGTGTCTGTTAGATGTAAGATAATTCCTGTTCCAAGTTAATCTATGGAATTGTGTATATCCATCAATTGTCTTGGAGAATACTTATTCGCTGGACTTCCTGGAGAAACACAATAATGTGAGGGCACATCAGAGTTAAAAATGTGGGAAAATGTTCTTGTATTGGTTTAGTGATGCCTTATTGAGTAGATGCAAAATCTTAGGCAGAAATAAATTCAGTTTCTTAACAGTTCAATTTTTGCTTGAAAACAATTCAGGTTAGGTGTTATTTTTTGGAGTTATGCTTAATTATGAAATTAATCAGAATGGATCCCTTAGAGCCTTGTGGTGTTTTTATCATGATGACTTTTCTTGTTGCTGCTGGGAACACTCTTGGTGTTTTCTTAATCTTAGCATATTTGTAAGGCCACTTGTATGGAACCATGATCTTTGGGAAATACCCATGGCAAAGATGGCTGTCATGGTGAGATAATTTTGTTCAAAAGGTTAGTGTCAGTTGGTAGAATTGATTTCATGGCAAGAGTAGGTTTTTCTTGTTAAAATATTTCAGTATTAAAATTAGAAGTTTACTGCAATGAAAACTGCAATCCATGCATTTGCAATGCATTGAATCAGTTTTGGACTTTGTTTCTGCTTCACAATAAACAGTGTCTTTTTACTGAAGCAGATTCAACTGTATATATAATAAATCATTCAGAATTGTTTACATTAAACAGCTGCATGTCCCATAGGTCAGAACACTGCAGAGAGACCTGCTGGGTAATTAAGTGTCTTTAAAGAGCAAGATGGAAAAATAAGGAGTTTTGTTGTCAGAATTTGGAGGAAATCCTCATTATGATACAATTAATTACACCACTGCTTAGTGATTTTTACATCAGTATCAAAAAAACCCAAGGCTGATGAGATTAGTTTATTTCAAGCATCTAATTCCAATTTTGTTTGTTATTTCAACATACCAGAGTACAGTGGAGCTGAACCAAAAACATCACCTCTGTGATCAGTGAGGTTTTTTTTATCTTAAATGAGTTCAAGGTCACTCAAGGAAGACAAAATGAGTGACTTAAGACTTTGATGAATATTTGTTGCCTGTCAGCTCGAGGTTTGGTTGGGTTTGGTGGTTTGTTGTTTTGTTTTTTTTTTTGTTTTTTTTTTTTTAGGTTTAATGTGTCTTGACCTTAGTAGATTTTTGTATCTGTTGTGTAAAAGCAGTGTAAATAAGAATGAATTCTGTAGGCTTACTTATGCCTAGTTTAGTACAAGATCTGTGATATTTCATACAAATGAAAGCTGATCAAAGTTATTGTAGACGCCAAACTTCATTACTCGGTACTTTTCAAGTTATGTAAGCCATAAACTTGCAGTTGGTACCACCTTAATACACCCTTTGATTCATGTGGGTTTATGAAAGGGAATCTCATTGAGACAGTTGACACTTGAAAGGACGTAAATGTGTGTCTGGTCAAAAGACAATTTTTAATTAAGAAAATATAAGGAGCTACCTCATTACTGGCGTAAGCAGCGCTTTCTCACATGGGAAACTGTTACTTTCAGTAAGCATAATATATATAAAACTAAGGTTAGAACCTGTCTTTAAGTCAGTAAGATGAAGTTTGTAGAATTCAGAATTTGCCTTCGGTGGAAACTGATGGCCATGTTCTGTCACATGTGATTTCCTGTAGGAATTGATGGGTGAATGTCCTAATGTCCGAATAAAGCTCTGCTTAAGCAAAGTCTTTCACCGTTTGAATATGAGTAAGTGACACACATATAGGTTCCGTATTGTACCGAAGCAACATTTGACTTCCAATAGATAACTGTTCTTGTAGCTTACAGGATATTCAGGCACTGTATTTCAGACTGTAAAAACAAATCCTTAAAGACATCTTTTATGGCTTTAAACACACTTTTATAATGTATTTTTCAAATAAATTCATATATATACAGGATCCTGGATATATCTGATTTAAAACCAAGTTAGGTAATTTCCAGCAATTACTTGTTGTCTAACATATTTAAATAGCTTTAGATCATTGATTGTTGTTGAAGCCTTTAATGACAATGAAAATGGGAGTTTTTATTTTTGCATGCAGTTTTAATTTTTCTACTTAGCAAAAGAGTGTTTGATAACACTTTTCTAGCAAGCTTAATTTAACAGTTTATGGTGTAAAACAGTAACTTCAAGGAGCTTGTGACAGTCTGTAAAGTACAAGTGTTCTGAGGTGCTGATGTTTTCACTGCCCCATTTTCCAGGTTAGGTGCAACATAAACTATTTTAATTAATATTGTGTCACCAAAAGGCTTTGAGATGGCCAATTGAATTCTGCCAAGATAGAGTCTTTTGATGAAAACATATCTTTATTGATTGTAGAAGAAGAAAATCATTCTTAAAATGAAATCCAGAGAAAAATCATATCCCTCAGAGAAAATTCCTGAGTGGCAGGCTGAGATTAACATCATAAAATTGAATTTGTGCTGCAAACCTTTGATGTAATCAGCAGCTGGGAGATGGTGTTGCCCTTACTGTGCTCCTTCTGATTGTGGTGAATTATTGTGTGGAATGAAATAAGTGTTTCTTGTGTCACTCGTTCAAGAAATACAAACAAGGTATTACTAGGCGGTTCTTGCTAGTTAAAATGGGTTGTATCGATTCCTGGTCCTGGTCTCTTGCTCCCTTGGACCACAAAAGCAGCATGTTCACAACCCCAGGGGAGATCTGGGTGTCACTCAACAGTGCTCCGCTGGCCAATTAGGGTGTAGCCCTACAGGTCTTGAGGGAAGTCCCATTCTATCCTGAAATGGAAGTGCAATGGTAGACAGGCAGGCAGGGTCTCCAGGATGGAACCACAAAAAAGCCCAAAACAACCAACTAACCAACCAAAACAAAACAAAAAAACAAAACAAAAACAAACAAATGAAACAAACCCCACAGCACAGAGGAAAAGGTGTGGAATTTTGAGCATTCTGGCAGAAGATATTAAAACACAAGGGTGTGGGCCTTAGGATAGAAATGTTGATTGGGGGAGTATTTTATTTGTTGCCCTGTCTCTGATTAGATGTAGTAACTAAAATATTTGAAATACAGGCAGCCTTTTGTAGCCTCAGCCACAGAGAGCAGACTCCAGAACTTAAAGGAGACCATTATAGGATGTGCTATATACAAACTAGCTTTTAATTATATTTTTTGAAAATCCCTTGATAAATTGTTCATTGTTTTACTTTTTGCTATTATTTTGAATGTCTTTTTGTTACTTTCTGACTTATCTTGCTGTCTTTGCTGTCATTTCTTTGGTTGTTCCCTTTCCACTTTCCTGACTTAATGTGTCCTTTTTCCTTTTCCTATGTTATACACCCAGCCTTTCCCCCTGTGACCCCTGTATCTTTGTTCTGTCTCATTTCCTGTAAAGCACCTTTCTGAGCATTGTATTTATTTTTTTCTCATGTATTCCATTGCTCATACCTACACAAATGCACATGTACCCTGCTGCTTCACAAATTGCCAAGTATTTTTGACCTGTATTTTAAAATTCCTGGACAAGATAGGCATTTGAACAGCAGCATACCTAAACAGCAAATCTGTTAGCAGCATCATAAACATCAATGTACATCTGTAGGCTCACAAAGACAGCACTATGTTACTTCCCTTTCTTTAGGTTTTGTGCTTAGATACTTCTATCATGTATTTGGTTAATGTAATATATTTTGCTATTTATGTCCCTTAGATGGAGTTGCTGTATATAGTCGATAGTGGGGATGAAGGTAGTTTTTTTAGTTTGGGAAAGGTTATGTCTTTGCTGATTACCAGAGATAATATACAGCATCCTTAAGGAGAATGTAACATTCACACCATAAAGTAAACTGAGAAGACTGTGAAGACAGTACAGTATGGATTGATAGACTGTGAGTCAAAGTTATTTTTAAGGAAAATTATCAGCTTTTTACTAACGTTACAAAACTATTGCTAGATATTTTTCTTATACAGACAATAAGAAAGAAAGTCAGTTAAAGCCAAAGAGTAGATGGCAATATATGAATCAGATGGGTTGGGAACACACAAACCTCAGGAATTGGTCATGAAAACCTACCAGACTCTGCTTAAAATTTGCTTCCTAATGTTTTACTACAACAATATATCTGAAGAGGATTAGAATGATGTTGCATCATTGTGCAGGGGGGTTACCTCATTGTAAAGGGGCTTGCATTACTACAATGATGTATCTAAAGTTTGTGTGTAATTTCTGTTATTTTACTTGAATATCAAGAATGTTGAAGGCTGAGCAAGTAGAATTTTGCTAGATTGAGAAGACATCTGTTTTAAAATTCTCAGTAATTTGGTTTAATTATTTTAGCCCATATACCCTGTTTTGTTTTTTAATCCCAATGTTTGTTTTTAATCCAATACTAACCGTTAAATGCTACTAATCTCTTAATGTTTTCAAGACTATAAACCAATTTCTGTGTCTTTCATGCCCACACTGGTTGCCATACGTTTAACTGGACTTCAAAACAACTGATCTTGTGTTGATAGTTTAGGATTCATAGGAAATGTGAAATAATATAAATTGGCAAAAGGGTTGTTTTGTTGGTTTGGTTTGTAGGTGTTTGTGGGTTTTTTGGCGTTTGGTTTTGGCATTTTTTTTTCCATATTGTTGCATGTAGAGTGATATTTTGTTGTACAAAGTCTCTTTCTCTAAATAAACTGTCATTTCCTATTTGGTAGCTTTTGTTACAGCTGTAGCTGTGAGAAGTTTTCTACCACAACCAGTGTTTCATCATGTGAACTGCTTGATACTAAGCCTCTAGGAAGTTCAGTTCCTAGTTCTAAGGACTTTGATGTATGTGAGAACTGGTAAATTCTGAATTCATTTAAAAATTAAGTTACATGTTTTCTTTATGAAAAAAATGTGATTCTTCTAACTGTAGTTAATAGTGTAATATTGTTTAAGGTCTTTCTGTTGGAAAGATTCCTTGATGCTTTTGAGCAAATTGTGACTGTAGATGCAAGGACCAGTAAATAGAGAACTTGAGCTACAGACTTCAGTGGGGGAAAACAGAACCCAGATTTTTCACTGCAAATCACTGAGCACATGCACACTCATGCTCTTAAGACATAAGAAACTCTTCCATTTTAACCTATATGTTCCAAACCAGTTTCTCTAGGAATATAATTTTTATCTTGAAAATGCAGCACTGGGTTGTGTGCCTAAGGTTAAGGAGTAATTATATGGCAGTGATTGGAAAGTCTGAGATGAGTTTAACGGAGAAGCTAACAATTTTTTTAAGGCTAGTAGAGGAGGTGAAATCAAGATATGTTTACTATATTGGAATTAGGGCTCTGTGGAGAAAGCATATGTTAAGTTACAGTAGCACTGTTTCTTATGGTATAATCTGACCTTTTGCAGTCTGCTCAGTTCATGACCAGCTCAAGTCAAAGTTGAGTTATGAGGAAAAGTCCTTGCATTAATATGTGCTTAGAAAGACGTTCAAGGTCAGATATTTGGCTCTCTGGCCTTTTAAAGCTTTTAAACAGACTTCTAAATACCTCATATCTTCTATGGAAGGTAGTGTATTCAGTTTTACAAATGAGACTAATACTGTACAAATGGCCAAAAGTTGTGAAAGTGGTACAGCCGAAGTCTTTGCAGCTGTGCACGTTTTTCCAAGCCGAGAGAGGTTTGCAATATGGCTTCAGTGTGAAAAGTCTTCAGAGAACTACAGATCAAGTGGTAGATATGTGACAAGTTAGTGGAGGGATGAACTGGTATGGTTTAACTAAGGACAAGAATTTTTGTTTTAGGCAATTCTTTTGGACAGTGTGATTGTAAATGTAAGACAAATAGAAGTTCATTAGATCGTGAACAGGACTGAGGAACTTGATTTAAAGTTGAATTATGGGTTAATACTGCAAATCAGACATGCTTCAGTGGACAGAGCTGGAGGAATTTGACGTGTTGATAAGCTACGTGCAGTTCAGAGATGCCTTGGGCGATATTTGACTTTGTGGAAACAGTTTTTACTTTTTTTAAAGGAACAGTCTGATAAATATCGGTTGATTTTATTATTTAAAAGTTTGCTCTAGGTGCCATCAGCTTTGATAAAATTAAATATTGTCAGACAAAGTGTGGATGTATGCATGCGTCATTTCTAAGGAAGTCCTGGTATTTTTAGAAACAAAGCTTTCATGCAAAAGACTTATGTTGTGCATCAGAATATCTTAATCCAAAAGAAAAGTTAACCAAGAAGCAAGAGGGGAGAAGTAAAAGCCTGTTATATTCATGTGGAAGTTCATATATCTTCTGTTTTCTATTTTGCTTACACTTCAGTTGTAAGGAAAAAGTAAGAAATGTTCCTGTAACTTTGCAGTCAAAAAAATAATTCTCTTACATAACCAGTGTTTTGTCTGTAGTAGTAGCAGTTTATTAATTCACAACACTGATGAATATCTAAAAAGTTGTTGTGCAAATGGAATTTACTAATGTATAGATTATCTATCAAATCATTTAGCTCTTAACTTCTGTTGATCTTTTGAGTTCTGTTACTCATCACTTGCTCAGCAGTAGGCCTCTGCTAAGAATATTGATCTTGATTCTATGATTCTTTTACAAGAAAATGTAATTTATGACTTTATATTCAATGCAGTACAAACCTGAATTCTACTGCTTTACAGTGTTTTACACTAATTGAATGCTCCCATGGCACAAGTATAAATGACTCCATGATATGCAGGAAAATGCTTTCTAAAGACTCAGGATTTGATTTCTCAAACTGCTAACTTGGCAGTTCCCATTTTATAAGCTCTATGCAAATGGTGACTTTTCCTTGCTTTGCAAATACCTAAACCCACATCATTAGAGTTTGATTGGAACAACTTTAATTTCAGGGCATAAACTGGAAGAGAAAAGGACTTGCAGCTTCATATAACTAGACATTAAAAAAGAAATACTAGAAATGTCAAATTCTAAAGCTGAGATCAGTAACGTCTCTTAGTATTTTGTGATGTGTGCACAAAGAGCTTTAAAATGAAACTAAATATGATTTAGTCTAAAACTCCTGACCTTGATTTTCTCTTGGATTCCTCTTCTTCCTCTTCTACCTTTGAAATTATGGCTGAGATTGTGTGTCAGGACCTAGGCAGTCTACCATACCAGTCTTTTCAGCTCTTTTTCCCTGTAACTGAACCCTTCATGTGTTTGTCAGAAAGTAAGGCCATTCCTCTAGTTCTGTGCACTTAAGACTTTTATTAATATTAATTAAGGTACCTCTTGTCTGTGTCCCTGCTTTCAGCTGCTACCATGCTGAATTTAGTGGTGGTTTCTATTACAGTTTCTTTAAACATGGCTGAAAAGGCTGCTTCTGTGCTCTGTTTCTGTCTTGTGGTCTTTTCTGAATTATTGCAGGAATTGCTCTTCATGTGACTTTATTACTGCTTTTGGCTGGCTGTTACCTTCTGCCAATGCATTTCATTCTACCTCATTCCTGTCTCTTATCACAAGATTTCAGCTTCCATGTCTTTTGGGTGTCCTCTCCCAGTTGTGCTGTTCTAGCACCTTCTTACTGGCACCTGTTTGATTTTTCAACATTTGTGCTGAGGGCTCTGTTGTCTTCCCTTTCTCTAAGACAAGTAGGAGCATACTTTCTCCAAAAGATGAATTTTGCTTAGTGATTGCAAAACAGCTGCTCTGAGGTATCCTTGCAATGGTATTATTGATGTTTGGATACAAGTAGGTGACATACAGTGTTTTGAAAATAATATTTTAAATACTTTTAAGTGACCCAAAACTATAATGCATCTCGAGAACCTAAAATCTGTTGTTTCTTGTCTACTCATGCTTGAGTAACGCATTGATGTATGCATTTTTGATGTTGCTCAGTATCTGTCAGATGTCTGTCTATTGCCTGCATGCTGTTGGTAGTCAAAAATACCCTCAGTAAAGTTTAAGAGAATTTCAGTTTTCAGTGGAGTCACTTCACAGGCATATGTCAACTTCATACCTTTTTCCATCCTTGACAACAGTCAGAAACTGATGACAACCACCTTCTGGTATTTTATCCAGAAAGCTGAAAGGGAAGGGAGATAAATGGAGATGCTTCTGAAGCATCTCTACAGGCTTTCTAGGAAGATGACGAGTGCTGGAAGCTGTTATTCTCCAGTTAATAATTTGGGAGTTTTGATACAGCTGACTTGTGGCTTAATGAAACTGTTAACATGATGCTGGCAACAGCTAGAAAATGCTTCAATGCCTCATCAACGTATTTGCAGCAGTGTTTTACAGCTCCCCTTTTCAGATGTTGATTATATTGCCTTTTTTAGAGTTGTTTTTATTATATTCCATGATAATTTAGGATCATCATAATGTTTCTCTTTTCAGGTGCTGACTATGAAGGTATCAGTTCAGGCTGTGGCAGTCTGGGGGAAAACAGCTCCTTCTCACAGCATCACTGCTATTATGCTTACAGATGACCAGCAGACTATAGTTACAGGAAGTCAAGAAGGACAAATATGTCTCTGGGATCTTTCATCAGAATTGAAGGTTTGTGTCTGTCATGCTACATATGCCAGATAGGTAGCTTGGAGCTTCACCTTTTATTATAAACAGTGGGATTACCCAGGCTTGCTCTTAGATTAAATTTTCAAGATAGTGATATTTGTTGTAGGAAATTTGTGAAACACAGAGAGTTGAAGTGCCTAAGCAACCAGTTATTTGCAGACTTTGGAAAGTTTTTCACAGATTGTCATGACCTGTGGATTATAATTTGAGTTTGTGTGCTGTAATGACAGCAGGTAAATGTATACTTTGCAAGACAAGAATCACAATAATGTTGGTTTTATTTTGACTGTCTGTTAATCAGTTGCTGAGCATGGTCTGTCACTTAAGGAAAAACAAACAAAAATACCCCCAAAACCACAAAGCAAACAAACAAAACACACACAAAACATCCAACAGACATTTATAAAACCACAGCTCTCTACTAGGCTAACAATGGAAAAAATGTAGAAAGAGCGTAGGTAGGATGAAAAAAAAAAATATTTGGTATAATTAAGCTGCAGACCTCCTGGCATGTTATTGCTGTTGCTTTGGCTATCATAGAATCAGCTGTTTCATATTTCTTTTTTCTGAGCATGGAACAGAGTAAAGGGATTCCTGTATTTTTTTTTTATTCTCTGCTCCTAAAACTGTGATTCTATTTTTTAAAAATTTTTATTTGGCTGCCCCATTTGTGCTCAAATATAGCTTGAACCTTTTGTTTGCACTTCTGTAGGGATACCTTTTTCCATTCAGATCTTTGCATGCAGTGAAGTTAATCAAAGGGATTATTGAAATGCATTGTATGAAAGGCATGCTTAAGAGCTTTGCTATATCAATATCCTGCTTCATGCTGCCATTTTTGCTGCAGGCTGTAGAGTGGAGGCCAGAGATTTTCTGCACATTTCCTGGTTTATAATATTTGATGCTCCATAAATTCCTCAGAAGGTGCAATTTTTAGATTATAGTGAATACAAAGGCTGTACGTTATGCAAATTGCATAATCCATCCACATCTCTGTAAATTCCATAAATGTGATTGAAGAACCTGAAAATATAAAGCAAGCCAAATTGACTAGTAACATGTACAAGTGGTATTCTTTTGCTTTTAGATAACATTAATTTATGCATAAAACATTATGTTTAAGTTAAACCATTGTATTTTGCTCCTAGATTTCATCTAAAGAAATTCTCTTTGGCCATACTGCTTCTGTAACTTGCTTGGCAAAAGCAAGAGAATTTGAGAAACAGCCATGTGTAGTAAGTGCTACTGAAAATGGGTAGGTAACTGACTTCACTTACTACTTAAATCATGACATGTACGGCAGGTACAGGTGGGATTCTGCATTTGGCAGATTTTTAATCCACTTCTTCTGTGATATGAAAAGGATATCTTGTACACTATAGTCAAGCTAAGAGCTCATCTCTTGGACTACAGAAGGATTTGGCAGATTCAGATGCCCAGTTAGTAGTCAAGAGAATTAATTGTTCAGAGGATCAGCTAGGCCCCAATTAAAAGGGAGAATAATGGGCTATTGGACAGAATCAACAGGTTTAAAGGTGTTTTAATATCACAATGCTTTTTCCTGTTCCTTCCTGAGCTCAGTCTTGAGAATAGAATCTAATAGAAGCTAATGTACTCTGAACCAGGTTATGCTTGTTCAGTAAGTATGTACGGAAGCATAGAAAAGAGTCCCCTTGAGTGAAAGTTGTATGTACATTTCTCGTCATTACTGAAATCATACTTACTGATTTGGAATACATTCTTTTAAGAGGTTCCTCATCTTGCAGTTCTCCTATGTTTTTGTGACTTAGCACATCACTGATTTCTGCAGTTCTGCTTTTTTGCTCTCTGAATATTCAGTAATCTTCTCAACTGTGGTCTTGAAGCTGGTCTGCTCAGGATTTCAGTTGTTGAAAGTAGTATAGCTAGCTTCTTAATTCCTTAGGGGCTTTCCTTACACAATTTTGTCTTTCTGCTTAATAATACTGTCTTAATTTTGGGTTCATTTTTTCCAGTGAACAGGACAGTTCTGTTTAAACCTCTTTCCACAAAGTGTTCCTCTCGGTTGCCCTTCTTTGACCTACAGCTTCCAGCACCTTCTGGCTACTTCCTTCTCACTGAGGAGCTTGTTTATCCTTCTCACCTGCTAGGATCTCTGTCCAGTTTTCTCACTCAATCATGAGTATGCAAGAAAGGGATAATTTGAACAAACTGGTTCAGGCTTCTTAATCTCCGAAGATTAGATTACCACTTTAGACAGATGGTAAACAGTTCTGGTTGTTACACGCAGAAAGGGGGGTAAGAAGTCTCTACAGAACTAGTTTTGTATTGGCCTACCACGGTTTTATTCAAGGGTTCAGAGGTGAAGCTATTTTCCATCTTAATTCCAAAGTTCTGTTAGTACTATACTGTTTCCAGATCTGGGAAAAAAGTTACTCTATTTCCAAAAAAATGGGGTGGAAAGCATTAAGAAACAAATGATCTCCGGAGGTCCTTTCCGACCCCTATAATTCTGTAATTCTGTGGATAACAGAGTAAGCATTCTGTTGGTTATGATTTTTTGGACTTCCAACTCTGACACTGTGCTGCATGTGTATAGCCTTTGCTTCTCTCTCACCGGAAAAATAAAAATATTTTTAGATTGTCATAAAATGAGAAAGCGTATGGATTAAAATGCAGATCACCAAATAGTATTTCTGATACAATGAAGTATTTTCCCCCAGTGTGTTCTTTAAGGCCTGGTTCAAAAAATGTGTCAATACAGTTTCAGAAATCATAAAATGATTGTTTCAACTGTGGCAAAACATGTGCTGTTTAAATAATCGAAAGGCCTTCAGTTTGATGCTCACTTGCTGAACTATGACAACATACCTTAGCCTCGTTTGCACCACCTAGTTTGCCTGTTTCTGTTGTACTCTAGTCCTGTAGCATGTTGAGTAATATCTAAATGAGGAACACTGGCTAACACGTCTTTATCAAACATTAACGTTAAATGTAATTCAGTGTACCTCGAACGTTGTGCAGACCTTTAGGTTGTCAGAAGAGGCAGGTACCTGGCTCAGTAACAGATTTCAGGCATAAGCCTCGTGGTGGCACTGTTTCTTCTTAACAGAAGTTTCATTTTCTCTCGAGAGCTGAAGTCTGAAGTGGCAGAAGATGCATTCTGTTTTTCAAAATGTGTGGTTTAAATTCAGTGAAATAAATCATTTTCAGGAAGATGTAGTTCCAACGACAGATAGTTACAGTGATGTGTTGACGAGCTGTAATGGCAGTATACCTACAATTTGTTGTAGGCCAGCTTTGGCCTTAGAGTCAGGTTTGTTGTGAGGCAGTAGGGTACAATTATCCCCACCCCTCCTCCCCCTCACCCCCCCTCACCCCCCCCAAAAAAAAAAGCCAAACCAGATACTGTATGTCATCCCCTGCTAATGACCACGGTTTTTTACCCAGTATTCTGGAACAAAACCCCACATAGATGACCAGACTGCACTTAAGTATAGCACTAAAGAAAAACTTGGCTCAAAATTATTCCAGCCAATTGAGTGAAAATGACAGAGAATAATATGAAGTTATCTTTGGCAGGGAGATGTGTGTTTGGAATGTCACTAGTGGACAATGCATTGAGAACGCAAAGCTTCCTTATAGGCACACAGCAATCTATGTAAGTATAGCAACTTTTCATGGAATATCTCTCTTTATTACAAGAGGAGTTTCGTGGAATTAACCTGTTTTTCAGAAATGTATGTAACTCGTAGCATACTTATTAGGAGAAAATAACCTATTGCAATATAAGTAGTTTTATATGTTATTTTTCCTTTTTCAACTTCCTTCTAAGAAAAAAACGAGGCTTTGATGTTCCTTTGAACTCCTTAATCAAATGAAACTGATTCTTTTTAGGCTACAACTGTCTGGAATGCAGTCTCGATTAATTTATTGTAAAGTTTGGGCATCAAATAGCAAAATGAAACTGTCTTTCTCTTTACTATCCTCCTGTGTTAGAATTGCATGGGAACTTCAAGCTTAATGTTGGCTTTTGATGACATATTTAAGAAGTACAAGCAACCTAGCTGAACATTGTAAGACAGTCTGATGAACATCTTATTTTTGGACATTTGAAAGATTTTGACGTTGAACTGCTGACCTCCAAAAGATTGCTCTGCCCCTTTTCCAAAAACACCCTTTCATTCATCACAGAACTCAGTACAGATCATTTATTTTGGGAAACCAAATTGCTTTAAATATTGCTTCAGTTAATTTTAAGTGTCTGCTTTGAACTGTATCTAGTGCACTAAGCATCTAGATGTTAGATTGTGAGGGTGTGTTTGAAATACCTGTGTGTATATGATTGAGGAGCCCCCATGTATGGATTTGATTCAGAGAGATGGCTTGTTTTGTGGTATATTAGAAGAGTTCAGCGCTCCTAGGTTAATTAACAGCTGTTTTCTTCAAGGAAAGTCTAGGATTGAACAAAGCCTCCAAATGATCGAAATCTGAGACCTCTTGTGACTCAAACTGTGGCCAAATTCAGAATGCAAGTGTTGTAATTGTTGTAAAATTGTTCCAGAAGAAACAATTACTCATGGTGAATTCAAACACAGCTCTTAATGACAAAGGGAAAAGGAGAAAAATTTGGTATATTACCAAATAAAAGTTATAGAAGAATAACGTCTTTGAAATGTTTTTATATATATGCACACACACATATATATACACATTGCTTGTTCAGAAGTTACTCTGTAATTTTTATTTGTGTATATATTTAAAGTGTATATTCTGTTTACATAGATATGACTGTGCACACAAACCAATACTTCGATTATGTAACAGAGGTGTGGTGTGATGTACTTTGTGATAGTGCTTAATTAGATTTTAATAAAGTTGTGGAAGAATTCTGCAGAGAAGTGGGGGGATCTGTCCTAGCTGATTATCTGACAATCCATTTTGGGGTTTTTTTTTGAGATCACAGTCAATCTTTCATACCCTTCAAAGAGGAAAAAACAAATAGGAGATAGTTTTTATATTTAAATTACTTCTTCTCTATTAGTACAAGTGAGCTAGACCTAATTTTGGCTCAAAAATTATTTTTGTTCTGTAACTTGGGCAAGACAGCTAAAAAGAAAATGGGAGCATCTAACAGGAAGACATCTAATGGGAGAAAGAACAGATGTTGCTAGAAAGAAAAACTGTTCATAAAATGCAACCTTCAGATATTTATAATAAATTGATTTTTTTTTTGAGAAGGTTTATTGTGGGTTGTTCTGATGTGGTGGCAGATTTTTTTTCCCCATTGTTGTACGATAAATAATTACTTGTGGCATAAAACTGTTGCTTTACTTTTAGTTGTAGGCTTTAATTAAACTACTAGCTTATCTGGTCTAGTAGGTTTCTTTTGTTCAGCTTAGATGATTCAGCTATAAATGGCAGATGTCAAATAGTGCAAACTGAGTATTTGCCATTTGAAATGAAATTGAACATCAGGGTCAACTCTTAACCATTTGTGGATCTTGACTAAATAGGATTTTCTCAGCGGACTATAAAAACCTTCCAGTTCAAGCCTAATTAAAGTGTAACAATAATTACAAAATGTTCTTACTGCTGCATTTCTGCCTCTGGTTATGCATAATATCTGTGGTAATAATTATCTTATTCTCATATTTATGCTGCTTTTGCTTCCAGATTTCATTTAGTTAACCGATAGACCAAGAATTATTATCTAAGCAAAACCAAATGTACAGAGAACTTGTAAAAAACGAGGCACAACTTTGTGGATCCATCTGATGTTTTCCTGACTATATGATCCCTTTAAAGATAGTATTTACCTGTAAATTCCATTTGGGTTGGCTCTCTGTGTATTTATAGCAATTACATGTACAATAGATGTTACACAAAATGCAAGTGTCCTTGCACATATAAAACACCCAGCAAAAAAGAAGCCTTCACAGTTGCTCTGCACCATCATCTCTGTTCTATAGGCCTTTGCTGTCAGTTTTTTCTTTCATTACATGACTGAGAAAGGGTGAACCTTCTGAACATTAGGGCATTTAACACTGAAATAAAGAATATCTTGTGAAGGGAAAATTTTGTTATGAAAAAAATTTTTCATGCATTTTCACATGACTTTTTTTTTCATGTTTATGTACCTTTGAGTAGTTGGAGCTTTATCAGATGTTTGGAGACAGATGAAGCTTCTCAGAGAAATATTTCCCAAAATAGTGGTTTATAATGAAAATGAATGCCTTGATTGCTTCAAAAAATCCTAGTAACTAGGCAGGACAGATACTTTTTTTTCAGTACAAAGCACTTCTTACTAAGCTGTATGCCTGTATTAAATTCTTACAAATGTATACAAAATATGTGTCACTTGCAAAATTGTGTATGAGCTCACATATGCAGTAGGTGTTGATTATAATCGAAGTATGACATGCTTAACA
Organism: Indicator indicator; assembly: GCF_027791375.1. Classification (NCBI taxonomy): domain Eukaryota; kingdom Metazoa; phylum Chordata; class Aves; order Piciformes; family Indicatoridae; genus Indicator; species Indicator indicator. The sequence continues at coordinate 9,589,431 of NC_072025.1, forward strand.
TGAAAAATAGGTGTACATATTGTGTAGCTCTGTATGCTGACTCTCTTCTTTCCACTTCTACAGTATTACCATTGTTCATTCCGAATGACAGGTGAAGGCTGGCTTCTTTGTTGTGGAGAATATCAAGATGTTCTTATTATTGATGCTAAGACTTTGGATGTTATTCATACTTTATCATCATCTCACTCTCCTGATTGGATAAATTGTATGTGTATTGTACACTCTGCAAGAATTCAAGGTATACATTATAGATTATTTATGTAGGCCACTTAAATGGTAAGAAAATATTTCTGTATAAATAGTATATTCCTGCTAGATTTAGTATCTAATTATGTTTTACAGTGTTTCTATGTACAGGATATTAACATTTCCTTGACAACACTGAAGGAGTTGTTGTGTTTAATATGTTTCTAAAGAGAAAAACAACAGCACCTACCGTGGTTGTAAGCAACTCATTTCTTGGCTATAAGTACAAATTAATTTCTTAATATCATGGAAGCTATGGGCATGAAACCACTGTTCTGTGATTTCTGTTGAAATAGACCTGATTGGACGAAATAATTCACTATTTGCTTGAGCTGCTTCTATTTTTGTATACCAATTAGCTCTTCGTGTAAAATTAATTTCGTCTTAACAGTGTCCTGCAGACTCCATGTTTTAGTTCTGTATAGTACATCAGTGTGTGCCACGGATCTCTTTTGGTGTTAGGCACTGCTTGAACTTGGTTTCAAGTTTACTATCTCCCTGTTAACTTTTCACAGAAGACTCGTTGGTTGCAGTGTCTGTAGCTGGAGTTCTGAAAGTGTGGGACCTATCTTCATCTTTGAATAGCATACAGGTCAGTTTGTATGAGGTGTAAAACAGTGACATGAATGTAATAATCTCAGGAAAAAGATATATTGAAGCAGAATCCAGATTATTTGAAGTCATATGTGTTAAACAGAATGATGAATCTCATCATAAAGTTCTGAGAACACAGTCTCATATCACTATTAAAAGTTAGTTGGACCTTTGGACACCTCTTGCCTTTAACTGCAGTGTGTTTCACCCAGGCTTCTTACCTTTCTGTATTCCATGATGTTGAGGCTGTAATGCTTTCCCTGCTGTCCTGAAAACATGACTCTCTTCTTTGAACCTTTCACTCTGCCCTTAAAGCTCTTCCAAATCAACCTTTGTATACTCCCTCTTCACCCTTGTTACTTTCTTCAAAATGGTCCTTTAGACTGTTTTCATCTGGCTGCCTTCCACAATGCTGCCTTCACTTGGAAAAGACTCTTGTCGAATGCCCTGTTTCTCCATCTTCAAACTCGCTTTTTCTGTGCAACTTCTGTGTTTAGTACTCTTGGCAGCTGTCACTTGATATGCACAGTGTTAGAACTGGAACACAGTGTTTTGCGTTTGAATTAAACTCTGAGAGCTAGCTTCATGAAGAAACATCAGTATAGCATCAAGTACTGTGAATCATCACCATAAGTGGCCAAATGTCAACTGTCTTCTCTGATTTTCTGCAGTACATCACTGCTTTGCTTGACAAACTGCAGAGCTTGCAGCAACACTACTTATTAATGAGTAGAGTCAGGCCATTCAGGAGAATCTGTCAAGTTTGATACCCTGCTGGTGTTTTTTTGATGGTTTTGGTTTATATGCAGTGTTTAGGGAGGTCTTTTCAACATTCCTGCAGCAAAAAAATAATGTCACCGTGGACATTCTGTAACAACTGTTTACAGACATCAGAGAAGCATGTACGGTGCCATCATTTTACAATCCGGGACTCACTTTGGTGAAGGGAGGAGTGCAGCCTTAGTAACGATCCAGTTAGTGGTATTTTAAAGAGCAGTGTGGTATTAAATATTGTTGGATTTAATTAGAATTAACTGGAGCTCCAAGGTGTAGTGAAAGAATGGTTTACAGTTTGATACTGGTTGAATTGGTTTCCATTTGATCCCTTGACCAGCATAGCCCTTCCTTTGCTGATAACTTTCAAAACAGACATTAAGTTTTCAGTGTTTTAATGAGTAACTTGTAAAAATTATTCCCCTAAAATAGTTTTGAGCCTGATGGCCTTGATCTGATATTTACAAAGGGTGAAAGTACCTTTTATTTTTTATGGTTTTTTTTTTAAGCCACCCATACATTCAGTAGTACAAAACTAAGAGAATTAATTGCTTTTCGATGACTTTTTAGAGGTGTTAAGGTCAAAAAAGACATGACAGCACCATATGTCCCAGACTGTCCTGGTTGCAACAAGGATGAGTGAGAAAGTAGAATATTCATCATCCATTCTGAAATGAATATTGTCAGTTTATAGGTTGTTGTAGCTACTTTTTGACTGAAGAGTACTTAACAGATATTCATTACAGCAGAAGCTATCTATGACATGCCTGTAGTCCTTCTCTGTATTCATTATCACTTCTTTAAGTGAGATTGAGGTCTGAGCCATACAGAATGCCTTCTGTTCACATAGGAAGACATTAGGGTTCAGACATACTATTTCACTTTTGATTAAGAATTACATGTTGCTTTGCATTTCCAAAGTGTACTTTAACAAAAGTATTTTCAGTGGTTTGTTTCTACCCTTAAAGTAGAAACTCAGATATCTAGAATAAATCTTACTGCTTTTTTCCCTCTGTTGTAAAGGAGAGACAAAGTGTGTGCGAGAAGGAATCGAAATCTCTGGACTGCATAAATTGTCAAGCAGTACGATTTTGCACTTACACGGAAAGGCTCCTTCTAGTTGTGTCTTCCACATGCTGGCAGGTACGTTATTGAGCATTGTAACTTTGAAAAGATAATGTGATTTTTACGTGCAGATACTTGGTTTTTTCTCCTCTTTTTTTTTAAAGAAAAAGTGCTTGTTAATTGTCAGATACAATAGTGTGCTGTATCCCTTCCTTGTTTATACTGACTGCCTAACTGAAATGAAGTCTATTTTTAATTAATGTATTTCTGCTTTAAAAGTCTAACATGAAATTGGGTGAATAGAAAGGGGATTATGTTAAGTATGAGTCAGTTCTAGAGCATTGGGTGTATTATAGTTCCCTCCACGGTGCATTTCAAAAGGAGACAAAGATGCACAAAAACTGCTTAAGTATGACAGAAGTAATCACATTTGGCAAGTCCTTGCTAACCAGGGGCCTTTGTTCCATCAGGGTCAGTAGCCTGGGTTCCAACTGAACTTCATTGTAAAAATTCTGTATTTCTTTTGCCCAGTGTTACATCATTTGTCTTACAATAATCCTGAGCTGTTAGAGTAACGTTTTGGATCAGGTAAAATACTGCTGCTTTGGGGTGAGGGGGATTTCACATACACCTGGGTCGACTTTGAATACTACAGGTGCAGGGTATCCTTGATTTTTCTTGGGCTATTTAAAATTCTCTACAAAAACATTTATAAAGAAATCCCACATATAGAACAGACAAGGTTTTAATGGAAAAATCTGTGTAACATGCATTGTTTTCTATTAATTTCTATTAGGTTTTTCCATAAGTTGTAAATTTCTTCTAATATTTCCATTATGCATTTGAATACTATTATTTTACTGCTTCATGAAGTGTTATAGATAAGTAATTTTGGATTTTCAGCTTCTGTGTTTCAATAAATAAATAAATACACACATTTAAAATAAAAGAGGATGCTTTTACCCCTTAATTAGAATGGTATGTGGTATGCGCAGTAGGAAGAATTCACATGCCAATTTGAAGTGGCTCTTTAACTCACCTCCATAGCAATGTAAACACAGAGCAAATTAGCTAATGAAGAGAAATTAACAGATAATTCTTTTAAATTTGTCATTCTGAAATCTGTTTCTTCATACTGCTGCAATAAATTACAAAATTGTGTGGCTGTGAATACTCTCTCCATGAGGAATGTGAACAAGCAGACAATATCTTAGGTTATTGTACTTGTGTCCTGTTTTGGCTTAAAACGGAAAGGCCATATGAAGCAAACAATTCATAATTTTTTACCAACTCTAGAAATGGAAGAGAGAAAAATTCTTATAAGCAAAGGGGATTGTATGGGTTTTTTTCAAATTTCAATTAAGAAAAATTCTGTGTTAAGATGTGTTGTGATTATGCCAGCAGATGTTTTTAAAGAATACAGACAGAAGCATTTATAGTGTCTATCTGTCTTGAATATTATATTTGTGCTAAAACCATTATCTACCTCTTTAAGAAATGAATAGTCCAGTAAATGTTAATTATGAATACAGGACAAAACAAGTAAATCCCATCCAAAATCGCTTAATCTAAGAGAAGGATCCAATGCTGTGTTGTTTTTTTTTTAATTGTTAGTGCCTTTATCTTTGAAATACAAGGCTCTGATTCTGGGTTTGCAGTAGTTTAGTAGTATGAAAACATCTTTGGTCTTAAAAGAGGTCGTCAAACTACAGTCAAGTTAACATTCAACTTATTGATTCATTACTCCAAACCAGCTTGAATTAAAATGAATGTACCAATTAGTTTGTTGTTTTGTTTTGTTTTGGTTTTATTCCCCTGAGCTTAGGTCTATGATTATTGTGATTTCTCCTTGCTTTGTACCGAGTTTTGTAAAAGTGGTCAGTGCTTTGCTGGTGGAGAAGTACTAGCAGCTTACAGACTTATCATCTGGACAGAAGATGGCCACAGTTACGTCTACCAGCTGCTAAACAGGTGGGCTCAGATGGGAAATTCACACAAAAAGTTCAGGTACAAGATGAACTTTGGAAGGTTTATTATGGAAAATCTCTGCATGTTGCAAATGATCAAAAACCAGAACAAAACCACTTTGGCACTCAAAGATTTACCCTGAGTTTGACAGCCCTAAGTCTTTGTTTGACACAGCAGGGGACATAGGAATAAGATTAGTCATGTAGAACTTGGGCAGCTGGTGCTATGATTTCAAAAAGTCGCTTGTAATTACTTATTCGGTAACTTTTAATTGAACTTGTGAATCTCAGATACTACTGCTCTGCTTTCTGAAAATATGACTTTCCAAAGCTTTTAATTCTTCTTTTCCATATTACACAGTGGACTTTCGAAAAGCGTGTATCCTGCTGATGGGAAGGTGCTGAGAGAAACTGTTTATCCTCATTTACTGTGCTTTACTACTGTGAAGGAAAATAAGGTAAATTCATAAATGTTTACCATAAGTTTCAAAAGTTCATTCATTATTTGATTACAATTACTTAAATGATTGCTAAAAAAGATGTTGAATTCATCAACAGATTTAATTGATGAGTAAGACTTATTCCTTACTTGAAAATTTTTTTACTTACAAACTTGGAGAAGCTCATAGCCTATTTTTGTCTTAAGTTTTGGCAATATTTACTTTTTCACTGGGAAAAAAATCTCCCCCCTTTCCCCCCCCTTTTTTTTTCATCTCTAGATTGGCTAATTGAAGTGTTTGGTTTTATTTTCCCTGAATTTTGGCAAACAAAGGAGGGCACTTTTTTTTTTTTTTTTAATTTAAAGGTAGTCTAAACTGGCTTCAGCAGCTTTTACTTTAAACCTAAAAAAGAAACAAAAACCACCAAAAAAATCACACCCAAAACCACACCCCCAAACAATAAAACCACCAACACACATGCAAAACATTGCTTAGCTCTTGTTTTACTTAAGCCAAAAGGTATGTTTGTGTGTAGCTACATAAATGTGTTGTTTGCCATGTGTATGAGGTTGAACCTGTGATGTTTTATCCAGAACACTGTTTTCTTGAGCCTGCAGAGGCACAATCGCATGCCTAAGTTTTGTACACTGTGAGGAGACTGACATTACTCACAATGCATAATCAGACATGTATGACTCTCTTCAGAACCATGGTCTCTGCCTGAGGAAGGTTAAGAAAGGAGGGATCTGAAAAAGTAGATGAATCCTTAGAGTTCTAACTGAGAAGTCAGGTTTAAAAGAGCACGTCACCCCAATTTCAAATTTAAAAGTTTCTACTTAGAGTAGCTCAAGTGGACTCAGTTATGCTGGAAAACTTGCATTTTGGCTCACTTCTTGACTAGTGCTTTGTGACCACTTTTTAAAATCAGGAAGTATTGGGGGAAGAAAAATGTATGGCAAGGGTGCTTACTTGGGCAAAAACTGAACTAAAACAAATCTAACGCTTTTTTCTGTGTAGCTGATCCCGATTTTGTTGCTAAATCGTACTGCTAATGCTGATTATGAAATGGGAATTGCTGGAAGATGCGGATTTAATTCTTGCCTGCAGTTGCGTTAGTTTAGGTATTTGTATAACAGCTCAAGCAGATCTTTAAGCAATTTCTGAAGATATGCAAGGGAGACATATTTGTACCTGACTAGAAACACTGTCAAATATATATGTATGTGAGATTCTTTATGTTCTCTTTTCTTTCTATTGATAACTATATGCACTTAGAAAGCCTTTTTGTTCCATATTTTTGGCAACCATGACAGATTTATTTTTCAGTTGAAGGGCAATAGTGTAAGCCATTCAGCTTTTCCCCCAAAAGCTGTGATCTAACATCAGATAGGATAACTGCTGAAAGATGCTAAAAGGTCAGATACAGTGAAGGAAAAGAAATAGCCAGAAGACATGGCTTAGCAAATAATAGGGTTACTGTCATGGTAGGAGGCTTGTATTTACTTCCACGGAAACACATGCAATTTTTAAGTAATGTCATCTGCCCTTTTCTTATGTTCCATTTTTAATATGTACTTTACTACCAGAAAAAAAAAATAGAGCAAATTTGTGAGACAACAGGACTGTCTGTTGATCTATTTTGGTCTCCATTCTTGGATTATAAGCAACTGTGCCATGATGTAGTTTGGTTTTATGTAGAATTTACCCCCAAAATTCAATGTTATAAATAAAATGCATCCAACATATGAGGATGTTACTAAAATGTCTTGAAGGAGCGAACAGTTGTGTGTATGTTATCTAAGTGAAGTTGATGTGTGGGTCAAAACAACTTGTGCTCAAGACCTTTCTATCCCCACTATCTACAGTACAGGGTGTGCTTTGGGGAGTTTTTTGCAAGCTCCTGCACACATCTCACAGTTTATTTTCATGCCAAAAAGACTGATTTGGTCCTTCAAGATAGGCCCACAACAAAACCTGAAGTGTGCACTTATAAACTACATGCCTGTTGTGGACATGTTAATGTAGACATATGTGGAGATCCCTAATTTTCTGGAATTTTGCAAGTGTTTTGAACAACATCTCACCTGATTTTGATACTTGAGAATGAAGTTATGTACTAACTAAACAAGGTGTTCCTGGCAAGTCACCAGTAGATTATCACATAATTTGATTGTTAGTGATGTGGTGATGTAGAATTATTTATAGTGTTATTCCTGCAGGCGTAGAAAACCTATAGACCTCTTGTCTTCATGGAAGAATAGAAAAATTGTGTTTGTGTGAAATAAATGCACTGCAATAAGTTTTAGTGTTGACTAAATGAAACTAGGTAAATGTCAATAATTCTGTTTATACCTCTCTAATATGTAACTTTTTCCAGCTGATGGAATGGTGGTGTTATAGACTGTAACTTATCTACATAAAAGCTCTCTTACTTTTCATGACTTGTAGTAATTTAAGCTATCACGATTAAAGCTTTACTGAATTTATTTTGCTGTGAAGATTAGTGATGTTTCACAGCATTTTTTTCTGCCTGGTCTTGGTGCTTATTCTGGCTGCTTTTTTTTTTTAATAGTAGTGATACTGTTGATAAGCTCTGTTTAGAGACTAAACCTAGAGGGTCCTCCCATTCTGCTTTTCCATGTGGGATGTAGGCTTAGCCAAGGGCACTAGCAAAGCAGAGGTGGTCTTAGAGAGGCTTGCATCAAGCAGGGTAGACCTGGTCTGAGCAGAGCTTAGTGACTTGTGAGGGTTCAGTTGTTATTTGTTTTAGATTCCCACAGCTTTTGACATTAAAACCCAAAAAAACCCACCCAAAAAACCCACCACCAACCAACAACTTTTCATTTGTAATTATTATTATATATCAGCTTTTAAATATCAGAATATTGATTAACTGTTATTTTTGGCAGAGTTTTCCTTTTGTCATGGGCTTCATGAACGAAAGAAAGGAGCCTTTCTATAAAGTTCTTTTTTCTGGTGAAGCGTCAGGAAGGATCACTTTGTGGCATGTTCCTGATGTCCCTGTGTCAACATTTGATGGTTCACCAAAAGGTTTGGCAATTCTGTGTCCTTTGATATTGTCTTAAAGTCAATTTGCATGAAAATATTTTCACATTAGAAAGTGATTCTTGCTCAGTCATTGTGTGATGCTTGTCTGGAACCAGACACAAAGATGAGTGTTTAGAAATTCTTCATGGAACTAAAAATATAAATATTCCTCTTTCTTTACCATCTGTCCTTAAATGCTGCTCTGCCAAATGTCATGATAATTTACTTAATCCTGCTTATGTTTGTTCATAGGGAGGTATAAAAGGAAGGATTCAGATCAGGTGTCAGAGTAGCAACTGCTGATTTTTCATCCCTAGGCTACAGAAGAGATAAGCTAGGATATGTGACAAAGGGATGAAATGTATATGTATTTTTCTTTGCGTTTTTATTGTTTTGAATAAAAAAAAAAGTTCCTAACTCTTTCTCCCCATCCTCTAGAGATCCCAATTACAGCAATGTGGACTCTTCAGGATAATTTTGATAAACAGCATTCAATGTCAGAGGACATTATTGATCATTTTTGTGCATCTGAAGATAGAAGTGCAGTTGTCAGTTCCTCTGTATACATACCCAGTCTCAATAAACTCGTATGTGGATGTGAAAGTGGCAAAATTTTAGTAACACTAGGCTTAAAAGCTGCAAGAGCAAGACTTTTAGAAAACATACCTTTGCTGAAAGGTAAGTTTTAACAATTTTGTTCGAATTCCTCTCAATCAAGCACAGAAGACTGCATACTTCTGTCATCCCCTCCAGTGATCCCTGTAAAAATTCTCTGAAAAATCTGGGTAATGGTCAGGCGTTGAGTAAGGGAAAATTCAAAATTATGATGCTCTTTCTCTCTTTGTAGCTTATCTGTCTGATCACAGCTCAGTACTAACAAGGTGCTTTGCACTGTTAGGAGTCCTGGAATGGCTCTGGGGATGGAGTCACCTGGAAGTGACATATGTGGGATGTCATGATATGGGCAGTAGTAGTCTTCCTCTGAAAGATCCTTCCACTGAAGGAAGTAAAAGTGTACATCTCAGCAGATGAAACTCAGAGTGCAGACCTTTGTCCTCCTTTTAAAGAACATGTCCACAGTTCTTTGATTCCATGTAAAGGATTGCTGTATTTGACCTTTTGAATCTCCAGGCTTTTAAAACACATGTGCTGTGAAATACGGAAGACCTATTTTTAAGAAACCAGAAATAATTTATGTACTATCTTGTTTCAGACAATCTACCTTACAAAGTTCTGAACGGTCATAGTAGCAGAGTCACTTGTTTACTTTACCCACATGATAAATCAGTAAGATTTGATCCAAGCTGGCTGTTATCAGGTGGCCAGGATTCTGTTGTGATCTGCTGGAATATATTTACTGGAGACATCTTATACCAATTTAGTCTGCAGTCTGGTCCAGTGACACAGCTCTTACGATCTCCAGAAAACTACAGAGTAAGTAAAAGCATAATAAATCATGTCTCAAAACCCCCATCTCTACATACATGTGTGTTTGCATCTACATATGAGAGAAAAAAAACTGGCAATACATTTATCCTGTGGCACTTTACCCTTAATTTACATTCACTTAATTATCTTGTTTGAAGTTTGCTATTAAGTGAGGTGGCAGTCAGTCTATTCTCCAAAGTAACAAGCCATAGCACAAAAGGAAGACGTGGCAGAATCAGATCCATACAGAGTGAAATGAAATTGTACTCGGGCTGCTGTTAGAAATGCATTCCCCTTGGCTTTTGTGTTCTAAGACCTGACATAATTTTATGTCACATGAATGGTTTAAAGTCATTTTTACTACTGTCTCTTCTAGGGGAACTGCAACTGTGTATTTGGTTAACTAATCACTGCTGTGATAGGCTAAGTATTGTGAATAAACAGAATTTCAAAAGTTATTTATTATAAATGGAAAAAAAAATACAGTAGATTGTATGTTTTCCTGGTAGGAGATTGGTTGTACATCTAGGCTGTTAAAAATGAATTGGAAATGTAGGCTGAAATGAAACATGATTTTCTAAAATGAGTATGTTCTGAGAAAGAAATCACAGAACACATCCAGTTGGAAGAGACCTCAAAGATCAACCAATCCAACCCTTGACCCAGCACTGAAGGGTCAACACTAAACCATGTCCCTGTGCACTAGCATGTGCTTGAACATCTCCAGGGACGGTGATTCCACCACTGTGCTGAGCAGACCATTCCAGCATTTGATAACCCTTTCAGTAAGAAGTATTTGCTAACATCCAGCCTGAGACCCCCCCTGGTGCAGCTTGTAACCATTTCCTCTAGACCTATTGCTTGACACCAAGGCGAAGAGGCTGGCCCCTTCGCTGGACAACTTTTACCAGGCTTGTTAAAATGTCGGGACTGTGGTTACAACCGTTAAAATTGAACTTCTTTCTGTTTTGCAGTTAAAGGACCACAGCATAGTGTGCTGTGTGTGCAGTGATCACTCAGTAGCAATTCTACACCTTCAGAGGAGAGTGTGTCTCTTAAATGCCAGAAAGCATCTTTTTCCTGTGAAGAAGATAAAATTTGACCCTCTTGAAAATCTGCTGATTGTTGGATGTGAAGATGAATCAGTTTATATTTGGGAAATTGAAACAGGTAATAAGATAGGGATTTCTGGCTCCCCCCGCCCCATTTTCCTTAAGTTTTGTTTGTCTATCTTGGTCTTATCCAAACCTTTCTCTTGTACAAGGCAAAAGCAGAATTACCAGCACATCAAATACATTAGAGATTTTAAATATTTATATGAACAAGTAAGAAACAAAAATTCATATAGCTCAAGGTATGTCACTAATAAAATACAATAGCTTAAGTCACATCAGACAGATGATTAGCTGATATTGCAGTGAATTTGAGTAGAGTATTTCAGGAAGCTATAAATGAAATGTATGTTAAGTCTCAGAATGCAATTTTCAGTACTGGCATTCCAAGTTAGCAGATGAAGTTTTGCTTTCTTCATCAAAATCGTAATCTAAGAAACCTTTCGTGTTAATTGATAATCATAGTGGAGGATAATTGTGAAGCTTGCAGTTGTGTGGTCGAGAAAGCTAATATGTGTTTTGGGATAAATTGTAGGTTTCCAGGTGCTTTTAAGAGCATACTGCTGATTCACAATGGTAATAAATGTAGTTATTTAAACTTTGAGAGACAAAGCTATTGGAAGCTGTACTGGTATTGGCACTACAATACAGTGTTTCCATGTGATTCAGAGCTATCTGTCCTGGGAGGAGGGAAGTGCATAATGAGTTTACAACTGCTGAAGTGCACAGCATATTAATACTATATCAAAACAGTTTTACTAATGTAACACAGAGATAACAATTTATAAGTTACTACAACCCACTGTCTAGGCAGTCTGCTTTGGACAAAAGCATCCCTTGTTTTAAAGGATGAAATATCTGTGTTTAATGAAGGACTTGGAGAAAGGAGTAGAGTGTAACTACAAGCCTGTTGTGTGTTGTAAGCTATTTAATATCATTAAGATGGCATAGGAAATGCATCCTGGTCCTTATGTTTTCCCCAAATGTACTAAATTGCTGCTTTTAATAAAAATATTTACATTAAAATTAAATGTAACTAACAGCCATAGCCAGTTTTTTCCCCAACAGCTACTCAGAAACATCAAGTTCTCTTATAAAGTTCTCATTTTTTTCATTGTTTTCTGAGATTAAAAAATTCTTTTAGTAGTTTTGTTGAAAAACATCAATTAAAATTGAGAAGGAGAATGTTAGATTGCGTATACTGTTGTACTTATTTTTCTTGGCTGTCTTGTTGTTGCTGATGGCTTTCCTTAGACTTTTAGCTTTAGTTGCACCCTTGGGAAAATTTTCAGAAGTAAATACCAAATCTTCAATTTATTACCCTGCTTTTGTTCATTTCCAGCAGAAATTTGAATTCTGTTTTCTGGTAAATATGTAATGTTCTTCTTATGTATGTTCTGCTATTGATGTAGATGCAGTGTATTACAGTTTTCAGTACATTTTCTCCAGTCAGGAGGGAGCATGTATTTTAATCTTCTGCTCAATTCTCTTTCTGGAAGATTTGTGCAACTAAGTAGGGGGATTATGTTTTGCTCTTAAGACAAACGTGTCATCATATGTTTTTCTTTCTTCTTTTTTTTTTTTTCTTTTTTTTAATAAGATAAGTGTAAATTCCCAGCCTCTTCCTTTTTTCAGCCATTCAGTTTTCTTATTTCTTCATATTTTTGGGGCTGAATAAATGATTGCTAAATAATAATTCATTCTGTAATATTTAAACTTTTGTCTGTTAATTTGAAATCATCTGTGTAGGCCTGAAAAAAAGCAGTTCCATGTGTGGTGTTAGAGAATGCACTGCTCAGAAAGGGGCCTTGCAGTTTTCAATGGCACTTAATACAGTGAACGCATCTGAATTAAGTTGACAATGAGTATACTTTTACTTTTGTACAAGTACTTTGGTACAATGAGGTTCTTCCTTAGTGTAATAATGAAAAATAGATAAATACACCCCCATGCCTCCAAACCCTCCTCTCCCCTCCCCCAAAATGCAAATTGCTACAGTCAGCAATATAAGAGCTAATAGTTTCTATCACCAAACAATGCTCCCCAAAGCATTCCAGAAGTTAAGGGTATGGAGTAAGAATTACATCTTGGATGCAAATTTTTATTTAATAGAGGTAGACAACTTCATCCTACAATACAGGGTTTCTTGGTAAGTCAGATTGAATAGCATAGGACTGTAATGATACTATACCGACAAAAATATGATAACACATAATAACTGTCCTCCAGCTGTAAAAATGTTGTCTATTTCAGGATTAAAGAGGAAGTGAAACTGATGCTGCTGCTCATGTGTGCTATGTATTCAGAAAGGGTGCAGTGGGTTGAAGGTGTATTTTTTTTTAATTGCCATTTCTGCATCTTTTATTGCTAGTATCAAGCAAGAATGAGAGCTAAAGTGACCATCTCTTGAAATGCAAGAAAGGATGAAGTTATTTGCATAAGAAATTAACAGGCTAATTTTCTTTTGTTCTTGTTACACACTGATAGCAGGATGCCCTCTGAGGTGAATACCTGGAAAAGCTTACTAAGGTTTAGTGAAGTTGGTTTAACATTAAATTACATCTGTATTGCAGGAAAACATGAGAGGTCACGGCATTGATCCTTGAAATTGGCCTGACCTAGATCAAGAGCTATGTAGATACTTCAGTGCCACTCAGGCTAAGCCTTGTTCAGGTGTATGGGAAAGATGTGTACAGACAGACGTCTACAGGAACATGGTAGCCTTTCATTACAATTTTTGTTTGCCAACGAAGAGGCAACCATGCATAGTACCACTTGTATATACCTGTGAGCCTGGTCCCTGACTCGCAGAGGATAAAACCCGAGCGGTAGCCTCATGCTTGGTTTCCCTTACAGAAACAGACATAAAGTTTTTATTGTTTCTGCAGAAAGAAACTGTTTTTCTTCCAGTTATGCAATTAGCTTCACAACTGGAGGCTTTGCCTTTGAAGTGAAAGTTGGTGTAAGACCTGCTTTTGTCTGACTCATATATCTCTGTTTACAGTTAAAAAATCTGAACAGTGTTACTGTACTAGAGTTAATGGATAACTGGGAAAACAGCCAGTCTGTTTATAATTTCAGGCTGTGATTAAGGAATTTCCATGAATATTTCAATATTTATTTTGTAGAGTCAGCAATAACTGTCTTGAATTTGACAGGTGACTTCAGTAAAGTTTAGAAGCATGTAATACCTTTGAATGTCTTTCAGTCATACCAGTTTAGCTCCAAAATGGTCATTCCACAAGGAAATTTAGAGGATGACCTCTTGAGCAGATGAAAGACATAATTATGCATAACAATATTCCAATTTCTTATGACAGAGGCTGACATGCTTCTTAAAAAGCATTGAGAAGATGTAAAAATGTTTAAGTTGTCTTTTAGAAAGTTTTATAGACGTTATAGGTTGGGAGAAATATTGCCTAAGATTAAAATCTAAGTTGTGTGTATAGTCTTACCCGCTTATACACTCCCTTCATGAGGTTGCCAAATATAACCTATTTTATCTGGCCAATGTGAAGTTGTCGGAGTAAAATGTGCTGCCTTTATTCCAAATAAATAAGCATTTCAGCACAGTTTATGCTGAAATGTGTTGAATACCCGGAGTATAGCTGACCTCAAATGAAAAGTACCTGATCTAACATGAGACTTCTATACCTAAGACCTCTTCCTGGTGGTTCTTGTTTTTGTAATGAGCAATAGGAAATAAGTAACATTCTGTTGCTCTTCCCCATTGACTGCAAGGGGAGTTTAAAGAAGCTAATTGCCTTCTGCTATTACAAAATCCAGAGTAAGAAAAATTGAGTCCCATCTTTTTAATTCTTTGGTTTACAGAACAAAGTCAAATTATTTTAAGTTTAAATGCTATTATTGCTTATGCATGTGGATAGTGATAAAGAAAAGGGTAGTTCATAGCTTCTGTATTATCTGTATAGTTAAATGTGTTTTGCCTAAATTTTAATACATGGATAAGGCAATGTCCCATCACAGTGGACTACCTTTCCATGACAATAAATATTGATCTAATAATACATTTGGAATATTAATAGAGCATGTGTATGGGATGTTTTCCAAACTTCTGTGCTAGAAGACAAACACGAAAATCAATAAGAAATTATATTCTAATTAAGTGCAGAATATTTCTTCCAATAGCCACCACTTGAAATCCACTTCAGTAAGGAAATTAGCTGTTATCTGTATTGCTTTTACATTTTTCCCAAGCAGCTGGTGTCTTTGCTTTTTATAAAAAGGTAAATATCAGCATGGTGTAGTAATAAAAGGATCAGTGTTTTCTTTCTTGCTGTATACAGCACGTGGCTTCACATCTTCTGAGCCACATTAGAAATGTGCATTGAGAGTGAGGAAAGAATGAGTAGACTTTAAAGAGCTATCTTCCTTGCTCAGAGGTAGTAATCTTAATTTGACAGTTTAATAAGAATTTATTCCTTGAAGTTCATGCTTGCAGAATGAATGATCTACTAATTTCCTGTTACTTTCTTTTTTCCTTGCAAGTCTTGTTCTGATTTACTGTGTTATGACGTTCTTAGTATGATTTTAAAAATAGAGTTAACATAATTTAAGACTACTTGTTCAGTTATAATAATATGCATTTAACTTTACAGTGGCTTCATGGTATTTTTTATGTTCACCCAGGGAATGCATATTTTGAGAATTTTCCTAGGCTAAACACCAGGAAAAAATTGGAACATCCTAAAAAGTGTTTTTGCTGAGGTCAGATCACCTGTATAGTCAAAATTAAGTGTATACTTACAATCCTTACTAGAAAAGGTCAAAATCATCAATAAATAATAGTTTGGATTTGTGTAGTTAACCATGCTTCTGGAAGATTGCGTCCAGTTAAGTCATTCAGATGGCTGGTGCAATAGTTTTAGTGCTTGTACACTATATTCAGGCACAGGTGTGCCTCTCTTGCATTCATAGTATTAATGTTACCAGTACCCTATGTGACCAGAGGAATCCATCCAAAGTGCAGAAAACCTTTTCCTTTGATAGTTTTTTGGAGGACAAATAAGGTTGCTTTTGCATGTTACTGTAGTAGTGGCATTGTAACTTTCACTACTAGGATAGAAAGGGGCAGCAGCTTGGTCTCTATTCAGGTCATGTGAATACTGCAATGAGCTTCATCTTCAACTGATGATAAAACATAAATCTTAGGAAAAAATGTCTGTCCTGAATCTGCTGCTATTCATACCATCCTGTCTCATGCTGGTTCCAAAATAGAAGTGCTGGCCAGAGCAAAGTATTATGGGGCTTAAAATTCTGATTGCAACATGAGGGGCTTTCTGTTCTGGTTGCTGCTTTTGGGTCCTGGGTTTTGGCTCTTTTTCTGCAGAGAGGGTGGTGATATGGGTGGCAGTTGGGTAGCACACTGGGTTTGGTTTTCTGCTTTATGCTGGGTTTTGTTTGTTTTTTTCATTATTTTTTATTTCCAGGACTTTTTCTGCAAGTAGGCTAAGCTAAGGTAATTGTGCATTCTGATTATGTTGTTGTATATCAAACTCTTATCTCAACTCTTTATTTCAACCCAGAGCTTTTGTCTGGTAGTTTTCCTTCACTTCTGTGTTGGGGGCAGGGAAAGAGGCAGGTTAAGCTGTTTACTGTGTGTTAACCTTTTACAGTACCAAACAGCCAAACTGTGATGTTACTTGATAAAAATACCTGTGGAGTTGTTTTAGTGAGCTCTTTTTAGACATTTAGATAGCAAAATTAAACTTGTGATAAAATTGCCATAATTTTGTGAATGAAAATGTTCAAGTATTAGAAGGCTTTTGGAGAGATGAATTTTTTTCAGGAAGGGATGATATATGACAAATTGTAATTTTGGTGTGTTTTTCCAATACACTGCAGTTTAAGTAAAATTTCTTGTTTCAGTCCAACCCTATGGTACAAAACCGAAGTCCTGTCATTTAATCAGTCTTGTGAGAACACCTGAAAATTTTACATGCACTCAATTCATACCCACATGATATTTGTAGTTTCCTGTGTTTTATAATTATACAATATAATATTGGTAAACAATTTGTTTAAATAACAAATTTATCTTGCCAGGTGCATCTGTGAAAGCACCCAGAATATGGGCCCTAAAATCTGTTTGGTTATTAAAAAAAAAAAAAACAAACAAACAACAAAAAAACCAACACAACCAATTTTGTGTGTATACTTTCTGATTTTTAGGGCAAATATGTCTCATTTGATATTTGTAATACTGACCTATCAAAGAGTTAAACTGCACATAATTTCATCATCCCTTGTGAAACCATAAAAATAGCCCTTCCGAAACTTGGGCTCAAATATCAACTACCCTTTGGGAAAAGGCTCCTAGTGATTTAGCTCTTCTGTTCCTGGGTTATGATCTTACCTTCATCATTAGTAGTCAGGGCAGACACTAGGTTGGTGGAGATCTTAATTTTTTTCCCCTCTCCACCTTCACGCTTAAGAGGCATCCGTAGAGAAAGGAAGTGAGTTAACCTAGCTGTGCACTATTGAACTCGGACAAAGTAACTTCTGAGGCCAACAGTACTATAACTAAACAGTTTCTGGTTTGGACAACCATTCTCTATGAAAGCAGCTCTGTGAAGAGATTGAAGGCATGTTGAAGATAACATGATAAAAATGATAACATGCAATCTAAAACTTCCATTTGCTGTAGTTTCTCTGCACTTCTTATGTTGTTACTGAAATCCCTTTCTAAAAGACTGGAAGGGTGAGGAAACATTGGTTGCTATATTTTGAATATGTGAATGGTTCAAAATAAGCATAAGCATGAATATACACACGTAGTGGAAATTCAGTGTTTGGGGGTTTCTTGTTTGTTTTAATTTTTCAGCATGAAGTTAAGACTTAACCAATGTTTTGCCAATTTTATGGCATCTTTATACATCTAAGTCCCAGGTCAATCTAAAGCTTGCACTTAAATATTTCATAGCTCTCTAAATTTGACCCATTGTTCAGTAACTACTTACTGATGTAGAATAATAGAAGGCAGTGGTGCTTAGAAAAATCTCCGAGGGAAAAAAAAGGCAGTGTCATGTTTTGCCCAATCTGCAGAAGCGAAGGGCGTTCTTGGGCTGAGATATTCGTGTATCTTTATCGTATCTACACACGTGCACACACACACACGTAGTCTTATGTACTTCATACTGGATGGAAAATT
The DNA here is from genome assembly GCF_027791375.1 of Indicator indicator. Lineage (NCBI taxonomy): Eukaryota > Metazoa > Chordata > Aves > Piciformes > Indicatoridae > Indicator > Indicator indicator. Next base: position 9,607,276 of record NC_072025.1, read on the forward strand.
TATGTAATGTAGGTCTATGTCTCCTTAGAAGTATGTTTCTTACAGTTGATCTTAATCCTTGGGTTTTTATTAATAATGAAGTAATATTATATATTTAAAAAACAAAAAAACAACCAAACAAAACTTCCTCCCCCCCCGCACAAACCCCAAACTGACCAAAAGCCACAACAAAACAACAGCAAAGATGTTCTGAAAAGTGAGTTTTGTGTTTTGGCTGCTAGTAAGGAAAAGGATTTGTTCTTGACCATGTGCTCTCTTCAAATGAAATCAATTCTGAAACCAATTTTTCATTCACAGATCACTTTTACACTGTAAGATTCAGCTCAGTTATTAGGTCACCGCAGCACTGCAGTAGTGAGGATTTTCAATACTTCAGCTGTAACAGCAAACAGAAAGCACTGGAGCCTGATGATCATGTGATGTCAGTGAATAGCACATCTTGAGGCAGGATAATATGCATGACCTCCACAATAAAAAAATGCATAATTCAGTTAACAGAACCCCAAGAACTCTGTGGACAGCACTAACACCAAGAGACACAATTTGTAGTACTTGGTCCACAAGAGTAAGATGTTGTAACAGTCTCTAGCCATTCACATTTGGTGGTCCAAAGCTGCCCAGGAGAGTGAAATACTCCACTCCTGTGTGTTCCTGAGACTTGGTTGCCATGGTCACAGCTTTCAAGAGATAAAGACTTTCTTTTCCTGTGTTTTGTATGTATAGTAGGGGGCCATAGCAGTGGTGTTGCTGCTATGTAGAATACCCTATCTTTTCCCTTTCATACATTTTTCTTTTTTTCTTCCCACTCCCCAGTTAAAAGCTTTTGGGCTCATTTGTTTAAAGTATTTCAGGTTTAAGAGTCATCTTTATTTCTATCCTCTCTCCTATACTCCCCCATTTACAGGCTGTGTCTTTTATTATTTCTGGTTTTATTTTCCTTCGAGATCTGAGCTAACATTTTCCTAATATATAAATAGCTGTTTCTGGAACAATAACCACCCTGCCCCAGTATTCCTTTGGCTGTTTGCAGTGCTCAGAGTGTTTTTGTCAAATGTTTCTCCATAACCCCCCCCATTTTCGTCTCTAAGATGTGTTCAGGAATCACAGAATGCAGATCTCTATCTTGCCTCTGCCACCTACTCACTCTGCAAATTAGTATTTTGGGCTCGGAGAAGCCTGAAGGGACGAGATTTTTTTTGTTGTTGTTGTTGCTGTTTTGATTTGGTTTTGGGGGGATTTTTTTTTTTGTGAATTAATTTTCGCCTCTAGACCACACACACAAAAGGGTATACTTGTTGTGGCATGATCCTGACTGTCACTTAGAAAAGAGTTTGGGAGGTAGTGGAAGTGTTCGGTAACACATCAGCCTGTTCAGGTATGTCTCAGTTTGCATCCATAACTATAATATGTAAAAGTCTGTCAGTATGTCTAGCGACAGTTGAAAATAAGATATGTATGTGTTTGTAAAATATATAAAATACCAATTTGTTTTCATGTACATCAAGACTGCCTGTTTATTCCATTCAGGCTGTGGTCTTCACAGGTGAAATGCTGCTGCCCCTATCTTAGGTAACTTTTACCATTTCTTCTGGTGTGGTTCTTTTTGTTTCAATTAAAAATCTTCCATTCAACCAGAAGCTGAAAACTTGTCTCTGAGGCTGTTGCCAGGAAAGAAGCTCTTATATATGGAAAATAATGCAAGTCTTAAATATATTTTTATTCGTATGTATGCATAGAAGATAAAAAGTCAGGCACCTCACAGATTGATTTCTGTTGGAAATGTTATTTTATCCTCTTTTGCCACTATAGTATGATAGCCTTAATTAAATTATTGTATTCTATTGTAATTCCACGAGGTTCTTCCACAGAACAGTCTGATTTTGAGGGATAACTGGTGACAAGGCACTCGCAGATGCATCTAGAGCTAACAAAACCTGGTTTTGGAGTTCAGTCTAATACTAAAGAGTATGTAAAGTCAAGTCTTTGAAATTTAATGCCGTGTGCCCAGAATTCTTGGATTTATTAAAAATTCATTGTAATCTCTGCCTTAGATCCTTGCCCATGAAAATAACATGATGCTTGGTAAACTCACAGGAATATTCTGAAGCATTGAGAACTCTAGTCATGAATTGCACAAAGTGATACAGAAGGCAAGGATGGATATATATGCTTGTGTGTATATATAGAAATATTCCCTGCACAGTGGACTTGCTGCAGGAATTAGTAGAGAAATCTTAGTCCTTCACAGTAAGAACGACTTCCTTGGTGACTCTTGTTCATATTTTGCTCCAAATCCTTCAGTGAGTTATGTGGGGAAATAGGACATGCTTGTAGCTTGAAAGACCATGTTGCATATATAAGAAGGCTTAAATTTAAGATTAGCTGAGTGATTGTATTATTTCCAAACTTCTTAACTTTGCAAATACTATAATACTTTTTAAAATGTGTGTTTGGTCACACCTTGTATAGTCCTTCCTTGCAGGCATCTACCAATATAGGGGTTTTGTTCCTGAAATGCTGAAGGGTTATATTGCTGGGAGCTTTTTAGGCAGTATTGTTTTGAAGTATTTGTAGGCCAAGATCTTTGGACAACTTGCTTTCCTTCCAGTAAATATTTGGTTCCTTAATGATCTGTGACACTGGCTGGAAATCCTGGGCAGGGATGAAGAAAATGACGTGTTACAAACAGCAACGGCCCAATCCTTGTTTGTCTTTTTTTTTCTTTTTTTTTTTTTCCAGTACAACGTTATAGGAATCTATGGTATTCAATTGATTTTGTAGGGGACGAAGAATCGGTTGCATTACTTCTGTTCTGGGTGCAGACTCTTGGTCATGCAAGTAACAGAGGTGATACTACAGTGAACAGAAATGGATGAGTTTCAGAGAAATAATTTCAAATAAAGAGATTTTATACACACATACACACACAAACACTTATCGTATGAGATCCCTCAATCCCAGTCCAATATTTTTAGCAGGTGTTACTGATAGAACTTCAATGTTACACATTTTTCTGGTAGCAGTGAAAGGGAAAATTCATGTTGTATTACTTGAGGCTACAAAGAATTCAAACTTCAGGGAAAAAACACTTCATGTTGTAGCAGATACTTAATAGTTTCTAAATCCTTCATGTGTCTTTTATTTCTTATATTTATAGTAAACATGCCATGTCTGTATTTTCTTAGGAGCTTAATTCCTATAGGAAATGTATAGTATAGAATAAGAGTTCTTTTTATTACATTTTAGCTCAGTTTGGGTATCTTTAATGTTGGTTATAAATGAAGTACTATTACTGGAATTATTACCAAATAAAATTATTACTAAAATCATATAACTTGGTATAACAGTTAAAGGAACTAGTGATTAAATAGCATCTGAAACATTGTGTTCATATTCCTGACTACTAAGCTACATGTAGCATAATTGGGTGCTTTAAAAGTGTCAGAGATAATGATGGGTTTTAGGAATGGATGCAAAAAATTGAGCTTCCCCTTGCTATTTGTAATCTAGAACACTAGAGGACAGCACTAAAATATTACTTAAATGTGTTATTGTTTACACTCTTAATAGTATAGATGCTCTGTGAGGGCTTTGTGAGGAGAAAAATCAGTCTGTTTTGAACAGAGTTAAGGCAAGTTTTATTCTTCTGAGTTTCCTTTGCTTCCTTTGAAAATTGCATCTGACTTCAAGTTACACACAATATCTCAAGTTTCCTGTAGTCTAAATCTAAGGTATTTGCTTTGGAGGTTAACCTTTGTTTTTTAACATAGTAGCAGTGCAAAATAGACTACATTAGTTACAATCGAGAAAATGAGGAATTAGGTGGCTTACTCATAAATGTTCCATGATTTGTCTCCTCACTTCAAATGTACTATCCTAATACTTTGATACTTACACTGCAGAACAAAGCACTGTAGTTCTTTGAAAAAATTACAACTCCTCTTGTGTTTCTCTAGGTACACTGGAACGACACGAAACAGGTGAAACAGCAAAAGCAATTCTTACTTCCATTGAAGATTCAGAATACTTACTGTCAGATGCTCTACTTCCTGTATCTCAAGAGTCAAAAAGAAATAAAAGTGCTGGCTACAAACACTTTAGCTCTTGCAAGCATGGTGTGATCTCTCATAATTTTACTCATACGGAATCTTCAGATAAGGTAAGAATGAAGAGTTGTGGTTCATATTTTTTACCCTGCACTCTCAGTGACATGTAACCCTGTATAAGTGGCATGGAGGCTTGGTTTTATCTTAGTTACAAAGGTTTGTTCTGACTGGCTCTGTTTTTATGCTGTCAAACTCGTTTCATAGGACAAATGGAGAAGGTAGAGGGGAGTGCCTTATGCAGGGTCACCAGCAGGTCATCTCAGAAGGATTTTCACAGACATTTGCCACCCATAGCTTTCCTTATGTCTATGGCTTATGGCTGCACCTATTACCAGTACCCCCAGAAAATGGAACCCACCAGTTTGGATGTCTATGTCCCGAGTAAAAACATATCATGGTACAATGCTGTTGGCCTTTTCGTTATTGCTTTTCTGTGAAACGTCAGATTTCTGTTGCCATCCAATGCTAGTTTTTATTGGGTGGCTTGGGTTTTTTTGTGTGCTTGCTTTTTGGGGGTTTTTTGTTTGTTTGTGGATTTGTTTTGTTTGGAGTTTTTTGTTTGTTTAATGTCACAGAGTGGAAGTGCCTTACATTTATATCAGTGTGATTAAATTTAGTAGCTAAATGGTTAAAAAGTGGATGGTGGTGCTTCTTGTGAGAGGCTGGGCTACAGGTAGGTATGACAGTCTTCAGGAGAGATTTGGCCAGTACTTGAGTTTATTGAACAATTTTTTTACAGATACCAAATAATTGTAACTAATAAAAAAGATGTAGTCTTCCTTTTTGTTTTGAAAAACAAACAAAAGAAACAGCAGAAGGGAGTACCATTCAGAAACTAGCATTAATGTGAAATGAGAAGGAAGGCTGAAAATTGAGTAGTCATTCTATTTACTTGTCACCTAAATATATCTGTATTTTTAGTAGTTATTTGTAGATAGCTAGAAAGCCTTTGCTTGTTAAATGTAAAATCAATGATCAAAACTGTCTCAAATTTAACGCAATCTCACATACAATGAGGTAGGTATTACCTTATTCAAGTTGGAAGAGAATGGTACATACATTTTTTGGAAAACCCTGTTTATACATCAGAAGTCTCTGAGCTCTTGATAAGAGTATATCTTAAGGATAGACCCTCAGTGTTTGTTTGCTTGTGATTATTGCTTTAATTCATGGGTTTGGGGAATTCCATTCTTTGCCATAAACAGAGGAAGTCACATCTGCTATTCCTCAGCCCTGAATATAGATAAAAATTATCCTCCCACATGCATGGGATAATGAAGAATGCTTTCCCTCACATGTGGAAACAGTTCTTAGAGTAGTCTCAGTCACTCTTCCGGCTTTACTAATTCTGGTAAATAAAATACTGGGTATTCCAGTATTCTGTCTGACAACTTGAGTCCTCATTCTTGAATTTTTTTTTGGTCTTTTTCGTTATTGTGTCTACAGACTTACATATAACTTTGTGTTTATAATGATCATTGTTCAGTTCTTAATATTTATCTTTGACCTTTTCCTAACCTTAGTCTGATTTCTAAAGTTCTTTTTTATCCCATTTTCTGAAAAGTCTTATTAGAGCATAATCCTCCTGAGCATGTTGTGGGGCAGATGGTGCACTAGTTGGCCATTGACACAGAATCTGATCTCACTGTTAGTTTATTAAAACGAACAGTTTTACTTCTTGCCTTTGTAAAGAGGAACAACGGAAAAAAGTTTTAAGTTGTGTTTGGTGTGTAGTTGGTGATATCTCTTAAACTGAAAATTGTCTGGATTTAGCAAAGTGGCTGAAAAGAAAATGTGCTGCTCACAGAATTAAGGGAAAACAGGTTTTGATGAAGTTTAAAATGTCATGTTTAACATCCTTTTAGGAATTACCTTGGTGTTAAATTGGAAGTAGTAACACTCTAGATGACAGTAGGGTTGTAGTACTTAGAGTGCTTTTTCTTTATGTTGCTCTGGTTTGTTCTTGTTTACATGCTATTCATTAGTTGGTTTGTCCCAATGAAAACTCTGTTGAGATAATATTATAGATGTCTTTTAGACTTCTTTATGACTGTCAGAAATACGACTTTTTAAAATTCACCTTTTTGTCATTATAGTCCTGTTATTTTAGTCTAATTTCCTAACAAACCTGGGATACCACTTCCCATTCATCAAAAATCTGTCATCCATTACGTTCAATGATTCTTTCCACCTCCATCCCTACTAGAACAAGTTCTGTAAATTGGTGTGGGAGATGCTGGAGGCTAAATGTATAGAGTGTAGCTGAACCTGGCAAGAATATAACAATGCAGGTCCTCTTAATGCTATTCTAGAAACTCAATGAGGGCAACACAAAAGGAGTGTGGAGCTCTGTGGCTTTTTTCAACACTGTTTTGTTATTGCTGAAATGAAAGCTTGTTATAAGCTCCACTGTTTTTCTTGGTTTCTTTTTAGTTGTTGTTGGTTTGGTTTTGGTGTTTTTTGTTGTCGTTTTGTTTTCCAAATAGTGCTGTATTGATTGCTTTGGGTCATTGTATTTTAGCATCTTTAAACCAGACTTTTGAAATCCAGGTCCCATGAAATTAGAGTTCTCTGGCCACCAGACTTCAACATTCCATATCATTAATAAATGTATAATGATTATAGAGATCAAGATATCATGAAACTTTTTTTAGATTATCAGAAGGTTTTAGTGTGTGTGTTTACAATGAGTATTTCATTAATAATTTGCTTCTTTGGCAAACTGTGTATTAGAAATTTAATGAGACACTAAATTGTTAATAAATGTTTCTATTTAAAAAAGCCAACATGGTCAATTTCATCCTCTCTTTAAGAATTCAATTTCAGAGGATTTGTTTAAAAAAAATGAGGTATCTATTCTGTTCTGTTGGTATTACACTTGTGAGTGATCCCTCTTTAGTACAGTGAGGTGATCCACATGAAGATCACAAGCAAGATTCAACACTCTTTCTTAATATTTATGATTATGTTGTTTTGTCATCAGTATTACATTTAAGGCAAAATAACATTTGCAAAGTAATGATATCTCTTTATTCCATCCTAAGAATATTCTCACATAGCAGTCCAGCTTCAAAGGCTTTCTTTCAAAACATTTGTCATCATGTAAATCAGAGATACAAAAGTGGAATGCTTTGATTTCATGGTGTTTTGACCATTTTAATTCTCTTATTGTGCTGCACGTGCCAGTGGGAGTACCAATAACAGATGAGTGTGACAAATGCAGTTAACACAAGATCCATATTAATGTTGTCAAATCCCCTTGATATATTTAAACAGATTTTAATTATTTTCAATGTCAAAAGACTCAAAATATATAGCTTAATAGTTCTTCAAGAAAGCTTTACTTAATATGTGAATGTAAAACCTCTCATAAAAATGAAACTTTTATATTGGCCTTAGTCATTGACATAGGGTATTCATCAAGTCAGCAATTTGTGTGGCAAAGTGCCATTTGAATAGTGTATTGTTAGAATACTTATGGTCCACTTGACAAGGGCTCTTGCTGTAAATAGTGCAATTTGACTCCAGCTGTTAAAGAGTGGCTTTGACAGCAGCCAAATAGAATGGAGATGCTTTACTGCACCGCAGAAAAATCAATATTGGGTTCTTGTTCATAGTAACCTGTTTTTTTTCCTTTTTTTGCAGATTTATACAAGACTATCTAGAGTTCATTTGTTGAAGTTTAAATATTATTTTTAACACGGGTCTGTTATATGTTCAGATTAATATTGCTGGTGAATGATGCCTGTATTTTGTTGATAAGAAAAGCCCGGAACAAAAGAAAGCACATCAACAGGACAGTACTTTTGTCGCTATACACAATGTGACAAGGCAGCATTATTTTAACTCTCAGCTTATATGAATGGATATTAGAGCGTGGGTGCATAAGTTATCTAACTAATGACCAAAAATGGTCATTTTTTCCTCTCTGTATTTTTCCCCCTTTTTTGTAGAGTCACAGTAATATTCCTACCAATTTTCCAAGCATAGAGGGGTTGTAAGCAGATTTCTTTGTTGTTCTCCCTGTAACAACCCCCACAGATGTTGGCAATCTGTAGTGCCATTGTAGATTTTCCTAAAGCATAGTCTTGCTGGTGCTGAACAGTTTTCCAGCAGTATTCTATGACATAAGGTTGCTATGATACCTGGCCAGTAGCAATAGGTATTGAATCACTGGTCTTAATTACGATAGACTGTACACTAGATTGTGTGTTCATGGTGTTTGTATGGAACTTGCTCTCATACCTTAAAGTCATAGTTATAGTTGGAAGTCAGATCTGTATACAAAGCTAGTTTAAAAAAAAAAATCAGGTGTTTCAGTGCATCATGTGAAGATTTTATTGACGCATATAAAAAAGCTGGGTATGTCTGGGAGTTGTTTTCCTGATACTGCAGAAACCTTTCATGTTAGAAAGTTTCCTAGCTTTTCAGTTTAAATAATTTCATTTAAATCTGTTTATCATGCACTGATATTTCCAGTGATTTCAATAATGTAATTAGAGCTTCTTCTGGATAAAATGTTGGAGGAAGAGCTGCTTCTGAAATTTGTTCAATAGCTGCTAAACCTTGGACTGCTGAATTATACTACGGAGAAGCTAGACCAGGAAAGATGAGAATGAAAGTATTCATTTATGTAAGCACTTTTACAGGAATGCCTGGTATATTCGCTCAGTTTCTTAAAATACAGTTCTTCAAACATTCATGTACAGTGCAGAAAGTGTCAAAACATCTGAATAGGAAATTGCACACAATCTGTAAAAGATTGTTTTGATTTGTATAGCAGTTAGAAATAATTATGACCAGAATAGTTGAATACCAGTTACTGTAACACTTGAATGCATTTTAAAAATTTTAAATTGACATGCCTAGCATTAATTGTTCTAAAGAACTTAGTGTTCATTTTTATATTAGCATAATGTCTTCTGCTCTAAACAAAACATCAAAAGGCAAGATGCTTCTGAAAGAGAGGTGTCTTCTTAGGAGGAAAGCCAAAGTTTGTTCCCATACTTCCTTAAAAGAAGAATGTACAGAAATGATAATAAAAGAAATATCTACTTTATGCTGCTGCACAGAATAACTAAAAGACAAATGAAGACTGTAGGACAACAGCAGTTATTTGTTTTAGTGTAGTACAGGATGTAATTTGAAAATAAAATTGTTATTGGAAGCCTGGAAAATCACTACTAGTTAAATCTTACTGATGGAAAAATTGATAAAAAAGTAGAAATAAGTTACAAGCAGAAATATCAAATAATAACTATCAAATACAAAATCAAGAGTAGTACCATAAATGAAGGTATGTTAGACATGGACTCCTTTTATTTCTTTCCCTTTTTAATATTTAGAATATAATTATGAAGAATTACAGCTCTTGATCATTTGTATGAAGTGGATTATTAAGAAAAAAGCAAAGCAGAAAGTAGTGGGACATTTCTCCTTCAAGTTAGTAATCTTGTTGCTGCCAGGCTATATTTGGTTTTTTTTTTTTTAATTGAAACTGATATTCAGAAGCCATAATGAGTAGTATGTGAATTAAGTGTAATAGGAAAATAAGTGAAGGAAGAAAGGGTGCGTGTCTGTATACATATATATGCATTTCCTGTATGTCAGATGCAAAGCATTTCAGTACTGCATTTCCTATGAAATTTCACAATTGAGTATTTTATCCGGGGACCAGGGTAGCAACATGGCTACACTGAAGTAATAACTTTGAAGTTATGAGATTAAATTGCTGCCAGTTAAAGGCATCGTAATCTGCAGGCATTAACAACCTGGACCATATGTCAGCTTTGCTCTAAGTTACTGCAGGTTTCTGAATTGGTCCACCAAGTCAAGAATTTGTTGATTTCAGTGTTTTCTTCCCTGATTGCCTCAAAGTAAAAAGGAAGGCAAAAAGCTGCCATTATGATATTGTAGCACAGTGTACTCTTGCAGATGTGAATAGTAAGTAACACAGTCTGACAAATCTGAGAATATGCCTTCACTTTCGCACATTGGGCACTATGTACTTCTACAAACTGCTTTTTCTGTTGTTATACTAAAGGTGACTGGCTGAAATATTTTTCTTTTCCCTACCTAGACAACTAATTGGACCCTGTGATACAGCTAAAGAAGGTGTTACACTGTCCTGCTAGAAATAATTCTAACGTCAATATTAATAGTCCTTGTGAAATATTTCACATTGAAGGACCATTTATTGAGTCTAAGGAAACCACCACTGTCTTCCTTCTTTGTCTTCTTCCTTACCTCAGATGCTGTGCTGCAGTTCCCTTCTCTGTCAGTTGGAAACTGTAGCAAAGTTTTAGTTTTTTTAGATGCATACCTTTATAGATAGAATAATATAGTTTCTGTCTTACTCAAGTGCTCTTCATGATACCTTATTCTCCATTTATGACTGTTTCATTTACTTCTGGGTGTAGAGTTGTATAGTTTGAATTTTCCTATCTTACATTTTGCATTTACTATTGTCTAGTCCCTAAGATGTGATTTCTTTTGTAGATCAGCGTAATTAGTTTTTCTTGTAAGTGCTCTACCAAATTCTAATAATTCTAAAATAATTTACATCATCTTTATTATAACCTTTATGTTTTTACATTGTTCTTGAGAAGTCATTGCTATTCATGACAGGGCAATGGTGAAATCTTTACGTTTCTGATTAACTTTTCTGTTCTAAACATTAAATTCCTGCCTTCTTATGGTTTAGTAATTTTTAGTGAAAAGAAATATCAACAGAAATTCAGATCTGTGAGACATTCCTGTTTCTACCTCACCTGGTCAAAAAAGAGGGCAGTGACTTTTTCAGAAATACGTTGGCACCTTAAATGCAATTATAGAGCTGTGACTTGGAATACCAAACCTTATGCTGCAAAAGAGAGACTTGTTATCATCTAGGTTCATTTTGGCAATTAACTAAATCTCACGTCTCCGTTAAAGAGCAGTAATAAAATGCTGAGCTAAACTGCAGTTCAATTTAAAACAAAGAAACGGTGGTTATATTTCCATTCTCTTGATGTTTTGCTGTATCAATACTCAAGCTTTAATTATTATGGTAGTCAGATTTTTTTTTTTTCTTACAATACTTAGGGGAAAGGATGAATCGGCTAACTTTTTTTTTTCTTTTCCTGCAAATATTGTCCTTTTGGAATTGTGTGCAGTTCTAGTACCTTCAGTAAGATTGAGCAGCTCTCAGGGAAAGAACAGATGAAATCTGTGCAGAGACTTAGCTGCTGTCCCAGTATAGGATCTGAAGAAAAGTCCAGCTTGCCTATTCCTGAGTTCTCAAGAATTACATTTTCTAGGATAGACAGGATTTTAATGTTTATGACTTCAATCTCACATGGTTTGTTCTTTTCCTTTACTAGAATGTGACTTAAGATTTGATGTAGTATTTTTTTATGTAGATAAATGTTATAGGTGGGGTTCCTATAATCCAATATGGGAAATGTACTATCAAAGCAACCTAGGACAAATTATGTTATTTCAGTTGTAGTCAGCAACCAGTGACAGGTTGGTAAATTAGTTTTTAGATACATCAGCCCTTTTTAAGACAAAGCAATATTCCTATGCTTTTAAGATCATGTTGGCAATATCTCTGTGTTCAGAATTATATTACAGATCCTATATTATATTGTATTACAGATATTTGGATGTTCATTCATCCAGTGAATTGTTCAGTATAATAATTCTTAGATCCGTGAGTCAATAGTCTGTTTTGTGGATTGCTGTAGCATCATTTGTCCAGTTGATGATCTAGGAAACATGGGAGATGTTCCATCCTATGGCTTTTCTTCCTAAATGCTGAACATGGCTGAAAATGTTTTGGCTACCACTCATTGCTGAGCCCTGTGTATTTCTAATGATATGGTTAGAGAATTCACTTCTGCATTCATTGTAAGTTCATATATTAAGATATAGACAATATTTTAATATCAGTTATATAAATGGCTAAGACTTGTTACAAACACCTTATTCTTCTGTCTAAACCTCTCATGGTGCAGTGACTGAGTGAAAGACTAGTCTTATTTTGAGATGAGTGGACCTCCAGTTAATTTTTGTATTTTTTCAATAATAATAATTATGTTAGAAGCGACTTTGTCAAAAGTATTGTGTTTAGAATTGCCTTTCTGATAGTTTGCCCACCCAGGTAGTGATATGAATTCTAGAGCAAAGCAGAAGTTGTCTGTATAAAGTTGTTTATATATCATATATATATAGTTCTTCAAATAATTTCCTGAAAAACAAAATGTAGACTTGATTCCTGCCACTGAAAATGAATGTGAAGAACAGCCTGTATGTTAGCTTTGCTTAGCAGATGTTCTTCAACATCGTGTTATGATTTGTCTCCAAGATATTTTTTGTATGTACAGTATCATTAAATTGAGTGAAAATTTTAAGTTCAGTATTTGATGGACAGAGACAGTGTGGATATGAAAACAAATTATGAGAAAAGCTTCATTTTCATACCAGATCTCTACATTGAGCAATGTAGCATTAGCAGTTCTCTCTGAACAATTAAAACTGTTGTGCCCAGTAGATCCATCTGTCCAACAATGTGCCTGATGGTGGCCATCCATACATCATAAAAAGAGGGGTTTATCCAGTTGCTTAGTCTATTCATCACACAGCTTGAGCTTGAAGTCTCTTTGGTTTAATTACTCTGTGCCATAGGCTCATCAGGAGGGATGGCACAAATACCATTCAAAGTGCTGCAAAGCTATTAACATTCTCCACTGAGAATGGAGGGGGAAAAAAAGGGGTGGGGGGGGGAAGATTGTTGGAAAGAGAGATTTACTTCAGTTGTGTTGCAGTTACGTTGTTAGGCAAACATTGATGTAAGCTCAAAAAATATTGTAGCCTTTTCTGTGTGGGAGATGGATGTGTTGTCAGTAATGACCTGGAGATGCTGTAACGAATAGTGTGATAGAAGTAATGCAAGGCAAGTTGAAAGCTTGTATAGTTCATATAGGAAAGTTCATCATGTGCCTTTGCTGGGCACTCCATTGTCCAAACGTTGAAGCCTCAGGACACACATAGATTGTGTATGAATGCAAACCAGGGCACCACTATTGACTCTAGACGTTTTGTGATTAGTTCTTTGTATGCAAGTACAGAGTTTTTAAAACAGTGAATAAATAAGAGTTCTAAATGCCCCCTTCAAGAAGGTCCTCTGTCCTATGTCTAAGTGAAGTGTCTGAAGGTAAGGAATATGAATAACCTCAGTACAGTAACACCTCTACTCTGTATCATCCTCACGCTCTCCATAAGGCCATCATTGTTTGGGGAGGGTAGGCCTGAGCTGTCTGCCCTCTTTGGAGGCTCTAGATACTTTAACTGACAAACTATTCATATGCTTCCTAAGGTTGAAGCTCCAGGAGGAAGGCAGAACTGGACATAGGAGTGTGCATGTGTGGATTACTGATAGAAGCTATACTGGAGTAGAAAGTCCATATGGTCCTTACATGGAGATGAAAGTATAGCTGATCATTTACATCTTTTCTTTCTTTGCAGACTCTTTTAGCAATGGTGTATGGTTTATCTCTTAAGAGCTATTTCAGTTATATACCTGCTCTTCATAACTATTTTTAACTAAATGTACATTTACACAGATGTTGGATTGTTCATCCTTTCAATTGAGTGAGAAAATAAGACAGCTTTCTTGTGTTATGTATTATAACAGTGGGTTTCTTGTTAGTAATTCTGTTTTGAATTGTTGGTTGATATTAGAATGAAGGACTGAAAATTCATTGGGGAAGTTTCATTCCTGTGAAACATCCATGCAGAAAGATGCAGATGAGTATTTTACCTATTGGGAATTTATTCTTCTATAAACCAAGCCAGGCTTAAAAAAAGTATCACAAGGTTTTATCCAATTTAAGACATTCTCAACACTAAATCTAATGAAGCGTGTATAACATTTATTACTTAAGGTTATGAACTTAACAATGCAGGTTTGCTGATGTGATTTAGTTTAAGCAAAAGACCATTCGATGTTATTGTTGAACAACAGATTTTTTTTTTTTTGGTTACAAATACATAAATATGATTGCAAGACCACATTTATATCTAATTACTACCAATGCCTCAAGCATCAGTTAGGGAATTTAAAGCTTACTTTTATGTGTGGTATGACTAATATCTTGGTGCAGTAATTTCAAGAGGTAGGTTTTTTTTTTTTAAGAAACTTAAGATAGGGAAATTTGAAATGAAGGTCCAAGCCTTTCCAGTATGCTCTGTAGCTTCAACTGTTTTACTGTTCTTGCACTGAATAATGTGTTTGACCATGTTCTGTATGCTGCTCTGACATTATATTAAGTTTTCTTCTTGGTCATCTTTTAATAATTGATGTCATTAAATTAGGCATTTGAAATCAGAAATTACTTTGTACTAACTAGACATGTAGGTTATATCGAGGTTTTAGTTTTATCTGTAGAAGCTACATCAACCCCCCCACAAATTCCTAGTGGTTAAAGAGGTGTTGTTCATGGTATAATTTAAAATTGTTCTGTTGGAAATCTGAGATTTTTTTGTGAAACTTGCTAACAATATTTTATGCTCATAAACCAGTTTGAAGCCCCAAACACAATTTCATTTATCTTTATATTCTAAGCTTTATAGAGTCTGTGAAAGTGTCCATCTGTTCAGCTGAGATTGCTTCAAATAGTGAGTGGTCAGAGAGACTTAGCTGATAAAGGTCAAAGGAGCCTCTTGACCCCGTGATACTTGCCAAAGCAATTGGAGCATAGGGACTGATATACAGTTAGATATAGCTTGCTAACGCTGTCCCCACTTTAATTGGTAATGATAGCAGGAATACACAGTAAAGTCATTGCTGAAAGAAAACAAAAAGTATCCAATATAGTAATTTATTACCAGTCAGTGGGTTTCGCGCACTAGGTTGTTTTACCCCTGCAGTGGTCAGAGAAAGCAAAAAGGTACTCTAACACTTAACTGAAAATGGATGCCCTGCTGCTATCAGAGATGCATGGTGGTCAAATGATTGCCTGTGCCATTAGCTTGGTAATGTTTTCTCTGTTGTAAACTCAGCTCCCCATGTTCTTCCTGTGCATCAGCTGCAGATTGAAGGCTTTCTTGTTTGTCTTCTATTTGTGCTGCCAATCATCAAGCTGCTGTCCACCAAGCACATTTCAAGGAGGCAATTTTTTTTGCTACTATCGACTACCATCTCTAGCAACTGAGGGCTCAGAGGATTTAGAAATTAATTTAATGCTTTAATTTACACTGTGCCAGCCATTTTGTGCATTGTTTATGTATTTGTTTTCTGAGAAAATTCCGTGAGACAATTACAGGTTTCCTATTTTGCAAAACTATGTATGAGATAACACTTGAAAATATATCCCTGAAACCATTTTTTTCTCCTATGTTATATGTAATACTACTGTTTTTCTTTAAAAAGAATAAACTGTCTAGGCAAGGAAAGACATTTACTAAACTATTCTGTAGTTAACAAAATGCAAACCCAAACTAAACAAATCCAAACACCGTTGTTATTCCCTAGCACCAAGGATAAAGCTTCATGGAGAATACAATAAAGCTGATATTGGCAATGTAAGTTAATGTTTAAGAACCCTAGGTGTTGTAGCCATGCTTCAGTTAAAACAGTTCTTCCAGCTCCATGAAATACAAATGAAAGAGATGGAGTTAGGAGTAGCTAAATAACTTTTACAAGCAGCTGTGTGACGTGCTTCTTTTCTGTGAGCCCATAGCCAGACCAGTGATGAGATGTGATTCTGAGAAAAGCTATGAGCTCTGAACTTCTATTGATATCCCAGCGACTGGTATGATCAAGAAAGAAAATTGTAAGCCATCGATATGTTTTGGTTGACAGATTCTTCTGTCCCACATGCCTCTTTCCATTTCTTCAACTCCGCATTTTACATTTTCACATTTTAGTTTCTAAAAAACAAATAATCCTGTTTGTTGTCAATGTTACTGATTGCTAGAGAGTGAATGAAGAACATGTAAGTGCTCTTTAAAGTTTCTGTTGCCTTTGTAATCTAAAGGTTACAGTAAAGACCTGACAGAAGTGTTAAACTGAAATAAGCATATTGATAAACATATTGCTATAGATACCTTGAGATGCAGTGGTTTTAATGATGCCATATTGGGTTTTGCTTAAAACCTGTTGTTTCAAAAGGTGAAGTATGTGTAAATTGTCCACAGAATGTCTCCACTGAATACACATGAGCAAACAATAGGATGGTGGTATTTTACTGATTAAATTAGCAGATTTCTTTGTAGTAAGTATTACTTAATAACAAATTAATTATTCCTTAAATGAGGAAGACTTCCTTATCTGACAGATTTTTATCGTACACTTAAGTGTGATGTTATTAGACTTGTCTTAAAAAATAGTAGTCCAGAAACTGTCAAACTAGAGAAGTTTATATCTGCTAGAAATCCTCAGACAAGAGATAGAAAATCCCCCCACTCCATAAAATAATCAGCAGCAGTGCACCTCGTTAATGAAAGAATCTTCCAGTCATCTTTGACAATACTTAATTGAGCTCTCATACACACAGCCCATATCCAAACTGAAAATTCACCTTAAAGTAAGTTGTTGAATTTGTCTAATATTTCCTTGAGCTTTTAGAGGCAGCAAGTAGTGGATAAAGGTGGGAACTACTTTTTTTTTTTTTCTGATTCGTTTAATGTTAATCAAAATGCACTCTGTCACAAAAGAAAGCTCCAAGGATCACAATTGAGTATTACACAATTTTAAAAAAACTGATTAGAATTAATAGAGTAGCTCATATTTATGCTTTATACAGCATGATTCATTCTGCAGGCACTGTGAACTTCTGGGACAGTTTTTTGTCACTTATCCTGTTTTATTTGGGATAAAATGAGAGCACAGTGGATAAAGGGGCCAAAAGTGTGTGAGAAAAGATTACATTTAATACTTCAGGACTTTTTCTATGTGGAGGTTGATACTACCCACACTCAGGACTGAGCAATTTCTTTTCAGTGGTATCAAAGTGACATCTAAGTTTATTTTGAGTCTGGTTTGCCTTCTAAAAATCTGCCATGTGATTTTCCCACTTTATTTTCTCTATGTAAAATGAACGTCAAGACCGTTCTTGTCAAATCTGTTTTTAGCACAAAACCCACAATAGAATGCATCTGGTCAAGAGAGCTGGTGTGTGGAAAAAAAGTACATATATATGAGGAGCTGAAACAGTATGGGAATCCCTGCCAGCTAATGGAAGTGTGTATTTTAAGTGGAAAAGCGTTCCTTGAACAAGTTGGATCCCAGTGGAAAAAGGCCTTTAGAGATGAGAAGACAGCTAGGTAAAATAACACTTGAATTGTGCTTCCCATGAAATTTTTATGTGGTATGTCTGTCTTAAACCTGTTAAAGATAATGGCATGTATTGATGTATTTGGGGCTGTAGTAAGGATAGCCCCCTGCTTCCACCTTCCTATAGACATAGCAATTTTTTTTTTCTTGGATGCTAGCGTGGTTTGGTATGGATATGTAAAGGGAGAAGGAGAGAGTTAAAACAGACTTGTAAGTCGTAGAGCAGGAAGAGATTCCATTCCAGAGTAAATCAGTTAAAGTGAGTCATCAAAGTTTCTTGCCCCATCATTGAAGAAGGGTATGAAGGTCCTTGAATGCATCCAGAGGAGGGCCACAAAGCTGGTGAAAGGGCTGGAAGGAATGTCCTATAAGGAGCAGCTAAGGACTTTGGCTTGTCTGGTTTGGAGAAAAGGAGGCTGAGAAAGCAACTTTATTGCTCTACAGCCTTCAACTGAAGTAATCTATTCTGTTTCAGCTCTTTTCTTGTCCTGGCTCAAACATCCTCAGTGGCAAACTAGGGAGCTAGTACTACAGAGGACAGAGTTGCTATGCAAGGAAGAGTAAAACTTGTCAGAAAAAAAAGAAAATGGGATCTTTTCATTACTTAATCCTCTATGTTGGCAACAAGTTTCAGTATGTCTGAAATATGCCTCAAACTTGGATACTGTGGTTCAGAAACAAGTCATGCTTTGTTATCACTATTCACATTAGCCTATCTTTTGACAGCGAGTTACTAAACTCTTTAATATCTACATTTGGGGAAAAAAAGAAAAAAGAAAAGAAAAATTATAATGGCAGTATTTATCAAATTAGTAGGATTTGGTTTTTGTGAAATACTTCCAGAACTTCAGGAAAGGCATACTACAGAATGTAAATATCTGTTAATCTGCTTTTCAGTATCCCTCATCAAATGCTATTCCCAGCTGTCTAGTTCATAGTTTTATGAGTTTCTTTCCATTTTCTGTCATCTTCTGTTACAGAGAATATCTTGTCATATATATCTAAAGCTTTAGCCTACCTTCTTTCATTGGAATGAAATGCCTATGGCAGAGAGCTAAGATAACTTGGTGGATGCTTTTAGGATCAATGTCAATAAGCTTTCCTATTGCAAATAAACATTTATTATGACTTCACACACAGTAGCATCACCAGATGCTTCAACAGCTTGAGGTTGTCACAGGATTTTGCTTTAGATGGTGTTTTTTCTAAAGGTTTCTAAATGCTAATCAACCAACCAAATATAAATCTACAGAACAGTGTAAATGATAGTCCAAATTGTAATAGCTTTTATTAATGTCAGGGCTAGTTTGTGAATTCCAGTGTTTGCATTCCATGGAGTTCTCCCTGTGTATTAAGAAACAGCATAATTAAAGATTAAAATAATCCTAGTGCTTAACTATAATGTACTATTTTCTGAAAAGGAAAAAGGAAAGGGATAAAAAGAAAACCTGAACAAGCAGTTATAATCTCTTACTTATGACTCCCTGTGGAGATCTTTAAATAAGATTATGTATTTAGAGTGCATCCTCATCTGGTGGGAGCATCATTCTCTAAATAACAGAAAGCTGAGTTATATTATTACCCAAAAATAAGTAGTTAAATAACTTAGAGCAAATCAATTTTTTTCTTATGATATTCATAACTACAATATAAACAGTTTTTAAAAAGAGGTAATCCTATAAAAATCATAGATGTGATGTAAGAGGACGTAGGTAGGGAGTGGTCTTTAGAAAGAGGAGTTAATCAACACTGCATTCAAGTTAAAGCCAGCTGTTGCCCTATTTATTAACACTCAATGGTTTCATTTAAGATTCATCTGTTTTCAAAGGAAACAGTTCTTTGCATTACTGGATTATTTCTAATTATCTCAAGAAAATGAAAACTAACATAGTAATTTAGAAAAGTCTTGCTCATGCTGTAGAAGCCAGCATGATTGCAAAAATGTCACTGGGCTGAAAAGTTGCTTCTTGATGCTCTCTTTCTGCCTCATACATGCTCATTTGGAAAGGTGAAATAGCTAGAGTGAACACAGTGCTGAGAGCATAGGCTTATCCAAGACAATAAAAACAAGCAAGTCCTAAGTGCTTAGAGAAAAGGGCAAAAGCATCAATGTGGAATTTATACTCTCACAACTGCTGTTACCCTGAGGGTTAAAGATACTTCTTTATCGGAATCCTGCTGTGTCTATTATGGAATATGTCACAATCTCAGAACTTAACCTTACTATTGGATGATCCTCCCATGGAATGCTACTTGGTAGTGCCGTGTAATGATTCCTGTAAAAGGAATCATCAGTTTCATTTCTACAAGCTTACCTGGAGTCTCTGTTGGAGGAAAAAAAGATAGTTTGGTCTTTGCAATGGAAATTCATTAGTATATTCTTAAGGACTCAACTCTATGATTTAGTTCAGTTTCTGATATGTTTTTTTAGATGCATGCAGAAATAATAGGATTTTTGTTCTTTTGAGAAGCTCATAGTGCCTGGAGTCACTATTTACAAAATATTTCTTTTTTTTTTTCTTGAAAGGAATTGTTTCAGAGATTGATTAAAATGGTATCTTTTGACAAAACCTATAGGTTTTGAAAATAGGTTTTGTCAAAAGATACCATCCTTTTAAAATTTTGAATGTCATTAACTCACTGGTAGCATTATTATTACAGACTCTTTATTTAGTTATATATAGGTTTGGTCCTTTTCCAATAAAAAAAAGAAGTAAGGATGCAGTGCAAGAGGCTGATATTCTACTGTGACCTCCATAGTAATTTTTTTCTGCTTTCTGAAGCCTGCAGAAGCTCTGTCAAAAAAATTCTGTCATACTGGGAATATGCAAACACAGAGTAGTATGGAGAAAAGAGCAGCAGGAATGTGAAATGTTTTTCTTCTGAATTTTAGGTGTAAGACAGAAAATTCATTCTTGTAAGTGGATCTTGATTGGAGTATTGTATCTGAGAAAGCTTGCTGTGCTTTCTTTCATTAAAGACTCTCAGAAATTAGCTGGCGCAGCAGGCCACGACAGTGTGAAGTATTTGTGGGAAACTGAGAATGGGGGGCAAAGCAAGTATGGAATGTTTTCTGTGTGTAGAAATACCCCAAGGTCTACAGTACAGGTTTTGGCGTTTCTCCTTCTTGACTTATTCATCCTTAGGATCTTATTCCTGCCTCCATGTGTCCTCCATTCACATGGCTTTATATGAATATTTTGCTTCATTCTTGTGTTTATTCTTGTTCTTTCCTTCTTTCCACGGGTTCTGCTTAGAGGGTATCTATTCTCTATACAATGATGTAGACAGTCTACATCATGGCTGTTTAATTGAAGGTGTTGTAGTATTTACATGCATGTGTCTCTCTGTATCTTAAGCTATTTAGAAGAAAATCCCTTTTGCTTAGTAAAAAGTGAATAAATGTAATTAAATTGAACTTAATGGAATTAACAGGCTTGGTCTATGCCATATGCAGTTCTGTGATATTTTGATCTTGAAAAGTAATAAGAAAAATGTGGATATATGTTTGTATGCTTAATATTTTTTTTTCAGTTAACTGATGCCAGCAGTGAGCAGCCCTTTACTATTTTACCAGTTAAGACAAAATGGAACAATGCAAACTTTCATATTCTCTTATTTGACCTGGAGAGACTTGAGGAACTTCTGCTGTCTTCTCAACTCAGTGGATTAAAGTCATCAAATTCATTCCACAACTTTGAAACTCTAGAAAGAGCCAAAAGTACTATTGAGAAGAGGGTACTGACATTAAAAAGAAATAAAACTGCTGGCTCCATATCTCCAGTGGATGGACAAGTAGATTCTGTTTGTTCAAACCAGGTCTGCAAGGATAATAATGCAGCTAAGCTTCTAGAAGAAAGTTTTGGCATGAAAAGACAGAAAAAAATGAAGAGTTCAAGAAAGATTAGAATGCAGACATCAGGAAACATTGACATGAGCATCACCACTGATGCAGCTAAACTGTTTCTGTCATGTCTCTTACCATGGGGTGCAGATGAAGAAATAGATAATCTTTGTGTTAAACACTTAGATATCTCGAGGCTTCAGTGTCCTGTTTCTTTTGGACTTGTGTCAAATGAAAACCACCTCTCACTAATGTTGCCAGGATGGAAATGTACTGATTGTGATGTGCTAGAAGAATGTGCAGCAATCAACTTGTTTTCAAAAAGAGTGCTTGACTTATCAAACAAGTACCTTGCTGCAACTGAAGGACAAACTGGAAAGAAGGATGGACCTGAGAATAATGTTTCTGGAGTAAAGGAACTGGAAACAGTATCCTTCTTAGTTAGCAGAATTGCTTTAATCAACAGGCTAATTAACATGCCTTCAGCAGTTACAGGTGAAATTGAAAGGTAAGAACCTTTTCATTATGAGTCTTCCTTTGTAGTGGTTCAAAAGTGAAAAATATGAAACACTCTTCATAAATATGGATTTTATATTTTAAAGTTGGTTTTAAATTTTTTTCCACTAGAGTTTTTTAGAGTTGACTTTTTTCTCTACAGCTTCCTTGTAGGATGTTCTTTGAACAAAAGTAGATCAGGATGAAGTTAAACATCTTTATACTTAGCAGATGAGAACTGATGGAAGAAATTTTTTCAGCAGAACAAGAACTTATCCAGCTCCACACCTTGTTAATCCAGAGATTCCTCGCAATTTAAACTAAATAGGATAATGAGGTCTCTTCAAGCACATTGTGAAACATACGCTAAGCACATTTGTTCTCTTCTCGCTTCTACTCTGTAAGGAATATGCTTCCTTTACCATGAAACCCTTGGCTTCATAGATAAATAAAACACGAGACAATAACACTCTGTCCTAGTTACACTATCTGAAGTACAGAGCCCCCAGTAATACTGGTAGCTACTGGGAATGAATGCCTCATCAGCCCTTCTGTTATGAGAATAATCCCAAATAACATTTATGTTACTCAAAGCAAATTTATTGACTAAATGCTTTTTCAGCATTAAAGGAAAAATAGCATGCTTAACATTATTTGACCAAGCCAAATAGAGCATGCTAATCAGGCAATGGATATTGTCCACAAGCTTTTGTTGCTCAGCAGACCTAGGTTGGTCTGTATTTAGCATTTTAGGGAAAATTGATTTCAGTGTTGATGATGCCGTGGCCCAGAGGCAAGAAGGGGTACAAAAAATACTGATCCTGATGCTGCAAATATGTGTCTTCCACTAAGTTCTAGTCATTCAGCATTTCTCAAGAGGTATGACTGATCTCACAGGACAAATACAATTACTTTTACTGCTAGTCACATTGCCGTCTGGTCCACCTTCAACACAGGCTCTTATGTGAAAGGTTATTCCCAGGATTCCAGCTTGAACATTAATTCCATGCAAGAAAGCACTCTGTGCTTGCATTTTATCTTGTGCTACACTGTTGGAAAGACAGTCTGTAATCTAAGTTAGTCATCATACTACAATCAAACACTGTTCCCAGGCATAAGCGTTCTGGATTTGGGACACATCTCCCATAAAAATCTTACATACTGCAGTTGTTGCAAGAAAAAAATAATGGGTTTTTTTGGTGAAAACTCTACTATATGGTTTAGTTTTCCCCAGGAAATGTAAAGCCATAAAAGCTAGTATCCCTTGTAGAAATAGCTGAATTTTGGTACAAAAGAAAGGAAAGAAAATGCCAGGAATTCTGGTTGCAGAAAAGTTACAAATTTTATTCAAAACCTCTGAAATGCTTTATTTGGGATTTTGATGTGGTTTAGTTTGGAAACGTCTTGGTATACCTCTTTATAGTGGTCTTGTAGCTAAGTCTCAGTTAGTTGCCAGTTGTGGTGCTCTAATGTGATCTGTTGCCTCCAGTGACCTCATCTGGAATGTGTCAGATTATAAAAGTGGGATGGGATCAGGAATAAGCCAGTAAGAAAGGGTCTTCAAAGAACTTGTTTGTTCCTGCCTTTTGTGATTTATATCTGCAACTTAAAGCTCTGAAGCTGAAATCTTCAGGAGCTGCTTAGTATTGCAGGGCTTTTAAAATGTGACTTAGTATTAAGTGTAGTAAATGTGGAAGGCAAAATACATTTTAAAATGATACCTAAATACAGTTTGTGCAGGGTCACTATGACAGTGTATTTAAAAGAAATATTTTTACAGTAGTGAAAGAGTTTGGAGAAATTTTTCAGTTCTTTCCTACTCATCTATACCTTTTGTTTCCAGGGGTCAGGGTGCTGGCTTAATTAGTGAGAAAGTACAGAAGAGCAGTAGACATACACACTAGTCTTCTGAATTGTAGCTATCTATTGAAATCCCAATGTACTACCATAATATTCTGAATTATTAACACTAAAAAAAAATTAAAAAAGGAAAACCTGTAAAATAAAGGTGCTAGGTTCCTTGAACTTTTTTGCTATGTAAGAGAAGAGAAAACAGTGTGAGTCCTTTGTGAAAATAGTATTTTTATTCAGTTCTTCACCTTTTTGGTGTTGGTGGTAGTGTTTTTTGTTTGTTTGGGGTTTGTTTTGCTGTTATTGCAACATGAAACTATAATAAGTTTTGAGCCAAATGTAAAGTTCCTACATACAGATGGCACTCTTCAGTATTCCTGTACCAAAAGAACTGTAGTGGCAAAAGAATGAAGGTGAGTTTTGAGGAGAAGTGAAATTGTTGTTGCTAGTCATTGATAGCAGAATTTCTACCTTTAAAAAAAAAAATCCCTACCTTAAGGTGTAAGGGTTTCACGCTTATGTTCAGGTTTTGTTTATTAGTTTAATATTCTTGTAGTCCACAGAAATCAGAATCCATATGTGACAAATGGCGGAATATAGAAGCAATAACACCTTCATTCCCCAATTTTTATGAAGAGTTACCAAGCAGTAAGTATATTGGAAAGTGGGAATATTAGCTTTCAAATGTTGGGGGGGAAGGGATGGGGAGGGGAGTTTGTGTTTGTTGGGTTTTGTTTTGTTTAGTGTGTTTTTTCCATGCTTTCTGTTGTTAAAATAAATCATTTAACTTCAAAAATTAAAAATACTTATGTTGTTTAGCTTTGAGGTCCAGTTTGCAAATAGAGAAACTTCTGTGAATATCACAAAAGCATGTAAACAAGATGTGGACTGTTAACTAATACTGGAATCAGGGATATTTTTTCAGTGATGGCATAACATTAGCCTGAGTTTCTGAAAGCAAAGATTCTAGCAATCTGAAAACCAGAAATGTAACAGTTTTCTCCTCCTTCTCCCATCTCCCTCATCACCATTACGTGCCTGCCCAATAGTATATACAGCCCTTCAAGCAAACTTGCCCTGGTAATACAACAGTCATCTTGATTGTTCAATAATGCCCTTAGACTTTTGGTTTAGGGTAGACTAAATAATCTCTTCACATCAATATCAATTGTTTGCCAATCTTGGTTTTGCAAGTCAGTTGTAACAGTGTGAGAGGTGAAATCCCCCTCCCACACCAACAATAACCAGGCTTAGCTCAGTCTGGAAGCAAATGACCATCACATCAGTCTAAGTTTTTCTTAACAGTATACAACTAACAAAAAAATATTTAAATGCATAAATATAGTTTTACTGAGTGACCTAAATCTTCTACAGTAATCTAACTCATATCCCATGTCTCCTAGTGCGTGTAACTGTTTGGATTTGAAAATCAAAGTCATGTCTGAGACTTGCAGGTCTCTCAGATGTTTCAGGAATGATTTGTTCTTCAGCATCAAGGATAGACTGGACAGCTGAATGGACAGTGTTAAATCTTAAGACTGCTGGACTTTGTGTACATTTACATGTGTGCAAAGAAGTGGGAACTAAACCAAATTAGAACAGGAGTCTTCAATGCCTTTTTGCATACCTGGACATGAAACAGAAGTATCATAACAGAGGACCAAGCTAGTTGAGAAGTGCTGTATTGGCTTTGCTATTCTTGATCAAAAAACACACTATGTTAAAGAAACACATATTCAAGACTTAGAATTTACTTAGTGAAATCGATAATTAAGTAGTGCAAATTAGAAAGTATTCTAGGTTTCTGTAGGAAATTGATGAAAGCATACTCTCTGGAATGTCAGAACTCTGTTTAAATAAAATTTTGAAAAGACTACTCTCATTTAGGATAAGAGTAAATGCTCGAAAATATACATGTATATATTGTCTGAACACTTTGTGCGTATTGCATCAGATGAAACCATTTGAAGAAATGACACTATCTTTTCAGGTTTGTTGCTGAAATGAAAAATTGTTAAATATCTTTCTATTTCTGTACTTCCGTCTGTATTGTCAGTTCATAAATTCTCTGTGTTTTTCAGGTAAAAGTAGCTATCATTCCTCGGACTTTGGGAGTGTTCCATTGCTGAAACTCATTTGTTGTTGGAGTGACCAATCTATAAAGGTAGAAAATAGCTTGAGTCGGTTGTTGTAATGTAATGTAATCCTTAAATACCATTGGCTGTAATGTAGTATTTGGAATATGCAGTGTAACATAATAGTAACCAATTTATCGTGAAATGATTACATAAATCATGCCATTCAGATCTGTGAAAAGCAGATTGTTGTTTCATTATGAAGTATGACACTCATGAAACTATTTTGCCTGAAAGTACATTGAAGTGTGGGAAAGTAACTCTCCTACTAATCTTTAATATAGGTGATCTTGTTTGTAGTATGTGCTTAAAAAATGAGATGTCTCTTTTCGAACTAACAGATATAACTTATGTTACAAATGCTATTTTATGGCCCATGAAAATAAAGGCCAAAATAAGGCCAGTGTCATATACCCATTTGGTATTACAGAAGAAACAGAAAACACTTTCCTGAAGGGATAAATAATTAATCTTAAGTCCTTAGTAATTAGAAGACTCTTCAAGTATTACTTGGAAAAGAAAGTTATGGGTTCCTAGGTCAGATGAAGATCATGCCTATTGTTAGTGAAGAATATGATGTCTTGAGAGATAAATTGGTGTTTCTTGAGAGTTGACAGGTAACTGTGAAATAGTCTGAACAGTGGAAGCCCAGGCCCATTTTTCATTTTGGAAATATGCATTTAAATAAAGTTGTCTGGTTGCTTGACTAAGTTAATATTTGGGAGGATGAAACTCCAGGCAATGTGCTATGACCACACAGAACTTTCACTCCAGAAAAGGGATAAAAGTGTTACAAGTTTATTATGTTGCTTTTAAAGTTGAGTGCAATTGTGCTGCATTCCAAGTATGAATAGTATTTTCCAGAGCTAAGGTGCTCAGGGCACTACAGAGGTAGTCTCCTGCTCTGTCAGACAGTGATGGTTTCTGCAAATACTCACCTTCAATTGAATTCAGCATTTTATCTTGAGCTTATCAGTTTTGTATTATATCCTCACTTTCTGCACATCTTCAATATTATTTCAGCATTCTTCTTCCCTCACAGACTGTTCCCTGTTTGTTTTTTACTTTTTTGAGTCCTTTGATTTAAAAAAAAAAATCAAATACAGACTTCAGTTTCAATAGCTGCAGTTGTCATGTGAACTCTACTTAGTCTCTTGCTGATCAGTCATTGAAATTCGTTATAGATTACAGCTGTATAGCTGTGAAACTTGGATTTGTAGCATAGCTGATTGTGTGAGATCTATGTATCTATATTTTCCAGTGAATTTACTGGCTGATCAGTTTATGCAATGATGGTCTTATTTACTACAGGAGGTTAGTGTTCAGGAAGTTGGCATGGAATAGCTGATTCACACTTCAAGTCTGCAATAATAGGTATGGATGTTCAGCAGCTAGTCAGATATACAAAATTACAGATTTCGTTGGTAGCAGGATGGCTTTTTAAAACCTTTTTTTAAATACAGACACAGATTTGTAGCGAACTTCCTAATCTTGAGTAGCCTTGATTAAGCACTCATGTACATTCACCCAAAACAGCATGGCTTTTAAACTTTTAAAGTTACATACCAACTCTAAGACATGACCCAAAGGACTTGCCATTTATTGATTCCTCATCTCCTTACAGTACTGTAACAAATTCTATGCAAACAAGGAGACAGAAGAAAACTGCTGCAAATGATTGATCAGGAGTCTACTGACTTGTTGAAGGGTCGAGTGAGGTCTTTTTCTGCCTCACATTTTAACAATGCATATATTTTTTTTAAAATTTCTCTAGGGTTTTTTTCCCCCAGATCATTTGAAATGAAAGGTCATCTTCATGTGTTCATATTCTTTCAGTTAAAATAGAGCTGCTTGTTGTCCTTCTCACATTCTGTGGGAGGAAACCGTGGTTGTATGTCTGCCCTTAATTTTCCTTACTCTGTATTTAAAATAGCCTGTTCTATAGGTATTTTTTGTTTTGTTTTGGGTTTGTGCTTTTGTTTTGTTTTAGAATAGTACTATATTATTGCAGCTTTATGGAACTTTTTTGGCTGAAAGGGTGAACATTTAAATAAAACTTCAAGTTAACAGAATAATCAAACTGTGGTGCAATCAGTATGTTTTGCTGGTTGTAGAATCTAGCATATATTAGCGTTTTTTCCCACTGAAAGGATTTCTCTGATAGTTATTTCTTTGCTCTTGCTAGCTCCTTAGTCTTCAAATGATAGATGATGAAATGTCTTCTACTTATATCTTTATTCAGGCATTTCAAGATGAAGAATGCAATAGGAAATAATTTACTTTCCTTTTTCCTTGCTCTAAGATCCTTTTAAATCTCACTGAGTGAAGGTAGTTCTTGTTAGGCTGACTTTCCTGAAGTCCTTTGTCTCCTCTAAAAATGGTTATAGACCAGGTAAGCTTCCTCTACAATATGTCTTATTCCCTGAGCTGGACAGCCATTTGTAAAACAGAATAAATTACTCTGTCTCTTTGGCTGCCCTCTCAGAAATTCAATATTAAACATGGCAGTGAGTTCTGCATTAAACTTTAATGGTCAGTAGTTCCAGTATCAAAATGCTAAATGTACAGTCTTCCTATCTATGGTCAAAGATTTCAGCTACATGACAGTGTGTGGGTGATCTGTCATACTCACAGGGTGCACCCCAGTCTATGGGGCTGCAGCAGTTTGCCGTTCTGTTACATGGCTGTACTGGGGCTCTGCAGTGTGACACACCTGCATAGAAATAACCACGCTGTATCGGATTTAGTGCTAATGCATTCAGGATCAGTAGGAGTCGTATATCTCTTCCTACTTGTTCTGAGTTACCAGGACATGAGTCACCTCCAACCTTGAAATGGTCCTGTTGTATGGTCCCAAGTAATAAGACCTTTTCAGAATTTGGATGTATTAATTCAGGAACATCATCAGAAATATAGTTTATACTGCTTCAGCATACAACATCCTGACATACAAATTTGTATCCTCTTATCTGCTGCCTATTTGGCAAAATCTCCCCTTAGGAAAACTGTTGATGTCCTATTTAGACCTCTAACATAGTCATCTGCATGAGGAATGCAGTTGCTTTAGCCTCCCTCCTTCAGCAACAGAAAAAGACACTGTGAAAGGAGAGCTGAGATTTTTAAGAGGGATGAATTGTCTCGGGACTTTCTCATCTATTTCTATTGATTTGTGCAGTGCACCTGTATTTTTTCACTTCAGTTACTTCATTTCCATTAATATCTAAAATAAGTTGTGATGAATGTGAGAGATCCTACACAGGACTTTGCTTTTAAAGAATAAACCACTTCACGTTAAGGTTACTGCAGAGAGTAGTACTGGTAAGCTAGTACCCTCTTTACTGATAGCAAAGTTTACAGTAATTTTTCTAATAAGCTTTGAATGTAGTTGTTGTTTTACAGCATTTGACTCTACCTGAAGGCAACTAATTTCAGTATGCCTAGACAACTGTCCTGACAGTTACTATCCAGAATTAGAGGAAAGCAGACTGGATAATACAAGTTGATGTTTTAATTTGTGTGTTTTTGCTCGCCGATGTTTCTGTGTTATGAAGGCATCTAGGAGGCAGTTTCTGCAAGGCTCAGCCCTGTAGAGGTTATGGCCTGAGCAGTAACCAGGAGTGATGTCTATTGACTTCTCTCCTTAGACCCACTTGTTATAAAGAGAATAGTAATCCTGGGAAGTAATTGATGAAGTGTAGAAAGGAAAGCCAGTGTAGGTTAGTATAGATGTAACAGCTTGCCTCAACTTTTGTTCACTTGTCTTTTTGAATTGTTCTCTAGTATCAGTGAGATTGCTGCTGCAGAGTCAAACAATTACCTTTCACACAGTTGGACATATGCTATTTATACTTTCGTAGGCATAGAAGCAGCTTAATTTCTGTCATATTTCCCAATCCCAACTACAAAGCAGCTAGTATTTACAAGTGCATACAATTATGAGGAAAAAAAAAATGAACACATACATTAGTAGCCGACAAGATAGCCAATGCACATATAATATGGAGGGACACAAAAGAGAAAGTGGGAACTAAATCATCAGAGAAAATAAAAGATTCTCACATAGATTTATTTTAGGTTAGAAACAGGCAAATCTTCTGGAGATCTTTAAAACTGGTGATAATGATAGATGAAGTATATTAATTCTTCAGGAAGATATACAGTGAGAGGACAACGAGGCACATGAAACCACACTGAGCACTGTGGAAAATGGAAATTCAACAGTGTCATAGACAGGTAGCACACAGAGATGTATAAGTGCATATACAAATATATGTTGTGTCAAGTTTTGTTTCATTTTAAGATGTTAGAGGAGATTACACATTACAAATGCTGCCTGGTTGGCATGCACAACGCTGGTACAATGAAAATGATCAGACTTGTGACAGACTCTTAGCAGATCAGAGCACTATGAAAACCACCATGTGTGCAATTCTTTTCTGCACTTTTGTAAGATTTTTTTTTTTGTCACAAATTTTCCCAGGACAGTGACAACATATCTGTGTTTGTTTCTTTCTTAATTATTGTAGATATATTGTAGGAGTCTGCTGTGAAGTCAGGATCTGTAATCCCCAAAGCTCAGGGTTGTATGGATGTGAGGAATTGGAAACTGCTTTTGGTTTGCCCTGTAAAATAAAGTGCTATTATAACGAGATAAAGATCTGTGCTATGTTAAAGCACATAGGGCTGGGTTCACTTGCTGTGAACTTCCACACTGTGAACCTGACTATGGTATACTTGTCTACAATAAAGGATTTTGTCACAAAGGACACCTACAGCCTTTGTTCTGCTTAATGATTTGAATTTACAAGGGCAGATAGAAATGTGATTGAGGACAGCGTACGAATTCACTGTACTTGATTAGTGAGATGAAATTGTCTCTCTTCCAGGCAGTTTGAGGAAGCCTGCATATCAACTTCAATTCGTATTAAACCAGCATAATGTTAATAGATTATTTATATTATAAATGTAATAGAAACATAAAATGTTTAGGAACATTTAACTTAAAATTTTCATTCAATTAAAATTCATATTTCAGTTGGGGTGGAGTGCATTGTCCTGGAAAAATTCTTGTATTTGAGAATGAATGCCTTCCTGAGGGGGGAAATGGTATTTATTTTCTGAAAGCAATACCAATTGAAGAGAAGGTGTGCATGCTGCCATTCTGCACCATGCTGAAATATAGACTGAGTAAGGGTTGGGGTCTGTTGTGTAAGGTCTTTGTTTGCTTTATTAATGTCTTAGGTCTCTAGACTTCCTCAGTTCTCATGGAGGCTCTTTGCTAGAGCAAAGAGAAGGAAACAACTCTGTCACACAGACTCCACGCTGCATTGTCTTAACAGCCATGTATGGTGCATTGGTGCAAGTGCCATTTATAGGGTGTTCATAGTTCTAGCAGATGCTCCTTTTCAGTAAGAGAATTTTGAGGAACAGTATTTCTCTGTTACACAAAAAATACAGTATTATTACATTTGAGTTGCAGGAGAAGATAATCACCACCAATATCAAAACATTCTTTAAGCTTTTCACAGAGAGACTAGACATCAAAAATTCTAAAGTCAAAATACAAGGTCCTTATTCAGTCTCTGAAGCATTTTTGCACGTCATAGAAAAAAATTAAGGTATTTCTTATTTGTCATTATCACCATGTAGTTTACTAATGTGTATTATTGTGACACCTTGAAATCAAGCAGGCAGTAGACAAATGATTCAAGTTTTGAGATTAAAGAAAAAATGTGTAATTAGTGGGGAGCTGTTAAGATTGACAGCTTGCACAATTTTATTGCTATCCAGTTAACATTTTTTTCTCAATATGGATGTAGAGACATGATTAGCAACATCTGAAATATATCAGGGTTGACTTTCTAATGACATTCAATGGGACAGTCTTAAACTTTTGGAGTAGTTATTTAAAGTTGTCAAATGCTTAGATAAATAATTGAAGTACTGATACCACCCAATAATGATTTGCATTTATGACAGATTAGTGAGGCAATGCAAGCAGTGCTGTTGGCAGAAGTTCAAAGGACTATGAATACCTTGAGAAAGACAGCAATCTACAGAGAGCCATTGGCCATAGTGGAGAATGGAAATGGTAAGTTGCAGCTGCTGCCAAAGACTGAGGAGAGGGGGTTGCAATACATTAAACATTTTTCTTTGCCATATAGGTGGAAAATTTATTGGTATATTCTTTTAAAAGAACTTTCTCTAGTACTTAGAACAAGTTAGGAGTATGAGTTCACTATACATTATTTCTGTGTAAGACAAGCCAAATGGCCTATTGCTGACCTTATCAGGCTGAGTTTCCTCATATGGTTGTCAAGGAGTTAAAGGACTTCAACACTCTCTCATCGTTTTTGAATGTTAAAGAAGAAAAGAAAGCATTTATTTGATTATATAATAGTTCTGGTATTATAAATGCATTTGCAAATATAGGAAACAGTGTGCTTGAAATAGAATCAGTAAATCATATTGAAAAGAAGTGTTAGAAAATTATCTTTTCAATGACATCGGAACTTTAGCAGCAATAAAAATTGCTTAAATCTTCTAACTTCATAAAGTGAAAGAGAATATTTTTATTTTTCTTGTGGAAATAACCTTCCTGCAAGAGATATCAAATGTGTTTTGCAGTTAGATCTTTGCAGCTTTACAGTGGGGCTAATGTTTATGGTAAAAAAGATTGAACCTAAATTTATGTTATGAAGTTATACTTTTTTTTTATTATTTTTTCAGCCCATTAGCTGAGTCTTAAAATTAAGTGACCTAAATTTTAGATCCAATCTTATTAGTGAGCCTTCTCTTGGGAAACTAATTTATAATCTTATTGAGTGTGTGTGTCTGTCATGAAAATTTGTTACTGATGTGCGTGTTCCAGGATACTAAAAATGATCAGTGATACTTGCTTCAGGCCATGAAGCAAAATGGTATTTCTATAATTTGGACTGTTGAAATATAGTGAAATGCAAGCCACTTTGAATAATTGCCATATATAAGTTTATGCTTTGCTTACACTGAAGATTGCTTTGAATCATTTATTTGTGTGTGGTTTGGAACGAGATGCATTGTAACTAAAATATCTCCAGCTGTAAAGTTCAATGTGGATTTGATTTCAGATTTCCTGAATTTTCAAGGTGTATTTCAGTGTGGTGTGTTTAAATGGGTCACAACAATAATGAGACATAACTGGAACTTGCGGATGAGGGTATCTGCCAACTCCAGATCCATGTAGGTCTTCAGGTTTGTTTCAAAACCTTCTATAGCAGAATGTTATGTAGTGTACTAGAATGATGACTGGAGTCTACTAGTCAATTGTTACTCAATTCTAAGTATTAAGGCTCACACAAGTTGTGAATTCAAGGGGTTTATGTGAGCTTTCCTGTCTGTGAAGGGAGAATTTGGTTGTTTGTATGTCTAGGAAAAGGTTTTTGCTGTCACTTTGTTATTAACCTTATTATTTAAAAGCTATTCAACAAACAACTAAAAATTGCTTTCTTAGAATGAGCACAGCACTCATAGGCATTTGGCTTTTTTTGGACACTCATATGGCTATGACTTTTTTTTTTTCTCTCTCTCCATACCTCATGACCTGAACTACATAAATATATCCTGGAAATCAGAGTGGATTTTGAAGTATCATTGTTCAGCCATTTAAAGTATTTGGGAATATACTAAAAACATACAGGAAGATTAAGAAAGAGATGTTGTGTTATGAGTATATAACATTAGCTTTCTTTTGTTCTCATTTCCTTTCATGGTTTAGCTTGTTGCATTATGTAGCACAGATATACTTGGTTTGGTTTGTATTTTCATCTAATAGATGCTGCTGAAATTTTCTAGATTATTCAGAAATTGATAGAAATCACAAAAAGTATTTGTTATGTTTAAAGAGTCAAACCATTTGTGGCATGTAGCGATAAGCAGAAGTTATTAAGAACCCATTCAGGAGTAAGTCCACAAGCAGTGTAGTTACTAAGACAAGTAATTATATCTGGTTCAAGTTGTACATCTGATATATATGTAAGCTTATCTTATTCAATACTCTATGCATTGTGCAGTAGCTGTTATCCAGATAAAGGTTAAATATTGTTTCAGGTTTTTAACTAATAATTCAAGGCTGGGATCATGCACTCTGACCCAAAGTATCTGATTCTTAGCTGCCATCATCATTGTATTGTATTGCATTTTTGCTTAATTTGAATTAATAGATTTGATCTGGAGATGCTTAACCTTATTTAAGTCTGCAAATTTCCACTCAAGTGGAACTTCCGTTAGAAGTTTCCTTTAAAAAGACAAATAAAACATTCATCATTTGACCTTCAGTTTTTATTATCTTTAAAGTTTATAGTATACTATATAGAGCCTCCTTACTCGTTATGAGGCACCTGCAGGGTTAACTTCGTGGTTAAGGGTGATAGCATTTAGGCAACATTTTCACTTGCTGAATAATTTAAAGTGCTGTACTTTAGCGTTAGCTTTCCTACAGACAGAATTATTTGTCAATTGAAAAACAAAATGGGAAAAAAATGGAAATCCCAAACTGCAATGTATTTTTCTAGAAACAAAAGATAGGGAATTAAAAGAGCTGTTCATGTAGAGCATGCCAGAGAAAGAGTTAAGTGTGCTCTGTCCTAGGACATCCTCCTATTGTTGCTAAAAAGAGATATAAATGCAAACACTTGCAATTTCTTTGTTAACGTTGGAGATAATCATTCTGGACCTTTTCCAAACATACCAATGGCAATTTTAGCATTGATTTTTGCAAGCTTTGTTTCGGTTCTTTGAAGTAGCTAAGGTTTTCCCTAATTTTTTTGATATCATAATTCTGAAAAAGGACATTGCACTTTATCCCTTCTGGCCTTTTTCCTAAACACTGGCAATCTCAGGTTAGCAGCACCATTTAACAGTTTGTCAGTGTGGTACTGTTTTCCACTGCCATCTGAGTCAGAGGCAGTGATTTTTAAATCTTAAGAATCTGTTTGTCCACTTTCATTTGTGTAAACTAAGAGGAACTAAATTGGCTGGCATTCTTCATGTTTCATTTGTAATATTTGATCTTCTTGCATATATACCTAGTCCATACTCAGCCATGTGCAGAACTTCTTTGACTGGAGGAGAAATGCTATTGTTCTTAAGGAACAACCCAGTGATTGGCTAAAAAAAAAATTGGACAGTCCCCCCTGTAGTTAATTTGAACCCGTATCTTCTGCAAAATTCATTGCCTACCCTCAAGGCACTCTGCTGTGAGTCATCTACAGAAATTTTTTCACTAAAATCTTGAAATACTTACCAAGATAGGAATTAGAAATGAGATTCTCTCACCTCCAGTTGTGTTACATACACAACTGTGATCTCCTTTTAGCTACTGTACTAAAACAGTGTCCTGTGTGCCACCCTTGGATGCCCATTTCTTCTAATGTTTAGGGAGCCAAAGCTATCTTACGTGAAACAGCATTACGGCACACAACTTATTCTGAAATTTTGTGCCTTGGTAGTTTTAAAATGTGAAGAACTGCATTTATTTACCTTTTAAGAAAATTGTGAGGATAAGGCTGTTTAACGCCTTTGTGCTCAGATATTAAACTGGGGAACTGCTATATGTGATATTTCAGGAATGCAAAAAACTGGAAAAGTGAAAGGAAAGCAGAAAGTGTAGAGGCTTTATTTCAAAATACAAAATATTATTTTAACTGCCCTTCTTATTTGTGAAAAATCTAAATGTAAAAAAACATACCACTAAGACAAGTTTGCAATAAATTCAGATTTGCACTTAAAAATTCTGTATTTAAGAAACTGGTAATAACTCAAGCTTTTAAGTACATTTCAAAGCTATTAGCTATAACCTCATCTTTTGTATGTGGTTTTGGAGCTCTTTAAACTATTCAATTAAATAGATTGGTTCTTTCACCAAAAAAAAAAAAACTTCTGCTGATAAACACCAGCGTGAAATTAATGGTGGCAATTGAATTCCATAGGTTAGTGTAAAGAATTGGCAGAGACTTATCTGGAATATAACAATGTTTTGTTAAAATGAGGAATCCATTCAGTAATGGTAAATCAATGAAAGGCGGGATATAACAGCTTCTGTTCACTAGGAAAGTGTAGTGACCTGCAACAGAGGGTTTCAAACAGTTCTATTGTCTGGGTTTCAGAAATCTGTCCTGTTGCAGTAACTTTTTCATGTCTCCTCTTAGGAAGTCATTTTGTGACTGTGTCTTTCTGTATAGCAAATGAATCTTGCCTGCCTGCAAAGCCTTAAGCTTTTGTCAAGGAAGTGATAAGGAGAAGGGATGTTCTGGCTCATAATGTCATCTTGCTACAACCTATCACTTTTCATATTCTGAGTCTGTGTAAATAAGAAAAAACTTCCAAAGACAGCTGTGACTCAGCATTGATAGTGCAAATATTATGCACAAGATTTCAATGAAAACTTATCCTTGGTTGCATGATTCCTGGGGAAATAACTTTTAGGGGTTGATGCAGCAAATGCACTCATGCGCTAATTTACTGTAAGCAGGATGTCACCTGTGTTGTTTGTGTTCTGGTGAAAAACTACATGCCCATAAAACTTGAACATCTAAGTTGTTCAGGTTTAACATTTTGCATTCAGGTAAACATACATCTGTCCTCATAACCTTAAATTTCTTCTACTGTGTTAGATCCAAATTTGGATTTGGGCTTGTGATGTACGTACCATATTCAGTCTTTGAAACTGCTTGCTTTGCTGAGTTCCATATCCAACACAGAGTAATCAAGCAAAATCGGGGAAAAAAGGAGCAGATGACATTTTTGGGGGGATAGTAGAAATCCACATAACCAGAAAATGAAAGTTATCAGTGCAGCTCTTGGGAAATCTCTTGTGGATTGACTTCTTGTATAAGCAGGGATTAAGTCAGTGAGGGGAGGAGGAGAAACTTATGGAAGGGTTTCTGATGAACAGAAGAAAGAAAAGGCTAAACAAAAGAGGAGAATGGGATATAAAGGAATGGTAGGTAAAAAGTCTAGGAAAATAGAGATGAAAAAAAATTACCATAGAAACATAACAATGTGAATGTGTAAAAAAAGGTTACCATTTTCCCAGTGGAAATCACAATCAGGAAACTAGTTGCTGAATGAAAAATTCAACAGAATTTAATACTATATGTAGTATGGTAAAGATTATTGAGAGTAGTTGCAAGAAGGAAATGAGGAAGTTTTGACACAGCGTGAGTGGTTTTGGGTTGAAAGAAGAAAGAAATGA
Organism: Indicator indicator; assembly: GCF_027791375.1. Taxonomy (NCBI): domain Eukaryota; kingdom Metazoa; phylum Chordata; class Aves; order Piciformes; family Indicatoridae; genus Indicator; species Indicator indicator. The sequence continues at coordinate 9,644,258 of NC_072025.1, forward strand.
AGAAAATAATCCCTGTATTCCAGCAGCCTGAGTTTTGTCTTTTTGGTTTTGTTTTGGATTTTTTGTCTCTTTGGTTGGTTTGGTTTCTTTGTTTTTGTTGTGGTTTTTTTAGCACAGTGAAATCACATGAAAGAAAAAGAGGTAATTCTGCTGTCAGGGAAAAAACAACAACAACAAAAAACCTCAAAGACAATAGGAAGCACCTTTCCTTGTGACAGATACCCTAAAGGAAATAAAGTCAAGGGTTTGTCTTTGTAACCTATTTGTTAAACTGAGTTTCACCTTTTTTTTTTTTTTTTGTAAAGCAAATATTTGACAAAAACCTAAGGTGATGTACCCTATGCAGGCTTTTTCAAGATTGTATCACTTCAAATGAACCAGTAGTGCTTCCTACTGAATTCTCAGAGTAGTTCAGTTTTTCAAGGGTATTGAGATTGAGTATCCTTAATTTGGCCTATGAAGATCCAGGCCTTAAATTTCCGCCGGCCAAGAAGTAAGTGCAACAGGACTAATAGGCTGCTCTTAGTAATGATGAAATTAAATTTGTATGAACCTATCTAAATTCTTTTCAAGAACAACATTTCTGCATTATGCCAAAATAATGTTTGCAAAATGTAGTGTATCTGGTTAGGTCAAAGTAGAGTCCTGATCATTTAAGTTGAAATCTGAATCAGACAGCTGTTGTCATGAGGTAATCAGAAGCTTTGGTAGAGGTGAAAATACTGATCTGAAGAAATCTTTACACTTCAGGAATTCTTTTCATACATAGATCCTACAAAATGTATGGACTGAAATGTCCTTCTGAGCCTCACAAAATTAATTGATCAAAACTGTCTCTCTTCCTATGTAGTCTTTGAAGTGTTTCCAAACATTTGTTTTAGAGCAACATCCAAACTTAACACTACAGTTATATTTTCTTGTTTGTTGTTTTTTTGTTTGGTTGGGTTTTTAACTGGTTTGACTCTTGACTTCAGAAATGTTCCTGTCTGGCGTCTCTCACATTTTTCCAGTTTAACCCTCTTCACCTGTTGCACGTTATGTCTTCCACAGGGATTCTTCCAGGATGTTTTCTTCCTTTGCATTCCCATCTTACACTTCCTTTTTTACCTGAAGAACAAGAATGTAAAAAATAAGCTGCAAAATAAATTTTCTTTTCTCTGTCCATTCTGTTCTTAGTAGTTCAAACGCTTCAGTCAGTATGCACAGACAGTTTTCTGGATGGAATTGAAATTTTGTGTTCTGGGATAAGTTATTGCATGTATGTGGTGGTTTGAAACTGTCAAACCACCACACATGTAACACAATTCATTAAACTGTTAGTCTTCAGGTGGCTTTAAAAAATTCTCTGGCAGGCCAGGTTTGTGTGTGCATGCATTAACAATAAGTAGTATAAGAAATGTTTGTATGGTCAAGATTTCATCACTATTAATGAGACTTAGATTCAGCTGTAATCTCATTTTTAGTCTGTTGAAACAGCAAGACAATTAATCTAGCATTTGTTTGAATAGACTTTGAGTATCAGCTGGTGACAGCAGTGGGTTTTGTCTGTACTGAATATGCATTAAAAATGAGTGTATTATATCCTAGTTTCATATTACAAATATTTCCAGTAAAAGAATACAAATCAATGTTATATTTTAGCATCTAACCTGTGGTTTAACTATACCACTGTATCATGTCCTATATATCCAATTAAAACTGTATTTTGATCCAGTGGTCTTTAGTATTAGTGGTCAAGTACTAAAGGAAGTAAGCTTAAAGACTTGTTCTAGAACTACAGTTTATTTCATTCCATGCGTCATATATTTTACTAGAGAACTCCTTAATGTAGCAGAAATCAGATTTGGTGTGTATTTTTACACAAAATCAAATTGTACAGGCGCCATCTCAGACTCCTCCAAAACATTAGGAAGGATACAATTCAGTGGTCAAGAAAGTAGGAAGGATGACATGTATTTTAAATTCCAATACACAATATCATTTAGACAGTTTTGTTTTCTGTGTGCTTTTCTTGATCTTGGGGGGTAGGGGGGATGGTAATAGAGAACATAGAAAATTATAGTTGATTTGGTTTTAGTCTTTGCTGTTTATTTAGAAGTTCATTTGGTACAGGCAAAGTACAACGTAAAGCCTGGTAGGATTTGAAAGCTGGTTCTGAGTTGAGGCTTCAAAATAACAACTAAAGGAACTGCAAGTACTCTATGTTTAAAGCGGCACCCACAGCTTTTTTGGAGCAAGCCTATCCTCCTGTGTTTTCTACTGTAAGTGGTTCTGGGGTTTGTTTATTATTGGTTTGGGTTTTTTTGTTTGGTTTTGTTGTTTTCCCTTTTTTGTTTTTTTGTTGTTTTTTCTGTTTGGGATTTTTAAAGAGACACTTCTTCTCACATCTAATTTCTTTATTCTGAGTGTCTCCTTGCCTGTGTTGCTGTTCTTGGTCAAACACAGCGTTCAGACTTGCTACTGGCATAATAGTTGGAACCCTGCTGTATACAGAGCTTGGGGTAAGCCTCCCAAATATTCCCTTAGAACCAGAAGAGGTGTAAACATGTCATACCTTGTTTTCATCAAGTTGTGTCTATATAATGTATTTTATCCAAAACTCCATCTTAATTTCATCCAAAAAAGTAAAGAGCACAAACCCTACCTTTTTTCACATTGTTTAGGTTATGTTTTGAAGTCTCTCTACTATTTTAACCTAGCAAAACTCAATCCTTAACTGCCCATGTCCTTTCCTGTTCATTGTCCACACTGTCCAATCTGTAGCAGGCAGCTAATTTTCCCCATACTTCATTTAGTTTTTTTGTATATGATCAGAACAGCATTTATTTTAAGTTGGGGGTTTTTAGGGTAATGTGAATCTATGTGCCTCCTGGCTTTGAATCCTATATTTTTTTAATCGTTTAGAAAATACAGAGTTGATTCTTGAATCTAGTCTATAACTGTATTTGAAATCTTCCTGTCCTTGAATTTGAGAACATCTGGCTCCCCTAACTTATGTGAAAGGAAATTAGAATATTAAACCAACTAAATATTGAAGTAAACAGTAGTGCAATAATTAGCTGGCAGTAAGACAAGTGTAATTCTTTCATAGTATTGTTTGTTTAAAAAAAAAAAAAATCCTTGCAGAAAAAAGAGAAATTGCTTTAAACTACTGCTAATAGTTTTCAGCAGGATGGAAATTTTCCATTATGCATTTTGTGAGCAGCACACGGGAAGGCAGAACTACTTTATCTACACAGGGCTTCATTATTAGTATTGAAGCTGAGTCTAGCTAACACTCGCCCCACAGAGCAGCACTACTGATCAGTGCTCATCTTTAATAATAAGAGAGCAAGACATCAGTCTCTGCAAACAAAAAATAGGAAGCCTTTTTTGCCTATCAAGCTTATCAAGAAAATATTGAACCAGTTGAAGGAAGATATCCATCACCACATGGAACATACATCAACAGAACTGTTCAGTTTCAGGATGGAGAATGTGTTCATGCTGGGTCGAAGGTTGGACTAGATTATCTTGAAGGTCTCTTCCAACCAAATATATTTTGTGATTCAATGATTCATGTCTGCATGCACTTCTGCACCTTCATGCATTTTTGGAAGCCTTAGTACACCCATTGATGTTTGACATTTTATGCAATTCAGGGTCTAGGTTACTTTTAATATAAAGATGTTTCAAAACAGATTAACATTACTAATAGGAATAGTATTTAGTATTTGTATAGGACTAATCACCACAGAATGACTTTCAAATTCTGAAAATTAAGTGTGGTGTTCAGCAATTTCTCCTCATGTCTGCCTCATATTTAATGTTTCAGTATATACTTTATTTTAAGGCCCAAAGTTTTATCCACCAAGTATTCTGTCTTGCTTCAGCATTATGTTAGCTCTTCAGTTGTACTTAGTAACATAGATGGCAGTTCAAATGTCAGTGAATACAGAAACTGTGCTAGTACATCTGAGGAGATTTTTTTCATCAAGTGTGTAGGCCAGAATTCTTTTTTTCTATTTTTTTTCCTTACTCTTGGAAAAATCCAACTTGTATCAGTAATCCCCTAAAGACCAGATGCCTGTATTGTTCTCATATGATGGATGTTAGTCACATCACCTGCTGCACAGCTAAAAGATGCTCAGATAGCCTAGCAAAGAGGGTGAAGTATGAACCTGAAACCAGAACGTATTTTCTGTACAATAATTAATAGGTGGTCTTTGTATTCTTTTCTTCTCTACCACCATTATATCAAGATAGGTTTTGGAAGTAAAATTTTAAAAGAAACAAACAAAATGTATCTGATATAAGTAAAGCATGTCTACTCAGTTTTATGTACTGCTAATGTTCTATTGCTAATGTTCCTGGAGTTGTTTTGAAAATGGAGTGTTGTCAAGGTTTTGTATCTCACCAGACTGGAGAGTTTAATGCTGACAATGAACATAAATCTTTGTTGTGACTGAGAAGACAATTGAGGTTGGGGATTTTTTTGAGTGCATGTGGTGGTGGGTTTTTTTGTTTGTTTGTTTTTCTTGCTGTGTAACTTAAGCAGGCACTGGTTTTACTTTGTGTTTGCATGTTAGGAAGACTTTTCAAATAGGTATGTCCCAGACAATCTTAGCAGATTAAGGCCATCTTCCAGCCACAGGAAAGAATTCATTATTTAAGTAGTATGTGCCTCTTGGAAGGTTCCAAAGGAGCCCCTTTCACTGACATTGTTATCCATGTCAGGGTGTAAGATATGGTATATTATATGAATTACACTGCTGGCAATAGACTGTATTAGGGAACAGTAAAAAACGATCATGAGTGTAAGCCTGTGCTTTTCTGTAATTAAATTTAATGGTTTCGTTGCACGGTTAAGGATGATTTAAAATGGGGCTTGTATGTGGTTAAGGACTTATGTCAGTGATAAGCACGCTACAAATAAAGCTAAAGCATTAGTATAAGATCTAATCTACCAGGCATAACAAGCAGGTCTACCTCATGTGTACAGGGACAGCAAGGCATGTCACAAAAAAAGAATAGACTGACAGACAGGGCAGAGAGAACCATTGTTTCCAGTCTTCTCATGATAATTGTATGCAGCAACCATGTTTAGAAAATTCTTTTTCTAAAAGTCTATGGTTTATAATTCCCCTCAGTCCAGAGTACACTGTAAAGAATCTGGAATCGTCAGGTCAAGTGTACTGCTTTTTTTTTTCAGTTGTACACTAATATAGCTCGTAGTTATTACAAGGCACTGCTCTTTTTCACTCTTTGACTGTGCCTCTTTAAAGTGCCTCTTACCATTTGTGTTTTTCTACCTAAAGCGATTTTAGCCCTCCCCTAACCCACTTCCCCCACCGTCTCACCAAGGCTGATGGAGCAGTTTGGAGCTAACTGTGTGACGTGGATGCATTTTTCCTGAACCAATTTATGAATAACATGAAGAGTATAATAAGAAAGATTGATAATTTTCATCAGCTATATTTATAGCTAGGTATATAAAAATATTTTTCTGTTTTCTGTGTGGTACTTGCAATTGCATATAAGATTTTAGGATATAATGTGAAGGGTAGCTGTCCCTCTTGTAGTGCTGTAGAGCTCAGTCCTTTTAGGAGGCAAACATTAAAATCCTTGCCACAAAACAAGAAGTTGTTTATTGAATTCTGTTGGCTAAAACTGCCAAAAATAAATTAATAGCTGTTACCAGTGCAGTGCTTTTTTTTGTTCACAAGAAAAATATCTTGACATATTTTTTCATTTTGTGATTGGTGCACATTTCAAGGGTATAAATTAATCTTCAAAGGATCCTAGGGAATATCTTTCCTGGACACTTCACTTATACATCAAGTTGGCCATGTTAGCAATCTAATCACAAACCTGTAATTCAGTGGACAACAATTTCTTATTGTGAACAGCGTAGCAGCTTTTACTATCATTTAGGTCAGCCTAAGATTGCTGATGCACCATATGTTTCAGGCCATGGATGATGGATGGTATCCTCTGGTGCCCATCCCTAAGTGATTGGAAAGATTGAAGACACACAGTTCACTTAAGCTTGCTTACTATAACATCAAGTAATCAGTGTGATAGGCAAACCTGTGCTCTTTATGTCACACTGCCCAACTTTCTGCAGGGACATTGTATCAAAAAAACAATCTAAGAACATTTCCGGATGACAGGCCAGTTACTAGAACAGCCATTTAACAACTGGATTCATCTGAAAAGCTTAATAACATGGAAAAGTCAATACAGGTTTTTAAAACACCTTTATTTATATGAACCAGACATGGTGTTTTGTTTTAAAGGGTTTCTGTTCCAAGACTGAACTTACACAACAGATGTAATAGTAGAACTGTTTATAAAAACAGCGTTTACTTCAGCCTTTAGGATGTACAAACAGGATGTTCCCAATATTAATCACAGAGAAATGCTGCTTTGAAATAATTTTAAATGAAGTTTGTTTAGCGTTTTGTGGTTAGAAATACACAATATCAGTTTGAAGTTTGAGAGAAATCTTTATTTCCCAATACCTGTCTCTACTGATAGCTATCAATGTTATTTTCATTTTCCACAACTCCTTTAGACAGGTATCTAGCCCAGGCAATTGAGTGCATCTTCCTTTTTATCAGTTAGCACTGTGGTGAGGAGTCTTGTATATGATACAGGAAGAAAATGGTAGGGGATATTCTAAATTTCATTCTGCAAAAAATCCCTGTAAGACTTGCAGTGTATGCGCTATCAGTCAGAGTAAATACAACCATATAATATCAAGTGAGGTACTAAAAAAGTTATCATTTAAAACTGCTGCTGAAGTATGTTTCTGTACACACTGGGTGTTTTTGTTGTAAAATAATTGAGCAGAAAGCAGAGTACATGTGCTAAAATATCTATATACCACAGCAACCATCAAAAATGAGCTAGGCAGTCCTGTGAATTCAAACACTATAAAATACTTATATGGCTTGGCATTAATGGATGTATTTTTGTGTACACATCTACTAATTAAAAAGCATATCTACTGCATGTACCTTGATTAAATAGCTTGCAGAATGACAGAATGTTTTTCTAAGTAACAGTGTTTATTTTGAACACTAAATCCTGGCAGCTACTCCACTGTTGTTTTTTTTTTTTTTTTTTCATTTTTTTTCTCTACTTCTTTGCCTTACTTGATCAGTCACTGGTTTTGGAGCAACTATATTGGCCTAGTTAGGTGACTGTAGCTTAGCACCCAGAACCCTACATTTTTCATATTTGAAGTGTGCAGTTAGTGAGAAGCACTAGTAAAAACAGTTTTAAAAGCATTTGAGAACTAGTCATTCCAAAGTCAGAATTTCTAGGCAGGCTTCCCCTTGGCTATGTTTAATAGCTAAGACACTGAATTCCATAACCAGAGACAATTTAGGCAGCAGCCTCTAAAGTAAATATTAAACTAAGGTAATGGAAAGAAAAAGCTATTTTGAGGGTGAGAGTTTGGGGAGCATTGATTAACACTGACTTTAAAACCAAGACCATCAAATAGGTGAGGAGGAAATGTGTTGATATTAGTAAGGGCCATCATTTAACTGCAGAGCAGAAATTGCTCGAAAGCTGAATAATTCTTTTAGATACTGCCTGAATACATGAACCTGTCCACATAGGAACTGTGCTTTTTGCAGTCACTGATGCTTTGGTTGCTTACTAAGATGCCTCCTGGGAGGGAGAAGTTTTATGGGCCTTATTGTGACTTGTTCTGATAGGAGGTCATTCCCACCTACACCCTTGTGCTCGCACTGGAGCACTAGAGCTGGGAGAGTTGCACAAATTGAGGTATACAAATGAATGTAAGGATGAATGAAAACATTTCAAGTATAGAATACATTAGACTAGACTAGTTCTGTTGGAACAGACCTATACCAATCACCTAGTTCAAGCTTGCCACTTTGGCCTTGCTAATGAGAAAGACTTGTAATTATAGTGAAAGAACTATAAATGTCTGCAACCGTATTTTCTTCAAAGGAGAGGTGATGAGAGTGAAAGAGAGCAACTTCTTTAAAGTTGCTTTAGCAGCCCCCTGAGCCAGGTATGCAGTAGGAACTTCAACTAAAATAGGGCACAGTCAGTGTCAAATTCTTACACAAAGCCTTTGTGGAGTTTTTTGACTAGATACTTTTGATCTACAGGGTAAACAGTCTTTGTCCCCAGATCTTTTCTTTCTTCTTTCCATCTATTCTGCTTTTGATAATGGTAGAAACATACTGATGGTCATCTTAATTTGAGAGTGCCCTGCAGAAGTTACAAACAGTACCAAAAAATGCATTTGGAGTATCCAGTGTGAAGTTTGTGGAGGGAGTGGGCCAAAGTCCCTGTAAACAGGGCTTTAGGTATTTAAGCAGTGAAGAAAATCTTATTAGTCCCTTATACCTGTGTTAATACCAGAGAACAACATGGGGCTCATTGCGTTGATCTCAAATGCAGTTTGTTTGCTTCACATTATGGCTTCTATGTGAAAATAGTGGTGAAGATGAGATGGAGTGGGAGAACTCATGCCCTGCATGTAAGAAGTTTGGAAGTGACTGGGTCATGGCATTTGGCTCGAAGTTGAGACTTTCAAAGTAAAAAGGTGGCACATCCTCAGGCAGTGTGAATCACAAGCAGCTAAACAGCTTTTAAAATCTCAATAAAATATCCTGTATTTCTAATGCAAAGAGAAGTCACTGCTACCAGAGGAATTTAATAGTGCCCTATGTCAGAATTGTTTAAGTGACTGTAAATGCTTTATATTAGTCAGGCAGTGTTGGCTCTTTTGCATAAATGTTTCTTTGATATCACAAGCATAGAGACAAGCACTCAGTTCCTGCTAAAAGCAAAGGCAGCAAACCTCAGGTTTTGCAGATTGGTGTTCTATAATATCAGTAGCCTTACACCAGTGGAGAATGGAACCATACCTAAGCCGTTAGGAAGATAGAGGTTATCTTTGGGAAAAGTAAATAACTGCCTCTTTGAGGGAAGCAGTGCAGCAGGTAGATTTTGGCTGCCATACACAGCAGGGGCTATGTCTGTGTCTTTTAAATGAGACATTTCTCCCTGAGTGATCAGCCTTATCATTGCAATAAGAAGCTGTTTGGTTTTTTTGTTTTGGGTTTGTTTTTTTTTTTTAAGTCACTGCAGGTAAATAGAAAGGAAGTGAAGCTTTTAACTACAGCGATTGGTGTCCCTTTAAAAATCTTATAAAGATGGCTGGCACGTTAAACAGCGGATTGCTGGTAAAGTTAACTGTGTGCATCCAAAAGTGGCAGAATATGGACTAAGGTGCAACCTCAATCTGTGCTCTAATAAAGTAGCTGTTCATCTGTGGTCAGAGATCGTCATGAAAGACCTTGAGTTCCTTCACTTTATTTTGCAGAAAGGCCATCAGACAGCTTTGCATCATCTAACTCTATCAATCAAGGACCTCAACCACTGCTTTCTGCTGAAAGCTTTCCTGTTTGGCTCTGTTTCTCACAGACAGCTCAATAACTTGTCTGTGGAGCTGTGATAAATGTACCATGTACTTCTAACCTGTCTCTTTAACACTGAACTGAATTTCAACTTGTAATGCTTGTGACTAATTGTTTTTCATCAGAAACATTTTATTTATTTCCCATTATTATTCCATAGTCCCTGATTATCCCTTCTTTTTCATTTATTCTCTGGCTATGATAAAATTTTGAAGTTGTGTACAGTGGAATGCCTAAAAAATAAATTTCACTCCAGAAACAAGCTGCATAGTATAAAGAATAAAATTAAAGTGAACTTGTATGAATGAGAAGTATGCATTTCTAATATTTAATTTTTTTTTTAGAGAAGTATGTTAAACCCATTTATGAACCTAGATTTTCTTGCCTCTGATTTGTGATCCAGCCACATACTCTTGCATTTTTCAGTAACATTCATGTGGTTTTTTTCAGTATATATGAAACAGGGATGTTGTCACAAAACCTCATGCTATTTGGGCACAAGTGTCTGTTTTTTGCTGAGGAGGCCCAAAGTGGAGCTATTACAGCAAATTAATAACTTCTCACTCTAAAGAAGGTGGTTCTTTTAGCTCAGGTTGTAGGTCAATGGCAGGGCAGGGTGAGGAAACTCATATTGCAGCTGTCTGCAAATGAGCTTTGCTCCTCATACAATACAAAAAGGACTTCAAGGTTGGTAAAGGTTAAAAATTGTGATATAGGGACAAATATGTAAAAGAGGAGGAGCCAGAAGAGTTTTTGTAGTTGGACACAAAGTCCAGAGGCAGTTGTCTGGCTCATACGTTTTTAACATTTATAACTTAGGGTCTTGCAAAATTTAAAAAAGAGGACTGAATTAAGTGCAGTTCGATGCTTGAGAGAGTGTAATGATTTTTGAGAAAACAAACCCAAATCCACACACACACACAAAAAGAGGTGGTGTAGAAACTTAAGGCCATAATAAGGAATACAAGTAAACCCAAAACCTTGTGTTTTGCATTGTTAGACATCTTGGAGCTTATATGTAGAGAAATTGTTCATTTGAAATCAAATTATTGCAGTAGGAGAGGAAGAAAAGCATAAGGCATGTTATTTGCTTTTGGGATGACACTATTCCAGGTTGAGAAGAATAAATATTGTATACTCTGGAAAGCGTGTTGATTTTTAATGGACAGTGCTGATTTACACATTTTTTTTATTCAGGGCACAGAAGTAATACTAAAAATGAATCCTTTGGTGGCTGTAGTAAAAGATATATATATTGGGACAATTCTCATTGTCCATGTCACTGCATAAATATGCAGAATAAAACAAAGCGCACAGGTAACGGAAAACAGCATCCCACCATGCATTAGCTGTCACTGCAATGGCACAGGAGCAGAGGGTACATCAGAGCGCATCTAGGAGACTTGCTTAACAAATTTCATGTGTAGAAACTCTCTGGGATTCTTTTCTGTAATTATTTATTATAGTTGCAGTAGAGTAGAGTAACCTTCCTGACTTCTCCTTCCATACTTGTACCCTTGCAAGCCTATACTGAGATCCACTCTGTTTTATGCAATTTTTGCTACTGCTCAGCAAAGCCAAATAGAATTTCTGCTTACAGGGGATCCCACTAGGTGAATCTCTTGAGCTTCTCCTCTCTCTCTTTGATTAAAGCATTTTGAGACGTTGGTTAAGATGTATCTCAAAGCTTTGAATCTAATTCCAGACTGTACCGTTCACACGGGTTTAGCAGCAAACAATTTTCCTAAGCTCAGCTGATTTATGTATTGGAAGCTTTATTCTGCTAGGCAGAACCATCTGCCTTGTAGGGTCTTTGGGAGGGAAAAAAAGGTATTACTTTTTTGAAGAGATGTGGTTTTGTAATACCCAGGCACTATTCAGGAGATGGGAACACAGAAGAGGTTAAAGTAGGAGCATAGCTATGTATTAAACACCAGTTGCCTATTGTAGAGCAATGTTAATTATAAAGCAGAGTGAATGTAATATCTGTAAGGAAATCTAGCAGACTCACAAAAATATGCCTATCCAGTGGCAGGAAAGAAATCAGAGCAAGACTTAAGTACATTTTACTGATGTACTGGATGCAGCAAGAAATTCTTTCCCCTGTGGAATCTAGTGCTGTCTTAAATACATGAAGCAAAGCTCCAAGCAGATTTTTTTAGCAACTTTTATAATCTATTTATAATCACATTTTATTTCAATTGCATGCAGGCTGGAAGCACAGGAGCTGGTTACTCTTCCTGATTCCTTAATGAATGCACTAAGATTTAGACACTGGGTTCACTAAGAATGAGTTTAATTGGTGTCTACACACAGTACTGAAGTCCCAAAATTGTATTCTGGGCACACACTTGACTCAGTGAAAAATTGGGAGAGATTATGTAGAAACAGTGTGTAATTCCCCTTGGAAAGTCCTCACAAGTGCAGAGGGAGGACATGTGGTCAAGACAATCCCTTGCGCTAGCTACCTTAGCTGTTGGCTGCTACAAGGTCTTTAAAGGTAGTGATAAATTTGAGGGTAGTCATCTGACTTGCCTTAATCAGCACTGATTAAAAAGATCTAAATGGCTCCTGGCAGCCCTGGATCAGAAGGATACAGATGCTCTCTCCATCTCTCTACAGATGCCAGTCACCACTGTGGTGGTAAATTCCATCTATAAATGTCAAGGGTAACACTGCACTCAAAAGTTGTGCAGTGGCACTCAGAAGAGCTAATACACTGTGAAGGAATAAGACGAATTGTAAATAACCCTGCAAATACTACAAAGTTATAATGTACATTGATCGTGAGGCCTTCTGGCGAGGTCATGTTCTTTTCTCTTGACTCTTTCTGCAAGATATGGCCTAAATAGTGGAGAGCTTAAAGAACTGGCAGGAAAAAATAACAGACTTCTGTAATTTTAAAAGCTAATTACTTTAAAGGAAAGATAAACAGGAAATAACATTGTAGAAGTTTGCAGAATTGCAGATTGTTTTGCAAAAGTAAATCAGCTACTCATCCTTTATTCTTTCTCATAATTCAAGGGCATGCAGTTAAACTGAGAGGCTGAAGCTTTGAAGAGATTGAAAGAAAATATTTGTTCAGGATACTTAAGGCCTCAGATTCCCATTCAATGAAAAGGGGCAGCCTTTTTTTTCTCCACCCAATGTTGACCATTTCTGAGTTCTTAAATGCCAGTTGCTATGTAAGTTAAAATTAACTTATGGAAAGTAATACAGAATTGGGTAGAGCATCATAACTTCTCTGCAGAGTTTTTTATGTAGCCTCTAGATTTCAGTGTCTACAGGACATCCTCCATAAAAGTAATTGTGGTGACTTTGAAAAGGCATAGAAAAGCTCCTCTAGCTTTTGTAGTTCCTGTAGCTAATTGTATTCATGGTGAAGTATTTAGACATCAGGAGAAGCCAAGCAGTAATGTTTACTTATAAATCAGCTCTCAAGAAGCCTGCAAATATGGAATTCAAAAATTTGGCCTTACATTGCTGTTTCATGCAGAACATAAACATGTAGCTGTGTTCCTGCAAATCCATACAGGCAGCTGTAGCATACCTGAGGAATGAAACGACAGTTTGTGGCACTCTGGCCCAGCACCCAGGGTGAAGTCAAAACTTAACTGGGAGTTGTGACCCTAGGCCATTTGCACAGTGAAATCTAATGGTGGGTGAGAGATTGAATTCTGGTGTACTGCTCTCTCATCTTCATGAGCCATCTACTTTATAACTGTTTTTTAGTGGAACTGTTGAAGAAGTGATCAGGAAAAAGTAATTTTTGGCCTTGCATGCTCTAAGCTTGTCCTTTACTCACAGAAGTAGTACATTAGCTGGAATTTAAATAAAATTAGATTAGACTTCAAAGCAATCTTTGTTGACTTGTATTAAATGAGGTGCCAAAACAAATGCACTATAAAGGCATATCTCTTCAAAGTACATCCACTGGATGGGAACCATATAAATGTGAAAAGACCTTAAAGGAAATGTTAGCCAGGTGTTATGGTTCGTGGTTAAAAGCTGTCTAGGAGAAGCAGTAAAATAATTGCCATAGTGAGGATTACAAAGTATGGCATGTTACACCTTGCTGTAAATACCACTTTATATTTTTATGACACAGATTATTTGTACGTTTGTTTTATATACTGCATAGCACTTAAACGTCACTGGATCTAAACCCCTTACCCAGGAAGCTCATTACTTGAGCTGTCTGCGTCTGTATATCTGCCATCAGCATCTGGTGAGAGGGCTGCTGCTGACCCTGCCAGACTTGGGTCATGAGGTCAGAAGGTCTCATTTATTATTCAAAATTGCTTTCTGACCTTTTATCAGCTAGGTCAAAGAATGCTGCATTCTCCTTGGTTGAATTTTATAGTGAAATCAGTATCATGCACAGTTAATATAATTACCAATTCATGCGAACCTCATCTCTCTCTTTTCAAAAATGTACTCACTTTAAGGTTGATGAAGTTCAAAGAGCTGCCTGTAGAAATGCATGTATGCTTCAGGATCATGTGTATATCTTGTCATCCTGGTGAACTAACACAGGCAGCTTCACATCTAAGTCAAGCTTCAAATTGTATATGTACTTTCTCCTTTTATGGTACTGAGGCAGCTAAAGGCATAGCTCCGCGGTTAACAGATGACCTCTCATTTTTACTATTCCCATTCTTTTGGATAGGTTGCTTTTCACCATATTTATATCTATATCTCTCTATATATATATTCAGTATCTTTTCAATAGTAACTCTGTCTCCACCTTCAGCTGCAGACAGATATCAACTGAAAATAGAACAAATTAGAAGAGCTGTAAATCAAAAAAAGCCGATAAATACAAAGACAGTTTTCTTGGAGACTATAACAGATTCTGGAAAGAAAAAAACAACTGGGACTACAAATAATTATTAAAATATTTTCTGATTACAAATGTGATACAGATCTAGGAACTCACTGGCCACCATTATTTCAGTCCTCAACAGAACTAAGAAGGACCCTGGCAAAATGTACAAAGAACCGATGATTTGAAGTTTTTGTTCCATGGAGGATAAATAGGAATCATAAATCTTATTGCCATAAGAAAAGTATTTTTGACATTTTAGAACACTAAACTTTGAAGGGAAAATTAGCCATAAGATCTTAACGAGCCATGATACAATATGGAAAATTGGAAACCATAAATGGCAGATTGATTCTTAAAGGGAGCTGTGTAGTTCAGCATTATTCCTCTGGAATGATTTCATCCTTTTTAAAAGAAGGAGCCAAAGGTCACATTGGTCTTGCCCTTGAAGCAGACAATATAAGATGTCAGCTTGTGCTTTCTGACACTGCATATGATGAATAACCTTGACATAGTAATAAACAAATAACCTATATTAATGTTTATAAGCACAGTGAAGTATTAATGCAATATATACTTCAACAATATATTGTGAACATATGGCTTTCATAGAAATACATTTCCTCCAATACTACTCTAATAAATTTATGGATTGTTAAATATTGCTGTAAAATACCTGTTCTTTAAGTAACAGAATGTACACGTCTGAAATATGTCCAACCATATACACATGAACTAAGAGAAGTACTTTAAACAAGGAAACAACAAATTAAAATTATGTGATAAACCTGAACATCCATACTTGTACTAGAGGTACTCAAATTGTTGTGAATAGTTTATCTTTAGTGTTTCAAAAGACTGTAGTCAGTTGTCTTGTGAGTGCAGTGCTGTCATAAATCAGTACTCAGTACAGTTGTCAGATACTCTCAGTATTTCCAGTAGCAGAGGAAAATAATCATATAGTGGTAAGATGTCAAGGTGTGCCCAGTGTTTGGTTGGAACAAGGTGTTTTCTTCAAGGCTGGGGAAGCTGGGAATCCAGCTGTTGTGGGGAGACTGATAACATGATGTAGTGTTTTTTTTAACAAATTCCTTAGTTTTAAGAACAGTCTTGCATTCTAGATAGCTGCCTTGATGTCACATTAAAGCTTTTGGTGGTGGTGGGTGTTTTTTTTTACTAAAAAATTTAAGAAAGCTATTGGATATTAACAAAATGTAGATTAACATTACAGACTAGTACTCGCCCCTGTGCAGAGTCTGAAGTATGGTTTGTATTATTCATAAGTAATATCTGTACCTTGCAGGTATTCTCTAATTTTATACATAATTTGTATTTGCTTTTAACCACAGGCCGTGCTTCTAACAAGTCTAGGTGAGCTGTAGAGAGAGTTCTCAGTATTCTGTCTGAATCTTTAGAGACATCTCTTTATATTCTTAAGTGTGAGCTAACCCCAGATCCAACTTCAACCTTTATTATTATGCAAGCTATCATTATCATGGTGCAGCAAATATTAGCAATAAGTGACAGTTTG
The DNA here is from genome assembly GCF_027791375.1 of Indicator indicator. NCBI lineage: Eukaryota > Metazoa > Chordata > Aves > Piciformes > Indicatoridae > Indicator > Indicator indicator. The sequence goes on from NC_072025.1 coordinate 9,660,063, forward strand.
AGAAACACCTTCTATCCTAACACTTGCAAAACACACCAAAGCAACATATCCCAATGTACTTCACAGAGTGAAAAAAGGCATTTGTCATTCTGCTCCTGCACATTATGAATGTTATATGTTCCATGAAAGGTACTTTGCAGGAGGTGTGTGTACAGAAGGCATCAAGGATGTGTTTCATAGTATAATAAAAATGTTTCAAATGTTCTGAAATTTATATTGGAGCAATGTGGAGAATGGCATACCACTGCTGGTGTTGAAAAAACAAAGACTGATAGTTAAAAGTGGAAAGCAACTGCACAATAATATTGCTGAGATTGAGAAGAAAACTGTATAGGAAACAGTGCAAAGCAGATTTATGAAAATGTTTTATCTTATTATCTTGAGAAACATTTAACTGCTCAGATACTGTTATGTCTTTACACATGTCAATCATTCTTATAATTCAGTAGGGTTAAGTGCTAGAACTGAATGAAGAATATGCAATCTTGATTCTTTACATTGAGCATTAAATGAAACTTCCTATGAAGCAACAAGTAAAGGAAAAAATATGAATATAGATCCAAAAGACTCAACAAAAAGTCTCAATGAAACTAACAATAAAAAAATCTGCCTCTTAGTGGGTGACATGGCAAGAATTAAAAATAAGGCAGCAAGGACAGTGAGTCCTGGCTATTCATTTGCACTCAATAGCTGTCTTCATGATCTAAACCAAACCAAGTGGTTGGACCTTCTAAACCATGTTTTCCCTTTCCTTCATGTCTGATGACAGAGTGGTTCTCTTGTAACAGAGCCAGAAGTGGCAGCTATAAAAGTGTCAAATGGATACAGATGTGTTTTATAGTAATACAATATGGTAGTACCTCTGTGATCTGAATGTTGTAAAGCTGAATTTAGCTTTTCATAATGATACAAGTATTTTAATCTGCTCTTTAGCCTTTCAGTTTTTCCTAGGAACAAAGAGTGTCTCTAACTGAATTGAAAAGCCTAGGTACTAAACCCCAAATCGATTTGCATCCTCTTGAAGCCCTGTAGGCCATATGCACTGTGAATATTCTTTCATATACTGCCACAAGAATTCTTGCAGTTCTGTAGCAATGTGAAAATGTGAGATGGAGCTTTCTTTGCAGACATAGGCTTTTCCTGTCCGGAAAAAAAAGATTTAGGCCATGGGAGCAGCTTATACCTAGAAGCTCAGCTGAATTAGTCACTTAGTTGTGATAAAGGGTGTGCAAAGACTGGGGTGCCTATGAGCTTCAGTGGGCTTTGCACATTTCATTAGCTATTGAATACTACTGAGCACAGCTGTGCAGTCTCAAATCATTGGGCTAACAAGGCTGAGACTTCATTTTGGAGATGAAGAGTTTATATGAGTTATTTTGGAAGAAAGTAGGCAGATTATATCCTGGTGAAAGTCAATTTCTCTTCTGAGCATAGATACGGAAAGTTGTCTTACTTCTGCAGTATTTGTTCTCATCTTTTTTATATACCCTTTAGAATTTCTGTGCTGCTTGCTTCATCTCAGCCACCTTGGCCAAACTCATGTTGTGGTAAATCAAGAGCAGCTTTTTATTGCTTTTTATAAAAGCATACCTAGTTAACACAGAGTTGAACTCAGTGCCCTGAGCAGAGGGTGAGCATTCAGTGATTTGTTTTACAAGAATGCTGTGGTCTCTGTTAATTATGCTGCAACCATTGCACTGCACTTTTGAAACGGCAGTCAGGGTCCTGCTGCACAGTTGTACCTCTTTTGTGCAGAAACCCTTTTGGCATTTCCACTTCACTCATCTAACAAGCTGGTGTGCAACCTTTGGTGATCTTCTGAACTTACAGTTTTGTTTCCTGAAACACTGAAATTGTCTTTATACTTTCATACCTAGAGAGAGATATACGACTGTCCCTAGATTCACCTCTGATTGTGCAGGCAAGCTGGTAGTTGAAAGCATGTAAGAACAGACAACAAATTATCCAGTAATAGAGAAGAATACCAGCAATACAATTTGGTGTACCTGCAGGAGACAAGGAGGACACTTCCATATGGAATTTCTTGTTGAGGACTGGGTCATCTCCCAGTGTATGCCTATCTTTTCTATGTGTGAACTAGAATATGAATGTGCACAGATAAGCAACACCCTGGAACAGGTAGATTTCAGAATACCTAAATACATTCCAGCTACCTTTGACTAGGTATATTGCAGAAAGCAATAACATTTTTGTTTTCAGAAATAACAGACTAATAATCAGATACCAAGGAAAAATCAAAATCTAGCCCGTGACTTGGCTACCATGGAAATAGAGCCAGTGAATGTAATGGGGTTTCACTAACCTTCATAATTTTCTGTGAACTCTTATGGTGTCTTGACTTTTTGAAAGTCACAGTGCTTATAGCAAAGGGATAACTTGGAAGTAGTAAATTTTAATAATACTGATAGAAACACAGAGAAATGATGTCTTTCTGGGCAATAAAGGATCAACACCCCAACAGGTTAACACCTTTAAAAAAAAAAAAAGTGTGTGTAAAGCAACCTAAATGAAACCTCATACCTGTGAAGACTTAAGTTTTCTGCTGCAAGGGGGAAGTACTGGAACTGCCAGCTTTTAAGTTTGGCAGCACTGAGCAGCATGTTCCTGTTACATGTGGCCAACCCTACTTAAGCAAAATGCAGTGGATTTGAAATTTTAAAAAATCCTCTCACTTCTTCATCTAAATTCTTTGTTTCACACTCTGATGTATCACTTGAATGCACCCAAGAGAGCGTGGAAGAGCTCACATTTCCTTGCTTCTTCACCTTCCTGTGGTGCTTAACTCCAGTAAGACTATGGTCTTGTACCATGTTTCACCTACGAAGAGCAGATCATCTGTGTTTTTTGGAACCATGCTTTTTAGCTCCTCACACATGATTTTGCACAGCCTCTGAACCACAGAGACCTCCTTAGATGTCAGTCTTTTTGAAAGTGCCCTTCCCTTTCTGCCTTACATTCAGGCTCTTTTCTCCACTTACAGATACATCTTTCCAATGACATGAAGAATGAGGTTGAGTGTGGGTGGAGTGAGGGTTCAATATTATACAGCGTCCATCTTTTGCCCTTTAAGTACTTCACACTCCTTGCTTATCCACTCATTTGAAGGAGAGCTACATTCCTTTTCTACAGATATATCCTGTGGTGCTTAAAGGGGAGAGTCTGTTTCTCAAACCTGTGTCTGTTTTGTGGTAACTGAAACAGATGGTCCACGTTCATTACCGGTGTAATTATGTATCATCCATCAGTTCAACAATGCACCTCACACGTATCCACAAATACTGCTTATTAATTCACAAAAGAGAAAAATCCAGATTGTGTTCTCAATTGCATCAGAGGAGTAGCTGCCTTAAAAATAATCCAGATTCATGGTTCTGCAACACAGCCCAGAGTAACTTTCCATACATACAAAATCTATTTCCAGCTATGCAAAAATGGACAGCAAGTTCTACTAGCTGGTGTTTGGGAAAAAATACAAAAGAATACAAATTTGTCAGGTGCTAGTTTGTTGCCCTAAATATGGTTCACTACAAATCTTAACCATGTAACTGGAAATCATTAATTAAATCCTGTGCAGCCAGAAATCATGCATAATGTAACACAGCTACTGCAAACAGTTCACTCCTTATCATTTAAATTTCCTTCTTGCTCTTACAGACATGAGGAGCCTGTATTTGAAGTAGTCCCTGATGAGATTTTGATTTTACATCCTTGGAGGATGTCCTTGTGCATATTTATAGAACAAAGTAGAAGAAGGATTACGTTTGTGGATTTTTGCTTTTATGGAATATATTGTAATCATTTAAAAAATACATACCTTGGTGCAGTAAGACCACATCTGCACACCACCAAAATCTTTTGACTGTATGGAAAATAAGTAGCCTAATGCTCTAAGCCTTTAAGTAATAATGCTGTGATGGGGACATGTGTATGAGATAGCCACTTTTAAATGGAACATGCAATTCCATCTGCAAAACAGGATTTCCATATCTTCTATCAATTTTTATGAAGAGGATTTAGTAATCAGCCCATTCTGTAGGGCAGTGTTGTTTCTATAGTAGGGCCATGTTAAGGGTGAGAACAGCTAGGTTACTACCTTGGCACCACTGATATTCAAAAAGGCCATTTGTTTAAAGGATAGGGACCAAGGCAGAAGGAAATGGACTTCACAAATTAAAAACTGCACAGGAGTTTCACTGGAAACCATCTACAGTACTATCCAATTAATCCATTACTCTTAGGAGAGGAATCCCTGTATATCCAGGTACAATCCTTGCCAAATATCTGGACACAATCATAGGCTTTTAGGATTACAAGTAACATAATAAAGGATAATGATCAAAAATTAAGCACACCAATCCAGAATGCTTGGGTTAACTGGGCCTGCCATGTGCGTGCACTATAAGGCAGCAGTCTGTTAGGTTTAAAGTGAGATTAAGGAGTTGTGTAACCTGCAATTATGCTGTTTTTCATTAAAAAAAAATAAGATGATTTGGCTCAGTAGGACCCTTCCTTATATTTACCTCTGTTTAATTGGATTGGGAACTGCTTAAACATCTTTGAGTTGGAGCTTATAAGAAGATGATCCCAGCTGTTTTTCGAAGCTTAAGACAGCAGGCAGACAACATGATCATGTCAAGACTCATTCTAAAGCCTTAATCCTACTTTTTCATCAACTAGCACTACAGCTGAGTCTTTAACCTCCTAAGTACTAAATGTGCTTTGGATCTTTCACAATACATTTGCTGTCAAATGTTATTGTCTAATAATGTTAATTTTTGTTTTCTTTCTGGGAAGGACTTTAAAAAATAAGTCTATCTGAATTTGTAGAGCTGTGGTGTAAGCCTGTGTTTTTTGTCCTTTTAAAAATACTATTTATAAGCTTGCGCCTATTGAAGTCTGTTGTTCTCTATGGAGATGAACAATTGTGTTGACCTGTACTTCACCGTGTTAAAACGTAAACCCCAGTACCTGGGTGACTATTTTTCATTGTACATGTATTACTAGATTGAATATAGTTTTATCTTCTACAGGAAAGAAACGGTAACAGCTTTATTTTTATTCGGGTCTTATTGCAAGGAACCGTTAGCATGAACAACCCAAAATTTCCAGATTTTCCAAGTCAAAACTTGCTAACCAGAGCGTTATTTAGTTTGATAATCCTGGAGTTGTATAAAGATTAAACATACTAGTGAGTTTTTCCTGCATCTGTTAATAGCACCCACACAATGCAATAATCTTCTCTCTTCAGCTTTTATTCTTTTTTCTTCTTTTATTTTCTCTTCATTTTTCCCCTTCCCTTCCCCTTCCCCTTCCCCTTCCCTTTTTTATTTTCTTTTTAATTTCATCCCTTTTATTTATCTCTTTTTTTTTCCTTTGCTTTTTCTTTTTAATTTTTTTTTTTTACTTTCTTTTTTTCTTATTCTTTTCTGTTGGATAGTGCTCCGATTTGTCCTAGTGACACAGGGCTGCCAGCGGGAAAGCAAGCATAGTTAATGCTCAGCTGCTCAAACCAGTCAAGCAAGCTAGCAAGTCCCAGCTGTGCTACTTGATGTTTTTTGATTGCACCTAGTCCTCAATCTGTGAACTGTTTTCTGGACTTAGATTCATCAAGCTCTGCTGCTTTAAAAACTCATGCAGGCAGGCATCCTAGGATATGCCATTATAAGCTGCTGCCAGGGGATCTTCTAGGAGATAAATGGAATCTGTGTGAAGTAAATTAGTGTGAACCAGTCAATCTGTGTGTCAGCCTTGAGCCACATCCATGGGTAACTAGCTTGCTGACTGAAAAGTCCACTGCTTTTGCCAATCAGAGGTCTCAGCCACCAGGAAGCGGTCCTATACAACATTAGTTTCTTGGAATAATGCCTGTTTCACCAGCTAGTGAAACTCTTCAGTATACAGCACTCTGCTGTCTGAGTTTACTTATTGCTTACAATTGAACTGAAAATCTTTTAAAGTCAGATAATATTTTAACAGTAGGGAGCATCACAGAAATGTCTTGGAAATAAGTACTTCCACTTTCATACAGCAGCCTTTCAGCAGAATCATGCTGTGCTGCAGTTGGCTTTACCTTCCTATCAGTAATACATCTTCAAGATCATAATGCAAAATAATAACAATAATCTGGCCAGAAGAGGTTAATAAAGAGGCTCTGTGTATATTTTTTTCCCATGGATTAAGCTATTTGGACAGCTTTGATCGAGAGATGGGAAGAGTATGCAATCTGTAACATTCACATTATGCACAGGGCTGTGTCACTGCCATAACTGTGCTGCACACTTCAGTTTCATTTTGGTTTTAAAAGCAAATGGAGGCATTCTGCAGCCAGAATGCCTCTGTAGAAATGGACTGAACCTGAAAATCCCCTGATTAACGATTTTAGATTTGAATGCCAAATCAATCTACTGTTGTGAAGATAATGTCAATACTGTCAATAATGCGATTTTCAAATCACAGTGTTTCTTTTTTTGTTGTCGCTTTTGTGGAAGCCACTTGCATGGATGGGCAGTCACTGCTGCAGTATGTACTCTCCCACACCATTCATTAATGTGCAGAAGCCAGAGGGAATTTTGCTATGTATTTTTAGAAAATTATGCAGATGAGGAGATGCTGTATAATTTAAAGAAACTAATTATCTAGTAACTACCAAAGTTGAAATTTGGTCTTTACTGAGTCCCATAAAAACTGGTTTTCTATTTCTTCCCAGCTGGCAGTTGAAAAATAACAGTGAGAGAAAGAGAAATAATGTTGATCAAATGCGATCAAATAACCATGGTGGGTTATTATTCACTTCCACACATTTAGGGAAATCAGAGGAAAAAAAAAAAAAAAACCCAAACAATTGGGCCTTCTATCCAGAGAGGGCATCAAGAAGAAAAGGCAGTGTATAATGATAGAATAATTACTTGAAGACAGTTTGGGGTTACATTTTCCTTTTTTCAAATCCTCCTAAGTTTTACAGAAGCACATGCTTCAGAGCTGTGCAGTAAACATTGTGGGAGATTTTATGGGAAAGTATTTTATTTCTTGCAGCAGAACCCACTGAGACAAATTTAACTAGTTAGGTGGTTTATTATATATACTCCACAGAATACATGGACAGATTCTGGTATAAATCACAACTAAGATCAAGACAACTGCCTTAAAATTGAGTGAATGTTTCATTGCACTAATGAAACAAAAATAGAATGTCCTTTGAGAGCATAATTTGTTACATGGCATTATATTTTAGTTGAGAGAAGTAGAGATGTCCCTCTGGGTGAATAAAACTTCAAGGTATATTGGGAAAAGAATCACTGAACATTTCTGGTTTCCTGTCTGGAATAATGCAGTCCTCATAGAAATGGGGAGGGGGGAAAACAGGCTTTCAGGAGTGTGTTTTAATTTTGAAATATATAAAAACCTTAGAAGACATTTCACATTTGCAGAAGATAAAATTTCATTTAGTTGCAGTTCACTTAGTGAGTGGAATGAGAATGATTTGCATGGGACTTCACGGAGTGCACCAGCAAGCTCAGACTTCCTGCTGGGTTTGTACTTCTGCAAACTGAGCTCTGTGATGTAGAGTTAGGTCCTACTTCTGCATTCAAGGTGATGGATTTAAATTGCTGTAGCCTCCAGTTTGACTTGTTCCATACTGGTTTATTTCAAGGACAGTTCCAATTTCCATATGCTGCAGCATTCACTTTAGAGCAATAATGTGTTTCTCCAGGTTAATTTCTTAATCTCTCTTTTTAAAATTAAAATGTAATGAAAACTGTGCCAGTGTGATATTTAATCATCAGAAGATAACAGCCAGCCATTCTCAATTAAATGACAACTCCATACATCAAGGCAGGTTTTTCTAAATGACACTAAAAATTATGAAACGACCAGCAACTGATGTTTTCTATCAGTGAGATGAATTAGTGGTTTTTATGGCCTGAGAAATGGTCTGGAAAAAAAATAGGGTTCAATTCAATAAGGATGAGAGCAAGGATCTAGACTGAGGAAGGATTAATCTTCTGCAAAGAGACAGGATGGGGAAGAAATAACAAGGTAACAGCTTCTCAGGAAAGAATCTGGATCACAGGCTGAGCATGAGCAAAGAGTGCTTGTGCTGTGGCAACAAAGGCAAACACCACACCAGGCTCTGTGAAGGGGAGTAGCACAGGTAGAACCTGTTAAGTAATTTTTGTGTTGTACTGGCACTGGTGTCATCAAGGGCATGTCCCCAGCCTGTCTAATTCCGTGTGCTAGCACACAGCTCAGTGCAGAGTGCTGCCACTGGAATGGCAGGATGGGTGCTCCAGACTCGCTGCTGTAATTTCATTTTCTACTTTTTCTAGGTGATTGTGGTGAGTGCTGCTGATATTTCTCTTGCCATATTATGAATGTTTTCTTCATTTCTTACAATATTGGTGTGTTCCCCAGGGGTCAGTACTGGGCTCAGTCTTGTTCAACATCGATTACCTGGAGGAAGGGATGGAGGGTACCCTCAGCAAGCTTGCTGATGATACAAAACTCAGAGCAGTGGCTGACACACTTGAAGGCTGTGCCACCATCCAGTGTGACCAGGACAGGATGGAGAGTTGAGCAGAGGGGAAACTCATGAAGTTCAACAAGGGCAAGTGTAGAGTCCTGCACCTGGGGAGGAATAACCTCATGCACCATACAGGTTAGGAGTTGTTCTACTGGAAAGCAGTTTTTTGCGGAGAAGGACCTGGGAGTACTAGTGGACAACTTCACCATGAGCCAACAATGTGCCCTCATAGCCAAGAAGGTCAATGGTATCATGGGGTGCATCAAGAAGAGTGTGACCAGCAGGCGGAGTGATGTTCTCCTCCTGTTCTGCTCTAGTCCTCGAGGCCACGTCTGGTGTACTGTGTCCAGTTCTCAGCTCCCCAGTTCAAGAGAGACAGGCAGCTCCTGGAGAGAGTCCATCAGAGGGTTACAAAAATGATAAAGGGGCTGGAGCATCTCTGCTACAAGGAAAAGCTGAGACACCTGGTGCTGTTTAGCAAGCAAAAGATTGACAGGAATTTCTCAATTCTTACTACTCTCTAAAGGGCAGGTGTCAAGAAGATGGGGACAGTCTCTTTTCAGTGGTGCCCAGTGATAGGACAAATTGCAACGCAGGAGGTTCCATCTGACTGTGAGGAAAAAAATTGTTGTGAGGGTGATGGAGCACTGGAACAGGCTGCCCAGGGAGATTGCAGTGTAAATTTCTCTGGAGACATTTAAAATCTGCCAGGACACAATCCTGTGCAATCTGCTCTAAGCAAACTTGCTTTAAGTAGGGAGTTGGACAGGATGATCCTCAGAGGTCCCTTCCAACCTCCATCATTCTGTGTTTCTGTGAAATAACTGTATCCTTTTAGGCTGGCATCAAAATATGTGGGAAAAGCTAAGTAGGATAGTAATCCTCAGCCTAAAAAAGAGGTGGCTGCAAGAGGATAAATCAAAGGACTGGTCAGTCACAAGCATTATAGGAAGATTGTGCAGGACTCTACATATGCCTTTTCTCCTACAAGAACAAGTTTTGCATTTATCTAATAGGCACATCGGAAAACAAACATGTGGTAGGTACCTATGGAATTTGCCATGGTAAGGCAAGATAGGGAGTAAGATACTACTGCTGTGGAAATTCTACATGTTTAAAGGGAAAATGGAGAAGTTTGTGGAGCAGAAATCTACTGTGAGTTATTAAATGTAAAAGAAAAGAAATGCTGCGGAATTCCCTGAGTTTCAAATTGAAGTTGAGGAGAAATTGCTGTTGAAGTATTACTATATGGTTGTTGGACCATTGATAATATTTGCTCTCAGCAAGTACAGCTGTTCTTACACTTTTTATGGTATCTGCAAAATGTGCTTTTAAAAATAGTACTCAAAGCATTTATTACCCAGCTCTCCATCAAGCTCCTTAGGTGTAATACAGTGCCTGTGGATCCCATACATCCCAGCAGTGGCATTGCAGCATGATTGGTTTACCCATTTATGACATTTTTTTTTTAAATACCAGCACTTTGTTAGCTTTTACAGCTTCTTTTCGTGCAATTTTATTTAGATTCAAGTTGCTTCTGTTTTATATTGAACCTTAAATATATTTATCACCTGAAAAATACTTTTTATTGCCCTGTCTGCTTGCTTTGAATGAGAAGTTCTCATTTGCTGCACAGGCAGATGGTTTTTAAGTTATTCCTTCACCTTTTCAATAACAAAGGCATCTTCTCAGAAAACACAAACTGCTTTATTCACCTGTGTTATGCAAACTTTTATTTCCAGTGTCTGCTCTCTGAAAATTGGTATGCAGATTACTTAGACCTTAGTGTGTGTTATTTCCAGAGAGGAACAGGACTTTTTAGAATTTAAACAGAACATGTAGAAATAAATGCCAGTGCTGAGTTGTAGTTGTGATTAGGGATTAGTGTATGTTCAGAGAGAAGAGCTTCTCATTTAACAGTTCATTCACACAAAGGCTGTTCTTTCATAGGCTGAGCACCAACGAGTTTGCTATCTTGTTTTGGAAATCATTTGGGTTTATTTTGTAGAATTTGAACTATTTTGAAACTATGTACCTAAATGTTTCATTGAATATTATGACCTTATGACATTGTTTTACTATTCTGCACTTTATGCTTATTTTTAATAGGTTTCAATAATGTAAGAGAATGGTTATCAAATCAGTAAACAACTCTTTAAGAGCTTATTAAGATGTATCAGGAAAAAAAACGCTGCAGTTCTTAGGACTGATCCCACACAATAAAGATGAATGTCATTTTTACATGCTAAATTCAAGGTAATTTGCCTCAATGAAATCTACCCTTCTACCCTACTTCCATGCTAACAAAGGTAATTTCTACTATCCATGTAATAATTGAAATTGCGCTGAATAGAAAGAAAATATCACTGGAGTTATTAGATCAAGTTGCTTCTTTTTCTCTGACTTGTAGATTTGGAACTCATTTATACTCCAGATATTTACATCACTTTGGCTATACAAATGATCTTTCAAATGGAAGGAAAAGTAATTTTAAGGTCCATTTAAGCCCAAAGTAGGACAGAGTATCCTCAGAATGAATAAAGATCACACTCTTTATGTTTAAATAACTTTAAATCCCATCAGCATCCTACATGTCAGCAGTTCAGAACAGTATTTTCCCTGTTAACACTTCAGCATGAAATCCTATTCTCCTAAGGGAAAATGCAGTAACCTGGGTGTGCAGATTTTTTTTTTTTAATGTTTTTTTTCTTGATTACATAATGCCATTTTTTTACTTTCACTCTTTATTTGGGCCAGGCTGTTCTTTCCTTATTTTTAACTTTTCAGTTCCCTTTGTTCTTTTATGATATTTTTAAGGAACTTTCCTCTTGAAGTTGAGTATATAACATGTGATGCTTTAAAAAAGAAAGACCTGAAGGTCTCTGCCTGGGTTCCATTCTTGCTCACTGCATACACTCATTATGTAACTTCGTAACCTGAAGTATTGTGAAGTTTATTTGCCTGAGTTTTGTCTCAAGAGATATGTGTACTCCTGAGCAAGTGACAAGGCTAAGACACACATCCCTCACTTGCACTGCTGATCCAATCCTCACTTGTCCCAGCCTGTCTCCTGGTTTTCTGAAATATGTATTTTTCTCCTTTCACTTTTTCCTGCTGAACCTCATTACCTGGCAGCTCTTTTTTACACAAGCTGTCTAGAGATCTCTCTCTCCATGCCTGTGAAAACCCTTTCCATCTATGCTTTCCACTGCCTTTAAGCTGCTCCTAAATACTTCTTGCCACCAACTATTAGTGTTTCATCATTGATTTTTGCCATTTGTCAGCCATGCTCTGCCTCTCATCCCTTTTGTCTCATTTTTGTCTTTCTTGGCTTTCAGGGACCTCATCCTCTCCCAAATATCCCTGAACCTTTGCTGTCTCTACTGAAGAATATCACTTGGAGGTTCTGCTTTGTCCAATGATCCTGCTGGTCTGTTTTGGTTTCTTTCTTGTTCACTTCACACTTTCTTTCTGATGTATCTCATCTACGTATGGATTTACTTCTGGTTTTCTTATCATGTTATGAGTTACTTCTCAGATGAATCTGGTACCTTCCCTAAAAACACTGCTTAGCTCTACTTTGTTGTAAAATCCAGCAGGTCGGTTTAAATTCTCTTGCTTATGCTGATGTGATCTGGGACAGTAGAGGAGCACTTGAACAGGTTTGGCCTAGCCCCACTCAACAGTAATTACAGCACAGACTTCAGTCAAGGGCAGTACCTGCAGTCTCCTATGGGACTGGTGCTTCCTGCTGTGAAAGCATCTCCCTTCATTGTCTCACTATGAGAATTCCTCACTGGATAAAAACATGCCAGTCATTTTAAAATGCTAATTCTGAAATTCTGGTCACTGCTTTATTTTTCAGAAAGAGAAGCTCTCATGATTTTTCTCCTCCTCTGCAGAGGCACAGCCATACTTTTTTTTTTTCTTCCTTTTATCATGGTACACTCTGTTGGAAATTTTCCTGTTGCTGTGCTTCTGAGTAGTTCTGACTTCTGAATTCATGCAGATGTAATGACTCTTATCAGTCAGCAGTGGAGCTGGCTATTTAATAGCAATAACTACTTGAGAAAATTTCTAATAAATTTGGCACAAAACAATTTTTTTTAAAAACCAAGCATGCATGTTGCTATTTTACAGTTTTTCTTTCTTTGAAGTAGGAGTTCTGGCCTTCAGTTAGTGTATTTGAAAATAATTTAAATTTTGCAAACATCAGAGAAAAGCACAGATGTCTTTGAAGAGCTTTCTTCCTGCACGTACCATCATGTTTTCACGTGTGAGCAAGAACGTTTGTTACTGCAAATTGTTCTTGAGTGTCAGCTCACCTCACGCAGGTCATGTGGCAGAGACATGAAGTAGGACTTCTCTTCCAGTGCATAAACTGACCACTGATACAAGCGTACTGGCTTACTGTAAGCTTAGAAATGTAACCAGTGTTCCCACTTTACGGCGCAGGAGTTTGTATGCTGCTTAGTGGCTATCCAAGGTAGATAGTTAAGCAAAAATTTCTGGCTTTTTATTTTTAGGTGAAACGCACAGATTTTTTTTCTTTATTACTGAAATAATAATAAAGAAACCCAGATCACTTCCAACAGGCTCTGTGTAGGTGCAGGAGCTGAGAATGCTGGAACCTTTTGGCGACCTGGGATCAATAGCTGCAAACCGATGGAAAGTGCAGAGCACTGAAGTGGAATATGTGTCTTTTGAGATCTTCCTGTCTGGATACTGCCCTGAAGCCATGTAGATTCACTTATAATTTTGGAAATTTTAAATAGTTGTTTAAATGAAGTAATCTTTCAGCAAATGCTCATTTTGTTTAAAAAAAATCTAAAGTTGTAAGGCAACTTGTTTCTTGTTTTGAAAACAGGACAAAACTACACTGCAGAAATCAAGTTTGGTAATCTCTGAACTGCACCACAGTCTGGTTTTTACTGCACTTTGGAATTATCACTGCTTTTATTACATGTCCTAATTTGTTACAGACAACATATTTTCATTTTAAAACAAACACCATTTCTCTCCCTGGTGAATGATTCCAGTAATTACAAAACCACCTAATTGATCTTTTAGATTGTTTACTGGCTTCTTTGCTGAAACAGACAAGCATTTTTTATGGCTTGTAAATTATTTTATTATTTTAGGATTCTATAAGCAAAATCTGTTTTTTGTTTTATTTTCTTACTTCAAAGGGTTCACATTTAAGCCGACTTAAATGTGGATCAGACTTCTCCCTGGATAAATTCTTGTCCGTAAATTTTTTCATGTGTGGTATGGTTGCATGTCAGTACTTTTAGTTGTTTGTGTTTGTTTTTGAATACATTACATTTCTTTATTTTTTTATTGTTCCAGTCAGTGTGCTGAAGCATGACAACAGCTCAAACTCGGCAAACTTCCAAGATGTGGAGGACGTGCCTGACAGATGTGTCTTGGAAGAGTCTGAGAGTCCAGGTGAGAGGCACTTAAAGACAGCCACCAAGTACCAAGTGATAAATCTGACACAGCTTTTGGGTCTGTATAAAAAAGCACATTGTAATACTGTTTCCTTTTTAGCAGCTGCAATGTCAAATTAATGGTCACCTCCAGGGGTCACAGTGTGGAGCTGTTATCCTTTCCTCTTTCATCAAGAATTCGGATCTTAGAAAGGATAAAGGCTTTATAACCAAAAAGAAAGCTGACATTACTAGTTCATTATAATTAGTTTTGGGCTACACTGCTTACTTAATGTATGGACAATGCCTGATCCTTTGAAGGTAGCATGAAATTATGAAAAATTAGAAGGACTCAGTATATACGACAGTTGAATGTAGCAGCAGACATTCAAACACTGTATCTCTGAAGGAAAGCAAATTAGTGGCGTGAAATAGCTTGATTCTTTTCTTTAAATCAGCTCACAATCATTATTTCATTTTAATGGCTCTTAACATTGATTCAGCTAAATACAGGAACATCCATAAAGTGCATCCTATTTGGCGACTAAAAGATTTATCTTCATATCGTTTCATTATCTTTCTCGTTATGGAACATTTACAAAATTTATTAAATGAATTCCAAAGGGAAACAATTAAATACAAAGTGTATCGAGTCACAGCCGATTAAAGACATTCTATGTGACTGCATACTAAGATCTTTTAAGGAAACTGAGCTCTACCCACAGAGACCATGTATGTAACCTGCATACAGTCCTCATTACTGAAAGAGTTAAATACCTTTCTTCACTTGGTATTTTCCTTCCCTGCTTTATCTGGTCTCCGTGTACCCTCTTGCATCTTTGTGTGCTGATCCGTGTATCATATTTTTGATTCATCGTCTCTGTGGCCTGTCAGCTTAGTTAAGAGATTTCCAAATCTTGCAGCCTTTGCTGACAGGGGGCAGCTGCCAACAGTCCCCTGATCCTTCCCCAAGGAACGCTGCTGAGATTTAATTTTCAGTCAAAGGGTGCAGTCTGAAATCCATGTCAGGTCCCCTAAGTCATCTCAGAACCCAGATAGGACCCATGTCTGGGGGATTATATTTCAGCACTCTCCACTCCTCCAAGATTCCTTGGGAGTTCAACTGCTGTCATATACCTGATTTGAACTACACTCCCTTTTCATCTTTTCCACAGAAGTGAACAGCAGTGTATGTTAGAATAATTGAAACCAATGAATTGTAAATCTGTATTCATTTCAAAGCCACACAGGCTTGGACTCAATGCTGTACAGTAGAAACCAGCATGAGATTTAAAAAGAGATTCCTAATCTCCTCAGGAAGGAGCCAAGTTTGATTCCTTATTGCACCTATAATCTGTGGTGCATGGCACTTCCTTCAGAAACTGCCTATAGTCCCTTCATCAATGATTATGGGCAAAAATGCAGGATGTCCAAGTTCTGATCTCTTCTGAAGTAAGGAGGAATTAAAACAAGGTGGCACTAAAGTGTTCTGGTGAGAATTAATATACCCTAAAGTAACATCGGTTTTCACCTTCAATTATTTCTGTGTGGCAAAACATACACATTTGGATTGGAACTTTAATATCCAATTCTGCATTCTCCATGTCTATAGGAAGTAATGGAAGAAATGAAAGCCTGTCAGGAGGTGAATATTGACTGGCAAAAATACAAAAATACATGTTGATAAAGCATCTAAACTTAAAAACTGAGTTCCATTCGGTCCATCTGACATCATTAAACTAGTAATAAACAATGAATTACTCTGGCTTTTGTTTCTGTCCATTCCTGCATTTTAAGACATCTTGTCTTATAGGTCTGAAAACCTCAAGAGATTTCACTACTGGTCTCACTGCTTTCCACTGAGAATTTGTGGCTTGGTTGTCATGGAGACATCGTATTTCTCCAAGAATTGCTCATATTGATCCGTGGACAGGCGTAAATGGCCAAGCGAATGTGAGGAGTAAAGGGGGTTGGGCAGTACTATAAAATGACCAGGGGTTATGGGTCGGAAATAAGCTCATAGCAAACACTTAGGTAAAGAGAAAGAAACAGTTTCATTTTGTTTCAGGATTTCGTTTTTGCACTTTATGCCATTGTCTTCTTTCACTATAGACTGAAAGAAACTTGTTAGTCACTTGTCATGTCAGATCTTTGGTGCTTGTCCTGACACAGCTGTCAGCCTTCCAGCTCTGTGCAGTTCAGGGACACACAACAAAGAGCTAGGAACATGAATTATTTATTGCTCCTTGTGTGGATGAAATTCTGTGATAAGAAATTAAGACACTTCTGCCAGAAGTGCTTGTTTGAAAGGAAAGATTTGGTAACACTATACATTTACTTAAAACTTACCACTTACGTTTAGTAGCAAACATTGAAGCACTAATATGACATTCAGCTGGCTATGATTTTTGCCAGTATTTCTCAGGTGCTTTAGCTTCAAATCATATCTTGAAATGTGAGAGTGCATCAGAGGTCAGCATTTGCTTTAGTGAAACCTGTGACTTTAGAATCCCTCTCACACATACTGAAAGTTTGGGCAAACTTAGGAACTTAATTTCTAAGTTTTTATTAAAAAGTCTATCTATGTGTTTTGCAGGGACTCTTGTGCTTCACTGACAGTGTGTTGTCATATGTGCAAAAGTGATGTTAGGCAATATTTGGTTTATTTTCTCTTCTGATGAGGAAAGGGGGGAAATATGACAGTATACCTGCAAGGAAATCCAACTGTTCCTAGGGAACAGTTCTTTATTTTATTGAAAAGAAAGGGTTCTTTATTACAACTTCTGCCAGAACCAGGAAGGCTAGAGAGCAGCTGTCAACAGACATATCTGTGCATTGTGTTTTCTAATGGTGAGAGGTGCAGTCTCTAACCTTGACATTAGAATGAGAGTTATTCTTAGAGTGATCTTAATTTTCTAAAATCACATATAGCTTACTCTGCTTATTTTACTTTCACATTTTCTGTGTGTCTGCACGTGTCCTCACTGCTCTGGATTTGGACCTCCAGCAATTGTAGAAAAAGGCATACACTCAGATGAATAGCAGGAATCCATTTGACTACCCAAGACACCAATCTGAGATTTACCTGTGATTTCATGTGTTCAATGTGTGATCTAAACTACTCTCAGATAGGTAATGAAACCCCTCAACCTGCACTTTTCTCTTGGATAATTCACAGTAAACACTTTTCAGTTGTGATGGACACAGGTAAATACCAGACTGCAGTTTCTTGTCTAAGTGAAATGGATTTTAGTTGCTCCCTTCATGTGCCTACAAGCTGCCATTATCTGTGATAGTGGCTCATGTCTATTTTAGCCCCCACACAGAGGAGATACTGGGCTTCTCTCTCAGATACCTAATAGTAGGTTTATCACTGCCATTTTCCCCACATGCTGAGGACTACTTCTGTTTGACATGCAAAGCCTTGGCTTTTCAAACTTGTCTCTTCTCTGGCATTGAACATAATAATCAGATAAGAACTACAACAGGTTCTTGTATAACTTGAGTTTTAATCGTATCAAACCCTTATAAAGAATTCACTATCCCTGAGTGAGTTTTCTAATATAAATAAATATTCCTAACAGCATTTTCCATTTTATCAGACAAATATTCCACATTTAGGGAAAATGAGAAAGAGGCTGAAACTGAGTGAACATGAATGTACAAGTTAAACTTCTAGGTCTGACCTACTCACTGAAGTTCTCTTGTACAAACAGTGGTGGAAAATTCACACCTCCAGAGGGCAGATCATCTTGTCAAGGGAAGTGCTTGAGATGGGTTTTAAAGGGATTGAAAATTTTGTCAGTCTCTGAATTTTGTCAGTCAAAATGCAAGAGGATTGTAGCAGGACTTGACACAACCTGAGGTTTTTTAGCTTTCATATGTGGTGCAGTTCCACTGAGGAGGATTCTGCAAGTATAGCTCTTAAGAGAAAAAGGAATAGATTTGAGCTGAAGTCAAAAGAAACAAGAAAGGCACAGATGATTCTTGCTTCCTATTTCCCTCAACAGAGATGTTGCAGTAGACTAGACAATAGACTATTACTTCACTTGGTAATAGAGGGAAATTGAGCTTCCCTAATGGAAGATTGAGTCAGAAGCTGTAGACAGATTAGAGAGTGTTTTCTGTCTTTTGGATGAACACCATGTAAATGATAAGAACTCTATATGTTTATGGCCTTCAGTAGCCAGACAGTCTCTGCCTGAGTCAGCTGGTCCTTTCTGCAGCTCATGCTCTTTCCCATCCCTTCCTTCCAAAAACATCGACCTGGTTCAGGAACTGAGTGCTGGAGGTTGTTGATGGTGATGCATGAAGCAGGAAGAAGATGCAATGCAGGGGCAGCCTGCTGATGACAGGCATTGATAGCCCACACTGCTCAGTGGCTGCGTGTAGCATGTTAGTGCCTAAGAATTGTTCCAGAAAGAGTTCTTGGAGAGTCCAGTGTAAGCACAGATGAATCCAGAAGAATTTCACTGGAATAGTTGTAGTGTAATACCCAGTCAGTATTCTGGGTTACTAGTATCATGACTTATAGGTTTTGTTTTGTTGTTTGTGGGGGTTTTTTTAATAGTAAATCAAACTGTAAAAGCTGAAGACTACATAGTAGGTATCAAGACAATGTGTACCTCTTTGTGTCTGTGACAGAAAAATGGTAGAGAATATGATAAATTTACAAGATACCCTAAAAGTGGGAAGTACTGTCATGCTTTCTAGATGTTCATGTACTTACGAAATGTGTTGTATCTGTTTAAGCAATGTTTCTAATACAAGTAATATTTAAAATTCGGGTTGTAAATACTGCCATACATGAAGGTAAAAATGAGCTTTTCAGTGGAATTCTGGTAAGCCATGACAGAATGAAAATACAATGCTTTATTAGTATAACTTCCTGTTACCTTTGTTTACAGATATCAAAGGATTGTTTCTCCTGAAAGAAAATACATATCATTTGAAAATTATATTTGCAGAGGAAACATAAGCAGTCTTTTAATTTAAAGCAGAAATTACCATTTTTGCTGATCCACTGGAATGTTTTTTTTCTTAAACAGAAAGGAAGAAGAAGCAGAAACCTGCTCAGGAGGAAAATTTTGCAGAACAGCATACATACTCTTGAGCTGTTTTGGGTTTCATACTGCATCTTGTAGTATAGCAATCTTCTGGATGTTGGTGGTGAAAGATTGCATCCATTACAAAAATTACAAAGTTTACTACTGTATAAAAAGATTGAAAAATAACTTATTTTTAAAAAACAAAATCTGAAACTGTGAAATCATTAAACCAGATGAATTAATTTATTTTCCAGATGACGTGAAGCCACATCCTTGGATATCTAAGGTGTGCTCCTGTAAGGTGTGTTAGAAGACCCTGCTTAGCTGAAAAAATTAGAAGATGCACAAGAACAGGCAAGAACTAGGACATAAAAGGTGCAGACTTGAAACAGCTTGATGTATTTATTATTGTGTACCTTTAGCAACTCATTTCCAGAAGAAATAGCTTCATCTGAAGATCTGCCTCCTCTTGCTGATTTTGTTGGCTTCAATTGACATTTCCATCACTAATACATTTATTCAATTAAATTTACATAGCATTCATATAGAAGATATAAACTCTTTATTTTGAGGCGGTTTTCACTAGTTGATGTAGTGATCCCAAATCATCGAACTTTGGCCATAAAACATTTGCATTCATTTAATATGCTTTTACATGCATCAGTTTAAAAATCTTTCTCTCACTCCTTGTTTCTGACTTTTATTACCAGTAACACTTTTAACACTGAGCAAAAACAAATGCGTTTGAAATAATTAGAAAATGTGTTTGCATTTAAAGGAAAAATGCACATCTTTAATTAAACAGGAAATATTTAGTAACAACTAAAAACACTGAATGTTCTGTATGCAGGAGATCATGGGAAATTGATTATAAATCTGGTCATGTCTTGAATGCAAATTTTCCTTTTCTATAAATACTGCCATCACCATGATCTGTGGAAATGTTGTACCAATATGAAGGTGGAGAAGCCCACTGGAGTCCTCTTCTGAAATTACATACTTCACTGGATTTCTATTTACACTTACTGGGAAAAAAACAGTTATACATTTTTGGCTTCTTTTTATTTTTTAATAAATCTCATTATGTTTGGAGAATATTTGCAGCTTGTTAGACTCATTTATCACCTAACATTCTGGGTGATTTATGCTTGTTTGACAAATAATGGCCACCCAGAGCAGTAAGCTCACTCTCTGTATTACCAGCAGTCAGAGTGATAATGAAGTCAAAGGGACCTGAGGATGTGCTTTTCTGTATCTGTATCTTATGGTGGGAGTTGTGGTCTGATGTTATCCTTTCCAGTTGTCACGTCAGCCATAAGCTGCCTGAACTAGGAGAGTGAAGTGTTCTTCAGTATGGAAAGATTCTCTTGTCAATGAAGCTTTCTTTCTCATAGGGAAATGTCATGGCTACAGGAGTGACAAAACAAGATTTCTCTTGCCACATTATGGTTTGAACGTGGTTAAACATGAAAGAGACCTGAAAACTTCTTCCTTCCACTTTTTTATATCCCACGATTCCATATCTCTAACTGCAGTGTATGACACCAAGGTCTTCAGAAACAGGGTAGAAGGGCCTCCTGAGAAGGACTATTGCTGTTCTTATTCAACTAAAGAATGTGCCATTAAAACAGGCTGCAACCTAGAGAAGATATTTATGTTATTTTTCTGTAATTATAAATATCATGCAGGGAAAAAAAAAAAGGACTCTTTTTAACAGAAAAGTCACTGGTTTTTACAGATTTGGTATTTTTAAGAAACGACTTCTTCTTAGCAGGCATTTTCCTACGTAAAACATCTTTTTTGTTTGTATAAGCTTGTATTGGAATTATGATGACTAAATGATCTGGATGTTGAGTGTCATGGCTTCGTTATTTCACTGACTATGTTGGAGGTTTGGAATACTTAGTTGATTTATTTCTACTTGCAGAACTCAACTGAGAGCAGAATACATCTTCAGCTGACACATGTCATAGTTTTAGGGAGCAGACAGAAGTTCTTTTACCCCTCCCCAAAGGAGTAAAAGAAAATGCTCCAGAGAGGATTGGAAAGAATTGGAAATTGAAATGGAAGTACCATTCACAACCATATACAACAGTACAAAAATATACAAAATACACCAATTCATATTTAGCCTCAGCCCAGTTCTCTCCAGTCTGGGCTTTATCAAGATCTCACTGGGCCAGAAGCTTCCAAAACCTTCCCCTGCAATCAGGCCTCAGTGCTCCCTAACAGGACTAACTGCTCTCCCGCCCCCAGACCTCCTTACCCAGGCCCAAATGGTGCAGTAAAAATTAGCTCTGCCAAGGCTGAAGCCAGGCCACAAACCTCCCCCCCAAGAGATAAGGTCTGGCTGGGAGCAGAGAAAGGGAGGAAAGCAAAGAAACTGACTATGCAGCCAGTTTATATAGCGGAGGGAGATGGAGGCTGATGGGAATAAAATAACAAACAATTACATTTTCCGGTGTCCACCTCCTGGCACCTCTCTGATACTTGGAGGACTTCTCTTCTGTATGGCTCTTAAACCTGTAACAACATGTGTCTTAACCTTTGTGGTTAAATCAGAGCTGCAGTCACCAAGAAGAAAAAAGTGAAATTGCAAATGTAACTACAAGAAGTTAGTTTCTCTCTACAGGGATCTTGCAGACAGTAAAACAGCAAAGAGAGGGTGAACCTTGCTATCTCCTTTGCCGCACATCCTTGTCACCAGTCACCTCTAGTTTGCTGCAGTAGTGTTCCATTGGCATTGAAAAGTCTTATTTTCC
This sequence comes from Indicator indicator, assembly GCF_027791375.1. Lineage (NCBI taxonomy): Eukaryota > Metazoa > Chordata > Aves > Piciformes > Indicatoridae > Indicator > Indicator indicator. The sequence continues at coordinate 9,681,844 of NC_072025.1, forward strand.
TTCACAACAAACATTTCTGCTTTGCATCAGCACCAGCAGCTGCTTACTTGGGCCAGCTCTGTTCTTAGTGCCAGAGTAACAAATCTCCTTAAAGCTATTTCTACTTGATATTTTAAAAACTGACGTGTTTGAAGAGGTCTCAAAGCTCAAGGAATTGGCACTGTCTGTAACACCAGTACTGCTGTAAGCAGCAATTACATTTGTGCAACACAATATTTGATTGCTTGTCTTTAATTCTGCAAAGCAGTGCACATCAGCAGCCTGCCAATACAGACAGCCCTTTGGAATGGTTTGTGCAGTGGTGATTGGTGTTTGGCACATGCTTGTGCGTGCTTTGTGCTAATTATAATTACAGTATTAGTAAAGTAAGGCAGGAACTTTTTTTATTAGGTACATTTCTTTCCCAGTAAAACAAATGTACTTACCACGTGTTCTGAATGTCTTTGAAACAACCAACTTTGCAGTATATGCTCAAGATGAACTCTTGCTTAGAACAATCCTTTTGCATCAGTGCCAATTTTAGAGCTATATACAAAAACACATATTAACCTTCTGAAAGTGTTTCTTGTAAGCCATAACTGAAGAAGCATTTCTATACTAAAGCAGTCTGATGTGCCACTGTATTCATGCTTATGGAGATGGATTGTACAACAAAGTTGCAAGGCAATTAAGAATATATTTCTGTTATGTTACGCTGAAGGAATTCTGCCAAAATAGATAATATGCTAATATTTTAGAGTAGTTTTCTAAACTTTAGATATGGATTCAGAAATTAATGAATGCCAGAACTGCTTAAGGAGAAAGATCTGTTTGGGTTTTTTGATCCATAAGTTCCAGAGTCCAATAAAGTGGATGGTTCAAGTTGTGGCTTCATAGTCAGGGTAATTTCTCCCCACTCCAGCAATAAACTTCTATGTCTCCTCACTTCTGTTTGTATTAGGGCTTGTATGACCAGGCCACATCAAGGCAAATACTGGCCTCAGTGGAAAAAACAGAGGTGGAACAAGCAAGCCAGGGTAGGAACAAGGCAGATATTATGGAAGTGTAGGACAACCTGCACATGCATCAGTGTTATCTCAGCATAGAATTGGAGTTTTGGAATGCTCTATGTGGGGGTCTTTCTTGAAAATAGATTTTCAGCTTCTTTACAATATGTGCATAACTAATTTTATTATTAAAAAGAAATGTAGGAAGTTACTGTTCCTATAGTATATGTCCAAACCAAAACTCATTGACATCCCTGATTTGAGGAATTTCGACTTTTCCAAATGATTCATACTTGCTAAATGGTCAATGACCTATATTCCTGCCTGGAAACATCCCTAAACTTTGAACTGTTTATTTTTGGCTGCAAATCCAAACATATTTTGAAATCTCTGGTGCTATTTACATATTTTAAATGTAATCATTAAAGTCAGCTGTGTCCATTTTGGGGTTGTATTTTGCGGAGCAAAGCTCCTTCCCCATCCAGTGAATGATGTTCTGAAGGCAAATTGCCATGGAACTTTAAATACGTGTATGAGATTTGGGGTTTCTTTAGAAAAAGAGACATTTGAAAAGAATTGCTGTGCAACACAGCTACAAGCTCCAAACGACACCAGAAACGTAGCAAGAAAAATCATATTGCAAGGCTGGCTGAGCTGAAGTGGTAAAAATTCAGAAAAGAATGAGACAGGTGCAGTAAGCAGCATTACTTCCCTCCAGGCTTTTGCTCCTTTTAAAAGAGAATTTTCTCTGAAGGCAGACCAGGGCAGTGAGCTCCAGCACAAACCTCAAAGTCATTGTGCCAGCACTGAATATTATTGCATACATGTTCCTGATGGAGTATCTGTGAAGACCAAGTCCTGCTTCTTGCAGTGGATATTTCTGCTAAATTTTGCAGGCCATTTGCATGAAGAAAGGATTCAGAGGAATTTCCAGGACTGGTCTTGCCCTTTTTTCTTCCTCATTGGGTATGGAAGCAAACTGCATACTTTAGTCAGAAAAGCTCTGAGATTTTGAGTTGGGTTGCAATTTGAATTTACAGATCCCTAAAGTGAAAATTGATCAATCTTATTTTTGAAGAAGTAATACTGAACTTAGATACAACATCAAATTCGCACGGTAACCAGGGATTGTCTTATTTGGGACCATGGGAAGTTTGTTTCTTGAATGACACCTGCTGGAAAGTCTAAAGTGTGTCTGAGAGCTGTGCTGCAGGACAGAGGCATGTCACACAAAGACTACATTCCTTGTCTTCCAATGAATCCGAGGGTCCTGGATGTCATGTGATGGGTAAGTACAAATACGACTCTCATGGGGAAGCAGTGCAAGCTGCTAAAATATCTTAACCATAATAAAGCTTAAAAAACATCTGCAGAATTTTTTTTCTTAGAGTAGACTGTACATTTGGTAAAATTGTTCTTTCATGTATTTCTAGAAACATAAGCTTGAGAAGACAGAGTTGTAAAGCCTGAATTTACATTGTGTCTTGCAAAAAGGGATAAAAACTGTTATTTCCTCCTCTAGCAATAGTCTCAATAAGATAGTTGTGAAAAATAGCATCACTGGAAGAAGCAGTATATATCATTTCCTGAAGTGCATTGCACCCTTCATTTTACAGCAGCTGGGAGATTGTCTCTTTTATTTTTTGTTTATTTGTTTGGTTTGTGTTTTGGGGTTTTGTTGTTGTTGTTGGGGGGGTTTTGTTTGTTTTGGTTTGCAAGCATTTCAAATCTTAATACTCAGTGGAAAACCATTAACAATATCCAGCACAGGAAAATAATAATGTTCTCCTTAAATTTTATCTAAGTAATGTGTGCATTTCTTGATAATAAGGACTTGGAGAAGTTGTACTCTGAATAATTATTAATTTTCCACATAATTTCAGGGTAATAAAAGATTCTATTCATTTTCAGAACTTTATTTTCTGTAATCACACTGACAAACAGATGTACAGCTCTGCCCACTAAATGCAGCATACATATTTTTGTTGTTTGGTTTATAGTCTTCCTGCCATGTAGATGGCAGCAGCACTCAAGCCTTGAAATTCACTCCACCTTTTCGTGAGTTTATTCTGAAACACCATGTTTAAGAATACTATTGTCAAAAATGAACTGAAAGGATTATTGCTTTAAAGATGGATGTCAGCTTAGTTATGTATACCTTTAAGCCTGTAACTTCATAACATCAATGTTTAAAAGGCAATGTGTCATATCTGTCTGTATGAATACAGGTTCTACTATTTTGGGTTTTGGACATTATGATGCATTTGCTTTCCTTAAATTAAATTGCTACTACTTCTATTGTACTAGATTTTAGGATACATGGGGTGTTTCTGAATGTTCAAAAATGTTAAGGTTTACTAGGACAGTCCCCACGTTTGTTTCCTTGCAGAATGAGAAGCAGCTACAAGGTGCTTGGGCTGGAAGGTTGTTGACTGTGAGCATCCATGCCAGCAATACAAAGAGGAAGGACAGAAAAAAGAAGTGAGATACACAGTGTGGGATTTTGTGCTATGGGCTCTACTAATCATAGTGCTTTGTAAAAGTTATCATGAATTATCCTAGAAAAAACATTTTTAAGGTCCAAAAATCTTTAGCTTGGCATAGTTTGGAATTGTCTGCACTCTGACATTTACTTTGGCTAAGAAGTAGACCCAGAATCAAAGCTGTTTGGCAGTCTCATTCTCTGCAGCATCAGCTGAAACCTTAAGGAGGCTTTGTGGGATCATCTCCAGGCCCTGGGAGATAAAAGCAGGTGTTATACACATGACTGTGCACAAAGAAAAAACCTAGAACCAGCAAAAAAAGACATAGTGATAGTAGGAAGTATTGTTTAAATGCTGGAGGCAAATGGTAGTGTTTTAGTTAGTTGTCATTGAAGTTGATTGGCACAAACTCCATCAATGCATCTTAACCAGCTGAAGTAACAGTGAGATTAAATATCTAGTGAACAGCATCTCTCATTCTGTAGGAGCCTGTCTGGGTATGCATTTGGCAGAGGTTTAATCCACACTGAGCATGACATCTACTAAAGTAACTGTGAAAGTGGGCAGAACTTGGCACTCAACCGTCCTCATTCAACTGCCGTAGTTGCAGATTTGTGCAGGTCTGTTCTAGCATGGGGCAGAGGCTGGGAGACAAAGAGGAAGCAAGATCCCTCTGATGATGTTATTATGTAGTATGAAGTAGAAACCCTTGGCCCAGTACATCATCCAGCCATTTGTAATTAGGTAGACCACTTGCAGAGGACAGAATTCCGCACTAGAGGGTTCATTACCGCCTCAAGCTGCGTTCAGTGGATGATCTGTAACCAAATAGGCTCCCAGTGCCTAATGAGGCTTTTACCAAAAAGCTGATACATGTCCTGGACTAACAGCCCTCCTCCTGCCTAACTAGTGCTTCAGATAAAGGACTAGTAAAGAGAAACTAAATTTGTGTCTGATAAAATTTGTGACAACATTAAATGTAGAATTAATGATGGTGAGAACAAAGGAGCAACAGGATACATGTCCCATCAAAACACTGGGAGAGCCAGCTTTTGTCTCTCCTGCTACACTGGACAGTGTGAACAGGAAAAGCAACTTCCTTTCTTATATCTCTTCCAGATAAATACATGCTTGGAGCAAATATATTTTAACTGCATATCTTTTGGAGATTTGATGGTTTTTACTCTCCATTTCATAGCATCCACTAATTTAATCTTAGATTCCATCCTAGTGAGCAGATATTTGTCCGAAAGCTGCTTCAAGGTTTCCCAAATCCACACAAAAGGCTTTTTTATGTATTTTCAAAACAATGCCACTGCTTAAGTAGTAAAAATCAGTTTTTACCTTTTCTCTGTCACACTGATAGTACACTCGAAGTAGTTATGGAAAGAGTTCTGTGCCTTGCAACCAAAAATGCATGTAATTCAGAGTTCATATCGGTGCTGACTATTCATAACCTAGAAAGAATATGTGTTTAAAAAGCTCTTGGAAACTTAGCCTAAATTTATGTGTGTGAGTATTTTATCTGTGGAATGGAAATACTTGCAAGGTCTCAGAGAAGTTTTGTAAGGATATATCAAGGGCTGTGTGGGTGGTCATAGCATTTTGTAAGTAAAATACATAATCAAACTGACATCATAAAAAGCCTGATAGATTTTTATTACCCCTGCCCAAACTTACTGGGTTGAATCAACAAAACTACCAGAGCAATATGATAAGAGAAAGTCAGAATTACCAAACGAGTAGAGGTGTTTTTGCAGAATCGCCTTGGAGTGTAACTGTTCTTAGGAACTTGAAATTTACAGCAATAAGATTTCAAGCTTTTCGAGAACTTGATGAACACCATTAATGGATAGGATACTGAGAACAACATCAGAGAAAACATTACAAGCAAAGACTGATTTCAGGCACTGTTTCTTATATTTGTTGCTTTGGTTATATGGAGTGACAGCCCAATGAATCACTGGGTGGTCTTTTGGGCTGACAATTTGTGTATTGTCTGAGCAATTAACAGGCAGGCAGCCAGTTGAAGTGGCTTGTGATTAAATTACAGAGGTTCTTTGGTGGTTTCCATAAAGAAATCTCTGGGAAGAGTTAGGTGGATGCACCATCTATCATGTGATGAAGATGTGTCATTTTATGTTTATGTGTTTATTCACCTAAATACTAAAGAATGTTATGTCACTTGAGACTTCAAGTGATTTGATATTTGAAAGACATTTCATGCTTTTGGATTCTGCTATGCTAACCCTGTGCACAAGAAGGATTTATTGGGGTAAAAGTTCAGGTTTCATTATTTTTATTTTATTTTTGGGAGGAGATTTCAGAAACATCTTTTCTCATGTCTTAAAACAGATCACTAACTGCATGATTATGTCACTGGTTTCATTCTAGGTTTTTTTATTAAAAATTGCTTTATCTGTTAAATTTAAGTCCTTTAAGCAGGTATTATTGGTATTAACATTTTGGTTACCCCATGAAACATATAGTACCCTATGTCACTCACTTTTTAATGATATCTACATCTATACATGCTCTTTTGTGTTTCTGCTATTTTGCTGTTTCTTTTCTTAGAATCATAGAATCATGGAATTGTTAGGGTTGGAAGGGACCTCGTGGATCATCTAGTTCCAAGTCCCTTGCCATAGGCAACACCTTATACTAGATCAGGTTGCTCAGATTCCAATCCAGCCTGGCCCAAAAAATTTCCAGCAATGGGGCTTCTACCACCTCCCTGGTCAACCTCTTCCAGTGTCTAATCACCCTCATGGTGAAAAACTTCTTCCTCATGTATGGGACAAATCTATAACAGTCTTACCAGAATTTTGAGATTTTTTTTTCCTCCCAGTGGCCCTGGTAAAACTTCCACAGGTAAAGAACAAGGTAAAAGCAACAATAAGGAAAACTAAAAAGACGGCAGCTCTATTAGCAAGAGTAAATATAGTGGCATGGCTGAACTATGATCACACTGACCTCCAAGATGCACTCTGATCTTTTATGGTAATTCTGAACAGAGCTGCTGAAGGTAGATGCAAATGTCAATACTCTAGGAAGACTCAGAATTTGCACAGGATACATGTAGCTATAACCACAATCCTGCAGGTGTTGAGTACCCACTGTACTCACAGAGCTCACCTGTGGCATTCTTGAAAGGAGGATGGGACTATAAAATGAATCTCAGCACTTTTAGGTTTTCGTAAGCATTTTCCTCTTTTTTACCTGTGGATAATCTTTATGGATTAGCCAGGAAAGTGCCCTTGCTGGCTAGCAAGGTGGGGAGGAGGTAATTCTGCACATTTTAATGCTTTTACAGCATCTGTACTAAAAGAAACTGGGAATAATAGGGAAGCTTGCATAGCTTCCTTAGTGTAGATTCAGCTCCCTTGCACACAAAGGTTTTTGCAAAGGTTTTGACAAAATTAATATCCACAGTAGATTACTCATGTTTTTTTATCCAATATTCAGTCCAAGACCATGTCCTCCAGCAGCTTTTATTCAGCCAAATCTGCTCCCAAATGGGCTCAGGAACATCACTTGGTCAGCAGTAATCAGTGGGTTAATACAGCCTGGCTTCTGCCTCTTTTAGATGTTCAGGAGAAGATAATGAGGCAGCGATAGAGCCTGCAGGTTAATGAAATACCCCAACTGGAAGGCAGAAACCTGAGAGGAGAGTCTTCAGAAGCAGAAGAGGAAGGGAAAATAAGAGGATCTTTATATTCAGGTGTTACTCACTTGAGAGAATTGCTGGAGCAGGATTGTTTTCCAGTATCATAAAGACCATATGATTTGTTATAGTGTAGCTGAAATCATGCATCTCCCTGGCAAAAACAGTGTGCCTTTTACATTCCTATTAAAATCAATACTGGACTACATTTGTCTCTCCAGACCCCAAACAAAACATCAAAATCCAAAGGCACTCCTGTTATGACGAACAGTGGAATCTAACAAATTATAACTAATGCTAGGGTAAGCATTGTTAGAAACATCCATCATGCATTTAAATGAAATGTATTAATGAAATAAATGAGTAGAACTTAGACAAATAGAGAGAGGTAATACAGTAAAACAAATAGCCCTACTACAGGAAGCTCTTGTACTGTGCTGTTTTGAATATCATCATGAAAGTATCTTCCTCTTTTGCTGAATCTCTCCTGTAATACTGACTTGTAAATGATGCAGTCATGTAAATAACTCTGACAGTTGCACTTTGACCATATAATATGAAAAATAGCTAGTTCTTCATAAATGCGTTGTCAAAAAATTCCTCCTTCTTATCAGTATGCGACCTCCTGTTACAGACAAGCAGAATACAGAGCAATCTACACAGTCTGCAGCATTCAAGATGCTATTCTTACTGTTATTATCAGCAATGACCTATTATCTCTAAATGTTCAACAGTAAATCCAGAGGAATAAATGGAAACATTTTTCCTAAGTGGTGTATAACAATACCTGGCATTTATATAGCACCTTTCATCAGTAAGAGTCCCAAAGTGCTTTACAAAGTCTGCTGGGATCACTTCTCCCACCACTGAATTGTAGCTATCTCTACGGTGAAATTCAGCTTCTATTCCACACCAATGCAATTGCACAACATTGTTTTTGAAACAAAAGTGACAACTAAGTGAAATGCCTTGAGCTGTTCTTGGGAACGCTGTCAGAGCATACTTAGTGACAGCCAGTGGTTAAAGCTTTGGTTTGGCATATAGAGCGAAAACCAGCAGATACTTCCTTCCCAGCAAACACATTGGCCTTCTCTTCCTGTTCTTCTCAGAACACTGTGTCAATGGTGAGAAGAGCAGCTGCAAATAATACTGGCATTGTATGGGTTTGATATCCTTGTCTTACCTTTTATCATCAATGACTAACGATAGAAATTCCACTAATGAACGAAGCTCAACTCAGGAAATCATGTCAGTAAGCCTAGGCACCTAGAGTTATCCTTAGAAAGTAAATAATAACGAAAACAGAATGCTTTAAAGTTGTAGGGGGGGGAAATGGATATAACTAACCTACAACTTTGCTTCCCTGATATCCTTGGGCTGTTTTAGCTGAGCTTTGTGAAATTAAATACCAATTTGTTTTTCCTTATGAGGCATTTATATTCTTTTTCAGAGTCTTAAGTACTGTGTCTGTGTATTTATATGAGCAGGTATGCCTGGGCTCTCACTGTAAGGTGACTGCAGGTATTGTATCTGTACTAGTGAATTAGATTAAAAGAATATTTTCAGGTATGGGAACTCATATAAACTGATAAAATGGTGAAACAATCTCCTGTGTTGTTGTATCTACAAAAACTGATACACTCCTTAAGACCATACCTGCTAGAAAGTGTTCAAACATGTCCAAGCTTCTCTGGAGGGTAAGAATTTTTGACTCAGACTTTCACATCTTCTTCTGGCTCTTGGCTTTATTGCCAGAAAACAATCCTAGGCACATTTCATTTGCTGTTACAGATATATACAAAAAGTATGTACAGAGCAATAAAGTGTATGTTAAGTGTAGTAATTTGTACATTCCCAGATGTGATAAAAGTTACTATGTAAGTGGACTAAATTTTTCTGGGGTGTGCAGTATGCAGTATGAGTCATCTTGAAAGTGCTCTACCAATATTAATCGAATCACGGAGTTGAAAATACATGTTCCTGCTAGAGTTTCCTATTACACTTTCATTTCACAGAGGGATGGGAGCAAGTCCAGACAGGAGATCTGAACCCTGCTGAATTTTGGAGCTTAGTTGTTACCGTTGATACAGATTTGATCCTTCCAACTCAGGTTTATGTCTGTAATGTGTCACTTTAAAAAATCAAGGTCCCACATGGGTTCATTCCACTGCAGTGTTACTGTTTTATCTTGTATTTCATCTCCTTTATGGTCTTGGCTGTTCTTTGGCCAAATGTGAGTTTTTTCTCTTTTAAGCCTGCAGAAACACTGGACATATGTCACTGCTGAACACAGCATGTGTGGGGAAATGAGCTAAGTAAACAGGACCATTTTATACTGAGAGTATAGTAGTCTCTGTTCTTCCAAGGAAGAGAACTGAGGTATTGTTTCAGGAGAAGTTACTGACCTTTCGAAACCAAGCTGGCCTGTGTCTTTGGTGGAACCTGCATAGGTACATCTATTCGTGCAAGTTGTCATTCTGTACATAAACATAGGCAAAATGTAAATACTGGTTTTGATAGGACACACTGCATAAACTGATAAAGGTAGCCTTTATTCTTCATGTTGTTACATAATTAACAGATGAGGAAGTTACACGTGTTTCCTTACAGCTTTTACTTGGTAGCTATATGGCAATAAAAGGGACACAACTAGAGAGAATGCACTATACTGTAGCAGGTCACTTTAAATGTAACCTGAGCATAAGAACAGTTTATAAAGACATGCTGTTCTTCTGATCTGAAACTTAGACAACTTGAGTTTGATCGAGGTTCAAACTTCTCATTTCCTCTGGGGCAAGCCATATGAATCTCTTTAAGTCTGTTCCCACAGAAACTGAGGAATAATTTCTAGCTTCATGGGAGTTTTGAGAGTATAAGTTCATTTAGGTTTGTGAATCAGTTAGGTACCATAGTGGAGAGGAGCTAGGTAACAATGGAGATACATAAAATATCAGATTTAGATGCTATCAACCACTTATTACTGTAAAAGAGAAATATTAAGTGCTTATGTGTAATTTTTCTTCTCTCAAGAAGCTTCATCATACTTTTAAGACAGAGACAAAATTTAGAGTGAAGCCTATAGTGACAGCAGTAAGTGAATCCACCATGAGCTATTTTGAGTGGCATCTTAAGAAAGCACACTGTGAATGTACTATCAGAGTTTATCTTGCACAAAAAGCAAAAAAAATCTATATGTTTATGATGAATGTTTGGTTTCTGAAACATATATGTTAGGATATCAATACTCCTATCAGAGATGCTAAATTATAATAGGTTTTAAAATGCATTAAGATGTAAGATAGTACATTTTTACTAAAAACACATTTATTTGCCAAAACAGGCTCACCAATTCTAAGATACTTTGTGTCAAGTCTTGCATATATGTGTGTGTGTATGTATTTATTTATATCCAACTTGAGTACTCTTTTAAAAGCAAATGTGAGGTTTGCAGTTCCATTATGAAATGCCAGCTATTGGCCTGCAAAAAGAATGGATGTGGCAACGCTTAACTCTTCCCATTGCATGTATGTTTTGCACACTAATCTTTATGTGTATTAGCCCATGTCCATTCATAATCAATAATACTGCCTCATCAAACTCTTCTGTACTTTTATATACACATATGTTTAGCACTCTTAAAGATATTTTAAAGATAAATGGGTCTAATTTTGGTCCTGACAATCGGACCAGAACAATACAATTGATAGATTTGGCTCCACATTTGAAATGTTAACCCATTACAAGGCAGGTCCTAGCAAACGTGCCAACAAACAAAAAAGAAGAGAATCTCACCAGTTATTTTCTGTCTTCAAAGACTTCATCTTTGAGGCAGAAAAGTATAATTTTGCTTTTTATATTTAATCATTGTTTGACTACTGCATCTTCAGTAAAATCCATATCCTCCTTAAATTTTCCAAGTTTTTTTTTTTTTCCCTTAGTTGACAGACAGTTGCTAATCACATGTATAATACCCTGAGCAAATTTCAGGCCATATGGGGATAGAATAGCTTCCTGCATATTTTACACCCTTCCATCCTTTATTTTTTCCACTTTATATGAGAGACTGGTTTGCATTTGTGAATGAATGCTATGATGTGTATTGTCTGTGGTAAGAAGAGGGATCACGTGAATTTTAACCTTTAAACGTTGATGGTGAAGTTTAACAGAGGCTTTCAAAATCACATACACAAAGACAGCATTTAATGCTCTCCCTGCCTGCTTGGAAGCACTCTGCAAAGAATTTACTGAGCACACACAATAAAATATTCTTAATATCAGTCATGAACAGATACATTGCAGTTTGCCTGGCAGACGGAACAGGGTGGCACGCTGTCCTGTGAATGTTGCACTGGGCTTTGCTGGTGAAGTGACTGTGATTGTGAGCACAGGGGTATCAGAGTGTTTAGCTAACATATAGCAATGACATGAGAGCTCCAGAGAGATTCTTTTGAGAATCATCCACTCCTGAAGTTGAGTTCAGAGTTTAAAAGATTTGGCATACAGATTTCGATCACTCAGTTGCCTTAGCAAAAAGCAAATTCCATAACTTCCTCTGCAAGGTCTGTTTGACTTTGCTGGAGGAAGAGTGCTTGTTCAAAGCTAACCCACCAATCATCATTCATCACACTGTCAGTCACACTCAGATACAAAGGTACCTTCAACAAATGTTTTGTATTGTAACCTCTTGGTTGGTTATTAAATTAGTGTTTCCCACAAAGTTCCAGTAGTCATAGGACATTTTGTGAACTTTATGGGATTTACATTAACTCCTAGCAATCTTTACAAGGTTGCCAGAAGGTGTAAAGAAACTAATGATTAGCTAGATTCTTCTTAGTAAGTTAGAAATATTGATAACAGCTGTTCAAGTTGCTGTTACCAACACAGTATTACCTGCAATGCTTGACTCCTGCTAACTCCTCTACACTTGGCACAGTCTTACCTTTCCTTATTTCATATTTCTTCAAAACTTTTTTTTTATATCTCTGTCAAAATTCATACTCAGCAGCTGCTGAGTTCTTCAAGTCCGCCAAAGACAGGTGTCAACTATTAAGTGAGTCCCAAGTCTAATGCAGCTGCAGTGCTTTCCTCAAAAAAATTATTTTAAGTAAAAATAGTTACAGTAATTATCGCTACTATTGAAAAATATCTGTTTCTTTTAATATAGTATCATATGAACTTATTTCAAAAGCAGTCAATATAACCTCATAACATGTATATAGGGTAGAATTAATCTTAGCTTATGAATAATAATTTATAAAACATTTAGACTTTGGTCAAACACTGTCTTGTGTACAGTTCAGGAAAATGTACATATCTGATAACATAATGGCACTACCACATGCACCAGTTCCCAGAGGTGGCTGTTTACTTAAGGCCTGAAGCAAGGTTCAATTTTAAAGAAAACCTGACCAGGACAATTTCTTACTTACCTTTACTAGCTGACAATGCATCGTCATCAATCATCATCATCATCAACAACATCATCATCATCATAATAGGTGGTTGCATTCCAAGCTTTTTCTCACCTGAAACACCACAGAGCAATTTATATGTATTTGTGAAGCCCAAGAAATAAAGCTTTCAGCTCTCAGAAAGAGCACCACACCAAGCTATGCTTATTCATCCACAGCAATGCTGGGTTTTTCTGAGACCCTGTTCTTAGGAATGCAAAGACCATACTCCAGGCACTTCCTTGCATCATTCCACTCTGTTGTCATATGCATTAGGCACTTTCTGGAACTATACAAGGATTTCTTTTATCCCCTTCAAGGACATTCGTACAGGAATCCTTAAAGATCTCCTAGAAAGGCTCAGTGAATGCTCTAAAGTAATTTTGCATTTTAATCCATTCCGCTTTTCCTCTTTTCCCAAGATCTAAATCCTTATCTCCCTTTGCCTTTTCTGCATTCACTTAGACGTGGATGTCTGAGGGACATAAGAGATGCTTTCCCCTCTGCTCTCTGAGAGGTACCAACACAGAACTCTTTCCTTGAAACCTTAATGGTGATTCTCCTTTGATAGCTGTCTCTGATCCATATATGATATTTGGAACAAACAGTTCATCCTTCCCTGTGTATTCTCTCTGTGCCCAGTTAGTTCTGAACTACAATTACAGAGGTCAGTGATTCCCGATCAGCTTTCTTATGGGTATTCAAAATATCTAACAAATAAAAGGGACATTTATTTAGCCCTAGAAAATCTGTTCATGGGTGTTTTGGGTTGAAGCAAAGTACTTTTCACTTCCATGTAGTGCTCTCTATCCAGAACCAAAAACTAATCCAATAATATCATTGCAAGATCTAGCATTTTTCAATTTTATTCCATAATTTTCTACAGGAGGCAGTTCTGTGTCATAAGTTTAGACCATTGTACTTTAGGTAGACAAACAGACCTGGAGAGTGGTTAGTGACTTTCATGAAGGAACAAAGATTGTCTGAGCTCCCTAACTCACCTCTTGCCACATTCAGGCAGTAAGGTGCAGGATTTGAATGTGCTTTCCCCACACTTTTCAGTATGTATTTTTTGTTGTTTCCAATGTTAGAAGCTAAAATCTTTCCATGGATTGAACATTTTTGTATGAGAAGTTTGTGTGCCCCATCTGTCTCACCCACTCTGGTTTTGAGCTGTGGGTCACCTTTTCCATGATGCCTTTTGGAAGACAGAGGTATCAGCTGAACAAACCAGAGCAAGAAGCTTCCTGTAATCATCTATGCCATCATCTGTACTGGATCATGGCAGTGGCTGATCAATAGAGGAGTATTTAAATATGTTAGAGCCTGAATCTGATATTCTACATGTTTAACTGCATAAACAGATCAATGGGACAAGATTGATCTCCATTGATATTTGGCAGTTTTCAAATACAATTAAACCACATTTGGAGTTCTGAAAGCACTTGAAATAAACAACTGGGCTCTATTTATAATTTAAAGAGCTGCTCAAAAAATTTGATAGATCAAGTGGTTGCTTCAACAATGCCAGTGTCAAGGGAAAACTTTAAGTCCATATGTTGTGTATAAATAACAAACTGAAATTAATGGCAAACAAATTCAATGTGTTCTATAGCACATATTATTATATACAACTGTTTCAGTATTTATGATTACAAGGATATGCAATTAAATTGTCATTAACTGATATATATGAATGATTATGCCTGAGCAGAATCTGGGATTGGAATTATTCAAAAGTATAAATGATGCCATTAATAATTGGCTTAAAGTGAGTAAGTTACCAGGGTTCCCCAGAGGGTTTTTGGTTTGGCTGATCTCTGTTGGCTGTATTCCCACTGTGTCTGACAGGTCTCCAGCAATTCCCTGTATTCCAGTGCACCTCCAAGAGCTGACACCCAGCATCTCTACTTTTCTTTCTGAGGCCTGACACTAACATGTTTAGGCTACCGTCAAAACCTGTTTGCTCAACTAGTGACGATGTAGGAAATTCCTTGGGTTGCCTTTCAGGGTAATGTCCTGGTCACCACAAGGGCAAATCAGATAGCCAGAGGCTGCTCAGGGTCTTTGATTCATTGACATACCAAGTAGATAGATACTGGGTGTCATAAAAATAGTTGGTACTCAGAAGTTTTCTCCTTGGCCAATTCAAATGAATCACAAAAACAGACACACCCCTCCCCTCCTTCCAAAACAAAACAAAACAAAACAAATTTTGGAAAATATTATTTATTTGCCCTCTGGGCAGTTTTGCACAGCAACACAAATGCAGTCATAATGAAACCTAGCGTGAGAGCTGAGGAGCTGATCCAGAACATATAAGGTGATTAGGAGGTTTACTTTCTGAAGAATTCTTTGCAAAGATAGGCTTATGGTTTAAAGCAACTTGAAATACATAAAGGAAACATGGATCTGTAAGACTACTATGTCCTATAAACCCAGAGCACACTGCTGTAAACCTTGATTTCTGTAAAGACATAGACTTGTTTCATTACAAGGACACTGAATGTCAGCTCAGTAGTACAGATACCAACCAACTGTAGTGTGAGCATGGGGAGATGTGTTTTTGCACTTTATGTCAACAATATTCTTGAAACATATCTAAACATTATCAATGTGTTTTCCTTTCTCAGACACTTTCAAAATAATCACATGTATTTGTGCTGAGGTCCATATCTGGAAAAGCTGAGAAAGTGATTTCCATGTGTACCATTTGCTTAATCCAATGCCAATGTAAATTAAAAAAAAAAAAAAAAGAGTGAGAAAAATACTTTTCTTGTGATATGGATGGAGAAGAGGAAAATATAGCAAGCTCTTTTTGCTCAGAAAGAAGGACTGGTTAAGCAGCATAGAGACAGTAGGGATTCCCAGTGTATGTCCCAGTTGGGACACTGCAGTCCTTGACTTCTCCAAATCTTCCAAACCCCTCCTAGCTTCTGGAGGATCTAGAACATGCATATGAGTGTGTACTCTTCTGCTGAAAGTGCATACGTATCATTCCAAATAGAACTGCTTTTTCTGAGAAATAGTTTTACCTGAGAGGCTAATTATTAGAGAGTAAGGTTTAGGGGGTATGTTCAGCATTAAACTCTGCACTGTTCCAATGGCTACATCCTGCTGCCGATTTGTATTGCGCAGAGCTGCACAGCAAAAACAGCACAGCAGAAATACTTTGGCATTTTACCTGAATAGACATGGTGATGACTTATAGTACACAATGAATAATATTTCTTCTCAGTGCTTTATCAGGACCAATAAACACTTATGCTCCTGGATGCAGGAAGAGCTGTTTGTTCTCCTCAGCTGACAACCCATTAAAAAGAAAATAAAGTAAACATATCAGAATTAGTCCTCTAAAGCTTCCATCAAGCCTTCTGCCATGAGCACTTTGCTGTTGTTTTTGGTTGTTTTTTTCCATTCCCAGCTTTTGTCACTTAGGGGCAATCCATCTTTGAGAGAGAGAATAGCATTGCTCTTCTTCCCAAGGATGTATGATTCAAGAACTAAAAAAAAAAAGGCTATCAAGAGCAATATCAGAGGGCTGCATAACAAAATAGTGAAAATTGTTGAATAAATCCTCTTTTGATGGTAAGCAGTGCAATATACTTAAGAAAAAAATACAAAACCTTACAGTGAGCAACTATGAGATAACTAAAGAAAAAAAAAAAAAGTATTTTCTTACCCCACCCAGTAGTGGTCAGTTTAAATCCTAAATCCAGGGCAGTTTTCACAGGACAGCTCTGAGGAATTTTCTGAATTTTGCTTGCGTTTCCTAAAAACATAATTCCCATTTCAAAAGGTAAAAAAATGAAAGGAGCATCACCCGCAGAAAACAAACAAAAAACCATGAGGCACTCTTTCACCTGTATTTTTCTGTAATGACTGTCATGCAATGGGCTTTAGGAGCTACTGGAAATGCAAACCCTCTAACAGCTTTCAGGTGAGCCCTTGTTTTCAGCTGATCATTACTAGTTCTGACCTTTTAAATCCTTTGGTGCTAAGGGAGAATCTAGTCTTTACAGAAAAGCTGTTCTGTATTCCATTCATAGACAGTGGAGAACTTAACTATATTTACTGGTATTTAACATATGGAGCATATTTGCCTGGAAGGTAGATGAAATCTCCTGCATTTAAGATCAAATCAATTTGAATTTAAGGTCACATTTGCAGAAGCCAATATTCCATAAAATCAAAGAAAAGCTTAATTCTACTGTTTTTTTCTCCATCAATCAACAGTGCACAGTGCAGTTCTGTGGGCCTTCCTTCCTGAAGGAATCCTTGCAAGCACAAACATTCAGGTAGGATGCAGTGGCATGATTTAGATCTGACTTACCTGAGTGGAGCTACAAGTGTTTAAGATCCAAGACAAACATGAAGTAAACTTCGTGTTCTTAGTTCTCACTCCCACAAATAGTTTCAGTCATATTGCTGAGACTACTCACACAAGTATTTTGCCTCTTTTGAATGAGGCTCTCAGGAAAGCTTCTTTTGTTGAGATGTGTCCAATTTGGAATATCTAATTCATAGGCTTCCAGGACTAAATAGAGAAAATAGGTTCATGTGATTTCAAGGTGAAAGTATGTGTATCTTCATTCATAAGCAAGTGCTGCTACTTCAAAGGAGAGGAGATTTGCAGGAATCAATGATCTGCAATATCTTTTTGCTTAATGTGTAATTGCCATCTAACAGCACTTATGGACTTTGCTATTGCACAGGTCTAGGAAACACAAGCCCAAAATACAACTTTCTGGGTAGGAGATTTCTAATATTGGAACATTGTCTTTGCATGCTACTCACCCACAGCCTTCTCCCCTGAAATTCTAAAGAGGAGAGGAGAGGAGAGAATAGGAGCTGTGTTGGTTTCCCCTTCCACTTTTCCCGTGAAAGTGCAATATAGCAGGTCTGCAAATGACATCTATGGTGTTAATAATATTTTTGTCTTTATTTTAAAAATCAAAATATTGATTACTTAAGCCATGATGAAATAATGAAAATACATAGTCAAAGTACAGTGGGAAAAAAGAAAATGCTGTATTAATTGCTTTCCCATGGTTTAAAAGAGAAATGTGGGGGGGAAGGAAGTTGTTTGTGGGACTTTTGGGGTTTTTTTTCTACACAATGGAAACAAGAACAGAAAAATAGCACAGGAAAAAAGTGGGGGGAAATTCAGACTTTTATTCAATGTGTCTGTAAGTGATGTTATTCGTACTGCGTATGATCTATCAATTGAAATGTGTCTAGCAGCCTTTTCTGTTTTGATGAAAATTTGTTAGCTTGAAAGATAAACTAGAACAGGACAAAACACTGTTATCACCAGCACATTACTAACAGATTCTGGAAAAAATTAAGAGATGCTAACAGAAACATCTTGCTGGCTGCTGTTTTTTAAATCTTAGGTAAACGTATAGCAAACTGTAAAATTATCTTTATATTTCGTGTTTTGTTTTGGGATTTTTTTTTACCACATTAAATCACTTTTTATTTAAAGAAAAGTTTTGCAGCGCATTTTGGTAAGATACATCGATGAGCATTTTTGAAGACCAATGTCTTAAAATAATATTTGGAGGAAATAAGCAAAGAAGTGAGAAAAAGGGGGAGGGATTTTTAATTTTTTTTTTTTTCTGCATGAAAAATGCCCTGTGTTGCCAAGTATTGGCAAACACATTTCCAAGCCAAGTCTTCTTCATTTCTGGGTGCACCATATCTTCCAGGAAAATGCTTCCACTTTTATTCACAAGAGCCCATCCTAACCTAGCATTCATAAGAAACCTTCTGTCATATTGCTGAGTTGGCAAATAGTCCCTTACCTTGTCCCTGGCTGTTGGGATTTGAGTTTGGGTTTCTATGCAGTCTTGCAGGACAGGGTCACCTCTGATGTAAATGAGCGCAGTTCTACTGAAATCAGCTGAGTTCCTTTCTCTTGTACCAAGGCTTAATTTGATCCTAGATTTTTAGATCCACTCTGGCTTAGCAATTCTGCAGTTGAAAAACTATTTTCTGACTGTGAATGTCGTTTTACTCTGGTAGCTGACAAAGTCATAAGTGCGTATAAGGATTTCTTAAAGTGCTTCACAGGTGAAGAGAGACAGGACATTGCATTCTGGAAGTGCCTCTTATCTTTCAAATGAAGAAGAGGAAGTCTGAGTGAATGAAAGGTTAGTGTATTTGTGTGACTTCTACATCAAAGCCAAAAGAGTTTAGACCTTTAGAGATGAGGGGGAGCATTGTAACTTGCTTCCCTACAGCAGTCCTTTAGCTCTGAATCAACAGAGCTTGTAAGTCTCTGACATACAGATCCACCTGAAGGGGATGAGGGAAAGAAGGATGTAATTAATCTAGAAAGGCATCTGAGAGAAAAAATGTCTTTAAAGAAAGCCACATAATGATCTTGATTAGAGTAGAGTAAATCTAGAACAATGTCACTGAAATCACAAGATCAGCCTGTAACTGGTTGGTTATAACCTGGATGAGAATTTGTCCTGGAATTGGTTATTAACCTTGGACTAGTCTTGGTAATTGTAATCACAGCTCTCTAAGGAGAACATCAAGGGTTGTAGTTAATATCAAATATTACATAAAATAGCAAATATTTTCAAGTGCGTAATTAAGAAACTGCAGTGAATTAATAATGCTGTTTTGCTGCTTTTGAGTTTTGCTGCAAAATACACATGTATTTTGCAAAGGGATTTGTGTAGTGCTTATCAGGAGGGGAAGCAGAATCAGTAATGTGTACAGATCCAATTAGTAGGTTTATTCTAAGACCTGTTATGTTCTACAGAGGAATCAGGACATCAGAATGTAAAATGACATGATTGCTGAAGTAGAATGAAGACAGTGATCCATCTATCATTTTTATCTAGTTTAAAAGATGAGCAAGTCTGGGAAAGAATAAAAACATACAACAGACATAAATTCTCCTTAAGAAATAGGAACATTTGTGAGTCTTAGGCAGCCCTACAGCTAGAAAGAAGAGTTCTCCTGTGCTTCTTCCTTTGTCCATGCTTCCTCTTCTGCTGACACAGAAGCAAAGCCAGCCTGTTTGCTCACTTGTTTTATAAGAGGGGATGCAAGCCAAGAAGAGAGCTGCAGAATCCAGTCTGTGGCTTTTGTGGGTACCTGCAACACAGAGGAATGCAAGCAAGTGTCTCTCATCCTTCCAGTCCCACTTCCTCATGCAGGATTTACTGGACTTAATGGAAGACACACTGACAGCAAAGCCATAGCTAACACATAGTTTAAATAATCCCTGATTAACTAGTGAAATTATAATTTTAGGAAGTATTGAGTGAATTGGAAAGTGTGGAGTCCATTGGAAAGTGTGGAGTCCCACTGAAACATAATATTGATTTGATGCCTTTTAATTTGTTAGAGATTGTACCTAGCAATTCCATTCACCTATTTACTCTTCTCAAGTTATTTATTATTGACCAGAAATAGGTCTGGATGAAAGCTGTTAACACAGACGTGCCAGATACCACCTAGATCTGAACAGGGGAATGAATGGTTGGAGGTGAACCTAAGCAGATCTGTGTCATAGTTGATCCCGTTTAGTTCTATGTTTTCCAAGCTTCTCCATTTTCTAACTTACACATTGCAGTTTCTTGGAATAGTCTTCACATAAGTATAATTGTTCAAATGTAAATCCAAATACAAAGTGTTGTCTTCAAGCTGCTTCTAACACCCTGGCAGTAACGATAGCCATTCCTGGAAATGGTGGAAAGAGAAGGCACAGGTAGTTGCTCTGCCTTTTCATATTTTGAAATGATAGTAAGCTTTTCAATCAGAGGTGATGCTGTCTGGTGTAGAGGAAATGTTTGGGAATCCTAGCTTCTTGGCTGACTTTCAGCATGGTTACTTGTATGGGTTCACTTGCTTCATGGGCAAGAGGTCTAACATAAAGTGCAATAAGCAAAATTTTCTGCTTGCTGCATTGAGGATTAGGCCTTGTTGATCAAACTGAAGCCTACTGGAATGGTGTGAGTCTTTTAGACTCAATGGCTGCTGCCAATGTTTCTCTGGCATTGCCAGACACAATGAGACATTAGGTCTGGATTTTAATCCACCCCTGTTCTTAGGAAAAATGCTATTGGGAGATTTAAGATCTGATCCTGTAAATTCTGTTTCACATGAGCAATCTCACTGCAGATTAAAGACTACTCATAGAAGGATTTGGAGGATTGGGCCCTTTGATTTCTCTTCATGTTAAGGCTCTCTTTTATCTGGATCATCCTGTTGATTATCCTTCTCCATCTTTTGCACAGGGCTTTAGGAATAATTAGAAGGAAATAAGATTTTCTGACTTCAACTTAATCAGTAACATGTGTACTTTGAAAAGTTACATTTTTACATGACAAAGAATGCATCATCCAAAAGCAAATATCTCCAAGGTATTTAGACTTACTTCTAACTGACAGCTTGGATGTTATCACAACTGTGTGGCTGCTCTTTGTTCTGACTCACAGACGCTGTGAATGTTTGATAAATGTTACCTTTTTAATTCTTGATAACATTATGAAAATGTTAAGAAATGTTACAGCAGATAACCTTTCTAGACCAAACAGCCACATTAACCATGTGAAGTTAATAACTGACTACAGGACATTTACTTCATTTAACTTTAAAAAGAGTTTTGCTCACACTACTCAAACTTTCCCTTCATTTTTATCTTCTTTTCTCCAAGGCCACAGATAAGATTTTCCTCTTACTTACTTGCAGGTCAGCGTTCCATGACTCTCAGGTCTGCCGAAAACAAACCCCAAATATTTATGAGTGTGTGGGTATGAAACACCATAATGATAAATGCATGATAATACAGCAGAATGAATGATTTCAAGACAACAGTGTTTGCTGTCTGAGCTGGACATTTACTTAGTCTGTGTAGCCAGGAATAAGTACTTTGATATAAACCAGATGAAGCATTTTTAAATGAATAAGTCTATACTCTGAAGTATGACTTCAGAGATCAGGACATATGGGTACACAGGTGTCATTTTGCAATGAAAGCTGCTAATGCTTTCTGTGCATGTCTAAAAACACTTTGTTTCAAGGTTGTGCTTCTGAGGATATAGCTCTGCAGGTTTCTTTTAAAGAATGAAGTGCTAAATAATGGATTAGAGGCTAAAAAAGGATTTGAAAGGTCTTCACTGTATTTTTAGTACATTTCAGTTATACTTTTTACTCAGAAGCACACCTCCAGATTGTATTTAAATTTGAAGCAAGTCAGGGAATTGCATATTCTTAGGATGATAGACATTGGAAAATATGTTTAACCTTCATCAATTATTACACACAGCTCCTCATCTAACAAAGCAGATGCTTGATTTTAAGCATGTTAGTAAGCACAGTAGTTTTATTCATAAACACTTTGCCAAAGTGAAGGACATAGTAGACTTCCATGAAATGTACAAGTCCCACAAAAAATATAAACATATTCTTTGTTTTACACAGATTAGTAATAAATGTGTCTACCAGAAAGTTTAAATTAGATGCTTCTGCTGCCTAACAACCTATGTAGAAAGTCTTTTCCTCACTTTTGTCATTAGTAAGAACATAAATTATGTCCTTTCTCTAACTCCCTCTTACAGAATTTCTCATGGGACTCTGACACTCAAAGTACAAGTTTTACTCATGGTGGAGATTTGTGAAGTGCTCTGCACATGGAGCATGGGTTTGCTTTATACAGGAGAAGGCTAGATTTGAGGCTTCACAAAAAAAAACACTACCCTTCAGCTAAAAAGAAAAAATCTTGAGCTTTTGCAGTGTTTATCTCTTGCTACTTTTATACTAGGGGAAAACTCAGTAACTCAGCAATAAGGAAGTTGTCATACATTGAGTTTAATCTGCTGCTAGTTACACCATCCTGCTTCATGCCAGTATCAAAATGAACTGCTGGCTGGAGCAAAGTATTATGGGGCTTGAAGTTCAGATTGTAACATGGAAGGCTTCCTCTTCCAGTTGCTGCTTTTGGCTTCCAGGGTTTTTTGGTGTTGCCTCTTTTCTGCAGGGATGGCAGCGATGTGAGTGGGAGTTGGGTAGCATGCTGGGTTTGGTTTTATGCTGGGGATTTTTTTCCCTTTCCTGCATTTCACTGCACTCTTGGATGCCACATAAGTTCATAGGAATGCACAACCTGTTAAATTTGCACAGGTGTAACCAATTATTTACAAGTGTGGATGTTATGCCAACTGGTAAATAAGAATGATCTTTCAGGATTTAGCAGTTAGGAAGAGTATCAAGGTCCAAACACATCAGCAAAAAAACTATGGGAGCAGCCATAATTTTCTATCTGAAGACGAACCTTATTATACTAATTTCTCATCTCGTTCTATAAACCCACTGCCATTCCTGCAGCATGATTATGAGTGCCACCATCTCTTCTTCAAATTTTTGTGAAGTTCAAAATATAACAGAGACAGAAGAGATGGAGAAGATGATAGAAACTATTTACCATAAGTTACCAGAAGGGCTTGTATGTTTTTATCCCATTTAGATTAAAATTAGTGTCTGTATCTGTTCTCATTTCCAGTGTTGCAGTCTTTAGCCTTTTCAGCTGTAGTTTCTTGATTTTCACTTAACAACATTTAAATTTTAACTAGAAAAATGAAACGATTTCCTTTTGTTTAAGTGAATTCTGATTTACCTTGTATATACTACTGTGGCATCACTGGAGATGTGTTTAACTGTGGTGACATGTTATGTCTGTTGAAGTGAACATCAAAAGACCATTTAATCACTTGTAATGTTTTCTCCTTGTCTGGGCTAGGGTTTTGTAAGGGTAGAGTTTTACTAATGCAGGCTTCTGCCAGGAAGCTTCCCAAGGAGGGGCACAAGAGATGCTAAGTGGCAGAAGGAGGATGTGTAGAAGCCATTAACATTTCCCCAGCAAGGTCAGATTTGATGTTTCCTTTGTTTGTAGTATCCAAATTAAGAAGATGCTTCTGTGCTGAGTGTTGCCTCTACATAAACATACTCCTGGGTAATCTCAGGCTGGTCGCATCCCCTCACTATTAGCCACCCATTAACAAGCTGATTGAAAAGGACCCAGCACAGCTTAGACAAAGAGCTGACTATTTTCCAGGAAGACCAGATTTCTCATCAGCTTCATCAACACTTCAGACTATCAGTGTACAAAATAAACCACTCCTGTTCTGAAAGGCTATGATCACAGGAGAAACCTTTGCATTCTTTCTTCTTTTTCTTATTGCAAACATGTTTTGGGGAAAAGGAAGGTGTTATCTTGCACTTTTTTTCTTTCTTTCTTTCTTTCTTTCTTTTTTTTTTATTTTTCTGAAGCCAGTATTACCAGCCATTTTACTTGTACTTTACTATTATTATCTAGGTGATGGCTGTGACATGTTGATCATATATGGCAGTGAGAAAATTGATTTCCCTCAATAAAAATGCTTCCAATTTTCCCTGGGCCATAATTTTATGTCCACAACAAAATAAAAGGGTCATTTTCCTTAAGATGAGGGAATTGAAATCTTTGATAAAAGCCATAGTAAATGTTGTACTTTTGATTGCGGAAACTGCAGTTTTGGCAAACATCTCTTCTGTCTGCTCTGTGTGCATGTTTGTTTCTGGAGAGCATGTTGGAGTTTGGAAAAGGGAGGGAAAAGAGGCAGCCTTTGAAAAGACTGAAGAGACTTTAAGAAGTTCTGCAAATCTACAAATCTGGACAAAAACATTAGTTTTCTCAGGGAAAATGTGAGAGTCTATTGGTAGCTTTCAGTCAAGATTCTCCTTGTCAAAAATTACAACAATTGCTAGCCACATCTATGTTTCTCAATCACTTGTTTTTAGATATGATTGCCTAACTTTCTGGTATGATTTTAAAGAATAGTTTTGGAATTTTTTTATTTAAACTAAGTAGTAAAAAAATAAATGAAAAAAAATTAAGAGACCATAATCACAGCACACTACTAAAAAGGATAATTAAACAATTTTAATTAAACGTAGTAATGTTTAATTAAACATAATAATTGAGAGAGAGACAGTATCTCTTCTATCCTTGAATAATCTTGTAGCAATACAGGAGCTATTGGCTGATGAGAGTAACAGCTGCTTAAGGCTGATTCTTCTGTTAAAACAGTCTTTCAATGTATGAAAGATATTTGTTTCTTCTTTGACTGTCTATATTGGCAAGTAGAGAAGGTCTAGGAATTTGACCAGGCAGTCTGAAAGCAGTATTTTTCTTCATTTAAATTGGATTTGTTTAACAGCCTGAACAAAATACATGCTGGATCCTTGAATATTCAGGAAATCCTGAAAACTGACCTTTTGGTACTCTTCAGTATTGATCTTTTATGTCCGTAGTCCCATGTGTGAGTGTAACACATGTGATAGTGTCTCACTAGAAGTTTTTGCCTCTATAAAACTATGGTCTTTGATACCTCACTTCCACAAGATGAAAGATTCCCATAATTGCCTCATCTCAGTTTGGTTTGTGGAGTGGCAAGGGAATTGTGCCCAATCAAAGCTGTGTTTCCAGAATTTACAGTGAAGGGTGTTTGAACAAGAGACAAAGCATGAACAATCCTTTCCTTGTGATCTAAGTCTGATCTAAGTCTAGTACCTAGAGCCAGATATAAAGAATAGCCATAATTTTGACTGAAATGCAATATCACGTAAATACAGTGTTTTATCTTGCTTTCATATGAGTGAGACAGAGTTTACTCAGTTGGATGGCTTGATGGTTTTTACTTGGCTGCATTTCTTCATGCATTAATGATACTCAACATTTTCGATGGAAACTGTAAATGCTGGTTTATAACAGCTTTTTTTTTTTGCCAGACATTGCTCTGCTTACAGTTAGGGACAATATATGCAAGAATCTGTCATAAAAGGAAGATAAGAGAGCAAAGTGTAATTAAAATGCTGAAGTGCTGCTAACATCTACAGTAAATAGCTATTTGAAAGTCTGACCTGTCCTTGTGTGTTGTGTATGTATTGTTCACAACATCCAGCAGACCTGTATTTGACAGAAGAGTTAATCTTGTGATCTCTTTACTTATTTCATCTGTTCTCAGAGGGAAGAGAGACGCAGGTCAGTTCAGATGGGTAGGTGGTGATTGTTTCACTATGAACATAAACAGGAGGCAGCAAGTAATGGAAAAAGGATAATGTTGGGGGGATGGAAGTAGTTCTTTCTTTGGAAAGGTACTTCTTTAGGAAGGTACTTCTTGATTAATATAATATTAATAAAAATCATAGTTTTCATAGTTTTCTTTAGCATTAGTGAATTAGATTGCAGCAAGCACTGAAAAAGGAGAAAGGCAATATCCTTTCCACAACTAGTGGAAAGGGACTCCTGCATTTTGTGTTCTCTGCATGGTATATGAGGGAACAGATGGGACCAATTGTCTGAGTTGCTGTTCATTTTTGCATTTTTATTGAAGTACAGCACACAGATTCCCCTGTGCATTATTTTCACATGCTGAATTAGTGGAGAATATATAGTCAAGGGAAGTACATCTTAATGACAAAGAAATTCTTCATTGTGTTTAGAAATGTTGGGAGTCACCAGTAAAAATGGAAAGACTGTGTGCAATCAAAAGCAGGAGCCCCTTGCTGGTGGAGTGAGCAAAAGAGAGGTAGATGGGTTTAATATGACATTATGCCTCATCAGACAGAGCAAGCTCTGTAGTACAAAAAGGCAGCATATGAGAGGCTGAAACAGATGCTAGAATGAGGCTTTTCCTTTTCTTCCTAGAACTGACATGCTCTTGAGCTTTCCTCTTAACTATTCAGAAAATAGCTCAGGTGACACTGATAGCAGTGATAATATTGGTGACTTTTGCTGTCCTCCCTTGCAGAAAGGAAGGATGCAAACACACTGAAATGCTCTGGGATAGCTAATAGCAGCCTAATCTGATCTTGGAGACTGGCAAATGTGTTTTACATGTTTCATTGTGTTTTGTCACTGTTAACTGTTTGCAAATGTCAGCTGGACTTTATGATACATTGAAAGCAATCACCCATTACAACTGAGAGTGGATGATGCGAAATGAGATGGCAAAAGGGAATGGACAGTGTCCACCAGGATGCTGAAATCAGCCACAGCCAGAGTACACAGGAGCCAGGGATGCTTAGAAATCTTAGAGCTACATGGTTATGCATAATCCACATATGTAAAAAATACTTGTGAAAAGTGCTGCTTTCCAGTGCTTCAGTTCACATCTTATGCTGCCTCCATGAAGAAAAGAAAAAATATTCTCATCCTTAATATTTGCCTCTTTCTTCCCTCAGACAATTTTGCTTTCTTAAGTTCTGGATTGTTTCTGCTAGACTAAGAATATTTATCCTTCCTTCTCCTTTCCTGTATATTTCCCTGGATCTCTACAGTTTTAGAATTTGGTAGGCCCAGTTCTCTGTCTCAGACATTTTTCCATCAAACTAAAAAATTCTAGTTATTAATGATGAAATCTACACCTATATGGAATCCCATGAGCAGACAAAGCTAAAACTGCCTTACTAGCATCAGTAGATGCAGAAAATGACAGATTTTAACTTCTTTTCACTAAAAACTTAGTTAGAATAGAAAGGATTCTGTTTAGGATTGTTACTCTTGGGACACACAGACTGGACCCCTGCTCTCCACACAGAGGTGGGTTTTACCCAGAAATTTATGAAAAGTGAGAGTTAATCATAAACAACAAGGTTAGTAAAGCCCACCCTTTCATATACATTTGATAACAAAAAAGTTTTCTGTATTTGATCAGTGTTTCGCAAATAGTGTAGATTTTCAGGGACACGTTTACAGTAAAACATTCAACCCCTATGATAGAATTTTTTTTCCCAAAGTCATTTTATTTGCAAGACTTACTTCCCTAAATGAAACTTACAGAATGAAATGTAACTGTGGCTGTTGCCAAGGCACTCTCTTTTTTTGCAAATTATGTCCTGAAAATCCAATCAAACACAGCCTATGCAAAAATAAGCCCTACCCAGAAGGGCTGTTCCTGAAAGTTTGGGTCTGACTGAAGCATAGATTGTACAAGCCATAATCAAGGCACAGGATTTCCTAGTTCCCTGGTTTATGCTCAGTTCTTCCAGATGTATTTCTTGGTGGTCAGTTGCATGGGATAAAGTTACCAGAAAATATTTTTTCTCCTAGTAGTGACAAAATACATTGGCCAATGGGAAGCAAACCATCAGACCACACATCAGCTACCCCGAACAATGGAGGGGAAGTAGTTGGCACAGCCAAGTTGGGAATCAAGAAAAAAAAAAAACATTAGAAAATATTCAAAAGACTAGGGCAAAGCTTTTTCCAGAGCTCTTGTAGGGTGTATATAATGGAAGAGAAAATGCAACCCCATAGCAGTAATAATGTTATACCTAATTCATTATCCTGCTGTAGTACTACAGACTGTACACTGTTTCTTGCTTATGTATTTCAAATACTGCAGAATTTGGTACCTTTTATATTTATAAGGCTTTATTTCTTTCATGACTTATAACTGTTTTCTCTCTGTTTCTTCTCAGTCATCTCATCCAGCCATATCTTATAATTCTCTAGCATTGGATTCAGTGAAATATTATTGCAAATTTTCCAAGAGATTGTAGATTAAGATGGCATATTTGGGCCAAGTTAAATGTCAAATTACTGCTTAAAGGAGCTAAGTATGGTGGCCCTGCCATCAGATATGTAGGTACAAATTTTTATACAAGAGAGGAGTCTGATTGCTTAGTCCTCACCATGTAGAAGAGAAATACCTAAATTCAAAGCCGGAGGATGGAACCAAGAGGACAATTCCAAAGGTAAAGCAGAATCCTCTACCTTTCATTTTTCATGAGTAATAGGGCTTAGTGACTATTTTAGAAGTGATTTGGCACCTCAACATGCAATAGTCACAGAGTGAGATTTTTCAAAACCACTATTCATCTAATTTACATTGACTGTAGATCCCATGAGACACCTAAATACCCCTGGACAACCTCACTCTGTAAATTCACAAAGCTCACTTATCTTCCTCTTTCTCACATTTTGAAACACTACAAATTCCTATTCCCTTGATAAGGAGGCCAATTTTACATGTAAACAATTTTCAGCTACTGTAGGAAACATTGCAAGCAACACTTTCTTTCTTTTTTTTTTTTAATATTCATTGCAGTGCCCTGCAACCATCCTGCTGCTGAGCATGAGGATCAGATTCAGATCAAGGCTGTGGTGCAAGAAGCTGGATTTCTTGACTGACCTTCAGCTCTCTCCCTTTGTTGCAATATACAGCTTTCTGTACTGCTAAGTGAAAGTCAAAAACAGGGGCCAAGTGAAAAGTGATTTTTTTGTTTTTCATTCTGTTGCAGAAACAAGAAGGCTGCTTCTTTATGTGAGAAATTCTTTTGCTCATCTCTCCTGGAGACTGAATTGTTTATTGTATTGACTGCACATCATTGTGGGCTGGGTTTTAACAGATATGACAATTTATCTGTATCAAGGTTTAGGGAGCTGTTTTGATACATTAAATACCTTTGCAATCATTTTTTTTCTTTCTTTCTTTCTTTTTTTTTTTAAGCACTGAATCTCAGCATGGCTGTATCCTGCAGTGGAAAATTACTACCCATTCAGAAATGTGCCTTGTTGCATTATGGTCATATATTTGAAGACTCAAAGCTCTATCTGCAGCACAAAGGCAGGCTCAACAAATGACTTAGCATCTTTGTTCCTTTATCACAACACTTTATGGCAGCATTTTCTCCTCCTTATAATCAAGGTATACTTGTGAAATGAATATTTTTTGCTCTTTAGTTTATATAACAATTACACATTTCATTAAAATGGGACATTGCAGTTAATATCTATCTGAAATTGTTTCTGGTAGTGTCTGAATGACTCTCTGAATAAACGAATGAATGTTTTTGCAGTACAGATAATAGAATTTACTGTGTCCTGTCTCTTTATCAAAAAGGTTCCTTGGGATAACATTTAAAATAAGTTATTTTTTTAGACCAAATGTAAAGAGGCACTTTTCTTGTCAGCTCTGTATGAAAGATGCAAATAGTAAGAGGATCTAGCTACACCTACCCTTTTGGGGGGTTGATTGTTAAGAATTTCTCTCTCAATATGCACTTGGATCCACATTAGAAACAGTCGGAGGCTTTTAAGGGGAGAAAATCTCAGGACAGTGTACAGAATCAGAGCCAGGGTCGTGACCTTGACTATTGATCCAGCCTCTCTTATTTCCACAGCTTGCTGAGGCTTGTTCTTCCAACCTGCTGGTGTACATTAGAGCAGAAATCCATAACATGGCCATGTTCATCCAAGCACAGGAAGAAACTAAATTAAATGTTAAAAAACAATCTGAGGCTAGAGTTGGAGACAATTCATCATGATCCTAGACGTCAGGCAGGTAGGATGACCAAGAGTTCCTCAGCCAATAGACCCCAAACAGAATATGGAGGGACCTCACTGCCTCATTTGTCAGGTACAGAGCAGATAGTCGGAAAAACACTGAGGGGGAAAAAAAAAGTCTACCGAAGGTCAGTGTTTTAATTCTCAACCATGCACAAATATTCATCTTTTAGAATGCAAGCTATAATTGAAGTTTGGGGGAGAAAGGGAGGGAGATAAAAAATTATCTGACATTATTACATTAGCAGTCAAACTTAGGAGAAAGTAAAAGTTTACGGAAGAAGTGTACTAAAAATTGAGTTGAACTGAGTTCTCACAACTCTGGAACTGAAGATTAGGTGAGAGGATTTGACTACAGACTTGAGTAACCTATTAAAATCAGCAGTCAGTCTCTTTTTCCACATTCAAAAGTTATCTCAGTGGAGTGCTAACCTTTCTTCTTGATAAAAGGGGTTTAAAGGTATACAATCCATGATGCACAGAATGAGCTCAGCATGTTTAATAAGAGAAAGATTCAGTGGGCTGGTTGAACTGTTTAGAAACTGCCCTTGCTGCTTCTCAAGCTGATGTACTGGACACAGAAAACATGTCTCTTATATGCTCATTCAAAACATATAACCTAAAGAATACTTCTCAAACAGCAGGTTTTTGTTCTGGGACCTGTAAAGGTATTCTGCAAGTATTACAGTGATTGAAAATAGTCACAAACCCCACTGCAGTCCAGACAGCTGCTGTTCTAATTTAGCTAGCTGGTGAAAAGAAGAACTTGCTAGTTTTGTGAACATGAATTTCATGTTGTGGTTGAATTGTGTTCTCTCTCAAAACATTGATAAGCAGGTATCTGAGCTGAAAATAGTCTACTGCCCTTTAATTTTATTCCTAAATTATGTTACACTATTTGTGCGTTATCAGCATGTGCTGTTAAACCTCATCATGCTGAATGCCAATCTGATGAAACATAATAAGACATAACACAGTTTGACAGCTAATATTTAAAGAAGAAATCTTATCTCTCACTATCTAAATAGCAAAAGGGCTCCCATTCAGACACTTACAGATTCTTAGTGGATATCTTGGGAGAACAGTTAACCCAAGCTTTGTTGGAATGATTCCCATGTACGGACAGAAGCTTTGCATGTGTGCAAGCTTAAAATTAAATGCACTCCCTACAGATTGTTAAATTCACACTGAAGAGTTTCTGAAGAGTTGTAGTGTTCTAAGCGAGATTGTGTAGGAAATATGAGTGAAGTGATAGAGTTTTGTTAGCTAGACCACTTTTACCAAATACTCTGCAATATCCAAATCAAAGAATGTATTTTAGCAAGCCCATTAAAACTGAAGTAATTCCCAGTTAATAAAAGTGGAAAAGATTTGATGTATGTTAGGTATATAATTTTGCTGAGCATAAATTCCAGGACATTATGCATCACAATTTACTCTGTTTTCTTGCCTGGCATTTTCCATTTAGACCAGGGTGATTATAACTCTGTTTTCCTCCATTATTATTACTTGCCATTCAGATGGTCTTAACACAATGCCTGTCAGTCTTCATACTGACACAAGATCTGTAGTCTACTCTTAAGGGTTTAAATTCTGCCATATTTTTTAAAAGTGTCTCAGTTTTTGGAGTCTTGTTTTCTTCCATCACTAGCCTGATGTTTACCACCAAAAGCTAACTTAGCAGTTAATGCTGTTAACTTGCAGTCATTTCATATAAAGAAAAATGGTGGAGATTTATGGACAAATATCAGGGCAAAAAATAACTTGATAAAGAAGCATCTCAGATTTGGGGGTTTTTGTGAAGTTTGACTTGAATATATCTGAGTTTCGTTATTAACTGTTTAAATTGTAAAATTCTTTGAAAGAACTTCAGCACTAGTGGAAAGATCCATCTGCTTCCCAGAGTTGTTTTGTTTTGTTTTTTTTCCTTTCTGAAAACATAGGATCAACTTTATACCTAGTGTTTGTTAAATGTGCGTCCCCTGTTGTGTCGGTGTGAGCTGAAATTCCCCCCCCCCCGACAATAACCAGGCTAGCTCAGTCTGGAAGCAAATGAAGGCTGTATTTACAAGCAGATGAAATGCAATGAATATGTACAAATATACAAAATTCACAACATTTACAAATATATACAATCAACAGAAAAGCACAACCGATCTCCCTTTGCTTCCCCCAAAGGGGACCCTCCCAAAGGGGCCTCTCTCTCTCCCAGGAGCTTTCCCCCCAGACCCCCCTGGACAGAGAAGCAGAGTTTGTTAAGCAGAAAGTTGTTAACTTAGCTGCCAAGGTCAGTGTGTTATCTTCAGCCAGAAGAGAAGAAGAAACAGCAGCCAGACAGGCCAGCAACTGCCCCCACTGCCGAACGCAGAATGTGCAGAATGCCTACTTTGTTTTGGGTAATAGTTCTTAAACATTTCTATCTATCCAATGGAAGTGTTTAGAACAATCGTTATTTTGCTTTCTTACACCCAATAGTGACTTATTTACATTCTTTCACTTTCTCTGTTCTGAACTTTGCAAGGAAAAATTAAAAAGACAGTTTCAAACCATCACACCTGTGTTCTGGAGAAGTTCCAGAAACACCCCTTCTCCAGACTGAACAAAGAACTCCTATGTTAAGACTGTGTGATAATCTCTGTCCCAACAGTAAGCTGGAGCAAGGGTAGTGCCCATGCAGAGCGCTGCTCTGAGAGAAGAGATAGCAGTACACCACCTCCTTGAGATGCCTACTACCCTCACTTCTGCTCACACATGTCCTAGCCAGCACACACACTCAAGTATCCTGCATCAGATAAACTTGAATCCTTTGAAAGAGTAGAAATAAAAAGGAAAGTCATTCTTAGTTCAACCAGGTGGCATCTGCTCTTGTGGTAATTTTGTAGCATGCTATAGGAAAGGAGTGCTTCCCACTTGTAATAATGCTTTATGGCTGACACTTGCAAGCCTTTACTCACAACAATATTTAAATTTCTAATTTTCTAGGAATCAAATACCAGAGAACCCCACCAGTACAGTCTGGGGTATTGCCTCAAGGAAATTCAGGCAAATTTGGATGAATTCAGCAACCTTTTGAAATATTACTTTGCTGTAGTACATAGGCAGTTTGAATCCACACAGGTGTTTGTGTTGTGCTAATGATTATTTTTTATTTTTATGTATTACTACTATATTTGACTGAAAAATAAGATGTGTTATGGGCAGAAATCTGTCAGAAATTTTGGCTCTGAGAAACCACTGAACAGCCAAAGCAAATAAACTAACTTTTTTTTTTTAAAGTAATCTGAAACACTTAAGTGTTTCTGAGAAATTTAACAGTATATGCTAGCCCTAGGCATAGGATAGAAAGATAAAAACATCAATAGCACCCAGCTGGCCATTTTGCATGGATTTTGAGGTTACTGTTAAACCACATTTTAATAACCTTAATCTAATGTTTATAATAGTTTAACCCAAAAGAGTTTGGAACGTTGTCTACACTGTTGTAGGGTACCTCCAGCTGTGCTTACTTTCTGTAGGCTGATTATTATTGTACAGGTTTCACTCAGTCCTGAAATAAGAAAACAAGCCATGAATGACACAAGCATAGGTGAGCTAAATGTTAAGCTGAACTCTCGAAACTAGACTGTATCTTTTACTGCATCCTATAAAGACTCTTGGACTTTGTTATTTGATCACATAAATTTCTGAAATGCTATAAAAAAAATTCTCGTTTCATTTGGAATTAGTATTCTTAAATTTTATGCCCTGTTAGCATCTGAAAAACTAGATCTGAAAATGGCTCATTGGGAGAATGAAAGTCTCCAAAGACATGTTATTTTAATTGTTTGCCTAACTTAGCTATGAAATTTGACTTGCCTTTTTATAACACTTGAGCCCATACTTTCTCTTCGAAATACATCTGTGCAGTTCCCTACTGCTTAACTTACAGAGTAGCATGTATCTGATAATTTACTTCATTGGAGTCCTCATATTTTATTTCTTTCACAAAGGAAAGTGGCAGCAGTATTTAGGTATGCTGTATTAGAAGTAGAACAGGGTTTAAAAGTAAGACTTTAACTCATTGTGCTCTCTTTATGGACTCTGATCCAGTAGAACTCAGTAATATTTTACAGTGGAAAAAAATATCATCAAAAGGAATGTTTGAATCTTTTATAGAGCATTGCACAGTTTTGATTGTCTTTTTTAAGACAGAGAACTTAAAGGACCATGACAGATAAATGCAGTCTTTAAAGCTACTCATGCATTCTTAATGGACAGCCTGTTAATTTGAGGTCTAGGTCATGAATTTGAATGCCATGCACTAAACACCTCTTTGTCAACAAAAGCTAGTTTTCCCTTAGGGTAAATTGTAACTCATTAATTGTAATTAAATTAAACATATGCGACAAGTAGAAAACCCAGGGTGCATTCTGTGAGGAACATGGGCCTAGCAGTTCATGGCTGAGTTCTGGGATGTGTTCAGGAGTTTTGCAAGTGAGAAGAAAATGTAAGTCTATAGTTTTAATAACAGATT
Organism: Indicator indicator; assembly: GCF_027791375.1. Taxonomy (NCBI): domain Eukaryota; kingdom Metazoa; phylum Chordata; class Aves; order Piciformes; family Indicatoridae; genus Indicator; species Indicator indicator. The sequence goes on from NC_072025.1 coordinate 9,716,293, forward strand.
GAATAAAGAGGACAAGTAGCAAATATCTTGCCCATTTAATATTTTTATAACTACTTTTCCATGGGATGCTTAATGTTACAACAACAACAAGAAAAAATTGTTAAAAATCCGTTGGGGGTTTTTGTAAGTTTAAGTCAGTAGTAATAATATTCATGATATTTTGCATCCTCTACGTCGACCCTAGGAAGGTATAACAGATTTTAAGCCTGTTTATACCTGTTTATAGTAGCAATTAGACTCTCTTAACAGCAGAGGCCTTTATATTTGGAAGCTCTCTATAATCCATCCTCAGGTCCTAAGTTAAATCTGTTTGGTTGTCAGGGATGAGTCCCTAATGGGCAATGGTCCACATCACAAAGCCATCATGTAATTGCCACTATTTGGCATATTTGGCAGTTCCTATTAGGAGAGGCCCAGGACTGAGCTAGTACACTGAAGCGTTACATCATTGCAGATTGGAGACAACAAAACAAGAATTAGGATGAAAAAGATAGACTGATTTGAGCATTTTTTTTCTTTTTTCAGTGAAATTGTCAGTTTTTTGTTCAGGAGATATGCAGGCTTTTGCCTTTTTTCTGCATATTTAAGATTTCCTTTTTGATCTAAACTGAAGTATTTGGCTTTCGGTTTCTTTAACGCTTTCATTTTTACAAAACCTATTTTTTTATTTTCGATTCATTTGCTAATATGGTTCTAAATTCAATAAATGATGCACACATTTTCAGGGGAAAGATTGTTATTAGAATGTTTAGTCTGCTTTCATGTGGAAAGATATAGCTGGCTGAGTGTCAGTGTGCTGAAGTCTGATACACATGAGAAAAGAAACAGCTATGGTGCATACAGATGCTGAAACTGCATTTCTGATCTGAACAGTAAGTGGTTAACTTCAAGACTGAGGAAATTCAGAAACAGTAGATAACTGACCTTGTATTTTTTTGTTCAGCTGAGATATGTGCTTATAAAAATTCGGTTAACGTGCTCTCTGCAGTTTCCTAGCTGCAACTCTGTTGGGAGCACATGTCTTTATTTAAAACACATGTGGTGTTTAGCATCGCTATTTGTATCAAAATCCCCACTGTGAATAGTCAAGTGACAAATATTAAAGTGGGGAAATGTGTATAAACAGGAGTGCTGGGCCCCTCTGAATTGTGTTTGGAGAATGTTAAATGGAGTGTACAGGGAGGATATACCTCATGGAGTGGAAGATATAACTCACCTGTCCCCTATGTTATTTACTCAGGAGAAAACTAATAATGTGTGTTATTAATGAACACCCCAGTACTGCAGATGCATAAACTCTGCATGAAAACTAATCCATGACCTCCTGCATCTCAGACTTCTTCCACATTACTAACTTTATATTCCAGGAATCTCTCTCACCTTCATCGACCTAATCATGAGAAGAGTGTCTCATCAGCAACAGACATTCCATTCCACAGTTCTTACTCAAAGAGGCAGTTTGACTAACAAGACTGTTAGCACTGTAAAAAGAGTTTGAACCTCTCCCTGTTGTACAAAATACAAGCTACTGTGCAAGTGATATGCTAGGAAAATGCAAACTCCTGAAGAAGGCTGCAGAGGGAAACAGGAAAGTAAGTATCAGGTTTGCTTCCTTCACTGGCATTAGAAACATAATCTTGAGAAAAAGCCATTGTCTGGGAGCTAGGCAAGCCTTGATGCGAATGCTGGCTCTGTCACAGCTTACTCCTGAGATCTTGAAGTTAATAAAACTAGGTACCACAGAGAGTTACTTTTTCCTGCTTCAAGTTGCAGGAATGTAGCAATTTAACTAATACAAGGATGATGACCATGAGAGTAGGAATGGTCTTACTGCTGACAAAGCTTTGTTCAGCTTTCATTCAGCTCCTGTCATGGAGCTTGGCAGGATCCCCTTTTTCTTCACATCATCTTCTGTTTTCTGCTTATTCCCTTTGGAGCTTTTCATACCAAGAATTTTTCAGAGAACTAGTTGTTTGAGCCCAGGAAACCTCTGTTTTACTAAGAGGCAAATAGAAGCTGAATGGGGTCATATACACATCAGCCTCCAAAACAACTTGTGAATTTCTTTGCTATGCCCTCTCTGGTAGGCTTATCTTCCCCTTTCTCTATCAGCAATCAGCATCCTGTTGGCTCAAGTCTATCACCTGTCTCACACATTGCATTTGTGTGGCAGTGTGATGATCAGGAGGTGGCATGCCTGTTGTGCTTTCCAAGGTGTTGTTTACTCCTCTTCATAAAAGGTGTTCTTGCTGTGGAATATGTGGCTTCTTGCTTTGTTCTATGCTTTTTGTCTCTTCTGGTTGACTACATATTAAGAAAAATTGCTTTCTGAGTCCTGACATTCATACAACCAGTCACCTCCTCTCCTGCTACTAAAACCCAAGAGAGAATGATCCTTTCATTGGACTTTTTGTATTCTCTAACTAAATCTACAGTCTGAAAGCAGTGAATGTGAATTTGTTAAATGCTAATAATATATAGAGTGAAGCATTGCCATGATGCTTGGCCTTGCTTGGAAGACAGACAAATGTAGAAAATACTCTTCATAATTCTACAGTAGGTACTGCTCCTCTGTAGGCTCGTTGGGCTTAGAAATTCATAGCATTCTGACCTTAGGTGGACAGAGCCTTGAAGCTTCACATCCATTTTCCCAAACCCCATATATTTGGCATTGTGACAGTATCCCTTGACCACAGCTCCTTATCTACCCAGGTGGCCACAGGCCACATTGAGTTGACCTTTGCTTATTACAACATGTCATTCTATTGGGTCACATTACAAAGTTTACCTTTTGACTCTGTGTTTATTGATGTTGAAAACAAAGAAGAAATACCTGACTGATTTTAGCCTATCTGGTCATTTGAAGAAAACCCTTTCTTTACCTCTGCAAAGACTAGACACCCCATAGCATGTATCTTGCCATTTGTAATTACACTATGATGACAGTGATCACGGCTTTATCACTGTGGTCACAAGAAAATAATGGAGGTTCAGTAAGTGCAAACAAAATACCCCTTGCTGGCACCCTTGAGGGTCTGCTTGTGACCAGAATCTAAACTCAGGAGGGACTACAGTGGACTGATGAAGGAGTGGTCACAACCTCGTCCTATCACCCTGGCCTAGTCAAAACCTCCCTCTCTTCCCAGACTGAGCATGGGGTCTGGACAGCAATGCCTCTGCTTCTGATATGATTTAATATTCTGTAAATTCTTCCACAGATATGAAGAACAGGAAATCATGGTTAGAGCTAGTTAAAGAGAATTGTTCACACTGTGACAAAGCACTGATGTAATAGATGTTCACTGCCCTGGTCCTGCTGGCCACACCATTTCTGACACAAGCCAAGGTGCCATTGGCCTTCTTGGCCACCTGGGCACCAGTCAGCTCATATTTAGCCAGCTATCCACCAATACCCCCAGGACCTTTTCTACCAGGCAGCTTTACAGCCACTTTGCCCCAAGCCCATAGCACTGCACAGAATGATTGCAGCCAAGTGTAGGATCAGACACTTGGCTTTGTGGAGCCTCAAACCACTGGCCTCAGTCCATCGGTCCAACCTGTCCAGATCCCTCTGTAGAGTCTCCTGACCTTCAAGCAGATTGACACACCTGGCTAACTTGGTGTCGTCTGCAAACTTATTGAGGGTGCACTTGGTTTCCTCATCCAGATCACTAATAAAGATATTAAAGAGACCAGGCCCAAGTACTGAGCCCTGGGGAGCACAAGGCAGAGAAAAGGGCCTCAAAATCCAAATGCCAGGGCACGGTGGACTTGCTCAGGCCAGTCACTTTAAGAAAGATTGCATAAGCAGAGCAGCAAATCCTGTCTGAACTGAAACCTCTTTCCCACAGGTGGCACTTGTTTCTGCAAAAATTGTTAGTCAGTTCAGGTGTGCTAATTAGCCTCACCAGGCCTCCTACGGAGCACCTGGGGAGGCTATAAGTAGGAGCTCAGCCGGGGAGCTAAAGGCTGAGGGGAGTTCTGTGCTTCTGAGGTTGCTGAAGTTTTTAAGGGTGAAGGTGTTGCTAGACTGCCAGAGGAGGATTGTTTGTGGCTGCTGCAAGGTGCCATATGCTATGGAGAAGTGGCTTGTGTGTACAGCACACAGCAGCTTCATCCTGCAGGGCTGCTGCTGCAACTGTGTGGATCCTGCCTTGGTGGTTTTCCAGAGTGAGTGGTGGCTGTTGTGCTCTCATTGGAATAATCTAAAGGGCTTGCTCTGAAGGCCTCTGCAAACCCAGCTGTTTGTGCTTGCTTGCCATGATGGCTTGGGCTATTCATCTCCCTGTGACTGAAGTGAGCAGCAACCTCTTGTCTCCTCTGTCCTGCAGACAGAGCTCTCTCTGTGTAACTTATGAGCTTGCAATAGTGGCCATAATGACTCTGAGTCAGAAAAAGAAGTACTTCAAGGAGCCATACTGACAAAAGAGGACAGATAAAAGGCATCTGACGACTTTCCATGGCAGACTGCATAAGGACACTTGAAAGCCAAAGTGGTGTGCTCTGCTTGCTGGGCCGTCTGGGGAGAGCAGTTGAGACAAGGTAAGAGACCTGCTGGATGCTGTAGGTGCTTGCCTCTGCTTCAGTTCATGTGATTAAATCACCCTGGGCTGAAGGAGTGTGCAACTCCATAATGAAAAGCTATAAGCAGTGAAGAAATCAATGACACCAAATATGTAAGAATACAGGGCATGTAGTGGAAATATAGAGAGGAGGACTTTAATGCCACATCTCTAGCTCCTATACCATTTGGTTTCTTCATTTTGCTTTATTGGATATTTGTTTATGAAAAGCAAAAGCTAGGAAATTCAGAAACCATGGGGCATAATTAAAGTAAGGCATTTCACCTGTTGCTAGATTTCTTGTTTGCTGTAAAGTCAAGAAACAAATATTTAAAAGGAAAAAAAAAAAAAAAAAGCCCTGATCTTCTTAAGGGTTGATACTGTTGTACAGATTAAGGGTTAAGATACTAAACAGCAGAGATATTAACTGTTCTGCATCTGGGTTTACAAATGAAGATGGTGGAGATTTATTTAAACTACATCAGATGTTTAAGGATAACAGATGAAGAATTAGGAAGTGTGCAGATTAACACGAGTGATGATTAAGAAAAGCTTATAGGCTCTAAACCCTATTAATGTTTCTGACAAATGACAAGTGATACAAGAAGGATATGCACAAATGTGTTTTGAAGGGACCTGGTAACAGGCAGTGCAGGGGCTGTGTGGTTCAATTTTGAGTCCTGAACATCGTTGCAAAGATGAAAGTTCAAGAAACTCCTAGCTCTATAGATTTCTTTAATCTATTCTCTTCTTTTCTCATGACCTATTAGCTCTGAATTTATTCACTGTCTACTTCTAGTTGCACAGTATTGAGAGGCACTCAGTGGCCTGCAGGGTGTTACCTTGTTGCCTAAGACTGCATGAAGTCACACTTGAAAGGGAAACCTGGGTCATCCTGTTTCTAAGTAACAAAGGTCCTGCTTGGCTCTCCATTCTTACTTCAACTGTAATAAAAAGGGCTTGTAATGTGAGCATAATGTGTTTTTGAAGAAATCAGTGTTGTCAGTATGAAATATAATAGTATGGCAGACGTTTTACAGAAGTAACAGAAATACAAGGATTTTTTTTTTGTGCTTTCAAATGGTGTTTCTACCTACTGAGCTAGAAGCATTTTAGTTTCTCACAATTAATATCTGGTAAGAGTCATCCTACTTTTTTTTGAGACCTATGCTATCACTTCTGGAGCAAGAAATAGAAGGCTCAAATGTACAGATGGCCTTGCAGGTGGGGGAGAATGTGAAGAGGAGCTTGTTTGAAATTTGACCAAAAAAATAGGACTGTAGGAAAAAGGTTTCTGAAGTTTTGGAGGAAGGAGGTAGGCAGGCACATGTACTTGGAGACAAAAGGCTTGAAATCAAGGAAAGAGAAAGATATAAGGTATGTGGCAAGAGTTTAAGCTACTGCTCATCAAACTTGGAGATGAAGAGTGTAAAGGCAAGAGAAAAAGGCAGCTGCAAGTAGTGAGCTAGTAATTGTGAGGAAAGTGGAAAGGATTTGGTGCCAGCATAGTGCTGCCACTGATTTAGCAATCCTGCTGAGAAAAGGTGAAGGAAGAAGCCCTGTGACAGGACTCAGGATGCAGTAAACTCTGGGCTATTGCATGAGAAATATTGAGATTCAATGGAGAGGGATATTTTGGTCAGTAAATAAACAATGCCAAGGTAGGGTGAATGCTAAGCCAGAAGAAAAACTTGAGGAGGGGGGTTGGAACCACACTTCCCTATTGTCATAGGAGGAGAAGGAGAGTAAATGGCAAACATATTTTTCATAAATGTTCTTTGGGGTTTGTTTTTCTTCTGTTCTCCTTTCCAAGGCTGGTTAGTAAAGGGCCCAAGTTTACATTAGCTCCTTTCCTTTCTGTAGCCATAAATTTGCTCCTTCTAACTCCTCTATTTTGCTCACTGCTCTCCCCACTCTTATCCCTGACTCCTTTTGTGTCTGTGAAAATGCAAAGTGAATGAAAACTCTGCAAGCAGTCAGGGATGTTGACTTCTTGTTTTTCTAGTTTTTATGTGGAAACTTCTGCTTGATTTTTTTTTTTCCTTTTTGCACTCAAAATACTACTGCAGGGATATAGTATACTGTAGAAATGCTATACAGCCTCATGTACTGCTTGATTACAACAAATAAAACCTGAAAACCAGGGTGATTGTTACAAGTGAATTCACAAACCTTTTTAGTTGTCAATGTATTCTAACAGTTATAGCCTGAAAAACGAAGAGCTGGTGTAACCTAACTTAAGCAGGATCCCAGCAGTGACTGTCAGGGAGTCCTGACACACAGTACTGATTGGATTGTTTTGTCTCCTAAGAAATGGTGCTTCATTTTTGTAGAGTGCTAATCATGAGTCAGAAGTGAAGTAACGCTTTCCCTTTATCACTCCTGAAATTGTAGTTTTACTTTTGTAAATCTAGCTTCTACAGGAGGTATTGCCTCTTTTCATGTTTTTGACACATTAAGAAAGACAGTTATTGTAACTGAGCTTCTTAAACAGTCTTAAGCTACATACCCTGCAAAGTGACTCTGAGAATAATTTCAAGGGAGGCTTTTTGCTGAATTTGTGGATATAAAGGGTATAAAGGGTTGGATTCTTAACTTTAGATCTGATCAAAGAGCCAGTACTCTGAATTTTGCCTAGGTATATGTGACACTTTGCCTTGCTGTGTTATACTCAAGTTACTAAAGCTCACTAAATGCTTTAAAAGTAATTACCATTTTGCCTGAAAATACAGTTTACAAGAAAACTATGGAAGAGTGAAGGGTTTTCACCCTGGGCCATATGTGCATACGCAGCCCATATGTGTATCCAGTGATTGAGCACAGGCTCTCAGTGTTGTCATTGATAACCTTGATACTCACTATTGACCATGCTACAGGCTTTTCTTTTTTTTTTTTCCCCAATGTGAAATGTTTCACCATACATGCAATGTGAGAGAGAACTGCAGAAAATGGAGGCCTGCGTTCTCTGTGCTGGGTGTGGGTTTAGCTGCATAAATGAGTGAGCTTGTGGGAAGCTGTGTCCCCATCTGTAAGGGGCAAGACTTACTGATCACTCTTGTTCTTGGGGCTAGAGGAGGGTAGAGGGTGACTTCTAGGTTGAAGTATAGTAGGAGGACAAGACATCACAGAGGGTACTGGGCTTCGCTGTTTAACCTAGGGTTGGTGCAAAATTCTCTCTGCCTGCTGTTCAAAGTTAGTGTAGACATCCTGCTGGTTCATAGAGCATGGAGGTAATCTGTGAAAGTTAATGTAGGGTTGCTCCTATGAGAAAATGAGTGTCACCTCATGGCAACAAACTGCTAAGTTGGACCACAATCTCCTCTAAGGCTATAAATTATTTTCAGTCTTGGGTGACATAACAGGAAGTCCAGCTGCTGGACCATGCTTACAGAGTACAGCATTAGGAGGAGGAGGTATATTTTGCATTAAAAATATTTGAAGAAAAAATATTTTAAGCCTCAGCTTGGGTTTTTTTCACAAAAGTTGATTTCCAGGGGGTAAAGGAAGTTTACAGTGAAAACATAAATGAGTTTGACTATTCCCTGGCCTAGGTTTGTTCCTTAAAACTATTGTGGTAGTTGGAATGTGTTAAAAAGCTGGGGCAAACATTCTGAAAGCTCCTCTAAAAAGGGCAATTAAAACCAAAAAGCAAAGTACAATATAAATCTTTAATAATTTGACTACAATAAATTAGTACAGATACTACTTATCGACAGGTTTTAGATACATTTGAGCAGAAAACACCATATGAGAGTACCTCTGTTTTAATTTGAAGTCACACTCCCTTCTTGGTGCGGTAGTGGTCACAGCGTCACCAAAGAGTAGTGACCAGTAATGAATGGTGTCGCACTCGACGATCCCTCCAGGGTTCTGATTCAATCTTTTGAGTTATAGGATCAGGACAAAATGAACTATTTTTCAGGCTTGTAAATATGTGACAAATGACAGTGCAGGAACTATTGATTCCAATCACACTGATACAATGTTTCATAGTCAGGACAGACCTGCTTTACAAATTACTTGCAAGTTGAACAGCAAAGCCATACATAACATGCTTCAAATCGTATCAATCTTCTAGGGTGTTTCTGTCACTAGATGCCTTCTGATTTGAATAAAACACCCAAAATTGAAATGTGTGTTTTAACTATTTTTCTGGATGGAACTCAGTGCAGCAGTGCTTTGACTTGAAGAGAAATCAGACACTGAGACTTGGGACCCTTAGGTAGGGTTTTGGGGCTCTTGTACAGCAGTGAGCACATGCTGTCATTTATCTAAGGTTGGCAATATTTAAATAGACTGAGGGTGTGAATAAGAGCCTCTTCTCTCCATAGAGATTGTTATTGCAATTATTGCAATACTAACAGCTAAAGATGAATCTAGGACATCTGAGATGCCTCTTGAGGAGCCAGTTTAATTTGGGGAGAATTTCTTCAAACAGTGCGCATTTATTGGAAAATGTAGTTGAATTTTCTGTGTTTCCAAAATAAGATTTTAATGTGACATTATCTTGATAAAACACTTTATTGATATTTTACAGTACAGGCTAATAGAAAATTCTTACTCTCTTGGAATAGAAAGACAATAATGAATGAAGAAAGAAATCATGTTGTGTACACATGTTGAATTCTTAGAGTTGTTCAGATGAGCCAAATGGATGTGGCAATATTAGTACATTACTTAACATACTACTGAACATTGTCAAGATGCTATGGCAATGAATAGTAACCTCTATAACCTAGATATTGTCTGTTGTATGAAAACAGGGAGTTGTGCTAGTTAAAATGGCTTACAATGTTTTTCAGTGGGATGTGAATGAATTTATTCATCTGAGAAGAGCTTTTGGTCATTAGTAGTCATATTCAAAGTTAGTTGCAGCAGGAAAACAATTTAAAGAAATCCATGTTCCTAATGAATTATTATAGTGCACTTTTGGTTACAGAAAGGGATGCATTAATCTGAGTTATGTAACTATTATTTCTATTTCCAGGCTTACTACCATTATCCAGAATTTAGATGTAGTTCTCTGTACTTATCACATACCTTTAAAGAAGCCCTGTATCATGATTTATTATAGACCTTTTTCCATGCTGCTTGAAGGAACAAGCCATCTGTGTACCATAAAGGTATGATAAAAAGCTTTACAGTTTTTTTTCAGTGTTTTCTGTGAGGCAGATCTAGGCAGTTATTACAAAGAACAGTTCATGTTTTAAAAGGTGCTTCTATGACTGTGAGCTCTGCTGGAGCAGCTGGGATGTAGTCCCATCATTTTATTCACACCCTTTCCCCTCCTTTATTCACATCTATTACTTCTCCCTTAAAATCTGATAAACCAGAAGGCAGGAGAGGTTAGGGAAATAGTAATGCTATAACCAATCTCCCACTAGAAAGTCAAGCTCCTGGCAAAGCTGTAATTAAGTAGGGTTTTGACTGAGCACATAACTGGATCAAACCATGTCATTGACTTAGTCTGCTCAAGCCAGGTCAAGCTTCATCTACTGACCTCGCTAAGTGAAATCTTACTCTGGAAGCTGTTCTAACTGGTGTATGCTGCTAAATCTAGGCTGTAAGTGCCTGGACTTTATTTGGCTGTGCAGGTTTTAATCTGTTATATTTCATGTTGGCATCCACACTTGAAAAGGGAGGTTCACTTACATCTTTTCATTTTGAATGGCAAATAGGAATACAGTAGCATGTTCCAAATCCTCTTTAAAATCCACCTGTAAGCATCAGCACAAACCTCAGGAAAGCCGCAGGAAAAGACAAGTTTAAGTATTATGGGTTCTTATTGTTACCTCAGCCAATTCTGATGCAAATTATGAATTGTTATGGTCATCTTTATTTGATGTAGGTAGTAAAATAATTTAAAGGGTGAGAATAAGGTGCATAGATGTGATGCTGAGGGACATGGTTTAGCTCCAGACTTGGTAGAGTTAGATATTAGTTGGAGTCTTTCTGAAGGACCTTTTTCCAACCAAAACAATTCTATGATTCTGTAACTTATATTCTTCTGTTTCTTTGGAGAAGTTTGGCATTCCTGAGTTTTTTGTCTTTGAATGACGCAGTGCACAGGGCATACATACTGATGCAAAAGTGTAAGAAAACAATGTTTTTTTTTCTTATTCCCTTACCATCCTCAAATGTATTGCTGCTGGGAGGCGTGGGGGGGAATTAGCTGTGGTAGCTCTGTAAGCAAAGGAGTAGACTTGTCTCTGTTTTTCCATGCTGCGCTGGTCATTTCAGCTGATGTACTGGTAGAGTTCACACTACATAAACCTGGAAAAAAAAAAAAAAGTCTTTCCGGTATGTCTGTGGGAAATCTATGGGAAGAGGACATAAAGACTGTGACCCTTAGCTCTTACATTCTCAGAAATGCATAGTGAGCCCAGACTGAGAGCTTTCAGGAAAAACACAATTAAACCTTTTTCTACTTAGTCAGACTGTGAACTGTGAGGCAACTGCATCAGCACCGGCTAGCTCCGTGCTGTGCCATGGTCTTTAGAAGAGAAAAGGCGACTCCCGGAGACAGGAAGACAGAGAGAGGGCGGAGAGGAGAGCCGACCCGACTCGGCATCTCTCGCGCAGGTGCCGGACACGGCGGAGTGGCTGGGGGCGTTGCCGGAGAAGCCGCGGGGGATGTAAACCCGGTGAAAGCAGAAGAGGCTCTGAGACTGCGAGCTGCGGGCAACAGCCTCCTTGCTCCTTGGAACCCCGCGAGTGGGGCGTGAGAGGAAAGGAGTGTGGTCAGACAGCTGGGAGCAAGTGGCACAGGGAGAACAAACAGTGACCGAGTGTGCCCCGGGGGCTCCTTTTGAGTTAGCTCAGTAGTTGGCACGAGCAGGGCATGTGGGCAGGACACAAGGTGTTTCAGTTTTACTGAAGGCATGATGGTGGCGACTCGGAGGCGGAAGACTGTGCTCTCTGCACCTGCCAAAATGGATATTCGTATCCAGGCCACAGGCTGTGAGGAATGCCACAGCCTTTCACTGGCAACGGGGGGCAATACTGACTATGGTTGTGTGAGGTGTGAGCAGGTTTTTGACCTGCTTAGCTGGATGGCACAGCTCCAGAATGAAGTGATGGAGCTCAGGGAAAAGGTGAGTAGGTTGAGAAACATCAGAGAGTGAGAGGGAAATTGATTACTTCCACAAACTGATCTTTACAAAAACAAAACACGAGTTAACTCTTAGTGGAGCAGAGGATTCAATATCCTCTCTTCAGCAAGTCCGCCGGCCTGCCTGTAGTAATTATAGTAATTCACATGCCCAGGGACAATGGGAACAGGTCACTACCCAACAAAACAAATGATACAAATGGAGTAAGCATGTTCCTTTAGGAAGCGCACCACTTACAGCACCCTTGCAGAACAGGTATGAGGCTCTACAGGAGGAACTGGTTGTGAGCAAGGACAAGGGTTCACGAAGGCCAGAAGTGCCACCAAGGCTGACTTGCCTCAGGCCGGACATAAAAACTGACCCTGAAAAGAAAAATCAAAGGGTCATTGTTGTAGGTGACTCCCTGCTGAGGGGAGTGGAGAGGCCCATATGCAGACCAAACCCTCTTCATAGAGAGGTCTGCTGTCTCCCTGGTGCCTGGGTAAAGGATGTTGTAGGTAAACTTCCCACCTTGTGAGTCCTTCAGACTATTACCATCTTCTGTTTTTCAGGTGGGTTGTGATGATGCAGTAATGAGAGACTCATAATCAATTAAAAGCGACTTCAGGACCTTGGGGCAACTGGTAAAGGGATCAGGAGCTTGAGTTGTGTTCTCCTCCATCCCTCTGACATCAGCAATGGGCAAGGGAATATTTAGGAAGAGCCAACAGGTCAATTGATGGCTCTGGGACTGGCGTTGTGGACAGGGCTTTGGAATCACAGCTCAGTTTACAAGGCACCAGATTTTGATTGCATGTTAGGAAGAAATTCTTCACCGTGAGGGTGGTGAGATGCTGGAACAGGTTGAATGGGGAGGCGGTAGAAGCCCCATTGCTGGAGGTTTTTAAGGCCAGGTTGGATATGGCTCTGAGCAACCTGATCTATTGTGAAGTGTCTCTGCCCGTAGCAGTGGGGAATGGAACTAGATGATTCTTGAGGTCCCTTCCAACCCTTACAATTCTATTCTATATTCTAGTTTCAGAATCTGGCATCCAGTGTGTAAGATTCATTTAATACGTAATGAATATAAAATTAAAGCTTGGTTAACAATTTATGACTTTTAGAATCACAGGTGTTGCGGTTGGAAGGGACCTCTGGAGATCATCTGGTCCATCTCTCCTGATCAAGCAGGGCCATCTAGAGCCAGTGGCCCAGAAGAATGTCCAGATGGATTTTTCAAGATCTCCAAGAATGGAGACTATCATTTCCCTGGGAAACCTGGGCCAGTGCTCAGTTGCACTACTAGTAAAAAATCGTTTCCTGATATTCAGACAGGACCTCCTGTGTTTTTATTTGCATCTGTTGCCCCTCATCCTGTCACTGGGCAGCACTGGAAAGAACCTGGCTTAGTCCTGTTCACACCTTCCCTTCAGGTGGACCCTTGGTCAAGATCTGTACATCATGTTCGAGCTTCTAGCCTGCCACCGCTTTTTCCTGCAGTAACCCATAATATTGTAGGAAAACAGCTACATATGTCTCCTGTAAAGTCTATTCCCAGCTGTCACGCTATGTGTTCAGCCATGTAGACACTTACTCGCTAAATTTAAACATATAACAACATTAAATCTGTTAAGTGATCTTTAAATTCATGGCATTAAAAAGAAAATTCAACTTGCAGCCTGGATTCAGGCAGACTAGTGAAGTGAACACTAGGAGTTCACAGCAGTGGCACCCAGAATCCCACTGCTTCTTGAGCCATACTGCTGGTGAGAAGGGATTATGTCCTGGCAGGGCTTTTTTACAGCCCTTGAAGGGATATCTTCTGCCTCTGAGCTGGCACAATTGCAATGCTGCTCCATCTGCATGCAGGCCTCAGAAGCAGCAGATGGCTGGCTGCTGTTATTAAACTGTGCCTCTTTCCCCAAAGAATTAAGGTTGTCCAAGTGTAATAACCTTTCGTTTTTATCTCAGGATTGTTCTCAAACAACAGTTAAAAGGGGGAAACTGCTGATAAAACATCCCTTCATCTTGGCAACTGTATTTAGATCTTCTGTGAATTTTGTATGACATATTCAAAGAAGAATTTAAATATTTACTTGACACCAAAATTGGAGAAAAAGCAAGGAAGAAAATCTGTTCAGTTTAAATAGAGATCAAGAGAACTGCGTGAATAAATTCTGGTGTGTAGTCTTTCTACATTTGTTAAGAAAGAAGGGAACGTATTACTTAGTATCACTTTGGTGCTGCCAGGATTTTATATCACTGAATGATCTTCCCGTCACCTTTGCCACCTTAGCATTTTTTTCCCCACTCAGGGAATGTTCTTTATTATCCATAAAAGCATAAAAAATAATTTCATTTAAAATTAGATGTGTACCTCCTCAGGTGTCTTCTATATTTCATTAATACTGAATAATGTCACCCTTCTGAAGAAATGCATTTCTAATAGAGCAATATTTTTGAAAGATATAACAAAATGATGTTTAAAGTGTCCAATGCTTGTAAATTCATCAGATATTATTTTAATTTTAATAGTATTGAGTCCAGAAATACTCTGTTCCTCATTCACTCAAGACTTTTCTACTGAGAAAAAAACAATTTAACATAACTCCTATTCTCAATGTTCAAATTTGTTTCTTCAAAGTAGTGTTTCCAGAATCTGGTAATATATTTAGGTATTGCTGTTTTATTCTGTGCTTAAAGCAAGCTTGTATGTATGATTTTGCACAAATAGGTAATGTGCCATTACTAATAGCCTACGTTTTAAACCATATCAAGCAACTTCTCTCAGCATGAAACAAATTAACTCTTTGGGATCTAAACCAGAAATCATTGATAGATCATAGTCAGGTCTTCAGGGTTAGCTTGAATCATAGTGCTAGGGGTGAGAGGTCAGAACTTCAAATACTTCCCAATTCGTTATTTCCTTTCTTAATAGCATTCACTTAGTTACAGCTGTTACTACTTCCAGAGCCAAATGTGTGGCCTTGTTTGATAAAGACAAGATTTCATTTAGGAAATGTGTGCAGTTTCTCCTTGACTTTGTAGGTGACACATTAAATGATCAAACCAACAGCCAGGTCACTTGTATGCACCACATGCACACAGCCGTTCAGTGCACCATCACATATGTTTAATCCTGAATAGGGCAGGGTGGAAATGGAAAAACTCCCTTTGCCCTCTAGTAAATAACTAGTTTGAATCTATTTAACTAAAACTAGCTGAAAATTGAAGCACTTTGGATGGACCTTTGGCTGAAGTGATTTTTCTCATCCCACCCATGGGCACATCCTATTCCTGTATAAAGACAACTTTGTGGACTGTGAACTGTGTTGGTACGCATGCTGTTGTAGAGGTTTGCTCTTTAAAGGCATGTCCAGAAGTAGAAAGGACATTACCCAAGTCCAGTAATTCCTTCCTGGCAGAATGGATCCCCGAGGGTCCAACGTAGTTGGCATATGTTAGACCAATCTGCTGGCTCATCTCATGTATTATGAGGTTATGGAGCACAGCTGTGTTGCTGAACTGGCTAGAGTGGTCTAGACTGCACTGCAGAGAACTAAAGTCTTAAATGGATGCTTTTGTAAACACCTTGTCCTGGAGTATGGACCTTATGTGGTTTCTTGCCTTAGAGTAACTTGAACAGTTTCAGAAGCGGTACGTTGGAATGCTCTTTTTTTCATGGAGGCAAGTGGCATTTGTAGTGTGTTTTCCCAAGAAAGCGTAGTGCTAATGGTTGCCTTCTGGAAGCAAGGTTGGGTTTGTAACTAGTAGTTTCTTAAAGTAATAGTTTGTCATTTGCCTGTGTCAATGTTTTCAGAACCTTAATTTAATCAATAATTTACAAATGTCTGGAATTAAATGTCAAGTGAAATTTCAAAATCTGGGTAAATGCATTAACTTTAAACAGGAGCTCTCCTTTCCTATTTCAGGTAAGCAATTAGTGTTTGACCTTCTCTAATTTTATTTTTCTTTCAAATGTTTTTATTTTCCCCCCTAAAATGTTTAGTTCCTCTCCTGGCTGAGAGGAAATATGATGCTTTGAATAAAGAATGCCATGGTATTTTGGTGATTTATTTAATTTTGCTCGTTTTGCCCTCAATTCACCAATCCCTAATCTAGTAAGCCTCTCTCCTGTGGTGCAGGGCACATCCTGAGTGCAATGACTGTGAGACTTTAAGAGCTAGCTCTACTTGGATAACCAGGGTCCTGGCTGCAGCTTCCACCTGGAAATTCATTAGATGCTAGCAAAACATTGTGTTCTTTGCAGTTAACACATTATTTACTTAAAAAAAAACCCAAACAAAAAAACAAACAAACAAAAAAACCCAAAACACAAAAAACCCTTCAAAAACCTGGTAACTCTGTCATTGGTTATAATTTGTTTGCTAAACAAATAGTTTGCTGTTGATGTTGGCCACAACTTGTGAGTCTATTTAAAATTCTGACTTTTCTGTAGCCCATAAAAACTGCTAATGTGTTTAGTGAGCTCCACATATTCCTTCTCCTTGTTCAGCATTTAAAGAATAAAATATGTACCCAAGTAAAAAGTGGTAGTAGCACACATTGGAAGTGGATTTTTGGAGACGTACTTACTTTTTTTTTCCCCACTTTGCTCTTCAAGTGGCTTTTATGACATCAGCCGAATGGGTAATTCCATGTCTGCTTCTAGTTCTGAATTAGTTTTTCATAGCATGACACCCAGAATAATGTTGATTTACAGTTCAACATTAATTTCAGGGAGTAGATAACATTGTTTTATTGTCACAGTGCTAAAATACTTCCATTGTTGTCCCTCTCATTTAGTATATTGACTCGAGACATAGTGAATTACATTTGCTTCTGGCTTTTCTAAGCAGAAACACATGAAATGCCATTGGTCAGTGGTAGCAGTAGGTATGTTCACTGCTTCATAACTAAAAGTTGCATAATTTGAAAAAGAACAGAAGGCTATTGAAACATGTGGTAGGTCATTCTGGTTGACCTTACAAGCATCTGAAGTGATTTCAGGGCCCAAACTTAATCAATAAATACAGTTTCTCTCTAGAATAAGTTTATTTCTGTCATTGTCAAGAGGTAATCTGTGTGCATCTGAATTCTTATCAGTGCTTCCAGGTTTAAAATTTTGGATGCACATTGTGCTCTGAAGCTGAAACTTGGGATGTGACATTGCATTGCACGCAACTAGAGTTGAAGTCAATAGACAGAGCCAAGCTCATGGTCAGTGTAAATTGAAACACCGATGTGAGGCGTTTATGTATAAGCTATTCATGATTTCCCTATGAGGAAAATACTACAGTATTAAAATGAATGTCCATATAAATGAAGACAAAATATTTAAAATAAACAACTAATGAATATTACAAGATAAATATCTTCAATATGCTCAGAAGGACAATCAGATAGAAAAATACTAGGAATCAAGTCCTGTTTGATCAAAGCAGTTGTTGTTAAATATTATTTAATTATTAAATATTATTTAAACCTGAGGTTAAACAGATCTGTAGGTTGTAACTGCTGTCACCAGAAATCCTGCTTCTGCAGGGCAATGAATGATCTGAGATACTGCATTTTCACTATCTGGTTTGAAAAGTTAAACCAGAGAAGAAATTAGTGGAAAAGTTAAAGCTACATAATATTTCCATAAATTCTAATTTGTCTGTAAATACACACTAGTTCAAAGACTTTAAAAGAGTCTTTCTATTCATTCATTTATAATAGGATTATTCTAGTGTACACTGTAGAAGGGATTTTCTATGCATCAGCTGCTATTGTATGACCATACATAATTGGGTCTAAGTGCTTACATCAGCTGTCTATTATGTGAAATTAATTTTTGGAACATATGCTGTTGTATTTATACCATTGTTGTTTCATGCTAGATTAATTCTTCAAGGGTTATAATCACATGACACTTATCATTTTAATTATGCCTCTTTAGTTGCAACATATGACAGCTTTTGACTTCTCACCCTCTCCTTCTGCATGTGTGACAGACAAAATTATTAATAAATGCCTGTTTATTATGTAGTTATGCTGTACATGTCCACAGGGTGTAGGCTGGCCTCATGTATTTTACCCGGAGTACAGTGTCAGCAGAGCCTTTGTGGTTTGCTAATGAGCTAAATCCTGCTAACACCACACACACTCTAAACTGCCAAAAGCCCTTTACACATTGAAACACATACAAAGACTCAGCTGGGTCCTTTGTATAAAAGATTAACTCTTTATTCCAATTAAAGATGAGCTGGCCTGGCTTGGTCCAAGCAATTAAGAACTGGAAGTAATGAACAGAATGATGGGCAAGGTGGTTTCATAACAACATTCAATCTTGTGATAGTAAAGACTTGTGGGGTTTTTTGTTTGTTTGGGTTTTTTTTTCAGATTTTGAACCTGGTAGGGACAAAGAGTTAGGTTCCTCAGAACTTTTCCTCATGCTGGTTTCTGAGATGAGATTTGTCAAATCCTGGTTTTGGCAAGTCTTATTTCTAGCAAGAAGCTAGTTTGGGCTGAAAGGTAGAGAGGGAAATCTTCTAGGATATCGTAATGCATGTAAACCCTGATATTCTGTACATAATCACTTCCTGCTGTGGTCTGAGTTGCACACTACTTGACTTTACATCATCAGTTAAGGGAAAAATAATTTCAAAATATTTTAGCTTTAAATCAATTTTGAAACTGTTGGCTTCAGACCTTCCTGGTCAAATTTTCATGCATTATTTTTCCTTTCCCTTTTCTTTCTTTCATTACTCTGAAATATCTTAAACTAGCTAAATGTGTATTTTGTTGAGCTGTTGTCTTGTTTAAAACTGGCTGAGTTGTGGTCAAGGGCAACTGACTATATGAAGCAGAAAAAGGAGCACATATACAGTGCTGCTCAAGAGCAAGGGAATTAAAATACCTTTTCAGCTAAGTAATATTGGAGTGGCTGGTGATGATAGGCAATACCTTTCCAGGCAGAAGCACAAGCTGGGTGTTTTTAGGTATACATGGACAGGTGATACTGTGTTGTCATCTTGTATGCCCCAGTGCCTCAGGACACTTCTCGACTCTTGTGCCTGAACTCATTGAAAGCAACAGGTATTTGTATTCCATGGAGTCCAGGTACAAATTTATAACTTAAAATAAACATAATGCTGTCTAAATAGGTCAGAAAAATCTGACCTGTGTAGGCAGAGGGATGTCCTGGGTCTGCTTGATCTCAGTTCATCAGGGTCAGCAGACTTGAACATCTACCTGCCTTCCAGCTGCGTATCCTGTGGCTCATATATCAGGTGGCATGCTGGCTATCCCAGTCCCTTACAGTTAAGGGAACAGCTTGTTTAAGTTGAAACAGCTGGCACAAAGTGGAGTAGCCTTATGATTGTAATTTTTTAAATAAGCAAATATCTGAACAAACAGGATGTTTTGAATCTGCTTTGCCAAGGTATTTTTTTCTTGTTAGTGATTTTTAAATCATGTCTGTCATGTGTATAATATATTTCTTGACACAGACTGAACAAATTGTTCTCATGCCCATTGCATGCTCTTTTATAAAGCATGAAAAGTATTAACAGAAAGTTCTATGCAGTGATATGTGAATTGACAGCCTTAGGGGTTGAGTTAAATAAGACTTTCAGTGGCATATTTGTTATCTCAAAAGAAAGCAAAGTTTATTCTCTCTCAAAACCTAAAATTACTATTGCTCCAATTAAATTTGACTTAGTAGGATAAAGGAAAGCCAAACTTGTCCTAATGCAATACCATTTCAGTAAATAAAGTTGCCTGATCTGAAGGAATTCAGTTCTTGTGTCCTGCTGGTATTTGAAACTGATTTTACTGTTTCCTTAAATGTAGCAATAAAGGCAGAAAAATCTCCAATCTGAGCCAGATATGTAGTTATTTAAATCCCAAGAATGCTGATGAGATGATAGCAGGCTTTTCAAAACTGTCACTAATGGGAATTACATGTCTAGGCTCTTAAAAGTCCCACTGAGTACAACTACTGTGTTAAATGTTTGAATACCTTTTATAAAAAATCTTTCAGGGCTGGACATAAACATCCATTAACTTTTAATGAGACAAAAGCTTTTTCAAAATTATTTTTTGTAACACTAACATGTTATTGTAATCTTAGTTTTTCTTTTTTTTTTTTTTTATAATCAAGTAATCCAGTAGATTTGAAGGGTAGCACAAAATAACCTTCCAGATGCATCAGTTAAAGCAGGTGACTGTGGCTGGGGGGAGGGCTGGTTTTCTTGTTCTTGCTCTGCTTTTTTTTTTTTACATGTTCTGTTTTTTTCACCTCCATAACCTTGTCTGATGGACATCCCTCACATTTACAATGCCTGATGTGCTTCCTGACATCTGTTCAATTTGATTTTCTATAATTTCCATTGATGCCCCTGTTTTCCTGCCATTAAACTAGTATATTGCCCAGCTGTATTCTGGGTCAAGAATGGGCAATCTTTTAAATCTAGTATAAGGTGAAATATGACTGTGGAAAGGGAAAGGGAGGAGGGGAAAGACAAGGATTATAAAACTGACTGAAGGGCTGTCTGTCCTAGAAAATGAAGGTGTGTGTTTTATCTGGGAGAGGGGAACAGAGTGAAGGTGCATGTATATTTAAGGGAAGAGTGTAATATATTTACTGGCACTGGAAGATTGTGTATCACCAACAGCTGAAATTCTGTGCCTGTAGTTGAGTTGAATACAAGCAGACAATATCATCCTTTCTACCCCACAGTGACTAGCCATTGACCTTAACCCTGAAGGAAAGGGGCACTCTCACTGGGGGAATTGCATGCTTACTCAGCCCTAAGCCACATCTGAGCCGAAGCTGCCAATTTTGCCAAATTATGTGTGATGCTTTTGAAATGTGGACTATTGTCCACTAGGGACTAAGCTGAAATGACTGAATTCATTTCACTTAGGTTTTCAATGGCAATAACATTATTTTAGAAAAAAAATACCGACTATAAAACATTTATCATTCTGATTTTATTCATCTTTGTCATTTACTTATGTTTCATGGTAGTTTGTAAAAGGCAGTGAAGTTAATGTCCCATTATTTCAAACCCCCAAGGTTAGATTTTCAGGCTTAAATTGAATTTAAAAACCACATGTATAGTTAATTCATACATTAACAAAATTTCTATCAATCACAAGAGCCTTGAGCTCTTGCAGATTTTTTCATGTTTTACTGAAATCACTAATAGCTGAAAGAGCCTGGAGATATTGAGATAGGAACTCTGAGATGCCTATGAGCAATAGACACAGAAATGCTTCCTTAGTCAATCTTTTGCATTCCTCTGCTGTGCAGAATAGCAAAGGGAAACTTAAAAGCCAATATACCTTTAGGTCATTGGTGCCAGTACTGGCAGAGCATCCTCTCGTGGTGCTGCTAGCAAGTGTAATAACGCTTACTGTGTTGTGTGGTAATATCAATTACCTTTTTAATTATTATTTTTTAAACTAAGACATAGAGCTTTAAACTGAACACTTTGACTTCACTAAATCAACTACTTAATTTCAATATAATTGCTTTGTCAGGAAACTTATCAAATTTTTCCTTTGAGGAACTTTTAGAACTGACTTTCATAGAGTCAATCATAGAATCAAGAAGGCTGGAAGAGACCTCAAAGATCATCGAGTCCAACCTGTCACCCTAAACCTCATGACTATCTAAACCATGGCACCAAGTGCCATGTCCAATCCCCTCTTGAACACCTCCAGGGATGGTGACTCCACCACCTCCCTGGGCAGCCCATTCCAATGGCCAACCACTCTCTCTGTAAAGAACTTCCTCCTCACCTCCAGCCTAAACCTCCCCTGGTGCAGCTTGAGACTGTGTCCTCTTGTTCTGGTGCTGGTTGCCTGGGAGAAGAGACCAACCCCCTCCTGGCTACAACCTCCCTTCAGGTAGTTGTAGACAGCAATGAGGTCACCCCTGAGCCTCCTCTTCTCCAGGCTAAACAGTCCCAGCTCCCTCAGCCTCTCCTCATAGGGCTTGTGCTCAAGGCCTCTCACCAGCCTCGTTGCCCTTCTCTGGACATGCTCCAGCAATTCAACATCTTTCCTAAACTGAGGGGCCCAGAACTGGACACAGTACTCAAGGTGTGGCCTAACCAGTGCTGTGTACAGGGGTACAATGACCTCCCTGCTCCTGCTGGCCACACTATTTCTGATGCAGGCCAGGATGCCATTGGCTCTCTTGGCCACCTGGGCACACTGCTGGCTCATGTTCAGGCAGCTGTCAACCAGTACCCCCAGGTCCCTTTCCACCTGGCTGCTCTCCAGCCACTCTGACCCCAGCCTGTAGCTCTGCATGGGGTTGTTGTGGCCAAAGTGCAGCACCCGGCACTTGGACTTGTTGAATGCCATCCTGTTGGACTCTGCCCATCTGTCCAGCCTGTCAAGGTCCCTCTGCAGGGCCCTTCTACCTTCTAACAGATCAACACCTGCTCCCAGCTTGGTGTCATCTGCAAATTTACTGATGATGGACTCAATCCCCTCATCCAGATATTGAAGAGGATGGGGCCCAGCACTGATCCCTGGGGGACACCACTAGTGACAGGCTGCCAGCTGGATGTGGCACCATTCACCACCACTCTCTGGACTCAGCCCTCCAGCCAGTTCCTAACCCAGTGCAGAGTGCTGCTGTCCAAGCCACAGGCTGCCAGCTTGGCCAGGAGTTTGCTGTGGGGGACAGTGTCAAAGGCCTTGCTGAAGTCCAGGTAGACTACAACCACAGCCTTTCCTACGTCCACCAGGCTGGTCACTGATCATAGAAGGAGATCAGGTTGGTGAGGCAGGACCTGCCCTTCCTAAATCCATGCTGGCTGGGCCTGATTCCTCGGCCATCCTTCAGGTGCGCAGTGATTGCCCCCAAGACAATCTGCTCCATGATTTTCCCTGGCACTGAGGTCAGGCTGACAGGCCTGTAGTTCCCAGGTTCTTCTGTCTGTCCCTTCTTGTGGATGGGCGTCACATTGGCCAGTTTCCAGTCTTCTGGGACCTCTCCAATGAGCCAGGACTGGTGGAAAACGATGGAGAGAGGCTTGGCCAGCTCATCTGCCAGCTCTTTCAGCACCCTAGGATGAATGTTCATGTTTTCCTGGAGAAAATGAAAATTTGTCCCAGAACTCTTTGCTCTTGGAGGCAGAATGATAATGTGTTTTGTATTTAGTGTTTTCTGGTTTGGGGAGTTTTTCTACATATCTTTTTTTCCTTGAATGAGGTTTCAGAAGAATCCTGTTGTTTTAGTTTTGAAAGGAACTAGAAATGCCCAGACAGCGAAAGCTGTGCCTCAAACTGTGTCCAACACAAGTGAAGAATGGTGGTGCTAGTATGTTCTTCCAGGCTTCAACTATGAGTCCCCACACATTTGGCTGCTTGCACAGCTGTGCATTTATAAATGCCCATAAAGCTGCCTCTCATCTTGGCTTGAGCTGTAGAATTACGGACAGCCTTAAACTCTGCCTTGCTTCAGCACTCTCTAAACCTGTTTGAGGCCATGCAAGCTCTGAGAAAACAATTATTTGATAGCCTATTTCTCTGTGGTTCATTGCTTGCAGAACAAAACTAACTTTTGGCAGAGCTGAGGATGAACAGATGTAGAGGCAACCAGGTCAGAGATGTTCCTTTTGGACAAAGAATGGAATATGGGAACTACCTCAAAGTGAACAAGGAAACCAAAATGATCTATCTATGATTTAAAATTAAAAAAAAAAACAGTAGGAAGGAATTAAAAACAATTGATCTTGTCCTCAAAGATTCCCTGTGTTTTTCCCACCCTGCAAAAGGCCACACTGTTCTCATACTCTGAAGCGAAAAGCTAGTAAAGACCCAGCTGACCATGAGGCACTTGCAGTTGCTTTTTGCACAATGGAAATGCTCACACCTTTACTGATCTGTTTCTGCATTCGCATTTCCAGAAAACTCTACCCAAGTAAACTTTTTTCCATAAAACCTTGCTTGTTGCCTTTTACCAGCTGTGTTTGTTTCTTGCACTTGTTTCTATTGTATTTTTTAGCATAAAAAGGATACCCAGACCACTACTTCAACAAAGCTGCAAAAGCCACTAATTGTGGCAGAGACTTTCTAAGAAACTGATGGGTCATTTCCTGCTGTGTATTACAGTCTGTGGTGCATCTATTTTGTTTTCAGATGAGGAGAAAAAGAATAGAATTTGTGGTTTTCAGATCTATGGAAATAAAATTTTCTGATTTGTATGTATAATTATTTTAAGTCTTGGAAGAGAACTGGAAATAAATTACCTGCCAAGCATTTTCACCTCAGTTCATTTCAAAGCCAGCTTCTTCTGTAGCTTGGTAATGGTTAGAAGAAAATGAATTTGGCCTCTTGCTGGTAATCACGTTTCTCCTCTGCATTACTTAACATTGTGGTAGGACTGAAAATTAATCTCCTTCTCCAGTTTTAAACCACCTTGACAATAAATAAGTGGCTGGCCTTTGAGTCAGTTCTGCCTTTAGGAAAGCAAGTGCAATGGTCATGTCAGGCTGCTTATTCAGATGACTTCTTGCTAACATGAACCAAGTGCTGAGCTGACTTGGCTCATCCCGTCTGTGTCAGTTGCTAGCATACATGAAGATCCCCTAGACCTTGAGAAGAAACAGAGTGGGCAGCAGCCAACACATTCTTTTCTCTGGAAAAAGTCCCTGATTCTGCTGCTTGTGCACTGGGTGGTGTTAAGGCAGTTAAGTGACACTCCAGGCAATGGAACACAACATCCCTTCAGAAAATGCATTTTGGGGGAAATCTTGGAAGGGAGTCTTCCTGTGTTATTGAGGGCCATAAGTCTTATTATTCAGACCATCAACATCAATTTTATCATCTTGTTATTACCTTAAATTGTGATATAATCCTTATCTACAACTCTACCACTTAAAAAAAAAAGCTACAGGGATGCAATATAAGGAGCAGGATAATGATATGAAAGAAACATAATTTTGTACTTAATTTTTCATCATTGAATTATGCTTGCTGAAAAGCTTCTCTCTATCCCCATCAGAATCTCATTACAGGTCAACTTGCAAAGTAAAGGGACACTCTGTAAAAAGTGAAAGTGACAGAATTTCTGAGCTGGCAGAGGGCCCAATTCTACAATTATTCACCTTTTGTCAAAGTGGGATGTGTTCAGTCCCGTATGTATTTAAGAGGAAACATCAGAAAATATTCACCCTACGTTATCTGGAGTCTCTCTTTTCTGGTGAAATTTTTTGTGCCCTCATATGTAAGACATTGAGCTCTTTGCAGAGGCAGCCTAACAGCACAGCTTTTAGGAAACTGGACTGATTTACACCAGCTTCATATTGGCAGAGACAGTTGTGTTATTCCCTGTACTCTGTATTTAGTGTTAACCCCTTTTGACTTTTTAATGTGTGTTTTGTTTGGGGGTTTTTTTCTGCTTCAGAGCGTACATAACTGTACTTGCAGATTTATTCCAAAGCAGCCATTACATTAGTGCACAGCCAGTTGCTCCTTCAGACACAGAAGAAAGATGCTTTCTAGTTAACAGGGCAAATGTCACCTGTATTGGATCAGCCTATAGGTTGTTTTTCCTTCAGCAATTAAATACAGTCTTCAAATTCAAGCTTATAATAGCTGATGTGGAAACGGTTGTGAACATGAAGTGCTCAAATAACAGTACAAATAATTATGAGTGTCTGTTACTGGGTTCAACTTCGAAGATTTTCGTTGGTTTCCTTTATCTCAGGCTCTTGGGTCTCTTAACAAGAGACCAGAAAATTGACTTCAAGAATGCTTTCCGTTATATAACTGATGTAGCTTTAAAATAAAGCAACTAGTTATTCAGACAAATAAATTGGTTATTGTGTGTTGAATAAACTGGAGAAAGAGTAACAAAAACTAGGGAACTTATGAGTAAAAATGATGGGTTAGTTCTTCTACATGCCATCACCTTTAGTTTTCTTTTCAGCTGTGGGATCAGAATTTGACTTGATGCACGTAAGCTAGTGTCACTTCTTCAAATCCTGCAGGAGAAAATGACCTTTGCAATGCCTCCCCTACTATTCTGTAGCATAACTAAATTTTACTCTAAATTACCTCTAGTGCCTACTAATACATAAAATTACAAGTATATAGCACACTGGAATAGAAAATGGGTACTAAAATGATCTTGAATAAAGAGAAAGCTGGTTGGTCAAAAGATAAATGTCTGCAGATAGTGTCTATATAATAAAACTGCTTTTATTATATTTTTGGCATTGCTCCTGTAAGTTTTCCATGAGCAAACATAATAAATAAATATCAATGATAGGAAGGAATAAGAAAATTCTTCCTATTAAAATTAAATGCCAGTTTCTAAAAACTGTTAGCCAACAGCACTCACAAATGAATGACTCTTGAAGAATAAAAAGAAAAATCAAGACACTCTAAAGCATGTAATATTTTTCTAGTCAACAGTCCCTTAGGTTTCAAGGTTGGTATTGTCAAAAACTCAACCACAAACTCCAGCTCTTCTAGCATGGGCTTCTGACATAAAACGAACAATGACTGAATTCATGTTGAAATAGATGATATTGCTCACATTCAAATGAAGTGGCCTTTATATGAGCTAAGGGCTTGATTTTATTGGTGAAGTGGCAGAAAATTTCATAAATGCAAAATAAGGCAAGGAGTGAAATCTGGAATGAGAGCACAAAGAAATCCTTGGGCCTTAGTCTTAGAGATGTTTGGTGTCATTGCCTGCTGGAAGTTGATTTTTCTAGTTAACATATACCTGTTCAGAGCTGCAAAGGGTAAGGACAGGTGGACAGGTTAATGCCCAGCTGCAGACCTGCTGAAGAGAAAGGAAGAAAATTATTTGTGTAAACACAGCATTTCCAAAATGCCACCTGGGCCACTGAGTGTTCGTTTAATACCTCAGGGGAAGCTGCAAAACGCAGCCCTGAGGCAGCTATGCTTTTGTTATTTGACTAATAACAGTGTATATTAAAAAAGAGAATTTAACTTAGCAATGATTAGTATTCAGCTTTTTATCATCGCTGCAGATGCTGTGATATTTATTTTTGCAATTAATAGGCTTGAATCAATTCTTTAAGCATCTTTCTGTTATGATTTACAGGGCATATTGAGCTATCAAACCTATCGAAAGCATTAATCTTTAATATGAGGGCAATTCACTTATCTTGCCAGAAAGTTTTAATTAGAAGGAAATTCTTCATCTCTGTGATGCTTAGCTGTATTAATCTTTCTGCATGGGTGTATCAAGTTTTGGCTGCAGGAACAATGTTTTAATTTAATTAATTCTTAAGGGAAAAAAGTTGTTCTGAAGATTGAGCTTAGCTCTGGTTTGCTAGACAAGCGCTTCTGCCCTTGAGTAGAAAGATATTTTACAAATTGTGCCGATTTGGGAAGTTGAACAATGGGTTTTGTGTTTATAACCTTGGAGTGTGCGAGCGGCTCTGTGTGTTCTGGCAGGACAGGGAAGGGATTCTGCAACTGCCTGGTGAGCTCTCTAACACCCCTTTGTCTCCTTTCTCACAGCAACAGGACTGAGAGCATGACTGAGATCAGAACTTAGGGCCTCTAGAAAGCTGATGAATGTAGAACACTTTCTCCAGAAGTAACTACAACTGCAATGATCAGAAATGGTAGTGCAATCAAATCTTTTTGTCACGTGATACATTACCAAAATGAGAATTTTTCTTTCATTCCAGGAAAAGATTTTAGACATTATTATTGTCAATATATTAGTGGTAAGCCTTGATTAAGATGATTTGAACAAGAGAAAAGCATTTTTCAAAGTTTCTAATTTATCCTAAATTACATTATACAGAAGCTGCTATTTTTCTTTAGTAAACTAATTGCATGAACTTAGAGAACACTTTTTTCTTCATTTAATATAAAACAAACAAGCACAAAAAACCCAAACCAACCAACCAAAAAAAAAAAAATAAAAACAACCCACAAAGCCCCAGGCAAACTAAACCCAAAAAATAATTCCAAGTATTTAAAAAAGTTCACAAGAAGAAAAAAAATGCCCTAAGAATGTTCTGATCCTGGCTATATAGCTATAGTGGGAAACAGATAAGTATTATTCATCATAATTTCTGAGTTTCCAGGAAATTGTTAGTGTATTCATGTCCAGTCTTAAAAAACAGATGCATGTTTCTTTCTGAATCTACATCCTTCCAAACAGCAAATCTAATTTATATGTTATATTTTGCCTCTTTCTGCCCACCTTCCAAAATTAAGGACGTGAAAATAATACAAGAATTTAGTGAAAGTACATTTTTGTTACTTACAGTTGTAGATGTTTGATATGCAGTTGGGAGTTTTGTGGTTAAAAAACACCAGTCTTTCATTCTCTGAAGTCTGATATTTTCCTATTCTTAAAAACTGCTGTCCTTTGAAGCAGGTACCCTGTTACATTTCTCTTGCAGAATTCAATGTATGAATATTCTTATGTCCATGTGAATTGTAAGTCTGCTCATAGCAGTCATCCACTTGTACTTTTTGTTTTCCTGAACACGCTGGTTGCATCTGTTTTGAAAAGTCTGTGAAGCTGAATTTTTGGTTTGATTCTCTTCTCAAATATCAAAAATGTGCATCCTGTCTGTATCTTATTCTTTGTCCTAGCCCTTCCTAACTTGGTTTGCCAGAACAGAAAGATGAAGGTTCATGCCTCTTTCTCAGTTGCATAGTTCTTTGGAGAAGCTGAATATCTTAGAAGTAAAGTTTCTGCTGTTATTTTGTATCTTTGGTTTCATTTCTTGGCTGTAATACGTTTTACAGCTCTTGTTCTGAAATTCAGAAATCTTGAGCAATAGACTTGCATGGCATTTTAGTGACTTAAATGATACTTGGGCTGCTAGTTGTTTTACAAAGGTAGTAAAGCTGACAGTGAAGCTCTGAAGAGGTGCAGAACTCTTCCATAGATCATGGACTTGTAACCAAGGACTGGCATGGACAGAAGTAACCTATGCTTTCAGTAATTCAGTGTCATCATAGCAATACAGTATTTGTACATTTTCTGCTTCTGACAGAGAAGTTTGACTCAAGACTTAACTTTTCTCCCTTCTAGAGATGGGTCCCAGGTCAGGGCTGAAGCATGTTGAAATAGCTCCTCAGAAAAGTAGCTACTGTATACTGCAAGTGTTTGTAATGTATTTGTGCAGTGGATCAATGGCTTAGATTTTCAGAGTCATAAATCTGGAAGTTCAACAGCTTTCAAAAGCAGTGCATGCTCTTGCAAAAAGTAACCTAATGGTTGAGCAGAGATTTCAGTAATGGGATCAACTCTGCTCATAGAAAGCAAAACAACAGGAAGAGTGTTTTCAAAATTAAGAAATCCTAGCAAAACAAAGCATCCATCAGATAAAACAGAATCATCTAAATACATTAGCTGAATTCCAAAGGCAGATATAAATAACCTAGTACTAAACATTCAGACTTCATAAATGAATGTGCTAATAGGCACTTACCGAAGTACGCTGCAGTGCTTTTGCATGGGTCGAATATCCATAACCTTGAAGGTATTTCTGTATTAGCAGAATAGATGTTTAGCTCTTATACCCTCAATTCCATTGAGTGAATATTTGTGATATGGGCCCAGCTGCCAGACTTAAGCACTTAGGGATTTCAGGCACCCAGGATTGTGTTTAGAACACAGGTCCTAAACAGGTCTAGCAGTAGAATTATCAAACAATTACAGTTATGATTATTTTTTTTGCAAATTTTTTAATGCATTCGCATGAACTTAATGCTTGTGTTATTTTTGGTGTACACTATGTTTGTACTCTGTATTCATCTTTGTGGAGGGAAAATAGTTACAGAAGTGTATTAATTTGCTTGGCAAATGTCCACTTTCTCCAAAGCATGATTATGTTACAGGCTAGCATGTTCAGCTGTGTCTGAAAATAGAACCCTTCTGTGGATTTCATGTGCTGTATCAAGAAATCTTCAAACTGCAATATGTATAGGATCCACCTGCCTTATAAGGCACTTACGTACAATATTCTCTTTGAAAATTTTCTGGCTCCCAAATACTGTGCATGAAGGTCTACTACATTCTCCTTTATTACAGCAACATCTCCTCATGACATTCAAAATGCTTGTCTTTCAAGGATGCTGTTATAATAAGGCCCAGAGTGTTTTTAATAAATTCATAGAGATCAATGAGTAGTTCAGGAAATATCTTCACAGTCACATGTGTGAAGCAGCAATATGAAAGCTAGGAAAGAGCAGCTGTAGTTGCAAATGAAATTATGAAATTATGAAAGGTAATGCTTTTTTGTTAATGTATGAGTGTTAAATTTTTGTCGTGGAAGAAAATCCTGAAAATTTCAGGATATTGAATTCCACCATTTTTTTTGCTTTGGGAATTCAAGGATTCCCATATTTTGATGAAAATTGGCCTAAAGGAATAATCCAGGACTCTTAAATACTCAAAGCTAATAAAATAATGAGCTTGTAACACTTCCTGTAATTCTTGACTGTGTTGTGGCTACCAATGAAAATTAGATGACTCATTGCCAGGTAATTACTTCTTCTTTACTATGTCCATATATCTAGCTTAAATGCATTAAAAAACAGGTGATGATTTAGCAGTGCCCATGTACCCAGGGTGTCATAACAAGATTTAAATGCTCTTTTGAACAAGTAGCTTTTTATAAACATACAGGAGCAATTTTACATTTTAGAAAGAAGATGTGTTTCTGTTGTTGTTATATACCAGTTATTTATTATTTAAACTTTTCATACAAGATGCTCTAAAGTCATTTTATTGAAGCTACATGCTTTATAAATAAATCGAGCAGTTTGTCACAACGTCCTCCGTAAATATGTGGTCACAGATTATGACAGTTAGTTATTGTAATGCCAGAACTAAATAATTAAGGCAGATGGATGATTCTAAATTCACAGACTTTCAATTGTGTATGTTTATTCTTTAGAAAACAAATTTTAAATTGAATGAACATAGATAAACTGTGCAAGAAGTCAATTAAATAGTTTTAATTAGAAACCTTATGAAAGAGCCTTCTTCACACTTAGTCTAGAAAGCTAATGTAAAAAGTGAGTATTTTAATGAAATACTGCTGAAAAAGAAATGCGTCAGAAACTGCTGTTCTCAGTCAGAGTAGAACCTATCACTGTTGCTCTCCAAAACAGCTAAACTGCTCTTGATTTCCAAAGAGGGAGAATCACTCCTCTTTACAATTGCTTTAAGTCAGTTTTGCTCTTTAGAAATCCAGGAGAAAGAAGAATGAGGCTGTGTGGGTTTTTTTGTCTATCAGTCTGCATAATCAATAGTTGACACAAAAGGACTAATTGCTCTTAGCATTTAAAAAGAAGTGCTTATTAGCACAAAAGCTGTGTATCCTCTTATTGTAGTTAGTAACTCTACTACTCTGATACTTATCTCCAGTCACAATCAGATAAAAGGAGCTGATTTCAGACAGGATCTGAGGAACAACTATGAACTATAGGAAAGTGGAAAAAACGTGATGTTAGAAGTATAATCCAGTCTGTCAAGAAGTTTCTCTTTATTGTTATTGAAGGATTGGTCTGATGCCTTTCCACCTTACTTTTATTAATATTGCAATCAAGATAAGCTAGGAGAGAGAGATTTTATGTTCCTTGAAATTCAATTAAATAACACTTAGTTTTTAATGTTTTAAAGTATTTTACCTCTTAAAATTTTGTAATCATATCTGTCCTGCATTTCCTTCCTTATCTGGAATCTAGAAATGTAGTAGAATTGTAGTAAAAAGATAACACCATTTTGAGATGCTTTATTTTAAAATAGTAACAGGAATAGGCATAAACAAAATGTAAAGTGCCTTCCCCTGGCTGACTACATCAGATAATGCTCCAGACAATTGATTTTGTTGCTTGCACTTATGTATGAAGCAATGTGTTGGCCTGAATCAGCACATATGTATCATGAGGATACAGAAAAGGCTAATTCTACTTGCCAAAGAGTGTGTGTGTGTGAAACCATCAGTGTGCACCTACTAAAATGCTTGCAAATTACACAATATTGCTCAGCGTTTCCCACTGTAAATTTTATATTAGTAATTTACTGTACTCAAGACTTTTTGGAGTTGTCTCAATTTTAAAAGCTTTCTGCAGAAAGACTCCTGAAATGTTAGCTATCAATGAAGCAACTTAAGTGCCTTCCACAGCTAGTGTTTTCATGTTGATCCTCAAACATGTTCTGAACTCTAATTAAATGACTGAGAAAACTGGTGTTAATTTCTGTGGTGGTTGGATCAGAGCTGTGTTCCCTGCAGCTTGTGGTGGGGAAGCAGTGTACAGCTCACTGAAAGTAGGACACTGTGCAAAAGAATTGAGTGTCGTCATCTCATCTTAAAAATGTAATAGACATATATTGAGATGGTTTGCAGAAGCAAGGATGCAGAACCTAGATATTCTATTTCCTACAGAAGCAAAGCATTTTTTGTGTTCCAAAGCTTCATGAAGTTGGCTTCCCCCTGTGCCATTCCCCAGTTTTCTGCTGTCTTCATTTTCAGTTGTTTGCTGGGTATCCATGCAGCAGCTCATGCTGCCACAGCAAGGTAGGACCGAAGGGACAGAAGGCAGCTGTTAGCAGGCTTGTTCCAGAAGGTTGAATTGCAGAGAAACTTCACTTTCAAATTGCCTTTGCTTACCACTAGATATCTAAACACATATTTAGATATCTACATGGACATCATCTGGTTGCTTCCTGAGATCCATGATGAACACAAAATGCTTTTTTCAGTCATAGTCAAACCCATCACTGTTGCTCTCCAAAACAGCTAAACTGCTCTTGATTTCCAAAGATGGAGAATCACTTGGCTTTACAATTGCTTTAAATCAGGTATTTTTTTTCATTTCTGGATTCCTTCTAAATTACTGCTTTAGGAGCTAGAACGAATGCTTTTTATTTTTTCTGTGCCTTTGGTACACAGAATACCTGGTTCTGATGTCTAACTGCTTTATATGATAATGTTGCTACCAACATCTCTAGTTCTAATGGAAAGTTTCTGTTTTTTTTCTCCTTGATATGTTAACAGAATACATAAATCATCACACACAATTTTTCAAAGATATTTTAAAGTATTCTTTAACTCCCATAACTGAAAATGTTTTCCTAAGCAGATACTGCTAACAGTACTCTCAATTTGCTCCAGACCTTATTAAATTATTATACCAAAAAAACCAGAAGCCCTGCTATAGAAATCTAGATTGTTCAGAATAAACACAGCCTGACTGTTTGGGCACATAAAATGGACAAAGGTCTGTTTCTTAAAGATAACTCCCCCTGCAGAAGTGGGCTTTTTCCCCCTTCCCTCTTACATTTATTCCTAAAGATTCCTTCCATCAATGTATGACTAAGTCATTCTTTTATCTTGGTTTTTGTGAAAAGCTACTTTTCCCTTATGGCTCCTTTTGGCCTAGAGCTTGTGAACCTTCAGTCCTTGTCAGTATGGAGTGTAGGAATATAAAATTTTCTGCAAATTGCCCCAGTGCATTAGCACTAGAGCTATGTGAACCTTTCCAAGTGCGATTTGAAAGGATTACTTTCAAATCATGACTTCTGTGGGAGATCCGGTTCATATGGGTTCACAGGCCAACCAGTTAAAGGAGAGGTTTCAGGCTGAGCCACCCCCTCCCTTCTCCCTGTGCGTTTTCTCATGGGTTGGATCTCATTACAAACCCACAGGCAAGGTAGAGGGTCAGTCACATCATGTTAATTCATACAGGTTGCCTGGTTCACTGGGACTAGAATCTGAATTAAAGGTGAGAAGTTTATCACTGCAACAGAACTCTCATCTTAGAAAAACAAGCATCTCTAAAATAGGTCTCTAATTATCATATGAATCAAAACCTTAAATAAAACCAAGATCATTTTAAATAATTGAGAGAATAATACAGGGAATCAATCTTCCCTTGCCAGGAATACTCAGAGGTTGGCTTTACTTCTAACACAACCAAAACTCTGATCTCAAGGAACTGTTCCTTTCAGAAGCTTGGGTATAATTACATGAGCTGAAATATAAAATAATAATGAGTCAGTTCTTTATGCCTTGGAGAATTACAGTGTGAGAGCCATAAGGGGAAGAAACATTTTAATAACTTTTCTTGATGGAGAGGTGAACTTAACTGAAATGCCCTAATTTTTCTAAGAGAAGGAAAAAAGCAAAAATGCCCTCAGCTGAGCAAAAATGACACTAGATAGCTTTGATCCTATGCATTAAGCTTAAATAATCAGGAAAATGTAAGAAGCATGAAATAATTTTCCAATATGAGGCCTCTTAAGGAATTAACTTGAAATACATTTTAAGCATCATGAGTTTTACTGTGGTTGGTTTGAGCAGCAAGTGGTACACCAAGCAGTTTTTGCTTCATACAATTAGCCTTGTATTGCAATTGTATTAAAAGATTATTGTATTAAAATGTGTTTATCTCTTGACCTTGAGAGAGTAAACTCCAGAGTTTGGATTTTTACCAATGGATGTCCATGCAGGGTTATATACCTCATTGTACCTGGTGCTTTCACTTGACTAGATTGTCCTCATCAAAAATGCAGTTTGGTTTGATCTGGATATGTGCTATGCATACATGAGTTGTCTTTGGCAACTATGGGAATATTTAGAGATGAATGTGGAGTACGTGTGCACAAGTTCTAGACTCAGCATATACAACAGCAGCAACTGCACTACTTCTGAAGGTATTCAGTAGAGTAGATTTGAACCTAAAATGGCTGACTAGATTCTAAATAATCCCCTAGGAAACAGTTTAGTCTAGGCCATTATCTTGATAGTTCATAATTAGGTTCAATAATAAAGCTTGTTTTGCTGACCTAGGTCAGATCATGGCGTCCACCGCATCTGTGCGCAGTGACCTTGCTCTGAGAGTGTATTGTTAGAAAATCCATTATTATCATCACATACACTTCGGAGAAGTGGCTGTTTTGTGAATTGATGGTGTGATGTTGCCACTTTAGATAAAAGAATCCATGAATTATTGACTTAATGAGTTAATGTTGCTTGATTTCACAACAAGGTCTTTTTAGTCTGCATGCTATTTACCGAACACATAATCACAACATATGAAAGAAGGCACAGATAACAATACAGTGCATTTATGACCCTCTTCTCACAAAGCAAAGTGTTAGCTAAGAATTGTTCTGTTTCTTTTAGAAAACCATTAAAATGTAGGTAATTATAAGCAATTCCTGTTTAAACAATTAACAAATAAAATGTTTATTTGTCCCTGACCTTTTCTTTTTTTTTAAAATCCCTTCCTTCTATTTGGTTTAAGTCTATCAACAAGAACTTACAAATTTTTTTTGGAACCTAAGCACATCTTTGTCATTATGACTAAGTTTAATGCTACTGTCATATGAAGGTCCAGAAAAGGCTATTAAAGTCAATCCATGTCATCCACAGTTCATATTTATTGTTGGTCTGTTTGGTTTTTTACATTTTTTTTCTTTTAAAGCAGAGTTTTCTGGTAAATTTATGATACTCAGAAAACTTAAGAATATGAAGGGTTTGTTACAGAATGTAATTTACGAGAGGAAAGTGGGAAAATACACAGTGTATGTACCAGAGTAGATATAAGCATCAGGTTTCAAATACCTATGTGCCTTTGATCCCAAGGTGTGAAGCCCCAGCTCTGTTAACTGCTGACACTTGCCAGATATATAAAATAAGACCTTTATGCTGTGTCTTATGGAAATGTAACTCTCACTAAAAGTGGAGGGAAATTTGTTTTCACAGAGACTGAGGATTGTAGAATTCAGTTCCATATGTCTTTTGGAGGGGACCATGTCAACCAACAACCTCACATTCTTCTGAGGTTTACGTTAGTTCTTAATTAACTTTATGCAAAACCAGGTGTCTGTATAGAATTGTCTCAGTAGGTATTTGTCTCTATGTAATTCCCACCTTTAGCTTCTCTGGAAATAGTTTAGTTCAAATATGCTAGCCATGTATGATATAAAATACTGTCAAGAGAAAACTTGATTTTGGCACTTTTTTTTTTTTTTTTTAACGTTTCAGTCTTTGAATAGTGTTAATTGCTTCGTCTTTTCTACTGTTGTCCCAGTGGCCTAAGGAGTTGCCGGAAGGGACAGATTGTGTCACCAGTGGTGAACAGGCTGATGCTTAGATGCAAAACACACAGTCAATGGGCTGGATCTCATGGTTGCTTTCAATGAGTTTTTCATGTTCTATTTATTTTCTATATATCACAAAGGACTTTGGTCTACCTGGAAAATGGAAAGTGTGCAGCCATAAATCCAGAAGTACAATGGCAATGGGGTGTTGCCCCTGGTAGTGCAGCTGGGGTGAGGTAGGGGGACACCTGGAAAGAAGCCATCCTAGGCAGTCTGGAAACTTCTTGGTGCAAAGATGCTATAAGCTTGCATCCATGCAAAGCCAGCAATCTTGTAACCTGTGAGCACTGAAACAAAGCAAGCTGAGCACAGTCTCTGTGATGCTACCTAAGATGCAAGACTTCTCTAAGCTTGTTGGAATCACTGAGCTCGCAAATCATCAAGATTTCAAATATTTTCAAATTGCTAAAAACCACCCAAAGTGTTCTGCAGGAACCCAAGAATTAAGAACATGAAAGTGCACACAAAACTAATTGTGTACACCTGACAGCTCTGGTCACAAACACATGGTTAGTTAGCTGGAAGCAGCCCTTGAAATTCACTGGAAAATAAGAATTTTGCCTGTTTATACACCATAAGTTACTGTAACATAACATTGCTTTATTCTGTGTGATACTTACTGTATTTCAAAGCCAGGAAAAACCTGCATAGAAGATAAAATACTTCAGTCACAGTGAAACCTTTTTTTAATGGAAAAAGTATTTCCAATCTTCAATGTTGGTCTGTTAATCTCATTCCTTGATCTTCAATCTTCCAAAAAATTTTTTTAATCCTATCTACCTTTCACTGTCATATTAGTACACTGTGATTACTGTTGTTAAAATGAAAATGGGTTAATGATTATCTAATTATTTTGAAGAATCGTCATAGCCATTTTGAAATATTACTAAGAAAAGGAAGAACAACTCCTTTTCTTCACTTTTTACAAAATAAATTGTAAAGAGGGAGGAGCATTAGGGCTCTCAACTGAGGATTCCTCAGCTTTGCAGTTACCCGTTCAGTATTACTGTTATTCAGAAGAGATAGTTTAGATCGCTACCTAACTCTTGCAAGAGTGGATAGATTATTTTGCTCTGTTTAACAGTATCCATCCCATGATGGGAAAGGAGAAGGTGCAAGACCTGCACAAAACACGAGTTTTCTAAGAGATGGTGAAGAGGAAGTACAAATCGGTCAGGTGCTTGTGAAGCAGGCAGCATCAGCAGGGACAACACACACACGTTCGCCTTTCCCTCCTCGGTTACTGCCCAGGTTCACTGTGGTTGGTGTTCACTGCAGGTGTGCTCGGCACTGACCCAAAATCACATAGCAGGAAACAAGAGCCTACTGAACGTTAGGACGAGGGAAGGGCAGACTTCTGGCCATTTGTCTTTCCCAAGTGCTGTGCTCTTTGTAAATGAAAGAGGGCAATCGATAGGGCAATAAGGAAGGAGGACAAGGAGCCTGCTGGTAGCACTGCATGGGAAGGTCTACTCCTTCCAGAGGTCTCACAATTTGCCAGATCATGCTAACTCGCCAGTCACAGGTCAGGGAAGTGAGATGGGCAGAGCTTTCATTAGGATTGTGGGAGAGTGCTGGAATATATAAAGGCATTTTGTTGCTTTACAGTCTTGTGTTCCTATCATAGAGCATTACACAGAGGTGGAAGGGGAGGTAAAGGTTTCTTTGGTGTTTTGGTTCAATGTTTTTTCTGTACACTGAATGCTCAGCCCAGATTCACAATGAGAATTGCTTTCCTTCTACTGGGATAGAACACAGACCTTGACTGTTGTATCTCCCTGTACATGCACTCAGCTGCTGGGAATGTTGACAGTGCCCCCTGGTATTTTTGCTTATGCCATGCAACCCCCCCAAAAAAACCTGTGTGGACAAACTCAGACTGGTAATGCATATATCTGCATAGCAGTAGATGCATTTTGAAGTTTTTTGAGGGTTGTGTATGTGTGCTCTCTTTTTTCCTTTTTTGTACCATCCTTCCTCCATGCTGTGAATCAGTTTTACAAGCCTTTCAGGGCACACAACCTGAATAATTCACTTTAAAACTTTTAAGTCTGAGTTGAGAGCCTTTCTGTGCCTCACAACACTGCAATTCAGATATATGAAATCTTATGATCTACCAGAACTTTATACCTGAAAAGACCTACACAGAACAACCACAGGGGTGAACTTGTAGTTCCTTCCCTCTTTGTTTAAAGTACTAATGTCTAACCTTCACCATTGTCAGATTTTGGACTTTAAACCTCGTGTTTTGAGAGTCTGGAGCCTCAAACCAATACATTTTGGGGGCAAATTCCTCATTTGTAGGAAGGAAGATTTTTTTTTTTTACCAGGTTATTATCTGGAAAAAAATGATAGTTGTCTGAAAGCAGCTGATAGGTTTGGAAGGTTAGAGGTAGTCCTGGCAAAGATGGATTAGTGGGCACAGTGCAGGTGATGTGGTCAGAGGTGCTGGAGAAATGCAATTTATCACTTGGTTTTGGAGTTCAGTATGTGTATGCCACTGCTGATCCTAAGATGTGTGGAATTTTATGTGGGATAATGATGTTTTCATCCCTGCTATAAAGACAATTGGTATCTTTAAGATTATATGAATTAGCAGGGGAATTGTTATGACATTAACTGGAAACCCAGATC
This sequence comes from Indicator indicator, assembly GCF_027791375.1. Taxonomy (NCBI): domain Eukaryota; kingdom Metazoa; phylum Chordata; class Aves; order Piciformes; family Indicatoridae; genus Indicator; species Indicator indicator. The sequence goes on from NC_072025.1 coordinate 9,754,716, forward strand.
TCTGTTTTGTTTAAAATGTGTGTCATTCTGTGTATTTGCAAAGCAGAACCTTTTATTGTGATGTGGGGTTCATACTGGATTTGAGTCATGTTCCAAAGTTCAGTTTCTTTGTTAGCCACACTTTGAATTGAATTTGTGCTTGCTTCATTGTTCTAATGCCCTGCAACTATGTATGTACTTCCAGCTACTACATTAGCTGGATTTATTTGGGGATATCCTGTCCTCTAGAAACTTCAAGTTCTTATATGAGGTTATGTTGAATATTACTTAATCTGTGTGAGGAAATTTGTTTTAAATTCAGATGGCCTTAATGCAACTATTAACTACTGAAAGCAACAATAGCAGAATCTAGTTCACTGAATGTTGGTAGAAATAAGGATTTCACACACACCCCCCTAGTTAGTTCAATTGACACCTTCAAAGCTGAGACACCTGTTGTCTATCAAGGTAGGTGATGAGAGCACCAGATGAGCTTTGTGCTCTTTTCTAATAATAGTAACTGTTGAAATCTTCTGCAAGGCCAGCTGTGTGTTTCTTCGTAGTTTTCTGTAGTAAGTGGTCTGCTTTTATAACTGTGGGGAAAAAATAATAGATGACTGGCACCAGAAGAACTCTTGTTAGTAAGGGCAGAAGTTATCAGAGGCAGTGTTTAATGAGAGCACATTTGTTTTTCAAAAGCATCAATAAATTATTCAAAATCCTAAAATGCTTCCTGTCCATTCCTGCCTATATTAAAAGAGCACAGTGTTTTGTTGCTGTTCCCTGCTAATATAAATGTGATGACATCTGATGGAAATTTACATCTAATGCAGTTCATAAACACATTAGACTTATATGGCAGTGTAAGCAATAACATGGTAGAGGGGGGAAAATAAAAGGCATGTAGTTTAGATGTAATTGTATATAAAGTACAGTCTCTATTTTAATTTTTAACTGAATTAGTTTCTTACCTTGTGCAACATATAGATTAATTTTGGTTTTCTGAGATGCCTACTTTTCAGCCTGGTAGAAGTCACCTTGTTTGGATCTCATGGGTTTTTTATCTTGTTCTTCAGTTGAAGCCTGAAGTCAGACACCTGTCACTCAACCTCGGAAAGGCTTTTTAAGCAGCTTTTGACAGCAGCCATGTCTTCACAGGTTGTGCTCTACTGGGTATATATTACAGGATCACAGGATGTTAGGAGTTGAAAGAGACCTCTGGAGATCTTTGAGTCCAACCCCTCTGCCAGAGCAGGACTGTAGAATCTAGCGCAGGTCGCACAGGAAGACGTCCAGATGGGTCTTGAAAGTCTCCAGAGAAGGAGACTCCACAACTTCAGTTCTTAAGTGTAAAGCAGAATTCACTCTATTTTGGTTTGTTATTTAAACCAGGACAGGCAGGGAAAGACTCTGTCTTCTGATTCTTTTGGTAACTGGTGTAAATGGCTCCTGACACTGCAGTATTGGCATCCACATGTGATCACTGTTCTAATTACATTTTGCTTAGACATGGTCCATTTCTGCCTCTGCCGAACAAAGTAACTTTTCAATTGCTGTGTTCCTCATCCTTCAATGAAGCTCTATTTGCAAGAAACTCAACTACAAATTCAGTCTTGACCACTAGTGAAACATTGAATTGGCTCACCACAGTCAGGCTTGACTATAGAATGTTTTTGCAGATGAAGATGTCAAAAGGCAGTCTGTACTGAGAGTGACAGCATGATTAACCAGAATGAGGCCTAAGTCAGAAGTAGCGTGGACCATTGGGAAATTAAGGCACCAATTTTCACCACCAAGATTGGCTGTGATAGGGCAGTATATCCTAGCAACAGCAGAAACCTTAACCTCACCATCACAGCAAAAACTAATTTTGTTTTGTTATCCGTTCCAGTATCTTTTAATTTTAAAAAAAGTCTTTAATGAGTAAATACTCAGTTGTCACTTTTCCTGAAACTGCTTTCTTCTCTAATTGGGAAATCTTTAATTTAGTGAATTGTTATAGACGCTTTAACACAAATTTCATTTACCTTACCTCCTCAAAAAAGTCATGGGAAAGACTCAGAATGTCTCAGGAGTTGCCGCAACTTAAGGAAAGTTTTAATAGGTAACGTGTTTTTAATCGTGCTTAGGATAAAATCTGTATCTCAAAGCCATATTTAAAAATACTTGTTATAGCTTGGGCCCATCATGCAAACTCTATTTAGAAAAAATACTAGTCTGTGGTAAGGACAAATTCCATAAGAAAGGTTCTGTAGTAGTCAACACCAGATCTTTACACAGGGAATGTACTTCGCATGTGCTAGGGAGTATAGCTTGAAAGACTGTTTTGCTTAAAGGATAATGTAGCTCTATTCAAAGAACATGTTGTGTTTGCCTTTTTTGACTTAGTTAAAGGATTTCACAATCAAATAGTCATTGAAGTGGATCACTGTTTGGGTTGTTGGTTTTTTGTTTGTTTGGGGTTTTTTTTCTTTTAAGTGCAGTCATGGTCTCAGCAGTACAGTTTGCTGTTAGCTTTGAGTGATGCTAACAAATCTTTGGGTGGGGCTTAAATAATTTTGAGTTGATTTCCATGGTCCTACCCTTAGATGGGCATATAGTTAGGCAAAATATCTCTGGTTTTACCCTGTGGTATGCGTGTATATGTATGCATGTATCTCTCTATATATGAATATATAAAGGCATGCATGTATGTGTATTTATATAAGTATCATTTGTTAGAGCAGACTCCTCATCTGTGTTCTGCCACCTCCAGAGTCAGTTGTGCAATGTGAGGCTGGGACTGGGACAGCAGTTCTGAAATTAGTTTCCTTTGTTTTTTTGTGTGTGTTTAGGGGGTTTGTCAGTTTTGGTTTGGTTGGGGTTTTTTTGTTTTGTTTTTGGTTTTCATTTTGATTTCCAATGGGGTATGCTAATATGTTTTTGTGTTTCTGAAAATCAGGCTTTCTGTAGATGTGATTTTTAAAAAGGCTGCTTGTGGATTACTGTGGTATGTACATGGTAATATCAATCATATAAAAAAATTTAAACATGTGCCTAGATGTAGATTGTACCCTATAGCCCTACACCTAGGTAGAAGAAGCTGTATTGTCCAAGATGTCAGTTAGCAGTAGTCCTCTCTAAGTGAAAAGGGATTCACAGGCATGTATGGCTCCTGATGTTCAAGTAATTTGTATTAGGAACCCAAATTTAGTTCAGAGTGTAATGTGTACTCATTAATATTTCCAAATTTTGGTCAGAGCCTAAGAATACAGTATTTTAGCAAACATAATAGCTGTTATAGTAGTAGTTGTTGCAAGTCCTGTACTGATAACATTAAACCAGATCCTTTTACAGTCTGCCAGCTCCAGGAAGTCAGAGCCACCGTTTTGTAAATTTTGTCAGAAAAGAAAGAGCCAAAGAACTATTCCCTTATTTTCCTGCTATACTGGTTGCTTTGCATGTGAACATGTATTCCCCTTAGCTTTCAGGAGAAGTTTGAAATTCTAGAAAGTTTGTCATGCTGTAAGCCAACTGTCCCATACTGATGCAAAAGGGAGAGAAGAAAAGCCAAGAAAATGCTCTAATTGATTCATCAATGCACCAAAGTGTGAACAGGCGTGATGAAGTGTAAAGAGGGATGTGACACCAGTGTGGCAGAGCTGTCACAGTGGAAAGGATATCCTGTAAAAGTGATGGCACTTAAATGTTATTTAGGCCTTCTGTCTGAGCTTTCTTATTCCCTGGAAACTTATGTCTTGGGGGAAGTGTCTGACCAACTTGAGAAGTCAGATGTCATGCCATCTCAATGGGTAAATACACACAGGCTGTGGAGCACCTCTAGTTGTATCAAGTTTGGGAGTTATAGTAGATAAGCAACCTCTGACGGATCCAAACAGTAACCCGTCAAGAGATACAATCCTGAGGGAAAGTCAAAGATTGTCAGCAGTGACTGTGTGGTGTCTTTTGTCCTAATGCATCAGTTTAAACAAAGTTTAAATTGGAATCAGTATCTGTGGTGGTAAAATGATGCCCTCTCCAAGGTATAATGCAGCAGCTCATAGGCATTGTGCATTAGAATCTGTTTCAGATTTCTAGAGTAAGACTGAAGGAGAGGGTATTGATAGTGAAATATAATTGTAGCAAATGGGTTTGAGCTAGAGCATTGTACTGAAAGGTCCTTGCAAAGTTCTCCAAGGGATTTTTCCTAAATAGAGTGTAGTGTGCTTCTCATCCATAGAAAAGGAAATCAAAGAGGTTGGAAGCCCTTTGAGCCAATGTGAGGTTTTGGCGCTGGATTAATTTGGTTAACTAGGTATGAATGTTACTGATTTAATATTGATGTGCCTTACAACACCTAAAATCACCACTGTGGGTGTATTCAAAATGTTAAGCTTGCTTGTAGGGGGTTAGACATGGGAATTATTCTGAAAGTGTTTTTACTAACTTTAAAAAAGTATGTTTGGGGAGGAACCCCTTCCATTTTGGCTTAGGCCATTTGCTTTTGTGTTCAGAGATGACTAGCTCCTATCTTGCTCTGGGAAACCAGAGATTCAAACATGATCGTGAACGGCAAACGCCGGCACAAGTACAAATGCAAGGAAGTCTGTTACTACTACAGTTACTCTGCCACTTTGAAAATCACTCCGTTTGGAATACCTGCAATTCTGCAATGTGTTAGAGAGGACATTGCTGACTGAGCTTGTAAAAGTGCAGTGGACGGCAAACAAATGCATGATTTAGGGTTTTGAAAGTAAGACTTATAAAGGAAGATTGACCTAACCTTCATTCTGTGAGAGAGAAAAAAAGATTTGAAGGAATGAGGAATACTGATATGGGCAAAAAGTACTCAAGTCATCTGTAGACAGGTATATCTTCTAGTTCCACACAGATCATATTGCATTACCAGATCAATGGCATGTCTGAGGCTAATTTAGACCACTATTAACTGTATTAACAAAGGCACATGGCTGCTGATTCAAGGCCCCATGCTTGATGCCCTACCAGGGAGCAGGCAGAAGAATGAAAGGCTGCAGGGTACCTTAGACCAGAATATCAGGCAGTAGGTCAGCACAAGCCTGAACTAATTTTAACAGGACATCAGAGGGAATAGGACTTTTAAACTGACATTTAGGTGGCAGTGATGAAATCCCTCTGCAGCTTTTCAGAGGTGCCTGGAAAGCCCAATTCAATTGGGAGGGACAATGTAGGAAAGGATGTAAGTGCATTTTAAAAAAAAATAGAGAGGAGGATTGGGGGATATAAGGTAAAAAAGAAAAATGATGAAGAGAGTGACAGGAACTGGCCTCTAGCAGTGAGTCAACAGATGTGGGGAAAATAAGATGTGCCTTGTAAATAAGAAAGAAAGAAAAAAGAGGGCTTTTTTTCTCTTATATTTCAGAGGTGGATCCAAATGAATAGTGTAAGAGGAGATCAGAAAGCATGGAAAATTATTTTGAAGTTGTATTCCAGTTAGAACGTATGGCATTATCAGAGTGTTGCTGTGAAGAAGCACAGTGCTGCCTAAGAATCTACGAGTTCAAAGCCATTTGGTTACTCCCTGTATTTCACCTGGAAAGGAGGGCAGAGTCTGAACTGATGTATTTGTATGTTCAGCTCCCTCATTCCTTGTGCAATTGTTAGACTGGTGCAGCTGGGTAAGAGGAGTGTGTGTACCAACCAGCTACACATTTTATACCTTGAAAAATGTGTGTGATGTTGCTGTTGCCTCTCTGAGTGAGACTTTGAAATAATTTCATTTGTGAGTTTATTTTGTTGTTGCTGTTCTATTTTCACAAATCTACAGCAGAATAGATGCTAAGTGATCTTCAGATGATCGGACATTTGCATCAACTTCAGGATTTTTGGAAGTTTTAATGTCTGAATCTTACTAATATAGAGACAAGTGCTCCTGTCCTGTAATGTGGTTGTGATCAAGTCTTTAAGAATCAGTTTGAGGCACCTAAAAATATATTTTGCTGGTAAAAATTGATTTATAATCAGTATAGTATCACATGAAATTGAGTCTTTTGCTAAAAGTGAATTTGTTCAAAGACCAATTACCATTGATTTCTAAGTTCCAAATTGTACTTTTCTTTCAACTACAAATGTAACAAAGAGCTGTAAGGGCATGACCCAAAGCTGAGGTTTCTTACTCTGTCAGTATTAAGAAGATAGCTCAGGTTTTCCCACTGTACAAGGAACTGTTGGGTGGAGATGCATTACAATTCCTTACCCATACAACCTGCTGTCTGTCAGAAATGGGAGAGATTGCCAGGAAAAAAAAAAAAAAAGCATGAAGACGGATACTGAGAAGGAAAATGGGAGGGGATCAAACAAAAGGTGTAAAAGGTCCTTAATTAAAATTTAAGGACTGCTTAAAGTAAGATCACTGCATTAAAGATATGAACAGCATTTTCATGCCATCCAAGAAGATGAAATTTTAGACTTTATCAAGACACTTGCATTCATTTGAGGAACACAATCTGTACATACAATCTGAATGTCTTTTTCTTGATTCAATATTCATCAATCGTGGGTATAAAATTATAAAATGGTCCCATTCTAGTAATATCTGAATATCCTACGAACAGGAATATCCAGCTCCAGAAAGCATTGATATGCTATATTTCCTTATTTGCTGTCTGGAAAAGCGGATGGAAAAAAATTAAATGATGTGACTGATCACGCAAAAAATTGTGACAAATGATATATATCAGACTAATAGCCTGTGTCCTTCTCCATCATCTTATGAAAATTCTGCTGTACCAATTTGGGCTGGGTATTTCATGACTGGTAAAGCACAGGCACAGGTTATTAAACCTATACCTGTGCTTTAGCAGTCATAATATCAAAGACAGTGTCCAAAAACTGCATTCTGATTTTGTCATGTGTTCCTATCTATTAAAACTGGCAAGGGCCATCTGGCTTACAGGCAAGACACTTTGCATACATCACTAAACTTGGAAGACACTGAGAGAATAAATGGCATTTGTAACTTGAAAACACTTAAGCAGCTGAGATATGGTTTCCATTCATGAAACCATCTGTAGTGTAGAATTTGTAAAAACAAGTAAGCATTGGAATGCATTTTCACAGTATATCAGAGGTTGGAAGGGACCTCAAGAGATCATCAGGTCCATCCCCCCTGCCAGAGAAGGATCACTTAGGGTGGTCCTCACAGGAATGCATCCAGATGGATTTTGAAAGTCTCCAGAGAGGGAGACTCCACAACCCCCCTGGGCAGCCTGTTCCAATGCTCCATCACCCTCACTGTAAAGAAGTTTCTCCTCATGTTGAGGTGAAATCTTCTATGCTCAAGTTTGAACCCATTGTTCCTTGTCTTATCACTGTGAACCACCAAAAAGAGCCTGGTCCCCTCCACTTGACACCCACCCCTCAGATATTTATAGACATTGATCAGATTCCCTCTCAGTCTTCTCTTCTCAAGGTTAAATAGCCCCAGGGGTCTCAGTCTCTCTTCATAGGGGAGATGCTCAAATCCCCTAATCATCCTCGTGGCTCTCTGTTGGATTCTCTCCAGCAGGTCTCTGTCTCTCTTGAACTGGGGAGCCCAAAACTGGACACAGGATTCCAGGTGTGGTCTCACCAGGGCAGAGTAGAGAGGTAGAAGAACTTCCCTAGACCTGCTGGGGACACCTTTCTTGATACATCCCAGGATCCCACTGGCTCTCTTGGCCACAAGAGCACATTGTTGTTCCATGGAGAACTTGCTGTCCACCAGCACTCCACTTCTCTGTGGAGCTGCTTTCCAGCAGAGCAGCCCCTAACCTGTACTGGTGCATGTTGTTATTTCTCCCCAGATGTAGGACCTTGCACTTGTCCTTATTAAACTTCATGAGGTTTGCCTGCACCCAGCTCTCCAGCCTGTCCAAGTCACGTTGGATGGCTGCACAGCCTAACAGGGTGTCAGCCAACCCTCCCAGTTTTGTATCTTCAGTGAACTTGCTGAGGGTACTCTCAATCCCCTCATCCAGGTTGTTGATAAAGATATTGAATAAAACCAGACCCAGTACTGATCCCTGGGGGACATCACTTGCCACAGGCCTCCAAGTTGACTCTGTGCCATTGATGACGACCCTCCTAGTTCTGTTGTGGAGCCAGTTTTCAATCCACCTCACTGACCAGCTGTATATGCCACATCTCCTGAGCTTTGGCTAGAAAGAGCACAAAGAGCAGACTGAAAGAAGGTCTACATGCAACAGCATATCAGCTTTTGTCAATGAATTGGCCTATACTGAAGTGATGTTTTATCATCTTTGTTCAAGTGATATTTCTTATACTGTGTTGATAAAGGAAATGGTGTTGGTTAAAACACTGTCTAAATCTCCTGAAGCCACAAACTCTCCCAAATCATTCACTTCTGCATGGCAGAGCTTCATGAGCTGCATGCACATTCTGGACTGTTTCCCACAGTAGGAGGATCTTCTTCCTATGAGAGGAGAGTCCTGCACTGTCCTGGAAAGTCCCTGGTCACAGATCCTATCCTAGGCGGTTCTGAGCCAGTTTAGGATGAAGGGGAGCAGATAGGAAAGAGCTGAAAAGAATATGAGCTTCAGGAATCTATTTCCACAGATGATTCAGGCAAATACAGAGTGGGCCAGCTCTTCACATTGTACCTTGTGCTAAACACAAACCAGGCTCAGCTACTCTAGAATAAAGAATTGGCAAATCCTTTTCTGATAGGTCCTATGCTGGGGTCTCTATCAGTGCTGGATTCCTACTATAGTTGGGATGGTTTTAATCTCCAGTAAGCATTTAATTGTTGTTGAGCTCAAGGTTTGTTAACTAAATCCCTGTTTTCTGCAAGACAATTCCTTCTTTGTCTTTTTTTTTTTTCCTTTTCTTTTTAAAATCATTTATTTACACAAAGGGAAATAATCTACAACTTTTTAAAAACCTTCACAAATGTTTCTGCTCTGTGGTCATGAAGAACCCCAATGTGAGCTAGAAAACAGGAGACTTTTCCCCACCAGATCAATAAAATGATAGATGGATTTGAGTAGAACTGCAGTTCTACAAAGAGAGAAGTAGAGAGCACACACTTCATTCTCTGCACAAATAGCTGAAAAGACAAGTTTCTACTGAAGTGGATAATATTGGACTTGCAATGCACCTGAACAAACTAGACTAGCTTGCCAGGACTATGTGTATTCATTTGCATCAGATTTCACAGCTCTATGTCATACATATTAAGGTGAGCAACAGATTTGGATGTCATCTCAGGGAGAAAAATAACAGTAGCTAGGTTTTGGTAAATGTAGTGGTTTCTATTTAAATACATTAAATTCTCACTTTCTTTTGTCTGTGATCCACCTTTTTTGATTTCAGAAAAGTTATTCCTGATTTATACTTGTGATGAGAAAAGAATCCCACTCCTGAGACTGTAATTTTTTTCCCCATTGTCCACATGCTGAATATTGTTATTCCTACCAGGTGCTGAATCTCTGTGGGGGATGTCTCAGCACTTGCCACGGTACCCAGCCCACTAGAAATTCTTAATTTCAGACCTGCCAAATCCTGCAGTCTTACGAAATGGTAGCAGATTAGCAGACAGTATTTTAATTAATTTTGAATTTGTCTTCGTAATAAAATAGTTAATGTTGCTACCTTTTCTGTACACTGTTTTGAAACTAAATATCTTTGCACATAGCAGACTCTATTACAACATTACATCAACAGTAAAGACATCTTATTTAAAAGATTAAGGACTTCTCTAAAGACTTTGTGGGAGTCCTGAGGTCATCACCAGTGATGAGTTCCACTCTTCAGGGAAGTTTTGTGAAATTACAAAGATGTTGCCATCTCCACCATTTAGAGGCCAAACTGAATTAAAGGAGCTATTTCAGTGCAGCTGTAGACTCACACAAATATAGGAGTTCCATTAAGTGTCTCCCCAAGTCTTTAGGGCAGTGGGGCTTTTTACCCTTCCCTCCCCCACCTCCCGCCCCCATTTTGTCTGCTCTGAATAACTCTGTTCTTGATAGCCTTGATCTGCAGCCTTATATGAAGGCTCATTGTCTTTAAGGGTTGTGCATATTGTCTTCAACAGTGTGTTTAATTTGGGGATTCTTTTCTCTGTCACCATGGTATTACAAAAGTTCTTGTGTTTAAGGTGCTGAGTTAAGATAATCAGGAATAAAATGTATGATGTTGGCCAGATTCCCTGTTAGAATAAGCAGGTAGAGGTCTACTGACTTTAATGGTTTCTGACAGTTCTGAAATTTGATCCCATACGTTCCTTGAATAATAAGATTTAAAATAACGTGAGTTTAGGGTAGGGCAGGAAGCTCTGGATGAAATATATTATTGCATTGATTTGCCTCTTATTTTCTGTCCTGTGAGAATACCCAAGTTGCAAATAAATGATCAAGAAGGACATTTAACAATCTATGGTCTACACAGCATTAAAGGACTATCTCACAGTTAATCATATGATTAATTTCTACAAGAAGGCTCCACTAAGTCTGCAATAAAATGAAATAATGAGGCTTTATAATAAAATTGAAAAGCTTCTGTGATGCACAAAGCCTTTTCTATAGAAAGGTAAGAAAAATCTGTCATCTTCCTTTAGATCCATAGATTGCTGCAAGTTTTCTCCATGTGGGCTCTTGGGCTCTGCAAAGACATCAAGCCCAGGCTTAAAATGATCAAGTTATAGGGCATGTTTTAGGACCCTTTTCCTTTTGCAATATGTATTTAAAGAATGAGAAGCTCGCAACCTGTCTCATGTACTGTTATTATCTTACTGGTATTTCATAGTAAGAGTCACTGGTCCACAGAAGGGTTGACTGATGTGTATAGGATGGCACTATAATTGTGTAAGAACTACCTGGTTCCTCAGAGGCTGTGTGGAGGCACACATTCACGTTACAAACGGCAAGCAATAAATCTTACTGCAGTGCTACAGTAGCCATTGTTGTAGTGACTTGGCACTTACACTCTGTATTATAGGAATTTGCAGCAAGCACATTAAATTCTACTGAGAAACTCAAGATGCATATACTTATATATGGATATGCTTTCCTGAGGACTAGAAAGATCAAGAATCTGTGAAAAATGCATAGTTGAAGTAGAGGGTCCAGAATAAAGCAACTGAATACTAATCCACTTGCAAACCATGCTATAAACTGTTTTTGCTTGAATGGTACAGCAAACAGAAGGGAGCTCACTCATACGGAATCCAAATCATGAAACTATAGAGAGAGAACCCTGCAGGTTGTTAACCTTGTACCCAGCCAGTTCTCTGGTCACCAGAGAAGAGGGCAACTGTTGAAAACATTAGGGAGGTCTTATGCTTTCTTTTGGATATCCATCCAATGAGGATATTTTAGAGCAGCACATCCTCAAAATATGCTGTAGCACATATTTCAGTTTATAGGAAGCAATTTTTCTACTGTGTCACGTTTTCTGTCTTCTCATTGAGGCTCGTAATAGGATTGACAATGCACAAGGAATCCAAGTGAACCTGACTTTAAGCTCAATAAGTGGATTTTGGTAGAAGTGTATATTTAATGTGTCATGGATGCGCGTTTTTCTAGATTTACCATATCAATCTAGCTACCAGTGATCAGTAGTAGGGAGGTCTTCAGGGAGTTCTGTGATAACTCTTCTTTAAAAAGACCATCAGATTCTGACTGATTCATAAAGAAAATGTCTTCGGGCAGAGTAAGTTCTTTGAGAGCCTTTAGTTTGTTCCTTTAGTTCACCCTAAAAGCTTTGCCTTCTTAAAAAAAAAAATAGAAGGTGAAGGAATGGTAGGTCTGCAGAGTGGGGCCATCTGGGGTGAAAATCATTGCAAATATGCAAACAATAAAACAAGCAGTGTGAGTGGACTAGCCATACAGGTGCATGCATTTCCAAAGGTTTACAATGAATCCAAGCTAAATAATTTTTCAGAAACAACCAAGGAATTGCACAGAATGTCAGAAACCAATCTCTGGATTTGTAGTTTTGTTTGCTATTATGGTTTTTACAGCATGCTGAGATAAATTGATGTTTCTGCTAACGGGATTACATACCTCAGAAATCTCCCCTGCTGCAGAAAGTGTTTCTTTAAGAAAGTGTTTCTTATGAGATCTACTCGAATGCACTAAATATCCTTTTAGATGGAGGGCAAACTGTGGAAGTACTCTGATTCCTCTTCTGCATTGCTTAATAACACTAAGACAAATTCTAGAGTCCTTATAAAATCATTACTGAAATCATTAGGCCTTTTCTCGGATTAGGAATTGACTGTAAACTCAACCAGAGGCTTCATGACATTTCCTCATGGGACTCCAAAGGCTGATCAAAGTTAGATTACTAATGCTGTGTGACTTATTCCCTTATGATTAAAATTTACAGGGCATAAAAATAGGTTGAAACAGGAGGTGGTCATCAATTCTAGAATATTGGAAAGCCTGTTAAACTAGGAGACGTAAGTGAAACATGCATATATATTTTACTTTCAGTTATTTCATACATGAATAAATATGCACACATTTTCCATCTCATCTTTTGTGTGCCATTGTGAACATGTAATCATGTAAAAAATATGAAAAACAGGTTTAGTACTATGTTATCTGCGATACTGATGGAGTGCTAATACTGAAATACGTAACAAAACAATTACTGCCACAAAGACACATATGCTATTTCATACTGAGCAAAAACAGTTCATATGGCTCAAAATTTTTTAAAACTTTCCTTTATGTATGTATGAACTCTTTAAATTGTGCTATGAAGGATCTACATGGTGTGTAGGATACAAACTTTTTGTCTGTTGCTCTCAAAGGGAAAATTCCAATTTGCCATGGGCACAAAACTTTATTATTTGTCATTACATCTGCACTGCTAATGTTAACATTGGCTGCTTTCCCCAAAGTACATGAAGATGTAAGTGGTTGGCAGTCATGATGACAATATGTAAATTACTCAGAGTGAACCTAATCTTGTATAATAAATGCCAATTTGACTCTAAATTTGTTAACAATATTTTAATGTGGTAATTGAGGTCAAGGGAGACTCCAATAAATGCTATGCTATCTATAACTGTCAGTGTTAAATAGTACTTAGGTATCCTTGCTGAAAATCAGATATCCAGGTTAACATATATCATTGGGATTTTGCAGCCAGAAATCAAATAAAGTGTATTAGTCTTGGCAGCATGTAGGTATATTAGTTTATAAATGTGCAGCTGCAACTATCCACAGATTTTTGGACTTGTGTTGTATTACAACAAACCAGTAATTGCAGTTTTTCCTGTTCTGTATATAATTTTGATTAGAAATCAACTAATAAATACATGCCTAAAGGCTTCTGGAAATTAACTGGCATGTTTCAGTTCCAATAGCTGATTGACAAGGTTCAATTTTAACCAATTTTATTTGTAGTTTCACTTAGCATTGCTTCTTTAAGAAGCTTTCCAACACTGTGGTAGATATGCAAATGATGAACTTCTATAGCAACTACATTGGATTGAATGGGTTTTGTCTATTAAAATGTTCTGATTTTCTCTGAAGGCATTGGCATTCATTGAAAACGTGTAGGTAATTGTGAGATAATTTGTGTCCATTCTGTTGCTCCAGCTTGGATATAACTGCAGCAGGTATGGCAGGAAGTTTTATGCAATAACCTCCCTGATTTTTCCTCTACTTAGCATGGGCTGTAAACATGAAGGTTGTAAACATTTCCCTTCATAACAGATAAACAGCTCTTTTTAGGCTCAAGGATATCTAGAAATCACCGTTTTTAAAATGTGAAAATGTGGGGTTTCTTCATTGTTTTGTTTGGGTGCCTCCTTTTGAAAAGCAGATTTGTACCAATTTCCTTGTCCTAGTTTTTTCTTTTGTTAACTTGTCCCCATGTTCAGTATAGGAAAAAAGCATCTTCTCAACAGAATTCAGTCTCCTTTGGTGTCATTGGCCTCCCTATTTGCAAAGGAAATCATCAACAGAGAATAGTAGCCTATTTTACACTACATGTGATAATGTACAACAGCTCTGAGACCACCAGTGCAGTCTCCAGCATAGTGTGCGTGGAAGAGATTATGTAAAAAACACAGCACAAGTCCCTCACTTTCCTTGCTCCCACATAAGGAGGAGAATGATCCTTCTTATGGGAAAAAGGCCTGGGAAATCCCTGCACAGTCCTTTGCAACTGACAGGGTTTGTCTGTAGGCTGTGAGAACTTACAAGATTTCTTTTCACCACCCTCAGTGATGAGAAAATGCAGAGCTACTATTTGATAAAGAGCAGAATATATGTCTATACACACACATATGCAGAGCAAATACACTGTTTAAGTCCTCAGATAATTCACACACTCAGGTGCAGAGGCCTACTGATGAAGTCGACAAAAGACTATGATGAATGAGAAAGAGGGATTTAAAGGACTGCAATCAGTGTAGGAATGGAAATAACTTTAAAATAATAGTTGTGGGAAGAGTGATGGTCCTAGCTTGTTTTGGTTTCAACAGCACCTGCAAAGGACAAAGCTTCTCCAGCACTCCCTATGACTGGAGCATTGCTCTTAGTGAAGGACTGTGTTAATGGCCTAATAATAATGGTTTCCAATAGGTTGCAAGGATATACTGTTTAATCCAGACCTTAATAAACTATTTCTATTCAATTTTGATCCCAGAAAGGGATGATAAAATCTTATCTGACCTTCCAAATATAAAACATGGTCATCCCTTCTGAACACTCAGGACTCATACTTTGTAGATGACATTATTGCATATAATAATACCCTGGAATCTATCCCAGTTAATCTACTTGGTTCATGTTTTGTTTAGCACCTTGTAAACTTTGCAGATCTTACAGGTCTGCACTGACCAAATCACCAGATAAGTAATAGCTTCAATAAAATCTCCTCTGGTGGAAACACTTCACAATAAATTTACAGAACAAGTAAAAAAGTTGTGATAATAATCCTTTCCCTCCTTGTTAATGCTCACCCAGGATAACATTACTATGAAGTATGTATAGCCAGTGAATAAAGGTATTGCATGATAAACCAGTTAGCAAAAAGCTGATGTTAAATTTAAGCTGGTTTGATCATTTCTACTGATTTCAGGCTCCCATTTCAGAGAGCAGGGAAGAAGGGAAGGGCTGGGCAAGGGCTTTAGGATTTAGCCCCTAGGCTTCAAAATGGATTTAATAAAAGCAAGTAATAACTTGCAATACACCATAAACCCTGCGAGGTATAAGGAGAGAGAAGGTTGGCTGAAAATGACTGTACTGTTCAATACTAGCGTAGTGCAGGCAATTCATAGTTAACATGGTAAACCTGGAAAGTCTGATTCAAATCCTGTTGAGGTCAGTGCTTGTTACACAGACCTTGAATCACGTGGGTAGTTTGTGCATTCACTACTCAGGTTTCCAGAATTGTCAGCCATTCTGTGTTAGTGTAGTTATAATTCCCAATCACATTAAAAATATAGCATCACCAATGTTAACTGCTAGTCCTCATCTGCCTCTTTGTAGATTATACTCCTTCAAGTATTACTGTGGCAACTGAGCTAAAGACTGTCGTATAATCTAGAGAAGTAATACCAAAATCCTCATAAAAATACACCAGGACTGAATGCACCTTCTTGATTATCACACTTTCATATGCCGCTTAAGAATAATGTCCTTGCCTATCGGGAGCCAGAGCTGACATACCAAAACATTATTAGTAGCAAGGCTAGAGCAGCTGGAGCAGTGCAATTGCACTGAATGCAGAAGAAACAGTTCAGGCACAGATCATCTTTTGTCTAGTGATGTTTCCTGCTCATCCTCAGGGGAATTTAACTAAACCCTGGACATTCAAACCCAGAAAATTTCTCTGGCCTTGGCTATACTAATAGAAGCCAAAACTTCAAACAGGCACTTATTAGTTCATGTGATGTTAGCCACCAACAAAGGCACCTTACAAGTGCAATTGCACCTTGGAATTGACAATGAATTTTTTTGCTATCTTTGACTGCTCAGTATAAGGTTAGGACTGGGTCATGTATCAGAGCTTTTACCAAATTAATGCTCTCAAGGGAATTACACTTAAATGGAATTCTTTCTATATCAACAATTTCATCTAGTTTTTCTCTGCCTTTTCTTGTTGTCAGTTTGTATGAGCATATAAAATAATTCAGACTAGTCAACAAGTGAAATAATACATAAAATGTTTTGAAGGACAGTAGTGTTTGTATCAGATCTTGTGCAACAGCTACAACTTGAAAGCTCTGAGCAGCTTCTTTTTTCATCAGTCTATGAGTAAAATTTCCTGACTTGCTTCTTGATAGGAGATCCTAGCTTAGGTTAAATCCAGGATGTTTCCCTGAATTTAAAAATAACTTGCAGATTTGTTGAATCTTAAGCAACATCATGAAATACTTACCATGAACAATTCTGTACTGCCATCATAAGAAATTATTCTCACAGAACTCTGCTAAATGCTACTGCAAGTTGTAGCCACATAAAGACTGTTTCTTTGTAAATTATATCTGCAAGAGAGCAACCGAAGCTGCACCGCGCTTGCCCTTCAGGATCATGTTAGGTCACATAAAATGATAACACAGTTTTTGCTCCAAAGCTTGTTCCTACAAATAGGAAACAAAAAATAGCATAAAAGCAATGCAAGTGTTTAGTGAAGTTCCATGACAATATCTGATCTCAGATTCACAGATTAGAACAGACAAACTTGACCATAGTTTTTCTAACTTCATAGTTCATGGACTGATGAATGTAGATCTTGCATTTGACTGATGATTCCAAACCACATTGAGGGTCAGTATCCTTTTAGATGTGCGTGAAAGAGAGAAAACCTTTTGAAACCACTTCTTGCTGATGACAGAAGTCATGGACAATGCTATCAAATGGAACCCATTGAAGTTGTGTAGGTCATCAAAACTTGTTTCTCTCAGGTGTAAGTTAAAACTATTATTCATGTTTCCTTAGCTTTATTGCATTTGTGTGCCTATTTTGATAAATTATTTTAATATACTCTAATTTTAACTATGCAAGTATAGGCTGGTCAATTATTTAATTGGCAAGAAGTGCTTTCACTGCTGACAAGAACTGAATTAAATTTTTATATTATTCACAAATAAGAAATAATGCTTTGTTGTCCTACCACCTGAATGAACATGCAGGATTCTGGAAATATGACTTTTCTCTCAAAATATCTGACAAACCTCACTGAGAAGTTCTGCCTCATCTATATGCTGGTTCTTGATTGACAGCAGTTCACAGACTTCTAAAAATTTCTGCAAAGCCAACACTGTGTAAATAATATTCTTCATTAGAATATCATACAACTTGATTATTTTCTTAAATCTTACTTGAATTTTGAAAGAAAATAATTTTTACTAACAATATTTATGTCAGCATCTTCTCCCAGATTGTGTGAAATAATTTTAAACTGCTTTTAGAATATTTTATTACTTGTGAACATTTGCAACATAATAAGGGGAAGGGAAAATGCTAGAAAATGCAAGAGAAGATTTGGAATCAGTTTGTAGGTAATTTCTCATGGTAAATTTTCACAATGCATATATAAAACCAAGATGATGCAGCTGTTCCTCAGCCTAGCTTTAAATGCTGAGCTTCCACATCTCAGAAGAGGCAAGAGAAGTGCGGACTCTATAGTTGTCCATGTGCTCTTATCTCTCTTTCTCACTTTATTGGTCTCTATTTCTTAGTAGCACACGGATTGCTGTGGGGTTTCATCTGAGTCCTTAATGCTTACCACTTTGTGGTTTAACAAACACCTGTGGTGATACACAGTTCTTCACCTCAGCTACAGATTTGAATTCTTCCTCATGCTCTAAGAGTTTCTCGTGCACTTGATGGTTGTCATCTTTGAATTCTCCAGGAAACAAAAGGAAAGGATGACTTCTCAGACTCCCTCATGTTGCTGCATTGATTCCCTGCAGTCTAGCCTCCAGGTCTTTTTCACAGGCAGTTCTCAATCTTTTTGTAGCTGGCTGTCTTATCTGGACCAACCATAGAAGGATCTTCAGTGCTTCTTGTCACTTGTCAAAATGGGTTTCACAGAGGTCGTCCTCATCCTGATTATCTACAAGATCCTCAGGGACTAACTTACTTTTTTCTGTTTCAAAGTCCATCAGGCTATGTTGACTGATTTCTGTTCCCTGTAAGAAAAATCAGTCTCCTTAAGTATTTCAAAAAGGCTATGTCTAGAGTAAGACCTACTGTGAAAGGATGCTAAGAGTTGAATATATATATATCTCTCTCTCTTGCATATATATGTATAAAGCTTGCATTTAGCAGCACAGGGGGTGTTAAGGTTATACAGCGAGAAACTATTTTGTTTAATGTTAGTTCTGTGACATGGAAGTAGGAAAGAAACCCAAGAGCACAGTACATACTTCTGAAGTTCTGATCGTTCTCCTTAGATGTTTCAGCTTTCAGGATTTTGTGACGGTTTTGCATTTCTGCAGTCTCTTTTTCAAGCAATAAATGCAGTTTATAATCCTTTGTAGGTGTTTTGGGTTTTTTAATCACTTTGCAGAGAGGAGGCCGTACTGAGTATTTATGAAGTTACATATTTACTTGGAGCACCTCTGCACTGGTGCAGGTGGGGTAGGTACATATTTTCAGATCAGAGTGAGGATGTTGTCTATTACTGGCTATTACCTGTGGCAATAGGATGGCAGGACCTATAAAATCTGTCATCAGTCTCTTTTTTGCATGGATACCCCATGGTACTGATAACATTTACAATGCTGTTATTTTTCATTGTACTTTTCTGTATTTCCTTCTCTAATTTTGCTTTTGTATGTATCCCCAGAAATAGATGTCTGGAAGGAAAGGGGTTACGAAAATTTGTACAGAGGTATTTACTTTTGAAACATAAAATGGCTTAAAGTGTTGGTTTGAAATATCAATAATTATCTTGCAATTATCAGAGCTGGTGAATCATAATATGAACCCTCTCTTACTGTAGTAATAAACTTCTGCAAAATCATAGTTTACAGCTGTACCTTGAGCAATCAAATTTTCAACAACTTGAAAAGAAGCCAACGTGCTTCCATGCATGTGAAAAGCCAAAAAAAAATACCACAGAACAGCCTAGCTCCAAATGCTTGCCTTGTGCTATACAATGTGATCTACAGGTACTATGTCCAAGTTTGTAATATTTATTTCTTTGATAAAATCTGATAAAAGTCAGGTTTCATTCAATACCGAATTTTTATGCCTGGACGTTTGTTTCAGAATTGTTGCTGACAGACCTTTTAACTACAGAAGTACATTAAATTCACTATAATCAGAAAACAATTATTGTATTTATATTATAAAACAACGATGTTACTGCCTACAAAGTATATGAAAGAAAAAAGGAAATAAAAATTGCCTATTTTAAATAGTAGAAAAACAGTGATTAATCATCCTGTTTGTGTAAAGAGGGTTATTTTTCTTTTTATAACATGACATCGAGCCAAAAGTATGTGATTGATTTTATAAATCAGTCACTACCCTGTTCATACCATCATTTTTTTTCTTTTAATGCACTCTGCATTAATATCCTGCCTCTGGCTTGTTTCATTTAATTTCTTCCTTGCCAGTAGAAAGTAAACATCTATGCCTGTTTGAAGGCAGTAAGCACTTCTCTGGGGGTGGGGCGGGGGGGGGCAGGCAATGGGAAATAAAAAAAATACACAAGAGAAGGTAGAATTTGGGGAGCTTCCAGTGGGAGTTCAACGATAAGCATGATAAGCTTGTTTTGTGTTTGGAACTAAAGAGTCAGATTTTCTGTTAGACTTTCAGAAATTGCTCCTGCAATAATAGCTTTACTGCTGTTAAACCTCTCACATAATATGCAACACCTTTCTGGCTCTTTATAAGGATTTCCAATATCTAGCAATGGTAGATAACGCTCAAGACTGCATCCTGACCTTCAGCTCTATGACTAACTAGGCCATTTTTTCATTGTCTTTGTGTCCTTGTGAAGCACAAAGCTTTTTCTCAGCCTTTGTTTTTATTCTGATTGCTAAGCAAGCAATAATTCATCTAGCTTCTTACTTGGTCATAGAAATGGGGAATTTCAGCAAGGCATAAAGCCAGAAATCCAACTAGATGGGATTTGAACTACAGTTTGATTTCTTTGTGTTTAAACTATTTCTTGACCCCCATGTTCTGGATCTCTTCATAATCCATTTGATAAATTCATAATAATTATTATAAATATACTCAAAGTACAGATTTTTTGGTTGTCACTGGCCCAGTTTTTACTCAATGTAATTTTTTCCATTCCTTAGTTAAATGTTGCTTCTATTTTGTCACCATAACACTGGTCTTGTAAGAATGAAGATGTTGGGATTTTTAGCATACACTTTAATAGGTGTTGGATCAAGAACATGGTCATGAGTGTCTCCATTTTCTCATGCAGTCTGTAAAGAGCTTTTAACACCTGTCATCTGCTGAGACCACCTTCCTTGATCTGTCTTATACTGGATCTGCTACATTTCTTCTTAAAGTTTCTCTTTTCCTTACAGTTTTTGGTTTGCATTTGATAACTTCTAAATCTTTCTACTAGCATCCAGTGTTCACATCCTAAAAACACTCAAAATGTCCTCCTAACTCTGGAAGAGACAAGTTGTTGGCTAAGATTTATTGAATTTCTTCTTTCATGATGAAGTCTCTCCATTTAGCATCCAATATATTTCAAAAGTGCATATATTTTAGAAGAGGTCTTGTCTTCTGCCTAATGTTCTAGTAGATCTCCCCTTCTGTTCGCCTACGTGTTAACATTTGTAGGGTCAATACTATAGATTGGTTTGGCACTTGGCCCTTTCAGATGTCTTCATACTGGTCTGTCAAGTCATTATGCCTTGGCTTGGTTTTGTTGTTGAGACTGCAAGAGACATCTGGAATTATACCAAAGTGAACCTGAAGAAATGCAGTATAAAATCAGCTTGCAGTTCTTTTACTGTATATTTCTATAAACGCCATGGTAAGAGTATTGCATGAAGAATCTATCACTCCATTTTAGTAAGAGTATGGTAGAGTGTTTATCTCTGTACTTGTGTATTTTTACAAATCTCTCTTCTTTGTGTCAGGATATTAGTCTTGTTTGCTAAGAAATTTTCATAATTTCTCATTTCTTACAGTTGGTTAAAAGATAATGCCTCTTTTCAGGGTTTTTTTTTTGGGGGGGGGCTTGGTTTTGTTGGGTTTTCAGGTGGGGGATTGGTGGGTGTTTCTGTTTGGGTTTTTCTGGTGGGTTTTTTGTGTGTCAATGTATCCTTTTTAATTCTTGTCTTTAGTTTCTGGGCTTCATTCTAAAAGCCTTCCTATCTCTGCTCCATGTGATGATTATACAAAAGCTATTCTTCCTCCTTATCTTGTGCTACTTTATACTTCTGATACAGCTCTGGATCTTGTGAAAATTGCTCATTTTAGACCAGCACTTTTTTCACATTGCTTCTTTTTCCACATCGGAGTTTCATACTTTGTAGTGCTTTTCCAAAACGTTAGTTTTGTTCTTAAGACTGTTGGAAAACTTACTTGGAAATCATTTCAGTATTAATTTGCCTATAAATATACTTTTATATATTTATATACATAACACAATGTAAAGCTGCCTTTCCTTACATTGTAGATCCTTAGGATGTTCTCTCCAGTGAAATATCAGCCTCTTTCTCCATTGGTCCAGCTGCTTCATTGCTAGGGCAGGTGGACAACATCTGGTGAGACTAAGATGACTGCAGTTTCCCAGCTGAGCCAGGAGCATTGTTGCTATGTGTAAAAGCCCTTAGACCTTTGCTATTTGCACAGTATGCAAAATGCTTATGGCTTTTATTGTAATGCAGTGTACACGCTCACATTCCGGGAAACAAGCCTTTTCCTCCTCTTCAGTTCTGTGCTGTTCAGTGTCATGGGCTTGTTTAACATCAAGTGGCAAACAGCTTTTACATAGCAAAAGGCAGGAGGTGGCGTGATCATGTTAGAGTAGCAGGTAATTTTTAAAGGTTTTATGTTTGGAACGGAAAAAAGGCCAACAGCTTGCTATTAACCACATGATCAGAAAAGTTAAATGGACAGCCCTGGACCACATATTTAAAGCTGTGGCTGTAGATGTGGGGCTGTTTGTTCAGTGCTATCCCATCACAGAATTACACAGCTCGCTGTGGTTGCAGTCTGATAATTATTATTGATTCGCTCTCAGGCTGTCAATCTGGGGACAGCGCTAAAGCAGTCCATGATGGACAGAAAGAGGATTGGACAGCCACCATCCAACGAGGAAACTTCATCTTGAAAATGAACTTAGATGAGATGGTGCTAGTGGATAAGGGTAATTGATGATTGTTTCAGAGTGGAAGAGGGGAAGAAGGAGAGATAAAAAATTCCTCTTTGACATTCATCCTTAGTGTCCTGTAACACTCCAGGGACTGTCTGCAAACTCCATAAAGTTTAAAGTTTCTATTTTTAATGGCTAGCCAAATACACTGCTCTTACTAGAACCAGTGAGTACCTTAGGGTCACCAGGATTTATGAGAAAAACAGAACAGTACCTCAGGGACTTAACTGCTCCCCACCCAAGCATTATTATCTTGATCTACTTCTGAGTTCCTAAACATTAGCAAATCTTAGCACTTTAGGCTGGTTAAAACATCTGATACCTGAAATGTAGATATTAGCACTATGAATCACTGTGCTAACACCTTGCACCTGCAGTAATGAGACATCTACAAATTGTATTTTAAAGCACTCATACTTGTTGTATTTCTTTATAAATCTGCTCTAATTAACTGTCAAGTCACGAGAGTGTAAACAGTTCGAACTGAAGTGCTGGACAGCGTAAGGTGGCCAGAGTCTCATTGCATGCTGTGGATGGCCTTTTCATTTTTAAAACACCATACACAGTGCTTGAGTTGGAGAAATTACAGCAAAATAAACAAATTCACCTACATATCTTGATCTGTCTCACAATTTCCTCTGCTCTTTTGGCAATTAATTTGCAACATTGTGTTTTGCTTGAAGTTTTTCTTTATTGGTCATCTTGCATGTACAGGGCATCTGGGACCCCAAATCTGCTATAAACTTGAGCAACCACTGTGTGTGAATTCAAAGTCCCGGCTGGAAACAAGGACTATTGTGGCTGCTGGCTGGCAGGGAATACCTCTGAACTTTTCCTGAAAAATAAACCTCTGGGTAGAGGGGAGCAAACGGGATCCCTCACCTCTTGGAAACACCATATTTACTCTTATATAAGAGCTGTGCTGTGGAGGGCAAAAAAAATGGATAAATAGCATCTTCTGCCAACTTGGATGTCTTCAGGCAGGGAGTGCTCAAACCTTCTCCTCCACTTAGTGGAAGAGTAACAACATTGCTTGCAGCCCTGTGGTTAAGAGCGGACACTGCTAGCTTGCTCATAGGGTTGATTTCTTATTGGCTCTTGTGTACAAGTGTTTTCTTTCTGTTACCTTTCAACCTAGCAGCTGAGGATGAGACGAAGAGATATTTTCCTGTGTGCATCCAAGAAGAGTTGCGTAATTCTTGGTTTTGTGCAGCACCTGGGTTGCTGTCAGATCTGCCATGGCTTCACCAGAGGTCCCCAAAGCAACAGGATTTCAGTTTTCAGCAGCAGAGAAGGGTCCAATGTGAGAGGAACCTTGTTGTCACACAGCTGCAGTGATGTTGTAGCCCATCATGACCCCTGTTTTCACAGTGAACTTGCCTTTTCTAAAAGAGATTAGCAAAATATCAGTGAAGTGAGCAAATCAAGCCAAGCTTCACAAAGATTGACTCCTTTATAGCTGTTGTAATCAACACACATTTTAGGTAAGATGTGTGAAGATTATGGTGCTGGTTTTGTTTGGATCTTCTATTTCATTGGTCCTAGTGGTGCAGTTTCGTTCCACTGCTTTCTCATTAAAGACAGAGTTAGATGTGGCATCAGCAAGAATATCAGGCTGAACACAATGGGGCACAACTGGAGTGTGCAATGACCATGCACTTCATAATCAGAGAAGCTGTCCAAATTGTGATGCTCTTCTTACAAGTTTTTTTTTTTTATGGATCAGGTGGTATTTTGAACTTTACCAGTCTGCAAAATTGTGGTTGTGTACAGAACTGCTTCTCTTTAATGGCCACAATACTCTGTGTCTTAGAAGTCCCCCTTTACTCAGATTTGCTGACTTTCACGGTCACAGCAAGGTCTGTCTAATCTTCTGTCCTTTCCCAGAAATTGTGAATTGAATAAGGCTGTGTAAGCTGAAGAATTGTTTCTCTGATAAGATTGTGGTTTTTTCACTGCTGACATTAATTTGTATCTTTATTATTTATATTAACTAGCTTTCTTGGCTATCCCTACTTGCAGTGATAATAACTGCTAGTCCTGATCCTGGGCCAAGCTGTGTAAATGCCAGGAGAAAGCAGTCAGCTGTCCATAGACTATTTGTATACCCCTCAGACATGGCTTGATTATCACAGCAGCCTTGGAAACCTTGGCTTTAATAGCTTGTCTTATGACCGAGTTGCTTTGTGACACAGATTATTGGTTTGCAGCCCACTGTCCCAGTCAGATGCAGGGTGTGGCTCAGAGAAACACAGTTCTGCCCCTCTTTTACCTACTGGGCAACAAAAAGAATCTGTGGTTCTGTAGATGCTTACCTCTAGAAAACAACATTCCATCCTGTGAGCTTGTCAGTCCGGCTTGGCCCAAGCCTTTCAAATCCCTCCCAAAATGGGAGAGCTGAGGGTCACTGGAGCCATATGAGGATTATATGCTGAGAAGAGCCAGGTACTGGAAGCCATAGTGACACACTTTATTTTTCTGCATAGGTTTATAGTTCAGGTCATGCTTTGAGTTTAGGGGCCTTTTTCTCAAGTTACATGCTGTGAATTGAAGACTTCAGCAAGAGCTAATCCATGTCCCTCCATTTCTCCAAAAACAACGCAGAGGAGTAGAGGTGAAAGCATGGCAATAGAGGCAATGGCTGTAGCCAGAGTGCTGCACCACTAATTGACTCTACCAGGCAAATGATGGGAGATTGCTGTGCTCTGACGGGAAAGCTTGTGCCTCTCTGACTCATAACCACTGGAAATGGAAAATGGTGGGTACTCGCTGAGACAAGTCATACAAAGAAGAGACTGTTCCACCAGTTCTTTTGAAGAACACTAGTGATTAATGGGTGTCAGCACCAGTCTTTTCTGCTAGCATAAACAGTGCCTACATGCTCTTAGCTGCAAGGGGGGGCAGGGGTCTACCAACTGGTGTGTGGGATACACATTCTGGAAGCTGCAATTGCTGGGAAGAAAGCTGCAGCTGAAAATATTGAATTTCTTTAGATCCCTAAGCAGACCTCCAGGTATAATAATTGATCACAGAACACAGTCTGAGATGTGTGGATGTGAAGCAGAAAAAGGAGCCATTCTTCAGCTGCCTCATTCAGCTTCTTTCTCCATCACACTGTGTTGCATCTGCTGCCCTGGGCTTTTCAAGCATCTCCCACACCTCTGACCATCACATGACAGCTGTTGCCAGATGGTGGCTGTCACTAGAGGCTCACCTTTATATCCATGTGCATATGCATTTTGTTAATACCACAGCATTTCAGATGAGTGTTTAGAGACTGTGACACTACTGTTTTCCTCCTAGGGTACCAATTTGGTATTCTGTGCACTCAGTAGGAAGCAGGATTTTTTTTTTTTTTCAAGGGAGAAGCTTTTTGCCTAAAACTCTATACCCTAAAAGTAATATTCTGCACTAAGTAGTTTAAGTTTCAACAGTTTTCTAAGCAGCAGCATTGCTGCTCTCCTAGTAACAGGGAAATAATCCAAAATAAAACTCCTATGCAACCGTATGTATAGAAACCACTGTGACATTTATTTCTTATGTGTTGCAGCTCTAAGTAATCAGGTCTTTCACAGAAGTACTGTCTCCTGATTTCTGAGCCAGCTTGGGGTGGGGGGTGGGTACTAGCCTCCTGAAAGAAGAGCACGATAATCCTGTAAATGGTTGGGACACACTTGTACATCATTTGAATGAGACCGTGTCAGTCAGCAGGTAAGCAGTTTTGTAATAGAAAAGAAGCTGGTTTGTGGGAGCTACCCTGCAGTCCCAGCACTTGAAGCAGGTGTTACGATAAGATAATGGTCTCTTGTAGTAACCCTTGTGAATCACAATCCTTGAGGAAAAAGTAGGGACAAGCCCTTCAAATTGGGTTTCAAAAGCATATAAAGAGTTGACCTTACAGAGGTAGTTCAAGGAGTAACCTAATCTTTCTGTCCCATATCCCCCCATGTACAAAAGCTTGCCTGAAATTGAAAGGAAGGGGGGGAAGCTTGTAAAGGCAATGTTGATACCAAATAAAGAGACCAGTGTCCACACAAAATCATTTTACAGCCTCTCTCTGCAATCTGCAGAGGATTACAGGTTTGCAGCATGTTTATGTCTGGCTGAGACCAAGGAGAGTTTGCTGCAAAATGGTTATCAGTGTAGAATCAAGGCATAAACAACAGCACTGAAGTAGAAAGCCTAACGATTCGAACGAATTGCGTGAAAGAAATGATGCATCTTAAAGATAATGTTGCTTGAAGAAAATTTTTCTCCTGTGTTTTTTTCCCCGTTAGTAGCTATAGTAAACTCGTGTACACTCACAGATTGCCTTCTGCAAAACTGACATAATTTTAACAATTAAAGATTGAAGTATGGACTTCTGAGATGATCCCTTATGACCTACACTTTATTAGATTTATGTTACCTTTTGATATGTTCTATTTGCTGTAAGCCCCAGCATCCTATCATTATGATTCAAACAGGCTTTGCTCTCTGCTCACAAATAATTGATGCTCCCTCTGCACAAAGCATAGTTTTCAGCTGATAAGCAGCAGGGTAATTGGCACCTTCACAGGATATTAGGCAGAAAAAAACGGCATCACATTTAGCAGACAGGAAGCAGACAGGAGAAGGTAACCAAATAATTGTATTAGTGTAAGCAGGGCTAAATGCTACTTGACAAGTTCTATGTTTGCACTTCCTGTAGTAAATATTACGATTCCTATTTATCAGCAGCAGGGCAGGGGTAAGGAGGGAGCCCTTGCAACATGAGCATTTGTAAGAGAGGTACATAGTTAGCAGTACCTGTATTGAATATGGTTTATTATTTTAAAGCCACTATGCAATTTTAAACACATCTACATGAAGCATCTCTGTGATTCCATGTCAGCTAGAAATGTGACATAATTAACAGCACTGTCATATCAGATAGGTGGCAATGAATAATGCTAAATTGCAATGGATTCCTGTGCAGCTGTGTTACATAATGTGCCTACAGTTGTTCAGCCTTAAATAAATAATAAATTGGGTATATTTGAGGGGGCCAAGAAATGCTTTCAAGTCTAAAAATCTTGCTCTAACACAGATAAAAAGCTTCTTGGCTGCAGTCGCTGGCAGTGTCACTGTGTCTCTCGAAATATTTTTAGTTTATTTGACTTTGCAGTGCTATTCTGGTATGACATTTGTGGTGTCCAGTAGCTAATAGCTATACATTTATTTTGAAATTACCCTTTTGGGTTCAGCCATGTACCTGTTAAGACTAAAACCATCAAACAACTGAGTCATCAAGTGTGCAATATCATCAAATTTAGCTCTTTAAGCTTTGGCTTGTATTTTAACAAGTGGCATTTCTCACCAGTAATTGCTTTTTCTTTATTTTCTTTTTATATATTATGTACTTCATAGTAAATGTATCAGTGCATTTTTAATCTTGTGAGCCACTCACATACTGCACTGAATACACTGGAAATGTGTATGAATAGAAAGGTTAAAAATAAGTGTAACAATGTGATGCCATGCACTACTTCTAGCAAAAACATTTGTTTACTGAGATCCACTTTTATTAGCTGCTACTTACGACTTCCTTTGCAGCCGTATAAATATGTGAGGGGAGGAGACTGTTCTTAACAACATCATTTGGTGATGAAATAGATTCTACTTTCCATATACAGGCCAATTCTTATAATTTAATAGTTATTAAAATATCCCTTTGAGTCTATACGAAGCCAATATATATGTATGAGGTTCAATTATTACTATAGGGTTACAAAGGCTGTGGTGATCTATTTTATTAGATCAGAATAAAGAGTGTCAGTGGAAATAAGACCTATCACGTTATACCAGAGCTCGTTCCCAAGACAAGCACTTGTGTCTGTCCTGATGATGGTGTTGCTGTATTTGTTTTCCAATTACATCTTGAGTGAACTCAATAGAGTACAAGGCATGATGGGAGAAATCGCCTTTCACTGCAATTACTGTTTGTGGTCTGCCCAGAAATAGGTGAAGAAACATTCTTACTTACCCTCCTTACTTGATTTTCTGAGTACGTTCCTTAGTACTTGCACCAAAATATGAACCTGTGGCAAAAGGAGCCACCAAGCAGAGCTCTCTCAGGTTAGGTCCTGGTTCTCACTTGCAGGCACAATTACCCCAGAGAACAGGATTGATTTCTCCAACCAATTATACTTAAACATGCTAAACTTGTTATCGAGCTAGGTTGTTATGTAGAACACTGAGCTGATGTGGTACAGCACTTTCCAGCAATACTAATTATGAAACAAAATGAGTTCTCGCCATCTTCGCAATGCACAGATGGTGAGAGTCTAGGTCTGAGTAACACACATAGGGAGGCAATGTGTGAGAACCCTCCATATACCGTAGAGTTTCAGTAATTATGGTTGTATGTGTCTCACTGTAGTATTTGTCAGACAGAAGTAGTATTTTAAGAGATCAACAATTTGTTATATTATCAAATTTCACTGAGCTTTTCTCTGTGCATTTTATGTCTCCAGAAATAGCAATCTGTTTTGAGTCAGAAAATGAATGTTCAATTTTTCTCTTTTGGGCTAAAATATAAAAACCAGTTTTGTTGAAGAATACTCCCAGTTGCTTCTTTAATATTGCAGCAACTAAGATTTTTCTCAGAGCTGTGGAATGCCTAGTATAATTACAGGAGCTTCTGTTTATTTTTGTCAGTTTTATTTAGCTGCTTTTTTGTGATCAGCATTGCTGGCCTGTTATGACATGTAATACATGGACTGTTTGTGTACATGTGCCCACCTGGACATATTGCTGTGCAACCTGATCTCAGCAAACCTGTTTGAGCAGTGGGGTTGGACGAGATGATCTCCGGGGTCCCTTCCAACCCCCCACCGTTCTGTAAATTCTGTGTTTATCTTGTTTGTGTGTGCAGAAGGGCCTTTAGTTGATAGCAGTTTCCAGCATTCCCTAGGTACTACACTGCAATGGTATCACCCTCACGGTACTCGACAGCCCAGCTGTCAAATAGCAATATTTCCTACAGCTCTGTTGTCACAGACTCTACCACTATCAGCCTGTGGAAAGCTTTGCTGCTGTAGATTGTCAGGCCACCACATGAGGATCTGGAACTGAGTTCCTCTTGAAACTCTACCAGTGATTCACTGTGGTCTGTTCCATCAGAGCCTGCTGCTATCCCCACTGATCTCTGAGGAATATGAGGCTCCAAGGACATGTTTTAATATTGCTGGAGTCTGGAGGGGTTACCGTAACATTTACAGAAAACCTTCTTGGACTGTTCTCAATCTGCTCTACTCTGTTGAAGCAATAGTCTGTTACTTAGTTATGTTCCTTCCTAGTTATTTTATCCTTCTGCTGGGGCTCTGCTTGACAAAAGTGTAAACAGAAAACCAAAAGCAAAACAAAACCCAGACAAACAAACAAACAAAACAACACATCAAACTTTTAGTATATACTTTGGGAAATCCTGCCATGCAGGATAGAGAACCTCCCCTCCATCAGATCCAGAGTGAGCTTCCATTAGTTCCTGCAGCCACTAGTTATGTGTTGTTACCAGATGCTTTTTAGTAACCTAAGCCACTGTTAGAGTAACACCAGGCTGAACATATGCAGTATTGTCTTTGTTGTCTTGTTGAAGCGGCCGTTTGGAAAGGGAAACAAACCCATGGGGGCTGCACCTAGATTTTTACCTCTAATTTGCATCATGTTGATGCCTGTGGCAAGCTGAGAAGTATCTTTTAAAATATATGCTCTGACGTGTTAAATTAGGAGGACTTAAAATACAGCCCTGTGGTGTTGGTTGTTGCCACAGACGAAAGTCTACATTAAGAGACTGTGCTAATAAAGGAAATACCACTTTTCCTCACATAGGACATCTAGCCCTACATTGCCTCAGACAAATAAAGTCATAAATTAAGGTGTAATTCTAGTTATAACAAGAAAACTACCCCAGCCTAAGGAAGAAAAATCTGCTTCAGACTTATCACAGCATTTGCTTTGGATGGCTGAGGTTAACATTACAGCCCCTAGTAAAGTCCAGCCCTGTAGCACTCTTCATTGCTGTGGGCACAGCAAGAACCTCTTGCCTTGAGGCATTGAGGGCTACAAGACCCACAGCTCTAAAGGGTCCCTGTGCTTTGTCATCCTTTTTCCTGCTGTGGCTGCTATTTTAGACAATCTTTTGCAGTATTTCTCTGCTGCTGGCAGGAATCTGAGTCCAGATATATATTGTGGCTATACTCCACAGCAACCTCCTAATCCGGTAAAAGTGACAGAGTACTTAACAGTTTTACAGGCATTCATTCATATGTCCTGCTTCTTTCCCCCCTACATCCTAAGTGTGAATTAGGATGGTACTTTCAAAGCCAGGATGACAATTTGGTATCCTTGAAATGATGTACGTTATTGGAACAAGGGGAGGCAGACCTTGCCCGTTTAGATCAAGAGAACACTTAAGAGGATACTTACTGTTCTTCCAAAGTCGTTATTAGGCTCAATTAGTATTTGTGAAGTGGTTTAAGATTTTTAGGTGAGTAGTATGTTATTTACCTACAATTACCTTTTATATGCTAATAGAGAGGAGGGCTGATCCTGTGGTTGAAGCAGAAGCTGTAGATTCAGGTGTGGCTCCATGACATAACTCTGAGGACCTTTTTTTTTTTCTTTGTGACAAGTCATTTAATCTCTGTCTCAGTACTCCAGCTATAAAATGGGAATAATAATGGTCCCTTGTTCCCAGCTTTTGCTTGTCTTATTATTGATGACTGCATTCTCTTTGGGGGTTAGCCTTTCCCTTGCTTAAAGGCTTAACACAAAGAGATTCTAATCTCAGCTACTTTAATACAAATAACAGCTAGAAAAAATAGCACTATTACTACCTGGGCATCAGCATGACTTGTGACATCAATATCATGCTGACAAGCTCCTTACCTCTCAGGATTTTCTTTGCCCATCTCTGCTCATAATCCTAATGTATTCAGTCCTGCTGGTGTGGAAAAACATCTTCATGGTTAATAGTCCTCCCTCATGAAAGCAACTGGCCTTCTGCCTATCTCTGCTTCTCAGGATGAGCTGCTGACATTATATCCTGCATACATCATTGCTTAGTTGTTATACTCCAGGAAACCTTTAGTTAGTCCTGGCACTTATTTCTCCAATATGTATCCATTTTTAGAGGTTTGCTTCTTTTGAAAAGTACAAACACCTCAAACCACTTTGAAGTGTTTGCTGAAACACCTTTCATTGATGTGACACAAGACTACCAGCTCCTCCATCTCCCATTTCACTAATTATCTTTAATAGGTTTATGCAGGTCTTTCCTCTAACAGCAGGGTGAAAAGGGCAAAAAAGAGATTATCTGTCTTTTCACGGCAGAGGTCTTGAAACTCTCAGTTAAGAAGACTGAAAGAGCCTCCCTGGAAGGTCTTGAGGATCACATGCCTGGTAATCAGCTCTGCAAACCCTGCTGCCACCTCCAGGTGACTGGACACCAGGAGTGAAGCCAGTCTTCCAAACAGTTCCCATTGTTGCAAGCCTGCTCTCTTTTCTGGAGTAGTGACCTGCAGGATTTCAAATAAGTCTACTTGGTCTACATCATCCTTTGTAGGTGACATGTATCCTGCCCTAGTACAGTGCCACAGGTTGCAGTAGTCATGTCTAGTAACAGGTTAGTTTGCTGCTATAATCTTTGTTAGCAAGAGAATGAAACATGCTCTAGCTAGCAAAACTAATGACCTAAATGACATTGAAGTCCAGCTACTAGAACATGCACTACAGAGTCTTAAAAGATCTGAAATAATAGAAATGAAAGCTACCATTAGAGAAGATTTAAAGCCAGGTCACATGCTTTTATGATGGGTAGAAATATTATAAATTTAAGTATTTCATAATGTTTATTACAGTTTCAACCAAAGGAAATAATAAATGCAATGACTGGCTGATTAAAAAATATTCTATTATTGGCTAAATTATTAGTGGGCAGTGACCCTAATTAACAGGGTAATAAATGTGAAGATTTGCTTAGGATGCAGCTGCTGAGACACCATATGCTCCAGGTAGTGTTTGCCCTGAAAAAGAGAAGCAGAACAAATACACCAAACAAAAAAACTGGTTGCTGAGAGTTCCTGGTTTCCTGGAACTGACACTATATTGTAGGCTGCAGACCATAATTGTCTTGTAAATTTATTGCTTGGGTAATAAGAAAAGGCTACAACATAGTTCTCATATAATGCACCAAGCAAATGTGAAGGTCAGATAACAAAGTTCATATCCAATAGGAGGTTCAGTTCCTGCTCTGGAAGTAAGACTGCTTTCTCCTCTTTTTCTGTAATTAAGCAGATGAGTAAATATCAAGTCCTAGTTGTTGCCTCGATAAAATGCCTAATGCAAGGCATTTTTGAAGGGGAGGGAAAGAAACAACTGAAATAATATGATTTAGTAGATCTGATCTGCTTTGTACCCAGTCTTCCCTTTTGGGGACGTCTCCCTTGCAATCTCCCTTTTTACTGTCATTTTTTTGCCTAGGTCTTCTGTTTTAGTTCAAAACCTAGGTGACCATTGCATGGTTTGTGCAGTGCCTAAACCAGCTGGACCCTACCCTAATTAACTCTGCCTTCATCAACTCATTCCGAAAAATCCAAAGCAATCAAGTTTCCCAGCTTCCCTGATAAGCTATAAACATACATTCTAGGAATTTTAGAAGATTCCAAAAGCAGTCTCTCAATATGTTGATGCATTTTATCTTTAGAAATAACAGCACAGTTTAAAATTAATAGTTTGTGCAGGTTTATAGGTTCAAGTAGGGGATGTTTAATTTAATCCTGCTCTTAGATGTCCGACTATCTGATTTGCATGTTGAATCTGGTCATCAGATGACTAAGGGCTATAAAGTGCTCCTCTACTTACTCTGGGCACAAAACTGATGGATAAAATTAAGGTCATTTTCCAACATCAAGCTTAATTATGTGCAGGGTGGCCTTCAGGCAGCAAAATTAATCTTGTACATTCAGTGGGGCAAAATGAAGAACACTAAACCAGAGGACTGTCTCACTGCTTAAATGATTTGTTTCGCCACAAAATAATGTACAAATAGGAAATTCCCTGGGTTTTTTCACATTTTCATCTGCTCAGGGAAAAGGGGGGAAGTTATCAGACAAGCCTACTCTATGGACAGCTTTTCTTCTTTTTTCTTTTTTTTTTTTTTTAGCCATTTTGTTGTTTGGAGTTCATCCTGTTTGAAAATGACAAGGGAAAGGCTTTTTAATTTGAGCATTGTCTGTAGTTAAGAGTGGAGTGGTTCCCTGTGTCTCTGGAGCCAGAACCAAATTCCACTGATGCTTTTGGGAGTTTCCTACCTGCTTGTGAGTAGTGAAGGAATCAACTATCAGTGACCTAAAATAAAAACACAAAATTCCTTAGCTAAAAGTTAGAAGTGGGATAGAAATTTGCATTTTTCCTGTTGTTCACAAATTTGCTGATAGATGTAGCTGTTTTTAAGACAAATTCTTTGGAATACGGGTGATGCCTTATCTGCAAAGTAACTGCAGGGTGGCTTTACCCCACAAACATATCCTGTATTTTCATTGCACCCCTTCCTTGGCAAAAATCCCTCCTTCTCATAATGTCATCTGACATTGCTTGTCCTGTGAAAATTTTAGTGCCGCTGTGATTGTTCAAGGGAATTGCCATAAAATATGCATGAATTATGGTCAGCACTCACCCTTAGTATTTGGGGCTGTGATCAAACATGAAGGCTGTGTGTAATACATTTTATTGGCTTCAGGACCTTGCTTAAGAGGAGGGTTGTACCTGCTGCATATCTCCCATTAACAGTATTGGCATGACTGGAATCTTGTATTGCATTTCCTACTCCTGGTAGCTAAGGTTCTGCTTCCTGCTAAAATTTAGAGGCAAGAGAGCATCATCTTTTCTATCATCTGTGTGCATATGTGTATATAAGTATAATCATGTTTGCAAAGCTTTCATGCACTTCCTCCCTCTGTTACCTCCTTCCCCAGTGATTCAGTCACTTCATATTGTAATACTTTGTTGACTATTGATTTTTGGTTAAGGTTGGAGCCCAGTACAACTGTATGAGCATTCGTTGGCTTTAATTTGATGTTATGCTGCTGCCTTCCATTCCATATTGACAGGCATCCTCTTATTTTCAGATTGGTGTCCATTCACTGATGAACACGCACTAGGGGGATCATGACCTTTTCTCTTATCTGGACAGCTCTTGGCTTCATGAACATTTTTTGCTGCAGGGTGTTATTAACAACAGGGTGATAGAACAAAGAAATGAAGCAATGGGAAGCACATCAATGTATGAAATTTGCTTTATTAGGATTCCCCTGAGGCCAGAGCAGTCCCTAATTACAGAGGTGTTACATCCCTTCTTGGAATAACAAACTATATTTTTAGCAGTAATGAGAGCATGATTTTGAAATCACTGTGTGGTCATCCTCCCCCTGTACAGATGCTTGTTAATTCACATTTTCCCGGATACTGATTTTGAGAGAAATATACAACAAAAGAAAAGCCAAATAATCTGTAAAAATTACCTTCTTCCAAGTGAGCAAAACATCACATGTTTCAATATATGTATTTTGAATTTTGAGCTTTCCTGCCATTCTATTTCACTGTGTAGGAATGCAGTGTAGTTTGCAACATAACCCAGTTTATTAATATGTTTATGCAGAGACAAGGCCACAATGTATTAGTGATGCAAGTCTTGAATGTCTTGTAGCATCTGGTTGGTCTGTTTAGGTAGATACTAGGAGTTTTTGAGTCATTGAAATCTAGTCTAAGCATGCCTGGGAGATGAGCTGGCATAGTGAATTTCCAAGAATAGGCCTTGAACGATAATTCCCAGGTTCTTCATTCCATCTTGATTTGAGTTGTTTCCAGAATATCCTCTTTTAATCTTCTTTTGCTCCTCCTGCTCCCAGGCTTCTGAGACAGACCAAAAGTAAAATTAAAAGCAACCAAAATATGCTTATTCTGCATATGCATGATAATTATCAACCCATAAAGCTCTTAAAAATATGTGAGCTCAGCAGAACTCATTGTAGCCTGTAGAAGCTGGATATTCTCCCAAGACAGAGGCCCCATTGCAAAATGTATAACCTGCTGATTACCAATATAAGCAGTCCTTATGCATCTGCTGCAGCTTCTGACCTCTCTTATCACATGCCTGACAGATTGGCCTTCTTCAAGCTTTTTAGTTTACAGATCTAAAAACAAATGCAGTCAATCAAATGAAAGAAAAAAGGGAAAACACACAAAACACAGGAGCCAACATTAGCAACTCTAGCTGCACTCCTCTCTTAGTCCTGCTTTGTCACTTCTTTATGTGAGCAGGATTGTGTGTACTAAAGGCGTGCTACTGAAAATAGTGGCAGTGATTTTTAACTGAGTGGAATATAACCAGCTTTGCCACCTTTGGTGGTGTATGGAGCCAATGTATGGTGTATGGAGTCAATGTATCCCATTGCCTTCCACTGGGCTGCTCCAGCACAGCTCTTATATTGTGTCAGACAACTTTGGCTGTTGATGAAAGCAATTTTCATTCAGAACAGGGCCTTGTGAGTGGCAAAATGATGTCCTGGTTTAATCTGGGTTTAGAAATATTTTTGCTCAAAATTGAAAAAATTTTAAAAATCCTCTATCAAGGACCTTTTGAAGTTCTTCATTACATCAGCTTTTACTGAAATACTCCATTTTCCTGCTGCTTTGTTGTCATATAACAATGTTAAAAACAAACAAAACCCCAGAGACCCAAAACCTTGAATTGATAAGATTTATAAGTGCTCTAACTACATTGTTAACTGAGGCATATAGGGTATCTTCTTCAGCTCATAAATGCTTTTTCACAATAATAAACAGATTGTAATGGATGGAATGCTCCTATGTGTTTGAGAATGTTGACAGTGCTGGTCACTGTTTTGTAAAAGTGACCAAGTATGCTTCCAGAAGGGCAGAGAATAATTTTTGGAGCCTCATAAAGTAGGATCCTCAGTTGGGAAAAGGAACAGGAATTCCTCTGCCTGGCTTAATGTGTGCTTATTTATACAAGGGGAGGGAGAGAGAGAGGGAAAAAAAGGGTTTTGAAAGGTGAGATCATAGTAAACCTCACTACAAAAGGCCCTGTGAGAACAGAGTGAGCCCCTCTCCTGGGAAGTGGGAAGGACAAGTCTTTGCCCTTGCCCTGCATCAGCCCCAGAGACTGGTCCCTGGGCTCTAGCCCTGTGGTGTTGCCTTCACCCAGTTCCCCAGGGAGCTGCCTCTGTGCTGTCATCACACCTTCCTCGCTGCTTAGGACATGCTTCTGTTTTTTTCCCCAAGTGTTCTGTTCAAAATACCAGGAAATGCAAGAAAAGGTTTTCTCAGCCTGAAATTTTTGAAAATAGGTGAGAAGATGCAATATGTAAAGGTGTTCATTTTTTTTTTCAGATGATTCAGCTTAGTGTCAGAGGGAAGTTCAACCACACAAGCATTGCTCTGTGCTTATCTTTTCCAAGCACCCTAGCATTATTTCATATGTGCTGTGTACTCCATTAAGGATTGCATTATGGGAATTTCCCTTTCTCTAACAATAATTGTCAGACAAATTAAAAAAAAAAAAAAAAACAAAACACCCAACCACTAAATGGCCCTTTCCCTCTTAAAAGAAAAATTCCACCAAGAAAAATACTTGGCTTTAGCCTTCTTCTGCCCCAGAAGCTCCTTTTAGTCTCTTTTGCCTCTCCCTGGATAGTTGTTTATTCAATATTAAGCTACCCTTTCCCAGAAGATTGAAGCATCCACATTCACACTTCACGAGCAGCAATGTGATTCAGTAATGAGGATGAAATGCTTTGGGGATCTTGTGCTCAGTGAAAGGCTGAAGCTTAACCAATCTACTTGGTAAGAAGATGACTTTGTTCATCCAAGAAATATCTCTTTAGTGGGCTCCTAAAGCCCACCCTAACTAGTAGAGCGAATGCTAATTGAAAGATGAGGGTGTAATTGTACCAGACAAGTAATTTTTATTGAGTAATTTTTCAGTGTTAGGTGGGCAGAAATAGCAGCATCTCCTATTAATGTTAAGGAAAGATGCACAGCTGAATCCCAGAACCTGATAATGAACGTTTTCCTCTTCATTGTAACAGTTAAAACACATTAAATGCCTCTGCAGTTAAATTACAATTCAATGCTTTTGTTTTTTAGATGGCTGACAGATTTACAGAGCATTTTTCCTTCAAATAGGTATCTTTGTGCTCTGTATACCTGTGAACACAGCATACACTGGCATCCTTCTAAGTAAGGAGAGAAAACCACACTTACTCATGCGCTGAAAAAGAGCCTTAGGTGGCTGATCTTCCAGATAAAAGTGGCACTAAAAGGGAAGGAGGCAGAGAATGTAAAGCATCTTCTGTTGTAGTGTGCCTGTATCGTTTCATGAAAGGGAAATGGAGAAAGCAAGGGAAAGATAGCAACACTTCACAGTCAGGTGGTTTTCTCTGTATGGGGGGGATAGTCTGACTTAAAAGCAAAATCTTGTTTTTAAAACTATTTGGTAGTAAGATTATATTGGATCCAAGAGTATGCTCAAATCCATAATCTATTTTACTGCAACACAGTCTAGCTTATTAAAGCAACAATGCCTAAGGAGGGCCAAAATTTTATCTTAAAATGCCACAGGGTGTTTACTTTGTTTCCTAATAATCACACAAATGCTAGAAGTTTTCATGATGTAAATGTAACATTAATGCAGTCAGGGATATATTTAACTTTGAAGGCTCAGGTCTGTCTGTGATGAAACAAAAGCCCTCATAAACACAGGAGAGAATTGCCATGTCCTGCTTAGGCAGTAGGCACCCAGCAAAGGAAGAGAGCTGAAATGAATATGTTACTATTTTCTGAGAGTTGGCAGCAAGTGCAGCTGTGGATCAGGTGAATGAGGAGGTGTTCATAATTTAAATAGGCAGAGAGGACTCAATGGGTCACTTCTTGGGATCTGTCTGCAATAACATCATGGACTAGTAGGGCCTATTTCTGGATCACAGAAATGCTGCAATACACAGCAGTACCTGCAGCTAGGTGAGTCCCACTGGCAGAATATATTGAGTGAAATCTCCACCTTAGGTAATACTCATGTGTAGAAGAGGTGTATCAGCTTCTCATGGGGTATAGTATTGCTGTGTGCTGAAGAAGAAACAGAAGCACATTTATTCTATAACCACTATGCAAGTTGTTTTAGTGGGGAGGAGGAAACTGCCAGAGTAAGAATCTGGCCAAATAACTAGAGATAACATTCCCCCTCAGGAACCACAGGAACTACTATCAGTACAGCTGGCAGAGAGACTGAAATAGCACCAAGCCCACTAACATTATATTGAAATATTGGCTCAGCACTGATTAACTCTCTCTACTTCTTACCACCAAATATTGAGCCGTTGCAGCTCTGGTGTCTTCCTTAGCCTCACAACAATATAGAATGTGCCTTGTTAAAATGAAAAGCTTTATCTGGGGTTACTAAAAAATCATTGGTTTTCTATGCAAGAAAACACAAGTGCCATGGAATTTCAAGTGTAGGCTGGGGGAAATCCCTGCCTTGCCCTCCTGACAGGATGATGCTGAGAATCATTCCTGTCACCACTGAATATCTGTAGTGCCTGGTGTGGTCAAATCTAAAAGGGCCAAGCATCTTGCAAGGTTGGACTTTTCTTCATGGCCAAGGATAACAGAGAAATAGGCTTCTGAAAGCAGCTGTCTTGTGATCTTACAAACATTCTTAAAGCTGTTTTTCCACTCGAAATGGACAGCAGTTTCTTTACTTCCCTGAGCTGTCTTATGGAAAGCTATTTAACATTGATGTGAAGTAAAGTGAAGAAGAGATACTGTGTGCTATTTGTAAACCATGGCCAAATGGTGTAATCCATTCAGGTGTAACATGAATAAGAAAGAAATTAATTTAGTCTAGTATTATTACTGACAAAATGAAGACTTGGTGCCAGATACATGTGGGAGGAGGGTTCGCCGCAGATAAATATAGAAAACAGCTGGTTTTCAAGACAAGCTTTCACTTGTGTTTTGTATCCTGTAATGACACATTGCAGTGAAATGCATGGGATGCTTGGAACTTGTGGATGATTCACTGTATCCGAATTAAAATGGAATCTTCAAGAGCATTATTGTTCTTGGAGCTTCTGAAGGTACCCAATGCTGGAACTGTTGCAAAGAACAGTTTGTGATGAACAGACGCAATCCCAAAAGCACTTATTCACTACAGAGCAAAGATGTTCACTGCTTTAGGGGAGAGGGGGTTTGGTAAGTGACTCAGTACATGTTGTTTTCAGCTAGGACCTTATACAGGTTTTATAACAAAGCCTGTGTTTATTTTGGCTTCTATTACAAATGACAAACTTCTACAAGGACCAAGAAATGGTGAAAATTAATCAGGATTTGGTGGCACATGACCCAGAGGATGAAAGTATTTATGATGCAAGAAGAAGGGAGAAAAAATAAAGCTAAGTGACATCCAGGCCCAAAATCTTCCTGCTGAAGTCTGGAGATAAAAGCATTTGAGTAAATTGGTAGGGACCTTACATCATCATGATGGGGGGCAAAAAATGTTTGTAGTGATGCAGATTTCTAGAAGTGCCTGTAACAGGGCTCACTTGTCTTTCTTCAGCTTGTGAGCCAAGCCTCCTACAAGATTCTAAATCCTTCCAGATTCTGTTGACATCAGAGAAACTCAAGAATAGTCAACAATTTCGCAATATATTTTTTCAAACCACTCAGCAGTGATTTAAATGGTTGCCAGGCTGGCTGATATTTGGTATCTTGAAAAATCAATCTGCAGCTATAAGTTATAAATATCAACTGTTTTTTAATGATTATTGAAAACAAAGGGCCTTTCCACCTATTCAGCCAGAGAGTCATGCTGCAGACAGAGATGCCAGGATCTAGGAGCACTTCACCAGGGAGAGAAGTCAGGAGCCTTCCTTGCAGAGATTGAAACTCCTTCCCTTTCCATCTACTCATGTGTACGTGGCAAAATTAGGCTGCTGTGATCAAAGCAACACAAACAGCAACCTTTTAAATTATTTTTACAAACATAATTTTAAAGCTTATTTTCAAACCCAGATGATGTTTCAAGGCTCAGTGATGAGCCTTGAAAGTTAGCCAGTAACAAAGCTTGAAGGACTTGAAGGATAATAGTGTAAAGTAGACCTTGGTCATAGAATCATAGAATCAAGAAGGTTGGAAGAGACCTCAAAGATCGAGTCCAACCTGTCACCCTACACCTCATGACTATCTAAACCATGGCACCAAGTGCCACATCCAATCCCCTCTTGAACACCTCCAGGAATGGTGACTCCACCACCTCCCTGGGCAGCCCATTCCAATGGCCAACCACTCTCTCTGTGAAGAACTTCCTCCTCACCTCCAGCCTAAACCTCCCCTGGTGCAGCTGGAGACTACGTCCTCTAGTCTTATGAAACTCAAGTACCAATATGAAATATCTTCTACGAAATATTTCCCCAGCATTAAATTAATCTCATCTGTCACTTACTCTACATAAGCTGTAGAATTAGTCTTAATTCTGCTTTATTCCTTGTTCCACAATGAAGCTGTACCAGTCAGCAAGAGGTAGCATGATTGATCCTGGTCCGTGTGCATAGTTATGTTTATGTACTCAGTGATATGTACAACTCTTTATCTGGGATCAGTAGAGGAAGCCATACAAAAGTGCATGAGCAGACTGATGCTGTGCTGAGAAGGACTTTTTGCAACTGTGAGGTGCCTACAGCTTGTTCCTCTATAGAAACCACTACGAAATTGCTGCTTTTAAGAAAAGTGGTTAAATACCAGGTTTGAGATCTGGCATTCATGTGACGTCTGTAACATTTTGTTGAGTTCAACTGAAACTGTTGAAGTTCTTTGCTGCACTGTGTTTTACAAAGAAAATACGAAACAAAACATACTGCTAGGGCTTCCCTGTATTTGTCCTGCATCTGTAAAACCTCACCTGCTAAGTCATCTGCTGACACAACTGTAAAACAAAATTAAATACAAGCATACAAGGGTTAAAAGTAAAATGCTCCTTAATATCTCAGGTAATTTACACGTTAAAGAGCGCTGCGGAATGAATTACGATGTCATGTCAGAAGCCACGCTTCAACCCCAAATCTGCCAATCATTATAAAGCTGAGTTTGTTGGGCCTTAGATACAGGGACCTAGCCAACTGCCTCGGGCAACATCCATACTTATTAGACAACACAGACCCCAGGGAGCTTTTCAGAGCGTGGCCCTCACCACCTGGCTAAAGCAGAGAGTAATGAAAGGCAGCAGTACAACAAAGCACTAAGTGACTACAGCCCTGGCTGCAGAGCATGAATCCTGTGCCTACCAGGGCAAGTTGACTCGGTCCCAGGGGACAGACAGACATGTTAGATTTGTTTTTCACATCCTCTATGTTTAGCAGTTTTGTCAGAAGATACTCCAAAATCTTTGCACCATCCCTGTTTCATGCAACAGTGAGCCTGTGGGCTTCACTTGCCTTTTTAGCTCCTGCAAGGAAGCAGCATTTTCTCTTTAGCTAGGTGGATCTTCTTGGGAGTTTGTTGTTGCTTTGTGATTTGGACATGGGCAGATGTAGGGTCGGTTTATTGATCCGACGGCGTTAACTCCTGCTGTGTTGGGCATCAAAGCCTAGAGGGAGCTATCTACGCGGGCTGCGCTCCGAGGAGGAGGAGAGCTTTCAACAGGACCGAGCATAATGACAGAGCTGAGATTTTTCTGAGCGTTCTCTTTCCTCTTTTAGTAGGGTCAAGTGTGAATATTTTCAGGAAATGCCTGCTTGGTGCAGCTTTTGCAGATAGTTCTGTACTCTGCTGTGGCAAAGGATTGGAAATAAATCAGAAAAGCAATTTTAAAAGCTGAAAGAAATATCTACAATTGTCACCCATGTCACAGGCAATGGGGATACTTTCTTTTTACGTCTTTATTCATTGTAGAGTACGGTAATATTTACAGATTTTTCTACCCTGGTGAAAGCAGTTGATCAGTCCACTAGCTTTTTTTTTTTAAATCTCCTGCAACCTGCTTTGTAATATAATGACTAGCTTTAAATCCTTCAGAGTGGAGGACTTAAAGGCAAAGCCTAGTACAAAGTCATATTTCAGCAGTTTAGACATGGAAATCAAGTAAATTTTATTTTCTATTCAGATGGGGCTAGGGAAGAGGAGTATCCATAAGGCAGGAAT
The DNA here is from genome assembly GCF_027791375.1 of Indicator indicator. Classification (NCBI taxonomy): domain Eukaryota; kingdom Metazoa; phylum Chordata; class Aves; order Piciformes; family Indicatoridae; genus Indicator; species Indicator indicator. The sequence goes on from NC_072025.1 coordinate 9,797,214, forward strand.
ATACCATGCTGAGCACAGGGGCTGTCAGTTCTGCTTCCTTTAACAGATCACCTTAGATTTTCCCTTCTCTTTTGAAATACTGTGGGGAAGTATTTACTCCATCTCTGGATGCTTTTTACACATAGGTATTTATAAAATCCAAATCCAGTGAACTGTTTGGGGTTTTGGTTGGTGGTGGTTGTTGTTTGTTTTGGGTTTTGTTTTTGTTTTGTTTTGTTTTGTTTTATTTTATCTGTTACAAGACTATAGCCCCAAGGTATATTCAAAACACTGTTGGATGTCATCTTAGGGAGGGTGTGAAAATAATTATAATTACTTAAAACACTTATTTCCACATTTGGTCATACCTATATGTATTTTTAAGTACATGTCAACAAGGGATGGGTAACCACAGATAGTTAATGCTTCCTATCTGCTTTTCAAACCTCCTCATTGCTGTCAGCCTTTCAGAAACAGAAAGGGTATAAGCAGGATAGTGTGTGTGTGTCTCCGTGTGTGTGAGAACAATTCTATAAAAGATTATCTTGCACACAAAGCGAATGGCCCTGCCCCCATTGTGAAGGCAAAGATTCCCCTGAGATTAGGCGAGAAGGAATTGCTTGTGGTCAGCAGAGGCAGGAGAACAATAGAGCCCAAAATGGGCAGCAGTGACAGGCTGAGGTGGGTGGGAGACTGGCCAAATGGCCATTGCAAGCTACGTGGCGTTGTCAGTGACACCAGAAATGGCTCAAAGGTCTCAAATTAGCAATTGTTATGATTAGCAGGTGGTTTGAGAGATAGGAGGTCTAGGGGCGTGATTGGCAGTTTAGACATCACATGCTATTTGGTCTGAAACACTCTTCACTTGCTCGTTAACAGAGAATTATGAAATTACTTAAAGGAAAACAATTCTAATGAAATACGAGAGGGCTATAGAAATCAATTCTTTAAAGGGGACATTACATTTTCTAAAAGTATTATCATTCCTGCAGATTTTGTGAAGGAATTCTGTCAGAAAACCCAGAAGGGAAACCAATGTATTCATCTGACAAGGGAAAACTGAGAAAGCTACTCTCTAACCTATGTATTGCTTTGATAAATAACTCATGCATTTAGATTGTGAATCTGCCCTCTTAAGAGAGGGCCAAAGACAGAAGATTCAAAACCAGGTTTATAAGAATCAAAGCTTAGAAGTGTTTTGGTCCAGCAGTTGGTTCAGTTTAACCCACTGCGGTAAAGAAAGATCACATAAAACATGAATCTTCTTCTATTTCTTGACTTTGAAAATAAATTCAAGGGTGCCAGGACCATATTATCACTGGCTCTTTTAAAAGCTAGGACTGGATTCTCCAATTTCATGGATGTGCAGATACCAATACTCTCCTGAGGACTGTCTCTGTTCCAGAACCAAAATCTGGAGCACAGCAAGTCCAAAGACGCTTTTGGAATAATATCCATTTACACATTAACAGTCTGCTCTTCTCTTTTTTAGGGCTTACACTGCCTACTTCTATTCTCACAGCAGAGTAATGACTTGTACTGAGCTTCAATGTCATGAGCACTTGCTGAGTGAGCTGCAAAATTGTGTCCGAAGCATGCTAGGGAAGTTAATTCTGCCAAAATATCTTTAATTAGGGACCCAAATCAAAACTGGGTATTTGGGTAGTATATTGTGTTTAATGGGGAATTTGCTGCTTCTGAAATGTGGCAGAAAATATCAAGCTGGCTGCATTAATGCTGGGCTTATTTCATGTACTGCAGGCCTCTGGACAGCTACAAGATTGGTTTTGTGTTTACTGGAACTGGGTTTAAAAGTCTATTCTGAAGGCAAAAACTTCAGTATCCTGTCCAAGTTCCAACTCGGCAGTAATTGGGCTGTTATTATCTCAAGATAGAAAGGAGACTAACATATTCATCACTGGTTGTGGTTTTGGAAAATATTTGCCTTACTGTCATGGAAGTCACAGCACACACTCTGCTCCCAGGTCCTTCTGGATACAAGCATCAGAAGTGTGAGAACAACTCTGCAGCATACAGACACTCAGAAAAAGTGGGGAAAACAGTGATAACGCAGGGAGATGGTGCCCTTTAAGTTTTAGAATAGTTGTGTCCAGTAGAAACAGAGTTTCATGAGCTGACAATTTCTCTGACCTTGAAACAAGGGGGAAAAGCCCAACCCATAGCCTCTGTTTGAATGTGCAGACATATGGCATTTCAATAGCTCTTCAGCTGCCATCACAGGGGGCTGGATTCAGGGTAGCTGAGACCTGCTTATAGGGACAGCTGGGGTCCTGGCGCTTGGGCATCTAAGACTTGGCAGGATGAATCTGCAAAAGGAAAGATGTCGAGGGAGGAGAAGGAGAGTTTGGCAAAGGAAGGTTTGGTTCTGGGCGCACTGAATAAGCATAAATAAACATTTGATGGAGGCTTGCTGAGTAAGCTGAATACACTGTCCAGCTGCCTGTGCCACAAGAAGTAAATGAAATGGGTTAAAAAGTGAGAAAATTAACAGTGTGAAGAGGGGTGAAGAAATGACTGCCTTTACAGTCTTTATTCTTGTAATTATAGCCTTTCCACCATTAACAGTGCAGAAGTAGTTTGTATGACCTAGAAAATTATAATACAGATAATTTAAAAAATCAATAGTCTTAGAATGAAATATTACAAAATTTGCAACATTCCTTTTATTTAAGGATATTCTCTTTCCTAAAGATGCCTTTTGGTGAAGCCACCATGACAAAGTCTTTGTTTTACATTCGGTGAAGCCAGAGGTGTTATTCCTCACAAATGAGATCATTTCCACCTCAGAATGATATGTGCATAATCATATATATTCTAAATAAAATCTTGTCAAAAACCTGCAATCTCCTCATCTTTCTGTCATGTAATTTATACTTACAGCTTGAAGACAGAAAATTACCCTTCAGGTGCATATCTCAGTGTTTTTGTCTTTGCTGAGAAGTTGTCTGTGAAGGCATCTAGATTCGTACCTGTAAATGAAGGACAAGCACAGAAAATCCAAGGCAAATAAAGTGTAAACAGCTGCTATCCTTTCCATACATCTGAAATAATATGCTATAAAATAAAACTCTGATCAAATACTATTACTAACGTCTTTTATGTAAAATTATTTTTAGCCCCGCTGTTCATTTCTGAAACAGTTATTCCAGCTTCTGTTTTATTTTAGTTGAAAGAAAAACAAAACAAAACCAACCTGTAGTGATAGTAGTATATCTATGTGCAATTTGTTTCTTCTTTCTTTCTGTTAAATACTGGGAAGAGCTATCACAGATTTCTAGTTTGTTGTTCTGTTTTCCATCCAGTTGGGAGAGCCACAGAACATCCATCTGCTTCCATTCCTGTTCCATAACCACTCATATGCAGAGCTGACAATGCGGGCTTCTTCCCGATCCTTCACTTTCCCTGCTTGTGGTTTTAGTTTTGGTTTGGGTTTTTTTTGGGGGGTTGGTTTTGGTTTTGGGGTTTTTGTGTGTGTGTGTGTGTTTTGTTTGTTTGGGGGATTTTTTGCTTCTTTTATCAATGCGCATTCTGAACATAGGAAAGCTTTCTGTAATTTTTTTCCACTTGTAATTTAAATGTCATTTAATTATCATGCTATGAAAGAGGCAACTGACAATGAGGAATGAGGAAGAAAGTTTCTTCTTCTTGTGGCATTTCTCTAAGTCAGAATCTGTCAGCTTGGTTGTAAAATATACGTATTCCCCTGGTTATCTGCAAAAAAACTGTGGAATTTGCCCCCTACTCTGCATTCAGAGAAGTTACTAAACTTTACCAAAAAAACAGCCGTGCATGATACTCACCTTTTCTTCCCCAGTGAAAGAGAGCAAACCTCACCTGAGAAGTGATATCAAGGGCATCCAGGCTGCACAGTGTGAATGAGAAGGAAGCCTCAGTGGAAGCTGGTGCTCTAAGCTCTTTTCTCTGGGTTTAGTGGGGTACCATCCTTCTGTTCCTCTGTTTCTCCACATTTTATTTTGATGTTTGGCTGGGTAGAAATCTGCAGATTGCACATCTATCTCATAGCAGAAAATACCAACCAAACTTGGCAAGATATCTACTCTAGAATACAAAACTTGGATTTGATCATTCAGAAAATGCAAATTTTTATAAAGATCACTAATGTTCATATTATGCCTTTTTATGGAAAGAATAACAAGAATATTCCTTAAAATTCTTTAATTTTAACTCCTAATTAAAAAAAAAATCTCCTTTCGTTTAATTCTTGATTTAAAAATAATTAAATCTCCTTTAAAAAAATTATTTACAGGCATTAGACATTTCAGCCCCAAAAGATGACCTTTTCAGAAAACTGTGGAAAAAGTTAAAAGGGAAACTGCTTTGCACAGCTCCAGTGCTGCAGCTGCTGATGTGGGCATCCAGTAAAGTGTACAGAATGAAACAGCACTGATAATCCTCATAAAAAATTTAGAATGGATGCAGGGTTTGAAACTTTTGTATCCCAAGTGGCTTTTGTTTGGTTCACACTGGAATAACTGGCTGAGGGCTCATTAAAGGACTGAGCATTATATGTAAGGAAGAGAAATTGCAGTTTTTCTTTAGTCTTTAGATGTTTGAAATTATGTATCTATTGTTGTTAGTCTTCTCCAATACTTTATGTCATATTAAAAGAAGAATAATTAGAAAACTCAGCTTGCTAAAGATAATTTGCTGCCATCTATGGCTTTTCAAGTGGAACTCAAATGAGTCATGCAAGGAGCTAAGATGTATATTTTCCTTGTAAGAAATCTGGATGAGGATAAGGTGTTTGAAAATAATTAATAGATTTTAAGTGAGGCATCATGCTTTACATGCTTTTTTCCCCCTCAGACCCCCAGAAATTTTGCATACTTCTCATGTTACTCTCATTAGAAAAGGGCCAAAAAATTAGACATCTTCATGCTTTTTGTGGCATATTCCTCTTCATTATCTCCAGATGCTGTGAGAATACAGAGAAGCTGTAAATTTTGTTCAGATACAGCTGGAAGTTTCCATTTTGAAGGAGGTAGAAGCAAAATTAGAACACCAAATAAGAGTTCATAGAGGGACTCACAGTCCTCTGAGCTGGGGGAATCTGGGGAGAAGGATTTTACCTAAGACTTTCTCTGCAGTTAAAAATACATTTAGAGCATGTAGAGTTAAAAAAAAAAAAAAATCAGAATTTGAATTTAAAATACAGTCAGAGATATTAAAATACATTCACAATTTAAATGCAAAAACAAAAGGACAATGTTCTTATTGACTTAAGCAGCTTCTGTCAAAACATAAGGAAAGTAAAAGGTTTTGACATGGGAGGAGAGAGGGAAATCAGGCAGGAAATAGCTGCATGAATATATCTGGAGTGCTGGATGGAAATAGGAAGCTCTTAGAGTGCTCAGCTCCACAGCAGGATGGAGAAAGTGGGGAAAGAAAGTGCAAAGGGCTTCATATTTCCATGACAGGAAGACGATTCAGAAGACCACTGAAGCTAGGGAAATAGAGTTTTTTTATTAATGGAAGGGACATGGAAGTTGAAATGGAGTTATAATGTAGAAGTAGAATGTTTACACGTGAAAATGTGAAGATTAATCCAAAGGATTATGACGTCTCACGTAGGAGTACCATCAAGACCCAATGAACATTGGGTCTGATTAGGATTTCTGTTCTCCGTTTACATGTGCAGAGCTGCACTGACAGGATGCAGGAAATTTGGTTCAAATCTCTGCTGCTGAGAATGGAATGCTATGAATATCTGTGTAGGAAATTCTTCAATTTGTTCAGAACTCCAGCATTAAGAGCACTGAACACAAGCTGATCAGTGGTTTTCAGGTCCCATATTCAGACCTTTCACTTTTTGCAGTGATGTAGGACCTGCTTCAAGAACTGTGAGGTAATACATGAATTACCAAAAGAGAACAGGGAAAAAAACCCATGGTAGTAAGCAAAAACTGGAGTTTATTCAAAGAGTCCAATTCCAATTGTATTTATGGAGATATGCATGTGCTATGTGTGTAGATATGTAAAAGACACATTTATCCACACACGTGGCTTGTGATGCTTCAGGTTGGAAAAAATATGTGCTTTCCCTCTTTTTTTTTTTTTAACCTTATCTGTGCATTCTTGGGTCATGTAGCCTTTGTGCTGACTCTGGACAAAAATCCCCCTTTGATGGAGGATACATGCTGAAAGGTAGAATTCTGAATTATGTTCTCTAAATTATCCCGTGCTCAGAGAGCAAGTATTGATTTTAAAAATGACTGAGCCAGACCTTGCATTGCAGTCCCCCCAAAGCACAACAAACAGCAGTCATGTGTTCAGCTACCAAGAGGCCACTGTGCTGGCATTGTTTCAAAAAATCAGAAAGTCATCAATCAACCAAATAGTAATCGGAATAAGTACATGGTATCTAAAGACACATTTTATCCAGTTACATGCTCCAATTCAGTTAGCTACGAGGAGAATTAGAACAATATTGGACCGATTAACAAGTCTACCTTGGGAACTCTGAGCTGTTAAGTTATTTATTTTGCTGCCTTGTATAAAAGAATGAGGAGAATTTCATCTGCATAGTTAAGCGTTCAGTAACTTCCCGCAATAAATAACCCAGCATCTCTTTGTGCTGGAGTGTTTTTTACAGAGCCTGATTGAGAACACAAAATTTTACTGTAATTTCTTGCTGTAGCTTTCAAAGGGTTTGGACACAATTGTGTTTCAGGAGGATTTTTATTTTTTTCTTCAGGAGTCGTTAGTCATCGACGTTGCAATGGAACTTCACAAGCAGTGACATTATTAGGATCAGTGTATTCAAAACACCATTGAGTTTTATTTTAATGATACGGTTTAAGGATCAATGTAAAAAGCTCAGTTTAGAATTTCAGTCTTGCAAAATTCAATCGAATCAATAATCTACGGTGTTGCTATGCAGGATGTGCTTCACAATAATACAAAATATACCCTTTCTACAGAAATACATGGCTGAAAAATACACTGTTCCAGTGAATACATCCAGCTCTGTACACTTGCAGCTGTCTTTCAGGTGATACAATACAGGAACAGACAGACTATACAAAATGCTTTGTAAGTTAAGGGAATAGCTCATAAAATTAAGATGGGTGAATTTTTCTACTGCTGTATATAGCACTTCCCATAATGAAATCTCTGGTTTTTAGGTTTAGAACTCCCAGGCTTTGATTGCTATTAAACATAAAGCATGGGGTTTGGTATAGAGGGAATCAATTTCAAACTATTTAATTCAATAAATTTAGTTTACTAATGAAACAAAAAGAAGATATGTGTGCTTAAGATGCTATAGTATTGTCTTATAAGACTTAAGCTGATTTTTTTTGTGCTTAAATTTTACATACATTTTTAGTATTTGGAGAAGAGGAGGCTTTTCTGTATTTTTGGTAACAATAAATACAAATGAGTTAATATTTTCTCTTCTTGGAGTGTCCCACCAGATTGTGTAGTGTAATTATATGTGAAACCTGCAAACTAGCATATACATTAATTTATAGGGGTTTGTTGTAACTCAGATTTAGTAGGAATTTGTATCACACAGCCACTCCCTGTTCTTTTGTTTCCTTAGCTTTCAAGAGAATGGCAAGGTTGAAGGAGTGGAGCTTTAATTACCTTCTCACTGCAGAAAAGGGTGACTTTTCTAGGTCCAAGTTTACAAAATGGAGCTGAAAGGATCAGAATTAATCTCTATGATACCTGGCCAATGTATTCAGCTACTTGAGGGTCATCATATTAACATACTGTCAAGTCCCATCCCTTTCAAAAGCACTTACTTCTGTCCTTTCTCCTTGGGGGAAAAAAAAAAAAAAGAAAAACAACCCCACACAGCCATAGCTTCTGGACAGCAGTGTGTTGTTCAAGCCAGGTGAATAAGCTTGACATAGGCAACAGTGATAGGAAACATTTAAATCTTTGCATTCCCATGCAAGGATTGCTGCAAAGCATATGCAAAGGGAACATTGATGATGTTTAGTAGCCCTATATATGTATTTGGGGAACACCACCTATAAAGGAAATAGATATTAGCTCTTCCTCACCATTTTTCAATTTTTCAATGAAAAGCATTTTTGAGAGTCTAAGGAAAAGCACAGGTAAACCGTTAGGAGCTTTTGGTTGTCGTCTTCTTCTCCAGATGTTTAAGCTCAGTGGAACACCCAGGCCTCTACCACTCAGAAGCTCAATCCCTTTGTAAGCAGAACCTGTTCTTTCAGTAACTGTAGTGCTCTTCACAGCTCTGGTCCAACAAAACATGCATCCATAATGAAACTAAATGAGGCTTACTTTAATAGTTTTGTAGAGGCATAAAGCATTTTCTATCTCTGTTAATCAGCTAATAGGCTATCTTTTCAGGAGGTTTTCCTTCTCTAATGTGCCTTTCTCTCACTCTACATACGTTTTTCTGTCTTCATTGTAGAAGCCTCTGTCCTGCCAGGAAATAAAAAAATCTGCTACACCTTTAGGACAGTTCTTTGCAGTTAAACTGTTATTAATACTGCCTTTACAACAATTAATGAAACCATATTTATTTGGGCCACATCATAATTATCCAGATATTTTACTCTAAGTCTTCTGTCTGATCATTTTAATAACAACTAGAGGTTTTGTTGTGTGTTATTGGGCAGCAGAAGCTACCATAGGGCAGCTTGTGTTGCATAGTTTGCACACACAAGATCTAGAAATCATTAACAGTGAGTGTCAGTTGCAACACTGAGATCATCTTCTAGAGAAAAAAAAATCTTTATTTAAAATAAAAAAAAAATTAGAGATTCGCCTTTTCTTTCCATGCAAGTAGACTTCTATAGTATGTGGTACAGTAACTTGTATGGGAAAAATGAAGTTAGGAAAGCCTTAGAAAGTCTTGAATAACAGTGCAAAAGCTGCTCACCATGTGCTTGTCCCAAAAATACAAAGTGAAACACTTTTTAAAGGACAGCTGGTGGATACTCACTGTCTTTCTCCTAATTCCACTTCACAGCAGACATTTTCTCTCTTCTTATGGTGCTAAGCTCAGAGGTTTTTTTCTGAAGATGTGCGTTTGTAAGTTTGACTGTTTTACACACATATTTGTAATTTTGGAGTAAAAAGGGCACAAACAGCAGAAAAACAAAGGAGACAGCATAATTCTTACCTGTTTCAAAGTCCCATGTGCTGCCTTAAAATAGCACTAGCTACTTTTAAAATACCCTGAAACTACAAACAAAACTTATATGAATCCCAGGGTTAAACATGAATTCCATGTTGGGTAAATAGATATTTTCTATTAAAGCAGAACTCTTGAAAACTGATGACAGAAATGTAGACAAACAAGGTCAAAAGCCCTCAACCTGCAACTGCTTCATCTGCCTAGGCACCATTTACAAGTATCAAATAGCCATTAAATCTCCCAGAATTGGCTGTTATCTTAATCCATGTTTGTCAGGAGAGCAGGAGGAGGTAGGACATTGCCACGCTCTTACTCTGTGTCATTCTTCCAGGTGGATGGCTTTAAATAAATTCATGGGGCAGAGCAAAGGCCATAACATGTCAGTCCCCTGTCTGCATGGTTTCCGTGAGGTATGTTATTTTTATGATGAAATTGGAACCTGAAAGTTGAATTAAGGAGGAAAAGGAATGCAGAGAAAGAAATCTGGGTTCTTTTCCCGTTCTGCCAATATTTTACTGCAGCTTAAAGAAAAGGTCATAAAATTACTTCACATGTTTCTTCACATGCAAAATGAGAAGCAGAAGACTTGTCTGTGATATTGCAGATGTACAGGTGTAGAGCCTTAACCCTCAAACTTTCTTGTGTGTTGAAAGAAGCTTTTCGGGTCCTAAAAAGTATGTCCTGCAAAATCCATTTGCCAGAAAGAATCCAATTTAATTGGCTTATAATTGGATTTTTTTTTTATTAAGTTATCTTAGGCCTGTTAGTCACATTGTTTGTTTCCTTATTGCTGAGAGCCTGTAGGAAATGTAGATGAAACAGTATGAAATGTGTGGTTCTAGCCAGCTGCAGCAACCCTCTGTTGGGAGTGAAAGTTTGGTTCATGTTTACATTCCCAGAGGACTAGAATAACATGAAGTGAAATTCACGTACTTCAAAAAGGTTCCTCATTTCCAATTTATGAGATGGAAGTGCATCAAAGGCATAAAAAACCAGAAAATGGTGAGAAGTTAGAAGTGAGGGGTAGCCAGGTTTCAGAAAACTTAGTTAATGGGTGATGCCATTCTGTGAATAAAATAATTTACCTCAAGAAATCTATAGCCATTTCCCTTCAGACTAATATCTATTCTAAGGCAGTATCCTGCATAGAAATTTGTTTTCAATGTAGTTTACTCTTTTCTCTAGCAATTATGGTATGGCTGAGTATGGATCATGTGCTGGCTTCCAGATAAACTGACAAGTTACTCCAGGCAAGGCAGCAGCTGTCCTCAGTAGTCCTAAATCACTAGACTGACTCCTGATTTTGCTTCTATTTCCATGACTTGGAAGCCAAGTCATGTGAGAGGGTGTGTAATAGATACATTTATGTCCTTGATTTCCATTCCAAGCTCTCCACTGAGACCTGACATAATTCAAAACTTTTACTAGTCTAGTGCTTGCAGTAGGAGTAGATGCTATCTTTGTTGCTCTTGCTGTACAGCATGGATTTAATCTGTTATGAGCCTGAGTTTAACCTGCTGTCTCCCATTCTAGTATAATTTAAAGCTTTTATTGTGGTTGATGAATTCAAGTCCAGATTGACTTCATATTTCAGTCAGGGGTTTATTTATTTTTTTGTGTGTGGATACTGACCAATAATTTATAATACAGAAGAGGAAAGCACTGTGTAAGGGAGTAACAGCACTTACAGTGATCTCTTGCACTTTTTATGTAGGGGTCCAGAGTTTTGCTCATGTTTGGTTTGCACTCTCTAGGAAGTGTCTAATAGCAATTTGTTAGGTCACAAACTTTCTAAGACAGGACTGTCATTTTGATCTTAGTTTTAATGAAGCCTGTCACTGTGGGGTCTGTGCTTCTGTCGTGACACAGCAGTAGTCCTACATGGTGTCACTGTTCCTGGAAGTATGTAGCTGCAGACTGACCAGCCTAACTGATGTTCAACTAGCCTCTCATGGAGAACATCTCATCAACTATATACAATACTCACTTTCTCATTTTGTTTCCTACCTCTCAATGTATCTACTAGATATTCTCAGAATATGGCCAGAGGAAGGACATTTTTTTTTTCTCATTTAAGACCGTATTTGATAAGAGAAAGAATAGATTTGGGTCTACTGATGTGGGTATTTTTCAGAATATAAAGGAAAAGAAGTATCCTGTAAGAAGTCTTTACTTATTCACTAGGCTCTTTTTTTTCAATAGCTACTTGATAGTTACTTCTAACACTTTTTGCACAGTCTTTTGTTAGCCTTTTCTGTTCCCATTATTAATATTGAGATGAATGTTACTGGTTGGTTGTTTTTTTCTTCTAAATAAAAGCCTTGCACAGAAAGAGTCACCCAAGTCCTCCTGTGACATTCACAGTCAATGGTGGCATTGCATCACAACTCCAGGAGCTGACTGTCTGGACGCAGACTGCTACAAATTGGTTCCTTCAAATCAACATTTATTCCATTTGCACATTTTTCATGGTTTTCATGTATGGTTTTTTTTTTTTAGGGACTCAGCCCTTTAAATTCATGGCATATGCTTGAGAGTTTATGTCCTTTTCATGACTCACTTCAGGGAGTTTCACAGACGTCTTCAGTTTGTTCAGGCAAGATTTCCACCTCTTACTCTCCGAGCAGAGGAGAATTGCCATTAGCCTTTTATACTAGACATAATTGGCAATTACCAGCAGGTAAACAGCCTCGTAACACTGCATTGCTCCAAGCTTATTACACTTTGCAAAGGAGTCCTGCTCAGAGACATCTCTTCAGAGAGAGGGTGAAAGGGTATTGAAGAACCTCTCTCTTGCTTCCAATATCTCCTTGTAGATTTGAAAGATCTCCATACATTTAGCCGGGATATTACAGTTTGTTCCTATCAAAAAACCCTTAGAATGTCATCATCCAGCACAAAGGGCAAAAAGAATTGTCTTTCACAAAATATAAGAAATTTATTTTGCATATTGCCTGAACACAAGCAGTTTTCAAGGTTTGAAAAATAAGAAATTGTCTATGCAAAATGAAGTAAGAAGCTTCTATTTTGTTCTGATTTGTTTAAACCCATTTCTCCGTATTTTAAGCAGAGCAGGTCACAAGCACAGTCCAGTGGGGGAAGTTCAGTATATTAAATGCACCAGCAGTTTTCTCCTGCAAATTGATTATTTAAATTGAGCTACTCTCAAGTAATGGACAATACCCGTGCTTACAAATATGAGTTTGTGTGGAGATTTGCATTCTAATCCATTGTTCTTTCTCTCTGTGCTACCAGAGAGAATCCAACTTAATTTCTTTGTGCTTATCTCAGCACTTCCATCTTAAAATCAAAACTTACTGAGGGTTCATAATTACTATATTACTATATTTTTTGCATTTCGTTCTCTCTTCAGACCCCAAGCCATACTGACACATACATACTACTGGGTGCAAGAAATTTTTTTGCTGATAAAACTAATGCAGGCATTTGGCAAGATTAAACAAAAAGTTGTTTTGACATTTTGGCTCAGCAGTGATATTTGTAAAGCAGAACTGGAAAGTAAGGAGTAGTGTTGACACCTTCTCTGGGAGCTAGTCTCAGAGCAGGAGAGGCTTTTTTGAGAGTAGATAGAAGAATCACTGGGAGTGGGAAATCATCTAAAGATTCTTGGAAGGATACCTGGACTCTTGATTTTTGGATAATTCACAAGCCAAATTAGGTGGTTCTCTTATGTCTTGCAGTATGCACTGTTGTCAACAGCATCATCACAAATAGAAAATAATTCTCTCATTTGGTTAATTTAATTAACCAAAGACACTCCGGATTGCCATAGCTGGGCAGAGCTCTGTACATTCAAACCTTCCTATTGATATCTTACTGAGGAGTTTGAATGTGAATCTCCTTCTCTATAAACAATCCAGTTTGATGTAAACAGAGTTTCCATATTATTCAGGGTCAGCCCTCAAAAGGCTTTTCTGCAGATCTAACTAAATTTCACTGGCAAATCTTGTCTCAGTTATGCTTCATTCTGTTGAGGGTGCTTGGCAACTTGACCATACCTCCTAAGCCTTTACTTTTGGAGTTAGACTTGCTGCAGCAACTTTAAACTAAGTGGGGCTGTAAATCAAAATGTCCTCATCTACAATTCTTTCCTGAGCATCTGATTACAATCATGCTGCATGCTATTTGTACAGCAATGTTTAGAACTGCCTATAAAACAACAGCTAATTGCTGATCTGCTTAATTAAAGAGAGTCTTTTGTTGTCACATATACAAAGATAAATGAAATAATCAGCTTTGGACTAATGAGAGATAATTAGATTATGCAGTCCGATAAATAAAGACAAAAATCCTGCAGATTGCCACTGTACTCTGGGCAGCTGAGATCACAAGAGAGTTTAGAGGTGCACTTTCCTTTCTACTTTAGCAATAGTGGTTTGGATTTTCTCCATCTCGGAGTTAACACAGTGATCAGAGCTTCCAGGCATTAATGACTGTTGTTATGTACTGTAATTGAGGATTTGTTGTTTAACACTGGCATGATTTGCATGGACATGCTTTAATTTACTCAGAATTTAAGATCTCATTAAAATAAAAAATTACTTAATCAGACAGTTCACTGATGACCTTCCATCCTGAACAAACGCATGACACTGACAGTCTTCTTCAAGGAACAATGTAAAATCAAATGGCCATGTTTGTTCTTCTCGTTATCATGTTTAGATTGATAAACAAAGGATCAGTTTTGTCCAGAAGTTCTAAACTCTGTATGTTCAGTGAATGTTAATACTGAAGTCTTGTTATAGAATTTTACTTCTCTTTAGTGGAAATCAGTTACCTAGTAGAATTACAGTTTCTTCAAGACCAGTGTCCAGACTTTTGAAGAAATAGCCAGCCAGCTTTCTTCCTTCTTCCTTATGTTTGTCCTCTGAGGAAATAACTTCAGTTCCCTAAAAGATGCTCTTCAGGCATGCAGCTAACGCCTGCAAACCGTAGGATGAGACTAGAGCTTTTAGAGAACTAAGTCATCATACAGCTGTGTAGCATGGTCACCCTCAGCACCCACTGTTTTATTCTTCAGATCCACTTCTGTTAAGATGCACTACTTGGTAATGTTGACCAATCCTGAGATTTCTTGAACAAATTGGAGGGGAAAAAAAATTCCTTTAATTACCACTTTATATGTCACAGTTTTATCATGGCTCTACTTTTGACATAGCTTAGCAAAACCTTTGTAAGAATGGGTGTATCAATAGATGACAACTTTCCCAAGCAAGCATAAATGAGACCTTTCTCCTGAATACAGTGTTTCCCTGGCAAGTATCTGTTTACAGATGGATTCTTTGTTTTCTTCAAGGAATTGGGTTTTGGTGTCAGGAGCCAAGACACAGAAAAAACAATCGTTGTTTCCTAAGTGACAGGGGTATGAAATTCTTGGAGCTGTCACCCATATCGTGTGATTGTCAGCAAGTAAAGATCAGTTGTTTATCAGCATTTTTGTCATATTCACAAGGTCAGAACAAATACTATTTTGAGAATATGTCTTCCTACATTTATGGCTAAAGCCTAGCCTATGTCCTAAATCTGTTATGAGAGTGTTATGCTTCTGCTATGAAATATGAAAAATGTTCCAGTGGTTTTAATAGTTTTCACTGTATTTGCTATTTAGGTTAATCAAACATACAACTATACAGCTGCTGCTATTTCTGTACTTACTGTCCTGGTGCCACAGCCTCTACCAAGCAAGTACTGTGTGCCTGGGACATTCATGGGGACCATGAAACCTCTAAGAATTTGGATCACAATAAGCTCCCCTGCATAGAGAAATGCATGCATCAGCCTAAGGGCATTTGTCCAATTTACATGATAGTCTGTAGAATGTTACTTAGCATATGGAGAGTCACAGACCTTTTTTAGTTTCTTTTCTGGTTCTGAATCATCTCTGTAAATATTTTTTTTTTAATACATTAAAAAAAAAAAAAAAAGAGAGACAAAACCCAGGGAATAAGAACTTTGAAATTAGACCTTTTTTCTAAGACGAGGTTTACTTCATCATTTTTCAAGGACTTTGTTCACTTTAACCTGTAGGTTTGAACACTCCCGGTGAAAACCTTCAGGAATCCATGCCAGGCTGAGACCTTTTCTTGTATTTTGATAGCTTTAGTTCTCTAGTGCACTTCTCAGACAAAGTTGAACACTAGTGAATGAGATGCTGTAGTTGATTCCTGCTATTGCCACGTGGCACTGCTGAACTGGAAATCTCTCCTGTTTGACCTCCATAAGAGCTCTCCTCAGGTAGAAAACTCGCATGCCTTCTGCTGCTGTTAGTGGTAAAGCATTTTACTGTTCTGCTGGTCTCAGACACATCTTGATAACAAAAGATCTATTATTTCCTTCTTTTGTGCTATTGATGGGCTTAGCTGCTCTGCCTCCTCTTCTCTCTAAGACCACAGAAAGTTTCAGCCAAGGGGTCTGTCTGGATATTCACCCCTCTCTTTAGCACATTTCTTAGACTGTAGATGCTACTTTGGATCTCATAGCTGCCCTTGGTTTGCTGTGGCAAAGCACCCAACAGGATGCTAGGTTGCATCCACAAGGGCATCAGCAGCAGAGATAAAGTCATTATTCCACTCTGTTCAGTGTTTGCCAGGTCACAACTGGAATACTGTGCTCAGTTTTGGTCTCCACTAAACAAAATATACGTGGACAGGCTGGAGAGAGTTCAGAGAAGGGCCACCAAGATGGTCAAAGAACCAGGAAGCTGCCATACAAGGAAAGGCTGAGAGAACTGGCTATGTTCAGCCTTGGGAAAAAGCTTAGAGGAAATCTTGTCACCATGTTTCAGGACTTGAAGGATATCTGCAAAGAAGATGAAGAATTAATTTTCATAAGGAATCACATGGGGAAAGGAGGGGTAATGGGTAGTTTATTCCCAGGAAGATTCCACTTGGACATGAGGGAAATTTTTCACAATGAGAACAGTGAGCCATTGGACTAATCTCCTGAGGAAAGTAATAGATGCCCCAGCATTAGACACTTCAAAGATTTAGCTGAATGGGGTTCTGGGCCATCTTGTCTAGACTGTCTCTTTGCCAAGGGAGGCTGGACCAGATGATCTTTGAGGTCCCTTCCAACCCAATTTTCAGTGATTCTATATGATTCTTGAGGGGACTAGAAGACAGGTGAGATTATGTTCTGACTGTGTGACATCTAATTCTTTTTAGCCTGTTCCTATTGTCTTGCTCCAGCCTGAGAAGTTGAGCAGATGTCTGATGCTGTGTGCAGTGTAAAACTGAAAGGACAGTAGGTACTCATAGCTCCAGAGCATATGCCAGGATGCTTACATGCTTTTTGCATGTCTAGGATTAAGGTCACCTTCACAGCGATATACTGTCACCCTGGCACCTATTTTCAACCTATTTTTCAAGCCTCGTAAACCTAGATTAGACCAGTTAATTATTTTAATGCCTTCACATTCAGAGTTAGGTTGTTCCATGGTATTAATGCCCATTTAATTAAAGACAACCAGCCAAATCTTCCATTTAAGCTTCATAAGTTTTGCCTATTAACACCACCATATTTTGTCTGTCCTTACATGGATCACGACATGGACACAAAGGAAAAAGGTGGAGAGGGGCATTTAATTAAATAGCAGGCGCAGGTCAAGTGTCTGCCTCGTATGTCACTGCATAGCAAAGATGACTGCAGGAAAATCTCAGGAAAGACAGTTACCCAGAGAACCAGGTCTGCTGCAGAGCCCTGTAGTGTCTCTCCCTTGGAGAAACCATCCACAGAGCCTCCTGCCCTGCCTAATACCTTCACTCATACTGTATCATGTTTATTTACTCAGGTGAGAGAAAGGAAGCAGCAGGACCACCTGTAAGGGCAGATGTTGCTCATCATAAGCAAAAGAAACCAAACTGGAGCCTTTGTTACTGGGCAACAGCCTTTTTTCATGGATTTTCAGGAAGATCTATATACAACACGCATCCTCCCTCATTAAAGGCAGCTCGAACGCTTAGCAAAGGTCAACTTCTACCTGGGGTAGTGCTGTGGGGAGACAAGAGGTTAAGGCTGGTAAAATTCCCATGGTATCTTATATGGAGGTGAAGAGAGAGCACATGAGAAAAAAATCAGAAGAAATATCATGTCCAGCTACTTAAAAGGAATGAGCTTTTAACTCTTGGAACTTCTGTAGTAAATATTTTCCAGCTGATATCTGGACTGCTCATCCCTAGCTACTCCAAAACAATCCTCTAGCAGTTAGTTGCTGAGAAGCCCTTTCTCTTTATCTTTTGAAAAGCTGCTGTGCTGCTGAGGGAAGCTGCCTAGTGCTCATCCACGTTATCTGGAGGCCTCACTCCTGGATCAGGATTCTCTACTGACAGGTGCTGCCCAAACACACAGCAAAAAAAAAGTCTGTGTCAAAGTATTTTTTATACGAACAAAGTATTTTTACATAGATTCTTCTTTGTTCATGGGTTATGGTTGTATTATACTTTCTCTTCATTAGAGATGATGCAAGACTGGATACCTTTGAACAGTAAAGTCAAAATAAAATAGCAGAAAGAAAGTGCTCTTTCATATTTTTATATAGATGAAGATTGGGTGTAAGTGATTGCAGATTTATAGAGGGCAAAAATCTGGGGGGAGCTCCGTCAAAATCAGCTATTGCACATGGCTGGGAAAGGTGATTTTTTTTTTTTCTTCACTAATTTCTCAGGGGGGTTTCTGTTTTTTGTTATCACTGCAGAATGACTTCCCCTCTCTGTACAGCTGAGGGCAGCTGATGGTGTTTGGTGCTAGTAGAGTCACCAGCACTTTGCACTGTCAGGTTCTAAATTTTCTCCTTTGTGGCTCAGCTGGACATGTCAAAGGCTGACGGTCTAGCCAGCAGGCATGGCCTCTACCAAATGAACAGGGAGCACTATTACAGCTTTGTAGAAGGCAATGACAATGCCATGCATGAGCTGGTCCTATTAATTCAAATCTTATTCTAAAATCCAGGAAAAGCCAGAAACTCCGAGTCAAATCATCTCTGTTTGTTAAAGGTTCTTCAAAGGCTTCTCTTTCCTTTAGAAGTACAAAACTTGATACTCGTATTTCCCCCTTGATTTTCCGTTTTTCCTTTGATTTATCTGTATAGTTGGATTCTTCAGCATCATTTCAGAGATAATGCAGCAATTTCCCAGCTTCAAATCAGAAGGGCTGAGCTTATTCATTACTAAGAAATAGTGGTTCTCTGGGGTTAATGTCTCCAAACATGAGTAGCCAAAAAAAAACCCAAACAAAAAAACAGAAAAAATTAAATCTTTATGAAAGATGTGTGCATTGCTAATCAACGGCAAATAGCTTTTTGTACGCTCCCTGACACAATTAAAATGTTGCTGAGTACAGAGGTGGGAGAAGTGGGAAGGTGACACCATTTCTCAAAATAGGCTTTCAGCCTGAACTGGGCAAGAAGGACACTAGGCCTCCACAAAGGTTTGTGTGTGCTTTCAGACTTTCCCACCCCTAATGTGTCTTTTCCCACACACCAGTAAAGCCAGTTGTGTTGCAGTGCTGATTTCCTCATTTTGGACACACTCATCCCGGTATGTTAGGATGCTTTAAAGTGGGAAGTCTTATTTTACCTTCCTGAATGCTTCTAATTTTAGTCTAATTTAGTCTCAAGGAACCAACACTACATGTCATCAGTAAAAGAATTAACCCTTGGCCTCTTCCCCCAGCAATATCAGAAAGAGCTGACACAACAGGGGATCCAAAGCACTGGGAAGAGATACCAGAGCAGGCATCTGATGCAGAATTAGACCAGACCTGTTGGTATAAAAATGAAGAATATTTATAGTGAGCTAAAGTGAACTTGTAAATGTAGTTATGTTTGAGATTTCAAAACCTAAGATGGACACTTTTCATTATTTTAGAAGCACATTAAAAAGTGTATACAGTGGTATCGTAATTTAGATCTGTCCACAAATTCTACCATAAGACTAGGTGTGATACCACCTGCCCTTTCACCAAAGCTTTCCTAAAAGCAGCTGAATCTTGACAGAAAGCAAAATCCATCTGAGTTAACATGAAAGCCTCAGGGGAACTTCAAAATTATTCTTGAATAATTTTTAAATCTGATTGTATTTACACTCTCACCTGCTATAAGCCCTCTTTCAAATGCATTGACAAACAAGTGAAACACATCTGAGCTGTATGATTTATCACCTGAGATTTCATCAAGGGTAGCACAGCTGAAATGAGCTGCTTATTCTCAAAATCTAACAGGCAGAAGCTGCCCCTTTTGGTCATGCTGGAGTTTTTGCCAGTGACTTTTTACTGAGGAAGTGTCTTATTGGAAAAAAAAAAGAAGTATACTCCTCTAAAGAACATTTAATGTCACGACTTCTAACATTTGCTGCTGGTGATGCTTTGCAAGATACTAATGAGAAAGCAAGATATAAATTATTAGAATCACAATTTCAATATTAATAATTCTTTGCATTCTCAGAGAAATTTTCATCCTAGAAATTCAGTACACCACTATGCATAGAAATGTGGTGATAAGCTAGCGAGGTAGCAGTTGCTTCTCAGAGGACAGCTGCTGTTTAGCAAGGTGAAGCCACAGCTCATATTCCTCAGGAGGTGATGATGGCAGCAAGAGGCAGCAACCTCACTACACTGCTGTGTTATAGGATGGTAAAGCACTATCAACTCTCAGAGTCTTCTCAGTGGTGGGGCTGTCAGCAATCCTCCAGTTCTTGGTAGCTCTCAGTTTTAAGGTTCTTAACAAGGGCCTTTCAGTAACCAGGGAATATTCTCTAGAGACAAAGAACCCTGGCAGTTCATATAATAAAAGACTCTCACTTTCTGTTTTGGTCCCAAAGCATTGCATTCAGGATCTGTGGGTTTTGAGAATTGGTTACAGGATTTTGGTCTAATTTGGGTGTGTACAGCTGTAGATGGGAATGCAGACACAAAGAAGATCTGTTTCTGATCTGCAGAATCGATTGCTTGTATACAGAGACCCAGAAACAACCTGGAACTTCACAGACACAGCAACACATGTTCAGTAATTCCAGGTGATAAACACTACATTCAACACAATTATGAAGGGGAGTGTTCTCTGCCTTTTCAGTAAAAATTCAGAAAAATAATTTCTGGTGCAATTTTCATGCACATTGTGGTAAACGATGCCTTTCCTGTGGTGCAGCATTGGGTTGTGCTGCTTTAGCTTTAAGGGGTAGATAAATCAGTGTACGTTCATTGGTCCAGTTCAAACTTGCAAGTAGAGAGATGAAAAAGCAGGTCTCTCTGCACTTTGAATGAGACAGGGAACTACTGGAAAGAGTCCAACAGAGGGTTATGAGGACAATGAGGGGACTGGCACACCTCTTTTAGGAAGAAAAGCTGAGAGACCTGAATCTGTTTAGCCTGGACAAGAGAAGACTAAGAGGAGATGACCTCAGTACTTATCAATATATGAAGGGTGGGAGTCAAGAGGATAGAACCTGATTCTTTTTGGTGGTAGGACAAGGGTCAATGGGCACAAACCAGAACCCGTCAAGTTACACTTAAACATAAGGAAAATTTTCTTTCCTTTGAGGGTGACAGAGTACTGGAACAGGCTGCCCAGAGACATTGTGGAGTCGCCTTTTTTGGAGACTTTTAAAACCAGCCTGAACATGATCCTGTGCAACCTGCTGTAGGTGAACATGCTTTAGCATTAAGGTTGGACTAGCTGATCTCCAAAGATCCCTTCCAACCTCTACTAGACTGTGAGTCTGTAATTACTGCCTTAAGCACATACAAAACTCACAGTTGACTGTGTTGTTACAGCATTATGGCTGTACCAATATAAGAGAAAGGAAAAAGCTAAAATCAAGATGAAGGGTTTAATGTGTGAGATTGTATGTTCTCCATTTTCTAGAGGGCAGAGGATAGAGTGAATCTGTAGTATTTATTGTATTGCTCCTTAATCAAAAAACCAGGAGCACTGCCCATGTGGGATGACCACAGTAACCATGATTCTCACAGCACTGCAGTTCCCACTTTTGGTGGTTGATTGTGTAATTGTGTTAATACTACAGTAGCCTGATACTATTGGCATTTAGTTTATTTTGAAGTCTGAATGAAAAGAAAACTGGTGATATTGAATTTTGAGTTTACTACCATTTGCACTCCCAAAACTTTGCTCTGGCAAATACGTACAAACATACATAATGCAACTCGCCAACCAAAGCCCATTGACTGCAGCAGAACTCATCACAGTGTTAAGTATAAATGCCTGCAGACATTTTTATGGGATCAGACTCTTGAAAAGGAATCAGTTAAAATTCACACCTTATTTGTTTGGGTGGAGATACTTTTCGCTTTGCAGCCTGATGTCTCTTGGTAGCAGACAGGAACAACTTTGTAAAATCTTGGCAGCTAAGCAATAGTAATGTACAACCTTATAAGGTTGTTGTGGAAGGGAAGACTTCCTATAGGTGTGTAATGAATATTTTTTTTTAATCATAAATAAATATTTCAGCTGTAGGAACTGTGAACCCGCCACATTTTTCAGAGCCAACACAGTTACCCAAAGAAGAAGACAGAGAGAAACCTAGGTTTATTTCATAAACAAAACCAGAGATGCTGATGCAATGGCCCAAAAATCTGGATAATTGCTGGTGTAGTGCCTTAGAAATGTAAAAATGGCAGATTTCAAAATTGTTTTTTCTGGTACTATTTTCTTTTCAGCATGTATTTCAGCCACTTCTTGGTTTACTTTGAATCACACAACAATCATAGAAAGGGCATGTTCTCTGTGCCCACCAACTAATGTATGGCAACAGCACAGGGCAGCTCATGGGGCCTCCTGGAATCAAGAAGCAGGATTTTTTGTTGCTTTATTTACTAGTCTACTCTTCTGTAGGAACAAAGCACTCCTTGATCCCCTTTTTCTTTTCCACTAAATCTCATTTGCTCAGTAGTTTATTCCCATCCATGTGTTCAGCAGAGGTATTTACAGCACTAATAAAAGCATTTTTCTATGAAAGGTCAAAAATCTTTGCTCTTAACATATTTGTGGATCTGCTTTTGAACTTCATCTATTAGTTGTAGCAAAGATATTACAGCAGGAATGGAAAATTTTTTTTTAATTGTCAGAATTCATTAATAAACAATCTGAGCATAGGTTAGAAAACAGTCTTGTATTATCACTGATATTTGACCTGAGAACTGTTGTCTTCATACTTCTTATTCTAGCCACCTAGAAAGCTACCATGTTCTCATTGGTTAGTACTGAGAATATAGCAGTCTCCTCTTCCAATATGTTATGCAGGCAGTTTAGAAGAGACACAGACTCATCCCTGGCCAGGAAGCTGCTGGCTCCATTCTCATTATGGCAGATTGATCAGTTTATACTGATTACAGGAAATGGCTGTTAACTGGGTGAATAAATAACACATATGTGAGCAGGGATTATCTTAAAATTTATTACTCCTTTCTCCTAAACCATCATGTAGAAAACCAGAGGAGGTGTAACTGTTCCATGTGATCACAGAAGGATTTTCTTCATTTCCAATAATGGCAGATAGTCGTTTCACAGCTTATGCAGAGGAAAGAGTCAGTATGTTTTATGTCCTTTCAAAGTTTCCCTCACAGGTATGTTATATCCTAACTAATATTAAGGAGCATTGGCACATAGTGCTGTTGAGAACTACTACGTCATTTTGCAAAGTAGTGATAGGTTGATATTTAAAAAAAAAAAAAAAAAAAAAACACAAAACCAAAAAAATGTTGTACATTACTGGGGCTGCAGGCAGTCAAAATGTCCTGTACTGTGGATGTGCCTTGGACACTAAGTACTTCTTGAGCAGGCTGTTTTGATTTGGGGAAGGCTTCCCACCCTCTACAGTGTAGCACAGCTATTTGTGCTCATTTCTCCATAAGGAATGAGGAAAGGCTGGTAAGAAATGGAGGGGCAAGTCCACAGGTTACAGTTGCCTACCTTGAAAACAATCTATTACACTGAACACACACTCTGTGCTCAATGGGGAAGAAAGTGTAGTGGCCTGCACTAAGCAAGAGTATTTTATTCTTTTCATTTTTTCTCACATGAAAACAAAAAATATGCAAGTAAACGTTTTGGTACTTGAGCCATTTCACTTATCTATATTTTAGCATTAATATGCTCCTTACGTTCATTTCCAGTCTCATTCATAAGAAATCAGGTTTTTGCATCATATTACAGAGTTATTTGTTTTACCAAGAGCATGATTAAAGTTTAAAAGAAAAAGCAATCCGATTTTAATATCGCTGTGCCTGTAGTGCAAATATGCTGCTTGCAGCAAAGTTTTCACCTCCATTTGCTTTTGGTGCTTATTATAACTTAATAAAATTTTATTTAGTTTGTAAAGTGCCCCTTTTTAGCCCCTAGCTGCTGGGTGACACCATCTGTGATTTCCAATGAAATTAAATTAAGTGAAAATTCAATCAACAAAAAGATTGTTGCTTCCACAACTTCACTGAATAGATCACGTGTGAGTGACATGTCTTTCACATGGGAAGCATAAGCACTGTATGAGACAATTTAACCTAAAGGAGGAGATTTCTCAGAGAATGGAGTAGTTAACATACTATTTCTAGTGTATCATGCCCAGTTTAATTAATGATTAATTATCACTAATGACCCTGGCTCAACCCTTCTTGGCAACAGGCATTCAGAGTGACCTCTCCATTATTCTTCACCAGGAAGCCCATCTCGAGGTACATCTCTATCATGTTGCACCACTCTGGGAGCACAGGCTTTGCTGCCTGCACACTCTCCCTGCACATGAGCAGGGACTTCTGCAGCTGAGGTAGGCTCTGCAGAGTAATGCACTGAGGACACCAGCTTAGGGATTGAAGTATGGACAACATGACCCATTTGTTAGTCTTAATATTCCTGAAATGGCTGGCAGGACCTGAGGTTGATGCAAGAGCAATGCAACAAGGCAATTACAAGAAAAACAATAAATATGGTTGGTGTAATTAAGAAAATTAAAATGTCTTTTTGCACCTGGCATTCTCTTCTGCTGAAACAAACTTTGTGACTCTACTTCTCCTTTCCCATAACCATATTGTAATCTTCTCTGTAACCAGTTCCTAACAGGAAGCATAGTGACATTTTGCTTGCCTCTCTGTACTCTTTGTGAACATATCTTCCACCATACTCCCCTTTGAGTCAGAAAGATGTGTTTATATTTTTCCACCACCAAATTTTTGCAGGGGTTTCCAATAGGACTTTACACAGTCTTGTGACATAGATGGCTCATTGTGTAGTTGCCAAAGAACAGAAGTAGTGATTTCCACCACAGTGGTGAGCTAATTCAATAATGGACACAAATGATAACTTAGAGAACCAGAACATCAGAGTGTGTGACAATTGGCCCTGCACTTCCCAGCAAATGCTTTGAAAAAGTGGGGATCAATGTCTAATAGTACTGGTTGTTATTACTCTCCTCTTGAAATATCTGGCTTTTCTGTCGTCGTCTTTGATACAAAAATGAGGTCACTTTGAGAATATATTGGCAGAGAAACTTTGCAAGACATATTGGAGGCTTAGGTGTTTGGGGGTTTTAAACCAGAATAACTTCCTATCTTCTAACCAGAATCTCTTCCAAAGAACATGGAGTCTTTAGCTCATGGGATGTGGACTGCAGAAAAAGGACTTAGCGAAGGCAGCATAATTAATTTTTCATTGTGTGTTAGTGTCTAGCTATGCATTTATTTCCCAGATGGACTGTGTGGTCTCTGGTACACCTCCTTGAATGTGATGATACCATGGGTAAAGCATTTGAAGAAGGTTAGCAGTGTCAAAGTAAAGGCAAAAGCAAAGAATAAGACATCAATCCAAATTCTTTATACTTGGACGTTCAGGTTTATAGTTCTACACCAGATCATTTGGCGTAGCTCGGGAGTTTTTAGTGAAACCTTGTATATTTTTAAAAAGAGGCGTGTGTGTTAGCAAAACAACAGATGTCACCAGGTGTCACTATTACACGGGATTTTTCTTTGTGTGTGAGCAAATGGCCAGTTTGGGGAAGATATATTGTATTTTTAGTTCATGTATCAACGTTTGGTACAGAGCCATCGAAGCAGGTAAAGAGGACTCTGCAAGTACAGAACTTGCTCTCTTCTTTAGGATGGTGTCTTGCACATCATTTATCACTGGTGAATGGTAGACCTACTGGGCTGAGGTTTGTGCTAGGGGGGAATTGCCCTAGGTACTGTTGTAGCACCTCTGTTCTGAAATTAATACGAATAAGCATAAATAAAACAAAAAATATCTTCTGTAAATGCACCACTGCAACTTCTTCACTGACAAATTGCCTGCAGAGACCTGATCATCTGCTGCTATCTAGCAGAAGATAGATGTAGTACTAAAACAAGGTGCACCACTCATGTGTGTTTGCTTTACGGTGCTGGTGTATTATATATCAAACAGAGAAAGCAAGTGTAAATATTTGGAGAAGAAACAGTAGAGAATAAAGACAATGATGACTGCAGACTTACTTTTATAAAATTGCAGATGTGGACTTACCTTGACAAGGAATAAGTACGTGCTGTATTTGAAGCAGCGATGTCTCTTTCTCAGAGAATACCATGTGACAATAACTTGCATTTCAGAAATCCTAATTGACGTACAGGTAGTGTATTGAATGACTCAGACTCAACCTAGGCTAAAGCTTTCTGACTTGCTTTCCCAAGGAGCCTGCAAAGGCTTCTCTCTTGCACAGGTGGGAATGGCATAGGCAAAGGGTTTGGATATTTGCTCAAGGAAACAATATTGCCCAGCTATTGCATGAGAAAGAGACAGTGGTCTAGGCTGGTATTTGTAAACCACTGTTGAAGCAGTCAGCAGAGCTGCAAATAGGTGATATTTCTTATCCCCCCCCCCCCAAAAAAAAAAAGTTTCTAAATAATGAATATTTTCAAAGTATTGAAATATTTTGAAACATGTTTCTGTATTTGGAAATGTGCCTCTACTGACCCTAGAATCTAAGTGTTTCTTCAGTCTTAATAATTTACCAGAGAATGCCATCTTCAGCAAAAGAAATTTCTGGCAAACAAAAGTGTTTTCAATAGCTGCTTTTCTCCAAAGCTCACTGGAGGCAATAGGAATCTTTAAGCTGATTGAACAGACTTTGCATCACTCCCTGTTTTGAAGATCTCTCACTTCCTACCTAATATTGTGCCTTAAGTGATGTGCTGCATTGCAGCTCCATCTCTGGAAGAAGCAGTGTTAGAATTGATGAATCACTCTCCTTCTTGAGATATTGCCATACAGGCCTATAACTGTCATAAATAATATTGCAGTGATTGAACTTAAAAGTCAGGATCTGTGGAAGAATCTAATCCCCTTTGAACATTTACAGCTGCCTGCCTTTCACTCTTTACCATTAACTTCACCTGATTCCCTACAAGGAGTAAACCTCTTTCAAGATATTTTCTTTCCTTTGCTTAAGAAACACTATCCTTTTCTCTGCATGCTCTGACATTGCTTCTTCCTCTGAAAGCTGGTGCCCTTGGACATTTGAACCTCATTAAATTTAGAAAGCCTGTGACTTGGTTTTGTTCCCATAGTGATGTTGCAAATCTTGTATTTGCAAGGGAATTGCAAGAGATTCTTTTTAAACAGATTAATTTTCTCTTGTGGTTGCCATTATTAAGTATAATATCCCATCTTCTTTTATTTAGAAAATACGAATGAATCTGAGACCTTTCCATGAGATATGGAGCTTTATAGTGATGTGGAGAAAAGGACATGATGCAGCTAAGAAGTAACTACTCAGTAGTTTAATTTAATTAAACTGTAGAAGTAACTACTCGGTACATTTAATTAAACTGTAGAAGGTTAAAAAGTCAGAGGAAAAAAAAAGTTTGAGGCAAAATATGACAGATATGTTAGATATCATACTTACCAATGTAAACTGAAGACAAATTTTAAATGTGTGGGAAAGCATTCACAGTCCTCTCACCTGTTCCAGGATAAGACATGCGATAGGGGACTTCTTTGTACCAGAGTAACAACTGCTTCTTGTAGCTCAGCAAGCACTGTCCTGCTAGCTCCATCTTAAGTGCTTGCTCCTAGGCACTCAAAGGAGGACCAAGTTTATTAAGCTGGTTTGAAGCCATGAAAAAGATGATACTCCTGATAGCTCAGGACTAAAATACAGTAGTACATTACACATTGTGTAATAAAGAGAGCTGGAAGCATTATAAAATGGCTGAAGAAATTTCTAACATTAATATTTGATTCAAGATCTTTTAGTTGTCCGTGGCATATTTTGATTGAGGAGGCTTGTGAGTATATTTATTTATTTTTAGATTTATGTAAATGTGCACAGTCAACATCTCTTGAGGCACCAGTATGGCATCCAGTAATATATATTGTATAGTGTAAGTCCATTTCCATCAGATTAAAGAAGCAATTGTGCTCACTCCACCCAAATGCAAAAATAAAAACCCTACTGAATTCCCTCAGGGAGTCCTTGACAAGGCAGGTACAGCTCATAGCACTTCCACTGGGCCATCAATGAAGCCAGCACAATACTGGGGAAAAAAAATTGTGTTTCAGAGTCACAGATGCTGCTCCAACACAGCTTTGCCAGGTTCAGTGACCCGGAGGGTGTTTGTACAGCACCCAAACCAACCTGGCAGCACACTGGAAGAGACGTAGCTCCTGCTCCCTACCATCTTCTGTCTTTCAACCAGAAGCCATCTGCAGGGGAAGCCAAGAGCCCCATTAGAAAGGAAATTGCCTCAGGCAGTAATGCAGAGCAGAGCCCACTCTCCCCCAGGGCAGGCAGTCCATGGGCACTGGGTGTGAGCTCTGCAGGGACACCTTCTCTGTCAGCCCAGGTGGAGAACAGCTGTGAGCTTGAGGTTGGGCTATTCCTGAGCCTACCTAAAGGCATAACATTTTTTAAAGACAGGCACATTTCTGCAGCCTATGCTCCCTCCCCAGACCGCATAGCCTTGCCAATGTAAATTTTGCATTGAAGGAGATACATGTTTGATTTTCTTTTTTAGTTCTAGCTCTATCTGCCAAAAAAATGACACATAACTATCCTTTAAAAACAAGTTCTGTCCTGCCAAACCCTAGCAAAGCAACTTTCTAAATAGGTTTTTCTGATGGGGAAGTTTTTGTAGTGAAGAGTCTTGTGAAAATTCTATGTAGTTTGCAGTGATTCAGGAAGCCAGCATAGGACTACGTTATGCTATTATGCTAAAACAGCACAGCTGATGGAAGGGCCACCCAGGTCCTGCGGTAAGGGCTGGTGTTTGGGCACCATTCCACATGCTGCTGGGGAGGCCCCAGAAGGCAGTCCAAGGATGTGTAGAGCTTTGTGTCAAAGAGGGAATATCCAATGTGTCTCAGAGGGGTTAGAGCGGAAAGCTCCGGTCTGTTCCTGAGCACTCATTCAGAGCTGAAGCACAATTGAAGAGTGGCTTGATTGAACCATTTTGCTCTTCTCCAAGCTGGAGCAGGTCAAACTGTCTAATGAGAGCTGGGTTTACAATATTTTTTTACCAATATATTTGTTATTGGAAATTGAACTGTAAAATGTTTTTTTATTTTTTAAAAAGAACAATTTCCGGAAAACATTTATGAATTTTTCTGTGGCTCTGAAAGCATAGGGAAATATCTGTCCCTTTGTAAAATCTTTTAATTCTCTACTTCCTTAAGAAAAGAAGGGTGACATAATTTTTTAATTTTTTTTTTTTAAGCAAGTTAAAGATGAGAGGAATTAAGTCCTCAGCTTTTATGGGTTTTGAACAGCAACATTTAAATGCTCTTCAAATTATTTCACTTTAAAATCCTTTTTCAGTTAACTAAAATACCTTTTAAACTGGTTTTTATGACTCACAAATATTTCAGGACAGAAGTCCTGCCTGTCCTACCAGTGCATTAGGCCTCTTCGCCTTGAGATGTCCCTGTTGTCTGTTCCCATGGATGATCCACTCATGGAAGGTCTCTTCTTTTTTCCTGGCTTCCTCTGAGAATTAAACACAGTTTCAGCCTTGCCTCTCTTTTGCACCGGTTGGTAACTTCCAGCTTTCTGAAGATTGCTCTTGTCTAATTGTTTTGGTAAGTAATTCAGCTGCAGCCTGCAAGACAGCAATTCCTCGTGGCTGACATGGGCTGCTTTGTGCTCATGTCACAATGTCTTTGGAAAATTGTTAGCTCATCCTGTGGTAATTCAATTTAGATGAATACCCCGTAACTTAATTTACTCTGTGGCAAAACACAATTTTATAAACAAATTGGTTCTGTCCACACCCATCATACCTTCACAGGGCATCATTCTAATATTGACTGCTTTAAGATATGATAGATTAGTGTAGACCCTAAAGTAGGAATGTGGCTGCAGGCACAGATGGTTTTAGTTTTGCAGAGATCATTCATTGAATATGAAAATAACAGACACACACACAAAATAAAAAAGAATTGCCATAAGGTATCAGAAAAGGTGAGTTGTGACACCTGACAGGGACCAGGAGCCTGCTGCATGAGGTCCCGCACAGGATCAAATGCAGTGACAGTCTCTGTTCCAAGGAGTGCATAGCCCAAATACCACAGAAATTAATTTTAGTTCAGCAGTAATGTTAAAAATGTGCAAAATATTTATCTTCAGCATAGAAGATAAAACAGAGTAGCTAAAGAACATGAAAAGATCCTGTGACCACATGAACAACCTACAGCTTGTCCTACATGTCAGGGTAAAGCCTTAAAACATGAATAACTGCCTTAAGTTTGATGTAGCCATACCTACAGTCATTGATTGTGGAGTTGGATTGTGGTGAGGAGCACCTCTTTAGTTTTTTGAGTAACAGAATACTGAAGGCAAAATCAATAGAGATTTGCTGTATTATGTTTGCTTTAAATTATGGAAGTCTTGTATGTAAATATCAAAATTGTAATTTTTGGTAGTAAAGATGAAAAGCAATGTTAGGGAAGTTTTAACAGCAGCAAGGCAATTCCAGTCCCTTCATTTCCTTCAGAGCTGCCCTGTGAGTTTGACTTTCATTTCCACAGTGGCTGCTTTGTGCAGGGACAGCTTTACCTGAGAAAAAGGCTGATGGAGGATATTTTAAGAGACCAAAGAAACTGGCTCCCTTTGCACCACTACAAAAAGTGAGCTGGCCAAGCTCAATTTTTAAAAAATCCTGATAACTTATTGATCAGGGTGGGGTTATATCAAGGGTCAGGTCAGCCCAGTGTTATTTCCAGAACTGCCATTATCACCAGTAGTTCCCACCCTGTGCTCTCCAAATGTCTGATTTGAACCCACAGATGTTTCTAGGCACTCTCAAGACAAACATGTGGCACAAGTTCCTTGCAGCTTTTCCTTTAATGGATCAAGATGGTCCTATGAAGGTGCTTAGCATATGCTTCCCATTTGCCCACTCTCTGATACACAAAGGGGTCTAGCACATCTGTGGATACTCGCTGCTGCCCAGGTGCCTGGCACTGGAGTTTAGGTGTTACTTTAAAACTTCACTACCATTAATGCTGCATCCTTTGACTCTTAAATACATGTAAAAGTTTGCTCTTTCTTCTCACCAAGCTGTGCATGCCAGGCTGCCCTATATTCAGTCCCTACAAAATGCAAGGCAAGCAGGGGGTCATGGGCACGTCACAGCAGGAGTTTTGTGCCCAGCACCTGGTCAGCAGGCATCTATGGCCAGCTCAGCAGTCAGTCAGTCATGCTGATTTCAAATCTTCCGTGTAATTTCAGTAAGTGATAAAGACTGACGTAGTGCAAATAAACATTTGAGAAATTTACTTTCATAAATCAGTTGTGTTCTTGTATTGGGCCCAGGGTGTTCATCACAAATAATATTAATTTGCTTGCAATATCTGCCTAAGGATCTCCTTTTCTAATCTGAGGATCTGTTATTACAGGAGAAAGCTGAAATCCTGTAAAGAACATAGATTTAAGCTAAGGGTGCTTCACACAGCAGCCAGAAGCCATAGGAAGAGCACGTTTACTAGTTCTTCCAAATGAGGTGAATCCCATGTTGCTTCTGCTCCCTGATTGTAGTAAGCTTTGTGTTTTAACAGGAAGCTTTGGTCGATGATGTCTTTGACAAATTCACATCTCGCTAATACCGCTGTGAACGTTTGTGGCTTATAGAGAACATGATCACACAGTATTCCTTATTCACAGGCAGCTTCAAAACTGCTTTTCTGTGTTGAAGTAGTTCTGCAGGACTAGGAGAGATTTTTAGTTGTAGACTATGTTGGCCTTCAAAACCTGAAATTGTTCAACAGCATCATGGGTTACAAACTCTTATCTTCCACTCCAAATGCAATATTTCAGCTACAGCTACTTGTTCCGTTGTACACCAATGGACACAAAATGGAATCAGAACTGGAAGAAAAATGTTCTCCCTATATGTATAGCAGATATCTTTTAACCAGCATTATGGATTTTGAGCTTTTGAATGTTATTGTTGGTTTCAGAATTTGATCAATCCTTTTCTGAACCACCATGAAATCTTAGGTTACTTACAAAAAAAGTGGTCTCTGTATTAAGATGCAAGCTGCCTTAACAGTAGGTTAACCATTGTGATTAATGATGATAATGGATGAATGCTTTTGTCACTAACAATACTGTGTGGCCTCATATAAGCCTTAAAAACAAAATTTAAAAAATAGCATTGTTTAATCTGTTCAAGAAGATTGTAAATGCCTTGAGATATTGATCCAGCCTGTGAGCCTGCTTATAAGGATACTCTGCCTGCTGTAGTGTGCTTAGATACAATCTAATAAGAGCTCATTGAATAATAAACAATGGTAGCCAACCCAATCCTAAAAATTTAGATTGACGGAATTCCCTCCCCAGTGAAGAGAAAAAATCTAGAGCTTCCCATAAACCCATTACTGTCCACTCACCCATAAGCCAATAGAAGATCTTGGATTATTGGAACTCTTAGCTTTAAGAGAAATTGCTTTCCTAAATTTGACCTCCCACACTAAATATAAAATATGGACCATCTGTAATGAAGGGATTGGAGCCCAAATAGCTATCATCTCTCGGTGACAAAGGTTAGAAGGTTGATGCACATTGGTTCCATGGGGATGGGGATGTTGGTGACCTTTTGGCATGAAAATGGTCACTTGGAGCTGTAATGTGAGAGAAAGGGGTCGGGTATTAGCCACTAAAGACTCTCTGATGCTGTGTCCTTGTTAAGCTTTTACAGAAAAAGCCATGGAAGCATTATGGGAAATAGCATCAAATCCCATCTACCAGATCTGAATATGATAGGGAGGAAAAGTGAAACTGGATATATGCTCCATTTAGGTAACATTTCTTCACTTCTTAAAAGGACAAATGTCATCCGAGCTTATATAGAGCCTTCATTTCAAAGAGGGAAAAAAAAAAAAAAGGTAAAAAAGCAATTTAGGTGTTTGTGGATTAATCTTTTTCCGGTCCTGGACTCAACATTATATTTGGCTGCTCATGATGGGCCAAGTGCAAGAGCAGAAATATGCATTCCCTTTTCTTGTTTACTTAAGGAATTAAGCACTGTAGAAAGCAAAACAAAAATACAGTATGTGGTTAAATGAAATAGCCACTGCCCATACCCTGTGTTTTAGTGTAATTCCTGTAAATGATTGCGAGGGGCTATAGAGGGAAACACGGTGAACACAATGTTCCTTTTTGATCAGCAGCTTTTAACAAAGGAAGGATGTTGAACATCTGAAAGTAGGGAGTGCAGAGTTCACTGCAGGTCACCATTAAGGACAAGAACAAGGTAATGTAAGAGGCTGTGTGATTCCAGGTTGACAGGAGGATTTTAAAAGATCAAAAGTGTCTTATATATATGTTATAGAGGACCAGAAGTGCTTTCAGTCAACAGATGAAAATGCTAATGTTTAGAAACGAAGAAAGCAAGTCAAATGTGGTGATGAATTCCAACTGAGTCATCAAAACAAGTATTCTCAGTCTGTGGATTTTAAAAGATTATTCCAAATTGCCTATTAGTGCAGGTGTGGTAAAATGGTTATTCTGTGGCTATATGAACAGCACACTACATTTGTTATTTTGGGATGGCAGAGCTGACAGTGAGTTGCAGCTTACAATATTTGTTCTTTTAGACCTCTTAGAGGTATTCGAATGTCTGTTAATTTGGAAAGCTTTATGTTGTGCTCTCTTTCAATAGCAGCAATAGAAATGTTTCTACTGTATAATTAAGGAGCTGGAGAGAAAAGAAACAATTAATAGCTGTTTCTGATAGAACCTTCATCAGTTTAGTGTGAAAAAGAAAAATGATGGAGTAATATTGCCACCAGCAATTCCTCAGTCAGGTGACTTTTTTGCTGGATCAATTCTGGTTGCTAGGCAACAAGCAAAAAGGCAAGGTTATGTTTTGGTAAATCTTTTATTTTTGAATATTCTGTGCTCAAGTTTCATGTACTGCATCTATTACTAATGCTGTTGATTCAAGACTCACAATATCTTCCCAAGCCATAAAAACCCATCTTTTCTTATTTAAAAGGGATGATGTTATTTAGTTTTTAGCAAAACTTTTGTGGCTAATACACATTTGAAAATACAAAACTGAGCCAGCAATTAGAAAATCTGTTAAAAGAAAGCAACGGAAAAATCATTACAACAACTCTGACATTTTTGGTTAATGATATCTACATTAATGAGTTAATTGCCAATGCATCACATTTTATGCCACTATCAAATATTAATGTTATCAATGTTATAATAATAGCATCTATTGATATAATTGAAGCTTGCTTTCCAATAGGTGTCACCATGAATAATACCATTGCAGTATTAAAATCAATAATAAGAATATTAGGAGGGCATTATAAAATGTCAATACAATGAAAACCACTTAAATAAATGCTTGATATAAAACAAACTGACTAAATATACTAAGCTATGATTTAAAAGAATAAATTCACACCCCAATGTATAACAGTTCGGACATTGCAACTTTACCATTCTTAAAAGCATCAGACTGAAACTATAAATATAATAAAGCTATGAAGAGAAAAAAATCCTTGTTTGTTCAGTGAGAAAATATTTAAAGAGTATTTGATATATCTGAGGAAATTATAAATACTGGAAGTGGTTTGATATTACATTTAAGATAAAACCTTTGTGTTGAAACAGTCCAAAATCTGCTAGCAAATGTCGATGCCTGTCTTCCTTTGAGGTCAGTTCAAATCAGGCACACAGCTGAGTCTTGGAAGGATGCGTGCCTGCCTGGCTTACACTGGGTATAAAGAAATCAGCAGCCCAGCCCTGGAAGGGATCTGGAAAGCCTAAATTCCAATTTTCCAGCATGGAACATCTTGTTAATCTGTGGCCATTATTGTTCCATTTCAACAGCAGCAAATTGACACGTGGTCTGAAGGTAGTTCTCCATGCCTTTCAGCAACAGATAATGACGCTAAAAAAGGCAGGTTGTGAGGAGTCCTTGATGATTTAGCACATGGATAAACCAGTGTTGTTTGTGTGAGATAGCAAGCAGGACAAATATTTGGGGGGGGGGGGGTGGGGTGGGGGGGGGGGTGGAGAAGGCATAATTAAAGTGTTTAATTGTCATCCAGGGAGAGGCAAAATCTGCTCATAGTCTGGACCGTTGGTAGCAGCCATCATCCTGACAGCCACAAAGAACTAGATGGTCATTAGCTGCTGCCTGGTGTGTGGGCATTTGTACCTGTGCTGAGACTTTCTTTGTCGCATCTGTGCCCTGAAACGTTTGTATCTATGCTGAGCAGGAGAGTGGCTGGGGAGAGCAGCCTCCAGAGATTGCAAAGATGGCCAGTCCTAAGAAATACTGATCCTCAAAGAGTTGTCTTGCCACTGGAAAGCAGTTCTTTACTGCAGAAAAAACAATTTTGTGTTATTTTCTATGCCACATGGTATGTCAGTCTGGGTGGGAGGTGACAGGGTGTCCACCTGGCAGTCAGGTCCAAGAACCTCTCCAGCAGCTCTTTTCAGGGTGCTGTAGCATAAGTTATAATTAAACCAACAGACCAACGATACTTTGAACTAGCATCCAAGTTACTAGCTCTGGCTGTCCTGACATTTTTGGCTGCTCTGGTAATGATCTCCATTCCCCACCAACCAGAGTTTACTGCTGGAGATGCAGTGCATTTGAAAGTTTAGCTGAGAACTCCATAAATCAAAATTGTTAATCTGAAGCCTTTTTATTACCGGTCTTGTCTACAGCTGTATCTGCCAAAAAAGTTTTAAGACAAATCAGATTTATTTGCCCCAAATCATTTGACATTTACTTCATTACTCAGTAGATTGCACTCTCTTTAAATAAATTTCCCAGTGATCTGGACTGTCCCCATGAAAATCTGTACAGTGAACTCCTAGTTTATTATGCCTACTTGAAAAGGGTAATTTAATAAGGCAGCAGTACAAATACTTAATTGTGCAATGGCTATTGACAATGCCTTTAAACAGTTGCATATTTGCCAGATTTAGCTAATGGAAGTAGAATTGCCGCTTAATGTCTCAGTTTGCACTGGCTGAAAATAAATTGTATCTGACATTCCTTTGGCTTTTAAAGGACACATTTAGATATTTACAGTCAGACTGATCTATTGTTGCAGTTATGTTTCTTGTGTGAAAAAGTATGAAGTAATTTAGATGGAGATACTTATTTACACATTCTGTATTTACACATTCCCTATTTACAATAGTTTCACACAACCTGATGTTTCACAGACTTGAAATATTGATATGAGAGTGAAACCTGACTAAAAATAACTTCACAAAATCTATTTTTCAAAAATGTATATATTTGTCAAGTGTGAAATAATTTGCTTTCCTTTAAAAACATTTCCATTTATAACAAGCTTTGTAAAATAAGTTACAAATTCTTCACAGGGGATTTTTCATCATTTCCTGAAAGTTCAGTTTGATCATGTTTTGTTCAGTCATGTAATTTACTACAATAATAAGCCTAATGCCAGGAGGAGAATGGAGGGGGGGGCAGTCTCAGACCTGGCCAGCCTGAGACTTGCCTAGCAGCGGGAGGGGGGAAGAAGGAGCCTTGAGGGTTTGGGCAGACCCTCAGGTGGGAGGAGGGAAGGATTGGGAAGCCTCTGGGTACTATGTAAGGGACTCTGTATGCTTTAGGATGCTCTTTGCCACTATGCTGTGTAGTTTTTCTGTAGTTTCACCAATTGCTTTTCCATTTAAAATTTCCATCACTCTCCAATCCGTTTGCGTGTGTCATTCTTTTGTCCCTTTTGGGGCAAGAGATGTTCTGGCTGGCCTTAAACCAGCACACTAGCATAATCTGAATTTTTTCTTCAGTTTTTAGTTCAAAAACTTTTGCAGTGTTTCATTCTGATTTAGGATGCAAATGAGATCTATAATACTGAAAATGTTCATAAAATAGGAAAAGTATTTCATATTGAGTTCTGGTTCAGATACATTTAACTCATTTTATATTCTCTGTTAGAAAAATAATTACTTATCTCCATACTTCCCCCTTCCTCATACCTCATTTAAGAAGCAAAAAACTTTTTCTAATGAAGCAACTTATCATCACATTAAGAGGCTCAGTAGCAATTGAATTACAGGTATTGTGGCACTGCATTTTTTTTAATGGTCAGTGCTTCTGTAATGAACCTACTTAACTCTGCTGAAGGAAGTTTTTACATTTAACAGTTTTCTGTAAATGCTAAGGCTTGTTTGTAGATTGATATATGTAAAAAAGTTTCTACCTTAGATTTCTGAATTAAGACATATCATTGAAAATAATGATCTGAGGGATGCAATTTCTTTGAGTTAGGTTATACTTCTTTGTCCTATTAAAAGAGCACTGCTTCCCTGAACGAAAAGCTTGGCTTTTAAAAACTGAGTTAGTCTTTGCTTGGACAAACGTTTTAACTTCCATCATTTATGCAAATCCAGGAATGACTTTGTGCTGGGACCAGGCCAGGACCAGGCTTTGCAGCAAAAGGAAGAGCTCTGCAGTTAGGGATCAGATTTTGATAAGTTTCTGTGCTCCTTGTGTGAGCAAGGGTGAGAGCTGAAACAGCTTCTCCCAGATGAGCTTGTGACTGCAGCTTCCTTGTTTCTGCTCTTCCTTTGGATCTCAGCACTGAGTGTCACGGCTGAGAGCAATAGCTATTTCTGTGTTCAAGGTTCAAAGATGGAAGGGAATTTAAGTGTTTTCTACCTTGTTCATGTTGCTTGAGAGCAGAGAATAAGGCATAAATTTGTGTTGCTTAAGCTTTTCCCTTTGTCTGTGGCTACTGATTTGTGAATGACTTGGTATCAGCCTCGAATCCACATTTTCCAGAATCCAGAGATTCACCCATGCTTTGCAGGCAAGAACAATTGCACCATGCATAAAAAATAAACGGTAGGTGGTAAATACCCATATTTTTGGTCCCAAATGCTTAGGGACTTACAAACAGGCATAAACATAGGAATTTCTTACACTAAGCTTTGTCTTCCCAGACTGGATATGGCCTCCAGCAGGCTGCCAGTTCTGAGCCTGCAGAATTACCTGCTGAGGGTAAATGGTGACAGTTCTATCAAGTGTGCAGGTCTGGAGCCATTAAGTGCTTTTAAGAGAATAATAAAATTCCAAATCTAACAAATTTTATGGATAGTCAGCATATGGAATATATTCTAATGCTGTAGTGATATGTTTGAATAACTTTGTGACAGAGACTTATAAAATTGCAGGTTAATTGGATCTGAGAATATTAATTTCAAACAAATAGTATAAAGCACCTAGATTAAAATATATGCATTAATAAGATGAGGGTTAACCTCTGAGACTGATGCCATGCACTTTTTACCAGCCAGTCTTTTGCATCGGCTGTACTTAAGTTTAAATTAAAAGGCTGCATTCATTTACTTGTTAATTAGTAGTTCACTTCTATTCAGGAAGCCTTTCTACAGCCCTTCCAGCTGCTGACCACATCTGCTGTCTTCCATCTGCATGATCATTCTGTGTCAGAGAGCCATGAAACATGGTTTGGGTGTTAGAACTCAACCCAGACATGTCACGACACTTGTTGAATAACAGGGCTGGATCAATTCACTGAGATTTAGGGGAGGATCAAGCATAATGAGAGAAAGGACCACATAGGTCATGGTCCCTTTATGGCTGGTGTTACTGTATTCCTCAGGAAGACACCCTAGTGCTCTTATGAACTGAAGTGCTGCTGAACAAGGTGCCACTTCTTCTGATGTGAGCCAACAAGTCTGATGACTAATTCTGAAGAATTTTTTTCAATTCAATGATAAATTTTGGCAACTGTTACAACTCCATTGTATTTAAAACCTCAGGCAGTAACTTTTGAGGCATTTAAAAGTTGTATTTTTTCCTATACATGGTGGGTTAATTTTGCTGATACATATGCTCAGATGGAAATAACCACTGGAATGAAAAATAGTAGAAGGAAGCTTAACACCTGGATTCTCAGCTCCCAAACTTCTGAGGTGGCATAAAGAGGAACTGATTTTCCAGTAAATAACATTATATCCTTCTGTACCTACTCTTACTGGACAGCAACATGAAAGCTATGTGAACTCAGTCAGCTCACTGAGTTTTTTGATCCTAAGAGTGGTTAAGAATTGCTCTGGTTTCTGTCTCTTAACTGTTTTCCTGGCTGATTTTATTTCTTTTGTCTTTGAAATGGCTGGCTGCATGTCAGTTGACTTCTCCCTAAGAAGAGCTTTGAATTCTGTGCATTTCTGTGGGCCCATGTTGCATTGTACTGCATCTTTCTGCACACATCTTCATAATGATCTCGGAGACATAATAGGTAGAGAGAAAATTAATTCTTTTTTGTGATCTGCACTGAACCATTCCATAATTCTTTGTGTTCTTGAAATTCAGATACTATATGTTGATGAGGAATTATGTTTGGTTTAGAAAACATCAAATCTTTCCCTTGGAGAAGACCACAGGCTGCAATGTCATAGTGAGTCAGGCAATAATAAAGAGACAGGGACAGAGCACAAACTGCTAGTGAACCAGGTGAAGAAAGCAGGAGAAAGGAGTAGAAAAACTAGATTGTGACCCTTGAGTCCAGCAGGATTTATCCCTCTGTACTCACTGGTATAGCCATCCGGCTCAGCTCCAATGATGCAATGGTACAAACTGCCACCTAAACTACAGCTTCTCATATTTGGAGTTTGCACTCAGCTGATCTAGATTTGCCAAAGTTCATTATTTCAACATTAAGCAGCACTGGAAAATTCCACTCACTACTGAAGAGAGAATAGATTTTTGCAGCTAAAAGGAGTGAATAAAAAGCTGCTGCCTATGGCTTGTCTACGAAAAAGTGCACATGGGACCTCTTCTATAAGAATATTTATGTATACATTCATTCTGTGGTATTTTTTCAACAGTGAAGCAGATACTTTAGGCTCTCAGATATTTCCCTAATTCTGTTGAATAGTTGTTGCTAGATCACTGGGAATTTTGCTTTGTTTTGAAATATAGGACACTCCAGCTATGTAAAGGAAAACTATTTCATGCTTCAAGAGAGTACAAATCTGTAACCAAACTCCCATTCAAAAGCCTGTAAATGTCCACAGGGAAGATAACAATTTTCTTCTCTTGCCACTGTTTTGTTAAAAAAAATAATAACAGAGGGGGGAAAAAAAAGCCCAACTTACAAAAAGGAGTAATAAAAAGATAATCCATAGTCTGGGGCCTTGTGTAAACGCAGTAAACACAAAGAATTTATTACGTTTTTCTTATTCCAGGTGGAGATTGTTAAAGGCAGGTTTACTTCCCCTGAACTGTTCAAAATTAACTTTCCTGGAGTACAAAGTTTCACTAAATGTCTTTAAATGAACTTCAGGCTAGATGGTCTGAAAACATGATAGCTGAATCAATACAAGCAGAATGAAAATTGGGGGGAAATAAGTATGAGAGGAAGCTCTGTGGGTGCTCTCTTGGGGCTTGTCCCTGGCAGGCTCCTGGGTGAGGCTAGGGAAGGCAGGCTGGTGCCCTCCCAAGAGGGATCAGCACCTCCAAAGAAGGGAAAGGGCTCAACTGCATTAGGAAAAACCAAACCAACATCTGCAAAATAGCCCCGAGAAACAAAATTTTAAAATGCAAAGAGGAGCCAAACAGAGGCCCAAAGCAACTGCAGTTCAGCTTGGGTATTCTCTGCCATTTTCACCTACTGTTGCTTTGCCACTGCATGAGTTGTGAGTCAGGTCTGGTGTCCTCCACTCAACAGGCTGTCCATACTTCACCTACACCCACAGCTGACCTCACCCCTCCCTCAGAACTTGTACTGGTAACCACTGTTTGGTGCTGGGACCTGACTGAGTTGTGCATTCAGCACTTCATTCCTATTGTTGATGCTTTCTATTAAGATTACAAGCTTCTTGGGACAGACTCCGTTTTTACAAGCTGTAAACACAAGGTCTAATTTTATGGTCTCCACATAATGGCTATCATTATGCACTCCACTATAAGCCCAGTTCCTCATAATTAATGAAAACTACTCAGGTAGCAAGGTCAAGGTGAAAAACTCTTCCTGTTGGTTTGAGGCACTTTTTCCATTTACTTATTGATATTCTAACTGTTGAGCTGGCGTTGAGAAAGGCTGTAAGCTCTTTCTACATGGTGTTTTAGGTCACAGTAGTTTCACCAGGAGAGGACCTGATTCTGAAAACCTTAATAATATGTGCAGTCTCAGCTAATGGAAGTCTTCTTATGGAAAACCTTTAGTCTTTCCATGCAAATGCATGTCCTTCTCTCTCAGTGAAATCTGTCACAGTTATTCTTACTTAAAACAACAATTATGTTATCTATTATAGTTGAGATAAACTCTAAACTTTTTTGGAAACCTTATATTTGGTTCAGGAAATCAGAAGTAAAGCACTCAAAAGCTCACTTCTGTCCTTCTAAGCAATCAAAAAAAAAAAAAAACCCAAAAAAGTTGCAGATATTTGTTTCCAAACGTAATGTGAGTCTGTTTATAACAGATATAAATATCTTCATTTCCACACTATAACAAATTTTGAACTTAATGAGATTTTCAGATATAAGAACCCATCAGCTACAAGGCAGCAGCGAGAATCAGTATTTTTTTCTGCAGGCAAAGTTAAGATCCGTGCTCCAACCTCATAATGTTTTTAAGGTAGACTGTTAAGGTGTATTAGGCATGCTATGAAAAGCTATACAGAATACCAATATGTAACACCAGGATGAATCCTCTTTCTTCTATACATCCTCCACAAAGCCTTGTAAGTGCATACTCTGCTGAGGACACAACATTGTTAAGAGTATAAAACCACATGAAGGCTTACCAGCATCAAATGAATCTATATTTCAGATATGAACAAAGGAAAATGGCTTCTTTTGATTGTACATGTTTGATCTTACAGGAAAACGTTTATGCCTGTTCCCTATATATTTCCTATTTTATTTCTTTCTATTATTGATAATATTACATGTGCTAATAGCTCTTACTGAGTTCACAGGTTACCTTGTGAACAAAATGACTATGCACATTTCTCTGCATCTGACAGAGTAGAATTTGTTGCTCATTCCCAGCATATTCTTCTTTTGTTCCTACCTGTAACACAGAAAATGGATGTATGTGTGGATGAGGTAAAGGTGATCAATGTCAAACCTGAAGGAGTATGTCTCTAAATGCAACTATCATGCAGTGGCTGGGAAATTTGTAAATATTTGATCAGTTCTGAAATTAACAGGAAAAAAAAAAAAAAAACAGCCACACTCAAATTGCACAGCAGCTCTGGGAGCTGCAGGCATGCTGTAGCACAGAGAAGATGGAGCTTGACTGCTTGGTGGTGTCTGTGGCACAGCACAGCCTCCATGCTCAGAGATCTAACCCTGTCATAGCAGCAGCCAGCTCCTCCCAAGTGCAGGTTTGATGTTTGGCTGTGCAGTGAAGTTGTCTGCAGTCACATGTGCATAGTTCAGTAAAATCAATGGAAGCATTTCCATGGCGCTCAGGAGGTTTCGGATTGAGTTTGTTTCATGCACTGTAAAGTGACAGGTGTAACACTCTATGGATGTGGAGCTCTTAGTGGACCTTTCATTGTTCCATGAGAACGTGGCAGAGAGAGGTCAGTGTCATAAAGGTATACAAGAGTATAGCTACTGTACAGGTTTTATGTTCACCCTGTACCTAATATGCTATGAAAGAGATGCTGAGCAGACTCCTTGATTCTTCGCACGAATTTAGCAGCAGAGTTCAGTTCTTAGTCACAGGCAGATGAACTGCCACTCAAAGCCAAATTATGACCTCACTTCCCAGATTATAAATGCAGAGTAATCCCTCTGAGTTTGGTGAAGTCATCTGTGCTTGGAACAGTATAAATGAGAGAGAAATGGTAACCGTATTATAAAAATTCAACGCTTGGGATACTTTAGGAAGTAATGCATTAGGGCAGTAAAAGATGAGCAAAGGCATGTATGCATTTTATCCTATGAAAAGTTCACTTTTGATCTACTTGAAGATTATTTGTAGTATTATGTCTTTATTCTAGATTCCCCCGTTTATGATAATAGCATTAACACTGCAGTACCCTTCTGATGTGGTGTCAGTTACACTCTTCACTTTCATGGAGCAATGCTTTGAAATTTCAAAATACTTGAAGATACTGTAACAGCCAGTGCTGCCAATATAGCATGGAACTGCTACTTCACAATTCAAGTAGTCAGCTATTGACTTGTGGCAATCTATATCTGCATTAAAATGGTGAGTTTTGGATTAATGTGGAGCTGAAAGCCCAACTGAGGCTCTTTGCTGCCAGCCTGTCTCTGTAATTGCAGCATGGATTTCACCAACCACAAAGGGCAAAATGAATGTGATCATCCCCAGCAGTCGATAGCACATTGATTTTTTTCACTCTACGATTCGCACAAATATTGAAGCTCATTTTTTAAGCAAGGAGGATTATTAATCTACATTTCTTAAAAAATAAGTCTGTTTTGAAGCATGGTACCTTGCAGAGCTTATTCAATGTGTAATATGCAAATTGGATAAGGAAAATAGGGTCTTTTTTCTTTTTAACCAAAAACTGGCGTTCTCAGCTGGCTGTGAAACCTCATCCTCACCATTGTGCTGTCATGTGTCATATTGTTTGGTTAAGAGATTAAAGAAGGAAATGTTGGCAGGTCTCGTTCTGGTCAATGGTCTGTGTTTTCTTGGTTTGGTTTCATTTTCACTAACCCCTGAGGTTGTAAACACACTGTGTACAACATCACCTGTGGCTCCTAAGATGAAACAGTGATGCAAGACCATTTCTTCCCTAAATGGGTGCAGTTAATCTGTGGTATAACAAATATACCTTAAGTCAAGGAAACAATGAAAATTCCTGTTGAGTAGTGGTAATGTTTCTGAGAACTGCAGCATTCCTTTTCATCATTGGCATCTGTTGTTTCTTGGGCAGGTCCTTTCTGGAATTATGTTTTCAGCTGTATGGCTGTGAGAGAGCTTCACCAGTGAGGACCAGATTTACTGCTCTTCCCTCTCTGTGCACAAAAAATGACAGTGGTTGTTAATATGTGCCAGCTGCAAAATAGGCAGCTGACCTGCGTGAACAGAATAGATTCATTCAGTCCCTGATAAGCTGTAGTCACTTCATTACATTCACATACAATGTAATATGAGCCACATGCTGGCTACAGGTTGACTTGTTCCACTCTAGACTTTTCTGGGTTTGAC
This sequence comes from Indicator indicator, assembly GCF_027791375.1. Lineage (NCBI taxonomy): Eukaryota > Metazoa > Chordata > Aves > Piciformes > Indicatoridae > Indicator > Indicator indicator. The sequence continues at coordinate 9,841,010 of NC_072025.1, forward strand.
TTTACCTTCCCAACGTTTCAGGTCAGATCACAGAATATTTCTTCACATGAGTATTTCCACATCACTTTAAGCGCATTTGCTGGGCCAGCTCTGTGCTGAATTTGGTCTATTTGTTGAAACTTTTCTCAAGGGAAGGGCAACTCATGATAAGAAACATTCCAGGAGTGGCTTTAATGAAAAAGTAGCAAACAAGCACAAATTAGATTACCTTTATAAATGTCCAAGGTCAATCAAGGCTCTCCTGTTCCTTCCTTCATCCCAAAGCAATATTAATGAATGCAAAACCCCTTTTTGCCGAGGGGCAGCCTTGAATATCAAGTCTTCATATGGATGGATTTAATTCAGCCCCCTGGTAAACCTTGAGACAAATGCAAGGTGGTAAACTAGAATGCAGAAAAACAGACTGAGACACTATTCACCTTTTGCTTTGGTCTTTTCACAAGCACCACATTACACACTCCCCAAACCAAATCCTTACTCAAGACCAAATTTCTTTTCTCCCTCCATATTACCAGTTAAGTTGTTAAGGCACCTTTCAGGAGTCAGAAATGCTCTTTCAGGTAAATGTGGTATTGTAAGATGCATTTGAAGCTGACCAGGATTCAAACTCGTCTGGTTTTAACTGTTTGTCCCAGTAAATCCTCAAAGCTGATGAGTTGCTGTGTGTCATTAGTTGTGTGTTTACTTTCCTCAGGGTATTTAGCTACTTGCTCTGCAGCTTTTACTGCACTTAGCAGCACAATGACATCTTTAAATGCCCTACTTTCAATTCCAGACAACAGCCAAATGAACAAACGTTAGTCACAGAAAAAGCTAATTCCCTGAAATAAGCTACTATTGGTATTATGATCTACATAACTTCATACTTCAGTTTCCCCACATGTAAGAACATTCTCAAATATGAAATGTCAAGTATGAAGTGTACTTTCTGCTTTTAGTGTGCAGAATAACAGGACTGTATTTTCAGCTCCAAGTCCCTGTAAAAACCCCTGCTCCTGCAAGTGCAGTTCCAGACTGAGCTGAGTTCCAGGCTGAGTTGTTCTGAGAATCTTTTTTTCTCTTTTGCAGTAGCTACCTGTAACAGAGGATGGATCAGGATGAAAGACAGCAAGTAATGCAGAAATTTACAGACATGATAAATAATTAGCACAGCGGATGAATACAAAACAGTCTCTTAACTAACTATATTCTGAGGTCACTACTTGATTATATAGTGAAATGCTTTGGTTGAACTTTGGACTTTATCCATTATTCCTGGACATTTGAAAGTAGGAGGAAATTTTAAAGAGCTACTCAAGCAAAGGTGTTGTGAGCCATGCCTTTATCTCCAGCTCTTTTTTCTCCCTCTTTCCTGACGTCCCACACATGGGGAAGTCCTTTACAACCTCCTAATTCCACTGATAGTAGGGATTTCAGATGACGTGAAGTCACTTCAGTAGACTGATTCCAGAGACTAACAGAAAAAACAGCCTGATACTGTAACTCAGGAAGTATGGAATTAAAATAATAGGTCTGCAACACAGCAAAACAGCTGGCGTCCTTTTTTATGTATCCATAAAACGAATAGTAGAGTTCCCCAATGTGCAGGATCTCTGCTCTTGTGTTGCCAGAGTCCTTCTGAACAGTGTGGTTAGTTTTTCCAATATCTGTCTATGACACTGATGAGGTAGAGAAAAATTTTAGGTCTTTCCAGAACTATTTCTGCTGTGTGACTCTGTAACTTGTGGTATCAGTGACCTTTGCTTTTGCCCTTTTATCAGGTCTTTGGAGATAGACAGACTTACAACAGGGGAAGAAGGAACATCTTTAATGACAAAAATTATTCTTATTTTCTAACAGAACTTACCCATAAGATCATGGATCACATTCAGAACAGTCGGTGCTCACAAAAGGGTATCAGGTACCACTGGGTATGGTCACTCATCTGTGTTTTCAGGAATATTTTAGATTAATCCAGTAGTTGTAAAATAGATCTAAATGCATTACATTAGAATGTCCCATCTAAATTTAGTTCAAACTGATCTGACTTTTTATGTTTATCTTCTATTGTTTCAAAGTATCTGAAGTCACTGGCACACTGAGTTTTTTATGTCTTCTGCTTTTGTTTCCATCTGAGTCTCAGCATGCTTGAATGTAATAGTAAAGCTTTTGAGAAAGGCAGGATGATCTTGGGGTTAGACCATAGTAATAGGATTCTGGAGACCTCAGGTCTCAATGCGATGCTACCACAGCCTTGCTCTGTGATCTTAGGCAGATTACTTCGTCTTTAACTGATTCTCCTGCTCTGTAAAAGGGACATTAAGATATTAAGCCCTTTGAGAGTCATGTATAAAAAAGAAAAGTACAAAGAATAGATTTTGTAAGGGCAAAAAATACTCCACTGTCCCACAACCATGAGTAAAAGGTTGTTGAAGTATTTCCTTGAATGGTGCTGGGTCATGAGCTGTCAGTTAAAACTGTAATAGGGATGGAAAATATCTGCATTTTGCAGTGCTGGATAGCTAATGAGCTGTGCAGAAAAAAACAACCTGAGAACAGTTACAGAAGTATGCTCTGTGCAGTTGAACTCATTTACTCTGTGTCTCCTCTGTTTTAACTAAGCACTGAGAAGGATGTCATCAGTTACCATACTGAGATTATCAGTGTGCAATTTGATGTAAAGAGCATTATTTGACCAAGGTCCAAAGGTATTTGTATACAAAACATCATTGGAAGAGCTTCCCAATTCCTTTGTAAGTGAATAAATATGTTTCCTCCATGGTTAGAGAATCTTCTTTACTTAGTTATTGATCAGCTGAGTCAAGCAAACCTATAACCTTACCTAATGCATTTTCATCCTCCATTTACCCCAGCCATAGATTAAAATTTGTACCTAAATGAAAGGACTCTTCCTCCTTCCACCAGTGACTCCATAGTCTGCAGCTCTGGGTGCCATGTTCAGCAGCTCTCTTTAAAACCACTTTAAGTATTTCTGTGTAGACAGGGCTGCCTGTGGAAGAGAACAAAGAAGGCAGGACTTAATACTTTATGATACTATCTGTATCTGATACTATCTAATGAAGGTGATACTCCCAGCTTTCAGCATTGTTCAGTGCTCCTGCACATAGCTCCATGGGGCCAAGGGCCAAGCTTTCTGCCATCCCAAAAGCAGAAACATGAAGGAGGCCTGACTTCAACCCCCTGAAAAATCAGCATCTAATCAGTGCTGTGCTTTGACAGGCCCAGGGACAAGCAGTGGAGTGTGTGCTCTTGGTTATTGAGGAAGCTCTCTAACAAGGCAGGGGTAGCACTGATTTGCTGCTCCACACAAAGAACTTGCAAAGCTTGAATAAAGGTTTAGAGGGATATAAAAGACAAAGGAATCCAGATGTCAACATAAAGGATGTCACTTCTAGAGTGAGGAGGAATAAAAAGTAAACAGTAATCGGTCATTCTGGATTCAGAATCATGAATAACAGAGCTAGGAATGAAAGGGCAGGTAAATGTCAACAGTTAAGGAACAGAGATCATAAACTCTCTCAGAGCGAAGTGCTCAGAATATTCAGCAGAAGCAAGTTAGATTTTAAAATAAACTTAATATCTTCAGCCTGACTGCTTGGCTAGCAATTTTTTCCAAAGTATTGTGGCAGATGAGCAGATGAAGGAAAGGGAAAATCAGACAACACATGAAGTAAGTGATTGTGATACAGAGGCATAAATACTTCTGCAAGATGATGTTCTGGTTTGGGCTGGAATAAATTCTATTTTCTTTCTAGTAGCTGGTACAGTGCTGTATTTTGGATTTAGGGTGAGAATTACATTGATAAGATGCTGATGTTTTAGGTGTTGCTAAGTCAGGGACTTTTCAGCTCCTCGTGCTGCCCTGCCAGCAGAGTCTGAGAGTGCACAAGAAGCTAGGAGGGAGTGTAGCTAGGACACCAAACTAGCCAAAAGAATATTGCATAACATATGACATCATAACCAGTACACAAATGGGGGGGGAGCTGGCAGGGGAGCAGTGCAGCTCAGAGACTGACTGGGCCTCAGTCAGTGAGCGGTGAGCAATCGTACTTTACTTGTGTTTGTTCTTGTTTTGTGTATTCTCTGACTTTTATCATAATTTTTTCTTCCTTTTTCTGTCCTATTACACTATCTTTATCTAACCCATGAATTGTACTATTTTATTTGAGTCTCTCCCCTGTTCCACTGGGTATGGAAAGTAATGTTGCTTGGTTGCCAGTTGATGTTAAACCATGACAGGTGTTGAATGCAGAAAATGTTATGTCACCTGAGAGGAAGGCAACAGTCCACCTCATACAAGAGTAGAGGCTAGCAGAGAGGGAAAGGTGTAAAGTAAGAAAAGTGAACAGGCATAAGAGGTGACATATAAAGAAAGCAGCTGGGCAGAGGGTACGGCACTTCCCTTCCAGTGAAATAGCTTCTGCTTTTTTAGAGTCTATAGAAATGAACAAATGTCAACCAGCTGTGAATCCTACCTGTGAACACGTGTCTTGTGCAATATTGTTGAAGACAAGTGGCCCATAAGAAGCTGGTATTTGTCCAGTGTTAACATTTGGCACTTTTTTAAAAGTATCATTGAAGATGACCGAAAGGTTTCGGGATTGGCATTAAGATGAGAAACTTTATGGGTTGACACTAATCAAGATTAGCAAAGTATAGAAATCAGTTACTCCCATGACACTTTGATGGTTTATGAGAAGTAAACTGTGTCTGGATCCTGTTTCTTATGCACATTAATCACTGTATTGTTTGCTTTAGTTATTGGTGGTGTTGGCACTAGACTAGGGGTGAGTGATGATGCACCAGGAGAGTGCCCTCAGCAAGGAGATTGTACCTTCTGAAAAACAAGGCACTATAAAGTCTGTTTGAACAGCCCATACTGAGATAATCTGGTGGGTTGGGGTTTTTTTCTGTGAATGAAAAAGACCTTTTCAGAGTTTCTCAATCCAACACGTTTCAAGTACATTTTAAAAAAATCCATAATATTCACAGCAAATATGCAGTGTTTAGCAGATAACAAATCACAGGAACTCAGGCTGTTCATCAGAACCATTTGATATGGAAGTGGTTGGTTTACCCAGCTTTAGAAATCACAGGGCACAAACTTCTTAACAAATGATGGGCTACAGTTATTTGCTTTTTTTCTGTTTGTCACCTATCTACAAACAGCCCTGTTTTGACAAGTGTGCCAGTGATTTTCGTCTACTAGTTGATCTTTTGTCTTTGACTAAACACTGAGTATTCATTGTTTGCTAAGTCGTTAACAGTGTGTGTTTGCTCAGCTCTGCCATAAAATGTCTTGATCTCTGATCAGATATCTGAAAATATCCAGCAGAAAGGTGTATGGGGGAGGTTTTCAAGATGGATGTACAAATACTTTTATCTTGAAGGTCCAACTGAGTGCACTCACATGATTGTCAAAAAATTTTATTTTCCATTAACACAGAAAAAAATTATCCATTGAGCAATTCAGAAGATGACTGCACTGGATAAAATGCATGGTGCAGCCAAAAGTAACTTCTTTTTTAGTTTGAACAACTGTTGTTAGACTCCTTTTTTTGCAGCATTTGCCCAGCTTCATCCAGAGCCTTGCACATCACAGTAATAAAAAAGAATAAACAGTGCCCCAGCTGGAGATAATCAAATACTTCTTACCTCTCTGCAAACTATTTGTCACTATTTTTGCCCTCCTGCTGTGACATTGCTTTGTCTCGGGTGTAATTTTTTGGCATTTCAAAAGCTTGTTGTTGGTCTTCATACAGAGATTATAGATCTTCTTCATTATGTGTAATTTGCATCTTTTCCTACAATCTGAATACTCTCACAGTCCCTCTTTCAATTCTTGTCCTGCTAATACTTTGTACTGTCCCTTCAAATCTTGCTCACAAAATTAGTGTGATTGGTTTCTCATTTTTAATTACTATAAAAGCATGGATGAGTCTCTGCTAAATGTGAAGTTGAAACATTTTTGGGTACACCTGATTTCTGTCACCCTGTTACATTCAAGATGAATTATTTAGTGGCTGTGACCAGGATAGAGAATGGTCTTGCTTTTTGCACAGAGGTAGTGGCATGTGTCCAGCTCTGTGTTGGGGTGAAGAGTAGGTACTGCAGGGAGCAGGTGTGTGTGGAAGAGCACAGCCTTTAACAGCTGTGGTACAGGCTCAGGCTGAGCTGACTTGCAGCTCCAAAATCTGCCTTGGATAATGTGAGTCTTTAAGTAGGTAATTTTCAGCACAGAATTGCTTTGGAATTCTTCTGAATTGGTTTTACATCTTTTTACTCTCATAGTGTTAATATTTAAATAATGAATGGAATTGCCCTGCTTGGATGCTTTTCTCTGCAGATATATGTAGTATTTCTGAGGCTTCCATCTGCTTGGAGAGGGCTTGGGGGTTAATTTATATCCATTTAGCTAACTGGTGCAATTTTTGTCAGCCCAAGTGTGATCATGCAAAATTGGTTCATGCCTGTAAATTCATTAACACAAATTAAACCAATGTATGAATACTCCCAAGCAAAAGTTGCTCCAATTTAATTGAATCACTATCAAACAACACTCCTCATGCCTTTTTATATGGGCCAGGCCTTAATAGCTTAGGTGACATTACAAAAAGTGGACGAGTCACCTGCTGCAGCCTTAAATTCTTTGGGAGAAGCTTACTCTTTTGCAATGTGCAATTTTACAGTGCCAGACACAGTGGGATACTACTCTTAACACACTACCTCAGTGCAAATCCTATATAGCATTGCAAACATTCATTTTATAAATAAATAGGAGCTGTGCTGATCATTACAGCGGATACACAGCACCCTAATTAGTTTTCTTGCTTTAGGGGATTTTGTTGTCTTTGCTGTAAAGAAAATCAGATTGAAGCAGTGGAACTGATTTCTAAAATTATCTAAGAAAAAATTCACTCCTGGGTTAGAAGTCAAACTGAGCCATCATATGCATGTGAATGCAGCTCCCATTTTCCTAAGCAGAAACTGCTGTTTTCATCAAAGAACAGAATTTGTCTCTTCCAGAAGACTGGCAGAACATTTAAGGGACACAAGAAAAAAAGTACTTATAAAAGCAGACATCATTTCATAAAAGTGCATACACTGCTGTGATTTCAAAAGTTGATCCTGGATACTTAGCAGCAGGTGAAGCACAGAGAGCTTAACTTCTCACCATCACAGCAGAGTTCTAGCACAATTTCCTAGTGACTTAGAGAGAGAGAGGAAGCATCCTAGGGGATCACACTGTTTTCCTTATTCTAATGAACTTCTTTTCTGGTCATGAGAAGTTACATTTCCTGTGTTCGTTTCTGTTGTCATGGATCAAACAGTGCTGCTACAGAATTACATCCATGCAGCATAAATTGTGCAATTCTTTTTTTGGTGTTTTAGTGGTTTAATAATTGATACACCCTTCTACTCCCTCTTCTCCGTCCCTTCCCTTTTCCTGAAGATGGAGAAGTGGAGGACTTCAATCCTCCAGCTATAAATGAAAAAACAAGCACCTCACATTCTTTCATCCCAGCTCCTAATTCTGTTACAGCACTCCTTCCTTCTGTATTGGGAGTCAGTAGGTACTTGCAGCCTCTACCTACTCTGTTGACAGAAGGAAGACAAGGTTTACTTGAAACAGAAGTCGCATGCGGTATTCAGTCTCCCACAAGTAGCACTTCTTCCTAGTATTTGATCTTGGCTGCAAAACTAAAATCCAGATTGTAGTTGTAGTAGCCTTGTGAACACAAAAGTAGATCAAAACACTTTCAAGTGTTTACTGGATACTATCTTTCTTAAAACCCACAATTGTTCTTTTAAAATGCACTGCAGCTGATGATGAAACCAACAAAGGCTCAAGCCACCAATTGTTTTTGAAGTGGGGAATACCCTCAGAGCCCTACAGTGGGAACAGAAGCCGTATTCCAAATTATTCTTTGATATATTGCAAGGTATGGCAAGATGCCTTACATTAATTCCATTTTAATTAATGCGATTATATTATGTGACATCTTCTGAAATACATGTATTCACTTTAAAATAAATTCCCAGGTGATTTATGTTACCGTTTTAGCTCTTCTAAACCTCTCTTTGGGTCAACAAGTGATGCAGTGAAATAGGAACAGGTCTGGAGCTGGAGCTGAGGACCTGACACCCTCACTCCTTGCCTAACATCAGGGTGTTTAGGTCAGATCAGTTCCAGTCTGGATCCATGAACCTAACAGCCATCGGTGCCTGGACCTGATCACACATTTCTTCACACATCTTTTGGCTTAGCTCTCTCTGCTGAATGAGTTGAACCAAAACATATTAAGTAGGGAAAATTGGAAATTGTTTCAAAAGTGCACTGTGCTCCCAACTAAAAACACTGGCATAAATGCAAACATGGTGAACTGAAGAAACAAAGTACTAGCATCAGAGAATAAATCAGACATTACATTATTTTCTTTCAAGCCTCTATTGCTGACTCGCATGCATAGTTTGTCCCTGTTAGTTTAACTTTACTTCTGTGTTTCTAGTCATTATTGTTTTTCCTCTGGTCTGATTCCACAGCTGTAAATGTTTGGAAACTGCTAGAAACCAGTATGTCACAATCAGTTAATATGGCAGGTGCTCCTTCTTCATTTTCCACTTTATCATTCTTATCTCCCTTCAGTGAAGAAAGTCCAAACCTACAATGCTATATGTGTGCAGTATATTTAAAAGGAAAGTTTTAATTTTTCACTTATTACTCCAGGACAGTAAGTGGAAAAGTGCCTTCCTTACATCCATCAAGCGAGTGTGTCATTGTCAGCTTTGATTGCAGAGATATTGGGACTCCGACCTTCAATGACATTGCTAGCAAATTTTGACTGACAGCATGCAACACTGCAAACCACTGATGCTCATGCCCATCCTCGCAGAAAAAGCCTTTTCTCTCCAGCACTGTTCTTTTGATCATGACTATAGACTATCCTAGATAATAAAATACAAGGTAAACCCCACAGTATCTAATTATACTTAGCATGTGCAATCTGGAAAGACATTTATCAATCCTGCATAACCAGTTGCCTCTTCTTTGGTATATTTTAGAGTGGCTGTAAAAGATATCCCCAGTCTCCAAATTTAGAGTATGTATATTAATTACATCTGAGAGTGCTGATGCTGTATGCCATGAACGCTGCTCACATATACTTGCTCGTGGTTTACCATGTGGAAAGAACACTGTGCATTATAGATATGTGGCTGAGAAACAGGACCAGCCTGAAGGCTGTCTGTAAGTCAGAAAGCAGTTTCATGTTGGTAGCTTAGCAAACAGCTTGAAGCAATAAAAAAAAAAATATTAAAAAGAAAGGCAGATTTTACCTTCCAATCACTTAATGTCTCCAGGGGGACAGTGTTTAGTTTATTAATATCACAGTGCAGCAACTGTGCTTGGAAAGGCATAGGTTTTCAAAAGCTCTGCCTCGTGTGTGGTTTCTGCAGGTTACACCCTGCTCAGTTTGTTGAGCTGCACAGCAGCACCACGTGCTCTTGCAGCCACAAGGCTCAGTTGCTGTGGTTTCCATTTAGGGCACTTTTCAGGCAGTTGTCTCTGCTGCTTGCGCCTTGTGCAGAGTAGAACAAATGAGGCTCCCCACTGCGCCATGTCCGGCTCCCTGGGGATAGTGCCTGGTGTAGTCTGTAAGTCTGACCCACTAATCATAAAAACACACTAATCCTTTGCACTTCTCAGTCCTGGAGCAGTATAAATACTGCCCACATCAAACTCTTCCTCAGTGGTATAGGATAGGGCACTTCTGCTTCTGTCCCACCTTGCATCCTAGGATGTCCTTGACTGCCAATGAGATGCTGAACAGGACAAAACTCAATGGCCCTGGGCCCTGGCAAGCCCCAGCCCTGTGGAAGCAGCACTCGTGCCCCTGCACCAGCCTAGGTGGGAAGAGAAGAATTAGAGACCCTAGCAGCACCAGTGAATGTTGCATCTTACCATGCCACAGTAAGGACCTACTGCTTCTGTCCAGAGGTAGCCTACATCTCTCCCTGTTGCCCCTCTTCCAGCCAAAGCCATTTCTCTAGGTGGGCCCAATATGCCTCTTCCTTTCTGGGCCTCCCTCAGTCTCTGTTTCCTTGTCTTAAAAATATTCAAAACATTTTAACTGTGTTTTCAGTTTAATTGTTATTGACCTCATATGAATAACATCTTTTGCCCTCTTCCTCTCACCCCCTTAATCAGTTTTTTATTAAATCTTTCAGGCTGTGGCCCTTTAATATGTTTTTTCAATGCGTTTTAAACAGTTTCTGGGATTTTGTATGGTGTCCCAAATGCTTGAAAAGAGCGCTATTTATAAATAAGATTATTTTTATTACACTATAAAAGAAACTGTGATGTTAATGCTGCAATGATAAGATAAAGTATGTGTGGAATCCGTTTTCCTACATGCCATGTGCTCCAAGAAATTCTGCTTATATGCAGTATTACAAATGAGCTAGACTAACCCAGAACAGGATTCCCAGTATCAATCAATAGACTATGAACACATTAGTATATTAGCAGTTTATGACAGTATTTAGGATCATATAGTACAATAATGGAATACACTATCTTCTGAGATACCAGACAGTCACATTGTCTGGCCTGGTGTGAGCTGTCAATGTCCAGCTCCTGCTGTTGCCTAGGCAAAGCAAACAGCTTTTACAGGCACTGATTGTTTTTGCAGTAGCAGTACCCTGTGCAAAGGTCTCTGATACAGTATGTTTGAACAATCAGTGCTGTATCTTATCTACTTCAGGTAACAAAGAGATTCGAATTTAGGGGCACCTAGCAGGACCATGGTCACAACAGCTAAAGAGAATACTATCTGTTGTTTCAAGTCACTTGAATTTTAGAAATTAATTTCAGAGCCAGAAAATGCCCGGTAACTCATTCCTTTAGTCTTGACAGTACTGCCTTTGACAGCATGTGCTCCAGTCCTGCAAAGACTTAATCAGGATCTCACTTACTGAAATTGCTTCTGTGGTGAGCAACGGAAGAAAGGGAAATGTAAACTTTCTTAATGGGTATGTTTCTGTCATGGAGAGGGGCTTTATTATATGTTTCCTGGGGATCCCAGTATGGCTGTCTAATGAAGACTTACTGAAAATGGAGATAGATTATGCAATACTGATATGATCACCCCACCCACAGAAAAAAAATGTCTTTTCCAGCAGTTCCCTTTGCATGCAAGAAGAAAAAACAACACAAAACACCAGGAAACAACCAGAGTGAAAGCAAGGACATAGCAAGTCATGACAGCAAGTGGCAGTGAAGGAAAACCAGTCTATGGTTCCAACCATTGTGTGTTGCATCATGTACAGAAATCCATAGGGAACAGCATCAGGCAGTATTTAGGCATCCCCCTGTTCTTGTGAGCACCAGGGGAGACAGAAAGTGGGAAAACACAGTCTGTATATTTGGAGTGTGGAGCAAAGTCAAATTCAAGAACAGAGCACTACAGGCAAAAGTAAAACCTAAAATAAAACTGACACCACAAACTGGGAGCATTTGCTGCCAGAGCTAGAAACCATCCAGAATGCAGGAAGCTGGTTTGTGATGGGAAATGCATTTTGCCTGAGAGCTCTCCAGGATGTTTCCAGCCACAAAGAGGTTGGGGAACTGACATTGCTCACTGCTTGAGCATTTACTTGTCATCTACAAGGTCACAGCACTCTCCTGATTCAAATCCTTCCTAGAAAGCTCCTTTTGCTTCACTGCCTCTAAGAAAGTAATGGCTGGGAAGAGGACAATATCCTTCCCTACTTCTCCCTCCTCCCAAAAGAGGGCTGTAGCAAAATAAGCTTCCACGTGAATTAGCCCAAAGCCTGCACATACATGCTGCTTGCAGTAAAGGGAAGACTCCCTGCCTCTTCCCTGTCTCTCACCTGGCAGACAAGCAGGCTACTGGAGAGGCAGAAAGACTATTTGGCCCTTAAAAGATTAAGACTTCTGACTTCCTGCCTGTGACAAATCCACTTCAAATGGCAAATGAAGCCTCTTGTTTAAGTAGATATCCATAGGAAAGACTGTCCACAGGTTGTTTGAGAGAAGTTGGAGGGGCAGCGTGGATGACAGGGAAAGGACACTTGGAGCTGTAGGAAGTGCTTCAGGTAGTTGTGGTCAAGTGAGTCCAGGACCAAAGGACTGGTGGCCAAAGGACTATTTCTTCCCAAAAGAACAAGTTTGGAAGATGCACCAAAACAAGTGAGCTACAAGAGACATTGCAGTAATATAGACTTCTTTAAAGCTACTTTAGGAGTATTTTTATGTACCTAATTAACTTGTCTAAGAAATCTAGATATCATCTAAGTTACCTTTGTCCACCTATTTGCAGCACTCACCATCAGATGGTGCTTATAGAGCCTGTTAAATGTCCTTGGATTGTGTTTGCAGTTTCAGCATGCTGGACTCGCCTGAAAGCTGTAGCTTAGTAACTTTAGTCAGACATACTTTGCACAAGTGCTGGACAAGTTTTTCTTCAGAGGAGAATGATTCCACCACATTTTCCCTTCCCATATTCTTGTTCTCTCACTTGGCTCTTCTAGCAGGTCTTCCCTAAGATCTGAAGTAGCATGACACACCATGACTTCAGATCCTGGATAGGTACAAAAGCTTTGCAAATGGTATTTCCCCCAAAAAAACATTTGTTCTGACAAGATATTTCCTTTGTAAGTATTTATATGCCAGCTACCTACATAACAAATATTATACAAAAATCTTCAAACAAGCAAATCCTGTCAGAAAAGGGCTTGGATTGTTCAATCTATCCTACAGACAAAATAGAAATATTTATATTTCATAATGACATCATAATTTTGTAATTATCTTTTTAAAATAGTCTATTTTTAAATTGATTTAAAACTAATTAGCAGCAATTCTACTGCAACCTTTGGAGAATTAGAAAAATATTCTTTCATAACAATGACTTTTTTAGTATGAAAAAGTGAACACCAGACATGTCCATCTCCTTTTCTATAACAGCACGATGAGATGTACCATTCTGGTACACTTTTCTCACCATGAGGTGTACCAGTCTATTACACTTCTCTTTCCATTTATTAATCTCAGTATATGTGCGTCTTGTGGACTTTGTGAATGATTGAAATGTATAGCACCATATGTCAGAGTTTTTTCAAAGCTCATAAATGATCAATATATCTTTGAGAGGGAATCTGATTTCTGATACATTTATGTTAATAAGAATGGAAACATGGGCCACTGGAAATTGAGAGATAAATCAATAGAGAGGTTGGACCTTCAAGAAGTTCAGTGTACAATAAAATAGACAGCAAAATATGCTTGCTGCTTGTCTGCAGTGCTTGGAGTGACTACAGCTGACCAACAAGGTAAATCAAATCTGCTGCCAATACATTCTTCTGCTGTCCAGATAAAACAGCGGACTAAGCCGGTGAACTTTCACCCTTCACCCGAGCTCTCTAAGCCAAAGTACAGATTAAAAAAAATCAATAACCCCAATCGATGGGAAAATATTTTTAGTCTCTAACTGAACGATATGTTTTGACAAGGCCAAAGAGGCGCACAAAAGAATGGGAAAAGATACAAGACAGAAAATTAGGATTTTGTTTTATTGGTGGAGGTAGGATCACTATTCATTCCCCCTTCCTACAAATCCCATTGACACTGGCTAAAATTATCTTACAGGAAGGAAATAAAATGAAAGGTTATGAATTCATTAAATTGTCTGATTTACTGTGTATCCTTGTAACACGTTATCTTTACTGGGTTTTGTTGCCATTATTGGACACTTAACATTTAGAAGACACTTGAGAATGTATTAACAAGGGAATGGGCACTATAAGCATCTTGCAAAGGTGCAAGATGCAAAAAAAAAAAAGCCACACAAATATTAACAACTTGTGCCTTTTCAACTCTGAATCCAGTGTACTTAAAATATGATCCACAGAATACCAGAAGCCCCAAAGCAGCAAGAAGCATGTGGTAAACTACTTTCAGAGCATTGTAGAGTTAGTAGAGGCAAGCTGGGACTCACTAACATAGATGTGAGCAAAGCAGCTCAGCAGCTACAGATGCCATAGTGTGTGGTGCACTTAGTGCCATCCCAGAGTGCCAGCTGGACAGTGATGCAGTGCTGTGCCACAGGATGGCACACAGGCATGAAGTGGATAACCAGGACTCTCCTCCACATTCATCCTCCCCACTCCACTCCTGCACATCTTGCAGGATGCAGCCCCTCACTGCCTCACACCAGCCCTGCTGCTGGGTATGATGGGGGACTGGTGTGACCAGGGCTTGTGCCAGGGAGCTGGTGTGGTTCAAGGCATGATGCATGTCACAAATTTCCAATTAATTGCAATTAATAAGGTTTATGCAACACTTGGACGTTTTGTTTCCCAAAAGGATGTCAGCAAACTTTTACTCATTAACGTGTTATCTAAGTGGTCTTTGTTGTTCTGTTTACAAGACCCACAAGGGGTGATTACAGGCAAAGGAAAGGCAGTGTTGAAAGGTATGCTCCTCTTCAGAGGACAGCATGGGATTTTTTTATAAATGCTGGGGTTTATGTTGGTTTTGTAGTTAGAGTGATTATTGTTGCCTCTGGCAGGGCCTGCAGTTTGCTCACAGTCCTGGGAACCTCTGTGCTGCAGGAGCACAATGGCAAATGGCAGGCAGGCGTGTGGGTGCAATTAGGGGAACAACTACTAAATCCACTGTGCATAAAAGAGAGCAGCCATGGGGTCTGATCAGCACTGACAGAGGCACACTCTTTGACACCTGCTTTTCTGGAGTGGTTTCTTATCTCAGAGTATGCCAGCCATAGTGCAGTTTATGAGGGGAGGACATAGCAATACACAGGGTTGATATTACTGCTTTCTCATTTCCTTGTACTCTTGCATCTCTAACTATTTTAGATCAGGGCAGAACTTTGTTTTTTTTCACAGGAAAGGGTGCTAATCCAGGCTCTTTATTCCTGAATATTGTCCCGTTTTAATACAGACTATGATGACAATAAAATCAAGAGCCCGCTTTTTGAAATACTTCTCCCTAGTTTATTTGGTCATTATTTTCACATTCAGCAGGTGCTTCATCTTGATATTCTCTCACTGACTTTTCAGAATGAAGTGTCCTGAAGCTTTCATGGAGTAGTGTTTACAATGCAAACTCCCATAACTGAAATGCTGTAGGTAGCTCTTATCATCTTTGAAAGCTTTCAACATATACAGTGAAGTATGATGACTGCTAGAATTAATTAGAGAAAACAGATGTCAAGCATTTGCCAAGAGTTATTTAAAGAAAATCTATTGTGTACAGATAGTTGATGGTAGGGTTTGAAACGTTACTAGCAGCTGAGAAATAGCTTCGTGTTTTCCCACTTTGTGGAAAATATGTGGAAAAGAACACTTTGGTCACCCATAAGAACGAAAGCAGAATAACATGATGGTGGCTGTATTTTTCTTCTTATTAATGCTTCTGTGAGACCCTTAAAGATGATGGGCTTGCCTGGGTTGTGAGCAGGAGAAGAATTTGACCCCTGGGACAGCTCCTGATACATTCATGGACAAGGTGAGACCTGGGATACAGAGCCCATTTCTCCAGCAGAGGCCTCAGGAAATGAATCTTTCAGAAATGACAGGAAGAATTAGGAGGGTGACTTGGCCCTGGCTCACATACCAGCTCACAAGAAAATGCCTTGCTCCTGTTCCCATGCAGATATACCTATGTTTCCATCATCAGCATCCACCGGCTCGCTGACAGAATGAGTTTGAATGCGCTTCTCGCTGCAGCAGCCAATGCACCCCGTGGCCCGTTCAATTCTTTCTGCTTAAATGACTTATGTCCTGGCCTTCATAATTCTGTCAAAGAAAATATACAGCCTTCATCTTTGTTATCTTTCATTGTGCCTAAAGAGGTCAGAAGTTCAGAGCAGTTCGTGTAGATAGCCTGGCTGAATGTAAATATGTCCATCAGTTTTGGTGCAAAAAGCCTGCAAGACAAAATTGACAATCTTCTTCCCACAAGTTTTCTGTGTGCAAGCATGAAACTTGCTTTCCACTAGCATTTGTACTGTCATACAGCGTTAATGGAAAGCACAAATACATGAGAATGCAGCCAAAGCCAGCTCACAGAAAGAGTGGATGGATGTTTGTAGGAAATTCAATGCTCCTCTCATCCATCACTATTCACATTCCCCTCCTTGCCTGCAGGTAGTGGCACAGAGACTTATTGGATGGGATTCATCTTACCTAACTTTAGACATATATAGTGTGGATATCTCTATTGCAGCTTGTTGTCTAGACTCTTGTGCAAGTCAATAGAGAGAAGCAGGCAGTTCTAAGCCTAATTCATCTGACCTATTTTAGACACCTTCTTTAAGAAAAGATGAAGCTTTACCTAAAACTGTCCATCTCTCTCTAGTGACTTAAGGACAATTTAGGCCATTAAATTCGATGCAGAAAAGTATGCTGTGCTATTTACATGTGGTGAAACCCCACCTCTCCAGCATATGTGATATTTTTTCCACAGTCATATGAGCTTAATGGGAACAAATTACCCAATATCCTTCTGGGCTTTTCCCCCTCAAAAAAAAAAAAAAAAGTCAATTCAGCTCTATAAAATGTTTTCTCCTTTGGACTAAGCCTCTTTCCTTGGCACAGGCAGAGGCAATTTTTCAGGTGAGGGATCCAGAACAGCCTGTCTGGAAGCCCCAGGACAGAGGGAGTGCTGCCTCTGCTCCCACCTGAAATCTCTGTACCTCCCTTTCTCCCTGCTGCTCTCCATCCAGTCTTCTACTGTGGCCTGCCTATCCCAGCCAGTCCCAGGGCACCTTTCTGCCTCTCTCTCTTCTGCTGAGGATTACAGTGCTTCAGCCCACACACTTCTGCTTAGGCTTTGGATAATGGCTTTTGCTGTTCCTGCTATCACTATATGAGAGCCATTTAATTGCGTCTTCCATTCAGCCTGAATAAAGGGTGAGTAGGACATCTATTTGCTTTGACCAGGTTTGTGATTGATGCAACCCTTAATACTTTACAGCGTAACACAATCTTCCCTCACCTCCTGAGGATGCTGTGCTGGTAACATGTCCCTGTGTAACTTTTTCAAGGACAGACAGAGAGTGGTATAAAAGGCAAGAGATGGCTGTGGAAATGCCTGTGAGTCGCTGCCCCATTGCTGAAGGGTTACCTCTTTCCAGCCTCTGTCCCACCCTTCGCTCATGCCCTTGGCGTCAGCAGAAAAGGTACTGTTTCCTTGCTCAGCAATCATTTCTAACAGACCACTGGCAACTTCTCTGTGCAGATCTGCCTGCAGTGTCCTAGGGTCATCTTGCCCCCTGGGAAAAAGCCAAGAGAGACACTTTCTGCCGTTAAGCACATAATGAGCTTTCATTCTTTCAGTTAAACCTAAGGAAAGTCATCTTCTCAACAGGGCCATGCTGAGCAATCACCCATCACTTGCCTTGACATGGTAAGTTGTCAGGGATGGTAGGTTCCTGTGCTATACCAGCAAAGTATACTGGAGATTTTCATCCCAGTCAGACATCATGCCACATGCTGTCCCCCAAGGAGGGCAACAAAAGCAGACCCCTCTCAGACTCAGAGATAGTACCACACATAGAGCTCCTCAATAAAAGAAGTCAAACTTGTATTACATTCATGGTGCCATGTAAGAGATTTTAGCCATTCTTCAGGTATGTCAGTCCTGGGAAAAATATAGCAGTATGCAAGGAAGCAGGAAAAGAGGGAAGGGAGAGGGAAAGAGACCATGACTGTAGCCATCAGAAGAATAACCACAGGGCTGTCAGGGAGGTTTCTGAGATCAAACCACTTTACTCCCTGTTATGCACCAATCCACCTCTAGGCCCCTCAAAAGAGCATATATAACTGTTTCGCTTTTTATCGATCTCAGTAGAATTGGTTGCCTTCAGAAATTTTCAGCTAAAGACCGCCATAGAGTTACAGCAGTTTACACAAGCTGCAGGGTTGTTCTCCTACCACAACTCACAAATAAGTGTGGTTCATAAACACCAGTAGAGCAGTCAAGCCACAACTACCTGCAAATGTAGGTATGCTGCAGCAAGGAAAACTGACAACACAGGCAGGAAATATCCTATGCTACCAGAATGCTGCTGGGGTAAAGCATAGCCAGGGCAAAGCATGGTCGGTGCCCTGCAGATGTTGACTGTGATATGACCAAGATGCTTTGTTCAGAGAGTAAGGGAGGCAAAAAGCCTCCCAGGATTTGCACACAAGGATTCAATGGCCTTAACTTCAGCATGGAAACAATCTCATTACCTTTGTGCAGTCAACAAGCACTCCCATCAATACGAACGTATCTCATGTAGCCTAAAGTGTCATTAGTCATTCACAAATCAGCAATAGCTAATAAGTAGGATCAGGTGGTTACATACTGTTGCAGTCAGTGCCACTGACTGTGTAGGACAGGACAGAGACGAGCTTCCTTAATACATGTGCTTATTTTCTTGTTAGCCTTTGATTTCTGACAAATGTCAATGCTAGTGATGATACATGTCTTCTGGTTTTGCTTTGGGATGCACTGCCCAGCCCTTTGTTCTCTAAGCAATGTGCTTTCTCCCAGCCAACAAGCTGGAGTGTGAGTCAGCCTTTGGTATGGGGCTGCTGCTACCTCAACAACAAAAGACTAGATTCAGACAAATTAGGATGTTCAGTGCATCATCATCAGGGGCAGGGTGACTGTCTGTCCTCACCTGCCTCCTTTGTGGTCCTTAGCACCTCTATTTTCTGTTACTTGCTTCCCACTACCTATTGAAAACACTCACAGGTCTGTACTATATTATCTGGAGCAGATCATCCTACTCTTTTGGACTCCTGTTGAGCACTACTGTCCACAATGAGATAAGAGTGGAAAACACAGAAAAATTTCTTAGTACAAAATATTTATTTTCAATAGCAAATAATGTAAGAAATAAGCTGAACATTTTGAAAGCTTTTTAAGAATTATTAAAGGAGTTATAGGCTTAAGTGGAGCCCTTGAAGGAAAATAGGAAACGCAATAGCAGTGATAGACCCAAGGGCAATGAAGTTTTGAAACTTAGAGAATAATTGTAAAACCATCAATCATGGGATACAGAAAGATAATTTAGATACTGTGGAGCCTCATAGTGGCTTTCTGCTATTTCTGTCATGATTTTCTGCCGTGTTATTTTCTGTCAAACCTTACAATATTTCTGTTATGGCTAACCCATTTGTTTCCCCAAAAACTTATCTTTGAAAATTATACACAAGGTCAGAGTTATACAACTGAACACTCCATTTATTATCAGGAACAAGAAAATCTATCTGGGCCACATCACCAGTTGAAGCTATCCACCAAACAGGATGAAATAGGTTGCAGGAGGAGCAGCTGAGTGGTAAAGACAGGCACTGCAGGTGACAGAACAAGACTGATAGGAGAAAAATCAGCAAAACTATAAGCAGGAGAAAATATATCATTGGCAACAAAACCAGATCAATGATTCACCAGTCAGCCTCACCTTCGTCTCTGGAAAGGTGATGGAGCAACTTATCCTCAGCACTGTCTCTAGGCATATCAAAAATAAGGTCATTGGGAGCAGTCAACAGGGTTTTACCAAGGGGAAGTCACGTTTAACCAACTTGATAGCCTTTTATAAGGACCTAGCCAGGTGGAGAGATGATGGTAGAGCAGTATTTGTGGTTTGATTTCAGAAACGCATTTGCACCATCTCCCACAGCATCCTTGCAGATAAACTGAGGAAGTGTTTTCTGGATGATCAGATAGTGAGGTGGATGCGAACTGGTTGAAGGAAAGAAGTCAGAGAGTTGCATTCAATGGAACAGGGTCTAGTCTGTATCTATCTAGGGTCTGTATCTATTAGGTTCCCTCAGGGGCCAGTATTGGGACCAGTACTCTTCAATATATACTCTTCAGCGACTTGTATGAGGGCACAGGGTGCATTGTCAGCAAGTTTGCTGATGACACAAAACTGGGAGGAGTGGCTGACACACCTGGAGGCTGTGCTGCCATTTAGCAAGACCTGGACAGGCTGCAGAGTTGCGCAGAGAGAAATTTAATGAACTACAAGAAGGACAGGTGTAGAGTCTTGCACCCGGGAAAGAACAACCCCATGTATCAGTATAGGTTGGGGACTGACTTGCTGGAGAGTAGTGAAGGGGAAAAACACCTGGGAGTCCTAGTGGGATACAGGATGACCATCAGTGAGCAATGTGACAAGAAGGCCAAGGGCATCCCTGCATGTATTAGGAGGGCAGTGTTTAGTAGGTTGAGAGAGGTTCTCCTCTCCCTCTACTCAGCCCTGGTGAGGCTGCATCTGGAATATTGTGTCCAGTTCTGGGCTCCTCAGTCCAAGAAGGACCTCGGGGAATCCAGTGCAGAGCCACAAAGATGTTGAAGAGAGTGGAACTTCTCACCTATGAGGAAAGGTTGAGGGAGCTGAGTGTCTTTAGCTTAGAGGAGACTGAGAAGTGACCTGATTAACGTTTATAAATACATGAAGAGCAAGTGTCAGGAGGACAGAGCCAGGCTTTTCTCAGTGATGTCAAATGATAGGACAAGGGACAATGTCTGCAAGCTGGAGCATAGGAGGCTCGAACATAAGGAAAAACTTTTTCACTGTGAGGGTGACAGAACACTGGAACAGGCTGCCCAGAGAGGTTGTGGATTCTGCTTCTCTGAAGATGTTCAAAACTCGCCTAGATGAGTTCCTGTGTGCTCTAGGTGATCCTGCTCTGGCAGGAGGGTTGGACTAGATGATATTTCGAGGTCCCTTCCAACCCCTAACATTCTGTGATTCTGTAATGTCTTCTCAGAGCAAGGGGGGTAAATGCACTGAAGTAATTTGACAAAGGATCTATCTAGCAAATCACTTTATTCATAAAATGATCTGACTGAAATCCTATGAGACTAGAGTTTATTCCAATACATAAGTATTTTCTAAGTCACAATGGTGAAATTCTGCCTATCCAGTAAATACTTTTGTTCCAAAATGTGCCGATACCACAGACTGCAACCTTTATTTTTAGTGCTTTCCTGCAAGATTGTGCTGTAGCATTACCAAAGCAAGCTGAACCCCTTACTACAGTTTGTCGCAACATAGAGCTCAGCTCTGAGACTCTAAGCCATGTGATAGTCCCACTAAAGTTGACCAGAATCACAGGGCTGAAATATCTACTATTTCTGCAGGTCATAAATTCTGCTTTGTGATGAACTCTGATACCCTACCAGTGGGGTGCTTACACTGAGGTCTAAAACCTGAAAATGTTGGTTCCTTGTAGAAGTCAGAATGGTGAAAATGTGATGAAAGGCACGCTTCAGGGCTTGTTGAAGTGATGTGATGCACTATGACTCTTATCTCAGTAGAGCGTTTGTCTTCAGAAGGGGTGTAATTGGTAAATCATGTGCCAATTGTATTTATTAAATATGTCAACTTGAACTCTACTCTGGAATGCCCAGGCCAGTGCTGAGGACTGGTGGTGTCCTTGGTGCACCTCTCGC
Organism: Indicator indicator; assembly: GCF_027791375.1. NCBI lineage: Eukaryota > Metazoa > Chordata > Aves > Piciformes > Indicatoridae > Indicator > Indicator indicator. The sequence goes on from NC_072025.1 coordinate 9,862,509, forward strand.
ATTCCTTGTGCTGAGTTAGGGTTTGCCATTTGAAGCTCATGGCAGCTCAGAGAAATGCAGGTCCATAGCTTGCTTCCATAGGGACAGAGGAACTGGAAGGAAAGCAGCAGTGGGAAACCACACACATAGGAGGCAGTGTTCCATGAAACATCAATGTAGGGCACAGTGTGCCACTCACCAAGGACAAACTGAGAAAGTCACGCCCCAGTGCCCGAGGAAAATGCAATCACACAGAATCACAGAATATCTAGTTGGAAGAAACCTCCAAGATCATCCAGTCCAACCTTCGACCCAGCACTAGACCATGTCCCTCCGTGACAGGTCCATCTGGCTCTGAAATACTTCCAGGGATGGTGACTCCACTACTGCCCTGGGCAGACCATTCCAATGTTTGACTACCATTTCAGTGAAAAAATATTTCCTAATATGCAGGCTAAACCTCCCCTGGCACAGCTTGAAACCATTTCCTCTGGTCCTGTCACTTGCCACTAAACAGAGAGCCCCAAGGGGCTGAGAGTCTTCTGGAGCTGTTGGTTAAGTTTGTTGAATGGTCTGAAACTCTGACGCCATTAGTAACAGTGTAGTGCTGGTACTTTTGGTTGGCACACTGCAAGCACACAGGCAAAGTGGGAGATCCAGGCATCTTGGAGCACATTCAGAAATAAAAACTTTGCTGTTGAGAGGTCTCTTCACCTTGTACTAATGAATTATGTCAGTAAAGACAGGATAAAAGGTACACTGAAGTCCAGGAGAGTCTTAATGCTGATCTCAGCGTGCTCTGGATCAAATTTTAACATCCCAGTTCCTAATTCATGGCTATCACATTCCTTTCCACACCAAACACACCCCAACATCACCCCATAGTGCCTGCACCATCCCAATAGACCTCGCAACACTGGGGCTGTGGGGCTTCTCCCCTTCCTGCTGCAGGTACCATGCATTTCTACACACGGTTTGAAAGAGCAGCACATCAACCAGAAAAAAACAAACAACAACAACAAAAAAAAAAAAGCAGCAAATCTTGGAAATAGCTTTCTGCAAATTTAAGATTACTGAGAGATTTTTGTTAAAAAAAAAAGAGAGAGAGAAATCAAGTGAAAGAAGCCTGAGACTTACCTTGCATTTAGACCTGGATTATGGTTTGTGCTGCTTTTCCTCTCCATTCTCCTGCACACATATGGTGGTGGGGAGGGGGTGGAAGGGAGAGAAAATAAGAGCTATAAGAAGTGTAATTGATGGCAAAGAGGTCCAAATGTGTGCACCAGATCCAGACACTCTCCAAAATGTAATCCTTGTTTGTCTATATGATGGGAATAATAGCTTTCCTCACAGGGGTACTGGGAAGATCAATAAATAGTTAATGTTGGTCTAGGGAAATGCACAATGCCTGCAGTGTAAATCAGAAGTAACCCATTGAAATGCATGTAGTTACATATGGATAGACCCAATGTAAAAATGAACAGATGCAATTTCCTAAAGCATTTTCTCCTGTGTGTGGGGCAGAGAGTGAACTTTAGACAAGATTCTTTGCTGGTGTAAATCTGCATCATTTCATTAACACCACTAGAAATGTATCAGTTTAAACAAGGCAGGCTCCAGCCCCTGATATCTGCCTTAGCTACGCCTGTAGCTTTCCCTTTGCACAACCTCCCAATTCAGGCTTGAAAGATCTACATTGTAGAGTCCCCAGTACCCCAACGAATTAGAAAAGGGAACACAAATGTGAGGGTTAGTTTTCAAACATTCATACGTTTTTCAACTCCCTTGCTCACAAGGTCTCATACTAAGTATTGCATAATTATCCTGGAGAAAACACCAGCTCCTTATCCTAAGACCAGCTTCTTCATAGCAAAGTATGTGCAGCTTTGGTGCAGACATCTCTCGTCATATCTCTCAGAAGTACAATGATGGTGTATATCAGTTCATAATATAAGAGAATAATATATCAATTTATGTGGCACAATAAATTTTAGTCAAGAAATCAAATGCTAAGGGATGTTAATTAAGCTGGAGTGGCTGTGAAGGGTGGTCAGTAGAGATGAGGTGTGAAGGTAGTGCCTCCCACGGGGCCAGCCAGCAGGGCCAAATCAGCACACACCCTTGGATCCTCAGAGAGAGGCAAGACAGGGCCCACAAAAGGCGTTTTTGCCACAAGCAGGCCAGTCTCTAAGGATAAAGGAGCAAAAGAATTCTGCAAATCCAAGCTGAGACAAAGGAGTGCTGTAAAAGAGGGATAAGGACTTGATTAACACCCAGAGATCTAAGGGAAGAGAGAATTGATATCCAATGGGCTTCTCCTTGTCCCCTTTTGAGCAGGAATTTGCCCACATGTCTTCCCTCAGGGGGTGGCAAAGGTGAATTTTGCACACCTGAGTGCAGAGCAGCAGATTTGACATGTTGTGATCTCCTGAAAGGAGAGCAAGGCTGTGTATTTTGCTTGCCAGCTATGGGCTGTAGGCTGCTGTTTGTGTCTCCAGCTCAGCGTGTACACTCTGAGGGGAGGCTGGGAAGGAGGTATCAAATAATTTAGAAGTGTTTTTCACAAAAGTTGCCTGCAATGAAATCTTTATCAGTCTTATGTATGAAAATGTGACATTGTATTTATGGAGGTCAGCCCCTTACCTGCTAATGTCTGTTTTGCCTTGCCATGCCACTGTGTTCTCTCTCTGACCAAACGTCACTGCTGCTCTAGCAGCATGAGGCATCAGGAGAATGAAGAGTGAGAAAGTGAACCCTAACTCACCTAAAGAGGCCCAACCAGGGCAAAGCATCAGCATCACTCCACACTGGTGTTGGCCCTGGAGCCAGGGTGAGGCAGTCTGTGGGACATTGCTTTCCAGCTGTGAAAGAGTGTGGCCACCAACAGGAGAAGTTCCCCACTGTCATGGCTGAGATGAAGCTTGGAGGCACTATCTCGGAGGCCAGGCAGAACGAGCAGCCTCTCACATACTCAGTGCTCGCCTCTCTGTGGAGAACGATAAGCCAGATTGCTTTTTTTTGTGATGTGGACATCTGTCTACATCCTACTGAGATCTATCCTGAAACAGCACTAACTTCTTGTAAGGCTGTGAACCACCATCAGCCAGGAGCGGCTTTTGGTCACTGCTGACCTGGGCTGCATTAGGACTGGCAACTAGGAGGTGGAAAGCAGTCTGGGTACCTTCTCTTATTCAAATCTTTGGAGGTCTCCACTTCCCCAAGGGGGTCTGATGTTGATAAAGTGTGTGTCTATTAAAACATGTAGAGGTTTGTGTTCACACAATGAGTGTGCAGTGGGAAAGTGTGCTCTTTGCTTGACTGACTGAAAAGAAGAAATTTCTCTCACCCAGCAGAAATCAAGGAATCACAGTTAGAAGCAGTGTTTACATGCACATCAAACACTTGTTAATGATAGGGAAAAGATCTGAAGGGAAGCAGCAGAGGGTTTTAGCTAAGATGAATCGGTCAGATGGGCAGGGATCTGCCAGCTTTCCTGGAGGAAAAGGAGACAGGAGGCAGAAAGTGGGAGTGGAGATGTACATACCAGGTAGGGAGAGGAAGAAAAGCCTGGCACATTCACCAGTAGCAAATTGGGCTCCCGCAAGGTCTAATTCCTGCTTCACCACAGACTGCTAACACAGCTTGGATAAAAAGGGAAAAAGGGAAGAAAAAAAAAATCTATGCAGGAGGCTGCAAGAGCACATAGAGTCTGTTCTGAGCTCCTTCCACAGGCAGACAGAAATCAATAAATCAATAGGAAATGTTCGCTGGCTGTAAAATGGGTAGAGAAGCCAGTGTCAAGCTGCTTTAAGATGGATGGACAGTAGGTTTGCAGTTTGCAGAAAGGCTAGAGGTGACTATCACCTTGAGATGGGATCAGCGGCCAGCAGCCCAGCAAGGCTTTGAACCTCGAGTTTATGATTAAGGGCTGGGGCACAGATTGAAATACTCCTGTGTCCCCTGCACAGCCCTCCCTGGGCTTTGCTGGCTCTCCTCCTCAGCGGCACCGGTGAGCTGGCAGCCAGGGCCCGGCAGCTGCGGCGCTGGCCCTGCTGTGCCACTTCATTGAAGTCGAGGCTACAGAAGACTGAATAAAAATTGACTAGATGCCTGGTGGCAGTGTGGATTGATTGAAGACGGGCAGGGGTTTTCTACCCCACAGTTGGATTTTTTCCTTTCTATGAAGGATTTGACATAATGCAGACAACGATTCCTATTCAGAGTATCACACCTTCATTCTCTCCTTAATGAGACAAGCACAGGGACATGAAGCAGTGCCAAAGATGTTTAGGAAAAGCTGGCATGAGTGGCACCCTTGTTTTCTTTTAAAGGTGAAATATTTGCAAGGGGTGAGACAGCTGTACTTGCAGCAGGCTTGCAGTGTATCTCCATGTGCCCATTCAGGTCTGGAGAGTGGCCACTCTTCAATCTGTACTTTTTAAATGCAGAGATGATTTTCACTGTTGTGTGGCTCCTGCAGAGACAGACAAGCAATCTAGCTTCAGGCTTCCTCACTTCCACAGCCTCCCCTCCAGGACTTGCATTTCTTTCTGTCTCCATGAACTGCTGCTGATCCTGTTCTTTGAGGATGGAAGGTCTCTCTTAACCTCTTGTAACCGAGACTCTGCCTCGAAGCCTTCAGAAGCAATAGATTTGGGGCCAGCTTCTTTCTCTCACCAAATAAGAGTCCTTGCAAGGCCATCACTGCTGCACATGTACAGGCACTACTATTGCTTATGTACTTGTCTGCTTAAAGATGTGCCTGCTGACAGATTGCCACAGGGATGCTGCCCTGCTGGCCAGGGATTTAAGCAATGCAGCTGTTGGGATTTCTGCCCCAAGTCACTTAGCACCGTACAAGACTACTTTCTGTCATTCAGCAGCAGGTTTTCCAAGATAGCGTTCAGCTTCATTAGAAGGTTATCAGGAGTAGTTAGCATGGATTCACAAAGGGGAAATCATGCTTGACCAATTTGATAGCTTTGTATGATGATGCGGTAGACGAGGGAAAAGCAGTGGATATTGTTTACCTTGACTTCAGCAGGGCTTTTGACATAGCATCCTCATAGATAAGCTTAGGAAACATGGGTTAGATGAGTGGACAGTGAGGTGTGCTAAGAACTGTCTGAACAGAGAGAGCTCAGAGCATTGTGATCACGTGACAGAGCACTGGAACAGGCTGCTCAGAGGGGTTGTGGAGTCTCCTTCTCTGGAGAGTTTCAAAACCTGTCTGGACATGTTCTTATAGAACTTGCTCTAGGTGAGCCTGCTTTAACAGGTGGTCTGGACTAGATACTCCCCAAAGGTGTCTTTCACCCCCCAACATTCTGTGATTCATGCAGCATACATAAATGAATTATAAAGACGAGACAGACTCCCAATTTCTTTACTTTCATTTGGTAGCTTACACACTGCAATTACACGAGTAGTATGCCTGTTGTTAATTATCCGACTTCAAGAAACCGCACCCAAGAAATGTAAAGCGTTCCTCTGCAGACTACCCTAAGTGATCCTGTTCTGGCAGGGGGGTTGAACCCGATGATCTCTTGAGGTCCCTTCCAACCTCTGATATACTGTGATAAGGTTTTTCTTTCATTCACTCTGGTAAGCCAATAATCTGCCCAATATTAAATTGAATTTAGGCAAGAAAATACCTGGGGTTAGCACATAAATTATAACACAACAAAAATTTAAGTCTAATCTGGCAAAATGGGACCTGCTATGTTTTTTAATGCTCCCCTGAAGTGACATGTAGTCACATTTTTCATAGTACTGGTCAAGTAATCAAGAATTCCATTTTCGGGAGTGTTTTCAGATCCTCCCATTAGCAAACCTGACCAAGCATCTGCAAGTCTGACTGCAGTCTGAAAATGGTCACCCAGAGTGCCGTAGTCTAGCAAGGATGCCATTGGCCTTCTTGGCCACGAGAGCAAACGGCTGACTTACGGTGAAATTGTCCACAGGACTCTCAGGTCCTTCTCCATACAGCTGCTTTTCAGCAGCCCAGTACCTAACCTGTACTGGTGCATAGGGGCTATTCCTCTCCAGGTGCAGGACTCTACATTTGTCCTTGTTGAACTTCATGAGGTTCTTCCACTCCACCCAGCCTGTCCAGATCTCACTGAATGGCAGCACAGTCTTCTGGTGTGTCAGCCACTCCTTCCAGTTTTGTTCATCGCTAGTGATACATTAGTCAAGCACTGAACCCAGAATCCTTCATTATACATGAGCTTATTCTGTGCTCATCCCATGAACCTGTGGATTATATATTGAGAAGCAGAGGGAGCTTTTCTTCAAAAACACTGTATTTGGAGAAGTGGACCATGGCACAGATTACATGTGTATTGCTGGGACCTGACAGTAGTTCAGAGAGACTTTTCAAATATGCCTATTTCTACTAAAACTGTCAGGAAAAAGAAGTCAGCCACAGCCAGTTATGGGGACCAAGATACAGAAAGAGAAAGTTAGACCTCTGCAGTAAACTTCTAAGTGAAGTAATAAAGCATGGAATGAAGGCTCTTCTAGGGAAAATGGCAGGTCCCTTCAGGTTCAAGTGCAGCTATTGGGGGACACACACCCCCCTGCACAGGCAGCATAAAATATGCAGAGGCTTACTGGGGTTTTCAGCCCCAGCACATTGCCAAGGTTTAAACAAGATCAACTGGTAGCAGTCATCTCTAAGGTAAGGAGAATTTTGTCCCTTTCAAGTACTGCATGATTGTTTTGTAGATTTTTCAGTTCATCTGTGAAAAAAAGTGGAGGACTTGTAATGAAAAATTCATTAAATTAGTTACTTTTGTTCTGTTTTCAAATGACTTGGAAATAGATGCCGACTTTGATTGATTTGTTTGTGGCTTGAAGTGGTGCTATGCTCTCTGTGCAAACATGGCTTGTTCTGTAGTAGGCTTTACTATAGATCTTCACTGCATCTGCTGTCCTTGTTGTTAATTATACTTGGTGAATTCACAGTGCAAAGTGTAAAGCATACTTTCTGGATGACTCACAAGGATTTCAGTTTCATGAGTGCTTTTTAAAGCAAAATATTTAATTTATAGGAAACTGGGGTGGAAAAAACCACAAATTTCAATGTAAAATTATTCAAATAACTAGTTGCAGAGTCTTGATTTTTTTTTCTGTGCTACTCACTCAAGTATTCCTCAGGTTTAGCAGAAATATTTGCAGATTTAGACACCAATCTTGAAATGAGCCTGTTAAGTACAGTGTCACTGGGAATAAAGAGTTCCATGTCAGTGTTGGGAGTCTACCTGCAAAACCTCATTAGAAAACCAGAGTCTTATTTTTATTGTTCATTAAAAAATTCCACAGTACTGTAGAACACCTTTTGTCTCAATTTGACTAGAACTTGCTTTTTTCTTTTCTTTTTTTTTTATTTTAAGAAGGCAGAAACAGTAAAACCTCTTTCACTAACACCTCTTTTTATAAATTCCACCAGAAAATTATTTTCCCCCCAAACACTGAGAAATATTGAAGTAAAATGGAAGCTAATAATTGTTAATAATTTTGACAATTTAAAATGATTTTTCACACTTTGGAGGTTCTTTTTTAAGGTGCTCTCAATATTTCCAGTGAAATTCAATTTCTGTTAAACACATCCATTCTGCTTTTTTGCAATTTTGAATACCAAAGATGACTGATAGAACATTTCCATTGCTGGGTTTATTTTAATAATTTTATTTATTATTTATATTTTATTTTTATTTTATTATTTATATTTCCGTTTTTGTTTATTTATTTATATTTAATAATTTTATTATTATTTTAATAATTTTAATTATCAAGAAAAGAAGTCACTGCCTTGCAAAAGTACCGAAAGACGTTTTGTGTCACTTGGTACAAAAAGATAGCAATCCAGTAGGAGGAAATACGTACTGAGTACTAATGAGTTGGGATACAGTTAACAGCTGTGCATTTGTAATTCACTCGTCCCACTTCATGCTTCTTCCCTCACCTGCTGCAGTTCCACCTTAGCCTCACACAAACAACAAATCACCCAATTTCCCTGAACTGGTTGCTCTCATTTTATCCCTGTTTTCATTGCTTTATTTTTCCTGTTATTTCATTGGTGCATGGTGCCTAGAAGCCCAGCACAGGGTTCATTGTGCTAGGATCCCACATGATATTTCTCCCCACATAATGTGAGAAAACAAAGGCACACCCCTAATTGTGCTGTGGCAGGGGGCATCCTCGATGCACACCTCACCAGTGCTTTCCAAAGCCAGCCAGGAGTCGTTCAGGCTGAGACAACGCTTTCCTTTAGAGATTACTCAGCTTCATAATGGGCGTCGATAATTTCCCTCTCCGACTTCTTCTACAAGATTAATTGGTTTAGTACCTGAGCCCCTGTAAACAGCGGGTCCAAAGTACTATGCCTGAGCCCAAGGCTGTCTCTGTGTTTTGCTTGGGGAACGCCTGCGTCACAGAGCCCCATGCCAGAGCAGCACATGGGACAGGCATGTGGGCAGTGCCCACGGCAGCATGGCAGAGCCAGCCCAATGGCTTGCCCTTGCTGGAGCTGTCCTTGGAAAGCAAAGGCCTTGCAGCGTGTGCCGCCCTTGCCCAACTCTGCGCCGTGCTCTCACCTTTATAGGCAGAAGTGGGAAACTGGCTGAACATTGATGTAATCATATAAAGCGTGATCTTATCAGGGTGCATCTTGCTGATAAGGACCTACTTTTGACTTACAAATGTTTCAGCATTGCTGGTAACACAAAAGCCAAAAATATAGCAGCCTTCCTGCACAATGGGGGTGCCCTGCTTGTGGCTAATAACATTTAATGCTTAGACAAGCAGACGACAGTGCAATGACTCTCCCCTCAACGTTTTCCTCCACCTCCCCTCCCCCAGGCCCCTCCTGCCACTTGCTGACGCCATTTGCCTGGAACTGGAGGTGTCTGTGAGCTCTGAAAATTGGATCACAGGGATAGCTCTTTGCTGGCCCTGGTCACGCTGACGGCAAGACTCGATCGATCAATACTCTGTGTGACACTTTCAGAATTCATTGGAAATGATGTCCCTTTCGAATGACACCCACATTTCATCAAGGGCAGCTCCAACAGAAAAGCACCAAGTGTGTTTTTGCAAGATATGTTTTGTTAGTAGTAAACTTCACTTTATTTGTAAGGTTCTCTCTGTTTGGAATTTCTCCATCTCTCCCTTCAACCTCTCTTTTGAAGAGGGCAGAGATTTAATCATTAAAGATAGCTTTGTAGCCTGACATTTAGAGTGTGAGCAGCTTCTAAGCCTGATGTTTATTATGACATATGGCCTCTTCATGTAAAAAACAGTAAGCTTTGGGGGAGAATTTAAAAAGTAGCCTGAGGCTCATAGCATACAGCCAAAAACTCATTCACAATTTTATCCAAAATATTATGACCTCTGGGTAAAACTATTGCTTCACTATGGATTCCCATGAAACTACTTGGTGCTGCTATCTCCAAGACAGTTCCTGTGGGTGGTACTACTCAGGTCATTCAAAGCAGCTCTTCGGAGCCATTAATTGCTCATGTTGACAGGCAGCAAAGAAGAATGGTGCTTGCAGCTGGAGGCTTCAGGGATGAGATATGTAGAGAAGGAGAAATGTGGGAATCATTAGGAATCTGCTTTGAAGGACTCACAGAGAAATAGGTAACCTTTCCATTCATTGTCAATATTGAAAAGGAACCTTTAGTCCTTATAATCTGTGATTCCAAAGTAAATAGTCTTGGTTGCTAAAGGGGTTCAAATGCTGTGTGCCTGGCATCCTTTTAGGGGCTGTACGGAGGGAACTCAGAGAATCCAGACTGAGTTTTAATTCTGTCCTTGTCAAAACTAAAGGCAGGCATATCTTTTGGACCTAGGCTCAAAGCTACCTAAAATACACAGGAGGTTCAGCTTAACTCAGGGAAGGGTGGGGAAAAAAAAAAAAAAAGGGAAAAACAGCTTCCCAAAATATAATGCTGTGTAATTTGGGATTTACAACATTTATTGAACTGCAGAGTGTTTACAGCCTCATGGGTCTGTGATGGATTTAGCATGTGGGTAGTCATTAAAAGGAGTGGAACAGAGAATAAGGCATCTTTTGTGGACTCGAGCCATATCTGCAGAGTACAAGTGGAGAAGCTCATGTTATAAAAGCAGTAAATGTGGGAAGATTGTTTCCAAAGATATTTTTGTGTTTTCAATCTATGCACACATTGGGCCAAAGAGCTCAGTCTGCACTTCACTGCTGTGCCCCTCTAATGCATGGGTTTCATCTAATCCTGGGGTAAAATCTTTCCCAGACTGGTGCACCACTGCTGGTCCTGCACTGAGTCTCTGAAATTACAGTGAATTTCAACAAAGTGGAAATGAACGTTGCAAGGTCCAAAAGTTGGTGATAGGAGGAAAGAGAATAATCAGAGATGGACTATGGACTTATTAATCTGTTTGTCTAGTTGCCAGGAAACATCAAAACTGTCATAATTTATTAGATGGCAGCTTATAGGGAAGTTTTCAGTTGCTAATCTTGCCCTTGTAATAATATCTAATAGTTTCATTTACTCTGTTCTTAAGGAACGTGACTTGGAAAATTGGGAAACTGATGTCCTGAATGAAAATATAAGGCTTGAATGGGGAAAATTAGATATAGAGATCAAAGTGACTATTAACTGATTTTAAAAGTTAACTTCTGTAGCTCTCTATGAAGAAGTAACACAGCTTACTAGAAAATGTATCATCTGAGCCATGAATAAGGGAGAGCACAAAGAATAAGCAAAAACATCTAGGCTTTTTTTGCAAGATATACAGCCCTAGCATTCTTCTAGTTCTGGTCACTGCCAAGTAAATGCAAGTTTGTATGTGTCAGGATTTTACTTGCTCTGGACAATCGTCCTCAGGCTTCCCAGATGGAGAGTGTTATACCTTGTCCCTCAATGCAGCCACAAAAGATCTGATTTTAGTGTGTCCCCATCCCTTAGTATAACCTTAGTAAACTTTACTTTTAACTCCACAGATCATCGAATCTTAGAATTGTCAGGGTTGGAAGGGACCTCAAGGATCATCTAGTTCCAACCCTGCTGCCATGGGCCAGGGACACGTTCCACTAGATCAGGTTGCCCAGAGGCGCATCCATCCTGGCCATAAAAGATTCCAAGGATGGGGCTTCCACCACCTCTTTGGGCAACCTGTTCCAGTGTCTCACCACCCTTATGGTGAGGAACTTCTTCCTCATGTCTAATCTAAATCTCCCCTTCTCAGCTTAGATCCATTCCCCTTAGTCCTATTACTACCTGACATCCTAAAAAGCCCCTCACCAGCTTACTTGTGGGCCTCCTTCAGATACTGGAAGACCACAGTAAGGTCTCCTCGGAGCCTTCTCTAAACTGAACAACCCCAACTCTCTCTAGCTGTCTTCATAGGAGAGGTGCTACAGCCCTCTGATCATCCTTCTGGCCCTTCTCTGGACACGTTCCAGAACATCCATATCTTTCTTGTAACAGGGACTCCAGAACTGGACACAGTATTCCAGAAGGGGTCTCATATGAGAGCAGTGTAGAAATCTCTGATTCAACTCTTGTAGTTGGAGCCCAGAGTAAATACTCGTGGAGTGGAAACATGAACTATTAGAGCTTCCTAAGAAGAAAACAGTTCTGCTGTGATTGAGACTTGTGCATCTTCCTTATTTGGATGCTCTGTTCTGGTGTAGGTTCCTCACTCATTTTGCCTCAATTGATTTCTTACCAAGCTAACCTGAAGCAATTTAAAGTCCTGAAAAATAAAAGCATAAGAGTATTTTCATGTTAGGAGGCTGTACTGCAAATTGGTGTCTGAATCAGAGTAACTGAGACTAAAATTCTTCTCGTAGACAAAGGGGTGATACTTCCCCACGTGAACACTTGGGATTGAAGTTCTGCTCGACTCCAACACCTTGCCTAAGACCTGGTGGGAAAATTGGTAAGGTGGAGTGATTGTACTGTGTCTTCACCATTAGAGTAGGCTGCCAGAGTCACAGGTTTACAGTGAAACTTTTTTTTGTAGAGAATGAAGAGTGATCTGTGGTATTTCTCTCTAATTGCACAAATGGCCTGAATGCTGGTCATGGAGGCACCTGATACCCAAGCCTTTTATGAGGGGATTAATGAGCATAAGTCTACAAAGGTCCCAAACGGGCTATAAAATCATGGCAGAGCGAGAGAGAATAAGCATCTCACAAGCATCCTGAAACTTCCAGCTCACATATAATTGTTGGGCAATAGGCACCATGGCATCTGTGGGAAACAAACAAGCTTTGCTGCTATCCTGACATCAGTTTTTTACTAATCCTTATTTATGATTTTCTCATAATGCTCTGCCACCTGAACTATTTTTAAACTGCAAACATACTTATTTTATGTCAGAGTAATTAAAAATGGTGCCCATTGCTGTCTCAGGTAATCAGTTTGTGAGAAAGTTGGGTCAGATTTTGTGAGTCTTTGAGCTTTTAGTCCGGGAATATTGATAGTAGCACAACTCAAATAGAACAAACACAATGTGAAGTAGAACAGCAAGACCCTGAAGATGCTGTTGTACTCAGGGCCTTTTAAAAATATCCAGGAACCTTGAAAAAGTCTGGTTTTTTGAGAGAAGGTGGAGTATGGAGGCATATAGGGTGTCACATTGCTTCTCCTCTACCCACCAATGGCATAGTCATCATTTCTCATACTTTAGGATAGCATCAAGAATTTCATTCCAAACATATATCCAATATAGCTATGGAAAGAAAACTTGACTAAACTGGCATGTTCCTAAAACAGAGATAGAAAAATTCCACATTTCTTGCTAAACTGGCTAGTTTCATTAAAAATAATGAATTTGGTGCAAGGTGGAGGTGAACTGGAACACCCCACAGAGGTACTATTGTGGTCCCTGCTTCCAGGCAGACCGAGATAAATGAGTTCAAAGAAGTGCTGTGGAGCTGCAATTCCTGTTGACTTCAGTATCAATGAAAATGAGGAACAGTTTTACTGATTCAAGGAAAGCTTCAGCAAATGAAAACAGGTTCTGCAAATATCTCTTTATCATGATATCTATGTGCATTTTACATACTTTTAAATATTTACAAACTTATGTGCACTAGAATCCTTATACTCCTCAAAAATACTCTTAGAGAAAGACACCTTCAATCTCCTGATGGTGTGCCCTGCAAACTGACCAAAATGTCATCAGCAAGGTGAAGTTTTTAGCCTTAAAGAGCAAGGAATCTTTTAGTCCTGTTGAGGTTTAATGAGTTGGGATTCTAAGCTGATTCAGCTCTTAAACAGTCTGATCATTAGTGCTGTATCATCTGTCACCTTTGGGTGATAATTAGAAAAAGAAAGTCAATAACAATAGTACATAACACTACTTTACCAAGATTTAAACAAGTTGTAATATTGTTGAACATCTATTGATGAGTCCAAATGTGCCACAGGCTATTGAGCACAAAGAGTGCTTTGATGTGATGCTTTCCATTATTAATTTGATGTGGTGGAGTTTGTAGAAGTGAGAACATTTGTTTTCATTTTATTACACGTGGGAAGAGACTGAGATACTTTGCATATACATTTTCTTTTTCTATTGTTTATTCCACTAAAGCTTTTGAGGAACAAGTACCAAAAAAAAAAAAAAAGGAAAATTATTGTTCTGACTCAGTTAATACCACCAGAGTGTCCATTTACCATATCTCTGATTTATTTTGATTTTTATTGATTTATTTGACCTCCAAAATATGCATCCTATATGTATGCTAGCAGCCCCTAGATGATGGGGAAAAATTGAAGCGGAACTATTTTTTTCCCCAGAATAGAACAAGATCTCAGAAGCTCACCACAGTGATACAAACATGGGTTAGGATTCATTATTGCATTGCTTTAGCAATCCGGATATTGGGCCTGATGTGTATGAGATATCCCTGTAATGCAGTGGTCAGTTTTGTTTCTATTGACCACTTCCTCATCTGCCTCTTGGTTCTTCCTTTGAGTGATTAAACCCATTTGTAAAGAGCACAGTTAAAGAAATCTCTAAAGAGTGAACCTTTTGGAGTCTCTTTTATTGCCTTGTTTTGTCTAATTAATCTCTTAATGAAAATTCTTTCCCTTCCTCTGGTCTATCCTTTCTATGCTTTCTGCAACCACAATATGTTAACACTTCAGTTGTGGATCTGCAAAATGCAGTTTTGCTTAGCTGATGTTTTGCAGTGATTTAAACAGGAAAGTCATTAAGCCAAAAATAGAACATTGTACACAAAGTATCTGGGTACAAGAAAAATGCTTTTACAGATAGCCTGAGTCCTTTCAAAGGAAAACAACCGAGACAAGATGTTTTCATATCATGTCTGGAAATACCTGTATGCAGCACACTTGAAAGAAGGTCTAAATCTCTCAGACCTGTGAGGCATGTTTTTCCTTAGCAATTACATAAAGGCATTTCACTTCTTCTCCCTCATGTTTAGGAAGAATAGTATCAGTCTTACTTAGGACCTTGCAAAGAATCAGATAGTCCTGGCTAAATCACACAGATGTTTTCAGTGATGGAATGAATCGACAGCTGAAGCATGGGCTTCATCTTAGGGTTGAATGGCATCTAGCAGCCATATCCCTGATTTAGATTCTAACATGTGAAGCTAAACCCCAAGGGTTCAGTTTTAAAGTCCAGTTGTATTTTGGACAGTAACTGCCTCATATTTCATCTCCTTTTCAAGGCTGCTCAGTACAGGAACAATTGCAGGTAAGCAATTAAACAGTAACACACACTGTCTCAGGCTAACATTAATAAAACATTATAAATGGGAATTATTAATATAAAATATTGAGGCAAATATAAAATATTGAGGCAATACATGCTGCCATTCTCAGTATGAGGTAGAAGCACTTTACGCAGATCAATTACTTGCCTATGAAATGAAAAGGGGAGCCCAAGATGCAAACATAAACCCAAGTTCAGCCCAGGTTTTAAACTCTCCACATATTTTGGGATGTTTAAAATAGAGGTTCCCCTTCAGTTTCATCACCACTTAAAAACAAAACAATGCATTTCATAGGCACTGGAGACAGGTAAAAGATGGAGTTAAAAGCTACTTCAGTCTTTCCAGTGATCAAATGTCCACATATAGTGAATGAAGATCAATGAAAATCAGGAACTTACATGAGTAAAATAGAAACTATGCAGCTTCAAGCTTTGGTTATATACAAATCTCTGTGACACTCAACTCGTTTGCATACGCCACCACACAGAGAAGCATGGCAGCACAATTGCTTCCCAATTCTCAGGTCTAGCAAGTCCCAGTTATTATACATCACTATAAGACCTTTCCCAGACAAAGTATCCACTGCTAAATATGGCTGCAAAGTCCACTTCTTAGACAAGGGCCAGCGAAAGGTGATTGGATTCTCTTCCTGATAAGTAAACTCTGCATAATCCTCTAGGATAATAACATTTGTCTAAAGTCCAGGATCAGTGTCAGATTGCTGGTTACTGCTACAGCAGTTACACCAATAATGAATTTGGACCTCAGACTTGAAAATTTAAAATATTCTTCAACATCTATACTTTGATGTACATCTAAGAAACCAGCTAGGTCTGTAAAAATACACAACTAACCCTTCATAAACTGGAAGAATCTCCATTTCCATAGGAGCCAGACTTAATCATCTCAAAACAAATTAAAACATGTTTTAAAATATTATTACTGTAAGAAGCACTAACCTGCCAAGGTACTCAGCATTAGAGTATGTGACATAGTAGCCTTCCTAATTATGGTAAAGAAGAAAAAATCTTGCCCCTTACATATCTTAATGCTCTGTGTCAGTCAGCCACTCAAAACTGATGGCCCTTATATCATTCTGAGCTCTGAACAAATGATTCAGGATTGTTTTTTTGTGCCAGCCATACATTTTGCAGCTGGAAAGCTCAGATGAGGGCCAAGCTCAGCCTGCTATGGGACAAGGAGCTGCCCTGGATTTGAGGCAGAGCGTGGAAACGGGAGAGCAGCAGGGCTGCTTACACCATGCTGTGCTGACCTCCTTCCTCCCTGTGGCTTCAGCAGCAGAGAATCAAGTTCAACAACAACTGTGTCACAGCCTTTCACAGCCCATTCCACAGTGGCTAAACCTAGGTCTGAAATTAAAACAGCTGTACCAAAGTGAAACTATGCAAAACATTGCTTATCAGGCTGGATATAGGCTAGAATCCTTGGAAACGTTGCAGAATCAGCAATGACCTCAGCAAGTTAATTCCTTTCACAACAGTTTCTCCCTGAACCCCTCTCTGGGACTTTGTGCCAGGTAGCATTGCTGTGCAGGGAGGAGCTGAGAAATGCTGCCTCGGGGCCCTGCTAGTAGTTAACCCCAACACCCTGGGTTTTCTTGCATGACTCAGCACATGGCATCTGAACCTCTACTTAGTTTGTGAACCTGTAATGTTGCCTGGCAAAGCAGCAATACCAACACAGCATTTAGTAGCTTTCCAGGCAAATGAGAGTTTATCTTATTCAGCAAATGTCTCACATATTTATTTAGCATTTTTTCAGACAAGAGTTGGGTTTTTGTGTGTTTTTTGCCACCTAGCACTTTCCCTCTTTGAAAACCTGCCAAAGGTGTTGCTTAGAATAGAATCGTAGAATGGGTTGGGTTGGAAGGGACCTTTAAAGGTTGTCTAGTCCAACTATCCCCAGTGAGCAGGGTCATTTTCAACTAGATCAGGTTGCCCAAAGCCCAGTCAAACCTGACAATGAATGTTTCCAGGGTTCTCAGAGCCTGCTCTACCTCGTAAACTTGCCAACCAAATGTTATCAAAGGATCAGGTGGCTCTGTGCACATGGGATGCATGTGGTTGTTAGGGGGTAAAGGTTTTGACACTGCTTACCAAGTTTCTATGTGGACTCCTTCCACAGCAGCGCAGGTCCAGTGGGGCACTTGCCTTATTCCACTGTTTATTTAGGTCCTTGAATCATTAATTAGGTCATTGATTAGTTACTGTTTGCACAGTGCTCTCTATTTTCAGTGTTGCATAAGAAGTAGGAATCATTATCATTAGTAATAAACATTTGTTTATTGATGTTTGTAGTCAAGCTATTCAAGTCACCTTAGTGTTTTCCTGTTCTGCCCTCTCCCTTCCTTAGTCCTCCATGGGTAGTGTTGGTCACATGTGAACTAAATGTAATTGGGCTGAAAGATTGATGGTGAAAACTAATTGAAATTCCATCTGCATATTCCTACTTTGCCTTCCCTGGGAACTGCTCAGGCCATCCTCTTGCTCTGGGGCCAGCACAAAAGTGGCTCACAAACCAACTGCAAAAACTATATTTTTTCTAAGTTCCATTACAAATTATTGGCAGCTTTCTTGAGAGACAGAAACAGTCTAAAAGTGGGTCTTTTTATTCAGAATAATGTCAGTATGCAATAAGAAACAACCCACCATCAGAGCACTTTGTGATTTTGCACAGATCTGTGGGAGGATCTTCTTCCTTTGTCTTGCACCTGGTGTCCTTTTTGTTAGAGATTTTTCTTTTAAAACTGTGTGGCTTTGCAGGTAACATTCAGAAACCATTTCTTTTGTTGTTGTTTTTGTAGTTTTCCTTGTAGTTCATTGATTTGTTCAAACCAAAAACTCAAAGCCAATCTCTGAGACTGTCAGCCTATTTAGCTGAGGAGGAAAGTCCACCAACCTCTGTAAATACAGATGATAGTATGTGGCCCAGCAGGCTGTTGTAACTCAGGGCCTGTGTGGTGAGGTTTTGTGCCCAGCCCCACCACCAAAGAGCCAGGGACTGGGGGAGGCCTGACAGCTGGACCATCTCCCTGCAGCCTCCTGCAGCAACATGAGCAGTGCTGAGAAGCCATCTGCAAACCAGAGTGCAACACTCCTCACACTTCCTCTTTTACTGTTTTCTGTTGAAACGGTGAGAGCCATCAACACTGAGGTAAAGCAATAAGCACACTGCAAGCTCCGGAGACATTCTTTTTTTTCATCCACCTTAAAATCTCACTACTTAAAAAAGAGATTGACAACATTTGTACTTTGATTTTTTTTTTTTTTAAAGGAGGTGTGGTTAGAAATGCCAAAACAAAGTTTGACCAAGGGGTCATTCTGTCACCCCTGGGCAAAGGGGAAGGCAAGAAGGCTGCTCTGCGCATTGGATGCTCCTCGAAACAATCAGTTTTGGTTTCTAATTAAGGACGTATGTGATATGGAGGAAAACAGAGGGTGAAAAGTCTTGATTTTTGTGTTCATTTTCACTGTCTGGCCTTTGTGAAAGACTTCTATCACAGAAATGAAACCTTGGCACAGGTCTGGGGTTTACCAGCGCAGCAGCATCAGCACAATTTGTTTCCACTTCTACTACTTCAGAGCCTTTCTTCTTGCCATCAAGCAAACTCACAAACCCCATCAACTACCAAAAGCCTCGAGGCAGATCAAAGGGAGTGGATCTATTTTCTCTAAACCAGCTCTGTGACATTTTATGAAGAGCCTCTTAGCAGATCCAACAGTAGGAATATTCTCATCTCTTCAGCTCAAGAATTCCTTTTGAAGGCCATCATGGTCTGTAAGTGGGACAGGGATTAGTGTAATCCCTCACCCTGCCCCATCTAGAACCTCTCCTAGAGGGAGCCTTATCGGCTCCCATCCTCTGCTATTAGCCCAAGACCCTTACCCCTCGCATGGGTTCTCAACAGCTTCGCTCTTTCCCAGAGGATTACATTTTTCTGTTATGATCAACACACCAAAACGTCTGCAAGAGTAACAATAAGCTTTATTCTCTTGTTTTGGAAAAACAATGTGCTATGATAAATCTTCTTTAAGTAAAGAGTAGAATATAACTTAACAGAAACTTTTATACTTACTTTCAGGACTCTACATTGATAACCAGGGTTTCTGTGACTATCACATTGTGGTATTCTGCATTATTCCTCTGTACTGGTGATTCACAAAGCAGAAAATGAAGACATTTGTGACCTATTCAGTTATATATCAGCTACAGCTATTAAAACTCAAGGAAGACCATCAGTGAGTTGATTATGCTATAGATGATGCTGATGATGATGATGATGCTGTATAATCCCCATCCCTAGACAGGTTCTAGTGGTAACCAGCTCTATAGGCTTTGTACACATTATACACCATGTACAGTCCTGGACTTTGGACATAACTGGTGGGTTTTTAGAGTGCCCTTTTCCTGGACTGCCTCTTCTTCTATCTTTGCTTCAGATAAAGGGGGAAAAAGGGATTTTCCAGAGATGTCTATATAGTTCTTATAGTGTCTTTATTTGAGCAACTTTGATCTTTGAACTTGATCTAGTGTGAGGTGTTCCTGCCCATGGCAGTGGGGTTGTAACTAGATGATATTTAAGGCCCCTTCCAGGCCAAACCATTCAATGATTCTATGATTTTTATTCATTTATAGAAGTATAGTCTTAAAAAAAATAATCCACACCTTGATATTTATTTTTTAATATTGTATACGAAAACTTTGTCAGCAACTTCACTCTCTTCTTGGCAGTGTATTTGTACCTGGAAGTGGGTTTTTTATTCCAGTTACAGGATCTATGCTGCCCTTTAAAGTGTCACTCTTGGGGAAAGGGGGCTCCAAAAATGGGTATTTCTGCAAGTGCAGGATTGTATTAGCTCTGTAGAAAAAGGGTAAAACTGAGTCCAAGTAGTTGTAAAATAGGCCACTCACTCAATTTAACTTGCACAGAAATGACTAACATATGAAAAACAAAGACTGGGTCTAAACACCCAGAAACAAGTAGAGAAAAGCAAGAAGCCTGGGCAGCCTTCAGCTACTTTGTTGGCTGCTGTGTTCTGAGGTAGATTGAAGAAACTCAAATATCCAGTGCAAAAAAAAAAAAAAGGCAGAGATTTGAACTGGAGGGAAATTCCGGCTGAAATATGCAGGATTCAGTGTGGCAGCACTGACTGATAGCAGTGATATCCAGATTCCCCTCAGTATAGTCAGGGCAAAGGCTGGTGTGCCATCTTCCAACCTTTATAACAAAATGAGAGTTCAGAAACACTCTGGCTGAGTTCATTGAGCTGCTCATTCACCTGTTCACTTTTTACCTACACTCAGAAGCCATAGGGACTCTCATATTTGAGCACAGCTAACAGGACAACATAAAAGAGAGCATCATTTTTCCATGTCCCCAACCTTTGACTGATGGTTTGGTAATTTTTTAAAGGAAAAGGTGTTTAACACATAATTTTTATGCATCTGGCTGTAAATAATTTGCCTTCATTGCATATTTGTAAGAAGAAAAGGAATTTCTAGTGTCAGAAAAAGATGTACAATGTATTAATTCGTTGTGGGGAAGGAAAAAAAAAATCATACTTCTGACTCTTGGTTGGGCATCCAGCCACTTAGGGATGATCTTAATGTCTCCTTTAAGTATCTCAACCTAAACAAGAAAATTACCTGAAAGATTCAGGAGACTCCACCAAGATGGCTCATGTTAAGAATGTCAAACACTACTTTGTTTTTAGTGTAGACCAACACAACCGCTTTTCTGATTTTATCAGAAATTACTTGACTGTGAGGGATTGAAGTTCTTGGTATTCCCACTGCGAGATGAAATAAATAGGGGCTTTTTTCTTTGCATCTCATAAAAAAAGTTAAAATCTGTGCAGAGCCTCTTTCAGTAATCCTTGAGATCACATCTGCAATACTTGAAGAGTAAAGTTCAGTGAAAATTCACACAGCAAATTAAAAGCATATGTTGCAATCTTAAGATTGCTCATAGTGATGTGGAGAAATGCTGAGGTGGGCATCTGGAAGTTGATTCTTACCTGTGTTTGGCTGGTGAAGCAAAGCAGGTCCACAGAGGTCAGAGGCATAAAGGTGCAGTGATGTCAATGAAAGCTGAGACTTGACCCACATAGCCAACTAACAGAGAAGGTCCAAATCAGAAAAATTATCTGGTTTCCCTGTTTTTCTTTTTTTTTTTTTTCTTTCCTGATGTGAACTTATTGATATACCTAAAGAACAGAATGCTTTTGAAGAGCTGCTTTATAGAACAAGCTGTGAAGGAGCTTAAACATGGGCCACACTGGCTTTCTTAGAGGGAAATTGATATAGTCTTTCCTGGTTAGGAGTAACCCCAACCTATCAACAACTGTTCCTGTGATGTTTCATGTCTGCTGCGCAATTTCAAGGCAGGGAGGCTGCTTGGGGAAGCAGAGCCCTGGACCCAAGGAGAAGGGGTAGCCATCAGGCAGTCTGTGGCCCTGGAGTGGCTGGGGGACCTCTCCAGAGGAGACATGGCATCTGCAGCCATATGCAGACTGGGCTTGCCCTGACCTGAGGATCCACAGCCATTTCCCAGCCACCCCTCTGCCCACCCCACCCTGCTTCCTTTGGGACAGTGTTTCACTGAGACTAGGTTTTCCTAGCTAAATATGCCAAACCCCATCACTGGCTCCCCAGGGGTTTATTCAGTTTTTGTTTTGGGGAAAGAATTGGGAGAAATGGAATAAAAACAAAATGCTGACTCCTTCTCAGATCTGGAATTACTATCTTATAGCTGTCTCCATTTCAAACTAAATGATTTTAAATTTTATGGCTATACATCTGTATTATAGTGCTCTCTATTATGTTCTGTGTCAGTACACTCCACCATGCCCACATTTGCATTCTGCAAACAATATATGGCTAGGAGGTGTGGTTTTGATTGATCTCCTGTTCATCCTGGTTTGTATTTAATACAAGAGACTATGTTATCCTCGATTCCACGTGGGTACTAATGAGTGCACTTACTTGGGATCAAATGCTTCCTAAAAACATCACACTAAACAGAATATATCTAAATGTCCAAGAAACTACTCTCACCACCGTTCAGATACTGCTTCACTGTGTTCTCCTTCACCAGGAAAACCCCAAGAGCCAAATGATGGGCTCATCAAAAGCAAGCAGAGAGATGAGGTGGAGTGTGCAGCAGCTGCTCTTGCCTCCCTTTGCTCTTGTCCCAGTGGGTGGTGATATATGACATTGTATTTCTATGTGGGTACATCTGCTGCACATGTATGCTCATTGGTTGGTCTGGCAGGGCAAGGAATCAAGGCTTCAGTTACCTGTTGCCCCAAACTTATCTTCCCTCACAGGCAGCCACATGGCAGCCTTGAAGAGGTGCTCTTACTCCCTTGCGCAGTGATTGCCCTTTCCTGACACAGCTCCATGCCCTCCACCTCTGGACAGTGATCTTTCTGAAGTGGAATGTGTAATAGGAAAAAAGGAGATGGTCAGAACACAAATGAAGAGAAAAAAAGAACAGACAAATCAATTTTGGGATGTTCTTTTGATGATCTTGCCCTCTTTTTCCTTAGCCTTCTTCCATGCTCTCTGCAGTTATTACAGCATGAGTGCTGCTAGCCACATGGTTAAGATTCAGCTTGCAAAAACGTATGCTTGCAGCAAGGAAGACTTACCCTTTAACCTTTAGCAGACATTTCCTCTGAAAAGCACAAGTTTCATTTTCATTTTGGGGAGGGGAAGGAAAAGGGGAAGATAACCTCTTCCCTTTGTAAACCAGACGAACGGTCCTATTTTCATCCACTGCACCAAACTTTTCATGTAGCTCTTTCTGCATTATGCAGTGTGCCCTCAGGAAAGAGATCTGGCAGAAAAAGCAGATGCAAACTCTCTCGTTAGTCTTGAAAGACCTGTTCCTGAACATTTGGGGTCAATCCCCTTCAGCAGGTTCATTTTACTTCATTGCAGTTTCATGAATTTGGCCATAAGCAAAAAGAAGGATTTCGTTTCAAGGAAAAAAAAAAAAAAGAAAGTATTCATTAAACAAAACTGAAAATTTTCATGCCAAATGGAAATGTCAGGAAGGAAGAAGGAGTTCCACATCCCTGAGATACACCCAAACATTTTACAAATAACATACTGCAGCACCAGCAGCCAGTGGGTCCATGCTTTCACCTGGGATAAATCCATGTAACTCTCACTAGGAGTTCTTTCACCCAAGTGCCTTTCTGTCTAGAAAATATCCTTCTTTCTTCAGATCTGACATGACTTGAAAGGTGGCCAATAACATATCAGAATTATCACCTTTTTCTGAAGTCAGTGATTTTGAATTCAGCTCATTTTTCTAATGGTCAAAAATTGTTACTGAGAGAGAAAAGTTTAGCTGCCTGTTTGTTTTAAGCACAAGACAAGGCCAAATTCCCCATCATTGTTTTCCCCTTATCTCTATCTTCCTCCTTGGAGCATCCTGCTTTTTTGGTTCAAAACCATCACCCTTTGTCCTGTCACACCAGGCCCTGCAAAAATCTGTTCCCATCTTTTTCATAGGCCACTCTAAGTACTGAAAGGCCACAATAATGCCTTCCCAGAGCTTTCTCTTCTCCGGGTTAATAATCCCAGCTTTCTCAGTCTGTTCTTGAAGCAGAGGGGTTCCAGTCCTCTGGTCATTTTAGTGATCTTCTCTGGACCCACTACAATAGGTCCCTGTCCTTCTTGCTGTTAGGTATCTACCTTCCTATAAAAGCTTTTTAAATTATATTTGAATGAAAACTCCATGATCTTATGAAAAATTTCACTTTCAAACTTGTTGTTCAAACTAGTATTGTCATATCTTCTCATTGCCTCCAGAACGGAGTCCCTGGTTCCCTAACTGTAAGTATTCCACTCGGTCACCAGCCTCCTGTCACATATATGTCTTAGGGACAGCAGCCCTTTTGATCTTTCTCAGCCCTCCTGAGCTCTAGGAAACCTCTGCTGTCTTTGATGAGGTGAGCAGAGCATCTCCTCACAGACAACAAAAGGTGCTGTAAACAATGCTGTTGCCAGTACCTTTCAGGAAGGGTGATTGTACACCAATGTGCATTTAAACCACAAAACCCCAGAAGGAATAACAAGATACCACAATAAGCAAGAGAAAGAGATTTGACTGGTGAAATGTGAGAAACTTGCTCAGCGTATAGTAACCTGAGCAAGATGTCATCATTTCTGCTTTTTTTTTTTTTTTTTTTAAGGAAAATGCAACAGGTTAATCCTCTTGTCAAAGTCAACATAAATGAAGTAGTGGTGTGGGGTAAAGGTGTAAAATAGGGAGTTGGCTGTGTGAGAGCAGAGCGTACATAATGTATTAGCATCAGCACCAGAGCCTGATGGGTGAGGGCTCTTACACTACCTCTCTGTTGATAGGTGTTTCAACCAGCAGTAAAAAACTGCTCTTGACACTCATCGGTAGGGAAAAATATCCACATAGTCTTTGCTGTAGGACCAATTAGCCTGTGAAAGCAGTTGTGGGGAGGGGGGAGGTGCGGGATATAAATGCGGGATGCATCCACACTTGATTACTCTAATGAAATGTCCATTGATTCCTATAGATTAATGTGAGAAGAACGGCAGCTGCGGAGTGGCTAACACCTCTAGGTCAGCAGCTCTCTGTGTGTGTGGACGTGTGTAATGGAGGGGGTAGTGCACAGCCAGAACAAGGTAGACAAGAGAGGGTTAGCCTGGCTGCGGAGGGAGAGGTGGCTGAGGTGTGTGGATGTGACAGCCGGCGACAGAGGGAGATCCGTAGGAGGCCACAGCGAGGGGCTGCAGGGACAGCGTGGTTCTTCCCCGCCTCGCTCCCCGCTGCTGCCCCTCGCTCCCGTTTGACTTTGCTGTAAGGCAAGCTGAGCTCACAGGTCATCTGGTTTTGTTAGATTAATTTGATTCAGCATGTAGGAATAGAGGGCTGAGCGGGCTAATGGCTCTCTGCAGGTGACATTGGGAATGGTCAGCACTCACATCCTCCTCCCCCATCCCTATGGCTGCAAAAGAGAAGTCACTAGTGAGGGGCTCCCTCTGTGCCAGGGCTAAGCAGGGCGTCCTGCATCACAGCCCCCACACCCAGTGCCAACACACTCCATCGGTTTCTTCATCTGTCAAATGCAAATCCCTTATCTCTTGCACCATGCCATGTAGAAGGACTTAATTATGATAAGGAGCAAGGGATTTGCTAAGTGACTGCAGTGCTTGGCAAGAGGCTGGTTTTATCACACAGAGAATAGAGTTATGGGGACCCTGCCATAACTGTCACAAAAAGATGCACTGGATCCTCTCATGTGGTAATTCTGGCATTTTGTCATCAAAGGTGATGTGCAGACTGCAGCCTGCTTCCCGTGCTAGGGAAACCTAAAGAAGCAACCTTACTGTGCAAGATCAGTTGCACTGAGTGAAAGTATGAAGGGGTGAAATATTTAGACTGGAGTTCTTAGAAATGAAATTTCAGATAAAGCAGATGTGTCTATGGGCCAGATAGCATCCAACAGTTAAGTTGTCGTGATAGAGGTATATATGTTTGTTACTTATTACTGAGAATGAGGCCTCTTGTAGCTGTATTGCATTGTGAGGAAAATTTGATATCTTCAATTAAGAACACAAAATAATTAGGTACACTTTGGCTGTTATGTCAGTTGCTCACAATGCACACTTTACTACATCATTGTAGTACTTAGGAATTCAACATCAGATAAACATTTAAGAAAACATATTTCTTAGCAATTGCAAGATCTGCATGGCACTGCAAAGATCAGAGTTCTCCAGGAAGTGCAGGATCTGATGGCTGGGTGGCATTGACATTCCATCTGTATTTTGCTGACTCTGGAGAAAGGATGGATCCTAACTCTAAATCCTGGCTTTGAGGAACCTGCCACTCTTTTGCCAGTAATTACGTCAAACAGTCAAAAGTGATGCAAAAAGATAATCTATTCACTAGTAAAATTGCTTTTAAGTAAACATGGGCAGAAAAATATCAGAGTCTGTTATCATGCAGAGGTTTCTCCAAGGCAAGCTCTGCCCTGGGCACACCAAGACTTCTCTAAGCTTCCTAAATGGGTGCTGCCACTTTCCCAAAGGTTGTCAAGCTGCCTCAGCTGACCCAGCCTCGCCAGCACCAGGGCTTCAGCCAAGTCTAGGCAATACTTGGCACCACTAGCAGAGGACTAATACTGTCTTTGTGAGTTTAAGCGATGAAGGTTTTCATCACCATCTGCAGAGCATAGTTTATCCCCCAAATCACAAATAAATGCAAATGAATGTTGAACAGGTTGCAGTATTTCCCCAGGACTGCTCTCTGACTGATTATACCCAACAAACCCAGCTCCTTCTTGTTGGATGCACAAAGTCCAGTGGGGCCAGTGACCAGGGCTGAGGCTGTGCCCCACTTCTGGGCAGAGCACAGTGTCCCCAGCTGTCCCACCTGGCAAAGGGCATCTTGCAGGTGGGCAGGAGGTAGTCAGCCTCAGCTTGGAGAACTGGCCTTCACAGCTGGACCTACCCAAAAATACTGCCATCTGCTTTGACTGCTTGAAAAGCATCTTTTAGTTGAAAGTTTTCCTTTCTGTCTGTTCAAGACCATGCTTATCAATTATTCCTCTTTGTACTTCCATTTTACTAGTATTAGAACTTTATTTCTTCTGCTGAAACCCCTTGCTTCTTTTGGATAAATAACTGCATCCGAGCAAAGATTTCTTGTCGTGCCACATTTCCCCCTTTTCCAGAATGGCTGGACACAGAGCATGCTGTTGGTGTAGGAGCAGCATGTATAAGGAATTAAAATGCAGTGCCTAGTTACATCTGTCCCTTGCAGCTCACATGCAGGGTTCATGAGTGTGTGCAAGCAGCAGCAGCAGCAGCCTGGCAATGGCAGCAGCACGGGCTGGCCCTTTAAGCCTGGCTGGTGTATTTTTAGAAAGCATAAACAGGCTGCATTCTCCCACTTGCTCACTATCCAAGACATAAAAAGGAAGGGCTTTCTGCTTTCTTCAGGTCTCCTTCCTCTGCTGGCACCATATAAGTCTATCTTTTAAGCAGTACAGGTCCACAGCTCTTTTTTTTTATTTTATTGAGAAGCTGCAGAACTCTAACCGGTGGTTCAATAAATTGTATTACATCCCCTTCGTACTGAATGCCCTACAAGCTTTGCCTTTCCATGTGTAATTGCAAGCTGTTATTAGCCCAGAGCTTTGTCCGTTACTGTGCCACACTATTGCTGAGCGGTCAATTTTTTTCCCCTGCCATTTCCTTTGCTCACACCATGCTGACCACGTTGGCCAGGGGCTGCCCGAGGTTTATAGTGCAGCATTGATTTTTCTTTTCTCTCAATACTGACAGAATCATAGATCCAAGGCAAATAAAGAAATGCATTCTGTGGTGATGAAATGTCTTTCGTTCAGCCTGGATTGAATCAAAGGCCATCACAGAAATGTTCTACTCTAAAATGCTAGTGAAGCTTAAGGCATTGTTGGAAAATGAATTTTCCATTTTCTTAGCTATAATTTGGATTCTCAAATCACTGTGCTAAAAATAATCAGATAAAATTGAATACAGACTACAAGCCTATGTAAAATGTTATTTGTTAGGTTTTGCAAGCTGCTGCAGCTGATATGAAAAGAATCTGGCAGTAGATCAGAAATGTAATTGCTTAGGTGGATTTCTAGTAAGTATGTTGCATTATTCTGAATACCAAGATGTAAGATGACTGCATTGTAATTCATACAAATTATGGTAAAGAACCAAACCATAAAGAAAATTTTTGCGTATCTACTTGAAGGGACATATTTCTTGGGAAAAAAATAAAAGTAATTTTAAAATATCATCACTTTGTATCACCCACATCTCAATGATGAGTATTCTTGCTTTTATTTTGGGGATATCGAAGGACTATTCTAAATGGGCAAGTGTCATTGTCCCTGCTGTACAGATGGAGAAAGAGAACCAAAAAGAGTCTGTGGAGACAGAGTAAAGTCAAACTGTGAATGGCAGGGCCTGGAAGAGAACTTTGATCCTGAGAAACTTAAGACTATTTTCAGTGCAAAAATACATAGCATGATTTTCATGGCATATGTGGGAAGGAGTCATTCCATACAATGCTATCACTGTTAGAGACCCAAGACGGCCCCAGTCTGCGTGGTTAGCCGTGCTGGCACCAGACTTCAGCTGTCAATAGAAAGGGAGTACCTTTACTACTTTTTCAGGCAAATGTCATTCCTCTTAACACAGAGCTAGTTTAGCAACCCACACCAGTCATCTTGGAAAAGAGGAGGCAGAACCACCTGGTAAAGATTTCCCCATATTCTGGAGGTTTTGGAGTTTGTTTTCTGTATTATCAAAACTCTTCACTTAACACCTAGTGTATGCAACAATTAGAAATACAACTCAACTCAGCATCAAGGACATCAATGCTTTCTTCCCTGGAAGAAAGAGTGAATCATGCAGAAAGGCTGAGCAGGGGATCCTTGCATTACCTCCCTTGCAGGACACAACACAGTTCAGTCTGTGGCCCTGCAAAGGTAAAGCTCCAACTTCTACAGGGTCCTAGGGTAAATGTTACCTTAACTGGCAATCCAAAATGTCCTCTAACTCCACACCTCAGGGAGATCTCACACATTGTAGTGAGAAGGTAGGAAAAAAAAAACTATAGGGAAAAAGTATCCAGAGGACATAAGAGCAGGGTATTTATAAATGAAAGTAACAGATGGATTCAGCAAAGTTAAAACTACAAATTGAAAAAAACAAATGTATTTGAATGTAGCCCTTGAGCAACATTGCATTAATTCCTTAGCGCTGGGCCTTCCTTTCTCTCTTTTTTTTAATGTGACTACATGTCTGACATCAACATGCACTCTTTGCAGCTGTTCCTTCAGCATCACATTCCTGGCAAAGCGCAATAGGTTTTTACACTGCATAACAAATCAGATTATTTTTCTTCACTGATGATCCAAAAATTTTTTTTTTCTAAAAAATGAAAACTTTTGAGGTCAAATTCAGTGCCTTAATCAACCTGAAATATTTCTAAATGTAATACTAATAATACTAATAATGATAATAATAATATAATAACATTATTATTATGTAACAAATATATATATATATATATAATAAAAGAACACTAAGAAATTAAGTAAGCTTAAATGGAAATTCTGTCAAATTTTTAAATCTTTCCTCCATCCCAAATTGTGCAGGAATGTTCCCTACTGAATTTCTCAAAAGACTGCAGAGTGACTGAATCCGTGTTACTAACTGTAAAAGACTTTGTTGCACAAAGTACTATGTGGCTTGTGTTTGTAATTTTTAAGAACACTTCACAGTGGAAATAAAATCAGGTTTCGCTCCCTTCCTTTTCTCCTCCCAATTTGATTATCCCCTAAGGTTCATAAACCCATTACTTTCCTCTTCCTCTTGCTTTCTCCCACTCCAGTCTCATGGTGTTGAGTAATATGTAAAACTATAGCAAAGAAGGCTCTGCCAGTTGACCTAAGATCAGCTGCAAACTGGCTCAGATCCTGGAAAGCATAGAACTGTCTAATGATCCTCTCTATATTGGCTCTGCAATGATTTTTAGATCTTGCATTTGCCTTGGACACCATTATAGAGTCATCATAAGTATTCTATTTAGGTAAAACTTTTTTTAGTCCAATTAATGAAGATCTTTTGCTTGCTAGTGTTCCCAATGAAAATAAAGGGTAAACCTCAGCAGTAACCAAAATGAGAGATTGTGATTTGCTTGCTGGGATTTTTGACAGCAGCAGCCTTGGACTGAGATTTCAGATTCAGGAGTTGTGTTTGGACAACATCTCTGTTAGGAATTGGACCAAATAAAAAATGGAGGTTTCCAAGTGTTGGCAAAGAGTCCGCCAAGGACGGAGAGTGCAACTCAGCTAAGGTACTGTGGGTATAGTTGGGCAAGGTAGGGACAAAAATTACAATATGTGTAAAACTAGGACCAGAGCTGTCCTCCTGCCTCTGTTACTTCATGGATTTGCAACATCACTTATGGCTAAAATCCAGCCATTGCTCTGTACAAGCTACAGTCAGGAATCTCCACTCTAAATCCTAGGAAGGGGAAAGCGAGGAGAATCTACAAACAGGATTAGTGTCAGGGAATGCAAGCATGATGAATACTTCCACATATTACCAAATTGTATATAATAGCCTACGTATGTAGGAAATCATTGTCGGGGGAAAAAGCTGTTAATTGGATCATATATAAGAAATGTGATGCTTTCTTAATGTCTCAGCTGCTGAATAAGTGCTTGTTGACTGGTGCATGATCTTGGTATTTTTACCAAATTCCTGTACTAACAAGCAGTTATGATAATTAATTTTTAAGGGGGATGAAAAAGATCAGCTATGCCTACAGTCCCAAATGGATGTCTTTTCTCTGATCCACTGGGTTCACAGCTTTAGTGTAACAAGCAAAAATGATTGAACAAGCAAAGCGCAAAGGAAACGAGAGTGGCATCAAAATGCAAAGCAGCTGCACCATAATCTATAGGTCAGTGGGGAAGCACTGTTCTGCACAACTTCCTTCACTCAGCAAAGAGCAGATTTTTGTTCAAAGCAAAAAAAAAAAATTGTGTGGTAGTAAGAAAAGAATATTGCTAATAATGATTCCAGCTCTACTGTGAAAACACTGGAGATCTTACAGAACCAGATCTTTTGGTTGGTCTGAGCGCCAGGAGTATGACTGAGTTTGCAGCTGGCTTCTGCAGGAGGCAACTAATCAGGAGCACAGGGCCAGGGCAGATGTGTTACTGTGGATTGGATTTGTGAGATCCCCCAGTTCTCTGAAATCCAATAAGCAGTCAGGTAGTGGCTGCTTTGGGAGGCTGTGGGCTATGCTGCTGGCCAGGCAAGGGCATCCAGTGGGCATCCAGTCATGTTTTGTCCTGCTCTGTCACAGAGTCCTCTGTACTGGCATCTGCCTTGGGTAATTTGATGATCTTCTGCAAATTTGGCCAGTGAAAACAGTGACAACAGCAGAAAGTTTTTATGGCAAAACAGAAAGTTGTTTGTTTTGCAAAGCACTTTCTTTGTGGAAGAGTATTTTACGTATAAAGCTCAGCTCCCTTTTTAGGAGCTCATCTCCCTTAGCCCCTTTGAATGCCATCTTTCAGCAAAAGATCAACAAGGGTTCCTTGGCATACTCTCATTGTTTAGCAGCCACAGCCATACAAATACTGAGCCCTTCTGGGCAGCCAGACCTTTTTCAGTGTAAAGGTCTCCTGCAAAAATGCTCAGTGCCTGCAACTCTTCCTGGGATGAAGCATCCTTTAGCACCTTGCCCAGCCCAGTAGATGCACACTTCTAAATAGCTGCCAATACGCATGAATTTGCATAAAACATATGGAAAACTAGCAAAATTATGATGTTCAGTTGGGATGCTCTGTCTAAATTGAGACTTTTAAGCACTAATAATAATTAACTACTTTCTTAGCAACGAAAAACTCTTAAATGCCTATTTACTTAACAGTCCCCTAGGGTGTCTTTGTTCTGAATGGGCTAAAAAATCTTAGCTGCAAAATAAGCAGGCGATTCCAATCAATAGAGCCAGAGGACTATATTGATTACCAGAACTCCATTCTTTAGTCATTAACCCTGTGAATTCTTTACAAAAGCTGTACAGGACAATTTCTAACCACTATACCGTTTGAGGAGTCATTCAGATATTTGAATGTCATTAAACTTTCATAGCTTGTTTACAGTCCCTTCAGCCTTGCCTGAAGGATTGTGGTCCAAGACTCCACTCCACACAGCCACACTCTGCCCGGTTGAACTGACAAACAGCATTAATCAAGCCTGGAAATTTCCTCTGCAGATAGGTTTTTCTTGTTGGATATTGCTAATATTGCTACAGAGCAGGGAGACAGATTATGGAAGGAGTGAAATAATATTCTTAATTTTTCTGCATTTCATCTCCAAGCCAGAATGCTCCAGCTGGCGATAAGCACACCTTTCATTCATCCTTGTATGGAAAATAATCTGTGCACCTCGTAGGTCCCTATCTCCAAACCAGGTGCCACAGGGCTCCACACGTGGACAGGTAGGGAATGACGCAAAGTGGAGCAGTGAGGAGGGAAGGCAACGGTGAGATGGGAGGAGGAAAAGGAGGAAGTGATGCTAGGAGAGCTCATCAGGACTCTCCACCTCCTTCCCCTCTCTGAGTCCTGTGGGACCTGCCCCCATGACACCTCCCTCTCAGCAGCCTCGTATTTAAGAGAAGATTCTCGCATTTCAGATTAAGAAAGTTCATGACACACGGTAATGGCTCTAAATGGGAAATTGAATCACACAGACAACAATTGAATAGAAGCAGCACAAATGAGCCAAATGCCAGCAATTTAAGGGGATGTTGAAGGAACTCCCAGCAATCACAGGTCTGCTGTGAAGACAGGCACTCTACCTCTTCAAAGTTCAGGTGGCTCTCATGGTATAGAACACATATATGCTATAATGTAGTGTTTCTTTGCTATGGGAACTCTGAGCTGACCAGCATCTTTGTAAATACACAGAATGAGAAAAGTTATTTCTAAATACTGCCATATATTTTATATAAATTTCAGCTGCAGCTTGTCCCTGGGTTGTTTGCAACAAATGTTCTTTTATTGGTTATGGCTTTGACCTGAGTGGATGTGGGGTTAGGCTGTGTTTGGGTTGATTACAAAATACAAACATGGTATTGTTCCTTGCTTCCCACCATACAATGAAGATTTTCAACACAACACAGCAGATGAACACCAAGAAATGGTGTCAAGAGGATGCAGCCAATCACCTTTCAGTGGTGCCCAGTGACAGGACAAGGGGTAACGGGTACTAACTAGAACACGGATAATTCTACCTAATAAGAAGGGAAAACTTTGCTTTGAGGGTGACAAAGCACTGGAGCAGGCTGCCCAGGGAGGTTGTGGAGTCTCCTCTGGTGACTTTTAATACCCACCTGGACATGTTTCTGTGCAATTCATCTAGGTGAACCTGCTTTACCAGGCAGGTTGGGCTAGATGATCCCCAGAAGTCCCTTCCAATCCCTATCATTCTGTTATTTGAGCTAAGACTGAAGATGTTTTGAAATTAAGGAACCCTTTGATAAATACACAAGAATCTACCTAAACACCTGCAAACAGGGAATAGAATCTCAGAATTGTAACTGAGCAATACTCCTGCATTTAGTAGCAAAAATTGTGCATCTGCTTTTACAGTTAGTACTTGATCCATTCCAGTTTCAGTGTTCCACAGTTATCCTTATCTGTTTGAAAACTCCCCAAGAGAACTATAATTAGCCAGGGTCATTTCCATGACTATTGATTTCATGGTTAAAATTATAGTATTTGATTGTTGTTTGACCAAACTGAGATTACTGTGTTTTGAAAAGAAGAGCAGCAACAGCAGAAGTCATATCCCTACAAAAGTGTGAAGTTAGGAGCTGCAAACCAGCACCATCTCCCCTTTGATCCCACAGTGCTCTGAGAAAGCCCTCCTCAGTGCTGCCTCTTTACTGCCAGCAAAGAGAAGGTGCACAGAGCTTCGATGACCTTTCCAATGTCACTCCATGCATCATGGCAAAACGTGGGATAGATGTCAGGTCTCTTTCCCCCCATCCTGTGCCCTCACCACTGACTCACATGTTCCTACCCACACAGATAGGAACTACCGCACATACCCGCTCGCCGCGCTCCTTGTAGTCAGTCAGCTTGTTTTGTGGTAAAGATTCTTTTAGGACATAAAGGCTTGAATTTCATTATGACTTGTAGTAAATAAATAGGCACTGAACAATCATTTATGAAGTTTATTTTTTACTGTCACAATATATTGAGAAAATGTTGCTAAATCCGAGGACTTTCTGCATGTTCCAGTTCCTGGTTTTCAACAGACTAAGCTGATAGGAATTATATTGGATTTCAGATAAATCCAGAAATGTTTTAAAGCAAGTTCCTAAAATGTGATAAGAACTTCAAATATATTTTTGAATAGTGTTTCAAAGCACTGTTAGGGCTATGTAGCCCTAGTGTGTCAAGCAGACAGAATCACTGTTTCTTTGCACTTTATTTTTCAGTAGGAGACCTCTCTGTGTTTTATGACACTAGAGGCAGGTCTCACCATCCTTTCTTTTCTGATCAGAATGGCAGAATTGTTGAATTTTAGCTTCTGTTGACATTTTGAACTGTGTGAAATCCAATTATGCTGCAAGCATTTCCTAGCAGAGCTGTGGAGAGTGTCAGGGACTGGCAAGGAGTAAAGCAGGAAGTCCCACCCCAGCGGGCAGGAGCTACCTGAGCTGTTGCCCAATAACTCCATGTGAAATGGGGTAATTATAGGTGCAATTGCCACATTTTTACCTTTTTTTAATCAATACCTTAGAAATCATCACTAGTTTAACGAGTTTAAACATCTTGGTTCTGGTAGCTGCTGCTGTCTGCATCTTCAGAGAAGGAGCATTTCAACATCCCATTTTCTTCAGGCCAAGTGACAGGTCAAAGGGCAGTGAGATACCTTTCCCCAGCTGTGCCTCCTTTATATAAATTAAAGACCCCTGTCCCTAGAGAAGTAGGTGGGGACTGTGTTCATGTCCTTGTAGACAGGATGACTTGGCTGTGCCCTTGCAGGGGGCTGCCATAAAGCTAAAGCTGTTCGGTGCATGGGTGATCCCTGTACTCAGGGCACCACGGTGCCAAGCCATGGCCCCTGGTCAGGGATAAGCTTCCAGAACACATGAGACAGCTCTGAGAAATGCATACAGCTAAAACGCACCCCACCGAGTTTAGAGGATCCTCCAGCTCACATTAATGTACCTCAAGGAGGAGTACAGTATCCTGGGAAACTAAGGGGAGAGCAGATGGAGGTGATGGAGCCCTTTTGCACCCAACCAAGGAGAGAGAGGAGCACTCCTCACTCACTCTGAGAAACATCTTCCTCTACATTTAGCAGAGGACAGATGGCTGCTTTCCTGTTCTCTTTTGCCCTTTTACTTAAAGTCTGACTCCTGGGAATCAGTTTTGAAGTGAGGCTGCAGTCAGGTCCTGATTGCACATGCCATGCTCTCTCTGTGCAGCACTGAGAGGACCAAGGTTTAGACATACAAAACTGTCTTCCAGGAGATCCCGTTGCAGCTTGTGGGCAGAAATTCCCATGATGATTTAGTTAGAAGGTACTTGGTGCTGTGTATGTGGCTCAGCAAATCCCTCACCCACAAAATATCTGTGCCAGCAACCCAAGAAAATGTTCTTCTCCAAAAGTGCCATGTGCTGTTGCTGCTTTCATATCTGGAAAACCTGGGTCATGTAGCAACAGACCTCTGTTCAGTGATCCCTAGAGATGCTGCTACTGCCATCCTGTTGTCCTTGTGAACCAGAAGTACAGACGCTTCTGCAGAAGAAATAGGTGCTTAAAGCCTTGATCTGATTATATCTACTCCACATACAGCGCAGTGACTTAACTCAAGCCAGCAGTCACCTCAGCGTAAAACAGGATCGTGGCAGATCAGAAACTGGGTTGTAATCTTCTCATTGCCCCAAAATAAATTTTCTTCTTGGCAGCAAGGCTTAACAATAAGTGTTCAATCCTGACTTGTACACAGCTTAGGAGCACAAGGCAGGTAGCCGTGTGAGGGGCTTGAAGGGTGCAGCCCCTGCAGTTGTTACTGCTGCTAGCGATGACATTTCAGAAGATTTTGCTTTGCAGAGGCCTTATAAATATTGTCCTCCACATCCCTGCTGAAGCTCTTGGTGGTGGTTGCACTGAAGAGAGCAGGAGCCAGTGATTCTGCTGGAAGGGAAGGCTCCATGTCAGGTTTCTCCATCACTGTCACACATATCTCTGATAATATTTACTTACTGTTTGAAAGGGAAATGGCTTTCTAAAGCCGTTATTTCTTTCACCTGTCTCCTGTCATAAAGGTCTTTGTGATGGAATGATAGAAGATTCATGCAAAAAAATGTCTAGAGAAGGAAAAGGCACTTAAATATAAGGGCATCTCTAGGTAGGGCAATGTAAGATCACTTTGTCAATCAGTGACAATCACACCCTTTGTATACGGAAAGGCAAAAAATACTAACTAAAAATAAATAGGTAAGATAAGTACTAACATTTGAAGAACTTGGAAACAAGATTTTTGGCTTCAAGTTGGGGTTGTTTTAAGGTAATATGTTATCTCATCTCATCCCACCTCACCTTTTCCTGTGTTCCTTTCTGTCTAGTTCGAACCCTACTCTTGACACAGTACAGCCTGCTTATCATTAGTAAGATGTAGTGTATATTACAGCAGCAATAACAGTAAGTCATTTAGAGTGTACATCACAGGTTACAGAGAAAATAGGGGTGCTACTTTATTATGCTGAAGCTATAAAGCTTACACTAATACAAAATATTGCTGGCAGTCACCTTGTTTTATTCTTCTTTTAACAACTTACTAACAGTGTGTAAATATAAAAGCGAACTTTTTTTTTTCCATCTGGATACACTGAAAACTCTTTCAATAAAAATGCTAGGGTGCATTTAACACTGTGACCAGAAATATTGAAATTTGACAGTTAGGAGGTTAAAGGTTTCAAATTTATACACAGAGGTGTTTTGCTCTTGTCATGGTCATAGCAGCTTGCTCAGGATAACCCCTTTTGCTTAGTGAACCTTTGAAAAGCAGAGAACATTAAGCAATACATCTTGGCAGATGCCCTGGGATTTCACACCACCAGCAGAAGCCCATATGCACACAAAAAGTGAACCTCTTAGGTGAAAACTGGTCAAGCCTTTCTCTGTGCTCCTTCACCATGTGCTGGCAAGCAGCTGTCTTGCACTGCTGCCACCGCCATCCTTTCCTCTAGAATTAAGGGTTGAGTTTCTGTCATATTTTTCAGGGATAAGGTGCTACTGCTTTTAATTTCCACATAGATTGCTCAAAACAGCAGCATCAAGAGAACATGTACAGAAGCCATTACTATGAGGAAATGGCATCAGATAAATAAGTCTTTCATGTTTCTGCCATGAAATGCTTACATAAAAGATGAAACAAAATAAAATTCACTTTGCATCCCAAATGTAAAGATTTTAGATTTCTTCTAGTATTTATTTTAGAATTTTCAGCCCATGGTACATATGCATAGTACAGTCTTGTGGTGTATATGTGTCATACAGTATTTGCCTTTTTACTGACAGCTGAGAGAATAAGTGCAGCTGAGAACAGGCAAGGTACAACAATACTTCCCACTTTTTAAAAATTATATTTGTCAAGCTCCACCAAAAAAAAAAAAAAAAAAAAACAACCAATCAGCTATGCATTGATTTAGTGAGAAACCATCAGCACATAGACCCACTTGAAACATTACAGCCTTGGCAAACCAGCAAGTAAAATGATCAACTTTAATTTTTTGATCTTCATGTGGTAGCATGTAAGAGAATCAGTATGGGCATTTCTTTTTATATTCACTATAAAACTGTCCTCATAAATGTTACTACAAAAACACAATGGCTTTTTGGCTGATGTTCTCAAAACAATTACAGTGAGAACATATTTTTAGATGCAAGCATCTCTGCAACATTAACATACCCACATTAGAGCAGAGTAGAGCCACATCCCACGTGGGTAGGCATGGTGGGGCTGGCAGAGGGGATGCTTTAATCCAGGCAGCCCTGCTTGTTAAATGCTCCCTCACCATCACTCCAGGGGCTTGAGGAATTTATTGTTGGGTCTAAAGTCAGATTATAGCCCCTACTCACTTCAAACCATGGAGCGTGCAGCCTGTGCCTTTGTCACACATAGGGCCCACACCCGCAGAAGCACCAGGCGTGGGGCATAGCCCATCTGTTTGCTTAGGTCTTTGCCTGGGGCAGATGATGGTGGGACACGGAACAGGGTCCAAGGGGTAGCTAAGTAGGAAATCCTGCTGTGAACTTAGGGCTCTTACACTGAAACAGCAGACAGATGTGCAGGATACAATTACACACAGGATATTACCAGTTTAGGGACTGTCTGTGAGAGTAGTTTGTTTTGTGGCCCCAGAAAAGAGCATGTGGCAGTGCTGAGGCTGCACAGTACAGCACCCCTTGCAGTATGTGTCAAAGGCAGGTGTATCCAAGAAGGGGGACTCTATATCATGCTTCTCAGATATATATTGTGCTCCAGGAGTGAATGCAGGAAACATTGTGTGGGAAGCACTGAGAAGAGACAGTGCTGTACTAGTAACTTATTTGGATCTCCCAGCGTGCTGGGAAAGTATGAGGAGGTCACTACACCTGCTGCAACCATCAGGGAGTCCAGCTCTCCTGTGCCCTGCAATGATGAAGCTGGAGATTTGAATTTACATATTCCTCCAGGTGTAAATACCTGCCTAGGCTCAGGCATCTGAGAGCTCAGGTTTCTGTAGTTAGGAGAAATTGTGTGTCACGTGCACAGCACAACTGTATGTCCTGCAGGACTCCAGTTTTTCAGCTCTTGGAGCCACTGTCAAATTACAGCACTCATACCAGTGGTATGAGTATTTGATTTCAAATTATTTCCCTGCATAACAGCCTGTTCATCCCACCTCTCCCTGGCAGACCTTCAGAGTACTGTGTATCACTAAAAGACCCAGCTTAAAGCTGATTGTCAGAGGTATGTGGCAGAGCGTCAGTCTAGGCAATGGAGAGAGGTTGGATTAGAAAACAACCAAATCAGAATTGGCAGCTAATGCCAATGAAAACACTAAACTCTTCTATTAAGGGCTTCATTGGGCCCCAGGGCTTTCACTGTGCCATCCGAGTACTAGAAGGAGCCTATTGTAAGCTCTTTGCACTAGGTGAATATTCCCTGTGTTGTCTTCAGGGTATATATCATCCAGGCCTTCAGAAATTCAAATTAAATACTATGAGGTAAATATATCGTCCTGTCTCTAGCCTCACTATAGTCAGTTTGGTTGTTTTCCCCAAATACTTCTCTATCAGTTTGTTTTCCTCACTAGTGCTGAGACTGGTCTGCAGGAGCCAGCAGCCTTCTGGGGTCCTGGCTCACCTCCGGTACAATCATGCAAAAGAAGCAATTTTTCATTATTGATAAAATGTAATGTCATAATGT
Organism: Indicator indicator; assembly: GCF_027791375.1. Classification (NCBI taxonomy): domain Eukaryota; kingdom Metazoa; phylum Chordata; class Aves; order Piciformes; family Indicatoridae; genus Indicator; species Indicator indicator. The sequence continues at coordinate 9,901,295 of NC_072025.1, forward strand.
CATGGCCTTTCAGGTCATCATCTTTGTAAGTCAGCCATGACATTATCACAATTTATAATGATAACAAATGACCATAATGTTTGCATGCAATTTTCATTGGCTATTGCAGCATTCTAAACTCACTCCTTCGAAGGATGGATTTCATTAACACGCGGCTGCTATTACACGCTGCTAACTGTGCTGCTGCTGCTGCTGCTGCAGAGGGCTTTTTGCTAACGGGAAGGGTATTTGGTCTGAAATATGAGATTGATGTACTTTGTAGAAATCTAAGACTCGATGTCTCTTTGTTAGTTGTGTGTTGATGCAAATTCAGAGCGTAGTCTTGCCTTTTGATGGTAACGAGTGCTTTCTTATACACCTACATGCTCATGATTTCTAAATACTTACAGAATATGCACCCCATAATGTTTTTTGGCTAGGAGGTCTGGCTGGAGTGTCAGATTCATTCTTGGCTTATTTAATATTTCATGATAAACTTAAAAGATTTACAGCTTCAGAAGCTGGTGAGAATCACAGGACATTTATTTTCATGTGATATTTAGAGGTTGGAACTCTAGCCCCCAAACATTTTAAACATATTCTTAGCTTCAGCATCTCAACTGAGAACATCACTAGGGTGGGTTCCCCTTGCTCTGCAGGATCAGGACCTGGTTGTAAGTGCATTGAGTTCAACAGAGCTGAATCTGGAGCACTTGTAGGGAACGCTTTGTCAATCTAATCCATAAATAAATACTCCTCTACTCCTGAAGCCCTCTGAAGCTAAAGCATGAAAAACAATGAAACGCCTGGGCACTCCAGACCTCTTGAAAAAGCAGAGCCGGGCGTTTGTATGTGTATTTGTGTGTGCATGTGTGTGTGTGCAGGCACTTGCATGTGTATGAGATAAATTTAAACAAACAAAAATAAGTGTTTATGAAATAGCAGCTGTGAGTTATAGTCCAACAGACTCCATGACAGGCCACTAGGCAAAAGGACTCTCTGAGCTGCACAATTGGTCCCCAAGGGACACGGTGCCTCAGAGAGGACAAAGCAAGAACCGGGGACTCTCGGCTGTGCTTTGTTTTGGCCTACGAGGCTTATCAGACCTGTGTTCTGATTCATTTTTCATCTGTAGCAAGAAGCCTGCAGGAAAATTTTGCCTTTTGGATTTTTTTTCCCTTTCCTGGGGCTGCTACTTTTTTTTCCTGAAAATTATAAAATTCCAGCCCTTGGCCACATTTGCCAGTTTGCAGAGGAGAAAATACCTGATCTCACTTCCTAAGGTTTTCAAGGGAAAAAAAATGATAGTTTCTGTATCTGTATTTATTGTGTGAGCACCATGGAGTCTGCATAAGTCAGAAGGAAGCGATGCTCTGACACTTGTGTGTTGTGGGTTCATGGGAGTTTTTCTGTGGAAAGTATTATACTAAGTTTCATCCTTTTTTCATTGTGACACTGAGGCTACTCAGTTATTATCACACTGTCTGCTAGGTCGTGCCAGAATGTAAACAGAAGGATCTCTTTCCTTTAGACTTACTTGTATATAAAATATCTCATTGTCTGAAGGATCACACTTTGTGCTGGATATTGCCCAATTATATTCATGGCCATTTGTTTTGTAGGGCTTGAACATCATTCATATGGGGATCTCCTTGTTACTGTCTTTGAAATCTCTACCATGAAGACTAGTTTCATCAATTTTCCAAGCCTACTGGTCTACGAATGACCTAATAAGGTCATTCATGGCAGTTCAGTCTCCATACTGTAATTGCTCAAACAGACTATAGACAGTTGGTTAGTATGCTTTAAAGAGTAAGTTCACTCTCAGCAGCAAAGGGGGCTGAACTCCACTGCAGTATGCAGGCACACTTGAGTTGAGATAAATTCTTTAAAGTCTCTTTAGCAGAGAACTGCTTGAGCTATCAAAGTTTGAATGTGCTGCAAGCTATGAACATTTACCAGAGTCTTGGGAGATACTGAAACTTGTGTCTGTGTTGAATTGTCCTTCCTGAAATATCCCTGTTGTTCTCTTAATCTCTTCAGTCTAGCTCATGTTTTGCTTTCTTTCTTGGGTGCATTGGCAGTCCAAGACCTTGGTTGTAACATTTTGAAAAATCTTAGTGAGATGGGTCAGGTCAGTTTTAGCACAGCTTCAGCTCTATGGTTAGTGTCCCCAAAGATCAGATGCTAAGAAATATGTGAGACTTGAGTGGATTTGTCTCAGTTTTTGTTAAAAATTGTTAGCCCAAAACACTGTTCCCTGAATTTTAAATATGATGATGACATCAAGCTGCTTTGATGTTTTGTTTGATCACATATGTAATGAGATGCCCGTGAGATTGCACCATTGCAACAGTCTGTTTATCTTTCTAAGTGACTTTTACTCCACCATCACTTCACTGCTTTTCAGCACCCCATCACTAGCTTAGCATAGGCCATTTAATCTGCCATCCTGCTCAGGTGAGCCCTCCTGGTGGACTTGATCTGAGCAGAGGCTCAGAGCAGAATCAGTCTGCTCTTCTACAGAAAGAGAGAAGAATCTCACAGAATATTGCATAATGACACCAAAAAATTACTCCTTTACCTCTCTGAGCAAGCCTCCTTAAGTGATTGCTTGCAAAGAGCTTTCACTCAGTTTCATCTTGGTGTTGTTTTAGCTGGCCTGTATAGGCTTCCTCCCACCACATGCTCTTGCCTATGTCTGACCTCAGCAGCAACCTGTTACCCAGCTGTGAGTACTGATCTGCTTTGCTACAGATTGCTGGCTTGCTCCCCACCACCTGAGAAATATCCAGAGAGAACAAGCAAAGGCTGGTTTCAGCTGTGCTGCTCCTCTTCACAGAGCACAGTGTCATGGGATGGGCTCAGTGTGCTGGAGAATTTTACAAGGTTCAGGAAATGGCAAGGCATGAGCTTTGCTGGAGGGGATGTGAAGGTTGGCATCACTGCCACAGCAGTTGATACTTCCAAAGCACATAATTCTGGTTTTCTCAGGGCTAAATAAGAAGTAACATAACTTGTACAACTAGCACAGATTTGCTGCTTTTGCATTAAAAATGGCTTTGCTGCCACAGTATCAGCCTTGCTGCTAGGGGAATACCTGTTTGGACTGTCAGGCCTCGGCTCAGTGCAAGTGTGTGCTGTGCTAAAGCTAAAGAAAGGTGAATTATACAGTATTGAATGTGGACCTGTCTCTAAATGCATTGAAAATGTAGGTTATTGTCTTTTGGCATTTCCGAAAAAGCCTCTTGAGCTCCTGTTGGCAACTGCTGATATTGAGGGTACTTTTAGCTGTTTAAGTCTTCCTGTTCTAACAGGGGTCAAAGGGCTGTAAAGATCTTCTCAAAAGGATATAGAAGGAATCATTAAAAGGGAGGAGGAAGAAAGTGACAGAAGGTCAGCCGTTTTTTTTTTAATGGGTGCATCCCTGAGGGGCTCAGGCACAGTTGTGCATTATACTCCAGCTCCAATACCTGACTTTAAGAATCCTATAGGAAATCTTATTAGCACTTCCATAAGCATAAAATACAGGACAGACCCCAATGTTCCAGGCAGAAGTAAAAGAGAAAAATCATGAAATAAATCAATTTAGTCCTTAAGAAGAATTTAAATCAACATAGCGCAAGAATATGACCAAGATGAGGACAAATACTTAAATATGTGCAAGGCATTTTATGGTCCCTGCGAAGCATGTGCATGTATCTGTGTGTGTTTAATTCCCTTGTTGATCTTTTTTTCCTTAGAGACAAATTTACTGTATGCTTATTGTTATAGCATGTCATGTAGCTTTTTGTAAGGACCGGTGTAGGGCAAAAAATTTACCTTTTTATGTGACACAGCCAAACAGAATTGTGAAGGTTTTCAGTGATTTCTAGACAGCAAGCAATAAACTGCGTTTGCACCCACACACTTACTGCCTAACACCCCATCTGGTAACATTTCCACGTCTCCAGGAAAGAAATCAATAGCAATAATCTGTGAGGGCCTCATAGGGTGTATATTTTTTTATCGCACTGCTATTTGGAATTTTTTTCCTATCTGCTTACAGCACTAGATTGTTCTTTTTTTTTTTTTTTCTTTTGGTTAGCTAACATTGAAATCTTGGAACCGTTATTGTATTTTATAAAAAGCAGTAACTAACACCCAGAGTCAGAATAATATATTCTAAACACTCATATTCAATAATATCACAATGTTCAGGCAGCAAACTCCTATCCAGTGAAAGCACTTAAAAATCTCATACAGTAAGAAACTGTGCATTTAAAATTATATGCTAGTGTACTTCAAAGGCTAGCATTCTAAAAATTCATGATTGCTTAAAGATAGTTTATATTAAAAGGGAGTATACCTCCAGCTTTCATCTTGCTCCAATGCAGGGAAGAAATTGTCCTTATATTCTGAAATTTAGAACTGTGTCACCGTTGGTTTTCTGTGTAAGGAGGAAATATGATGCTTTGTTACTGGTCTTATTTATTGCAGACCTTGTCTGGAATCTAGTATTGAAGCTGTGCTTGATGAGTTGCTGCCTTGAACTTTTCCACTGATCAATGCTGGTGCTATGGCTGCATGAAAGAATAGCTTTCCTGAGGAGAAGCTATCACATGGGAAACACACTACACAGTAAGCTAAGAAATCTGCTATAATCTTGTATGCTTAGGCTTAGAAACGTGTTTCCCAAAAGAAATGGGGATAGTGAATGACCATTTAAAAACTGAGATGTTACACGAGCAAGAGGTCAGGTTAAGAATAGGGAGGTATTAAAATAGATGGAGAATGAAAGAAAGATGGAAGAAAAAAAAAAAAGGAAAGAAGGAAGCAGTAGCCCTTCTTTCACTAACATGATAAGACACAACTGGACAAAATGCGCAGCTGAAGAAGAGGACATTAGAGAGCCAGGAGACAGAAATCATATTTCTTCTTCTCCCTGCAGTGACAAATAAAAGGTTGTTTTGATTTTTGCTGTACAAATAATAAGCTTTACTTAGAAACTGCTGCTAAGTTCATCTCCCCCAAAATATTTTTCACCTTCTGCCCTAATGGCAGTGCTAAAAGAAAGGCAAGGAAGCAGCACTGCAATCAGTATATATTTTATTTACTCATGTATTGTCCTGTGCATCGTGCAGTGAGGATGAGATTGGTACTCTGAAGACAAGGCATGTTATTAGGAAGTGGAATTTCAGCAGTGTTTACCATGGGCAAATCCATTTCTGTGTCTATCCAGCCTTTTCCTTTGTGCCAAGACTGTCAATTGTGTGACACTTTTTTCACATAGGAAATTCACTGTGCTGGACCCCTTGGAATCCTTTCTTTAAGTTGCCAAATCACCATCTCATTTGTTTACCAGCAGATCTCTTGGTGCAGTTGGCTCTATTCATACCTCCCTCTGAATAAGCCAGTCTTAACAAAAATGTTTATATTTTTAGAGCACTGTTGCAATAGAGATCCTACAAAGACTAATTAGGTAAATGCACTGGGTACCTTTGGTTGTAAGCTAAAACTGTAATATAGATATATTTTTGAAGTTAGCACCAAGGTGAAAATATCCCTGGATGAGCTAACTTTATTACTGCTATAAATGACTGCTCTTAGTCCACTTTTGCCCTTACAAATTCACATCTTATCTGTCTTCTTTTGCATTCTGAAAAACTGAAAAGCTGAATCTCGATGCTGAATAAATATTATCACTGAAAATAAGAATTCAGCAGATTGAATTACTGGTAAAAGGCTAAATGGGGCTGAGAATCCTGGCCTGCCCACGGATATTGCAAACAAAAGTTGCTGGATTTTGTTTACATTAGGTACGCTCATAAGGATGGATTTGGGGAGCTAATCTTTGATTCCTGCTTGTTTGTTTTTAAAATCTTACCCTGGATGTTTCTGCCCTTTGGATAGGTGGGGTGGGAAAAATAGCGTTCTTCTAATTCACATTGTTGCAATAAAAATAAATCCATGGTGACTAGGGTATTCAGGTGTTGTGGGAAGGAGGGCTATGTAAATACCTCAGTTGGTGTTTTTTTTAACCTGTGGTCTACAGATTGTGCATGAGACCACTATAAAAGATAACCAAGGACAGAAAACATATTGTCAGCTGGTTTAAATTTTCAGTGTAAGGGTCCCTACTTCCAGCAGAAGATTTTAGCTGTATAAACATGGAAGAGATTGAAAACCACTGGTATAAAGAGGCTGTCAGACTTTTACAGGCACTGACAACAGTGTATTCAGGCAGTATTATCTCAGTCTGACCATTTGAATCTATTCTAATGTTACTGAATTTAATTTGGTAGTCTAAATTAAAACACAAGAGTAAAAATCTAGTGTTTTCAATAAAGTTATATCTGAGCTCAGTCTTTGATGATAAATAAGCTATTCACTTATGTACATCTGCCAGAGCATTCATAGGAAGCATTGGGCTTAAATGAGTTGTGACCTTATGAGACAGTCTACTGTTTGGAGACTATATAGGTGACTGCTGGGTTTTGAGTCTTGACCTTTCTGTTTATATTCATCATGAATGTGCAGATACTTTTATTCTTTCCGGGAAAAGGCTGTCAATCTTCACACTGATTTTAATGCCTGTGCAATGCAGAACAGTGGTGGATCTTAGCAGTAACAATCACCAACTGACTAAAATTAACTAATTCGGACTGCTATGCTAAATTGAGTATGAGCCGGTTTGTTTCAGGCTCGGCATGGAAGCCCAGGTGCAGTCAATAAATAGGGACACATACGGTGCCTAAATATGCTCTCACTTGTAATGACCTCCCAGCAAAAAAGCTCTGACAAATCACTTGTGACTTTGCAAAGCCTGTCGAGCTGCTGTTCAGTTGATCTGTATTTCTCTAGACTGGAAGTAAGAGGAATAGGCAATGACACTTGTGAGCTCAGAGAAAGCTTGAATTCCTATCCCAAAATTATGGTGCCTTCCAAAGACCATCCATATAAACAGCACCCTCAACCCAGGCCAAGGCTTGCCAGTCTCTGTCCTGTGTCATGTCTCCTTTCTTAAGCCTGTCACAAAAGTTCACTGTTGTTCGGGGACTATCTCAGGAGCTCTTAAATCACCTGCCCCGTGAGTTGGAGAGACCCCTCTTTCTCCCTCTGCCCACCCCAAGAATGTTCAGGTGGTCTCCTTGGAGTCTGCCCTGGGACGTATTGACATCCTAACATTGTTTCTGCCCCCAAAGCTGCTGAGGTACCCACTGCTCAGAGATCCCAGCTCAAATCACCTAAATAACAATGCTGAGGTGCCCATGGGGCTCTGGAACATACACTCTCTGACTTGCAGAAACAGAGGCACAGAAAATATTTTCTTCTGGTAATCTCCAGAATTTTAATTAAAAAAAAAATCTCCATAATTTTAACCCTGTCTACTGCTGAATTGAAAAGGAAACATTTGTCACACCTTTGATACTCTGAGCAGCACTTTGTGCATGCCAGACACCCCATTCTGTAGGGAAGTGCTGTCCTGAGCCCTCAGTTCCCTGTGGCTATGGGGTTTATGCTGGCATCACCTGCTCTTCCCCAAAAGCCCTCCCCTGCTTTTGCTACCCCTTCTACATTCTCACACTTTTTCTCATTCTCACCAAGTGGTTTTCTTCCCAAATTATGTCTTCATATATAGTCTCTTTATCAGAAAGCCTTTCCATGGTTTTTCAGAGGAACTTCATCTGGGGAAGCAATTACGTGAAGAAAAGACAAGGAGGGGGAAAAAAAAGGGAGGGGAGTTTTCCTTGGCTGCCAACTTTACAGGAGCCAGGTCAGTTCTAGCAAGATACACAAAGGTGTTTTTCAAGCAAATATTTCAGAGCTCTTTCACTAAAGGCATGTTGGCTTAAAAGGGCTCCAACCCCACTGATATCTGAGCTTCTTTTGCCTGGAATTGCTCAAATCAATGCAAGTTATATTTCGCCTTTCTCCTACACTAGTCCAAGCAAGCTTTTATTACCTTCTATACCCTGCCAGAGTAATTGTGATCCCAGTCAGTGCCCAGCCATCCACTGCTGCCAGCACTTTTGTACCTGCCATGCTCTGCGCAGAGAATTCTGCTTAAGCAGGGTGCGAAAAATACTGCTGTGAGGCAGCTTCAGAATGACTTTGCTTCCTTGTTTCTGCCAATATCCCTGTCCTTGTTTGCTTTACCAATGGAAAAGGATAAATTAAATTATAGTAAAATGTCTTCCTAAATATGCTTTCTCACTCCTCCTTCATGTATACAAGCACCGCAGACATAGTGAGAGATTATGTATCCCAAAGGAATTTGGTGCAATATTTTGTAATTCTGATTGAAATGTGTTCTGTCTGGTCCCCATAGTTTAATTTAGAACAATTAAGGTTCAGAGTACATGAGCTTGCAAAGCACATTACAAACAATGGCTGCAGAATAAACTGCAAATCAATCCACACTAAATCACCCTGAAAATCCCTGCGAACACAACAAAGAGGTCTAGATTCACAGCCCTTTAATGCCATCTCCTCTGTCTTTGTAGCCGTAAGTAGTTCCGCTCCTTCCTTTATGGAAAAATGTGATCAAATTATTTCAGGTTTGGGGTATTTGGGGTTGGTTGTTACCTAAAATAAAACAACAAAGAATTGTCCTATGTGTGTTTATGCAAGCATGTCAAATCAAACCGCAAGAGAGGACCCGCGGCTGTGCTCCGTTCTCAGCTTTGCCTTGCAACGCTTATTTCTAATGATTGCCTTGCTGCTTTTATACAGGATATAGATGAGCAGTGGGTACTAATAGAATTAAACCTGATAAGAAGGTGTCCTGAATATCATGCATGTGCGTGTGCAGCCTGTGTAATAGGGCCAGTACAAGTCACACATCAACTTTCTATGATTTTTACATTACCTTTATTACAGTGGCTGACACCCATATTCTCTGCTTTCATGACAGTAGCTTTTCATTAACACTGTACCTGAAGCATTCTTGTAAGTGGGATGAAGTCAGATTAAAATATATATTTATTTATTTATATATTTTTTTTTTTTAATATATATATAAATAGAGTTCCTCTGATATCTGCAAAACTAGTATTTCATTTCCTCTGTGTTCAGACTCTGAAGCCTTGGAAGCACAGACAATATGTGATGTTTCTCAGCAGACAGTCTCACACAGCATATTCCCACATTCAGCTGGCACACACACACACACAGAGGTTGCCTTGCAATCACACGACTGGCAGGAGAAAACTCTGGTTTTGTTTGGGTTTTGACTATGAAAAGAGCCGGTGCCTGGATCTGCCAAGGGTTTGTGCACGGTCTCCTTTTCAAGCCCTGGACAATAACCTATTCCTCACAATCAAAGTTCAGTGAAGGGAAATGGCTTCCAGGAGAGCGTGGTAGCCTGGACAGCCCCAGAGCAATCGCACTACGTGACAGAAGGCAAAGCAGGAGCTATCAGGCTAATTGCCTCTGGAAATGACCATGGGGGAGGGCCTGATCCAAAACCCCCACCGGTCAATAAGAGGCTGCCACTGACGTGGGCTCACATCATCAGTTGTTATATCGGAAAGATTTTTTTCCAGGACAGTGGTTCTGATTTGAATGTTCTTTGCACAGAGCAACAAATACATATACCCAGCCACCAGATGAGGCAGGGGCTGATTTAAGGTGGTGATGAGGGTGGTATATGGCTGACACATTAATCAACACTTTTCTAGGACTCACACCATCTCCACTGAAGCCCACAGGTCTTTCCATACTTACATTTGTCACAATGATATTTGACACTACTGATACATGGACAGAGAAACACACAGCCTTGTGTGCTGTCCTGGCAGACTGGCACAATGCCAATGGCATCGAGGCTGCCACCCCTTAGCTGCATAGAGCAGATGCAGCTTTACGGAGGTTTGTGCTTCATGCAGCACAGTTCTGTTGGGCCTGTCAGGTGTTCCCCACAACACCTCCCACCATGGCAGCAACCTAAGCAGAGTGCATCCTGAGCCCCAAAATGCCCTCAGCACATGTCAGTCACATCCCCATTGTGTTGAACCCATTACAGGTTTTACATTTTCCAGTGAGGGCAATGTACAGCCTCGCTGAGGCCAATCAATACACTCCAGGACCATTATCCTATAAAATGCCCACTTATTTAAAAAGGGGGTGGGGGGTACAGACCTTCAGATCTGATCCAGCTCTGTTAAAGTCAACAGCCAAACTTCCATTGATTTTCAGAGGTAAAGAGTTGGCTTGTGCTTTAAAATATTCACAGCCCAGGAATAATAGCAGCAAGCAGAAAAATACAGAAGTGGCATTTTCAGCCCATATACTGTGGGCTGTGTGATACTTCTGTCACTAAAAATAACCAGCTGTTTGGGAGAAAATAAGGGTGCATAAACAATTGTGCATTGCATAATCCCTCAAAGCACTGGCAATGATTATAAGGGCAAGGCATAAAACCTGGTAGGTGTTTTATTTGCACCTTCTCACACTGGTTTCTGAACTACTTTTTTCCTTCCCCCTTGTTAGCTCTCTGCTCATCCTCGCTGTTGTGCTCATTAGTCTGGTTAAGCTGCACTGCAGGACTCAGCTTGTTATATTAAGTAAAATGATTGAATTAATCTGGGCTTCCATAATTATTCCTTTTTGGGAGATAAACATATTTAATCTGAATATGATAGTGATTGTTCCTTAACCTAGGAGCCCTGGATTTTAAGCAGAGCCAACAGATGATTTTCAGAGAAGTATTAGCACAGCACTTCTGTCTGTGGTGGTGCCTGTGTCATGCCCCTAATCCTGCACTGCTACTGTGCAGAAACAACAGGGAGTGCCGAACTTGTAAAGACCTTTAGGAATTAGGTAACTTCCTCCAGGGTATGAAGCTCTTCTGTAAAAAGCTCCCAGCATCTGTGGGGCTAGCACTGATTCGTGAGGATTGCATTAACTGATTTTCACTGTCATGGTGCCACTGGTGAAAAGGGAGATGATAAAAGACTTTCCCAATGAAGAAATGCTGCCGTTTTAATTTCAAAACAAGGTTCTTTTAACCTTATATTCACTGGGACATTATGGGAAAAAAGGAAGCATTTTGTTTTTGTAGCTATGGAGGTGCTGGCTGGCAGCTCCTGGCAAGCTTGTCCTTGGATGCTGGATCACAAGGACGGCTGCAGGGGGCTGTGAAGGGGTCCCTCCCAGGTGCTCACCCCAACCTTGTGGCTCTCACAGGTGGGGTGCTGGACACCTTGGGAGCCGCCCACATGACATGGTGATGGGGTAAAGCTCCAAAGAGGAAAAACAAAAGCCTACTCTTTTTCTCTGGGAAAGCTTATAATGATTCTTCTCACTCAGCTTATTCTGCAGCAGGGTTTTTCCTCCCACCTGGATTGGAAGGAATCTCATAGCTGGGACTGCCACCTGACCTAGGCAGTATGAGGGGTGCATGGTTGCATGTCCATGCCAGGTTGCAGAGGGACCAACACTGCTCCCAGCCCTCAGCCATGCCAAGCTGGCCATGCTGTGCACACACACCCCAGCCTGAGTTCACACTCCGCTCTCCACATATTTCTGGGTCTGTGTTTTCACTCCATTCAGGAACATGCCTGCTCCCTTGCTAGGTTTCTCCTGCAAGTGCAGCAGTGCTACAGCTTTGCAGGGTTCCACTACAAGTGAAACATTTTTATCTTAACAGCCAGTGACCCAGGAGGTTTATATATATGGGAGGACGCTAACCTTTGGTCTAAATGTTTCATCCTTGTTCTCAGCTCAGGGAGGGTTTTTTATTTTCCTTTAAACATCTGTGAAATACTTCTTGGCCACTTTAGAGTCCTTCATATATGGGACTTGAAAAGCCACTTCACTCTCTGTCAGTAATATTTCAGAGGCTTTATACAAGAAGTAACATCAGATGACTATTTGCTTGTGTCTTTTTTAATTACATCAGCTCCTGAATGAAGCGCATGGCTAGCAGGGCCCATCCTGCCTCCGAGGTGAGTGCCTTACTCTCTCAGTAAGATGGTTAGGCTCATGGCTGCGTTTACTGCCCCCAGGGACCCTTCCAAATTGCATTTCTCAACAGGAGGGGTGAAGAGCAATTTCTCTCCTGGCATCCCCACAAGCTTTTCCTGTAGAAGGTAGAGTTCAGTAGCCACAACACCCCTGTACACAAGCATCTCAAGCAGAAGAGGAGAAACCCAGGTCTCCCTCTGCTTTAACCACAGGGTTCTTCTGGAAAAGAGAGGCAGCACCTCTTCCTCCAGCTGTGTGAAAAGAGAAACCAGACAGCACAAGTGAGGCTGGGGGTTACGAGGAAAACTGAGCAGTCCCAGTTTCCTTCTTGGACCACAAGTGCTGGACTTACTGAGACTGGTTGTGCTGCAGGAGCTTCTGACGGAGTGAAACTGTGGATGCCCGAATTTTAACTTGTAAAATTAAGTTTAAGCACCTCAGAAATCAAAATACAGCCAGGTGGTAATTCTGAGAATGATATTTTTGAAATCAGTAACTTGAATTTCATCTGAACCTCTTTTTGGATCAAACCTTTGACAGCTTCTGCAAAACATATAAAAATACATGCTGTTTGATTTGACAGAGTTTCCATGTGATTTGAGAGTGTTCTTATATAGGAAAGAACATAAGCACATGCCAAAACTTAAAGAAATGTACAGATGCTCCTTTGAACTTAGGAGCACGAGAATATGTCTTGGAACTCCTCCTGGCTTGACCTGTGCCAGTAGGAACAGAAGGAGGGTCATCTCTTACTCTGTATTCTGTCTACTCATTTCACTTGTTGTTTTCCTCCTCCCTTAAAGTTGCGTTGTAATCAATCAACTAGAAAATTTCCAAGCTGTTAGTGTATCCCAGACAGGAAAGCCATGTGTACCCACTGCCAAAGAGCAGGTGGACAGGGCACAACAGCAGCACGTCAGGGTCCTGGGTCGGTGGCCTTTCCCCTCGACCACCACCATGTTCTTGCCAAGAGTGAGGAACGCTCACTCAGGCTGCAGCACCCATCCCGTGCTGCATCCCTGGGTGGCAGGGCTGGCAGATGCCTGAGCTGCCGCCGGGTAGAGTACTAATTTCATAAGGGATTTATTGGAAACAAGACTTCAGATTGAATTATGGTGTAATTATGAACTGGTTTTGTGTGTGCTACAAGACTGGGCAACTTGCCACTGGGCACAATCCACTGCACATCAAGCAATCACAGGAGAACCTGCCAGTGCTGCCAGCCCTCCCTTCTCCCTCAGTTAAACACTCCTGACTGCCAGTTACACGAGCTGAACTGTTTTAGCTGCATTTGCAATATCATAAGTGAAGAGTGACAGCCTGAAACCACCAAACACCCTCGACTTTCAGCAGCCTTATTCCTGCAATGACCATATGCTTGTGCACAGTTGTCTTTCTCAGCTGATCTGATACAGAATTAATTGACACTCAGATTTTAGCTTTGCCATACCAGCTGTTAGCTGTAAAACAACAATCAGGGCTGCTCTTTAATCAGAAAATATACTAGGTACCTTAAGGGTCTATTTTTTTTTTTTTTGACAGCTATGAGTGATTGCTTGTGCTTACATGATCCAGACGTCATTTTAGACAAAGTTGAAATACTGCTAAACACACTGCTTAAAAAAACACAGTCACTTCCTTTTTATTTTTTCGGTCTTATGATGTTTGGCAGTTGGTAGAGAGACAGAAGTGGAGCCAAAAGAGGCAGGATGAGTTGCTTCAGTGGTGGTGCAAGGCAAAGGACCAGATTTTCAGCCAGGGAAACCCTGATGTGGCCCATGCTGGTCCTGGCTCCTGCCAACAGACACCCCAAGTCTGATGTTTATATGAATACCTGGGAAATCTCCTTGGACAGCTTCTCAGCTGGTATAATAGAGCATGAGTGATTTACCCCAGCTGGAAGAATGGATTTGAATTTGGCAAATACATTTAACAAAGAATGACTGCTCTTAAAAGGCAATTGTATCACAGGATAAACTAAGCTGCAAGGGCATATATTGGGTAGGGAAACCAGTTTTCACAGTACTTTGACATCTCACATGAGCAGCCAGTTTCTAAATTTGGGCACCTAAGTCTTAACACGTTTTAAAATATGTTATTTCTAATGTCTTGGGGGTTTGGGGGGTTTTCTTGTTTGTTTTTTTTTTGTTTGAGGATGGGTTTGGGGTTTTTTTTTGTTTGTGGGTTTGTTGGGTTTTTTTCCCCGATCTTTCATCCTGCTTAGAATTATATTTTTACCTTCAGTTCTAATAAAATGAGTTAAATAATTAATGCCACAATCCAATAACTGATTATAGAATTTTTTTTTTCAAAATTGCATGTAGCACTGTTCACATACTAAATCTTTTTGATTAATGATTTTCAAAGAAGTCTTGTTACATCTATAATGTAAAAAAGTAGAGAGATGTAAGCTACTGAAGTAAAATTCTAAATATCTTTCATGAACAGCAATTTATTTTATAAGCTTGATTCTTGATGTGTATGTAGGAAATACTAACACAGAAGAATTATTCTAAAGAAACTGCAGATAGAAGCTCCTCTTCCCTGAAACCTAGTTTATGTCCATAGGTGAATTGCTGCTGTGAAGCCACTGCAATTTGACTTTGTACAAAAAGGGTCATTGAACAGAAGGTCAGGCAGCTGGCCATTTCCATTTCAAAGATGCTATCAAAAGGGCAAGAGGCAGTTCATCCAGCAGCCCTTTAGCAAACAAGATTTTCTCCTTTCTCATTTATGATATTTTTTATGCTAAAATAGTTTATAGGCTACTGAGAGAAAGGTTTTGATTCATTTTCTTCCGAAGGAAAGTGGACTAAGTGCAGCTTGGAAAAGACTTTGGTTCAAGAAATCAGAGGAGCTTTTGAGTAATGAGGAGCCATTTGGTGTCCACTTATCAAGAGCCTGGCAGTAAGGCAATAAATCATTACGGGGACTCTCTGCTTCAGCTGAAGACAATTGGAAAAGGTAGCTCTTTTATTACAAATTATGGCTTATCGCCTCCTTAATGGCAGGCCTCAGCTTTGCGAATACTTGAGCTTATTAATCAAGATAAACCAAACAGGTTCAGAAAAGTTTGGGGATGCTGCATGCCAACATGCCATCACGGAGGAAAGTCCACTGCAAGGTTTGCAGCGTTGCTTGACAGCCAGAGACACAATCCATCCTGCCTGCCAGTTGCTGACAGCTCAAACGATACTGGTTCTTCTGGGATTAGAGAATTGCCTCTCACCAATGAGTCTCTAGAATTCACCCATTGCAGCAATGTTGAAATAGGTTGTGCTTCCTCCTGTGCACTTGCATAGTGGCACAGATGGAGCCAGAGGTTCTCAGTGATGCCTTGCCTAGGCTGGTGACTCTTGCGAAAGTGCCCTTTGCTCAAGAAGGAGGTTGGTAGCTTAGATGGTCAATTTTAAGAAAAAGAAAAAATGATTACAAGAGTTTAGGTCCCATATTTCACTCTGCATACCATTCTGCTTATCATCTCAAAGTGCTTTTACACTGTAGCTTCATGGATTTTATTTCACAAACACAAGGAGGGAGAAGGCTATCTTAGCACCGTGCTTTGAAAGTGAACTGTCAGACTGCTCATGGGCAGGAGGTGTGGGTCCCAGGCTCTATCACTCAGCCCTCAGGAGGAGCAAAACACAAAACCTGAAATTTCTGAAAAGCAAATGACACAACCTCTCTGCA
This sequence comes from Indicator indicator, assembly GCF_027791375.1. Taxonomy (NCBI): domain Eukaryota; kingdom Metazoa; phylum Chordata; class Aves; order Piciformes; family Indicatoridae; genus Indicator; species Indicator indicator. Next base: position 9,916,913 of record NC_072025.1, read on the forward strand.
TGGGAATTTTAAGCTTCAGTATCTCATTATTTGTCATTAGATAGAATGAAGGATGATTTATGGGGCAAATTCTGAAAGTGGGTCTCCATTGCAAACAGACTCCTGACCTGTGCTTGGGCTTGTACATGCAAAACAACTGATAACAGCCTGAAATTCTAGTGAATCTTTGGTGATCCTTCCAGCCCTTGTCATGCCAGAGATAACTGAGTGAGCTCACAGCTTCCTTGCCAGCACAAATATTTTCAGAAGCGTGTCAAAGTAAGTTCAAAATATGTCATTGTAAAATATTTATACAACATTGAGCTGAAAATCTGTCAATATATCTGTGCTATACCAATGCATCCTGATAATAAGAATGCTTCATCACAACAGGTCAATATTTATTGGAGTAAAGCAACCCCTTGCTAATGTGGAAATGAAGGTGTCCGTTACCTGAAATAGGAAGAGCTGTATATTCAATTATAAAAACTAACAAGTGAAGGCTTTAGCTACTATACAATGACATTACTCCATTGACTTGATAGAACTGCATCAGTTTACATCAGATAAGTTTGATCTTAAAAGCCTTACCAGAATATCTGGCAAGGACTTGAATACCCTTTAGGCAGTGTAGTTCTACAGGGTGGTGCAACCAAATAGGAAGTAGGCAATGCAGTCCCCTTCACATGGCAGAGGAGGTGGCACCAAGTGAGCAGCACCCCTGTGGGTAAGCCCCTGCCTTTCACTTGGCCCCCCCGCAGGCATGCCCACCAGCACCTAGAGGCACAGGAAGATCACCACTGCTTGTTAGGGAGCCTTCCTGTAAAATGCAAGGGAAAATGAGGCCCCATGGTCAGGAGCAGCATCCAAAGGGAAGGTTCTGCTCCTTGGCGAACACCTCGCCCAGCTGCTGTGAGAGCACAGCTGCCAGAATCTCCTGCTGCTGCCATGCTCATGCTGCCCACATCCAGCAACTAGATGCATCCCTCTGTGGAGGGTGAGATCAGGGATGTGGTAAGTGGAGGGCTGGGGAAGACTGTACAGAGAGAAATCAGTAAATATTTTCTATTATCCCTCCGTAGCTTTATCCCTGTTAACAATATCGATTGTGGAAAGTGAAGGTGAAGTATATGATTTTAAATACAGCTGTTGTGAGTCATAATTCAAATAAGGACATTTCAAACATATCTGAAGCATAGCAGCAGCAATCAGCAGCATGAGGGTGCTTGGAAATATGGCCACTAACAGGCTTCTGAAAAGCAAATTGCCAGCTAAATATGAGCTAGAGGAGCCCCATGGTCCACTGTGTTTTCCAGACTAGGCAGCATGAAGATTGTTCTTGGTGTACTTTGGAGAAGGAAAAGTGTTTCCCAGCAGCTGATTTCTCCCATGCCTCTGCCCCACAAGCTGGACTGCTGCTGCCACTGCCTGCAAGGTCGCAGAGCTGGGGCACAGTGCCGGCGGCAGCCCTGCCTCCCTCGGAGCTCCCCTGCCCTGCTCTGCTAATGACTCTGCTCCGCTCCTGGGCAGCAGCAGCAGCTGATGCTGCTATTGTTTCTTTGACAATAATACAGATTTCAGACTTACTAGTCACGAAGACATTTTTCCTTCTCTCTTCCTAGAGCAGCATAAGCTACTTTGGCACCCCAGGGACTGTCTTAGACACCGCTCTGCAGCAGGTTTGGTGCTGCAGAGGTGAACCTGTGACCCCTAGCACTGCTGTGGGCGTGCAAGTAGATTCAGAGGGACCAAAGGTAACTCTGGGGCTCTACGCTTCCTGCTCATTGGCTGTGCTTCAGCATCACAGCTACACCTTGTTCCTATATGGCTGTTTCCACTTGCTGGGAGGTGAATGAAGAAAAATCTCAGGATCTGCTGGACCTTAGGGTGCTGCTTCACCCACTGATATGAAAAGCAAGGCTCCTCTAGGCTTGTTCACAGCAATTATAAACTGAGCAATTTGGAAAACCTCCACAGTAACTCTGCAGCTCTTGGTTTGCTTTGTTAAATGCTGGAAATTGTCCTCAGGTGTCTCAGAGGGGCTTTCAGGCAGCCCTGAATTGTGACTCATAAGAGACATGTCTTTGGCATTTAGGTAAACCAGCAGCTCTGCCAGATTTGAAGGTATTGTGAGCATTAGATTGTCACCTTTAAGGCATAATAATGTTTTCTCCTTAAAGTCCAACCATGGGTGTTGTATCCAATGAAGTCAATGGGAATTTTGTGGATGGGACCATGCTGATTTGTAAAAACACTACTGAAGAGGTAATTATTTTGATATTTTGTACTATAAGAGCGTAAACCAAAATGACCTTCCTTTCTACAAAGCAGTAACACATCAGAGAACCATAGACTTTTAACCAAGGATATATACCAAAAACCTGTAAAGGGAAAACCTAACAAGAGGTTGTAAGAAAAGGTTGATGAAGTTGTACAAAAGGGTAAATATTCTGATGGTTTCCTCTCAAATGCATTGATACTAGGTTTGGAAAGAATTCTCCAGGTATGTCTGGTGCTCAGTTTCCCAAGTAAATGATGCTTATCTCTGCTTTTAATCCATTGTAAGACTACTGGCTGAAGGTCCAAGCAGTTTATGAAATTTCACCTAAAATTTTCAGTCTTTTTCAGTGTGAATTCATTCAGGCTGCAGAGCTGGAACAATTGCTATTTCATTATATAAAATGAGAACATGAAACTTGACAGCAATTTCAGGGCATAAAATTTCAGCAGAGCTGTGGAAGTTGTAGAGCAGCTATCTTCGACCTTTGGTCCATCATAAATGGGGAAAGAGATATTTGTCTGAGAGGGAGAAAGCATGTTTCTGGAGGCTGTTGCTGTTTTCATTAAGGCAGCAGCTTCCTGGTCAGCTCTGTTCCTCCAGCACTGGCTTGTGAGACTTAGACACCTAGCAAAGAGGTATACTGAGTGGTATAAGAATGGAAGGGAAAATTTAAGGCAGACATGCCAAAAGGGGTCTACACCAAGGTGCAGGCATATTAGACATGTAAGCTATACTGTGTAATCAGTGTGATATGCCAAAAAGCAGTCAACAAACAGGGCTAATGAGTTATTTGTGCTGACTAAGCATCAGTACTGAGCCAAAGGTCTGAGAAGTACTATCTCTGAGTCCTACTTGAACAAAGTTTTAAAGAGCCCTAAGGAGCTAGGTACAGAATGTGTTAAAGAAATATAAAGTACCAGAGACTTCTGATTTAGGTTCAGGTTGGGGTAGGCCAAGTTTCAGGGTATAAATCTGCAATATACTTTGCAACCCTCTTTTTCCCTATAGCTGAAGAAGCTACTGATAATGATTTGTTTGTGCTGGATCCATCCTGGTCCTCTCCTCTTTTGCTCTCCAAGAGGCACTCATTTTCCTGTCTGACTGCCAAGCATCTAAGCAGTTTTTCCCACTGACTCTATACTCAGGGGAGTGATGAAGCTGTGCTTTCATTCACAGCTTCAGAGCATACCCCTGGGAGGAATACATTTTTCTTAGGTGCTTCATGAACATCCCATTGGTAAGCTCACTGAGATCTCCTGTTGCTTTCAGAGCAGTGGGACTCCTAACACTGATCTATGAGTATGAGGTGGTTTAAGGGTGGTTTTTTAAGCCCCATAGCTTGAGCCAAGCAGCCAAAATGGAAAAACAAAAACAAAAACAAAAAAAAAAAAAAAAACCACGTTTTTCTGCCTTTGCAAGGAAAGATGTGGGTCACCCTATGGAAATAAGGCCAAGATAGACAAAATTAAGTTGTCACCTCAAAAAATCAGCAGAGTTTAGTATGGGTAGCATTTGACAAGTATTCCTAGCTCCACATAGGCAACACAACCTGCAGCCTGCAATCATGCAAGGTGGGTGCTGGCAGGGGTGATGTGACAGAGCAGCCAATCATCTCAGTGGTCTTTAGAAACAGCTTTAGCTGTGGCCAAGCCTGCTGCCCACACACAATTATGGCCTTAAAAACTACAGTCCATAAACACAAAGCATGGGGGACAGCAGCAGTGCCTGGGGATACAGCTGCTTTGCAGGTCCCAGAGATACGCTTGTGCAACTGGGAGCCCCTAGGCCAGCCCTGCTTCTACCTTGGCAGCTGATAGCAACTTCCTCCTGCACCTCTCAGCCCCTCTCCTGGCTTGCTGCTAGCAGGATGTGGTAATGATTCCCTCTCTTCATCTGCTAAACCTGCAAAGCAAAGATAATCCCCTTTGCACTTACACAGTGTTTGAGCTGCCGGGTGCCCCGAGGGAATAAAGCAAAGGATGTGGGGCAATGCAGGGCAGCAGGGGAAGGCTTTGTCACCTGAAGGGGGAAAGCAAGGGAAACTAGTGAAAATGGATTTAAGGCTGAATTTTGCCACCACACCTGCTTTGGAGAAGCCATAGCCTGGTACCTTGTGTTCCTGCAAATTCTATGAGCATTGAAACTGATGAATTTGAAACTTTCCGAAATACCACATTAAATATTTCACATGGTGTTAATGACAGGTGTAATATCACAATTAAAATAAATAATTGGCACTTTTAAAAGCACTATGTTATTTCAACTGTATTCTTCTGGTTCAGTTATTTCTATGGAATAGTCATATTTTCTTCTGACACCTTTACAAGTTGGGTTCAAAATGCATCATTACAAAATATGGTCAGATGCATTAAAATTATAATTAAAAAATTGCTTTTCACTCTGACATGAAAAAATTAAAGCTGGTACCAAGGAACAAAGTACTTTAGCCTACTGGAAAAAGGAAAGCACTGCATTATTTTAAAAATGAATTATTTTTCAAGAGTTTATTTTATAATGGTATAATGACGTTTGGGGACCCTGAGACAGAAATATTAGTCCTCAGAGTTAATTAGCTCTTAGAGGGAATTTTGCAGACCCACATTATGAGTTATAATTGCTTGCATCTGAGTTCACGGTGGTGACATTGGAGGGGAAGGAGCGTGCCCCAAAACCAGTGCAAAGACCCCCAACTGCCTCAGTAGCAGTACTGGAGGTGCTGAGGACCCTCACCACTCCGCTGCTCCCCAAAGTGACCATGTCCCTTCAGCTGCCACAAACTAAGACAGTCCCTGCTCCTCATGCAGAATTCTTCTCTCTGCTTTCATGGGTTTGAAGTGATCCCCTCCATAGCAGTACAGTCAGAACCATATAAAATGTGCTAAGTCAGGGGTTTTTTCCCACAATCACCAAGTGAAAAAAAGGGGGGGGGGAGGGGGAGAAGGATTTTGCTCTAAAAAGGTTGCACAAAAAGGTTAATTGTGAAGGGACTCAATGTGGGAAATATGAGTTTGAGAAATAATTCTCCTAGAGGTTGTAGAAAATGGGAAAGAATCAGGACTGACATGGCTCCAAACTAGTAACCAGCAGACCCCTGTGAGCCGAACAGTCTTAAAGGGGAGAGACAGTCACAACCCAGGCAATGCAGGAAGCCAGAAGAGGGTGCTACAATATCTAATTATCCAGAAAATTTATTTCAATAACTGTTTAAATATTTTTCTGTTGGAGCTTCAAAGCCCTCCATCTGTCACTTACACAACCCAACTGCTCCCAGCAGGGCACTGGTCTAAATACAGGAGGTGGTGGGAGCCCAGTGGTGTGACACATGTTACTGGGCTAATGCAGTCTGGGTTGGAGTCTGTGGTCCAAGGAGAAGAAAATGCAGGATAAAGTTACCATGCTGAGAGATGTAGGGCTATGTGGAAAACACCTCCCTGGGCATCACCGTTTCCCTGGTCACCACCACCTGCTTTACATGAGTTTTACCCTTTACTGCACTGATGATTTCAGCATTTGGAGGCAAGATTTAAGGGGAGGCAGGAGACTGTTGCTTAGTTGCTCTGTTTTTACTTGTCATGTAGCATTATCTACAGGTAATTATCCCTCCTACAAGCAGTGCGTTTGCAGGAATGCTGTGGTGTACTGGCTGTAGTCCAGATAATATCAGAGATGGCTACTTTGCATCTCATGATCCATTTTAACTCATCTAATTTAAACCTTCACCTGACCAGGAGTGCCATGAAATGCACTAATAATACTTATGTTGATCATTAGATCAGAAAGTGCTAAATAACAGGAGAGTGGTACGAACCCCTTGGCAGATGGGGAATTATCTTTCCCTGCCACCAACCTGGACAGTACCAGAAAGGACAAGCAGCCCCAGTCCCAATGATGACATGACACAAAAGCCAAGTCAGATGCACTTATAAATAGTTTCTGTAGGTCCAGGCTTCATGTTTCTCCTCTCTGGGACACTGCAGAAAAAGCTCTAGTCCATTGAACACCTTGCACTGGGCATCTTTAGCTTGGAGAAAAAAAGGCTTAGGGAAGACATTATTTTCTGTAACTATGTGAAAGAAGGTTGTAGTGAGATGGGGGTTGGTGTCTTCTCCCAAGTAACAAGCAATAGGACGAGAGGAAGTGGGCTCAAGTTGTGCCAGGGCAGGTTTAGACTGGATATTAGGAAAAATGTCTTCCCCAAAAGGGTTGTCAAGCCCTGGAACAGGCTGCCCAGGGAAGTGGTGAAGTCAACATCCCTGGATGTATTTAAAAGATGTGCAAATGTGGTGCTGAGGAACATGGTTTAGTGGTGAGCTGGCAGTGCTGGGTTAATGATTGGACTTGGTGATCTTAAAGGTCTCTTCCAACAAAAACAGTTCCATTATTCTACAGCCTATTAGCAGGAATTCTGGAAGCTGAAATAAGCATCAAATTAGCTCAATTGCCTCTGCTGTAAGTGACTGTAAACTGATGAAAGAGCAACCAGTGTTTTAAAAAGAACAAGGAGAAGCTATGGTTTCCTGTCCCCATGAGCTTTGCCACAGAGACAGATAAAACAAGTTAGGCACAAGATGTACCCTGGTATTGTTTACATGCCAGAAGCCTCTATCTGAAAATTACAGAGGTGCCTAGAAGCATCATAGTTATTAAAACCTGTCAGAATTTCCGTTACTATCCCCTTTGTGCATGGAATGAGGCTCCAGTGCCTGGAGAGGTGGTGGTGGGCTGTAGGCTACATCCACATAGCTGGTGTGTGTCTTGGTTGCATCGATTTGGCCATTCTGGGTCCTCCCTGCCCCTCCAGGTCTTCCTATGGCAGCCAGGATGGGAGCACTCTGTCTGGAGGAGAGAGTTCCAAATTGCTTTAGTGATCTACTCGGTTCTGGCAGACCTTGAAAAGAGTCATAACAAGGAAAGACATTACTGGAGGACAAAAGTATGAAGTTTAGAATGTCAAATTAAATCTGAGGTGCTGGGTCTGAGGGTTCAAACTGCTTCCTTCACACAAGCCTAGTGGCACTGTGTGGCAGTTTCCAAACACAGCAGGCCACAAAACAGCAATGGAAGTTACTGGGAAATATTTTTACAGCTTTTACTCGTTATTTTTTATGATTTTTCAAAGTTTTCCAGTTTAAAATTTTTAAGAACAAATGTAAAAATATAACCAGCAAACTTTTTTCCCTGCTTTTTGTCAGAAAGTTTTTTATTGACAGGTATTAATAATTTATAAGAAAAAGCTGTTTCCTGGTTCAGTCTGAACTGCTCTCCCTTGCTCTCTGACACAAGACTCACAATCTTCTCCCTTCTTCTGGGTGGAAATCCTCTATTACCATTTTTTTGCAAGAATCTTGGTGTTAAAAAGGGTTATGGGACCACAGGACACTGCATGATGTTTTTATTCCAGTATTACATAAGCAGAAGATTTGGAGATACAGAGTGAAAACAGAGTGGCTTTTCTGATAGGACATCATGTTTCTAGTCCCGTTCTTTTATAGCTCATATTTGAACAAATATGTTTCAGTGCATACTGCCTTAGGAGTCTAGTATTTTAAACTATATGTTAATATAGACTTATATTTTTAAAAAATCTGATTTATGGTTCTTGCTCTGTTCGATCCTCCTGTGAGTCAAAATACAGATTTCTCTCCATAGTAATTTACACTGATAGCAAAGCTAGCAGGTGGCAGAAAAAGGCTCAAGATACTAAATATTCTAGGGCAATATGTGGCCAATAAGCTGCTGTTGGAGGTAGTGGGTATGTTACATACCATGGAGACATAAAGAGAAACTACAGACCCTTTTGCTTTTTCATCTATAGGGGAGACACAAGCCTGGTACACACCTATGGAGTCCCTTCAGCATTGCTCAGAGCATCGCATCAAATCCAGTGCCCAACGTACCCCAGCAGGGATTTGCTGTTGTCTGCAGGATCAGCTTTTGTTACTTCAGTAAGTCCAAAATTAACAGGAAAATTAGCAGTTGATAACCAAAAGGCATCAGTCTGAAACCACAGTAACACAAACAGGTTTGGAGAACATAGAAATACTGGAAATCCCTTTCAGGTTGCCCACAGAGACAAGGTGGTGGGGAGGGGTGTATTTTGAAATGCCATGTTATTTTGAGAGGAAATTATCTAGTGGTCACCAGTGAACTACTGCCTCAGAGTGTCTTGCATTTGTGAGCACCATTTGCTGCATCAAGATCCACTTGCTAGAGCTGTTCCTAGTCCAGGGCAGCAAAACAAGGACACAATCACCCTGCCATGTTTCCTAGACTGAACCACCGGCCCCCAGCTTTGAGAGCTGCTGGGTGCATGTGAGCAGATGTGAGGGTTGTCTGAGCTTGTTTAGTGTCTGCTCTCTGCAGGCACCTCGTGGGGAATTGAGAGGAAAAGACATCCTGCAAGTGTCCATTTCAGCTCAGCCTAATTGGCTGTGGCCTTTCAATCAGGCACTTCATGAAGACACTTAGGAGTGTGCCTGCTGCTCTTCTGCATGGGCAAACTGGAGATGATTTGAGCACCAGGTTAAGAAGGGAGAGGCCACCCCACTGCCATAATCAGCCCTCATCAATCACCACGTTCAGCGTGGATGCAGAAAGGCTGAAGTGCAGCTAACAAGACTTTGTCAGTTAAAAGCTGGAGCTGAGGGTATCAGAAGTGTTAAAACACTCTATTTACTACACGTGAAGGTAAAGCAATCTATATCCCAATCGCTGGAGTCATTTGAGGCACACAGGTTGCTGACAAATGTGGATGAACAGATATGTAAAGATGATGCGTCATGAGCTCTGCTGATGAGTTTACAGCAGAAGCCTCTGAATTCACATCAAATGTGTCAAAGGGTGACAGAACTACATCACACAAACTCTGGCAGTTTAATTTGGTGTCAGCTATTAGTGTTGACTTTCAGCGCTATTGCTGCTCAGTGTTTCTGCCAGCAAGGTGACATAGCCTCAGAGACTGCTAAATTTCTTTGTTGTAAGAAATAAGGTTTGCTCACTGCACAGTAGTCCTCTAATAGAGGAAATCCAGAAGGTCAGAAAACTATTTTTCCAGGCTGCAGTACTCCATTTCATGACCTAGACTTTTCATTACACTATTTTTTGGTTAAGTATTTGATTGTGTCACTATACAGAGAAAATGGCTACGTCTTGGGGATTTAAATTATACTCAGTTGTTTGAAAAGGTCTTACTGCTGGAATTTACCAGATGCAATGGAGGACTCTGGAAGTGTGGAAGGCTGTAAGAAGTGAATTTTCCATTCGACACATTTTTCAAGGCAGAGCAGCATTTTAAATATGTTTTGCTCATCACATACTTCCTTTAGAGATGGTTTGGAAGACTGGAAATAGACCCAAGATGGAAATCTTTACAGCATCCTCTCCTTCTGTTTCTTCTTAGAGATTGTTGCTGACCCTGGTAAAGGATTTAAAAAAAAATAAAATAAAAAATATATGCTAAAAAAAAGAGAAATAAGGAGGACTAAAAGGGGCAAGAGGGAAAATGAAAGTTATGCTACTTGAGAACAGAAAGAGTTTTAAGGGAAATACATCCAAACGCAAACATTTCTAAAATTAGTTACATGAAACAGTTTCCTTCATTAACAGAATAGAGTGTGCAGAAACAACAGAAAGACTTAAAATGGTTGGTATCCAATTGTACTCTCTAGAAATTCCCAGGATTAATACCCTAGCCTGAAGGCAGATGTACCCAGGCACCCTGCTCCAAGAGTATCTGTCAGGCTCGCAGTAGGGGGGGGGGGTTGCTGTGGTGCTCCCAAAGGCAGAGATGAGAAAATACAGCTCCCATTGCAATGAGATTGTTTAATACATACTCTCTATCATTCACCAACGTAAGTTTAAGCAGCACATAAGCCACTTTGACACAACAATATATCATTCAAAAACAAAACCTGTGCACTCTGCACCGGGCATGGGCGGATGGATAGCTCATCAGAGGGAGAGAGTCTTTCATCAGCTGCCTTTCACCGGGTGATGACAATAATCATTTCAACACAGAGTACACAACCTAGAGTGATGAAGGCAGCAGAACACATCTGGCCTGATCTCTTTAATACCAAATATTTTAAAAACCTGAGAACATTTGTTGAGATGCTTCAACACAATGCCTGAGCCATAGGAGAAAAGGTTCTATTTATTAAAAGAAGAGCCAAGGAAAAGGAAGACAAACTGCCTATGACAGAAAAGCATGGCTCATGCTGCATCCCACTCTGAACAAGCTAGTAACTTCATACTGGGGAAGTCAAAAGGCCAAACAAATTTTACAGCCCTTAGCATCTGATCCAAAAACGAGCAAAGTTGATACAACACTCCCACCTATTTTAATAAGTTTGATTTGGTGTGCCACAGTTACACCAACTGTGTGCTGGTCTACACAGCAACATGCAGTCCTTAGTTTTTGCTGGTCCTTAGGGCATAGCAAAATGTTGTATAAAGGTGGTCAGTGTTGTTCCTGAAGGTTACCAAGCAAGGAATGGATGCCAAGCAGTGAACTTGCATGACTGAGGTGACCCAGAAGATTCAGAGTACAGCCACATGAGGAAATATAAAAATTCTGAGCCCTTATGTAGAGCATCTGGGTTGTTTCCAACTACAAAGCAAGCTGCCAGGTCTGATGGTGCTTTGCCGATTGTTGTATTATTTGCTGCCAGCTCACAGGTCCCATACATGTGTAATCCCATGCAAGAACTGCACATCTATACCTCCCAGCCACAGCCTTGATGAACATTTTTGGTCTAGAGTTCAAGGACAGTTTCCTGCTTGTCCCCTCCATTCAAACAATGCATGAGACAGAGGTAAAGACTTCATCCATCACCTTTGTGTTAGCCAGTAAATGACTAGGAGTATGAGAGGAAGGGTAGCATGACAGGACATAGGGGCACAAGCTCTCTCTGCCATTCAGAGCCAGTGATATGCAAGAGAAAACAGCCTGTCAAGAGCAGGAGATGGTTTCTTATTTTCCGAAGGGAACTGAGTGGGACATATTTTTTTATTTCATATAAGTACAAATGTCATCCCAAAGAAACTTGTTTGCATTCAAGTTAAATGGCATATTTCAGGTTCTTGGTGACCTTCAGGTGGGTGGGAGAACCTCATCAAGTCCAGAGATATGACTCTAAAACAGAGCAAAATGTTATCTTTGAGTTTCTCCAAGGATTTCTTTGCAGTGTTATTTATATACTAACCTCTTCTCTGCTTAGCAGCAACTTTCCATTTTCTGTGTTGAACATAGAGCTTTTACTAAATATCTTCTGTTTCAAAGTTCTTCTAAAAGCACAGTTTAAAATGGATTAAAAATTAATTAGTGTATGAACATGCTGGTCAGGGAGGAAAAAATGTGGAGAAAGGCATAATAAACAAGACAATATGAAGAAACAAAGCTAATTGCTGGCCTGGGAGAGCCATGCAGCACACTCCTAGTAAGCTGTCTGTCTTAAACCCTCTGGATCAAAAAGTGATTAATCCTACAGACAAATGTAGCCTTGATGGTGGAGATACACAAAATCCCTTAAACAGAGCAGTGCAGTGTTATACTTACTGTTCTGAAGGCCTCAATTAAAGGGTCTTTAACTACAACCTTTTCCATTATGCTCCCTGGTGTACCAGGAAGCCCCCTCTGCATGGCAAACCATTCTGAGCCTCAAACAAATGTTACTGGCAATGCCCAGTGTGGCTCAGCCAAGCTTTAGCCCTCCCTCAGGGGTCTCCTTTCCCTTCCTTGGGCTGAGTTAGCCACCCCAGCCAGCACAGGGAGGAATCAGTGACCCAGCTTCACCTACCACCCCACATCTACAGAACTCTGAGCTGAGCAGCTCTGCAGGCAGCCCCAGACAGCACAGGCAGAAAAGCTGGGAAGCACATGGGAAGAGGAGGGGCATGAGCAGATGGGACAGCTTCACTTCAGCATCCAAGAAAACCTGACAGAGAGACAAGGAGAAGGGAAGCAAAACCCAGGGGTGTTTCTATGGTGTCATTTCTATCCAGAACCCAGAATTTTAACCCTGCCTTTTTTCAAGCAACTGGGGTTGCTCAACCTGGGAAAAAAAGGAGGCTGAGAGGAGACCTTCTCACTCTCTACAACTTACCTGAATGGAGGTTGTAGTGAGGTGGGGGTCCATCTCTTCTCACAAGTAATAAGCGATAGAACAAGAGGAAACAGCCTCAAGTTGCACCAAGGCACATTTAGGTTGAGCATTAGGGAAAGGCTCTTCACAGGAAGAGTTGTCAAGCACTGGAACAGGCTGCCCAGAGAAGTGGTGGAGTCACCGTGCCTGGAGGTATTTAAAAGAGTGTAGATGTGGTGTTGAGGGACAAGGTTTAGTGGTGACCTGGCAGCACAAGGTTGGACTCAATGATCTTAAAGGTGTCTTTCAACCAAAAGGATGCTATTATTCTTGCCCATAGGGGCCACATGCCCACAGGACAGGACTAAGCGTGCTTGCTAGCATAAGAGGATTTTGTCCCCAGGAAGGAATACAGCCTAGTCCCAGTCAGAGGCCATGGGAAGATATCCCCAGCACTGCTCCAGTTTGTTCAAAGCAGCAGCACTTGGGAAGCCTGCACTGACCAGGATATCCTTTGCTGTGATAGGTCTGGCTCTTTATTACAGTCTCATGATCCTGTGCTCAGCTCTAATTGTCGAACTGTGCTAAGCAAAGATGGTTTTTGGAGCACTCTTCTGATGTCTTTAATTTTAAATCACAGAATCATTTTGATTGGAAAAGGTCTTTAATGTCATCAGGTCCAATCATTAACCCAGCACTCTGACCCAAGCCCATAGTGTTTCAAGGGGTTGTTGTGAACAGTGTTAATTATTCTAATCATGACCAATTCAACTAACTCCAAGGCTGCCTCTATAAACAGTCTTTTTTTTTGTTGCTCCTCATTACTATCAGCAAGCCCACTGCCCTGGGCAGCCATGAAGAGCCCACACCAGCACTTTGTGTGGCAGCATCTGGCCCTCCTGGCTGCTGGCCCTCTGCCCAGAAACATGTCCCAAAGACAAATTACCTCTTGTTAGTCAGAGTTCACTGAGAGCAGTTTTTCTACAAAACAAGTTTTTGAAACTGAAACTATTTTAGGTGCTTTTCAACTTTTTTTGCATTTCTGTAAGATAATGCCAGACTTCTGAAAACTACCTCTCAGGTATCTAAAGATCTCAGGTTAAATGTAATTCAACAAAAAACTTCTCAAATTGTTTATACAATGAATACCTACATTTCAAAGAAAACAAAGATATTTTCTGGGAAAGATCTTAAAAAAAAAAAAAACCAAAAGCTAGTATTCTCTTTTTAAAATGCAGAGAGCTTTTTGACTGTCTGAAGGATTTTTTACCTTGGCACATCTCCTTTCTAGTGTATTACACACTGTGCTAAATCAATCCTTTTAGACTCGTTAGCACATCACTGTCACAATGCACTAAAAGGTTTCAAGAAACACATCTCACTAAAAGTATGGGTGCTAGAAAATGCCCTAGGCACTCTATGGCAAAACATGGGACTGAAAGTCTTTATCTAAAGCATATATCAATCAAACAGGTTGTTGCCTTGCCACATCTTAGCCCACTGGTTTTGGCCCTGCAGCTCAGCATTGGCTGAGCACTGCTGAGGGGCATGTGGCCATGTAAGGCAAAATCCAGACACAGCCACCACTGCAGAGCACACCCTTGCCAGAGCACGCAGGGAGCCAGCTGCAGACATGTCAGGGGCATCAGAAGGTTGACCTGCCTGCACCCATCTGTGTGTGACCCCATGGCCTCCTGAACCAACAGCAGCACCAGTGATGCTCCCACCGTGGTCCTGCAGCAGCGGCTGCAGAGGAAGGTGTTTGCTGGTGGCTCCAGGCTCCCTCAGCTGCCTATTGCAGTTATTCTCAATGTTAAAGAAATGCTCAAAGGAGATCTGCTAATACAGGGAGTGAAAACACAGAAATGTGAGGAAAATCTAAGCAAGCACCTTCACTGATTGAAAAATGAGAGTGTGAGTCACAAGGCCATGCTAGGGCTGCTCAGAAATATGAGGCTTGTATGTCCAAGTTCAGGGGGCTTGAGCAAACAGCTGCAAAAAGGGGGAGAATCAGCCTCATGTATTTGATGCCAACATGGGAGGTAATCAGTGTGAAACAAATGCATCGCTGAAATGTTTCACTCCATTTGCCAACCGAAACCAGATTTCCTGTGCTTAGGAGTAAGATCCGTGCTCTGCACGGTGCGACACCCTGAACCTCCCTGTAGCGCTGTGCTGCTTCACAGCCCAAGCACCACTCATCTACTGAGCCAACTGGAAGAGACGGTGGTTCCCAGGGGAGGAGGGCAGGGAGTGAATACCTTCCTGACCCCTACAGTTGCTCATTTTATGCTGTGAAACATGAAATTTGATTACTCTTATCATTAGCTTAGCTCACATAGCTACAAATGTTATTAGTAGCCATAAAATTATCAAGGCCCTCTTAAAATCCATTTTTAAAGAGTGTGTGACATGTATTAGCAGATCTGAAATCCTGATTTCAAATATCCTTGCTCAAACATCAGAAACAAAATGTTGAGCTAAGCAACAGTGACAGGGCTTGAGAAGCACTAATGAAGAGTGGTGTCATTGCCTAAGAGAAACATTACACATTATTAACACATTAGCCCACTAAGGCACTGTGCCAGCTGTAATAAGCAACCAATTTGGCATGCTAACTTAGATACACAGGACTATTCAGAAAATCTTCTTCCATTTTTTTCCTCCCCGGTGTACAAACTCTTGGAGCACCCTGCTCCCATCTTACTAATGCCTAGAAAACCACTGCTTAGCTGTGCCCTGATTCCTGAGCACGTCTGGTGACTACACTATTAATACCTTGACACCCATCTTTCTGATGCAAGGTCCAGTTCACAAATTGGCTACATATATTATCCATGCACAGGAGTGTGGGAGGGATAAATCATATTCATTATTCACATTCATGAAATTCCAAACACATGGGAAGTACTGATGGTGTCCTTGGGGAACTAGAAACAGCTTGTCAGAGATATCCAAGTAAAAGGGGTGCAAAATCAATTATGAAAGGAGGTGTTTCCTGCTCTAACAAGCTAATTACTGTACATCAGGCCACAAAGGGAAAACTGATGCTTTTTATTTTTTTAATGGAAGTGCTGTCAGATTAAATCAACTTGGAAGAATGACTGAGTTTAATGTATTCCCTCAGCTGATGCTCTCTTTAACACATTTACATATGCGAACATGTTAAGATTCTGTTGGAACCCATGAAATAGGACTGACAGGCAGAACCTGACAGAACAGTTATGTGACCCTGCTCCTGCAGCTTATTTACATCATTTACATAGGCTGGTAACTCCAGCTCAACCTGAGAATGAGGGGCTTGGGAGTCACTACTGAGAAAGCAGGAGCATCTCAACAGGGAAATGACACATCCCTGCAGCTGGAAAGATCCATTTTAGGAGGCAAACTGAACATATAAATTGCTAATGAACTATCCCTTTCCATCTAGCACAGCTAGCAAAACTGCAGATGGTTGATTCCCCCTGGGATAAGAAATAGGTGAAGCTGGGGTATTAGTTAGCTTCCAGGTTATCTGCAAGGAGCAAACAGCCATGTCTTGCTGCCTTTTCCACAGCAGGAATCAGAGTGAGTGGTATTTGCTGCCTGGCTCTCCCAGCCCCTTGGCCAGCCGGTACACAGCAGGGCTTCCTGGCTTTCCTTAGGGCTTCTGTCCCAATATTTGCTTAGGACAAATGCAATGCTTCTCTGCTTCCCTGTATCCATTTCTTCTGCCTTCTCTGCCTTTCCTTACAAACCCACAAGCCTCCAAAAGCCAGCATTCAACAAAAGGTCCCTGCATGCACAAGCCTTTGCATTGGGCAGTGATGCTCACCTGCATTAGGGGTCGAGGCACTAATGTTTCTGTTCGCTGCTCTACAAAAGATTAATTGTTTTCATGCAGCCATCTGCACTGGAGGCCAAGGGTTACACCCTGCCCACGACAATACATACCATGTACGAGCAAATACCCAGAGTGCCGTGTATAGATGAAGGCTCTTGCCTCTCAGGCATCCCGCTCAGTGCATGCCACAGCATCAGGGATGGGTGGCAGGGAGGGTTTGTGTTGCCTAGCATGCCCTGGAGTACTTGCCCACAGGCACCAGCCGACTCCCTCTCCACCTCTGCCAGCAAGCACTGACCTCAGCGCCTGGGCTGCAGAGGTTGCTGGATCAAGAAAATATCGGGTCACCCCACATGCCTACAGGACAGAGAATCAAACTCAGTCTTGGGTCTCACTAACTCATCAGAGCGGGCTTGGCAAAACGAATGCCAGTGCTTTGGCCAAGATCTCCAAAGCTGGCAGCCAAAACCTTTTGCAAACAGCAGGGTCTGTGCTCTGTGCCTGCTGCAGCTCTGCTGACCGGCATTTGCAGGCTGCAGCATGATGGCTGCACCCAGCTGTGTCAATCTGTTTCCACCTCTGAGCTGACTATAGCTGAAAGACAGATGACCTGTTATATATTTTCTTACCTTTAACTATTCCCACATGATCAGAGTGTTTCTGGCATATAGATAATAGGTCCACTCTTGAAGTCTTTATCAGGGCCAGGTTGTCACTGGTCCCTGCAACACCAGCTGTACAGAGGAAGATTAGAAGGAGCAATCAGATTTCCATTTGTTCAAAGCAAAGTCAGGAGAAATTTCTATACTTAGAGATGGTAACAAGCTGCTTTTCATTGTATTCAATGGGCAGAGCCTCGCTCAAAAAAGAGCTGGAGCATCTCCCACTGAACACCATTCACCTGCAGAGCAAGCCAGGAGAGAAGGCTACATTTTCCAGAAGGTGTTTCAGCTTGGACATTATCACATTTCTCCTTCAAAAGAGGAATGTAATCAAGCCACTTATACAAGTAAAACTCCCAGAACAGCTCCACCTAAGTGCAAAAGGAGTAAGAATTCAAACTGTGGTCTAAGGTGAGCCAAACATCTATTTGCCTGTTATTCATGTTTATTTACCATGTTATTCATGAAGTGGATTGATGTCCTTGAAGAAAATGCACGACTTGTGTCTTACACTCAGATGGATTCACTCACTTGTGGAATTTATCCCTTGATACCATTGTCTGATGCAGGCTTTCCTTCACACACACACATCTGCAGACAGCAATTTCCTATTACAGATGCTGCCCATCACATCCATGTTCCTTTCTTCCACACACAAGCAATTGAAACATAGGCACTTCAGAGCAAACTGACATGGCCAAGGAAGTCTGGCCTCAGCTTCCCTGTGGTTCAGCACAAGCCCAGAAGAAGGGCCTCATGCAGAGGGCAGTGTCTAGCCAGCCATCCTGGCCAGCATTCTGTGACCCAAGCCAAAGACACCCTGCACAACGCAGTCTTTTTCTCCAGGCTCCGTGTTCTAAGTGTTCCCTGGGAGCTCTCTGCACAGACAGAAAGGGAAGCAATGTTAATGATGAGGGGCTGTACCCAGACCAAGATGGGGTGGCTGAAACCTCCAGAACTGCTACCCAAAGCAGAATGCATGCTTCCAGGCAGACAGTAGCTGACGTTGTCAGATGTACTATTCATGAACAAGCAGGAGAATGGAGTTAAGTGTGAGCTGCTAGGTGTTTCAGGCCCTGCCTTCCTGGGCAATGTCCACTTGCTCCTCCATGGGTGGAGCACATGAGTGGGAACTCTGAGAGCTTTCTGAAGAGTGTGTGTTGGCCCCACATGCTAAGATGCACTCTCCACTGAAGTCCATCTCCTCAATAAAGGGGAAAATGGAGAAGATGGAGACATCTGCTGGGAAGCTGTCAAGTTTATTAGATACATGCAGGTTTGGGGACGGAACAGCAAGAAGATCTCAAGGAATCTGAGCTCAAAGAAATAAAGGCAACTTCAAAAGGCACAAGCAGACCAGCAGAATTGCTTAAAAACAATAATTTTTTGCTAGCAGTACAATTGAAAACACCTGAGAATCAAATCAGGATTCAGCCCTATCCCCCTGCCTGGAATTGCAGCTGCTATTGATTCTGGGCACTAGATCTTAGGAAAGCTCCTCTGTAAACTCCTGACACTGGCCATTACAAGTGATCCCAGATGTGGAAGGATTTATGGGATCCCCACACTTTAAAATATGCACAGATTAAAGAGTGTGTTAATTCTAAAGCTAGAGGAGGTGGTGCTCACGCCCCCTCTGCTCTTGTCAGTGTCAGGGTGTCAGCAGTGCCACAAGCTGGCAGGGGCAGACTGGGCTTGGCATGAAGACCATGAAGCCATGGCAGCTCATGGAGTGCCTCAAGGCATCCACAAACAGGGACTTGGAAAAACACATTTAGAAATGTTCTGTCACAATGCATGTGAAATGGCTTAGTGTCTATCAGGAAATCTGTTGCAAATCACAAATCACCTGCAGTTAATAGTCCTTACCCAGGACTGCTCTTTCTCATGACTTGAGCCACCTTGCCATGGCAAAGAGAAAGGATGTGCTGGAGGAGTCTGGATGCTGGGACAGTGCTGTAACCTGCTGGAGCTTCTACAGGCCCTCTACCAGCACTACAGCTTTTCCTTTCAATTTCATCTCTCAGCTCCCAGCCAGAGATCCACTCAGCAAAAATGGGGACACCAAAGAATGGAAAGTCAGTATTTGTATCCTCTGCAAAGTCAAAAAGCAACCTGGTCCACGTTCCACACAATGCCAGGGAAAAAATTTGCATTGATTCAGGTCAGAATGAGATCAACCGCTTCGTACTGACAGAGTAAATGAGGCTGTTTGCAGTGGTAAATACCAGGTCACAGAAGGCAACTTTTGTCTGTGGCAGTAAGGCAGGAGTGTATCTCCTCACTGTGTATACTTGTGAGTGTCACTGCAAACAGCAGCATCACTAGAGGCAAGTTGATGCTGTATAATTTCCTTGTCATTTGCCTTTAACAAAACAGTATTCTTTAAAGTAAAGAAAATAAAATCTACTTGAGTGGAAAGCTGGATGTGCAGCCATTTGGTGGGGTTTGATTCTGGACCATGAATCCAGCAAAACTAGCTGCTGGCCCGTGTTGACACACATCTCTGACTTGTCTGTGAGCTCTCAAAACTAATGATCAATATGTTGTCTGTTGCGGTAAACAGACATTTTTTAAAGATTCCTGCTTCATAGTCCACATAAGAATATGATTTCCATGCCTGTTAAATAACGATAGATTTTATGACAGCAAATGTAAGATCTGTCATGTGATTGGGATAAACTTTTGCTGATAATCCAATGTCTGATCCTATAGCAAAGTAGCTTGTGCTTCGCTCCTCCAGTGCAGTATCCATTCACCTTTTGCAGTCTGAGCTCAGGGCAGTCTCTCAGGCTGCATCCTCCCTTTTGCTGGGATGTAACCAGGCAAGGGAGAACAAGCTCAAAAATACACCAAGACCTCCTGTGTTTCATAGAATCATAGAATTGTTTCAGTTGGAAAAGATCTCCAAGATCATTGAGTTCAACCACTGACCTAACACCACCGTGGCCATTAAGCCATATCTCAAAGCCATGTCTACATGTTTTCTGGTCATATCCAGGGACAGTGACCCCACCACCTCCCTGGGCAGCCTGTTCCAATGTCTGACCACTCTTTGGGCAGAGAAAATTTTCCTAACATCCAATATAAACCTTCCCTGGTGCAACTTGAAGCCATTTCCTCTCATTCTATCACTGGATACTAGGGAGGAGTTTCAAAATAGCTGGGGAGAGGGAAGCCACCCAGATTTGCAGGATCCTTCCAGAATATCATTTCTTGTTCTTGTGTGTATTTTAATGTAGGGATTGATGTCAACTCTATGTGCTTGCTTAGGTAATGGCAACCCACAGTTGTTTCTAATCTTCCTTGAACACCTAGCACAATATGAGACTATGTTAAATTTACTATATTACACTCTGTACCTGGGTGGGAGGTTGTGTAGGGCTGTGAATCCTGTGTGGTGGCACATGGTGCCCACCCTAGCCAGGTATCAAAAATACCAGCCACTCCTTCTTAGAAAAGAACTTCACTTTTTGCTGGCTGGTGGGATTCAGAATAAGTGACAGATACCATAAAGTTCTCATTAACAACAGAGATCAAACCAGAAAGGCATCTTCCCAAGGCCTGCTGCTTCAGGTTAGTGGCACAGCCGCCACACAAATGCTTTAAAACTGCCAGATCAAGACCTAGACAAGCTGTTTGAAACCCCACAGATCCCTGCACTGCTCTGGGTGACATTTTCTTCTGCTTCTGCAGCTTCTAAGGTGAATACCTTGTAAAACTGTTGGAGATGAAGGTATCAAACAGCTGCTCAAGCCCTGCAGAAAAAGACGAGCACTGCTACCAAGTATTTGTGATGTGCTACCCCACGGAAAGAGAAAATGCTCTCCTTCAGCAGCAAATAGTAAGTGTATCAAACAAGAAAATCTAGAAAATGTATTAATGCCAGTGTCATGAGGGCTATGTAATCTGTCCTTAAAATGAAGGCCATGGGATTCTCATGCTAGGCACTGTTCCCCTGGAATGATGTATGCTGTGGGTTTACATGAGGCAGAGGAGCTAGTTCCCATTGAAGGAGTGGAAACTCATTCTTCATTGCCTTGATCCTGAGTCAGGAATCTCCGCCTCTCTGAATATACATGAAATCTACCCCAGGCAGAGCAGTCCTGGTGTTGGGTGATCTGGCCAGAGCAACTCCTGAGTTGGGCAGTGCAGTGCTGTGTCTCTGCTTCAGATTATCTTATTAGCACACTCAAATTGAGGAGGCCATCAGGGATGCTCTCAGAATTGAGTCAAACATTACAAGACCCTCCTTTTGGACCTACACAGCTTCCCTGAGGAAGGAAGGGGCAAAGAATAGGATGCTCAGATTGCCCCAGCCACTTCTGGGGAAAACATTTGCTTTAGATAAGTGGCATGTAAAGGAGAGAGGATTCCTCTCTGGCTGGCTGCTAGGGTTGATAGTTAAATATTTATCATGTCTGAATTAGCATAGTGAAAGCTCAATTCATCAATTTGTTCTGGTTTGTTTGTAAAAAGGGGGGGAGGGGGCAGGCACCCTGCCGGGAATGGAACTGTGGGTGGGCAGGGTGTGCATGCTGCCTCCATTGTGGGTCTGCAGTGTGGCTCCCTGCTGGCACTGAGACTTGTTGCCCCATTGGCTTACACCTTCATTAGGGTCAGGCAAGAGGCTGGCTATGGACAGAGCTGCAGGGATCCCTCCTCTCCCTCAAACCCATCTGCCCAGGGTGCATCCCCAGGCCAGTGGGGAAGCTGTGGGGAGTAGCCTGGTCAGGCAGCACCAGCCAGGGGCTGCCCACATCAGGGCCATGGAGGGTGTGGGATGCCCTGGAAGGGTTAAGGCTTCTTTTCAGGCCGAAATCCCCCAACAGAAGGCAGGGTCAGCCTCGGAGCTGAAATCTAAGTGCTAATGACTGATGCCCTTCACCCTACCGCTGCCTCCAAAGGCGAGTGCCCTGGATGAGCCGGGGCCGGAGAGCGTTTAACATTTGAACTTCTTGTCGTCTGTGAGGCAGCAGGCCGTTGTGCGCGGGGTCACTGACCCCCAGCCCCACTCCCCCCCAGCCCCTCAGCTGCCTCACAGCCCTAATTGAATGACAGATGGTCAGCGGCAGAGAAAGGACAGGAGCAGGGGCCCATGCCCCTGGTGCTCCTGCCCACACACTCTCTGTGCCAGCCAGCACCACAGCCCAGCAGCCACATACCTTGGGGAGATGGGGCAGTGGACAGAGCTGGGCTTGGGGTGCTGCACTGGGGTCACCCTGTGGCCAGGAGCAGCCCTCCACAGCCCAACCCCAGCAACTTGACATTCATTCCCATCCCTTTGCCATGCAACAAAACATCACTAAATTCATGAAGGCCTGACTAGCATGGAGTGGCTGAGGTGTCTTGCTGCTCCTGGGGCAGGGAAGGCATAGGGAGGCACTGGGCACCCATGGGGTTGTGGAGCAGCCATGCAGATCCTGTGCAGGGGAGGTAGCACTGTGGTCAGCCCCTTCCCCTGCCTGAGGCCCCAGGAGTCGCTCTCTCCCCACAATGCCTCAAATCAAGGGTACTGGACATGTCCTGCCGTGGACAGAGGATGCCACAGGTGACAGGAAGGGCCTTACTGGAACTGCAAAGGAAACTGGAAATGGTTCTTAAGAGGACCCAGACTCTGGCCCTGCCTCCAGCCTGCAGCCTTCCAGCTTCCATCCAGACAAAGGGGAGGCTGGGGAGGCTGGGGTGGGCCCTTTGGGGGCAGGAGCTATGCCTGCTGGCTGATGAGCACAGCCCTGGGCCCCCTGCTGCAGCCCGCGGTCCCTTTAACAGAGAGCCGTGATTCCCACAATTACTGGGATTACAAGGAAAGGGTTATCGATTTGCAGCCTGCACTGTGTGATCAGCGCCCAGGCAGCCCCCCCGGCCCACCTCTCCTACTGTAAGCACGAAACCATTTATAAATGTTTTATTTCACTGATCGCCTCACCCTTGCTGCATAATAATAACCCCAGCAGCATGGCGATATATTCTCTCCACTCCCCCTTTCCCTGTGCCCACAGCCTGCAAAAGGCACCAACGTGATATGCAACAGCCCCTGATTTGTGTGTATGTTTTAATTACCACCGCTGAAACCTGTACACAAGCATAAAAAAGGGTGAGGAAAGGGAGAGCAGGCCCAGACGGCAGAGGCAATGGCAGCCTAATGCACCGCTGGCTGACAGCGACTTCCGCTCAGGCACCTTCTCCAGATCGAACCCTTCGATTGTAACTGAAACAATTTGCATACTGATTCCTCTCATAGCCTCCCGATCCATAACCAGCCAGGCAGCTATTCAAATGCAAGTAGCATCC
The DNA here is from genome assembly GCF_027791375.1 of Indicator indicator. NCBI lineage: Eukaryota > Metazoa > Chordata > Aves > Piciformes > Indicatoridae > Indicator > Indicator indicator. Next base: position 9,940,034 of record NC_072025.1, read on the forward strand.
CTAAATGCAAGGCTAGACTGACCAAAATGCGCTGTCCAACAAGCAGGAGGAGAAGAAAAAGCCCTTGATTATTATTTCTATTTTTGTTCCTTTTAACCTTTAAAAGATTTAGCTGGAAGCTGTTTGTTTATGGCTGGGAATGTAAGAGAGAGAATTGATCCTGGACTGGACTTAAAGATGGAGCAAAACGGGGCACTGGAGAGATTTTTGGTTGTGGTTTTTCTTTTTTTCTTTTTTTTTTCTTTTTACCTAAGCCACAAACAGAGGCTCTTTTGGGGTGAAAGAGAGTCTGTCCTCTCTCCCACCCCTTCCTCCACCAAAACCGACTCAGATCCTGCAGACTCAGGGATACACAAATTGTTGCCTCTGGTGCATGTTGGGCTGATGAAGAACATATAATTCTGGCTGTAAATTCTTGCATTTAAGTTGGTCCAATAAAAGATCTCTCCTACACCTTGTGAGGCTTTGGTACTTTATTTTTTAACAGGACTGGAGTGGCAGCCTTGGTGGTTGCATTTTTTTTCTTCTTTTTCTTCTTCTCATTCTCATTTGAAATTATGCAGGTAGATTTTTTTTTTATTTTGATTTTTCTTCTCTTAGGGGGCAAATGTGGGAGGCGAGCCCGCATCGGATGCCCGTCCCGGCGGCGTGAAGCGGACGGTGGGGTAAGCGTGCCCAGTGGGGCAAGGAGCGAGCGGAGGGCCGGGCCGGGTGGGGCGGGGCGCGCAGCGGCCGCGGGCGCGCAGCGGCGGTGGGAGGGCGGTGGGCTGTCGGAGCAGGGCCCGGGCGGGGACCAGGGCCCGGGCGGCTCCCGCGGCCTCCCCCGAGCCCGCGGAGCGGGGTGTGCGCAGACGAGGGAGGGAGCCTCACCCACTGCCTCCGCGCTCGCGGAGCCCGGCCGCACGCCCGAGTGGGGCCGGTCGCGGAGCCGGCTTGTTCGCCGCCCGCTCCATGTGGCTGCCCGCCCCCCCTCCGCCGCCGCGCAGCCCTGTGCAGGCTGCGGCAGCAGCCCGCCGGCATGTCCAAGGCGAGAAAGGTGCCGGAGCTCTGCCGGCCTCCATGTTTGGGGCTGTTCCTTGCTAAATTCACCGTGAGCGTCCCCGAATCGATCCCGATCATATTCTGCGAATAAGGGTCCCGGTTTTATTTTAGTTAGGATGAAGTGCGGTGCTAAGGCTCCTGCGGGTTGAGTGGAATCGATTGAGGGCTGGTTTCTCTGCAGGTTCGGGCGCTGCAGAGACCGGTGGCACGGAGCCCTAGCGTGTGACTGCCGTGTCGCTGTACACAGGAATAAATGATGGGGATACGTAGATATTTTATTTAGCGACAGCGAAGGGAAAGCTTTTAGGCTGCCGTGAAGCTGGCTGGCTCCTCGTCTCACTAAAATTCCCATTTGCCTCGGGCTACGACCTGTTATTTGACCTTTAGACACCCTGGAAGACAGCAGAGTTTTCCTTTCAAAACAGCGATAAGGCGAAGGGATGGGATGACTCGTCCGAGAGGACTCAGGCCCGGGCCCCTGGTCGGCCGAGGGGCGAGCAGCCCTCTCGTTGGGGCGGGGTCGGGGGGAGCCCAGGGTGACACTCGTTCATTTCTATTTCATTTGAAAACATTTGGTGGTTGTAGATCTTTCTCTGGTTTGTTGCATCACCACAGCTCACCCCTTAAAACAGTAATTCAAGATGTAAGTAAAAGTGTTTTCATTTTTATTGATCCTGCTAACATCTTTCATTACCTAACACGTAACCACAACAAATGATTGCTCATTTGATACGGAGAATTTTATCGACGCTCTCTGCAGTCGGGGCGCGAATCCCAAATCCCGGCGGCGTTGGGAGCAGAGAGGCGCGGTGCTGCGCGGAAGCTGCTCAGGCACTGCCCGAGCCCCACGGCTCCCTATCCGGCGGCATCTCGTCGCCCTCCGCCCCGGCTTCTGCCCCGGGTGCACGTCGGCGGGGCCAGGACCACCTGCCCTCAGCACTTCCCCTGCCGAGAAGCAGAGGGCAGCTCCGGGAAGGGGAAGGCAGAAAAGCCCCCGCTTGCGCCGGCCCCGACGGGGCGCACGGGGCCAGGCCCTGGGCCGCAGCGTGCGGAGCCGGCCTACGGGCTGGGGGGGACAGGATGTGCAGCCGCCCCTGCCCTCACGTTTCGTTTCCGCGCAGCGAAATCCAACAAGTAGAGGGAAGAGAAACGGCCACACCGCCGGCATCGGCTCGGCCACCGTGCATAGTCTGCCCCAGCTCCGGGAGTGCCGGGATGCACAGCTGTCCTCTCGCCCCTTCTGTTTTTTTTTCCATTTCCTTTTTTTTTTTTTTTAATATACGCTAAATATATATTTTTAAGGGATATTTTGCTTAAATAAACCAAACCAAACAAAACAAAACAAAAAAAGAAATCCACAAACCTTTGTGTCAATAGGGGATGGCGAACGATTTGAAACAGCGGATCCTGTTTCATTTACACGATCCCTTTCAGCTAGCGGCGTGAAATGTTTTTCAGATATTAAACAAATGCTGCTATTTTAACTGTCTTTGAAGGTATTCTTTTTGTCATTAATATTAGAATCGAAGGCAAGTTTATGAGGAGATGCTCGAAGAATTGGTTTCGATGCAAGAGACTACAGTGAAATTAAGATAGGTGGATTCTTTATTAAATGATTTTTGGTCTTCTGTGGCTTTATGAAAATAAAAGGCAGCACTTTGTCATTTTTAACAATGTAAGTAGCCAATAAATCTAATTTTCACATTGATTTCTGTAGGAATTAAGTGATATCTACACTATCTGCTGTGAATTGTTTATGGAAACAAGTGCGACTTTCTCCTGGTGGAAGCTGGTTTTGAAAATAATAATTACAAAAGTATCTTTTAAAAATTGCTACTGAGAGACAGCAGTGCTTGAAAGCACAAACAAATATATATCTGTGAGTTTGACCGTGCGTATCTGAGATGGCATCTAGACAAAGACTTGTATAGAATGCGTTCAGATGGGCACAGGAGAGCATTGTAGGGAAAAATGTCTAATACGAATTAATTAGCGAGGGGGACAGCTGATGGAGCCCTTGGTCTGGCGCCCGGAAAAATAGGGGGGAAAGGGAGAGGAAAAAAAAAATGTGAGCGAATATGTTTGCTCGTAGATGTAACTAATAAAGACCTCAGCTCTGAAACCTCGGGCGCTGCGAGCAGCCTTGCCTGATTAAAACGTGTCCCTGCCCTAACTGATAACTCAGAGAGCGGTGCCCTTCCCTGAACGCTGGCAGAGCATCACCTCTGGGCAACCTGCGCGGCCCGTTAATCGCACTTTTCCCTAAATAATAAACCACGCTAACGGTGTTCGCTGGAGCGCTATTAATCCCTCTTGTGCTTCCGCCCGTGAATATGGGCACAAGCACTCGTCTGTCCCGCAGCGGCGCGGGGCGCAGGGGGCAGGTTTTTTCTCGAGTTCCAAGGAGGGGCCGCGGAGGGGGAACCAGCCCCACACCTCTCGCGGGCTGGCCCGCTGCGGGCGGGAGGTCGGGGCAACAGCAGCCCGACTGCAGGGATGACCTAGCAGGCACACGCTCCGCGGGCGGGAGGGCTTGGCCCGGCCCCGCGTGTCCAGAGTGCGTCGTGGGCGGTGGCTCCGGGCCCTGGTCGCTCCCCGGGGAGGAGGAGCGCGGGATGGGACGGCTCTCTGTCCCTTTCTCCAGTTACCCTGAGCTTAGCCCATGCCTCGGGTGAGCTCCCAGCGGGCCACCGGCCGGGATGGGCTCACAGCGGAGTCCCCGAGGAGGGAGTCCTTTGCACCCTGAGGGCTGTTCTCCTGCAGGGTTCCTAAAGCATCCTGGCAGGACCTGAAGCACAGGGGTGCAGACCGCCGCACCCAGAACCATGTGGGTCACTCGTGGATCACACGTATCCTCAGGGGCCACCCCGGTTCGGGGGGGAAGCGCCAAACTGGTCCCAGCCTGCCTGCGAGAAGGCAGCAGCGTAGAGTTCAAACAGATCAAACTATCAGAAGTTATTTATCCGGTTTCATAAATTATGTCCTCGTTATCTACAGCCCCTTTAATTCATACTCCTGTCCACTTGATTGCGGGGTTTCAGCAGATAAAAAGTTTATAAGTTGGTCGGGTTCTTGTTTTCCTTTTTCCATCATTAACATCATTAATATAAGCTATCAATAACCCTGTCGTTTGGAGCATAGCTTCACAGTATTGATCTGCGCAGCTATTCATCTCTGCCATAGAAGACACGGAATAATTTTCGCATTACAGTAGCTTGGATTTGCTTTTAATTCATATTTAAAGCTGCAACTGGCTCTGTGGAGCTCTCTGCGAAAGACTAGAGGCGCCTAATTAATAATAAGTTAGAAACGAAGGAAGGCACCAGCGGATAAATAATTAATACAGACATCTCTGTCTCTTTGAATATTGCTACTTTAAAAATTTAGACTTACCAGGGCCGTACTGTAAGTCTGTAAGTTATATTGAGGAGATGATTTAAGAAAGCTTTTTTTTTTTTTTTCTGAAATACAATGCTGAATTATTTACGGTGTTTTGCAATCTTCCATAAGTTCCTTCATTAACAAGCGCTGCGGTTTGCGCTGGGGAGTGCGGGAGAACGCGGCTGCAGGGAACGATTGTGGCGGCTCGGCCAGGCTCGGTGCCCCGCTGCTAGCCCCGCGTCCCCCAGCCTGGACAGGCACTAGTGCCAAGGGGCGTGCAAGGGAGCAGAGGGGAGCTCCGCGCCCTAGAACGGGCAGCAGGGTCTGCTGGCAGGCTGGGAGCAAGCCCCGCCACTGAACTGCTGCCTCCCGGGGTTCCTGCCGTTTTCCCCTGGCCCGGGGACGAGCGCTGCGGGGGGACCCGGGACCCCTCTCCTCTCCAGGCAGGCACCCGCCCGGACGCAGCTTCCCCTGAAAGCCGGGCCCTCCCCCGCCTGCCCCGGCCACTGCAGCCCTCTGTTCTCTGTCTGCCCCCGACAGATGTATCTGTTTTTGTCACCAATCAAGTTTCCAAGAAGCTCGACGGGGGAAAGTCTGGAAAAGTTAATCCCCCCCGGCAGCTGTTGGCTTTGGGAGCCTTCCAGCGTCACCTTTGACACGCTCCCCGTGCGAGAGGTCCCGGGTGCCGCAAGCTGTCACCGCGCAGGAGGCGCGGAAAGTCGCGCAGGGACTGGAAGGTTCGGCGGGCGGCAGCGAGCACGCATGACATGGGAAAAAAATAGTAAAATAATAATAACAACAAATAAAATGTCCTCCGTCCGGTCCTCCCCAGCATACTGCGATCGCTGCCCCGGCCCGGGCCGCCCCGTCCGAGCGGGCCCTAATGCTCGCACGTTGTTTGCCGGCGTCAGGCGGGAGATTATGGCTGTTTCATGGTGTCATTATCTCGGATTTAAAAAGCACACACACACAACGCAATTCAAACAAGCAAAGTTGCGTTTTAAGTCCTCTCCGAGTATCTGCTGATCAAATAAAGACTTAAGGGCGGTAACGATTATTCTGTTAAATATATGGTACTTGACTGCACGAGCAGTAATTGATTAGCGTACCGAAATGATCTCTCCTCGGCGCTCCCCTCTCCGCCGGCGGGGCGGGAGGCTCCGCCAGGGAACCGTGCCGAGCTCCGCGCCGAGGGGAGTCCATGGCCGGACAATCCCGACAGCCGGGGCGACGTGCCTGCTTCATCTGCCCAGCCCCGGGTCCCTGCGAGCCCGTCGCGGGGTCGTGGGGTACCCACCGTCCGAGCCGGGCCCGGGCACCGTCGGGGAATGGCGGCACTGCCGCTCCTACGCGGTCCTCCGCGCCGGAGGCTTTTCCACACCAAGGCCAACCCGTCGTGGGGATCCCCCCGAGGAGTAAAGAGAAAGAAAGCATTTTTTGAAAGAAAAGATTCCTTTAGGGCTGGGGGAAGATGGGTGCGAATCCACGAGCACTCTTTTCTAAGCCTGTAAACTGAACCGAGACAGAGGCTGCCGTGTAACAGGACTCTCCAAATGGTTCAGGGTTGTTTTTATGCTCATCTCTTAAAGAAAATTTCGATGCTATAATTTCTTATAAACTCGAAGGAGTAACTTATATTGGCTATGATATTTACTTTGGTAGCTAATCGCTAACCAAATGGAGATGATATATTTTTAATTAAACTGTAAATTGTGTTCAGATATTGATAATGAAGAATCTTACAACGTTTCGATTAGATCCGTGACATCACCTCGTGTTGGCCCGGGAAACAATCACAGCCGTTCGCTTCAGCCCGAAATGCTCTCGATAATTTTGTTTTATTTTACCCTTTTTCAGTTTTTCCTGAGATCATTAATTAGGTTTCTGGTCTATTTGTTCTTCTTTCTCGGATGCACTTTTCCTTATGTATCCCTAGCTAGGGGACACTGTTCATGTTAACATTACAAAAATTCATAAAGGTGTGGAGGCTTTTCGGGCTGGTGTTGTACACACAAGGATCTGTATGTATTTTGTAGCACAAAATAAAACGCAGAGAAGCTTCGTCTGCTCAGGGACAGAGCGCGGAGGTAAGGGATGTCTTTCGGAGACGTGGTTCGACGGCACTGAGTTCCTACAAATACTTGTGTGTGTTTCTCTTAATTGCAGGAAATAAATAAACCCTCTATGGAAATTCTGCATTTATTGGGGGAAAAAAACTCGGGCTGCTGGCTTCCAGGGCGTACACGCAACACGCTTAGCAGATGGTTGTCGTGATTTCAAAAGTTTCCTGCGAGCTTGCCCGGCTTCTAGGGCTCTTTTTAGCTCACGGACCGTGCACACACACACACAGAGGCTATATACACGCATACGGCTGGTCAGCAGCCCACGTCGGCCTACCAGGGTACTGTCCTCCGTCGGACATGTCCACGAGGGACTGTGACATGCAGTCGTGCCTGGGCGACAGGCACCGGGTGCCGCCCGCTCAACCCCGGGACTCGCCGCGGGTGGGGCAAACGGGCCAGGCAGTTCGGAGCGGCGAGCACGGTCCCCAGGCCGTCCCTCGCGGACGTGGACACCCCGCTACTCGCAGGCGTTGTTTCGGGGACGGCTAGAGCAGGAGCGCGGGACCAGACGTCCGCGCCCTGCCCTTCCGCAGCTGCTCGGTATTTTGGGGCGAAAGCGTGGGGCAAGGGCTCTCGCTGCCTCACGGCACCAGTGCACTGACGAGTCCCTACGGCCTCTGCGTGGGCTCCCGAGCAGCCCGCTGCCCCACGCAGTGAGGAAACCTCCACGGCCCTTGTCTCTCTGGTTCGGGTAATACCTTCTAGGGAAGTAACCCCAGGGTTTACTTTCAGGTCCCTACCGGGGTAACTCTCGCTCGAGAACCGGCTCCAGTCTCCGGTCTTACGGTGTGCACCCGCCGTGGGGCTGGTGGCTCCTGGCAGTGGACTCACGGCTCCCCTTGGGGAAGGGGCCTAAGAGCTTTTGACAGGGCGAAGAGAGAGTGAAGGCCTCCCCTTACAACCGGGGAGCTGAAGAGTGAGTCGGGGTGCTCTCGCTTTGCATTCCACCGGCGGTAGGTTTGCCAGGGCAGGTGCTCCAGTCCTGAGTCTCCCTAGAAAAGCCTCCCGGGTCCCGGGGCAAGCCCCAGCGCAGAGGGGATCTGCTGGCTGGCCCCGAGCCTTCGCGACGGCAGCGCGGGGTACCCGAGAACTCCCGCAAGCCCTGACGGCGCCCGGGGCGAAGCGCGGCGGCCAGGCTGTCAAGTGGGGCGGGCTTTGTGCTCTGCCCGCCCGGGGCCTCCCGTTTGTGGCCCCGCGGCTCTCCCGCAGAGCGCCTCAGCTCGCCCCGTCCCTCCTGCCGTTCGGCGCCGCGCACACGCTGCACTCTGCCCGGCGTGGTTCGTTATTGTTAATGGGCGAACAATAGGCACATCTGCCCTTTCTTCCAGCATAAAGACACCTTAGCTAACGAGAGGGAGCTGGCGGGTGGGCTCGCTTTTTCTTCCCCCTCCTCCTTTTCTTTCTTTTAGGAGAAAAAAATAAAAGAAAACCAGCGGCATGTCCGGCTGCTGGGCGCCTCGGGGCATATGCTCGCTTTGCACCGCCGGGCACAGCCCCCGGGCTACTCAGGGTCCCGGGCAGGGGCTGTAAAAGTCCCTCCCCATCGCATTGCTTGGCTGAACACAGCAGGATGTCGCGGCTGGGGAGGAGACAGGGCGAGAGCTTGGGGGAGGTCGAAAGATGAGGCGCAGGGGGAGCCCGGCTGGGCCCAGGACACAACACTGGGGGGCTTCCCTGTGTCCTTCCCCAGGCTGGGCAACGGGAAGTTTCCCGATAGGGCAGCACACAGGAGCGATCCAAGAGCCGGCCGGCGTGTGAGGACCGACGGCTACGGGACAGCGTGGGTGGACGCAAAGGTGGGGGTGAATGGGACATGGCGGGCACAGCTCGTGGGCTCCCCAGCGCAGGGCGATCTCACCCCCGGAAGCTCACCGTGAGGTGAGGAGGCTCCGCGTTCACAGAAAACGCGGAGTCACCGAAGGGGTGGAGCGGACGGCTCTCATACCCGGGAGCCGCCCGCACGGCGGAGTGGGTGGCCCTTTGTGCCCAGCGGGGCAGGGATGAAGGCAGGGGGGAACCTGCGATAAGACCCGAAGCGACAGCACAGAGCAGCACACCACCAACAACTCTGAGCACCGCCGCGTGGGGCTCGCATCCTTAATAGGGGCTGTGACGTCACGGGGCGGAGCCAGCACGGAGGGGGCGGTGCGGCGGGGGCGCGGCGCGCATGCGCCGTTTCGGCGGCCGCGCCGCTGCAGCAGCGGAGCCGTGTCCAAACGGCGGAGTGCAGAGAGAGCCATGGCTAGAGATGGCGAGGGACGCGGCCAGACACCCGCCGCGGCTGCAGAGCCCGGCCTGAGGGAGCGGGGGCCCTAGGACCGACACGACGGGGGAAAAAAAAAAACAAACAAAAGCCCCAACAAATAAATAAATTACAAAAAAAGGGGAAAAAAGGGGAAAAAAAAGCAAGCAAAGCCACCAGCCCGGCAGGAGCAGCAGCACCGCCACCAGCTCGCCCGCCGCCGACCCGCGGGAGGAACCGGCCCGCGGCCGCCGCGAAGAGCTCCGGGACGCCCCACCGCCCACCAGATAGATGTGCGGTCCAGCCGCCCGCACGGCCGACGATGAACGCGCAGCTGGCGATGGAGAACATCGGCGATCTGCATGGGGTGAGCCATGAGCCGGTGCCCGCCGCCGCTGACCTGATGAGCGGCAGCCCTCATCACCGGAGCGCAGTGGCCCACCGCGGCAGCCACCTGCCAGCCCACCCGCGCTCCATGGGCATGGCGTCCATCCTCGACGGCGGCGACTACCACCACCACCACCGGCCGCCCGACCACGCGCTGACGGGCCCCCTGCACCCCACCATGACCATGGCCTGCGAGACACCCCCCGGCATGAGCATGAGCAGCACCTACACCACATTAACCCCTCTGCAGCCTCTACCTCCCATCTCGACAGTCTCGGACAAGTTCCCTCACCACCACCATCACCATCACCATCATCACCACCCCCACCAGCGGATACCGGGCAACGTGAGCGGCAGCTTCACGCTCATGCGGGACGAGAGGGGTCTGGCGTCTATGAACAATCTCTACACCCCTTACCACAAGGATGTTACCGGCATGGGGCAAAGCCTCTCTCCGTTATCTGGATCGGGCCTGGGGAGCATCCACAACTCCCAGCAAGGGCTGCCCCACTACGCTCACCCCAGTGCGACCATGCCCGCCGAAAAAATGCTCACCCCAAACGGATTTGAAGCCCACCATCCTGCCATGTTAGCCAGGCATGGCGATCAACACCTCACCCCCACATCCGCTGGCATGGTGCCTATCAACGGGATCCCACACCACCCCCATGCCCACTTGAATGCCCAGAACCACGGGCAGATTCTGGGCTCGGCCAGGGAGCAAAACCCTTCTGTAACTGGTTCGCAGGTCAACAGTGGAAGTAATTCAGGGCAAATGGAAGAAATCAATACCAAAGAAGTAGCTCAGAGGATCACCACCGAGCTCAAGCGATACAGCATCCCCCAGGCTATCTTCGCCCAGAGGGTGCTGTGCCGCTCTCAAGGGACTCTCTCAGACCTGCTGAGGAACCCTAAGCCCTGGAGCAAGCTCAAATCCGGCCGGGAGACCTTCCGCAGGATGTGGAAGTGGCTCCAGGAGCCGGAGTTTCAGAGGATGTCTGCTCTGCGGCTGGCAGGTGAGCCCGCTGTGGGGCGGTCGGGGCACGGCAGTGGTGGAACTGGGGCCCCGGGCCTGTCCAGGCCACCCCGGTCCCGATGCCTGCCCCTGAAGAGCAGCCCTGTCCGCCCTCCGCTGCTCCGCTTCTCTCCTCTCCCCGCTCCCTCTCCCAGTTCCGCGCACCGGCACTGTCCAGTTCCTCCGCGACAGGCTCCCGGCTGCCAAACAAAGCCGAGCCGGGGTTCGGGCTGAGGACTGCGGCGCCCCGTCTTTCCCCGTTATCCCGGGTGGGGCGCACCCGACACCCTCGCCTGTCGCCAGCGGGACGGCGTCCAGCGCGCCCGGTAACGGGGAGCTGCCGACACTCGCACCGGCCAGTGGCAGGGCTTGCCCGGAGCGGGCAGGGCGAGGCGGAAATGCTTTAATCGGCGTCTGTCTGAGCGATCGGGGTTTACCGGGCGATACTGGTTTCTGACACAGGGCTCCGCGTGCCGGTACTGCCCGGTATAGCCCATGAACGGGGTGCGGAGGAGCCCCGGTAACGCATCACCGAGAGGAGTCAGTGCGTTTGCTTTGTGCTGGCCGCGGCAGTCCCCGGGGCAGTAGGTTCCGATGGTAGCACCCGGCGGGCCTCGAAGCCGGACCTAGCTCCGCGCCCCTTCGAGATAGACTGGGTGTGCTGGGGCAGGGCTTTCCCACAAAGGCTACGAGTCCGGCCTGTGAGTGGTGGCTGGGAAACGCTAAAATCATTAGATTTTGAGTTAATTTGGTTTTAATTATCGTTAGGCCGCGGAGTTTGAATTTTGCGTGGGTGCCTCTGCATGTCGCAGCTCCGGTATGGTCTGCTTGGAGGTCTCAGTCCCGTTCGATACCTTTTCTCTTCTACCATCTCCCCCCAAACTCGCCACCATGCGCTCCCAGAGCTGAGGCCGGGTTTAATATGCCGTGAGTGAGGGTTTGTTAATTAAGTGATAGGTCTCCATTAATTTGTCCCTGGAGAACGCGAGACAGTCAATCTGAGTTGGAGACGGGGTCACTGATCCATTTCACAGATAAAAAATAAGAGAAGGGCCAAATCTTTCTCCTTTGAAATGCACTAACAGTCCTGCGCTTTTGACTATCCCAACGCTGGGTATTGGGAACCGCTTCCCGACCCTGTAGGAACCCGGCTGAGCCGCTATCTTGCTCCTTGCCTGGTTCCAGCCGGCCTCCTCGTTTCTGAAGCCTAAAGCCGTGCTAGGAAGGGCCCGTAGCAATTTCTTCCTCCCCTGCCGTAGCTGGCCCTGCGGAGCACGCCGGTGGGAGGACGTTGCTCTCTTTGGCTTCTACTCCTGCAGAGTCAGTTTCAAAGGTCTGAGCTCTTACAAAATGCCCTTTCCGCCTTCCCTTTCTCAACAACCAGTCCATCAGGAGAAAACCCTCGTCTTGCTGGTGCTACCCCGGACAGGAGGATGGAGTTTGTGTTCCCAATATCCCCTTAACGATTGCTAAGACGAACTTTCTTCTATTTGGAGTGTATTTTTACGACAAATCGGTCGACCTGAATCTCCGCTCATTTGCATAGATCGATATTGGAAACAACCCCTCACTCCGGAGTCTGTTGGCATCCCTTCCCTGGCGCTGCCGGCCGGGAAGCTCTGCCAGCCAGCCCCGGCTGCAGGCCCAGCCGGGAGGGAGGCAGCAGCTTCCCCCTGGCATGGCCGAATTCTGCCGGGAGACAGCCCCGCTCTATACAGCTGCCGGGTCTGGAGAGACGCATTGTTGGCTTCTGCCCGCAAACGGCCCAAACCTCCATCCACCCCCGCGCTGCCCTCGCATAAACGGATCCCGGTAATCCCGTTAGACAGACAAAGCCTCATTATTCCACCTTCCATTTCCGATGACACCCAAGAGCTGGCACCTTACAGTAACGGCCTCCCTGTGCCGAAACTGGGCTCGCCGCCCAGGGAGGCACGGGAGGGGGTGGGGGAATGTCGGGCAGGGCCGCCTGCACCCGAGTGTCCCCACGTCACATGCAAACGGTCTGGCAGTGCCAGGCCCCGCCGGGCCTCCTCAGGGCTCTTCCGGCGCTCCTCGTGGCTTCGCCCGGTGCAGCCCCGCCAGGGCGCGGGCAGCTCTGCAGCACGTGGTCATTTGCATAGCGCTGCGTTCCAGCCAATGGGGGCAGCCTGCTAAGCGCCCCGCCCGTCCCGTTCTGCGCGCCCTTCCGCGCCTCTCCGTGCAGCCCTCCCCACACTGCGGGTGATCTGCCGTAAATGCATCGAGGATCGATTTTATTTTGCGCGGGTTTCAAATGTGTGATGATCTTACTAAGTGGTAAAAATCTGCCCCGATTGATATTGACGTGTGAACATCAATTCAAAATATCATGAATTACTCCAGCCAACACAAATTAAATTTCACGTCTAAATTATAACTCACTCCCGGGCATTTGGAGAATTACCAGGTAGATAAATACCAGAGTCCTCGCCACTTCAATTTCTTTTCTTTCTGATATTCTTCGGGCAGTGCCCGGGAGGCAGTGAGGGAGGTGGAGCCTGCTTATTTTAGGCCTCATGGTCTTGCCCAGCATTTTATCCTGAGTATTTGCCCCTTCCACCCATCCCTGGGGGATTCCTACCTCCAAGATTACAGAAGCTCCGACAAATAGAGGAAAAATTGGTAGCTACATAGAAGCAGGATTGAGGTCTTGACACTTCCTGGGCTGTCTCTTGAAATGTAAGCAGAACTACTAATTGCAAAGCTGACCTCTTCCAGCCTCCATCTTATTCATCCCAATCTTCCTTCTCCTCTCTGTTCTCTTTTCCTTTGTCTGTCTCCCCCCCTCTCCCCCTCTACTACTGAATATTTATCTATTTGGCCGTTTCTCCGTTAGATAGTCTTGCCTCCCCCAGCCTCCACTGACATTTAGAAGGGCAGTGAAGGGACACCGAAAAAATAAATACAATTAAAAGAAAACGTACAGCCTTTCTGCAGCTTGGTGAGATTTGAGGGTGAATTTATTTCAGGCTATTTTCGTCTGCAGAGGGGGCGAGAATAGGAGGGGATCAAGAAGTCAAAAATCGTCCCATCTTGTTCGGGAAAAAAATTCATCAGCTTCGAGCTGTTTGTTATTATGAACACATCTGCCTGGAGGCGGCTTGCGGCCCCGCACAGCCGGCTCCCGCATGGCCTACAGCGGGGGCGAGAGGAAAGCGCCGGGGGATAAACATTCCGAGAGCGGGCAAGGCGGGTATAAGGCACCTCCAGAGGCCCCTTTGGATCTACTGCAGGAGGGTGTTTGCTTTGCCGAGGTGCACCTTCGGAGCGAGCTCGTCCCGAAGGGGCCCCTTGGCGGCGGCTTCCCCATCCGAGCCGGTCGCGGGGCTTCGGGAGCCGGTCGAGGGGAGAGGGGACCGTGGCGAGCTGCGCTTGCACACGGGACTCATGCTAGGGGGTGCGGCTTGTGCCTCCAGAGTTGTTCCGTATTTGCCTGCGACCTGACTCCTGTTCTTCACAGCTGCATCTCTGTTTATCATCTCGTTTTCTTTCTCCCTCCCAATGTGAGTCCAGGCTAAGCTGAAGCCCTGGGAAGCCGGCGAGAAATTCTCGCCAAATTAGTTGTAAAGAAATCGATACAGTAATTAGAGTGTTTTCCACATTAAATATGAAATCTAATGAATGCCATTTGCACCTTTCGCTCCTCCGACCGCCTCGGTGAGCTGGGGGAAGGTCGATGCATCCTGGCCCCAGCAGCGCCTCAGCCCCGATTGCCTCATTAGGGCCTGTTTAATATTTACCCAGCGGGGACTTTGCATAAAAGTATTTGCATCAAGGAGGCGGAGGGCATCGACCGGGGGCTTCTCGCCGACGCCCGAGCACGGCGAGGGCTTGGGGGAAAGTCCCTGCCCCTCCCCGCTCCGCGGGCCGGCCGAACGCCGCGCTGACATCCGCGAGCCTAGCTCCGCGCACCGCGGGCGGTGACAGCGGCCACTCCGCGGCTGCCAACCGGTGCTGGGACCGAGGCATGGTGCTTCGGCCTGGTGGGACCGGAGGGAAGGAACGCAGGCCCCAGCCAACCTCCGGCGCAGCTCTCAATGCGCAGCCGGGAGGGCACTGTGAGCCGTGGTTGTTTGCCGGCCGTGTCCTTGCGGCGGGATTGATTTGCAGCCGCTCGCACACAGCCGCGTTTGCCCTTCGTTAATGTTTGCCCAGCGTGAGGAGGAGGAGCGGGGCCGGGCGACGGCGAGTCCGCGTTCCTTCGCACCGGGCCAGGTCCCTCCCGGGCCAGTCTTCACGGAACCTCCGCCCTCGTAGCAAGGCTCAGCCCTTGCTTGTTCCTTTGTTTGTTCCTTTGTTTGTTTGTTTGTTTTAATTACCCGCCGCGTGGCCGAGAGGCACCGGGTGGAGCCGTGCCCCGCTCCCACCGTCCCTGCCGTTCAGATGCAACAACCTCTACGCGGGGCCGCTCCTGACCGCGGCCACCGCCATAGCCGCCTCATGGGATACCGTACGGCCGGCCCGTGAGTGAGTTGGCGGTCCGGCCCGCTGTCTCTAACCCGCCCTTGACCGGCCAGGGCCACCCGGCCACCCCCACGTCTCAGCTTGGTTCCCAGGGGCTCTGCGCCATCTACTGACCGCCGGCGGGCGGGTGCCAGACCCTCCGATCCGGGCACGCCGGCTGTATCGGGCAGCGACGGCGGTTCCGGTGAGCGTTGCGGGACAGGTGGCATCCTGGCAAGGTGCCCTGCGCGGGCTGCCGCCGTCCGCTGATACCCCCTGTCCTCGGCGCGGGGGCGAGACTGGAGGAGCAGCACGACGCGGCTTCAGGACCGCGGACAGCTACTGCCAGCACGGCCCTGCTCACGGCACGACCCCGCCGGGATCGACCCGGCCCTGGCGACCCCGCGCCCGAGCAAGTCCGGCGGCGGGTCGGGACGAAGCCGGCCCTCTTGTTTTGGAGACGAGGCCACGCGGAGGTGGGCCACGGGGATTTGCGGAGACGCCTAACGAGTGTTGGCTCCGGTGGGGAACAACGGCTCATTGATTTTACATCACGGCAGCCTGCAATTAGAGTTGCGCTGGTACGGTGTGAGCCGGGCTGTCACCCTCTGTACCTCACCGCGGCCGGGCTGCGGCATCGGAGGTGTCTCGGCTCTCGGCCGGGCAGCGCGCCCCGGGAGGACTGCGTCTGGGGAGGAGATCTTTGGTACGGGTGCGTGGCCGGAGGAGAAGCGAGCTCCTCACAGCACCGTGACCGTGCACTGTCTCCCCCACGGTTCCCCCCGGTCGGGATGGCCCAGGAGGAGAGGAGAGAGGGATTCATGGTGCCAGGGCTGTGCCCGCTAAAGGTGGGGAGCCCGGGCATTGCCGGGGCTGCAGCTGAGTGCTGACCTTCACATAGCCAGCTCCCTTCACACAGCCGGAAAGGAGTGCCATGGTTAGATCTAAACAAAAGTATCGAGATTCACAGGCCAGTGTCGATCTTTGCATGTACCGGCTCTAAACCAAAGCTTATGCTTTGTGTCAGGCAGCCTTTTCCTGTTCTGTGTGTGGCAGAAGGACTCCCGTAACCTCCACCCAAGGGAAAAGTTCGTTTCGAGGGAGAACTAAGGTGACTCAAGCGTGGGAGCTTTCGCTGAAGTGCTGGTGACTTTAACCTGAAAACTAGAGGCATGGAGGGGAGTTTTTACTGACGACCGAACCCGGGACCTACCACGGCATTATGTCGAGTACTTCCATGATCAAATCGATAAATGATGATTCGCATTTCAAACGTCAATCTATCTGGATAAATCACATACTGACAGAGAAGCAACTGATGCTTACTGACTTTATTCGGAAATGCAGTTTACTTGAGCCGTTTTGCTTAAGAGGAAGTCAGTTTTATGATGCTGAAAGAGTAATTTATAGGAACAATTTATTAGCTCAACAGCAGTTTTGATTTATTTCCCCCCTCCCCTCCCATTTTAGGGAGATAGGAAGTCTCAGTGGTAGCGTTTTATGTACAGCCCAAACGGCAATTAAAACGCGATGGATTAGTGTTCGGTGCACAAAGCAGCACCGCCGGCTGCTGCGGACTGCGGAACGTTGGCGCTGTTGCATGTGTGCACTTTGTGATGGAACATTATAAATGCTAGTACTGCGAACAGACAGAAGTATGAAGTGTCACGGCAGCTTCCTCAGCGACTTCGGGGCAGAAGCTGCTGCAGCGAACCTGCCCTGAGGCTATGGATATGCTGGCACAGCAATCCTGCCACATACCTGTGGCTAAGAAGAGGCGGTGCAATTAGTGCAGGCTTATTAGTGCGGGCAGGTCTACAGTTTTTCCCTCGAAAGGGCAGTTGCCATACTGCCGCCTCCCAAAACGGGCTTCTCTTGTTTCTCGTTCATCTGAGACATACGTCCCTATTTGGAATTTCGTGCCAGAAGCGGCTGAGGGCTCAAAAATTGGAGCAGAGGGCGCGGGAACAGACAGGGAGGTCCTTAGGAAAGCAGCCCGAGACGGTTTTTAACTAAGTCTGACCATCCTTAATGTCCCAGTGAAGGTTTTGCAATGGATTGCGTCACTTCCACAACTCAGAAACTTCATTTTCGGAGGATGTAGCAGAGTCACGGGCTGTGGCAGCAGCAAGAGACGGGATGACCCGCCCTAACGCCAGGCCCGTTATACGAGCGCCTCGCAATCCCACGTGGGAGGATATGTTCCACCGCGCTGCTCAATGCAGGCGGCAGCGGGCTGATGGGACCGGTGCGGTTCTGCAGCCGCTTGTGTCCGGGAAACCCGCGCGGGGGTGACCGGGGCGGGGCTGTCGGTGCTGCAGCTGCTCCCGAGAGCGTGGGGCGTGGCAGCGCGGGGCGGAGCGGGGCGGTGCGCAGCAGGATGAGGAGCGGCGCAGAGAAGAGCGGATAGGTACGGGCGGCGCTGCCCGTCTGTGGGGTGTGGAACAGGCGGAGAAGCGCGAGGCGAAGCGGACGGCGTGGAGAGGGAGGGTGCGGAGCGGCGGGGTGCGTGCGGCGCTCCCCGTTGGACGGTGCGGAGTGGTGTGAATGCAGAGCGGCGCAGAACAATGAGATACGGAGAGGAACGATGCGGTACAGAGCAGAGCGGGGCGGGCGGCTCTCCCTGTTTGGGTGGCATGAGGCAGCGTGGGCGCGGAGCAGTGCGGTATGGAGCGGCGTGAAGCCGTGCGGAGCAGTGCGAAGCGCTTTACCCCCGTGCTGAGCAGCGGTATGGTGCGGAGCGCTTTGCCCCAGCGCAGGACCGCGGAACGGGAGCTGCGAGGGGTGGGCGCCACCCAGGGGCCGGGAGCTGCCTGCGCCTCTACGGCGGGAAGTAGGGTGGGGGGGAGGGAGGAAAGAGCTAACGCGATTAAAATATTGATGTCTCAAAAATCGTTCATTAAGGCAATTTAATCTTTGCTATTAAATGCCCTTTCAATTCATTTGAGGTAATTAAGATTCAGTTAAAGTGATTAAATTCTAATTACTTATGCTAGACAAAGAAATATTTGTCATGGTAATATGGTTAACTAAAGACCTACCTAAAGAAATTTAACGTGTACTTTAAATGATATCACAGGAAAATCAGGTGCTTTCCCCTGATTGATCCACTTAGCAACATACTCTGTAATGGTGATGTCAGCTCACTCAGGTGGTTACAGATCCATCAACACCGTGCATTTGCGTAAACCCCAGAATCCGGAATTCTTGAGTCAGCACTCCTTAGCCAGATCCACTTTATTATTCCAGAGGTAGCAAATTAGGGTCACTCGTTTTAATACAGTACACAAGAGTGAGATGCTTACCATTCACTCTCATCTGGGATCTATTTATTGTCAGGCTAATGTCATTCTGTGAGTTTCTGGTATACGAACACATTTTAAACTCTTTTCTTGTTATAAAATCATAGAATTGCCTGGTTGGAAAAGACCTTAAGATCATCAAGCCCAATAATATCCAAACGTCTTGCTGTACACAACTGTTAGACCATGTCCCTTAATGCCTTATGAAACAAGAAAAGAGGAATATTGCCTGGGCCTGATGGCAGAGAAATGGATCAAGTGACCTTCCCAAGGGATGGGCACACCCATACTCTAAGTGTAAATACAAGTCTCTAGAGAGACAAGAACAGAACACTGAGTGATGCTGGGAGTAATAAAAAAATTATTGTGGGTTCAGATATTTCAGGGTAGCCCATACTTTCTTCATCTGAAAGAGGAAAGTTTTGGGGAGCAAAACTGTGTCACCCATGTGGGCTTTCATCCCTCACATGTGAATGGCCTTATCCTATGATGCGCTGAAACTTTGGGGAATGCTTCTTTGCAGCATCAATGTTGTCTGCTACCCACTACAATGGGAGCGTAAGGCTAAGAGCTGCCCTGACGCACAGGGGTCTGACTCATACAGCACTTTTCTGGAGGTATTTCATCTGCCAGGCACCTTTAAAGACCTCAGGGCAGAATGGAGCAGTGCAGGGGTTCACCAAGTATTGAAGTGAATGGAAAACAGCAGCTGCAGATGTTCATCCATGCCAAACTGATTTGCTTGCTTTTAGTTCATGTGGTGAAGTCTGCCCACGGGTAGTATGTATCTTATAGTTCCCTTATCTTGGTCTCATATTCCCCTAAATATAAAGTTTTGGATAATTAGGAAAGATTAGGAAAATCTGTCATCTGTGTGTCTCTCTTCATGTTCCAGAGGTGTTGTTCACATGATAAGGATGGATCTTATCTCACTTTGTTATATATTATCATCATCACCATAAATTTGCCATAAACTTTTGGCTACTTGTTTCCACTGAGCCACTGTAGCCCATGTGATTAGGACTACCTCTGATGGCCAAAGTTCTCAAGCAGTTTGAACCTCCTATGGAAATCCAGCTCCATTTTCCAATTTAGGGTAGATTCTCCTTCAGAATATCCTCCAGTACATTCTCTAATTTGTACCAGTGAAGTGTTTTCATTCTCTTAAAATGTTATTGGATATTTTGTGATGTTTCCAAACTAGAAGCAGGTGCATCAGAAAGAGATTCCCAGGGTCTTATTGAGTGCAGTTCAAACTCTGGCTGAGGGAGTTCTCAGCCGTTAAAGACTGAACACAGCAGAGATCAGAAAATACACATAAGACAGGTTCTGTAAACAAGGAAATTTAGATTACTAGAATACTAGGCTTTGCAAGAGGAGAGGGAGAACATAATTGTCACAAAACTTCTGAGAACTGCCTCAAGTCAGTCTAAAATATACCTCTTTGCCTCTGCCATGTCACAGACAGAAACATAGGGCTTTTGTCAGGACTTCTTTGAGCTGGACAGCATCATTTTGGGGGGGTTTTCCCACTCTTAGGAAACAGCAGCAAAGTTGTTGGCTTGTAAACTCCCCATTGCTTTCTGGGAATTCCACACTGGAGTCTTCAAGAGAAGAATAAAGCAGTTAGTTGTTTTTGGGTTTGCTTTCTTTTTTTTCCTCTTCTCTGTCTATAGCAAATACAATGCTCATGATAAGTAAGGATGAGGATTGTCATAGTGACCCCAGACCTCAGTGTTGAGTTTAACTTGTGATGTGGGGCAACAAGAAGGTGCCTCCTCAGGCAAGACAGAGCTGAGCCCACAAGTCACGAGAGATCCCCAGTTCTCTTTGTTCCCCAAAATGAACATTTCAGCAACAAAATCCGTTCCTACAGACTTCTGTCTGTAGCATGAGGCTCAACCTTCCAGCCATGGTGCTAATTGGTGTCAAATAATTTGTCAAGTGTGATGGAAATTAGTGTGGTGTGAATCTGCTCATGGGGAGCTGAACCAAGACTGCTGCCTCATCTAGTATAGGGCACTCAATGGGCATCAAGTAATAATGGCTTGTGGTCAGTAGTAACCTGAGCCAGAGCTGGAAACATGACCTGTCACCTCAGGGTGAAAGGCTCCTATCCCATTGCTGGTAGCCAGCACAAGGTCTGCTTTCCATGTCAGCCAGTCTCTGAATTTAGCATGGCTGAAGATGTTGTTACGTGTCTCCTTGTTTTGAACCTGACCTGTTTATAAACAGAGGAAAAAAGGGCTCACTGTAAGTGGAGTTCCACTGTGTGCCTTGACTTCCTCCTCCATGGGGTGAGAAGACTCACGTCAAGGCACTGGTGTGACTGTATGCTTCCCAGAAGAGCTGTAATGCCATGCTGTGGCAGTGCACTTGGGCAGGCTTGCTCTGGTCTTGCTATCTTGTGTCCCTTCTCCCCCTCTAAACACTTTATATGGTCAAAAACCCAGTTGTGGATCTTGTGTGTGTCTGTCCTGGAGCTATGGGAACTGCTGTGGGCAGCTGGTGAGCAGTGTGACCTTTTGGAGAGCCTGGCCCCTGCTACAGCCTGTTAGTGTGCATGTAAGGGCATGGCTCTCTCAATGCTAAATTAGGGTCTGAAACCCCCTAAATCCATCTTCTTCAGCATCTGCCACTTTTCTGTCCTATGTTGCAGAATGTGCAGTCAGTGATGACAATGTATTGGGCCACCAGCTGAGCAATGACAGTGACAGTGGTCCTCTGCCTTTACAACTAGCCATGGGCTTGGGGTGGGGTTTGCCAGATAGGGTTTTCCCTTGTTGCTCCCACTGCTCTGTTTCAAATTTTCCTAAAAATCAGTCAGCAGAACTTGCGGTGGAGTTTTATTGTGTGCTCCAAACAAACTAGCAGAAAACAAATTTATTAAGAGTTTTTGCTGGTTTCATTTTTTGGTGCTGGTTTTTGGAAAGGAAAATTCATGTTTGACAGATAGGGTTAGGCACATGTGTATTCACCAAGTGCTCCTGAAAATTGATTTATGGTAATCATGGTTTCTTTCTTTAGATTTTAAAAAGAAATCCACCCTCTAGGGATGAAAGACTAAATCAAGCATCAGGGTTAACACCTGAGTTTATTGTAATCTTGTCTTTCAAACCGACAGAAGAGTGTGGTTCACATCACAGGTGGGCAAAACACCCTCTTCACTATCTCAATGTAGAGATGCAATTAGTGTGTTTCCTTAGGGGACACAATCCTGCTGGCATTCCCAGCAGAGCAGGACTGATCCTGCTGTGCTGTACAGAGCCAGGGCCAGTGGGGCACAGCAGAAGAGCAGCAACAGATGGTGGAGCTGCAGCAGTGAGGCCTCGGTTCCATGCCATGCACAGGCAACAGGGCCTCAGTGAGACATGCAGACCTTATACAGTTTGGCAAGTGAACTCAGCCAAATCCCTTGGGCATCTTAGAAGGAACAAATGGAAACAAAAATAGATTGATGGACTGTATCAGGAGAATTGCACGTGTCAAAAATATCTGTTCAGTGCAGAGGAAGATGGAAGTGACTAGAAGAGGCCAGAGTTCAGCTGTGGATTTATAATGCTCCTTCTGGTGCTGATAATCTTGTATTGTCATATTCGCGCACGTGTTTCTCTTTCTTTAGCCTCTGTTTTGCTCTTTTCTTGACTAGATTTTCTTAAGGCTTTTTCAAAAGGCATCACCTGGAGCATCACTCAGATGGGGCAGCCCTGAGACAAAAGAGCCCAGCTGCCCGCAGCAGGGAGTGAGGGCTGCATGCGAGGACAGTGTGTGTGCATCTGGGGAGCACATCACCCCACAGAGCACCTGAATTCAGCTTCTGTGCTTTGGGAGAGGGTCCTCTCACAGTGCTTATGGGTAGGAGCAGGAAGGACATCAATGCAAATTACTTTTACTGCCTTCTGCTGTGTAAAATAAAATTGAGATTGAAAGTGTGTGATAAACAGTTTGGAAGAGAGGCTCTGGTGTTTTCCCCACAAAAAGCATTTTATTTGGTGTTTCTGGAGACTCTGACTTCAGAGATTATCCTTATCAACATTAGAGAAGGACCTGCCCAAGCAGGCATAGTGCTTTTTCTGAGCATGACCTGGGCTGAGCACAGGCTGCTGATCCCCAGTTTGTCAGCCCTGGTAGTGTGAGCTGGTTGGCCTCTCTGCCTGCTCTGGACAGACTCTCATGCTAGCACAGATTTTATCCCATGATGTACATTTGTTCTCTGGCAAGGTGGAAGCTACAATTTATTATTAAAATTGATTGGCTCCAGTGCAGGGAAAATGATCGTAAGGAAACCCTATTACGGTTTTTCATTATCACCATTATTTATTTTTAAGTGCTATTAATATTCCTGAGTCTAGACAAGGCAGAAGATGAGAGCTGGTATCTACCCTTGGTGCTCACAACTCCAGGCCTGGCAGGACTGTCTGCAAGGGATTTTTGAATAATTAAGCATATAGGGAAATTTTCACCTTTGTTCTACCTCTGGCAAATGCTAACGGAAGAGGAGCTGAAAAGGAAACAACTTTTGCACTGCCTGAAAACAATCCAGATTTGGAAGGTATTTCCAGTCTCCCCCAGGTGGAAAAAGGTTCTGGAAGCAACGGTGGGCAGAGACAGACCCAGTGTGCTGCTCAGCAGCTGCCAGGGGTACAGGAGGACCCAGAGTCCAAACTGGGCTGCTCTGCCAGGAGCACTGCCTGCCTTGGTCTCAGCAGTTGGGGCTGTGCTGTGGCCAGCAAGGACTGAATCTGTTGTGTGGGGTCTTTGTGTCTCAAATAAGGTCCCAAATTACAACTGACTCGATATCTCAGTCTCTGAACTAACACATCATTAGTCCTTAATTCAAAGTAGAACTCTGGCTTGAATGTGAGGACAAGAACTGTCTTATTACACAGGCTAAACTGGAGCTTATCTTCACCTGCTCCCAGTAGGTGTGAATCAAGCCTTAGGAAACCAACAGTTTTGCATGATAGTTTGTTAAAATAGAAGGTCCACACTGCTCTGGAGGAGGAAGGGATGGCTCACAGCTTCTCCAGGAACCACCATGGGAATCTCAACACTCACTTTCTGATGGGCTCAACTGAAATAAAGTTTTATTTGCAAAAGACTAAAATTGGGTTATTTTTATCATAGATTGGATGAGATATATTTTATTCTGCCCAGCAATGAGCACTCTTTTCTTACCTCTGTGATGTTACCAGCAGTAATTATGAGGTCTCTTGCACAACTGAAGTTGAGGAGCAAGGTATGTTGTAACTTTTGGGACATCTTCTAAGGAAATAATTATTCAGAAACATTACATTTCAGGAGATGAGCACAGGCTCAGGAAGGCACATTAAGCAAGTTAGTTTCATAATAGATAGTTAGATTTTGTTGTCGTTGTTATTGTTATTCTCTTTGATTTCAGAGAACTACTATTAATTTTTTACAAACTTTACTAGTTTGTGATTGAAACCCTAGAGATTTTTTTTATTGATTGAAATAGCTTTGTTTCTCTACTGTGACTGTGATTTGTGATATGATTCCTGTGGAAGCATCATATGGTGTTGACTCAGATCACTCTTCTATTTGTGCAGTTAGGGTCTTGTGACAAATGATGATCTGGACAGTGTCTAGGTGAATGCTGGAACTTGTGTAGTCAACATAGCAGGTTTATACTTAGAACCATTTGAAAAAGGAAGGTGTAAAGCTGTGTGAGCAGAAATGAAGCACATTGACAGAATGAAGACATGACAAACATTACCTGAGTTTGGTTCATCTCCTTTTCTGCATGAGCCCACAAGCAGGGTCAGAGTCAGAGCTGAAGGCTGAGGTTTTTACAGAGCTGAGTTTCTGCAGCTGCTTTCACAGGATTATCAAATGGTTAGAAGTGTATAGAGGGTTGAAATGCTGTTGATACATTCTTTACTCCTCATTTCTAGCATTTGTCAGTCAATAAAACACTATTCTTGCAAAAGTATTTTTAACTCTTGAGTTATCAATGTTAACTTTCAGTGGGGATGTAGAATTATTTCAGTAGGCATTGATCCCCACAGTGAATTCAGCAGATTGATTTCTGTGGGGGCTCACTTGCGTGTGCAAACCTCTTCTTCTGCCTAGAAGTTCCACAGTGTTTTAGAGGTCAGGATGTAACTTCAAACTACTCTTCAAAGGTTTTCAGATAAAAATAACTGTAGAAGATAGGAGTTTTGCATCCTTGTCCTTTTGATTGATGTGTCATTGCTTATGAAAGAATGTGTAGCTGAAATATATTATGTTAGGTAGCTCTTCAAAAGCTTCTCTTCAGAAGGGCTTGAAACCCTAGTGTCTCAGTCCCTGCTTGCCTGGGTCAGCAGAAGGCGCCTTTGCATCTCCTGAACCTTGCTCTCTGATCTGTGCAGTTGCTATCTGCCCAAGTACAAAAGGTGGATGACTATTTTTATACCTTCCTCAAGCAGTTAAACTCTCATTCCAAGGCTCTCAGTAGCAATAAAAGATGTAGGAAACACCTTTGTAAAGTAATTTGCTGTTTTCATTTTGGTAACCATGGAATAAGTGAAGACAGGAAAAAAACTCTTCGTATAATCAGCACTGATCACCACAGAAATCAGGACTAGACAAGCACAGAGACAAAGACCCATATTACCCTCAGAAATGCATCTCTAAATCAGCATTAAAACACATTGTCGGAGAAAAAAAGGGAAACAGACAACTTCAGACTCTTGAAAGTGAGACAGAGCAATCTGGCCTCCCAAAGAAACTTTTACCCTAACAAGATGAGCTGATAGACAGTCAAAGGCTGGTAGGAGGTATCTGGGATTTGCCCTCCCATCCTGTCAGATCCTGCCTGGAAAGTGATCTGCAAGGCAGATTTCAGATTGCACCTGCCCTTTAATAATGTAGAGCAAAATAATGTTCTGAAAGGGAAAGAAGGGATGATAAATGAAATAAGGCAAAGTTCTACAACAAAGATTTACTATACCATTCTTCTTCATGTCAAAAGTTGGTTTATTTTGTTCAGAATACATAATCAGCTGTCCTGTAGTGTCACCCTGGTTTCTCCAAGTTCTTTATCCCTCAGCCAGTAAAAAATTACAGAACTGGACTGACAATACCTGATAAAGGTAATAAAAAGTGGGTAAGGTTGATTTTAAGGGTCAGTGAATTTCCAGGCTGCCCCACATGGATCTTACACAGATTCTCAGCACTAATGAGTGTTAACAAAATGTAAGCTCTCAATAATAGCATTTGCTGAGTTTTAACAGACAATAACAAAAGTATTTTCTAACTCCCATTTCTTATGTGTTTTATAGCTTAATAGTAAGTTAGAAAATTAAATGCTATACATCTTCTCCACATTTGGAAGCTATCATGTATGGTTATCTTTTCCCTAGCATATCCTATACTGCATGCCCATGCATTCCTCTGCCAGCTCTTTCTAACTATCCTCCCCTTTCTTGCAGCGTGCAAGAGGAAAGAACAAGAGCATGGGAAGGATAGAGGGAATACACCCAAAAAGCCTCGGTTGGTCTTCACAGATGTCCAGCGTCGAACTCTACATGCAATATTCAAGGAAAATAAGCGTCCGTCCAAAGAATTGCAAATCACCATTTCCCAGCAGCTCGGGTTGGAGCTGAGCACCGTCAGCAACTTTTTCATGAATGCACGGAGGAGGAGTCTGGATAAGTGGCAAGACGAGGGCAGCTCCAATTCAGGCAACTCATCTTCTTCATCAAGCACTTGTACCAAAGCATGAAGGAATAACCACGAACTAAACCTCGGTGGAAAAGCTTTAAAAAAAAAAAAAAAATTAAGACAGACCAGGACCTCAACATAGCAGGTTTATACTTAGAACTATTTGAAAAAAAAGGAAAAAAAAAAAAAAAAAAAAAAGAAGTTATTTATAAGTCCAAAGAAACCAAAGACTTATTTCACCTGCATTATGACTTTGTTCTAAGACACACACTTTAGTAGGGCGACGACTTGCAAAAAATAGAGGGAGAAGAAAGCAAAATGGAGGGAATGAAACAGAATGCAAAGAGAAGAGAAACAGACCACTGGTCAAACACCTTCACCCATGATCATCTTCACTGTACTTGGCTGTCTAGTGGTTTGGAGCATAGTGATTTCTCATCATTGAACAGACGTCTCTTCAGATATGGCTCTTCATTTCCACAGCAATTGCCGTGAAGGTGTATAGTGTATCTGTACTGCGTACACGCCAGTGGTTAGGGACTTAGTCAGGGCTGGTCTTCAGAGAGTGTTATGCCATGGCATGACCGACAAAGCGTGGAGTCGTCTGAATTCATTTGAACGGTAGTGTGATTTTTGCTGTTTCATGGTTTGAACTTAACCGGTGCAACGCCTGGAAACAAGTTCAAAATAGGCAAAGAAATTTTGAATGGTACCTAAACCAGTGCATTCTCTTTGTTTGTTAAGGAATGTTCAGATTTAAAAAAGGAAAACTATTCCATCCATTAAAAAAAAAAAATCAACTAGCTACCAAAGAACACATTTAATAATTATATTGCAGGTATTTTATTGCAATGATTTTAATATTCCAAAGCTATTTTTACACAAAATACTATGTAGAGTTATAGGTATAAACTAATCTAACTGTATAACACATAAAACTTGTAATCAAGACTGTTATTTGCAATTAGTAGAACCACATTATTGTTTCTTTCCATGATTGGCAAGAAAGAATGTCATCTGAGGAGATCACAGCCTGTCAGCACACAGGTACTGGGATGCTGCTTCCGTTGAAGTCAGTGAGCCCTTTTGTCACTGGCTTCAACGGGAGCCATGTGTGGGATCGCGCCGTAGCGATCCTCTGTGCGTCCCCTCCTTACAGTCTCCCAGGCTGATGCTGCTGGGAGCCGTTGAACCGCACTCTGTGCTAACCGTGTGCTGTGTGTAAATGCAGCTCAGCTCTGCCATCTAGCCTGCAAACAGGGGACCTGAGGCGTTTTGTATGCAAAAATGGAGCTGCGAGATGTAAAACCACAGGGCTCAGCATCTGATCAATACTCATTGACATTGGTGAGCTTTCTTTTACCTATTGACTTGACTAAGCAAAGGAATAGCAATAGCTTTGAAGGCTCGTGGTCTTTTCCTATTGAAAGCAGTGGTACAACATCAGTTAACATCGGTGGGAAGAGCTCCAGAGGAGCTCTGGTAGTGCTTCTGGAAGGCCAAATTGTGTTGCCTCTGAAGTCAACAGTGAAATTCCCATGACACCATTACAGCCTGATGTTTTGTGGCATCGTATCTGTGTGTAGCAGGCTCGGCTTTTGTCCCATGCTTTCTTTCTTGCTGATCTATTAATCAGGATAATGCATGAAATAGCTTAAAGTTTGTAACTGAAAAGCTTTAAATGCTCTGTTGCTAACAGACCCATAGAAGAGAAATCATCCCATTCCTACTCTGATAAAATTAAATGGAAAAGTGTGCAACATCTGCATATTAAATTTTAGCATAAGGGAAAAATAGGCTTTAAAACCAATACGTGTGCCTGTTAGATTTCTAACTGGTGTTTCAAATTGCTGTAGTAATTCTGCTAAGTATATTAAATTCCAGAGTAACCAAATATGCAGGTATAGGTCCAACGCAAGGATTAAAACCAAATAGTCTTTCTTACACCCTTAAAAAAAAAAAAAAAAAAAAGGTAAAAAAGAGAAAAGAAAATTCAAGGTAAACTAGAATCCAGCCACCATCAACAATAGCCAATACTGGGTTCTGGGATAAAGCCCACTGAAAATATTAGCCACACCAAAGTTAAGTGATTGTGTAGCACCAGTTATTTCCCAAGAGAACAGGGTCTAGTCAAGGTTCAGGGTATACAGTTAATTTCCAGTAAATGTTTAGACTACAGCTGAAATATCTCTTTATTAAAATAAAGTGAAATAAACCCAAGATTTTTGGCATTGAATATTTCTCCATATTTGCATATGTTAAACCCTTTTTGAGACTGACAAAGCAGTTGTCTGTGAAGACATAATCCAATCTGTGAGTTTTTGAGTCTCTAGCTTACCTTAAATTTTAGCAGGCTTTCTTTTAAATTGTTCCATCTTCACAGAGACATAATTGACATGGAAACATTAATAAGCTCACATATAAAGTATCTTATGAATGCAGTTTCATTAGGGTAAGGTTAATAAAGGACAGTGATAACTAACGTTTTCGGTTTTTTCCAGCAAAACACTGCTTTCTAATGTACCTGTAGTTTAGAAAATAAAGCCTTATTTATTTAAAACTTGAGAATTTAAGAATGCAGGGAAATTCGAAGTACATTGCCACATTTTTTTAGTATTTCCATTGTATTGTCTTTAGAGACTACTTGCTGAAACCAAAGAGAACTTTCATACCAGCATTAAATTGCACCCAATATGCAATGTCAGGATCTCTGATAGACACACATGCAAGCCCCTGAATAGGTCTGTGTATATATACATGCACACACGTCTTTATGGGGTGTGTGTTTGTACATGCGCACACATATATCCACACACACTAAAACTGATGCACAAGTTAAGGATTTTGAGTGTTTTGGGTTTGTTTGGGTTTGTTTTAGTTTGGTTTGAACATGTCTGTTTAAGTATATATAAATCTGTTGGGTTTTTATAAGCCATTAGGAACAAAACCACTCTTCCCATGAGCAATATGCACCTCATACTTTTGAACAAGCAAAGAACACAGTTTTCTTTAATTCCTTTCAAAACATGAAACAAATAACTATGGAACTGCTCATTCTACCTGTAAAGCTGTTTTACCTCTGAGCAGACTGCCCAGCCACACCAACTGAAGCATGGACAGGTGACGTGGTGCTCCCTGGCTCAGATCCTTGCCATTCCTCACCTCAGCACAGCATCCTCAAGGGAAGCTTCTTCCTGTTGCTGCACTCAATACCACACAGAACAGCCTGTCTCTGTCCTATTAGTGTTAGTCTTTTGGTACACTTCGTTCCTGACAAAATGGAAATTAATTTCAAATTCCACAAAAGGACCTAAAAGTATGCCAGGAAGGGTTAGAAGAGGGAGCAGAACCTGAAACATTTTGGGAGCATCAGTGAAAGGTGACTCCATGGGCAAGAGGGCATTAGGAACACTCATCTGGCTTATAGGCTGCATCCAAACCCTGCTGCAGTGACCCATGAGGGGAGGCTGGCCAAGAGGTAAACTGTTCACATCCATCCCCATTGTAAATGGCATTATTAGCTTTACAGGGAAAAAAAAAAAAAAAAAAAAGAAAAAAAAAAGGAAAAGGAAAATAAAAAAAAAAAAAGGAAAAAATTCAGACTGACCCATAGCACTAGGTTAGCCCCCACATTGTTGTCCAGGGGCCTCAGCCTCCTCTCCTTACTCAGGTAAAGCAAATACAAGAGCAAGCCATCCAGCAACGGGGCTTTCGCTTGAGAATTTGCTCCTGCTCCAGCCGAAGCCAGAAGCGAATTGCCAAGCAGCTGGAGTGGCTGGGGATGACCCAATGCCCCGGCACTGGGGACCAGCCCCAGGGCTGCCTGTGGGCACCGCTCTTCTCCTGAGAGGGATTTCAGGATCAGGCCGCAGAGGCGGCGGGTGCTGCCGCTGCCCCGGGGGCTCGGAATCACCACTGAGCTTATACCAAAGAGTCTTAGGACACCTCTCCTCACTTGCGTTGTAAACAAGACATTTTTACCCTGAAAAACAGTCCTTCTTTCTACTACTCTTCCTCCTATCCTCTTCCTCTTCCTCCTCCTTTGTACATAAGGATGAAAACTATGCATTTAGCAAACAAAGAGAAAGCACTTACCCTTTTCTATCTTGCTGTGTTTGGGTGCATTCAAAGGCCCAGGGGCTAATTTTGAGACTTTGCTTAGCCTCCTGGTTTATTATTGTGGTGTGGTTAGCTTTACAATACATTTGGTAACTATTTGCTAAAGACAAAGAAGCAAAAGGTAAGGAATAGCTACTTCCACGTGTTTAAAAAAAAAAAAAGTGTGTAAAAATCTACTATTTATAGTGTGAACCAAAGACGCTACCTCACTCGATTTCCATTGGTGATTTTAATCACATTGATGATACCAAAGAATACCAAAGATTTTTCATGCACGGCCTCAGTCTGGAAAGGGAACTCATCCTCCTCCTTACCCCCACCCCTCAGCGCCCCCTTTCTCACCTTCACTCAGTGTGTAACCTTGTCTTCATTCTTAATGGTAATGCTAATAACCTTACAAATACTTCTCTTGCTACAACTGCTACTACTACGATGGTAAAGATAACAATAATAATAAAGCTCTAGGCAAACATGTTGCAAACTTTGTAAACTCATAGGACGAGTGCCTTGCTTGAACCAAAGTGTTAAACCGCTGTTGACCTCTTTATCTCTCACCTTATACTCTTTGAATACCTCAGCCTGTTAGAAAGGCCACTAATGAAAAAGGAATAATTCTTCACCGTGGTGCTTTTTGCCGTGCAACCATGCAATGAAACTTTCTTTGATACCAAAGGAAAATGTTTTTTTCCACTTTCTTGCTGACAAACCAAAGGTTCCCTCTTCTTTCCCCCAGAGCAGCTTGAGTCCCTCAGCCCAGACAGGCCGTGCATCGCTTTTACCAATTCCTCCAAATACCTCATAGTAATAAATCTTTAGGGTTATGTTGTATAGAGAGTCTATGTGATAAGGCAGAACTTACTAGTTTGATAATTGTTAAGGTTACTTAAAAAAAGCTTTATAATTATTATTTATTTTGTAGGGGTTGTTTTGTTTGTATATTCCTTTTATATTGTTTGGTTAGGGTTTCTTTTCTTCTTTTTTCCTTTTTTTTTTTTTTTTATTTTGGCAGAACTTCTCTGTTATACTCAAGGAAGATCTTACTCCTGAGAGTGTTTCAAAGTGGTTAAAGATCACAATGAATGCAAGAAAGGGAAATGTGGCTTTGATTTCTTTTGTTTCAAATAGGATACTTTGTGTTTGCTAGTCGATGTTCTTTTCACAGGGTAAAAAAAATATTCTCTGCTGTGATAAATGGTTCCTATTTTCTCTCTATAATGTGCTGTGATTTTTAATTTAATTACATTTTGTATACGCTTATTTAATCACTGCTTTAATTTATGACTATGTAGTTTAAAAAAAATTAATTGTATATAGTAGATTCAAAAATGGCCAAAGCTTTATGTTACAATCTTTTCATTCTTGATGCTGAGATGAACTGAAGGAGAGTGCTTCTCTTGACTGCAGGGTGTATCTTCAGCCTTGTCTTGGCATGCACTTCCACCCGTGTTACAAACACTGCCAGGTTATCCCCCGGGCCTCCCTTCCCCCCAACTTGTACATGCCAAAATGAGTGTTTCAAGGTAGTACTTTTGTCACTTAGGAAGCAGAAAGGCATTATTAGTGTGTTTTTCCTTTAATTTATTTGTCTTTTTCTAGAGAGGTTGCTTTGTGGGTGAGACCCACACATCCAAAGAATTTAAAAGTTGTTTAATGTTTAAAAGCACTGGCATTTGTGAGAGACTTTGCTGAGTTTTTGTTTTCCTTCGCCATTCGCACGGGTAGCGCAAGTAGCGGGCGTAAGCCTTGGGAGAAAAGCTGACTTGAATTTGAGAACCTTGCTCATGGAAAGGCCTTTGCCAGGAGGTTCTCCTCCCCAGGACGTGCCAGGGATGATGGAGGGGCAGCAGGCAGTGGGACAGTTTGGGCCAGCCTGGCTTGGAGAGGGCTAGAGGCAATGGTGACTTGTGGGCCATCTCTGTGTCACCTGCTCTCCAGCCAGGGCCCGCAGTGGGGATGGGTCACAGACTGCAGGGTGCAGCCAAGTCCTTCAGGAGCTGTGGCCACATCCAGGCCCAGAACTGTGGTGCCCCAGCAGCAAGCAAGTGGGCAGGGATCTCCACAGCATCCCTCCAAGGGGACTGGGCACTGCACCTGCCCCTGGCCTCCCTCACAGCTCCAGGGACGAAAAAGTAGTTTTGGGTTGTAAAGCTAAAAAACCTAAGAGTAATGACAATTCTGCAAAGCTGATGATGGCATCATGGCACAGAAAATAGGATGCCACTCACCTGTATTTTATTTTGCATAAAGACTAGATTCTGTTTCAAGTAAATGTTGTGTACTGACATGGTTTGTGATGGCTGTAAATATTTCCTTTCCCTGCACAGTAGCTGAGCTCCAAGTGTACCTTGGTTTCCTTTGGGGGGATAGCAGAAGGGTGGAGGGAGGGAAGGACAGACAAGGGCAAGGTTTGAGCTTTTGGTCAGAAGTTACACTTTCTAGGTACATTTTTATACTTCAAGTATTGAAATGGAGCAATAAAGATGCTCTGAAATGCAGGATCATTAAATGGTCTGTTGGTAAGCATTGGCTAAGTGTCTGCTTTTAGTATATAAACTAATGCCATGCAATGAGTTACACTTCACATGGAGGGGGGAGACAAGGTGTTAGTCTATGAATCCACACAAGCCATTGGGCACTGGACAGAGCTGTGCTTAGGGAGACATGAGACATGGTTTCTTTTCCTGTTCCAATAGTTTGATTTTTCACAGTCTCTTCTGCATTTATTGCATCCTCAGTGTGGAACCACCTTAGTTTTGCAGTCTGAACCAAATGACAGTATTAAATAAAAATAGATGTTCAAGCATTCTCTCTTACTTGCTTTGGTAGTTGTCTTCATAGCCCCCTGCCTGCAGTCCTGTTCCAGCTGAGACAGAGACCAGGACCCCCTAAGCCCCTGGGACCCCCGGGACCCCCAGTCCCCATGGCCCCATGCTGCCCCCCAGCTTCAGCCACCGCCACACAGCAAGGGCACAGAGACAATCACCAGTCCCGGGTCCGTAGAGGTAGGAAATCTTCCAAGAGCAAGAGGGAGTTCTTCCAGAGCAATGAAACAAAACAAAACAAAACAAAACAAAGGGAAAAAAAAAAGGAAGAAAAAAAAAGGAAACAAAGTGAAGATTTTGATAAAAGACAACTTTGCTGTCATTTTTAGTTTGCCCATTAGGAAGCAGTAGTAGTTTATGCATTGCATCTGCATTTCAGACTAAGTGATTATTGTACCTAATTACAGTTGATTGCTGGTATTTCCTCAATCTCTCTCTTAGTCAAGCGCTTCTTCTTCTGTATTTTTGTGTGTAGCGACAAGTGTAATGCACTAGGCATTATTCTGGTTTGGTTATGAGTATCTCCTGTACTGCGTTACGGTTTCCTTAAGTTACTTTTTTTAAGCTTTGCTACTGTTCTCACTTTATGCCGTGCAATATCATCTGCTGTGTTTGCTAAGCAAAAAAAAAACAAAAAAACCCCAAAAAAATAAAAAAAGAGGAAAAAAAAAAAAGAAAAAAGGGAAAAAAATAAAAAGAAAAAAAAGGCAAAAAGAAAAAAAGCAAGTGATGATGTCATCATGCTTTTCAGTGTTACAATGTTTCAGCGTTACAATGTTTCAGCGTTTATGTAGTCACAAAAATGTAGTAAATAAAAGGTTGGATTTTCCAGCACTTTAAATTTAGATATTTCTTGCTTTCTTTTGTTTCTCCATGTGCAGTCACAAGGCACCAGGCTGAGCCCAGGGGAACAGGGCAGCGTTTGGCTGTCACGGGAGGGACATCCATGGGGTGGGGACACGAAATGGCACCTCGGTCTTCAGCATCCTGGGTTCCCTGTCTCAGCTCCCACCATGGGGCCCAGCAGGGTGGGCTCAGAAGAGGCAAGTGCTGAGCGTCTGAAAGGCCAGCACGGCTCTTTTACCAGATGCATTTCTCTAATTGAGGGGAAAAAACATTAAGAAAATAAGTGAGGCAAATAATCTTGGTTTCCTTTCTATCGTCTAAGGGTATGGATGTCACCAAACTAATTCATAGAGGTGTTTCCTTTTGTGTGATGGAGTCCAC
Source organism: Indicator indicator (assembly GCF_027791375.1). Classification (NCBI taxonomy): domain Eukaryota; kingdom Metazoa; phylum Chordata; class Aves; order Piciformes; family Indicatoridae; genus Indicator; species Indicator indicator. Next base: position 9,973,825 of record NC_072025.1, read on the forward strand.
CTCAGGCCCACAGGATCAATATTTAATTGTTTAAAGGGATATTGTATTCCTTTCCTGTCACTGTTGTTAATGCCTTCACGCTCTGTAATCCCATGGGGTCTTTTCCCGGGGATCTGATCAGAGAGATTACCCATCACTCAGGAGTGGTGGGAGGAGAGTCTCTGGCTGTAAAAGATTCAGCAATGCATTGAACCTTTTTCTCTCTATCTCCTAATGAAGTGATGAAGCGTGTGCTGCAAAATTTAACAGGGTTTTGTTGCAAATTGGGTTGCGCTGCTGAGAGGAGGATTAAACCTTCATCTTTGTCCCATAAATCACAGCATCAGCTGCATTTATTTTGATGGATGGTCTGGGCTCTACTGACAATATTTTATCTCTGGAAGCACCTGCAGCCTGTGCCCTGATGTGCAATTTCTTTTTACTGCTAAGCTGAGAGCAGCACTGAGCACAATCTGTTCAGAGGACTCTCCATGGGTTTGGTAGAAACCAAAGCATCACCAGCAACCCACGTTTAGGGCAAGTGCAAAGGCAAAGGGGAGATGGGAAGCCAGAAATGTCCTCTGCATCCAGAAGAGCTCATGGGATTTGCTCTCCACACCATCACACTGGCCAGGCCTGGGATAACTCAACGCTGACTCAGGTCAGCAGCTCTGTGGGATGCTGCCAGCCAGTGCTGCAGTGCAAAGTAAGGGCTCCAGCATACCCTGCTGTGTACAACGTCCTAACACAGAAGAGGAAAATACCTCCAGGGACACTGAAAAATGCTGTTTCTAGAAAAAATAATCTGGAGATGCCACAGAGGTTGAAGCTCACCAGGCAGCTGTGGGGACCTTCTCCAAGGCTGTCATCCCACAGGCCAGGGGAGGACAACAGGCAGCATGTGAGCAAAGCCTGTCACAGCTGCAGCAGGTCCCCTTGTGGTGACCTCCCTCTACACCTCCTACCCCACATTTCCTTCTGAGGTGAGTAATTTTTGTCCTTAATCTCCCTGATTCCAAGCACTGGATGGAGGCCCCCTCAGATGTTCCCATCCCATGAGGCAATTTGTTGCCCTATGTCCTTGAGCACCCCCAGCTCCCCAGCCTACACTGTGGGTACAGGCCAGCTGCCTACATCATTACAGATGGCTGGGTGTCCAGGAGCCAGCACAGCTCTCCCATTACTTCATTATCTTAGAGCTTTACGTTTATGTTGGAGCTATATTTAACTCCCCTGTGCACACCCTTTATGTCAGCATGCTTGGGCTTAGCACAGTTGCCTAAAACCTAAAAACAAAAATTAGCTTCTCAAACCTTGTTTTCTGAACACTAGCAGAAACTGATGGGCAGGTACAGTGAGCAGAGGAGTGCAAACCAGCTGCTCAGCACAAGGAGCTAAGGAGACTCTTGTCTCCACCTAAACTGTCCCAGGACAGACAGCAGTGGCAGAGGCAGCTGGGTGCTGCCTTCACCCACCCTAGAGTGGCTACTCTTGGTGGCAGCACAGGTGATGCAGGAGCTGCAGCTCATTTGCCTGTGATTAACCCAGGCCAGGGAGGGCTGCTCGAGCTGGTCTCTGCTCCCACAGCTGAAGGATCTGTGCCTGGTAAGGGAGGCTCCTATGTCTGGGGAGATGTGGGCTGCTATGTGCTCTGGTCTTTAGGACTTCATGTTTGGATGTTCAGGGTGGTGGTGATGGCTCAGGTGTGCTGTATGGGATAGGACAGTGCTGCTGTCAACATTATTAACTAACAATAAATGCTAAAAGCTAAAACTGTGGGCATGGGGAGGGCTAATGAGGCAGGGAACAGAGCTGAAAGTGGAAGCAGTATAGTAGCTTCTGATAGTAGCTATCAGCCAATCTACATCTTATATACGACCATGGTCAAAGCTTTGACATCTCTGGTGTCACTTGCAGGTTTAGGCTCCTGGTGATCTTGTTGCTATCCCAGAGAACTGGTACTTAAGGTTTTCTGCCACTGGACAAGCACAGTTTGAACAAGATGCTTAGCACCTGCCAGGGTAGTGTGACTTTCCCCTGCTGTGCTTGGCAGGAAGGGGTTGGATGAAAGATAGCAAAGCATCTTTCTGTGAGCTTGTCTCAGCAAAGGATGCTTCCAGAATTTGCCAGTGACGTTGGTCAGAAAGGAGTGAGGACCGGGAAGCAAAAGGAAGGTTTGTGGCCACGGCAGGAGGCTTTGTGGGAACCCCACCCCACAGTGGAGAGTCCCCTGTGAGGGGCTACTGGTAGGCAAGGAGCAGCTGCCTCTTCCCTGGCAGCATGTGCTGCCCTGGGCTGACTTGGCTGCAGGAGTAACTGTGTTTATTGCACATGTCCCTGGTGATGTGGGGACAAGGCTAGTGAATCACTCAAATTACTCGAGTCGCCCCAGTGGTGCAGAGAGATTCAATCTCGGCATGGCATTAAATCAAGTCAGTGACATAGATCAAAGGATACAGCTTTAATCGCCTCGTTAGGCCACAGACATCATTAGTTACTCATTATGATGTGTTGATACCAGCATTCTCTGTAACACAGTTATGTACACTGGCTATCAGACATTTTTCTCATCAAGCGGGATGTCAATACCTTAACATCTTAATGAGTTACAGTCAATATCCATTGCAATAAAGCTTGTGTTTTCTCATGATTTCATCTACCCTTAGGGTTTTGATTAAAATGGCTGCTTTTGCCAGGTAATTGATTGAGGAATTATGGAAATTCTATGTAGGAACGAGTACATGCTGCTGTGCAGCCTCCAAAAACCTTAGATTGTCTCCAAGTGCTTTAGAGACTACGAGGAAGTTTGCTGTTTTAATACAGGTTTTGGATACTGTTGCTTGATTCTTCTTTCCTGATCACTTGTCATACAGTTGGAGTATCAAATAAAGTAATCAAAATATCCACGACTGCAGTGGAAAAATATTACAAGCAAATCATTGGTTTGCAAAGGTCTAAAAATGAGAACAAGTGCTGCTGTCAGGTGAGTCCTAGTTCAGGTGAACGTGCAAAATAGTGAGGTTTTGCTATTCACTGCATTGACAAAATATTCAGTCACTTGCAGGGAGATGAAAGCAGCCAGAAGAAGCTGCAGTATTATTTCAGGCTTAGGTTTAGCAAGTGTAAGTCCTCCATTTTCCAGGCTAGAGGTAAGACACCATCACTGGTTGCAGTTTCATAACTTTTTGATTCTGGATGGACCAAATATCTGATTACACAAGGGAAGCACAGACACAAAGACCTCGATTATGGCATATTTACACATAAGCATCTGACTGCATGCAAGACCTTCCATTAGCACAACTACACTGCTCCTACCTCTTGGATTTTAACACCAACTGGTAGCAGCTGCAGCTTTGCTGCTGCACTCTCTAGGTATATTCACTGAGCTTAGCCCAAGCACCTTTTATTCCCTCTAACTCTTATGTGTCCAGGGCCATTTCTGCTGTGTAGTCTCTCCATGATCTTCCATGATCTCTGCAATCAAGATGGCCTCAATGCTGCCTTGTGTGCTTTGTTCAACCTTATCTGCCCACCCTGCAGCCACCAAGGAGGATGTGGGATCGGTCCCTGGAAACAGATGAGCTCCTCACAGGTAGGTTGTCTGCTCAGTTTGCTTCTCCTTCAGCCTTCCAGAGGTATCATCCACATGGACTTGGGGTTTTTTTTCTGTGCTGAATTCACAGGAACTCAGTGTACTCTTTGTGTGCCACACAGGCTGAACAGCAATGGCATCTCAGTGTGCTGCACATCGGGAAACATCTCAGTGTGCCACAAAAGAGGAAATATCCCAGTGTGTTGTGGAACGGGTGGAAAAAGAGCAGAACCTAGAGCCCTGAGACAGGAGGATGGCATTGCTGGACTTCTCCAATGTGCACTGCATTTGCCAGCCTTATTGCAAAGCCTACAGATCAAAATCCGCTGAGAGAAGGCTCTCCAAGTTGTGTAGAGTGAAGGGCACAAACTAGATGAGTGAGGATGAGCCTCAACTAGTGGACAAAACCTTCTAGCTGCATTACCAAGCCCCCAGGTTCCCATCTTCTCTTCTCAGTCCTCTGCTGTTCCCTCAGGAAGCAGCCTAGGTGGCCAGGGGTAGAGTCCTCCCTGAAGCTCAGAGAGATCCTCATTCCTGCCTTGCTGCAGCCCTTTCACTTCCTTTCACTGGGACAAATCCTGTCTCCACGTAGGTCTTTGCCTGCACTTTGACTCATAAAATGTGTAAGGATATTACTAAAATACAAGTAGATTGAACAAATTTCCTTTTAAACAAAGCTCTGTGATATTTAACACTTCTATTGACAGACCTGAGACTGCAGCTTGGGACTGTAAAGCCACATTCAAAATGCCTTTTATTTTAAAAACCTCTTCTATATGGGGAAAGACAGCAGAGGTTTCCTGGATCTAATTTAAATCCTGGATTGGACATTTCTTTACTGTTTATGGCAGTGAGAGACCATGTGGTTACTGGATTTACAGGAATAAGAGAAAATTTGTCATATTCTTAGCAGTCACTTAAAATAGAATATGAGCTGTTGTGATTCACATTGGAAAACATCAACTGTTTCCACTGCCCAGCTCAGCAGCCTGGAAAGGGCGAATCCCTGGCAGAGCCCAGCCATGCTGAGAGTGGGCAGGAGCCCAGGGGTGCAGGTGGCTGCCCTGCTGCCAAGGGCTCAGGGTGCTGGGGCGACCCTTTGGTGACCTGTCTGTCCTGCTCTGCCCAACACAGGCCTAAGCCACGGGGACCAGGTGCTGCAGTTAAGGAGTGGGTATAGAAAATTAAAATTTTTTGCAGAAGAATGTGGCACTCAATGCTTATGGGGGTTAGTGGCACACTGACAAATATATGGAGTCACCAACCCAAGCTCCTGGATCTCCTATAAGACATCACAACCAAGAGGGCTCCTCAAAACCTTTCCTGAGAGCCAGGCTTGGGTTGCCTGACATACAAGTGATTTTCCTGCAGGACTATGCACTGAGGTAAGGCAGTGCACAGTTAGTACCAGCAGGACTGATTTCTCCAGTTACCCAACTTGTCTGGAGTCCCAAGGTGAGTCAACAAGACAAGAAATCTGCTTAGAAAATATTCTGGATGGAAGCCCAAAGGAAAAATATTGTTGAAAGTGTTCCTTTACACAAGAAGGAAAAGCCACTGTCTTTCCTTTTTGGGCAGACCTCACCCCATGCCTCCTAAGGCACAGGGAGACTGCACATTCATTTAGAATAGAAACATGCAGATGAGGAGGTACAGGTAGAAACAGAAAAGACAGCACAGGGAGAGCACAAATATTTGGAGTGCTGAGGAGAAGTGAGATACTTCTGGGCCTGATTCATGCTGGAGTTAGGCAGAACAACTGCAGAAGGAGCTCCCATAGTTTTTCTGGGCTGTGGATCAGGCCCTTGGCACACAGAAAACAACGTACAAGTCCCTGGCTCCTGGCTGTCCCCTGCAGCTGGGCTGGAGATGACTAAGCTTAAAGCTATTTCTCCATAAAGGAAATAAGCACACTGTGGGGTTCTGGGAACAGGTGGAAGCCAGGCCCTCTCCATGGAAGGCACCTACAGGGCTGCAGAAAGCAGTCTCCAAACAGGAAAGGCTTCTGTGCTTGGGATGTGAAGGACAACAGCAGCCTAGCAGCTGCCCTGGGGACTGAAGCTGGCCCCTATTCCAGGAGCAGGCCCATCTATCATCCCCGTTGCCCACCCCACAGCTGGCTACTCCTGGGGATGCAAGGGTCTGCTGAAGGAGATGGTTCTGTTGGGCCAGGAGTGCAGCTAGGGTAATAGCCCTCCATGAGCAGCTCGAATAGGCAGTGATTCACAAGTGGAAGAAGCAAGAGATGGGCTGTAACCACAGCTCCAGCTCTGGGAGCCAGCTTGCAGAAGGGGTTGGATGTGGATCAGGCTTCTCTTACTACAGCTGGTATGAGCCAAACTCCTGATTCAGGGGTGGAACCTTTTGCAACGAGTTTACATCCCTAATGATGAGCATATATTTTATTTATAGGGGTTTTAAAGACTATATAAAGTGCAAGCCTGGCTGGAGAACTACACTATGAGGTGCTGGGCTGACCCCAGCCTCTGGTCTGTTCACAGACCTGCCCTTCTCCATGGAAGTCCTTTTTGGATGCTCACAGGAACAGCTTGTCTTCACATATATGTGAGTACCTGCTCCCAGTTTAATTAGAAGTCTCACAAAACCTGGCTTTTCCCTGGAGCCTCACCACTAGAAGCACACAAGCAAGAATGGTAACTCTGGTTTGGTAGAGTGCTTTGATCTGTTGTGCTTATTGTGAAAATCTGGAAAAAAATCCTCATGATGGTAATCCCTAAAAGCTTCAGAACCAAAAGGCATATAAGCCATGTCAAATTCTATCACCAGTTGTAATTCTTTTTCATTGAAAATCATTCTTGTGAGTTTTGAGGGTTTTCCAGCCTGATATTAATGTTTGGTATTAGTAATAGTTTTCCCAAGTTGGTGGAGGTTTGTGTGCACCTCTGGAGGGAGAAATTAAAGGCCAGTGTGAGGCTGACTGTGACTAGTCAGGCTTTCAACTATCTTTAGTGGGTTTTGCAACAGCTGGGTGCTGATGGCTTTTTCAGCTCCACTCACTTCTAAAGGAGGTCTACCTAGAGCAATTAGCTCACAAGAAGCATCATTCACAACCAACAGAAATTATATGTTTCCTATCTTTTTAATTAGAGTATATATATTGTTAGTAATGATGTATTCTCTATTAATTTTTAAGGACCATTTCAATACCAGGCTTGCTTAGGTAGGGTCATATGCATTAAAACCAGATTTTAAATCCTTGAAGAGTTTCACCACCTTGCTTCTTCAAAGCACTTGACCTTAGAAGTGCTTTAGATCACTCCTTTCTTATGCTTCACTTAATTTTTTACATTGTGTCTCACTTGGCAAACACTAAATTGCAGGAAGTCATGTGCAATAAGGGACAGAAACAAGTTCACTTTACTTAGCTATTAGTATAGTCATTGGTGTGATGATGAAGAAGAGAATGACAGCAACTGAAATGCTGGAGGGCACCCTTAGCTTTCATCTAGGGTAGGATCCCTGAGCTCAGGAACATGTGCTCATGTATTCCTCTGGTGGGACCTCTTCAGCATTCTGTCCCTTTTTCTTGAGCTCAGTATTCATTTGTGAGCTGCTCACATGTTGTTTGCTGTAGCCTCCCCACATCTTGCATGAAAAATTCTGTCCCTAGTCCAGGCAAGCCCTGCTGAGAGAGTGTAAGTCTTCAGGAGGTGCATCCTGGACAGCCTCATGTGCCAGCAGAATGAAGCCTGAGCTTGGGTGGAGGTCTTTAGGTGTTTCTAGGATGAGAACAATGTTATGGTGGAAGCTGGTGCTGGTTACCTCCAGAAGGCCTGTCTGAAAAATCATCCCTTCTGGGTGCTCCAGAAAGAGTCCCCGAGCCCTTGGTGCCGGCTTTCAAGGTGCTGGGCACCTGCAGCAGCATGCACAGTCCAGGGGTGCAGGAAAAGGCTTCAGGAATGCTTTGTCCTCACTGCTTGCACTGATAGAGCTGGGCACCCCGGGGGAGTTCACAGCCTGCCATGCTCTGGAAGGAGGCCTGGGCACATGTGTTCAGAATTGCAATAATTTGATTAGTTCAAGGGCACATCTGGAGAAGGGGCTGACATCTAGTGCCTAATTAGAGAACCTCCTAGACACTGGTGAACTGAGCCACAGGGGTGGCATTGTCAGTGGTCACTATGTCTCTCATTCCAAGAGCCTTAGGAGTCCCACCATGTTCACACAGTGTAGTAACAAAAAATCAGAGCTGACTCCAGCCCCCTTTAATGCACCACTGTAAACTGCAGCATCTCTATGGTCCCACCAGACTGCCTGCAATTGGCCCTTAGGAAAGAGAACAAACAGAACATACATGGTACTTGGATGTTTACTGCCAATTTTGTAAGGATTTCATCCCAGAAATGCTTTGTGGTTAGGTACGGAGTGGGTACATTTCTCCTTGGAGAGCTGCCAGCTGCCATGAGCCCTCCAGCCAAGTACCCTAACTAAAACACAAGACAAGTATGTTCAACAATCAAACTGGAGATGGAAAGACACGTCTGTGTGATCAGAGGTATGACAGTCAGATCTGGGAAAAGCAGGATTGAAGAGAGATGCCAAAGCATAGGTTTGAGACACGATGGCTGCCTCTGAGCCGTGGCAGGAAGCTGGGGCAGGCCTGTGATTAGATCTAAACAGAGTTAAGCTGTGTTCATTGTCCTGCTGCATGGGATTTTAACCAGAAACAGAAACCTGAACCACCAAAAATGTTCACAGACTGGAAATACCACTGTACACTGTAGTGCTGAAGAATTTCATATCAACGTCTTTAATCAAAACAGAGCAGCCTGGCACCTTGAACATCACCAGCAAACTGCATTTCTTCATTGCAGCATACTGATGGGCAGCAGAGCTGCAGAGCTCAGTGCCCCACATAGCCCTGCAAACCAGATTTCCTGCCAGGACATGGCCTGCCAGGACTTGTCCAGGCTCAGTGACAATGAATCAAGAAGGTGAGGCTTGAAAGATGTGATCTTATTTTTAGGGAAAAGAGTGGATTGAAAAAAGTTCTTGTTACAGAGTGAGTGATAAGGAACTCTTGGTGTTTTCCCAGCTGCAGACTAAATTGGCAGGGTTGCAGTAGCATCTTTCTTAGGCACTATTCCAGCAAAACACTTGAGTATGTGCTTAATTAAATCATGGGAGAAGCTTAAAGGGCTTGAAAGCATCCAGCTAAATGCTTTGCTGGGGACTTAATATTAATGCCTCAGTTTCCCTTCTCCCACACAGGGAAAGAAATATTTACTTCCCATACAGAGTGCTGACAAGCTTAATTCAATCTTACTTGTAAAGTGCCTTGTGGGCCTTAGGGGAAAGGTGCTATAAAAATTAGAATATTATTCTACATTCCCTGGAAAGACAGCACTCAGCTTTATATACCATGCTGGTGATGTACCTCCCTCTGGCTGACAGCATGAGCAATTAATACATATAAACCAAAAGAGGCTGCTTAGAAAGCTTTTGCTCCATGTAATCTGCCGACACCTGATGACAAATGAAAAGCTGAAAAGATGGAAAAATCAGTGAGTTTAAGGTGGATTAGGGCAAAAACATGCATGCGTGTGACTTCAGAGCAGCAATGGGGACAAGGCTGTTTCTCCAGTAATGTATTTTTAATTCCTAGTTCTTTTTTATAGCCTTTGCTATCAATTTTTCAGTTTTCCTGGTCTTTTATAAGTCAGCAGACTGTACTCTTGCACTGTTCTCTTATTTCAAATTTTCTTGACTGGATTGAAAGGAATCTGGAACCAACCTCAGAGGCAGGCGTAGTTAAATGAAGTCAGGGGAACTGCTGCCAAGGAGGGGCCTGCGAGCAAAGCCAGCATGGGAGAGGTTAGGGAAGGGTGTATTTTTGGAAAATCCAGATTATAATTTAGAACAACCCTCTAACTGTGATTCTGCATTTATACACGTTGAAAATGCTGCTCAGTACAGAACATCCCAAGCAACACACATGCGCCATAAAGTTCACTGGCACCAGAACAGCCTAGGTGGATCTCACAGAAGTCTTTAACACTGTCTTTTGATGCAGTGCCATACAAATGTAATGCTGCTTTGCTCCTGCTCCTTTGCCAAAAGTGAGTGAAACAATAGTGCCTCGAACTGTCTCCCCAGACAAAAACCAAATGACTGAAAAGATGAAGCTCTTCACTGGTAGGCATTGTGAATTCTCATTTCCTAGCTGTATTTCTGAACACTATGTTCTGCCTGAATGTTTTGTCCTATTTTTGTTTTCTTTTAATGACAAATGGCACTTAAACTACCAGAGAGTAAACATCAAGACTCATAGCTGGTCCTTTGGCATTTTTAACGTTTACTGCGTATTTAATTTGCCATATTACTAGGATGGAAATTAGTGTTACCACATTTCTTGAATACCTGACAAAGTAACAATAGCAAGTCATGAATTAGTGATTTATTTCTTTTTTTTTTAAATTAAATTATGAACATTGGCAGCTCCCTTCTCTGTTTGTACATGACTTTCCTCTTTATGGAAATATTATTTCCTCTTCTATGCCTGCTGCAAGTGGCATACAATGGAGCCTCATTACTCAGCAGAAACTCTACATGCCATGAAAAATAAATAATTAAACTCCAGCTATTTCAGTAGGTAAATATTGCCTTTCTCATTCCTATGCATAAAGCAGCCAGTGTTCCACATCTGGCAGCAATCTCCTCTGGGGGTTAAGCCTCCTGGAAGACCTCTGTCATGAAACCTTAATGTGCTGACAATATTGTTTGTCACTCCCCAGTACTGTCCTGGGACAAAGGGGAAGGGGTCAGTTGGGATATGAGTCCCTACCACCTGCTCTGGCTGCTGGGTTGGTATCAAGGATGCAGGAACTATATAGCCAAACTACACATCCATCATCCTCATGGACCCTTCCAGAGCTATAGCTTCTGTGTGCACTAGGCAGACATTCATGTTCTTTTCCCAACACGTTTTTTCCTTCAGTTCAGCTAAGCTTGGTTTTATGACAGCTGACATGATACATGGCCTGGGAGTTTTACACAAATATTCTAGAAGGATGAAATGTTGTTTAGCTTTCGTTGAAGGAGAGAACAAATGTGGACCTCTCCACCTGGGATTCTCTGGCTCCACGGTTTTGAGGTCAGTGCTGGCAGTGCTGCCCTGGCAATTTCTAGCAACTGGTGGTAAGAATAGAATCTGCAGGGCCAGTGAGGGCCAGGACTGTCTGGTCAGACCTGATCATCCTTGCTCTCCTGTCTACATTTGGCAGTTTATTTTCATCTATAACTTAATGTGTTTTCCCCTTCTTTCTTCACCTCTGGTTTTCCCATTTTTCTCCTTGTAACTATACTACTGAAAAACTATATTCCTTCACCCAGAGAAGCATGAGGGAATCTGAGTTTTCTCTTTAACACAAACTGTGTCTTAATGGTTTTAAATTAAAAGAGGGGAAATTTAGACAAAATACAAGGAAGACGTTTTTTGCAATGATGGTGGTGAAACACTGGCATGAGTTGTCTGGAGGGTAGTAGATGTTTCTTCCCTGGAACCATCCCAGATCAGATTGGATGGGGCTCTGAGCAACCTTATCTAGTTGAAGATGGCCCTGATCACTGCAGGAGATTGGACTAGATGATCCTGAAACCTGTCTTCCAGCCCAGACCACTCTATGATTCTCTGCATGCTGTGTGCAGCTCAGATGCTTTGTTTTGCAAATAACTGTTGGTTTATTGCTTTGCTAGATAATATGTACATAAAGAACTAATCAGCACTGATACTTTTGGTGTTTGAGTAATGATGCAAAAAAAGGTCAGCACCTCAGTTTGGATGTCATTTGTACATTACTCAGTATGAAATTTCTAAAGGTTGAGGGGTAGAGTGGCTCTGACTTGTGTTACAAATGCAGACTTAATATCTGCTAATGCCATACAAGCATCGTTGAGCTGGTGTTATACAACCACCTGGAACTGCTGGCAGGTAAAGCTTTTGGGTACCTATTGTGCAGCTGGAGGACACTGCTATCATGAGGGGAAGTTCTGCAGTGCAAACAAACCAGTGCTCCTGTGGAGGGAAATGGAAACAGGAGCAGCCAGGTGGGTGCATGTTGTAACATGAGCAGTGGTGGTGGTGGTGTTCACAGGCTTCCCACAGCAGCTTTAGTGCCCAGGCTGCCACAGTGTCCATGTGAGCATGACTCACCTCTGCTGTGCATGACTGAATGTGGTTTGGCAATGAATGGCTGTCACAAAGACAAGTTTCCATTGCAATGAGGACCCAGCTTCCAGATTTTTAAACATGAGAGGTGAATCCAGAAGGCTGATAACAAAGCAGTGATGAAGACTGAATGCTACAGTGACCAGAACCATGGAGGAAACAGAGAAAAGCAGCTTAGAGTCAAAGCGTCGCAGAATGCTTTGGATTGGAAGGGACACTTAAAGGTCATCCAGTCCAACCTCCCTGCACCGGGCAGGGACATCTTCAACTAGGCTAGGTTGCACGGAGCTCTGTCCAACCTCACCCAGAATGTTTCCAGGGATGGGGCATCCATCATTTCTTTGAGTAACCTGTTCAGGTGTTTCACAGCCATCACTGTAAAAAAGTTTCTTCCTATATTTAATGTAAATCTATCCTCTTTTAGTTTAAAGCCATCACCCCTTACCCTGTTGCAACAGACCCTGCTAAAAAGATTGTCCTCATTTTTCTTACAGATCCCCTTTAAGTACTGCAAGGCTACAATAAGGTCTTCCTGGAGCCTTCTCTTCCCCAGGCTGAACAACACCAACTCTCTCAGACGGTCCTTGCAGCAGAGGTGTTCCAGCACTGTGATCAATTTTGTGGCCTCCCCTGGAAGTGATCCGACAGGTATATGTCCTCCTCGTACTGAGGGCTTCAGAGCACTTCAGCAGTATAGGTGGGGTCTCACCAGAGCAGAGGAGCAGAATCCCCTCCCTCAAGCTGCTGGCCATATTGCTTTGGATGCAGTCTAGGATACAGTTGGCCGCCTGGGCTGTCAGTGCACATTGTTGGCTCATGTTCATCTTGTCATCCACCAATGCCCCCAAGTCCTCTTCTGCAGCACTGCTCTCAATCACATCATCCTCCAGGTTGTGTTAATTCTGGGGACTGCCCCAATCCAGCTGCAGGACCTTGCACTTGGTCTTGATGAACCTCATGAGGTTCACAGGGACCTACTTCTCCAGCCTGTCCAAGTCCCTCTGGATGGTATCCCATGCCTGGGGTGTGTCAGTTGCACTCAGTTTATGGTGGGAAGGTACGTGCCCTGAGTTAGACCACTCCCAAAGATGCTGCAGTCTACTGCAGCCTCCTAAGACAGTCCAGAGCCTAAGAGCTCTGTGAGTGTATCCTTTTTCCAGTTCCCCCATTCACTTCCTTTCACAAGCATTGAAGCTATTTTTTATAGAGGGGAAAGGGATGGGGGAATGATTGCAAGTCTTGGTAGCATGCTTCTTTCGTTCTCCAAGGAAAAGTCTGAAAGCATTAAATGTGCAGAGCGTTGGACTTGGTGAAGCAAAGCTGAGGAATGGTTTTAAAGTGGCCACATATCTGTTGCCGGAGCATTATTGCTGACAACATATGACAGTTTGCTGCTAGTTTCAAACAGCAGAAAAAATCATCTCAATGACAGCAAAGAAATGGGCAAACCCCCTCCTTTCCTTAGGATCAAGGAAACAGACTCTTAGCACAGTGGGTCGTGACTAGGGCTCTGTTTGTCACGTGTGCAAATCCCACACAGACTGGATGCCAAAACTGCAATGCTTCTTTGACATTTCAGTTGAGAAGGAGAACAAATGTGTTCTGTACTCATCTTTTCTTTTTTTAAGCAATAAACAATTAACTCTGAAACAAGGGCCTTGATTGCTATCTCTGTGATGTCAGCTTTACATTGATGTCATTCTATAGACTGGTGGGATCATTGCTGATTTGCACTAGTGTAAGCAGGAGAACAATTGGGTTCTGTGTCTCACAGGCAGGGAAGCTGCTCATGTTTTGTGCAGAGAAAGAAACTCGGTTAAACAACTTAAAGGGAAAATAAATTAATGAAGAAATTCAGGAAGAGCCAAAGCAATATAAGCACAGATACAGTCACAATGTTCCAACTGTATCACCAGTTTAAAATAAACCTAGCCTAATTAAGTAAAGATTGACTTTGCTATAAATAAGTACAGTGATCTCTCTAATTTTCAAGTTTTAATTGACATCCAGAGGTGAGCAATTTAATATCTTAATGCAACTATGTTTATTTTTAAGTACATACTGTATCACCTTTGTTTGAGATCCTTGAATGCCAACTTCCTTTCCCCTTCACATAATGATATAAAACATGAGAATAAATTAACCATAAGGATTAAAATTATAATTGATCTAGTGTGAAAGTAATCTGGGTAATTTTCAAATTTCTGTATTAAAAATTCAGTCCTATGACTACACACATCATGTTCTGTTCAGCGTCATTTCCATTCAGTCTTTGACATGTAGTATATGCCACTAAATGGCCATGGATATATTAGAAAGGCTATGGCTAATAACTACCCAACAAAATGTTTTTAGAATGAGGCCATGGCAGTTTTGCAATTGCTCTGACATTTACTTAATAAGCCACAACTCACTGACTGCTTTAGCCAATGATACGCAACTGCTCTTGTAAACCAGGTATGTGGTTATGTTAACTATTGCCCTGTGTTTAACAATGTGCTACCTTCCTGCCCTATTCTCTCGTAAGTCTAGTAGGAATTGTGGTATTAATTTAGCCTGGGTGGAACTATAGGCTGGACTTGTTGTTCCAGCAAGGTAATTGCTTCTCCACATAAACGAATTATCCTTTTTGTTTATAGCACCTGTGGAAAGTTGTGTGTCACTTTGGTGCACTCAGCAGTGTAGCTGTAGTAATCCTGCAGTGTGTTGCAAACCTGCTTGCTGTGTCTCTCAGGTGTGATAGCTGTGCTTGCAGAACGAGACATGACAAGGTGGCCCTTCAGAGGGATGGGGGCTCTGCTTCAGCTGTGGCTGGGAGTACTAATGTGAGGAAGGATGAACGCTGGCTGAACGGGATGGCAAGTCTGCAGACAGCCAGTTGGAAAGACTTGGCAAAAAGGTCTTTGCGGTACAAGCTCCACATGAGCAGCCAGTAGCAGTGGAGTCATGTGAGGGCAAAGGCTGTAAATGTGAGTTCTGCGGTAGTGCAGAGCTGACCTCCGTGGGAGGAGCTGGCTGGGATGTGCTGCCAACTCCTTAGTATTGTGCTAAACGATGACCCAGCTGCTGCAGCAGGAAGGAGAAAGTGAACAGGGCTGGCAGAGGAGTCAGAAGCTGAGCTTCATGAACACCTACCAGATGGAGTTACATCAGCAATTAAGTTGTTGCAATTACTTGTACACAACTGCACTGGAAATTATTGCAAGACAGATCAAGCCATTAGCAATAGAAAAACAGGATTATAAAACTCTAAATGTTCCTTCCAAGGGTTATGTTCCCACTTTTCACTGAAATTAGCAGAAATAATATAAATGGAGTACTTGGATTCCTGCCAGATCAGTGAATAACTGGGGTATAGCTCTTGGATACACCTGCTCAAAATTAAGCTGGGAATGCTGAGTGGCGAGAGATGACTTAGATTGGAACAGTTCTCATGAATCTATTTTCTTAAATCCTTCTACTGTTGGCAATATCTTGCTGTTTCTCTTGGCAGCTCCTGTTCAGGGAATTGTCAGAGCTTGTTGTTTCTACAAAAATTTGAATTTAAAAATGGAAATCTATACCTTTTTGATTAATATTTCCATCAAGCTTAGTTCTAGGTAAGCATCATGTAACGTCAGCATTCGCCAAGGAACTTGCACAATGTCCTTGAAGAAATACTGGTAAAAAAACCCCAACCACACTGTTTCCAGTCTAGAATGAATATTACAGCCACAGAAAAGATCTTCCATGTAAAACACAGCAATTTCCATCTCTTTCAGAAATTAATGATCTATTCATAAGTAGCATTTTCAGTGCATTACTGCCTGGTAAGTCAAGTGCTGATGCAATGAAATTTAACTGTTGTGACCTTACTGAGTAGGTATCTGCTGAGACAGAACAGGTGTTTAGTCTTTTTGTAAAGAAGAGCCTTTCTGTGCCTTTATACTTCTACATTTCCATTGTTAGTCCACTTCAGATGAGACAGAACCATTCTCTTTCAGACTTGGTATCTAATTATGCATTACACATCAGTTACTAAAGAAGCACATGAGGTTTATGAAATATAATTTTAGGAGTTGTGCTAAACAGAGAAGAAATTATACAAGTTACATAGGAAGGGCTTAATTTCTGTTGGCAAGAAGGCATGACTGCTAGACCTTACTCTCCAGAAGAGACTCCATCCTGAGAGGTGCTAAGTTCCTATTCTGTTGCCAGATGAGTGCAGAAGGCACAGGGTATCCCATGTGATCAGGGGAACTTGAGGAGCAGCACTGGATAAGGACTGGGCTGCTTCTAACTGAAGAATCTCCTGTATGTAAACACAGTTTAATAGCAAAGTGTTGAGTTCAGGAAACTATTTTTGGGGAGCAGGATAAGCTTTCCTTTTGAAAGGAGTGCAATTACTGCTCTGTTGTTCTCATAGTACCTCCTCAGCTTTGTCTTGGCTATGTCTCCAGGAAGAAAGCACAACTTGGAAAATAAAGGAATTTGAGGGCACACAGAGGGAAACAAACAAACAAAGTCATTTTACTAATTTAAAAAAGAGAATTGAGGAGAAAATAACAGAATTCAGTAAGAACATGATAATAGCTACACACTTTGACTCTGAAAGTGCCAATTAGTCATGAAATTAAGCAATGGAGGGTTTTGGTAGGAGCTGTATGAAAAGATAAATCTCTCTAAGTTAGCAAGCACCAGGGGCTAAGCAGAAGAGCGCTTACTGATTTAGACTTGTTACATTTATTCACTCTCTTCAAAATACTCAGCACCAGGATTTGTGTGTTTCTAAGAAACAAAACTAAAACATTGCTGTTCCTGCTCTGTCACAGGTGATTTTCTATTGATGGGACAGGTTTCCTGTAGAAGTAACTCCGTTGACTTACTCTATGCATTTATACCAGGAAGAGCTGATGTAACAAGAAAAGAATTGAGCCTGTAGGCCAATTTTTTTTAAAAAAAGGTGTCTCAAATTAGGTGCCTGATTCTACAATTAGGAATCCAAGGTGGACTGGCTTTTAAAAATGCTCTGGATTGACAAATTTGGCTGAAATCAATGGCAGCTGGAGAGGAGTTTTCCTTTCAAAATCAGGCTGTTTTATTTAAATGCCCAAATATTGTTATGGGCTAATGTTGGACATCTTTTGTTCCCTATCCCTATGTATAACTGTATCAGCATGTACTCAGCACACAGAGTTCTCATCATGTAGTACTCTGTAGAACATAACTCCTTTCTATTTTAATGCTCTTTCCAAAGCAGTTACTACTGGTGACAGTTCAATTACAGTCGATTCTTCATAGGCTTTTTTAGCACATTTCAAATTTGTTTCATTGCATACTATATTTTCTGGTCTATTTCTGATTGTCTTAATTCTTTGGCTATAATGTTCTCCGAAGTGTGGTGGCTTCGTACCACAGAGGTGGCAGCCATGTCAAAAGCAGTTGTGTCACATCACTTAACAGACAGTAATTGTCTCCAGGAATTGCAGGAATCTTGATCTGCTACATCAGACATCACTTCTTTGACAGCTGAACCTAAAATACACCCTGTTCCAGGTTGCAGGGACTGTGCCAAATGCAAATTGTTGAAGCTCTGAAAGAAAACAGAGCCATACATTCATCTTCATTTATTTTTGCTTTTAAACTTCATTTTTATCTGGACAAGACTTAAGTGACAATGCTGTGTTATGCTGCCTCAAGTTGGTATTTTTCTAAAATCCAATGGCCTATTTCAGCCATGCTTCACATGTGGGTAACGTTCATTAGAGAAGAAAGCTCTCATGTGTTTCAGGCAAAGGAGGTTGAGTGGTCTTGTTAAGGTCTTGTGAAAGAGTCTGCCAGCAAAACTCATGCTTTTCAGCACCAGAGACTGTGTGCAAGAGCCACTTTTTCTGCATGGATGCTGCAGCCTAAGCTGTTACCTGTCTAGACACCAAAGTTAATCAACCATAAGACACAGAATGGTAAGAAACCTGTTTTTATCCCTGCTTGTGCTCCCAGAAGTACACGTTGGTGTACACTTGGCAGTGTTCTGTTAGTGTTTCTATGGTAATCCTGCTTTTGTGTGATGTGTAATGCAGCCATGTGCTTTTCAGACGTTTGAAACTGATGTTCAGCTCCTGAGGTCAGAAATGCATTTCAGTACTGTCATTGTTCTCAAAAAAATTTCCAAGTATGTGTAAGCAAATTCCCATGGTTGAAGCACCGTATGCCATATTTTTCTCTGCATTCATGAAGCATTCATGAGTGCATTCATGAAGCACTCATCATTTTGTTGGTGACTGGGAGGAAAGTTATGAGTTCAAGGACATTTTTAGCTGTTTTAGCCAAACTAAACCCACCAATTTGTTTCAGATTTTTATCTTTCTTTTGCTTTTAATATTACATATGAATCATTGTATAATTTGATGTTTCTAGTAAGTCTAAATTTTCTGTTCTGCTTTTTTTTTAGATCGTTATATGTCATTGTGGTCAAAAGGGAGACCATCCTTCTTTGTCTGAAATGAAGCAGGACCTGAAGTATGTATCTTAGACATATCTATTGCTGTCTTGAGTCCAGAAATGGTCTAACTCAAGGGGAAGATGACCCTGAAATCTCCTACGCAGTCATGTAAAGTAGGACTGCACACCAGACCTGACTTACTCCAGTTATATCCCTTAGAACATCCTTTGTTTTCAAAGTAGTTTTCAGGCTGGCACCTACATTTCCCATCTTAGGCTTTAACTCCTAAGAACCATGAAGTAACGGGAAGCTGTTTTGCTCATTAATTAAGAAAACACTAAGGAAAAGGTGTGTTAACAGAGTGTTTTCTTGGAAGTTGGGGGCTATTTGTGTCTGGTGAGCTGTTTGGAAAAAAAAAATTAAAGATATTTTAAAATACTACATAAAGCATAACAGTTAAATGGCTACAATTGTAGTTAAACAGTAGAAAGACAGATTTTGACTGTAAAACCAATATTAGAACAGGCTACAAACTAATTTGCATTGTCTTACAGCAATAATTAGTGTCCTAAAGGATGTGACTTTTCATTACGATGACTATCACCGGTAGGAGGATCTGACAGGTGGATGAATCATGTCCAGTGTAGTCATGCTCAACTTCACATATACATACATCTACAGTATTTATTGCTCAGTCAAATTCCTCCTTTTATAATCCTGGATTGCCACATTTGCAATTATATTGCATCCGGTAGAGAGCTCCTAGAACTGTAATTAGCAAACACATCTACAGCAGTCACACAGCAACAGAAGTGACACTCATGTACTTATGAATGTAATATCAAAGCACTGCATGTGATACCCTCCTACTTGCCAATGTATTTCAGAATATGACTGAGAGGTGTTTACAGGACAGTTTATTCTGTGACACACCTGCCCAGTGTAATGATGTACAACTGATAAATGAAAGAAAGAAATAGGTGCAGTTCATAGGTGCCAAACAGTTGAGAATTTAGTTGTTTTGGGATTGTATATTCTTTGCCATATCTTCAGTGGCTGCTTGGTTAGGTATGAGAATGGGGCAGCTACACAGGTCCTAGGTGTGTGTGCATCTCTAGAGATCCTGGCACACCAAAGAGGATGGGAAATCGACTAACCCATGCCCATGGTTTCTCTATAGAAAGGTCAGAAGACACGAATATTAATAAATCATGTTGTTGTAGGGAGTGAGTACCCCCCCAGAGGACTCAGTCGATAAGATAGAAGTATTTGTAAACAATAATCACAGTGGCAGGGAACTGCCAGTGTAATGACCGAAGGTGCAGTTAAGCCTGTGTATAGGACCACATTAGAGAAGTCTGTATAATCTGTCTTTTCCGAGTCCAACTCAGCATAACAGAGCTATCTGTGGGGTTTTCCCTGGCCCTAGTACCGTCTCCCGGTGGTCAGGAGACCACAGCCGCTTTGACTCGCACAGATCTGGGCCCCTGCTGAGAGAGGATGCCCTATCACAGCTTGTGCCTCCCTTTTCTGCAGCGGCGTTAGCAGTGTACCTGCAGACAGAGCAGGCTTGGCGCGCAGAAGAGATCGCAGTCCCGGGGAGGTTTGCGGTCGGCAGCCCAGGGTCCTGGTATGCTTTGCTGGGCAGCCACGGAGGCCTTGAAATGGGGGAAGATGCAGGCCCGGCCCCTTCGTGGAAACTTTAATTTCTGCTAGATTAAGGTGGTTGGGTAACTACAGCCCATCTGACTCTATTGTCTCTCCGCAGGAAATAGCTACCAGTGTAAAGTGAGCGTTAAGCACAGCGCTACCAGGCAGGGCAGTCTGTGAGCCCCTGAGGGGAAAGGATCAGGGCAGCGGCCTGCCCAGGGCCCAAAGCCACAAATAAGACCTCTTTCACCTCCTTTGCAGCTCATTTGGTTGGGCGGTGTGAGAGGGCTGGGGGCTCAACGTGTGGCGGATCGGGCAGTTGATGCTTAGAATCACGTCTCAGTGAGTGCCTATATATATACCACCACCCCCACGGGCATGGGCACACGTCCTTTTGGAAGTAGGGAGAGGCAGCGTGACAGCGCCCGTGCGGCTGTCCGGGGCGGAGAGGGAGAGCCGGCGAGCGGCTAACGGCAGTGCGGGGAAGGCCCTTCGCGGGAGAAGGGCTGAAGTGCCGCGCCAAGCCCCCGCCGGAGCAAGGTGAGTGAGGGGCCGTAGGGCGAGAACCTGCCTGCTAAATACTTGGGGTGAGGAGAAAGCAGGAAGGGGGGACTGCAGTGGAGGTAAACCGATAAACCGCGGTAGCACCGTTTGAAGCGCAGTGAGGTAGCGTGCCACCAAAATACCGGCGGCCGCGTTCCCCGCGGAGCGGCTCAGGCCGCCGGCTGCACACCCGAGCCGGGCCGGCGCTCTGCTGCTATGGCAACCAAGTTGCTCGGCGGGCGGGCAGCCAGGCAGGAAGTGCGGCCAGAGGATTGGCCGCTGCGGTGCACGTGAGGCGGGCGAGGGGCGGGATCAGCGGAGGGTGGGCGTGGACCCGAGAGGGCTCCCGCGGCCACGGAGGGCGGTTTGCTTTGCCCCCCGCTAGCAAGGCGTCCGAGTGCAGCAGGTTTCCCGTGGATTGTCCCCTGCGGCTCAGCTACTCTGCCCTCTCCTGCCTTGCCTTACCTTGTCCAGCCCGCCATCGGGCTGTGATGTGTGTGACCCGCTCGGCGGGAGGCGGGGAGTGCCTGACGGAGAGGAGGGGAGTTAGTCAGCGGCGAGGAGGAAGGGCAGGAGGCAGAGCCATGGAGAGCAGTGCTCCGCGACGGCGGGAGGGGCGGGCTGTCTGACTAAGGCAAAACGTGGGGGGGACGGCCCGGCAGCCCGGGCGGCAGCGGCGGGGCCGGGGATGAAGGTGCTGGGCAGCCCCCCGCTGCCAGCCGCCGGCCGGTGACGAGGCAGGGGCCGCGGTCTGGGGGGGCTGGCGGGGCGGGGTTGGGGACTCGCTGCCCTCCTTGGGGCAGGCGGGAGGGAGGGGACTCCGGCCGGGGCTGCCATCGCCCGGGGCCGCGGTGACTCAGAGCAGGGGGTGAGCCGAGGTCTGTTGTGGGATCTTTTCCCCGGCAGGTTATAAATAGCCCCGGTCGGCGCCGTGTCACGGAAGGACACCGTGGCCGGGTGCGGGGAGAGGCCGTCGGTGCTTAGCTCCCCCGGCTGGCCCCGCCAGCTTGCCTGCCCGCCTGCCGGCCGGCCCAGCTGGACCGAAGGGGGCGGGCGAGCCCCGGCGGCGCGGCCGGCCTCTGGCTGCTTCTTTTTGCACGGGAAAAATCGTTAATATCGCTAGCTGGAGGCAGCGACAACCGGTCTCCGCGGGGAGGGCGGCAGAGCATTTCGTCTCCTTACAGACCTCCCTGAGGAACCAGAGAAAATGAAGCCGGAACGAGGTAAGCGGTTTATCAAGATGTTTCTTTTGTTTCAAGGATTAGAAGTAGCCCAGTGTTCCGTTTCCGTGTTAACGCTTTGTGCCCTTATCCCCTCCCCTGTCATTTTGGTGGGTGGGAGAGGAACCAGCTGCTAGCTACTCGGGTTCAACTCGGGAAATGCTGGTGAGAGGGTACTGTCAGGTACCCCGCGAAGCGAAGGTGGTGAACAGCCCCAGGCCCTGCCTGCCCTTCAGCTTTCCATTGTCTCGGTTGCATGGGGGGGAGACAAACACCGTCGCAAGCCGCTTTTGGTGGTGGAATGGTGCAGTTCGTGTGTCAAACGCAGCCAGCTCATTAGCACAGAGCTGCAGTGCCAAGGCGAGAGGCGGTCAAAGGCTAACTGGGCATCGACGGACAATGCCAGCACATGGACAAAAATGTCAGAATGTGTCTGAAAAACATCCTGAAAATAACCATAACTTCCATCTGTGTCGTTTTGTAATCTGACAGTGGGCTTTTGTTCCGGTTAGAAAGGAGATACATCATAAAAAGTATGTGGCAATAGTGGCTTTTTTCACTGTCATTTGGTTACATCTTATCTGAATTACTGACATCTGGTTTTAAAGAAAAATAAAGTCGACTGCCTACGTCTGTGTTTGTAACACTTCAGCTCTTTTTAGTATGGCAACAGCTACTGATGCCCCTAGAGGTGAAAATATGTCATGACTTCTATTTTGAGCCATGAACAGCGGTTATTGATTTCTGCTCGTTAAAGCAAGATTGTTTTTAAAGCAAATCTTATCAGTGCTCGTCGTAGAATTCTAAGTTAATTAAAAAAAATAAATTCTTGCGTAGATATTTGGGTTTCTTAAAGTTTTGATTATTCTATTGTTTACACGGTTGCTTTCAGTTTTAAAAACACATTCTTTTGTGTTACAATCATGCTGGTGTTTTGAGAAACACTTACATATAGCTTTGATATCCGTGTATTGCATACTAACACTTAGATGACATACACATCCTAATTAAGTTTGTTAATGATATGTTTTCTAATAGTGACACTGCGTAAATGACCACGCTTAGGTGGATTTCCTACATGTATGTGCTGTAAGGGTTATATGGTGTCACTATAGCACAGGTAGTACAGAAACGATCATAAACATATGTGCAAATTAATGGGGTTTAAGTACTAGGGATTTGAAATGGGCTTTTTTTTTTCCTTTGCTTTCCTCCATGTTTCTTAATTGCTTAAACCTTCACCTGATCGATTGCAGCAAGGCAGGTTATTTTTAGAATACTTTTAGATTTTAATACCAAACCTTGAAGTCTGAAAATTATTTACTGTTCAAGTGAAATAAATTTTCAAAATATCCAGGTAAAGCCCAAGTCAGTATTTGCAACTTTAAAATGCTCAAAACCTCTATATGACCTTTTTCTATTCGTTTAATTTTTAGGCAGAAAAACTTAGAACTTGGAAATGTTTTTAGTGGCTGTGTAAGTGATCAGATGCCTTTTTTTAACCAACCTGGTGTAGAGGGAACCGAATTTATAAAGAAAGGGAGCTCTTAGGTGGTTGTGTTGTTTTTGGCTTTTTTCCTTAAGATGACAATAAATTGAGATTCCTGTCCATTTTGTAAAATGTCCTCTTACAAACTGGGTGAAAACCTTCAGAAGTTCTTCAGAATTCAGAAATTCTTTCAAGATCATTAACAAAAAACTTGAAATAAATCGTAGACCTTGCCAAACACTGGAGCCATTTTAGTAGGTACTTCTGGCTTAACGATGTGCTAATGTAAGAGAGGAATGCCTTGCACAAAGGGGGTGCAAAAGTGCTGCCTAAATGCCTCATGTGGCTCACGGAGACTCTCAGGAGGCACAAATCATGTTAATGTTTACATGTGCTGCTTTCTGCATAGCAGCTGCAGCACAGGATACAACCAGTCAAGTGTGCAGTCACCTGCTTCCAGTCGTCCCAAATTAACAGCAAAGGACAGGGGAGAAGCAGGCCACTCAGCCTGCTGCGGTCTTCACTTTTCTACAGACCTTCCAAATCCTGAGAAGCCTGCAGGACAAGTAAAGTGTCAAGAGACAGACTTAATAAAAATACTTAAAATATTTTTTTTCATTCTTACAAATGTATCAGAATTGAAGCAGAGATACGGGGTTCTCACAGTTAGAATTTAAAACTGTCCAGGATAAGGTCCCTAGGCATGTTGAGAGAATGTGTGGTTTAGTGTTTTTCATATTATCAGAAAGATTCTTGTTATCACCAGCAAAAATGGGTGATGCAGGAGAAGGGAGAGATCTGAGTGTGCAGCCACTTTTTATAAGAGTGGGAATGTTATAGACCATTTAAATTTCTATAGAGAGATAAGCAGAAATGAAGAAAAAGGGGAAATTTGCCCCTAAGGTACTTACTTTCTTTGTTATAAAGGGGGGTTTGAAAATTACAGATATAAACATGCAATATATGAAGGCAGTATGGAGGAGATGGAATGTGGAGTGTTGCATGGCAAACCCATGGAGTAGTTTTGCAAGTGAGGAAGAGAGGTTTGAAGGTAAAAGTGTGAACTTTGCCATGTAAAAGCACAGGGCATTCACAGGACGTGTGAATCGGTCAGGACCTACCTGTCAGGTGGGGTGTCAATGTGGAAGGGTAGTGGCTGCTCTGAGCATTTTCACATAACTACCTCTGTACCAGATCTAGAGAACGCAGCATCTAAGATACGTGTGACTGCTGGTTGGCTTTACGTTTCCTGCCATTCTTAAAGTGAAATGTTGAAGCATCCTAAAAAACGGTCATGTTGCTTCAGCTGAGGCTTCACCAGTGCCAGAGAGAAGAATGATTGGTCTCCCTTTATTACAATCAGTGTTTTTGGAGTGACGTTTGAGGGTTTTTCTGTTGATGCCTTTTTTTTGTGTAGTTTGTTCTTTGGGTTTGGGTTTTTTTGTGTGTGTGTTTCTTTCTGCAGTAACAACATATCAGCTTACCTAGCTTTGATCGTGATATCAACGCGATTTAGTTTCCACAGTACAGCTGCCTAGTCAGCTGCTTCATGTTGCGTGTTTGGACTGCTGTTTCCTTTCTGAAGCACAGAGCTTTGCTCCTGCTTCTATTGAACTTCGTTCTAATGACTTCTGATCGCTTCGCCAGTTTATTGAGTTTGGAAGACAGAACTAGGCTTCATAGCAGAGTGCTTGCAAACTCTTCCAGTTCAGCTTTGTTCATAAACGTATAAACACACTGTTTCACCATCAGAGTTAATGAAAACATTGCATAATGTCAGCGTGATAGCTTGCTGCCAAGCTCAGAAGGCTTCGTTATGTACTCTTGGAGTACACTTGGTGCACAACTGGAAAAAATCTTGTGGTTTAAATGAATCTACAGTATAGTCATATTTTACTGTGGGAATGTTGCAAGACATCAAAAGTTTTACTATAGTGTAAATAGCTCAGAGTTACTGCTTCTTCCTCCTCCCTCCCCCTCACTGCATGAATGATCAGTTAAAGGAGGAAGACAGGCTTGTTTGTCTCTAAATGCATCCTGGCTGGGTTTTATCACCTTATTCTAGTATTTCTTTTTTATTACATTGCTTTGTTTATTCCTCTGATATACATGCTCTGTGTAGAAACTATTCAGTTTTCACTTACAGATTAAACAAAAAGCTGTTGTCTCTTACTTTCAGAAGCATTATTTGCCTCCTTGATATTATCCTAATTTAAAGAAATGCCCTTCTGCCTACAAGAGAGGAACATTGCTTTTTTTTTTTTATTTTTTCCCTTGCAAGTCTAACTTAGATATATGACTCTGGGTCTGTTTATAGTAACTGGGTTAAGAGACTTTCTCCCAGTTTATTTGGTCATTTGGGGTGGAAATAGATACCTGTTGGGGTTCAAAAAAGTCTGTTTGCTACCTCCTGTTGGAAATACAGTTGGAGGATTTCTGGAGGTATCTGTGAGGAGAGATTAGTGAAGATGTTGAAGGATTGCTTTTCTTCAAATTCTGAGGAGTAAGGATGAGATTGAGGGGAAGTAGGCTAAAGCAGCGTTTGTGGTTGTGAAATCAGTTTTTAAGTGAAGAGCTCATAGGTCCTTGTTTTTAAAAACAAGGCTTTATTTTATGTTCTCTGTTAAATCCATGAAAGATTTTGTGGAAATTTTTTTTTAAGCAAAGATGATGTGCTACCAGAGTATGTAGATCAGGAAGTGAAACTATCTTTTGAAAAAAGGATAAGTGGTGTTTGTGTCCTATATTGCCCTGTGATACACACTTTAATTTTATAATATCTTCTCAGTGAAATGTCACGAAGCACTTAAACTTTTCCATGGTGGAACGATGTAGCCAGTAAACAAAGTTATAAACTGGAAATGAGGTGCTTCCTGCTTAGTGAAGCTGTCACTCCAAAAGCGTTTGGGCAATGCTTCGGGCTTGGTTGCCACAGGTAAGTGCTGGCTGGGTGGTAATGAGCTGGAGGTGACGCTGCTCCCTGGCTCGGGAGGAAGCTGTGCTGGCAAACATGTTCCCTGCTCTGGGGCACGTGGGGGAAGGTGTGTGTGGTGAGGGAGGCTCAGTTGGGGCAGGAAAGGGTGTGTGGGGGGTCCTGCTTTTCCTGTGTGGATTACTTAAAAATAAAACCAGCTTATTTTTTAAAAGAAAGAAAACCTGAAACTGTTGAGGATAAAAAAAACTCAACCAAACTGACAGGTGGTCAGGATATAACACTCAGATTCCATTTACAAGGCATGAAGCCATCTAGCTCTAATCTTTGGGGAGAGGTTTGTCCTGATAATACATAATATATAGATGCAGTGCATGAGGATGAGTGAAAAGGAATATAAGCTTTTTTTCTTTAATTGAGGATGGTGTCTAGATGCAGCTCTGTCCTTGCACACAAGAAATGGGAGTATATGGTCTTTTATTAAATTCTACTACAAAAAAATCCTAACGTAGAATTCTTAGCTTTTAGGTACTTCTAAAAAAAAAAAAAAATTAAGTCGGATAGAAATGGCTGCTTATGTGGAAGGGGGTAGGAAGAGTGCTATTACCAGTGCTCACTGCTTGCTGCTCAGAGTGCAAAGCCATACTAGTAAACAGCCATTATGTTTCGTTGGTGTTGTCCCTACTAGCCACCTTCAGAGGGGCTTTTGTTGCTAAAACGGATGGTGTAGGAGGAACATTTAGGTGTGGATATTTTGGGGCTTGTGGATGTGCCAAGCCCATAGGCTTGGGCTGTACAATTGACCATTCTGACCACATTTTTGCTGAATTGAGAAATTGGCATGCCAGATTGGATCCCTGAGCTAAAGTGAAGCATATGAGATTAGACTTTGCTGTTAAGGTCAGTGTTGAAACTATTATTGGATCTGAGCTCTGCCAGCTTCTAAATGTTTTTAAAAATAAGCTAACGTTTATAAATACAGATCTCATGAGAGATGCAAGTTTGTTGCCAAATGAATTTCTGCTTATTAAAATTAGAAATCTTCCTTGAAAACAGAGTAACTGACGAACAAACCAGCTATATGACATTTGTTGAAAGAACTTGCTCTGTCTGCTTCACTGTTTGCAAAATGTTTCTTTGTTATTTTGACAAACCTCTACTAATAGCAGCTGTTAAATGGTGGTGAAATAGCCACAGCCTTTTGTCCCATGGCAACAAGTTTAGGACCACAGTCTGTCAGTTACTAGCTGTTCTTTTAGTCAATAAGGTCTTGCAGTTTAACAGTAATGATAGCTATAATAACTACTTCACCATTCTGATGTGATGCTTGGTAAACTGATCTTTAATAGGGTTTTTTTGAAGGTGTCTCACATAATTTTCTTTCAGGGTGGTGGTAAATTGTTCATTCTTTGCAAGTCATTTGTATTTAATGTTTAGACCAGTTTTAAAGTTGTTTTAGAAGTGCATGGTTACCTTTGTACTGCTGAGTACAAAAACTTCATGTATAAGTAGGCAATTAAGGATGTCTATAAAGCTAGGCGAAAGCAAATACAGAAGAGTGCCTCTTGGACTTGGGTAGGTAGTTGGACTTTGGAAGACCTCATAGTCATTACATATTCCTTATTCTGCTGGTCCCATGCAGGGTGGGACGACTGTAGCTGTAAGCACCCAGCTGAAGCCACGTGCAGACTGGAAGAGATTTTTTTTTTTTTAATGAAGTCTACTTGTAAGCTGTGTAATTAAGTTATAAGATGGTCATGAAAGTTCTCCATCTGTTCTTAATAATTCAGTATTACTGTGAGCAAATCAAACCAAACTTGTTTATATTAATATTCTTCTGTGTTAAATGGACCTGACTAGTTCTTTTGGCTAGTGGTTGTCACATTCACCTTTCAGTGTTAGTTTTGGGACCAAAACTATTTCAGATTGCTATCTAGGATGGTATTGCTATGTTGACTCAAAACATAAAGATGTAATAGGATAATATGAGGAGGTTCTCAGGGATAATTTTGAGAGGAGAGCTGTGTGTTAATCATTGGAGGCAGATGAACACATGGAGAAGGAAGCACTCCACATATGTGAAATATTAACGACACTTTCATGTCTGTTCTGAATGTAAGAACCTTTATTATGAATTAAAGGTAAACAAAAACAGTCTTACTGAGAGGTCTTCTGGACAACTTTGTTTCTTTAAAAGCAGTTCCCACCATACACACAGATTTTGATTTGACCACTTTTTCTTTGGTGGGAAGACATCCAATCACTCTCTGAGGTAGGTAGTACCCAGTAGTCATGGGGGGACTTAGACTTTCCTCTTAACAGTTCTCTTAACAGTTTTCAATGCATTTTCCAAACCTGTTGACTTTTTTTTGTTACCAGGGTAAAAACAAGTTGAATTTTGATCTGAGGTATAACAAAAAAGAGAATGTATCTGAAATAAGGAATCTTTGGTTGCACATGAGCCATGCCATCTTTTTTCTATTGTGTATCCTGTGAAGCTAATGATTTTTTTTTCCATTAAGATCCTAGGGAGCTGGGTTGGTAAGGAAGTCTTTTGTGAATTTCTTGTGGATTGTGAACTTTTTAGTGAGACTGCAAGTAGGTGACTGTCTATGCTAGTTCAATTTCTTAATGGTGTTGCACATGCAGGGATTCCTTTTGTCCATTGATGAGCCTTCAGGATTTCTAGGTCACATTCTGCACTTTTGGGCTGCAGTATATTCATTTTTTTTCTCAGGGTGCTGAGCAAATGTCATCTTGTTGAGCATGATGGGAAAGGGAAGGGCAGAGAGCGAACATCAGATGTGCTGAGGATGGTATTAGCCCCTGTCCTCAGTACAGTCAGTATCACGATAGGAGGTTGTAGGGAGATAGTGATTTTGTCTGAGGGTCAGGGAAAAGAGAAGGAAAGGTGCAGGAAGAGCTGTGGTCAGCAGGCTCTTTTTTTCAGAGTAATGGGAAGCCCTTCTTCCATGCCAGGTATTGTTCTCCTTGGTTGCCTGCCAGGGCAGTAGCCCAACAATGGAAGTGAAACAAACCATGTCTGCAACTCACACTTTCCAGCAGGCCTGCAAGTTTGGTAGTAGAAGGCTTTGTCTGCATGCAGACTTGGAGGGGCAGAGAGAGTGGTTAGAAGTAATATCTGCGATAACTACTTGCTGAAGGTGTTATATCTGTGTTAGCAGATTGAATTTTTGATATGTGGCTTGATGCTTTTTTCAGTGCAGTTTCTGTAAAGTTACAAGTAAAAGTCACTAGTAAAAATTGAAGGTAAAGGTCAGGAGATCAGTGTAAAACTGCTGGGATACATATCTGCCTCATCTTGAGTTCACTAAAATTGGCATAACTGGCTATTATTGTACTGTCTTCAGATATATCTTACTGATAATCTTGCTGAATTCATGAGTTTCTGTGAGCAAGTATTTTGGATCCACTAGAGAGAAAAGGTTAAGTGATGATGCTTGATTTGCATTGTATGTTCTTTCATCCCATCTTCATGTTGTGAATATATAATGGCTGTTCATAAATGTTCTATGACATGTGTTGTAAGCTGGCCACATTCATCCCTAGTTAAGCTTCCAGCATGAAATATTGAGCAGCTTTATGGTATGAGCTGATTTTTTTTTTTCTGTGTGTGTTTTAAAATCATAGTGGAATTGTTAGCGTACGATGCTTCCAACTCTTTTAGGTATGCTGTAGAGTGTAGTCATTCTCACTCAAGAAGGTTGAGTTTAAACATCAAGAAAAAAAGGAAAACTATATATGAATTAATTATCAAGACTCTGAATAGTGTATCTTATCAGGTCTTTAACATGCCTTGCAAGCATCAAGAACTGACCTCAGCTTTGTTCTGAGGAATTGAGCATCTGTTGAGGGGAGAAAGGGGAATAGGGTTGTCCACATGAAAGTGTTGAGTATTTTTGTGTTCTGGAAATTAATAACTTGATCCAAAATGATTGCTTCAAGCAAGGGATGTATTGGTAGAAGTGTGCTTTGTTTTCAACTTGTTTCTGCAACTTGGCTGTGTAAACATAAGGTGCCATGAAGTCACTTATGCTTCACTCCTCAGGGGTCATGTGCACAAGGCAGGGCTGGAATCTGAGCTAGTGTTTTTCTAAACTAGCTCTCTGCTAGATAGATATCCTGTGCTTTGGCACAGCCCTCCAAAGGCTGAAGTTGGGCCTTTTTTTTCAATGTAGGAATGGCCTCTGAATTGATGCATAGTTGACTTGATAGGGCAGCAAAGGGGAGAGGAGAACCTCCATCAGCCTTCTGGCCACATTCTTCTTAATATTTTAATTTCTTGCTATCTTCCAGGATACTATTTGCCTCCTTGGCTACAAGAGCACACTGCTCTCTATAATGGTGAACTTGTCCACCATTTGTGGAACAGTATGAGAATAAACTGATAAATGAGTATCATGCTTCAATTTCTAATAATGCAGTTGCTAAATTCAGCACATTTTATTAGGCCAGTCATTTCTGGCACCCAGCTCATCCTCAGTTGGCTTGGGAATGTAAGCTTAAACTGGAGTTGTCAACATGCTGTCCCATTTTTACTGCTCTTGAAGAGTATCAGGTGTGAAAAGGATTTTTGTGGTTACACCCAGTTATACAGGGTAGGTTAGTTGGACTGTAAAACCAAATGGTGGCTCCTGATACTGTCTCTGCCAGCCCCTGTGGGAATAGACAGGGGTTGTTGCTACTCCCTCTTGTTAGCATAACTTTTAAATGTGCTGTGTTTACCAGTGAGTTAAACATTGCTCTTCCCACTCCCATAGGTAGTGAATAGCTATGGCACAGGAAATAATCTGAGTCCTTTTTTCAAAGGCTAGGAGGTTGCTTAAGATTTTTTTTTTCAGACAACTATGTAAACTACAGTGTTTTTGTAGAGTAAACGTTGCATGGAAGAAAAATAGTTGGAAAGCAAACTTGAGATAAAATATACGGGAAGCTTGAATGTCAGTGAGTAATGAAATGGGCATGTTTTGCATATGACTTTCTGTGAGGCACCAGTGGGTCAACCACTAAAAGGTATTCAACCTTTCCTCGAACAAATGTCTGCTTAACAAGTGTGTGTGGCTCTCACAGCCACAGCTCTCTAAAAACATGAGTGGGGGAAAGCCCTTGTTCTGTGAAGGAAGTGTGTTTTCCACGCTCTAGAATGAGTTAGTGAGTGCTAATGGGTTGTGACTATAGTTGTGACATCTAGTTTTATCTGGGCTTTCCATAGTTTCATGGCATTTAATTACAGAACAAGAGTTTTAGTCTTCTTTTGTGACATGGTTAGGCTGAGCTGTTTTTGAGGGTGGCTGATTGTGTTAACATGGTGAACATCATCCAACTTGAGTTCATGTAAATAACTAAGAACTGGATGAAATGGTTTAATGTGGACAATGTGTTGTTTAGGCTGCAGCTAGAATAATACACGCAGTTTTGAAACTACTTTCTTTAAACAACTTCATAAACCAGTCCTCAAAAGCGTGCCCTAAAAAATGGAGAAGGGTGTAATAAAAAACTGAAGTAGGAAGCTCAGGAGGTGGATTTAAGACAGACAGACAGGTAAAGAGCCAGTGCTAGGCTCTCCTTGCTGCTCTCAGGGTTAAGGGTAAGGCAGCTGAGCCGCTTCCCGGGGGGACTGAGCCCAGCAGTGGAAAAAGTGCTGCGGGAAAATTGCTGGCCGGTGCTGGCTGTCGAGGGGACGGGCGGGCGGCTTTTTCCACTCCAGATGTAAATATTCATCACCTCATATGCACTGCTGCTCGGGGCTGGCTCTTCAAAACTGGTGCTGTATGTGAACATTAACCGTGTCGTGCCAGCGTACGGCTGCTGGGAAGCTCAGCTTGAACTGTATGATGGTGCAGGTGGCAGGGTGCCCCTGGGCCGAGCCCTGCTGCTGCTGGGGCAGAAACGCGGCTCGGGGGAGCTTTTAAATCACCCCTGAGAAGGAATTGGGACGAAGTGTCAGTGTTCTGGTGCCAGCGGCTCCTGTCCAGTCGGCTTCTGTCCCCGTGGGCCCGCGGGGGTGGGGGTTCTGCAAGAGCCCCGGGCAGGGGCGCAGTGCGTGTCCGAGCCGACCAGCCTCTTGCCTCCGGCGGGGGTTCCCGCAGCCGGGCCGCGGAGCGGCAGCGGCGGGCGGAGCCGAGCCCAGCCGCCGAGGAGGCCGGCGCTCGCCCGGCGGGGCCAATCGGCGCCCGGGCCTGTTGCTATGCGCACCCCTACTCTGCCTCCTTTGTGGAGGATGCGGCGGGCACCCACCCGCGCCGGCGCGCCGGCGGGGCTGGCTGCGGGAGCACGGGGCCGCGCCGAGAAGGTGTGTACCGGCGGGGAACCGGGCGCCCTCCCCCGAGATGGGCTGGCCGCGGGGCGGCCTGGAGCGGGACCGTGCTGCGGTGCCCGCGCTCCGAAACCTGAGGTGTCCGCCGCTGATGCGGCCGAGGGTGTGATTTAGTGTAAACGGGCGATCCGCGGCGAGGGGCGGCAGTGGGGGGCACTCGAAGGTAGCACCGGGCCCGACAGTTTGAAACAAGCTCAGAGATGTGAAAGAGAGTAATCGAGTAATCTGCGCTTTTTTTTTTTTTTTTTCTTTTTTTTTGGGGGGGGGGTGGTGTTTTCTTGTGAGAGGTGATTTTTAAGTCCGTCCATACCGAAGTTTGCTTCTCCAGTTGAGCTGGAGTAGTCTGTTGCGCTTAGTCTGTAAATAGCTTCTTTAGAAAAACAAACAGTTGCACCATATGTTCCTCCTTTCGTTCCCTGTACTCAGCCTAGGAAAGGTTGGAGTTTTTTGTGTGTGGTTGTTTCGGGGTTTTTTTTTTTGTTTGGTGTTACCCCCCCCAAAATTAACTTTGTTAATTCACTACATTCTTAGGGCAAGGGCATTAAATAGTCTGGAACAGGAGGGGGAATGTTTTTAAGCCTTAAAAGTGAGGCATCTATTTAAATGTCAAATCTGTTAACAGTTGTAGTTACTGTATCCATATGTAACTGCTTGATTCTTTATTGTTAAGGAGGAAAAAGCCTCTCCCCCTTTTCCCAAAACACCCTGAAGCTTAACTGAGTTTCTTCTGTGCCTTGTTATGTAGGTCAAGTTTCTCTCTCTTTTTTCCCCCTTTTTTTTTTATTTTCTTTTTTTTTTCTCCACCAGAAGGAAACTCCAACAGTATTTTGATTTCTGCTAGAAACAGTGCATGAAAGCATTATCAGCCCCTTGTCACTACTTGTTTGTCTCGGGGCAAATGAAGTTGATGCAAATATATCAGCTTTGGGGGCAACTAAAAATATGTAATTTTAATTACCAATTTACTGGTTGCTCAACTATGGGCTACGTATAAAGCTAATTAAATAGCATGCTGAATTGAGGATTATCTGTTCCTTTTAAAGCAAACCTGTTCTATAAAGATGCAAATGTTGTCCTGACCCAGTACTTGCAGATATTTTCATCCTGGGTCTAGAGCTTGTTGGTATTGCTCTGAAAGGTATTGGAGCTCTAGCTGAAGTGAGCCTGCTGACATGAGATCTTCACCTCCTGATACAGGAGGAGGAACAATTCCACTAGTGTACTCTTGTGGCTTGTGTGGGAATATTGGCTTTGAATCACAGAAGCATTGCTTTACAAAGTAGGAAGGAATTTTTGAGGACAAAATGAAATTTCATATTTGCATATATTAATTTTTAAATGCGTTAATGTCTGCCATTTTGCTATCCAGAAAATTGCCATATATTAACTGAGAGGGAGGCAAACTACATTCTTGGTTGAAGTTCTGTTAAACCTTTAAATTTTGACCCTATGTAACATTTTATTATTTTGAGTACCAGAAGACTATTAAATCTTAGTAACATGACTTAGAACATGGAAACTTGTAAACAGCTGAATTGTGCTGTGTGACACAGTTCAGTTCTAAAACTATCAACAATTTCTTTTGTTTTACTTATTAAAAATTCCATAGTAGGCTCTGGCGTCCATTATAAAATGAGCAGTCTTCTGCACAGCTTGAGAGTTGTAATGTCCTCATTTATCCTCCCAAATAAAGTTGAAAAACAATTTTATGGGTCTGGCCATTCTCCCAGAAATTTTTTAAACTGGAAGAATATCTTGTCTCTTTTGTAACTTTTTTACTTTTGCAGGTTATTGTTTAACCACTTAAGGGCAAGTCTTGTAGGTGAAGGTTAATAGTGTTGGAGAAATTACCTGAGAAGCTGCTCTACCATCATCAGTTTTATCTGTGTTCTTTCAGAGCTCCTTGCACTTCAGATGAAGAAGTACAGCTCCTGCCTTTGGTCTGCTAGCCTTATTCCTTTCCTTTCTCCCCACTCTCTAAATAATCTGGACTGCAAATACTGAAAGAAACTTACTGAAGCTTGAGGTAGTTTCACTAGCTAGGAGGAGAATTTTGGGTGGTCAAACATGTTCTGACAAAGTTCCACAAGATTAATTAACCACTGCTTAGATGACAGTGAAGAGGTTGTAACATCAAAGCTTAGGGAGCAGAAGTAGCAAAGCTCAAAGAGAAAATGAGTACAGAAAAAAACTGCAATAGAAGAGGTCAGATGTCATGAAAATAGCTTGCTTTGGGCTTTTGTTTCATCACTTCTGTCTTTCAGATAAATAATGGGATTTTTAATCTACATTCTTCACCTGAGGACACTGCCTAACAAGTCCTATGCTTTTTTTCCTTTGTGCTTTTTAAAGTACCCTGATAGCTGCAGAGGTCTTCATATTGTAGGTGTGATTTCTAACTGACATGATGTTGTAATAAAGTTATGAGTTATCAGCACCTACTTAACCTGTGTACTATATGTGTAATGTGTAATATGTTGTCCATTAAAATAAAATTCTTGAATTCACAACTGTTTCTATCTCTTCTCCTTGTGAATATATCTTAAAAGCTTAATTATTAATAGTGCGTTTGCATCATTTGGTTTGTTTCTCATTTTCTTGGGTTTTTTTTCAGTGATTCTGGGGAATAAAGCATGCAGCTCACTGGCATTAGTAGGTGCCTCATATGTAGGTAGAAAATGTGCTTAACAGTTCTTTCCTAGTGTGACTCTGTTTATCTTGGGCTTAGATATGCTGTCAGTGTTTGCATAGATTCCTGGAGCTGAAGGATGTGTCTGGAGTTGACTTGGTTTGATAGTCAGGAAGCTGCCCTGGATGTAATTCACTAAGCCTTCACATGTGGAGTTGAGTGTCTGTGATGGAGACTTTTCCTGAATATGTTGAAGGAAAAATCTTTTCAGACACTTCTAAGCTGTTTAATTGCATTGTTCTTGTTGAAACCAGAAGTAATGAAACTGTCTGGGTTCTTGTTTTGATACAGTATCATGTGCATTGTATTGGATCCATCCTATGCATATGTGGTTGTATCTACCACATCTCTCATCTTTGTAGAATCTGAGAAGGCATCATCACATCATCCAGTGCTGTCTCTGCCACACTGAGTTTGCTGGTGCATGTAATAGGCTGTTGGTCTGCTTATTGTCTGAATTAAAGACTAGCCTGGAAAACAGTCTTTGTTTTTTTTAGACATACAAATTATTCTTCTGATGCTCTGCAACTCTGTGTCCATATTCCTACGTAAATACTCCTCACATTTTCCTTCCACTTTATAAGTTTGGAGGATCTGAGATTCATTGGCTGCACCTGTGAATAGAGTGCTCTCAGCATACCTGGAGCAGCGTTTAAGGTGTTAAATGACGGAAACAAGGTCTTCCTGCTGAAGGCCTCTTTCTTGCTCCCAATAGTACAGATTTTAGTAGTTTTTGGTTGTGAGTTAGTTTTTAGAACAGTACAAGAAACAGTTGTGTTGTTTCCCTTTTGTCATTGTACAGCCTCCCACTTTCTTCCGAGAGCGTGATGAGTGAAGAGAAACAAGACTGGCCTGCTTTCCTAGGTGTAGATTCAGAGTCAGTATCTTGCTTTAGGTCATACAGATTTGAGTGAAGATAGTGAAGTCAAGATAAGGTAAAAGATTTTTTTAACTTAAAAATTCTAAGCTTGGAAATGTGAGAACTAAGTTTTTGTTTTCTTAATGTATACAGCTAGTAGACAGTTTAGCCACATCATCTGCTGTCTGATGAAATTATTTTCAAATTGATGTCTTTAACAATAAAGCTTCTGCTTCCAGAGATGGTGTCTGCATAAGTGTATGCTTTTTCCTTGGTGAGAAAGAATATTGAATAAATTTAAGTGATTGTCTTACCTGAAAGATACCTGAGTCCTCAGATGAATTTCCACATTAATTAGGAGATTCATAAAATAGTTTAAGATGGGGAGATAGATTCTGCAAACTTACACAGCAAGCACCAGTGCTAACAAGCAAGACTGTTGTTAAATAGTTAGTAACAGATGGCTGAACTTCTGATGCAAATGATCAGACAGAACAAGAGAAGTTCTCTGCATCCTGACCCAGCAACTCTTCACTGCTGCCATGGCAACACTTCTTTTACTCTCCAGTTTTAGCAAAGTTTATGAAACTGAAGATAACTTGTTGATTTTACAGCTTTAAAATAAATTTTGAAAGGCAAAGCAGACCAACTGGAGGAGGAGAAAATGTAAACTAATAGAATATGCACATGAATTCCTAAAGGCCTTGCATATTTTAGTTCCTATAAGATCTTTCTAAAAAAAATGTTTGAAGTACTGTGTACTTCAAAATTCTTGGCAGCTAAAACATTACTTTAAGAGTGGAAGTTTATGGTCTGAGCATATCTGTATGAATCTTTCTCATTTTAAGTTAATGTGAAAATTCCCTACTGCAGCTCAAATAGCATTGTAAGCAGGAAGGGGAGAAGAAGGTAGGAAGCTCTACATACTTGTCCTAGGCATGGTAGAGAAAAGCAAAGAGCTCATGGGGTGGGTATGGCCTTACATCATACACTTGCAGTCAGGCGTTTGTCCTCCTTGGTTGGGAGTAGGGGAATGTCACTGTAGGTCTGTGATGGGGCTATGGAGGGGGTTGTAGCTCTTTGCCACCAGACAAGGTGAGACTTTCTCTGCCCATTTGGTTCAGTTGTTGAAGACTGGAGGAGTATTCTGTAGAAATACAGCTACAGCCCTACTTTGTCCATTCTCTTTTGCTAAGGTCCTTCTGCCTTTGACTGCTGGGAACAGGATGCAGAAGGACCCCAAGTGCTGTCATCTTTATAGGGTATTTTTATAGTTCATGGCACTGAAACTGCTGGAGGGAAGTACTTCTGAGGCAGGTTTTGATCTTGTCCCCCAGGAAAGCCATGAACAGGACCACAGGTCACTTCTCATAAAGCATAACCTGTTGTAGTTCTGTTTTGTCAGTGCTGTTAAGAACGCATAGTTTCTTCAACTCTTGCTGTTTTTGTGAGGTTCATCTGTGCCTGTGGGTTTTACACTACAACAGTGGCTTCTACAGAATTCCTTCATGTGGATGTGTAGAAAGCTATTCTCAAACTGCATTTCCAGAGTCTAGATGGATCAGGGAATTCTTCAGCCTCCAGGTGTGTAACTCAGTCATAATACTGCTTCTAAAGAGAAGGAAAGCAAATTCCTGGAGTTCTTACCTCAAAGATTATTATTTGTTATTTGTGATACAAATGAAGAGGCACGTTCAGATACTGCTTTTGCTGGTTATTATACTAGTATGGAACAAAAGACCCTCCTCACCTCAGACCTTTTGCAAGTATCAAACACGAGATCAATGACTTCCAACAGAGGACTGTGAGGAAACAAAGGGATGATACTGATGAGACAGATAAACTGTGCTCCCAGCTACAGGCTAACAAGCCTGTATCATTGTAACAGAGAAGCTGGAAAGCAGAGTCAATTTGCATCAAGAGTGTTCTTCCAGACTGTAGGACAATGCGGGGGAGGAAGTGCAGGTGATTAAAAGTAGTCAGAGGCTAATTGGAAGTTTACTTCCATAGTGAGTGGCACAGTTTGAAAAACAGCAACAAAAAATTTGCTTGTGATGAAAGATTTTGTGATGAAAGACATTGAGAGGGCAAAAGAGACAACAGAGAAATATGGTTTCCTGTTAGACACTGACCAGATGTGCTCTTTTCCCAGTGCTGGATGCTAGTGAGGCATAGTCTTTTCTATATCTTTCTAACGCCCATTTTCCGTGATAAATTCCGTGAGAAATCTTGCAGCACAGCTGGCACTTCCCTGAGCCGGCAGATAAGGCAATGCCATCTGCTAGCCAAAGCTGAGTGCTTCTCATGTGGGCTGTGCCCAACCCAGAGGTCCCCACTGGCAGAGGGTGTTTCCAGTTTTGTCACAGCTTGGACTATGAGGAATTTGCTTTTGAGGAAAATCTTAGGATTTCATGCAGTGTTTTTTCCATAGTCAAGAGTAAACCCAGCTCTCACTGAAAGCAGCTCTCTAAAATGGTATTTTCTAGGAATCCAGCCTACCAATAAGGCTGTAGTCAACTCAGTCTGCACGTTTTTCTGGGGATTAAGAGGGC
Source organism: Indicator indicator (assembly GCF_027791375.1). NCBI lineage: Eukaryota > Metazoa > Chordata > Aves > Piciformes > Indicatoridae > Indicator > Indicator indicator. The sequence goes on from NC_072025.1 coordinate 10,012,279, forward strand.
AGATTGCTCATCATCTGGATTCCGATACCAGATTCTGCTCCATTCATGATCAGGCACTAATTCAGATGGTAAGAAAAAAATGTTCTGTGTTAAAAATCTCTCAGATCTGTTCTTTTATTAGTTCTTGAAGTTAAGTGATTGCAAAAGCCACTTATTTACAGTAATAGCCATGTGGTCATGTGTAAACTTAAAATCTTTTTGACTGCATTCTCCTGCACTTAGTACTTTTATCTGTTCAAAAAAGATCCTCTACTTCCAAAAAATGTGGTGTTGTCACTTGATAGTAATGAACTTTGTTTACTTTATTGATTTCTAACAGAAAAATCTCTGTATGGTAACTGAAGGGGTTGACAAAACAAGTGCATCTATCAGGAAATTGGATTCTGTAATGTTTGTGGGGATTTTTGCTTGATGCTCAATTTGAGCATTCATAATAATTTATTAAATATATTAAACCTGACAAATGGGTGGATCCTTAATGCTGCCTGAACTATGCTGATAGCTGGTGTGTAGCAGGTAGTGACTTTTTGGCATTTCTGAGCTGAAGGCAGCTTGGACATAATAATTTTGACATCATCTGATGTAAGTTTCAGTGAATATTTACTTTGGATATTAATACCTTTTCTGCTGGTCCCAGATTCAACATCTCCCCCCCACTGTATACTTTTGATTAAATATATCAAGGAGGAACTAAAGTTGGGTTTTGTTTATTTGCCTGTCTTTGCTTAGGTCAGTTGTTTTTTGCACAGAATACAAAAGAGGCTGTGGTGGGCCATGAGCTTTGACTGGATCAAGTGTTGTTCTTCATATGCTGCTTGTGTACACTATTTTTAGTGTAGTGCTTTGTTTTTCCTAATAATTTATTGCCCTGTCACTTGACTCACAGGTCACCTGATTTTAGAGCACACAAACATAGAGGTTGGATCCTTTACTATTTTAGCTAGTTTATCTTGAGGAGCAGGATGCTGCTGCTGGTGGTGAGATTGGGTTGGGAGTAGAGGGGTGAGCCCTGTCCCTTCAGTTCTCTGGAAAGTATGTTCTAAGAATACACAGAGTACAGGGTGTTACAAAACACACGTGTAACCAATAAACTTGCAGCTGAGGCCAGGGATGATGGGTGACTTGAGGTCAGCACTGTGCAGGGAGACTTTTGCCTGATGGCCCTTGCTGTGGCTGTCTTTGCTCTGTGCCAGCATCAGTGCAGTCATCCATGAACTCACTTTTTCCCTCGAGAAGGAGGAATTGTTTTGAACAGATACATTAAGAATACACCACTATTATTCTTCCCCTGGTAGAGTTAATTTTGGCACTTAGTACTAGTGTCTTGCATCTAGGATTGTCATAAACTGATTTTGTTCTATGAGGTGCCCCGTGGATGGGTGTTTGTGGCAGCCTTCAAAGCTGCAATGCACACCTGGCAGGATGGTTGAATGAAGGGGACAAAGAAAGCAGATGGTTAAATTATGTTAGCTGGCAGGTATGTTATTTGAAATTTCAGTGTTCAAGTGGGTCCAGTTTTTAAAAAGGTACTTTCCAAGGTGTGTTTGGAGAGAAAAACCTAACAAGGTCTAAATGCTTGAGTTTAATTTTTTTTTTCCTCTTTTAAAGTATATCTGATCTCTAACAAGGTGAATGTCACTCAGCTGGATCCTGGCAATTCCTCAAGTTATGTGAAAACAAAGTAACAGATTCTGCATGCATCCAGCTATTCAGTACTTGCACAGGTGAAATAGGTCTAGACATGTTAAATAAATATTCTGAGGGTTTGGATTGGGCTGAAACTTTCTTACTGCCTAGACAGTTGCACGCTTTTAACTCCTGGTCCATGAGGTCTTTCCAGAAAACTGCACTAACTCCACTTTTCTAGGGTTTAAAAAATGAAGCAAATTAACTTTCACCTATCTGGATCTTGGGCAAGTGAAACAGGGCTATCAGCTGACCTGAGTAACAGTGCTGGCATTTTCAGGGCTTTACTTCATAACATTATAGTTTTTATAGGTTCCAAAAAGACAACAGAATGTTTGAAATTGAGTGGGATTGCTTTTTGGGTGGGTACAGGGCTTGTTGCCATGCTGCTGTCTTGCTGATAGCACCTCTGTTGCACTCTTACCAAATTTGTAATGCTACTAATGAACCCAAAACCTTATGAAAAAGTGGACTAGGTCATAGATGGTTGTTAAATACACAGACCCAAAGTATCTAGGCTTCTGCTCACCCCCATCCGACAGCCTTCTCTGGCTTACTGTTGATTTGGGTTTAATGTGGTAACAAAACCCCCCAAGAAATTGCAGTATCTATTAAAGATAGATACTGTTAGGTAGTTTTGAATAGATTTTCAATTATAAGAGGTAGTCTTTACACTCACCTTACATCTTTCTGTACATTGAGAAAAGAGGAATTACTTGAGATTTGTGCAGTTTAAATGAGCTTATTAAAGTCAGTGGTTTCTGACTTCAGAGTCTGAAGGTCATGGCTATCAAAAAACCATTGGTTGGGTTTGTTTGGCATCTGACCTTAGTGTGAGGATAAGTGTTTGTTGAAAGTTTTCAAACTGTGGAGGGCTGAGTGCTTTAGTACTTACAAAACTTTGCTTGCTTTGACAACAATAATGTGTTGAAGGCTGAGTGCTTAGTGAAGGGTTTCCATAATGTGCAACCCCATAAGTCAATGTGGTACTTTTTTCAAGAGATTTCTCTGACCTCAGTAGCATCCCTGCTGATTCCACCCCAAATAAATTGGTGCTTTCATGTTGCATTTTTCAAATTCGCTCTGGGTTGTTTTCAAACAGTTGTGGCTGTTCTTTTTCTTGCAATGCTCTTCGGGAAGAACTCCAGTTTGTGCCAGTGATGAGATAAAGCATGCAATACCATAGAGATTAATTTTTACTGCTAACAGGGAAATCTTAAAAACCAGTGGGTTTTGGCAAATGTAACCCTGCTATGAATGCTGTTCCCAAAGATCTTTGCAGATACTATGAAGATGATAAGCCACAGAGGAAGAAACTGAGTAACACATTAGCAAAAATCTGGTTATCACAAGATTCGAACATGTCATGTCTTAGGTAAAGGGCTGCTGTCTCTGGCAGCTCTCTTAAGCATTGACATACCTACTGTAGGGTTTTCAAACAGTCCCATGTTGTTTTCCAGTTAACATCTGAGACTTATTTATTATCACAAATTACTGCTTTCCATCTTGAAACCAATCTCTGTATAAAGTATTGCAGAGGTCTGCAAATAGTTGAATCTTTGTCAAGCTGGATTGTTGAACAAGTTAAAGAGGAAACATTGTCTGTTGCCCTGGATGGTGGTGTGCTTAAGGCCTCAAATAAAATTAGTTGTGCATTTTTATTTACATTTGCTTTAAACAGCTATCGCAGCTGGAATGTAACATAGAGCTGCCATCAACCTGCTTAATGGGAGGGATGTCTTGGTTTCCAAATGGAGTTAGGCTTCCCAGTACTTAATTGCTGCAACTGTTGTATGGATGGTATGCCTTCAGAAAAGAGATGAGGCTTAGCCAAATAGATGTCCTTTTGCATCATTACGTTTTGTTGGGCTTCCTTTAAAGAGAAAACAGCTGTGGAGCCACTGCAGTGTAATATTTGCAGATTACAAAGTTGAGCAAGTTGATGAAAGCTTTCAGTCTGCATCTTCAGTAATATAGTTGCTGCTAAGCTGGTTCTTGGTGAGTAGCAGTAATGAAGACAGTCATCAGCCGTTGTTATCCTAATTTCCTAATACAGTTGCCTTGGCTAGGGAAGCCTTGATGAAACATGAAACAGTCCTCAACACCAGTGAAGGAAGTGTGTGCTGGGAAAAAAATAATTAAAAAATCTAGAAATCTCATATTGGAAAATCTGTATTTTAATAAGAACATTTAATTATTGTTTTGGGTTTTTTTCCAGAAAACACCTTAGGAAGTGTTTTTCACATATTCTGTAACCTTAAGTACACTGTTTTCTGTTCTAGGGTGACACATGACTCCTTCAGCTCCCCAAACCAAGCATGTTGGGTGCAGTTTCAGATTATGGTGGCAGTGACTGTGAAGCTAGCCTAGGTCTGGTCTCCATGTTGCCCTTGCTTCTTGCTGTGAACTAGGGGGGGGGTTAAGCCAGGAGCATTTCAATAATTGGCCACTAATTTTGCAAAATGTAAATACTTATAAATATACTGATACATTATTTACTGTGTTGATGGTTAGAGCAAAGGCTGGATATAAACTCTTGATTACCTTTCATTTACAGAAGTATCCATTCTATACTTAATGCCACAGAATTATTCCAAAATAGATGTTTTCTCCTAATTGTTTTATTTTACGGACTAACAGAAATACTAGAAAACATAGTTTCAAATTGCAGAATTAGACATACTATTGGTTGGTTAGGATTTTTAATTTTTTTTTTAAGTGTTTGTGATTTGGTGTTTTGTTTTTTTTTTGGGGGGTTTGTTTTTTTTTTTGTTCAGGTACATTTATTGAGTCATGCAGTTTCTAATCTAATTTAGGCAGAGTTAATCAAGGGGAAAAAATGTAAAAAGCTAGAGAAGAATGAATGAAAAACTCGGAAGTTATTTAGTCTGCTCCTGGCAGGCATGTTCATTTCATTATAATACAACTTCAGAGTGTTTTGTGTAGTCACATTTAACAAAATTGCAGCCTAGGAAACTGTAATACAAAGGAAAGCACAACAAACTGATGTGTGCTTAAGTAAGGGCATTAGCTGAGACAAGTTCTCTCTGCTTCCAGTACCTGTCTGGTTCTAGCATGTCAGTACAGGTAGCATCTTTTGTAACCTGTTCAGGAATCGCAAAAAGCATATGTTCTGTTCCTGCAACTGACTTACAGTGCTAAACATTGCAGCACTGAAATCTTAGAGCTTTACACTGACATTTCAGCATTTATTTACCCGTGTCAGGGTACAGCAGAACAACTTTTTAGGATAGATGAGTTCTGTTGCCACTCTTGAACTGAAGTTTGAAAAGGGCCTCAAACTCCTCTTTTTTTCAGGCGTTGCTTTCCCTCTACTAAATACAGACAATGAAATAATAGTGATTGACCTAATTCACAATTTGTGATTTCCTTGCGGAGCAAGAAACAATTCAGCTTACATAATTTGTTTTTAAATATAATTTTTCTTTGCACAGTTAAAAGAAAATGAGATTTTCTGATAAAAATGTAAATGCTTAATCTAGGTTTTAGTTTAGTGACAAAAAATTAAAAGATGCAGGTTAAACTGTTGTTGCTTAGGTAAAAATAGAAAGCTACAGTTGGAAGAAAAAGAAGTGACTCAGTAAGCAGTATGGTGATGGCAAAATAGGATGTCAGCCAAAACGCAGGAAGCAAGATGGGAACACCCAGATCAGTTTAACAGTCTGCATTTTACACTCTTAGAGTGGTAGTTTCTGAAATTATTGCAGGGAATTTAAGCTTTAAATGAATTTAAACTGGATTGTATTTCTGTACTTATTAAGCTGTTTGAACCTAAATAAGTTTTAGTAAAATGTGAACTGTATGAGTTTTCTTTCCCAGCCTGATTTTTAAGGCCAGTCTCTTTTAATTAACTTTATTTACAGTTAAAGCTGCCTCATAGCTCTGGATGCCGTGATAGGTGCCGAAGCAGAAACATGTGGTAGATAGGCAGCAGAGTTGCCAGGGGAGTTCCTGCAGTTCCTGATGGCACTGATTGGTAGTGATTGATTTTTTTTTTTTTTTTTTTTTTTGGTGGTGGTGGGTTTTTTGTTTGTTTGTTTTTTGTTGTTGTTGCTGTTCTGGAGCTCTGGAGTGACTTCATCAGCTATTATGTGACTGTGTCTTGATTTTTAAGAATCCCCCTCTAGTTAGAAGATGGTGTGCTTTGTTTTGGTTATGCCAACTGGCATAACACAAAAGCAAATTTATCTCTTCCTATTCTCCTATACAAAGCTAAGTAGATGCAGCAGGTTTTTTATAGCTTATGCTTTATTTTCTTTGAATAGCAGGTGTTCATCAGTCCTACTGTAAAGTTCCTTTGCTGCCCTTACAGCTGAACTGCTTTGATAGTGTCTTGATTTGGTACTGTGCAAAAAGTAAGGAGACAGCAAGAGTAAGATGAGGTACTGGGCTGCTCTCTTCATGTTTTCATAGTGGCTGTTAATGTGTGTGGGTGAAAAATCTGTAATGGGAGTATTCCAAAGATAAGGTGACCAGTTCGTTGCATTTGCTTGAATTTACGTAAACTTAACTACGATCTTGTTTCTGCAGCAAGTGGACCAGCTTATTACTTTTATTAAATTGTACTTAAACTCTTAATATTACCAGGCTTCTGAAGAGTGTGACTTCAGATATAATTACAAATCTGTAATATGCAGACACAACGTGTGCTCATTCAGAGAATCATGAATTTGGGGGGGGGGGGGTTCAAGGGCAGCTTTCTTTTGAGGTGAAGCGCAACATGGAATTAGTTAACTGAAGCATCCGTAGGTGTTTCTAATTCCAGAAGAAAAGCTGTTAGTCAAATGTTTACATTGTGTTTCATTTCCTTTACAGTAGTTTCTTGAATCCTTGCCTTACTCTTAAAATATGGAACTACCTTTAGCCTACTTCTTCAAATAATAAGATAATAAAACTTACTGAGAGTTGACTGTTTTGGGGGGAAGGGCCAGAGAGCTTTTGCTGTAATTTTTTAAATGCAGAGCGATGCCTTTGCCAGGAGGTGATGCATTCTGAATGCTCACAGTGCAGCCCCAAGTACTTAAGTACTTATCCAAGTACTTAAGCAATGTTTGTTATCTTTCAAAAAAATTGTAGCACATGAAGGAAGCAGAGGTGGGCAACCATGCCACAGTTCCTGCTGGACAGCTGGAGTGGGACAGGAGCAGAGCTTGACTCAGCTGAGAATCTGAGCAGCTGACACCATGCACTCCATATTTTGGTTTGTTGCTTATTGTGTTTCAATTAACAAGTGAAACAGAAATCTGATTAAATAGGTGGCCTTCAGAAGCCATTCTGGATGTCCAAAAGATTCTCCAGGGAAAGACTGGACTGTTACAGAGCATATTTAAAGGCAAATATTAGTGTTTTTATGGACTCTGTGAGGAAATAGCCCTCCAAATCAGTGAAGGGCCGAACTAATGGATACCTCAAGTTAAATTTGTTTTTCTCTGAAGAAAGGCACTTAATGGAAATGAGCTCTCCTTCTGAGGAGGACAACTTTGATAGATGTTTGTGGTGTCCAGTGCAACGTGAAAGGTGCTACAACAATAAAATAAGCATGGACTAAAATGTCAGTTGTATCACTGCCTGGTCATCATAGGAACTCTGCTTGGGCTGACCACTGTCTCATTGTCACCAGGCAGGTGGCCCTTGGAGTCCAGTGGGTTATGTGATATCAAATGTCTTTGTTTCCCGTTTTAGCCTAGAAAATAGATAAAATGTTCTTCTAATACGCTTTTCAGGCAAACATTATCTTTAATTACTACAGAAAATACTGTGATAGGAAAGGCTAGGGAGTTTGTCCAGGTGAGTATGGCCTGACTGGGAAAGGAGCTGAGTACAACTGGATGAACTGAAGTTTTGAGAGTCTTTGGGTTACAGCTGAGTGGATTTGTGACTTGCTAGTGGCATATATCTAACTTCCATACATGTGTTAGGATGTGAGCCAGTTTAACTTTTTAGGGGGGTTCAGAGTTACTCTTTATTCCAGTGATTGTGCATGCGTGTAGTTCATGGGGAAGGACAAGGACTTGAAGACTTGTTCTGACATCTCTGGTTAAGTGGGCTTTGCTGTCGTCCAAACGATGCAGAAAATCAGCCTTTGCTGAGGTTGGTATATGCAGAAGACAAAATGGTGTGCATCCAGGTTTCAGTTCTCCAATATGCTATTTTTTGGTTTATGTATAGTGGCTTCCATTTACATTATATTTTTCTCTATTTCTTTTCTAGAGTAGTCTGACATCTGGTGCTATCTCTTGTGACAGCCTGGTCCATCAATTTCGGTTTCAATGTACTGATTGCAGGGTTGTAGTGCCTTGTTACTTTATTTCCTACATATTTGTGTCAACTGTATTTTTTGCAATTTTGAGGGGGATTAAAACCAAAGTTCTGTTGGGATGCATACTTTATGCTATACACTTGCATGTTCCATTGCTAGAAATAAAGCAGACTAATAATCATATTTGTATGGTCAGATTATAGGATTGAAGCTATTCTATGCAGAATTTATAATGTCTTAAACAGGGCTGATTCATACACAAAAGCAGACAGTTACAACACACACACAGTAAGACTTTTTTAAACCTAACACTGAGTTTGCTGTTTCTATAAATGTCTTTCCATTCTTGTCCTCAATTACATCAACTTGCATCATCTGTGCCTGTTGTATAGGAACAATTATCAGGCTTCTCAGTGTTTAGAGGTTTTTTCCTTTATGAAAACACTTTGTTGCTAGATTGTATAGAAATCTGCTGAAGGTAAAATAAGTCAATGTTCACATGAACTTTGTAGAAAAAGATTTCAAGATCTATTTGTGCTTTTTTTGTTGTTGTTGTTGTTCATCAGACTTTCAGCTGAAAAAAAAATAAATTGCAAGTGCCTAATTTCATAGGTGACTCATATCATCACTTAAGTGTCCTGTCCTCTCTGTTATTTACCACTCCTTTAATCTTCCATGTACTCTTTATTAGTCACTTTCTGCCATCTGTCAGATGAATGACCATTTTAACTCGTGCCAGATGATTTAATGTATCCTTCACGTGCCATATGGGGTCCTCCAAGGTAATTCATCCTTTGGTTTTTCTTCCGCCTGAGGGCAAGCAGTGGCCAGATGCATAGTCCTGGCAGCACCCTGTTCTTCTAGGGCTGGCAGTTCCTTACTGGTCAGGGTACTCTCCAGGTCTCACATGGATGCCTCTTTTGGAAGAGCCCCTTCCCTGTTGCCTCCTAGAGGATGGAGACACAGGATTATGCAGTTTGTGGCAGTATAGCATCTGATATCTTTTCATGGATGTGTGTAGGCAGACGTGGCATGCGTGGTGCAGGTCAGGAGTGCCATACCACTGATAGTGTGTGCCATGGACAGATGTGGGTGCACAATGGGGAGAGGGTCCTGCTTATAGCCTGTCCTCGCCACCCAAAGCAGCTGTGTATGGGCATTCCTTTAAAAAGCAGGGCAAAAATAGTCAGTAAAGATGAGGGCTGCAGGCTGCTGTGCAGTAACCTGGGTTCCCTGGCTCGTGGGCTCATTTCTCTTACTTACTTTATGTAGGTTCCTCAAGGTAGGCTGTAAGTGCTGGGCTTCATGGAGTACAAGCATAGGCTAGGCAAATATGTACATGCAAAAGCTAGTTCTTAGACACTTCACAACTGTAATTTGCATATGCAGGTAATTGCATATTTAGTTAGAGCTTTTATTTCATGCATCCCTTCTTGTATGGATCTCTCAAGTCTGACTTGCCATGTTTGCCAAATGCTCTGCTGTTAGGAAATGAAGACAAAAATGACTTCTGAATTATTTTTTTCCAAATGGAGGAGTATTTTATGCATGGTAATCAAAACATGAATAGCCACGAAGTCTCTCCCTGTGGCAGTTTTGTTTTTATGGATGACAGAGCATTTAAGCTAAAATTGTGAAGGTGTCATGGGCTTTTGTTCCCCTAAAGTATAAAAATAAAGGTAAAGAAGTGCTGGCAGCCTTGCCTCCACCTGTTGTTCTTTGCTGCTCTTAAAATAGACTTTGAAGTGAATGTATTTTAGGTTTCTTGGAAAAGAGATTTTTCTGTAACCTCTTCAGTAACTAAATAGTTTTGAAACTTAAGTGTTTCTAAGCAGAGAAGGGAATGACATGATCTGCTTGTACTTGATTCTATTTGAATGCTGTGTGATATCCTCGTGATGAGGCAGGAGGATGAGAATGGTGCTCTATAAAATGCCAGAAAATCAGGGGACTGGTGCATCCTACCTCATCAGGAACTGAATGTACCAGTGTGATTGATGAAGAGCAATGCCAGCTGCTGCTTCATCTGTGGAGACTTGTTGAGTTTTAATTCTCTGTACAAGTTTACACTGACAGTGGTAGAAAACAATGAATACTCTGTTTGTTCCTCAAGAACCTTCCGTATGTGTTAATGGTAACTAAATATGGACCTTTCAAGTAACCCTTGTTCTCAGCAGGAAGGACTCGCAATAAAAATCTTGAAGAACATTGTGTCCTACTTTTTCTAATAGCAGTAAATATTTCTATTTTTTTTCTTATTCAATTTAAAATCTATTTTATGATGTATTGTGACTTCTTTTTCTATCTGTCACCTGATGCTAATGATGCCAAGTCATAGTTAGCCCCAGTAAAGCTCAGCAAACTTTTTTTCTTCTAGAGAAGCTGTGATCCAGCTGTGGCTCACAACAGAGTTGCTTCTCAGTACCACTGAAATCTGGGACATTGACCAATTGCTATCTGAAGTTTTCTTGAGGGTATTTCTAATTTTGTCTGCTTGTAGTGACAACAACCTGAGATGGAGACAATTGTTTTGCAGTGGTACAGTAACTTGGGCCTTGTGGAAGTGCAGCCAATCTAATCACAGAATCACGGAATGCAAAGCTTTTTTTAAGTATACCTGAAACAAACTGGCTGGGTTAGACATCAGCTGAAAGCTTGTTGCACAGCAGATGTATTATTTCTTTTTTCTTTTTGAAATGACAGATGCTTTGGATGAATACTTTGAGTATGAAGCTGAGGAGTTCCTTGTCTCCTTGGCCTTGTTGATAACTGAAGGTCGAACACCTGAGTATTCAATCAAGGGAAGAACAGAGGGCTTGCATTGCCCACCAGCACAATCAAGTCAGCCACCAACAACTAAGCATGAATGCAGTGACAAACTGGCTCAGGTATGATAGTACCCATTTAATTTTAAGTGTTGTGGCTTGCTTCCTTGCTGCCATCATTAAAGTCAACTGAGGACCCCATGGCAGATTCACAGTGAAGCACGAATAACAATTGCTTTCTGTCAGTCCTGAGTGTGTAATCCAATATCATACTAATAATAGATCTGTCCTTAAAATGAGAGATCGTTAAGCCTTCCATCCCTGAACATGAAATTCTGTAGGACTACCTGAATGCAGTACCTATTTGAGTCTTTATTATGCAAATAGAGAACACTATACTTAGCATTCTTGCTCTGGGTTTGGGGTTGGTTTTTGTCATTGTTGGTTTTTTTTTTTTTTTATGTGTGTGTGGGTTTTGTATTTTTTTCCCCTGAGAAAATGTAGGTTAACTTGCCTAAATTCCTGCTTTTCCAGGTATTCTTGAAAAGTTCATGATCCAAAAGCCATGAGCACATCATATCTAGCTAGTCTGTTTGGGAGTAAGGTTGGAGCATTTCTCAGGTTAAAATTCCTAAGTACTGTGTGAATTTAAGTTATTATTCATGCAGAAATTAGCCCACTCCAAGATACAGAATTTATCAATACTGCTTGAGTGTGTCTATCCAAGTGGATGACTTGTGGAGAGAGAAATACAAGGTAGTAAAGGATAGTCATTGGGCAAATGTATTTTTGTGAGCTCTTTTGATTTTCTACAGAAGTTGCTCAGACAGCAGCTGTAAAGGATTTGTTAATTATTTTTCATTTAATAGCTCTAGAATCTTATCTCTGATTTAGTGTAATCTAGTAGACAGAATTTGACCCTTACCCTTTTCCAGTACTTTGGAACATGTTTTTAAAGCAGATTTAAATCTGGCTTGTGTGTGTTGACATTTTTTTCTTTCCCTCAGTGTCGTCAAGCCAGGCGAACCAGATCTGAGGTTATGCTACTGTGGAAGAACAATATTCCAATCATGGTAGAAGTTATGCTACTTCCAGACTGTTGCTATAGCGATGAAGGGCCTAACACTGAGGGGAATGATTTAAATGATCCTGCAATCAAACAAGATGCATTGCTATTAGAAAGGTGGATTTTGGAGCCAGTTCCTCGACAGTAAGTCTGACAATAGAATTAGCTGGTAGTTTCAAGTATCTTGCCACATTGAAGTCCTTAAAGTAATTGGTTAGTGGTTTTGAACTGGGCTTTTGCTATGAGGGCCGATCTAAGAAAACCATTTACCAGTGACACCTAAGCATCTTTCCATCTTAGTCTCTACACTTGTGCTTTCTGCAGTGCACTGCAGAATCTGAAAATTGCCACTATTATACATTATTATGTTAGATTTTAAAAATGATGTGGATAAAACCAAATCAGATTCTGATCTTAAATCTTTAAGGAGTTTCATTGCTTTTCTTGATGCAGCTGTGTTTTACTATCAGAATGCAAATGTCCTAGTTGTGATAGTTCTCTGTGTATATTCTTAACAACATTCCTGTATTACCCTTAATGCCTTGTAGGAGTGGAGACCGATTTATTGAAGAAAAGACCTTGTTACTGGCCGTTCGCTCCTTCGTCTTCTTCTCTCAGCTAAGTGCGTGGCTGAGTGTTTCACATGGTGCTGTTCCCCGAAACATTCTGTACAGGTATGTTTGGGGTGGAAACAAATTTGTTTGCTCCTTGAAGGTTGTTGCAACTTTCCTTAAAACCATTCTTCCTTCCTGTTTTCCTGTGTGCTTTCAGAAGGCACCAGGTTGTTGGTCCAATACTTGGACGGTTGTATAAGATTCATACATTTTGCAAAGTAGAGCAGTTGCTGGTGTCTCTAGTGCTTTTTCATAGACATTTGAGTTAGGAACTATATAATTAAAAACTCCTCAAATGTCTGTAAATGACCTTCTGTGTTGTTTCAGGGTGAGCGCTGCAGATGTGGACTTGCAATGGACCTTCACCCAGACGCCAACTGAGCATGTCTTTCCTGTTCCTAATGTTTCTCACAATGTGGCCTTGAGGGTTAGTGTGCAGTCCTTGCCCAGACAATCAAACTATCCAGTTTTGACCTGTAGTATTCACACCAACCTTAGCTACTACGAAAAGCGAATGCAAGAGCGTAAGTTTCATCAGCACAGCGATTCCAGTGTGGCACAGCAATGCAGGACCTCCAGTCCACAGCGCTTCTGTGGGAAACAGACATGGACAATGACACCTGAAGGCATACTTAATGGAAAAAAGACATCTGAATTTACTACATCTATCAGAAATTTAAAACTTTATCCATCTGCCAGATTTGGATCTGACTTTGGGGCATCTCAGTCTAAACTTCAGTACTACAATGCTACAGCAGACAAGATGGCACAATCTCATGAAACACCTGTCAGAACTTTTAAATCATTTTCTCTAGTTGATTCACGTATTTCAAATAGTCATTGCTCTCAACAGCCCACAGCAGAAACCAATCCTTTGATAGGCTCTTTACTTCAAGAGCGACAAGAAGTCATTGCAAGGATTGCTCAGCACTTGATTCACTGTGATCCAGCTACTTCACCAGTTGTTGCTGGACGTCCATTCAACATACACGAAAACAGTTCAGCTACACCGAAAGCTTTTCGAAGTACTTACGAAGATGAAAACTTGCCAAGGAAAGTCAAGGAAGCCTCTCCTGTTTCTACTGCCAGCTTAGACAATGCAGTACAAGAAGATGGTTGTGAAGGCAAGACTAGAGCGATACCAGAGATCACAGTGCTCAATGCTCGTGTTCCAGTGAACCACTGTGGCCGTCCATCAGCAGGAGAGAGTAATCCCCTGATCGATTCTCTGCTCCAGGAGCGGCAGGAGGTGATAGCAAGGATTGCCCAGCACTTGATTCATTGTGACCCAGCTACTTCTCATGTTGCTGGACATCCGTTCAAAGTTCATGAGACTAGTCCAGTTACTTCAAAAATTTTCCAAAGTACATATGAAGATGAAAATTTGCTGAAGAAAGGCAAGGAACCGTCTTCTGTTTCTTTTGCTAAATCTGATTTTTCTCTGTTAGAAGACAGCAGTAAACTAAGGACGAAGACACCTGATACTCCTATCAGTCCTTCTAGGTTTGATGGAGAACTGAAGGCTTCTCTGAAACTCCAAGCAAGAAGAAAATTGGTTTTGGCAAAACCCAGTGAAGCTGTCCAAAATACATTTCATCAGACTTCAAATAAAACTTCCCATGTATTTGCTAACATCGACAAATCATCATCCTGTGTTAAAGAAAACAAATCTGAATTGCCGGATAAATTGGAAACAATGCATGCTGGTCATGCACAAAAAGACCAGATAATCAATAGAGTTAAACAGTATTCAAATTTCAGCAGCATCGATGAACAGATTTGCACAAATAAACTTAAAGAAAGAACAATGGCTAGTGAGAACAACAATATGGACAGTTTTAACAAGATACAGATAGATAAATGCAGAATACTTGAAGGTACAAAAAAAGCAACTGTGATGCAGATATCTGACTCTTTACACAAAAATGAGCTCAAGTGTTTGGATAAAGACTCAAAACCCCTAAATATTTATGAGCAAAATACTCAGCTTATTAGTATTGAAAATTATTTAAATAAAGACCATGACAGTTTCAAAAACAAGACCAAACAAGATAAAATGAAAACTGCACATGATGAGAACGAAGACCCAATAGGCCTCGAATTCCAAAGCACTTCTCAGAAGAAAGTTCCAGAAGATGGCATAGTTAAATGTGAGCGGCTGAAGAACCCAGATATACAGGTAAATACATACAGGAAAAGACTGATTCCTACAGCTGCTCTTAGTCAGGTAGCTTGTACCTTGTGTCTGCAAAGGACCAATATGAAGAGGGATTTGATTCTGACTTCATAGGAAGCAGCACTTTACTGCTGACATTCTGTTATGAAGTAACTTCTGGCTGGTAGTGCATCCCCCCCATATCTTCTTAGTTCTAAGTTTAACACTGAAAAGAACATTGTATTGTTCTGCTTATGATGATGACATCATGAACAACCGTTTCCATAGGTAGTTGGGCATCCTGTCTTTTTAAAAATTCAGCAGTGTCTGAATATAGTATAAGATCTTTAACAAACAGTCTCTGTGAATGTAGATTGAGTCAAGTGGAATTTTTACTGAATATTTCATAGTATGCTAGTGTTACGCAGATCCACCTGGTTTAGAAGTCTTCTCCATTACAAGGAGCAAAGCATGATCATGATAGGCCATTATATCCCACTGATATCTTGAGTTAATTTGTTTTGCTGACAGAAAGCACCCCCTCTAAAACATACAAATGTATGGCGGAAACATAATTTTCGATCCTTGGATGGAACTTCCACTAAGGCTTTTCATCCCAGAACTGGATTGCCTCTGCTTTCAAGTCCTGTAAGTTATTGTTGAAATGATAACTTATCATTTAAATGAGAAAGGAAGTGTTTTGTCCTTTTAATACCCATATATTACCTGGGTAAAGTGTGTCAGTGAAAACTCTTCAAATGGCAATTTGATAGTTAATACTAAGGTTGAACAGTAGTTCTGGAAAAGAAATAACTGAAGATGTAGTTGTTGAGATACTATCAATATTAACAAAAGGTGACATTAGAAAGTTCTATGGCAAAAAAGAGAATGTTTCAGTGCTATTTTAGAGTACAAAAGAAAGTGTTGTGAAGATTAGTGTTTTAAGTGTAAGCTAACTGATTTTGTCATTTATGAGTTCTTGTATGAGTTATTAATACCTGATTGCCTATTATTCCAACGCTCTTGTTTCTGTGAGTGGTTTGTACCACATATTCTTCAGCAGTCAGAGATGTCATTGAATGACTAAGTGTTACAAAGCTGCTCTGAGAAGACAAAGACATTGGGGAAGTGTTACAGTTCTTGGTAGGTTGTTAGCAGTTTTAAAGAAAAAGGCAGTCCCAATTGAAAGTACTAAAGCAGTGATGTTCTGTAATCAGCACATGATATGCTTTATTCTTCAGTGCTTGTTAAAAGCTGTCATATTTTCAGGGAACTTGGATGGAAATTGTTACAGCCTGTTTATTAGTAATGTTCTGAACTGTTCCAAAGAGACCTCAGCCTTTTGAATGAGTTTTTAAGTAATTCATGTTAACCAGAGTTCACAGTCTTGTCGTTACAAATTTTAGAATTTTCTTCATCAAGTTTAGAATGTATAGGACTTAAGTCACTTCTGCTCTTTTTTTTTTTTTGACATCACAAAATTATAAATTCTTGGCAAACTTTTGCTTACTTGGCAAAATTGACATTACTATAGGTATCATTCTGAAATTATCATCTTCTTTCGCTCTTGAGGTTCCTCAGAGAAAAACACAGTCTGGTTGCTTTGATCTGGATTCATCACTGCTGCAGTTAAAATGTTTATCTGCACGAAGGTATGTTTGATTTACCAGAAACATGAAGAAATTTTGAGGAGATAAAATGTGTGCAACAACAAAGCATATTAGCAAAGACAAAAAATGAGTGCCTTTCAAAAGAATCTTTGTTTTGAAATAAGGCTTGGCAGGCGAGTTGCCCCAGAAGTCTTCAAGTTAGCACAGCTTAGGAGCATGATCATGGTAGGAGAGCTGCTGCTGGGTATGAACTCTGTCCCTTGTGTTGAGATTAGGTATGCTGTAAGATACACATGAATTTTCAATCCAAAAAGATAGTATTTGTTGGTGGTTCTTCAAATCAATGTTATTTTTGTGTTATGCTTTGTTCTTAGAGTTGAACGGGTTAAACATTTTGCATTAACTTGTTCAGAGAACCAGATGGACATACCATGACCTTTTATATATTAATACAGATAACATAAAGAGTTTTTAGTGTGGTAGCTTGATGTTGGAAACATTAGGATATGAGACAAAAATATCTGCTAGCAGAGTTAATGAACAACCCAGACTTTTTATTGTCTTTACCCCTTGTAATGTAAAACTTGTGAAAGTATTTTTTCAGTTAACTAGAAAATGTTTTGCTAAAGTATTAACAGGCAATGTTCAACGGTTACTTCTTTAGGACCACATTTTGTAATGCAGTAAGTAAATGATCATTTCTAGAGCTGTTTATACCCAGAAGACAAAAGCACGTGTGTTTATCCTTTGATTTTATTCTGTCTTTTTTTAATAGCCCACAACAATGTATAAACAGAGAAAGTGACCCAGAAAGCCATGGGAAACCATTTCTAAGTTCTAGTGCTCCACCAGTAACGAGTCTTAGCCTTCTGGGAAACTTTGAGGTATTGCATATTCTCTAGGATTCTTGTGGTATTCTTAGGATTCCTCTGTACTGCTTTTAAAAGTGCACTGCCGTGAACAATTTAATTTACAATGTAAAAGTTTGTAATTGTGCAAAATTTGTTTTAATTTCCAACTGTAAAGGCCCATATTTCATACCTCAGACATCTTCTGTCTCAGAGATTCAAATACAGTGATTTGCTTATAACCTTTATTTTCCTAACTATGGTCAAGTTAGGATGTGTTCTGCTGACTTAAATGAGATTTAGCAACCTGCAATTGTTCAAGTTTACAATGTGCATAACTAGAAAAAAGGATTTGTATTTTCACTCTTAAAGTCTGCTTAGCATGCTGCAAAAGCTGTCTTAGATCACTACAGTAAACAGAATGTTTGAAGTACAGCCTCCAGGTTTTCACTATACTAGATACCAACAATGAATAGCTGATGTGTTAATGAGTATTAGTGAAAGATGAAGTGAATAGGTTGAGGGAAGTTACAGATTCTAGATTTTTAATGATTTTTTTTCCAAGACACCATATGTCAAGGAAAGTCATGCATTGATCCTGCTGTGGTAAAATTCTGAGTTTTTGCATCAGTAAGATGAAGGCAGGAATTGGATGACTTAAACTATTATGTTGCTGAATATTCTGCTGTTCATCATAATTTTTGCTTCAGAGTTGGTTGTTTGGTTTGGGTTTTAGTTTGTTCTTTGGGTTTTGGTTTTTTGTTTGTGTTTGTTTTGGTTTGGTTTTTTGTTTGGTTGTTTTTTGGTAGGTCACCTTTTGAAAGACTGAAGTTCCTACAAAAACTGATTTCTTTGTTTGCTGGTTAGTTTTGCTGTCTTTTGAGGTGTTCCCATCCAAAGCTATGTTTGTTTTGTTTGTTCAGGAGTCTGTCCTGAATTTCCGCTTAGACCCGCTTGGTGTCGTGGAGGGTTTCACAGCAGAAGTGGGAGCCAGTGGAGTCTTTTGTCCCACGCACATGACTCTGCCAGTTGAAGTGTCATTCTACAGCGTTTCAGATGATAATGCACCCTCTCCTTACATGGTAAGTGTGTGGTTGGATTTATTTCAAATGAATTCTAATAGGTGGAGGTGAAGAATAAGAGCTTGATGAGTAGAGGGTTCAGAAAGTAGGGATTTGCAGGGATCTGGGTTATTTTCAACTGCTGCTGATGGAGTTCTTCCTTTCCCTACACGGTGTTTTTCCTCTTCCCAATGCTCTGGCCCACCATCCAAATGCTCTCATCTTGGGATACTGAATATATTTGTCTCCCTTCGCACTGGAGCGGTCAACCCCCACCATCTCTTTTTATCCACCTAACTTAAAATAGGCAGTGAGGCAATAGTTGGACTTAACAGGATCCATTTTGTTGTCCCAACAAGCAGCTGCCCTGGGCAACTAACCACTCTGCCAGCAAGTGGCTTAGGTGCAGGCAAGGTACAATTACTGATGGAAACCTTACTCAAAAGCTGTTCATCCCTTTCTTTTAGAGCAAATATTGCTTGAGCTAGCATAATGTGCAGCTGCATGGTTCACACCGACATGGTGTTTGTGTTCTCAATATCTGCATGTTAATTCTGGTCCACATTGCTGCAATGACAGCACAGGTTTTGGATGTCTAAAGTGCTTCCTCATAAAAAGCAAGAGATGTCTTGTATGCTAGCATTTAATCAGAGGGTGGAGTTGTTCTGAATGCCTGCTAAGTAATCTCAGTGCTACGTGGGTGACAGATCTAATGTTTAGAGGTTTTCATATGTGTCTTGTCTATCTAAAATATGTTAAATAGACTGTTTAAACATGTAAGCATTGAATGCTTGGTTGTCCCAATATTTACATTTTAAATTCATTGTGTTACCATATTTCTGACTTACTGTTTTTAAAAGTATTCAAAAAGTGAAATGGCTTTGCAAATTATGTTTGGGTAATAGTGTTCAAACTTGTGTATGTCTTCCCTTGACCACTGCAAAGAAGTGTTGGTTTACTTTCATCTTTCTAGATGATTTCATGTGATTTTCCAGGAGGTGAAGGGATTCTGATGTTAAAGTAGCATTGCTTATTTTCCTAGCCAGTTGTCATTGTTTCAGGGTTTCCCACATGCCCCAAACATGCTATTATGGCTGAGTCTCCCAGGATTAATAAACATTTGTGTAGCGCTTCCATCATCAGAAACACTCTTTCTCTTTGTATAACTAGTTTCCCTGCTGCTTTTGTTGTTCATTTGAGATTTTTTTTTTTTTGGGGGGGGGGGGGAGGGGAAGTCCAGTTCACTGGGGTACAAGAGTTGTGTACTGCAGGTTAATCAAACCTGTGCTCTTGGGCAGTACCTGAAGGGTGGTCTCAGCAGTGTTACAGTGCCATGTTGGACACTTGTATGCTCTGTGGGTCACAGCTGGGACAAAAGCAGATGTCATCATTACCAAAGTTTGGATTAGAATGGAAGGTTAAGTGCATCTGCTGCCTTTGAAAAGCAGAAATTAGTTCTGTGAGATCTGGAGTATTATTTGTGAATTTGTAACTGATATAAAAACACAAAGGAGGAGATAAATCTTACACTTTAACAGACAAGCTGCTTTGAAAAGAAAGCTCTGTTTCACCATAGCTCTGTGACTGCAGGGGAGAAGATACACCTCATTGCACAGCTTTTAATGGTCAGCCAAAGCATCTGGAAGGCCCCTACTGCTGACTTTTAACTGCGTCTTAAACACACTGCCTTTCTACTTACACTTTTTATACATGACTGCTTCGTTTTTGAATAAATAAAATTACAGGAATAGAACGTTTGGATTTGTTTGTATCTCTCCCTGTGAACTAAATGTGTGTCCTTTTTTTCCTTTTTTTTTTTTTTTTCTCTAGGGTGTTATTACTTTAGAGTCCCTTGGTAAAAGGGGTTATCGGGTACCGCCTTCAGGAACAATACAAGTGGTAGGTACTCAACAGATATGGGTGCCTTGAAACCACTAATATCAAGAAAGTCATGCAGAGGAGATGAGGTTATTGGAGATGAGCATGAAGCTAGCAGTGGAAATGTGCATCTCTGTAGGTACTGTAGTAATTCAAAGTAGAAATCTGTGTATAACTTGTTGGTCAAAAAAAAGACTTGCAATCTTTGTGCTATGAAGAGACTTAAAAACAGTTACTAAAAATCCAGAATAGCTGGGGATACTGTGACTTTGAAGAAGTAATTAAGTCACACTTCAAATTAAGAAATCCTTCTAAAGGGATTAAGATTAAATATTCAGATGCTTCTAAATTTTGTAACATTTTTACACCACCTTTTTTTTTTTTTTTTTTTTTAATCAGAAAGTAGATCACAGTCAGTGCTTAGAACCAACAGCCTGCCACGTTTTTTAAAGCCCCCAGTCCAGGGTACCACATTGGTAATTTTGGTTTCAAAGCTGAGCCCACCACTGTGCTTCCTCTGAGCAGAGTGTGCCTAGAACAATGCAGACAAAAAGCTGACTGGAAAAATAAACAAAAATGGGGATGCTGATTAGCCCAGTAGTAGTAGTAGTCTTATACTAGTGTTTCATTCAGATTAAGTCGTGTTGAGCATTATATTTAAAAATGGGAATTGCTAGTAGCTGAAGGGTTGAAAACCAGAAAACCTGTACAATGTGTGTATATAAACATTGATGTATGGCACCTGAACAGAGTGCACAGAAGTTGGTGACTGTTTTGGCAGGTGGAGTTTGTTTTGGTTTTAAATTTGTCATCTCTAAAGAGTATTGTACTGAACTGTTTGTCTTTTCAGACCTTATTTAACCCTAATAAAACTGTGGTGAAGATGTTTGTGGTGATCTATGACTTGAGAGAAATGCCAGCTAATCATCAAACATTCCTACGGCAAAGAACTTTTTCTGTTCCTGTGAGACGAGAAATCAAGAGAACTGTCAATAAAGAAAACAGTCAACAGACCGAAGAACGGCTGCTACGCTACCTCATACATCTGAGGTAAGCTCCTTGGAATTAAAAAAAAAAAAACAATAAACCACAACAAACCCAAAAAACAACCCCAAAAAGCAAGTACCTGCCAAAATTTATCTCATGATAAATCTCATTCAGCTTTTCTGTATACAGACTTACTTTTCAAAAAAGAAAGCTTTTAACTTCTTCAAGCTAGATAATAGAAGAAGAGCTAATAAATAATTTGGATGCTGCTTGGGAGAAATAAATTTAAAGTATTAAGCTCTTTTTTGGCATTGAAGTGTTTTTATACCCTCACAAAGCTTAATTCTTAGCAAGAGAGATTTAGTTCTGGCTAGATCGATGTTACTTTTTTGAGGATACAGGAAATATTGAGTGTGGATATTACATGGGAAAAAACAAAAACTGTTAGGGATCGAGTTAGGTGCCCAGTGTCATACACATATGCCTCTCCAGCAGGATAGCTTGAAATGTGAGTACAGTGTTTAGTGGTGAAAATGTAAATACCTGTTTCATGATGCAGTAGCACTGATAATTTCTTTCACTGTATGAAATATTCACACAATCTAGCTTAGATGATCTTACAAAGCACTGCCTGAAACCAGGTACTGCACTACTGCTTTTGAGATATTCTGGAGACTGCAGTTTGAAACAAAGAAGGAATAATGGATGCACTCTGGCCTTCTGCAGTTTGCAGGCTTTTGCCTGCATTATTGTAGTAAACCAAACACATACCTGCAGACTCAGTGCTTTTATTGCAGCACTTGGAAACCAAATAGTGACTGGCATTCTGAAGCAAGCAAGCAGAACAAAATCAAATCTCTTACACTTATCTGGGTAACTTGTTATAGAATTACCAGAATTACTTCTAGTACATACTGTTATCCATATTTAGTAGCATTGACCCAGCACACTTTTGAAACACTACTTTGTCTAGGGCAATGATTCCAAGGCAAGGTTTGCCATTAAATGGAAGTTGACAGTCATAAAAAAAAAGTGTGTTTGTTTACTGGAGTGTGAAAATAGTATCATGATGAAGCTTTTCAACTGTGTTTTCATTCTGAATTTTAGCCCAGATTGAAATTCATCCTTTCAGGCTGCACTAAATTACCATGTCTAACTTAACCTCTTTCCAAAAATTTTATTCTTTGGTAAATTCTGAAAAAGAATGTGTAGCCCAAATAAAAGGCTCTGTTCCCTTGTAATGTAAAGTGATGCAAAGGAACTGGGAACAGTCATCACCTGCAGAGCTATGCAAAAATCTGTGACCAACTGGACCTGAAGTTATAGGATGAAGAGTAGTAGACTTCCATCCCCTTTCAGTTTCTGCTTCAGTATAGCTGGTACACTTGTTGCAGACAGACCTGGTAATTACTTCTGTTTGAAGGCAAACCTGCTTTCTTCTCTGTCATCTTTTATAGCTATAGCTAGGAGTCTTCTTTAATGAGCTTCCTAATTCTGATACCTGCTGAGAGATAAAGGTACCAGTTCTGATGCTTTTAGTTTTGAAATACCTTATATGAAAGCCTTAAAATTTTAAAATTTGGGGACCTTTTGGGTGGTTAATCAAATTGGCTTAGAACAGCCTTTCAGTTTTAGTTGCAGTAGTTGTTGAAAACAAGCATCTTAAGCTTACGTGTTGAAATGTTGCTGAAAAAACTCAAATTAAGTCTCCACCAGTGAGCTGCATTGTGGTCACATCTGCTTATGAGGCCTTAATCACAGTTGTCAGCACTCACATTATGAAAGCTTCTTTTCAAGTGGTAATTCAGCAAAAATGCTTGCATAGGTCTGGAACTTAACATTGAAGGCCAAACTTTCTGCAACACTCTTCTAAAATGTCAGATTTATTGTTTGTGCAGTTTTGTATGTTTGAAATACTGTTTGATGCACCATTAGAATGTTTTTGTACCCACAGACATATTCTCTATGTTATAGAGATATAAAATGTAGCTTGCATGGTCAGCAGAGCCTTATTCATTCTAAGAAAAATCAAGAGCTGTACCTGCAGTTCAAGAAACTACTTAATGATGCTTTGGGGGTATTCTTTGTGGTTGTTGTTGCATGTGAAGCAATGATTTTTGCATTGGAATTTAAACTATAGGAATACAAGAGCTGAGTCCAGCTCTGCTCACGCCTTGTTTCTGCCCAATATTGGGAGAATGATGATCATCCACTTGTTTCTAGGTCACATTTTGGCACCCCTACAAAAGGCAACTAAACATTTCACCTGTCTGCAGCTCAGCATTTTTCAACTTTTCAAACTTTAGTCAAAGGCTTCAGCTGCTGACATGTTGCCTCTTTTAATTGCATGGAGCATAATTGTTGTTGCTTAGCAGTTAAACAAGGGTTGTTACTGAAGGCTTGGTGGAGGGCAAGCTTGAAACAGGTTGTTTTAAGAAGTGGTTCCCCAGGGTGTTGAGAAACTTTAAAAAAATGTTTTCC
This sequence comes from Indicator indicator, assembly GCF_027791375.1. Lineage (NCBI taxonomy): Eukaryota > Metazoa > Chordata > Aves > Piciformes > Indicatoridae > Indicator > Indicator indicator. The sequence continues at coordinate 10,035,710 of NC_072025.1, forward strand.
TAATGTGGCATGCATGACATTTATTGGTAGGAGCTGAAGATGCCTGCTATTACTGATTTACTAGTTGCTTTTGAATCTTTTGTTTTCTTTTCCTGATCTAAAACTTTGTGTCCTTGTCCTAATGATTTTACTTACAGATTTTATCGATTGTGTTGCATAGACTTTTCCACTTGCAAAACAGGTCTTGCTACATGTGTTTTTGTGAACATCCTGCTATATCCTGTTTCTGTGGCTTACTCTGTTCTTGGTGAATTTTGGTTATCTGCATAATGTCTATAGGTGATTTGTGCTTGTATTTGTCATCCTTCAGTAGTGTTTATAGCTTCTTTCCTCTGCCAGGCTTTCTAGCTCATCTGATATTTGTGTGTTTAAGCCTTCCTGTATTTGTCTATTGTTACTGTTCTTAGGACACCATCTGTCAGAGGCTTTTGTTGGGTATTCCTTGATTCCTTTACATAACTAATGGAGCTGCCAGAGTTCTGGAGCCACCACCACCCCACAAGGGTGTATGTAATTGTTGTCTCCCGTATTCCAGTATTCCAGTGTATTTTCATGGGTGAAAGGCAACATTTAAAATCCTGATTACTATGATAAACATTTTTCAAAGTAAAATTTCTCTGGTGATGGAAGCAGAAATGAGAAGAATCCTTTAAGCCCTGTCACTTTTTCTCACTCATCCTTCTTCAGTCATTGTGAAATGTTATGCTTGGTAAAGCCACATTACAGGGAAATGTTATTTACTGGGCAAAGGGGGTCTTGCAGGATTCAGCTCTTGCTAAAAGAAAATAGTAAGCTCAAGCAGTTAAAAAATAGACCTTGCTAAATATTTGCTGATAAATCCAGGTGTAAAGCTGGTGTGAGCTCTACTTTATGATGGCACTTTGATAACTAGACCTGTCTATTCTGAATGAATTAATTTCATTTATACTTCTGCTATAAATGTAAAACTGTTCATTTTGAAGTGTCTTATGAACTACCTGTTGAATTAACTGTAGTGTTCAGTTTTTCCCTGGCCTCTTTCACTCTTCCATCTGGTGCTCTCCTCCAGAGTCTTAAGGTAGAATCTTTTCCCCTTTGCCTGTTAGCTAAAGAGTTGACAGCACTGAGCAAACAAATAGTGATGGGTGGGAGCTCTGTAGGAGCCACTCTGAGCATCCTGTTGTACCCGCCACATTCAATGCCCTTAACAGCTGTATCTAGGAGAGCAGAATTTTCCGCTGTATGGGTGTGGGGATGAAACCTTCACAGATCTTCTGTAGTTGTCTCTTTGCTCTACCTCTCAGAATTATAGTCTGATTATGACTATGTTTATTCTAGAGGTAGTACTTTTGCTTCAGTTGGGGTCAATAAGTGAATGCTTATTAAAATTCTGTGCAGACTGTAATACATGTGGTAGGACAGTCTGTACTGCTCTCTGCATTTGTAATGGTATCATTTTGTCATTGCAGTAGCAATAGGGGTTTTTTTTTCTATTTCTGTTACAGTAGCAATAGCTCTTCTCCCTTCCCATGGCATAGTGATAGCTACGTTAAGTTCAGTTACCATAAAGAATGTTCCTCAAGCTCTCCTGCATTTCCTGGTTGAGGGAAGGAAATCAAGAAGTTCTGCCAGATGAAGACTGTAGAATACAATTCTCTGAAATGCAGATTCCATCTCCCTACATACAGTTGCTAAACCACAGGGAAAATGGAACTGTCACGTTCTTGGCAGGTTTGGAGAACCTGAATTAGGCTGTTTACCTGAAGCATAAAAAGATAAATGAGCCCAAGAATTGCTGTTTACTTCAGTGATTGGGCCAGTGAACTATAGTCTCTTTGAAATAGATGTGTTCTGTGTGAAAAAGTTTTGCTTTTTTTTTTTTTTCATCTGCCTGCAGAGATGCTTGCACCTGCTACTTAAATTTGGCATGTGGTATAAAGCAGTCGTAAACTTCCTGCTGGTAAAGACATTTTTAAAGACAGCAATGAAATCTGTCTGAATGATAGCTAGTACTGAAATACATACTTGATGTGTTTCTATGCCTTTGCTTGTATTGGAACCTTTTTGTGTGTGCTTAGGCCACCCTTTGGGCATTTTTCAGGAGTGCTCACTGAAGAGCACTTTTTGCTTTCCTAGCATGCTGAGAACTTTAATCTTCAATATACATCATTCCAGTGTGAGCTTCAGATAATCCATGCCACTTCTAAAGCTTGTGCACTACATTGGTGGTTAGGAATGGAAACAAAATGGCCGAAGGAAACAAAGTAGATGGAAAATATTTGGTTAATTTTTCTTCTTTCCTTTTAACTGACTAATTTTTATGTGGAAATGGTTCTTTTGACCTTAATCTCTTAAAGGAATGCCCTTAATCAAATAGTATTTAAAGATGGATCTTTTGGTTTGGTTAGATAATACAGGTATTTGTATCTTTTTAGGTTCCAGAGCTCCAAATCTGGAAAGATCTACCTCCACAGAGATGTAAGGCTCCTGTTCTCCCGGAAATCCATGGAAGTTGATAGTGGCGCTGCATATGAACTCAAATCTTACACTGAATCTCCAACAAATCCTCAGTTTTCACCAAGATGCTAGCAAACAATGGCAAGCTGAAGTATTTGTTTTACTGTTGATAACTCCTTACAAGCAGATTGGTAGAGGTGACAGTATAAAGTTAAGTCTGTAAAGGGATGAAAATAGCGCTTGAGAGGGAAGGTTCTGATGTGATCCTGGACCAGTTTTTAAAAGGTTTCTGGAATGAGCTTTGTGTATTCCAAGTAGACTGGAAGCATACTTTAATCTTTTTGTACTGTTTAAAACCACTTCATTGGATGTGTTGCAATAGCAAATTCCCGAGTTAGTTTAGTGTTTACACTTTTTATTTTATTTTTCAGTTATTTAATATTTAATGTTTCATTTAATACTCAAGTGATGTTTGTCTTTAGTGTTCTAATGTAGCATAAATCCTATGTAAAATCATACTATGTATTTTTGGCATTAATATTGAAATCTGAAATATATACAGATGTCTTTAATCTGTGTGATGTTTTAAGTGATGTTCATTTAAGTTATTAAAAATGGGGACAACAGGTGAATTTCCACAACATTTCATACTATGCAAGCATTTTGCATCCATTCTAATGGTACCTTTTTCCTTTGTTCCTCATATATAGATTTAACAACACTTGCAACCATAGTGCAGATTATTTACTTAACTCATGCAGTCAGATCATTGCTTTTGCATATTTTGCTCCCTCCATTTCTTTCTTTCCTTAAGGACCACTTTAATTTTGCTTACTTCTGTTAGTTTTTCTTACCTACAATTTGTGTCCTCCCCCATTTGATTTCTCAGATTGTGTTAAAGGCTGTACTGTGCAAACAAATTAGTATTTATATCTTAAATATATGCAATTATATGAAACTTGTACTTTTTGTTTTATTTTTAGATAAGGAGGATCTTCATGTAATGCTAAATATTTTTAATAGGTCAATTCCATTTAGGCCACTAGGTGGCCATAAGAAGTTTTACTGGAAATGCTACCTTGGGCGTATAAATATTTTCCAATCCTATGTGTATTCCTGAAACAAAACACAGTCAGACAAACAGTTTATGCTAAGTGTTAAACTGTGTAACTGAGAGAAATAAAGCTAGAAGTATTTGATTATATTTGAGGTATACATTTAATAATGAAAAAAGCTTTACAGTGTTTGCTGACAACCTCAGAGTTTCTCAACCGTTTCACCTTGGTTTACATGTTTTTCTTTACATCGCTGTAGGTTTTCAGTGTCAGTAATATGAAAGATGGCTTTCATATCTGGGACTGTAACATGCTTATCTGAGGAGGATTCTGGAAAATCTTGCCCCTAGAAAAGAGGAGAAGTCAGTGTATCATGAAGTCTCCAGGAAGCTTGCCAGGGAATGGCAAGGAGACCAGACTTTCCAGATGATACTTATCAGCTACCTTGTATATTCAAATGACTGTTACAAAAGGGCAAAGCTCAGGTATTACTGAGTCCTTTCCCCACTTCAGCAGTCTTTTCCCCTCTCTTACACTAAGTTTTCAAACGTTAGCTAGCATTTATTTTGTAGAGACTTGGGAAAAACTGTACAAGAAGAGACTGACTGCGGTTTCCAGTCACTTGTGAGCCCTGTAAAACTGAGAAAAGGTTTCTTTTGGTAGCAGAAGAGTCAAGTGCAACTGCAGTTGTACTGTGTACAGGATTAGCATCTAGACTAGTAGAATGAGAGCGTGTCCTAGTTTGTTTGCAGCTACTATTGAGTCATAAGCAAACAGCATGTATCCTCTAAGTACTTATTTGTGCCATGGTGCACATCTGCTTGCTTACTTGATGGAAAAAAAGAATAAGAAAAGGACACACTTTTAATGAAAAGTCACAATTCACCTGTAGTAGATAACCTTTTATTTTGTACCTGACAATATATAGTGTTTGTATATTTTGTATCTTGATAATTTAAAATTATTTCTTCAAGACATCCTTTTCTCCCTTCAGAGTAAAACGTTAGTTTTTGAACAGTGGAGAAGTGTGAATTTTGAATGTGTGGTCACTACAAGTCATACCTAGGAAATAAATTTGTATTTACTTAAATAGTCAAAATACAGCTAGTCCCTGTATTGATTTAGAATGGAAGTTATCTTAGATGACCCATGCACGCCTGCTCTAAGTAAGTCATTCTTCATTTACAGCTTGATCTGAGTTAACAATTTCTATTAGGGAGGGACACACCATTGAATGTCATAAAATATGAACTGAATTCCACATGACCTTCTATGTATATGTTAAGAAAGACTAGGCTAATTTTTGAGAGGTTGTTTGCTGCTTCTCTTTACTCCTCAATAGGCTCAACCATACAGAATCATTTCTGACAGATGTTTGAGTGGTTTATGAGGGTCTCCAGTGATGAAGGCTCCCAGTAATCTCTTCCAGATAAACTATACTATTCATAGTGTCCAACTAAATCTTGCTGTAGCTGAAGTCAAATACTACTCAGCCTTTTCACTTAAAAGCAGAGAAAAGAATTTAGTTTTTGTATCTCCTTTCTCAGTCTTGTTTTTGATATGTAAAGCAACCCTAAACTGTTCAATCAGCCCTGCCTCACAGATTTTATGTTCTGTACACTTCATCATTATGTCTCTGCTTGCTTCTTTTGGTCTGAATCTGTATTGAAGTGCCTCAAGCTGAACACAAGTGTGCCAAGCAGGGCTTCTCTGTACCAATTAGACTAGAAGGATTGTTTGGTAAGTTTTGTGGATTAAAGTCCTCCTCATACATCCCATTATTATGATTTTTTCAGTATCAGGAGATGTCAGTTTGCATTTGTCTTATTAACCAGTATAACAGAGGTGTCCTACCTGCTTGTTCCCTACATGGTAACTTTCCTGCATTACTGAATTGCATTCTCCCACTACCCAGGGCTTTATATCTGATCTTTTTCTAGTGTTCTTGTAGCTTCTCTTTGCTAATATTAATGAAATCTATAGTACATTTTCTGTGTCACCAGTGAAACTGATGAGCAATATTGGACTTGGGAAGCCCTTTGTGAAACCCTACTAAGCACAATATTGTTGCTTGAACATTTGGTGCAACAAAACTTGCATCCACAACATTAAAGTTTCATCCAGGTATGTGTCCCTAATTTGCATAGGGAAGTCTCAGAAGCCCTAGTAATGACAGAGTCATGTGGAACTTCAGTCACCTTCACCCACTTCTCCATGTGGTCTGCTTCCTTTTTGTTGAGGAAAAGTGATTGTGTTTCTTAATTATGAATTGTCTTTACAAGATTTGTTCTGTAATTTTCATTAATGACTCTTTGCCTCCTTTGTCTTCATATCTGCTTTAGATGCAGATCCCTTAAAACCTGACCTAGATTCTGTATGCTTTCTTGTATTTGAGGCCACTGAAGAACTGGTGATTTTCCAGAGGTTCTTAATTTACTTCTTCCTCCTCTGCATTCTATAGTTTACACTGTTTCCTTAAAAAATGAATTTCATAAAGGAACTGCTGAATCCTCAAAACTGTATTTTCCCTTCCATTCATTTCCTACAGGATTTGAAAGAAATTCCTGAGGGTTACACTGTTGTCTGGTGTCAGTGCTTTGCTATTCTGCTTCCTTTCAAAATCTATGAACTTCATCCTTTTCATGATCATCCATTTGTCTCTGGATTGCTAGAAGTAAAGGTGGCACACCTACTGTTAGTGCTTTTCCTATCATTAGGAAAAAAATACTCTGTAGTGTCTTCTATGATCTATCATAGAATGGTCTGTGTTGGAAGTGACCTCTGAAGGCCATCTAGTCCAAACTCCTCTGCAGTAAGCAGGAGCATACGCAGCTAGATAAATTGCCCAGAGCCCTGTTGAGCCTCTCTAGGGATGGGGCCCCAACCACCTCCCTGGGCAACCTGTGCCAGTGCTCCACTACCTTCATGACAAAGACCTTGCCAATGCAATCTGCTCTGCTGTATCCCATTCTGAATGAGGGATATGCTCATTGCTTGAGTTCTCTGCTACTACCCAGTCCTGGGCTCCTGATTAATCTCTTGTCCCCCAAAACTCTTTCAACTACTGGTTTGGGGAGCTTTTAGTAAAATTCAGCTGTTGCAAAATAATTGTCTTTACAGCTTGTTTTGCTTTAAAGACTTTTCTGACTTGTCTCAGTCTCTTTTCTAGACCTTAACCACACAAAGCCTGTCCTTGCCCATCCTTCCTGAGCTGTGCTTCACCATGCCCATTTATGGCAAATACAGGGTGGGAAGCATGTGCTGGTTCTGAGCCAGAGAGCATGTGAATGCAGGTGATACGCCATGGGGGGAGGGCTGGAGGTCAAAATCGTGGGAAACCAGTGCAAGAAGACAGGGAAAGAGGTTTTGTGCAGGAAAAATGGGCCTGTACATTCATTTAATTAAAATCTATACCTTATTATTCACATAATCCCTGTATTTAGGTACCCCTAAAGATTTAGTAACTAACTGTGAGTAATGGGTTGAGTTTTTGGGGGGAGAGGGAGCTGTGTTAACCCAGCACAGCTTTTTCAGTCCTCCTTCACATTCTTAAAAGTTCAGGAAGGTCCAATGAAACTGTTCTGCCCAGCACCAGTGAAATGTAGGAGAGGGAAGAAAACATTCCATATAATTTAATATACCATGCTGTGAAGTTTCAGTGCATTCTCTGAAACTTTCTCAGATCCTGAGCCCTACAGTGTCAACTGCTGCCTTCGATTTGAAAAAAGATCCTCAAGTAAAACTGCTTAGGGCTCTGTTCCTCATGTTTTGGCCTGTGAAGTAGCCAGAAGACCTAATACTAGCCAAGCACCAAAGGTCTTTTTCCCCCTTTATTCTGCTGTCAGGCCGCGGAGGCTGCGCTGGCAGACCTCCAGGAGCACGCCCGGGGTGGGGACTGAGCTCGGCACTGGGGTGTTGTGGGGATGCCAGTGAGGGGTCGGGGCTGCGACGGCCTCGGACAGCCGCACCCAAGCTGCCCCCTGCAGCTGGGCCGTCCTCCGCTCTGGCGAGCAGCTCTCTATAAACGGCTGTGTCTTCGTACTTTAAGTGAAGGCCTTGTGTCCTCCGGGGGAGCTGTGTCTCCGGCCACGGTGTAGGAGCTTTGCCCCGGGCTCCTTCGGCGCACGGCCAGGCGCCGAGGGACGAGAACCGCCGAACTACGCCTCCCAGTGTGCCCGGCTGCGGGCGTGACGTCATGGGCAGGACCGGAAAAGGCTCTTGAGCGGCGCCGCGAGTGCAGTCGTGCCGTTGGGGAGGCTGAGCGCGGAGGAAGTCTGGCCCCGCCGGCGCGCCGTCGTGCGAGCAGCCGCCATCTTGTGCGGGAGGTGGTGGAAGCGCTTCGCTGCGAGGAGGAGCGGCGGTCGCGCCTCCCTCTCCTGTCCTCTCCCCGCCGTCCTGCTGTCGCGGCGCCATGTCTGCCGAGAGTCCTGAGCCCGCCTCGGCCGAGGAGCAGAAGGTAGGTGGCTGGCAGCCCTCGCGCAGACCCGCCTGGGGCGGAAGGAAACCTGTGGGGTTTCTCTCGTCTCCATCTGTACGCTGAGGCGGAGTAGGGTCGCCACGGCCGTGCTTTTCCCTCCCTATTCTGGTGGAGCCTCGTGGGCCGCCGCGGCTCTTGAGGCAGTGTCTCTCGAGCCAGGTTCCTCTTTTCGCCGCGCTCAGAGCCTCCTGAGGAGTAGCGGCCCTTGCAGGAAGGCGCCCCGACCTTTCCACCGCTTTGCAGAAGGGCAGGGGGAGCCGGCTGGCTGTCTCTAGCCACCCTCCAGCGCCTGTTCGGGTGGGACTGGGCCGGGAGCCTGCCCCAGGAACGTCGCCGGCTGAGGCGGCTGGGAAGGCGCGGACCCTGCCACTCGCAGCTGGCGGAGGTTTGAGGCGGAGGAGCGGCACCACCATGTTGGGTTCTACAGTTCAGAATTTTTGTTCTCTAGTAAATTGTTGGCGTGCTCTGGCCTGTACGGGCTAATGGCGCTTCCTTGCTTCCTCGACTGGCCCCGGCCCCGTTCTCCGCCGAGTGCTGTGCCTTCCAGGGCGTCCTGGGGGGAAAGAATTTCGTCCTACGGTCCTAGTAGTTGGAAAACAACGATAATGCTGTGCCTAAACTTTTGTTTCACTTATAGAAAATGTTTAGCTCTTAATATAAGTTACTTAGGAGAGAAAACATCCAAAACACCATGACTGGCCTATTCTTTTAGAAAGAATAACTTACAGGTTTATCTTGTGGGCATTGTTATGTCACCCCTTCAATAATTTTATAGTTTTTTATGTGGAATTTGGCTCTATGGATGATTGTGTGCTACTACCAGTTCCCTCGGTTGTGGCTTTAAAATGCCATCTTAGTTTTATTTTTGCTGCTATGTGGACTCAGTTGCAATCTCTATAGCTATTTCTGATAGGCAGCAGTTATGAAACACAAGTACTGCTTTGAAAGATACTGAAGGAGGTAGCTTTATCTACCTCAGCTGTCAAGATTTTTGTTTAATAATTTACTATTTGTAATATGAGTTAGTCATACAAGTAGGCGAGCTTCGGGGGTTAATATGGAATGATACCTTCTCAATAGGTGCAGTAATCAGAACCAGCTTCCATAGCAAGTCTAATCTACTCTTAAATTGTATTCCGTAGCTGTTCCTAATGTTTGGGGCTACAGTTCATGCTCAAAGCCTATAAAAGTAAATCCTATGTAGCACTCCTAGAATAGCTCTGTAATAAGAGCATAGTAAAACATGTGGAGGCAAGTTTATTGTGATGTCTTCTTGTGTATTCTAATGAAGTTAGGTGACTGCGGCTGATTTTGCTGAGTTTCAGACTGAAGTCTTGAACGTGGTGCTTAATGCACTGCATTAAAAATGACCCCTTCATTTGAGAGACAGGAGTCTCATACTGATTTGCTAATTCAGTTTTAATCTGATGATGTGTTCAAGACAATTTTAATGACATCAATGAAATCAACCTTTGCTTTATTTCCTGTTAGAATACTGTGATATCAGTGCTGTTATGGCATTTCAATGTTAACCTTCACTAAAACTTTATTTGGGTAGGCAGAATTGAAGACTGACTCAGTCAATGCTTAGCTCTGAAATCCTTACATAAACAACCCATTTCACAGTACTTATTCATATATATGCTTAAAAAAGATTAAGCCCCTGCATGAACTTTGAGGTAGCATTTTCAAGATCAGATGTCTTTTCTAACATGCTGTGGAAGCTTGTGTATGTGTTAGGCAAGAAAGGTGGTGTTAAACAAGAGAGTGATATGAATTGAAAACTTGCCAAAGACCAACATTTCCTGTTTGCCGTGTGAAAACTCAGGATAGTGGCAGGGGGGAGTTCATCAACAAAGAAACTTTAGATATTGGAGAACATAAGCTAGTTTGACTGATGCTCTTTTTGCCTTGAAAGTCTCTCTTTTTCAGGAAGCTGTTAGAGGTGGTGCATTTTGTTTCTGGACTGGCTTTCGCCACATTGGTTTGATGTGGAGTCATGCTGTTGTCATATTTTTCACGTTTTATGCTTTATATTTAGTTGGATATCTTTGGCTAATGAGGATGAGCTCTTCCTACCAGAGTTTGAAAAGACTGATGGCTCTTTTTTTAGCCGTGCTGTTTTGTTGGCAAGTGGATATGGAATTTTACATGGCTAGTACCGCCATAAAAATTAAAAGCAAAAACTGTTTTAAATGAGTTAGGCAACTACTGCCTTTCTTGTAGAGCCTTTTAATGAAGTAAGCAGGCTTCATTAGCTGTGTCAAATTCCTGAAGAATTTTGTGGTTGTCACTAGGAAGAAGAGCGTGATATATCATTTTTTCCACCCCCTCAAATCATTTGTTAGTCACCTGGTTATTGCTTCTGTAACTCAAGGGAGCATGTTGTAAATGTATGAACAACCTGGCCATCGTGGGTTAAAGCTTTTGTAGCTCAGCAACACATCTCCAAGAGTGCTCAATACTACCTAGTCCAGAAAAGAATATAAAGTTGGGATGTGCATGAAGTGATCTTTCCCAGAAAACTATCCCAGGCCTCAGCAATCTGTGGTTTAAAAGCTTTCTGAGTTGGAATGAAGACATTGAGTTGCTTTCTGAATCAATTTAAGTTCTTGGCATCCCCAGTATCCTTCAGCAAGGAGTTTTGCAGCTTTACTATATTTTATATGGAGAACTGTTGTCTTAAGTATGTTTTGAACCTGCCATCATCTGGTTTTGTTTGACACCCTAAGTCTCTTTGAATTTTTTAAATTTGTTTTGTGTAGTCTTTGTTGTTCTTGGTCATCAAGAGGAAGTGATCAGCTGCAGTGATGCATAACACAGTGTTTTTTGTGTTTTGATTGTCTGCTGTGTGATGATTTTTCAGCCCTGTGACTTTGCATAAATGTCTCCTTTGCACTGTGAATAGGTATTTATATAAGCTATTTTTGTTGGCCCTCTGCCCTTAAAAATACCTCCTTTTGGTTAGTATTGGCAAAGCATCCCCCCTCAAATGCTTTGTCTGTTGGCTCAATAGTGAGTACCCAGTGATTCAGCATTAGACGTTGAAAGAGTTTAGCTGAAAGGATTGCTTTTGAAAAAATTCAGTCAGTGTTGGCATGATAATAAAACACAATAGGAAGATCAGTAGCTGGAGAACAACGTTATAACACAATAAAACTGGTCTTGGCTAGTGTGATTCTAGGTATTGATAAATAGTATAGTTCTATGTTCTGTAGTGTTGGGGAAGCTTTGCGTTCTGTTTATTTGTATTTTGCATTCTATTGCCTAGCTCTGTTTTCATCTGATACAAAGTGTTGTTTCATGTCCTCATGGCAATTTCTCTTAAACTGCTAAGAGAATTTCTGTCTTTCATTGTTAGAACCGTTAATTAGGATTGCCGTTGTTGTCTGTGACATGCTTTGTCCTAATGGAGCAACTAGACAGCGTTCTGAATCTGTTATGACCTTTGCTTCTGAGGTTTTTTACCAGAAAGGAGTTGAATGTTATAGAATGTAAACCTTTTATAAGAGATACAAGAAAGCACCGGCATAGGCTAGTGTGATGGCTCTAGTTTGTTGGCAGTTCTGGCTTAAGTAGCTCTTAGCTGCTGGTGTTCCTCTGTCCTCCCTGTTGCTGTCATAACATACCTGTTTGTGCAGCTGCTTGATGATCCAGGCTGTGGAAACTGATCCAAATGAAATGCAGTCCAAGAAGAGAGAAAAAACTCCATCCAACAAAACCCACAGAATCAAAAAAAACCTTCCGTGTTTTGGGGTTTGTATGTTGGTTGGTTTTGTGTGGTGGTTTGTTTTTTTGTTTTGTGGACTTAATTTCTGTAATCTGTTCATGTGGAGCAGATGCAGTCATGTGGACTGATGCAATGTAAAGGATGATGACATGGATGGAAAAGCGTAAAGGGACTGCATAATCTTTAGTCATAGATCAATGTGAGGCTCTTCTGACTTCAGTTGCAGTATTTCTTTCCTGCCTTAAAGCCTCTCTGACTCCAGATGGTAACAATTCAAGAACTACACCAGTCAGTGCAAATCAGTATATAGTTTCCCTGAACTGGGAATGATTTGCATGAAAAAAAAAATAAAAATTACCTTGGCCAAATTCTGGAAAGTAGCAAACCAAGATTTTTGAATGGAAGATACTTTAGAAATGATCTAATAGAAGAAATTATACTTCGTACATCCAAATGCTATGTGAATTGGAACAGGTGAGCGTAAATTAGAGGTCAGTATTGAAAGACTGAATGTACCAATTGCAGGTTGTGGCAGTTTTTGTCAAATGATTACTTTGAGCATTCATCTTTTACAGTATACTCATAAAATAGGCATTTTATTTTACACAAATGCACTATCCAACTGTCATAATCATCATAATTTTAGGATAATTATAGGCATGAATAAAAAATGCAATATTGTTGCTCTTAATAGGCTAGCAGGTATGTTTTTGAGACTCAGCTAATCCTAACGCTGTTTCACAGTGAATACGAACGCATTGGAGCAGTCATACAAAATAGATTGTGACCATGCCAGTGCTAGTATGTCTGTGAAACTTAATGATCAAGCAGAAGTTGAAAAAAAGCACCTGACCAGCTTTCAACATTTGTTTGTTCTTAGTGGAACCCTTGTTTTGACCAAAGGAATATTGGTCATTTGCTTATTCGTGTTGGCCCCCCCCCCCTCCAAATGGAATAGTTTAATTTTAGTATAGACTATTTTTATGTGAAAGATAAATGCGTTGATTAGATTCAAACACATCTCCAGGAAAGGTATCTAAGATGGGCGGCTGAACTCCTACGGTTGCTGTCAGTATTTGAGAGAGGCTGTATGAAGCTGCCTATTCAGATAATTTAGATATTCACTTGGTAGCAGCAATCTGCATGTTGGTGAGTTACCTGCAAAGGTACTCTGCCGAAATTGTTCTTTATTATATATTTAATTTACAGCATTGGTCATTGTTTTTCAGGAAATGGAGGATAAGGTCATCAGTCCAGAAAAAGTTGAAGAAGCAAAATTGAAAGCGAGATATCCTCATCTGGGGCAGAAGCCAGGAGGCTCAGACTTCTTGAGGAAGAGGCTTCAAAAAGGAGTAAGTTCTTTATTGTCCACAGGGTATGGGCAAGAAATTCCAAATTCCTGTATCCGTGATTTTTTTTTTCTACTTCACAGGCCTTTGCATGAGTAAAAGAGTGCTGAAGAATTTAAACCTTGTCTGTGAAAGCTCAAGGAAAAGGAATTTGTTTCCACAGAACAAATGTCAAATTGGCAGAATAACTGTTTGTAGTCTCAATGACTCCACTGCACCTTTTAGCAGTGTTGCTGTGATAAATTTCATGAAAACATGTCAAACATGAATGTCATCTTTGTTTTGTACTGGTCTTATCTTGCCCATTCTTGTGTCCTCAAATTGTATGTCTGCTGTTACTATCCATGTTTAGCACATTGAAAGCTTAGTGTCTGCTCTGTTACACCGGGCACCATCTGATATCAGTGGCTTGAGAATGGAAGAGTAATTCGGAATATACACCCTAAACAAAAAATAATGATAGAAGAATGAAGAGTTGATATTTCAGTGTTTTTTTTCTACATTTAAGTAGTGTCTCCTATTTTCTTAGTTATTCAATTGTTTTTTCTTTTAGTTTAATTATTCATAAAGTGATTATGTAATGCTTTTCAGGCATACTAGAACTCTTTTCTTGGAATAATCCTAGTATTAGGAATAATCCAGTATCCACTGCTTCTGATGGTGCTTTCCTTTCTGTCACACTGTTGGGTTTTTTTACTATTGACTAGGCACTTCGAGTGCATGCAGTGATTCCAGGTATAAATCCTTTGCAAACCAGCTGCTGGATTTCAGTGCTGATCTAATTCTGTGCTATCTGTAATATCTTCTGGGAATTGTTACTGTTGACAGTTTTTTGGATAAGTTTTCTCCTGTAAGTTGGAGCGTAGGTGGTACTGACTTAATGGCTGCTGGAAATGGGGTATGTAGAATAGGTGACTCCTTTTGTGAGTTATGCTGTTACATGGTCAAAGGCAGCCTAAACGAGACTTCAGTGGCCTCATTGTATATATTTAGACATAGACACGTGTTGTGGTGACAATTCAGGAGAACAGACCTCCATCCACTTACTAAGGATTGATGGCCATTAAGGAGTTGTGACTGCTTGCACTCAGTGCACGTGAGGAAACTTGACAGTAACAATCTGTATAATATCTTCATCTTGATTGTAGCACTATTTAATGCAAAGTTGTTGCAGCCTGTATGTTCAAGTTCAAGCAGAGGTAGACCAGTGGGTATCTTAATTGCTACTTTCATGGAAGGTGAAATAAAGTTGTGGATTCCAGTTCATAATCTGCCTTCTTCAGTTCTCCACTCCTGATATGGTGGTAATAACATTCTTCCATTTAATTTTTTAAATTATTTTTGTTGATTGTCCTCAGTGTCTTAAATGAGGAAGCATCTTTACTTCATATAAACACCTGGTGTACTTTGGGCTGCCTGGATTGCTGAAGCTGAAAATAGTGAGGATAGGTTTGTCACATGAAGAGAGCTGGGCAGACATAGTAAAGTTTTCAAAGGGTGATCAAATACAGGCCATCTATGAGAAGCTAGAGTAAATGAGAGGGAAATACAGGGGTAATTTAAAGGAAGAAATGGCCTGATAATCTAATGCATGAAAGATGGTAGGCTTTCTCAGCTAGTCTAAATGTATTAGACTGTCAAAATCTGTAGATCAGTCTTTCTTATTTGGCAACCAGGACACGTTCTGCCCATTGGTATTTGCTCTGCAGAAATGTTCTACATTGGGTGTACACACCATTATTAGCACACTTTCTTCTAATAAAAGTAGATGAGAACCATGCTGCATCCCACTCCTGCAGAGGGATTCTATTTGGAGCTCTTACATGGATAGAAATAGATAACCTGTTAACAGCAGTAACACATTGAAAGACCAAGCAATTCTCTTATTATCTAGATGCTGTTTAAAAGTTTTGGTTGCTTCAGTCTTGAAGGGAAAAATATTAAGGCGTTTTTACAAATGAGATTGTTATAATGAGGTCTATTCTGCAGATGCAATGCTAGAACATTGTGGTGTAAATTGTGATGACACTGCCAAAAGGATTGAATTGGGAAGGTTTATGGATAAAAGTGTGTAATTCAGGTGTGCTTCTTCATGGAAGAACAGATTTGGCAACTTGAAGGCTCTTGCAGGGAACATTTAAAACCTTCTTCAGAAAGCCTTGCATAAACAACCTTGCCACCCTGCACTTAAGTAAAAGCCTGTTAAGTAAAATGTTCAGATTACTTCTAACAACTACTGCTACGGAACGTTTTGCAGCTGGTTAGTACTAATGCAAAATAAAAGAATATGGCAGTAATATGCTACCTGGAAGCACTTAAACATTACAGGTAGTAATGGCTGTTGTTCAACCAACTAAGGAATAAACCTGTATAGAACTAATGAGGGAGTGTTCTTTTCAGGGATGATTGTTGTCGTAAGCAGCAGTTGCTAGTGTACATCTTCTTACTGAATCTTAACTAATTTTGCTTGGCTTTGTATTTATTCCAAATCATGGGTAACAAGTACCTTATCAGCAGACCACATGGTCAGAGGTAAAAAAATAAACTGTTCCTGAAAAATGTGTGAATGAGAAGTTGAAGATTTGATGTAGACCTTGGATTAAGTTCCATGTCTTATCTTACCATGATACAGATAAATTATAGCAGTAATTTGGCCTTAATATCCATAGATAACTTAATATTTTGAGAAACCTAGACAACATAAAAGACTTAAGGATAATGCTAATAAATTTTTTAAATGCTAAGAACAGGTTTTAGAAATTCAGACTTAATGTAGTCACATTTGTATTCAAAAGAAACCTGGAGCATGGGGTAAAAATTTCTTCACGCAGTACTTTTTCAGGACTGCATGGTACCTATGACTTCGCTAAATAATTGGTTTGGGAACTTCAGGAATTATAATTTCACTTTTCTGATATATGCAGATAGAGGTTTTTTTTTTTTTTTTTTTAGTATGCAGTTTCCTGCTACTTTGATCTTCTGATATGATAGACTCTTCTGCTTCAGTTCCTGCATTGTTTAGTTATTCTGTGTAGCAGAACTTGTTTACCACAATGAAGTTTGCAACCCAGAGGTTTCACTTCAGGGAGATCAGAGCTTGGGAAAATTGTGACAAAAAAGAAGTTCACATACAGTATGAGTTTAATGTGTGTGTAGAACTTTAACTGGATACTTGCCTATTGTTAAGAGTTTAGTTTTGTGTGCCTGATAGTTTTGGTAAGATATTTTAATCAACGTAGATCTATATTACCAAATTGGAAAGATGTTTATACCTGTTTCTAAAATGTAAAGTCTATTCAACCATGTAATTCAGTGTATGTTATCTGATAAGTTTTCAGGCTTATAAGATGTGTGTTTTGTCTTCTAGCAAAAATACTTTGATTCTGGTGATTACAACATGGCTAAAGCAAAGATGAAGAATAAGCAACTGCCTACTGCAGCTCCTGACAAGACAGAAGTCACTGGTGACCATATTCCTACTCCACAGGATCTTCCTCAGCGGAAACCGTCTCTTGTTGCTAGCAAGCTGGCGGGCTGATGAAAACAGCTGAACTGCATGATTATTCTCATTCCTGTTATTTCTCCTTAATAGTTATTTCTTACCCTGACATCCCCTTTTTTCTTTCTTACACTAAGTCATGAGACTGACAGCTTTGCAGGTAGCGATAGCATGTGCTGCTATTGTAAGGGAGTACCGTTAAGAGTAAAACATGTAGTGTTTGGACTAGTTGAGAACAATGCACTGATTAAAAATGACACGTTTGGTTAGAGCAATGTAATCTACTTGAAAATGTACATAATTGCCCATTTCCTAGTGTAGGACTGGTTCCAGCAAGTGACATCGCAAGTTTTACAACTTCTAATGTTTCTGCTTTTGTTATTTCATCTTAATTACAGCATATTTGTATTTAATATAACCTCCAGTTGTGTTGGGTTTTTCTTCTGTGTTTGGGTTTGTTGTCTCAAATAGAGGTTTAGACCACAAGTTGCTAGATGGTGAAGCATGTATAAAAACAAAGACAGGGCTCTGATTGAATTTTGTTTCTGCTTTTGAACTTGAACGGCCTTAAACCTGTTTCAGCTTTAACAATAGAGTTTTTACTTGGGCAATATTTGCCCATTCTGGTGTAACTCTTGTGAATTTAGTGCTTATTGACAACTGCCTGTTGAAGCTGGTATTCTCTTCAGTTCTGTAGCTTAGGACACACTTTTGTTGAAGATGTGAATGAAGTGTGCATGTGCATAGACTGTTGAATTCACTCTTGTGCCATTTTTGTAAATACAATAGTTTTGCACAACCTTTTGCAAACGTTTATTAGTTTTGCATTTTAAAAAGCAGATAATGTGCCAATCAAAGCACAAGTGATTCTGTATCTTTCAAAGTCTTGTCCGGAAACTAAGAGCCCCAGAATCTTGCTACTGAAAGTAAAAATTGTGTACCTGAAATTTGTGAAATGCTTCACTTACACTTGACTTGACCTTATGCATTTGCAGTTGTATATTTTGATTCGCAACAATGTCCCACATTCAGAACTAAATCTGGAATTTGTACATATATTTGGAGGCAAGTGCCCTTTCTGTTCAGCAGCTCTTTAAACTTTTAAAACTGAAATGCTTCGTCCAGTGACCTGTGTGGCAAACACCAAATCTAGATTTGCTAAGGTTTTATATGCCATTGTCTTTGGGCTATTTTAGACTTCTGAAAGCAGAAGGGTGTCATTTTAATTATTTTTTTTTCTGGATTCCTGAAGTAGTAATCTCCTTTTCTTTGTTATACGGTAGCCCATTACTGGTTTTGGGTAGACAAAGAACTGGATGTGGTTGAGAAATAGGTAACTTCATGTCAGAAAATAGGAACAAACTTCATTTTTATGATGCCGATTGTTAAGTACTAGATTGTCCAAACGCATAGTTGGTATTAGACAGGTAATCTGATGCGTTTAAAAGCATGTTTGTTCAGTGCAATCAGAATATTAAAAGTGCAGTATGACCTATAATGCAATTGATTTTCATATAGGTTCTTTGGAAATAAAATCTTCAAATTTTAGATCAGTTTACTGAATATCTTTTTCTTGAAAGAAGCAGTTCTGAAACAGTCTATTAAAAGCAGAGCACCAATGTAGGTGTTATAAGAGAAAACACTCAGATGTTTTTTAGAAGGATGCACTTTGTGATAACATCTTCAGAAAGGTCTTACATGATAAAGGACTGCTAGTCAGAAAGAACACTGGCCCATATTTTCTGCTCTTCTAAAGGCAAACGTAAGAAAATGATCAAGAGAAAATAATCTTACTTTGATTTACTTTTAATCAGAACATGAGGAAAGTATGTTGGTGTCTATATAATGTCTTTGATTCAGAGAAATCATTCCATCTAACCGAATGCTTTTCAGCCCTTACCTAGTAATTAAAAGGGCTCTGTCATTTATCAAAAACTTGTGATTTTTTGCAGAATGGTTGAAGAAATGGACTTACTTGACCTCTTCAAGAAAGAAATTAGGCTGGGAGAATACTGAATATATTGAAGCAAACTGCTTTTTATAGATGTTTGTCCTAATGTGAAAATCCCTCTTTATTTTTGTATGCATAAATGAAATTGAAACATAATGATAGGACTGGGCCTGAAACGAATTTTGAACAAATTAAGATGACTTGCTGTGTGTTGTCTGGTGCCACTATCCTGTAGCTTACGTAATGTGAGCTTCCTTGATGTTTGGGAAGGTTTTAAAAAGTAGCCATTTAAATTTAAACATTCCACTCAGCTACAACTCAAGCTTGTCCTGCTGGTTGGACAACACAAGCTCTTCCGATGTTCACTCAGTGACTTGCAGTTCTTAAGGTTACTATAAATTCAGCTATGAATATATTATCCATGTGTATATTTGAAGTACTGTAATACTAACTAGGTCAATGACTGATTATGAGCCTTCACATCTGACAGACCTCAGCAGCAGGCACAGCTTTTTTGAATCTATATACTGTATAAAAGTTAAGTCAAATAAATCAGACATAACTGCAAATTGATGCTTACTTTCAGCTTACTCCAGCAAGATAACTCAGCTACCCAAACTTATGTACATAATGTATTATATGAGTTTTACCATTTGATAATTGCCTTTTTCAAAGAAAACCTGCCCACACTGTAGACTGGCAGTCCCTTTCATATCTTGCCTTTAAAAATAGATAGTGTTTAGTTACTAGAGTAGTACTCATCTAGACTTTTAATAGCAGATAGCACCAATATTTTATTTGAGATAGTTAAGTGGATTAATTACAAACTTACAGATATGTCCCCAGATCTGTAGCACCAAAGGCTTCCTTCTCATTGGTCTTGATGTAGTAGGACAGTGTTTGTGCAAAGGCCACAGGAGTACATTTTGTTGGACATACTTACACCCAGTCAAAATGTTAAGGTGATAAAATGTCAATTGTTCTTAACAAACTTACACATTGTATAGTATACAGAATAAATTGATCTACTTAGTTTTTATTGCAACGTGGAGATTTGTCTTGTCTTTACTGTGGTTTCCTGAAAGATACTGCATACTTCACTATTCTCTCTGGAAAATTTCGAAACCCTAAATCTCACTACTCTGTATCATTAAAAATATGACTGGGCTTTGGTTTCTAGTATGTTAGACTACAGAATTACTTTAATGTAATCACATTTATATATATTTCAGTGCTTATTTTTCTAATAAGGTAATTAAAGCTTATTGTTTGAAAACTCCGTAACAGGTGATTGTTTTGGTCCCTTGCACTGAGTGAAGGTGGTATCTGTGAATTAGCTTGGCATATAGAAGTTTGTGTTACTGTGGGCTGTTGGCCTGAGTATGGCAACATTTCCAAGAGAGCCAGCTGCTGGAAAAAGTCCAGCTAATTTCATAGTCAGACTGTGACTTAGGTGCTGATTTTCATGCAACTTCAAGATCCATATGCGTATTGCTGAATGGTGGGATTCCAGGTAGAAACTGAAAAGATTCTTGTTTGGGATTTTCTAAGAGGTTCTGGCTCTAATAATCATCAAGAGGTTCTTCTGGATTAAAAAAAAAAAAATCAAGAAAATATCAACCTTCACATAATCAAATAAGACAGTTTGTTTTACTTTGAATTCTGTCTGTGGCTTCCAAGTTAAATTATCTTATATATGAAACAGAAGAACAAGCAAGTGAGAATAAGATGTATCAGGGTAATGCACCTCATCATTACTATATAAGGTTTAGCTATTATGGTTAAGATAGATACATCACCAATTGCCTTAATATTTTATCATCCAGATCTGCAGTCTGGGGAGCCCTGGTTACAGTGAGGATTTGGAAAACTTGTCCTGGCAGTTGGGAAGTCCTGTGCAGTGTGTCCACTGAGATGAGCCTTCCAAAGTCACTGCAAGAGGGGTTTATATTGTTGAATAAACAAGTTTATATAAGTTCACGTGTAGTAATACCTGGCTTCATTCTTCAGTAGCCTGACCAGGGTCTGAGGAAAAAACTAAGGGAGAGTGCCTATCTGTTTGACCCCATCCTTCACAACAGGGCCAGGGACCTTTGAAAATCTCCCAGTTTTGATACCAAGCAAGGCTGTTTGCCTACAGGGCCTTGATGTTTTACCAAATAAGGCTGGACACTGCTTACTTGGCCTCAATACTCTGCTAAACAAGGTAAGTTAAATACATTGTCATGATGCCTCATCCACACTCACAATTGTATTTTGTCTAGGTTACATTTTTCATTACCAAGTGCATATTTTGCTGATGGTTATATACTATGAATAGATACATATTCCACTAATGAGCAGATACTAATGATATCTAATGTTTGCTTGGGTTGCTCATCTAGAGTTCAGCTTTGGCTCAGGCCATGGCACTTCAGTGTTGTATATTTATTTACACAATGAGCTCAGTTACTCACATCATATTAATGTCCCCTATACTCTGCATCTCTAGCAAACAGGAGAAAGATGTCCAGTTTAAGTAGCAGCATTTAAATACGCTGAGGCAGTGCAAAGGCTGCATTGGCACTGGCATTAACTACCTAAAGTAACATACCTGAATCTCTTGTGGGGAGTTGCACTGAACTCTGGGCAAAGACAAACTATTTTAAGGACAAACTTACTCCCTAAATTAGAGCTGAGACTGTATGGTTGGTTGCACAGATCTATGCTCAGAAAGGGTTTGCATTTAGTGGCTGTGCTCGGATAACATGCCCATGATACTCAGGAGGGGGGCAAGACTGCAGTGCCTTGTTTGTTTGATGGCTGGGGGCTTTCTGTGAGCTTGGGAAGAAAGACTCGGGGAGTACACAATCACGAATGCTTTTTGTGTTTGTTTTCTTGGAGTTGAGCTGAATGTGTGGTTAGACTATTTATTCCTGCTTTAATACAGGTGAGCCACCCTCTTTCAGATTTACATCTTTGGCTTTTTCATCCCCATTTCTAGCATCCATAGATCTAGAATAACTTGAAATCTGAAAACTTCCATGTGTATTTAAAACATTTATTCCCATTAAATATTTATCTTGGAAATGTTTCTGGACTGCTACCACAGAGGCAGACAGCCTTGAGCTCAACTGATGTGCTTGAAAAAGCTTTAGGAACAGATGACTAAATTGTCCCTGTCTTTCTCAGGCAGTACATCTTTGTTACAACAAGGATGCTGTTGATACATGTTCCTGATAAATATTCTTGCATTTATATAGCAGGCACAGAAGTCTCTTCACTTACTGCTTTGTAAAACATTGACAGAACCTCCACCAATTTCAGATGGATGTTTATTAGCCTGGTTTAAAATGGGAAGATTAAGTACTTTTTATTTCTGATTTTGTCTTAAGTTTAATAACAAATTTCAGTTTGGTTTAGTGTTTCTACCTTACTGCGGAGCATTTTTGTAGCTCTTACTAAAAAAGGAAGGTGGTTGGATAATCTGTCAACTTCCCTTGACAGTATTAACAGAATAATCAACTGTCATTGCACTCTTAACTCCTCATCAAGATCATCAATAAAGATGTTAAACAGAAGTGATCCTACTACTGAGCCCTGAGAGACATCACTTGTGACTGGCTGCCAGCTGGATTTAACTTCATTGACCACCACTCTTTGGGCCTGGATGTCCAGATGGTGTTTTAGCCAGCAGAGCATATGCTCATCCAAGCCATGACCAGCCAGTTTTTTTTCCTGAGTGTCAAAGGCTTCATGGAAGTCCAGGTAGGCAATGTTCACAGCCTTTCCCTCATTCATTAGGCAAGTCATCTTGTCATAGAAGGAGATCAGGTTCTGATGAAGGCTTCCAAGCAGAAAAGCCTTCCTATCCAAGCAGGACTTGCCTTTCATAAACCCATGCTGATCCCCTCTTTGTCCTCTATATGGTGCATAGTGGCACTTGAGATGATCTTTCCATGATCTTCCCTGGCACCAAGGTCAGATTGACAGGTGTGTAGTTCCCTAGATCTTCCTTTCAGCCTTTCTTGTAGGTGGGTGTCCCACTTGCTAGCTTCCAGTCCCCTGGGACCTCCTCAGATAGCCAGGACTTCTAGTAAGCAACGGAAAGTAGCTTGGTGAGTGCATCTGCCAACTCTTTTGGTACTCTTGGGTGTAACCTATCCAGCCCCCTAGACTAGTGTGCATCTAAATGGTGTAGCAGGTCACTGACCACCTCCTTTTTAATTGTGATGACCTTGTTCTGCTTCCCCTCCCCATCTCCCAGCTCATGGGGCTGGGTGTCCAGGGAACAGAGTTCTACTGCTAAAGTCTGAGGGAAAGTAGGCATTGAGCAGCTCAGCCTTTTCCTCAGCCTTTCTCACTGTATTTCCTTCTGCATCCAGTAATGGATGGAGATTCTCCCTAGTCCTCCTTTTGTTAATGTATTTATAGAAACATTTTTATTGCCCTTATCAGCTGTAGCTAGGTTGAGTTCTATCTGGGCTTTGGCTCTCCTAATTTTCTTCCTGTGGACCCTTTCTACATCTTTATAGTCCTCGTGAGAGGCTTGCCTCCTCTTCCAAAAGCCATAAACTCTCCTTTCGTTCTATTTGTCCTATTCAGCCAGGCTGGTCTCCTATCCCACTGACTTGTTTTGGGCACATAGGGACAGCCTTGCCCCTGTGCATGTATATGCTCTGAAATCAGATGCCACAAATGATCTTTTTGAAAAGATACTCTGCAAGATAGGACATCTGGAAATCTTGCCAGCAAATGTTTGTTGCAGGAGATGCATCTTAAAGTAATAATTGTCAGTCTAGATACATTGCAAACAGGTTGTTTCTTGGCAACCATCAGTGCCCCCAATTCCTGTCCTTAATGACAGATTTGAAATCCTGCTTTATGCAAATTGTGTCAAATCATAGTATATTTTGGACTTGGATATCTATTTTTTGCTGGGGCTTATAATTACATTTGGCTCCTGAGCTCCATCTGTGAATGGCTGATACAGTAATCCACAGTGCAAGCAAACTCCTGAGATGAGACTCTTTGAATTTAGAATAGATACTGCCCTGAAGAAAGGGTGTTAAATGTCAGATATGAAACAGCACACAGAGGGGAGGTTCAGGTCCCGTCTGAAGACAAAACTATAAGATTTCTGTGTTTCCTACATCCAGAATCTTAGATTAAGCCAGATAAAGGGGGTTGACCACACTGTCAAATGAACCCCAAGTCAGTTTTGGGTTGTACATGAAAGCTGACTGGCAGCTTTTAGAATAGATCTCTGTTTTGCCATAGTGTACACATGAACATCAGCTGTGCAAACTTCTTATAAAAAACTTCACCACTGACCTGGACAGCAGTTACCAGGAACCAGTTCCAGGCTTTTTATAGGACTGAGAGCAGATGTCCTATTCTACTGATAAGAGTGAGCCTCCAAGGCATGTTGATAATCCTGGACATGCTAGCAGAACATGGGAAGGACAGTATTTATTTTTAATTCCCGTTAAACTCTGAGCTCTCCCAGAAAAATCAAGATCATTATTTTTTTAACATCTTTTCTGAATTTACTAACCATAGTTTACTAGATGGGAAGACCTTATATCTGCACCTAAAACAACTCCAGTTAAGGCTCCACATTTTCATCTTAACTATCTTTCATACTTGCTACTTTATCTCCTTTCCTTCAGATAGCAGCAGTAAAGTACGGCTATTGCATTTATTTTTGGGAGCCAGGATTGCTTTATTTTTGTTTCTGTCTGTGACTAAGTTGAGGAGTGATTTTGGAGCAGGTCCCCCCTCTCTTTCATGGCACCTTTTCTCTGTAGAACAAATTTTTCTGTTTCTTTGATAGTCACATCACGTTTCAGGGATAGTACACATACTGCCCACTGAATACAGAACTATTGTCTGATCAGTTGGATTTTGCAGAGATGATGCACTTAAGATGCGCTTGAAAAATCAAAATCACTTTGGTGGAGAGTGTGGCAAAGATAAGTTTCAAACTTGGTTTGTATTTTAGACTACTCAGGCTGGTAGGATGCATTCCCAAGGTGAAAAAGGAAAACACAAGAAGAAATAGCTTGTTTGGCTGTCAAGAGAACTCTTGCCATAACATGAGCTGTAAAAAAAAACAGCCCTTAATGATTCATAAAGGCCTAGCCAGACCATGGATTATGCTTTTCATTCCCTTTTGACATAGGTGTTAAACTTTTCACAGACGTGTACCTTCATTTCTTGGTGACAGGTGATCGAAGGAACTGTTTTGGGCTCTCTGTTGCGCTCAGTGTTATCAATAGTGGTTTGAATGATAAAGATACAATCAAGCCGGAGTAGCTTGTAAACAGCTTGAAGGATGGGATCAGAATCAGAAAACCCAATCATGAAAAGCTGGCATTTGCCACTAAGAAATATACACTGGGGATAACTGGATAGGTGGGATTCAGCCAGAGGCTGCAGTAGACTGTAACCCAGCGGTCAGTCCATTAAGGTGAGGCTACTCGCTCCTGTTGTGTTTGAGAAGTTGCCTGTGACAGGAATGGATCTGTCCCCGGTTCCTGGCCATGCCCGGGCTGCATAGCCTAGGGTCTGAGAACCAACAACAATCATGAACGCCCCTGATGAAGAGACGAGTAAATTGTTCAGTCTAGAAGAATAAAAGGCTTAGGAGAGACGGGAGGAATACCGGTTCTTGCACGGAGCGGCCTGAGCCGGGGCTTGCGGCGGGAGGTGGGCAGCCGCCGCGGCTTTCCCGCTGCCCTGCTTTCCGGTGCTCCACCCTTCATAGAACCTGGTCCGCGACCCTCGAGGGTCGGGGAGCGGGCGGCGCCTGGGGGCCCCAGGCCGGTATCCCCGCGGTACGGCGCGCTCCCTGGGCATCTGTCGCTCCGACCATCCGCCCGCCGGTGGGAGGCATCGCGCCGCCCGCCTGGCCGCCGCTCCCACAATGCACAGAGCGGCGGCAGCCCAGCCGCCCGCCAGGTAGCAACATGGCGCGCCGCGCCGGGGCCGCCGCCTGAGCATCCTCCCGCCCGCCTCCACCTCCCGCCGCCGGGCTGCCGCAGAAGGGCCGCCTGCGCCCTGCGCCATGGCAGCCTCCGAGCTCTACACAAAGGTAGGGCGGCGGCGGGGCCGGGGGCTGCGCGGGGGCGGGCGAGGCGGGGAGCACGGCCCGGGCAGGCATCTCCGCTCCCCTCACTGAGCGAAGGGAGGACGCGAGCAGGGGCCGGCTCTGTCATCGGCGGCTCCGTCGGGAGTCCGCGCCTCTTGCCATGATCGACCCGCATCCCGGCGGGGTGCGGGGGCAGGTCTCCGCCGCCGGTATGTTCTTGGCCCGGTGAGTCACGGCTCCGCCGCCCCCCGGAGAGGCTCTGCCCGCCGTGCTGGGCCGGGCGGGGGACGGCGGGGAAGCAGCTCCGCTGCAGCGGCGTCCGCCCGCAGAGCACCGCAGGGGAACGGGCCGTGCCGCCCTTCCCGTTGTGGGTACCGGAGACTTGCCGGGAGCAGGCGGTTGGGGCGGCTCCGCCAGCTCGGGAGTGATGCGGCGCTCTCCGGGAAGCGCTGTGGGTCAGAACAGCCATTCTGTGCCGTTCCGTCATCTTCAGAAACGCCGTCCCGCTCCTCGTAGAACACCTTTTACAACGCTCTGATATCAGACTAACCCTTTGGGTGACGCTGCACCTTTAGATCGTAGTTATTCTTTTGGCACTCGTTCAGAAGCCCCGCAGTCAGCAGTGATGGTGTGTGTGGCTCCCACACGCTCTTCAAGCAGACATTTTTCTAATCTTTTCAGTCTTGTGTGTTCGCATCTCATCAGCTTGTACCCGGAAACAGTTGCTGCCCTGTGCATCTTGGTGATGGAAAAGCTGCAACTCGAAAGCTGTAGAAAGTATTTCACGTACTAGCAATGTATTGTTTTCATTGTTCTGCCTTGGTTGAGTGCAGAAATCTGAAATGAATGACAGACCACAGATGTTTAAGGGCAGAAGGGATGACTGGGGTCACCAGAACTGAGCACCACAGTACAGCATAGCAAAGTCCAAATACTTCCTTGAAAAAGCTTGCTCTGTCAAAGCGTGTCTTATGGGAGGCCATGCTGTCTGTATCCTTGAGCCACTTCATAATATAACTCCAAAATTAGCCCCGGTCTAGCTCACTGTGTGAGGAGAGAAAAGAAAGGAAACAGCCTTTTTGTTTTGGCATGAATAGTTCACCTTATTTGTAGATGCCAGGGACAGCACATTGACTGTGTATCAGTACAAATCAGACCGGACAATCCCGTCAGTAGGCTTGACCATATCTGAATAGTGTATTTGTATAGGAGAGAGTGAATGCAAGAAAGTGAGGTTCACACTTTCACCCCCTAAAGAATAATAAATACATGAATTAATGTGAGGCATCTTTATGTCTTGAGTCTCATAGAAGCGTATCTCTGTTAACTGCCTTTGCACAATAACGAAAATGAGCATTCTGGCCAAGAGAGAACTGGTACTGCAGAGCTGCTCCAAGGTAAGGAGCTCTTTTGGAAAGGTATTGATTTATCTTTCTCTGTAGATGTTCTTATTATGGAAGGAAAATGTCTTACAGAGAATTAAGCAGAAATACTTTTTTTTTTTTTTAATTTCCAACCCTGTCTGACCTTGAATTCACTTTCTTGAGTCAGAATGCACTTCTTTTGGTCAGAAGCTGCTCCAAAAATGTGGGCCTCTTTGCACTGTGTTACAGTGGAAAGTTCAGGGCACCTTGTAGTTCCTGAGAAAGGGATGGCTCTGAACTGGGCACTGGGATGGGAAAGCTACTGATGTTAGAGACTGACTTTGCTGTCTTTCCTCTTTGCTGACTTTTTCCCCAAGTAAAGACATCACACTGTTTAAATCCCATTCAGTATCTCATCCTTGATTAAGTAACAAATGCTGGATGTAGGGTCAGAGCACACAGGTAAAAGAGCAAACAGAGAGTCTGGAAAGCGCAGGGATGATCCTCCAGTAGGGGCTCGCTGGGGAACGGAGGCCAGCGAGATTGCTTCTGTGCTTTACTCACACCACAGGCTGTTCTCCTCTTTAGAGGTTTATGTAGGCACAGAAAGAGCGATTTTCACATCTTTTTTATAATAGCAGGCAGAGTGAGGGTTGTTATTCAGGACAGTTGCTTAAAGCAGCAGAGCTTCTAGTATAGCATCAACACTTAGCATGGTTATGGCATAGATGCCTCACTGGCAAGCAGGGTAAGAGTATGAATTTGTTGCTGACTCTGGGTGTGCCCTGAAGCAAAGAACCTGGCGGCTCTCTTCCCCTCTCCCAGTGGAAACCCACATCACAGCTTGCCTGAGCTGTTCGGGTAGCTGTGTTAATGTGAGTTATTTGGAACAGGAGTTGGTAAAATTATGTTCATGAGTGGATGACCAGTGTTGCAAAGAAGCGTTAGCATCTCTTCAAATGTTGTCCGAGAAGGGGAGAAGCAGTCTTATTTCCAACTACTATTTGTGTAAGTGGGGTTCTGCTGCATGCTTCAGCTTGTCTAGTCTTGCTAACATATACTATTAAGCCTTTAAATTTGGTTTCTTTGCCTGCCAGCTTAAAAATGTTTGTCCCAACACTGTCCCAGGCGCCTGTGCCATCCCAAAATAGCATAAAGAAACTCTTATTTTCCCAAACTAAATTAGTTTGTGTTAGAAAGAAACCTCTGTAAAGAAGTCATTCCACTCCTATGAGAATCCTGTTCCTTTCATTCATCCAGGTGTACATTTAAACTTGGTAACTGTATAGACAGCCTTCTTGTTGGACATGGTTGTAGTCAATTTGGAAATTGAAATTTAAGTTAAAGGACTTATTTTAGCCCACTCACAAGCTAGTTGTGAACTACAGGGCCCAAACCATGCTGGGATTTGTATTCCTGTGTCTGCTAATGCTGCAAATACAGACTGCTTGAGGGCATTAGCTTCAGGTTTAAAACTACTCCATGGGTTGCATCTCAGGTGTTCTTATTTAAAATGTTATGGCTATGAGCTCTATTTAACTTGTCCTGTTGGACATCTATCACTAGCAGGTTGGTGGTCATGCTGTAAGATTGTTTCTGAAAGTTTTGTTTCTTTGTCTTTGGGACAAACAGAAGAATATAGGTGTGTTTCCTGAATCACCATAGACCTGCTAAATGGTGCTTGAATGTAGTTGCTCAACACTTCAGTAACTGTTGACCAAGAACAGATATATACCTGTTTCTGCTGAACCATGAAAATCTGGGGACAATCTAGGCCATGAATTGGCTTTTGTTAAGTATAATCTTCTTAAATTAAGAAGTGAGAACACTTTGCCTAGACTCATCTTCTCCGTGCTGGCTGAACCACCACATTTTGTGTTGAACATGACCTTTGTGAGTTTCATGTGTGTCAAACCAAGCCCTACCACATGCTTTCATTGCCTGTACATGAAAATTTCAAAGTAGATCAGACAGTTGTTTATGCTGCCTCTTAGTGTGAAAAGTTGATATAATTCAGTCGTTTTTGTTCTCCATTTCCATCCTCTTTTTCCCCTGGGTTTGAGTTGTTTCTGTTTCATGCTGTGCTTTCATAAGCCTGCTGCTTTTCCCTCTTGAGATTTGTTTGTTTTGTGTGGCTGTGTGCAATGCACTAATTTATTTATCTATCTGTTCAGTAAGACACTCATTTATTTTTATTCTTGGTGCTACTAATATGTTCCTTCCTTTCCAGTGTCTTTGAGATTAGATATAGCTAGCTCAAGATATTTCTGTGAACACAGGAATCAGTAAACAGTTTTCACTAGAGAGCATGGTCTGGACAAACTGAATGCAGTAGCTGACCTTCAGCTTGCTCATTGAAATGGTTCAGTTTGAGGGTTTATAGGCAGTAAATCGAGTTAGGGAAGTATCAGAGGGAACTGCATAGAACAAAAGCCCTCATTTGTAGTCCCAGCTGGTGTCGCAGGGAGCCTTTTCTTCCTTTGCTGGGCTGTCTGCATGCAGCTGCTTTGGGTGTGAAGCCAGAGTATTAAGAGACTTGGTCTTTCCCTTCAGTTTTGATGGGTCCTTGCAGGCAAAAATGGCAAAAGGCAGATGCTGACCAGGTTACGGCTCTTCTTGGGTATGTTAATGATACATGGGGAGGAAAATACAGCAAAAATCAACTTGAGCATGAGAGAAAAGATACCTGTGTTTCTATATTTCTGAGATGATCAGTGGGCTCTTCTTGAGGGTTAAAAAAGCAGCCTTAATGATATAGTCTTGTAAATGAATGGTCAAACTATTGCATGTGTTTTCTAAACAGTAAAGTGTCTCAGTAGTCAGCTGCTCTGTTCTTCCAGACCTGTGTTACCCAGTAGTGCAGGGATGGGAGTCGTTCATCTCCAGCACAACCTGGGTGTCCTGCTCTGCTTCTGGATTGGACTCAAACAGTTCAGAATGGAGGAGTTTGCAGAGATCAAATGTACTTCAAGCATTTGCAAATGACAGTGAGCCTTAGCAGTGTTTTCTAATTGTATCTCTGCCTTTTCTAAAAAAATCAGTGCAGCAGCAGAAGAGGTGGTATTTGTTGCTCTTCTGCTTCAGGGACCTGCTGTGGCACTGAGATAAACGTGATGACCACTCTGCCAGTGACAGCTCACAGCTGTGTGCATCAACTTGATTCCCATTGCCTTTAAACTGAAGATACCCAACTGTCTCACGTTTTATTATGTTTTTTTTTGTAAAAAGCAGTATTTCCTGGAGTGAAATGCTAACCACGGCAGCCTGAGAAACTGAAACAGCTCTTAGCTTTCTCATGGCAGTTTTGTGACATGTCAGCAATCTATCATCCTTGTTAAAAGAAGCTGTGAGCCTTGGGAAGCAAGACAAGCAGTGGTTTGATTCAGAGCCCAGTCCGTGCCAGAGCTGCTCCCTTGGGTGCTGAGTGTGTCCGGAGGAGGAAACGATACCACCCTGGGCTGGGCGGTGGGGCCAGAGAGAGAACAAGCTGTTCGTGAAAGCTTTTTGCAGCCCATGAATAATTTTTTTAATATATATTTTACATCCAATGAAACGCTTGACAGTGTAGCATCATTGGAAGCTACTTTCAGGGGAGAAATCATACACAGTTTTATATTAAAAAATAAAATATATATTTGTATGCTGTAGACCTAATCTTGCAAGTTGTGTGAATTCTTTATTACGTGTAAAGAATAATTGTGAAGGCCTCATTTATAATAATTGGTCTTATTTTTTTAATTTTTTGTGAGTGTCAGGTTAAAACATTTACTTAATAATAGTGGATTATGTGATATCCCTTACAAACTCATCAGCAATCCTCGCAGAATAATAGCTGTCCATTGAGCTGCCTCTGGTTATTTGCAGGCTGTTTCTGTTGGAATGATTTAATAGCAAGTGCCCGATAAATAAATGAAATGCTGTTGTGCTCCTGCTATGTCAGGAAATGTGTGCAATGACCACTGTTGTGTTATGGTGAGCCACGTAGCTCCAGGTTGTGTTGGAAGGGATAGACAGTCAGGCAAGTATATCTGGCTCTTAGGGTCTCTTTGTGGGGCCTTTGGGATTTTAATCCTTTCCATGTGTTCTAATAACAAAGTAATTTGTCTTTCTTTAATAAGATTCATTGTTTAATCTCCATAGGACCATAGAAAGCATTTTTGTTATTGAAATTTGCTCATTGAACCAGTTGAATTGGAGGAAGTTACAGAAATCCAGTATCACAAGGTTCCACTGTTTCTGGATGGTCTACTTTTAATAGGATTTAAAAAAAGCAAGAAATGATAGTAAGGTTAACCATAGTGTTTCTGCTGTGAGGGAAAAGCAGCATACAGTTAGCAAGTCTGCTGTCCTGTGGGTACCAGTGGGAGGGCGTCTGGATTTCTGGCAAGTCAGAACAGCCTATGCAGCATCCCTTGGAGGAGCTAGCCACTTGAGGTGTCCTACAGGGGCATTCACTAAAGTCAGGTTTCATTGCCTGAAAACACAAACCATACACAGAACAAATATTTAACTGTTTGAAAGTCTTGATGATAGGACACCTGCATGTATATATGAGCATACATACCTACAGACTCTGCTAATTTGAAAGGCATCTTGGCTAGGGGCAAGATGATGGATTTCATTTCACTTTGATCTCTCAAGCAGCAAGACCTCCTCAAATAAGAGCTAATGGTTTATTTTATGCCTCTTGGTTAACATCATCTTAGCTTGGTTTGCAGGAATGAAGTCTGGGACAAGCAGAGTCTGAACTCCTTTACTTGGTTTAGTTTTCTTTCATGTGCTTGAAGGTGCAGAGGTTATCGCTGATTTAATTTTGTGCTCACTGTAGTGGAGCAGTGTTTACTACTGCGTGTATTGTGCTTGACTCTGATAGTGAGTATTTGTACTGTTGGGCCCAGGGCCAAGAAACGGTGTTTGAGCAAGGCTTTTGTTTCTGCTGCTTCACTAGCGAGCTACTCGAACGAGTAGGAGCTGCACTGTGCACCTTCTGCTTGTCTTCTCTGCTGCTGAAATAGCAAGGAAGAACTTCTTATTTTCCCTCAATGAAAGGTGGTTTTGTTGCAGAAAATACAGTGTTAGGGACAGAATAATCCTACAGGTCTTGGAAGTTTTAATTATGTCTGTGACCTGGACTTTTTCCTCAAGCTGTACCTTTCTGCTTAAGTTACTGTCATAGACCTTAACCGTGCTCATGGTACACCTCAACAGATGTATGCTTTTGTTTTGGGGGTGATGCTCTTAAGAGTTTGATTGGTTTAACTTGGTATCAAAACTTTTAAGTAAGTAGAACTGCATTAGATACAAAATTAAACCTGTTATCTAAAGGTCATAGGAGCTAGAAAAAACTCAGCTATGTTGAATTAAAGCCTCTTTGTGCAGTACCTTTTTCCTTTTATTTGTTTTACTTCTGAGCTGCATCCAGGATGGAGAGTTGTATGATTGGGTTGCTAAGGCCTCGTTTACCAAGGCTAATAGCAAGGCTTTTACTGACTTTCCTGGCAGAGCATAGCACTTGCCCATGCCAATACCGTGTTTTGTGCCACCCTGTACTTAGGACTGCATCATTTCCTACTTGTTCTCAATGTTGTTTGGGTTTGTTTAACCCTGATCTTGCAAAAATTTGTCTTTATTCCCTGTGAGTAATCACATTGCTTAATTTTATGTAAACCTGAAAGATTGGTCCTTTTGTTCTCTGTTTCCTCTTATTGCAGAGAAGTAACTTTGCTGTCATTTACCTGCTCAGAATAATTTGTGCAGGAAAACAAATGAATATCCTAGGGATATCGAATTGTCAGGTTCTTTGTGTTAAGCTCTGTGTGTCCAGGGTTGCAGTAATTCAGAACCTGTCTACTTAAGTCCCAATTTTAATAGCAAGAGTATATTTTCAGGAGGAGCTTCCACTTTCAGGGCCTGAGTGGGAAGTACTGGATGGGATAGGTAACCTCAACTGTCCAGCACTGCACACATGTGAAAAGCACCAGAGTAAGTGAGCTGATGATCTGGATGAGTTTGGGGTCTTCCTGTTCTTGGCCGTCCAGGTCATAACCCATTCCTTGTTGCCTACTCTTGGTTAATCACAATATTTAGTAGTTTTATATATTGTAGTATGTTTGTATATAAATTAAATGTAAAGAAGAGGTCAGTGCTGGCTTAAAGGTTTATGGTTTTTATTTGGTTGGTTGGTTTTGGTGTGGGTTTCATTTTTTGTTTGTTTGTTTTTAAAAAAGAGGATCAGTATTTGGTGTGATTACATTAGAGTAGTGCTCTTCTTGCTGAGTCTTGAGCATTAAGCAGCTGGAAGGTAAGCACAGGAAACATTAAGCACTATTGGTAAAGTTTAAAGACTTTGCTCCTATTGAATAATGTGTATGGACTGCAGATATTGACCCAACTTTTAATGTATCTGTGAGTTCTAATGCAAATGTGCTGCCATCTAGCATGACCTGGACAGGCTGGAGAGTTGGGCAGAAAGTAACCTTATAAAGTTCAACAAGAGCACATGTAGGGTACTACAGCTGGGGAGGAATTACCCCATTTATCAGTACAGGTTAGGGGCTGACCTGCTGGAAAGTAGCTCTGTGGAAAAAGACCTGGGAGTCCTGGTGGACAACAGGATGACCATGAGTCAGAAATGCACCCTTGTAGCCAACAAGGGTAATGGCATTCTGGGGTGCACCAAGAAGAGCATGCCAAGCAGGTCAAGGGAAGTTCTTCTCATGCTCTGCTCTGTTCTGGTGAGGCCTCATCTGGAGTGCTGTGTTCAGATCTAGGCTCCCCAGTTCAAGGACAGGGAACTGCTTGAGAAAGTACAGCAAAGGGCTGTGAAGACAGTTAGGGGACTAGTCCATCTCTCTTATGAAGAAAGCCTGAGGGACTTGAGGCTTTTTAGCCTGGAGTAGACTGAGGGGGCATCTTATCAATGCTTATAAATACTTAAAGGGTGGATGTCAGGGAGGTGGGGCCCATCTTTTTTTCAGTGGTGCCCAGTGAGTGGCAAGACAAGAGGTAACAGGCACAAACTTGAACATAGGAAGTTCCATCTAAGCATGAAGAGGAACTTTATGTTGAGAGTGGTAGAGCACTGGAACAGGCTGCCCAGAGAAGTGGTGGAGTTTCCATCTCTCGAGTTATTCAAAACCCACCTGTATGCCTTCCTGTGCAACCTGCTCTAGGTGAACCTGCTCTGACATGGGGGTTGGACTGGGTGATCTCCAGAGGGCCCTTCCAACCCCTACCATTCTATGAGATAAATAAGTATGAGTGAGAAGTCACCATGCTGCTGCTGAAGGGTTTGAGGGAGCAGTATGAAGATTAAACTGGAGGAGAAGCAGTCAGCAAAGCAGAATAAACTGTGCCTGCAGGGTTGTCTTTGAGACTGTTACCCCTGCACAGTTTGCTGAAAGTTGAAAGCTGTCCATTGCTCATCAAGTCTTCATTTTTGCCTTTTAACTCTGCTTCAGGTGGAGCTGTGGGTAAAACTGTCAGGGTAATTCACAGAATAAAAGTTGGCACTGGTAATTAGCAGAAAGTGGCTTGCTGAGTTTATTTAGCTTCTGGGAGACAGTGAAGATGATTGAGAACAGACCCTTCCAGGCTACTTACACTGAAGTCTGCTGAGAACCCTCACTTTGAAATTAAATGTAAAGGCTAAAGCAGTGTTGCTTTGAAGAGCTCTCATTCTGCCTTTGTAGCAGTTAATACAGGGGAAATATGGCATGTGACTTGTAGTGTCAAGGTTCCTGAGATTGCAGTGTGGTTAGATGCAAACTGCATGTTTCTAGCTTGACAGTTCTAAGTATAGAGGAGCAGAGTCTTTTCATCTCAATGACTTTCTTACCCATATGGTCTCTTTTTTGGATATGAAAAATCATGAAGTCTTGCTGCAGTTACTGGCGGTGTCTTTGAGTTCTTCTAATTTGATTATCACAAGAGAATTTTGTGATTACTTTGTGATTTACAGGAGGACACTCTTGCTCTTTGTAGAGCCAGAGAAATAAAATAAAAATACTATGAATTGGTCAAACAATGCAGGAATTCATTGCCCCAACATGGCTCGTCACACGTTGCACTCTGCAGCCTCCATGGGTTATTCATAAGTGTCTTTAAAGCAGATGACCTCAGTTGTTTTGCTGAGACAACCAGAGAGATTTCCAAGTTGCATTATGAGTTAGTGTATACCAATACAAGAAATATGGAACAGTTTTCCTTGGAGGTTGAGCCTATTTTGGCTGGAAAGGAAACATCAACTGCTTCTGCAAGTGCTGGCAATCTGTGTTACAAGACACATGGAATGGAAGTAGATGGTTTAGACTACATGTACGTTGAAGTAAGTAGAGTATGTTTGGTTGTTTTCTTGCTTTTAACTTAGGTGATGACTGTATAGCCAAGCATATAGTAGCTTATTAGTATAATAGTTTATTACCTATTGGGTAAGTAGAGTTTTGACTTATGATCTGGAGATACATAAGGAAGACTTTCAAAAATGCCAGACCATTTCATTGTTTTGGACATTTTCTCCCATAGGAAAATCTCATATGATGAGAAGTGTTTTCAAAAGTTGTTAGAATTTGATGTCAGTGCACTTGAGAATCTTATATATCGGAAATACAAAGGCAACACAAACTTCTTACAAATGATAAAACAGATAGTGCTTGTAGAGAAAAGGAGTGAATGGTTTCTCTAAGGCTAATAAGGTATATGATTTCCAGCTAGTGTGAAAGATTCTAATTTCACTCCCCGTCCCAATTCAGAGGTGCTTTCTGTAATTTCCCTTGCTAATCAAGGCTAGAATTGCACTAGTGAGCTGAGCTGGACACTGGGGTCCCATCAGTACTTGCAACCAGTCTGCCTGGCTGCACCCAGCAACTCCTGTGCCTGCTTTGCACTGGGGGATTTACGAGGGCAGGGCTGAAGATGGCAGTGGAAGAAATGCAGCTGCGCTCACCAGGGAGTTTCTGAGAGCAAGGCTGTGGCCATTAACCCTAGTTCTGCTTTCACAGCTTCCCCTGACACTTTGGGAGGGCTCTTTGGAAGGTTTGACTCTGCTTACTGGTTTTGAGTTAGAGCTTGCCAGGCCATTCACACCAGGTCATTCTGGTTTCCTTCTGCAGGGATCTACTGCTAATTCCTGGTGGAAAAATGATGGGACTAAATATAGCTTGATTAGATGTGCTTCACTGCAGTCAGGTTGCTGGTGTAATATGGCAGAAAAGTGTCTGTGGTAAGGAGTTTGCCATAATGACAGAGTTCTGTTTCTGGTTAGCTAAGTAAAACTAGTTTTCCCTGAATAGCTCAAGCTAAGTCAGTAAAAGCTCTATTTTAATGATATAACTGCCTCTCAGCCTGAGGCTTCTGTGTCA
Organism: Indicator indicator; assembly: GCF_027791375.1. NCBI lineage: Eukaryota > Metazoa > Chordata > Aves > Piciformes > Indicatoridae > Indicator > Indicator indicator. The sequence continues at coordinate 10,072,002 of NC_072025.1, forward strand.
TTCTAACATAAAATAGTCAGTTAATTTTGGATTTTTGGAACCTCAAGTAAGTGTTTTACTTTCAGTGCATTCTTTTTTGGGGGATCTGGGATTAAGTAAAATCAAAAGAATCCTGTTTGGACTTGAACTCAGCCTTACAGAAAGACACTCAGAAAAGTACAGCCTTACCTATTCTCAAACTTTATGCCAAGTATCGTTCATATTTACCTTTTTAATTAAGCTTTCACTGTTAAATCAGCAATTGTTCATATTTCAGATGCTTTACAGTTACCAGAAAATTCAGCCTTATTTCACCTCTGAGCTAGATGATCCCTTATGGCTCCACTACTTTTTTTCTCAGTGACTTGTGTCGGAGCGAGTGCTGTAGCACTGCACAGCGTGGCACATCTGTCTGATCAATACAGCCCTTTATTTACCCTTCCTGCCTAAGCGAGTGCTAGAGACACCAAGTAGTCTCATGGCAGTGATGCAGATGGCTCTGTGCTGAAGCAGAAACACCGAGACAAAAGGCAGCGCTTCTTTTTTCTGTGTGTATGAACCCAGGATGAACAGCCAGCTGCAGCCAGCTCTATGAACCCCTCTGTCCCCGAGCGAAACCTGGGCTGCGCTGCGTGTTGCGAGAAATGATCCAGTTATCCTGCCTCCTCTGGGTGGGGTTTCCAGGCTTTGGGGGGAAGAGGTATAAAAAGCTTCTGTAAGATCTTCAGTCCATTTAAGAACCTGGGAAAATTAAATCAGTGTTTCACTGTGTGACATCAAGCGTTTAAAGGCTTGACTAAATTTCTACCAATGGTTTGGAAATAATGCTTATTCCAGCAGTTAGTTAATTACGCTGTGAAGTCTGTATTGTGACTTGCATCATCTTACTGGTGCTAAAACCCCTACAACCAGTTGTTCCATTCAGCCTCGTTGTATTTATTTTCTTGGATCTTAAATTCAGACATGAATTCAGCTGTGAAGGTAAACATGAAATGATGAGTATTTTTTTGTGTGTTTGTATCCCTTAAGTATTGGAGATTTTGAAATTTTATTGAGGCATATTTTTGTATTACACCCACAACATTCACTATAGGCACACAAAGATGAAATCATGCATCCTTTTCCTAATAGTCCTTCTTCAATGCAACATATGTTATTAGCTAGTATTCAGGGATGGCTCTAGTTGCTTCATTTGCCCTTAAATTTCTCGTATCCACTCTTCTACAACTCTTGTAACGTGTTTTTCAGACTGGATAAATTAGGTGGTTTAAGGCAGATTTATAATTAATGCCTTTTTGAAATCACAGTGTTGGCTTTCGTTTTGGTGGCATGGATCAAAATGCAATCCAGAGTATGCCTCTCTGTGAGGATATGACCCCAAACAAAGTTTTTCATAAGCCAGAATATTTTCTTGTTGCTCAGTTTGGGGTAGGCACCACTCTTATACTCAGCTTTTCATTGATCTTGTTGTGGCTGTTCAGTGGGTTTGTGTCTCAAGTAGTGACCAAGTCTCAAGTAGTGGTAGTTTTGATCTAGCTGTAATTACCTTCTTTTTTTTGAAGATCTTTCAAAGCCATGTTCATTCCTTTGACAGTCTCAAAATCAAGACTGAGAATATTTGTAAACATTGATTTTTCTTTGAATATATTTTTTAAGCCTGGTTTGCTTTAAATGAACATTTCTTGAGAAGTGTGCTGAATTAAGTGAGAATAGTGTACTGCAGCAAGTAGGACAGGAGTCCTACTGTTTCACATGGGTTTTGTTGTAGGTTATTATGCTGTAGGTTTGATGATGTCTGGTGATTTACGAGGGTCCCATGGCAGATGGGAAGCTGCAAGAACAGTGGTTCAGGGGCATCACTTTTTGTTGCCCTATGTAGGCTTGTGGTAGCAGCAGAGACATAGTGAAGGATGCAGCTGGATTCAAATGCGGTGGATATTTATACAATAGGTGAAGTACTCAAGTACAACAGATTTCTTTGAGCTGCAATTCCAGTAGATTCTGTGTGTGGTGAAGGATGTGCTGCCTTACCTGCCTGGTCTTTGAGTACAGCAGGCACTTTGACCCAAATTGGCAAACCCATTGTCAGTGGTATGAAAGCTCACAGTGGTGGTATCTCTGGGTCACCACTGTCCCCAGGCCACTGTTTGGGAATTCCATGTGTGGCCAGCCAGGGCATTCCCATGAGGGAGAATAACATGGGTCTTTTGATCTTCCAATTAGTTAAACTATGTGAGATTATTTTAAAGATAAAACATTAATACAAATTATCACATGTATTTTCCCTACTATATGTCATGATATAAATGATTGTACATGTATTTCTAAATTAATTCTTTCTAAATATCAGGCCTTAAACTGTACAAGAGGTATATAAATGGCTGTTGCTGAGCAACAAACCAGAAAATATGCTCCATGCACAAAGAATGGTACTGCCTTTAAGAAAATCAATAATTTTTGTTTTGATTCTTTTGCAAAGTTAATGATGCCATTTCCCTCAAAACTACTTTAGATTAGTTGGTCAGAGGTTTTGCAGAAACCTGCTTCCCAGTATTCCCTAGTTTCTTGGCTTTTTTATGAAAGGAGAGTAAAGTCTTTTTTTCCGACTGCAAGCTGCAGCAGGTAATGAGAAGGCAGTGCATCTTTGGGGGACTACCTGTGTGTTGCGGGACAGATGGCAGAAATTTTCAGAGCACCCCCATCCAAGGAGATCACACAGTTCAGAAATCCTTTTTTTATTAAGTTTGCATTTTGAACTTTCATGATTTTGTGCTCCTCTGCCTTGCTAGCATAAACACTTTTTCTAGCCTAATAATGCAGCCTGTTTGCTCCTGGTGGACATGTTCAGTTAGCAGCAGGTTCACACTGAACGATTTTGGTCAGATTTGTGTTTGACTTTAACCAGCTGTAGCTGTTCTATTGGCTTCTTCAGCTAGAGCTGCTGTATTTGATGGTATCTCTTTGATCCAGACATTAACGAGCTGCTTTATTCCTACCCAAAATCAAGGTCACTCTTGAAAGAGAGAGAGACAGTGTCTGTGGAAAGTTTTTTGTGGTTAGCACCTGAAAGACTAATTTTTGAGACTGTCTGTAAATAAATAGATGACCTCTGCTGAAGTGAGAATCATAGAAGTTCACTTGTATGGGTAGATCTTGCTGAGAAATGAGGGGCACCTCTTTATGAGTTGAAATTTCCCTTTTCTTTTCAGGATGTAGATAATTTCATGAACTTTCTCAGCTTTTATATAAAGAGCTGTTAGCTGGGGAAGATAGCTGTTATCTCTTTCTGCAGTGTTCATGATTGTGCAGTGGAAGTAGAAAACTCTCTGACTGCTGAAGCATCTGCTGAGCTGCTTGCATGGCTAATTCCGTTGTCAGCAATGTCAATTAGTACTTCAAGAGGTTAGTATCTCAGCAGAGAGGCTTTGTGAGTCATATGGTCTCATTTGATAGATAATTGTTACAGTCTGATGATTTTTTCATGTGATCTAAGATGAAATCATGTGGTGTGAAACAATACTGTGATTTCCCATATTTTCTTATTATGTAGAACCATGGTAAAACAGCTAGCTTTTTGAGCATCTAGTAAAAAAAGAAAGCTTTTCCCTGTATTTTTTTCTGTTACAAACTCTTTTAAAGTCACTATGCAGATATCACTAAGCCACTGCCTTTCACCAGTCCAACACGTCCTCCTTTGAAAAGAGTATGGTGATTCCACACTTCCATGTGGTGGAAGACAGCCTAGGCAAGAAACCTAGTTTTGAAATAGTCCTGTCACTATGCTTGTAGTGATTTCTTTTCCTTCTGAATTCAAGGGAATCTCATCTGTGTGCCTGTATTTTCATTCTGATGATTCAAACAAACAAACAATAAAACCCCAGCTGGTTTGAAATAAGTGAAGGTCTTTTGAACGCTTGGCTCAAGATAGCTGGCTGCAGCCTCCCTCCCAGAGTGCCAGTATGGCCATGGGGTGGGAGAATGGGCTGCATGCCCTCATGCCTCTTCCAGTCCTAAATCCCCAGTGAGGACAGTAAGAAGTCATCAGTGCTGAGCCATAAACATACCTGAAGAGAAAGCACAACATTAGTACCTGGGTAGCAAAGCTAAGCTTGTTACAGGGAATATGGAAATATGACGTGCAGGTAACACTATTGTAGAACTTGGGGTGACACAAAAGGCAATAACACTTGTCTAAAATTTAATTCACTGCTCTTTCTTGACTAAATCATATTATTTTTGTTCTGGTGCTTCAAAATTTGCATTGCAAAGAGTAATATAGTCATTGATCATAATCAGGCACAATTTCACTAAGGTTCATTTGATTCTTGCCATAATTTTAATTGTCATTTCAGTGATAGGATTTTAGAATTTACTATCATTTTTAGGCTAGAATTTCCTTCCCTTTTTAGAAGGCTAATTTGTGCATCAATGTCTCTAGAAGTTTATTTTAGTCTTAATGTAGCCATAAACTTGCTTTTATATTCCAGTGAATAAAGAGAGATCAATAGTAGAGGTAGTAGAGTATTTCCCAAGAGAGATGCCTTTGGTCCTGTTTCTGCCAGTGGTGGTGCTTTGTTTTCTGCTGTAGAACTGAATCCCACTAAAGGCTAAGCAGCAATGGGATTTTAACATCAACATTATAAGAAAAATAGAATTTTGATTTGATTTTGCAAATCATTGTGCTAAATTAATGAGGTGAGAATGTTGTGAAGTGATTCAATGCTTATAATTGGGAACATCTCTCTCTTTCCTCCCACCTATTCTTTTTACCAGGTGTTTCTTTGGCAAGTATTTAAAGCCAGGCAATGATGCTAGAGATGAAAAGCTACTGCTTAGGGCTCATAGAATAATTTTAATATCTGTAGGCTTGTGCTGTGTGGAAGGTTCAGCTGTCTGTAGTAACCCAGTTTCTATGGTGATCTATTTTCTGCTTTCTTTTTCCCTTCTCTAGACAGAAACTGCTGTGCAGCATTCACTGCCTGAAGTTAACAGCAATTGTGTCTTGCAAGGCACATCAGCAAACTTAGTGCAGCCTAGAGAAGACCAGCCTGCTTAGCTGTTTTGCTAGACAGCATTTAAATACTCTTTCATATTACATCTGCTTTTCTTTCTGCTAATTCCTATGATGAGAGGGAAGCAATATCCCATCAGAAATCTTGAGGATGGGGAACTGCTGCTATAGTTGGGATGAGGTGGGAGGCAAGCTGGGCGAAGCGTGGTACACTTCTGTCTTCAGCTCTGATACTGTAGCACTCTAATACTGCACCTCTATTGGCACATCCTTTATTATTCTGCACTTTCTGTCGGTTTGTACTTGCACTGGCATGTGCACTTGTTAGCACACACCTTCTTTTTAACTCAAATGAGGTTTCTCAGCCTCAAAGGTGCGGATACAGCAGGGCTGAAAACCAGCTAGAGCCCAAGTGTCCAAACTGCTAACTTTCTGTTTGCTTCAGGTCGTCTTTGTTGGCTTCCACTGCTGTTAGATGCAGTGCTCTTTTGAATGGCAGGAGCACATACTGGAGAATGGTTTAGGGGCCATTCATTTTTCAAATAATTCTTCAATATTCATGTCAGGGGGGAAGAGGCTATGTAGGTAATAAAGTTATACTGTGCTTTTGTACCAAAACCAATAACAAATATATGTGAAACTAGTGAAGCACACAGGAAAAAAAAACAAACCCAAACCCCAGCAAACCTACGTGTTTACTACAATGGACAAAGTTTCTTGTCTTTGTGTATAGTAGATTCTTGCAACTGGCATAAACTGGTGTGGGAATATAGCATGTTCTATAGTGAGAACAATGAAAGTGATTTTAAAAATTATTAATTTCATTATTTTTGTCCCTTCACTTGGCAGAGAGAATTGTTTCACATGTATGGCATGAGCTTTCCAAGAGTTTGGGAGCTTTCTAGATGAAGGCAGCAGCAATGCTTTAATGGCTGAAGCATGTTTTAAGGGCAAAAACTGATGTTCTAGGCTGTTGTAAGCTACTCACATGCACCATTCTTGAGAAGCATCCTGGATTTGGAAAGCAAATTGCTTTGAGAAGTTCACAGGAGTTCCAGGCACGGAGCCTTCCCGACATCCTCCAGCTAGGCAGGGTGCATGTCCCTGTCCTGGGCCAGGGGCTGGGGCTCCTCCTGCCTTGCTCTGCAACCTGCTGCCTTTGCTGAACGTATTGTTTCCAGTCTTGCTACAAGAAGGCAGAATCGTGTTTGGTCTGTCAAAAAATCCATAGTAGAAACAAGAAGTTCATCATTTTAAGCAGTGGGAAAACTGAGTTAATAAAAGGAAAAAACCAAACCAAACCAAAAAGCTTCAGTGTTCTTTGAGGCAGAAGGTGTTATGCAAAATTAAGTTGTGTAAGATTAGGTGATGAAGCTGTGTGACCACATGCACTTTTCTCTGCCATCAAACGCCATGCCTTGACAAATACATTACTACAGTTATTTTGAAATAATTTAGTAGATTGAGAATGTTTTGCAACATGGCTACACTTCTAGAGCCAAGAAGCTGTTTTGTTTGCAAAGGTGTGGTGGGTGTGGTATGATCTCAGTGCTCTCTAGGCATTGCAAGAGCATTGGTTCAGAAGCTTTAATTTATTAAAAATGTCATAGCCTTTTCCTTGTGTTACTCAAGAGCTGTTTCCATATGCACGTATTTGCATGTACATGAAACTGTATAAGTAACTAGATGGTTTCCATACACCTTTAATTGATTCCTTAATATGAGATGACCATTATATCTTCACTCATTCAAAGGTATGAATATTCATCTTGTTTTTGAAAATGAGTCATATGTTTGCTCTGGGTTACTTTTATGAATAAACTTTGAGTTCAAATACTAATTAACCGGAGTGCTGGTTTGTTTTATTTCTATTATCTGGAGGCCTTCTCAACCAAATATTTTAATTTTTTTTTCTTTTGACATTCTGGAGATAATCCATTTTCAACATGCCCTATTTGCAGCTACAGAGGAAAGAGCTTTTAGCCCTTGAGATCAGGTAGCTTTGCCTGAATTAACACAGATGTGCTAAAGTGTTCTTTTAGGAAAAAAACCAAACCTATATAATATTGTGCAGCAAATGCATTTAGAACCTACTCAGAAGAGTTATTGCAAGTAATTTCTTCGATACCTAAGGTTTTGATCTCTCTGAAAACAGATTATTTCTTTTTTTCTTTGTAGGTTTTCATCACTGAGTGCATATGTTGGAACGTTACTTTGCATGGGAAATGCCTTTTTCTGTGTGGGTGCTGAAATAAAGCTTGTGTAGCCTGTTATCAATAGGACAATTTATTAATCTCAGATGTTCTAATCAACATGTCTCTTGCTTAAGGGCTTGGTTGTTAAATATGTATTTAAAAGAAAAAATAAGGCAGTTTTGATGTGTACTGCTGCAACAAGAAGTCACTGATCTTTTGCTGTTGTATTGCAGTATGCCAGGGTTTGGATCCCTGATTCAGAGGAGGTCTGGAAGTCAGCAGAACTTATCAAAGATTATAAACCTGGAGACAAAGTCCTCCAGCTTCGACTTGAAGAGGGCAAGGTAGGTCTGCATATCGTTCTTAAGCTGATAGTTCTTGTTCTTGATCAGAGACTAATGTATCTCACAAAAGAAGCTGTGCTGTCAAAATATATCTGTATTTATGTATGTGCAATTATTCTTGTCCCTTGACTGCCAGCAATATTTTCATTTTTTGGTGTAATAAATTATACTGTGTTGTTGCAAAAATCCATTTTGCCTGATTTTAAAAATAAATAAAATAAAACAGTTGTTGCTTCTCTCCAGCTGCTTACTCTGTTCATCATCTTTTTCTACTTATGCTGTTAAATATATAACCCTGGTTTGTTATTACAGTGAGAACAGTGTTGCTAGGAGAACAGTGTTGCAGAGAAAGAAGTGTGATTTTTAAGTCAAGCATAACCATCAGAAGATTAATAAAGATAAAAAGGGGCAAGGATTAAGGACACTACAAAAATAATGCTCTATATGGTACAGAGAAACGATGACATGTCTGTGAAAAGCTTACATCCTTCTGGTGAAGGCCTCTTCATTTTTTTCATGCCATTTAAATTATTTTAATTTAATGATGATTCCTCACATCTTTGAATGGAAACCAAAGATCTAGTGCAGTTTGTCAAACCGTTATTTTTAATTTCTTTCTTTCTTACCAAGGGACAACTTAGATCCTACTTTCATGTAGAAGCCTACCTAGGAATTCAGTAAAAAGAACAGATTATAAGTATAGAATAGCTTCTAAATAAAATATCTTTCTTGAATGAAGTAACTCGTTGACTCACTCACCTTTCTTATATGGCAAGCTGAGTACAACCTTTGTAATCAGACGAGATGAATGTTCCCCCTGGCATGTTGCAGGCTCTGTGGTGATGCTGTGAACTTGCACATTGCATGTAGCAGAATGGGGGTGTTTGCCAGTTAAGCCACATTGTGTGGGGACAAGGAAGTAGCAGGTAAACAAAATCATTTTAGTTCTAGTGACCTCTATATTGGATATTAATCTTTGCCTTCAAAAATTATAAATTGCGTCTTTTCAGTTTGTGTGTTCTGCCAACGTGTTCCTCTTGTATCACTGTGCATGAAGCTGGCTGTAGCCTGATGGGAATCTGCTTCTTTTTCTTTGCTCAGGAGGAAAATAATATGGAAAACATGGCTGGGATGTAATATGTTTTGGTTTATTTAATAAAAAGATTTGTCAGCAAAAGCAAGGGGTTTGCTTAAGTAATAGTCTGAAAAGATGATACTGCTTTATGATTGCATCTAGAAAACCCTTTTGAGAGATTTTAAATGACGTTTTTGTAGAAAGAACTGCAAAGTCAAATCATCAGATAATTTAACTCCTGCCTTGTGTTTTGTGTAACTTAGGCTGTGTTGCTGGGAAGAGCAGTTGGAGAGGCTGAATGAGGAACCCTAAACACCATCTCTTTCAACGTGTTTCCATTTGATTTTCAGGAACTAGAGTACTGCCTAGATCCGAAGACAAAGGAACTCCCACCCTTGCGAAACCCTGACATACTTGTTGGTGAAAATGACCTCACAGCGCTCAGTTATCTCCACGAACCTGCTGTTTTACACAACCTCAAAGTTCGATTTATAGACTCTAAACTAATCTATACCTATTGTGGCAAGTACTGTCTTTTCATACCATCGTTTTTGCAGAGAGTGCCCTAGATGGGAAAAGGAAAGTTGGTTATTGACATGTCTGCTTTGAACTTAAAGTCGTTTAATGACAGGGCATGTTGGGTTATTCTTTCAAAACTCCCTGAATGTTTATGGACTTTATGTGCATCAAGTGGACTTGAAAGTATTAAGGTTCATAGAAAACTGACTTTGCTGTGTGTTCCTCTACCTTCCCAATAGACTCTATTTCTAAAATGCGTATTCAGCAATTTTACTTTGCCAGTGGGATTCCTGGCTGGTTGGTGTTCCCTGTAAGCTTGCTTAGATAAGTGTGGACTGGAGCAGGGCTTCATGTGGAGCAGGTGCAGGAAGCTAGTTCTGCTCTTTGGTGAATTTATTGCCTAGATATGATTGCCTACCTCTTCATTGAGCTCCTCCATCTCTGTATGGAAGATATCAGTTTATTTTTTCATATTTTCCAATCAGTGCAGCTATCACAATTAGGAACAATCTCAGTTTAAAAATGCTATTTAACTCAGACTAGAGATTATCCAAAGTTGTTGCCTGTGATAATTTCCAGTGGCCAGAGTGGGGAGAAGTTACTTTAATGATCACTTAATTGTAAGTGCAAAATTGCAGCTGGGTGGTCTATTTTAAAGAAACATTGTGAGATAGTTTAAGCTTAAAATTTAGATTTCATAGTTCTGGCCTTTTTTTCTCTTTACTGTGTGCATGTATTTCTTTTAAATTGCAGTGTTTAGTCAGAAGACATTACTGATTTTTAATGTAACCTTTCAATGTACATAAACTTTGTGAATTTTTCAAATATTTGCCTAGTTTACCTGTACTTTGGACATTGTGCTACTGCATAAGAAACAGTTTAGTCATTACTGGATTTTTTTACATTTTAAACTGAATTAAGACAGAACATAATACGATGATGATATTGCTAGAAACCAGATACTGAAAGTTTTCTTCTTGCAATTGACTGATTAAGGCAAAGACCCATTTTTTCCAGTAAGTGAATTTGTGTATCCCTTGTAGTCCAGATTATATCAGTAGAAAACATGCCTTGTGATTTCTTTTTTAATATGCAATTTAACTTTATCTCTCATCAGGCTTTTGTAGGACAGTCCTGGTTCTTGGTATTGCAAACAAGGGTATACTGAGCCTTCTTGATGTTACCACATGTTATTGGACATGCTGTTCATAATTTCACTGTACTTTGTGCCATTTTGCAAAGTACAGAGTAGGAAAGGCATGTTGTAAGGTGGCCCTTGACAGTAGCTAATCATGGCTGCAGGTATCTGAAGCAGGAATTTGTGTTTTGCAGTGGAAGCCTTGTCCTATCCTGGTCTGCATATGGAATATGCCAAGGGTTAGATTTTCCCTCTTCTGGTCTCAGCTATAGCTCCATGCATGGTGATGAGTATGGAGAGCTGAGACAACCAATGCGTTGAACATCTTGTGATGGACAGACCACAGGCATTAATGTCCTGCCACATTTTGCTCACTCCAGCTATTTTTAATCTGCTGGATGCTCAGCAGACTGCATCTGCTCCCTGCCCAGCTCTCATCAGTGTCCAGACCACAGGGGACTGAATCAGAATTTGTCACCCACTGATGCAGCCAACCTTCGTTCCTGTAGGAGTGGGAGATGATTCATACCCACATTTCATCCTATCCTGCAGTCAGAGCTTGAACAGAGTCACAGAATAATTCAGGTTAGAAAATACCTCTGGAAGGTCTCATTGAAGCTTCCTTCTTAAAACAGGTCTGACCAGATCAGATTGCTCAGGGCTTGGACCAAAGTATCTGATTATTTGAATATCTGCAGTGATCTCCATAGCCTTTCTGGGCAGCCCCTGCTGGGGTTTAATGTTCTGGTTCCAGCAGTGGGAAACCACCTTAGTGCCCCCAGTCTAGACATTGTCTGTGTTTCTCTCCCTAGTGTCCCCACGGCAAAGCTCTTGATGGGGATTCATTTTGTGAAAAGGCTTTTGTGCAACTGGAGTCTCATGGCCTGAGGTTTTCAGTCTGAGTTTGAAGGTCCTGTGCCTACTGCTAGCACCATGCCCCTCCCATAACAGCCTGCCTGGCTGTTTGCAAACATGCTTTGTGTTTGGCATCATTTAAGAGGCTTTCTGAAGTCTGCTAGTTTCATATTTGGGAAAACATGAAAACAGGATGTTTTTCCTAGTGCAGCTATACTTGTGGGTTTGGCTGCTTTTGTAGTTCCAGCCCTCATAGGGCTGGAAGGCCTTTAGCTCTTCATGGATGGGTCTGCAAAAGGGCCAGGGATAGTGGCTGTTTTGCTTTTGACCAAAACTCAAGTGATGATTCTGGGAGCCACATGTGGGTTTATCATAAACATGTGTATCCAGTCCTGTGGGAGTTCCTGATGGTCAAACTCCAGGTGAAGGAGGTTTAACACTGCCTGGTGACTTGAGGATTTATTAGCTTGGAATGTAGGCATATGTACGTTGTTAAAAGCTAAGGAACATAAAGTTGGTGTGTCAGCCTTTAAAAACCTGGTTTTTGGCCATAAACATTGACCTTTCAAACCACCCTATCAGTTCCCATCCTGAGTACAAGTTACCTCCCCCCTGCAAATGTGGTTACCTTAGAGCTCTGTCTGCAGAAGGAACAGCATTTACCTCCTTAATCTGACTCACACATTAGCCAGGTTAGTTTAAATGCCCCATGAAGGTGGTTTGATCTAACCCATCTGATTTAGCCTGAGGGAGATTAAAACCGCTTTAATCCACCAAGAAAATTATGGTAACATTATTCTTAACCAGCAGAACTAGAACTGGGATGGATGGATGTCCATGGCCATAGAAATGAATTCAACCATGCTGTCTTAGTGTAACATGTCAAATGGATATTAAATTATTTAAAATTTCACTTTTGAAGCAATCCAAGCTTTTAAACAGAAAACTTCCTGATTTCTTGATTTTAAGTCAGCCTTTCACCAGCAATTAAGAGGTGATTTATAACTTTGCTTTAGTGTTGGGAATAGGAAGTGGAGGATAAATGAAGGACATTGAAAAATTACAAAGGAAAATTGGAATGTTTACATGGAAAACCTGCTGTGGCTGTGATGAAACCTCAGTGAATACTGCTGATTAGTTCAAATGTATAAAGTACTGCTTGCTGTGCAGGAGAGCAAACTATAGTAAGTTATTTATGTTAATATCCACTTTATCACAGATAGGAGAATATATTTGAGATAAAAGAATTAGATAGACTTATTTTGATTATATATAGGAAGACTGGCAAAAAGAGTAGCTAAGGTTCAGTGTAGTGTAATTGCAGGAATGAAAACACATGTTAATCTGATGTAAAAATTTCATAGAAGGCATAGAATTCCTTGTTTTGGATATTTCCGGATGGTAGTCGCTTGTTGATTTTTTTTCAGATTGCTACTGAAGTTGAGTGATCTAATATGCTGGAGACTTGTCATGCAGCTTCTTGTTTTGAATTCAAGGGTTTATTTTTGCCAACATAACCAAAACCAGGGGGGAATTGTCTGAAGCCTCATACAGGGTTTTTTTTTAATGCCTCTTTGATTAGACTTGCAAGCGTGAGAGGCTCGGCTCAGTGGTGAGGAGGCCTTGCTTAACTTTTTACTACTTTTACACAGTTACAAAGGACAGATGTCAAAGAGCAATGCCAAAACATTCCTCGAGTGTGTTAGTACTGAGATCTCTTCTCCTTCCTAACCCCTCTCTTCTTTTTGGCTTATCAGTGCGGCGCTAGAACTTGGCATTAACTTTTAACAGAGAGTTTTCACTCAAACTCCTGAGTCATTTCAGTGAAGTCAGGGCTGATGGAAAAACACTGACTGCTGACATGGGTGTGTCTAGCTATAAAACTTGCCACAGATTTGAGGAAAGATTGAGATGTCTCATATCTCTTTGTCAAATATTCTACTGTTAAATATTTGTGCTTGATCTATAAATGCATGATAGGATTTAAAAATGGGATTATTCTCCCAGCAGCAGTGCCAGGCTGTGGATGCTTTCACTTCCCTTCTCCCAGCATTTCCATGGAAAATTTCTTAGCTAGATATCACAACACTGTGATCTGCACAGAGCACAGGGCTAGGATCTGCATTGAGGAAGTCTTTGTGCATGCGTGTGAATTTCTGGGTAAATTTAGAAATGAGTTGAGTGCTGTGGAAATGCTTCTCGTGTGGGTTCTTCAGAAATGGTTTGTCCAAGGAGTGTGTGTAGCATACTTGCTGTAGTCACTCTGCAGCCATCTGTATCTGCATTGTTGCTTTTAGGTGCTAAAATACTTGTGTAAGAAGAAATCCTGTTTTTGAAATGGTCACAGTTAAAATTAGAGTTTCTTTCCCCGCCCCCCCCCCCCCCACTTACCGCGTTTTCAAGGTGAGGAGGAATTGCCATGTCAAGAGGGCACAGTTTGCCTGGCACAGCTGGGTCTCATGTGACAGTGATCAGTGTTTTCACCCCTGCAAGGAGCAAATAAGTGTTCCCTACCTGTTGTAAATGCTGCAGGAGAGAAAGGTATAAGTAATCTTTGTCAAATCATCCCTGTGGCCAGAGCAGTCATCACTCCTCGTGAAAAGGCAAATCATACCCAAAGCATTTGAGATCTCACTTTGTGGCTAGGAAAGATGTAAGGAGTTAAACTAAGCTTTGCTGTGCAGGGAGAGTAAAAGGATGGCATGAATTCAGAAATGCTCTAGTAGTGAGGGGTATTTAAAAAGGCAGATATATGTTTAATTGAAGTGGAAACCAGGAAAATGAAAGATTTAAGTAGCTGTAAACATGGATGTGTAAGATGAGGGTTTTATGGTGCCTTCTAGAATTGTAATTACTTAATTTCGTAGAATCATAAAATGGTTTGGATTGTGAGGGATCTTGAAAGGTCAATTTCCTAATATTACTGTCTACTGCTATGCATCAGCCTTACAAAATGTGTTTACATGCATTTTTCTTTTTATCCCTTTGAGCGGGAGGTTGTCCTGCCTGACTGGCAGAAATGCCCTGGAATCCAAATTACACCATGACTCTACTTTGTTGCTTGTTACAAAAACTGGAGTTACTATTCCTGGGCACAGCATAATGGCTGAAGTGTTAACCCTTTTCACATATTTGCACTGACAGTTAGCAAAGCCATGCAGTAGTTATAATTCACAAGTCACATTATTGTTCATAATTCACAGTAAAACACAGGGAGGAACAATGCACATTCATTGGTTTACTGCCTTGAGCAGGTGGTATTTCAAGCTGACACACTCTGAATCTGGTTGTTTTGTGCATACTAGCTTTAGAAAAAGCAGATAGAGACAAAGAGTAAAATGCTGTTCCTGCTGTGTTTCCTGAAGCAGGGTGGAAGTAAACTCTTGTGATACTATTTTTGCATGCAAAACTGTGGTCAGAAGGAATATGTTTAAATCAGTAATACCAGATCCTTATTCTTGTCTAGGTTAGAACAGTAGTTTGTATTAAAATATTCTTTCAGTTTATTTTGAAACAGCTATTAATAATTTCTTTTGTTTAATTTCCTTTGTAGGTATTGTCTTAGTGGCCATAAATCCTTATGAACAACTGCCTATCTATGGCGAAGATATCATCAACGCCTACAGTGGCCAAAATATGGGGGATATGGATCCACATATCTTTGCAGTGGCTGAGGAAGCATACAAGCAGATGGCCAGGTTTGTAGACCATGGGTCTTGAAATAATTGCTTTTCTAGAAGAAAGAAGACATAAGACTTCTGTTCTTTCGCCTTCCCTTTAATTTACAGCTCATTAAATATTTTGCAAGGTCTGTCTTTTATCCAGTTTTAGTTCATGTTTTAGTACATTGCACAAGAGGACAAGTTGCCTAAGTTGGTGAACAGTAAAGCATATGAATGCCATAGTCCCTGATAGGTAACAGGAATAGTCACATAACTTATCAGTATTTAGGCCTAAAATTAGCCCAGTGCTTTATAAGATTGTTGTTTTAGTTTGACAAAATGTGGAGATACTTTTTATTTGTCAGTGGATTTTTAAAGAGAAAAGTGCCAGATTCTGAACTGTTCATATTTATATATGATAGCGACAACAGAAAAAAAAAATCACTCAGCTTATGAGTGCTATTAGAGGCTCCTAGTTGTGTTGGTAAAGTCCCAGCTATGTAATTTGCCTGTGATTATTGTTGACTAGAATTAAGAGGGAGCAGAGGGACAATTGCACAGAGTGCCTGAAAACGGTCCCTAAGCACACTGTAAGAGCTGTGCAGGAAATCCTCTCTTCTTTAAATATTGCATAAAAATGAACTTGTGACCCAAGGAGAATGCTTGTCAGAAACTTCCTCCCTTTTACCCCAAGAGGCTTTCAATTTGAGGAGCTTTTGAAATATTTCGTTTCTAGGATAAAGATCTTTTGAGCTACTGTAAGGTCTTTGGTTAACATGATGGTCCCCTCACTGGTTAGCTGCAAGCTGTTGTTGGTACAAATTTTCCTTGTTGACAATAGAGCCCATGATCAATTTGATTAAGTAAAACTGTGTCAGATTTCTAGATTAATTGCAGCGGCCCTCACACTGCGGTGCAGGAGGGGGAGGCAAGGGGAGAATGGGTTGGAAATGATAAAATGTTCATCTTTGAATTCATGTAAGAGCCGGAATGAATAAAATGTTCTATATGCTATGAAGTTAGCTGTGTGCATGAATATGGTGATATGTGATACCCAGGTAAAAAATAATGTCTAAAGAAATCGGATATGTTACAGTACAACATTTCATGACTTAGGTTAATTGTGAAATAGCCAGTGTTTCAAATACACCCCACATCTGTGCTGGTGAATGGCAGAGATATTCACTTCACTTCCTTTCTGCTAGGAAAACAGACATAATCTGATATGGAGATACAAAGGCAAAGCTCTGTGTTATGACAGTCTCATCTGCATTGTGGCTCTGTCAGTCTAGGTCCCTGCTGTTTTACAGGTCTAAAACACTTGTTTTAAACAGTCTTGGTACTCAAGTCCCTCTAAAAGATCTAAAAAATAAGAATTTATTAGCCTTCTTTTGCATCTGAGGAACACTTCAGTGACTTGCAATTATAGGTCAGTGATGGGTAGATGGATGCAATCCAAATTCCCACAATTTATGATCTTAAGGAATGGAATTAAGAGGTTGGAGGAGGATCTCTTTCTGCTGGCTGCCTCTAACCACTATCTGAAGTGGGCTTACCTCTTACCTGTGCTGCAGTCTCAAATTGCTGGATTGTCTGTATTCTGTGTGCTTATCAGGTGAAGTCTGTGCAGTGGAGGTTTCTGCCTGACACCATCTGTATTCTCTGCTGCCAGAGGAAGGCATGGGACTAAGATTTTGGCTAGAGTTTCTGCTGTGGTTTTTCCTTTTTGAGTTAATTGCCTGCTCTTCAGCTCTTGCTGCACCCTCCAGCAATTCTGCTGTCCTGAATAGCAACAAATAAGATGCAGCAGACATTGCTTTTAGAAACAAGTAACAAGGAATTATATAAGCATGGAAATTATCTTAAATAATCCTTTTTCATTAACAAATTAATTCCTTTGTGCATCTACAACATGATATAAACATGTTTTCCTTTTATGAATAACTGACAGTACTTTCATAGGTGTAAAATGAATTCTGAGCACACAGCTCAAGTGATACAAATTCCTCTACACTGAAGTAACAATTTCATTGTTTATTTAGTTTCCCAATGTTTATATTCTTTTATCTCTATTTGTTTATTTTTGCTTGTTTGTTTTTAAGAACTTTTCTGTCACTTGGACATACTAGGTTTGCTCATTGGATTTTGTTTTCTAATGCTGTTTCTAATTTCTTAATCAGTTTCCCTGCCCTTTAGCTTCAGTGGTACTTCCTATACTCTGAACAAATCACGTTTTACTCCTGAATTAAAAAATTAAAGAAAAAAATGTGCAGATTTACATTTCTGAAGCTGGTTATTTAAAGATTCAAATGAGATTGTCTATGATTTATTTAATGCTTTAATAATTGCAGTGAATATTCATATGGTAGCTACTAATATGGGCATTAATCTGCATGTATGCATGTAATTAATCAGATTTATTTTTCTGTTGTTTCTAATCTTTCCTAACTCCATGTTTTAATGATCACTGGAATAATTAGTCATGATGCTCCTATCCAGAAGGCTTCAGTGAGCTCTTCTAAATATTTACTCCTTAGTCACCTTGTTAATTTATAATTTAATGATTTAGAGTTTTTCTTGCCACCTTCCTTACTTCATCTGCTCTGACTGAGAAATTCCTTCCATGTGTGTAGTTGTAAGTAAATTATCTCTGTGGTCTTCTGCAGCTGAAGGAAATGCCCCATGACAGCAATCAAGAAAGCTGAATTATACATTGAATATTTGCATTATGTCTTTAGAAAGATGCAGTGCAAAAACATGGGCTCTGGAATGACAGGGATGGAGCTCATACATGGCTTGTGCATGAACAGTGATATTCAGCAATGACTTGAGATTAATTGCAGTACAAACCAGCACATAAAGATACCTTTGCATGTGAAATCTTCTATGTAGAGAACCAAATGGAGTGTTTTGTATGGACTGTGAGGTGGTGTGCTCATCTGGGCATCCATTTCCTCTTTCAGCCGCAGTTCTGTCACTGGTTTGCAGCAGAGGGTTAATGTGTTTATCCATAGCTGGCAGTGACATAAGTGATTACTGTTTGCTTCATGTCTTTTTCAGCACAAGAAAATGTGCACTTCAGCTCTATTAAGAGTAATCCCATTTTGGATAATTATTTATTTTCTTTTTTCCCCCACTTCTCTCTGCTCTCCCTTTCTATTCCTCCCTTCTCGTCTGTATCTTTGTGCCTTTTCCCCTTTCTTTATCTATCTCCTACCACTCCTCTGCACAGACTGATGTTTTTTGTTTCCAACACTTTCCCTCTGCTGTGTCCAAAATAAGCAGTGAACTAGTTTTACAACTGCATTTAAATTGTGTTAGATTTAGGGTTGTGTATGCCTCCTACTTACCAAGAACTGTGTTGGTTTGGGTTGTATGATGCTCCAGACAGCAGGTGTAAGGGTTCCAGAGCAGATCTCATCCCATGTCGGAATGAGAGGAGATCCATCTGCAGGTGTGTCACAGTGGGAGGGAACAGGATTGGCCAGCTGGGGTCCTGTTCAAGGGGCTTCCCCTTGCTATGGGTTTTTGTGCAGGGCATTTTGGGGGCTTTGCTGTAGTTCTGTAGAAATAAGCTGTGCTTTTGGAAAGAGCTGAGACCTGTGCTCAGAGGTCTCTCTCTTCTCATGTCAATGTATTGTTCATGGATAATTTGATTCATTTGAGCAGCTTTGGGACAATGCTTAAGGCAGACAAGCAAATTAAAAAGAAGTAAATTATTATTGAAGAACTTATTTTTGTCTCAGAAATACAAACCGTACTGTCAAAGTGTAGGTGCTTGCATGTGTTGAACCCTTTGAACTACGATGCATACTGCTTTTGTAAGTTAGCATTTCCAAATTGTTAACAGAGAAGAATTTGCTTCTTGGCACTCGCCCCTCTGTGGTAACAATTAAAACTGAGGCAAAGCATCAATTGGAAAGTATTAGATTTTAAAGTTTTTGAAATGTTTTACAACTTTAGCAGGAATTGTAACCATCATTTTCTTTGTACCATTTGCTAGAAGCCTCCTGGGGGGTTTGCAGTGAGAGGATATGTTGATGATTATACTTGTGAAACTGTTAGCAGTTGCTTTAATGTATGAGACTTAAGATTATCAGTTTCCTAACACTGTTAGAGGAAGAAGTCTTAAATCATGGTTACAGAGGTTCCCTTTCCCTGCCTGGTAAGGGCGTATTGCTATAATTAAGATAATCTATTTTTCTATCATCATGTTGTTTGTCTGGTTTGTTCCATGCCACTCGTGGTTAATGATAGATACTGCAGGCTTTTCAATTTAATAAAGTTAATTTGGAGATTGCCTCCTGATTAAGTAGTAAAGTTATCTGGCAAAGAGCAAGTTGAAAGTAAGATTTGCAAACAGCATTACATACTGGCAAGACCTCTATAAAACTCAGTGAATATCAGGATGGGAAGTAACAGTGTATGAAAACATCAGTTTTCAAAAGCAGTTTTGCTTTTTCTGTTCAGACAAAGCGTAATGATTTATTTGATGTTACTGTGTATCTTTTTGATTAAATTACCTTCAATAAGCAGGCTGCCTCTCTGTTTTGTCAGATTTTTAGCATATGTATGATGGCTCTCAGCTTTGGAAAGATTTTTTTTTCTGTTACTTTCTGGTTCAAAAGGCAGCTTAGGGAGCTCTTGGGTAGGTGTTTTGAAAGCACCTTGGCTGACAGTCCTTAGTTATCTCGGGCTTCTCAAGATGATGTTCTCTTACAAAAATGCACATTTGATCAGCTGCTGCTTTGCTTTTGAGTGTGTGATAAACAGATACTCTGTTCTCTGCTGGCAGAAGTCGGGAGGGGTATGATTAACAACCCGTTACGGATCTGCGTCCAGTTATGAAATGAAAGCCTGCTGTGGTGGGCACTCTACAAACATACAATGGCCTCCTTTGACTTATGGCTTTGACACATGACTTTTAGATTAAATACCTGCCTTGAAAAGAGATGGTACTTTTGGAGCTCTGTTGTTAAAATTAGAAAGTAAAGAGAAATTATCCTTTCTGGAGAGAACAGATGATTTTGGAATAGTCTCTGATACTTTGGGTCTGACATTTTATGATATTATGGGCACCTGACAGCAGATGGGGTAACCTACTCACTGTAATATCAGGGACCTACATGTATGAGCAGTGATTTTTAGGCAACAAAAGGGTTAAGTATGGTCATAGCTGGAAGCTAGAGTTCATGTGAGGTGTCCTGCTGGCAGCTAAGCAATGAGCTTTCCTAAACTGTTACAGGAGTGACCTCTGACTAATCCCTAGATAAATCAGTTGCATAGTGCTGGCTCATCTTTGTGTTCCTCTAGAGTGCAATCTGTCATGATTTTGCAGCATGTGCTGATCTCAGTTTTCTTCATTTGTATAGGCTGAGAGATGTAACTATCAATTCATTATGTTTTCACCTTTTGCCATTTGTACAGTTGGGAACTGTGTTTTCTGAATACAGTTAAAATGGCAAGTGGTGTGACTTGTTAAAAAAAAAAGGAACAACACATCAAAAAACTACATCTTCTGGGTTTCACAGTATTGCACAACTTTTTTACCAAGTTGTTGTGGAAGAGGACCAAATGATGTTTAAGAACTTCAGGTATTTCAGAGTGTTTTCAGCTGGAACAGGCTGAAGAAAATTCAGGTTATGTCTCATTTTTGTTTGACACTTTCCAAGAGCAGATCTCAAAGTTCTCTACAGAAGAGATTGGTGTCATTATTTCCATTTTGTAAGCTGAAACAGACATGAGAAAGTGGAAGAGCAACTTTGGCAAGTTCACCAAGGCAGCAAAAGTGGGACATAGAGCCCATGAATGAAAAATCCTGAGCCAGTAGTTTGATCACACCAGCTTGACAATAAAATATGTGAGAATAGAATATGGAATTGATAGTGAAACAGTTAAGTGAGTTTCCTGATCATATCCTCCCAAAGCTAATTCGTTTTCAGCACACAAAAGGTAAGATGCTATGTTTTGCTCACCTTCGTTTCCCGCAGCTTTAAAAGGGGTCTCTGTGCCAGCTAACGTATTGCATAATGTTTGCTTTCACTGGAGGCTTCGTGTGTTCCAGACACTTTGCAAACGTTCACCAAAGTCTGTTTCCTCTAATACTAATACATGAATTTCTGCTTCTACAGAAGACAGCTAAGGCAGAAATGGGTGTGCTGTGCCCATGTCTAGATCAGCTCAGAGCTGACCCCAGGTGCTGAGCTTTCCAGCCCAGTGGTCAAAGAAGATGTTTGTTAGAAATGCTGTTAGGCTTTAAAAAAGTTACTGGAAATATATACATATATATATATATATATATATATATATATATATATATATATATATATAACATGTGATTGAAGTCCATGTTTTTTTGTTGGACTAACGTTTAATGCTTATTAAAAATGAGTGGTTTTGCAAAGAATTAATTTACTGCTTAGTTGGAAGCAATTGTTGTGACTCAGGGTGCAGCTGAACAATTCTCTGAATTCTTCACGTGTGGCATCTCTGAAGACCAGACTGTGTCAAGTCTTAAGAGCGTGTTAAATCAAGACAGTCAGAATAAGCTGATGTGTACAGGGTGTGCAGGTGGAACAGACCAGGAAGTGTAGCTGCTGTTGTGCAGAAGAAGTGACGCTTGCTCCTGGGCCATAATGCTGTGTAACTCACTTTTCTCTTCTTCCTCCCCACCCCCCATCACATCTGCACAGAGTGATTCAAAACATTTCAGTGTCTAATAACCCTTAGTGCTTACATAGTACTTTGCAATTCTGGGTGTTTTGCGAAAGTTACCTTTGTAATCCACACAACAGCCCTTTGAGGGTGGAAAAAATAATTATCTGTGTCAGGCCTCACCTTTTGGGATGTGCCAATACAAGTGAATTTGGCAGCTTTGGCACTGGGAATGCCAGGATGACGTGGCTCCATGGGGAAGGAGTGGCTGTGCTGCTGTGCAGAGAAGCACTGCAAGAAGGAAGCTTGAAAAACGAGGGAAAAGGATTTCCTGCAGTACAGGTGAAGGCAGAGTGCTGGGGTGGCATTTATTGGTGCTGTCTGGTTATATGGAATACTTCTCCAGAGGAAGGTGACCTCCCAGGGATGGTGGCTTAGAAACTACCTAAGAAGAATGGAAAAATGTGCTTGTGTTAAGTGGGCTGTAGGAAGCAGTTGGAAAGTAAAAGGACAAAACAGGGGTGCTTTCTCATCTTAAAGAGGCCAAGAGCCAAGGATAACGGAACTTATTTTGGGCTGCACAGAACTTTGTAATTATAATATTTTGTTCAGAAGAGTGACAAATGGCAAGATGTTGCCTCTTGCCCTTGATGTGAGAGGTTTCGGGAAGACTTCCCGCACCTGGCTGCGGTTGTTCTTGATTGGTCCAAGAGTGTTAGAAAACTGCTGAATGAATTTTTATTTGTTTATTGAACAGCTACATTGCTTCCCTTTGAAAAGCAAATCCTGGGTTTGTAGACTTGCCAGTTTTTATAATGGCTCCTAACAGATGCTGCACACCCTGGGCTGAATTTCAAAGGCTTTTGCACTGAACAAGTACTGCTGAACATGTACAGCCTTGTTTGCTGCCACACAACACCACACTTAGGCAAAGGTGAAGCTAAATATATTGCACAGACTTGTGTTAAACTTTACAGGGCTCATGGGGTTTACAGCTGCCTTTCTCTTTAGGGTAAGTGAAAAGAGAAAAGCAAATAGCTGTAACAGTGGAAGCATCACACAGAAGTGGAGCACAGTTGCCCAAAGACTTAACCTGAGACCTACCCTGGCAGGGGAGTGAGGAGCACACAGGCTGGTCAGCTCTGCAAAGAAGTCCATGTATCTCTCCCAAACCACATTTCATGCTGAAAAAAGAAGAGTGCTTTAGGTAAAAGAATACAGACATACTTAATTTCAAGTTTACAGTCACTGGTATTTTTAGGAAATGCCTATTTAGTGAGCCTTCAGATGAGGTGTACAAAATGTTATTATTTCATCTTCTACCACGTATTTGACCTTCTGTTACTTTATTCTGCGTTTGTCTGCTATGTATCCTCCCTCCTACGCTGGAAGAACCCCAGTCCCTTGAAGACAGTGCTCCCTTTAGCCTGCTGGTGCTGGCCTTTTCTGGGTGGGAAGTTGCTTTCTGAATTTGTTGACAAGTTCATTAAGCTGCTTTCTGTGAAGCTCACTGATGCCACAGAGAACTCTTAACTTTATATTGATAACCTGATGAAAGGAGATGGTTTTCACAGGAAAGGAGTTTAAAGTTGTTTCTGTGGGTAATTACTCCAAGGCTGAATAAAGTTGTTTGGAACAAGCAGAGCATTAAATATTTATCTCTGTTTGTATAAATATTTATATCTGTTCATATAACATCAATATTCTAAGATTTTTGGGAACATTGATAAAGCAGTTACAATGATATTTAGCACTTTTACACTGCTTTTATTTTCAATGCACTACATAAATTTCTTTTATTTCACCCTGTCGATGCGGAAGTTGTTTTGGTAAAATTTTCTGTGTTCTTGTTTTTGTTGCAGTTACATCATAGGGGAAAGAGGATCTTTATTAAATGGATCTGTTTGGTCATGCTCTCGGATTCAAAGATGTGTGGATGTCCTGATTGTAGATACTGGAGGTTATTTTGGTCACTGCTGTCACAAATATGCAAAAGGGATGCTGGGAAGTTGATTGCAAAAAATAGTATGTGTGCTTAGGTCAGAGTTATGTTTGCCAGCTGCATGTATGGACTTGTGTCCTTGCACAGTTTGGAAATCTGCTTTGTAGTGTAAGGTGTAAAGTATGTCACTTAGCTTAAGCTAGGTTTGTATTGGTTCCTATGGCTGTCAGAGTATCTGCAGCTAATTTCAAACTTGCCAGCATTTCAGAACAAATCCTGTGTGACCTTTCAGCAATGTCATTAGTTTCAAAATTATTTTCTTGGATTGGTTTCCCTGCTGCTGTAACTCAGTCATAGGGTCACATATCATTAAGTTCCCTTTCTGTCTTTGATAGGCATGACACACATTGATGTTAGTGGTAATTATGTGTGTATGCTGAGAACAGGCTCTATCCCAAATGGTCCCTGAGTTGCAGATTCCTTCCCTAGGAGTTTGTGTCAGGTTCTTTGATCAGTCAAAATTCACAGTTTTGAAAATGTAAAGCAATTCCAAGCTTACAAGTCTACCTATTACCACAGAACTGCAGTAAAGGAACAGCAGTGAGATAAAGCAGACCAGACTGTCACTGCTAGATTAAATAAAAGCTATTTATTGTGTTCTTGTTCTTACACTGAAGCAGGAGGAGATTTCAGTGTTTGAAGGTTGCTGCCTTTACCAACTGGTTTGATTTAAATAAAAATAGAAACTGTCATACACTGTGGGGTTGATACCCTTAGCCATAACCTAGACCTGTTATTCCAAAAGAAATGAACAAACCAGTATTAACTCCATAAAAATAGGCAGTAGATTTAATTAAACCTCTTAGTACTGAAGCAGTGAGGGAAGATGATGTCCTGAAGTGGCAGCCTTCAAACCACCCTGTCAAGAAGCTTCCTTAAAACTATCAGCACCTTGGCAGTGTCCTCAGGGTTAACAAACATAGATGATTTAGGATCAAAGGCAAAGTAAGTACTAATGTTCTTCTCATCAAAATGCTCTGTTATTTGATCTCTTCATTTTATATTAAGGATATCTCACTCTGATCTTTTCAGCCAATCTCATCTATGTTACATGGCATCGAGACAACTCAGCTTTGAAGTAGGTCATCACAGGCAAACATTTCAAAGTCCATATCAGAATCTTTTCAAATCAGTGTTAATGACACAGTTTTGCCAGGTGGCTTGTGTATGAATGGATTGGTATGAATGTTGATGCTGATGTCAATAATTCTGCATTCTTTTGGTTTGTTTTCCCAGGCTGATGATTTTGTGGTGTGTGTGCTTACATACCTCTATTTGATATTATTTGCTGTGGACTCATGAATCTGAAAGACAGGATCAAGTGATACATCCAATGCACCAGTCACAGAAAGCAAAAATACCACAAAAACTATGGTGTGCTTTGATGATTAAATTGAATAGCTCTGGGCTTCCTTAATCTCCTCTGAAATGCTTATTTGATGGATAAGTTTTTAACAGGTTTAGTTTTTTTGCTTCAGAGAGGGATTTTCTATTGGTAAAGAGGAAGAAGGTAAACAAAGATATCTGTAGGGATTTGTCAGTCTACATGTCTCAGTTATTCTGATCTGCTTGGACAGTTTGCTGTGGAAGTAGTGGCTGTGGCACAGTCAGCTGTTCTGTTCAGTGGGTGTAGTGGTCTCAGGGAACTAAAATGGTTTGAAAATCAACAGTTCTGCGTTTAATGTTAGTAATTTTAATGTTTCATTTCTTGCAGTATTTTTTCTTTTATGCTGAAATCATTAAAAGCTGTCTGAGATAATGACAGTTATCAGTGATTGGTCAGTGTTGCTGCAGCAGTCTGCACATGTTGAAGGTGCCCGGTGACAGTCTTGCCTCCACTGCAGCTGACAGCTGTGACCTCGTGGGAGTAGCATTCCCTCCATTCTGAGCCCTTCTGAAAGCATCTCTTAGATTTCTATGAAATAAAAAGTTTAAAGTTAGTAGTAGTCAATGCTATTTAACATTAAGCTATATGCCCACTCTCAGCAAAGGTTTATTTTCAGATCTTCTAAGCAAGGTTTAACCTTTTTTTTGTTAAACCGCTTTCTGGTTTCTTGTGCTTTACTTCATTCATATTCTGAAAAATCCTTTTCTGCATGAAAGGTGTCTCAGATCAGTTGTAGAGTTCTTCTTTCCCCAGTGCTGAACCTCCTTTGAACAGAAGCTATCTTCAGTATTGAATTTCACAATGGTTTTTCAAAGCATTATAAAAATTCTCTGCTGGAAGATAGGTTGTAATCTCAAGATTCCAGGAGTTAGTTAAGACTATATCTATTCTGTTTTGGCACTCTGCCAGTAAATTTCCTCATGAACATATTGCTTGTCAACAAAATTTTGTAGGTAAAGCAAAATTGTTTTAAAAAAATTTAGCAACCTGTGCGTGAATCTGTTCCTGTCCTTTACTGGAATTATGATATGAAAAATTAGTGACATTTACTGCTCTTCTGTAGCTGTTACTTGTCATGAGAAGTGGAGTTGTGTATGGCTTGGATCTGAATATTCAAAGTTAGACATCAGCATTATTTTTGTGGATAGATAACACTATTTTGAATTTTCAGTTGTTGACTGTATGGTGTGTTACTGCTAAGTAGTAGCTGTTAACCGCACATGACTCTCAGTGTATAGGGAATGCATATGGAAGACTTCTGAATCAAGTCCAGTCAATCTTTCAGTCTGCTGGTGTTCAGACATTTCTTTTCAAAATAACTTGGCTTAGTATTGCATCCTTACAATGTAGTTTTGTATCATAGGATGCAGTCGTTACCCACCTTTCGGGGGAAGAGGACTCCTCCACTTTTTGTCTCTCGGTTTCTTTTTCTAAAAGCATAATTAAAATGTTCCCTCCATTCAGAAGTAATCTTAATTTAAAAATCATCTAATTATGTGCTTTATTCAGAGAAAAAGCTCCAAGAAGATGAAGATTGCATGGATAATGGCTTGTAGCATCAGACTGCAAAGTGATGTCACATACAACATGGTTACCCTACTTGTTTCATTGGCTGAAAGTTTTAATCATAGCTTTTTCTTCTGACTAGTGACATATTAAGTGCTCAAAATGCCAGGTCAAAGGTTGGGGGATAGTGGTTTAACTAGAAATAACTCCAAAGGTGTTATTTATACCTGAGAAAGATCTCAAGGTTACTTGCAGTTTCTGCGGATTTTTTTTCTTTGTGTTACTTTGGTATTGTGTTGGTTTTTTGTTTTTAATGCAGCCTGATTATGAACATTTCATTTGGCATAAGCAGAGGTTGCATTTTAGACAGACCATTGCTTGTATCAAACCATTAAACATATTTTTCACCACATTTCATGCACTAAGATATTTTGATTCTATTTAGTTATTTTGTTTTCGGTGTGGCACTGTATTTCTTTAAAGTTTAGCTACATAAAAGAGCCCTCTGCCGAGCTGCACAGCTTCCTGTCAGGACTGCACCCCACCCTCCTTCTTGAAAGACTAAGTGTCTTGCTGCCTGTAGTAGGACCAAGTCTTCCCTGGGATCATGGCAGTAACAGCTCATCTGCTGCTGCTGCTATGTTTGGAGTGTGGTGTTATGCTCTCCTTTCTCCTTCTTCAAACGTCAAGTGTGATGTCGGGTGTTCTGTTGTGTCTTCCATTCTCTCTGCCAAAAAGCAGAAAGAATAATATGCTAGAGGGTGGTCACTCCAGTGTGTTAAAGCAAAACAATGGACTAATGTGCTTTTGAAGACAAGAGTGGCTGTGATCATGGATGGAGCACTCGCAGGGCGAAGCGAGAGGACTCTGCTGCAGATAATGAGTGAGCTCTTTGTTTCTTGTTATTGCTGTGGCTGCTGCAAACACAAATATTCATTGCAGAAGAGATGGCAGCAATGTTTTCAGCTTGCACAGAGGCAGCCATATCTTGTCTAGAAGAATTTATGAAGAGGAATGGGATAATGGATCCTTTATTCCTGAGCACATGACTGAGTCCTAAGGAGAAGGGTACATCTTTGTATCTCATGACATGGGGAAAGAAAACTCTAGGTTAATTAGAAACAGTATTCTTAAGGAGAAATTATTTCACCCTTGTTTTTTCCTTATTGTCTTTGAAAACATGGAGCTTCCTCCTCTGCAGCACTCACTAAGAGCCTAATGTTTCCTACCACTCCCATGGAGGGACTAGGGACTGCAAAACCAACATGCTCTTTTCCATGCTTTCACACATCCTTCAGGAATGTGATAGTAGAAATGGACACCTTTATTCTGATGTTCCTCTCTTGGCAACAGTGTTAGTTTTTTGTTGACTGTTTTGTCGGAAGTCTGTGGTACTGAGGCTGCATTACTTTGGTTTCTGAAAGTCTTCTGTACCTTGGGAAGTAAGCTAAAAATAATAAGCTTACTCATTACAGTATACATTTCATAGGACTTGAGCTCCCTGAGTTTTCATATATTTAGAGATATTTAATACATGAAACAGAGCCTGTCACCTACAAGTGAAAGGCTTGTTATGTTGTTGCCCATCTCCTGTGTTAGGCAGCTCCTGATAGCAGACCAGAAGTTTCATATTTTAGAATGGTACAGGGTAGGATTTTTTCTGTTTGAAATCACACAGAAGGAATGAAAGAATACAGCGCCTGCCAGTCCTGTGAAGCAATTGGGTTTGGCTCACTGCAGGAACTGCCTGTGTAAGAGGAAAGTTGTTATCTGTTGTCTCATTTAAGCCTAGATGTTATGCATTTGACTGAACTTTTTCCACATCCTAGTGCTCCTTTTGACCATGAGCATCTGTGTAACTCAAGCCACCTCCTGACGTGCAGAGCTGCAGGCTGTCCTTCATGCACATCTTTCTACTGACAGTGGACTCTGGAAAGGGAAATGGGGGAGTATTTCTTCTTGCCTTTCCAGCTGGAAACCTTAATCACTACTGCAAGCCAGCCTTGGCACCACAGATGTCCGTCAGAAGCATGCACATCAGGCTTGATGGCTTCTGTAAGAAGAGGTCTCATGGATGGGTGTCTTCATTTTCCTGTGGCCAAGGCTGGCATTTCTGGCAGTTCAGTCTTTGTCACCTGGAGTGCACACAGCCCAGTGTCGAGCTAAGTGGTTGTGCTTTCCCACTGAGACTGACAGCTTGGCATATGTGAACGTGTGAACTGTGCTGTAGTCATTCACGCCTATTGCGTGTGCTAAATGGAAGTTGAGAACACAAAAATAGGTGGCTTTGAGCTTCTCAACACTTTTCTATTCAATTTAATTCAGCACTCAACCATTTCAAGTAATTTCCTTTTACCAAAATGTGGAAAATCTGCTTCAACTAATGCCTTCACTGGGTTAAACAAATCCCACCTTGCACTCATTAGCTAAGATGTAATAACCAGCTGAACCAAACCCAACCCTCCAATATTCCCTATCCTACCCCCTCATCATGTACAATATCCAAACATATTTTTTTAATCATTATAAAAAATCACATCACATTACCCCCCAATCACACCCCCCCATTACATACCAAAAATCAACCACCCAACCTCCTCCTTCCAAAATTAATAAAAAAAAAAACCCCCCTCTCCACTCACCCCTCACACCATTCCGACACAAAACTTTCCACACTCCCCCCCCCACTAAAAACCCTTCTACAAAACACCAAACCCCTAAACTCCAAACAGCAGTTACCTCATCCATCCATACATGATATCATCCCTACACAATACCTAACCTTACATATCATACCTATCTCCATTACATTTGAAATTCAGACCAAACCATATAACCCTCATATCACATACCTCAAATTTACCACCCTAAACAAATACCAAACAACTACACATACCCTATATATACCGTAAATCTAAACATCACACCCCATCACGACTTATCTTTCACACCCCCCCCCACCCCCACCCTAAAACCCATGAAAATCAAATTACCCACCATCCAACTTCATACACCTACCATAAATTACCTAAAACACTCACTCAACATTCCCCACACCCATCACCAAACAACCCCATAACCAACCACTATATATACAATCTACCACCATAATTTTAAACATCACAATCTCCTATCTCTCCCCCAATAAATCCACTCCATTCTCAACCAAAAAACCCCATCTCTTCAACAACCCTCTTTTATTACACAAACCTCTCTTCCAAAATATACATCCTTATCAATCCAAAAACTCACCTCCCCACATTTCCCTATATCTACTCACCTTTCTCCCCTAAATCATCATCCAATATAATCAAACCCATACCTCATTTCAACATCCAAATACATCTCTCACAAAACTATTTCAATACATTCAATTACTCCTCCCCCCCACCCAAACACCCCCACCTTAGCGCAGATGCACGTAGTGAATAGTGGTAACAGGTACTTTACTGTAGCCAGATTCTCTGGAGCAGCTCTGCTGGCTGGCTGGACTGTTGCAGCAGCATCAGTCCTGACTGAGGATCTTGGCTGCAGGCAGTCCAATCAGCCTTCCCAGCAGCTTGGGCACTAACAGCCTTGTTTCTACCACATGCATTTCTGTTATTGTTGCATTGCTAACATTGCTGGTGGAAGGGTTGTTGCCAAGTTTGGGACACGAAAAATAAGTGTCCTTGAAAGAACAGCTGGCAGTTAACATACCTTTGTGTTTCAGAGATGAGCGAAACCAGTCCATCATTGTCAGTGGGGAATCTGGAGCTGGAAAGACCGTCTCTGCCAAGTATGCCATGAGGTACTTTGCCACCGTCAGTGGATCTGCCAGTGAAGCCAATGTTGAGGAGAAAGTTTTGGCCTCCAACCCCATTATGGAGGTAAGACAGCTACCACACTAACCCCCACCCTCCAGCTGTAGTTGTTATTCTGAGACTAACATAACCATTCGATAAAAAAGGCAACCCAAACTTTTCTAAGGCTCAAAGAACCTTGAAATATATGTCAAAATGTTGTGTAAAATCCAATCACCAGGAGGTGCTTTAGGCATAATTTTGTGTAATGTTTTATGAAAGACTGAGAGAAGATGGGAGGTAAAGTTTCAGTAGTGTTAATGTATTTCACACAACAAAGTAATTTTATATGAATACTACATTAAATCTGTTCAGCTTTTTAACACTGGTAGTAACAAAACTGCTGGCAGAAGAGTGTGTAAAATTCTGAAGAATATTAAAAATTCTGATCTTTCCCACTGTATGTACATCATACAGTGAGGGCAGGTAGACTATACTTTGAAGAGAGTTGTTGAGTAAAGCAAATATTCAGTTTTAGGGAATGTGATTAGGGAAGATAGACTGTGAAAGCAAAGTTACATGAGATGTACATAATTTCTTTCAGAGGGGAGAACATGACATAAGACATAATTTTGCTATAATTAGCTCAGACTAATGTTTCAGTTCTGGAAATTTCTGTAACTAACTGTAGTCAGCTTCCCAAACCATTGGCTTGGGAGCATTGCTGGTAACAATAGACTATGAGATAACATAGAATCATAGCTCCCTCCTGCTTCAAGATCTCTATTCTCCAGGAAGCTCATGAGATGCTGTAATTCTGATGTTATGGCCAAGCGGAAAGCATATCTTAGGCCCACCTGAATTGTTTTCTATGTCTTTGCCTATATGTATATGCTCAAGTTGTAGCTGAAGTTAAGGAACTGGCTTAAGAAATGATTCATCAAAGAGAAACAGTCTTAGGGGAATTTCTTGAGAGAAGTAGCGCTGTCCATAGGCACGCAGAAGCGCATACGTATGGAGAACCTAAAAACATGCTTAGGACAATCTGATTCCTTCAGAGATGTTTAGCATCTTTATGCAATAGCATGAAATGTTAATGGATAGACAGGAGTAAAAGGAGTGCGTGCAGTGAAATGTGAAATGCAAAATGGTGCCATTGTTTTCTTTCTCAGGTATTTTTTTAAATGAACTATGTTTTATTCCTTCTTTCCTCCTGGCATGAGGAGTTCATGATACTCAAACTATAGCTGCCCCATCACAGTTGTGTGTGTTCTGTCACAAGGTAATTGTGCCTGGTTTGTGGTGCTGTGTGGTGTTTTGAAACTGTTGGGTGGGATAAAAGAAGCTGTGCCATGATGGGCGGTGGGCTGTACTGCTGAGGGATCCAAATGTCCAGTTATGGGAGAAAATCCGGAGAGCTAAGCCTTGCCTTGAGCTGCACCTACCCCAGTGGGAGCAGCCTGGGCAGCAATGTCAGTTTCACAGGTGTGAGCAGAGTACTCCCTTCACTGCTCCCATGGTTTGCAGCAATCTTCACACCATCTTTGGCTGCGTTGAGGTTTGATGCACAGCTAACAGGACCAGGGGTGCCTTCCTCTGCATACCACAGGTGTGGTACTTGGGGCCAAGCAGGCTGCCACATCTTCACCACCTGTCTGCTAAGTGACAGCCGCAGTAGGAGACTGCAGGATGAGGCTTCATTTTGCTGTGTGTTTGCTGTGTGAAATACAAACTTTCTACAGGTTTCCCTGTGCTACTTCTTTTGTTTGGTCTCAAAATCTAAACCAAATATCCTTCTGTCTGACCTCTTGGACCCCATGTCCCCAAGAGTGGCCATCAACTCACCGTTAATTGTCTGATCTAATTTCTAAAGCAACAAAATTTAAACTGAGGACTAAAACTTTCCATCCATACCTTTTCTTATCTGATAAAAACAACGGTGGTGCTTTACTTTTATTTTCTAGAGATAATAGCAATTTCATAAAGCTGGGTATATCTAAAATTTCACTTACTTTAAACATTGTTATAACTGGATAAAAGTTATCCTTTTAAGTTCAAATGCTTGGACTTCAAGTAAGCTTTTAGAGTGAGTGTTGTGAAATTTGTTGTTGAAACAGACTCTAGGACAGTAAAATTAATGTTTTAAACTATACACCTGATAAATCAATAGAAACAAAAATTTACCTGTGTAGATTAGGAAGGAACTGAATGATTCGTTTTGGAAATGGGAAACTCCTAATTTGCTGAGTAGGTTGTAAAAATCTTAGGAGCAAAAGATACTGTATTTTTTTTTTTTTGTAAATTTCTATTTGGACAACCTAAGCATCAGTATTTTATGAGCTTACCATCATTAGTGTCAGAATTTCACATCATCTTTGCTTATGAAATACTCCATAACATCAAGTGAGCACTATATTTTTCTAGCAGCTATTTGATTAATTAGTTTTGTGGTCGATGGCTATACACAATTTTCCTATTGCAAATGTAGAAATTGTCAAGGCTTAAAACTCAAAACTCATCTTTACATGTAATTTCCTGCCTCTCATTCTTTGTTATTGTACATGCTCTTAAGCAATCTTAAAATAGCAAAGACTTTCTTGAATGTTTTTATAAGTAATACCTTTCAAAGTAATAATTGGTTTCTAAAAATACTGTAATACTATGCTGCTACCACCACCACCAAAATCACAATAGCAATAATTTTACAACAGAATAAATGCGATTGGAGTATGTTTGGTTGGAGTGAATTCTGAATTTCTGAGAACTCAGAGATGCAGTTTGTTCCTGTGGTGTTTATAGCAGCCATTCATCTGGTGCCCACTTTGACATCTGCTCAGTCAGATCTGCTGCTGCTGCTGCCACTGCTCCAGCTCTAATGGGGCTTCGGAAAGTCTCATCCCCACCTCCTGTGCTGTACCCTTCCCGATTCACTGGGGTCCTGTTTACAGAGCTGGAGTGCCCATAGTCAGCATTGCAATGTGCTCTAGATTGTTCCCAAATTTTATTTCAGTACAGAAACTCTGGATGGCTGTGGCTGTGTGAACTGGGAAACTAGGAGGCGGATAGGACTCTGTGTTCTTTAGTTATGGGGCACATCAGAGTTAGGTATACAGAGTGGCATGTGATAAAAGGCACTGTATCATGTCTGCATTACTCCAAACATCCTTTTGATACAGAGATATCTTCAGGATTCTTATAGGTGATGTATTGCTATATAATGTCTAAAATCTGATCTAATTGAGAAGAGAAAATGCTTTTCTTTGAAGTTCAGAGTGCTGTGATTTTCATGCCTTGAATTCTGATCTATCCAGTTGGGACTTGTGAAGTGAATGCTAATGCTGATGAGGTAAGGGCAGAGGTTCACCAAGATCATTTAAGAACTACAGTCATGATTTGCCCTGGGTGTCCCAAGACCACATACTATCGAGGAAATACATTGAATATTGTTTATTGTGTGTGAAGCTGTACTGAGTTAATCTAAGCAAGTTAGGCATATAGGGCAGCATTGAAGACTGTCTCTGAGTCAGTAACCAGGGTGCTATGGAAGGATTTCAGGTTCAGGAAAATTACATGAGTCTGTACATGTTCATTTTTTATTATGTTTAGGCACACAGTAAATATTTTATAATAATATGTTTGCAGAAGTAGTTTGGAAATGTGGTTGATTATAGAGTAGTAACAATAATAGTAATAAACTGTTGGACAGGTAGAACAGAGGGACTGTTTGCTGGATTGTGAGCATATGATAGGTAGATTTACAGAGGTTGCAAGTACTGCACATATATAAAACATACTATTATACTTTTATTAAGTCCTTAGAAGAAATCCGGGTGTATGTGAGCATTCTGTTAGACTCTAATTCTTTTTAAGACACTTCAGAGAGCAAAGAAGGATTTTTGGCTGGAAAATTAGACTATGTAGAAGTGAAATAATTGCTAGGAAGACCAACTCCCAGTCTTGTGTTAATGAAATTACCATATTGATGTAAGTTGCTGACCAGGTGGAGATTATTCTGTATTAAATTCTTGATTATTCTGAAACCAAGGCAAAATTAATGTTAAGTGTTTATGAGCTATGTAGATAATTAAAGAGATTTGATAATCTCTACAAGCTGTTTAACCTTTACAGTATTCCTTTCTTTTCAGTCTATTGGAAATGCCAAAACTACAAGGAATGACAACAGCAGTCGCTTTGGGAAATACATTGAAATTGGTTTTGATAAAAGGTATCGAATCATTGGTGCTAACATGAGAACTTACCTCTTGGAAAAATCAAGAGTGGTGTTTCAGGTAATACTGATGCAATCTTCTCATTGTATATTAGACTGACTATTCTAAAAAAAGAAAAGCTGTTGCTTCCTGATATTAGTTCTCTCTCCTAAGAGATGACTGTGAGAGTGTATTTGTTATATAGTACATGTGAGGAGAGGGGAGAAAGGGAAAACAAGGTCAGCCTTTCATTATGTGAATTATTTGTAGTTGTAAAATGTGCATAAAAAGGCTGTGTAAACATGAAATTCTTTCAGTGCACTACTAGATAGGAATTTGTGCTTACAATAGTATTATACCCACCCATAGAATCCTGATCTATATTTAATAGTAATCCACAGTTCTCAAAGTGAAATAATACATTTTATTTTTTTAAATGAAAATATTTGCATGCTTCTGGCTGTTGAAAATGGATTAAATTAATCAAGAAGGAAATCAGAGATGCTGATTTATCTTTCCTTTTTCCATGCAGCTTCTATGCTCTTAACATTTTCTTTCTTAGATAAGGCATTAAACATAGTAATTCTGTTCTACTCATGAATGTTTCTGACACTTGTGAAAAATAATCAATTCCTTTCTTTTTAAAGGCAGAAGAGGAGAGAAATTACCACATCTTTTACCAACTTTGTGCCTCTGCAGCATTACCTGAGTTTAAAGCTCTGCGATTAGGTATGAAATCCATGTATTTTGTGTGATGCAATTGGAGGTATAAAGCAGCATCTCTGAGCCGTGGAACCAAGATAAGAATTGCCAGCTCTTAAATTCTAAACTTTAAGTCCTTCAAGTACTAAAGTATATTGAAAGAAATAAGATGTTAGATCTCAGACTTTGTGGTTTTTAGATAAAATGAAAGTAACAGGTTTGTTAATTCAGTGTACTGTAATACATTGCAGTTGTAATCATTAAAACTTATGATGTCCTGGATTTCAGAGTAGCTTTCTGGTGGCAAGGGTGAAATTTTCTTCTCTTGGTCTTTGAAAACCTTTTTTCTATGACTCTAGCTACTAGACAGTTTTGTCATTTGTGGTATAAGCCCCTGAAAAGCTTATTTTGCATCTGCATACTTTCACTTGGGGTGTTAACAACAAGTACTTTACCATTTTGGCTATTGTGGTAATCACAAAACTGACAACTGAATGTTTTTCATTTTCCACATTAAAATGTTGGTAAAGGAAAGGTTTCTCATTTAGCAAGAACTAGTACTTTGTAAGAGAAAAGCATGATGTCCTCAAGACAGGCAATCACCTCATCATTTTAGAAATTCAATATAAATTTCAATGTTTCTTCTGTATTTTTAAAAGTTAGCTTCATAGTGGGAAAAGTGCACAGCCTTCCGGTGCTGATTTCTAAAACACCATTCTGGTTTTAAAGTGTTTCTCTGCTCTTCTGTGCCAGCCTGGCACATACAGGATGCACATCTGCTGACACAGGAAAGAAAGGAACTGATGTAATTAGAACTAAAGAAGCCATTTAGCAGACTCGTCTTTCAGTGTTCTTGAAACCGTGGTGGATCAGAAGAAAAGGAGTCTGTTCCCACAGCTGGAAGCACGGCCACTGAAACTGTAGGAATTTACACAGCACCCGGGAGAGCTACTGCTCTCCCAGTGGAGCCCAGTGCTGTCCCCAGAGTGGTATGAAGTGATCAGTTCTCTACCCACAACTTTTCAGCTATAGTGTTGACAGATACTTGTAAGAATAGACTAGACCATAAATTAGAAATAAGAAGAAAATTAGCAAAACAGAATTTTTTTTTTTTTTAAATATCCTGATGCACAAATAGCATAACAATATCTGCCACATCATTCCAAAGTGCTGCTGCTGTCAACCCTGTGCTTACCACTTGGGTGGTTGCCTCAGACTGGAAAAGCAATTTCTTCCAAAGCGATTATTCCACACGTGTGGAAGCCTTAACCAAGGTTAAGGAGAGAATAAGCTTGAGGGCCTGTTGTAGGAACCAGGTAGCTTAACAATACATATTTGCACTGTTAAATCTTGAAAAAATTCTTCTCTAGAATAGGTGGGTCCTATGAGCCAGAAGGACATATTTACACTGTTTTAGAGATGTGCTGTGAATTTCTGTATTAGTGTGTGTAAAAGATTTGTTTTTTCTCTTACAGGAAATGCAAATTCCTTTTACTATACAAAGCAAGGTGGAAGCCCTGTGATTGATGGTGTTGATGACGCTAAGGAAATGGTAAACACCAGGCAGGCCTGCACTTTGCTAGGTAATTTGTAAAACACAGTCGTGTCCCAAATCCAATATATTAGCATGTATTTTCTACATTGTTTATTTTTTCTCTATACTCCGTTGTGTTTAAAAACAGGAGAGTTTTAGGTCTGAGATATTTCAATTACATTAAGAAGGTATTTAAATTGCAGTGGAATTAGCATATCTAGTGCAGGAGAAACACACATTGTATGAACACAAATGGTGGATTCCCTTGGTGTAGCATATACAGTGTTGGAGGTCACTGAAAAAACACTTTGAAACAGCAAATTAAACAGTTTGTTGCAATGGCTTTTTTTGCATCTGGTTATAAAATATTTTTTCTGCAAGTGGAGCAAAGCAGGACTGTCAAATGCTAAATAAAGTCTCTGAAAAAAACACCATGCAGTGGTCATTACTTTTTCTCTTGTCAGCTGCAGCACACAGTTCTTTATTTCTCTTCCCATTCCAAAAGTTTTGTTTAACATTTTTCAGGGATTAGTGATACCTACCAGATGGGAATTTTTCGAATCCTTGCTGGCATCCTTCACTTGGGCAACGTGGAGTTTGCATCTCGGGATTCTGACAGCTGCACTATTCCTGTGAGTAGCAGATGAGCTGAAGGGCATGGTTCCTACTCGGACAGTTCTACTTTCTGCTTGTTTGCAGGGCCCTCTTCTGAAGATGAGTGACAATATAAAAACACAGGCAACGTTTTTGTGTATTTTGTTAACATTTTAACAGTTGTGGGTTTTTGCAGATGGATTCAACTCTTCTTAGTTTAGAAGCTTTAGACAGTACTCTCAGTCCTGTAGCAGTGGCTGCCTTAATTCTATTTGAAGAGCATAACTGATTGGTCCTAGAAAAGTCTGCCAGGCCAGGCTAGCTTTGAAGTCCTGGGCAGATGTCTGGATCTTTATGTTCCCACATGAATACAATCCCTGCCTATGGTAAATGCCTTTCAGGATTATTTTTTGACTTAATGCCCAAATGGCCTAACTAACTGTAAAGGAAATGCTTCATGAAGTCCTCTGGGATGTCTAGAAATGAGCATAGTGTGTACACTTAGGATTTGTTTGACTCATCTAAGTATCATGGGTTTATCAGTCCTTTTCCACCTTTGTGGAGATCAGTAATGAGGACTGCATAGTCTGATCTGAAAAAACTGTCATTCTGTGAGGACCAAGGCTTCTTACTGAAAAAAGATCTGGTTTGTCACTCTTCTCTTCCTTGGATTCACAAGTGGCCAGTTTCTGTTTTGACCTTTCCTTAATGTCTACCATTAGATGACACAGCCTTCATCTTTCTCTCTTCAAACAGTAGCAACAGTTTCAAGGTAGGTTTTTTCCCTCATTTTAATGTCAGCTGCTCTCTCAAGAATTTGCTCTAGCCAGTTCTGCAGTTGAGACGACAGGTCCTTTGTTGGGCCGCAGATCAGTGTGCCTGGACTAACGCCAGCTGCCCATGGAAAGCTGCTGTGAAACCACAACAATAGTCTGGTTTATTTTGATATGTCTTAAAAAGGGTTTGCACTGCAAAGAGAGTGTTAGTTAATGATCAGAAGTAGGAAGCTGATGAGCCCAGGACATGGTGAGCTAGGACATGATGAAAATATGACAGAGTCATAATGGTTATCTCCAATGCAGGAATCCCACTGAATGAGCTAGTACAAAGCTACAAGTTCCTCTGTAATCCAATCCTTACATGGTAAACATCTAGCAGGTGGCAGTGAATGTCTGCTCAGTGGAATCTGCTACCTGAGCTGTGCTGTTCTCTGACAATAGCTATGTCATTGCAGAGCTCTGTTGCCATGCACATTGGTCTGCCTGGGAAGCACTGGTGTGGTGATGCAATGATGGTTTTTCTGGAAGCTCAACAAAGGGCTCCTCATGGTGCTGCATGAATGAATCAGTTTGGTTAATGTCAGCTTGGGTAACCCTAATGTGGCATTCTTTTGTATAGTGTTCGTTATTATTATTATTTTATTACTATGTTCCGAGTTAAAGTGGTATGGCTGAACTGAAAGAAAACGTTCTTGGTTAACTGGATTTTGGAAGTGTAACAGCGCTGCCATGGGACCTGTATGCTGTGAGGACTGCGAGAAGCCCCAGAGAAGTCAAAAGGATGTGGAAATAGAAAGATAAACTTGATGTACCCTCAAGCTACTGAGCATGTAGTAACAGTCCGCTGTAATGTGTCCTCATCAAGACACTGCTTGTCAGTGTGCTGTTATCAGGTGCAAAGTGAATGTGATGAGGAAGTAGCACTAGGGGAGTTCCTTAGGAGGCAAGACCTGTCTGTCCTAAATTTCTAGCTTTCGGTTTGCTTGTTAGTGGTGAGGTATAGTATCAGAACTCATTGAGAACTGCATAAAAATCCGTGTGTGCAAGCCTTGCTAGTTGATTTTACCCGGTGGTTAAACAAAGGCTATTTTTTTTGCTTGTACAGTCTGATTTGAGAGTTAGAGGACATAAATCAAGTTCTCCAATCTCCTAATATTTATCTCCGGAATTTACCGAGAAATAGTATGTTAAATACTGAGACCAGAATGCTGAAGCCCTTCCTCTTCATTCTTGGCTTGGGCTGTAATGCCCCATGGCCTGTCACTCCCTGCTGTGGTTGTATCTGAGCAGATGAGAGCATTGCTCAGGAGCTGGGTACTTGGGACAGACTGGACCGTTCTGTCCCAGGTACACAGCTGTTGTTCTGTCCTGCATTTCTCTATTTCTTCACTGAAAACTGAGGCAGGCAGTTAGAAGAATTCTCAATACTAAGTCCATCCCTGTGAAGCTAGGTGATTCATTTTTGTGAAGGTCGTAGGTTCACTGTGGGGGTCATACTGGTGAACACCAGTATAGTAAAATGCCATTCAGGAAACTGATTCACCAACTTACTTAAGCAATGTCAAGGTGATGAGTGGGTAGGGGACCTGTTACGTTTTGAAGGAGAAAGAGCTGAGGAAGTTGCTGATGCTGCTTATTGTTGGATCACTGCAGGTAGGCCGTTCTTATGATTACATGAGTGCTAATAATAATACTGTTTCACGACTTAATGAGGCTGTTTTTATTAGCCCAAGCATGAACCCCTCACCATCTTCTGTGACCTCATGGGTGTGGAGTATGAAGAGATGTCCCACTGGCTTTGCCATAGGAAGCTCGCAACTGCCACTGAAACCTACATCAAGCCAATTTCTAAACTTCATGCCATCAATGCCAGAGATGCACTTGCCAAACATATCTATGCTAATCTCTTCAACTGGATTGTAGATCATGTGAACAAAGCCCTTCACGCTACTGTAAAACAGCATTCTTTCATTGGAGTGTTGGACATTTATGGGTGAGTCTTTTTGTCAGAGGTGTGATGACTCCTATGTAATTATCTTACTGCAAAGTATCTTTGTCTTTACCATGCAGTGCTGCGTAGAATACATAAAACCCCAAGCCCTTAGCAGCTGCTTATGCAGCTTATGCTGAAGGAAGTAGGTGTTTAGTTTTGACATGCTGTCTAAGATCTTTGTCTTGACTTTCAAGTTTGACATTTATAGTGAGATTTCAGTTTTTTGCTGTTGGTAGTTCCTTTATGTATTGCACTGGAGAAAGTGACAAGGGAATTGGCATCTCATGGTGTAACAGTGTGTGAGAGCTGAAATCCCCCCCAACACTGACAGTGACCAGGCTAGCTCAGTCTGGAAGCAAATGAAAGCTGTATTTACCAGCAAATCTACAATCTATGATGAAATGCAATGAATATCTACAAATACACACTATTCACCACATTTACAAATATGTACAATCAACAGAAAAGCACAACCGAGCCCCCTTTGCTTCTCCCATGGGGCCTTCCCCAAGGGGCCTCCCCCCCGGCCAGAAGGAATCCCCCCAGACTCCCCTGGCTGAAGGCAGAGAGTCAAGAAGGAGAGAGAGGCTGTTAGACTTAGCTTGTCAAGGTCAGTGTGTTATCTTCAGCCAGAAAAGAAGAAGAAGTAGCAGCCAGACTGAAGCCCAGCAAGCAAGCCGAGTCAGACTCCATGAACTCCCCAACCTTGCTTTGAGTAAAGATTCTTAAACATTTCTATCTCTCCAATGGAAGTGTTTAGAATAATCATTATTTTGTTTTCTTACACCCAGCAGTGATTTATTTACATTCTTTAGCTTTCTGTGTCGGTGTGAGCTGAAATTCCCCCCCCCACCAACAATAACCAGGCTAGCTCAGTCTGGAAGCAAATGAAAAGCTGTATTTACAAGCAGATGAGATGCAATGAATATGTACAAATATACAAAATTCACAACACTTACAAATATATACAATCAATAGAAAAGCACAACCAAGCTCCCTTTGCTTCCCCCCCAAGGGGACCCTCCCAAAGGGGGCCTCCCTCTCCCAGGAGCTTCCCCCCCAGACCCCCCTGGACAGAGAAGCAGAGTTTAGTTAGAGCAGAAGGTTGTTAACTTAGCTGCCAAGGTCAGTACGTGTTATCTTCAGCCAGAAGAGAAGAAGAAACAGCAGCCAGACAGCCCAGC
Source organism: Indicator indicator (assembly GCF_027791375.1). Classification (NCBI taxonomy): domain Eukaryota; kingdom Metazoa; phylum Chordata; class Aves; order Piciformes; family Indicatoridae; genus Indicator; species Indicator indicator. Next base: position 10,113,105 of record NC_072025.1, read on the forward strand.
AACTGCCCCCACTGCAGAACGCAGAATGTGCCGAATGCCTGCTTTGTTTTGGGTAATAGTTCTTAAACATTTCTATCTATCCAATGGAAGTGTTTAGACAATCGTTATTTTGCTTTCTTACACCCAATAGTGACTTATTTACATTCTTTCACTTTCTCTGTTTTGAACTTTGCAAGGAAAAATTAAAAAGACAGTTTCAAACCATCACACTTTCTCTGCTTGAACTTTGAGAAGAAAAAATTGAAAAGACAGTCTTTAAAACCATCACACATGGTTCTTCCACTGTGGCACTTTAGAGGGGACAAAGATGACTAACATGCTTTCTAGGAACATTAGTCCCTTCCTTGTGTTCCTCATCCCTGCCTGAAGAGGAAACTTCACCAAATTGCCCATGTACTGTCATTTGCCATTTCTGTGTGCTTCACTGATTGATTGAGGTTGTTTCTGTCTGGAATAATGCAATGAATGTGACTGGAGGGAGGGAATTAAAAATTATAGGGTCATTTAATCTGGTTATTTTTTCACTGCACTACTAATTTTGATGATCTGCTTATTTTAGATTTGAGACATTCGAAATCAACAGCTTTGAACAGTTCTGCATCAACTATGCCAACGAAAAACTGCAGCAGCAGTTCAATATGGTAAGTAGGAATTGACCGGCATTTCCTCTTGCCTTTCCCCTCATCCCAGTCCATTCTGCTAATTGGGTCCCCAGTGGCTGCGATGAATTCCTTCAGTCTATTACCAGCTGTCCTGGCTGTGGGCTTTGGGGGATGGGGAGAGATCGACTATCTCCTAGAAATAGATTTTGTGACTAACCACTGCTCTGGGACTATTTGACATTCCGATCACAGCAACAATTATAAGACAGAAGCAGCGCTTGGCAATTAAGACCAGAGATGGCCTGTCAGTGAGGACACACCGCAGTTGAGGTTGGAGTTTGCTGTGCCTCCATGACCTCCAACAAAAGCCTGTGTGCAGGCAGCAGAGAGCAGGGCTCTGTTGTTGGGAACCTGCCACTCATGCTTCCTGTCCTGGTGTCATCTTTTGAGGGTTTTCAGCCACATTCCAAAGTTGTTGATGGACGTGTGGCATGAGACGCCTCTTCCCCCTCCTCCAGAGAGATCATGATTCTCCCTCTCTCCTCAGCCTTAGTGACGTTTGTAATTATATATCTTACCTGCATAATGATGAGGCAAGTTATTTCTGCCAGGTCTGTTGCTAGGCTGTGCTGCAGCATGGGAATAGCTTTGAACTCTCCTTATGAACATAGCTCCATGGCAGCGTGTGCTCAAAAGACCGAATCCTCCTGCACCATGTTTCCTCCCAGGCAGGGATGTGGATCGGGAAGTAAGCTGGGTGCTGGAGCGGAGGCTGGGCTTTCCAGTCCTGGTGTGCCCTTTCTGTGCTGGTAGTGCTACAAATGGGTTCAGCTGCGAAAGTGGGATGTCGTAACTGCTAAACACAAGGGATCCTGGAGTTTTCTCAGCTCTGCATCAAAAATCTAGTTGCTGTAAGAATTGTAAAGGTTTTCCTGCACTGGGGAGGATTAACCCCATGCACCAGTACAGGTTAGGAGTTGACTGGATGGAAAACAGATCCGTGGAGAGAGACCTGGGAGTCCTGGTGGACAAGAAGTTCACCATGAGCCAGCAGTGTGTTCTTGTGGCCATGAAGGCCAACGGTGTCCTGGGGTGCATTGAGAAGTGTGTGACCAGCAGTTGAGGGAAGGTTCTTCTCCCCCTGTACTCTGCCCTGGTGAGGCCACATCTGGAGTACGGGGTCCAGTTCTGGTCTCCCCAGTTCAGGAGAGACAGGGAGCTACTGGAGAGAGTCCAATGGAGGGCTACAAAGATGGTGAAGGGTCTGGATTGTCTCTCTTACAACGAGAAGTTGAGAGATGTGGGACTGTTAGCCTGGAGATGACTGAGAGGGGATCTTATCAGCGCTTATCAATATCTAAAGGGTGGGGCTCTGAAGGATGGTGCCAGTGTCTTTTCAGTGGTGCTCAGTGGTAGTACAATGGGCAAACAAGCACAGGAAGTTGTACCTAAACATAAGGAGAAGCTTCTTTGAGGATGATGGAGCACTGGAGCAGGCTGCTAAGAGAGGTTGTGGAGCTTCCTTCTCTGGAGACTTTCAAAACCTACCTGGACATGATCCTGTGCAACCTGGTCTAGGCAAAACTGCTTTAGCAAGAGGGTTTTACTAGAGCCTTCCAACCTCTACCATTCTATGATTCTTTAGTTAAGATCACTGTCCCTGTGTTCACTTCCTTGTGGTGCTGCTGTTGTAAGCACTTGTCTCATGAAGGACTTGGCAATGGGGCATTTGTAATTGATGCCTGGCCAAGCCACCAAACCCAGTACTGGTATAGGTGAACTCACTGCAGGCTGCCATGGAGGTACACAGAGTGGAGGTTGTTTTAAATTAAAGCCCTGTATCTGTGGCGGCAGCCAGCAGGTCTTCATGTGTGGCCCAGGGTGCCCTGAGCTCAGCTGATGGGGAACTAGCCAGCTGCCATTCTCATCTCCTCAGCCTGCCTGGCCACCCTTTTGCTGCCTGACCACCCACAGCCTGTGAGAGAGATTAACTGTGAAGACATTTTTCACCACGCAATTGCCTCACAGAGGAGAAATGGTTTTATGCTTTCTTGCAGGACCTAGGTTGGGTATGACTTGTAGGTACGACGCTACTGTTGATGTTCCATCAGGAATTCTCTCGCCGTGTAATGCAGGCGTTAAGCGCTGGGGTGGGAATGGCTCCCACGGGCACCATTACGGAGCACTGCTCTGGAAAGGATGGTGTTAGGCTAATGAAATAAAAGGGATAAACCGTTTTGTCAGGGTAGTTTTCTGCTGTCCGGCAGATGTGTGCCAAAGGGCTGCAAGCTGGTGTTTGTGGGCTTGTGCCCTGAGCTCCAGAGGCAGCTCCACCATTCCAGGTGTTTATGGCAAAACCCAAAAAGTGCTCATGCTATTAAGACCACAGTTTGCCTGTGTAGCATAATCTTTTTTTTCCTCAAGTTTTAATTCATCTCCTCTGCACATTTCATTAAAGCTATGTGGGCTTTTTGTGATAATATTTTTGGTTGAATACATACATAGATTGTTACTGATCTTCATACCAGATAAATCTTCCACAGAATTTTGCTTGAAGAATTTCTTGTACTAATGCTCCTAGAGTGATTCTTGCAGGTTTTTGCAGGAGTATATTTTAATGCAGTGCGTCATCTTAGGAAAAGAACAGCCATTTAAGGGAAAATGGAGCTCTGTTCTTTTACAAGGAAATACAGAAGTATTTATAGTGAAATTTTACTTGAAATAGATCAGTATTCATCACTTCAAAATCATAAATGCATGGCACATCCCGCTTTATAAGTTGCTGATCTTGCACTTGAGGATTTTTCTGGGTTTTGTGGCTTGGTTTGCCTTTTTTTTTTCATAAGAAAAAGGAGCTTACAGTAATTGTGGGACAATATAGTAAAAGGATGGGAGAAAACAGACCTTATTTGCTATGGATGAACACTTTAATTTAGTCTCTGTTTTTAGGCCAGGAAAAAGGTTAATTTATTTTTCATGCACTTACATCTTAAAGGGTTTATTCAGTTGAACTAGTGTGTCAACTTGACAGCCTGGATTAGTGTGCCAAGATGAATTCAAGTGAGAGTTCGATGTGTTTATTCTACATTTTATTTCACAAACCCCCTGTTTCCTTTTTGCCCTATAGCATGTCTTTAAACTGGAACAAGAAGAATATATGAAGGAAGAAATACCATGGACCTTGATTGATTTCTATGACAATCAGCCCTGCATCAACCTCATAGAGGCCAAAATGGGAATTCTGGATCTGTTGGATGAGGAGTGCAAGGTGTGTGTTCAAGAGCTTCCGTAAAGAAAGAGGTCATCAGCTGTCCTGCTTCTGTGGCCACACAGGGAAATGTCATCTATGTACAGCCATCATTTTGACACTCTGCTATTAAAAGGATTTGGAGATTGTACAAACAGAATTGACAATTACAGGAAGAGAAAAAATGGGTTTAGTCATGCTTTTTTCTTCCTCCTCTCCATCACGTGTCCACTTCTGGGTCTCTGATCAACCTTTGTTTTGACTCTGGCAACTTTCACTTTCTTTGGTCATGTCAGATTTCTCCAAATTGCCTCTCACTTGATATCTCACCTTTTGTCTTTGACCTTAGTTTAATTAATGCCAAGCCATGTATAGGGGATGGCATGTGGTTTCTACTGGAGGGGAAGCCCGTCTTGGGGTTATTGTGTATCATGTGGTGTCACAAGCCATCTCTATGATGGTGGGTGAGTTCTGACCTGCTGAAATGCTCTTCAGTCCCACAATGCAGCTCTAGGATCCCTGCCTTCAGATGTGTGATGCTGGAAGTGTTACTAGTGTCAGATGTGCCACATAACAGGTACACTTGCAGCTGGCTGCCCCAGTTTGGACTCTTAGAAAGGCAAATGGTTACTGGCTTCCTTGCTTATGGCAGTGCTTGGAACCTGAGGCGTCGAAGTTTGAATACAAACCACAAAACATTGTTCCCCATCTTCTTAGTTTCTTTTGGTACTGAAAGTTTTCAGGACATCATGAATGACTGTGTCCTCTCTTCTGTAGATGCCAAAAGGCTCAGATGACACTTGGGCCCAAAAACTCTACAATACTCATTTGAATAAATGTGCCCTCTTTGAAAAACCACGTATGTCAAATAAGGCTTTTATCATCAAGCACTTTGCTGACAAGGTAAGGACTTTTCCTCTAGTACCTCTTTGTGTGGATGATGTTGCTGATAGTGTGCATGGGAGGGGATCCTAGGGTGGGTGGTTGGTGTGGGCAGTGACTGGGCAGTGGCATCCCTGGCTCTACTCAGCTCCTTGCAAAATATGTGCCTGCCTGTACACTCAAGCAGGAGAAGAAAGTTCACCTGGCAGCTGTGCAGAGCCAGGAACACAAACAAGAGCTCCTGACTCCTGTCACGTCCTGTAACCACCAACCGTTCTTTTTGAAAACATAAGAGCTTAATGTGCATGTAATTCACAGCATAATTATATCAGTTCCAGTTATACTAAGGAATTACACAAAATAACAAATCATGTATCTCACTGCAAATACAGAGCAACAACAGAATGATGTTGGTTTTGCTGTCATCTTAATGTGCAAACAGGAGGGAGGGAGGGAAGCTGGACAAGGTCATCCATGTGGAGTGTGTGCATTGTTCAGCTCCCAGGACGCATCAACAAACTGAGCAACTCCTCCACTTAAAATAAACAAGTTTAAAATCATGCTTAAGTTAATTGTCCCCTTATACAAAGAATATTGTCAGCTTTGTCAAAAAGAGTTCTGAGAAGCTGTGGGATTCTTACCAGTAGGTCTGTACGTGCTGCCTTGGGGACTGGAGGCCCTCATCTGCCTCCCTTGCATTTCTCCCAAGTTCTTGGATTTACACCAAGAAGAAGGATCCTGTTTGGTTTGAGTCTAGTCTTAATGAAAGCAGCAAGGATATCTCTGTACTGGTTTGGATTCATGAGTTCTGTTTTATTTGGTGGATGAGAGAACAAGAAGGATTTCATACATATTTCACATACTGTTCATTAGGCTAAACTTTGATATTTGGAAGCAAGGCTTCACTGCACCTAGGCTGAGTGCCAAAATAAGGGAAAAGTAGCTCCAAGCAGGTGTTGGCAAAGCTCTAAGCTCTGATGTGTCGTTGCTAAGCATTTGTGCTTCCCTGTGAGCTTGAATGCATACAGACAGACATCTTGAAGGAAACAAAGTAGTGCTGTAGCTGGCAGGTTAGTAAGGGCTATGCCTTCGGATCGTCTTCTGTGGGAGAAGGCAAAGATTTTGCTGCCCTCTCGTGGCAGTGAGAACATTAATGGTACCCGAGGTGGTGTTCAGTGGATCTTCAGTTGTGGAGAGACTTTATAGACATTCTTTGCCTGCCTTCTTCCTCCCCAAGAACCTGTTTTTTATCTAGGGCTGTGTTGTCATGTAAACACTGATCAATGGCTGCACTGGGAGAGGGGCTGCTAACAGCTGTCTGTCTGACTGCTCTGAAAGAACAGAGTTGCTAAGGAGGTCTGCTCTTGTATTTTAGAGTCTGCACTTCTGCTGCTGCAAGATTGAGGAGTTAGCGTGAGACACTTTGTGAGAGTTAGCACACTTAGGTTAATTAACACCAGATTCTAAGATACAGGCTTTTGACAATAATTTGTGGGTTTTGTTCAGCATTGAATTAGGAAAGTGAAATAAATACTATGGGTTTTTTTCTGATGCTCTAGCTGTTCTTTGGTCCAGGCAACTCTGTAGCCCTAATAGAGAAGTGTTATTGCCACAACATTCAGACTCTTTATTGCTTCTGGTAGAAATACTGTTTCCCGAGTACAAATGAGGCATTTTCATATGCTACAGGCAGATCTACTTATTGCCTCTTTGCTAATGAGATGAGGTACTTTGTTCTCAGTTTTATCTGGATTGCATACAGTTTTGCAGCCTTTTGCTTTGCCAAAGGAGATATTCAGCACATGCTTTGATTCTCCACTTTTACTGTCACCATTCTATCATGCTGTTGTAGCACAGCATCTCTCAGCAGAGAAGTATATCTGTTATAATGCATTCACATAATTTCTGTATGATCAAATGTATTCCCTCTTTGAGGAAAGTCTGTATTCGGCAAGGGTGCACTTGGGAGCTGATATTTTCAATATCCACAAGAATTACCTGTTTTAAATGTGGGTGTTACAGCTGATGAATTATACGCAAAATATTCTTATTAAATAATTTTAACACTTAGGTTTTTGTAAAATTATGGTTTTCAGGTGGAATATCAATGTGAAGGCTTTTTGGAAAAGAATAAAGACACAGTTTATGAAGAACAAATTAAGGTCCTAAAATCAAGTAAGGTTAGTATTACGTTTTTCTGCTGCAATTAGGAATCCTTGAATTAAGTATCATATAACATTTTTTATAAACCTGGGAAGTATTTCTCTCTTTGTCCTGGTTTGAGCTAGAACACAACCAACTCTCTGTTCAGTGATTTTATTTTTCAGCTCATTCTCTTCTACGTGACTGCACTTTCTGAAGTTAATGGCATATTTTTGCAGGCAGTGTCTGCTTCTAGAAGCAATAACACTGATGTTTATAGTTACTACTAACACTTAGTATGCAGAAAGGCTTTTGCTTATGCCTGCTCCTGTGGAGATCAAGGCCATTGCTAAATCTTGTGTGCCATGTTGGGGTGCTGCAAGTAAAAGGATTGTAAATAAGTATAACTCACACTTGTGGGGATGAGCAGACAGAATAAATGACCCAAAACTGACCAACAAGGTATTCCATTTCATCTTTGTCATACTCAGTATACAGCTGAGGGATCACAGGCGTCAAAGTCTTCTATGGCTGGTGTACTAAGAGGACTCTGTTCTTCTGCCTTTGATCACAATCCCTGAGTTCCTGAATCCAGTTCTTGAATCCGGTTCCTATCTCCTGCTGAGTCCTGTTTTGACTCTGGGGGAGTTCAATATTGGTTTTGTATACGTTTCATAATTTTCTTGTTAATATTATTATAATTTTTTTTAATTGTTAATGTTCTTTAAAGCTGTTTTAGATTGTCTTTCCAACCTGTAAGTCTCTTCCTTGTTCTTCCTTTCTGGGAAGGGAGAGGGGTTAATGGCATCTGTCTGTTTGTGTAGTGGCCTACCCAGCCTTAATCCTTGGCACCCTTAATATCAGAACAACTGAAATTGAACATAGTTTGTATTTTATGTAGCTGTTTTTATGAATTTAGAAAGTCCTGTAACCTAGTTTTGCTCCATGTAATATCAGTCTGTATTTAGTCACTGTTTGGGTTTTTTGTTTATTTGTTTATTGATTTGATTTTGGGGGTTGTGGTTTTGCTTTCAGGGGGGTTGTGGTGGGTTTGTTTGAGGTTTTTTTGATTGGGTTTTTGTTTGTTTGTTTGTTTTTACTTTTCACAAAATTTTAATGTATTTTATGTAAAGGCATCAAGGACTTCTAAGATACTATATTAGTATAAGAAGGGTTAACAGTTAAGCCCTTAATTTTGTAATCTGAAAAGAGAAGCTGCTTGTTTATGGCCTGACAATTGAGCAAAAAATTTCTGGAGGAGAAACAAGTTCTGTTCCAGAAGCATAATGAAGAAAGGAATGCAATGTATAGACCCTAAGGACACAAACCAGAATTTACAGAGTCTTGCCTTCTTGATATCTGTGAGAGAAAGATAACATCTGAATTGAAAAATACTGTGTGAAGAAATATTACAGAACAGGCCTTCAGTGGCACTGTCTGCCTTTTTTAATGGCAAAAACGCTAGTTGTGCTTTTCTGAGATGTAAAGGCAATTGACTTGACATTGTGCTGTGGGGAGTGTGCTAGCTGTAATGGCCCAGGAAGCTGGGTATTAAGGACAGGCTGTCTCTCCCTGGAGAAGAGGAGGCTCTGGGGAAACCTAATAGTAGCCTTCCAGTACCTGAAGGGGGCCTACAGGAAGGATGGAGAGAGACTGTTTCCAGAGACCTGCAGTGAAAGGACGAGGGGCAATGGCTTCGAATAAGAGAAAGGCAGGTTTAGATTGGGTATCAGGAAGAAGTTCTTTGCTATGAAGGTGGTGGAACAACGGAACAGGTTGCCCAGGGAGGTGGTTGAGGCCCCTTCCCTGGAGATGTTCAAGGTAAGGCTCAACAAAGCCCTGGGCAGCCTGACCTAGTGAAGGATGTCGCTGCTGACTGCGGGGAGGTCGGACTAGATGACCTTTGGAGGTCCCTTCCAGTCTGGACCATTCTATGATTCTATTTAAAATGATGCTGTTCTATCAGGAAAACCAACAATTTTCACTTCTCTTTCTATTCTGAGCAGATATATGAGGGTAAATGATTCAGACATGTAACGTAATGAAAAACCACAGCAGACTTTCTGATGTGAGAAGTGTTTGAGAAGTGGTTTGGGTGAAGTCAGGTGCTGTGTGTGTGAGAGGCAGGTGGCTGCAGCTCTACCACAGCATGACAGTGTGCTGCGCAGGGCCGAGGTACAGGGGTGCTCCAAGGGAGGTGCTCTACTGAGGAAGGGACATAGCTGCCATCAGAGCATGACAACAGCTCAGGGAGGCTCAGCAGACTGAGTCAATTCAGCCTAAACACTAAGAAGCAAAATGGTTTCAAAGGTAAGTTTTACTAAAACCAGTGTTTAAAAAAAAAAAAAATTAAACTGTGAAGAAACAGATTTTCCAGAAAAGAATGTTTAATTTTTATTTTCCAGCAGTAGTAGTTGTAGTGGGATTGCATTTCTCATTTTATCTTTTTTTTTTTTTGTTGCTCTTTTCTGGGTTTGCTGTGCACACTCAACAGAAGGTAATTCTAAATGGAATGCATCATCTGCCATCCTGCCCATGTCCACTCTTCACATGCAGCTTGAATGCTTCTTTGCCCTCCACAGTGCATGACACACTGCTCTTGGCAGGCACTGTTGTGTTTACCTATTTATTTTGGCCTTCTCTATAAGTCAGCCCACAGGACCTCTTTGAACTAGTTCAGTTTCCATGCATGTATCATGAAAGCGACACAACAGTCCTCAGCCTTTATGCTTGCTACTGGCATGATGTTAAAATCTTCTGTTGTGGCTCTGTATGGAAAGAAATGATCTGTAAGATTGTTAGCAGCATGTCTGTTGTCTAAAGAAATTACAGGGGTAAAAATGCTTACTTGTTTTCTACCACAGTAATTATCTGCCCTTTGATCAGTGTTTTCCCTTTCTTTGAACACTCCTCCTGTTCTGCAAAACAAGGAAAATTGATAAGGTGCTAAACCCCAAATCCAGACAAAAATGTCCCCACAGCGTGGATCATCTCAGCAATGCTCTCCTGTTAACCACACATTGCTCCTTTCTTCTTCATGCAGTGACTGAGGCAGTGTCTATGAAAATGGTGCCTTTGAAATGCACTTCCCCAATTTTACAGGCAGGTTTTCCCAGGGTTGGAAAAAAGGAATGAGACTTACTTACTGATAGTTTAGAAGAGTTATCCGGTTGCAATCCAGACCCTGGGGACCCCATTCCCACCTCTGGTGTGTGAAAACACCAGGAGTTTCATACAAAGCAGACTGCATTCAAGGAAGTTTCTGTATGGGATGAAAAGGCTGTAGCTTGGATGCCTGTGCATACTGACTCACTCCATCTGACTATGGGCAGCTAGCAGAGTGAGATGGTGGTGGCCCAGCTGTCCTGAATTCTTTGTTGAGTCAGTGGAAGGAGATGGGCTAAATCACCCTCTGGAAATGTCATTCTTCCACCAGCTACAGAGGTAATCTAAGGTGATCATGTTCCTAATCCAGCAAACTCAGGTGAGATAAATCCAAGCTGTGATACTCCTTTTTTAGTTCAGGATTTTAAGATACCTTTGTAGCATTCATAGTTCTTACATTATGCTGGACTGCTGTGCTGGGAGCTACTGAGGAACATTTGATGCCTTTTGCTAGTCCATCTGGCACAACCACAGAGCACAAGTACCATTTTGTTGTGCAGCATGTTTCATTGGATACTGTGCATGTTCACCAAGTTTTACAAGGCAAACCCATTTTTTTTTTATTTTTTAGGTTGTACTTAGCCCAAGCACTTTCTAGTACTGAAAATTGCTCCTATCTCTTGGGAGAAAATGCACAGATGCTAGATAAAAGATTATTCATTGACAGGTAGAGAAGTTCAGATTTCTTTACTCTTACAATGGTTCTGAAGTGCTGTAGTTGTGAGTAGAAAGACCTACTGGTGTTATTTTTAGTTATAAGTTACTTCAAAGCAGCTATTATATATGGGTGTATTCTGTAGCTGTTGGAAAAAGAGAAGCAGCAGCCCTGTGTGATGTTTGGAAAGATGTTTCAGGTTTTTCCTCCGCTCCCACTGGCCTGAGAGTAGATCTTCAGTCAGATAAATTTGGCTAATTTTTTGTTGTTGATGGTTCCTCTTTTAAGTTGATTATTACAATTTGCAGTGATAAAGCAGGAATATTCTTTGTTGCTTGCTGGCATATTCAGTGTCCTAGATATTTCTCAACCTCAAAGGAGTGTGATGCACCACTGGAATATGAGAGGACCCTGTTGTTTCCTTCTTAGATCAAAGCAGCCATATATAATTGCAATTGGTACTTACGAAGCTGCTTTCAGTATCTAACAGTTTCACATGGAAGCTATTGCTGGCTCTGTGGAGAAAAAAAAATCAGAATTTTATCTTCAGAAGGAGACTCACTGATCAAACCCACAGAATTTCAAGTGTTCAGTCATGGCCCATTCACTATCCTACTGGCTTGAATGCTTCTTTGCATTTGTCCCCACATGGATTTCAAGAAAAACCTAGTGCTTACAAAAACTGAGCCTGGATTCGACCTACCTTAAGCACAAATGAGTACAATCACTCCTGGATTCTTATCCTCTTTTTTTTCTGCTGTTATACCAGTTTAAGCTGCTGCCAGAGTTATTCAAGGATGAGGAGAAGGTCCTCAGCCCAACATCAGCAACCCCTTCAGGGCGTGTGCCTTTGTCTCGGACAGCTGTAAAACCAGCCAAGGCCAGGCCAGGTCAAGCCAGTAAGGAGCATAAGAAAACTGTGGGACATCAGGTGAGTTGAAGATGAAGCTCCATTAAATAACCTCAACCTCTCTCTGTCTCATAGGTCTCAAGGTGTGCGGATGCTTCTTGTGATCCCTTGTGATTTTGAGATAGGTGCATCTGATTATGACTTACAGCAGTTTTAAGCAAATACATCCTAATTACTCGTGCATTTTAGGTCACAGTTTTATGGAGCTCAGTTCTTCATGTGGTGCCAAACCCAAAACTCAAGTTTTTCAAAATAGATTTAGCATGCTGGGTGCTGAGGAGCTTTGAAAATCTTACACTGGTTCTTTTTGATTGTGTGCCACGTTGTTGGACTCAGGTCCCCAGAAAACTTGGTTCCAGTTATCAGTGGGCTAAACACAAAATAACCATCTATATGTGCCAGAAGTAGATTAGAAGGGGGGTTGGCTGACACCCTGTCAGGCTGTGCAGCCATCCAACGTGTCCTGGACAGGCTGGAGAGCTGGGTGCAGGCAAACCTCATGAAGTTTAATAAGGACAAGTGCAGGGTCCTACATCTGGGGAGAAATAACAACATGCACCAGTACAGGTTAGGGGCTGCCCTGCTGGAAAGCAGCTCCACAGAGAAAGACCTTGGAGTGCTGGTGGACAGCAAATTCTCCATGGAACAACAATGTGCTCTTGTGGCCAAGAGAGCCAATGGGATCCTGGGATGTATCAAGAAAGGTGTGTCCAGCAGGTCTAGAGAAGTTCTTCTACCTCTCTACTCTGCCCTGGTGAGACCACACCTGGAATCTTGTGTCCAGTTTTGGGCTCCCCAGTTCAAGAGAGACAGAGACCTGCTGGAGAGAATCCAATGGAGAGCCACGAGGATGATTAGGGGACTTGAGCATCTCCCCTGTGGAGAGAGACTGAGAGCCCTGGGGCTGTTTAGTCTTGAGAAGAGAAGACTGAGAGGGGATCTCATAAATGTGTATAAATACCTGAGGGGTGGGTTTCAAGTGGAGGGGGCCAGGCTATTCTCAGGTGTTCACAGTGATAAGACAAGGAACAATGGGTTCAAACTTGAACGTAGAAGATTTCACCTCAACATGAGGAGAAACTTCTTTACAGTGAGGGTGACGGAGCATTGGAACAGGCTGCCAAGGGGGGTCATGGAATCTCCTTCTCTGGAGACTTTCAAAACCCACCTGGATGAATTCCTGTGCAGACTACTTTAAGTAACCTGCTCTGGCAGGGGGGTTGGACCTGATGATCTCTGGAGGTCGCTTCCAACCTCTGATACACTGTGATACTGTTCAGTACTCAGATTTTATCTACTTGCCAGCTTGTACCACTTTGCATTCTTATTTTGCCTGCGGCTTCCAGGAAGTCTATGTGGGTAACTCTTTTTATATTACTGTAGGACAGCCTGGAATATAAATTAGCTGTCAGGGACTGTAAATTCTTTGTATCAGGGTCCCCTGCCATTTCTTGAAGATGAACCAGCCACATCTCTTGGGTGCTTGGAGTTCTGATAAAATCACCAAAAATGCCTGGGCTTTGTCTGCTGTTTTGGGTGGTTGTCAGTCCCCTAAAAAGATGTTAGCACAATGTCTGTGCAGTGCCATGAACCAGTCACATGGCTAAGTGAAAATCAGGGAATTCAGAGAATGTTTGATTTGGATATTCATAGTTTCTCTCTAATCTTTCCCAAGCAAGCTGTGTCAAGCTATAGGTGGAAACATGAATGGTTATTCATGCTGCTCTACAGAATTCAAATCTGCTTGGCATGTGTTCATGGTACCAGCTACAGATTCCATTCTGCAGTATATGCAGAAGAACAGTTATCTTTTTTAAGATGAACTTCATTTCTGATTTTGCAGACAGACAGTAATCTGAGGCTGGTAGAGGCCTCACAATTTTGTTGTCAGGCTGGAACTATGAGTTGCAGTGATAGGGATGTTGTCATACTGCTCCTGTCAATCAACCATTTATATTCACGTGTGAATTTATAGAAAGCTAACGCAAAAGTGATTTTTATTGTAGCTAGTGTTGAAATAGAGGTTGTCTTAGACGACCTTCTGTTTCTTCAACAGAAAGAGGGAAATTCACAGCAATATATTTAAAGCATCTAAGATGTGCTTTCATAGTTTTCTTTATCTATTAGGGTGTTCTGTGGTTAGAAGGATTTATTACAGTATGTTAGGTGTTTGTGGTCCTCTTACTTCTTTAAAAGTAAATCTCATGAGACTCTTGGATATGGGACTTTCAAAGTTCACTTCTCTAGGTCTGACATTGGGATCAGTGGAGCTGAAGACACCGATAGCTTTTTTCTTTTACCACTCTGTTGATTTTAAATTTTATTTACAATTTATTTAAAATCAAATGTCTAGTTAGTAATATGCTATGGGGATTAGTCATGAATAGATTAGATTAGATTAGACAAAGATTAGGGCAGATGAAACAGAAGCTGAAAATAACTCAGTCTCTATCCCATGCTTTTGTAATTTATTACATGCTGGTATGGGAGCATTATTCCTGTAAAGCCTAACATTTAAAAGTCTCACTGTTTGTTCACCCAGAGATGGCATCTGAAACTAAAATCTATTGCATAACAAAACCAAGCTGTTGTTTATTACCAAAGGCATTATTACAAATAAGCAAATATCCCTTATGTCTGCTTCCTGAGATTATCTCCAACATGGCTGAGCTTACTGAGGCTATTCCCTGATATTTTTCCCTTTTTCTTTCTCAAAAAGTTTCGAAACTCTCTTCATCTGCTGATGGAAACCCTGAACGCTACAACTCCACACTACGTGCGCTGTATTAAGCCTAACGACTTCAAGTTTCCCTTCACGTAAGCTGATTTGTCTGTGGTTCCTGTAGCCTGTGCATGGGAGGCAGCTGCCTGAGGCCTTGGAGCACTGAGGTTCTGCTGAACCTTGCTCGCTCAGGCGTGAAGCTCTCTGTCATCTTTCTCGTGTTATGGACTCACTATACATCTGTATGTGTACCAACAGCAGGTGATATTTTGGGAGGAATAAAGGGTGAAATACTTCCTGACAGGGTTTTTTTGGCTTTTTGGTGATATATGAGACGAAAAAGCAGCATTTTCAGTGCTAGCTGTTTTAAATGTGACTGGCATTTAGCACAGTTCATTTGACATCTGCTACAATTCGCTTTTACAGATTCTGATGTCTTACTTCTTACCTTTTTTTTCATATATGAACTTGCTTAGAGCACTTCTCAAAAGTCTGCTTAAAATCTGTGACACCCATGGCTGTGGGGCAGGCCAGTGGGAAGCAGCAGGACGAGCAGTTTGCAGCAGACAATGCTCTTGGACAGTTCCCCAGGCAGACTGTCCTTTGTTACTGCTGAGTTGCAGAAGCACTAACTGAACTCGTTAACCACCATCACATCCCACCCCTGCTTCCTCTCTGTGCCACTCCTGTCCTGGGTGTGTGCAGAGGCCCCATGTAATGCAAAATGAGTCCCACACCCACAGATTCTTTTTGTTCCTATGTAGATTTGATGAAAAGCGGGCAGTGCAGCAGCTGAGAGCTTGTGGTGTCCTGGAGACCATCCGAATCAGTGCAGCTGGCTTCCCCTCCAGGTGTGTTCGCAGATTTTTAGCTTGTTTTCAGTTGCAGATCTTTTTAAGAGAATTACTCAATTTTGGGATTGACATGGACTCTGTCTTTGGGACAGGTGGACGTACCAAGAGTTCTTCAGCCGTTACCGTGTTCTGATGAAGCAGAGAGATGTCCTTAGTGACCGAAAGCAGACGTGTAAAAATGTCCTGGAGAAGCTGATTCTGGTACTAGCCTTAGTGCTGAGAGCATGTGGGATCTGAAGGAGTAAAGATAGCCTCCCTTACTCCCTTGTAGCCACATTGTTTCAGTACTTGTACAAAGCACTAAACCACCAATATTAGCACAGGAACTAGAGTTTCCCAGTGTATCACAGGACAGGATGATTTTAAATGTGGATGGGTTGAGAGTGAGCATTTACCTTGCTTAACAGCAAGATGCATTAGCCACACCTTAAGGAAGGTATAGTTATCTGGAGGTTTTCCAGTGTGGAAGTGTTTCTGTCTTTGTGTATATTGGTGTCCTTCACACTGCTCCTTTTCAGATCCTGTGCAGAAGTTGACCTTTTTCTCTCCTTTCATCCTCATGGAATTGTCTTCCTGCTTAGCATTGTCGCTGTTCTCACGTTTTGGCAGCCTCTTGCGTTGCTTCCTGCCTCCAGTTGCAGCTTTACATTCCCGAGCTATGCCATCCACACCACTGGCATTGCACCTCAGCTGAGATGTTTCTTGGGATTTCTTAAGCAGCAATGAACAGCAGAGGACAGGCAGTCTCTCAAGGGATGGTTCCAGCCAGCTCTCAGTAGAAGGTGGTTAATTAAGACTTAGAAGTGTCAGGTAGGAAAAGAAAGAGACAGAAAGCCAGAAAGCTCACCTTACCTAAGTGCAATGCCAACGTTAGGATGTTTATGGAAACAAAAAAATCAATACTGTGCAGGCAGGTGGGGCTCAGCTTTTTAAATTCTGTGTCACTGGGTGAACTCAGCTAAAGTCTTTTTGTTTACCTGCCTGTGTCCGTATTTATAGTTCTAATGTCTGCTGTTAAATATATCCTAAGCTGTAGCTCTTTGGCTACTGTTGCTTTTAACTCAACATCAAACAATCCACAAAATTACTTTTTTTTTTTTTTCAGTGTACCTTTCTATGTTCTCAGTATTTTTGTCCAAGGAGTACCACAGCCTATAAAACACAGAATAGTGTTCTCTTTCTGGTTTAGTTCTGACATTTCAGAGATGTTTCAGCGGCAGCAAGATGCTTTTTTCTGACTTAATCTTGGTGCAGTAGACGATGCATGCATGTTTGAAGCCCCAGCTGTTTTATTTGTACTCTGTAATATGGTTGAAGATGAGAGCTCACCTACAATTTAAGCAGGAAATTGTGCATGTGCTGTGTTGCTTTCATCCTCTGGGCTCCTTCATCACCTCCTGTAGCCTTCCACGTCTCTTGTAATCTGTGTGGTGTTCTTGTCTAGGTAGAAATCTCACGTTACTCCCTTAGGCCATGCTTGTGGCCCTACTGTATTGATTTGTTAAAAGAATCATACAGAAAATACTCTCCTCCACTACTTAATTGAAGTCCAGGTTTTACTTGAAATACTATGCAGATAGTTTTGCCTCTTTACTAACTGTACTCTGTACTTTCATTTAGTCCTTCTTTTTTTTTTGGGGGGGGTTCTTTTTTTTTTTTTTTTTCTTCTTTTTCTTCACTAACATTTAATGCTGTAACTGATTCTCTTTTTACCTTTGAAAACAGGACAAGGATAAGTACCAGTTTGGTAAGACAAAAATATTTTTCCGGGCTGGCCAAGTAGCCTATCTGGAAAAAATAAGGGCAGATAAGTTGCGAGCTGCCTGTATCCGCATCCAAAAGACAATCCGGGGCTGGCTGATGCGGAAGAAGTTCGTGCGTATGAGGAAGGCTGCCATCACCATCCAGAGATATGTCAGAGGCTACCAAGCACGATGGTAAGCAGCGCCTGTGGGAAAACCAATGGTAGCCTCAATTCACATCCCTTTAAGTAGGACATTTAAATATGAGACATTTGTTCTCTCCTTTCTATACTGGCTGAGAGGAAATGATTTTCCAAAGAAATGAAGGAAATTGAATATAATGAGTGTGTCTGTCCTGTCTGGTTTTGACCTTCCTGAGAGGACAGTAGCACCCTGGGCTGTATGATGCTCAGAACAGTATTTCATTAGTAGGAGCAGAGTACAAAGAGTACTATGAGATACGTTGCAAGTGAGGTAAAGTAGGATTCTTGGCTGAGTCCTTATTGTCCAGTTTCCATGTGCCTTCCTAGCTGGGTCTGTCTGTCCTCCTGAAGAAACTGTTCCTCATCCAGGGTGCAGTTGTGAAAGGAGATACATCAGTCACAGCCATTTGTTTGGATTGCCTTCTGAGGAGTGGTCATGTATAGGCCAGAGAAAGGGGCAGGAGTACAGGTCACATAGTTCAAAAGACAAGGTGATTATGAAGACTGTAAGGATCAGCCTTTGGAAAGAGGATTACATCAAGATGCTTTGTAATTGTCTTGCTGAGAGGGCCAAGAAAAAAGCATTTTCTACAAGTTGAAGTTAGGCGATCATGAAGGTGGCATAGTGGAAATAGCTTTATAGCTGGAGAAAAGTTGGTGACAAATTAAACTGAGTTTATCTTGTCAGTTCTGTAACACAGTTCTTGGAGGAAGTGAGAACGTTGCCCTGTAAAACCTTGCAAGGTTTCTGTTAATTTGTCATTTTGTTGTACTGCTGTACAGTAGAATAGCAAGTAAATATGCTGGATCAGTGACAACTGGGAAGAACCTGAAGTGGAAAATGTAGCTCTTGAGTAAGAGGATACAACTTACAGGATGTAGAAAAATAAATAGTATTCAAGCACTGGAAAATAATCACAGGTATTAAGTATAATGTTTCTCTTGCTTAGCTATGCCACGTTCCTGCGGAGAACACGGGCTGCCATCACTATTCAGAAGTTCCAGCGCATGTATGTGGTCCGCAAAAGATACCAGCGCATGCAAGATGCTACTATTGCTCTTCAGGCTCTCCTAAGGGGTTACATGGTCAGGCTCAAGTACCAAATGGTAAGAAACCATCATGTTTTGATTCTTCACTCTAGCTTTAATTCCATATACCTCCAGGATGAAACTGCATCCTAGCGTCCCCTTGGGAATCGGAACTTTTTGTGGGGATGCTGTTATGTACAGTGCACAAATAAAATACCACCGTGCAGTTAGGAAAAAAGTAAACCCTGAGAAGAATTTCTAAGTAATAAGATCCCTCTGATTGACTTGACTGTTCTTTGGTGTGGATATATACTTGCCTTTTTGTTGGAATTCTTAACATTTTCACCATACCTTGTGTGGTATGGTGGTATTTTTAGCAGTGATCTGACAGATGCAACTAAGTGAAACATAGGTCACAGCAGTACGTGGACTAAAAGCCATCCTTAGGAAAATGGGAGATGATTCTGTGTGCCTGAAGTTAGTTGTGTGAGGATTGCACACCTGCCTGTCCTGTAGCACAGGGTTATAAACCTGTTATATTCCCTCTGAAGAGAGATGTCACATTTCTGGAGGGGTCTCTGTAGAGGGTGGTCAGACTTGCCTGTCGGGCAGCATTGCTCTCGAGTGGTGGTACCACATGAAGTTCTGACAAGCTCACCTGTGGTGTCCTGCTTATATATTGTCCTCCTAAGGTGGAACTGTATTAAAGCTAATCAACAGGGAGAGAAGCACAGGCTCTGCCTGCCAGGGGAAAGTAAACAGGGCTGTTCTGAGTTCATGTTGATAGCCAGTGAGTGAAACTGAAAGGTTGCCCTGTGACAGCATGCTCGGGTTGAGTGGTGGCTCTGTAAGTAATACATGGTGCACAGGTTGTTCATCAGGGTTGTGAAAGGTGCCTGTTGTTGTCAGAGAGAGGGCATGTGTTGTAGTCACATGACCAGTCCAAGGAATTTAGAACAGTTGAATCATCTGTTTCACACATCATGGGGAGAGGTTACATTGTGACGTGCTTCTCAGATCAACAAGGAGTTTAGTTTCTCCATGGCTTTCACAGAAGCTTTCCTGGGAAATAGCTGGTAAATTAAGTAACTCATCTGATCCTCTGCCCTCACTTTGGAGTGACCTGTTTCCTCACTGGACTGCATGGGTGTGAGGATTCACTGGCAGATGAGGACATTACCTGGACAATGGAGGTATTTTATGGGACTGGTTGCTTTCAAAGTTGAGGTGATAATGTTGTTGAAAGCTAGTTGTGTTTGAGCTGTTCAGGTACCTACAGGTAGCCTGTTCTAGCATGTAAGGAAAAGGCAGGAGGCGGGACTGCTAGTTGCATGACATGCAGTCAGGACTTTGGCTTTTGACCTTGTGGTACTTTTGAGAGAGCTATTTCCTTACCTTGTTATACTGTTGGACTGAGTGCTGGTATTTCGAGTCTCGTTGTTCAGCAAAAATAAATGCTGAGGGAGAAAGTTTGCATGTCCTACAGTTTTACATCTTCACCAGTGAACCTTTTAAATTCACTGATGTGGAAATGTTACACTAACACATTTCAGTTCATTTGCTAAGAAGCATGAAGAAAATGACAATGTTGTTTCTGTACTGGTTTGTCTTATCAGCTTTGTGGTAAATCAGCATAAGAATATGAACTGCATATGATCTTTATTAAATTGAAGAAGTAGCATAAGATCTTAAACAGCTTTGTTCCTTAAAATAAACTGTTTCATTTGCAGAAGCTTTATTAAGTGAACTCTGAAACTCTCAGAGCTCTGGAAGCCTTTGGGTTTGGGCAGGCTCTCCAAGCATAGCTGTGGTTGGATGGGATTCAGCTACTCCTGACTTAGAAGATCTCTGATTCAATCAATGGGGGAAGGATCCAAAGAAAAGTGGTAGACTCTTCCTAGTGGAAGTGCCCAGCTATCACACTGATGAAGGTTGCTGGCTTTCTTGACTGGTTTTAGCTATATATTAAATTTTTAAAATTATTATGATTTTTTTAAATACCTCAAAGCTATGATTGAAATGTCTTTCATGAAATAAGTTTAAATTATTACAATATAAACTTTCCAAATAGAATAAATGGAGATTTTATTTTATTCCATGATGGTAAGTCTAAGATATGTCAAAAACCTCAAAACAGAAGTATTTATTTCATTACTGACTGGAACTAGTAACTTGGTCAGCTAGACTGGCTGCTATTTTTAATAGCTGCTAAAATCTCCTCTGGGTTCTAGCTTGGACTAGCTGCATTGCATTTTAAGGTTCATATTGATGAATCCTATGTAGCATGTCAATGATTTTGAGATGTTTCAATGTAAAAGATGCAGTAGAAAAAAAATTATATTTACAATCTTTCCAACAAGTACCATATATTTTTGTAATTAGCTTGGATCTGACATCATCACAAAGGAATGCCTGGGTCTTCAGTGTGCCTCCATTCTCTCTCCATGTTTTTCCTTCTGGTTCCTTCCATTTTATTCCTTGTCATCTACTTTATTCTTATCTTCTTTTTTACTTCTTTCCTTCTTTTTTTTTTTTGGGGGGGGGGGTGGTGGTGTGTGTGTTAAATTAATTCCACGTTAATTTCTTGTTACTCTCCACTAGAAGTTTCTCAGGCTAAGGTGCCTCTATCTGTGCATCACCTTTATACCTCTCATGATGGAATCAGTTTAACTGAGCAGGTGGAGTCTGCAGCTCTAACATGCCTTGTGGTGTGTTTTCTGCCCTGTAGATGCTTCGGGAGCACAAGTGTATTATCATTCAGAAAAACATAAGAGGCTGGCTGGCTCGAGTGCACTACCGTAGGACCTTGAAGGCGATTGTTTACTTGCAATGCTGTTACCGACGCATGATGGCCAAGAGGGAGCTAAAGAAACTGAAGATAGAGGCTCGGTCTGTAGAACGCTACAAGAAGCTTCACATTGGCTTGGAGAACAAGATCATGCAGCTGCAGCGAAAAATTGATGAGCAGGTAAAAAACCCCTGCCCTCAGGGAAGGGAAGACCTTGCTGGATGAAAAACTGGGCATGAGGCAGCAATGTGTGCTCGCAGGCCAAAAAGCCAACTGTATCCTGGGCTCTGTCCAACACAGCATGGTCAGCAGTTGAGGGAGGGGATTCTGCTCCTCTGTGCTGGAACCTACCTGCAGTTCTGTGTCGGCTCTGGAGCCCTCAGCACAAGAAGGACATGGATCTGTTAGAGGAGGTCCAGAAGAGGCCAAAAAAAGCGATCAGCAGGCTGGAGCTGTGAGAACAGGCTGAGAGAGTTGGGATTGTTCAGCCAGGAGAAGAGAAGGCTTCAGTGAGACCTTATTATGGCCTTTCAGTACTTAAAGGGGGTCTATAAGAAAGACGGGGACAAGGTTTTTAGCAGGACAAGGGGTGATGGTTTTAAACTGAAGCAGGGGGGAATTTAGAGTAGATAAAAGGAAGACGTTTTTACACTGATAATGGTAAAACACTGGCCCAGGTTGTCCAGAGAAATGGTAGATGCCCCATCCCCAGCAACATCTATATCAGGCTGGATGGGGCTCTCAGCAATCTGATGTAGTTGGAGATGTCTGTACTCACTGCAGGGGGCATTGGACTAGATGGCTTTTAAAGATTGCTTCCAAGCAAAGCATTCTGTCATTCTGTGAAATCTCATATTACCTTCCTCTGTAGCACTGGGGGCATTCATGGAAAAATGCACTGAATTTTCATTGTAAGGTATCAGTTCTCTTTTGTTCTGAAGAACATTGGTAGAAGAGAAAGGAAGGCTGCAGCAGAAGTGAAACACTAAAGCATCCATCTGTACCTCTCAGCAGTACTGAGAGAAAACATTTGCTGCTTTAAAATCAATATTTCATTTGAAGCAGGTCAGTTGTTCTGTTCAAGGGGAAGGTGAGGTGATCATGTTTGATGTATGTGGGCTCCCTGTCTGATTATAACTGGGGGTGGTAATGTGCAGGCTTAGAGACTGGACTGTTCCTAACCTTGTTAAGCAATTCTGCAAAACCAGACTGAAAGTCTTTTGAAATGGGGAAGGTGCTCTTTTGTTCCTGTGTCTGGGTATATTCTGTAGGGAACTAGAAGGCTCCCTTAAACCAGAACTGCTTCACAAATTTCTGTGCCTGTGTTGTGTTTTGCAAAACAAGAACAAAGAGTACAAGTCTCTACTGGAGAAGCTGAGCAACCTGGAGATCACATACAGTACTGAGACAGAGAAGCTGCGGAGTGATGTGGAAAGGCTTCGGATGAGTGAGGAGGAGGCCAAGAACGCGACCAACCGTGTCATCAGCCTTCAGGAGGAGATCGCCAAGCTCCGGAAGGAGCTGCAACAAACTCAGTCTGAGAAGAAGACCATTGAGGAACGGGCAGACAAATACAAACATGAAACTGAGCAGGCAAGTATGCAGTCACAGATGTGTGAGGGGATTTACAGAGGCCTGGTGTCAACTCAGCTTTTGCCCAGGCTTAATTGCTTCAGTTGCAAGCCTGATATTTTTACAGCGTTTTCAGCAATGTTATACATGTACAATCCTGAATAGGCTTGATACCTAAATAACTACACCTGTGGTAGAGCAATATACTCAGTCTGTATATCATATGTAAATATGTGTATTAAATCTATTCAGATTCAGGTATTGGGAGTATTTGCAGAGCCAAATACTTAATCTTCCTCAATTAGTCAGAGGTAGCACATTCATAAAAAGAAATCATCTTACCTACCTAGAGAGTGCAATCACCCCTATCAGAAATCTGTACCATATGCAGTATTCAAAACTACCGGCTTATATCCTCCCTAATTGAAGCAGATAGCCTATTAAACACATGTATCTGTGCACTGTCTAGTTCAACAGGTTTTGAGTAACCCCTTATCTTTGCTTTAACCATGAACATATCAAACAGGTTCTTTCCTGTCAAGATCACTTGCAGATAATGGTGCAGATTTTGAATAGAGGGAGAGCCATTCCATCCTTATGCAATGCTGCAGTGACACATTTCAAGATCAGATAAATATAAGGAAAAATACTAACTGATTAAGCAAAGCAAATGCATAGTAACCATCACTGGAGACAAATGAGTAACTGGTAAACCTGAGCATGGTTAAAGTGGCACAACTTTGGGGCAGAGGCAAGATGTTAGATTATGGAGTATACCCAGTGCAATGCATTATACATTTGTACTTATTGTAGGAATATTGCTGCTTTAAGGAATAAATTCCGTCTTCTGGACTTCACTGAAAAATACCATGGCACAGTGTTTCAGGGCAGTTCTGCCATCTGATCAGAAATGGAGAGCAGAACATACAGGGGACTGTGCAGTGGGACTTTCAGAAATGTAATTTCAGAAGTGAAGATGTAACTTAGTTCACTGATTCTCTGAAGAACAGTTCAAATACTTAAACTCTTTCAACAAGGATGTTGTTGCTGCCAGAGCTGCTGCTGAAAGATGAACTGCATTCTGAGTCAAATATTTTCTTCTCTCTGTAGCTTGTATCAGAGCTAAAAGAGCAGAACACATTACTGAAAACAGAAAAGGAGGAGCTGAACCGCCGCATCCATGACCAGGCGAGGGAGATAACAGGTTGGCTGTGTTCTCATCACTCAGGTTTTCTACATCATGTTACCTTGTAAAGCCACACTCTACTGCACAGGTTGGACTACTTTGCCTTAGTTTACGTTCCATTTTAGTTATAATAGTTTCATTTCTTTGTTTTAAGAACTCACATGCATCAGAATTATTTAGTTTGCGTTTCTGTGAAGTATTAAGGGTCTGGGGTCTTTTTGGTGAGGTGACTGTTACAAAATGGTTTTTTTTTTGTAGAACGTAAGAAGGCTCTGATATTTAATGCACTTAATCTACTGCAGCAATATTGTGACTGCGTGAAGATTGTGATGGAGGCAGCTGTGATGAGGAGAGTTAGCAAGCTTGAAGTGTAGAGCATCTTCCATTTTGCTTTCCACATAGTGCAGAACATGGCTAATGCCCCTTCTTTCTCTCTTTGAATTACTAATGCAAGACACCATCAGAATAACTGACTTGACTGAGTGAACCCTTCTGTAGTTACCACAATAAGGGTTTGGGCCTTCTTATGTCTGGCTTAATGTTGGCACAAATACCACACACCAGTTTCAAACAGCAAAGCGTTTCACCAGCTTTGTGTCTGCACCTTGGATAGATGTACTGCATGGTAGGTAGAACTGAAGTTCTCACTTTGGGTTTCTGTTCTCCATGGCAGAAACAATGGAAAAGAAGCTAGTGGAGGAAACGAAACAGCTAGAGCTAGATCTGAATGATGAACGGTTACGGTACCAGAACCTGCTGAATGAATTCAGCCGTTTGGAGGAGCGATATGATGATCTCAAGGATGAAATGAACTTAATGGTGGTGAGTGGCTAAACAGCAGAAATCAAAAGCTGTTCACAAATGTGTTTAGGCAGAATCTAGTGGTAGAAGTTAGTAACTGATTCTGGTGTCAGCTGTGTGGTGGTGACCTGTAACCACCACAGGTTTGTCCTTTTAAATGTTGATTAATTAGATTTGCTCAGGCAAAACAAATACATTTAAAATTTGTAGTTGATTTTTTTTCCCTTAAAATTTTATTTTAATTTTCCTGTTTGTGACAAAAGCTCAGTTTCTGCCATGGTATTGCACCTGCCAGCCACCCTTATTTTACTCTGATGTTATTCACATGTGGTGGCGTTGTTTGTACTGCATTCATCCAGTACTAAATTTTAAGTAGTTCTAGGAATATTTTATGTCAGGAAGAATTGCTGCCTGTGCTTCCAAGCTTTTCTTTCCCACAAAATGCTGCATTGTTGCTTGATTCTTCCTTCTGCAGCAGTACTCAATGGTGTAGGATCTGACGTGTCTCCATAGATTTGATTGTGAACTACATTTCATCTTTCATGACATTACATGTCATGAAAGAATTAAAAATATTTACTTTTAAGTTTTGATAGCTGTGAAATAACACAAATATTACAATCTAAATTAGAAGCAGTGAAGAGACAGTCACAGGAAAAACAATATAGTGGTATTGATTTGTTTCATTTGCACTCCAGAGCATCCCCAAGCCTGGACACAAAAGAACGGATTCAACTCACAGTAGCAATGAATCTGAATATACTTTTAGCTCTGAGATCACAGAAGCAGATGACTTACCAGTGAGGATGGAGGTAATGCTAAAAAAGCCCTACAACTTTTCATTGACAATGCCTGAACTCAGTCTTTTTTTTCTCATATGTGCTTTTGAACAGCCTATCCTTATATTGAGATATCTGATGATTTAAATCTGTCTTTTTCAATTTCCTTTATGAAAACATCTCATTCTCTAGTTAGCTGTGGTCTTATATAAAAAGACTTTGTGAAAGTATGCTTTGAATTCTTCTGTATTACAGTAAATACAGATTAGATACTTGGCCATCCAGTGAGTTTACATCTGTAAAATATTTGCTTGCCAGTGTTTGTAAGCACAATCACTCTTTTAGCACAGGAAACCAGTGAGACTTACTGAAAAGTCTGTATACATTCAAGGATTAAAAGTGGCAAGATGGCTATCCACATTCTTAGTAGCTACATGAAATGAGTTCCCTGTTAGGGGAGAGAACCTCACATTGTTGTGCAGATTCATTTTTCTTCTGTTCCACAGAGATAAATAAAACTCCAAGAATGTACTATCCCTTTGCATGTGCAGTGATACCAGTCTCAGGATATTTAAGAGCTTTCAGAAAGATGACTGTCTTGATCCAGCTAATGAATAATAATAATAATAATAATAATAATAATAATAATAATGAGTAATTTGTGGTGCAACTCCAGCCATCCTTAGTATTTTTCCAAGGTAACTCCCTGCTTTGGCCCCTCCCAAAGAAGCAGGACTGCTAACACAGCAGATAGCTATACAGTTGGTGGTCTGACTGCTTGGCAGTTTGCATATACAAAGCTTTTCCTGTGCATTCTAGAGATCTTAACTGTGAGCCAGGGCACAGCTCACTCCATTTACCCTCTGTCAAGGTTAGTTATCTCTACAGCTGATTTTTTGCAAGTTGTCATAACTGTTTTTGAAAGCCTCCACAGAAAATTTTCTACTATGGATGCAGACATCTTGACGTGTTGATGCTGACACATTCTCTGTGGGCTCTTTCATAATTTGCCTTCCCACTTACATTTTTCACCTTGCATGATTTTTTCAGAAGGATGCTCCTACCTTCATGTGAAATCAGGAAGAAGACAGTGCAGCTATATGTAATTGGATTGCACATATGAGCCAAATGTCTTTTCCTTTGGCTAACAGGCTTACTGAATGGCAGTTCTAGAGCCAGTTTTGGATTTTAGAATATAAATGAAAAAAAAAACAATTCACATGAGTGTGAATAAAGGCAGCACTGAGAAGACTAAATATGTATTTATTTAACCCCTTAAGATTTCAAACTCTTAGTTTGACTCTAGAGTAGCAGTATAGATCAATGATGCAAAACTACATTAAAAAAACAGGGTCCATCTCAATACAAACCTATAAACCCAGAAAACTCAAAAGTTTCTTTTTTTTTTTTTTTTTCCTCTGAGCTATTGGTGTGGTTTATGACTCTTTCCCTCAAGAGTAAAAAGAGATTAATTGGAAATGGCTGTGCTTGCTTGTCTACTCGGGTCATTAATATTAATTTTCTAGTTCTTTTTCTAGGCTTCAAAATTTTATGGTGCACTTCATAATAAGTGCTTTGATCTTATGGCTACATAAAGTACAAAATAGCTGATGGATAATTTCTGATGCACCTTCAGATTACAAATGCTGGTCCTTGCCCAGAAAATAGTGAAAAAGTGCTGAGAACAGGATGGATAATTAGGATAATAAAAGGAAAAAACCTAAAGTGTTATGTTCTGGTACCTATCTTTTATGTCACATCCCGCTAAATTAACCACTAAATCTACAACCAGCAGAGAGATTTCTCTGTAGCTGAAAAACTTACTGTAGAAATTATTAAAAACTAAAAAACCCCACAGCCTCTATTGGCAGTTTTTTCTAGGTGAGTCTAACCACAGACTTTTTTTCTCCTTTCTTCCTCCAAACAAGTAAGAATAAAAGGTATGCTTCATTATAGACCTCTTGTCTTCTAGGTAGTCGCTAGTGCTTTCTTTTGCTAGGCTTTAGTCTTAGATATGTTTTATACTAGTAGATCTTATTTTAAAATAGCATTTGACAGCTGATGAAATATTTTAGATGTCGATAGTCAACTCTCAGAATCAAGTAACATTTCTGTATTCCTCTCTTTCCCCAATCTGTTTCCCATCTTTACTCACTGTAGTGCTTCCTTGGGGAAGGGGAATACCTCTTCACTTACTTCTGTTCTTTCTAAAGCAGGAACCAAGTGAAAAAAAGGCACCATTGGATATGTCTCTGTTCCTCAAGCTGCAGAAACGGGTTACAGAGCTGGAGCAAGAAAAGCAATCCCTGCAGGATGAACTGGACAGAAAGGAAGAACAAGCTCTCCGGGCTAAAGCTAAGGTGGACTCCTTGTAGCTGAACAAATGCTGATGCCTTGTTAAATAGTAGCTGTGTGAATGCTGACTGCCTTTTATTAAATCCTTATCTTCATCTAGTACTTGCTTTATTAAACATCAAGGTTTATGCCAGGTACTTAGTACTAGAGACTGGTTATTTAGTTTTCCAAGGTCCTTGAGAACCTCTGGAAGTTAACAGAAACAAAAAGTGCTTGGACTTTGTGTTAAAAAAGACAAAACCCAAACCTGGCTGTTTTTATTAATGAATAGCAATACAGAAATATGCTTAAATGATGGGGAGAATGAGAGATTGTTCATTTTAGGCAGATAAGAAGTATTTCAAACAGGATGCAGAGACAAAGCAGTGGGATTAGAAGTATTTAATAGATTTGATTTGAAATTCTTCTCTGATTCATCTCCTTAACTACTTATAAAGGTATGACACAAGCTTTGGCAAAAGTTTCTTATTACTCTTCCACCAGTGAATTTCTTGAACATCCTGGGATTCATCCTGCTCTGTTTCATTTCCAGTGACATTAATTTATTTAGATTAAACAATTGTGTGACATAAATTAAGAAGTAAATGAAAGAAGACAATGCCAATATTCAAAGTAAAGGACTCAGCAGTACCAGAATGAGTGTTTTCCAGTTTTACAGGAAAACAATTTCAAGTCCCTTTCATTTTCCTGCCTCAACTAAATTAAGGAATAGAAAGAACTGGCTTTTTATTTTTCACATTTGTCTTCCTTCTTTTACAGGAGGAAGAAAGGCCTCCAATAAGAGGTGCAGAGTTGGAGTATGAGTCACTCAAGGTAATTCTAAAAAGGAGGTTGCTGTTATTTTGTAGTGTTAGCATAGAAAATTACATCATCCCTCCTGTTTCAGAATATTAGCTGAAGAAAGTAGCACAAAAAATCCCCAGCAATCATTTTCTTGTAGGATTACCCTTTTTCAGGTGTAACTGAATGTATAATTGGGGCTGTAGAACAAAAAGATCCCCTAAACCAGGAGTTCTCTGTTGAAAAGTTTACTACAGCTTGCAAATTAATTTCAGCAAAAATACAGTGATACATGTAGCCCTCTGTTATAGTTTGAATATTGTATGATAAATAAAAAGTTTTCCAGAGAATTCCAGAATTTAGGAGGATGGACAATCCCAGAGGAATTGGATAAGATACTACAAAAAAACATGTTTATCCCATCCCATTCATCTGCAAACGCTATATATTTGAAGTTACACTGTTTTCCCTCTTTGCTCCCTTCTGCACTTTGCTTTCACTTCTCTTGCACTGGCCATTGTTTGGGTTATCAGTGGGGGAGGTAAGGCAGTGTGGCCTTCCGGCTGCAGTGTAAAGGGAGGGTCTGGGCTGTTGTGCACAGGGGGGTAGCTGGGTTATTGTTTAATTATGTATGTATGTCTGTATTTGTGTATGTTTGTTACCTTTTATATTTAGCCTACTTCTGTAAATAGTAATTTCATTTAATTTCCAAATTCTGAGTAGTGTGGTAATTTACTCCTTGGGGTAAATTCCAAATTGTAACGTGCTGCAAAACCAAACCCAAACACCCTCTTTTCCAAACACATATTTAAATAAATGCATACCTTAGACCAATAAAACTAGAAGTATTTCCTAATATTACTTAGTGATGCAGAAACTTCTTAGCTTGCTGACCACTATTCGCTGTGAACTTTATTTCTTTTGTTAAAGGGAGAATAAGAGGGGAAAAAAACTGTCTTTTTTTTTCCATCAAATTTGTATGATCCACATGATTTTGCACTTCAGAAAAAAGTTTAGCCCTGTTACTCAAATCCTCCCAGGCTCTATTCACTGTATTCAAGAGGCCAGTGATAACGGGAGGGATTGGTGGATTTGTTGCAGTTACTCATTGTTTTTACCTTTTCTATCCATAGTTTTGTACTTGCAGTTTATAGGCACATTGGAATGCTCCTGTGTGACAGAACTGTCCCTGTTCTTTATTGCAGCGTCAGGAGCTTGAATCTGAGAACAAAAAACTGAAGAATGAGTTGAATGAGCTGCAGAAGGCTCTCACAGAAACACGATCTCCAGAGGTAACTGCTCCTGGTGCCCCTGCATATAGAGTCCTCCTGGACCAACTGACTTCAGTAAGTGAAGAGCTTGAAGTACGCAAGGAAGAAGTCCTCATCCTGAGGTCTCAGCTTGTTAGCCAGAAAGAGGCTATTCAACCCAAGGTAAACAATGCAGTGAATTATTTGTGCAGGTGCACTGTGTAATAAAGTTACATTGCATCACTGATGTGCTTTATTTAATTACCAGTGTGTTTGAGAAGGCAGAAAAAATGGCCTAGGTTTGAAAGCCTTTCTGAGTGTAATCCATTGATCCATTGTTAGTAAACAAATTGTGGCATCCAAAATGGGAGATTCTCTTAATAAACCAGTTTGGGGTTTCTCTGCCAGCATTCATATAAAGTTACCATACTGATCATACCAGGCTGGTATGGTCATAGCAGTGGTCTAGCCAGGATCTCCACAGACTCCTTTAACAGTGCACAGATAATTCTCATTTGGAGTAGTATCATTTCTCTAGTGAGTATGTAGTTTACTGCAAAAATTCACAGTAGTACTCAGGAATTCTTTTTAATTAATAGTTCAGTAGGAGTTAGAAGGAGCAGTTTTTTTTAAATCCTTGCAGGGTCATAGATGATTGTAAATCAATAACATTTGATAAAGATGACCTATGAAGATAGATAAATTCAATATTATTGCTTGAGAGGAGGTATGTGGTTTTGCTGAGAAGGGTGATTTACAACCACTGAAAGGCACATCTTCTAAAAAGCTCTAATTCTGATGAGATACTTAGGGAAGTAATAGCTTTGAAAATAAGAGTCATTCAACCTGAAAAGTTATCACATAAATCCAGGAAATAGCCATTTCCCCTGAACTGAGCTATCTAGTGTTTCATAACCACAGCAAGGAATGACCAGATGTGTCATCTTTCCTTTGCTACTGCAACGTTATGTTTATATTTGTCCTGAATAAATTGAAAGTCTGTGATGCATGAAGACTTAAAACATACCTTGTTTTAAGTGATTATTCATAAAGCAAAAAACCCTGGTTTATTTCTGTGATGTTTAGAACATTGTAAAAAAATACTTGAAAGTAAATCTTTGAGAAGCTTATTCTCAGCAATGGTGGGATACAAGTGTTGGTTTTGCAGCAGTTACCAGTATGGGGAAAATCTGAAGGTGACCTGTGGGGTGGCTGGCAGCCAGTTTGCAGATAGCTTCTGCTTGTTAGGTTGAGCAGCTGCAGCATAAACAGATTTTTTTTTTTTTTAATGATTTGTTTTTCTTCTTTCTTGCCTACCAATATGATTGCCAGGAGGATAAGGTACACATTTTCTTCTACAGTTATAAACCACAACTCATAAATGCTAAAAACCCCTGAACAGTACTGGAGCTGTCATTTCCCTGCCTCTCAGTAACCTACATACATTTTAAGTTGTTCTTGCACTTTGCTGTTACTGAAAAACCTTTCTCATTATCCCATGTCCCTTCCATCCCCATCTTCCCACACCATGCAAGGGAACAAGTTACTTCAAAACAAGCAGATTTAGCAATTCTGAACTGTTGGTTTGTGTTAACCGGAACATGAAAGGAAAAACTCAGGAACTGGTCTAGTCAGCTCAATCAATGTGTCTTGCTGGCTGTGTTTGTAGAGTGAAGAGCAGCACAGTGATTCAGGAATCAGGTCTTTGTTAATTTGCAAAATCCGTAAGTTGTAACACACAAAAAAGTTTATGATATGAAGAAATACTTTACTTTATAGTGTTATCTTTGGCATGCAACAAACATTGAAGACTCACATTGTAAACTATAGCAATTAGATAGGAATTGCTCAATGTTTAGTAAGAAAATATAGTTGAATTCATAATATTTAGGAGTATGAGAAACTGACCTGGCTCTAAATGAAGGCTGTTAATTCAAATATTACAACTACAGCAGGTAGGAAATTTGTGAAGCTGTGATAATAATTAGCATTTCTTTTCACTAGTACAGAAATAATAAATATATTCATGTCAGTAGATGGGTAGGTGAGATACAGCAGTTTAACTGTGTAATAAAATAATAGTAGAAAAATCATAAAGATTTCATAAGGATTTTGGGAATAATTTTTTGAGGAGCTTATCTGTTTTACTGGTTTTCATACTAGGTAGTACAAATCATACTAGATACTTAGAGACCTAGGCTCCAAATTTTATGTCCATAAAGTTGCAAATACTTTGCAAAATTTTACTCAGGAAAATAACATTTGATTAGTTTTAAAGTTAAAAAAAAATCAGAATTCTGCCTCGTATGTTCATTTGAGTCCTATGGTTCTACTGTAATTATTCCACAGCAGTGACACAGATGAGACTGGCAAAGGTGACTGTAAACATCTGCTAAGTATTTCAGGGCTAAATGAAGAAAAAGCAAAAGTGCCAAGTAAACATTCAAAACAGGGAAAAAATTGTATTGTGACAGTATCTAACTTAAAAATTCTCAAGCCCTTGTAAATTACTTCCTGCTTTGCCAGACTGCTTGAAACATGAAGTGAGGAATAGATCTTACTTAAGAGATTTGAAGGACTACATGTAATGCTGTGTTTAAGAAATATTAGTAGAATTAAGCTTGCCAAATTATACTTCTTCAGTTTCAGTATTAGCAACTGTTCCTGGTAATTTGAAACAAAATACAAATTCATAATTTCCTGAAATAAATTTTGTTCCTTTGACACAATAAACAGATGGAAAGAGGTTAACACATGTACTGCTTATGAGACAGACAGATATTTGACCATGTTGCATGCATTCATTTTAAAAGATACACTAAATGAAATAGAAATTTTGTCCTGAACTCCTGCTCAGGTACGCTAATTTTAATGTGGCTGCTCAAGGATTAGTGTTCAACATGGGTAAAGTGATGAATACATGGACTGAAAGAACAACTGCCTTGTTGAATTTACCCTGGAAATCATCATTCTTTTTCCAGAATACCATGACAGATGCTACAATCCTCTTGGAGGATGTACAAAAGATGAAAGACAAAGGAGAAATAGCACAGGCATATATTGGACTGAAGGAAACAAACAGGTACAATTTCTCTTTCTTTAACCTATGATCTGTGGCAGTCTGCTGTGACATACACTGTGTGTATCACATGCAGTAAGTTTCATCCATGTAAGTTTTGATACTTAGGAAAAAACCTATAGCTGGGATTCTAAATTTATTTGATTAGTAAAATTGTGGTATGCAATATCTGATAGGATTAGGAGGCGATGCAGAAATGCAAAAATCAAGCTTTGTGAATCTTCTTAGCCTTTAATTGTTATATTGCTCAAATTGGGTGCCATTCCCCATGCTGGTTTGTTACCTTTTGTCCAGCAGTGCCCACAATAATCTTTCATAATAGATTTATTATTGTAACAGCATGAAATGCTGTAACCAGTTGGGCTAACATCAAGAAGATAATTTCCTCATTAAGAAGCAATATGTATAAACAAGAGAAGTAATTTGCTAAGGTTTTTCAGACCGGTTTTTGGTTTTCTTTTATAGTAACTGTAACTTACTGTGTAATGTCCTTAATATGTCATCTCATCACCATCACATATCTCTTGTATTTTTTTAAACGCTTTTTTTGAAAGGCAATCTCCCCAGGACTATCATATGCTGAATGAGGACGGAGAACTTTGGCTGGTTTATGAAGGGTTAAAACAAGCCAACAGGTTACCAGACTTCTCAGAATGTTTTTTTCCTCTTCATATGCATCTTCCTTTCTAGCTGACTGTGCCCCTTGCTATGGGTTTGCTTTAGCTACAGTATGGCTTTAACTGTTAGAAACAAATTCATCACTAAGTATACAAATTAAAGAGTTTTGTCAAACTTAGTCTTCAAACCTTTCTACTTGTCAAGTTTTATCATTTAAAAAGTTATGATGGCACAACAACTAGCACATAATTCATAAGAAAACTTGCACAAAAGTAGACTAAAATACCAGAAGCTCCCCACATGGAAAAGATTTGTAACCATGTGTTACTTGTCTCCCTTTATATTGGGTATCAAAATGAATGCACCTTACAGGCTTTCAGCCTCAAGTACTTAGTAATTAAAAGGTTATTGTTTGAGTAGCTTCGGCATACTCTTAACTTGCACCTAGTTATGAGGCTCACTCTTCTTATTGTGGCTCAAGTTCAGTAAATTGAACATTATTGTCCCACATCTTTTCGTGCCAGATTCAAAATGTAAGTCACTAAGCAACCAACCAACAGAAGTAATCTTCAGGTCATTGTGGCACTGTTCAAGCCTCAGTGCAATTGCTGCAATCTCTGCAAAGACTGTGTGCTGGTCACGTAACAGGCAATATCTGCCTTGTTAGGAAAGGCAGTGCTGGCTCAGAGCACATCTGCACGTCTAGGCCCCCTATCAACACGTGTCCCAGACTTCCAGAATGGCTCCTAGTCCAGCACTGGCAGCTAATTCAGTAGACTCCCAGTGCTGCTCTTAGTACACACATTTGGCAGCAGTAACTGCAGAAGGAGTTATTTTGCAATGAATGCTGCTAACTAAAGTCTTTCCTTTTCTTGTGCTAACAAATTCTATACCTAACACTGTTTTGTAAGCCTGCAAAGATCTAACATAGAGCAAGTGTTATACAGAGCAGGATGTGAGTGTTTGCTCTGCACCTCTTGTTTCTGGTCCTAGCACCATAGAGACAAGAAGCTTTCTATTAAATGACAGAGCAATGCAGGTAAATGGCTATTTGCCCTTGCGTGCGTGTTACTAATAAATGTGTCTACCTTATGCATATTTAAACCCTGAAAGATTGTCTAATTAAACACTAGTAGTCACTAGTAATGTAACTTCCTGTGTGTGTATGTATGAAGTGATGAGTAAGAGCACTTGGACAGTGCCTTGCAAGCAGGAGTAGATCTCCACAGCACTGCTCAGCAGGAGGCTGGTGCTTGTTATCCCAATTTCACATGAGAAGAGTTTGAGATGTGATGTGCTCAAGGGATTAGAGTGAATCAGTTGTCAGGA
The DNA here is from genome assembly GCF_027791375.1 of Indicator indicator. Lineage (NCBI taxonomy): Eukaryota > Metazoa > Chordata > Aves > Piciformes > Indicatoridae > Indicator > Indicator indicator. Next base: position 10,147,795 of record NC_072025.1, read on the forward strand.
TAAAATAGAGCTCCTGGATCCCAGGCCTGAGCTTGGTTTCTGTTGCTAACCTTTCCTACACTAATGACAACCCTCTGTAAAGTGTTGGTTTTAATGTAAAAATAAAGATTATTTATGTGCGTTTGCAATTAAATGGTTTCTAACTGAACAGAGCTAACTCTGAAAAGATTTCCCTTTGTTAACATTGCAGAGTCCTAGTTTAAGTGAACAGTGTCTTCTTCATCTTACACAGTTTGTTTGATTTAATTAGAAGTAAAACCTCTTCAAAGCCCCTTTAAAAACAGCGACAATCTGTGAAGACAGCATTACATTTGTCGCTGCATGTTTGCAGTGGCACCATACACAGTATGTGCTCAATCACAAAGGAAATGCAAAGGAGTGTCACAATTAGTTTCTCTCCACTTTTTGATCCTGCAAACTTAATTTAATTAGAAGGCATACTGAAGGGTTTAAAGAGTACTCTGCCTTTTTCATTTTCCTTTGCAAGCCATGGCTAATTGTTCCTGAGCAGCAGCTAAAGCTTTATACTCCCTTGGAGAATTGGGGATGTAACTTTCTAAGCATGTTCACACAACTGTTGCTCAACTTCTTTAGGCTGCTGGAGTCTCAGCTTCAGTCACAGAAGAAGAGCCACGAGAATGAACTGGAATCACTGCGAGGTGAGATCCAAAGTCTGAAGGAAGAAAACAATCGCCAGCAGCAGCTCCTAGCACAGAATCTGCAGCTGCCTCCAGAGGCCCGCATTGAAGCCAGCCTACAGCATGAGATCACCAGACTGACTAATGAGAACTTGGTAAGGGAAATGATGCCGCAGGAGCAGGCATGGGGACTAAGAGACTTGCTGTGCCTGTTAAGTTCTTACCAGTTTTCAGATGGCAGCCTCCTGCAAAAAATTTCATGAGTGCAGTTCTTCCTTTGTAGGTAAGCTACAGAGAGACTTCAGATTGCTGATGAAGTAATAATGTCTCAGGGAGTTTGGTCGAAGTTTGTGGCATGAAGAAAGCTCGTGAATCCCAGCTTTCAACTGTTGAATTTAATCACTACATAGAATGTTGATATCCAGGGAAATCATAAAAAATGCCAAGTAGTGTTGTTTCTTCTGAAATATATTCGTTTCTTCATTTCGTTGAAAAACTCTGATGTAGTTCTTCAACTATTTAACGTCACTTCTCTTCCTGTTTCCCTTCTCCCTCCCTGAAGCAACACAGATAATCCACTGTGCTATGAGCTCCAGATATTCAGTATGTTTTGGAGAAATAAGTAGTACCAGAAAAAGAAACATGGTTAGAAGCACTTAGTAATATGAAGGAAATTCTGGGTGAAACTCCTTGCCTTTCCCTGCAAAGGAGTATATTCCTCATGTGCAGGCCTTACCTTTTCCCACAAAGGAGTATATTCCTCACATGCAGGGTATTTAATTCCTGGGGAAATTTTCCAAAGAGGCTGCTGTTGGAATATCATTGGTTTATCACTATTTGTTGGTAAAGGGAACCATGTTACTTCAGGAAGAAAAATCCTAGCTTATTGTCTATCGTTACTTCCTCTAAACAAGCCAAGAAGTAGTCTTTCCTCCTGTTTGTCACAGAAGTGGGCACTGTCAGGCTCTTGTCTTAGTGCCAAAGGTTTTGAGGAAAGCATCAGATAATTCAGCTAACAGATATTGGATAACTGATTGAAAATACATTTGCCTCAGCAGCAGCTGCCTTCCACTGACAAAAGTAAATGGCGGAGTTTTCTCTGACAGCTCCCTCCTGCTGCTTAGTCATTTGTTACAATTTAGCCCTTTTTTTCCCCCCAGAGACCTACTCATCACATTCCACATTCCCAAGACAACGCAGTCATGTAATTACATCCCAGAGAAGTTCTCTTTATTTTCAACCACAGCAAATGTGATTTTACTTGTTAAATATAGACTCATTCCTTAGTATTTCACTTCTGATGTTTGACTATTGCAAGTCCACTCCAAGCTGGGTATATGCTTCTTGTCCACTCCTAGCCTTAGAGTGGAAATAATTTACAGGCATGCCAGATGTGATATTAGAACTGCAGCACTCACTGCAACTCCATCTTGATTAGCATGAGACCAGTGTCCTGACGAGATTCTCACAAAGGTGATATTCCAGGTTTTGACAGTATTAGCTACTGTCTGTTTTTAAAAGATCTGACTGTCCTGCAACTCATCTACACCAACTTCTCTCTTGGAAAGGCTGTCATGAACACCATGACTAAGGACAAGGCTACCTAGAAATTAGAGCTTTTTGATCTTGTTTTAATCTAATGTAATTTAATTTATATAGTGCTTACTGAAGTTTCAAAGGGAAGGGCAAAACAATCCTGTACCTATTTTTACAGTATTATGAGAAGTTGTATGCAGATGATCCCAAGAAGTATCAATCGTACCGGATTTCACTTTACAAACGGATGATTGTATGTAGATCACGTGAATCCTGCTTCTCTGTTGTCTTGTTTGCTTTTTATGGAGCACTAATTGAAAACCAGGCTGCCTCTTTCTCTCTTTCAAAGGAAATCCCTTCAGAGAGCTACACGATGCCAATGACTTCCCTCACTGCTTTTTTTTTTGTTAGTCTTAGTGTCCTCTGTGTAATCTGTGTCTCCTTCTGATGCACAGTTTTGTTACTAATATGGCTTGCACTGTGAGCAAAGCATTTCTTTTTGAATATTGCTTAATACTGTACATGATGTAAATAATGCTAAATTTTCAGAACCACTCTTTGGTTTAAAACTTTGATACATGTAAATTCAGCCCAGCAAAACAGAGACCTGGTCATATAATTGCCTATCAAGGTGGATAATACCTGCAGTCCAGACATAGCCTGCATTTGTTCGTAGATCTCTCTTCAGTCCTAAATCTGGACTGAATAAATCTATCAGAATCAAACTACATAACCTTTTAATATTTTTTCAAGAATGCAAAATATGGAGGATAAAATTTTAAATAGTATTTCCATAATAATTAGAGAGAGCACCATATGTAAGCTTGAAAGAACATAAGTAATAAGATGTGAAATCTGTTAAATTTATTTGCAGGAATCATAGAAAGAACTTTGAATACTTGTTGTTCAGAATTCATACCCCTTCACTGGTACATTTGAAACAGTTTGTTGGACTTAAATGTATTTTTTTGTAATTAATTCCAGGAGAAATAGTTATATCTGACAAGAAGTGTATCGTGTTTTTAAGAGGATTTATTTTGTAAAATCGAATGCTACTTTGAATGTCAACAATGGCCTTGATTCTGTTCTTTCAACAGGCCTAATAGCTTACTGCTCAAATGTTTTATATTGGGTTGTAAACTTTCCTACATAATTAAGAACAATTTGCTCCTAATTCTAAGTTGTTTCCTATGCTGCACTAAAAAGTCTTGTTTCCCGGATAATGCTTTTGATGCAAGGAGCTCATGGTCCCTTACATTCTTACCAGTGCCATGAAGAGTCTCACTTATGAAAGAGCATTTTTCTTTTAAACTGCTTTCAGACCCTTAACCTGGAACGACTTTCAGGTGTTTTGAGCTTGAGGTATTGCTTCCCTCAGAAAGACTTCCCCTTTTTTAATTACATGATTACTTTATGAATGCACTATCATAGGTCACAGAATTACTCCAAAATAGATTTCTGGGGAGAAAAATATACGTTTATTGGAAGTGTAGGACTTTTGGGTGCTAGATGTTTTTCAGGTAGAGAATAAAAAGGGTGTATGACACTAGTTTCAGTGTAAGGAAATGTGCTGACAGCAAGAAATAGAGAAGTGGCAGAGCATCGCAAGAAACGTATGCTTGGATCTAAGGTTTTGGTAGATTTGAGTGCAACTTATGGTCTTTCTGCAGAGCTCTCTCTTGTCATCTTATAAAATGGATAGGTCTGAATAAGGAGTTAGTCCTGAAGGCATGAATAAATGATGCAGAAATACAGGCTAGCTGTTAAATAATAAAGAAAATTATTTCTGTGAGGCGCTTGAAAAGGCAGGGAGGAAGCACTAGGGAGATGTGTTTGTAGCAAAATGTCTTCTGCCACAAGAACCAACCTAGCTCTGTGTGTCTGCAGAATATACCTGCCTAAGAGCTTTGTCATGCTGCACACAATTTAATAACATTTGCAGTATTTGTCCTGTGTTATAGGCAGCGTACCAGCTTGCAAACCTTAGCCAGAGGATGGCACCACTGTTCAGCTTTCTTCACTGCCTTGTAATTCTAACAGCACTGATTTTGTCTCTGTCACACATTATGGGATTTTTCTCATAACTTAATCATTTTCTTATTTTATTTTACAGGATTTAATGGAGCAGCTTGAAAAGCAGGACAAGACTGTTCGCAAGTTAAAGAAACAGTTGAAAGTACTTACTAAGAAGATTGGTGAACTTGAAGGTATTTTTGTGTTTTGAGAGAAAGATTTCGGTCTACTTTTTCTGATCCCACTGTCATCATATCTACCAGTTTTAGCAGTTGGGAGGGCATGTAGTCTTCAGTAGCATTAGCCTTTGTTAAGTGATTGCAGAAACAGGAGGTACACTCAGAGCTCAGCGTGTTCCTTTTATAAGCCATATTTTGAAGTGATGTGTAAAGAAGATTGATGTTTCTCTGAAGGTAGAAATCACGTGAACATAAGGGAATGTTACCTGTGCTGTTTATATACTCAAAGACAGTATCTGCTTTTCTCAAGACAAAAACAATACTAAATATGAACCATGCAGAAGTAACTTACCCAGGTTTCCTTTGAATGTGAATTTCTCTGTGGAGCAAAAAATGCTGAGACTGTCTCTGCTTGATATTTCCTTTTGGAGCTGCTGGCCAAATTTGAATATGAGTATGCTGAGATATGGACTAAAAGAATTCTATGAGCATCAGTGTGAGTTGACTTAGGGTTTTAGAACTGGTGAGACTGAGAGTTTATCTTGTCTCTGCATAAATAAAGTAATTTTAATTGCTGAAAACAATTAAAAATGTTATAAAGTTTAAGTATTAATTCGTTTTAAAAATAATCCTGGTCCTCCTAACCTTTCAGAAGCTTTTTACTGTCATCTGCTTTTTGCAGAAACAAGCTTACAGCTTAATCAGTTGTTTTATTGGATAGTAAGACTGAAAGCAGTGACTGTGTAGTCTTCAGTGGTAACAAGAACCAGGTTAAACCTGGGTTAACAGGAGTATATTATCCTTTAGTTGATGGGAGCTCTCCTTGAGCTTCAGTTTGTTTTTTTGCATTCTCTTTCCCACTGGACAGGTGCACACATTTAGCACACTTACAGGATGTGCAGTAATTTGTAACTGCATGCAGCAAGAAGGGCTGTCGGGAGAGTGTGTAGCTTCCATGGGAAGAAGCTGAGTTCTGCTTTTCAAAAACAAACATGCAACCTAATCAGGTGGAGTGTAGCTGTTGAATAGGATACCATGAGGCACTGTATGTAGCAAGGTGGATGTTTCGTACATCCTTCTGAAAGGTTATTCAAACTACGTTTGCTTTTAAAAAGCCTTTCGATATTGTTTGGTTACTACTGTGGACAAGATCACAGTAGTATTCATACCCAATACCGAGTGGGAAAACATTTCTGAAAACTTAGTTTTGTCCATGTGTATTACACATGTATTACATGTGGCTAAAACAGTGTTGTTCACACACTGGTGTGTGGCCGTTGCTGAACAGAGCATACACAGTGTGAGGGCTTTCTCTTTTGTCCCTCTCTGCTACCTCAGTAAGCTTGGGGTGGGAGGTCATATGGGCACAGAGCCAAGGCAGCTGACTCAAAGTAACCAAGGGAACAGTCCATATTCCATACCACCTAAAAAAATATTCTGCCATTGTGCAGAACAATTGATGGTGACCTTTGCAGTATGAGTCTGGGATTAAGTGATAAATAACTATCACTTTGCCTTTGTCCTTCCATGTGATAAAATCTAGGAAATCGGCAGTAAGTTTGTATTAATGGATGCTATTCACACACTTCCATTCTTCTTCAGAGGAAGAATGCCATTCCAAGATACATTTATCAACATCATTTTTTTAATAGGATTTTTGTTGTTAAGTACTACCCTGAACCAAAAAACCCCACGTTTGTCTATGCTGGATTTCTTCCCTAGAAATGTAGTTTCCTTTGCTATGCATTGAGTTTCACTGGAAACATAAAATTTCTTTTCATTTTCCCTCTGAAGTGGGCCAGATGGAGAACATATCACCTGGTCAAATCATTGATGAGCCTATTCGTCCAGTTAACATTCCACGGAAAGAAAAAGACTTCCAAGGGATGTTGGAATATAAGAAGGAGGATGAACAAAAACTTGTCAAGAATCTTATTTTAGGTAAGCGTCTTTCTCATTTGTGGCCTCCTCTGCTCCCACGCGTGCTGAAAAATGAATGACAAGAACACAGAGTTTGCTTTATGAGATGAATAGCCTATTTTGGTTTGGGCAGCCTTCGTTTTATCTAAAATTCTTAAGTGTCTGTTATAATCTAATCATCTTTCCTGGTGAGCATTAATGTGTCTGCACGTTTTTTTAGCAGATAGTTATGGGGGTTTTATTCTGTTTTGATATTTTGCCAGGAAAGCGGCTATTCTTAGTTTTGTTCTTAGTTTTCACTGGCCATATTATATAAATATATATGTACTGTTAACTGGGGAATCACAGCTACCTCATATCAAATTGTCCAATTACTTTACACTTAAAAACCATGTGTGTTTTTTTTTCCCAAGAGCTGAAACCACGTGGGGTAGCTGTCAACCTGATTCCAGGACTGCCAGCATATATTTTGTTCATGTGTGTACGCCATGCGGATTACCTTAATGATGACCAAAAAGTGCGGTCGTTGTTGACTTCCACGATCAATGGCATCAAAAAAGTGTTGAAGGTTAGTTAGTCTGCTTGGTTTAGAAAAATGTTAATTTAGATATTTCTTTTGATTTTAAATCTTTATTTTGATTTTATGGTAGAGGAGTGAGGAAAAGGCTTTCAATGAATTTACTCTGGATTTCTGATTAGTAAACTCCTTCCACTGAAGTCACAAAAAAGTTGTCTTAACAAGCAAGGGATTTTATCCATATAATCCATAGCATTTTATCCATATAATACCATAAATGGTTTGAATTAGTGGAAAAGGAACTGTTTTCTTTTTATGTTAAATAGTCTTCCTCCTCTGAATCTATGTTTATAACATTTTGCATGTAGTCAAAGTCTTTGTTAATCTTCACCAGAATGCATAATTGAAGTATTTCATTTGCAGTTCTGGTTCACAGGTTTCCTTATTTGCTTCTCCTCCAAATTACATTGATGGCAATTTGTTACTGCCTAAAGTCTTTGCAATGAATTGCCTAGGAGAGTTTAGGCCAGGGGCATCTCGAAGGCATTATTAAAGCATAAATATGCTTCATGCTGCATGAAGTTGTTTGTTTTTTAAACAAGACAGATGTGCTCAAAAGACAAGCATTTAATCAAGCCTACATGTTTTGAAAAAAATGTTTATTAAATGATCCTGCAGGAGGTTAAATGTTCATAGGAAATTTTGGACATTTTTAAGTGAATGCAGCGCATGCTACAGAGTTCTAGAAATTTTAATTACTCAGCATATACTAATATACATGTGCTGTATATTACTAGGGTTTGTCTTTTTTCTTCCATATCAGTCTGCCAAAATGGTTATGATGTGGCATTCATCAAAACCGAATTGTTCTCTGCTCCTTCTGCTGGCTCTGCATCATTCCCATCCTCCCTTCACAAGCTATTGTGCCACAGAACGGCTGTTTTGGAAGCACAATCACATTGCCCTGTGATTTCTGCACAGAGCAGTTAGGATGGGTCTGTAAAACACAGAAAGATCATATCTGTGGAGGAAATCATATTCTGAAAGTTCTTGCAAAACACTAGAGGAAACAAGGAGGGCATTTAATGGTATCTTGCCCAAATCTGTGCTTGTCTAATATGTTACTGAAATACACAAAGTTTCTCAAAGCATCGGAATCTGAGTAGCTACAAGATGATTTATATTGTCTAACAATTTATTGGTTTATTCTACCTGCTAGTCTGTTGAATGTGTTTATTTTTAATCATCAGAAAAGAGGTGAAGACTTTGAAACAGTGTCCTTCTGGCTATCTAACACCTGCCGATTTTTGCACTGCTTGAAGCAATACAGTGGAGAAGAGGTAAGCAGTGCTTCTACTCAGTGGTTTCTTTTGCTCTACAATAGGAGTATTGAGTGCTACTCTCTAACAAATTCCTGATTTATCTCAAAATCTAGTCAAAGTCTTTTAAAATGACTACCGTTTTTGGAATAATCGTGATGCCATCAGTGGAAAGAATGGGAAGATTTGAACCAGCTTCCTTTTGTTGCAGGCTGGGGGCCCAGAGGCTAGGTAACACTGTGCTCCCAAAAGTGCCAGCTCAGATTTAAGTAGAAGAATCTGGCTGCTACCACTATGTTTTTAGGAGTAATTCACTGCACTTCCTATGAAAAAGGCCATGTTCAGTCCTTCAACCATAGTATGGCATAACCTAGCATTAGCCTCAATCAGAAGTTAAAGTTTTGAGGGGCTGTAGCTATTATTATGGAAGTATTGTCCTTTTTGTCATGACAAAAAACCAAATACTGAGTTTGTGTAATATTTCTGTATTCCATTGAAGCAGTCATTTCTCTTATTTTATGAATTCAGGGCTTTATGAAGCATAATACACCTCGTCAAAACGAACACTGCCTCACCAATTTTGATCTAGCGGAATACAGACAAGTACTGAGTGACTTGGCTATTCAGATCTACCAACAACTTGTCCGAGTGTTGGAAAACATTCTGCAACCAATGATTGGTAAGGCCAGGCTGAGTTCCTTACACTTCTCACTCTGCAACCAAAAGGAAAATTGTGATGGTGGTAATATACTCTATCTTGTATTTCTTTTCTAACCAGTAGAGTTTCATTAGTGGTTCTTCTGGTATTCTGTTTACAGGTGGCAAGGACTACACTAGACAGGTTGGCTTAGAGGGAAAGCTAAGCAGTGGCTGATTCTTCTGGCAGTGACAGAATAAATTGATGTAAATCATGCATTTACATCAAGAAACTGTTGGGATAGTCTGATATTTTGTCGCCCTGTTTGTTGGAAAACATCCCATGGAAATTAGTAGTGAAATAGCTAGTAGTGATGAGCTGATGCTCAGAGAGATTGTTTTCATTAAAATTACTTCCGATTTTTCTTGTCAGAAAGTACTCTTACACAGATTTTCATCATGCTTTTGGGCCACAACATTTAGAAGAATAGAAGAGCTCTTAGTTTGCTGACTCTGCTACTGGGCTAGACTTAGACTTTCCTTTCAAACACAAGTGCCCAAATCTTCGTAAAAACCCTGCATATGTAGATTTTGCAAAAATAGTGGCACAAAGTTGTTGGAAATCATGTTGTGGCCAGCAGAAAGCCCAGCCTGCGCTTTCTGTGTAAATGTTTTGTTGTCTTTCTTAATATGCTCATGAATCAGCAGGTTTCAGCTGTTACAATAATGTCATCAATCACATGTAGTTTCAGGAATGCTGGAGCATGAGACTATCCAAGGTGTCTCGGGGGTGAAACCAACAGGGCTGCGGAAGAGAACATCCAGCATTGCTGATGAAGGAACCTACACTTTGGACTCCATCATTCGGCAGCTGAACTCCTTCCATTCAGTGATGTGTCAGCATGGAATGGATCCAGAGCTGATCAAACAGGTCGTCAAGCAGATGTTCTACATCATTGGGGCTGTAACGCTTAACAATCTTCTTCTGCGCAAGGACATGTGCTCATGGAGCAAAGGAATGCAGATAAGGTGGGAGAGCTCATGTCATACTTCTCTTGAATGTGCTGCTGGAAATCTTGGTGAACTCTTGATACAGCCAAACATAATAGCAGATACATTTGGAGCATTTATTTTTCTACACAGAGAAGCAAAACAAAAGTATTTCATAATCAAGCAAGAGTCAGAACTGTATGTGAAATGCTAGTAGATGCTTCCTCAGCTTTTAGCCATGCCTGCTGGTTTTTGTATGCCAGTGGTGCAGTGGATACCTGGTGTATTCATCCAGACTGTAGTTTGTTGCATCCTGCAGTAAAGCCATCTTATTCTGTTCCTGCATTTGCCATCAGTTGTCCAAATGTGTTCTACTGGCACATGCCAGGAAATTAGCCAGGGCCTTCCAGTCCCTCATGTCATGTCACAATGGAAAGCCTTACTATATTTGTATGGACAAAATCTCATTTGCTTTTCTTCCTACGTTTATCACATTTCTACAATTAATAGCAACAGAAGCATATGAGAAAAAAATAGGTAATGAAAGTCTTTGGTCATATTTTCTAATGGTTTTGAAAAACAAAGTTTCCTGCCTTAAATGGGAGGTATGAGTGTGAAGGCAAAATGATGAGTGTGAAAGAAAAGCTTTTAAGGGCAAGGAAGAAACACTGGCAAGGAGAAATTGCCTGTAGTTTTGATTTAGCCATAACCACATGTTAATGTCTTGATATTCTTACCTCTTTGTACAGATATAATGTGAGTCAACTGGAAGAATGGCTTCGTGATAAAAATCTGATGAATAGTGGGGCTAAAGAAACACTTGAACCCCTTATCCAGGCTGCACAGTTGTTGCAAGTGAAAAAGAAAACAGATGAAGATGCAGAAGCCATTTGTTCAATGTGCAATGCACTGACTACTGCCCAGGTAATCAGGCAAAGTCTCATTGTCTGTTCTGCTGTCATTTTTGATCAGTCCTCTGCTCTGATGGTGTTTGCTTTGCCTGCTTGCACTACTGTCATACATGGATCAAGGATTTCTTACTTTGTTTTGCATTTGTACAACTAAACTAGATTAAGTTGGAGGAGTCAAAAAAGGACCAGACCTTTTTGAGATCTGATGTTCAAGATAAGTTTTGAAGAAAAGGGAAGAATCTCAATAGGTTGTGCAGTGTGTAGTACTGTGCATAGTCTCTCAGTTTGTGAAAATCCTTGGAGAAAACTCTTCACTCAAAGAGATCTCTGTACTCGAGACTGCTCTGCCTAGGGTACCAGGAAATAATCTTTCTGCCATCAGAGCTAGTATCCAGTTAATTGACAGTTCACACAGAGATGTTGTCTCAGAGTCTGCAAACAAAAGTGTTAAGTTACTGTATCCATTAGCTGGATACAATGTATCTCAGGAAACAGATGAAGACTTCTATTTATAAAAGCATAGATTTTCTACAGAGAAGTTCCACTTTTTTTTTTTTTTTAAACCATGCTTCAGAACACATGTTCTGAAGGAGGCAGTCACATAACATAGCATGAAGCAGGTGATAGAATTCTGTTATGAATCAGTAAAGCAAAAAATAACAAATACTTGTACATAATTTTGTTACTAAAATAGCTAACTTAAAAGGTGTATTATTATTATTATTATTAACTATGGGTGCATCAGTAAAGTGAACCTAAAAATGTTTGTTCTTCTTCACAGATTGTAAAAGTTCTGAATTTGTATACTCCAGTTAATGAGTTTGAAGAGAGAGTCTTGGTGTCATTTATACGTACAATACAGGTATGGTTACATCTTTTAATCGAAAGTCCTCTGACCATTTCTCAGAAACTGTGTGATGAGCCAAAATAGTTTGCGTCCTGAAATACATTCTGATAGCTTTTTAGCTATCATTTTTCAGCTATGTTGAAAAGGGGTTGTCAGTCCTAAAAATTTTAAGCGACTGCAATTTATTGCATGAAAATGTTAGTTCCCCTGTCAGTGTGTACTAGATTTTTGAAAGGTGACAGAGTGTTGTGCTTACACATCTGTGTATGTAAACACGTGTATGCCAACTCTCCAAGTGTACACTCATGTGTCTGTAAGCACAGATGAAACACTACCTCTTTGCAAGATGGTTATTATCCATGCTAAACGCTAATGTGATTGCTTTCTTACTTTTGCAGATGCGTCTCCGAGACAGGAAGGACTCTCCTCAGTTGCTCATGGATGCTAAACACATCTTTCCTGTTACTTTCCCTTTTAATCCATCATCTCTAGCTTTAGAAACCATTCAGATCCCAGCCAGCTTAGGCCTGGGCTTCATATCACGTGTCTGATCCCAAGGATGTGCCATCAGTGTTAGATGGAGAATCAGTTGCCTGGTATCTTTACCCATTAAAACACAGTAAGCCACTGAAAACACATTTTCTGAACAGTCTCAAAATGCCCAAGTGTGTAGTAAAAGTAGCTGGAAAACTACGCAACAGCACCACAGATTGAAAGCTAATAGAAAGGTGTAAATTTGTGTTCAAGTCTTTACATTTATGAGGACATCACTGATCCATACATTTCCAGCATATGGAAATGGAGCTTGGAGAAAAATGGTGTCTTCAGCAGTCTAGAGACATTTTTAGATCTTTAGTAACATATTTAAATAGTGTAAATTAAACTCCATATGTAATTTTCTCATAGGCAGGGACCAACAGGGACAGTCACAGCCCTGAACATGGAGGACTTAAAAGTAAGGCATTTTGTAGTAGAATACACAGTCACTGGGGAGCCTGTTACACTGAATTTGTAAAAACTGGAACGGAGAAACACAAACTGGCAATATAGAAAATTATTTCTTAAACTACTTCCTTATTTATGTCAGTTTGACATAAATTCTAGTGATAGGTCTTATAGCTCACTATATGCTATAACTTAGGTGTTCATTTGTTAGTATGTGGTTTACCAAGCATACTAAATTGCTGCTGCATATTGTGTTCTTTCAAATGTATGACAGTATCATGCTAAGCACTAAAAATAAGATACTTCATTTTTTGTTGTCAACTTTATTTATAGTCTGATGCAGTCTGTTATTTTAACTGGATTTTTGCAAATGGTATCAAGTAACACCTGTAGAGGAAAATGGTAACTAAGCACAAGTAGCACACTGGTAATTACATGTTTAGTTATTTTTAGAAGTAGTTAACTACAAATACAGCATCTTGAAGAAAATTAACAGAAGTCAATAATGATTTTAGTATTTATTTAGATTTTCTTCTTTGTTTGTAGAACCCAGAGATCACAGTGTATATTTTGAGCATAAATACTTTTGGTTTGTGGCCACTTAAAACAAAAAATAAAAATAAAATTAAAAAAAATAATAAAAAGAAGAAGAAAATATTCTTTCATACTGGAATTTGAGAGGAAAACCTTTAATAAAAAATTTCTGCAGTAGCCCAAGGCTCTCATTCTTTGAATGGTTGACTTGCAAGAATGTTAAGTAAGTTTTGACTATGATGCTGTCATTTGACTATGATTCATGCTGATGTAATGATTGGAGATCCAGAGTGCATGATGAGAAACTGAGTTATTTTGGATATTGCACATCTTACTGGAAAGATTATTCTCTCACACACATCTTGGATCTGCTATTTAGAATTCACATTTCACAATGTGCAATGTAAGAGCAGACGCCTTGCTTAAAGTTCCAGTTCTGAACTTTAAAACAGATAGTTTATGGTGTATGGCACAAATATACATGCAAAAAAAGGCCACACACATTGCTCAATTGCATCGTGCAATATTTTTTATGTATTATAATAATTAGCAACTTAGCATTAACATAATTTTTTTTTAATATTGAGAAATAATCTTGAGATACATTATTAGACTATTTGGTACTAATCTGCCTGCAAAGGCATAGAAAATTATTGCTGTTAAGCAGGCTGAAACATTTCAGTTATGTTTTACTTGAGAGGTAGACATGCTGTTTGTGTGGCTGCTAAAATCAGTAGTAAAGACAACCTGAACTTTGTCAGTATCATTTTAAGATGCTCATGTCATCTTATTTTCAAACATGTATGCCCCATACTATGTTTGATGGATCATGCCAGTACTTCTGAGAACCTTATACTGCACTGCATAAATGTTTTGAATGGTCTTTGCTAAGTTGTTTAGCTTGTTCTGTACGTGGCATACCAAACACTTCATTTTTTTTTTTCAAATGTTACTTGATTTCTGAAGCTATGGCTACTGCCAAGTGGCTCTGAGAAGGTATCATGTAGACTGTTACCGGGTACTGTACTTGTGAGAATGTAACCAGTAACAAGGTCAGAAAAGAAAGCATGTGAGACCATGCTAACCTACCCTTTTTTTCTCCCATCGAAAACCAAACAATTGGCATTACAGTATGTTCATACTGTAGATCAGGAAACATATCCACTACTTCAGCGTTAGTGTGCTTTAAATGTATGGCTAAATGTATTTTTGTTTATTTTTTAAGTTTGTTTACCTGTAAAAAGCCTTATTTGTATCTTGTTTCCTTAAAGAAAGTAGTGTTCAGTAATTTGTAGGTATTATTCTTAAACTCAGTGGTTTGACTGGTATTACTTTTATATCACATTAAAAGTATATGCTGCTTGACATGTTTTAAAGGAAAATATTTTTAAGTTGGAATAGATGTGTAGTTGGTAATTCATCTAACGTTTTACATGGCAGTATTTTACATGCACTTTTCAGAAGTAAAATTTTAGTGTCAATGTATAATATATCTTTCACCTTAGGACTAATTATCTCTTTAGCCATGGAACATAATGCAGAATTACTTTTAACACCTTTTTTTTTTCCCCCTCCTTTAAATCATCATTACACTCTTTTAATGTGGACATATCTTTTTGTATTTTAATTTATTATCTGTTGCTATGATAGAGATTTTATCATATGCTGGAAAAATACTTGTCAGTGACCCCCTTAGAAATATATACAGTTATTCCAGAGATTTTGCACAATAATTACCTCATTCAGTTTGGCATATTTTTATTCCAGTGATCATTTATTCTGATATTTAGGTCACCATTTTCTATCCAGATTTTGAAAAACTGCTTCTCAGACTGCATCCTGGGATGAAACATGGAAGTGCTTAAGTTTATTAAATGCAATTAATCAATTCTATCACAGGAAAAAAAATAAGATCAACCTCAGTGTTGAAAGGTGGATTGATATCCACCACCATTAGTTTCCAGTTTGGAAACACCAGCATTTGCAATCTGAAGGTCTGTGTAATTTGTGATTTAAACTGAACACATTTCAAATGCCATGCAAAAACTATGAATAAACATTTGGGTTTTTAAGATGCTGATACTTCATGTGATAAATAAAAGCCTTTAAACATAGGTTTTTCACTCGATGCCACTACAGTACATAGATGAAAACCAAAACGTTGTCAGAATGACCTGAACTCTGATCTGTTGTAGTGTCTGTTGTTGTACTTAGTAAATGTATGCATCATAAAAACTGTAGCCTAATAGCTATCACTGGAAAATGTCTGAATAAAAATGCAACTGTAAGGTTTGCTTTGGATTTTTTGGTTGTTCTTAAGATGTGTGCTGGCATAGTCCCCAGGTGATCACACGGGTTCCCCCTACCTTCATGGATGGTTTAGTGCTGACTGCCAAGGGAGTTGGTTGAAATCTGAGGATTGTATAAATACACACCCAGATAGCAGCAGTGTGCCCACAAAATGTGGTGCCTACTTGGAAATACTTTGTTCAACATAACCCACTTCTATTAGGATATTTTGTTACCAAATATTAAATGTTACTGAAATAATGAAATAAGATTTGTGCTTTGCTAAAACATTGTCTTCTCTGCCATGAAAGCTCTGTGGTGCCAGGCAGACAGGTAGGGAGGGCTGGAACTGTGCTTACTCAAATCCTTCTTCCTCATAAAGAATATTTAAATATAATGCCAATTAGTGCCCTAAGCCTATTAAATACTTTCTGATATTCCTTTTATTTTTCTAAGCTGCTGAGAGCATTCCTTCCTCATGTCTTAGATGACGGTGATGAATATTTGTTGGGTTTCCCTGCTCCGTCAGGAATGGCTCCCCTCCTCCGTCAGGAATGGCTCCCCTCCTGATCCCACAGGCAGCTACTGTGGCCATTATTTCTTATCCCTAAAGTTGTATCCAAGGTGCCAGCTTTGCCAGTATGGTAACTGGGACTGAGCCTCATCTCCACTACACTTATTTACTCGTCAAAGTTAGCAGCCAGCGTGCAAGCTCTCCGCATGGAAAGCCCCATACAGTGGTGAATGCTTTAAACTGGGTGCTGCGGGGCATTGAGGCCAGCGTAGCGCCTTCGCTGTGCCAGCGGCGGGGAACCGCCTCCCTCCACCACGGTGAAGGGCAGTGCCCAGGTGGGACAGGCCCGGGATCCGGGCCGAGCCACCTCCCCACGCCTCGGGGGCGGTGGCCGGGGGCGGACCGCGGCTCCTCGGACACCTGCTCCTTGCGGAACCTGCCGCACCACGTCTCTCCCCGTGGGCCGCACAGAGCGACCGTCGTTGTGCCCCTATGGCGCTGGCCGAGCTCTACACCCAGGTGAGCGAGGCGGGGGCACCTCGGGGAGCAGCGGACCGTCACGGTGGGGGCTGGCCTGAGGGGAAGCGGGGCCGCCTTCTCCCTCGCCCGCCGAGGGGTCCACGCCGCCCCGGGACGGGGAGGCGGAGGGCAGGGGCGATCAAGCCCGGCGGGTAACGCCTAGCTCTCCGCAGCGGGCTTGTGCTTTTACTGCGGTAGGACGCTGAGGTGCTGGTGTTCCTGACACGCTTTGCTGGTTTGGACCTGAGGCAGGAGGGCAGGTGTCCCCTTTGCTTAAGGGCGCTTCACCTGCCGCCGCAGCTGAGTGAGCTAGAGCACACCAAAGCAGCTGTAAAATCCTAGGGCAGCATCTGGAAATACTTCTTTCTGAGAGAAATACTTGTTGAGTCTTTTGGTCTTCAGCTGTTCGTTTCTGACGTGTGCTGGCCAGGGATTAGGCAGTTCTAAAGTTTAGCAGCACTTCCCTGTGCACTTAGTTAGGGTGCACAGGCACTTTTTGTTAGGCAACTGGTGAGTGTGTTTGGCCCAACTTGGCACTAGAACAAAGATTCTTCCTCCCTAATGCAGCTGCTGTATTTTTCGCAAAATTTCCCCCACTTTTCCTGTAGTCACCAGAGTGTTGTGACATGTTATTTGTTTACTTAGCTTCGAATACCAAAAATAACATGAATGTATTACTAATTTGTAAGCTTATATCTCTTTAATTGCAAAACCAGCTGCCATAATGAACTCTTACTTAGCCTGGTGCTGCAGTATTTGTTCATTTAGTTGTGTTGGTACCACACTCGGGGCAACTGAAAGAACAAACGGGGGCTTATAAATCGGGAATAATGTTGGTCAGGTGAAGGGGAGGAAAGACCGTGGGTGTAACTTGATACGAAAATGAGCAAACTCTGCTCTGTTTACTTGTAAGGCAGGGTTTGGAGAGAGTGAACTTCAGTAGGCTGAGTACGTTTGCCAATGGAGGCTCCTGGAACTGCAGAGACCTTTTCTGAAGAATCAGTACTTTGATCACCTGCGTTTTCCTTCCTTTATTTAGTCCGTGACTTAGTACAGCTCAAGTTCTTATGTGGGAACACACTATGTGCCCTGAGGCTATTCAGTGGTGATACTCTTGACTCGGAATAAAGCGAATAAAGAACTCAGTTTAGCAGGTCTGAATAGATAATTTTTGTATGCCAAGAAGTCAGCATAGTGTAGGAATGATGCAAAAGTCAATTTACACTCAGAGATATGTGGGAAAGGCAAAAATAAAACTGGCTTTGTTTAGTCATGTCTATCATTTGCTATTTAAATAGATACTTGTGAAGTTAGGTTTTTCTCCCTTTGGTCAGATAGATGAAAACATTGTCATTCTCATGGTTTGGTGGTGTTTAGAAATGGTCTTTGTGATTTTGGATATTGCATGAAAAAATGCCATCATGCTGAAAGTATCAGCAAAAAAGGTATCATGAAAATATCTCTGAGGTTTTAATTAATGTTCATCAGCTGACATGCATGCCAGGTTGGTGTATGGTTGACCAGAAAAGTCAGTCTTCATCCTTAGAGATACTGAAAACTCAGCTGGAGAGGACACTGAGCAACCCAGGCTAAGCTGCAGAATGTTTCTGTGAAAGTCCCTCTTACCCTGAATTTTTTGGCCTTGACCCTTAAGGGTTAGAGTTGAAAGCACTACTGCTGAGGTACAGTGTGTTTTGTAGGGACCTGTGTAGGTACCCACCATTGGTAGTGTGTTCGGTGAGGTTCTCAGGGTGGAGACCCGGATGTTCTGAGGATCTGCTGGAGCTTCCAAGGCTTCCTTCAAATTAGGAAAAAAAGTCATTTGTGTAAAAACCAGCAGTTGCAACACCAGAATGAGGAGATGCGTGAGTCTCCAAGGTCTGTGAGTATGCTAACACTTCATGAAATCCTTGACTAATGTTAATTATTCAAGCAAGCAGCTGCAGCAGTTCTCATGGGTTTATTTACACACAGTTGATTTACACTGACCAGAATATAGCTAGGGTAGAAGAAGGGTTCTGGGTATCAAAACAGAAAGACATTAGAAGATGATTATATGCCATGGTTGCTTGTGCAAGTAGGCGCTGAGTGGTTGTGTGCTCTCTAGTGTAAGTTACTTCAGCACAAACTAAAGGAGGGATGGCCCATAAGAAACTCAGTACTAGCATGCACTGATGATTTTCAGGCTTTTTTCTGCTATTGCTGTCCTTCCTCGTGTTCACCTGAATGTAATCTTTGATGTAGTCTTCATTTCTATTTGACATGCATACTATACAGTGTAGAAAATATTTTACACCAGGGTTTAAGGAAGATGGTGATATATAGAAGTGGTCTCGACCTGCAAATCCCTGAATGAAAAAAATATTTCAGTGTTATAAAAACTGTCTGTTAATGCATAGTGGATGCATTAGAGAGGCTTTCAGGGATTCTGCTGCTTTGTTAAACCCTGACAGGGTGAGAAGGACATAGTCCACATTAATGAAGAAATTCCTGACTTACTGAAGTTGCCAGCTGTGTTATGTCTTATTAAGGAATGCTGTTTCCTATAGCTTCTAGGGCAGAGCATTTAAAAACTTTGCTAATGCTTCAGCATTTTAACTTTGGCATAAGAGAAGATGGCTCGAAGAGTGTTAATTCACATTCAAACATTTATGCTACAGAAGGCAAGAGCTAATTCTTTCTTGGTTCTTCAAATACCTAAAAAAAAATTATAGTTCATCTGCTTCCATTGGAAAGACATACTTCTAGACACGGGGATTTCTTCTTAAGGTAGGGCTGAAGTACCTTGTTGGGACTGACTTCAGCTAAGGCAACTATTAGCTTATGAGGAGAGAAACCTGCCAGTAGTCTGAAGTTTGCCTAGAACAGGGGAAGACGTCTGGAGATTGCATTTCACTCCCATTAAAACAAAGCTAACTTATGTATACATTTGTGCCTGTGGCAAAATGCTTTCTAAGTTCATTATCCTATACTTGAATTCAGGGACTGATGGTCTAAATTCTGGTAAACAAGATGCTTTCTCTAGTATTTGCTCGTTTGAAATCTTCTAGAAATCAGGGCTCTGCCTTAAGTGTATTTTATTCTTTTTGTTTGGCGTTAGAGGGTTTGAAGAGCCTGGCAACAGTCTGGCCCTTGTTCACCTTTCTGCATGCTGGAGTCTTTGCACTAAACAGGAGCAGAACAGGCATTTCTGAGATTAATGAGTCTACTCTTTTTTTCTTTTTTCTTTTTTTTTTTTTTCCTTTTATGCAGAATAACTGAAACACAAAAATACCCCATGCTGTATAAAAGTCCTGGCATCCAGTTCAGCTTTTAGGTTGTGCTTGACGTTTGGAAACTGGGGGGGGGTGGGGATTATGCTAGTCTGGTGTTACAGTACTAGCTAAGCTAACTATTACTTTGTTTTTCTGTTGTAGTACAATAGGGTTTGGATCCCTGATAACGAAGAAGTTTGGAAGTCTGCAGAAATCACAAAAAACTACAAAGCTGGAGACCGTTTTCTCCTTGTGCAATTAGAAGATGGAACTGTAAGTAGATAAAGCCTTGTTTATTGCAGAGTTTGCTGAGATACCTTTATGTAGAAACATAAGACTCCCCATTATGTGATCTAAATGACTTGACTGTATTTTCTTCTCTGCTAACTCTGCAGAGTATTGAAATTTGTACAGTAAAAAACTGTCACCTAAAAACATGAAGAGTACAGTTCTAAAATGTGTATAACATCAGTTTAGAACCTTGAAGAACACTTTGGTGTTAAAATAAGCAGTTGAAACTCAAGCTGAAGCAAATCACAAATGCAAGGCAGGCATAGTTATCACTCACAGAGCTGGCTGTTGCTTTTTTTTCCCCTTTAGTTGCTGCTTTTTGTAAGATCTCTTAATGTTAGTATCTGAGTTCTTTACAGATTCAGTATTTTGAAAACAATTTCTGTGTTTCTGTGTTCCTAGTCTGCAAATACAATTATTAAATGTATGGTTAAATGGATTTGCTGCAAGAAATGGAAATGGGTTTTAAACTGTGTAAAGGAAATGGAGTGGTTGTGAATAAGGAGATTTTTGGAGGCAGCTTAAGTTCTGACCAGGCGTTTTGTTCGGTTCTAGCTGGTCTACCTTTTTCATCAATATCCCCTAAGTTCCGTGGGATCCATAAAACCGATGAAATACAAGATCAGACAGGGCTCCAGCAACCCTGTAACTCTGTGTAGAGGCAGAACAATTTGTGTTTATGCAAACATAATGCATTTAATGATATTTCAAGTAAATTTTGTTGACAGGAACTGAATTACCCTGTTGATCCAGCTTCTTTGCCACCCCTACGAAATCCTGACATCCTTGTTGGTGAAAATGATCTCACTGCACTTAGTTATCTCCATGACCCAGCTGTTCTACACAATCTTAAAGTTCGTTTTGTGGAGTCAAAACTTATCTACACCTATAGTGGTAAGCAAAAGAAAATACAAGGTTGAAAAAAAGTAGAATCTTAAAATACTGGATTAGTTTGCTGTATGATGTGAGCAATGTTGTATGTCATTCAAGTTACAGAATCACAGAATGTTAGGGGCTAGAAGGAACCTCAAAAGATCATCTAGTCCAACCCCCCTGCCAGAGCAGGATCACCTATACCAGATCACACAGGAACACATCCAGCAGGTTTTGAATATCTCCACAGAGGGAGACTCCACAACCCCCCTGGGCAGCCTGTTCCAGTGTTTTGTCATCCTCACAGTGGAAAATTTTTTTTTCTCACGTGTCCATGGAACTTCCTATGCCTCAATTTTCACCCATTGCCCCTTATCCTGTCATTGGGCATTACTGAGAAGAGCCTGACTCCATCCTCTTAACACTCCCCCTTTACATATTTATAAACATTAAATAGCTCACCCCTCAGTCTCCTCTTCTCCAAGCTAAAGAGCCCACAGCTCCCTCAGCCTCTGCTCATAAGAAAGATGTTCCACTCCATCATTTTTGTGGCTCTGCGCTGGACTCTCTCAAGCAGCTCCCTGTCCTTCTTGAACTGAGGGGCCCAGAACTGGATACAATATTCCAGATGCAGCCTCACCAGGGCAGAGTAGCGGGGAAGGAGAACCTCTCTTGACCTACTAACCACACTCCTAATACACTCCAGAATGGCATTGGCCTTTTTGGCCACAAGAGCACAGTGCTGGCTCATGGTCAAGCTTCCACTAGGACCCCCAGGTCCTTTTCCCCTTCACTGCTTTCATGCCACTGAATCCAGTGAAACTATTCACATAATATAAATGTTCTTTAACTCAGAATGCTTGGAACCACAATGTAGGAACATGATTATGAACAGGACCCATACTCTGTTTATTGCAGAGAAAATTGCTTTTCTCCAGTAGCTTGTTATAAACATTAATGAGGTCACCCCTTAGGCTCCTCTTCTCCAAGCTAAAGAGACACATCTCCTTTGACCTTCCTCATAAGATGTTCCACTCCCTTAATCATTTTTGCAGCTCTGCGCTGGACTCTTTCAAGCAGTTCCCTGAGGACCTTCCTGAACTGAGGGGCCCAGAACTGGACACACCAGGCCACACTGCCTCACCAGGGCAGAGTAGAGGGGGAGGAGAACCTCTCTCAGTCTACTAACCCCACCCCTTCTTATACACCCCCAGAATGGCATTGGCCTTCTTGGCCACACAAGCATGTTGCTGGTGCAGTGTTAACTTGTTTTTGTACCAGTGTAGAATTGTCTGTTGATCGGGATCTCCTGCCTAGTTTAGAAAATACTGCTACTTTGTATCAGTTTAACCTGTGTTGTTGAAAACCGACATTTCATTCAAATAACCTATGTTTTGGTTTTGTTTTGTATTCTTGCTTTTAGGAATAATTTTGGTTGCAATAAACCCCTATAAACAGTTGCCAATATATGGAGACGCTATTATCCATGCATATAGTGGGCAAAACATGGGGGACATGGATCCACATATATTTGCTGTGGCAGAAGAGGCATACAAGCAAATGGCAAGGTCCAGTATGTTGTTTCATATCCACAAATAACACTTGAAGTCTAGTGGCAGTTAATGTTAGTTGTCATTTCATTTAGCCTTGTATGTGCCACTGGCTATTAAGTATACCTCTGAAGGGTAGAGGAGGAGTAATTCTGTAACCAGATGAGAATTTTTAGAACTGTTAACTATTTTCATGCTTGATGGAGGGCAAAACACTGTCTTAGCTGTGTGAATAGCAATTACATCGTCCTAAGAGGTTACAGCCAAAGAGGAGTAAGAGAAGAACAACTGAAAGATGGAACTGGTGGGAGGGTTGACCACAGCTGTGTTTTCATACATTTGCTTTGTGTATAAATTTTCAGATTTGTACATGCATTTTAGACACGTCTGATTTAAGCTGTCTGATTATTTGGTTTCAGAAATAACAAAAATCAGTCTATTATAGTCAGTGGAGAATCAGGAGCTGGAAAGACTGTGTCTGCAAGATACACTATGAGATACTTCGCCACTGTGAGTAAGTCAAGCAGCAATGCACATGTGGAGGATAAAGTGCTGGCTTCCAACCCAATAACTGAGGTAAGGTTCAGGGAGAATCTGTCAAGTTTGTACTAGTCAAGGAAAGAACAGTGAGAGCTACCTGAGTTTGATATCTAAATTAGAGGTTTAACTTCTGAATGCTACTGGTGTAGTCAGCTTCAGGAACACTTGGGTTCTGCCTAATTTACCAGTGGCCATTTGGAGGGACTAGTTTGCTCCAGAGTTTTATGTGACCACATCATGTTCATTAGGTGATCAGAAAACAGTATCAATCAAATCGGGTTTTTTATTAATTGGAATAGAAACCTGTTTTGGTAGGAAAACCTAGTTTCTTTAATTCTCAATTTATGTAGTGTTTTACTATTTGACTTCAGGCTTATCTTCAAATTTGGGCCTCCAGATTTAAATCTCACAGCTCAATGATGAGATTGGTTTGTGAGCACCTTTGATTTTAGGAACCTGTAGTTGAGTCATGTTTTGATGAAATTATTTTTGTTAAAAATGCAACTAAATCAGATTCTAAAGGGTTAATAAATTTTGTAGGCTGTTGGCAATGCAAAAACCACACGGAATGATAATAGCAGTCGGTTTGGAAAATACACTGAAATCAGCTTTGATCAAAATTACCAAATCATTGGAGCTAACATGAGAACATACCTGCTTGAGAAATCCAGAGTTGTCTTTCAGGTTGGTAAAACAAAGAAAAAAACAATGTCAGTATAACTACTCATGTACTATGCTTTAGTAGTTTCATATAGAACATATTATGTGAAGTTCTGAATGGTATGTCTAATCAGCATTTGGGTTATTTTTTTTTAATAGGAGCTAATCTAACTTATTTTAAGACACTAATTCCTTCCAAGTTCTGCCTTGTGTTAAGTGGCGGATGTACCTGGGGGACAATTCCCTGAGATAAGTGCAAAGGAGTATTTGAGAAATCTGTGGCTTTTCAGTCACAGTATTAACACATGCCAATTTTATCTGGAAAAGAGCAGCATATGTAGTCAGGCAGTGAGAGTCTTGGTTAAAAATAGCTGAAAATTTATAAGGCCAGACTTGTGGCATGTGACTCATCACAGTGTCAGAGCATAACTGTGATAATCTACTAAAGGAGGCATTTAACTTTATAAACTTTTTACAAAGTTTTTAGTTTTATTGTAACTTTCTGGGTACTTGGGAAAATGCTTCCCTGTATCTCCTGCATGAAGGATAGTTTGGAAATAGTAGAGTTTTCTGAGTTACCATGGGGAAGGGTTTCAGCTGGCACTCCTACACAGTTGTTCATCACAGTGTTTGTCAGTTCTGAATAGTAGATGGTTTTTTAAGCTGGAGAAATTATTAGTCTTAGGGAAAGAACTCAACATATGGGTAATGGAAGCAAAGTATATTTGATCACTTTGAGAGCTCCTGTTGAAGTCTCAGATGTAGCATTTTAATACTGGGCAATTTCTTTGCTAAATTGTATTGCTGCAGAATTGTAACTCTCTCTTTATAGTAGTGTTGAATATTGAATGTTTGTGTGTGTGTGTGTGTTTTCCTTCTGTAATGGTGGACTTTGCTTTAATTTACAGTCAGAGAATGAGAGAAACTACCATATATTTTATCAGTTGTGTGCATCTGCTATGCAACCTGCATTTAAGCATCTTAAATTAGGTAAGTCTCAAGAAAACACCTACTCTTCATTTTTTCAGTGCAGTATTTTGAAGACTGGCTTTTTAAGTGCTAGGATGCTAAGTGTTCAGTAGCATAAATCTCACAGGCTTACAATGGGACATGCATTTTTAAATCACTTAGCTATTAATCCTCCTTTTATTGAACGTAGTAGCAAATCCTTAGTAACCTGAATAGTGCATGATCAAGTACATAAGTGTCTTTGAAAATCTTATTCTAATACTTTCTGTAGTGACAGAGGCAATAATGGCAGTTCAGGGGCTTAATTCATTTATCTACAGAGAAGCTTTAATGCCACCTGGCGAAGCAGACCTTGGGTATATATTTACTCCATCTCATTCCTGTTGCTCTATTAGATCAACTATTAAGATTGCTAGGCATTATAAATAGTAATTTGTGTCAGCTTAACTGAGTGAGGCAGATGGATTCCCCTCAGAAAAAGAGGACCTCCAACTCATTGCTGAAGAGCTCTTCTCTGACAGCATCTTTAATCTTCTGGTGTTACAAGAGTCTTTAACAAGTGGCTCTCCCCTGTCCTTAATTTTCTATCGTTACAAGTTTTGCTTCTTATTTATAGGAAGTGCAGACGAATTTAACTACACAAGAATGGGTGGCAGCACAGTAATAGAAGGAGTTGATGACAGAGCAAATATGGTGGAGACTCAGAAGACATTTGCCTTACTTGGTAAATTCTTGGAGATACGTTTGCAGTAGATTTAAAATTTAGATTGCTTTGTAATTTTTTTTTTTGTCCCTGAAATGGGCAAAGGTGGATTGTTTCTGAAATGTCTAAAACATTAGAAGTAATTACCAAAATAAATTATTTCATACCTTATGCATTGCCCTGTTGATCTGTTTTAAAAGTACTAGGCAAGAGCAAGTGGCTGTTAGCAATTGGTGTTCATTGTTTGGGGTCAGAATCACTGAGGCTGGAGTCTTAGACTCATAGAATGATAGAACTGTTTTAGTTGGAAACTCTCAAGCTAATATGCTGTGACAGAACTAGATTTGGAAGCTGCTTTCTTCTTTGCTCCTATCTGGCTTATATGAAAACCAATTCAGACTTGAGCTGGCACTTGGGAAGGCATGGGGGTTTATGCCTAATCTCTCCTCAGATCAGACAGGTGGAAAGCAGGCAGAACCAAGGCTTTGCATAGTAGTATGCAGAGATGCTCTACAGTTCTTTGCTATGCACTGTGCTGTTTAATTAGTTGTACTGTTTGTGAGTATTTTAAATAACCAAGAATTGATTTTTTAGGTCTGAAGGGGGATTTTCAGATGGATGTTTTTAAAATGCTGGCAGCAATCCTGCACTTAGGCAACGTGAAAATAACTGCTGTTGGAGATGAAAGAGCATCCATCAGTGTAAGGAAGTAACTCATTCACATACCAACATTTTCCTTTGCATTCTATGCTAGAAGTCTTTTAGCAGTAGTTTTGTTTTCTAACTGGAGTTTAAACTGTCATTAAATCTGCTGTACCAAACTTGAGAGATTTCTCCATCTTCATCTGTATAGAATCACAGTGAGTGTTTATGTGAATCCTGTTTCACGGCCAAGTTCAGAAAGTCTGAACAAAAGGCAAAACATGGCTAAGAGAGCCCCATTTGATTCACAGCTGTTGGAAAAGCCACATGGGACTATGTGTAGGATACAGGAAGCAGCACTGTCAAAGCTGCTCAGTGTGTCCCAGCAGACTATGCAAGTCTATAAAGTAAGGACACCTAAACAGAACGCAACTTTTTCTTTCAGTGTGTTAATCCTAAGCATCTCATCCAGTTAAGTTTTTTTTTCTCCTATCTCAGTAGCTGTGTCCAGTATTGTTTGCTTGAGCTCTTCTTGGTGCTTAGCCAAGCCAAGAAGTGAACAGAGCCCCTTGTCTTATCTAAAAATAAAAGTCAGTTTGTTGTCAGTGATGCCACGATTTTACTGTCTAAGCAGCAGCTAAACTGTTAGGTGTAATATAAGAGTATTTTTTTGTTTTCTTTGAAGCTGGAAGATAAACATCTCACTATATTCTGTGAACTTCTGGAGTTAAAGTGTGACAAAATGGCACAATGGTTGTGCCACCGAAAGATTATCACTACCTCGGAGACTGTAGTAAAGCCAATGACAAGAGCTCAGTCTGTTAATGCAAGGGATGCCTTGGCAAAGAAGATCTATTCTCATTTATTTGACTTTATTGTGGAAAAAATTAACCAAGCCTTGCAGTTCCCTGGCAAGCAACATACTTTTATTGGTGTTTTGGACATTTATGGGTAAGAATATCTCTGGAAACAAATGTACTTGTAAGTTGTGCCTTTTCTTTGGAGTCATTAAGAGGCACTTTTCAATTTGTGCTTCTAATGAATTTGGAGGGATTTGTTTCAATAGAAGGTCATGGTCATGTAAGTTCTTTAGCATCCAGAGTAGTGAAAATGCTCAGCAATTATAAACATTGGTGGGTTTTGAGGTTTAAATGTAACTTTTAATATGATTCTTTGAGATTTAATTCTGGAATTTTTAAAAATCTCTTATGTCTGGTAACATTAACTTCTAGGGAAGTTTTAAAATGCCTTAGCATCTTTAGTCATATGGCTGTTTAATTTTCTGAGAAATATTAGAATAGTGTCTTACAAGGATACTGCCATTTGTACCTACATCTCAAGGGATTATCTTTTTGTATTTGACTTGTGTTTCAGCTTTGAAACATTCGATGTGAACAGTTTTGAACAGTTTTGCATCAATTATGCTAATGAAAAACTGCAGCAGCAATTTAATCTGGTATGTTGTTTCATTTGTTACAATTCTTTGTCTTACTTTGCTTCAGTTTTGAGGTTGTCTATAATGCATATTAGCAAATGCTATTCATAGTTGACTAAAGGCTATTTCTAGGTAATGACTATCCAGAAAAAGACGAAAATATTTTATTTATACATGCACACACTTGTAAATGAACATTTCTGAGTTTGCTTTCTTGGAAGACAGGCATGTAGTATACTACAAAATACGTAAATATTTGGTGTCACAGAATCACAGAACTTTAGGAGTTGGAAGGGACCTCGAAAGATCATCGAGTTCAACCCTCCTGCCAGAGCAGGATCACCTAGAGGAGGTCACACAGAAACACGTCCAGGCAGGTTTTGAATGTCTCCAGAGAAGGAGACTCCACAGCCTCTCTGGGCAAGCCTGTTCCAGTGTTCTGTCACCCTCACAGTGAAAAAGTTTTTCCTTATGTTTAGGCAAAACTTCCTGTGATCCACACAGGTGTACATATTGTATTTCTCTTCTTCCTTAATTGTAACTTTAACATTTTTGATATTTTCATATGCCTAGCATGTCTTTAAACTTGAACAAGAAGAATATATGAAGGAAGATATCCCATGGACTTTAATAGACTTCTATGACAACCAGCCTGTCATTGACCTTATTGAAGCTAAAATGGGAATTTTAGAACTTCTGGATGAAGAGTGCTTGGTAATTTAAAAATTCTTCTATTTGGAGTTCATAAATGAGCTATTATAGATCTTTACAATTTAGGCTTGTAATCCATGTTTTGTCCTTTTAAATGGGAAGTAGAACAATTTTCTCATGAAAGGACCGTTGGTATTTGCCCTCTATTTGGTTCATTTTAGTTGTAAGCCACTTAAGTCTATTTTTTCTCTTAAGAACCTAAAACTAGCTTCTTTCCTGGAAGCTAACCCAGCAACTAGTTCTCTTCATTCTGAGTATAGTGCAGTACTAGAACAGGTTAAGCAGAGGTGCTTTGGGGTGTCCCAATCATTGGGTGCTTCCTGAATTTGAGTTTGAACGACAGCTTGATCTAATGATGGTGGTATTATTGCTCCCTGCGGGAATTTGGCCTAAATTTTCACCAATATTTATACAATTCAGTTATTCCATAAATCATTAAGTTTGCTCCAAAAAGCCAATGTTCCTTTCCCTTTTTATAAACTTTTGTGAATGCACCTAATCAACGTCTGTGCTTTCTCTTCTTTAACCTCGCTTCTTTTTATCTCTGTGCTCTGTCTCAAATGTAGCAATTTGTGAATCTGTTTAATTTTTTTTTGTGTGTATGTTAGACATACATATTTCCCTTAGGCTCCCAAATGTATCAAAATAGCTTTCTCAGTGAGAACAGGGCAGGGGGAAGTGAACCCTGTTAGAATGGTCTCTAAAAGGTGTTTTGGTGATATTGGCAAGCTGTACTTCCCAGAAGGCAAACCATGGAGTAATACAGGAGAAATTAGGGAATATTCCTTAATCATTATTTTATCTGTTATTCTGTTTATTGGCATTCTCAGGGGTGAGATTGTCTATGATGGTGGGTAGCATCCTCTTGGGACAAAATGATTCTGGGTTCATCAGAGAATTAACTATTCAGCAGATTTGTGGATTGATACGACCTTTCTTAACGTTCTTTGCCACAAGGAGCCACTGGCTAGTCTAAAAGGACAAAAGCTGGTTATTACCAGGCATCATAACTCACCAAAGATGCTTTATTCAGAGAGTATTTACAATAAACAGTCTCATTGTTTTTAAGAGTCCAAGAGAGTTTTGTTGAGGAAATTGCCCCTATCATTTTTACAGTTACCTCATGGAACAGATGAAAACTGGCTTCAAAAGCTGTATAACAATTTCATCAATAAGAACACACTCTTCGAAAAGCCAAGGATGTCAAACACGTCTTTCATCATTCAACACTTTGCTGATAAGGTAGAGTGTAAATAACTCAGTATTATTTCACCCTGTTTCCAGCAGTAGCTCATTCAGAAAAGAAACAGACTTAGGAAACTGAGGAAATAGTAACCATGCTTGTTTTGAACATCTATAATATTAATTTTCAATAGCTAGTAATAGTTATTTATTTGTAGTACTGTCTGTAACATGCCATTGAAATATAAGAGATGCTTACGATAATTTGAGAGTATAAAAATAAATCATGAAGATAAAGAGGCAGAAATAGTGCAATGTATAAATACAATATTTAAGGTTGTAGTCTATAAACCATTTTGCTCTCAGTTATTTACAATTCAAATGGAATAGTCTTTCTTTTTTTTTTTCCTTTTTTTTTAGTATTTTGATTTGAAATATCAGAATAATGAGGAGAGCAATAAAGAAATGCCTGATGAAGATGGAAGGAAACTATATTTGCTAGTGGATTATGACAGTTTATCCTGCTTTAAAATTTGTAGGATGTATGTGTGTCTCTATGCTTACTGTAATGAAATTGGGAAAAATCAAGAGTTTAAGCCATCATGTTTGAGACTAATAAAGAGCTGTTGGTCACCACAGTTCAGAGAGTAAAAAGCACTGTTTTGCTAATTGTTCATGCATTCCTGAAAAGCTAATGATTCCACCTTTGGCACAGGTAGAATATAAATGTGAAGGATTTCTGGAAAAAAACAGAGATACAGTACATGAAGTATTGATCGAAATCTTGAAAGAAAGCAAGGTTTGTGAGCAATCAGTAATTACTACTTTTTTAATAGGTTGAATTAATTAGTTTAATCTTAGTTTTTATTAATATTCTACAAGTGTGTAGAATAACATACAAGAATAACATACAGGATGGAAAACACAGTATTCAACTTTTTCATACATGTGCATTTACTTTGCTAGTTATGTTAGTTGTTTATTTTCTTAGTATCTCCATTTTGGAATCCTTGTAACTGAAAAAAAGCGCTTCTGGGGTGGTTTTTTGTTTGTTTGATTGGTTTGGTTTGGTTGTTTGGTTTGTTTGTTTGTTTTCTTTTCCTTCCCCATAGTCATTGATGGGTAGTTTATCATTAACAGCTGCCTTTGTTTATTCTTCAAAAGAGATTAAGAGAATACCAGGGAAGGGAAAACATCACATCTTGTATTTGCCTGCCACTTGCCATCTGCCTGAAAGCCCAGTCTCTTTCAAGTCTACTATCTTGAGACTTCAGGATTACTATTAACTTAATCTGACAACCCCCCATATTCTTAGTTTAATTTAAATATTGTGAAAATACAACCTTAAGAGGTCTTACTTCTAATTCTGTATTTGTGTCCATGTTTGCTCATAATGAGCTTTTGCAGGCCTACTTAACAGTCATTGAGTTTTGTCTGTGAAATACTTAAGTGCTTCATAGAATATCATAGAATATCAT
The DNA here is from genome assembly GCF_027791375.1 of Indicator indicator. Lineage (NCBI taxonomy): Eukaryota > Metazoa > Chordata > Aves > Piciformes > Indicatoridae > Indicator > Indicator indicator. The sequence goes on from NC_072025.1 coordinate 10,178,390, forward strand.
AGAATCAAGAAGGCTGGAAGAGACCTCAAAGATCATCGAGTCCAACCTGTCACCCTAAACCTCATGACTATCTAAACCATGGCACCAAGTGCCACATCCAATCACCTCTTGAACACCTCCAGGGATGGTGACTCCACCACCTCCCTGGGCAGCACATTCACAACAGACTCAGAACTGTTGCAACTGTTTCTTCAGTTGTTTCTTATTTGTGGCTCAAAGATCCAGTTCCATGTGCTGCAGTACCTGGCATTAAGATGCATTTTATGTAAATGGGAAATGTAGTTTTTATTTAAATGTTATTACAGTTACACAGTATTTAACTGTGATTCTTTCACCATACTTTTAGTTTCATCTGTGTGCAAATTTTTTTCAAGACAATCCAGTGTCCATTTCACCTTTCAGTTCGACTATAAACATCAAATCTGCAAGACCTGTTCTCAAGGCACCTAACAAACAGCTCCGGCTGACTGTTGGCAGTAAGGTACTGCATAAATGTGCTCCTCTGTAATATTCAGACTTTGAGGAGGGTGGACTGGGCATTCTGAGACTACATTGTTGTATTCTGTGACCATTCACGGGGTATGGTTCAGAACAGCAAGAGCCAGCCACAGTGCAGTGCTCCAGGTCTGGGTATAAGGAGTTGTGTTTAATCTGTGTGTAGGAAACTCTTAACTAGAGCAGGACTGTTGAATTTCCTGTGTTTAAGATCTAAACCCTAAGAAAATCTCCTAGTATCCAGCCAAAACCTAACAAATAATGTAAAACCTCAAGGTCTGACCTTTTAATTGGATGTTAATGTTTCATTAGCAAAGTGTTATGTCTGGTGTTTTCTAGTTCCGGAGTTCTTTGTCTTTACTTATGGCGACACTCAACGCAACCACCCCTCATTATGTACGATGCATAAAGCCAAATGATGAGAAATTGCCTTTTGAGTAAGTATGTTAGTGGTCTTGAGCTGTTGCAATACCTTTAAAATTCAGAGTATTTTTCTGTTGCACAGTAGCTACATGTCAGCAAGCTAAATTCCTATTGTTCCCACACAGAACATACTTCTCCTTTCAAGATAGATAAGGTAAAAAATAAATATCATCTTCTTACAAGAATACAATCATTCCATAATCACTTTTGATGCCTAAAAAACCCCCTCTTTATTATCCTTATATTTTATGGGTTGGATATTACTGTTTGTGCATTTGATGTAAACATTTTTAGGGAAAAGGTTCCTCACCTTTGATTGCAGCTGATGGATTGGTTGTATAGGTGTGTTTGCTCTTGTACAATATGGATTAGCATGGATTTATATTTAGGGGGTAATAGCCATTGCCATTTTCTTTGTCAGCTTCCCTTTTGCCCACATAAATATTTAGAAGGTCTTTAGAAGTCCAAAAAGGTATGAGTTATGTTGAACATAGCCTTCACATTTCCCAACAATTTGATGTCATTTTAATCTTATAATACAATTATATATGCCAGATAATTTGTGTAATTCCTATGGCCAGCTTGATAACCACTAACTTGTAGGCAGGAGTTAACCTTGATCCAGCTATTGGTCTGGTTTATGGGCAGAAATGTGGAAGTACTCTAGTTTTCAGCTGCTGGAAAGCAGTTTTAGCTTTCAGCTGAAAGGTAGTATACCAACAAATAAAATAAAAGCTTGTATTATAGCTGGAATGAGGGAAGAGGCAAACTTTGATTCTAAATTTTTTTTTTAAAGTGTCTTAGCTCATTTTCTTGAAGCCAGACAGAATCTCTCAATGCAAAACACTGTTACACTGTCACTGCAGTGAGACATTATTCTGTGTAATAGCTGTGAGGGGGAGTGAGGGGGAATAGCTTGGATAATATGAAACCATGTTTAAATTATACTGGGAGAGTGTACTGTAAGTTGTGAAAGAAGCTGACAGCCAGGCCAGGTCTCTTGGCTAGTGCTGGATCAACACTGTAGTGTAGTACTCTGAGCATATCAGGTCTGGTGCAGAATCAGAAAAGGTCTTTCCGTGCCTTGTATTGATAATCTTGAACTCGGATATTCACGAGCAAATCCTGGTTTATTCATTATCAGTGTGCTAAAGACTACTTAGAGTTTCTGCCCAGTAGACTGCTGAAGGGATTTTCTGTGTACGTTTTGTGCTGAATGTAGCACGATTCTTTGCCACTTGTTGATAGGTACTGTCACAGGTAATATTGAAAAGAAACTTGTCATTTTGTAAAAGAACTAAATACTCTTTGTTTTGAGGAAGAAAAAGAAAACCCAGATACTCCCTATCACATATTTAAACAATGACAACCCAAGTAAGACACCATATAAAAAGCAGGGAGCCCTGTGTCCTATGGCAGAAATAGAAATCCAGCTAGTAGAATAGTTCTAATTGTTATAGCATGCCAAACCCATCCAAAATGTAAAATGTATCTCTGCTTTTTTAGGTTTGATTCGAAAAGAGTTGCTCAGCAACTGCGAGCTTGTGGTGTTTTGGAAACTATTCGAATTAGTGCACAGAGCTACCCATCCAGGTAGGGATAGCAGTGGACCTCTGTATATCAAAAATTTCTTAGGTGTCTCTTGCACTAAATGTATTTGCTAACTTTTAATTTTCCAGGTGGACTTACATCGAGTTTTTCAGCCGTTACAGCATTCTCATGACACAGCAGGAGCTCTCCATAAATGATAAGAAACAGATTTGCAAGATTGTTTTGCAGCGGCTAATCCAGGTCAGTTTGTATGCACTGACCCTTTATGTGTTAGAGCTTTGACTCTTAATAAAAGTAGTATCTCACTCCTCAAACAGGAAAGATATTTACGTTTTTACTATCTTTCCTGATTTAGTATGATGCACACAGGCTTGTGAGTCAGTAACAGTGTTATGACACAGCCACGTGGCAGCAGACACGTGATGTAACATCTCTGTGCTTAATGTCCTCACTTGGAAGATATTCTAACCTGTATTTTTAAACTAGTGAACAGTAAATGGTATACATTTGAAAGATACATGGAGTACAGCACATTGGAAAACTGTTCTAAAAATATACTATTTTGCATGTTGCTCCTATTTTTTTAGACAAGCCTGTAGTGGTGAGGCTGGTCCAAGACAAGTCAATGATTCAAGTTCACATATCAGGACTGAGATCAAACCAGGATGAGAAAGACCAAACACGGGTGTAGTTGCAGCATAGCTCCAGCACAGGCCAAGAGTGGGAGCCTGAGCTTAAAAGCAGCTTCTCCCCTGCGTTTTTATTCACGCAGCTCATTGATTCAAGGCCAGACGTGTACCAGAAGGTAGCGTTGATTTCAAGGAATTGGACTTGTAGGAGGGGATGAAGAGGTTCCTTTCAAGGCCTTGATGATAAGTCCAAATCCTCCCTTCAATTTGAGTAGGATGTGATTTTCAGATGTAATTCTCTGGTTCTTTCCTGCTAAGTAGATTTTCCCTCCCATACACAGGAGGATATTCTTATTTAGCAAGAACATGTCATTTCAGAAGAGCTTGCCTACAGCGACAATTTATGAAAGGAAGAGAATGTCTGCTCTACAATAATAAGTGAAAAATATACCTAATATTTCCTGTTTTTCAGGACTGTAACCAGTATCAGTTTGGGAGAACAAAAATTTTCTTTAGAGCAGGACAGGTTGCTTACTTAGAAAAGCTCCGGTCAGATAAACTGAGGCACGCATGCATCACGATCCAGAAGAGCATCCGAGGCTGGCTGCAGCGCAGGAGGTTTCTCCGTGTAAAGCAAGCAGCTGTCACCATCCAGCAGTACTTGCGGGGGCAGCGGACTGTACGGTACTTGTGGCTGATAAATGAGTCTGCTGTTAGGGTGTGCCTGAAGGGATGCAGAAGGTCAGACCGGTGCCCAACACTAATCTGGAAGTGTAACTTGCATGAAAAAGCAATTCAGATTGTATTTCTATTTCCTCTTGGTTGTAATTATGTTACTTAGCTGATACAAAGAAAGCACTCTAGCAGCTTTCACACTTGGTCTGACAGACTCCTGAGAGGCCTTTCTCCTTGTATGCTCAGACTTTAGCTAAGGGTATGTGAGGCAGTTGTCACTCTGGGCTTACTGCTTACCTTCAGAGCCAAAGAAACAATAGGGTAGCAGAAAGGAAGAGCAGTTTACAAGGGTTTATAAATACAACTACAAATCACTGTGAGGAGGAGGGAAGTATGCAGCACAGAAACTGCACCAGTTATTCACAGAGCAGACTGAGGGGAAGATGACTCCCCGTAGAACTTGCAATCTTCAGAAAGAGACTCTCAGAAAAATCGCATGTGGAACAGATTCAAAGATTGTGGATAAATTAATCTCTTTTGCTTTGATTGGAGAAAAAGCTGTTTTTACAGAATCACAGAATGTTAGAGGTTGGAAGGGACCTCCAGAGACCATTGAGTCTAATCCATCCACCTGCCAAAAGCAGGATTGCCTAGGGTATTCTGCACAGGAATGCATCCAGGGCAGGTTTTGAAAGTCTCCAAAGAAGGAGACTCCACAACCTCAACCTTTTAGATAGGGGGTGCCTATTTTCAGCCTCTTCTGTGGTTATTTTGTGTGTGATTTGAGTGACTGAGGGAATGAACATGAGAAATCTAATGTGATGTAAGTAAACATTGTTGTCTTTTGAATTAAGGCAAGCTGTAACCGCAAGAGCTCTGAAGCAAACATGGGCAGCTATAATTATTCAGAAATACTGTCGGGGTTTCCTGGTCCGTAGACTTTGCCAGCTCATCCATGTGGCTGCTGTAACAATTCAAGCTTATACCAGAGGATTTCTAGCAAGGAAAAAATACCGGAAGGTACAGTCTATCACAGATCTTATTTCAGTAGCCAGAAACAGCTATTGCCCTATAAAAAAAGTGGAGACAAGCAAAACAATCCCTAATATTTTACCTTTTGCACGTCTACTCTGTTTTTATGTTGTTACTGTAAAACTTCTGACACACAGAAGCTTAGATCTAATCTCTGAGCTACCAAGACCTCTGGCTGGTTTATACTTGATGCAGGTCCTTCTGTGTGGTTACTACAGTGGCTCAAATGTGTCTGCAGTCTGAGTGTTCAGTATTTTGATTGCTCTGTCATTGTCAGTACTAGTGTATGCACGTTCACAGAATGTGGTAATTAATTCTGACTGAGCCATAGATAATTACAGACAGCTCTTAATATTTTATTTTAAAGATGCTTGAAGAACACAAGGCTGTGATCCTTCAGAAATACGCTCGTGCATGGCTTGCCAGGCGCAGATTTCAGAATATTCGGCGGTTTGTACTGAATATTCAGCTGTCATACAGAGTGCAGCAGCTGCAGAAAAAGATGGAAGAACAGGTGAGGAGGGACACCAGTCAGTTTATGATTTGTACTTGTTTTTTTTTTTTATCACACCTGTTTTATTCAGAGATCAGATGTTGACTAGAGACTTACGTGAATTACAATATCCATGCTTTACTTGACGAGAGGAAAATACATAAGGGAATGTGATCGACTCACAAAGGAGGAACACTGATCTGGGGCTTCCTTATGCTTTTGGATTTGTTATGCCAATGAAAACTTTTTTTTTTCTTTTCTTTTTTTCCTGTTTCTTAAGTAGTCCATTCCATCTCTGATGGGATTACTTGTATTAGGATGAAGGATGGACGTGTGAGATACTGCTCTGGTGCAACACATTCAGTAATTTTAGGGAATTCCATATTATGTTTATTTTGCAGCTTGGTTTTGAGAGCCATACCAATCAAATCATCTTTAAAATGGTGGCTTTTATCTAACTGATGGAAATAATCCTTGGTTTAAATAATCATGATTGATTCAGGATGATGAGCAGAAATATGTCAGGTGCTTCTTTCAGATTCTATTAAACTGTTTCTAGTATGCATTTTTCTGACTTCTTTTAACCTGTCTTGTTCTTTATAGAGTAGAGAAAATCATGGTTTGCTGGAACGATTGACCAGCCTGGCTTCAACTCATATGAATGACATGGATATGATTCAGAAACTTGAGTTAGATCTTGAAAGGTTAACCGCTCAAAAGAGAGCATATGAAGAGAAAGGGAAAAAATACAAAGAAGACAGTGAACAGGTATGCTTGAATTGTCATCTGGGTGCTTTTAGTTCAGGTTAATTTTGCTCATTTTTTGTTACTGGATTTATCAAATGTATGATTGGAGCTGTTACTAAGCAACTTCACGTCTGGGATTGGGGAGGTTAGTGGAGAAGGAAAGGAATCCATATATGCATGTTAAAATGTAAGACCTTCTATGACCTGTTTTATCCCCTTTGTGATGTGTATGTTTTGCTTACTTTTTGTGTGTACAGAAAATCTTAAAACTTGAGAATAGGAATAAAGAATTACAAGAACAGAAAGAGACCTTAGAAATAAAGCTCCAAGAGAAAACTGAGGAGATGAAAGGTACAGTAAGTAAAAGGAGTTTTAAAGGAGTTATAGTGGGAGAAAGTTATATAGTCATTTTTTGAGCAAAGGTAAATTAATTTTATTCTAATAAAAGCAATATAAGTGATAAATTTACAGTAAATTACAAGTTGATTCTGAGCTTCTCTTGCTTAGAATGTGTAGTGCAAATCTGTGTAATTTAATAAATTAAATCCATTCTTTCAGTAGTAAAAGCTGTCCTCCTGTTATGTTTCCTGTCTCATGCACATGCATTCCTTCCAAGTGTTGCTTTGTCCTTGGTTCATTTTAATGTACTGCTTTTAAGAGTCTTAATTTCAAAGGGCACAGGCAGCACATGAGATCAGCTATACTTTAGACTAATAACACTTTGGTGTTTCAGAACCTTTTTATTCTATAGCGTTACTTGTAAAATTTACTGTGATAATTTTTTGGCACTTGAGAAAGTAATTTCAGCCTTCCAATATGTAAAAGATTCTTTCTCACTGTGGTCATACTGTTTTAATAATGCACATAATTGCATTGACAGAGAAAATGGATGACCTAACGAAGCAACTCTTCAATGATGTACAAAAGGAAGAAAATCAGAGAATGTATGGAATCTGAATTTATTGCTTTGAAATTATTTTTTCTCTTTCTCTGCCTTTCTTCTGCTATAAATGCTCTCATCACTTAGGAATCTGTCAGTGTTCTTGAATATTAATGCTAGTACTGAAGTGCTTCATATACAGTTGGGGTAAAGCAGTTTGTGGGTCAGTCACATGCAGGGAATATTACTGTAGATATGAGACTGTTCTTACTTTACCACTTTCCTGTCTTTTCATGTGTCTTTCTGAGAACTGAAAGGCAACCCTGATCATAATGATTTCTTTGGAGATATCCTCAGAGGTCAGTCAGGAATGGAAGAGCAGCTGGTGGCCATACCAGTCAGAGTTCCTGTGAAGTGAATGTTAAAAGGATGTAATTGAAAAATTCAGCCTGAAGGAAAGGCATTCCTTGTTTGTGAAGGACATTTGGTTAACAACATAAAGGGAAAAACATTAATTTTTTTCCCCTTTAGTATTAAAAATCCTATTATTTAGCAATAAATAGTTGTTGCCTTCCAGCATGCATGTTGCCTTCCAGCATGTGTGATGCTCAGGAAGTCTGTCAAAGAGTTAGAGAACTGGCCTTTTCTTGGAAAAAGAACTCAGGTTTTCCTTGAATTCATTCTCAATATCTGAATTAGATGTAGGAAAATCTGGGGACATCTCACCCCATTATCATCCATTTCGTATGTTGATTCTGAGAATGTAGGATAGCATTTTCAAGTAATTATGGTTCATTTAAGTTTTCTTCAGTGAAACATGTCCTTCAAATTAATACAAAACCAGAGCCTGCTCTTTCCTTTATGAATATGGGAAGGTAAACCCACCTTTTCATTGTCTTCTTTAGGATACTTGAGAAAAATTTCCAAAATCAGAAGCAGGACTATGAAAAAGAGATTGAATTGCTCAAGGGAGAAATTAAGATTCTGAAAGAAGAAAAAACTCAGCTTGAACAACAAATTCAGCAAGAAGTTGTCATTCAGGATGGCTTGAAAATGGAAGTAGGACAACTTACAAAACAAGCACAGGTAAAGTATGACACATTTAATTTTGGAGTCTTTGTTAGACAAAGCAAGTAGAAGTGGGCATTTTATTTATAGATTACCTTCACTGTTTTTTTTCTCCCATTTTTAGAAGTTGTAGTTAGTAAGCTGTATTTGATGCATCACTATGCTGCATTGTTTTCGTGTAGTACACAATATGATTAAGTTATTACTCGTAGAAATAAGTGCATGAATATTTATATATTTAAATGTGTGAATCTTTTTTTTTTCTCCTTAATCCAAGGAAGTATAAGTTTCTTAAGGGATTTTTCATAAATGGAATCTGTAAAGTGAACCTGAAGTTAGTACTTTTTTATAAAGTAATTCTTTTTCTGAGTCAGTTCCATGACACAAACGTGTATGCTTACATGCCCAAGAACCACAACACATTACAAGGCTTTTACCATATGAACTTGTTCTTAATTATAATTTATCTTATACACAGACCTTGTCATTCACTTTTGTCTCAGTCTGTAATTTTTGTCTGATTCAGAAAATACCTGAGTTGCAAAAAGAAATCGAACTGCTGCAGACACAAAAATTGGATGTTGAGAGGCAGGCCCAGTCACAAAAGCGAGAACTGAGAGGTAACCTACGTATTAGATAATTCAGAGAACTTACCAAGGACACTGTGAACCAGGCCAGTTTAAATTGATTTCTTCCATGCTAGCTTGGACAAAAAAAACAGTTCTCTTTCCCATCCCATAGTGCTTTATTTCTATTCATACCTTTAATTGCAAAGAGAAAAAAAACTAAACAGCAGGTGATTTTTACCAAGTGAAGAAAGTGATTTGAATCATTTCTTCTTTGTGTTTAAAAATCAATACTAATAATTTAAACTTCACTTAGAATTTACCAAGTTGCTTGTAGAGACCAAAGAATACAGAAACAACACATTCTCTAGCTTTTGTTCATCCTTTCTTTAGCCTTAGGTCCAAAACCTGTCAAATATGCTTTAAAAACTTGCTGAGTTGGGCTCCCTTTGGGCAAAGGTACTTAAGAAGTGCTTCTGCTGTGCACTTTGTCCAGTGCTAACAATGTTATGGAACAAACCTGTATCTACAGCATTTAGTAACCTTGCACTAGATGACAAATCTAGTCAGATTTGGAACTGAAAGATGCAACCTTGCATTGAAAGTTTGATGTGTTTAATAAAAAACAATATTGGTGGCATACCTATCTAGTGCACATTTCATCTCTGGAAGTAGAACCAAGTCCCTCATCCTTTTATTGTAGTAAATCTGATACATTTATTGAGTACCAGGAAAGAACCTTGTAGATTTAGGAAGAGATTGGTTTGATTTTTATACTGAAACTGAATTTGAAATGTGCAGTGAAAATTACTCTTTTTTTTTTTTTTTTTTCCCCCCCCAGAAAAGATGTCAGAAGTTACAAAACACCTTCTGGAAAGTTATGATTTTGAGGATGTAAGAAGCAGGTAGTTTTGTTCTGAGGTCTCTTTAAAAAACTGGAGTAATTGTGTTGACCTGCACACTAATGATACTGCCTTGTTTTTTAGACTCTCCACGGAGGATTTGGAACACTTAAATGAGGATGGAGAACTGTGGTTTGCTTATGAGGGCTTAAAGAAAGCTACAAGGTTAGTTCAGTTCTTCCATGTTTTTGTAACTCCAAGCTGTGATCTAGACAATAAATGGAAAGATCAGTGAGTAAGTAATTTAACAGTGAAATCCTGAACATCTGTTTAAGAAATGAATGAAAAGTACATTGTGTGACTGGCTGAGCAGCTTAAAATCAGTTTAACAAACTTTAGTAAATCAGTGAGATAAGTGTGTATGTGTCAGTGGGGGAAATGTGTTTCCTCTGAGATACCAAGTGTAACTTTCAAATCCCTCCAAGCACAGGGGATGTGATGGAATGTCTGCCTCTTAACCACAATACTTTGTTTTCACTTTGTATTAAACTTGACCCATCCCGTGAAGGTTGTGCTACATCTGCCATGTTCTTTCTCCCTTCTTTTGACAGAGTAATGGAAAGTCATTTCCAGTCTCAGAAAGAAATATATGAAAAGGAGATTGAAGGTTTGAACTTTAAAGTTGAACATCTTAGCCAAGATATTAATCATCTACAAAAATTATTTCGTGAGGAAAATGACATAAATGATGGTATTCGACTTGAAGTCAGCAGGCTAACTTCAGAAAACCTGGTAAGATCAACCTGTAGTAAAGCCAACTTTGGTTTTGTTACTTAGTTACACAATTCATGTGTATAAATCCAAACGGGAGGGCACAAAGCCCTGGAAATCTTGTGATCATGTCCTTGGAATCTCAAGGGTTGAACAAATAGGGTCATCTAGGATTGCACATCCTTACAGGTTCTTCCCCTGTGTGCTGGGGTAGGAGCAGCCAAATTTATTGTTCCAGTGTACAGCTTCTTGAGGCAGCTTCACGAGGCTTTTCCAATCTGCTTTTGTATAAATCTGAATTGAGATTTGATTGTAATCACAGAATGGCAACTCTTTTACAGACTCAAGTATATAGTGCTCACACAGGCTTTGGCTTCTGTCCTTGGCAGCTGGGGAGACACCGAGAGTCTTTAGAATGTTTGTATGTGGCTAAATGTTCAGAATTTTTAGGGATGTCTTGAACTCCAAAATGTTGCCAGGATATCTACTGCTGAGCTCATACAAGGATTTTGGTTGTGTTCTTTGCAGTTTCTCGATGGTACAAGGAACTTTGAGAGGTGTAATAATTTATGCAGATATCCAGCTTTCTACTGGAAGTCATGAAGAAACAAGTGTTTATTTAGGTTTTTTTATTTAAACAGAATTTTAACTAAAAAATGGATCAGAGTTTAGGCAGTGACCAGAAAGTTAGCACACTATACCTTTTTGAATACTTACGTAATTTAAACTCATCCTCTGATAACTAAAAAAAAAAAAAAGTCTATTTTTTGCTCAAGCCATGTATTTTTTCTGATGGTATTTCAGACATAATGAAAAGCAGTTTTGTGAAATTGTAACGTTCTGTGGGTACAGTGTATTACAACAGTATGTACTGGGTCTGTCTGGGATGGAGTTAACTTTCTCAGTTGCAGTCTGTATGATGCTGCATTTCCAATTTTTGAGTAAACAGAGCTTGCACAGTATCAAGGCTTTCTCTTTTTCCTACTCTGCCCCACCTCAGCAAGTTAAATTGGGAGTGGGAAAGAAGTTGGAAGGCCACCAGCTCACCAGAAGGATACCCCCTAATGTCCAGCTGTAAAAACTGAGGTAGAGGAAGAAGATACTTCATCGACAAGTTCTCTAATTAGTGAAAACCCAAGCCTGGGGGATTTCTGAAGGGTACAGGCTGCCCAGGGGGTATGTGGCGTCTCCCTCTCTGGCGGTATTCAAAACCTGCCTGGATGCGTTCCTGTGTGATCTGCTCTAGGTGATCCTGCTCTGGCAGGGCCGTCGGACTAGACGATCTTTCGAGGTCCCTTCCAGCCCCTGACATTAATTGTGCGATCCTGTGAACTGTGCCGTTGCGAGGCTCTTCCCACCAGAGGGCAGCGAAGCACGCATCAAGTAGCTAACAAATAGCAGGCAAGGTGTGAGAGTCTCGTTATAATGAGTGCTGCAAGAGTCTCATTAGGAGCGCTGCGAGCACCTAGCTAACACGAGGAAATGTATTCCAGAGGATCCTATATATACCACGCGATTTTTCTGCTGAGAGAAATATAACTAAAGAAATATTTGCAAAGTTACGTGAGGCGAACTTCTTCACTATAAGGCTCAGGGAGCACTGGAACAGGCTCCCCAAAGAGGTTGTGGAGTCTCCTTCTCTGGAAACTTTCAAGACCCACCTGGATGTATTCTTGTATGACCTGCACTAGATTATGGTTATGTGGTTCTGCTCTGGCAGAGGGGTTGGACTCAATGCTCTCCGGATGTCCCTTTGAACCCCTAATATCCTGTGGTCCTGTGAAAATAGAAGGGAAAATAACTTACAATGTTATTTAAAAAAAAAATTCTTTTGTAATGTATTGATGCTTTTTCCAGTGTTATTTGAGCTAGGGAAATTAAAGCCACAGTGTAATTTCCTTTAAACTGGACCAGAAGAATGGTAGTACTGGGGCAGTCAAAACATTTTGTTAGCTCACTGTTTCATTTTTTAAGAGTGAACAACAGCAGATGCCTCCACAAAAGCTGAACAAGTCAGGCAGGCAGGTAACAGTACTCCCCCACACTCTCACCTGTTTTTGACTACTTGCAGTTGAAAGCCTTTAGACATTTGAGAAGCAGGAAAGTGCTGAAACATATAAATCTTTTCTCTAAAAGGTGATCCCAGATCTTAAACAGCAAGTTTCTGAACTTGAAAACCAAAAATTAGATCTTGAAAACCGTCTTCAAGAACAAGCTGTGAAGTTGAAAGGTAAAGTACCAGGATGGTCCCTAAACTTTCAGTTGTTTAAAGTGAATATGACGAATTCCTTACATGAAGCAATATTACATAATAGTTTTATCACCTTATTACTTACTTTCATGCCAGTAAAACGTAAGAAACACTACCACAAATGTGTGGTATTGTTTATATCTCTGTTTTTAAAGAACAAAATATATGCAGGTATTTGTGATTTTTTAAAATCTTTTTTCTTTACCCTTTTTGAGGTCATGAAGTTCTGCGGTTTGGATGCCTGCAAGGATATTCAATAGGGCACTGCGAAGGATGTGTAATGGAATATGCCTTTGGCAACAAGCATTAAAAGAAAGGATGTTTTGGGACTTAAGGCATAGTTCATGAGGCGGACTGTGGACTGTTGAAAAATTTAGAGGGGAGACAAAAGTAAATTGTTGTTGAATTAGCCTATGTGAAGTGCTTCTCAATTCAGGAAAGCATACCTTGCTGAGCATCCTGAGTTTTCCACCTTCAGTATCTTCCTAGGCAAGAGTTTTTTTCCAACAAGATGTTAGTACCTTCAAAATTGCTCCTCCCACACAATATTCTGTGTGATGTGGAGCAGGCAGATGTTTCTCTGATACATTATCTGTCATGTCATTCACTTTCATTAGATGAAGCAAAATCATGAGCGTAAGAAGTGATTAACTGAATGCTAGCGAGGAATTGTAAGCACATTTGATTTTGTTGTTTTTCTTTTGTTTTGCACTTTGTTGCTAATTATTACTGGGGGAAAATGCCAGAGATGTCTAATCGGCTGCATTATGAGCTAGAAGGAGAGAGGACACGACAACGGTAAATATCTTTTTTCCTTTCTTTTTCTTTTTTTTTTTTAATGTAGTTGCTTTAAGCTGTGGTAACAAAGTCACTTAAACTCCTTAAAGTACCACATGCAGTGTAAGATTTGCTTTACAGCCTTGTGTACAGATAATAAATAATGGAGAAATATGATGTGACTATGCTTTAATGAAAAAAGGGAAAAAGATGCAGCTTCTTATCTATCTATTTTTAGAACTAATGAGTTCCAGAATGAAGTAGACATAAAAGAGAAAGAGAGACTGAAAGTCACAACTCAAGGAATTGAGGGACTGAGCAATGGTCTAATGCAAGAAGAAATTCAGGATGATGTTCAAAACAAGATAAAGCAAGAGACAACTCGACTTACTATGGAAAACATGGTGAGAAAATGAAATCATAGTTAAGAAACTGTACCTGAAATGCAGGATAAAGAGAAAAAAAAAAAAAAAAAAGATTTTGCAATATGGACAGGACGTTTTCTCAATTCATTGAGAGAGAAAAAAGACAGGAGAGTAAAAAGATAAGATAATTTCTCCTACCAAATATAAGTAAAATCATAGAATTGTCAGGGTTGGAAGAGACGTCAAGGATCATCTAGTTTCAATCTCCCTGCCATGGGCAGGGACACTTCACACTAGATCAGGCTGCTCAGAGTCCCATCTAGCCTGGCCTTAAAAACCTCCAGGGATGAGGCTTCCACCACCTCCCTGGGCAACCTGTTCCAGTGTCTCACCACCCTCATGGTGACAAACTTCCTAACATCCAATCTGAATCTGCCTGTTTCTATGTTTGCTCCATTCCCCCTAGTCCTATCACTACCTGACATCCTAAAAAGTCCCTCACCAGCTTTCTACATCACAGTGCTCTTCAACTGCAGCAATGACAAGTAGCAGTGGAAGTCATTTTTTCATTTTAGTTGTTCTGAACTTGCTGACTGATTATTTCAGGATCTTGAAGAAAAATTAGACATGAAAGATAGAATAATAAAAAAATTGGAGGATCAGATCAAAACTCTTACCAAGACTATTGGAAAAGGTAAGATATTGTTACATGATTTTTTTTCTTAATAGCTTTAAATGCTCAGTATGTGAATTTAAAGTATACTTAACAAAAATGTTAGGGTTTGAGGTGGGGCTGGAAATTAAAACCTCAGGGAAATGTGCAAGGGGAAACATCAACAGAAATTCCATTAAAGTCTCTTCCTGTAATTTTTATTCCAGCTAAATAATAGGCACATATAGGACCCAAACTATAAAGATTAAGTCAGAGGCATAAGGTTCTGTCAGTGGAAGTTAATGCATACCCTCACACAAAGTGTCTCTGAGCCAATGGAATGTTATTTTTATGTCAGATGAGTAACAGCTCTCATTAGCCCTCAAATGGCAGATGGTTCCTAATATGAAGTTAGTTTACGCAAAGCTCTTACACAGCAAGCAATTCTTCACCATAGAATGCTCTTAGAAACACTGCAGAGGTGACTAATGTAGAGATGTTTCTGTTTGTCTTAACAGAAGTCACAGAATCACACAATGTTAGGGGCTGGAAGGGACCTCAAACGTTTATCCAGTCCAACCCTCCTGCCAGAGCAGGATCACCTATACCAGATCACACAGGAACACATCCAGCAGGTTTTGAGTATCTCGACAGAAGGAGACTCCACAACCCCCCTGGGCAGCCTGTTCCAGTGTTTTGTCATCCTCACAGTGGAAAATTTTTTTTCTCATGTGTCCATGGAACTTCCTATGCCTCAATTTTCACCCATTGCCCCTTATCCTGTCATTGGGCATTACTGAGAAGAGCCTGACTCCATCCTCTTAACACTCCCCCTTTACATATTTATAAACATTAAATAGCTCACCCCTCAGTCTCCTCTTCTCCAAGCTAAAGAGCCCACAGCTCCCTCAGCCTCTGCTCATAAGAAAGATGTTCCACTCCATCATTTTTGTGGCTCTGCGCTGGACTCTCTCAAGCAGCTCCCTGTCCTTCTTGAACTGAGGGGCCCAGAACTGGATACAATATTCCAGATGCAGCCTCACCAGGGCAGAGTAGCGGGGAAGGAGAACCTCTCTTGACCTACTAACCACACTCCTAATACACTCCAGAATGGCATTGGCCTTTTTGGCCACAAGAGCACAGTGCTGGCTCATGGTCAAGCTTCCACTAGGACCCCCAGGTCCTTTTCCCCTTCACTGCTTTCATGCCACTGAATCCAGTGAAACTATTCACATAATATAAATGTTCTTTAACTCAGAATGCTTGGAACCACAATGTAGGAACATGATTATGAACAGGACCCATACTCTGTTTATTGCAGAGAAAATTGCTTTTCTCCAGTAGCTTGTTCTAACATGAACATTATCTTAGCTGTTTACCTGCAAGTGACAGTGTTTTTGTGTTTGACAGCTGAAGCTCATGTGCCAGCTTTGTCCAAAGAGTACGTTGGAATGATGGAGTACAAAAAAGAGGACCAAGAAAGGATTGTTCAAAATCTGATCCTAGGTATTTTAGTAACACTTCATCTTGTATCAATAGTTGACAATATCCAGTGTAGAACACTGCAGCAAAAACTACAAGGTTCTGTATTTCAATTGAGTTCAAAGTTACCTTAATCCCACTCTCTCGGAGGCTCTATATTGCACTTTTTCTACTGCCAGATATTTCAAGTATGGAAGTGCTTTATCTGTGTAAAAATAATTTGTCTGACTCTACATAATGTTGACTCTATTATCTTTCTTATTATTTATGCACTTATAAAGCTACAAATCTCAAGAGCACACCAGGGACTTGAATTCATTTTCTTCATGGTCATCTAGTAAGTCTGTAAGTGCTGAGCTGATAGCCAGGTGTGATGGATTACTCTCCTGTCTTTCCTTTGTATATCATTCCCTTCTCTGAAAGGAAATGTACCTACTTGTTTCTTTTGTAGAGGAATTTTGCTCTTCCTCTGAGTTGCTTTACAATATCAGTCTTACTGCCAAACCAGCTTTTTGCTTTAGCTTGCAAATAATAGTAAAGTTGACAAATTTCCCATGTACATTAGTACCGTTATTAAATAATGCTTGGAAACAACCTCTTCCTTTTCTTCTCACCTCCTTCAGCCTTGTGAATTTTTGCAGGCAAATGTGTGTTATTAAGCAATGCCAGAATTTGGTGGGGCCTCCAATGTATAGTTACATGCAAATTGCTTTTTGAAGTTATCCTGTTTGGCCAAGCCCTGATGAACCTTAGAATTTGCTACAGTACTCTTACCTGTCTCCAGTTACTACTTTTATATGAACAATACTGTTCCAGAACTTTTCTGAAACAAGGAGTTCATCAGTAAACCAATTACCAAGTAACTGCTCACTGAAGAAATTAATCCTATTTTTTAGAATGATACATTGAATCATTTAATTTTTATATAATAAAGCTGATAACTCTCCTTTATGCAGATCTAAAGCCACGTGGAGTTGTAGTTAATATGATACCTGGCCTTCCAGCCCACATCCTATTCATGTGTGTGAGGTATGCAGATTATCTGAATGATGCTGACATGCTGAAATCTTTTATGAATGCCACCATTGATGGTATCAAAGAAGTTGTTAAGGTAGGAATTAGGTTTGACTTTACTGTACTTTCTGATTTTTAATGTAAGGTTTACAAGATGCCTGCAGGGTATCTGGGGGGTGGTGACACTTTATTTGCTACTATTCCTATAATAGAATAATAATCATTGGTGACATTCTTTTTGATGTTTGTAATAGTAGCCTTGTAATGCCTCCAGGTAAGATTCTACTGAACACAGAATGCATTAACATAAATTATTTGTATCTGAAGAGCTTGTTGACAAAATCATTTAGAGTATTTTATTTTACAATGAGTAACTAATTAAGTAAATTGCACTTGTGCTTTTGGCACTGGTAAAAGTTGGAGGGACAGAAATTAAGGTTAATATGCTTGGCAGCACTACTGCTGTTTTACTGGTGTAATGAGGGTGGGTTTTGACATGTCTTTTGGTACTGCAGCATTAGTACCCAAATAATTAAAACTATGTTGCCAGCCAGTTTACAAAATGAAGTTATTAACAAGAATTTTTAGTCTGCTCTCTCATCTACATAACAAATTCAGCTATGTGAACAGCTTAACATGGTTTTATAATGCAATAAACCACCAAGCATGCTTTGTAGCACAGGCAGGAATGGACTGTGGTTTATGCAGTAGAATTTGTTGTATAGAGAATGCCTGTAGTTTGTTTGCAAACAAATTTATACCAGAGTTTATCCACTGAAGTAGTTGTGTTGACTTAGCTAACAAAAATAAAACACAGCTCTACCAATGTATGTATGTTTCCATGTAGCTCAGTTTTGTTTGTGTGTAGAGGTGTTGGCACTTTCTGCAGGAGGGCCTCCTGTACACAACGCCACGCACGGAAATGTGTAAAATCGTTCGGTTCACACTCATTTATTTAGACAGTCTCTCATATATGGAGACTTAAACATAAAAATAAAAGAGGTTAATAACTTAATAATAAAATAGTTAATAATAAATTAGTTAATAATAAAATAATAAAAAGAGGTTAATAAACTTAAAAATAAAAGAGGGATCTTTGCTATGTGTAGCTCAGCCTGAAAACACAGCATGATTTGTTCAGCCAGCATGTTACAGATGCTGTATGCTCTTTCTGCTACAGACAGTTTTACCAATTCTGTAATGATCTTAAGTTTAGTTACTAAACTAATTTCATGAGATGATACCATTATCATTTTCAGGAACATTCAGAAGACTTTGAGATGTTGTCATTTTGGCTTTCCAATACATATTATTTTCTTAACTGCTTGAAGCAGTACAGCGGAGAAGAGGTAGGATTGATTTAATCAAATTATTTCATTATTTCACCTTTGAGAGACTTCAACTGGAATTAAAAATAGTGATAATAAGTCGATAATTATTCACCAGTGTTCCTTCTAGATAGTCAGATATTCACATAGCTCTGCAATGCTATGAGACATCTTACACAATGAGACAGTAAAGAATTAATGGACCAAGTGAAATCAAGGAAACATTGAAGTCCTAAAGCAGGTTAAAGACATGAAATGGAGACTACTACTTAATTTTAACTCTTCCATATGAGTTTAATGTGAGCTGGTCTTATATATACACACAGAAAACTGGATATCTATGTGCATGTGTATATATATGTGTACATATCCAGCTCTGTGTGTGCTTATATGTGTATATACATAAATATATATACATATAAATATATACATATATACTATTTTACAATTGTGATTGTTCAAACGTCTACTGCTACAGAAGAAAACCTCAGGAAAGGGGCCAAACAGCAAAACGTCCAGGTTTTTCATTATTTTACTTGCTTGTTTAAGCTGAGTTTTTTCCTGACATTATAAATTCTTTTTAATCTTTTAAAATTGAAGACTCATACTGTATTTTTTTTCCTAGGCTTTTACAAGCTTAGCTAAACTGAACTGAAATTCCATGGACACAAAAGAGTAGTCTTCAAGGGTTACAGCAAAGCAGTACCATAAAGCCTTGGAACCACAGTAACCATGTACTGTTCAAACAGCAATGCTCCCTCCTGTGGTCATATAGATAACTTCTAAAGAGTAATAGAGAACTGAAAACATTTACACTTCATGAATAACAGTCTTTTAAAATTTCGTTGCAACAGTAGGGAAATGTCTGAATCCAGAATTCAGAGCTTTAATCTATATTTCTAATGAATATTCGAGACTTCTCACAGGCTAGGATTCAGTCTAGACTTCTGAAGTCAGAACTTTCCTGATGTAAAATTCTGAAAATGAGATCCCTTTGCAGCAATAAAATGTAATTGTGCAGATTCTAGTTTGACAACACAGTCCAAACAACTCTGCTTCAGCTGCTTGCCTTTTTTCCCCCACTCTTTCTTCCCCCCCTTTTTAAATTTTTTTTCCATTTGTTTTCTTCTCTCTCTCTTATTTTTTTCCTTTCTTCCGCCCCTCACCCTTTCTGTTTAAGGGATCTAGGAATTTCTCCGAAGTTCATTGAAATCTGTGCATGTCTTTCCTTTGGCTTGATTGGGCTTCAGGAATAGCATAAATATCGTCATAAACTGGAAGCCCAGAACTGGAAGCATCCATTAAAAGTTATCGGTAGCTTTAAAGCATTCTGAGACTGTGTTCAGCCAGAGATGGAATAAATTACTCCAGTACCTACATTACATTGTAGTAACAGTTTATAATTGTACTGTTATGTGATTTCTAGTAATTATATTTAAAATTTACTTGTAGGAATTTATGAAATGTAACACTCCACGTCAGAATGAGAACTGTTTGAAGCATTTTGATCTCTCAGAATACAGACAAGTTCTTAGTGATTTGGCCATTCGTATCTATCACCAATTCATTGTTGTAATGGAGAATAACATTCAGCCTATGATTGGTAAGACAGCAGCAATCCAGACAGCCTTAAATGTGGCTTGTGAAGTATATGAATAAAGCTTATACATGGAGACAAAGGATGGGACAGGCTTCTTTATCCTCTTGATTTATATATATGTGTACCTGCATGTGTCTGTCTGCATATATAAATTCCACTGTGTGGTATATCTCCACAGTGTTTAGAAAGACTTTTCCCTCATAACATTTCCTGGTGTGGAATAATGCTTTGAAACCTATCAGCATTCCACAAAAAGAAAAGGCTTATTAAGCCTCAAGAAGCCTTTGTCAGATTCTTATTTTTGTTGCATCCTTTAACTTTGAAAATGTCCTGAAAGTAGGTTTTGTTCAATAATTAAGTAAATGGAATTAAAGGAGCCATAGGAGTTCTGGGTTTACCGTTTATTTTCTGTCGTATTTTCAGTACCAGGCATGCTGGAATATGAAAGTCTTCAGGGAATTTCTGGCTTGAAACCTACAGGATTCCGTAAACGTTCTTCTAGTATAGATGACACAGATACCTACACAATGACCTCTATTCTGCAACAGCTCAGCTATTTTTATAGCACTATGTGCCAGAATGGCTTGGACTCTGAGCTTCTAAAGCAGGCAGTGAAGCAGCTTTTCTTTCTGATTGGAGCTATCACCCTCAATAGTCTCTTCCTCCGCAAGGACATGTGCTCGTGTAGGAAAGGAATGCAGATAAGGTAAAGCCCACAGTATTTCAACAAGCTTGAGAATGTATTTTTTGACACTTCTATGTAACATCCTTTATCTCTAAGTCACTAGATATTTTGTCACCAGTCTGCTGGAAGTTTGTACTCTCTGAAAAAAAGCAGATCTTTGCATTTTGGGCTGAACTTTCTCAGCATATTACAAACTGTTCTTTACATGGAAACACTAATGAAGGAAAAGGCAGAGAAAATTACAGTCTGGAGTTCAAAGTCAGACATGTTTAGGATTCTCTCCATGTTAGTTCACTCATGATGTGACAAATAGTATTTTTAATTCTTTCTTACTGTAGTAAACAGGTGCAGTGTGCCATAGCTGGCAGACAGACAAAAGCTGACTTGCATTTTTTGCGCTCTGTTGACAAGAAGGCACTGAGACAGAGGCTTTGAGGGTGTATATCAGGCATCATCTGTTTTCCTAAGAGCATCAAGAGAACATGCTGCTACCTGTTTTGCAGAAGACCCAGTTCGTTTGCTCTCCATTAGACAGTCTGCAGACTGAGGTGAAAGAAAACTAGTAAAATCTTGATCCATCTGGGAATATTACTAGAAGAAAGCTGCTTTAACCTTTAGGTCATCAGCTGTAAGCCCTGCTTTGTGATGTGCAAAGATTGTTCTAATTTCCTGTTCAAGCACAGCTGTAAATGAAAATTTTAAAGACATACAGTGCTACACCATAATAGGCAATGCCAGTAAGTATTAGTAATTTTCTGTAAACAACAGCTAAACTAATAAGTTGCTTCCTTTTATCCATGCTTCAAGAAATAATTTTTTAAAAAAGTAATTGAAATATACCAGGGATTAAACTTACATATCAATAAACTATTGATTGTTTGATTGATTGTTATCATCTATGGATATAGATTTAACTTAAAATGTATGAATTTGAACACTGCATTAGAGGAACACTCCTTCCTTAGAAGTCTTTAATGTAACTTGCTTGTAAGGGGGGAATCTGACATTTATGTTACCCATTATGGTTTAACTCAGATGTAATATCAGCTACTTGGAAGAATGGCTTAAGGACAAGAATCTTCAAAGCAGCAATGCCAAAGAAACTTTGGAGCCTCTATCTCAAGCAGCCTGGCTCCTGCAGGTTAAAAAGATCACAGATGAAGATGCCAAGGAAATATGTGAACACTGCACATCTCTTTCTACTGTGCAGGTAATGAATCTATTTTCTTCTAGCAGCATCAACTGCAGAATCTTGGCTATCTAATATAATTTGCTGCAAAAGGCTATTGGCATTATACTTGACAAAAATAGCATTCCTCAGCATTCCACATCACCACTTGTTAAATTGAACTTTAAACTCCTTATTCCTGATTGTTGGCATTTTAGCTTCTCCTGTGCTGTATTTGTCTGCTTTGTTCTATCCCATCTCTTTATTCTGCAGTATATTTTCTTTACTTTGTGTGTCAGTGCGAGCTGAAATTCACCCCCCCACACTGACAATAACCAGGCTAGCTCAGTCTGGAAGCGAATGAAAGCTGTATTTACAAGCAAAATCTACAATCTATGATGAAATGCAATGAATATGTACAAATATACACAATTCACAACATTTACAAATATATACAATCAACAGAAAACCAAGATCCCTTTGCTTCCCCCCAAAGGGGACCTTTCCAAAGGGGCCTCTCTCTCCCAGGGGCTTCCCTCCCAGATCCCCCTGGCAGAAAGCAGGGAGTAAGTTAAAGCAGAAAGTTGTTAACTTAGCTCACCAAGGTCAGTGTGTGTTATCTTCAGCCAGAAGAGAAGAAGAAAACAGCAGCCAGACAGCCCAGCAACCAACTGCCCCGACTGCAGAATGCAGAGTGCAGAGTGCCCACTTTGTTTTGAGTAATAGTTCTTAAACATTTCTATCTATCCAATGGAAGTGTTTAGAACAATCACTATTTTGCTTTCTTATACCCAATAGTGACTTATTTGCACTCTTTTCTCCGCTTGAACTTTGCAAGGGAAAAATTAAAAGGACAGTTTCAAGCCATCACACTTTGTCACAGGCTTTTTTTTGTTGTTGTTTCCCTTAATCAGCTCAGCTTTTTCTGCATCTCCTTGATCCTACTGACGCCTCTGGAAATCAGGCCTAGCAGTCATCAGATACATCAGATGCAAAATTATTTTTTTACTGTAAAATTCTTTACTGAAACTTTAAAGAATTAAACACCAATAAAGACGTTATATTAACGTTTTCTTCTTTTTTTATCTTCCCGCTTTTTGTAACATGCTAAAATAGTCTTCTCTCATTTGCACAGATAGTTAAGATCCTCAACTCATACACTCCAATAGATGATTTTGAGAAAAGAGTGACTCCATCATTTGTTCGGAAAGTCCAGGTAAGAGCTACAACTGCTCTCTCTCATCCTCAAGTTACAGGATCCTTCATAGGCACAGGTTTTGCTGCTACCTAGTAATACTTGACCTTTACATCATATTATTAGTAAGTTGTTCAGCTTATAGTCATTTGGAACTGATCAAAACAAGCCTCTTAGTATTGAGTGACAGCCAGATATGCAGTAAGAAGCAAACAATGTGCTGCTTTTGTTTTGATTCTTAATGCAATATTTTCTTGCTCTTTCTGTTACAATTTCAGACTATGCTAAACAATCGGGAGGACGTTCCACAGCTGATGCTCGATACCAAATATCTTTTTCAAGTGACATTTCCTTTCACCCCTTCTCCACATGCCTTGGAAATGATACAAGTCCCCAGCAGCTTCAAACTTGGCTTTCTCACAAGGGTTTAGTAAAACCCAATGCATTGGTGTTTCCTCAAAGACTACATAAAGACAGACAGACTTTCATGGTTCTTTTTTCCAGCTGGTGGATAGTATAGCAGCTTAGAGCAAATTAAACCGTTAAAAACTTCTTCTTGAGTCAAGACTTAAGAAGCAGGAATAATTACAGCTTGTGATTTCCTTCTCTTTTTACTTACTCCCTTCATTACATTCTTACAATGATGACTTTATATCATCAGCTGAACACATAACCCTACATTTTTTTAGCCCAAACCTAACAAGAGGAGCATTTATACGTGCCAAGTTTGCATTCGTGCTCTGTCAGCACCAGTCTGAGGGGAAGAATTCCATGTGATAGATGTTATTACTTTACAATTTTCCTTGCCTTTGCTTCCTGTAACAAGAGATTTTTCCCCCCCAAGGTAATTATGTTCATTGCCTTGATATACTGGATCTATTTTACAATAGCTTTCACCCTTCTACATTTATTATACCTTCATTCATTTCTTAAAAGGAGTCTTTTATAACAGTTCATTCAGAAGACTGTAGTAGAAGGGAAAAGAAGGTCCTTCCACAATTGTGGTTGTTTTGTTTGTTTGTTTTTTTTTAATAATAAAATACCTACATTGAAACAAGGGAACTGAGATCAATCTGAGAGAACTACTGTTACAAACCCACATTGTCTTTTCATGGGCATGCCGGCTTGGCTCACTGGATGCTTGCATTGCAGCTCAGGCACAACAGGCAGCTCTTCAGCCAGGCGAAGGAGTTGGGTGCTCTTCTTGAAGACAGATTACAGTTTTTTCTCTGCAGTGACTAGTCCGGATTTTCACATTGATCTTTTATAATCAAAAAATCAGATGAAAAATTTGTGTCACGATCCAGGTTTGAATGACAAGCTTGTTTTTCTGAAAAACAGGAGTCATCTCACAGTTTGGTTCCATCTCTAGTGCGATGTATTTCACAACACACCCTGAGTGTGCACATGTGCACAGCACCTTTCTTCCTTTCTTTTTTGCCAATTTCCCTCCTCTGGTTCAAAAACTGAATAGGACTGAATACAGCTGCTGTGGCCTGGTCTTACTGATAAACCAAACTGAATTCCTCACATTTGGTTTATTTATTTCACTTCAGTTGCTGGATATGTAGAAGCAGAAGTGGTCCCCTTTTTGCTTTGTTCAGCCTTCTCTCTCGTCAGAACGCAACAAACTAACTTTAGTTAGCACTAGACCCTGTCAGAACAACTGGAGGAACAACATTCACCTCACCACAATGATAACTGTCCTTAGAAATCCCTAGGTAAATAATGCTAGTTTTCTAGGCAGCCTTTTAGATGTAGTTATTGATCAAATACTGAAGCTTTGAAATATTGAAAATATTCTAATTAATTAATTAACTTGAATATTACAGAAAATAGCAAGTGATCTGATGTATTTTTTTTATTGCACAGTGTTAGTACTGCTTGTTTAATTTTGCAGAACAGTCTGTAAATATAGAGAAGGAATAATTCTTTCTATTTAGCTGTCTTTGTGTTTACTGTGTACAGTGAAATGTTCATGGTGATATCCACAGAGATACATAAAGGAACAATTTTGTGGTTTGTCCAATAACAATAAAACCTGTACAAACTATCACAGACATGTAGGTAGACCAGTATTTCAATCTGTTAAATAAAGTAGCTTTAAAATCAATTTGTAGTGCTTTGAGTGATGCAATAGTTATGTTTTCATGATGGGATCATTTGAAAGAAGTTACCTGGGACTATAGGAGCATCAATGAATACTGGCAGTTTTGTATTGCACCATAAACATTTACTTAATGGTCCGTTTGCTTTGCTGTATCATTGTGTAGCTTCCTGTCAGAAGAGAAGCTTTCCTTCACTCCTCATGGATTTCTGTAAATATTTTACAGCAAGCAAGTTTTGTTGCTGTAATTTGTACATAGCCCTTGTTCTACAGTTACTGGAGCTGTATGTCTGGTACCTGGGATGATGTGAGTACAGTCACAGCCTGCTCTTAACGTCTGCATCACACAGCAGTGTCAGAAGAGGTGTCTGTATTTAGGACAAAACATTTTTAATGAAGGAAACTTCTTGTAGCAATCTGATGCTGGGTTACTTTGAGAGGTTTGTGTGGATTATGCCCTTTATACTGTGTATACTCATCACAAAATAGATTTTTTTTTTTAAAGGAAGTTCAAAATGATCAGTGTCTGCTCTATGCTCTCAGAAACTTACCTTGCTTTTGCTGTCATTAATGCCTTCAACCACTTTGTTCGTACAAAATTCTGTTCATTGTCTGTAATTCTTCTAAATCCATGAGAAGCAGTTTTAGTGAAGAATGAGGCATTACTGAGGATAACTTTCCTAGAATAATAGTAAAGGAGAAAAGTGTTTCATTCAAATGGGAAAATGTCAAATTATGATCCTTACTGCAGTGGGAAAGCACTGAAGTGGCTTATGGAGAGATGTGTCAGATGCAATTGGCGTCTTTAGATGTGTTTAAACATGTGACTCCTGCAGTTTCTAGGATTAGGACTCAGCAGCATAGGTGATTCCTTTCAATCCTGTGTTCCCATAATATTCTAATAAAAAGGACTAGGACAGCTTACTTCAGTCCAAGTCTCTGCTTGGCTGAGACCTAATACTTACTTTTTTCTTAATTTTGTCTTGGAACTTTTGTCTATCAAAAGCAAAGATCGAAGAGCATGATTTCGGTTACTGAGTCTCAATAGTAGATATGACCTTCAGTACTTTTGTGAAAACACATCTGAAAAATTCTGTATTTCCTCAAAATATTTTTGAAGAGTACAAAAAAAGCAGAAATTTTTAATCCTATGGATTTAAAATTCATTGTCTTAAAACAGGTGAATAGTAAAAAGTATATCCAAGGAAGAGCCAGCATGGGCACTAATCAATTTGTTTGACTTTTAAATTTCATTAAGAATATGAGATAAATGTGGCATTGACAGAGCTGTTTGTTAGAATGTCAATTTGATAGTTGGAAAATCAGTCATCAGTCACCTCTTCACTCTGTTTAAACATTAACATTTGGAAACCATCCAAAAATTGCTGTTATATAGAACAGGCAGGTAAGATCTGCTTTGCCTAATAGTTTATGTTCTTTATTCTGTATTCTGAAAGAGGGCTGTTAAAGTAAAGCCTTTAACCTATAGTCATCAGTACATAACTGACTGGAGGTGTGATACAACAAGAGAGGCTGAGCTTTAAATACCCTTTAAGTAGACTTAATAGGAAGGTTGCCTTTCTACATTAACAGTTCCACACAGCTGATTCAAGCATCCTGAGGATCTCCAGGCTCTTGCTGTTTGAAAAGGTGGGTAATTTTGGATATTTATCAACAAGATCCATTGTACAGAATTTCTCTGTAATTAGCATATTTCTTAACGTTTCACCATGGTGCTGTTTTAAAATTTCTACTGTCTCTTCAACTAGTATGTTGAAAAATTCAGACTACAGTGCAAGATATTGTAATCTTTTTAGACCTTTTTGGTTTAAATGGTTTGTATCTTTATGAAACAGTATACAAATCCATCATTCTCACAGTCAGTCTCAGGTATAATACTGCTTTTTAATTATTCGCAAGCTCTGTTGGCCTCTCCTGTAGCAAAATTTTTTTAACATGTCATAATCTTAACCTGAAGTAAAATTCATAGATTCATAGAATGGTTTAGGTTGGAAGGATCCTTAAAGTTCCAACCCCCCTGCCCTGTAAAACACTGATAACAGGTATGATTCATGCTGTGTTACTCCAGCTAATTTTTGTACATAATCAAAGGTTAGTTCTGCCCAAAGTATGTACTACAAGCCTAACAGATCTCTGTGTATAGTTTCTAGACCTGGTATTAGTATTTTATTCAAATATGGTAGCTTTTTTTCCCTGCAATACCTTAATTTTACACATCTTCTGAAGTGAAAGTTTTCCTCCCAAAGTCTAGTTGGCCTAGTGTCCTAAGGTTTCACACCAATCTATGAGTATGTCACTTGACTTGCCTTAAGTGGGAACTGCTAGTTCTAAGAACCTCAGAAAAACAGGTTATTCAGTGTCAAGTGTCCAGTTTTAAGAATGTAGCAGAACTGAGCCCTGTTGCTGTAGTCACTGTAAGCAGTGAGCAATATTAGCACAGAATAGCTCCCTGAAAAGATGGCAGCCTGTGGTCTCAGGCTTATTGTTTGCAAAAGAATGCATTAAAAACTTCAGGGTGTTGCTTTTCATCAAATGGAACATAAACCTCCCTGACTGTTGATGGAAAGCTCCATGCAGATTTCATAGTAAGGTACTGCAGTTCTATTTAGGACAGTTTGCTTCCCATGTGTTTTGGGATGGACATATGCATCTGCTGGAGACTACAGAAAAACTTTTGAGCTGAGTGTGGGCAGGATTTCTAAGTTTAACATCACATTTTTTCAAGTAGTCCACTGAAATACTAAAGAATAAGCAGCAGAATGCATGTAGAATAAAGTTCAGTTTGGTTTTCATGTAATGTCCAGCCAGACAAATTCTAAAATGTGCATAGCTTACTGAATTTATTTTTCCCCATTTAAATCTCTCTTGCAATAGCTTCTTCTAATTGTTAATCATAAACTCGTTATTTATGTACATGTCTAAATAATGTTAAAAGCTTTCATTTTAGAAGTGGTGAAAGGTGCCATTTTCCCTATGAAAAATTTACAGAGAAAAATGTCACTGTAGCATTATTCTTGTTTGGTTTTATGACAATCAAGTAGTTTTGAATTCTCTGCTGATGACAGTGCTTTGATCCTAGAGATGCCTGGCTACAGAACAGAAGTGGGTTTGTAATGACCCAGCTTTCAGTGTGCTTGAAGCATCAATTTCTGCTCATGCAGCACATTTGTAGCTGCTGACTGAATCCTTGGTCATCTTTTCAATATTAAAACTAATGCAGAGTATTGACTAGTTAACAGTGCAGTGGAAAAACAATAAACATTGATCAGTGGAGATTTGTCACAAATCCAGCTGTCAGACGTTTCTGATTACTGTCTGCTGACAATAGTTTAGTAAAACCTAAGAGTAAGTTCTGTGTGAATCCATGTGCACAGTGCACATCATGTCAAATTACTGCAATCAGTGCACATTACCTCACAATAGGTATTTTGCTTTGTATTTCTCTTCATAAAAATATAATCTGCAAAGCATGTAGTTATCTTGCATACAGAGACAGTTAGCAAGCTTGAGAGATGAGTCACAGAGAGATTATCCAGCCTACAGATGTCTATATGCAGTCTAAGCTGTATTAGCTAGCAGTGGTGGGAAGCTTTGTGCTGGACTGGCATGCACCCTTTCCTCCTTCTCTGTCTCTTTTTCAGCTCTCTTGAACTGCAGAGATGTGTGACCAGACCTTTTTAGCAGTTGTATTTGGTCCATGTGACAAGTGCTTCAAAGAGAAGCCCCTGAGGGCTGTTTACATCAAATCAGAACAACTCAGCTACTGCTCACTATGTGTGGAAATGGTATGTTCCTGATGTTATCAGCCAGAAAGTGGAAAGGCTGCAAAAAAATGGGTTGGATGTACTAATGGGCTGTTGTGTTGGATTTTTCTGGACAGCAAATGAACATTGCTAGGCCTACAGAGTGCCAGACACTTCTGTAGACACCTGGTGTTGCCATGAGCCTGCAACAGAGGTGGCCCTGGGAGTCAAGGATACTTTTTATGATTCTTGATTTGAAAATGGCCACAAGGTTTTTTCCTCTAGGGTACAATATTCTTCAGTAGTGCAAATGTTATGTGTCTGTCTAAACTGTGTGCTGAGGTACATGTGTGTAAGTTTGCTTGGCCTATGATCTAGAGTGTTTCCCGTTATCTGTAACAGAATTTAACAAAAGGTGAAACCACTGCATGAAACTGATTCACTAATGACTCAGGGATATGCAGTTCATCTAGTCTGCCTCAGTAAAAATGATACACAAGTGAAGTGCTGGCAGATCTTATTTGTGGCCCATATTCATGCTAAGACCGTGCTGTTTTGTATGCAATGTGCAGTACTTGGGTGAGAGCTGAAAGCAGCTACAATGAGGATAAGGTTGGAGAAGGCTGCACAGGACTGGAGCATCTTCTGTCACCATGTGTGTGCATCACCACAGAAGGTGGTAATGGGGGAGATGAGCAAGCTTGCTAGCCTGACCAGCAGGTTCTACCAGAATACTTGCATGAAGAAGGGATGGTATTGGAGGCCTTCTAAACTCCATCGATTTCTGGTGATATCCCATTCTCCTGGTAGGAAGTGCTGTTTAGAGAGATCATGGTGGGATTGTTTTTAGGAAATACAAAGCTAAGGTCATGAACCTACATGGCTACTGAACAGCTGGTCTCTAGAACTCCTTTTGTAAACTTAAGATTTTTGACATCCTGATTATGGTCCCACTTGGATTATTTTTTAATATTCCTGGAGCATTGTGTATTATTAGTTGTAGAAGACATCCTTCACTGTTTCCTCCCCAGAACCAGTCTTTATCATAACTGAGTGGGGTCCAATAGTTTGTTGTATTTGAATGTCAGAAACAAATGATCTCCCAGGAATGCTAAAAGGTTTAACTAGCTGTGTTTATAAAACTCTATTTTACATGCAGATGAGAGCACTGATTTGTTGTTTGTAGGTGGTGCAGTGTGTACAGTTCACTGGCTGATGCAGCACATTCTCATGTGTTACATTGTTTAGGAGGAAATTTACATGTGGTGACTGCAAGACAAAAGACAGTTCCTTCCCAGTTTACTTGCTTCTCCTGACTTTGAATTTGCTTCTTTGTTCAGGTTCTTCTTGGCCAACAGCCTATAAAAAGCTATTTATCCAGTAAATTTTTGCATGACTTGATAAACTCAGCTGGAATTGCTGGAAACTGGCTGTTTATTATTTACAGTTCCTGCAACTTTCTCCTTATTATTTGTGTTATCAAAGTTAAACTCTTACCAATTGAAACAGCTGCTAGGTGGAAGCTGATTAAGACTTCAAGGAGAATTGTGTCATTACCTAACAGCCTGTTAGGCTTCTTGTGAGCAATGCTTGTTGGCAGATTGGGCTTCAGTTCAGGATTCAAAATCAAGTTCAGGGTTGTCTGTATGACCATTAGGCTAGGGGAGGTAGATCACACCAGTTTCTGTGGACAATGAGAAGATTGGGAATGTATCCCACTGCTGCATTTGATGCTCCAGTGAAGTAACTCATGGCCAAATGAGGGCCTGAATTCAGCCTCCAGTGACAATGAAGAGCTCAACAGTTCTGCCCATGCAACCTGGTTGGACAGTGACACTGAAGCTAAGGCCAGTATGGGAAAGGACTTTTATTTTCTCCAAAATCCTCTCTATGTCCAGGATGTGCCCAGAGTCTAAACAACAGCTGCAAACATGTATTTTCATATCTCCCTTTCCAATCTTGGCACAGCTCCAGATTGAACAATGGCTGTCAGATTGTCTATTTTCTGGCTAAAGGGAGACAATGGGAGTTAGTATGAGCAAAGTTACTCTGTGTAGCTCAAGGACAGTTATTGTAATAAGAGGACATTTTCCAAGGAACTCTCAGGGAACAAAAAGCTGTAAGGCCATGTGCTGTGGCTCTTCTCTGGAAGTGTTAGCTGCATCATGTGCCCACCCAGCACACACTCCAGATCTGCACCTGAGCTCAGCCTGCAGAGTCATGCTGTTGTGCACAGGCTCACACCAACACCAAACAGGAGTGTTCTTCGTTCTTTTTGGGGTTTTGGAAACCTTTACAAAGGCTGGCAAGGCTACAGACCTTAATGTGCTTATCTGTGTGCAAGGGAAAGAGGTGGCATGTTTAAGGGAAGGAAGAAAAACAAAAGAAACCCTGATAACACAAAATTGAAAAATGAGAAATTCAAAACAGTAGAGAGAAGAGTTCACCCCACTGCATCTGTCCTGCTGGCACAGGAACAGAGCCAAAGGCCATCTGAGTGACCAAGTCTCCTAGTGCTTCCCATGCCCATAGGAGTATTAGGGAATGATGGCACTAAGCTACAATTTGCAAAGTCTGGGCAGGATCTGTCTTTCCAGTCTTATATTTTAAAGTGATGTTGGGGTGACTAATGACTGTTGTTTTTTTTCTTCTCACCCCCCTTTCCCCCTGCCTCTCCCCCCCCCCCCCCCCCCCCCCCCCATTGTCGAACTTCTGGTACATACAGGTTTGGTACAATGCAGAAACACCTTTTTGCATGTATTTCTGGGGAGATGGAGTCTGTGGGCTGTGGAAATGGCTTGGGATGTACAGTGGATACCTGCTGGTGGAAGCCTGTGGGTAGGAGGGCGGCAGGAGGCAAGGCTGGTCTCAGCTGTCAGCATGGAGGCTGGGCGCTGGATGTTAAGCCTGCCGTGCTCCTTTCTGCAGCAGGGCTGATCAGGGGCTGCTGGCTCTCATGGGTGTCAGGACAGGTGCTGGCTGCACACCGGGCTGCGAGAGCATCCAGTCCGGCTATGGACGTCAGCATGGGGAGGGGGAGGGAGCCCGGGCCGGCTCCGGCGCCGTTGCTGAGGCAGCAGGAGCCTCGGAAGCATCCCTGAGAGCCAGGCGGGCAAACTCCTCCTCCCTCCCGCTCTCATCTCGTCTCTCCCTGCTTCCTTTGCAAAGATGGCAACCGAGGGGCTGCACGAAAACGAGACCTTGGCATCGCTGAAAAATGAGGCCGAGAGCCTGAAGGGCAAGCTGGAGGAGGAGCGAGCCAAGCTGCACGACGTGGAGCGTGAGTGGGGCCGGGGCGGAGGGCCGCGGGCACCATCGGCTGCCCCGGGCAGCAGGCGAGGCCGCCGCACCACCGGCTCCGCGGGCCTGGCCGCGCCGGGGAGCCCGGAAAACGTGCTGCTGCCGCCCCAAAGGGCAGCGCGCCTGACAGCCGGTCCCGACTGCCCAGGGAAGGCTGGCGTCCAGCTTCGGGGTGCGGGGAGAGCGGCTCCCCGGTGTCACGACAGCCGGTGGTCCATGCTTGCTGCAGCCCAGCGCAGTATGGGGCCGCGCCGGGGTACAGAGGCAGCGGCTGGGGAGCGCAGGCGGTGTAAGCCTCCTAGGGTGTGCGGTATCACGAATCGCCCCGCACCGCCCCGGCTGCGGGGGTTCTGGCCTGGCTCGGGCTGCGCACACGCAACTGCACCGCCTTTGAGTGGGGGGAGGCACGGAAGGGTAAGGATGGTGACACATCCCATGGAGGGGCTTAAGGAGGAACATTGGTTCCCAAACCAGCTGCTCCTCCCCCTCTTCTGCCAAGGAAACAACTTTCAGGGGTCCAGTGCTGATTCAGAGGTGCGGGGGAGTCAATGCTCGAGCTGTCAATGCACAGCTCACCCTGATCAGCTGCAGTTTCAAGATCTATGGTTAACGTAAGAGCAACGACAGATTTCAGCCCTGCCTTCCCACCCCTGCTCAGGAAAATAAATAAGCTGCCTGTTTTAATGGAGCTTCTCAAATAGGTATTAATTCATCTGTCCTGAAATACAAATACACTTTTATTATTTTATTGTTATGATTAATATGCTACAATAAATTGCAGGGGGATTTTTTGAGGAAGACGTGTAAATTGCTGTATTCCTCTGAAGTCCCATAGCTCATTTTATCAGAAATATTAGTCGATCATTAAAATGTTCATCTCCTCTGTTTTCATGCCATAAACATTGAAAAGGAATCAGCCTGTATCCAGTGATTTAGCTCTTAGTGTTTGATAAGATTGAGGGACTGGCAAATATTCTTAAATTTCAAGTTGAAGAGGTTTAAAAGTTTTTTTTGTGGGTTTTTTTGTTTATTTTTCCCTGGGGAAAACACATTTTCTTGTCTAAGACAATCTTATGAGTGTCCTATTAATAGGATTCATTAAACAAATGGGTATGGCCTCATTAAAGAAACATTCCATAAATCATCATATTCCTACAATAAAATTTCTGCATCAGAAGTAGTGGGCCTCTGTTCAGTAGACATCTTAAACATATTCTTAAATGCATTGTTGCTCACTGAGAGTTTTACCTCTGATTGCAGAGACAGCGAAACAGTGACGTGTCATTGACAGTCTTAGGATATTTATGTTTTTGTCATACGTGAAATCTGTAAACGTGTGTTGGAAGGCTGTTTTGCACAGCCATGACATG
The DNA here is from genome assembly GCF_027791375.1 of Indicator indicator. Classification (NCBI taxonomy): domain Eukaryota; kingdom Metazoa; phylum Chordata; class Aves; order Piciformes; family Indicatoridae; genus Indicator; species Indicator indicator. The sequence goes on from NC_072025.1 coordinate 10,211,620, forward strand.
ATTTCTGAGAAGTCTGCTGCTGCTGTAGAACAATGCTCACTCATGGTATTTTATATCATTCATTCTCTATCAGAGCTTGCTTGCACTTAAATTAGCCTCCAGAACTATTCCTGCAGAGATTTGAGAGTAAAGCATCTCTTCTGGTGTTGTTTTTTCTGTGGGGTTTTTGTGTTGGTTGTTTTTTTTTTCAGTGGGTTTTTTTGTTTGTTTGTGGGGTTTTTGTGGCTTTTTTTTTTTGTGTGTGGCTTTTTTCCCCCCTAGTCTAAAATTGTATCTCTTGCAATTTTTTTTTGCTCTGATCATGACTTTCCCTCTATGGTTCCGAAAACAAACAGCTGGCTGAACTAGGATTGCCCTTATTTGTTCAACTGGTTTTGAACAGCAGCTCCCAAAAATGTGGACAAAGGAAATACCAAACGTGCATTTGATTTGCAATCACACCATTTTGAGGATTCAATTCTATTGCTTAAAACTTTATGTGTAACTAGAATACATAAAAGAATACAAACAGAACAGTTTGTTCTGTCCATGCAATCCATAATATTTTGAGACCATTAGAACCAAATGACTTCATGCACAGGAAAGATCAAAGACACAATAGTATCAGCCTTGAGCCCACACCTCCTGTTTAGGCCAAACAATTTGTTTTAGTAAAAAAGCCTGTTTTATCTGGACCTTTGTAAAACCACTCAAGCTACTTAGTAGCTTTACCTGATCTACTTGCCCAAGTGCATAATTTTGAGCTATCTTGAAATAAATGCAAGAATGCTTCAAAATAATTATCTGACTGTAAAACCTGTGCTGGGTGAGTGCAGGATTATTATGGCTGTGGTTGGAGATAAGCATCCTGAGAGAATCAGTAAGGCTAAACCAGCCAATTCCACAGAGTCTCGGCTGTGTTGACATAATGGAAACACTTTGTCCTTTGTCTGCAAAACGTTTGTTTTTTTCAGATATGTTCTGGACACAAATCTTTCCAGATGCTGTAATAATCCCCTGTCCTGTGTTTTCGTCTCTTTTGATTGGGTCATTTGGCAGATTTCCATGGGCAAAAGTAGGGGAAATGTATCTTTTCCTCAGTGGGCTTATATGGTACTTTCTCAGAAACTTGCTTTTGATCTTCTATCAGAGGTGGTGTGGCCCATTTGTCAGGGATGGTGGACAGTACTTGTCCTCTGGCTGGTTGAGACTGGTCAAGCAGAGATTTCAGGTAAGAATGTTATTCTGGCACAGCTAGAATCCAGCAAATCCATTAGAAGCCAGTCTCTGTCTTAGGCAGAAATTGCTCCCTTGACCTTATGCCAAGGAACGATCTCAAAGTTCAGGATGCCTGCTGTCTTGCTGTGACAGCTCTTCCTAGGCCATGAGCTTTCTCACAGCTCTAGAAAAGTGACAAAGGTTGGAGCAGCAATGCATTTCCAGAGCAATCACCTGTCATGTAGGATGTAGAACTCTGCCTCTAGCATGGCGTTGAAAAGCTTAAGATTTGTTCCATCAGTTCATTAAAGCATCTGAGCTTCTGCATTTATTTCAAAAAGTTTGAGTCAGGCATTGCCCTGTAAGCTGACAGCAGCTGGATCATCTTAGGTTTCAGCGTGGACAAACACAACACAGGGAAGCGCTGAATACGTAGATACTGTTGAGAAGCTGAGTAGCACGCTTCCAATGAAGATGCCAAGCTTCCCTGCTCACCCAGAGCTGTGTCCTGGCCCTTAATGAGCCCCAGGACACCAGAAAGGATGGTACAGCAGAGAAGTCTCCAGGATCAGTGGCTAGTACTTGTGTCACCCTGCATCAGTGCTGTGCTGTCAGAGCTGATTCACAGCTGGGAGTCTCACATCCAGAACAAGAGCTTTACCATTGAAACACTGGAGATTTGGTGCTTGCCCTCTTCTTTTATATGATTTTTCCTCCAAGGTCCAGTAGTGATTTTCAGTTCTGATGAGTACCTTGAGGCATGTGTTAGGCTAGAGGCTGTCTGTGTATGTTCAAGTCTCATTCAGACTGAGGATTTCCCAATAAAGGGGGGCAAAGAGAGTATCTGTTTCAAGCATCTGTTTACAATGCTTGAGTGTCGTGGTTTGTAAGAGCTTCAGCTGCTGAATTCAAGCCCTGAGTAAATTCATTCTTACCTCTATCTGGTGTATATGTTAATATATTGCCTGCCTTAGTTTTACCACCTGCCAGCTCTGAAGCAGAGTTCACTGGCATGCAGCATGCCCTCAAACTTCACAGATTAATTCCTCCCAGTGACATTAGTCATAAACACAGGGATTTGCCAGGGCAGAGCTTTGATAGAGGGCTCTCTAACCATCACCTGTTTGCAGTTCACCAGGTAGCAGAGCGTGTGGAGGCACTGGGCCAATTTGTGATGAAGACCAGGAGAACCCTGAAGGGCCATGGAAATAAAGTTCTCTGTATGGACTGGTGCAAAGACAAGAGAAGGATTGTGAGCTCTTCCCAGGTATGCTGTTGGGCAGATGTTTTTCAGAGTTACTGTTGGGCATGGTACGAATCCTTTGGCTGTACTGTGCACCACTCTTTGCAGATGATACCTGCATGTAAAGTAAGTGTTTTCCAGATGCACTTAAAGCAGTTTAGTGGCAACTTGATTGTTCAGAGAGCATGAATCCAAGTGTCAGATCATTGCTACATCATTGCTAAAACCCTAAATATTTTCCCCATGCTCCCTACTGCAGTGGAACAGAGAGAACTTATCTGAGACCACTTTTATTTCCTTGTTATTTACAGATAAAATATTTAGTAGCAATTTCAGTTTATGTGTTTAGAGAAAATTATCAGGAAAAAGGAATAAATACTAGTTCTTCTAGAGATTTCTGTGCAAAGAAATTTCTTAAGCAGTCTATGATTGGTGCAACCTTAAAAGCCTCAAACATCCTGCTAAAATTACGTTTAGTTGGGCATTTTGAGAAACAGTCCTAACACCTGCTCAAGACCAGTCTCATGAGCTAGAGGAGGTAATGAGATAATTACTTTTTAGATCCCCTGGTTCATCCTGAGCCCAGTATGGTAAGTGAATGAGCTTGTTGCATCTCACAGCTGTTCACTGACCCATATGAAATCTGTCAGGGGTCTCACTTGAGGGATAAAAATAGACAATCTGCATTGCAAGCCACCTTCGGTTACTGTGAGTTTTTACCATTCATGGTGATCTCAGCAAAGAGAAGAATTGTAAATAATTAAGAGCACATTTGTTCAAAGAGGTTAAAATGTCAGTGTGTAGATCAGAAAGCTGAACAGGCAAGTTGTACTGCATTTTTGCATTTTTGACTCTTAAGAACTTAGTCCAGGTACTACAGCAATTTTTGCTCAGTACTAAACCTCACTTTCTTGATGGGGGAAGGATAAACATTACATACATAAGGCAAAGTAGCTGATATGTGTGTGCCTGCTAAACACAAGGTGATTATGTTGCTGTCTGTGAAGGGTGCTTGTGATGGCTATTTAGCAGATTGTGTCCGTGGATAATGAAGGTTAAGCAAGTGTGAGAAGGGAAAAGCAGAAAAACACAGGGGAAGGAGGATGCATAAATAGTGCCATATCCATAAATAATCCGTATGAGTGCTGTTAACTTAGCAAGTGATTTGCAGTACAGGTCACCTCTTGTATTTGTAAGACCCTACACTGAGCCACTGACATCTCACTTGGGAGAGGTAGCCAGCGTTGCAGGTGGCGATTACAGGCTGGGAGAAACACATCATGCCTGAAAGGAGGCAAGTGAGGGCTCACCAGTGGCAGTTTCCTGAGGAGGTGGTCCACTGATCAAAGACATAACTGGCACTAGGGAAGAATGTGCCCTCAGTGCTTCACTGTGACCAGTGTGCTGTTGTTAAAATGGAGACAAAAGTTTCCATGAGATAACAGACTAGGGGATGGAAATTAGCAGCAGAGTTTTCCCCAGATCTGTGAGGTAGGGTGACAGCCATGTCTCTGGAAGGCCTCACTTTCTCTCTCTTGTTTGTGTGCTTTCTTTTAGGATGGGAAAGTGATCGTGTGGGATTCCTTCACTACGAACAAGGTGTGTGAAAGCTAAGCAAAAGCCAGATTTCTGTACCAGGGTCAGATGATGGTGGGATTAAGGTGGAGAGCTGAAGGGCTCACAGATGTCACAGGAGGCAGTGGGATGATGAGATAACATGGAGACTTCCACCAGCAGCTCAAGTCAGGGCATCTAGAGCAAACCACCTCCTTTGAGATGTTTCTGAGCTAGGTCAGTGTTAGGGCATTGGAGTGTGTCACAGTCTCCAGCAAGAGGCTCTGATCCAGCCTATTGACTGACAAGGAGAGCTCCCAGCTTAGGGCAAAGCCCGGCACGCAAAACAAAGGCCCTTCATGGGTAACCCTGTACCAGGTGCCATGTGTGGTTACCCAGGGTCCTTCAGCTGTGGTGTTCCCTGGGAAATGATTCTGCTGTTCCTCCAAGCCCTGCTAGGGCTGCCTTGCCTCACTCGGCTCCACACAGCTGAGAAAACCCAGCTTGTTTGTAACTCCCTTTTTCACATGCAGCAGTGGGGACCTTTTACAGCACTGAATGACTCAAAGCATGCTCTGTGATCAGTTTGGGGCTTATGAATAAAGTGGAAACATGTTCAGGAGGGACTCCCATTCTCCTGTTGCTCTGCTGGGTTCTGCATTAAGGGTTGTCCCCTCTGCCTTACGTGTGAGTTGTATCTGGGGGAAACACTTATATCTTCCACTGACCCTAAGAATGTGCCACAGAATTAGTATTCCATACTGCTTTGCTTACACTGATCAGTGAGACAGTGACATCTCAGTTTAAAGAGCTGCTGTGTTTCAGGAACATGCAGTGACGATGCCATGTACCTGGGTGATGGCATGTGCATATGCCCCGTCTGGATGTGCCATTGCTTGTGGGTAAGTTTCCAGTTTCCACAGCTACTCAAACAGAGAAAATGGATTTGTAGTGGTCTCCCAATGCCTTCAGATGCTGACAGATAGAAGTTTGCGTGCCTTGATTGCATATATAAGGACTACATTCAGGGCCTCTGCTTCTGTTCCCATAATGGCTCATACACATTATCTCCACTGACTTCAGTGCAATGACATGTAAGCATGGAAAATGATCCTCTTTCAGCATTTATATCATGGGTTAGGAACTCTGCATGTGTGCAACTTCCCTGTTACAGTTTGGTTGTATGTGTTGGATGTATCTTCTAAGGGAGAGAGGTTTTAACTCTCTTCTTACTTTGCACTCTTTCTTCTGCGACGTAGAGAAGGTTAGTGATTGATGATTAACAGCACGTGAATAGAACTTGTCAAGATGGGGTGGGGAGAAGTAGCTCCATCGTTGATAACCTTCTCCAAGTTTTCTGAGGACTCAGGTCTGAAAAAAAATCAGTTTATGCAAGGAAGAAAGCAAAGAGATGAGATGATGTCAAACATCTTTTAAAAAGGGACTGGGTGGATCAGACAGAAAGCAAGCTTGGGGCAAGAGAAGGGAACAAAGGGAGGCTTTGCAGCTTGCAATTGTAGAAAGCAGCAGACTGAGACAGGGAGGCTCCATAAGTGTTATGTGGAGGGGGACTCTTCAAATGGTATATTTTTGACTCAAATTCAAAGAATTGCAATAGAGCTCTGTCTTCACACTTACAAAAGAGGGAGGGAGGGCATATACACATTGCACTACCTAATTATATTTCTGTGGTGCTGTCAGTTAGGTGCTGTGCACCCAGCACCTGGGCCAGATCCCAGGAACCAGGGCAGGGCTGATCTGCCACAACTGCAGAAATGGGTCAGTTGCAAGTCAGACCCTTTAGAAAAGAGTCTCACATCTGGCCTGGGAGACACACCTTAATTGGTGCAACTGTCTAGGAGGGGTGCACCAGCTAGAGAGGTCAGTGCTTCTATTGCCTTTTCCCCAAACTCTTCTAAAAGCCCTGTCTTCACCCCCACTGTTTGCTGTACCATCTCTTCCAAAGGAGTTAGGCCAAATTTATGAAGGTAGATAAGTAATGTTGCTTAAATTGCTCACATTGATGGATGTCAACAGAAAAATGGCAGTTTGGCTATATGTGAAACATTAACCCGAGGTGACTGCTATGTCACCTCTAAGTTTATACTTTCATGAGGTTTCATTCGGTGCCATTTATAAACTTGATGAGGGTAGAAAATACAGAGGCGCAGCTGTTCCAGCTCTGTGAAGCAGCCAGCCTGGTGAGGCAGCTGGGGCTTCCCTGTGCAGGGAGATCCCAGGCAGCACAATACCGGGAAGTCGGTACTTGTGAGGCTTTGGCAGCACAACTCTGACAGGTGGTTTCCTTCTTATCACCACTTGCCTTTTGTTGTTGCAGTTTTAACCAGTTCTCTTCTCTCTGTTATTGCTATATTGCTCTCTTTAGTGGCCTGGACAACAAGTGTTCTGTGTACCCTCTGACATTTGACAAAAATGAAAATATGGCTGCAAAGAAGAAATCAGTTGCAATGCACACAAACTACTTGTCTGCCTGCAGCTTCACTAACTCAGACATGCAGGTAAATGCATTCTCTACCCACTGCTCACCATCCAGCAACACCTAACATGAGCTGCACTCCTTCCTTGCACCTGGGGCATCCAGCGCCATGTCCTGCCCCATGCAGGGGCTGCTGGAAAACCCTTGCTGGGGACAGAAGCTGTCCTGCCCCATGCAGAAGGACATGCTTCTCACAGCCCATGGCCAGGCTGTCATGCCTGCACCCCTGCAGAGCCCTGTCGCTTCTACAGAGGGAGCTCACTGGTACCTGTGTGTTCTCTGCTCACTGGGTCTGTGCTGGCTTGTGCTTTTGGGAGACCAAACTAATACAAATGGTTAAAAACCCAGTTTGGCTGGGTCTAGACTGGGTACCTGCTATGCCAGACAACAGAGACTGTTGTTTGCCCGCTTTGTTCCTGGATGTCTGTCCAGCTTTGCTTTTGCTTTCATTATTAGTATTTCTTGTTTGTACTAACTGAGGTATTTGAGCTTGGAGAAGGCCAGGCCGGTTTGTCCATATACACAGTGGTGTGTTCCCTGGAGGGAAAGGTGCTGTCCTCATCTAGAAGCCAGGGGTGTTGGAGCACAAAGGCACACAGTGGGGGAGAACGTTTAAGCAGGAAATAAGTGCAGATCTTCTGAGACCAGGCCAGCCTTCCTCTGTAGTGAATGTCTCAAAGATCTCTTTCTCTAGGAACATGAAATATGATGAAAGGAACCAGGATAATCCCCTTGTCCTCTCTAGTTTTTAAATTTAATTGAAGCTCTGCTCAGTGAAGCTCTGCAGCAGAACAAGTGGCAGAACGGAGCATTTTCATTGCTGTCTGTGTCAGCAGAGCTGCTGGAAGGGAATACCTTGCTCTGTTCTTCCAGATACTGGAGCAATTCTGAAGCAAACATCAGCTCGCATTGCTTCTATTTCTAGACATGGGATGCCCAAATGTGTGTTGCTGTTTGTCATTCTATGGTATCTGTAAATGGCTCTGAGGTGCTAGTTTAAGTCCATCGCCATGGAAACAAGTGATGCACTCAGGCTTACTTAGCCCTGACCTTACTCTGCATAATGAGAGCAGGCTAAATTGAGTGGAATGTTTCTGGTGAGATAGAAAAGCAGTATTCTCTCATCCATACCTATTTGTGTTGTGATTAAAATCTATGAAATGAAAGTTAGGTCTTTTTTCTCCATATTAAATAAAGCAAACTGCACTGTCATTGAAGATAATGTGTTACTATTGTTAAATACAACTATAGTGGATATAGGTGCTTGATATTCAATGATTCAGAGATTTTTCTGATGACTTTAAATTTTCTTGGGATTGATAGGTTTATAACTGATCATGAATGTTATCATTGAAACAAACACAAGAAAGTGGTTTGGCCAAGCTTCTGTAGGACACTGTTGTGTAGGGGATCCTAGAGAATTCCAGATTTCTTATCTTTTCCTTATACACAACAGCATCAAAGTTAAAATTATTCAGCAACTCTGAGGGTGCAGACTGCAAAAAAAAACTCTGTGGAACAGCTTTCCCAGCTACATGCGAAATAGCTCTGCTCTCCCAACTTGTGTCACCAAGGGATGTGGCATCTGTCCTGGAGCAGACCAACCATGTGGCAGAGGTGTTCCCTAGCCTAGTGCACCCACAGCACCCAGCACCCTCTGCTAGGTGCTGTGAATGCTGCTGCTCTGCCTTGCCTGTTCTCTTAAACTACAGTTGGGTTTTCTCTCAGAGGTGTTAGAGGCAGGATAGGAGTGCAGAATTTGGTGTGCCCGTGTTTTCCCAAGTAACACACAATAGGATAAGAGGAAAATGTCCCCAGTTGTGCCAGGAGGGCTTCAGTTTGGAAATTAGGACCAATTTCTTCACAGAAATGGTTGTCAAGCCCTGGAACAGGCTGCACAGGGTACTGGTGGAGTCACTGTGCCTGGAAGTATTTAAAAGACCTGTAGATATGGTGCTGAGGGACATGGTTTAGTGGTGACCCTCTGGCAATGCAGTGGAAAGAGAAGAGATCTGGGGGTGGTTTGTTGCTGATTAAAGCCACTCTTGGGCTGTGTGGGTGCTGAAAGAGAGGATCTTATGCTAATTGCTTACCATCTTCCTGGCTGGGCCATGCCGTGCTGAGCTGCAGGGCCAGGCAGCCCACACACCTTGCTCTCGGAGCCCTGTAGCAGACTTGCCAGAGAGAGCTTCCCTCTGTCTCAGCGTGCAGAGAGCTGGGGAGCCTCACTTCCTAAATTAGGTATCTGCAGCTCTGCTGTGTGATAATACTCCCCACGTGACAGTGCTCTGTGTGTATTAATAGCAACAGTTAATTGGGATCTCAAGTGTTTTGCATAGGGCAGGCAGCCATACTCCCAGTATACTCTCCCAGAGCCCCTCCTGTGGCAAGCCAGCATCTAATCGCAAAGATTAATCACAAATTAATTCCTTTCTGGGTTTGGCCTTTTGGGGGATTTTTTTAGTTTGGTTTGATTTGGTTTTCAATAGCAATATCCTAAATCTGAGTCAGTGCTTACAGAAAAATGCTATGATCTGGACCTCTTTGCTGCCAACAGACCCTTCCCTTACACCTTTAGCTACTTGAGTCTATATCCCCTCGTATCTTTCTAAGAAGCTATTACAAGAGCAAATCCTCAGAGCTGAAAGTCTTCATTCCTCAGCCAAGTACAAATATTCCTCAGAACAGAGAAGTTCATTGATCTAGGCTCAAAAGCTGGCCAGAAAAACAAGTCAGGACTTTCTTCTGCTATTATCATCTCAGAGTATTAATGTCTCTCTGCTGCAGGATTCGGAACAGTCTGTTCTACAGATTTGCAGACCTCTGTTTATGGGAGGAGTTTTTGGAGCATCTGTCATGTGTTCAGCGTTTAGCCTTTATGCAACTCTGTGAATGGTTTCATGATTGTGTGGTTCATTTTCTTCTTGAAGAGTATTTCCTTGTTAACTTCTAATTACCCACGGTGATCCCTTGAGTTTCTTCACAGACCATGAGAAAAACCTGTGTACAAGATTGAGAGCCCTCCTCAGTTCACCCTTGGCTCCTTCCACACCAGTGCACAGGGACCCTTTCAACCTACAGAACTGATGATTGCATAACAGCTTTAGGTGCCAAGGGGAAAATTTGTACAACTGAGTATCAGGATTTAGCCACAATAACAAGTGCTGATCACATGTGCTTTCTGCAAGCGCTGTAGCAGATGAGGGAAGCTGCAAGCTGCATTCAGTCAGTGTGTGTTCAAGGCCTTTCGCACAAATGGTTTTAGACAAGTGAGAGGTGATGGAGTTACTAAACAAATGTCTAGACAGGCTTATTTCCCTTTCAGAAAATCCATGTCTTAAGCCAAATTAATTTGGTTTCACCTGGCTATTTCAAGCAGAAAAAAAAAAAAAAACAAACCATGTAAAGAGCTAAGCAGGTATACTTAACTCCAGCAGTTCTCTTTATGTGAGTTGAATTCCAGCATGGAATGGATAAAGTTACACACAGGGGCAGACAGGAATGCCACTCTGGTTCCACCTGCTTTTTGGAGGATATGGAAGCACCAGGAGATCCTTACTACTATCAGTTCTCCAAACCCCACAGTACAAAAGTGACCACTGTGGAAATACTTTGTAGGTATAGATGTGTCAATACAACTATCCACTCTAACTTCTTTCCTTAAAAATAAAAGACATAAACTGTGCTTAGATTCACATTGGCTTTGTGTCTCTGATTTGTTGCATATTTCATTAAATTAAAGCTGTCCTTGTGTAGGATGTCAGTTGTTTGTGAATTTGAAGATCATCTGCTGATTTTTCTGTTGTGATTCTCCTTGCCACATCCCGTAGATCTTGACAGCAAGTGGCGATGGAACTTGTGCTCTGTGGGATGTTGAGAGTGGGCAGCTTCTGCAGAGTTTCCATGGTCATGGAGCTGATGTCTTGTGCCTGGACCTGGCCCCTTCTGAAACGGGAAATACATTTGTCTCTGGGGTAAGCAGGACCTTCTTGTTGTAATATAAAATCAAGGAATGTGGAAGAGAAAAAGCAGCAAAGCAGGAGACTCACGATCTTACTGAGTGCTGAAGTATGTGTTGGAAGCCCCAGTGCAATCCCCTCATTGCAAGCACATTTTCCAAGCTGGAGCAAATTAAACCCCTGACTGTGGGGTCAAACCCACCCAGCCAGTCTGACTGCAATTCTGCTTACTTAGCAAATGCCAGTCCACACCAAAGCAATCCAGCCTGGGATCAAAACAACACCTCTCCTAGGAAAGGCTGAATTAGAGCAGTGGGCTCATACAGCAGTGGAGGTATGAGCTCTGTGGATAGGAGCCCAGCTCAGCCAATGAATTCCCACACATGGCTCCTTTCTCATGCAGCTCTCTGGAGCTGGACAAGGTGTGCCAGTTGGCTGCTCAGGGCATTGAAGTGGGGCTGCAAATAATGTGCGTGCTGCTATGTCCTTCAGCCGCTCCCCCGAAGCCAAGGGGTAGTTTGGATGCTGGCTAAACCATACAAGTTGGAGCTGGGAGATGAGGTGTGGCCACATCTTCAGCTGTTGCTGAGTCCCCTGTGCCTTCCAGTGGTATCAGAGGCACTTAAAGCCCCTTTGTCAGTTGAGCACTACCCAATCCCTGTCCTGGCCCAGTAGAACACACAGACCACACTGGGACTGCAGGATTGGTGTGGGAAGGTACCCAAAGCATCTTGCAAATCTTGTCCTGCTGCTAAAGGATCGTTGCTCGGCAGTCATGCCCTGGCAGTGAGGCAGGCAAGGCATAAAGGTGAGTGGGATGGGACTTAGCTCCTTTTCAAGGTGGTCCTGGTCTTTCCCACATCGAAGATGAGTGTGCAGGAGCCAAGAGATGACCTCTCTTGCTGTGAAGGCAGGTTGCTACCAGTAACTTTTCTGAAAGTACTTGGTTTCTGAGCACCACCAGCACTGGCCTAGGGATGGTCCTGTGCTTGCTGGTGGAAGTGGCCCTTTTGCCAGAGGGTCCTGACCATGGATTAGGGGATTTCACTTGTGCTTAAAGTCATGGTCCCATCCCTACACAATAAAAATACCTTCTTACAACTCTTTTGTCAAATCTGGCTGGCCCAGCAGGAGCAGTGTCCAGCACACTGGCCCAGTTTGCCTGCTGCTAGCACAGCTGCTCAGAAGCGTGACTGAAAGCTAATTCCATCGAGTGCATTGCTCCTGCTGAGCTTTGCTGTCACTGAGCTTGCTTCCCAGAAAGGATAGATTCATTCTCCCTGGGAACAGCTCAGCTTATTATAGGGCAAAGAATCACAAGCAGCTATGCTGCTGCTGCTAACAGAGTATGTTGTACTTGTGTTCATGCTGCAGCTTGGGCATGTCCATGCTTACAGGGACTTGCTTAATTAATCACATGCAAAATGCCACTTCTGTCCTTAAGTCATGTCAATGCAGGTGTAGCCAAAACTGTGCAACCTGAAGGTATGGTGGCATAGAGAGACTCCCTATGTATGCTGCCTACGTAATACAGTAACCTGTGGCTGGAATAAAGAGTGCCAACACATCAGCATGCAGACTGGGTGCTGTTACATTTAACCAGCCCCCCTGGGTGAGCTCAGGGCTGCCAATCAGGCTGTTGTGCTCAGTGCTCTCTGAGCACTGCTCCTTGGACTGAGTTGGATAGCACTCAGGGGGCCCATCTCTCTGCAGGTGGTTGCTGGTTTCTCCTTCAAAACCTTGGGAGTTAAAGCACCAGCTTGTCAGATGGGACTTGCCCCCAAACTCCCAGAGAGGTCAGTAAGAACAGTGCACATGGAAACAGTATTGAAGGCTGGGACTTGGGCTGTGGTGGGACTTGAGAGGGAAATACGCTGAATCCCAAATGTTGTCTGTCCTGTTTGGTTTCCCCTGCACAGAAAACATAAGTTGGTACAAAGAAACATTACCTCTTTTAAATAATGACATCATTAGTGAGAAGAAAATGGGATTTCATGTTAACAAGTGAATGAGAAAGATGTGAATTGTGAAGAGACTGTTCATTTAGTAATCATTTAGTAATCATATATGCTTAGAAGTAAATAAGGTACATGGCATGGTCTGCTGGGCAGGACGTGCTAGATGGGCATAAGCAGCAGCCCTGTCCTGTGCTTCCCACACAGACTCAGGGAGGCTGAGCCCCTGGGAGCTGAGCCTACCTATGGCCTGCTCCTCAACAGGCTCATGTTTATTAAAGTCAGACTTAGAAGAAAAGTCTACGTTCTTGTTATGTCACCACAATTACTATCATGGCTCTACAGGTAGGAGATAGTTCCTGCCCTGAGGATGTTGCAGACTACTTGGGCAAAGCCCCTAGCCCAAAGGATTCAGGGTGCTGAGCGCCTCACAGCAAGCACCAGGTGTTAAATGACCTTTTCAGAGCACAGCTTGGAAGGGCAGATTAGAGCCTAACCATGAGATGAAATGCTGCTTACTATGCTTTTTTTCTCATCCCAACCATGCCATTGAGCATGTGGGTACAGAGCAAGGCAGGGGTTAACTCTGGTAGGAGGCTGGGCAAGAGACCATCCTGATACACATTTAATTTTCTATTTCAGTGTATGAAAAGGATTAGTTATAAAACTTTAAATGCTGGGTATTAATATTTTACATTGGGGATGTTAAGTGGTAAGGGAATGAGTCAGTTTTGCAGCTCTGTGGCACACTGGGACTGCAGACACAGGTATGGCAGCAGGGCTGTGAGTGCTGGTTAGTATGGAACCTGCACAAACCCCCAGGCCTGCCTCACCTCTGTGCTGCTCAGCTGAGGCCCCAGTCTTCCTGGCACACTCTGCTCCTGACCGCAACTGCAGCAGGCTTGGGGATACCAGTACAGACAGTGATCAGGCTTGGAGGTGTGATGTTCAGAGCGTTGCTGGGCTTCATGACATGTTTCAGTCACTGAGAGGTGAATGTCTCCATTTGCATAACTGTAGTTTTTGTTTGTTTCTGGGTTTTTGTTTTTGTTTTGTTTTGTTTTTTTGTCTTCCTAGGGATGTGACAAGAAAGCCATGGTCTGGGATATGCGGTCCGGTCAGTGCATCCAGTCATTTGAAACCCACGATTCAGATATCAACAGTGTCAGGTCAGTATGTTTCTGGGAGAGGACACATTTGTGATCCTGAGCAATGCGTTGGTTCTATTTTTGAAGACTGACTTCATCCAAGCATGTAATGTGTTCTGGTCTTTTTTTCACTCGTGCACAGATATTACCCAAGTGGTGATGCTTTTGCCTCTGGATCAGATGATGCCACGGTATGTTAATTCCACAACCTAATTTAGGGAAGTTCTGTTACTTCCTAAGTCAGATTTTCCTAAAAGACTAGGCCACATCCAGAGAGGGCTTTTAGGTGACTAAACTGAGCCTGTGACACCAAAGTTGCAGAAATAAAAATGTTATAATATGATATATACTCTATTATACTCTCTCTCTCTCTCTCTAAATATATATATAAAATGGTATAAGGAAGAATCTAGTAATGCTTTGTAGGTCACCTCTGCAAACTGTTCTACATGAGATACTGTCCAAATACTAATTTCAGATTTTTTATGCTTTGAAGTTTCATGATCAAAACTGTTGTAGTAGAAGAGATCTGGCTTTGTATAGTTCTTGGTCACAGCATGGGAGGAACCGTATTAAATGGTGCAGCTTGTGTCAGAAGGAACAGCACAGTGCAAGGGCATGGGGGAACCCACATACGAATGCACACATCCCAGCAAGCAGAGGGGCTGTGGGCTCAGCGTGGAGCTGTGGGCAGACCTGCTGAGCTGGCCTCCACAGCCCTGTGCATCCTGGAGCACAGCCCCAGGGTAGCCTTGGCCAAGTACATCTCCCTGTCAGCCTGACTTACTCAGATATGAGTCACTTACTCAGATGAGTCACCACATCCAAGTCATTCTAGATGATACAATAACTCTTACTGCAGCTTACTTACCTGGGAACAAGCTGCTAAGAGGGGCAGTTTATGTATTAACAGGTAATTTTAGTCAGCACATTGTATGCAAAATACCACTTACCTCATCGTGTCTTCAAGCTCCTGGGTGAAGTGCAGGGCTGGTGAATTTTGCTGCAGCTGGTGGATCCCCATGGGGACCAGGCTGTGCTTGTAGGACAGCCCTGCGGGGACCGAGCTGGCAGTTAAGTGTAACTCAAGAACAGATGTTTGGGAAGCACCTGGCACCTTGTTTCTCCTGTTTATTCAAACATCACATATTGTCACATGACTCTTCCTAAAGTACTCCGCTCTCAGAGCGTGTTTTGAGTCTGCTGCAGTACCAGCTAAACTCAACAGAAAGATTCCCTTTGTCTTCACTGGACCTTCCAAGGCTTTTCTGGAGAGAATGTACATTGCCTTTAGGTCTTCAAAGCTGCAATTATAAATTAATACTTCCAACTCTGTGGTGAGCCCAGTGACTCTCTGCACGTTCGAATGCAGTACTGTGAGCACTTGAGATGCTGAGGGAGTGAGGTAGAGAAATAGTCCATCATTAAATTCCAATGAGAGCACTCTCTTTTTATGCCAGATACCACAGGCTCTGGGCTCTTGTGCTTACTAATTTATTTGATGGGGTTTTTCTCTCTTAACTATTACTGACACTCCTGACTTGAGCAGGAGAATGGGAAATTCTGTCTCCATACTTCTGACAGAGCTTTTAGCAGTTTCCATCTGCTTCATTCTTGGTGTTTTCAGTGTTAGGGACAGATACACTGACCGGTATCCTTGACTTGATTTGTATACTTAGGGATTCTGAGGAACAGATAATCCTGACTGTATGGAAAGAAGCCATAAAAGTGTGCTCACATGGCAGTATTGTCACCTATGGTGACCCAAACTCCCTATCAGGACAGCCTGATGGAATTATTCATCAGTGTGGAGCACTGGGAGACCTGGAATTTACATGCCTGGCAGCTCCACACCATCCTGCAAATGAAACAGACACTCCTTTATGTGCAGGCTTGAATACCTACCATTTTTCAATAGTAAGGTTTGCTAATACTAAGACTTACCTGGCCAGTGTTTGCTTAAACTTAACTTACTGGGGAAGGTTTTCAGTTCAAATAGTTTAAAAAATGCATTTTTATTTCAGGGCTAACTGGCTGCTGTTCTTCATGGCAATGAAGTCTGCTCAGACTATATATTACTTCCATGTTAAACAAGCCTAAATATGCAGGCAAATGTTAAAAGCCAGGAAGTGCAGGTTGTGGAGATGATTGGGGATTTTCCATTAGAAATGAAAATCAAAGATCTGTATAAAAATATATTATTTCATTTGAGTTGTTTTCATATAGGTTTTTCATACAGAGAGGCCTCATGGAAGGCTATTTGTTATCCTGTGTTACTCAGACCATCAAGGTTTCCCTGTGCCAAGTGACTCTCTATGCCATGTGGTCTGTGTCCTCAAAGAGGGCAAGAGATTTACTCCTCTCTCACTTAGATTCCACCTGTGGCTAAACTGTTGTCTTTAGATACTGTCTCTCCAAGCACACCCCCAAGCCCCCCAAGCAGCAGGAGGCCCTAATATGTAGGAAACTACAGTGGGGAAGCCAGAGGATGGGGGGACTTTCAGTGGGCAGCCACAGTCTGAAGCCTGCCATTCATCTCTATAGCAGGACAGGCAGGAGGCTTAGAGAAGTGGCTTGGAAAAGCAAGTTCTTCACTCAATTTATACAAAACAGCCTTGTGTTGCTTAGACCCCTCTTAGACTCCAGAGGAGTCCCAGTTACAGCAGATAGAGATAGCAGAAAGAAAAAAGGCAAGCAAGCAGCTGTTTCCCAGGATGTCCCTTGGGCTGTGGTTTCCCACTCCCATTTTTATTCAATGAAATGCAGTAGCCACTGACTCCAGCCTTTGCTGAGGCCTGTGTGTTGTTTTTTTAAATCCTAGTGTCGTTTATATGACCTCCGTGCAGACAGAGAAGTAGCAATTTATTCCAAAGAGAGCATCATTTTTGGAGCATCCAGTGTGGACTTCTCTCTCAGCGGTGAGACCTGAACTTTGGAGGTTATCTTACTGTTGGGATTCAAAGGGAACTCAAATTTTGCCAGTTGAATTTGATAAAGTATTTGTTACTAAAAGTAATGCTAAGTACCAAAAGAAACTTTTAATGCATGGAAGCCTTTTTTGCCTCTGTAAAAATAATTAGTCTCTAAATAACCTATCTGGCTATTGCTTTCTTGTAGCAATGAAAAATATTTTCCTGACCCTACTAAAGGCAGGAAATGTCTTGCCACTAACTACAGCTGGAGTAGAATTTCACAATATAATGATTAAAAACATTTCAAAGGAAACATGAAATGTAACTAGGCTATTAAGTGCACTTACATAAATAGTTTTTAAAAGGATAATAAATGATTAATAGACAGTAAAAGTATGTCAGAGCAGTATGAAGACAGGGGTACTACCGTTTTTCATTACAGATCTGGAGCTTGACTTTTCTCTCTCCTGCCTCTGCACCAATGCAGAGCTCTTTCAGTCACCCTGCCTGGGGATAAGTGGGTGGTGAACTGCCCTCAGCCTGGGACAAATGTCTCTGTCAGAGTCACAAGCACCGCAGCCTGTCCTATTGGGGGCAATGAATCACTTACCAAATTGCCCACTAATCATTCAACCATTTGTATTCAACTTCTTGTGTATAGTCTGTGCAAAGTGCATTAGCTGCTGAAGTGCTTTTCCAGCCTGTTGTGATTGAGAGTCATCTCCCATCCCTGATGACTGAAGAGATGCTATGTAATTAACTGTATTTTAACTGTATTTTCAACTCATTAGTTTTAATTGGTTCAGCGTTTAGTGTGGATGGCTCAGCAATGGAGCAGGGGCATCTGACAGGAGCACAACTAGTCAGGGCTTGCTTTGTGGAGGGTGGCACTGGAAAGCCGGGCTGTGGTCCCCTGGGTGATGTGTGTCCTGCAGAAGGCCTTTGCTACAGGCAAGATGTGTTATCTACTCAAGACCTCACTGTGAAAAATCTCATTCTCTTTGTAGGTCGCCTGCTGTTTGCAGGCTATAACGATTACACCATAAATGTCTGGGATGTGCTGAAAGGGTCCCGTGTGTCCATTCTGTTTGGACATGAAAATCGTGTCAGCACTTTGCGGGTCTCTCCCGATGGGACCGCCTTCTGCTCGGGCTCCTGGGACCACACTCTGAGAGTAAGTACTGGAAGCACCCACTTGGGGTGGTTCATTGTTTGCTTGATTGTTTAAAAAGAGGGTGGTGTGAGGGAGGATGGTTGTTACAGGAAAAGTGACTAGAGGGACTAATGAGGACATAAACTCCTATGAACATAAAATCCAAATAAAAGCGTCCCCATGGGCACAGTGCTAGCCAGAACTGTTATGTTTTGAATTTATGGGTTAAATAATATCACTGCTGCTGATGCTCAGTACCACTAATCTGACTGCATTGCCGAATTTAAATTAAACATTTGATAAAATGGTCAGTATCATAAACAATTGCTCAACTTTCTCTCCACAGATCTGGGCTTAACCTGAAGTTCTGTATGCAGAACCATATGAAGACTGACACTCTGGACTAAAAAACTGCATTAAAAAGCTACCCCTCAAAATCAACTATTCACTACACTGCAAAAGAGTGACACTGAACCCACAAGTTAACACAACTAGGTAGTGTGATCTGCTTGAACACATAGCAAACATCAACTAGTAGTAAAATGGAATGTGTCTAATTCTGTTTTGAAACTATCTTCTTTTATTAGAACTAGTTCAGAGAAAAGTCCCTTTATAATTATCTAAAGTCACCTGTATCATAGAATTGAGTATATCAGTGCACATTATGTATTTATTTGCATGAATTGAATTCCTTTTTAAAGTAAAAAAAAAAAAATTAAAAATCCTGATTTTATCAGGATGTAGCATAAGACTTTGGAAACATTCCGTGGTAGTGAATTGAATTTTGGTGATGAAGAGAAGAAAAAAAAACAATACTGGTATTCTGTGATAGTATTATGGATGACTGAACCTTGGTAGTAAGTAGAGGAGCAAAGGAGCTACTGTGAAGGTACTGGCTATTGTCATAAAAATGTATTTTTTGTACAGAAAAGGAATCCTTTCAATCCCTGTTTTTTCCTACTGTCTTTTTAGATAGAAATAAGTCTTTCATCTCTGTTACCTGAACTGAAAGAATCTAAATATTTACACACTGATAAGCTGCAAAGAGGGATATAAACATGATTTACATAATCATGAGGTAATACTTAACCAGTAGTTTCTTAGAAATTTTTAATTGTATCACTTGGTGAGTGAATTTTCTTTTACTTAAAAGAATACTACATGCTAAGCACTAAGGGATACTACATGCTAAGCACTAAGCACTGGCTGTACTGATGGTCAGATCTTTTCCAAGCCAGTCATTGTCATTCTATGATCATGATTCTTATTTGCATATTGATCAGTTCATGCCACTTTGGCTGGACAGTGTAGCTTAAATGTGTATTGAGAGTATATGCCCATTTTAAGGTCCTTCTGCAACATCAGAGCAGTCTTAAGTTCAGCCAAATCATACAGTTCTTACTCTATCAGCAATCTTCCACTGGTGTGGACAGAATTAAGATTTAATCAGATATAGCTGAAGTGCAGCTACATTATAGAACTTCAGGAAATTATATCTGTTCTTACATGTTGAAAGCGATTGAGAAGGGAGTGGGTCAGACTCTGCTGAGTACTGACAGGTACTGAGTCTAATCTGAGCAGAGGCACTCTGGGAGCAAAGTGCTGGAGTAATGCTGGGGCTTGCACGGTCTGACCTTTGAAATGAAAGTGGTGAGATGCATCTCTCAAAAGATCAAATAGATGATTTATACTTGGATTGAAATGAGAAAACAGGCTCACTGGAGTGAGCCTGGTCACTGGAGTTGGCTGTTCTTGTAAGTTTGATATTTTCTTTCTATTTGAAAGTGGGGAATTTTTTTTTTCTTTACAATTCTTGGAAAACTGTATTAAACCAAAACCTCCTCATTCATGAAAACGTTAGGTTCCATGAATCCATAAGCAGTAAACCTAGGACAGTGACACCTGTATCAGCCCCCCATCCTTAATGAAATAGTTCATCTATTTTCTTTTGGAAAAGTCCACTCTTATGCTTTGCAATATTTGTGGCAAACTGTCCCTGTAATGGACTGAATGCACTATGGAAAAGTCATTGGAGCTCACTGTGCAATATCGAGTCAATACACTGTACACATTTGGTTCAAAAATTAATGTCTAGATAGTATTTATGAGTAAGATGTTTGTTTCAAACATACAACATTGTGTTGATACTTATGAATGGCTTCAATACAATAAATTGTATTTTACATATTAAGAACATGTATATAGTCATTATTTCCCATCAGTTAGGTACCTGCAGTGGTAGCTATTTTTTCTGGCTTCTTCACATTTACTTTTTCCATCATTGAATTTTTTAGATAATTTGTCCTGCAAAAATCTAGGGTAAAATCCAGATCTACCAGAAAATTACTTCTGGAATATCTTCTGGAAATTCCCAAAGTGAGCCACAGCAATTGACAGCCAGCTGTCCATGGAAGTACCTGAAATTCCATCTGAGTTCCTTCTGCATTCAGGAACTGAGAATTCATGTTGTGTTTTCCTACTCAGAAAGATCACAGCTAACATGATACTTTTTTTCCAGATCTTCATCTCCGTACCTAGGATGTAGGTGCAGCTTTACTTACATTACTGTACTGGAAAATGCAGGGTATGTGCAGGATTTTTCATTACATTGCAGTGGAATGCCAGTGAAAGCTGGGCACCAAACAACTGTTGAGGGCTTGGGCTATCACTATTTGTAGATAACCTTGAGGTGGAGCAGTTCAGCTTTTACTGTCTTGTCAGTAAAGGAGAACTAGAACCATGCTGGGGGTTAGTTGTCCTTTCCACTTCTGTGTAGTTTTTGTGGTCAGCATGAAGGTGGTTGGTGGAAGTGCTCAGTTTAGACACTGCAGAAAATTTAGGTACATTGTTTTGTTTCCTTTCTTCCAAGGGGCTGAGGAAAGTGCTGAGCCAGCCTGTTCTGAGCAACATCAGTGTCCAAACTGTCACTGGCTTCAGTGAGAATTAGGCTGACTCTGTCTTGCAATTCTGTTCTTGCAGGGAGAAATCCCATGGTTCTTGCACTTCAGGGCTGTGGACTCATAAATTGAGCTTGATGGACTTGGCACCTGTGAAAATCACCTCTTTGTTCCTGAGGTAATGGTGAAATCCATGAACCAAGATGGACTCAATGTCCTGTCAGATAAATGAAGATAGAGGAACAGAGCACTGAAGTATCCACTGTATTTCTTACTCACTAAAGTTTGACCAGGGAAACTTTGTAAAACCCATCATTTCCAGATCTCCTCTTTGGTCTGACAAGCTACTTCTGGCTCAGAAAATACCTCTATTCCTTTCCAGAGGGAGAGGTTTTAACCTGTCTTGTCCCTTCCCCAGCATATCCCAGCCTTGGAGAGCAGCCATGCAGTTCAGG
Organism: Indicator indicator; assembly: GCF_027791375.1. Lineage (NCBI taxonomy): Eukaryota > Metazoa > Chordata > Aves > Piciformes > Indicatoridae > Indicator > Indicator indicator. The sequence continues at coordinate 10,232,590 of NC_072025.1, forward strand.
GTGCAGCAGGGTAGCAGCCGTGTCACATTAGAGCCCTGGCACTGGCCCTGCCCTCCTGACCTGCTCCACAGCTCAGGCAAGGAGGTGATGGAAATGAAGTCCTGAAAGGCTCTGCAAGCAGGCTATATATAACCAGGTTAAACATATGGACAGCAAGGGAGCTATAACTAGAGCAAAGTCACTGTCAGAAGGCTCTGTCCTGTTAAACAAAAATGCTGTATAAACAGGAAGGGTGGAAAAGGATATTGCTAAAGAGCAGCCTCTCCCTCTTGCTCTCCTGCCGTGAGGAATGCAATAGGAAATTCCTGCTCCAGGATTAACAATCACAAGGAAAACTCTAGTTAAAAAAGCATGTGTGGAAAGCACTGGTGAAAAGTAAAGATACTGTTCCAGCTACTCTCTAGCACATAAACACAGACTAGATTTCTCTGCTTCAAAACAAAACAAAAGCCAAATATGGGGATGTAAAAGCAAGAGTTTGCTTTAGGAACGACTCTAAGACATCAGGCCAATTCTTGATAGCAATCTGAGAAATTCCAAGAGGACTGATTCCAAACATCTATTTTTAGATTTTCTAATGGATGTAAAATGAAGACAGAAAGATGTAACTCAAGATAGGTGGAGCAAAGCCAAGCAGTCCCATGCTGGCATATTGGGCATCTTGAACCAGTTGTGTGTTGAGAGGTGAGAGTGTGACCCAGTCCCAAGCAGCTGCAGTAGTGCTGGCATGGAGCTGCCTGGTGACAGCGTAGTCACAGCCATGCTTTGCACCAGGCCACCACCTGAACCTCACCTTCAAACCATCACTGAGGAGGAAGCACAAGCTGGGTGGACCTGTGCTGGGCCTGTGTGGTTTTTGTGGGAGTTTTGATGATGTGTTCAGCAATTGATGGTACTAACATCTCGAAGAGTACAGCAGGAATGCAGGAGTCGTGCCTATTTGAGATGTGTCCATGGTGCTCTGCAAGTGACACCACTCAGACGGTGGTGTCCTCGGCTATTTTGGTTTACACCAGCAGTAGTGAATCACAGAATCACAGACTCTTAGGGGTTAGAAGAGACCTCTGGGGATCTTCTAGTCCAACACCACTGCTAGAGCAGTGTCTCGGTCTGGAAGTTGGGAAGGAGATGCGTTTCTTTTTGAATATTCCTCTGAGTGAAATTAAGACACAAATGAGGTCGTATACCAAGACAAGACTATTTATTAGAGAGAGAGAACGGAGCAAACAAAACAGAGAAAGAAAAGGGAGAAAGGGAGAGAAGGGAGAAAAGGAGAGCAGGAGCGATAGCTACTACCTCATGGTCCTTCTTTGGTGGTGGGGGGAAAGGAGAGACGTCCTGTAATGCTGCCTCCAGCCTGAGAGGTCCCCAGTGATGTTTTCCCCCAGTAAGCTGGCATAGCCCAGGGCTTTTATGTTCCTGGTTCATTCATTTTAGCTCTTCCTGGCCCACACCCTTGTCATATTCCAGGGGGTCTTTCCTGTGTGCTTGCAGGGGTCAGTGCCCCTCGTTGCTGTCCACTGTCCACCATATCCCCTGAGCAGTTGCTGTCTCTGTGGGCAGAGATGACACATCAGGAGGATATCTTTGTTGAGACACTTCTCAGTTCTTAATGTAATCATCATGATCACAATGTAATTTACACGTTCAAGAGAGGGTTCTCTCAAGCAGATTGTACAGGAATACATGTAAGCAGGTTTTGACTCTCTCCAGAAGAGATTCCTCTTCAGGCAGCCTCTTTCTATGCTCTGGCACCTACAAAGGTAGAATTTCCTGGGTTCTAGTTTGTGGCTATTGTATCTTGTCACTGGGCGCCAGAAAAGAGACTGGCCCTGTCTTCTTGAATTCTGCTCTTTAGATATTGATAAGATCTCCTCTCACTCATCTCCAGGTTAAACAGCATCAGGTCTTACAGACTTTCCTTGTAAGACAGATGCTGCAGTCCTTTTTTCATCTTTGTAGCACTCTGTTGGACTCCAGTATTACCCTCTGTATTGAACTGTGGATCCCAGAACAACCTGCACTACTCAGACATGGCCTTACTAGAGCATAGCAGATGGGGAGAACGAACCTCCCCAGAGCTGCTGCTCACACTCTCCTTAATGCGTACGGGGCCTAACCTTTGCACAATGCAGGTCTTAATCCTAATTTTGTCCACGTGTCTACCAAAAAGCGAATGTCACTGCATTTGCCACGCAAACACACAAGTCCTATAGCCCTAGGAAACCTGCCAAATCTCTAGTGCACACAGTACAGCTTCGGACTACTACTGCAGAAGACGACCCCAGATGGCTCACAGGCGGCACCCGGTAGGTCCACGTCTCACTTGGCTGCGCAGGGCAACCCGTGGCCTTGTGTCATAGGTGCCTTCCCCAGTGACGCGACCGGACCCTCCAGGGAAGCAGCACTCGCCCCCCAGCAGCCATGGCTGACGTGCCAGCCCGCGGCGACTTTTTCCCCCCACTCCGGCTTGGGTTTCGCAGAGCGGTGGGCCCCGCCCCGGAGGAGGGGAGCGCTCCCCACCGCCCCGGGGCGGGCTGGGCTGGGCCGGGCCGGGTGGAGGGGCCGCCCCGCCTCTTAGTCGGCGGCAGCTGGTGCTGCGGGGTCGCAGCAGCCGTGGGCCGCCGCCATGCCCGGCTTGCTGAAGGAGGAGACGGCGCTGCTGCTGGATGATTACTTCCAGCATCGCAGCGGCGGCTCCGCGCTGCCCCCCAGCCCCACGGCGGCGGCGCTGCGGCGGGCGGCGGCCGAGCTGGAGCGGCGAGAGCGGCCCTTCTTCCGTTCCTGCGCGCCGCTGGCGCGGGCCGAGCCGCGGGAGGCGGCCGCGCTGCTGAGGCGGGTGGCGGAGCAGCTGGAGGCCGACGGCGGCCTCAACTGGGGCCGGCTGCTGGCGTTGGTGGTCTTCGCCGGCACGCTGGCCGCCGCGCTGGCCGAGAGGGGTTGCGGCGATGGGCCAGCCTGCCTCGCCGCCGAGCTGGCCGCCTACCTGGCTGAGGAGCGGGGCGAGTGGCTGGAGGAGCACGGCGGATGGGTGAGCGGGGAAGGTGCGGCAGCGGGTGGGAAGGGTGGGGGACGGGCGCGGGGCAGATGCGCCTACCCAGGGAGTCCGATGGTGGGGAAGTGGGAGCCCGGCCCGGGATGGGTACCGGGCGGCCTGTCTCTTCTCCCCGCTCAGTGGAGCAGGGCAGTCCTCCGGCGCCGTGCCTTGGGGATGCTGTCGCAAGGACGGGGTGCTGTGCCCACCGCAGAGGGTCTCGCTGCGGGCCGCCTGCGAGCTCTGGGTAATTCACAGCGACACGGCAGGTACGCGCTGGGTGTTGAGGGGACCGAGGGCTGTCCTAGGATGTGGCTTAGGCTGGTTCTCTGAGGGGGCTGCCGGCGCACTTTGTCAGCCTGTTGCCTCCTAAGCGTGGGAATAATGGTGCTGGTGAGGGGGACGCAAGGTTTGTTCGCTCCTCTGGTCCACAGTCTTGGGTTTTTGGAGACCAGGCTGACATGGGTCTTCACCCAAACGTGAATGCAAAACATCAATGTATTCAAAGCCACCCGTCAGCCAAGACGTGCTGTTCTGGTTCCTGCTTGTCCTGCAGCTGGTCAGATCGGGAAGGTGTGGGCAATAGATTTCGTGTGCGCTGTGATGAGAAGCGATGGCTGCTGCTGTTTGCTGCTGCTTTAGGTGCCGGTTGCCAGTGCAGCTTCTCAGGCGTCCACACAGCTCTGCCTGCGTTTCTGAGCAAAATGTCAGCTGTCCCGCAGAGCAGCACATTTCCCATTTTCAGTCCTGGTGGAATATTTGATGCCAATACAAATAAGTATTAAAAATAGAAAAGGGGGGAAGCAGCCACTGGTTTCTCGTTGACTTTTCCAGAGACCAAAATGAACTTGGTTTTCCAGTGGTCACTGGTCCATCTGACTGCTCACAACAGTGTAGTGGTTGGATGCACTTGGCAAAACAGCATTGCCTGTTCGCACAAATTAGAGTGTAAAGAACAAAGTTCCGGAAGAAATTAAGAGTATAACTTGTTTACATAGACATCTGCGGAGCAGAGTTCAAACATGACCATCTGGAGTTGTATTGCTGCCACTTCTGATTATCACAAATAAGGATCTGGGAGAGCAGCTGCCAGCTTTGCTCTGTCATAGGTCAGTTCTGAGCAGTGTCCGCTTGTCTATTCCAAGAGAGTGTGTAATCAGTCCCAGGTCCACCAAGATGGGACCAGCTTCGAACTCCTGTCTTTCAAGTGGAAATTTCCATATCCTGCGTTTCATATGCTTTCTGAAACTTGAATGAGGGAGAACAATGCTGGCAGTTCCCATCAGAAACTTGTAAAAAAGGGCAAAAATAGCATAATGACATGCTGAACATCTCAATAGGAAGTTTGCCATTGTCTTGTGAGCGAACATTCATAGCTACTGCTTTCAGTTGCCTTGTGCAGGGGCTCTCACAAAGCGTTTTTGTGTGTCCAAGGCAGCAGGCTTAGACTTTCATGATTAAAACGTAGTCTTACGCAGCTGACAGTTGCCATGCTGGGAGGGTGAACCAAACTGTACTCAAAAATGTTGTTAAAAGAAACCCAGTTAATTGTAAGCTAATCAACTCAACGTCCTCTCTCTTGCTTTTCTAGGATGGCTTCTGTCGCTTCTTCGGCAGACACGACTCCCAGTCGGCTGAGCAGAGCAGTACTATAAGCAATGCAATCATGGCAGCAGCGGGGTTTGGAATAGCAGGATTGGCATTTCTCTTGGCGGTGCGATAGGCTGATGGGAAAGTACTCTCAAAACTGACAATGTACCAGATTCCACTCTATTTTCTATAGAACAGACCCTCTAAGAAGAAGTTTATATTTTTAAACTGGCTCGGAAAACTGTCTCACCAAATCCTTGGCTATCAACTGCTTCACTTGCTACCCAGTAACAGCACAGATGTGTACTAAACCACCACTTGTGCATGTTCAAAATCCGTTGTTTCCAAACATCCTCTGGACTTTCTTTTTGAAGGTGTAACCTTAAACTTTAGCATGGTTCATGTACTGTAACTTCTGAGTGCTCGATGTTATGCTAGGAAAATGTTACAGTGGGCTTGCTACTAAACCCTGGGGTCAAGGTGTCTAATTTACATGGAGGCAAGTCTTTGAGCCCCCCTTCCCTTAACACTGTAAAGGGCAAACGTTGGCCATGATTTCACATGGTTTATGGCTTCAGGTGCAGCACACAGCACTTGTTACTGAAAGGCAACTCATTGGTTGATTTAGAGCAATTAACGCCTGTGATGCAAGAAACATTAGGGCCTAATATAACATAAGGCTGATTTAATTACACTACAAGAAGTATTGATACAGGAGAGTAATGGCTGCAGTACTGGTTCTCCTTACTGAAAGGAAAGGAATTTAAATATTAAACCTTAATTGGTATATTGAAATCCAGTGGAGGCTGGAATTTCTCTGGATTTCCGTGACAAAACGAGAATTTCCATATATCTTAATATATTTTTGAAGTATTTATCACTGTATAATACTTGTAGCCATGACATCTTTATTTTTGTTTAAAACTTAACGCTGGTTCTTGTTACTCTAGTGCGTATCAAGCGTTGTCTTGTTTGAGTAATGTTTCACTCTGTTTTCAACATGCTGTGTATTTCTTTCAGTGGTTGTACAAATTGCCTTATGTTTCTGGTAACTTTTAATAACGTTCCTGGGTTACTCATAGCGTGTACAATTTTACTATGGTGACTTCAAAGGTGAATAAATGTTAAGTATTTTTATTTTAAAAGAAAACTTAGCTTTTTGCTTATTTGCTCGGGTGTGTGCCATTGGCGCTCAAGGAGTGTTTCGGTGATTATCTGGGTGCATTGATTTGTTTTTGCCTTCCTGGTGCTTTGACCTGGAATGAGGAGTTGTGCAGCAGCGTGATACCAGTCTTTGTTGTAGAGGAGTCCTGCAGTCAGAACAAGGGCTGAGATTGCCTAAGGGGAAAGTCCTGTCCAAAAGGCCCATCTTCATTGCTGCAATTGGAAATAACCTGGTGGTTTTGTAGGCCAAAACTTGCCAAAGTTTACAGCACAGCTGGTTGCAGACAGGCTCCTCTGAGAGCTGTTCCTGCTTGTAGAGAGCAGCAGAGCTCTTGTTTCTGCTCTGCCAAGACATGCTGCTGCCTCTCTTTCACACATGCATGCTTTTTCACTGAAACTGGAGTTTCTGGTACGATTTATGATGTCAAGTGAGCAATAGGTGTTGGAGTCCAGCCTTCTTGGATTAGTAATACCAAGCAACTGTGATTGTTGTGGGTATTTGACTTAACCCTTCTGAAAAAAGGTCTTTTGCTCCTCTCTCAAGTCAGATGTTTATGTGGCACCGGTGGCTCTGATGCTTGTTAAATGGTGCAAGCCTGTTGTTCAGCCTCCCTCACTGGCCACCTGTTGGCCCACAACTGTCTGTCCCTTCTTGGGAAGAGCACCTGGCAGGTGGCAGAACTTCCCCTTGGGAAAGATCAGCTGGACTGGCATCACTGCTTCTTCTTCTGCAGGCCACTGGATCCTGGGGGAGGCGTGTGGTGGGAGCTACAGCCCTGTGCTGGACAGACCATTGTTGTGCTGGGTGGCTGCAGATGCAGGGTGAGGGACAAAAAGGGACATTCAGGAGTGGTAAGTCCCGCAGAGGCAGGAAGGAGCTAGCAGTCCTCCCCCTCATGCTGCCTGCTCTGAACAAATGTGTGCTTGTTCTCTGACTTCCAGTTCCCTAAACTCCAGCTTGGCTCCTCTTGACAAAAGGATTAAGAGCCTGTGGTGTGGGACTGTCATGCTTGGTTCCTCTCTCAAGTTCACTCAGGGATGGTGCCTGCTCCTGCAGCAGCTGGATGCTCTTGGGAGTCTGTCTCAAGTCCTCCTGGATGGCCAGGAGGAGGATGTGGTGCCTGAAACTCAGGCTACAGTGGAAGTGAGCTGGCTGGTACTGGGGGGTAAAGGTGGCTTCTAAAATGTGCAATGCTTAGGGGGATGTGTGCTGAAAAGCATGGTAAATGACAGGGCAAGAAATGCTCTCAGCAGAGGTCAAGTATTGCATGGAAGTAATCCTGCTGTAGATCTCAATGTCTGTCCTAATATCAAACAGAACAAAGATAAAAATACAAGTATCTTGATTTCCAGTGTAACCTGATCTGGCAGGCCTCACAAAGGCAGTAGCAGGGAGGATGTTACACTGTTTTTTTTCAGTGTGCTCTGGAAAAGAGAAGAAAATGGTCTGGAAATATCCTTGAATGAAGTGACATCAGCTTTTGGTGTAAGCCTGACCCTTTACAAGGTACAGCTTGGAGAGCATCTGCTGCTTTTCCTTGGCCTGGGAGAAGCTGGTGGTAGGCTTCCTAAGAGCCATGAAGTACAGAGGGTAATACAGGAGGACTAAGGCTGAGTCAGGAGGCTGCAGCACAGCTCAGTAGCATAGGAGAATGCTGCCTGTAGCTTCCAGGAGCCAGGCCCCTTGGGTCTCTGCAGGGAGCCTCTGCGTGAGGGTGCTCCGCTCAGCCACCCTGAAAGCTCTGGGCGCAGCCTGGGCTGTTGGAGCCTGGCACACAGGGTAATCTGCCTGTCCCAGCTGGAGCTGTGTTCCTCTAGCTGCTCCCTGCTGCCATGGGTGCTGTGGTGATGTGGGATTGAAGATCAAGGCTTAAATCACTGAAGCTCTATTAATTTAAAGGCAGTTTATATAGTCAATGTTTGCTTGACTCTTCTGATTATTTTTTTCCAATTTTTTTTTTTTCAGTTTCAGCCTGGCAGCTTGTCTCAATGGAGTTCTCTATCTCAGTTGAAAACTACTGCTCATCCTCTTTTCTGCCTCAGAAAATGAAAGCAAGACGTTGCTGTTCCTTTCTTTAAACGCAGAAGGAGGGTAGGTGGTGTTCAAGTCCAAGTCTGTGTCTAATCCTCCTAGCAGCTTTCAGATCTTCAGCGCTGGTGTACTTCCCAGGCAGGTGGCAGATGCAGCAGACCTCGTCCCATCTAACAATTAATACACAGTAACTGCTGTAAGTTCTGCTGAGGCCCCAATGTACCTATGCTTGCAGAAGCCATCGATCATGGGGAGCTTTTGAGGTGCTGGGCAGGGTCTTGAGTTCGAGAGGAGAGGAGAGGAGTGAAGGTGCTGGCTGAACTGTATCCATTCCCGGGCTGCTCCTATCAGCTTTGAGTCTTTCCTGCTCTGCTGTGTATGGAGACCTTTGCAGAGCTGAGTGGTGCAGACAGCAGTATTCCTAGCTTACAGTGGTCTTAGTGGAGCAGTTAGTGTTATCTGCTGGTGCTGCACCTGCTCTATATGCAGTTCCCTTCTGAAGGGGCATCTGTTGTAACCACGGGCAAAGGCTGCAGAGCTCTTGCAGGAGACCAGCTGCCTCTTCATGAAGGGAAAAAGCAGTCTATTCATTAGGCTTTTTAAGAGTGTTGAATTGGCCAGTGGGTTTCTTTTTGACTTGGAAAAAATGACACGCTCTTACAGCTCAAAAACGTGAGTTGCAGAATGGTGCTACATGACAGTTTGTGAGCTGCTTTGCTGTGGTATGCAAAAAGTCTGGTCTGGCACATCTTGCTGAAGGAATTGGTGCTGGCCCTGCATCCTTTTCTGCCCGTGCGTACTGCCATTGTGAGGGGGTGCAATATGAGTCTGACCTGTAGGGTGGCACCCAAGCCTATCTAGGACAGGAGAGCCCTGTTACAAATGACTTAATTGGGCATCCAAGCCTCCTCTTCCACGCACCTGAGAATCACTAAAAGGAAAAGAGATCAAATGTGTGGCATTTATTCACCTAATTTAACTTCTGGTTTCAACAATGAAAGCAAACTTCGAGTTTCACTTCTGTTTCTCTGGATGCTTTCTGTACCACATTCAAGCTGTGCTGTCCTTGCAATGACAAGATGCAGTGTGGGGAAAGCCAGCACAGCTGGGAAATTACTTGCTTTCAGGTTTAAAAAGAGGCATTAATTCCTTCATAACATACTGCTGGGTTTGGGAGTGCTTAAAGATGTTTCCTTTAAACTTTTAACAGTTAACCTGTCATAAGCTGAAATTCTTAAACGAGAACAAAAGTAAAAGTAAAATCCTGATTTACTTGAATTGAAATATAAGGAGGCTAAAAATCAACTCTGTACTGAATTAACAAGATCATTTTGTTGGATTTTTTTCTTTGCCTGGGCTTGGTCTATTTGTTTTATTCAAATGAGACAAGGGAGAGGACCTGGCTTTCTTTGTCAAACAGGACTCCTTCCAAACAGGACATTTGTTTCTGCCCAGCCTGTGATAAGTTTCTAGCACTACAGCCTGAAACTGTTACATACCAACTGGCGACCTCATGGTTTCTGCATGTTCACCCATTTTGTGTCAGAGCTGGCCTGTGTTGCATGTTTCTGATAGTGAAGAATTAAACCTATTAAAATGTCTGGTTTTATTCAGTGGGGGACCATGCAAGTTTTCCAGGTGACTAAAATCCATCATGTCATGTAGTAAGAGGCACTGCGCTTCAGGAAATTAGGAGAGCTTGTATGCAGAGGGTCAGTGTAGGCACTGCATAAAGTTTGTGCTCTCTGGATTTAATCCCTTTAATGATTCTGACCTGTGGCAACAGTTCACTTGAGGGAGTCCCTGTGTTTGACCCAACCTGCTCTTTTGTTTGTTTCAGCACATGGTGAGTAACAGCAGGAGTCCCTCACCCTGCTTACAGCTTTTGGATACTGTCTCTCTCTTTTTTTGTCCCCCTCATAAAATGTGATTTATACCCAGCAAGGTCTGTTGGGAGTGATGGCTGGGTGCACTCTTAACTGTGAGGAAGCTGTCTGTGCTGCACTGCACTTTGGGGAGGATCAGATGTTGGGTCTGGAGCTCTGCTGTGGGCAGCCTGTTCTGCAGCCTGACACCAAAGCCAGGAGCTCTTGCTGGCACTTTTGATTTGCAATACAGAACAATAGAAGTGCAAAAGTGTTCAGCTTCATCAAAGTACTAGAGACAAAGCACTGTCTAGTGTGCTAACAGGCTGCTTGGCCTCTTCCTTGTAACTATTAGTGTTGTTACAAGAATCCTAGAGTGTTGTAATTAATTTCTAAGCATTAATTGTGAAGCTTTGCAAGTTTCCAACAGGCTCATTGTAAAGTACAGAGCCATGTGGCTGTGGTGAGGAGTCAGTGTTAACTCTTGTCACTATAGGAGTTCCCAGCAGAAGTTCACTCAGGGCCTGACCTTCTGTCATGTAGGCTGGATGCTCTTGCTCCTCTACCTGGACATAGCTGCTTTGTGCCCTCACCAGCCAGGGAGGTGAGGGCACTTCTCCTGAGATGGAGCTTTCACTCCTAGAAGTCCCAACAGCCTGCCTGGAAGTGTGGCCACGCTGGGATGCACCCAGTATTGTCCTGCCCCTGACAGCATGGCCATGCTGCCTTTTGGTGCAAGCACAAAGCTGTGAAGGAGTGGTCATATTGATGCTGCACTGGGTGGGTGGTGGTTAGATGACTTTCTAATGATTATAATGCGTGAGCAAGAACAAATTCCACCAGTCAGGTGTAAAATAACCTTGTAAGACAGCAGTGACAAGACCAGTGGCAGCTGAGAGATGATGATGCTTAACACACAGGGCAAACACTTGTTTCCTGATATCTGGCATGTGCACAGTGAGTGCTTTGATACAGAGAAGTGCTCTGAACGTTGAACCTTGTTACATGGGGAGCCTGCAAGTGGCCTGCTTCCTTGAGCATTTTGTGCACAGGCTGGATGGTAACATTTCCAAGCAGAATGTGGGCTGTGGTCCAGGAGGTACGAGCTCTGTTGAGGAGGTATGGGATTCCTGCCTGGGCTGTGCTGAACCCTGTCTCCTCAGGCAGCCCCATATGGGCTGGGAGACAGTGTCCCCTATGAGGGGGGTGTGGGGCTGTGGCACAGGTGCTGCCCTGTGGGTGAAACTTGGCCCTGCACAGCCCAGCCAGTCAGTGGTTTTTGCCCCAGAACTCCACAGAAACACCTGAGCTTTCCAGCATGTGGGAGGTCTGTAAAATCCTTGTGGGGCTCAGATCTTTTTACTTACTTTTTCTTTTCTTTTTCCCCTACCCCTCCCATGCCCTGAAGAAGGTATAGCTGCAGTAGTCCTACTGATAGTCCCAGCAGGAGCACCCCTCCTGTGGAGAGCTGCTGCTCAGCACAGGTCACACTCACAGCCATAGTGTGGATGACCATTCATCCTTAAAAGCTCTTTGTGTGGGCAACTCTCTGTCACAGTAGCATTACACTTCCCCTGGTCTAGAAAGAAAACAGTAATTTAACATAAAGTTTTCCAAGAAGGGCACAAACTAGCCTGAGTTTTAAAAAAGAACAAGAATAATCCTCTGGGGTCTTGTGGTGATGTTTAGAGCTGAACACCACCTGCTGCTCTGAAACACTTCCAGTGTTCCTGGTCACTTTTTCCAAGTGAAGGTTTACTCCATGGGAGGAAAAGGTTAAACTCTGGAGTGAGTAAGGCAAAAGATAATGTGAAACAGAAATCCTGGTGCTGTTTGTTCTGCCATCTGCTCTGCATTCGATCCAGGACTGTGGGTGGTTTCCCATAGCGCTCTCACTCCCCTTGCTGTCGCCTGCCTGGTGGGAGGCTGTGAACTCCCCAAGCTGTGTCCATCTTTGGAGCCCTCAGTACAAGAAGGACATGAACTTGTTGGAGCAGGTCCAGAGGAGGCTGCAAAAATTATCAGAAGCCTGGAACACCTTTGTTGTGAGGACAGGCTGGGAGAATTGGAGTTGTTCAGCCTGGAGAAGAGAAGGCACCAGGGAGACCTTATTACCCAGAGAGGTGATAGATACCTCATCCCTGGAAATGTTCCAGGTCAGGTTGGGTGGGGCTCTTGAGCAACCTGATCTGGTTGAAGATGTACATGCTTACTGCAGGGGGAATTAGGCTAGATGACCTTTAAAGGCTCCTTCTGACCCGAAGAATTATATGGTTCTATGAGCTGGCACTGCAGAGCTGGATGATGTTTGTGTCTCTCCCAGAGAAGTTGTCCTTTGGCTTGGTGAAGATGTGTGCCAGAGCCTGGCTATCAGCTGCAGGCAGTGCAGGGCTGTGCTGGAGCTGCCACTGAGAGCCTGCTCCAGCAGCAATCCAGAAAAGCATGGCCTTCAACACCTTTTGCTTGGACAGAGTGAGCATTGGAGGGTGCCAGGGTCAGCACACCTTGCGCCATGCCCATGGGAAGAGCTTGGGTGGGAGCTGCTCCCCTGGGAGTTCTCAGTATTTCCATCTTTGCAGCAATGCACCCTTCCCTCTGACACCTGGAGAGTTGGGTGGAGGGGAACCTAGTAAAGTTCAATGAAGTCAAGTGTAGAGTCCTGCACCTGGGGAGGAATAACCCCATGCAACAGTACAGGTTAGGGGTTGACCTGCTAGGAAGGAGCTCTGCAGAGAAAGACCTGGAAGTCCTGGTGGACAACAAGTTCAGCATGAGCCAGCAGTGTGCTCTTGGGACCAAGAAGGCCAATAGTATCCTGTGGTGCATTGAGAAGAATGTGACTAGCAGGTCAAAGGAGATTCTCCTAGTGAGAACCCTGCCCTAGTGAGGCCACATCTGGAGTACTGGGCTCCACAGTTCAGGAGAGAGTGAACTACTGGAGACAGTCCAACAGAAGAGTACAAAGACAATTAAAAGACTAGAGCATCTCTCTGACAAGGAAAGGTTGAGAGACCTGGTGCTGTTTAGTCTGGAGAAGAATAAAAGGGGATGTTCTCAAAGCTTATCAATATCTAAAGAGTGGGATGGGGCCAGTGTCATTTCAGTGGTGCCCAGTGACAGGACAAGGGGTCACAGGCACAGCTCCACTTTCACTTGGGAATGTGACCTTGTTCACTAGATTATTTACAGGCAAAATATTGCTATAAGCCCATGGAAGGGTTTTCTGTAGTTGTTTTTTTGTAAGTGACTGAATTCCACAAAAAAATGAATTGTTCTGAGGGGCGTGTGGGAACGCTTTGCTGTGTTTGGGAACGCTTTGCTGTGTTTGGGAACGCTTTGCTGTGTTTGGGAGCAGGCTGCCTTAAGCTGTTTCCCCTGGCCAGCACAGAGGGGCGAGAGGCTCTCCATTTCCCTAGCTGTAGGAAGTGATGTCTTTCTGGTTTTCTTACAGAAATCCAGCCCCTGCTTGGGAAAACTGCCAGGATGTGACACCAGCATTAACGGGGTCATGGCAACATATATAAACTGGGACCTGGGTTCCTTCTTGAGGCCTGGTGTTGACTGTGGGGAAGAGCAGAAGTGGGGGCTGCTTTCTGTGACTCCCCATCCTGCACCCCTGGAGCTGAGACTCTCCACTTCCCCTTGCTTGGGAGCTCCTGGCTCCTGCTGCACTTGCAACACAGGCTGGGTTTGCTGAGGCCCTCAGACAGCATTGTCACATCCGATCGGAAGTGGTCGTGGGCTAATTTCTTCTTTTCTGTTTTTACTGGCAGGGCCAGCAGCTGCCCTCTTCCCTGCTGCTGACAACCCTTCTGTAGAGCTTAACTTCTGAGAGGCTCATGGTGGTGGTTTTCCACTGTGCAGAGACCTTAATGCCTTTGACCTTGCACCACTGTGGTACTCTTCACATGGCTGTTGGAGGCCACAGAGATCTGTTGCATGCAATAATGTGAGTTGTTAGGCTCAAGTGGTGTTGGCTGTTTTGGATGGGGCTGTCAGGCGTCCCTGGCTGGCACTGGTTTTCTTACAGGGTTATCATAAGCCTTCAGGTTCCTGCATCTGAGTAGTCCCAAACAAGACTGTGTGTTCCACTCTTGCTTAGGAGCAAGCACAGCTAAACCTAAGCACAGGCAGTGCCCTTTTGGATGTGGGAAGAGTGCTGACATCAAAATAGGTTGGTCTGGCTCAGCGTGCACTTTGGCTTGATCTCTCCACAGACTAAGCTGGGGCTGCTGAGGGACGAGCAGACCTGTGCTCTGCTCCCCACTGAAACTGAGGCAGCCACTGGGAAATCTCTCAGCACGTGATTCACTGGATAACCACAAAGCACAGAGCCTGCAAAGCCATTCCCTGACTGCCCTGCAGTGTAACTCCAGCTTTCCCCACTTGTGGTGGCCATGGTCTCATCCAGGCCCCTGCAGTACTATTGTGTGCAAGATGTGCACCAGGTGTTAAGAAGATGCTGTAGGAATGGAGAGTGGTGCATGGCTGGGGACCTTGATCAACCAAACAGGTTCAGATGGTGGTGGTGGTTTGAAGGCCTATCTTGCAGCAGATTTGTCTGTGGTCCCTGTGCTAGTTTGGATGCTACTGAGCTATAGAACACTCTGTGGAAGTCCTAAATCAGCATGCTGACTTATAAATAATAGCAAAAATCAGTGGGTTTTGTTTAGCAGAAGCCTGAAGTTCCCCTTGCTGAGAAGCCATGGGGATGAAGGCTGGGATGTGGAAGAAAAATGGAGAAAAAAGGTTTATTATTTTAGTCAAATGCTTGACTTGGCTGCAGCCAGCACGTTCAGCAGCAGAGTGGAAACAGACCAGGTGAGAGACAAACAGACCTGTCTAGATCAAGCGCAGCAACAGCAGCTTGAGCTAAAGGGCATCATGAGGCTGTGTCTGTAGGGGCTGTTCCTTATCAAGGCACCTGCTGACCTCCTGGTGCAAGCAGCTCCTTGCCACCAGTGCCTGGGGCCTGGGGATTTTGCTGAAGGAGCAGTAGTTGCCAAGGCTCCCAAGTGTGCTTTGTGGACACTGAGGTAGTTGTCAGACCAAGAGGAGAAGCTTGAGCTGCTGGAGGTGCCCACAGCTCTGTTGCCAGGCAGGTGGGTGCCATATCATGGTGTCTGGTGAGGCCTTCAAAAAACCCAGTGTTTCTCCCCACCTAAGCTGCCCAGGTGCCCCAAAAAGGCTAGCAGCTGTGCTTGAAGCTTCCAAATCCTGCCTGCTCCCTGGGTCAGCAGGCAAACTCCTGCCCTGTTCTGCAGGAGTTGTCTATAGTAGTAGGGACAAGTTACCAGGTTTGATGATTACCTGCAAATCAAGGGGTGACTTGCCTCCAGCTTGCATAGGCAGGAGGGCTGGGAGTGCTAGGCATGCTCAGACACCTGCTGAAGGTGGCCAGGCACCGACTGGGAGCCAAGAGGCAGCAGAGGAAGGGCTTCTGTGCTGGGTGGTTTTTGTGTGGTGGTTGCTGGATGCTGAAGCGTGCTTGGGAAGGCAGTAAGGCAAAGCTCAGCTCACTATGTCTGTTGCAGTGTGTAGTGCTCACCTTCCAATTCCCTACCTTTACAGGGGTAGTGAAAACCCCATCCCATTCCTTTGGGTGGGTTTATCGATGGGATGTCCTAGTTATCTTGTTTATTGCAGCTGAGAGGAGCTGAGGAGTGCAGCAGGTCTCCACTCATGCTGCCAGGAAGAGCAGGACCCAGTGTGGCTGACTCTTGATCTGCTCTGCATACATCTATGTAGGCACACCACTGTTCCCTACAAGGTCTCTGCCTGTTGCTTCCAGCAATTATTAGGGACTTGTGGTCTACAGGGCTGCAGTGCAGCTCCACATGGTGGCTGGGGAAAGGGTCTGACAGGGCTGCTGATGAGCACTTCTCCATACCATTGGACCAGTGGTGTTGAAGTAAGCCTGGGGTCTTGGTGGGTGCTTCTGCCCCCTTAGAATACAGAATTTGGCATCCTGAATGAAGCATCTTCATCTGGGTGTCCTGAAGGGTTAATGATCCCAGTAGATGATGAGTGGGTGGTCAGGAGGTTGGTTGCTTCCCACAAGGTACATAAAGTCTCACCCTCCTGCAGAACCACAGCACTTGTTCAGCCAGGTAAATAACTGGTTTAAAATCCTCTCTTGCAGCAGCTGACCCCGCACATGTTTATCCAAGTGACTGGAGTTGTTCCAGTCCCTCTGGTAAGTGACCTTTCCCGAATTTTTCTTTTCAAGGTGACATTTAAGAAGGGGGGAAAAAGTCACAGCAACTAGCGGTGTTTTAACAGCGATAAAGCCGCACTCATCAACAAAGCCAGGAAAGCCGCCCCCGGGCCGGAGCCGGAGCCCGCGCTGGCGGCTGTGCGGCCCCGCCGGAGCCCGCACGGACAGCGCCGACCTGCCTTCCCCAGTCTCCTTGGGTTTGCAGGAACCCACATTTGCAGTGCCCGTGGGCTGCTGCTGCTGCAAGGCCTGGGCTGCGCTGGGCACATGGCAGCTCTGCAGCTCCTGGGAAACGCTCCTGGGTGCAATTAAGTCTGAGCCAGCTGCTGGCAGCTGGAGGAATTCAGTATTAGTTCATTACTGCAATTCAGATGAAGAAGAGTCTTCAGTCTCTGAAAAGAATCTGGGTTTGGCAGACAGTGGAGCACTTGGCTTATTTTGAAAATGCCTTGGACAATTTTGGTGAAGGTTTTACTGTGTGTTCAGGGGAAGTAAACTTTACCCCTAGTTTTCATGTTCCTTGGTTTGCAGATTCAGCACTGCCATGAGTCACCCCTCGCCCCAGCAGTCATCTGGGGGGTCAGGTATGTTGGCAACGAAGTCTCTGTGCTTTGCAGGTTTACCTCTTCAGCCTACATACCCGGTGTATGAGCTATTCTTCCATGCTGGGAAGTGCTGAGGGAACTGAAGGGTTCCCCAAATCGTGCTCTCCCCACATTCTGGCTGATGCTGTAGCTCAGCGTGCCAACTGCCAGATGCTCCGTGTCCACCAAACTCCATGGAATCTCTTGAGTGTCTGCCTTCTCCATCTGCAAAGCACCCACAACCCTCCTGGCCTGGCCCTGCAGCCCTTACCCAGGTTTTTGGCTCTGTTGCAGATAGCAAACAGGACTGCAAGCAGCAACTAGTCTGGCATGCTGGAGTCTTCCTGCGATCCTCCTCTCCAGCTCCTCTCTTTGGAGACTGCAAGTTCTGTGGGGACCACCCCGGGTGACTAGCTTGGGGCTCCCATTTACACAGGCGTAGTCCTGCCTTGAGACAAGAAATCGAAACATGGCCAGTGGTCATATTTCCCACAGCAGGAGGTGTGGGAGATGCCTGGGAAGCAGTCAGCAGCAGGGATCCCCTGGAGCTGGCTGCTTCTCTGGCATTTCTTGCAGAGGGTATGATGGGAGTGGCTGCGAAGGCACAAGGCAACGTACAGCTTCAGTCTTATGGGGATGGAGCTGACAGACAAGCTCTGCTTTTGCAGTTCACCATGTCCTCTTGCAGCCCCATCTGTGCTGCTGGGGAACCAGGACTGGGCAGGCTGAGCACCACAATCCCCAAGCTGCCAAGAGAATCCCTGTTAGGAGTGTCCATCTGCCACCACTCTCCCTACTCCCCTGCTGTCCCTGGAGATCTCTAGCTCTGAACATTAACATGGGACAGATGAGCTTTTTTACTGGGCTGTCACTGGAGTGATGGTTATGCAAGGTTCTGTGGCTGCCTGGGAGCCATGGCAATTTTGGGACGTCACCCACCAAGTTGTCTTTAATCTGTCATGGCAGCAGTGCCTTTTGCTCACAGCAAGCCTGGGTGCTGGCTTGCTGCAGGGTCGGTACGTGAGCCCTGGAGCAGGGCTGCCTGTATCCGGAGCCTTCCTTCCCCTGCAATAACGTCAGCGCTGGAAAGCAGGCAGCTATTTCGGTCCCAGGAATGCCAGCGGATGATTTCACTTTTGTTTTGTACCCGATAACCTTTCCCATCACAATGAGAGACGTCGTCTGCGTTCCCGGTGCTTCCGTGTGCAAGGGGAAAGCCATTCAAGTGCCTCTGCAGGGGAAAAGAGCCAGTTTAAAAATAGTTGCCTGATTGTCCCTGGAACCCGGGTAAAGGAAGGGCAAAAGCCTCTTCCACCGTGCACCAGGATCAGTGCCACCAGTTGAGCTGGGGCACGAGGTTGGCAGCTGTGGGAATATTTGCTGTGCTGGCTTTTCCCACCAGCATTATGGGGTTGGGAATGTCTGGGAGAGACTTCTCCATGCAGAATTGTCCTGAGTTGCCCGGGTTCCCGGAGAGCTACAACAACCTTCTTTGTCCCCGCTCCTGCCCTGCTCCTGCCCTTTTCCAAGCCCTTTCCCTGCTGAGTTTTGTGGCTGGGAGTTTGGTCAGGAGCTTGTCGAGACAAACCCACCCCAGGCCCCAAGCAAGATAAGTCTGGTCAAACCCAAATTGCTAAAGCTCAGCTCCAATTTTTATTTCCTGTGGGGAAGGAGCTGGCTAAACTAATTTTTTTTTTTTTTTTAAAGCTTTCAGGCTGTGACTTCCCACGAGCTGCTGACCCATCATGTGACAGGAGCCACGGTGGGACTGCTGCAGTGGGATGCCACACCACTGGCTTGTGGAGCTGTGCCAAGACATGGCACTCAGGTGGGGAAGGGCCTCCTGGCATCTATGGGCATTGCCTGGACACCCACCCTCTGGGAAAGGGCAATGCTGATGTAATTTAATAAGGGAAGGCAGCAAGCTTCTTTCCCACCAGTCCTGCTCTTCTATGGAGAGATGCTTCCCTTCTCCCTGGGGTGGCATGGCTGCACTTGCCAATGTTTGCCCCAACCTTCAAAGGACATTACAGGCTATTTTGCAGGCTCTTGGCCAGTGGGGTGGCTACCTGGGCTGCTGTTTGATCGGTTCTTGGCTCAGTGGGAGGTTTTTGCTGAGTCCCCTGAGCCACAGGACTTACAGGGTGCCTCCAAACCTGCCCTTCCTGAGCTGAAGCCTGTTTACAAAACAGTGGCTGAGGGCTGCTGTTTATCCTTACATACATATTGCATTCAGAGTTGCTAAACATGCAAAGCCAAAATGAAAGTCATCTGAGTTTTCTTTAATTAGAATAAGATCCTGATGAATCATGAGGTTCTTCACCTCAAGGATGCACCAAGAATTGTCTTTGGCAGCAGACATCAAGGTACAGAGTTGGCGGAGCTCGGTTGCTGCGTTGACATCTGCTGGAAAGAGTTATTTCTCCCTCCCAAGTCACATGCTAACTTGTGATCTGATCATGAGATACAGAGGATAACCTTCCAATATTTATTTTTCTCATCTGGAATTTTAAAAGGCAGAGGAAAAGAGCAAAGAGCAGCATAGGGAGGGGGGGAAAAAAAGCCCCTTTGCCTCTTTTGGTTAGTGTTGCTCAAAGAGCTGCACTCCCTGCTGGGACAGGGCAGGAGACTGACTCCAGTGTGCTGGGCTGCACGTGTCTGCTGCAGCCATGATGGGGAGAGCATTGGCATGGACAGAGCAATGGTCATGGATTTAATGATCTTACAGGTCTTTTCCAGTCTAAATGATTCTGTGATTCTACAATCTATGGTTGCTGGTGTGTTGCATCCTTCTTTTCTCCAGTGTGAGCACAGCTGTGTGCTGGCAACGGTGGGTGGGCAGTGGCTCCCGGTCCCAGGGTGACCTCACTGGCATGGGCAGGGAGCAGCTTGTCCTCCCTACCTCCACCTGCCCAACACTGGCCCTATGCCATCCTTCAAAACTTGATGTTTGATTAGAAATGTCAAAGTAGCATTTTTAAATATAATAATATCCAAATGTAATCAGTTGGGCAGGAGGAGGTTTCTGAGATGCACTCTAGTCCAAAGGTTTTGTAGTAAGCCCACCTGCAACACGAAACCAGAATCATCCTTGAACAAAATCCCCCCTATCATCTTTGGGGAATTTTGCTAGTGCAGCTTGAGTATGTTTACTTCTGTGAGCTGATGCCAATCAAGCACCTAAAAACCACAGAAACCCATTATGGTGCTCACACAGAGACTGTTGGAAAATGAGTGTTCAGACTTCTGAAGGTTTTGTTGTGGCGTAGGAGTTCATGCTGGAGAGAGACCAAGGCAAAGCAATAGGGCAGGGTTGTTTATTTTCTGAGCCAGAGAGGTGTGTACCATTGACTATCAAATTTGAGTGAGGAGGTTGCTGCCCATGGTTTGCATACATGCAGCAAACCTGTGCACTGCCTGTGCTGTGGCATTACTCTGGGAATGGCAGGCTAAGATCCACAGTGTCTGCTCATGGCCGGCAGCAACTACAGGGAGCTGGAAAATGCAGCAGGTCGTGGCCACACTTTCTGAAATTCCATCACCGTAAGATCCTCCTGGTTTCATGTCTGCCAGGCACTCAGACTTTTGGGAAGAGCTGAGGCTGGGCATCTTCTGTGGGATGACCACAGTGGCATCATCCCCCAGTTACTCAGTACTTCACCTCCAGTACTGTTGAGCCGGTGTGTGCAGTGCTGGTATTCTGCAGTGCTGTGCACTGATGGGTTCCTTCATGCCCAGGCTTGGGGTGGCGACAGGGGAGCTTGGAATGACAAGGGCTCTGTCCACTACAGCTGAGCAAGTGAGAATAGAGGTCAAAGCAGAAAGACACTTGTGGTTTCCTTTGAAACCAAAAGGCCCCAGAATATTTCAGGATGGTGACAGCATCGACAAGTGCTGCAAAGTGCTCTGTCCTGGGGCTGCTGGTGCATGCAGAGCTGGCTGGTCTGTGGAGGCTGAGCTCCAGCAGTGTTCAGAAAATCTGTGCTCTTTTGGGAAGGAAGTGTGTGAGCCTTATGCCTTCCAGGCTAAAGCTTGCTGGTCTCCCAGCTCTGCCTGTCCTGGGAGGGAGCTGCAGGTTTGCAGGGTCATATGTGGCTAGAACCCACCTGTGCCCCTGGCTCCAAAATGTATGATGGGACAGGAGATGTTCCAGGCAAGGCCAAAGGGCATGTGTGGCATTGTGTATCAGATTGACACCGGATGGACCTGCGTAGCTGCCCTGGACATAAGCGTGAGGAGGAAGATAAAGGAGTGGATGTCACACTGAAGGGAGGCAGGCAGTACAAACCCAGCTATGAATGCACTGCCTGCAAGTGCAGCGTGCCTGGTTCAGCCTGGCCACCGTGGTTTTGCTGCTGAGAGGTACTGAGCACTGGAATGTTGCAGTCAAAACACATGGTGATGCCAAGGGGAGGCAGGGAGATGGGACAAAGGGGCACAGTGAAAAGATCCCCCACCTGACAGGGAGGGCACGAAGGGAGGTTGTCTGCTGTGTGCCTTCGATGTGCTGAATGGTGTTTTGACTGTGTTAGGATGCTGTGGGGAGGATGGCTGAGCAATGAATCTGCAGTGAGAAGTGGATGAAATCTAGCCCATGAGGCCCAGCTTGCCTCTGCATCTTTGCTGGGATTGTGACATTAATAAGAGAGGTTTTGGATAGACTGGGACCTGATACGGTTCCTAGGCTCAAAGCTGGGGAAACATGAACAGGAGATGATTTAAGATCGAAACCAAAGCAATCTGTAATGAAGAGCTGTCTCTAGTAAGCAGGGCTATTTCTGATTTTAGGTTTTGAGAAGTCTTGAAACTGCTTAGGTCCAAGTTGTATGTCTCTTGCTAATGCATGAGCTTCACTTTGCAGTGTCCTAACCCACCCTCCCATCTCACTTACTACAAAGACTGTGGTTTGTTGTGGGTTTGTTTTTTGTTTTGTTGTTTGTTTGTTTTTTAATTCAGAAAAGCAAACTATCTTTCCTTAGGCAAATATTTCCACAGCAGCATTAGCCAGAGATCATTATGAGCACTGTGATTTGCTGCTGAGTTGGTTGTTGGGCTGTCAACAGTAGTTCATGCAGGATTGCAGCATACCTGCCTCTGGCCTGTGGGCATTTGGAGGGAGTTTGGCGCTTCTGGACCTGACTGACCTGTGTCCCAGGGCCACCTCTGAGCACTATGGTTTCCTGGTTCACTGGACCTTTTCGTGCCCCTAGCAAAATTAGAGCAGGCCTGACCCAGAAAGCTGGATGCAGGAGTGATCAATAGTGATGGTAATTGGTCAACAGCACTTACTGACTCTTGGAATCTTTGTCCTAAAAGAAATAAATGCATTTAGAAAAAAAATATAGGCAGTCTGGCTCCTGTGGCTGGGGCACTGGCTGGAGGAGGCTTCAGCCTGCAGTTCAAGGGCTGCAGAGGACTGAGTTGACTGTGCCCTATCCCTGGTGAATGTTTTTGGTTCCTCTGGTCTCCTTTTACAGGTGATGATGTGTTTGTAGTATGTTTCACTGTGCATGGTGTTTGTTCTGCTGCAGCAGAGCGTGGAAGGCTTGAGTAGGGGAAGGCAGCCAGGGCAGGTGCTGTGAGAGGACACAGCAGCTCTGAGTGTGATAGCTCCATGTGTGAGTGCCTGAGGAAGGAGATGAATCTTCTCATCCCTAGCGTCTGTAGACACTCCTGGGCAAGAAAGCAGTCCCAGTATTTGAGGAAATGAACAAATACCTAAGACTATCCTTTTGGAGCAGCCCCCTCCTGCCTGTTCATGTTCTTAGAGGACAATGAGGGCTTGGTGTGTGCCCAGGGTTCTCAGGAACCAAAACAACTTCAGTATGAGCTCAGAGGCTGTAAATCAGCAGGCTCCGCCGGGTGCTAGTGCTGGGTAAATTTAGTGCTGATTGCTTTGATCTGAAATGCTTTTACTTCCTCCCCTCTACAGAGATAGACACAAGGTCAGACTAATGGCTGATACATGAAAAACGTATGTGGCCTTTATTGATTTTGCAGTGATTAATGACTCAAAGGGAAGGATGGTGATTCATGCACACCAACACTGCCTGGCAATGAGCAACGCTGACCGAGGTGGCCTTTTAATACCAGTGTCGAGCCTGTTTCCCACTCCCTGGGGTACCAGTGCTGCTCTCATTGATGTCCTTGCACTGGACAAACACCAATTTGTAGGCAGCAAGCTCTTGCACCTGCCCCTGAGTTCTGTTTGCCTTACTTTCACTCTCTGTTTTGGAAAAGGATCAAAAAAACCTCCGAACCTAAAGCCTTATTGTAGTCGTGTTGACAAAGCCTCTTGAAACTTTCCTGCTGCTGTCCCAGGTGGCCCAAGGGCAGAGGCCTGGCAGAGGGTATGGCACAGCACTTTGCCCAGGCTCATGTCAGGAGATGTCTGGGCAGAGTGCTTGCATCCCCCAGGCTCAGCCCTTTGGTTCCCAGGGTGGGATCTCTCAATGAAGGAGCTTCCCAGCTGTCTGCTGTGATTAGCCTTGCATGTTTTTGAGTTGGTTTTGCACCCTGGTTAGAATGTGGGACTCTCTGGAGGCAGTAGGCTGTGCTGCTGTCGGCACTTTCCTTCCGCAACTACCCAACCCTCTCTGTGGATGGAGACCGCAGTCGCCCGGTTTGCTTTGTGCCACAGATGCAGCTGGAAACTGATGTAAGGGGAAGTCATCCTGATGTTGGAGGGGGAAATCAGGCCATGTTTGAAGGGTCTGGGCAGCAGTTATGCAACTTTCCTATTTGATAGTTGAGAAAACTTCCCTCTCCTGGCTGTCTGAGCCTTGTGACTATGACTAAAGTCATTGTGTTACTCCAAAGGCTCCTTCTGCTGGGCTCACTGCTTTCACACTAGCTGTCTCCCTGAGCCCACCAGAGACCTGCTACATCTTTTAGGGCCTGAAGACTCATCACAAGTTGGGTTCCACTTATTGCCTCCACTACTGGTTTTTTTTGTTTGTTTTTTCTTTTCCTCTCTGGAGCTGACAATACCTTTCCCTTGCTAAAGGCAAAGATATGTTCTCGTGCAGTGTCATCAAGGAGCAATGCTCTGCTGTAAGAGCAATTGCTTGGTTATGGTAGTCACCCTCCTGGGGCCATGCATCTGTGAGCCCCCTGGAGTGGTGAGTGCTGAGGCATAGCAACAGGGGAGCTGATGTAGCAAGGGAGGGGGTGGTGTGAGGCAGGAGATGGGAACACTGGTGTGTGGGTAGGAGGTTCCTTTCGCTTTGTTCCATGATGATGGATTCAGGGGAAGGTTTACATTAGTATTAGGGGAAAAAAATCACTGAAAGGGTTGTCAAGCACTGAAAAAGGCTGTTCAGGGTGGGGGTGGAGTCACCATCCCTGGTGGTATTTAAAAGACATGTAGATGTAGTGCTGAGGGACATGGTTTAGTGGTGACGTGGTAGTGCTGGGTTAATGGCTGGCCTTGATGATCTTAAAGACCTCTTCCAACCAAAATGATTTTATGAATTTCGGAGTTGGTTGATGATGGTGTGTGGGGAGCAGATGTTGGCTGCCATGTAGCCAAACAAGTAGCCAAGTGAGTCAACAAAGGATAATGTATGGTGGTGCTGTGCTCTGGCTCCTGGGGTAGCCTGTGATCCTCTTTGTGGGAAGTTATTATGCACCAACACAAATATGAACCCAGGTGAAGGTCCACAGGCACAGGATGAGTTTGGACAACATGGATGATAGTGCACACAAACCCATTCATGCCTGTGCACAGAGGTGTAAGGCCATCCTCAGCTTCTCAGAGGTGCTGGCTCCCAGCGCCTGTGGCAGGAGCTGTAGAGATGCTTTGAATGTGCTGAGATGAGGGAGCTGTGTACATTGAACTAAGCCTGTGTCCTTCTGCTACCCAAGCCTGATGTCCACAGCCCTTCCCAGGGGCTGCAGCAATGTCTCAGCAAGTCAGGGTATGCTGCCCTACAGTAACAGTGTGAGAAAATATTCATAGTAGCAAAGTAAGGTGAAAATATTCACCCTGCAAGTGGCTGTGGTGCAGTGCTGATGAGCCATGGTGGTGATGAGCCACCAGCACACCATTATAACATGTGACAAAGCAGTACTCAACTACATTTTAGAATACATTGAGTTCAGAAGTCCAGCCAAGTACTTTATACTGTCTCCTGCTTCTTTTACCAACCTCCAGCAACATGGATATAAGTCACAAAAACTCTCAGCAAATGTGGAAGATAACAACAGCAAGACCACCAGCAGGAACTAACCTAGATCTCTGTGCTGGCTGAGGGTTAGTTCAGTCGTACTGTATTTGTCCTTGGGATCGTTTTCTTGACTATAGAGATAGGAAGGTAACAAAAAGCATTACCTCCCTCACACAGTGCTTGCCATCCAGAAAGGTACTCTTTCAGAATGAGACTGCTTGCAAGCATGCCTTCAGCCTGCCTCCTGGTTAAGGGAATTCCTGTTATGTGAATGGATGCATATGGACATGGAGGGCTCTTGCCCTTCACTTTGCCTGCTGTTGGTACAGGTGCTGACTGGCCCCACATGCATAGTGCTGGCTCAGGTTGCAATCTGTGACAGCCTGGGTGAGGTCTCCATCCCTATTTGACAGCAGCCAAGGGCTGTCAGCTCCTCCAAGGGACACTTTGGGGACATGTGTGGTTGGGGTATTTGGGCACTGGGCCCAGTGCCATCCCATGACCCTTGGCATGGCAGGAGAAAGTGGAAACCATCACAGGGAGAAGAGACACTGTATGCTCCCAAATTAGCTACTAGGGCAGGTTGGGTTTCCTGTTTACTCCCTAAGTGGAAAATGGGAAGACAGTGAAAAACCTCATCCCTTTGGCTATAAAAAGATGTTGTGTGGGCACAGGAATTTATCTTCCTTTTCCTTTTTTGCCTTGGTGGTGCCAGGTGTGTGGCATGGGTTGGAGTGGCAGTGATGAAAATAAAGAGGGATGCCAGGAATAGCAGCTCCTCTGTAGGAGATGGTTCCTTTCAGGCAGAGAACTGGGCTTGTTCACCAGCCCACTGATGAGCAGCTATTTCAGGATTTTGCAAAGCAAAAGGGTCATGGAGGAGACATGCAGGGTTTGTGTCAGTTGTGTTGGGGACATGAAATCTCCACTGGATACACCTGGCCTTAACCCTGCTGGGGTGCAAGACAGCTGATGGCTAGATATGGCTCCCAAGCCTGGGACAAAAGGTGAAGAAACCACACCATCCCTACAGCATTTCACAGGCAGATTGCAATAAAAAGGTCGGCTGGTAGGCTTGGCCAGTGGGAGTGAGGGGTCAGAGCAGGTTTCAGGTCATGGTGACTTGTCACAGCATTGTCCTGTTTACTCTTTTAAAATACTGGCGTCTTAGTTTTCTTTCAGATGAGTCCATCAGCAGCTGGAGAAAGGGCAGGACACACAGGTGCTCCCTGTGCAAGTGTGGATGTCCTCAGCTAGTCCAGGCACAATGTGTAATTGAAGAGTGAAGTAAGTAGATACGAAGGGTCCTGTTGGTGGCTGGTCATAAGTGGTGTTCCTCCGAGCTTGGTATTGGGGTCTGTTTTCTTTATCAATGACTTGGATGAGGGCACTGAAGTCATTCTTAGTAAGTTTGCAGATGACATTGAGGTAGGCAGGTATGTCAACCTGCTTGAAGGCAGGGAGGCTTTACAGAGGAATCTGTAGACAGGTTGGATCAATGGGCCAAGGTCAATGAGATGAGCTTCAACAAGGTCAAGTGCCAGGTCCCTGCAGCTGAGTCACAACAGCCCCAGGCAATTGTGACAGACTTGGGACAGAGTGGCTGGAAAGTTGCCCAGTGGAAGAGGACCTTGGGACAAATTGTTGATAGAGAGTTAAATATGAGCTAGCAGGTGGTCAGGTGGCCAAGAGGGCCAACAACATCTTGGCTTATGTCAGAAATAGTGTGGCTGGCAAGACTAGGGAAGTGATTGTCCCTCTGTACTCGGCAGTGGTAAGGTCACACCGTGAGTACTGTGTTAGATTTTGGGCCCCTCACTACAAGAAGGACATTGAGGTGCTAGAGTGTCTGCAAAGAAGGGGAATGGAGCTGGTGAAGGATCTAGAGCACACATGGTTTGTGAGGAGTGGCAGGTGGAACTGGGTTTGTTTAGCCTGGAGAAAAGGAGACTTGGGAGACCTTATCACTCTCCACAACTCCCTGAAAGGAGGCTGCAGCAACGTGAGGGTCCACCTTTTCTTCCAAGCAGTAAATGGAAAGTAGCAAGTAACAAGTGGACAAGAGGAAACAGCCTTGGGCTGCACCAGGGTGTGTTTAGGTTTGACAGGAGGAAAAATGTCATCCACCAAAGGGTTGCCAAACCCTGTAATGGGCTGCCTAGGGCAGGGGTGGAGGTGTTGAGGGACGTGGTTTAGTGGCAGTACTGCTCTTAAAGGTCTCTTCCAACCAAAATGATCCTTTAATTCTATAATTCTGTGAAGGATACTTGAACGTTCTTCTGAGCAAAACGAGCTAATGTAACAAATTAGGAGTTTGATACCCTGCTGTAATGATTTTATTACAACAAACCAGTTCACTGCCAGTAAGGACACTCTGCCAAAGCTACTGGATGTTTTTTTCTACTGTGTTGCTCACCCACTGCAAGGCTTTAGGCAGCTGCATGCAAGGTCCTTCTCCAGCTAGTGAGGTGCTCTTCTCTTTGCTGTGCTCAGCCCCATGCTCCCCTGGGGCTTGTTGCCCTCTGCTGAGTAGCAGCCGTGCCCCTGACAGACCAGGGATGTATGCATTGCAGGTCACCTCTGAGGCAGCACTGCTGGAACGCAGGCGCCAGCGCCAGAGGCTAAAAGCCTGTGTTGCATGGTTTGTGTGCACAGGCTGCTCCAGTTTGCCTGGGGTTTA
This sequence comes from Indicator indicator, assembly GCF_027791375.1. NCBI lineage: Eukaryota > Metazoa > Chordata > Aves > Piciformes > Indicatoridae > Indicator > Indicator indicator. Next base: position 10,259,924 of record NC_072025.1, read on the forward strand.
CCACACATTTTCGTCATGCTTGCAAAGTGCTGTTATCACAAGTTGCAAAACCAGCCTCATCCTCATCTGATCAGAGCAAAACCAGCACAGCTCTGCACAATGTCTCCAGCATGTCCGGTCTGCTCAGCTCCTGTGGGGCACTTGGTCATTGCTTAGCAATGCTTCATTTGCTGCTTTGGGATTTATTTTTTTCATTGCAGACTCCTTGGCTTTGGACTGTGAAAGTATTTGATGACCACTGCAGCCAGGCTACTTGCTGCCTTAGCAGCCTTGTCTTGGCCTTGAGACAGCTTTCTGCTGAGGGCTGATACAGCCCTTCCGTATGTGAATGGATAGCAGTAAAGCTGAGGATGTCAAGGAGCCTGTGTTGGGCTGCTCCTGAGTAAAGAGTCCAAGGCTACTGCCAGTTTGCTGAGCAGAGGCATGGCTGGAGCTGGCTGTAAACCCAACACAACTTCTGCACTCCCTGGCCCATTGGGCAGGCAGTACCTCTTCTGGGTCACCCTGTCCCTCTGGGGCAGGGCGAGCAGGGCACCCACTATCATCTCCCCACTGCCAGCTCCTGTTTTGTCTCGATAGCTCCTTCCATCCCAAGAGCTTCATGTGGCCTGATAGATCCTTCTGTCTCAGCCCCTGTCTGCAACAGGACAATGGTGTGGATAAGTGCAAACAACAGACAGACACTCTGGGAGGCTCTGGGTATTTCCTAGGAGCAAACCTGCTGCTTGAAGTAGTATGATTAATAATTATTACAAGTCCTGGAGGCTGTGTGGAGGACACCAGCTGGAGGCAGTGCATGGTTTACCAGCATCAGTTCCCGCAACAGACCACTTTTATGTGCTGCTGTGTGGCTGGGATGGGGTAGCATTGCAGATGTCTTTCACTAGAACTTGCCACATGTTTTTGGCTGTGAGCCAAGTCAGAACTCAGCCCTTTCCAGTGTCAGGAGTCCTCCTGGGTGAGGGGCTTTGTGGGCAGCTGGGCAGCAAGTTGGTGCTGGGCAGAGGAAAGCCCAAGTAAAATGCGCAAACTGCAGCCCCAAGTTACATCCATGCTCTGCCTGTGCCCACAGTGTCCTGCAGAGGCAGTTACCCAGAGCAATCCCACCACCACCACCGCTGTGGCACAGTGTCTGTGTCAAAGGCCAAAGCCGGGCCATCAGCACTGCGGAAACATGGGGCCACAGCTCCCCACTTTCAAATGCTGTGTCATGCGCTGTGATCATACGGTGCAAGTTGCACCAGTAATCAAGTGACTGAAAATCCTGAAACTGGTTTGGCAATGCCAAAAGCAAAATGTAAGGAAAAGATGTCCTCCCATAACTCTCTTAAAGTTTGGTGGTGTGCAGATGATCTCAACTTTTTTAAGTTCTACAGGGTAACTGTGGGACATGAGTATTTTACATGGGGTACAGGGATATTCTGCTTCTAAAATAAGCGACGTGCTTCACAGGGATGTCCTTAGGCTTTCTCCACAGGAAGGAGATAAGGGCTGAAACCTGATATTACTGGAGGCTGGCTGTAGGAAATGTGGTTACTAATGGCTAGTCTTGATGTTCTGCTGCACTTTCTACTTCAAAGTATGTGTGTTCTCATGACAGGTGAAGGGAAGATGAACTTTAAAGCACAAGACCTCCAGGTGGATGTCCAGCTTCACTCCAGCGCAGGTCATGGTGTTGGGCTGAGGCTGGGGTAGTCCCACCCCCTCCAAAATTCTTAGTTTTACACCTTTTCTTTTTTGCAGTTTCAAAGATCTTCTTATCCACTTGCAGGGAGTTATTTTTCCACAGACCTTTAGGTGTCTGGCCTGGGAGCCTTGGCACTATCTGTGCAGGTGTGACACAGCTGGTGCTCTTGGTTTGTTCTGCAGAACAGAGCCCAGTGAGTTTGCAAGCCACAGCAGAAAGCTTTCTGGGGCGCTGGTCACAGCAGGGCCAGGCTTCACCCTGCTGCCAGAGCCAGCAGCGCTGACTGATGCAAATCACATACACCACACCAGGAAGAGCAAACCAACACTGCCCAGACACTCAGTGGTTCTGCATCCGTCAGGGCTAATCCTGGAGGCTCATTCTTCCATTCCTACCTGTCACCTGTGACAGCTCGCTTCTCGGTGACACCGGAGAACAGCTAAACGAGGAGAGTGTTTCATTTGGTCCTACACAGCAGCCGAAACTGCAGCCGGGCGAGGGCATTGTCAGGATTTGAACACAGCGGTGTCGGCAGAGCAGCCCCGGCGTGAGCCGGATCCATCCTTCCGCGGATCAGGCTCTACAGCAGCACAACTCCCCGCACACCACCGCCCATCCCTCTGCCCCGGCTCCCCCACCTCTCCATTACCCTCCCTCCACCTCCTCCTTCCCTCCGCCCTCGGTTCGTTCCTTCTCGGGACGCAGGCGCCGCCCCGCGGCCGCTCGGGCGACTTGCAGGGTCCCGGCGCAGGGCGGTGGCAGGAGCCGGCTCCACAGCCTGCTTCTGCTGGGAAATAGCCCGAGCTGCACGGAGGAACAGGTGTGATCCGTGTGGGTGTGTATATATATATATATATATATATATATATATATATATATATGTACGTATATAAATGTATACATATATATATGTACATATATACATATATATACATATATATGTATATATATACATATATATATATATAAATATATGTATATATATACATATATATAAAAATATATACATATATATATGTACGTATATAAATTCTATACATGTATATGCATATCGAGGCATATCTCTGTGTGTAATCACATACATATACATGTGTATATAAAAATTATATACATATGTGTACATATATAGCATATACATACACATGTACATATATGTGTGTGTATATATATATATATATGCACATACCTATGTGTATAAGATATAGGCAGACAGATAGATATAAACAGAGAATTGTTTGGGTTGGAAGATGCATTTGAGATCATCAAGTCCAATTGTTAACACAGCACTGCAGGTAACCACTGAACTGTGTCCCTCAGCACCACATCTACACAACTTTTAAACACCTGCAGGGATGGTGACTCCACCACTTCCCTGGGCAGCCTGTTCCACGGCTTGGCAATCCTTTGGGGGAAGAAATTTTTCCTGCTGTCCAACCTAAAGCTGTCCAGGCCTGAGGCTGTTTACTCTTGTCCTATTACTTGTTAATTGGAAGAAGAGATGGACCCTCACCATACTACAATCACTTTTCAGGTACTCATAGAAAGCAGTAAGGTCTTCACTGAGTCTCCTTTTCTCCAGGCTAAACAACCCCAGTTCCCTGAGCCACTCCTTACAAGCTTGTGCTCTAGATCCTTCACCAGCTCCATTCCCCTTCTTTGCAGACACTCCAGCATCTTTTAGTGAGGGGCCCAAACCTGATCACAATACTCAGTGATGGGGCCTTAGCAGTGCTGAGTACAGGGGCATGATCATTTCCCTAGTCCTGCTGGCCACACTATTTCTTGCCACAAGCCAGAATGCTGTTAGCCTTCTTGGCCACCTGGGCACTTGCTGGCTGTCAATGAGCACCCCAGGTCTTTTGCCTTTCCAGGCACTCTGTCCCAAGCTTCTAGCATTACAGGGGGTTGATATGATCCAAGTGCAGGACATGGTTCTTGGCCTTATTGAACCTCATCCCATTGAACTTGGCCCATCTATCCAACCTGTCCTAGATTTCTCTGTGGAGGCTCCTGACCTTCAAAAAGGATGATATACATCCTGAATTTGGTGTCATCTATAAACTTACTGAGCATGCCCTGGATCTCCTCCTCCAGATCACCACTAATGCATATATGTATTCAGTTTGCACATGTAGTTTTATATCTCTATAAACCCGACACTATCTAAGCTTTACAGCCAGCTGTGCCTGAAGAGGGCTGTGCAGGCTGGAGGTCTGTCAGTACCCCTCTCCAGCAGCTTGGGGCCTTGAGGTGGTGCACAGCAGACATGTCGCTGGTGCCCGGGCGGTGTCACTGTTGGCTGTCACAGCTCTCCTGGGCTCCTGCCGCCGCCCCCACAGCCAGGCTCAGCGCCTGTGTTTTGAAAGAGAACGTTAAAAGCTGGGAAAGGCTGACCAAGAAGTGACATACTGTGGTGGTAGGACACCATAGACTGTAGGAAAGGCCTGAGAAGAAGAGTAAGAAGGTAAGGACGTTTAAATACAGCAATCTCCATTTATACAAGCAGATTCTCCATGCTAAAGGTCATCAAATGCTTTAGGTTGGCAAGGCCCTTTAAAGGTCATCTAGTCCAATCTCCCTGCAGTGAGCAGGGACATCTTCAACTAGATCAGGTTGTTCAGAGCCCTGTCAACCTGACCTGGAATGTTTCCAGGAATGAAGCATCTATCACCTCCCTGGGCAACCTGTGCCAGTGTTTCACCACCCTCAGTGTAAAAAAAAAAAAAAAAAAAAAAAAAAAAAATCTTCCTTATTTCCATTATAAAACTCCCTTCTTTTAGTTTAAAAGTATCAACCCTTAACCTGTATGTAACTGAAGGCCCTGCTAAAAAGTCTGTCCCCATCTTTCCTACAAGTGCCCCTTAAATACTGAAAGGTCACAAGAAGGTCTCCCTGGAGCCTTCTCCAGGCTGAACACCCCCCACTCTCTCAGCCTGTCCTCAAGGCTGAGGGGTTGCAGCTCCCTGATCATTTTTTTTTGGCTTCCTCTGGATCTGCTTCATGCCCTTCTTGTACTGATGGCTCCAGAGCTGGATGCAATACTACAAGTGGGGTCTTACCAGAGACCTTATTTAGATCTATAGCAAAATCTCAATCTACTGAGGAGGTAACAGGATGAGCATGATGCCAGGTCAAGTATGGCTTTCAAAAGATTAATACTTAAAACTCTTTAATTGTGCAACTTAAAGAACATACTAGAGAATTAGGAAGGAAATGCCTTCTGCTAAAGAAGACACAATTTTCAAATGTCTCCCTTTTACAAATGAGTTTTCACTCAAACACCTCTTCCATCCCATTAGTGTTGATCTGCTTATGTGTTGATGCCAGGTAATATCCTAATAGCTTGTGAAACTGAAGTAATTTGTGAAATATTTGCTGTGCCTGGGAGGAGGGATGGACAAAAGAATCCGAGGGAGAACAGGGGTTGTCCTTGTCCTGGTTCATACTGTGACCTGCATGCAGTGGCAGCAGGATGGTGCAAAGCAGTATGAGTGGGGTGAATATGGTCATAGCCTCACAGCCTGGGGTGGAGATTGCAGAGCTGCCCCTTGCCTGCTTCCTCCCAGGCTTCAGTTCTGGGCTGATCAAGGCAGAACACCTTCCACCTGTGTCCAAATGGTTCACAACATGATGGTTAAAGTTAGGGGTGAGTAGCTGCAGGTGAGGAGAGCAGTGTTCTGCAGAAGTACTGTAATAAGTGATTTGTTTTGATCTCATTTGAACTGAAACACACTAAACACCCCCTAACCCCATACAGCCCAACATAGCAGCCATGGATTTATGCCTGCTGCTGATTTTCACAGTGCTGTAGGAGCATGGAGAGACCAAAGTGGGACAGGCTGCCTGAACTCCTTAAAGCACAGGGGTTGCTGTGGATGTGCAGGGTCATGGGATCACCCCCCAATAGCAAAATGCCTGCCAAATGCAAACCTCCCCATTGCTTCAGCTAACACTCTCCTGAGAAAGGGCTAATCTTTGAAGCCTCTGAACTTGTGAACCAAGTGTGTTGGGAAAGGCTGAGGCATGCAAAGTTGCATCTGATCACTAACCCTGAAAGATCAGAGATTACTGGTGAGTTTTAACGACATGTTTGGGATGGCTGAGAGACACAAAGTTCAGGGACAAATCTGCACCTAAATCCCGAGATGATCTTCCCAAAGTTCAGG